>NC_064629.1:707488087-712488087 GCF_023864275.1 Schistocerca cancellata | reverse complement strand
AATGAAGGTCACTTACAGGATGAATAGGACTTCTGGTCAGGTGAGTTCAGGGATATAAATGCAAAATTAAATGGAGGTTACGCAGGAGTAGGTCTAATAATGAATAATAAAATAGGAATGCGTGTAAGCTACTACGACCAGCCTAGTGAACGCTTTATCATAGCGGAAAAGGCCAAAACCCCACATACACTACAGTCGCACAAGTTTACATGCTAATTAGCTCCACGGATGATGAAGAGATTGAAAGAACGTATGGTGAGATGAAAGAAATTATTCAGATAGTTAAGGAAGAGGAAAACTTAACTGTGATGGAGGACTGAAACTTGGTAGTAGGAAGAGAAGGAAAAATAGTATGAAAATATGAAATGGGGGAAAGGAATGAAAGAGGAAGCGTGGTAGAATTTAATCGCCACTTGCACTTGGTTTAAGAACCATGAAAGAAAATTGTGTATGTGGAACAAACCTGGAGACACTGTAAGATTTCAGATTGATTACATAATGGGAAGACAGTTGTATCGGAACAAGATTTTGAACTGTGAGACATTTCCGAGGGCAGATATGGGCTCTGACCACAATTTATGTGTAATGAACTGTAGATTAAAACAGAAGTAATTGCGAAAAGCTAGGAAATTAAGGAGATGAGACGTGGATAAGATGAAACAACCAGAAGCTGTTGGGAGATTGAGTGAAAGAGAGGAAAGGAACACAAGAGAAGACTAATGGGTAGCTTTGAGAGATGAAACTGTGAAGGAAACAGAGGACCAAATAGTTAAATGTACAGGGCTTAGTAGAAATCATTGAATGTCACAAGAGATATTTAATTTAACTGGTGAAAGAAAAAACATAAGAATGCAGGAAATGAAGCAGGCTAAAGGGAATACAGACGGCTAAGAAATAAGACTGACAGAAAGTGCAAAGTATCTAAGCCGGAAAGCCTAGGTTATAGAAGTGTGCATAACTAGGGGAAAAATACACTCCTGGAAATGAAAAAAAGAACACATTGACACCGGTGTGTCAGACCCACCATACTTGCTCCGGACACTGCGAGAGGGCTGTACAAGCAATGATCACACGCACGGCACAGCGGACACACCAGGAACCGCGGTGTTGGCCGTCGAATGGCGCTAGCTGCGCAGCATTTGTGCACCGCCGCCGTCAGTGTCAGCCAGTTTGCCGTGGCATACGGAGCTCCATCGCAGTCTTTAACACTGGTAGCATGCCGCGACAGCGCGGACGTGAACCGTATGTGCAGTTGACGGACTTTGAGCGAGGGCGTATAGTGGGCATGCGGGAGGCCGGGTGGACGTACCGCCAAATTGCTCAACACGTGGGGCGTGAGGTCTCCACAGTACATCGATGTTGTCGCCAGTGGTCGGCGGAAGGTGCACGTGCCCGTCGACCTGGGACCGGACCGCAGCGACGCACGGATGCACGCCAAGACCGTAGGATCCTACGCATTGCCGTAGGGGACCGCACCGCCACTTCCCAGCAAATTAGGGACGCTGTTGCTCCTGGGGTATCGGCGAGGACCATTCGCAACCGTCACCATGAAGCTGGGCTACGGTCCCGCACACCGTTAGGCCGTCTTCCGCTCACGCCCCAACATCGTGCAGCCCGCCTCCAGTGGTGTCGCGACAGGCGTGAATGGAGGGACGAATGGAGACGTGTCGTCTTCAGCGATGAGAGTCGCTTCTGCCTTGGTGCCAATGATGGTCGTATGCGTGTTTGGCGCCGTGCAGGTGAGCGCCACAATCAGGACTGCATACGACCGAGGCACACAGGGCCAACACCCGGCATCATGGTGTGGGGAGCGATCTCCTACACTGGCCGTACACCACTGGTGATCGTCGAGGGGACACTGAATAGTGCACGGTACATCCAAACCGTCATCGAACCCATCGTTCTACCATTCCTAGACCGGCAAGGGAACTTGCTGTTCCAACAGGACAATGCACGTCCGCATGTATCCCGTGCCACCCAACGTGCTCTAGAAGGTGTAAGTCAACTACCCTGGCCAGCAAGATCTCCGGATCTGTCCCCCATTGAGCATGTTTGGGACTGGATGAAGCGTCGTCTCACGCGGTCTGCACGTCCAGCACGAACGCTGGTCCAACTGAGGCGCCAGGTGGAAATGGCATGGCAAGCCGTTCCACAGGACTACATCCAGCATCTCTACGACCGTCTCCATGGGAGAATAGCAGCCTGCATTGCTGCGAAAGGTGGATATACACTGTACTAGTGCCGACATTGTGCATGCTCTGTTGCCTGTGTCTATGTGCCTGTGGTTCTGTCAGTGTGATCATGTGATGTATCTGACCCCAGGAATGTGTCAATAAAGTTTCCCCTTCCTGGGACAATGAATTCACGGTGTTCTTATTTCAATTTCCAGGAGTGTAGATATCGCGGAAAGAAAAATTAATGGCATCTTTGGAGAAAAGAGAAGTAGATATATTAATATCAAGAACTTAGATTGCAAGCCAGTTCCAAGCAAAGAAGGGAAAGCTGAGAGATGGAAGGAATATCTAGAGGGGCTACACAAGGAAAATGCCAACAGCCATGCCGCAGTGGTAACACCGGTTGCCGTCAGGTCACGAAGTTAAGCGCTGTCCGGCTTGGCTTGCACTTGGATGGATGACCGTCCAGATCTGCCGAACGCTGTTGACAAGCGGGGGCAACTCAGCCCTTGTGAGGCCAATTGAGAAGCTACTTGACTGAGAAGTAGCGGCTGCGATTACGAAAACTGACAGCGGCCGGCGAATCTATGTGCTGACCACATGCCCCTACGTATCCGCATCCAGTGGCGCCATCGGCTGAGGACGACACGGTAGGCGGTCGATATGGTTGGGCCTTCCGACGCATGTTCGGACGGACTTAAGTTTTACACAAGGGAAATGAAGTTGAAGGTAATATTATAGAAATGAAAGAGGAAATACAGATAGATGACATGGGGGATATGATACTGCGAGAAGAATTTGACGGAACTCTGAATGACCTACGTCGAAACAAGGTCCCTAGAGTAGACAACAGTCTTTCAGAACTACTGCTATCCTTAGGAGAGCCAGCCAAGACGAAACATTCACCTGGTTAGCAAGATGAATGAGACAGGCGAAATGCCCCCATACTTCAAGAAGAATATAATAATTCTAATTCCAAAGACAGCAAGTGCTCACAAGTGAGATTATTACCGAGTTATCAATTTAATAGGGCATGGCTGCAAAATAGTGTCATGAATTTTTTACAGAAGAGTCGATAAACTGGTTGAAGGCGACCTCGAGGAAAATCAGTTTGAATTTCAGAGAAATGCAGCAACACACAAGGCAGTACTGACTTTTCTTAGAAGGTAGTTTAAGGAAAGGTAAAGCTACGTTTACAGCATTTGTAAACTTCTGTGTCTACATCCACATCTACATGACTAGTCTGCAATGTAAAGGTAACTGCCTGGCAGAGAGTTCATCGAACCACCTCGAAGCTATTTCTGTACCGCTGCACTCTCAAACAGCGCGCTGGAGAAACTAACGCTTAAATCTTCCCATCTGCGCTCTGATTTCTCTTTATTACACTGAACATGTCTCCCTATGTAGGTGGGCGCCAACAATATATTTTCGCATTCACTGGACTTAGAGAAAGCTTTTGACAATGTTGATTGGAATACTCTCTTCGAAATTCTGAAGGCAACAGGCTAAAATATAGGGTGCGGAAGGTTTCTTGTACAGAAACCACAGTGCAGTTATAAGAGTCGAATGACATGAAAGGCAAGCAATGGTTAAGAAGCGAGTAAGAAAAGTTTGTAGCCTATCACCGATGTTATTCAATATGTGCATTGAGCAACCAGTAAGGGAAACCTACGAGAATTTCGACGTTTGCCGATAACCATGTAATTCTGTCGGAGACAGAATATAACTTGGAAGTGCAGCTGAACGGAATGAATCGTGTCTTGATAGGAGGATATTAGTTGAAATATAACAAAAGCAAAACAAGATCGGATTAAATCAGTCGATACCAATGGAATTAGATTAGGAAATATGAAAATAAAAGTAATAAATGAATTTTTCTATTAGGGCAGTAAAATAATTGAGGGGGGCCGAAGCAGAGAAGATACAAAACGTAGATTGGCAATGCCAAGAAAAGAGTTTCTGAAGAAGAGAAATTTGTTAACATCGAATATAAACTTAAGTGTTAGAATGTGTTTTCTGAACGTATTAGCCTGGAGTGCAGCCATGGACGGAAGTGAAACGTGAACGATAAGCAGTTCAGAGAAGAAGAGAATAGAAGCTGCCGAAATATGGAGCTACAGAAGAATCGCATAACCAATGAGCAGGCACTGAATGGAACTGAACAGAAAAGAAGTTTCTGGCACAACTTGACTAAAAGAAGGGATCGGTTGACAGGGCACATTCGGAGACATAAAGGAGTTATCAATTTAGTACTGGAGGGAAGTCTGGGGGGTAAAAATTGTAGCGGGAGACCAATCAATGAGTACAGCAAGCAGAGTCAGATGGAAGTAAGTTGCAGTAGTTATTCAGAGGTGAGACGCTTGCACAACGTAAAGTAGCGTGGAGAGCTGCATCGCCGGCCGGTGTGGCCGTGCGGTTCTAGGCGCTTCAGTTTGGAACCGCGTGACCGCAGGTTCGAATCCTGCCTCGGGTATGGATGTGTGTGATGTCCTTAGGTTAGTTAGGTTTAAGTAGTTCTAAATTCTAGGGGACTGATGACCTCAGATGTTGAGTCCAATAGTGCTCAGAGCCATATGAACCATTTAGAGCTGCATCAAATCAGTCGTCGGACTGAAGGTCAAAATAACATCTATCGCTCCCTTTACCCGTGACAGCAATGAAAAAAATTCATGTATGTATTGCGCAAGTGCCCATTGCATAAGAAATAATTTTCTACTCAAATCCTGGGAATATACTCACTTAGCATAGTATCTAATCAAAGGTCTATCTTCTGGCGGTTAGTACAACATTGGAGATTCAGTGTTTAATACCATGAAACGTAATTCTTCTATTACATCTAAAATGCAATCCCAGACCGTCATCATAGTCGACTCCACAATCAAATACGCACATTAAAATGTTTGAAAACTGTATGAGATGCTTCCAGCTGCTACGTGAGTGCACACTATTCTTCTCCATCTACATCTAAAACTACATGACTATTCTGCAGTTCACAGTTAAGTGCTTGGCAGAGGGTTCTTCGAACCACCTTCACAGAATACTTATTTACCGTTTTATTCTCTAACAGAGCATGGGAAAAGTGAACACTTAAATCTTGCTGCAAGAGCTTTGATTTCTCTTGTTTTATTACTACAGGTTGGCGACAATAAAATATTTTGGCATCAGAGGAAAAATTTTGTAGTCGAAACGCGTTTGTTTCAATTATTATCACCCCAACTCGCTTTTCATACCCGTAATACTCTCTCCTCTATTCCGCAATAGTATAAAACGAGCTGCCCTATTCGGACTTTTTCGAGGTCCTCCGTCAAACATGTCCGGTAAAGATCCCATATCGTACAGTGATACTCTAACAGACGAGGGACAACGTAGTGTAGCAGTCTCTTTAGCAGATATGCTGCATCTTTTAAGTATTCTGCAAATAAAAGGCGGTTTTCTGTGTTCCTCCCTCACAACATTATCTGTGTGATCGTTCAAGTTTAAGTTATTTATAATGATAATAACGAGGTATTTTGTTGAACTGACAGCCTTCAAATTTGTGTAGTTTACCGTGTAATTGAAATTTAACGGATTTCTTTTCTTGCTCATATGGACGACCTCACACTTTTCCTTATTCAGAGACAATAGCCACTTTTCGCACCAAATAGATATCGTGTCTAAGTCATTTTGTAATTGGTTTTGATCTTCAGTTGACTTTATTAGACGGTAAATGAAAGCATAATCCGCAAAAAAAAATTCTAAGAAGACTACTCAGATTGTCTCCTAAATCGTATATATACATTACAAACAGCAGAGCCTATAACACTTCCTAGCGGAACGTCAAATCTCACTTCTGTTTTACTCGAGGATTTTCCGTCGATTGCTACGTACTGTGAGCTTCTTGACAGGAAATCACGAATCCAATCGCACAACTGAAGTAATACTCCATAGGCACGCAATCTGATTACCAGTGTCTCGTGGAGAACGCTGTGAAAGGCTTCTGGAAATCTAGAAATGTATAATCTATTTCAGATCACCTATCGATAACACTTATTACTTCGTGCGTATAATAGAACGACATTTTGTGAATCTATGCTGACTATATGTCAATAGACAGTCCCCTTCGAGGTAATTCATAAAGTTCGAACACAGTAAATGTTTCAAAATCCTGCTGCAAATCGACGTCATGATATGAGTCTGTAATTTATCGGATTACTCCGACTTCCATTCTTGAGTATTTGTGTGACTTTCGCAACTCTCAAGTCCTTTGGTACGGTTATTTCGTTGATTGTTTATGACTGCTAAGAATGTGGCTATTGAATCAGCATACACTGAAAGAAATCTAATTGGTCTTCTGTCTCAACCGGAAGACTTGCCTTTATGAGGTGATTTACGCTTCTTCACTACACCGAGGATATCTACTTCTAAGTTACTAATGATTCGAATTCTGGAATATTTACTGTGTCTTCTTTAGTGAAAGACTTTCGAAAAACTGTTTAACAACTCTGCTCTAGCGGCGCTAAATCGGTAATACTACCACTGGTGTCGCGCAGTAAATGTATTGATTGTGTATTGCCACTGGTGTACTTTACGTATGACCAGAATCGCTTTGGATTTTAAGATTTCGAGACAGAGTTTCTTTGTGAAAGCTACTAGAAGCATCTCACATTGACGTCCGCGCCGACCGAGGTGGCCGAGCGGTTCTAGGCGCTACAGTCTGGAACCGCGCGACCGCTACGGTCGCAGGTTCGAATCCTGCCTCGGGCATGGATGTGTGTGATGTCCTTAGGTTAGTTAGGTTTAAGTAGTTCTAAGTTCTAGGGGACTGATGACCTCAGAAGTTAAGTCCCATAGTGCTCAGAGTCATTTGAACCATTTTTGACGTCCGCAATTAGTATCCACCTTCAGTAAAACATCACCATTCTTGGAGTTTTTGTGTTCTTCTAAATTTAGCATACTTTTTTCATTGCTCCTGCAACAGTGTTCTGACCTGTTTTGTGTATTATGAGGTATCAATAAGCTCTTTCATTAAATTATGTAATATAAATCTCTCAGTTGCCTTAGATACTATTTCTCTGAATTGTCTTCGCTTACATAGTTACCTGGGAACGAGTGGAAGCTGTCCCTTAAGGCGTCAACCGAGTTTTTATGTGATTTTTTTGAATAGATATATTTTTATTTACTTTTGATGGATTTGTATGTTGTGGCGTTCAGTTTGCTACAATGACTTTGTGGTCACTACTCCCTGTATCCTTCATGGTGCTCGCAATTTGGTCAGGATTAGTTGTTCCTAAGAGGCCAAGTACGTTTTCGCGACCATTTACACTTTGAGTGGGTTCCTGAACTAACTGCTCAAAACAATGTTCGGAGAAAGCTTTTAGCAATATTATTGACGATGTTTTATACCTACCACTGGATGTGAACATGTATAATGGGCGATCAAAACGTTTACGTTGGAAGGCCGTACAGTCCAGAATCGGTATGCGAGACAGGCAAAATCGCCGTGAGCATTGAGGCAATCATCTCACCGAGGCACCCAGTTGAAGATACCGTGTCCTGCAGAGTGAAGAAGTCTGTAACTGCCCGCTGCACATCTTCATCCGACAGGAATCGTCGACCCTTCAAGACCTCTTTTAAGGGACCTCAGGCGTGATAATCGTGTGGTGAGGGCTTAGGACTATAGGGCGAGTGCTCGAGTGTGTCCCACTTGAGTTGGCGTAACTTATGCGTTACGATATTTGCGATATGGAGACGTTAGTTATCGTGAAGCATCTGCATTGAACTTAGCGCGCCATTACACAACTGTGGTTTCGACAGAAATGATCTCCCACACACGTTCTTCACTCTCCTATGGAGGTCTGCCGGTGTTTGTGCCGCGCGTGGTAGCCGCGAGGTCTTAGGCGCCTTGCCGTCGTTCGCGTGGCTGCCCCCGTTTGAGGTCCGAGTCCTCCCTCGTGCATGGGTGTTTGTGCGTTGTCTTTAGTGTAAGTTAGTTTAAGTTAAATTACGTAGTGTGTAAGCCTATGGACCGATGACCTCAGCAGTTTGGTCCCATAGAAACTTACCACAAATTTCCACATTTTCGATGTCTGTCGTTCGTGAACCAACAAAAGAACAAGAGCACGTTGGTCCTGTTTGGGTACATTTGGTAATAACGCGGGGGTGTTTGTGCGTTGTCTTTAGTGTAAGTTAGTTTAAGTTAAATTACGTAGTGTGTAAGCCTATGGACCGATGACCTCAGCAGTTTGGTCCCATAGAAACTTACCACAAATTTCCACATTTTCGATGTCTGTCGTTCGTGAACCAACAAAAGAACAAGAGCACGTTGGTCCTGTTTGGGTACATTTGGTAATAACGCGGGGGTGTTTGTGCGTTGTCTTTAGTGTAAGTTAGTTTAAGTTAAATTACGTAGTGTGTAAGCCTATGGACCGATGACCTCAGCAGTTTGGTCCCATAGAAACTTACCACAAATTTCCACATTTTCGATGTCTGTCGTTCGTGAACCAACAAAAGAACAGGAGCACGTTGGTCCTGTTTGGGTACATTTGGTAATAACGCGGTCATAGTTCACGTTTCCGTATTTACTGCACGTCGGAAAGGCACGGATGACACACTAATCCTTGCCTATATGTCGGTACTTATATATCAGCATCGGAGTCGCGCTACGTTGCGTTGCATAAACACAGCAGCAGCGTCCTCAAACGAAGTTTTTGAGCGCCCCTTATCTTATCGCCAGCAGATTGAGAGTAGATCGAAGACACCAACTATAGTTGTATGAGTGGAGTACGTATTTGATACGATAATCAAGATTTCTTTGAGCTGTTCGGCAACTGAATTATCTGAGTCGGTGGGGGGGGGGGGCGGTAAAAGGAACCGATTATTAATTTATTCCGGTTTTCAAGTATAACCTTTACACATACTAACTCACAGGACCGATCTATTTCAATTTCGCTACAAGATAAACTACTTATAACAGCGACAAACATGCCGCCACAATCTGTATTCAATCTAGCCTATCTGAACACGATTAGGTCCTTTGTAAAAATTTCTGTGGAACTTATCACCCGCTTTAGCCATCTTTGGGCCCATATAAGGAATTGAGCTTCAATGCTTACTATTAGTGCATGTGGCTCTGGTACTTTCCCAACACAGCTACGACTATTTACAACTGCAGTACTAATTGTTGCCACGTCTATCCCCTTCTTGTGTTCGTCCCGCACCCTTTGAGACTGAAGCCGTTTTTGCAATTTCCCGAGATCCCCTAACCTAAAAACCAGCCCAATTCATTCCTCACAGCCCCCACTGCCCTCCTCCTGTATGTAGTGGATCCCTTCTAAAATAATAGCTGTTTTTGGTGGACAACATATGGATGCAGTCGCTATGTGCCAGGTTCGTACTATTATTCTGACTGTTACCGATGCGAAACTCCGAATATATGTGTAGTCCATGGCTTCGTGCTGCGTCACGTCACTGACATTTCATTCATATCAGTTATATAATTAACGCGGTAAGATCGAAAATTAATGGCAGTAACGCGCTTAGTTTTGGATATAGCGGCAACTGCTATATTCCTCGCTCACAGTTCGTTCTGGCCCACCAGTGCATTGTATCATTTAGTGGCTGCTACCGGGTTAGTTATTTCCGCGGATGTTATTTGAGCGTATCTAAACACCGTCATATTTTCTTGAATTTTTATTTGCGAGCGTAGATTTCTGCAGCCGTCGTTATCTTTCATAAAACTTTATCGGGTATATGATTTCGATGTCATGCTACTATAAATACATTACTTTGGTGAATATCGCTTGCAGCAGCGACCGAAAAATTGGTTCAAATGGCTCTAAGCACTATGGGACTTAACGTCTGAGGTCATCAGTCCCCTAGACTTAGAACTACTTAAATCTAACTAACCTAAGGACATCACACACATCCATGCCAGAGGCAGGATTCGAACCTGCGACCGTAGCGGTCGCGCGGTTCCAGACTGTAGCGCCTAGAACCGCTCGGTCGCAGCGGCCGGCGCAGCGACCGGAACGTCGGTCTATTAAATAATATGACGGAGAAGTCATGTCGCCGGAAAAGCCTTATTCAGATACGGTTTACTGAACCCAGTTGTTATTGTTGTCAATGTGGTAGCATCGTGTCGCTGTTGTAGTACCGTGTCCAAAGACTGGTTTGATACAAATATCCATGCTAGTCTATCTAGTTCAGTTCTTTCATACCTGCGTAGCTACTGCTCACTACTTCTGTTTACAGTGAGGGGGGAAAAGCCACGCTAGAGCGATGTGCACATATACAGACGGCGGTAGTATCGCGTACACAACGTATAAGAGGGCAGTGCATTGGCGGATCTGTCATTTCTACTCATGTGATTCACGGGAAAAGATTTCCGACATGATTATGGCCACACGACGAGCATTAACATACTTTGAAAGGGTAATGGCAATTTGGGCTAGATGCGTGGAACATTCCATTTGGAAATCTTTAGGGAACTCAATATTTCCAGATCCACAGTGTCAAGAGTGTAGCGAGAATACTAAAATTCAGGCATTACCCCTCAGAGCGGAAAACACAGGGGCCGACAGCCATCACCGAAAGAAGCGGCGTTTGTGTAGAGTCGTCAGTGCTAACAGGCAGGCAACACTGCGTGAAATAATCTCAGAAATCAATGTGGGACGTACGACGAACATATCCATCAGGACAATGCGGCGAAATTTGGCGTTAATGGGCCGTGGCAGCAGACGACCGACGCGAGTACTTTTGCTGATAGTACGACATTCCCTGCAGCGCCTCTCCTGGACTCGTGACCATAGCGGTTGGACTCTAGACGACTGAAAAACCGTGGCCTGGTCAGATGAGTCCCGATTTCAGTTGGTAATAGCTGATGGAAGGGTTCGAATGTGGCACAAACCCCACGAAGCCATGGACCCAAGTTCTCAACAAAGCACTGTGCAAGCTGGTGGCGGCTCCATAATTGCGTCGGCTGCGTTTGCATCGCGTGGCCTGGGTCCTCTGATCCAACTGGACCAATTATTGACTGTAAAAGATTTTCGGCTACTTCAGACCATTTTCAGCCATTCATGGGTTTTATGCTCCCAAAAAACCATGGAAGTTTTTTGGTTGTCAATGCGTCATGTCAGAACATCCTGGATAATTCGAGCGAATGATTTGGCCACCCAGATCGCTCTACATGAATCCCGTCGAACATTTATGAGACATAATCGAGAAGCCAGTTTGTGCACAAAATCCTGTACTAGCAACACTTTCGGAATTATTGGCGGCTGTAGAGGCAACATGGCTCAGTTTTCTGCAGGGGACCTCTAACGACTTCTTGAGTCCATGCCACGTTCAGCTGCTACACTACACCGGGCAAGAGGAGGTCCAACACGATATTAGGAAGTATCCCATGATTTTTGTCACATCTGTGTGTACCTGATTAATGTATACAAATCTTGGTCTCCATCATGTATACTCCTCCCCCCCCCACCCCCCACCCACCCGACTTCTCTCCACTACTAAATAAATTCCTTGGCGCCTCGAAATACGTTTTGTCAACTTACCCTTTCTTTTAGTAAAGTTGTCTCTCAAAGCTCCTTTCTCTCGAACTCTATTCGGTACCTCTGCCTGCGTACTCGATCTGCCTAGACAGTCTTCGGAAATTCTGTAGTACTACGCTTCAAAAGACTTTTTTTGACTTATTGTCCACGTTTCACTTGCACATAACGCTGCAGTGCAAACAAATGCCTTCAGAAAAGACTTCTCGACTCTTAATATTCCCTGTTACCATATTCCTCTTTTACAAAAAAGTTTCTCTTATTACTGCCAACCTTTAGTTTATATTCCCGTTATTTCTCTCGTCACTTACACTAAAATCGAAGTGCCTCATTTCCTAATCTCAGCACCGCTTACTTTAGTTCGACTACATTCCGGTACCCTTGTTTTACTTTCGTAGATGTTTGATCTTACAGTCTCCTATTAAGAAGCTGCGCGTTCCGTTTAAATGCTCGTTCTATCCTTAGCCATCTGTGCCAGAATGACAATGTAATGGATAAACCTCAAAGTTTTTGTTTGTTCTTCCCGAACTTTAACGCCATTTCTAAATTTCATAATAATTGATTATTTGTTCAATGTACATACTGAATAACATCGGGGATAGGCTATAACCCTGTCTCACTCCCTTCTCAGCTATAGCTTCCCTTTCATGTCATTCGATTCATAACTGCTGTCTAGTTTTTGTATAAGCTGTAACATTTCACTTCCTGTCTTCAGAATTCCAAATAATATGTATGTGAACAATTTACAACAAACTTAGTTCAGAGAATTAATAACTAAAACTAATTCCTAAGCACCTATAATCAAAAACAGCTCATAAAACTGTAATAGACGTATTGGCAGTGTGTGCTTTGCAGTGTCCTGCATGGAATGACTGTAGTTCACTCTGATAGCTGTTAATTTTTTAAAATAAGCTTGCCGTATAACATACAAACACCTATTAGAGGTTAAGGTCCAATAATTCTTGTTGCTTTCACATAACGCAAATTCTCTCTCTCTCTCTCTCTTACCCACACACACACACACACACACACACACACAATCCCCATACCACCCCACCCGTCGACTAAAACCTATACGACAACTGCCTCACTGTCCTAGTATCTGACTGGATACTTCGAGTATAGCGCTTGCGTCGCACGTGAAACACCCTGTACACACTACATGACCAAATTTATCCAGCCACCCCTATGTAATGAAGAATTGACCACTAGATGTCACGAAACGTGGACCCGCCAGTGTGAAAGGAGGCGAGGAACATTGTGTTGATAGTACAGAGGCAGTAACAGCAGAATGGGTCCGTCAAGGGAGTTCAGTGACTTTGAACGTGGATTAATCATTGCCCAAATCGGCTGTTGGTGATGTGATTGTGACGTGGAAACGTGAAGGAACAAATACAGGTAAACCAAAACCAGGCAGACCTCATATACTGCCAGACAGGGAAGTCGAAGGTTGCGGAGATTGGATGTAAAGCGTCGCATGAAATCAGTAGAAGAAACCACACGTGAGTTCCAACGTGCTATTAGCAGTTGAACAAGCACAATGACTGTGCGTACGGAGTTAAAAATAATGGGATACAATGGTCGAGCAGCTCCTCTTAAGCCATACAATGTTGTAGTCAGAGCTAAGCGATACTTGAGGTTGTGTAAGGAGAGACACCTCTGGACGCTGGATGACTGGAAACGAGTTTTTGGGGTTTGGTGAATGCCTGGATAACGTTACCTGTCATCACGTGTAACGCCAACAATGAAGTCGGTGGGGAAGTTTGTAACCTCCTCCTCATTTATCGACCTTAATGACAGTGAAAAATTAAACCGCGTGTACCTAATGGAAATTTGGGAAAAGCAATCGTCACCGAAGTTACTCTGTCGGTAAAGAGGGAGGAAAGGGTTACATCTAAATGAAAGGAAAAATGCAAATGAAACTGGTGGAAATTAATTTTGAAAAGAGGTAAAGTTAATAAAGAAAGTAAATATGCGGCCGTTACGTTAACAGTTAACTAGCGGTAATTAGATATTTGAGATTTGGGGGAAATTACGGTCGCCAGTCCTATGGACAATTACTATAACTGAAAAAGAAAGGTTATTACACATATAATTAGCACTAGAAGCGTGGTAACTGAAGGTTGACACGTGTAGTGTGAAAACTGAAAGTTTGTCAAAAGTAATAAATTTCGCTACACTCTGACTTAATTTAGCAAAAGAATTAATAAAACCGGAAAATTGAAAGTTAATTTAGTGACTGAAATTAATAGTGAGCTTTGTTTCTGAAGCACATCGAAATTCAGTAAAATACGGTTAGTCTTGGGCTACCTCAACAATCATTTAAAAAGCTACTTGAATCTACGCAATTTAGAAATAAGAGATTTAACTTTGAACTTGAATTAAATGATTCTGAACAATTAACAACAGTAAAATTTAGTACATACCAAGCTGAGCTGCAGTCACAGGTAAGCTAAAATACGGTAACAAAAGTCGCACTCTTAATTTGTGCTTGTGTAATCTAAATATTGTAGCCAGCTATGAATACCTTAACTGAACTTTGAAATTAAAGCAGTGAAATGGAATGATATTAATTTAATGCTGGCGTTTGAATTTCAACGACACTCGGGTTCATTCCGGAAAAGGAAGGGACCCTGCTTGGTAATGCAATTGGGACAATGAGCAACAAAGGTTCATACTACGTTGCTGTAATTTAGTGAGAAAAATTTAAGCAGTTAGAAAAGCTGAGGTCTGCCATACAGTTCTAAAACTTTACGTGCTACCAGTCTTCCTTGTTGGTTGATTGAAGGTTTGAAGTCGTCGATCGAGGAGATGGCGACAGTCACTCGTTGTCGGCCGTCGCTGTTGCAGAAGCTGGATGTTGGCGCGCCTTCTTCTCGACACGGTCTGCAGCCGAAACGGGCTCTTGATGTGTGCCAGCTAACGCTTCCCGTCCGCGACACCATGTCAGAGGCTAACATAGCAAGTCGAGCGCAATTACATGCTACCAAACCCCGAAAGCGCGGCAACTCGCGGGAGCGTCACACAACACACCTGCTCCACTCGCTACTCCAGGCAGACCCCGTCTGCCCGCGCTCCACGCGGCCGAGTTCACACTACCAAAGATCCTAAACACTTTGGTTCTCCACACGACCTATCGATGTATTCGTTCGATAGCATAGTTTTCCCTAGGCAAGACCCAGCGTAAAAATACAAATAGTATTTACAAAACAAACCAATTATACATCGACATAAATGGATGTATATACAAATAGTAAAACAATTACAATATACAAAGACACAGAAACGTCATATCTTCAGGTAACAAAATAAGGAAAAAAAATTTATAGTACAATAGATGGAAATAGGAGGATATGCATTTCCGGTGTTACAAGTTGTTACTGTGTGGGGATGTTTTTCGTGGCTAGTGAGTGGTCTCCTTACTGCATTTCGAAAAGCGCTAAATACAGAAGGAAATGAACACACTTTACAGCACTGTGTACAGCGTAAAGTAGAGTAACAGTTCAGTGACGACGAGTATCAACATGCGTCCTGTCACAAAACAGCATCTCTGAGGTAATGTTTTACGGACAGTAATGTTCCTGAAATGGTCTGGCCTACCCGGAGTCAAACCTGAACCCAATGGAACGCCTTTGGGACGAATTCCAACGTCGACTTTGCACCAGACCCCAACGTCTCAGGTTTCGGCTTTTGAGGAAGAGTGGTCTGCCATTCCTCCAGAGACATTCAGTCACTTCACCTACAGCATCTCCAACAGAGTTCAAGCTGTCATAAAGGTGAAGGGTGGACATACCCCATACTACTGTTCGCTAGTAGGTGTCCGGATGCTTTTGATTAAGTAGTGTACATTCTGTGTTAAATATCATCCTCAAGGGCTGAGTTTGATGCTGACAGTGAAATGAATGTGTATGGATTCGGTGGTAATCGTATCTTCGGTCTCGGGGAGGAATAAACATCCTGCTAAACTGTCTAGGCGTTTCAGTACGGAACCGCGCTGCTGCTACGGTCGCAGGTTCGAATCCTGCCTCTGGCTCTGTTGTGTGTGATGTCCTTAGGTTAGTTAGGTTTAAGTAGTTCTAAGTCTAGGGGACTGATGACCTCAGATGTCGAGTCCCATAGCACTTAGAGCCATTTGAACCATTTGCTAATCTGTCCACCAGATGGGGATAAGCTGCTGGTGAATTCGACGTTGTGGTGTAAGCTAGTTAGTGCTCGTAGGCCGTGGTAGTTGCGATGCGCGCTGGTGGGCTGTGGGAACCTGCTGACGAACGACGTGGCGTCTGGTGCTGGAAGGAATGTCATGGGAAGCAGTTCACGCAGTTTCGAAAGTCAGAAGGAAATTCACAACAAATAGACACATAACATTAGACTGCTCATTTAATGCTTCTCACGATTCACTGACCAAGTTGTTATCATAGGTCGCTCTCCTTTGAAAGTGATGTCGTTAAAAATCATACAACTTGTCGGTTGTTCGGTGTTATTCGCACATTGTAAACATAAACGTACAGGACTATAGCGGATGTGGCCCACCAAGTACTTGTAACTTGTAGAATCCTCGGGTGTCCGCCCGGATCACGTCGGTAGTTCTCCAACATATTTCGACTAACTTGTTGCCATCTTCAGGTGGTTCTTTGTGACTGTAGTTTCCTTTTTATTCATTTATTTATTTTTAAAATCTTTTAAATCCCTTTCCCTGATGCGGACAGCATCTCGTTATTGTATTTGGTCATTTTGGCTATACATTTTTCTTCACTTTTAATAAATTTACATTTTATTTCTAATAATATTTGTAACATACACGTTTTATTGTGGTTTTTTGCTTACAGTTTGTAATATGTGGGTGGCACCTGCTATAGGTAGTTTTGCTTGATCCGTATCTAGAGTATTTAAAATTTCCTTTGCTTTGGGCTGAGGCTGGTTGTTACAGTTCTGTACATATACATTTTCCTCTGCAGTGTTCTGAGGCTTGTTACTACAATTATATTTTTGTGTCTGGGGGGTTTGCTTGTTTTATCTATTGTAGATTCTGGATCTTATGTTCTACATAAATACATTTCCCTCTGCTGTGTGCAGAGTCTTGTTATATCACTTTGTTTTACTTATTGCAGTTTGTGAGTCCTATGTTCTATATATGAACATTTCCCACTGTTGTTGCAAAGGCTGGTTACTACATTTGTGTGCTTATTTTTTACCTATATCTAACCTATCCTAGGAGTCTTTAACTAGATGAAGCGTATACATTTAAGTTTTGTTTTCTGCTATCTTTGATCCAGGTGCAGAGGTGTGGTCATGTTCTAGGTGAGAGGTGTTATTGTTGGGGAGAGATCAAGATATATTTTAGTGATATTTTGAGCCAGGGTTTGGTTAGAGCATATGTATCTCTGTTTGGCTGTTCTGGTGATCTGTAGCGTGGTGGTTAGGTATTCTTCTACGTCCGGTCTTGTTTGTAAGATATGTCTTCCCTATCTGGTTCTTAGTCTGACTACCCGAGTTTGCGGAGGGGTGGGGGTGCTAGTTTGGAGGTACTGTAGACTCCTGCTATGAAGTATCGTGGAGCTCCTATGTTTTCTTATACTTCCCCAGGCCGGGGCTTCGTATTCTATTACTGGCCTTATGTATGTCTTATAAGTGTGCAGTGCTGTTCTGAAGCTGCAGGCATGAAACTTGCCATGAATTTGTCTGACCAGCCGCCTGTCTTTTTCTAATCTTGTTTAGGATGTACTGCTGTACCCCTTCCCATCACTCCATTCCCATCGGTATCCGTGCAGCGGCTGCGGTGGGTGATGGGGGTGGGGGTGATGGGCGGCTGCGTACTGCGGTGTCTAGTCTTCGCACTATCGCCGTCGGATGCGGCCTAACTGTAAGGGAAAGCATTGTTTTTCTCTGATCACTGCAGGATTCTCCGCCTGACTCAGTGTAGGCCTTTACCTTTATTACTTAGACCGTCCTGTGTCTGCGATAGCGTGGAGCTTCCTGGAGATCGTAGTCCGTCGTCCACATCCCCACCACCACCAGTACCACCCACCGTGGCAGCTGCAAGGATAGCGATAGGATCGGTGTGATGGAGGGGGCAACGGTCAACATAACCTGTCAGTCCAGAAAGTTTCTAGTCTGGATAAATAAAAAATAGAGAAAAGTTAAGATGGTGCATATAATGGTTCAAATGGCTCTGAGCACTATGGGACTTAACATCTATGGTAATCAGTCCCCTAGAACTTAGAACTACTTAAACCTAACTAACCTAAGGACGGCACACAACACCCAGCCATCACGAGGCAGAGAAAATCCCTGACCCCGCCGGGAATCGAACCCGGGAACCCGGGCGTGGGAAGCGAGAACGCTACCGCAGGACCACGATATGCGGGCTGCATATAATGCTTCAGGCGTTGTCCTTGGTGAACGCCACTTGAGTACAACGTACAGAATGTTCATACAACCATTTGAAAGTGTCAGGATAGTCCTTTGTTGGGATGGTATTAAACTCGTGTGTCACATTAGCTTGAATGTCGGTTACCTCGTCAAAGCGGTGACACTTCATGTGAATTTCTGCACTTTTTCGTTTTGTGGTAGGTTAGTATTGATAACATCAATGTTGTGGACTGACAAGACAGCCAGTCCACAGTGACGGGTAACCGAAAGGCACGCGTTTACACACGCCGGCTGGCGTTATGTCTGAAACAGGATACGTAATGAATGCTATAAAGAAAAGTACGTAGCTTCTGGAATACTTAACTTTAATCCATCATTTGTATACAGCATTCTTGATGATACAAGTGAGACTCTCTCTAGAAATGGTTAATGGCGCCTTGCTAGGTCGTAGCCATGGACTTAGCTGAAGGCTATTCTAACTATCTCTCGGCAAATGAGAGAAAGGCTTCGTCAGTGTAGTCGCTAGCAAAGTCGTCGTACAACTGGGCCGAGTCCTAGTACGTCTCTCAAGACCTGCCGTGTGGTGGTGCTCGGTCTGCAATTACTGACAGTGGCGACACGCGGGTCCGACATGTACTAATGGACCGCGGCCGATTTAAAGCTACCACCTAGCAAGTGTGGTGTCTGGCGGTGACACCACAATCAAGTCTTATCACCAGTAATGATTCTTCCAGAAAAGATCTGTCAACGTTGTACATTTCAATCAGCTTGTGGCAGACGTCCATCCCACTGCAATTTGTTACACAACAACGATGACATCCTTAGGCCTCACGTCGAGTACTCACAAGGGAAACTCCCCATCGCACCCCCCTCAGAATTAGTGGTAAGATGGCCCAGTGGACACAGATCAAGCGTGAAAACAGAAAAAAGGTGTACTCAACTGTGAAAAAAGCAAAATAGAAACTGTGAACGTTCCAGGGCTAAGAACTGCAATAAACAGGCGCCCAAATCCGCACCGGCGTCGTGGGTAAGTCGTCACGGTGTGTGGCTGCCAAGCGAACCCGTGTTCGAAACCCTTTCGTGCCTTTTCTTTTCTTTTTTTTCACAAGAGTATGAACTGTCCGTCTGGTCACTGAACTGTTTGTTCCCTTTCTACAGTCTTGGCAGTTGTCACGCTATACATTGGTTAAGAATATGAGTCATTTGATAGGAATACGTTGCCGTCGTAAGTAAATGCGGTGAATAGAGTGAGAGCAGGCGAGATACCACATAGACGTCTCACAGAAATTAAAACAACAAATGAAAGATGTGAACTATCTTACAAAAAAGGAATTAAAAGTCAAGATTTCCAAAACGGAACGAAACTTCAAAAACATTAAAAACATATGTTTTGACAGAGCACAGAGAAACTGTGTAATTCTGAAACTGTTGCTTTCATTTGTTGCAGCTTATGTGACAAACCATTCTGTTTTCATCATTTCGTTGGTAGTGATCACATTCAGATTCATACGAACACCTCTATCTGGCAAGGAGGCATATCTCACTCACTTACCAGTCGTACAAATGAGGTGGGTCGATAAGAGATTCGTATCATACGACACATGTATTGTCAGTAATGACGAGTATGACACACCAGACATGTTTTCCGATGGAGGATTCGGTTGATTTGTCGCATTGGCATCAAACGTATGCGGTTCACATTCGAAAGCCACTTCCTTTCGGCTGCTGATAGAGTAGCCGTGCAGAATCAACCGTCATTATAGGTCCCTACCTTACACCTCGCTGTTGCAAGCGGACGTTACACCACGACACAGACTTTAATTGTAATAAAGCGGACAGCGAAAATAAATAAATAACGTTGGTACGTAGAAGGTTTGAACACGGCTCGACTGCTTGGCAGTCCAATACCATAGCGATATAACGAAACCATTTGCCTTGTCGGCTGCTCTATATGGCGCTTCTTGTTCTTGGACCGTCCACTGTTTCTATTTTGCTTTTTTCTCACAGTTCTGTACACATTCTTCCTGTTTTCATACTTGATCTGTGTTCAGTTTTTGACGGGCTGTCCACTGGCTGGTCCCTCTTACTTACGGGGGAGGGGGGGGGGGGGGAGATGGAAGTGCGATGGCGAGTTTCATTTGTTAACACTGCCTGCTCACAGCTGACTGGTCGAATGCATATCTGTTGTTTACGGTTGTCGGTTCAAGCTGTCACAGTAGTTACTGCGCTGACGTCGCTTATAAGACAGGAATAAAATCAGGAATTTTTTGAACGGGCAGTAGACACAGGACGCCGATTCGAGGAATGCAGCAGTTACTAGAAACCACCTGAAGATGGCAACGAGTCTGTTTGCCGAAATATCGTGGAGAATTTGCAACGTGACACTGGCGGCAACCCGAGAATTCTAAATGTGGACTTTTCCATTTCGCGCATTATACCGTACACTTAACTACTGCGGTGTCTGAAGCTGGAATTTTGCTGCTTGTCAAATAAGAAACTCCCATGAAGCGTCGTTAATTTACGTTCGCAGTCCTACAAATTCTCGCGCTTCTACCATTCACACCTCTTTTAGAAGCTGACGCTTTACTTTGTGTTTATGATGCACCGAAAGTATTGCTACTACAGCGCTACAGGGGAAATAGTTGTGTTCGGCGTTGGTTTCGCGTTGTAGTCTGCGTCTTGACCGTACTGATTCATTTCATTTCAATCATCTATCAGCAAGAGACGTATGTCGATGCATGCGAAGGCTCAGATTGCTACAAACTTTCGATTGTGTACCTTGTCCAATTGCCACGTCCCTGATATTCACCACAGCCATGTATCATACCAGACATGATGGGATATTAATTAATTAATCACCAAATATCCTCATACCACTAGTAATACTGAGATCGAGATTTCAAAACTTCCGCCCCACGCCATAGCGCAGTGCGATTCAATGAGGGAAACTTTCACCGGTGCTGATCTTCTCCCCAACGTTTACCCTTCACCGACTATAGTAAGACTGGGCGTAACTTCCTGAAACGTATTAGTAAGCGAATATTTTCTACATTCTTACAGAAAAATATGATGCATTTTTTATATCTGGTTTACAGTCTGTCTCTACTTATCGTACAAAGAACAGAAAATTCAAGAAGGGCTACAGATTTTTGCTGTGATTTCACGTTTCGTTGACATCATATTCATTAAAAATGTATTCGCTGCTCAGTACTGACAAGGACAGGTAAAGAGGGCTTTGTTTCAAAAAAACATAAATTTAATGGAGTCTAGGTAGCTGTTTTGGAGGCACACTCTCTACTACTGTTTCATTTCTCATTTCCTTCAACTGTCAGAAATTTTCGACACTTCTGATAACACCATTGTCAGAAATGTAGGCAGCAACATTGAAGCATAAGTTTAATTTGCAAGTGACACTGACTTACACAAATGTAGCGCGCAGTACATAAACAGGCGTCAGATTACATTTGTGTTAGACTGGACTATTAACGGTCAATCATCGGAAACAGCCACAACAGTATAATAACCTGAAGCTGGTACGCAACGATTTAAAACGGAATGGAAAAAAAGAAAACAACAACGAGTTGCTGGAAAGACAGATGCCAAACAGAGAGCCGGCCGGTGTGGCCGTGCGATTTTAGGCGCTTCAGTCTGGAACCGCGTGACCGCTACGGTCGCAGGTTCGAATCCTGCCTCGGGCATGGATGTGTGTGATGTCCTTAGGTTAGTTAGGTTTAAGTAGTTCTAAGTTCTAGGGGACTGATGACCTCAGAAGTTAAGTCCCATAGTGCTCAGAGCCATTTGAACCATTTTGAACCAAACAGAGAATCATAGGGAGCCATCCAAGGAAATGTAGTTCACACACGGAAAGGCTAGCTATTACACTGTGTAGAACTGGGGACCTAGAAACGACGGAGAGGCTTCGTCCCCGTCGTAGCCCTCAGTGGTTCACAACCCCACAACAGACTACAGCAGTCCACTCACCCCACCGCCACCCCACACCGAACCCAGGGTTATTGTGCGGTTTGGCCCCCAGTGGTAGATCTACTAATGCTTTAATACGGTACCGATTAACGCTGGAAAAAATTAGTTCCAATTTTGGTTACAAGGTGCAAATCTGGCACTGTACAGCATCTCGTCGACGTCTCCGGTGCTCGTATTAAACAAACTGTGTAAGCAGCGGTTAATAGTAACATCAACATTACGCTTTTCTCACTTGTTTGACTTGTTCTGCTCACGTCCCGTTCCTAATCCATTACATATGGAAACATTTCTATATGTATTTTTTGCATTCACAGATTTCGACATGGTGACCAAAATTGGAACTATTTTTTTTCAGTGTAAATCAATTGCGCATTAACGCATTAGAATATATACTAAGTTTCGATGTCATACGATAATTACAGCGCACACTAGATCTCTGTGAGTAACTGCACATCAATTATAGCAAGCCGGTATTTCTTCTGAGATATTTCAAGCACAAATTAGCCTTGGCAATCTGTTATATACAAAATAACTTTTTGCTCATGTACTTGATGATTTATTTGATTATTTAATTCTGATTGTATTGAATAGCTGTGACGGTGATATAGTGTCATAGAAATGCCTTAAAATACCCGGAAATTATTCAAATAAAACTAAACAGAATAATAAAAATTGGGACTGTGAAGTAGCAGAGTAAAAATAAAATTGAAACCAACAATAATAATGAGAAACTATTGTATAGGAATTTACATGATTTTAAAATCAGATTAATGTTCAGGGTAAGAGGAAAGTGTCGGCCATGGTACATATGTAAGTGCCATCCTGGAAGCAGGGAATATCACTATGTATTTTAGGAGGCCGAACTTACTTATTTATCAACAATATTTTCTAATATTTCACTCCTTTCAATCAACTGCATTTTTATAACATAATAAAATGGATGGAAACTAATCCTACTTGGAAGGAGCATGTATGGATTAAAACACTGATCGAAGTGGAGCAATGGTTGAGACATTAGGCTCACATAGCTCTGTGACAGGGTTTCATATACCTGTCACAACTTGCAGATTTAGGTTCCACACGATTTCCTTAAAGCGATTTTGACGATTGCTGCAATGGCTCTTTTACAGGTCCTATTTCATTCCCCATCCTTGTTCAACCAGAGCTTGTGCTTCACGTCTAATCTGCTCGCCGTTGACTGAAAGTTGAACACTAATCTTCCTTCTTCGAGTTGAAAATTTGTATCTGCTCACTAAATGTCTGCAACCCTTGTGGAAGCCTATCGAACCCGGATGCTGCCAAGCTCTGAATTCCAGCCATGGTCGTGACTGCAAATGGTTCAAATGGCTCTGAGCACTATGGAACTTAACATCTGAGGTCATCAGTCCCCTAGAACTTAGAACTACTTAAACCTAACTAACCTAAGGACATCCGCACGGGTCGTGACTGCAAATAAAGATCGTTTCTTAGTGTTGAGTTCATTGAGTCCTTTCATACACGTTTTTGTTGTCAACTACAAACCACATAAACGAACATCTGTATTGAGACGTCAGTGTACACGCTGAGGTGACAGAAGTCATGGGGTAGCGATATGCTTTTATACAGATGGCGGTTGTATCGCGTAAAGGTATGAATGGGCAGCGCATTGGCGGAGCTGTCATTTGTATTCAGGTGATTCAAATGGAAAGGTTCCCGACTTGATTACGGCCGTAAGACGGGAATTAACACACTCTTAACGCGGAATGGTACTTGGAGCTAGACGCATGGAACATTCCACTAGGAAAATCATTAGGAAATTCATTATTCCGAGATCCACAGGGTCAAGAGGGTGCCGAGAGCGCCACATTTCAGGCGTTATCTCACACCACGGAAAACACCGTGGCCGATGGCCTCCATTTAACGACAGAGAGCAGCGCCGTTTGTGCAGAATCTTCAGTGCTAACAGACAAGCTACATTGCGTGAAATAACTGCAGAAATCAGTGGAGGTCGTACGATGAACGTACTCGTTAGGACAGAGCGGGAAAATTTGGCGTTAATGGGCTATGGCAGCAGGCGACGGTAGCGAGTGCCTTTGTTAACAGCACGGCATCACCTGCAGCACCTCTCCAGGGCTCCCGATCATATCGGTTGGACCCTAGAAGACTGGAAAACCGTCACCTCGTCAGATGAGTCCCGATTCCAGTTGGTAAGAGCCGATGGAAGGGTTCGAGTATGCCGCAGACCCCACGAAGCCATGGACCCTAGTCGTCGATAAGGCACTGTGCATGCTGGTGGTGGCTCCATAATGGTGTGGGCTATGTTTACATGGAATGGACTGGGTCCTCTGGACCAACTGAACCGGTCATTGACTGGAAATGGTTATGTTCGGCTACTTGGACACCATTTGCAGCCATTCAGACGTTATGTTACCAAACAACGATGGAATTTTTATGAATGACAATGTGCCATATCGCCGGGCTACAGTCACTTACAGCTGGTTTGGAGAACATTCTGGACAGTTCGTGTGAATCATTTGGCCACCCAGATCGCCTGACACGAATCCCATCAAACACTTATGGGACATAATCAAGAGACGTGCGCAAATCCCTGCACCGGCAACGCTATCGCAATTATGGACGATTGTAGAGGCAGCATGGCTCACTATTTTTGTAGGGGACTGGGAACGAATTGTTGAGTCCATGCCACGTCGAACTGCTGCAGTATGCCGGAGGAAAGGTGGTCCGACACGATAGTATGAAGTAGTCCATGATTTTTGCCATCTCAGTGTAAATAAAAAAAATGGTTCAAATGGCTCTGAGCACTATGGGACTTAACATCTATGGTCATCAGTCCCCTAGAACTTAGAATTACTTAAACCTAACTAACCTAAGGACATCACACACATCCATGCTCGAGGCAGGATTCGAACCTGCGACCGTAGCAGTCGCGCGGCTCCGGACAGAGCGCCTAGAACCGCTAGACCACCGCGGCCGGCTCACTGTAAATCACAGCTACTTAAATAAACTGCTCATAACAAGTTTTACACCATGTATGGGCTCTGCTTCAAAGAAGGGAATGAAAGAATAGGGCTTACAAAATTTAAAAGAAAATCGCTTTACTGTAAAATAAAAACAAAACAATAACCAACATAAGGGCTGTCTGTTCGAAAGGACACATCTTTGCACATTCTTAAAATCACGCCAAACAGATCGTGCGGAGATACTAGCATAGTGTTTGGATCGACGCAGCACTCATAGTTACCTCCAGAAAGAAAGGACATAATTTTGTTGTATTGTCCTCGGTCTACACACGGGCCATAATTTGTGGGTATCAGCCAGCATCTGATATTGTTGGTCCCAGAGACCGCTACGAGTCAGATCTTCAATGTCTTGTGTCTGAGGCGTCTAGTAGCCACTACCCTTCCCAAACTATGGGCACTCTTCGAAACTGGTTGGCGCACCACGCACATTTGTGTCTGATGGAGACAGCCTTACAAAGCGGCTGGAACATCTACAGTCTGTGTTCAAAGATAATGGATATTTTTCGAATTACATCAACATAGTTTTAAAAAGGAAGAAACGCGACCACTATCGAGATCAAGAAGAGAAGCAACTTTTCAAGACCAACGCGTTCCTCCTATATGTCGACAATTTTACGTCGAAATTGGACAGAATCTTATAGAAACATTATGTTAACGTCATCTCCTGGCTCCCTACAAAGATCTGTGCTCAGTTCGGTGAAGGATGATTTGGGAATGCGGGAAGCTGGAATATCGTGCCTACATTGGCCAGACCACGCACACAGTACGTGAAAAGTGCACTGAACACGATCGCCACACTAGCGTTTCTCTGCCCAGTAAGTCAGCCATAGCCGAGCATTGTAGCTCCACAGGACGTTCTACGGATTATTCTGCCACGGAAATTTTGGCTGCGACGAGATCCTTCTGGAATTCAATTATTAAGGAATCTGTAGAAACACGGTTGGTGAAAGTTCTTATTAATCGTGATGGCGGCTTTCAAATGCGTAAGGAGTAGGATCCGATGATTTCTTTAATATCTTCTGAAAGAAAATATTTTACTCCTTATGACACCTCTAGCGATAATTAATTTTACTGTATTGACACTTGAATTTTAACTCCGCTGGCCCGCATTCCGACAGAAGGCGTGCGTGTAATATTACCATTACGCATGCGCCAGTGCGCCTCAGATGGAGCAATATCTAAGAAAACACTAAATTCGGTAGAGGGCGCTCATGCATACGTAACATATGCCTATGCGCCTCCACGCCAGTTTTTTGTATAAACTTAGCTACTTGTACCAGCAATCTCCAACATAGGTGAGCAAGTTGAAACGTCTGACTGTTCCGAAACAGTGACACAGCTTGTGTTTTGTGACAGTTTAGTCCTAAATACCGTATCGTCTTCAGTGCGTACTGCAGAAATATTACTATATGAACACGAACGGGTTAGATTTACTTATTCGAAGCCTCACGTCCTGATATGCCATTTTAGTAAATTATAGTTCAAAATACGTGTTTTCGTGAGTGACGATTATCACTCGTAGGACATCTTAGAACTTGACCGTAGAATACAGGAAAACAAGAGTTATGAAGTACGGAGAACTGTGCTATATTCAATACGCTGGACACAAACTTCAACCAGAAGCCAATTGTAAAGCAGGAAAGCCACGAGGCGCGAGAGCAGTGTCCATATCGCAGAAAGTAAGAAACTTTTGATCGGGTGTAATGATTGTTTCGTATTTGCTGCACTAACTGGTGTTGACTTCGCGTCATATGATTTTACTGATTTATGATTGGCTGAGGACACAAATTTGTATGTCTGACATACAGGATATATTTGAAGTCGCTGTAATTATAGATTTTGCTTTTCTGAATTCCAGGACCAAATTTTGATAGGTTTTAGGCCTATGTGTAGTAGTCTGGACGTGCTCTTGAAAAGGCGTAGTATGAGATATGATGTCTTGAGATAGCTTGCTGGGAAGCTAGATGCTGAATTAAGGAATTGCACAAACGGAGGGTTGCAGTACTTTATCATTAATTTAGTGAACCGATGGTAATATATCAGTACGGAGAACTTCCTTGCACCTTATCTGACAGCATGAATTATAGGTAAAAATGTGCTTTTAAAAATTGTTCCTTTTGACAGAAGCCAGGAACAATAAAATTTTGTAAAATTGAAATCAATGACAAAAAACTCCAAAATTTTGGGATCAGTCCAGTTGCGTTAATTGACTCACGTTTGTTGTACTGTATAATAATATGGACCAGAGCTGCAAATATACACGGTACAAATTGACTATTAAAGGTGCGGAAAAGAACAGTAAGATGTGCTGGGAGACTCACTGAGACAGTCTTGCAGAAATAATTTTATGGAATACAAAATGCTTCCCTCCATGTACGTATATGCAAGGTTCACCTTAAAAGTAAATAGTGTGCTTATGTTAAACAAAGAAGCTCACAATTACCATACAAGAGACAAAAATAATTATTACTCTGAAGCGCAAAAGAAACTGGTATAGGCATACGTATTCAATTACAGAGATATGTAAATAGGCAGAAGACGGCGCTGCGGTTGGCAACTCCTATATAAGACTATGAGTGTCTGGCGCAGTTGTTAGATCGGTAGCTGCTACAATGGCACGTATTAAGATGTAAGTGTGTTTGGACTTGGTGTTATAGTCGGCGCAAGAGCGATGGGACATCATCTCCGAGGTAGCGATGAAGTGAGGATTTACCCGTCCGACCATTTCACGGGTTTACCGTGAATATCAGGAATCCGGTAAAACATCAAATCTCCGACATCGCTGTGGCCGGAAAAAGATTCTGCAAAAACGGGACCAACGACGACTGAAGAGAATCGTTTAACGTGACTGAAGTGCAGCCCTTCCGAAAATTGCTGCAGATTTCAGTGCTGGGGCATGAAAAAGTGTCAACGTGCGAACCATTCAACTAATCATCATCGATAAGGGGTTTCGGAGCCGAAGGCCCATTCTTGTATCCTTAATGACTGCACGAGACAAAGCTTTACGCCTCGCTTTGGCCCGTTAACACCGACATTGGACTGTTGATGACTGGAAATCTGTTTCCTGGACGGACGATTCTCGTTTCAAATTGTATCGAGCGGATGGACGTTTACGGGTATGGAGGCAACCTCATGAATCCATGGACCCTGCGTGTCAGCGAGGGACTATTAAAGCTCTTGGAGCCTCTGTAATGGTGTGGGGCGTGTGCAGTTGGAGTGATATGGGACCCCTGATACGTCTAAATACGACTCTGACAGGTGACACGTACGTAAGCATCCGGTCTGATCACCTGCATCCCTTCATATCCATTGTGCATTCCGACAGACTTCGGCAATTACAGCAGGGCAATGCGACACCCCACATGTCCAGAATTGTTACAGAGTGGCTCCAGGAACATTCTTCCAAGTTTAAACACTTCCGCTGGCCACCAAACTCCCCAGACATGAACATTATTGAGCGTATCTGGGATGCCTTGCAACGTGCTGTTCAGAAGAGATCTCAACACCGTCGTACTCTTACGGATTTATGGATAACCCTGCAGGATTCATGGTGTCTGTTCCCTCCAGCAGTACTTCAGACATTAGTAGCGTACATGCCACGTCGTGTTGCGGCACTTTCGCATGCTCGCGGGGGTCCAACACGATGTTAGGCAGGTGTATCAATTTTTTTTCTTCAGTGTATATCAACATTACAAGACACAAACTTGCTGATAAAGATTCTGCAAAGTTATTATGCTTATTATTCAACAGTCTGTCTGAGAGTATAAAATACGTGAAAGCATTACCAGTCTTCAAAAGAAAAGTTAGAGAGAACTTGCGCACAGTATGTTTGTACAGTGTGAAGGAATACTTGAAACCCAGTACCAAAGAATTAGAACAATAATTGTGGCTGTAAACCAGTTCAAGTAATATTTTTATTTATATTGTATCATAAAGCTGTTTGCATGCCTTTTTTCTTTGTCCAAGAAGCTTTTCTAGTGATTATTTGTCATATTTGCACTCGTGAATTACAGTGGCAGGTGTAATTAACTATTATTTTGTTTGTGATAATTCATGTACCATTAGGTTGGTGCGTAAGTTCGTAGCGTTTTTCCGTAAGTTTAATAAATGTCAACAGATACAAATAACATAGACTTTAGTTATTAATTATATATTCTCATTCACTTTTTACAACTGTCTACCAACGCTCGTGTAACTATTCGATCCCGCAACTGTAGGAATCCGTGGTTTTGATGCGAAGTAGTCGTCGAGCCATGTTCGAAGTGCAGTTTCATCTGGAAAGGAAGCTCCTTGAGGGTTGCTCAATAGAGGGCAGAAAAGATGAAAATCGGAGGGCGCAAGATCAGGTGAATAAAGTGGGTGCGGAATGACTTCCCAACCCAAGTACCGTACAGTGTTTTTGTCAGTCTATCAGAATGCGGGTGTACGTTATCGTGGAGTAGCATAGCTTCACGCTATCTTCCTGGTCGTTGTTCTCGGACTGCGTCTGTAAGGCGTTTCTGTTGTTTACAGTAATTGTCAACAGTGATAGTTACACCTCGGAGAAGCAATTCGTAGTACACCACGCCGTCAGTGTTCCACCAGATGAATAGCGTTATCTTTTGTGGATGCTCGTAGGTCTTAGTGCGGGCCAGTTGTTGCTTTTTTTTGGGCTCAACCACTCCTTTCTTTTTCTTACGTTAGCATAAAGACACCATTTCTCGTCACCAGTAAAGATACCGGATACTGATGGTCGATGTTGTTCACGAGCCAATTGATGACGAGCAAGCTGAGATGGACGATGGCCACCCGCTGTTTTTTGTTATTTTGGCTCAGAGCATCCGGTACCCGTTCCCAGTGCATGGAAATGTCGCACGATGCTGGAATGATCACAGTGCATCCCATTTGCCAGTTCTCGTGTACAGTGATGTGTATCATTGTGGATTAATGCATAAACGATCTTCATCAAGCCGGTTGGAGTGGCCGAGTGGTTCTAGGCGCTACAGTCTGGAACCGCGCGACCGCTACGGTCGCAGGTTCGAATCCTGCCTCGGGCATGGATGTGTGTGATGTCCTTAGGTTAGTTAGGTTTAAGTAGTTCTAAGTTCTAGGGGACTGATGACCTCAGAAGTTAAGTCCCATAGTGCTCAGAGCCATTTGAATTTTTTTTTTTGATCTTCATCAAACCCCGAAAGTCTTCCTGTGTGTGGAGACACTAATGTCAAAACGATCCTCCTTAAAAGGAGAAAAGCATTTTCTTTCCGCTCTCTGTCCAATGGAATTAACCCCGTACACGGTTCAAATGTTTCTGGTTGCCTACGCTGCTGTCACCCCTATATTGAACCCAAACAGAATAATATATCGGAAATGTTCTGATTTCTCCATTTTCTAGCGTCCACAGCTCCATTCAGCTTCTCCAGATGACAAAAATGGCAATATGTAAACCAGACAACAATAATGACCTACAAATAAAAAATGACAATCGGTGAATAAATCCACAGCAAACGGAATACCAATACGCAAAACAAAAACGCTATGAATTTAGACAAAAACCTAATATGTGGCGTGTGCGTGCGTGCGTGCGTGCGTGTGTGTGTGTGTGTGTGTGTGTGTGTGTGTGTCCATTACTACTGATTAAAAGCTTGTAGATTTCGTACAAAGCATATGTTTATTAGATTTTAATGTAAAAAGCTGTAGAACTTTCCAAGTGCATAAGCTGTAGATTCTGCGGTTTGTGTGTGAAATCTTATGGGACTTAACTGCTAACGTCATCAGTCCCTAAGCTTACGCACTACTTAACCTAAATTATCCTAAGGACAAACACACACACCCATGCCCGAGGGAGGACTCGAACCTCCGCCGGGACCAGCGGCACAGTCTATGACTGCAGCGCCTGAGACCGCTCGGCTAATCCCGCGCGGCTTCTGCGGTTTAAAACACTCAGCTGAAGACGGCTGAACGGGTGCCAGCCGAAATATCGTGGCAAGAGATCATTCGACTATAAACCCGAAACCTCGTGGAGAGCTGCATAACGTACGGACAGTCTTGGGTTACTACTAGGGCGCGCTGACAAGTAATGACACCGAATTTTTTAAGTGAAAATTTTTAAATCTTTTAAATAAAACAAACATTATACATCTTTCTTCTTCACATCTACACATTTATTTCCCAGAATAGGCGCTCTAGCGAAGAGACCAACGAGAGACCAGTTTGTTGATACCGTCACTGAAGAATGTTTGACTTCGTTGGAGCCATAACCTCACATCTGTTTCCACCGCTTCAGTGCTGTAAAAGTGGAGTCCTCGAAGGTGTTTTTTAAGTTCTGGAAACAGATTGAAATCTAAACGGGCGAAGTCGGAATTGTATGGAGGATGATCAATGACAGTGAATCCAAGGCGTCAGATTGTCGCAGATGTCGCAGCGCTCGTGTCTGGTCAGGCATTGTCGTGCTGGAGCAGAGGGTGCTCCGTGTGTGGACGAACTCTCCGGATTCGGAACTCAATTACAGTACGCTGTTTCTCACGCACCAACATAGTTACGTCACACACTATCATGTTACACGTTACAGTTCAGAGCCCTCTAGCGGCAGAGGACTGAAAATATGTAGACATGAGAATAAAGATGTAGAATGTTAAATACGTTAGTTTTATTTAAAAAGCTTTAAGAATTTCACATTAAAAATTCTGAGGCAATACTTTTCAACACACCCTCGTATTAATATTGTCTGCGAGGTCATTAATATACAACATGAATAGCGAGGATCTCATTACACCTCCCTGGGGCACATTTGATATTACTTCTACATATGTCGATGACTCTCCGTCCAAGATAACATGCTGTGTTCTCCCTAACAAAAAACCCTCAATCCAATTGCAAACTTTTCTTGATATCCTGTATGGTCATACTTTTGATAATGGACGTAGATGTGGTACTGAGTCAAATGCCTTTAGAAAATCGAGAAATTCTGTATCTACCTGACTGCATTGATCCATGGCTTCAGGACGTAATGTGAAAAAAGTGCGAGTAGGGTTTCACATGATCGATGTTCTCGGAATCCATGGCGCTTGGAATTCTGTTCGAGATGCCTCATTACGCTGGAACTCAGACTAGGTTTCGTCTAATCTAATGACCTCGATGTCGAAGGGAGGCTAAACTCTAATCTTTCTTCCTCTGTTTTCTTCTCAGAATATGTTGTAAGATTCTACAACAAATGAATGTGAAGAATATTGAACGGTAGTATTGTGGATCTCTTCTGCCACCCTTCTTTTAGACGGGTATGAGCTGTGATTTCTTCCATATCATTCAGTACGGTTTTTTGTTCGAAGGATCTATAGTAGCTTGCGGTTAAAAGAGGGGCTTACTCAACCGCAAATTCTGTACAGAATTTGACAATGAATCCACCGAGTCCTGGAGCGTTGTTCAGTTTTAGCGATTTCAGTTGTTTTCCGACACCACTGACAGTAATATCTATAGGATGTCCCAGGTAGAATAGTCAGGATTCAGGGATATGGCAGGAACGATCAGTCGAAGCAAAAAGACTGGTAAACAAGGGCTTTAAAATGCATACATCAAGCGCTATGGGTACTTCATCTTCGCTACACGTCTTCTCTACTGCGTCCTCTTGCGACCTGTCTATCACTCATTTCTGCAGTGGAGCCGTTTTGGCAATATCCCTGGATTTTCCATTGTAAAGGAATATTTGAATACGGAATTCAGCGTTTCTGCTATTGCTTTGTTACCGTCAGTTTCAGTCACTGTATAGTCCACGAGTGTGCTGACAAAATCTTCGATACCACTAACAGCCTTTACATTCAGTGTGTCCAGCAAAGGAGTGCTGGTTTCAGAATTAAATATCTCGTGAAGATCGATAGATAAGTGCAACAAAAGGTATGTTTATTGCGCAGCCAGTAAGAAGTTTACACGAAATAGTTCGAAAATCTGCTAACAGATGGCGCTGTTCACTGTACAGCTCGTAACTTATCAGCGTGCATAATTCAACTAGTCCTTTCCAAACAGTTCCACATCACAATCTTTTCGAAATGTCCACCACTCGCAGTATGGAGGTGTCTCAGCGGAAATGAATTCAGATGCCACACAATCGCCGATTGAAGCTCGTCCAGCATGTCGGAATGGAGCCGGTAGATAGTGTTTTTCAATGTGCCACTCAAACTGTTGTCACAAGGAGTCAGTTCTGTCGAATATGGCCGACAAACTCTACTTTTCCCAATTGATTTTTGGATGATTGAAGTCTCCTCAGACGATGACAATAGCGAACTTACTTACTAGTGAACTTAGGTATTCTCTAAAGCTTTCAGTTACAAATGGTGGTCGATAAAAGGCTCAAATGATAAGTTTCTGCCCACTTTTGATTCTGAGTCTTTTCCGAACAACTTCGTATGCAGTTTCAATTTCTGTGTTGATGGATTCGACTACTGTGACAAATACATTACCTCCATTCACCATTACCCTATCCTTTCAATATACGCTTCAGTTTTCACCAAAAATCTCACTGCTGTCAATTTTGAGCTTCCTGTACCTAGTTGTACGTGAGCTCCACTGCTTTTTAGGAGTGTTTGATCGGTTTTGGGGACAATGCTGCAAATAGTGAGCTTCGTTCAAACTCCCAGAGCAAGGCTAGTCTTCTTAACTTTCTTTGCAAATAATGGGATTAATCCAAGTTCCACCTTGGAACTCAGACAAAAGGCATCGTTTGTTCCAACATGAGCTACAAACTGGAGTCGGCTGTATCCTGTTCTCACACTGACTGCCGGAATAGCCTCTTAAACATGTTGAATAAGGCATCCAGGCATACACGCTGAGCGCCCGTTTTGTTTCTTGCCACGCCTTAGTGCCGTTTCCCTAAGGGGTACGATATTCTCCATACGTTTGAGATGCTGACGGTTAATAGACCCTCACCATCTTAAATTTGCCTCCTCTTAACACAGGACACAGTAGGTTTACCATTTATCCCAGAAATCTAATGTCTTTTGCTACACTAAGCGTGCCACCAATGAAGGAATAGTAGATGTCAGCACGCACAGACCTTTGTACTATGCAGAGTTTTAAGGAACTCCTTGGGAACGCTTCGTTTGGCCATCACGTTCGCAGTGCTGGAGACAGGACCAGTTTGAGAACGCTTTTGCACACAAACGACATATTATTTGGCGCTCCCTCCCCCCCCCCCCACCCCCTCGCCTTCCCTCTCTCCTTCACTCCTTCATACGTTTGGCCCCTCTGTTCTACCGCCGTTCTCAGACATTGTTTAGCCTTGGTCTCTTTGTAAAAGCTTGAAAATACATCTAAATCCAGTTTTGTGGAAGTTGACGCCGGCTGCGGTGACCGAGGGGTTCTAGGCGCTTCAGTCCGGAACCGCGCGACTGCTACGGCCGCAGGTTCGAATCCTGCCTCGAGCATGGATGTATGTGATGTCCTTAGGTTAGATAGGTTTAAGTAGTTCTAAGTTCTAGGGGACTGATGACCTCAGATGTTGAGTCCCATAGTGCTCAGAGCCATTTGAATCATTTTTGGAAGTTGATCGTTTTTCTTTTAAAATAATTTCTACATAAACATTTTTTGTAATATAAATAAAGTTCCCAATGTTATTCCACTGCTAAATGCTGTAGGAGGAAATAACTCATTTCCATTTATAGCAATTTCTGAAATCTTTGAAATCTTTATTGGAAGCACAAACAACTAGACATATTCTATTGTTCTTGCTTCAATAGAACGTGCCATCTATTAAAATGAGAGGAAAGAATGAAATATAAAATTTCTGCCATTCTTCATCTTAATAATGGGCCTTTTTCATTGTATAATTTAAAAGTTAATTTGCGTTTCATCGAGAAAAGTGGGACAAAAACATAAAAAATAGCATCTAATATTATATTGACGTGTAAACCTAGGACACTAACTGTGTAAGCTGCCTATTACAGTACATGTGAAGAAAACTCACCAGTAAGTAGCTAAATTTTAGAAAATTTGCCCCAAAGGTAGTTAAAAATTGATAAATATGGTCAAAATTTTTATGTATGCTACTGAAATATGTTTGTGATACAAACGAGATAAATTCTATTAATAAAGTCGCGCATTATTCTTAGAATTAGTCAGTATATACAGGCAATTTTTCCCTTTGCTAGAGACATTATATTGATATTTTTCTAGCCTTTTACGCAGCAAATTTTTTTAAAACAAAATCTTAACGTACTGACTTCGAATGTGTCGATTTTAATGGTTAAAGCTGACAGTCCACACAATCATCTTTGACGAAGTATTGGCCTACAGTGTGACTTTATGAACTACAGTTTTGAAAAGTTCCTTTCACCCAGCCTCATAAATTAGATTAAAGCGAAAAGTTTACATTTCGAATACATTTACACTAATTATGACTACCTTTGATACTGAAGTCAGTGGCGCCTTGTAACCACACATTAGCAGTTATCTCGCAAATGGCTCATTTACACAGCTTTGTTACTGGAAAGTTTCTGTTTCTACGGGGGATTTTTTTTTCAAGGTCTTATCGGCTACAAAATTAAAACCAAAGTGAAAATCCGATGAAGCTTTGTGCAGACGTGTTTGGCAGTATTTCTACTATGCCCGTCGGTCGCGTCACGTCGCACTTTTCAGTTCTGAACGTAACTGTCACGCAGGATTGCAAAGTGCGGCAACGGTGCAGGAACTTTGAAGCAGGTTGTACAAACATTCATGATGTAAGCTGTCAGGGGAGGTAACGAGTGTCAACCAAGGAGCTTTTTCAGCGAGTGAATCCGGCGGTCCGAGAAAATCGTCTGCAAAGGGCAATTCAGAGCAAGTGAAGAGCAATGTTGTCATCAGGCATTCTACGTCAGCATGACACTGCTCACCCGCAACCTGCAGCATCAACAGAAATGTTCCCTCAACGTTTTCGAAGAGAAATGTTCGATCACCCACCATACAGCCCGGATTCGGCTTCCTCCGATTTTCATCTCTTTGCGCACATGAACCGCTGGTTATGAGGACATCATTTTGGCAAGACAATGAGCTGCATACCGGCGTAGAGCGGAAAGCACAAGTGGCTGCCTTCTACCATATGGATATTGCAATGTTAGTGAAACGTTGCGACCATAAGGGGCAGTCAAATGAAAACCGCACACCCGCCACAACGGCACTATGGAATGTTTCCTTTCAAAAGCAATTACAACACGCATTAAGGCATATATCACACTAGGAGAAACACAGTCGACCGCTGACGGATCCACAACCGCACCCATTCTTGCACTTCTTGTCTGAATGAAACCGACATCCACGCGTGTCTTTCTTCAGGTCGCCAAAGATGTCAAAACACCCGATGAAAGATCCGTGCTGTACGTAGGATGTTGCAGTGTTTGCCAACAAATTCGTTGAAGCGTATCAGATTGGCAGTGTTGGCGTGGGCGTTATCGTGCAACAATATGATTCTATCCAACGTCATTCCTGGGCGTTTTGATAGCATGGCATGTCGCAGTTCATGAAAAGTGTCTTCATAGCGCTGCACGCTCGAGGAATTTCATGAGCAGAGAGACGCTTCAGTAGAAGAAGAAAATAATCATGATCCTACGCGGTGCCACCTCGAGCCCGAGGGCAAACGGCAAAACCAACAGTGGAAACATCCAACATCTGCTCCACCAAAGAAACCCACAGCTGTATACACAGGTTCTAGTAAGGTCTTCTTCGACTGCAGGGCACTCCGCTCGACGAGTTTGTAGGAGAGGAACCATAACATAGGTCTGCGACATAAAAATTGTTTCAAACTTAGTAAGTGATTTTTATAGTGTTTACAACGCTGATTTCGGGAAAAATAGTGAAAAATTTTTTCGATATTTCAGCATTCTAGTGAGTTTGAATTTTGGTTTTTAGGCTCTCCATAAACTGTTATTTAGCCGTTTTTATACTAGATATACGAAAAATGGAGAGTAATTAGGAGAAACCAGCAGTATTTCCATGTCACTGCCTGTCTGTCGCGCTGCCCCTTCCCCCGCCATCACCAAGCAGTGAGCTTCTGCTGTTGTCCTTCAGTCCACAGTACCTCTTCACTCTGTGCTGTTCATGTGTTGTTGTTACTAGTGCTTTAAAGTAGTGACTATTTTTTGTGTTGTGAAGTTGTTTTATGGACGGTGGCTACCAGAGGATGTATAAACTCGCCAGATTGCTTCTGCTACATTTGTGGTAACTATACCGTTAAGAAGTAACAAAGAAACATTTCCGATTTTGTTGAAGAGGTATATTTCGCCGATTTTGGTATACAGTTAGGCGGTCAAGATAAGCTTTGGGCCCCACACAAAGTTTGTTCAGTGTGTGTTGAAAAACTGAAGCAGTCCTTACGTTTTGGATTACCAATGGTTTGGAGGGAGCCCAAAAATCGTGGTGATGACTGCTATTTTTGTACTTGCAACGTACGAGGTTTCAATTTAAAAAACAAAAAGGATATTTCTTACCCTAACATTCAATCAGCCATTCGCCCTGTTCCTCATGGACCTGAAGTACCAATACCCTCCCCTCCAGATTCTTTGGATGATATAGATGATCACGAGCCTTTGGCTCAGAAAAGTTATAGTGAAGAAGACAGAGATTGCTACGATCCTGGCACAACCGATCCCATTCCATTCTCACAATCTGAACTGAACGATTTAGACAGAGACCTAGGCCTTTCTGAAGAATAGGCAAAGGTTTTAGGATTTAGATTGAAAGATAAACGAAACTTGGCTCCGGGTACATCCTTTTCTTGGTATCGATCGAGGGAAAAGGAGTTTGTATTTTTCTTCTCTCAAAAAGGTAACTTGATGTTTTGTAGTGATGTTCCTGGACTTACGGTACGTTTCAAAATAGAATATGCTCCTGATGAGTGCAGACTTTTTATTGATTCTTCAAAAAGAAGCCTTAAAGCAGCACTTCTACACAATGGCAATAAGTATGCTTCGATAGCAGTTGGACACTAGATTCACTTAAAAGAATGTTACGAAAACCTTGAACTAGTTTTAAGCAAACTCTGCTATTCAGACCACAAATGGACACTATGTGGTGATTTAAAAGTGATTTCAATGCTGTTTGATCAACAAAGTGGCTATACAAAGTTCCCTTGCTTTCTCTGTGAATGGGACAGTAGAGACAGAAAGCAACACTACATAAGAAAAGCTTGGCCCTTGAGAAAAATCTTACAGGTAGGGGTTAAAAATGTTGAGAGAAAAAGCTTTGTGGATCCCAAAAAGGCGTTACTTCCACCACTTCACATTAAGTTGGGGCTAATGAAACAATTTGTTAAGGCATTGCCAAAAGAAGGGGAGTGTTTCAGACATCTTTGTGGGCAGTTTCCTGGTTTATTCGAGGCAAAGCTAAAGGAAGGCATCTTTGTCGGACCAGACATTAGAAAACTAATGACAGATCCCAACTTTGTGTACAAAAGGGAAACAAAAGAAAAGGCAACATGGACATCTTTTTAATTAGTTGTTACCGGTTTCCTAGGAAACATAAGAGACCCAAACTACAAGACAATCGTCGCAGACGTGTTCGACACCTTTAAGAAGCTAGGCTGTAACATGAGCATTAAAGATCATTTTCTCCACTCACATCTTGACTACTTCCCTGCAAACCATGGTGATGTAAGTGAAGAGCAGATAGAAAGAATTCACCAAGACATCAAAGAAATGGAAAGAAAATGTCAAGGAAGATGGGACGTCAACATGATAGTGTGCTACTGCTGGATGATAAAAAGAGATGATCATCAACGAGTCCACAGCCGGAAAAGCAATAAAAGAAGCTTCGACAGAAAGCGAAAGCGTTATTATAAGGACTTATGAGCTTAAAGAGAAATGGAAGTGCTCTGGAAATGTAGTTTAGAAAATGACTTATAAATAAAAAAACGTTGGAAAAATATGATAAATTGCTTAAATTTTGTTATTACACCCAGAAATATTCCCTTTTTTGTGAGAAAACCTGACGTGATAGAAAAAATGGATTATATTTTTGAAACCAGCGCTGAAATTACATACAAGTCAGTTATCAAATTTCAAACAACTTTCAAAAGATATTTTTTTGCAGACCTTTGTAATCAATGCGCAGCACTATGAACATACGTTGCAGAAACTGCGACGCCCCATAAAGTCAAAACGTCCAGGAATGCTGTCGGACAGAATCATCCTGACACACGATAACCCCCATCCCCACACAGCCAGTCGGATGAAAGCAACGCTTCAGCGATTTGGTTGGGAAACACCACAACATACTTCGAATCTTCCATCGTGTAATTTTCGCATCTTTGGCGACCTGAAAAAAGACATGCGTGGACGTCGGTTTCAGTCGCACGAGGAAGTGCAAGAGTGGGAGCAGCCGTGGATACGTCAGCGGCCGACCGCGTTCTACGAAACAGGAATTGATCGTCTCGTCCCCCAGTGGGACAAATATTTTAATGCATGTGGCGATTACTTGTGCATGGAACTATTCCGTTGTCCTGTTGTGGCAGATGTTCGGATTTCATTTCACTGCCTCTCAAATGTAGAGAAGTAGCTGGAAGATCTACCTACATGTAGCAAATAAAACATTTTTGATTCTCACTGTTGTTTCGCAACCGATCAGACCTTGAAAAAAAGTAGCCCTTGTATTATAGTGTACTTCCACTCGGGTCATTTTTCGCTTCTAATTACGACACTCATTGTATACAAATTCAACATTTGGGCGCCCCTCTCAGCTTGGAATCCCAAGCAACCGCTTATGTCGCTTGGGACTTAAACTGCCCCTGATTGGAACCATCCCATATCCTTACTCACGGGGGTGTAGCTTGCTGTCTCCCTCACGATCTCGTTGTGTTCCAGGTGCAGGTGGGCGGAGCGCCGACGGCGCCTCTGGTGGCGCGCCCGGGCCGGCCTACCAGAATCAACAACCGCGGGCCGCCGCGCATCACAGACGTGCCGCTGCCGCCGCCGCCCCCGCCTCCCGCCATGATGCCGCCTCCGCCACCGCCTCCGCCACCCACCAGAGGACAACACCCTTACCCTTTCCACCGGCCACACCTCTCCCATCAAGGTAAAAACCCTACCTTCTCCTGCAGGTCAACTATGTTCCACCAATCCAGGGTTGCCAAGTATTCCGATTTAGGCGGGATTGTCCCGAATTTCCCGTTTAAAACCCGGTTCCTTGTTAAATCCTCTCGGGATAGGTAAAAATCCCGATCACACAAAAATGGACAATATTTCATATAACATTATGATCTGCACTCTAAATATTTATTATGTGTTTAAAATTGACGAGCAGGCTTGTAAAAGTTACTGAAAACTAGGCAAGCCTGACACAGTGGCTGTTGGTTTCGAGTACCGAGTCAGTAGTCGATGATAGTGCTCAGCCAATTCCCTGCAAGAAGAGCTAGGTTGTGTTGTGCAGTTTCCTTCGTGGAACATTTAAACAAATATGAATACGTCATCAGAGAGCGAAATTACAGAAGTTCCGGTGCCGAAAAACAAACAAAAGTCGAAAACTAAGCTCGAGAGTGAATGGTGTTAAGTTCACTCGTAGCTTCGAAAACGTTAAGATGATCATGATGCTCACGGTACTGTGTGAAGCTCATATTTCATTGTTTCTCACGGTGGAAAAAGTTACTTTAAAATATACGCAGATACTGCAGCACACAGAACTATACCAAAGCTGTCCTCGAAAACGCAGATGAAAGATTTCATTTTTTAGGTATGTATTTTGCCTAGGTTTCGTAAGAATCCAGATTTTGTTTAGACAAAACCTGCCAACCTTGCACCAATCTCAACTCTTAACAAGTACAAAACTGTTTCTGAACATTGCTACATCATGAAGGAGTCGTCAGAATCCAATAAAACAAAGTCCTTGTAAGAACCGTGGTAACAGTGAGACGCGATTACATTTATATAGCAATAAAACAGTATTAAGAGCGCTCGAAACCAATACTGTACTTGTGCGATGCGACTACGCAATGCAGTTAGAGCCCCTACTACGCATCGTAGAATCGCAGCTGGAAGTATGCACACGACGGGAATGCAGTAACCTATTAAACGATCCATTCAGTCACAAAGACTGCAGTCATATCAAAATTTTAACTGACTGACTTAATAAGATCTGAGCGACGTAAGGACACCGCTAAATAAAGTAGTGTAACATAGTATACGACGCGTATTCCAAAACTAGGTCCGGTGACCATTATTTAAGTTATGGCGGGAATGGAGGAAGTTTCGTGTATGCAGCGCTATCTACCGTCGCTTTAGAAAACTACTGCAGCGTTGGTTTGATTGAGTAGTCGTTTGCCAGTGGATAAGAGCGGCTCGTAATGGCCGAGACAATCGTAGATCCCGCCAGTTGTGAATTACGCGGTGTGATTAGATTTTTACTGGCAAAAGGATATTCAGCCGCTGAAATCCATCGTGGGTTATGACTAGTGTATGGACCTGAAATAATGAGTGACAAACAAGTTCGAAACTGGTGTCGAGAATTTCAAAATGGCCGCACAGTAGTTCACGATGAACAGCAAAGTGGCAGACCCAGCATTCGGACCGACGACATCGTTGATCAAGCGAACCAAACTTCGAAGTGATTGGCGATTGATGATTAGTGGTCTGGCTAGTGAATTCCAAAATATTGCTCGAACCCCAGTTTACAGGATTGTCGCTGAACAGCTTGGAGATATACGAGGTGGATTCCAAAAATACTCACTGATCAGCACAAAGGGCAAAAAATGTGTAGTGCACGACAGTTTTCGAGAGCTATAGGTATGATGGAGATGATTTGTTTTCCCATATAGCTATGTGAGATGAGATGAGGATATCTTACATCAATGCAGAATCGAAATAACAGTCAGTGCAGTCACGCCATTCAAGTTCACCCACACCAAAGACGTTTAAGCAGTATCCGTTCTCGAATCGAAAAATGATCTCTAACGTTTTTTGGGACGAAAAGAGCGTACTTTTTATTGATTTCATGGACCGTTGGTCAGCAGCTGCAGCTGACCTGTACTGTAAAACGCTAACCAAACAGAGACGTCCGATCCAAAATCGACGTCGCAGGAAACTACCGTCTGGCATCATCCTCGTTCACTACAACTCGCGTCCTTACACCGTTGCCAAAACCAAGGATAAGTTTCACGATTTTCATTGGGAACTTTTTGAGCACTTTCTATACAGTGCCGACCTTGCACCAAGCGACTATTTCCTCTTCTTGCGTTTTAAAAAGTGGCTACGTGGAGAACAATTTCAAAACGACGATGACCTCAAGATTGACGCTACCATCTGATTCAATTCCCAAGCCGCAGACTTCTCCGCAGAGAGGTTAAAGAAGGCGGTTCAGCGTTACAGAAAGTGTATAAATGTGGACGACGATTATTTGGAAAAGTAAAGTAGATATGAAGTAAATTAATACTGTCAACAAAAACCTTTTCTCGTGAGCCTATTTTTTAATGATCAAATGGACCTTAGTTTTGGAATGCGCCTCGTTTTAACAACTCGGTGGAAATGAATGAAAGTGCGGTAGCGTTTTTCCAAAAGTCTCCCTGGCGTCACGTGGCGTGAGGTCAGCGGTCTATAGCGACAAATGTGGCAGGACCCTCACACGAGGCCGCTAAAGGAACGGGAGAAGACATTATGTATCAATGAGTGAGCAGTTACGGTGCACTGTACTGGTGTTCTTTATTACAACATGTCCCAGAGACAACATTTGAATGATTTGACACGAAGAAGAACTGACAGGGAATTTAGAAGAAGGGTGAAGTGTGACGAGTGTAGCCCAGGGTTTCGGTGTTGCTCACACTGTTGTTGTATATGCATGGGTAGCGGTTCGAATTACAGGCATTGCTATCTGAAGGAGAAGAGGTGGTCGACCATGGTCAACTACAGCAGCAGATGGTCACTACATTGTGCAACAGGTAAGAATGTATTGTGTTGGCAGAAGAGCCAACACCGTGTTGCTAGAGGAGGCCGAAATGCACGCTTTTAAGCTCACGCAGGCTGGCGTGAGGTCTGGAACATTTATAGGAGTTGAGTCTAGTAAAAAAAGGAGGTAACTGGTAGAATACTTAACTTTAATCCATAGTTGCAGAACATCGCTCTTGTTGATACATTATATAATCTCAATATAAACTGGTAATGGCGCCTTGCTAGGTCGTAGCAAATGACGTAGCTGAAGGCTATGCTAACTATCGTCTCGGCAAATGACAGCGTATTGGTCAGTGTAGCTTCGCTAGCAAAGTCGGCTGTACAACTGGGACGAGTGCTAGGACGTCTCACTAGACCTGCCGTGTGGCGGCGCTCGGTCTGCAATCACTGACAGTGGCGACACGCGGGTCCGACGTATACTAGCGGACCGCGGCCGATTTAAAGGCTACCACCTAGCAAGTGTGGTGTCTGGCGGTGACACCACAGAAGGGACTCAATCAAACAGCGGATGCAGTTGCAACTACATGTAACAGGAATGTAAGTCATGCAATGTCACGTTCCATATTGGCACGACGACTGCATGGGGATGGTCTCTTTGCCTGACATCCAGTACCTCGTATTCTATTGATACTGGTGCGTCGGCGGCACAATTTGCAGTGGTGCCAAGAGTGTAGTGACTGGACCAACAAGTAGTGGGGTCGCGTGCTCTTCTTGAATGACAACAAATTCAGTTTGATTAGTGGTTTTGAATGTAAGCTCATATGGCGAGGAGTGGCAACATGTAATGCACACAGGAACATTATCCAATATGGTTGTTTCGGTGACCCAGATGTTACGATCAAGGGAGGCAAAATGTTACATGGCCGTAATGACCACCAAATCTTAGAACACGATACACTCATCGGTCATCGTTATTGTTTTTTCAGTGATGCATTCGGCCCTGGCTTCATTTTTTACAGATGGCAATGCTCGACCGCATCGAACAGCGCAGGCAGATGAGCTACTGTCTTTAAATAAAAGTATCATTTCTGTTCATCTCATCATATATTTTTTGTCAGTTGTACAGGGTGTTACAAAAAGGTACGGCCAAACTTTCAGGAAACATTCCTCACACACAAAGAAAGAAAATATGTTATGTGGACATGTGTCCGGAAACGCTTACTTTCCATGTTACAGCTCATTTTATCACTTCTCTTCAAATCACATTAATCACGGAATGGAAACACACAGCAACAGAACGTACCAGCGTGACTTCAAACACTTTGTTACAGGAAGTGTTCAAAATGTCCTCCGTTAGCGAGGATACATGCATCCACCCTCCGTCGCATGGAATCCCTGATGCGCTGATGCAGCCCTGGAGAATGGCGTATTGTACCACAACCGTCCACAATACGAGCACGAAGAGTCTCTACATTTGGTACCGGGGTTGCGTAGACAAGAGCTTTCAAATGCCCCCATAAATGATAAGTCAAGAGGGTTGATGTCAGGAGAGCGTGGAGGCCATGGAATTGGTCCGCCTCTACCAATCCATCGGTCACCGAATCTGTTGTTGAGAAGCGTACGAACATTTCGACTGAAATGTGCAGGAGCTCCATCGTGCATGAACCACATGTTGTGTCGTACTTGTAAAGGCACATGTTCTAGCAGCACAGGTAGAGTATCCCGTATGAAATCATAATAACGTGCTGCTTTGAGCGTAGGTGGAAGAACATGGGGCCCAATCAAGACATCACCAACAATGCCTGCCCAAACGTTCACAGAAAATCTGTGTTGATGACGTGATTGCACAACTGCGTGCGGATTCTCGTCAGCCCACACATGTTCATTGTGAAAATGTACAATTTGATCACGTGGGAATGAAGCCTCATCCGTAAGGAGAACATTTGCACTGAAATGAGGATTGACACATTGTTGGATGAACCATTCGCAGAAGTGTACCCGTGGAGGCCAATCAGCTGCTGTTAGTGCCTGCACACGCTGTACATGGTACGAAAACAACTGGTTCTCCTGTAGCACTCTCCATACATTGACGTGGTCAACGTTACATTGTACAGCAGCAACTTTTCTGACGCTGACATTAGGGTTATCGTCAACTGCACGAAGAATTGCCTCGTCCATTGCAGGTGTCCTCGTTGTTCTAGATCTTCCCCAGTCGCGAGTCATAGGCTGGAATGTTCCGTGCTCCCTAAGACGCCGATCAATTGCTTCGAACGTCTTCCTGTCGGGACACCTTCGTTCTGGAAATCTGTCTCGATACAAACGTACCGAGCCACGGCTATTGCCCCGTGCTAATCCATGCATCAAATGGGCATCTGCCAACTTCGCATTTGTAAACATTGCACTGATTGCAAAACCACGTTCGTGATGAACACTAACCTGTTGATGCTACGTACTGATGTGCCTGATGCTAGTACTGTAGAGCAATGAGTCGCATGTCAACACAAGCACCGAAGTCAACATTACCTTCCTTCAACTGGGTCAACTGGCGGTGAATCGAGGAAGTACAGTACATACTGACGAAACTAAAATGAGCTCTAACATGGAAATTAAGCGTTTCCGGACACATGTCCACATAACATCTTTTCTTTATTTGTGTGTGAGGAATGTTTCCTGAAAGTTTGGCCGTACCTTTTTGTAACACCCTGTATATACTGCAGCAGTTATTTTTATATGAGGCTATCAGCGCTATAGTGACCTAACCCACAGCACACTGGTTTGTGGGAATGGCCACTGGAAGATATTGACGTTTGCAGAATTGATGTGTAAGGCAGTTATTGCGGCGTATAACAATGATTGTCGTGTACATAACGTGGTATGGTGTCCGGTAATCAGCTATATGTGGAGTTAACCGTAATAGTGTATTCAGGCCGTTTTTGTGTTGGTTAGGCCACTATTGTTTTGGCGCAATTGGCCGTAATACACGAAATATGTGGGATAGGCCGTTATTGCTTCACACACTGTAGTCAAACATTGGAAACGATACACACGAGGCGTTAATTGTTATCATCCGTATCATCATTTACAGGGATGGTGTTGCCACACGGCTGTGCAGATGTCTTCCAATTACGGTAGTAACCATGGTACACCAGGGGTACGAATTGCAGCAAGGTAATTAAATCGGTCTTTTTCAACGCACTAATAGTGTTTCTTTTCAACGCACTAATAGTGTTTCCATTGGGATATAGGAAGCCCAGAGTCTCAACTACTTTCGACCCTCGTTTAGCAAAACCGAAGTCGGCAAATGGGATATCTGGCTCATTGGAGTAGGCCTACTTATAAAACATGATATGGGGAGAGGATGCTTTATACTGAAGCCACTGAATATTGAACCATTTCACCCTGATATTTTGTGTTGATACTTTACGGTTACGTATGTTTCTCTCTAAACATACTGTGGACATGAAATCATTCATTGTCATCAGTATAGCGGTGAAGGGTTGTTGTTTTCATGCAGTGATAATGACGTTCATCCCGTTAGAGGGCGTGTATATGTTCGGGTGAAATTTCCTGTTCTTCGCGATGATACCAAAGTCCTGGTCACATGGTAGGTATGAATGCCCACTGACTAGGAATTTATGGTGGATTACTTCTGGTGAGAAGTCTGCATGCAGAACCGAGAATTGACACAGTAAGGCCATTTTTATATTCCGATTTTGCCCGCCACATTGATCTGAATATATAATGAGACCCTTTGTTTGGACGTTATGTTTAATGTAATGTATGAGACACGATCCAATTTCTTGCGATCCTCAGGATGCTTCGCCCTCACTCAATACATACATGGTTGGTAGACAGGTCATGTATTCCAAGGCAGTATGTCCACAATTGCCACTTGCAGTAACAGATACCTGTCATAAGTACGGGTGTCGGTAAAGTCCTCATAAAATCAAAGACAATCATGGTTGTACCATTGTCCTGATGCTTCTGTTCTGCTGCATCGCGATGCATTAACGTCCGCGCAGTCTCGGCCTTTCATTGATGTAAGTCTCTTTGATGTTCCCATTTACCCTTCTCTTCCACAATGTTGGCTGCAGCATGTTTGATGTTATAGAGGTTACATTTATGGCAGGAATCACGTATGAGTCCAACAAGGGAACATAACACCAGCCCGCAGTCTGAAACTGAATCCAAATTAATTGAATTAATTAAGTGGACTTCAAAACTGTAAACTTTGAAAAATGTTGGAATTAAATAGACTGTCTGAACGGAGTCCTTCACCCATCTGAGAAAAACGTAGTTCATTATTTTGTATCACACGGATGGATTCTTGACCATAGGTACTGTTATCTACATGTATCTTCAGTATTTTGAATGACACATTTATACTAACTTATAGTTCCATAGCCTCCTGTGATCTTCTGTACAGGGTGGTTATAATTAAACTTTCACTACTTGAGAGAGATTCCATGAAAAATGAGTGATCATAGGACAATGAAACTACATGCAAACATCTGTAAGGACATGCAGAAGTGAAATAATAAATAAGCTTTTGAAAGAAACACATTGTACTTTCCACATGAGAGGGTAATATGTCTTAGTTGTGCACAGTGTTTACATTCCAGATTACAACCATTGTTTAGCGTGACTACCATCTGCACCCTTGACTGCCTGGAACCTCACAAGAGATACCATTCCACAACTGTTCACAGCACTTTTCGAACGGTGGACCATGGAATGTTCAGCTGCCATGACGGAGCTCACCCGCTGCTTGAAGATCACACACTGCATCTAGCATTCTCAGCTATGGTGACAGCAACTTCTTCAACAATTTTTTTTACAAATGGCCATCGTCTTCTCCCAGAACAAATTTCCAAATCATCAATTAATGCAAACTTTTGAGACTATGATCATCCCCTCCATATTACTTTAATTCATTGCACCAGCACTATTGATGTTATTTTGATAACCACTCTCCTTGTCCAGACTCATGTTGACTGTCTGCAACTGTAATGCACACTGGTGCTTGTGTTTCAAATACACTCCTGGAAATTGAAATAAGAACACCGTGAATTCATTGTCCCAGGAAGGGGAAACTTTATTGACACATTCCTGGGGTCAGATACATCACATGATCACACTGACAGAACCACAGGCACATAGACACAGGCAACAGAGCATGCACAATGTCGGCACTAGTACAGTGTATATCCACCTTTCGCAGCAATGCAGGCTGCTATTCTCCCATGGAGACGATCGTAGAGATGCTGGATGTAGTCCTGTGGAACGGCTTGCCATGCCATTTCCACCTAGCGCCTCAGTTGAACCAGCGTTCGTGCTGGACGTGCAGACCGCGTGAGACGACGCTTCATCCAGTCCCAAACATGCTCAATGGGGGACAGATCCGGAGATCTTGCTGGCCAGGGTAGTTGACTTACACCTTCTAGAGCACGTTGGGTGGCACGGGATACATGCGGACGTGCATTGTCCTGTTGGAACAGCAAGTTACCTTGCCGGTCTAGGAATGGTAGAACGATGGGTTCGATGACGGTTTGGATGTACCGAGCACTATTCAGTGTCCCCTCGACGATCACCAGTGGTGTACGGCCAGTGTAGGAGATCGCTCCCCACACCATGATGCCGGGTGTTGGCCCTGTGTGCCTCGGTCGTATGCAGTCCTGATTGTGGCGCTCACCTGCACGGTGCCAAACACGCATACGACCATCATTGGCACCAAGGCAGAAGCGACTCTCATCGCTGAAGACGACACGTCTCCATTCGTCCCTCCATTCACGCCTGTCGGGACACCACTGGAGGCGGGCTGCACGATGTTGGGGCGTGAGCGGAAGACGGACTAACGGTGTGCGGGACCGTAGCCCAGCTTCATGGAGACGGTTGCGAATGGTCCTCGCCGATACCCCAGGAGCAACAGTGTCCCTAATTTGCTGGGAAGTGGCGGTGCGGTCCCCTACGGCACTGCGTAGGATCCTACGGTCTTGGCGTGCATCCGTGCGTCGCTGCGGTCCGGTCCCAGGTCGACGGGCACGTGCACCTTCCGCCGACCACTGGCGACAACATCGATGTACTGTGGAGACCTCACGCCCCACGTGTTGAGCAATTCGGCGGTACGTCCACCCGGCCTCCCGCATGCCCACTATACGCCCTCGTTCAAAGTCCGTCAACTGCACATACGGTTCACGTCCACGCTGTCGCGGCATGCTACCAGTGTTAAAGACTGCGATGGAGCTCCGTATGCCACGGCAAACTGGCTGACACTGACGGCGGCGGTGCACAAATGCTGCGCAGCTAGCGCCATTCGACGGCCAACACCGCGGTTCCTGGTGTGTCCGCTGTGCCGAGCGTGTAATCATTGCTTGTACAGCCCTCTCGCAGTGTCCGGAGCAAGTATGGTGGGTCTGACACACCGGTGTCAATGTGTTCTTTTTTCCATTTCCAGGAGTGTATATATTGCCATACCGGTACCGACGCCTATCAGCAAGTCATGATGCTAACACTACTAACAATGCAAATCTTGCAGTGCACAGTATGAACATCATTCCTATAAAGTTGGGTACTCATATGGTAAATACACTCCTGGAAATGGAAAAAAGAACACGTTGACACCGGTGTGTCAGACCCACCATACTTGCTCCGGACACTGCGAGAGGGCTGTACAAGCAATGATCACACGCACGGCACAGCGGACACACCAGGAACCGCGGTGTTGGCCGTCGAATGGCGCTAGCTGCGCAGCATTTGTGCACCGCCGCCGTCAGTGTCAGCCAGTTTGCCGTGGCATACGGAGCTCCGTCGCAGTCTTTAACACTGGTAGCATGCCGCGACAGCGTGGACGTGAACCGTATGTGCAGTTGACGGACTTTGAGCGAGGGCGTATAGTGGGCATGCGGGAGGCCGGGTGGACGTACCGCCGAATTGCTCAACACGTGGGACGTGAGGTCTCCACAGTACATCGATGTTGTCGCCAGTGGTCGGCGGAAGGTGCACGTGCCCGTCGACCTGGGACCGGACCGCAGCGACGCACGGATGCACGCCAAGACCGTAGGATCCTACGCAGTGCCGTAGGGGACCGCACCGCCACTTCCCAGCAAATTAGGGACACTGTTGCTCCTGGGGTATCGGCGAGGACCATTCGCAACCGTCTCCATGAAGCTGGGCTACGGTCTCGCACACCGTTAGGCCGTCTTCCGCTCACGCCCCAACATCGTGCAGCCCGCCTCCAGTGGTGTCCCGACAGGCGTGAATGGAGGGACGAATGGAGACGTGTCGTCTTCAGCGATGAGAGTCGCTTCTGCCTTGGTGCCAATGATGGTCGTATGCGTGTTTGGCGCCGTGCAGGTGAGCGCCACAATCAGGACTGCATACGACCGAGGCACACAGGGCCAACACCCGGCATCATGGTGTGGGGAGCGATCTCCTACACTGGCCGTACACCACTGGTGATCGTCGAGGGGACACTGAATAGTGCACGGTACATCCAAACCGTCATCGAACTCATCGTTCTACCATTCCTAGACCGGCAAGGGAACTTGCTGTTCCAACAGGACAATGCACGTCCGCATGTATCCCGTGCCACCCAACGTGCTCTAGAAGGTGTAAGTCAACTACCCTGGCCAGCAAGATCTCCGGATCTGTCCCCCATTGAGCATGTTTGGGACTGGATGAAGCATCGTCTCACGCGGTCTGCACGTCCAGCACGAACGCTGGTCCAACTGAGGCGCCAGGTGGAAATGGCATGGCAAGCCGTTCCACAGGACTACATCCAGCATCTCTACGATCGTCTCCATGGGAGAATAGCAGCCTGCATTGCTGCGAAAGGTGGATATACACTGTACTAGTGCCGACATTGTGCATGCTCTGTTGCCTGTGTCTATGTGCCTGTGGTTCTGTCAGTGTGATCATGTGATGTATCTGATCCCAGGAATGTGTCAATAAAGTTTCCCCTTCCTGGGACAATGAATTCACGGTGTTCTTATTTCAATTTCCAGGAGTGTAGTTTTCCATCTACACTGGCTCAAGAAGGGAAAGTTTAATTAAAACCTCCTTGTATTTCGTCACTTCCTCCTGTAAGTTCACTGAAATTTTCCATCATCAATCTTTTCCTTTGATGTCCTCAATATTCATTGTACAATTTGGCTTGTCATGTAGTGGGATGAAATGGGCCTTTGCACTATATAATCATGAATATAGTGATAAAGGCTATTCTCTAGACAGTCCTGTGCAGTCGTTTGCACAGAGGATCATGAAAGGTTGGTGCATCTACATGAAGTTATACCAGCCATACAGAAACTTCCATTACATTCCTTGATGTTTGTTACATCTTAATCTTTGTAAGCTAAATTAAGACAATTTCATAAAGATAACAGCTCTTCTTTGGTCTGCAGTTCAGTGTATATCTTGATATCTCCACTGTGAGAGCTCCCTCGTGCTAGTAACAGTGAGCACTAGAGAGGTGGCTGCTGTTCGTCTTGCATACATACCATGTACATGAAGCCTTCTTCGCGTGTTACTTTATATCATCTTTCCGGTGCCAGTGACAAGGGCAGAATGTCAAGCCTATTTCTCTGTTTCACAGAATCTTCAGGTTGCCTAGCCTATAGTTAGAAACTGTTGTCAGTTTTTAAATAACATATAAACTAATATTTAGTCATATGGTCAGCTATCTCTTATTTTATATGCTGCCAAACTGACAACAATATTTTGCTGCTGTTTGTCCAATAATATGTAAATTTGCTCCAATGCAATCTTAGCGAGCATGAGTTCTAATACCTAAAAGCAAAATCTTCTGTCCTACTCTCAAAAATACAGTTATCTACTCTGCAGATACGCCAGTGCTTTGCATATAATAGTTCTGAACAACACTACCCTGGTAACAACAGACTAAACGTTTGTGCTGTTTCTAGATGTTTCTCTGAGGTTTTGGTGTTTTTTGTCATTCCTTTATTTAGGAATTTATTTAACAATAACTGATGAGAAGGAGAAGACACCTCTTCATGACATACATGATGTAGGGTAATAATTTGTCTGTATCAATGAGAGTTACTTACGACAGCAGTGATAGTGAAATACACCTGAGATATTATGGAGGTAAATGCAATCACCCTGTGCGCATCTTCCATCCTAATACTACATTAGTGTAAAATGGAAAATATTCACATCCATCCCTAGTAATGTACACTTGTGCCACTCTAACCCACATCCCCCCCCTCCCCCACATTGGACAGATCTGCATATACGGTTAATATATCTACAAATTTTTCTCTCTTCTTGTTCTGTAACTGTGTGATTTTTTCCATTCATGCAGTGTCCAGGGTAGGTTTCTACAGCAGCAGCCTTTGTGTGATTATCTTCTCTTCATTCCATCCACTTACTCTGCATCCAAACTGTGTATCAGTGTGTTGGATTATCAGAACTAATAGGCACTAAAAGTTTGAATCTCCTTATTTTACATAGGATACACTCCATTGTTCGAAATATTTCCTCTTGTACCATTCCTAGCAGTTCAGTGCCAACAGCAACCCACAGTATCTTTCCCATTCTCAGTGGAATTTTATCAGGAGAGTGGAACTTGGAGATCCATTCATGTGATGTCGCCAGCTTTCCAAGGCCTTTGGAAATTCTTAATGGCAGTATTGTAATATCAGCTGTAGTGCCTAGATTGAGCTGCTGTCCAACCAGTGAAATGGTTGACTGTACACTGATGTGGTCCTAGAAGATCTCCTCTCATAATGGCATCATAACCTCTTCCCATACAACAAAGTATTTCCATCTGTACCTGAAACCTGCATGCCTCATGATATGTTTATCAAAACACTGTTTTGCATTTAATGAAGTTAAGTATCTATGGCATGTCATCAACCAGGAAGGAATTCGACCAGACCCTCAACTACTAGAAGTAGTACATGTAAATCTCAATTCCCTCTAACGATGACCAGAGAAAGAATTCATGGTTTACTTTGCAAAATCACTGATGCATGTGCTAAGGAAAGGCATTAAATTCCACTAGATGACAGAGGGCAAGAATGTAGTCACACAGTAGAAAGGTTTTCAGAGGTTAACTAGACCCTCATGTACCTCGACTGTCAAAAGATATTCAACTTGTTACGTCTTCTTTTTCCTGGCCTCTGTCTACATCTACATGACTACTCTGCAGTTCACACTCAAATATCTGGTAGAGGATTCATTGAACAACTTTCACTTTGTTTCACTACCATTCCACTCTCTAACAGAGCGGTGGAAAAATGAGAATGAAAAAATGAGAACTTAAATCTTTCTGTGCGTCTTATTTCTTTTATCTCGTTACAGTGATTATTTATCCTTGTGTAGGTGGGTGTCAACAAAATATTTTCAGATTTGGAAGGGAACATAGGAGATTGAAATTTCATGAAGCAGTCTTGCTGCAATGAAAAGTACCTTTGTTTTGATGATTGCCACCCGAACTCACATATAATATTGCTGACTCTCTCCCCCGTTTTCTGATAATACAAAATGAGCTGCCCTTTGTTGAACTTTTCCAATGTGCTCTGCCTTATCCTGTGTTATCATAAGGTTGGTATATTAACTTGGATTTGGCAGTGTTAGTAGTAAAGGGGGGGATGGATGCCCTTTCTGTCGTCACCATTCATCCCGCCCACTTCCCTCCAGATGGAATTTTTGTACCCCATCTTCCTGCATCCAATACTATCTCATGTGAAAGTGTGAGAACATTTTAAGTATGTTTACAGATCTTGTACCTGAGATGTGACATGGATAATAGCTTGGTATTCACCTAGTCTGATGTGGGAAACCACCTAAAAGTCACATCCAAGCTGGCTAGCACACCAGCCCTCATTGTTATTTCTCTGGGTAGATTCGATCCAGTGCCAGTGCACCTCCCCAAATGCTAATGAATGTGAATATCCAGGCAGATATTCATGCTGCTGTGTGACAAGCAATTATGCTTTGAGTTGTGTGGTAAGCTAAGAGGTGGATGGAAGAGAATATCCAGTAGGCTACAGGCACTGGTGGGTAAATGAAGACAAGCACAACAATTGCATTTCTGCCACCAAGTTGTAACAGCCCAGGTGGCTGCAAATGTAATCAGAACTGCCAGCTGACCTCAATCAGGTAGGTGCTGATGGGTTACATCAACAGCCGCCGAGTCCATGGCAGTTGCATGTTGAACCAGCAGAGGAATGGCATACGGCTTGGCAGTACTGACAATCAAACTCCAGGCAGATTCAAAAAATACATTTATTGATAGATGTATGTAGATTAGAAGGCAGTGTTCCTCACAATCAGCTCTTGTAGGCAGCTCTAAGGGGATGGTGTTAGGTCTAGAGTTGTTCTAAGGACTTGGTTCTTTGAGGTGAAGCCACTGCAATGGATAGACATGACTTACAGTTTTCTTGATCAGGGAAGACTGGCATTTTTATGGGTCACATGCTGTTATGTGACCAACTTTTCTCAGTGACTCATAACCAATTCTTCAAACATGATTCTGTAAGATTGTCTTGAATTTACACCACAAATAATTTGTATTAAACGCTTTTGGACTCAGAAAACTTTAGCTAGTTTTATAATCTCCCTTGTAACAGCTTTATCCAAAATTTTTGAGAAAATAATGTATTCAAGAGTAGCTTCACATATCTGTAACAATGAAGTACTAACAAAATGTCAGTTTGGTTTCCAGAAAGGTTTTTCAACAGAAAATGCCATATATGCTTTCACCAATCAAATTTTGAATGATCTGAATAACCGAACACCACCCATTGGGATTTTTTGTGATCTCTCAAAGGCTTTTGATTGTGTAAATCATGAAATTCTGCTAGACAAGCTCAAGTATTGTGGCATGAGTGGGACAGTGCACAAATGGTTTAATTCGTACCTAACTGGAAGAGTGCAGAAAGTTGAAATAAGTAGTTCTCATAATATGCAAAGATCAGCACATTCCTCAAACTGGGGAACTATCAAGAATGGGGTTCCACAAGGGTCAGTCTTGGGTCCTTTGTTGTTCTTAATATATATTAATGACTTGCCATTCTATATTCATGAAGAGGCAAAGTTAGTTCTCTTTGCTGATGATACAAGTATAGTAATCACACCTGGCAAACAAGAATTAACTGATGAAATTGTCAATACTGTCTTTCAGAAAATTACTAAGTGGTTCCTTGTAAACCGACCCTCACTGAATTTTGATAGGACACAGTACATACAGTTCCGTACAGTGAATGGTATGACGCCATTAATAAATATAGACCTTAATCAGAAGCATATAGCTAAGGTAGAATATTCCAAATTTTTAGGTGTGTCCATTGATGAGAGATTAAATTGGAAGAAACACATTGATGATCTGCTGAAACGTTTGAGTTCAGCAATAAGGGTCATTGCAAATTTTGGTGATAAACATCTTAGTAAATTAGCTTACTACGCCTATTTTCACTCATTGCTTTCATATGGCATCATATTTTGGGGTAATTCATCACTGAGGAATAAAGTATTTATTGCACAAAAGTGTGTAATCAGAATAATAGGTGGAGTCCACCCAAGATCATCCTGCAGACATTTTTTTTAAGGATCTAGGGATATTCACAGTACCTTCTCAGTATATATACTCTCTTATGAAATTTGTTATTAACAACCAAACCCAATTCAAAAGTAATAGCAGTGCGCATAACTACAATACTAGGAGAAAGGATGATCTTCACTATTCAAGACTAAATCTAACTTTGGCACAGAAAGGGGTGAATTATACTGGCACTAAAGTCTTTGGTTACTTACCAAATAGTATCAAAAGTCTGACAGATAACCAACAAGTATTTAAGAAGAAATTAAAAGAATTTCTGAATGACAACTCCTTCTACTCCATAGAGGAATTTTTAGATATAAATTTAAAAAAAAAATTAAAAAAATAAAAAACACAAAAAATGAAAAAGTTGTTATATTAACTTAAGTATGTTGTTAAATTAACTTAATTATGTCATGTATTGGAAAATTTGACTCATTCCACATCATTACGAAATATCGTATTCATGATCCATGGAACTAGTATTAATCTAATCTAATCTAATCTGAAGTTATTTACAAGTATAGATTATCACAGAAGATAATATGCTTCTACCTCACCAGTTTCCATCACATCAAGATGTATCCCATAGATAGAATGCTTGTTTACACATTGGAAAGCACCTTCTATAACTCCTATTTGTATGACAGAAACCATTTCTTTCATGACCTAATCATTCATAAGATACAGGCCTACCATTTGTAGGTGGCTTTTCACCAGACATGTCAACTATTCAGCATGTCTCACACTTAGTCTGCACTTATGAAATTAATTCTGTAGCGTCAGTTTGAACTCCAAGCATGGTAAAAATGCTGATATTTATTTGAAACCAATATAATTACCATTAATAATTGTTACTAAAATTTCTGATGTTTTTCAACCCTTACCCTTCATTGTTTTCTTTTCCTCTCTTGTCTGTTTACTATTCATGCAGTTGTCATTCCTTTTGTAGATATATTAATGGTAATCATTTATCACATAAATGAGTGAGGTATTGAGCAGTTGACATGCATTTATATAAGGCTGAAAGTGATGCTGAGCATTCAGAAAATGTCTTCTTCACTCAGTACTTAGCCATATCATTGTCATAACTCCTTTATTATTAAATGTGCTTAAACCTTTCTTTTACATTCCTTGTATGTTTACATATGTCTTCTCACTTCCACACCACAGCCCCCAAACTAATTATTGCTCTGTTCCATCATATTTCTTTTACACATTGTCACACCAGTACAGCATTTCTGATACCACAGCCCTTGTACTTAACTTCTTACAAATCTTCAGGATATCACAATAAGACCAAATAATAACAATTATCTCTCTTTTGTGATGTTCCTTGTAGTATATCAACAGATGGAGGAGTGAGAATATATTATTCTGTAATAAATGTCATTTTATAGTCTTGTGTCATCATTTTTTGAAAAACATGGTGTTACTTACCCATCAGTGTGCAGATTTTATTATAAACATGCTGCTTGAAATATTATTGAATAACCATTGTTTGCAATAAGGGAAAAGCTTATTTGATAGGAGTTTTTTAAATTTTATATATATTTTTGTTTATGAGTTTATATTGCATTGCAGGGAATGGCAGTATGCCAATGGTGAGTCCCCCCTATGTGACAGGTGTACCTCTCCCAGAACAAGTTGTGCCTGTAACTAGTGCCATCACCAGCTGGGGCATGCGGCCTCCACCTCCAGGCCACACTTCTGTTTGGCCAGGTAAGCTAAGCACAATTTAGTTAGGCATTTCCATATGCTAATAACAATCTCAGGCAGGACCAGCAGGTTTTTCTTCGGATGGAGATTCAATAATTACATTTGTCATGGCAAACAAGTAAGACATTATCACAGTTATGTCAGACAAGAAAGAAGGAAGCTCATTCTTACAGACTTCAGTACTGATTTCTGCTGTGTGCCCATCAGGATAGAAAAAGCAATCTTGGTAACAGCTACATAAGAAAGTGGTTTCTGGAACTCTGGGATACTGCTTTATGGTACAGGGAAAATACAGCAGAGAAACAAAAGTACTTTAAGCTGACATAAGTAATAACAGCTCACTAAAAACCTAGCATAGAAAACTTTTTTAATCATCTGGAACAAACTGGCTACATTTGCAGAGGATTCCTGTGCAAAAGTTACAGACAATGATCATAAAGGGAAGGGAGAAAATTACAACACCCTAAAGGAGTTGCAAATTAAAATTGTATTTGCACATCAGGTATGTTCCATTGATATGCTGAAGTGATTATACTGAAATTATTATTTGTCAAGTGGCTATGTTCTAATTGGCTGTCCAAAATTAAGGTGGAAACAGTAAATCCATAGTAAGGTTTAAGCCATACAGACAGAATCCCAGTTTGCAAGAAAGCTTTTTTAATCATATGATGCCTTGCTGCAGACAGGGTGTGAATTAGAGACAATGAATTGGCTTGGTATACTGTGACTAGTTGATTTCTACTTCCATCAGACTGCCACATGTTTGTAACAAACTACCAATAAATAAACTAATGCAGATGTGAATTCTGTTTCAACTACCAATTTCGCATTAACATTATGGCACTAGAACACAGTTCCTGACTGAAAAAGAAATAAGGTCCCACTGCTGCATAACATCGTGAATCATGAAAGAGAAGCAAAGTCCCACTGCTGCATAATGTCATGAATCATTCAGTGACTCACACTGCAGCACTGCAGTGGTGGAATGTGGCTAAAAGTCACATGGCAGCAATCAATAATAATCAATACAGTCCCCTAGAAAAAGACTAACCTGGTCTTTATTCACTAATCCTTCTATGGTCAGCTTCTCCAACTGTATTGGGGTCTCCAATATAAGACAGTGGAAAGCTAACTGCAAAATGCCATCTGCTGTGAAAAAGCAACTTGAGGAACCATAATACATGCAGATATGCTCAGTGATTTACACGTATATCTTTCCAACCATAATTCGCAGACCACTGTGATGTGCACGGTAGAGGGTGCCTCCCAATTCTACATCTGCATCTACATACATACTCCAGAAGTCACCATATGGTGCTTGGCATAGTGTACCTTGTATCACTACTACTCATTTCCTTTCCTGTTCTACTCACAAATAGAGGAAGGGAAAAATAACTATCTACATGCCTCCATACGAGTCCTAATTTTGCTTTGTCTTCATGGTCCTCACACAAAATGTGCATTGGTGACAGTAGAATCATTCTGTAATCAGTGTCTAAATTTTCTCAGTAGTGTTCCATGAAAATAATGTCATCTTCCCTCGAGGGATTCATGAAGCATCTCCGTAATAGTCATGTGTTGATCAAACCTACCTGTAGCAAGTCTAGAAGCCTGTCTATGAATTTATTCGATCTCTTCCTTTAATCTGACCTGGTGGGGATCCCAAACACTTGAGCAGTACTCAAGAATGAGTCGCACTAGTGTTCTGTATGAGATCTCGTTTACAGATAAACCACTCTTTCATAAAATTCTCATAATAATCTGAAGCTGACAATTTGCCTTTCTGAAACTAAAATGATATTCCATCCAGACCTGGTGATTTACTTTTTTTAACTCTTTCAGTTACTTCCTAATGTCAGGGATACCTATTACTATGTCCTCCATATGGGAATCTGTATAGATGTCGAACAACAGTATGTTGTATGATTCTCTTGCATGAATGGTTTCTAAACTTCAGCTTTTCTTTTTCTGTTCTTGATTGTACACCAGATTAGTCAGTGAGTGACTGGATGGAAGCCTTTGACCTGCTTTGCAATTTTACATAGGATCAGAATTTTCTCAGCCTCACATCAAGATTTTTTGCCAAGGTATGATGGTGGTAATTGTTGTAGGCTTTGCACACAAATCTTCTTACAGCCACATGAATTTCTAGTAACTTTTGCCTGTCATCATTTCCACATTCTTTTTTGAACTCAGAGTGCAACAGTTTCTACTTTTCCCAATTTTCTCATTAAACCACAGTGTTTTTTTCCATCCTTCATCCACTTTCTCTGCATATACTTCTTCAGGGCAGGATTTACAGTCTGTTTAAACATTGATACATGAGACAGCATGGTTGCAAATGATACATTGCTTGTGTGGAAAAACAAACTGGGGAGGGGGAGGGGGGGCACAAAATGGTATGTCACTTGTGACAGAATATGTCTCATAGATTTTTATAAGGATTTTCCTCACATAAATTTGCTTGATTTCACAAACTTGCAGCCACCATTATATAGTCATGTTTCTAATCACAGACTTGTGTCAGCAACTTTAATCAGCACATCTGAAACACATCTCAAATTCAGTTTTGTCCTTACAGTGAAATTTTTAGATTGTAGGGGTGTACATCATTTATGGTGATCATTTTATGACTACTGATTATGGCATCACATTTACAAATAAAAAATGAAATTGCACACTTACTTATATCCTATCTACTCAGCTATTTAAGTTCAATAGTAAACAAAGACTAATGCTTCAATGTAGCAATTTCTTACCTAATAGGTGCCAAATAAATAGGGAAACTTTCACTCATTTGCTTCTGACAGTCTAAAATATGTTGAGAATATAGTGAAATCAGAGGCACCAGCCATGCAGTCATTTTATGTGTTTGTTGACTTGATTGGCATGCGAATGACTGACCAATAGAAGAAAAACCATGAGTGAGCCCATAACTCAATGGAGCGAAGAATGATGAATGTGCTGTGCCAAGCAAGTGGCAGGCTGTGGCTATTTTTCATTACTAACTGTGTGCAAATTTCAAATAACTTCATTAATACATGGGCTGTGGCCTTCTGTCTAAAAATTATTTGTCTAATGAGGTAGTGATGTTGATTATTTAAAACAGTTTAGTTTCATGACTGAATAATAAGCAAATCCTCCCTGTATTTACTCCCCAGAAAATTTCATTTTACCCCTCAGGGGGTAATTACCCCCCAGGTTGGCTACCAATGTTCTATGTCGATCATACTGGAACTAAATTATGTCCATTCATTTTCTAAATGGAACCCTATCAACTACTTATCTGCTCTTTCTATCAAAAATTCTCTCGTAGCCTTCTTGATGGATTTATTAACTTTAGTAACTGACATCACTGTAATGGCATTATGATCCTAATCTCTGTCTCTGTATCATCACTGACAAAAGTTTAGGTCTATTTGAAGCTACAATGTCTAAAATATGTCCATTGCTTGTGGGCTGTTAAACTAGCTGCTCAAGACACTTTTCAGAAAACAATTTCAAAACTGCTTCATAAGACTATCTACTGGTACCACCTGCAGTGAATCCATGGAAGTACCAGTCTATATTAGTAGGTTAAAATCACCTCCAATTAACATTGCATTATAAAATTATTTCTATAAAAATTGTCTTAATCAGGTGTAAGTGTGAGCAGTGGTCTTTATGCCTCTCCAGAGCAGCCTGCTCCATGCCACTATCTCATGCTATCAGCATGGAATAAAATGGTCTGATGATGATCCTATATGAGATCAAAACCAGTCACTGAATAAGTAAATAACTTACGTGTGGTCAAGAGTGCTTTAATGGAGATAATTTTGTTACAGTTTTACCGACCTCAGATTTTTGCATGGACAATGTTCCAAACAGTTCTTAATATTGCATGGTCTGCATATTTTCACACTACTGAGTGTAGAGTTCATTTGAATTATTTTAAAACTGTCATGGTGGAATTGGTTGGCTGGTAAGGACATCTCATAATTAACTTGAGTTCATCTAAACCTGTTGCATGCATACAGATAACTTCCAGTCACTCTTACTCCTATTTCGTATGAATCCCACACACTTGAGCAATATTCTAGGATAGGTTATATGAGTGTTATGTAAACACTGTTACTTATAAACTGTCTGCATTTCCAAGTATCTTGCCAGTGAACCCATGTCTGCCTCCTGCTTGGTCTACAACTGAACCTATGTGATTACTCAGCTCTAAATACTCACAAATTATTACAACCAGGTTTTTGTATGAGTTAACTGATTACACCTGTGATTCACCAATATTTTAGTAGTAGGTTATTATGCTTGTGCATTTAGGAAAATTCATACTTTTACATTCCTGAACTTTTAAAGCAAGTTGCCAGTCTTTGCACCACTCTAAAATCTTAACAAAATCTGACTGGATATTCATGCAGCTTTTTCAGACAGTGCTTCATTGTAGACAACTGTGTCACCTGTAAAAATTATTGAGTTAGTATTAATGTTCTTTTCAGGTCATTTGAGTATCCTATATAAGGTTATCTTGGAGCTAGATCCCTAGAAATTTAGTATTAGCTACACTTGTAATATCTGTCTCTGATAATTGAATTTTTATATCCTCTTCACAGTTTCTCCTGACAATATGCAAATTTAATGCTATTGTTCTACTTTTATTTATCATTAGTTTGTTTCTGCTATCTTCCCACTGACTAAAATGCTTGTGCCATCTGCAAACTGGATAGTGCTATGACTCTGTTTTGCTGGACCCAGCACTGAGGTCTCTGGTACATGATGCTTTACTTACTTGTAATCAAAATAGTGTCTGGTTGGTTTATTATCTTCTTAAGGCTGTATTTCTACTACTTGCTTGTGGCCAGTAACATATGATATAAGCCAGTTGTTAGGTGTACCTCTGATACGAATACTATCAAGTTTCTGAAACAATAGGATGTGATGTGTGATGTCAAAGGCCTTAGGCAGATCAAGGCATATGCCAGTCCATTTTCCTCCATTATCAAGTTTTTGGAGCACTTCACTTAGAAATTCAAATATTGCTGTTTCTGTTGATCAGCCTTTCCGGAAACCACATTGAGCAGTGGATACTATATTGCACTTTTCTAGACAATCTAACAACCTGTTACGAAAAATTTTTTCTAGTATTTTTTAAAATACGGATAGCAAAGTAACAGGTCTATAATTGGTTATGTCTTCTTTCTTGCCCATTTTGAACAGTGGCTTGAGTTTCACTATCTTTAAGCAGGAAGGAAAGATTCAAGTTGTGAATGAACTGTTGAAAAGGTGGTCTAATGGTAGTGAAATAAGGCCACATGGATTTTTAATGACATAATCCAGAATTTCATCCATACAAATTTTGTTCTTGACTTACTAATTGCTAGTATAATTTCTTTAAGGTTGGTTGGGGGAAGAAATAGGGGGTCAGGGTTTCTATTTAGATTTGCTAGTGATGTGGTAGAATTTTTATTGGAAAATTTCATACCACAGATTAACTGTTCTCTAATATTTGGAAAGTATGTATTAAAAGCTTGTTTGCTGTCTTGGTCTAGCTGGAGGTTTACATATAAATTTTTGTTTATTTATTATTGGGGAGGGGTCCTTGATATTCGACTGTCTCCCACATTCTTTTATGACTTCATGAAGCACTCTTATAATTCTTGAAAGACACCAGAAATTCTTCAGTAACATTTTATGTTTTTGAAATTTCATTAAGTCTCCTTCTTTCAGTTCAAGATATTTCAATACCTGTTGTTAGACAGGAAACATTTCTTTTATTAGTTTTGAATCTTTGGTTTTTAACTGGAAAAGAAATACTGAAATCATGCGAGAATATTTCCATGAATATGTCAGATTTTTTACATGTTTTTTACTTACAACATATACACAACCATTAACTCCCCTACTAGAGTCATACAACTGTATATTCCATGTTTCTGTTTTCAGTTAGTGCCTGAGGAATTCTAAGTTTTGCTTGTGGGAGTTCAATAAATTGTGCTTAATGATCACCGAAACCTATTCATATTTTCAGTTTCGTTTAAATGTTTGTTTTTATTAGTACCTGATCTAGAGTACTGCTCGATGACTCTAGTAGGGGAGTTAATGGTTGTGTGTATGTTGTAAATTTCTCATAAGGCTGCAATGTTTAATCTGTCCTTTTAGTTCTTGTTGAAATCTATGTTAAAGTCAACACACATGATAGTTGTTTTACTAAACACTTTTATACTGTTAAATGCCTACTCAAGAATTTTGAGGAAAGTAGTTATGTTTCCATCTGGGCTTCTATATGTACAAATAATAATTTCATTTAAATTAGTCAATTCTGTAGTAGAAATTTGGAAGTAATACTCTTTCCCCCAGCTGATCAGTGAACTTTAAGCAACAGTGTTTGATGTCTTTTCTAACGTACATGCAGGTTTCTCCAAGAGCAGCACTCTATCCTTGTAAGTTAACTATTGTTCACTAACAGATATAACTGACACTTCTTTTAATTCATATGGTAACAGTATTTCCATCTCATAAACTTTATTTGATAGGGCCTGCACATTTTGGTAAAGGAGCCTAAATTTTGATGATCGCTTACTTACTTGGTTCCTTAGGCCTACCTTGTGTTTAACAGTTACTCATGAAATACCATTCATTACACTTTACTGTTGTGGTTTTCTTTCCAGTGTGATATTTTACAGGATGAATTTAACATTTCTCAGGAATCACTCTCCATAACAAACATTGTGGTCCTTTTTGGTTGTGTGTGGGGTGAGTTGAAGTGAAGTGACTAGATGTTTAAGCTGTGATTTTTGAAGGTGTAACTTGGGGCACTGCAACTAAACTTGATGGAGATCCTCTCCTTGTTGCTTCAGCTTTGTCTGGAATCATTGGAGTATTTGGTTCGTCACTTGAAATTGTCATGGTTTAGCATGTGTAGTTTCCTTGGTCTCATATGATATGCTTTATAGAATGTCTCATGGAAGTATTACAGTGTGTGTGTGTGTGTGTGTGTGTGTGTGTGTGTGTGTGTGAGCGCGCGCGCACGCACTCGCGCATGTGCATGGCTGTGTCTGATATGGAGAAGAAACAATTCTGTACCAAGTGGCTGTACATGTGTGATACCAAGTATGCAAAACAGGTGGAGACTGGAGAATGTAACTAAAAATAAATATAAGTAATGAGAGGAGAATAGCAGAGAATGCATGACAGATAGAAGAGAGTATTTAACATCATATAATGATAGAGATGTTTCGCTGATATTCATTTGTGTTGTAAATAAAAACTCTCTTAGGAGAAAGAGGGTCTTCTGTAACATGTTTTCTAATGTCACAATGACAAAATTAGCATATTTTGATGTTATTCATTCTTCTGATTGGCAGAATCAGTTTCATGAAGGATCTAATCAATTTTAGCAAAGGTGAAGTAGCTAAATTTAATTTCTGCAAAGAGATTAAGCTATTAAATTAAACTGAATAATGTGTCAATAAAATTACACAAAATTTTGTGAATTGTAGTTCTGACCTGCATGAATGCTTTTTAATAAAGTCTGGCTTACAGTATGAATTATACTAAGTGACACATTTGTGTTTGTGTTTGTGTTTTATGCCGATGTTTCCATAGTGGATGGTGTTGCATTAAAAATAGAAAATATAGAATAAAAACAAACAAATTACATAACTTTGTATAACATTTTCTAATTATTACAAATTTCATTTCAGATATGGAACCTCCTAAAGAGCAAATATATTCCACAGATTTCTCTGATAGTTATGGTGACTCAGAACTGTCACATTCTCCACCAGTCACAGTGATGACAACAGCAAGTTTCTCTACCTCTGTCAAAGAGATTACCGACATTAAATCACCAAGTAAAAATGACAGTGTGGATGCATCAGGAGCTGAAACAGACCCTGGAAACGTATTACATGACCATAAAAGTGGGAGTTCACAGAAGAACGAGAAGGAAACAGTACAAACAGAAACAGCTTCATCAGCAAATAACAACTCACTTGCTCCATCAAATACCTCCCTCAAACATGAAACTTTTCCCACATCAGCTATAGCAGATGCTGAAAAACCATCACTGCCTACTACTTCAGCAGCTGAAACAGTAAATGAGACAACAACTACAACTGTTTCCACTAAAGCAACAACACCCAAGACTGTTGTTGATAAAGTATCTACATCGAAAGCACCACCAACAAAATCAACAACCATGAAACCCACTACACCAAAGCAGAGCACACCAAAGACCACTTTGCCAAAAACAACATCAACAGAAAAAATTACTGTTCCAAGACGAACTTCAGTGACACTTCCAGAAACAACAACAGCTATCTCTCCAACAGAAGCACTTGGCGTTGGAGTAGCAGAGCCAGTTCTAGAATCATCAATGCATGAATGGCCAATACATCAGATTCACACAGCAAAACTTCCTGATTCAGCAACAAATTTCCATACTGCATCACAGTCAACAGGTCAGTATGTTTGTTGCATAGCATTTTAATGTTGTATTGTATCATTTGTGGTCACAGTGCTCTTGATACATTGAAGTAATTTTCTTCTCAGTCCTTCCTAGTAATCTGTTTACATTTTCATGTTGTTTATATAAATGTTTCCTTGAAATATAAGTGTAGCTTTAGATATATTTTAAAAAATGTTAACTGACATAGAATTCGTACTGTCTATTGACTTACTCACAAACTTTGAATATTGAGGTTTTGTATTTAAAAATATGTGTGTAGTGTGATTAGGGATGTAAAAATCGTTATGTCATTTTGTGTCTGTTGAACTGTCACAACTCATTCTGCTCATAAGTTCCCTTTAACTTACTTTTTTATATCTACCTAATGTGATAAATTCCCGTTTAATTTCATGTTAAATTTCAGTCCATGTGACTTATTAGTGTTTATGACAAACATCTTAATAATAGAAAAAAATATAGTCCTTCTCACCTCTCCAATGTAATTGTCAGATTATTTCTTTATCTGCAATTTGCTTGTTGTGTCACATTGCAGGTGCATTTTATATGAGAAAATATACTAAATATTTGAGGAAATACTTATCTAAACTTCCAGACTTCATGCAATATTAGAACACAACTAAATGCTTGCATCTGTTGAAGTATTGTGGGTGTATTTTAAAATGAAGACCAATAAAGATAGTGTAGAAATTGTTTCTGAACTAAGTTACAACTAGAAGTCAGTAATACTAAAATGCAGTAAATAATATGTAATGGCTTTTTAAAAAGTGTTAGAGTTCAGTCTTCTGTCAGAACAACTAAATACTTTCAAAGCACATTACACGTCTCATTATTATTCTGGCAATGGAATTAATTGTGTTAATTCTTTACTTTCTATTTGAATAATTTTCAGAATGTAGCCTACTGTATTTTGTTCAGTTATGCACCAAAGTTCAGCTCTCCTATTAACTTTCTAATCTCAGTTAATATATTAGTAATGCTATTGCAATTGTTTAATACATATAAGTAACTTGATCTCAGATTTACAAAATATATTCAAAGTTTTCAAAGAAATTTGGCCTGATAAGAAAGGAACCATTTATAGAAACTGTATCTAGCAAATAAATTTGACTATAAGTATGAGATTAGTTTCAAAAGACATCAAGATTTCTACAGTGGAAAGGATAAAAAGTTGAATATATATACACACATAGGTGACATTTTTATGTGTATGAAAAATCCAATGACACAGATAATGCTGAAAGGAACTGAAGAATTATGTACTGCAAATAGAAGCCAGGAAATCTTCTGTATGGCCAATTGTACAAGCACCTGCTGGCTGCCTGTTCAGGTCGCAGGCAGTTTCCAAAGAACTTTCCTTTAAACAAAAAACTTTGACAGTAATCATTGACTAAACCACTGGGCAAATGACAAAAAATGAAGAGAAGTTAATACAGTTTCTTTTCATTTAACAACTATTGGACAGAAGAGACAAAGAAGCATGGTATTATGAGGGTGTGTTACTGAAAAACCACATTAGGCGAAATCAACTATTGATAACACAGAAAAGGTGTACCAAGAAAGGAAACAATGAGATTGCAGGTATAAATGTGAAAAATGTTACACTAAAAATATTGATCCAGCACTAGTTCAAAATGGTTCTGAGCACTATGGGACTTAACATCTGAGGTCATCAGTCCCCTAGGCTTAGAACTACTTAAACCTAACTAACCTAAGGACAGTACACACATCTACGCCCGAGGCAGGATTCGAACCTGCAACCGTAGCAGCAGCGCAGTTCCGAACTGAAGTGTCTAGAACCATTCAGCCACAATAGCCGGATCCAGCACTAATATAATAATATGTTTGTGCTGCAGTGGGACAGATCATAATGATCACAACTATAAATATAATGAGAATTACAGTAGCAAACCAGATAAAACACCTAAAGAATGAAGTCTTTAACTAGACAGAAAATCACAAGTGATGGGTCTATAATAACAAAAATACTGGTGATTGAAAAGTATACAGTATAGTAGTGTAGTAATAATGATTAGAACTGTAGGAATACCAAACCGTCATTGGTTGATTCACACAAAAAAACAAAGAAATAAAAATGTGTCCGTCACAATAATGAAAGAATGAATAAGTGGGCTTTAGCACAAAGAGCTGCTCTAAAAAATAAGGAAGTCATTATAAATTTTGGCCAGGCCCCTAAGACCTATTTGTCATGCATCCCAATGCCCTGCATTATCATTTTTCTAGATTGGCCAGAGTGAAAAAAGGAAGAGGAAGATGGGGTTTGATGGAACTACACAAAAAACGAAAGTTTAGGAAGAGATGTTAAAACAGTGGGAGTGTGTTGAAAATGGGGAAGGGAGGATGGCAGACCGAAAATAGTAAATGTTTAGAGATGCCAATATGAACCTGTGGTGGATAGGTTGGACTAGGAAGATAGGTAAATAAAACAAGGTGGGAGATGCTGAAAAAGTTAAAACAAAGTAAGATAAAGCATATTTTGATAAATGACATGCATGATGATGTTACAAACTTTTATAGATGATGGAGAAGGGGAAATGTATCAATTAGTGGTAAAGGACCCCGGTCTGGAGATGACCAAGTCAAAAGTTATAAGCAAAAATCATTCTCATAACTCTGACAGTGGACCTCTTTAATGCAAGCTCTTTGTTTTCCATATTTTGGGAGGAGATAATATGGGTCAAAACTACAAAAAAAGTCCAGTATACATGGGCGCTAAAGAGCATATCTTACAATTTGGTCATCTGAGATACAGGGAAACACATCTCTTCCACTGAACAAGGGTTCATAGCTCTTAAGGTATGCACTTTAGAGCCCATGTTTACTGAACATTTTTTCTTGTTTTTGTCCATACTACCTCCTTCCAAAATATGGAAAACAAAGAACTTGCTGTAGAAGTGATCCACTGTCAGCGGTATCACAATAATTTTCATTAAAAACTTCAGACTCGGTCATTTCCAGACCAGGTCCCCTTATGTCAAATTAATACATCTCCCCTCTGAAAATTTGTAACATCATCGTGAAATCAGCCTGTATAAGCCAGTGGTGAGTTATCATAAGACAAGTCATAATGAGGTGGCAACAGAGGGGTTGGGGGGGATGTTGTTGACAAATTTCCACCATTAGAGTTTAGACACACATATACCAATGTTTGTATACAACTCCTGTTCACTCTAAATAACTCTCATTGATTTCTCTTTTAGCATTGCTATCATTACCTTTTTATTTCCTAATTTTTCACATATTAACTTATTTGTGTTATTTGTCTCTTACCTGGAGTGCCAACCAGACTGCAGTATTTTCATTCCATTTAATTTTATTGCTAGGACCTGATTATCTTTACCTATTGCCAGGTTTAGGACATTTTTTCTTCAAGTGTCTATTTCTTTGGCTGCCTTTTGTACTCAAAATTCTTGCAATTGAGAGCTGAGTATTGTCATCTTTTTCTTTTTGCTGATCGTATATTTTTATTTTTGGTCCGATACAATTACTTTTGTGTTTTTGAAAACTTTTTCTACTATATACACTGATCAGCCAGAACATTATGACCACCTACCTAGAAACCAGTATGTCCACTTCTGGCACAGTTAACAGGGGTGATGTGTCATGGCATGGAAGCAGTGAGGCCTTGGTACATTGCTGGAGGGAGCTGGCACTGTATCTTCATACACAAGTCACCTAATTCCCATGAATTCTGGGGAGGGGAGGCAATGAGCTCTGGCACTATGTTATATCACATCCCAGATGTGTTCGATTGGGTTCAGATCTGGCAAATTTGGGGGCCAGCACATTAATTGCAACTAACCGTTGTGTTCTTCAAACCACTCTCTCACACTTGTGGCCTTGTGACATGGCACATTGTTTTGTTGAAAAGTGCCACTGCCATCAGGAAACGTGATCATTGTGAAGGGGTGTACATGGTCTACAACCAGTGTACAATACTCCTTGGCCATCATAGTGCTTTACACAAACTCCACTGGATGCACAGATGCCAATTTAAATGTTTCCTAGAGTATAATGGAGTCACTGCCAGCTTATTTCCATCTCGCAGTACAGGTGTCAAGGAGCTGTTCCCCTGGATGATGACAGATTCGTGCCCTCCCATTAGCATGATGAAGAAGACATCAGGATTCATCAGACCATATGACACTCTGCCACTGCACCAATGTCTGGTCCCAAAGGTCACATGCCCATTACAGCCAAAGTTGCCGATGTCGCAGTGTTAACATTGGCACATGCGTGGGTCGTTGTCTGCGGAGGCCCATCGTTAGGAGAGTTTGGAGCACTGTGTATTCAGACACACTTATACTCTGCCCAGTATGAAAGTCTGATCTTAGTTCTGACACAGTTTGCCACCTGTCCTATTTTACTAGTCTGCCCAGCCTGCAATGTCCAACATCTGTAATGAGGGGTGGGTGGCCGCGCAACCCCACAATGTGTGGACGTGGTTTCACCTTGGTTTTGACTTGTGTTTTGGAGATACTCACCACAGCACTCCTTGAACTCCCAACAAGTTGTGCAGTTTCTGAAATGTGAGCCTTCAGGCCATCACAATCTGCCCTCGGTCAGACTCAGAAAGATTGCGCAACTTCCCCTTTCTACACATAGACGGCTTGCTCACTGATACTACATGCACCGTCTGTGTGTCTGACTAGCAGTCATTCTTCACCAGGTGATGCTGCTATTGCCTGGATGGCAATAGGTCCTGGTGGTCATAATGTACACACACACACACACACACACTCACACACACAAAATAATATATATATATATATATATATATATATATATATATAAAAACAAAGATGATGTGACTCACCAAACAAAAGCGCTGGCACGTCGATAGACACACAAACATACACACAAAATTCTAGCTTTCGCAACCAACCTGACGAAGCAACCGTTGGTTGCGAAAGCTAGAATTTTGTGTGTATGTTTGTGTTTCTTTGTGTGTCTATTGATGTGCCAGCGCTTTCGTTTGGTAAGTCACATCATCTTTGTTTTTAGATATATATTTTTCCCACGTGGAATGTTTCCCTCTAATATATATATATTTTACACTTTTTCTGCTGCTGGCTGCTGTTTATTTTTATAGTATTACCTTTCCCACAGAGATATTGTAGTTTTCTCTTTATAGGTTTGCAATCAGTCTGAATCCACATTTTCTGAATCTTAACCACTATTCTATATGTTTGTTGCTAGCTCTAATAGAATCCAGAGTGGTCAGAAAACCATTTTTTGGCATATTATTGATTTGGCTCTCCTTCTGTGTATATGCTCATTTTCTTTGCAATTATTCATATTGAACATGTATTACTTTTTCTTAGAAATTTTTGCAATGGCAGTAATGTTTACATACATTGTTTGTGTTCCTGTTGAAGATGATATTATGATTTTTTCTTCAGGTACAGACCTTACATATAACGTTTACAGGCCAAGACCAGGTATAGTTCTTGATGACACCGAATACAAACCCACTAAGCCAACTATTGCAGCTGGGGAGATATTTGATGTTACAGTTACTGCAATACAGGGTCCTGGAGGAAGTGTGAACAGTGATGGAAGACCTCACAGGCATCCAGGTTAGTAGTTCCTATGCTTAAGCAGTGTATCAACATTACATTCTGATTTCTTTGGGATATAATGGTTACGCATTTGTGAAAAAGGAGAAGGAGGATTTCAGGCAGAGGTTCCACATGAATGAAGTTTTGTGCACGTACTATATGGGTTGCACTATATGACCACTGTTACAGAGTCATATATCCATGAATTTATGGTCTTCAGTACCAATTTCAGAATCTTGTGTCACCTCCACTAGGTACATTGCTATCCTGCATCTGTGCACATAGATAATTATGAGACATTATTATGGGAGATTGTGTTCCAAGTCAAATCACCTGTTGTACCAACTGTATAAAGTCTGTTGTCAACACTTCAGACCAAATCACATCTCACAAATGATTGGTACATAGGGTGACATGAAGAGTGTGTGCACACTCATTTTCTATCTGTAGGAGTACATTCCTCTGATGTTACTAGAATGTCAACAGAAATAGTTGAACAATGCAATGTGTATCCTGCTATGTTCATTGTTCCCCAACAAATACCTGAGATTTATGGTAATATTAGGCTGTTCTTTCCAACACCATGGTGCACTGGGTTGCTACAAATATTGCTAACTATTACACTTGTGTCATTGCCCCACTACGTAGGTCAGTGCCTCCATTACAGACAACCACTGCTGCCAAGGCAAAGTTATCATGGAACACAATTCTTGGCTACTGGATAAAATTCTGTTAGACTTTTTTCTACTGTTTTTTCATATTAACTGGGTAAACAGGTGATTTGATTTATTTATTTTTCCAGGGATCACCTCAAAATGATATAGGTTTCGTCATCATAATACAATAAAAATAAATGGCTCAAAACATACATACACTTAGAATAAATAAGTATATTTTCACTAGGATATGACAGGTGATCAGTTGTGGCCTTGCTGAAGGAACCGCCATGGCATTTGCTTGAAATGATGTAGAAAAACCACAGAAAACATAAACCAGGATGGTCTGTCAGAGTAAACTATATCTTCTTAAAAATGATGCCAGTGTCTCTCCTCATCCATTTTTACAATATTCTTTGATTTACACACAGTTTTCACCAGATAACTTACTCTGAGATGGCAAAAGTCATGGGGTACCTCCTAATATCATGTTGGACCTCCTTTTGCCAGGCATAGTGCAGCAACTCAACATGGCATGGACTCTTCAAGTGATTGGAAGTCCCCTGCAGTAATACTAAACCCTGCTGCCTCTATAGCCATCCATATTTGTGGAACTGTTGCCAGCACAGGATGTTGTGCATGAAGTGACCTCTCTATGATGTCCTATAAATGTTGATGGGACTCATGTTGGGTGATCTGGGTGGCCAAATAATTCACTTGAACTGTCCAGAATGTTATTCAAACCCATCACAAACAATTGTGACCCATTGACATACAGGAATGGCTGTAAATGATCTCCAAGAAGCCGAGCATAACCATTTCCAGTCAATGATGGGTTCAGCTGGGCCACAGGATGCAGTCCAGTCCATGTGAACACAGCCCACACCATTATGGAGCCACTGACAGCTTGAATAGTGCCTTGTTGACATTTTGGGTCCATGGCTTCGTGGGGCCTCTACCACACTCAAACCCCACCATCAGCTCTCACCAACTGAAATTGCGACTCATCTGACGAGGTGAGTCATCTAAGATGCAACCAACATGATCAAAAGCCTATGGAAAGGTGCTGCAGGTGATGACATGCTGTTAGCAAAGGCACTTTTGTCAGTTATCTGGTGCCATAGCCCATTGACACACCACACTATCCTAACAGATATGTTCATCGTACATCCCACATTGATCTCTGCTGTTATTTCATGCAGTGTTGCTTGTCTGTTAACACTGACAACTTTACACATTGTGTTGTCTGTGAGGAAGTTAGTGCCTGAAATTTGGTATTCTCGGTACATTCTTGACACTGTGGATCTTGGAATATTGAATTCGCTAATGATTTCCAAAATGGAATGTCCCATGCATCTAGCTCCAACTACCATTTCACATTCAAAGTCTGTTAATTCTCTTGTCAGAAATCTTTTCACATGAATCACCTGATTACAAATGACACCTCTGCCAATGCACTGCCCATTTATACCTTGAGTAAGCAATACCACCACCACTTGTATATGTTTATGTCATTGTCCAAAGACTTTTTGTCACCTCAATGTACAGTGTAAAACAGAGTTTTGCACTGCATCACTTCACTCACTAAGGTCACCTGTTTGTGACTCCTGGACCATGAGTATGTTGCTGTGACCCTTACACTTCCTCCAGTCTGTTTGGAAAACTGACTCCAGGCCCATAAACATGCAACTATACCCCGTGCACATCTTGATGCCTTCCCCTCAATCCGCTTGAAAAATTAAGTCAACATCCCCCTATGATAAGTGAGATGCTGAGCTCATGAGAATGACTAGACACTACTGTCATGCACTATAAATCTTAGTATATAATTTTCTTATAAAAGCATTACATTGAGATCATGGGTTGCAGGTGACAGTTTGTTGTAGTTGTCCCCTTTCATTACTAACCACTGCACTGAATCCTCTAAATAATCTTTAATTGTGCAGCATGTATTAATTATGAAAGAGGTTTCAGCTGCATTTTTGGAAAGATGTATTTTAGTAATCTTTTTGACCTCCTTGGTCAGTTTATTATGTAGTGTCATTTAACTGATCAAAAATGCTGTTTGGAGTATTTTGTTTGTTGTAAATGGAAGTCCAGACTGACTCTTGTTAAGTGATTATGTATAGAAATATTAATGAAATACTTAGTAATGTTTCTCATGATTTGCACAACAGTTTGGTAGATATACTCACTTGGCACAATAAGGACTTTTTTAAAATAAATCTTTATAATGATCCTGATTACTATTCTGTTTATTATTTTCATGGCCCTTTTCTGCAGAATAATAGTTGTTTCCAAGTTTTGTGCATTTGATCCCCAGGAAAGCATCTCATAGCTAAGAACTGAAAGTACATAGGAATAGGATGTCACCAAAAGATGTTGGCTGTTATGGACTTGTGACAGAACCATAAGAGCATAACATACTGATGACATTCTTTTTGCTACTATCTTTGGGTGTTCATTCCATGTTAAGTGACAATAAGTATTTGTCCCTAAAAGCTAAGTATTTGTTACACAATGGTCAACAGCATCAAAAGCCTTGTACAAGTCAGAATATGCCTAGAACACAGTCATCCTTGTCAAGAGCTTAAATTATCACATTAGTGAACTCTGTAAAGATTGATATTGTATGTCTTCCACTTCAGAAACCAAATTTTGCTTTGCTGAAAAGGTTGTGTTTCTCCATCTAACTTATTGGTCTGTCTTTCATGATCGATTCAATTATTTTTGACAGTGTAGACAGTAGTGAAACTAGCCTGTAGTTTTCAATACTCTCCACATTACCTTTCTTTAGTAAGGGCACAACTTATGTGTGATAACTAGTGCAGTGAAAACCAACTGGGAAAAGGAAACTGTGGAAGACCTCAAGAAACTGAACTTCTCCACAGAAGACATGACAGACAGGGAAAAATACAGAGAAAAAATACAGAAAACAGAAATTTCAGCAAGCACCCAAAGAGAAGAAAATGCGAAAAAGTGGCCAGAAGAGAGAAAGAAAAAACACACTGAATATATGAGGGTTTTTGGAAAGAAAAAAGAAACAGACAGAAAAAATACCACGAAAATTGATTGTATTGTAGCACTGCCTTAAGGGGGAATTAACAACAACAACAATGAAAATAATAATAATAAAACATGGCTACTGTTGCACATTTATAAAACTGGCTTTTTTCTGTGCTGTGGCTCACCTTAAGTCTGTTGGTCTGGTAAAGCTCACGCTGGCTGTGTGGTAACTGACAAGCTTTTGGGAGTTAGTTACCAATTGTACCACAAGGTAGAACTGCCTTCCGATCTATATTAATTTAATAATTAAATTGCTTTATTTGTGGTAATGTGTTTTACAAGTCTTCATACTTTAGTACATCATTTGGCAAAATTCAGCTCAGAGCATAGTTTTTATATATTTGAAATGTAACTATAAGAACAAATGCAAATTTTACAATGATGACAGCATGTTGAGACAAAGTATGTGTAATCCTGAAGTTTTATATGGTTGTTCTATAAATATCATTGTAACACAGATTTAATGAAAATTAATTACCATGTTTAGGAGAAATCCACATGAACTTATTGCTGCTATCCAAAAAGACAATAAAATCATGTTTTATAATTTAACTTTGAATGTTTGTAATTCTGAAGTGTGTTTGTCGCTTGGTTCTGGGGGTGGGGGCTGAGGGCAAAGCATACCACTGCCCAGGCGGCAGGTTTTTGGGGGTGGCAAGATCTTAAATTTTAATATGGTTCCAAAAAGATGAATTAAACAAGACAATGAAAGTTTCACGTTAATGAATAAATGTGATAATAAGTTGAAAATATGAGTCATTCGTAAAATGTAGTGTCTTACAGGAAAATGTCTTTGATACTGTGAGACAGGTGAGAAATGAAGCACTGGAATTAGTTATTTTTGGTGTATCTTTCAAAATAGCAAAGTTTGCTAGTATTAGTGTTTTCACCTCAGTTTCTACCATGCACCTACACAACACTTAAAATGTACCTAAGTCAGCTTGGAAGCTCCTACAACTGTGGAAAACTTTGTATTATAAATAAATAAAAATAAATGTCAGCATACGATGCCCTAACAGTTCCTATACACCCCACCCTAAACACCTGTAGCAGTATCACTGAGAAAAACACTTTGAAAAAAGATGAATAAAGAATAAGTAAAATATGCAATGCACACCACATTCCATAATCTTTTGGATCCGTAAGTTACAATTAGAATGTCATTTACATGTGGGTAGATGCATGTCTCTATCCCCCACTACTCCCTCTCATCTGGCTCTGCCATTAATATACCATTTACACTGCTCTTCTTCTTGCCACACCCATCTAAATTAATTTTTTGTGCATTGTTTGTAACTTCTTTTCACTTCTTCCTCATTCCCTTTTCTTTCTTGATTATGGAGCCATAATGAACAGAATGATGCCACAAAGGCATCAGTTTATGCAGTTTAATTCTCTTATTTGGTGAGAAAAAAATCTGATTCCTTTTCTGTGGCTACATGGTGCTGGGTAGTCTTGAATGGGCATACACTGATGAGTCCAAACATTATGACCACCTGCTTAATGGTTTGTTTGTCTGTATTGCAAGCAAAATACCTCAGTGATTCTGCATATCACAGATCCAACAATTTGTTGGTAGGTTTGTGGAGGTATGCAGCATTAGATGTCTACACTCAGGACACATAATTTGCATAAATAATGGGTCACTGATTTGCATACACAGGCGCCCAATAGTGACCCAGATAGGTTCCATAGGATTTACATCAGGTGAATTTAATTGCTAAGATATCAACATGAGTTCACTATAATGCCCCTCAATCCACTGTAGCATGTTCTGGCTCTGAGACAAGGACAATTATAATGCTGAAAGATGACATCACCATTGGGGAAGACATCAAGCATGAATGGATGATGCAAGTGATTTGCAGCTGTCAGTGTGTCTTCAATTACTACCAAAAGTCCCATGCAAGTGCAGGAGAGTGTCTCCCATAGCATAATGCTGCAACTGCCAGCCTCCGTCCATGGCACACTGCACATTTCAAGTTGCCATTCATCTCAGTGATGGCACTTGTGGAGATGACCATTGACCTAGTTTAGCATAAATGTGGTTCACCCAAAGAGCCAACATGTTTCCTTTGATTGAAGGTCAAATCCTGATGGCTCCATACCCTCTGCAATTGTAATTGATGAAGTCATTGGGTCAACATGTGAATTCATAGGTGTGGTTTGGTTGTGGAGCTCCATGTTCAACAGTGTATGATGAACAGTGTGCTCTGAAACATTTGTGTGCACCAGCATTGTGTTCATTCAGAAGAGATGCCACAGATCACCATCTATTGTTCTTTACAGGCAGACAAGCCTTTGAAACCCACATTCTGTGAAGAGTCGTGGACGTCCAACCATTTAACTCCTGATGGTAGTTTAATTGTCAATCTACCTCTTTCTGTAGATGCTCGTGACAGTAGCATGTGAACAAACTCATCCACAGTCTTTGCTAGGGTGGTCCCCCATCCGTCTCTGCTGCACATATGTAGTTTTCATAGCATGTTACATGCCCGCAACATCACCAGATGGAATCCAACTGCGCGGTGGGCATTGGTCATAATGTTCTGTCTTATCAATGTATATCTGCTCTAACACTGAAGCCATTGGGTAAAACAAGATTGGAGTGTAGGGTTGATGCAGTCACTGCTCTTAAGTATAACATAGGAAAAGTCTATAATACATTGGTTGAAATAACTGGACAGAATGGTTGCACATGAGGTTGGGAGATGGGCAAATCTTAGCCGTAATTTTTCATTTCTTTGTTCAGTGATGATATTCTATGATACACTACACCACATCATTTTTGCAACAAAAGCACTCGAAGTACACTGAATGACAGTTACTTAGGGAGAAATTGAACTTGCTGAGGAACAACAGCCACTTACTATGAAAGAGATAACACTCAACCAGTGATAGTAAAAGGAAATGTAGAGGGTAGGACGTGTTAACTACAGCAAAGCCTGTGTACAAGTGCTCTGTATGCATTTGACAGTTCATACAGTACAGTGTTTGATGAAGGTTGTTGTTGTAACTAGTAGTGCAACATTCTGTTTGTTATGGCAACACGTCTGCAAGACATCCTTTGAATACTTATGATAGTGAACAAGCAGTTGAATGCTCAAAGATGGTCAAGGTGTCACTACTATTGCCACAGTAGTGGGAGTGTCTAAAAGTGTCATCTCACAATTAAAAAAGGCTGCTGAAGGTGGAAAATGTTATGGGAAAGCATGCTGGTGGTTGTAGATGGATAACCACACTGCGAGATGATTTATACATAGCCTTAGTGGCAAAAACATTTCGCTCCTAGGCAGATTGCTGCAGACCTTGTAACCACTAACCATACACCTTTCTCTACCAGAACTGTTTTTCAGCAATTAAATCAGGCTAGCATGTATGCTTGGGACCCTGTTAAATGCATCCCACTACAAACACACCATTGATGAGAAAGAGTTTATTGGTGTTGGGAGCATGTTGGTTCTGTTCAATGACAGCGATCCAGAGTGATGTTCTATAACAAATATCACTTTACTGTGGCAAGGGAATCTGGCTACCAGTTGCTGTGGAGAGAGAGGGGAGCATGTTATACAGCACATAAAGTTCATAACTGTCATCGGTGTCATCGGTATGGCAAAGGCATTATGATGTGGCCAGGCATTATGCACAATGGTGGAACACTGTTACATATCTTTGCACAAGGTACTATTACAACACAGCAGTATTGTAGGGAGATTATTCTGGACCATATCCATCAGTTTAGGGGTGTGGTATGTCCCATATTTCTGTTTGTGGATGACAGTGCCCACCCATACAGAAGTGCTGAAGTGTCCAACAAACTGAGGAGTGAATATATTGAATGTTCGGAATTGCCTGTACACTCCCCAGACTTAAATGCTATAGACATATAGCATAGCTAGGATGCTCTTGGCAGCAGTTTTTCTCAACTGATACCCCTCCTCGAACTGTGCAATAATTGAAAACCACCTTGAAAGAAGAGTGTGTATCAAACACTAATATGATTTACATCTATTATCCTGCTTTCCCATGAGGTGAAATCTGACTATTTTTCATTATAAATATACCACTCCACCTCCATTATGTATGTCCTGTGTTGTCAATCATAGCCTGTAATTATTCCTGTCCAAGCATATCCCTGTTTCTTAGCAATTGGCAAGCAGTTCATTACCACAGATATATTGAAAACTATTGACTTGCTCAGAAAGACAACAGAATTTTTCACAAACTATCCGGAGGACTTCAAATTCTGAGATTACACACTATTTGCTAAGGAACTGGCAACTCAACTCAGTATAGAAAACCCAGTAGATGGTACAATGCAGAAACAAAAGAGACTGAAGAGGAGACATTTCCAGTATGAGGGAGAAGATGAAAAAATTCAAGATCCACAAATGCAGTGCAAAACAGATGTTTACATTAAAGTATTTGATGTTATAATACGTGCACTCAGTGGGAGCTTTCAACAGCTCATAAGTCACAGTGATGTTCTTGAGTGACATGTCACCTGACATTGTAATTGCCAATTGTTTCAAACTGTTCTGCAGTTTTAATCATGAACAGGCTACGAACATCAGTCTTATCAGTTTTAAAGATGGACTTTAATTGGTCTCAGTGTTAGCAAAGCCTGGTAGCACACCAAGTGAAACTGTAAATCTCATATGTGAGTATAGTTTTGTGCCCAATGTAAACGTAACCCCATGAATTTTGCCAACACAACCAGCGACAGTGGCAAATGGAAAAAGAAGTTTTTCAGAGCTTAAACTGGTTAAGACAAACCTGAGGTTGACAATGGATCAGGCACAACTGTGGGGGCTGGCAATGGTGTCAATTGGACATGAGAGCTTGCTGAATGTTTGGATTTCAACGAAGTCATACAGGAGTTTGCTGATACCAAAGCGAGAAAAATATCTGTAATATAAGGCAAGCAACAAACATGTATTCATAATTAATTTTAGTTTTGATTTATTTATGTATGCCATGCATTTTAATTCATTTACTTAGTAAAGATTTGTTGCAGGTAAGCCTACAATTGTTTTGTCTAACAATGAAATAAGTTGCCAAATGTCACCCACCTGTGCAAACCCAATGTTGGAGGTACTATTTCACATACTATAGTATGTTTACTTTTCATTGTTTGCTGAGACCCATAGTTCTGTTGGGAATCCATTGACATAGTTTGAAACATTTCGTGCCTGTTGCAATTTTACCATCATATGCAATCTGCAGCTGTTTAGCACTGCAGTGAACAGTTGTTCAGTGTGCAGTGAACAAGTGTGCATTTCTTTCTTTGTCTTTGTGCTGTGCTATGAATATATAGTACATGTGAAGATAAATGTGTATACATGTGAAGATAAATCTGCATATAAATATGTGCTTTCACAAAACCTGTCTTGCACTAGTATTGTGAGAACTCTACTCGCCTTCACTCTCCTCGGCAATTGTGGTGCTCATCCCTCTTCACTGCATGCTCCTTGCTGCTCAGGAAATGAGAAAAAGCAAACAGATTTTAGTTATATACTCCGAGAGTGATATAACTTCATTCTGGTTGATGTAATCAATTTTTGAGTTGCAATTGATGATATTATACTCTATAAACATTTGGTTTCTGCTTCACTGACTGGTACCCCATACCTGGCTCTGGCCTTAAATACTCATTCACATCAAACATGTGTATGAGTAAGTGTGATGCATGAAAGTAAGACATCATAGATGAATGACATTGTAAGAAATGTTGACCATGTCTGAATATGCAAGGTGGGGGGCAGTGGTGGCGCTTGAAATTTCCGCACAAGGTGGCAAAACCCCAGAGCCAGCCATGTTCATTGTTTCTGTGGCATACTTATTTGTTATGATAAATGAATCATTATAATATTTTACAAAGAACAACCTTAAATGAATGGTAAGTGAATATAAAAGAATCAGTCAGTCTCATTTTGAAGAGTTTTAAAGTGAAGATGTAATTCTATTTTTCTTGTAAAAAGAGAGCCCATGTCCAGGATCTTGTTCAGAAGCTAAATGCTGCTTTATTTACCATTAGAACAGTCTCTGAAATAAGTGACACTTCAACACGAAAAGTAGTCTACTTTGCATATTTTCATACGCTTATGTCGTATGGTATTATTTTTTGGGGTAATTCTTCTGATTCAAAAAGGGTATTTATGGCTCAAAAATGGGCTGTTTGAGCTATATGTGGTGTAAGTTCGAGAACCTCTTGTCGACCCCTATTCAAAAATCTGGGAATTCTGACATTGCCCTCACAGTATATATTTTCTTTAATGTCGTTTGTTGTTAGCAATATTAGCCTATTCCCAAGAGTTAGCAGCTTTCACTCAGTTAATACTAGGCAGAAATCAAATCTGCATGTAGAATGCACTTCCTTGACTCTTGTGCAGAAAGGAGTGCAGTATTCTGCTGCATCCATTTTCAATAAGCTACCACAAGAACTCAAAAATCTTAGCAGTAGCACAAACTCTTTTAAGTCTAAACTGAAGAGTTTCCTCATGGCTCACTCCTTCTATTCTGTCGAGGAGCTCCTGGAAGAGCTAAAAAATTAAGCAAATTCCAGTGTTACATTGTTGATTGTCTTCATTTAAACTTACGACTTGTCACCTGAATATGTTTTTTTTATATTTCATTTTATCTGTTTCTAATATCGTGTCATAATTTCATGTATTGACTCGTTCCATGACCATGGAGACTTCTCCTTAATTTGGTCCCACGGAACAATAAATAAATAAATAAATAAAAAATAAAAGAAGAGAAATACTTTGATTTGTATTTTTTGGACCTCCACTGCTCTTGTAAGACAGAGATCATTATTTGACATTTAGAGACCAGAACCTAATAAGTAATGTTTATCTGATCTGATACTCAATAGATTAAATCTGACAGCATCATACCATTATCAAAAATCTGAAATAAACACCTATGTATTAAAAATATTAACTCGATAGTAACTGATAGCAGAATATTTATAATGCCATTCCTTAAAGATAGTTTTATGTACAAAAAGTGTTTAAAGAATCCATCATTTTATAGCAACAAGTGAAAAACTAGTCATAATACTGTGCATCACTAAGATGTAATCAGATTGAGAGGGAGGGGGGGGGGGGGAATTACAGTTTGTGTGATGTACTCAGTGACTGAATGATTCTACCTTTTCGTTCCAGCAGTAATCACTTATTGGATTAGTTTTTTTATTGGTCTCACTTATTCTTTTCTTTCATTTATTAATGTGTGTACTTCCAATCCAAAATTTCAATAATTTCTTATATTTTTATTACTTTGTCAGTTATTAATTACATTCTTTCTCTCTATGATCAGAAACTGGTGATGTCTCAGTTATAACTATGCCACAAGAAGGACAACACTTTGTGTCAATAGATGGAAAGCGTACATACATAAACTTGTTTGGTAGCACTACAGATTCTCACAGTGTAGCACCTAGCAGAGTCCATCAATTCCCTGGGTAAGTGTGCAGTACTACATATCTAGCAACAGTAATCTTATTATAGTCACTATAAATGTAACATTTCCCATATAACAAATTAGAATACAATTGTAACTTGTCAAAACAGATTAGCTTTATATTTTTGATCAGCTTCCCATTTTTTCTTAATGAACCATTAAACTAAATTTACTGCATATGAGGCTGTGGCAGGAATTTCCTGGCTGATTGACAGATCTCTTCATACAAAAAGTAGCACATATACAGTGCTCCCAGGAGGAATGGTCAATATTCAGATATATGTCAGGAACAATTATTTGAAACAAAAAGCTTCATATTAACATATGCCCTACTCTGCATGGTTCCTGATAGAACACATCTAATGTACATTGTTATTTATTTTCTGTGTTATTCAACACATTGTCAGGTTCACACATGTACTCATGTACAACTGTTAGTAATGATTACAACATGCACTTCACAAAGTATCAATTGAAAAAATACATATTTTTAACACATTCACCTCTAAGCGTTATTGTACATGTCACATTACACCTGTTATACAGTTCACAATAAATGTTCTAATTTCCTGTCATAAACTTCAGTGCATTTGCGCACTCTTGGGAGAATGTGTTGTGTTGCTTGTCTGACCGCCTCTGCGCATTCCCTAATGAGGGAACCAGTGTCCATGATGCGATGAAGCAGTTCATCTTGCATGTTCATCTTTTGTTTGTACACCTCACAAGGGGAGGGTCTGACATGTGTTCACCAGTTTTTCAAGTTTTGCAAAGATATTCTGTATTTTAAATAAAGAGACCCATTTCTTGGTTGCATGCTAGACACTCCCTAATTTTTGAAAAAATCTTGGTCAAAGTTGATGACAAGAAATCATATTTTCAATGCTATACATCAAACGACCATCTACATACAACCATTTTTTATATAATGTGGAGTCCAAAGTTAACAATGTTCAGGTTGTTAACATTTTTGTGTTTTCATGCTGTAGTTTGGGTATCCGTCATTCAGTGTGTCAAGCAGAATGAGGTTGGTTGTTGAGAGGTCAAGGCTAGTCCATGTTTGATTCACCATCATGGCATTTTCTTCACTTGATATTATTTTGGTGTGTCTGATAATATTTTGATAACTGGAATACTTGGCTTTGTCTTTTTTGAAGCAAAACATCAGGAAATGTGATTTGCAATCAAATAAATATATATTACAGTGGACTCATAGTTGCTTTCATCATGATACATTGTACAAAAATACGCCTAAAATATATTAATGCAAAATTCTAACTGATCGTCTATTTGTGAACTGTCTCACAATCATTGGGGTGAAACTTACAATAGAAACAGGCAAAACATAAATGTTTCTCACACCATTTGTAACACATGAACAAAATCTTACTTCATTGGCATGTTTTCCAGTACATTGTTCATGGGCAACATATCAGATTCATGTTGCTAAAAAACAGATTAATCAGATATCAGTCTTGATACATACCAAAAATATAAAAGCATATCTTGAAATACAGAAGTGGACATCTGGTTATGGACCAATGCATGAATTTTGATAGCATCCACCCTGTCTTGTAATTCTCTGCTCTGTTATGATGCCACATGATTTTGAAGTCATGTGATGAAATTCTGTACCTGTTGAAAAAGTAATGTCACATGGTTAACATAGAGAGATACATTTTGGTAGTATTACTTTCACAGTGCAGGTTGGTAGAGCATCACCATTTATGAAGATCCTTACTGTGCATCGTGTGTCATGATGACAATAATTGTCAACACATTATATATACTTATTTGATTATTAATCACACATCCCTATATTGCACTTCAAAAAAAGGAAGTAAGGGTTCCCATTATCAGAATATTATCAAATACTCAATTACACTGAAAAAACATCTAATGAAGAAAGAAGCCACCATCAAGAGTCAAACATCGACCAGCAGTCTGGTAGTCTAATGCCTTGAATGGTTAACTGCTGTCCTCATGCTCTTAGACACAATGAATGATGTGTAGCCAAGCTATAGTGTGAAAACACAAAAATGTTAATAACTTAAACATTGTTAACATTGGATCCCATATTATATTAATAAAAAGTGTTTGTATTTAGATGATCTTTTGCTGTATAACATTGAAAGCATGATTTTACAGCATCAACTTTGACCGTGATTTTTTTAAAAAATTAGAGTGTGTTTAGCAAAAAGCCAAAATGTGTTTCTTTATTTAAAATGTACAACATCTTTGCAAAACTTGATAAAAATTGGTGGCCCACATGTCAAACCCTCCCCTTGTCAGATTTCATCAAACCCCATAAACAAAAATCTAATGGCATAAGGTCTGGTGATCTTGGTGGCCAGTTAATTGAACTACCATAACCAATCTAGCAGGTAGGTTAAGTGCATTTGAGGTGTGACCTCACAAGTGTGGTAGAATGTGGAGGAGCTCCATCATACTGGAAGTACATTGCAGTTCATGTGGCCAAAGGAACATTGTTATGGTGTTCAACAAACAAATTTTACAAAAATGCAAGTAGTTCTGTCTGGTCATTTGCTCTTCTAAAATGACTGGACCTATCAGCTTGTTACTGTTCATGCTGAAACAACCACTGAGCAAAATATTAACTTGGAAATTGGTTTCTACTGGAATGTGTGGATTTTCTTGCCACCATTAATGATTATTACATGTGTTATTGATTCCATGCATTGTAAATATGGTTCTACTAGTGAATAGTGTTAATGGAAGCAAATTACAATTTTCATTTAACCAGCAACAAAATTCAAGTTACGTGGCACTGTAACCAATGTGAAGATTGTGGACATGTTGTATGTGAAATGGGTACAAGTTTTTTTGCATGCAATGTTTGCCATGCATTCATGGGACATTTATGCATGCAGAAAGTCACTATCTGTAGTTGTAGGACTACACCGCACCATTTCAACAATGTGTAGCTGTTCTTGCATGGTTGTTGAACTACATGTTCAGAAGAAAAATGGGAACTTTGAAGGATACGTGCATCATGCAGTGTTCTGAAAAAACACACACACACACACACACACACACACACACACACACACACACACACACACACACACACACGGCCACATTGTCATGGCTAACTACATTGTACTGGCACTGCAAGTCAGCTGGGCTGAATGGTTGTATCGGGTGGAATGAGTGGAGTAGAAAGGAGTTGGGGCAGAATTTTCACAGGAAAGGTGGCTGATGTCCAGGATGAAGATGCAGCAAGTGCACACAATTGGAGTATGGCATTAGTGAGCTTGATGTGGCATAAGCAGGTGGAGTTATGTGTAGCACCTAATTATGTGGAGGAGTGGACTAGGAGTGGGAGATAAAAGAGAAGAGAAGGGAGGATTTCAGGAGTGAAGAAAGTGTTGAAGGACTGTTCCCATTGATATAGTTCAGAGAAGATGGTGATGATGTGAACAAATGACATGGTTTGTGAAACAGCCATTTAAGTCAAGTATGCTGTGACCAGCTGTATGTTCTGCTACTGGGTGGTCAGCTGAGCGCTTGGCTACAGTTTGGTTGTGACTACTCATTTGGGTGGACAGTTGCTTGGTACTCGCATCTACATAGAAGGCTGTGTAGAAGTTACAGCAGAGCTGGTACATGATATACGAACATTCAATAATCACACATCCAAATGGCATTACTTATGGTATTTATTTATGTTTAAATGTAAATTATCATGGAAAAAAGAATAACATTTGAAAACGTCATTTGTTTTAGATTTGCTGTACCTGAAGATCAACCAACAACACCTTCACATCAAGTACCGAGCAGACGTCCATTTACAAGACGACCTACTCAGACTCCAGTGAGGTGAGAAACATTTGATCACTACTCCATAAAGCAAAACTCCTGTACTCACTGTAGTTTATAGCTTTTTCCTGTTCCTTCACTCACATGTGATCAAGTATGAGAATAATTTTGTGCTACATTAGAATACAGGGTGTTCCAGGAGGAATGGTCAGTATTTAGGGATATGACATGAATAATCATTTGAAGCAAAACATTCCAGTAAACATGAGCTCAAAAATGCATACCTTAAGAGTTATGAGCACTTTTTCATCTTTGACAGTGTGAAACAAATCTCCTATACTGTAAGCTCTTTGCTTTTCTTATTTTGAGAGGGGGTAGTATGGACCAAAACAAGGAAAAATGTCTAACAATCAGGGTCTCTAAACGTGCATACATAAGAGCTTTGAGCACTTGTTCATCCCCACTACTGTGAAACATATCTCTTCTACCAAACAAGTGCTTGTAGGTCTTAAGATATGCATTTTTGATCCCATGTTCATGAGACAATTTTTTTGTGTTTTGGTCCATACTACCTCCTCCCCAAATTTGGAAAGCAAAGAGCTTGCAATAGAAAAGATTTGTTTCACAGTATTGAATGTGAAGAAGAGCTCATAACCCTTAATGTGTGGTATACATTTTAGAGCTCATATTTACTATACTTTTTTTGCTTTGTATGATGGTTTCTCTCATATCCATCAGTCTTGACCATTACTTCTGTTACACTGTGTATGAAGTGAACCTCATGCTGCTTTCATAGTCTCTTGTGTCTCTTCTGAAAGTCTATAAAATTCCTAAAAGAAACTAGTTGGATTTAGTGTATGCTGAAATGATCAGTAAAGCAGTAGTAAAACAATAGTTTCACAAAATGATAATAAATGAAATAGAAGCATAGAGCTATTTAAAGAGTGTGATCACTTCTGAATCTATGTGCACATCTTTTTTTAAGTTTATCTAAATTACAGGTAGAAGTCTTATGTTCAGTATAATTTCAAGTCTATATCTGGATCACAATAACAAAGTTATTGTCAGTTAGACACAGAAAGGTGCAGTACTGGTGGTTTGCAGTTATCTGTACACTAATACGGCTGTGGCAGCAACATCAGTGCATTTCAGTTCAGCATTTTTTCATATATTTTCTGTTAACCTGTGGTACTGAGTTTGCCTTATCACTTTGATACTCACTTTTTCTATTAGCTACAGGCATTCTTTTCTATATTATAAAAGTCAGCACAAAGAAACAAAGCATATGATGAAAATGAAACACAGCAGTAATGTAGCAGTCATAATTGTTATCTGCAGAATAATATGACAACAGTGAAGAAAATGGAAGGCATGGCCTAGTTTCTTCTCTGGTTGGTTGTTAGTGTGATAGCTCTTCTGTCAACAGCCATCATTCAGTCAAGCACATTATTACACTGGTCCAGATATAGAGATGTAGGTCTGTGTACCATTTTATTATGAGTGCACATGACTGATAGCTGCAAAAATACAGTTTATCTTTGGATAGTATCTTATTTAACAGAAAGAATAGGTCATGAGTGATTGCAACAAAGTAAACTTTTAGTTATGTAGCATGCATGATCCAACTTAATGATTTAGCTAACTTGTTTAGCATGCCCTCTCTTTTCATACTTGATTGTTTATCTTATGCTTCATTGATGCATTTGTATTGTATAACTGACTGGAGCATTGCGAAATAGGAACACGTCTTTGGAGAAGACTGTATTGATTTCCGAGTTCACATGCCCTGTGATGTCAGATTTCAAAGCTTCTCTATAATCACTCCAGATGCCTATCCTTATAGCATGTGTCAAAACACAATGCCTAGTATTTTTCAACACCTTGTCAAATTGATTAAATTATACCTATGTATATAACAATATTCTTACTTTCAGTACAGTACTAAACCATTATATAAAAATTAGAAAAAAAGGAATGGGAATTTCTTTTTGTTTGCTATGAAATCAAAAGCCTGGAAGAGGCTATTTCTGAAGTGGTGTATGTGATGTTTCTACAAGCATGTGTTCATATTATCTGCTTATTCTGACATTATAATCTGAAAAATTTTAATGTGAATTTCTGAAATTTTCTTGAGAATGTTGAACAACATCATAATCAAAAGTTTGTTCTTACATGGCTATTTCTTTTACTTTTTGTAGGATTGACACATGCATTGTTGGAGATGATTCAACTTGTGATGCTGCACAGAATGAGATATGTCGAACGGAACAAGGTGTATCATCATGCCACTGTCGACCAGGATTCAGCCGTCGCAAACATCGTGAACCATGTAGAAGTGAGTTATTGTGTAAAGCTACGGTTGCTTAATACTGATTTTTTTCAGGTGTTGAGATCTAAGTCCTTGTTAACAGCTGTATCAGATCTGTGGTGATTGTGAGGATAATTAGCCAAAAGAAATTTAAAACTGAATTATTTGTTATCTAGCTGACTAGATTACTTCGTTTCAAACATCTTAAGTGAATCAAGGGTGTACATGGTAAGGATAGAGCTCTTCAGAGCGATAGGACTGACATGGACATAAACAGTGTATAAAAACTGAAGACCTCACATCACTGAATTGCTGAATAAAAATATGGATTCCTCAAAATCATATTAATCAGTCCCACTTTAGGGAAAAAAGTAATAGAAAAAGGAACCCACCACCAGGCTCTAAGAAGAAAAACAGTATAGATTTATTGTATTCTGACAGTTTACATGGAAAAAATGTATTTGTATATATGTCACCAAGGAGAAACCATTTTGTAGTTTACAGAATGAATTTTCACTGTGCAGGAGAGTGTGTACTGATTTGAATCTTTCTGGCAGATCACAACTGTTTACCAGACTGGGACTTGAATTTGGAATCTTTGCCTTTTGTGGGCAAGTGCCCTACCAGCAGAGTTTTACTTGGATAGCTTTTTGGTAGAGGACTTGCCCACAAAAGGCACAAATCCCAGAAATTAAGCAATAAACATGCTTGATCAGTCAAGTAGATCAGCAGCAACTGTCTATCAAAATTTCAAATCTTTGCCTTGGAGAGTACTCGTTGTTCTCAAAACATTTACTGTGGTTAGTGGGCTAATGTGAATAAATGTCCCTCATATCCATATAGATCAGCTTACTAATATTGTTAATTTTATGGCTGGCCATTCCACTGTTTCACTATGGCAGCAACAGTGATTCCGTTTTATGCTTATATCAACAAGGGAAAAATTATCCATTGATATTGTTTTATTATTATCAAGTAAGGAAAATGTAATAACTTAATGGTTTATATTTACATTCTCTGAACTCTGCAATGTCCAGGATAGTCAGGGTGCTCTACAAGAGATCTTTCTCTGTGAAAGATGGTAAGCACAGCACCAACCGAAGCATGTGACTTTTTCTTTATTTTCTCTGCAGTCACAGTTCACATACCTGTGTTCAAGCAACATTGCCTTATGATGTCCTTGAATCCTACTACATTTAAATATAGTCTGTGCTGCACCTCCCACACCAGTCAGCTTTCATTGTATCCAGTGAGCAGTATTCGTCTGCTGAAGTGAGGTGTCTTCTTCTTTCCTAGTTATATTGTGGCCTTCTCAGTGGGGATGATAATATTTTTAGTTGATTTCAGGAAGCTTTTTTGGAACATAAACTGATGCTGAGAAGGGTGGTGACCATGAAGTGGGTGTGCTCTGCCTCTTTTCTTACTGGCAGCCACTTCCTGCTTACAGAGGATGGCATTATTTTAGTTATGGGATTATGGTTTATCATTTGGAGTAGGCTTGATGCAACCTGTAACAAGCCAATATATTTGGTTGAGATCTGTCTCTACTGCCTGAGAGTAGGGAAGAGAGAGAGAGAGAGAGAGAGAGAGAGAGAAACATACAAACACACACACACACACACACACACACACACACACACACACACACACGCGCGCGCACGAGCGCACGTACAGTGCCATTGCTGATGTACAAATTGTCTGTGGGTGTGACCTTAACTGCAAGTTTGTAAACAAGATTGTTTTGAGTAGAGATTTTCATTTTTCTACACATAGTGTGTTTCTGCCAAGCATTATGCCTAGGTACTTCAAAATGTATCACTATTTTTGTTGGTTTTCTTACCATTCTATATAGAAGTCACATCATGTTCTTCTGTTCCATAGATGAAAGGCAAAGATTTATGTCATTGAATGGTGAGATGTTAGTCTGTTCCTGTTAAAATGACTTGAAGTGTTTCTAAGGGCAGTTATGGAATTTCTACTCACACATTCAAAGTTTGTGCCCTGGGCAGCTAAGGCTAGGTCATCTGCATACAAGAAGCTTCTTCTTTTTGGATTCTGCAGTGTGTATGTTGATGAAAATTTTAACTGAAAATCTTTCCTGTGGCTGGCAATTTTTCTATACTCTCTCGGAACTGTCAGATGATGTCATGGGAGTAAATGTCAATGGACTGTACACAGTGGGTGGGTATGGTCCAGTGTTTGCAAATGTGACATTGCAGTTGGAAGGTGCTGACAGGTGTGAATCTTACTGAACTGTCAGTTTAATAAGTAATGTCTGCAAAATACTAACACAAATTATTTACAGAACAATGGAAAAACTGGAAGAAGCCAACCTTAGTGAAGATCAGCTTGGATTACAGGGAACTCTAGGAACATGTGAGGCAATACTGACCCTACGACTTATCTTAGAAGATAAGTTAAGGAAAGACAAACGTATGTTTGTAGCATTTGTAGACTTAGAGAAATATTTTGACAGTGTTGGATGGAATATTCTCTTTTAAATTGTGAAGGTATCAGTGGTAAAATACAGGGAGCAAAAAGCTATTTACAACATGTACACAAATCAGATGGCAGTCACAAGAGTTGAGGGGCATGAAAGGGAAGCAGTGGTTGAGAAGAGAGTGAGGCAGGGTTGTAGCCTATTCCTGAGGTTATTCTGTCTGTTACACTGAGCAAGCAGTAAAGGAAACCAAAGAAAATTTTGGAGTATGGATTAAAGTTTAGGGAGGAGAATTGAGATTTTTCAGTGACATTGTAATTCTGTCAGAGACAGCAAAGGACTTAGAAGAGCAATTGAGTGGAATGGACAGTGTCTTGCAAGAAGGATATCAGATGGACATCAACAAAAGCAAAACAAAAATAATGGGATGAAGTTGATTTAAACCAGGTGATGTTGAGGGAATTAGATCAGCAAATGAGACACTTAAAGTAGTAGATGCGGTTTGCTATTTGGGCAGCAAAATAACTGATGATGACCAAAGTAGAGAGAATATAAAATATAGGCTGGCAATGGCAAGAAAAGTGTTTCTGAAGAAGAGAAATTTGTTAAAATTGAATATAGATGTGAATGTTAGGAAACCTTTTGTGAAAGTACCATATTTGTGTGGAGTGTAGCCATGTACGGATGTGAAACACGTAAGATAAACAGTTTAGACAAAAAGAAAATAGAAGTTTTGTAATGTGATGCTTCAGATGAATGCGGAAGATTAGATGGGTAGATGACGTAACTAATGAGGAGATACTGAATAGGAGACCAAGAGATGAATACAAGAAGGAGATTTAGAATGGTATAAGTTGCAGTAGTTATTTGGAGATTAAGAGGCTTAAGCTGATGATAATAACAACAGCAACACCACTGTTATTAGTCACCAGTTACTGGTTGTCTTCTCCTGACATATCAAATAAGTTAGGGAATGCAGCTGGGTATTGTCATCAACAAACATCGATATTTCAACATTTGTTCCTTGAAAATGAGGTTTTCACCTGTTGAAATTTTGTCAGTTGACAAGGATGTTACATGGATGCATTCCTTTAAGTTATCTGAACACTATTTATATGTGTTGATTTCAGAAATTAGTGATTATCCTGATTCTGGTAACCACATTCTGAGGTTTGTATATTGAAGTGATCCAATAGCCTTTGATTTATAGTTATGACTGCAATTTTCTATCTCTCTTAAAAATGTTGCTATATGCCTATTCTATTGAACAATGATGGCTCTTCTGCATTTGTGGTGGAGCCTTTGGTGCTGTGTCTTTTATCTTCACTGAAATATCAGTTGTCATCCTGAAAGTGATCCATATGATGTTCCTGGCCTTTGGTGTGAAAGGTTTAGCTAGCATTACTGTCATTGATGTGGAATGCCCAAATGCTCCATAGATTCACATTCTCAAGTGGGTTACAGTTTTTGAGGGAACACCTTTCTTAAATGCACTAGTGTACAACCACAGCACTGTGGGTTGAACATATTCTCCTTAGATTCTAATTATTTTGATGAACAACTCCTCATTTTATAAGTTTGAGGCTGTATTACTTTTTCTTTGTTTTATTTGTTCTTTTATGTATTGTAAAGTATCATTTATCTGACTGGTTTTTCAGGAATTGTGTCTATGGTCTTGTCCCTGCGAGTTGACCGCATGTATGATAAGCGAATTACATGGAATGATGATCTGAGAGACAAAAATTCTGATGAATATCAGCAGTTGCAGTGGGAAGCTAGCCAAGCCGTGAGTAGATTGTGTTGTTTATCACTTGGTATGCAGTTCTGAAACACAACTAAAAAGTAGTATGTGAACATGGATTTTGGCACAGTGGTAGAAATTTATTCTGAATTTCTGTATATACTATACAGTTTTTGCTGTGTTTCAAAATAATTTTATACTAAATCATAAAGTATTACATTTCTTTGTAGTCTTTTTAGTCTTGAATGGACTCTGAAGTTTCAGAGTAATGTTGCATTATTAAATGGTATAACCCTCCATGGGCACATGACACTCACTTCATGAACAATGAAAATAATTAATTAATTTTAAAAGATTTGTATGTTTTAATGAGGCATTCATCAATGGATTCAACAATATGTGCTGAATGTAGTTCGAATAAATAAACCAATTATAAGTAGAAATATAATAATGGAAAATCCTGTTTAGGTTTGGTTAGGTGGAGTAGAAGTAATAACCCACTGAATAGTAGAGGTGTTGAGTCATCACAAGGCTTATAAAAATAACTGGATTAAATAAATAATCCCCCCCCCCACACACACACACACTTGTACAGTGTAGACATACGTGTGTGTGTGTGTGTGTGTGTGTGTGTGTGTGTGTGTGTGTGTGTGTGTGTGTGTGTGAGTGTGTGTGTGTTAGTTTCCAGTCTTATTTATCTGTCTTTTGATGATTCATTTCCTCACACCTCAGTGAGTTGTTTATGTTAACTCCTTAAATTATTTAATAACAGCAGGCAGTCAGTTCTTAACTACTAACCCATTGACTTGTATCCCATAAGACTTTACATTGATTGAGATGAACATTTTCTGCCCATCACTGCCGAAAGTGCCAGTTTCTTATTGAGAAAGACTGGCACTCTGCCATGAGTTAAATATTTCAATGTTGCTTTCAAATAACTCCAGTTACGTGGTGGCATAACTTAGTCTGTCATGTAAGGTCACTGAAATTATTTTGTCATTGGTATCGAATATGAGCTAGTGTGCTTCCTACAATAAGGATGTAATTTATGCATGTACTTGCAAGCACTGATTTATTTAATTTTCTTAACTTTATTGTCATGTTGTGCTGCAGATTATCATTAGGTATGGACATTTGAAATTATTGCATGCTCTGTAATTGACAGCAGATAATGCCACTCACACTTTGAAAGATATGAGCAAGCATTTTTTATTGGTTTGTCTGAGGAATTACTTCACACAACCACTTTAAAGTACAACAGTAATGAAAACTACAATGTGCTTTCAATAATAACAAAAATCATACTTTCGCACATCAAATACTTTTTTATCTGTCCAGAAGCAACAGATATGCACCAATTGAGACTGTGTTTTGGTCTAATGAACTCATTATCGAGATGATATTAACCTTTAATCTTTCTTCCTTTTCTTGTTAATATAATTCCTATCTAAATAATGGGTTCTTCTATAAAGTACCAACCCATAGCTTTTTGTATGGTATTTCCCTGTAGATAAAGTATTGTGATATTGTGAAGTATGCTTGGAATACTAATTTTGCATAGCCATTCCCAGACTTTTTGGCTTCAGTTCCATAGTTATTTTGAACACCTCTTTTCTGCAGAACCCTTAAGGTAATTTAAATTATTGTTTCTTCCCCTCTTTTTTGTATTCTGTTGTTTAAATTTGGCAATGATGAAGCATGGTATGTAGTATTTAGAATAAGTGCCTTTACAGTTCTTACTCAACATATTGATTGGAAATATACTTTCAGACTATTTTCTTGAGAAAGAATCAGTATGAATATCCCAATTCTATTTTTCTTTAATAATTTCACCCAGAAAATTTAATACTTTGCTTCTTTTTCAAAATTTCACTGACAGTGTGTAGTTCCATGCCAGTGTGACCAGTCATTCACGAGTTGAATATTCCATGATAGATGTGCTGCTAATGCTTACACTGAAATGGGTTTCATTGAAATACTGCATTATTTCATTTGGAACTTTGTTAATATTAATCTCTATTTCCTTATGGACATTATGTTCATAAACTGTAAACACATAATTTGCATACAAAATTATTTTGAGTAGTATTTTGTGTTGTGAACATAAATATGAAACACGAGTCGCTCAATTTGTGTGTGTGTGTGTGTGTGTGTGTGTGTGTGTGTGTGTGTGTGTGTGTGTGTGTGTGTGTTGGGGGGGGGGGGCGGATTACAATGGAAACATTTTCTTATCTAAAACATTACACACCAGTAATTTGAAATCTATGTTTTCAGATCAACTCTGCCATGTCAATGACACCATTCTCAGATGATGTCATGGGAGTAAATGTCAATGGACTGTACACAGTGGGTGGATATGGTCCAGTGTTTGCCAATGTGACATTGCAGTTGGAAGAGACTGCAGAAACCTTGAGACCAGCTGTGAGGCATGATATCCGACGCCATCTGCTGGGAGCAATTCAGCGGAGGGGTAACAATGTGGGTGCCAGTGCATTGTGGGTGGATAGTCTGCCAGGAGCAGTAACTGATGTGCTTGATTTGGATGAGTGTAGTCATCCAGCATTACACGACTGCCATTCCTTGGCAGCATGTAGCAATGTGTTTGGCACATTTCGTTGTGTGTGTCCTAATGGGCTGCGAGACCCCTGGGCAGGTGATATGCATCATAGTGGACGAAAATGTGAAGCATGCCCACAGCAACATTGTAGTGGGCATGGCGAGTGCCGATTTGAAGGGAACCAGCAGGTTTGCCAGTAAGTACTGCATCAGTGTCTTCAAAGTCAATATAATAATAATAATAATAATAATAATAAATACAGATTAAGCATGGAATATACCAAGGAGACTCATTAAGTCCTTTCTGGTTCTGCCTTGCTCTGAACCCACTATCCAAAATGCTAAATAATACAAATTATGGATACAATATTACTGGAACATACCCACACAAAATCACACATTTGCTATACATAGATTATCTAAAACTACTGGCAGCAACAAATCAACAACTCAACCAATTACTGAAGATAACAAAAGTATTCAGCAATGATATAAATATGGCTTTTGGAACAGAAAAATGTAAGAAAAATAGCATAGTCAAGGGAAAACACACTAAACAAGAAGATTACATATTGGATAACCACAGCGACTGCATAGAAGCGATGGAAAAAACAGATGCCTATAAATATCTAGGATACAGACAAAAAATAGGAATAGATAATACAAATATTAAAGAAGAACTAAAAGAAAAATATAGACAAAGACTAATAAAAATACTGAAAACAGTATTGACAGCAAGAAACAAGACAAAAGCTATAAATACTTATGATATACCAATATTGACCTACTCATTTGGAGTAGTGAAATGGAGTAACACAGACCTAGAAGCACTCAGTACACTTACACGATCACAATGCCACAAATATAGAATACATCACATACATTCAGCAACAGAAAGTTTCACATTAAGCAGAAAGGAAGGAGGAAGGGGATTTATCGACATAAAAAACCTACATTATGGACAGGTAGACAATTTAAGAAAATTCTTTCTAGAACGAGCAGAAACTAGCAAAATACACAAAGCAATCACTCATATAAATACATCAGCTACACCACTGCAATTTCATAACCACTTCTACAACCCTTTAGATCACATAACATCAACAGATACGAAGAAAGTAAATTGGAAAAAGAAAACACTACATGACAAGCACCCGTGTCATCTAACACAGCCACACATCGATCAAGACGCATCCAACACATGGCTAAGAAAAGGCAATATATACAATGAGACGGAAGGATTCATGATTGCAATACAGGATCAAACAATAAACACCAGATATTACACCAAGCACATTATTAAAGATCCCAATACCACAACAGATAAATGCAGACTTTGCAAACAACAAATAGAAACAGTAGATCACATCACAAGCGGATGTACAATACTAGCAAATACAGAATACCCCAGAAGACATGACAATGTAGCAAAAATAATACATCAACAGCTTGCCTTACAACATAAACTTATAAAACAACACGTTCCCACATACAAGTATACACCACAAAATGTACTGGAGAATGATGAATACAAATTATACTGGAACAGAACCATTATAACAGATAAAACAACACCACATAACAAACCTGACATCATACTCACCAATAAAAAGAAGAAATTAACACAACTAATCGAAATATCCATACCCAATACAACAAATATACAAAAGAAAACAGGAGAAAAAATTGAAAAATACATCCAACTGGCTGAGGAAGTCAAGGACATGTGGCATCCGGATAAAGTTGACATTATACCAATTATACTATCAACTAAAGGAGTCATACCACACAATATCCACCAGTACATCAACGCAATACAGCTACATCCAAACTTACATATACAACTACAGAAATCTGTAATTATTGATACATGTTCAATTACCCGAAAGTTCCTAAATGCAATATAACATATACCTTACAGTTAAAAGGAAGTCACGCTTGATCAAGGTCCGCGTCACTTTCCATTTTTGACCAGACGTAACGTCTGAGAAAAGAAAGAAGTAATAATAATAATAATTATTATTATTATTATTATTATTATTAATATTTAATAATAATAAACTTGTTCACATATGTGAGAAGGAGGAAATATTATAGAAATTATTTTATGAGTTGTTTGTATCAACTCATGTGTGTCATCTATCTTGAAAGAAAATCATGTTTTCATGTAAGTTACTTACACTTCAATGAAGCAATAAGTAATATTGGCTTAGTTTTACACATTATTTTCCATTTCGTGAAACTGAATATTTATTTCCCTTCTGAAAGCTTATTTAGGTTGAAATTCTTGAATATATTTCCGCAGGACTATATTTACTCTTTTCTGGACCAGTATTTCTCTGAGGTATTTGTATCCCTAAAATAAATCTTGTTTCTTACTGGAATGAGATTTTCACTCTGCAGTGGAGTATGTGCTGATGTGAAACTTCCTGGCAGATTAAAACTGTGTGCCGGACCGAGACTCGAACTCGGGACCTTTGCCTTTCGCGGGCAAGTGCTCAACCAACAGAGCTACCCAAGCACGACTCACGCCACGTCCTCACAGCTTTAATTCTGCCAGTACCTCGTCTTCTACCTTCCAAACTTCACAGAAGCTCTCCTGCATACCTTGCAGAATTAGCTCTCCTGGAAGAAAGGATATTGCAGAGACATGGCTTAGCCACAGCCTGGGGGTTGTTTCCAGAATGAGATTTTCTCTCTGCAGTGAACTGTGTGCTGATATGAAACTTCCTGGCAGATTAAAACTGTGTGCCAGACCGAGACTCAAACTCGGGACCTTTGCCTTTCGCAGGCAAGTGCTCTACCAAGGTAGGAGACGAGGTACTGGCGGTTTGTTTCTTACTATTTGTTGCATCACACCTTTTCTTTTTAGTCTACTGATTAAATAAATCTGCCGCCATAGATGAGGTCATGAAGACTTGCTAGTGTGATGTTGCTTGGCTGGGAAGTAACCCCTTTAGCTCCTGCTGCTGGAATTAATTTTCATCACTAGTTACTTACTGGTCAACAAATGGAGAAGAGCTGATGACACACAGTGTCTGATCACCAGACTGTGTTAAAGAAAGGAAGATCAGAGTTTAACATCTCACTGACAACAAGATCATCAGAGATGGAGCACAATCTCAGATTAGGGAAGGATGGGGGAAAAAATCAGCCCTGCTCTTTTAAAGAAAACATCCTGGCATTTGCTTTATATCATTTAGGGAACTCATGGAAAACCCAAATCTGGAGGTCTTAATGGGGATTTTAACCCTCATCCTCCCAAATGTGTGTTTAGTGTGCTAACCACAGTTCCACTTCACTTGGTAGACTTTGTTATAATATTATAGTTTATATTTCAAACATCTACTCTACATCTTATGGAGTGAGGATTTATAACACTACTGCTAATGATCCACCTCTGAGTGGGGGTATTAACCTTTGCAGCTTGACAGATGCTACTCAGAAGTATTTGGTTGCCTGGAAGAAGCTGATCACAGTTTGCTTTGCTTTCGAACTAAAATCATCTGTAACAACAAAAAATAACATAACATAGCATTGTACACATACTCATCAGAATTATCTTTACAATACAGATACACTAACATCATAACAGCTTCAGAGAATGCAATAGAAAACCATCTCCATAAGGTTCTTACCCTTTGCAACAGTACAAGCTGCCTGAATAGTCCATACTGTTCATTGACGCAGAATGAAGAGGGGAAAACTCTTTACTCTCAGCTTATCCATTGTATTCATAACACTCTACATTATCGATGTAAGAATTACCTTACAAGGAAAACTGAATTACTGATCAGGGTGGCAGAACTATCTTGTTTATACTAAAGAAGAGAGAGAAGGAGCAACGGTATACTCCTGGTATCCTTATAGGCCGAGTGCTGGCATGTGCTTGACATCAGGCCGCACTGAAATATTGATCAGCACTTTAGTTTGACTTTCATCACACGCACTGTAACTTTGACAGGATTTATTCATAGCAATATGATGTGAATCCACATCTTGCCTAGATAAACTGGTGATCTTTTGAACTCTGATGCCTCATTTTTGCTTGAAAACTTAATATACTGTTCATTTTTTGAAACTTCTTCTTTAAGTTTCTCCATTATCATAGAAGAATGCTCATGTTTGACAAACACTGTGACATTTTATAGAGTTCATATCTCATTACATTCTTCATAGAATCATACAAATTGCTGCCTGATAGCACCCATATGCAAATCATCAAGGGAACATTTATTGTGACCATTTTGTTTCTTTTTCTTTCAGGCAGATATACCAATTCATCTTCATTTGACTTTATGTCCCACCTTCTATTAATTCTGTACAATTTATTTGCTCAGCTACAGAATAGATCATTTTGCACATATGCTTTGTCACTTCTCTTTTGACATAGGCATCTTTCTTATTATCAGTTATTTTACTGATTTTAATAGCAAGATTTTGTAACAGACCCTAAACACTTTTTGTAATCACTTTGAAAAGGAATACAGTTTGTTTTGTTGGGGAATAAATAACTTGCATAAATTTTTTCCAGCCCCCAAAGACTAACTTAGTTTCCATATGAAATACCTTCTTTGTCTTTCTGTACACTTGATTTTATTTAATTTTTTTTTTTTATAAGTGTGAGCAATGTGTTTTCTGTAATATTTTTTCAATGTTTGCCATAAGATAAGTGATCCAGTTCTTCTGTTAACTCAGAAATTGTTGTGTTTCCAGGTAGTTCACTGATGTATGTTTACTTTTATGTCACTTATTCATATATATGTCATTTTGCTTTACAGCTGTACAGGAAACTTCTATGGATCTCAGTGTGAGATAGATGGAGAAGTCCTCGGAGTTGCAGTTGGAGCATCTTTAGCAGCCCTTGTAATAATAGTTCTCACCTTAGTATTCCTTTGTATGTGGAGGTTAGTGAATGTGATGTATATGTATATATAATTAATATAATTAACGTATTGATTTTTAGTTTGCTCCACAGTTATGCTTTTGAATTGAGAAAAGTCTGAACATTATAAGTGAAAAATAATAACACCAAAGAGATTACACAATAACATAGCTGCAGATCTTCAGAAGTGGCTGTCAGTAATCACATGGCAAACATGGAAGTGGGTTTGTGGACTCTCCCTTGGAAAATTTTAGGAGAGGGTATCTTAGTGTTTAATGTCCCATCAACATCAAAGTCATTTAGAAATGGATCGTGTCAAGGATGGGGAAGGAAAATGGCCATGCCCTTTCAAAGGAACCATCCTAGCATTTTCTGGGAGCGATTTAATCAGAAAATTTTAAAAATTAGAATTGTGTTTTAGGCCTTTAAACACTCAGACACTTTCTAGCCTTAAGTAAAGTGGATTTTCCAGCAATTCACATAATTGTAAAATAAAGAATCAGGTTAAGTGGAAAAAGCTAAAAAATCAGTTTATTAAACATAAAGGTGCTTTAGAAACATATCTGTAATTTACAAATACTACAAAATCAACTCATTTATGTGTCTCAAATTATTAATTAAAATGAAAGTAAAACAAGTAAACAAAATCCACATGCATCATGAAACGAGAGGCCTGTCTTCAGTGTTTTATACAAAAATATTTACAAGTCTTTCTCATCCACTGCCTTTTCTTCCTGGATCTGCTCTACTTGTACAATACAGAAGCTTCACTTCTGACTGATGATAATATCTCTTGAGTGACAATCTTGTTGCACTCTTCACAGTCTGACTCTGAGTCTCTGAAAAATTATTTTGGTAACATGCTCTTCCTTAAGATAAATGGTTCATTTTACTGATGATAAAGGCAGTCAATGTTCCTGTATTCATACTAGATCAAAATTCAGTTCTGTTTTTCCTAACAGTACTAAAAACTCTCTCACAGGCAGCATTACTATGAGGCATAAGCAGTAATGCAAGCATAAATTTGCTCAGTGGTGTATACTTTTTAATGTCTGATGCATTAAATATAGCAGATATCTTGTACCAAGCAGTATCAGCTCTATCTTCTTCCACTATTCCAAAGTCATCAAACTGGTATCTCAAAAACTCTCAATTCTAATGTGTTTCTTTTCACAATCACTCAGAGCACCAGGAAATAGCTCATTCAGCTTTATAATTGATACTAAAGGTTTTCTTTTTCTGGATCCAATGTCTATAACTTCTAAGTTTTTAGTGAGTCATAATATTGTGGAAATTTTTCTTTGACACAATTACATGAGTTGATGAAAAATGTTCTGACATCATCATAAAATTTTGTGAATACAGATTTTTCAAGCTTGGTATGATGAATGAAGCTTCTAGTGTCTACGCCAATGACTATATCTTCACTCCTTTGTGTTGTTCACTTTTTTGAAATTTTAGTTCCAGCAGACTGCAAGAAGTAGGCACTGCAGAAGGATTGATGAATCTAACAATCAGACCTGTAAATAATTTATTTAGGATGCTATGAAGTCTATGAATTACTGGCTCTTCTTTCTGAAAGATTATTACACAAGGAAAGAAGAAGTAGCTTAGTTATGGATCTTTTAGAATAGGGTGCACTCTAGATATGTAAGAGGTGTTTACATTTTTTTAGGCATCGTCATTGAAAAATTTTACAAGAGGTTTCCACTGTTCCATTATTCTTTCTATTGACAGGAGCAGAGAGAGCCATCTTGTACAAACATACTTCAGTATTTTATGGGGTTTAGTGTCATATATATCTTGACAAAGTTTAAAAGTAATTTCTTAGTACCTCTCCATAGCTCCATAATGAAGGTGATAAATCCATAATAATTACAGACAATCCGTAATAGTTGGCTGCTATGTAATAAGTTTAGGAAAACATCTTTTTTTCAAGCACACCACAATTACTTCACTATATTCTTTATCTTCCTAAATTAATAGATATTTGAGTATATTGATGCTAATTTAAATTGTTGTGTATTTGAGATATATCATCAGGGTGAATACACTTTGGAACAACCAGGAAATCTGGGATTTTTTTTATCCAGGAGAAAACCAGGGAAAACCTGTACATTTTTTAGAATTCCAGGAATTTTTTGTTGTTTTAGTCTTGAGTTAAATTTTTAGAATTTTGACTGGTAAGAACTGATAGCCAACCAAAGAATTTTACTGTATTCCACTACTGCTCAATAATACTGCAGCAATAAAACATAAATGACAGATAAAACCAAAATAAAACTTAAGTTGCAAAGGAAATGTGCCATTTACAACAACAAAACACAGTGTACACACAAGCGCCTGCCTAAAGCAAAATGTGTCAAAGGCTTCAGGTCAAACACAATACAATACTTCATAACAGCAAACTATGTCTGATAAGCATGATGTTATAATTCTTAACATTAAGTTCATTTTGAGCAGTTGCCAGCGGGCTCATTCGTATGCGCAATTGAGTTGCATATGAGCGGTACCTTCTGCTTCTGGATACTTTATGTGTGGCTGCAACAGTAGCAAGAAGCAGTCATGCTACCCAGAAAAAAATTTCTAGCACACCTATGCTGACAGATTCACACTTGCACAGAGCAATCTGGGTTGCAGTGGGGAGTGGGATAGTGACCCATGTTTACGCTTAGTGAATTTGCTGCTTTCTCTTCGTTTACAGTTCACACATCAAATGAAAACAAAACTGATTTCTGTTGCCGGGAGCTATCAAGTAAATTAAAATACATTTACATAATTATGGAGGGCTAAAATATGTTATTAGCTTCATTTTTATGATTTCATTTTATTTCCACATTTTTGGTATCAAGCATTGATTGCATTGCACAACAACTAAGTTATTTTTATCAATTTGCTAAATAAATGTTGCTTTTATTAGTCTTTTCCACAGATTAAGTCAATTTATAAGAAATGAATTTTTTCATTCCACACTATTGGCTAGTTTCAACTTTTCACTGAATTTCAAGTGCACATTTTCATCTTCTGGCAGGTATGGCATTATGTCATAATAAAGAACCAAACACGAGACAATACAGTACTAGTACTCCAAGAAAATTTGCATCCCAAAAAGTGCACTGAAAAGCTTAATATCAGGTTGGGGCCTACTTCGATGTAAATCTGGACATATGGCTGTGTCCTTTGAGCTGAATTATGCTTTTTGGAATGGTTTATGAAATTCCTATGCTCGTGGAGTATCGTCTGATGTCCTATTTCTTTTATAACATCATATAAGAACTCTTAATGGTATATGTGTATGAACATAGGGGCTTCCTACGTCATCATAGCTGCCCATGCATAACCTGTTTTCTGGAACTCTCTGGGAGCTGCTGAAACGAACCCATGCCAAAGAGGTCGTGGGAAAATATTGAGAATGGTTCTTTGAAAAGCATTATTTTCAAAGGAAATTTCCTTTTAGAGAGAAAAATGAATTATGTTATGTGTGAGAATGTACAATGAATTTCTTAAATCACAGAGCATTTGACATCTCACAACACTTTGAGCACCAACCACTTGGAATAATTTTGAGCCCAGACATTAATGTCTTTGTTTAAAATTTTTCTGGCATATTTGTGTGATGTGTCTTAAAGTGTAACAATGCTAAAAAGACCAATATTATATGTGGAAGCTTAGTTTTGCTTGTAGCTATACTATGTACATTAATTTAAACCATTAAGTTTCCCTATTTGTGTATTTACGCTACATAGCTGTGATATTGCTATTGGCTGACTACATCACACGTCCTATGCTCTGAATATATGCTGTCATTCGCTGATGAGATCATGTGACATGAGCTATGATTGGCTTACAAAAGCGTATTGCAATCTCTATTCAATGCTTCGGAAATTAACATGTTGTGTTTGGTGGAATTCAAATTTATACTTTCGTAATATGAAAATATGCATTGTATTGTAATATGAAATATGCACTATGCATGTTGCTGCACATCAAAGATCTTTCCAAAACACATTTCTTCTCTTTTTTCTTTTTCGCGTACCGAGTTTCTAAAATGGCAGGAAGTTCTACGCTGGTGTATGAAACCTTTACCATTCAAAGGATTGATGTTTTTACTCCGAGGGAAATTACACTGTTGCTTATCATGGAAAAAATGTGTTTTCACCTTGTAAAAAGCATATTTTCAGGTGAGATAAAGTCCGTTATTAACCGGGAGATCCAGGAAAAATCCAGAATTTTTTTTTTCTTGTCCGTGTACACACCCTGATCATGTTAGTACAAATCTCATAACTGCAGATCACTGACTTATTAACATTTGACTTTTACACAAATAATACAGCTTACAGTGCATACAAGTAGTGAGAAATTTCTCAAATTTTATATTACTGTAGTCAGCACATTTTTCTGGTGGTACACAAATAGTAAGCAGTACTGGCTCCTTTTTCTATTTTTTAAAAAGTGTTCAATTTCTTTAGAGCAAAATGCTCTATGGAAAATGTAAAATCTGAGAAATTTCTCACTACTTGTATGCACTGTAAGCTGTATTATTTGTGTAAAATTCAAATGTTAATAAGTCAGTGATCTGCATTTATGAGATTTGTACTAACATGATCAGGGTGTGTACGCAGACAAGAAAAAAATTCATTAGAAATATCATGGTAGATGGCACTATCTACACGAAATATATTTCCGGTCTTATTCCTTACATGTTAGTATCAAAAATGGGAGTGTGTGCTCAGTTCACTTGCTGCATTGGAGTTTCTTGTGCTGTGGTATTTTTGCTTCTACAAGCACATTTTTGAGAGCTGTTCACATTAGTTTTGAGTCAATCTAGATTACATCAGTTCAAATCATTCATCAAAATGAGTACAGTAAGTAATTTGTTTATGCCAATTAATAAAGAAAAGGAAGGATGAAGAATTGGAAATTGTTGAACCTACACTTGTACAAGATAGTAAAGATTCTCATTATGAGTGGTCTGAATATTAGACAATGTTGCAGAAAAAAAGACTTTTGTAAGATAAATAAAATCTTTTGGGTTATAAATTGTACTGAGATGTGGGAAGTCGAGCCATTGATAAATGGATGGGAATGAAAATTTTAGTGGAGGGCACAGTGTGTGTGGCACAAAGCATGCCAAAAAATAACATCTGAAGAAAAAAATTAAATACCAAAGAAAGTTTTCTTAAGTACTTCATCTCACAACAAAGAAGCAAAGTTGTGATGAGAAATCAGTCATTGAACAACTCTGAAGACAAAATAAATTTAGATGTCCTTTATGGTGTAGATGTTGGATATATTTACTCTACAAATGCATGCATTAACATTGTGAGCCACATCACAAATGAAATTAGAAAAACGTTAATGCACAGTATAGGATAGCACAAGGACAAAGTGCAATTACTTACTCGTGAATCAACAACTGTGAGTAACAGATACACACTCATGGGTGTTATTCATGCAGTTTTTCCTAAATTTTCAGCTCTATTCAGTCTTTTCCTTGATGTAATAGGATTATCATATGCAGCTGCAATACAATAAGAAGGCTTATACAAGAGAAGTTTCCTTCTATTGTTTTCTGGCACTGTAGTAACCATCTCCTTGAGTTGTCTGTTAGTGACGCAGTGGAGAGAGTGACAGGAGTAAACTGCTTCAAGGGTTTCATGGACAAACTTCATGTAACTCATCATGCTTCAACTAAGAATGCTAGAGAGCTACAGACCTGTGTAGTGACTCCTGAGCTCCAGTTTCTTAAAATTGGCAGAATTTTAAGCACTCACTTGGTTGAACCGACACTCATGCTCATAAATTAAGGATAATTTCAAAATGTGGTTCCACACAATGTGGCGCAACACAAAACTGGTGCTAATAGCATAGGCACATAGAGAACACACACGACACAGATCTGCAAGTCCACGGTATTGGTGATAAGTTGAGAAAACCGTCCTGAAACATGTGTGCTACAAAATGCCACTGTTTCCTGAGCATGTACCCCAACATCAATATGGGATATGATCACTATACACACGTACACAGGCCACATAACGGGTTGGCATACTCTGGATCTGGTGGTCGAGCAGCTGCTGGGTTATAGACTCCCAATCTTGCACCAGTGCCTGTCGGAGCTCCGGAAGTGTCCTAGGGGTTTGAAGAGGTGCAGCGATATGTCAACAGAGAGCATCCCAGACGTGCTCAATGGGGTTTAGTTCTGGAGAACAGGCAGGCCACTCCATTCGCCTGATATCTTCTGTTTCAAGGTACTCCTCCATGATGGAAGCTTGGTGGGGCCATGTGTTATCATCCATCAGGAGGAAGGTGGGACCCACTGCACCCCTGAAAATGCAGACATACTGGTGCAAAATGACATCCTGATACACCTGACCTATTACAGTTCCTCTGTCAAAGACATGCAGGGGTGTACGTTCACCAAGCATACTGCCCCCCTCCCCACTTCCGCCCCCCCCCCCCCCCCCCACACACACACAGCATCAAACCACTAACTCCATACAGGTCCCTTTCAAGGACAGTAAGGGGCTGGTAACTGGTTCCTGGTTCATGCCAGATGAAAACCTGGCAGGAATCACTGTTCAGACTATTCCTGGACTCGTCCGTGAACATAACCTGGGACCACTGTTGCAAAGAAAAATGTACTGTGTTCTTGACACCAGGCTTCATGGGCTCTCCTGTGCCCAGGGGTCACTGGAATGCACCTTCCAGGTCTCTGGGTGAATAAACCATGTCTGTTCAGTTGTCTGTAGACTGTGTGTCGGCTGCAGTAAGGTCCCGAGCAAGGCTACTTGCAGTACTCTGTGGCCGTCTGCGGGCACTGATGGTGAGATATCGGACTTCTTGTGGCGTTGTACACTGTGGACATCCCGTACTGTAGCACCTGAACACGTTTCCTGTCTGCTGGAATTGTTGCCATAATTTGAGATCACACTTTGTGGCACACAGAGGGCCCGTGCTATGACCTGCTGTGTTTGACCAGCCTCCAATTGCCCTAGTATTCTACCCCTCATAACGTCATTAATATTTGTACTTTGAGCCATTTTCAACACACAGTCACCATTAGCACTTCTGAAAACGTCTGCATACTTACCCGCTGCACCGTACTCTGACATGCACCATTACACCTCTGCATATGTGGACTGCTGCCAGCGCCACCGTGCGTTGACTGCAGGTCAAATGCACCACATGGTCATACCCCTAAGGTTGTTTAAACCTGCAAACTGCCCACCAGAGCATTGTTTCACCACGTATCTACATTACCCTTAATTTATGAGCATGAGTGTAGCTTTCACACAGTTTCTGTATTGTGGCAAGACTGTGAAGCCCTCATCCACCTTATTCAGGAGGTAAAAGAAGGCAGTAAAAGAAACAGAACAGATTGTTACCTTTAAGAGGGTTTTTTTGAAAAAAAAATGACATAATGCCAGTTTGTTCTTGATTTGGACCTTGTGTGTGATACTTTCCAAGAACATAGTGAACTAACTCTAAATCTGCAAGAGAGATATATTGACTTGTATAAAGCACACAGGAGGATAATGAATTCTGTCCAAATTTTTGAAGAAATAATTGAAAATTCTGGTCCAAACTACAGTACCTTTCGTTAAAGTAAGGAGACCATGAAATTCAAAAGGACCAAACTCTGCAAAAATGAAACACAGTTCTACAATTAATTCATCTGATTTTTATAAAAGTTTGAAAGAAACTTTGATTTTGATTCAAGGAGATGATGTTGATTTTTCTGAAAGCACCAAGATTTTAAATTAGTGACCAGAAAACCCTGGCAAGCATCTTACATTAGGTGAATCTGAAATTAGGAGCTTAGCCCACAAGATTCACTTAAATAAAAGAGAAATGCTTCATGGTTTTTGTGAATATCTTCAAGAAAATAAATTCCCATATCTACTACTTCCTCTGAAGCACACTTTGGGCATAATTGCAATGTTTTCTAGAGAATGGAGAGAAAATCTCAAATGACTCTGATAGTTACTTCATCTAGCTCATCTATGCTTGCACAAACAACTTCTGCACTCTTGTTCATCAGGATGATACGGCCTCCTCTCAATCAGTTGAAACCTAACAAATGTGTAGATCCATGGCTGCACCACTTTTGTTATTATGCAGTTGATAGCAAAAGTAAGGAGTGGTCTATAAACAAGGAGTGTACATTGGAGAATGTGTTAAAGTTGTGGAAGTTGTTGGAATAACACCTCCTCTGTGAGCACTAGCACCTTTTTTTTCCAGAGAAAAATCACTGGTTGTTATAGCTGAACTCTTGTCTGCTAATCTCTTCATGTATGTTGCTTTTGTTCAAGAAACATATCAGTTTATTATAATAAAAACTACTTTTTTTGCCCAAAGCATTAATGTAACAGTCCAAAAACCATTTACACTTCATTAGATCAATTGCAGATACTTAGTTTAAGATATTCTCAGAACACTCAGGTAGAAATTATCACAGTGTACAGCTACAGCAATGTCAGACCAACAGTATTTCAATTTATCTCTGTAACTATTGTTTATTCCATACGTAAAATGGAAAGATGATAGCATAAAGATATCAATATGCACTATTATGCTAGTTTAGAAATGTTTCCATTTAGATCTTAATATTTGCATTTATAGGGAGCAATTATTTCTATCTTTCTGTAATGAATTATCTTAGTGCCTGCAAATGAGTCCAGTGTCTCAAACAATAAACCTCCTCATGGTATTACATGTCTGATTCAGCAAAAACTGCATATCTGGTGGGATTTCATGAAATACAAGGCCTGTTCAAAGAATTCCGGAACATTCATAATTTTGCACCAATGGCATGTTAGTGCGAAATGCGGTTGGCATCCCTGCACATGCCTGTACTTAATGTGTAACTGCCAGAAGTTTTATTGTTGTATGTCTGTTAGTAATTGTTCAGTGCTGTACTGAGTAGAACATTGTGTCACACAGTTTGCGAATTTCGAGACGGCAGAGTTAGAGCAGCAACGCGTCTGCATTACATTTTGCATGAAAACGTTTATAGAGACATACCAATGATGCAGGAAGCCTAAAATAATGAGTGCTTAAGCTGTTCCCAGTGTTGTGAATGGTTCTGAAGTTGTGAATGGTTCTGAAGTTAAACATGACCCTCGTGCAAGACGCTCTCTGACGTTTACCAATGACACTCATGTCAGGAATGTCAACAAAGTCCTGTGTGATTATCGAAAACTGACTCTATGAGAGATTGCTGAAGAATATAACATTTCAGTTGGATCATGTTGTAATCCTGACATTGCATTCTGTTGTGACTGAGTTCATCCCACGGCTTATTAGTCATGACCAGAAAGACCTTTGACTCGCAATCTGTGAAGAGCTTTTGGTTCATGTAAATGAGAATAACATGTTTCTTAAGAGAATCATGACTGGTGATGAGACATGGGTCTATGGTTATGATGTTGAGACCAAGGTTCAGCCTTCACAATGGGTTGGCAAAGGTTCTTGAAGACCAAAAAATGCTCGTCATGTCAGGTCAAATGTCAAAGCCATGATGATAGTTTTCTTTGATTTTGAAGGATTAGTTCATCATGAGTTTGTACCACAGGGACAAATAGTTAATTGATGATACTATCATGATGTGCTGTGGTGATTGCGAGAAAATGTGAGAAGGAAAGGGCCTGAAATGTGGCAAGACAATTCAGCACGATAACACGCCTGCACATTCATCCCTGTTGGTGCGTGACTATTGCACAGAAAACAAAATTACTGCACTGCCTCATTCTCTGTACTCTCCAGATCTGGCCTCTGTGGAATTTTTTTTTTTTTTTTATTTCCAAAGTTGAAAACCCGGTTGAAAGGGAAACAATAGATGAAATAAAAGAAAATTCGCAGAAAGTGCTTCAGGTGAACCAGCAAGAGGCATACCAAAACTGCTTTCAGTAGTGGGAACAGCATTGGGAGTAGTGTATCAATTGTGGAGGAGAGTATTTCAATGGAGACGATGCACAATAAGTAAAAGGTAAGCATAGAAAAATTTTGTGGATAAAGTTCTGGAATTTTTTATACAGGCTGCATACTGGATTATTGGGCAGTTCTCCCTTGCATGAAAAATTATTAAGAACACTGTAGGTCTACATCTTGAAACATTGAGGTATTAGTTGGCGATCCATGACAAAAAAAGTCCACTTTTTTACGCTAGATGGGATTTTAATATGTTGTTAATAACATAAGAAACAAAAGCCTATCATAAAATAGTTTGGATTCTGGCACATAAAATCAATGTTTGGAAATTACTTTATACCACCCAAAACTTTTTTATGCATTATTCACAATATAACACTTTGACAGAAAAAGTTAGCAAGCAACTAACTGGGACTAATTCCCTCAGCAATGTTCCCGAGGTGTCAAAAAATGTATATGGTGCTTGTTGTTTTCTTTGTTTTTCATCATATTATTAGAAAGAAATTATAAAATAGAAAATTTCTGGCATTCAGGCACTCAGCAATGTGGCTGTTCATGGATGATGCTGTAGTATACAGAGAAGTTGCAGCATTAGAAAATTGCAGCGAAATGCAGGAAGATCTGCAGCGGATAGGCACTTGGTGCAGGGAGTGGCGACTGACCCTTAACATAGACAAATGTAATGTATTGTGAATACATAGAAAGAAGGATCCTTTATTGTATGGTTATATGCTAGCGGAACAAACACTGGTATCAGTTACTTCTGTAAAATATCTGGGAGTATGCGTACGGAACAGTTTGAAGTGGAATGATCATATAAAATTAATTGTTGGTAAGGTGGGTGCCAGGTTGAGATTCATTGGGAGAGTCCTTAGAAAATGTAGTACAACAACAAAGGAGGTGGCTTACAAAACACTCGTTCGGCCTATACTTGAGTATTGCTCATCAGTGTGGGATCCATACCACGTCGGGTTGACAGAGGAGATAGAGAAGATCCAAAGAAGAGTGGTGTGTTTCGTCACAGGGTTATTTGGTAAGCGTGATAGCGTTACAGAGATGTTTAGCAAACTCAAGTGGCAGACTCTTCAAGAGAGGCACTCTGCATCATGGTGTAGCTTGCTGTCCAGGTTTCGAGAGGGTGCGTTTCTGGATGAGGTATCAAATATATTGTTTCCCCTTGCTTATACCTCCCAAGGAGATCACGAATGTAAAATTAGAGAGATTCAAGCGCGCACGGAGGCTTTCTGGCAGTCGTTCTTCACACGAACCATACGTGAGTGGAACAGGAAAGGGAGGTAATGACAGTGGCATGTAAAGTGCCCTCCACCACACACCGTTGGGTGGCTTGCGGAGTATAATTGTAGATGTAGATGAAGATGAAAGTGAAAATAGATGCACAGGATGCCACACCTTAGTTTTACTGTTTTCTTATTGTAAGTTTTTATTTATGTAACACTTTTTTTCATTTTTGATTGTTAAAATATTTATAATAATAAACAAATATATGTATAAGTAACACAAGTTTTTTTTTAATTTTTACAGTGCAATATCACTATTATGAATAACATTCTTATTGAAAAGTCTACAGCAATGTATATTGCTAATAATGGACAAAAAGTTTGTTTGTATAAGGTTGTTTCTGGACATTACATTTTACAACATGTTTGAAAATGAGTGAGCATCAGATATCCGAGAATCCAAACTTTTTGATAATAAGCTTTTGTTTACTAAGTCGACAGTAACAGTGTATTAAAACATCACACACACAGTATAAAATAGTGGCACTATTTTTGGCAAAGTGAAACGTCTTCTTATATGCCTAGAGAGGGAAGGCTAAATGACTTTGGGTTAGTTTTTATACTTCCAGCTTTTAAAGATGACATGATATGTGATGAACTTTTTCTCCAGTCGTCGCTGGAGCAAGGAGCAGAAGACAGTAACTGGAGTAGGGTCGCCTGTCTTTGATTATATGGGAGCTGCAGGCAGTGCTGTGAAAACTCCATCTGTTGGTGCTCCACCTTACCAAGTGACTCTTGAAGACAGACTGCGATGGGCTCAGTTAGCAGGTGCAATGGCACAAGCCAACCATTACACCGTAAGTACTCTTCTTTTACTTTACAATGTTGTTTAAAATAAAACATGTTGCCTTATATGTCAATTCATCTCAGAAGATTCATTGCACAAAAACATCTATATCATGAACATCAATGTCTTGCTAAAGAATTACCAAGATTCTTTTTATGATAAAAAACACAACAAGGGACATTCCCAAGTGTAAATAAATACATATCTTTTTGTTTGTCCCAATGTCACTTTTAAAGGGTGGAACATACAACTTGGCATATTAGATGTAGAGTGAATATCTTCAAAATGATTATATATGAAAAATGTTTTTATTTACAAACTGATGTGTAATTAACATTCTTGAAAACTGCATAATCAACTTTTGTAATAATCTGAATTTTTGAAAAGTAACCCACCACCTTTAATTAATTTTGAAATATGAAAACTTGTGTTACAACATAAATAAAAGAAACTTTCAAGTCACATACATCTATGTGTAATAGAGGTGGTTTCTGAAGTACCATATTGAAAAATAAGCTGTACACAATGTGGTGTCAGAGTAGTTTCTACATGCCTAATTAAAATATCTAAACATTCATAATTATTATAATTCTTTGTTTACTTATAGTTGTTGGATATTTTAAACTGATTGTTATTTTATGTTTTACATTTATGTTTTTTAGATTACTAATTCACATACATGCATTTTGTTAACTGAAAATAATAAGTAACACTTTATTATGATACAAAATCATTACAGTAATGATAATCTGTAAAAAAATGCTTAAAACATCTTTTTAACATCTTGTATATAAAATGAACAAAATTTCTTCGCATAATATACATGATGGAGAACACAATATAAAACAAAATTCAGCAGGATTCTTAATTGCCTATATAGTCTGCTTTGTATTAGCTATATTTCAGTACATTGTTAAGTCTTGGTGAAGAGAATTGACTATATACTAGTGACTGCAGCTTGATTATATTGTTTCTCAAGTGGAGATTGACATCATAATTATTCAACAGGACAAGATCTGAAAATCTTCTCACAAAGTTCTTCCAACATTGAATACCATATAGGTCCAATGGCTTTACCTGTGCCATTGAGCCTTTTGGGATCTTGTCCTTGGGTATGACACTCAAAGTGTTTTTTCACACTGATTCTTGTGACAGCATCAAAACTTGGTAAGTAAATTTCTGACCAGGTCAAAAGAAGTGTGAAAGAGGTTTTCTTTTCCAGTGAGGGAGAAAAATCTGTATTATTGTTAGATTCTTGGGGTAGTCAATGTGGGGAAAAAAAAGATAGAGCATCATACCTGAGGACAATGAACTTGTTTATCTGGTGATCACAAAGGGCTGACAGCACAAGTACAGCCGCGTGATGTACATGACTTTCAATGTTGGAAGAATTTCGTGAGAAGATTTTTGGATGTAGTTCTCTTGCATAATTATGATGTCAGTCTCTACTTGAGAAACAGTATTATCAAGCTGCAGTCACTAGTACATAATTATTATTCTCTTGACCCAAACTTACCAATGTACTGAAATATGCCTGATACAAATCAATCACCCACAACAATTTGAAATCCTGCTAAATTTTATTTTGTGTCATATTCTCCATGTTTATTTTATGTGCATGGTGGCATAGCCTATAAAGTTTCCCCCTTCCCATTCCTTGTGTGTAGGAACTCTGTTTCCTTGTTTGCTACTCCATTTGGATTTTATCAGGGTGTTTTCAGACTTTTGGACCACCCTGTAGCGAATAACAACAGCCCTATTACATTTCCCTGTGGCATGGGGATGGAACTGTGTTATGAATGCATCAGAAAACATAATGGCAGAAAAGTATTCAGAATAAGCAATCCTAAAAGACATAACACATGCAGTCCTCTTCATTTTTGTCTCTATGAGCCAGTTTTCTGCACTTTCTTCTTTTTCAGCAGTTAATATTCTCCTCTGAATTTTGGATCTAACATATTAGGAAGATAGTGAAAGGGTTCTAGAGCTTTTTTTGTTACATTCTGATGGGGCCCATTATGAGGACTTTCTAAAAGATCAATTCATAGTTCAACAACCGTGCAATATATGTACTGTATGCTTGAAAACCTCTGACAGTTGTCAAAGAAGATAATTGGCATCTTTATAAGTTATAACATTGTCCAAGATTTTGCTAATGTTAGCATGGGCTTATTCAGAGTTATTTGTTACAACCATGTTCTTATGCAAAGGATTCTGATAATTGTGCAAGTTGCTGGTTGCCAGCATAAGAACTGAATTATTTAATTTTTAATACAAAAAAACAATAAAATTGCAGTTTAACCCACTGGGTTGAGGTTTTTTTTAATAGCCAAGTTTTTCTCAACCTTGATAGAAACCTGCAGATAGAAAAGGAGAAGCAGATTTGCTTTTATCCATCAATCCCACTGAGCTGAAACAAGTAAAGAACTGCACTACATAATGTCAGTTATGGCTTAAAGTTGAATTGATCTTTGCATCCAGACCTGCTCGCAAAGCAATGCTACTGAAGCACCTCATGCTTCACAAAATGCAGTCTAGTGATGATATGACACAACATCTTACTGAATTATTTGATACTGTGGACAAGTTACAAGCAATGTATGTTGACACAAATGGTGATTTATTGTCAATAATGCTGCTCTACAGTCCTCCAAATAGCTATGACAGTTTTAAATGTGCTATTGAACCCCATGACAATCTACCAGATGTCAAGACTCTAAAAGTAACAATCTGTGAGGAACACCATGCAAGGATTCAGAAAGACAGCTATGGTGCAATTGGCATGATGTTTGTTAAACTGGGTACTTGCAGCGGGGTGGGTTAAAAAAATCGTTCAAAATAAATGTCCACCTACCTCAGTTCGATGTCCCTTCACTCTGTAAGCATAGACTTACTAGACGACGAAAAAGCAGCACTGAAGAAAATGCCACCTAATATCTTTCCTGCAAAGTCCGCGTTAACTCTAGCAGTATTTCAGTTCTTGCAATCTCACATATATCTAGATTTCGGGTAGTGATACAGTGCATTTTTTCTCACAGTAAATGTTCAAAAAATTTGTAGATAAGCCTTTTTATTGCTTCTAGCACACATGAAAATGGACTATCAAGTCTGCATTTACCTAACTAACATATCTATAGTTTTCTGTTCACAGTTCATTCAACCAATTTCACATGCAAAGCAGCCAGAAATTTACACAAGTCTGACCCAATTGATAACGTGATCTCACAGTCACAGATCCACTACTATAAATTGAGTTTCACATTCAGTCCATTTCTGTAGGTTTCTTTAAAAGAAACTGCTCGCCAAATACTCCATAACTGAATACAGGATACACCACATGGAATTTTTATAAAGGCCAAAAGTTCACACATGACACTCCTGAAACTCCAAACTTTCATCAAACTGTTCGTAACTACATCAGCATTAGTCACAACATGTATTAAATGTGAGGAACTGAATATTCCATCATTTTACACATAATGAGAATCATCACATTTAACATGTCCTTCCGCGTCCGAAGCTGGAGAGCGACTCCCCCGATGCTGCCTCACTCACAGCATATCTAACTAGTTGTGGGTGGGAACTACTTAATTCTGATTGGTTGATCAGTCTGACAGACAAATCAGAATGGTCCTTCAAGATCATTCTCATGGCAAAACTCGCCTAAGCCAATCACTGTTCAGAAAGTAATTTATGTCATCCCAAAATGCAAATACTAACACAATGTTTAATAAAAAAAATGAAAGAAAATTAATCTTGAAAATAATTTAGAAAATGATTGCACTTTAAACTGATATTCTGGCTGCCTTCTTACAAAATCAATCACCCCTAGTCATACGTCATCAGCAATGTGGGTAAATTACATCTTTCCCATGTTCCAGTTACATAATGTTGTACATAATATAATATTGAATTTTTTCGTATGTCCCACACACACCCTCTCACTCATTCTCATTTATTCACGCAACAACACAATAAACAGATACTAGTTTCTTCTGAATTTTTATACTACAAAATGAAGGATAATTAAAGTTTTGAAAATAAAAATCCAAACTAATTGATTTGATATATTGAGAACTCTGAATGATTTCAAATGGTAACAAAAGACAAACTGTAATCATTCCTAACTGAATTTTCCACCCTGAGTGTCTGTTTGGTGGTTTTTAGGCAATTTTCTCAGTCTCCGAAACTATTATATGTACAGCTTTGAAATTTGGAGGAGATCTTCTGAATAACAAAAAATAGTATACCAAGTTTGAAAATAATCAGTTAATATTTAATACGTTTTATTTAGATTCATAGGGGTTATGAATATACAGTCATTCTAAGTTACACAGAAGCCCGTTCTCACACTGGCTAGTAGGGGCAGATATGCTATGAGTCATGGCTAAGACACAAGTAAGCAGCCTCCTGTACGTTCACCGGGCTCCACGTCTAGGTATCTTACTGCAATAAATGTTATCCCATAATAACTTGTGGCGTCACAAACTGGTAATCATTCTGTGAGCAATCCAGAAAGTACACTCCTGGAAATTGAAATAAGAACACCGTGAATTCATTGTCCCAGGAAGGGGAAACTTTATTGACACATTCCTGTGGTCAGATACATCACATGATCACACTGACAGAACCACAGGCACATAGACACAGGCAACAGAGCATGCACAATGTCGGCACTAGTACAGTGTATATCCACCTTTCGCAGCAATGCAGGCTGCTATTCTCCCATGGAGACGATCGTAGAGATGCTGGATGTAGTCCTGTGGAACGGCTTGCCATGCCATTTCCACCTGGCGCCTCAGTTGGACCAGCGTTCGTGCTGGACGTGCAGACCGCGTGAGACGACGCTTCATCCAGTCCCAAATATGCTCAATGGGGGACAGATCCGGAGATCTTGCTGGCCAGGGTGGTTGACTTACACCTTCTAGAGCACGTTGGGTGGCACGGGATATATGCGGACGTGCATTGTCCTGTTGGAACAGCAAGTTCCCTTGCCGGTCTAGGAATGGTAGAACGATGGGTTCGATGACGGTTTGGATGTACCGTGTACTATTCAGTGTCCCCTCGACGATCACCAGCGGTGTACGGCCAGTGTAGGAGATCGCTCCCCACACCATGATGCCGGGTGTTGGCCCTGTGTGCCTCGGTCGTATGCAGTCCTGATTGTGGCGCTCACCTGCATGGCGCCAAACACGCATACGACCATCATTGGCACCAAGACAGAAGCGACTTTCATCGCTGAAGACGACACGTCTCCATTCGTCCCTCCATTCACGCCTGTCGCGACACCACTGGAGGCGGGCTGCACGATGTTGGGGCGTGAGCGGAAGACGGCCTAACGGTGTGCAGGACCGTAGCCCAGCTTCATGGAGACGGTTGCGAATGGTCCTCGCCGATACCCCAGGAGCAACAGTGTCCCTAATTTGCTGGGAAGTGGCGATGCGGTCCCCTACGGCACTGCGTAGTATCCTACGGTCTTGGCGTGCATCCGTGCGTCGCTGCGGTCCGGTCCCAGGTCGACGGGCACGTGCACCTTCCGCCGACCACTGGTGACAACATCGATGTACTGTGGAGACCTCACGCCCCACGTGTTGAGCAATTCGGCGGTACGTCCACCCGGCCTCCCGCATGCCCACTATGCACCCTCGCTCAAAGTCCGTCAACTGCACATACGGTTCACGTCCACGCTGTCGCGGCATGCTACCAGTGTTAAAGACTGCGATGGAGCTCCGTATGCCACGGCAAACTGGCTGACACTGACGGCGGCGGTGCACAAATGCTGCGCAGCTAGCGCCATTCGACGGCCAACACCGCGGTTCCTGGTGTGTCCGCTGTGCCGTGCGTGTGATCATTGCTTGTACAGCCCTCTTGAAGTGTCCGGAGCAAGTATGGTAGGTCTGACACACCGGTGTCAATATGTTCTTTTTTCCATTTCCAGGAGTGTACTATGAGTGACAGTGACAAATGAGAACAAAAACCAAAACAAAAACAAAAAAAAAAAAAAAACGAAAATCAGTGTACAAATGCACCTTTTGTAACAAGAAGGGGCAGAAACAATATGTGTGTTTTTCAAGAAGAAATTAAGTATGCAAGCTTGTCCCAAAGTTTTGTGACTCCAACATTTTTTGGTGCATAGACAGTCACTGCACATTACACGTGAACAATGATCCAAAATTGTACACACATGTGACAGAAACGCAAGAGAATTTAAAGCTTGCAGACAACAATACTACACAAGTAACAGCTAAGGGAGACATTTGCAACACAACCACACCCATTTGTGCCAAATCCATAATGCTGGAAAACACTTTGTACATGCCAAAACTCAGAACCAGACTCATTTCAGTCACAAAAGTTGTGGACAGCAACCACACAGTGACATTTGAGAAAACTCATACAGTTATGTGAGATGTTAATGTTAAAATCAAAGTGACTGCAAACAAAGTTGTTAACTTGTTTTATTTACAAGAAAATAGTCCAAAGATGTGTCATTGCTGACCCAAAAATTATGAAAGGATAAGTTGTTAACAAATTTGTTGAATTCAAAAACCTAGTTGAAAATTAGACTGGTCATAATATTAAATTTTTTCAGTCAGACAATGGTGTGGAGAAATGCAATGAAAGAATGGAGTCCTCAGAAATGCAGGAATACAGTGACGCCCAAGAATCCCTTACACAATGCAGCAGAATGGTGTTGTTGAATGAGAGAACCATTCATTATAACAGAGGTCAAAAATACTACTTCAGTTGTAAGTTTTTTTTTTTTTTTATTTACTTAGACCATGATCGGTTTCAGACTATCACATGAGCATCATCAGGTGTGATAATTTTGTGCTGCAACTCCAAGTACCATGATGCGGAATATAGGGTGCGGTATACCACCAGCAAGGACAGAGCATGGATTCTCTGTGCTCTGTGCTTGCTGCTGGTACACCATGTCCTATACTCTCCATCGCAGCACTCGTAGTCACAGCACAAAATTATCACACCTGATGATGAGCATGTAATAGTCCAAAACAGGTCTTGGTCTAAGCACTGAAACAAGAAAAATCTCCTTACAACTGAAGCAGTGTCTTCAACCTTTACTGTAATGCTCAGTTGCAGATGTTCTTCTGGCAGGATTGTTTGAACCATTCATTGTTTGAGTCAGGACTACATCATTTTGTGCCAAAGTCATTAACACAGCAAAAAAATCATTGCTTAACTAATTGACTGTTTGGTGGAACTTCATGTGAGAATTCACTGCAGAGAAAAACCTGACAAATGTCATATTTGTAGATTTCGTCAGAAGATTAGTCATCCTGGTTAAATTACCAAATAAAGGAAAGTTTGACCCTAAAGTCAAAGAGAGGATTTTTGTAGGCTATTCTGACTATTGGAAAGCCTGTTGTGTGTGGGTACCAGAAGATCATAGCATCATGTGAAGAGATGTAAAGTTCTTTGATCTTTACAGTTTTTAGACCAAACAAACTTACATGGATTTCTGTGAAGATGTACCAGATCGTCACCAAAAGGAGGGATCAATATGAATTTCTTTGGAGGAAATTTCAGTGATGATACAAACACTGAATCAGTGCCATTGTCAGATGATGAAGCATTCAGTGACTGTGAAGAAGACAGGCTTCCAATCACTGCAGGGCAAGAATTCAATCTCAAAATGACTTATCATGTGATGAAGACAATAATTCTTCAAGCATCACATCTGCTCAACAGTTTGTGCAGGTGTAGACCAATCTGATATTTCAGTTGATGATACTAACCTAATTCAAATGCAACAAAGATCAGTATCAATAATGCATTATGTTCTCCAGATCATTGAGAGTAGTTTGAGGCTGTAAATGATAAATTCAGGTCACTAATGAAAAATGACACCTAGGACATTGTAGACAGGCCAATAAATGGAAGGGTATTAGAGCATAGAACTGTTTTGAAAAATAAATACAGAAGTGATGGATCTTTGCTGTGGAGACAAGCAAGCATAGTTGCATGAGGATTCAAGCAATGGCTTGGAGTTGACTATGTGCAAACATTCCCTCCAGTTGACAGATTGAAAACATTTGAATTGCTCATGGCTTGGTCAGTAAAACTTGACTTGCATGTTTCACATTTGAATATCACCACTGCATTTCTCAATGGTGATATTGACATAGAAATATTCATGGAACGGCTGGACTTGCTTGTCAAATTCCTACAAAAGATGAAAGATATGGAGGAAGTTAAACATATTGTCAACAAGGCAAGTGTCATGCTCCATACATTGAAATCTAGTGATAAAGTATGAAAAGCCATTTATGGGCTGGAGCAGGCTGTTCAGCAATGGTATGCCAACTTGAATGCAACTCTAACATCACTTGGATTGCAACTCACAAATTCAGATCCATGTTTCTTTGTAGACAGTGAAGGAAAACATCCCATCTTCCTTCTTATTTATGTAGATGACATTATAATCACTTCATCAGACCCAGGAAGGAAAAAAACAAATCTAGGACTATTTATCAGATTTGAAGTAAAGAATCTTGGTGCCATAAGATACTATCTCTACGTCAAAGTGAATCAACCTGTAGACAAAACTGCATTATGCTGAAATGGCTACATCAGAGAAGTTTTACACCAACTCTGAATGGATGACTGCAAGTCAGTAAGGAGTCCATTGGCAACTGGGAGCATTTTTTTATGCAACAGATTGCAGAATGTAAGATGGTACTTACACTGAAGTGCCAAAGAAACTGGTATAGGCATGCATATTCAAATACAGAGCTACATAAATAGGCAGAATACAGCACTGTGGTTGGCAATGCCTATACAAGGCAACAAGTGTCTTTTGCAGTTGTTAGATCAGTTACTGCTGCAATGGCAGCTTAGCAAGATTTAAGTGAGTTTGAAAGTGGTATTACAGTTGGCGCACACCACATGTCCAGAATTACTACAGAGTGGCTCCAGGAACACTCTTCTGAGTTTCAACATTTCTGCTGATCACCAGTCTCTCCAGACATGAACATTTTTGAGCATATCTGGGATGCCTTGCAACATGCTGTTCAGAAGAGATCCCCACACCCTCACACTCTTACGGATTTATGAACAGCCCTGTAAGATTCATGGTGTCAGTTCCCTACAGCACTACTTCAGACATTAGTCGAGTCCCTGCCACATCATGCTTCTGCACTTCTCCATGCTCACAGGGGCCCAACACAACATTCCGTAGGTGAATCAGTTTCATTGGCTCTTCATTGTGTCATCCACTCAGAGAACTGGTTGGAGCATTGATGTACATGTGCACCGGTATTTAAACTGACATACTTGTGTGAGAATACCACTTGGATTTAGATCCTATTATTATTTTTTCATTGTCTTTCTTCACCACTCTCATCTGTATTTATTACAAGGAAGGACACTGATGACCTCACTGTTTATCAGCCTAAACCACCAACCACTGACATGACATATGCTATGCAGTCAATAAGTTAAGCCAGTAAAATAACAATCATATTTTCATTTACTGGAAAGTGCTAAACAAATCCTTACATGCACCAAAGGAACCATAAACAATAAACTGCCCTACATCAAGGATAAGGAAAGAACCTTTTGCTACACGGATTCTGATTGAGGAAGTTACAACAATGAGAGGAAGTCATATACAGATTACAGTTTAACCTTATCCAGATCATCAATATCATAGTGTTCATGCAAGCAGTGAGCCATTGCTCTTCCAACAACTGAGTACATCAGCTGCACTGAACCAGCTAAGGAAGTGATTCACCTGTCAACACTTATAAAGGAGTTACATTTATGAAAACTGTCATACATCACCCTGTTCAGAGACAGTCAGCCAGATGGAAAGTTGGTACATAACCCAAGTTTTCACCTCAAAGACTAAGCACATTCATATAAAATATCACTTAATACATCAGGCTCTAAAAGGGCATCTACTAAAACTGGACTATCAGCCAACAGAAGTTATAATGGCAGATGTACTGACAAAGACTCTTCCAGCACCAAAGCATGAGAAATCTGTTGAAGGACTTGGACTTCCTAGAACCACAAATGCAAACCTCAGTTCTTAATTTATAGCTGTCTGTAAAAGTTGAGAGGATGTGTTGAGATTCAAAATTTACTGCCATGTAATATCTTTTAGGTCAATAGATGCCATTAAATGAATGTTTTCAATTCAGCTGTTAGTAGTTCTGTGTTTTTCTACATGCTGTGAGTGATAAATGAAGTTGTGGTAGAGTGTATGACTCGACAGGTAAATGCCAGACTGACAATCCAAAGGTCTGGGGTTTGATCAAGTACCTTTCTTTCCTCCTCAAGAAAAGAGCTAACCTTTCTGATAACTTCAATAGTTTTTATTGTGTATGTTGGTAGTATTTGAAATTTTGCCTCCTGTAAGTTATGTTGGCTAGTCAATATGTCATTGTTTTCATAAGTTAATTTTCTGTCTGGTACATACTGTAAGATATAATGATCAATACAGTAAGAAGTCCTTCCTCTTCTCCTTTTTTAAAGTACATATGTTATTTTCTCCCAGCAGCTTGACACAATGAATGCACCTACACGACCATCATCTGCTGTGTTTGGTTATCCAAACCGTGCACCTTCCATACAGCAGTGTCAAACTTCTGCTGCATCACGTGCTATGAGCCTCAAAGGAACACACACTGCAGATTCTAGCAGCAGTGAAGAAGAAGACCAAGTTGATTTACTAGGGAGAAACTTCCATGTGCCAAGACCAAAAAGCAGATCATCTATAGCTGTAAGTTCTAGTTTAATAATAAACCAAATATTTATTAAGTGATTGATATGCATACAGTGCATAGCTACAACAATATTTCAAGGGCAAGGCAGAAAGTTCATGTTTTGGAACTGATAGGTGATTTATAGATAAATAAGTCATTTATCAATAAATGATGTCCTCATGTAATCTGGTATCATTTGTCCAACTTTTTCCTCAATTCCATTTCATTTGTGAATTTAAAAAGAATGAAAAATACCCATATACAGCTGCCATAACCTCTTCATGCACTCAAAAATATTTTACATCCTTGATGATCTTTGTATGTGTAAATATACTGCCTGACAAAAAGAGTGAAGCATCCAGAAGACATATCAATCTAAATTCATAAATGCAATGTCACTGCAGTGAATGTAAATGATTTGAGTTGCAGTTTTATGTGATAGATAGAACAGCCACCAGACTGCATTAGTGTTGCTTGTATTTAGTGTTGTTATCAGGCCTGGAAGGATATGTAAGTGGTGTGAACAGCTGAGGCGTTGGGTGATCACTGTAAAGGGCACAGGAATTCCACCTATTTATGTGAGATACTATTATCAGCATGTGAGAGATTTTGAAATAGGTGTCATTGTGGGTCTCCAGCCAGTCAGCTTGAATTGTACAATATCTGAATCTGTGGGATATTCAGATGTGGCAGTGGCCCAATGTAGGGTTGCATGCAATTGTGAGGGCAGGCATATTCATTGTAAATGTTCCAGTTGACCTCATCTGACCACCACAAAGAAGGATCGCCATATTGTGCACCCAGCACACTGTAGCCCCTTCATATCTGTGCCTGGCATCCAAGAACAAGTAATGGACTTCCTGCAACATTCTGTGTCATACCGCACCATTGTTTGGAAACTAGCAGTGGCTGGACTAGGGACTTTCTATCTAGTGCATAGACTGTCATTAACACCACAACATAAATTACTGTATTTGGAGTGGTGCCATGATCGGGAAGCATAGACTGGTGATGAATAACATCACATCATGTTTAGTAGCGAATCAAGGTTCTGGAATACCCTGGATGATGATCATTGGTGAGTGTGGCCAATGTTTTGGAGAAACACAGAGGTGTTACTCTGGGTGTCATCGTGTAGGGAGCCTTTAAGTATGAATTCAGATCATGGTTGGTAGTGACTGAGGGAATTTTGACAGCAAGTGGTACATTATGTACATCCTGCATCCTCAGGTGTTTTGTCTCATGTGGCCATTTTTCAACAAGACAATGCTTGTCTGCACCTGGCATGTGTCTCGATGATCTGTTTGGGTGATGTTGATGTACTCTGTACTCTTGTGACCAGCAAGATTCCTAGATCTGTCCCTGACAGAACATATGTGGGACAGCTTGGTTTGGACATCAGCTCCATCCCAGTGTCAGTATCCAGGATATCAAGGACCATTTACGACAGCTTTGTGGCACCCTTCCCAAATGAATCATGGCATGCATCCAGACCAAAAGATAACAAGTCTATCATAATTAAACATAAATGGCTACACAAACTTGAATAGAAATTTCAAAAAATATACACAGATCAGTTTTCTCTCAGTTTCATTAATCTCTCCTGAAACACAAAAACACAATATGTCTTCTTGTAGCCTTCCAGGCAGTATTTCCAAATATCTGAAGTATGTATCCTGTTGTAGACCATCTGTCTTCTGAACTACTCCACTTAGGATGAAACTGACAAGGAACAACATTTGAATTTTCCTTCCTATTTACAGGTCAATATCAGTTGTTCCTTTAGTACAGGGTGTACATAATGTCCGGGAACACTTTCAATTATTTATTGCACAAGAACTTAACATTGTACAGATGCATTTTGAAGAGAAACTCGAAAAGCTTTTTTTTTTACAAACACTCAATATGAGAACCATGAGTGACCAGGCAGACGTCAATACATACAGTAATCAAATTCTTGCCATACCCGTCCCAGCATGGCATCGTCAACTGTCATGGCATCATCGACTGTGGCAGTTGCTTCCTGTATTGTCTCCCAGAGCTCTGCTACATCACGTGGTAGAGGAGGTACATACACCAAATCTTTAATGTGTCCCCACAGAAAAAAGTGAGATCTGGTGATCGGGGAGGCCATTTCACGAAATAGCTGACCCCTTCTGTACCACAGCCGATCTATCAATGCAGCAGCTCCGTGTTTGCAACTAGGGCTGACTACCAGCAAATTACCAAACAACACTGTGGCAGTATATATGAAAAAGAACTTTCAGGGTTTCTCTTCAAAATGACATATGTATGATATCTGCACAATGTTTGGTTCTTGAGCAATAAATAATTGAAAGTGTTTTCGGACTTTATGTACATGCTGTATATCAAAGAACCCACTTCAAACATCTGTCTGTGTGTTTTTTTTTATATCTGCTAAAATAGGTACATTAATCACTGTTATCTGCTCTTGAATCACTCACTTCATGTATCAAACACCCTATCAGCACCCTGTATGGTTCATTTTCAGCCATAACTCCACAAACATCTTTACTAGAATTGAGTTCCACTGGCATTTTTAAAGATTTTGGATCTTCCATATTGAACCTCTTCACAAAGTTTTGGAGGCAAGTGAACTGACTAAGGAAGTTTCCTGTCCTTTCTCTGTATATCAATCCCAAGGAGGGTTCTGGAACACTGAGTTCTCTTATCCAATTTTTTTTTAAATTTATCCTAAACATCCATTTGTTTGATTTTACAATGCCAGCATACAGAATATCATCTACATGAAGTTTCAGGTAAATATTCAAGTAATAAAAGCTCAGAACATAGAGGTATCTATCAACTTCAGATTGCTGAAATCTAATTTACTTCATTTTATTATTAAGTTTACATTCAAGTCCTTCTACAAAATTTATATGTTTGATATAAATTTATATAAAATCTCTGTGTAGGAACGCACTTAAGCCATAAAAAAGCCACATTTGTTCATCACACACAGAAAAGTGTACAGCCTTTGATAAATAAATATGCCTTGTACCTTTCAATATTTCTGGATGCATCTCACTGCACTCTGAGTATTCATTTGCTTGAAGGAATGTGTAAGTGCATGTCCAGTTAGATGCAAGGCACTCTAATTTATCTTACTCTGGAAACCGGTTTGTCTAATTCTTCTTTAATTGCCTTTGTCCATTCTCCTCACCATGTCAAAATTCTAAATTAATCTTCTCCATACCCTTCTGCATTCAAACTCAATGCAGCATAGATCTCCAGGTATCTAAGTCTGATTATTATTATGTTAATTTATCACAGAGATTCTTTTTAACTGATTTCTTTTGAAGTTATGAGCTCTAGTTTTCCTTAATCTGCCTGCTGAGTTTCCTTGAAATTGGTTTTATTTTGATGTCCTTGATTTCTACTTTGTTGTTCATCATCTCATCTATTTGAACAGTCTCTATGACTCAGTCATCATTAGGTCATCCATAAAATAAAAATTTCGTCTTCTGCATAAATAGCTTATCTTCGAGGAACAATTTTATGTTTTTCCTTACATGAGAATCTGTAACCTTCAGGGCAATAACTGGTCATGAAACACTTAATGACTTGATTTAAAATTTATGAGTCAATAATAACTTTGGAATGTTGTTCATTGCATCCAAATATATAGTTTTTCATAATTTGACCTCCATCCATACCATCCTATTGCCAAAATTTCTTCTTCATGTAAAGCATAAATAGGATTAATATTAATGATAAAAATTACTGTCATTATGGCATCTGACCGTAATTGATTTCCACATTCACCTCCAAGAATCATGCTGTGAGATTTTTCAATGACTGTATGATGTAATTTTTCGGCCACTTGATTTTCATGAGAAACCAAATTGCTGCCCTTTTCTTTGAAGTATTTCTTCATCCCATTTTGAACGTCTTCAAGACCAGTACAACATCTAAGTGTGCTGATTTTCATATTAAAATAAGTAGTAGCTATTCCATAAAATACTTTAAAATAATGAAAAAATTCAACTTTTATTGAAGAATGTAAACTAAAGTACTGTAAGATGAGTATGAGTATTAATGAAAGTAATTATATACTTTATTCCATTAAAAGACTCATGTATTACAGGACCAAGCACCTCCCTGTCAGTCAGTTAAAGTGATCATCTTGCCGGTAAATGAGAATGAGTATGCAGTACCTTCCATGCAGCTCACATATTTGCTTTTAGATTTGAAGACTTGGCTTTTTGTAGACCATTGCTTGAGAGTATGCACTTCAAATCCTATTTTGCTTATCTCCTTTATAATTTCATTACAATTTAGAACTTAGTTGACTGACTTTTTATAGTCAATGTGATAACCAGCCATTTCTAATTTATTTACTACAAGAACATCTTTTATTTTTATTCAGAATTTCTTTCTGCAAACAGCACTTTCAACATTGATTTCTCCAACTTTTTGCACTAACATAAGCACACCTGCTTTATCAACTTTATTTCTTCTTGGATCTTCCCTTAGTTTAGTTTAACAAATAATTCATCAGCTAAATGTTCAAATGTTCAGTTATCCAGTAACTACTCTTCTTAGTCATCTGAATAACTCCCAGTATCATTTGATAAAGAAAAATTGTTTTCACTTCCATTTTTTTCTGACAAATTTGTGACTTACATTCCCTGTCATGAAACTTCCTGGCAAATTAAGACTACGTCCAGACTGGGGACTCAAACTTGGGAGCTTTGTCTTTCATGGACAAGTGCTCTATCACCTGAGCAATCCAAACATGGCTCATGACCCACCCACATAGCTTTGGAAACACTCCCTGTCATTTTTATGATATTCTTTAAGTCAAACCTTTTCTTTTGTGGTGGTTGTTCAGCTGTATCATCTTGATAAACTCCAACATTTTAGTTTAAGGTCTTTTGACAAAACATAAGCTCACTTAAGAGAGCTTCAGCCTTAAATTTCCAGCTGTTCAAGTTTGTGCCATCAAAGAAAAGTATCCTTTTTTTTCATTTCCTGTATCATTGTTGTACGTTACACACATCAAATAACATTTGGCTTTCCAAAAGCTCCATAATCTGCTCTGAGAACTAGATTTTTGAGCTTAGCACATTCCCATACAAAAATGGATACCCTAATCTGACAAGTACTAATTTTTTATTTCAAAACCATATTCACAGATCAACACAACAGGAGAATAACTGACAAATGTACCAAAAAGAAAAAGAAACACATACAGAGACTGTTCATTATAAAACAGTTATGAATCTGTTCAATGTATATAATCTGTTAATCACTTTTTCTGTACATAAAAGATGCTGTGTAAAAAACGTATTGCAGCACTTATACTCTTAAGGATTAGTTAATACTATTGAGCCACAGCACACATGAATGATACTGAAGATGTCCTGAATATTATATTTGCATTAATAACAGAAATCCCTTTTTGATAGGTTCTTCCTTTTCAGGAAATGTTTTCAAAAATACAGTAATAATTAATTGTGAGTAAATTTGCTTGTAGATTGCAGATTTCATTTGTTATTATGTTTGTTTCTCTGTGTAAAAATTTCAAATTTTCCTTGTTTCAGAACCAAAGTGGAATATATTATGACGTTGAATATGAACCAGAGGACATCTACAGCACAAAACATCCTCCTACTTCTATTCCTCTCAGCACATACAGAATGGGTCATCTGCCTTATTATCAGAAATAGCTGATGTAAGGGAAAGGAAACAAACCTGATATCAACATGCTGATTTCCAGCCATGATATGCTGCTATGTGTAGAGTTTAATCTGCACTATAAGCTATGGAACATTATTCATCAGTCTACAGACTGATACTGTCCTTCAGTATTATTGTACATTCACTTTTGTAAAAATATTTCATTTCTATGTGTAATGATGTAATAGATGTTGAAAACTGTCTATTATAATGTTATGGTGTTAATGAGACTGTGTAAGCTGTATAATGAAATTATATATGTAAGTTAATAAATCTGTATTTAACAATACAAACACCATGATCAAGACCTTGGTAACAGTAAAGAATCAGTGCCTTTCTGCTCCACCTTCTGAGTATTGACTAATGAATGCATGTTTCCAATGAAAAGAGCTATAAATATTGGAGTGGGGAGGCTTCTGATTCTATCTTGCAATTAAGTGCAAACATGTTCATAGCTGCAAAACACGTCTCAGAAAGGCTGCAGAAAATATATTACTGGTAAAATTAAGTTATCTGCACTGAAAAATTTGTTTCTGATGCATATTGTTTTAGTTCAAAAATAATTTTGCTGTGTTTCAGGCAGCTGTTAGCTGTCATAATGTACTTTCCACTGAAGATATTTCCTTCTGATTTTTGAATGGTCATGTTGTATTATGATTCATATATCAGATACAATATGCACATTACTTACCACATCATTACCCTATGTTCAAATTTTTCCATATGTAGGCAACAAGAGCCTCAGTCGATTTTTGTAATTGGTGTTCATTTTATAATTTTTGTGACATATCACCTATTTATAGCTAATGAGCAATCCAACTGTCATCATTCTCACAGTCATTTCAGCAGAAGTTAAGCCTGATTTGTCCTGAAGTGATACAATGAACAAACCCATAGGGGTCAATTCATTCTGGAGAATTGTTTAAAGACACTGTCAAATGCAGCTGAGTGTTGGAGAAGAGTGATATATTTGATAATATTGTATGCTTGAAGTTACAAATGTCTGTTGTATTATATATATTATAGCTGAATGTTCGTGTATGTGTACAAACATGTGAGTGAAACTGAGTAAACTTATTTGTATTTAAAAAATAAACTGAGTAACATTATTTCCTTAGTCATCATCCATAAACTCTGCTTTAAGCTTTCAGTATTAATTTTTGTGTATGATGTTTGTTTCCATATCTTTTATCCAATAAAATTGTGTTAAAGGTTATAAGAGTGTGGACAGTTTCCCATATATGCAACCATATAGGCCATATAGTGTTTTTGAGCATGGAAGTTATAAACAAAAGCATGTGATTATGAGGTTGTATTATAATTAAGAGCATAGTATTCATTTAGAGATGTCCACCACAGAGACATTACTAAATTGTTTTTTTTTATGTAAATCTGGTCACATTTCCCATTTAAGCCTAATTTAAATGATGTAATGCTACTACTGAGAAACAGATTTTGTGTACACACATGCAGAGGTAAAGTGAGGCATCTAAGGGACAGTACCTCTATGAATAGAGAAATAATTACATAACAAAGAAGAATGTTGCATGTGTAGTTACAAAACTTAACAGTTGATTTAGATCTGTGTTAGCTCAAAACAACAAAAATGAAGTAATCTTGATCAAACATTGGAGCACTATCATAAATGTATACTCAACAGCAACTCAGGCAGCAAAGGCAATGGAACTTTTGAAACTTTAATATATCAGCAGTGAGTGTGTGTGTGTGTGTGTGTGTGTGTGTGTGTGTGTGTCCGTCCATCAACACTTGTAAACTCAGGTGCTATTATGCACAATTTTATATAAGACGGTTTAGGAAATATGCTAAATTTAAAGAAATTAACTATGTTATCAGTTAGTAACAACAATTTTATAAAAGTGAACTGGCTTGAGCTACCTATTACTTTAAAATGTCCCAAAATACATTAGCTGAACACAGAGTAGCTCTTATGGATATTTGACAGAGGTATGATCTTAACAGTTTCTTATATTTAATAAAAATATTTACCAAGTTAACAGACATTACAAAACAATAAAATTATGAGTCATTCTCTCATCCAGTTTCCATTGTAACTGACATCAAAGAGAGGCATCACTCCATTAGGCATGGGCTGCATTTCAGGAGAATAGAAAGATGCTGCATAAGCCAAATTTTTCTGCATCACTGGGAGTATTCGATTCAAGAGGTCAGTCAAGAGAAATTGTTGGCATAGTACTTACTTTGAGAGAGACAATGTTAACAGTGACCTGCTTGCTGCTTTGAATTCAAACAAATATGCAGTTGGTGAAGGCTGGTAAAGAATGGTCAAGGAAGAAGAAGAAGAAGAAATTCAGTGTTCGTTGAAGCTGAAAACTGTGTAAAAAACCATTTTTGAGTATGTGAACTACCAACATAGATTCATTTGCTGTCTATGTTATACTTTATAATATTTATGATAATTATCACTGAAAGGAGTATCTGATGCTCAGCAAATTATTGGTTACCCTTAAGGAAAATGGCCTTTTCCAATATAGTCGCACCTCATTATCCCATTTCTGCACAACGTGTGGGCATTTATGTGTCCACAAACTGTTAGTGGAGAGAGTAGGTGGTGATTCCAATTACTCAGGCAGATGTATGACATTTATGATATGGTGTGTCCTGATGCAACATAGGTCAATGCTTGCCATATTCACAAGTAGTGCTCTTCAGGTGACAAAAACAAATGGGGCAAGAGAGGCAGACTTATTATTTTACATGCAAGCACATCACAAGGTTTTCCCCAAACTATCTCCTGTTCTTTAAATTAAAGAATACAAGGAATTATCTTGAGAAATGAATCATGGTGTGTTTACTAAGTTATTAATAAAAATTGGCTCTGAGCACTATGCGACTTAACTTCTGAGGTCATCAATCGCCTAGAACTTAGAACTAATTAAACCTAACTAACCTAAGGACATCACACACGTCCATGTCTGAGGCAGGATTCGAACCTGCGACCGTAGTGGTCGCTCGGTTCCAGACTGCAGCGCCTAGAACCGCACGGCCACTCCGGCTGGCAGTTATTCAAAAACTCACTAATACTAAATCTTGGCAAACCATCAACAATGTTTTTGATCATGCTCCTTATCAATCTGTTGTTACTGACATCTATCATGACAAAGCAAAAGAAGGAGATGATCAGCTCCAGCATTGCAACATTGGAGGTAGTTAAATATCTCTCCCTAAATGATGGTTCACCAAATACAAAATCAAAGAACAGGAAAAAACATTGGGGCATACATTCATCAGGCTGCTACTTTGTCTCTGCCATTTCAACATAGCATAATTAGTATGGTCCAAAATTAAAGGTTATGCTTGAACATTTCACCCCATCTGCAGTGAATGCACTCACAAATGTAGCTATTAGGAAAGTCACATCTAAAGATAGGAAGAAAGCTGTCAATCATGTGCAGTTCATTGTAGAAGAAGAGTGACACCATGAAGCTCTTTTGGAAAATCAAGAGGAAGATATTAATATTTTACTAAATAATGACAGTAACAGTGACTTTTCAGAAATCTATGCTATTGAGTGGAATTTGTCTTGTCACCACAGAAATGATTGGATCTTAATAAGGCCATTATCAGCCACTGTTTTTTGTAACGCTGTTCTTCTTACTCCTAATACCAGAAGGCTTCAGCTAGATCAACTTTTTTTACTTAGAAATAAATAGCCTTATCAGGAAATGTAGTAAAAGATTAATTTTAAATGTAGAAATGACTTTGTCACAACAAAACTGAAAAGGCCATTGCTTAGTTCTTGATATGTGAGTGAAGCGTTATGTGTCACATATAACATAAATTGTTTATAATGTTAGAAATCTCTTGACAGAGCTCCCAGCACTTCACACTTTTTTTAAAGATCAAGTTAGCTTCTGATTATTGATTGTGATGAGACAGTACAAATTTGTCAAAACAGAAAGCAAGGAAAGCTACATAAGTATATTTACATTTTTATTCAACATAATTTTATAATTTTTGTTCAAATTTCTGCTATAACTTCTATGACACTAACACACTTCTATAGCTTTCACATAGAAAGGAGGAGGTTGTGGAGAGATTACATAAAAGAAGATGTAGTTAAGGAAGTTTACCTGCTCATTATGGGAATATTCAACTTACGTACAATCATGTTGGTATCCCATTAGTCCCAGCTGTCTTTCCCGCGTTGTGTTTACATGTATCCCATGGTCAGTTTTTTTTTTATATGAACTTTTGATATTCATCCAATGATTGGAAGGAGGAACTGAAATAAAATCTGCAGTCATTTTTACAAAATGCAGTTTAGTATTTCAGTCTTTTCTTGGTCATCCTGCATTTTGGTACCATCATCATCATGAAGTGACTGGTAGATTGCTTTTATTAACTTACTGTCTGCCCCCTTAGCAGACTGGTCAGCACGTCTAATTGCCATGCAGTGGGTCCAAGTACAACTCCCTGCTGGGTCAGAGATTTTCTCTGCTCGGGGAATAGATGTTGTGTTGTCCTCATCATTCTTTTTATCATTATCAATACACACAAGTTGCTCAATGTGGCATCAACTGAAAACGCTTGCAACTCAGTGGCTGAACTTGACTGGGTGGAGACTCCCAGCCATCAATGCCATATGATTGTTTCATTTAGTTAATTACTGACTCATTGTAAGTCCAAAACTTCATAGGATTTTTTGTCTAACCGGTAGATAGAATTTTACTTTTTAATTAATTTAAAGCTTCATGGATAGCTCCCCGTGTACCTATTTTGGCTTTGTTCAGTTTTTATTTGTCAACCAGACTTTGGTTTTGATTATTCTCTGCTGAAGTTCCCTTTATTTTTGGAGCAACATGGCTGTTGAACTAAGGCGGGTCTTTACAATCCATCACAACTTTGCTTGGCATAAGCTGTCTGTGGACATCAAACTTCTTTGTTCAAGGGCCAATACTGATACTGCGAGGAGGCACCATGGGACACATATATACTGGTCTCATTATTAAAACGTTTCTTTTCATATTTCTCATAGTGTGATGGTGGTTGTATTCAAACACCTGAGGCTACTATTTTAATACACTGACCTCGTACTAAAGTAAATACAAATTGTGCGATACCTCATTTGGTCAAAGAGATCTCTCTTTGAAGGGTCACAGAAAATAATTATATTCACAGCTGTCCTTTGTGCCTAGCTGATAGGTAAATACATTATACATAATTGTTTTGCTGGTAGCATAATTTGAAGGTGATTAAGGCTGAACGACTTGCTGTTCAATCTCATTTGCTGTTCACGAGAATCATGTTAGCAGCAGTGCTATTATAGACTAAAAAATGGACCTTTATGCTACTTTCAAAGTAAAGGGTTCAACATGAGTCTGTCCTTCACTAAATGAGTGTACTGGTGTTCAAAAGTGCAAAGAGTTGCCAAAGAGATAATACACGGACATTTTCATGGAACGTCAAAATCGAGTGTATTTACTGTATTTACAGCTATTTGTTGTATTCTCTTCATACTGGTTCATACGGAACGATTAAGTTACTTTCTTTTACCTCCAACAGGCTCCCATTCAATAACATATTTGCTGCTATGACTTCGTATTGGAAGCTATATGAAACTCAATGACGTTTGTTCGTCCCAACGATCAGTTGCATCAAATAATAAAATCCATGAATTCATCAGTACTGCACTATGCAGAAAGCCTCTGTAACATTAATGCTGACTGGTTACATATTATGAATCAGAGCACTGTTTCGCACATTTTTTATGACTGATGATGTAATTTATATTACTATGTGACAACAGTAATGAATTTGTGGATTTTATTATTTAACACAGTTCATTTTATAACACCCAATATGATGTAATTGTTTTACAAACCTGATGATATTCCTTGGACCAAAACTATTTGATCAACAAAGAATATTTATCACTAAGTTTTGGCGGTAAAGGTTCACATTTTTCAAACTGTTGGGAGTGCTGGATTCAGCTGCAATAATATGTAGCCTAACCGCAATCGTATTTCCTTATTCATTCTTAGACTGGTTGCCATAATATCACTCCTGTTGCTAACAGACCAGACGTACTTGCAGGAATTACTGATGTGTTTTTCTACATGTAACGCAATCTTTCCATGCTTGACTGAAACAGTCACTGAGCATGTGATGATACTCATGGAAGATGATACATGTGTTTTGATCTTCTTTGAATGCCTTTTCCTTAAAATGTAATTTGTACACAGTTTTTAGTATTGATTCATGAGGTTCTGGGAATGCAGCCAAACCACTTCACCTCCTGTGGTGTTTCGGCTGTGATCGTCTAGCCATCTTCAGACTGAACCTTGTGCACGCGCATGCACACACACACAGACACACACACACACACACACACACACACACACACACACACACACACTCACACAGATATATTGATTGTTACCGAATTTTTACTCTGCAGTGGAGTGTGTGCTGATTAAACTTATTGGCAGATTAAGACCGTAAGAAAGGATCAGATAAGTCTTTTACAGTTGTAGAAGATGCTGGGAGGGCGTGATTCCTTGTATGGCCTCTTATAAGGTTACTAATTTTTGCCTACTGAGGTCAGGGGATGTTGGAGGCCGAAGTACAGGTTCTGCTTGACCTATGCATCTTGGATCGTATTGGCGCATTCACCGTTGTCTTACATCAGTACAAACATGTGCCGGTTCTCTATTATGCGTGTAACAGTAGTCCTCAAACTTATTTTCTCAAGAGCCATTACTAACATTGCAGAGTGGTGTCTCGAACTGCAAATTTAAGGATGTTATTATTAATTAGTAACCCACATAAATTAGTAGATATGTAATTGTTATGAGGCCCCAATAGACTAACTTAGCTGCTGCCGCCCCCCCCCCCCCCCCCAGGTACTGATCGTTGAAAATCAGCACCATTCGGAGCACTTCGTGTTCTCTGCTTCAGATTGCTGCACCACTCAGCGACCCTAAAGCTGTGACACTGTTAAGTACCTGACAATGTGTTGATGAGTTGTCTGTGTTAGCAGATGATTGATTAATAATAGCAACTACACTTATATTTAAATGCATTATACAATAGGATGCACGATCACAAATATTTACTAGATGTTGCTGAGTGACATTCATCTTCTACCCGCTGCTTTGTACTACAGCAGCCTTAATTTAATTTCATACTCTTTGCTACAAATATGTACCATGTTTGATGATGACCGTCTCTGTAATGCACCCTCACGGATCCATATTAATTCCGTTCGGAATTCATACCATAGCAGCTGACCAGTTCGAGGCACACGCGCCCATGAGTTGTCAGCACTGGAAGACAAACAAGAAAACCTTCCCCCTATGAAACCCTTTACCCTGCAATGACAAATCCATCTGCCCCTGCACCCAGCTTCGTCCCTGAGGTGCCCAGTCAACTTTTCTCACTCCTACTATATTTCCTGCAGTATATTTTTGATTCGACCACTGAGTCACGTACAGCAAGCAATTGTAAGTGGTAAGTACTACTTCTGCCAACGGCCTTGCCGCAGTGGTAATACCGGTTCCCGTCAGATCACTGAAGTTAATCTAGGGCTGGGCTAGCACTTGGGTGGGTGACCATCCGGTCTGTCGAGCGCTCTTGGTAAGCGGGGTGCACACAGCCATTGTGAGACAAACTGAGGAGATACTTTATTGAGAAGTAGCAGCTCCGGACTCGGAAACAGACATACGGCCGGGAGAGCGGTGTGCTCACCACATGCCCCTCCATATCCGCATCCAGTGACGCCTGTGGGCTGAGGATGACACGGCGACCAGTCGGTACCTTTGGGACTTCATAGCCTGTGCGGGAGAAGTTTAGTTTAGTTTTAAGTACTATTTCTTTAACGGTAAATTTAAGAATTAAAATTATTTAATTAATGTGTCTTGCAATGAATTTTTTTGGCTTTCTCGTCCATATTTGCACCTATTCAAATGCGTACAATCTATATTACGTCTTCTAAATGCAGAATCTTTGACTATCATGCGAGACAGGAGTCTCATTATAGTGGGATAGACTGTTGGGGATAAAAAAAGAAAACGAAAGGGACGCACTGCATTAGCACCTGCAGCGGTGCACCGATAGTTTTAATAGAGCGCATGCCGGTCGGATGGCAACTATGCAGAGTAAGTATGCTACACTGCAAGATGGGATTGGCCTAATCAGATATCTTAACTGTCAAGTGCAATATAATATTAAGTGCACTGCAGTTGCAATTAACATCTACAATGCGTTGGGTAAACTTATGTCCGTGCTAAGCCATTTACGCGATGATAAATGTATCGAGAAAACTTGAAAGTCTCACAAGTCTCTGTAATTTGAAGAGCGAAAATTGCACTTCTATAATTATTGGTCACTTTTGTTACTGACAGTATTATTCTACAGTAGACACGCGAGAAGCTGACTGGCAACCCCAAAGTACTGATCGCTACATGTCGGTACTATTCTGAACATTTCTTGTAGATTGTGATCTGTTTTACATTGCTGCCAGTCTGAGCAGTCGAACAGTTGTGACACTATCGTTACGTGAAGTGGTGTTGATTTCACCATGTGTGCGGATGACTTGGATTAATACAAATATCTGTCCTTATAAGTTTGATAAACTAAATACTAGTTTTCTTCTACTCACTGAATTGTATTACAACAGCCTTAAATAATTTGATGTTATTTGCTACAGAAAAGTTTAAGTGCTCGTTTTCCCCACGCGCCGTTCGAGAGTGGAACGGTAGGGAGACAGCATGTGTAACGCACATTAATTAATCCGTGTTACGTCCGTGTCAAAATTTATACAATAGTAGCTGGTCGATACGATCCGCGCATGCCCGTGAGTTGCAAGACTAATAGAACAACATTCTCTGTCTCACATCCCGCAATACCGCAGTGACCATGCGAGTGACTCCTCCGCCTCCGGGGAAGGGGACCAATTTTACTTAGCTGACGGTCGAATTCACCAGCGTCAATTAAAATTAGGTCTAAGCACGTCTTAAAATATTACTGTCTCTGTAAGTATTTTTGTTAGTGAGCAGGAAAACTGCACTCTTAAGAAGCTCTTAACGTTAGTTTTTTATTTTTATTTTATTTTATTTATTTTTTATTGTGCTGTGGACGAGTGTTTCTAGGCGCTTCTGTCCGGAACCGCACTGCTGCTACGGTCGCAGGTGCGAATCCTGCCTCGGGCATGGATATGTGTGATTTCCTTAGGTTAGTTAGGTTTAAGAAGTTCTAAAGTCTAGGGGACTGATGACCTCAGATGTTAAGTCCCGTAGTGCTTAGAGCCATTTGAACCATTTTTTGTTCGCTGCTAAGTACATACTGTTATAAAATACGGCTGAGAACCGCGGTCCGCACGAATACTTAATTCAGGCTGCATGCGGCCAGCGGGTCGCAGTTTTACGACTACCGATCTAAGGCTTTCGTACAGTTCTGTTGAATTTTGTTCGTTTGTTCTCATTACTCAACGTTCATACTCAGAGAGATGAATGTCTGATGAGGTAGTTCACGTAATCTGAAATCTGGTTTTTGTCACACTTACATATCTTTCTTAACATTTCTATTAACACCCAATGTTAGCAATGATCTCTGATACCTTCCTCTACATGAACTAAGTAAACATGTTTGGTCTGTAACCAGGAGATCTAAGGAATTATCCTCACGGCCTATTTCAGTGACTAATTGCTCAAGGTAAATTGTACAAAAAGCATTTAGAACAAAATCACACGACTCTCTCTATACCTACTACCCACCCTAATCACTTCCATTCAGTAGCTGTTGAGTTGAAATCTCTCACTAATACTGTAATACGATCAAGAAATAAACATGCAACCTTTTCCAAATTTAAGTTTTTGAGGACAGCCACAAATCACACACTCAGTACTTTTATTGTCCAGTTTCACTCGCAAGGGAAGGCCACGACGCTGGTATCAGATTTATTTAAAATTCTGTAAACCTTTAGTAGGCCATTGAAACAACATAATGTGCAAGTTGTCAAGATGCACTACTCTGGCAATTCCGAGAAAATCAGGAGAGAAGTTTTACCCGTCTCTTATGTGGCTTATGTATCTCTGAATAGGTGACTGACATCGTCAGGTGAGGACATCGAAAAAGTTCAAAGAAGGGCTGCTCGTTTTATATTATCGCGAAATAGGGGAGATAGTGCCACAGACATGATACGTGAATTGGTGTGGCAATCATTTAAACAAAGGCGTCTTTCGTTGCGACGAGATCTTCTCACGAAATTCCAATCACAAGTTTTCTCCTCCGATTGCGAAAACATTCTGTTGGCACCCAGCTACATAGGGAGAAATGATCATCACGATAAAATAAGAGAAATCAGGGCTCGCACAGAAAAGTTTAAGTGCTCGTTTTCCCCACGCGCCGTTTGAGAGTGGAACGGTAGAGAGACAGCATGAAGGTGGTTCATTAACCCTCAGCCAGCCACTTTATTGTGCAAACCAGAGTTGTCACGTAGACGCAGACGTAGGCGGTAGAGTTCATGGTGGTTAAGTGGAAGCCGGCACAGTAGTTCAGCGAGTTCGGTCAGAGGATCAGCTGCACTCTGTAATAAAAATCTGAGTGAAGGAATCAACGATGAACTAATTTTTAATCTATAATGTCGGCAGGGAGAGAAATTTTTCAAAATGTCACCGAGGTGTGTTTTCCCTTGGAAATGAACATTCCCTATAAATGCCGCGAAACTGTATTAATTCGATGTAGTAGATGTCGTTTCAATTTATGTCTTCCATGTCTGTATGACAAATACCATTCTGCAACGTTTGATGTCGAGAGCACATCCGAAGAGTTATTGTACGTTACTGTTGTGGTCTGGCACTGTGATTTACTATATTACTGAAAAACGTCATTCGCATAATTATTTATCGAGATTTTATTTGAGTTTTGCAAGCCTGTCACTCGTCCATAAAAATTGAATTAAAAATAGTAAGTAGATAAATAACATGAAATTCACTAAAACTTCATGAAAATGTGCGTGGTTTTTTTTTCGTTATATTACCACTTCAATGTCATATAAATTAAATAATGTGACCAGTGATGAAGAAATATTGACTGAGAAATGTATGTTACCAAGATTCTAACCGTCGCCTCTTCCTATGCGCAATCGCTAACCACTTTTTTTTTTTTGGTGGACCTATCTTTTTAGTTAGCTAACTTCAATCACCAAACATCAGTTCTGTCCTTACTTGGCTCCGCCACTTAAAATCTACAAAGAAAAAAAAGGAAATGAACCATCCCTCTTTAGGCGTTGCCCTAACTATTCACAAAAACCACTTGCCCAGAATGACTTCTTACAGCCTGCATCATCGCACAGATTCATCAGTTACGTAATGGGTGCGTAAAACTTCTCCTGCGATTTTCTCGAAATTGGCGTAGTAGTGCAACTTACTGCTTGCACGTTATGTTGTTTTAATGTCCTACTAGCTGTACAAAGTTTGAAGTAAATCCGTGATCTCAACGTCGTGGCCTCTCCTTGACAGTTTAATCAGCCATCTACCTTGAACTGTACACTCCACAGTTTCTGTCGATGCTCTTCTTACACTGAGTGTAACCGGTCGATAAAAAGTACTGAGTGCAACTTGTGGCTGTCCTGAAAAACTTAATCTCAACGGTCACTAATTCCCCAGCAAGCAATGCTTGTTCTCAATTAATTTTCCAAGTTTCCCTGAAATATTTCGTCTCTACATTGAGGTAGGGAATCTATAGGAGTATTTGATCCATCTTTAATACTTATCTTCAGCCAAATTATTTTGCATACACAGTCTGTACTAATTACACGCAAGATGGCGCCGATAAGAAAGTGTAGTGATATTTCGCTCTCGTTAAAAAGGCAAAAAATAAACAGTTACTCGCGTAGAGAATGTGAAAAGCGAGTGATCAAAGGTGTTTTAGGCGTAAAAGTGCAACTTCTGGTTACACGAAGAATGCGAAAAAGTTAATATGAAATTCATCAGTGATGATTTTTCCCTGGACATGCCACGGCTGTTTACGTCACGAAACGGACACTCTTTTTAAGTGCAGTGGATTCGAGAAACGAAATTATAAATCTACAACAAAGTGACATTGAAACAATAAAAACAGATATATTGACTATAAAGAAAGAAAATGATAGATTAATGCGTAAAAATCAATCCTATGTGTGCGAAATAAATCAAACGGAAAAGCAAGACCGGGAAAATACATGTGCGCCTACGAACCCTACAAACAACACAACCAGCGTTTCCGATGTCACGATAAAATCAGCAAGCCAAAAACTTGTAGATAAATATAAATGGAGGATGAAGGCCTACAGTAAAAGAAAAGGCTGCAGTTATGCAAGGGGATGTAAATGAGTTTCTAATAATTTGCGATTCGTTGCTGAAAAATATCGCTGTCCCCAACTGCAAAATCGACGTCAGATCGAGAATTAGAATGCAACAACTTGGCAAACATTTTAAAAATATGGTAAATTCAAAACAAACGAATACAAAACCCGATTCTGAAACCAAGACTAATTACAGTGCTGTATTTATAAACGTTGGAACAAATTTAAGAAGCAGCAGCGAAGAAGAAATAATTAACGAAACACGAAATATGATTCGTTCGGCAAGAAGTATCTATAAGGGATTCCGGCGGTACTTAGCGGAATCATTAAAAGGTCAGTGAGTGCAAATATACCTCTAAAATAAATTATGCTGTCAAAGAACAGTGTTATCATCTTGGGGCAGTTTTCATAGACCCAAACAAATTTCTATATGAAAACTGCCTGGGGAAGGATGGCATGCGTTTAAACAGATTAGGATCTGTAACAGTTTACAGATGTCTGCAAATTAAACAGAAGCAAGGGAAACTTAATATGGCCTGATGGGGATGAAAAATCAATTGCTGCAGCTGAAAAAAAATATATAAGCACCACACAAAAAAGGAGGCACTGCAGAATTTGCTCTCAGAACGCAGCTCAGAACACGTAAGACAGCAAAAGGAAAGTTGCATAAAAGCACTACATCAGAAATCCAATATATTGGTAACAAGAAACTGGAAGCATAAGTAGTCCTAGGTGACATACAACCAGACATACTATGTATTCAGTGAACATGGTCTAACTGGAGGTCAGATCGTTAACTTGACAATAAAGGTCTATATCTTATCCAGTTACTTCTGTAGATCCAAACATGAAGGTGATGGAGATTCCATATCTAATAAAAGAGTTAAGTCCCTAACAACTGCAAACAGTAAAGGTGTGGGATTACTCACAGTTAGAGAAAAAGACTTTGAAATTACAGGTGCTGTGATGTAGTGACTGATGATTTTAGATTGTTTTGTGTGTACAGATCACCAAGTGGCAAGATTAACATATTTCTGAAAAAAAAATGGTAACTTACTAAGAAAGAATATGAAGAAAAACATTGTTATATGTGGAGACTTCAAAACTGATATGGGAAAACAATTGAAACCAAGACAAGATTTTGAAGAATTGTTAATCCAATACAATATTAAGACGCCAATATCCGCACCAACAAGAGTGACCTCAAAGTCAGACAGTTATTGCCAACATCATTACCAATATCAGTAGGTGTAGCTATGAGATATATGTAGTACAAACAGAAATATCTGATCGTCATGGACAGCTGATCTGCTTCCACATTAATAAAGACATAATATAAGAACCAAAACAAGCAACCAAAGAAATCAGGAACATCAGTGAGCAAAATATTAATATATTTAGAACAATATTAAGCAGGGAAACCTGAAATGAAACCCTACAGGTGCAGAAAATGAAAAGTATGATTCATTTGCTAAATTTTATGTAGCATTCGCCAAAGTAAAGAGAAGAGAAAAGATGCAGGATCAGACAAAGTGGATAACCAGTGACATAACAGAACTGCAAAGAAAGCTGCAGGATCTGAGATGGAGGGGTGAAGCTGAAAATTACAAAATGCTACGAATAAAGTATAGAAAAATAGTAAGAGACGTAAAAGCAAGAGCAGTTAATGCCACCATAATGAAATCAAAAAACAGTCAGCTTGGAATTAATGGTGAACGAAATGAAAAAGCTTGATTGAGAAAATGAAAGAGATATCAGGTCAATGAAAATAGACAACATAGTGGTTACAGGCGGTAGAGAAATAGCTAACATACGCAATGATAACTATATAAATGTGATAGAGAACTTAAAATTTGAATGGAATAGTCCACTAAAGAAGGTTAGTTATCAAAACAGCAAACAGAAGCATGTTCTTGAAACCAGTCACAGAAGATGAATTGAAGAAAACTACACAAAAGCTGAAGTCTAAGGAATCAGCTCGTGATGACGAAATATCTAATCATAGAATAAAACAAGTAAGTGGGGCAATTATCTCACAAATGCTGGATATGGCAAACAGGTCTTTTAGAGATGGAATATTTCCAGAGAAACTGAAGATAAGTAGCGTGGTATCAGTGTACAAGAAAGGGGATAACAATGGCCCCAACAACTACAGGCCAGTTTAAATGATACCAGGTTCCCCATAAATCCTGGATATACTTATGTATAACAGATTAGTTGATTATCTGGACAAATACAACATTCTTATACCATCACAGAATGGTTTCAGGAAGAGTAAATCTACAGAATCAGCGATTGCTAGACTGACAGAATAAATTATAGAGTCCTTAGACGAAAAACAAGTTGTATCTGCAATGATTCTGGATCTCTCCTGAAATACTGATAAGAAAGTTGGAAAACTATGGTATCCGAAGGCAAGCAGGCGAGTGGGTAGAATTATACTCTTGCAACAGGAAACAATATATACCAATAGGGAATGCATATCATTCATAAACCAAAGCCATCAAATATGGGATGCCGCAAGCATCCCCAATCGGGCCATTGCTGTTTAATCTGTTTGTTAATGACATAGGTGTTGAAGAGAGAGAGAAGAAAATATTGTATGCAGATAACATGACAATACTGAACAGTGATCAAAATGTGGTACAGCTTGAGAGACGAGCACACTTGTCTGCAAACACCACAGCTCAGTGGCTCCTTGAAAATGGACTTGTTATAAACCTAAAAAAAGATTATGTATACAGTGTTTAGAAATAAAGAGAAGGCTGTGCGCATGGGTTAGAGGTGGATGAAATGAATCTGGAAGAAGCATAATACGCTAGACTCTTAGGTATTACTGTGGATAACGAACTGAAATGGAAACAACATATTAATTCTGGCTGTAATAAACTCAGCTCCGTCATATTCATAATGAGGCAGCTATCACAATATACAAACAGCTTCTGTGCAGTATACCAAGGACTCTTCGAACCATACCTGTAGTATGGAGTGATAGTGTTGGGAAAATGAAACTTTCAAGAAATAAAAAGGTGTTCACATTACAAGGAAAAAGCAATCAGGAGCATATTAAGAAGAAAATGTCCAATGTAGCTTCGGACGAAACATCAGGGTAGAAGAGTTCCATGGACCATGGTCATACAACCCGGAAGAATTCTCGGCAGTTGTTACTTATAATCAGTGGTGTTAGAATGTAAGAAAAATGATTAGGAAGTATGTGATAATAAATGTCTTCTATTTTTGACGTGTCATGTATTACATGTACACTCACTGTACGCTATGTAATCCTATCAAATAAAATTCAATTCAATTCAATTCAAGATTATCACACTAGATATTGACATATTATTTACAGCTATAAACATCCCTCCACCAACTGGATCAAACCCATTTTGTAATTTACATTCCAGTCAGAAATAAAAATGTCAGTGTTGTTTACTTCCAGTTTAACTCAGCTTTCTATTCCTAGTACTGGCATTACGAATATCAGAGTTTATAAGCAAGACTTTCTTGAGACCTCTCCATGGACTCTCCTGCAATTATCCGATTCTCTCATCTGAAATAATTCAGTAGTAAATGGGGTGAAATGCTCTCCTATTCAAAACCAGTAACTAATTTTTTATTGGGGCTGAGGAGTGGTTACTCTTTCACAAGAATCCATGTGTGTACACCATACATATTTGGCTACCATTGTAACCACTTCCTGTCTTTAGAGTGAATATAAGCTGTTGGGGGAGGGGAGGTTCTATAGGTTTCCATTTTATAGTGGATGTTGAGAAATCCTCCTCTAAGGCATTAAAGAATCATCTGACCTGTTATTTAAGCCCTGAACTCAGCTACAAACCAGACGACCATGATCAGTTTTAGAAACAATGCTGCATAGTGCTAACTCAGCTTACAATTCATATGCAAAATGCAAAGTTATCTGATTTTACCAATTCAGCCAGCTACTTGTAAGAATCAAGAATGGCCTCCGATTCCAGATGTTGGGCATTATTCGTGCCAGTGTGAGCCATGATTTGCAGTCAGCTGCACCCTGTACATTCAGCCTTCTCTAGATCTTAGATTACACCCCCCCCCTCCCCCACCACCACCAATAAATATATCAAGTAGGCAACTGCCTTTCTTCGAGGTCTGTCTGCTATTTCCCTGAGGAATTCCATCACAAACCTAGTGCTGAAGGTCTCAGTGACTGGCAACCATACCTCTTTGTTGTCCAGAGCTTCCAAGGTAATCGCCCTCAGTCCCAACGCTCAAACGTATTCTCAGAAATAGTTATGACTTCAAATTTGGTTTTAAGGCGTAACGGAATAGCTATGCAGCCAGGACCCACTTTCACTTTCTACCCAGAGATTCACAATACTGTCACTTTTCATCATTCACATTGATTCATAGCAATGAACAGTCCTATCCCACTATCATACGTTTTCAAGATACTACACCCTACTAAAAAGCAGAGCAATATATTAAATAAAAAGGGAACTGGCATCGTTTGTGTGAAATCAACAAATTTCTGAAAATACATGAGTCATAATGGATATACAACAAGAATGATGCACCCAAAAGGAATTGATGGATTATTGTTGAGTTATGAAAGGGATTTGAGTGAAAAATGGTCAGGTGTAAGATGTCAACTGTTAGATAGCTATTCTAGCATAAGAGCTTTTCTTGTATGGGCACAAAGATTATATGTGGGAAAATGAAATATTGGCGTGATGTCCAGGCCATTACTGAGACTCGTGGAGGAAGTGTGGTAAACAGTTCACTATATCAGCACTATTACTTCTTAAATTTTCAGTCATCTCATGTTATGGCTGTTTGTAATAGAATCTAACTATCCAATACTTGATATTACATTTAGCTCTTCAGCACTGACTAATATTTCTCTTTATGGCAGCGGCAGAAGAGGTATAAATTACTAAAAGCATCTTCAGAGGTATGAGACATATTTAGGTTATTTGAAGGATTGAGCACCGTGTGTTGAAACTTAAATGTGGGTTTATCTCTCTATCCGTCAGAAAAGTCACTGCTCGTAGTAACTGATGGAAAGTCATCGAGTAAAACAAGTAATGTCTGGTGTTCGTCAGGGAAGTGCTATACGCCCTCTGCTGCTCGTGATCTACATACATGACATACGAGACAATCTGAGCTGCCTACTTGGATTGTTTGCTGATGATGCTGTCATTTGCCATATTTTAAAATTGATAGATCAATAAAACCAATCGCAAAATGATTTAGACAAGATATCGGTATGGGCGAAAAGTGGCAATTGACTCTAAATAATGAAAACTGTGAAGTTATCCACATGAGTACTGAAAGACATCTGCTAGATTTCGGTTACATGATAAATTACACAGATCCAAAGATTCTAAACTCAACTGAGTACTTAAGGATTACGATTGCAAATAGCTTTAGCTGGAATGATCACCTAGATAATGTTGTAGGTAAGCAGACCGAAGACTGCGAGTTACTGGCAGAACACTTTGAAAACGCAACATATCTACTAAGAAGACTGTTTACATTACGCTTGTCCGCCCTCTGCTGGAGCATTATCACTGCGTGTGGGACCCGCATCAGATGAGGCTGATGAAGAACATGGAAACAGTTCAAAGAAGGGCAGTTCGTTTCGTATTATCACGAAATGGGGGAAAGGGTGCCAAGGACATGATACGTGACCTGGGGTGGCAGTCATTAAAATAACGGCGTTTGTCATTGCGACAGGATCTTATTGTGAAATTTCAGTCAGCAACTTTCTCCTCCGATTGCGAAAGTTGCGCTCACCCATGTAGGGAGAAATGATTATCATGATAAAAAAAAGATAAATCAGAGCTCGCATAGAAAGCTCGTTTTCTCCTGATCTACGTTAAAGTGTGGAACGGTAGAGAAATACCTCAAATCTGGTTCAGTGAACCCTCTGACTGGAATTTAATTGTGAATTACAGAATAATCACGTAGATATTATGTGGATCTGGCATATGCTTTTAGTTTACTACAGTATGTCATTTTCAGTGTGAATTCGTGCAGAGCTTACCTTGTACTAGCAGTTTACTTCACTTTTATTTAGAATCAAATAACAGTTGCAAATTAGTTTTTTCCTCTTTATTTCAGTCAACTTGAGCCATTTTGTGTGTACAAATGGAAGAAAATAGTAAGCTTAAAAATATCTTAAAGCACTAGCGTTGGGGGAGTTCTCAGTCATGCTATGAAACACTACTGTATGCTGACAGCTTGCCAACAAGCTTCAAAACATTGCAAACATCCAATCATTTTCATTTTATACATCACTGGAGTTTTCTGGTTTATAAATGTCCAGAGCAGTTACTGTAAAATACTTACACAAATAGTCTTAATCTTTAAGCCACATTTACTGCATAACACAGTTTTTGAATGTGAAGTGTCCATTACTTGCTGTTTTTATATACAGCTTAGAGACATTTGTTTTTATAGTAATGTTTCAAGAAGTCTTTCATGATTATACTTGCAAAGATGATAGAAAACCACAGTACAACATTGTCTACTTATTGAATAATGCGACTAGATTACAGATAAAAGTAAATTCAACTACTACATTTGAAATACATACACATCATTCACAAACATTTTTATAGAAATAGTGAAGTATTTAGAAAATTCTAATATATATTTGATAGGTGTCTCATGTATAGTTAAGTATCAGAGAGTCATTGTAGGGTGACTGACGCTATTCAAATGCCATATGAAAATCGTTTTGTGATCCAATGGAGTCGTTATCAGAGTTTCAACTTTCATGTCCGATGATTTGGAAAATATTATATTTGCCGATGCTAAACAATATTGTTTCAATAACATTTGACATTCAAGCATGGTAATAAACTTACGGTGCTGGATATAATAACAAGTACTAGTCTTGGTGTGATATAGTTATTCACGCAACTGTGAATTTTTCAAATTATAATTTCTGTAATAAATAAATAAATATTCATATCAAATAAAGTGTAATAAAGGCTGAGTCCAGTATACCTGGCTGTCAGCACTATTCATTTAAATGAATGTTGTTATATTGTCTGAAGTCATTGGCTACACATTAATGAATAAGCCATTTCATTATCTAAAACAATAATTTTTTCCAGACCTCTTCTCCAGCAGCTGATATAGTATTCTCAAAAGGGTAACACTGAAAGAAACAAATTTTGAAATAGAAAATACTTTCGCCTGATGATTGTGTTTAAAGTAGCATTTATGAAGAAATTTTGTCAAGTACGTTATAATGATAAGAAATAATTGTTTCTATATGATGAAGTAGGTTGGTCACAAAAGTACTGTATGTAATATAAAAAACCAAGGAGACAATCCTATAGTTATTTCTGTAATGCAGTGTGATGAAGTGCTTTTCACATAGACTCAGAATCCTTTACTGCAAATCAGTAGTGGTCCAATGTTACTGGATACAAAATACGAGAAACAGAAGCTCAGGCCAGGTGCTAAATGATTTATGAATGTCGGAAAGTAGAACTCATATGGGGTCATAGTTTTCAAATCTGAATGGTGTATATGTATGGAAGAAACTGGAAACTGACTGCAAACTGTACCTAATTGAAAGTGAAAGCTATGAAATAACAGATAGTATGCAGCAAATTATTGGTATTCATTCTTGTCAAATACACTGATCAGCAAAAACATAATGACCGCTGCTCACCGCGGTGGTGCTACGGGCACGTGACTTGGCAACAAAATTGGAGCAGGATCACCCTAGCGAAGATATGGGTTGCAAATGTGGGAATCCACTGTATAAGCGACTTTGACAAAGGAAGATTATTATTACGCTGATCCTGTGAACTAGTATCTCGGAAACGGTGAAGTTGATCGAATGTTCACATGCTACTGCCGTGAGCATCTACGGAATGAGGTAGAAGCACAGTGAAATTACCAGTAGGCGCTAATTGGTTGGACTTTCACGACTCTTCGCAGAATGTAGGATAAATGGCGATCTGTGGCATCTCTGCCGAAAGAGCACAATGCTGGTGCACGCACAAGTGTTTCGGAGCACACAGTTTATCGAACATTGTTGATCATGGAGCTCCGCAATGGTCCACCTCTACATGTTCACATTTTGACCAAACAATATCGTCAATTACGATTGCACTGGGCACGGGACCATCGGGATTCGACCGTCGATCATTGGAAAGGTGTCGGCTGTTCAAGTGAATCACAGTTTTGCTACACTGGGTCGCAGGTCGTCTCCACAATCGCCGTCATCAAGGTGAACGGTGGCTTGTAGCTTGCAGCGCGCCAAGGATGTAGGCTGTTGGGAGCGGTATTATGCTATGGGAGACATTATCCTGGGCTTGCATGGGACATGTGGTGGTACTCGAAGACACGCCGATAGCTGCAAACTACCTGTATCTCTTCATGCTTGATGTCTTCACTGACGACGAGGTCAGCTTTCAGCAGTATAATTATCCGTATCTAGGAGTCAGAACCATGCTACAGTAATTTAAACAGCATTATAGTGAGCTCACGCTGATGTCTCGGCCACCAAATTCGCTTGATGTAAATCCTATAGAACCCATCTGGGTCTATATCGGCCACCATCATCGCGTACGCAAATCAGCGGTCCGTTATTTACGAGAATTACGTGACCTGTGCGTAGATATCTAGCGCCATATACCACCACAAGCCTACCAACAAATCGTCGAATCCCTAGTACGCAGATTCTGTGATGTATTTCGTTCCAAAGACTGTCAAACAAGCTATTTCGCAGGTGGTCATAATGTTTTGGCTCATCAGCGTATGTTCTTCCACTCTTGTAACAATATTGCAACATATTTTAGCACCATAGCAGTTATGTAGAATATTATCAATTCTTCTAACGAATTTTATGTGGAAACATTCATTCACATACTTTCAAAAATGTCAATGACATACTTCTTCTTACAATCCAAATTTAGTATCACATAAATAGTTAAACACACAATAAAATATTAATGGAGGAACTGTTTCACCAGAGCATGAGTCTAAGTGGCAACTTGTAAAGGATACAGTATCAAAAAATGAGAACCAGATACATGTTGTTTGTATATGACAAACATATTTTGACTGCAGACTGCATGAGTTAGTAACGTAATTTCAGTGTTATACATTATCTAAAACAATGGATACTAGGGAAACCATTGTAGTAATGGTAAAGAATTTGATTGACAGAACAAGTAAAAGATCAAGAAAGGTATCATTCCAGTATGAAATCAGTGAATATGAGCTTGGAATGATATTTTGTAAGTCATTCAAGAGTAGATTATGAACTTTTCGTGTTTAACAGATGACTTAACTTCACTATACTTCTCAATTATTCCCTTTATTGACTTAGAGGTATCATTTTATTATGCATATGCAGTAGAGATCACAGAATTCAACCTTTCAGTTTCAAACATTCTATAAAATCATCCCTTTAAGTACAAAGTATTAGGCTATGGTGAATTCTGTAACTGGTCTACAGTTAGCAACACCTTTATTATGCTCATCATCTCTTCCATTTGGTTAACGGTTATCCTTTCACATGCCATTGTCTAAACTGTAAAGAGATATCCATTATGGTATGTGACAAAAAATATATGTGCCATAACTGTCACATACAACTCGGAACTGCGATGTTTAAATTTTAATAAACTGTACTTTTGAATGGTTGGTTACGAAACTACCTGAATTTTTTTGTGATATCAAGTGCGTGATGAATTAGATAAAGAATGAAAGCAGAAAGCACTTTGACTGAGTCACTTTCATGGTAATCACTGAATGGTGATAACTGGTAGGAAGTACTTATGTACATTATGTTGAGCATTTTTATTTTTCAGAGTAGATTGTCTTGAGGGTACTGTGGTAAGGTTTATGATTTATACTTCATTAGAATTACAGTGCAAGAACCACATTAGGTTTAAGGTTCATTAGATAAAGTAAATAAAGTTGCAAAAAAAAGAAATTCTGTTACCCGAGTATGTGGACCCATTTATTAGAAACTTCTTGTCATTTTAGTCAAAGCCATAACCGTGCCTCTACTTCAATTTTTGATCTCATTGAAAGTAAGCTCATGACCAGACATTTTCTCCAATCATGAAACTCATACAAATCAAACATGGACCATTTGAGATTACAGCACTATGTGCAAGGATGTCCTAGTTCAGTAGAACACGAGAAATTCGAAACTTCCAAGAAGATTAAGATCACATATGGATTCAAGGCTCAAACCCGCACCTTTCACAGGCAGTGCTAACAAAAAGTTGGGTTCAATGTCCAATCTGGTACACAGTGCTAAAACTGTTAGGAAGTTTCACAACTAAGTACACTCCTAAGTAGGGTGAAAGTTTGATTCTTTAGACAAGGAATGCTCATTTACAGTCTAGCATTAGTAAGAATGAAGGTAATAGCTCTCATAAAGAAGCCTTTCCTGATGGGCTTTATCAGTTTCAAGAATATAACGAAGTTATTGATGTAATAATTACTGGTAGATCAAACAGACAAGTAAAATTTTAAACAAATAGTGCAAAATTTTATGAAAGCACTTGGTCGTACATAACTAAAATATGCTGAAATACTCTGTTGAATACATTTAGCTATAACATTGTTTTGGTCCGTACGATATCCATATGTTTAGAAACGTGAATAGAAAATCGGAGATGGGCACTGCTGAATAGAGTAGCAGACAGTAGAGAACATCACTGAATCACGACATAGTCACCTAAAATTTCTTCGGTTAACTAGCCGTGATATGGTGTCCCTGTGAAGATGCAGAGTTATAATGAGAGTAGACAAGAGTGTACCCTGGACCTAGGAATCTGAGTTGGAAGGAGGGGGGGGGGTGGCAACTTGTATTAGTGAATGCCAAAATAGTTTTGATATTTCACAACAAATAGTTCTGTGTGCATTTGCTACTATCGTTTTCCACTACATGCTGCTCTTTCTTCAAATTGATCTCAATTACGAAAGAAATTTCAGACATTTAGCTGCAGTGGGGCACTGAGCGAACTCTAGGGTCGCGGATGAAAATTTGTGTCTGATCGGGAGTGCAACCCGTATTTACCGCTTTACAAGAGAGATCGCCTTAACCACATCGGCTACCCGAGCGCGTTCTCCGTTATCACACGCTACAGAATAGCGCCCCCTATCCATTACTCCACTTGTTCGCAGCCCAGCTGTGTTCCTGCAAGGCTTCAGATACTCGTGTGCATGTGCACTGGAACACCGCAACGTCGTTTGGTGTACGTATTAAATATGAATGGTGTGTGTTCTTTCGGACACGCATCTGGACATGTAGCTGCACTGAAATATTGCAACGCCGTCTGGCGTATACTTTTTCTGTGTTTGGTTCTGTTTTTTCGAACATGCATGTCCGAAGCAACAGACATCATTCACATATAATTTATATGCCAGACGATGTTTCGATATTTCAGCGGAGATGCACACCAGTATCCGAATTCTTGCGGGAATACAGATAAGCTGCGGGCGAGTGGAATACTGTAGCGTGTGGCACACGGAGATCTGGATCGGACGAGAGACGTGTTCGGATAGCTGAGGCGGTTAAGGAAACCACTCGCTTAAAGCGGGAAATCCGGGTTACACTCCTGGGATGGCAGAAATGTTCATGTGTCGCATTAAGTTCACTGAGTGGCCCACTGCAGCTAAATGTCTGAAATTTCTATCGTAATTCAGTATCAGTTTGAAGAAAGGTGGAGCATGTAGTGGAGAAAGATAGTAGCAAGTGCACCCAGAACTATTTGTTGTGAAATCTCAAAAGTATTTTGCCACTCACCAATGTGAGTTACCACCCCCCTCCCCTCCTTCCAGCTCAGATTCTCGGGTCCTGGGTACACTCTTGACCACTCTCATTGTAACACTACAGTTTCACAGGAAAGCCAGATTGTGGATACTTACCTGAAGAAATTTTGGATGACTAGGTCGAGGGTGCCTTCCCCCCCCCCCCTCCCCCCTCCCCCATGGACTTTCCGACGGTGGGGTGGCTTGCGCGCCTCAGCGATACAAACTGTCGTACCGTAGGTGCAGCAACATCGGAGGAGTATCTGTTGAGAGGCCAGAGATACGTGTGGCTTGAGAAGAAGGGTAGCGGCCTTTCCAGTAGTTGCAGGGACGATAGTCTGGATGATTTACTGATCTGTGCCGGTACTGCGAAGAAATGAAAGCAAGTGGAAATTACAGCCGTAATTTTTCCCGTGGACATGCAGTTCTGCTGTATGTTTAAATGATGATGGTAACCTCTTGGGTAAAATATTCCGGAGGTGAAATAGTTACACATTCGGATCTGTGCGTGGGGACTACTTAGGAGGATGTCGTCATCAGGAGAAAGAAAAACTGACATTCTACGTATCTGAGCGTGGAATGTTAGATCCTTTAACCGGGCAGCTAGGATAGAAAGTTTAAAACAGGCAAATGTACAGACTGGAACTAAACATAATGGGGATTAGTAAAGTTCGGTGGCAGGAGGAACACGACTTCTGCCCAGAAGAATACGGGGTTACAAATACAAAATGGCTCTGAGCACTATGGGACTTAACAGCTGTGGTCATCAGTCCCCTACAACTTGGAACTACTTAAACCTAACTAACCTAAGGACATCACACACATCCATGCCCGAGGCAGGATTCGAACCTGCGACCGTAGCAGTCGCGCGGTTCCGGACTGCGCGCCTAGAACCGCGAGACCACCGCGGCCGGCTACAAATACAAAGTCAGATAGGATAATGCAGGAGCGGGGAAATGCGGGTAAGGTGCTATGAACAGCATAGTGAACACATTATCGCAGCCAAGATAAACACGAAGCCCACGCCTACCACAGTAGCGCAAGTTTACATGCCAAGTATCTCCGCAGGTGGTGAAGAGATTGAAGAAGTGTATGGTGAGATAAAAGAAATTATTGAGGTTGTTGAAGGAGCCGAAAATTTAATAGTGATGGGGGACTGGAATTCGACAGTAGAAAAAGGAAGAGAAGGAAAAAAGTAGAGGAATCCGCCTGGTAGAATTTTGCACAGAACATAATTTAATCACCGCTGACACTTGGTTTGAGAATAATAAAAGAAGACTGTATACGTGGAAGAAACCTGGAGAAGCTGGAAGTTTCAAACTGATTATAAAACAGCTAGATTTAGCAACCAGATTTTAAATTGTAAGATATTTACAGGGCCAGATGTGGACTCCGACCACAATTTATTGGTTGTGAGCTGTAGCGTAAACCTGAAGAAATTGGAAAAAGATACGAAATTAAGGAGATGGGACCTGGATAAGTTGAAAGAACCAGAGGTTGCTGAGAGCTTCAGAGGGAGCTGTAGACAATGGTTGATTAGAACAGAGGAAAGGAAACCAGTAGAAGACGATTGGGTAGCTTTAAGACATATAAATAGTGAAGGTAGCAGAGGATGAAATAGGTAAGAAGACAAAGACTAATGGAAATACTTGGATAACACAAGAGATACTGAATGTAATTGACGAAAGGTGAAAATTTAAAAATGCAGCAAAAGATGCAGGCGAAATGGAATACAAACGTTTAAAAGATGAGACTGACAGGAAGTGCAAAATTTCTAAGCAGGAATGGTTAGAGGACAACTGTAAGGATTCAGAAGAATATTTCACTAGGTTAAAAAATAGATACTGCCTTCGCAAAAATTAAACAGGCCTTTCGGGAAAAGATAAGCAGCTATATTAATATCAAGAGCTCAGATGGGAAAGCGGATAGGTAGTAGAAGTATATGGACTCTCTATACAAGGGAGATGAACTTAAAAGCAATACTACAGAAAGAAGTGGACATAGATGAAGATGAGGAGGAGGATCTGTCAAAGCTCTGAAAAATCTTAGTCGAAACAAAGTCCCGAGATTAAACGATATTCTGTCAGAACTGCTGATATCCTTACGAAAGCCGGCCGTGACAAAACTCTTCCATCGCGTGTGTGAGGTGTAAGAGACAGGCGAAATACCTTCAGACCTAAAGAAGAATGTATTAATTCCAATTCCAAGGAAATCATTTGCTGAAAGGTTTGAAAATGACCGAACAACCAGTTTAATAAGTCTTGGTTGCAAAATACTAACACGAATCCTTTACAGAAGAATGGGGAAACTGGTGGAAGCAGACCTCGGGGAAGATCAATTTATCAATTTAGATTCCAGAGAAATATATGAGCAAGCGAGTAAATACTGGCCCTACGACTTATCTTAGAACAGAGTTTAAGGAAAGGCAAACCTACAGTTACAGCATTTGTAAAATGAAATTCTGAAGATAGCAGGGGTAAAATACAGAGAGTAAAGGCTATTTATAGCTTGTACAGAAATGAGACGGCAGTTGTAAGAGTCGAGCGGCATGAAAGCGAGGCAGTGATTGAAAATAGAGTGAGACAGGGTTGTAGCCTATCCCCGATGTTATTCAATATGTACACTGAACAAGCAGTAAAGGAAATCAAAGAAAAATTTCGAGTAGGAGTTAAAGTTCAGGGAAAAGAAATAAAACTTTTGAGGCTACCAATGAAATATTAATTCTGTCAGAGACAGCAAAGGAAGAACAATTGAACGGAATGGATAGTGTCTTGGAAGGACAATATAAGATGAACATCAACAAAAGCAAAACAAGGATAATGGAATGTAGTCGAATTAACTCAAGTGATGGTGAGGGGCACACATTAGGAAACGAGACACTTAACGTAGTAGATGATTTTTGCCATCTGGACAGCAAAACAACTGATGATGGACGAAATAGAGGATGTAAAATGTAGACTGGCAACTGCAAGAAAAGCATTTCTGAGGAAGAGAAATTTGCTAACGTCGATTATAGATTTAAGTTTTAGGAAGTCTTTTCTCTGGGTATTTGTCTGAAGAGTAGCCATGTATGGAAGTGAAACACGGACGATAAACAGTTTAAATAAAAAGATAATAGAGTTTCCGAAATGGGGTGCTACAGAAGAATGCTGAAGATTAGATGGATCGATAACGTAACTAATGAAGAAGTTCTGAACAGAGGCAAGAAATTTGTGGCACAACTTGATCAAATGAAAGGATTATTTGATAGGACACATTTTGAGACATCAAGGGATCACAAATTCAGTATTGGGGGGAAACGTGGGAGCTAAAAATCGTAGAGGAAGATCAAGAGATGAATACAGCAAGCAGATTCAGAAAGATGTAGTTTGCAGAAGTTTTCGGAGATGAAGAGGTCAGGATATAGTAACATGGAGAGCTGCATCAAAATAGTGTTCGCACTGAAGGCCAGAACAACACATGTCGAGGTTCAGTGATGTTCTGTACTGCCTGCTTCTCTATCCAGCAGTGCCCATCTCCAAAAAACTGTTCAAATCTTATGGGACTTAACTGCTAAGGTCATCAGTCCCTAAGCTTACACACTACTTAATTTAAGTTATCCTAAGGACAAACACACGCACCCATGCCCGAGGGAGGACTCGAACCTCCGCCGGGATCAGCCGCACAGTCCATGACTGCAGCGCCTGAGACAGCTCGGCTAATCCCGCGCGGCTGCCCATCTCCGACTTTTTATTCACCTTTCTAAACACATTGACATCGTATGAGTAAAAAAAATGCTATAGTTAAATGTGTCGAAAAGAGCTTTTCGGCCCATTCTTAGTTATGTACGACTAAGTGCTTTCATAAATGCAATCCTATTTGTTTGAGTTGTTTGATCTAATAATGATTATCACATCAATAATTTCATTATGTTCTTGGAACTGGATATTTAGGGAATACGCTTCGAAAACAGTCTGGTTTGAATGAACTACTGTGAACCTGAACGTAGGCCTAGAAGCGTCGGCTGGTCCAGTTTTGTCGAACGATCACACAATGGCAGCGAAGAAGCTAGGAGCACACTGCTGCCATCTACGAACGAGACGGAGGACGTGTGCTACTCTAGCACAGTCAGTAAGGACGATTTTCACTCAGTACGTTTATAGGAAGACGAGGAGCGCTGGAGAGCTGGGCGTTCCGAGACTATAGCCTCGTCTCGGCCTCGAGCAGAGGCTAGGCGCGCTCCTGCGGCTGCTGCAGCGGCGGCGCGCGCCACAGGTCGGCTCCGGCGGCGCCCCATCCGCGCGGCGTGTCGTACTGCTCCAGGGAGCTGAACGTGCTCACGTTCACCGCCTTCTTCTTGGCGGGCGGCCGCAGCGTCTCGTAGCGGCCGGGGCGGAACGACTGTCCTCCGAACTGCTGCTGCAGCTGCTCCGCGAACAGGAACGGAGTGGGCGTCGGCGTCGCCGTCGCCGAGGGTTGCGCGCCCGCCGCGGCGGGGTCTTCGAGGCGCTCCGGCGCCTTCTGCTGGGGGCCCATCAGTTTGATCGGCACGGTGACGGCGGCCGACGCCAGCTCGTAATCGGCGACGGCGTCCGCGACGATGGCGGCGTCTGGCTGCGCGACGGGAGGGGCGCGCGAGGCCAGCGGCCGCTCGGCGTCGGCGTCGGCGGCGTCGGCGTCGCGGCGCGGCTGCGGGCTTCCCGCCGCCTCCTTGGCAGGGTTGGAGGAGCAGACGTCGGGCGCGGCGGCGGCGCCGGCCCCGGAGGCGGCGGCGGGCAGCAGCAGCGGCCGCTTGGCGTACAGGCCGCGCGGGCTCGTCCACAGGTTGCGCACCAGCCGCTCGGCGCCGGGCACCGCGGCGCTCACCATCTCCTCGACGGACGGGAAGCGGCGCAGGTAGGCCGTCACCGACAGCAGCGCCGCCAGCTCCGACATCAGGAAGGAGGCGCACGCCACGAAGAACGACCAGCCGTAGCGGTAGTCGAACAGCGCCGCCTGCTGGGTGCCGCGGGGGCGCTCCAGGTAGGCGTCGCTCAGCACCGACGCGAACACCACCAGGCCCCCGCCCAGCGACAGACCTGAACACCGAGAAATTCTGTGTCCTCTTCCCAAGGAAACGTCTCTCTTATAACGGGAGACGATTAGGTTTGTTTATAAATAAATAAATCTTCTGCTACCAGCCACGATTTTTTCTTTATTTTACTACTCGCTCGACGCGTTTCGAGAAATAATTCCCCTTCTTCAAGTGCGGTTTTTGGTGTCTATTAAGCCATTTCTTTTGATGTTGTCAGTGTGTGTGAGTGTGCTTCATTTTGTTGACTTTTACTGTAATACATAAGAAACACGCGATTTTTAGTCGGGTATCAATTCTTTTAGCTCTGATGAGTGGAACGGGGAATTGTATCTATGCTTTATAGATCTAGAAAAGGCATATGTCCGGGTTCCTAGGAGGAGGTTATTGTCTGTTCTACGAGATTATGGAATAGGAGGCAAACTTTTGCAAGCAATTAAAGATCTTTACATGGATAATCAGGCAGCAGTTAGAGCTGACGGTAAACTGAGTTCATGGTTCAGAGTAGTTTCAGGGGTGAGACAAGGCTGCAACCTGTCGCCACTGTTGATCATATTATTTATGGATCATATGTTGAAAACAATAGACTGGCTGGGTGAGATTAAGATATGTGAACACAAAATAAGCAGTCTTGCATATGCGGATGACTTTGTTGTGATGGCAGATTCGATTGAAAGTTTGCAAAGTAATATTTCAGAGCTAGATCAGAAATTTAAGGACTATGGTATGAAGATTAGCATCTCCAAAACGAAAGTAATGTCAGTGGGAAAGAGATATAAACGGATTGAGTGCCAAATAGGAGGAACAAAGTTAGAACAGGTGGACGGTTTCAAGTACTTAGGATGCATATTCTCACAGGATGGCGACATAGTGAAAGAACTGAAGCGAGGTGTAGCAAAGCTAGTGAGTGCTCAGATACGATCTACTCTCTTCTGTAAGAAGGAAGTCAGTACCAAGACTAAGTTATCTGTGCACCGTTCAATCTTTCGACCAACTTTGTTGTATGGGAGCGGAAGCTGGGTGGATTCAGGTTACCTTATCAATAAGGTTGAGGTTACGGATATGAAAGTAGCTAGGATGATTGCAGGTACTAGTAGATGGGAACAATGGCAGGAGGGTGTCCACAATGGGGAAATCAAAGAAAAACTGGGAATGAACTCTATAGATGTACCAGTCAGGGCGAACAGGCTTAGATGGTGGGGTCATGTTACACGCATGGGAGAAGCAAGGTTACCCAAGAGACTCATGGGTTCAGCAGTAGAGGGTAGGAGGAGTCGGGGCAGACCAAGGAGAAGGTACCTGGATTCGGTTAAGAATGATTTTGAAGTAATAGGCTTAACATCAGAAGAGGCACTAATATTAGCACTGAATAGGGGATCATGGAGGAATTTTATAAGGGGGACTATGCTCCAGACTGAACGCTGAAAGGCGTAATCAGTCTTAAATGATGATGATGATGATGAATTCTTTTTGTGAGGTTAGTGGTTAAAATTTAGAAGAATTTGTACTTACAGTTTTCTAATGGTCCATTTGTATAAGGTCTCACACACACTTAACATCACACACAACTTGTTATACACTTTACACATCAAAAATATCTTATATAAACAAAACCTACAAAGATCTTCTTACAGGTACTATTAAAGAACACACATTTCCTGTTGACAGAAACTGAAAAGAAATACCTTACATGTATGAATCCAAAAGCACCACGCCTAAGAGCACAGCCAAAATTTAAACTGTGGACTACCTGTAAGAAGATCTTTGTAACTGTTTTGTTTATATAAGATATTTTCGATGTGTAAAGTGTACAACAAGTTGTGTGTGATGTTAAGTGTGTGTGAGACTCTATACAAATGGACCATTAGAAAACTGTAAGTACAAATTCTTCTAAATTTTAGCCACTAACCTCAAAAAAAAATTGATACCCAACTAAAAATCGCGTGTTTCTTATGTATTACAGTAAAAGTCAAGAAAATGAAGCAGACTCACACACACTGACAACATCAAAAGAAATGACTTAATACACACCAAAAAACGCACTTGAAAATGGGAATTATTTCTCGAAACGCGTCGTGCGAATAGTAAAATAAAGAAAAAATCGTGACTGGTAGCAGAAGATTTATTTATTTATAAACAAACCTATTGTATCTACAGTCGCAGGCTTTCAAAAACCACTTATAATGGATCAAATCAGGGAGAAGATTAGGCAGTGCTTGTCTGCGGGCTTAGGGAACAACGAGAATTAGTAAACGCAGACATCACCCGCGGGGGACACAGTGGACGTTGTAATTAAAGTACAGAACGCACCACAGGTCGCGTATTATTTGGTTTACTTTGTTGGTTTTGCTAGCCACACGCAAATATCTTCAGATATTCACTGAGCTAGTGGCAATATGTTACAAGTCAAAAGCACCACTTTGTACCTGGTGAAATGGGTTCTGCCTGAAACCAAATACACTACTATCCATTAAAATTGCCACACCTTGAAGAAATGCAGATGATAAATGGATATTCATTGGACAGATATATTATACTAGAACTGACATGTGATTATATTTTCACGCAATTTGGGTTGCACGCTGAGAAATCAGTACCCAGAATAACCACCTCTGGCCGTACTAACGGCCTTCATACGGCTGGGAATTGAGTCAAACAGAATTGGATGGCGTATACAGGTACAGCTGCCCATGCAGCTTCAACACGATACCACAGTTCATCACGAGTAGTGACTAGCGTATTGTGACGAGCCAGTTGCTCGGCCACCATTGACCAGACATTTTCAATTGGTTAGAGATCTGGAGAATGTGCTGGCCAGGGCACCAGTCGAACATTTTTTGTATCCAGAAAAGCCCATACAGGACCTGCAACATGCGGTCGTGCATTATCCTGTTGAAATGTAGAGTTTCGCAGGGTTCGAATGAAGGGTAGAGGCCGGCCACGGTGGCCATGCGGTTCTAGGCGCTTCAGTCCGGAACCGCGCGACTGCTACGGTCGCAGGTTCGAATCCTGCCTCGGGCATGGATGTGTGTGATGTCCTTAGGTTAGTTAGGTTTAAGTAGTTCTAAGTTCTAGGGGACTGATAACCTTAGAAGTTAAGTCCCATAGTGCTCAGAGCCATTTGAACCATTTTTTTGAAGGATAGAGCCACAGGTCGTAACACATCTGAAATGTAACGTCCATTGTTCAAAGTGCCGTCAGTGCGAACAAGAGGTGACCGAGACGTGTAACCAATGGCACCCCATACCATCACGCTGGGTGATACGCCAGTATGGCGATGACGAATACACGCTTCCAATGTGCGTTCACTGCGATGTCACCAAACACGGATGCGACCATCGTGGTGCTGTATACAGAACCTGGATTCATCCGAAAAAATGACGTTTTGCCATTCGTGCACCCAGGTTCGTCGTTGAGTACACCATCAAATGGCTCTGAGCACTATGGGACTTAACATCTATGGTCATCAGTCCGAGTACACCATCGCAGGCGCTCCTGTCTGTAATGCAGCGTCTAGGGTAACCACAGCCATGGTCTCCGAGCTGATAGTCCATGCTGCTGCAAACGTGGTCGAACTGTTCGTGCAGATGGTTGTTGTCTTGCAAACGTCCCCATCTGTTGACTCAGGGATCGAGACGTGGATGCACGATCCGTTACAGCCATGAGGATAAGATGCCTTTCATCTCGACTGCTAGTGATACGAGGCCGTTGGGATCCAGCACGGCGTTCCGTATTACCCTCCTGAAGCCACCGATTCCATATTGTGCTAACAGTAATTGGATCTCGACCAACGCGAGCAGCAATATCGCGATACCATAAATCGCAATGAGCGATAGGCTACAATCCGCCTTTATCAAAGTCGGAAACGCGATGGTACGCATTTCTCCTCCTTACACGAGGCATCACAACAACGTTTCCCCAGGCAACGCCGGTCAACTGCTGTTTGTGTATGAGAAATCGGTTGGAAACTTTCCTCATGTCAGCACGTTGTAGGTGTCGCCCCCGGCGCCAACCTTATGTGAATGCTCTGAAAAGCTAATCATTTGCATATCACAGCATCTTCTTCCTGTAGGTGAAATTTCGCTTCTATAGCACGTCATCTTCGTGGTGTAGCAATTTTAATGGCCAGTAGTGTAAAATAAAAAAAAGCACCACTCGGTAGTCGTCAACATAAAGTAGGGGGAATGCCGGTGGCTGACGAGGGAAACCAGTCAAAATAAATCAAATAATACGTGACCTGCTAGTGTGTCCTGTACATTAAAGAGAAATTATTTGATTAAATTATACGGGAGTTATTTAGAAAGTTAGGTCCGATCGGTCGCGAAATGGAAACCACAGTGAAAATATGATGAATCTTTGCATAGATGGGTTGGATAGTGCCTCCAGTATGCCTGTCGATCGCATCAAGTCGCCCTTTTCATTTCTAAGATCACAGTGAGCACATACAAATGCCTAGAAAATAGCGTCTCCCATTAAGTGTGAGTGCCTATGAGAGATTTCGCCTGATTTCATGCATCCCACACAACGTAACTTCCGTGCATTTCCTTCTTCGTGACAATTCCCTACCGCACTCTGCAGGGGCAATATGAACGCTCCTGCAGCGTTTTCTGCATCTACATCTACATTTATACTCCGCAAGCCACCCAACGGTGTGTGGCGGAGGGCACTTTACGTGCTACTGTCATTACTCCCTTTTCTGTTCCAGTCGCGTATGGTTCGCGGGAAGAACAACTGCTGGAAAGCCTCTGTACGCGCTCGAATCTCTGTAATTTTACATTCGTGACCTCCTCGGAAGGTATAAGTAGAGGAAAGCAATATATTCGATACCTCATTCAGAAATGCACCCTCTCGAAACCTGGACAGTAAACTACACCACAATGCAGAGCGCCTCTCTTGCAGAGACTGCCACTTGAATTTGCTAAACATCTCCGTAACGCTACCACGCTTACTAAATAACCCTGTGACGAAACGCGCCGCTCTTCTTTGGATCCTCTCTATCTCCTCTGTCAACCCGATCTGGTACGGATCAAATGGCTCTGAGCACTATGGGACTTAACATCTATGGTCATCAGTCCCCTAGAACTTAGAACTACTCAAACATAACTAACCTAAGGACAGCACACAACACCCAGCCATCACGAGGCAGAGAAAATCCCCGACCCTGCCGGGAATCGAACCCGGGAACCCGGGCGTGGGAAGCGAGAACGCTACCGCACGACCACGAGATGCGGGCAGGTACGGATCCCACACTAATGAGCAATACTCAAGTATAGGTCGAACGAGTGTTTTGTAAGCCACCTCCTTTGTTGATGGACTACATTTTCTAAGGACCCTCCCAATGAATCTCAACCTCGCACCCGCCTTACGAACAATTAATTTTATATGATCATTCTACTTCAAATCGTTCCGCACGCATACTCCCAGATATTTTACAGAAGTATCTGCTACCAGTGTTTGTTCTGCTATCATTTAATCATATATTTCGATGGGAAATGTTTGATCACCCACCATACAGCCCGGACTTGGCTCCCTCTAATTTTCATCTCTGGCCACATGAACTACTGGCTATGAAGACAACATTTTAACACAGACAAAAAGCTGCATATCAGCGTAGAGAATTGCCAGAAAGCACAGGCGGCTGCCTTCTATGATAAGGGTAGTGGGAGGTTGGTACAATGCTAGGACAATTGCCTCAGTCTGAGCGGTGACTATGTAGAAAAGTAGAGAAGCAGCTGGAAGTTGTAGCCAACTGTTGTAAATACAACATTTCTGATTTTCACTGTAGTTTCCATTTCGTGAGCGATCGGGTCTTACTTTCCGTATAGCTCTTGTAGTTTATTTATAAACTGGTTATTTTAAATGGTATAAAAGCAGAAATCAAAACGAAAAATCAGTTCAAATGGTTCAAATGGCTCTAAGCACTATGTTACTTAACATCTGAGGTCATCAGTCCCCTAGTCTTAAAACTACTTAAACCTAACTAATCTAAGGACACCACACACATCCATGTCCGACGCAGGATTCGAACCTGCGACCGTAGCAGCAGCGCGGTTCCGGACTGAAGCGCCTAGAACCGCTCGGCCACAGTGCCCGGCGAAAAATTATTAATATGAGCAGTGTAAGTAATGTGAAACTGTTTCCACAAAACATACGATTCCTTTTTAAGGGGAGTAGGACGTCAAACGGGACGACTTGGAGTAGGAGAGACACCACAGGAATTTTTAATTTCCACTGTCTATGCTTTTAAAAATAAATTCATAAAACTTTGTTAGAATGACCAGAAAGGATTCAGGATTTACACTTATAGTGGTGGAAGTTCAAAAATATAAGAAAATAATTAATTTTTTTACATTTGTATTTCACCTTTTTTTCACTTACCATTGGCTGCATTTGTTGCAATAGGTGCACTTTTCTTCATAAGTGAGGGAGATTCTTCGCGGAATTTTGTACAGCATACAAACCATACGTGCAGGTGTATGAAACTCTAGAATTTTCCAAATCTAATAAAAACTGCGGTAAAATTGAGATAATTAACTATAAAATTTGAGTTTTTTTTAAACATGAAGTTTAAAATGTAACAGCACATTCATTGTTTCATAAATTAAATAATTTCTAGGGTTTAATACACCTGTAAGTATGGTTTGTACGCTGTACAAAATTCATCGAAGAATCTCTCTTACTTATGAAGAAACGTGTACCTATAGCAACAAACGCAGCCAACGGAAGTGAAAAAATGATGAACTTCCACCTGCAAAAAAAAGAAAATAATAAATAAATAAATAAATAAATAAATAAATAAATTATTTTGTTATTTTTTTTTGAACTTACATTGCTATGATTGTGATTCCTTAATCCTTCCTGGTCATGCTGACAAAGATTTATGAATTTATTCGTAAAAGTATAGACAGTGGAAATTAAAATGTCCTGTGGTGTCTCTCCTGCTCCAAGACGGCCCGGTTGACGTCCTACCCACCCTTAATGAAAATAGTTGACGAAATATTGATAATACGTAGAACTGCTGTAGGTGGTGCTTGGGTAAGAGCTATGAGCAGTACTTCATCCTCGAAAAAAGAAAAGGAAGGAAGATTAGTGTTTAACGTCCAGTGGACATAGAGGTTATTAGAGACGGAGCTGAAGCTCGAATTAATTCAAGGATGAAGCCGTCATGGAATTCGCCTGGAGCGATTTTGGGAAACCACTATAAACCTAAATCAGGGTGGCCGGACGCGCGTTTGAACAGTCATCCTCCCAAATGAGAGTCTAGTGTGTTACCTACCGCGGCACCTCATTGGCCTCTTCATCTTTGATACTGTGAAATAAATTTCTTCTTTTGGAATCTCTTCGCTTTCCATATTTTGAGAAGTGGTTGTATGGACCAAAAAAGAACAAAATGTCCAGTGAATATGGGCTCTAAATTGAATTCCTTAAGAGCTGTGAGCACTTGTTCACCTTCGCTACCGTGAAACACATCTTTTCTACTGAACAAGTGCTCATCGATCTTTAGGTATGCATTTGAGACCCCATGTTTACTAGACGATTGTTTCTTGTATACTTGACTTTCTTGGATCGAATGATGGTTCCTGTCACATCCCCGAAGATTGATCTTTCCTCCTGGGACATCCTATATAGTATAGTGGAAAGAATACACGATAAAATTTGTATTTGATTTGGCAGTACACGAGGTTCGAAATTTAGTGCACTGTGCAGCCATCTGGCCTTGGATCGAGTCAAACTGAGCTTCAGTGACAGATGCATCCGCATCATTCCGTGATGCTTCAACTCTATACCAGAATTCATCAATCAGACGATTGCCAGTGGTTGCGCGGCAGTCTCATGGCAACCCATATCCAAATGTTTTCAATGGATGAGAGATTTGGATGAGGTGCTGTCCAGGGAAACAGTCGAACACCCTCTCTATTGAGGTAGGTGAGGACAGCACATGCAACGTGCAATATTGTGTGGTCTTGTTGAAAGATTGTGGTGTCACCGCCAGACACCACACTTGCTAGGTGGTAGCCTTTAAATCGGCCGCGGTCCATTAGTATACGTCGGACCCGCGTGTCGCCACTGTCAGTGATTGCAGACCGAGCGCCGCCACACGGCAGGTCTAGAGAGACGTCCTAGCACTCGCCCCAGTTGTACAGCCGACTTTGCTAGAGATGGAACTGACAAATCGCTCTCATTTGCCGAGACGATAGTTAGCATAGCCTTCAGCTACGTCAATTGCTACGACCTAGTAAGGCGCCATTTATCCTTTGCTATGTATCGTGTGAAGCATGTACCATCAGACCGATGTACACCAATTATGGATTAAAGTTAAGTATTCCAGAAGCTATGTACTATTTTTGGCTACTATAATTTCTTGTCATTTTCCAGACCTCACGCCAGCCTGCGTGAGCTTAAACGCGTGCCTTTCGGCTTCCTCCAAACTCCGTGAATTGGCTCCTGCCAATTCACAACAAAGATAATATCACTGAGATGTAGAAGATAACGCACAGCCATCGGCCTTTACACACAGGAAATGTAACGCCGCTGTCCAAATTACTGGTTAATCAGACCTAGTCAAGCAGCGCTCCGCGAGCGAGAGACTCCGTCTGGACTCCTGCTTAGTGCTCCGAGAACAGCGGAGAGAGGAGCTGAGGTATTAGGAGGAACAGGGAAATGAAGGTTGCAGCCAGAAGCAAATCACTCGCCTTGTCACTTGCTAAGCAGTTCGCTAACAGTACTATTTGCGTTAAATCAAATTAACCTTCTGCATTTGCAATATTACGGTGTCTACGCCATTGTCTAAGAAAGATAAAGTAGAGAAGCCACATCGTTAAGCTCCGAATGGGAACTGACTTACTTTCTGCATAGTTTAAAGGCCATGCAAAGTACTTAATATACCATTATGAGCTTGAGAAACACTTCTTGGAACATCATTACAACACCAGCCACAAAGGCGGTATGATGGAACTTGTCTTCTGACGAACGACAGTAAATGTTGGCTGAACTGAAGACGGCCATTAGGAAAAAACTGGGTGAAGAGAAAGTAGAGTGGTGACAAAATCCCTTATGGTCGACATCATCAGTTATTCGTACTCATGGAGAATCATTTGGTAACAGACATTGCAGACAAGATTGATGCTGTCAAATAAAAAAGTAATCCTATAGAAAAATCAGCTTCAAGTTCGTGATGCGGAACATTTCCCGTAACTCAAGGCAGTCATTTGTGGACCATACATGAGTGACTACGTTTCACGAATTGAAACATTTCATCATGAGTGCTCAAAGAGATGCCAAGACATTGCACGACTGAAGACCGATTTTGATTTATTTGTCAGACCGTTCTCGCTTTTGGCTGCTAATGATCTTCATTACTTCAAACTTGAGCTGATAGTCGTACAGTGTAGCGACCAACTCAACGATCTGTTTGTCCAATCCAGGAATTTATAAGACTTTTATAAAGTGTTACGCCAAGAGCAACATCAGTGAGTTGAGCTCACTGTACTAGCCCTATATAATGTACTTATTTAACCAAGTAATAAAAGTTATTTCTTTAGCCAAAAAATAAAAAGTTGAAAATAAAAATACGTGACAAAATCCTGCTTGTAAAAGTACGCTGCAATAATCGCCTCTTATAAGTAGTTCCACTATGTTTGCAAAGACGTCTTGAAAAGCTTCTGGCGCGTGCAGCCTTCACATATACCCGTCTTACCTACACACCTGATCGGAAGAGCGCAGTGGTAGGCGAAGCAGGAGTGCTGAGCACACTCGGCTGCAATCGCAGAGTGCGAGCGCAAATCTTGGCCAGGCATGATCTAAGCGAACTAGAGGCTTAGTGTACTCATACCATCACGCCTGGTGCTGGATCCGTACGACGGTGACGAAGGAAATGTGTCAACGTTCGTTTTCCACGGAACCTCCACACATGGGTATGTCCTTCGTGATTCTGGATGCCGAACTGGGGCTTGTCCGAAAATACGACGTAATCTCACGCCTGTGTCCACTGTTGTCCCTGGGCACACCACTGTCGGCGAGACTCACATCCGTGGTGCTCCAGTCGTCGTTATATTATCCTCATCGCAAGGAGACCTGTATTTAACACCCAGTCGACAATGAGATCATTAGAGATGGATCGCAAGCTCGGATTAGTGAAGGAATGGAAAGGATGTCAGCCGCCTCTTTCAATGTAACTATTCCCCGGAATTTGCCTTAAGCAATTTTGGAAAATTACGCAAAAAGCAAAATCTCGACGGCTGGGATGGGATTTGAATGGTTGTCCTTCCGAACGCGGGTACAGTGCGCTATCAACTACGCCACCTCTCTCGGTATATCAGAATGGATGCCTGTCTTGTGCAAACAAGTCCATTTCCTGATCCAAAGTACAGGACATGTTTGTGAGATCCTGAATAGCCGAGCGAATAATACGTCTGTCCTCTCGGGAGCTAGTTGCACAAGGCCACTGCGATCCTGCATGGCTTTGAGTACGTCCCTCCTGTAATAATCCATTTCATCATACTCGCATGACAGTCGTGTGACCCCGAGCATCGCGAGCAGCAGTATCGTGGAATTATACGCTGCAGTTTCGATAGACCTCGTTGCTACCTCCGTCGAACTCCGACACGTGCTGCTAAACGTATCTCCTCCTTACACGAGGCATAATACGATCTTATCACAAACAAACAACATTCAAATGGTATTTATGATGAGAAACCCGTTGTGTAATTCTTTTTACACAGGACACAGATGGCGTTATTCCTACGCACATTGTACAGTTGAGGTGAAACGCTAATCATTTGTATGTCGTCTTCATTGCATTACAATTTTTATGGCTAGCAGTGTAGTTTCCGTCTAATGGACGAACTGAGTAAGAGCAAGAATGAAAGTAATCGAAAGGGGTCAGTTTTCTGAACTGGTTATCTCCAAAAGTGGGACCATTACCTACGAAACCTCTGAGACTAATAGTTACGAAAAAGTTGTAGTCCTTTTCACGTGTGTTATAAAAGTAGTTTAGGGAGTTTTGGAGTCGACATTATAATCTAAAGCTAAATTGTGAATTACAAAATTCACAATTTAGCTTTAGATTATAATGTCGACTCCAAAACTCCCTAAACTACTTTTATAACACACGTGAAAAGGACTACAACTTTTTCGTAACTGGAGGAATGAAGTGGATTATAAGGGGCAGTGAAATGAAAACGAGACATATGTATAAAAAAAACCGTAAGCACAGTGTTTATTATTTCAAAAGTGTTCGCCTAACTGTTAACACATTTACCCCACTGTGAGAGAAGACGGTGGGTGCTTTCATGGGAAAATGTTTGTGGTGCCAAGGCGTACACTACTTCGCCCGAAGCCGCGCGGTGTTCAAAAATGTTCAAATGTTTGTGAAATCCTATAGGACTTAACTGCTAAGGTCATCAGTCCCTAAGCTTACACACTACTTAATCTAAATTATCCTAAGGACAAACACACACACCCATGCCCGAGGGAGGACTCGAACTTCCGCCGGGACCAGCCGCACAGTCTTTGACTGCAGCGCCTGAGACCGCTCGGCTAATCCAGCGCGGCCGAAGCCGCGCTGTCTGGGGCGTCTTCTCACGGTCCGCGCGGTTCCCTCCGTCGGAGGTTCGAGTCCTCCCTCGGGCATGTGTGTGTATGTTGTCCATAGAGTAAGTTAATTTAAGGTAGATTAAGTAGTGTGTAAGCTTAGGGACCGATGACCTAAGCAGTTTGGTCCCATAAGATCTTACCACAAATTTACAATTTTTTTTCTTCAAAAAAATGGTTCAAATGGCTCCGAGCACTATGGGACTTAACTACTGAGGTCATCAGTCCCCTAGAACTTAGAACTACTTAAACCTAACTAACCTAAGGACATCACACACATCCATGCCCGAGGCAGGATTCGAACCTGCGACCGTAGCGGTCACGCGGTTCCAAACTGAAGCGCTTAGAACCGCACGGCCACACCGGCCGGCTTTATTTCTTCGCCAGAAACAAATCGACGGCCACGAATGTCTTTCTTCAGAGCTGGAAAAATATGGAAATCGAACGGGGAGAGATCGGGATTGTATGGAGGATGTGTAAGGGCTTCCCAGCGAAACTTCTGTACCGTGGGTGGATCCACATTTTGCCAAGGTTGTTTCGACTACGCTGCACAAGTTTCTCAGGAAAGCTCTTACACATCGTGTATACAGTCCTGATGTCATGCCATTTCCATATTTTTAGAGCTCTGAAGAAAGATTTCAGTGGGTATCAATTTGCTTTGGACGAAGAGGTGCACACCTGGGTACTATCATGATTCCGTGCGCGCGGCCTAGGGTGCATTGCGACGGTCCTGATTTGAGCGGTTCATCGCGTCGGAGGTTCGAGTCCTCCCTCGGGCATGGGTTTGTGTGTTGTCTTTAGCTTAAGTTAGTTTGAGTCAGACTAAGTAGTATGCAAGCCTAGGGACCGATGACCTCAGCAGTTTAGTCCCATGGGAACTTATAACAATTTTTCAAATTTCCATGGTTCCGTAAGCAACCAGAAACATTTTTCCATGGAGACACTGACCGTCTTGTCTCACAGTGCGATGAATGTGTTAACAATTATGGCGATTACTTTTGGAATAATGGACGGTTTACTTACTTCATTTCCATCCGTCTCGTTTTGATTTGACTGCTCCCTATAATTAACAATGATACTTACCTATGAGCCTAGTTCATAAATCGTTCCTGTGCTTATACCGACTATAAATTGCAATCGGACGACCAGAACAAGGAACATGGGCTTCTTTGGCGACATATTAAACTGTTACATACCTCCGAGGATGTAGAGTCCACATGCGATGAGCATCTTGTGGTCACAGCTGCAGTGTCCCATCACGGCGAACAGCGTGGCGATTAGGATGAGTAGCAGACCCACAGCTTCAAACGGCATTGAAAGCCTGAAGAAAGCCAAAGAGAAAGTGTATATAGATAGCCATATCACAAAAGACTGCTTTAATTTATCTGTAAACTAGTAGTGGTGCTTCTTAACTATAACTTGGAAATACTTCAGTGTAACAATTTTCCACTACCAATGTATTCCACACGACGAATCTTCTGAGACGATTCTCATACAACGTGAATACAACGTGAGTAAAAACAGCTAGTTAAATTTCTGTGTTGGTTTAATCTTAATTGAAATATGTAGAATTATGACTTGGGATGTTACTTTATGATATATTACTCGCTAGCTGTTTGCGAAGTGTGTAAATTTAAATACAGCTCGAGTAAAAACATGAATAACTTTGAAAATTCAGCGTAAACAATATTTTGTCAAGATATCGCAGAAAATAGTAGCCAGCGAATCGTTTTTTTTTAAAAGATCTTGTTCTTTCGGTCAAGGACTGGACCCTTGACCGTTTCGATTAAAGAAAATAGTAACGTATATTATCTGAATTTACTCTAGTAGCAGCCAACTCCTCTGTTTCCATTGTTTCATATTTTATCCTGCTTGATATATTATGTGACATTTCTTCGAATGTACAGATGTGGACGAAAATAATAAAACGCCAAACCCACGACACATCACCATCCCTAATACGGTGTTGGAAAGCCGTTGGCATTGAAAACAATTTCCAGTCGTCGTCGAATTGATAAATACATGTCCTGTATGGCTTTTAAGGGAATCTTATACCATTCTTCCAGCAAAATAGAGACACGTTCAGATAACGATGATGGAGGTGAATTGCAATCACGCACCCGTCTCTCCAAAGTAGACCAAAAAGGCTCAATAATATTGCAATCTGGCGCCTGTGGTGGACAGAGAAAATGCGACAGTTCATCCTCTGCTCACGAAATCAATCCTGGATGATGCGAGCTGTGTGAACAGGCGTCCTGTCGTCTTGGAACACAGCACCATCATTGGTAAACAAACATTGTACCATGGGACTGACTTGATCAGCGAAACTGGTCACACAGTCTCTGACAGTAATGCGACCTTGCAGAACAACCATGGGACCTCTGGAATACCGCCATATGACTACCCAGATGATCATCAAACTTCTCCCATGTTCCACTCTCGGGACGTAAACTCGGCCAGAAGTTGGAAACGCTGGGGAACAAAACTCAATCGAGTAACTGGCTTTCCTCCATTGCTCCATAGCCCAGGCTTTAAGGCTTTGGTGCAAAGTTTTCCTGTTACGGGCAAGTGCATCTTTAATGAGTAGCTTGGAATTCTAGCTCGACCTGCAGTTCCCTGCTTATGGACCACCTTCCTGTTATTTTGGTGGTGACAGGGTTCGCGGCTGCGACATCCAGCTCTGCAGTGACTTTCACCCCTGTCGTTCGCTTATTTTTCGACACAGTCCTCTTCAACGACCGTCGGACTCGATGTACTTAGACCGTTGATGACCTGCAGCCGTCTAGAACGAAATTAGAATTAATTTAATACCTTCAGCTGCTGACGGGCGTTGATATATATCAACGGTGATAGGTGAAAATGGGTGCCTCGACCGGGACTCGAACCAGGGATCTCCTGCTTACATAGCAGACGCTCTATACATCTGAGCCACCGAGGGCACAGAGGATAGTACGACTCGGGCACGCCTCCTGCGAGACCCACATTCTCATCTGGTATGTCCGCACACTACATTCGTAGTGTCCCACCCCAACACACTCATTACTCGTGGAAGACATTCTTACCAAGTCCCGTAAGAGTTCGGGGAATATGTGTGAATCCACACTGAAGAAGAAGGTCATGGCTGGTATTGCCAGAACTACATACACTCCTGGAAATGGAAAAAAGAACACATTGACACCGGTGTGTCAGACCCACCATACTTGCTCCGGACACTGCGAGAGGGCTGTACAAGCAATGATCACACGCACGGCACAGCGGACACACCAGGAACCGCGGTGTTGGCCGTCGAATGGCGCTAGCTGCGCAGCATTTGTGCACCGCCGCCGTCAGTGTCAGCCAGTTTGCCGTGGCATACGGAGCTCCATCGCAATCTTTAACACTGGTAGCATGCCGCGAAAGCGTGGACGTAAACCGTATGTGCAGTTGACGGACTTTGAGCGAGGGCGTATAGTGGGCATGCGGGAGGCCGGGTGGACGTACCGCCGAATTGCTCAACACGTGGGGCGTGAGGTCTCCACAGTACATCGATGTTGTCGCCAGTGGTCGGCGGAAGGTGCACGTGCCCGTCGACCTGGGACCGGACCGCAGCGACGCACGGATGCACGCCAAGACCGTAGGATCCTACGCAGTGCCGTAGGGGACCGCACCGCCACTTCCCAGCAAATTAGGGACACTGTTGCTCCTGGGGTATCGGCGAGGACCATTCGCAACCGTCTCCATGAAGCTGGGCTACGGTCCCGCACACCGTTAGGCCGTCTTCCGCTCACGCCCCAACATCGTGCAGCCCGCCTCCAGTGGTGTCGCGACAGGCGTGAATGGAGGGACGAATGGAGACGTGTCGTCTTCAGCGATGAGAGTCGCTTCTGCCTTGGTGCCAATGATGGTCGTATGCGTGTTTGGCGCCGTGCAGGTGAGCGCCACAATCAGGACTGCATACGACCGAGGCACACAGGGCCAACACCCGGCATCATGGTGTGGGGAGCGATCTCCTACACTGGCCGTACACCACTGGTGATCGTCGAGGGGACACTGAATAGTGCACGGTACATCCAAACCGTCATCGAACCCATCGTTCTACCATTCCTAGACCGGCAGGGGAACTTGCTGTTCCAACAGGACAATGCACGTCCGCATGTATCCCGTGCCACCCAACGTGGTCTAGAAGGTGTAAGTCAACTACCCTGGCCAGCAAGATCTCCGGATCTGTCCCCCATTGAGCATGTTTGGGACTGGATGAAGCGTCGTCTCACGCGGTCTGCACGTCCAGCACGAACGCTGGTGCAACTGAGGCGCCAGGTGGAAATGGCATGGCAAGCCGTTCCACAGGACTACATCCAGCATCTCTACGATCGTCTCCATGGGAGAATAGCAGCCTGCATTGCTGCGAAAGGTGGATATACACTGTACTAGTGCCGACATTGTGCATGCTCTGTTGCCTGTGTCTATGTGGCTGTGGTTCTGTCAGTGTGATCATGTGATGTATCTGACCCCAGGAATGTGTCAATAAAGTTTCCCCTTCCTGGGACAATGAATTCACGGTGTTCTTATTTCAATTTCCAGGAGTGTATATGGATATGGTGTCTGTTCTTTCGGACAAATCCGAAAGAACAGACACCATTGATGACCTGCAGCCTTCAGCCGGCACGGTAGCTCAGCGTGTCCTGTCAGAGGGTTAGCTGCCCTCTGTAAAAAAAAAAAAAAAAAGCCCCGAATAAATACAACGATCCGTTATGACCAAAATGAGATAAAAAAGAAAGAGAGAGATGGATAGACCGTTGCCATGTAAGCAGGAGATCCCGGGTTCGAGTCCCGGTCGGGGACCATACGAGCACCAACAGTTCGCTCACGTTCGATTTCACTTAGCTCCGACATAATGCACTCACAACTACACAGAACACTTTTGTGACAACGGCTGACAGTTGCAAATTACTGAGGACATTGCACATGTGCTGTTCGTGGCCAAATACAACAGCGCAACTTTAATGCTCTGCTAGCGTCTGCATTTATGTCCAAGCATGCATTTCTCGCTTACATTTCTGTCCAAAAACCTGTACGTTAATCATGAGAATGTTACGAACTTCGAATGATTGTTTGTTTAGTAATATTCTACGAAAAACTGATCTATAATCACTGTCTGTTTCACCTACTACAAGCTGAAACGATGAAGTACCGTGAATGGTACGTTTCTGAAATACTAAGGCCGGCTTCGTAGAGAAACTAAAACAATCAAAACAAATACAAGAGAAGCTTCAAGGAAGATTTCCTGTCCATATTACAAATAAATATTTCTAAAGGGCACTTACATCTTCGTCCTTTTGCCTGCGACAAATTCTCGTGTGTTTTACCTAAAACGAACTAGTTTAAGTAAAGAAAATCACATAGCCCTCCAAAGTAGTAACTTTCGCAGAACTCGTCTTAAGATTCCGCAAGTTAACTTCGTCGAATCCAAAATGACGCTGAAGTCAGGTTAGCGAGGTGCTTTCAGCTAGTGTTGTGAGGAACACTTTTGCCAGTTAAACGAATTAGGTCGTGTAAAATTTTAGGGATCGATGCATTCCCTCGGTCTCAGTTTTATTAGCTGACAGACTATTGGGTTGATTCTTTGCGTCTAGGTCATCATCGGAGATAAAGTGAATCACTAACAAGCTATTCTGATTTGACAATAGCACTGGGGCGGGGGGAAGAATATGGGGAGAAGAGAGCTTCATTACACTTCGCAGATCCGCCTTCCTCTCTGGAGGTGCTTGATTGTACCATTGAGGCGCTCTTTAACTGCTGATTCATTAATATGAAGAGTGTAGCAGATATAAAACCAAGTTTCAAGAGGAAGCTAATTTTGTTCTCCTTCTTCCGCCCAGCTAGTGATTTTAACTACAAGTGATTGTATAGTGCAATAACAACGGAATAGAGCAACATTCATGATGACTTATCAGATCCACGTATTATTTTATGTTCTTAAATATACGTGTCCAGCACGTACATTCGTGTCTACATATGACAAGATTTTGAGAAAACTTATATGATCCACATCTTCGTGTCCCCCGTGGGTGGCAAAAGTGTACTGGTCGCTTGAGTTTTTAAGCAGGATCTGGCAGATAATATTGCAGAGTCAAGGGACATACAAGGATTGGACAAAAATACGGAAAAAAACACGAGAAATGCATGCTTGAAAGTAAATGCAGATGCTAGCCAGCCCCGCAAGTTCTGCTGTTGCATTTGACATTGAACGACACCCGTGCAATGTCCTCAATACGTTACAAGTGTCAGTGTTTGTGTAGTTGTGAGTGCATTATGTCGGAGCTAAGTGAATTCGAGCGTGGGCAAATTGCTGGTGCACCTATTGTGGGTGCTTCCGTAAAGAAGGTAGACGAAGTGTTTGGTTATCAAGAGGAACCGTATCGACGGCTTATATTGCATAAAGGGAAAGTGGAAAAATATAATTTCCCCTACAATTTCCTGCTTATGGAGCTGCCTTCCTGTTGTTTTGGTGCTGACAGGGCTCCTGCAATGTCTTCTAAGTCATTTTTTAATGCTTACAATTAATAAAACCGTAAAAACTGTTTAATAGCATGATATGCAAAAAAAATAAGTCTAAAACAGTTACTGTAGGGCTGTCCGCTAAGAACATCTACATAATTATCGAGTTCACCTTTCCTCAAAATATCGATGTATCTTGAAAAATATTAACATTGTTTAATTTTTTAAACAAATGGTTCAAATGGCTTTGAGCACTATGGGACTTAACTTCTGAGGTCATCAGTCCCCTAGAACTTAGAAGTAGCGGTCGAGCGGTTCCAGACTGTAGCGTCTAGAACCGCTCGGCCACCCCGGCCGGCAATTTTTTTAACAAGTACTTTTTTGGCTTACCGCGGGCTATACTTACAGTAAAAGTCAAGAATGCGAACGTGAGTGTTAACGAGTTATAGAGAACCAAATTATTAACGTTCTTTTCGATAGGTCTCGAAACGAAATAAAGAGTCGGTGATTACAAAAAAGATCAACAAGAGCCTCTCGATATATCTTTTTAAACCCTACTACTTTCTCAGTGAACCTTTTTCGACCGGTGCAATAGCTTTTTACATATTTAAGAAAAACCGTGTTTTATAGTTTTGCGGATTTTTTTGACTATTTTCGTCATTGTTGATAGAGTTTCATGCAAAAGAAACTCGATTTAAAATTTAATTTATTTCACGCTCATATATTTTGTTTTCAGGGAATAATTTTTGCAACAACTTCTCCATAATGCTTGGAATATGGTGCAAGCACGAGTTTCGAAGCACTGCGTTGCAAATTTAACATTATGCTATTGCAGAATACTTGGACTACCAGTGTTGTACTTTGTTGTGAGATCTGCCACAGATCTCCACTTACTTTTCTTTACAGAGTGGGCAAGGATCCAACTTCAGCTTTCTGTCATAAGGCGTGGACTTGCAACACCTTGTCGCCTATGCGTCGTCTCACTTCTTCCAACAACTTTCCACAGATGCTCACGACAGTAGTACGCGAACAGCCGATAAGCTTCGCTGTTTCCCAGATGTTCGTTCCCTGGTACCGCGTCATAACAGTCTGCCCCTTGTGTAAAAGTCTCTTATGCCAGTGGATATCCCTGTTGCAGCTAGTATTGTTATTAGAATGATTCCCCATTCGTCTCTGCTCCGCCTTTTACATGCATTTCTTACCGCGTCACATGCCCGCAACGCCACTTGGCCTTATTCAGTCTCGCGGGGGGCATATGTCATAATGTTTTTGCTTATCATTGAAGACATGTATGCTGTATACAGTAAGGGCGCGCCATTATAAAAGTGCTGAAAATTGTAGCATTTGTGACTGGATTAAGAATCTTTTCGTAGGGAGAATACAACACGTTATTTTGCCTGGAGAATCATCAATTGTTCAAATTTGTGAGAATTTCTAAGGGGCACAACTTAAACTAACTTACGGTAAGAACAACACACACACCCATGCCCGCGGGAGGACTCGAACCTCCGACGGGAGGGGCCGCGCAGTCAGTGACATGGCGCCTCTAACCGCGCGGCCAATCGGCGTGGCGGAGAATCATCGAGCGATGTGGGAGTATTATGTTGGTGCATAAGTTCGTGGCGGTTTTCGTTTGTATTTTGGTATTCCGGTTGCTGAGTGTTTATTTATCGATTGTTATTTTTTATTTGTAGTTCGCTGTTGCTATTTGAGTTTGCATCTTCTCATTTTGTTCAAATGGTTCAAATGGCTCTGAGCACTATGGGACTCAACATCTTAGGTCATAAGTCCCCTAGAACTTAGAACTACTTAAACCTAACTAACCTATGGACATCACACACACCCATGCCCGAGGCAGGATTCGAACCTGCGACCGTAGCAGTCCCGCGGTTCCGGACTGCAGCGCCAGAATTCTCATTTTGTCATTTGGAGATAAGTGAGTGGAGCTGTGGACGCTGGGAAACGTAGTGACAAGTGGAGAAATCGGAACATTTCCGGCATATTCTTCTATTTTAAGTCAACAGAGGGCTGACAGCAGCGGAGGCAGCCAGAAACGTTTGCGGCCGGCCGCGGTGGCCAAGCGGTTCTAGGCGCTTCAGTCCGGAACCGTGCGACTGCTACGGTCGCAGGTTCGAATCCTGCCTCGGGCATGGAAGTGTGTGATGTCCTTAGGTTAGTTAGGTTTAAGTAGTTCTAAGTTCTAGGGGACTGATGACCTCCAATGTTAAGTCCCATAGTGCTCAGAGCCATTTGTGCCAAACGTTTGCGCCCTGTATGGGAATAATGCCATTGGACAGAGCACGGCTAGAAAATCGATTTCTCTTTTTAAGGAGGATCGTTTTGACGTGACTCTTCACGTTCAGAAAGACATTCGGGGTTTGACGAAGATGGTTTAAAAGGCATTAATCCACAATGATCCGCGTCAGTGTACTCGAGAACTGGCAAATGTGATCATTCCACCATCGTGTGACGTTTGCATGCAATGGGGAAGGTTCAAAAATCGGGTGTATGGGTACCGCATGCTCTAAGCCAAAATCACAAAAATCAGCGGATGGCCATACGTGCATCTCTGCTCGCTCGTCATCAGGTGGCTCGTAAACAACACCGAATATTCCTATCCTGTATCGTTAATAACGACGTCTTTATGCTAACATAAGGAAAAGAAGGGACTGGATGAGCCCAAACAAGTACAAAGACCTGCAAACATCCACAAAGATAATGTTATGCGTGGGGTGGTGGAGCAGCGACGGTGTGGTGTACTACGAATTGTTTCTCCGAAGTGTAGCCAGCCCTGCTGAGTCATTATCAACAACTGAAACGTCAAACAGACGCAGTCCGAGAACAACGACAAGGAAGACTGCGTGACGTCATGCTACTCCACGATAACGGCCGCCCGCATTTTTCTAGACTGACAAAAACCACGATACAGGAGTTGGGTTGGGAAGTCATCCGGCACCCCCTTATTCACCTGAACTTGCGCCCTCAGATTTACACCTTTTCTGCTCACTATCGAACAACCTCTAAGGAACTTTCTTTCCCGATGTAAATGCGCTCTGAAACTGGCTCGACGAGTTCTTAGCCTCAAAACCACTTGATGTCTATAGTAGCGGAATCGAAGTTACCCCAGAATTGTCAGACTGTTGTCAATAGTGACGGAGACTAAAGTTTCTATTTCGTGTACCTGTTGCGTTTATTTAACTTACGGAAAAACGCTATGAACCTGTGCACCAACCCAACAACTTCGAGTGTGCCCCACTGAACTGTGTTGTGACTCTTGCTGTTCATGCTATGTATTAATGGCCCTGCGGACACTGTCAGTAGTAACCTCTGACTTTTCGCAGATGATGCAGTTATCTACGAGGTGCATTCAAGTTCTAAGACCTCCGATCTTTTTTCTCCGGACTCGAAAGAGATAGAAACATGTGCATTGTTTTAAAATGAGGCCGCGTTCATTGTCAATACGTCCCAGAGATGGCAGCACCGTACGGCAGATGGAATTTTACCGCCAGCGGCGAGAATGAGAACTGTTTTAAATACTTAAAATGGCGACGTTTTCCTTACTTGAACAGCGTGCAATCATTCGTTTTCTGAATTTGCGTGGTGTGAAACCAACTGAAATTCATCGACAGTTGAAGGAGACATGTGGTGATGATGATGATGATGATGTTTGGTTTTTGGGGCGCTCAACTGCATGGTTATCAGCGCCCGTACAATTATCCAATCTTTGCTCAGTCCAATTTCGCCACTTTCCTGGATGATGATGAAATGATGAGGACAACACAAACACCCAGTCATCTCGAGGCAGGTGAAAATCCCTGACCCCGCCGGGAATCGAACCCGGGACCTCGTGCTCAGGAAGCGAGAACGCTACCGCGAGACCACAAGCGGCGGACACATGTGGTGATGGAGTTATGGATGTGTGGAAAGTGCGTTCGTGGGTGCGACAGTTTAATGAAGGCAGAACATCGTGTGACAACAAACCGAAACAACCTCGGGCTCGCACAAGCCGGTCTGGCGACATGATAGAGAAAGTGGAGAGAATTGTTTTGGGGATCGCCGAATGACTGTTGAACAGATCGCCTCCAGAGTTGGCATTTCTGTGGGTTCTGTGCACACAATCCTTCATGACGACCTGAAAATGCGAGAAGTGTCATCCAGGTGGGTGCCACGAATGCTGACGGATGACCACATGGCTGCCCGTGTGGCATGTTGCCAAGCAAATGTTGACGCGCAACGACACCATGAATGGGACTTTCTTTTCGTCGGTTGTGACAATGGATGAGACGTGGATGCCATTTCTCAATCCAGAAACAAAGCGCCAGTCACGCGGTCCGGAACCGCGCGACTGCTACGGTCGCAGGTTCGAATCCTGCCTCGGGCATGGATGTGTGTGATGTCCTTAGGTTAGTTAGGTTTAAGTAGCTCTAAGTTCTAGGGGACTGCTGACCACAGCGCCAGTCAGCTCAATGGAAGCACACAGATTCACCGCCACCAAAAAAATTTCGGGCAACCGCCAGTGCTGAAAAAATGATGGTGTCCATGTTCTAGGACAGCGAGGGCGTAATCCTTACCCATTGCGTTCCAAAGGGCACTACGGTAACAGGTGCATCCTACGAAAATGTTTTGAAGAACAAATTCCTTCCTGCACTGCAACAAAAACGTCCGGGAAGGGCTGCGCGTGTGCTGTTTCACCAAGACAATGCACCCGCACATCGAGCTACCGTTATGCAACAGTTTCTTCGTGGTAACAACTTTGAAGTGATTCCTCATGCTCCCTACTCACCTGACCTGGCTCCTAGTGACTTTTGGCTTTTTTCAACAATGAAAGACACTCTCCGTGGCCGCACATTCACCAGCCGTGCTGCTATTGCCTCAGCGATTTTCCAGTGGTCAAAACAGACTCCTAAAGAAGCCTTCGCCGCTGCCATGGAATCATGGCGTCAGCGTTGTGAAAAATGTGTACGTCTGCAGGGCGATTACGTCGAGAAGTAACGCCAGTTTCATCGATTTCGGGTGAGTAGTTAATTAGAAAAAAAGTCGGAGGCCTTAGAACTTGAATGCACCTCGTATAATGAAGTACTATCTGGAAGAAGTTCTAAAAATATTCTGTCACATCTTGATAGAATTTAAAAGTGGTGCAAAGATTGGTAACTTATTTTAAATCAGTCCACTCAGACAAATACCTGAGTGTAAAAAATTGTAGGAATATGAAATGGAACGATCAGATAGTCTCAATTGTAGATTAAGCAGGTGGCACACTGCGATTCATTGGCAGAACACAAGGGAAAAGCAATTAGCCTACAGAGTAGACTGGATACAAAACACTTGTGCGACCCATCACTGTACCAAACAGGACTAACAGAGGTACAAAGAAGGGCGGCACGAATGGTCGTAGGTTTGTTCCATCGATGGGAGACTGTTACAGAGATGCTGAAAGAAGTAAAATAGCAGGCGCTTGAAGATAGACGCAAAGTATCCTATGAAATTCAACTTAGAAAATTTCTGGAACTAACTTTAGGTGATGAATCAAAGAATACGTTGCAAGCCCCTGTCTCACTCACAGAGACAGCGAAGACAAAAGTAAACTAATTACAGCGCTCGCAAAGGATTTGAGCAACGATTCTCCCCGCGCTCCATACGTGAATGGAGCGGGGAAAAGCCATAATAAATGTTACAGTGGGTAGTACCCTCTGCCACTCACTTCACAGTGGTTTACAGAGTGCGGATGTGGATGTCGCTGTAGCTGTAGATGTACAACTGCAGGTGACCAACTGCAGTGTGGGTAGCTGTCCTCGAACGAAAAAAGTTAACTGAAAACTGAACGTTGTTTGATTACACTAGCAGCAATCAATCACAGGAGTCAGTCACAGCAGTTAAATATATAAAGGTATCCACGCAGAGAGATTTAAAGTGAAATGGCCTTACACACACATCAAAAAATGTTCTGCATCAAGCGGGTTTCCAGAACTCCTGACGATAGACGTTGACTGTGGATATTGTATCACAGACACAGTCACTTTGACTGTTCAGAAATGTTACTAAATCCGCCCAAAGATGTAAACAACCATGCATGAGCAGCGCCTGTTAGACGGAGCCGATCAGTTCCAGTTATTCTACTTATTCCAGGAAGGAGGTACACTGCACCTGTTGTCAGTAGTTCAACCATCCCTAGACGGTCGATGCCGCGGTTCGACCGCGCCCGCATTGTTACTTTGTGCCAGGAAGGCCTCTCAACAAGTTAAGTGTTTAGGCGTCTCGGAGTGAACCACAGCGATGTTGTTCGGACATGGAGCAGATACAGAGAGACAGGAACTGTCGATGGCATGCCTCGCTCAGGCCGCCCAAGGGCTACTACTACAGTGGATGACCGCTACCTACGGATTGTGGCTCGGAGGAACCCTGACAGCGACGCCGTCATGTTGAATAATGCTTTTCGTGCAGCCAAAGGACGTCGTGTTACGACTCAAACTGTGCGCAATAGTCTGCAGGATGCGCAACTTCACTCCCGACGTCCATGGCGAGGTCCATCTTTGCAACCAAGACACCATGCAGCGCGGTACAGATGGGCCCAACGACATGCCGAATGGACCCCTCAGGATTGGCTCAAAAATGGCTCTGAGCACTATGGGACTTAACTTCTGAGGTCATCAGTCCCCTAGAACTTAGAACTACAAGGACATCACACACATCCATGCCCGAGGCAAGATTCGAACCTGCGACCGTAGCGGTCGCGCGGTTCCAGACTGTAGTGCCTAGAACAGCTCGGCCACTCCGGCCGGCATCGGTAGGCAGGGGGATCGTCTTATTAGCCAATAAACAGAGTGTAATAATACTTAGAAAGTTTATTTTTTGTGCAAACATACACTTTTTTAAATGAACAATGCCTATTGACATTAACAAACTAAAGGAAGGGCAAATTAGAATGTCAGTGGTGTTTGTTGCAGGACTCTATGGGGAGTCGTTTGCGAAATATCTGATTTTGAAAAGTCCCCACACTGACACTTGTTTGTGGCATTCAACCTGCGTCGTTGCTAGGCATGATGTTGTTATGTTTGCTTACAGTGTGCTTGTGTGTGCCTCGAGTGCAGTGCTACTTGCTGGACATTTAGTGTGTGACAGTCCAAGCGGCATGTCTTGAGTCGAAGATGGGATTTGCCAATGCAGAAAAAGCCTACATGCTCGTGATATATGGAGAGCGTGGGAAGAATGCAGTTCGTTGTTGTACGGTGTATTCGGCAAGATATCCCAATACACGTCGCTCATGACGCCAATTATTTATCAACCTTTTCAACTAGTTACATGAAAGTGGTAGTGTAACACCTAGACGTCCTTAGGTTAGTTAGGTTTAAGTATTTATAAGTTCTAGGGGACTGATGACCATAGATGTTAAGTCCCATAGTGCTCAGAGCCATTTGAACCATTTTTTTTTTGTAACACCTAGAGAACGTAAAAGAAGAAAACAAGTGACGACAAAAGAGGGGGAATTAATGTTCTTGCTGCTGCTGCAGTTTATTCAAAATTTAGCTTTCGCGCTATCGCACGAGGAATTGACAAGAGTCAGGCAAGCCTCCTATGCATTCTCCTTAGGCACAGATTCCGTCCCTATCACATCTCTCTCCATCAAGTGCTGCATGGAAATTATTATGGGAACCGTGTTAGCTTTTGTACATGGGCGTTAAGACAGGATATTCCAGATATATCAGGTATCTTGTTTAGTGATGAAGCCACATTTACCAATCATGGTCAGGTAAAAAGCCGAAACAAGCATTATTGGTCTGTTGACATTCCCCGCTGTCTTCCTCAGATGGAACGTCAGCGTTCATGGAGTGTAAACGTGTGGTGTGGGATAGTGAACCATCAGATCATAGGCCCGTTTTTCATCGACGGCAGACTGAACGCTCACAAGTATCGCAGCCTCCTAACAGATCACCTTCCACGGATGCTAGAAGACGATCCTCCGCAGGCTAGGAGGAAGCTGTGGACCAACATGATGGCTATCCAGTCCATAGTGCACGAAGTACTGCAGCATGTCTTCACGAATTCTTTCCAAATCGTTGGACGGACGCTAATGACCTGTACCTGGGCCGGCCCGTTCCCCGGATTTGGCGCTTGTAAACTTTTTTCTATGGAGAAAATTGAAAGACGGCCTACAAGGACACACCAACAACATCCGAAGATATGCGACGACGTATTTCTGCAACCTGCTCGAACATCTCGCTGAAATGTTAGCACGTGTTAAGCAGTCGTTCCATACCAGACTGGTAATGTGTATTGCCGCTGCCGGTGGTGATTCTGAACACAACCTGCGATGGTCAGTTATCTCATTACTGGTCAGAATCCACATAAGTACTGTATGCACTTGTGTTGTTCCTTAGTGTGTGCTACCACAGGTATTGTAAAAGTGTCGTGTGGGAACTTTTCAAAATACGATATCTCGTAAACGACTCGCACTAAAATCCTGCAACAAACTCCTTGACATCTAATTTGCCTGACTTTTAGTATTGTAGTGCGAACAGGCATTTTTACATTTTAAAAAGTGTATATCTACACAAAAAATACACTTGGTAAGTACTATTATAATCTAGGCGAAAACTGAACGTCGGCGACGAATCAGCTTTGCGAAGCCCTTTCACTTTGCAACCAGACAGAAAATGTTAAATTAAATGAGCTAAATTATACACTAATAATAATGATAAACAAATTTTATTATTGTAATATACAAGGAATATACAAGGATTATTACGATAACAAAGTTACATTAAACACACACACATTAAAATGAACGAAACTTCCGCCTTTTCGCCACACTGAGTTCGTTTAAGATTACGTCGTAGTTAATATCAGCCGCTATTTTCGCTTCAGTTGATACTACTGACAAAGCAGATAGTCTTTCTTGGCTCATAGTGCTTCTTAAGTATATCTTAATCAATTTGATTTTGAGAAACTTCTCTCGGCAGAAGCTGTCCTGACCTGAACTGTGAGCATTATTCTGATTGTTATGTAAAGATTTGGATATACTACTTTCAAATCATTTTCTAATACGTACTGAGTAAGTTGTTTTGCGTCTTTGACTGAGTCCTGTAGGTTGGATTTTAAAAGTTGGAGTTCCTCATAAAGTTAGAAAGGCTCTATGTCGCTATTTTCGCCTTCTCGAAGTATTATACCTAAACATTACAATTTTTGCGAAGGTTGTCCTTGGATAACGATTTCAAATAATTAATATCGCAAATAAAACCAAATCGTTCAAAATATTCGTCGAGCACTTTCAATCGACATTCGGTATAGACTGTTATAGCGTCTACAAAAAGCTAACTCTGTACTGCATTTCAGCAGATTTTATAGGTTCATCAATATGTTCGTAACCGAACACTCGGTTTTCCTGTGCTATTCTTTTTTTTTAAATTGAGACTGAATTTCGTAACTACTATCTGCGATGTTGCTTTTCACCGTTGCTCAATGTTCTAGTACAATGAAATTTAGTAAAATGTACTTTATTTGCGTCTTTGGGGTAACTTTCAGCAGGTTTCTCTAGGGTTTGTTGGGAACCATTTTGAATTAAATCATGACGCAGCGAATCTGTTACTGGAAATACCCACTTTCCCGGATCTAATTCTATAAATGACTCTCTTATGTGAACGCTTTGCTCTTCATTATCACTTCTGAAGTCTTGCTTTGGCTCAGAATCTCGGATCACAGCAGTTTCACCAAACTCTGATGCTGTATCAGAAAGGGTACCAGATTCAGTCGACCCTGAAGCTGGTCCTGTTTTAGAAACTAAAGACACTTGGATAAGAGCTTAATTGGAGGCCTCTGGAGTAATTACACCTGAAGTTTTCTTACGAAATTTCATCATACTTAAACTCGTAGCTTGGTTGATATAATCGTCTCGGCCTTTCTGTATGTTTTTGATGCACGGGATTCCCATTTTCTCCCCACATCTCTAACTCTTGAGTGTCCTCCAGACATGATGATCTAAAAAACATATTGTGCTAAGTACGTTGATAAGTACACTAGGGTACTTAAAATACTCAGTGTCATAGAATAGAGAGAATAGGCTGTGCGATTTTCACACATGGCAGAATATCTTTTTTTTTTATTCTGTCATATATGACAGTAGCCAAATAAATACGCCAAGAAATGTATTTGTATTCTAACTTACCATAGAATGGGGTTCTTTTTAGAATGTATGGCTGAAATTGATATAACCACACCTTCAGAAATAAAAGACTTGTTCACTTGTTCCAGTTCAATAACTTGAAAAAAGAGTGAAGTGTCACTTGGTAGGACTGGTTTCAGAGACAATGGCCACTACAATGCTCCTGCCTGTACTCTCTCTTCCTCTCAGCATTGTTGCATTTGCTTGTTGTTGGATCGAAGTGGCAACTTGGAAAAACTGTTCGTACCAAGCGAACTGTGAATATGGTATAAAGAAAGCTAAGTGTTTTTTCCGTTTAACATGCATCTTTATTTAATATGGCAATCAGCTTCCTCTCTAAGTATATAATTTAATAATTTATTTTGTAAAATTTTTTTGGTCTATATGAACGACTTTGCAAAAAAATAGTCTCCTTCGAGTACCATGCGTTACTGCCGTCTAGTGAGCATGCGCTGATTCGCGACAGGTATATCCAGCGCGAATCGTTTATTGTAATAGGCCTGCCAGAACCAGTCTGCAGTCGCAAAGTTGTACGACTGGAGCGCTGGCGCAGAGGTGTGCGCCTTAGATGCGTCTTGTAATGGGGCTTAATGTTGCCAGACGATCCTTGATAAATAATATTACATTCGTACGGAAATAGAGACGCACAACTAAGTACCTAAAATTTTTACAGCTTCAACAACTTTTATGCGAGGCCTGCACAGGCACGAGGCCGTCAGCGGTCGCCGACGTTGGCGATTTCTAATACCGCCGCTGACTACCAATATATTCTGGGAATACCACACATCAGTAGCACTTTACATTGCCGAAATATCTGCGGTGCAAGTCCTAGGTGATTCACCTCGTATATCTAGTTGCAGATGTGGGGAAGAAAATTATGGAAATGTTTTCCAACCACTAAGGAAACCACGTCAGATTATTCGCCTGAGCGATATTTGTGCACTGGTCATCAATATGTGACCTTTACAAAGTTTTCTTATGGAAACAGAAAAAAGAAAATTTAAATCAAAAGAAAAAAGAACTGGACGATTTTGACACAGATTGTTGAGGTAAACGTGAGAGCTTGAAAGAATACTCAATAATCTCCAGAGGGAGGTGCTGTAGTGAAGACGTTGTGTATCACTTAATGGCATACTCTTGAAATACTTAAAGTGGTCGTTTCACGAGGAGTCAAGAAATGCACCGCTTCGCGCCAAATAATCTCACTAGAGATGCAGACTTACACGGAAATGTTTCGACTGTCTGTCTTCTCGCACTCCATCAACAAAGGCATATGGAAATGGAAATGAGCGTTTGGCGTCTACATCTACATCTACACCTACATTTATACTCCGCAAGCCACCCATCGGTGTGTGGCGGAGGGCACTTTACGTGCCACTGTCATTACCTCCCTTTCCTGTTCCAGTCGCGTATGGTTCGCGGGAAGAACGACTGTCTGAAAGCCTCCGTGCGCGCTCTAATCTCTCTAATTTTACATTCGTGATCTGCTCGGGAGGTATAAGTAGGGGGAAGCAATACATTCGATACCTCATCCAGAAACGCACCCTCTCGAAACCTCGCGAGCAAGCTACACCGCGATGCAGAGCGCCTCTCTTGCAGAGTCTGCCACTTGAGTTTCTTAAACATCTCCGTAACGCTGTCACGGTTACCAAATAACCCTGTGACGAAACGCGCCGCTCTTCTTTGGATCTTCTCTATCTCTTCCGTCAACCCGACCTGGTACGGATCCCACACTGATGAGCAATACTCAAGTATAGGCCGAACGAGTGTTTTGTAAGCCACCTTCTTTGTTGATGGACTACATTTTCTAAGGACTCTCCCAATGAATGTCAACCAGGCACCCGCCTTACTAACAATTAATTTTATATGATCATTCCACTTCAAATCGTTCCGCACACATACTCCCAGATATTTTACAGAAGTAACTACTACCAGTGTTTGTTCCGCTATCATATAATCATACAATAAAGGATCCTTCTTTCTATGTATTCGCAATACATTACATTTGTCTATGTTAAGGGTCAGTTGCCACTCCCTGCACCAAGTGCCTATCCGCTCCAGATCTTCCTGCATTTCGCTACAATTTTCTAATGCTGCAACTTCTCTGTATACTACAGCATCATCCGTGAAAAGCCGCATGGAACTTCCGACACTATCTACTAGGTCATTTATATATGGTGTGAAAAGCAATGGTCCCATAACACTCCCCTGTGGCACACCAGAGGTTACTTTAACATCTGTAGACGTCTCTCCGTTGATAACAACATGCTGCGTTCTGTTTGCTAAAAACTCTTCAATCCAGCCACACAGCTGGTCTGATATTCCGTAGGCTCTTACTTTGTTTATCAGGCGACAGTGCGGAACTGTATCGAACGCCTTCCGGAAGTCAAGAAAAATAGCATCTACCTGGGAGCCTGTATCTAATATTTTCTGGGTCTCATGAACAAATAAAGCGAGTTGGGTCTCACACGATCGCTGTTTCCGGAATCCATGTTGATTCCTACATAGTAGATTCTGAGTTTCCAAAAACGACATGATACTCGAGCAAAAGACATGTTCTAAAATTCTACAACAGATCGACGTCAGAGATATAGGTCTATAGTTTTGCGCATCTGCTCGACGACCCTTCTTGAAGACTGGGACTACCTGTGCTCTTTTCCAATCATTTGGAACCTTCCGTTCCTCCAGAGACTTGCGGTACACGGCTGTTAGAAGGGGGGCAAGTTCTTATCTTATTACATTCGACGCCACATTGGGTGACCTGCTCGCCGGATGGGGATGAAATGATGATGAAGACAACACAACACCCAGTCTCTGAGCGGAGAAAATCCCTGACCCAGCCGCGAATCGAATCCTGGCCCGTAGGACGGCAATCCGTCACGCTTACCACTTTTTTTTATCGTTGTGTTTGGTCGTTGCGGACGTCGCAAGACATCCTGTCCCAGTTCGGTGGTTGATCCTTCCACTCAGTTTTATATTACAGAGGCCAACCGGCTCTCTGACCGAACACGCTGAGCTACCGTGCCGGCTGTCCACTCAGCTATCGGGGCGGACAACAAAGGCATGTAAAATAATACTAGTATACTGTGTATCTTTCCTTGCACTCCTTATGATGGCTTGCGGAGTACATGTACTCGTGTACATTATCTTTGCAACAAGGGGAAAGAAAAGTGTAACCTCAATCGCTACTTGCGTTGAAACGAGAGCAAGAACTCAACTAGGCGGCAATTACTGGGAACGCTATTGGTATATTTAAATTAAGGTAAGTACAGCGAATAGATAGTGTCTTAAATATTTTTCGACAGCATATACGAAAATAAGGTGTCCATGCCATTATTATTTGCATCAGGCCAATAAGAAAAAACCAAAAAGCTGTGAGAGGCAACGAAGACTTCACCGACTTTCGATAATTATATAGTTGAGCGTGCAGTTATTACGTAATCAACTACAAAAACTCATTTGTGATCGAGAAAACATAATTAGTAATACATCTGAAAATTTTCTATTTTTTCTCATCAATATAGTTGTAACGATAATGATTAAAGAACAAAAACTCTTGTATGTCATAGGGTAGACACTACTGTTGCGGAGGAGAGCATTTACTGACTCTTGCTTGCTCACGAGTATCCATAATACAGTAAAACGAAATCGACAATCTTCGAGGGGCCCTAATGCTGTTTCTAGGAACAGTTTGGAGTTAGCCGGCCGCAGGGGCCGAGTGGTTCTAGGCGCTTCAGCCTGGAAGCGCGCGACGGCTACGGTCGCAGGTTCGAATCGTGCCTCGGGCATGGATGTGTGTGATGTCCTTGGGTTAGTTAGGTTTAAGTAGTTCTAAGTTCTAGGGGACTGATGACGTCAGATGTTAAGTCCCATAGTACTCAGAGATATTTAGTTTGGAGTTAAAAACCATGTCCGGGAACAGTGTCCGACGAGGCTGCAGGGCATCTAATTTATAGTGGCCAACGCCTGTCAATAAACTACCCCTTTGGTAGCGAAATTTGTGTAAGCTCACGCATTGGTTATTAATTGAAACCCTCAGCTGCCGAGAGGTGTTGTTAACATACCTCGATGGGGACAGCTGAAAATGTGTGCCCCGACCGGGACCCGAACCCGGGATCTCCTGCTTACATGGCATCTGAGCCACCGCGGACACAGATGATTATCGCTTCCCGTGAGACCCACCTTCCCAACTGTCCACAATCTACATACGTAATGTCCCGGTCGGGGCACATATTTTCAGCTGTCCCCATCGAGGTATATCAACAGCATCTGTCTGCAGCTGAGGGTTTCAATTAATTATCATTTATTCTAGAGAAGCGGCACCGTCATCAATGATATCTGTTCTTTCGAGAATCTTCATATATACTCGGCGTTGGTGTTTTGACAGGCGTGGAGGTGTTTGACACCTTTTAACGCCCTGAATGCTGTCAGGCCGTTTGCGAGAAGTTCCGTTTGCAGCACCTCAGCGTACTACCTCACGTTTACTGTCGAAGTTGTAGTCTAATGGCAGGCTCTGGTCCTTAAACTTCGATGCCCGTTGGTGTATTTGGATGACGTTACCGGACATAGGCTCCTACCACAATTTGCCCAGCAAGACGCCATCTATCAACCCTCGAAGTTTGTTGCAATTTTTGTTGTTGCATCTTGTATATTTCTAATAGTGGCAAGCCATCACTCGATCTTTCCTTCAGGTAAAACAGACAGAAAGACTCAGTAGTGTATGATTACAACAAAATTGCAGAACAGTCATTGGAAGCAGTTGTTTCCGTAAAAATCTAAGAGTCTGTGTAGGGAGCGATGTGATGTGGAACGACAACACAAAATTAATAACGAGTAAGCCAGATGCCAGACTGAGACTCATTGGTAGAATCCTCAGGAAATGTAGTCAATGAACAAAGGAAGTAGCTTACAAAACATTCATTCGACCAATCCTTGAATATTACTCGCCAGTGTGGGATCCCTACCAGATAGGACTGCTAGAGGAAATGAAGAAGATCCAAAGAAGAGCAGCACGTTTCTTTACTTTTTCATTTAAAGAGATGGTCAGCCAACTCCAGTGGCAGACGCTGCAAGAGAAGTGTTTTGCATCACGGTGTGGTTTATCGTTAAAGTTCCGAGAGCGTACATTCCTAGAAGAGTCAAGCAATATATTGCTTACTCCTAAGCGAAAAGACCATGAAGATAAATTAGGAAGATTCGAGCCCACACGGAGACTAGACAGCAATCGATCTTCACGCGAACCACACGCTAATGGCGCAGGAAAAGGGGGGAAGTGAAACTGGTACACAAAGGACCCTCCGCCTCACTCCGTAAAGTGGCTTGCAGAGTATAGTTGTAGATGATGTAATTAGCACTGGTATTACGGGGTCACCATAAAGTCGCATAGTCATTTAAAAAATCATCACTTGCAAAGTATTTGAGATTGAGCATCAAATTTGGTTGTAAAACGTTTACCAGGTCTCAAAGATTTTATCTGTTATGCGACAATACTAATGTGTGACTTACTAGTGGATCGTGGAACATCAAGGCGATATTCGAGTTCTGCCCACTCATAGGTCATCGTTGCATCACCGACAGTTCTGATTCCTTCATTCATTCGTGCAAGAAGGCTAGCATTGTCATTGTGCTGTGTACACGTGATACTTGACATAATCCACAAAAAGAAGTGTAATGGCTTGACACAGGGAGCGCACGGGGGCCATGCGCTGCGACCATCACGCCCCTTCTATCTCTCAGGAAATGTGTCATTCAGCACATCACGCACGTTTCAAACTCCAGTGTGGGGTTGCATCATCATCCTGTACGATGATGCACCGTAGCAGATCTTTCATCTGTGGTAGCACGAACTGTTCGAGCATGTCTAAGGAACATTTCCTGTTACGACTTTCTCAACGACGAAATTGGACCTATAAGCCTATAATGCATTATACCACCTAAGCCTTAGACTATTGTGTCCGTGTGTGTTGTGTGGGTTTCGGGGCATCAAATCCTACTGTTCTTGTCTCTTCCAATGACCAAAAATGTGGAACGTCGCTTCTTCTGAAAATAGCCACTTCTTCAGTAAGTAGTTTTCAGCATCTATGGCGGCCAGCATGGAACACGCGAGTGCATACCGCAGAGAACGGTCGTTTGGCTGCAATGCTTGGACCATTTGCACTTTGTATGCAAAAGTTGATCATGCTTCCTGCAGTTCACGTGATGCACAATGAATTGACTTCCTGGGGGCTGTGTCTAAATGCAACTTGCACTCTGTTAACACGTGTTTCAGGTACAGGGTTACGTCTACTTCGAGGAAGGTCTTCGACGAGGCCAGTCTCTTTGAAGTTTTTGAACCACCTCATTATGCTTGTTTTTACTCGTGGTAACCTCCCATACTGTGTCTATAATACCGCAGTATCTTCATCACAGATTTGGATTCTGCATAACAGATGACGCATTGCTCCTTCTCCTGGTCTGTCGCAGTTTTGATGGAGTGCAAGTAAAATCCGCAAGTAAGGACAAATGAAAAAAATCTTTGAGAGTTGCTAAACGTTTTACAGCAAACCAAAATTCTCTAACAGTTCCCAAGTTATGAGTTTTTGGAGTGATAGCGGGACTTCATGGATGTTTTTTGGTTTATTCAGCACCAAGAGAAGTGACGAAAGACTGGGGAATTTACGCCTTATACTATATTTTTGGACAACAGCCCCGTTAGGGTTTACCAGTGCATATGGCTGACTGCTTCCTCACCAATGACACTCTATTGGTGTTGCTATCTCCTGCTGCGGTACGAGTCTGTCCATCGTCCAATTCCATGTATGCCAAACTTTACCTTTTAGTTTCTCTTGTCTTTATACAAACAGCGTTTACTACACATTTCCAGCAGCGAAATCTGCGCAATTTCGCAGCGTAGCCTAAATAAAAATATCGAAACTGTTACTTTCTTCTTCAGCCTACTCATCTAAGGAAATAAGAGAAATGTTGGAGAGGACATAAGTCAACTGTAAGCTCGGAGAAAGGGAAACCGAGAGTAAATATGCCGATTATATTGGGGAAACGAGGAATTCAGAAAAGCCTAATTAAATCATTTCTATGAATGCGTGGCGTCTGTTCTTTCGGACACAACACATTCGTGTAATTGACTCGCCCCGATGGACAGTCAATCCACAACTTTCAGTGCGGTTGCACATTTACATCCGACTGCCTGAGAGAATCTAAAATTAGAGAGCTTGGAGGACATGGACAGGGACTGCGAACAATTGGCGCTGGATGAGAATGTGGGTCGGCAAGGGAGCGTAGCCAGATAGTCTGAGCAGTTGCGCTACACACTGAGTTCGGATGGGGCAGTGGTTAACACAGCTGCCTAGTAAACAGGATATTCCGCGTTCCAGTCCCAGTCTGGTACACATTGTCACTCCACGCTGCTGATTCCTCATGAAGTCCTGATGCAGCTGATATCATGATTCACCTACCTTGGACTCACCACTGACCGTCACCTCACCCAGATCCCTCATCTCAGCTCTATCCAATCCAAAGTCCACAATCCCCTCTGTCTCCTAAACTCCTCTCTGGCTGGACATGAGGGTTGAACCCCTCTACCATTCTCCACACCTACAAATCGATAATCTGTCCCATCCTCTGATATGCCAGTCCCTCCTGGATATCAGCCCCCCCCCCAAATTCTGTAAGTCCCCCCAGATCCTCCAGTACCACGCACTCTGCCTCGCCTTCTGTATATTCCTCCCATCCCCCACTTGGATCCTCTATGACCTGGTTCATTTCCCCCACCTGCTCCTTTCCCTCAAACACGTCTGCATCCTCTACACCTCCTGCTGACTTGATTCCCCTCATCCCCTGGTTGCTCCTCTCCTCTCCAACACCCACCTGCTGTCATGCCTTCACTGTTGTGCCCCCCTACCCTCCACCTCTACACCCTTCATCTTCTTTCCCAAGGTGGCTTCCATCAACTCCCCCTCCTGGATGATGCCCTCTCTCCCTTCATTTATCCCTCGTATCAGCTATGATCCTCACCTCCCCCTCCCTCCCTCTGTCCTTTCCCCAGGCTTCCTCACCCCCTTCCATCTTGTTTTTTCTCCACCTTCCCACTCCTTGACTCAATTCTCTCCCCTTGGTCCTTTTTCTTTCCTATCCATTGCCTTCCCCACTCCTTCTCGCATCTGCCCTGCCCCTCTTTACCTGTGTCCTTTCCCTCCATTGGCTCCCTCCTTTTTTCCTTTCCTCTCCTCCCCCCCTTTTTCCCCTCATCAGTCCCAGTACTTACCCTCCCCCCCTCCATCTGCCGCCGTGTCTCCTCTACAGTGCTGTTTTAAGAGCACATTCAGTGTTGTGCATCCCCCATCAGTGCTGCGAACGGACACCATACTGTCGCTAGGTGTGTTTTCAAACTGCTGCGAACAGAAACCAACTGTCGCTGTGTTTTTTTAATTGTGCCTGTTTATTTACTACGTGTTTTAATCAGCATCACCGACCGTTTGTTTTTATATTCTTCGCAATTTTTCGCCTTGTTCCATTTTTAATCAGTCATAGTTTTATCGCCTTTTTTTATTTTTATGATATCTCCTAATTTTGTTTTTAACTTTCCTGTAGGCTGCTGAGCGCCCCCCCCCTCCCCCCCATGGCCGAGGCAGGATTCGAACCTGCGACCGCAGCGGTCGCGCGGTTCCAGACTGCAGCGCCTAGAACCGCTCATCCACTCCGGCCGGCTGCGATCTGGACCTGGATAGTATTTCACCTCGTGATCTTCGCTGTCAGTCACCACTGGAACCACCACTTTCGTTCCGCCGGTTTCCTCGTCACCATCAGTGAGAGTAATCATGATCTGTGTTTCTGCTTTCGCAAAGTAGGATAGATAATTTAATGTGCCCCCTGAATGCTCGAATGAATTGATTGCTTGTGCTCTTACTCAACACTGTGTAGTCCTATCAGTGGCAAATGAGAAATGGTCTGGTGCCTACAGATACAAAGATAACAATGGCGACACATGTGTTCGCGTAACCTGAAGAAACACATCCCCTTATATGTCAACACTAGCGGACGTCGAGCTCAGATCACGTACTTTGGTCAAACCCGAATCTGTTCCATCAGTCATTCTACGGAACACTTAAGGATGGACTCTACCCGTAGACCCCGCTGCAGCTTCCTTGTGAGCGTGTTGTGGACCGTGGTAGCACTCTTGTTCCGTTATTGATGAGGAGAACACGACAAGTGCCACATCCCGATTTCCCAGTAACCTCGCTCAGTGGAAAATGAGCCAAAATAAGCGATCAGTATCTCGAAATGTCCGTAGATCTCTGTGATAACGACGTTCAGTGTTTTCATGGTACTTTATGTGCCTTATAGCGAGCAATAAGTTGAACCGAAGAGTTGGAACAGGTGCTAGCGGCGCAGCTTCAAAGTTTTCCGCCTGGTGTTCGAAAGCCGATTATTAGTTTCACTTTTGTTTTTCATTTTTCTACCCATATCCGTAGAAGATTACTACACACATGTTTCCAGTGTATGTTGAAATAACGTTGTCCTTATTTGTCTACTAACTGTGTGTCTGGTGGATGAATTAAAATAATAAATAAATTAATATAAAAATTATTTGAAATTGTTTCCGGTGAAATTCTTGCAGTATATCTTTCATTCATAATCAGCTGAAAGCACCAGTTTTCGGTAAAGTGATCCGTCATGCGTGGTTTGTGGCGAAGTTATTGTCAACTCATGAAATCTTCAGCACTGTTAACGACGTTTCTTTCCTGGATGAGATTCATACGAAGAAATATCACTGTGGCAAACCTGCCCTCGTGCGATGTTCCTGGTGATCGTAATTTCTATGTTTCGTATGTTTTTACGATCTATATCGTCTAAGGAAATGCACCAAATCTTCCTGAAGAATACACATAAGAACAAAATGTAAGAAGTAATATAAGAATTGATATAAGAATGAAATATAAGAGCCGGGCGTTGGAGCCGAGCGGTTCTAGGCGCTTCAGTCTGGAACCGCGCGCCCGCTACGGTCGCAGGTTCGAATCCTGCCTCGGGCATGGATGTGTGTGATGTCCTTAGGTTAGTTAGGTTTAAGTAGTTCTAAGTTCTAGGGGACTGATGACCTCAGATGTTAAGTCCCATAGTGCTCAGAGCCATTTGAACCATTTTTGAAATATAAGAATATGAGAATTTAAAAATATTGTGAACTCTGAAAATACCATACGCGTATCTCTTATATAAAAAATGTGGGACACTTAGTGTGAAACACAGTTGTAATCTTACAATTAATAAGACTCTCTTCTATCCCATAACCTGACGACACACGTTCGGGTACTAACCTTCTAGAGACAAGGGCAGGTAAATGAAAAAATAAATAAATAAACACAATAATCGGGTTTCGAACACAAGGCGCAAAACTGAGAAGCCCCGACGCTAGGCACTGTGGCATCATCTCGACTTAGCGTATCGTGCGGTAAAAAGCAGATAAAGTGTACCTCGAAAATTTTGACCGTTTTTTTTTCTCAGAAACGGTTGAGTATGTACGGATAAGCCGAGACAAGTGTTCGTTTATTTTGATTCTCCTTCCACTGACCGAAGTTCTTGGGAACTATGGCACTTGCCGCCCTCTCCTCGCGAGATATTCGCGGGCACGATAGCACAACCCAACAAACTGCACAAGTAGACGAAATGAAAGCTCCTGTTTCTTTACACACCGTCACTAGTGAGACACAGGAACAGATGGAGGTAACTCCGGCTCCTTAACCCTCTTCGGAACAGTTACAGGGTGCACACCAGGAAGCACCGGTTGAAGTGGAAAGCACTCCGAGTGAGTTTCCGGAAGAAATGGAGGCCTCTTTACCTCCGCCGCTCTCGCCGGAAAAAGGTTCCGGTGGACAACAAAAAATCATGGAGGAGGAGGAGCAGAGGTAATAGCGGCAAAGAACAGAACACGGATACTTTGCTGAACATCCCTGTGTCGGAAAGCAGAAGAGAAAGAGAAAGTCAATCTTCGTGTTTTACGCATGACGAGAGCGTCATTTCGTCAAGTCCGGATCCTTGAAGAAAACGAACACTTGAACATTCATCTTAACACGGCAAAAGTGCGGGCTACGGCACCCGATAAGCGGAGAAACGAAGAGAGTGGCGAGTAGCTGCTACAGAGCACATTCGATGGCAGTTTCTAGCAAAGAAATTCTTAGTAAAGAGACACACGGACCCAAATAACGTGGCGATCAGGATAATCCAGCAACTACCTCAGGTCCTGTACCAAAAAAGAAGGCAATCATACTCATAAAACTCCTCTTCTAGAAACTATCATCAGCTCCAAGCATTATTACCATTACTACCACGACACAACGATGTACCAGAATTAAGCCGCCTGTACGACCTAGCTTCTTTGGGAAACAAGGTATACTCAAAAACTTGTCACACGACGCACCACGAAGGAATTATCAGAATGGCACGAAATCTGAGGATGATTTCGCCACTTTCCTGGATGATGATGAAATGATGAGGACAACACAAACACCCAGTCATCTCGAGGGAGGTGAAAATCCCTGACCCCGCCGGGAATCGAACCCGGGACCCCGTGCTCGGGAAGCGCACGAAATCTGTAGATGTAATGTAAATATACAGACAAATAAATGATTATAATTTCAGAAAAATTGGATGATTTATTTAAGGAGAAGAGCTTCACAAATTGAGCAAGTCAGTAACACGTTGGTCCACCTTTGGACATTATGCAAGCAATTATTAGGCTTGGCATTGATTGCTAGAGTTGTTGGATGGCCTGCTGATGGATATCGTGCCAAATTCTGTATCCCACCGATGTCCAGGGCGTCTTTGTTAGTCATCGAGGCTCAGTTCGAAGCGGGACTCATCCACTGGGCTACATATTGGTAATGGTCGGTTCTTTTCACGTTTAGGGTCCAGTTTAGTTTGCAAAAAGATAGAGGTTTCTATTTGCCGAGTTGCTGCAAGCCGTCACCATATATCAAGCATTAACTTAAAACGAAATGAATGCCTACGAACCGCTGTACTCTTCGGCGGTCACACCTAACTTGTATTTCGTTTGAAAACGACACGGCCGTCCTCCTTTCCCATCGTCCACGAATCCGAACTTGGGTTCCGTCCCTAACGACCTCGTCATCGACGGGATGTTAAATCCTAATCCCCTTTCATTTTTCTTTCCATATGGAATACTGTGGCTCCGTAACTCAATAACTATGAAATCTTGATGAATATGTACAGTCTTACGATAGCGCAGGACGCGGTAATTTTATCCAAAATTATGGTGAGTGACTCGCAGGGCGCACAGCCAGCTGTTCAGTGCATGGAACCACTAACTCCAAATCTCGGTCTCATTATCAAGGACCTCCTCAAGAGAAACACTAACAGCATCACACATAGTTGCATGTCCTCTGTTGCTGTTTGGTATAAATATTCTCCGATTTGAAGTTACTTGCGTTATGCTAAACTGGCAATCTGTTTTGTACAATTAATGTACGTGTCGAATTCTCACATTACTTCTTCTGTTTTGTTTGTGTTGCGTTTTCATGTTTTCGTCGAAATTTAATAGTGACGGTAGACTGTTACTTGATTTGTGGAAACTAGTGTATACAGCATGTTTCTGAAGAAACCGGTTTTAAAGACTGATAGTATAAACAGTAATGAAGTGCAAAAAAGTGTTGACCTGCTCTCAAACGTTTGTAACATACAGTAGTTTCGAACTGTCTGGAATGGGAGCGGTGCAGGGGATCAAAAACAACAGACCATTACTTATTATGTTGTATTATCAGTTTCACTTTACAACTCGTGTTCAAAAGTGCCAATGATAACTTCAGTGTGCTCGTACTTAAAAATAGCGCTCGCGTAGGCAGATAGTGTAACGCAAATCCGGTGTTGGTGCTATGTTCTTTCACACAAGCACAACGTTTGAATCTCAGACAAGAAATTACTTTCTTCTGTACAGTTTTTGCCTGCAGAATACACACTTTAATCAACTTCGTAAGCAACCTAGAGGACTGGCATGAAATTTATGTGCATACAATACCACCATGATCATACCAGAGGTCAGCCTACTCTTCGTTTTGTAATGTGGTACTAATCCTCGCGTTATGTTGGAAGCACACTTTAGTCCACATTTTAGTCCATGGTTGCCAAATAAACATCATTCAGATACTCCAACATGAGATTATTCGGGAATTTCAGCTGCCTTGTTTTGTAAAGATGACTGCATACGCCGGCCGCTGTGGCCGAGCGGTTCTAGGCGCTTCAGCCCGGAACCCCACTGGTGCTACGGTCGCAGATTCAAATACTGCCTCGGGCATGGATGTGTATGCTGTCCTTAGGTTAGTTAGGTTTAAGTAGTTCTAGATCTAGGGGACTGATGACCACAGATGTTAAGTCCCTTAGTGCTTAAAGCCATTTGATTTTTGACTGCATACAATAACTGAACCACTCAGTTTCTCATCAACCATGCTCCGTTATCCCATCCTTTTAATCAAGAATTTAGTATATGTGTATCTCAAAGGCGTTGAGAGTAGAGCATCTATGTACGTTATGAGGTCTTCCTTTAATGTGGCCCATACTTCATCATTTAACGTGGCTCAGATTCCTCCTCAAACATACTGCTAGTTTTTTCGTTTATGTGGCTGCCTGTGGTGTTCTCTGACGAGAAAATACGAAATACCGAGCTCATTGCCATATATATCAGATACTGTGTCGGTATTAGTGTGAACCAAGAAAATAAAAGTCGTCTAGACTGTGATGTAAACGACGAAGTAAGAAAGTGAGAAAAATATACCTAGCAAATATTCTGTCTGGCATTAAAAAGTCAAGGAACTATTGGATTTAAAATAAAGTACAACACTGTAGTCTGGCAGCTGTTAATTCAGACATTATTGAAACTTCCTGGCAGATTAAAACTGTGTGCCCGACCGAGACTCGATCTCGGGACATTTGCCTTTCGCGGGCAAGTGCTCTACCATCTGAGCTACCGAAGCACGACTCACGCCCGGTACTCACAGCTTTACTTCTGCCAGTATCTCGTCTCCTACCTTCCAAACTTTACAGAAGCTCTCCTGCGAACCTTGCAGAACTAGCACTCCTGAAAGAAAGGATACTGCGGAGACATGGCTTAGCCACAGCCTGTGGGATGTTTCCAGAATGAGATTTTCACTCTGCAGCGGAGTGTGCGCTGATATGAAACTTCCTGGCAGATTAAAACTGTGTGCCCGACCGAGACTCGAACTCGGGACATTTGCCTTTCGCGGGCAAGTGCTCTACCATCTGAGCTACCGAAGCACGACTCACGCCCGGTACTCACAGCTTCTTCAGAAATTATTGTTTGTCAAGAGGGTAATGTTTGAATCTTTAGGGAGTACCCTAACAATGCTATCATACAGGGTGTTTCAAAAATGACCGGTATATTTGAAACGGCAATAAAAACTAAACGAGCAGCGATAGAAATACACCGTTTGTTGCAATATGCTTGGGACAACAGTACATTTTCAGGCGGACAAACTGTCGAAATTACAGTAGTTACAATTTTCAACAACAGATGGCGCTGCAATTGATGTGAAAGATATAGAAGACAACGCAATCTGTGGGTGCGCCATTCTGTACGTCGTCTTTCTGCTGTAAGCGTGTGCTGTTCACAACGTGCAAGTGTGCTGTAGACAACATGGTTTATTCCTTAGAAGAGAGGATTTTTCTGGTGTTGGAATTCCACCGCCTAGAACACAGTGTTGTTGCAACAAGACGAAGTTTTCAACGGAGGTTTAATGTAACCAAAGGACCGAAAAGCGATACAATAAAGAATCTGTCTGAAAAATTTCAACGGACTGGGAACGTGACGGATGAACGTGCTGGAAAGGTAGGGCGACCGCGTATGGCAACCACAGAGGGCAACGCGCAGCTAGTGCAGCAGGTGATCCAACAGCGGCCTCGGGTTTCCGTTCGCCGTGTTGCAGCTGCGGTCCAAATGAGGCCAACGTCCTCGTATCATCTCATGCGCCAGAGTTTACACCTCTATCCATACAAAATTCAAACGCGGCAACCCCTCAGCGCCGCTACCATTGCTGCACGAGAGACATTCGCTAACGATATAGTGCACAGGATTGATGACGGCGATATGCATGTGGGCAGCATTTGGTTTACTGACGAAGCTTATTTTTACCTGGACGGCTTCGTCAATAAACAGAACTGGAGCATATGGGGAACCGAAAAGCCCCATGTTGCAGTCCCATCGTCCCTGCATCCTCAAAAAGTACTGGTCTGGGCCGCCATTTCTTCCAAAGGAATCATTGGCCCATTTTTCAGATCCGAAACGATTACTGCATCACGCTATCTGGACATTCTTCGTGAATTTGTGGCGGTACAAACTGCCTTAGACGACACTGCGAACACCTCGTGGTTTATGCAAGATGGTGCTCGGCCACATCGCACGGCCGACGTCTTTAATTTCCTGAATGAATATTTCGATGATCGTGTGATTGCTTTGGGCTATCCGAAACATACAGGAGGCGGCGTGAATTGGCCTCCCTATTCGCCAGACATGAACCCCTGTGACTTCTTTCTGTGGGGACACTTGAAGACCAGATGTACCGCCAGAATCCAGAAACAATTGAACAGCTGCAGCAGTACATCTCATCCGCATGTGAAGCCATCCCGCCAGACACGTTGTCAAAGGTTTCGGGTAATTTCATTCAGAGACTACGCCATATTATTGCTACGCATGGTGGATATGTGGAAAATATCGTACTATAGAGTTTCCCAGACCGCAGCGCCATCTGTTGTTGAAAATTGTAACTACTGTAATTTCGAAAGTTTGTCCGCCTGAAAATGTACTGTTGTCCCAAGCATATTGCAACAAACGGTGTATTTCTATCGCTGCTCGTTTAGTTTTTATTGCCGTTTCAAATATACCGGTCATTTTTGAAACACCCTGTAGGAACTATCACCAAACACTTTTAAAGTGGTTGATGTCATTTTATTGCTCATTACTATCAGTTTTTTAAGTCTCCTTAACTGCTTCTTAAATGATTGTAAACCACAAAAAAATACTTCTGGTGGATATAAACACCAAGATGTTACAAATCAACTGGTTAGACATTTACAATAACAGTGTTCATACAGTGTCTGTATATCACTGCAGTCAACTAAGAAAGAACTCCCCAACTGCGATTGTGGTTTCGCATCAGCTGCTGAATATTTTCGAACAAATGAAAAGTTATGCCGAACCGGGACTTAAACACGAATTTTCCGCTTGTCGCGAGCAATCGCCTTTACAAATTCGCCTATCTCTGCAGGCTTCCAGGAGCGCCACAGGAGTAGGCACAACCACAAATGGATTTCCTGCTTATCGCAGGTGGTCGCCTTTACCATTTCTTTTTATTTATATGTTGGGTCCATGTTTCTGTGTACACTCGGATGCTGGAATTGTGGTGGTAGGAAGCAAAACGCCTCTTTTGCTCCGTAACAATAGAAAACTGAAGGAAATTTAACATTTTTAAAATTTCCTTCTGAGAAAAGCAACGAACTCCTCTTCCTCGCAGAGTAAGGTGTTCATCTTCAGTTGTAGCCAAAATATGTTTTCTTTTTCAAAAATTGAAACATTTCAGCATCTAATTTGAAATTAATCCTTCCCTGGAAACAGTGAGCGGCTCTGTTGCGTTTAAAATTGAAATTGTTGATTCTTCCTGACAGAAATGAGCCACTTTACCAACACATAAATTAAGAAACGAAAGAAGAAGAAATAAAATCATGCAACAACAGCTGGGAATGAAAAAATATTTGCCTTCTGCAAGCCAAAGGAAGCTCCAATACGAACTGGCTAAACTCCTCTTGTGATAAAAAACGTGAAATGATAACGTCCAGTCTAAAACCTAGCAAAAGTGTTCTGCAAAACAAAAACACTCCTCTTCAGAGCACTAGAACTAGTCCACACTTAGCATAGCTCCAGGGCAACAAAGTAAAATCTAGTAGATTCCATCCCTGAAAGCTGTTACTAAGATCAAGTACGAAGAGCCTTCTTATAACCATACCGTAGGACAGCCGACAAAAAGATGGCAAAGAATTCTTGATATATGTCAAACTTTTAAACTTTCAGTTAGTATTCCTATAAATACACCAAAAAAGAAACAGCATCACTAGTTTGAATACCTATGACGGCATAGACTGCATGGCCGAGCAACCGCAATTTCGTATTATGCTTCGCCTTTGGATAGAGTTTAAAATCGGGCAGGATAACACTGCTGACGGGCGCATTTCCAGGAATGGTCCGTCGACGAATGCCACCATGATTCGGCAGAGTTCTCTCACTGCTTTGACAAAGCGACGGTGAAATCAGTGTTCCTCTGTGTCGGGGTCACCACACCTTCCACTTGCAGTTGATGCCCGTAGACTGAAGTCCACGAGTCGCTGCTTTGTTGTATTATTCACTACTTTGTCCCACAGCACCCGAATATCTGGTGGAAGCGCTGGGTGACAGATGTTCTTGCACGTCTGCTGCCAGTTCGCTGTAGGCAATCGAACTTGCAGCTTGTGGACTTGTGATCAACCGAGAATGGCAGCATAAAGTCGCCGAACCGTCATATGCCTGTCGTGGCCGTCCATAAAATGTAAATACTGGCGCGGAAGTACTCACGTGCAAAAGACATGTGGGTGCGGGATGAAATGAAATGTCGTATGGCTAGGGCCTCCCGTCGGGTAGACCATTCGCCTGGTGCAGGTCTTTCGAGTTAACGCCACTTCGGCGACCTGCGCGTCGATGGGGATGAAATGATGATGATTAGGACAACACAACACCCAGTCCCTGGGCGGAGAAAATCTCCGACCCAGCCTGGAATCGAACCCCGGCCCTTAGGATTGACAGTCTGTCATGCTGACCACTCAGCTACCGGGGGCAGACGGGTACAGGATGCCCGACGCTGACACTAGGGCTCGCTCTGACTGCGGCCAATAGCTGGCCGGAAGTCCTGCCGTCGATCCATCCGAGTTGCCGGCTTGCCATGCGGCTGCGCGGTGGACGATCCGCGCCGCGCACTTGCGTTTCAAGTCGCCCAGTACGAGGCCCCCAAGTGACAAGGCCCCCGCACTAACTTCAAAAATCTTCTGCCTCCAGGGTAGCCGCTGTACAACCTGCGAGACTGACCTGCTGAGATGCTTTGGTACACCTAGGGATTGAGCAATGTGCCAGGGCTTGGACGGGATGAACTTAATTAGTATCACGTTTCGAAGTAGGTTGAGCTTCATATTTGCGTGGATTCTGCAAAGATCCTTTGTAGTAACAAGGATTTGTAGTCCGGTTCGTGCCTGCATTTGTTGCAGACATGCAGTGACGTCATTTCCCATTATCGTGTGCTCTCGTACGACACAGCACTAAGATCGTTCGTAGTCAGTTCCATGCTCGCCAGTTTGGAGGAGGACTATTTTATGACGATTGAGTGCTGCACCCGAAGAGCGTTCTTACTCTCTGAGTTACTGTCGAAGTCACATCGGGAACGGTTGCGGACCAGGATCGCTTTCGCCTGATGGATGCGAAGGACATTTATTTTAATTTTACTGAGACGCGGGTGGAGGTTGGCATCGTGACATGCAAGGGTGCCGGGTGTATCTTGGAGACATTGTTGATAAAATGCAAACGCAAGCCTTTTCCAGAAGGATACTTCGCGACTGTAACTCAAAGCAGCAATCCTCAACTGTGGTTCTGCAAGGTTGGTCCATCACGCGAGGATGGAGCTATAACTGCCCACTTTTTGTATGCAGTGTTGCAACACAAGATGTACCTCCGCGTGGAGACCGGCTGCCACAAGATGACTTGTACTGAATTTTCAGAAACACTGAGCTGTCACGGAACTATCACCCTCCAGTTTCATTTAACATGCAAATCCACAGTGGTCACTGAAAGCCACAGAGTGCACTGCAACACTTCGCAAATCGTCTGTGAGCCACTTTGAGACATAGATCCTGTCGATCCTACTGGCACCACTATTAAAGATATGCGTGAACTGGAAGTTGGATGAAAGAGACGCAATGTGTCCGATAGTTCTCTAGTAGCCAAGGTCTCCGCGGGTTCGGGACATTTAGTAGGCATAGGATGCTGGTCGGCCGAGGCTGTGACAGAGTTGAATCGCCGCCGATTACTGTTGGCTGGGTCGTGGCCTAAAAGGGACAGGAGCCTTAATAAAAAAAAAAAAAGGCTCATCTGGCACGTCTGTTATCTGCGCCAGACGGCACATAAATATTGAGAAATTGAACCACCCTGATACACGATATGGGGCGGCCATTCCATAAAAGTTGGATGTCCATTGGAGCAATCGCGTCTTTATAAAGAATTGCGGTTCCACATTTAGTGCTGAGGTTAATACTGAGGACAGCTTCATAGCAGTTATACTATCAAAACTCTTAGCAGTCACTTCTTGAAGTAAAATTATGTGTTTATTTATTGCTTAGTTAGCCTGACCAAATTAGGGTCTTAAGGCCCTCTTTTACATTTGACCAAGAACAACACATACGAAGAAAATTTACGTAAAAGTCGCAATAATAAATTGCAGTGTTAATAAAAATAATAATAATTGGCAATAGTTATATTAATAGTAACATTGACAATGGTGATAAAATAATGGAGGAATTAAGAATGATATTAATTAGTTATTACATAAAAAACTCAATAATTTTCATTATTAACAAAAGTAATAATTTGCAGTAATAATAATAACAGCGACAATAATAACAACAAAATAATGGAGGCAGTGAGAGTGATATCGATTAGTTTAGCACTTTCGAAGCCTTTCTTGCTATTGGAAGAAGTGGAAGGGATAATGAAAGAGGAGAGAACTGAAATGAAAGTGACGATGGTTTCGCCGGCCGGTGTGGCCGAGCGGTTCTAGGCGCTTCAGTCCGGAACCGCGCGACTGCTACGGTCGCAGGTTCGAACCCTGCCTCGGGCATGGATGTGTGTGATGTCCTTAGGTTAGTTAGGTTTAAGTAATTCTAAGTTCTAGGGGACTGATGACCACAGATGTTAAGTCCCATAGTGCTCAGAGCCATTTGAACCATTTTGACAATCGTTGCTAGAAAAGAAGACAATTTCAATAGAGAACTCTGCAGGTAAGGGAAGGGAAATGTGGTTGGGGGAGAGGGGGGGGGGGGATTGACGAGAATGAGCTACAAGAAGGAACAGTTATTATGATAGAAGGTAGGCTATTAGCTGACTTTTCAATTTTGAAAGGATTTTAATTTCTTTAATATTTTGAGAAAGATTGTTCCGAAGTCGAGTTCCTGATACAAAAACTCATTTAGAGAAAATGGCAGTGTTATGTAGTGGTACAGAGAGGTAAATTACTATGAAATCGCCGTACTTTAAAAAATTAATAAAAGATACTATTTTATACAGAGTTGAAATTGCATTAATATTAAGTGTTAAGTGGAAAACACTTAGAACTATATGTTATTAAAGGCATATAACGTTGTGCACTCAGTATATGGCGTAAAGAAACAATCATTTGCTTCTATAAGTAAAACCGGCGTAAAAAAACAAAACTAGCGTAAAATTAAAAACTAGCTTAAAATTATTGCTTTGTAGAAAACTCACATGATTCACTGGTTTTCAAAATTAACAGAGCCTGCCGGTGTGGCCGAGCGGTTCTAGGCGCTTCAGTCTGGAAGTGCGCGACCGCTACGGTCGCACGTTCGAATCCTGCCTCGGGCATGGATGTGTGTGATGTCCTTAGGTTAGTTAGGTTTAAGTAAGTTCTAGGGGACTGATGACCTCAGATGTTAAGTCCCATAGTGCTCAGAGCCATTTGAATTTGAAAACTAACAGACACTGTAAGAATACCGAAATCATGTCACTACTTTATTACTAGGCCTTTGTGTAAACTTGAAGACATTTCTTCCGCGACAGACGACGGCGGGGCAGGGGAATGCTACGGCATGTTTTCCTCCTCCTGCTGGCTCCACGGCCCGCGGCCGTCGACGTAACGTGCTGATGACGCGCTATCCTGCCCACCACCGTCCCCTGTCGCGTCGCTCGAGTGGCCGCTTCCGCCTGGCCGCCGCTAGGGGTGGAGCGCGTCACTGTCGTAGTCGAATATACACGTGTGCGCTGTACAGCTACTCGCCACTCTCTTCGTTTCTCCGCTTATCGGGTGCCGTAGCCTGCACTTTTGCCGTGTTAAGATGAATGTTCAAGTGTTCGTCTTCTTCTACAAAGACTGCACTGATCAATGATTTTTTCCTAGCTCCCAAATACTTTCTCATAGCTCTGTACTGTAGTTTGGCCAATCCATCTAAAACATTATTTGGCGCATTTCCGCAGCATGTACACTTACAATCTGGAAATGATCTTAATAAGGACATGTAGAAGATCAGATGAGAGTCTGTCGCAGCTACCTACGATGAGCGGGTGGCGGATCGAAGGACATTCAGTACGTGATTAGATTTAATGTTAGGTATTTGATGTATCGGTACTGTGACAATTTTCAATCTAGATGACAGCCCTAGGAACGTGACTGATGGTTCATTAGAGAACGTATACGGAGCCAGTCGAATAGTGTCTGTTGTCGAGGTCAGATTTATCCTTGTAAAGGAAATTTGCTGATTGTATGAGTCCAGATTTTAGCGATCATGTGCAGAGTGCTATCATTGCGTCATTAAGCCAAAAATGATTAACGCATAAGATGTAACGTAACTGCATATATCATCTGCAATATTGGAGAGATTTGGTATTAGGAGAAAATATATTTTCAGTGTAGGTTCAGATATATGAGGGGCGTTGCGACAGTTCCTAATGGTTACTGCTCGTGTAGTAAAAATGGTTCAAATGGCTCTGAGCACTATGGGACTTAACTTCTAAGGTAATCAGTCCCCTAGAACTTAGAACTACTTAAACCTAACTAACCTAAGGACATCACACACATCCATGCCAGAGACAGGATTCGAACCTGCGACCGTAGCGGTCGCGCGGTTCCAGACTGTAGCGCCTTTAACCGCTTGGCCACCACGGCCAGCTGCTCGCGTAGTAGCTCTTCCTAACTGCATCCCATACGAGCAAACCAGTTACGTCTTTACGTGTGGTTACTAGTACTTTAGGTATTTGAGCTATACACGGCTCTGTTTAAAAAGAATAGCTCGAGGTAGTCATAGGGTCGAGCCACGCACATCTGCTTTATTGCTCCACAGCTAATTCGCTGCTAATAATAACTTGTCGCTGTGATTCTGCGGTCAAACAATCTACGCGTTGTACAGAATTGCGAGTTAATGAAACACACAGAAACACAAAATAAAAGTCAAACCACATCTGAAATAAACGGGAAGCGGTCCTACGAGATTCAGTTAAAACAGACAGAAAATACCATTATCAAATGCAATAATGTTACGTTGAGAGCATTACGAGAATGATAGCTTAATCCCCAAACTAAATTTTAGTCAAAGATAAGCGAAAACTAAGTACATTTCGTAATCAGAATACACGAAATATTCACCAGCTCAAAATAGTTCAGAGTTCAACACGATTATTTACAAATTAACACTCGAGAGATAACTCATACTCTGTCTATCCTCAGCTCCGTAATACAAACGGGAAAAGTCAAGAATCCTATTCTGGAAAATATTCAGACGTCTCGAGATATAAAATTTGTTCGGAAGTTTAAGTATGGTAGTGGCCGTTCCCCACCTAGAATCAATCTCCTAGACGACCGAATCACGCACGTTGCTGTAGACAGGTCTGCCTTATTCCAGAACTCTCGTAAAAGTGTCAAGAATAGCTCCCTTGAGCTCTTCACCCGAAAAGACCCAGTCTCCACTTAACTCCCATAGTGTCTGCTTTTCCACTGGCTGAGGACCGACCCCACCAAAATACATCGTCCTTAAGTGCTACAGACATGATTTCACTTGAAACTTCCTGGCAGATTAAAACTGCGTGCCCGACCGAGACTCGAACTCGGGACCTTTGCCTTTCGCGGGCAAGTGCTCTACCATCTGAGCTACGGAAGCACGACTCACGCCCGGTACTCACAGCTCTACTTCTGCCAGTACCTCGTCTCCTACCTTCCCGGTGAGTACCGGGCGTGAGTCGTGCTTCCGTAGCTCAGATGGTAGAGCACTTGCCCGCGAAAGGCAAAGGTCCCGAGTCCGAGTCTCGGACGAGCACACAGTTTTAATCTGCCAGGAAGTTTCATATCAGCGCACACTCCGCTGCAGAGTGAAAGTCTCATTCTGGATGATTTCACTTATCTTGACCACTTTCCCTCAATAAATTAATAAATTACAACAATAGTTAAATAAAGAAATGTTATAAACATTCGGTCACACTCAGACCATTTATAATAAATATAAGGGTTTGTCCATGAATAAATAAGCCAGTATTCTTGAGCAAATGTGCTCACTATAAATGAACAGATTGTCGTTAAATATTTAAACAATTATTCAGGTCTGCTTGTCTGAAGTATCTTTTTTTTACAAAGGTGGTGTCAGTTTAAAAAAAACGATTGATGATTTTATATTGTTGTTGTTATTGTCGTTGTTGTTGTTGTTCTGGTCTTCAGTCCGAAGACTAGTTTGATGCAGCTCTGCTCTATCTTGTGCTAGCATCTTCACCTCTGAGTAACTACTGCAACTATACACGCTTCTGGCTCTGTTTAACGTATTCACCTCTTGGTCTCCTCTACGATTTTTTTACCCCCTCCCCTTCCCTCCAGTACTAAATTGGTGATCCTTTCATACCACAGAATGTGTCCTATCAACCGATCCCTTCTTTTAGTGAGGGTGTTCCACAAATTTCTCTCCTCCCCAGTTCTATTCAGTACCTCCTCATTAGTCATATGATCTACCCATCTAATATTCAGCATTCTTCTGTAGCACCGCAATTCAAAAGCTTTTATTATCTTCTTGACTAAGCTGTTTATCGTCCATGTTTCACTCCCATACATGGCTACAGTCCATACAAATACTTTCAGGAAGGACTTCCTGACACTTAAATCTATACCCGATGTTAATAAATTTCTCTTCTTCAGAAACGCTTTTCTTGCCATTGCCAGTCTACATTTTATATCCTCCCTGCTTCGACCATTATCAGTTATTTTGCTTCCCACACAGCAAAGCTCATCTACTACTTGAACTGTCTAATTTCCTAATCTTATTCCGTCAGTATTCGACTACATTCTATTATTCTTGTTTTGCTTCTGTTGATGTTCATCTTATATCCTCCTTTGAAGACACTGTCCATTCCGTTCACCTGCTCTTTCAAGTCCTTTGCTGTCTCTGAGAGAATTAAAATGTCATCGGTAAACCCCAAAGTTTTTATTTCTTCCTCCTGGACTTTAATTCCTACTCCACTCCCTTCTCAACCACTGCTTTCCTTTCGTGCCCCTCTACTCTTATAACTGCCGTCTGCTTTCTGTACAAATTGTATATAGCCTTTCGCTCCCTGTATTTTACTCCTGTCGCCTTTACAACGCTGAAAGAGAGTCTATCAGTCAACATTGTCAAAAGCTTTCTCTAAGTCCACAAATGCGATAAACGCAGGTTCGCCTTTCCTTAACCAATCTTCCATGAGAAGTCGTATGCTCAGTATTGCCTCGCGGGTTCCTACATTTCTCCGGAATCCAAACTGATCTTCCCAGAGGATAGTTTCTACCAGTTTTTCCATTCTTCTGTAAAGGCTTCGTGTCAGTATTTCGCAACTGTGACTTATTAAATTGATTGTTCGGAAATTTTCACACCTGTCAGATCCTGCTTTCTTTGGAATTGGTATTATTATATTCTTCCTGAAGTCTGAGGATATTTCGCCTGTCTCATGCATCTTCTTCACCAAGTGGAAGAGTTTTGTCATGGCTGGCTCTCCCCAGGCTATCAGTAGCTCTGACGGAATGTTGACTAGTCCAGGGGACTTGTTTCGGCTTAAGTCTTTTAGTGTTTTGTCAAATGCTTCACGCAGTATCATATCTCACTTCTCATCTTCATCTACGTCCCCTTCCATAGCCATAATACTACCTTCAAGGTTATCTCCCTTGCACAGACCGTCTGCATACTCCTTCCACCTACTTTCCCTCACTGGCTTAGAGCTGTTTTTTCATCTGGCCTCTATATATTCATAGAGGTGGTTTTCTCTGCCACCATGCTTAGCCATTTTGCATTTCCTGTCAATTTCTTCTTTTATTCGTTTGTATTCCTTTTCGCCTGCTTTATTTACAGCATTTTTATATTTACTCCTTTCATCGGTTAAATTGAATATCTCATGTGTTACCCAAGGATTTCAACTAGCCCATGTCTTTTTACCTACTTGATTCTCTGCTGCCTTCACTATTTCATCTCTCAAGGCTACCCATTCTTCTGCTAGGGCATTCCTTTCCCCTGTTCTCGTCAATCGTTCCCTAATGCTCCCTCTGAAACTTTCTACGATTTCTATTTCTTTCAGTTTATCCAGGTTCCATCTCCTTAAATTCCCACCTTTTTGCAGTTTCTTCAGTTTTAATCTGCAGTTCATAACCAATAAATTGGGGCCATAGTCCGCATCTGCCCCTGGAAATGTCTTACAATTTGAAACCTGGTTCCGAAACCTCTGTCTTAACATTATACACTCCTGGAAATTGAAATAAGAACACCGTGAATTCATTGTCCCAGGAAGGGGAAACTTTATTGACACATTCCTGGGTCAGATACATGATCACACTGACAGAACCACAGGCACATAGACACAGGCAACAGAGCATGCACAATGTCGGCACTAGTACAGTGTATATCCACCTTTCGCAGCAATGCAGGCTGCTATTCTCCCATGGAGACGATCGTAGAGATGCTGGATGTAGTCCTGTGGAACGGCTTGCCATGCCATTTCCACCTGGCGCCTCAGTTGGACCAGCGTTCGTGCTGGACGTGCAGACCGCGTGAGACGACGCTTCATCCAGTCCCAAACATGCTCAATGGGGGACAGATCCGGAGATCTTGCTGGCCAGGGTAGTTGACTTACACCTTCTAGAGCACGTTGGGTGGCACGGGATACATGCGGACGTGCATTGTCCTGTTGGAACAGCAAGTTTCCTTGCCGGTCTAGGAATGGTAGAACGATGGGTTCGATGACGGTTTGGATGTACCGTGCACTATTCAGTGTCCCCTCGACGATCACCAGTGGTGTACGGCCAGTGTAGGAGATCGCTCCCCACACCATGATGCCGGGTGTTGGCCCTGTGTGCCTCGGTCGTATGCAGTCCTGATTGTGGCGCTCACCTGCACGGCGCCAAACACGCATACGACCATCATTGGCACCAAGGCAGAAGCGACTCTCATCGCTGAAGACGACACGTCTCCATTCGTCCCTCCATTCACGCCTGTCGCGACACCACTGGAGGCGGGCTGCACGATGTTGGGGCGTGAGCGGAAGACGGCCTAACGGTGTGCGGGACCGTAGCCCAGCTTCATGGAGACGGTTGCGAATGGTCCTCGACGATACCCCAGGAGCAACAGTGTCCCTAATTTGCTGGGAAGTGGCGGTGCGGTCTCCTACGGCACTGCGTAGGATCCTACGGTCTTGGCGTGCATCCGTGCGTCGCTGCGGTCCGGTCCCAGGTCGACGGGCACGTGCACCTTCCGCCGACCACTGGCGACAGCATCGATGTACTGTGGAGACCTCACGCCCCACGTGTTGAGCAATTCGGCGGTACGTCCACCCGGCCTCCCGCATGCCCACTATACGCCCTCGCTCAAAGTCCGTCAACTGCACATACGGTTCACGTCCACGCTGTCGCGGCATGCTACCAGTGTTAAAGACTGCGATGGAGCTCCGTATGCCACGGCAAACTGGCTGACACTGACGGCGGCGGTGCACAAATGCTGCGCAGCTAGCGCCATTCGACGGCCAACACCGCGGTTCCTGGTGTGTCCGCTGTGCCGTGCGTGTGATCATTGCTTGTACAGCCCTCTCGCAGTGTCCGGAGCAAGTATGGTGGGTCTGACAAACCGGTGTCAATGTGTTCTTTTTTCCATTTCCAGGAGTGTATAATAAATCTGAAACCTTCCGGTCTCTCCAGGTCTCTTCCACTTATACAACCTTCTTCCATGATTCTTAAACCAAGTGTTAGCTATGATTAAATTACACTCTGGGCAAAATTTCTACAAGGCGGCTTCCTCTTTCATTCCTTTCCCCCAGTCCATATTCACCTGCTACTTTTCCTTCTCTTCCATTTCCTGTTATCGAATTACAGTCCCCCATGACTATTAAATTCTCGTCTCCCTTAACTACTCGAATAATTTTTTTATCTCATCACACATTTCCTTAACCTCCTCCTCATCTGCAGAGGTAGTTGGCACATACATTTGTACTTCTTTGGTGGGTGTGGGCTTCGTGTCTATCTTAGCTACAATAATGCATTTACTATCTGTTCGTAGTAGCTTATCCGCGTTCCTACTTTTTTAATTCATTATTAAACCTACTCCTGAATTACCCCTATTTGATTCTGTATTTATAACCCTGTATTCACCTGACCGGAAGTCGGATTCATCCTGCCACCGAACTTCACTAATTCCTACTATACCTAACTTTAACCTAACCATTTCCCTTTTTAAATTATCCCACCTACGTGCCCGATTGAGGGATCTGACACTCCACGCTCCGATCCGTAGAACGCCAGTTTTGTTTCTTCTGATAACGACGTCCTCCTAAGCAGTCCCCGCCCAGAGATCCGAATGGGCGACTATTTAACTTCCTGAATATTTTACCCAAGAGAATGCCATCATCATTTAACGGTACAGTAGAGCTGCATACCCTCGGGAAAAATTACGACTGTAGTTTCCCCTTGATTTCAGCCGTTCACAGTACCAGCACAGCAAGGCTATTTTGGTTGTTACAAGGCCAGATCAATCAATCATCCAGACTGTTGCCCCTGCAACTACTGAAAAGGCTGCTGCTCCTCTTCAGGAACCACACGTTTGTCTAGCCTCTCAACATTTACCCTCTATTGTGATTGCACCTACAGTACGGCTGTTTGTATCGCGCCGGCCGCGGTGGCCGTGCGGTTCTAGGCACTTCAGTCCGGAACCGCGTGACTGCTACGGTCGCAAGTTCGAATCCTGCCTCGGGCGATGTCCTTAGGTTAGTTAGGTTTAAGTAGTTCTAAGTTCTAGGGGACTGATGACCTCAGATGTTGAGTCCCATAGTGCTCAGAACTTACTTCAAAGGAAGTAGGTTACAGTACGCTTGTTCGCCCACTGCTTGAATACTGCTCAGCAGTGTGGGATCCGTACCAGATAGGGTTGATAGAAGATATAGAGAAGATCCAACGGAGAGCAGCGCGCTTCGTTACAGGATCATTTAGTAATCGCGAAAACGTTACGGAGATGATAGATGAACTCCAGTGGAAGACTCTGCAGGAGGGACGCTCAGTAGCTCGGTACGCGCTTTTGTCAAAGTTTCGAGAACATACCTTCACCGAAGAGTCAAGCAGTATATTGCTCCCTCCTACGTATATCTCGCGAAGAGACCATGAGGATAAAATCAGAGAGATTAGAGCCCACACAGAAGCATACCGACAATCCTTCTTTCCAAGAAAAATACGAGACTGGAATAGAAGGGAGAACCGATAGAGGTACTCAAGGTACCCTCCGCCACACACCGTCAGGTGGCTTGCGGAGTATGGATGTAGATGTAGATGTAGATTTTTTGTTTGTATCGCACAGGCACGCAATCCTCCCCACCAACGACAAGGTCCATGGTTCATGGGACAATTGTATTTAATATTTACATAAAGTTACCGGAAAATTAGTAAACTGTTCGTTAAATAAATATGCAAGTATGACAAAAGGTGAGATACTCATAGGTCAATAAACAAAACGGATACAGATGAGTGGCTTTCTGGGATGATAATTATCATGCAATGTTATCATCTGATATACTGTTTGTTGAAATCGCATGAAGAGTTTCAAAGCAGTTATTTCAGAAGTTGATTATGAAGATGTTTATTCGCTGTGAAATATTAACTTCTGTAGTCTTAAAGATAGTGGAATACCGTTGTCTCTCAGGATGCGGTTCATTTTTCTGAGATCGCAGAAGTATTCAGTTTTGCTTTATTGTTTAACTGTGAATTATTATAGATTCTTGAAGAGCTGTAAAAACCATCTTTCAGCTTGTCTGACACTCCACCATTGTCTGCCCTGTTAAACACCAAAATTCACTGTACCATCCTTTTCCCCACATCCGGCCCTTTGCTGACGCCCTTGCACCTAGCTGGCCTGTACCGGTTGCTGTGGCTTGCCCAGCAGCAGCGCTTTGGCAGGAGCGGCCACGCCGCTCCCTAAGCACCAGGCCCCCACAAGAAAATTCATTATATCTCCTGCAAACTCAAAGCAGCCAAATCCTCGCCTACATAGGCGTAACGTTACAGCGTTCAATAAGTAATGCAGCACATTTCTTTTCTCGGCCACTCTCGGTTGAAGAAGTGCGGAGTTTTTGTAGGGCATCGTGGAAAATTACCGCTTGAGTCCCTATGGCTTCATGAAATTCCGATAGGTGGCCTTGCTATGCTTAACCTTCAAAATGTCGCATGTAACAGAGGTGCGTTCCAGGCAGAGAGCTGTCATTGAGTTTATTTTGGTGGAAAAACAAATCATCGCAGATATTCGTAAATGCTTAAAGACTGTTTACGGAGACGTGGTGAAAGGTCTCTGTTGGATTCCTTTCATGTTATTTCTTAGAACTGTTGTCATTTACGGCATACATTCCACTTCTAAATTTACTGTTGTGTTTTTGACTATCTGGGAGGAGACTGAGCAGTGTTACTTTTACACATAAACAAGAACGATCTGTCACACTACTACACTTTAAAACACAGTTTATATGTAATTCATGTCACACAGTCTCATACAGAACCTAAATCCGCTTTCTTTTATATACTGTATATGATAAGATACTGTCATCCCCCTTCCCGTCTGTGTGAGAGGATGAATGAGCAAATGTATTTCTAGTTGCGTGCTTGATGGTAGCAGAAAAGCCTGTCTGCTAGGGAACAGTAGGACCAACGTCGGAACAGGTAGCTACGCTTTCTAAAAGCAGAGAGGTTTCTATTCTTGGTATGGTCCTGTCCGTCCCTTGTCATGTTGGTATAGGAAGCTGCCTCTCTGGTCACTTCCGTTTGTATCTGTTAAGCACCCTCGGTAGGGGCCCAGGCAGTCTGTCCGCAGCGAGCGTCTGAAGTGGTAAGATCTCCGGCTAAGCGCGTGTCTGCTAAGTCCGTAGGACAATGGATTTCTTAAGTTCAGCCTAACTGAAAATTTAATCACCTTTATTTCAGGTTTAGATCTAAAATATCTAATGTTATCTTAAATTGCAACGCAGTGTAATTCGAGTGTGAAGTTCAGAATATCTTCCAGTAGTTGTTTTGTCACTACTTTGTGAGTAAAGTGGAACAACGTGTGGATGATCCGTAACTCTAACTAAGATCATCAATCTTAAATGCGAATGTGCGTGATATTATAACGTCTCGTCTTGACAATATTTTTCAATATAGCAACTTTTCTTTATGTTCAACCCACGTGGGGTGTACTTTGTGAGACCAGTACCACGTGCTTATACAGTTGTTTGACCCATCAGGTTAATAGTAAGACGATAGTAACCAGTTCGAGGTTTTCTTTTATAATTTGTGTTTCGATGTAATTTATTTTAATTATCAAAATTATTGTGGAGTTACACTCTTTGTGTAGACCAAGTTGACCACGTGAAGCATGTAGTGTAATCATCAAAGTAGCTGTCAGCTATTCTATACGGGAAGATTTCACAGACAGTTAGTATGAATTTAGTATACTAGTGTGTGGTAATTTCATGACGGACAGGATTGCGCTACGAACGTAACTTCTCTGGGTGAAAATTGAATCGGTTGGTTGTGGTTAATTTCCTCTTGCATATGTTTCAACGTCCTTCGTGTGTTATTTTATGAATGCAGTGTTGTATGCAGTCTCCCAATCTTGGCTTCCTATTTGATGTGTTCCGTAAGATTACAAACTCACATTTTCACAATCCTGAATAAGGCACCAGTTTATTTATGAATCAAGTTTAATATGCTGAAATTTTAACGGAACAATGATCAATGTTAAAATAAATGTCCAAATATAAACTGATTTATTTCTTTTTATTTAAATTGTCTTTTCATATATATATATATCACCGGTTATCGTAAGATGACTACTAAAAGATTATAATTAATGTTAGTCTGGTTGGGAATTTGGTAAGCTAGACTGGATACCTGGTGAAACAGTTGCTCAGTAATGCAAGGTTAACTTCCCCAGATAGCTCACAGCTTTTAACTCGCTTTTATTGTCTTGAATATCAGCACCGCTTCCAGAACAAATTAATGCATCAACATTACAGTGGCAGTTATCAAAAGCACGTTGAGTCGTTGGGTGTGGCGTCTTTCGTCATCGCAACAAAGTCACGCAAACCTGTCCGATCTGCCGGCCGCGGTGACCATGCGGTTCTAGGCGCTGTAGTCCGGAACCGCGCGACTGCTACGGTCGCAGGTTTGAATCCAGCCTCGGGCATGGATGTGTGTGATGTCCTTAGGTTAGTTAGGTTTAAGTAGTTCTAAGTTCTAGGGGACTGATGACCTCAGATGTTAAGTCCCTTAGTGCTCAGAGCCATTTTTTGAACCTGTCCGATCTCCTGCATGCCAGCTGGCCACCACAGTTGTGACTGCTGCCGTGTTGGAATCTGCGAACACTCTTATTCGAGATGATCGACGAATCACAATCAAATACCTCGCAGCTCATCTGGACGTCTCTGTTGGTAGTGCCTACATAACTACACTGGACTGTTCTTCCTCATCCACTCTACAGCCCGGATCTCGCAACTTCCAGCTACCATCTGTTTGGCCCAATGGGCGGACGCACTCTGAGGGAAGCAGTACGTGGATGATGGGGAGGCTATTGATTCAAGGAGACGTTGGCTCCGACGTCGATTAGTAGAGTGGTACCATGCGGGCATACAAGCCCTCCATCAGGATAATCTCGCTGTTACCATACGTTCTGCTTACTCGTACATTGAGGAACGTCGCTGCCAGGGATCCTTGTTCCAGAAATTTACGTTCTATGTCGAGTTTTAGGATAACAAGATCTTTTCTTTCCTAAAAATAAGCTGTGTGTGGTAACAAGGTGTGTTTTTTCTAACAATCATTCTAAACGTACTTTTACAAATTTTCAAACTTCTGACAGATTCAGAACGACAGAGAGATGGTTAGCGAAGAATAGACCTTGCAAGGATCCTTTCCTGGTTTCGGAATAGGAATTAGTGTGAGTGTGCTCTGCTCTGTCGGAAATGTACTGTTACACCACAGTACAAAATAAATTCCGATGAGCGTTTTCTTAGCAGAGTTCAGGAGTCGAGAAATCATTGAATAGGTTATGTAGTCGAATACTGCTGCTGTATTAGTCCTTAACTTCATTGCCAGTTCCATCTGAGCTGTCGCAAATGGTTTTTCCAGTATCGGTACTGGATTTCCGTGGGTGTTGGAGGGTCCAAATGTAGGCCGGCCTCTTATAGACGGCCATTGCGGGCGCGGCGCGACTCTGTCCGCGAATTCCTCAATCCATCATCTCTGAGAACGATGTTTATTTGGTTTCTTCTCCAGATAAAGCGTCTGACAAAGCAATGTCTTTACTGATATTTTGACAAAAATCGTGCCAAATACACTACCAGGAAAAAAATTAGTACATCCTTTTAGAGGTTTGCAGTTCACTCAAGATTTATTGTTGCAACAGTGCATATGGAGTGCATGAAATGATTACATTTACGGATCTATAGCACAGGTGGCTCTGATGTACCAGGTATCGACACATGCTAAACCCTCATATTAATACGTGGTATAACCTCCGCGGGCGGCAATGCAGGCGCCGAATCTGACATCCAGTCAATAGTGCAGATGGCGAATATTGTCTTGGAATACGTTATGCCACACCTGCTGGACCAGTTCACGTTGTTCTGTAAAAATTGTTGGTTGACGACTTGCACGAGTTACTTCTCCTCCCATCATATTCCACACATACTCAACTGGAGGCAAGGCCGGAGATCGTGCCGGCCACGGAAGTTGCTGTACGTCTTGCAAAGCACGTTGAGTGTGTGGGCGACCGTTATGCTGCTGGTACATCACCTTCCTGTTGCAAGAACGACAATAAAGCATGTCTAACAACATTCTGCATGTACTGAGTGCTGGTTAGCGTCCCCTCTAGAAACACCAAAGGTGAACGAGAGTTGAGGCTTATCGCAACCGAGACCATAAGGCCTGGGGTGGGGCCAGTATGACTTGAACGAATGCTGTCTATGAGACAACGCTCATTAGGTCTACGTCATAGCGCAGACGACCATCACTTACGTGCAGGAAGAATCTGCTCTCATTGCCGAAGACCACAGCAAGCCATTCCATCTTCCAAATGACCCTCTGATGGCAGCAGTCGAGCCGTGCACGTCATTGCTGTGGTGTGAGTGGAGGACAGGCTAAAGGCGTGCGTGCCCGTAGTCCCACTGCTAATAACCGGTTCGCAATGCTTTTTGTTTACACAACTGGACTCTCAGTCCTTCCTATCTATGCTGTGGCAGCTGTACGGTCTGCCACTGCTGTCCTCACAGTATACCGAATCTATTATCTCCCAGGCGGCATATGCTGCCATCGAATCAAAATCGACGTCGTCTCTCCTGATGTACTAATCTCTTTTACGGCAGTGTATAAATGTGCGTTTCGATTGAAACCGGATTTTCTTAAGCATTTCGTGAAATTATCCAAATCAGATGTCTGTTTAAATACATTACTGGCCATTAAAATTGCTACACCACGAATATGACGTGCTACAGACGCGAAATTTAACCGACAGGAAGAACATGCTGTGATATGCAAATGACTAGTTTTTCAGAGCATTCACACAACGTTGGCGCCGGTGGCGACACCTACAACGTGCTGACGTCAGGAAAGTTTCCAACCGATTTCTCATACACAAACAGCAGTTGACCGGCGTAGCCTGGTGAAACGTTGTTGTGATGCCTCGTGTAAGGAGGAGAAATGCTTACCATCACGTTTCCGACTTTGATAAAGGTCGGATTGTAGCCTATCGCGATTGCGGTTTATGGTACCGCGACATTGCTGCTCGCGTTGGTCGAGATCTAATGACTGTTAGCAGAATATAGAATCGGTGGTTTCAGGAGGGTAATACGGAACGCCGTGCTGGATCCCAACGGCCTCGTATCACTAGCAGTCGAGATGACAGGCATCTTATCTGCATGGCTGTAACGGATCGTGCAGCCACGTCTCGATCCCTGAGTCAACAGATGGGGACGTTTGCAAGACAACAACCATCTGCACGAACAGTTCGACGACGTTTGCAGCAGCATGGACTATCAGCTCGGAGACCATGGCTGCGGTTACCCCTGACGCTGCATCACAGACAGGAGCGCCTGCGATGTTGTACTCAACGACGAACCTGGGTGCACGAATGGCAAAACGCCATTTTTTTTCGGATGAATCCAGGTTCTGTTTACAGCATCCTGATGGTCGCATCCGTGTTTGGCGACATCGCGGTGAACGCACATTGGAAGCGTATATTCGTCATCGCCATACTGGCGTGTCACCCGGCGTGATGGTATGGGGTGCCATTGGTTACACGTCTCGGTCACCTCTTGTTCGCATTGACGACACTTTGAACAGTGGACGTTACATTTCAGATGTGTTACGACCCGTGGCTCTACCCTTCATTCGATCCCTGCGAAACCCTACATTTCAGCAGGATAATGCACGACCGCATGTTGCAGGTCCTGTATGGGTATTTCTGGATACAGAAAATGTTCGACTGCTGCCATTGCAAGCACATTCTCCAGATCTCTCACCAACTGAAAACGTCTGGTCAATGGTGGCCGAGCAACTGGCTCGCCACAATACGCCAGTCACTACTCTGGATGAACTGTGGTATCGTGTTGAAGCTGCAAGGGCAGGTGTACCTGTACACGCCATCTAAGCTCTGACTACATGCCCAGGCGTATCAAGGCCGTTATTACGGCCAGAGGTGGTGGTTGTTGTGGGTACTGATTTCTCAGGATGTATGCACCCAAATTGCGTGAAAATGTAATCACATGTCAGTTCTAGTACAATATATTTGTCCAATGAATACCCGTTCATCATCTGCATTTCTTCTTGGTGTAGTAATTTTAATGGCCAGTAGTGTATTTTAAAGGTTTCTTTCCGTTTCCTTAGGACTTAGATGCAGTCTTTATTTCAACAATGTTTCGATGGTTCTTTCGGTGAGTAGACTGGATTAGTTGCAGAAAATGACACAGTCGTTGTGTCACTGATAATACAATACTAAAAAATATCGTAGTAGCTTTCTAATGGTGACGATATTGATTTTAGCCTCTTACTTCTTTCCTCTTGTATTCCTTAACATTTCACGCATTACATTTTGTTAACTTTCCACTTAATTGGTGCGTTAGTGGGCATCCGAGGATAATCTCGAGTTGTTCATATTTCTATTGTACAGTGATCTGATTCCATGGGATACTCGAGGATAATCCGCAGGAGATCTGTAGCAATGTTTGGTGAACACATAGCTACGTCGGTAGCGGGCAGGCGTCTTCCTGGTTTCGAAATCCATCATTCAAAACATCTCTAATCTATGAAGACCGAAGTCATCTTCAATTTTAAGTAAAGCTGCTCCGTAACTTTCTTGATAGTGACATCACCGAGCATGACTGCGGGCATTAAAATCTCCGCACACAATTCATAGTGATTTTATGTATCTCATGAAATTGTGCAATTTCTTTCTTGGATAACTGGTCTCATTGGGCAATACAAGGACACTGTCGTTATATCTTTGTCAATTATTCTGGACCTAGTGGCCACATCTGTTAAATCACTAATATTCGGTAAATCCATTTTTATTTCATCAAAAGTAAAATGTGATGTAGTAATATAATTACTCCTCTTCTTGCATTTTCCCGATCACATCTAAACAAACTGCCTATTGGCTTCTGTCTCCGATTCTTCAACCGACGTTCATCTAATGATTTTACTGACGTTTCGCCAGCACGAGTGGCTGGCATTGTCAGAGGTTCACCCTACACTGCCGGTGGTGAACAGGAGCCGAGCTCGCGGGCGCAGACTATGCGTACCTGGCGCACCACCGTCCGAGGGCTTCTCCGAGGTCATTTCCGGTGCGGTTCTCCTCTTGCTGCCTGCGACATGTCACACACAGTGGTCAACCTCACTGAACAACAGATGGCCGAAGAGGAAGTGTCTGTTCTTCAACAAGGAGGGAATTTCGCTATCATCCCGAGAACTATACCTATGGAGGACATCATTGCCAACACCGAAGCAGCCATTCGGATCCTTCCTTGTGAAACGGCAGAGGAAATACGCACTGAAACGGCCAGGATACTGCCCCGAGCAAAACCACCAGCTTGCAACCTGAAGAAAGAAGAGGTACAAGCCATTAAGAATCTCAACGCCGACAAGAGTATATTGTTACTGCCTGCCGATAAGGGAAATGCGACCGTCGTAATGAAGATCGAAGATTATGAGGAAAAGATCCGAGACCTATTAGATCCGACGACGTACCGCAAACTAAGCGCAGATCCGACGCAGCGTATCACACGGAATACGAATTGATTAATCAAGGCGTCTTCTCTGCCGGCGGACGTACAGAGAAACCTGCGCAGCACAGAAGCCCTACCACCTCGGCTGTATGGATTACTCAAGGCCGGCCGGGTGGCCGAGCGGTTCTAGGCGCTACAGTCTGGTACCGCGCGACCGCTACGGTCGCAGGTTCGAATCCTGCCTCGGGCATGGATGTGTGTGATGTCCTTAGGTTAGTTAGGTTTAAGTAGTTCTAAGCTCTAGGGGACTGATGACCTCAGATGTTAAGTCCCATAGTGCTCAGAGCCATTTGATTACCCAAGATCCATAAGAACAACGTTCCACTGAGACCGATTGTTAGCGCTCCTGGCTCACCGACGTATAAACTGGCAAAACACTTGGCCTCTCTGCTCCAGCCACACGTGGGGAAGACCGACACATACATAAAGGACTCAGGACATTTCATTGAGAAGCTGATGAAACTAAAACTTGCACCAAACGACATCCTGGTCAGCTTTTATGTTGTTTCGTTGTTCACGAAAGTGCCACTCAGTGACGCTCTGGAGCACATCGGTTCCTATTTTCCCGCAAGTCATCAAAAAGCTCTTCCGTGTATGTCTCACCACGAGCTATTTCACGTGGAATGGCGATTTTTACGAACAGCTGGAAGGCGTCGCCTTGGGTAGTCCTCTTAGTCCAAATGAAATGGCTCTGAGCACTATGGGACTTAACTTCTAAGGTCAGTAGTCCCCTAGAACTTAGAACTACTTAAACCCAACTAATCTAAGGACATCACACACATCCATGCCCGAGGCAGGATTCGAACCTGCGACCGTAGCGGCCGCGCGGTTCCGGACTGTAGCGCCTAGAACTGCTCGGTCACCACGGCCGGCCTCTTAGTCCAGTGGTGGCCAACGTCTTTATGGACCAATTAGAAGCAGAGCCACTGGAATTGGCGACTTGCAAACCTAAGGTGTGGTACAGATACGTCGATGATACTTTCGTGGTGTGGAGCCATGGTGAAGAACAGCTCGGTGACTACCTAAGACACTTGAACAGCCTCCATCCCAACATAAAATTTACCATGGAAGTAGAAAAGGACAAGAAACTGCCATTTCTGGATGTGCTGGTCACAAGGGACGACGAAAATCTGGGACACAGCGTGTATCGAAAACCAACACACACGGACCGGTTCCTGCACAAAATATCAATCCACCACCCGAGCCAGAAAAGGGACATGATTAATACGCACGTAACGCGAGCAGGACGAATATGTGAGCCGCAGCACCTCAGACGAGAAATGCAACACCTGGAAAGTGTTCTGAGGAGCAATAGGTACTCCACAAATTATATTAGTAGTGTAACAGAGCCAAACACTCGGCGAAGTAAGGAATCAGAAAAAGAAATGTCGGGTACGGCCTTTCTGCCATACATTCCCAGAGTGACGGACAGAATCGGCCGTATATTGCGCAAACATGGCGTAAAGACGATTTTCAAACCGACAAGGAAGATCAAAGAGCGTCTTAGATCGGAAAGGAGAAAAGGGACCCACTTGCAATGTCGAGAATATACCGTACACCATGCACATGCGGAAAAGTTTATGTCGGAATGACTGGACAATCAACTGCAGGTTGGGGCAGGTGGAGAAATCGGCCGTTGCGGAGCACGCACTGAGTGAGACCGACCACGTCATAAAATTCGCCGACACGGAAGTTCTGGCTGTAGAGAAGCACTATCACACGCGCTTGTTCAGAGAAGCTGTAGAAATACAAAAACACGCGACCAGTTTGAACAAGAAAGAGGAAAGCCTTAAGGTAAACGGATCCTGGCTTCCCGTACTGCAGCGAACGACCGTCACAGGCAGCAAGAGGAGAACCGCACCGGAAATGACCTCGGAGAAGCCCTCGGACGTTGGTGCATCAGGTACGTATAGTCTGCGGCCGCGAGCTCGGCTCGAGTTCACCACCGGCAATGGAGGGTGAAGCTTTGACAGTGCCAGCCACTCGTGCTTGCGAAACGTCAGTAAAATCATTAGATGAACGTCGGCCGAAGAACCCGAGACAGAAGCCAATAGACAGTTTGTCAACAAGTGGCCACGAAAGCCTCAACAATTTCTCATCTAAATACATAAAACGAACATTCCACTGTAGAGGGTGTTTTTCATACCTAATATGTTACGTTTTTACTTTTAGATCGACTGTAGATGAATGGCCCCTGATGGCACTAACTTAGCTTCTTCAGTTATGTTTATTATAAATTCAATGATTTTTCTATTAATAACCGGTTCCCACTTATTGAGATCGTGAGACTAAGAGGTTGTGGTTGGTATCGGTCATGTAAGACAGGGGGTATGGGAAGACATTATGGCATAAATATTTCTAGATTCATCTGTGCGTAATCCTGTTAGCATTCACCGTTACAGTTGCGTGATTTAAGCTGATTCCTAGGGTTTGATGGTAGGCTCGATCCCTCCAGCGACCGTTCTCTGTACTGTTGTTGCCCTGGGTGTCGTACTGGATGCTTTATTTGCTATTAATGTTGTTGTCGTCGTTGTTGCTTTGGTATTGGTTGCGCTACATCAGTTCGTCAGTCTTGAGAAACAGGTGCTCTTATTGACTGGCAGATTCATGTCTTAGTGGTGAAAATTACGTATAAGTATTATATGCGGGGGATTTCTTCACGATTTTTGCATTTTGTTCATCAGCAAGAAAGCTGACGAGTCAAAAGACGGCAGTTTTTAGTTTTTGTCACTGAAAAATACGTGTGAAGTGCCTCAGCGCGCATTAAGAACTTCACATCTCTATCTTGCGATTTGTCCACTTCAGGGCAGTTTTGTCAATTTTGCTTCAGGCTAGTTCATGATTCGCCAAAACAAGAACAGCGTCACCTCACCGGTCCTACTGGCAGGTGTGCATGCATCATTCAAGATGAGCGACGCACTCTGACTTCTGACACTTTTCGCGTATTAAGTAAGTTGAATGTCGTTTTCAATATTGTATCACTGATTATTACAATATCTGATTTATACTATGTCCGTATCTTACACTACAGCGTCCTTCAGACATGCATGCACTGACAGTGCTTTGACCATTACAGCTGTTGTAATATTCATAAATTTCGTGCCTTGCAGCGTACAAGAAGGAAAGGAAATTTATGCTATAAAGAAAGTTTATATTGAATCCCTTTTCTTGGAGAAAAGTATTCCTACATTATGTAAGCCCATTTATGCTTCCAGTTTTTCGTAAACTGTGTTTCTTAAATTGTATGTAACTCATGTTGTTTTTAAACTGTATTAATTTTCATAAAATGTTCAAATGTGTGTGGATTCCTAAGGGACCAAACTACTGCGGTCATCGGTCCCTAGACTTACACACTACTTAAACTAACTTATGCTAAGAACAACACACACACCCATGCCCGAGGGAGACTCGAACCTCCGGCGGGAGTGGTCGCGCAATCCCTGACATGGCGCCTCTAACCACGCGGCTAATTTACATAAATCACAATTTTGCGAGTAATTTTCTAATACAACAATTTCAAATTTATTTTGACTTCAGTGGTAAGTTTGCCTTATTGAGGTTCGAAGGTATTATATGACATTAAGCAAAAAAAAAAAAAAAAGTATATTATTTGGAGTGGAATAGTAGCAAAAGTATTACATGAGGTGTCATAAAAACAGTTTTTAGAAAATCGAGAAAAGTGACGCAACTAAAAGAATTAATAATAATTACCTAATAGCACTTTACATTCGGCGAGAACAGAACTACATGTCCATATTGCTGTTATATAGACTGTAATGGAATTTACTTCCGAAATTACTTACTTGAAATTTAAAGGACGCTTACACTATTTCAGTAAGTTTTATAGCATTCTTTAAGTCGATTTTTCTTAAGTATTGCATTTTTGAGTTGTGTCATTTCTTTCCGGGGTGCGATATGTGGTCTGCTGTTGGTATGGATTTCTCATCTTTATTGCTGTCATACCGCGTTTTGTTTCTTGTTGGCGTTTATACGCTTGATGTATCTTGTCGGTGTTTTTTTCCTTGCAAACATCTATTGAATGCGGTCCGCCGCATTTATTGTATTTATTTTAACTTCTTCACTACGGGTTGAGTTGTGTCATAAATAATTCCGGCATTGTATAAGTAGGGCAAAATATGGTTCTACAGAACCTCGTACCAAAAATTTTAAAGTAATGCGATAGAATTTGTGGCCTAAACGCAATCTTTCAGACCGAGAGCGGCACATTCCTTTCTAGGTTTATACCAACTTTCCACGTAACGCCAATAAATAGGTATTCACTCCGTATTTCCGTTTGATTTCTTTATCTGTTGGATTTGTATCAACGTCATATATGATCTCGTGTTTACGTAGCAGAAATTAGGGATATCCTCATTCAATTTTTTAAAAATATGGATAGTTTTTGTAGTGTATTCGCAGTCATAGCTGATTTCACTCTGTTCCTGGGTGTCGGACTCATGTTTGTGATATTTTTTTTTAATTGGGTGCTGTACGAATACATCAATTTCCCAATGGATAAGCGATATGCATCTCCAGTATTTTTGTCTAGGCTTTCAATGAACACAAAGAAAGACCCCAGGCCCGTTCTGCTGTACTTGTTGTTATTACTCCTACGTTCATGCATATTTTAGACTGGAGGAGATTGCTGGCTCCTCACCTGATTACTGACTTCTTGAACTGATACTGTAAACGAGCTACTTTCAACGGAAGGTATCTACTGTCTTTACTGTGTCAACATATCCATTATATTCTGCGTTGGATTCAGTACAAACGCATTTATGTTGTGATTCAGTACGTTCTTGGATTATAGCAGTTGCACCTGCATTCGACAATAACCTTATGCTACTTCCACGGTGCTTAAGGTTTTCTGAAATTAACATCATCTGAATTTTTGCTCCAGGTTGTGTTGTTGTCCTTGTAGTAGAAACTAGCGTTGCTCATGTCGCTGTTACAGCAGTTCGTGCTGATGTAGCTCCTGTTGTTACTGATGTAGAATCTGCTGTTGCCGGCACTGCCGACATTGTTTCCCGTGATGGTGTACTGTCGCTGTTGTAGAGTGTGCTTTGGAGATTTTTGTTCTTGTTGTAATACCACCGTTGGCTGCAGTGTACCATGTTGTACAGGAGTCTGGTAAAAGGCTTCTGTCGCTGCCTGTATAATCTGACCCGTGTCTGGTGGAACCACCATTTCTTCTGTATATAACACACTGTTAGGCACACTTCAATAAAACTGAATGTCGCACTCGCTTGCTGGAGGAAAGTAATTCTCTACCTCGTGGAGCGCACTGAATAACACGTCCTTATTGCGCGAGAGTTTGCACATTGACGGACAGTTTGCGGAACTCCTGGCAGTGGGCCTTATAGCAATGAGTGCGTTGGATGGCGTCCATTGGGTTTACTTCTGTCACAACACTTTAGAGAGTACAAGATCACTGCAATTGCTGAAGGGATGGCATAGCGCAGACGTTTGCCTCTGTAATTTCAACACTCTGTAGCGAAATTTGATGACTTATCCGGACATGGAGTTCCAATCTTCAGTTTTCTCCTCATAAAACGTTCTATAATCCCTGACAGTTTGTCGTTATCGGTTCGTTTCACTCTAAAACGTAAAGCATCGATTATTGGCTTGGTACGCAGCCATGAACCGATCCTTGTGGTTGGAGAACGTGTAACTAGAAATTGTGTCTGCTGTCTGTAATAACAGAACAACGAATATTTAAGCGTTTAGAAACCTTAGAATTTGAGCTACCTAAAATCTCCCCTTGTTACGAACGTTTACGCAGCTTGCGGAGATTATGTCTGAGTGAAGAACCAATATGTCTCTTAATAAATCTCGCTGTTGACTCCCGATCTAAGTAAAGATAATGGGATAATGATAACTCCTGCACTGGAGTATGTGCGGGGCCTAAGGATTACGTTGCAGGGGAGGCTTATGTTAACAAGCTGTACTTTATTATGCCAATAGCTGTGTTTGTGCTTGATCCACAGCGGTATAAAATTTTTTGAGAAAATTTTTGTTGCGTGAGGGTGTTTTTTACTTGAAACAAACATTTTATTTAATTGGGGATTAGCTAATTGCATCTCTTTCGGTATTAAAAGCAACATCTACATTTAAATGACTACCACTTTTTATTTATTTACTTTTATTTCATTTATTTATTGAGTTATTTAACCTGGTAAGATTAGGACCATCAGGCCTCTCTTACATCTAACCAGGCATTCTACTTATATTGCTTTCATATGTTTTAGTAGGCATGTTAAGCCACATCCAGTACAAAAAGTGAAATAAACAATTACAAAGGTACACTTGGAAAAATACATACACATACAGTTTATATTCGTAGATGATAAGTACTGCTATAATTAGACATTATGGTTCAAATGGTTCAAATGGCTCTGAGCACTATGGGACTCAACATCTTAGGTCATAAGTCCCCCAGAACGTAGAACTACTTAAACCTAACTAACCTAAGGACATCACACACACCCATGCCCGAGGCAGGATTCGAACCTGCGACCGGACAGTCCCGCGGTTCCGGACTGCAGCGCCAGAACCGCACGGCCACCGCGGCCGGCCATTATGACACAGACACATTTTAGATAGGAGTACTAGCAGCAGGGGGTATAAGGGAAACTGATGGTGGAGGGTGGAGAAGAATAGGGATATGATGAAACACAGTTAACGAAATAAAGGAAAAGAAGATTGTGTGGCTGATGGAGACAGGTGAAAAGGAAGACGAGAAAGGAGCAAGATAGGAGACACTAGCTTTGCTATTTGACAGAGGGGAGGATTGGACTTGTACATTAATTTAGTGGAAAACGCTATCAGGATGATAGTAGGAAATGCTTCAACTTCTTGTTAAAAGTAGAAGGGGACTGAATTTTGCGCAAGGTAAGGGGCAGTTTGTTCCAGAGGCGAACAGCGGCAACAGAGAAGGAGTTTGCAAATGTTTTTGTTTTATGAGTGGGCACAGTTAGGATACCAAATAACAATGACCTCGTGTTTCGATTATGATGGCATGAAAGGTGTTTAATCTCTGAAGCAAGATACTGGGGTGCTTGCGTGACAAGGAGCCGGTGAAGTAGACACAGAGTGTGGTAGTCATGCAATTTTTCTGGCCGCAGCCACCCTAGCTGGGAGTATGAAGCACTAACATGGTCATATCGGCGAATGTTGCAGGTGTAATGCACACAGGCATTCATTATTAGTTCTAACCGTCTTTTGTTTTCACTACTCGTGCCTTGCTAAATTACATCACAATAGTGGAGGTTCAGTAGAACGAGTGCTCGCACGAGCTGGCGTTTCACGTCCTGTGGAAATACGTTCCGAAACTTTTTGAGATCATAGAGGTAAGCGGACGTCTTCTGTCACACTGCGACTGTATTCTCTGCCCAGTTGAGATGCTCATCCAAAGTTACTCCCAAGTTCTCAACTGTTTTCTGGTGTGGTATTAGAATACCGTCGAGAAGAATAGAGGCCAACCGATCGCGGAAATCTGAACTTATTAATTTCTGATGAGCTATTAAGATTACTTGTGTCTTTTTTCCGTTTAGTTTACGCCCCAGGTTTTTCTCCCATGTCACCACTGAAGACAGATCATCATTTATCTGAGCGATTGCAGTGTTTATATCATCAGGTCGGACGCTTAGGTAAAGCTGGAGGTCGTCGGCATAGAAATGATATTTACAGGAGGACAGAACCGAGGAAATATCATTGACATATAAGGAAAACATAAGTGGTCCTAAGACTGATCCTTGTGGCACTCTTGAGGAGACATGTTTCCAGGAAGAGTTTTCATTTACACAGACAACACATTGCTGTCTGTCTTTTAAATACCTTTCAAACCACCTCACTGCAGCCATCGCATTTTTCTGAGCAATATGTCGAAGTTAACAGTGTCAAAAGCCTTGCTGAAGTCTAGTAGGGTCAATATTGTTACTTTTCGGCTATCGATGGCATATTTCAGGTCATCAGTTATTTTAATTAGAGCAGTGTTTGTGCTGTGGTGTTTACGGAAACCGGATTGAAATTTGTCATATAGGTTGAGTGCATTCAGGTATTCAGTGATTTGATCATGAACAATATATTTAAGTGCTTTGGAAACAGCAGGCAGTATGCTAATTTGTCGGTAATCACTAGACACTTGAGGGTTTTCGATCTTAGGGATGGGTCGCATGATGCTTCTTTTCCATGCAGTGCGGTATATTCCGTTCACGAGGGAAAAATTAAGTATGTCAGTTAATACAAGTACTAAGACACCAGCAACATTTTTAATCATGGTTATACTGATACTGTCAGTGCTTATCGCATCAGAAGAGATTCTCATTATTTCTTTTCTTGCCGTATTTATTGTCATGTGTTTTAGATGGAAGGTATCGTGGTTTGTTATCCAGTTAGGGGATTCTTCTGGACGGTAATTATCAGCCGTATGGGTATTCAGAGGTGCAGAGAAGAATTCATTTAATTCGTTATCTGAGACATGAAAAGCAGTTTCCAATTTTGCCTTTCCGACCCCCAAGCTACGGAGATTCTTCCACAGAGTCGTGGGCGTCAGATCGCTGCATACAAGGGAGTGAGCGTGCCTGATTTTAGCATTACGAATGCATTGTTTCACTCTGCTCTGTAGCTTTCTATACTCCTCGAAACGCTCGGGTTTCGGATCTGCCTTGAAACGCCTGTGGACAGCATCCCTATTATTCATCATTTGACGTAATTCAGTTGTCAGGCATGGAGCAGGAGATTTTCTTACACGGATTGTGCGTACAGGTGCATGTTTGTCATAAATGGAGTGAATTTATCATCAAGGTCGTTAATTTTGCCATCGATTGTAGGTTCTTTGATTATTTGATGCTATAAGATTTCTGAGCAATCGTCTGTTAGTGCGTCAAGATCAATACGTTTCATGTTCCTACAAGTTACGTAACACAACGGATGCTAATGGGAAGAGATCTGAAGGCGAAAAGCCTTCTTTGCCAGTGACGAATACCATTCTTCGACTGTTTCCGTTTATAGCTCCACACAGCAGTAACTGTCAGTGTATATTGGCTTATTAAAAGTATCCGGATATCCCTAAGTACCACAGAATTGACCACTAGAGGTCACGAAGAAGTGCAGACATGCCAGCTATAAAGTGAAGCGGGGAGTATTGTGTTGTCGATAGAGAAGCAGTATCAGCATAATACGAGGTGCTACAATAAAGTAATGAGACTGATTTTCTTTGGAAGATGTGGCAACCCTGTAGGTTTGTGTAGGCACAATACATTTGACATTGATCTATAAGCTGCTTCTAGTCCAAGCGGCACATCGATGCAACTGCTCAGTTGTGAGTTTTGCTGTAATAAGTTAACACGTGTTTGTGTCTCTCGTCATGGAAATGGAACTGAACAATATTGCGGAATGGTATGCCATTTCTTTTTGCGTTAAATTGAGTGAAAACGCGACGACAACTTAAGGTAAGCTTCAGAATGCTTTTGGACAGGAGGTTATGTCAAGAGCTCAAGTTTTTCGTTGGCATAAAATGTTTAGTGAAGGCAGAACGAATGTTGAAAATGAAGACCGCAGTGGGCGACCATGCATACTTGTGTGCTTTTTTGATTCCAAGGGAATCTTTCTGGACAAACAGTTAACCAGTATTACTACATACAAATTTTAGAAAGACTTCGTAAAAGAGTTCTTCGTGTCCATGCTAATAATTGCTAATTGCTAATAATTGGATTCTGCATCACGATAATGCGCCATCCCATACTGCTCTGTCGGTACAGCCATTTTTAACCTCAAAACAAATTTCAGTACTACCACAGCCACCTTATTCACCAGATATCGCCCCGTGCGAGTTTTTTTCTATTTCCAAGAGTCAAAATGGCGGTCAAGGGACACCATTTTCAAACAACACAAGATGTCCAAAAAGCTGTGACGAGGGTCTTGGAGGATATTACACAAGATGAGTTCCAGAAACGTTACCATCAACGGCAGAAGCGCTGGAAAAAGTGTGTGCAATCAGAAGTGAAATGCTTTGAAGGAGACAACACTAAACTTGACTAAAACGGTAAGCAACATTTTTTTCACATCAGTCTCATTACTTTATTGTTGCACCTCATAGGTCGGTCAGGAGAGCTCAGTGACTTTGAATGTGGACTAATTAATGGATGTCAAATGAGCAACAGTTCCATCAGGGACGATTAAACCCTTCTAAGGCTGCTCAAGTGGACTATTGGTGATGCGATTATAAAGTGGAAACGCGAAGGAACAATCGCAATTAAACAAAGACCAGGCAGACCTCATGTACTGATAGACAGGGACCATCGAGCACTGCGGAGGGTGGTTTTAAAAATTTGCATGAAATCAGCATGAAGGAATCACTACTGAGTTCCAAAGTGGTACCAGCAGGCTAACTAGCACAATGACTGTGCGTAGGTAGTTAAAAGAAATGGGGCACAGTGGTCTTGCACCTCCTCATAAGCCACACGTTTCTGTAAACGACGGCTGAGTTGGTGTAAAGAGTGACGCCACTGGACGGACTGGACGATTTGAAACAAATGATTTAGAGTGATGAATCACACTATATCCAGTGTCAATCCAATGGAAGGGTTTGAGATTGGCGAATGCCAGGAGAACGTTACCTGCCATCATGTGTAGTACAAACAGTGAAGAACAGAGGAGGTCGTGTTACGGTATTTGGGTGATTTTCGTGGTTGTGGTGTCATCCATTTATTGCGCTTAAGAGAATGCTAAATGCGGACGGATATGAACTTGTATCAGTATGGCAATGTACCCGATCATAAACCAGCATCTGTGAGGCAATCGTTTGTGAACAATAACGTTCCTGAAATTGCCTGGCGTCCTTCAAGTCCCGATCAGAACCTAATGGAACACCTTTAGGGTGGATTAAAACACTGACTTCACTCCAGTCCCACGCGTATGTCACTACCATCTCTGGTTTCGGCTCCCGAGAAAGAATAGCCTACCAACCGTTCACAGACATTCAGACACCTAATCGAGACTGTGCTAAGCAGAGTTCAAGCCGTCATAAAGGTGAACGAGGGAGAGTGGGACACGCCATAGTAGTGTCCACTAAGCCCGCCCGGCTAGCCGCGCGGTGTAACGCGCTGCTTCCCGAGCGGGAAGGCGTGCAGGTTCCCGGCACGATTCCGCCCGGCAGATTAGCGTCGAGGTCCAGTCTGCTGGCCAGCCTGTGGATGGTTTTTAAGGCGGTTTTCCATCTGCCTCGGCGCATGCGGGCTGGTTCCCCTTATTGCGCCTCAGTTACACTATGTCGGCGACTGCTGCACAAACACTGTCTCCACGTACGCGTACACCATAATTACTCTACCACGCAAACATTTGGGGCTACATTCGTCTACAATAACCATGAGTTCGGTGTGGGGCGACGGTGGGGCGGGTGGACTGCTGTTGCCTGTTGTGGTGTTGTGAAGTACTGAGGGCTACGGCGGGCAAAATGGCCACTAAAACGTGTCCGAATACTTTTCATCAGATAGTATACGTACCTACTTTGGCTTTCCCCATGTTACATGAAGCCCTATAAGAAGAGGTTCTCACCAGTACTGAGATGGAGTTTCTCATAAGTTTAGAGATGATCAGCTTGCTGAGAACCTGACCGTAATTAAATAAAAATTGAAGTAGCCAGCAGTTCATTTATTCGTGTTTTCTGAAATAATTAATTTCAACCTAATAGCAATCTATCTTGGTAACAAAGCGATAAAATTAACTTTTGGTGACGTGCTTCCATAGTAAAAGAAACCATTTTTCGTCTTTGGTTGTAACTGTTTTTATTGTTCTATTGAAATTTCAGTTTATGTGCCATTGTTAAATTCAAGGCTGGACGTCATATTATGGCATATAACTAAGTTAAAAATAGGAACGTCCTAGTAGGGCTGTCACCGCTGACGGTAATATAGTCAAGTGTGATACACCACTGCAATGCCTTTGTTATTTTAACCTGTCTCTATGCCGTAATGTGACGTCGAGTTTTATGGTTGACAATGGTACACAAGCCGAAACTGCAGTAGCAGAATGAAAAAAGTTACTACCAAAAAGGGAAAATGGTGTCATTTAAAGTGAAAAAAGATGATTGTACGGCACTGACGAATACTGAATTTTTAGGGTCGATGTACACGGGCGATATATTGTCGTTAGCTCTCAGCGTCATTTCCTGACACGTTTTAGCAGTACATGTGAAACAATGGAACCACGCGAACGGCGGTAGTGAAAGTACGAACTCACAGAGAGCATGCTTCTAGAGATTTGTGCTCACCAATCACAGCTCCTTAGCGATCTCGCCACTGTACTTCACTGGAGCAGTTCTTAACAATGTCGCACATAGGTTATAATGATCCAGTTGTGTCGGATCTTTTGCTTGTTCACAGAAAGCTACGATACCGTCTGAATGTTGTCCCAATTTTAACACATTATAATTTGTAAATTATGTAACCCACATTTGAGAATGATTACTGATTTTTATGGTTTTAAAAACATGTCCCTGTTTATATTTTTATTTATTTACTGTCCATGTGTAATCGATATTGCAACATGACAGGAAGTTTCCCATTTTAATATTTAATATCTGTAAATTTTGTAACCTTTGTTATCAGCTATTGATACTAAAAATCTTGACTTAAATACATATCTTCAGACATTCAGTACACTAGATCTAATTCACAATTTAAAAAAGGAGGTCACTTTAGCAATATTTTGAGCCATCGAAAACAAAGTATGTAAATTACATTACGTCTTTTTTGCGTCAGTTGAGGCAGTCTTATGTAAGACTCGCATATACTGTTTTTGACATGGCGTGAGTTAACATATAGAGAGACACTTTGGAATGTGTGATGTGCTCTAAGTTTTATGTTCCGATATTTACCTGTGGCATTGTGAAAGTACGTTTGAAATGTTATGTGGAATGATGAATAAACCACACTTTGAAACAAAATGGTTCAAAGGGCTCTGAGCACTATTGGACTTAACTTCCAAGGTCATCAGTCCCCTAGAACTTAGAACTACTTAAACCTAACTAACCTAAGGACATCACACACATCCATGCCCGAGGCAGGATTCGAACCTGCGACCGTAGCGGTCGCGCGGTTTCAGACTGTTGCGCCTAGAACCGCTCGGCCACCCCGGTCGGCACTTTGAAACAGAAGAACTATTTTTTCCATGGCGTTTCATTTGACATAGTGGATCTCATATATGATTTTACGCAACGTTTCATTGTTTCTGGATACTGATGCCACCTTAAGCTACAGGGCGACAATTATTGACATCGTCATAACTTTTGAACGGTTTGCGTTAGGACGTTCGTATTGCACGGTAGGCTGCTGGGCACAATGGGAATTAGTATGTGAATATGTTTTGGTTTAGTGACCAAGACCACTTTTATTTGCATGGGTTCGTCGATACGCAAACTTGGTGCATTTGGGGGACTGAGAATCCGCATTAGGTGATCGAGAAGTCTCTTAATCCTCAACGGATGAAGATACTGTGTGGTGTGCAATGTCCAGTCACGGAAAAATCGGTGCGATATTGCTTGATGGCACGGTGACTATCGAACGGAACGTGAAGGTTTTGGAAGATGATTTCATCCCCATTATACAAAGTGACCCTGTCACTGGAGTACCCAGAGGCCACTGGCATGGGCCTCGATTGGCCACCATATTTTCTGGATCTGATCATAAAAAAAAGAAAAAGGCTCTGAGCATTATGCAACTTAACTTCTGAGGTCATCAGTCGCCTAGAACTTAGAATTAATTAAACCTAACTAACCTAAGGACATCACACACATCCATGCCCGAGGCAGGATTCGAACCTGCGACCGTAGCGGTCGCCCGTATCCAGACTGTAGCGCCTAGAACCGCTCGGCCACTCCGGCCGGCGGATCTGAACACATGCGACTTCTTTTTGTGGGGCTATATTAAAAATAAGGTGTACAGCAATAACCCCAAAACCATTCTTGAACTGGAAACAGCCATTCAGGGTGTCATCGACAGCATCGATGTTCCCACACTTCAGCGGGTCATGCAGAATTTCGCTATTAGTTTGCGCCACATCAACGCCAATGATTACAGGCATATAGAACATATCATGACCTAAATCCGAATATCTGTGGTGACGTTCACATGTTGAATAAAGTGTATGCACGCCGTAGTTTGTGGCTAATTTATATTTTTTCATGTAGTTAAATAATTGTCACCCTATAAGTGAACATTTTTCTATTTTTTTAATGTCACCTTCCTTGGGCTTGAATATACATTGCCAATTATACAGTAAATGTTTTTGAGCAATGTCGACGTGCATTGTAATCGTAAAATTATTTAACAATAGCATAGGAGGTGCGTCATAAGGTGCACTTGGTTTGATGAAACTAGTATCGTTTACACGCTGACCATTTCGTAAAATTCTTGTGATTCCTCTGCCATTAGTTACGGAATATATACAGATACCACAGTTTCTTTTTCGTAGCTCCTCAGTTTATTATTTATCTCCACCGCTGTTATTCCGTTCTTAGTACGATTTGAAATGGTGAATACCTGAGGTCAAAGCCGGCCGGTGTGGCCGAGCGGTTCTAGGCGCTTCAGTCTGGAATCGCGCGTCCGCTACGGTCGCAGGTTCGAAGCCTGCCTCGGGCATGGATGTGTGTGCTGTCCTTAGGTTAGTTAGGTTTAAGTAGTTCTAAGTTCTATGGGACTGGTGACCTCAGATATTAATTCCCATAGTGCTCAGAGCCAGTTTTGAACCTGAGGTCAACAGTTCATACCTTTTACTCTGCAGCACATAATAGTTCATCAGTTTCGGCGTACGAAGTAAAGCCTTTTGCACCCAATGAACTCTGACGACTCATCACTTGTTGACTCCACAGAAAACTGATTAACATACCTTAACGAATCTTCAAGTATCTTAACGTAATTTTTGGAGTTCTTTGATTCACTGAGGAGCGATTCTGTCACAACTTCGATACACATTTGAACTGCTGATTCACGACCGTTACATTTTAGTTTGCAATTACGTGCTTTTTCTACTTAGTGACTTACACGAAACATTCAGAATGATACCATTTCTGAAGCGTTGATCATATCCGGTCACAATTTATCGGCTTTTCACGACACAAAAGATACATAGTAGAGATAAAGTAATAGTGCAAAACAATAGTCACGGCAGGATTGAGCAGTGCACATGTGTTTGCAACCCTAATGACAACTCACATCGGCCTGCCATGGATACAGCCGGTTTGCATTTGGAACACTTATCTAAGAGGTCAACATACCACGAAATATGGGACAAATCTCGCAAGGAGTGCCATGATTATATTAAGAAGAGAACCGCGTGGTTTCAAAAGTATGAAAAGTTTTGTGAGGTTATTGCTGCGAAACTGGATCAGGAGAGAAATATGTAGGCAAAAATTATTCCATTTCACCTAGGCGTGTTGGTACAGCAAGCTTATGATTGCTGTTATTTAAAAAACGGTCATAGATTTCCCAATGGGCAAGAATGACGCCTTTCACCTGGATAGTGCATCATCAGGTTATCTGTCCATTCTCACATGAATCATTGTCAATGATTTCCCGTTCTCTTCCACGCGGATATAGATTTGTTCTTTCTCTGCAAAGTTATGTAGTGCGATAACTCCTCCAACAGAATACAATACATCGTTGCCCATAATATACGGAGTATTTCCTTTTATTGCAGTCTGTAAGCCCAGAACTAGATGTGGATGAAATATACTACTACAATGGCTGCTGCCAGTTTTCATCCACATCTTGTTCTGGGCTTATTTTTTGTAAATACTGGAATAAAAAGAAATGCTCACCATATTAAGGGCGATGATGTATTGTATCCAGTTGGAGTAGTTCTCGCACTACATAACTTTGCAGAGAAAGAAGAAAGCTATATCCTCTAAGAAGAGAACGAGAAATCTTTGACAATGATCAATGTGAGCACGGACAGATAACCTGATGATGCCCTCTCCGGACGAAATGCGTCGTTCTTGAGTTAATAAAGAACATTTGTCATCTGTTTTTAAATATTAATATAGACAAGTATCACTCTTTAACAATTTGTGTTTCTGTGCTAGTGGTAACGGTTTTGCTCCAACGTGACCAATCAGAACCTGAGACAGTCCTAACCAACAAACGTTTTGCTTTCGGGCGAGAGTCTTTCCATCTAAAAGTGGAAATCTTTATACCATGATAAAAGTTCAAAATACATTTTCTTATTTCGGCCGGTTCACTGTAATCACTGCTTTCTTGTACAACAGCCATACTGCCTGCTTTCTCTTGCCTACGTTCACAGCGGTTGCCTTCCAGTTTAGTATACTGCTGCTCGTTTATCGCTGCGGTGTCGTCGTCTGTGTACTGAACGATTTCTGACGCTGAGAAGTCGATGCGAGCACGCGCATTTGTTACTCGCTCGTGTGTATCGGGCCATACAGAGGCTTCCGCAGCACATGTGAGACATTTATTGCCGCCAGTAGAATGAACTTTTGGAAGCTTCCGTACGAACTAATCTAAGCGGGATGCAGTGAAAATGTCCCCTTTTGTGCAACCGAGTCTGCCATGTTTCCGTCAGACTTCGTGCACGGTCAAGTTAAAGTTTGCTAACTATTAAGTCGCATTAGTATTCAGCTTTGTGGTCGTTCTGGCAGAAGAGCGAGCAGGGGCGCAGTTAGGTGTTAACAGAGACTGCGACCAAAGAACTTGTTGACTCGGCGGTGGGGCGGTCGGGCTGACAGAGGCGTGGGGAATCCGTGCAAGAACCCGCAGCCGCAGCCCGGCGCATTCCCTGCAACGCGCCGTTATTGATCTTGCATCCGGCGCAGCACTCACCACAGCCTGTTTACTTCGACAGTCCCGGCTCTTCCCGTCTTCCCGCTGCCCGACTGATACTTTCACTAGCGGTCCATCCAAAGTGAAACAGTGTGGCGCACTTCGAGGACTGTGCTGAATTGGTGACTATGAAGTTCGATGTTCTTCCAGTGAACTACTACTTGGAACCAGTTAAAAGCCTTTAATGTCATCATATTCATAAAGGCTTAAAATATACAAGAAAAATGCAGACGAAGAGAAGAAAAATGGAATTTATTAAGTAGGCTTAACACATAATCAAGTCTCTACGGTCGCAGGTTCGAATCCTGCCTCGGGCATGGATGTGTGTGCTGTCCTTAGGTTAGTTAGATTTAAGTAGTTCTAAGTTCTAGGGGACTGATGACCTCAGATGTTAAGTCCCATAGTGCTCAGAGCCATTTTTGAACAGAATCAAGTTCTGACAATTCTGCCGCATTTCGAAAAATGGAATTTATTAAGTAGGCTTAACACAGAATCAAGTCGCTACGCCGGCCGAAGTGGCCGTGCGGTTAAAGGCGCTGCAGTCTGGAACCGCAAGACCGCTACGGTCGCAGGTTCGAATCCTGCCTCGGGCATGGATGTTTGTGATGTCCTTAGGTTAGTTAGGTTTAACTAGTTCTAAGTTCTAGGGGACTAATGACCTCAGCAGTTGAGTCCCATAGTGCTCAGAGCCATTTCAAGTCGCTACGGTCGCAGGTTCGAATCCTGCCTCGGGCATGGATGTGTGTGCTGTCCTTAGGTTAGTTAGGTTTAAGTAGTTCTAAGTTCTAGGGGACTAATGACCTCAGATGTTAAGTTCCATAGTGCTCAGAGCCATTTTTGAACAGAATCAAGTTCTGACACTTCTACCTCATTTCGACTGGAGCTTTTACAACATCGCCTTCATTTACGCACAGTGTCAACAATAATTACTGGCACGACGCCTTTTCGCATGTAATAAAAAATGTATAAATACTAGGAACATTATTGTATACCATTAACTCTAATTCAGTATAGGAAATAATTTGTATATTAAAATATTTTTCCAACACAACAGAAACACGGGTAATTAATTGAATGTGGGTTTTTCTCATATTGAAAAAGTTTTGGAACACTGTACGACGTTTGTTATTGTGCTTGAGACACAGAGCCGCACGTACAAGATTTGTGCGATTGGAGTAGGTAAACAGTTCAGTCGCTTGCCTGACGGCCACTATAAGGGACATTCACTAGTCACGATGAGTCCGTAGGGGAAGCGGCATTCCGCGTCGTTCCGCAAGAAGGCAGTTTTATTGCATTCGCAGGTTAGAAGTTACTGTGAGATTGGTAAAGAACTTTCTTAAGACACAAAACAGTTACAGACATTGGCTGTGAGTGAGCATTGACTTCAATAAATGGGGAAAGTTGAAAATTTGTGCCGGACCGAGATTCGAACCCGGGTCTACGGTTTACTAGACAGATGCTCTGACAAATTTTTTTGTTTTTTTTTTTCTTTTTCAGTCTGTTCGTTATTATTCGTTGCGTTTGGTTTGGGTGTTTGGTGGAAGCCACATGACATCCGTTCAAGTCCATCGTTGATTCCTTCACCCAGGGTATTTTTTTTTTTTTTCACACAGAGCAGGAAGCCCCAAGACCGAACACGCTGAGCTACCGTGCCAGCTAGCCATTTGGACACAGTTCTCATTGCCACCTGCACGGGCTACCATAGCACACCTCCACCTCCGGTCAGACGCAAATTCTCAACTTAAGTACACACTACAGTTGTAGTGCCCCTTGCCAAGTATCCTCATAACTCGCTGCATTTCGCCGATTCTCGTAAGAGTTCGAGCCAGGTTTGCTTCCGCACTGAAGAGATCATCCGCGTCTTAATTATGTATATAAGATGTATGTTCTATCGGACATGTCCGAAAGAACAGACAACACATATGTGAAGGACTTCATGTTAATTATACAACAGTGCGGGTAATCGTCAAGAAGTTTGAAGAGACTGGTACAACACACAATAAACTCAGATGTCGACGTCCAGGAGGGCTTAAATGTAGGGAGCGTCGAAGGATATTTCGTCTTGCACAAAAAGATCCCATTAAAAGTGCAGTCGACGTTCAACAAACGGGTCAGTGCTCAAACTATTAGGAATGTTTTGAACGCAGCTGATATTCAAAGCAGATGTTCCAGAAAGAAATCATTTATTTCGGGAGTTAACCGAAGAAAACGCTTGCAGTTGGACAAACATTATGACAATAAATCGATTGAATTTTGGGAAACTCTGCTATTTCTAACAAATCCAAGTTTAACTTGTTTCGGTCTGATGGAAAGGGAAAAGTAAGGCGCAAACCAAATACAGAGTTCCAATTACAACACATCCAACCTACAGTATAACATGGGGGAGGAAGCACAATGTTTTGGAGACGCATGGCAGCTTCTGGTGCCGGTGACTTGGCAATCATTGATGGTGTCTTGGATCATCAGAAATATATCGATGTGTTGCGAGGCCAATTATGTAGCAGTCCACAGAAAGTGGGTCTTGACGCCGTCTTTTACTTTCAACAAGACAACGACTCTAAACATACGACTCTAAGAGTTCGGGAGTGGTTATTATATAATGCTCCGGGATTAAACCGTCGTCCTCCCGAATGCGAGTCCAGTGTGCTAATCACTGCGTCACCTCTCTCGGTCTAGAATTTGAGATACATGAATTAGGGAGAGACTAACCTAATTTTTAAGTAGGCGTACCAAAACTTTTTGATGAGTAGAGCAACAGATTTCATTTTGTAAACTAATATTTTTGTTGTGAAAAACCAATTATGCTAGAAGAATCTTGTGTTTACTACTGTACATTTAAATAAATATAACATTGTCTTGGCACCACCTTTATTTGTTTGTAATGTATACACTTATATAATAGCAGGTTAAACAATACTTTGTGGTGCCGCTTTAAGCCTGTAGTGTCCATATATCTCCAATTGTACTTACTTTTCTATTTTCTCTTTGTCCTGGGAATGCCCTTATGAAGGAAACATTCAGTTGCAAGATAGCAGTCCCTCTGTCCTCTTCACACACTAAATGGAAATGCCGTGTGGCTAGGGCCTCCCGTCGGGTAGACCGTTCGCCTGGTGCAAGTCTTTCGAGTTGACGCCACTTCGGCGACTTGCGTGTCAATGGGGTTGAAAGGATGATGATAAGGACAACACAACACCCACTCCCTGGGCGGAGAAAATCTCCGACCCATCCGAGAATCGAACGTGGGCCGTTAGGTATGACATTCCATCGCGCTGACCACTCAGCTACCAGGGGCGGACTTCATACATTTATTAAGGGCATAAAACCAGCCTATCTTGCATTTCTGAAATACGTATTTGCATACGTGCAAATTAATGTCATTTCGCTACCGTATTACATCGTCGTGCAAAGTTGGTACTCTGATGCTATGTACCGGGATGTACATGATTGGGAGTAGGATGCATGCATATCGTAATTCTGTTTATTTTACGAAGGAGATGAGGGGAATTTTTTGGGCTGGGAGGAGGTCAACTGCTCACAATAGCAGAACCAATACATATAACTGAAGTTATACGAGGATTATTACAAAAGCATGTTTAATTTAGTTACCTGCATATCGATTTTTTATTCCTGGTAATTCATAAGAGTAGTTTTAGAAGTACATGGTGACGGGTAGCATAGGATGCCCGATTTCGTTAATGATAAATACTACTTAATAGTCCTAGAAGGAAGCCACCCATCCATTCACTTCTAAGTCCTTTACTTGCGCAAGTTAGTAATTGATACACTATTTATGGCAAACCATAGGATAAAGCTGCCTATCTTGTTCATTGTTAGTTATCTGTGAGTATAGAAATTAGATTATCATTGTCTAATGTTAGGGTATTCCTTTTTGCATCTACAAGAGTGAGAAATACTGAGATCCATAGTACTTTCATTCACTTGCATATACAGGGCTATTACAAATGATTGAAGCGATTTCATAAATTCACTGTAGCTCCATTCATTGACATATGGTCACGACACACTACAGATACGTAGAAAAACTCATAAAGTTTTGTTCGGCTGAAGCCGCACTTCAGGTTTCTGCCGTCAGAGCGCTCGAGAGCGCAGTGAGACAAAATGGCGACAGGAGCCGAGAAAGCGTATGTCGTGCTTGAAATGCACTCACATCAGTCAGTCATAACAGTGCAACGACACTTCAGGACGAAGTTCAACAAAGATCCATCAACTGCTAACTCCATTCGGCGATGATATGCGCAGTTTAAAGCTTCTGGATGCCTCTGTAAGGGGAAATCAATGGGTCGGCCTGCAGTGAGCGAAGAAACGGTTGAACGCGTGCGGGCAAGTTTCACGCGTAGCCCGCGGAAGTCGACGAATAAAGCAAGCAGGGAGCTAAACGTACCACAGGATGCTGCTCCACCGCACTTCCATCATAATGTTCGGCATTTCTTAAACAGGAGATTGAAAAACCAATGGATCGGTCGTGGTGGAGATCATGATCAGCAATTCATGTCATGGCCTCCACGCTCTCCCGACTTAACCCCATGCGATTTCTTTCTGTGGGGTTATGTGAAAGATTCAGTGTTTAAACCTCCTCTACCAAGAAACGTGCCAGAACTGCGAGCTTCCATCAACGATGCTTTCGAACTCATTGAAAGGGATATGCTGCGCCGAGTGTGGGAGGAACTTGATTACCGGCTTGATGTCTGCCGAATCACTAAAGGGGCACATATCGGACATTTGTGAATGCCTAAAAAAACTTTTTGAGTTTTTGTATGTGTGTGCAGAGCATTGTGAAAATATCTTAAATAATAAAGTTATTGTAGAGCTGTGAAATCGCTTCAATCATTTGTAATAACCCTGTATTTTTAAGAGTTGTGGACTACGCAGTGTTGTACAGTAATCCACAATGGGGCTCGAGAAGCGACGAAGCGCGGCACAGTACGCGAGCGGTCGACAGAGAGGTGAGCTGGAGGGAGAGAATAGCTGAGCAGCTGACTGATGCGCGGAGCGAGGACGGAGACATTCCCCAAGAGATCAGGGTAGCATAATCCCCGGCCGCTACATTCGCTGTAGGCGAGAAGGTGTAGTGGATATGGGCGTGGGACTGTTCACAGACACAGGTCGCGCCAGACACGGTAGCGCCACAGTCCGCCAAGTGGGCCTGGCACGCTCCACTGATTCGAGACTGCTTATCTCCCCAGGGGAGGCAGACAAGAAGGGGCTGACGCGACACGCGCGGGGGTAGGCAGCCTGTAGCAGCCAACGAACCACGCCCGCCTGTTGACACTGGCCTGGAACTGGCATCTGGCTCATGGGAGAGGACTGAACTGAGGCAATGAACTTCTACATCTAGATGGATACTCTGCAAATCACATTTAAGTGCCTGGCAGAGGGTTCATCGAACCACCTTCACAATTCTCTATTATTCCAATCTCGTATGGCGCGCGGAAAGAACGAACACCTATATCTTTCCGTACGAGCTCTGATTTCCCTTATTTTATAGTGGTGATCGTTTCTCCCTATGTAGGTCGGTATCAACAAAATATTTTCGCACTGGGAGGAGAAAGCCCAAATCCTGTATCATACAATAGAGTCGGCCAAGGTATGCCTCGCTACCCAACTCTTTCACATGGCTAATAGGCTAATAGTGTACCACATGGGGAACGCACACGGCTTCATGTGGTGCAGCAGTAGTGGGAAACTTGTACCGCAATATCTCGCCATCAAAGAGCTATCCAATGGACGCCTGACGAGAGTCTGTGCAGTTGACAGCTGCATTGCTCCAAATGCTCTCCAGCGGTCGTGGTACATGTGACCACACCATTTGCAATCATCTCTTCCTCTCTCGCCACACGCTCAACATGGTTCCACTCACCTTTTACTTGGACAAACCACGCTACATTGTAGACACTGCGTGTGACAAATGTTTTGTGTTGACATGTGCACGTGGAACTTCCTTCACATTACAGTCGTTATCGCTGTTTCATTGGTTGTTGTTGTTGTTGTTGTTGTGGTCTTCAGTCCTGAGACTGGTTTGATGCAGCTCTCCATGCTGTGCAAGCTTCTTCATCTCCCAGTACCTACTGCAGCCTACATCCTTCTGAATCTGCTTAATGTATTCATCTCTTGGTCTCCCTCTAAGATTTTTACCCTCCACGCTGCCCTCCAGTACTGAATTGGTGATCCCTTGATGCCTCAGAACATGTCCTACCAACCGATCCCTTCTTCTAGTCAAGTTGTGCCACAAACTCATCTTCTCCCCAATTCTATTCAATACCTCCTCATTAGTTATGTGCTCTACCCATCTAATCTTCAGCATTCTTCTGTAGCACCACATCTCGAAAGCTTCAATTCTCTTCTTTTCCAAACTATTTATCGTCCATGTTTCACTTCCATACATGGCTACACTCCATACAAATACTTTCAGAAACGACTTCCTGACATTTAAATCTATACTCGATGTTAACAAATTTTTCTTCTTCAGAAACGCTTTCCTTGCCATTGCCAGTCTGCATTTTATATCCTCTCTACTTCGACCATCATCAGTTATTTTGCTCCCCAAATAGCAAAACTCTATGCATGTTATCCTCTGTTCACTAAGAGCAACGTTGCATTCGACAATTATGCATTTTATTATCTTACACAGCCCTACTTTTGTGATGTGGATGTATGGGATTTGACTCTTGCTCTACACGTGTTTTTTAAATGCATGAACATGATTGGACATTAGGTCAACTTTAATGGATTATGCACTAAACATTTGTTGTCCTGGGACACATGTTTGTGTGTTGTACTTACATTAGTTGGTCTCCATACTTTTTCTTTGGGGATGTCTGTGGTGATTTCTTAATGATACATGTAGACATTTTGATTATTGTAGTTTGTTATTTGTAAACATTAATTGTAATGACCTTGGTCCAATCTGGCACATTCTCTTCAAATATCTTGGGTAGCAGCCCGGTGTTCGGTTCTCTGATTGTGTGAGGTAAACAGAGAGTAAGTTTGGTGCCCCAAAGGATGCCTCCATGTTGTCTGTTTTTGTTGTGATGAATGTATACAGGGTTGGTAATTCTTAACCTCTGTTACTCCATTGAAACCTTTGGTTCATTTTGGAATGCTGTGAAACGTTCGAGTTAGGTGTGATTTTTTGTTGGTACTGTGCCATACTATCCTCGTTTTTGAAGTGTGAGATACACACTCACACACGATACAAAGAGAAATCTAGTGTGAGCGGCGGAGTAATGCAGTATGACAGACTTTCTGGCCTCTTCACACACTTATTATGGGGCATTAAACCAACCTATCTTTAATTTCTGAAATCTGAATTTCCATACATGCAAATTAATGTCATTTCACTGTCATATTACACTGTCACGCAACGCAGGTAATCAGTTGCTATGTATCGGCGTGTACATAATCGGGTGCAGAATGCATGCATATCACAATTCTGTTCATTTCACGTAGGAGATGAGCGAGAACTTTCTGGCCGTGAGGAGGCAAACCGTTCACAATATCAGGACGTGGGGGGATATCCGACCCTGGCTGGCGACTTTCTCTGTTGATGTCAGGTCTCAGGAGCCGGAGCGATTGATGCTCGCTATTTTTACAATTGCTGGGGGCAGTTTTCTCGTGAAGACTTTTGATTTGTGCAGCTCGGAACCACAGCTGTGCTTTATTTTGGACATTTCGGAGAAATGGTCGCCGAGCTCCACGGGATAGCTGACAGAACGGCGCCACACGTAACACCCAAATTACGAGGTGCATTCAAGTTCTAAGGCCTCCGATTTTTTTCCTAATTAACTACTCACCCGAAATCGATGAAACTGGCGTTACTTCTCGACGTAATCGCCCTCCAGACGTACACATTTTTCACAACGCTGACGCCATGATTCCATGGCAGCGGCGAAGGCTTCTTTAGGAGTCTGTTTTGACCACTGGAAAATCGCTGAGGCAATAGCAGCACAGCTGGTGAATGTGCGGCCACGGAGAGTGTCTTCCACTGTTGGAAAAAGCCAAAAGTCACTAGGAGCCAAGTCAGGTGAGTAGGGAGTATGAGGAATCACTTCAAAGTTGTTATCACGAAGAAACTGTTGCGTAACGTTAGCTCGATGTGCGGGTGCGTTGTCTTGGTGAAACAGCACACGCGCAGCCCTTCCCAGACGTTTTTGTTGCAGTGCAGGAAGGAATTTGTTCTTCAAAACCTTTTCGTAGGATGCACCTGTTACCGTAGTGCCCTTTGGAACGCAATGGGTAAGGATTACGCCCTCGCTGTCCCAGACACCATCATTTTTTCAGCACTGGCGGTTACCCGAAATTTTTTTTGGTGGCGGTGAATCTGTGTGCTTCCATTGAGCTGACTGGCGCTTTGTTTCTGGATTGAAAAATGGCATCCACGTCTCATCCATTGTCACATCTGACGAAAAGAAAGTCCCATTCATGCTGTCGTTGCGCGTCAACATTGCTTGGCAACATGCCACACGGGCAGCCATGTGGTCGTCCGTCAGCATTCGTGGCACCCACCTGGATGACACTTTTCGCATTTTTAGGTCTTCATGCAGGATTGTGTGCACAGAACCCACAGAAATGCCAACTCTGGAGGCGATCTGTTCAACAGTCATTCGGCGATCCCCCAAAACAATTCTCTCCACTTTCTCGATCATGTCGTCAGACTGGCTTGTGCGAGCCAGAGGTTGTTTCGGTTTGTTGTCACACGATGTTCTGCCTTCATTAAACTGTCGCACCCACGAACGCACTTTCGACACATCCATAACTCCATCACCACATGTCTCCTTCAACTGTCGATGAATTTCAATTGGTTTCACGCCACGCAAATTCAGAAAACGAATGATTGCACGCTGTTCAAGTAAGGAAAACGTCGCCATTTTAAGTATTTAAAACAGTTCTCATTCTCGCCGCTGGTGGTAAAATTCCATCTGCCGTACGGTGCTGCCATCTCTGGGACGTATTGACAATGAATGCGGCCTCATTTTAAAACAATGCGCATGTTTCTATCTCTTTCCAGTCCGGAGAAAAAAAATCGGAGGCCTTAGAACTTGAATGCACCTCGTATAATCCATCAGCACCCATTGGTGGTAAGCTTTCCGTGCAAAGTGCTGGCGGAGGATATAATAGACTGCTCGAATGTTACGTCAGCACACGTTTGCAGTCACCATCGGGATTTGCTGGGAAGGAATGGTGTTGCCGGCCGGAGTGGCCGTGCTGTTCTAGGAGCTACAGTCTTAACCGAGCGACCGCTAGCGTCGCAGGTTCGAATCCTGCCTCGGGCATGGATGTGTGTGATGTCCTTAGCTAGGTTTAATTAGTTCTAAGTTCTAGGCGACTGATGACCTCAGAAGTTAAGTCGCATAGTGCTCACAGCCATTTGAACCAAGGAATGGTATTGGCGCGTAGCTTGATGGAGAAGGGCAGAGGGAGTCTAGACGAATTTGTTCTAAGGCAATAATTGGTGAAAGCTTCGTTTATCGGTGACGATTGGCCGAGTTCTGGCACGCCGGATCGGTCGCTCTGTGGGCTCGGTGCGGAAAATAATTTTGAGAGGAGTTGGTTCCTGCTTGCCGCAGGTGCTGGTCGCGTACTTTGCCGTCCTTGCTTCAGAGCAATTTCATTCGCAGCTTCACTTGTCCGCCCACCCAGACAAACACTTAGTCTTCTCGCGTTCGCGCTTCGATCGGTGTCCAAGGCGGTGCCCATCTTCAAGCAGCGGCGCCGACCACGAGTAGCAGCTGTCATCAGCACGGCTCCTTGCGCCATATTGCGGATTTCAGTTGATTTTTCAGCTGTCCAAAATTCGAAGTGAGGTTTTTCAGCAATGGTATCTGTAGAATCACTTTGCCTCCTTACGCCATATCGTGGTACTGGATCCGATTACCCACTTGTTTATCGTTATTAACCTTTTCACCTATTCTCTTCGATCATCCTTCTCGTAGTAGAGAAGCACAGCATATTCAATGCAGTGTCGTTTGTACTAGGTTATTTCCAACACCTCTATCAAGTGATGACTACATACATGTTTGATTTACGTTAATATAAATGACTATTCCTTCTACAAATTCATGATCAATTTTGTGTTAGATTTAAAGAAAATGGCAACGGCCTTGCCACAGTGGCTACACCAGTTACCGTGAGATCACCGAATTTAATCGCTGTCGGGCGTGGTCGGCACTTGGATGGGTGACCATCCAGGCCGCCATGCGCTGTTGCCATTTTTCGGGGTGCACTCAGCCTCGTGATGCCAATTGAGGAGCTACTCGACCGAATAGTAGCGGCTTCGGTCAAGAATACCATCATGACGACCGGGAGAGCGGTGTGCTGACCCCATGCCCCTCCTATCCGCATCCTCCTCGGAGGATGACATGGCGGTCGGATGGTTACGGTGGGCCAGTTGTGGCCTGTAGACGGAGTGGTTTTTTTTTAAAGAAAATAAATGTAAATTTGTAGGACGGCGTTTATCTGTCAAACACTCACACTCACCAGAATCCTTCCCCATCATCATTTTTGGAGGAGAGCTTTGATGAGTTAATTTAATGAAAAAATTTCATGAGAGGCTAGCCACCCCAAGCAGCATTTATATCAGGGCCATTATAAGATTGAATTACACACGTTGTGCAGATACAGTGTAAACCCACTTCGGTGCGATTTGCATACTATTGTCATTCTGCCCCCAACTTGCACTATAGCAAGCATGCAGCTAGTTTCCATAGTTTCCATTGTTTGTTTATTTTTACAAATCTCACATTCTCGTTCGTGCGATGGCTACCACAAGCCGATCATCGTACTCAGTAGACGAAAGGTAGGCTGTATATAAATTCCAAAATTGTCATCTAATTATTATTGCAGTAGCAAAGAACAAAAAACTGTCATGAAAGCATTATAACAAATATCGTTTTACCTAAGATTCGTCATTTTTGTTTCCAGCGTTAGAGACTGAATGCAAATAAAGAGGACAGGATAAGCATACAAGTAATTCCATTGCTGAACAAATCGTTGTGGCATTATCACAATTCAAGATGATTGGGGAGATTTCCGAGCTCATGCCTCCCAAAAATCGATCATAGTGTCTCGATCTCTGTGACCGAGCGAGGCTACGCAGCGGCTGTATTACGAGGCTCACATTTGCATGACTATGGTTGAGATTCCCATCTTACAACACAGATACAGGATTTAAGCCGATTTCGTAAAGTACTGCATGGTGGCTGTTGCAGTGGTTGCTTTAGAAAAGTCGCCTATTGAGTTCCTGTCCCACCCTTTCCCAATCCGAGTCAGACTCGAATCCAATTTGGGGTGGGGTGGAGGGGGGGGTGAAAGGAGTGGTCATGGGGGTTATATCCTCCCCCCAGCTAATATCAATTTTATTACAAGCGTTCATGTTTTTCATCATCATCATCATCGTCGTCATCGTCATCGTCATCATCATCATCATCTTCTGAGTGTTCTACTGCTAACGCCGCTTCTCGCTTCCCGATTTCCTCTTCTTCAGACCATACCAGTCTCCTTAAAGCCCTCTCGCATCTATCACATCCCCGACGTCTCGACTCGCCCGCGGTTTCTTCTTTTCGCTGTGGAACAACTGCCAGACTTTCTCTGGCCATAGACTATCGTCCATCCTTTCCAGATTTCCGTACCATTTTAGACGTTTCATCTCTGTGGTGTCCATTATTTATTCGTCGACACTCAGAGCCTCTCTTACGTTGGTATTTGGTACTCGCTCCGACAAGGAAATGCCACAACTTCGTCTCTAAAAGTCAATCGCTAGTGCAAGCAACTTGTTTCTCTGACGCTTGTTTATTACACACTTTCTGTTCCGTACTTTGCAATGTTAGCAACAACTGAACGACGTATTACCAGTTTGGCTCTTTTTGTTATTCCAAAAGGCTGGGGACTAAAGTGGCATGAAAACCAGAAACCTAGAGAGTGGAAAAGATTGTGGAAAATTACTGTCTACTTTTCAGTTGCTTGCCTGAGGGTCTCCCGTCGTATACACATACTCCAAAAAGTATTCGTCTAATACAGAAGTTTATGTCTAAGGGTGTGTAGATAGTGGGACATTGTCAGAATGAAATGCGGCAGGGACATGGACTTGTTTATTAACCAGTGAAAAGGAGAATATAATAAAGAACCACAGATTTTTGTTTAAATAAATATAGTTAAACGTCCAAAACCAAAGATAGGCAATTTAGAATGCAAAATAAGTATTCATCTGCAATACTAAAAATGACATTCTGAACGTAGACTGTTATAATCAGTTCTTAGTTGGACTCCCTTTCCACTTTATGATCTCTTGCATTCTTCTTTGCACGAGCTTCAAAATAAATTCTGTTATTTGCACTGTAATTTTACGCCATGCTTAAATCTACTCCCTTCAGTAAGTATAACCTTCTCCCAGAAAGCAAACCCACTGGATTTATGTTCTCTTGCAAGTCCAACTCGCTTCCTTCTGTTGATTTTACTGATATATGCATTTCTCCGGGCTGTTCAGTCTCCGTACTTACATTCTAAAGCACATTTATTACAGTTTGTGCTAAAACTACTTTCGTGTATCCATTTGAATTGCAGGAGAAAGTTTTGGAGCGCTTAGTTTTGAACTTTTCTTGACTTCTTTAAGTAGCTGTCGCTTTCCTGCCTCTGACAGATCAACAAATCAGTGAATTACAATTAATGTACTTAAGAAAAATTTTACACACCAAAGTATCTGAAAACAAAGAAAAGAAAAATCCACTACAATTTCAATGTTGCTAATTTTACGCATAATTCGGTCGTTTAACTTACTACGGAAAAGGACAAGAGAAAGGTGCCCGTGAAACTCGCATCTGCTGCACTGAATGGTTTTTCTGCTGTGCCATTAATTCCTGTCACAACGGCATAGAATACGACCCCTTTTAGAGATGCGTGTGCTTCGGCTGAAAACGTTATGCAAAAGAATCTCTTGTATTTCGCTTGTAGTCATAAGATATATGAGGCGATTATATTGATAGTTCTGAATTAAGCACGAATTCTCTGCTCGAAAAGCCATCTCAGAGTGTATCTTTCCGTGCTCCAAATGGATACATCGTGCACTATGGATGGCGAAAACCATTTATGTATTGAAAAGTTTTGTTACTTGCTGAAGCTGAATTGCGACCACAAGAATAGAATGCTGCTGGTTCTGTTGGTATTTTCCTTATCACTATGTATGTTGAAGCGTGATCCGGTGACGCTTCAGAAGCCAAAGCCCCATATTTGGATTTCAGAATTCTTTCAAAAATTCTCATGTATATATCAAGTTGTCGAAAGGGATATCCTGAGTGTCGTCGTAACTGCCGTCTACTTCACATCTCCTGTGCAGCAAGCTATGTAAATTTAAGTATTAACTGTGTTTTTCTTACTTGTCACTTCTTTTTTCGTGTGTTTTCACTTTTAGGAAGCTTTAATTTTCGAGTACTTGTAATAGTGTTCCATATATTTCGTGTTTGTTTTAAATACAGTCCAGAGACAGTTAGTGCTTATTTTGATTGTTTCCAACAAGAAGTGTCCAGTAACCACAGTTTAGGCAGCTATCAGCCGCCTTTAGTGAATTAGCAGTATAGTTAAAAGTTAATTACTTAATTCTCTACAGTAAATTGTTGATTTCTTAGGATGGATAGGATGTAAGACTGCTGTGCACGGACGCAGGAGGGGCTGGCAACTGTTCGCGAACAGCTGAACGTGCTGATGGCCGCGGTCAGCCGTCTTCAGGCTGCTGCCTCGGAGTGTAGCGGCAGTGGGGAATCTGGTGCGTCGCATTGTACACCCCAGGTCCATTCTGTCGAGATATCTTCGCGGGTACTGGGCGCGGTTGGGTCACCCCCTCCCCAAGGGGAGTGGAGGGTTCAACGGTGTTCGCGTCCCACGAGGCGGAGGGTCAAGTGGAGGCTCTCCGTGTGGCATCGCCCGCTCTGCCTGTGCGTGGACATGTGGCCGCTCCTTCAGCAACAACCGAGCATGCACACGGGGGGAGGGGTTTATTAGTGAATGGAAGCTCCAATGTTAAGTGGATGATGGAGACCCTTAGGGAAATAGCGGAAAGGTCGGGAAGATGGCCAGTGTTCAATCTGTCTCCTTGCTGGCGGGTCTCATCCGAAATGTGGAGGAGGCCCTGCCGGCGGCGATAGAGACCACTGGGTGCACCTGACTGCAACTTGTTGCTCATGACAGCACCAGTGCCTCCTGCCATTTGGGTTCAGAGGTCATCCTCAGTTCATACAGGCGGTTGGCGGAGTTGGTGAAGGCGGAAAGCCCCGCTCGCGGGGTGGAATCTGAGCTAACTATTTGTAGTGTCGTTCCCAGAACCTATCACGGTCCTCTGGTTTGGAGCCGAGTGGAAGGCTTAAACCAGAGGCTCAGGCGATTCTGCGGAGATCTGGGGTGCAAATTTCTCGACCTCCGCTATCGGGTGGAGAAATGTAGGGTCCCCCTGAATAGGTCAGGTGTACACTACACGCAGGAAGCGGCTACAAGGGTAGCGAAGTACGTGTGGAGTGCACATGTGGGTTTTTTAGGTTAGAGAATTCCCTACCTAGGCCCGACAAGACGCCTCCTGAGACGTGGCAAGGTAGCAGTAAGCAAAACGCAACAGGGAATGACAATATTAATGTAGTAATAGTAAACTGCAGGGGCGTCTATAGAAAGGTCCCAGAACTGCTTTCATTAATAAACGGTCACAATGCCCACGGAAAGTTGGCTGAAACCAAATGTAAACAGCAATGAAATTCTAAACTCAGATTGGAATGTATACCGCAGAGACAGGCTGGACAGTGAAGGGGGAGGCGTGTTTATAGCGATACAAAGTGCAATAGTATCGAAGGAAATTGACGGAGATCCGAAATGTGAAATAATTTGGGTGAAGGTCTCAGTTAAAGCGGGCTCAAAACATGGTGATTAGATGACTCTATAGGCCCCCTGGCTCAGCAGCTGTTGTGGCAGTACACCTGAAGGAAAATTTGGAGCCTGCCGAAGTGGCCGAGCGGTTCTCGGCACTACAGTCCGGAACCGCGCGACCGCTACGGTCGCAAGTTCGAATCCTGCCTCGGGCATGGATGTGTGTGATGTCCTTAGGTTAGTTAGGTTTAAGTAGTTCTACGTTCTAGGGGACTGATGACCTCAGAAGTTAAGTCCCATAGTGCTCAGAGCCATTTGAACCATTTTTGAAAATTGGAAAATATTTCGAGTAGATTTCCCGACCATGTTATAGTTTTGGGTGGAGATTTTAATTTACCAGATATAGAGTGGGGGGGGGGGACTCAAACGTTTATAACGGGTGGCAGGGACAAAGAATCCAGTGAAATTTTTTTTAGTGCATTATCAGAAAACTACCTTGAGCAGTTAAACAGAGAACCGACTCGTGGCGATAACAAAGACTTTCTGCTGACAAACAGACCCGAACTATTTGAAACAGTTGACGCAGAACAGGGAATCAGCGATCATAAAATGGTTACAGCATCGGTGATTTCAGCCGTAAACAGAAATATTAAAAAAGGCAGATGCCGTGTTTCTTGACTTCCGCAAGGCGTTTGATACAGTTCCCCACAGTCGTTTAATGAACAAAGTAAGAGCATATGGACTATCCGACCAATTGTGTGATTGGATTGAAGAGTTCCTAGATAACAGAGCGCAGCATTTCATTCTCAATTGAGAGAAGTCTTCCGAAGTAAGAGTGATTCCAGGTGTGCCGCAGGGGAATGTCATAGGACCGTTGCTATTCACAATATATATAAATGAGCTTGTGGATATCATCAGAAGTTCACTGAGGCCTTTGCGGATGATGCTGTAGTATATCGAGAGGTTGTAACAATGGAAAATTGTACTGAAATGCAGGAGGATCTGCAACGAATTGACGCATGGTGCAGGGAATGGCAATTGAATCTCAATGTAGAGAAGCGTAATGTGCTGCGAATACATAGAAAGAAAGATCCCATATCATTTAGCTACAATATAGCAGGTCGGCAACTAGAAGCAGTTAATTCCATAAATTATCTGGGAGTAGGCATTAGGAGTGATTTAAAATGGAATGACCATGTAAAATATATCGTCGGTAAAGCATATGCCAGACTGAGATTCATTGGAAGAATCCTAAGGAAATGCAATCCGAAAACAAAGGAAGTAGGTTATAGTACACTTGTTCACCCACGGCTTGAATACTGCTCACTGGTGTGAGATCCGTACCAGATAGGGTTGATAGGAGAGATAGAGAAGATCCAACGGAGAGCAGCGCGCTTCGTTACAGGATCATTCAGTAATCGCGAAAACGTTACGAAGATGACAGATAAACTACAGTGGAAGACTCTGCAAGAGAGACGCTCAGTAGCTCGGTACGGGCTTTTGTTGAAGGTGTTCACCGTGGAGTCAAGCAGTATATTGCTCCCCCCTACGTATTTCTCGCGATGAGACCATGAGGATAAAATCAGAGAGATTAGAGCCCACACAGAGGCATACCGACAATCTTTCTGTCCACGAACAATATGGGACTGGAATAGAAGGGAGAACCGATAGAGGTACTCAAGGTACCCTCCGCCACACACCGTTAGGTCGCTTGCGAAGTATGGATGTAGATGTAGATGTAGATCTAGATCATGTATGCGGTTTTACTCAAACAGTAAAATCATTTATGATACCTGTATATTATTATCAGGTTACCTTACGTTAGGAAAGTGGGTGCACTCAGCGACTGTTATGTTTTTTTTGCAGGTTGTATTACGCAGATCCAGATTTCGCTTAGTGCCTAGCCATTATCAATGCTAAAAAATACAAGAAGTACATGGTCAGGTGATACAATAAAATGTTACAGCTCATGGCATAACCTACGTAGCTTATATATTAGATTACATACCACTATGTTTTGAACTCGATGCATGTTAATTCCCTGTTGTTCGGACGTCAGTCACAGTTCTTTGAATACTGCTGTATAAAGAAGGTAAGCTGTGTGGAGAACACATCGATTGGCTGCATGGCGCCCTCTATATTAACTACGTATATAAGATTTAAAGGAAAGTAAACAGCTTCAAATTTGCATAGGAATGACATAAAATAAAACATAAGTAAAATTCTTTACATTGCTGTCCGACTTATTTCACATTTGCCAGTAAACATAGAAAATATAAGAAAATTTTCAGGTTCACTCCTTGTGAGTCAGTTGTTTTATTCTTTAAACACATGTGTAACGTCAGATGGCTAAAACCTTTTTTTAATTTTATTTATAAGACACAAGGAGGTACATGCCATGTGCAACTATTAGAATTGATTTGATTTAAATGTTTTTATCTTTGTATTATTTTTTCTTTATTTAATCATCATTTTACTGAATAGTTGGTTGATGGCGCCAAATGTCAGCCAGATGGATGGTTGGTGTGACTTGGATTTCCGTTACAGATGTAGAAGTACTAGTCTCTGTGTCACTTCAAACAGATTGTACTTATAAATACAATAAAACCAATACACTGAATTGCTGTTATTAACAATGTACATGCTTATAAGCTAAGGTCCCATGGAGAAACTTCTGTAGGTTCAATGTTATAACCATCATACTTGTACAGTATTGTTCTAATGTCTGCTACATATTGGCAAGATGGCAGGACCTACTCTCCTACCCACATCCCCCCTCCCCCAAATTCTATAACTCCCTCCAAATCCTCGAGCGCCATGCCCTCTGCCTCGCCTTCCATATAGGCCTCCCGTCCCCCACGCAGATCCTCTACGACCTGATTCCTTTCCCCCATCTGCTCCTATTCCTTGAACATATCTCCATACTCTACACCTCCCGCCGCCTTGATCCCCCTCATCACCTGGTTGCTCCTCTCCTCTCCAGCCTCCGCCCTCTACCAGGCCTTCACTGTTGTGTCCCCCCTACTCTCCATCTCTACACCCTTCATCTCCTTTCTCAAGGTGGCTTCCGTCAACTCCCCCTCCTGGCTGATGCCCTCTCTCCCTCCATTTATCCCTTCTATCAACTCTGATCCTCACCTCCCCCTCCTTTCCTCTGTCCTTTCCACGGGCTCCCTCTTCCTTCCCCCCTTCCATCCTGTTTTTTCCTCCCCCTTTTCCTCCTCATCTGTCCAGGTCCCCCCCCCCCCCCCCATTCTGCCCTTGCATGCGGTATGTCATCTTCGTGCCGACTTTTTAGTGCAGTGTTTCCAGTGATTGTTAAGTGTTTTGCGTCTTTTCCGAAATGTTGCGAACGGACGTCATATTGTCGCTGGGTGTGATTTTTATATCTCTTGCGAACAGAAACCAGACTGTCACCATATTTTTTAATTGTCTGTCTACTATTTTCCCTGTCTGCTTCCTGTGTATGTTATTATCATCGCCCACCATTTGTTTTATCTTTCAACTTTCCACAATTTTCCGCCATTTTACAATTTACGTCTCCGTTTTATCGCCTGCTTTAATTGTTTCCTATCTTCTTATGTTTTAAAAATTCTGTAGGCTGAAGAGCAGCGTACTAAGCTGCTGCTAGCCCGCCCCCTTCGGGGGGAATCGAAATCCAATAAAGGAAAAAAAAGGACCTGCTCCATTTTCTGTGAGTGAAACCTTACATTGTTTCCTAGCAACAAGTTTTCAAACAATTTCCAGAATAGCGCATTTTTCGGAACGACTTGATCATTAATCAGGTTGTTGTCGGCATTCTTGTGATAGTAGAAAATCTGCAGCTCTTCTAGGAGGTCGAGGAATTTGCCCTTCTCGCATTTATGCAGCAACCTCAAATCAGGTGTCAAATTCGGCACTTTATGTTTCGTCGTAAGTAAGTGAGCAGCCATACGCGAATTTTCCCTGTTATCTTTTCTGCCTAACGCGACGTGTTCCCCAAACCTAATTTCCAGCCTCTCTCCTGTTTGGCCATCATAACAGGCCCTACAGTGTGGGCAATCAATTTTATAAACTCCAGAAGCATGAAATATGTTCTTTGCATCTACAGAGTGTTGCAAAATACATCCTAAGTTATTTCTGGTTCCAAAAGACACTGTTACATTGTGCTTTCTAAAGATAGTTGCTATTCTTGTACTCGTTTTTAGAAGCATGTACATTGTTAATAACAGCAATTCAGTGTATTGGTTTTATTGTATTTATAAGTACAATCTGTTTGAAGTGACACAGAGACGAGTACTTCTACATCTGTAACGGAAATCCAAGTCACACCAACCATCCATCTGGCTGACATTTGGCGCCATCAATCAACTATTCAGTAAAATGATGATTAAATAAAGAAAAAATAATACAAAGATAAAAACATTTAAATCAGATCAATTCTAATAGTTGCACATGGCATGTACCTCCTTGTGTCTTATAAATAAAATTAAAAAAAGGTTTTAGCCATCTGACGTTACACATGTGTTTAAAGAATAAAACAACTGACTCACAAGGAGTGAACCTGAAAATTTTCTTATATTTTCTATGTTTACTGGCAAATGTGAAATAAGTCGGACAGCAATGTAAAGAATTTTACTTATGTTTTATTTTATGTCATTCCTATGCAAATTTGAAGCTGTTTACTTTCCTTTAAATCTTATATACGTAGTTAATATAGAGGGCGCCATGCAGCCAATCGATGTGTTCTCCACACAGCTTACCTTCTTTATACAGAAGTATTCAAAGAACAGTGACTGACGCCCGAACAACAGGGAATTAACATGCATCGAGTTTAAAAAATAGTGGTATGTAATCTAATATATAAGCCACGTAGGTTATGCCATGAGTTGTAACTTTTTATTGTATCACCTGACCATGTACTTCTTGTATTTTTAGCATTGATAATGGCTAGGCACAAGCCGAAATCTGAATCATGCAAAAAAAAAAAAAAAAAAAAAGACGACTGATCGCTGCGCTGTATCATTTTATAAACCTGTACATTATTCTGTCATCTTAATCTCCTGAATCAAAAATTTAAAGTCGTTACACTGAATCGTGAAGCAGAACCAACAGACAAAGATACATAAAGATTGAAGTATGAATCGGTCAAACATAAAAAATAATGACTCTGGGGACTGAACTGCTCGTTTTTAATAAAATAATGGTGTATTTAAACAATTTGATTTGAGCGACAATTTCCTTAAGACAGATTCTTCACAGACAGTGACGTGTAAACGAAGATGTCAACCCTCTACATCTAGTTATCCGACTGAGACAGGCATCAGTTCTGTGGAACACAGTAATAAATAAATTAAAAAAAAAAGAAAAACGAGGAATAAAAGCTAGACATACTTCTGGTTGTTTCTGATTATCCGCTTAAGGGTAAAAAGACACACTTCATTGAAGAATAAGTTTTTTTTAATAATATGTGGTTTTCTCATCATATCCGCCTCACACTCTTAGGAAAATGCAGGTTTATAGGTAATATTATTAAAGTCAGTGCAGCAGTATTGTATTAATTATTAAGTGGAAGGTAATAAAGTTACGTCCGAACAATATTTTTTTAAATAAAAGGTAAAACTATTTTATATCATTCTGCGACTTTTCAAATTAGAAGGCATCTTTTCCCCTTTTCCTGCGAGTCTGAAATAACGAACAATTCATTTTTTGTGGAAAGATACCAAACTGTGTTATAAACAGACGCAGGCTTTTCGATGTAACTAACACAAAAGTGACTCAGTTCTCATCTTAGGAACTTGTTTTAACTGTTTTAATTAGGTGCTAGGTCCAGTTATACTTACGCAGTACTTTCCGTGCGCGGTATTAGCCGAGCGGTCTGAGACGCTGCAGTCATGGACTATGCGGCTGGTCCCGGCGGAGGTTCGAGTCCTCCCTCGGGCATGGGTGTGTGTGTTTGTCCTTAGGATAATTTAGGTTAAGTAGAGTGTAAGCTTAGGGACTGATGACCTTAGCAGTTAAGTCCCATAGGATTTCACACACACACACACACACACACACAAAAACACTACTTTCCGTTACATCACTTTTTGTTGTAGGGCATCAACACACTAAGGAACAAAGGAACATTCTCCACAACGACAGTTAGTTAACATCGCTTCTACTACATAAGCTATACATAAATTTAAAAGTAAACAGTTGGCTGATTATGAACCTGTCGGTTCGAAACCGAAAAGAAAGCAGTCCCTCTTTCTGGTGGGCAAGAATAATATACTAGTTCAAATGCAGAACAGGTCTGTGCACGTCGAAAATTTTGAGAACTGGATTCATATTATGTATGTGATCTCCAGACACATAAACGCTGTGTTGACTGTAACTGTGATGTGTGTAAATTTATGTATTATTAACGTATCCATAAGCTGTAAAGGAACCTTACCACAAATGTATTCGTTAAATGTTACAAAGTTAAACTGTCCCCTACTTGGAAAAAAGTTTATTTCATTTACTGCATGAGGGTTAAAAGTGCACAGTTGCTTTCCTTCTCTCGAAGAGTATTCTAGCCTTGCATTTGTGCTTGCATTCAACCAGACGTGCTTTGTAAGAAGTAGTGTTATTACATCCTGCTTCTTCCTGTTTGTCAATCAGGATGAAAACTCTGCTTATTGAAATGTTTGTTATGTGGTAATAACACAGAGTTGCTAGCACAAAAGCTAAAGAAAGGAGGAAAGAAGTAATTTTAAATATTTCGTCTCACCTCATGCGCGTGACGAAGATGGGCGTGAAGTGTAGCGGCGCCCATAAGCCCAGGTCGGAGTGCTTCACCTCGTCCCAAGACGAATACTTAACGAGAGAACACGCCGGCGACGCCACCGCTGCAATCAAAACACCCCCATACATTAACAGCAGCCACATCTAAATTATACACGTAGCTATTTAAAGACCATATCTGACTAGATTCAAGAATTTAAATCGCGTTCTTGAATAATATAAAGGCAGTTTGATATTGTTTTTACATGTTCGAATAATTAGAGACAGTGGAAACGTGAAACTGAATCTATAGACTGTTTCGATGTTCCTATAAAAATATTTTAACACATAAGTATTATTCAATCCCTTTTGCATCCAGATGTGTAACTGAGAGTCTGCCATTGCAAATTATAAAATACATTTTGCAGTACAGAGCCTATACAACGTTTTCTACACAATGACAAAACAGTCTGCTAATGTTTACTTCTCATTCCCAATGCTTTTCACCAGTTTGGGAAATACAGATGTGTAGACAACGAGCTGTGAAGAGCCGTGTTTTAAATTAATTTGAAGAAACCTATCTTCACCAATGCTGTTAATTGTTAGGTTTGAAGATTTATTAAGTTTTATGTGACTAAATACACGGTAAGTGCACACAGTCGAGTGTTTTGGCGTTTGACATATTTTAGCTGTGATTCGCGAAATATAAAAAAGATAATATGAGCGAATCTGTTTTGAGGATGTAATTTTGACAGCATTCTAATTCTTGATAAAATTTCAGTACTAATTTATTACAGATAATATGTTGGATTTGCCTCTTCCTGGGTGACGATATCAAGATGCAACAATGTAAATCTTATTTTAATATGTGAAACACATATATATGGCGAACTAGAATTTCACCGACAACATTTCAGAGGTTGTTCGAGGACGTTTTCGAAGTGTTCTGATATGGGGAAGCCGGGATGTCGCAAAGCTCGTTACAGAGTAATTGTATATTTTTTAACTCCTATTTCAATTTATCTTTATATCTGTATAGAACTGAAAAAACTGCGCGCGCCGGCCTCTGTGGCAGAGTGTTTCCATTCGCTTCAGTCCGTAACCGCGCTGCTGGTACGGTCGCAGGTTCGAATCCTACCTCGGGCATGGATGTGTGTGATGTCCTTAGGTTAGTTAGGTTTAAGTAGTTCTAAGTCTAGGGGACTGATGACCTCAGATGTCAAGTCCCATAGTGCTTAGAGCCATTTTTTGGAACTGCACGAGAGTAGATGTCGACACAATACACGCTGTCTTATTTATAAACAAACTTGATTCAATCACTCACGGTACTATTCATCCATGTTGCTATTGCACTTGGGCGTTATCGGAAACAGGCGGTGACATTACAGCAAACAAGCACAGTGGTGACTAAAGGAAACGCATTGCACTGTCAATGCTTTCCAGTCAGTTGTGCTTATACGAGGGCTATTCAGAAAGTAAGGTGCCATAGGTCACGAAATGGAAACCACAATAAAAACCAAAAATGTTTCATTTGCATCAGTTAGCTACACATTCCAGCTACTTCTCTAGATAGTGGCCTCTCCGACTGAGGCATTTGTCCTAGCATTGTATCAACTCTTAATGTCCTCGTAACCGCAAGACCGCTACGGTCGCAGGTTCGAATCCTGCCTCGGGCATGGATGTTTGTGATGTCCTTAGGTTAGTTAGGTTTAAGTAGTTCTAAGTTCTAGGGGACTAATGACCTCAGCAGTTGAGTCCCATAGTGCTCAGAGCCATTTTTTTTTTGTCCTCGTAAATGGACGTTCATGTCACCTTTGTGACCTTCGTTGACTTTCAAAGACCTTACTGTTATACATCACTGGATTCGTCTCGATAGCCGCTGTCAGAAAATAGGTGCCAAACTACAGCATCCCATTTAAAAAAACGAAGTTGACCTTCATATTTCTGAAGCCACCCCACCTAGCAACAAAATACCAATGTATAATAAGGCCCCCATTATTCCAGGCAACTTTTGTCCCACAAACTTTTCAGCTCATATCATACTTTCGGAGTTATTCTTGGTGGCAATCCTGTATATTACGAATTTCATTGGCGTATATATGTATTGTGGTGGTGCAGATAAAATACGTAACTCCTTGAAGAGGCACGTACATGACGTCTGTGAGTAACCACCATTGTCGTAGCTGCCCCTTATCAGTTAGAAAGCATGGACAACAGACAAGCAAGGTGGGCTGCCGATCTTCCTTCAAGAGCTCATATCAAACATCTGCATAAACACGGCACTACTTTGTGAAAAGCCATGTGACAGAGATCCACCAATTGGAACTAATGTGACTAACCGTAGCACTCAGCAGAATCGGTGTCAATAAGCACGCCAGCAGTGTGAGACTGGTAGTGTGTACCTACAGCTAGGACCGCTCCAGCCAGTATCTACGCTGGCTCTAGCCCACTAGACACTCGCCATAGTCTTCTGTAGAAATTTGTATCTTGTTGGGCGTAACACCACTTTGGAATCGTGTAGCGTACTATTTTGGTTCTCATTATTTCTTTTCATTCTGTTGTAACTTTTATCTGGCTTTTGCCTGTCGGATGACATACTCACACGTCTTGCGGGTTCAACAGTTTTCGCCAAAATTGATGTGCCCGATGCTTATTTGTAGCTGCCCTTGGATGAGGAATTGCAGCAGATCCTAGTCATCAATACCCCATGCGATCTTTTCCAGTGCAACCGCTTCCTGTTTGGCATTGACAGCGCCCCCACCACTTTCCAACGTTATTTGGAACACCTCACAAGTCACGTGCCCAGTGCGGCAAATTTCTGGACGATGTCATCGTTGGTGGCTCGTCCATGGTGGACCTCGTGGACAAGTTTGTTACGCTGTTTCAGGTTTTTTTCCGAGGGTAACCTGCGTTGCTGGAATGAAAAATGTGACTTTTTTGCGAGTGAGCTCAGTTTACTTGGGTTCACAATTGATGTTCGCAGTCTCCACGCCTCTAAGAAGTATATCGAGGTGACTCAAACCCTGCCTCCTCCCGCCAATGTGGAGCAACTGCAATCCATCCTCAGTCAAATTAACTATTATCGGAGTTTTATACCCCACACCGCCGAGAATTCGGCGCCTCTGACTGGGTCGTTGTGCAAGAGTGTGCATTGGGTTTTGGATGTGGCGTGTGAGCAGGCTTTCACAAGTCTCAAATCAGCTCTCTCCTCGCCTCCTTGTCTGGCTGCTTACGACCCTTCCCTGCCCGTCATCATTGCCACTGATGCATCTGACTATGGCCTGGGTGCGGTCTCCTCGCAAGTGGTCAACGGCGTTGAGAGGCCTGTGGGCTTCACATCCAAAAAATTGATCTATGCTCAAACCAAATAAAGTTAAATTGAAAAGGAAGCTTTGGCGCTGTTCTTCACGCTAACAAAGTTCTATGATTTTGTGTGTGGTCGTCATTTCACTCTGCAGACCGACCACAAGCCTTTGGTTTCTTTGTTTCACAGTGCTCACCTGGACAGTGTGGCCCCTCCAGCCTGCCTGCCAGAGCGGACTGTGAGCTTGACATCTCCCACTTGGTTTGTTCTCATGTGGAACCAAATGTGGACGCAACTCTGGACAGGCTTTCATTGAATACCAATGCTGTCTGGTGGGCCACCACTCAGGATCAGACACTGCAAGCTTTCTGCCACCAAATCACTGTGGGTTGGCTGAACAGCCTTCACAGAGTCCATGATGCGGAAGTCCAGCGTTTTTGGGATCATCTGCACCGTCTCTTTTTAGTAGTGGCATTATCCTTTTACATAGTGATCCAGACGTTCCCCAGGTGGTCATACCCCATGCACTGCACCGCCATCTTCTTGACTTTCTCCATGCTAGCCATTGGGGAATCGTCCTCACCAACCAGCTGGTCAACCAACACCTTCATTGGTACAGATTGGATAAAGACATTGCCTTCCTCATATCAGCCTGCACCACATGCCAAACATGTCAGGCAACAACCCCCAAAACCAGTATTTTTCGCAGCCAGATGCAGGTGCTTCGTGGGAATGCCTCCACTTGGATTTCGCAGGGCCATTTCATGGATCCCAGTGGCCCATCCTGATTGACTCCAGATCAGGATTCCCTCATGTATCCCACATGATGAGACTGAGACTGCTAAGACTATCAAAATACTCCAGTGCCTCTTTGCTGTCGAGGGACTCCCCAAAACAATCGTTACAGATAATGGTACAGTTTACTTTAACCGAGTTTAAGCAATTCTGTGCTGCCAATGGGATTTCCCTTGTCCACAACAGCCCATTTCACCCTGCGTCAGGCTGGCCAAAGTGGCCGAGCAGTTCTAGGTGCTACAGTCTGGAACCGCACGACCGCTACAGTCGCAGGTTCGAATCCTGCCTCGGGCATGGATGTGTGTGATGTCCTTAGGTTAGTTAGGTTTAAGTAGTTCTAGGTTCTAGGGGACTGATGACCTCAGATGTTAAGTCCCATAGTGCTCAGAGCCATTTTTGAACCACCCTGCGTCAAACGGCCAAGCAAAATGTTTTGTGCAGATGTTCAAGACCCAACTCGGTGAGCTGCTGAGGACCTCCTTCTTTTTTTGGGTACATATCGCACTGCCCTGCATGCCAGTAAAAGTCCAGCAGAGATGTTTTACGGTCAACCATTCCACTCTCCCTTATCTTCCTTGTTCTCAAGACTTCTCATCCTCCCACAAGCACTCCGGTGCACACATTCCGTGTTGGGCAGGAGGTCTGAGCGCAGATCTTCTCTCATCCACGGGTGCGCTGGGCGCCTGCAATCATCACTAAGCTCTGCGGCCGGGCAATGGCATCTCTCTTGGGGGCTGATGTGTATGCCACTTGCCGGCACCTGCTCCTGTTGCTCCTGGGGTATCGGCGAGGACCATTCGCAACCGTCTCCATGAAGCTGGGCTACGGTCCCGCACACCGTTAGGCCGTCTTCCGCTCACGCCCCAACATCGTGCAGCCCGCCTCCAGTGGTGTCGCGACAGGCGTGAATGGAGGGACGAATGGAGACGTGTCGTCTTCAGCGATGAGAGTCGCTTCTGCCTTGGTGCCAATGATGGTCGTATGCGTGTTTGGCGCCGTGCAGGTGAGCGCCACAATCAGGACTGCATACGACCGAGGCACACAGGGCCAACACCCGGCATCATGGTGTGGGGAGCGATCTCCTACACTGGCCGTACACCACTGGTGATCGTCGAGGGGACACTGAATAGTGCACGGTACATCCAAACCGTCATCGAACCCATCGTTCTACCATTCCTAGACCGGCAAGGGAACTTGCTGTTCCAACAGGACAATGCACGTCCGCATGTATCCCGTGCCACCCAACGTGCTCTAGAAGGTGTAAGTCAACTACCCTGGCCAGCAAGATCTCCGGATCTGTCCCCCATTGAGCATGTTTGGGACTGGATGAAGCGTCGTCTCACGCGGTCTGCACGTCCAGCACGAACGCTGGTCCAACTGAGGCGCCAGGTGGAAATGGCATGGCAAGCCGTTCCACAGGACTACATCCAGCATCTCTACGATCGTCTCCATGGGAGAATAGCAGCCTGCATTGCTGCGAAAGGTGGATATACACTGTACTAGTGCCGACATTGTGCATGCTCTGTTGCCTGTGTCTATGTGCCTGTGGTTCTGTCAGTGTGATCATGTGATGTATCTGACCCCAGGAATGTGTCAATAAAGTATCCCCTTCCTGTGACAATGAATTCACGGTGTTCTTATTTCAATTTCCAGGAGTGTACATCACGATTCGCCCTGTCGCGTGACGCCCCCACCAAATCCATAGGAAACGCGTTGTCGGTGTAATGATCACTTCTCGCCCGCCAAAACTACTATCTAGGCTACCCACTGTAGACGACCCTTCAGATGGGTAAGAAAAATTATCATTCCCCCCCCCCCCCCCACTCCCGGAATCCCGGAATAACGCGCGTCTTGCACCCATGTATATGTCAGCACCACATCTCGACATGTACCTGTAAATTAACATAGACTGTACAGAACTAGGCTGTCACGCTGCCAGTAGCTCTATACTGAGCGCATTTCGCAAGAAGTTGTGTCCCGCACGCCTGTTTCAACTCGCCATCGACGCATTCTCTCTTGTTCCAGTTTCGCGATAAGCGAATCACATGAATTATAAGCATTGGGACGTTTACATGAGAATGAAATCCATTACTCCAATCGGAAAGCATTTTATACGCTCGTGTAGTGCAGAATAGTAGTTCGTAGTATGCTGTTGTGATGGCGCTGCTTCACAATCCACATAAAACACGGAGAATGTGCGAAATGTGTGCAGAATTAGATAGCATTTCAGTCTGATAGTTGTTCAGAAGTACGTATACGTAAGCACTGGACTGGTTTACTATTCCAGAAGTAAAATAGACTTCCATCTTATTTTCTCACGATAACCGAGGGGCTGAGAGTACAAGCAATACAGCAAAATTTCGCAAGAAAGTGATTTGGAACGCTAAAATGTGGATCACTTCTGAGTAAAAGAAGTAAAGGCGATTTCCTGCCTATTGCCGCACCCTGTGATGATACAGTTTAATTTCTAAGACAATGCCAGGACTGCAGTTAGAATATAACTCGTGTAAGTGAAATAGTGTTCAAAGAGAATTGCTGCTATCTTTAATGAACGTTCAGGTATGTATTTTTCTGACAGTACAGCAATAGCCTAATGTCTATTCTTTTATGAGAACTAATAGTAAATTGAATGCATGTTTAAATAGGGCATACTCTGAAATGCCGCTTGTACATCTTGAGGGAAAATCAGAATACTAACAAAGTGGATCATAAGGTCCCGAACCTGCCCATAAATTATGGAATGTGATGAACATTTGTCTCTCTCTGAAAAGGCAAAGAAACACTTCAGACATATATTTCATCCCGAAGACAGAATGGAAACATTGCACCAGCTCTGCAGAAAGATTTGTGGAAATGAAAACAGAAAACTTTCTTCCTACTAAAGCCATGTTGCCATAGCAAAGCATTATTAAAGACACAGAAGGAAACATGGTACAACGCAGGAATAACAGGCGGATCTGAATCAGCAAAGAAAATCATCTTACAGTGCAGCTCAGGTATTCACTAAACCACGGTCTTTAGTTTACTGAAGCGGATTTTAGGAAGTCCAGTATTGGTTCGCTGTCAGTACCCTTTCTGCAGCCTCTGCTTCAAGATGAGTTTGAAATAAGGTTTGAGAAATTAAGGAGAAAAAGAAACTTCAGGAGATGGACTGGAACACTCCATTTTATCTTGAGTTCTGTATAAATATACTCCATTTGCAGACAGCAGTTACTATGTGAGTAAGAAGAGGATGTGGAGGGAGAACAGGAGATGGTCAAAGAAGGGAACAGGGAAGATTAAAAAATGCACCACACAATGGTACAGTATCACGAATGCTGCGAAGGATGGTCATTCTTCAAGAGATACCACAGAAGGAAATGATTATGATTTTATACACACAGACTGTATGGGATTATAGAAAGTGACTATGAATAATGTGTTGGAACAACCCCAGCATATTTTCGTTTTGGTGTTTTAATTTTAGCTGCTACTTATCTATCTTTTCAGCTCCTTATATTAATCCGCTTTCATTATTCACATATCGTCGTGTTATAATGAACGTGTCAGTACTATATGCATCACATGTGTTGTAGCAAAAAAATCTTCAAAATATAGCGCAGTAAATAAATTTTGTACTTGTACCCGTTTTACTCTAAAACGTTTTAAGACACAACGAGCACAGGTATTTTTAATTTACAATAAAAAATAATACAGGAACACTAAAATCTCTAAGTATACCTACGATTACATACAGACTAACTGACCATTAGGAAAGAATATCTGCTGTTTCAATAGTAACTCGCGTAATTTATAAATAGCCATTTAACTGTGACAGTCACACATTCAGTTTGCTTCAGCAAACACTTGGACCACTTGTACCCTCACCTCTCAACTATTATCAGTGGCGGCCGGTAGTTTCCGAAGTTAGGTGTCGCACCGTAGTTTCGATGCTGCATTTTTATATGAGACGGTTACAAGTGTGAAAATTTATCTCGGCGCCTGGCTTCCTAACATACGTTACGATGTTAACACATCTAGAATTCATAGTGTATGACGGCACAAAATCCAATTTTTTAAAAACCAATTCACAATCCTGCGGAATATTACAGATATGCGGTCGAGTCACATTAATGTGACCACCATCTGTGTTCGACGTGAACATGCTGTAACCACTCACAAACGGCAGGTGGCAACACTAGCAGTGGAGGGTATATAAAGCGTGTCAGGGGGACAATGCAGTCGTGGTCGTTATGCGGAAACGGAGCGATTTATCCGACGTCCAAAGGGCATGATCATTGGCTTTCCGGTCAAGGTTCAAAATGGCTCTGAGCATTATGGGACTTAACATCTGAGGTCAACAGTCCTCTGGACTTAGAGCTACTTAAACCTAAGTTAAACCTAAGGATAGCACACACATCCATGCCCGAGGCAGGATTCGAACCTGCGACCGTAGCAGCAGCGCGGTTCCGGACTGAAAGACCTAGAACCGCTCGGCCACAACGCCGGCTCCGGTCAAGGGCAGAAGCATTTCCGAAAAGGTTATCCTTGTAAACTCTTCGCATGCCGCCATAGTTCAAGTATTCTTTGCCTGGTAAAATGGGGCTATCCAAAATCGGCGCCGAGACTACAGTGGTGCACCACTGGTCATAAGTGACAGGGGTGTAGGACGGTTGCGGAGATGTGTACGGGCGAACAGGTGTGCAAATGTCGAGCAACTGAACTCCCAGATGAACGAAGCGACTACCAGTAGTGTCTCCTCAACGACCGTTCACCGAAAGTTGCTGCGTATATGCCTCCGCAGCAGATGTCTGAATCATGTCATCATGCTCACTGCTGTTCGTCATCGACGAAGGTTGGAATTTGGACTCCAATACCGAAACTGGACGTCCATTGAGTTGTGACAGGTGGCCTTTTCAGATGAATCACGGTTTATGCCCCATGGGTGTGGAACGTTTGGAAGCAAATAACAATCGACGGGGGAGTCCAGGCCAGATGAGGGAGTGTTATGTTCTGGGGAATGTTTTCGTGGCATCCTCTGGGTGAACCCCTTATTCTGCAAGGCACAATGAATCAACACAAGTATGCATCTATTCTTGGGGACCATGTTCACCCCTGCATGTAGTTTTTTTTCCTCGACACGATGACATCTACGAGAAGGACACTGCAACGTGGCACGCAGTTCGCGCGGTGTACGTGCGTAGTCGCAGCTTACCGCCCAGGCTTCATACAGGGGATCACATTAATGTGACGGGACAGTGTATATCTATGAGAGAAAAATATCTGTGGCAAAGAGCATGCTACGATGATTTTGCCATATTCCCTTGGCCACCAATCACCCAGGATTTAAATCCAATCGAGAATCTATGGGACCTCCTCGATCGGGCTGTTCGCACCATGGAAATGTAACTCAGCTGCCCACGACATTGGAGGAGAGGGACGAGATTAGTTTTTAACGTCCCGTCGACAACGAGGTCATTAGAGACGGATCACAAGCTCGGATTAGGGAGAGATAGAGAAGGAAATCGGCCGTGCCCTTTCGAAGGAACCATCCCGGCATTTGCCTGAAGCGATTTAGGGAAATCACGGAAAACCTAAATCAGGATGGCCGACGCGGGTTTGAACCGTCGTCCTCCCGAATGCGAATCCAGTGGGCTAACCACTGCGCCACCTCGTTCGGTACCACAACACTGGAGTCAGCATGGCTGCTCGTTCCTATGTACCTTCCAGAACCTTATTGACTCTCCTCCTGCAGATCTTGCAGCGTACCGCGCTGCAAGAGGTGATTACCCAGGCTTCTGACAGGGTATGACATTAATGTGACGGGACAGTGTATAGCTATGAGAGAAAAATATCTGTGGCAAAGAGCATGCTACGACTTATAGACTATCTAGGGAAATTGTTACCGGTATATAACGAGCTAGATTCCCAGTAGAACTGAAATACATTCGCCATTTAAAAGACTGGAAATAAGGGACAAACTACACGTTGTAAGTGCACTTATTTTTACCTCACTTATATTGAACATCTGCGGTAATATATATTATTGATGGTAACTTGCCAGTCACCCGCTGATTGAAGTCTGCCATCTCCTCACAAGATCTCTTTCAATGGAAAGCATAGCCACGACCGACAACCTTTCTTGGCTCAAGATAAGAATGATTTTATTCTTTTAAAAGTTGAAAAGCACGTTTTTGCTTCGGTCGACGTGATGGGAATCGAGAGAATTACCTTCAGCAGTTTAGAACATTCAGTGAACGTCTTCTGTAGGTTCTTGATTATCATGAACTTGGTCATGTTGATTAATCGGGTTTCTGCCGGTTATTCGTGTCTTTCCTGCACGATATTTCAACTGCGTGACTCGCAGTCTTCTTCAGGTGCAGTCTTCAGTATCAGACAGCACCTGAACGAGACTGCGAGTCACGCAGTTGAAATATCGTGCACAACCGGCAGAAACCCGATTAATCAACATGACAACGCCTCGCCGGGAGAGCATGAAGAATTACATTATAAACTTTGCTAAACCTACAGCACCAGACAATGATTAAAGTTCTTGCGCTAGGTGGATAGAAGATGGTTCACGACATAGTTTCACCTTATCCAAAAACTTATACACTGAACACACTTCCTTTGAGGTATCTTCGGGAAACTTAGAACAGTAAAAGTGCAATTTTTTTGGAAGAGTGGTTACAGCATGTTGATGTCGAACACAGGCGGTGGTCACATTAATGTGACTGGACCGCATATCTGTAATATTCCCCAGGGTTGTGAACTGGATTTTAAAAAATCTTCCAAATCTACAAGACGACCTGAGAAACTAAAATGATCTTTAGCCTCAGAAATTATCACATCGTACAACTCCTTTGCTTCTCTTTTCCACTCAGTCTTGTCCAACCTTCTTTTCTTCAATGAGCAATCAGCAGGTTCAATACCACTGGTGATGTCAGTTTCTTCTCGGAACTCGATGATAATTATTTTAAATTCCGATATGGCATTATGAGCAGAGCACGCAATACTACCGCTACTTCAGAAGGCCCCCATGACAATCGAGTGATTATAGCACAATGAAACATTGTCCAAACGTTTGTAAGTACATGCGGAAGAGATATAACAAATAAAGCATTGACAGAAACACATTTTAATTTCCAATTATGAGTGAAACCTTTGTTAACTGAGTACCATGTTTACGTTCCATGTTCCAACTGTTGCTCAATGTGACGATCATCTGCTTCCTTAACATTCTGGAACTTCACCAGAGGTTGCTCTAATGTTGCCCGAAACAATGGTAGACCGTGGAATTTTCAGTTGTCGTGACGGAGCTCGTGCACTGCTTGGAGATTGCACATTGCGTTCAGCATTGCCAGCCATGGCAACATTTGCTTCTTCAACAATTTTTAGCGTATCTAGCCGTCGGCCTCTCCCAGCTGCAATTCCAAAATCTCCAGTTAATTCGAACTTCCGACTCATGTCTTAAGCTCCAGTGACGAAAGAGGGCCTCATTATACTCCTTTGACGCATCGATACTAGCGAAGAGCAGTAGCACTGTTGCTGTAGTTTTAATAAGGCAACTTTACGAATAAACCCCTGCTCACCTGTCCAGACGCATGTTGACTACCTGCAACTGTAGTAAACTCAGATGCTGATGTTTCAGCCCTACGTCGCCGTACCAGAACCGGCGCCTAATAGCAAGTCGTGACGCAAATACTACTAATAACGCAAATCCTGCAGCGCACAGTCTGAACATCATTTCTATAAAGATGAGCACCCATACAGTAAACAGTTTTCCATCTACAGTGGCTCAAGTAGCGGAAGTTTAATCATAACCACCCTGAACTCCAGTTTTTCCGTTTCTTACACACGTGCCATAAAGGAAGAATATAATCTGCAATTGGAAAAAGAAGTTGCTACTGCAAATACACAAGCAAGATTTACGTATTGGAGTAACACTAGAACAGCGGAAAGGGTCAAAATAACCCCGTCATAATATTTTCTTAAATGTCAAATCCACTGTGTGACTTTCTGTTTTCTTCTCCTATTTACTATGATGTATTAGAATTTACAAAACATTATGTTTTCTTCCACATTTCCCTCGATACTCCTACAACGGTGGAAGGAGCCAATTTGACATCGCCGTAATCAGTCTTCGGAAAATATGCAGATAATACAACAATGAAGTGACAACAGTCAGCTGTCATGCAGAGTTGTTGCTGCTCATTGTTGCATCTTGGCACGTGTACAATCCAGTCTGCCACATTCAGATAATATACTTTGTCCGTGGAAGACATTTTCGAACATGCATCGTCAGAGTTTGATGAATAACTGTTACGTCTCTTAGAGAATTCCGACGTTGAATCGGAAACTGGCGTGGATTTTTTACCACAGCCAAATGAATATAAATCCGAAGACATGAATAAGAAGGGATTAGTGGAGGATGCTGACCTACGCCAAACTTTACCTCATCCATCACTACAGACCTAGGTGAGTGCTAATACATTACTGGCCATTAAAATTGCTACACCAAGACGAAATGCAGACGGGTATTCATTGGACAAATATATTATACTAGAACTGACATGTGATTACATTTTCACGCAATTTGGGTGCATAGATCCTGAGAAATCAGTACCCACACCAACCACCTCTCTCCGTAATAACGGCCTTGATACGCCTGGGCATTGAGTCAAACAGATCTTGGATGGCGTGTACAGGTACAGCTGCCCATGCAGCTACAAACACGACACCACAGTTCATCAAGAGTAGTGACTGACTGGCGTATTGTGACGAACCAGTTGCTCAGCCACCATCGACGAGACGTTTTCAATTGGTGAGAGATATGGACAATGTGCTGGCCAGAGCAGCAGACGAACATTTTCTGTATCCAGAAAGGCCCGTACAGGACCTGCAACATGCGGTCGTGCATTACTCTGCTGAAATGTAGGGTTTCGCAGGGATCGAATGAAGGGTAGAACCACGGGTCGTAACACATCTGAAATGTAACGTCCACTGTTCAAAGTGCCGTCAATGCGAACAAGAGGTGACCGAGACGTATAACCAGTGGCACCTCATACCATCACGCCGGGTGATACGCCAGTATGGCAGTGACGAATACACGCTTCCAATGTGGGTTCACCGCGATGTCGCCAAACACGGATGCGACGATCATGATGCTGCAAACAGAACCTGGATTCATCCGAAAAAACGACGTTTTACCATTCGCGCTCCCAGGTTCGTCGTCGAGTACACCATCGCAGGTGCTCCTGTCTGTGATGCAGCGTCAAGGGTAACCGCAGCCATGGTCTCCGAGCTGATAGTCCATGCTACTGCAAACGTCTTCGAACTGTTCTTGCAGATGGATGTTGTCTTGCAAACGTCCCCACCTGTTGACTCAGGGATCGAGATGTGGCTGCACGATTCGTTACAGCCATGCGGATAAGATGCCTGTCATCTCGACTGCTGGTGATAAGAGGCCGTTGGGATCCAGCACGGCGTTCCGTATTACCTTCCTGAACCCACCGATTCCAAATTCTGCTGACAGTCATTGGATCTCGACCAGCGGGAGCAGCAATGTCGCGATACGGTAAACCGCAATCGCGATAGGCTATAATCCGACCTTTATCAAAGTCGGAAACGTAATGGTACGCGTTCCTCCTCCTTACACGAGGCATCACAACGTTTCACCAGGCAACGCCGGTCAACTGCTGTTTGTGTATGAGAAATCGGTTGGAAGCTTTCCCCATGTCAGCACGTTTTTGGTGTCACCACGGGCGCCTACCTCGTGTGAATGCTGTGAAAAGCTAATCATTTGCAGATCACAGCATCTTCTTCCTGTCGGTTAAATTTCGCGTCTGTAGCACGTCATCTTCGTGGTGTAGCAATTTTAATGGCCAATAGTGTACAAAGATGGTCGCCAGGGATGGAATCGAACTGGATATTGCCAGTTTTTCATGCTCTAGAAGAATATCGGCTGTGAACGTTCTAAAGGAGAGAGGTAGTCCTACTACATACGTTTGTCAACGATAGACGACTCTGACATCAGTTCTTTCCGTCTTGTTTTTGACGAACCAGTTCCGCGTCTCATCAAGAAAGGCACACAATTAAATGCTCGAAAAGCATTAAAAAAATTATTGGAACATGTTACTTGATAGCTATCATGTAGTCTCGGAATGTCATATGTACAGAAGTTATGTTTGCGGATGTAATCTGGTCGCTTTCTTGGGGGTTTACTTTCATGAAGGACATTATGGCAAAGGACAGATTTCAGTAACTTCTCAGATTTCTCCGTTTCAATAAAAATCAACTGTAGCTGAGCGCATGCCAGCCAACACATTCGCTCTTGTATCCGAAATTTGGGGAAGTTAATTCTAAACAGTATTCGTTCTTAGCGAATTAGAGAAAATACAACCATAGACGAGCAACTCTTACCAAGCAAAGCAAGTTGCAGGTTGATTCATTTCTTACTAGACGAAGCAGACAATATGGTCTCAAATTGTCGATTGCTGTCGAAGTATCGACGAAGTATAAATGTAATGCTTTTCCATACGTCGGAAGGGCAGCACACGTAGAGAGAAGAACTCACTCAGACTACGTCGTTCTCCGTCTCATGGGACGGTTTCTGAATTGAGGAAGAAACGTGACGAAGGAAACTTCTTCACGTCTCTTGAACTTGCTAAGAAGCTGAAAGAAAACATCATTAGGTAGTACAATGGACAAGATCTGTCATGAAAACCCTAATGAGGCAAAGAAGCCAAATGTTGAATCAACTACCATCCCGGGCCAGACTGGCAACACAGACTGCTCTATGTCAGTATACCAAAGAAAGAAGAATAAAAATGTCAGCTTTCTAAGTACGTGGCATGTTGAAGTATCAATAAGAAGGAAAGAAGAAACCTGAAACCATAATATTTTACAGTGCAGCAGTATATGGGGTAGACGTGACTGATCAAGCAGCCCGAAAATATGTTACAAATGTTGCATGTAGTAGACTGCCGATGCATGTCTTCAAAAACATCTTGGACATGTCGGTAATAAAATCATGGGTCATCTACAAAATGGTAACAACCTGAAAGTTAGAAGGGAAAAAGTTCATACTACAGGTGGCGAACGAGCTCAAGGGAACGAAAGAGCAAGACGAAGGAAGGAAAAAGGACGAGAATACTGACCCAAAATCTTCTATAAAGCGGATGAAGTGCCTAATCAGCCGCTGCAAAGGCAACGAGGCCAGCGACAACTGTGAAGCGCCATGAAGCCGTGTGCGGAAAATGCGCGTAAAACAGAAATCACCTATGGTAAGTGCGCCCAGCTGAGTCTAATAACTTGATTAAAATGTGGAAAAAAGCCACGTGTAGAGCATTTGAGTGTAATATGGACCATACAACTAAGTATGTCTAGAACGTTCTACAAATAGTTTAGTCCACTATTTGGGAAACTTGTTACCATTACCAATAATAAATTTGTAAGATTTTGTTGCCGAAGTAAATAAATAATATATTGATTACCGTGTTAAATAATTATTCTTATAACTCGAAAAAAGGTAGGTATTAACACAAACTAAAATAAAGTATATGTTTAAGTCAAATATGAAAATATTTTATGTGGGGTCAAAACGCCCATTTCTGCCGTTTACGGAATGTGAGAAACTTTTGTCACTCTACTGTTAAATAGGATATGGAGAACTTTGCTTCCGTACTTCGAAACGCCATCACGCAATAATACTGCTTGTCGGATCCAACCTTCAACGGCGCGGATATGCGTAATTTCGGTAACTGGAATCACGCCGCGGTGTTCACGTTATTTAAAGTGCACCGTATGCAGTATTGACAGCTTCCTGGAAGAGAGCCTGGGGGTAGTCGGCCATTGATATTCATGCTAAACAGGTCACGTGCACTCTGGCCAGGCAGCGTAGAACATGGAGTCTAGCATAAAGAGTACACGTTCCAGATGGGTTGTGTACATCAGTTACTTATTAAATGATTGTCATTTTATTCACTGGAATATAGCAGCAGGCTGCCATGAACCGCTTCCACTTCCAGTATCGTATGACCATGTAGAACTTCTTGATAACAATTTTTACAAACAAATTACCGTTAAAATCTGTTATTCTGTCGGTTTTAAACGCTGCAAACGATTTTTGTGTTGCTAGGTGTGTAACATCCAGGTCGCATTTAGATGAAATGTTACCATCCGTTTTAAGCAGATAGAGATTTGAATAGAAATTTATAAACAGCTCTTTCGTGCGCCCCTTAATGCAATAAATGGTCTGGGTTCTGACATTTTCAACCAGAACTCCAACGTATGGCTACATACTAATGCTGCTTACAGTAAATCATGTATTTCCCAGTTGTAGTCACAAAAATTTGGAAATTCGTGGTAAGGTCTTATGGGACCAAACTGCTAAGCTTGCACACTACTTCATCTAACTTAAACTAACTTACGCTAAGGACGAAACGCACACCCATGCCCGAGGGAGGACTCGAACCTCCGACGGGGGAAGCCGCACGGACCGTGACAAGGCGCCCTAGACCGCTCGGTTACCCCGCGCGGCTATAGTCACATTTCTCCATATTTATTTCGATATGTAAACCTTGTTTGCGCATTTGAAACAGCATATTTTTGCAGTTGCAGCTTATATTCTTTCTCTGTGACATTTGTCTAAGCCATATACACCAATTTTTCGTTTCTTGACTTTTATGTCCTCCTTTCCAGTTTTCTGTTTCATACGCCTAACACATTAACCGTGCTTAGGAGCATATTACCGAAGTAGAGCACTTGCAGAACACTGTTAACCACACACCAGCCGTTCCATAAGTTATTTCTTCATTGATACCACATGGAAATGACTGGTAAAGGTTACAGTGAAGCATGTTGAAAATAGTGTTTGTTGGTCTTTGCTCATGGTCAAACACATGATCTACTCTTTTCCCAACTATAGGGTGGCACTCAAAAACCAGCCCCGAGTACCGGACTGCTCATTGTTTTCCGCCAATTGTCACGGACTGTTTCGAAGCTGTTGCGACTATGTTTTGTATTGTCAGTATTATCATCTAATTATTACATGTTTGTCTATTTGTTGTATCTGCTCATGGGGGCAACAATTAGTGCGTAACTGACGAGCAGTTTGTACTCTAGACCGGTTTTTCGTGCAGCATCCTGTATAACTTCAGCGTAAAGTGGTAGGCATTCATTTATTTGCTGAATCGCTACTTCCATGCCTAGGACTAGGTGTAAGACATCTAGAAAGCCACAGTTAGATACAATGTGACCATACCGTTTTAAGCAGATCCGTATCCGAATGACGTTTTGTAATGAGATTTTTCGTGAGTCACTTAATGCAGTAAACAGTTACTATTCTGACATTTGCTACCAGTACTCCATCATATAGCTATTTTTGGTTATTATGCCTGACAAAACCACCACCTTCCCATGGGTTTTCTTTGTTGGGCTTAAAAATGACGACAAAATCTAGTAAGTCATTGTCTCCATGGCAGTCATTATGGGAATTCAAATAGTAGCTAACATCTCTGGAGACCCAGACTTAACACATTACCTATTAAGAGCTTGGATTGATAGATGTGGGGTTTAATTATCATAGGAAAAATATGATGGACTCCTACTTTACTGTGGAGATGGTAAACCAGTCCCTGTGCTTACATGTACATATAACCGAAGAGCTGTCAGACTGAAACGCTAGCTAATTCTGCACACATTTCACAGATTATTTGTGGTTTATGTGGGTTGTGATGCAGCATTTTACGAATTAGTCCTCATATAAATATCCCAATACTTACATTTTATGTGATTTATCTGATATAATTAGTGCCGATTGTTGTTACCCAAATACGTATGATAAGCCGTACTTTCAAGTGATGATCCACAGAATTCTGAAAATGGTTCAAATGGCTCTAAGCACTAAAGGACTTAACATCTGAGAACATCAGTCCCCTAGACTTATAACTACTAAAACCTAACTTACCTAAGGACATCACGCACATCCATGCCCGAGGCAGGATTCGAACCTGCGACCGTAGCAGCAGCGCGGCTCCGGGCTGAAGCGCCTAGAACCGCTCGGCCACAGCGGCCGGCCATAGAATTCTCAAACTACCGTTGAAAATAAACCGAAATTGAAAGCGATATTAATATACCAAAACCAATAGCAAAAATCAACAATCTTAAAACTGAAACCGTAGATTCATTATTGGTGGACTTACAGGAAACATATGTTAATACCAAATATAATGAGTGAAATACACAAGTATAATGTACAGGGTGAAGGTATCATAAAAAGTACCGGTAAGTAGATTATGCAAAAATACAGATTTCACTGGCCTTTACTGTTCACAGTATTTTACAGAATGAACTAAAACACACAATAAAGAAATGTCATAACATGTATTTGAAATCTGAAGTTTATGAAGTAATATACAACACTTGAGACAAACAATACATCGAGCAAACAAGACGTAACTCCAGCATGAGATTTCGTGAACACACAGTAGGTATAGCTAGCAGCAAATCGTAATTTGGACAGCTTGTAATGCAGAACAAACACTTTCACGGATCTACTGAAGTTAATCTCCAAATTTTGCACAATGCCCCTGAAGTTCTATAACAAAATACAATAGGAGAAATTTAAATTTTCACGCAGAACAAAAATATCGATAACTATTGCTCAATAAACAAACAGATCTCAAAGATATTTTTTGATCTGTTTGATGACCTGCTATAGGAAAAAATGCTTGCGCCTTTTATATTTTGCTTTATACTGAAGATCACGTATTACGTGAAATAAGATTAATTTAGGCATATACATTAAGCAACCTCCAATATATTTTAACTTCAATCCAAAAACCTTTTCAGACAGCTATTTGTAATTAAGTTCAAGATAGCGACTACACAGCGCTTTGTATGTATTATAAAGGTGTATACATTACAGGTAATGCTGGACAATGGTTACATATGTTTTCTACAGGTTCTAACACGTCAAGCAACTAGCAATGTTAACACTCAGCGCTGAAGGACGACTTGTAACCAATGCGAATATGAAGACCATTCGACGCCAAACCGAAAGCTGTACAGTAGCGGCATAGAATCTATGATCACTGTCGATAAGCCGCTCATCTCACTAGGTAACCAGCGGCGTCCTGCTTTGGTGTACACAAAGTTCTACAGAGAGCTGTCCATTAAGGTGTCAACTGATTCTACTGGCTGGTCTATTACACTTTTAAACAGTATGATATGCAAGGAGATAACTTACGATAGTACCAAACGTTTGTTAAGGTTTATATTGGCTTGGCTCTGAACACTATGGGACTTAACATCTATGGTCATCAGTCCCCTAGAACTTAGAACTTCTTAAACCTAACTAATCTAAGGACATCACACAACACCCAGTCATCACGAGGTAGAGAAAATCCCTCACCCCGCCGGAAATCGAACCCGGGAACCCGGGCGCGGGAAGCGAGAACGCTACCGCACGATCACGAGCTGCGGACGAGGTTTATATTCATGCTCTCTGACATGTATAGCATATATTATATTCTTCTGGCTGAAGATGATGTAGGGTGACAGGCAAGGGGTAGAGCATCTTCTGTTGAACTCCATGACACCGCCACAAAGTGGTCAATATCAGCGGGTGGTATCCACAGTTCCTGCTCTGTGCCGCCATTTCCACACGGCCCACTGGATATAACATCAGAAGAGTCAGAGGCATGAGCGATAGTGGTGGTGAGCTCAGTGGGAACACTAATGACAATAAAGAATGATTTTATTTAACTCCGGCACATGAAGTGTCGCAGTTCAGAGAGAGAAATGCGCCTCCATGTGATAACTCTGGCCAGAGCTGATATGTGGGTACTGGCTCCTGCCCTGGTTGCTGAGATGGGACTGACGGCATACCTGTGGTAGTCCAGCAGCCTTCAGAGGCCACGGCCATTGATGTCAGTGCTGCATTATTTCTCTCACCAGCATGGAGTCATGGCGTCACCATGGCAGTGTGGGGTACGACTCGCTGCCCTCTGACAGGAGTCAGATGGAGGCTGTTGCTGAGGAACCAAGTCCGGCTAGTAATTCAGTATCTGCAGCAGCAGGCATGAACGGCAGGTCGGTGGGCTGTGGCACCAAGTCCCATGAAGCACTTAGTGCTGGTGGCAGGTGCAGTCCTGTCTCGAACTCATGGTTGCTGGTGGTGGTGCCCAGTTGTCTCGCTGTCCGGTGTAGCTCCGGCATTGTGGTAGTGCTGCTGGTCTCCGACTACGAGAAGTGGTCACTGTTTCAAAATTCAGACTTATTTATATGCCTCTGGTACGTATTTGTTTCACTAAAACCCAGCACCTAATGAAGTCATCTATAACAAGATACTTAGCCTGGTGTAGTGACATCACCCTGGTTTCTATACAATTACCGCTGCAAGATGCAGTTTACTGCTGCACTCTACTATCTTTGCCTCAAAATTCACTGTGTGTGTCATTGCGACCCACATGATGCCACACTGCCACCTACTGGCCAGCAGCTGCTACTGTAATGCTGGCTTTCTCCCTACATATTATTACTTTTGTTGAATACTTGTAGCTTTTGTTCAAAGACTGCGTAACAACACTCAAGTGCCTCCCTCAATAGAGAAGACTCAGTCCCTCGGCTCTTGCTGTGGTCCAGTACTCTACTGTAATCATCTTTATCCATAACCTGTAAAACAAGTACATAATACTAAATCGACTATTCATAACTACGAACCAATTACTATATTAATCTGCAATTTCATAAATATATATGTTTCATCCCTCGCTTGGCGGATCCAGTTTATGGGAAACTGGATTACCCCTGGATAAGGGCTAGACAAAACAAACTCCGCCTTCCTGTCTCTGTTCTGGCTAGTCATGTTGAATGACGACAGCATCTTCTTCCAATACACATCCTCGAATGGCGGCAACCCTGTGATTGTGTGTACTTTGGAGTTGTAAACACTCACTAAGAAGGATAGATACGTGTCCCACCCCGAATGGCGTGCATGAAAGTAATAACTAAGCGTATTTACAGTTGTTTGATGAACTCTTTCCGTCCTTCCGTTAAGCTTGTGGGTGAAGTGGACTAGTTCGCAGCTTATACTAACAACAGCCGACACAAATATTTCATCGGGTCTGACGAAGTTCGTCCCTTGGTCCATAAGTATTGTCTCCAGCCTCCCAAACCTCAATATCCACCTAGTAACCAACGCCTGTACGAACTGCTTGTTGGACCAGCATCGGCACCATCTCGGTGTAATGACAAAAATGGTCTATTATGGTCAGCACAAAACTATTTCCTGCTGGTGTTCAGTTGAGTTGTTCTATTACACGTCTACCGTAATGAAACTAAACTGTTCCGTTGCTTCTGGCAGTCACTGTTAACAGTACCTGCTTCCGATTTAAATCCGCTTGCTGTGCAGAATCCAAGCAGTTTGTGGCATACTGATCGACATCACTCTTCCTTCCTTTCCGCCAGCACTTTTCTGCCACTCTCCGATTCGTCGCTCTGCGTCCTTCATGGCCCGGCTGGTAGCACAATTCATGGTCCAAATTTCGTTTCTCTACACAATAATCCGTCATGCATGCTAAACCGCTGTTGGTTGCTATAATGTCTACACCCTTCTTTGGCGCTCTGAGCTGCTTGCCACTCCCCAAGGCCATGACCTAGTGATTGTATTACTGCTATTTTTCTGCTTAACCCGTGTGCATTTCCTTGCTTCTTTTCTGGTTTCTAGAGTTTAGTTCATTTAAGTAATGTTCCGTAGATCATTTTCACGATTATTTTATCGGTATGATGTGGAACAAGTCGTATTAGAAGATACATATACACAAGTGAATAGTGCTAATATTAATATTACTGAAATTTTTATGCAACTACATCTAGAGGCACAATTGTTTTTTACCAGTTCTGAAACAGAAACTCGTCCATGGAATAGATTACTTCGTACCCAAATTCACTAAGTTTTAATGCGTATCTCGTCAATCTACTGGATAGGTCCTTCAAACCTAGTAATCCCTTCAAAGCAACATAGTCTGTCACTTCCTTGGACTTACTTCCATACAGCTAACAACGGAAGTATGTGATCTCGTACACCAAGTTAAGCATTTCCCTCTCCGTCACAGAATAATTCCTCTCTACTGCATTCAACTGTCTTAATGCAAATGCAACAGTGTGTTCCTGAACATCGACTCCTAGCTCAACGCGAATCCAAGAGCGTTGTTCGATGCATCACATGACAATATGAACTCCTTCTGAAAAGTCTGGAAACACCATCACCAGACTCGACGTTATAACCTTTATCAGTTCCACAAATGCTCCCCGACATTCCTCCAATGACACAAGCATAACCCCCTTCTTCAACAACTGCGTCTTGCAGTATCTGAAAGCCCCTTCATGAACTTCCTATAATAACTTGCAAGACCCAGAAAAGATTGTAACTCATTTGGTCGTTCCTGGTATTGGAAAATCTTACACCACTTGCACTAACACAGTATAGGATCAGTTCTTACACCATCCTTACTAATCACATGCCCTAAATAGTTGACTTCTTCTAGCACAAAATGACATTTCTCCATAGTTAGTGTCAAACGAGCTGCTCGTAATCTCCTAAACACTTCCCTCAGTCGCTGCTTATGCTCCTGCATATCCTTTGAAAAGACTATTATGTCATCGAGATACATCAGACACTGACGCAGTTTTACTCCTTTCAGCATTCAATCCAGTAAACGCTGCATTTTTATCCCAAAAGGCATCCTTATCTGTAGATAGTGTTCTCAAGGTGCTGCAAATGCCGTTTCCGGTCTATCATTCAGAGCAAATTCTAACTGATGGTTCCCACTCCCCAGGTCCATTGTCGAGAAATACAGGCGTTGCCCTAGATTACCTGTCGTTTCTATGTAGTTCGGAACTGGGCAGGCATCTATTGCAGTCCTACTATTCAAATGGCGGTAATCGCAACAAAAGTAATACTGCTTCGAGCCATCCATAGACTTTTTGGGCACTATCACAATTCCCGTACCCCAGGGACTACTACTTTCCCCTAATACCTCATCAACCAATTGCTGATTTATAAATTCTTCCAAAACTGTTTGCAATGATCATGGTATTCTGTACAGCCATCGATACACCGTTGCTTCATTCCCGGTCGGAATCCTGTGCTGTGTTACTGGTGTAACAAGTAATGGGCCTTATGGAAAAAAACAGATTCTGAAATTCTAGCAACAGGTTCTCTTCCTGTGTCCTTTCTGTTCCCTTTAAATTCTTCAGTTTCTCACAAAATGCAAATGTATCCTCTCCTAGCATGTGTGGCAATCCTCGTCATCTGGATTCTCGAATGTAGCCAACAATGTTCTCTTCAACAACTTAACCTCAACGGTACTACTTTGCTTCCATCCCTCTCTTTTACGCGTACTATACTACATTTCACCGAACAACATGCTGCAACCAATACCTCACTACCCTCCACCGGTCCCACAACACGAAACATTTCACTTGGTAAGCCAGGATCCACATTCAAACCTAGCGACTTTCTGGTGCCATTTAACACATAGACATGCGAATTAAGCCTTAAAGCCATTGTTCACGGTCTAACTGGATTGTTGGGCACAGTAAACGCTCCTCGTAACAGATCAACATTGACAACAACTTCCTCTAGCCGCAATGCCTTGCCACTAAGCTCCATTATACAGTACATCGTCAGAAGCCAATTATGGCATAATGTGGAAGCAGAAAATCTGACGCTAGGATCATGCTGTAACCCTCGCTAACCTGAGACACCACTTCCACACATTGCTTAAACTTGTGAGCAATGCAACTTACATGTTGGGGGGAGGGGGCGGAGTGCTGATGGTTCCGTCTGAGGTGGCGTCGATACGTAGCACTTTCTCCATTTTGCCCCGTCGGTCGTCGTGGCCTTCCTCCTCCGTGCGGTCCAATTGACGTTTTTGCGTGGGCTGCAGGACTTTTGTTGTAGGTGCATCGATAGGTGGAACATGTTGGTGCGTGTCTGCATTAGGTGATGCGATCAATACGTTTCTATCACTTCCCTGATGGGTGAATGAAGAGGATTAGAATCCACTGGGACACTCTGCGGCTGGTTTTGCAAAGTTCGTGTAGCAGGAAAGCTGTAATTGCCACTTTCCATGGTGGAGATCGCAGCGTAGCAAACATTTTAGCGATTTGGCAGAGCCTATAGAAGTATATCAGATACTGGTACGAGTTATCACTCTTTACACTGATTGAGTACTAGCCAGGCAGGAAGTGTTTACACCGTCGTAGCGCACTGATGTTCCCTCTTACGCGTTTCGGAGCGAACTAAATGAGCAAGGTTCTGGATATGCTTATGTCCTCACTGTGCTCGTTCGGGGCCAATATTGCTGGTCAATTTTGTGGCACCTCATTCTGATGGCCTTGCCACTGCATTGTGAATTAAGATAACTAATATCTACCACGTCCGGTCGTTCTCGATAATCACTTTCGTTTCTTCTTTCATAGTTCCCGTAAGTCAGTGGCGAACGACTTTGCTGCGACTGTTTATTCCACCTGGCAGCGTTTTGCCTCAGAGGATTCGTGGCTCCTAAGTTGTAATTATCAGGTCCCTGCCTTTCCGGCAGAAAATTATTGTGCACAAAATGCACTAGTTGCAGTAGTTTCTGCATACCGACCGTAGCCCAATTCCTGCAACAAACCCTGAAAGGTTTTCACATCTTGCATGCTCCTTCCTGCTATTGTAATCTCACGCTACAGCCAATAGGGTAATATCATAAGGCAAATTCGTACAAGCTGCAGTCAATCGTATGGTACATCCAAGAATTGATTGCGATGGACCATCTTCTTGAAATATTGTATAGGATACCTGGAGTTACTATACTTTTCTATCGTAGGTATCTCTAATTTCAGTTGATCTTGGCTCGCTTTTGACCAATATTCTGCCAGAAAAGCTCACCTGAATTCGTCACAGGTCTTAAATTCTCCTATAATTATACTCATGTCTGCCACGGATTCTTCACACACATGTCACCACACAAAATTAATTTTTAGAGCTTCCAACCATGATATCTGCAATAAGTCATGTAATTAACCGATTCACATCTGCCGCCCGGAGTGGCCGAGCGGTTCTAGGCGCTACAGTCTGGAACCGCACGACCGCTACGGTCGCAGGTTCGAATCCTCCCTCGGGCATGGATGTGTGTGATGTCCTTAGGTTAGTTAGGTTTAATTAGTTCTAAGTTCTAGGGGGCTGATGACCTTAGAAGTTTAGTCCCATAGTGCTCAGTGTCATTTGAACCATATGATTCACATCTTTGGACGCAAATAATTTGATGGGTGTGGAAAGAGCAAGCACTTTTGAAATGACACAAAATGCCAGTGGCTCTCATGGTAATCATTATAATATACACACACGTAAGCGGACGGCTACAACGGCGTGCCCCTAATGCGGCATAACCTGTCAGTCAGGTCGCATAATTCTCTCTCTTCTTTTCTCCGCTTCACTCGTACTAGATCCTACATTTGCGCACTGTTATCAAAATTATCATTGCGCTTCTTGTCTCGTTGTAGGTGGAGAGACATCTCCTAATTCCTTATATTAATGTTTGCCTGAGCTTAATTGAACTGGAGTAATTCTTAAATTTCTTCATATTCTTTTCTATCAGTCAGAACTGTATGATCATACTCAGTGACTTCTTTTTTCTTATTTCGTTAGTGGTTCCTCTGATCTCTTTGACAAACGTTACTAATTTTTGATTAAATTGGTCGTTAGTTTTCTTTGTCAAATTATCGTGGATCTGTTGGCTTTAAGCATCAATTTTCATGCCTATACTCACGAATAGTTCTTCACTTATTTCGCTTAGGTGCTGGAATTGCTCACTATGGTTTTTGCTTAGGTTTTGGAATAGCTCCATATTCTGTTTATTTATATATAATAACAATGAAGTGGGTGCAGGAGGAGTCGACTCGTTACCCACGGCGCTACGCACAATCTCCCACAGCTACTTTGGGTCCTGACATTAGTACTGAGATAACCTTCGTTCTGGGGCGTTTCGATAGCACAGGTTGCATACATTCAGGGGAAAACTTGATTGATTTATAACCAGCTACGCTACCCTTGACCTATTGTTCTGCTAAGTGGTTTATGACTCCCTAAGGGTTGATTTATATCCTTCTGGGGATAATCTGTCCTTCTGAGAACACTCCCCTCACACCGCCCACACAGCCCCTGCCCTCAACCTACCCCGTCCCCCTCTGGGAGCTCCCCTCCCTGATACAAGCACACCTTTGATATCAGATTAATTGACTAATTAATTAAATTGATAAATTAACTAACCCCTACCCCTCTGGTAAATCCTCCCCAGCATCCCCCTCCCAACCCCCTCAGCCTCTCTTCCTCTCCCCAACTGGAAATTGGTGGAAAAAGGACCCTGTGCTAGAGAGGAATGATCTCACGACAGGAAATTCAATTACGTAGCGGAGGATACACTGTTTATTTATAAAATGCAATTTGCAGGGGTTGGAACTCTCTTGCTAATTATTCTCTGCTGTTTGGGAAGATGCAGGTTTTGTAAAATACATCAAAAAGAACTAATTAAATAGATTGCTTTTTTCCGATCGCGCAAAGAATACCGTCACTAAATCAACGTCATCATAACTCACTGCACGAAATTACACTGTTATTAAGCTTTCACGCTGACCGCAGGGCACAGCGCGCCCATGCCCTGACCACTTCGCCAGGCTACACCTCACGCTGGTGTCCAAGAGACCGCACTATGCCTGCTCGGGCCCAGCGACAACTGTCGGCTGCCGTACCGCCAGCCAGCTCATGCAGCACACAGATCAGAAGTCACGCTAATCCTCACACAAAGCGTTAGGTGATACCTGAGAAATTCAAGTCAAAACACTTCCCGCTGGTCCCGGCGGAGGTTCGAGTCCTCCCTCGGGCATGGGTGTGTGTGTTTGTCCTCAGGATAATTTAGGTTAAGTAGTGTGTAAGCTTAGGGACTGATGACCTTAGCAGTTAAGTCCCATAAGATTTCACACACATTTAAACATTTGAACAAAACACTCCCTCTTCCTCTCTCAGGTGGTTACATAACTCCCAGCGGGCGTCTGTCTTGTGCCACACTAACCACTCCTTTTTCCTGAACAAAGTACGGGATATCTGGCAAATTCCCAGTCATGGCTGTCTTGGAAATATTCCCTATCTCTGTCAAACTGACTTATTAATTAATTAAATCGATATCCTTTGTGTGTAGGCAATTTTTCTTTGCATCCTATTGATGGATACTGGGACTGATATATGTAGATAGATTTGATTCTGCAGCTGCCTGGTTTCCACACGCTCCCAGACTTTTTCTTTTTTTTCCCCTGGCGTCCAGTTGGTGGATAATGGCACAGAGAGGTCGTCTGGAAGGGGGTTCATCATGTTGGAGGTGGCTGAGAATTCCAAATTTCAGCTCAGTTGTATGCTATGTCCTGAAACAATCTGTGGAGGGGTCGGATTGACGTGTGTGCTCTCAGTACTGCTATTGGAAACAATAAATTGATAAATCGGGGATTTGACACCTCAATTGAAAGCGGTGCTGTATAAAATGATAGTTTGAATTTCAAATTCCAGCATTGATTTATACGGTCATGGTTGTGGAATTCCCAACTACTGCAGATCTGCAAAGTGTATGTTATAAAGCAGTGCAGAATTTCTAAGTTCATTCTCTCAGCTACAGCAGGACGAAGAACGAGGAGGAAAGGGTCTACTACATGATAGGATAGTAACAACAACAAATACCACTACAAGAGAGAGAGCACAGCAATGTATTGAGAAGTACTAAACCACATAGTTGCCCATACCCTTTTAAATTTCGTTCAATTTCTGTATGTCAGGAAGGATTCGGTATGTTTGAATGTGCAATGCAGCAGCCTCAGCTTTCAAAATAACTTTATGGTATTGTTGTTGAATCATGTCAGGTTTTTCATATCTCTCAGTACTTTCCACGGCACAATCGTATGTAGCATATAACCTTTAATATTTCTGAATCTGTGTCATAGATTGTTCGCGTTATTCTCGCCAGAACGAGCGACTGCATTCATCTGCTGAGGTGGTTTCTAATATCTCTTTTTTTGCAGCCATTGTTATGTAGGAATAGCTGAAGTGATCCACGCCGAGTTCTGTGCGGAAAAATTAACATCCAAGTAGACAGTCAACAACAAGTTTATTATTAATAACATAAATTCATTCTTCTTCGTTTTGGAACATAAACCCATAAGAACACTAAAAATACGAGGGTAGGCTGAAAAGTAATGCATACATGCACAAGGCGACCTAAATTACACACACACACACGCCAGGTGGCATGTGGACGATTATTTCCCCCTCTACAAGCATGCGCAGTTTGAACGCGTTGCGTTAGTCCAGTGCACTTAGAGTAGCGAAAGTATGGATGCGTGGTATGACACTATGTCAACACGAGTTAAACAGAGTGATGTTATCGAATTTTAGCTGCTGTAAAAGTGACTATTATTGAGGTTCATCGTCGTTTGAAAGGTCTGTGACGGGGCCACGGGAAATCAATGGTACGGGATAGCACAGAACGTTGAGGAAGGACGGGAGGCGCAGATGTGAAGGGGTTAAGATGTGCTTGGTAAATAGTACGGCGATCCTCCAATGTGGGTGTCAGATGTGTCGATCTGAACCTTGACGACGAGCATACGGGCCCCCACGTTCCCATGGAGTCCAACATCGGAACTCTTGTCACATCGCAATTGTCCAAAAATGTGGATGTTGCACGATTGGACTAGTTGGCAGAATAGAGACCCCCAATGACGCCATTTAAAACTCCATTCAGTGGCAGTTAGTCTACAACTTGGCATGTCTCTACACCCAGTAAACTTCTATGTTAAGAAACTAAAGTTAGGTAACCCATTATACTGGAATGATGTTTCAGCTAACTGAGTAGTTCATGTTTATTAAGCGATTAGAGTTTATCACAGATGACACATGAAGCTAATTTCCATATATTTCTGCTACTTCATCCGTGGAAAAGTGAACTCCGATTGCAGTATATTTTGACTTAGTACCAGGAATCGTAGATAGAGACTAATTTCGAAGATCGAAATCCTTTCACATCTGCTGGTGAATCAAGACAGTATAGTGGCAACGAAACACTCTTACCAAAGTTCATGAAGTAAAATTTCCTTGGCATCTCCCCAGAATCTGGTGTTCCCTAGTTGTAGCTGTCCAGAAGCAGTCTACGTTGTGAGGTCTAATATGAGAGTATATGCGACAAGAACTGAATTTTAAAGCACAAAAGTTTTTGTTACGTAGTTTTAGTTGCTGGCTTGAACAGCAGTTAGCATGTCTGGACTTCAGCCATCATTATATTTCTACCATCGTTCTGTCTACCCCTTCAGGTGTTTTTTTCTCACTATAAAATTTAAATGACGTAGATCTGTGCACAAATATTCTGCCTGAAGCTACTGTTTCTCACCTGTTCTGCTAATGTTGCTACGAACAGTGGCTTACAATAGCTATGGTTTATGCTCTGAGTCGTCGGCGACTGGAAGTTATTCTCATTTGCTGGGTGCCGGAAATAATTTGATATCCAAAGTTGTATGATTTAGGATGAAGAATGGTTCAAATGGCTCTAAGCACTATGGGACTTAACATCTGAGGTCATCAGTTTCCTAGACTTAGAACTACTTAAACCTAACTAACCTAAGGACATCACACACATCCATGCACGAGGCAAGATTCGAACCTGCTACCGGAGCAGCAGCGCGGTTCCGGACAAGCGCCTAGAGCCTCTCGGCCACAGCAGCCGGTCAGGATGAAGAACATACTGAACTGGCTGTTATTCTTATATAGTGGCAAATATAGAAACTTTTACTACCGACATACATAATTTTCAATTTTTAGATGATTTGTTGGATGCATCTCAAGTTCTTTAAACTGTTGTTGCTAATGTAGATATGATATCAAGAACATTCCTATGGCCTAAAACAGCATTTGCAGCTATTATAACACAGTGTGGTGCACAGTCGGCTTACGATGCGACATCTGTTTTGCTAGATAAAACCTTTCGTGCAACTTCACTGTTAAAAGTCTGCAACCTTGCTGTCTACAAAATATTCTAAACAAAATAAATCATTCAAGTTGTTTTTACTACCATTAATTCATTTTCAATACTTTCGCAACAAAGAACTGTTGGTTCCACTAAATTTACGAGTTTCGACTGATGTAACTGTCGATGTTACCTACAGTATTACTGACTACTGAACGCAGACAACGAAATGACGGTTAAAGTGTTGGTTTATTAGGAGTAGTGGCCGTTACAGCCTAAATGTGTAAGTGATGTAATATACACACAGGCTAGAGCCGTGTAGTGGACGTCCAATCGATCAAAATCCATCATCGGAAATGCGACATTATGTAGCTACATCTATAAAGCGGCAGCAAATCAGCGACAAGCGAATCAAAGTGAATGAGTTTAAGCTAGCTTGTTCCAGCTAATACCTGTTACGCTAAAGAGCGCAATTACAGGTTAAACAGCTTACGCTGAGTGTTTAAACTGTACAGTCAAATGCTGGAAAATTCCAGTACACAGCTGGTTTCGTTAAAAAGGTCAAGCTTTGCGGGTGGTTCACAGTTGTCAGCGTATCTTCGAACACTTCCACAGGTCCCATGTAACGCAGGAGAATGTCTCCCACAGCATAATACTGCTCTCACCAGCCAGTATCCATGGCGTGCTGCACGTTTCGAGCCGACATTCACCTCGATGATGGTGTTTGTGGGGAGGACCATCAACATAATGTAGCAAAAATGTGTTTCACGTGAAGAGTCGACACGTTTCCATTGATCAACAGTTGAAACTCGATGGTCCCGTGCTCACTGCAATCTTATTTGACGATGTCGTTGGATCAATAACTGAACGCTCAGGGGTGGTCTGCTGCGGAGCTCCATGTTCAACAATGTACGATAAATGGTGCGGTGTGCTCTGGAACACTTCTGCGTGTGCTCTTTCGGCAGAGAGCTACAGATCATCATCTAAAAAAAAACAACATCTACATCTACATTTATACTGTGCAAGCCACCCAACGGTGAGTGGCGGAGGGCACTTTACGCGCCACTGTCATTACCTCCCTTTCCTGTTCCAGTCGCGTATGGTTCGCGGAAGAACGACTGCCGGAAAGCCTCCGTGCGCGCTCGGATCTCTCTGATTTTACATTCGTGATCTCCTCGGGAGGTATAAGTAGGGGGAAGCAATATATTCGATACCTCACCCAGAAACGCACCCTCTCGAAACCTGGACAGCAAGCTAAACCGCGATGCAGAGCGCCTCTCTTGCAGAGTCTGCCACTTGAGTTTGCTAAACATCTCCGTAACGCTATCACGCTTACCAAATAACCCTGTTACGAAACGCGCCGCTCTTCTTTGGATCTTCTCTATCTCCTTTGTCAACTCGACCTGGTACGGATCCCACACTGATGAGCAATACTCATGTATAGGCCGAACGAGTGTTTTGTAAGCCACCTCCTTTGTTGATGGACTACATTTTCTAAGGACTCTCCCAATGAATGTCAACCTGGCACCCTCCTTACCAACAATTAATTTTATATGATCATTCCACTTTAAATCGTTCCGCACACATACTCCCAGATATTTTACAGAAGTAACTGCTACCAGTGTTTGTTCCGCTATCATATAATCGTACAATAAAGGATCCTTCTTTCTATGTATTCGCAATACATTACATGTTCAAATGTTCAAATGTATGTGAAATCTTATGGGACTTAACTGCTAAGGTCATCAGTCCCTAAGCTTACACACTACATAACCTAAATTATGCTAAGGACAAACACACACACCCATGCCCGAGGGAGGACTCGAACCTCCGCCGGGACCAGCCGCAAAGTCCATGACTGCAGCGTCTATGACCGCTTGGCTAAGCCCGCGCGGCATCATCATCTATCCTACTTTACAGAGCAGCCAAGCCTTCGAACCCCGCGTCCTGTGAAGACTCGTGGACGTCCAAACATGTAACGCCTAGTGGTAGTTTCACTGCCTTCTACCACTTTCTGCAGATGATCACGCCAGTAGCGCGTGAACATTCGAGAAGCTTCATCGTTTTCGAGATACTCGTTCACAGGCTCTGCGAAATAATAATCTGCTCTTTTACAAAGTCGCTTATCGCAATGGATTTCCCCATTTTCAGCCCATACCTTAGCTAAGGTGATCCCCTGCCCACGTCTGCTACGCTTACACACTGTTGTTACCGCGTAGCGTGCCCCAACGCCACAAGACTGCACCCAACGTCGCGGTGGGCAGTGGTCATAATGTATTGGCTTATCAGTGTAGTCACTGGATGTCAACTGAGTAAAAAATCCATCAGAACATTTCAAACCTTCCACAGCTGTCCAAGTAGACTCTTGGTGAAGTAACTGGGAAGTGGAATCGCGAAGTAACGGTCAGAGCCAAATCAGGACGAGGCAGACCTCATGTACTCATGGACAGGGACCGACGAGCATTACTGAGGGTCTTTGTAAGAAATCGTGTGAAATTAGGGAAAGGAAGTGCTCTCGAGTTCCATATTCCTACCAGCAGTCCAGTTAGTACAATGATGTGCGCAGTGAGTTACGCTACTGGCCATTACAATTGCTACACCAAGAAGAAATGCAGATGATACACGGGTATTCATTGGACAAATATATTATACTAGAACTGACATGTGATTACAATTTCACGCAATTTGGATGCATACATCCTGAGAAATCCGTACCCATAACAACCACCTCTGGCCGTAATAACGGCCTTGATACGCCTGGGCATTGAGTCAAACAGAGCGTGGATGGCGTGTACAGGTACAGCTGCCCATGCAGCTTCAACACGATACCACAGTTCATCAAGAGTAGTGACTGGCGTATTGTGATGAGACAGTTGCTCGGCCACCATTGACCAGAAGTTTTCAGTGGTTGAGAGATCTGAAGAGTGTGCTGGCCAGGGCAACAGTCGAACATTTTATGTATCTAGAAAGGCCCGTACAGGAGCTGCAACATGCGGTCATGCATTATCCTGCTGAAATGTAGGGTTTCGCAGGGATCGAATGAAGGGTAGAGCCACGGGTCGTAACACATCTGAAATGTAACGCCCACTGTTCAAAGTGCCGTCAATGCGAACAAGAGGTGACCGAGACGTGTAAGCAATGGCACCCCATACCACCACGCCAGGTGATACCCCAATATGACGATGACGAATACACGCTTCCAATGTGCGTTCACCGCGATGTCGCCAAACCCGGATGCGGCCATCATGATGCTGTAAACAGAACCTGGATTCATCCGAAAAAATGACGTTTTGATATTCGTGCACCGAGGTTCATCGTAGGCACTCCTGTCTGTGATGCAGAGTCAAGGGTAACCGCAGCCGTGGTCTCAGAGCTGATAGTCCATGCTGCTGCAAACGTCGTCGAACTGTTCATGCAAATGGTTGTTGTCTTGCAAACGTCCCCATCTGTTGACTCAGGGATCGAGACGTGGCTGCACGATCCGTTACAGCCATGCGGATAAGATGCCTGTCATCTCGACTGCTAGTGATACGAGGTCGTTGGGATCCAGCACGGCGTTCAATATTACCCTCCTGAACCCACCGATTGCATATTCTGCTAACAGTCATTGGATCTTGACTAACGCAAGCAGCAATGTCGCGATACAATAAATCGCAATCGCGATAGGCTATAATCCGACCTTTATCAAAGACGGAAACGTGATGGTACGCATTTCTCCTCCTTACACGAGGCATCACAACAACGTTTCACCAGGCAACGCCAGTCAACTGCTGTTTGTGTATGAGAAATCGGTTGGAAACTTTCCTCATGTCAGCACGTTGTAGGTGTCGCCACCGGTGCCAACCTTGTGTGAATGCTCTGAAAAGCTAATCATTTGCATATCACAGCATCTTCTTCCTGTCCGTTAAATTTCGCGTCTCTACCACGTCATCTTTGTGGTGTAGCAATTTTAATGGCCAGTAGTGTATATCGTATGAGGTACCTTGGTTCAATACTTCTCAATAATCCACAAATTTCTATGGTCAATGCCAAGCGACGTTTGAGATGGTCTAAAGTAAACCGTCACTGGACAGCCGATTAACGGAACCAAGCGATCTGGAGTGACGCATGTCGCCATATTTTGTGACAATCCAATGTAAGCGTTTGGGTTTGCGAGTCTCAGGAGAACGTTTCCTGCCATCATGTGTTGTGCCAGCAGTGGAGTATGGAGGACATGGTGCTATGGTTAGAAGGTGTTTTCCGTGCTTAGGCTGTGATCCCCCTACTGCGCTTAAAAACCACTAAATGCGGAAGGGTATAAACATATTTCAGAGCATTGTGTAATGCATGCAGCAGAGGACTATGATCCTTTCATCATTTCGCTCTTTCACAAAGCACTATCTGTGAGGCGATGAGCCGGCCACTGTGGCCGAGAGGTTCTAGGAACTTCAGTCCGGAACCGCGCTGCTGCTACGGTCGCAGGTTAGAATCCTGCCTCGGGTATGGATGTGTGTGTCCTTAGATTAGTTAGGTTTAAGTAGTTCTAAGTCTAGGGGACTGATGACCTCAGATGTTAAGTTCCATTGTGCTTAGAACCATTTTTTTTAGTGAGGCGATGGTTCGTGTACTGCGACATTCCTGGCATGGACTGGGCTGTTCTGCTCCCTGACCTGAAGCTATTGGAGGACTTTTAGAACGTGTTACAACGTCGACTTCGCTCAAAACCTCAGCATCCAATATCACTATCTTCTCTGGTTTGGGTTTTCGAAGAAAGAGAACGGCTTCCATTTCTCGAGAGACATGAAAGAATTTAAAGACTAGTGGACAATGAAAGAGCAAAAAATTGCAACGACGACAGATGGGATTCATTGCTCTGTACAACAAGAAGCACTTCGTGCTAAATTGCAGGCATGGAGCACGTGCAGACATTGGTGGTACGAATAGTAAAATTTTTGAAGTCGTACGCATTATTCCATCGTCAGTTTTCAACGGAACTGAACAAAGAGTTGGAGACTGCATATATTACTGTGAAGTACATTGGTTAAGTCAAGGGACATGTTTGGAACGAGTTTTCGATTTAGACACATAATCGAAAGTGTCCCCAAAATGGCTCAGACCTTCACAAAGGCGAAAGATGGATGTACCCAATATTAAAGGCCAGTAATTGGCGTCCATATACTTTTGATAAGACAGCAGATACGACCTTATCTTCGTCAGGATCTTAAACCCTGATCTTCCTTGCTTTGTATAAATTACACTGGTAGATAATAAAGAAGACCAGTAGAGTCAGTTGATAGTAATATGTATAGTATCGAATACACTAAAGCAGGGCCGGCCATGGCGTGCTAAATTTCATGCACGCAGCGTGCGCGGGCCGCGTGGGGGGCAAAGCCTGGCCTGTCACACGGCTTTGTTCGATCCTACTCGGAAGTATCCGGAATAGCGTCAAATTTAATTTAGCGTTGCAGTACGGCATTTTTCTGTCGGCGCAACTCTCTGAATTCTGCAGAACAGCGTTGTTTACCCTTCGCTATTTGTTTATGATACGAAGGACTTTCACGGGTCTAGTAGCTGTTTGCTCAAAAACAAGCAATACAGCGATCTATCGTCTCAATCCCTTAAAATGAATGGGAATGACAGAAGGGAGGGATAAGATTCTCAGTTCGCATTAGCGATGGGTACTGCATATTTGCAATGAAACGACATTACAGTCGAATGCAGAAAGAGTTTAAAGATGTAGTGGATAATGAAAGAGCAAAAAATTGCAACGACGACAGATGGGATTCATTGTTCTGTACAACAAGAAGCACTTCGTGCTAAATTGCAAGCACGGAGCACGTAAAGAAACTGGTGGTACGAACGGTAAAATTTTTGAAGTCGTACGCATTATTCCATCGTCAGTTGCAACAGTTTTCAATGGAACTGAACAAAGAGTTGGAGACTGCATACATTACTACGAAGTACAATGGTTAAGTCAAGGGCCATGTTTGGAACGATTTTTAGATTTAGAGCACGCTATTGTTGAAATTATGAAGGGAAAAGGAATGCAGGAACGAAAATTAGAAAATCCGGAATGGATTGCAGACTTCACATTTTAAGTGGGCTTGACGGCACATTGTTCATAGTAAGACTTTTCAAAGTAACATCTTTCTGATTTGATGGGGATGTACTTAAAAAGGAAGCCGCCTTTATAAGGGACACATTCCAATTCCCAAAGCCTACTGGCGTTAAAAAAGACACGAGGTCTGAAGAATTCATTTAGGCCTATAAATAATTACAAGACTACTTCTCTAAATGCTCCGAGAACACTGCCAATCTTACATGTTTTCGAAACCGTTTGGCATTTCAGTTGAAAGCGCCCCTGTGCATATGCAGATGTAACAGATTGACATTCAAGGTAATTCCGGTTTAAATGACAAATTTTTCACTTAAAATTGTCTAGGACATGTACATTGCTTTCCTCGGGCAGAGTTTCCAAGTCTCCGTAATGAGGCTGAGGAAATGCTATAATATTTCGACCGAATAATTAAGTCACGATTATGTGGCAACGTGAGTGCGAAACTCTGAAACTGTCTGCGTCTGTCCGTCTATGAACAGTTTGTACCAGATAAAAATTATATTATGTCTTTAGCGCCCCGAAAATAATTAAATAATGAAAATTTGTTTTGTTATCTATGTTGTTGAGAAACGTGAACTATGAAACCAAGTTGTACGCAATGCGACTGCACTGCCATTTGAATAGGGCGCTATCGTAGTTTCCCCCTCTTCCCCCTTCCAGCGTGGTAAGGTGGTGGGGAAATGTGCAACAAGGCTGAGAGCCTAGGCACTCGGACCTGGGCGTGGCACGCAAGCCGAAACCTTAAGCAGCGCCTGCACAAGAGGCAAAATCCAAGGCCGATACTAACATCACTTACATCGAGTGCGGGGGTACAGGGACTTCGTAGACATATTCAAACAACTTTTTCGGTGGCCTGCTCCCAGGCTGTTGTAAGCTGTTATTAACTGTGCAATAGTTTGTTCTTAGCCAACCCAGATTGTGTAGTTCTCGCTGCTAGAGACTATTTAATAGATGTATTTATCACACACATTAATAATGGCTCGTGAACATAAAAATCCTTAAGCACTGATCAGCAGAATATTTATTCTCATTGTAAAGCAGTTCAAAATGGTTCAAATGGCTCTAAGCGCTATGGGACTTAACATCTGAGGTTATGAGTCCCCTAGACTTAGAACTACTTAAACCTAACTAACCTAAGAACATCACACACATCCATGCTCGAGGCAGGATTCGAACCTGCGACCGTAGCGGTCCCGCTGTTCCAGACTGTAGCGCCTAGAACCGCATGGCCACTCCGGCCGGCTCTGAATAACTATTACAAATAGCTATGGAGCATGTAAGGACTGGTGAAATGAATTGTTTTAGAGATTCCTAAGAATATGGCATCCTATACAGAATTCTGAAACAATGTCTGACGAAGAACGATGAAAAGAAGATGAAATTATCACAGAACCAGTCTAACTGAAGAGGTAAGAGCTAGGTCACAGCAAATTAAGTATAAAAGCAATCTAGAATCAGCGAAACAGGCAGGCCACAAAATTACAATGATTATTGCGCTCATCGTGCCATGGATTACTACGATAAGAGTGGACCACATGTAGACCTGTTCAGCATCTCATGTGCAAAAAGGGTTGCATTAAACCTGTACAGAAGAAGAAAACATGTGCAATAACTGTGCAAAGAAACTGATTTAATGTGGAAACAGTTATGTTATTTGCTGGTTTCTTAAATCCATTTATATGTTTATTTTACATTTTCTTCTTTTTAATCTATAAATCTTGGTTTCTGAATTATGTATTTTGCTACATTGTATCCTAAATCCACAAAAATAGAGCTGGAGTCTGCTTCCGATATAATTGACATCTCATCCCGGTGCTCAAGGTGAGATGTCTAAACTACACTATTCATTAAAAAAAATCAGAACGCATGAAATTAGTAATGGCAGCATAATATCAAGTCACCTCTGCACAGAAAAGGCCCTGCCGTGAACATCAATTTAGTGTCCAATCTAAACTCGCAATTCTTAGTAAGGTTTTGATCCTCCAAACCTTAAGTTGGGCATCTTCCCCCGATCTACACTAAGTGTTTCATTCATGGACATTTATTCCGCGGTGAGGCAAGACGGGCTGTGCCTTCATGAAAAGCTGTCCGAGATTTCCAAGGAACCATGCTTGTACACAGGCTGCAGCTTTCCGTCCGAAGCAAATTGACGGCCATGGATGTCTTTCTGCAGGGCTCCAAAAATATGGAAATCGCATGGGGAGACATCGGGGCTGTATGAAGGATATGTAACGACATCCCAGCGAACCTTCTGCAGCACAGTTGAACTAACCTTGGCAACATGTGGGACGGTATTATCCTGCAAAAGAATGATGCCGTCCATCAACGTTCCTAGGCGTTTGACTTTAACGGCGCTCTTCAATTTTTGCAAAGTGTCTACGCACCGCTCTGGAGTAATTGTGGCACCGTGTTCCAGAGAGCCAATGAGCAGTGTTCCCTTGCAGTCAAAGAAAATGGTTATGAGGACATTCCTGAGCTGGCGTGCCTGTTTCGACTACGCTGCAGAATTCAAAAATGGCTCTCAGCACTATGGGACTCAACTTCTGAGGTCATTAGTCCCCTAGAACGTAGAACTAGTGAAACCTAACTAACCTAAGGACATCACACACATCCATGCCCGAGGCAGGCTTTGAACCTGCGACCGTAGCGGTCTCGCGGTTCCAGACTGCAGCGCCTAGAACCGCACGGCCACTTCGGCCGGCACGCTGCAGAATTTTCACTGGAAAGCCTTTACACATCATTCATACAAACCCAATCTCTCCCCACGCGAATTCCATATTTTTGTAGCCCTGAAGAAACACATTCGTGGCCGTTGAATTGCTTCGGATGAAGAAGTGCACACGTGGATGCAATTATGGCTTCGTAGGCAACTGCAAACATTATTCCATGAAGGCACTGACCATCTTGACTCACAGCGGGACAAATGCATTAACAGTTATGGTGATTACATTTGAAGGATAAACGGTTTATTAAATTTCTTTCTGTGTGTCGTTTAGATTTTACTGCCCTTTGTAGACAGCCTAATTCATGAGGAAAGTATGTGTACATAACCTGTAAAAAAATGGTTCAAATGGCTCTGAGCACTATGGGACTTAACATCTGAGGTCATCGTCCCCTAGAACTTAGAACTACTTAAACCTAACTAACCTATGGACATCACACACATCCATGCCCGAGGCAGGATTCGAACCTGCGACCGTAGCGGTCGCGCGGTTCCAGACTGTAGCGTCTAGAACCGCTCGGCCACTCCGGCCGGCCATAATCTGTAAATATTTCGTGCAAATTGATTGAACTGTGATAAATTAATATTCCCGTCGATTTTTCTGTCTATATGTGAAGGCTACAGCGGGATAAATGCGTTAACGATTACGGCGATTGCATTTAAAATAATTAATAGTTTACTTACTTTTCTTCCATCAGTCTAGTTTTCGTATTAATGCCCCTTATACTAGTGAAAACAGTATCTGAATTACTGTAGGGCTTTTCAGACGCTTTTCACTAATAGACTGATTCACGAGGAAGCTTTGCGTATGTAGGGTGTCTCAAGAGGAATGATGAGTATTCAGGGATAGGAACGATCATTCGAAGCAAAAAAATCTAGTAAACATGTCCTGTAAAACACAAAACTTTAAGGGCTATAAGCGCTTCATCTTCAATACAGTGAAACAAGTACCTTTTACTGCAAGCTTTTTGCTTCCCATGTTTTGAGACGTGGTAGTATGGATCAAAACAAGAAAAAATATCGAATGAACATTGGCTGTAATGTGGATCTGTTAAGAGCTACGAGCCCTTCATCTTCGTTACTGTGAAACACAGCTCTTCTATTTAAGAAGTGCCCATAGCTCTGAAGGCAAGCATTTTAGAGCCCATGTTTGGCACATCGCTGAATATTGACCATTCCTCTTGGGACATCCTTCCTAATGTATTACCACTGCGCCGTACAAGCCATCCGGCCGTACATAGAGGTACTTAAAAATAAACTTCCGCTATTTCAGAGGGCTCCCATGACAAACTTGTTGTTATAGGACAATGAAACTCTGTTGAAACATTTGCAAGGACATGAGGAAGACAGATAAGGAATAAACCACTGGCCGACATTTTAGTTTCTATATAAGAGGGAAACAATTGTTAATTGAGTATCATGTTTACGTTCCAGGATACAAACGTTGCTCAATGTGACGACCATCTACATCCATGACAGCCTAGAACAGTATTAGAGATTTCTCTAATACTGCCCGAAGCAGTAGTGAACCAAGTAATGTTGAGTTGTTGCGACTGAGCTCGCGCACACCATTAAGATAGTACATTGCTTCCAGCATTTCAGCCATGGCAACAGTAACTTCTTCAACAACTCGTGGAACAATTGGCCATTGGCTTCACACAGGAGCAATTCGCAAACGACCAGTTAGTTTGAACTTCCGAATCATGTTAAACATCGGTAGGGAAAGAGGACCTCTCCGTATTATTTTAATGCGTCGATACTCGCGAAGAGCAGAAGAACTATTGCTGTTTTATCAAAACAGCTTTACGAGTAAAGCCTTGCTCATCTTGTCGGTTCTAGGCGCTTCAGACCGGAACTGCGCTGCTGCTATGGTCGCAGGTTCGAATGCTGCCTCGGGCATGGACGTATGTGATGTCCTTAGGTTAGTTACATTTAAGTAGTTGTAAGTCTAGGGGACTGATGACCTCAGATGTTAAGTCCCATAGTGCTTAGAGCCATTTGAACCATCACCTTGTCGAGATCCATGTTGACTGTCTGCAACCCTAATTCACACTCATGCTTGTTTCAGCCCTATGTCGCCGTACCAGTACTGATGGTTAACGCCAAAACATGACAGTAACACTACTAACAACTCGAATCCTGCAGCATATAGTCGGAACATAATTTCTGCTGAGCGGGGTACCCATACGGTAAACAGATTTCCGCCTACACTGGTTCAAGTAGCGAAAAAGTTTAATTATAACCACTCTGTACTTGGTTCTACCCGAGAAAGGCCGGTGTGGGTTGCTAGTTACGTGATGGAAGGCACATGGGTAAATGAGACGGCGCATAGAGTCGAATCTTATGTTAGCAACGTAGAGCTGTTGAACCAGCATCACCTCGGCAGGATCTCAGCGATATTCTCACGGAATGATGCAGATAGTGGTAGCTGATAACCACGACTTTATGCAACTGTCTTTCATCCAACGGCACGTGCAGGTGCGATTGAGGCGGCGCAGTTGCACGAATTTCACTCAGCACCCTTTACTTTACGCGGGATTATCATTGAGGTAAGTGCTTTCTCGACACGAACACATACTAAATAACTCGCACGTTATTTCTTACCAATGCTTCAGTGGAGCGCACGCATCGTTGAACAATACTAGACAATCGTCCCGCTCAGCTTTGGATAAAGGCTTAACTCCTTGTGCTTCTCCTGCGGTTTTTTGTGTAATTTTCCCATTTATGTACACTACTGGCCATTAAAATTGCTACACCACGAACATGACGTGCTACAGACGCGAAATTTAACCGACAGGAAGAAGATGCTGTGATACGCAAATGATTAGCTTTTCAGAGCATTCACACAAGGTTGGCGCTGGTGGCGACACCTACAACGTGCCGACATGAGGAAAGTTTCCAACCGATTTCTCATACACAAACAGCAGTTGACCGGCGTTGCCTCGTGAAACGTTGTTGTGGTGCCTCGTGTAAGGAGGAGAAATGCGTACCATCACGTTTCCGACTTTGATAAAGGTCGGATTGTAGCCTATCGCGGTTGCGGTTTATCGTATCGCGACATTGCTGCTCGCGTTGGTCGAGATCCAATGACTGTTAGCAGAATATGGAATCGGTGGGTTCAGGGGGGTGATACGGAACGCCGTACTGGATCCCAATGGCCTCGTATCACTAGCAGTAGAGATGACAGGCATCTTATCCGCGTGGCTGTAACGGATCGTGCAGCCACGTCTCGATCCCTGAGTCAACAGATGGGGACGTTTAAAAAATGGTTCAAATAGCTCTGAGCACTATGGGACTCAACAGCTTAGGTCATAAGTCCCCTAGAACTGAGAACTATTTAAACCTAACTAACCTAAGGACATCACACACACCCACGCCCGAGGCAGGATTCGAACCTGCGACCGTAGCAGTCCCGCGGCTCCGGACTGCAGCGCCAGAACCGCTAGACCACCGCGGCCGGCTGGGGACGTTTGCAAGACAACAACCATCTGCACGAACAGTTCGACGACGTTTGCAGCAGCATATACTATCAGCTCGGAGACCATGGCTGCGGTTACCCTTGACGCTACATCACAGACAGGAGCGTCTGCGATGGTGTATTCAACGACGAACCTGGGTGCACGAGTGGCAAAACGTCATTTTTTCGGATGAATCCATGTTCTGTTTACAGCATCATGATGGTAGCATCCGTGTTTGGCGACATCGCGGAGAACGCACACTGGAAGCGTGTATTCGTCATACTGGCGTATCACCCGGCGTGATGGTATGGGGTGCCATTGGTTACAGTTATCGGTCACCTCTTGTTCGCATGGACGGCACTTTGAACAGTGGACGTTACATTTCAGATGTGTTACGACCCATGGCTCTACACTTAATTCGATCCCTGCGAAACCCTACATTTCAGCAGGATAATGCACGACCGCATGTTGCAGAATCTGTACGGACCTTTCTGGATACAAAAAATGTTTCACTGCTGCCCTGTCCAACACATTCTCCAGATCTCTCACCAACTGAAAATGTCTGGTCAATGGTGGCCGAGTAACTTGCTCGTCACAATACGCCAGTCACTACTCCTGATGAACTGTGGTATCGTGTTGAAGCTGCATGGGCAACTGTACCTGTACACGCCATCCAAGCTGTGTTTCACTCAATGCCCAGGCGTATCCAGGCCGTTATTACGGCCAGAGGTGGTTGTTCTGGGTACTGATCTCAGAGGATCTATGCACCCAAATTGCGTGAAAATGTAAGCACATGTCAGTTCTAGTATAATATGTTTGTCCCGTGAATACACGTTTCTCACCTGCATTTCTTCTTGGTGTAGCAATTTTAATGGCCGGTATTGTACCATTTCCTTCCATAGAGAGACAAAGTCTGCAATCTTTAGATAACGTGAATCACTGAAAACTGGTGACGAAATGTGACAGAATACGTAAGTAAAGAGAAGTAAGACCGGAGTCTTCAAGCGGTAACTTCCCACTCGATGTAATGATCCCTGAAACTCACTCACTCACTCTCATTTTCTAACCCCCCACCCGTCTCTCTCTCTCTCTCTCTCTCTCTCTCTCTCTCTCTCTCTCTCTCTATTTCTCTCTCTTGGTTAGCCAGTCAAACAACTCCTGCACAGATCACAATTAAATGGAAACTGTGTTTTTCTATTTAAAACCACACGTTTTTCGCAGCACAGTTACGGTCTAACATCCGCACTGCATCTTCAACACACATCAAGGAAATTTAACTTCCAGATGATTTATTGTATGACCGAGGTAAGTGTATCAGTGGAGAGAATAAGGATTCCTATTTGGTAATCGGGAAGACTAAGTCTAAGCATAGTGTAGCAATCCTGATTGCTGTAGGTTTCCTCTGGTTCATTCAAATCACTCTAGTCGAAAATCTTCGTGTAAAAATCTTCCTGGCAGATTAAAATGTGAACCGGACCGTGACTCTACAGACCTACCGACGAAGCTACCCAAGCACGACAGCTCTACTTTCGCCAGTACCTCGTCTCCTACCTTCCGAACTTCACAGAAGTTCTGCTAAACTTGCAAAACTAACACCCGTGGAAGAAAGGATATTGCGAAGACATGGCTTAGCCACAGGCTAGGAGGGTGTTACCAGAATGAAATTTTCAATCGGCAGCGGAGTGTGCGCTAATATGAAACTTCCTAAAACTTAACTAAATTAACTATTGCCAATTGAAAGTGGCATCACGTATTAGTTCACCCATATCTGCTAAAGTGAAAGAGTAGTCAACTGCCTACACCCCGCTTTCCACAAAACTTAAAAAAAATCGTGTAACTGTGCGATATGAGGAAATATGTTATATCCATACTGACATCGCTAGTCGACTAGATGTCATTTAAAGTTTCATGGAGAAGACGAAAGATAAAATAATAATGTCTGTTTCTGACTGCTGATAGGTAAAATGGGTAGATTTTAAGCCTCAGAAGAGAAGGAGAATATGGTATTTTACGAAAAACGAAAAGCCTGTAACACAAAATTAACACATTCAAACGACAAACTTGGCGTTTTTCGTCTCTACGATAGGCAATGTCACAGCTACCATGTGTAACGTAAGGAAAGGAAGCTACCTCGCGAGAAGAAATTAAGAGAAAGACTTGTGTTAAGGCCAAATCAAAAAAGTAAGGGGATCGGATCAGGATAATACGGTACCAAACTACGAAAAAAGCAACTGACGATACGCACTAATGGTAAAACGTCAAGCCTTTCATAGCAAAGGCACTGTCATTACAAATTAACACTCTGACTTGCGGTGGAAAGCGCAAAAATGCTCGCTGTGTAGAAATTACTTTACTGAGTGATCACACACAAGAAAAGATACACATACATTAAAATACAAAAACAGTTCATATAGTAGGAAGTGTATTATTTCTTCTAATGGTAGAGCCGAAGTTGAATAAAGCAAGCAGGGAGACGGGGGGACACAAAACGAGAATATTTAAGGCGTCGGTTATACACCGGCCACTGGAAGTGGGGTTAGTAAGGTCAAGTGCCAAACAAGACTTCAAGTTGGACAGAGGTCGCTGACACACCGCTCCGGCGGGACTTCCTTCTAGGAGAATGCATTTGAGTGTCTGCGTTAGGCGTGTGACAAATCTCTGGCGCATATATAATGAACAGTTAATTCACAAATGGTTAAATGGAAACTGTGGAACTCGTTGAAAGTATGGAATTCTAATTCAGTAGTGTTAGTGGACTGCAGCGACGAACAACTGAATTAGAGAGAGCTGCCATGTTTCAGAATGACCTTTTCCACCACCTCGTCCCAAGAATGTCACGACAGTGTTTTCTAGATGAGTGATAATCGAGCAAATAATGAGTAAGGCACCCGGCCGGACAGCAGAGCGCGTTAACCCGCCGCTACCGAGACACGGGAAGAAAAGCCTGACCCCGGTCGAATCCGCGTCTCTGATCAACGACGAGGGCTGGTGAGCTCTCCAGACTGGATTTGTTTTCCATGCCGTTTCCCGCATACCAATAGGTAAATACCGGGCTGGCACCCACGTCCAGCCTCAAAGACACGTCATACAAACATTTAGGAAACGTTCTCATACTTTCAAAGTGGATTTACTGCAGATGCAGGCAGATGGGGCACACAGATTCGGTACCGGCGGTGAATAAAAGACTGGTGACCGTAGAGGTTTAGTCTCTTTAAATCCACAATGCCCATTAATCAGGAACGCAACATCCCAGTCATATGATGTTATATCCATGGGATTTCTCCTCTTTGAAGTCATATGAACACACGTGTCCGTGTCAACAATTAATACCAAGTACCTTAGTTTGAGTTAAACTGCGGTTCTAGCGTTAACTGTCGTCGTCGAAGATGTGCGGAAGAAAAATGTCGCTACTTACAAGCTCGGTTTGCTGGAGCAGGTCCCTCCGCAATTCTGTGCTAGACTGAAACAACATCCAGAGACTACCACGATTCGTTTGTGCGCGTTGTGGTAAAGGAGCCACTGTTCAAATTTAAGTATCTTTAAAATTCTTACGTTACGTGGCCCAGAGATTACAATGAGCACAAGAGGACCGTCACTGATTAAGGTCATGTGAATTAATTATTTGTTCTACATATCGGCCCACGGCGATTCAGGAGTATGATTGTCTTGCACAACAGGGTATGTTTACTAGGTGTAAAATGAGGCTTCTCTTATGAGATGATACGCAACCTACAGCTTTTGCTATCGTCCGTCGCACGTTTTTTTCTGTAATGGTCTACTGAAAGATCGAGCGAATCCCACTGTTGTTCACTTGTATGCTAAACAAATAATCACACCCTGGCTTCCGAAACACAGTCAGGGTAATTAGATTACCACTTCGCGAACGTACGGGAATTTGTCTCGCCTTCGGGATCACATATCTTCAGCTCTGTTGATTACGTAAAGGGGCTGGCAAGATCTGGGGGGGGGGGGGGGGAAACTATAAATCATCAACCGTTGTTGCTGTAGGATCGCTAACAGAAGTTAGATGCCAATGAATCAAATACCAGAAGCGGACTACAAGTTAGGTGAACATGCAGGTTAAGGCACAGTTTTATGCATCATTCTTAGCAGAAGACTTGCACTGCACATTCATCCCAATATGTATCCTAGGACAGTAGTAAACTTAAATCGAACAGCTACATATTCGATTTAAATTAAAGAAAATGACTAAATCATTTGAAGGGAGGATAAAGGACTTCACATTTGTTGATGCTGTTGCTCAGAAAATTTTGAATGGTTTTCCCAAATTCAGTTTCCCAAGTCATCAGTGAACACTGGGCAGGTGTTGAAGCCTTTCTCCTAATTATTATAGATCTGAGGGGAAACGCAGTTTCTATGAAACACTGCAGAAATTACCCATCTGTTAGGAAACAAGCACACATGAATACCAAATGTGGAGTCCCTCCAAGCTATACCGTATCTGTAGAGCGTGTCTTTACAAAATCTCCAATCCCTAAAGGAGTCAGGCAGCTCAAGGAACGGAATTACATTGCGTGGCGGTACGTCAAAGAAGAAACTGAGGGATTCCTGCGGAACACATTCTCCGGACATTTCTTCCCGATGGCGACGCTGATAGTGACAATGTAGATGATACTCGCTTTCGAAATGAAATGCATATTGCCTAAATTAACAATGTGGTTGTACTTCCTTTTACAGACGAAGAGAGATCCTCTGTCACCTACAAGATGAGGAAAGGAAATGCTTCAGGTCTTGACAACATATCATTAGACAGCTTGTAGCAAACAGCTCCACAGATAATGCCTTCTTTAACATATATTCTTACTGTCTCACTATGACGTATTTCATATTTCTAAAAAACAACAAGAGCAGTAATTATTAAAAAACTGAAGTGATGAAGACTCATTAAATCGGAAGAGCTATAGAATACTACAGCTGAAGTCCAGGAAAGGCTCCACTGTGACCGTTTTCAGGTGCATAGAGATTCACGGGCTACACACAGTTAGTTTAAACCTAGAAACTGAGACTCTATTGCTGACATATGATACCTTAAAAGGAATGCGCGCTTGGTGTGTGGCACCGCTTGGAAATAATAGTGGCTACGATTGTGGACATGGCAGACACCTTTGATAATCTGCAATTTTTATTCGGCTAAAATATTTCTAAACCCAGAAATGCCTTTATATTGTACAAGGGATTGATGTAGTGGAAGGACTTTTGAGTGGCAAGCTGGTAGGTGAAGGTTATTAAACTCATTACTAAACACTGCCTACGGTGTTCTATCTGCTGGACGCTTTGTTGGAACTTAATCGTCGAGCCCTTGCTAGCCAGTTTATATCGAGAGGATGTCTCAGACGATGTCATCTCGTACGCAGACGACGTTCAGACAGATGTCTCTGAATATTCGAGGTGAAAGCTGGAGAAAAAAGAAATACTTTTCTATGTTTGATGCAGCAATGGTGTGAAAAGAATACTCAAAATCTGCCCATAAGACAACCTTTTTATTGATGAGGGATAGATTATCTCTAACTAGAAATCCTAACATCAAATAATAAGGAATTTCCATTCAGTGGAGTCAGATGTGCAGTTATTTAGGCTAATACTTGCAAGGAAAACGAAATTCTTCAGCTCACCGCAATGGAATCACTCAAAAGGTAGCTCGAGTTGACACTATGACCCACAAATTACTATTACGAGCAGTGGGGCCATACCATGGTGCCATCTTTACAGTCACTGCCGGATTCGCAGCAAGCAGTGGGGCCATCTGTTGCACTACCACTGTGAGAAAGCATATGACGTATACAGAAAGGGATACTTTAAGATTAAAATTAACATCTAGTACAACACCAGTAGAAGCACCGTTAGCTATTTCAGGTAGTGGGCTGCACGGTATTGGTAGCGGAAACGGGACATTGGGAAGATGAGGCAGATCACTGGCGACCAGATCTACGAACAAAATTCAGTTTAATTCCTAGAGAACCAGAATAACAGAAAGGAACTGGGACAATAAAGACACTGACGGTCGTTATACGGTTTGCTCCTAGACAGTGGCCAAAGAAAAAAAGTAGAGGCATGATACATTTCATGTTGTGTGGTGTTAATGTGTCCCCTAAATTCTGATATTAGAGACAACAACGCTGTAATAGTTCGCCTTCACTATACAATAGGAAACTGATTTCTGGACAGCTATAACATCTCCAATCAAATACCCCAAAGGGAACTGTTGAGGTTCAGGACATAAAGGAATATAAGTAGCTGATGCGTCAAGCACTTCTTAGGTGTCCTCGCATTTTCAGACACTGATGACAGGTATTGCCACCTAATACACTGAAGCGCCAAAGGAACTGCTATAGGCATGTGTATTCAAATATAGAAATATGTGAACAGGCAGAATACGGCGCTGCGATCTGCAATGCCTATATAAGACAACAAGTGTCTGGCGCAGTTGTCATATCTACTACAATGGAAGGTAATCAAGATTTAAGTTTAAAATGGTTCAAATGGCTCTGAGCACTATGGGACTGAACAGCTGAGGTCATCAGTCCCCTAGAACTTAGAACTAATTAAACCTAACCAACCTAAGGACATCACACACATCCATGCCCGAGGCAGGATTCGAATCTGCGACCGTAGCAGTCGCGCGGTTCCGGACTGAAGCGTCTAGAACCACTCGGCCACCGCGGCCGGTAAGATTTAAGTGATTTTGAACGTGGTGTTAGCCGGCGCACGAGCGATGGGACACAGCATGTTGTAGAACAAGTAGCCATGTAACACGGCGTAAGAAGAATGGTCGTTATGAGATCCTAACAGAGAGACCGGAGTACGCATCTCGTGGTCGTGCGGTAGCGTTCTCGCTTCCCACGCCCGGGTTCCCGGGTTCGATTCCCGGCGGGGTCATGGATTTTCTCTGCCTCGTGATGACTGGGTGTTGTGTGTTGTCCTTAGGTTAGTTAGGTTTAAGTAGTTCTAAGTTCTAGGGGACTGATGATCACAGATGTTAAGTCCCATAATGCTCAGAGCCATTTGAACCATTTTTTTTAGAGAGACCGGAGGCGACTGTCACACCTTGTCAATAACAGTCGGTCTCAAACCCGACAAGAAGTGTTGCTGTCAATGCATACAGGTCCGTCTCAGCCAGTTTCCGAGCTAAAGGAAACCGCATGCAATGGACATTCGGGGTCGGGTATTTTACAGAAAGAAGGTTGTTCCAAAATAGCTCTCCACACGAGTGACATCATTTGGCGCCCATTACCTTCTTATGCGACCGTTTTTTTCCGAATTGTAACTTATGTAAAACTCGAAAGAAAGACTTAAATCAAATCGGTATGAATTAATCTCCATCAGAAAATGAAATATTGGTCAGTACCAGTGAATACCAACACTTAAAAGGCCAATGATGTCTAGGGCATTCGACGCCCCGCATACTGTCTACCACGCAACTACAATATTGGCTGTTAATGACAATAGCGGGCGGGACTGGAGGTATCCAATGGTGAGCACAGCATGAGGCTACGGAACGTTGTTGAACCGCTTAGTTGACGAGTAACTCACAACAATGCTACAGCGCTACTGGTATTGATACGAAGCAGAGCAGTGGCAGCGATAAACAAAGCAAACAAATGCTTCCAATGGCCTAAGCACTATGGGACTTACTACTCAAACCTAACTATTAAGGACATCACACACATCCATGCCCGAGGGAGGATTCGAACCTGCGACCATAGCAGCAGCGCGGTTCCGGACTGAAACGCCTAGAACCGCTCGGTCACCGCGGCCGGCACAAAGCAAACATTGCGTTATATCTACAACAACAGTTGCCGAAGTTGACATTTAGTCAGAAAGGAACCCAAGGAATTTCGTACAGAGAAAGAAGCGCGAGTTGAAATACAAGCGTTTGTGGAATATGAGTCAGTGGACTGCGCAGACAATGTATATGAGGAGTACTGTGATGGAGATATGTGCTTAACAAGTGAAAATGATATTAAAACAGATGTTGAGCCAAGCTTTACATCATCCTTGTCGGACAGGGAGCCACAAATCCAGTCTCCAGCGCAACGTAGTAAAGGACAGTCGTCGTCCAAGAAGCGGGTGCTAAGCAGTTACGTACCTGGAAGATCATTCGCAGCATAGTACAAAAACAGTTATGAACATATCTGAATTAAGTCCGCAGCAACATGACCGTGTAGTGAATAAGAAAAACTATATAAATTCAAGGGAGTACAAGGCGTACTTTTTATAAAAACTGGTATTTGTGCGTTTCAAAAATGCTCGATACAATTAACAGGACGTGCCTAATAGTGACCTATTACGTTATGCACATCAAACTGCGCCTGATATAGATTACAATCATTTCAAGGGAAGCAGTGGATGGTCGCATAACTTCAGACAGTGTTACAGAACTGGAAGACGTAAGATGATAAAATTTCGAACAAAGCATCAACTTGACGATGCCAGCAAACTGCATAATCGACCCGAAAATTTGTTACGAACTTATTGCACCATTCAGTAAGGAATTTATAGAACTCCGACAACAGGGATTTGAAGAGGAAATACATGTGAAAGGCACCGTGGAAATTATAGTCCGGAACCGCGCTGCTGCTACGGTCGCAGGTTCGAATCCTGCCTCGGGCATGGATGTGTGTGATGTCCTTACGTTAGTTAGTCATCCGATTTGATCCCATATAAAATGAATGCGACTATTTTGAACAACATCACAGCAGTATGGTACCTCCACGGGATCTAATCATCGATGAATGGCTTTAGCTGGATATGGCATTCCTGAAGTACTTCCTCGCCTTATAGAGCCCATTATCGAGGATAGAGACGGTGGTAAATGGTGTTTGCGTGATGTGTCCTAGGGGTGACTCATTTTTGGTCCGTTGTGGCTAGCGTTAGATGGAAAAACGCCTCAAAAACCATCCACAGACTAGCCTGCTCACCGGACCTCGACAGTAATCCGCCGAGCGAATTCGCGCCGGGTACTGGCACGCCTTCCCACCCGGAAAGCAGCTCGTTAGACCACACGGCTAACCGGGCGGGCGGATGGTACTGAGTACAATATCATCCAGTAAATCTGGAGAATATTTTCAAACCTGTAATGTTATGTATAGATCTAGATTGATTGCCGTAGCTCCCAGTGGTGAGGGTAGCTGTAAGTGCTGCTCGTAAGATGCACCAGAAAACGCTGATCTCGATATTTTCGATATTCTGTAGTGTCGTTCGATGTGGTTTCTGATTATGGATTCATTTCCTTAATTTATTCTCCTAGACACCCTATGGAAATACTGTAATTTTTTTCAGCATCCTTTTCAATCACTCAGTACAGTGAGTGGATCACTAAGACCACTCCAAATACATCCAGAACAAATAATATATCGACGTAGCGTATTTGGTAAGTTATATGAGACGTGTGTCGAGTTTTGTGACGTCTGCAACTACCCCATTACTATACCGACACTGATTCTTTTAAAACCATCACTAGAGTGGAGTGGCCGGCCGGTGTGGCCATGCGGTTAAAGGCGCTACAGTCTGGAACCGCACGACCGCTACGGTCGCAGGTTCGAATCCTGCCTCAGGCATGGATGTGTGTGATGTCCTTAGGTTAGTTAGGTTTAAGTAGTTCTAAGTTCTAGGGGACTTATGACCACAGCAGTTGAGTCCCATAGTGCTCAGAGCCATTTGAACTAGAGTGGAGTGCCAAACTTAAGGACGAAAGTAATGTTCGCATAATGTGTCACTGCCAAGAAAGATCGTCGAAACTTGGAGCGCACATAGAGACAACTGCTGCAGTGTAGTACAGAAGGTAACGAAGAAATACACAATGAGACGAACAGAAATGACACTGTCGTTCAGAGATAATAATTACACTGAAGCCACCGCGATTAATGATGGCCCCATTGACATTACGAAATGAGAGACTTCATTCTTCATAGGGTGTGTGATGATCACAGGCGGCAGAGCACGCTCTGCAGTGAGCTCCCATGCTGGCCACAATGTTGCTAAGAAGTCCTTGTGGTAGATTCTTCCGTCCTTCCATCAGCGAGGTTGACAACTGCTGGATGGTCGATGCTGTATGTTGACTGGCTGCAATAGTCTCCCTAACGAATTCCAAATGTGCTGGAATTGAACGCCCTACCACGAAAACCCCTTACCAACCTGGTGGCGGCATGACAGCACTTTGCAGAGCATACATTACTGTTCGTGGTGATCACAACCCCTATTAAGGACCATGTCACGCCTTTTGTAATTTCCAGGGGACCAATATTAATCGCGTTGAGTCTTTGAATGAAAGTGCAATTTCTGTTCGTCTTATTAAGTATTTTTTTAGTTATCTTCTGTGCTATACTGCAGCAGTTGTTTCTTGTATGGTCCAAGTTTTATCGAGTTATGTTACTCCGCTGTGACATCATGGGAACGTCATTTTCGTCTTTAAGCTTTGCTCACGTGGTATTTACTATTCCAGGATATATTGGGGGTGGGCTGTTTTAAGTGCCTCACACTAATCGCTAATGCTCCTTTTGTATCCCGCCTGGAAGGCGGCGCGTGGGTCTGCTCCTGTAAACTGAAGGGTAGGCCGAATGTAGTAAGTGAGTAGGAGCAGGAAAAGGAGAAAATCTCTCGGTACTGCTCTTAGAAATGGTTTTACTATATCACAATATTAACTGAATACATAATAACCTGAATACCTAACTTTGCACTGAGGAGCACGTGGATGCGAAGCCTTAGACCCGTCGTAAGTAGTGCAAAGTCTCTATATGAAGCGAAACTGAAGCGAAGTGTCCCGGCCGTCTGCTTTTGATCAAATGGGTAGAGTTTGCAGCGGCGCGCCGTAGAGCTGAACAACGCCTGCTAGAGGGCGTTCTGTCGTCGGTGTCGGTGTCGTAGTGCCAACCTATGAACTTGCGCCTACGCCGTGGCGTCGTAGCTATCGATACCACAGCTCCCTTTTCGGTTTGTGAATAGGTAACGTGGATCGAGTTAACGTCTTTCAAACGCAATGGGCGCTGTATTGCAGTTTGGTCTTTGTGTGGCAGAACTGCATAACTACTGTAATTTGAGGCACGTGTTACGAGAGGTAGGATTTTCCCTGGGGAAAATGTGACGAGACAAGGAGCTTAACGAACTTTATATTTTAGGCTTCTGAAGGTTTTGTCCCAGTTTACGGACCATGTCGACACCACGTCTTTCTTCGGCAATGTGTTTAATGATTTAAAGCTCTGGATTACGTTTCAGATGAGATGACTATAGTATTAATTAATCCTAAGAACGCTTTTAGTTCTTTAAAATTCTGGGGACGTAGCATCTCGTCTGTTGCTTTCATATACTGCTTCGTGGTTAGCACTCTGTTCTTCGGAAAAGCAAACCATAGGAATTGGACTGCTTCTTTAAAATTCACCACTTTTTAACGTTTCACGTCAATTCGGCCGTTTGTATTCTCAGTATGCTGTCACATATTTATGCCCATGTTAATAAAGGCGTTGAGATAATGTGATGAAATGCTGCTGATTAATTCTTTTGAAAATCTCTGAAAAAATCAAAATGTCGATGTGGATATTTGTAGAGGCCAGAAGGATTGTTCAACACCAGGAACTTTTGAGACACTTCGTCTAAGAGTAACTGGAGATATGCGTGCGATAGTTCTAACCTAGAGACACATTTACTACCATACCTTGGAATTCACAGCTTTAAAGTCACCACACAAGCAGATAGACACGATGGATTTCCTTACCACAACCTGTGGAGAAGTCCAAGAACGTCTATGAAAGGCACCATTATGTTTTGCTACTGCAATACTATTGAGTTCTACTTTAACAGATTCGCTCAACACAAGAAAGATCGGGATCATCTGTATATACATGTGTGTCTTTCGGTTAACCTAAACCTGACAAGAAAAATCAGCGAATGTGGCAAAGAGACTTTCTATTGGTTTTTCTGTTGGGATTATATGATCACCACCGAGTAAATGCTCTATTTTTGTCTCTAAGGGAGGTGATCTTAACAGGGTATAGATATTCCAGTAAAGCAAGGAAGCTCAGGCACCTGTGCCCACTAGACAAGTAACCCTGTACTAACCTGCTAGAAACTATTAACAGATGCTGTGGAGAGCGTGTAACTATTCCACAGAGTTATTATCTTATTTAAATGTTAACATTTCCGTGCCTTTGCTTTTTTAGATCTGTAAACACTGTTTCCCCATACTCCGCACTGAAAAAAATGCATCTCTAAAAACGCTCGGTGGACCAGTTGTTAACACACTCGACCCTCATTCGGGAGAACGACGGTTCAAACCCGCGTCCGACCATCCTGATTTAGGTGCAAATGGTGCAAATGGCTCTGAGCACTATGGGACTTAACATCTGAGGTCATCAGCCCCCTAGAACTTAGAACTACTTAAACCTAACTAACCTAAGGACATCACACACATCCATGCCCGAGGCAGGATTCGAACCTGCGACCGTTGCGGCCGGCCGGGGTGGCCGTGCGGTTCTAGGCGCTTCAGTCCGGAGCCGCGCTGCTGCTACGGTCGCAGGTTCGAATCCTGCCTCGGGCATGGGTCTGTGTGATGTCCTTAGGTTAGTTAGGTTTAAGTAGTTCTAAGTTCTAGGGGACTGATGACCTCAGATGTTAAGTCCCATAGTGCTCAGAGCCATTTGAACCATTTTTTGCGACCGTTGCGGTCGCGCAGTTCCAGACTGAGGCGCCTAGAACCGCTCAGCCATACTGGTCAGCCCCTGATTTACGTTTTCCGTGAATTCCCTAAATCGTTTCAGGTAAATGCCGGCATGGTTCCTTTGAAAGGGCACGGCCGATTTCCTTCTCATCCCTTCTCTAATACGATGGGACCGACGACCTCGCTATTTGGTCCTCTTCCTCAAATCAACCAACCTATCTAAAACTGCACTGCAAACGTGTTTTTGACAACAGTGAAAGACATGAGGAGAATCTAGCCACTTTCTTTTGTGAGAGTGAGTGACAATGAGGACGAATAATCTTAAAGCTTTATTCTCACCGAACACTGCCAGAGGGAAGTGCTTTCTTGCTGCTCGTCACGTAAGTTCCGCAATCGGAGCTGGCTCGTCGTAAGAGAAAATTCAAGACACATACACTTATTTCGACTGACTTATATACAGTTCGAAAACTCAAAACACATGTTGTTTCTCGATAATTTGCATAGTTGCCCGGCAGACATGAATAATAAAGACCACTTTGAGTGAATGTGAAAGCATCAAGAACAAAATTAATGTTATTCATTGGAAAAAGACGGAAACAAATGCTCCGGGTGGTCATTCCCAGGCAACTCACCTGTAAATCAACACACCATGTATTTTGATAAAACCATCCAAGCCATCTGACGAATGTGTGAATTCGAAACAATTAACCGTGCTTTTCGAATAGAGGGAGACAGAGAGAGACAAAACCAAACTGCAGCTGTTTCTCCTGTGTCCTATAAACATTCAGTAGTCTATAACATTCACTTTCGTCTTCTTTAATATCCTGCTTACTCTTACAGAAATGTCGGCACGTGCAAGAGAGAAAATGATATTTGTAGAAATGGTTCACGGGCGGGACGTAAGATGTTGTGAAATTACCTCAATATCTCATCGGCGCAGCTGATCGTTATCTGCAGGTGCTGCCAACACACTCCTGAACTGTGACTGAAGTCTCGTTTGCGTGGCATATGCAAGAGGCTTCTGTCACAGCTCAGAAGTGTGTTCGTCGCACTTGACCTATCGATCAGTTACGCCGATGAAATATTGTATGAAATTCACAACATTCGACGTCTCGCCCGAGGACCATTTCTACAACTAGTCCGTTGGGAAAGCCTCAAGCAATCCAAGTTGATATTTGTACTAAAATTCCGTGAACAGGCCGAGTACGCCACGCAATTTCGGTTAACGGACGTGTCGTGCTATCCCTACGGCCTCAGTAGACGTTAGTATGGAGATGCACGTAGTCATAACATTGCACATCTGCTTCAAGTAACACATCAGCTGTACTCATGACGCTGAGATACATCGCTATAGTACTCCCACAAAGGAAAACACGTATAAGACAAAAATCTTAGACGGATGCACTCCGCGGTAGTCAGACACGCTGACTGCTCGGCTGCAGGAGGGTCCACAATCATAATCATCGTCATCATCATCGCCATCATCATCGTCATCATCATCATCATCTCATCATCATCATCATCAGTATTACTATTATTATTGCCGAACAAAGAGCAGGAGAGCGTCTCCGATGAGTGTATAGCCGACAAAAGCCTGCATTCTGTCTATAAGCGACATGGTTCATGTTTCGTTGCCTACTATAAAATTCGCTGGTTGGTTATAAAAGTTGTCATATAGAAGGAAAATACGAGTAATACGAGTATACATGTAATTTATTCACCTTACACTGTCAGGGACGTTGTGACAGGAATTATTCGCCAGGATTGAAACATCACTCTACTCCCCGAGTATACGCTGTAACTAACTTCAAACAGGTCATCACTTTGCGTCACGTAGTAAATCAAACATAGAGCGCTTACAAAGTAAATATCTGGATTAGAGTTAGGTCCAGTACACAATTTTTATCTTTCAGGGAGTTCTCTGAATTACTCTGATGGGAAAAGATCTCAACAGTAAAAATTAATGTCCAGTAATGAAATTTAGGGAACAGATTAGTCTAGGAAACATATTTAAGTTATTAACATTGCAAGAGCACAGGTTAATTCAAACGAGAGAAGCCATTGCAAATGTGGAGTGATGGTACGTTAATAAACGATGTAATCGCCGGAATTTTTAATGCAAGCATGCAAACGTGCATGCATTGTGTTGTACAGCTGCCGGTAGTCAGTTTAAGGGATGGAGTTCCATGACTGTTGCATTTGGTAGGTCAATACAGGGACGGTTAATGCTGTTTGTGGATGACGCTGGAGTTGTCGCCCGATACAGTCCCGTATGTTCTCGATTGGAGACACATCTGGTGATCTAAAAGGCCAAGACATGTCGACACTCTGTAGAGCATGTTGGGCTAGAACAGCGGTTTGCGGGCGAGTGTTATCACATTGGAAAACACCCCCTGGAATACTGAGTGGCAGCACAGCAGGTCGAATCACCAGACTGACGTATGAATTTGAGATCAGGGTGCGTGGGATAACCAGAAGAGTGCTCCTACTATGACACGAATTCGCAGCCCAGACCATAACTCCAGGTGTAGGTTCAGTGTACCTAGCACGCAGACAGGCTAGTTGCAGGCCCTCAACTGGCATCTTCAGTCTGGAACTGTGCGACCGCTACGGTCGCAGGTTCGAATCCTGCCTCGCGCATGGATGTGTGTGATGTCCATAGGTTAGTTAGGTTTAATTAGTTCTACGTTCTAGAGACTGATGACCTCAGATATTAAGTCCCATAGTGCTCAGAGCCATTTGAACCATTCAACTGGCCTCCTCCTAACCTTCACACGGCCATCAATGTCGCCAAGGCAGAACCAGTTCATCAGAATACACAACAGACCTTCACCACGCCCTCCAGTGAGCTCTCGCTTGACACCACCGGACTCACAAATGGCGATGGCTTGGGGTCAGTGGAACGCACGTTACTTGGCGTCTGGCACGGAGCTGTTCTTGAAGTAACCGATTTGTAACAGTTCGTTTGTCACTGTGGTGCCAACTGCTGCTCAAATTGCTGCTGCAGATGCAGTACGATGCGCCAGAAACATACGCCGAACACGACGGTCTTACCTCTCGGTAGTGCCACGTGGCTGTCCAGAGTACGGCCATCTTGCGACCGTACAATCTCGTGACTATCGCTGCCAGCCATCATATACAGTGTCTACATTCCCTCCAAGTCTTCCTGCAATATGACAGAAGGAACTTCCAGCTTCTCGTAGCCCTATTACATGACCTTTTTCAAACTCAGGTGTTGGTAATGGCGTCTTCGTCGCCTTAAAGGCATTCTTGACACCATAAATCACCACGTCCAATCTCAGAGGTAACTAACGCTCACGACCGTTACGTGAATTCAAATCAAACCTGCTTTGCATTATCGTAGTGGCGCTAGTAGTGCCACTCTTATGAGACAGACACTAATATATACAGCTTTCGGATGTAGATACAGGCCTTTTTTCCTTCAGTGCACATGTATAAAGAAATGGTGTATCATATTAATTTAAATTAGACGTCTAAATGCCGATCAAATCCTCGTTCAGCCTTCTTCATTTAGGTTTGTGTAGTGTCCAGAAATCACTTAATGCAACTGCTAGGCTAACCCCTTAAACAAATCGCGGCTGCTTGCTTCCAGTATTTTTTGAGCATCAAGAAGTTTGCTTAGTGGTAGCTTATGATGGAAGCACTGTAAATGAGATCACCGAACAAAAAATAAGTCATCCTTTTAAAAGAGAGGGCTGGTCACTTTGGGGCACTGTAGATGGCGTAAGACGGGTAGTGGGTGGTAGTGTGACGCTCCACCGCTGACTAAAGTTATTATCAATGAAGTGGTGCCGGCCGCGGTGGTCTAGCGGTTCTGGCGCTGCAGTCCGGAACCGCGGGACTGCTACGGTCGCAGGTTCGAATCCTGCTTCGGGCATGGGTGTGTGTGATGTCCTTAGGTTAGTTAGGTTTAAGTAGTTCTAAGTTTTAGGGGACTTATGACCTAAGATGTTGAGTCCCATAGTGCTCAGAGCCATTTGAACCAATGAAGTGGTGCGTTTGGGCCAGAGGGTTGTATGGACTCAGCGCAGTAAAATAGGTTGGTGTGGAGACGTGACAGTGACTGATATGAACTGTATTATTTGGACGTGTCTATGACCACACCTTGAATCAAGTTGCCCAATTTACTGGTGCACCATCGCGGACTATCCATCAAACAATGTGTGTTCAAGGAATGGTGTAACAATCGCATCCATGCAAAGTGGCGTGAAAACAATTGTGATTAGATCCTAAAAGCCAGAGACTGGAAACTATTATTACTGTTCGTTTCAAACACAACAGGAATTGCCGTGAATGCAGGTGTTCCTCAACCAGTTTCCGAGCGAATATTACGAATGGAACCGTATGTAATGGATACTTCACAGAAGTCTATATCTCACAGAGTGACATGAAGGTGCACGTCATCAATGGACCAAGAAAAACAAAACAATTGCTAACAAGGGCGTGTAATATGGTCCGACAAAACCATTTTGCCTCTATACATGGAGGGACGGGCCAGTGAGACTTTTAGGCTGCGGTGTACGTAGGCTGTAGATCGGATGGAAGTAATTCCGTTATGTTTTGAGGACGTTTTCCTTCCCATGACCTGGAACACGCATATTACCACGAACGTGAATCTGGATGCTTATTTCGTCACTCTTTGTGACCAAGCGCTGCCCTTTGTTTTACACCTTCTTGACGAGTATACTGTGGACACTCCAGTCTTCCATGGTGAAAACATCCGTGTTTTAACGACAACACATTTGACTATACCCTGTCGCACCTAGACTGGCCTATTAAATCACGCTGACTTAATCTCATAGAAAATCTCTGGCGTTATTTGGAACAGCAGACGAAGCATAGCTATCAACATATTCGCAATTTGCTGTCTCTACAGTGACTTCCGGTAAATGTAACATACCTACAGAAATTTTTAGTGTGATCTTCGCCAAATTGAATCCATTATCAAGGCTAGACTTTACAATGCTATGTGTCCTGGACCTGCCAGTATTTTTTTTTTCTGGTGTGCTTATGCAACTTTGTTTAACTGGACTCTTTGGGATGTCCTACCACACATTCTTGTGTGTGTTAAAAATTATCTTATTTACTTATTTGCGGCTAATAATGTAAGTAAAAGTTGAAACATTCCGACAATTTAAACTTATTTCTTTCCTGACGATATTAACCGAATGAGATGGCGTAATGCTGAAGATAGTAGATTAGCATTCTATAAGGGGCGTTCAAAAAGGACCGAGCTGGAGGCATAATTACGGAAACCAGAACCTGTATGTTAGAAGTATTGACTCTGGCTGTTGAGACACTTGTCCCACTGTGACACAAGGTGGTGAAAGGCTGTCTCATAAAATTTCCGGGGCTGCGATGTTAACCAGTTCGGCACGTACAGCTGGACATCGCCGTCCACACGAGTGCAGGAAAGGTTATGCTGCCGTTCTTCTTTGGCCAAGATTCACTCCCTGCAGCACGGGACAACAGTGAATGCCCAGCGCTACTCGCAAACCTTGATCACCCTTAGCCAAGCGATCAAATTAAATTGACCAGGCCATCTCACAATTGGGGTCATTCTGCTCCACGACAATGTAAAGCCTCATACTGTCAACACAGTCGCGGCACTCCTGCAGAAATTCATATGGGAGGTTCTCGGCCACCCTCTATATAGTCCAGACGTGTCTCCCTGTGATTACCCCATGTTTGGTCCCCTTAAAAAGGCTCTGAGGGGCAAACGATTCACCTCGGACGACGACATCCAGGTGTACGAGCGGAACTTCAAATGGTTCAAATGGCTCTGAGCACTATGGGACTTAACATCTGAGGTCATCAGTCCCCTAGACTTAGAACTACTTAAACCCAACTAACCTAAGGACATCACACACATCCATGCCCAAGGCAGGATTCGAACTTTCGACCGTAGCAGCAGCGCGGTAACGGACTGAAGCGCCTAGAACCGTTCGGTTACAGATGCCGGCTACGAGCAGAACTGGTTAACATGGCAGCCCCGGGAATTCTACGAGACAGCCATTCACCGCCTTGTGTCACAGTGGGACAAGTGTCTCAACAGTCAGGGTCAATACTTCTAACATACAGGTAGTGGTTTCTGTAATTATGCTTCCGGCTTGTTTCTTTTTGAACGCTCCTTATAGAATAATAGCGTTCAAAACCCTATGAAGTCCGTCGGATGTTTATTTTTCGTTATTTCTATAGATTGCTTCAAAATAATGCAAGAAATGATCTTTTCTGCATGTTTCACTCGGGTTTCTCCCCATTCTTCTCCGAGAAAGCCGCTGTTTTCTAAACAGCTCGACATCTACAGGGCGTTACACCCTACTCTTCCTTTGTTCCTGACACAACGTCATCATCTGCCTGTCAGCGAGAGATTTAAACGGTTTCATGTTTGTTGATGTTTTCATTGGTTTGTGAGAGTATTTTTGAAGTGGTGACATATTGAACCTGACATTTGTAAAGCAACTCTGGAGCATGAACAGTGATTTTGTTTGTTGTGGAATAACATTTCTTGCTACCAGTAAGGTCTCTTCTTTAGTCTCTGCACGATACATTTCAGGAAATACGAGAGCGTGCTGAAAAGCAATGCCTCGAAATTTTTTATGTGTAAAGTCTTAAAGCTTTTTAAATAAAACAAACGTTATTAACATTCTACATCTTTACTTCTTCATGTCTATTTATTTGCATTCCTCTGCCGCTAGATGACTTGGAACTGTAGCGTGTTACATTTCGGTTTGGAACGTAACTATGTCGGTGCGCGAGATAGCGTGCCATAATCGAGTTTCGAATTGGAAAAGTTCGTCCACACATGGAGTATCCTATCCTTCAGCATGACAATGCCAGGCCACACAGGAGCACTGCGACAGCTGCAAGAATCCGACGCCTTGGGTTCACTGTCATCCATTATCTTCCACCAGTCCCGACTTGGCCCCATGCGATTTTCATCTGAGTCCAAAACTTGAAGAATACTTTCGAGGAATTCGCTTTGCCAGTGACGAAGCGTACGAGCAGAGGTGAGATTGTGGCGCCTTGAACAAAGCAAAATATCCTACACCGACAGTATCAACAAGCTGGTCTATCGTACGGAGAAATTTATTCGTGGCCAGGGTGCCTATGTTGAGAAATGTAAATAACATTCGTTTTATTTAAAAACGGTTGAAAGTTTTCAAGTAAAAACTTAGGAGGAATTACTTTTCAGCACGCCATCTTAGTTTCCACTATCGAATGAGTTTTTAGTGCGCTATGAAATTTTTAGGAGTTACGTTAGCCATGTGCGAGCTGCCACATTATTCTGATAACTGTACTGTAATGTGAAAATGTGTAATTTATACACTACTTGATATTAAAATTGCTACACCACGAAGATGACGTGCTACAGATGCGAAATTTAACCGACAGGAAGAACATGCTGTGATATGCAAATGATTAGCTTTTCAGAGCATTCACACAAGGTTGGCGCCGGTGGCGACACCTGCAACGTGCTGACATGAGGAAAGGTTCCAACCGTTTCCTCATACGTTGTTGTGATGCGTCGTGTAAGGAGGAGAAATGCGTACCATCACGTTTCCGACTTTGATAAAGGTCGGATTGTAGCCTATCGTGATTGCGGTTTATCGTATCGCGACATTGCTGCTCGCGTTGGTCAAGATCCAATGACTGTTAGCAGAATATGGAATCGGTGGGCTCAGAAGGGTAATAATGAACGCCGTGCTGGATCCCAACGGCCTTGTATCACTAGCAGTCGAGATGACAGGCATCTTATTCGCATGGCTGTAACGGATCATGCAGCCACGTATCGATCCCTGAGTCAACAAATGGGGACGTTTGCAAGACAACAACCATCTGCACGAAAAGTTCGACGACGTTTGCAGCAGCATGGACTATCAGCTCGGAGACCGTGGCTGCGGTTACCCTTGATGCTGCGTCACAGACAGGAGCGCCTGCGATGGTGCACTCAGTAACGAACCTGAGTGCACGAATGGCAAAACATCATTTTTCCGGATGAATCCAGGTTCTGTTTACAGTATCATGATGGTCGCATTCGTGTTTGGCGACATCGCGGTGAACGCACATTGGAAACGTGTATTCGTCATCGCCATACTGGCGTATCACCCGGCGTGATGGTATGGGGTGCCATTGGTTACACGTCTCGGTCACCTCTTGTTCGCATTGACGGCACTTTGAACAGTGGACGTTACATTTCAGATGTGGCTCTACCCTTCATTCGATCCCTGCGAAACCTTACATTTCAGCAGGATAATGCACGACAGCATGTTGCAGGTCGTGTAAGGGCCTTTCTGAACACAGAAAATGTTCGACTGCTGCCCTGGCCAGCACATTCTCCAGATCTCTCACCAATTGAAAACTTCTGGTCAATGGTGGCCGAGCAACCGGCTCGTCACAATGCGCCAGTCACTACTTTTGATGAACTGTGGTATCGTGTTGAAGCTGCATAGGCAGCTGTACCTGTACACGCCATCCAAGCTCTGTTTGACTGAATGCCCAGGCGTATCAAGGCCGTTATTACGGCCAGAGGTGGTTGTTCTGGGTATAGATTTCTCAGGACCTATGCACCCAAATTGCGTGAAAATGTAATCACATGTCAGTTCTCGTATAATATATTTGTCCAAAGAATACCCGTTTATCATCTGCGATTCTTCTTGGTGTAGGAATTTTAATGGCCAGTAGTGTAATTAGTGATGTAGATAATGACGAATTTGGAAACAGCTATTACTTACGGATTTCTTGTTGACGTGTTATGTAGAAAGTCAGATTATACATCATTTTCACAATTCAGAGCCTACAGGACACAAAAACTGACACATACATAAACGATCGCAAACATATGTTACATATTGTGACAGTTATATTATATTACAGATCGACCACAGAGAATACATGATATTCTCTAGTGTACAAGCCATTGTGCGTATATAATCTAAAACCATAATTTTCTAACATATCAGCCACAAGGGTGTTTAGTTTTAAGTATTACTGCTTTATTATGCCTATTGTATACGTAGGAATAAATGACCTTGTAGTTGTACAAACACTTAAGAAAATGCTGCCTGCACTAAGGAACAGCATAAATTGTCTGCAAAGCATCTTTAAAATCGTATCTCTTGACAATATGCAACATCTCTTTATAGCTTTTTGTTTTTACTGGGTAGTCAGAAACAATCTAAAGCTTGTAAGCGTCTTCTATGAGAGGCTGTGCCGAGAAATAATTGTTGTGAAAAAAATTCGACATGTTGCGCCGTCCCCGAGTTCATTAGCATTGGAGATGGGCAATCAGGCAGACGTGCGAGCCAATTCAAGAGGCTCGCCATATACAATAATTGTCCGTTGTTCTAATGTTGTCGATGATACAGCAGCAAACAGCTCAGCTTCTGGGTCGGGTTCGAGCCTTACTACCGTCCCATTTCCAATTTTTGTGCTGCTTTCTCGTTCGGTTTTAGAAGCCGGAAGAAAAATGCGTTTGGCTAAACCGTCTCTGGCGGGCGGCTTGAATTTTCGCGTGCAACGGCCGGATTGGCTAACTTCAACGCTAATTAACTCGGAAACGGCGCCGCAACACCATTAGAAGCTTTTCACACTGTTTCTGACCATCCTGTGTCGGTGTGTTTTTAACCTATACTATGGATGAACTGAAATGTGTAAGTACTATCTAAAAAATCTGGAGTTGTTAGTAACAGGCCATCAAGAAATGCATAATCAGAAGCTGATTTCGAATTATCTGGTAGCTTTTTGAAAAGCTACATCAGTAATTATGAAATCCCGCCTGTTTGCCTTACAATAAAGTCAACAGAATAATTTAGCAGCTCACACATCGAAATATCGTGCGTAAAAGTGTCATAGCATAGGCACTCGATAATGGGAAATATTTCCCGAAATGCATCGTGCAGCAGCACTAAAAGTTCCTGTACAAGAAACAAAACCATAGCCTGTAGTCACAGACGCTAAGCACCATTTCTTCTTCTTTCATTACGGTATAGGCCTTACGCACGTTCCATCTTCTTTTGCTTAGTCTGCCCAAGGATCTTCTACTTGAAGTTCTGAAATTTAAGATATGTTTTGGTAGCCTCGAACCACATTCTTCGTAGATGTTATAGTCAGCTTTGTCGATTAAACTTTATCTTATTTCTAGAATGTATCCAATGTCTTCGTTTCCTTGTCTATATAATCTTGCATAGCCCTTGACGTCTCTTAGAAATGTCATTTCTTCCGTTTCGATTCTCCTTTCTTGCTTTTTAGTAGTTGCCCAAGATTCATTTGGAAATTACCACATAAAACTTTATTTTTGTGCCTTTCGTAACTTTATTCCTCCATGTTCTATTGACTGTTCCGCATTCGTTTAAGGGGGGTAGGACGTCAAACGGGCCGACTTGGAGCAGGAGAGGCATCACAGGACATTTTAATTTCCAGTGTGTATAATTTTACAAATAAATTCATAAAACTTTGTCAGGAACACCAGGAAGGATTCAGGATTCACACTCATTGCAGTGAAAGTTCGAAAACATAACAAAATAATTTTTTTTACGTGCGAAATTTCATCTTTTTTCACTTACTAATGGCTGCATTTGTTGCTATAGGTACACTTTTCTTCATAAGTTAGAGAGAGTCTTCCATGAATTTTGCACAGCATACATACCATACTCACAGGTGTATGAAACTCTAGAATTTATTTAATTTATGAAACAACGAATGAACTGTTATATTTTAAACTTCATGTTTAGAAGAAACACAAATTTTATAGTTAATTACCTCAATTTTTACCACAATTTTTAATAGATTTGGAAAATTCTATAGTTCCATACACCTTTAAGTATGGTTTGTATGCTGTGCAAAATTCATCGAAGAATCTCTGTTACTTATGATGAAAAAGTGTGCCTATAGCAACAAATACTGCCATTAGTAAGTGAAAAAAATGATGAAATTTCACATGTAAAAAAAAAATCATTTCGTTACGTTTTCGAAATTCCACTCCTATGAGTGTGAATTCTGAATCCTTCCTGATCATGCTGACAAAGTTTTATGAATTTATTTGTAAAAGAATAGACAGTGGAAATTAAAATATCCTGTGGTGCCTCTCCTGCTCCAAGTCGGCCATTTGTCGTCCTACCCCCCTTAATACCTCTGCCGTCTGTTGTCAACCTAGAGTTCATTCAGATAGCTTATAATATTACCAGGTAACTAAAGAGACGAACAAGTGCCATTGTTTTGTTTCCTATTATGATATTAGTTCTCAGCGATTTCGTCCCTTTGAAAAACATCACTTTTGTTTTTGTAATGGATATTTTAATATTACGTTGTTTAGAAATTTAGTGAAGTATGTAGATGGATATATTTGCAGCGAAGTTTAAGTTTCGCTATCCTGTACGATTGCAAGGTCGACTGCAGAAAGCACTGTATTTGCAATTTCCCATGTGATAATTCTGGTATCGATAGCTACGATTCCACGGCGTAGGTGCAAGTTCTTAGGTTGGCACTACGACAGACACCGACGACAGCGCCCTCTAGCCGCTCCAGATTCAGCGCATTTGATCAAGAGCAGACGGCCTAGACACTTCGCTTCAGCTTCGCTTCATATAGAGACTTTGCTCTACTTACGACTGGTCTAAGGCTTCGCAACTACGTACAAAGTTATGTATGCCTCTGTATATATTCATGTACCAGTAAACCACTTTTACTTACTTGCACTTTCGACGTGTTTTACCTCACCTGCTCCTACTCGCTTCCTTCAGTCGGCCAACCTTTCAGTTTTCAGGAGCAGACCCACGGGCCGCCTTCCAGGCGGATACAAAAATAATCTTACTCCAGGATCTATTTAATGAACTACGATTCCGTAACGAACCGTTGGGCACAGCGGCTGTAGTTTAAGGAAGGATAGGAACAGCAATCAGTGGCAATCCCACACGTGTTTTATTATTCTTGCATATACAGATTTCAGCTATAGCCATCGTCAGTGCTAAAATTCAAGGAAATTGATTTCTGTGTCCCTATCCTTCCGGGATCAATTTGTTGTTTCCATGTCTAAGTCATTTCGTCAATGTATATGTTATAAAGTGTGAGTGCTAAACGACGACCTTCTCGGGTCCCTTGGCTTATAAAAATGTTTTCTGATACAGCGTGATTAGTCTCTAGTATTTTGGGGCCATTTCATTGCGGATAAAAAAGTTCAACAATCAAAGTGAGGGTCATTCTCCATCCCGGTATCTTTTAGAATCGCAGACAACTATCCAACCACACTACTGGCCATTAAGATTGCTACATCAAGAAGAAATGCAGATGATAAACCGGTATTCATTGGACAAATATATTATACGAGAACTGACATGTGATTACATTTTCACGCAATTTGGGTGCATAGATCCTGAGAAATCAGTACCCAAAACAACCACCTGTGGCCGTAATAACGGCCTTGATACGCCTGAGCATTGAGTCAAACAGAGCTTGGATGGCGTGTACAGGTACAGCTGCCTATGCAGCTTCAACACGATACCACAGTTCATCACGAGTAGTAACTGGCGTATTGAGTGAGCCAGTTGCTCGGCCACCATTGACCAGACGTTTTCAATTGGTGAGAGATCTGGAGAATGTGCTGGCCAGGGCAGCAGTCGAACATTTTCTGTATCCAGAAAGTTCCGTACAGGACCTGCAACAAGCGGTCGTGCATTATCCTACTGAAATGTAGGGTTTCGCAGGGATCGAATGAAGGGTAGAGCCACGGGTCGTAACACATCTGAAATGTAGTGTCCAGTGTTGAAAGTGCCGTCAATGCGAACAAGAGGTGACCGAGACGTATAACCAATGGCACCTCATACCATCACGCCGGGTGATACGCCAGTATGGCAGTGACGAATACACGCTTCCATGTGCGTTCACCGCGATGTCGCCAAACACGGATACGACCATCATGATGCTGTAAACAGAACCTGGATTCACCCGAAAAAATGACGTTTTCCATTCGTGCACCGAGGTTCATCGTCGAGTACAACAACGCAGGCGCTCCTGTCTGTGATGCAGCGTCGAGGGTAACCGCTGCCATAGTCTCCGAGCTGATAGTCCATGCTACTGCAAACGTCGTCGAACTGTTCGTGCAGATGGTTGTTGTCTTGCAAACGTCCCAATCTGTCGACTCAGGGATCGAGATGTGGCTGCACGATCCATTACAGCCATACGGATAAGATGCCTGTCATCTCGACTGCTAGTAATACGAGGCCGTTCCGTGTTACACTCCTGAGCCCACCGATTCCATATTCTGCTAACCATTGGATCTCGACCAACGCGAGCAGCAATGTCGCTATACGATAAACCACAATCGCGATAGGCTACAATCCGACCTTTATCAAAGTCGGAAACGTGACGGTACGCATATCTCCTCCTTACACGGGGCATCAAAACAACGTTTCACCAGTCAACGCCGGTCAACTGCTGTTTGTGTATGAGAAATCGGTTGGAAACTTTCCTCGTGTCAGCACGTTGTAGGTGTCGCCATCGGCGCCAACCTTGTGTGAATGCTCTGAAAAGCTAATCATTTGCTTATCACAGCACCTTCTTCCTGTCGGTTAAATTTCGCGTCTGTAGCACGTCATCTTCGTGGTGTAGCAATTTTAATGGCCAGTAGTGTATTTTAAACCTAAGGATAAGAATAACGGGTGGCAGGCACTCACGTTGGGAGGAGTTGTCGCGCCAGACGGTGGGGCAGACGTGCCAGAGGCCGATGCGGAAGGTGACGGTGGCCGTGGCGGCCGAGTTGAGCGGCTCCCAGGTCCAGAGCCAGCCGCTGGTGACGAAGGCGGTGAGCACCGTGGCCAGCGCCAGCAGGCCCCACGCCACCGCCAGCCGCGACACCGCCGCCGTGCTGCCGCTCGAGCACGTCATTGTCCTGCGGACACGTATACACACACCGTACTACTAGCGGCATCGTTGTGGGGGCAAAGGGAAAGGTTCCCGGTCTAACAAACAAACGGCGCACACATCCATATTAATGGAGATATACAGCGTGCTTCAACTCCGTATTTATTAACAAAAAAAATGGTTCAAATGGCCCTGAGCACCATGGGACTTAACTTCTGAGGTCATCAGTCCCATATTCTCTGCCTCGTGATGACTGGGTGTTGTGTGCTGTCCTTAGGTTAGTTAAGTTTAAGTAGTTCTAAGTTCTAGGGGACTGATGACCATAGATGTTAAGTTCCATAGTGCTCAGAGCCATTTGAACCATTTCATCAGTCCCACGGAACTTAGAACTACTTAAACCTAATTAACCTAAGGACATCATACACATCCCTGCCCGAGGCAGGATTCGAATCTGCGACCGTAGCGGTCGCGCGGTTCCAGACTGTAGCGCCTAGAACCGCTCGGCCACCCCGGCCGGCACTTTTTAACATGCTGTAAACATGGAATGAATTGCAAAACACTCAAAAAATCTTAAAGTTTTAGCTGTGCAGTTACAAATGCTCTATTGTCCAACAGCAGCAGCACGAACAGCGCCTAGATGACAGCTAAATACGCCAAACTTTACACAATGTATCTGCGTTTACAGAAGTTATGGCGGCTGTTATTCTGTTCTTCACGTAACGAAGTAAATGGGAGATGAACACTTTCCTTCACATATCCCCACAAGGAAAAAATTGCACAGGATCATGTCTGGCGATCTTGGAGGCCAAGATTGTAAGGCTGTGTCACGGGGTTCCATGCGTCCTGTCCAACGTTGAGCTACATCTACATCTACATCTACATCCACATCTACATTCATACTCCGCAAGCCACCTAACGGTGTGTGGTGGAGGATACTTTGAGTACCTCTATCGGTTCTCCCTTCTATTCCAGTCTCGTATTGTTCGTGGAAAGAAAGATTGTCGATATTCCTCTGTGTGAACTCCAATATCTCTGATTTTATCCTCATGGTCTCTTCGCGAGATGTACTTAGGAGGGAGCAATATACTGCTTGACTCCTCGGTGAAGGAATGTTCTCGAAACTTCAACAAAAGCCCGTACCGAGCTACTGAGCGTCTCTCTTGCAGAGTCTTCCACTGGAGTTTATCTATCATCTCCGTAACGCTTTCGCGATTACTAAATGATCCTGTAACGAAGCGCGCTGCTCTCCGTTGGATCTTCTCTATCTCTTCTATCAACCCTATCTGGTACGGATCCTACAATGGTGAGCAATATTCCAGCAGTGGGCGAAGAAGTGTACTGTAACCTACTTCCTTTGTTTTCGGATTGCATTTCCTTAGGATCTCACAGTCTGGCATCTGCTTTAGCGACGATCAACTTTATATGATCATTCCATTTTAAATCACTCTTAATGCCTACTCCCAGATAATTTATGCAATTAACTGCTTCCAGTTGCTGACCTGCTATATTGTAGCTAAATGATATGGGATCTATCTTTCTATGTATTCGCAGCACATTACACTTGTCTACATTGAGATTCAATTGCCATTCCCTGCACCATGCGTCAATTCGCTGCAGATCCTTCTGCATTTCAGTACAATTTTCCAATGTTACAACCTGGCTATACACCATAGCATCATCCGCAAAAAGCCTCAGTGAACTTCCGATGTCATCCACAAGGTCATTTATATATATTGTGAATAGCAACGGTCCTACGACACTCCCCTGCGCACACCTGTAATCACTCTTACTTCGGAAGACTTCTCTCCACTGAGAATAACATGCTGCGTTCTGTTATCTAGGAACCCTTCAATCCAATCACACAATTGGTCTGATAGTCCATTTGCTCTTACTTTGTTCATTAAACGACTGTGGGGAACTGTATCGAACGCCTTGCGGAAGTCAAGAAACACGGCATCTACCTGTGAACCCGTGTCTATGGCCCTTTGAGTCTCGTGGACGAATAGCGCGAGCTGGATTTCACATGACCGTCTTTTTCGAAACCCATGCTGATTCCTACAGAGTAGATTTCTAGGCTCCAGAAAAGTCATTATACTCGAACATAATACGTGTTCCAAAATTCTACAAGTGATCGACGTTAGAGATATAGGTCTATAGTTCTGCACATCCGTTCGACGTCGCTTCTTGAAAACGGGGATGACCTGTGCCCTTTTCCAATCTTTTGGAACGCTACGCGCTTCTGGAGACCAACGGTACACCGCTGCAAGAAGGGGAGCAGGTTCCTTCGCGTACTCTGTGTAAAATCGAACTGGTATCCTGTCAGGTCCAGCATTTGTAATAGCATAGCTAAAACTAAGATTTTTTTGAGTATTTTGTAATGTACCCCATGTCTGTGATATGTTTTTATCAATAAATGTCGAGGTTTGATATCAGGTCATTCTTTTTGAAAAACCCTGTATTTTCGTTGTGTCGGTACGCCTTTGACAATAACGTAAGTGGAATGTTTTCTTGATCTGAGTAATAGTTTTGTTTATACAGCTTTTTTAAAACAGAAGTTGAGGTTTGGCAAGTAGTCATTTAAGAGGCATGCGACCATGTCATATATATGTGTCTTTTCTATTCACTGTTATGATCTCAGACATAACTTAATCATAGCTAACACTTGGTTCAAGAATCATGAAAGAAGGTTGTATACATGGAAGAACCCTGGAGATACTAAAAGGTATCAAATAGATTATATAATGGTAAGAAAGAGATTTAGGAACCAGGTTTTAAATTATAAGACATTTCCAGGGGCAGATGTGGACTCTGATCACAATCTATTGGTTATGAACTGTAGATTAAAACTGAAGGAACGGCAAAAAGGTGGGGCTTTAAGGAGATGGGACCTGGATAAACTGAAAGAACCAGAGGTTGTACACAGTTTCAGAGAGAGCATAAGGGAACAATTGACAGGAAAGGGGGAAAGAAATACAGTAAAAGAAGAATGGGTAGCTTTGAGGGATAAAATAGTGAAGGCAGCAGAGGATCAAATAGGTAAAAAGATGAGGGCTAGTAGAAATCCTTGGGTAACAGAAGAAATATTGAATTTAATTGATGAAAGGAGAAAATATAAAAATGCAGTAAATGAAGCAGGCAAAAAGGAATACAAACGTCTCAAAAATGATATCGACAGGAAGTGCAAAATGGCTAAGCAGGGATGGCTAGAGGAGAAATGTAAGGATGTAGAGGCTTATCTCATTAGGGGTAAGATAGATACTGCCTACAGGAAAATTAAAGAGACCTTTGTAGAAAAGAGAACCACTTGTATGAATATCAAGAGCTCAGATGGAAACCCAGTTCTAAGCAAAGAAGGGAAAGCAGAAAGGTGGAAGGAGTACATAGAGGGTCTATACAAGGGCGATGTACTTGAGGACAATGTTATGGAAATGAAAGAGGATTTAGTTGAAGATGAAATGGGAGATATGATACTGCGTGAAGAGTTTGACAGAGCACTGAAAGACCTTAGTCGAAACAAGGACCCCGGAGTAGACAACATTCCATTAGAACTACTGACGGCCTTGGGAGAGCCAGCCCTGACAAAACTCTACCATCTGGTGAGCAAGATGTATGAGACAGGCGAAATACCCTCAGACTTCAAGAAGAATATAATAATTCCAATCCCAAAGAAAGCAGGTGTTGACAGATGTGAAAACTACTGAACTATCAGTTTAATAAGTCACGGCTGCAAAATACTAACGCGAATTCTTTACAGATGAATGGAAAAGCTGATAGAAGACGGCCTCGGGGAAGATCAATTAGGATTCTGTAGAAATGTTGGAACATGTGAGGCAATACTGACCCTACGAATTATCTTAGAAGAAAGATTAAGGAAAGGCAAATCTACGTTTCTAGCATTTGTAGACTTAGAGAAAGCTTTTGACAATGTTGATTGGAATACTCTCTTTCAAATTCTGAAGATGGCAGGGGTAAAATACAGGGAGCGAAAGGATATTTACAATTTGTACAGAAACCAGATGGCAATTATAAGAGTCGAGGGGTATGAAAGGGAAGCAGTGGTAGGGAAGGGAATGAGACAAGGTTGTAGCCTATCCCCGATGTTATTAATCTGTATATTGAGCAAGCAATAAAGGAAACAAAAGAAAAGTTCAGAGTAGGTATTAAAATCCATGGAGAAGAAATAAAAACTTTGAGGTTCGCCGATGACACTGTAATTCTGTCAGAGACAGCAAAGGACTTGGAAGAGCAGCTGAATGGAATGGACAGTGTCTTGATAGGAGGGTATAAGATAAACATCAACAAAAGTAAAACGAGGATAATGGAATGTAGTCGAATTAAGTCGGGTGATGCTGAGGGAATTAGATTAGGAAATGAGACACTTAAAGTAGTAAAGTAGTTTTGCTATTTGGGGAGCAAAATAACTGATGATGGTCGATGCAGAGAGGATATAAAATGTAGACTGGCAATGGCAAGGAAAGCGTTTCTGAAGATGAAAAATTTGTTAACATCGAGTATAGATTTAAATGTCAGGAAGTCGTTTCTGAAAGTATTTGTATGGAGTGTAGCCATGTATGGAAGTGAAACGTGGACAATAAATAGTTTAGGCAAGAAGAGAATAGAAGCTTTCGAAATGTTGCGCTACAGAAGAATGCTAAAGATTAGATGGGTAGATCACATAACTAATGAGGAGGTATTGAATAGAATTGGGGAGAAGAGGAGCTTGTGGCACAACTTGACTAGAAGAAGGGATCGGTTGGTAGGGCATGTTCTGAGACATCGAGGGATCACCAGTTTAGTATTGGAGGGCAGCGTGGATGGTAAAAATCGTAGAGGGAGACCAAGAGGTGAATACACTAAGCAGATTCAGAAGGATGTAGGCTGCAGTAGATACTGGGAGATGAAGAAGCTTGCACAGGATAGAGTAGCATGGACAGCTGCATCAAACCAGTCTCAGGACTGAAGACCACAACAACAACATGATCTCAGGAGAAAAATGTAGTCCCTTTATTTTGAGCAATTCAACTTTATTGAAGCGTTTTGAGTTAGCCGGCCGTTGTGGTCCCATAGTGCTCAGAGCCATCTGAACCACTTGTTTTGAATTAAGTCACCTTCAGAATATCAGCGGAGGTAGGGAGTTTCATACACATGTATAGGGTCAAAAAATAGTTCAAATGGCTCTGAGCACTATGGAACTTTACGTCTAAAGTCATCAGTCCCCTAGAACTTAGAACTACTTAAACCTAACTAACCTAAGGACATCACACACATCCATGCCCAAGGCAGGCGTCGAACCTGCGACCGTAGCGGTCGCGCGGTTCCAGACTGTGGCCAACCCGGCCGGCATATAGGGTCACGTACAAATCCAACAGCATAGTAGAATCAGTTCAAACCTGGTGTTGGTACTTGCAGATGACACCATACCATGTGAATGCAGCTCCCTGCCTCCTGAAGACGAGTTTACTCGAAACACGTCAATAAAATTGAGTTGCTGAACATCAAGTGTTAATTTTTTTCCAGCAACCATAATAGCAGTGTATAGAAAAGCTCCATTAAAAAAAATAGAGCAGTTTCTTCTTTTCTTAGCCGATAGCATATTTCATCCTCTTTACGGTGTGCATCCGGACAGCATTCGTTCCTCTTCCGACGTCTCTTTTAATAACTATATCGTGAGTCTGTGACAGAAGTAAAACCACTTTGACACAAAGCTGTGGAGTAAACTTGCATGCGCCAGAGGTAAGACCATAGCCCACTGGCCAAGACGGCAGCTCTCCTGGGATTTAAGAAAGATGGTCTGATTTTACGAAAGTAGGTATTTGTGAAATTCCTTTTCAGTGTGGTAAAAGTATCATAGTACAAACAATACGTACTGTACAAGAAAGGTGCACCGAACACCAACGACAAACTCCCCTTCTACAGCCCAGCAAAACTGCGGTGGCTCAACATTGTACATCCATTTACCAATCCATGGGTTACGAGCAAGTCGAGATTTTCGTTACAGCCTCATTCTATTGGGACTCTGTGGTCAAGGAACCTGTGGAAATATAATTATCAGAAAACCCTCTCAAACAAGACCTCGGTCTCTAGCTCGACGAATCGTGGAAAGCACCCTTTCACTTATGCGCTCTCAAAGAAACTGTTGCTCTGCGTCTTTGCTGCTTAACATCCCAACACATACGAGGGCTGTCCAGAAAGTAAGTTCCGATTGATCGCGAAATGGAAACCACCTTGAAAATGAGAAATGTTTTATTTGTAACAGTTAGCTCCATTTTCCAGCTGCTTCTCTACGTAGTCACCGTTCTAACTCAGACATTTGTCGTAGCGTTGTATCAACTTACCAATACCCTCATCATAGAAGACAGCCGCCAGTGCTTTCGGCCAATTCTCTATGCTGGCCTACAGGTCGTTTTCTGTGCCAAAATGTCGTCTTCATAGCCAGCTGTTCATGTGAGCAGAGATGAAACCCAGAGGGAGTCAATTACGGGCTGTATTGTGGGTAAGCAAACATTTCCAATGGAAACGATGCAGGAGCATCTTTATTGCCCCTGCAGAATGCGGCTGAGAATTGTCTTGAAGAAGAAACCGCACGACAGTTATGTAATGTTGGCTGCATAGCTTCAGGCGAAATTTCTCACCACGCCCTCGTACTTGGCGGGAGACACTAATTTCTAGACATCTTTACGCACCCAATGTGACCTCAGAAATGAAAAGAGCAACGTGATGCTATCTAGGGTCATACTAGAGACGCCGCCCAACACGCTGTCCAAAACTTTATCGGATTTTCATAGTCGTTTCCATTTCGCGACCGATCGGAAGTTACTTTCTGGACACCCCTCGTACCATCCACTTTGATAATTAACTACATAATTCGTAGCCACTACGAATTCACTGACTTCGCGCCTGCTTTATTTTATTCTTAGATGCATGAAGTTTTAGCTGTGACTATCGCTCTTGTTAACAACTGTGTTTATTTGACACATGAGCTTTTATTTGACAGCATTGTGTAAAGCGGTTTTTATTCTGCTACCGACTCACGTCTGGAGGTGAGTTATCAGGCGAAATATCCAAAGCAGAAATACGAGAGCTATTTTTCTTTTCTTTTCGTTTTTTTTAAACATCCGATTGATCGTGAAATGGAAAGCACAATAAAAACCAATATTGTTTTATTATTTGCAAGATTTACCTATACATTCCAGCTACTTCTCTACTTAGTAGCCGCTCCGACTTATTTGTCGTAGCGTGGTACCAACCTTCCAATACCCTCGTCATAGAAGGCAGCTGCTTGTTATTTACAACAATTTCCTATGCTAATCTGCAGCTCTTTGTGCCAAAATGCTGTCGGCAAAGTGGGCGTTTCATGTGAGTGAAGAGATGAAATTCAGAAGGAGACAAGGCCAGGCTGTATGGTGGGTGATCAAACAATCCCCATCGAAAATGCTGCAGGAACGTCTGTGTTGTAGCTGCAATGTGTGGGCGACCATTTTCATGGAAAGGAACAATTCCTGACGACAACATTTCTCTTTATTCGTTCTGGATTTTATCAAATCGCCTGATCCACTCGCTGAATAATATCTTCGGTTGATACTCGCTTCCTTCCCTGACTATCTGCATTATAAACATCTGTATGTCCTGCCTCTAATTCCTGCACCATTTGTAAGTAGACTGTATGTATGTTTGTATCTTGGCAGCGCTATAGACTATATTAATATCGCTGACAGTGCTCTGCGCCCTCGGTAAAAGATTCTGAGGTTGGCTGGACTAGCCGTTAGCGAGCAGACGGAGAAGCTTTCGGACATGTTTTCTTAGTGGAGACTCAGTGTTGGTAGGGCATGCATTGTAAAATAAGGATGGCTGTAATTGGTAATGTTTGGGTAGTGGAATTATTGACAACTATATAATTTTTGGAACTGGATGCCACATGAATAAGCTGGCTGTAGTTGTTGCTTACTGTAATAGCTGTAGTTCGCGTTATGAAGATTTTCTGTGAGGTAAGTGACTTATGAAATAGTGTGGGTCATTGTTAGGATTTCTTGTAATTCAGGGTCATTGTTTTGTGTTAATTATTTGAAGCCATGTTGTCATTGTATAGCAGTCAGATTGCGTTGGGTTTGTATATTGTGGGTAATATATAAATAGGTTAAGAATGAGTTGTCATTGTCAGGGAAAATTCCGTGGATCAGTGTTAAAGAGACAATAGTTTCACATTGTCGCACTTTGCTGTTACACATGACAGGTGTGTTATGTGGGCTGCATGAAATCAGGCGAAAACCTCAGGTGGACTTCACACTTGGCATGAGAGACTATTTTCTAGGCTTCTTTAGGTCCTCACTGTGCTCTCAGAACTGAAAAGTGCTATGTGACACGATGGATGGGCATACTAGATGCAATGCGCAACACATCTGTGCAAAGCTTCACTAGATTTTCACTGTGGTTTTAATATAGAGACCGATCGGATGTTGAAAAAAAAATAGCACTCTTAATGCTTCATTGGACGCACACCTGAAAGATGATGGAGTAGTGTTGTTTGTACAACGAGTATATCATCGTTTTCAGAGATTAAGAAATGATCAGCTGAACTTAAATGTGGATGTAGGAGGGGACTTAGACAGTAAGTTACAAATGCCGTACATGCGTGTAGAGGTTTTGGGTTTCCTGCAGACAGTTCTGCTGCGGTAGAGCTAACAGGTGCATCACAGTGTGGGAGTGGAATGGCACAGCAGTTAGAAACGTACACCAAAGTTGAATTACGCTGGGTCATGCGTTTCTTCTGTGCAGAAAGTCTGAATTGCACACAGACTCACTGTGAAATTCTGTTGGGATATGGTCCAAATGCACTGTCACGTGCAGCCGTAGTGAAATAATGTGAAAAATTTTACGAAGGCCGCACGGACGTGAGTGATGTTGATCGGAAAAGAACGCCATCGACATCTACTACTGACAATAAAGTCCAGACAGTCGGGGAACTGATTCGCTGCATTCTCAAATTTTCCAACGATGAGGACGTTCATATAGCTTTTCTCGAATGATTCCGTGACCAAGGAGAGGATGTCTGTCGTCGAGGGACTGAACGATTGGTAATACGTTCCGGACTCTATTTATAGAGACCTGCCGACTATGTTGAAAAAGTTGTGTCGTATCTGTGTTACTTTGAAGTGTAGTGCAGCATTCAATAAAAGTTACTTGGCTTGCCACAATAATTTTTAACTTGCTTTTTGAAGTCCCCTCGTGCTTCTCAGATGGTTCGCGTAGCGGCATCTCGTAACTGCCACTACAGCTGAAAATATGGAAAAGTGCAGAATATGGTGTTAGATCATTTGAGACAGCTGATCCCATAGGTATATCAGAAGAGGAGTTAGCACTCGTCGCATTCTTGGCATTCAATAAGCCACCTATGTGACGGCGATCCCCTCAGGGAACTCATCTTGATTGTATACCGATTTTGCGAGTTCCGTGTTCCTGATGGTTCAAATGGCTCTGAGCACTATGGGACTCAACTGCTGAGGTCATTAGTCCCCTAGAACTTAGAACTTGTTAAACCTAACTAACCTAAGGACATCACAAACATCCATGCCCGTGGCAGGATTCGAACCTGCGACCGTAGCGGTCTTGCGGTTCCAGACTGCAGCGCCTTTAACCGCGCGGCCACTTCGGCCGGCTCCGGGTTCCTGAGCTAAGAATAAATGAGTGCTGTCAGTCTCTTATTACCGCAAACTCTGGATATGCTTATGGTGTGTTTACATCTATGCAACTTCCCGGTCGCACAGAGAGACCATTGCAACGGTGCAAAGTCACACACGCCTCTAACCTGTGCGTACAGCCGAAGTCTTCCCATCCCAGTCGAGAAGACGTATGCAATAGTTGTACGCGGTTCTGTTCATTTGGTTCTTTGTTTTACTACATCTTACTGTTGAAAGATTCAGATTTTCGGAAGCACTCAAATTTGTCTTTTTATTAGCACTTTGACTGAGTGATCTGACGAGCAGAATTTGAGGGTATTATCGTGCTTTTCCTTGTTTATGGCTGGTTAATTCTGCGAATTGTACGGACAGAGAGAAGCGAAATGACTCAACAAATAAGAAGAAAGACAAACCTGCGTTCACACCTTCGACGATTACATGTTGAGGAAGAAGACTGATTTTGGGGCCCTTAATGTGCCGAAGCCGTTCTGGTTCCTTTACGAACCGCTTTGTTTCATGTGAGTAAAATGAAAACGAGACAGCTGGAAAAAAGTAATTGTTTATTATTTTTAAAGTAATAAGCAGACTTTAAAATCAGGGCAGCCTAACCATGGATATATCATTTTGAACAGGTAAGACCGCTTTAGCTGTAAGTCCTTTATTTATAGGAACCACCGATTTCGCAGTATTTCAGCTGCATCATCAGTTGTTGTCTGTACAAACTGATGGACAAAGGCTCATGTAAGCAAGAAAACCTAACAAAAATGACATGTCTCTACGGAATGAACATACAAAATCAATTCATTTTCCGATCAAGAAAAGAGAATTGGATGACCCAGCGCTCATCGTCAGCAATTTTTCGCTAAGTAGCAGACGTTAAACATAAAATAACATAGGACGCACCCGTGATACCTAGAAAGGACGGAAGCTGATAAAAATAAAACCCTAATAAGATACTTTCGGTTAGGTAAAATACTAATAAATTCCACTGACCACGAATTACAATATCTGGTGAGTTAGCGGGATCCCCATATACCAAAATAGTGCTCAAAGCACCGACCGTATATGACCTATGGGATAATGTGAAATTTGAGCAGCTAACGGTCCCTCATTTGCCTAAAATGGAGTGAAAAACATACTGGTGAGGAATCAATCATTCTAAATTGTAGTTAATCCTCCAAAAAATTCCAATATAAAACTATTTTCAAGTTTAGCAAGAAACTGCCTAAGTTAAAGGGGACTGAATACCGTATCGTACCTGGACAACTCAACTGGCAGAAAACAACGCATTGCGAAGCCAGATGACAAGAGGCTCAACTTACCAAAAACAAGCACATGCACTGCATTGTGTATTAACAGGCGGCGTGTCAATGGGCAATTACAAATGCCCCATATAGCGACATGGAGTGATGGGTCATGTAGAACGATCATGGGCATACTCGGATAAGTAGCAAAGAGAATGACAGCTGAGCTGATGTGAAGACTGGATATTCCATTATAACGTGTTAAAACCAATGTTAATTCCAAAAACTTATTAGTGCCAATGTTGTCAACAGAAAAATAGCACTTTAATGCCTACTAACTATTAGAAGTTCTAAGCTAAGGAATGCGAAGATAATTTATAAAAAGAACTAATAAAAGCCAGGATCCAGACTAGCACTATACGTTTTACAGTTATCGTGTTGGTGCTACTTTTAAAATTTTTTGTGATTACCTTACTTTGTTGGTGAGTTTTTCACCATTTTTGGTTAATTTTAAATCGAGCGCGATGGTTGTTTGGGTGTCTCTGCACGTTCCCTGTTGGAGTCCGGACACTTGTGAATGTGGATATTTGCGATCCCCTAACATTTGCGGTTTTACCTGTTCCCAACCGAAGGGTTGGATGCCCTTGTCTTCTCCTCCTCCTCCTCCTCCTCCTCCTCCACCACCACCTCCCGGCCCTGGAATTCCCCTGGACGGTGTCCAGATACTAGCGGTTTTACGTGCTCCAAAGGGATAACGCCACACTGGTCGAAACTTAAGTCTTTATTCTCACTTTTCTTCCGAAGTTCCTAGTATAACCATCAGTATTAAAATTATGAAAACGACCAAGAGCAGGCCTTCTGTTCATTAGTGGTTAGGCATATCGTAAAGTGAAGGAACCTAAACAAGATGGTGTTACGGAGGTGTGCTTACACCAAAAATGGAAGGACAATTGCAGAACGGAGAAGTGTTTGACGTATCAGAACATCTGTGGACACCTGATGCAGTTATCGAAGTGAAGAAGCAGGTGGAGAATGCGAAGAGGAGGGCTCGAGATGAAAGTGCGCAGCTATCCGACAGATACGTGGATGGAATGGGAAATCTTCATAACAAATGTCATGACTTTGTTACAGTGATGCCTGACTCAGAATTTATGAACAGGACCTTGGGTCGTCAACTGAGTCAAGGGCGGGGAAACCAACTAGAGCTTAAGAGCTCTTACGAACTTTATCTTCATGAAGATCTCTTAAAAATTGGGTATAGTAGTAGTTTTCTTCTATAAGACGATGGATTGGAGGAGAGGATACTCATTTTGGTGGAAACAAAGAAAAATAAAGCTTAAAAACATCTTCCCATTTTTATGGATGGAAAATTTAAGAGCTGCAGCAAGCAGTTTGCACAAATGAGTACCGTTCACGCACACTTAGGAGGCCCGAGTGGCGAAACAAACTTTCTCCCTGCTGTATTTGCACATCTCCCTAATAAAAAGAAAGACACATTTGTTCGCCTGTTTAGTCTAAGTGAACAAGCAGTTTCTTAATGGTGTCCTAGAGAAGTTAACGTCGATTTTGAGGCAACTGCGATATCGGCCCTTCGTTAAGTTTCCTACTCAAGTAAAACAACTGAATAAATGGATGTTTTTTCATATGAAGAAGGGTATATATGGAAAAAGACGTCAATATCTCTTTCTAACTGAGGATTTCGCCAGAACGAAGATTTAAGGCTTCTCATCAGTATATGCACAGCGCTGGCATTTGTAAAACCGGAGGACCTAAGTAAATGATGTGGTGAGATTCATGCAAAAGCCCTTAACGAAAGGGTCTCTCAATTTTTTGAATACTTTAAGGATATCTAGCTACAGCATGAGGATATCCCCATGGCAATGTGGAATCGCTACTGAAATGTACCGAACGACGAATGCTGCTGAAGGTTGGCACAACAAAATAAATAATGTTGATAACCTTCATCCTAGAATCACTTATTTGGTCGAGTGCCTCAAGGAGGAAGCGGGACTCACAAACTGCATGTATATGAGGTTAGAGATGAATCCTAAACGAAAGGAAAAGACGAAGGAACACTTTTAGCTGGGCGACTGGATAAAGAGAACCATAAAAAATTATGAAGAGACTGGCAACTTTAGGTCCTGCTTGGAAGCTATTCCCCATATTCAGGCACTGGAGTAAACTATATTAGAAGTGAAACTTCCTGGCAGATTAAAACTGTGTGCCGGACCGAGACTCGAATTTGCGACCTTTGCCTTTCGCGGGCAAGTGCTCTACCATCTGAGCTACCCAAGCACGACTCACGCCCTGTCCGCACAGTTTCACTTCTGCCAGTACCTCGTCTCCTACCTTCCAAACTTCCAAGGTTCGCAGGAGAGCTTCTGTAAAGGCACCGAGTTCGAGTCTCGGTCCGGCACACACTTTTAATCTGCCAGGAACTTTCATATCAGCGCACACTCCACTGTAGAGTGAAAATTTCATTCTGGATATATTAGAAGTAATGCATTAAAAGGCTATGAAGACCACTGAGTTCTCGCAGATTATTTAGTTAAAGTTATTAAGTATACTAAAGTAGCATTATCGGCGCAAATATTTAGTTATAGTTATTAATACAGTGTATACTGTAGTTCTTGCATAAAAAAGATGAAGCCTATTTAGACTTATGTTAAACCCGCCAGGATGGTAAATGATCATTTATCACATTGTTAATCAAAAGGCTGTGTCTAGAGTGATGGGAATTAGCCTTTATTGCTTGTAAAAATCAAAGAGTGTTTCAGGCCTCGAAACAGAATCCCTAAACAGCTTATTGATGAAAGTAGCTGGTCGCAGCTTGGTTCACTAGAGTTTAATCAATAACCAGTGGGATTTAGCTTAGCGAAGCAAACATTAAATATCACTCAAATGATTCCTCTCAACATAAATTACAGTTGCATCTAACTTATTTTCGCTCTCTCTTTGGACTTTGTCTCGCCGAACATTAAAGAATTTTTGGCCGCAAGGGATATCGAATTTTACATAGTAAATTAACATGGAGTACGTTCTTTTCAACCATTCACATACCCACTTCTTCTTTCGTTGTTGTTTTTGGACTATCAGTCATAGTAATTAAAATAAACAAAAACGTAGCGTTCAAAATGATTAGCGAACATTCTCTTTCTTTTTACTTCGTTTCCTTCCTGCTCCTCCCATGGCGATGGGCTGTTTCTATCAGGAAATCTGGAAAGAAGCTATCATACAGACGGAAGTAGGATGGGGTTATATTATGCTTGGAAGAAATAATTATATATTGACATGGTATTGCTTCAGTTTCCCAAAAGTTTTAAATATTTCGATTTCCCAGTATTGAAAAAAGCACTACATTTCGATACAATGGATCGTTGACTGGAAATATGTTAGTTTTGGATGAAAAACTATACCTAAAATACTGAAACTGCTTGTTCACTTCGACTAAACAGGCGAACATATATGTCTTTCTTCTTAGTAGAGAGCTATGCAAATACAGCAGGGAGAAAGTTTGCTTCGCCACTCGGGCCTCCTAAGTGTGCGTGTACGGTACACATTTGTGCAAAGTGCTAGCTGCAGCCCTTAAATTTTCCATCCATAAAAAATGGGACGACGCTTTTATGCTTTATTTTTCTTTGTTTCCACCAAAATGAGTAGCCCTCCTCTTGTCTATCGTCTTCTAGAAGAAAACTACTACTATATCCTGTTTCTAAGAGATCTTCATGAAGATAAGTATCCCTCTTCTAGTCTATCGTCTTCTAGAAGAAAACTACTACTATATCCTGTTTTTAAGAGATCTTCATGAAGATGAGTATCCCTCTTCTAGTCTATCGTCTTCTAGAAGAAAACTACTACTATATCCTGTTTTTAAGAGATCTTCATCAAGATAAATTTCGTAAGAGTTCTTAAGCTCTTGTTGGTTTCCCTGCCCTTTACTCCGCTGACGACCCAAGGTCCTATTCATAGATTCTGAGTTAGGCATCTGTAACAAAGTCATATATGCAGTGGGACACCATCAATAATTATATCAGTATTTTCATTAGCAACGTGATTACCAGAAGCCAAGGTGTCTAAGAAGGAGGTCCCTTACGCACTGTATGTCGGGAAATATGCGAAGACGGAGGCTTGGAAGCGAACATTAGGATTACGAGGCCTCCCTTGGCTGAGGGATTGCTGTTCAAACTACCTGGCGATTGGGGTGACCGCCAGTGTCCGGCAAACTGACCGCAAATATCCGCGATCACAACTGGCCAGCGTTCTCCCTAATGAAGGCAGCGGCGTCCATGATGCGACCAAATAGTTCATCTCGTGTATTCATCTTTCTTTTGTACACCTCAGGCTTCTACCAGCCCCATAAATAACTTGTGGCGTGAGATCTGGCGATCTTGTGGCCAGTTAATTGTACCACCACGACCAATAAAGCGATTAGGGTATGTGGGATTGAGATGTTCCATCACGCGTCTGGTAAAACATGGAGAGGCTCCGTCGTGCTGGAAGCTAATGCAGTCTGCGTGACCGAAGGAACGTCCTCTAGATATTCAATAAACGAAATTTGAGAAATGCAAGTAATTCTGTAAATTAAACTTGCGTGCGGGCCACTAACGCCCAAAAACAAATGTACATTAAATGTGTCCTATTCCCGAAAACATTCGAAATAGGGAATATGACCATCTGAAGTTTTTAGCTTAAAATAGGCGTTCCTGTCATATTCCTGAATATTGACCATGCGTTCTCGGAGCCCCTCCTCTCCGCCCCGTTTAACACTTTTAGAGATACTGGCGAAATTATTTGCACCTATTTAATTATTGTTTCCACAGCTAAATAGTCTATTTTACTAATTGTAAGAATTTTGATTACTCTCGTCCCAATACTTTAACAAATGGGCGTTAATGAACTTGCTTTGTTTCGACCCAAATTAAGGAATTCAAAATCACATAAGGAGAAATACCACTCACATTTTATATCATGAATTAACTACGAGAACATTTTATACAAGGCAGATGTGCATTTGTTGAATTATAATCACAGGCTAGTGCGCAAAAATGTTTCAGCAATTTTTCGACCATTTCAATGACATACTAACTGAAACAGCAATAAAAGCAGGGGGTGGAATCCGGTGGGCTCGCAGCAGAGACTACGAACTCGCTTTCATCTGCAAGAAAGGTTAAAGGATGTTTCTTCCTGGGTCTCGTTAATCACTACTATGAAGAAGGTAAAATAACTGGGATATACTGAGGATGTTTTCTGCACCTCAGTGAAAGAATAAGTATGAAGTGGGCTGGATTGCAAAAGAAGAAATTCAACATAAAGCCTTATTCGGTAATGGGAAAAGAGAGAACTCAAGAATCAATCACGGAACATACACTATCTCATCAAAAGTGCCCGGACGCCTCTATGTAATGCAAAGTTGGCCACTAGATATGAGATCAGTGTCTGCCAGTAGAAACAGTGGCGAGGTGTATTGTGTTTTCAGTAGAAAAGCAGTAACAGCAAAATGGATCGCTCAGAAAGCTCAGTGACCTCGAACGTGGACTAGTTATTGGATGTCACCTGAGTAACACATCTATTGGGGACATTTCAAACCTTCTTAAGTTGCAAAAGTCCATTGCTGGTGCGCCAGCCGCTGCGGGCGAGCGGTTCTAGGCCCTTCAGTCCGGAACCATGCGGCTGCTACGGTCGCAGGTTCGAATCCTGCCTCGGGTATGGATGTGTGTGATATCCTTAGGTTAGTTAGGTTTAATTAGTTCTAAGTCTAGGGGACTGATGACCTTCTATATTAATTCCCATAGTGCTTAGAGCCATTTGAACCATTTTTGATTGCTGTTGATGTGATTCTGAAGTGGAAACGTGAAGGAACAACCACAGTTAACCAAGACCAGTCAGACCTCGTGTACTGATGGACAGAGACCGGAGGGGGAGGAGGAGGAGATTAGTGTTGAACGTCACGTCGACAACGAGGTCATTACGGACAGAGCACAAGCTCGGATTAGGGAAGGATAGAGAAGGAAAACTGCCGTGCCCTTTCGAAGGAACCATCTTGGCATTTACCTTAAGTGATTTAGGGAAATCACGGAAAACCTAAATCAGGATAACGGACGCAGGTTTGAACCGTCACCCTCCTGCATGCGAGTTCAGTGTGCTAACCACTGCACTACCCCGCTCCGTGGACAGAGACTGTCGAGCATTGAGAATGGCTGTAAAAAATCGCGTGAAATCACTCGCGGGTGTCCAAGTGCTACCAGCAGTACAGCCAGCTGGACGACTATGCGTACGGAGTTAATAAGAGGATACAGTGGTCGAGCAGCTCCTCATATGCCACACATTTCTGACACGACGCTTGTGGTGGTGTAAAGTGTGATGCCAGTGGACAGTGGATGGCTGGAAACGAGTGATTTGCAGTGATAATCACGCTATACTCTGTGGCTATTTGTTGGAAGGGTTTGAGTTTGGTGAATGCCAGGAGAACGTGGCCTACCTTCATGTGTAGCACCAACAGTGAAGTACGGAGGAGCTGGTGTTATGATACGGGTGTTTCTCGTGGCTACGGAGTGATTCCCTTACTGCACTTACGAAAACGCTAAATGTGGAATCATGTGAACACCTTTTTCCGTCCTGTGTACTACGTACAGCAGAGGAGCAGTTCGGAGACGATGAATATATCAGCATGACAGTACACCCTGTCAAAGCAGCCTTTGAGAGCAGGGGTTTGTGGACAATAACATTGCTCAAAAGGAATGGACTTCTCACACACTTAACGTGAACCCACTGGAACACTTTCGGAGTGAGTTAGATTGTCGGCTTTACTCCAGACCCCAGCATCTGACATTACTATCTTCTGTGGTTTTGGCTCTTGAAGGAGAATGAGCTGTCATTCCTTCACAGATATTCACAAACCTTACTGAAAGTGTCCGTAGCACAGTTCCAGCTGTCATAAAGGCGAAGGGTGGATGTAATCCGTATAAACGTACACTAAAAGGGGTCTGGATGCTTTTAATTAGATACTTCGATCTTCTTCACTTGATTCCTGGAACATTTGACGTCCACTTGGTCTTGCATGAAAATAAAACTGTGGTAGCGTTACGAGGCCAATAAAGAGCTTATGACACACGTTAAAGGTTATTTTCAGACCTATAACAGCGCCTCAGTGATGAAATTTACTTACCGAAGGAGTTGGATAAAATGTCCTGCCCTAAACGTGGGCGATGCCGAGAAAATAAGTGCAACTTTAAACCAAATCTCATTTTTTCAATGCCAGGCCAAGAAAGTTTTCACCTCGCCCTCGAGTGCAGAAATTATAGAAGTTGAAAACAGCTTGGGACTCAACAAATAACAAAACAGCACGAAATGTGTAATATACTACAAATTAATTTAAGGAATCAAGCAACATGTATATATACCATCTGTCCCCGTAAATGAGGTCACATTGTTTTTTGAATCCTGATGGTGGAAGGAATTTTCACCTCCAGTCTTTTGGCATACAAATAAGATAAGGATATATGTTTTCAGATAATCAGAATGTCAGGTAATGTTCTGCGTACTTTCAGAAACCTCTCGACAGTATTGCACGATGCTATGGCCTGTAAAACTTCGTAGTGCTTCATCTCCTGTGGGGGCGTTAATCTCAGCGACAATCTTAGTGCCATTTAAGAGGAGTAGGGTATCTGCAGACGCTGGGCTTCATCCCCCACCCCCCTGCTTTGATTCCCATAATGGTGTATGTTGACAACGTTAAATATTGTAACCTCCAAATCCTCCAAAAATAAACGAAAAATATACCTATTCAAAAACGCAGATAAGAAATCACTTGACGCCTTTCTGAGAGAGAATCTCCAGTCCTTCCAAATTAACAATGTAAGTGTAGACCAAATGTGGCTTGAATTCAAAAAAATAATACGGGAAAAATTGAGAGCTTTATACCAAACAAAGTAACAAAGCGCGGATCTGACCCTCCGTGCTTCACAAAGCAGGTCAGAACACTGTTGCAGAAACAACGAGAATAACATGCCAAATTTGAAAGCACGAAAAATCTCTAAGATTGGCGATCTTTTACAGACGCTCTAAATTTAGCGCGGACTTCAATGCGAGATGCTTATAATAGTTTCCACAACGAAACTTTCTTTCGAAACCTGGCAGAAAATCCAAAGAGATTTTGGTCGTATGTGCAGTATGCTAGCGGCAAGACACAGTCATTGCCTTCTTCCGAAATTCCTTCACCAAAGAAAACGAAGTAAATATTCCAGGATTCGAATCAAGAACAGCTGCCAACATGAGTAACGTAGAATTAGATATCCTCCGAGTAGTGAAGCAACTTAAATCACTTTACAAAAGCAAGTCCAGACTATATACCAGTTAGGTTCCTTTCAGAGTATGCTGATACAATAGCTCCATACTTAAGAATCATTTACAACCGTTCGCTCGACGAAAGATCCCTGCCCAAAGACTGGGAAACTGCACAGGTCACATCAGTATTCAAGAAATGTAGGAGTAATCCACTAAATTACAGGACCATATCATTAACGTCGATATGCAGCAGGATTTTGGAACATATATTGTGTTCAAACATTATGGTGGATTACCTCGAACAGAGTCTATTGACACACATTCAATACGGATTTAGAAAGCATCGTTCTTGTGAAACACAACTGGCTCATTTCTCACACGAAGTGTTGATTGCTATTGATAAGGGATTTCAAATTGATTCCGTATTTCTAGATTTCCAGATGGATTTTGATACTGTACCACACAAGAGACTTCTAGTGAAATTGTGTGCTTATGGAATATCGTTTCAGTTCTGTGACTGAATTCGTGATTTCCTGTCAGAGAGGTCACAGTTCGTAGTAATTCACGGAAAGTCATTGAGTAAAACAGAAGTGATTTCTGGTGTTCCCCAAGGTAGTGTTATAGGTCCTTTGCTGTTCCTCAGCTATCTAAACGATTTACGAGACAATCTGAGCATCCGTCTCAGGTTGTTTGCAGATGACGCTGTCGTTCATCGACTAGTAAAGTCATCAGAAGATCAAAACAAATTGCAAAACGATTTAGAGAGATATCTGTATGGCGCGAAAATTGGCAATTGACCGTAGATGATGAAAAGGTGAGGCCATGAGTGCTGAAAGGAATTCGTTAAACCTCGGCTACACGATAAATCAGTCAAATCTAAAGGCCGTAAATTCAGCTAAATACCTAGGAATTACAATTACGAACAACTAAAAATGTAAATGTCGTGTGACTAGGGCCTCCCGTCCGGTAGACCGTTCGCCGGGTGCAAGTCTTTCGATTTGACGCCACTTTGGCGACGTGCACGTCGATGGGGATGAAATGATGATGATTAGGACAACACAACACCCAGTCCCTGAGCGGAGAAAATCTCCGACCCAGCCGAGAATCGAACCCGGGCCCTTAGGATTGACATACTGTCGCGCTGACCACTTTTTCTATCTTACTTTGTTCTATATTGTTCGTTGAATTTAATCGTGGCGGACGTCCGATGACACTCGTTCAGGTTGTCCGTAGGTCCGTTCACTCAGTTTTTTTATTACAGAGGGTAGATAAACCCTCTCACCGAACACGCTGAGCTGCCGTGCCGTCGTAGGGGAGAGAGTGTCACTGAAATGGTACAGGATTTGGGGTGGACATTATTAAAACAAAAGCGTTTTTCGTTGCGGCGGAATCTTCTCAAGAAATTTCAATCACCAACTTTCTCCTCCGAATGAGAAAATATTTTGTTGACGCCGACCTCTATAGGGAGAAACGATCACCGTAATGAAATAAGGGAAATCAGAGCTCGCACCGAAAGATAGAGGTGTTCATTTTTTCCGCCCGCTGTACCAGATTGGAATAATACAGAATTATTGTGGAGGTGGTTCGATGAACCGTCTGTCAGGCACTTAAATATGATTTGCAGAGTATCCATGTAGGTGTAGAACACAGCATCAGCGCCACATTGCACGAACTTTTATCATAGTCATGTACCGAGTAGTTTTAAACTTGGCACAATTCCACAAGAAAGCAACAGCACATTACGTCTTTTTTTTCTCCTTTATTTCTTGTAAACATCCATAAAATAGTGTTTCGAAATTCGTTGTCAAAATATGGCTAGGTATGTAAAACATAAAGCTAATAATGACTAAACATATTAAGTTTTCTGATTGACCGTCGGGCTTAGACAGTGTGCTGAATAATTTCTAGACTGTCATGTGTCAGAGTATTTTTGAAATCTACATTTACGAAGCACATTAAGTGTCACACTTTCAGGTTAATTAAAAAACTTCCAGCCCATATTGCGTTCAGGTGGAAGACTGCAGCCGGCCGCTGGTGGCCGAGCGGTTCTAGGCGCTTCAGTCTGGAACCGCGCGACCGCTACGGTCGCAGGTTCGAATCCTGCCTCGGGCATGAAAGTGTGTGATGTTCTTAGGTTAGTTAGGTTTAAGTAGTTCTAAGTTCTAGGGGACTGATGATCTGACATGTTAAGTCCCATAGTGCTCAGAGACATTTGAACCATTTTTGGAAGACTGCATGGTGTTACACTATCCAGCCACAATATGACCACCTGTCAGAAGCATGAATAACCATCTTTTGTAAGCCGACCGCTGTGACCGAGAGGTTCTAGGCGTTTCAGTCCGGAACCACGCGGCTCCTACGGCCGCAGGTTGGAATCGTGCCTCGGGTAAGGATGTGTATGATGTCCTTAGGTTAGTTAGGTTTACGTAGTTCTAAGTCTAGGGGATTGATAACCGCAGATGTTAAATCCCATAGTGCTTAGAGCCATTTGAACCATCTTTTATAGCGCGGACGTGCTTGAAGGGAGACAGTGGATTTCTGGAAAGTACTGACAGGGTTATGGAGCCATACCGGCTCCAGTATCATGGCAGCTGCGCTACGTTTCTAGGTTGAGGATCCATAACGCCTGATCGAGGAGGTTCCACAGATTCTTAGTTGGGTCTAAATCTGGCGAGATTGGTGGCCAGGAGAGTACAGCAAACTCATCCGGGTGCTCGTCGAACAACGCACGTACACAGCGAGCTGTGTGACACTTTGCATTGTCCTCGTGGTAAATGCCACCGTGCCGAGGAAAATCGAACTGCATATAGTGGTGAACATGGTCCCCAAAGATAGATCAATAGTTGTATCGATCCATTGTGCCTACCAGCATGACGAGAACACCCAGGGAATGACAAGAAAACATTTCCCAGAGCATAAAGCTATTTTCTCCAGCCTCGACCCTTCCGAAGATTGTTGCAGGACCGTACATGCCAACGGCCAACTGCGGAGTGGACCATGAACCGTGATTAATCTGAAGTGGCCACCTGTCCCAACTCAGTTGACATCCAGTTAAAATTCCAGCCTTTGTAGCCAATGAACAGCAGTTAGCACGGGTCCATGAAGCAAGCGCCTGCGGCGGAGGCACATATGCAGCAATGTTCGCTGAACGGTCGTGGAGGGGACATTGTTGATAACCTCTTGGTTCACCTGGGCAGTCAGTCGCTCAGTAGTTGCATGTCTATTCGCCCTTAAACTATCCGCAGCCGTCGTTCAACCCTGTCATCTATGGCCCGTAGTGCACATAGGTGCCTCGGCGCTGGTTTTGGATAGGGCTGTTTTTCCATTCACGGTATATTCCTACCACGGTGGCACACAAACAGTTTACAAATTTGGCTGTTTCGGAAATGCTTCAGTCCTTGGCTCGAAAGCCAATGATCATTCCCTTTTGGACGTCAGATATATCGCACCGTTTCCGCATTACGACAACCACTGCAGTGTTTTCCGCGTCCCCCCACCCTCCTCCACGCTTTATATACCCTCCACTGCTAGTGCTGCCATTTGTCATCTGTGAGTAGTTATTGCATATTGACGTCGAACATAGGTGGTGGTCACATTAACGTGAGTGCACCGTTTATTTCCCTTAGCTATTGTAGGTTGTGCCTCGTTCATTACTGTGCAAGAGCCTGCCGGAGTGGCCGAGCGGTTCTAGACGCTACAGTCTGGAACCGCGTGACCGCTACGGTCGCAGGTTCGAATCCTGCCTCGGGCATGGATGTGTGTGATGTTCTTAGTTTAATTAGGTTTAAGTAGTTCTAAGTTCTAGGGGACTGATGACCTCAGAAGTTAAGCCCCATAGTGCTCAGAACCATTTGAACCATTTTACTGTGCAAGATATTGCGATAAGTACACCTAAGTGTAGTGTGATGTTTGTATTTCTGAAGAACTGAAAGTAATGAGGATAATGAACCATGTTTTTGGGATGTAACCCACACTAGTTAGGCAACAGTGTGTCCATCAGTATTTCAGATCCTCATACTATGTACGAAGCATTGTCAAGCGTACCGTACGTCCTTTCGTATGGAAAGAGGTCCGAAGCTCTGTGCCCGTAAAACAGTGAAGGGTAAATGTGGGCGAAAAGTGGTCGTAGGCGAGATAGTAAACAGAATAATGGATCGACATAACTGGACTCGCATTCGGGAGGACAACGGTTCGTATTCCCGTCTGGCCATCCAGATTTAGGTTTTCCGTTATTTCCCTAAATCGCTTAATGGCGGGACGGTTCGTTCCAAAAGGGCACAGCCCATTTACTTACCCATCCCTCCCTAATCCATGCTTTTACTCCGTCTGTAATGATATCGTAACCGACGCGACGTAACTCTAATCGTCCTCCTTTTGGGCTGACGTAACATAATAAACAACAAATACGTAAACCTTCCGGACATTTCAAAACAATATCTGACGGGGATAACTGTAATACAGTCTCGTAATCATGTACAAAATTAGACTTCTGTGCATCAAAACTTCGTTATGGAGTAAAGAAAGTATTCTTAATGTTAATTGTATGTCTATGGTGAAAGGAAGAAAGGAAAAAGGTGACTGATGGATAGCAACGATAGGAAGGTAAGTAAAAGAGAAGTAGACTAAATGCTATTATACACAAATGATAACGGTAAGGTTTTGATGTTGTTGGCCGGCCGTTGTGGCCGAGCGGTTCTAGGCGCTTCAGTCTGGAACCGCGCGACCGCTACGGTCACAGGTACGAATCCTGCCTCGGGCATGGATGTGTGAGATGTCCTTAGGTTAGTTAGGTTTAAGTAGTTCTAAGTTCTAGGGGACTGATGACCACAGCAGTTGAGTCCCATAGTGCTCACAGCCATTTGAACCATTATGTTGTTGTTGTTGTTGTTGTTGTGGTCTTCAGTCCTGATACTGGTTTGATGCAGCTCTCCATGCTACTCTATCCTGTGCAAGCTTCTTCATCTCCCAGTACCTACTGCAATCTACATCCATCTGAATCTGCTTAGTGTTTTCATCTCTTGGGCTCCCTCTACGGTTTTTACCCTCCACGCTGCCTTCCAATACTAAATAGGTGATCCCTTGATGCCTCAGAACATGTCCTACCAACCGATCGCTCCTTCTAGTCAAGTTGTGCCACAAACTCCTCTTCTCCCCAATTCTATTCAATACCTCCTCATTAGTTATGTGATCTACCCATCTAATCTTCAGCATTCTTCTGTAGCACCACATTTCAAAAGCTTCTATTCTTTTCCTGTCCAAACTATTTATAGTCCATGTTTCACTTCCATACATGGCTACACTCCATACAAATACTTGCAGAAACGACTTCCTGACACTTAAATCTATACTCGATGTTAACAAATTTCTCTTCTTCAGAAACGCTTTCATTGCCGTTGCCAGTCTACATTTTATATCCTCTCTACTTCGACCATCAGCAGTTATTTTGCTTCCCAATAGCAAAACTCCTTTACTACTTTAAGTGTCTCATTTCCTAATCTAATTCCCTCAGCATCACCCGACTTAATTCGACTACATTCCATTATCCTCGTTTTCTTTCGATGATGTTCATCTTATATCTTCCTTTCAACACACTGTCCATTCCGTTCAACTGCTCTGTCTCTGGCAGAATTACCTCAAACTTTTTATTTCTTCTCCATGAATTTTAATACCTACTCCGAATTTTTCTTTTGTGTCCTTTACAGATTGAATAACATCGGGGATAGGCTACAACCCTGTCTCGCTCCCTTCCCAACCACTGCTTCCCTTTCATGCCCCTCGACTCTTATAACTACCATCTAGTTTCTGTACAAATTGTAAATAGCCTTTCGCTCCCTGTATTTTACCCCTGCCACCTTTAGAATTTGAAAGAGATTATTCCAGTCAACATTGTCAAAGGCTTTCTCTGAGTCTACAAATGCTAGAAACGTAGGTTTGCCTTTCCTTAATCTTTCTTCTAAGATAAGTCGTAGGGCCAGTATTGCCTCACGTGTTCCAATATTTCTACGGAATCCAAACTGATCTTCCCCGAGGTCGGCTTCTACCAGTTTTTCCATTCGTCTGTAAAGAATTCGCGTTAGTATTTTGCAGCTATGGCTTAATAAACTGATAGTTCGGTAAATTTCACATCTGTCAGCACCTGCTTTCTTTGGGATTGGAATTATTATATTCTTCTTGAAGTCTGAATGTATTTCGCCTGTCTCATACATCTTGCTGACCAGATGGTAGAGTTTTATCAGGACTGGCTCTCCCATAGTTGTCAGTAGTTCTAATGGAATGTTGTCTACTCCCGGGTCTTGTTTCGACTGAGGTCTTTCAGTGCTCTGTCAAACTCTTCACGCAGTATCGTATCTCCCATTTCATCTTCATCTACATTCTCTTCCATTTCCATAATATTGCCCTCAAGTACATCGCCCTTGTATAGACCCTCTATGTACTCCTTCCACGTTTCTGTTTTCCCTTCTTTGCTTAGAACTGAGTTTCCATCTGAGCTCTTGATATTCATACAAGTGGTCCTCTTTTCTCCAAAGGTCTCTTTAATTTTCATGTAAACAGTATCTATCTTACCCCTCGTGAGATAAGCCTCTACATCCTTACATTTGCCCTCTAGCCATCCCTGCTTAGCCATTTTGCACTTCCTGACGATCTCATTTTTGAGACTTTTGTATTCCTTATTGCCTGCTTCATTTACTGCATTTTTATATTTTCTCCTTTCATCAATTAAATTTAATATTTCCTCTGTTACCCAAGGATTTCTACTAGCCCTCGTCTTTTTACCTACTTGATCCTCTGCTGACTTCACTACTTCATCCCTCAAAGCTACCCATTCTTCTTCTACTGTGTTTCTTTCCTCCATTCCTATTAATTGTTCCCTTATGCTCTTCGTGAAACTACACAACCTCTGGTTTAGTCAGTTTATCCAGGTCCCATCTCCTTAAATTCCCACCTTTTTGCAGTTTCTCCAGTTTTAATCTACAGTTCATAACCAATAGATTGTGGCCATAGTCCACATCTGCCCCCAGAAATGTCTTACAATTTAAAACCTGGTTCCTAAATCTCTGTCTTACCATTATATAATCTATCTGATACCTTCTAGTATCTCCAGGGTTCTTCCATGTATACAATCTTCTTTCATGATTATTGAACCAAGTGTTAGCTATGATTAAGTTGCGCTCTATGCAAAATTCTACCAGGCGGCTTCCTCTTTCATTTCTTAACCCCATTCCATATTCACCTGCTATTTTTCCTTCTCTCCCTTTTCCTACTATCGAATTCCAGTCACCCATGACTATTAAATTTTCGTCTCCCTTCACTACCTGAATAATTTCTTTTATCTCAGCATATATTTCATCAATTTCTTCATCATGTGCAGAGCTAGTTGGCATATAAACTTATACTACTGTAGTAGGCTTGGGCTTCGTGTCTATCTTGGCTGCAAATAAACAAATTTCAGGAACGATTGATGTCTACGAATGCATAGTTTCGCTGTTTGCTAACTACCTTGTCCTAAATATAAATACTTCCCTCCATACAACACGTTTTTGTAACCTTGATAAGGATGTCATTGTTGAACATGGTTAATTGTTATCAGATGATTGATGTGAGAAACTAAAATTATTTTCCAGATTTACTGTAAGTCACTGCTAGCCTTCAAGGTGAGTAATGACTGACATAGAGACAGCAAAAGGAAATTGATTCTTTAATTACTTTCAGTAGCCATCGCTTGTTTAAATTAGGGTATGCAATATTCAGATCTGAGACGCTTCTCGATATTTCATTTTATGACTTTACAAAAAACCTGTAATCTCTCTGGTATACGTGAGTGGATACGAAACAATTGAGTAATTACAATAATACATATTGAATTAAGCCCACTCAGTAGAAATTAATGATTAAAATTCAGTTTCAGAATTACTTCATAGATATGAATAGTATTAGTTGAAAACAGTCTTGGTTGCTATTTTAATTTTTTTATTTATCAACTACGCGTTTCACCTTATTTAGGCATCTTCAGGCTGATCTATATTTCAGCCTGAAGATGCCTGAATAAGATGAAACGCGTAGTTGATAAATAAAAAAACTAAAATTGCAACCAGAAATGTTTTCAACTAATACTATTAAACACTGGTTTGTTGAGTCAAGCCACAGATGGATTGGAAGAATTTCGATAAATATAAATCATGCTTCTAAATGCACGTTAAAGATGAATTCTAACGAATCTGTCCTAATGTAATCCCAGCGGACAGAGTACTGAAGTTGTGAGCTTGGAACCGCGCCCTGTAGTCATTCGATGCCAGTATTTACTTTACTGTGGTGTCTAATATATTTTATCACCGCAGTAGTATAAAAACCAGCTCGCAGAGAACAAGCGTTGAATCCACAAAACGAAAAATAACATGAGAAGTTTGTTCATATATTGTCAAGAAAGCATCTCAGACTGGCTCAGAAAAGAAAGACACTGCCGCGCTGTAAGCAATTCGTAAAACTATACAACATTCCCTTAACTGTTTTCCTATTGTTGTCATATCGTAGCTTTGAAGATTAAGTATTCGTGCACAGTTTGCAACTGTTATGTGCAATTTTAGTGGCCACATTTGATTTTAAAAAATTAGTGAAGCATCTAAGCGTCGTAACGGAAGCGATGCCAGGCGGTACGCGTTGCTAGCGCACACTTACTTTGCGCGTGGCTCATTGCTTCAGAGCGGCGCTTGGTTCTGCAACTGGACGCGAGGAGTCAGCACCGCGTCTGCGATTGTACGCAGTAGCAGCTCGCCGGCTGGCGGACTCGCATACAGCTGACACCAGACACCGCTCGCCGCTCTCGTACCCCCTTCCGCTAGCGGACCTCTCGGGAAAGGAAAATAATAACGCGTCAATAACAAAAAACGTGAGAGCGCGGACCCGCAAGAGGCTGCGTGACTGCTACATGGCTGCGCCCGGGAAACTGCCCCGCCCAGGCCGGTGGCCGCGACGCGGGATGCTGCGCGTGCGCACGCCGCCGGCATTGACCGACGCGGCCGCAGCGCCCTCTGTGGGGGAGTGCACCCTGTTAACACCGTAAAAACCCACCCCATTGTGCTCGGCGTGGCTCTGACACGAAAGGCCAGCCATTGGCCCGTGACATGACGTCCCAATAGGGCAGATCCGCCTGAGTAGCACAGGTCGCAGAGTCAAGCGCCCGAGCTAAGCGCATACTAAACGGAAATGGAACTGGCGAAGGGCGTCAGCTCCTTATGGGCTTCTCACATCCGAATTGCTTTTCTAAATATCTCTGACGTCTTCAAACAGCTGTCCGAATGACTGAGGCTACGTCACGCCTACTGTTTGACATATTATGCTCCACATTTATCCTGTATTGGGGAGACGAACTACACATTATTCACAAGCACAGTCTCCGAAAGGGGGATCAAGATGGGTCAGGCAGTTTTCCCCTCATAGAAGCTTGAGGTTGATTTCTTATTCATTAGCGAATTCTCACACATTTCAAGCAATAATTGTCTGTGACATCACGAAACTACAGAGTCTGAACTGAAAAGAGCAGTGGTCAATAATTTGGCTTTAGCAGTTACTGTATAATTTGGATTTATTTCGTTTTAGCCCGCATCTCGTGGTCGTGCGGTAGCGTTCTCGCTTCCCACGCCCGGGTTCCCGGGTTCGATTCCCGGCGGGGTCAGGGATTTTCTCTGCCTCGTGATGGCTGGGTGTTGTGTGCTGTCCTTAGGTTAGTTAGGTTTAAGTAGTTCTAAGTTCTAGGGGACTTATGACCACCGCAGTTGAGTCCCATAGTGCTCAGAGCCATTTATTTCGTTGACAGCCGGCAGCGGTGGCCGAGCGGTTCTAGGCGCTTCAGTCCGGAACCGCGCGACTGCGACGGTCGCAGGTTCGAATCCTGCCTCGGGCATGGATGTGTGTGATGTCCTTAGGTTAGTTAGGTTTAAGTCGTTCTAAGTTCTAGGGGACTGATGACCTCAGAAGTTAAGCCTCATAGTGCTCAGAGCCATTTGAACCATTTTTTTTTTATTTCGTTGACACCACATCCTGTTCACAGGATATTACGCCGTTGGCACAGGATCCATTTCGGCGCCGTCCTGTAGATAGCCCTTTGACTCCCAACACTATGAAAAAAATATATAATTTTAAAATTTTTCACAAAATTAGCCTTACTTATAGTAGTAAGGAACGAATACAAGAAGTATTGGCAAGAAGGAAACCATCAGTGACTTTAAGGAGGTGGTTTCACATTCTTGCTACTGGGACATACAGTTTTCAACCACCGATCCTTTAATGTGATATTTGCAAGCAAATTCACATTTTTCCTACACAAAATCCCTCAGCTCGTAACTTCGATGAACTTACAACGCCTAAGATAAGTTACAGGAATCAAGAACAAGCAAAAATGAGCCTAAAAGTTAACAAATGTTGTATCAGAACTACATACTGCCTCAGTGATTTCATTTCGAAACCACCAACAAAAGCAGTACTACAAACTAAAGCATACGTTACAATAACTTTAGATATACTTTCACTGTCAATGATCTCAATATGGCCACTATAAAAAAATCCGCATCTCACAGTCTATGGCCGGCCGCGGTGGCCTAGCGGTTCTAGGCATTTCAGTCCAGAACCGCGTGACTGCTACGGTCGCAGGTTCGAATCCTTCCTCGGGTATGTATGTGTGTGATGTCTTTAGGTTAGTTAGGTTTAAGTAGTTTTAAGTTCTAGGGGATTGATGACCAGAGATGTTAAGTCCCATAGTGCTCAGAGCCACAGTCTACGTGTCGGCTGTTGATTTTAACTCTTTATGTGACTGCTACAATGCCTTACATTCGTAGAAGTACCTCAGTGTACTACTAGATGTCTGTCTTCCAATAGCATCGGTGGTTTCACGCTAAAAGCACTGCTACTTCAAAAAAATTAATGAAGTAGTGGTTCCAGGCAGGAACCACTGGTACTCGAAGGGTTAAGGTGAATGTGAATCTTTGCGGCACAGAATCGAAGTAAAGTCCCCAATCTTCTCTCTATTGCTTCTACGCACACCCTTTATCGAGATGTGGAAACGAATTGGCCCAACACCCTGACGAGTGGACTAGATGGCAGCTCCCAGACATTTTGATCAAGGCTCCCGTTTACCTGTATAACATCCGTCCCGAATCCTACAAGGCCGCTCCCTTCTTTTTACTGCGCCACGCAAACAACACAGTAGTTTCCCATTTCTCTGTGGGCAAAGAAGACACGCGACAGCTTGCTGACTTTACATTCTATTTTACACGGCACACCTACTTTTTGCCCGAAGAACACTTCCACGCTGTTCGAAAATGCGTTATCTCCAGGAAACACTATGGGTGGTGGTGGTGGGGGGAGGGGGGGGGGGAGGGCAACATCGCCCAACATCCATCATAGAGTTGCTAACCACGCAGTGCCGTTGCTGTGGATCAACGATAAACCGCGGAAACGACAACGGCTTTAGTTCAGTCCTATACTGCTAATTATAGCGGTCAGTTTAGGGTAGTTTTGGAAGATTTCCCATATTTATGTACTTTAATACTCATCCTGGGTTATGCTTTATTCAATCAACGCAAAAATATGTAGTGTCGAAAACATTTTACTCTACTTTATTTATGCTAGCTAACATTAAATAGTAAGAAGTATTAAAATCCATTTAAATGGCCACATGTTATGTTTTCGAAGCAAACAAATTATGAGGGGCAGTAGAAAGAAGAAGAGGAAGGAGAAAGTAAGTAAACTCTGTTATTTCAAAAGTAATCGCCCTAACTTTATACATAACTGTGATGCGACGGTCAATGCCTTCAGTGCACCTCTTCTTTCGAAACATATCGACGGCCTGAAATGTCTCCAAGAATTTGTAAATTGCACAGAGAGATCGGGACTGTATGTAGCGCGTGTTAGGACAACCTTGCGAAACTTTACAACACAGTGCAAACAACTGACAACAAATTGACCGCCCACTTGTTACCAAGGTTGTTTCGACTATGCTGTACAAGTTTCGTTGGGTAGCCCTTAAACATTCTCCACACAGTCCTGATCTTTTCCCATGCGATTTCCATATTTCTGGAGACGTGAAGAAAGACATTCGTGGCTGTTGATTTGATTCTGATGAAGAGATGAAAGCCCGGCTACAATCATTGTTCCGTGGACAACCGCAGACATTTTCTCATGAAGGCATTAACCGTCTTTTCTCACAGTGCGATAGATGTATTAACAATTATGGCTATTACTTTTGAAATAAATAGTTTACTTTCTTTTCCATCTGTCTCTCTTCCATGTGACTGCCCCTTATCTTATAATGTAGTTGTCATCACAGTTGAATACACGTTTTTTAAAGTTTATTTCCTTTCTCTCCACTTCGAAGAGATTTAATAGTGTATTTTTTGCAAGTTACTTTTGTTGCTGTCCAAAAGAATTTTCTCAGTCATTTCTGTTTTGTCCTGTTTTGGATTTTTAATTTTCGGAGTATACATGACGTCGCTGGTATATAAATTAAAAAAAATTGTGGTAAGTCGGATATCCTGGGTTTAATTATAAGAGAGATGTACTTTCACATCATTGAACTTAGCATATACCAATGAAATATGTATACCTTTTAGATTTCAAAGCAGTCCACCCTAAAACATTGAGATACAACAAGTTTTGTGGAAATCATGCCAAATTTCATTCTTGGGGCGCGATACGATCTCACAATCGTCGATAAACCTCCGCGTGAACTCTAATCTTCCTGAATTTCTTGTCGTAGCCGTTTTTAGAGAAGTATGTCGGAGGGAATAAAGGGAGAAATATGTTGTCCGAGCCTTCTTGGAAAACAGGCTTTCGGAATTTCGACAGTAGACTTCTCCGTGATTTTCAGTGCCCCTCTTGTAGCGTCTGTCACTGGATTTTTTATTTTTTTTTTTTGACGAAACGTGCCACTTTTGGTGGGATATTCTAAATCTCTTTTCCTAATTCCACCTCGCAAGGTTCACAGATTGACACACAGTACTCAACAACCGATTGAATAAATGTTCTGTACGCCATTTCTTTCGTGGATAAATTACCGGTCCGTGGACTTTTGTCTCTGTTTTTTAACCTAGCAAACACCTCCAAACGATGGTGGAGATTTGCCGCAAACGACACATGTTTCGGATTCCACGTTCTGCTGCGCGTCGTCTATTCCCAGTCGGATAACTGGGTAGGGAGACCCAAGTCGCTGAAGTGACATTCAATTGAAAGACTTGCATCAGGACTTTGAGCCACACGAAATAATTATTATTACTAAAATTTATTCTCCTCCTATACATATACATTGAAGTCCCCCGTCGAGTGTCGCTGTCTGTATGTCTGGATTCAGTTGCTGGTTGCTATATGCATCTCTTCCCTTTTCTGCATGTATAAACTGAAGGTCCCTACTCGCTTTGTGTACGGCCTAATCCCAGGAACTACTGTAGAGATGCTGCTATTCGCGGCGGACTGGCGCGACCGCCCGCCGACAAGCGAATGGCAGCGGAGGAACAGCGCCTTTGATCCACGGCTCGCATAGTTATCAGATTGCGGTAGGGTAGTCCGCTCACGCCCTTGGGCAGTGCAGAACGCCGACAAGTGGTGATTATTACTTAAATCATTTAATATACACTGAAGCGACAAAGAAACTGGTATAGGCATGCGTATTCAAATACAGAGATATGTAAACAGGCATAATACGGCGCTGCGGTCGTAAACGCCTATATATGACAATAAGTGTCTAGCGCAGTTGTTATATCGGTTAATGCTACTCAAATGGAAGGTAATCAAGATTTAAGTGAGTTGAACGTGGTGTTATAGTCGGCGCACGAGCGATGGGACACAGCGAGGTAGCGAGGTAGCGATGAAGTGGGGATTTTCCCGTATGAGCGTTTCACGAGTGTACCGTGAATGCCAGGAATCCGACATCGGTGCGGGCAGAAAACGATCCTGCAAGAACGGGACCAACGACCACTGAAAAGAATCGTTCAGCGTGACAGAAGTGCAACCCTTCCACAAATTTCTGCAGATTTAAATGCTGGGCCATCAACAAGGGTCAGCGTGCGAACCATTCAACGAAACATCATCGATATGGGCTTTCGGAGCTGAAGGCCCATTCGTGTGCCCTTGATGCCTGCACGACAGAAAGCCTTACGCCTCGCCTAGGCCCGTCAACACCGACATTGTACTGTTGATGACTGGAAACATGTTGCCTGGTCGGACGAGTCTCGTTTCAAATTGTATCGAGCAGATGGACGTGTACGGGTATGGAGACAACCTCAAGAATCTATGGACCCTACATATCTGCAGGAGACTATTCAAGCTGATGGAGGCTCTATAATGGAGTCCGAAAGAACAGACACTATATCCATATAAGTACCCAGTTCTGGCAATACCGGCCATGACCTTCCTCCACTGTGCGGATGCACACATATTACCCGAACTCTTACGGGACTTGGTAAGAATGTCTTCCACGAGTAATGAGTGTGTTGGGTAGGGACACTACGAATGTAGTGTGTGGACATATAAGGTGAGAATGTGGGTCTCGCGGGAGGCGTGCGCTAGATAGTCCCTTCAGTCGCACTATCGTCTGTGCCCTATGGATAGAGCGTCTGCCATGCTAGCAGGAGATCCCGGGTTCGAGTCCCGGTCGGGGAACACATTTTCATCTGTCCCCGTTGATATATATATATGAGCGCCCGTCAACAGCTGAAGGTTCAAAAATGGTTCAAATAGCTCTGAGCACTATGGGACTTAACTGCTGTGGTCATCAGTCCCCTAGAACTTAGAACTACTTAAACCTAACTAACCTAAGGACATCACACACATCAATGCCAGAGGTAGGATTCGAACCTGCGACTGAAGCGGTCGCGCAGTTCCACACTGTAGCTCCTAGAACCGCTCGGCGACTCCGGCCGGCGCGAAATAACTACAAATAGGGTTCTGAGTGAGTTCATGCGTGTTTAACAAGTGTACGGCATCAAACTAGATGGATCATGAATTTTGGGACAAGCAGAGTATCTTACATCATAGGCGACAAAAAGGTTACAAATAGCGGCAGTGTCTCCTAGTTCTACATAGATAGCAAAGGGTGTTGGCCGATGTCAGACCATGTAGATACTAACTGCTCAACTTCAGCGGCGCAATAGGCTTTATTGTTAGTTCATCTCACATTTGCGAAATATAACTATATACAGTTGCGTAGGAAGTGACTGATTCCTGTTCAAAAGTTGAATTTTTAACCTGACCATAAGCACAGTTTTAGCGGTGGTAAAACCAGAAGAACAAAGCTCATGTGGTGCTATTACCACACGTCTCGCATTGTTAGTGGTTAGTAGGATTACGCTTAGTATCTTACTCTGAATATACTCTGTTATGGTAGACAGTTGCTGATAGCCTTCTTGTTGCAATTGAATGAGAAACTTTAAAACTATGCGCGGAGAATCTCTTAAGTCGAGCTGCTAAGCAATACCAGAACTACCCTCGAGTATCTCTTACAAAGTCCCGTGTCGCAGCACCTTCTGTTTGATATCCCATTGAAGTCGTTCTACTAACGTTGGGAACACGATTATTTTGAATTAGTGGCTTCCGCGACAGCTCCGTTAATTCTGGTGTCACGCATATTTATCTTTGATTTGCAATTGCTACTGATGTACACCGACTTCACTGGAGGAAACAAGGGTCAACAATAGAGTCTGTTTGTGACAGACGCATTGGGTGTGTTCTTGCTGGCCAACCGAGCTCTTCCCAGGTTCGTCATTTAGTCCAATGATTGTATTTGTGCTGTAAGTTGGAGCGCTACGTCAGAACGATTGCAAACCAGGTAAGACAGGTGAGACTGAACAGGTAGCAGCAATGTGGATATGGACCGAGTTTCAGAAACCATCAGATTGATTGACTGTAGCGCTAGATGGTACACGTCTGTTACTACTCCTGTTGTGGGGTCTTTTCATCACAGAAGGTGCATGTTTTTGTTCTTTTCCCCTATTTTGTGTAAGTCGATGCATAAACGTTAATAGAAAATGTGAATTACGTTACAGGATGAATCACGTTTCTTGTTACACTGGTCGATGGTCGTGTTCGGATACGCCATCATCCAGGCCAATGGCTACTCGAAACTTACATCGCACCACGGACACAGGCTGGTGGGTGCGGTACTACGATATGTGGAACATTCACTTAGTCATCTACGAGGCCTGTGGTAGACGCAGTAATAGCTGTGGACAATTGTCCCTGTCTCAAGGTCAGAATCGAGTTACAGTGGTGTCTCGGACACGAATTTTGCCTGATCTGAACCTGATGGAACACGTCTGGAATGCTACTGCTTGCCAACTCCGCTCTCACAAACTACCCATCTGTAATTTACGGGCCGACCGTGGTGGCTTAGCGCTTCTAGGCGCTACAGTCTGGAACCGCGAGACCGCTACGGTCGCAGGTTCGAATCCTGCCATGGGCATGGATGTGTGTGACGTCCTTAGGTTAGTTAGGTTTAAGTAGTTCTAAGCTCTAGGGGACTGATGATCTTAGCAGTTAAGTCCCAAAGTGCTCAGAGCCATTTGAACCATTTTTTGTAATGTACGGTAATTGTGTGACCTTTAAATAGACATCTGGTGCCACATACCTCCGGAAACCTTTCAAGTGCTTGTCGAATCGCTGCTGTATTGCGTTCCGAAGGTGCTCCAACGTATTGTTATCTTGGTGGCCATAATTCGAATAAAAATATTTTGAGTTTTAGGTCGCGTCATTATGAACTAAAATACCGACGTCTGATTGTTTTTGTAGCGATCCTGTTCAGGGCGACTAACTACTGGATTCTAGTGATGGCCTTCCCCTATTGCTCTCTTATTTTAGTTGTCACATGACTACGAACTTCAGATCCCGTGATTCTGCTGAACAATTCGAAGTAAAGATTGTTATAGAGGGGTGGTTGTACGGGAGACTATCGCCTGTGCTACTTTGACATGTGACTGGTAGCCAATAGCGAATCGGCAGCTTGAACTCGGGCCCAGTCGTTTCCCCGCAGCGGGACGTTGATTGTATCTATGACTTCGTGGAACTGTTAATGTCATCAACATATTTTATTTGGCAGGGAAAATTCTATAATCAGACAGGTGGAGGGACAATGAGCTTCTGTTGCTTACCTGCAGCAGCTGACTTATTCATGGAAGCATTCGAACAGACAGCGGTAAGTTCTGCTCCATTGCGTTCACATTGTTGGCTGAGGTACGGAACGATACGTTTGTCATATGAACGCGTGGGAAGTAGAACGCAGCAAAGATTAGCTCCCCAACAGTTTGCATAAAAACACACATTTCACGCTAGAAATAGAAAATGACGGCGCTATTCCCTTTCTGAATGTAGAAGCGTACAGGACGTCTAGCGACAAACTAGGACACAAAGTTTGCAGGAAACAACATATCTGTATGCGGAGTTGCACTACTATGCAAAACAAAAGAACGATTAGAGGCCGAGTTCATCGGACTGGCGACACTGATAACCTCCAACATAAACTGAACAAGCACCGGACAATATTCCAAGCAAACGGATATAGAAACAACATATAACGAGCTGTATGGTATGGTGACGATAAATCAGAAAAAGGAACAGAAGAACTTCATCCTGTTGCTCGCTTACTTTGTGTGAGAAGCGACAGCGTCCTTGTAGGCGAGTTACTCCGCCGCAGTAGGAATTAAACCAATATTCCAGAGCGGCCGCAAGACCCGAGGTCTTTTGAGCTACACAAAGGATTCCGTAGATGCTCCCGGTGCTGCAGGGTTCTAAGAACTTCGATTTGAGCTCTGCGAAGCCTGTGTTTATGAAACCGAGAGACCGATTAGAACTTGCGTTGGAAGACTATTACTTGGAATTGGTGACTTCCATGAAGCCTCCGTGAATTCTGATATGACACAGATCCTTCTTCAATTTACAGTCGTTACTCAGTTACACCAACTTACTGGGGGACACAGGGCCTCGACAGTATTGTCTGTTGCGAATGGGACAACACAACAAATCAGCTATAGCTGAACGCCGCTAGGGTTGTGGGTGATCATGCGTTTGCTCGGCAGCTGTGGATGTATCAGCTAAAAATAAGGAGAGGCTATCGAAATAATTTAACGCCCTAACGTCTTGTTACAGGAAACACTACTCGTGGGTACAAGTTGCCAATTCACTGTTGCCTTCCAGTCACCTGCAGAGTAGCACAGGAAATAGTCTACTGTACAGCTTCCCCAACACAGCAATGTTTACCTCTAATTCTCCAGTTGCATCGCAGAATGTAATGCCAGTAGTAGCCTAACAGAAAGAAGACAGTATACAGGAGAAGACCATCGCCTGAATCCCCTGAACAGGACTGATCCAAAGACGGTCGAAACGTCGGTATTTTAGTTGGTTTTAGTGTTCCGCAATGACGCGTCCTAGTACCCACAATGACTATTCAAATTTACACTGATCATAGAAGACTTAGAACTTATGTTGGCGGTCAAAGTTTTGGTTAATCAGTGCATATTGTCCGTTGTAATCAACATTTGTGTTCTTTTTTTTTCAATTTTGGTTCTAATGTACTCGTCAAGAGAATCGTTTCATCTAACTTCAGATATATCGAAGTGAATAAAGTTATATTGGCGAGAATGTTCGGAATTTATAATGGTGTGTGTATTTAACACTAGTAAATCGACGTTTGTGGGTTACAATTACGCATTCTACGAATTGCAGCTGCATTATCTGGTTTGAAAAACCGTTTACCCTTAATCACAGCTTAGCTATTTATGTAATTAGTTCAACATTTTCACCTCTTTTCCGCTAGTTGACTAGTTCGTTGAAAGTGTAGGATCGCAAAGTAGTAAATACAGCTCTCTCTCATTCGACTGCTGTGGTATAATAGTGTGTTATGCGCATATTGTAACGATCGTATCAAGTTTCATTTGGTTACCGATTTCAACAGCAAACGATAGTCTGATGGAGAGCGGGGAGGGGAGGAGAAGAGCTAAACCTGGGGTATAGAGTATTATTAATATTTTGGAAGACGGCTTTAAGTGCCCATGAGAAAGTTCCAGTTCAGACCCTGGTAGAAACCCTCGTAATACCCACTTTTAAATCATTTACTTGAAAGGAAACAAACCTGAGAACACTATACCTTTTTACTTTACGTGATAACTAGGAGGGGGCCGTGACGTTCCCCCCTCTCCCCACTCCCCCCCCCCCCCCGCTCCCCCTTGCCCATGAGTATGGGCGTCCTTGCAACAGCAGCATGTATTTTCTGCATTTGTTATAAATTTCCACTACTTTCGATTTCATTACGTGTATTCTTTAGCGAGCATGACCATATATTTTATGAGACAGCAATATTAACGTCAGGTGCTGTGTTTGTGTTCAAAACTGACCTGAGGGCGAATGCTGGGGTGGATTTTCGGCTAGACAGGCTGGCTGGTGAAAACTCTATGGCCCTTTGTGAACAGATTGCGTTTTCACCGACAGGACGGCTCCAAACGTAACCGTTGACCGTTCAGGGCTAGCAGTCAGTGATCCAGCCGGCGTTAGTCGCCTAAAAAATATTGGAGTTCGCCAAACTCGGAGCCAAAGTAAATCAATTTATTGCCGTTGAAGTGTGTGAGTTGTAGTAAAAGCAGTGTTATCCTGGCTTAGCTTTGTCTGTTCTGAGTTCAGAACCTGGTGGAAACTTTCGCATTTAAAGGTAAAGATATAGGTGGAGGTCAATTGGGCTTCAGCTGTACAAATCAGATCTCGATCCACAGAATTCCCGAAGTTATGGATCAGCTTTTAAAACCCCTAATAATGCTGTGTGGCTATGGCCTCCCGTCGGGTAGACCGTTCGTCTGGTGCAAGTCTTTCGAGTTGACGCCACTTCGGCTACTTGCGTGTCGATGGGGATGATATGATGATAAGGGCAACACAACACCCAGTCCCTGAGTGGAGAAAATCTCCGACCCAGCCGGGCATCGAACCCGGCCGTTAGGCATGACATTCCGTCGCGCTAACCACTCAGCTACCAGGGGTGGACAAAACCCCTAATGACACAAACAATTCGTACCATCCCATCACCGAACAATTTTTTGACACTGTGCAGGTCTGAAATATTACCCAGAGACAACAACCTCTAACAGTTCCACGAATGTAACTTCCAAGGAAGTCTTCCATCTTTATACAATCTTCATTTCCCCCCTTCCCCCTACCCCTCTCCCCACCACCCATACCCCACCCTCTACCGAATAGAGAACGGGTGACATCCTATCTGTGGTCTTTGAACAAGAGAATGGTATCCGTCAAAGTAGTGTTTTTATTGTGACTGTCTTTGTTATTACAACTGACAATAAAATGTTTCTGTCAAAGATTGTTTATTTATGCATGCAAGATTTCTGTCTTTTGTTCTTTCTCTAGCCATGGAATAACGTTCTATCAGCTGCAAATGACAGTAGGAGATAGGATAGATGGAGAAGAAACTGTGTCCTTTTTATCTGTGTTCTGTTTATAAATTTTCTGAATTCAAAACGATTTTGAGCTTATCTGCTTTCCCGAATTTAGAAACCTGAAATCACAGAACCAAAATCTTTGAATATTTAAAGTGTGTTAGTTCATGGAGGGTAGACAGTGTTTACATAGCATTTGTACAATCTCCCCTTGATTATCCTTACATGACCTACGAGTCTACATCCAAACTCTGCAAGCCATCTTATGATGTATGTGGTGGAAGGTATTTGCGTCGTTTCCTGTTACACTCACGAAAGCTGCGTGAAGCACTAATATTGGTAAGCCTGCATGTGGTCTCGAATCTCTCAACTTTTATTTTCACGGTGTTTTGGTGAGGTATATGGTCTAAAGTATTTGGATACCTATTAGAGGAAATTAAACTGGGGTACATCCATCCTTTGCCATTATGACGGCCCGGACTCTGCTGGGGACATTTTCAGTGAGGCGTCTGCACGTTTGTGGCGGAACGTCAGCCATTCTTCATCAAGAGCCGATATCAGAGGCTGCGGCGAAGACGACGTTCTAACTCATCCGAAAGGTGTTCTATTGGGTTCATGCCGGAAACCTGGTCAGTCCAGTCCCTTTCAGGACTGTTATTGTCTACAAACCGTTGCTTCAGAAATGCTGCTTTATGATAGGGTGCTTTGTCTGCGAGTGGAACAGGAGAGGAAATGGCTTGTAGTGGTACAGGGTACCCTCCACCACGCACCGTACGGAGCATTGCGGAGTATCTATGTAGATGTAGATGATACAGTCAGTCATCGTCTCCAGTGTTTTCCTAAGCGCATAAAGCGGACCACACATTATCCACGAAAAACACCACCATACCGTAACCTCTTCCGTACTTCACAGTTGGCATTACATTTAAAAGCAGATAACGTTCTCCAAGCATTCGACAAACCCAAACCCTTCCATCGGATTGGCACAGGGTACAGCGTGATTCGTCACTCTAAATCACTCGTTTCAATTCATCCACTTGAAACGTCCCCTTAGAAAAATTATACAAGACTGTGCTTAAACTGACAGACTGTGCTTAACCTGACAGACTGTGCTTAACCTGACACACAATATTTTTAGCGCAACGCAATCTGACTTCCAATAATCCCTACAAAAGAATGGCCCTGACTAACATTAACCTATACCTTTCATAAATCACTTACCTCACAAAAATCTTCGTTACTGGAACTACTGCAATACAGCGAGCGCCACTACTGCCAGCTAAATAAAAGATTCAATCTACAGAAGGCACTAACTACTGATAGGGATAGTTAGCAAATGAAAGATTTTAATAGAGAACCAACAATGTATTTATCTTAATAGTCATAATATATATATAGCAGTTCATGACAAATTACAAAACTCCGCCATCTCTCTCCCCACATCCACCACTGCTGGCGGCTCACCTCCAACTGCCCAACACTACAATGGCAGACAACAATGCAAACTAGCCACAGACTGCACACAGCACAGCCAGTGATTTTCATATAGAGCGCTACGTAACTTTGCCAATAAGAAAACGTAAACAGCCTACTTACATAGGAGAAAACATAAACAGCCTACTTACATAGCCCCCATGCTCCCCACAAAAAATTTTACAAATTGTTTTGGCCAGTGGCCAATACAGATTTGAAAAAATTTTTCATAATTACAGTAAGAAAGATATCAAATGCACACACTTATTAATACAATGTTGGTCAACAGCTAAAATTTTCTCGCAGTCCATAAAGACAGTCCTGATCATTCATCACAGTAAAACTGCCGTTTCTTTTATCAAAGTCTGAGCAGTAAAAGACAATGCAGACGGAAGTAGTGGATGTCCATGCAGTCTCGAAGAAGTAGTGTTGTCCTTCCAACAGAAAGACAGTGCTGACTCTTGACATGCTGACAGGTAATGGGCCACAATGGAGCAAACCCACAGCAGAGTCATTCGAAGTTCTGAAGAATATTGGTAGGTAGGTCATCACAGAGCAGACCCACTGTAGTCCTGGTAGAGATTATGGTATTGGTGGGCCACCAGAGGTGCAGACCCACTGCAGTCCTTGTAGAAATAATGATATTGGTGGGCCATCAGAGATGCAGACCCACTTTAGTCCTTGTAGAGATGGCCAGCAGCCATCTGTTGTGACTGTGCAGGTGCACAATCACCATTGAAGAGTCTTGCGGATAATATAGCAAGTCCATAACCCACCACTTTTGCACTCACCAAAAAATTTTTTGAAATGTCCTTAGAACCAGCAATGCTGTTATCCAGTCCCTTGCTAAATTATTAACACACGTGCAAACACTAACAGTCCCTACTTCTCACATATTTTCCATATAGTATGACCAACAGAAACGTGTGCAGTGAAATGGAACTTACAAGTTACTTAATTTGATTAACTGCTGTCAATTACAATTTTATAACATAAGAATACAATAACAAAGGTACAAAATACATCATTAAAAACATAATAATACAGATAACATTTGTGGTAATATGGGCATTACAAAAGAATTGAACTAACATATACATCAGTGTTACAGGAATTATGACATAAGCAAATACATAAAAGATCAGAATAACTTTTGAAACATCAACTTTACACATGAGCATCAAAACAGAATAAATAATGTCTAAGCATCTTTACAAAGTAAATAACATATTATTAATGCCAATTATATTTGAGGATAACAGTATTCCTCATCATAGTGAATGTAGCTTAATATTAAATGAAGAAAAAATTCTATGAAACTACACAGAGGCAGAAAGAAAACAAATACACAAGGGTACACAAACACATAGTGGGATAACACAAAAGGAAAGGACAGGGTTTGTTTTACTGCAGTATTTTGCGTAGAGATCTCCCTTCGTTCATCATTATTCCCAAAAGTCCTATCTAAGCCTGCTTTCTGTATTCTGTTCACATCCTCTGTCAAAAATAGTTTTTCTCCACTGTACAGTATACTTTTTTTTTGCTCAAACCATTTTCATATAGCTTCTCAATACATTTCTTCCAAGTCATCATAGTTAGTTTCTTATATAGTCTACCCCTCTTAAGCTAACTTAAATCTACTGAGCTCAGATATATATACCAAGGGACGAGGCAATGCAGCATCACATAAAACAATTAATATAAACAGCAATGAAAAAAAACGCAGATTTGTGAAGCAAACAGCATTAAGAAATTAGCAAAGCAATTGTAATATTACAACTCATATAAGGCAATGTGCAGCAAACAATAAAAATAAATCATTAGTAAAACTGGCTTAACAGAATAATACAAAGTCAAATTCAATAACACTATGCCTGGCAAACAGCAGCAACTTATACCTAAACATGACATAGCTCAAGCAGAAAAAATATTACAATAAAAACAACAATGCAGATAAGGGAAATATATATTCACATCTTAATGTCTATGTAATTAAAGTGGTGCACCACAACTATTTCTACAAAAGAAATTACCAAGTACTTGAAAAGAAAATTATAGATGCAGTTACTGTTATTAGTCCCTTCTTATTGTTCTTTCCATTCCAAGAGCTCCTTTTTTCGAAGAATGTGGATCATAAAATAATTATTTAATAGATCTGTTGACAGAAAGTGTTCACATTAGCAAATGCATCGAAGTTTATTTTATAAAACTAACGCTGCAACACAGCTGGAAACCAGATATTAAATGAAATAAGCATTTACGCAAACCAAAACATAAAAATATCATTCAGTAGTCATGTGACATTTCACAAGTTAGTAGAAATTCTCTCAACTCTCGTAGAAAGACGCTTGTCATAATCAGGTGTGCAGATGTAAGTATCCTTCCAAGTAATGAGGGTGTCGCATTTGCAATGTTTTCTCTAAAGGAATGTCAATGGCGAGGATAATGGCCTCCCTTTTTTTTTTCACCTAATGGCTTTCTTTTGTCAGACGACTACCTCTCAGCTGGGCGCCCAAAACGCATTACGTGCAGGTGGTCACTCAACTTTCTTACGGAAATATTTACGACAGCAGTTTCCGCTACAGTGACAGTCTCATATAAAAATATTTCACAGGTCAAGAATTTGCGTTGAAAATGTGTAGAAGCAAAATCTTACAGCATAATACACATCATCGTCGTAAAAATATCATAACATCTCAGTCAATTCTCATAATCGTCGTAGCTTCCTCCAATAATTTCGAAACCTAAAAAAATTCTCTGCTCATGTCAAAAGTGTCATCTGCCTCAAACGTACTTTAAAAATCGTGATCCCATACCAAATATATCATTCAAAGCACTCATAATATCACAATGAGTCCGAAAAAATATGAACAGTTTACAAAGTACAGACAAAATACAATTTCGTAAGTGTGAAGTTATCCAACGCTGTAATTGCGTAAACGTGTGTCACTGATGTAGTAAAATAAATGTTTGTCTCTCTCAGTTAAATGATCAGATAGCTGTGTAATTTGTTTTAGAGAAATATGGTGCCGATGTGTAAAGTTGTATAAGCAAATACCATATTAGCTAGGGCTCCTTGTGCTTGCCAAACACATGATACACAAAGTAAGCGTGTACCCCCCTGAGGATTATTGTAATTATACCCTCAGGTGTTACAGATTACAGCAACGGAATGAAATGTATCACGGAAAACTTTCTTTGTAATTCAAAAATCTTTAAAAATAAATGTTTTAAGTACAAAATTAATCACTTAAATACGTGTCCTGTAGTGCTAGATGTGCGTCTTGCTGTAAGATAATCTCTGTGGAAGTGTCGTAGTTATCGTCCTCCAAAAGCTAAGTTCTGCAGAAGTCAATGTACTTACCTCATGATAAACAACATTAACCTATACCTTTCATAAATCACTTACCTCACAAAAATCTTCGTTACTGGAACTACTGCAATACAGCGAGCGCCACTACTGCCAGCTAAATAAAAGATTCAAACTACAGAAGGCACTAACTACTGATAGGGATAGTTAGCAAATGAAAGATTTTAATAGAGAACCAACAATGTATTTATCTTAATAGTCATAATATATATATAGCAGTTCATGACAAATTACAAAACTCCGCCATCTCTCTCCCCACATCCACCACTGCTGGCGGCTCACCTCCAACTGCGCAACGCTACGCGCTGTTCACATCCAGCTGCCGCTACCCAACACTACAATGGCAGACAACAATGCAAACTAGCCACAGACTGCACACAGCACAGCCAGTGATTTTCATATAGAGCGCTACGTAACTTTGCCAATAAGAAAACATAAACAGCCTACTTACATAGGAGAAAACATAAACAGCCTACTTACATAGGAGAAAACATAAACAGCCTACTTACACACTGTCCAGTTACATCGCTCTTTACGTCACCTCAAGCATGGCTTAGCAATGACTACAGCAACATTTGGCTTATGAGGATCTGCTCAACTGTTGCACCTCATTCCTTTTAACTTCCTACTCAAAGCCATTGTGCTCTCTGGACAGCTGGTTGCACTCTGGAACTCACGAGTGGTTCATTCCGCTAATTTCATGCGGTTTTTTTACAACTGCCCTCTGCACTGCTCAACGGTTTCTTGTGCGTCAATATATAAGGTCTGTCTAGTCTCAGTTTAGCTTTGGTTGTTGCTCCGCGTTTCCACTTCATAATCACATCAACAGTCCACTTGGACAGATTTAGAAGGGTGAAATATCCCTGATATGAAACTTCCTGGTAGATTAAAACTGTGTGCCGGACCGAGACTCGAACTCGGGACCCGAGTCTCGGTCCGGCACACAGTTTTAATCTGCCAGGAAGTTTCATATCATATCAGCGCACACTCTGCTGCCGAGTGAAAATCTCATTCTGGTAACATCCCCGAGGCTGTGGCGAAGCCATGTCTCCGCAATATCCCTTGTTTCAGGAGTGCTAGTTCTGCAAGGTTCGCATGAGAGCTTCTGTAAAGTTTGGAAGGTAGGAGACGAGGTACTGGCAAAAGTAAAGCTGTGAGAACGGGGCGTGAGTCGTGCTGGGGTAGCTCAGATGGACAGTCGGGTTCAGGCACTCGGCCAGTGCACATCGCGCGGTGACGGGCGGTAGCGCGGGCTAGTGTTTACGTCGCGAGCAGTGCTGAGGTGGAGAGCTGAGCAACGTGTGCGAGCGCTGTATTACTGTTGTAAGTACGATGTCGACAATTAACAGAGCGAACAGCGTTCACACTTTTCCGATCGCGCTGCATTGCGAGCGACGGCGTTTGAAATTCAAGAGTGGATTTTTGAGGATTTGATATTGCCTGAAGATATAGTCGACACGTTCCAGTTGGACTTTGTGCAGTACTCGTTATTTGTCAAATTTATTTCGAGTGACACTTATGAGAAATTCGTTGAGGAGCATGCTGGCGTGAGACCATTTCGTCATAATGATGGCAGTATTAGTAATTTCCAAATCGTGCCTTCAGGATATGGAGTGAGAATCGTCAGGGTATTTAATGCGCCGCCTGAGTGCCCTAATGATCTGATTGCACGTTCTCTGTCACTGTACGGCGCTGTTTTGTCAGTTACCAATAAAAAATGGTAGAGTGCATGTCGCTAGCAAGTTAACAGCGGCGTGCGAAGTGTACGTGTAGACTTAAAAAAGCATATACCTTCAAAAAATGGCTCTGAGCACTATGGGACTTAACTTCGGAGGTCATCAGTCCCCTACAACTTAGAACTACTTAAACCTAACTAACCTAAGGACATCACACACATCCATGCCCGAAGCAGGAATCGATCCTGCGACCGTAGCGGTCGCGCGGTTCCAGACTGTAGCGCCTAGAACCGCATATACCTTCGTATGTTGTCATTGGCGGCTGTCGCGCACAGGTAACTTACATTGGACAACCCCCTACCTGTTCGATCTGCCATTCAACAGAACATCTGCTGATGAACTGCACACGTCGACGTCCATTTCAGCTTCCACGGGAACGTCCTGCAGACGGTAGTGATAGGCTTGTCCCATTATTGAGTGAGGTAGTCGGGGGGACTGTACCACAACCCCGGCAGCCGGAACATGTTTTCGAGGCGGATATGCCAGTTCAGGTGGAATGCAGTGCCAAAGACATTCACGGTAGGACGGACGTCGATTCGGCCCCGTCATCATCGTTGGGACAATTACCGCTGGATACCAACGGTGCGCCAGCCAACTCTGAAACTAAGCTGCGTGAGACGCATTTCAGCTTCCACGGGAACGTGTTGCAGACGGTAGTGAAAGGCTTGTTCCATTATTGAGTGAGGTAGTCGCGGGGACTGTACCACATTCCCGGCAGCCGGAACATGTTTTCGAGGCGGATATACCAGTTCAGGTGGAACGCAGTGCCAAAGACATTCACGGTAGGACGGACGTCGATTCGGCCCCGTCATCCTCGCCGGGACAGTTACCGCTGGATACCAACGGTGCCCCAGTCGCCTCTGAAACTAAGCCGCGTGAGACGCAGGAGCGCCGGCCGGAGCGACCGTGCGGGTCTAGGGGCTACAGTCTGGAACCGCGCTACCGCTACGGTCGCAGGTTCGAATCCTGCCTTCGGCATGGATGTGTGTGATGTTCTTAGGTTAGTTAGGTTTAAGTAGTTCTGAGTTCTAGGGGACTTATGACCTCAGCAGTTGAGACCCACAGTGCTCAGAACCATTTAAATTTGAACGCAGGAGCGGGTGCAGATCAGTTTGCCTGAACCACCCCTACCGGCAGAGGCTGCAGCAGAAACGAAGAAAGGCCGCCGAAGGAGAAGCAAAGGGAATAGTAGCAAAGAGGAAAAGTCGGATGATTTGAGACCCGTACACACGTCAGAAAGTGGCAGCGAGACTGAACCTCAATCTTCTTGCTCAGTGCGCTGCGAGAACACCGCGAGGCAAGAACGCATTCGTGAGCAAACCAAACACCTGAAGGCACTACTGAGCACTGAGAGGGAACAGAGCTCCGTAACGGCTAAGAGGAAGAGCGAGCAGAGCAGGGAGCAGCTGCAGCAGCGCTCCCGCAGGAACTCGCTGCCGTCAGTCGCAGCCCCGCGTGGTGGCCAGGCGGATGCGACCACGTTGACAGACTCAGCTGGCGGTGGCGGGCAGGGCGGCGCGCGCACCGCGAAGCACCCCGACAGCAATGAGGCGTGGTGGCAGCAGGACGAGGAGATGCAGAAGTAGCTGCTCTCGCGCATGACGATCGCGCTGCGACCTTTTCCACTCCCTGACCCGTTATGGGTTTGACGTTTCGCCTCATACTCCAGACGTTACCAACGAGCTCGGTTCAAAGCCGTAGAGAAGAACTATCCCAATACTCAGAGCTCATTGTCCTCAAAGCGCAGTGAAACTCCATTCGCTAACTGATTTCTTGTATGGTACCAGCGTTGACATTGCCCTCCTACAGGAGGTAGTCACAGTCTTAGAAGTGCCCGGTTACGTTCTTATTGATAACATCAATGTCCAGAATGCTGTAGGCACTGCCATACTTCTGCGCGACGGTATACCCTTTACGGATGTGCAGCGGCTACCTAGTGGTCGTGGCATTTCTAAAAATGGCTCTGAGCACTATGCGACTTAACTTCTGAGGTCATCAGTCGCCTAGAACTTAGAACTAATTAAACCTAACTAACCTAAGGACATCACACACATCCATTCCCGAGGCAGGATTCGAACCTGCGACCGTAGCAGTCCCGCGGTTCCGGACTGAGCGCCTAGAACCGCTAGACCACCGCGGCCGGCATCGTGGCATTTCTCTTCGAGTGAATGGTGTGCAGGTTGTTAACGTGTATGCCCCCTCAGGTAGCACTCATAAGAGAGATCGTTCACATTTTTATAAAAACGACGTTCCCATTCTTCTTAACGCTTATCGTGCGCATCTCACCCTTGTTGGTGACTTCAGTTGTGTGCTTAACGACAGAGACCAAACTCCTAACACAAACAGATGTATCGAACTTGAACATTAAATTCATGGCATGCGTCTTCACGATACATGGGAACAACTGCACGGTGGACGGGTAGCGTACACCTTCGTAACCAGTCATTCTGCCAGTCGGCTGGATAGGATCTATGTGTCCGATGCCCTCCAGCGACACACTGTGAACTGTGACTTAGCTCCTGTCTACATCTCCGAACATTGCGCATATCAGTGTTACCTTAACCTACAACGCCAGCAGCCGGCCGCGGTGGCCGTGCGGTTCTGGCGCTGCAGTTCGGAGCCGCGGGACTGCTACGGTCGCAGGTTTGAATCCTGCCTCGGGCATGGGTGTGTGTGATGTCCTTAGGTTAGTTAGGTTTAAGTAGTTCTAAGTTCTAGGGGACTTATGACCTAAGATGTTGAGTCCCATAGTGCTCAGAGCCATTTGACCCATTTTGAACAACGCCAGCAAATTAACCGTGGGAAAGGGTACTGGAAATTGAATGTCAGCCTTCTGGAGGATGGCCAACTTGAAGAGGAGGTGAACATAAAATGGCAACAGCTCCAGCGGCACCGACGTCGTTACGCTAGCGTTCTACAGTGGTGGATTTAGTGTGTCACGCCTAAATTACGCCTCACCCTCATGAGCTTTTCGCAGAAACAGACTATTGAATGTTATTATCGCTGTTTGAGAGAACTGTACAGTCGCACTACCAATCCTTCTCGCCATATCGATGTAAATATCAAACGATATAAAGCGAAAATCACGGCGATACAACACAAACGAATGGAAGGCATCATCGTGCGAGCCCACCCCAAAGACGTTGCCGCCGAAGAACGGGCCTCTCTGTACCACATCCTGAGAACGACGAAACGGTGTGAAGCCATGTTGATCGAAGCCGTCGTTGATGACGCCGAGAATGCCATCACGAAGCAACGTGACATCATCTCGCACGTCTACGACTATTATAGTCAACTGTACAAGAAGCAATTCGTTGATGAACACTCGTGCAACGATTTTCTTAGGACCTTGAGCTGCCGCTTGTCACAACAGGATAATGCAAATCTGGAATCTGTTTTCACAGAGGACGAAATCTGACTGGCGGTCCACAGTGTAAAGAAAGGGAAATCACCAGGACCCGACGGTCTCAGCGCTGAGTTTTACCAGCGATACTGGAACCTCCTCGGTCCGACACTCCTCGAGATAGAGAATGAAATCTGTCACCTGGAAGTCATACCCAAGGCATTTACGGAAGGTATCATCTTGCCCTTATCGAGAAAAGGTAACAGCAGGAAGGTTGAAAACATGCGACCCATCACACTCCTGAATGCCGATTTCAAAATCATTACCAGATCGATTAAGCTACGGATGCAAAACGTTATGTACAAGGTTTTAGGCAGTTACCAGTACAGTGCACAGCAAGGCCGAAGTGCAATCTCAGCTGCTTGCGATTTGAGTGACATCATCTGTTCATATGCTGAAACCAAAGGACAGGGCGCTCTGATCTTTCTAGACTTTGAGAAGGTTTATGACCGTGTACGTCATGACTTCCTCTTTAAAAGCATGACGAAACTAGGATTTGGACCTCATCTCATAGAATTAATTCGCAAACTTACTACAAACGCCTCTTCAAAGGATTCTCATTACTGGCCATTTTACAAAAGATGTTTCCATTGGGCAATCCATCCGCCAAGGATGTTATCTGTCAATAATTTTGTACGCCATTGCAGTAGAGCCGCTAGTGAACAACTTAGCGCATAGCCTGTCACTATCCCATGCATCGCGTATGCTGACGATATATCAAAAAATGGTTCAAATGGCTCTGAGCACTATGGGACTTAACATCTGAGGTCATCAGTCGCCTAGAACTTAGAACTACTTAAACCTACCTAACATAAGGACATCACACACATCCATGCCCGAGGCAGGATTCGAACCTGCGACCGTAGCAGTCACGCGGTTCCAGACTGAAGCGCCTAGAACCGCACGGCCACACCGGCGGGCGACGATATATCAATGCCTAAAACAATGAGAGACAAACAACTGCAAAATAAGAAGGAATGGCTAGAGGACAAAGATAAGTTCATAGAAGAATGCATAACTAAACGAAAGATAGATAGATACCGATGACAGGGATACTAAAGAAGCCTTTTGAGAAAAAGAGAAACAGCTGTATGAATATCAAGAGCACAGATGGGAAAACATTACTAAGCAAGGAAGGGAAAGCTGAAAGGTAGAAGGATGCTACAGTATACAGGAGCTATGTAAGGGAAATGAACTTTAAGGCAATATTACAGAAAAGGAAAAGGAAGTAGATGAAATGGGAGGTACACTGCGGGCAGAATTTGACAGAGTACTGAAACAAGGCCACGAGAATAGACGATATTCCGTCGGAACTACTGATACCCTTGAGACAGACAGCCATGACGTTACTATTCCACCTGGCGTGCAAGATGTATGAGACAGGCGAAATATCCTCAGACTTGGAGGCGAATAAAATGGTTTCTGTTCCAAATAAACTAGGTGCTGAGAAGAGTGAGTACTAGCGAACATCTGTTTAATAAGGTATCGTTGCAAAATACTAACATTATTCTTTACAGAAGAACTAAGAAACTGGTAGAAGCCAACCTCGGGGAAGATCAGTTTGGGTTCCATAGAAAGTTAGTAACACACGAGGCAATACTGACGCTACGACTTATCTTGAAAGACAGATGAAGGAAAGCCAAACCTACATTTATAACATTTGTAGTCTTAGAGAAAGCTTTTGTCAATGTTAACTAGAATACTCTCTTTGAAATTCTGAAGGTAGCAGGGGTAAAACACAGGGAGCGAAAGGCAATCTACAACTTGTACAGAAACCAGATGGCAGCTATACTTGTCGAGGGGCATGAAATGTAAGCAGTGGTTGAGGAGGGAGTGAAGCGGTTGTAGCCTATCCACATTATTCAGTTTGTATACTGAGCAAGTAGTGAAGGAATCCAAAGATAATTTAGAGAAGAGCAAGAAGTGAAAGAAACCAAAGATAATTTAGGGAAGGAATTAATGTTCAGGGAGAAGAAATAGAAACCGGGGTTTCCCGATGACTTTGTAATTCTGTCAGAGACAGCAATGGACTTTGAAAAGCAGTTGAATGGACTGGACAGTGTCTTGCAAGGAGGATAAAAGATTATCAAAAGCAAAACAAGGGTTAATGGAATGTAGTGTAATTAAATCAGGCGATCCTGAGGGAATTACATTAGCAGACGGAACACAGAGTAGTAGATTAGTATCATATTTGGGCAGCAAGGTAGCTGGTGTTCGCCGAAGTACAGAGAATGTAATATGTAGGCTGGCAATAGTAAGAATACGTTTCTGAAGAAGAAATTTGTTAACATTTAGTACCGACTAAAGTGTTATTAATTCTTTTCTGAAGGTACTGTATTTGTCTGGAGTGTAGCATTGTATGGAAGTGAAACGTGGACGATAAACAGTTTAGACAAGAAGAGAATATAAGCTTTTGAAATGTGATACTACAGAGGAATTAAGGATAAATAGGGTAGCGCAATTAACTAACGAGTAGGTACTGAATGAAACTGGGGAGAAAGCTGTGTGCCGCAACTTGTCTAAAAGAAGGGATCATTTGATAGGACGCGTTCTGAGAGATCAATTTAGTATTGGAGGGAGGTATGGGGAATAAAATTTGTAGAAGGAGACCAGGAGATGAATAAGTTAAGCAGGTTCAGTAGGATGTAGATGGCAGTAGTTATTCGAAGAAGAAGAAAGAAGAAGAAGAAAAAAAAACAACAACGATCGAACAGTGATAGATACTTGAAGTCGCCAGGCATCAGTATTGAGTCGTTAGGCATTTTATTACCATGTCTGTCGCCCATTGTCTAGATGCAGTAGGTATTACATCACGTGAAGTTTACACGATCGAGTTCTACTTTGGCAATTTCCTTCATACCAAAAGGCACAGATCTAGCAATGAAAGAAACAATTAGCATTACGTTTTAATGCTGCGTGCTTTCTAAATGTTCAAATGTGTGTGAATTCCTAAGGGACCAAACCGCTTAGGTCATCGGTCCCTAGACTTACACGCTACTTAAACTAACTTATGCTAAGATCAACACACACACCCATGCCCGAGGGAAGACTCGAACCTCCGGCGGGAGGGCCGCGCAATCCGTGACATGGTGCCTCAAACCACGCAGCCACTCCGTTCGGCTGCGTGCTTTCAATTTTGTGTCTAACCACTATCATATTCATATACTTTACATAAAACGTCAAAATTACTAACGAAATATTATTAGCCGTGATGTTAACTGAATATTGTATTTGAAAATCTAAGCCGGTAAAGGCGTCTAGTTCAAAAATGTATGTTGCCCCTAGTGCAGACACTACAAAAAATGACTTTCTTAGCCACAGATGGAGTGTTTATGATCCCCACCAGTTCGGACTGAAAGAAGACATCGAAGGAATTCAGATGCGCAATGCAAGGTTTGTACCGGTAGGTTCGATGAACACGCGATTATTACGGAAATGATTCGTGATCTCAAATGGAAATCCCTGGATGGTAGACGACGTTCTTTCCGCAAAACACTTGAGGTAATTTAGAAAACCGGTATTTGTGATAGACTGTAGAAACGTTCTACTGTCGCCAGCGTACCGCCAAGACGATAAAAATTTGGGCTCGTACGAAGGCAGATACGAGGGCTGGAACTAAAATAGTGGCAACTATTTATTCACAACCGATACAAAAGAGTTACAGGTTTGTACCTGTTACTGTCCTTCAAAGTAGTCACCAGCGTTGTGTAGAACCCGTTGCCAGCCAAGTTGAAGGCGTAATACACCGTTATCAGAGCTTGCTCTGTAGATGATGCGAATGGAGCGCTCTACTGCCTGTCTAATCTCTGGAACAGTTCTGAAGCGAATGCCACGAAGTGGTTCCTTCATCTTCGGAATCAAATCAAAGTCACAAGGACTTAGGTCCGGGGAGTATGGTGGATGGTACAGTACTTCCCAGTCCCATCGAGTGAACAGAGCAGCCACAGCTTGCGCTGTATGCACCTGCGCATTGTCATGCAAACTGATGGTTGGGTTGCGCAGAAAGTGTTGCCGCTTCTTTCGCAAAGCTCGTCGTAGGTGATGCTCCAAAAACGAACAGTAATACAACGTAAGTCCTTGTGACTTTGATTTGATTCCGAAGATGAAGGAACCACTTAGTGGCATTCGCTTCAGAACTGTTCCAGAGATTCGGCAGGCAGTAGACCGCTCCATTCGCACCATCAACAGAACAGGCTCTGCTAACGGTATACTACGTCTTCCACATCACTGGCAACGGGTTCTACACAACGCTGGTGACTACTTTGAAGGACAGTAACAGGTGCAAACATGTAACTCTTTTGTATCGGTTGTGAATAAATAGTTTCCACTACTTCCAATAGTTCCAACCCTCTTATATACAGTTGTTTTTTCCTCGCTCTATCTGCGCGTGGAACAGGAAAGGAAAAAACTAGTAATGGTACAGGGCACCCTTCGTCACGCACCGTACGGTGGCTTGTGGAGTTTGGATGTTGATGTAGATAACGGAGAGGAGTGTGGACAGAGCCTTCGCCGGCCGCGGTGGCCGAGCGGTTCTAGGCGCTTCAGTCCGGAACCACGCGACTGCTACGGTCGCAGGTTCGAATGCAGCCTCGGGCATGGATGTGTGTGACGTCCTTAGGTTAGTTAGGTTTAAGTAGTTCTAAGTTATAGGGGACTGATGACTTCTGATGTTAAGTCCCATAGTGCTCAGAGCAATTTGAACCATTTTTTTGACAGAGCCTTCGGGCACTTCTGCCGTAGGGTGGAAGGTACGGAAATTCGTAATGTCAACAGTGACAAAGGTTGGAGTATTAGATAGCAAGGATGCATTAAGGCGAACACAGTTAACTGTAGGTCCATTCGCCTGGACTTGAAAAAGGAGTTTGAAAAGGAGGCTGTGCCGCGCGGGAGTAGCCGAGCGGTCTAAGGGCGCTGCAGTCGTGGACTGTGCGTCTGGTCCCGGCGGAGGTTCGAATCCTCCCTCGGGCATGGGCGTGTGTGTTTGTCCTTAGGATAATTTAGGTTAAGTAGTGTGTAAGCTTAGGGACTGATGACCTTAGCAGTTAAGTCCCATAAATTTGACACACATTTGAACATTTTTGAAAAGGAGGCTGTAATGCCAACTAGGGTAGTAGGCTTTCTCTATGTCGAGGGAGACAAAAAGAGCGCATTTGCGGGTGATCAGCTGGTGGGATAAGAGATGGGTGAGGTGCAAGCCCTGGTCATCCGAGGAGAAACTGGGACGAAGCCACGCAGGTTGTCGGGAAGGAGGAGGAGGAGGTGGTGGTGGTGGAGGTGGTGCAGGTGTTTATGAATGCGCCCGTAAAGGATGGATTCGAAGACCTTACTAGATAAAAAGGTGAGGCAAATAGAGGCGACGTGTGGAGGTATCATTAAGAGGTTAGTGAGGTTTGAGGTAAAGCGGGATGTTGAAGGTTTTAGCATTCTTTGAGGCGTTTATAGATAATGCAGTCGTCACCAGGGGATGTGTTGTAGTTTTTGTAGTACTTTTTTTGGGGAAGGGATGGTACACTATGTGATCCAAAGTATCCGGACACCTAGCTGAAAATGACTTACAAGTTCGGGGCGCCCTCCATCGGTAATGTTGGAATTCAATATGGTGTTGGCCCACCCTTAGTCATGATGACAGCTTCCACTCTCGCAGGCATACGTCCCTCAGGTGCTGGAAGGTTTCTTGGGGAATGGCAGGCCATTCGTTACGGAGTGCTGCATTGAGGAGAGGTATCGATGATGGTCGGTGAGGCCTGGCACGAAGTCGGCTTTCCAAAACCTCCCAAAGGTGTTCTATAGGATTCAGGCCAGGATTCTATGCAGGCAAGTCCATTACAGGGATGTTATTGCCCTGTAACCACTCCGCCACAGGCCGTGCATTATGAACAGGTACTCGATCGTGTTGAAAGATTCAATTGCCATCCCCGAATTGCTCTTCAGCAGCGGGAAGCAAGAAGGTGCTTAAGACATTAATATAGGCCTGTGCTGTGATAGTGACACGCAAAATAATAAGGGGTGCAAGCTACCTCCATGTAAAACAGGACCACACCATAACACCATCGCCTCCGAATTTTACTGTTGGCACTACACACTCAAATTCGGAGGGTTGGCACTACACACTGTGGTTCATGGTGTGGGTTCCTGTAGTCATGTCCTAGTTCATGAACCACGGGCAACGTATGAGTGGCCAAGTAAGTGGTCCCGACAGTCGGGATACCAGTTACTTTGGAATAAGGCTGGGCATCTCGGACATATTCTGAGTCGTGGTCACCTTTGTGCTCATAAGGCAAAGACTACCAAATCCACCGGTTAGTCCCTCAGCCGTTAGGGGTAAAACCCAATGGGACTCGGGGCAAGTAAGGCTAGCAACCTGCTTCCCTGGTACTCTAAATATGATGCTGGCAATAATCAGAGCAAAATGCCTCGGACCTTTGGAGGTGACGGAGTCCCACCTCTAACTGACAAACCAGGGACTCCTAAGATACGACTTGGCAAACAAATGGTAATGAGATGGGGAGCTATTAATATCAATGGGGGCTACTCTGGGAAGAAGGTAGAGCTGGCAGAGGCTGCAAGTAAGATGGGGCTGGACGTTTTAGCTGTTAGTGACACTCGGGTAAGGGGTGAGAAAGAAGAGGAAGTGGGAGAATACAAGGTCTACCTGTCAGGCGTCAAAGCAGGAATAGCACAATGGGGTGTAGGGCTTTACATCAGGAAAGAAATAGAAACCAGCGTAGTTGCAATAAGGTATGTAAACGAACGACTGATGTGGATAGATTTGACAGTGTCTAGCAAGAAAATTAGGATTGTGTCAGTATATTCGCATTGTGAAGGGACAGATCAAGATAAGATGGATAGTTTTTATGAGGCACTCAGTGATGTAGTTGTTAGAGTAAAGGACAAGGACAGTGTTCTGCTCATGGGTGATTTTAACGCCAGGATTGGAAATCGAACAGAAGGGTATGAAAAGGTTATGGGTAAATTTGGAGAGGATATGGAGGCCAACAGGAACGGGAAACAACTCTTGGATTTCTGTGCCAGTATGGGCTGAGTAATCACAAACTCCTTTTTTAAACATAAGAACATTCACCGGTATACTTGGGAAGGCAGGGGAACCAGATCTGTCATTGACTATATAATAACGGATCAGGAATTCAGGAAGGCTGTGAGGGACACACGTGTATTCAGGGGATTCTTTGATGACACTGATCATTATATAATCTGCAGTGAAATTGGGATTGTGAGGCCGAAAGTGCAGGAGGTCAGGTCCATATGTAGGAGGATAAGAGTGGAGAAACTTCAGGATAAGGAAATCAGGCACAAGTACATAACAGCGATCTCAGAAAGGTACCAGTTAGTTGAATGTAGTCAATTACAGTCATTGGAAAAGGAATGGACAAGGTACAGGGACACAGTACTAGAAGTGGCTAAAGAATGTCTTGGAACAGTAGTGTGTAAAAGTAGGATGAAGCAAACAGCTTGGTGGAATGATACAGTCAAGGCAGCCTGTAAAAGGAAAAAGAAGGCGTATCAAAAATGGCTACATACCAGAACCCAGGTAGACAGAGAAAGTTATGTTGAAGAAAGAAACAAAGCCAAACAGATAATTGCAGCATCCAAGAAGAAATCGTGGGAAGACTTTGGAAACAGGTTGGAGACTATGGGTCAAGCTGCTGGAAAACCATTCTGGAGTGTAATTAGCAGTCTTCGAAAGGGAGGTAAGAAGGAAATGACAAGTATTTTGGACAGGTCAGGAAAACTGCTGGTGAATCCTGTGGATGCCTTGGGCAGATGGAGGGAATATTTTGAAGAGTTGCTCAATGTAGGTGAAAATGCGATCAGTAATGTGTCAGATTTTGAGGTAGAATGGGATAGGAATGATGATGGAAATAGGATCACATTTGAGGAAGTGGAAAAAATGGTCAATAGATTGCAGTGCAATAAAGCGGCTGGGGTGGATGAAATTAAGTCGGAACTCATCAAATACAGTGGAATGTCAGGTCTTAAATGGCTACACAGGATAATTGAAATGGCCTGGGAGTCGGGACAGGTTCCATCAGACTGGACAAAAGCAGTAATCACACCAATCTTTAAACATGGAAACAGAAAAGATTGTAACAACTACAGAGGTATCTCTTTAATCAGCGTTGTGGGTAAAATCTTCGCAGGTATTGTTGAAAGGAAAGTGCGAGTATTAGTTGAGGACCAATTGGATGAAAATCAATGTGGGTTTAGGCCTCTTAGAGGTTGTCAGGACCAGATCTTTAGCTTACGGCAAATAATGGAGAAGTGTTATGAGTGGAACAGGGAATTGTATCTATGCTTTATAGATCTAGAAAAGGCATATGACCGGGTTCCTAGGAGGAAGTTATTGTCTGTTCTACAAGATTATGGAATAGGAGGCAAACTTTTGCAAGCAATTAAAGGTCTTTACATGGATAGTCAGGCAGCAGTTGGAGTTGACGGTAAATTGAGTTCATGGTTCAGAGTAGTTTCAGGGGTAAGACAAGGCTGCAATCTGTCTCCACTGTTGTTCATATTATTTATGGATCATATGTTGAAAACAATAGACTGGCTGGGTGAGATTAAGATATGTGAACACAAAATAAGCAGTCTTGCATATGCGGATGACTTAGTTGTGATGGCAGATTCGATTGAAAGTTTGCAAAGTAATATTTCAGAGCTAGATCAGAAATGTAAGGACTATGGTATGAAGATTAGCATCTCCAAAACGAAAGTAATGTCAGTGGGAAAGAAATATAAACGGATTGAGTGCCAAATAGGAGGAACAAAGTTAGAACAGGTGGATGGTTTCAAGTACTTAGGATGCATATTCTCACAGGATGGCAACATAGTGAAAGAACTGGAAGCGAGGTGTAGCAAAGCTAATGCAGTGAGCGCTCAGCTACGATCTACTCTCTTCTGTAAGAAGGAAGTCAGTACCAAGACTAAGTTATCTGTGCACCGTTCAATCTTTCGGCCAACTTTGTTGTATGGGAGCGAAAGCTGGGTGGATTCAGGTTACCTTATCAACAAGGTTGAGGTTACGGATATGAAAGTAGCTAGGATGATTGCAGGTACTAGTAGATGGGAACAATGGCAGGAGGGTGTCCACAATGAGGAAATCAAAGAAAAACTGGGAATGAACTCTATAGATGTAGCAGTCAGGGCGAACAGGCTTAGATGGTGGGGTCATGTTACACGCATGGGAGAAGCAAGGTTACCCAAGAGACTCATGGGTTCAGCAGTAGAGGGTAGGAGGAGTCGGGGCAGACCAAGGAGAAGGTACCTGGATTCGGTTAAGAATGATTTTGAAGTAATAGGCTTAACATCAGAAGAGGCACCAATATTAGCACTGAATAGGGGATCACGGAGGAATTTTATAAGGGGGACTATGCTCCAGACTGAACGCTGAAAGGCGTAATCAGTCTTAAATGATGATGATGATGATGATCACTACACACTTTGGCAGATGACGTTCACCGGGCTTTCGTCATACCCACACCCTGACATCGGATCGCCACATAGTGTTCCGTGATTCGTCACTCCACACAACGTTTTACCACTGTTCAGTAATCCAATGTTTACGCTCCTTACACCAAGCGTGGCGTCGTTTGGCATTTACCCCCATGATGTGAGGATAAGCAGCCGCTCGACCATAAAAAAAGTTTGCTCACCTCCCACCTAACTGTCATTGTACTTGCAGTGGATCCTGATGCAGTCTGGAATTCCTGTGTGATGGTCTGGATGGATGTCTGCCTATTTCACATTGCGACCCTCTTCAACTACCGGCGGTCGGTGTCAGTCAACAGACGAGCTCGGTCTGTACGCTTTTGTGCTGTACGTGTCGCTTCACGTTTCCACTTGACCATCACATCGGAAACAGTGGACCTAGGGATGTTTAGGAGTGTGGAAATCTCGCATACAGACGTAACACACAAGTGACACCGAATCACCTGGCCACGTTCGAAGCCTGTGAGTTCCGCGGAGCGCCCCATTCTGCTCTCTCACGATGTCTAATGACTACTGAGGTCGCTGATATGGAGTACCTGGCAGTAGGTGGCAGTGCAATGCACCTGATGTGCAAAACGTATGTTTTTTGGGGGTGTCCTGATACTTTTGATCATATAGTGTATCTATCGCAGACGGTTGGTAACAATACGTCATAACTGTGAAACTTTATTGGCCCTAGAACATATTAGGCTAGACATAACACAAAGGAAGACTGTAGGAAAGAAGATGTTTATGGGTTCAAAATGGTTCAAATGGCTCTGAGCACTATGGGACTTAACTACTGAGGTCATCAGTCTCCTAGAACTTAGAACTACTTAAACCTAACTAAGCTATGGACATCACACACATCCATGCCCGAGGCAGGATTCGAACCTGCGACCATATCGGTCGCACAGATCCAGACTGTAGCGCCTAGAACCGCTCGGCCACACCGGCCACCCCAATTATTATGAACTGTGACATTTCTGAGAGGGAATCACGAATACAGTCACATAACTGAGGCGATACTCCATAGTCACGCAATTTGATTAGAAGCCGCATGTGAGGAACGGTGTCAAAAACCTTCTAGATATGTAAAAATATGGAATCTATATTACGCCCCCTGTCGATGGCTTCAGATCATCAGTCCCCTTGAACTTAGAACTACTTAAACCTAACTAACCTAAGGACATCACACACATCCATGCCCGAGGCAGGATTCGAACCTGCGACCGTAGCGGTCACGGGGTTCCAAACTGAAGCGCTTAGAACCGCACGGCCACACCGGCCGGCGATGTTTATGAGCTGTCCGGCTTTTCAGTGATTAGTGACAGACAATCAGCGGTTGGCTTCCGGTGGGCATGTTTTCTTCCTGCTGTGACCGGAAATGTACTGCCAGTTCCTCTATTGCAGTTTGATTACGCTTTCGCATCCGTGCCCGTGAGTCCTGCGACCGCTTTCCGTTTGACTGGATAGCCGACATCCAGGACGCCGGAAGTTTATAAAAAAAATGGTTCAAATGGCTCTGAGCACTATGGGACTCAACTTCTGAGGTCATTAGTCCCCTAGAACTTAGAACTAGTTAAACCTAACTAACCTAAGGACATCACACACATCCATGCCCGAGGCAGGAGTCGAACCTGCGACCATAGCGGTCTCGCGGTTCCAGACTGCAGCGCCTAGAACCGCACGGCCACTTCGGCCGGCGGAAGTTTATAGCCATCCTCTATTGATATAAGGTTACTTAATAATTTCAATCATTTCTCGCATTTTTCGTTGCTGTGTCCATGACTGTTTCGCCAGCACACGTGCTTTCTGGAACATAAGTTGTCCAGTGACAGTGGTGTTCCGCTATCGCAGACATATGCTCGAAACGTCGGTTTTACAGTTTATATCTACAGCATTTTATGCAGTAAAGCGATATAATACCCAGAAAAGTTTTAATCATCTTGACACCGGCCGCTGAAGCCTACGTAGTTATGATTACTGTATGTTATCTTAGGACGTTTAGTGACCTTCAAAGACTGTGAGCCTATACGCCGGTATGTTTGAACAATAATTAGCGGTACAGATTATCTTGGTATCCACTTGAAGATCCACATTCGCATTGTTGCTGACCAGTGAGATCATCAGTTTGAATGAGTTCTAGCATTAGCACATAGTACGGACGTGGTGCTATGCAGTTTTGTGCCACGCTGTGGCGTACACCTTGGGCGTCTGACAGACAGCGGCCACATTCCCACAGTTGTTGCGAGGGAAACAGGTAGTGTCGCTCTGAGAAATTGAGGTGGCTGTAACTGCGTAAACCATCCGTGGAGGAATTTACTGTTTCGTTACACTATGGGAAAAAACACCTTATACCTTCAGCGAGAAAAGCTGCCTTCCCCAATTGTATCTCGCAGTCTCCCAGCGATGAGCATTCCGAATGTTCTTAAATTCCCTAGCCCAGTTCCTTTTGACCAACTCTGTGTCCGTTTTCCCGGGAAGCGAATCATTATTCTTCCATAAGTTAGCGACAGGCGAGTTAAACGGATATGTTAACGTAAGTTTAGCTGGAGTGGCCTCATGCGCTTCGTGGACTGGCGAGTTGAATGCAAAGTTCAGGCAACCCAAGGACTTATCAAGATACATTGAAAATCATCGTGTTAATTAACGCCGACTTCAAATTTCGATATTCTTTCAGCAAAGGAAGAGTGCGTATAATACGGGAAAGTAGTGAGAAAGGATACGCCGTTACTGAAACAAAACCTGTGAACGCAGGTCTGAGCATTATCGCTCATCAGCACCCTGGGCGACTCAGAGCGAGAGACAGCCTCTCCAAGACACTGAAGAGTCGCCTCTGTGGTTATTCCCCGGACATGGAACAGCCAGACAAAAAAACTAAAGGCGTCCACGACCACTAATACATATCTATTCCTCTTCGGGTATGGGGCAATGGTCGTAAATCTATAAATTATTTGTCCATATGACCACACTCTCGACTCGAATTGCGTAAACCCTTACGGATGTTTGGGTTTGGATTAGCATTCTCACAGTCCACACACTTGGCGGCCAACTTCCTAATATCCGAAAACAAAGTCGGCCGTGTTACGTGTTCTTTGACCTTCTCAGTAGTTTTATACTTCCTCAGGTGCCCTCCACATAAGGACCTGTGAAAATAATGAAAAACAGCTGGCAGCAACTGCTTGGGGAGACAAATGTTTGGAATTCCATCATTACGGGTATAGTAACATATACCATTTTACTTAAATGGCATCCGCTTAGCGACTTACCTTATCCGTCTCCTGATTTTCACCCAGCGTTCGTCCTCTTCCTGCTTCTGAGGCAAATATTCGAAGATCAGGGACCTCTCAAGACAATGGCATCCACGAAGGCCTCCTCATGATTCTCCTAAACTTCGGGCTCAGTTCTCAACTTCGAACATCCGGGACAACGTACCCGCTACTGCGCTGCCTGATCCTTTAATGTGTGACAAAACTGGAATGCGGAGATGTTCATGGCCCAGCGGGCAATTCGGCCAGTTTTCCGTGGCCTCTGAAGAGCTCAACTCAGACCTTGGTTGTGAGCTTTTACTTTAAAATTTAATGCTCAAGGTCAAAACGAAACTTTTCCGAGCCGTAAAATACCGCAGCCGGCCGGGGTGGCCGAGCGGTTCTAGACGCTACAAATTGTTCAAATGGCTCTGAGCACTATGCGACTTAACTTCTGAGGTCATCAGTCGCCTAGAACTTAGAACTAATTAAACCTAACTAACCTAAGGACATCACACACATCCATAGGCGCTATGGTCTGGAACCGCGCGACCGCTACGGTCGCAGGTTCGAATCCTGTCTCGGGCATAGATGTGTGTGATGTCCTTAGGTTAGTTAGGTTTAAGTAGTTCTAAGTTCTGGGGGACTGATGACCTCAGACCTCAGCAGATAAGTTCTATAGTGCTCAGAGCCATTTTGAACCAAAATACCGCAAGGGCTTCGAGTTCATAATTGTCAAACACTTAGAGGCGTAAGCAATGGGCTGACGCCCTCAGTCGTGTTCTTGTAACAGTACCGCCGCTATTCCAAAATTGGAAGCGTCAGGCTGGAGGACAAACTACGAGTACTTGTGGAAATCCGGAATCCCTAGAACTGCAGTGTTAAAAGTCTCCTTCAGGGCATCAAACGCCGTCTGCTCTGTGTCCGTCCAGTTAAAGATCTGGGCTTTCCTGTGGAGTTAATTTAGAGGTGCTGGCCAACTCAGCGAAATTCAGAACGAATTTCCCCCCAAAAATTAACATTCCTACGAAACGTGCGACTCCCCTATTATCCTTGGGCGATTTGTAGTCTCTATTAGCCTTAGTTTTTTCCTGGTCGATCTTCACACGCCGAGCCGAAATCGAGTGCCCCGAGGAAGATTACGGAATGCGCTAGATTGATTTTAGTGGGATTCACAGACCAACGCCTTTCAAATACTGCAATACTTAGCAAAAAATCTACAATACTTGTCTCATGTAATCGAGATGTTCCGAAAAGGTTTTACTGTACACAACGAGATCGTCCATATACAGTAAGTGTACACAAACTGAAACTTTAATCCTCCAAAACTGAGATCTAACAAGTAAGACAGAAATGGAACTCAAACTACATCTGCGTCTACATAGATACTTCGCAAGCCACAGTACGGTGCGTGGCGGAGGGTACCCTGTACCACCACTAGTCACTTCCTTTTCTGTTGACACGCCGTTAGAGCTAAGGAAAAACGACAGTCTACATTCCTCCGTCTGAGATCTAATTTCTCGTATCTTTTATTAGTGGTAATTGCGCGCAATGTATGTCGGCGGCAATAGAGTCGTTCGGCAGTCAGCTTCAAATACCGGTTCTCTAAATTTTCCCGATAGTTTTTCTTGAAAAGGATGTCACCTTCCCTCCAGGGATTCTCATTTGAGTTCCCTAAGCATCTCCGTAACACTTGCGTGTTGTTCGAACTTACCGGTAACAAATCTAGCAGCCAGCCTCTGAATTGTTTCGATGGCTTCCTTCAATCTGACCTGGTAAAGAACTCGAACACTTTAGCAGTACTCAAGAATAGATGGCACCATCTTACTAGGTCTCCTTTACAGGTGAACCACATTTCCACAAAATGCTCCGAATAAACTGAAATCGACCATTCGCCTTCCCTAACACAGTTCTCACATGCTCGTTCCATTTGATATCGCTTTGCAACGTTACGCCCAGATACTTAAACAACTTGACTATGTCAAGCAAGACACTAGTAATACACTATCCGGACCTTAGAGGTTTGTTCTTTCTACTCATCCTCATTAACTTACATTTTTGCACATGTAAAGCTAGCTGCCATTCATCACACAACTAGAAATTTTGTTTACATTGTCTTGTATCTTCCTACAGTCACTCAACTTCGAGACCTTACCGTACACAGTACCACCATCGGAGTCCGCAGCTCGTGGTCGTGCGGTAGCGTTCTCGCTTCCCACGCCCGGGTTCCCGAATTCGATTCCCGGCGGGGTCAGGGATTTTCTCTGTCTCGTGATGACTGGGTGTTGTGTGATGTCCTTAGGTTAGTTAGGTTTACGTAGTTCTAAGTTCTAGGGGACTGATGACCATAGATGTTAAGTCCCATAGTGCTCAGAGCCATTTTGAACCACCATCGGCAAACAACCGCGGGTAGCTGCCCATCCTATCCGCCAAATCATCTACGTATATAAAGAACAACAGCGCTCCTACAACACTTCCCTGGAGCACTCTTGACGACACCCTTGTGTTTGATGAACACTCGCCATCGAGGACATCTTATTGAGTGCTATACTTAAGAAATCTTCGAGCCACTCACATATCTGAACGTACTCCATAACATTCGTTAACAGTCTGCAATGTGGCGCTTGTCAAATGCCTTTCAGAAATCGAGATATATGGAATCTGCCTGTTGCCATTCATCCGTAGTTCGCAATGTGTCACGTGAGAAGAGGGAAAGCTGAGTTTCGCACGAGCCATGCTTTCTAAAACCATGCTGATTCGTGGACAGAAGCTTCTCAGTCTGAAGAAATTTTATTACATTCGAACTGAGAATAAGCTTAACGATTCTGCAGCAAACCGAAGTTAAGCAAAATGGTTTATAATTTTGTAGGGCCTTTCTTCTACCCTTCTTATGTACTGGAGTCACCTGCGCTTTTCTCCAGTCCCTTGGAACTTTGTGCTGGGCGAGAGATTTACGATAAATGCAGGCTAGGTAAGCGGCTTACGCCATAGAGTATTCTTTTTAAAACCAAATTGGGATTCCATCCGGACCTGGTGATTGTTTGCTTTCAAATCTTCCAGTTTTTCTCTACACCAGGGATGCTTATTACTATGTCGTCCACACGGGAATCTGTCCGATGGTTAAGTGATGGTATGTTTGTACGATTCTCATGTGTGAACGATTTCTTGAACGTGGAATTTAAAACCTCGGCTTTCGTTTTGCTATCTTCAACTGCCACACCAGACTGGTCAACAATAGAAGCCTTAGACTCACACAGGTTCCAGTCGATGCCGAAAGCCATAATAGGTTTAGATCTTTCTGATAAAGACATCTGATAGTACGCCTGATTAAAGCCGAATATAGGAAAGCAACAAGCTCCACGAAACCATGGAAAACAACTATGGAGGTACGGTAAGGGTACTGAATCTAACAACCTCACGATTTAATGCTTGATCATCAACTAAGAGTCGTTAACCCTCACCTCCCTGTTAGGAGCCAGGAAAATTTGTGCCGCATACGGCGACGTGGAGGGTTTCAAATGGTTCACATGGCTCTGAGCACTATGGGACATAACATCTGAGGTCATTAGTCGCCTAGAACTTAGAAATAATTAAACCTAACTAACCTAAGGACAGCACACACATCCATGCCCGAGGCAGGATTCGAACCTGCGACCGTAGCGGTCGCTCGGATCCAGACTGTAGCGCCTAGAACCGCACGGCCACTCCGGCCGGCCGTGGAGGGTTTAACCAGGCCAGCCTCCAACTCAGTAATCTTTTCTAGCTGACGCGCCTTGGGCGGGTATAGCCGGTAACGCGATTGCCGCACTGGAACCTGATACGTCAGCTGAATATCATACTATATGTTATTAGTAATCCCCAACTGCTCTGTCAATACATCAGGAAACACAAATTCAAAATGTATTGTGCCTCGACGGCTCCCAGATGATCTAACGGAAATTGTTTCTCATATCCAACAACCGCATTAACATGCTAACCTGAACTGTGTTCACACAAATCATATTTAACTTCAGGGTGGAACTTAAGAATAATTTTCCCGCGTAATCCACACTCACTGTGACAGTTATAAAATCGCACCCCAAAAATTAAGTTCGTCGAAAGATACCTAGCTGCTAGAAATTTCAGTTGTCAAGTTAAATGAACCCTTAGTGTAACTCGTACCTTCCCCACCAATGATAGATTCTCTGCATTAACAGCGCGGCACTACTTTTCCACCGGCTGTAGATGTAGAAACTTAAAAATGTTTATGCCGTTGGTACCACTGGTAACTTAGAGAAAAGTTACTCTCAGAATCTAATAAGCTGCACACCCATTCCCGGTTAATGGCGGCGCAAATGAAGGGAAGAGCACTCTTTACACCCCTTACCTTATTACAACCTTTAGTGGCCCGCTTCCGCTCCCCTCTGCCAACATCGTCAGCTACTCTTACCGGCGGGGTAGGGACGGGTTCCGGAGTTTCTCAGAAAGTGCCCCGCCTGGTTGCAGCAGAAACAATTCTCTGATCAAACAAACCCCTGACTGCTGCACCTTTGCTTCTTCCTAGCAGAACCCGTGCCTCCTTCACAATCATGCACCACTCATTTTTCATTAAGCAACTGGGAACCTTTCATAGTTGTGACTAATTCATGTAGTTCCTTGAAATCCTTCGGCTTACCGGTGGAAACCAGCTTCCAACGGTCCTCAGGGCACATTCCTTCCAAACTATTAATCCTTTCCACTCCAGTACATTCTAAACAAAGATCAAACCTTGCGTTACGAATGCAAAATTCTCATTTCAAGGTTGCACCCTAAAGTAATGCTGCCTCAACTTATTTGTATTTATGTTTGACAAGTTTCCAGAAATAATTATTTTACTCAAGCTCTGTATTGAACGTTGCTCACTAATGGTCCGAATCACCAAACCACGACAAGACGTCGCCTGCTTTATCATAAGTATATGTCCAAGTGATGCTAAATGTTGTTATCTTTACATATAGAAAAGTATTATCTTCTCAACAATCTTAAAATCGTGAGCTACACCCTTAATTTTTATATATGAAATTAGTGACTTTGCTCATGGAACTTTTGTTGCTTTAGTCTGCAGTCACTTTCAGAACTCTAATTAATCATTTAATTAACTAATTTAGTATGACTGCACACTGAGTTGCTGGTGTATCCATGTATTACCACAATAAAATAAAAACAGTGAATGGCTGAGGGAGTATGAATGAGGACACTGGCGTATTTAAGTTTATAAAAATAATGAAAAGTTTTTATTCATCCTTTTATAACTACAATCAAGCCGATAACTCTTACATAAAATGATAAACATAAATCAGGAAAGGAATGGTGCTTGATTGGCAAAGCATTCTTTGGGGTGGAAACTATACAATTCCTCACCTGAATTAGTCCCTTTTGCAACGCAATCGGACTGTGTTTACATGACTCCATTGTGGCGCTAAATTCTATTCAAATGGAAGGAACCACGATCAGGTACACCACAAACTATATATTTATATGGATATGGTGTCTGTTCTTTCCGAAAGAACAGAAACCGTATCCATATAAGTATATAGTTCTGGCAATACCGGCCATGACGTTCTTCTTCTATGCGAATGCACACATATTACCCGCGAACTCTTACGGGACTTGGTAAGAATGTTTTCCACGAGTAATTTTACACAGAGTACGCGAAGGAACTTGCCCCCCTTCTTGCAGCGGTGTACCGTAGGTCTCCAGAAGAGCGTAGCGTTCCAAAAGATTGGAAAAGGGCACAGGTCATCCCCGTTTTCAAGAAGGGACGTCGAACAGATGTGCAGAACTATAGACCTATATCTCTAACGTCGATCAGTTGTAGAATTTTGGAACACGTATTGTGTTCGAGTATAATGAGTTTTCTGGAGACTAGAAATCTACTCTGTAGGAATCAGCATGGGTTTCGAAAAAGACGGTCATGTGAAACCCAGCTCGCGCTATTCGTCCACGAGACTCAGAGGGCCATAGACACGGGTTCACAGGTAGATGCCGTGTTTCTTGACTTCCGCAAGGCGTTCGATACAGTTCCCCACAGTCGTTTATTGAACAAAGTAAGAGCATATGGGCTATCAGACCAATTGTGTGATTGGATTGAGGAGTTCCTAGATAACAGGACGCAGCATGTTATTCTCAATGGAGAGAAGTCTTCCGAAGTAAGAGTAATTTCAGGTGTGCCGCAGGGGAGTGTCATAGGACCGTTGCTGTTCACAATATACATAAATGACCTGGTGGATGACATCGGAAGTTCACTGAGGCTTTTTGCAGATGATGCTGTGGTGTATCGAGAGGTTGTAACAATGGAAAATTGTACTGAAATGCAGGAGGATCTGCAGCGAATTGACGCATGGTGCAGGGAATGGCAACTGAATCTCAATGTAGACAAGTGTAATGTGCTGCGAATACACAGAAAGATAGATCCTTTATCATTTAGCTACAATATAGCAGGTCAGCAACTGGAAGCAGTTAATACCATAAATTATCTGGGAGTACGCATTAGGAGTGATTTAAAATGGAATGATCATATAATGTTGATTGTCGGTAAAGCAGATGCCAGACTGAGATTCATTGGAAGAATCCTAAGGAAATGCAATCCGAAAACAAAGGAAGTAGGTTACAGTACGCTTGTTCGCCCACTGCTTGAATACTGCTCAGCAGTGTGGGATCCGTACCAGATAGGGTTGATACAAGACATAGAGAAGATCCAACGGAGAGCAGCGCGCTTCGTTACAGGATCATTTAGTAATCGCGAAAGCGTTACGGAGATGATAGATAAACTCCAGTGGAAGACTCTGCAGGAGAGACGCTCAGTAGCTCGGTACGGGCTTTTGTCAAAGTTTCGAGAACATACCTTCACCGAAGAGACAAGCAGTATATTGCTCCCTCCTACGTACATCTCGCGAAGAGACCATGAGGATAAAATCAGAGAGATTAGAGCCCACACAGAGGCATACCGACAATCCTTCTTTCCACGAACAATACGAGACTGGAATAGAAGGGAGAACCGACAGAGGTACTGAAGGTACCCTCCGCCACACACCGTCAGGTGGCTTGCGGAGTATGGATGTAGATGTAGATGTAGATGTAGATGAGTGTGTTGGGTAGAATGTGTGTGGACATATAAGATGAGAATGTGGGTCTCACGGGAGGCGTGCGCGAGATAGTCCCTGCAGTCGCACTGTCCTCTGTGCCCTCGGTGGCTCAGATGGATAGAGCGTCTGCCATTTAAGCAGGAGATCCCGGGTTCGAGACCCGGTCGGGGCACACATTTTCACCTGTCCCCGTTGATATCTACCAACCCCCGTCAGCAACTGAAGATATTAATATATAATTCGAACCACAAACTATAGTTCACGGAGAACAGGGAGCTGTGAATATCATTAAACAACCCTACGCCGGTGCAGCTGTACCTTACCCTTTCACTCCGATTCAGGCGGCAGCAAAACGGCATGCTGTGGGCTAGGGGCAGAGCGTGGCGGCAGCTGTAAAGTTCTCACTCGTCCACGAAAACTTGCAAACTACGTGGACTGGCGTTTTGACTATGAGAATGCGGGAAGTTTCCTTATCAGAGCAGTGAAATTACGGCAGATTTCAGTGTGAGGTGCACCTGTTCGCTGGTCTGGCCAACCAATTTGACTCACAGGCATGGTAGCGCTTGCTGGAATTGTCAAACGTCAGAAGGCCGACTCAGGACGAGTAAGTTTACTCTCGTGACACACGATATGTCCAAAATGATATGCAGTTCCACTGTCGGTACAGCTGGAAACAGGCACTGACTCTTAGCCCACCACAAGCTGCATACCACAAGTCTCATTCACTAGGAAAAGACCTGAAGTTCTCCACCAGGAGAGGGCCAGAAGACGAAGAAGGCAAATCATCACAGTGACGTTCCACCAAGCCTCGTACAGGAGCCGAATTAGCAGAAAAAACTGGCGTCCACGTTGTACAAACCAACTGAACTATCCTCCACTCATTGAATCTTCCCTCTTGACTGTTATGCTGGCCTGATAGCCAATTCAAACACAGCACTGGGGTTCCTACGCTGTGGGAGCAAGCCTCTACTGTGCATATCCTGAGGGGAGTCAATCAGCGACTCAAAATCCCTCTCGTCTGAAAAAAAGAAGATTTTAGACTAGGGAGGCGTCGTTCTCACGATAAGCATGGCCATGTTTCGGCAAAAAATGTCTACCTAGATGGGACCACATTCTATCATTTAAGAAGAGATCTAATCTTTCCACGCTGACCATTTCCAGTTTCTGAAAGAAGGCTGCTAAGCTTCCTAAACAGTCGTGTCTGTGAAATATATGTTTTTTTTTCGATCGCTAAAAGAGCGTGGCGACTTCCTGGCATCAGGGAAGTTACAGTCTTGCCTCCAATAAACACGTGCACCAGACGCTCTGATAATATCGTCCCAGCTTATAAAATGAGAATGCTTTTTGTTTTATGAGCGTCCCACCATTTGCACAAAACTTCATATTACAGCAGTCTATCTTAAATGGCTTCCGAAAACCATTTTCCGCTATCTTTCCGCCTTCAGAAGAGACTGTTGCCATGTTTTGCAAAACGTTTTGCGAACCGGGGCCCTAAGTGGCAAGAGTGGCGTGCCACGGCCCTAGATCCCTCTGCAGGTACAATTAACAGAGCGCTGCTTTCCCGAATCACTCGCACAGCCAGATTACTGGACACAAGATTTATGGCCCGCAATCCATCTTTCTCTCTGTCCTCCGTCGCCTGCACTACAGCCCCTCAGCTAAAAGTTCTCTGCAGACTACATGTGCAGTTATAAGAACATTCTTCTCACAATTTCCTCATATAAAAAAGTCATAAACCACACATACCAAACTTAGTGTTGGGGAACACGGAGATCATGACCTAAAATACGAATATAATCTAACCGACAGAGTAGTTACATTGAGAAAGTGGCTTTCTCAATGTCTACCTTTTGTCATAGGATAAATAATATGATGTGCTAGCAAATGGGAGCTACGAAGAATATCAATTTGTCATTTTAACTTAACCGATAATCACTACCTACCTCGACTTAACTGACAACGAGTCTGTGCCATTTAGTAGTCTAGCTACTGGATTAAGAAACTTACTGAACTAAGCCCACACCACTTCATCACCACTGCTTCGCACGTGGCTGTGCTGAGACGTAAGATTCAATCCGTCATCCAAACCATCTTGCACAAGCAAGCCATCACTTAAAGCTTGCAGTTGGGTTGCATTATCCCATAGCCCGTCAAGAGTTGTGGTATTCTCTTATTCACATTACTTAAGCACAAATCCTATAGCCTATTGGTCAAATAACTATAGCAGCAGCACACCGTCATCAGGCCACAAGTGGCCCATCGGGACCATCCGACCGCCGTGTCATCCTCAGCTGAGGATGCGGATAGGAGGGGCGTGTGGTCAGCACACCACTCTCCCGGTCGTTACGATGGTTTTCTTTGACCGGAGCCGCTACTATTCGGTCGAGTAGCTCCTCAATTGGCATCACGAGGCTGAGTGCACCCCGAAAAATGGCAACAGCGCATGGCGGACAGGATGGTCACCCATCCAAGTGCCGGCCACGCCCGACATCGCTTAACTTCGGTGATCTGACGGGAACCGGTGTATCCACTGCGGCAAGGCCGTTGCCTCAAATAACTATAGGCTCAGCCTTAATAAGCATTATTTGCTTATGGGTGGGACAAATATTTTCCAAAAATTCAATAGTGGCTTAACAAACTGAACACCTAATGACTTAAAATCTGGCAAGGTTAGATACATCTTTTAGTACATCCAAGTTGTTTGATTTGAATAACTTTTAAAAAGAAAACAATCTAAGACAGAGTCAGCCTATACAAGATGGGATGCACGCTGCTTCTCGCCAGTACATCAATCGTCGTGTCTCAGTTCAAACGTACAACAGCTTTCAGCTTGAATGACTGTCAATTTCGCACCTTATATGAGATTTATACGTTATAACAAGTAGATGTATAAGTCACCTGACATACTTTGGCGATAGTGAGCAGTTTTGCCTATCAAAATGTACATTATGTAATCCAAAGGGATGACACTCGATTCGATGGTATTAACACACCGAACCCAAATCCTGTAGGTCAATGAACAAAAGGTGAAAAAATCTCTTGGAAGAAACGTTTTAGTTTGGGGGCACACGCGAGTTGCGTTATCACGGCCCGCATACAACAAAAGGCTTCTAACAGGAGGTTGGTGACCTGCGGCGAGAGGGACAACGAACACGCTGGGCGATACATCGAGGGGAGCAGGTAGTGGCCCAGCGCTGCTTGCAACAGAGAAATTCTTTAGAAAACTGCGTTGGGGAATTTACACATGGATACAAACAGACGAGCGATGCAGTTGATCATGTGAAAGGCCCGTGGTAGGCTCAGGATGTAGGTGTGTAGCTTTTAGGAGTCAGGAGCGGGCATAAAATATCCGATTGCCTGAAATTTGATGGTAAGTTACTATGGGACCATACTGCTAAGGTCATCACTCCCTAGGCTTAGACACTACTTAATCTAACTTAAACTAACTTACACTAAAGACAACACACACACTCATGCCTAAGGGAGAAGGGAGGACTCGAACCTCCGACGGGGGGAGCTGCGTGAACCGAGATAAGGTTGGCTGAAATAAGCTCGGAAGGAGAAAAAGGGGCGATGTTGAGACGCAGTTTAAAGGTAAGGCCCTTTGCGATTGGCAGGGGTAGTTTCTACAAGATGAAAGGAACATTCCTAATGGTCTGAAAAAACTGTGATGTGAAGCACGAAAGAACACAGGTGGGGGACAGTTTGCTACAAAAGACACAACACCGAAAACTTCAGGGACTCTCCTCTGAACCAGCGGCAAGTGTAAAACAGGGCGCATCACGCTCTGTACGACGCCAAAAGAGGAATTTTGGGTGAACACTGCGTTCACTTTGGCTGACATTCGCCAAGAAATTAGTTGAAGAGTCGTTGAGCTTCGATAGCGGAGAAACGAAACAGCCACGTAGTTAACTGTTCTTGCGAGAACTGTGAGGGCATTGAAGCATACATGCTGCTCCATCTATGCACGTGTATATAGCCATATTTTCCAGACTAGGGACGAGTGCATGTTTTCTCGCCTAACGAAACACATAGGGCAGTTTCTACTGATACTATCAGTAAAGATTTTGATTTGCGCTTTATAGGATTTTCAGAGGGCGAGGGCATCCATGCAGCCAGCAGCACGTCTCAGCTAAAGGTAAATACCGCTCGCAGAGGTGTAAAACTGTTAGATCACCAGCTTGTGTCCACTGTGAACCCAAGCAACCTTGAGTAATCTTTTGCTCATCTTGTTACAAAAACTAACCACCCTCCATAGAGTTCATTGTCATCCTAAATAGTACCGACCTTAGAACTGCAATCGGATGATTTGTGATAATATTGGCCAACTTTACTGTCTAAAAGTAAGAAAAATCTTGTAGAGCAACTTCTATTTAAATTTTATATTGTTGTGTTCAGTGTCATTTCAGCTGAACAGGACGTAATGCGTTATATTGACAACTGTCCTGAAATTGTTATGTCACAATCCATGTAAACTCGTGTGCTTCTTTAACACCAAAATAGAAATTAAACCAATTTTACAGCTAAACACCGATGTGCTCTGTCATAGAATAGGTGTCCACTCCTAACCTCAATCATGTATTCTACTGACGCTTACGCACTCAAAAGGTGTTTTTTCTGATGTCTGACGAACGTGAAAAGGAGTGGATTGTCAGAGCTTGATGGCGATAAAGACGTGAACAGTTCTGGCAACTGCAACACACCAAAACTCCAATTATACACCCACAGCCAATCGGTCTCTGTAATGTAGCAATTGAAGATAAGATAACTTTCAGCAAAACTTTAAATAGATCTTTCAGAATTCTTAAGTACTATTAAGGGGAGCCGGAGGTGGTCAAATCCAAAAAATTACGACTTTTTTTTTTGCTACCGAAAATTAATTGGAACATTCCTCTTTAATGTAAACTTTGAATTATTGTTCTACTCGCCCTAGAAGTGGAGTTATTACCATTTTCCCCCACGCCTGCAGAGGAAATGGGCGGCCGCTGAATGCATCTAACACCCTCTCGTGACTTCCTGGCGAACTGCTTGGGATTTTCTCGGCCTGTTACGCATACAGCGCCTTATGTTACGTATACAGCGAGTGTGCAAGGGTTGGTTACATTGTTTTCTGTGACAAATGAAGCGCTAAGAGCGCGGAACATCGTCTCTCTGCTGGTTACCGTTTCGAATTAGTTCAGTGTTGCGCCTGTTGTTGGTAGTATTATACTTCTTGTGTAAAGCGTTGTTCCGGTTACGATGCCACGTTTTAGTAACCGTGTATATAAGAAGAGGAAGAACGTAGGGAAAAGAAAATTAACACTAATACCAAGTTACGATACTACAATTACTGAAACAGTGCGTTCTTCTGCTAAGCAACACATGGCCGGCCACAGCCCTGTGACATCTTCTAGCAAATACTACCTTGGGGATGGTGACTCCAAAGGTTTCAAGACTATAGAGGAACTGAAGCCATATGGAAATGAATTTGTAGTTGAAAAGTTGGAATGCACTGGGCATGTGCAATAGCGTATGGGTGCACGGCTTCGAAGGCTCAAACAAACTTTGGGTTCAAGTAAGCTCAGTGATGGAAAGACAATAGGAGGGAGAGGCAGGCTTACTGATGAGGTGATTGAACGTCTACAGAGACACTATGGGTATGCTGTAAGGCAAAATACTAGTAATGTTAGTGACATGCGAAAAGCAGTGTGGGCATTGTTCCTTCATACTGCCTCTTCCAATGAATACCCTCAACACAGCCTGTGCCCAAAAGATTCCTGGTGCAAATATAATGCAAAAAAGGACTATTATCACAAACATGGTTTCCCAGCAGCTGTGATAAATGCAATAAGGCCAATTTTTCATGACTTAGCACAGCCAGAATTGTTACACAAATGTCTACACGGAAAGAGGCAGAATCCTAATGAGAGCATAAACAATTTGATTTGGAAAGTGATTCCTAAAAGGGTGTTTGTAAGCATGAAAACACTGCACTTTGGCATTTATGATGCAATAGCAACCTATAACCAAGGGAACAGTGTGAAGTGTGAAGTTCTGAAGGCATTAGGATTTACAGCTGGGGTGAACACTGTACAAGCACTAAGAAATATTGACAGAGAAAGGATAAGAGGAGCAGAAAGAAGAGAAAGGCATATGAAGTATGATAGAACAACAGGCCAGAAAAGAAGACAGAAGAGGAAGCTTTTGGAGGATGAAGAAGAAGACCCTGATAATCCATCCTATAGTGCAGGAATGTATTGAGAAACTTTGCTAGCCATTTCCCGTAAATTAGAATTTTTCGAATATAAGGAACATTTTCTCAAAATCCACTCAAGCTAGAGAGATGAAATTTTTATACAGCACTCCTAGTGGTCACACGTACATTGTAACACAGCCATTTGGCAATATGTTCAGTAGTTTCATTTCAGTTTAATTATAAAGCAATTATTTGTAAAAAAAAATGGGTCATTAATAAAAAAAATAATTGGAAGGAAACTAGAAAAGATACTCAAAAATACCTCTGTCATAACTGCAATACTAAACCACTCTATATGTAAAAAAAATTCAAATTTTTCTATTTGGTAGTTTATTCATAAATGTTCCTCAAACTTAGTGATTTTAACATGGGCAGCTTAGGCACCTCCGGCTCCCCTTAAGCAGAACTCTGTCAAACCTGGACAACGTTGTTCAACAGATCGCAGCCAGCTGCCAAACAAATATGAGTTTAGCGTCCACAGACACAGCTTAAGTTTGCTTCAAGTTAACCACAAATCCGAACGGCTCGCTGACACACAGTGCACATCAGCAAACGCCCAACCCCGTTATGAGCTTCAAACAGAAATCCTCACCAAAAGTAATAGCCGTGGTGCAGACCCACAAGCTGCCCCAACCCTGTCGTTTCACAGTGCCCTTATACAAGCTAAAGGATGGACTCAAAGACCCTCAAGTGCATCTTCAGCAGAAAATTTCCTTTACAGAACTCCACAGCCAAATTACTGCCCCCACACTAAGCAATCACTGGCCATCCATGCGTTGTGTTCAAGTGCCGGCGCGTCGGACTGGACCGTAACAGCAGAGAAGGCTGTGAGACGATGTCAGCCAATAGTATGCTGACTAGGACCGCATGACGACAGGTGCGGCCCCTATACGAAGAGAACATAAGGGTCGCTCCAGCTAGCCTCGGCTGCACTAGAAGAGCCACACTAGAAGACGAGCTGTGATCCAACGATTTAGCCGTGACTTTATCAACTGCTTGCATGGAAATTGTATATATCGAAAAACATTGATTATTTGCATGTCGCCAATTGCTTGCGACACCTCGTTGTAAAAGGCAAAGTTAAGTACTGTCAATTCAATTTAGTGTAACACACTCCATTAATAAGATTTGCTTGTATGTAGTCCAACTATCCGAGAAAACAGCTTCCTAGCACCCTATTGTAGACTAGTGGGCAGGACACCACGTCGGCGATGGGTCATAAGAAGAACCTAGTGCCTCGAGGCCATGAAATTTTCTATTTTGTTCTGCTGGCGCCTTAATTCTCTCTTGTCTCTTCTTTGAAGGGGTGTTTACTTGCTTTAGCAGTCTCTTTTGCTAATCAGAGTTTCCAAGTGGGCACTGCAGAAATTTTCTTTGCCTTTGTACTTATTTTTCTTGCTTGCCTTGTCTGTTTCTTGTATTTGTCTCTTCCAACATGACCACGCCACCTATCCCACTCCTGCTCAGGCGCCACAGCCGCCAGTGTTAGATGCAACACAGGTAATGCAGATGTTTTACTTCCAGACTCAGCAAATATCTACAGTGCTCAACACGGTGCAGCAACTACTGGCTAACGCTGCGCACCTGACGGAACAAGCATCTCCTTCAGCAATACCTGCAGCTATACCACCTTTTCGCCAGTTTCGCGAACAAGAAGAGGAATGGCTCGAGTGGTTGCAACAATTTGAAGCCCACGTAATTGCTCACAACGTACCAGGTACTGTGAAACTACCATAGTTCTTGTCCACGATAAGAAGTGCAATGTTTAGGCTCCTAAACAAACTTTTCCCTAACGCCACTTCGAGTGAACTTTCGTATGAACAGGTTATAGATTGGCTAACTAAGTATTACGACCAACGAGTGAATGTGGTAGCAGCTGGGTATCAATTCTTTAATTGTGAAAAACGGTCAGAACAAACTTATCGTGAGTGGGTAACAGATTTGCAGGGTATGACGAGGAAATGCAAATTGCAGTGCTGCGTAAACACCTCTCCACACCGCGTAAGCAGCTCGCTAAACAGGCGGAAGCAACGGAAGAAACATAAGAATTCGACCCACTCACAAAAATGTAGTCACAGGGCCCATGTCATTAATCCAGTATACTCAAAGTCTGCAACAGGCATTAGAGAAACTAACAAGCGAACAATTTCTTCGGTGTTACACAGTCCAACAAACGTTTTGTTCAATTGGTCCTTTGTTGGAAACGTATGAAATTTCAGTTGGACACGGGTGCCTCTGTCACATTACTAAATCGTCACACATATGAACTGTTAGGTTTCTTACGCCTGACTAAAACTAGCACGCATCTGACGGCTTACAGTGGACAAGACATTCCCGTTCTCGGAAAATGTACTTCGCCTGCCATGTATAGCTCGCGAGCAGTGTCTTTTACAGTGCTACAATCACGCGGTTGTGAGAACATATTTGGTCTTGATTCCTTTGATGTGTTTTGCTTTAAAATTCAGGCTCATGTGTTGTCACTGTCTGCACTGAATGCAAAAGACAGTGTAGCTAGCTTGCTAAAAGAATTCCCGGAACTCTCTTCTAAAGGTTTAGGAAAGGCTAACAATTTTGGTGCACAAATTACTCTGGAAGACAATGCTCAGCCTAAATTTTTCAGCGCCAGAACTGTTCCCATTGCATTACAGGACAAAGTCGCAGTTGAACTTAAAGAATTGCAAGATGAGGAGTTATTGCACCCATACACGCTAGTCACTGGGCAAGTCCATTGGTTTTGCTCCCCAAACCTGCAGGTCGCATTCGCCTCTGTGACATTAAGTCTACAGCCAGCCCACAAACTGTGATTGATGCTTATCAATTGCCAAGCCCAGAGGATCTCATGGACAGAGTAGGCGCTGGTCGCTACTTTTCAAAAACTGATTTGTGCGACACCTATCTTCAAATACCGCTCGATGAAGAAACTCATAAAGTGTGTGCAGTACATACTCATTTGGGCTTGTTTAAATATTTGCGTTTGCCTTTTGGCAGTGCTTCCGCACCCGCTTTTTTCCAACGGTATTTGGAACGACTGACTGTGCAAACACCAAACATGATGTCCTGAGGTAACATCAAGCATCGGCATGTCGGCCTGGAATGTAACAGCAGAGAAGGCCGTGAGACGACGTCACCCAATAGTGCGTGGAGACCATGGAATTGGTCCGCCTCTACCAATCCATCTGTCACAGAATCTGTTGCTGAGAAGCGTACGAACACTTCGACTGAAATGTGCAGGAGCTCCATCGTGCATGAACCACATGTTGTGTCGTACTTCTAAAGGCACATGTTCTAGCAGCACATGTTGATTGTGGTGTCACCGCCAGACACCACACTTGCGAGGTGGTAGCTTTAAATCGGCCGCGGTCCATTAGTACATGTCGGACCCGTATGAAATCATGATAACGTGCTCCATTGAGCGTAGGTGGAAGAACACGGGGCCCAATCAAGACATCACCAACAATGTCTGCCCAAACGTTCACAGAAAATCTGTGTTGATGACGTGATTGCACAATTGCGTGCGGATTCTCGTCAGCCCACACATGTTGATTGTGGTGTCACCGCCAGACACCACACTTGCGAGGTGGTAGCTTTAAATCGGCCGCGGTCCATTAGTACATGTCGGACCCGCGTGTCGCCACTGTCAGTGATCGCAGACCGAGCACCACCACACGGCAGGTCTATAGACACGTACTAGCACTCCGCCCCAGTTGTACGGACGACGTTGCTAGCGACTACACTGACGAAGCCTTTCTCTCAATTGCCGAGAGATAGTTAGAATAGCCTTCAGATAAGTCCATGGCTACGACCTAGCAAGGCGCCATTAACCATTTCTAGAGAGAGTCTCACTTGTATCATCAAGAATGCTGTATACAAATGATGGATTAAAGTTAAGTATTCCAGCAGCTACGTACTTTTCTTTATAGCATTCATTACGTATCCTGTTTCAGACTTAAGCAAGCCTGCGTGAATTAAACGCGTGCCTTTCGGTTACCCGTCACTGTGGACTGGCTGTCTTGTCAGTCCACTACATTGATTGTGAAAATTTACAATTTGATCACGTTACTGACGAAACTAAAATGAGCTCTAACATGGAAATTAAGCGTTTCCGTTTGCATGTCCACATAACATCTTTTCTTTATTTGTGTGTGAGGAATGTTTCCTCAAAGTTTGGCGGTACCTTTTTGTAACACCCTGTATAAAGTCTTATTTTTACTTTGGCCAACGTTGAAAGGGAAATTCTCATTGCATTCCTAATCGGTTTATTTGCACCTTTGGATGGTGGTGCCGCGGAATTCCACAGCTGATAGTATTGCCCTGTCGTCAGTTGGCTTTAGGGAATAATATGGTCTAGGAATCACTTTTGCTAAGTTGGTTGCACGTTGTGCAACTGATGCAGTTTCAAAGTATTAAGCGATCTGATGAAACTTACTTAAACTAGGGTCATACTTTGTAACTGCGCTAACTTAAACTTCCTGGTTGGAAACTACATACACAATCACATTACTAATTAGAGATTCGACATTATAGTATGTTAGTCCCCCCTCCCATGAACCATGGACAATGCCGTTGGTGGGAAGGCTTGCGTGACTCACGATACAGATAGCCGTATCGTAGGTGCAACCACAACGGAGGGGTATCTGTTGAGAGGTCAGACAACCGTGTGGTTTCGTGAAGAGGGACAGCAGCCTTTTCAGTAGTTGCAGGGGCAACACTCTGGATGATTGACTGATCTGGCGTTATAACATTAACAAAAATGGCCTTGATGTGCTGGTACTGCGAACGCCTGAATGCAAGGGGGAACTACAGCCGTAATTTTTACCCAGTGCATGCAGCTTTTGTGTATGGTTAAATGATGAGGTGTCCTCTTGGGTAAAATATTCTGGAGGTAAAATAGTCCCTCATTCGGATCTCCAGACAGAGACTACTCAGGAGGACGTCGATATCAGGAGAAAAATAACTGGCGTTTTACAGATCGGAGCGTCGAATGTTAGATCCCTTAATCGGGTAGGTAGGTTAGAAAATTTAAAAAGGGAAATGAATAGGTTAAAGTTATATATAGCCGGAATTACTGAAGTTCGGTTGCAGAAGGAACAAGACTTTTGATCAAGTGAATACAGTGTTATAAATACAAAATGAAATAGAGGTAATGCAGGACTAGGTTTAATAATGAATAAAAAATAGGAGCACTGGTAAGCTACTACGAACAGCATAGTGAACGAATTATTGTAGCCAAGATAGACACGAAGCCCACGCCTACCACAGTTGTACAAGTAGCTCCGTAGATGACGAAGAGATTGAAGAAATGTATGAGGAGATAAAAGAAATTATTCAAACAGTGAAGGGAGACCAAAATTTAATGGTCATGGAGGACTACATTCAGTAGTAGGAAAAGGAAGAAAAGGGAAAGTAGTACGTGAATATGGGAATGGGGGTAACGAATGAAAGAGGAAGTCGCCTGTTAAAATTTTGCAGAGAGCATAACTTAATCATAGCTAACACTTGGTTTAAGAATCATGAAAGAAGGTTGTATACGTGGTAGAGACCTGGAGACACTGGAGAGTTTCAGATAGATTATATAGTGGTAAGACAGAGATTTAGAAACCAGGTTTTAAATCGTAACACATTTTCAGGGGCAGATGTGGACTCTGACCACAATCTATTATTTATGAACTGTTTATTAAAATTGAAGAGACTCCAAAAAAGTTTGAATTTAACGAGATGCGATCTGGATAAAATGAAAGAACCAGAGGTTGTAGAGAGTTTCAGAGAGAGCATTAGGGAACGATTGACAAGAACAGGCGACAGAAATACAGTAGAAGAAGAATGGGTAGCTTTGAGAGATAAAATAGTGAAGGCAGCAGAGGATCAAGTAGGTAAAATGACGAGGGATAGTAGAAATCCTTCGGTAACAGAAGAAATATTGAATTTAACTGATGAAGGGAGAAAATATAAAAATGCAGTGAACGAAGCAGGCGAAAAGGAATGCATACGTCTCACAAATGAGATCGACACTAAGTGCAAAATGGCTAAGCAAGGATGGCTAGAGGACAAATGTTAGGATGTAGAGGCATATATCACTAGTAGTTAGATAGATACTGCCTACAGGGAAATTAAAGAGACCTTTGAAGAAAAAAGAGCCACTTTTATGAATATCAAGAGCTCAGATGGAAAACCAGTCTTAAGCAAAGGAGGGAAAGCAGAAAAGTGGAAGGAGTATGTAGAGGGTCTGTACAAGGGCGATGTACTCGAGGGCAATATTATGGAAGTGGAAGAGGGGGTAGCTAAAGATGAAATAGGAGATAATGCTCCTGCTTGAAGAATTTGACAGAGCACTGAAGGACCTAAGTCGAAAAAAGTCTCCTGGAGTAGACAATATTCAATTAGAACTACTGATAGCGTTGGGAGAGCCAGCCCTGACAAAACTCTTCCATCTGGTGAGCAAGACGTATGAGACAGGCGAAATACCCTCAAACTTCAAGAAGAATATAATAATTCCAATCCCAAAGAAAGAAGATGTTAACAGATGTGAAAATTACCAAACTATCAGTTTAACAAGTCACGGCTGCAAAATACTGACATGAATTCTTTACAGACGAATGGAAAAACGTGTAGAACCCGACCTCGAGGAAGATCAGTTTGCATTCCGTAGAAATGTTGGAATACGTGAGGCAATACTGACCCTACGATTTATCTTAGAAGATAGATTAAGGAAAGGCAAACCTACGTTTCTAGTATTTGTAAACTTAGAGAAAGCTTTTGACAATGATGACTGGAACACTCTCTTTCAAATCCTGAAGGTGGCAGGGGTCAAATACAGGGAGCGAAAGGCTATTTACAATTTGTACAGAAACCGGATGGCAGTTAGAAGAGTCGAGGGACATGAAACCGAAGCAGTGGTTGGGAAGGGAGTGAGATAGAGTTGTAGCCTATCCCCGATGTCATTCAATCTATATATTGAGAAAGCAGTAAAGGAATCAAAAGAAAAATTTGGATTAGGAATTAAAATCAATGTAGAAGAAAAAAATCATTGAGGTTTGCCGATGGCATTGAAATTCTGTAAGAGATAGCAAAGGACTTGGAAGAGCAGTTGAACGGAATGGACAGTGTCTTCAAAGGAGGGTATAAGATGAACATCAACAAAAGCAAAATGAGGATAATGGAATGTAGTGTAATTAACTCAGGTGATGCTGAGGGAATTAGATTAGGAAATGAGACACTGAAAGTAGTAGATGAGTTTTGCTATTTAGGGAGCAAAATGACTGATGATGGTCGAAGTGGAGAGGATATAAAATATAGACTGGCAGTGGCAAGGAAAGGGTTTCTTAAGAGGGGAAATTTATTAACATGGAGTATATATGTGTCAGGAAGTCGTTTATAAAAGTATTTGTATGAAGCGTAGCCATGTATGGATGTGAAACATGCACGGTAAATAGTTCAGACAAGAAGAGAATAGAAACTTTTGAAATGTGGTGCTACAGAAGAATACTGAAGATTAGATGGGTAGATCACGTAAGTAATGAGGATGTACTTAAGAGAATTGAGGAGGAGTTTGTGGCGCAACTTGACTAGAAGAAGGGATCGGTTGGTAGCACATGTTCTGAGGCATCAACGGATCACCAAGTTAGTACTGGAGGTCAGCGTGTAGGGTAAAAATCGTAGAGGGAGACCAATACATCAATACACTAAGCATATTCAGAAGGATGTTGGGTGCAGTAGTTACTTGGAGCCGGCCGCTGTGGCCGAGCTGTTCTAGGCCCTTCAGTCCGGAATCACTCTGCTGCTACGGTTGCGGGTTCGAATCATGCCTCGGGCATGGATGTGTATGATGTCCTTTGCTTAGTTAGGTTTAAGTAGTTCTAAGTCTAGGGAACTGATCACCTCAGATGCTAAGTCCCATAGCGCTCAGAGCCATTTGAGCCATTTCAGTTACTTGGAGATGAAGAAGCTTGAACAGGATAGAGTAGCATGGAGAGCTACATCAAACCAGTCTCTGGAATTAAGACCACAACAACAACACCAACAACTATATGTTACACAGTGAGCACAGTAATTAGGACTGTTGACTAAGATCCTGTAGGTCGGCCAACTGGTATGTATAATATATATTTTTATTTCTCACTAAATCACTTTTTTTACGATACAGTCATAGCCAGTTTCGGCTTTCAAAGGCCATCTTCAGATGCTGCGGGCATCATTTGATGAACTAGGAACAAGTGTTCATGCGTTGCCTTTGAAGGTCGAAACCGGTTATGATTGTATCATAAAAAAGTGATCGAGTCAAAAATTAAATAAATAATTCCTCACAATAAGTAAATCGCCGTCGACGCAAACAAAATGCCGTTATTTCCAAAACGGGATGTATACTGGTAGTTCACTTTCTCCCGACACTGACTGGAACTTATTCCGGCAGCCACTACACTCGTCTGCGTATCCAATAAACGTACAACAAACTACGCAAGACATCGAACGACAAGCTACTGGGTACCGCGAAAGACTGTAATTTACGCTGCAGCTCGTATATATTACTGCTACAAAATAATAACAAAGCATAATGAGTATTATAAATATTATAAGCCTTGCAAAACAGCAAAATATATTCCAAGTTTCCATTGAATCATCAAATGCCGGAAAGTTAGGTACAGGCAATGCTGGAGTGTGCAAGCAAGGATATTGTTTAATTACTTTCAATTAGTGACAATTTATAAAAGAATTGTACGAATTTTTTACGGATTGTAATTAAATTTAATTTGTTATCAATAGTTACAATTTTATTTAACTGGGAAATCAAATTCTAATTAGAATTCTGTGATATGCATTTCGTCACCTGATATAAGATACAGAGGGCTACCGGGCAGTTTGTGATCGGGAACAGTGACGTGCAATTTGTTCCACTGAATACTGAAATATTCTAATGGCTCTAACGTCGTCGACCTTTAATAGGATTCAATCGAATTACTTAAACAAAACACATTATGCACTGTCAAATGACAGACATAAAGAGCAACGTGCGACCGCATCAGTTTAAAGGCGACCACCCAGATGATAAAATGGACGATCGTGAGTTATTAACAATGGCGGAGTTTAAAGGGGCTGACTTGAGGGCTAATTAAAAATAAGTATGAAACTTCCTGGCAGATTAAAACTGTGTGCCGGACGGAGACTCGAACTCGTGACCTTTGTTTTTCGCGGGCAAGTGCTCTACCAACTGAGCTACCCAAGCACAACTCTCAGCCCATCCTCACAGCTGTACTTCTGGCAGTACCTCGTCTCCTACCTTCCAAACTTTACAGAAGCTCTCCTGCAAACCTTGCAGAACTAGCACTTCTGAAAGAAAGGATATTGCGGAGACATGGCTTAGCCACAGCCTGGGGAACGTTTCCAGAACGAGATTTTCACTCTGCAGTGGAGTGTGCGCTGATGTGAAACTTCCTGGCAGATTAAAAGTGTGTGCTGGACCGAGACTCGAACTCGGGACCTTTGCCTTTCGCGGGCAAGTGCTCTACCATTGAGCTACCCAAGCACGACTCACAGCCAGTGACGCACCGACGCCGGACCGAATCCGCCCGGCGGATTAGCGACGAGGGCCAGCCTGGATGTGGTGTTTAGGCGGTTTTCCACATCCCACTAGGGGAATACCAAGCTGGCCCCCACGTTCCGCCTCAGTTACGAGGCTCGCAGACATCTGAACACATTCGCACTATTCCATAGATCACACTAGACGCAGACAGCTGGGTTACACTAATTCCTTCCCAGGGGGTACGGGGTGGTGACAGGGAGGGCATCCGGCCACCCCTTAAAAATTAACATGCCACATCCGGTTAACTAGCAGACCCTGAAAGTCGGGATTAATGCTTGGAAAGAGAGAACCTATGTTACAGCAGGCGCCACTGGTGTATTGGAAGAAAGAATACGATTCATTTAACGAGAAGAATTGAATATAAGGACGCTTCATTTGTGAAGATACCACGTTTTCTGAACTCTCATCGTAACTGGTTGTTGGAATGAATATCTTAGGAATGTTTAAAGAAATAATCCAGCTCATTCTGTGCGCCGATTTGTTAGTGTGAACGAGACGTGAGTTCATCACTTCATGCGAGAACTAAAATAGCAGTCGAAGCACTCGGTGAAAGCTGAAGAGCCTGCACCAAACATGACAAATTTGAGTCCATATACCGAAAGGTTATGGAAAATGTTTTCCTGAATGGAAAAGAGATTCTCTCTATCGTTTATCTTGTAAAAACTAAAATAACAACTGTTGAATACTAAGTAGCACGTCTGAACCAAGTGTATGAAGAAATATGTCTGAAGAGATCTGCTTTGCAAAGGAAAAGGAATCGTTTTCCATCAGGAACATGCATTGCCTCACAATGGTGGCTTGGCAATGTTGAAAGTGAAGTATGAACTCTTGGAATATTCGCCACACTCACCAGCTTTGCCACCGTTTCACATTCATGCGTTTCAACATCCAAAGGAAAGCGCGGCTAAGAAACAGTTTGAGAAAAATGAATAGTGTGAAATGCATTCGCAATCTGCGGATACGATAGTACAACGGCCATACGATTTACTAGAAACATTAAATTATTTGTGCCGGACCGTGACTGGTATGCGGATTTCCTGCTTGACGCGATCGCTGCCTTAACCGTCTGGTTTTTTTACATAACTTCAGCAGACGCCCGAAATATGATTTTTTTAAATAAGGTATCAAGGGGTCTCGAAGTCGCGACTTTATGTGTACAGTGTGGGACATTTACCACTTTTTTTTGTACAACATTTCGATACTAGCCAGACACTTTATCGCATTTTTTTTACTCCGCATCAGACACTTTTTTTTATATAAACTAATGCTTTCTCTGCTAGAAATTAATAAATCTTCTTCTAATTTTAAAGCACTTCGTCAAAAAACTGTAACTCTACAGTCCCAAACCCCATATGATATGTGGTTTGGTTGTTATCTCATAGCGCAACCTAAAAACGTAACGTTTCCATAAAAACCGCCCAGACATCTGCGTCAATTTTTTCGCCTTCATCGCTGAGAGCGGGAAAAATGGGGCAATGTAAAATGACTTACAAAACATCTATGTATCCAAAGTGCGAAATTTTTGGAGAATTCTAACTTGGCGCCTATCGTCTTCCAGTATGGCCCCCTGTATCTTGTATGTATATGTGTAAAGCTGAAGCTTTGGTCTTGAAACCAGACAGGTCCAAACCCCATACGATATGTGGTTTGGTTGTTATCTCATAGCGCAACCTAAAAACGTAACGTTTCCATAAAAACCTCCCAGACGACTGCGTCAATTTATTCGCCTTCATCGTAGAGAGCGGGAACAATGGGGCAATGTAAAATGACTTACAAAACATCTATGTATCCAAAGTGCGAAATTTTTGGAGAATTCTAACTTGGCGCCTGTTGTCTTCCAGTATGGCCCCCTGTATTTTGTATGTTACAGTTCCCCATTTAACCGTCGCCGTTTTAAGAGGGCAACGATCGACAATGACCCCAATGACTTATGCCGGTCTACAGCAATACCCCATGGAAAAGCAACATCACCGAAGCCCTGAAGTCTAAGAATTTTACTTTTGACCTCATTCAGCCGTGCACGAGAGACTCGACAGTAAGCAGCTAACTCCGGCATTAGCAAGGGAAACTCATCAATAAGGCAGAGGAGAATCACCACATCGTTGGCATACACCGAAACCGTCAGGGACGCACCAGAAAAGGTCATTCCTCGTAACTGATGTGAGAGACGGCGAAGCAGCAGTTCCAGAAAGAGATCAAATAAGGAAATCGAAAGCGGGCTGCCGAGGGACACACTCCGACAAATCACTGTCGACGGCGTCATTTGACCCTTAACAAGTATTTTCGCCACAATGCCCTGAAACATGTGAGAAATAACTACACGAGCCTCAGGGATGAAACCAATTATCTCCAACATATTGGTCAAATAATTTTAAGAAACGTAATCAAAAGCTTTGTTAAAATCCAGAAAACGAAGGGTACAGTGGACATAAGTTACTTCAGCAACTGAAATCACATCCCGGTACTCCGCTATTGGAGTCAAAATTGAGCAACCAGGAAAGCAACTCTGATATTCCCAACCACGTTCACCAGAAGAGGAGACAACCTGCTACTGATGACCCTCGCAGCAGTTTTATAATCAGAATTAATTAAAGTGAGAGGACGAAAAGAATCTACACTGACACTGCCAGATTGTTTCGGTATCAATACCATTTTACCCACTTTAAAATCTGCCGGCACTGTTCTCCCTCGCATAAGCTCTTTTAACATCGCCGTAAACGTCGCACTTAAGAGGAGCCAAAAACGGACATGAAACTCTTTAGGGAGAGCATCCCGGTCAGGTGATTTACGGTGGGGAGGAGCAGCAATAACTCCTAACACCTGATATCCCTGAAAGGCGGCCAAAAATTCAACGTTATGAGCAGATGTGATACTCTCACTTAGGGCTCCACAAGCATCTTCGGAAATCAGTCTCACATTGTTATTGTCTGCACGTAGTTCTGCGTAGCATTGGTGGAGAGCACTAACAATATCACCTCGCTCAGTCAGTTGGCGACCTGCACCAACTGTGAGAGACATAATGAAGGAGCGACGACGTCGCGACTGATGGCGAATCAGGTGATACGATGATGTCAGTTTCCCTTCAACAACCCCTCTCCCCCCGATCTGATGCCGCCTGAGCTGCAGTAGCCTTTCTTTAATGCGGCGAACGTCTTGGGTCCGTAGAGGGGCGTTACCTGCTCGTTTAAACAGTTCACACAAAAGAGAGTAGTGAAATTCGTAAGTTTTCATGAAGTCCCTCGCACGAGCAGCACAGTACAATATTAAAGACTGATGGAGCTTCGGCTTCGCTAAATCTATCCACCAATCTAATAGCGCAGCATAACGCGCAGCGGAGCGAAGACAACGCTCCCACACGGCGCCAAACACATCATCCAGCGCGTTATCCATGACATGTGAGACGCCCAGCATCCACTGTGGCCGAAATAGTTTAGCAGGCTGCTGTTCAAGGTTTAAAGTAGCCGCTACAGCACAGCGGTCAGAAAAGGAAATGGTGATGACGTCAACCACAAGAATCTGACCACATAAATAATGAGATAAGTAGAACTTGTGGATACGCCTGGAAAAGGTGACGGTAACAAACGTTGGGATATTTCTGTTCCTACACGTCACACAAACGCATCCAATGAACCAATTCACTTAATTCACGACAAAAATCGCAATGCAGGGGCTGATCTCTAGGACGCGAAACACAGTTAAAATCAGCACCCAGCATGAGACACCGAAGACTCTTTTGCAAAGGATAGACAACAACTTTGTAAAACCGGGAACTCACCACTATATGACCCAAACCAGACGGTACATATAAAACAACCAACGTGAGGTCAAAAAGACGACACCCTATGCCCCTACTAGAATACGATATTTGAATATTGAGAATGGGAATGCCCTCACGAAAGGAAAAGCCGGCACCAGTCGCACATTCAAGAACCACATTCTACATCTAGATCTAATCCACATGGATACTCTACAAATCACATTCAAGTGCCTGGCAGAAGGTTCATCGAACCACCTTCACAATTCTCTATTATTCCAATCTCGTATAGCGCGCGTAAAAAATGAACACCTATATCTTTCCGTACGAGTTCTGATTTCCCTTATTTTATCGTGGTGATCTTTCCTTCCTATGTAGGTCGGTGTCAACAAAATATTTTCGCATTCGGAGGAGAAAGTTGGTGATTGGAATTTCGTGAGAAAATTCCGTCGCAACGAAAAACACACTTCTTTTAATGATTTCCAGCCCAAATCCTGTATCATTTCTGTGACACTCTCTCCCATATTTCGAGATAATACAAAACGTGCTGCCTTTCTTTGAACTTTTTCGATGTACTCCATCAATCCTATCTGGTAAGGATCCTACACCGCACAGCAGTAATGTAAAAGAGGACGGAAAAACGTAGCGTAGGCAGTCTCCTTAGTAGGTCTGTTACATTTTCTAAGTAGCCTGCCAATAAAACACAGTCTTTGGTTAGCCTTACCCACAACATTTTCAATGTGTTCCTTCCAATTTAAGTTGTTCGTAATTGTAATACGTAGGTATTTAGTTGAATTTACGGCTTTTAGATTAAACTGACTTATCGTGTAACCAAAGTTTAACGAGTTCCTTTTAGTACTCATGTGGATGAAGTCACACTTTTCGTTATTTAGGGCCAACTGCCACTTTTCGCATCATTCAGATGTCTTTTCTAAATCGTTTTGCAGTTTGTTTTGATCTTCTGATGACTTTATTAGTCGATAAACGACAGCGTCATCTGCAAAAAACCGTAGACGGCTGCTCAGATTCCCTCCAAAATCGTTTATATACATAAGGGACAGCAAAGGGCCTATAACACTACCTTGGGGAACGCCAGAAATCACTTCTGTTTTACTCGATGACTTTCCGTCAATTACTAGGAAATGTGACCTCTCTGACAGTAAATCACAAATCCAGTCACATAACTGAGACGATATTCCATAAGCACGCAATTTCACTACGAGGCGCTTGTGTGGTACAGTGTCAAAACAGTTGAAAACAGTCTGAAATTCAGGGAGAGCTAAACTAGTTAATACCAGCACAGGAATCATAAATAAAGTGACTAAATAAAGCCAAACATAAATCTGATTCAATTCTATTAACATTTATGCTAATAAAGGTGTAAGCGTGAGTCATCAATCAGAATAAGAACAGATGGAAACGGAAAAAACATACAACTTATTCCTTCCCTCGAACGTCACGATCCATCGCCACGTCTATCGACGAATCTGACGGAGCGGAAAAGTGCTTTGTTCTGTCGACCTTTATGTTTCTGTTTTGTTGTTCTTTTTCTGTGGAATAGCACGACCCGGCTTCATTCGTTATTTACGCCTGCCGTATGGCAAGCTATCCTCCGCCGTCGGCGAGATAGCAGGATCGTTCACCACATCCACGTCAATGATTGCCGGCCCTGAATCGGAAGCTGTCTGCGCAGGAGGAACCTATAGTTAAAGCGACCGACCCACGTCAACGGGACAATCAGACGGCAGGCCGAACGGCACGGGAGACAAATCATGTGAAACTACCCCCGAGTCTGGTTTCTCTAAGTGCAAGGAAATACAGTCACCGTCGGAAGTAATAGACAAGAGAACAGGAGGGTGCTGGAACGAACGGAACAGGCGGCAAGGAAGTCGACACAAAGTGTTCCGACATACACTCCTGGAAATGGAAAAAAGAACAAATTGACACCGGTGTGTCAGACCCACCATACTTGCTCCGGACACTGCGAGAGGGCTGTACAAGCAATGATCACACGTACGGCACAGCAGACACATCAGGAACCGCGGTGTTGGCCGTCGAATGGCGCTAGCTGCGCAGCATTTGTGCACCGCCGCCGTCAGTGTCAGCCAGTTTGCCGTGGCATACGGAGCTCCATCGCAGTCTTTAACACTGGTAGCATGCCGCGACAGCGTGGACGTGAACCGTATGTGCAGTTGGCGGACTTTGAGCGAGGGCGTATAGTGGGCATGCGGGAGGCCGGGTGGACGTACCGCCGAATTGCTCAACACGTGGGGCGTGAGGTCTCCACAGTACATCGATGTTGTCGCCAGTGGTCGGCGGAAGGTGCACGTGCCCGTCGACCTGGGACCGGACCGCAGCGACGCACGGATGCACGCCAAGACCTTAGGATCCTACGCAGTGCCGTAGGGGACCGCACCGCCACTTCCCAGCAAATTAGGGACACTGTTGCTCCTGGGGTATCGGCGAGGACCATTCGCAACCGTCTCCATGAAGCTGGGCTACGGTCCCGCACACCGTTAGGCCGTCTTCCGCTCACGCCCCAACATCGTGCAGCCCGCCTCCAGTGGTGTCACGACAGGCGTGAATGGAGGGACGAATGGAGACGTGTCGTCTTCAGCGATGAGAGTCGCTTCTGCCTTGGTGCCAATGATGGTCGTATGCGTGTTTGGCGCCGTGCAGGTGAGCGCCACAATCAGGACTGCATACGACCGAGGCACACAGGGCCAACACCCGGCATCATGGTGTGGGGAGCGATCTCCTACACTGGCCGTACACCACTGGTGATCGTCGAGGGGACACTGAATAGTGCACGGTACATCCAAACCGTCATCGAACCCATCGTTCTACCATTCCTAGACCGGCAAGCGAACTTGCTGTTCCAACAGGACAATGCACATCCGCATGTATCCCGTGCCACCATACATGCTCTAGAAGGTGTAAGTCAACTAGCCTGGCCAGCAAGATCTCCGGATCTGTCCCCCATTGAGCATGTTTGGGACTGGATGAAGCGTCGTCTCACGCTGTCTGCACGTCCAGCACGAACGCTGGTCCAACTGAGGCGCCAGGTGGAAATGGCATGGCAAGCCGTTCCACAGGACTACATCCAGCATCTCTACGATCGTCTCCATGGGAGAATAGCAGCCTGCATTGCTGCAAAAGGTGGATATACACTGTACTAGTGCCAACATTGTGCATGCTCTGTTGCCTCTGTCTATGTGCCTGTGGTTCTGTCAGTGTGATCATATGATGTATCTGACCCCAGGAATGTGTCAATAAAGTTTCCCCTTCCTGGGACAATGAATTCACGGTGTTCTTATTTCAATTTCCAGGAGTGTATTTACAGGTTCAGAGGAAACACCCGCGCTAAAGTGGATGGAGCAGCAGAACCCACAATCTCAACTTTCGGCTCAATAGTCCTGACTCCATCCCTACCATCCTGAGAATCAGCAAATGCACTAGGTTGAGGGGGGTGGGGAGGAGGGGAGCTAAGACAGGGGGGACGACATCAGCAATATCCTTATCATGTGCTGCACCTCTTAGCTTGGATCACTTGACAATACGGGCAACGGGCAGTCACATCTGCACCCATCTTCTGTCGTAACGTTGGACAATCACTGACAGCGAAATTCAAAACCGTCAGTTCGGCGCCATTAACATAAGATTGCCTAGCTCCTGATTTAGATCCATTGGCGACAAGGTCCGCTACTGTTAACTTACACTGCTGTTCAAGGGAATACCGCAAAACAAAATCGCTTCTTGGACAACCGGTACGAAGATGACCACTCTCGTTACACAAAAAGCACGTCCCCACCTGGCCACTGTATGTAACGTGGATACGGTAACCACATACTTGTAAATGAGACGGGATATTCCATTTCACCTGGATTTCTACGGAACGAATCCACCTGTAACACTGAAGTCTGTGCTGGCTGGACCACTGTTCTGGATGAATTTTTTTACCTGCTCCACATTTAAGCCAAACATCTTTAAGGTAAACATTATCTGCATCTGCAGGCACTTTCAACATACGAACATTCGTGTACTCAACGTCAGCGTTCTCAAAGAGGACTGTACTAACTGAGCCACCTCTGTGTCGGAAATAAACCTGGAAACCTGTTTTTAAGGGAGTCACAAATTTAACAAAGAGAACATGAAGTTCTGCGTTAAAATACTCTACTGGCCATTAAAATTGCTACACCACGAAGATGACGTGCTCCAGACGCGAAATTTAACCGACAGGAAGAAGATGCTATGCTATGCAAATGATTAGCTTTTCAGAGCATTCACACAAGGTTGGCGCCGGTGGAACACCTACAACGTGCTGACATGAGGAAAGTTTCCAACCGATTTCTCATACACGAACAGCAGTTCACCGGCGTTGCCTAGTGAAACGTTGTTGTGATGCCTCGCGTAAGGAGGAGAAATGCGTACCATCACGTTTTCGACTTTGATAAAGGTCGGATTGTAGCCTATCGCGACTGTGGTTTATCGTATTGCGACATTGCTGCTCGCGTTGGTCGAGATCCAATGACTGTTAGCAGAATATGGAATCGGTGGGTTCAGGAGGGTAATACGGAACGCCGTGCTGGATCGCAACGGCCTCGTATCACTAGCAGTCGAGATGACAGGCATCTTATCCGCATACCTGAGGAGACCATGGCTGAGGTTTCCCTTGACGCTGCATCACAGACAGGAGCGCCTGCGGTGGTGTACTCAACGACGAACCTGGATGCACGAATGGCAAAACGTCATTTTTTCGGATGAATCCAAATTCTGTTTAATTCATCATGATGGTCGCATCCGTGTTTGGCGACATCGCGGTGAACGCACATTGGAAGCGTGTATTCGTCATCGCCATACTGTCGTATCACCCGGCGTGATGGTATGGGGTGCCATTGGTTACACGTCTCGGTCACCTCTTGATCGCATTGACGGCACTTTGAACAGTGGTCGCTACATTTCAGATGTGTTACGACCCGTGGCTCTGCCCTTCATTAGATCCCTGTAAAACCCTACATTTCAGCAGAATAATGCACGACCGCATGTTGCAGGTCCTGTACGGGCCTTTCTGGATACAGAAAATGTTCGACTGTTGCCCTGGCCAGCACATTCTCCAGATTTCTCACCAATTGAAAACGTCTGGTCAATGGTGGCCGGGCAACTGGCTCGTCACAATACGCCAGTCACTACTCTTGATGAACTGTGGTATCGTGTTGAAGCTGCAGGGGCAGCTGTACCTGTACACGCCATACAAGCTCCATTTGACTCAATGCCCAGGCGTATCAAGGGCGTTATTAGGGCCAGAGGTGGTTGTTCTGTGTAACGATTTCTCAGGATCTATGCACCCAAATTGCGTGAAAATGTAATCACATGTCAGTTCCAGTATAATACATGTGTCCAATGAATACCCGTTTATCATCTGCGTTTCTTCTTGGTGTAGCAATTTTAATGGCCAGTAGTGTATGTTGTGTGTACCTGATCCGTAAAACCGAAAGTGTCTATCAACCAAGCGTGGATCTTTAGAGAACTTGCTGCACATCAGACGGGTCGACTGACCAGAAGAGAAACTCGCTGTACCTGTACGTGGAACAGGCCTAAACGCCATGGAAACAAAAGAATCAGCCAACGCCGCTACCGAGGAAATACTTGAACTAACACAAAGACGAATTCAACGTAGGGTATGCACTCACACAGCGCAAAACTTGAGGTAAATGGCAAACTACCAACACTAGTAGCGCTGTGACGGAGAGGAAGTGAACAAAATCCTACCCATACGGCGTCGCAAGCGGAACTGTCGTTCGAGCACCCCTCCAGGTCCGACCCAAATTTCCGTATGTCCTACAGTGCTCACATACAAATCGTGCGGTTCCCGCACAGGAAGGACATGGTTTCGCTCGTCAGAATGCCTTGGTTGGGCAGTGATACAGTAAGGTAGTGTCTATATTTTACAGTGTCTTTATAGTTCGATGCAGTGTCCTTTCGAAAATGGTACTGTACAGATGTTGTAAAATACAGAAACTGCCCTACTATAACATGAAAAGGTTCTGGCACCATTAATGAGAATTTTATAGTCATTTCTAGAATCTTACTTCGTGGATGCGATTTACCGATCGGTAAAACGTTGATCGAAGTGCGCTGATGTAAAGGGATTAAGCAAAAACGAATTTCTAATTTAAAAACTTTTTCGGCCCCAGACCGAGGAATTTTCTTCTTTCCCTTGTATTCATTTCAACTGTCTTCAGATTACAGTTGAGTTAATCGCTTACATCCTACTCCCTCGTCCATGTTGTGAAACTTATTATACGACAGAAAGGAGCATTGCATTGTGATTTACACCTTTAAAACTTCCATAGCGACTTGAAATATTTAAATATACTATATACAAATTTCGGTTGTATTTCTCTCTTTTATTAGTGAGGGGAAGCTCTAATTTTTAGAAAGGATTCTTTTTTAAATTCATGAACCCGCCTACAGTTTGTCCAACAAACAGAGAGAGATAGAGAAGTAAATCGAACGTGTTCTTGAAAGTATCACAGCGTTCTTCAACTGAAGTAGTTAATAAAGATCACGGGAAAACCAAATCAGACGGATGGAGCAGAATTTGCTGTGTTTCCTGTGACTCATGAGTGGAATACTTTTTGAGGTGTGCAATTCTGTTCGGCAGACTGTATGATATTCTAAATGTACTTGTCTCACTTTTCTCCGATGTAAATAAATCCTTAACACTCTTAAAAATACTATTATCTATTCAAGTTGTAGAAATACGAAAAATTGGATTTCGTAATGAAATTTCTAATAAAACTGACTCAGTGAAAAAAGAGAATCTGTTCTCCATCAGAAAACAGTTCAGGTGTCTACAGAGAACTGGTAGTCAAGTTAATTGTACGTACACTAGATGAGGAAATAGGGCCATTATGTAGGCAGGGGACCAGGATGGGTTCTGGAACAATGTTAACAAACCAGCCACTTGGCCTAGCTCCCATATGTAAACAAACCATTAATTTATGACCTTAATGTAAACAAACTGCTGACTTGTGCTTTAAGTTTTGTTTATTTAGGACCTAATTAATGGGCAAATGCTTTTAGCCTAACCTCAATGGGCATAATTTATGATCCAAGTTGGCCATCAAGTAGTCCACTTACATTATTATGTTTATGCGAGTCTGATTTACGAAGAAATTATTTTGGCCTAATCTTAATTACCATAATTTATGATCCAAAGTGGATGTCTCACCTTCCTCACTCCTGTAGTGCGTTCCTCTGGTGCCCCTCCCCACTTGCTCCCCCACCCCCGACCACAACCACTCTACATCGTATCCATGGGGTGAACTTAGCGTTTGTGCTCTGTATATTGATTGATCAACACCATGAAGCGTTGGAAGCAGCTGCAAAGAGCAGCCACCTCCCGCAGGGCGAATAAAAAGAAGACTGTCACGTTTGAATGTAAGTGTTGTTCCTTCCTCATCTCTCTCATTGTAGAATATTATTGTTATTATATGTGTTTTCAATTTTTTATTATTTCTCCCACAGTGCAGCGGACCAGTGTTGTAGCAGTCATCCTACCAGATTCATGGGAACCATTTGAGTGTCCATAGCGCCTACATGATTTATAAGACTTCACTCTTCCACCACCTGATTCATCATCCAGCTTTGAGTCTCATCCACAGCAGCACCAGTTCACTGGCTATATACCACAGCAGCAGCAGAATCATCAAAACATAAAAGAACTTTTCTCCCAGGACTTTAAGTTCTCCTATCATCACATCAGCATCACTGGATGGGCAGTTACAATGGCATAAGTATTAAAGTTATGCAGTTCTCAGTAACATACAATCAAAATGTTAGTGGGAGTAAGCATGTGGCTATGGTATGTTTCCTAGTGAAGAGTTCAACACAATGATAGTGTTTGAAAATTCCCAATTTAATGTCATGAAGGCTTTATTTTCTTCCAAACAATGGTGATTGTTATATCAGAATTTTTCAAAGATATTCTCACTGTTCAGCACTCAAACTGACACTGTGTTACTGGACTGCCATACAATACGTGTTGGGGACTATTAAAAAACAATTAAAATGTACAACAACAAGAATAATGTAGAGTGAATTCATTTTCAGGAATCAACTTTCCGAAATTTTATGTGTGCTATCTCTGTCATTCAGTGTGCTGTGAATTACCATAACGGATGGTGGGAGTATGTGAATGGATTTTTTGGAAATCTATGGTATGCACTTAAAAAGCTCATCTCTCAGCTACGAAAACACTTCAGAGGAAGTTTTTGCTATTAATTTCGATAGATCTTGCGATTCTGTGTGTAGTATGTATGGATGTTCATATGTCCTAGAATGTTATCTGATATTAATAATGAAAACAGATGATAGTTTTTTACCTCTAAGACTTTCTCTTTCATTTCAAGTAGACCATCCATAGTAGGCAAGATGCACAGCCACTGTAGTTCACTCAGTAAGATACCAGCACTAAAACACAGAGTGCCTCAGTTACCAACTGGCTAAGTTACAATGCCTGTCAATTTTGTATGCAGTGTAACTGTCAATGTCATTCGGATCTTTTGTAAATAAGAAAATCAAGAGGGATATAAGAGTGTCCAGGAGGAATGATCAATATTAATGGATATGACAAGAACGATCAGTCGAAGCAGGAAAGCACACACACACACACACACACACACACACACACACACACGCACGATATAGATAAATGACCTTGTGGATAACATCAGAAGTTCACTGAAGCTTTTTGCGGATGATGCTGTGATATATCGAGAGGTTGTAACTATGGAAAATTGTACTGAAATGCAGGAGGAGCTGCAACGAATTGACGCATCGTGCAGGGAATGGCAATTTAATCACAATGTACACGAGTGTAATGTGCTGCGAATACATAGAAAGAAAGATCCTTTATCATTTAGCTACAATATAGCAGGTCAGCAACTGGAAGCAGTTAATTCCATAAATTATCTGGGAGTAGGCATTAGGAGTGATCTAAAATGGAATGATCATATAAAGTTGATCGTCGGTAAAGCAGATGCCAGACTGAGATTCACTGGAAGAATCCTAAGGAAATGCAATCCGAAAACAAAGGAAGTAGGTTACAGTACACTTGTTCGCCCACTGCTTGAACATTGCTCACCAATGTGGTATCAGTAACAGATAGGGTTGATAGAAGAGATAGAGAAGATCCAACGGAGAGCAGCGCGCTTCGTTATAGGATAATTTAGTAATCGCGAAAGCGTTACGGAGATGATAGATAAACTCCAGTGGAAGACTCTGCAGAAGAGACGCTCGGTAGCTCGGTACGGGCTTTTGTTCAAGTTTCGAGAACATCCCTTCACGGAGGAGTCAAGCAGTATATTGTTCCCTCCTACGTATATCTCGCGAAGAGACCATGAGGATAAAATCAGAGAGATTAGAGCGCACACAGAGGCATACCGGCAATCTTTCTTTCCACGAACAATACGAGACTGGAATAGAAGGGAGAGCCGCTAGAGGTACTCAAAGTACCCTCCGCCACGTACCGTCAGATGGCTTGCGGAGTATGGATGTAGATGTAGAGCCGGCCGGAGTGGCCGTGCGGTTCTGGGCGCTACAGTCTGGAGCCGAGCGACCGCTACGGTCGCAGGTTCGAATCCTGCCTCGGGCATGGATGTGTGTGATGTCCTTAAGTTAGTTAGGTTTAATTAGTTCTAAGTTCTAGGCGACTGATGACCTCAGCAGTTGAGTCGCATAACGCTCAGAGCCATTTGAACCATTTTTTTGTAGATGTAGATGTAGATCTACTTATAATGTGTCATGTGTCAAATGGCTTAAAACTATTCTCTATACAGTCACACACACATACGCTATTTACATACAAATACAGCTACTCTTTCCCTATCATCCAAGTGTATAGTGTGAATATGGGAAGGTCTCGATCCTGTCCTCAACAATAATCAGTTTGTCATCATAATGCGCAACAGTCGCAGGCCTGAATCCTGCCTCGGAGATGGATGTGTATGATGTCCTTAGGTTTAAGTAGTTCTAAGTCTAGGGGACTGATGACCTCAGATGTTAAGTCCCATAGTGCTCAGAGCCATTTGAACCATCATAATGCTACAGTCCAGTTTTAGGTTGCGATAAAGTGTGTGCCACATGGTGTCGCCACGATCGAATGTTTACTTGGCGCAACATATTCGGCGGTGGAGACAGAGCACACCACCAGTGCCACTGAGCAGGCATTCCTTGTAATCATTAATAGTGGGACCCACTGAGGCCACACAACACACATCCTTCACCCGCCTTTGAGTGCCACCTGTTTCTGTACAGTGTGCATGCATTTTCGACGTAAGACCCTGAAACTCCATAATCTGAGTCTCATTTGCCTTGTCTTCATTAGGGCGAGAACATTTTTGTTAGCTGGCTTTATACCATAAAGACTATCGGCCGCAGGTCCAGATGTATCGAATGTGTTGGGGTGGTACGTTATTACTTCATACAGATTACAGTCCTTCACCCAGTAGATGAAGCTGTCCATATACATACAAAGCAACTTTGGATCTGCAGAATGAGTTTTTGCAAAGCTTCTATAAAACAGATCCCTATGGAGTTTGGAAAGGTTTCAAGTAGACTACCGAAATCTTAGCTATCTCCAAAGCAACTAATCCTTGATTAAAGATTGTAGCCCATTTAAAATTTTGACTTGTGATATAATCTCGTACAGCATTAAGCTACATGAATTTTGTGATGGCTTCTCAAATGTTGCATTATTTTTCCGGACATAATGTTAGTGATCAATGTAAAAAAAATATTTTTCAAAACTACATGTAATGAGAGTTGTCTGCTCAATATTAACATCAATATTCTCCTTCAACCGGAGTGACAACTTGAAGGAGATAGCACAGGTGATGCTAATCAGTTTCACTCCAAAACTGAGACACAGCTGGAGATTTCAATAGTGAATAATGTATCTCTGTTTACTCCTCCCCCCAGCGTCGTGATCATTTCAGGGTAAGAACTCATGCGCGGAACTAAGTACTCTGGACATTGGGACAAATCACTGTGCGTGTCATGCAGACTGTTAGGATATGCCAGATCTGTCTCCATGACTTACCCCACACCAGAATTTTCTGTCACATTCGTAAATCTATTTAACTTGATGAAGTGACTATTGGACAGGTTTCTAAATCCTCCAACAGGCGAAAATTGCTGTGTAATTCGTCAGCATCCATGTGCATGATGTAACTCACATCATTAGATGCGTTGAACTGTCCACCCATTCACGTGTTATTTGCCTTAGTGTGCCTGTGGGCACATTGGAAAAGTCTCCTACGAATCCCACATTCAGAAAAGAGCAGCATTTCAACATATCAATATTTCAGCATAACACCCCACGAAAGCCCTTGCACAGTGTAATCGAAGGCAGGGTCCAGTATGTATGTGGTCAGGATATACTTTGGAATTTATCGAAAATATCCAAAATCAGGCATAAATCTGTGTCCATGTATGCTTTTATAGCTTTGCATACTCGCCTAACTTAGAGATTTTAAATTTCTGTCAGACATTCACCACATGCTTATACTCAGCATCCATTATGGCATTGCGTTTGAGGTTGCTGGTGAATGCGGCAATGTCAGGCAATGTGTTTTGATAAGTCTCCATTGACTTCCAATACTCTTATGGGAAGACCCCTTTTTTCTTCACAAGCTGAAATTTTGCATCATCGGAATGTGCAGCTCTAGTGAGGTGCATGTTCTACTGATGCAGCGTCTCAGCAAGTTTCGGAATCAATGCATGTGTAAATCAAAGCGAATCCAGGAAGCACAATGTAGTGTTTTTGATAATCTGTTTGGAGAATGAAATGTATCTTTCGGCGCTCTGAGGCAAGACAATAACCTGGTCGGTATGCAAACCGAAATCACGCAAGTGTTCTGTGATGAAATGAGCATTACATCCGCTAAAATTATGGAAGAAAACCGTTATGTGTTATGCCACTTGATAGTTTTTAAAAAATGGTTCAAATGGTTCTGAGCACTATGGGACTTAACATCTGTGGTCATCAGTCCCCTAGAACTTAGAACTACTTAAACCTAACTAACCTAAGGACATCACACACATCCATGCCCGAGGCAGGATGCGAACCTGCGACCGTAGCAGTCGCGCGGTTCCGGACTGAGCGCCTAGAACCGCTAGACCACCGCGGCCGGCCTTGATAGTTAAAGTTGCGTGCAATGTTTGCAGCGGTATGCAGTTGTCTCTAGACAAATTTTCTGTTTCTGTATTTAAGAGCAGCCTACAGATATGATAGTCAAAAGCTTTCTTGTATAACGCATCATTCTCTTGCGGTTCAGTCTTGGGATGGTGGTGCAATAAATGCGATCAACATGTATTACAAGTTGTTCGGGCTCAGAGAGTAACCATCTTGCAGGATTTCCCCAACATATAATTGAAAACGATTGAGAGTTGAGTTTATGAGCATACAACTTTATACACTGCTGCATATGGTACGTATTGCTCTGTGAAGGTTTAATAGGAGGCAATGGGCTCACACTCACGGCACGCCGTGTAAATCAGTGAGCAATACAATGGGCCAACGCTCCTGGCGGTGGAAATTCTTAAACTATGAGGACTTGCTTTCCTCTGTGGGCATTTCGTCATGTACAAATTCCTGGTTAGAGCTGTCTGTCAGATGCTTTGCTAAAGGTTCAATCTTAGTAGACGAGTTGAGACACCTCAGACAAACGTCCCATGCACAGATGCACAGTTTTTTTACTCATTTGGTAGAACCATAGGTGTTCGGTGCACATTGCTTCAACTGCAAATGCCGCACTACGTTACCCTATACTGGCGTCCCTTCTTCCACATATTTGCTTGTCTGTATCACGGAAATTTGAACTGCAGCATTACATTCTACCAAACATTTACTTGCAGAATATGCTAAATTACGTTCCTTGCAGGCAGATTAATCCCCTAATCATCACATACTAACTGCTTCTCCAGCTTCGTTCCAAGTATGCTATAGTTATACCCAGAGACGTGTAACTCAACAGGCAGCTTCTCAAGAATACTGCCAGTACCATGTACATTGCACAGCCTGTGGGATACATTATGCTAATCCATACTTAGAGGGTTTGCACACCTTACTACATACCATATACTTAGCACATACCAAGGTGCTGTGCACTGACAGGTAGCTGCATCATTTAACCAAGATGTTACTCTCACATTGTCATATGACACACTCTGTGAGAAACACATCAGGTTTTGAACTTCTCTGTAATTCTTCTGTGTAGAAGCTCCCAGCAATATCGCCGCCTTCGCCATCCTTTAAGATGTAACAGTTACACTTTGGGAACTATAAATATCTGTGTTGACCAGTTTAGTAGGTAAGATTTCTCAAATGCAGTCTAGCATTTTGAAATATGTACCAAATTACCTACATTAAATTTCTGCTTGCATGCATCCACCATTTTAATGTGACTGTATACTATATTTAGAAGCTCATTATCATGAACATCTCTAATTTTCCTTTTTATTGTATGATGTTTAGTTCGGTTATAGTGCCCAGTTAATTGTGGGAAGATGTCCAGTCACTTGTATGATCCTTGAAGATTAGAGCATATCCAAATATGGTTTTTTATCATTCTGTTCAAACCCAAGGTCGGTTTTAAGGTTCATGGGACATCAACACTTCCCCATCTGCAGCAGTTGTCTGAACAACATGGAACTTTCTTCCCAGCCTTTGCTTTCACAGAAGGGAACCAAGCAAATTTTGAGTATGTATAAATGACCACTGAAATATACTTTATTCACCCATGAATACTGCCTCATATCTGTGAGATCTTCCTGCCATAAAGCATATAAACCTATAACATGTCTATGTGAGAAAGGTTTGGGTGGATGTTTGTGAGTTCTCTGACTACCGTCTCCATAACTATTATTCAAGAATATATCTTTCTCAAAGCTGTGAAATAACTGATATGATTTCGTTCATGTAGTCTGTGCTATGGCTGATGCTGAGAGTAGTAGTATCCATTCTATTATTTCGATGGGGATGACATAATGTGACGGTCACCCCCTAGGGTCAGCAAGTCAGTGGGCGTCAAGGTCAGACAAGTGATGTGGTGATGTTACCAGAGTCAGAGGCCGAGCTCAGTCTTGTGCCCGAAGCCAGCGATGTCTATAATAACATTTTATTAACATCATTGCTACAATTAATATTGTCTTCTGTGACATGCAGGAAATGGGATCAGGTGCTTGATCAGATTTTGGCGAGGAATGCTAGATGCAGCACTCTGACAATCAGTCCTTCTTCAAAAGATTCGCTCCCAGTACTGGGTTGGTGTCGCCATAGAACAGTTTCATATACATAGGGTATACATACAAAGGTTTACATTTAGCAATTATTATTTAACTACTCATGAGAGTGGGTTCTACTCCTCATTGTCACTCTGTTCCTTAAATTCTGGTTTCAGCCTCTAATTACTGTAATCAAATAAGAAGTTTTATGTCAAGTAAGTCTAGGTCTTATTGGTTATGTGTACTCTATGGGCATCTGAAGTGGCTGTATGTTCTAATGAGTGGCAGCTTCACACCTCAAGTGTAGATAGAGCATTAAGTTACTATAAGAAACATGGCTATTCTACGAGGTGCATTCAAGTTCTAAGGCCTCCGATTTTTTTTCTAATTAACTACTCACCCGAAATCGATGAAACTGGCGTTACTTCTCGACGTAATCGCCCTGCAGACGTACACATTTTTCACAACGCTGACACCATGATTCCATGGCAGCGGCGAAGGCTTCTTTAGGAGTCTGTTTTGACCACTGGAAAATCGCTGAGGCAATAGCAGCACGGCTGGTGAATGTGCGGCCACGGAGAGTGTCTTTCATTGTTGGAAAAAGCCAAAAGTCACTAGGAGCCAGGTCAGGTGAGTAGGGAGAATGAGGAATCACTTCAAAGTTGTTACCACGAAGAAACTGTTGCGTAACGTTAGCTCGATGTGCGGGTGCGTTGTCTTGGTGAAACAGCACACGCGCAGCCCTTCCCGGACGTTTTTGTTGCAGTGCAGGAAGGAATTTGTTCTTCAAAACATTTTCGTAGGATGCACCTGTTACCGTAGTGCCCTTTGGAACGCAATGGGTAAGGATTACGCCCTCGCTGTCCCAGAACATGGACACCATCATTTTTTCAGCACTGGCGGTTACCCAAATTGTTTTGGTGGCGGTGAATCTGTGTGCTTCCATTGAGCTGACTGGCGCTTTGTTTCTGGATTGAAAAATGGCATCCACGTCTCATCCATTGTCACAACCGACGAAAAGAAAGTCCCATTCATGCTGTCGTTGCGCGTCAACATTGCTTGGCAACATGCCACACGGGCAGCCGTGTGGTCGCCCGTCAGCTTTCGTGGCACCCACCTGGATGACACTTTTCGCATTTTCAGGTCGTCATGCAGGATTGTGTGCACAGAACCCACAGAAATGCCAACTCTGGAGGCGATCTGTTCAACAGTCATTCGGCGATCCCCCAAAACAATTCTCTCCACTTTCTCGATCATGTCGTCAGACCGGCTTGTGCGAGCCCGAGGTTGTTCCAGTTTGTTGTCACATGATGTTCTGCCTTCATTAAACTGTTGCACCCACGAATGCACTTTCGACACATCCATAACTCCATTACCACATGTCTCCTTCAACTGTCGATGAATTTCAATTGGTTTCACACCACGCAAATTCAGAAAACGAATGATTGCATGCTGTTCAAGTAAGGAAAACGTCGCCATTTTAAGTATTTAAAACAGTTCTCATTCTCGCCGCTGGCGGTAAAATTCCATCTGCCGTACGGTGCTGCCATCTCTGGGACGTATTGACAATGAACGCGGCCTCATTTTAAAACAATGCGCATGTTTCTATCTCTTTCCAGTCCGGAGAAAAGAAATCGGAGTCCTTAGAACTTGAATGCACCTTGTAGTAGTGGAAACACTTATAGTAATAAGTTTTTATAAGCCTGAACATCTGTTCCATAGTAATACATCCATTTTCTTCTTTAATTAGCTCATAGAGGTAATAGAATATTTGTTGTAAAGTTTAGTGCATAATAGTTACTTTTGTTCTTTATTCATTTATCAGAAAGCACATTGGTGCAAGGCTACTGGCTGTGGCATTCAAAGCTAAGAAGGAAATTGTAATGGTTTTATGAAAAATAATGTAACGCTGATTATGTAATGGATATTATTCTTACTGTGTTTAGAACGGGAAAGTGGTCAAGCTTTGATTATTTAAATATGTTAAAATATAAAATAATGTAGAATAATCTGTAGTCAATCAGATGGACGGCATCAGGAAAGGGAACTGCCCTAGTCAGTTGAGTGAGGATATTCGGCGCGAGGGAAACGCGGCCGGAGACGAGCAGAGGGACTGCCGGTGCAGACGCGAAAGCGGACAGTTCGGATGGAGACACCAAAGCGGACACACCGAGCGAGGTGGCGCAGTGGTTAGCACACTGGACTCGCATTCGGGAGGACGACGGTTCAATCCCGCGTCCGGCCATCCTGATTTAGGTTTTCCGTGATTTCCCTAAATCGCTCCAGGCAAATGCCGGGATGGTTCCTTTCAAAGGGCACGGCCGACTTCCTTCCCCGTCCATCCCTAATCCGATGAGACCGATGACCTCGCTGTCTGGTCTCCTCCCCCAAAACCAACCAACCAAAGCGGACAGTTCGGATTGAGACGCGAAAGCGGACAGTCGGTCTTTAAGCAGCTAGGAAGTGAAACGACTTAGAAAATTTCGCGTTGTGTGGTATCGCGGGACTTAGTCTCTGAGCGGTGAGCAGCCGCGCGCCAGATGTGAACTCTAACTTTTCGCGTGGATAACTTGTATTTCGCGATGAGATTGTGAATGATCGAACTGTGTCAAATGTGTAACAGCAACTCTAAATACGATTACTTTCACTATTAGTTTGCTTTCTGAATAAACATTATTCTAACCAAATCAAAAATGTGTGGCGTAGATAATTGATAAGTCGTTAATTCAGTTCCCGATATTATTATTATTATTACTGTTATTATATGTTATGTTAACTTCGTATTTTGCGAACTTGCCATCAGCCAGACAATTTAACCAAAGGGTCACAAGTGTCTAATTTGGGGCGGTTCAACTCCTAGACGAGTTTGAGCCAAGACACTTCGACGAAGAGGAACCGCATGTGAGCCCGAACATGTTTGTACATCTACATCTACATACATACTCCGCAATCCACCATACGGTGTTTGGCGGAGGGTACCTCGTACCACAACTAGCATCTTCTCTCCCTGTTCCACTCCCAAACAGAACGAGGGAAATATGACAGCCTATAGGCCTCTCTACGAGCCCTAATCTCTCTTATCTTATCTTTGTGGTCTTTCCGCGAAATGTAAGTTGCCGGCAGTAAAATTGTACTGCAGTCAGCCTCAAATGCTGGTTCTCTAGCCGGCCGCGGTGGCCGAGCTATTCTAGGCGCTTCAGTCCGGAACCGTGTGACTGCTACGGTCGCAGGTTCGAATCCTGCCTCGGGCATGGATGTGTGTGATGTCCTTAGGTTAGTTAGATTTAAGTAGTTCTAAGTTCTAGGGGACTGATGACTCAGATGTTAAGTCCCATAGTGCTCAGAGTCATTTTTTCTGGTTCTCTAAATTTCCTCAGTAGCGATTCACGAAAAGAACGCCTCCTTTCCTCTAGAGACTCCCATCCAAGTTCATGAAGCATTTCCGTAACACTTGCGTGATGATCAAACTTACCAGTAACAAATCTAGCATCCCGCCTCTGAATTGCTTCTATGTCCTCCCTCAATCAGACCTGATAGGGATCCCAAACGCTCGAGCAGTGCTCAAGAATAGGTCGTATTAGTGTTTTATAAGCGGTCTCCTTTACAGATGAACCACATCTTCCCAAAATTCTACCATTGAACCGAAGACGACTATCTGCCTTCCCCACAACTGCCATTACATGCTTGTCCCACTTCATATCGCTCTGCAATATTACGCCCAAATATTTAATCGACGTGACTGTGTCAAGCGCCACATTACTAGTGGAGTATTCAAACATTACAGGATTCTTTTTCCTATTCATCTGCATTAATTTATATAACGTTAGCTGCCGTTCTTTACACCAATCACAAATCCTGTTCAAGACATCCTGTATCCTCTTACAGTCACTCAACGACGACACCTTCCCGTACACCACAACATCATCAGCAAACAGCCGCACATTGCTATCCAACCTATCCAAAAGATCATTTACGTAGACAGAAAACAACAGCGGACCTACCACACTTCCCTGGGGCACTCTAGATATTACCCTCACCTCCCATGAACACTCACCATCGAGGACAATGTACTGGGTTCTATTACTTTGGGATGTTAGCTCGCAACTCATTTACTTATTGTTTCCCACTGCGTCGGGTACAGATGAATGATGCATCCATGATAACGTGCATTTCGATTTGCTGCTGGAAATAGAACTGATGTGAGTAATGTCGCTTCATCTGTTGTGACCTCGATGGCGGCTATGATATAAAATAGGGCTAAATTCCATTGTGTAGGTCCAACTACCTGCTGAAGTTCTGTTGGAAAACTTCCCTGTATTTCATGTAATTCTTTCAAAAACTGTTGCGGCAGAAACTGCGCCAAACTAAATTGCCCAAGTACTACTTGAGGTAGGGCCTCTTACACTCCTGCAACTTGAAGACTTGTGTCTTTAATACTGTCTGCCAGTTTCTGTAGCAGTCTAGCGATAGCCCTCTTCTCGTCTGAGGTAGTCAGTCGTTTCTGAGTGACTACCAGGTTGCTATTGTACTGCACACATGTTCTGCGAGTTCTTAAGCTACCTCTTTTATGTCCAGTAGCCTCTTTAAGGAAGCATTATTCGTTACTACTTTGAATTTCTGTTCGTATAGGTAACATGTAAAGTACACTACTGGCCATTAAAACTGCTACACCAAGAAGAAATGCAGATGACAAACGGGTATTCATTGGACAAATATATTATACAATAACTGACATGCGATTACATTTTCACGTAGTTTGGATGCATATATCCTGAGAAATCAGTACCCAGAACAACCACCTCTTGCTGTAATAACGCCCTTGATACGCCTGGGCATTGAGTCAAACAGAGCTTGGATGGCGTGTGCAAGTACAGCTGCCCCTGCAGCTTCAACACGATACCACAGTTCATCAAGAGTATTGACTGGCGTATTGCGACGAGCCAGGTGCTCGGCCACCACTGACCAGACGTTTTCAATTGGTGAGAGATCTGGAGAATATGCTGGCCAGTGCAGAAGTCGAACGTTTTTTTATATCCAGAAAGGCCCGTACAGAACCTGCAACATGCGGTCGTGAATTATCCTGCTGAAATGTAGGGTTTCTCAGGGATCGAATGAAGGGTAGAGCCACGGGTCGTAACACATCTGAAATGTAACGTCCACTGTTCAAAGTGTCGTCAATGCGAACAAGAGGTGACCAAGACGTGTAACCAATGGCACCCCATACCATCACGCCAGGTGATACGCCAGTATGGCGATGGCGAATACACGCTTCCAACGTGCGTTCACCGCGATGTCGTCAAACACGGATGCGACCATCGTGATGCTGTAAACAGATCCTGCATTCATCCGAAAAATGACGTTTTGCCATTCGTGCAGCCAGGTTCGACGTTGAGTACACAATCGCAGGCGCTCCGGTCTGTGATGCAGCGTCAAGGGTAATCGCAGCCATGGTCTCCGAGCTGATAGTCCATGCTGGTGCAAATGTCGTCGAACTGTTCGTACAAACGTCCCCATATGTTGACTCAGGGATCGAGACGTGGCTGCACGATCCGTTACAGCCATAGCGGATAAGATGCCTGTCATCTCGACTGCTAGTGATACGAGGCAGTTGGGATCCAGCACGGCGTTACGTATTACCCTCTCGAACCCACCGATTCCATATTCTGCTAAAAGTCATTAGGTCTCGACCAACGGGAGCAGTAATGTCGCGATACGATAAACCGAAATCACGATATGCTGCAATCTGACCTTTATCAAAGTCGGAAATGTGATGGTACGCATTTCTCCTCCTTACGCGAGGCATCACAGCAACGTTTCACCAGGCAACGCCGGTCAACGGCTGTTTGTGTATGAGAAATCGGTTGGAAGCTTTCCTCATGTCAGCACGTTGTAGGTGTCGCCACCGGCGCCAACCTTGTGTGAATGCTCTGAAAAACTAATCATTTGTATATCAGAGCATCTTCTTCCTGCCGGTTAAATTTCGCGTCTGTAGCACGTTATCTTCGTGGTGTAGCAATTTGAATGGCCTGTAGTGTACATGATCCCATCAATCACCGCTAACATTTACTTCTCTGTGGTAGACTAATCGTGTTCCACTCTGATTAGATTACGTAGATTAAATTCATTTATCGTTCCATAGACACAAAAAATGAGATGTTTCTCGTGGGTGTGGAACATGTCAGAAAGTGTAACATAAAAACATAAAATTTTAGAATATAGTACTTACTACCCCGATCATTTGTCAGGAGATTGTCAAAATAGATGAATACAATGCGGTAAACTGGACCAGCTAATATTGACAGAATTAACACGCTGTCAGAATGAAACATTGTTACGCTCTATCAATAAATTTATCATACACAAAATACCTAATCTTGACTGTTGTGACCAAGTGCTGTCAAAACTGAAATCTAACAGACATTTTTACTTAAGTTGACTTAGCAGTCTCTGTTAAGATATTCATCAATAGAGCAGAAGGATTTGCCTATCAAAAAGTCTTTCAAATTCTGTTTAAACCGCGCTTTATTTGAAACCAAGTTTTTATTGTTGCTGGCAATTTATTGAAAATGTGTGTTTCTGAATATTGGACCCTTTTCTGGACCAAGGTAAGTGATTTTAGGTCTTTATGTAGATTGTTCTTATTCCTAGTACTGATACTATGTATTGAGCTATTGGTTGCAAATAGAGATGTATTACTAATAACAAATTTTATTAAGGAATAAATATACTGAGAAGCAGTGGTTAGAATACAGAGTTCCTTGAACAGGATTCTAAATGATGTTCTTGAATTTACACAAGTAATGATTCTTATCACACGCTTTTGTACCCTTAAAAGTTTTGCTCAGTTTGATGAGTTGCCCCAGAATGTGATCCCACATGACATAATAGAATAAAAGTAAGCAAAGTATGCAAGTTTTTTTTTACATTTATATCTCCTACATCTGAAGTCATTCTCACTGCAAATACAGACTTGCTTAAGCAGTTCTGTGGTGTGCCCTTCCCAACTGAATTTATTATCAAGTTGTAATCACAGAAATTTAGCACTGTCAACCTCTTCGATCTGCATGTCTTCATATGTTATACACATGGTGGAAGGAAATCTCATACAGGTTCTGAACTGCATATAGTGGGTCTTCTCAAAGTTTAATGACGGTGAATTAGCTTTAATCCATTTATTATTGTGAGTGAAAATTTCATTAGCAGCTATTTTTAAATCTGTACTTGACTTGCTACTTATTGTAATGTTTGTATCATATGCAAACAATACAAATTTAACATCTGGCAATTTAACAGATGAGAGTTCATTAATGTAGACAAGAAACAGCAATGGACCGAAGATGAAACCTTGAGGAACACCACATGTAAAAATGGCTCTGAGCACATGGGACTTAAAATCTGACGTCATCAGTCCCCTAGCACTTAGCACTACTTAAACCTAACTAACCTAAGGACGTCACACATATCCATGCCCGAGGCAGTATTCGAACCTGCGACTGTAGCAGCCGCGCGGTTCCAGACTGAAGCGCCTAGAACCGCTGGGCCACTCCGGCCGGCACCACATGCAATTAATTCCCACTCAGAAGATTAACTGCTTACTGCACAGGTGTTTCGCAACGACACCCTGTGTTTGCTGTTACATAGATAAGACTCAAACCATCTCACAGCATTGCCGATGACACCATAATATTCTAGTTACTTAAGAGAATTCTGTGATTCACACAGTCAAAGGCTTTTGACAGGTCACAGAAAATGCCAATAGCCTCTTATCTAATGAATTAAGTACATTCCTACTGTAAGTGTGAATAGCTTTCTCTATATCAGAACCCTTAAGCAATGCAAACTGTGAGTTGGACAGTATATTATTTGCAGTTATAAGGAGACACTTGAACTCAACCTTTTCAAATATTTTTGAGAAAGCCAGCACGAGTGAAATTGGTCGACAGTTTATCCTCCTTCGTGTAAAGAGGCTTAACTTCAGCATATTTTAGCGAGTCTGGAAATGTTCCGCTGATAAGAGATCGATTACACAAATAACCTAAGATAGAACTCAACTCGCATGACCACTCTTTGATTAACTTCGTTGATATATCATACCCAGTGGAATACTTAGATTTTAAGGATTTTATTGTGGATGCTACTTCTTTGGGAGACATGAGTGTCATTTCCATTTTACTGAAGTTATTTTTAAAGACTGGTCTAAGATACTCCATTTCACTGTTCACTGAACCTTGAAACCCCAATCTGTCAGTAACAGAAATGAAGTACTTGTTTAAGAGGGTTGCAACATTGTATGCACTTGTTACCAAAGTCTCATTTATTTTTAGAGCTATCTGTTCCTCTTCCTTCTTGGCCCCTCCTGTCTCTGTCTTCACTATATCCCATACAGTTTTTATTTTGTTGTGTGCTGTAATTATCTTTTTCTCATAATATAGCTGCTTCGATTTCTGGATTACTTGCTTAAATATTTTGCTGTACTCTTTGTAATGCATTACAATTCTGGCATCGGAGCTCTTCCTAGGTAGTAGATAAAGTCTCCTTTTTGTCCCACATGATATCTTTATTCCTCGTGTAATCCATGATTAATTTTTTGACTTCTGTGTGATTTGAGTTACCTTTAGGGGATAACAATTTTCAAATGTGGAGGTAACTTTATTAATGAATGCTTTGTATTTTCCATTTGAGTCAGAAGTATTGTAAATATCTATCCAGTTCATATCTTTGAGCAATTTCGTGAATTTCTCAATTTTTTACTTATTTATTACCCTCCTGTACCCAGATTTAACAGACTTTTTATCCTGACAAGTTTCAAATTTAACACAAGATGCTGCATGTCATGATCAGATAGCCCATTTACTATTGGTTTTGTGATATAACTTTTTCCCCTAGATTTGTCCACAAAGATATTATCTGTGCAGCCTCAGAGAATTTACATATGCTTGTAGCAAAGTTCACAGTAGGAACTAAAATGAATGTTAGTGTTGCTGACTGCAATAATTGTTCACTGACAGAGCTTTTCAATAAATCCACATTAAAATCACCAGCAACAACTATTTTCTTGTTTTTTACTGTGAGATGGGACAGCAGACCTCCAGATTCTTTGCTAAGAGGTTAAAATGTCCTGAAGGTGATCGGTGCATACCTATTACTACAAAGGACTTATAAAATACTACTTCTGTTGCACAAGCGTCTAAGTGCCGCTCTGAGCAAAATTTATTCATATCAGTATTCCTGAAATCAAAACAGTTCCTGACAAATGTGGCAATTCCTCCTTTCTCCATATTTTCTTTACAGAAGTAAGAAGTTAAACTGAATCCTGTAGCATTTAACACATCTATAGTAGTGGTCACATGATGTTCAGAGAGGCAGATTATATCAACTGGTTTGCTCAACTCTAATTATTCAAGACAAATAAGCTACTCATTAAGCTTACCCTTAGTCCTCGGATATTTTGATGCAATAACGATAACTAATTTTGTGCACTGGCTGAGTTACAACTGGATGACCTAATATTCCTGCCAGTTTTTGAGTATCTCTAGTTTCAATCAGAGGTTGTCTACATGAACTGTGTACATTAAAATTTTCTCTCTGGCTGTCTGTTTTATCAATGTGAATGTCACTTTAAGCCTGTCTGTGAACATCTTATGTTTCCCTACCCTAAAAAAAACTGTTGGTCTGTCACTTGTAACCACTGGAACTTTACCAACTTGTGACTGTCCCCCCTCCTTTAAGAAGTTATTTCCTGTTAGCCCAGACAGTTTTCCTTCCCTGTCCTGTTGAGGTGGAGGCCAGGAAGTGTACACCACAGGATTCTCTTTTCCATCGATATCGTGACTCAGAACACAGCCGAGAGCAGCATCGTTAGAGTTATGAGAAAGAATATGTTCTCTGTCAAAATTTGGAAATACAGTACTAGATCTTTGAATAATGCTTTTTAAAGCCTGAAAGACACATTCACAGCCCGTAAACTATTCAAATTTAATCCATTTGCTTAACAAATGATTGAAATGTTCAGTAATTTGTGCTAAAGCTCTAATAAATTTTCTGCAATAATTACGAAGGCACGGAAAATATTTTAACTCTCTTATTGTTTGTGGAGTTGCAAATTCAGAAACTTCTGATACTAAATGGGGATCGGTTCATACACCCCCCCCTTCCCCTCACTTTTGACATCGCCTAAGTACTTGAATTGAGTCTGTTCAAAATTATGTTTGGCAGTTCTTACTGTAAGGCGCACTGCTCTTAGTCTATCGAATACTTTCTCCAAGCGTTTGACATGTTCGTTTACATCTTCCGATAAAACTATAATACCATCGGATTATACCATGCACTTCCCAGGTTTTAGGCCATACAACATTGCATTTAGCTATCTCTGAAACGTGGTCAGCACATTTTTAGCGCTGAATGGCATCTGGTGATACTGAAAATGCCTCCATGGGCATTTTAGATCTATCTTCTGGTACTACTGTACTTCTATCTAGTGATACCTACTAGGCAAATCCATTGTAGAGAAGTATTTCCATCTCCCTAAATTGTCGAGCATCTCTGTGATATTTAGTACTGGATAGACATTAGTGGTAGCTCCCACATTCAGATATCTGTACCTGTAACAAAAGCGATATTTCTCGGCGCCATCCATCGACTTTTTCGAGACTCGAATGGCTGCCCTCTCTCTGCTGGTAATATTCGATTTGATCGGCAGGGTGAGGGCAGCCATTCGAGACCTGAGACAGAGCCCTGAGATTGTTGTCTTAAAGACTGGCAAAGGCAATGCTACGGTTGTTCTTTCCCATAAGGACTACATTGAGAAGATGCAGAGCCTATTAAATGACGAATCTTACACGAAGATCAACGCTGATCCCACAAAGAAAGTGGAGAACAAGACTAGAGATCTTCTCAAGGACGCAGATTTAGCAGAGGGTGTCGCCAACAAATTGACACCTCAAGGACCTGTACCGCCAAGACTTTATGGACTCCTTAAAGTCCACAATGAAGGGATGCCGTTACGCTCAATTGTCAGCTACATTAGGGCACCTACATATTTGCTGGCCAAATACCTGTCAGAATTACTTAGCCTTTATGTAGGTAAATGCCCTCTCATCACGTTCGTAATTCTGTGTATTTCGAAAAAAGGTCTCTACAACTTCAAGTTGAAAGAGTCAGATGTCCTGGTGAGCTTTGACGTTCTTTCATTATTCACCAGGGTGCCTCTTCGAGAGTCAGTTGAGCTTATTGCACAGAAATTTGACGAGAAGACGACCGACCTTTTCAAGCATGTTCTGACCTCCACGTATTTTCTCTTTAATGGAGAATACTATGAACAAACAGGAGTCGCAATGGGGAGCCCACTCTCGCCTGTGGTCGCGAATTTCTATATGGAGTACTTCGAGGAGGAAGCTTTGGCGTCATCCAAATGGAAAGCTACTTGTTTTCTACGTTATGTGGATGACACACGTTCGTGATCTGGCCCCATGGAAGGGACAAACTCCTAGGCTTCCTTACACACCTGAACTCCATACACCCGAACATCAAATTCACTATGGGGACCGAAGCAGAAGGAAGATTACCATTCCTGGCCGTCATGCTCAAAAGAAGAGCGGATGGCACTCTGGGCCACTGGGTATACAGGAAGAAAACGCACACCGACCTGTATTTGCAAGCGGATAGCTGCAACCGCCCTGCGTAGAGGAATGGGGCGCTAAAAACACTGGTGCACAGGGCGCGCACCATCTCTGACGCAGAGTCTGCCCCAAGTGCTGGAACATCTCAAAACTGTATTCCAGAAAAACGCGTACTCGGAATGGCAGATCAGACGCGCTCTCCGCCTCACCTCTACAGTACAGCGTGTGGAGACGGAATAAGTCACGGAGAAAGACATAGCCACTGCCTGTATACCGTATACTGGCGCACTATCGGGGAAAATAGGACGAATATTGAGGAAACACCGAGTAGGAACTGTCTTTTGCCCACCAAATAAAACGCGAGCACTATTAGGAAGTGTCAAAAACGATATCGGTTTGCGGAAGGCCGGCATATACCAGATTCCGTGTCAATGTGTGAAGACTTATATTGGACAGAGAGTGCGCACCATCGAAGATCGTTGCCGAGAACATTAGAGGCACACTCGACTTGGGTACCCCAACAAGTCGGCGGTCGCAGAGCACCGTTTGTCCGAAAATCGCGAAATGGACTACCGATATACCAGGGTCTTGGCACAGACATCTAAATACTGGGACAGCGTCGTTAGAGAGACTATAGAAATTCGTACCAGGGACGGACTCATCAACCGAGATTGCGACTACAACCTCAGCAGGGCATGGAACCAGCATTGAGTGTAATTAAAAAGACGCTCAGCAAAGGAAACGAACGGGTGACTAGGGCGGACGAGACAATTAAACCGACGCCACCACAGACGCCGACGCCAGCGTCTCACCAACCGCTGACGCGCGGACGCGGACCGCGGAGAGAACGCCTCGCGAGGGGAGAGGATTTAAGACGGCCGCCCGCCGTCAGGAGTCCAGTTCGTCAGCGCACCTGACAATGGCGACATGTCTGATCGCCGAAATATTGCGCCCGTTGGACACTATGGACCGGTAGTACACCGGTGGACTGTTCGAGCAAGAAATACGCCGGGAGAAACTGAAGAATCATATATATTTACTGTTTACGTCACTTATATGTGCTACACTTCTGCATAAAAAACAGTGCACTTTATCCAAATGTTCATTATTCTCCAGTGGTTCTACTATGCATAAGGTTTCCTGTAATGAGTCTGTACCCATGGAAACCCAAACCAATTTCCCTATGCCTGATGGAACATTATCGTGAGAATCTATGTGGTGTGCCTTGCGACGTTGCCTCGCTTGCAGCGGTATCTCCCAGCGGAAATAAAGTCCCTCCAACGTCAATCGTATGCTGCAAAACATTGATTTTGGAATGATGTTTAGTAAGGAAATCAAACCCAAGAGTCACACATTTCCCTTGCCCCACTTATGGCAACATCTCCATATGCTCAGAAAGAGTCTTAGCCCCAATGCTAAACTTGAGATGTGTTGTTCCCAATACATCTATGTCACTGTTACCTACGCTACGTAATCTATAACGAAAGGCTCCTAGTCTCTTTCTACCCAAGAGATCTAGTGATAGGTGTGTTCCTGCATATATTAAAAATTTGTGTTCCTTGCCACCAACAAAGCCGCACAAGTAGCATTTCGTCTCCACCATCTAGCTGTCAAATATCACATTTCATTGAGGACATCTTCTGACGGTTGATAAGTTCCTGTTCGCGTTTAGCATACGCTTCTCCCGACACCAGTTCTCTCATTTCTTAGCCTAGCACTCTCGTGGTTTGTGAATCACTTTTCCACATCTGTAACGCTTTGTCTGACGACATTTCGGCAGAGAAGTTTTTTCTTTACTTCAGCTAGAACATTTACCTGTAAAATTTCGATTTTCGTTGGTCTTTGTCTTCGCTCATTTTAGTATAATGATATTCTATATTTACCAGGTTCTGGTCTGCCATTCCTGCAAAAAACTTTTGTTTGATAACTGTTAAATAAGGCAATATAGTCTACTAGCTAATGCAACACTTCTGCTACAATTCCATATTCACCAGGTGTCTTCTTTTTGTTTAACTTGATTATTGCCAGTCACCCTTCCTCCTAGGCATATTGAATTACAATTATATCATTCACATGTTATTCTAGTAACTCAGAGTGAAGATACTAATGGTAATTTGTGTTCTCCAGTCTCGTATCGTCTGGCAACAGTATTCTCAGTAGGTACTGAATTGTTGCCTCCCTGTCTGTCGCCATCGTGCCATCGGATGGTCTCGAGGTTGATAATACAGAGGATGATCGAACCTAGTTTGTTGCAGGTATGTATGGAAAACACCAAATATTCATTCTCATTTGGTAATTGGCATATGCCACCAGTTTTTCTACTCTTGATTGGTGAAATACTGCCTTACATTGCTGAAGTTCTCATACTGAGAAATGAGAAAGAGCGACCTTTATGTACTTTAAAGACATTTTTTATAAACAAGACTGCTTTCAAAACTATTTTTATTGACCGATTTCGACAGGTACAACTGCCATATTCAGATCTTCAAAACCTTGTTCGGTTGTACGTCATGTTCCATATACACAAAGTTGTGTAGACCGTGAAATATACTCTCCACTAAAATCTTAACAAGGCATGAGTAGTGAACGCACAATGGGGCATGACGTCCAACCAAAAAAGTTTTTGAAGATCTGAAGATGACAGTTGTACCCGTCAATAAAAATAGTTTTGAACGCGATCTTGGCTATTGTTTAAACCTTATCTTCCTGTCTGACTGTTCGATAGAAATTCAGCCTTCTTTATCGTTCCGCTTCTCGTAATTATCTCTGGTAGTATTTCTCGTCTGCTTTTCTTTGCATCTTATAGACTGTATGGCGCATAATACTACTGGCTACTATTAAAATAGTAATACGCCTATAACATCATTCCTGTGAAAGAATTTTTGTAGCCATGACTGTGTGCAATGGAAAGGTATCGGACTAATTTCGTTCCTCTAAAGATTTGTGTTGAAAGAAGAAGTAGCAAGGTAAACGGGACTCAAACCAAGAGTCTATTAGTAACCTAGTAAACTGTAATTACATGAAAAGAAACAGTTGACAGCCTTATTAGGCAAAGTTGTGCCCAGTGCTATCATGGCTCATAAAGAAAGTTAGCTACGTGGGTTCACTTTACTTGATGCTTAATTTCTGTTTTGCTCATAAGACACAAGACAGTTGCACAGTTTTGAAAGTAATGTACCAGTGAATTGACTTGAACTATTCAGGAGAAGTACAAATGTGTTTAGGCAACAACTGGCTCTCAATAACACTTACTATATGTACATTTCAGCAGGAAGATAATGATGATTACAGGGCAATAATTGCTAATGGTGAAGCACTACTGACTTGGACAGGGCTACCTTTTGTCAGTTTAATAATAGGAAATTACTACTATTGAAACAGTGATGAAGTAAAACGTATCTTCTGTTCTGATTATTGTTAGCATGCTCAAAGAATATTCGCTACCTTATATTACTTAATTCAAATGGAAAATGTGGCACCTGGATCTAGTATAATTGTAGCCATTTTTCAGATCGTGGCTGAACACTTTAGTCACAACACAATATGAGAAACACATGAAACTGTAAACACTATTATTCCAATACAAATAATTTTTGAACCGAATATTTCAGTTATCCATTTATGGTAACTATGTGAGGTAATGGGCGACTTGTGGCGCCCTGGAAATATTATATGTTCGGAGTTGGGGCGGCTGCGCAGGACGCCGTGGCCCGGCAGCGACCACGTGGTGCTGAACGTTAGCTTAGCAGCCGCGTGATACCGCACAACGGCCGGTCCAGCCACGAGGCTGGAAATTCCATGGTGACGCTGTGTTGATGAAGAAGAATGCCACAGATGGCGGACTTTGTGAAACCTTAATGGCAGGCATTTCACAGTTCGTATAGAAATTAATAGTAGCCAGATGAATCATGATACCTAAAAAAGAAACATGTACATTACCATTATTTTCACGATGATTCTGATGGTGTAATCAGATTTTCAATATCTTTATTAGATTAAAGTTTAGTATCTGATGGTAAATTATACAAGTAACACCCAGCGACGAATTTCCAAAATGTAAAGGCTTCATCCCATTTTGTCGATCTACGTGTCTTTGGAAAGCTATTAGTGTAAACCTAAATTGGTATAAATTACAGGCCTTGTGACTTGAATAGTACATGAGTTATTGGAGGTCAAAGTGGCTGATTACTATCGATCGCGTCAGGCCATAAGTACTCCACAGTTACACGAAAAAACGGTAGCAGCATGCTTATAAATATATTTATTCATCTATGTCTTTGTTTATATCCGATATATACTATTCAAGAAAAATTAGTTAAATATTTACTGTGTTTTAGAAAGCACAGAGACATTAGGCTACTGGCCCATCTTCTGTTGCTATTCCTTTGATATATGTTTATTTAATTTGTTTAGGTATTTAATAATACGTATTAGAGCGTGTTTATGGTCCAGCCGTAGGAATATTTATTTAATTTCAAGTTATTTAAATGTAAGTCCAGTATTTGGTATGTGTTTCAATATGTTTGTGAGGGTGGTTCAAAAATGGTTCAAATGGCTCTGAGCACTATGGGACTTAACTGCTGTGGTCACCAGTCCGCTAGAACTTAGAACTACTTAAACCTAACTAACCTAAGGACATCACACACATCCATGCCCGAGGCAGGATTCGAACCTGCGACCGTAGCGGTCGCGCGGTTCCAGACTGTAGCGCCTAGAACCGCTCGGCCACTCCGGCCGGCTGTGAGGGTGGGTTGGCTTGAAGACATGGCGTGAGCGCTCTAGCCAATCACAGCACTCGTGAATGGGGAGACTGGATGGAAGTGGGAAATGAGCATCGTTTCGAGAGTGCTGGACGCGACGGCGCGAGGGACGCGCGGTGGCGAGAGAGACTTGGAGTGTGGAGCGGTTTGCACATGGTCACGAGATAGAGAAATACTTCCGAGTGCGGACTTGTGAACTTGTGAGATTTCCGTGGATTCTACAGTGAAGACGTAGTGTGCGTTTAGAAGTAAATATCTCGCAAGCAATGTTGTTATTCATAGCTAATTACGTGCAGTAGGAATCTAATGTTCCCTGTTATTCAACTTATATTTTATTTAATTGCTGGACCATCGACACCAAGAAGTGTTTTGCAGAAATATACCAGATTCTCAAAAGTATTTCTACTATCGTACTCATCATTTAAAGTTGTTAAGATAGTACCGGCAGATTTTATTTAATTGCGGTCTTTCATTTATAAATTTCTACGTTACAGTCGCAGTTGCCGAGTGATAGGAACCTTCCACCATTCGATTCATGTGTATATTCATATTGTATACTGTAGACTCAGCAGTATTTGGTTTGTAATGCGGCAACTACGTACCCAGCCCCTAGACAACGAAACCAGCCAAAACTTTTAATATTGCAACTCTGAGTCAGAGGGTACGTAGTTGAGGGCCACCTAATTTCATTTCATTTTATATGGTTTTTGAAAGCCCGCAACTACGTGGTGCATTTCAAAACTTATGCACACTAAATACTTATGTAGTTTAGAGCCCCACAAAGTTTGTTAACTTTTGTTAAGGAAAATAATTGCGTTTCAGTTAAATAAAACAGGATACTCGGATTCATTGTAGCACTTGGGATAGGACCCTGTCTAGGCAAATGACTAAAGATAAAATACCGTAGCTCAAAACAAAGTTTAGAGAACACGAAACCAAATAGCTGGTCCATGCAATGATACAGTACTCAACCAATAACATGAACTGAAGGTGGTGGTAGCGTCTATCTCTTGTCTTATTAAATAAAGGCGGCAAAAGTATCCATGGCTCTTCCTGTGCAACAGGCTCTGAAAATTCTCTTGTTCGCTTCGGATTTTCATATACGGAGCTAACCAAAGTATGCCATGACTAATAACCCGCATTACTTCCACGTCTTTTTATATAATCTTGCAGTTCTTCCCGCCTCCTTCAGGTCACAAGATGTGCACTCTTTGCTTGCTAGTCACTGACTGACTCATGCCACAAGGGGAGCTTCTCAGTTCGACCGCCAGATCCACCTTTTCTATTGCCGCCTATTCCCAGTTCTGTTGCGGAGGGGCTTCCCTCCAAGTTTTACATGATTACTAACCTACTTTCCCTATGCATGAACCAGTATTACAATTATAGCATTAACTTTTACATTCTTTTACAGCAATTTACTTCTGAAATTACATCCAAAGATTAATTACAGTTACATAAACTATCATAAATAATGAATAAAATATTTACATCGATGTTACACCAAAGAACATGGTTATACAGGAGTCACATTAAGTAAAAACAGACCAAGGAGTTAGATAAGACCAGTATGGGTAATATCGATAATAGTGTTACAGGCGGGACTCCAGGGAATTTTAAATCCTTCTGACTTTTTAACAAATGTTGGGATCGACTTGTCTGCCCTGGCCCTGGTGACTTATAGCTGTGATGGTCTTTGGGAAACACGCTCGCCCTGCTGGCGTTGGCTCGCGTCTTTGTTTACGGTACATCAAGGAGTGCACAGTAGACAGTGGGTGCCAGCGTGGACTCCGTGTAGAATTCCCCACAGGGCAACGAACAGCCCGCAAACGGCGACAAGGTTCAGCAGCTAGAGCGCCCAGACAGATACCACGGACCCCAAGTAGGTGGTTTGTAGTGAATAGCAGGTAGACGATAGGAGGCCCTCCGGCTGGAAGGCACGAAGTTATCAGCATATGGAATTAGGTGAAGCTGGAAGACCCGCTGTTAGTGAAGACAGCGTTTGAGGGCATCAGGTTGACGACCCATTCGTGGATAACAGCTGGTGTAGGCCTCTATTTGTAGCTGGCTCCAGGAGGTTAATATGAAATTTGTCTGTCATTATGTTTGAAACGGCATCATCTCTCCCTTGAATCACAGCAGAACTGAGGCGTGAAGCGTGGTTGTTTGGTAATGAAAACATCATTGCTTCGATTTCCCAGTCTTCCCCTTGTGCCAGCGATGCCACAGCTCTGGTTGTGCCAGTGACTGTGTAGCAACTTTGTCTTTCAGGAGACCTGACGACTATTCTGCGATGTCTGCAAAACACAAAGTTGGTTTCTACCAGTCTTTCTGTTCATATGTAATTAATTTCAGTTAGTACTTTACAACTATGACTTATTAAGCTGGTCGTTCAGCATTATTCACTCCTGTCAACACCTGCGTTCCTTGGAATGGGGATTATTACATTCTTCTTGTAGTCCGAGAATAATCCGCCTATCTCATATATCTTCAACAACAGGTGGAATAGTTTTTCCATAGGTGGTACACCCAGGGATCTCCATAAACCTAAGGGAATGTCGCTTAATTCAGGGGCCTTGATTTAACTCACGGTATCAGATCTCCCGTCGCATCTTTATCTACTTTCTCTTCTCTTTCTATAATATTGACTGAAGTTAGTTTCCCTTGTATAGATCCTCTGTAGTTTCCTTCCATCTTTTTAAACCTACCTTTCCTTGAATGAAATTTTCACTCTACAGCGGAGTGTGCGCTGATATGAAACTTCCTGGCAGATTAAAACTGTGTGCCGGACCGAGACTCGAACTCGGGACCTTTGCCAGGAAGTTTCATATCAGCGCACACTCCGCTGTAGAGTGAAAATTTGATTCTAGAAACATCCCCCAGGCTGTGGCTAAGCCATGTCTCCGCAATATCCTTTCTTTCAGGAGTGCTAGTTCTGCAAGGTTCGCAGGAGAGCTTCTGTAAAGTTTGGAAGGTAGGAGACGAGGTACTGGCAGAAGTAAAGCTGTGAGGACGGGGCGTGAGTCGTGCTTGGGTAGCTCAGCCGGTAGAGCGCTTGCCCGCGAAAGGCAAAGGTCCCGAGTTCGAGTCTCGGTCCGGCACACAGTTTTAGTCTGCCAGGAAGTTTCCTACCTTTCCTTGCTTAGTACTTGCTTGTCGCCTGAGTCGACCGTTTTTAGCTACTGTCTACTTTTGTATCTCTGTAAGTGGCTAAAATTTTTTTAATCGCCGACCAATTCCATGATAATCGTGATTTATAATGTAACTTCGCTTTATAAAATTTATAAATCAGAGTTACAGCAAGTTAAAGCATACAACAATAATTATTTCCGAAATACTTCAGTCAAAATTTTTAGACACCTACCACCTATCTACTCCCTTGAAAGCTACAACGCCCGCTAGTGGGCAGTAAGGACCAGGTTGACTACTACTGCTCTATACATTCCTTCCATATTTAAACCTTCCTTTCTCTGTTCAGTACTTGACTGCCATCTGAATTGTTAATAGTCATACAGGTACTGTACGTCGTCAAAGAAGGGTAGACGGTATAGCAGGGTTCGAAACGCCAGACAAGGTAAAGGACGACAATTATATCTGATCACTGATATGTACGTTTTACGTAATCAACAACCTGAAGAATTAGCGAAAATCAGCCAGAACCGATGAAGTCCAAGCATCTGACTTCGTTCCAAAGTGTCATGGGTGTTGCAGCGCTTCGGATGCGGAGTTCCGCGTTGCAGTCAAAAGATTACCGTCCATTGTGTGCCAGAAGCATTATAACAGCATCATGACAAACAAGTTAACTATTTGAAGTTTAATTCACGTAATTATTTTAACTTAATTTTCAAGTTTTATTATTGTAGCAGTTATATAGTTCCTTGCTTCATCTGTGTCCCCACTCTCACTCTCATTTTACCGAACCACAGCATTCGTAAGTAGTGATACTAATGACTTGAGATTCTATATTCACGAAGATGCAAAGCTGGTACTTTTTGCTTATGATACAAGTATAGCTATCACACCCAACAGACAAGAATTAACTGGTGAAATTGCAAACGAAGTTTTTCAGAAAATCGTTAAGTGGTTCTCTGCAAATCGGCTCTCATTAAACTTTGACAAAACACAGTACATACAGTTCCACACAGTAAATGGAATGACACCATTAATAAATATAGACTTCGATCATAAATTGGTAGCTAAGGTAGAATATTCAAAATTTCTAGGTGTATGCATTGAAGAGTGGTTGAACTGGAAAAAACACACTGAAGATCTGCTGAAACGTTTCAGTTCAGCTACTTATGCTATTAGGCTCATTGCAAATTTTGGCGATATACATCTCAGTAAATTAGCTTACCACGCCTATTTCCATTCTCTGCTTTCGTATGGCATCATATTCTGGGGTAATTCATCATTGAGTAAAAGAGTGTTCATCGCACAAAAGCGTGTAATCAGAATAATTGCTGGAGCTCATCCCAGGCCATCCTGCAGACACTTGTTTAAAGAGCTAGAGATCTTCACTGTAGCCTCACAATATATATATATATATATATATATATATATATATATATATATATATATATATATATATATATATATTCACTTATGAAACTTGTTATTAACAATCCGAACGAATTCAAAAAGGAATAGCAGTGTACATGGCTACAACACTAGGAGAAAGGATGATTTTCACTACTCAAGGTTAAATCTAACTTTGGCTCAGAAGGGGTAAATTATGCTGCCACAAAAGTCTTTGGTCACTTACCTAATAGCATCAAAAATCTGACAGATAGCCATATAGCATTTAAAAGGAAATTAAAAGAATTTCTTAATGGCAACTCCTTCTACCCATTAGATGAATTTTTGTATATAATAAGTGGGTAATTTCCCCAACCCCCACAAAAAAAGAAAAAAAATTAAAAATATTAAGTGTGGTGTAATATTTTGTGTAATGTAATATCTTGTATAGACACCTTTTATTAATCTGACACGTTCACATCATTACAAAGTGTCTTATTCATGATCTGTGGAACAAGTACTAATCTAATCTAATCTAGTGGCGCTCAAATCGCCGTCTCCCCATGCACATGTTGGTATTCAGTGGCTGATTTTGTTCAAAGGGATGCGGCCAAGTTCCCTCCCCACACTTGTCCGACATAAGTCTGTACTCTGTCTTTAATGACCTCACCGTCAATGAGGTATTAAAACACAATTTTCCTTTCTTCCCTAATTTTACTTTTGTTTCAATATTATCCTCCCTTTCCCTTTATTTTTTTAACTTTTTATTAGTAAACTATAGTTTTACGATTTGTAGCTAAGCTGTTATGAAATATATCTCTGTATACCCTTGTGACGTGGAAAGTATGCGCTCTATAATCAGCGAGACCACAGACTGACCTGTAGCATACAGGTCTTTGTAGGAATTCCCGTCACTATTGTCGCAGTTCACTTCAAACTTGTTCCAGGACTTCAGAACGAGGAACTCAATAAGCATTGTGATATCTGCACTGTTCTTCCCGAAATGAATGGCAAATACCAACCGACATGGTAGACTACTCTACGGAGGTGGGGCTACCCATTTTCATGAGGCTCTGCAGTCAATGGCCCCTCAAATGACGGCACAGGCGATCTTCTCTGTGCTGCCACCAGAGCCACCAGTAGCATGGAAGCTATACTCAGCCCATTTCCATTCCCAGAAGGGCAAAGAGCGTCTATGTCGGCACGTACATTTGGGCGAGGTTATCGGTGTCCTCGGACTACCATCTTTTCCGAAAGTACAATCACCTGTACGGCATCGTTATAGCAGCAGGTAAGCTGAAATACCATCAGAAACAGATGAGTCCGTACCTTACGGCAAAGATATTGGGACATCCTCTCACTCAGATCCGAGCTTTACTGCTACAGCCTACTAGAGCAGAGGCCCCATTCTGTCCAGAACCGCAGAACAAACCAGCGATTCATTACTCATAGGTACTACCCGCTACATTGTTGGAAACACACCGTGCACCTACGTCGCCCACACTGCCACAACCACTACAAGGCTACAAGGCACACAGAGATCCTCAGGGGACGTTTCCAGGGCGCTCGCAGGGGATCGCAATCTGTTCCATTCGTTGCCGATGAATTTCACCCTTGTCATAGGAAACATGTAGTCGGATAGTTCTAGACCTATGTGCAGACTAGAAGTAGGCAGGCTCTGGTATCCACGGGATTTCAATAAGCTGCCTCTGGACTCCGTGTAGCGTTCGGAATACAAAGTGGTTCTGTCGACAAAGACATTATCTCTTTTCTATATCCTTAGTGGAGCCTTTTATATGGTGTGGTGCACATGATGCTTTACAAGTACCATTACAGGCTCCTAGGGGTTGCAGAGGGAACTTCTCACATAAATGTTTGATAATGTACCGCATGGTAGGCCGACTTCCGTAGAGTAGTCTACCTTGTCAGTCAGTATTCGCTTTTGGAAGGACCGAACGAGCCCTTCCGCCTTGCTATTCATTTCGGGACAAGAGCAGATACCACAATATTCATTCCGTTCCTCATTCTGAAGTCCTGGAACAAGTTTGAAGTGAACTGCGACAATAGCGACCGGAAGCCCTACAAATGGCCTGTATGCTAAAGGTCAGTCTGTCGCCTCTCTGATTACAGAACGCATACTATCTACATCGTAATGGTATCTAAAGATGTAGTTCATAACGAGACAATATGAAAATATATTTTCTTTCGAAGATTGTTTACTGCATAGCTCCAAATGGAAACTGGATATGTACCGTTCGAATGTAAAATAAGTTTGAAGATCAGATCATTTTCAAATTGGCCACTTCATGGTATTCACACAAACTGAGAAGAGGGCGTCAGAGTCAGTTCCTGTTGTAATTATGACATTACATACCACTTTCGTCCGTCTACATTAATGGTTCCAACCTTTCTGAGACCATCACCCCTGAGTGCAATGAAATACAATATGTGATCAAATGTATCCGGACGCCCGGCTGAAAATTATTTACAAGTTCGTGGCGCCCTCCATCTGTAATGCTGGAATTCAATATGGTGTTGGCCCACCCTTAGCCTTGATTACAGCTTCCACTTTCGTAGGCATACGTTCAATCAGGCGCTGAAAAGTTTCTTGGGGAATGGCAGCCCATTCTTCACGGAGAGCTGCACTGAGGAGAGGTATCGATGTCGGTCGGTGAAGCCTGGCACGAAGTCGGCGTTCGAAAACCTCCCAGAGGTGTTCTATAGGATTCAGGTCAGGACTCTGTGCAGGCCAGTCCATTACAGGGATGTTATTGTCGTGTAACCACTCCGCTACAGGCCGTGCATTATGAACAGGTGCTCGATTGTGTTGAAAAATGCAATCGCTATCCCCGAATTGTTCTTCAACAGTGGGAAGCAATAAGGTGCTTAAAACATCACTGTAGGCCAATGCTGTGATATTTCCACGCAAAACAACAAGGGTTGCAAGCCCCCTTCACGAAAAACACAACCACACCATAACACCACCGCCTCCGAATTTTACTGTTGGCACTACACACACTGGCAGATGACGTTCACCGGACATTCGCCATACCCACACCCTGCCATTGCATCGCCACATCGTGTACCGTGATTCGTCACTCCACACAACGTTTTTCGACTCTTCGATCGTCCAATGTTTACGCTCCTTACACCGAGCTAGGCGTCGTTAGGCATTTACCGGTGTGATGTGTGGCTTACGAGCAGCCGGTCGACCATTAAATCCAAGTTTTCTCACCTCCCGCGTAACTGACATAGTACTTGCAGTGGATCCTAATGCAGCTTGGAATTCCTGTATGACGGTCTGGATAGATGTGTGCCTATTACGCATTACAACCCTCTTCAACACTCGGCGGTCTCTGTCAGTCAACAGACGAGGTCGGCCTCTACGCTTTTGTGCTGTACGTGTCCCTTCACGTTTAAACTTCACTATCACATGGATGTATAGGAGTGTGGAAATCTAGCGTACAGACGTATGACACAAGTGGCACCCAATCACCTGACAACGTTCGAAGTCTGTGAGTTCCGCGGAGGGCCCCATTCTGCTCTCTCACGATGTCTAATGACTACTGAGTTCGCTGATATGGAGTACCTGGTTCAAATGGTTCAAATGGCTCTGAGCACTATGCGACTTAACTTCTGATGTCATCAGTCGCCTAGAACTTAGAACTAATTAAACCTAACTAACCTAAGGACATCACACACATCCATGCCCGAGGCAGGATTCGAACCTGCGGCCGTAGCGGTCGCTCGGCTCCAGACTGCAGCGCCTAGAACCGCACGGCCACTCCGGCCGGCGGAGTACCTGGCAGTAGGTGGCAGCAGAATGCACCTAATACGAAAAACGTATGTTTTTGGGGGTGTCCGGATACTTTTGATCACATAGTGTGTTAGCTATTATCCCGCCCCGTTCTCCCCCACTACCATCAACGTTAGAACCTAACAAAACTATAGAATGATCAAAAATTTCCTTTGAACACCTGGATTTTTAAAATTACGAAAGATATATGGTATTTAGTTTTTGTAGATTTTTATTAAATCACGAACTAAAGAGTCGACGAGTCAATTTGTACTAATTACTAGTAACAACTTTTTTGTATAGAATGATCAAGCAATTCTCAGCTAATCGCTAGTGCTACCTCCAATTCTTTCTTAGAAAAAAGTTAACTATCCACGTAGAGAGTAGATATTTGTTACAAATCATGCTTCCTCTGCACCACTCCTATCCATAGCGAACTCCTTCACCCACACCCCTGAACCCCCGTGTAAAATCAACCAAGCTAATATCCGTGCGCTACACTTACTGGTTGTAAATCACTTGATTGCTGGACTCCTTACTTGTGAACTGGTGGAAATTGGAAGATTTTAGGGTGTCAATGTATTGGGTCTGACCATTGCCACTAATAAAAATAATTATAATAATGATACTGTGTAGACAATGTGGTAGCCATTACATAGTTACTGTTGTGTTGTGCTGTCACTTACTTTGGTTATCTGTTGCGGAGTAAATAATGAAGCAGTTTGTAGTTCACTGCGAGAGCTACTTACAACGAGGAGAAGGCATTTTCGTGAGATATTTATGCATATACAGTGTCTCTCAGTATAACTGTCATAGATACGCGGTGCACAGTACGAAATATGTGTGTGGTGGATGGACTATATGAGGAACAAGGAATTCGTTATTCGTACATTCGTTTGTAACTTCTGCAGTCAGTATTATAGTCTTCATAAATATTGTTGATAGTAATGATCTTAAGAAAATAATTCAATTTCGTGACCAAAACACAATCGAACCCCTTTTGCTTTTACCCATCAGTAAATTTCATTTTAAACCTCAGGGGGTTATACCCAATAGGTTGCGAACCACAGTACAGCAACAATGGCTTCTCACGAAGTAATGAGTGCCATCGACAGGGGGCGTAATATAGATTCCATATTTTTACATATCTAGAAGGTTTTTGACACCGTTCCTCACATGCGGCTTCTTATCAAATTGCGTGACTATGGAGTATCGCCTCAGTTATGTGACTGTATTCGTGATTCCCTCTCAGAAAGGTCGCAGTTCATAACAATTGGGGCGGCCGGTGTGGCCGAGCGGTTCTAGGCGCTACAGTCTGGATCTGCGCGACCGCTATGGTCGCAGGTTCGAATCCTGCCTCGGGCATGGATGTGTGTGATGTCCATAGCTTAGTTAGGTTTAAGTAGTTCTAAGTTCTAGGGGACTGATGACCTCAGAAGTTAAGTCCCATAGTGCTCAGAGCCATTTGAACCATAATAATTGATGGAAAGTCATCGAATAAAACACAAGGAACATCTGGCGTTCTCTGCTGTTCCTTATCTACACTGGGGTGATCAAGGTCATCCTTTTGCCCGGCGTAGTGTAGCAACTATACGTGGCATGGACTCAACAAGTCGTTGGACGTCTCCTGCAGAAACATTGAGTCTTGGTCCCTCTATAGCCTTCCATAATCGCGAAAGTGTTGCCGGTGCACGATTTTGTGCACGAACTGACCTCTCGATTACTTCCCACAAATTTTCGATGTGATTTATGTCGGGTGATCTGGGTGGCCAAATAATTCGCTCGAATTTCCAGAATGTTCTTCAAACCAATTGCGAACAATTGTGGCCCGACGAGACGGCGCATTGTCGTCAATAAGAATTCCACCGTTGAATATCTGCAGATGGTCTCAAAGTAGCCGAATATAATCATTCCCAGTCAACCATTGGCTCAGCTGGACCAGAGGACGGATTCCATTCCACGTAAAAATATTATGGGGCCACATAAACGTATTATGGGGCCACCACCAGCATGCACAGTGCCTTGTTGATAACCTGGGTCCATGGCTTCATGAGGCCTGCTCTACCCTCGAACCATACCAAGAGCTCTTACCAACTCAAAATTGGACTCATCTGACCAGGCCATGGTTTTCCAGTCGTCTAGGGTCCAGGCAGTATGGTCACAAGGCCAGGAGAGGCGCTGAAGGCGATGTCGTGCTGACAGCAAAGGATCTGGGGTCGGTCGTCTGTTGCCATCACTCATTAACGCCAGATTTCACCGCACTGTTCTAACGGATACATTCGTCGCACGTCTCACATTGATTCGTACGGTTATTCCACGCATTGTTGCTTGTCTGTTAGCACTGACAACTCCACGTTAACGCCACTGCAGTATCAGTCGTTAAGTGAAGGCCGTCGGCCACTGCATTGTCCATGATGAGAGGTAATGCTTGAAACGTGGTATTCTCGGCACACTCTTGGCACTTTGGATCTCGAATACTGAATTCACTGACAACTTCCAAAATGGTGTACTCCATGCTTCTAGCTCCAACTATCATACCGCGTTCAAAGTCTTTTTAATTCCCGTCATGGGGTCATAATCACGTCGAAAACCTTCACACGTGGATCATGTGAGTACAAATGACAGCTCCACCAATGCTCTGCCATTTTATATCTTGCACAGGCGATACTATCGCCACCTGTGTGTGTGCATATCGCTGTCCCATGACTTTCGTCACCAGAGTGAGCAGCCCTCTTAGATTGTCTGCAGAGGATGCTGTCATTTAGCGTCTTTTAAAGTCATCAGATTAACAAAATAAATTACAAAATGATTTAGACAAGATATCTGTACAGAGAAAAAAGTGGAAATTGACTCTAAATAGTAAAAAGTGTGAAGTCATCCATATGAGTACTGTAGGGAATCAACTACACAATAAATCACTCTAATCTAATGGCTGTTAACTTAACAAAACACTCAGGGATTACAGTAACGCACAACTTAAATTGGAACAATCACGTAACTAATGTTGTGGGGAAAGCAAACCAAAGACTGCGATTTTTTTGGCAGAACCCTTAGAAAGTGCAACAGGCCTACTAAAGAGTCTGTTTACACTTTGCCTGTCCGCCCTCTTCTAGAGTGTTGCTGTGATGCGTGGGTAAGATGCGTCAGGTAAGATTGACTGATTGCAACAAAAAGTTCAAAGAAGAGTGTCACGGCGTAACATCAAGCGCTAGCTAATCGGCCTGGAACGTTACAGCAGAGAGAGCTGTGAGACGATGTCAGCCAATAGTACGCTGACAAGGTCGACACCACGACAGGAGCGACCCCTGTACGAAAAGAATATAAGCGCTGCTCCGCCTAGCATTTTATATGCTCCATGAATCGCCAACTGCGTCTTTCAACATTGTCAACTTTTTTAACTGTCCCACAATGAATGTCTCTTTGTCAGTGTATATTTTAACCCCCATTGTCTCCTTTGTCTCCACTTATTCTGTTTTTATGTCCCCCTTTTTATCGCCTTTATATGTATACTTTTCTCCTTTTACTACTGCCATGTCACTCGCCTGAAGAGCGGCGGATTGTGCCATTGCCAGCCCTCTCCTGCCCATATAGGGCAGGGGGATGAAATCACAACAAAGAAAAAAAATAGCCACGGTGGCACTAGAAGACGAGCCGTGATATAGACACTTTAGCCGAGACTTGTGAACTGTATTATTTGCTTGTAAGTAGAATATACACACATCAAAAATGTTTTGAATGACCTCGGTTCGGAGCGTGCCGGTACCTGTACAGAAAATCTGAATATAGATCAACATAAACATCATTTGTGCAATTTACATTGCTCATGAAAACCACATATTGTATGTTGTACCACCATACAGCGAGACCTTCAGAGGTGGTGGTCCAGATTGCTGTACACATCAGTACCTCTAATACCCAGTAGCACGTCCTCTCGCATTCACGCATGCCTGTATTCGTCGTGGCATACTATCCACAAGGTCATCAAGGCACTGTTGGTCCAGATTGTCCCACTCGTCAACTGCGATTCCGCATAGATCCCTCATAGTGGTTGATGGGTCACGTCGTCCATAAACAGCCCTTTTCAATCTATCCCTGGGCTGTTCGATAGGGTTCATGTCTGGAGAACATGCTGGCCACTCTAGTAGAGCGATGTCGTTATCCTGAAGGAAGTCATTCACAAGATGAGTACGATGGAGGTGCTAATTTTCGTCATGAAGACGAATGCCATGCCAATATGCTGCTGATAATGGTTGCATTATCGGTCGGAGGATGGCATTCATATATCGAACAGCCATTATGACGCCTTCCATGGCCACCAGTGGCGTACATAAGCCCCCCATAATGCCACACCAAAGCAGCAGGGAATCTCCACCTTGCTGCACTCGCTGGACAGTATGTCTGAGGCGTTCAGCCTCACCGGGTTGCCTCCAAACACATTTCCGACAATTGTTTGGTTGAAGGCATACGAGACACTCATCGGTGAAGAGAACGTGATGCAAATCCTGAAAGGTTCATTAGGTATGTTGTTGGGCCCATCTGCACGGCGTTGCATGGTGTCGTGGCTGCAAATATGGACCTCGCCATGGCCGTCGGGAGTGAAGGTGCGCATCATGCAGCCTATTGCGCACAGTTTGAGTCATAACACAGCGTCCTGTGGCTGTACGAAAAGCATTATTCAACATGGTGGCGTTGTGGTCAGGGTTCCTCCGAGCCATAATCCGTAGGTAGCGGTCATCCATTGCAGTAGTAGCCCTTTGGCGGCCTGAGCGAGGCATGTCATCGACAGTTCCCGTCTCTCTGTATCTCCTCCATTTCCAAACAACATCGCTTTGGTTCACTCCGAGACGCCTGGACACTTCCCTTGTTGAGAGACCTTCCAGGCACAAAGTAACAATGCAGATGCGATCGAACCGCGGTATTGACCGTCTAGGCATGATTGCGAGCCCTATACCTCCTTCCTGGGTATGACTGGAACTGATTGGCTGTCGGACCCTCTCCATCTAATAGGTGCTGCTCATGCATGGTTGTTTACATCTTTTGGCGGGTTTAGTGACATCTCTGAACAGTCAAAGGGACTGTGTCTGTGATACAATATCCACTGTCAACGTCTATCTTCAGGAGTTCTGGAAACTGGGGTGATGCAAAACTTTTTTTGATGTGTGTATATATCGAAGGACATTGATTATTTGCATGTCACCATTTGCTACCAACCCATGTTTGTAAATACGCAAAGTTAAACATTGTCTATTTAATTTAGTGTAATAAACTCCATTAATAAGATTTGCTTAAATTGTTGTATAGCTATCCGAGAAAACAGCTTCCTAGGCACCCTATATTAGATGAGTGGGCAGGACATAACAAAGAGCAGCTCGTTTTGCAATATGTCTACATCTACATATACGTGATTACTCTGCTATTCACAATAAAGTGCCTGGCAGAGGGTTCAATGAACCACCTTCATGCTGTCTCTCTACCATTCCATTATCATGAAATAGGAGAGCGAGTACCACAGATATGATACAGGAATTCAGGTGGCAGTCATTAAAACAAAGGCGTCTATCATTGCGGCAGGACTTTCTCATAAATTTTCACTCACCATCGTTCTCCTGAGAGTGTGAAAATATTTTGTTGGCCATCGCCTATACGGGGATAATCATCACAATAAAATAACAAAAATCAGAGCTCTCACGGATGGATTTAAGTATTCGTTTTTTCCGGGCGTTGTTCGAGAGTGGAGCGGTAGAGAACTAGCTTCGAGGTGGTTCGATGAACCCTTTCCCAGGCACTTAATTGTGAATTGCAGAGTAATCATGTAGCTGTAGGTGCAGACGTACTAGGAAGCTTAATTGTAGTGTTCTACGTGTACGCTACACTCTCAACTTTGAAGAGGAAGTGTTTCGTGAATTAGGAACGAACCCAACGTCAGTACTCGATATATTGCACATGCTGTGGGCTCCTGTTGTGCACTCGGTGACAGCGCATTGTCTCCACTCTGTGCGTGCAGTGAAAGGGAGATTTTAAGGTGTTCCGGTTTTCAAACATATTTTACATCGAAATGGCACATTTACGGATATGGGTTCCTTATCAAACCTTTATGTACAACTGTCCTCTTCAACCCCTAGAACCTTGTAATGATAATTGAAAAACACCTTGTAAAACCATCAGCGTAAGTTCACACAGCCCTCTCTCCTTCTTGCCTGTGAGATGGAAAGAAGGAACTTCACTGTTTAACTTCCTGTCTACGACGAGGTGAATAAGACGCAGCACGAGCTCGCGTTGGTCAAAGATTGGGAAGGAAATCAGCCGTGTCCTTCGAAGAAACCATCCCTGAAGTCGCCTTAAGCGATTCAAATGATCCACAGAAAACCTAAACCTAGATGGAATGCAAGTCCATGGCCTTAATTACTGCCTACCATTAGCCACGGAATGATTGTATACTACTCATGAACTGCTAGCAGGTATGTTATGTACTATATGGGTATTGTAGTGTTGGTCTAGGTAATCGTCTCTATTATCTTTGTTTATAACCATCGAAAGTTGATTGGTACGATCTAAGTGGGTACTTGGGCAATGAAGTTCAGCCATGTGTTGATAAAACTGCATATAAACAGAGCTTGCACAGTGGAGTGACCCGATATCATTTGATATCTTGTTTCCCAATAGCTTTTTTCTAATAAAGGGAAAGATGAGTAAATAAAAAGTATAATTTTCAGCCAAGAATCGTCGATAGATGTTGCTTGCTCTCGTTGTAAGGCTCAAGTATTCTTGGTCGTGATCAGACGTCTGAAAATTGTCACATGGCCACAGATGTTAATTTTGTGCAGAAACAGAATTTCTGAATAACCCGCCGGGATAACCGCCCGGCAGGTTAACGACGAGGGTCGGTGTGCCATTCAGCCTGGATGTGGTCTTTAGGTGGTACTCCAAGTCCCGCCTCAGTTACACGACTCGCAAATATTTCCAAAATTTCCCTCATGAATAATACTACACGCAGGCGGTTGTGGTACACATATTTGGACCCGGGGGGGTCATGGGGTGGCGACAGGAGGGGCATCCGACCACCGCTTAAATTAACCATACCAAATCCATTAACAGCCTTGCCGACCCTGCGGGACAAAGGCACAAGAAAATGAACAGGATGTTCGACTTGCTGATTATATTTTGTTGTCACGTGTTTCCTATAAATTATACAATGCTTTGTGATAACCATATTTAATGGCATGACATTTCTCTACTCTTCAGTGACATATACTCTGTTACGAACATCTGTGAAAATTTTAAATTGTTTACTTAAGCAGAATTTGTACCCAGATCCTTAAGTTTCACGTGCAGTGTGCTTCCAACCACACGTAGTAACTCTGAAGGTCCTTCTGGGATTTCCAAGTATTTCACAACTGGCACCATACTGCTAGCAGAAAGTTCGCATCCTGCTCTCTCAGAAAATTTTGATTTGCTATGTTGTTCACAGCAGTACAAACTCAGTTAAAGCGTCAAAAAATGTCATATTTCACTTACATTTCTGATGTTATGCTTAAGTCAAACAGTACACTATTTAGAATTATCTTTAGTTATTCGAACAATAGCAGCTCCCCATTTTATTTAATAGAGTTAATAGCCTCACGCCAATCTTAGCATAGCGTATTTAAATTACATTCGTTAAAAGAATATTATTGTACCACAAGCTGTCTCAATCAAGTTTCCAATGATTTTACTTCGATTTCATCTATTAAAGTAAAATTATATATTTTTGGTTCCACATTACTAATAAAGCCATCATTACCTAATAATACAAATACAATCTGTTAAAGTCACCATTACCTAATAATCGAGTCTGTTACTCAAATCCAATTGACTTTGAGTGATCAAACAGTTGTGATAATAATGCCATGTTATAACACCGCCATGTAGCCTTTTTTGCAGTAAAACATCATGCAACGTTCTAACGTCCTAGCGCTGCAAAGCTTGCAGCTGGAGGGCCCACTTGCGAGCATCCGAGCATTCATTAATCCTGGGGGGAGCCACTGTTGCATACATAACGTTGGCACGTGCGTCAGGGAGCAAGTGGATACGTGATGGCCGGGGAACTTTGTAGCAGGCCATGTTTAACGGAACGGAACAGTTAACACCAGAGCAAAAATGAAAACGTTTTATTATTAAGGTTTTGAAACATGAATTTTTTTTATTAAGTTATTTTACTGACTCAAACAAAAAATTCTATTTCTTTTCTATGTATCCTGAGGGAATCTCTTTTGTATTAACAACGTACAAATTCATCGTGCTGTGCAGAATCGGTCACAAATGAGACAAATATTTCGTTCATAGTGTAGCACACGGATATAAAAACACAGAATTTTCCCCGTATTCCGATGCACAGAAATTGTCAATGGAATCGAGTTTCATACAGTCGAGAAACGTGAAGAAAGCTTTTGAATGTTTCTCTGCTCATATTTCCCTTTATTGTTACTTCATACACCTCGCTCCATACGGGAGAGGGGTGGGCAGTCAGCGGTATAATACTCCGCTCTCCAGCCAAGAGCGTTTTTAAAAACATAACAAGACGAGAGAAAAAAATATGAGGGCTGTTTTTCATTTTGAAATTAAAAAGGTTAAAAACTGACAGCTAAAAGGACGAAAAATACATACAATTAAAAAAACACAATTGCAGTGTGGTGATACCCTTCAATGAAAAAGCACAGGAACACAATGTTTTCACTTAAGATCTGAAAGACCTGCATTGGATGAGAAGTATTACTGCAGGGGACTGTCCACCTGGTAAGCGTCGCAATAGTGTATAACGTGACGTAGATTATCATTCAAGGGATGCGGCACTGTGGGATGGTCTCCGTTAGGTGGCACTGCAGTCGTCTTGATGCGGCCGCGCAATTTATTTTCATTTCGGTATTTGGTATTACATGCGAAATAGTCATCGTTTTTACCTCTAAACTTCTACGAACCTCCATTAAATTATCAAAATTATCCAATAAAATGTATTTGCTAGAAAAATCTTAATATATTTATTTTTATAATCACGCGCTCTAAGTGACTACATAAGTAATATACATAGGCCGGAAAGAATGCAGGTATTGTGACTGATTAACAACGTCGAATAGTAAATTTTTCGAGGATTTGGATCGTACGTAAGTGATCTGGGCCGCTAAATATATTTTATAGAGAGTGTATGAAAGTTTGTCTGGGTTTCAAATCAAATGCCAAAACGAGGAACCCGTTTCCCTTGCAATCTTGCGAATCATGGTTTCCTGAACCCCTCTACCTGCGCTACTCGTAATTGGCTTTAGAGAACCATGTTAATACAGTTGACAAAAAAAAAGTAAATTAAGAAGGAACTGTATTAAAGGGCAATCTTTTTTGTTGTATTTGTTACTGTTAAGTAGCGGCTCCAAGGTCTTGTCAGCCAACAACGGACGGGAGACCAAAGTCTGACCACATGGTCCCCCATACCACATCCTAATGACGCCATATGACAGAGGATGACACAATGGCCAATCGGCATCTCATGGTCCTCTGCGCGGAGTTGGAGTAGAGTTTTGAGAGTTGTTTTTTCTGGAGTTTGTTTTAAGGAATTAGTACAAAGTACCACATAATAAGTACAAACACTTATGCAAACATAAAACTTCCTGGCAGATTAAAACTGTGTGTCCGACCGAGACTCGAACTCGGGACCTTTGCCTTCGCGGGCAAGTGCTCTACCATCTTTTTTTTTTTCATTTTGTTCGTTACTGATCGTTGTGTTTGGTCGTTGCGGACGTCGCAAGACATCCTGTTCAAGTTCGGTGGTTGATCCTTCCACTCAGTTTTTTATTACAGAGGCCAACCGGCTCTCTGACCGAACACGCTGAGCTACCGTGCCGGCTTACCATCTGAGCTACCGAAGCACGACTCACGCTCGGTCTCACAGCTTTACATCTGCCAGTATCTCGTCTCCTACCTTCCAAACTTCTTCAGCGCACACTCCGCTGCAGAGTGAAAATCTCATTCTGGACTTATGCAAACGTTTACGATACTAGTATGAAAGTCGAAAATAACACATAAGCACAAGACTTTTAACAGTATAAGCGTTGTTCAGTGTGACTGCTGTGTGGTATATGGCAAACTTCGATTCTTCCATAAATATCTCTTGCACGCGATCTACCATACTCCATCCCATAGCTTCATTTCACAGACACGTTGTGTTCTTCGAAAATTAGTAGTTTATGGTGGTCCCTGGAAAAGAAATCTGGCGATGTAACTGCCCATGATACTGGTTTTCTGCGAAAACTTAAAGTTGAAGGCAATGAATTGTCAAATTGTGGTGCAGAAACGAGCGGGAACCCCATCAAGAACGCCATCACTTAACACTTCCGGGCTGAGATGCCGTGGTCCATACATAAAACTCTCCCCTGACTTTTCGCCTTCGACTGCAGAAGGCATCCTCTGAGGACAATGGGCGAACTGCAACGACAGCGTGAGTGAGCACTGTATATATAAGCCATCCAGAGGGCGCCGCTGTCAATGGCGTGACGTCGGCTGTGCTATGATCTCTGATACAGCTAACTTTCTCAACTGAAAGTAATCGATTGTCACGCTGTTGCTGCAATGTCGACATCCATATCTTATCCAGCTTAATGCCTTCATCTTTTCTATTAAAATTATTGCAGTGTTTGGCAATCTCAATGGCCTCTCTGTACATCCGCGCATAATAATGCAACGTCTTTGCGATGACGGTCGTCTCACTAAACTTTATTTCATGATCACCTTCCTGAAACACATGTTCCGCTACAGCCGATTTATCAATATGTCCGAGGCGGCAGTTCCTTTTATGTTCACCCAGACGGGTGTTGACGCTTCTTTTTGTTGTGCCTATATAGATCTTTCCACAACTGCACTGAATTTTATAGACACCTGGTGTAGCTAGAGGATGTCGTTTATCTTTTGCTGAACTTAAACATTCTTTTATTATCGTGGTGGGTCTGAAAACAGTTTCCACATCGTACTTGCTTAAAAAATTTTCCAATGCGATCAGTGACCTTACTGATAAATGCTAAGAACACTTTCCTCTTGGGTTGGTGTCGATCCTCGTACGTCCTGGTTGTCAGTCTAGGTCGTAGTGCACGATCTATCTTGCTGTTGGAATACCCATTATCCTTTAAGAATGGCTCTAAGGTGTTCAATTTCATCATCTAAGTAAGCCCATCAAGAACGTCTCACGTGTGCACACGATGGGCTTGACTCACTTCTTCCAATAATTCTGGTACATTAGCTACCAGGAAACGCAGATATTCTTCTCTTGTCATCCCATGTGGTTACGTTGGTGGCACACTCCGCATATTGACACCGTATTTTGTTGCTGTCCTCGTACCTGTGTACTCTCAAATGGTTCAAATGGCTCTGAGCACTATGGGACTTAACTTCTGAGGTCATCAGTCCCCTAGAACTTACAACTACTTAAACCTAACCAACCTAAGGATGTCACACACATCCATGCCCGAGGCAGGATTCGAACCTGCGACCGTAGCGGTCTCGCGGCTCCAGACTGCAGCGCCTAGAACCGCACGGCCACTTCGGCCGGCGGAAGTTTATAGCCATCCTCTATTGATGTAGTTTCAATCATTTCTCGCATTTTTCGTTGGTGTGTCCATGACTCGCCAGCACACGTGCTTTCTGGAAGCACGATGAAGTAGGCTTCATCGACGAGAAAGAATGTTCTTGAAAGTTGCTGTCCTTCATTTCTTCGCCTATAGTGAAGTCGCAGCCTCTGTTGATAGTCTCTCACGTCTACATGCACATCTACATCTACAAACACGTACATACTTCGTAAGCATCCATATGGTGTGTGTGGGAATGTACCCTGTACCACTACTAGTCAATTCCTTTCCTGTTCCACTCGCAAATAGTGCTAGGGAGAAACGACTGTCTATATGTCTCGGTATGAGCCCTAATTTCTCGTATGCTATCTTTGGGGTTCCTACGAGAAATGTATGCTGGCAGCAGTATGTTCTGCAGTCACCTTCAGTTGCCGATTCTCTAAATTTTCTCAGTAGTATTCCTCGAAAGGAACGTCACCTTCCCTCCACGAATTCTCATTTGAGTTCTCGAAGCATCTCAGCAATAATTGCGTCTTGTTAGAAGCTACTGGTAGCAAATCTAGCCGCCCGTCTCTGAATTGCTTCGATGTATTCATTTAATCCGACCTGGTGCGGATCCCAAACACCTCAGCAGTACTCAAGAACAGGCCACACTAGCGTCCTATGTGCGGTCGGCTTTAAAGATGAACCGCACTTTCCCAAAATTCTCACAATAAACTGAAGACGACTATTCGCCTATCCTCACATGCTCGTTCCATTCATAGCAATTTGCAACGTGATGCCGATATTTAAACGCCGTGGCTGTGTCAAGCAGGACACTACTAACGCTGTATCTGATTTTTCCTACTCATGCGCATTAACTTACATTTTTCTACATTTAGAGCAAGCTGCCCTTCATCACATCAACTAGAAATGTTGTTTGAATCGCCTTGTACCATCCAACAGTCACTCAACTTCGACACCTCCTCGTACACTACAACATCATCAGTAAACAACCGCAGATGGCTGCTCACCCTGTCCACCGTATAGAAAATAACAGCGGTCCTGTCACACTTCCGCTGCATATCGCCGACGATACCATTCTCTCTGATGAACTCTCGTCATCGAGGAGAACGTAGTGGGTTTGGGTTGTGTTATTTAAGAAGTCTTCGAGCCACTCACATACCTGGAAACCTATTCCATATGCTCGCACCTCCCTTAACAGACTGTGTCACATGATTTTCGGAAATTTACAAATGTGGTATCTGGCTGTTGCCCTCCATACATATTCAGCATTATATCATGTGAGAAAAGGGTAAGCTGAGTTTTGCACGAGCGATTTTTTCTAAACGCCTGCTGGCTCGTGGGCATAAGTTTTTCGGTCTCAAGGAAATTTATTATATTCGAATTCAGAAAATGTACAAGAATCTTGGAGCAAACCAATGTTAAGGATATTGGTCTGTAATTTTGCGGGTCCTGTTCTTTCGTCCTTCTTATATACAGGAGTCGCATGCGCTGCAGTCAGGGATAATGGTCTCAGGAAGTTTGGTAACCACTGTTGTAGTCGGACGAAAATGGTATGTGATGCCATAGTTACAACAGACCCTGATAATGGCGCCCTCTTCTCAGTTTGTGTGCGTACCGGGAAACGGAAAATTTGAAATTTACCCGATCTTAAAACATATTTATATCCACACGTGTATTTACCGGCGTGGATTAATGGGTTCCTTATCACAACTCTGTTCCCTCTGCAACCCCTAGAACACTATAATGGTAACTGTGAAACACCGTGTATACTATGCCAAATAAAAGGCACCGCCAAGCATACAGAAAGACGATAAGGTCTCTGCCGATAGAGCCACTCTGTATTTCGAACGCGAGATGGAGTCCAGAGGTAGCTCATTCAAATCCCGTGGCTACCAGAGCCTTCCTCCATCTAGTCTGCACAGAGGTCAAGAACTATCCGACCTAATCTTTCCTATGCCTAGGATGAAATTCATCAGAAATGAATGGAACACATTGCAATCCCCTGGCGGACGCCCTGGAAACCTACCTTGACGTCTGTGACCCATGTAGTGGTTTTAGCAGTGTGGGCGCCATCGGTGCTTGTAGTGTTTCGAACAATGGGCCGGGTAGTACCTACGAGTAACCGACTGCTGGTTCGTTCTACGGTTATGGACAGGATGACGCACCTGGGGCAGTAGGTGGTAGCAGTTAAGGCCGTATCTGTGTGAGAGGACGTTCCAGGTAGAGATGGGTCGCTCGCGAACAAACGGGTCCTGAGGAACGGTTCATCAAAATGAACGGCACGAGCGATGAACGAATTCTAAGGAACGGTCTTTCATAGTTCACTTCGGTCGCGGCTTTCTACTTATAGTTCCCGAGAACGGGAAACGGTCGGTCTCGTTCCCGCTACGGCACGTCGGCCACTCTCGTTCCAGCCTCGGTCCCGTTCCCATCTGTCTCGGTACCGCGCGGCCGGATTCGTCCTTCTTCGCGTAGCCACTCGTCGTAATTCCACTGCCGACTGCTCATAGTGAAGTAAGCTGATATAGCGTTTTGTTACATGAAAAGATGTATGTATTACATACTACGTAATTTTATGTAATTTACGTAATTATAAAATACATTTTAATTACCGGTCATGGACGCTGACTAGAATACGAAAAGAACCAGAAGTTCAGAGTTCAAAAACGGTTTGAAACAGATCTAAAATGGGCGTGCGCAGCGAAAGAAACGGTAATTAAAATGTATTTTATAATTATGTAAGTTACATAAAATTACGTGGTATGTAATACATACATCTTTTCATGTAACAAAACGCTATATCAGCTTTCTTCACTATTTCGTTAAAAAGCAGAAGAAATACTTGTAAAAAGGCAAGATTTTTTGTTATTACACACGCAAAGGAAACCGGCACGGCACACGCGTGTGACCATTTTCCGTCTTTTTTTGATCCAAGGTAAAAGAGCATGTTCATTGTTATGGAAGGCACACCGACATGCAACCGTATGAAGTCCGCGTTCCATAATCGAGGGTCTGGTGTCACATTTTGTAAAGAGAATATGATAACTTCTACAATATTATTTCAGTGATACAGGGTGGCGCACGAAAAATCGGTCCCGAGCATTAGACTGCTCATTGTCGCCTACCAATAGTCATCTATTGTTTCGAAGCTGTTGTTTGCATTAGCTTATTTGTTATTTCTTCACTGCCTAATTATTACATGTTTATGTATTCTGCTCGTAGCGGTCAACAAATCCTGCATAATTGGCTACCAGTCTGTACTCGGTGCTGGTTTTTCTAATGCCACCTTATATTATTTCACTGCTATCAGCCACATAACTCTAAAGTTGGCTAAACGAGATGTTTTGCAGAATCACGAGAATTACAAGTGTGTGAGAATTCTGTTATGAATAAAAACTCTGTACTCCAGGGCGGAGGCAAGTGCCCCTCTTAACGCCTTCCGTCTTCAGTCACCTATGCTATTAATTTTCAGTTTTTCATAAGAACCGTATACCAAGTACAAATGAACGTTGGACGAGTAAAAATGAACTATTTCCAAAACAGAGCGATCACTAGTGAACTAGTTCCCAAGGATGCACGAGTTTGCCCATCTCTAGTCCCAGTATCTTTACCGGAAGGCAGGGGCGCATCTGTTTCTGGTGGTGTTTCTGCTTACCTGCTGCTATGGCGATGTCATACACGTCATCTTACTTTCGGAAAAGTCGGTACTCTGAGGTCACCTGGAACTCAGTCTACATGTACATGCCGAGATGGAATGAGCTGAGTGTATCTTCCATGCTAAGTTTGATACATTTGCACGGAGTGATACATGTACGGAGAGGGAATGTTTTGACATTTGCACGGAGCCCAGAACACTGTAGGTAGTGGACAGGGTGTTCCAGAAATAGGATATACCACCCTTTCCGCCACTGCCTGCGACATATTTCGGGGAAGGCCAAAGCCCATTTCCTGCTCAAAGTTCCCTGTCCCTGCAACAGTTCGTAGTGTGCGTGGCTTTCTCCTAGAGTTCAGTACTACAGTTAACCTCTGATTAGCAAGTAGTGTTCCTGTTTTAGAGCTGAGATAACTGAGCTAACCGAGACCACGAAAGAGAAGCCTTTACTGATTTACAACGGACAATAGAATTTGATGTAATATACAAACAAACGAGAAGTGATTTAAGAGCGTAGTGTAAACTGTGAAAAGAATAAATGCAGAGGGAGACTATCCACAAAAAATAAAAGGTTTAGGGGAAGGTAGCCACGTTTGTACTCCAGATGAAGCAGCAGATGAAATGCGAAAACATTTTGTTAACGCAAAGAAGCGGGCAAAAGAAACAGACGCTACAGTTTCATCAGCTTACGTTGAAGAAGTAGGGCAGTTCTCCAATCGAGGCTACGACTTAATAGCAACGTTACCAACACATAGAAATGCAAAACAATGGTTACACTGCATTAGACGAAAATATATGGGAACTACACAAGATCCCACCGATTCTGGAGGAACATTCTTCCAAGAAAATAACTTACAGATGAATGATGGTAGCAATTTTTTACTTGCAGATGATAACAGGGGACCGAATGACAGAATACTGGTGTTTGCCAGCGAAAAGGGAAAAGCGTGTTTATCAAACTTCGAATCATTCTTTCTGGACAGAACGTTCAAGAGCTCGAGCAAGCAGTTTGGACAGTTGTTTATACTCCTCGCTGACCTCGATAATTCTAGAGAAGAATGAAACACCAATCCAGTTGTTTACGCTTTACTGCCAAATAAAAAGCGAGAAACATATGAAAGTTTCTTAAAGCTATTAAAACGAACGTGCCTGGATGGAACCCTGCAACTCTGATGATGGACTTCGAAATTGCTATCTCCCAAGTAGCTAAGAGTTTGTTTTCTGGAACAGAGATTGCTGGTTGCAATTATCATTTTAATCAATGTTTGTGGAAACAAGTTCAGAGTTGCGGCCTCGCTCCCGCCTATAAGGAAAACGAGGAAATACGCTGTCACATAAGAATGCTTTCTGCTCTAGCACACCTTCCCTGGAAATGCTAGACGATGATTGGTTGTGTATTCAGGACAGCACGTCTGAAAACCAAAAGCTTCAGGATTTTATGACGATTTTTTGGACTAGTGGCTCGATAACGAATATATGTCGAGAGACATGTTAAATTGCAGTGGAAGCCACCATCGCACTAATAACGTCTCAGGAGGATGGAATCGAAGAATAAATACATTAATATCAAAAGTTCACCCCAAAGTTTACTCATTATTTAAAAATCGTCGAGAAGATGCGGAGTACTGCAGGCAAGAATTTGACCGACTAAATTTAAACTTTGATGGGAAAAGAAGAAAACAGTCAGCAAAAAAGACTGACAAACGGTCGCAAAAGCTTTCAAACAAAACTCCAAACTGATGGAAACTTAAAATAATTTCTGACTTGTGTGGCCGAAGTACAGAAGTTACAATGACGAAGAAAACGTCAGATTCATTGAAAAACTAGTAAATTTTGAACAGTAGTTTAATGTAACCATTGGCAATCTTGTAAATTTTGTAAATAAATTTAATGGGGGATTGAAAGAAACTACCTCTTGTGCTGTTTCCTGGAAAGGCACAGTCGGCTAATTGTCTCTTGAAATTTGTAAAATATTTCCTAACGAAGAGAAACAAGACTATCTCAAAGGCCAAGACTTTACTACGAAAGCAGCATTCACCTTGAGAGGTTCCTAGAATGAAAAGGGTGAATACAAAATCTTTGCAGTGGAAGCGCAGACAAATGACATGCAATTAAATCCATACTTCTCCCTCCGTTAGAAGATGAGCAAACCAGCATGAAACCGACAAAGACAAAATAAATTATCATAAAAAATGAATGGTCGCAGTTTTGCAACCGTTCAGCATATGTTAAAACTAATTTCTAGTAACACGTGTCGTTGACTACAGCAGGCCTGTTGAGGATGCGCCTAGGCGACCAAGAGCGCTGACACTCACTCGCAGCCTGGTTGTGAGCGCTCGCTGTAAAATAGGACGGTCAGAAGCCCTTACGGTACGGGACTACAAGTCCCACCGCCACACCTTCACCTGCACATGTTAGGCAATAAATTCTGCCTGACTCATGTAGTACTATCACCGTCAGAGGGTGGTACGGGACTACAAGTCCCACCGCCACACCTCCAAAGTGAATTGCAGTGACGCAGTCACTGCACAGTGGAAATTTACTGGCTCACCAACACAGTTAGACCGCAATAGACCGGTGATGCTGTATTGTAACATATCACCCCGGACTACAAGTCCATAAATTAAAACCCTTACGACTGGTAGCGCAGAGTGCAAACCATATGCTCCCTTCAGAGGAATGACCACAAGTAGGTACGGCGTAGCCTTAGATACGAACATACAGTACATACGGCACAGTGCTAAGGCCGGTATTACACTATCAAATTTCTTTGTCAAAGATTTGATCACAGATGTGATCATTCAAAAATGGTTCAAATGGCTCTGAGCACTATGGGACTTAACTTCTAAGGTCATCAGTCCCCAAGAACTTAGAACTACTTAAACCTAACTAACCTAAGGACATCACACACATCCATGCCCGAGGCAGGATTCGAACCTGCGACCGTAGCGACCGCGCGGTTCCAGACTGTAGCGCCTTTAACTGCTGATGTGATCATTCGTCAAATATATTTGACAAATATCTTTGACGTGGCGCTAAAAAGGGGTATTACACTGTCATCATATTTCTCGTCAAAGTTCAAGATGGCTGACAACAGCAACTTGTTATTAACCGCAGCAGTTGCATATACCACAATTGCACTGTGTGCCCCGGCGGAAGAGAAGCGGGGGGGAAAAATGAAACGTAGCTGGGTGAAGCCATGGGTTTTACGTCGACACGATAAAAGCATTCAACAAAACTTGTTACGTGAGCTTATAGTGGAGGACGTCAAGTCGTGCATCAATTACTTAAGGCTCTGAGCACTATGTGACTTAACATCTATGGTCATCAGTCCCCTAGAACTTAGAACTACTTAAACCTAACTAACCTAAGGACATCACACAACACCCAGTCATCATGAAGCAGAGAACATCCCTGACCCCGCCGGGTTGGTTCAAATGGCTCTGAGCACTATGGGACTCAACTGCTGAGGTCATTAGTCCCCTAGAACTTAGAACTAGTTAAACCTAACTAACCTAAGGACATCACACACATCCACGCCCGAGGCAGGATTCGAACCTGCGACCGTAGCGGTCTCGCGGTTCCAGACTGCAGCGCCAGAACCGCGCGGCCACTTCAGCCGGCTGAACCCGCCGGGAATCGAACCCGGGAACCCGGGCGCGGGAAGCTCAATTACTTAAGAATGGATGAGCATACATTTCTGTATGTGCTCAGTGAAGTGTATCTTCATATCACAAAGCACAATACTCACTTACGAATTGCTATATCTGAAGAAGACAGGCTCACTGTAACACTCAGATTCCTTGCTACAGGAGAGAGTTAGGTTAGGTTAGGTTTGTTGTTGTTGTTGTCTTCAGTCCTGAGATTGGTTTGATGCAGCTCTCCATGCTACTCTATCCTGTGCAAGCTTATTCATCTCCCAGTACCTACTGCAACCTACATTCTTCTGAATCTGCTTAGTGTATTCATCTCTTGGTCTCCCTCTATGGTTTTTACCCTCCACGCTGCCTTCCAATACTAAATTGGTGATCCCTTGATGCCTCAGAACGTGTCCTACCAACCGATCCCTTCTTCTAGTCAAGTTGTGCGACAAACTCCACTTCTCCCCAATTCTATTCAACACCTCCTCATTACTTATGTGATCTACCCATCTAATCTTCAGCATTCTTCTGTAGCACCACATTTCGAAAGCTTTTATTCTCTTCCTGTCCAAACTATTTATCGTCCATGTTTCACTTCCATACATGGCTACACTCCATACAAATACTTTCAGAAACGACTTCCTGACACTTAAATCTATACTCGATGTTAACAAATTTCTCTTCTTCAGAAACGCTTTCCTTGCCATTGCCAGTCTACATTTTATATCCTCTCTACTTCGACCATCATCAGTTATTTTGCTTCCCAAATAGCAAAACTCCTTTACTAATTTAAGTGTCTCATTTCCTAATCTAATTCCCTCAGCATCACCTGAATTAATTCGACTGCATTCCATTATCCTCGTTTTGCTTTTGTTGATGTTCATCTTATACCTTCCTTTCAAGACACTGTCCATTAAGTGCAACTGCTCTTCCAAGTCCTTTTCTGTCTCTGACAGAATTACAATGTCATCGGTGAACCTCAACATTTTTATTTCTTCTCCATTGATTTTAATACCTACTCCGAATTTTTCTTTTTTTTCCCTTACTGCTTGCTCTATATACAGATTGAATAATATCGGGGACAGGCTACAACCCTGTCTCACTCCCTTCCCAACTGCTGCTTCCCTTTCATGCCCCTCGACTCTTATAACTGCCATCTGGTTTCTGTACAAATTGTAAATAGCCTTTCGCACTCTGTATTTTACCCCTGCCATCTTTAGAATTTGAAAGAGAGTATTCCAGTCAACATTGTCGAAAGCTTTCTCTAAGTCTACAAATGCTAGAAACGTAGGTTTGCCGTTCCTTAATCTATTTTCTAAGATAGGTCGTAGGGTCAGTATTGCCTCACGTGTTCCAACATTTCTGCGGCATCCAAACTGATCTTCCCCGATGTCGGCTTCTATCAGTTTTCCATTCGTCTGTAAAGAATTCGCGTTAGTATTTTGCAGCCGTGACTTATTAAACTGATAGTTCGGTAATTTTCACATCTGTCAACACCTGCTTTCTTTGGGATTGGAATTATTATATTCTTCTTGAAGTCTGAGGGTATTTCACCTGTCTCATACATCTTGGTCACCAGATGGTAGAGTTTTGTCAGGACTGGCTCTCCCAAGGCCGTCAGTAGGTTAGGTCTCCAATCTCCTTAATCTATTTTTGTATTCAGGATGCCTCACGTTATAAAGCGCCTCATCAGCTTTATACATCTCTATTAATTTTGTAGTTGTCGGCACACACCAATTGTATTTACCGGCAATGTTTATAAAAACACTACAGATGACAGAACGCTACAGCGATCCTAGCGCTCCACGTGGAAACATGTCACATTGCAGTGAACAGAAGACAAGCGACTTCTTTGATCAAATCTACAGCGAGGCCCTAGATTTGACAATATTTGATAAAGTTCCCTATTACACCATCAAATTTCTTTGACAAAGATATTGGACAAAGAAATTTGATAGATTAATACAGGCCTAAGGGGAGACTCCATCAAAACATTTAACTTTTCTACTACTTTGCCGATACCAACCAAATTTTAAAATCGTGTCTGTTACGTAAAGATGTAGCAATACCCAAGTTTTGAAGTCAATAACTTCACTGGATTTCGAGTTTTGAATTTTCATACGTAGTTCAATCGTTCTGTGTATTCATTTTATGAGAAATAATAATTTGTTTGCAGTGTTTATTTAATATTTCAAGTTTAAATTTTCTTTGATTATCGTTACATTAATGTTATTATAAAAGAAACAAATTACATTTTCGATAATATTAACCCTCAAACTGACACATCGGTCTGAGAGAACGTCAGTGTTTTTTAAATGTGTACTGTGGCAACACTGATCTGTTCTCCGGTTTCCCCTCCACAGTACCTTCACAATGTTAAATCATATAAGTAGCAAAGGCACTGTAGTTCAGTTTACGGCTTGTAACTGTCAGCTACGCTGTAATTTCGTGAACCCTACGGGTCTGTCAGGCCGGGTATATCGAATTAGGTGTGAAATCTATCGGTCTGTTAGATCGGATGTATCGTATTGTGTGTGATTTATTTTTTCGACTGTTTCTTACTTTCGTGACGTGTCCTCTTTCGTGTGTTTTAGAAGACTTCATGATGGCTAGTACTTCGGCGTTTGTTCGTAAATTAACTAGAGGCCCAAGAAATGAGAGAATTTCTGAGGGGCTACAGGAAAGCAGTGATGAATCCGAGGTGGAAATTGAATATTCTGATTCTAATTTTACAATTACCGACGAGAGAGATGATTATCAGAGAAGAAAAAATAAAGGCAGTAGCCTGACATTAAGAGAGAGTAGCGATGATGACGACAATTACGTCGACGATAGTGAAAATGTACTTGAAGACGCGCAAGATTTTTTTACGGACAATATACACGGAGAACAAACCAACGTGCCAGACACTTCTCTTGGAAAAAGGAACAAAAAAAATTGCGTACGGAATAGACTGAAACCAAAAAGAGCAGTCAGAACACCAAGTCATAACATTTGAGACAATTACCTAGACTGACTAGGAAAGCTACTGACTTACATAATCCTGATATCCGTGCAATTTGGGAGTGTTTGTTTGACCAAGCTATGACTGACAGTATCGTTTTTCATACAAATAGGAAATTTTTTTCAGTGAAGAACAACTTGAAAGACACTAAAAACCAACTAACTGCCGGTCGGAGTGGCTGTGCGGTTATAGGCGCTACAGTCTGGAACCGCGTGACCGCTACGGTCGCAGGTTCGAATCCTGCCTCGGGCATGGATGTGTGTGTTGTCCTTAGGTAAGTTAGGATTAAGTAGTTCTAAGTTCTAGGGGACTTATGACCTCGGCAGTTGAGTCCCATAGTGCTCAGAGCCATTTTTTGAACCAACTAACTACCGCAAAATTGATCCTGTATAAATTCATGCCTTCATTGGTTTGCTAATGTTCGCATCCATTTTCAAATCTGCCCACGAAAGTACCATCTCTCTTCGCCAAGAACCTAACTGGCAGACCAATATTTAGAACAACGATGTCTGTCAAACGGTTTGAAATACTGATCAACTGCCTACGGATTGATGATTATACAACACGTGAGGTGAGGAAAAAATGTGACCGTGCGGCTGGCATCTCTCATATATTCCCCGCAGATGTATTGCATTAGTGAGAATGTGACGGTTGACGAAATGCTTGTTCCTTTCAGAGGGAGGTGCGGATTTCGCATTTATATACCAAAGAAACCCGCCAAGTATGGCATCAAGACACTTCATGGCTGACTCAATTACTTCATACCCTTTCAATTCTTACATTTACACTAGAAGGCCGGCCGTTGTGGCCGAGCGGTTCTAGGCGCTTCAGTCTGGAACCGCGGGACCGCTACGGTCGCAGGTTCGAATCCTACCTCAGGCATGGATGTGTGTGATGATGTCCTTGGGTTAGTTAGGTTTAAGTAGTTCTAAGTTCTAGGGGACTGATGATCTCAGATGTCCCATAGTGCTCAGAGCCTTTGAACCATACTGGAAGGGACAGTGATGGCATTGTACTAAGTGAAGAAGAAAAGAAACTTTCTAAACCTACGCAATCAACAATGCGCCTACGCAAACCAATTGAAGGTTCAAACAGAAACGTCACTGCAGATAATTGGTTTTCATCCATGGAACTGGCAGAAGAACTGAGAAAAAGGTCACTGACATTTGTTGGAACCATCAAAAAAATTCAAACTGTTATTCCACCAGAATTCAAGTCTGATGAATCTAGACCAGTTGGATCAGTTCTCTAAGGTTTTGCAAATGATTTATTTGTTACTTTGTTGTCTGTTGTTCCCAAGAAGAACAAAGCAGTTGTTCTCATATCTTCAAAGCACCACCGCATCGAAACGGACCCTGTCAAGAAAAAGCCAGAAACTATTTGCTGCTGGCCGTTGTTGCCGAGCGGTTCTAGGCGCTTCAGTCCGGAACCGCGCTGCTGCTACGCTCGCAGGTTCGAATACTGCTTCGGGCATGGATGTGTGTGATGCCCTTAGGTTAGTTAGGTTTAAGTAGTTCTAAGTCTAGCGGACTGATGACCTCAGATTTTAAAACCCATAGTGCTTAGAGCCATTTGAACCGTTTGAAATTATCTGCTATTATAACAAGACAAAAGGTGGAGTAGAACTTCTGGACCTAAAATGTCCCTTATATTCTTCCAATAGGAAATCTAGAAGATGGCCATTAGCTATTTTTTACACACTTATAAACGTAAGTTGTGTAAACAGTTTCATGCTTTTCTAGTGCACATCAGACGACGGCTCACCAGTCCGGATCTGCATCGTGATATGAAGGACCTCATATGGCAAGAGCTACTTGAAGAGGAATCTGTTGCGGGAGGAGACGGTCAAGTTCCAAGGGATAAACTACCTAAGTGTCCATCTTCCAAAGGTCGAAAGACTTCCTACAAGTGTGTTCAGAGTAACAAGCCAATATGTCTGGAGTGTAGCAGGAAATTGTGTATCACATATGTAATCAAAAATGAATAATCGTTGGTTTTCATAAACAGTTACAATATTATTTTCTCAGTAACAGTTGATGTAGTAACTTTGTTATTCTGAAGAAATAAAAGTAAAAAATAACTCAGTTTAATGTTTCATATAAAAATATGGTCCTAAACCCAAAAAAAACTATTTAAAATGTTAAATGGTTCAAATGGCTCTGAGCACTATGGGACTTAACTTCTGAGGTCATCAGTCCCCTAGAACTTAGAACTACTTAAACCTAACTAACCTAAGGACATCACACACATCCATGCCTGAGGCAGGATTCGAACCTGCGACCGTAGCGGTCGCGCGGTTCCAGACTGTAGCCCCTAGAACCGCTCGGCCACTCCGGCCGGCTAAAATGTTAGACTATGAAAAATATGGAACAGGAAAAATCAGGTCTCTCAGACCAGATGTTTCTAATTATGTACTATCAGCCTATGTTTTTGTTTAAGGGTTAATGCACAAAAGTATGCAAACACATCAAGATAACTTCCTGCAAAAATTTCATTCAGACTGGATAATATTTTTGATAAGAGTTGGCACTGATCTTAGTAAAACAAACTTATGGTAAAATGGATTTTAACATTTTATCAAAAACTGAATGTCACTACAAGAAACATACCCATTAAAGTTCACTGGCACCATAATGTGTTTCCTTCCTACTTCTATGAGGATTCTTCTTCTAATTTCAAGAGCAAGGTAGCCTTTTTGTTTTGCTGAATTTTCTGAATAAAAATCTACCCTCAAGACTTGTTGAGGAGGTGAAGTGATAGGGACAGCTGGTTGTAAGCCAACCCCTGTTTCTCTGGAGCCTGTTGGTTGTACTGAAAAGGACTTCATTATATACCCTAAATTAATATTTGCACAGTCAACAGGCAAAGCAATTGATTTCCAAATACTGGCTGCCAATTGTTTCACTTGAGTTTTCCTGGAAATCTGGCAACTTATTTTGTACAGTTTGAGTTTTTGCAGTTTGAGTTTATGCCAAGTTCGGAGTGCAGATGTTTAGATGATGATAGAAATAAAACTTGTCTTTGGTATCTTTCCGTGTGCCACAGTCCCTTACGCAATCCGTATTTCAAACATTTCTTAGACGTACTTGTAATAGGAACACAGCCAAATCGTTTTGGGATCCAAGAGTAAACACTCTACGGATGTGAACTAACCATTTCTTTTTAAAATTGAAGTTTTGGAGTGGAGTCTCCCCTTAAAATGGACAGCTAGTGTTTTGAAAGGGATTATAAGTACATGATGATCGGGTTAGGAGCTTCAGAGTGGTCATACACATCAATGTCAATGTATCAGTGCAGGATACCTAGGCTATATGTTTATTTTATGCGATGGTGTCTTGATACGCTTAGTGCTCTATTAATGTGCTTCAAAACTTTGTACACAACGAAAAAATTCAGTTTTCAACAATATTAAGCGATATGACTGAGGAAAGAATTCTTCATAAGGGAGCAGAGAAATGAACGTCTCAATAATTTTCCCAACATTTTCACAACGAAAATGTATTTTTGTTTCCAAGACGAACGCCCAACGAATGAATATGCAGTTAGCGCAAGTTACCATATTGCTTTTCAGCTTCCAAAAGGTTCCGCAGTTTCAGTGATTTCTAGTTGTTGCTGACACCGTGGAAACTCGGCTACAGCTTGAACTCATACACTTACTGCGTGAAGTTTACGAGAACTTTTTCATGGCAGAATTAGTTCAAATGGCTCTCAGGACTATGGGACTTAACTTCTGAGGTCATCAGTCCCCTAGGACTTAGAACTACTTAAACCTAACTGACCTAAGGACATCACACACATCCATGCCCGATGCAGGATTCCAACCTGCGACCGTAGCGGTCGCGCGGCTCCAGATTGTAGCGCAGAATTAGTCTCGCTGACTACTCAGACTACTGTTTCCGTAAATTTTCACGACTTTAAAAGTCTGCAGCTACGATTATGTTGACGTTAGGACTTACATGTACATGCTGCTTTTTTTCACAATGAAGAGAACCAAATCCGCCTGCAGAGGCTGAGTGAAAGACTTAAACTTAAGAGCTTGTCTTCGAATTAGCACTAATCGAAAAGTGGTACCAGACATTGATCCTTTAGCGAAAAGGGTAAGTAACATTCATCGGAATTCCGTGTTTTTATGTTTAACGCTTAAATAAAATGGTAACGAAATATAAATTTGTCAATTGAAGTTTCGTCTTAAAACTGCAGTCATCATAAGGCTGCAACAGTCATAAGAAATACCATGTTTCTTACTTAGCTGCCCCCCGTTCCTTGCAACATCAAATTATTAAAAGAGATATTGAATTCCATTGTCAGTTCTCATTATGTTGAATTTCATTGCCAGTTCTGATTTACACAACAGTGGTAAAAATAAATTTGCCGTGAAACGCGTTAATGGACCACCATGCAGCGATACGTGATTGCTCACTGCCGTGGTGTGTGCTCGAGCCAGCTCGCATAAGCAGCAGTGCTGAACTGCTGGACTTCTGGGTGCGCCTGTACCTGTGAAAAGCCAATTAGCCCAGCAACAGCTCCAGGCTCCGTGTAAGTTCACTCCGTGGAAATGTCACTCCGTTCAAGTGTTCCAGACCCCTCTAAGCTACCGGAACGCGTTGGCTGCAACAGAGAAGGGATCATTCTTCACGCCATTCGTGGAAATGTCAACGAGCCACCGACCGCAGATGCTCGTCAAAATGGAGCAATGTACTATATCTTTTAAGTATTTGCTTTTGAAAATACCAAACGAGTCCGTTCCACCTTGCCTTTCATTTCGGTATACAACAGTGCAGGTATTGAAATGATGAATCCATTCCTCGTTATTAAGTCCTGGAACAACTGTGACGTGACCCGTGACAACAGTGATCGGAAGTTCTTCAGTGGCCTTTATGCTAAATGTCAGACAGTGACTTCGCGGTAACAGAGCGCATACATTTTACATCGCAAGGGTTTCTGAAGATATGTTTAATAACGAGACAATACAAAACATATTTTCGTTCGAAGATTGTTAACTGCATAGCTCCAAATCCTAAAAGTAGAGTTCACTAATTAAAACTGAAGAAAAGAAAGAGAGAGGTAGTAGAGGAGTAAAACAAAAGTGAAAGTAGAGATGGAAGGAAATTTTTTGTACAACACCCCATCGACAATGAAGTGATTGAAGGCAGAGTACAAATTCGCATAGGACAATTGTGGGGAGGGAACTACGCCCTATCCTTTTGAAAATGATAATCCAAGCACTCGTTTTATTCAGTTTAGGGAAAGCACAGAATACCAAAATGTAAATTTCCAAACGACGATTTGAACGCTGCTCCTTATGAATGCAATGGAAGTGACTCAACCACATGTCCAATAAGAGTGAAAATGGTGAGACCGATGGAACAAGGGACTGCTTAACTACTACAGTAGTGAAACCTCCAAATAAAACTAAAATAACTAAGAAAATTAAATTTAAAATGGTTAATTTGTCTGTCATGTTGTTGTTACAATAGCATTTGCACAGAATGGACGGTAATCCAGTAATTACAGTCCACAGATCCGTATCCAAAGCGCTGAAACACCACTGGCTCTTGAGGACGAACTCGGAAGCTTTGTTCTCCTTTGTTCTGGCAGACTACCGCATCATTCTTCAGGTCGTTTCTAACTTAGCACGTAACTATCATTCATCAGATTGAGGTGGATCGACGTGCACATACTATTGCTTCACCATGCCCATCATTCGACCTGATCGAGTCATTCGTTTATAATGTTTCCAACTCTGATGCTCTGTGTCGATCGGTTCGGTCTGTCAATGTTCTTAACTGCTAACTAGTCTTCTCACTGGCTAATAATTAACGGTATGCGCCTGTTTCAAACTGTTCCACCAACACTGATTGGTTCGATATCATTCGTCGCCTCTTCCGAAGAAATCCTTCATCCTAGCAGGTTCTTGTTTAATAAGACTAATGGGGATTAACTGCGTGACTTTAGTAAATAAATCTGCTCCTAACTCAAGAAGTAACGTATTTTTTGCAGTTCAGCTTGCAGTTGTCGCCATCCGTTGCTAAGACAACCAGGGATATTATCAGATGCAACTCATGACTCATGAGCTCAATTATGTAACTCATATCTATGCGCTAACGTTACGTCAGTATCAAAAATTAGGGCAACTTTTCATTTTTGAAAACTCTAGATCACTCAAAGAGCATATAATAGCCTTTGAAAATCGATCGTGAATGTTAATACTGCCTCCAAAATCCAAAGTCACTTCACCAAACTCATCATTCTCGAAGACAGTCCACTTCCCTTTTTCTAAGCCTCACTCAATTAATGATTCGGCTTCTGTTCAGTAACATGATCTGGATAAGATATAACACGATGAGCATCTAGCGTAAACAATCTTGCAACAAATAACTTCTCAACGCAAGCTTTTAAATTGCTATTAATAACATCTTCTTTTCGGTTTTGATTCGCTCTTCATAATACGTTTGTATCGTCAATGTAATAACGGAAACTCGGGTTTCTCAGAAGTATGAGCGCGGCTTAAAGCTATGGAGACAACCAGGCAACAACTGATACACGAATTACTTTCATACAAAGCTTTTCATCTCTTTTTCTTTGTACAAAATAATACAATATCTTTTTAAATAATAGTCAAAGGCCTCTGTCACAAAGACGACGTCTTCCGGCTTGGCACGGCCGTCGGATTCGCGCGTGTAGTGACCAGCTTTCAACGATGCCGTACCTTATTTATATATTCAGAGTTTTTACCACAAACCATGCTTCGAACTGCGTCTCTTAAGGAAGGTGGTGCTGGCCAGAAAGTACTGTATTCTCTCAAGAATATCAGCACAAGATGTATTTGTGGTTCTTTACGTTTTCTGGCGCTTCAGACCCTTCTATACTGTCTACCCTTCTTCTGTTGGCAACGTACAACACTTGTATGACTAACAACAACTCAAACGGCAAGCAAGTATTAAGCAAGGAAGGGAATGTTTAAACGTGGAAGGAAGGTATAGGGGATCTGTTCAAGGAAAACGAACTTGAAGACAATATTATAGAAAGAGAAGAGGAAGTAGATGAAGATGAAATGGGAGATCTGATACTGCGAGAAAAATTTGAGAGCTCTGAAATGCCTGAGTCGAAACAAAGCCCTTGGAGTACCCGATGTTCTCTCAGAATTATTGAGATCCCTGGATGTGCCAGCCATGACAAAACTGTTCCGCCTGCTTAAAATATATGAGACGAGCAAAATATCCTCAGACTTGAAGAAGAATGTAACAATCCCTATTCCAAAGAAGCCAAATTCATAGCTCACCAGACGGCTTGAAAAATTACACCTCTACCGTTGATGTAGCAGACTGCGTATGCGCAAAACGGTGCGCACTTTTCCTTGATTGACGGCACGTCAGTTACCAGATAACATGGCACAACGCGATCGTAAGTTGCAAAGCGAATTTCAGTTTCCATTGATAGTTTCACTGACACAGTTGATCACAGTTACTATTGGCTCGAATTTCCAACGCGTTTAATATCCATAATAATTAGCATTTTGCTAAGTGTTAACAGTGGAGATAAAACTGAACTAACTTTCTTTGTGTTTTCATCGTATATGCCTGCTAATAGAATCTGTCTTCCGTAGGTTCCACAGTTTTGCATTAATGTTCTATCCAGTTAAGGTTTTCTGCCTCGCAAGGAAAAGTCAAGAAGAACTTGTATGCAACTGAAATCACGTACTTCTTCTGAAGACCTACATATGTATTATTTATTAGTTAATGTCTTCGAAGTTCATTCGAAAGATGTCGACATTACATAAGAAATTGTGGGAACATTAGAAGAAAGAGGAAGTAACTCAAAGGATTCCGTGGATTGTGGTTCTAACAACGATTGTTGTGCCAATTAAAGTTCAGAGCAAAAATACAACACCCTCCTAGCCCAAAGAAATCATGAAAAGCAGCAGCTTTCAGTGACAAACAAAAGACAGTAAATTTCATGGCTAAACGCAGAAAGGAGAAACGCTTAAACTTAAGCGCCCGAGAAGCCGTTTTCTTTTCGTAAAATCTGAACGTGCGTTGTGGAAAACGAGTAAAAAATATGCGGCAAAATGAAACTCGCGGTACTGTGTGAGAAAAACTACTCGAAAGATTTAGAATTGCTCGTGAGAGTCAATGCACCGTTACCGAGGGAAATCTACTAGCGTAGGATCTCTGAATTGAAGGTGAAATGAACATTACCGATTTTCAGGCTTCTTCGACCTGGTTAAACAGATCCAGAAAACTGTACGGAAGAGAAAGTCGCAAAATTACAAAGTTTACTTCAAGTAAACGTGTAGAGGAGATGGCATTAGTAGGTAGCACTATAGACGCATTTGTAGCTTCTTGTATCCCCTAAAATGCTGTGTATCAATCCAACCAGTCAGTTTTCGTGCAAGAACTGCGTATAAAACCACACTTTATAATTTCGAGCGAAAAAAGACAGAGTCGCCTGTGCAGTCGATTAATGCTATGACACATTTGCATGCAATAATGCCAGTGATAAATATCAGTGGATTACTGCTTCCGCAGCTATCACCTGTCTTCGGGAACCTCGAGTCAAATTAAGGCCAAAAATTAAAAGTAAAAACTGTAATCGATGTACTAAAAGCAGGAAAAATAGGAGAGAATAATTTTCAATACTACATCCGTAACGTCTTCTTAACAGTTGCAGAGAATAATTCAGTGTTTTCATTGGACTGTTGGCCTGGACATAACGACACCTCCATCTTTAGAAGGAGGACGAAAAGACCGTTAACATATTCAGATTCAACTCGGAACTAATAGTGTGGCATTTTTTAGAAAATTGTAGGACAACGTAAGTTCCGACAGCTCTTCGTCATTTCAGGTTTATCAGCGGAATACTATTGTTAAACTTCAGTCGTTTCTGCATTGTCAGTGTGCATCACCACATTTTACGAATTTTTTCAAGTATGACCCCCCTCCCCCCCCTCTCCCCCTCCCAAATGAACCATGGACCTTGCCGCTTTTGGGGAGGCTAGCGTGCCTCAGTGATACAAATAGCCGTATCATAGGTGCAACCACAATAGAGGGATATCTGTTGGGATGCCATACACATGGGGTTCCTGAGGAGGAGCAGTAGCCTTTTCAGTAGTTGCAGGGGCAACAGTCTGGATGATTGATCTGGCCTTGCAACATAAGCCAACATAGTCTCCCTGTGCTGACGCTGTGAACAGCTGAAAGCAAGGGGAAACTACAGCCTTAATGTTTCCCGAGGGCATGCATCTCTACTGTATGGTTAAATGATGATGGAATCCTCTTGGATAAAATATTCCGCAGGTAAAATAGTCCCCCATTCGGATCTCTAGTAAGGGATTTCTCAGGAGGATGTAGTTTTCAGGATAAACAAAACTGTCGTTCTATAGATTGGAGAGTGGAATGTCAGATCCCTTAATCGGGCAGATAGGTTAGAAAATTTAAAAAAGGGAAATGGATGGGTTAAAGTTAGACATAGTGGTAATTAGTTAAGTTAGCTGGCAGGAGGAGTAGGACTTCAGGTTAGGTCAATACAAGGTTATAAATACAAAATCAAATAGTGGTAATGCAGAAGTAGGTTTTCTTATAAAAAGGAATGCAAATAAGCTACAATTAACAGCATAGTGAACGCATGATTGTAGCGAAGATAGACACAAAGCCCACACCTACCAGTGTAGTACATGTCAACTATAGTTCGCTTTATGTAGGAAGTTGGCCCAATTATTAGCCTTTCTGCGCGTCCACCTCCACTGACTGCAAGTAGCCAGTAGGATTCGTTCTCACTGCGAACTGCTAGCCACGATTAACAACGAGACTGCGAGAATCACTCTCCCGCACGCTGTGCTGTGACCGCACTTCGTACAAGCAGTTTCATTCACAGAGCGACCGAATTAGTCATTCACTTGTCGATGTTACTTTCTTGTACTAGTATGGTTTTGAATGTATCGCTGTAAATGTTTTAGAGTAATTGCCAGATAAATATGTCAAATGACGGCAATTAACGCGAAGCGCTTCGCAAACAGGCGAGTAAGTTTATTTACCACATTCACAAAGTTTTCAAACGTGGATCTGAAAGCGGAACTCCTAGTTTTGACATTTTAAAGATACAAGAGCGAACCGCAGAGGCACATGTCGGCAAGAGAACTGTACAGAATAGTAAACAAAAGCGTTGGCGCTGTAGAAACGTTAGGAAAATTTGGTTTCGTATCGCCCGGAAAGCATCGAAATTGCAGGGAACCTAACACAAATGGATGGTTTTGACAATGATATTTTGAGGCGCTCTATGTTTTAAATGTATGTAAGTACTGAATACCCGACATCACAAAATCTTGTTACAATTATGCAAGACAAAATTGGCAGCAGAGCTAGCACTTCGTCAACGCAAATAATTTTAAATGGCATTGATTTCAAATACGTTAAGAAGACACTTTCTGACTGAAAGAAGTGACTTAGTTGCAGCACGAACCATATCCCCTATAAAGATGTACGACGCAAGAGAAGGGGGTACTTCAAAATGTATTACCTTGATGAAATGCGGGTGATTTAGAATCATTCCATGAGTTGTTGTTGTTGTGGTCTTCAGTCCTGAGACTGGTTTGATGCAGCTCTCCATGCTACTCTATCCTGTGCAAGCTTCTTCATCTCCCAGTACGTACTGCAGCCTACATCCTTCTGAATCTGCTTAGTGTATTCATCTCTTGGTCTCCCTCTACTGAATTGGTGATCCCTTGATGCCTCAGAACGTGTCCTACCAACCGATCCCTTCTTCTAGTCAAGTAGTACCACAAACTCCTCTTCACCCCTATCCTATTCAATACCTCCTCATTAGTTATATGATCTACCCATCTAATCTTCAGCATTCTTCTGTAACACCACGTTTCGGAAGCTTCTATTCTCTTCCTGTCCAAACTGTTTATCGTCCATGCTTCACTTCCATACATGGCTACACTACATACAAATACTTTCAGAAACGACTTCCTGACACTTAAATCTATACTCGATGTTAACAAATTTCTCTTCTTCAGATACGCTTTCTTTGCCATTGCCAGTCTACATTTTATATACTCTCTACTTCAACCATCATCAGTTATTTTGCTCCCCAAATAGCAAAACTCCTTTACTACTTTAAGTGTCTCATTTCCCAATCTAATTCCCTCAGCATCACCCGACTTAATTTGACTACATTCCATTATCCTCGTTTTGCTTTTGTTGATGTTCATCTTATATCCTTCCTTCAAGACACTGTCCATTAAGTGCAACTGCTCTTCCAAGTCCTTTGCTGTCTCTGACAGAATTACAATGTCATCGGCGAACCTTAAAGTTTTTATTTCTTCTGCATGGATTTTAATACCTACTCCGAATTTTTCTTTTGTTTCCTTTACTGCTTGCTCAATATACAGGTTGAATAACATCGGGGAGAGGCTACAACCCTGTCTCACTCCCTTCCCAACCACTGCTTCCCTTTCATGTCCCTCGACTCTTATAACTGCCATCTGGTTTCTGTACAAATTTTAAATAGCCATTCGCTCCCTGTATTTTACCCCTGCCATCTTTAGAATTTGAAAGAGAGTATTCCAGTCAACATTATCAAAAGCTTTCTCCAAGTCTACAAATGCTAGAAACGTAGGTTTGCCTTTTCTTAGTCTAGCTTCTATGATAAGTCGTAGGGCCAGTATTGCCTCACGTGTTCCCATATTTCTACGGAATCCAAACTGATCTTCCCCGAGGTCGGCTTCTACCAGTTTCTCCCTTCGTCTGTAAAGAATTCGTGTTAGTATTTTGCAGCCGTGACTTATTAAACTGATAGTTCGGTAATTTTCATATCTGTCAACGCCAGCTTTCTTTGGGATTGGAATTATTATATTCTTCTTGAAGTCTGAGGGTATTTCACCTGTCTCATACATCTTGCTCACCAGATGGTAGAGTTTTGTTAGGACTGGCTCTCCCAAGGCCGTCAGTAGTTCTAATGGAATGTTGTCTACTCCTGGGGCCTTGTTTCGACTCAGGTCTTTCAGTGCTCTGTCAAACTCTTCACGCAGTATCGTATCTCCCATTTCACCATTTCATCTTCATCTACATTCTCTTCCCTTTCTATAACATTGCCCTCAAGTACATCGCCTTTGTATAGTCCCTCTATATACTCCTTCCACCTTTCTGCTTTCCCTTCTTTGCTTAGAACTGGGTTTCCATCTGAGCTCTTGATATTCATACAAGTGGTTCTCTTTTCTCCAAAGGTCTCTCTAATTTTCCTATAGGCAGTATCTATCTTACCCCTAGTGATATAAGCCTCTACATCCTTACATTTGTCCTCTAGCCATGCCTGCTTAGCCATTTTGCACTTTCTGTCGATCTCATTTTTGAGACGTTTGTATTCCTTATTGCCTGCTTCATTTACTGCATTTTTGTATTTTCTTCTTTCATCAATTAAATTCAATATTTCTTCTGTTACCCAAGGATTTCTAAGAGCCCTCGTCTTTTTACCTATTTGATCCTCTGCTGCCTTCACTATTTCATCCCTCAAAGCTACCCATTCTTCTTCTACTGTATTTCCTTCCCCCATTCCTGTCAATTGTTCCCTTACGCTCTCCCTGAAACCCTGTACAACCTCTGGTTTAATCAGTTTATCCAGGTCCCATCTCCTTAAATTCCCAACTTTTTGCACTTTCTTCAGTTTTAATCTACAGTTCATAGCCAATAGATTGTGGTCAGAGTCCACATCTGCCCCTGGAAATGTCCTACAATTTAAAACCTGGTTCCTAAATCTCTGTCTTACCATTATATAATCTATCTGAAACCTGTCAGTATCTCCAGGGTTCTTCCATGTATACAACCTTCTTTTATGATTCTTGAACCAAGTGTTAACTATGATAAGTTATGCTCTGTACAAAATTCTACCAGGCGGCTTCCTCTTTCATTTCTTCCCCAGAATCCATATTCACCTACTACGTTTCCTTCTCTCCCTTTTCCTACTATCGAATTCCTGTCACCCATGACTATTAAATTCTAGTCTCCCTCCACTACCTGAATAATTTCTTTTATCTCATCATACATTTCTTCAATATCTTCGTCATCTGCAGAGCTAGTTGGTATATAGACTTGTACTACTGTGGTAGGCGTGGGCTTCGTGTCTATCTTGGCCACAATAATGCGTTCACTATGTTGTTTGTAGTAGCTTACCCGAACTCCTATTTTTTATTCATTATTAAACGTACTCCTGCATTACCCCTATTTGATTTTGTATTTATAACCCTGTATTCATATGACCAGAAGTCTTGTTCCTCCTGCCACCGAACTTCGCTAATTCCCACTATATCTAACTTCAACCTATCCATTTCCCTTCTTAAATTTTCTAATCTACCTGTCCGATTAAGGGATCTGACATTCCACGCTCCGATCCGTAGAACGGCAGTTTTCTTTCTCCTGATGACGACGTCCTCCTGAGTAGTCCCCGCCCGGAGATCCGAATGGGGGACTATTTTACCTCCGGAATATTTTACCGAAGAGGACGCCATCATCATTTATCCAAACAGTAAAGCTGCATGCCCTCGGGAAAAATTACGGCCTTAGTTTCCCCTTGCTTTCAGCCGTTCGCAGTACCAGCACAGCAAGGCCGTTTTGGTTTATGTTACAAGGCCAGATCAGGCAATCATCCAGACTGTTGCCCCTGCAACTACTGAAAAGGCTGCTGCCCCTTTTCAGGAACCATACGTTTGTCTGGCCTCTCAACAGATACCCCTCCGTTGTGGTTGTACCTACGGTACGGCTATCTGTATCGCTGAGGCACGCAAGCCTCCCCACCAACGGCAAGGTCTATGGTTCATGAGTATCTGCTGGAAAATGAGTGATGGTACTGGCGATTTTAAAGTTCCCATAGGATCAGGTTCTCCGATAATTATTCTCCATGAGGCTCTTATTTTGGATTTGTTCCTGACAGTAAACTAGTATGTAGGTGTAAAAACAACAGCAACATTCGGAAATAAACACTGTCAGTTTCAAGAAGTAGTTCACTGAACAATTCTTCCCATACCTTACTTCGAAGTCGCTCATTGTAATTACCATGCCCAGTTATCATTCACCTGTTACAGAGAAAGCACTACATCTACATCTACATTCATACTCCGCAAGCCACCCAACGGTGTGTGGCGGAGGGCACTTTACGTGCCACTGTCATGACCTCCGTTTCCTGTTCCAGTCGCGTATGGTTCGCGGGAAGAACGACTGCCGGAAAGCCTCTGTGCGCACTCGAATCTCTCTAATTTTACATTCGTGATCTCCTCGGGAGGTATAAGTAGGGGGAAGCAATATATTCGATACCTTATTCAGAAACGCACCCTCTCGAAAACTGGACAGCAAGCTACACCGCGATGCAGAGCGCCTCTCTTGCAGTCTGCCACTTGAGTTTGCTAAATATCTCCGTAACACTGTCACGCTTACCAAATAACCCTAAGTACAAACACCAGAAAAGCGGAAACAGTGCTCTGATTTGAATAAAAGTATTCCGCACATTATAAGGCAGGCTCGTGATGCAGCTTGTTAATTGACACATGCCGGGCGACAGAACGTACAAATTTGACTTTCATGCACGTGAATGTGGCCGCAAAATTGTAAATTTACCCGCACATCACTGTTAAGTATAATTCGACAGAAATAAATTGGGCACAGGTAAAAAGATATGTTTGGGAAAAACAAAACATTCAACATAACAGACACTGAATCGCTTGTGCATGAAGCAATAGATAACATCCAGCTTCAGCGTGGTCACACTGTGTGCGGTAAGCTGAAAAGCTTCAGGAAGAAGACTTTGACAGGGAGGTGGAGATGGATGGATATAAGCATTGAACCTATCATCCTAAACTTGAAATTAGGTTGTTCAAACACAGTCTCAGATAGTAGTGACGACTGTATTACGATGTAGACTTTGGAACAAAATAAAGTAATAATACTTCTTGGTTTTGAAGAGTCATGGTTTGAAAAATCTGTTTGTCAACACGTCAGTTGCGTACACGGTATATGGGAACTTCCTAGCCTTTACTGATTAGGAATTTATATCTCATGAAGAATGTAGACTACAATGTTCCACTTATTGCCCAAGGAGAAGTTAAGCTTTGCCAAGCGCGTCGTATGCTCTAACTACTCGCGAGAATGCGGCTGGATAAATTCGTCGAAAACCCCGATATTGCGACGCATAATCCTATGATTTTCAAGGTGAGAGTTATTCATAGAAGGTGGTTGATTGTTTGCCTGTTCAATGGATCATAAATACGCTCTCTCACTGTAATGTCGAACTAGTTATTTTACACTCATAATGTCTGTTGACAGTGGAAAATATGATAACATACAGTTTTTATGAAAGTCTTTTACTCTGGTCTTTACTACCAGTAATTCTTTTTTACTCATAGTAATCAACATTTAACTACAGTCAGACACACACACACATACACGAATTATACACATTTAAAAAAGGTATATGAAGTAGAAACAGTTGTCAAGCATGTACAATGATTTCGATTTGAGTTTGCTGTTAATTTTCTTATGGTTCAAAATGGTTCTGAGCACTATGGGACTTAACATCTGTGGTCATCAGTCCCCTAGAACTTAGAACTACTTAAACCTAACTAACCTAAGGACATCACACACATCCATGCCCGAGGCAGGATTCGAACCTGCGACCGTAGCAGTCGCGCGGCTCCGGACTGAGCGCCTAGAACCGCGAGACCACCGCGGCCGGCTAATTTTCTTATGTATTACATTTTTACTTATATCACAGTCCAAATCGCAATAAATGACAATTGCCACAACCAGTTTCGATTATCTTGTCGTTAGAAAATTTTGGCATCTTCAAAAGACTGCATCAGCTGTTATTGCCTTCTAACGTCTCGCAGACTTATGCTTTGGAGCAGTGGACATAACACCAAGATGTGAAGTAAAATTTCTCTCATGTGGATAACTGATCGAAATCGGTTTTAAAACGTATTATTCCCATCATAGATTTGAACATAAAATACGATGTACCACAGGGAAATGAAGCTGACAGTTAACCGCAGCAACACGGATCGGCAAGGCGGACTTCTGTTTGCCCACTCTCTGATACTACACATGTGAAGACTTCATCCCCTCCACGCTTGCCTATCGCTCCGCCTCTATTCGCGGAAGCGTCGTCCTACATGACGCGGACGATAGCTCCACAGATGATGAAGAGATTGAAGAAATGTATGATGAGATAAAACAAATTATTCAGATAGTGATGGCAGACGAAAATTTAATAGTGATGGGGCATACGAATTTGATAGCGGAAAAGGAAGAGAAGGAAAAGTAGTAGATGAATGTGGACTGGGGGAAAGGAATGAAACAGGACGCCCGATGGTATAATTTTGCATATAGCACAGTTTAATTATCGTAACATTTGGTTTAAGAATCATGAGAGGAAGTTGTATACGTGGAAGAGACCTAGAGACATCAGAAATTTTCAGATTGCTTACATAATGATAAGACTGAAACACTAGAACGAAATTTTATATTGTAAGACATTTCCAGGGGCAGATGTGGACTCCAGTCACAATAAATTTGTTGTGAACTGCCGTTAAAACTGAAGGAATTGCAAAAGGTAGGATATTAAGGAGATGGAACCTGAGTAAACTGATAGAACCGGAGATTGTTGAGAGTCTCAGACGGAGCATCGGAGATCGATTTGCGGCGGCGCGGTTCCTTCCGTCCCTTTACGACGAATCTGCACCTACCTGCGAACATTGTCTCAGCATATCATCAGGGAAGCCGAGCGAAACCTACTGTACTTCAACGTGAACCAGGCTGCAATTAAAGTCACTAATCTACGTTTCGGGAGAAAGTTTTCACACGAAATGAAAGGTCGGAAATTTTGTCCTTAATTAATATATTCTGAAACTTACGTGAACAAGCATCACTGCCAAGCCCGTGCTAGCCTTAACACAGTCACTCACAATCCCTTTCACTCGCATTAGCAAGTTTATGGTGTTGCATTTCCCGAAAACGTAATAGCTACAAAAATACGGATTGTTTTTGATTGAGAATGCTCGCCAAATACACTCCTGGAAATTGAAATAAGAACACCGTGAATTCATTGTCCCAGGAAGGGGAAACTTTATTGACACATTCCTGGGGTCAGATACATCACATGATCACACTGACAGAACCACAGGCACATAGACACAGGCAACAGAGTATGCACAATGTCGGCAGTAGTACAGTGTATATCCACCTTTCGCAGCAATGCAGGCTGCTATTCTCCCATGGAGACGATCGTAGAGATGCTGGATGTAGTCCTGTGGAACGGCTTGCCATGCCATTTCCACCTGGCGCCTCAGTTGGACCAGCGTTCGTGCTGGACGTGCAGACCGCGTGAGACGACGCTTCACCCAGTCCCAAACATGCTCAATGGGGGACAGATCCGGAGATCTTGCTGGCCAGGGTAGTTGACTTACACCTTCTAGAGCACGTTGGGTGGCACGGGATACATGCGGACGTGCATTGTCCTGTTGGAACAGCAAGTTCCCTTGCCGGTCTAGGAATGGTAGAACGATGGGTTCGATGACGGTTTGGATGTACCGTGCACTATTCAGTGTCCCCTCGACGATCACCAGTGGTGTACGGCCAGTGTAGGAGATCGCTCCCCACACCATGATGCCGGCTGTTGGCCCTGTGTGCCTCGGTCGTATGCAGTCCTGATTGTGGCGCTCACCTGCACGGCGCCAAACACGCATACGACCATCATTGGCACCAAGGCAGAAGCGACTCTCATCGCTGAAGACGACACGTCTCCATTCGTCCCTCCATTCACGCCTGTCGCGACACCACTGGAGGCGGGCTGCACGATGTTGGGGCGTGAGCGGAAGACGGCCGAACGGTGTGCGGGACCGTAGCCCAGCTTCATGGAGACGGTTGCGAATGGTCCTCGCCGATACCCCAGGAGCAACAGTGTCCCTAATTTGCTGGGAAGTGGCGGTGCGGTCCCCTACGGCACTGCGTAGGATCCTACGGTCTTGGCGTGCATCCATGCGTCGCTGCGGTCCGGTCCCAGGTCGACGGGCACGTGCACCTTCCGCCGACCACTGGCGACAACATCGATGTACTGTGGAGATCTCACGCCCCACGTGTTGAGCAATTCGGCGGTACGTCCACCCGGCCTCCCGCATGCCCACTATACGCCCTCGCTCAAAGTCCGTCAACTGCACATACGGTTCACGTCCACGCTGTCGCGGCATGCTACCAGTGTTAAAGACTGCGATGGAGCTCCGTATGCCACGGCAAACTGGCTGACACTGACGGCGGCGGTGCACAAATGCTGCGCAGCTAGCGCCATTCGACGGCCAACACCGCGGTTCCTGGTGTGTCCGCTGTGCCGTGCGTGTGATCATTGCTTGTACAGCCCTCTCGCAGTGTCCGGAGCAAGTATGGTGGGTCTGACACACCGGAGTCAATGTGTTCTTTTTTCCATTTCCAGGAGTGTATAAAGTCTGTCGGTACCTAATGCAGTCACAGTTTTTAGCCACCGACCTGCTCAATAAGCCACGCGGAATTTATTTCTTTTCTCGTCACAAAATTCACTTAAAAATTCCGAAATTTCTACACACCCATCGGAATAATTATGCCGTCATTTTACAACACTTTTAATGTATGAAACACTGCTAGATCCGGCAACTTATCATTTCCATTGGAACTACTACTACACACGTCCGAACCGTTTCCTGGCTAGGCTCCGACTCTTCTCTAGAATACTCTGTCTTCTCCTCCAGCAGAGAAAGGCGCGCGAAGAATATTGCTTTACCATTGGTCAGTTTACTCAACAGCCAATAGCAAAACAATATTCTCCCGCGTCAGTCCACGCTTTTCATGAATAACAATCGCAATATAGTAAACCTAACGACTGCACTTTTTACCGACGTAATTATCTAATATGCTGAAGTTTTGTTTATGCATAAAGTTATTTACTATTGTTATTTATACCTGAATTAACTTTCCCTTTACCATAAACTTACTTTACAAATCTATTCTACAAAAATCTCCTTTGTCCACATCCATACTTCTTCGAAACGTTTCCACACTAAATCCCACTACATAACTCGTTAAACAGTTATCTTCATATTAACCTTAAACCACACTCACGCATCATTCATAATGCTAAAACACATTTATAACATTTTACCTACAAAAAAAGACATAATAACGCTTTATGAAAATACTAGAACAGTTTATGAAAAACATTCTATTACTTTAGTGCATTCTGTGGGCACAACCGAAACTAAATCAGTCCCCTATCCAATGTTGTCCTCTATCGGCTGATTGATACATAAACTACGTGCGCGTCCAGTCTCGCGTCACCATCTGTCACTATCCAGCTATGAGACACATCTCCCACTTAACCGCCTCCAAGGCAGGATCGGTGTACGGCGCTACGCCTCAGATTGACAGCAGGGGAAAGAAATACAGTAGAAGAAGAATGGGTAGCTTTGAAAGACGAAATAGTAAAGGCACTAGAGGTCAAATAGATAAAAAGATAAAGCCTTGCATAAACTCTTGGGTAACACGAAATATATTCAATTTAATTGATGAAAGGAGAGAGTATAAAAGTCCAGCAAATGAAGCAGGTGAAAGGGAATACAAACGTCTAGAAAATGATATTGACGGGGAGTGCAAAATGGTGAAGCAGAAATGACTAGACGACGAATATAAGGATTTAGAAGCATATAAAACTAGGAGAAAGATAGATGCAGCCTACATGAAAATTAATGATGCCTTTGGAGAAAAGAGGACTACCTGTATGAAGATCAAGAACTGAGATGGTAACCCAGTACTTAGCAAAGAAGGGAAGGCTGCAAGGTATATGAATTACATAAAGGATCTATACAAAGGAGATATATTTGAGGGCAGCATTATAGAAATGGAAGATGATGTAGACGAAGATGAGAGGGGAGATACGCCATTGCGTGAAGAATTTGACAGAGCACTGAAAGACCTAAGATCGAAACAATGTCCTGGGGAGTAGACGACATTCTGTTGGAAGTATCGATAGCCTTGGAAGAGCCAACCATGACAAAATTCTTCCATCTCGCGAGCAAGATGTATGAAACAGGCGAAATACCCACAGGTTTTAAAAAATATATAATAATTCCAATTCCAAAGAAAGTGGGTACTGACAGGTGTGAATATTACCTAATTATTATTTTAATAAGTAATGGTTGCAAAACACTTACACGAATTCTTTCAAGAAGAATGGAAAAACTGATAGAAGCCGACCTCGGAGAAGATGAGTTTGGATATAGGAACACGTGAGGCAATACAGACTACGATTTCACATAGACGATAGGCTAGGAAAACGCAAACCTACGTTTGTAGCATTTGTAGACTTAGAGAAAGCTTTCTACAATGTTGACTGGAATACCCTCTTTGAAACTTTGAGGGTAACAGGGGTAAAATACAGGGAGTCAAAGGCTATTTACAACTTGTACAGAAAGCAGACGGCAGCTATGACAGTCGAGGGGCATGAAAGGAAAGCAGTGGTTGAGAAGGGAGTGAGACAGGGTTGTAACCTATCCCCGATGCTATTTAATCTGTACATTGAGCATGCAGTAAAGGAAACAAAAGAAAAATCTAGACTAGGAATTAAAATCCAGGGAGAAGAAATAAAAACTTTGAGGTTTTTCGATAACGAAGTAATTCTCTGAGAGATAGCAAAGAACGTGGAAGCGCAGTTGCACGGAATGGGCAGGGTCATTAAAGGAGGATGTAAGATGAACATCAAAAAAAGGAAACAAGGATAATGGAATGTAGTAGAACTAAATCAGGTGATGTTGAGGTAATTAGACAAGGAAACGAGACAAAGTAGTAGATGAGATTTACTATTTGGGCAGCAATATAACTGATGATGGTCGAAGCAGGGAGGATATAAAATGTAGACTGGCAATGGCATGAAAAGCGTTCCTGAAGGAACTAAATTTGCTAACGTCAAGTACAGATTTCGTTGCTGGGAAGCCTTTTCTGAAAGTATTTGTATGGGGTGTAACCATGTATGGAAGTGAAACATGAACGATACACAGCGTAGACAAGAACAGAGTAGAAACTTTTGAAATTTGGTGATACAGAAGAATCCTGCAGGTTAAATTGGTAGATCACGTAACTAATGAGGACGTACTAAACAGGATTGCAGAGTTAAGAAGTTTATGACACAACCTGACTAGAAGAAGGAATCGGTTGGTAGGACACATTCTGAAACATCAACGGATCACCAATGTAGTACTGGAGGGAAGTGTGAGGGGTAACAATCGTAGAGGGAGACCAAGAGATGAATGCAGCACGCAGATTGAGCAGGATGTATTGTGCAGTAGTTAGTCGGAGAGAAGAGGCTTGCACAGGACAGAGTAGCATAGAAAGTTGCGTCAGACCAGTCTTCGGAGTTTAGACCATAACAGCCGGCCGGCAGTTACCTTGTCTGTCCTCCAGATTTGGTGCGAGCGTTTCAGATGACGCAAGACAAGGCGATCCCAACATTTGTTAGCAAGTCAAAAGGGTTTTAAATTTCCTGTAGTCCCGCCCTACAGTCTTTAAGATGCAGAGGAATGCAGGCGAGAAGATACAACCAGAAATCATTAGGAGAATCAGAAAGATAATGAAAGCTGAATTTCTATCGAACAGTCAGATAACAATGAAAAGAACTATTACTCCAAACAAAAGTATAAAATCGGAAGGTATATGTCAGGTATCACGAGGGGAACAGATGTTTTGGGCTTTCCACACAAACTTGCAACAAACAATCTTCGATCACCCACTGTATTATTATCCTTGAGTCGACCTAATGCCACGATGACGACAGACGGGGAGACGTGAGTGCAATACCTGCTGATAAGGTTGCTGCCGGACTCTTAGTTAATAGAGCAACATGTGAATAATAGAACTGTGATTCCGTTTGCCCAGAAGGAAGTGAGACTGTCAATACTGAAGTTAAAAAAAGGAAGCACCTGGACTGAATATAATTATGGCAAAAGTTTTGTACTAGTCAGTAAACCATATTGTTCTGTATCTAATAGTATTATTAAACAAATGTCTTCTGCAAGGATAGCCGACCAGGACCACGAAAATCTCGAATACCTTTATACTAAAAAAGTAGGAAGACGAAGATCAATGAGAACTGAATTTTTACAGGCCAGTTTGTTTGGTAAATGCTCTAGGCGAAGCACAGGAAAAATTTCTGTACCACGGCCTGAAGAATCACAGACAGGAAATGAGATGAGCCCCGTCCAGTATGATTTCAGGAAAGGGAAATCTACCGAGGATGCGGTAAATCACGCAATGCATATTGCGAACACGTCAGACGATAAGTACTTTATAGGCATAATGACTGATATAGCTGGGGCATTCGGTAATTTATGATGCCTGCAATGTTCAAAAGACTGAAGAAGATGAACTGTCCCATGTGTCTCCATAACAATTATTGCACATAGAAGCAGATGAAATAGGAACGTCCCCGAAAGAACATTCTGAAGAACAGTACCTACGGCCGCCCTCAGTGCTCTGTTTGTGATCCAGAGTTCTGAAATGTTGGCATAGAGCCATTACTGAACCAGCTATAGACTATGAAAAACACTAGAGTCTGTATTATGTGATATATTTTTCCCAACTGTCACATAACTGTTGTCAAACCTGAACGAAAAAGTGAGATGAAATGTGAGTAAATTAATGTCTAATGGCAAAAAAATGTTTCAAATAGCTCTAAGCACTATGAGACTTAACATCTGAGGTCATCAGTCCCCTAGACTTAGAACTACTTAAACCTAACTAATCTAAGGACAGCGCACCCATCCATGCCCGAGGCAGGATTCGAACCTGCGACCGCAGCAGCAGCGCGGTTCCGGACTGAAGCGCCTAGAACCGCTCGGTCACAGTGGCCGGCCTCTAATGGCAAACAGAGTGTAAATCAGGACCAGTGATTGCCAGTACGTGACTGTACAGATTACAATTTCTAGTATTGAACTCCATGTACTAATAAACAAGGAGGTTCTATGAAAGCAAGTTGCACTTGGCTGTAGATGAGGGGCGCACTGCGGTTCATAAAACGGGCAGGGGAAACTGACCCCAGTAGAATTCACAGAAGGCACGCTCGCAAACGAGCACGCCGTCCACACGAGTGCAGGAAAGGTTATGCTGACGTTCTTCTTTGACCAAAATGGTCCTCTTTTGATTCACTTCTGCAGCACGGGACAGCAGTGAATGCCCAGCGTTACTGGCAAATCTTGACCACCCTTCGCCAAGCCATCAAATCAAAACAACCAGGCAATCTCACCCGTGGGGTCATTCTACTCCACGACAATGCAAACCCTCATACGGCCAACACAATCGCGGCGCTCCTGCAGAAATTCAAATGGGAGGTTCTCAGCCACCCTCCGTACGGTCCTGACCTCTCTCCCTGTGATTACGCCATTTTTGGTCCCATTAAAAAGGCCCTGAGGGGCAAACGATTCACCTCGGATGACGACGTCCAGCTGTTCGTGCAGAAATGGTTAACATCGCAGTCCCGGGAATTTTATGAGACAGCCATTCTCCGCCTTGTGTCACAGTGGGACAAGTGTCTCAACAGCCGGGGTCAATACTTCTAACACACAGGTACCGGTTTTAGTAATTATGCCTCCGGCTCGTTTCTTTTTGAACGCCTCTTATATTTGTTAGGTAATATTATTTCCGGTCATATATGTATATTGACTTTGTGTTTCTAGAAGCTTCAGCCTATTGAAGAAAATATCATCTATGTAAAAATTTTCACTAACATTCTAACAGACGATTGACTTGCATCGCAAATGATGCCGGGAATGAGTATTTTATAGATGGTCGAGTGTAGCATGTCGAATTATCAGAGGAAAAGGCAGGACACTTTTGTACAAAGAAGTGTTTCTCGATAGCCACAACTAGATGGAGTTTGGAAGAAGCGAAGTTGCGAGTTACAGGGCTTAAGTAGTCCAAGATGGGACTTGAATGAATAGACGGATCAGTCGCGAGTATGTTGTGAATCGGTAGAGGGTGTAATTAAATTGTGAACTATTTTGTTTTAAACTTTATCTCAATAATGTTAGGGCCAAGTTCCTGAACAATTCATTTGAAAGTAGTAATAAACAGGCGGCTTGCTACTCAAATATACGATCAAGCAGTCGTTCTTGTAAAAATTGAAAACTTGTGTTCACAATAATGACCTGCAGACTGTCTCACATCTTCTGAAATCAGTTAAAACTCATTTACTTTGTGGATGGCCAGGAATCAGTACGCTGGAGCACCGCTATATACGCACATCAAAAAAAAGTTTTTCATCACCTCGGTTCCGAGATTTCTGGAACCTGTACAGAAAATTGGAATAGAGATCAACATAAACATCATTTCCGCCCTTTTTATTGCTCATGAAAACCACACATTGCATGTTTTACCGTCATACAGCGAGACCTTCAGAGGTGGTGGTCCAGATTGCTGTACACACCGGTACCACTGATACCCAGTAGCACGTCTTCTTGCATTGATGCATGCCTGTATTCGTCGTGGCATGCTATCCCCAAGTTCATCAAAGCACTGTTGGTCCAGATTGTCCCACTCCTCATCGGCGATGCGGCGTAGATCTCACAGAGTGGTTGATGGGTCACGTCGTCCATAAACACCCTTTTTCAATCTATCCCAGGCATGTTCGACAGGGTTCATGTCTAGAGAACATGCTGGCCACTCTAATCGAGCGATGTCATTATCGTAAAGGAACTCAGTCACAAGATGTGCATGATGGGGACGCGAATTGTCGTCGATGAAGACGAATGCCTCGCCAATATGCTGCCGGTAGGGTTGCACTATCGGTTGGAGGATGGCATTCACGTATCGTACAGCCATTACGGCACCTTCTGTGACGACCAGCGGCATATGTGTGCCCCACATAATGCCAGCCTATAACAGCAGGGAACCTCTACTTTGCTGCACTCGCTGGACAGTGTGTCTAAGGCATTCAGCCCGAGCGGGTTGCTTCCAAACACGTCTCCGACGATTGTCTGGTTGAAATCATCTGCGAAAAACGGTGAAGAGAACGTGATGCCAATCTTTAGCGGTCCATTCGGCATTATGTTGGGCCCATCTGTACTACGTTGCATGGTGTCGTGGTTGCAAAGATGACCCTCGCCATGGGCGTCGGGAGTGAAGTTGTGCATCATGCAGCCTATTGCGCACAGTTTGAGTCGTAACACAACGCCCTGCGGCTGCACGAAAAGCATTATTCAACATGGTGGCATTGCTGTCAAGATTCCTCCGAGCCATAACCCGTACGTAGCGGTCATCCATTGCAGTAGTAGCCCTAGGGTGGCCTGAGCGAGGCATGTCACCGACAGTTCCTGTGTCGAAACAACATCGCTTTGGTTCACTCCGATACGCCTGGACACTTTCCTTGTTGAGAACCCTTCCTGGCACAAAGTAATAATGTGGATGCAATCAAACCATATTATTGACCGTCTAGGCATGGTTGAACTACAGACAACACGAGCCGTGTACCTACTTCTTGGTGGAATGACTAGAACTGATCGGCTGTCGGACACTCTCCGTCTAATACGCGCTGCTCATGCATGATTGTTAACATCTTTGGACGGGTTTAGTGACATCTCTGAACAGTCAAAGGAACTGTCTCTGTGATACAATATCGACAGTCAACATCTGTCTTCAGGAGCTCTGGGAACTGGGATGATGCAAAACTTTTTTTGATGTGCGTGTTATTTTATTTCAGCTTGGTCATTTTATTAGCAAAATAGACATCGCCATCTTGCAGGCTGCCAGAGACAATGTCATCGCATCGGCAGCAGGGAGTATCCACCGTATTGAAGTTCATCTCGAGATAGGAGCATCTATGACTCACTGAACAGCTGTCAGCCAGCGTCTCATGCTGTGTCGCACAGAAACAAAATTTTGATAGTAGATGATTAGCAAATATCAACAACGATGTTAATTTACCTAAATTTATTAATTTAAAGGTAGAGGCTGTTGTGAAACAGTAACAGTGCATTGCATTCAGCTGAGAGATGCTTTAAATTGGTACCTTATAGGGAACTATTATTATAAAACATTTGCATTTAAGGACTACTCAAGAATACAAAGTATCTAACTCACACTACAGCTCTAATTGTTACATACTTCTGATAAATAAATTATTTAACATGTGTTATAGCGATTAATCTAATCTTGTACTACACCAAACTGTCAACACACACCAGTAAAGCTATTCTGCTCGTTTACTCTGGGCATCATATCTACATAAAGGTTTTGAATTATCCACTCAGACACTATGTCCTGTAGCTAATAGTTTACTGAGAACAATCATCAATACAGAAGTACCTAAACCTTTTATCTATTTATGTGCTTCGTTGTGTACATTGTTTTGTTAGAGTGATTGTGAATATGTCTGTGTCCTGAACTGACCATTGGCTACAAGCGGATTTCATAGGTGCATCCGTTCAATTTTGGATACAGATTTCAATAAGGGGCTTGTCGCATCCAGTTTATTCTCTCAGCGAATGATTGTAGTGGCTTGTTTTTGTACTGAGGTACTAGGTATTCAAGACAGCATACTGCCCTCTTGCAGTCAGAAGTTTTAGTGTAAAGTGAGGAGGATATTGTTTTTCCATTACTTTTTAGCTGCAATGGGGTCTACTATGGAGCAGATCAACTATTTACAGGCTCCGCAAAACTGTCATAAAACTGTCTTAACCTATACAGATACAGTCGTGGGAATTAATGGTCAGAGTTGAAGTAGATCTTGATCGAGAAGTAGCGGTTCCGGTCTCGTAAACTGACATACGGCCGGGAGAGCGGCGTGCTGACCACATGACCCTCCATGTGCGCATCCAGTGACGCCTATGGCCTGAGGATGACACGGTGGCCGGTCGGTAACGTTGGCTTTCCAAGGCTTGTTCGGACGGAGTTGAGCGAAGTAGTTAGGACCGTTTTAGGTGGCGACCGTCTGGCTGACTGATGTTATTGTCGTATCTAATAGCAGCCGTTTAGACCAGTATGGCAGTCTTTAGGTTAGAAGTATAGATCAGGTGACTGTCTTTGCTTATTCGAGCCCAAGTGAGACTGAAAGCTATCAAGATTGCGTCTACTGACGAAACGATTGAACAAGTTGTACGAAGTAGCACTGTAGGTTACAAGTTGAGGAGAGGCCAGCAGAAACAAGAGGATCAGAAGTTCAACCAGTAGCTACTAATATGACAGTAGAAGCAAACCCAGTAGGAGACAAATGGTTCAAATGGCTCTGAGCACTATGGGACTTAACACCCAGTAGGAGACATAAGTGCTAACCTGGTTTAGGCATTTCTTCAAAATGATGAAGGAAATGTCATCGAAAATGGACGCAGGTCAAAATAAAATAAAAATGAAAATACGGGTTGTCCAACCCGAGATGAACACAAGGCAAACCAAGCTTGGAGGAGTCATGCCGAAGTGGAACTAAAATTGAAGGATCGACTCAAAATGGTACAAAAATAGGTTGACAAGAAAATCGAAGACATAACGGAACAGGCGAAGAGGACAATTGAAAGAGAACTGTGCAGCTCATCGAACAGGTCGAAACAAAGATTACTCAACAAGTGAAACTTGTAGAAAGTAGAGTACGAGAGTTTATTGAAAAGTATGAGGAGTCCAGAGGCATAATAGACACCGTACAACAACGAACTACAGCGGTAGAGAAACGAATAAGCAGAACAGATTAGCAATTACAAGTAGGGTCAAGGAATGTTGTCATGTGTGAACTTACATTCTAGAACTTTGAATGTCATTGCGAAGAGGCTAAATACAATAATTTGGAATTTAAAGGAGGGTTGGTGCATCCCCAAGAATTTGTGGACGGTTTGAAGGAAAATACCGGCACATTAGAATAAGGATAAGAAAGTCGATGCTGCATGTAGTTTAATGAAAGATAATGCTCTCTATTGGGCGCACAATATACGAAACCAATGTCAGAACCATGAGGAATTTATTCAGAATTTTGTGGAAAAGTATCGGTCACCAGGATTTCAGTCTAATGTAGTAATGGAGTTCTTGTGGAGTTTGTGGCATAGTAGTGGAAGAGTGTATCGGTATAGTGAATAGATACTTAGAAAACTGCGCGACACAAACCAATTTGTGGATGATAAACTACAGTATACGGCGCTATGGAAGAAGTTGTCGGAAGCAGTTCAGGAAGTATTGGGAGGAGGCCCTTGAAAAGATGAAGAGAGTTTCCTAAGGCAAGTGCAATGGGCTAAATCGCGCTTTAATATTCATAGACCACTTGAACAGCGCTTGAATTACATGAACGGGTCGAATAGGAACAACGATAACGCGCTACGAGTTAGGAGAGGAAAATTTTACCACAAAGGAAACTAGGGAAGAGCCGGAGAGGGAGAAGAGAGTGGGAGAAGAGAGAGGGAGAGATCAGAACAAAACTGACAGGAAAAACTAGGAAACGCCTGTGTGACAGTCCCTACACACGCGAAATGTCGGCCTGGGTCAACTATTTGGTATAGGCAGCAAAGACCAGGCAGTTCTTCTCACCATTCTAAAAACAGATGCGGGTACGAAGACTGGAAGGTACAAAGAGGAAATTGTCAGCAGTTAACACCGAGCGAGATAAGTAGTAAAGAGAGCGGCAACGGTGAATACCAGCTGAGCGAAGGACGGCCGGGAAGAGGGGAGTGAAGCAGAGAACAGAGGGGCCGGCGTTGCAGCGTAATTGACTGGCGCGCACACGTGTAACATATGGAGCTCACACCGAGGAAGCGACCGTTGCCAGCCGAATTGATGTCGCTCAGAGTCTACATGGAAGAAAATAAAGCACGGACGGAGTCTGGTGGACGTGACGATGAAATATGTGACCGATGGGAGGCAAGATCGCTACAAACACAGCTTTTAGTCAGCGCCGTTGCTAGTTGTTTTGCCGGCGTAGGCGAGAATTGTAAAATGACGCCCGCTCTTTTTACTACCATTGGTCTCCCATCAACGTCCAACGCCATATCAATGCAAATCCCCTATTATACTTTTAGTCATTAAACTGAGGTGACCAGGTGTCCTTATTTTCTGGGGACAGTTCTCAATTTTCGTGCTTTGTCCTCAACTCCTTTAAAACTGATTGAGGACAACTAACGTCCGCAGTTTGTTATTTTTTGACCCCAATTTTTGAAATTTCCCAAAATCACTGAAATAGGAAGAATGCGCTAAACATTTTAAACTAGAACCCAGATGAATATAGGAGTGCAGACAAAGTTGACTTCAATTATTTAGGCCGAGCGGTTCTAGGCGCTACAGTCTGGAGCCGCGCGACCGCTACGGTCGCAGGTTCGAATCCTGCCTCGGGCATGGATGTGTGTGATGTCCTTAGGTTAGTTAGGTTTAAGTAGTTCTAAGTTCTAAGGGACTGATGACCTCAGACGTTAAGTCCCATAGTGCTCAGAGCCATTTTTCAATTATTTATTTTATTTAAGTGCAAGAAAACAGACTAATAAAAGCATAGAACTATTTCCTGGTGCGGATTAATTTTTCTTTGAATTCAGAAATTATGTTATACTGATGGGAGACATGCCGAAGCATCTAACGAGGTAACGTGGGAAAGCGTGGTGTTCTTTCGTTTCTATTTTAATGGAAATTTTAAGAAAGGGGAATACAGCTAATGTTTTCAGCATCCACTTCCTTGCGAATAAATAAATAAATGTCCCCTTTTTTGCATTTTCTATTGAGAATTTTACAACTTTTAGTAGCCGCCCCGGTGGCCCAGTGGTCTAAGCTATAAGCTTCTGATTATTCGTCCGAGATAGGTCAGGGCTCGAATCCCGGTGAGGCATGAATGTTGTGTTTGTCTAAAAGAACAATTATAAATCTGAATATTGTATAGACTAATTCTGTATATTACAATAGAAAAATATAATAGCAATATTACCAAATAATGTAAGGAGCTAGTGCTATTGATGCAAATGATCAGGTTCAGATTGAGTACAGAGGTCCCAGGGGGCGTATTGATGTGACGGGGCCCGCGAAGTGTACGAATCATGCAAGATGGGGCCGGAAACGGCTATTGCCACCCAGGGCAGCCGAAAGTGATAACTTTTTAAAATTTCAGTATTGTTTTCTTACATTTTAGAGCATTTTAAAGCTCTAATTGTTCGATGAAAACAGGTATTCCATTAGGGCTCGGGGAGTACACAACTAAGAATTCTTGCATTTTCTGATAATCTTATAACCCTGGTAATAGTTAAATTAAAACTGTAATGTAAATTGTAATTTAATGACTGAATTATTAAAAAGAAGTGGTTTCTATGATGTTATCACACCTAATGAATTTTATTGCAGGCTCGCTAATCAATCAACAGCTTCGTCAAATTTTTGAATGACACGGCAAACTCACTTATAGACTGCCAGAAAAATAATTAGTACACCTGGAAAGACGACGTCGATTTTGATCCGATGACGGTGTATGGTACCTGCGGGGTAGATGATACACTGGTAATGGTTTCAGTGTCGTCTGCCAACAGATAGCGTAGTGGCATAGCTACCAGAGTGGTATCTGTGTCTACCCTGTAACAGGAAATGCTAACAGCCAGAAGCCTTAGCGTGTTTGCCGCGGGGTAACCGCGCGGTCTCTGGGCGTCTTGTCACGGTTCGCGCGGCTTCCTTCGTAGGAGGTTCGAGTCCTCCCTCGGGCATGGGTGCTGTGTTGTCCTTAGTTCAAAATGGTTCAAATGGCTCTGAGCACTATGGGACTTAACTTCTGAGGTCATCAGTCCCCTAGACTTTAGAAATACTTAAACCTAACTAACCTAAGGACATCACACACATCCATGCCCGAGGCAGGATTCGAACCTGCGACCGTAGCGAGTCCTTAGTGTAACTCAGATTCAGTAGTGTGTAAGCATAAGGAGCGATGTCCTCGGCAGTTTTGTCCCATAAGAACTTACCACAAATTTCCAAAATTTCTTTAGCCTGTTGCAAATGTGTGAAGCAACCAGGCAACCGTGTTACTGAGATGCACTGGGGGTTCCTACAGCCAATTGAGCGAGCTTGAAAGGGGTGAAACTGTGGCCTTCTTAGTGGCGGAATGGGCCTGCCGAAGAATTGCCACAGAAGCCGGAAGTGCTGCGTCAGTTGTGCAACGATACTGGTATCAGTGGTCACGTGAACAATCACACCCGCAGACGAGGTTCTGGACGTTCACGCAGCACAGGCGCCCGCCAGGATCGTCGTATTGGAAGGGCAGCAGAGACGGATCACACAGCTACTACAGCACAGATAACAGGGCTTGTGAACCCAGACCTGTCAACACGAACTGTTGCGGACGAGTTGTTAGTAGGGGGCGACGGGCACGCACCCTCCAACTCGCCTTCCACTCACGTCAGAGCATCGACGTCCACGGCTCGACTCATGCCGTCAGACCATCGCCTGGAAGATGGAATGACGCGCTGAGGTCTTCAGCGATGAAAACAGATTTTGCCTGCACGCAAGTTATGGTCGTTTGCGCGTTCGACGTAGACCTAGTGAGCGCTATCTCGTAGAGTGCATTCGTCCAAACACACTGGCCCCATCCCAGGTCTTAAGGTCGGGGGTGCGATAAGTTACAACTCTCGTTCAACTTTGGTGTTTCGGGAGAGGTCGCTAATCATCGCTCGGTACGTGCAGAATGTTGTTAGATCTTTTCTTGCAACAAGAAGGTGGTGTGTTGTTTCAACGGGATAATGCTCGCCCGTACCCAAGACTTCCGGACTTCTCTCCAATCGAGCATGTGTGGGATTTGATGGGAAGAGAAGCGACTCGTGTGACTCGTCAACCAACAACTCTTCCAGAACTACGTGAACAAATCAAGCAGGCGTGGCATAACGTATCCCAGGACGCCACTCGTCATTTGTACATCGAATCTGGGCGCTTCAGTCTGGAACCGCGCGACCACTACGGTCGCAGGTTCGAATCCTGCCTCGGGCATGGATGTGTGTGATGTCCTTAGGTTAGTTAGGTTTAAGTAGTTCTAAGTTCTGGGGGACTGATGACCTCAGATGTTAAGTCCCATGGTACTCAGAGCCATTTGTACATTGAATGACTGCCAGAATCAGCGCCTGCATTGCTGCCCATGGAGGATTCACCGCGCCTGCCGCTGTGGCCGAGAGGTTCTAGGCTCTTCAGTCCGGAACCGCGCTGCTGCTCCGGTCGCAGGTTCGAATCCTGCCTCGGGCATGGATGTTTGTGATGTCCTTAGGTTAGTTAGGTTTAAGTAGTTCTAAGTCCAGGGGACTGATGACCTCAGATGTTAAGTCCCATAGTGTTTAGAGCCATTTGAATAAAAACAAATGTTCAAATGTGTGTGAAATCTTATGGGACTTACTTGCTAAGGTCATCAGTCCCTAAGCTTACACACTACTGAACCTAAATTATCCTCAGGACAAACGCACACACCCATGCCCGAGGGAGGACTCGAACCTCCGCGCGGCCCATTTGAATCATTTTTTGAGGATTCACCAGGCATTAATACGGGTGTTTCAGCAAACACCTCAGAACCGCTTGTGGTATTGGTCTGTAATGTAATCATTTCATGTATTGCATAGTCACTGTTGCAACAATAAATCTTGAGTGAATTGGAAACCTCTAAAAGAGTGTAGTAATTTTTACCGGCAGTATAACTTTATCATGAAACACAACATCAGTGTTATTAATAATACCTGCTCCAATGTTCAAGAGTACGAATGCTTCTAAGATTTCTTGTCCGAACAGTCCACGAAACCTAGCCTCTATTCACTTTAAAGCAGAAAATTTCCTTTCACACGTTACTTGTGTAAACGCAACCGTTAGCAAAGTGCAATGTGCAACATAGAGATTTCAGTGTGTGTGTGTGTGTGTGTGTGTGTGTGTGTGTGTTTTGACTTTACCAGCACTCAAAGGAGAGGTTATTAGCACCCTGACACATTTTAAAAGGAACGAATGCGGACGTAAAGTCGCTAAATTTGTTGCTGACAGTGAGCACCTCACTTCTACATCACTCGCATTCACACACACAATCACAAAATATCACTTGCCTTAAGACAATGGGGGAAATGCGAAAGGTGCTATACCAGCGATTAGAACACAAGTAAACCGACAGAAGAGATTGCAGTATGCATTAATATGTAAATTATACTCAAACAACAGCTTAAAAGCACAAGGTACACTACTTTTACAAGTATTTCCCGTCGATAAACAAATCATGACACTCTCTTCTTATTAATTATTTGCGTATGAGTCAAATTTTAAGAAAACGACAGCTAATTTTGTTTAAGATAAGACAATGGAGTTTTTTTCCTCGTACTGCGTGTCTCAGACACTCAGACACACAGACAGATACCAACACATTTTTATGGATGGATATGATAAATGCACATATCTTTTACTTCTGTTAGATATGTTGAAAAATAAGTACGAAACCTAGCTTGTGAATACGTAATCGATCGTTCACAGGAAATATTAGTAGAACTAAATTCATCAATAGAACCATCCAATACAACTGACTCTTGACAAATGATCTGCAGAGACAGACTGAGGGAGGAATGCTATTAAGTCAGAACATGATCACGAGCCAGCGCACGTGCCCCACTCCAGAGATGAATCAAGGTCATGTTTGTTTACGTTTCGTACACAGTAGTGGCTGCTGTAGTTTTGAGGTTGGTAGAGGCAATGTGTTTGCTTCGGTCAAAGTAAGTAAGTACTTATTAAGTAACTAATGTAAGAATGTAGAGCATGGTTCAGAAAAATGACATCGGATAAAATTTGACGAAACATCTGTCGTGGCTCGCACAAACGGCTTCTGGGATTTTATAATTAAAGAAGCCATTTAAATAAAAATCACTAATAACACCCTAAATAGAGACGGTGGGCTGCAGCTCAGCACGGCGAGGGATCCAGCGACCACGCGGCTTAAGCGGGTGCATCGCACGCCGAGCCAACATACGTCCGTATATGGAGATGCCGCAGAGTTCTCCAGTTGCACGGTTCAAGAAAATCGAAACAACATTAAAGAAAAGTGAAGAGGAAATTGGTGTGTAGTTGAAGAAAATGAAAGAACGATCTCAGAAAAGCGAGGAAAAGGGAGACATACAATTTGAAAAAATATATATAGGAAGGATTTTAAAAATCTAAATGGTAATATAGGTTAACAAGCAGGGGCTATAAACAAGAAACTCAGTGATCAAGTAAAGAAGCGCAAGGAACATATAAAGTTATTAAACAAATTGACTGAAGGTCAGATTATGGAAGCAAAAAAACAGCTCACGAAGAAGGCGGACCCACAGGCACAGTCCAATAATACGAAAGAAGACATATTAAGAGATCCGCAGATGGTTGAAGACAGGACACTGATACCTACGTGCAGAACCTTGATTCATAGAAGAATATGTTAGGCAAAGTAATTGAACGAGTCAAAGTATTAACCACCGTTGTCGAGCGATTGTTTACACGACCATATCAGATAGGACAGCCTCAGTAAGATTATGTGAAAATGGAGATATTAGGGATTTGGTACAGTTGAAAGACATCCAGATTAACATTAAGTGAAAGAATAGAGAAACGTTGGATGTGCTTATCAAAGAGAAGGAGAGCAGTAGAAACTCAAGCAGAAAAGAAAGGGAAAACGTGAGGAACCAAAGGGAGGAAGAAAAAATCGAGAGGGAGGATAACTAAGAAAGCTTACAGACAGATTATGTCGCATCAACGGAGTGCCGACACCACTGGTAATCACCATTGTAACCAGCGAAATCTTTTCGCGCGATCTAGATGAAGAAGAAATCAGGGAACAGTTTGTATCTGTGCAAAAATTTTCACTGTTTCTGGATGCATGAAACCGCTTACACCCAATGGATTGAGCAGTTCCGACAGCCTTTACCTAGATTGTGGCCACATGTTTTGAAGATTAACTTTGTATCCAAGCACTTTAAAGATAAGGTAGCAGTGAGAATGACAGTGATTGCAAGACAGTTAAGACGTTTCAAGAATTCAAACAAGCTTTCCTTCATGATTCCCAGCCCAAGGCAAAACAAGACCAAGTTAAACTGGGGATACTGATGATGGAACATTGTGCAGATTCGAGGTGGCAGGACCCCATACAATATTTCAAGGAGATGGTCGATAGAAACCAATATTATTTTGAGATGTAACTTACGAGCTGGCAGAACTAATACGAATTTGTTTGACGGAACTTCCGTGTCAAATACAGAGAGACGTTATAATCGCTAGTAGGTACATGCATGATGTACGTGGATTTCAATACTTATTGCAAGTGTTAGGTTACAGTCGAGGTACAGTCGTATTTTCCACCTGAAAATCAGTAAGCGAATAACCGAAAATGGAGAGTGAGACACGGACCGGATAAGCGAAATGAACGACGACAATAGGAACCTCAATATCACCCCGAGGATAGGAGAAGTAACTGGAGACATGACAATTGGCAAGATAACTGGAGCCATAACGATTGTCGAGAAAGAAGAGTCGAAATTGTGGAAGTTCGTGAGCCTGACCCCAGACGTAACCATAAGTATGAAGAATGGGGGAACGCACGTGGAAGCGGACTACCAGAAGAGGCTCCAGCATTACAGTTACTTACCACCAGCCTAATAAGTATCACCACTTATAAATCACAACGAATTGAAGCTGTGGAAATCTACGAATTTGACAACAGTACAGAGAACAGAGCATATCCGATCATACGAAGTGGCTTCAAGTTCTAAGGCCTCCGATATTTTTCTAATTAACTACTCACCCGAAATCGATGAAACTGGCGTTACTTCTCGACGTAATCGCCCTGCAGACGTACACATTTTTCACAACGTTACCGCCATGATTCCATGGCAGCGGCGAAGGCTTCTTTAGGAGTCTGTTTTGACCACTGGAAAATCGCTGAGGCAATAGCAGCACGGCTGGTGAATGTGCGGCCACGGAGAGTGTCTTTCATTGTTGGAAGAAGCCAAAAGTCATTAGGAGCCAGGTCAGGTGAGTAGGGAGCATGAGGAATCACTTCAAAGTTGTTATCACGAAGAAACTGTTGCGTAACGTTAGCTCGATGTGCGGGTGCGTTTGTCTTGGTGAAACAGCACACGCGCAGCCCTTCCCGGACGTTTTTGTTGCAGTGTAGCAAGGAATTTGTTCTTCAAAACATTTTCGTAGGATGCACCTGTTACTGTAGTGCCCTTTGGAACGCAATGGGTAAGGATTACGCCCTCGCTGTCCCAGAACATGGACATCATCATTTTTTCAGCACTGGCGGTTACCCGAAATTTTTTTGGTGGCGGTGAATCTGTGTGCTTCCATTGAGCTGACTGGCGCTTTATTTCTGGATTGAAAAATTGCATCCACGTCTCATCCATTGTCACAACCGACGAAAAGAAAGTCCCATTCATGCTGTCGTTGCGCGTCAACATTGCTCGGCAACATGCCACACGGGCAGCCATGTGGTCGTCCGTCAGCATTCGTGGCACCCACCTGGATGACACTTTTCGCATTTTCAGGTCGTCATGCAGGATTGTGTGCACAGAACCCACATAAATGCCAACTCTGGAGGCGATCTGTTCAACAGTCATTCGGCAATCCCCCAAAACAATTCTCTCCACTTTCTCGATCATGTCGTCAGACCGGCTTGTGCGAGCCCGAGGTTGTTTCGGTTTGTTGTCACACAATGTTCTGCCTACATTAAACTGTCGCACCCACGAACGCACTTTCGACACATCCATAACTCCATCACCATATGTCTCCTTCAACTGTCGATGAATTTCAATTGGTTTCACACCACGCAAATTCAGAAAACGAATGATTGCACGCCGTTCAAGTAAGGAAAACGTCGCCATTTTAAGTATTTAAAACAGTTCTCATTCTCGCCGCTGGTGGTAAAATTCCATCTGCCGTACGGTGCTGCCATCTCTGGGACGTATTGACAATGAACGCGGCCTCATTTTAAAACAATGCGCATGTTTCTATCTCTTTACAGTCCGGAGAAAAAGAATCGGAGGCCTTAGAACTTGAATGCACCTCGTAAGTGTGAACATGGGAGAAAACGTAGTGCAGCGTAACTCGATTCAGGTATGCAATTGTCAGTGTTGGACAAGGAACTCTATGAGTTATGTGACAGGAAGAAGACGTGGCCGTTATCTGAGATACAGGGTATAAGATACAAGATGCAGTAAACGGAAAATGTGCAGAGGTTGTGCAGCATATGACAGCACATTTTGAATGCCAGTCATGTGTATTTAGTGCAAATTTTTTGATTGTGAACATTTTGATGGTGAAAGCCATACGAGGACTCGATTTTCTGAAGCATTACCGTATCGTAGTACATTTCAAGGAGAGGTTTGCGCTGGTGAATTTGAAGGACCAGAAGAGTAAATTAAAATTTGTAGACGATGCAGAAACATTGGTAGAAGGAAGTTATTCGTTAGGCCTTATTGTCACTGAAAAAGAAGAGAGAATGATGTTAGGGGACGATGAAGAAGAATTGGGTTCAAATGGTTCAGAGCGCTATAGGACTTAACATCTATGGTGATCAGTCCCCTAGAACTTAGAACTACTTAAACCTAACTAATCTAAGGACAGCACACAACACCCAGCCATCACGAGGCAGAGAAAATCCCTGACCCCGCCGGGAATCGAACCCGGGAACCCGGGCGTGGGAAGCGAGAACGCTACCGCACGACCACGAGATGCGGGCGAAGAATCGGGAAAGGCAGAAAGTGAAGTTGGCCATGAGATTGTGTTAACCAAGAGATTGTGAGGAGATTCCAACAGGTGATTTGATGGAAGATGTGACTCCAGCTTGGCTCTTAGAAGGTAGTGACATAGATGATTTAGAAGATGACGAAGAATGTGAAGACGCGTGGAACAGCGGATCAATAGAAGAAGAGTCAGAGTACATAGGATTCAACGTAATTAAAGAAAATTATCCAGTTTTTAACTTGAGAGGATTTGCTGGCAGTTTGTTACTTGCGTAATACCGAGTCGCGAATTTTCATCATGCTGTGCTGTGCTGATAACTGGAAGGTTAATTGTTTTTTAATGTCAACGTCGGTAGATGCTGATTCTTCATGAATCTACCAACGCTTCTGGTAAGTGCTGCATTCTCCTGAGTGTTTCGGGTACTCTAAAGCACCACGATTTTTTATTTTTATCTTTCATCTTGACATTTATTCAGCTATTAAGGAGTTAAGCGCACCAGAAGATGAAGTGGACATGAGCGAGCATGTGGACGTTGTAGGCGCTGGAAAATGCTCCAATGTGCTACTGCTAGGAACGGAGACGAAACGGAAGAACGGGTAAGATGTAGCATATAGTGAGTGCAATGATGATCCGTGGGGTAACCAGTTCGATGGAAATAATTACACAGTAATTTCAGGAAGATGAAGAAACTAGTGAGGTCACTCTAAACGAAAATTGTGTAGTGGGATGTGAGATAGATTGGATAACGAAGATTAAAAGGAATTGTAGACGACCCATCTGTTGGACGTAAACGCCTCTCGTAAATTGTAAAATCAGCTCTAGAGAGGATAAGCACAAGAGCAGATAAAAGGAAGGAAAATCAGAGAGAACTGATACGAGAGATGAAACTTGCTGTGGGTTATTAAGATCACAGAAACAATCAGAGAAGAGCAGATTCTACGCAGAAAATTCTTTTGTGTATTTTGTGGACCTTACCGTGTGTGGAAAATTATTCACCACAACATCATAGAATTAGGAGCTCTGCGAAGCTGCAAATTAATTGGAAATCGCCACATTTCACATGCCAAGTTGTTTAGGGAATGAAATCTTTTGAAGAAATGAGCAGAGACATGACATCCTGTCTAAGGTCTGGTGTAGGAAGATTTAGTAATAATATGAAGTAATCCCATGAAAAAATAAGAGTCCTGAGGTCTTAAAAGAGAGTTTTTTCATGGAACAAGTTCATCAGGAGAAGTCAGGAAGATGGTGTAGGAGATACTGAGAACAGAAGCATTAAACAGATCATTTCCTGTAATTGCCCGTTGATGAAGACGTTGATATTGGTTGAGGTTTTTTGTATGTTCACCACATGCGAAAGAGCGCTAACCAAGAAGCTTGATAATTTTAGTTTATGTGAGTGATGTTAGGTAGTATGAGATGACGAGTGTTTGAGGACAGCAGACGTGAAGAAACACAGTGCTGTGAGGATTTTGGAGATGTGAATGAATGCTACACTATGAAGGTATAGTTGGTGAGTAACACAATGCGTCGAATTACATGAATATTTGTTAGTTTGATTAGAGTATTATGTGATAATTTTTGTGTATCTCCATATACTGTTGACAGGACGAAAAGCTGAACTTTTGGAGGAAAGCCATGATGAAATCAAAAGAATAAGAGATTATGAAAGAGTGAACTTACCATGACCTGGGTTGGAGGAAGGAGTAAGTTAGTTTCAACTATAGGAGAGAGACAGACCACGAACCATGCGAAATGTGAAATATGGTAACCATTTGGGTTAAGAGATTATTAGGTAAGGAACCACCGAAGCAAATAACATATAAAGCAAGACAATTTTTTTTTTATTTTCTAGCATGGCTGAAAAACCATATTATACTTGTGTTTATGTTTCAAGTAGCGATAGCCACAATTTAGTGAACCCACAGTATAACAGATAAAACTAATCCATAAGGTGAAATGTGATGGATATTTGGAGGACCTAGCTTATTAGATGAAAAGTAGTGAATGAAGTGAACAGAATATAGGTAATACGGTCAGATAGTAAACATATGTAGTGTGGCTACAGTAGATTTTGGCAAGCACGTAAGTAATTGTGAGTCATCTGCTAGGTATCGGTAGACCTCTCCTGGTTATTCACTACTACATGTGAACAATAAATAACAGCATGAAAACAATTATATACCAAAACCTTACCTGAGCTCCCACTCGAAATATGAATTGAGAAAACTGTCATTATGTAAATAAAAGAATGAGTTTGAAAATTTTGAGTAAGAGAATTGTGATTACAACTAAACTGTCAGGATGTAAATTAAATGTATGAAGATAAATAATAAGAACTGAAATTCTTTTAAAGATTAGCAGTCATGAATAATAAAAATTTCGAAAAGAACTGAGAAGCTCCATTTGTAATGATATTATATTAGAAATGAATTTGAGGTGTTTTATTATTGCCGGCCGAAGTGGCCGTGCGGTTAAAGGCGCTGCAGTCTGGAACCGCAAGACCGCTACGGTCGCAGGTTCGAATCCTGCCTCGGGCATGGATGTTTGTGATGTCCTTAGGTTAGTTAGGTTTAACTAGTTCTAAGTTCTAGGGGACTAATGACTTCAGCAGTTGAGTCCCATAGTGCTCAGAGCCATTTTTTTTGTTTTATTATTGAACGAAATGTAATAGGAGCTGAATATGTTTCTATGTCATTAGGACTGTAATAGTAATAAATGTATTGTTAACGTTTGTGGTCACACCAGTCAAACTTTGGAAGAAAGCATGAGAGAGATACAGATGGTGGATGGGTCGAGATAGCAGGAGTGAGTAACTGTGGCGTCTTGGCCCCCACAGTTGGTCTGCCACTCTACCAATTGCACAAGAAACCAGTGCAGCAGGTTGCCAGCTGAGGTATGTGCCATGGCATGGTCACTGCCCGGCAATTCAGATAAGCTTCTGTGAGAACAATACGCTTGCTGACTGCCTGCCTGCAGCTGAATGAGCCCATCACTCAAGCTGCAGCCCTAGGGGATTCTTAGGAACTCATCACCGTCTCGTCGCAAGCAAACGCACAGCTGGACGTTCTGGGACTTGACTACTACAAGATGCGCATGCTCCAGCATCCCCGTTTACATCTGTAAAGTAATTATGTCATGTGGGGACTGCACGTAGCTACGACCAACGAAACACTACATGTTGCCCGTGGGGTAAATGTACCGTGTTTTTATACATAATGAACAGTAAGACAATCACAACCCTACTCACGATTCCCATGGTGATGTGCGTGAAGGACTTATACTTTTATTTTTAATGTGTACCTTGCGGCTTGAATGGAACGTTGTGTCAAGTGAGAGCAGGTCGCTAACTGCGCCTCAGGTGAACACTAATCACGATTCACAATATTGGGCGGGTAACAGGACACTAACTACACAATTTTGATATATCTTGTGACACTATAAAGGAAGGAAGAGACAGTATTACAACTTTGTTACTACACCTGTACCCAAAAACAAATATGAACAGCTGTGATCAAATAGGGGACTTGAACTTTATGTAAGATAGATTATAGTCGCCAATACTGCCAAGACTTGAACTTGTGACTTCAAATATGTGTGCAAAAGAGACAGTAGGAAGAAACTTTCCTTTGAGAACAGGTTTGCATTTCAGACAGTTTGTTTTCTCATACTACTGTCAGTATGCCACAACAAACTGTACTCGTTATCACGAACCTTGAACACAGAAGCTATTTCTATACCACTCGTACCAACCCGTGACTATGCCACTTCCATGTGACTAATTAGTATTTTTTGCCTCAAACTGGCATCAATATTTTGTGTTTTTCTAGTGCGCCGCTTGCCTGCCTTCGAGCCTACCAAATCATACGTTGGCCATCAAGGTCGCCGCATGGCCAGGGCCCTTCAACCAGCTCGGAATTTTGACGATCTAACGCGCCATCTAGACAAAATTTGGCACTAAATACCTCAGGTGGACATCGAACACCTCTGTCACTCATTGCCAAGTCGAATACTGCTTGCATAAGGGCCATAGGTGGACCAATGCGTTATTGACTTGCTCAGTTTGTAAAGTTCTTCCTCTTGAATAAATCATCCAATTTTTCTGATTTTGTAATTATTTGCTTTCCTGCACATGTAAGTCATATCTACTGACTTTCAGCCTAATCGGATAACCCCTTTGTGGTGCGTCTTTTTCTTTGTCTTAGAGTGTAAGTCACACTGCGCCTCCCTTCTCGCTCTCGTCCCCGTCGTGAATTTATTTTCTCCAGCGTCATATTAAATCTTGATGGCGGTACCTCTCCACAGCTTAGTACATCATTCTGTCTGTTGCCTCTCAGTCTATTACTACGGCATACTCCTAAATTGTGGTTACTACTCACCAACGAGTCTAGTTGATCGACTGACTGCACTATAGCACCAACGTCAGATTTTTTTTATTCCAGTTTACTTCTCCTGAAATGGTATAGGTAACTCAATCATTCTTGAAACATCCTGGCAGATTAAAACTGTGTGTCCGACCGAGACTCGAACTCGGGACCTTTGCCTTTCGCGGGCAAGTGCTCTACCATCTGAGCTACCGAAGCACGACTCACGCCCGGTACTCACAGTTTTACTTCTGCCAGTATCTCGTCTCCTACCTTCCAAACTTTACAGAAGCTCTCCCGCGAACCTGAAAGAAGCTGTGAGTACCGGGCGTGAGTCGTGCTTCGGTAGCTCAGATGGTAGAGCACTTGCCCGCGAAAAGCAAAGGTCCCGAGTTCGAGTCTCGGTCGGGCACACAGTTTTAATCTGCCAGGAAGTTTCATATCAGCGCACACTCCGCTACAGAGCGAAAATTTCATTCTGGAATCAATCATTCTTGTCGGGATTAGTTTCGACTTCTTAAGCAGTGCGTCCAAATACAAATTCCTCTGTAAATAGGCTTGGAAAACTCTTTGTAAATTTTACACCTGATAGAGTCTGTGGAACGCACGCTACACGGCGTCTGGCTCGGAGCTGTCCTTGAAGTAACCGATTTGTAACAGTTCGCTTTGTCACTGTGGTGCCAAGTGTTGCTAAAATTGCTGCTGAAGAGGCAGTGCGAAGCGCCATTGCCATACGTCGAGCACGATGGTCTTCCCTCTCGGTAGTGCCATGTGGCCGTCCAGAGCCCAGTCTTCTTGTGATCATACATTCTCGTGACAACCGCTGCCAGTAATCATGTATAGTGGCTCCATTCCTGCCAAGACTTTCTGCAATATTGCGGAAGGTACATCCGGCTTCTCGTAGCTCTATTAGACGAACTCGATCAAACTCAGTGAGGTATTGATAATCGTGTCTTTAAAGGCAGTCTTGACTAACATCAACTCACTGCTTCCGACCGCAAAGGTAACTAACGCTCACGACCGTCACAGCGTGTATTTGAAGAAAACCTGATTTGCTTCACAGTGGCCACTCTTATGCGACTGGCGCGAAATTTGAATAAACTTCATCTTTCAGGTATAGAAACACGTCTACCAACTTTAGTTTATGGCGTAGGGCTCCTTCTTGGTGTTGCGATTACTTGCCCGTCTCATCACGCAATTCTGAGCGCTGCTCGACCAATATCGATTCATAACACCTTTTCTGAATTGAACGTACGTATTGCATTGCAGTCCAGTTCACATTCCCCAGGATAATACGTTACCTACCGGTCTATTAATTATGCACCACATCTTCTTCTTATCATCGCACTGTTCCGGAAATATTCCTTCAAATTTTTGTTTGAATGCCAGTGGGTGATGCCACCCCTAGCAGAGGAAATGTGAAACTTACATACACGCAAGCATAACATAACACTTGTTTTTATCTTTCGATTTCTCCATCTCGTCCCACCTTTCAAGTCTCTGCTTTATTTCTATTTCCATCTGAATAGTAGTCGGGATACTGCATCTAATTCTGCCTCGAGCCTCTTTTCAACTTTTTCGCGAACGTCTTGCAGTTCTGAGTTACATCGTTACATGATTTTTTTAAATTCGTCTCCTCTAGAACTCGAATCAACATGAATGTTTTTATGTTGCTGTTCTGTTACTTATGAACTAGTTCACAAATCTTATTAGTTTCTTCTAGATCATTTGTTACTTGTACAACATTAGATTCTAAGAACGTCATCCTAGGTTCCTGAGCTTCAGGCAACTCCTTACTCTTCTCTGCTGCCTCTGATAGGGCCTCTATTACTAGCTTTTGCCTCTCTTCATAATTATTAATTAAAGCTCAGGTTTCTAAGCGTATTTCATCTTTTATTTTGTCAATTTTAGTGTTTGTTAATTTAAGGGGATAGACCAGGGTATTAATTTTTTGTCCTAATTTTTTATTGGTTTAAAATGTTCCATAGAGGGCCTATTTTTAAGATTCATTCATAGAAAGTATGCCATAAATGTTAAAAAATGTTAAAACCACAATTTACTACATAAGGATCTGGCGCATCCGAGCGCTCGAATGAAACCGAAATAACACTGTAATAGTTACCGACTGAACAGGAGTCGTATTAGCTTCGGATAGTATCACAGAGGGCATCAGCATCAATTAAAATACTTTTCTCAACAAGATTTTTCTTCGTAACATCATTTTCGTTTACGTAAACGTTCTGAAAGCGCATGCTTTTGTCGCGTCTGCTGAACTTGTCGTTTCGCGTGTTATTTACACGAAGTAAAACGTGAGTGCCTGAAAATGAGAAACAAACGTATTTATACGGATAGAAAAGGTTCAAAAAGTAATCCCAGCCGTACAAAAAGCGCTTCAATTGATAAGCGGAAGTCAGTTAATCGATATAATTTCGCCAAAATGGGAGTGTTTCAACGCCGGCGGAAAAAAGCCAACTGTATGGCGATGGTATTTCCGATTAATGGTTTGTTCAATTTCAATACTAAAAAACACAAGTAGAAACTTCAAACGCTCGTTTATTTCAAAACAGCCTTTTTTCAGATTGGCTCGAGCCCATGAAATATACATGCAATTACATTATATCTTTTTATAATTTGTGAGTCGGTCTTCTGATATGATTTAATGTCGATTTTTTGTGCACGCTTTTTGTCGAAAAAATTGACTTTTATTTTAAAGTGCAGCCATTTTGCTCAGAATCATATTGTTTAATGTTCGCACGTACTTCGTTAGACATTATCGACAGGTTCAAAACAGTTTTGGAAATTTTGTTATGCGTTGAAAATTGCTGCGTTCAGACCACGCACTCCACGAAGGGCTTTCGCTGATGTGTAGTGTCCTCTTTACGTAATACAGTCTCAGAGGTGTACAGTAAAGGTCTAAGGTCAGTTTTATAATTTGTTTGTTATTTTATTGACAAAAAATGATGAATATCGTTTCCAAAATCGAGCATCACTCTGGTCTACCACCCCTTCTTCCTTATTTGTTCTTTAAATGCTTGTTTATACTCCTTAATCGCATTTACAATTTTTTTATAGACTGCTGATTTAACATTGCTTGAATGTCCCCTGTTTTATCTTCACTGTCTATTTTGTGAGTCAACTCCCTATGAACCCTCATTACATATCCCTCATTACATCAGCTTTATTATCAGTAACATTAACTTCAGTACATTCACTGGAGAATTCGACATTACTGTCGACAGATATAGTGTCTGCCGATTCAGTGTTGTGAGTTGCGTTCGATTCATTCATATCAAACCCATGGTCTTGAGAGAGTACTCGAGCAATGTGTACTTCAGGAGTGACTATTTGCCTCTGACCTGTTTTGCACATCTAAAGCATTTTGTGTTGACGAACTAACGTCATGTAACATATATTTGTGGTATGTATGTTTTTTTTTGTTTCGTTGGTATCTCGCTACATATGTAGGCAATACAGGGTTATTACAAATGATTGAAGCGATTTCACAGCTCTACAATAACTTTATTATTTGAGATATTTTCACAATGCTTTGCACACACATACAAAAACTCAAAACGTTTTTTTAGGCATTCACAAATGTTCGATATGTGTCCCTTTAGTGATTCGGCAGACATCAAGCCAATAATCAAGTTCCTCCCACACTCGGCGCAGCATGTCCCCATCAATGAGTTCGAAAGCATCGTTGATGCTTTAAACTGCGCATATCATCGCCGAATGGAGTTAGCAGTTGGTGGATCTTTGTTGAACTTCGTCCTGAAGTGTCGTTGCACTGTTATGACTGATTGATGTGAGTGCATTTCAAGCACGACATACGCTTTCTCGGCTCCTGTCGCCATTTTGTCTCACTACGATCTCGAGCGCTCTGGTGGCAGAAATCTGAAGTGCGGCTTCAGCCGAACAAAACTTTATGAGTTTTTCTACGTATCTGTAGTGTGTCGTGACCATATGTCAATGAATGGAGCTACAGTAAATTTATGAAATCGCTTCAATTATTTGTAATAGCCCTGTATATCCATCAAATTTAACGCTTTGCTAAAGAAGACCATAGTTCGATTTGCATACCCCACTGCACACAACCTAAAGACACAAATTAACACCGGAAATACGAAACTACCAGTGCATTCATACCCTGGCGTATACAAAATTAATTGTAATGACTGCGAAAAATTTTATATAGGCCAAACATGCAGAAATTTCCAAATTAGATACCGATAACATGCCAGAAAAAGTGACACAAACCCATCTACATTATTTAACCATGTAAAAACTGAAAATCTCATCGTACACCAGATTGCAAATTCTCCACATAACACCAAAAGGCCCAATATTGAATTTTTTGGAAGAGATAGAAATCTATATACACACCTGTAAACATCCAGAAAAAATTATAAACGAACAAACCGATTTAAAACATAAAAACTATTTTGATAATTTTATTGAAGTTATTGACCACGGATAATTTCATAAAACACCAATATACAGCTGCAAAGATTTTACTATCAAGCAACTCCACAGATTTATAAAAACAAATCTGGAACCATGTAACATCGCTGACATAACTCGAAGCTGTCAAACTTACAAAATGTTAACAAGCCCTTAACGATACTGGCCAACAAAGAAAATTTCCACTGCTCAGACATTACTTAGCGAGTCATTTATAATTTCGCCTGTGCTTTGCTTAAAAACGCACCAAGTAAGATATCTGATTGCAAGAGTGTCAACGACGTAATATGGAAATATATCTTACGCCAAATGTACAAAATAATTACTTATGAGGAAAACTCACAGATATATGACCTAACACCGTACTATATGTTGCAGAGTCCTTGAAAATGGCCTTTGATCTGAAATAGGCCGATAACCAATGAAAATAAAGTCACAATAATAATAACTGCTACACAAAGCAGCGTTTTGGCTTAATGTACACATAATATCCTTACAAGACGCATATAACACTGCAAGCCCAGAAGAATTTAAAATGATTTCTTATAGTTCAAATAAAAAAAAATTGTTCCTGGCTGCTGTATGTACACGTCTGCACAACTGTTGTGTGTACTGCTGTGCGTTGGACTGTTCTACCATATATTTGCACGACGCTATTCAGCTGCGCCTACAGCGATAAGAGCTGACAACCTTACCGTGTTTTACGACACAAGGCTATGCCTGAAGGCTGCGTATGCGGCTAGTAAGGTCGACGTTCTCCAGCTGCCACGTGAATGGTTCAAATGGCTCTGAGCACTATGGGACTTAACTGCTGAGGTCATCGGTAGAACTTAGAGCTACTTAAACCTAACTAACCTAAGGACGTCACACACATCCATGCCCGAGGCAGGATTCGAACCTGCGACCGTAGCGGTCGAGCGGTTCCAGACTGTAGTGCCTAGAACCGCTCGGTCACCTCGGCCAGCGCCACGTGAATGGCCACCCGCCACATTGCATCGTTGTCGCCCGCCGAAACTACCCGAATACGATAAACTGTTTTTGTTTATTACTGTGTTCACGAAAGTGACGCCTGTCTCAATCCCATAGTTTACAACGTTTAGTTTAGTAACTAGGGGTAGAGAGCTGACATCATCATTTACATGTCACTTTGAAGAACCTGCCTTAAGGAACTTGCCAACGCAAATTGTTTTTATTTTCTTAGAAAGAAGCAGTTCAGTCTCTACATCTACATCTTAATCTACATGGATACTCTGCAAATCACATTTAAGTGATCTCGTATAGCGCGCGAAAAGAATGAACATCTATATCTTTCCGTACGAGCTCTGATTTACCTTATTTTATCGTGGTGATCGTTCCTCCCTATGTAGGTCGGTGTCAACAAAATATTTTCGAATTCGGAGGAGAAAGTTGGTGACTAGAATTTCGTGAGAAGATTTCGTCGCAACGAAAAACGTCTTTCTTTTAATGATTTCCAGCCCAAATCCTGTATCATTTCTGTGACACTCTCTCCCATATTTCGCGATAATACAAAACGTGCTGCCTTTCTTTGAACTTTTTCGATGTACTCCGTCAGTCCTACCTGGTAAGGATCCCACACCGCGCAGCAGTATTCTAAAAGAGGACGGACAAGCGTAGTGTAGGCAGTCTCCTTAGTAGGTCTGTTACATTTCTAAGTGTCCTGCCAATAAAACGCAGCTTTGGTTAGCATTCCCCACAACATTTTCTATGTGTTCTCTAGACCCTGACGAAAACGCACGAACTGTGTCTAGTAATACGCAGATATTCAAAAACCTAACTACCGAAGCACTGAAGTGAAACTAAGTATCCCCTGATTAGGAACTTTTAATATGTCACAAAATCGGTTTACTTTCTGACGCAAACGAAAACGCGAGAACTGTGGCTATTAGATATTAAATTTACACGCACAAACTCAAGAAACTAAACTGTTAAAGCACACAGATGGTCTAATAAAATTCTCTCCTGGTTAGGAACTCGTAAAAGTCACAAAAGTGTTTACTTTGTTGCTGCGTCTCATTAGTGATAATTTTTGGGATTTATCGACTACTTCTTGAATCCTTCTGTATCTTCGTCTGTTGGTTCTGCTTCAGGATTCAGTGTAGTGACTGTTTTAATTTTTGGTTCAGGATATTAAGGCGACAGAACAGTGGACAGGAACCATAATTATACTTTTCTTTTTGTAAAGCCACACGAAGGACATCACTATCGACAACCTGATATACATAAATTAAGTTTTGATAGAATTCTGAAATAGTTTCTGAAGCTCCACAGGGCCATACTTCAACATACGTAGTGGTAAACAAAAGACAAGTAGAACAAACTGCAGTCTTCTCTTGTGGTCGCAATCCATTTTCATCAAGGAACAAAACTTTTTCAACACATAAATAGTTTTTTTATCCACCATGCATGATGGATCCCCTTGGGCACGGAAAGATACTCCGAGAGATGGTTCTTTATGAAGAGAATTCGCGGTTAATTAAAAAGCTGTCAGTATGATCGTCATACGTATGTTATGCCTGCAAGACAAATAAAAAGAGATTTTTTTTCAAAATGTTTTCAATCAAAACACACGAACTTCTAAAAGGGATCGTATTTGACGCTGTTGTGGCAGAGACTACTGATACAACAGAAAAGTCATTTAGTGCGAGTTTCGCGGACAACTTTTTCTTGCCATTTATCGCAGTAAGTTAAACGACCGCAACATGAGTAAAATACGCAGCGTTGAACTAGTAGCGGATTTTTCTTTTCTTTCATTTTCAAATAAATTTGTGTGTAAGATTTATCTTTTACTTATGTTAATAAGTAATTTACTGACTTGCTGATTTTGATATTCGTTTCACTTTCGTCTATTAATGGCTGCCTGTGCTGGCTAAGAATTTCTCTTCCCCAAATAACTGAGTCCATGCCTGTACCTTGTATGTATTGTATTGTACGTTAACCGGGGACCTAGAAACGACGGAGAGGCTCCGTCCCCGCCGCAGCCGCAGTGGTCCACAACCCCACGACGACTACCGCAGTCCACTTCACCTCTTCGCCGCCCCACACCTAACACAGTGTTATTGTGCGGTTCGGCTCCCGGTGGACCCCCCAGGGAACGTCTCACACCAGACGAGTGTAGCCCCTATGTTTGCGTGGTAGAGTAATGGTTGTGTACGCGTACGTGGAGAACTTGTTTGCGCAGCAATCACCGACATAGTGTAACTGAGGCGGGATAAGGGGAACCAGCCCGCATTCGCCGAGGAAGATGGAAAACCGCCTAAAAACCATCCACAGACTGACCGGTTCACCGCACCCTGACACAAATTCGTGCCGGGGACCAGGCGCTCCTTCCCACCCGGAAAGCCGTGCGTTAGACCGCACTGCTTGTACCTTAGGGTGCTCTTTAAATGCTGATTGATCAAACACTGGTCATGTTTTTCGATTGTAAATATAGTAAAAGCAATGACGTGTGTTAATTCAAAAATGGCTCTGAGCACTATGGGACTTAACAGCTGTGGTCATCAGTCCCCTAGAACTTAGAACTACTTAAACCTAACTAACCTAAGGACATCACACACATCCATGCCCGAGGCAGGATTCGAACCTGCGACCGTAGCAGTCGCACGGTTCCGGACTGCGAGCCTAGAACCGCGAGACCACCGCGGCCGGCTGTGCTAATTCGTTAAGGTTCTGAAAAAATGTCTTATTCCTTTCCGCTTGTAATGTTTCGACGATCCCCTAGCTTATTTATGTAGTTCCTGCCACTGCTGATAAAAACTTTCTAATTTTACTATTCAGTCTCTCACACCCAATCTTCCAGATGTCAGACAGTCAGATCGGTATCAAACATTGTATATCGATAGGGTATCAACCAAAACTCAGATATCGTTTGTGCTATGTGCTGTTGCCCAGGAGAACGTGCGTAAACGTTGATTAATAAGTAACATCTGACCTACAAAGCACATGAGAAGCTTAACTGTGAGCGTATGCCGTGTAGCGATCCCACGTGGAAGTCCGTAGAGCATTAGTTTGTCGTACCAATGGATTCCAGGTTCTAACCCTGATCATGCCATTCTGTTTATACCGTAGTACGTTTGAAACTGTTATATGGGACAATACAAGGTGGCCCACTCAAACTTCCCTGATTTCAAAGACCCAGAAAAAAAAACACAGTAGATACGACAATGAAAAATACACCACATTGTATAGCATCTCAAAGAATTTATTTATTTATCATCAATACACCTCTACATGTGAACCATTTGTAGAACGAAGAATATCGAGTCTATATTCAGTTTCTTGCCAAGTTCTATGTAACATTTCCTCTGTTATTGTTGTAATCGCATTAGTGATACGATGTCGCAACGTAGGAATATTGTACACTTTGGTTGCATACACGCGGTCCTTCACGAATCCCAACATGAAGAAATCAAGCGACCTAATGTCGGATGAACGTGGTCCGCATCTGATCCAACGATTGGGAAATTTCCTATCCAGGAACTTGCGAACAGCCGTTGACCAATGCGGCAGAGCTCAATCTTGTTGAAAAATGATGTTGAGTTTTGTGGGCTTTCAAATATATAAATGAAATGTGGTGTGGTGGCCGTCAACTACGTACCCTCCGACTCAGAGTTGCAATATTAAAAGTTTTGGCTGGTTTCGTTGTCTAGGGGCTGGGATACGTAGTTGCCGCATTACAGGCCAAATACTGCTGAGTTTACAGTATACGATAAGAATCCACACATGAATCGAATGGTCGGAGGTTTTTATCACTCGGCAATTGCGAATTATGAATGTAACATATAGATCTATAAAGGAAAGATTGAAATTAAATAAAATCTACAGGTACTATCTCAACGACTTTAAATGATGAGTACGACAGTAGCAGTACTTTTGAGAATGCAGTATATTTCTGAAAAACACTTATTGGTGTCGATGGTCCAGCAGTTAAATAAAATATAAGCTGAATAACAGGGAAACAATAGATTCCTACTTTACATAATTAGTTATGAACAACAACATAGCTCGAGAGATATTTGTTGTGGTTGGCAGGAGAGCCAACACCGTGTTGCTGGGGGAAGCCGAAAGGCACGCGGTTTAGTTCACGCAGGCTGGCGTGAGGTCTGGAACAGGAAAAGGAAATTAGAATTTAGAAAAAACGGACGTAGCTGGTGGAATACTTAACTTTAATCCATTAATGGTGAACGTCGCTCTTGACGGTACATGATTCACAGTATCAATAGTAACTGGTAATGGCGCCTTGCTAGGTCGTAGCAAATGACGTAGCTGAAGGCTATGCTAACTATCGTCTCGGCAAATGAGAGCGTATTTTGTCAGTGAACCATCGCTAGCAAAGTCGGTTGTACAACTGGGCGAGCGCTATGAAGTCTCTCAAGACCTGCCGTGTGGCGGCGCTCGGTCTGCATTCACTGGTAGTGGCGACCCGCGGGTCCGACGTATACTAACGGACCGCGGCCGATTTAAAGGCTACCACCTAGCAAGTGTGGTGTCTGGCGGTGACACCACAATATTCACTTCCGAACGCATACTATGTCTTCACTGCAGAAGCCCCGGAAATCACACAAGAGCACAGGTCGGCACTCCGAAGTATTTCTGTCCTCCGCGACCACGCGCAAACTGCTCCACTGTCCAAATCCTTCCGCCGACTCTGCGTCCGTCGCGCTGTCGCGTCCAGCCCCTCCTGTGTCGTGTGCCGTACCAAAACTCTCCCGTACTGTCCCTCGCGCCGCACTCCCATCCACTCTCCCCATTCACAAGCGCTGTCATTGACTAGAGCGCTCCCGCCATGTCTTCAAGACAATGCACATTCACAGACATAATGAAACACATTCGAAATACTGGATTTACGTTTAAATAACTTGAAATTAAATAAGTGTTCCTATGGCTGAACCATAAACACGCTCTAACATACATTATTAAATACATAAGCAAATTAAATAAACATATATGAAAGGAACAGCAAGCAAAAGTAGGCCAGTAGCCTAATGTCTCTGTGCTTTCTAAAACACAGTAAATATTTGACCAATTTCTTCATAAATAGCATATTTCGAATGTAAACAAAGGCATAGATGAATAAATATATTTATAAGCATGCTGCTATCGTTTTTCGTTTAACTGTGGAGTACTTACGGCCTGACGCTATTGATAGTAATCGGCCACTTTGACCTCCAATAACTCATGTACTATTCAAGTTACATGCCTGTAATTCATACCAATTTCGGTTTAGACTAATAGCTTTCAATAGACACGCCGATCGACAAAATCGGATGAACCATTTAGATTTTGGAAATTCGTTGCTGGGTGTTAGTTGTATAATTTATTGTCAGATACTAAACTTTACACTAATAAAGATATTGAAAATCTGATTATACCATCATAATCGTCACGCAAATAATGGTAATACACATGTTTCTTTTTGAGGTGTCATGATTCATCTGGCTACTATTAATTTCTATACAAACTGTGAAATGTCTGCTATTATGGTTTCACAAAGTCCGCCATCTTTGGCACTCCTGGCATAGACATCTCCTTCATCGACACAAAGCACCGTCCTCGTTAGAGCGTCAAGATGGAATTCCCAGCCACGCGATCGGGATGGACCCCTCTTGCTTCGGCACCACGTGGTCGGCCTGGCTAGCGTACCGCGCCAGTCGAGCGGCCCGTGCGGCCACGCCAACTCTTAGAATATTATCAGGGCACCACAATTCGCACATCACCTCACAGTTGCAAATCTTTTATCTGAGAGTACAAAAACTGCTCCAACATGTCCAGATACACTGACCCATTCACTGTTCGTTCCGCGAAGAGGAACGGTCCAACAGCCCCGTCGTGCATTTACCCACACCAGAAGTTTATTTTAGGGCTATCACGAACATGTTCAATGACGACGTGGGGATTTTGCGAACCCCAAATCCGAACATTATGCCTATTAACCCTTCCTGACAGATGAAAGGTTGCCTCATCTGAGAATAAACGTCTTTCCAGGAAGCTGGCATCCATATCAATACGCTGCAGCATATCCGCAGCAAATTGTTGCCAGCGTGGTTTGTAGTTCGGCGTCAGCTATTGCGGAATTTGCAATTTATTTGAACATTTATAGGAGTATCGGTTGAATCATATTCAGTCGTCATCTTATTCTTTGTATATCCCATCATACTGCAAAGATATTTGCACTCATATCATGAATACCGCACTTTGGCGTCAGTGCACTGCACGTTTTCAACTTCAGTCACGCAGTCCGGTGATAGACCCACATTTACGAATTTAGAGCGACTTGCAGTCACATTGAAAGTGTTGGTGAACAGCAGTACTCTTGAGGGACTTGCATGTAGCTCGGTGAGCTGTGATACCTGTAGTTGCAATGGCTGCAGCTATTGCTGCTTGTGCTACGGCTGCGGCAGTACAGTACACTCAAATGACAGTATACCCAATAAACCAGGAAGACCACCTGTGAACTACTAGCCGGCCGGGGTGGCCGAGCGGTTCTAGGCGCTTCAGTCTGGAACCGCGCGACCTCTACGGTCGCAGGTTCGAATCCTGCCTCGGGCATGGATGTGTGTGATGTCCTTAGGTTAGTTAGGTTTAAGTAGTTCTAAGTTCTAGGGGACTGATGACCTCAGATGTTAAGTCCCATAGTGCTCAGAGCCATAGTGCTGAGAGCCATTTTGTGAACTGCTGTTTGGGTGTGGACAACAGTATGTGAGTGTCCTCGTCCAGCACTTCAGCTACTACAGGATCAGGGGCGTACTGCAGTACTGGAAGAAATAACAAACCATAATTATAAACGAATATATTTATTAATAACAATATTAAATCAAAGAAATAGAGAAACAAGAAAGGAAAATTCTCAGGAAAATTTTTGGCCCGATACAAGAACAAGGAATCTGGAAGAAGAGACCAACATCAGGATTATATAAATACACAGACAAGATTACGGATACAATAAGGAAAAGAAGAATGCAGTTCTACGGACATATCCACAGGATGAATGAAAACAGAATTTCAAAGCGAATTCTTAAAGTCATCAACTCAGGCAGGGGAAAAACAAAATGGATAAAAGAAGTTGAAGAGGACCTCAGACAAGCACACATAACAGTAAACGATGCAGAAAATAGAACTGAATTCAGGAACATCATCAAAAAACATAAATTTGACACCACAACACAGAAGAGACCAGGATGCAAATGGACAGCGGAGCGAAAGAAACAACACAGTGAACACATGAAGAAAATTTGGGCTCAGAAAAAACATAAACAATCATCATAAAGGAATTCAAGTTCAAACGCTCTCTTAAATGGGAATAATCGAAAATAATAATAATAATTATTATTATTGTTAGTACACTGACCAGCCAGAACATTATGACCACCTACCTAATAGCTGGTATGTCCAGCTTTGGCATGGATAACAGTGCCGTAGTTTTATGGCATCAAAGCAATGAGGCCTTGGTAGTTCGCTGGAGGGAGTTGGCACCAAATCTGCACACACAAGTTACCTAACTTCATTTAATTTCCGGGGGGGGGGGGGGGGGGGAGCGATGATCTCTGACGCCACATTCAATCACATCCCACATGTGCTCCATCGGGTTCAGAATCTGGAGAGTTTGGGGGACAACACATCAACAGAAACTCGCCAGTGTGTTCATCCTGATATGGCCCATTATCTTGCTGAAAGACGCCACTGCATCAGGAAACATGATCGTCATGAAGGGGTGTACGTGGTCTGCAACCAGTGCACGATACTCCTTGGGCGTCATGGTGCATTGCACGAGTTCCACTGGACCCATAGATGCCCGCGTGAATCTTCCACGGAACATAATGGAGCCGCCACCAGCTTGTCTCTGTCTCTTGTCTCAGTACAGGTGTCAAGTAGCCGTTCCCCTGGAAGACGATGGATTCTTGCCCTCCTATTGTCATTATGAAGAAAGTATTGAGATTCATCAACTCTGCCACTGCACCAACGTCCAGTGCCAATGGTCATCTAACGATTTCAGTCGTAGTTGCCAATGTCGTGGTGTCACCATTGGCACACGCATGGCTCGTTGGCTGCGGAGGCCCATCGTTAGCAGTGTTCGGTGTATTGTACGTTCAGACACATTTGTACTTTACCCAGCATTTTAAAGTCTGACGTTAGTTCCGCCACAGTTCGCTGCCTGTCCTGATTTACCAGTCTGCCCAGTCTACGACGCCCGACATCTGTAATGAGGGATGGCCACCCAACCCCACAACGTCTGGACGTGGTTTCACCTTGGTTTCGCCACGTGTTGAAGACACTCGCTACAGCACTCCTTGAACACTGGAAAGTCATGCAATTTCTGAAATGCTCTTGCCGAGCCTTCGGTCCATCACAGTCTGCCCTCGGTCAAACTCAGATAGGTCCCATTCCTTCCCCATACTATACACAAACATAACTCTCACTGATATTACATGCACTGTGCGTGTGTATGACTAGCAGTTATTGCTCGACAGGTTACGCTATTATCACCTGGAGGGGTTTATATCGATAACAGGTCGGTGGTCGTAATGTCTTTCAAATCTGACAGTGTTATTTTTGTAATGCCTGGGGGTGCTGGCTGGTACCTGCTGGCACATCATCCTTTTAGTATTTAGATCAGACCTGAAATGAAGGGGCTCAGGCAGCTGGATTAATATAATAAAGGGGAAGGGAGTACTCATTTCCTATTCATGCAGCCTGCCTGTTGGAGAAGCGGATGACAGTAGAGCAGGAAAGTGGAAGTGGAACGACAAGGGGAGAGGGTGCCGGTTCCCCTGGGTGACCTTGATCAGTTGCTGGTGATTTGGTGATTCTTGGGGGGGGGGGGGGGAGGGGAAGGATGGAGTGGGGGTGACCTTGAATATAACTACTACAAGTGGTGGGTAACCTGTGGCCTTGAGAAAAGATCGTTGTCTTTGCTCATACATAATACACTGCCATCCTACTAAATGCATATGAGCAATCTTTAAAAATAAATGAATTAATTGATCCAGTCTGAGTTACGCTAAGTGTAGTTCACACACGAAGGAGGTAGTTTAAAATACCTTCATTTAGCCAATGAATGAGTATTGGTCATCAGTTTGGGACCTTTACCATATAGGATTGATGGCATAAATACAGAAGATACGAAGAAGAGCAGCACGTTTCGTCACTGGATCGTTCAATAAGTGCGACGGTGTAACAGGGACGCTCAGCCAACCCCAGTGGCAGATGTCGCAAGAGGGGCGCCCTTCATCACATTGTTCAAATGGTTCAAATGGCTCTGAGCACTATGGGACTTAACATCTGTGGTCATCAGTCCCCTAGAACTTAGAACTACTTAAACTTAGAACTACTTAAACTTAACTAACCTAAGGACATCACACACATCCATGCCCGAGGCAGGATTCGAACCTGCGACCGTAGCAGTCGCGCGGTTTCATCACATTGTGGCTATTGTTAAAACGCTGAAGCCTATGTTCATGGAAGACTCAGTCAGTATATTGCTTCTTCCTACGTACATCTCTCGAAAAGACCATAAATGCAAACAAGAGAGATTCGAGCTCCCACAATGGTTTCCCAACAACCGTTCTTCCCGAACACCATTTACGAGTAGAACAGGAAACCGTTACACAGCATGACGTGCCTTGCGGAGAGTAGATGTGGACGTGGATTTGGAGGATTGTAATCACGATTTGGTTTTTGAATCGGGTGTTGGCATACACCCGAATCTCTGAGAACGTGTTTGTTACAATTAGTAGGTTCTATTAATGTAATCACTGGAAGCTAGGGAATTTCCGCATGCATGAGAAGGCGTAATACAACCAAGGCGTAACAGGTACTCTAAAGTTCCTCCCTGAAGTGATGAATGATTCGTCTTAACAACCATTCATCTTTTCGATAATGCTGATAAAAACAGAGCTCAGACACAATTGGCTGAGACCTCATACGCCAAGTCAATTTTAATAGGCGTTTCAGTTCCTTATACAGTAAATGAGATGACACCAATGGCTAGATATCATCGTTAATCAATGTTAACGCATAAATGAAAGACGGGATTGAGTTAGAATAGACGATAACTATGTCGCAAGCGTTGTGGAGTAGAAATATTTCACACATTTAGGAAACTTGGCTGTTCGTACGGTACCTCTTAAAGGCACGGTTCCTTCTGTTAGAGGTTAAATGAGGAAGTGAGAGTATTCGAACGGAAGGGAAATAAGAGTTTAACGTCCCGTCGACAATGAGATCATTAGAGAACGAGCACAAGCTCGGACTGGGAAACACTGAGAAAGAAATTGGGCGATGTCATTTCAAAGGAACCGCCTCGGCATTGGCCTTAACGATTTAGTGAAATCACGGAAGCTTTAACTCTGGATGACTAGACGGGGATTTAAACCACCAACCTCCGGAGTACGAGTCTAGTGTTATTATCATTGGACTGCCTCGCTCGGTTAGGGTACACTAAATCGAATATTTACACAATTTGAGAAGGTCCTGAAGCAATACAGGTCGAGAGCGAAGGTATCGTGAGTAAATAATTGATTATACAGAATTACAAACTTAGATCTGTGAACAGCAGGGAAGTCTTAACGAAATTTTCCAACGATACTGACGGATGAACTTTTACCAGCAGTAGGGAGGATATAAGTCCAGAGAATTTGAGTGAAAATCTCTGAGTGATTACAACAATGCCCTGCAAAAGACAGAGGGTACAGTAAATGCACTCCACTAGTCACATTTTTTTAAAATAGCTCAGAGAGGGCATGTCAGCAGCAGAGTGGAAAAATTATTAAAGAATCGATCTAAATAGCGTTTTGTAAGCTACTACTTCCGTGGGTGAATTCACTTCCTTAAGATTGATCCAGTCAGTGTATGAAATATACGTTTCTGGACAGATTTCTGCGTCAGAAAGTGGGAAATGGTTAAATTTACCTTGTGACAAGATGTAGAGCGTGTGGAGGTGCAGAGAACAAGGTATGTGTTGATACAGTCGTAGCAGAGGCAGTGGCCCAAATTGGATGAGGAGTGGGTGCACGATGGGATTTTGCTAATCACGTTCATACGTTATTTATGATTTCTGGAGGCGTTCTAGCAGTTTTGAGTACTATTGGGAAACAAGTAGCTGGTAAAGAATGTACGTAGGGAAAGGTGACCAGATGCGGAATGCAAGGCAGAGAACATAACGTTCAAGAACTAGTAGCAAGTCATAAAATTTGAAAGATTCGATAATGCAAGAATCGTCGGCAAATTGAAGGGTGGATCAAATAAGGCTTTTGTAGGTGCGGATCACGGGAAATAATGTATTCCTCATAGAATGAATGTTCACCCTGGAGTGGAGTGTGTGGTGATTTGAAACATAGTGGCAGATTAAAACTGTGTGACGGACCGAGACTCGAACCTGGAAGCTTAGTTCTTCACGGGTAAGTGCTGTACCGACTGTGCTATTCAAGGATGACTACTGACTCGTGCTGAATAGCTGACCCGCACAGCACTTGATTGTGAAAATCAAAGGTTTTCAGGTTCTAGTCTTGGCCCATGACACAGATTTACTCTGTATTCCTCATGCTTTACTTGTTCGTTTTAGTCCGTTGTGAGCTTCTTTTTGATGATGTAGTAAATGGGGTGTCGAGGTTAATTTGTTCTATGAGCTGCCATTGACCAAGGCATGAATAAGTTCTATGGGATATTGTGAATGTGATCGCTGCTGTGAACCGCTGCCTTGAAGAAAGGAGAAAGGGCGAGCTGATGGAACAAGTAGTCCGTGATGTGGTAATATTTGGGCACAGACTTAGTGAAAGCTTGCTGGCGATAGTAATGTTATCAACCTATGTCGCTGTGGGCTCCGCTTGACTCACAACGCGGAAGTTTTGCTAGCGTTTGCCTCGATGACGCATGGGGACAGCTCGAAGCTTCGACAGGCAACTAGTCACCCTTATTATTCATCGCAGGCTTGCTGAGACCTGTCACAGCCATCATCTCTCTCATTTAATTTTCTGCCAGCTGTTTGTAAATCATGCGAGCATGGCATAATGAGTCACTGTCTAGTTATATTTGCATATAGGTCCTCAGATTTGTAGGGAAAGAGTAAAAAATGGGTTGATCATGACTTTATGTGAAGTACCGTCATAGCTATTATCTCATCAAATCTGTATCAGGATGATATTACAGTTAAATCTGTATCAGGACGGTATTACAGTTAAGATCGTCCAGAGTTAGGATCTAATTTTTCCCATCCGAATTCTCGCTTACTGGCCCACATTTCTGGGAGGGTATAACAACTAAGATAATAATGACTAACGAATAGTCTTGTCATTCGATCTTTATGCCGTTTCTATTTTAGAGAAACTAAATAATCTCCCGATATAAAACACACGCCCCCATCCTTGAGTACAGTGTCGCGAAACACCGTCCGTATACGAAAAGTACGCACGATAGTACTCACTAAACACGGAGAATGACCATGAACTAGAAAAATGTGTGAATGAGAGAGGATTTATGACAACAGTCAATAAAACGTATAACTGCAGTCGTTAAAAAATTACTAGTTATAATTTCTAGCACCTTTAACGCTCATTGCCATACCGAACTCTTCTGTTTGTAAGTTACAAGTTCAAAACTGTTTTCTTGGTCCGAGTTCTTTATTTTCGGACTGGTTTGAGGAGCCCACTCGCTCGACTTCCTCTCCCACGCCAACTTCTTCATCTCTGAGTAGCACTTACATCCGACATTCTCAATTATTAGTTGGGTTTATTCCAATCTTTGTCAGGCCGTATAGATTTTGCCCCCTTCAGGTCCCTCGAGCACTATGTAAGTTGTTCCATGCTGTAGTGTTTTCAAAATACTCCTTTCATCAGTAATTCTGCGGGAGCCCTCTCCATTTCTTATCTTATCAGTGCACTTAATTTTTAGCATCCTTCTGTAACACATTTCAGACACAACTATTCTCTTCTTTTCTACATTTCCCACAGTCCATGTTCCACTTTCAATACAGTGTTGTGCTCCAGACGTACATTCTCAGAAATTCCTTCCTCAAATTAAAGCCTATGTTTGATACTAGGAGAGTTCTTTTAGTGAGGAATGCCTGTGCTAATCTGTTTTTATACCCTCCTTGCTTCGTCCATCACGTGTTATTTTGCTTCCAAGGTACCAGAAATTCCTAAACCTCGTCTACTTTGTGGTTCCCAACTCTGATTACATGTCTACTACTTTCGTCGTTCTTCGGTTTACTCTTAACCCATAGTGCTTGTTCATTAGCCGTTTCATTCCATTCCAAAGGGGCTGCAGTTCTTCCTCACTTTCAGTAAACTTAGTAATGTCACCAGCTAATCTTACGACTGCCATTCTTTCATCCTGAATTTTAAAACCATTCCTGGTCCTTTATTTTTGGAAGAAACTGTATCTCCACCTTGCGTCCTTCTTAATTCGAGCACCTCTTTCTTTATCTTTCTATTCTTATTGTTCCCGTCTTGGTTCTTGTGCATATTGTATATCACCTATCTTTTACAGTAGCTTATAGACTCCTTATGCGATGTTACCTTATTGTTTTCTGCTGCTGACTAGTTGCTCTTTAAACAGCATCCCATACGAGAAAAAAATGGTTCAAATGGCTCTAAGCACTATGGGACTTAACATCTGAGGTCATCAGTCCCCTGGACATGGAACTACTTAAACCTAACCAACCTAAGGACATCACACACATCCATGCCCGAGGCAGGATTTGAACCTGCGAGCGTAGCAGCAGCGTGGTTCCAGACTGAAGCGCCTAGAACCGCTCGTCCACAGCGGCCAGCCCATACGAAAAAACTAGTTGCTTCTTTACCTTATGCAGATCGAATCTTAGGTAACCTCTGTTTGAAAGGAATAGCTCCTTGTATGCATATGGTTGATCTGTACAACTCGCTGCAAATAATAATCTGTAGCTGTGATCCTGCAGTCAAATAGTCTATACATTGACAAACTGCCTGTTGGCTTTTGTCACGGGTTCTTCGAACACGTTCGTCTCATAATTTTTCTGACGTTTCGCCAGCACGAGTGGGTGGCATTGTCAAAGTTTTACCCTGGTGGTGAACTGAAGCAGAGCTCGCGGCCGCAGACTATATGTACCTGGCGCGCCAATATCCTAGGGCTCTTCCGCGGTCATTTCCGGAGCGGTTCTCTTGCTAGCTGCGACGGTCGTTCGCTGCAGCACGAGAAGCCAGGATCCGTTTACCTTGAGACTTTCTTCTTTCTTGTTGAAGCTATTCTCGTGTTTGTGTTTTTCTATAGCTTCTCTGAACAAGCGGGTGTGATAGTTTTTCTCTACAACCAGAACTTCGGTGTCAGCGAATTTTACTGCGTGGTCTGACACAGCCCATTTGTCCACCAGCCCCAGTCTGCTATGTCGCCTATTTTCCATGATCCTGGTGTTGATTGATCGTCCAGTCATTCCAACATAAACTTTTCCGAATTTTCATGGGACGCGGTATGTCCGACATTGCAAGTGGGTTCCTTCTCTCCTTTGCCGATCTTGTTCTTCTTTTGTCGATTTGTAAATAGTATTTACGCCATATCTGCGCAATATACGGCCGATTCTGTCCGTCACTCTGGAAATGTATGGCAAAAAGGTCGAACCTGACATTTCTTTCTCTGATTTGTCACTTCGCCGAAAGTTTGGCTCTGTTATACTTCTAATGTCACTTGTGGAGAACACGTTGCTCCTCAGAACACTTTCCAAGTGTTGTATTTCGCCTCTGAGGTGCTGCGGCTCACATATTCGTCTTGCTCGCGTTACGAACGTATTAATCATGCCTCTTTTCTGGCTCGGGTGGTGATTTGATAGTTTGAGCTGGTATCGGGCCGTGTGTGTCGGTTTTCGATACACGATGTGTCCCAGGTTTTCACCGTTCCTTGTGACCAGCACTTCTAGAAATGGTAGTTTTTTGTCCTTTTCTACTTCCACGATAAATTTTATGTTGGCATGGAGGCTGTTCATGTGTCATAGGAGGTCACCGAGCTGTTCTTCACCATGGCTCCACACAACGAAGGTATCATCGACTGAGTTCAACATGATGATTTACAAATTAACACACAAGTCGTAACGAGTAGAAACTAATACTCTTTCTATTCTCAGTTCTGTAATACAATCGGAAAAAGTTGAAGTATCGTAGTGGCCGTTCACTACCCAGAATCAGTCACCTATACGATCGAATCATGCACGTCACCACATGCAGGTCTGCTTTCTTCCAGAACGAACATCTAAGTGTTTTGATAGTTAAAGTCTTACAGCGGCCGTTCGTCATCCAGAATCAGTCTCCAACACAACCGAAATAGCACACAATACGAAAGGCAGGTCGACCATCTTCAAGAACTCTCGTAAAAGTGTCATCTTCAAGATCTAAACGAAAGGTGCCCAGAATCGCTCCCTTGAGAGCATGACTCGAAAAAAAGTCTGTCTTCACTTGACTCCACCACTGCCTGCTTTTCCATTGGCTGAAGACCATCCCCATGAAAAATAAGTTGTACCTAAGTTCTACAGACATGATTTGACTCCACTGGACCACTTCTCAGACTAAACTAATATATTATAACGACATTTAAATAAAGAAATGTTATAAACATTCGGTCACACCCAGACCATACACAAATAAATACAGTAAATAAGTAAACCAGTATCCTTGCACAAGTTCAAATTCAAACGGATCTAAACACTATGGGACTTAACATGTGAGGTCATCAGTACCCTAGACTTAGAACTACTTAAACCTAACTAACCTAAGGACATCACACACATCCATGCCCGAGGCAGGATTCGAACCTGCGACCGTAGCAGCAGCGCGGTTCTGGACTGACGCGCCCAGAACCGCTCGGTCACAGCGGCCGGCCCTTGCACAAGTGCGCTCACGTTAAATGACAACAGCTTTTCATTAAATGTTGTTAGAGTAATTATTTAGGTGTGCTTGGCAGAAAGGTCTCTTGCCCCTGCTTTCAGAGGAGACTTAAGCTAATACGTGACTGACCAATTCTTAAATTAGACTCAAACAATAATACTGAGTGCCCTACGTTTCCCAAATCGACACCTGTTTCGCTCCTTATGGGTGAAGTCCTCAACGAAGGTACTCTTTCCACGTATGCGCTGCCTACTCGGCGAGTAATAGTGGAGTTGTTTTTCCACATTTAATTTTGACCATTTTGCTTTTACATTCTCTGAATGTTATTTTCCCTTTCCTGTTTCTTGAGTTTGCACTTCTGACGAATATTTAATTTTCGATTTCTTCACATTTTACGTGCCTCCATTTCAATTTAGCTTCACTGCACTTCCTAATGATTTCATTTATGAATGTCTTATTTTGTTTAATTTCTTTCTTTTCTCGAACTTCTTTGCAGTTCTTACTTTTGTCGATCAGTTGAAGCATTTGCGCCGTAACACAAGATTTCTTTGCAGTTGCCGTCTTGTACTTACATTTTCCTGTACAGCTTCTGTGAGTGCAATTTTTAGGGATGTCCCTTCCTTTTCAACTGAAGTTCATAACCACGGTATTTCGAAACATACATTCCGCAGCCATCTTTATCGGACACATGTACAAAATAAGCCTTACTGTGAATGTGTTGGAGCAACATTAGGAGCTATAAATCACATTTTCTTCGAATGTACGCAGTATGTAAACCAACAAATGGATTTCTTACAACTGTTAATGAGCTGTCATCAATTGTATTCGTATCTTTTCCTGAATATTTTTGTACTGTGTTTCTTCTGCTACTCACAGATCTCTCGCAGCTATCTTTGTTGCACGTATATTTCTCTGTCCAATATCTGTAATTTTCCATTTTCGAGATGTACAATCATCTTCAATAGAACTTGTATTTTGGTATTTATTAGCACTTTGCCGACAGCCTCGGACAACTTCAAACGCACATTAACATTCCTCAGTTTTTCATTATTCCATTTCTTTACAGATGATTCTTCCTGATTGTTCTCTTAAACTTCAGCCTTGTCTTCTTCGTCGTTAAATTGTGAGTCTATATCTGCTGCCGGGCACGTTTTACAAATCAATATCTGACTACGGAACTTGTGTTTCACCACAACGTATTCCATCTGGTGTGTTACCGTTCATTCAGGCCTCTTCCCAGTTCGAAAGTCCCCAAAAACTTGCGACAGATCGACCGAGTGTGAGTACTTAACGTATTCGATGTAATGCAATCGCTTTCATCATCTTCCCTTCGAAAGGAGGTAAAGAGAGAAAATTAAGGTTTAAAGTCCCGTTGACGACGCAGTCATTAGACCAGTGCTGATAATTTTACGCACCAGCGGTCAAACCTGTGAAATATTTATCACAACTGTTGCGTCAAATTCTCAATGCCGCTACATGAGACGATTGTAAAATCACTTTACAACATAAGTCATTACAGATGAGACACAAGCTCAGGTTGAGGTAAGGTGGGAAAGGAAATTGGTTGTGACCTTTTCAAAGGAACTGTTCCTGAATTTGACTTCAGTGGTTTAGGAAATTGCTTCCTTTATTCTTATTTCATTCCCCTTACCCCATATGGGTGGAGGGTACGCTGTCACAGGATACAATTCACCGCTCTTCAGCCACGTGAGAGCAAAATGTTTAAAATCTAGTAGAAAATTAGACATTGCGATTGACAAAAATGAGTGTCTTACACAACAAAGGGACAGATTGTCAGTTGCAAAAGTTAAAATATGAAAGATTCATTTGTTGATTAATTGAAATGTAGATACAGATGAATGGATTGGTCGGTTGATTGGTTGATTTGGGGGAGGGTACCAAACAGCGAAGTCATCCGTCCCATCCGATTACGGAAGGAAGGGGAAGGAAGTCGGCCTTGCCCTTTCAAGGGAACCATCTCGGCATTCGCTTGTAGTTATTTAGGGAAATCACGGAAGGCCTAAATCAGGATAACCGGATGCGGGTTTGACCCATCGTCCTCCCGAATGTGAGTCCAATGTGTTAAGATGAATGGAAAATGAATGTTTCACACGGATATATAAGACAGATGGGCAATTGCATAAGTTAAAAGGTAAAAGGCCGATGAGTTGACTGGTTAAAATAGATACATACATGAGTGAAGTGATGAGTGAATGTGGACTACCAGGGCTAAGGGTATCATGGGAACGTAGCATTCAAGGGTAATGCGTAGGAGGGTGTTCGTATGGGCGGATGTTTGGTGGAGTGATTTGGGAAAAGTGAAGAGTGTTGTGGTTCCAAACCAAGACTTATGAAATGGGTGGAGAGGAGTCTAGGGGAAGAGAGCCCTTACAAGGAGAGGGTGGGTGGGGTCTCTAGATCAGGTAGAATGCATATATATCATGGCAGATTTCGTTATCCAGTAAGGGAGGGCGGTTAAAGTTTCGTTTGGAAATGACGTTGAGGTCGTGGAGATGTAGTGTTAGGGGAATTTGGTGGCAGAAGTGCGACAGAACATCAGCATCAAAGGGAAACTAGTAGGTGGGTAGTGTCGAGTTCACAGGTAACATACGATACTCGGAGGTGTTCCAGATGGTAGAGTAGGGTGCGGAATTTTATAATTTGATGGAGGATGCGGGTGGGAAAGGGTAAGCGGATCCGAAAGGCTAAGTGGAGTGCATAGCGTTTGGGGACCTACAGGATGCGATAAAAGGAGGGAGGAGCGGAAGTCTGTGTCACATTTGCCTAGCAGAGGATGGGTCGGGTTGGTTTAGGGAAATCACAGAATACATAAATATAAACCACCAGACGAGGATGTTACGAGAAGCTGTGCTGCAAGCAGTGTAGCGTAGCCGTTAGCGTCGCTGGCTGGCATGCTGTGGGCCACCAGTTCAAACCTGATCACCTGTAGTTATTTATCATTTAGTATTTAACGGTTCTAAAAGGTACCCTAGATTTACTATGTTCCCACAGTCTGAAATATTAATGTGACCACCGCCAGTGTTCGACGTCAGTGTGCAATAACCACTCACAGGCGACATGTGGCAGCACTAGCAGTGGATAGCATATAAAGCGTGTCGGAAGGACGCGAAAAACAGTGCTGTAATCGTCGTAATGCGGAGACAGAACTGTTTATCTAACGTCCAAGAGGGCATGATCATTGGATTTTGGGCCAAGGGTGGAAGCATTTCGAAATCGGTTAAGTTTGTAAACTGTTCGTGCTCCTCTGTAAGTACAGTATCATGTGTGTGGAAACATGGTGCTATCGAAAACCAGCGCTGAGGCAACTGTCGTGCGCCACAGGCCAGAAATGACAGGAGTGAACGACGGTTGCGGAGATGAGTACGGACGAATAGACGTGCACTGTTGAGCAACTGACCACCCAGGTGAAGTGAGGGGCTACGAGCAGTGTCTCCTCAATTACTGTTCAGCAAACGTTGCTGCGTATAGGCTTCCACAGAGACACTTGGCTCATGCCAAGGAAATAACATCAGACTGTAATGCTAGGCAGAGTTCAAGGGTCCCTGGACGCACAGTGCACCAAACGCTCCTAACGATGGGCCTCCGCAGTCGACAACCCATGCATGTGCCAATGTACGAGGGTGAGTCAAATGAAAACCTTAAATATTTTTTAAATATTATTTATTGTGCGGAAGTGGTACAAAGCTGTATCACTTTTCAACATAATCTCCTCCACGCTCAATGCAAGTCCTCCAGCGCCTACAAAGTACATAAATTCCTTTAGAAAAAAATTCTTTTGGTAGTCAGCAAAACCACTCATGCACCGCGTGGCGTACCTCTTCATCAGAACGGAACTTCTTTCCTCCCATTGCGTCTGTGAGTGGTCCAAACATAAGGAAATCGCTTGGGGCAAGGTCTGGTGAGTATGGTGGATGAGGAACACACTCAAAATGCAGGTTTGTGATTGTTGCAACTGTTGTACAGGCAGTGTGGGGCCTTGCATTGTCATGTTGCAAAAGGACACTTGCTGACAACAATCCACGTCGCTTTGATTTGATTCCAGGCCGCAGATGATTTTTAGGAGATCTGTGTATGATGCACTGGTGATAGTGGTCCCTCTTGGCATGTAATGCTCCAAAATGACGCCTTTTTCGTCCCAAAAGAGAGTCAGCATAACCTTTCCTGCTGGTGGTTCTGTTCGAAACTTCTTTGGTTTTGGTGATGAGGAATGGCGCCATTCCTTGGTCTATCTCTTCGTTTCCGGTTGGTGGCAGTGAACCCAGGATTCGTTCCCAGTAACGATTCTTGCAAAGAAGCCATCACCTTCTCGTTCAAAGCGCCGTAGAAGTTCTTGACAAGCATCAATACATCGTTCTCTCACTTTAGGAGTCAGCTGCCGTGGCACCCATCTTGCAGACACTTTGTGAAACTGGAGCACATCATGCACAAAGTGGTGTGCTGACCCATGACTGATCTGTCAACATGCTGCAATGTCATTCAGTGTCACTCGGCGGTTTTCCTTCACTATGGCTTCAACTGCTGCAATGTTCTGTGGAGTCACAACTAGTTATGCCTGACCTGGACGAGGAGCATCTTCCACTGAAGTCACACCGTTTGCCAACTTCTTACTCCATTCGTAGACTTGCTGCTGTGACAAACATGCATCACCGTACTGAACCTTCATTCGTCGATGAATTTCAATAGGTTTCACACCTTCACTACGCAAAAACCGAATAACAGAACGCTGTTCTTCCCTGGTGCGAGTCGCAATTGGAGCGGCCATCTGATCTGCGATGGTATGTGTGCATCTGCACTATGCTGCCACCTACAGGCCGTTCTGCACGCTGTCTGTAGCACCCTTGCCAACTTACAGGATAACGACGCGAAATTTCGATTTGTTATTACAAATGTAAGGTTTTCATTTGACTCACCCTCGTATAACACCACAACATAGCCGATTATGACTGAAATGAGCACATGACTGTCGGCACCGGACGTTGCCACCGTGGCAGAGCGTTGCAAGCTCCGATGAATCCAAATACCTTCTTCATCAAGCCGATGGGAGGGCGCGAATCCGCCATCTTCCAGGCGCGCAGCTCCTTAACACCGGAACTGTGGGAAGGAGACAAGCTGGCGACGGCTCCATTATGCTCTGGGGAACATTTATGTGGGCATCCATACGTCTAATGGAGCTCGTGCAAGGCACCTTGATGACCAAGGAGTATCGTACGCTGGTTGTAATTCACGTACACTCCTTCATGACGATCATGTTTCCTGACGCAGTGGCATTTTTCAACAAGATAAAACGCCATGTCTGAAGGCCAGGAGTGTGATGGAGTGGTTCGAGGAACACAGTGGCGAGTTCCAATTTATGTGCTGGCCTCCAAACTCGCCAGATCTGAACCCGATGGAACACATCTGGGATGTGATTGCACGTGGCGTCAGAAATCATGGCTCCCCTCCCCGGAATTTACGAGCATGAGGTGCTTTGTGTGTGCAGATGTGGTGCCAACTTCCTCCAGTGACCTAATAAGGCCTCACTGCTTTCATGCCGCTATGCGTCGCCGTTGTCATCTGTGACAAAAGTGGACATAAATTGAAGTGTGTTAGTTTAAGCTAAAAATTGCCCTGACTACTACAGAATATACATGCACAATTGACTGGATGATATTAACTATACAAGCGCACTGAAGTAATACCGAAAACAGTAGTACATCTGACTGTTAACTAAATACTGCATCTGAATCAGATTGATTATTTCAGCGCAACAGAAAATAATTTATCCACTTAGAAATTAGTCAGTTAGGACCACTAAAAGTGTATGGAAGAAAAAAAATATTACTCTCGGCAGAATTAATTAATTATTATTTAAACAACAGCGCGTACCAGGTAACGTTTCTGGCTGCACAAATACAGCTCTTACTATCTAGTATACTAATTTGTACCTAACCACATCAGGAGCATCCTAGCAGCTTTTGGATCTGGTGGAGAAGTTACTTTGAGCTAAGTACAGACATGTTCATCTCATCTGTCTATTCTGTACTGATAACAAAGTTACAAAGCCATCGTGACTGTCTGTCTGAACATGCAAATCTCAAAAACTACAAAACGCATTTTTATGCCATTTTCACAGTTAATTTTCTTGTCATGTTCTTTAGTGTGAATTTACATGCTGTTACCGGGCCCGCTAAAGCGCTCCAGAAAAATGCCGGGACGATTCCACTGAAACAGGGCTCCGTCGATTTCCTTTCTCATTCTTTCGTAATCCGAACTTGTGCTCCATTTCTAATTAACTCGCTGTCGACAGTAAGTTAAACTGTAATCTTCCTTCCTTTCTTCCTTGCATGTGGGATTAGCTGAGGAATTTTTATGAGGTTTTCACAGTTACGTTTCTTGCTATGTTCTTTAGTGTGAATTTACATGCTGTTACTGGGCCCGCTAAATCGCTCCAGGAAAATGCCGGGACGATTCCTTTGAAACATGGCTCAGTCGAGTTCCTTCCTCATTCTTTCGTAATCCGAGCTTGTGCTCCATTTCTAATTAACTCGCTGTCGACAATAAGTTAAACTGTAATCTTCCTTTCTTTCTTCCTTGAATGTGGGACTAGCTGAGGAACCCGTCACTTCCCGGGTATTTCTTTATTGCTGTGCCCAAGACTTCCTAAGCATGGAATTTATTGTTGACTTATAATGCTTCTTTGTATACAACGTTTGAAGTAGTATGATTGCGGATATGAACGAAGAGCTTATTTGCTTCACTAATATGAGAGAGAGCTACGCAGAGTTGACAGTGCAAAAGCAAATAACATTTAGTTCCACGCCCACAACACGCAACATCTGGTCTTGTGCTTTGTCTATGGTCATGGCATAACATAATCTCATTGGTTATTGTACACGTTTAAAACAAAATGCTAAATTGTTAGGGGTAAGCGGATTCGGGGTATAAAAACTCGCTCGCCTACGCCACTTCCTGTCAAAATTTCCGCTTCTATGGAGAGAAATAACTTTAAACCTCTGCGAAGGAAGGGTTCTGAGGAGCGAGATAACGCATGGCGCTCTTCACCGTGCCTCACATTCGAAAGGAGTTTCCAGCGTGCGAGTTGATGTCTGATGTTCTCAGGCTGCAACAAGTCTTGCCCTACGATCTTCATTGGATTCTTGAAACGTCATATTCCTCGGTCTTTTAGCTGGTCTGAGGTGTACAGATGGATTCTTACCATTTTCTAGGAATTGTAAATGTAATGTCTGAAGCTGAATATCTGTGCCGGGACTCGAACACGGATTTACCACTTCTCATCAGTGGTCGCCTGCAGAACAAGCACTACTATATACAGGGTGGTCCACTGATAGTGACCGGGCCAAATAGCTCACGTAATAAGCATCAAACGAAAAAACTACAAAGAACGAAACTCGTCTAGCTTGAAGGGGGAAACCAGATGGGGCTATGGTTGGCCCGCTAGATGGCGCTGCCGTATGTCAAACGGATATCAACAGCGTTTTTTTAAATAGGAACCGTCATTTTTTAATTGCATATTCGTGTAGTACGTAAAGAAATATGAATGTTTTAGCTGGACCATTTTTTTCGCTTTGTGATAGATGGCGCTGTAATAGTCACAAACGTATAAGTACGTGTTATCACGTAACACTCCGCCTGTGCGGACGGTATTTGCTTCGTGATACATTACCCGTGTTAAAATGGACCGTTTACCTATTGCAGAAAGGTCGATATAGTGTTGCTGTATGGCTATTGTGATCAAAATGCCCAACGGGCGTATGCTATGTATGCTGCTCGGTATCCTGGACGACATCATCCAAGTGTCCGGACCGTTCGCTGGATAGTTACGTTATTAAAAGAAACAGGAAGTGAAACTTCAACCACGACCTGCAACAAATGATGATGCCCAAGTAGGTGTTTTAGCTACTGTCGCGGCTAATCTGCACATCAGTAGTAGACACATTGCGCGAGAATCGGAAATCTCAAAAACGTCTGTGTTGAGAATGCTACATCAACATCGATTGCACCCATGCCATATTTCTATGCACCAGGAACTGCATGGCGACGACTTTGAAAGTCGTGTACAGTTCTGCCACTGGGCACAAGAGAAATTACGGGACGATGACAGATTTTTTGCACGCGTTCTTTTAGCGACGAAACGTCATTCACCAACAGCGGTAACCTAAACCGGCATAATATGCACTACTGAGAAACGGAAAATCCACGATGGCTGCGACAAGTGGAACATCAGCGACCTTGGCGGGTTAATGTACGGTGGGGCGTTATTGGAGGAAGGATAATTGCCCCCCATTTTATCGACGGCAATCTAAATGGTGTAATGTATGCTCATTTCCTAAGTAATGCAGCCTTACGACTGCGCATACAACGCTCCCCTAAACGACGCAAACGGAGGAGCCGGACGATGTCGGAACGGGACTCTTCGCCCTGTCCAAATGATACACTACCCGTTGAGGAAATCAACGTTTCAGCGTCTGAGACCGTAGACGACGGCGTAGTCAGTGCGTCTTTGGTACAGCGGCCCTCAGTGGCTCTCGTATCGACGGAACGGAATGTTCCTGCCCCTACCGAAGAAGGAATGATACCAGCCGATCTGGCAGTGTCGGCAGTAGTTGAACATATGGATACTACGGCGACGGATTCACCACAGCGTAGAGCAAGGAGTTTGAAGAAACAGCAGATCTCATACAGGGGTCTCCACCGTTAGGGGCAACGACCTACTGATGTCAACTTTTGCGCCGTACGAGGGGTGCCAGCAGCTCCTGCTGCCGGGTACCTCCGCATCTTCACAGCAGTAACCTGCAACCCTCCACTGTGGTAGGGCACAGCTCCACGCATACCATATCGCGACACTGATGTCAACGGCATCCGCGCACCGATCAAGATCTAGCTTCTGAAAGAAATTATATGGGCTTCGGAACTAGACATTGCACTGTTACAGGAGGTGCATTTAGCAGCACTCCCCCGGATAACAGGATACGACTTCTATGTCTGGCGTGGAGATCACATTGGCCGTGGGGTGGCGGTGTGATTAACGGTATCATATACCTCCCATAATCCAAGAGTTTGGTTTTTACGATTCACTCCACGCGTGCATTAATGTCTATGCGTGTTCTGGTACTGGACGTCAGCGTAAAAAAGCACTATTTTATGCGGAGGAGATTGCTCCACTGTTCTTAGGTCGACATGAACATCTTCTCTTTGGAGTGGACTCTGACAGCGTACTTGGCCGGAAAGGTCAGTATACGAATTTTACACCGTGCCAGGAGCTGCATGTCATTGTTCGTAATCTAGCCCTACGGGATGCCTGGGAGGTATGGCGTACGTTTCACACGCATAAAACTGAAATACTAAACACCTTTTTCCAAAGCTGTTTCACAGAGGAAGACCGCAGTGCAGTTTCTTCTCTAAATCCTCGCACGAACTAAAAAATGGCTGACATCGAAATAAGTGTCCAAGGAATAGAAAAGCAACTGAAATCACTCAACAGAAGAAAGTCCACTGGACCTGACGGGATAATAATTCGATTCTACACAGAGTATGCGAAAGAACTTGCTCCCCCTTCTATCAGCCGTGTACCGCAAGTCTCGAGAGGAACGGAAGGTTCCAAATGATTGGAAAAGAGCACAGGTAGTTCCAGTTTTCAAGAAGGGTCGTCGAGCAGATGCGCAAAACTATAGGCTTATATCTCTGACATCGATCTGTTGTAGAATTTTAGATCATGTTTTTTGCTCGTGTATCATGTCATTTCTGGAAACCCAGAATCTACTCTGTAGGAATCAACATGGATTCCGGAAACAGCGATCGTGTGAGACCCAGCTCGCTTTATTTGTTCATGAGACCCAGAAAATATTAGATACAGGCTCCCATGAAGATTTTCCTTGATGTCCGGAAGGCGTTCGATACAGTTCCGCACTGTCGTCTGACAGACAAAGTAAGAGCCTATGGAATATCAGACCAGCTGTGTGGCTGGATTGAAGAGTTTTTAGCAAACAGAACACAGCATGTTGTTCTCAATGGAGAGGCGTCTACAGGCGTTAAAGTAACCTTTGGCGTGTTACAGGGGAGTGTTATGGGACCATTGCTTTTCACAATATATATAAATGACTTAGTAGATAGTGTCGGAAGATCCATGCGGCTTTTCGCGGATGATGCTTTAGTATATAGAGAAGTTGCAGCATTAGAAAATTGCAGCGAAATGCAGGAATACCTGCAGCGGATAGGCACTTGGTGCAGGAAGTGGCAACTGACCCTTAACATAGACAAATGTAATTTATTGCGAATACATAGAAAGAAGGATCCTTTATTGTATGATTATATGATAGCGGAACAAACGCTGGTAGCAGTTACTTCTGTAAAATATCTGGGAGTATGCGTACGGAACGATTTGAAGTGGAATGATCATATAAAATTAATTGTTGGTAAGGCGGGCGCCAGCTTGAGATTCGTTGGGAGAGTCCTTAGAAAATGTAGTCCATCAACAAAGGAGGTGGCTTACAAAACTCTCGTTCGACCTATACTTGAGTATTGCTCATCCGTGTGGGATCCATACCAGGTCGGGTTGACGGAGGCAGTAAAGAAGATCCAAAGAAGAGTGGCGCGTTTCGTCACAGGGCTATTCAGTAAGCGTGATAGAGTTACGGAGATGTTTAGCAAACTCAAGTGGCAGACTCTCCAAGAGAGGCGCTCTGCATCGCGGTGTAGCTTGCTGTCCACGTTTCGAGAGGGTGCGTTTCTGGATGAGGTATCGAATATATTGATTCCCCCATCTTATACGTCCCGAGGAGATCACGAATGTAAAATTAGAGAGATTCGAGCGCGCACGGAGGCTATCCGGCAGTCACTCTTCCCGCGAACCATACGCGACTGGAACAGGAAAGGGAGGTAATGACAGTGGCACGTGAAGTGCCCTCCGCCACACACCGTTGGGTGGCTTGCGGAGTATAAATGTAGATGTAGATGTAGCCATTCGGCTAGTCGGTTGGACCTCATTTATGTCTTCTGCAGTCTGGTTGATGCGGTCCTCGATGTAGAGCACTGGCCTTTGGTGTTCGCTGAGCACTGCGCATACACGTGCACATTGCTCCTTCCCTGCCAGGCGGTTTGGAGGAGTCGAGCACCATGGAAACTCAACACTCAACATCTGCAGGATACTGATTGTCGCCACGTATCACTGAGACGCGGACAAGATGAGAACGGCGTCTCCGATCCTATGCGTCGGTCGTGGACTGGTAGCTGAAACATGGCAAACCGATGCTCCGGCGCACGTTCATAACTTACAGCAGGGACGTGGCCGTTTGGCACAGGCACACTACAGACTTCCACTTCAGCACCCTCCGCGACCTCGATGGCCAACCACCTTCGCCGGAAGTGCAAACCGAACGCAGCATGATTAAGGCGAAGCTACTAGCGATTACTCGCCAGAAACAACTGAGGGCAGTGGTGCGTGCTTGCAGACCTGATACGCTGTGGCGGGAGAATTCCTCCACGCACCACACTGTCCATGATCGCAGGCACTGCAGATAAAACTTAGTCACCGAACTCATAGATCATCGTACGCAGCGGTTCACCTGCCAAGCAGACATAGTCGATAGCTTTGTCGAACATTATCGCCGAGTCTACCGTGCAGATAATGAGGTTGTCCTGGACTACAATCCTATCGCCGTGGAGGTTCCGCCCATCCTCACACATGAAGGGGGAGTTACATTAATGGAACCTTTCACCACCGAGGAAGTAACTACTGCTATCCTCAAGGGTGCACTGTGCAAGACATCAGGCATCGACAGATTCCCTACTAAACTTTATCGTACGTTCTGTGGTCTCATGTCTAGATGATTGACGGAGATGTACCGGGTGATCAAAAAGTCAGTATAAATTTGAAAACTTAATAAACCACGGAATAATGTAGATAGAGAGGTAAAAATTGACACACATGCTTGGAATGACACGGGGTTTTCTTAGAACAAAAAAAATAACACAACCCCATATTGCTAGACGCGTGAAAGATCTCTTGCGCGCGTCTTTTGGTGATGATCGTGTGCTCAGCCGCCACTTTCTTCATGCTTGGCCTCCCAGGTCCCCAGACCTCAGTCCGCGCGATTATTGGCTTTGGGGTTACCTGAGGTCGCAAGTGTATCGTGATCGACCGACATCTCTAGGGATGCTGAAAGACAACATCCGACGCCAATGCCTCACCATAACTACGGACATGCTTTACAGTGCTGTTCACAACATTATTCCTCGACTAAAGTTATTGTTGAGGAATGATGGTGAACATATTGAGCATTTCCCGTAAAGAACATCATCTTTGCTTTGTCTTACATTGTTATGCTAATTATTGCTATTCTGATCAGATGAAGCGCCATCTGTCGGACATTTTTTGAACGTTTGTATTTTTTTGGTTCTAATAAAACCCCATGTCATTCCAAGCAAGTGTGTCAATTTGTACCTCTCTGCCTACATTATTCCGTGATTTATTCAGTTTTCAAATTTATACTGACTTTTTGATCACCCGGTATAATGAACTGATGACGTCTGCAGCTGCGATTCTGCCAGCTTCGTTGAGAGCGTTATTGTTCTCGTTCATAAATCGACGCCTGCAATTACTACGGGCCATTACCGCCCTATCATCTTATTAAATACTGATTACAAGATTTTTGCGCGGTTACTGGCGGCGCGCTGTAGACCCCTCTTATCACGTGTCCTCTCCTCCGCGCAAACTACGCCAGATGGCACAGTTAACGTCCAGACGGCAACTAGAGACAGTCGTGACGTGATTGCGTTTGCAGAGGCGTGCAGACTTCGTGCGGCGATTGTTGCCGTAGATTTTGACAGCGCCTATACTCTGTCTTAGAATGTGCTTCACTGCCCGTTTCATCTGTGTCCTTCAGCGGCTCTTTAACAGCGCGCGTTCGTTGGTCCAGGTCAACGGGCGTGGGGCCGGTCCAATACTGATTCAACGGTCGGTCCGACAAAGCTACCCCTGTCCATGCATCTTTATGCGGTGCCCCTGGACCCGCTCGTTAGCCTTCTGACGTCGCAGTTGTCTGGACTCTCTTTACGCGGTTACACCGTCCGATGTCGTGCAACCGCAGATGACCTCCTGCTATTGGTTCGTTCTCGGCAGGAGGTTTCACGAATCTTCCACGCCATCACGGCTCATGGGAGAGCAGCTGGAAGTGTGATGAACGTGCGCAAATCAGCGGCGCTGTCTGTTGGTCGCAGGCTACCTCCGGAAGATCTAGCGCCTCTGCCCTGTGTCCAACATCTCCGCTATCTTGGGATCACCATTGCGTCGCCAACGCACCGTACAGCGGTGGTCATCTTTAGTCAAGTTTTGAGAATTACCCTCATGATGATCATTTGCAGCGTGTTGCCTACCTGAATGCCTATGTAGCATCCAGAATGGTTCATATTGCGCAGATTCTACCTCTGCCGATTACGATAGGATGTTGTATTCAAGCGGCAATCCGATATTTTCTGACGGCTGGGGCCATCTTCAAAGTAGGCTGTGACACACTCACTCGCCCGCTACGTGCAGGAGGCCACGATGTACAAACAATGGCGCACTGTCGAGGGCTCCATTACGCACAATTTACTTGCCGTTATTGCGCCAGTATCCCTCCCTCCGCCGGTCCCGGTCTGTAGCATCAGGACCACGATTGCACACATCGTGGCGTTCATTGTGGAAGTCAGTTACGTTCGCCCCCATCTCCCACGAACGCGCCTGCCGCGGTGAAGGACTTTTACGTTCTTTTCTTGCGTGGCGTCGCCTTTAACGTCGCAGAACCCAAGTTCCTATTGTTGTCGTGGACTGTCATTTGGCGGCACATTCAAAACAACTGCTTTCCGACGTATATCAGATCAAAAAATGGTTCAAATGGCTCTGAGCACTATGGGACTTAACATCTAAGATCATCAGTCCCCTAGAACTTAGAACTACTTAAACCTAACTAACCTAAGGACGTCACACACATCCATGCCCGAGGCAGGATTCGAACCTGTGACCGTAGTGGTCGCGCGGTTCCAGACTGAAGCGCCTAGAACCTCTCGTCCACCCCGGCCGGCTATATCAGATCGACTTGACATTATACGACTCGTGGAAAGTATCCAAATAATCAGCGGCTCCATGCCACAGGACTGGAGGACTCTCCCCTCTACATGTCTGTCGTAATGTCGACGATGATCATCATCGATTCAACTGTATAGCCTTTGCGGATGTCTGGTTGTTGGGGCGACAAATAGTCGCATGTTTCCTACGAGGTCCGCCGCATGTTATTCACCCTGAGTCCTTTCTTTACCCAGCGGTGGAAAATTTTCCTGCAAGAAAGTCTCGGGCGGTTCTCTGGATAAAGGGCTGGGTTTTGGCATATGTATATGGAGATGGTCATAACTCGCGCCCTGATTTCTGGCAATATTTGCAGACTGCACATGCAGCGGTTGCGAGCATTTTCCGTTATCTCGCGTATTTTGCCAATTATCTTAACAGCTTTCTTACCAATCTTTCACTAAGTTGGCGTGTTCCCTGCGTGGCAGGTGCCCGCTCTATTCGGAATGAAACATGACGCGTATACGCCTTAGACTCAGCCCGCCTGCCATCCTGTATCACCTTGCGGGATTTCCAGGGTTCCGGATGGGTAGGCTACTTTTCGTCTGTATATATGTGCACAAAAAACTTAAATAAATAAATAAATAAGAAAAATTAATATGAACAGTGTGATGGTGCAGCACCGTGGCGGAAAGGAAAGGCGTTGTGGTGAGGTCTCGGGGTTCGACCCCTTGCCACCTTGTCTCCTCCAATCTGTAGCTGACTGCGACTCTAACAAACTGAAAATACAAAAAATAAATTAATAAGTAAAAATTAAAAAAAGAAAAAATTAGTCTAAAAAGCGAAAAAAGCAAAGAAAAAACGAAGTTAAGGCAACTGCTCGCGAGAAGTCGTAAATCCGGGTTCGAGTCTCGGTCCAGCACAAATTTTCAAATATATAAAAAAATGGTTCAAATGGCTCTAAGCACTATGGGACTTAACGTCTGAGGTCATCAGTCCCCTAGATTTAGAGCTACTTAAACCTAACTAACCTAAGGACATCACACACATCCATGCCCGAGGCAGCATTCGAACCTGCGACCGTAGCAGGCGTGCGGTTCCGGACTGAAGCGCCTAGAACCGCTCGGCCACAGCGTTCGGCTTTCAAATATCGGCATTGCATTTCTACGGTGCCCTGTGTGGCTGGAAGGCATTAGTTTCCTATCCACCCTTTCCCTGTCCTGTCCAACCAACATTTAGCCATTTCGTTTTTATAAGTAATATTAGGAACCCGGGGTTGCCTAGATATGTATTTATTCAAATTCTATTAGTCCAGTCACCTTCCCCCTCTCTCTGTCCATTTCCTTCGCTCCTTCCCTCCCTCCCTCTCTCTCTCTCTCTCTCTCTCTGTCTCTCCAAATCCTCCACCCCTTACTCTCTGTCCATCTCCTTCTGCTCCGCTCTCTGTGCATCTCCTCCCTCCATCTCTCAATGCCTCTCTCCACCTCGTCTCTGTCTGCCTCCACTTGTCTTTATCTGTCATCTCCTCCTCCTGTGCCAATGTCCTCCTTTCTCCTGTCTGTCTGTCCATCTCTTCCTCTCTTCTCCTTTCACGTTATCACCCTCTCGCCAGTTGGAGGTTGCTACTTCTTACCCCACACATAGCGAACAACATGTGTCCGAAGTTGGGTGCAATCAATACAGGAGTTTAGGAGAGGTTTTTACCCAAGGCTTTGGCCGAATATGCATGTGTTATACACATTTCACATAGATTTAATAAATTTAACACATACTTCTACACATATTTCACATGTATTTCTATCGAAATTAGCCCTGCAGTTTCACAATGATATATTTTCGTAGGCACACTCAGCGATACATGTGGATATTGTCTACAAAATGAGTCACAAATACAGTTAGTAGCAAAGAAGTAATAAATTAAAACATCATGCCTAATGTGACAATTTTCTGTACAAACAGCGAAAATGCAGTAAGTGATAAACTTTTTTCCTTTTCATCATTTTGTTGAGGTTTGTCAATTAAAGGTTTGAGAATATGTGTCAAGTTTGTTACAAGTCACTAAGTCCTCTCATCCTCCAACAGTGAATGAATTAAATCTGGGTATTTGCGCACTTTGGGCTACACTTCTTTTTCACCCCACCCCACCATTTTGATAGGTAGGAGGTTCTTACCCCAACAGCGATTCTTTCCAGATAGTAAGTGATATGTATAGCAAGTTTGCTTGAAATCAGTCCAGTGGTTTGGAGGGGATGTGGAACATACGTACAAGCTGTTACACATACATACCTGGTGGTTATAATTAAAATGCAGCTACTAACAGAAATCAAGTGAGGGCTGAAATTATCATATGGCAGCAAAACTTGGTATATATTCTAGTGCGTTAATGTGGAATTGATTAACGTCGGAAAAAAATTGTTCCAATTTTGGCCACACAGTGAAAACCCAGTGTTGTAAATGCAAGCAATGGATTAGCAATCGCATATGGGCAGCAAAGGTGAAACAAGTGAGAAAAGCATAGTGTTGATGTTGTTATTAACTGCCTCTTACAAAACTTGTTCAATGTGAGCACTGGAGACATCGACGACATGCTGTACAGCGCCAGGTTTGTACCTCGTGGCTGAAATTGAAACAACATAAATCGGTTCTGCATTGACGCATTAGAATATGTACCAAGTTTCACTGTCGTATGATGATTACAGCCCAAATTGGACCTCTGTGAGTAGCTACACTTCAATTATAACAACCCGGTATACACAGCCATGTTTATAGTATTTGTGGATATCGATATCAGTAATATCAAAAGCCTTGCTTGGATCAGACATCGTTAAAACAGTCGCTACATGCCAGCCCATGGAACGTTTTGTTTTGTAAGTCACTTCCATTACTGCTGTTGTTGTGCTATAGTGATTCTGGAGGCCTAATTGGTATCTATCAAGGAAAGTATAAAATTTGACGGTGGCTGTCTATCGTTCATGGACAATGTGCTCCAAGGCTTTAGACACTATGTGTAACATGTTGACCGGTCTATAGTCGGTGATTTTGTATGATCAGTCTTGCTTTGCTTCCACACGATAGCATAAGCATGACTAACAGAAAAGAGTTTGAAGATAGTTATGTGAAATGGAATAATAATATCAGCAACATCATTAATCGTTCCTATGTCCACAGCACAAGTATATTGGGGTTATTGGCGTATCTAGTGCATTCGATCAATTTTAAACAAATCGAGAAAGAATGATGAAATTTCAAGGGAAAAAAATATTTTATCAAAAAGGAGGAAAACAGATGCATAAGAGAAAAAAAGAATTTTCACTGTTTTTAACTTACTTTTGGGGAGAATTTCATAGAATTTTGTTATACATGATACTGGTATGAATTGACGATATTCCATGTTGTTTGAGTCCACACCTGGCTACACTTCTACCACTTTCATATATAACTTTCTAGTACCTCTTTCTATAACAAGATACACAATCTGTACATACATCATGATACCTATCTTTTCGAAATCTGTCTTTATGAATTTCTCCAAGATTTTTTAAAATCCATATGCCAGCTGCACTGTTTCCCATTGTCCATCTAAAGTAAAAATAATTCTAACAGAAAAGTGCAAAACAAGCCCTACAATATCCTAAGCCATTTTTCTAATTTATTTCTAAAATTTGTTCCTCAGTAAGTAAAACGGAAAATGGACCTGACACAGCAGCTGAACTTCTTGAGTATAACAAGTCAAACAATTTTAGAGAGTACAGTAGACTAAGAAAAGCTGAACTGGTCAATTTTGTTGCTAAACGTTGTAATATTTGCAGGAATATTCGAAAAAATTGGAGAGTGTCTCTCTCAAAAATTTAAAATGTTGATGAAATCTACAAAAGTGATAAACCCAGGACCTTGAAAGAAATCTTCCATTTTCTACCAACTTCTGTGGGGGACAAGGACACAGAACAATGGTTAATCAATATCCTGTTGACAAAGCATTCGCTGACAGGCTACAGATTATAAATTTCGTAAACATCCCTAACTTCCTTGGTTCAAACTTCCTCTTGAATGCATTGAAAACAAACTGTGAAAGATTATCTAAAAATTCGTCATCAACTGAAGGTCAGTTTTATCTTCATTTGTGACTACAAAATGCAGACAAGTGAAAGTGTCATGGAATTTAGGTTTCAAACACAGAACTATTGGATCACAAATGAAAGAGATTTGACTAAACTCTATAATGGAGGAAAAAGAGAGATTATGTAAAAAAATGTCTGATTCTCAAACCTTTAGATCAGGTTGGATATTAAACACAATTATTCACCTGTAACTGCCAATTAATACTTATGCTCCACTAAGAGGCTCACCATGCACTGAACTACCAGAAAAATAAGAGATATGAAAGTTTGTATCAGTGTTAAAATTAATGATAAAAACGCTTCCTGTGACCTATAAAATCTGCTTACTTTCCTGTAAAGAAAGATCGACAAACAGTTAGTAAGTACAAAAACGTCGGTCTTGATATTGATGAAAAACTTGAAAATTTTGAATTTGTAGCCTGAAATTGATGCAATTCCTAAAATTGAGGAAATAAGTAGTCTCCATCAACGTTTACTTATGTGAAAAAAAAGGCCATAACAACTGAAGAAGTCACCTCATAGTGCTTAGAACGAATCAGACGTCATCTAAGTATATCCACTAAAAATAACAAAATGCAAGAAAGAAATAAATGTCAAGTTACTATATTTTAAAAAAGATGGGAGCTCCCACTGTTGCTGGACATAATATCTGTCTCAGCTTTGCGGGCTTTCAAATAAGAAAAGATGAACTGATGTGATGTGGCCCTCAACTATGTACCCTCTGACTCAGAGTTGAAATATTAAACGTTTTGGCTGGTTTCGTTGTCTAGGGGCTGGGATACGTAGTTGCCACATTACAGGCCAAATACTGCTGAGTATACAGTATACAATATGAACATACACATGAATCGAATGGTCGAAAGTTCCTATCACTTGGCAACTGTGAATGTAATGTAGAAATTTATAAATGAAAGATTGCAGGTAAATAAAATCTGCAGGTACTATTACAGGCCAAATACTGCTGAGTATACAGTATACAATATGAATATACACATGAATCGAATGGTCGAAAGTTCCTATCACTTGGCAACTGCGAATGTAATGTAGAAATTTATAAATGAAAGATTGCAGTTATATAAAATCTGCAGGTACTACCTTAACGACTTTAAATGGTGAGTACGATAGTAGAAGTATTTTTGAGAATGATGTATATTTCTGCAAAACACTTATTGGTGTCGATGGTCCAGCAATTAAATAAAATATAAGTTGGATAACAGGCCAATAATAGATTCCTACTGCACATAATTAGCTATCAACAACAACACAGCTCACGAGATATTCACTTCTGAACACACACTACGTCTTCACTGTAGAAGTCACGGAAATCTCACAAGTGCACAAGTCGGCACTCCAAATTATTTCTATGTGCCGCGACCATGCTCAAACCGCTCCACACTCTTCAAGTCTCTCTCCCGACCATGCGTCCTTCACGCTGTCGCGTCCAGCACTTACTGTGTCCTGTGCCATACTGTCCAGTACTTTCCTCTCGCTTCCATACAGTCTCCCCCTTCACGAGTGCTATGAATGGCTAGAGCGCTCCCACCATGTCTTCAAGCCAATGCACCCACACACACATAATGAAACACATTCGAATTACTGGAATTCTATTTCAATAACTTCAAATTAAATAAATATTCCTACGGCTGGATCCTAAACACGCTCTAACACACATTATTAGACACATAAACAAATTGAATAAACATATACCAAAGGAGTAGAACAAAGGTAGGCCAGTAACCTAATGCCTCTGTGCTTTCTAAAACACAGTACATATTTAACCAATTTCTTCATGAATGGTATATATCGGGTATTAACAAAGACATAGACGAATAAATATATTTATAAGCATGCTGCTACGTTTTTTCGTGTCACTGTGGAGTACTTATGGCCTGACGTGATTAGTAGTAATCGGCCACTTAGAACTCCAGTAACTCATGTACCATTCAAGTTACATGCCTGTAATTCATGCAAATTTAGGTTTACACTAGTAGCTTTCTAAAGACACATCGATCGACGAAATCGGGTGAATCGTTAGACTTTGGAAATTCGTTGTTGGGTGTTACTTGTATCATTTACAGTCAGATACTAAACTTTAAACTAATAAAGATATTGAAAACCTGATTACACCATCAGAACTGTCATGCAAATAATGGTAATGTACATGTTTCTATATGAGGTATCGTGATTCATCTGGCTGCTATTAATTTCTATATGAACTGTGAAATGTCTGCCATTAAGGTTTCAAAAAGTCAGCCATCTTTGGCACTCCCGGCATGTCTCCTTCATCGACACAGCGTTACCATGGAATTCCCAGCCACACAGCTGGACCACACGCTGGGCCACCCCTCATGCTCAGCTAACTTTTGGCACCACGTGGTTTGCTGCCCGCCGAGAGGCCCCCACACGGCCACATCAACTCGAACATAGAATATTTCTAGTATGCCACATCTGCCTCATTACCTCACAAACGTTTTCACCTCAACTAACACGACATAAAGCAACAATATTTATCTGTGGCGTCTGTCTACTCAGTTTCAGCAAGAAGGAAAAATTTGATAATCACACAAAAAATCGGTTAGTTAATAAGCCCTTAAAGGTTGAACTGACAGAAAAGGGTACATATATAACTTTTAAAAATTATCAACTTGCAGTGAAGGTTCCATTTGTTATTTATGCCGATAATGAGAGTTGGCTTCAAAAGCTGGACAACTGTCATCAAAACCCAGAAGCTACATATATAGTGGAATATCAAAAGAACAAACCAAGTGGTGTCTGTTAATACATCAAGCATATCAGTGGACAGTACAAAGACCCAGTCGTGTATAGAGAATCAAACTGTCTTAAGAAAATTCATCGAATGTATGAAACAAGAGGTTGAAGAAACTGGAGGAATTTCTTCTGAAATTGAAGAAATCAGACCATTAATACTTGAAGTAGAAACAAGACACTATAGATTTGAAATACGTTCATTGTATGGATTTTGTTGTTCACATAAAAACAGAAAAGTTCGTTACCATGACCATATAAATGGAAAATATGTAAATCCACTATGCAAATGGTGTAACTTAAAACTAAAAACCTCTTCTTTTTGTACCAATTTATCTGCATAATTTGTCAGGGATTGATTCGCATTTGTTCATGAAAGAACTCGAGTATGACCCAAAAAATAGATTTGATATGCAATAATGAAGACAGATATATGATTTTTTGTAAGAAGACAGACAATCTGTAAATGAGCTGACACATTTAGGTGGCTCTAAGGGAGTCAAGAAATATGTCATAAAAATAAAATTGTCTATATGACTGCAAGGATTCTCTGTTCAACAACATTGAAATGTACAGGACTATGAACTTAACACAAAGTGTTAAATATGAAATTTACTGTACCAAGATCAGTAAAAAGGCTTTGAATCCCTGTGACAATGAAAGATGTATCATGGAAAATACAACAGATTCACTTCCATATGAACACTAGCCACTTAAACAATTTTGTCTTTGTTTACTCAGATATTATGAGAATTATCAAGATCTATCCACTTGATATATACTTGGTTGCCTTTCTTTTTCAACATTTTCTCAACATGGTGTGCATCAGAATAGTTAGTATTCCAAGTTCATTAAAATTTACTTTCACTTCTTCACCATCCAAAGTGCTTAACTTGTATGTAACAGGGTTAGAAAGAATAACACCTTCAGCTTCGAAAATTCGTATTAAAGCAGTTGGCCATATAGCCTTTTTCAAAACTTCCTTAAGTTTGCTGATTCTAAACTTGTTACCTACTTTTTATTCAGATGTATCATCTTCAACATCTGTCACATAAACTATCTTCGGCAAGTCTTCTTTGGTTGCATGTTTTGGCCTCATCTTTACTATCGAATGTTTTGTGCTGTATTAATTGACCAAATTTTCAACTGGTTCAACTCATTTATAATTGCCGAAGAGCAAACCTCTCCACATTTTTTTCCATTCATGTTCTGTGAAATCTTCTAACAATAGATGCTTTCAACATTGTAAATGTTGAGTCATGTTAGATGTTGTGTTTCTTTATCAGTTCTTGAAATTCTTTGTTGCAGAATTCTTTGCCATTGTCTGTTTGTAGATTTCTTGGAGTACCACAAGCAGAATGCAGGGCAAAGTCTGCTAAGTACACCTTTGGTGTAAATTTTTTCAAAGGTTTTTGAAACATTTTCGCCTGTTTTGTTTTTAACTGCTATGACCCATACAAATTTAGAAAATAAATCGATAACAGTGACTAAACACTTATGCCACTTGCTTATTTTTGAGATGCCTTTCAAATCCCCACTGTTGACGTCTATTAGATCTGCTTGCCATAGATTATCAGTACCAAGTGAGACAACACTCCTTCCAAATTATTTTATTGTCAGTTTATGTAGTTCATTAATAATTTCTTCATGTGCAGTTACAAGAATTTTTTTAACAAACATGCTCTTTTTAGTTTCACATTCTGCGCAAACACCTTCAAACGTCTGTCTCCCATTTTTAGTTGTTGTTTGTTGGGGATGATGATTTTCAGTAATCTTTTTACACTCCACACACCAGATGCAGTTCGGGTTGTCCATTTATATAGATTAAATTTCACCAAATAAAATTAATTTTTCATCTCCTGGCACATCAATGTTTTGCCTTCTGTTTTTTATCTTATATCTAGTTTATCATTGTGGAAAAATGGAAATGCATACGACATTGTGGGATTAGCCATCTCTAATGAAACTGTCTGATTCTCTGATTCATATAGTAATGTGACCACAAAATCGTTAAACTTGGGGTCTTTTATTTTCATTTCTTCCTATGAGAATGATTTTTAAGTCGTATATCATAGTTAAGATTATGTAATATCACACCCTTTTTAGTCCCTAAAGGAAACTGATACATTTGTTTGTGGCATGAGGTATCATGTCATCTGTCTATCTGATGTAAATATGGGACCAAATATGTCTTTGTGTGGTTATCAGAGACCAGTCCTTCTACTTCCTTCTTTGTATAGTAGTTATCAAGTGGCATTAGAATACTCATACCTGAGATTCATTGGAAGAATCCACAGGAAATGCAATCCGAAAACAAAGGAAGTAGGTTACAGTACGCTCGTTCGCCCAATGCTTGAATACTGCTCACCAGTGTGGGATCCGTACCAGATGGGGTTGATAGGAGAGATAGAGAAGATCCAACGGAGAGCAGCGCACTTCGTTACAGGATCATTTAGTAATCACGAAAGCGTTACGGAGATGATAGATAAACTCCAGTGGAAGACTCTGCAGGAGAGACGCTCAGTAGCTTGGTACGGGCTTTTGTTGAAGTTTCGAGAACATACCTTCACCGAAGAGTCATGCAGTATATTGCTCCCTCATACGTATATCTCACGAAGAGACGATGAGGATAAAATCAGAGAGATTAGAGCTCACACAGAGGCATATCGACAATCCTTCTTTCCACGAACGGTATGAGACTGGAATAGAAGGGAAAACCGATAGAGGTACTCAGGGTACCGTCTGCCACACACCGTCAGGTGGCTTGTGGAGTATGGATGTAGATGTAGATGTAGATGTAGACATCTTCGAGTATTTGGCCTTTGTAGCAAGATTTTTGGCTCCGTTTTTCTAGATATTGCTTAATAACACAGCTGTTGGGGTGGTTGGAATACTTGAACACTGAGCCTTTGTAGCAAGGTATTTTACTACTTCTTCTAAATATTGTTTAGTAATATAGGTGTTGATGTGTGTTACCATATTTACATATTGAGCATTTGAACTATCGTCTGGTGACTGCGTCATAAGCACTTAATGAGCCACTGACACTGAGGTGACAAAAGCATAGTTTAGTGACATACACATATACAGATGGCAGTAGTATCCCATACACAAGGTATGAAAGGGCAGTGCACTGGCAGAGCTGTCATTTATAGTCAGGTGATTCATGTGAAAAAGTTTCCAACGTAACTATGATCACAGAACAGGAATTAACAGATCAACAGTAGTTGGAGCTAGACATATGGGACATTTCATTTTGGAAACCATTAGTGAACTCAGTGTTCCCTGACCCAGTGTCAAGAGTGTGCCAATAACCCCAGATTTCAGACATAATCTCTCATCACAGACAACACACTGATCGAAGGCTTTTACTTAACGACTGAGAGCAGCAATGAATGCTTAGAGTTGTCAGTGCTAACAGATATCAATGTGGGACGTATGACGAACGTATTCTTCAGGATGGTACGGCGAAATTTGGCGTTAATGGGCTTTGGCAGTAGGCGAGTGACCCGAGGGTGTTTGTCAACAGCATGATATCGCCTGCAACGCCTCTTCTGGTCTGGTGACCATACAGATTGGATCCAGACGACTGGAAGGCTGTGGCCTTGTCAGACGAATCTGAGTCCCAATTTCAGTTGGTAATACCTGATGGTAGGGTTGGAGTATGGCGCAGACCCCACGAAGTCACTGACCCAAGTTGTCAACATGGCACTGTGCAAGATGGTGGTGGCTCCAGAACGGTGTTGGCTGTGTTTACATGGAATGGACTGGGTCTTCTGGCACAGCTGAACCGATCGTTGAGTGGGAATGGTTATGTTTGGCTACCTGGAGACCATTTGTAACCATCCATGGACTTTGTGTCCCGAAACAACGATGAAATTTTTATAGATTAAAATGCACTGTGTGACTGGGCCACAACTGTTTGTGATTAGTTTGAAGAATATTCAGGACAATTCGAGCAAATGATCTGGTCGCATATAGGACATTTATGGGACACAATTGAGAGATTAGTTTGTGCACAAAATCCTGCACCAGCAACACTTTCGCAATTATGGATTGCTACAGAGGCACCATGCCTCAGTATTTCTGCAGGGGACTTCCAGTGACTTCTTGAGTCTATGCCACTTTGATTTGCTGCACTATGCTGGGCGAAAAAGGTCTGACATAATCTTTGGAGGTATTCCATAACTTTTGGCACCTCAGTATACTTCTACTAGTCTTCTACATTTTAAAGAAATTTAACCCACAGTTGTTTTAAAAACGTTACTCAGTTCTTTTCTAAATGTTGTTTGTCCACATACCTCTTATCAGTTAGATCACTTACATCAACTAGTTTTCTCTGTTAAATGTATTGTCTAATTCCTTGTGGACCTATTTAACACATTTCCAATTTTTCGGTCTACCTTTTTCTTGTAACGACTGAAGGTCTTCGATTTTTGATCGAAAATCATCTTTTGACTGAAAATCTTCGATTTTTGTGTGTAGTGCTTTAATTGCTATAAGAACCTTACCTAGCTCTTATTAAAGTTTCCAATTTTTGGATATACTGATGATCGAAAATCTTCATTTTTTTATTCAAAATATTCGCTTTTTCACTAAAAATCTTCGATTATTGATTGAAAAATATTCAGTATTGTTATTAAAAGCATTACCTAAATCATCGTTAAAATTTTCTGTCTTTGGGCCTGATTTTATGAATCTTTTAAGGGCATTGGCTACCTCATTGTTAAGATGTTTAGCTAAATTATTGAGTCTTTTTAATATCGGATTGAAAAAATCCATTTTAACTGAAAATATGGATTTTTAAGCCAATTCTTTCTCAATTTTTGTTTCAAATAACTGAAAATTTTCGATTTTTGTGTGAAAATCTTCAATTTTTTTATTCAAAATCTTTAATTTTTAATTCCAATTATTTCAATGTTGGTTTCATTTATGTAGTTCTTTGGACTGTAGTCAACCTTTACTTAAAATCTTAATTCCAAAAGTGTCTATTTATTAGGTTCAGAATTCCATTAAACTTATGACCATCTGACAAGAGCTTTATGACAAATATTCACAAGTATGAAAGTTTTGTATTCTTTCAGTGTTGTCATGTAGTTCATTTTCACCTGAATAGTTAAGCAGTGGTTTTCTTATGTTACCAATGAATAGCACCACATCCATTTTGTGCCATCATTGTCAGAAATATCTAAATTTACTACTCACATTCAAAACTGTTTGTTTCTTATGCAGTTCATCAGTCATGTAAACACCATACAACTCTTTAATTTTGAACTGTTTAGTCAGATTTTCTTCGAAATTTTTTCATCGCTTTTCCCTTCTCCTCCTTTAGAAGGCTATGTCTCATTTGTTCTGCTAATTATTCGTTTATTTTCTTCTTGTTTATGACTGCATTTACAACGGTAGCTGCCCTACTGAACAATGAACCAACAGTTGCCAAATATGGCAATGTGGTCAATAATAATGGTGGAGATCAACCTGCGTTTTTTGCTAGAACTGAACCTTCCTTCTTTTTCATAAGATATACAACGATCTTCCTCACAACAGATATGCCCCATATTATCCACCAGTTTTTTCATCTCTACTTCTCTTTTAAGCATCTGTTAAAAATTGTTGAATTTAATTTTAATTGCTTTTGGTTTAGTTTAGCATGTGGGTAAAAAACTCTAGTCAATAGTAAAACTGTTCATTTATATGGAACGAGAAAGAATGAAATTTTGCTAATCCCCAACCATTTTCATCCAGGCCCACAGCTAGTTTTTATTTTCCATACATTATTCCTCTAACAACTGTTGCAGCCAATTTTCTCCAAATGAGGCATAAGAACTAGCATTTTTTTCTTTTGAAAATTGTTGAGGTTTTTTGTCAGCTTTGTGTCTTTTCTTAAAATCTTTATGATCTCTATAGACAATGTCATGTTTTACATGCTTAATCCAATGGATTTATCCTTGCTCTCCTCTGGCCAGTACTTTACTCAATTTTATTCCAGAACCACAACAGCTCTAACCTGTCAGATGAATTTTGAATGGAAGTTTCTTGATTGAAATGTCTAATAGACCTTCCCCATACTTTCCACTTTCTACAGAATGTGTGAGGAAGATTGGCGAGAAATCTTATCAAATGTATTATTCACTTTGGACTATTCTTCATGAAGTCACTAAATTTATTCATGAATATCTGTGTTATTCCAACTTGTTTGCGGTAATTAATTTACTTGCTGGTCATTTCTTCTTCATGAGTAAGTGTTGATATCTTGACTAGTTAACTGCATGTTTTATCCAAACATATTAAAATAAATGGTTTTTCCTGTATACTTTATTATCAGGCCTTCACCTGTGTATTTTGGGATCAATACTTCAGTACATTCTCATCTACACATGAGTCTAAACCCACTGCCATATTGGGAAATAGACTTCAACAATCTCCTTTGTAAAATTATCATACTCAATGCCTCTACTCGATTTTATCTTATTTCAGTTTTTCTCAGATTATAACGGCCCTGAATTGTACAAAATACCTGTAATGTTTGATAGGTTAACAACATCAGATTTTGTGTTCAAATCGTCCATAGTAATTTCATTTGTAGTTAAAAGATTTAGCAGTCTGTCTGATCATTCAGACATCCTTTCATCAACAGTTAAGATATCTTCTTCAAATTTTACTGGCAATTTATCAACAAATTTATATGTACCCAAAGGTATTAGTCCAAAAACTTGATCTTCAGTTTGACTGATATACTTCATCATTCTTCCACTTGTAATTGTTCTTTTGATGTCTTGGACGAAGTTCCAACTTTGTTCTTTATCACCCTGAATGGCTCTTGGAGCTTCCTTCCTACTATTTTTAAACTCTTATCCATATTTCTTTAACAAAACCTATAGTTCAGATTCACTTAATATGTAATCCAACTATGGACTTTCGTGAGATTTTGTCAGTGGTATGTCATTAAATTCTTCTAAATAGTGATGATGATGATAGGGAATCATTGGTTTTTCAGCCTCTCTGTTTTGTTCAATGGTCTTCAAAACATAATCACCCACACCTTCGTTTCCCTCTTTAACTTGTACAATTGCATCAACAACATTTTGATCCGCTTCTTTATACTTTTCATACTCTGTTCTCGGTTGTTTGTTCCATGTTCGAAAAGTTTCCTTTAAATCTTCCTTGGTCTTTCTACTTCATTTAGCTTTTTAACAACCTCAGGGTTGTACACATGTATACTACTTCCTTTCAGATGATCATACTTTGTACTCACCCCTTGGGGTGGTCGTACTTTTCCAACATTTAATAAGGATAAAGAAACATAAAATTTATATTTAAAATCTTCATTAAATGTTTAAGGTCTATGTTCATCAAAATTAACATTTTATGTTCGTGTTGTTAACAAAAGTAATTTTGTCTCTATGGGTCTCCATGTAATGTATGTTGTTAAACTACCGAACTTGTCGTCTTTCCAACACTTACCACACATTCCTTTGGTCTAAATTCTCTTACCTAAAAATCTTTTAAAAGCTTAGATTATCTCTCAGTAGTTGCTTTGCCATCTTCAGTACGTTTGACTCAAATAAAAACAATGTATCCTCTTCAGTTGTCATCCTCTAGTGAAATATTCTCTGACTACATCCCAGGTTTCAAGAAGAAAGTCATTAAATAAAACAACTGAGTTTTCTTTACATCATCCAATGGTATGCTTTCATCGCTATTTTCAATAACTGTGGCAAAAAAATTGTCATATTTTTGTCTTGAACTGTTTCGCACATTTTCATAAATTCTTCGTACTTTGGTTGACTCTGTGGGTAAACATATAAATGATTAATTTTGTCTCAGTTCAACCAACCTGGACCTCAGATATAGTAGTTGATCATTAATGCTGTTTTCCCACAATCTGCTCAGTCCCGTCATTGCAGATGAAATGGAGTTGGGCAAAAGTTTGCTTTACTTCTTTTTTTCTTTTTTTCTCGGAAATTATTATCATTAGTTCTCAGTATGTCGTTATTTAATTGGTAATAATTATTCAGTAATAAATGAGTGTATTGGTTCGCCTGATTGGTAAGTCATCAATACTTAAGAAAAGACTGACTGCATGTACAGAAGACAGTTACAAGCATGTTGCACTGGATGGTTTCATACAACATTTTTGACTCAAAACGATACATCAAAGAATAGTTTTGGAAGCGGATGAATGTGTTAGTAGAGTCACTGTTGAGAGTGATGTTAGGTCGTACATGAATATAACAAAAAGTTCTGCCAGTGAAAAAACCATCACTCATGGCCTTTCAAAAATTATAATGTATGAGTTAATAAATGTAAATTTTAATCTCGATAATGGAATGTATGTGAAACATAGTGACCACTCTCATCAAGAAACTAACATTATTGCATCATTTAAGTCCACCTTGAAGTTTGGTTCACCAATAATTTAGGAGCCACATATCTTTTTTTGTTCCAATCCATGACAAAATTCAGCTCTTAGAAGTAACCATAACTGATGAAAATGATGATTTGATTGACTTCACTGGTGCCAGTGTGACTGTTGTTTCAGAAACGAACTAACATAACCTTTTCCTTAATAAATGAACAAGATGAAAACCTACCAGCTTTACTCATTCCCTGTGATTGAAAAGACAATAAATAACCTCAATACTCTTGACAAGGATACAGAGATTAACATTCATGCCAGTGATGGTTGGGTTGACCCTAACCATGCCCAATTGTACCTGAGTTTTAGTACTATTGAAGTTGATGGAACAGTTTGTCCAACACGTTCTGGAAAAATACAATGAAAAATGATTGATAACTATGTCGCAAAGTGGTTTGACCCAGTAACGAAAATGAAAGGACATAATGTTTTGTCCCGAGTGGAGCATCCTTTCATTTCTTCATTAGTTTTGTTACATTTGAGTTTGTCTTTTGCTGATGAGTGAGGTATGGAAGGTCATAAACCTGACAATGGGAAGATAAAAAGCATGAAAAATGAAGTGTTTTTTCTTTGAACAAGCTTAGTGAATTATTTAAAGATTATAAACAAGTTACGAGGGACAGTGATCTAACTATAAATTTAAATGGGGTTTAAGTGCAAGTACCATTTTTGATGGACTCACCACAATAATGAAGGAGTTTTAATGAAAGATACACTTCCAGAAGAATGTAAAGTTGCTGTAGAAAATATGGCTATTCATCTGTCTGTTATTGAATAGACAGCAAAATATGTGAACTAGAACAATAAAGGCTTAAAAATCTGAAAATAACAATATCTTTCTTTGAAGCACAAATACGGAGATGGCAGCATTGTGTGGCAAGAGATATTTCGAGTTAGATGTCACTCAGGCAAATCGTAAAAATAACCAGCTGGTTGGCTCTTCATTGTCTGATCACTTAAACCGAAGAATATGTACCTGAAAATTGGGAGAAATGAAGTTTCTTTACTAAAAAATGTGGAATATAATTCAACCAACCAACTTTCTGACGTCTTACGATGCTTTTCGTGATTTTCAATCTGTTACACAACTGAAAGGTGGTGTTAATGTAAATCTCTTCAGTTTCATAGAAAATTATCCTATCTTCATGATCAACATGTCATGCAGAAAGAAGTCTTAGCAACACAAAACACTTAAATGAAACTGTGTTCCGCGTTCAGTGATAAAATTCCGAAAGCTACTATTGCTTACATAGTCATGTATGGCAAGAAAAATCTCACAAATGACACACAATACAGAATACTGACTGAAAATTTTTAAAAAGATATATGCCAGAGACTGGACACAGTGCGTACTGAAGTAGTCTTAGGTATATGTCCAGACCATACAAAAATTTCGTGGAACTTCATTTTTCTCATATTTCTGTTAATTTTTCTTGTTAGGCCATTAGTACATGTTATTGGAGATAACGTTGAGGTACTTCTGTTCCACAGGTACAAATCACTTTATTTTTCCCACATTATCAGTAACAAATCTTGCATCTACTCGTACACTTGTCCCTAGATGCAGGATTTGGGTGAAAACAACCAGAATCTTTCATTTCTTCTCACTTGATACATTTTTTGTTTTTTTCTTCATACCCAATTTCCTCATTATTTTTCATGTATGATAACAGTTCTGTGTCTTAACCATTCAAGACTAGTTTTAAATATTTCTTATAGTGTCTACATAAACCAGATTTTTTGCATACACATAGCACTCTACTATTAATAAGATGCCTACTTTTTGATACATTTTAACACATTATTTGAATGTGTATTGGTGATTGTCCTTCGTGTGCTTGTGCAAATGACAATCCACATATTGAAAGTACTTGAAATGCTTCAAATATTCTTCTAACTCTCATCCATATAATTCTGTGTTTAGTCTTCTGGCTGTGTTCGTGTGTGTGTCCACATATAAGCAATACAATTTTGAGTATGTATATATATATATATATATATATATATATATATATATATATATATATATATATATATATGGTTATTTTCACTTATTTTCATTCATTTTTGTTCATTTTCCCTCCTGTTCCATGTAAATTATGTTTTTTTATTGTTTTTGGTAACATCTTATTTATACCTTGAATTATCGTTATTTTTCCTTCATTTTTTCTCAGTTTGTTTAAAATTTATCGACTGTGCTAGAAGTGCCAATTTATATGTCTACTACTCATTCCATAATCAAGTATTTCTCAGAAGAGAATCTCTTCATCTCTTGTGTATAGAAATATGATTTTATAAAAATGCATCTGTTGATATGATGCTATATTGCTATCTTGTGGCCATGTATTCACTTAAGTCTCATACTTCAGGAGGGTCATATGCTGTCCACTCAGACACCTCTAGGATTTCCCATTTATAATCCAAGTAGAGAGCTGTATGACACAAAATTCCAGTTTCCCTAAATAGGCACATGATCATCCTAAGATCGACAGAGGCAGAGGGAAAGCTTTATTACGTGATCCTTCTACACCTACAGTATGGAGTCTGATCCAACTGCTGGTATTGGAGCTGCTGTATCTGTTAGTAGTTGATCAGACCTCTGTGTGGAGTTGTTTGGACTGGTGTTTGCTTTCATAAGTGCTGGGAGGGTCTGGGGGAAGAATGCATTCGAAGTTCATGAGCAGTTCCTGCGACTGCTTGGCCTCAACCACTGTGGCTGTGTGCAGTACACTCATAGATCTTAGTACCACTCCAGTGTGTTCGTTGGGATACGCTGGGTCAGTTTAGGTGTTTCACTAGAACATGTCTGTGGTAATTGGCATCGGAGTCCTTCCTCAGCCCACGTGGGGGCACCCCTGTGCTCGGTGTTGGGGCCTGTGCAGGTTCCTGAGGCAGACCAGCTGCTCTTCCTCATTGTTGGAATGCTAACACCTGGGTTGTGGTTGCTGTAGAAGTGCCCAAAATTCTCATAATGTAGAGAAAGTTCGACAGCTTGTAAATCATCATGAGCTACTTAACGTCTGGTATCTACCATCATCTCTGGCCAAAGGAGAAAGCCCTGATGAGGGAGGTTACATGGTAATTACATGTATACTGCCACAGGATCTGCACTCACTGTTTTGTGTGTAGAATGTTGAATAATATCTGTGGTCTGTGCCTGCAAAAGTTTTGGCCAAAGCTGTGGTTACTGTTGGGTGAAAGAGCATAGCCAAGTAACTGGCCAGAACTTCACCATATGGGAATTCCACCATGGTCTTGCGCATTTGAATTTTAAAATTTCTGATCATTCGCTCCATCTCTGAATTAGACATGGGTGGAATGGGGTGGAGGTAAGATTATCGATACCATTTTCGTCACAGAACTGCTTAAATGTGAGGATAACGAATTGGAGACCATTGTTGGGAAGGAGAGTGGATGATGGGGAAGGAAATCGGCCATCCTCTTTCAAAGGAACCATCCTGGCGTTTGCCTGAAGCGATGAGGGAAATCACAGAAAACCGAGATCAGTATGGTCAGATGTGGGTTTGAACCGTCATCCTTCTGAATGGGAGTGCAGTGTGCTAACCACTGTGCAGTCACGCTCAGTATAGGGACAAGCAAAAATATCTACCAGCTGTGACATCTGATATGTAAAGGTGGGCTGCAGACAGAGGAACAAAGTAAGTATTATTGTGGCTTTACAGAGTCTGAATAATCAATTGCAGTGACCATCTATCTACACTCCTGGAAATGGAAAAAAGAACACATTGACACCGGTGTGTCAGACCCACCATACTTGCTCCGGACACTGCGAGAGGGCTGTACAAGCAATGATCACACACACGGCACAGCGGACACACCAGGAACCGCGGTGTTGGCCGTCGAATGGCGCTAGCTGCGCAGCATTTGTGCACCGCCGCCGTCAGTGTCAGCCAGTTTGCCGTGGCATACGGAGCTCCATCGCAGTCTTTAACACTGGTAGCATGCCACGACAGCGTGGACGTGAACCGTATGTGCAGTTGACGGACTTTGAGCGAGGGCATATAGTGGGCATGCGGGAGGCCGGGTGGACGTACCGCCGAATTGTTCAACACGTGGGGCGTGAGGTCTCCACAGTACATCGATGTTGTCGCCAGTGGTCGGCGGAAGGTGCACGTGCCCGTCGACCTGGGACCAGACCGCAGTGACGCACGGATGCACGCCAAGACCGTAGGATCCTACGCAGTGCTGTAGGGGACTGCACCGCCACTTCCCAGCAAATTAGGGACACTGTTGCTCCTGGGGTATCGGCGAGGACCATTCGCAGCCGTCTCCATGAAGCTGGGCTACGGTCCCGCACACCGTTAGGCCGTCTTCCACTCACGCCCCAAAATCGTGCAGCCCGCCTCCAGTGGTGTCGCGACAGGCGTGAATGGAGGGACGAATGGAGACGTGTCGTCTTCAGCGATGAGAGTCGCTTCTGCCTTGGTGCCAATGATGGTCGTATGCGTGTTTGGCGCCGTGGAGGTGAGCGCCACAATCAGGACTGCATACGACCGAGGCACACAGGGCCAACACCCGGCATCATGGTGTGGGGAGCGATCTCCTACACTGGCCGTACACCACTGGTGATCGTCGAGGGGACACTGAATAGTGCACGGTACATCCAAACCGTCATCGAACCCATCGTTCTACCATTCCTAGACCGGCAAGGGAACTTGCTGTTCCAACAGGACAATGCACGTCCGCATGTATCCCGTGCCACCCAACGTGCTCTAGAAGGTGTAAGTCAACTACTCTGGCCAGCAAGATCTCCGGATCTGTCCCCCATTGAGCATGTTTGGGACTGGATGAAGCGTCGTCTCACGCGGTCTGCACGTCCAGCACAAACGCTGGTCCAACTGAGGCGCCAGGTGGAAATGGCATGGCAAGCCGTTCCACAGGACTACATCCAGCATCTCTACGATCGTCTCCATGGGAGAATAGCAGCCTGCATTGCTGCGAAAGTTGGATATACACTGTACTAGTGCCGACATTGTGCATGCTCTGTTGCCTGTGTCTATGTGCCTATGGTTCTGTCAGTGTGATCATGTGATGTATCTGACCCCAGGAATGTGTCAATAAAGTTTCCCCTTCCTGGGACAATTAATTCACGGCGTTCTTATTTCAATTTCCAGGAGTGTACATTTACTGCAAAGAAAATGTTAAAGTTACCACATACTGTCTATAATCTCATATCTTTTTGAATTTATTTGGTTTAGGAGCCTTTTTTTCCTCTCAGAAAGATCTCAAAATATCCTAAAAGAAACTTATACCCACAGGGCATGTCTATTCTCGAATCTGATTTGCAGTTTTTATTATTGCTACCCCCAAACCGTTTTCACTGCTTATTTAGACTAGTATTTACCGTATTTGAGACTTATGTATTATCAGCTGTGTATATAGCTACTCATCCATTGTATTCACCAAGTCTGATCAATGTTGTACACTAACTGAGTTGTTACAAACCATGACGAACTTTTCTAATAGACTGCCAAAATTCTGTTCGGGCAGCTGCTTTATATTAAAATTTTTAGGAAGAGAAAATGTCTTTCAGCTCTGAATTATTTTAAAAATAAGAATGAAATTTTCACTCTGCTGTGGCGTGTACACTGATATAAAACTCCCTGGCAGATTAAAACTGTATGTCATATCAAGACACAAACATTTTTTTAACAATATGTATTTTATTTATAATTTATAACAAAATTACAGTTCCAAAGTTAAAAAAGTAGAATATCATAATTTTTCGAAGGTGTGAAGTATGCAGCATTACTGCCATTTTTCCCTTAATATGTTCTCATTTGTGGATTTTTTCGTACTATTCAGTTTTTCATATTGTCTATATGTTCTCTTCTATTTTCGTAGCCATTTTCGTTCTGTTGTGAAACAAACAGGACACAGCATGCAGTAGAAATTTTTCTTTTTGTATTTTGACATGTGTGTTCGTGAGATGCAAAAAAAAAGTATTTTATGTGTAGTGAGCGGAGGTAGATCTGCATTTAAAGAAAATTGCATGATTTTTAGCACATGTGTAATTTTGCTTACTTGATGTGGTTTTCTATTGCTTCTTGCTTGCACAAAGAGCTGTGTGATATGACTATGACATAATAGTAGAACTACAGCACTACAAAACAGAGGAGGATATACTCGTTAGTGAGAATTTTCTTTTGCACATAATTTAGAGAGGTAAAGAAGACAACGAAATATATCACTTAAAAAACAGAACATGAGGAGAAGTTATGCAATTTATAGTTGGTTTTGATATACAGCTCAGTACATGTATGAATTTAGATTCCTTGCTTATGACCTTAGTTTTTCACAGGCAAGTGAAACATGATTAATAAGTTGAATGACCATGCTGAATGCAACTAGCAACATTTAGCAATCAAAACTGGTGGCTAAGGAGCGTTAAGACACACAAACGCGATATATCTGTAATTTCAATGGAGTATTATCACATCTGCTGATATTATAAAAGCTGTTTCCAAATTTCGAAATTCTTAAAGTAAGGACTGCTACTGGTTGCCGAATTATATCGTTAAAAAGACAGTACACTCATTGCCTACACCATTATCTATTATTTTTAACAAATGTTTAGAATTTGGAGTATTTGCGAACTGACTTATGGTATCGAAAGTTATCTCAGTTTCTAAAGAGGGGGATGAACAACTTCGCCAAAGCTACAGAGAAGTCTCAGTTGCGCCAATATTTTCAAAGGTATTTGAGACTAAAACACAATCTCTTGTGTAACAATCAGTTTGGTTTTTGGAAGGGGAGATACACAACAGCAACCATCTTGGAAATTGTGGACCAAACTTTAACAGCTCTTGAAGACAAAAACTTGCATTTCACTGCTAGTATGTGGCCAATCCTGTTGACATACTAATAAGGAACCTGGAGTTTTATGGGGTGCATTTGAGCACATTAGCTGTCATTCATCCTCGTTTAAGCAACAGTAAACACTTTGCCTCAGTCAGAAACGTAAATGCCCTCTTAATGGAAATCAGCGCAGGTGTTCCACAAGGACCCTTATTTAAGATGGAAAAGCACAGAAATCTACAACAAGGTGTTTACAACTTTAAAATAATCCACCAGAATGTACAGGGCTTGCGCAAGTAATATGAACAATTAGATGTGTTTGTAAATGAAATGATGTGCTTGCTATTAGTGAACACTGGTTATCTGATGCCAAATTAGAACTTTTTAAACCTCTAAACATGGTACTAGCTAATAAGTTTTGCAGATCTTCTATCAGAGGTGGGGGTGTGTCAACGTATGTAAAAAGCACATTTGATTTTAATTCTGTAAATGTAAGTAAATACTCATTAGAAGAGACAATTGAGTTATGTGCAGCACGTATAAAGATACCAAATGATGAAATTTATGATATATGTTTATATGGACTGCCAGGTGGAAACTTCAAAGTTTTCTTAACAAAGTTTTGTGACATGATAGAGAATGTTTTTATATCACACCTGAACAAGTTAGTAATTACAGGAGATTTCACCATAAATGTATTAGCAGATAAGTTACACACTAGATTATTCAAGTATGCTCTGCTTGAATATAATGTAAGATACCTGATAAACACTGCAACCAGAGAGACTGAAACATGCCAGTCTGCAATGGATAACATAATCACTGGTATTCTCCTTTATGATCTTACATCTTGTGTTATTATAAGTGCTTTGTCAGACCACCATGCAGTAGAACTAAGTGTGCACATAAAAAAGATTCCTATTCATAGTTGCTATAGATATATTAGGATGAATACAGATAAAAATATAATCCATTTGAATAATATGGTAAGGCATGTGGATTGGAACAGTATTCGAATGCCACATTATAGTTATGGCAAATTCTCAAGTGAACTATACTACATTCTCAACCAAGCCCACCCATTAATAAAAATAAGAATTCAGTCACATACTGTAGCCCAAAACTGGATATCAAATTCAGTCAGTGAGGTTAGAGAAAAACTAAGATGGTTTGAGTATGCTATGTTGAATGACTTGAGCAATAAAAAATTAAAAGAAGAGTTCAAAAAGTATCAGAAGTACTATGTAGACATCCTAATTTCGGAAAAACATAAACGTTTTGAAAGTGTCATTCAAAACTCAAATAATATTTCCAAAACATCATGATCACTAGTAAATAGAGAAACAGGTAAATCTGGGAAACATACAACTGAAAATCACTTAATGATAAATGGCAGAAAAGAAACTGATCAGAGTAAGATAGCAGATCTATTTAACAATTACTTTGCTTCTGTAGGCTCCAGCATAAACAATCAGCTTAAAAATCATAAATACAAATTCAGAGGAACACCAGTGTCAGGAAGTATATTTTTCACACCAACAAGTAAATAAGAAATAATTAAAATAGTGAGTAGCTTAAGGAATTCCCATGCAGCAGGATATGATGGTCTTAGTCTGGACACTCTTACAAAATGTATACATAAAATTACATCATCTTTATCAACAGTTATCAAGTTTCATATGGAAGATGGTCTATTTCCAGATGAGTTGAAAATTGCTCGACTTGTGCCTATTTTTAAAAAAGGAAACAGAAAACTTGTAGAAAACTTTCGACCCATTTCTGTTCTTCCAATAATATCCAAAATCTTTGAGAAAGTAATATACATAAGAATCTGGAACTTCCTGGTATGCAAAAAAGTGATTTCTAAGGGGCAGTATGGATTTGCCAAGGGGTCATCCACCATTACAGCAGCATCCAACTTAATCGAAGGTGTCACTCAGGTAGTAGATAATAAAGAACATGTATGTGGCATCTTTCTAGACTTACAAAAAAGCATTTGACTGTGTTGATATGACCATATTGCTGGGCAAACTGTGGAACTATGGCATTCGAGACATAGCCCATAATCTGACGAGGTCCTACTTCACAAATAGGAAGCAGTTTGTGTCTATTAGCACTACACAGGGGCCATACAAATCAAACACGACTGACACAAATTTTGGTATTCCTCAGGGGTCAATATTAGGACCACTTCTTTTTATTATTTATGTTATTGATATTCAGTCCATAACAAACCAATCTACAGCTATCTTATATGCAGATGATACCACATTAATATGCCGCAACCCAAGCTATTCACAGCTCGAAGTGGAATCCAATACTGCAGCAGGCTTAATTCTGCAGTATTTTAATGAAACCAAACCAAAATTAAACACAAATAAATCTCTCTACATTGAATTTGATTGTGGGGGGAAAAAACTCATGAAAGCAAAATTTTAATGGGTGACAAATACATTAAAAAACAATACTCGACCAAATTTCTCGGCCTGACACTTGATCCAGAGTTAAACTGGTCTGATCATGTAAATGAAATTTGCAAAAAGCTATGTACTACCATATATGTGCTAAGAAAACTGACACCTTTTTGTAACATCACCACTCTGAGGCAAATATATTTTGCACTATTTGAATCCCATCTAAGCTATGGGGTAGAGGTATGGGGATCTAGCAGCAAAAGTAATATGAAAAGGGTACTTGTCTTACAAATGAAGGTACTTAGAATTATGGGAAAGAAATGTGCCAGGGAGTCTTGCAGAAATTTGTTTAAAGAATTTAAAACACTAACTGTTCATTATTTGTATGTACTGAAGATAATCATTATAGCAGTAAACAGTAACAAAACACCTGATAAAGAAATACATGATCACGACACTAGAGGTAGAGAGAGTCTCCACATCATCTCGCATAGAACAACACTTTATGAGAAAAGCCCTCACTATGCAGGCATAAAACTACTGAATTGCTTCCATCCTAATACCTCCAAATTGACCATTCCAAAACTAAAAAAGAAATTAAAATTATTGCTCCTAAAAATTCCTGTATATTCAATAGATGAGTTCCTAGATTTAGTAAACTCGTATGATGAAAGACCATCTATCTAAAAATGTATGCAATCTCAGATCTGTGTCAGAAACTGTAGATTCCTTAATCTATGTATTGCAATAATAAATTGTTTTTATGTATAGTCCATATATGTAACATTGTTCTCTCAACTAAATTTAGAAAAAGTTGTGTAGATAAAAATGCCAGGCAATAATATGTAATTCAAGTAAGTAAGGCTCTGAATTTCCCAGAAGACTGGAACAAAAAAAAATTGTAATCAGTTGATGTTGGATCAAAATAAATAAATAAATAAAGCATTGCAGCCATCAATGACTTGTCTAATAACATAACTCATTCCTTTATGTGTTATGCAGATGATACATCACTACTTACCACACATTGGAGACTCTCAGATCTGCACAGGAAAATGAAAGAAACTCTTGATACAGCCTTGGAATGTGTTGCAGCTAAGAAGGACCTGTGTAATCCCCTTAAAACACAACTACTTCTAATTGTGATGTATAATGAAATAGCAAATAAATCAGTAAAACTTTTATGTATTTATATTGACTCTGGACTCCACTGACAGGAAGATATCAATCACGTATGCGAAAAAATATCGCGAGTGTCATACCTCATTTTGAAGCTAAAGGGATTTAGTGAGCTTGGATTACGTTAGGATGAGATACTTTGGACTATTCGACTCATATATGTCAAATGGTCTGTTTGTATGGGGACGCTCGCCTCACCTCAAGAACATTGTGAAAATACAAAAAAAGTCCTACGTATAATATGTAAAACAGGACACATGGAACATTCTCGTCCTTGTTTTCCAGGCTCAAAATACAATTATAAATTTATACTTAAATGTGCCTGTGCTGTATGTTAAAAATAATATCAAGGGGAGAAGCTCATGAACACAACACCAGAGCTAAGGGTAATTTAAAGGTACCAAGGCACGGGTGAACAAGAACTCGAAATTCTCACAAAGTGATCCCAGTGAAAATTTTTACCAAATTAAAAATTATGTTCTATCTAAAGATCTCATAATTTTTAAAATTGAGTGGTACAGCTGGCTATAAGATTACTCATTTTACCATTTTAAAGAATTTTTCGGAGACCTGAGGAGGATATTAGCATTTAACAAATTTTACTATAGTGTACTGTATCATTATGTGGTTTGTTTATGTTTTGTAAAATTACGCTTCTATGTTTTGTATAACTATGTTGTTTATACTCTATCCAGTTATTACTGCACAGTGTTTGTACCGTACTACATCATACTATAACGTATGGTCATTAGCCCTTAGAACTATTCCTGTAGCGTATTTTATTATTGTGGTACTTAATGTGTAGACTACAGTTAACTGACATTATTTTATTATTATGTACACATTTGTATTACTACATCCCGTACTATGCAACAATGACGAAGCCTATTTTATTTTAATATCATCAATGGCGAATAAAATTTCTTAATTATTGATACAATGTGAGAAAGCTTTTAAATGTTCGCACTGATATTTCTTGGTCAATAATATCGATGTATCGAAGTACGACGGATATGTGTAGTTTATGCACTGCGATAAGACTGCGTTCGCTGTTGACAGTACTGCGCCGATTAGGTACAGAAGTATTGGCTGCTGGTAGGCTGAAGTGAAGTGAAGTGGTAGAGGTGTTTGACGTTTCTTTCGAAAGTAAAATGTGACTTACTCAGAGAGCAAGCCGATAGGAACAGTTTATCGCGTTGACTTTTCGTGTTTCGTGTTAGCTGTGCAATGTACATTAAATATATTCCAGTATTTTAATGAAAGAGATTTAATGATGTCGATAAATGTCATTATGACGTCTTTTGAGAAAGTATTTGTTGTTGTATTATTGGTAGCGTGTTTTGACAGAGTGTTATGTGAAGGTAAAATCATTTTTCTGTGCTCGTTTTGTGTATATTTCCAACAATGATAATGCGTTTATTAAACTTAATGGGTATAATGCACAAGACAATAGAAGAGAGAGATAATTGCTTCTACAATTGTTTGTCGCAATCGCATAAGAAAAATCCCAATTCTTTTTATGTTTTAAACCAACAACCGTAATTTTCAGGAAAAACTTGTGATGTGCACATTCTTTTCGAGTGTGAGCCGAATGAAATGTGTGCACAGACAGACAACGGTACAGCCGAAGGCATTTGCATTTGCAGAACTGGATTTCAGCTTAATGAAAACATGTCTTGCACGTTGATCCCAGAACTAGAACATCCCAATATTTCTAGTTCCGAAGCACCCTTCATTCGAACCGATGAGAAGTATTCTGGAGCTACAGGTCAGAATAAAATATTTTTGCATTTTATCTTTTTGCTTGTAATAAACCGACGTTTAAAATTCGCTTTTGGCTGCTTTGCTCCGTTATAATTACCCGTTTACGCAAAATGTCTTTAGTGTCACCTTATCTGTGTGATGTTAAATTATTGATTTTGTTCTGCTCAGAGTGAATAGTCAACTAATTCTGTAAACGTTAAGTTTACAGATATTTGAGTATGCCAGTCAGTCTTTCAACAAGATTTAGCACTTGATCTTCGTGGACAGTCGAGTATATAACATTTAGAGCCTTGCTGCAGACGGTTTTTGATGGAGTTTCTCAACATTTCATACCAGATGGAAGTGGAATCAACCTCGAGGGGCAGCCATAGTTACATTATTTTATGTTGTCCTCAATATGAATATTCCAGATCTGTTTTTTCTTTTCTTTTGTCGAGTACCTTAAAAAATGAAATCAAAATGAGAATAAGCTGTGCAGATCCATGTCATTTTAGTGACTTAGGACAACTGACAATCACTTACAGAGAAGATCCAAAAACTCCTCCGTTAAATATAAGATTTCTCCCCCTTTGTATTTTGGGTTAGATAGCATTGGTGATAAAAATACCACTCCACAGAAATCACTCCAGTGGTTTGACCAGTAAAATAGATGAGAAATGGCATGTATGGTAAATGAGGGCAGTTTGTTGAGACTGAGAGAGTAATTTCACATCTGTAGAAATTGTCCTGTCAGTATACATATCAGGATGGTCTTTGTTAATTTAGTCTAGGTACTGGGGTTCCCATGTGAGTCTGGCACAAATGGATGACTGAAAGTCAGTACTTCTGCACTCTATCCTTATAGGTTCAGAACTGAAATGGTGTATGGTATGGTGTATTGATATTTTTACTTTGTTTTCTGGTGGTAGCTTTGTCTGAAGTACATTAATGTATAACTTGGTTATCACTGTTAGCATTCAACCGTGAGTCTTACACATGTATTTTAACAACGCGTTTCAAGAGACAAAGCTCCCGTCATCAGGTTGTAAAATCTGTGTCATGAAATTAAATGGAGTAGAAAGACAAAATACCATCACAAATAGTTGGGAAGTCCATAGAGTAAAACAGAATTAAAAGTATATTGGACTGTGGGTCCTCGTCTTACGTTGAAGTTGTTGACACAAGTCGATGGCTGTCCCATAGCTACCAAATATGCTGTCTCACTGTGCCGGCTCAGGAGCTGTTGTGGACTTCCCAACTATTTGTGATGGTATTTTGTCTTTTTAGTCCGTTTAATTTCATGACATAGATTTTACAACCTGATGACGGGAGCATTGTCTCTTGAAACGCGTTGTTAAAATACATGTATAAGAATCGCGGTTGAATGCTAACAGTGATAACCAGTATAACAACTGCTACCTCGACTCCATAATTGATTATATTAGATGTATAACTTATGGTTAATTTGAATTAAAAGTGCGATCCATATGGAATCTTGTAATTGTTTTTGCACATAAATTATTTTTCCTGTTTTGGGGCTGAAATAAAGGAAGCAGGTTGTGATTGGTCTGTATGTGGGTGTATAAATATGAACTAAATAAATTGATTTAATCAAAGAATAGCTGTGCTGTTTGGGAGGGGCAAGTTGTATGAAAACTACACTTTCTTTCCTTTTTCTGAGGGAAGAAAAGGGTATTTTGTATTTTAGTTATTTATCTTCGGACCATTCAGGAGGACTGTACCGGGTGTGTCATATACAGTACAGAATTAATGAATATGTACATGAAACATAACAAAGTAGGATAAGATTAGGTGAGGGTAGGGCAGGAACTCAGCTTATGCCTAATCTGTGGGACTGTCCCAGCATTCACCTTAGCAACTTGGGAAAACTCAAGTTAGAATGGCCAGATGAGAGACAAACTCCACTTCTGCCGTATGCAAGTCCAGGGCATTCTCATTGGCTTAGCCACATCACTCAGCTTATGATGATGAAAAAGAACTAGATATACCTAGTCTACAAAGAGATTACAACATGCAAAGGAAGGAGAAACAATGATACAGCTAGAATATGGTATGTTGTTACATTACACTTCTGAAAAAATACACATGAACACATTAAATACACTGCTATAAAGTATAACACGTGAACACACTAATACAGGGTGTTACAAAAAGCTACGGCCAAACTTTCAGGAAACATTCCTCACACACAAAGGAAAGATTTATGTGGACATGTGTCCGGAAGAGCTTAATTTCCATGTTAAAGCTCATTTTAGTTTCATCAGTATGTACTGTACTTCCTTGAATCACCACCAATTGGCCCAATTGAAGGAAGGTAATGTTGACTTCGGTGCTTGTGTTGACATGCGACTCATTGCTCTACAGTACTAGCATCAACAGGTTAGTGTTAATCACGAACGTGGTTTTGCAGTCAGTGCAATGTTAACAAATTGGGAGTTGGCAGATGCCCATTTGATGTATGGATTAGCACAGGGCAATAGCCGTGGCGCGGTACTTTTGTATCAAGACAGATTTCCAGAACGACGGTGTCCCGACAGGAAGACGTTCGAAGCAATTGATCGGCGTCTTAGGGAGCACGGAACATTCCAGCCTACGACGCGCGACTGGGGAAAACCTAGAACGACGAGGACACCTGCAAGGGAACGAGGCAATTCTTCGTGCAGTTGACGATAACCCTAATGTCAGCGTCAGAAGTTGCTGCTGTGCAAGGTAACGTTGACCACGTCACTGTATGGAGAGTGCTACGGGAGAACCAGTTGTTTCCGTAACATGTACAGTGTGTGCAGGCACTATCAGCAGCTGATTGGCCTCCGCGGTTACACTTCTGCGAATGGTTCGTCCAACAATGTGTCAATCCTCATTTCAGTGCAAATGTTCTCTTTACGGATGAGCCTTCATTCGAGCGCGATCAAATTGTAAATTTTCACAGTTGACATGTGTGGGCTGACGAGAATCCGCACGCAATTGTGCAATCACGTCATCAGCACAGATTTTCTGTGGACGTTTGGGCAGGCATTGTTGGTGATGTCTTGATTGGGCCCCATGTTCTTCCACCTACGCTCAATGGAGCACGTTATCATGATTGCATGCAGGATACTCTACCTGTGCTGCTAGAACATGTGCCTTTACAAGTGGACACGTGTGGTTCATGCACGATGGAGCTCCTGCGCATTTCAGTCGAAGTGTTCGTACACTTCTCAACAACAGATTCGGTGACCGATGGATTGGTAGAGGCGGACCAATTCCATGGCCTCCACGGTCTCCTGACCTCAACCCTCTTGACTTTCATTTATGTGGGCATTGGAAAGCTCTTGTCTACGCAACCCCGGTACCAAATGTAGAGACTCTTTGTGCTAATATTGTCGACGGCTGTAATACAATACGCCATTCTCCACGGCTGCATCAGCGCATCAGGTATTCCATGCGACGGAGGGTGGATGCATGTATCCTCGCTAACGGAGAACATTTTGAACATTTCCTGTAACGAAGTGTTTGAAGTCACGCTGGTACGTTCTGTTGTTGTGTTTTCATTCCATGATTAATGTGATTTGAAGAGAAGTAATAAAATGAGCTCTAACATGGAAAGTAAGTGTTTCCGGACAGATGTCCATGTAACATATTTTCTTTCTTTGTGCGTGAGGAATGTTTCCTGAAAGTTTGGCCGTACATTTTTGTAACACCCTGTATGTGCTGACAAAACTGATCTTGAACCAGATGCCTTCTCTGAGGAGATGTATTGTACTGCATTTGGAACATAGAAAACAGATAATGAACAGCAGAAACATTCCTTTGCAGTGTAGTTGATACATCAGTCAACTGATAAAATGACTTTGTGTGTTGACATTGCTTTATGAAGAATGACATCAAAGTGGTTCACATGTCTTTTGAGTGTCAGTTGTTACTTGTTTTACATGAAGGGACCCATTGTTGCAAGTGTTAAAAGTAAAGTGCACAGGTCACAAAGTTTAGCTCTTGACGTAAGACGAGGCTCTGGGCGAGATTAGTTTTGTATGGCCTTTCCTGTTTCTTGATAAACATACCTTTCTAAAAGTTTTTTGGATAATACCATTTTAAACTCATTCCCCACCAGTATCAGTTGGTCATTAGTTTTGATTCATTTTCCAAATTGAATAATATTTGTTTTGTTAGGGTTAAGGGTCAGCCTCTTTGCATTGAATCATGAATGCAAGGACTTTATGGCTTGATCAGTTCTTGTTGAAGAGAATCCATAACATCCTCACTATTAAACTGTCATCTGCCAACAATACGAACTTAGCTGCAGTTTCTGTGGTCGGAATGCCATCTGTATAAATAAAGAAGAGAACGGGGCATAGCACACTACCCTATTTTTACTGATGTTGCATCAGATACTAATCTCATTTTGTAAGTAAAATGAGGTAATGAGTTCCACAATCCATGATCTATTTTGCAAATGTAATTGAAACTACTAGATTTCTATCACATTTATCCCTATTGCTTCCAACTTACCTAAAGAATTTAATGACTTAACAGGTCTAAATTAAATTCTACAACACTGTTGTTTTTATCCAGGTTTCTAAATGATCTGTGTAATCCATTATTGCTGTTTCCTTACTTTTACCTGTTCAAAAGTGGTGGTGATTATTGTTAAGTAGGGTATTTGCAGTTTCATTAATGTCTTGATTACTTTAGGCAATGCTGAGAGGACTGATGTGGGTTGATAATTTTGTACTTTATGCTTGTCACCAGTATTGAATAGAGACATTATTTTTGACAATTTTAATTGAGGGGGGAGGGGGGACACTCGCTCAGTGGCTGATGGCTGATACAACGTAACACAAGGGCTTTGGAATGTGTGAAGCATAAAGAGTTAAGTGACACTGGTTGTTTGTCTATATGTGCTGACATTGAGGCTTTTAATCACCTTTACTACTTCGTGTTCGCTAACTGAAACTAACCTTATGCTGTAGGCAGGTGTAAGATATTTGACTTTATCGTGATATGGGAAATTTAAGCTGTTTGGGAAGCATTTATAAAATAATCATACATATAGTTTGGCAGGGGTTTTGCTGATATTATTATCAGTATTTTTTATTTATTTGTTTGTATAAATCTTTTTCAGTACATATATTGTACACAGGATATTGGACAGAATACCTTTTTTAGCTATTCGTTTTTCAAACGTCAAACATACATGATTCCAATTTTTATGACAAATTGGATCTATACAGTTAATAATTACAAATTTCTGAAATACTGTATATTTATAACTTATTTCTACAATTAAAGGTACAAGTTACATTTTTCTTGCATAAGATACTGTGAGATTGAATAGTAGCAGTTTTTCAGAAGGGAGGCTGTCACAGACTTTTTAAAACTTTGTAGTTCAGGAAGAGATTTTGTGTGTCTTGGTAATCTGTTGTAAAGTTGTTCCAGCATGATATACACCTTTTTGCATAATGTTGTGTTACAATGATTAACATGTATGTCACTGTCTGACCTGGTACTGTAATCATGGACACTTTTGTTTTGAGGAAAAAGGTTTTCTTTTCTCACTATGCTTTTTTTGACATGCATAACTACTTCCAATATATAAATGCAGGGAGGGGGTAGGATCTTTAGATCTTTAGAGGTTTGCATGGATTTCTACTGCTAACTCGTTTCATTATTCTTACAATAGCCATTTGTTTCCAGAAAACTGTTATAGCCTTGTGTACATTTCCCCAGAAAATGTTACCGTACTTCAATATTGAATGTACACGAGCGAAGTATACAGCCCTAACTGTTTCTACACTAGTATTGTTGCAGAGAATTCTTACTACATAGCTCATTTTTGCTGGTTTTGAATTTAGGGATGTGATAAGAGTGCTCCATTTAAGATTCTCCTGGATGTGAACCCCAAGAAATTTAGTTTCATTGTCAGCACTAATGTTTTGGTTATCTATACATATTCCAGGTTGTGCCGGATTTTTATTTTGATCAGTGTGGAAATTCATGAGTACCTTTTTTTGGGGATTAACTAATAGTCTGTTTCTGGTAAACCATTCACTCTTTTTGTAGTATCTTTTGCAGATGCAGTAAGATTCTGCTTTATTCCCTTCAATCAATAGGCTGGTGTCATCTGCAAACAGTACTGGTACAGAATCTCTAGCGTGTGATGGGAAATCATTAATGTAGACCAAAAAAGGAAGGCACCTAAAATGGAGCCCTGTGGAATACCTTGGCTTAGTCCACATGGTTCTGAAAGGTGTACCTGGAATTCATTTCCTTCCGTGTACTTAATTTGTTACCCGAGAGCGATATTTCAAATATGATTCAGTCCACTGATTTGGCACACCTCTTACACCATACCATTCAAGCTTCCTCAGGAGTATAGAATGGTGAATAACATTTTGTTAGGTCCAAGAATAAACCTGAGATTTCTGTAGTTCTCCACTGCATTTAAGACCTGGTTTATCAGACTGAAAGTGGCTGTTTCAGTTGATCACTGAGGTCTGAAGCCATGTTGACATCCAGAAATATTATTCTTGTTGAAGAATGTAATTAGTTTTGGAAGGAACACTTTTCAACAATTTTCAAAAACCCTGACAATAGAGACACAGGCCTATAGTTACCCATGCATTGATGATCACCTTTTTTATATAGGGGTATTACTTTTGCCATTTTCAGATGCTGAGGGAAGACACCACATAAGGATGAATTGCATATGTCCAATAAAGGTGAAGGTATTTGTCTTGCTGTTATTTTTATAATATAATCTGGAATATCATCAATACCAGTTGAATAATTACTCTTCAGTGAATTAATGGTATTTAGGATCTCTGTTTGGCTTACTGGACTGAGGAACATGGATACATTATTTATTCCTATAGATGAAAGTTCTTTACATGTTGTATTAGGTGGATTTCCAAATTTTTCCTTCACTAATTTTCCAGCAACAGTTGCATAATTAGAATTGAAGCTGTTTGCAACTGGCCTAGGGTCAGTGACATTCTTGCCATCATGTGATATCTCAATATTTTTGTGAGTTTTGTTCTTCCCCGTAAGATCCTGCACAGCTTTCCACATGGACTTAGTTTTATTCGATGAGTTCATAATGTATTTGTCATTTTCTTTAATGACCCGTTTCAAAATTAACTTGTATTTTTTTAAATAATTAATGAAGTCTGGATTGCTGTGAGTTTTTGACTGCAGAAAAAGTTCCCACTTCGTTCTACAAGATAATGTAATGCCTGATGTAATCCAGTTTTTGAATCTATCTGTGCTTTTGGAAATCACTTTCCTTTGTGGAAAGGCTATGTCAAAGTTATGCTTGAAAATGTTCAAAAAATTTTCCATCTTTTCGTTGGTACTAGAGGTATCATATACTTATCTCCTAGATTGTTCGCTGATTAGGTACTGGAAGTATTCAATATTTTTCCAACTATTAATTCTTTTATGGATGACGTTTTCTATGCTGGTTGAAATGTGATTCACAGGTATGGTCAGTAATTGTGAAAGGTGGTTACTATAGCCAGTATCAGTTTTCTGATGTACACTTGTCCATGTTTACACATACCTGATCAAGGAGAACGACACTAGTTTTTGTTACATGTCTTGGGGAGCTAACAGTCAAAGATTGTAGGCTTTTATAATATTTAAAAATGTTTCACTGTGAGGGATATGACTCAAAGTCAACATTAAAATCACCGCTAGTACCACTGTTTTCCCAGTTGTCGTAAGTTTGCCTAAAGCAAGGTCCAATTTTTTGAAAAGAAAGAAAAAAGCGTTGCTAACGAGAGATCTATACACACATAAAATAAGTTTTTTCAGACATTAACTCAACAGCTGAGATTTCAAAGTCTCTTTAACAACCAAGTTTGCAAACAGATGCTATACTCTTATAATCTACATTTTCTCTTACATATATAAAAGTTCCCCCCTGTTTTGATTCCATTCTGCAAAATCAGTTTGCAGGGTTAAAATGGATTATTTTTAAGTACTGAAAATAATCATTTTGTAGCCCATGCTCACAAAAACATAACACTGAAACATCTTTCCATTCACTATTGAGGAATATATTTATTTCATCAACTTTGTTAATGACTGTACATTCTGGTGTACAATCTTCAGTATGTATTTGCAATTTAATTCTGCATCACATTTTGTTTTGGTGATAGTCTAGTTCCCTAAAAAATGTCTTTCGCCATTTTTATAAGACATCTTTCTTTATGACCCATTTGTCCGAACTACTTTGGACTGCTTCTATATTATGCCTATTGTGACTCAAATTTGCTGGACAATTTCTTCAACCAAAAATTCTTTCCCTCTGTGATTTAAATGCAGGCCATGGCTGGTGTGCATGGACTTGTCTAATGTGCTTACATTTATTAAGTTCATATACAGAAACTTTTTGCATACAGCATCTCTTTTTAAGTGTAGTTTCATGCTCTCCTTTTATATTCCCTATTTTACTTTTTAGTATGTCCCATATAGACTTAGCTTTATTGCCCAGCAGTCTGCTGCTGTTTCCAAGTTGTTTCACATTCACAGTTCCTTTCAGTATGCTTTCTTGAGTTTTTACATGTTCTATGATTGAGACCTAAGACTTTTAAGTCTTACAGGAAATCTTAATGCCTGATTTAAACCAGGAACTAGAGTGCTAAATATTTCGGGAGTGTGTGCTGGACAGTACATTTACTTGACCACTGTAACATCTGTCCTATGATATTAAGCATGTTATGCAGCAGTTTAGTTACTTGATTTGGCTAATGGCTCTATTACGAAGGGATAAGTCTTCATTCTGATTTGCACTGTAGTTATTCACAAGATGATTTAATTTCTTGACAGATTTCTGTTCTTCCTGTTACAGTTTCCAGTTAAGCAAATGCATTTAATATTAGTTGTGCTTGATGCCAGATGTGGGGTATATAATTTTCAGTAATGAGGCCTTGTGGTTTAAGTGTCCTAGCCATAATTATGGTTGTTGTTCATTCAGTTCATCAGTCTGATGGGAAATAATTATATAGAAATAAACAGAAGTTGTAAAATTGAAGTGAAGAGTGATTCTGACAGCAATTTATTGAAATGCTATCTAGAAGGAAAATTAGTGAGGCATGACCAGCAGGACAAGGAAAGTTGGAAAAAAAGGTGCAGCAACAGCAGTTTGTGAGTAAAGAAAAAATTGTATTCAAATTAAATTTAATAAAATTAATACACAACTAACACCTCCAGAATAATTTTAAAGTAAATGGTAAAGGATATTTTTAATTGTACATTTTATTTTATTTAGTATGATTGTTGCAAACTTGCAGAATATATGCCAGTAAATATCAGAAATGCATATTGCATTATGCCAAAAATGAAATTCATTTCACAGTTCGATTAAATGAAGGGATAACTTAATAGGACATGTCCTTTGACATAAAGGAATAGCCAGTTTGCTGTTGGAAAGGGAGAGGGGATAAACCTTGTATTAGGGGTGATCAAAAAGTTTGAGGGTGTTGCTGCAGCTTTTATGCAGCATAGCTTGATTCCGATGCATGTATATAAGCACAGGCGTGTAGGCAAATAAGTGTGGCATTCATATCTTTCCGAAGTGGATGCAGAAATGTGAGCTATGGCAACGTTATTACCAAATACATCCAAACAGGACCAACATGCTGTCATTCTTTTCTTGGCTGCTAAATGACAAACACCACGAGACATTCATTTAAGAACTGAAGCATTCCACAGAGGAGCAGCATACGCAAGTGCAGAAGTCCTTATGAGGTGTGGATTGGTTCCCCAGCTTCTGTCAGTCAGCTTCTCAAGTATCCCATTGTGAGCAATGACTTTGTTTCATGTTTAGACATTACTGCCTGTATCCATTCAAATTTATCTCCTGTTACAGGAGGTTACAAATGTTTGGCTCTAGTAAGAAGGTCCAAATTTGTGTAGGTTTCAGTAGTTAGAGATGAAGAGGCTTGCACAGGGCAGATTAGGGTGGAGAATGGCATCAAACTAGTCTTAGGACTGAAGACCACTAGAAGCCAAAACTGAAGATGCTAATTCAGATAGTGGCTTTCATGTACATATGCAGATTGAAACAACAAATAACAATTTCTATGAAGGGCAGAATTTGAGCCTGGGTCTCCTGCTCACTACCCAGGTGTGCTAACCACTACACACCTATGGCTTACTGGCTTTTCGCAACAGTACAGAGTACCGTAGCATGTGTCCCTCATACAAATTCCCAAGTGACACCTCAGCCAACTTGTAGTCTGTGGGTTAGCGCATCTGCTTAGTGATCAGAAGACCCAGAGTAGAAAAAACAAACACACACACACACACACACACACACACACACACACACACACACACACACACACACACACACATACGGAGAGGGGGGGGGGGGAGAGAGAGAGAGAGAGAGAGAGAGAGAGAGAGAGAGAGAGAATGTTTCTAGTGCTGGTGTCAATGGAGATGTTGAAGCAGGTACATTTTCTTTTTAAGGGACTGTACATTTTATAACTGCATTCAGTAGCTCGTAGAGAAGGCAATTACAGTGATAGTGTTTTTTAATGTCGACATTGAAAGCTGTCATGAAAAAATTGAGAAATACCCCAGATTTGAGAGCATGGTGGCTGGAATCTGCATTAGCAGTGCAAACACTGCCAAGCAGAGCTGTAATGCTACGCTGTGTCAGAATGTCAACACATTTGCCTGTTTGTCTGAACTGCAGGCCGCCATTTCGACGTAAACATTTGTTGCATGCAGACGTGTACACCAGTGGGGAAAAGTTGGATATACTACTTTAATGTGGTGCATGTAATGGAAATACTGCGAATACAACACAGATAGTATAGAACTATCTGTCAGGAGTGTCATTGTCTGATGCGCCAGACAGTTGCGTGAATTATTAAAAAACTAGTGTGGACAGGCTGCTTGAATATTAAAAAGAGGACAAGAAAGAAGATTGCATCTGACAGAACATGAAGAAACTGTTCTGGCTACATCAGGCGAATTCATACAGTGGTAGAGAGACATATTCCCAAGTAATATGCGATCAGCCAGAAGTGTCATTTGCATCCTGCATTGGCAGAATTTCCATCCATATCATCTGTTACATCAGGCACTTGATGACCATGATTTTGAATGTCGTACAGAATTTTGTTTGCCCTTCAGCAACTGAAAGACAACCCTACGTTTTTCTAATTGTGTGCTCTGTAGTGATGAAGCAAAGTTTACTAACCACGGTAATGTAAATTTGCGTAACATTCTCTACTAGATTGCCAAAACTCCACACTGGCTTAGTCAAGTGCAACATACAGCATAAACTTACGGTGCAGCATCATAGGAAATTACATTGTGGTACCTTACTTTATCTCAGGCTTTCTAAATGGACATTAATACACACAATTTCAGAGAAATATTCTGCCACTTCTAGAAGAGGTACCACTAGATATTCATCAGTGTACTTCGCTGTAACACGGCGGGTGTCCAGATCACTTGTTACATGTTACAATGCAAATGCTGAATATGAACTTTCCTGGATGTTCGGTAGGATGAAATTCTGTTGTCAAATGGCCTGCGAGGTCCTCCTATTAGACTTCTCTAGGTTTCTGTTCTTGGAATCACTCAAAAATGCAGTTTATGGTGAAGCCCCAATTATGCCAGACAATGTGTCTCATTGAATCGCCTGTGCATGCTCTGCCATATGATATACTGTAATGACACCTGTTCATCGTTGTTTTGAATAGTGATTGCAAATGTGCTATTCAGTTCATGGTCAACAGTTTGAACACATGCTTAAATGAAGGGTAAAGTAAATCCTTTTGGAAGACAAAATTTATGTTACATGATTTGGGTGGTTACAGAACATTGTTAGTAAATTGTTTATTTTACGTGTGTATGAAATAGTATTGCAGTGTCAAATCAACTGCATGTATTGCACATAGCTGGTGACACTGCCATTATGTGCTTACTTTCAGCATGAAACGATGTTTTGTTGAGAAAAATATTTATTTTGGTGTGTATAGGTGCTCACCAAAGTATTCTTTATAAAATGTTTAGTGCAGTGAGCATATCCCATATGACGCAAGTTAGAGCCGTGTAGGTAGGCAGTTGTCAGACAGCATGTATTTCACTAAGTAGCACGCACCTATATACAGGAAAAGGTAGGTCAAATATTATTTCTAACATCTACATGTTTGATGCAATAGTTCCTTTTTGCGGTGTACAAAATTTCTTTGTTTTTGAAGAATGAACAGTTGATTTCCCTGTTTCAGCACACGTAAATCTGGGAGGATACACAAATATGAAATAGTTTCCTAAGCCCATTACACTAGATTCTAGCCATTCTTGTATTTCCGTATGCAGCATTTGTAGGTGAACATGTATCTAGGTTGTAAATTGGTTCAAGGAGAAATAAAACTTCATTCTCATTGTGCAGCCTACCCTATGATATGCAACTACACAGCCTGGTCTGAGGTGCCTGCTTGGCAGTGCTTCCACTAAAATTGCCATTGCCGGCCACTGGGCTCACACATTCTGGGACACAACTCGAATTTTTATATGACGGGTTTCAACATCAACATTAACAAATGTTATGTCTTTGTAATTATCTTCTTGAGAGGTATTGAATGCAGTTATAAGAAGCAAACAGTTCAGTTTAAAGAAAGTGCTTGCTTCAATATTGCCATTGATACCAGACTAAAATCAATAACCAAACAAAAACATATGTGCCCCTTGACAGTCTAACGTTTTTCGAAAACCGTGTTATGATGTGTGTAACATTCATGAAATAAAAGGTGCTAACTCTTATGCGACTCAACCTGTATAAATCATAGATGTTTGAGACTTGAAAAGGTCTTGGAACAGCATACTTTCATTTGGTTAGTGACTTTCACTTTTAATTTGACAATTGACTGAATTAATTGTAGATATGCTATCATAATAAATTGTTGTGCTCATTGCTGTGTGTCGTGACCCCATGAACCAAGTGTCTCCATCCCAGATGGTTGTCAGCTTCTCTTAGTGTCTGCTGAAGAGGTAGACCGAAGATCATCTTGATATGATCCCTCCATCTGCTCACTGCTCTTCCTCTTGGTGCCGTGTCTCCTTGCAAAATTATTTTCTCCATCTCTTCTCACAATATGGCCAAAGAACTGGAGAATTTTTTTGGTGACTCGAAAAGAAAGGCGTCTGGAGATTTCAAGTTGTTCAATAATGGACACATTTATTCTTCTTTCGGTCCATTTCATGCACAGCATCCTACGCCAGCACCAGAGCTCAATCACATCAATGCGGTAATGAAATAAAATTCAGCTATGGATATACATTGTATGGAAGTGATGCTTCGTACATGTAAATACTGCTGCACTTTGGTAGGAAAGGCAGAATTGAGAATGAGCAGTAATTTGTGCTTTAAAGTCCCAGTGTGACTGTTTGAAACTGAGTAGGCTGTGCACTCTCCAGTGGTTTCAATTTTACTTTTATAATAGAAATCCACAGTGCTGTCTGTGTGCTTGTTATGGGATGAGCTAAAATCAGCTTCATTTTTGTACTAGTTAAATAATTTATATGAAAACACTGGTGTAACAGCAGGCTGAAACTGGTAGGTTTCATTGTTTTCAGGTAAATGGGGGAGGGGGTGATAGAAATATTTTTTTTATTTTATTTAGGTATTAAGAGGAGAGAGGAAAAAACTCCTGTACCTCATTAATGAAATCTGAAGACCAGAATGTTTGGTATGTTTTGTAGCTCTTCATACAGACATGGTAGTATCCTGAAGTAAAATTGTTTTGGTACAAAGGTAGATAATAGGGGGCCTAGTTATACTTCTGCCCAAAATGTGATTAAATATCATAGGATTGTGAAACACATACGGAAATTGTCTCGCATGAGGTACAGTTAAGAGTAATGTTGTATTGTGTAATCTCAATGACTCCTCGATTTGGAGGAGGCTTTTGACACCTGTTGGAGAACTGTTATTCTCCATACTCTTTACACATGGGGCTTCTGTGGGCGTCTGCCCTGTATTCTTCGGGCATTTTTACAAGACAGTTTTCAAGGTGCGTGTGGGTTCTGCCTTGTTGGACAAGTTTATCCAGGAAAATGGTGTGCCCTCAGGGTTCCGTCCTGAACATTGTCCTCTTTCCTATCGTCATTAACCCTGTAATGACCTGTCTCCCGCCGGGCATCTCCGGCTCTCTTTCTGTAGAAGATTTTGCCATCTATTGCAGTTCTCCTCTGATCTCACTGAGTGGCATCTTCAGCGCTGTCCTGATTGCCTTTACTCCTGGAGCATCGACAGTGGCTTTCCATTTTCCCATGACAAAACAGTCTGTATGAATTTCTGGTGGCACAAATGGTTTCTCTCACTGCCTCTACATCTTGGGCCTGTTGCCCTTCTGTTCGTTGAAACTATGAAATTTCTGGGGCTCATGCTAGATAGGAAACATTCTTGGTCCTCCCATGTCTTACCTGGTAGCCCACTGTACACAGTCCGTCAATCTCAGTGTCCTCAATAGTACTTCCTGGGGTGTCAATCGAACCACACTCCTTTGTTTGTACCAGTCCCTTGTCCGTTCGAAACCAGACTATGGGTGCTTTGTTTATGCGTCTGCATGCCCATCCCTCTTAGCTGTCTCAACACTATCCACCATCGTGGCATCTGTTCGGCCACAGGTGCCTTTTACGTTGAGAGGCTATATGCTGAAGCTCTTGAAACTACCACTGTCCTACCATCGTGACTTTCCCTCAGCAGGTATGCAAGCCATTTGTCTGCCATGCGTGGCCACCCTCCTATTTCTCCTTCTTTGATGATTCCTTTGATTGTCAGTAAGGGGCTCGTCCCTCTTCTGTTACCTCCTGGAGTCCACTTTCGCCACTTGCTGCGGTGGCTTAATTTCACACTACCTGCTATTTTCGCAGTCGGTGTGAACCCTTCACCACCTTGGCTTTGTGAAGCAACCCATGTTAACCTTTGCCTTCATTTGATTCCTAAGGATGCCACTCCAGCCTTGATCTATCGCCTTCAGTTTCACAATCTTCACATGGAACTTTGCGATAGTATCTTTGTCTACACTGAGGGCTCTCGGCTGACCATGGGGTCGGGTGTGCCTTCGTCAGTGGCACCTGTGACTTTTGATATCGGCTTCTGGCACACTCCTCAGTATTTAAAGCCGAGCTCTTCATGTTGTATCAGGCCACGAAGTACATCTGGTGACACAACCTTTCCAATTGTCCTCTGCTCAGACTCATTCAGTGCCCTCCATAGTATGTGTGCACTGTACACTGCTCATCCATTAGTGCAGCAAGTCTAGGAAAACTGTCACTTGCTCACTCATTGTGGAGCCAGTATCATGTTTCTGTGGGTCCCTGGTCATGTCGGTCTGCCAGGAAATGAGGCTGCTGACACTGTTGCCAAGGCTGCAGTCCTAGTACCTCAGCTCACGAGTACCGATCTTCCTTCCGATCTCTAGAAAGCCGTTTGTCAGGTGGTGGTGTCCCTTTGGCAACACCAATAGTCCTCCCTTCATGGGAATAAGCTTTGGCTCATTAAGCCTTTCCCAGTGCCTTGCATGACCACCTCTCGCCCCTCCTGCTGGGAGGAGATTATTTTAACATGGCCTCATATTGGGCACTGCCTTTGTATCCATCATCATTTGCTATGTGGTGCTACCGCACCACTTTGTACACATTGTGCCCAAATTTTGTCTGCCACTTCCTGCTGGAATGCCCTTTTATTAACAATTTACTTCACAGCTTGGCTTTCCATTTGATTTATCAGTCGCATTTTACTTTTTATCCGCCGAAGCAATATGGTGAAGGTCATTTAATTTTTAGATTTGGACCTCAATTTCTGCATGGTGTCTTTAGCCCTTTTTGAACATGCCTGTTTTTAGCTGTGTCATATTCTGTCCTTTGGGACTAATGTATAGTCGTTTAACTCCTTTGTGTGTTCGTGTTCCATAGTTTTGACTTGGGCGATTATGACCCCCAGTTGTTTTTTGCACTGTAAAGCAAAATAAAACCAATCCATGACTCCTCTTATTCTTGTTTCTCTAAGAGGTCAGCATAGTCATATGGGTTTTGGCAATGTTAGTGATAGTTGGTGGCTGGATGACCTTACTAAGACCATCATTCCCCTGGGATGGGATCTCTCTACCCCATCTGCTTGTGTCTAGAGTAAATCTCATGTTTAAGTGTGAGAAAGTTTTCTAAATGTCTGTGGAGTGTGTATCTGAGGTAAGATACTGGGTATCAGTCCAGTGTTCACCTAGTTGGGTGCGAGGAATCCAATTAAGTCACATCCAGTCTGCCCAGGTCACCAGGCCTTCTTGTTAATCTGAGAGGTGGATTCAATCCAGGGCAAGCTCGCATCCCCAAATCCTGGAAGCAGAATGTTAGCACACTCAACTAAGTAGGTGGGTATGTATATTCTCCGCAAATGATGAACATAAATGATAATGCCATATTATTGCTCTGTCTCAGACCAAGTAATCAGCTTTAATGGCTGAAGGAAGTTGCTAACACATGGACATTTATTCCTAATTGCACTTGCCAATGGCATTTTTCCTCACCCTATTTCTGAATCTGTAACATAGTTATTATTGCAGACTTTTTAATGTTAACGTTGCACTTTGTTAGTGTTGGTTGCAGTTCAGTAAATGAACTATCTATATCACACATTATTGCTCTGTCCCCAAAATTACTATACTTCCTCAGCACCACATGCTAGTTATGTTAAGGAAATGTGGAACAACCTCATGCTGTAAATGCAACTTTTGTGCCATTTTGTATTTATTACTTCCACATTGTCAGTATGGTTGTAACACGAGAGTTCTGTAAGTGGTCATATTGACTTTGATGAAATCTTATCAACGGAGCTACAGCATCGTGTTGTTGCAATGTGACGCCACAACTTGGCAGATAAACTGAGGAGATTTCATCAGTCAAATTTGCCGATAAAGCCTGCGATCCCACATGGGTCAAATTGACTGTCTTGATTTTTTTCTGTGTATGACAGTATTTTTTTTCCCTAAACTTTGAACATTTGTGATCTTTATTTCTTTTCATCAGAGACTGGACTGTAGAAATTAGACCTGTAGCTATGCTTTTTACTATGTTTCACTGGGTACTTAGAACCATGGCAGTGGTGATTTTGATACCTTAACATTTTTTATGAACCTATGTTGGAGTACTGCAAATGCTCAGCTGCCTTGCCCATGACTATATGATGTTGTAATGTACGTGTGGTTGTGTATAAGTCATGATATAGGTACAACAATTGTTCATAAGGTTGTCAGAGGAGGAAGTAATGGAATACTTAGAACTTCTGCAAGGAGTTTAGTAAGAGTCCGAAGGTCATGAAATTGAAACACAAGTAGAAACTAAACATTACTGCATGAAGTGAAATTAGTTGTCTTTTGAGAAGTAAAACCAATGTCTGTTACCACAAGAAGACATGTTTCCGTCAAACAAGGTTGTTGTTCAGGGAAGGATGATACTTGATGCTGCAGGGGGGAAACACGGAGGAAGAGGTAGATGCCAGTTGCCAGCGCATACTATGTAGACCATTCAGTAAAGTCTAAACATAATGAGATCTATGTTCAGATCTTGAATGCACCTAGAAGACTACAAAAGCAAAATATTTCATGAAAATAATGGGATCAACGCCTCTTGTGAAGCGAAACATCAAAATTCACACCATTGCTAGTTCTGGTCAGCTGTTCGTAGATGACTCAGTGCTGAAACATACAAAACTTTGCAAAGAGACAGAATCCCATAGGCAACTTGGAAACAGTGGTTGGAGTATTTCTCCTTCTGATCTAGGTGCATTCATTGCAGTTTTGTACTCCCATGGCTTTATGTGCTATAGGAATCAAAATTGATGGGTTGTGGTCCAAAAACTGGGGATCACAGCCCTTACATAACACAATGTCAAGAGAGATTCACAAATTTGACATTGTTTCACTTCACTATTGTGGAACGAAGGACAATAAGACTAAAGCTGTAAAAGTTTGCATTGGTGTCACAAGTTCATGCTCGTCACACAGAAAATTTTATAGTCCAGGAAGAACCATAAAAATTGATGAAAAATATTTGCCACTAAAGTAGATGCAAATTGATGCAAAACGTAGCACCAGATACATTTAGTGTCAAATTTTTAAGAGCTGATGTAGACATCAAATTTCTTAAACGCATATTCATGGGAGGAAAAGAGTGATGTCAGCCAGAGAATGAAACCCTTCCTAAATACATTGCCATGAATCTTATTGGAACATCCTTACAATCTGGAATCTGACTACACAAAAATATTTACACATTTTTTGCATGTAGCCAAAATATTCAAGAGTACACTATTGGGTACAGTGTACTGTTGAGAAGATACACCAATATTAAAAAGGCTGTCAAAAGCACCACTATATTTTATGAATTCGTGATTCATCTGCATGCATAAACGAGCCATTTTGCTTTGTATAATGGGGGAGGGGGAGGATTTGTACCACTCTCATCCATTTACTGTGCTGTTCCATTTGCACAAGGAGCAATAACTGAATGTACTGACAGGTGTAAGACACTGAACTCACATTTAAGAGCACGGTGGTTCAAATCCTTGTCCTGATTTCAGTGGCGACCCTAAATCATTAAGTGTAAATGTCAGGGTGATCCCTTTGAAAATGATGTGCAATTTCCTTACATACCTTTCCATAATCACAGCAGATATTCAAACTGTTATGACCCCATTGCAAACGTAATATTAAACTATCTCTCCTTAATTTTTGAATCTGGAGTGGGGGGGGGATGAATGACTAAATGCATGCTTTTCTTATTCCGATGATCCTTGTGTGAGCTACATTAAGGTAGCAGAATTGCTGTGCATACTTTCTCAATTCTTTTTCATGAATCCAAACAACAAGGGTCTCCTCTTTTTGTAGAATTCTTGTTTAACTTCACTGACTAGATCTTTCATACTTTCGGATGGTCAACACTGACCTGACGAAGTGAGCTGGTGCAGTGATAAGACACTGGACTCACTCAGGACGACGGTGGTTAATATCTCTGGCCAGCCATCCTGATTTAGATTCCTCCTCCTCCTCCTCCTCCCCCTCCTCCTCCTCCTCCTCATCCTCCCTCCCTGAACTCTAGTAACGTCACTGTTGGCGGTATGTTAAACCCTAATCTCCCTCCCTCCCACACTGACCTGTAACAATCTTAGCAGCAGGCATTTAAATTGGTGATGTATGCTTTTACATCTACTTCATAAAGACCACTAACAGTTAAGTGCTGCACTGAATGGGTTGTGATTTCCAGCTTCTACAAGAAATTAAAATCTTCCTTTTCCCTTCGGTACTACTGATTTTACATGTTCGCTAAATGTAACCTAGTGGGCTGTTAAAAAATGTTGCAGTAAAATGGTTTCGTTTCTTTCTGTCATTTTTGAAGGTTGTCTAGTATTTATCCACATCTAGAGTGAGTATTGTTCACAATAACAAATAGAAATATTATCGAAGTCATTATCCATTTTCTTACAATTTTACAGTGACTTTACTTTTTTGTAGACAATGGCATACTCATCTACAGAGTGGCAACTTGGTTTTGCCAAAATATTTCCAGGTTAAAGCTCCAAATTTCCCTCAACCAATTTTGTTGTATGTGAGAGCAAGTTTGATTTTACTGATTTCCATGGCTGAAAATGACATTTTTTGGTTGCACCTTCGCTTGCTAGTGATATTCCCAGTTCATCTAGAATTCAAAACAAAATATATACAAAACCCTTGCTATTCATTTTGCATATTAATGATCTGGCACACACTGTTAATAGTAACTTCAAAGTTGTTATGGATGATGCTGTTCTCTATAATGAAATACAGTGTGAAAAAGAGCTGCATAAATATTCAGTCAGATCATCATAAGGTTGACAGCTTGCTTTAAATATTCAGAAATGTAAAATTGTGTACTACACAAAATAAAAACTCAGTAGTGTATGACCGCGATATCAGTGAGTCACAATTTGAATATGTTGAACTCGAATGTGTAGGTGTAGCAATTTGTAGGGATATGAAATGTAATGATTGAAGAGATTCCATTGTTGGTAATGCAAGTGGCAGTCTTCTTCCATTGGTAGGATACTTGGAAAATGCAGTCAGTCTACACAGCAGATTGCTTACAAACCACTTGGGTGATTCATGCTTGAATATTTTTAAAGTATGTGGCACCCATACCAAATAAGATTAACAGGGGATATTGAAAGTGTTCAAAGGTGGATAGCATGAATGGTCACAGGTATTTTTGGCCCTTCAGAGTGTGTCAAAAATCCTGGAAAATTGGTCAGACAGTTAAAGAAACACAAATATCTTACGAAAGCCAACTTCCAAAGTTTCAGAAGCCAGCTTTAAGTGAGAAATCAAAGACCGCCCAATATATTGCTCACACGGGGACTGCAAAGACAGTATTAGAGTAGTTACAGTGTGCACACAGATGTTTAAGCAATCATTCTTTGTGCACTCCATATGCAAATGGCATGGAAGATGACCTAATAAATACTGTGGGAAGTACATCCTGCAGTACATTTCAGTGGTAGCAGAGTATAGGTATAGAACAGATAATTTTTTGTTGTTCTGAATATGTTATATCGTAATAATTTGTAACATCTACTCTTAATAAATTTACGATATTAATAAAAAACTTAATTTACAGTCGGAGAACTCACACTAGACACAAAATGTGCATAATTTTATCATTTTGTCTTCCTAAACTTAGTCTAAACTTGTTACAGAAGACAATACATGGTGTTGCAGTATTCATACCATTGCAGGGTAATCATGCATATAAGCTAACACTTAAAGGCACTTTCTATATGGAGCAACAATGACTCACGTGAGACACATTTGCCAAAACAATAGTGGTTGTTCCTAATTCTGCTGTAAGATTTTTTTTTTTTCCCCAGTCTAATAAATTTTCTGATAACACCAATGGAAACATTTTTGGTTTAATTATTAACAAAGCAGTGGAAAAGTGAAATTGGAACAGTAGTTTGGTAGTTTTATCAACAGTTACTACTAGCTCTTGCCACCCCTGTAAATTCCATTGTTACCACTGTGCTCACCATTTAGTTCCATACTGTGTTATTGTGCAATAACCCCAAGTATGAGCAATGCTCTCAGGAACATGCTTCAAAGTGTTGTGAATGGAGTGCAACAAAAATAGACTTCAAGAGCAGATATGCATCATATAGCAAGCTAGCCCCTCTCTACATTAAGGTGATAGTTGACTTCGAGCCTGACACTGTGAAAATTGGCAAAGTAATTGTTTTAATTAAAATTAATAAAAAAGGGACTGAATATTCAGTGCTGATCTACAAAAATGAAACACTGTTACATATGTAGATCTGTGTTTATATTTTTTTTAAATTAAAAACTTTTGCTCTATGGAAATAGCGAATCCATAACTACGTAACAAACTTTCATGTGCATGTCAGACTCTGACACACTCAAGTTATTTAATGGGAAATCAACCTGGAGTCAAAGAACTCTGACAATAATGAAGAGTGCAAAAGTTAAGCAGCAAATATTACAGTAATCCAGTGCACTTCCTCACCTTTCCTTATTGGACTCCACAATCAAGTCTTTCTGAAACGGAATTTCAGAGTAACAAAATCTCTTCACATTTATTTCCATCAATGAGGAATTTAGTCCCCCCACCCCCTACCACCATCCTGAGTCTCTCAGAATCCAGAGTTTTCCGGTAAATCTGATTTCCCTGAGAATTTGTGAGTTTTCAAGACTGTGATATGAGCTGTGTGTGCTGCTGACTTTGCTAAATTATTTTTATGTATTACAAATATTTGAAGTTTTGTGACTCAGTTAGCTACACTCAGTGCCTCATTTGTGTTGAATGTTCACCATGTACTATAATGTAATGGATTTGGCCAATTAAACATTCTTAGTTACTTGTCTCCAGCAGGATAATCCACGTAATCATACCTTGTTTATCAGTCAGTGTGGTGGTACAGTCCCATTTGACTTTTGGAAAGCTAGGAAAGTGTAATGTGTTCATCTGCATTTGGTATGTGCAACATATGAAGTTTGTAAAAGAAATTGCCACTATACAGGGATACAGTGAAAGATCAAAAGCAGTCCTGTAGTAATAGGCCATAACAAACAGTTTTTGTTTCTCTTTCCCAGCCTCATCCTTTTAGTGGAAAAAATAAGTTGTACTTCCGTCAGCTGCAGTTTCTTGTACTCTTGCTTATTATTTGACAAAATTGTATTTTCAATTTAAGTCAAAAGGTTATAGTTCAGAATATGATCTAGACTCCTGCAACACACACTAGTTGCATTGCTCTGTAATTCTGTGGTTCGTTCTTCTTCGAATTGGAAGTTACTAGCATTTTTAGTCATTTTACATGTGACTTGTGACTGCATGAGGGTTTTTTATATAAATGAGTTGTGATAGGTATTAAATCCCTAGAGCAGTGTAAAATATGATAATGATTCTAATAGGGCCTTCTACCCAGCATTCTTAATTTCAGTTGTTTGAAAAATGGATGTGCTTATTTCAAGGATATCTTTTTCTGCCATGATGATGCAAGTTTACACTACCAGTATCTCTTGCCCCCCTCAGCCTCTCCGTTAGATGGTTTTCTTGCAGGAGACCCTGCTTGGACCTTGTTTATGATTGAGAATAGTTTCCACTTCTGCACCCCTGCAGGCTGGGGGGTTAGAATAGGCCCGAGGTATTCGTGCCTGTTGTAAGAGGAGACTAAAAGGAGTCTCACACCTTTTGGCCTTTAAGCGATGGTCCCCTGTAGGGTTTAATGTCAATTTTTCAAAATTTTCCTGAAGAGCGAACCAATTTGCGAAGGGCGCCTTACGTGTAGCATGGTGTCCATTATGCATTGAGATCTTTAGTCCACTTTCTCGTCGTGGCATTGCAGTGCCGTTCATCCTCCTTATCTTGGGGAGGACACCTTCCTGGGTGCATTTTCCTCCACCCACTATGCAGTGTTGTTTTCTGCGCCGACGATGACCATGGAATTCTTTGCACCTCATATCCAGCATGGTAACCATTCTGTTGCGGTGGGGCCGCCATGTACCCTGTTGGTTGTAGTCCCCTGACTACACAGAAATTGCTCTGTTGATGCCTGCACCATTAACTCCCCACATATGCCAAGGATTCGATGCCCATCACTCTGGAGCATTGGGACTCCCGGCAATGGCCATCTTGCCAGGTGGCCTTTGCTGCGGCTGGGTGGCGCCCATGGGGGAGGGCCCCTGGTTGGAGTGGGTGGCATCAGGGCAGATGATGTACGACGAAGATTACCATGTCATCACTTGCTGGTGATCAAACGCCAGCAGTCTCTGTGAATTCAAAGTCTCAGTATAATGTAAGAAAGTATGATTGTAAATCGTTCCCCTCCATGGTCACACCATGGGAGGAGTGCCAGGCTAAGGATGGCAGCGAACCTTATTCGCCCCAGTACCTTGTATGTATGAGAGCTTATGGGGACACGTTTGTCTCAGTGAAGCCTCAGTTTTGTGTAGAGCATTGAGAGGCCAAGTTGGGGAGGTGGAGGGCTTGTCCAAAACCTGGTGAGGGTCAGTCTTGATAAAAATGGCATTCTCTGCCCAGTCACGGGCATTACTCGCTTGTGACAAGCTGGGGATGTTTCCATTACCATCGTGCCTCATAAGAGCTTAAATATGGTCCTGGGTATTATATTCCACAGTGACCTTCTTTTGCAGTGTGACGACGAGCTGCACATAAACTTAGTGATGAGGAGTTAATTACGTCTAACAATTCCATCGGGGTCCGAGGGATAATCAGGTTGCCACTGCTGCTATCATCTTGGCCTTCGAGGGTGACAAATTGCCCGAGAAGGTCAAGGTGATGGTCTATCACTGTGATGTATAGCCATATATCCCTCCCCCTGTGCTGTGCTTTAAGTGCTGGAAGTTCAGCCATATGTCTTCCCGCTGCACTTCCAGCATCACATCTTGAGATTGTGGATGTCCATCACATCCCAATACTCCGTGTCAGCTGCCGAGAGCATCATTTCCCTTTCTCACCAGACTGCAGCATTTTACAACGCGAAAGGAAAATCATGGAATACAAGACCCTGGACCGACAGACCTACACTGAGACTAATTGAGTGTCTACATCCTGTGGCTATGACCACCTCTTACACTGCCACTATGAGAATGGTTTTAGCCCCATCCGTTTCGCGAATTCTGGTCGGCTTTCCAAGCCAGAAGACTACACCTGCCCCCTTGATGATGGGAGCACTTCTCTCCCTGTTGCTCCCACACCATCTACCTCTGGAGCACTGCCCCCCCCCCCTCCAAGCATTAGGGAAACCAGTCCCCACTTCTCACCTGGAGAAGCGTAAGTCTTCTTTGGCACCTCTCGCTAGGAAGGAGTCCCTGAAGTCACTCCCTTCCCAGGTTCCCCCCCCCCCCCCCCCCCCCCCTCCTGAGTGGCTGCAGTGCCCAAAAGTAGCTGGTCATAGGGCTTCACGATCATCCTCAGTCCCGGAGACTGAATCTGTCAAGCCCTCCCAACCAGAGAAACCTAAGGAGCAGCGAGAGAAATCCAAAAAGACCACCCCCAAGTCAAAGGGACTTCTGGTGGCACCCACACCACTGCTACCTACAAGCTTTGTTTGAGGATGAGGTGGAGGTCCTGGTGTCTGCTGAGGACCAAGATCTCGCCTGACCCGCAGACACCATGGAAATAAATCAGTAGCAGCAGGCGACTGAGGTGTAAACTGCCTGATTGAATGTTCCGTGCCTTCCCAGCCTCGTGATCACGTCATCCTCCAATGGAATTGCAGCAGTTTATTCCACCACCTGGCTGAGCTACAGCAACTGTTAAGCTTTACACCTGCTTTCTGCATTGTCCTTCAGGAAACCTGGTTCCCAGCAATGCGGAACCCTGCCCTCCACGGCTATAAGGGATATTAAAAGAACCGTAGACTATAATGGTGTCAGGTGGAGTTTGCGTCTATGTCCTGGACTCAGCATGCAGTGAACCTGTGCCCCCTTCAAACCCCTCTTGAAGCCATGGCTATCAGGATAAGGATGATGCAGGAAATAACTGTCTGCAACATATATCTTCCTCCAGATGGTGCAGTACCCCTGAACGCATTGGCTGTGCTGATCCACTCACTAAACCTTTCTGACTCGAGATTTTAACACGCATAACCCCTTGTGGGGTGACACCGTGCTTAGTGGTCAAGGCACACACATTGAAAATTTACTGTCACAACTCGACCTCTGCCTCTTAAATACAGGTGCCCCCACACATTTCAGTGTGGCACGTGACATGTACTCGGCCATTTATCTCTGTTTGCAGTCCCATCTATCAACTGGAGAGCACATGATGACCTGTGTGGTAGTGACTATTTCCCCATCTTCCTGTCACTGCCTTGGCGTAAGCCTCAGACGCCTGCCCAGATGGGCTTTAAACAAGGTGGATTGAATAACTTTCACCTCTGCTGTCACTGTTGAATCTCCTCCACATGGTAACATCGATGTGATAGTTTTAGTCACCTGCTCAACCATCGTTTCTGCAGCAGAAAACACGATCCCTCGTTCTCTAGGGGCTCACGGCGAAAGGCAGTCACTTGGTGGTTGCCGGAAGTCGCTGAAGCAATTAAGGAGTGTCGGCGAGCTCTACAGTGCCCTAAGTGGCACCCTTTCCTGGAGCACCTAATAGTCGTTAAGCATCTCCGTGCCTGTGTTCGCCTGCTAATAAAATGATGGAAATAGGAATGTTGAGAGAGGTATAGGTATGTGTCAACCATTGAGTGCCATACATCGCCTTCCCAAGTCTGGACGAAGATCAGATGTCTTCTGGGTACCAGACTCCAACAGGTGTCCCTGACATTAACATCAATGGCGTGCTCTCTACTGACGCACGCACGATTGCCAAGCAGTTTGCTGAGCACTGTGCTCGAGCCTCTGCGTCGGTGAACTACCACGCAGCCTTTCACACCCTCAAATGACAGATGGAAAGGAAAATCCTCTTGTTCACTACATGCCACAGTGAATCCTATAATGCCCCCTTTTCAGAGTGGGAGCTCCTCAGCGCCCTTGCACATTGCCCCGACACAGCTCCTGATCCGGATCGGATCCACAGTCAGATGATCAAACATCTCTCGTCTGACAAGAAGCGAAACCTCCTTGTCACCTTCAACCAGATCTGGTGCAATGGCAGGAGAGCACAATCATTCTGGTGCTAAAACCTGGTAAAATCTGCTTGATGTGGATAGCTATCAGCCCATCAGCCTCACAAATGTTCTCTGTAAGCTGCTGGAACGTATGGTGGCGGTGGTTGGGTTGGGTCCTGGCCTACTGGCTCCATGTCAGGTTGGCTTCCACCAGGGTCTTTCTACAACTGATAATCTTGTGTCCCTCAAGTCTGCCATCCAAACAGCATTTTCCAGATGTCAACATCTGGTTGCTGTGTTTTTTGACTTACGTAAAGCATACGACATGACCTGGCAACATCATACCCATTCACAAGGCACAGTCATGGGCTCTAGGCAATGGCTTCCAGTTTTCAGCCATGAACTCATGTGTTATGCATTTGTCCGCATCGCACCATTCATTCAGAACCAGAACTTTACTCACTGTAGGGGAGACATATTGACTCTTAGGACTTGTTTCCAACACCTGATTGACTTGGCTACCTCACCTTCGTCAGCTTAATCAGAAGTGCTGGCATCACCTCAGTGCTGTCCGCTGCCTGAGCAACTCCAACTGGGGTGCAGATTGCTCTATGCTGCTGCAGCTCTACAGAGCCCTTGTTCAATCCTGCCTTGACTATGGGAGTGTGGTTTATGGTTCGGCAGTTCTCTCAGCATTGTTTACTCAACCCAGTGCACCACTGTGGCATTCACCTAGTGACAGGTTCTTTTAGAACGAGTCCGGTGACCAGTGTCCTGGTGGAGGCTGGAGTTGCTCCAGTGAAGGTTGGGTGTGCACAACTGCTCGTCAGTTACATTGCACACTTTCGTAGTTCTCCTGTGCGTCTGAATTACCATCTCCTTTTCCCAACCGCAGCAGTTCATCTCCTGCATTGGTGGCCCATGTCAGGGCTTAGCATTGCAGTTCACATCCGGTCACTTCTGTCTGAACTGTAGTCCTTCCTGTTACATCTCCTTGAGGTCCATTCACATACACCTCCATGGTGTACCCCTAGGTTGCAGATTCTTATGGACCTTTTGCATGGCCCTAACGACTCTGTTAACCCCACCGCTCTCTATCATTACTCTCGATTCTTGACATGTTCTGGGGGTCTGAAGTTGTTCACACAGACAGCTCGATGGCTGATGGTAATGTTAACTTTGTCTATGTGCACAGAGGCCATATTGAACAGCATCCCTTGCCCGCCGGCTGCAGTGAATTCATTGCAGAGCTTGTGGCCATATCTTGTGCACTTCAGTACATCCGTTCCCATTTTGGTGAGTCATTTCTTCTCTGTTCTGACTCCCTGAGCAGCTTAAAAGCTATCAACCATTGCTACCCTCACCATCCTTCTGTAGCAAACATCCAGGAGTCAATCTCTGCTCTGGAACGGTACAGTCGTTCAGTAGTGTTTGTGTGGACCCCAGGACACGTCAGAATCCCAGGCAACGAACTTGTTGACAGGCTGACCAAACAGGCTACATGGAAACAACTCCTGGAAATGGGCATCTCTGAAACTGATCTGCGTTATGTCTTACATCGCAAGGTTTTTCAGCTTTGGGAGACGGAATGGCATGACAGTATGCACAACAAACTGCGTGTCACTAAGGAGACTAAGAATGTGTGGAGGTCTGCCCTGCTTCTTGCAGGGAATCATTTGTCCTTTGTTGGCTCCACATTGGCCATAGGTGGCCCACACATCGTTACCTCCTCCATCACGAGGACCCACTTCAGTGTCGCTGTGGCTCGTAAATGACAGTCTTCCACCTGTTGCTGGACTGCCCATTTTTAGCCGCTCTGAAGTGGGCTTTTAACTTTCCCAGCACCCTACCTTTGGTGTTGGGGGACAGTGCCTCAACAGCAGCTTTAATTTTACATTTTATTCATGAGGGTGGCTTTTATCATTTGATCTGAGGTTTAGCGCATGTCCTTTGTCCCTGTGTGTCCTCTACCCTAGGGCTTTTAGGGTGGAGGTTTTAATGTGTTGCAGAGTGGCTGGCTTTTTTTTTTATTCTCACGGTTAGCCAGCCATTGTCATCTGCTTTCTTGCTTTTAATCTCTTCTCCCTGTTTCTTGCATCTCTCTGGTTTTGGTGTCCTGTTTCATCCATTGTAGTGTGTGTTGTCCTTCTGTTGTTCTTTTGGTTCTCCCTTTCTCCTGTTATTGTGCTGTACGTCTTCTTTGTTTTCTTCTTTCCCTTGGGTAGTTGTTCAACTGGGAACAGGGGACCAATAACAAAATCCTCCAGAAGTGTGGATCGTGCAGGGAAGGTCACCCAATGCAGTGTATGCTCCATTTTTGTACCTTTCCATCTTTGTATGATTTCTTTTAATAAAGTAATATACCCAAGATCCGGCATGGTAGCCATCCGGTCGTGCGTGTGCGTGATGGCGCACAGGGAATCCAAATGTGAATTACTGGCCAGGTAGCTGCTAATGCTGGCTGGTACCCATGGGGAGAGCCCTGTTCAGAGGGAATGGCACCATGCTAGATGATCAGCAAATGAAGTTGATGAAGTTACCTCCTGCGGGTGGCCATATGACTCCAGCAGTCTGTGTGGAAAGAAAGTCCTCTTTCAATGCAGAAAAATGCAGCCCTAAAATGTTCCCTTCCCTTGCTATGCCATGGGAGAAACATAGGGCATAGCAGCAAGCAGAAAAATACTCCCCCCCCCCCCCCCTCCTAATATTTGGTTTGCAGAAGGACCGATGGGTATTCCTTTTTGGGCACAAAGCCTGGAATCTTCATGGAGAACTTCGAAGACAAGTTTGAGGAAGTGTCAGGCACCTCTACAATGAAAAGTGGGTCAGTTTTGATTAAAACAGCATCCCCTGCCCAGTCACAGGTGCTACTTGCTTATAGCAAGCTGGGTGACATACCAGTGACTGTCACACCCCTATAATAATCTAAATATGGTTCAGGGCATCATTTGCCACCAAGAACTGCTCTTGCAATTTGATGATGAGCTACGCACCAACTTCGAGTGATGGGGCATATTTTGTCATGTAAGTAGGGGTCAAAAGAAAATAGGGTCACCACAGATGCATTCATCTTGGCTTTCGAGGGCAGTTCATTCCCTGGAGAGGTCAAGGTGATGGTGTATTGATGTGATGTGAAACTGTACACCCCCTCCATCATGTGATGCTTCAAATGTTTGAAATTCGGGCACGTATCTTTGTGATGCAGTTCTAGCCCCATCTGTAGAAGTTATGGATGAGTGCTGCATGCAAACACTCTTTGTGCCCCTCGCTTCATCTGTCAGCTGTGGAATGCTCACCTGCTTGCACCAATTTCCAGAGAGAAGAAAATACAGGAATACAAGACTGGACAAACTTACTTACAAAAGGCCAAAAAGAAGTACATGTGGTTATACCGAGCATGTAAAACAGTCATATGCTACAGCTGTGATGATGTTGCCGCCTTTGGTGACAGTACTCCACCTGTTACACCTCCTCCAGTGGGCCCTCGGGACTGCTCAACTATGCTAGCCCCCCCTGATGTTTGGGAGCTCCCCTACTGCTTCCTCCACACCTACTTAGAATTAGATGCCTTCCCACCCACTAGGGACATTGGTCCCCACCTCCCAGCCATAGATGAATCACGTTCCTCTGGCTTCTCATGCCAGGAAAGGGTCCCTCAGAACACTTCCTTCTAAAGTTTCTGGTGGTCTGCAACTGGACACCAGCCACTGGCTGAAGGAGCCAAAGGTTATTTGCAGGGCTTCGCGGTCATCGTCTTTACCTGAAAGATTCAGAGAAGCTCTCGGTCATTGAAATGCTGTTAGGAGAGGAAAGACAAGAAAAGTCGTCCAAGGAGAAAGATATTCCAGAGGCCCCCATGCCACCAGATCTCTCTTGTTCCACTCCTGTGGCCGAGGCAGAGATGCCGGTCGTCTGAGGCCCTGGGTCGCACCACGCAACAGAACCCAGAGCCTATTTCTGTTGATGTCTTAACCCCTCAACCATTGTCAGCAGGTGACTGTAGGACATAACACACTTCCTTCGTCCCTTCATGGCGTCACAGTACATCGACAAGATTATTCTCCAGTGGAATTGCAGCGGTTTTTTGCACCACCTGGCTAACACACATTTTAAGCACTTCACCTGCCTTGTGCATTGTCCTTCAGAAGAATTGGTTTCCAGCAGCATGGACCCCAGGCTTTCTTGAAAACCAATGATATTGTAAGAATCGTGCTACCTATGACAGTGTGTCAGGTGGAGTTCATGCATATGCTCCGTACACTATATAGCGAGCTTATGCCTTTTAATACACCTTTGGAGGCTGTGGCTGTTCAGGTAAGGGCATTTCAGGATATTACAATCTGCAATGTTTACATCACTCCCAATGGTGAAGTGTCTCAGAACAATTGTTTGCAATGGTTTCCCAACTCCCCACCTTTCCTAATCATGGGTTATTTCAATGCCCATAACCCATTGTGTGGTGGAACAATGATCACTGGTCGTGGTAGAGACTTCAAAAACTTACTGGCACAACTTGACTTCGTCCTATTGAATACTGGTGCCTCCACACTTTTCAAATATGGTGCACGGTACTTGCTAGGCCATTGACCTTTCCATCTGCAGTACTTGTTTTCTCCTGTCCATCCTTCAGCAACTCTCTCCTGGAAACCTACCCAGATAGGCTCTCAGTAGTGTTGACTGGTGCGCTTCCACCTCTGCTGTCACTGTTGCCCCCCCCCCCCTCCCCCGCTGTATGGAGATATCGGCAAGGCAGTCCAGAATACATATACGGCCCTTCAGCTGATTTAGTGATTCCTTGTTCCTCGGGCTTGCCTTGACAGTAGACAGTACCTTGATGGACATCAGAAGTCGCAGAGGCCATTATAGATTGTAGGCGGGCTCTCCAACACCATAAGCGGCACCCATCAATGGAGCACCTCAGTACCTTTAAGTGGCTCTGTGCCTAGTTCGACTACCTAACAATGGAAGTGAGTATGCCGAAAATGTTTCAACCATTGGACCATATACCTCTCCTTCCCAGGTTTGGGCAAAGATCAGGAATCTCTGTGGATGCCAAACACCTTCAGGTGTACCTGATATTACCTGGAATGGCACTGTCTACACTGACCCACATGCTGTCGTCAAACATTTTGGTTTCCATTTCGCTCAAGCCCCCTTCATCTTAGAGGACGACGGTTCAATCCCGTCTCCAGCCATCCTGATTTAGGTTTTGTGATTTCCCTAAATCGTTTCAGGCAAATGCTGGGATGGTTCCTTTGAAAGGGTGCGGCCGATTTCCTTCCCCATCCTTCCCTAACCCGAGCTTGCGCTCCGTCTCTAATGACCTCGTTGTCGACGGGAAGTTACACTAACCTCCTCCTCCTCCTCCTCCATCTGAGAATTAACCTCGTTTTTGTGTTCTAAAACAGTGGGTGGAGTGGAAGCAATTATCTTTTTCTACATGTCTTTTGGACTCATATAATGTTCCATTCAGTGAGTGGGAATTCGTCAGTGTCCTAGCCCACTGTCCTGATACAGCTGCAGGGCCTGACCACACCCACAACTGAACAATCAAGCATGTACCGGTGGGTTGTCAGTGTCACATCCTTGCCATCTTTCTCCACATCTGGAGAGAGGGCAACTTTCCATCGCAATGACAAGAATTCATCATTGTTCCAGTACTGGAACTGGGCAAGCATCCTTTAGAGAGGGATATTATTGTCCAGTTAGTCTCATCAATGTTCTCTGTGAGTTACTTGAATGCATGTTGAGCCAGCAGCTGTGCTGGCTCCTTGATTCTCTCGGTCTTCTGGATCTGTCATAGGGTGGTTTCACCAAGGTTGGTCCACTACTTATAATCTAGTTTACCTGGAGTCTGCCAGCTGAACAGCTTTTGCCCACTGTCAGCACCTTACAGCTGTCGTCTTAGACTGCAAATGGCTTATGACACCATATCCTTGCTACATTACACGAGTGGGGTCTCCATGGTCCCTCCCTCAGCTACAGCTTTGTCTTGATGTATCACACAGTCTAAAAGACTTCGTCCCTCAAGAGGTCCTCCGCCAACAATTTGTCTGCGTCCTTGGCGCAACTTGGGGTTTAGATGTATTCTATACTGATGGCTCGATGGTTGCTAGTCACGTGGGTGTTCCTTATACTCACATGGTACATACTGAACGGCACTCCTTTCCGGAATGCTGTATTTTTTTCACTGTGGAGTTGGTAGGCATCTCTTGTGCTCTGGAGTATATCCGTTTGTGCACCAGTGAGTCCTTCCTCATCTGTAGAGACTCCTTGAGCAGTTTGGAAGCTCTCAGCCATTTTACCTTCACCATCCCTTTGATATCAATGTGGATGCTCAGTGACCTTCGTCAGGACCCCGGGCCACGTCGGGATCATGGGCAATGAACTCGCTGATAATAGTCAAACTGGCTACCAGTAAACTGATACTTGAGCTCAGTATTCTGGAAACAGACCCCAGAATGGTATTATGCCATCAAGTTTTAGGACTCTTGAAATACGGAATGGCTCACTAACTTCACCAAAGAGTCTGTGGGTGATAAAGGAGACTAAAAATCTGGAGGTGCTTCATGCAGGCAGCTCTCAAGGACTCTGTATGGAGCACACTGGACTGACTTGGGGTCATCTCCTCCATCACAAGGACCCACCCCACTGCCATTGTGGTTCCCACTGGATGGTGGAGTACATTTTGCTGGACTCCCCCAACTTAGCTGCCCTGTGGCGGACTCTTTAATCACCCTGACTGGCTACCCCTGGTGTTAGGAGACGATGCCTCAGCAGATGATTCAGTTCTAAATTTTATTCTTGAAGGGAGCTGTCATCACTCTTAAAGGGAGGGCCACTTAACCTTATTGGCCCAGTGAGGGGTTGGCAGACTACACTGTTGGCTTCTCTGTTCTCACCGGTCTGCGGTTGTCTGGGCTTGGTGGTCCTACCTGATCCTCACCCTACCTTCTCTTTCACCCTTCTTCCTCCCTTTCACGTGGTCTGTTAGACTTTTTCATTTTTGCTCTCTCTGTGCTTCTCTTGCCCTGTCTGTGTTGCTTATCTTTCGAAGGCAGTTTCTGAATGGAGTACCTCAGGTGGGGATTGGGGGACGTATGTCCCCTCATTGCATTGGTCCCCCACTTTTGGGGGCTTCCAGCTGCTCTGTAGATGGGACACCTTACCTGCCTTTTTTCCTCTGTATGCCCTTCTTTTTGTTTTTTACCTTGCCTTCATTGACCTTTCATAGACCTTAGGTTTATCTTCACCTGAGTTTTGTGTGGCAGGCTCTCTGATCTACAGTTGTAGACCTGTCTATTTGAGGAAAAACAGACTGATGCCCTAGTAGTTTGGTCCCTTTACTCATCCAGCCAACAGTTCGTTCAATTGAATGCTGATTATTTTAGTAGTAACACTGAACAGAGTTACTGTTGTATGCCCCCCCCTACCCCCTCCAGGGGGTCCACAACTCTTTTGTGGATAAGTGCGTGGCGAGCACGGGGCCTTGAGCTAGTGCAGTTATCCTTCCTTTCCGGGCTGCCCTACCCCTCCTTCCCCATCCCTCATCGTCCCCAATCCTTCCCTCCCCCCTTTTACCTCCCCTTCACACTCCCTCTTCTTGGGAGTAATGTATTGAGCCTTCGTCCGGAGACGGACGTTTGAAAACTACAGGATCCTGTTTCCTTTGTTTTTCTCCATCCTCACGCTTTCTTCCTCTATTCGTCTTTCCCTGCGTTCACTCTTCTCCTTGCTTTCATGCCCTTACTTCTATCTCTGCCTCATTCTCCTTGTCTTCTTTTCCGTGTCTAATTCTCCGCTTCTGTGTTTGAGATTTTCTTCTATCCCTCTATCTCTTTCCTCTTCCCTCTCTTCTTTCCTCCCTGTGTGCGTCTGAAGGCCGACCCATGCGTTTGCATGCTTAGCCGGTGGTGGGGTAACGTGTAATTCCCCACCCTGGGTAGACAAGGAAGGCACGCACGTACCCCCTGTTAAAGGCCAGGCCCAGGCCCAGGGAGGGGTGATTGCCTGAGCTGTTACCTTCCAAATGTGCCGATTGGTCCCTCCGTCAGTTTCTCGGGAAGTGTGACCTGAGGTGTGGACAATCATCTAAGGGGGGAGTGCCCTCTGAGAGGGGGGGCTCCCATAAGGAGGAGCGCACCATCGGAGACGCTGGCAATCGTGGGGGATTCATCCACAATGGATTTCTCTTCTTCCCTCTCTTCTGCCCAAAAAAGAAAGCTAGATGAAACTCCTGTTCTGAAAATTCTACCACCGGCACCGAAGTTTCTTGTTGTTACAAGATCTGATGGTCACGATTTCTCAAACAGTCAACCCTTACGTCATTCAGAAGGGTGTAGTTGCGATTGCAGGACCAGTGAAATCTTGTACTCGGTTGCACAATGGTACCTTGCTGTTGAAGACAGACTGCCTTCCAGGCCCAAAAATTACTTCGAGTCACTCTTACACACATTTCCTGTATGAGTGGAGGCCCACTGCACCTTGAATTCGTTGCTGGCGTGGTGTGGTGTATACCAGGTCACTCGACGGACTAACTGATGAGGTTTTGTCTTTCCTCTCTAATCAGGGAGTGACTGCCATCCATCAGGTCGTGAAAAGGGTCGACAAGGACCTCATACCGACCCGAACCATATTCCTGACATTTGACAATGTGCAATTGCCTTCACGAATTAAAGCGGGTTATGAGATCATTTCTGTTCGGCCATATGTATCCAGCCCTACAAGGTGTTGCCAATGTCAGCGGTTTAACCATACACGCCAGTCTTGTTAAAGTGCGGTTAAATGCGTAACCTGTGGCAGGGATGCCCATGAGGGTGACTGTCCACCTCCGTCCCCTCATTGCATCAGTTGTATGGGCGACCATGCTGTTGCTGGTTCGGGGTGATTTCTACTACGATCCACTCACATTGCACACAGATCTGCAGGCAGTTGCCGTCCAAATTACTCTCCCCACTTTCACATTTTCCATTTGTACTGTTTACACTCCATTGTCTGCCTTTACTAGGGCAGACATGGTAAGACTGATTGCTCAGCTTCATACACCATTTTTGTTGATTGGAGAATTTAATGCCCACCATCCCCTTTGGGGCTCTCCAGCCTCCTGCCCGAGAGGCTCTCTCTTGGCAGACCTTTTTAACCACCTCAATCTAGTCTGCTTAAATATCGGTACACCTACCTTCCTTTCGGACGCAACGCGTACCTATTCGCACTTGGACATCTCAATATCCACTATCCAACTTGCACATCGGTTCGGGTGGTATGCTCTGTCTGACACATACTCGAGTGACTATTTCCCCTGCATAATCAATCTCCTGCATCACACCCCTTCTCCACGTTCGACTAGCTGGAACATCTCCAAAGCCGACTGGGGGCTTTTCACCTCCCTGGCGACCTTCCATGATCAAAACTTCTCCAGCTGCGGTAGTCAGTTGCATACCTCATGGATGTTATTCTCATTGCTGCTGAATATTCTATCCCTTGTACTTTCTCTTCTCCACGTCGAGTCCCAGTCCCCTGGTGGACTACAGCATGCAGCGATGCTATTCGTGCTTGGCAACGTGCTTTACGCACCTTCCAACGCCACCCTACGATGACGAACTGTATCAATTATAAAAGACTCCGTGCACAATGTCGTTGTGTTCTCAAAGAAAGCAAAAAGACTTGCTGGATTGCTTTCACCAGCTCATCCAACAGTTTTACTCCTTCGGTTGTCTGGGGTGGCCTGTGCCGGCTATCTGGCACCAAGGTCCACTCTCCGATTTCTGGCCTGACTGTAGTGAATGAAGTCCTTGTGGATCCTGAGAATGTCACAAATGCCTTTGGCTGCTTTTTTGCGGAGGTTTCGAGCTCTGCCCATTACCACCCTGCCTTCCTCCCCCCGAAAACAAGCAGAAGGGGAACGGCCACCTCCTTTCCAGTCTTTGAATCATGAAAGTTACAATGCCACCTTCACCATGTGGGAACTCGAAAGTGCACTCGCCCAGTCCTGATCCTCTGTTCCTGGGCCCAATGGTATCCATATTCACAAGCTGAAGAACCTTTCTCCTGCAGGTAAAGGCTTTCTTCTTCGTACCTATAATCGCATGTGGACTGAAGGTCATGTTTCCACACACTGGCGTGAAGCAATTGTTGTTCCCATACCCAAACCAGGAAACGACAAACACCTTCCTTCCAGTTATTGCCCCATCTCCCTTACCAGCTGCGTCTGCAAGGTGCTGGAGCGCATGGTAAATTCTCGATTGGTTTGGCTCCTTGAATCTTGACGCCTTCTTACAAATTTCCAATGTGGCTTTCGTTTGCGCCGGTCTGCTGTCGACCTTCATAATGAACAACTTTTTGCGTAAGCGCCAGACCGTGGCTGTGTTCTTGAATTTGGAGAAGGCTTAAGACACCTGTTGGAGGGCGGGCATTCTCCGCAACATGCACACTTGGGGCCTTCGCAGTCGCCGTCCTCTTTTTATTAATGCATTTTTAATGAAATGTCCTCCATGTTCTCAGTGGTACGTCATGGGGAATAGATTGAAAGGTCCTGCTTCGCTTATATCGGTCCATTGTCCTATCAAAGCTGGATTATGGGAGCTTTGTCTACTCTTCTGCCCGGCCATTCATCTTATGCCGTCTAAACTCTATCCACCATCAGAGGTTACATCTGGCGACTGGAGCATTCTACACCAGCCCTGTTGAGTCTGTATCCAGAAGCTGCTGAATTACCGCTAAACTACCGGTGTGATATGTTGCTTTGTCGATACCTACAGACTGATGTCAATGCCCGACCACCCGTCATATTTCTCCTTCTTTGACAACTCTCTCGACTGCCAATACGAGCTGTATGTCTCCGCCCTGTTACCTCCTGGAGTTCACTTTTGTCGCCTGCTTCAGCAACTTGATTTTACCCTCCCTATGACTTTTTGAGTGGGTGAGAGCGCGACACCACCTTGGCTCCAGGTTCATGTTCACCTTGAACTCGGCTCGCTCCCAAAGGAGAGGACCGCGGATTCGATATACTGCTCGGGGTTTGTTGAACTTCATTAGAGGCTCACTAATAACGTCTTTATTTACACAGATGTCTCAAAGACTACTGCTGGCGTCGGATGTGCCTTTGTCATTGGAGATGATACCTTTCAATACTGGCTCCTTGACCAGTGTTCAAGCTTTGCAGCTGAGCTTTTTGCTCTCTATCAGGCTGTTCAGTATATCCGCCGCCATTGTCATTCTCCCTATGCCATCTACTCAGTGTGTCCATGGCCCGTATTCGGACCACCCTCTCGTGCAAGGAATTAAACGGTCTCTTCAGTTGCTAGCTGATACCGGCGCTCTTGTCCTTTTTTTTGTGGATTCCTGGCACACGTTGGTGTGCCTGGGAACGAAGCTGCTGATGCTGCGGCCAAGGCTGCTGTCCTCCTGCCTTGGACAGTTTCCTTTTATGTCCCATCAACTGATGTTAGTGGGGTTCTTTGTCAGCACATTTCCTCATTGTGGCATGAGGCTTGGTCCTCTCTCCATGAAAATAAGCTTAGGGCCATGAAACCGATCCCGACTGCTTGGACGACCTCCTCACGCCCTTCCCGCCGAGAGGTGGTCATTTTGGCCAGGTTCCAGATTGGGCATTGCCTATTTACCCACCACTAACTGTTTTCTGGTGACCCCACCCCACAGTGCCCCTGTGGTCATCCATTGACGGTGCGCCATGTTTTATTGTCCTGTCCCCGTTTTATTCACTCTCGTGTGTCCTGTGTGTGCCGTCTACCTTACAGGAACTTTTAGCTGATGACGCTCGAGCAGCTGCTTGTGTCCTTAGTTTTATTACACTGACGGACTTGTCCAAAAAGATCTCTTTTATTTTGTTTATCTGCATCTTTGTCCGTATTTTCTGATGTTGTCCTCGTGCGTTTTTCTATGCTCTTAGTGCACTAACATTTGTGACTGAGTGCTAATGACCTTAGTAGTTGAGTGCCCTAAAAAAAAACTGTTGTATGCCAGTTTAGATATGCATCTCGATATTTTCATGTTATAATGATCCATTCATTAAATTTCAGGAGTGCATCCATATACATTCTTCTTTTTCTACTAGTGTTTTGGCCACCTTCAGAGTGAGCTGACAGCACTGTAACTTCAATGGCTCATTCTGTAGATGTCCATTAGATACATGACTGAAATATTGCAAAAGGAAAAATAAGGAATGAGATTTTCACTCTGCAGTGGAATGTGCTCTGATATGAAAATTACTGGCAGATTAAAAATGTGTGGTGGAGTGAGACTCGAACCTGGGACCTTTGCCTTTCGCGGGCAAGTGCTCTACTACACCTAAATCTACTAAGAGCACTTGCCCACGAAAGGCAAAGGTCCCAAGTTAAAGTCTCGCTCCGGCACACAGTTTTAATCTGCCAGGAAGTTTGGAAAAATTAAGGTTTATGCAGCAGCACTCCAGAAATATAATGGCTGTATTAATAATGTATTACTGTAACTTTTTCAAGGAATGTTAAATGTTTGGAGTTCTAATAAAGTAGTAAATTCATTTTTGGTAATTGATTTTTTCAGCTTCTACAATAACTGCTGGTGTACTGATACCATTGTCAGTGCTAGTGGTCTCAGGTTTGATGTATGTTGCTCATCGATACAAGTGGCTGCAGCGCCTGCAGCAGTTTCGGATGCGACGTTATGATGAGGTTCACATTGGTCAAGATGATGACGATGACGATGATCCTCCACTTCAGTGATTGTGTACATGCCGAGTTTGCTTTAGTGCTTCTTTGAGACTGGTAATAAAATTTTTGAATATTTAGTCAACACTCTTGCCCTTATATGTACATCATTGTAACATTTTGATAGGATCCATGAATGTCACTTTTTTTTTTTCAGCTTGCAGCTGCCTTTAACCAAATACACTGGAAATATGTGAAACATCTTCATCAGTGCAAGCTATGTATGCTGAAGAGACATTTGGTTCAATTTTGACAGCGAAGACATCGCATGGTGGTATTATGCATTAGTAACTTTGTGAAGGTGATGAACATGTGGAAGGAATTTTGAAGTTCGTATGGTTGCAATGTGGAGGTAGAAGTAAAGACAGATGCTTAACGGAACAGCAGAATTTGTACTGCTAGTTTGTGCAATTTGCAGTTTTGCTTTCTATTATAATTTCAAGAAGAGAATGAATGGAAATGACACAGGGATAACCAAAGAATTGTAAAGTAATGATTCAGAGATGATTGGACAGCATGATGTGTTTTTGATGTCATTCTGAAGCACAATAAAGTATTATACACAGGTTTGACAGTTTGATTTTCTAACCTTTTAAATTTCTACAGATATAAAATAGCAAAACAGCAGATGTTTCCTTTTCTCTGTATTGCTGGTTCTTTGCCCAATTTTTGAAGAAGAAAAAATGGTCCATAATGTCTTTTCACTGCCATGCCCCTCTTATGTTTCTCTCCAATATTCTCAATTATTCAGATAAGGATGATGCCTCTCCCATGTTGTGCATTTATTCTGTACTTCGTTCATGCAAGATGACAATTTTGTGAAACATTCTCTCTGTAGGACTGTGATCATTAAGATATTTGTTATGTGAAGGGTGTTTTAAGTGCTAAATTGGTTGTGATTCCTTTGAAAAGATAACGGATGATTTCCATCCCCATCCTTCTGCTAATTTCTAATGAACTCATCGAGACACTAGACTCCCTGCCCTTCCTTCCTTCCTTCCTTCCTTGCTTGCTTCCTTCCATTGAAAATACATGAGCCTATTTTGAGCTCTTCCTTTAGTCTAGATGATCTGATGTATGTCCTCATTGTTTCTGTTTGTTGTATCTGTTAGAAGTTGCTCAGTTTCCTTAGATTTACCTTCCTGCATTCTGAGAATGGGGAATGGTGCTAAAATTTGCTGATAATGGTGAATCAGAGCTTACATTTTAGTAACTGTTGTCAGGAGAACGAATTATCACCATTTATGACTTTCTGCACCAAGAAATTACATGCCATTACATACTTCTGGTAAACTAAATAGTTTACAGAAGTAAGCTTCCAGTGCATCTGAAAGTTTGTAAACTGTGTGTATTACCATTTTAAACTTCTGGTGCTAAGATATGGACTTTCAGTGCAAAAATAATTCAGAAATTGAGGCTTATGTAAGAAGCACTGGAGATACATGTTACATCAATGATAAAGAAAAAAAAAAAACTGAAGTGTAAGTTGTAATTAGTATGGCAATAGGAAAATTAAGATGGACAGTACATGTAATTGCACCAGGTGGCTTAAGGGTTGACCAAAGAAGTTCCTTGTCTTAATCTCTGCCTTCCAAGAAACTAGCAGTTACGTAATGGGAGATGAAATAAATGAACGCAGAAAACATGGAGGGGCAGATTTTGTGTGTTACTGAAAACTCTGATGATGGTATGCTGTATTATACTATTGCACAGAGTGGGCATGTGAATATTCAGTCCAGCATATGATTGTGGAAGAGTGAGGTTACCTTTCAGATATCGGTTGCAGTATTTTTCACATAGATTCTGCAGATTTAAATACTATAAACTACACTGAAAACTGTCACCAACTATTCATTGTAGTTCAGAATTCACAGTTCACTGTAAATCACCAGTGGACTAAAATTCTCCAAAGTCTGATGTGATATGCCACACAAATAATTTGGAGTTCTGTGCCACTGAACAGAGTTTTTACATAGTCTAAAATTTGTTCTTCTGCACCAAATTGTGTAAAGAACAGTCATGCAGTACTCCAGCTGACCAGGATCTAAATCTACATGGTTACTCTGCAATTCACACTTAAGTGCATGGCAGAGGGTTCATCAAACCATTTTCATACTACTTCTCTACCATTCCACTCTCGAATGGCGCGTGGGAAAAAGGAACACCTAAATCTTTCCGTGCGAGCTCTTATTTCTCTTATATTATTATGATGGTCATTTCTCCATACGTAAGTGGGTGTCAACAAAATATTTTTGCATTCAGAAGAGAAAGTTGGTGATTGAAATTTCATTAATAGATCTCGCCACAAAGAAAACCGCCTTTGTTTCGGTGACTGCTACCCCAACTCGCTTATCATATCAGTGACACTCTCACCCCTATTGCGCGATAACACGAAATGAGCTGCCCTTCTTTGCACTTTTTCGATGTCTTCCGTCAATCCTACCTGGTAAGGATCCCACACCGCACAACAATATTCTAGCAGAGGACGGACAAGTGTAATGTAGGCTGTCTCTTTAGTGGGTTTGTCGCATATTCCAAGTGTTTTGGCAACAAATCAGTCTTTGTTTCGTCTTCCCCACAATATTATCTATGTGGTCTTTCCAATTTAAGTTTCTCACAATTGTGATTACTAAGTATTTAGTTGAACTGACAGTCCTTACATTTGTGCAATTTATTGTATACCCAAAATTTATTGGATTTCTTTTAGTACCCATGTGGATGACCTCACTTTTCTTTGTTTAGTCCCAATTGCCACTTTTCGCACCATACAGAAATTCTCGCTAGGTCATTTTGTAATTTGAATTGATTGTCTGATGATTTTACTAGACGGTAAATTATAGTGTCACCTGCAAACAATCTAAGGGAGCTGCTCAGATTATCACCTAGATCATTTACGTAAATCAGGAGCAGCAGAGGGCCTATGACACTACCTTTTGGAACACCAGATATCACTTCTGTTCTACTTGATTTACCATCTAGCACTAAGAACTATGACCTCTCTGAGAGGAAATCGCGAATCCAGTCTAGCAACTGAGACGATACTCCATATGCATGCAATTTGATTAATAGTCACTTGTGAGGAACGGTATCAAAAGCCTTCTGGAAATCTAGGAATATGGAATTGATCTGAGATCCCTTGTCGACAGCACTCATTACTTCATGGAAATAGAGCTAGCTGCGTTGCACAAAAGATACATTCTGAGTCCATGTTTCTTCAAGGTGATTCATAATATTAGAGTACAGTATATGCTCCTAAATCCTACTGCAAATTGAGGTCAGTGATGTGGATCTGTAATTCAATGGGTTACTCCTATTTCTATCTTCATAACTTCCATTAAACTTTGAGTCATTGAACACTCAAATTCCTTTGAAGTAAAACCTGGTTCACGTTGCTTGCCCAGTCCCTAAGTGCTCCAGCACCCTCTCTGCCTTGAAATCTCAAATGTTTTCTACCCTAATGAAGAAAAATGAAGATAAAAATTGCCATGTAACCTACATTAAAGCTACTGGCACCACAGTGTGCTGCTTCCTATGCTGCATCCATGGACACCAAACATGGCAGTGTCTGCACTTTTTGTTTCAGCAATCATTTATTAAATTTCTCACATCATAAGTTACCAATGCTTCCATTAATTTGAAAGATATTATTACAATGAAGCATGAGCCCATTCATTTCCAAAGGATTTTCTAAATCTTTCAACTGGTGACCATTTGTCCTTAGCTTCAGTAGTCCTCAGTGAATATTCAAATTAATCATATCCAAGACTTAAAATCTAATTAATTCTATGAAACAAGCATTGGTTTTTTTTACACACCATTGTTAAAATTACCATTCTGTACAACACACTATAATTTCCTTTTGTGATTTGTTTTTAATTTACTATGAAATCAGTTACATAACTATTACAGTTATGTCAAATAGATGGGTGACTTTTGTACATTAATCAAACTTTCCATACACGATTCACTGCTGTGTGAGGGACATAATTGACATCTTGATTATAATTGACACTTTTCCTACAGAAGTTAACAATTTCCAAAGTAAGTGTTAAAATTCATCTTTACTTAAGTAATGATTGTCATTTATCATCCAGTGAAAATTCTCCTTTTTTAAAAACAACTTGTATTTTTTTCTAAGTCAGTGTTTTCGGCTATGGAATACTATATACAGTGTTGAAGTTATCGCAGCTTTAGGTTGCCAAGAAAATGAAATGACTGCATCTATGGCAGCACTAGGTATCAGTCATCATGTGCAATGTTTGACAGTGAACTTACAGGAATTTCATCAGATGCACTGTTCAGTCACGTGCTTGTCAGTACTGGCTCACGTGCTTTGGATCTGTGGCCAACAATATTGATGTCTGCTGTCACCTCAGTGGGGTAGTCGGACACACCTGCCTTTCTCACAAGCTCGCCTGTCACTAATTCAGAATTCTCATCATTATATTGTACCCCACTTGTGAACTGGTGAGCTCTCTATAAGCATGTACATTGTTCTTCACTAGCGAGTGGAAGTACACAATTATAAATCAGATATGTGCACTACCTGAACATGAGTCAAGCCACGCCATGCGGAGTGGCTGTGTGGTTTGAGGTGCCATGTCACGGACTGCATGTCCCCTCCTGCCGGAGGTGTCCTCCCGTGTGTGTGTGTGTGTGTGTGTGTGTGTGTGTGTGTGTGTGTGTGTGTCAGCATAAATTAGTTTAAGTAGTGTGTAGGTCTAGGGACTGATGACCTCAGAAGTGTGGTTCCTTAGGAATTTACACACACATTGAGTCAAGCCACATTTGCTGTGTGTCATTTCCTGCTGCCAGCAAACTGTCAAAGACGGAATATTTGCTCTTTCAAAATCCTGGCCAGCCATCCAAATTTTGTGTTCCCCCATAGTTTCCGTAAGTCAATTAAGGTGAATGTGGGGATGGTGTTCCTGAAAAGGAGAGAGCTAGTTTCCACCCATTCCAAACTTGTTCACCATATCCAATGTCCTCATTAACAACATGGTTTTAGATTCTAATCTTAGTTATTGCTGCCCTTGCTGATGGAAAAACGTGTCTAGATCAGCTTTGTGGCATTGTATGACTTTGCTAAGTACACAACATGACAGTGGAGAACATTATACCAATAAGCATGTGTGACCTGTAAATTTTTCAGTAGGACTAAAATGGCCTGGGAAAATGAAATGATGAACAAGTTACAGCAAAATTGTTGTTTAATGTTTGTGCAGTTGAAATGCTATTTTGCATCAATACTGCATCTGGTACTCTGCATAACAAAAAGTGCATTTTTTGGATCTGTATTTTAGGCACGGGATGGCGTAGTTTTTCATATTGTTTAATAGGGTGTATCCTTTTTGCTGAGGGTCACATATGTAACTTCTTGAACTTTACTTCTTCATTTCTATTATCTGTCCCTTAAATCTTGTAATGTGACTGGCCCACATGGCTGAAACGTGTGGTTTGTGTGGTGTCAATCGTAGAGTGAGGTGCAAAAGCAAGGTTAATACCTTACAATGCAGACATGAGAAAAAAAGAACTAGTTGCTGCAGGCCACATCAACGAATAAGTGACACTAGTGTGGGCATGCCAAGAAATGTTGGACTACACCACCACATCAGATCTTCTCTTAACAGCTGAGCACAGTACCACTCAACCCAGTCCACAATCATGGACTAAGGTGACAGTATTATTTTCTAGTACGGCAGGTGTGTGATCAATATATTAGGCAGAACTCAATGTGGAAGTTACTATTAAATGTACTCAGTGGCACTTGTTTTGTCTGTACCAAGTGATACATTAATGTTCAGAGTTGTAAATACTCATGGCATTCCCATAGAAATGGGTTGTCAAAGTTAAGTAATTCTCCTTATCTGTGTCATAATAAAGTGAATGAATATTTTACATGTCAAAGTACTGACTTGGTGTCCTCCTGGAGCAAAACGAAGAACCCAGCAATGTACTGATGAGTGAATTTTCGTTTGTGCAGCTATCAGACAATGGATAGAAAGTTCTAGGGTTGGTGTCACTACTGAAACTAAGATTTTTCATTCAGTTAGTGATTTGCAATTTAGCATTTCCTCTCTTATACATATATTTTTGAGATGTAATAATCACTTCAAATGTGAGAAGAAATTTCATGAATAATCAAAATTGAACTCCATACACTTGGTTAATTATACTGTTATTGACCTTCTAAATTTCCAAGCAACACACTTAACTGAAATGAACTCATGAGCAATTAAATTGGGGACTTACCTAGTAGTGTGCAGCATGCCCTTTTGTCCTGGTGGTAACAGTGATATGTCATGGCAGATACTCAGTGAGACACCAAACATGTTGGGTTGCTGTCCTATTACATCAAAATTCAATTATTACCCATAGCTCATAAAGAGTGATTGGAAATAGGTCTTACGTGCACAAATTTTGCAGTGGCATCCCATATGTGCTGGATAGAAATGAGTTCAGATGGGCAGGAAGGGATGGGCACACAAGCTGTATAGTCTTCCTCAAACCATTCTGGCATAATTCGGGAGCAATATGCTTGTACATTTTCTTGTGGGGTGCTGTAGACAAGGCGAAAAGTTCAAATGACTAGTTCCTGTGTTGTTCACTGGTTTCCGAGGGTGACAGATCTGTGTTTATTAGAATCTTAGAATAAGTTCTGAAATCACTTGATAATAAGTAACACGTTACATACAGTGAAACCTCCAAATAATGTTTTTAACCCTCTGGAATCCATGTAAATTGTAGTTGCAGTGGAGCCTGTGTAGTGGTAAATCGGCAGTATCATGAAATCTTCATTTTTCTGTACTCACAATGCAATATTTTATATCTGGTTGGACGAAAGCATAACAATGTTCGAAGAACACTTTAATGTAGACAAATACCACATATAGAACTCCGAAATAATATATTACCTTCTGATTTGAAGTAAAGCAAAAATGCATTCAACATTTGGCTTAGCATACAAATTATGAATGTGCACATGTGAAAATGAGACCTGAGACACTTAAAATCAATAATTTGGTAACTAGAGAAAAGTTTCTTGTTGAGCTTGAACTTGAGGTTTTTTTTGTGTAAAACACGAACGTAATCTTAGGTTGTTTTCTTTTAAAATACACACAACTCAAAATAATTGTGTAGAACAGGCCCGGCCAAACTCTGCACAGTGTGCAGACGTGCGGAAGTGCTGCACATGTGCGCACGTGTGCGACAGCGAGCGACAGTGACATCTGTTATTAGACATGTGTCCTAAATGAACGGCAGTGGCTCCACTTCCCTGTCGTACAAGCAAGAGCGCAACGTATCCGGTCTCGTTTACCCCTGGTGACCGTAACCTTAACAGAGAAGTACTGAGAAGTGGCAAGTACTGTGAAAAAGAAAAGGACGGGAGCTCTGTGTTCTCAGTCATTTAAAAATGACTGGGAACTGCAATTCTTTTTTGTAGCCGTTGGTGATAATTGTTTGCTGTGCTGTTGAATAATAGGCGTCCAGCATAAGTTCTCAATTGAAAGACATTACAATACATATCACAAAGACGAGTGTAGTGTATTCAACAGTGAAGAACGGCAAGCAAAATTAAATGTCCTTAAGATAATGGATGAGACACATCAACTCGATTTTACTGTACGTCAAAGTAACTGATACTTCTTGAACTCTTAGTTTCTTGTGTTACATTCATGTCTGTTTTACTGTAAGCTGTACAATGTACTGTTTTCAATTTTCCAGAATGACAACAACACTAAATGTTCACTGCGAGCAAGTTTTAAAATCGCATTAAGAATTGCATAGAAACATGCACTACATGAACGCCGACGGCTGCGGCGTGCATGCTGTGACCGGGAAGTTGCACATGTGCAAGAGCACCGCACGCGTGCAGAATTTCTGGTCGGCCCTGGTGTAGAATATATTCCAGTGCTCATTCTCTCCTCAGTCTTGAGTTTCTTCATCTCCTCGGCATCTTCTGCAAGTCACTGATGGTTTGCTATGTGTTTTGCAAACTTTGTCTGAGCATTTGTCACAGGCAAGGCTTGTTCTGTAATTTTTATGGGATCCTCATAAGTAACAACTTCTATGAACAACTGAAGTGGCATTAGGTGGAATGAGTGAAGGTTTCTTGTGCTTAGAAAAGAAAATTTGTACATCCTTTTGGAAGCCTCCGGTTTGTTGCTCGGTTTCTGAGGTACGGTTCCACCAACATTTGAGGGAATTCATTGAGGTAGTCTTGTTCTGTAATTATTTTCTCTAACATTATTTATTTTATAAATTTTGTACGGCTAGATTCCAGAAAAATTGATTTGCTTGAAGGAAACCACCATAGGTCATCTTCTTTTCCTAGCTGTGCTCAATGTGGAATGTATCTGATTCTCCCGAGTACACACCCCCTTTTGTAATATTATAATAAAGTAGTATTAGAGGCTTAGCTGATTCCAGTTTCAGCAGTTTTGTGCAAAGTTGACAAGATAATTATGGCTGTAGACATATTAATTACGAAAGTCACCAAGGGTGTGTTACACTGAAAACATATAATTGATCCTACTTTTATAGAACGATTATTTACGAATTCTGCAGGTATCTCATTTTGTTTTCTTTTGAGCATTGTTAGGAATGTCATTCCGCTTTCCAGCAAATATTTTGTTGCAATTGTCCATGGTCAGGTTATGGGTAGACATTTTTATTGGTTCAGTCAACTGTTTCACAATGTCAAGAGGCTTCTTCAAATGGGGGCCCTTGGGCTGTTTTCCGAAATATTTCAATGGCGTGAGTGTGAAATGTCTCTCCCACAATCTAATAGATTTTGATGCCATATTTCATGGGCTTTTGAGGCATAAATTGGGTAAAACAGCATGTGCCATGAAGGGCAACAAGCATTTCATCTACAGTTGTAAGTGAACCCAGACAGTAACCGTTTTGGCAGTTTTTGAGGAGTTGAGACTGGAAGTCATGAATAGGAGCCAATTTCTCAGTGAGATGCCTCACAGCTCTGATATGGCTTCAAAATGAAAGTATCACAATGGAAGCAAAATTCTATTGAAACTGAAATTTGCTCTGAGCATTAGCAATCCTGTCTCACTGATTTTGCACATTTCCCTCATGTTAGCATATTTGACTTTTTAGAGGCAATCATAAACAGAGTGCAGTTAAGTGCCACAATTCCTTTGTGATTTGTTAACCTGAACTCCCTGTCACATCTGTAGACTTTCCTCTGTTCCTCCCATTGCAGACATCTGTTTTGATGAATGTTGGTCACAGAAATATTTGTATTTCACAAGTTCCATCAACTGTTAGGAGAGTTATGATTTGTAGAAATACAGCTAGAGGTGTTCTGGCATCTGTGGCAGCTCCTTTCAGTCCAGTCAAAAGCTTAATGACATTTTCAACTCTTATTTTTTATGAAATTTGGGTTAAGTATTTAGACATGTATGCATAATGCATCATTGGCTCTGCAAAATAAAAATGTAATTGAGCAGGATTGTCACCCCTCAAGTGGCATTTCTTCAACTGACTCATCATTGTCGTCCCCTTCTTGTAACAACTGGTCTCTCTCTCTCTCTCTCTCTCTCTCTCTCTCTCTCTCTCTCTCTCTCTCTCTGTGTCTGTGTCTGTGTCTGTGTGTGTGTGTGTGTGTGTGTGTGTGTGTGTGTGTGTGTCTCTCTCTCCTACTGCTCTATATACCTGCACTTCTGATCATCTCTTCCTTCACTCTTCATACCCTTCCTCGTCAGCTTCAGACAGTTAACATAAATGGTAATGTATCTCCTCTTTGGTAAGAAGTCTGCAATCCCTAAAATAGAAGCAGAAATCTTTCAAAGCTGAAGATAAATTAGGTTCATTGAGTGATAATTTTCAATCATTTGTCCCTAACCATACTGGCTAGCTCTGTATATGGAACAAATTACTTGCAGAACAGTGACTAAAGGAATAAATACTAAAATCCTTGAGAAAGCTATGCATTTGTATATATTAGTTGTACCACTTGCATTAGAAACTCGAAATAACATGAGAACACAAAGAAAAATAAATTGATGGTTCTTATAGGACAGCTTCCTCACTCCAGTTTCAGAAAGATTAGGAACTGTTTGGTGGCTGTCTATCCACTCGTGTCTTTCACACTCAACTGGTGCTGTATCAGCAGTTCCTACAGAATAACTGTAGTGGCTCCAAATGCCAGAGATCAGCTTCAGCATAGCTGATAGCTTTCTCTGCCATTAGTTACTCTGACTACCTTTTTAGGGGAGTAACTAAATTAGTTACCATTGTACTGTACACCTGTGTTCCAGATGGTTAAGGGACCACGAATTCTGATCACTGTGCAGTGGAAAACACTATAAAGGGTAAACTTCCCTCTGATGACTATAAAACACTAGTCAAATTTTCCTGAGGTCACAGAAAAACACAGTAAATTGTGCAAATTAAAAAAAGAATTAGCTGCAAAAAGTACTTTAATCATTAAATTTTACAGTAAAACTGTACTCAAATTTTCAAAAAATCTATGCATTGACATAATTCAAACATCACATACCTAGGATTTTTTGAAGTTGTCAAGAAAATGTTTGCTTTTATTTCTCCTGGCTTGTGTCGGAACCATTTCTTGCTCCAAATTAGAAAGTTGTGCTATTGTTGTGTGCTCAAGTATATGGCCCAACATAAACCTTCTGGATGTTTCATATCCTTCAGCTGCCTTGGGATATGACAGCATGGGGTTGGGTTCTGGCTATCACTTGGATTTTTCCATGTTTCTCTCGGCAGTCAATTCCTCAACACTGAACACTCAGTGCTTCTGTGGTTGCCACATTTTCGTCTATGATCAAATTCCTCAAAAGTGGCAGAATTATTGCCTACTAATTCACAGAACTCCTGCCCTTCATATCAAACTTATTACACTGGAGCAATCATTTTGACCTCGTGGAATCGTTCTTTCTTGAAACAGGTTCTGATAGTTTCAGCACTCAACTCTCTCCATGAATAGATAATAAAATTCATAGTTTGTAAAATATTTACCTTGAACTGTGAATTGTACTGGGTTCCTGCCATTTTTAGTCTGCGGCATTAAAGGCATTCCTTACCAGATCTGTTCTGTATATAACCTCAGACACATGTCATGTCCACAGGTTGCAGATGGCTGGTGCAATTGGGTGGCAAGAAAACCAGGTTTACAAGGGGTACCCAAAAGAAACTTTTTTACTTATTCAAATTATAAGCACAAATATTCCATACCATTCAAAGTACCCTCTTGTTTCACTGACACACTTCTCTAACCTTTATAAATGCAGAAAAATGCAAGCAGTTACAGCTTCTTAAACATTGGTAATGTAAAAGCTTAATCTGTCTAATCTGTTATCCCATTTTTTCAAAACCTTGTTTAAACTCATTTGTGATGCTTGACAGTCTCCGTATTTTATTTCTTCGTATCTGCAACATCAGCAAAACGTTTTCCTTTCAAGTCTTCTTTTCATTCTAGGAAACAATAAATAAATAAATAAATAAATAAATAAATAAATAAATAAATAAATAAATAAATAAATAAATAAATAAATAAATAAATAAATAAATAAATAAATAAATAAATAAATAAATTCATACGGGGCAATGTCAGATGAATATGGGTGTTGAGGAACAGGGGTCGTACCATTTTTCATAAAGAACTTGCATACAGAGAGGGCGCTGTGAGCAGGGTCATTGTCACTCAAAATCCAAAAAATCAGGGCACTTCTGTCACACACTGTTGCACAATCTTTCCAAAATTCATCTTTCCAAAATTCATCTTTCCAAAATTCATCTCACATCGAATAAACAAAGCAGCAGCATTACCGTAATGTTTGATTTCATCTGATGAGCTTTCTTGGGGTGAGGCGAACTTGAAGTCTTCTACTGGCTTGATTGTTGCCTTGAATCAGGATTGTAAGCATAGTGCCACATTTTATCTCCTGTGAAAATTTTTGAAAAAAGTTTGGATTATTTCAGGGCTCTTCTTTCAAAGCACAATGTGCTTCCATTTTTACTATGTTTTTGTTCAGCAGTCATGCCACGTATTTGGGAGCCACCCCTTTTTCATTTCCAGATCTTCTGTCACAATTCAGTGCACTGAACTTAGTGACTCCTAACAGCTCCACAATTTCTTCAGTGGTCTGCTGTTGATCTTGGTTGGTGGCTGCATGAATTTTTCAACATTTTCATTTGTTCAGGCCATGGAACAACGACTGGAATGTTTGTCATCAGGTGACGTTTCACCATTCTTGAAATGGGAAAACCACTCTTAACACTTTTCTCCATAGCATCATCCTTGTATGCTGTTTTTAATGTTTCAAGAATTTCTGTTCCACTTTCTCTCTGCTGCAGACTGTACAGGAAAATTAACCACTGCCAAAATGACAATAGCACAAAACAGTAGTTGCTATACACTCTGCCGAAGCTAGTCCTGACCTTCAGAGATGACACTCAGCTTACTGACTTTGGAATGTTTGTTCTGTGCATCCTTTTGACAAAACATGGCACTACAAAAGCTCTGGCAACCAAAAAATTTGTTCAGTTTCTTATGGGTATCTCCTCGTACATTTCTCAGAAATGAAATATCTGGGGGATTTGCTGCACATTTGTCCACTAATAGAAATCTCCCTACAATACTCTCCATTTTGGCATCGATTTCGCTAAGAACATTTAAACATTTTGCTAGTCATCTATGCTTTAGCATTGTTTGTGTACTTGCATGGTAAGGTAGAAATGGGTTTGAAGCACCTTGGCTTTTTAGTCTTCCTAGTGACCAAAGCTTTAGTTTCTCACTGCCATCTGCATTCATACACAAAAAAAGATAAGGCACACCTTGCTTTGTTACTGCCGAGGTAATTTTCACTGTGAAAAGTATCATCTGGCATTAATCAGAAGAATATGCCGGTTTTGTTGGCATTAAAAATGTTATGTAGCTTGTGGAGGGAGAGAGGGAGAGACTGACCCTCCATCCATTCAGCTACAGTGTGCTGGTCAATACTTTCCTTCTCCCCAGATTCTGCTTTATACACACCAACGTGCCACGCTCAAAATTTGACAGTCCAACTATTGGAAGCCTTGACATTTTTACCGCAAACTGCAAAGCTATTTGTAGCACCTTTTTCTTCAAAATAGTTCCACTTGTGGGAATATTTGCAGCATGTGCTTGTTCAAACAAGGTTATTAAAAGTTGCTCCATTTCACCATAGATCGAAGGCTTCATTCACATTGGCTTTGAATTTCAAGTGTTGATGAGGCCAGTGCAAATTTAGTTAGCTCCGCCCAACTCATAAGTGCTTTGACCTCTACTTAATAATCGAAACTTTTTCTTAAATAGAAATCTTCCAATTCTCAGTGATGTCCATTGTTCAGTGAAACCTGTTCCAAAGATGTTATATTGCCAACATAGACTTTCCTTCAATTCACTGGACAGCAATGCATCCACCATTGTTTGCACTAGACATGTTCATAGTTTCCTCAGAATAAAAACAATAAAATAACACCAATAAGACATATGGCAAGCATGATGTGCATCATATCTCGTGTGACCTGGGTGCTGACTCATGCTGAGCATGGTCTTTTGGACCTTGGGCAAATCCACAGAATGGGAAATACATGAATGGCTTAAATGTTGTAAAAATGGAAGTAATTGATTAGGGTGCCAAAAATGCAAGGGCTACATGGAGGAAATCACTGTGTAGAGTAAACGTGTTTCAGAGGAAAATTAGCATTGTGTATAAGGGCATTTAGTCCGGGTAAAATTGGACATAACACAGAGGAAAATATTATATACAGGAACATTATCAAGAGATTTCATTGTATTAGCAATTTTGATTTAGTTTTCCATGGTTTCCAAACTATTTTCTGAAGTACATTGAGTGTGTTCTTAGGGGCACCAACCACTGGCTACATTCATTTTCTTTTGACATACTTTACCAACTGAAATGATCCGTCTGTTAAATGTAAGTTAATCTGTAACCAGTAAAACCCTTCTCTGTGTTGTGTACTGTAGGCTTGAAAAGGTGTAATGTTGGAAAATTGTTATACAAAATGACTTGTGAGATGGCATATGATGTCCATTGGGTAACATTTTCATATTCAGAACATATTTGAGAAGCTTCTGCTAATAATAACTGCTATGTGTAGCCTTCTCGATGTCATTTTTATTTTAAGTGAATGATGCTAATGAAAATCTGTGACATCTGCAGATTACCTTGCATTAATCTGGATGAGGTTTTCAGTGAAATGACAACTAAGTCTGACATAGAGAATACAAGGTAGTTTCATTGCTTCACCTTCTGTTCTCAAGTGCTAACTTAGATTTGCAAAGATCAGCCAATGCTATTTCTTAGTGTTTGTAGGCACTGCATACAGAACATATTGCTGCACAATGGTTTTTTTCTCTGGCAGTTTAGAGTTTACCAGTAGAAGTGATGGAGATTACTTGTTGCTACTCCATGCCGTTTTTGTCCTCATTGGAAAAATTATTGACCATGCAGGTGTCTAATTTGCCTTCAAATGTGGGAGACTGTCGCTAACATTTGATCTGATGTAAAACTATGATTGTCATGAATGACTCTGTTCATGAGGTACAATTTTGAGAGTGGTTAGGGTAACTGAATGTTGACTTAAGTTGAAGAGGCTCTTCCATGAGAAACGTGGACAAGCATAGGAAAAGTGAATGGGATTATTCTTCCACTTACAGGCACTTGACATGTTGAATCATAACAACTGTGAAATTGAGTGTCAAAACTATGCTCATAATATTTTGTCATTTGTTTTTGACTTGTCCTCAATGATTTAATGTCCAAAAGGCAGACTGCTATTGGCAAGCTGTACAAAGGCATGATAGATTCCCTCCCCAAGAATAAGATACATGCAACTTGTGATGCAAAGAGTGGTTTCTTGTAAAGTAAGTTTTCTCAAATGTGTTCCAAGGACTTCTCAAATGAAGAAAAATGTGTATTGATAAGAGAAGAAATTGATAGAGAGAAAATTAAAAAAAAAGGGTAAACCCATACATGCCTTTATATTTACCTATTACAGGAACTTTCCAGACCGATTCTGTATGCTGTGAAAAAGCAGCAAATTACTGTGCCTGAGATATTAGTGTCATCCAAATATTACTCAGGTGTCCTGTCTGAGCATGGATTATTATCTGAAAGATTTCTGCTTGTCATCCTTGTGCAGACAATTTAGTACAAAAACTGAAGGTATCCCTGTAGCAGTAACAAAGTCTCGAGCTAGAAATCTCTGTGTGTTTCCCAGAGTCATGATATTGCAAAAAGGTAGTGAAAAAATATTGCATCAGCCTACCCTCAGCAGTGAGTTACAAACAGATTATTCCAGTCAATATGCACTAAAAAAGCATTATGTTAAAGAACTGGATCTCGCATTTGGAAAGCACTGTCTGCCAGCACCTGTTTAACAATTCACTTACTTTTTCATGGCATACATGTCATCTGCACGACTGTCTCCATTTCAACTGTTTCCACCCACCAACATACAAGATAAACACTGATAATACTGGACAATTTGACTGAAAGAGGTAGCTTTGTGGTTAAAGTACAGGCTTCACTTTTAGGAGAAGTGAGCTTCAAACATCCATCCAGTTTTAGGTTTATTCATAGTTTCTCTAAATCAATTAAGCAAATACTGGAACACTTCCTTTGAAAGGTGCATAGTAACTTTGTCTTAATCATTGCGTACTCTAAGCTCTAATGATGTCATTGATGTCTTAAAACAGACAAGGGAGCAGGGGTAGCAGCATTGAGCATTGTAACTGTCATGTAACATGTTCCAAACATCCACTTTTCACTAATTTACATGATTCATAACACTCAGTATAAATTTATGGAGCAAGCAATGCCAAAACTTATCTGGATTATCAGAATATACACAAAGTTGCTGATTGTACTGCATGTCTCTAGATAGTAGGCTTAATACTGAATTTAAAAGGAAAATAAGTGACCTTACATTGCAGTACTACCTTGCTGAAAGTGCTTTCTTGTTTGAGGGAAGTACAGGAAACAGTTACGTTCCTCCATCTAAAACTTAGTTTGAATGAAGGACATTTTTGAAGGTGATCATTGTATTGTACCTAACTTTCACAAAAAATATACACTTACCTTCCTGCTACAACTGTACTAAAGTTATTTGGATGACTCAGTGTCACAGGTGCTTCAACTGGAACATCAAAAATCTTTGAGATGATTGTGCCAGCTAGTGTGGACACAGTCTTAATGCTGGGAATGTCTAAAAGTCTGCAGGGCACTGTGTGATGTAGTGACGACAGAGCAGTTCTGTAGCTATTACAGAATGGCTTGTCTCAGTGCAACGAAGATGCCTAATACATGCAAAACATATGCAACTTAAATGCTAAATGTTGGGTGTTAGGCAAGAGATTGCTGACAAGTTGGGTGTTCCATCACTTAGAAGTTACACTACTGGCCATTAAAATTGCTACACCATGAAGATGACGTACTGCAGATGCGAAATTTAACCGAGAGGAAGAAGATGCTGTGCTATGCATATGATTAGCTTTTCAGAGCATTCACACAAGGTTGGCGCCGGTGGTGAAACATACAATGTGTTGACATGAGGAAAGTTTCCAACCGGTTTCTCATTCACAAACAGCAATTGACCGGCATTGCCTGGTGAAATGTTGTTGTGATGCCTTGTGTAAGGAGGAGAAATGTGTACCATCACGTTTCCGAATTTGATAAAGGTCAGATTGTAGCCTATCGTGGCCGGCCGCGGTGGTCGCGCGGTTAAGGCACTCAGTCCGGAACCGCGCGACTGCTACAGTCGCAGGTTCGAATCCTGCCTCGGGCATGGATGTGTGTGATGTCCTTAGGTTAGTTAGGTTTAAGTAGTTCTAAGTTCTAGGGGACTGATGACCACAGATGTTAAGTCCCATAGTGCTCAGAGCCATTTTGTAGCCTATCGTGATTGCGGTTTATCATATCTCGACATTGCTGCTCGCGTTGGTAGACTTCCAAAGACTGTTAGCAGAATATGGAATCAGTGGGTTCAGGAGGGTAATACGGAACGTCGTGCTGGATCCCAATGGCCTCGTATCACTAGCAGTCGAGATGACGGGCATCTTATCCACATGGCTGTAACGGATCGTGCAGCCATGTCTCAATCCCTGAGTCAGCAGATGGGGATGTTTGCAAGACGACAACCATCTGCATGAACAGTTTGACGACATTTGCAGCAGCATTGACTATCAGCTTGGAGACCATGGCTGTGGTTACCCTTGACGCTGCATCACAGACAGGAGCGCCTGCGATGGTGTACTCAACGATGAACGTGGGTGCACGAATGGCAAAACGTCATTTTTTCGGATGAATCCAGGTTCTGTTTACAGCATCATGACGGTCACATCCATGTTTGGCGACATTACGGTGAACGCACATTGGAAGCGTGTATTAGTCATCGCCATACTGGCGTATCACCCGGCGTGATGGTATGGGGTGCCATTGGTTACACGTCTGGGTTACCTCTTGTTCACATTGACGGCACTTTGAACAGTGGACCTTACATTTCAGATGTGTTACGATCCGTGGCTCTACCCTTCATTCGATCCCTGCGAAACCCTACATTTCAGCAGGATAATGCACGACCGCATGTTGCAGGTCCTGTACGGGCCTTTCTGGATACAAAAAAAGTTCGACTGCTGCCCTGGTGAGCACATTTTGCAGATCTCTCACCAATTGAAAACGTCTGGTCAATGGTGGCCGAGCAACTGGCTCGTCACAATACGCCAGTGACTGCTCTTGATGAACTGTGGTATCGTGTTGAAGTTGCATGGGCAGCTGTACCTGTACACGCCATCCAAACTCTGTTTGTAAAATGCCCAGGCGTATCAAGGCCGTTATTACGGCCAGAGGTGGTTGTTCCGGGTACTGATTTCTCAGGATCTATGCACCCAAATTGCGTGAAAATGTAATCACATCTCAGTTATAGTGTAATATATTTGTCCAGTGAATACCCGTTTATCACCTGCATTTCTTCTTGGTGTAGCAATTTTAATGGCCAGTAGTGTTAATCTCAAAAAGAGAAGTCAGAACTTTGCAGAATGTTACATGAAAATTGTGTGTATGTGCTGTAAAAACTAGTCTGTAACCAGCTCAATTGTCAAATAGGACAGGCATGTTCAGCAACTAACAGCTGTATTGATGATTCAGGTGCAGACAGGGATTGTGAGCTATCAGAGGAGAGCATTTCTTTATAGGAAGAAATAATTCCTCATAAAACAAAAAACAGAGGTCCAAATGAATTGTTCAGATAGATAATGTGAGAAAACTGAAGCATCAGAAGGGGTAAGTTCACATCCTTACGTGGTAAGCTTGTTTTAGCCAAGTTGTGCTCATGAGAGCCCTGTGCTTATGCTAAGCAGTATAATCACAAAAAAATTCGAGAAAGAACAGAGCAAATATCTACAAACTACTACTACAAAGTTGATAATTAAATGAACAATATGTAATCGGGGTATACATTCTGGTAACAATTGAGGTAAATATGTGCTACATAACAAATCTGTTCTACATAAGTGGAAGACGTCTAAACATTTGTGACTCTCCTGTTTAGTTGGGACTTACATTAACAGATGCAATGTCAAGATCGTGTTCACTCCTCAGAAATTTGTATGGTCTGTACAAAAATTTTCAAGACTGGTTTTATTCATGGAGTATAATCAATGTCGGTGCAGTAATAGTGGCAGGTTGCCCTAGAAACTGCAAATGATAGCTGCACATTCAACCAGTCAGTTGTGAGCAGGCAGTGTTAAGTAGTGGATGAGTGGCCATAGTGTGCCAATATTGTTCTGTCATAATTTGCAGTAGAGGTACATCTCAATCAAGTGCTCAACATTCTCCAGAATGTTTCAAAGAAGAGAAAAGTGTGTTCAAATTTTTCCTGCACACCTTAACTCCAGAACAAAAATGACACTGTGTGGACACCTGCATTGGCTTGATTAAAATGCAAAATGTGAAGTTATTTTATGAAAAGAATGAGTGCTGAGACTTCTTGTCATCAATACAAATCTACCACAAAATCACAAAGTGTAGAAATTCACATGCAGGGTCAACAATTTGGCAATATAAGACATTCTAGCCAATATGACATACACGTGGAATAGAGTCCCAAATGAGAAGTTTTCTAACAGTGTCACGTGGTCATACAAACATTGTGTGTCTTGTACTCAAGTGGAGGAGACTACGAAGAACACCTGAAACATTAAAGTCATCATATTAACTTTTCTCTTTGTTTATTAATGCAGTCTTGAAACTTTTTGCACTGAAAGAGTATACACTCAGGAAATGTTTGTGATTAAGAAATAAAGGTGGTGGTAATGGAAGAATGATTATTATTTGGAAAGTCCACATTAACTTCAGACAACCATAATTAAATTAATTTTCACTGTCACCGCTAGTCACTTGCTCTATCAATACTGGTGGTCTTTTATAGCTGTATGGGGGGGGGGGGGGGGGGGGAGAGCCGATTAGATGAGGCAGGCAAATGAAGAATTGAGAAATTGTGTATTTGTAGTTTCTCCACTAATTTTGGGGGACCATTACCAAATCAATATTTGTCATTGACAAATGTCAATCACTCCACCTATACTAGTGAATGTTTGCATCTGTGTGTGAGAAAATTATCTGAAGTTAATCAGCCAGTTTGAAGGTAAAGACAAATAAAAGTAACAACAAAAATGTGCTGTTTGTGCATACTGCACTACATTTGGTGAGCAGTAATTTACTAAATTTATTTATTTATGTGCTGCTGTGCAACTGCTGCTACAGTTGCAGATATAAAAAGAAAAAATCAAGAAATAAATGATAGCTGTTAGGTACTGATTGTTACTGAAGCCTCAAATTAATCTAATTCTAAATGAAAGCTATCATTTGACTCAGGTACTGGGAGACAATGTTAATTTTACCAAAACATAGTCAGATACTTTGGTTCTCCACAATACATGCTGCTAATTCCCAGATGTGCTACCTCTCATTAAATATCATCTATCTTCTTTTCTGTATAATAATAATAATAATAATAATAATAATAATAATAATAATAATAATAATAATAATAACTACTACTATATTGCTTTCAGTTGTTGAGGTGCGATATACATTACAATGGTTACCTAGCACATTATATGGACTGTCATATATTGGTATTAGCTCATGTTGCCAGCTCTATTCACCATCACAAGTCTGTCTGCAGAAATTTATACAAGCAGGGACAAAATTCCAAAAGTTCAATTTTTGAACAACCAATTAGTTGAGTTTAGAACATGCCCACATAGCAAAGCAATTGTGACAGGAAATACAAAGACTATTGTATCTTAAATGTTTGATAGTTCACGATGACTCTGGAGATAAGGTAACTGATAAATGTTGAGAGATCAATCATCAGATTAAATCAGTTTTTTGCTACCTAAACATGAGGGCAAGTACACAAATTTAGATCTTCATATGACTTCAACATATTTTGGGGTTCAGTTATGCACAGTTATATTAAGCCCTTCTGGAAGCATCAATTAGTCCTTGGATAGCCAGTTGAATGAACAGTCTTTGAATAGTTTACAAAAGCACATAAATACATGTATAGGTTATTAAATAAAATGAATAAAAAGAACTGATCCCTCAGGATAATGATGCAGCATAACTGCAGAATTAAAGTTCACTATCAGTTTACAAGTATTCAGATTAACTTTGAATGATGGCCTTACAAGGGGTACTGTTCCTATACAATGAAGCAAATAAGATATGAAATAATTGACCTAGCAGATTATTCACAGGCAATGATGAATGTAAGCCAAATGCATTGTGCAGTACACCAATTCACTCAATCTGAATAAAATTCCTGACTCTCAAGATTATACACAACAACCAGTTCACCATAGCAAATTTCAGTCGCTGATAGCTACTGTAGCATTAACTGTTCAAATGTTTGGAGTCTCAAACTGATGCACTGAAAATACTGAGTCCTGAATAGGTGTACATCAAAATATTCTTATCTTTTAACACATTGACTGCCACAAGCCCAGAGATGACCACAGCAGTGCCTTACACCCAATGCTGTGTGACCACCACTGACTGGGCACAGCAGAGCCTCATTCCGGACTGGTTGGCCTGGCGGTGAAATATCCATCACTATGCATGCAGAAGTCCGCTTGTGGCTCAATCACTTTTCAGACCTTACCAGAACTATGCAGATACAAACATCAAAAGACCAAGAAACATGCCTGCCTATTTATCACTTCCATCACGTGATGTAGTACTAGAGTGAAGTGAGTATATTGAAAGTGGACCACCCTTCTACTTGACACTGACAATTTGCAGAGAAATATTACTTAATCACATGTTAAACATGTAGAAAAATCAGTTTCAATCTATATTTTACACATGGCACGAGCAGATATGCAATTTGATTCAACATGCTGCTTGTGCACTATGTAACTCAAATATCCTTATTACAAATTTTGTCATATACAAATTCTTATTATACAAATTGAATTAATAGGTCACATCATTCATTATGCTAATCTATCGTGCATTTCTTGAGAACTCTTTGGTTTGCCACTCAACTTGTAACTGTGTTAACATAAATATGTGCATTTTATAGTTGACTTATTTCCTGTATAAATATGGTAATAATTTTATTGAACTGGTCTCTTCATAGTGATTTCATTACTGTCCTCAGATATTCTGTAGATTGTCTGGAACTGATTTTTTTATTTTTGGTGAATATCTGAAGCTTTAGTTTTAGCACAGTCAGTCTCGCCATACTGCTTAGCGTCCATAACTATGCAGGAATTCATTTTACTCTTTTCGCCGCAAGAATCACAGGCTGCTTTCACCCAGTGACCCACTGGACATCACCTCACCATCTCGTATGGTTGCTTCGGTGACTTGGAGCTCTCCCTAGCACTTGCCTGCATACCTGTTCTAGTCACCTTCCAGCATATTGACAGCTACATGATGTTGAATCAAACCATGCATTGAATAAAATCTCAGTTTTCAAGCCGTGTCAATTCAAATAAAATTCTCAAGTTTTCGATGGCCATCTCCACCACTGGCGTCAGGAGTAAAACCACTAACTGCTAGGGCTGGTGTGGTTTTCCACTTATATAGCCACAATTGCGGCCGAAACAATGCGTGTATGGGAGGTGACTGGGCAGCTCATAGCAGTTTCGGCCCACTGCAGGACTAAGTGAAGTCAGGTGTCATGAGGGACTGGCACCACATTTGACACTGTTATTCCCGCCTACCTAGAAGCATCAACTGTTCATTGTTGCTTCCTTTTGACATCCAAAGCCTGCCCCCCCACGTCCTACTGAGTGTGTACCCCCTGGTCTCTGTTTAATTTCTTGCTATTAATTCTAGACTCAGCTGCCTCTTTAATAATGGGGTCCAAGTATGTTGACAGATGAGCCAAGACTCTCGTGTTCTCAAGCATTATTTTGTCTGTCTTCCAAGCAATGCTCAGCTATGGCCAACGTGTCAAGTTCCCTTTGATTTAACATGTCATTTGTGCTTGGTACAACATGCTGCAACTGTACGAATTGTCTGACCTACATAGATGCTGCTGCATTCACAAGGGACACTATGCATACCGGATACACAAAGAGCTATGTCATCTTTAGCAGCATATCTAATACCTTGGGTCTCAGTCCGTGTGTCTGCAGCACACATCCTAAGTTGCTGCTCGATGCCCACAGTATGGAAGGGAAGCAGCTGGTTTGGCCTTTCAGCTGATTCAAAAGGCATCCTCCTTCGTTGGCATCTGCAAGCGTTTGCTATTCTCTCTTGCTATAACCACTCCCTCTGAGCATGTGTCGCAACTGCTGCAATTTAGACTGTAGGTGGTCATCATCAGAAATAATTTTTGCTCTGTGTATTAACATTTTCAGGACTGCTCTCTTGTGTACAGGCTAGAGAAAACTATTGGTGTTCAAATATTCATCAGTTTGTGTTGGTTTCCTGTACACTGAATGCTTAAGCCATCTCAGCTGGTGGAGGTGGCCATTGAAAGCTCGAAGTTTATTCAAATTGATGTGGCTTTAAAACCACAATGATTTTATTCAGACAAACTACTGTGAAAGATTCCAGGGACATATATCTTTCCTCTATAGTGAGGACATAATGCGCAGTATGAGACTGCTGGAAAAACTACTAGAAAAACTGCAGAAAAAGAAATCATATTTTGCTTAGTTCTTTAGCATTTGTGCAATGCTGCCAGGATATGGACATAATTCCTTGCTTTGCTGTAGTTAAGCACTACATCCGAACTGCTGCTGTGGATGGAATTTTGAAGAGGATAATCCACATCTTTAAGAAAGACTTCACTGCTCAAAAACACTCACCCACAATCACCTTGTAGATGTCTGTGTAATGAGTTTGGCATTCTGACTGCTACTTCACAGTATATTTATTCCTTCATGGAGTTTGTTGTAAATAATCTGCTGCATTTCAAAAGGAACAATGATGTGCATAACTACAATACCTTAAGGAAAAATGATATTTATTACTCCACTTAAGGTTGTCTTTAGCACAAAATGGGATGCACAATGTCGAAATTAAAATTTTTAGTAATTTACCAAGTGATGTAAAATGACTGACAGACAGCAAAGTTAAACTTGAAAACAAATAGAAAAAATTTCTCCTTGGCTACTACTTCTATTCCATACAAGAATTTCTGTTATATAATGTGTAAAGGGTGATGGGTAGGAACTACTCACACATCTGTATATTTCGTTACAGTCATAAAACCATGAAACTTACATGAGGACTGTTTGGTATGTAAGGTGGAAGCAGTTGCAACACAAAAACCGCAGTGAAAATAAAAATTTTTTCATTCGCAACAGTTTGTTGCTCAGTCTTAGACATGTGTCATGGCATTGTACAAACTTTCCAGTACCATCATCACAGAAAGCAGCCACCTGTGCTTTCCACCCATTCTCTACACTGGTCTGCCTTCTATTGTTTGTGTCAAAATGTTGTCTTCATAGTCAGCGGTTCATGTGAGCAGAGATGAACAACAGAGGGAGCCTGTATTGTGGGTGACCAAACGCTTCCCATCAAAAATACTGCAGGAGCATCTTCATTGCCCCTGCAGAATGTGACTGAAAATTCTCTCCAAGAAAGAAACACATGACATTTATGTTATGTGGGCTGCATAGTTTCATGCGAAATCTCTCACCAGATCTATATAATTGGTGGGAGACACTAGTTCTAGGCATTTCTACTTGATCACTTTGTGCTCTGAACTGAAAAAGAGTGATGTGAAGCGATTGACAGGCACATTAAAGACACTGCCCAACACATCTGTGCAAAGTTCCATCAGATTTTCACAGCCGTTTCCATGTCATGCCTAATCGGACCTTACTTTCTGCATACACCTCATAATGTTCAGTATGTAGCCATATTTACAAATTAATTTGTGATGTGAGTGTAAAATGACTTGTTCCACATCATTACCCCTTAATGGCAAATGATCCATGGAACATGAAATAAAGTAAGTAACTAATTAACTAACTGCATGACTGTACTGGCTCATTGCATTTCCAGTTCATGCATTTGTTCCTTTGTCTATCAAATTTAAGAGGGAAGTGTAAGGCCCTATATCTCATATTATCAGTCAGGACTCATTACGACAATTGTATGTGTAGTGAATGGTTTAGCCACCAAAGAGGTGAGATGAGACCTTAATTTGATAGCCAAGCAAAACAATTTCCCAATGCACTCAACAGCCAAAGCTGTGGACATAGTGCAGTTAAATTAGCAGTCAAAAGAATAGTATCTCCCCCTTTCAAACTTACAAAGTGTAGTGCACAATTAGGGAGAAATGTGAGCTTAATTTCAATTCTTGATCATAAATCCACAAAATAATCAGCTCACTTGACAGATTTACAATTACATTATTTCCTATGTTAAATAGTCACCATATAACTATTGCACATATTTTGGCACAGTAAGTAAACATATTAAGAAGCTGGTAAGTATGAACTGATGGATTGGTGCTACTTTGTGCCACATTTAGCAGGGGGTAACATTATTCCATAAGACACTGTTGAATGAAAATATGCAAAATCTGTCAACTTACTGGTTTATGTCTCCCAAAGATTTAAATAATTCTAAGTGTAAACGTGGATGAATGACGTTTCTGTAGAGGAGTTCTAAAACATGCATTTTACCAGTTTAAATTCTCATCAATATGGAGACCTAACAGTTTTGAAGTTTGCACCCAATTTATTATTTCCTCATTAGTGTATTGCCTCTTAGATGTGCAGAACTAAATATGTTTTGTCTTTTTAAAATTGAGGGTGAGACCATTCACAGAAAACCAGTCAATGATGCAATTAAGATTCTTGTTTACCAGTTCTGTTGATGTATGTATGTGTAATTTGATTACATTACTTGTGCCAACTGCAAGAAGAATTAATTCTGCTTGTTGTATATTAGATGGAAGATCATTTACATAAATGAACTAACAATAGCGGACCTAAGATTGAGCCTTGGGAAACCCCATATGGGAAGCTCATTTCCAAAAGGTACCAAATCCGTAAAATCTAATTTGAGAGGAGAGACAAAAGACATTTCACAACCACAGTACCATCAGAATATGTTTTGTAGCTTTGTTGTAATATTCAGACATGTTGAGACACATTATGCCACATATCTCTGTTAAATGTTTATTTGTTGAATTGTTACTGCATAGATGAAAAAGAATATGGTATCTTCTGGCAGAGAATTATGTTAAGTTTTATAATTGTTATTCTGGAGTTACATTATATTACTATAAGCGGTAAAATGTAGTTGACTGTTTCATTTGCAGTGTTTTGGGACTGCAGTTTACTCTTCATACGTTATTTTGAATTACTAACTTACGGGTTTACAAATATTAAAAGGAAATTAGTGAGAATATTTTTATTTCACAAAATATTTCGCTCATTATTTCCACTTTCACACAAACTGGACAATGAACTAAATTGTCTTTCCTGTTACTTCCTGCAGTACTGTCATCAGCACGCAGAACAATATTAAACGTCTACTGTAGAATAAAGACTACAGGTGAGAAAGAGGTATTCCATGAACTGTATCATCCATAAGTAGATTGATATTATAATAATATCCTTTTTCTGGATGTATAGTACATGTATGATCCTGTATAAATTTAAAAAATTATATTAATATTATTAATGTAAAAATAAGTATCCTTCAAAACAAAGACCAGCAGTATGCTGCTACAGATTGTCCTCATTAATTACTTCATCATCACTAACATCATTGAAAGATTCTGTACTGTTATCTTCATTCAGTGCTCTATTATAAAAGGGCAAATCCCATACTGTATTCCCATATCTCCAAGAAGTTTAGTTATGTCATTCTTTTTTGCAGGTTGTGCATGGCTTCCAGCATTAAGTTTCCTAATCCTTTCCATAAAGTGCTCATATTTTACTGATTTTTTTTTTTTTTTTTTTTTTAGAATATTGTGTTCACAATGAGGTGTTTCCACATAGAATGGGTGAAGACCAACCAGACGTGTTTGTGGCTAGAAAGTAATCCTCTTCACTTTGCTTATCTTTATTATTTTTGAAGATAGCATACAGAGTTCACAGATTTAGCCAGTTGACTTAATTAAAATCAACACCTTATACATGCTATTTTACAGTATCTCTGAAAAGGATATCATACTCTTCTGACAAATGGATACAACTTTTTTCTTTATCCTTTTTTCACCCAGCCCAAAAGTGCTATCTGCAGGCAGGTAGGAATGACCTATAATGGGAAAGAACCACTCTACTAGCAAATTGATTTGATGTGCAATTACTGACAACATGAAAAGATTACAATAGTTTTTGTTATGTGATGAACAGCTGTCACAAAATACTGCATCTATTGCTTCTTGTTGCAAAGTGGAAAGAGTATTTTTCAAGAAAAAGCTGACAAACAAGAACTTATTTCATTAGGTCCCCTTCTCACTCACTCATACTCTAACCATCTGTAGACGTGTGTTGTCTTCTCATGAACAGTTTTATCTTTTCACAGTACCAAGAATGTAATACCACAGCTGCCTTGAGTAATAGGGCTGCCCAATGGTAGTCTTAGGCAGAGTTTGATTTTGCATCAAATCAAAATTTACAGCCAGTGAAATTTTCGGCCAACTAACTGAGGTTCTAGAAAAATACCACTACCCCATATTTATGAACAATGTGTTGAATAACTATCACAGTCTTCTGTTCCATAGATGCCAGCTGATTTAAACTGTATACTACATTTCAGAGATTTGCTTCAAGTATCCTGTTTCATGCTTTCAAAATTTAGGTTTAATTTGGTAACAAATATTGGTAAAAAATTCTGGTGCAATGATTAAAAATTTACAATTGAAGTAAATTATTCAAAATTTTCAGAGAATCATAAGAACTTCCACTACAGAAATACAAGTGCATGGTAATAAATATGAGAGTATGCTTTCTTGTAATGCTCATTACAAAATTGTTTTTCAGTTTTCAACCAAAGAACATGATATGAACAATAATCATAATGACTTAGAATTTTCCTAACCTTTAAATTTACAATGTCATAGAATTTAAGTAATATTAAATGAGAGAAGACAGCAAATTAACTTGTAATACAAAGTGTGGGTGCAGGAAGGAGATACCCCAGGATTTCCAAATTGTTTGAAACATAAAATCCACATTTTTTGAACATTCAGGTCTAGAGGCAGATATTTCCTCTCTGCTGTTCCACCTCCACCATAAAGGTTTTCTCTGCATTTGAATGATATCTCTTATTGAAGTCTAGCAATTTCAGTTGTCAATCTAGACCCATGTCTCTTCTCTGGACCAATAACACCTGTCCCGTGTTCTGTTTTTGCAACATTTTCAATCACTTGCCTACCAATGTTCAATGCACTTAGAAATGTATCTCAACATATATTTACCACCCCAGTCTGAGATTTTACTGTATATTTGACCACTTTTGTGATTGGGTCTGCACCTCTTTGGTAAAATCACATCAGTGTATGCTGAAACGAACTTCGTTTGTGAAACAGAATCTTTATTCTCATAGAAACTGTCATGGAACTCGTTGGTGATAAACATGTAGCACTGCATAAACCACTATCATGTTCACAACTAATTTGAGGTGTAAAACTAGCCTTTTTTGCATGATTATTTTCTTTTGTGACTCTTTCTTCCATTTTTCTGGGCTACATACATGTTTCCATGTATTTTCAGTTTCTGTTGGCGATTCACAGTATCCATCCTATATATCACACTCCATAATTCAATTAAAAACTAACAAAAAAGAAAGCCAGGCACATCTTTACAACATACAATGCCATGTAAACAGATGTCAGCCAAGTTGTGTGTGATGTCATTACCAAGAACAACAACCTGCATTCTTTTGGTTAGATATGGCGTTATCCATTGGTTGACCATACCGTTAATCCCATAAAACTCACTTTATTTAGGAAAATACTGTGATTCACACAGTCAAATGGCTTAGATAAGTCACAGAAAATACCAACCAGTGCTACTTCGTTATTTAATGCCTGTAAAATTTGATGAGTGAATATGTAAATGACACCTTCAGTGGAGCAATGTTTCTGAAATCGAAACTGTGACTTTCTGAGGATATTATTGCTGTTCTGTGACATACTGTTCTAGAACACATTGCCTTCCCAAAATTTTTGGAAAATGATTTCAGTAGTGAAACAACTTGGTATTAATTGACATCTCTCCTATTGGAAATGCCGTGTGGCTAGTGTCTCCCGTCGGGTAGACCGTTCGCCTGGTGCAAGTCTTTAGAGTTGATGCCACTTCAGCGATTTGCGTGTCGATGCAGATGAAATGATGATCATAAGGACAACACAACACCCAGTCCCTGAGCAGAGAAAATCTCTGACCCAGCCGGGAATTGAACCTGGGCCGTTAGGTATGACATTCCATCGCACTGACCACTCAGCTACCAGGGGCGGACATATCTCCTATTGCCTTACTTAAAGAGGGGTTTATCAATGGCATATTTCATTCTGTCTCGGAAAATGCCCTGAGCTGGTGATGCATTATGTGTTTCAGATAAGATATGGATTATTATCTGGGAACAAATGTTTAGCAGTTTGTTGGGGACACCGTGAAGTAGAAATGAGCTTTTATTTTTGAGAGACTATATAATTTTCTTATTTCAGAAGGAAAAGTTAGTGATATATTCATATTACTGAATTTTTGTGAGAGTTGCTTTTTCATCATACTGCTCTGTTGAACTGTTTGAACGTATACTTTTTATTGTATTTAAGAAATGAGTATTAAACATATTTGCTACTTGTGACTCATCATTTATAGCCCTTCCATTCAAATCAATAGTGACATTATCCTATTCTATGGCTGGTTTCCATGTCTCTCAGATTACTGACTGCTGATGTTATGTACATGTCCCTTGATTTTTTAATAACTTTTCATAGTAATTTTGAGTAGTTTTTGTAGTATACAACAGCTGCAGGATCTGTACTTGTTCTTGGCAACAGATACATTTCCCATTTCCTTTGACAATATACTTTGCTTCTTCTTCTGATCCATGGTTTTTTACATGACTGTTTAGTAGCCTTACTGATTAGCTTACGCAGAAAGATAATTTCAAATAACAGTATGAATTTATCATGGAATACATAACATTTAATGTTAGCATTTGGTTCATTGTGAATTTCATCCCAGCTCATCTCTTGTAAACTATTCTTAAAAACATTTGTCATGGAGTCATAAATTATTCTGATTTCCACTGAGGAGTATCAGTACTATCTTACTTATTCTAACCAACCATGCATCATGATTAGTAAGAGCATTTGTTATTGGGTAAACATATATTTTCTTGCTTTGAGCTTCACCAAAGAAAACATTATCAGTTAGGTGCCTACTGTCTTCATCCACCTATGTTGGAAAGTTAATTACTGTGATTAAATTGTAGAATCCAAACTAGGTTTCCAGATAATTTTTCCTATCAGAATCTTTAGAAAATCTGCAGCGAAGTCAGCACAGGCTTTTAACTGCTTGCTGCTCTTTGATACAGTGTAGTAAGGGAATCAAACTCCTCATAAGCAATCCAAAATTTCCCATTGGTGATCAATACATAGTTACAATTAAAAGTAAAGGAGTTCTAAGTATTAATTTGCAGTCACACACTTCTATGTGCTGATCACAATAAAATCCATTTGTCTCGATGTTTTTAAACCTGTGTTCTGTCTTAACACACTGTCCAAGCATACTAATGTGACCACCTGAGAAAAGACTGCCTTAAGCAGTACACACTGCTGTAAGACATGCAGGAAGAGAATCAGTGAGCTTCGGGAAGGTACCAACAGGGATGTGAGGCCATGCCAACTCCAGTGTAGTGGTCAGCTGTGCTACATTTCATGGTTCAGGATTCATGGTGCAAACAGTCCAATCCAAGTGGTACCATATATTCTCATTTGGTTTTAAATCTGGGATGTTTGGTGGCCAGGTGAGTATAGTAAACTCATCCTGATGCTCTTTGAGCCACACATGTACAATGTGAGTTGTGTGACATGTTGCATTGTCTTCCTGGTAGATGCCATCATGCCAAGGAAAAACAAACTGCATTTAGCAGTGTACATTATCCCCAAGGAAGGATGCATATGTGTGTTGATCCATTGTGCCTTCCAAAATACGAGATCACAATGGTCCCACTTCTGGCTTCTGTGTTTTCAGTCAGATATTTTACACCATACAGGCCAATTACTGTCTGACCAATGAAGCATAAAATGTGATTAATCTGAAATGGCCACATGCCACCACTTGATGAATGTCCAGTTTCAGTATTGTTGTGTAAATTCCAGCCCTTGTCAGAGATGAAAAGCAGGGAGCATCGATGCTAGAACCAGGCACCTGTTGCAGAGGCCTATATGCAGCAATGTTCAATAACTTGTAATTGAGTAGGCACTGTTGGAAGCTCCTGGGTTTATCTGGCCAGTCAGTTGCTAAACAGTAGCATGTCTGTTTGTCTGTACTCATCTCCACACCTGTTGCTCACACCTGTCATGTATGGTCCGTGGTGCTCCACAGTTGCCTTGGCGCTGGTTTTGGATGACACCATTTTGCCATGCACGGTATAGTTTAACAATGGCAGCATGTGAAGAGTTTATAAACTTGGTGATTTGTAATATTGCACATATGTAAACTAGCAGTTCAGCAGCAATAACTATTTAACTATAGGGGCTAATATTTCACAGCGAATAAACATTTTCACAATGAACCTCTGAATTAACAACTTTTAAATGCTTTGTGTGATATTTCAGATGATAGCATTGCTCTATAGCTATCACCTCTGAAAGCTACACATCTTTATCTATTTTATTTCTTGATTTATTACGTTTCTTTATCTTTTCACTATTTAAATGTTTGTCAGAACATCATATCCTCTACAGTTGCACCGCAAATCAATGCAGCGTGATAAATCTCATATTGTCGTAGTTGTGTAGTTACATTGAAGCACCAAAGAAATTGATATCGGCCTGTGTACTAGATATGTAAACAGGCAGAAGACGGTGCTGCAGTCGGCAACGCCTTGTGGGGCGGCGGGTGGAATAATTGTTAATGTTCCTATTATTTATTTAATGCTGTTGTTTGCCGTTCTCAACACTGGCTCTCTAACTACAATATTGGCTACCAGAAAGTGATTAGCAAAACGTGAAGCCTGTAATTAGAATTCCTAGTGCCCACTTTATCTGAGAAATACATTTATAGTTACAGCTTATGGATCTGAGGAATTAGGAGATTGTCTGGGATTCATAATCAAAAACCATTCTCTCTAAAATGTTCCCTAGTAACTTATTACTGCATCCGAGGCTGTTTAGATCAACGATACCGACGCGACGCGACGCGACTCCTGGCACAGGTGATGAGCTAATCAGCGTCTGGATAGAACTGGGGCCTTCCTTCTCTCGCGCAGCGTTCTTACATATAAAGCCACGGTGCGGACGGCTAAGGAAACGCCTGATCAAATCTACTCTCCCGACTAGCCGCTGGGCTAGTAATGCACCACTTTAAGTTATCGAATAAATCATTGCTTCCTTTGCTGATGGCCGATGAAGCTTTCAATTTAATTGTGCAATCAGCACACAAGTAAGTAATCATAATAAAAGTCTGACGTGTCTAAGTCAAATATTTTGGGCGAGAGAATTAATTTAATTACACTACACGCAGTAGACGAGCTCTGAACTTGCCCTTTGGAGATACGCTATTGCTATAGTTTTATAGTTATTCAGTTGAAACTTCTCACATCTTTACGATTATAGCGGATCTCCCTTCTACTTAAATTTAAACATCCTAGCTTTATTTATTCACCTACTTAATCTATCTTGCTTCCTTAATTTTTAAGATAAAAACCAGAAAATCATTAATTTCAACTAAAATTTTAATTTGTGAGATCCAGAATACTGTTTCTACTAAATTATTATGCAAAAGGAATCTAAATATAAATTTTTAAGTTTCTAGCTCTTTTCTGTTGCGCCAATGATTTTTACAGAAAAACGTCCAAATTTCGAAAATGGTTAAAGTTATTGAACTGATATTCAACACATATTGATTTAGTATTACTCCTGACACGCTAGAAACGTTTCAGGTTATTTACTTGGTTTTTAAAGTATTGCGCAACATTTATGACGTCAGAGCTATTTACAGCGGACTGGCTGGCACACTATGGAAAAACTGATGTGAATTTTATAAGGCGTGAGTAGGCTGCTTCCCTACAGCCTATATAACACAACAAGCACCTGGTGCAGTTGTTAGATCGGTTACTGCTGCTACAGTGGCAGGTTATCAAGATTTAAGTGAGTTTGAACGTGGTGTTATAATCGGCGCATGGGCAATGGGACACAGCATCTCTGAGGTAGCGATGAAGTGGGGATTTTCCTGTGCTAACATTTCATGAATGTACCGTAAATGTCAGGAATCCGGTAAAACATCAAATCTCCGACATTGCTGTGGCCAGAAAAAAGAGCCTGTAAGAATGGGACCAATGATGACTGAAGAGAATCGTTCAACGTGGCAGATGTGCAACCCTCCCGCAAATTGCTGCAGATTTCAGTGCTGGGCGATCAACAAGTGTCAGCATACAAACCATTTAACGAAACATCATCGATATGGGCTTTTGAAGCTGAAGGCCCACTTGTGTACCCTTGATGACTGCACGATACAAAGCTCTACGCATCGCTTGTTCCCATCAACACTGAATTGGACTGTTGATGACTGGCAACGTGTTGCTTGCTCGGACGAATCTCATTTCAAATTGTACCAAGCAGATAGGTGTGTACATGTATGGAGACAACCTCATGAATCCATGGACCCAGCATGTCAGCAGGGAACTCTTCAAGCTGGTGGAATCTCTGTGATGGAATGAGGCATGTGCAGTTGGAGTGGTACGGGACCCCTGCAGTTCAGAAGAGATCTTCCCCCTCGTACTCTTAAGGATTTATGGACAGCCCTGCATGATCCATGGTGTCAATTCCCTCCAGCACTACTTCAGACATTAGTCGAGTCCATGGTTCAAATGGCTCTGAGCACTATGGGACTTAACATCTATGGTCATCAGTCCCCTAGAACTTAGAACTACTTAAACCTAACTAACCTAAAGACATCACACAACACCCAGTCATCACGAGGCAGAGAAAATCCGCGACCCCGCCGGGAATCGAACCCGGGAACCCGGGCGTGGGAAGCGAGAACACTACCGCACGACCACGAGCTGCGGACAGTCGAGTCCATGCCACGTCATGTTGCGGCACTTGTGTGTGCTCGCCGGGACCTACACAAATTAGGCAGGTGTACCAGTTTCTTTGGCTCTTTAGTGTATTTAATGGACAGTTAACAGCTTTGCCAGTAACTTTATTTAAATGTTATTGCAAGTGCTGTTAAAAAAACTGTGCTACTTTAAAAGTGGGCAATCACATGTGTTAGCAGATACCACATTTGTAAAAGAGTTCTAAAAGATGTTTCTGACGAGCAGGCCTAAATAATTGTTTAAACAATATTTAGTGATTAGATTAGATTAGATTAGTACTTGTTCCATAGATCATGAATATGACTCTTCGTAATGATGTGGAACGTGTCAGGTTAATTAAAGGTGTCTATACAATATATTACATTAGACAAAATATTACATGACACTCAATTTTTTTTTTTTTTTTTTTTTTTTTTTTTTTTTTTTTTTTTTTTTTTTTTTTTTTTTTTTTTTTTTTTTGTATGTGGAGGTTGGGAAATTATCCACTTACTATATCCAAAAATTCATCTAATGAGTAGAAGGAGTTGCCATTAAGAAATTCTTTTAATTTCCTTTTAAATGCTGTATGGCTATCTGTCAGACTTTTGATGCTATTAGGTAAGTGACCAAAGACTTTTGTGGCAGCATAATTTACCCCCTTCTGAGCCAAAGTTAGATTTAACCTTGAGTAGTGAAGATCATCCTTTCTCCTTGTGTTGTAGCCATGTACACTGCTACTACTTTGAATTCGTTTGGATTGTTAATAACAAATTTCATAAGTGAATATAAATATTGTGAGGCTACAGTGAAGATTTGTAGCTCTTTAAATAAGTGTCTGCAGGATGATCTTGGATGAGCTCCAGCAATTATTCTGATTACACGCTTTTGTGCAATGAACACTCTTTTACTCAATGATGAGTTACCCCAGAATATGATGCCATACGAAAGCAGAGAATAAAAATAGGCTTGGTAAGCTAATTTACTCAGATGTATATCGCCAAAATTTGCAATGACCCTAATCGCATAAGTTGCTGAACTCAAACGTTTCAGCAGATCCTCAGTGTGTTTTTTCCAGTTCAACCCCTCATCAATGCATATACCTAGAAATTTTGAACATTCTACCTTAGCTACCCATTTCTGATCGAAGTCTATATTTATTAATGGGGTCACTCCATTTACTGTGTGGAACTGTATATACTGTGTTTTGCCAAAGTTTAATGAGAGCCCATTTGCAGAGAACCACTTAATGATTTTCTGAAAAACTTCGTTTACAATTTCACCAGTTAATTCTTGTCTGTCGGGTGTGATAGCTATACTTGTATCATCGGCAAAAAGTACCAGCTTTGCATCTTCGTGAATATAGAATGGCAAGTCATTAATATATATTAAGAACAGCAGAGGACCCAAGACCGAACCTTGCGGCACCCAGTTCTTGATTGTTCCCCAGTTTGAGAAATCACCAGTTTTTTGCATATTATGTGAACTGTTTATTTCAACTTTCTGCACTCTTCCAGTTAGGTATGATTTAAGCCATTTGAGCACTGTCCCATTCATACCACAGTACTTGAGCTTATCTAGAAGTATTCCATGATTTACACAATCAAAAGCCTTTGATAGATCAAAGATCTGTTGTCATTTATAGTTAGCACGCTTGTGCAACAATACATTCTTATTTATTTATGAGCAGACCTTTATTTATATTTGTTTTTAATGATCTGAGTGTGACGGAATCGTTATAACATTTCTTTATGTAAATATTGTGGTAATATATCAGTTTAGTTCGGGAAGTGGTCAAGTTGAGTCAAATTATGTCTGTAGAGCACGGCCTTCAGCCAGTGGAAAAGCAGACTGTAGCGGAAAATTGCTGGAGTCAAGTAGAGACTTAGACTCTTCGAGTGCAGAGCTCAAGGGACCGATTCTGGACACTTTAAGTTGAGTGCTCGAAGAAGGTAACGTGCGTAATTCAGTCGTATAGCTGACTGATTCTGGGTACTGAACGATCGCTACAATAATCTAACTTCCGAAGGAACATTATGCTTCGATAAGTCTGGATGTGCTCCAGAGGAAGATTCTAAATTTTTCCTGTTGTACTACGGAACTGAGAATAGGCAGAGTATGAGCTACTATTCTTTGTATTGCGTCTGTTGATTCGTAACTCGTAATGTTGAACTCTGAACTGTTTTGAGCTGTTGAATATTTCATGTGTTGTGATTACGAAATGGACTTAGTTTTCTCGTATCTTCGGTTAAATTTAGTTAGTTGGTTGGTTGGTTTGGGGATTTTGCTGCCATGCTTGTAATGCTCTCAACATAACTGTACTGCATTTGCTAAGGGGATTTTTTTGTCTGTATTTTAATTGAATGTCCTAGGACCACTGCCTGTTTATTTGAGATGTCCTTTCTTGAATAAACAGTGTTTGATGTAATTCTCTGTCATCTACATCAATTACAGACTTTAGAATAGAGCCCTTGTTATTAAATTATTCATTTAATTTTGTTAGGTATTCCTGTGTATTTTATTAACTTGCAATTCTAGCAAATGCATAGACTGTTTGACTGCAGGATCACAGCTACGGGTTATTATTTGCAGCGAATTAGCTGTGGGAAATGAATGTAGATGTGCACATCTCAACCCTATGACTACATTGAGCTATTGGTTTAAACAGAGCCGTGCATAACCCAAGTACCTAAAATATGAGTAGGGGAGAGTGGGGCACTCTGAACCACGGGGCACAATGAATCAGGTAGCATAATTTCAGTATAAGGTGGTAAATTATTTTTTTCTCTGTGCATATGTTGTCAGTACTGCTCTACCAACTGCCACTTGTTTTCTGCAGGATCTAGTTCCCTCCATTAGTGTGATATGTTAGTTTCGCGACAGTGAAGTAATTTTTGGGGACATAGATAGATTGAATTTTGTTCAATCCTTTGTCACCAAATTTTAGAGAAAGTAAGTCATTGTAACAATATCAATACTGTATTTTAATGATATAGATTTTCAAATATTAACAATTTTCATATATAACCTCACATGAGCTTTGTTTGAAATATGTACTGTTGGGGCACATTGAACCAAGCTCTCCTGGGACACAATGAGCCATGGTTCATTGTGCCCCAGGAATCTTTTAATTGTCCAATACAAGCACTCTGTACTTTGTTTCCTTAGCATGGGTAAAACATATGTGTAGGAATTTAAGGCTTTTAAATCACAGACGTTCAGCAGTCCAGTTTTATATTATCAGGTTTGAAGATGGTTCTTTCATACCGCAGGAAGACAGACAGAGGTAAAACTGACCATTACGTTATGCAAGAAGCTGCACAGGATGTTCTTAATAAGGGCATGGCAGTTCACCAAGCAGCTAAATCTCATTTAATACCTTACCCACCTCTTCATTGATATGTTCAAGACATTAAATGTGGTTCCAGAGAAAGATTGACACCAAACTATGACAATCGTAAGGTATTTTCTGTGGAGCAGGAGAAAGAATTAGGTAAAGGATGAAGCTTTTGTTCCAGATAGCAACATACTTTATGTGCTCCCACGACCTGCTACTGATGGTATGACAAAGAGACAAAAATCATATTTCAAATTTGGAATCAGCTTCGAGTCCATTGATGTTCGGTAATTCCAAAATAAGTAACATGATTGCGTGCCTACAGATTTAATTATATGATTCACACATGGAATATATGTACACATTATGTTTAAAGTATATTTACACTTACTTTGTTTGCTAAATAGGTTCTTTCAATTAACTTGTTTAAAGTGGTTCATTGTACCCCACATGTGGGGCACAATGAACCATTTACCAAATTTTCTTCAATGGCCTGCAGCTAAAAAACAATTAATGACAGTGCAATCATATAAGGCCATTTGATACTTGAATGATTAAACTGTAACATCTGTAAATCACAACTCTGTAATAAAATTATTGGATGAGTAACACGGAGAAATATTTTTTATGGTTCAATGTGCCCCACTCTCTCCTAAGCATAGGTAAAGATGCAACTGGTTTGCTCGTATGGGATGCTGTTTAGAAGAGCAACTCAGCAGCAGAAGACCGTTGTGTATCTTCACAATTGGTGTGTTCTCATCCGCAATACGAATCTGATCCCTTTAGAATCACAACTGTAATTCTAACATTTCACCATATTCTGTGATCTTGGTCCCGAATCTATTGCACGATGGGGAGTTTGCTTGGGGGCTCTGAGCATAAGGGTTTGCTGCAGTTACGTGCGTGAGAATCTGTAGCAAAAGTTAGGTGTGGGGAAGTTAGGCACGCAACTTCAAGAAAGAAGAAGAGGGCTAACAGAGGCGTGTTGGGTTCGAGTCTGCAGCGGCCAATAGCAGTGGAAACTGACAGTGGCAACGGCAAGGGGGCACCAGCGGTGACTTGGTTCATCAGCGTCGGCATCGGAAGCATCTACATATTCGGCAGCGGCAATACAGATGAAGCAGCCAGCATGACCGACAAGTTAAATATAAGTTCGAAAATTGAAAATGTAGACATGAGTGCAGTAGAAAATGTGAAGGTGAGGTGGAAAAAAATTAGATTTAATATAGAAAGAATGTTTGAATGAAAATTAGAAGGTATAAGGGCGCATGTGGGTATGATTTTTGAGGAGATAGACCTAGTTAACACCAGAGTCGATACAGCAGAAAAAGATTTCGGAAAAAAGTTGGAAGAGCTACAGGATAAGCTAGGTGGCGATGTTAAAAACTGTGTGCTGAGGCAAAATGTTCTTGAGGAAGTAACCACAAAATCCGTTAACAATTTGTCCGGTAGAGTAATACAATGTGAGAAAGAGATGCCTGTGAAAGGGGATCATTTTGAATATGTATTAATTAAGGAGGCAGTTTAAAGACATGAGGGCAGAATTAAATTCTTTAACAGCAAATCAAATCACTACTGTAATAGCTTAATTCAGGAACGACAAGTTTTGCAAGTGATGAAAAATACCATCTAGTTGGTTTTCTTGCTTCATGTAGAGATGTTTTTATAATAAGAATGTCAGAAGAGGCAAAAATTAAGTTCGTTAAAAGACATATGGAGGGCAATGCACAATCATGGGCAAGTTTAATGAGGGCTTCATTTATTACCTATGAAGTGTTTGAGGAAGTGTTGGAGGAAGAGAAGTAAACGCAACTTCAGTATGAGTTACTAAATGGACCAAGTTACAGATATGGAAGTGGGTCGATGTGGGATTTTTGTGTGCATGAATTGGCTAAGTTGATGCTTATAAATAATACGCTGAAAGTGTTGATGGAGATTTCGGTCCTCAAGAGACGAATATTGGAATTTTTGCAATGGAATATTGTCCACAGTCCTACAAATTCCACTGACGAGTTTAGATTTTCTTGAGGAATTTTAACGGGCGTTGAAATTCAAGCCACATTACTGGAACAGTAGACACGGAAATGGGTAACAGAATGGGAACAATGGTAATGTCCACAATAATCATAATAATCAACCAAATAATTACCACCACAATGGTAACAATAAAATCAAAGAGGAAATGGAAATAGGAACTCTCACAGCAGAAATCAAAACCGGAAACGAAGATTTGAGGAGCAGGAGCCTCACGAAATGCGTCGCCAGAATACGAGGTCGGGAAATTAGAGATCGCTGCATCTCAGCCCCGGAATGTGGCGAAATAAACAGGCGTTGAAAAGGACGCATTATTTGACAAATTCAATGGCTGTCGGAAATTCTCCAAAGAAGTCACAGATGTTTGGGATAGAGGGATGAAAGTTATAAGCAATAAAAATAAAAATGGGAATAATTTTATGCAGCACAACCATAAAGAGGGCACAAGAAATATGTTAAAATGTGTTGAGAGATTCGATAATGAGGGTGTGGGGTTGAAAAATTTATTTTTTGAAAGGGAAGCTTGTGTCACCGGAAGTATGTAAGGATATCTGCGAAGGCAGCGAAGCCGTAGTCTCGTCAGCTAGAGATGAATTTTGTAGTGCATCGACGGAGGTATGTGAAGGTATTTGTGAAGGGGGCGTGGGACCAGTCTCGTCAGCTAGTGATAGGTTTTATTATGTATCGGCCAAGGTGGGTGATTTACTGTTAAAGGGAAGTAAATGTTACGTGTTAGATGCTGAAGCTGCGAAGGTCGAAGCTACTGCTTTAGATATCTCAGAGGAAGGAATTTGCGCATTTTTTTCTATTGATGGATGTGAACTGATAGCTCTTAATGAAAGCATAACTGTCTGTGGATGTGGAAGGATGAATGTGAAAACGTGTTACACGTATTTTGAAGCATAAAGTGGCGGTGGCGGTTGATAGTAGAGAAAATGTAATGGAGACAGAGGTAAATCCGAGTTTCGCGCAACTCGAATGTACTGTGACTTCTGACCTGGAACGATGCAGTAGGCAGTTTATCTGGTGTATCGGCGGAGGATGACGGAATTATTGGTGATGATTTTTATAATCTATTCACGGATGTAATGGATGTTTCAGGTAAAGAAGGTTATAAGTTATCGACGAATATTAATGAAATTAATTTTGGTAAAGTTAGTGATAGGTCGAAGGGAGTAAATACATCTTGCGTATGGGAGACGAAGTTTGTGTGATTAGTTGTGAAAATGTTGCAGATACCGACATCATTACTTCAGTGGAAGGGAAGAGTATATTTGATGCTTACGAGGATGATAAGACGAAGGAGTTTGACGGTGATTTAAAGCCTACAGATGATTTAGGTGTGGGTCGGGAGAATATAGAAATGGATAATGGGGAAAGTATTGGTTTAGGGGATGATGTTAGTACTGAATGGTACAGCAAGGAAGAAAGTGACTACTCTATAAATGATTGGAAATGGTAAGGTAAAAGTTTAAAGTCTTAACTATCTCACTGATGGGCACACGAGAAATACCAGTAGTTCTTGAAGGGAGGAAAGACGAAACTTGGGTGAAGGAAGTGTTAAATGAATAGTTTGATGATGATAATGAAACTGAAGGTTGGTCTGATGTTGTAATGTGCCCAAGTGAAATGGAGGAGAAAGGAAGAGATATTTAAAATGATCTTTTGAGGCAGCAGTGTTTCGCGAAGAATTTATCAGTGTGCAACCTATGTTAGAAATCGAGATTCCCAGAGTTTATGTTGGCCATATGAGAACAATTTGTAAATAGAATAAGAAATTTATAATTGTTCTGATCAACAGTGTTAAGATTAAGACTACGGTTGATGGGCTGAGTAAACTCATAAAACCCGAAATGCATTTAGAGTTTAAGGGTAGTGGTTGCTGTTTTAGTATTAGATGTTTTATACCAAATGATGTGGTTAAAGATGTCGTACTGGGTGCGGATTTTTTGCATAAATATAAAACTTTTTTGAATTGGGTTGAGAAATATCTTGAATTTTAACTGGAGAGTAAAAGAAGGAACGTAAAATCCAAAAATTTGTTAACTAGAGACCCACAAATTGCTCATACATTAATTACAGAAGGTTAGGAATGATTACTGGGTGTGATTATTGTAATCCGGTTGTAACTGTTAAAAAGAGAGATAACTCAGTTATATTAGTTTTAGACGCTCGAAAATTGAATAAGGTTATAGTAGGAGAACTCGATCAGCCATACAACACTGAAGAAGTCTTACAGAATTTTCGCAATATTAAACTGAGGTCGAGTGTCTATTTGATATCTGGCTCTTGCCAAATTCCTAATCGCTTCAAATTGGTCCCATTCAGATTAACAATATATGTTGCGGTTTCCGTGAGAGCGCTAAGTCACTTACTGGCAGATCGATTAATGTGAAAATTTGTTGCCTACGTGCATGATATTTTGATCGTCACGAAATCTTGGCGTGAATATTGCGAGTTGTTGGAGAAGTGCTCTTGGGTTTAAGAACGGGAGGAATGACCGTTTTAACATCCTTTAAGTGTGAATTTGGTACAGTAGAAATATAGTTTTTATGTCATAAACTCTCATCTGAAGGGATTGACCTAGCAGTCAGAAACTTAAAGCAATTTAAGAGTGCAAGAGGCCAACTACCAGAAAACAACTAAAATTACAATTAGGCTTGTGAGGTTTTTACCGACAATTTCTGGGTAATGGTGGGGTAAATACTTCAAAATTATGCAAACTACTAAGGAACTCGATATGGATATGGGGCGAACGTGTGCAATAGTAAAATGTTAAACTACACCATGTCACTGCCATTCTGTCTAGATACGGATAATTCCGATCACAGCATCGGATGTGCGGTGTTCCAGGAAAAGTTGGTAGGAGAAGAGATGGAACACAAGATTGTAACTTTTACCAGCCATCTGTTAAATACACTACTGGTCATTAAAATTACTACACCAAGAAGAAATGCAGATGATAAACGTGTATTCATTGGACAAATATATTATACTAGAACTGACATGTGATTACACTTTCACGCAATTTGGGTCCATGGATCCTGAGAGATCAGTACCCAGAACAACCACCTCTGGCCGTAATAACGGCCTTGATGCGCCTGGGTATTGAGTCAAACAGATCTTGGATGGAGTGTACAGGTACAGCTGCCCATGCAGCTTCAACACGCTACCACAGTTCATCAAGAGTAGTGACTGGCGTATTGTGACGAGCCAGTTGCTCGGCCACCATTGACCAGACGTTTTGAATTGGTGAGAGATCTGGAGAATGTGCTGGCCAGGGAAGCAGTCGAACATTTTCTGTACCCAGAAAGGCCCGTACAGGACCTGCAACATGCGGTCGTGCATTATCCTGCTGAAATGTAGGGTTTCGCAGGGATCGAATGAAGGGTAGAACCACGGGTCGTAACACATCTGAAATGTAACGTCCACTGTTCAAAGTGCCGTCAGTACGAACAAGCGGTGACCGAGATGTGTAACCAATGGCACCCCACACCATCACGCCGGGTGATACGCCAGTATGGCGATGACGGATACACGCTTCCAATGTGCGTTCACCACGGTGTCGCCAAACACGGATGCGACCATCATGATGCTGTAAACAGAACCTAGATTCACTAGAAAAAATGATGTTTTGCCATTCGTGCATCCAGGTTCGACGTTGAGTACACCATCGCAGGCGCTCCTGTCTGTGATGCAGCATCAATGGTAACCGCAGCCATGGTCTCCGAGCTGATAGTCCATGCTGCTGCAAACGTCGTCGAACTGTTCCTGCAGATGGTTGTTGTCTTGCAAACGTCCCCATCTGTTGACTCAGGGATCGCGCCGTGGCTGCACGATCCGTTACAGCCATGCGGATAAGATGCCTGTCATCTCGACTGCTAGTGATACGAGGCCGTTGGGATCCAGCACGGCGTTCCGTATTACCCTCCTTAACCCACCGATTCCATATTCTGCGAACAGTCATTGGATCTCGACCAACGCGAGCAGCAATGTCGCGATACGATAAACCGCAATCGCGATAGGCTACAATCCGACCTTTATCAAAGTCGGAAACGTGATGGTACCTCCTTACATGAGGTATCACAACAACGTTTCACCAGGCAACGCCGGTCAACTGCTGTTTGTGTATGAGGAATCGGTTGGAAACTTTCCTCATGTCAGCTCGTTGTAGGTGTCGCCACCGGCGCCAACCTTGTGTGAATGCTCTGTAAAGCTAATCATTTGCATATCATAGCATGTTCTTCCTGTCTGTTAAATTTCGCGTCTGTAGCCCGTCGTCTTCGTGGTGTAGCAATTTTAATGGTCAGTAGTGTAAATATGAGCACGGTTATAGCATTTCTGAACAAGATTTACTCGCAGCTGCGTAGAGGCGGAAAAAGTTCCGACTGCAGCTTGGGGGGTTGCGAGGTGGCCGTGCTATCTGATCATAAAGCTCTCAGATTTCTGCAGGATAGTGGATTGCCAAACGATCGTCAACTGTAGCATAAGATACATAAAAGCAACCGGTAAATGCATAGCTGATGCTTTGTAATGGCTGCCTGTTGGGAAAGAGGACAGTTATGAGGAAGAAGTAAGTGAAGATATTTGACTCTTATACATGAAAGGTGTAGAAAGGGAAGAGAGGTTCGTGATGTCTGCAAGGTCATACGATGAGTGCAAAATGACGACCCTAAACTGAAAAAGAAAAGTTTTCGCATCGAGGGCTACGAAAGGATACCCCGATTCTACAAAATTCATAAAGGTGTTTTATTTCGTAGGAAAGACGGGAAAACGGGGCTTTAGGGACTGTGCTTTCTGGAAAAGTGTGATGAGCAACTGATAAACTATGTCCACTTAAGTTACGGGGCACAGACGTATGTAGAAATCATTGAGTAGATTGTGCAAGTAAACAATCAAGCCAGACAGATGTGCACTTAGTTGGCCACTTGTGACAAATGCCAGCGGCTGAAACATTACACCACCTCGCACAAGGGGAAAATGCGAATTATCATCCCTAGCAAAGTTGGCGAGCTATTGACTGTAGACAATTTCAGGTCACTGTCAAGTCGTGGTGGCGGTGTGAAAGATATATTTGTGATTGTTGGTATGTTTACAAAGTTGACCAGACTATATCCGATACAGGAAGCTAATAGCAAAACTCTGATCATAAAACTGGAAAAGGAATTCTTTATTAAGTAACCAGAGAAGTTGTTGCCTGACAACGGGCCACAATTTACATCTAAAAAGTGGAATGATTTCATGAATAAGCAAGGCATTAAAAACATAAAGATATCAGTGTATCTATCACAGGCGCCGACTCCATGGGGCCTGAGGGGGCCCGAGCCAATTTAAGAAAATTATTATATTATGCTTTGTAAAATCACAAAATTATGTTGGAATTTTTTATTTTCCTTGTTTGACGATAGTTACCTTTTAAAATACATTCAGTAATGAGTTAAAACAAAAAATTATTATGGTGGTAAGCAGGTTAACTGAAAACGAGTGATGTGAATCATGATAGTGTTACGGTGCTGCGGGCACACTTAGAATTTGTACCGGTGCACGAACCTTCGGGTAAAGTCTGGCGCCGGCGGGCTAGCGCTGTGGCCCTGGTGACATCAAAAGGGCTGGAGCAGAAGCACCTGGAACCCTCCGCCTAACGTCGCCTTGACGCTTCAAGACATTACGACGCCGCGGCTATATAAAGCCCACCCTGCTGTCGCAGTCATTCAGTGTGGATAGTTTCATTCAGTGCATGCTGCAGACATGTTTAATGTTTCGACTTTAGTGTCTAGTGGACTATTTTATATGACTATATATTCGTATACTTTAGTCTCTTAGTGTATTGTGAATTTAGTTTGTAATGGATAAATTTGTTACCAAAAAGGCGCGCTAGGAAGTTGATGATACTGCAAGTCAATCTCCAATAATTATTGTGTCCTCAATTACTTCGTCGTCTTCAGGCGAGAACCGTTCACAGTCGAAACCTGGACAATCCAGTAAGGGAAGATCGTTTCAGAAGCCTTGGATGATCTAATATACATGGCTAGAATATGAAGCATCTACCGAAAAAGTTTTTTGCAAAACCTGCAAAGAGGCAGATGCTAAAAATCTATTACAGTTTTCTTCAAAAAAAGAAGATGCATTTACTTCCGCAGGATTTTCTAACTGGAAAATGGCTTTGGAAAAAATTCTGTCTTCATGAAAATACGTTTACGCATAAGGAAGGTCTTCTGAAACTAAAATTCCATCACTAACCGAAGTGTGGCCTCCTAGTTGAACGAACAGTTAGATAGTGATATGAGGAAATGCCGTTTAGCTCTTGAGGCAGTTCTTACTACCGTGCAATTTCTATGCCGACAAGAACTAGCAATTAGAGGGCACGAAGATGTAAACTCAAATATTTTTCAATTGTTGGAACTCAGAAAGAATGACATACCTGAGTTTAAAGATTGGTTAGGGCGTTCGGGGTATAAGTGGATGTCCAACGATATTCAAAAGGAGATCACTGATCTACTAGGAAAGTCCGTGTTGAGAAAGGTATTGGCGTCAGTCAAGAAGACTGAACATTTTTCTATTATGGTTGACGAAACATGTGATTATTCGATTCACGAACAAGTGTCATTTTGTATTCGTACTGTCAATGATTCCTTAATCATCAACGAAGACTTTATTGGCTTATACGAGAACCCCAACACTGATTCACAAACTCTGTTTAGTATTTTAAAAGACGTTTTTGCACGTCTTGATTTGTCAATGGATAACTTAAGAGGACAGTGCTATGATGGTGCCTCTAATATGAGAGTTAAGTTCAATGGACTAAAAAAGTTAATTTTGGATATACAGCCAAAAGAACGTTATGTGCACTGCACTGCTTACGGTTCAGACTTGGCAGTTGTAGAGTCTCCGCCATCTTACGTCTATGAGGGATATTATGGCTTTAGCCAAGGACGTAACAGACGCTGTAAGGGAATCCAACAAAAGGATGGGACTTTTCAGAAGCATACGCTGTAAGAACGCCAACGACCAAGATGGTCTACGACCCCTTAGCTCGGCTCGATGGACTATGCGAGCTTTTAGATTTGGAAAAATCAACTTAGTTTTTCAAAAATGTCCTACACGTTGAGGGACTGCGCTTACACTGCGCTGATATTGCTAATAAAAAACAACTGGTTTTAAAACACATGTGTGATGTAAGAAAGTACATTACACAAGAGCCTGCAGTTGGAGAAATGTTATGTGAAGTAGTGTAGTGCATTAAGCTTCTCCAAGTAGTTCCAATCACGACAGCAACAGCAGAACGGTCATTTAGCGCCCTTAGACGTCTGAAGTCATATCTCCGGTCAACAATGGGACAGAAGTGATTGGACAACTTGGCTGCCCTTCATGCTCACCGAGATGTTTTGGATGAATTGGATATTCGACCAGTCACCGACTTCATATTCAGTAATCCAGTCAGATGGTCGACATTTGCACCTTTCTAGAGACACTCTAGCCCTAGTAATGGTATTTAGAGCATTATTAAAAATCTTTATAAAATAGAGGAATAAATACATACATAACGTTAAATTTTCAGTTTCGAAATATTAGTACTAGTTTAGTGCTGTATTACTGTATTATTATAGTACTGTATTAGTTATTTTCAAATACTTAAATATTTTATGGTGTAAGACCCAATTAAAACCTGCTATTTACATACTTTTCGACTGAAAGTATTAGGCATACTGTATTAACTTTATTAATTGTATAAAGCATTAACCTTCAGATATTGTTTTTATTTAATGAACCCTTAGCCTTATTCAAAGTAAGCTTAAATTAGCTATTTCACTTATTAATCAAAGTGTTAGTATTGTGCGACAGCAATATTTTATGTTTTATTCGTTTAATGATAGTTTAGGATTTATTTAAATATAATTTCAGTCTTTTCAGATATATATTCACTGCTCTGTAATAGTCTATACCGAGCGAGGTGGCGCAGTGGTTAAACACTGGACTCGCAATCGGGAGGACGACAGTTCAATCCCGCGTCCGGCCATCCTGGTTTAGGTTTTCCGTGTTTTCCCTAAATCGCTCCAGGCAAATGCCGGGATGGTTCCTTTCAAAGGGCACGGCCGACTTCCTTCCACGTCCTTCCCTAATCCGATGAGACCGATGACCTCGTTATCTGGTCTCCTTCCCTAAACAACCCAACCCCCCCCCCCCCCAACCCCCAATAGTCTATAAGCATGATTATTACTGTAAATTAAATTAGCTTTTTACGAAAATATCGTGCGTTTTTATGTTTTGTTTATTTTTTCAAAGCCAAAAAATGTCAGGCTTGTCAAGTTTCCTGGAGTGTCGAGTTATCGAGAGTCCAGTTTTCGGGGTTCTAATGTTGACCATATGACTCTAAAATGCTTAAAAACTTTTAAAACTCACTATTTTTCATCATGTAGAAAATTTTCCGGGGCTGACCCTCGGTATGGGCCTCCCCAATATACTTTATAAGTCGGCGCCCTTGATACCTATACCTATGTGAACACTATATGCGAGAAATTGGCCGCCTGTGTAGAATACATGCATGAAACATACATTATAAGTGGATGGAGTTTATGAAGTCATTCGAAGTTAAGAGTAACGCTACAGGGTACTCATCATTAGAAGTAATGAAAGGAAGCAAGCTCAAGTTTTTACTTACTGAGGTCGTGGATGTTCCACGAAGTAAACTAGTAACGGCTGCCGAAAGAGAGGAGGCGGTAAAGGTTCATTTGGAGAAGATGGCAAATGAAAGAAAAAAGCTATGTGATGGGCGTTATAAGACAATGAAGTACAAGATTGGGGTGAATCAAAGAAAAATATAGTGAAGTAGATGGAGAAATAAAAAAGCTCTTAGAACTGTACTATGGATCATTTGTTGTGGTTAAATGTCCACACCCCAGTGCGTACAGGCTCAAGTATCCTGAATAAGGAAAATTAGTGGGGCCATGAAACGTGACAGAGCTGCGATTATACACAGGAATAAGAATGCAGTAGCTGTGTACAACTGTGTGTGTGTGTGTGTGTGTGTGTGTGTGTGTGTGTGTGTGTGTGTGTATGTGTAATTTTCATGTATAGTTTATAAGAATTTTGGGTGGTATTTCTCTTTGATATATAGAATAAATAAATTTTGTGCATTTAAGATGTATGGAGGCACAATTTAGTGCAAGGAGAGTGTCGACATTGGCCGCACAGCTCTTGGTGTACGGACGTCAGCAGAACATAATGAATTCCTTTATCTGGAATTGTACTGTATGTAAGACTTGGGGGGAAATTTCAACAGGTTATTTAAATGTGTTACTTTTAGTATTGGGGGCAAATTTCAACAGGTTATTAAATGTGTTACTTTTAGTATTTTGGATGGGTTTAGTTTATTTGTAGTTATTGTTTGCATAAAATTTCCTGTGTGAAGGTTTTCAGACCTCTTTGAAATCTCAACTGCTTGTGGGAGTAAAACAGGCAGTTACGTGCAAGGCATAAGCTAACTTTTGTGGGTATATTATTTTGAAAGAGTTTTGAATATATTTTTATGTAAGTTTTCGGGATAAGTTTGTAATATGTTTAAGAGAACAAGTTTAGGGATAATTGCTTTATCGTGCTAATAAGGTACTGATGAATTGTGATCTTGTTATGTGCAGGGGAAAATGAAAGCTAAATAGGTGATTTCTGCGCATGGTAGAATTGGTTTTAAAGTTTCTAATTAGATACAGCAAAACTGTAGAGAAATGATAAATTGTTGCTTGATTTATGGTGTCGAACAAATTTCATACCGTGAAAGATGTGATTTCTATTAGGAACAGTGACAGAACGTTTGAAATGTCGAGCTGAATCATGTGTTTCGCCCAGGCTATCAATCGGTTTTTGCTTCCTTTCCTCTTTGTGAATGTACCGACTCCACTGGGGAGGGCTTCTAGTGCCTGATCTATGGGGATTCAGGAAGTCATATGATTATTGGTAACTACACCACAGTCGTATTTTGATAGCTATCGTCCTTCAGCACTGAAGGTGACGGCGGATTGGCACATTTAAGTCGCAGTTCGTGGCCAAGGGGGTCATGAAATTCTGCAGAGGTGGCTGGACTGCCAACGCTCTGAACTTCAATGGGATCTGAACTTCAATGTCAAAACAACGACCATGTGCTGTGTTCGTGTTAGTGAAGTTTCGAATGAGCAAAAGTCGAGTTAACTCAAACTTTTAATTAATTTATACCTTTGTGTTTATATGAGCATTTATTTCACATGCCATAAGTTTTATAATTTGTATTAGGTATAGTAAATTAATGCTGATAATTGATATTATGACATATCCTTGGAAGTGCATGATATTTTATACATCACTACAAAGATACTTACACGATTGTTCTGCAAGTAAGGTATTCTATTTATTTACGTTGTGTATTTGTTTATGATGTCAGTATGTAAAATTTGGTGTGACCTTATGTGCCAAGTTAAGGAGCTAATATGCCACATGAAATGGAGATCTGTAACGTTATCTATATGTAGGCGAGTGATTTGGCCACCTGGATTTGAGATGAGGTGAGAGCAATTTGTTTGTGCAGATGAGGACTAGCTGTGTGGGCGCACGGCCGAGAGTAAGTTGCGGCCTCCCTGGCTGGCTGAGCCAGGTACGCAGATGAGCAGCGTGGCCACGTGCGGGTGAATCCCAGTATGAGGAATTTTGACGGCTGTTGTTTGCACGTGGTTTGTGGAGAAGATGCACCAAAAACGGCGAAAAGTCACACATGCTTAAAGATGTCTTCTTACAGCTCTTCAATAATCTACAATAATTCACAGTTAGGTATTAAAGCAAACCTAAATACATCTGCAATCTCAGCAAAATGAGTCGCATCCAATGACACAACAATATTTCAATATCTTTGAAACTACAGAAATTAATATTTCACAGTGAATGTCAGAACATGATAGCCTCAACAAGTATACAGCAAATGAATACAGCAAATGATTACAGCATGAATATCTCTCATATTGTCGTAGTAATTTAATGAACAATTTACTATTTTGTCAGTAGATTTATTTAAATTTCGATTGCAAATGCTGTTAAAAAGTGTACTAGTTTAAAAGTGGGGAATCACATGTGCGAAAAGACGTACCTGACAAGAAGAACTGGATAATTGTGTTAACAATATTTAATAACAATCTGTTGTCATTTACAGCGAGCACATTTGCAGAAGAATACTGGCTTATTTATTTATGGACAAATCTTTATTTATGTTCCTTGTGAGTGGTCTGAGTGTGACCAATTGTTTACAACATTTCTTTATTTAAATGTTGTTGTAATATATTAGTTAAGTCTGGGAAGTGATCAAGTTGTGTTGAATGATGTCTGTAGAACATAAGAAAGATATGTGTTTGGTGGGGAGGGCCTGCACCCAATGGAAAAGGAGCCAGTAGTGGAACACTACGGAAGTGAAGAGTGAAGAACTCAGGGGAACAATCCTGGATATTTATATCAAGTGCTGGAAGAAGGTAACATGCATGATCTAGTCGTATAGTTGGTTGATTCTGGGCAGTGATCGACCGCTACAATATTTTAACTTTTGAAGAGTCTTACATTTCGTTAGGTCTGAATGTGCTCTAGAGCAGGATTCTAACTTTTTCCTCTTGTATCACGGAACGGAGGGCAGACAGAGTATGAGTTACTATTCTTTGTACTGAGTGTCTTAATTTGTAAATTATTATGTTGAACTCTGAATTGTTTTGAGCTGTTGAATTTTTCTTGTATTGTGATTACGAAATGGACTTTGATTACGATTTAGTTTGCTAACATGGTCGCAATGCTCTCAACATAACTTTACTGGATTTGCTAAGGGTATTTTCTGTCAGTATTTTAACCGAGTATTTTAGGACTACATCCCGGTTATTTGTGATGTCCTTTCTTGAATAAACATATGCAATTTAATTTTCTGTCGTCTACAGCAATTACAGACGTTAGAATAGAACCCCTACTATTAAATTATAATTTAACTTTTATTTTATGTTTTTGGTGTGTTGTTAACACACAGTTCTAGCCAATGCACAGGCTATTTGCCTGCAGCATCGAAGCCACAGCTTATTATTTGCAGTGAATTAGCTGTGGAGCATGAAAGCAGATGCGTGCGGCTCAACCCCATCACTACACTGGGCTTTTTAAAAACAGCCGTCCATATCACAAGTACCTAAATTACGAATAACGAGAGGTAAAGACGCAACTGGTTTGCTGTTTAGAAGAGCGATTCAGTAGCAGAAAAATGTATGGTGCCATTGCAGGTTTCAGAAAATCTCCCACCTTTGGCCCGAAAGCCAATTATCATGCTCTTTTGAACGTCAGATAAATTCTTGCGTTTCTGCATCACGACAGTGACTGCACTGTTTTCCACTTACCCCCAACGTGCTTTATATACCCTCAACTTCTATCGTTGGCGCCTGCTGTCTGTCAGCGGTTACTCAAGTTGATGTCGAATACAGGTGGTGGTCACATGAATATGACTTGACTGTGTAAATGTAACAGCTCCTACTTCTCCCTCATTAGTTCTGCATGAGTAAAAAGTTAAAGAGTAATCTTTTGTATGTAACTTACCTGGTGCTCAGGTAGGCAGAGGATGTCTGTCTTTTCAGAGTTCTCTTAATTCCAAACATGCAAGGGGCTCTTTTACCTTATTTCTCAGCCCTGTATTATTTTGATGAAACAGGCTAACCTTTCTTTTCTGTGAATTCTTAAGCATTTTGTTGGATTCTTCTGTGATTCTGACATCTTTCAAAACAGGGTGCCTGAATCCTGATTCTATGCAAATTACCTCTCTGTCACCAATATCGACAGAGATCTTGCCTTGGGTAATGGTGTCCCTCCTCCCCTCCTATACGTTTTCTGCAAGAAGCTCAGCCGAACTATTCATCACCATCTCCAAATTATAGCAACAGGCATTGCCCTCATATGATATTTCATTTCAGTCAGTAGCAGCCTATGCAACTCAGTGTTCAAATGGCTCACAGGAGTGCTAACTGAGGGCTGGTAATGGTACTGTAGAACCACCACAAAACCCACACTCGTGTGTATAGTTGCTACTCGTGTTTCATACAGGTCACCCCTAACGCCGTAATTACTGTCCTTGATCCTCTTTGTTGAAATCTTTGCATAAATTCGCTACGTCCAGTGTCACCTGGCTAAGGCGAGCACTTAGCTTCACAATACTTGTGACCTCGTGCCGTGTTCGTAATTTTCCCCGTACCATCTGGCCTGCACCATTCCTGTGGCTAATGCCTAGCAGCAAGGCTCATTTATTCCTACCCTCTTTTGGTATGGACCTACATGTAATTTCTTTGCTAGAAGGTTGCTGCACCCTACTGCGACCTACAGCTGGATGAGGCTCTTCCCTTCCTACTTAAGGCAACAAGTCAAATGTATTCGATACTGTAAGGCCAAATGTAGATGAAGAAGTTGAAGAGATGTGTCCGTTTCACCCATACCTTTACACAGCTTCTACTATACTTTTCCATTTTCAACTTATCTAATTCAAGTTTCGTATACTCTAATTCAGTTTGAAGGGAAAAAAAACCTTTGCCGCTCTTGTGTGATTCTCTTGTCTTTTTTGCAGAGCCTACAGTTCCATGGTAGAACCTCAATGAGTATCCCATTCAGTTCCCAACTAGTCACCCAAGTGAAACTCCAACCTATTATCTACACAAAATATATACCACTCCCTTCCTGACTATCCTACAGGAACATCCACACTTATCACACATTGCAACCCAGATTACACTCTTAAAAATAGTATCAATCACGTAAGACACTTTACACTACACAAATTTTCTAGCCAAAAAAATTAGGCCTACAAGTTAGCACTTCAGACATATGATACAACGCGGAAGGTTAATTATTTCCGCTTACAAAGAGAACTTGGGACTTATTTAAGTGTAGTATCTGTTAATTAACTTCCTCACAGTAGACTGCAACTTTTAATATAACTTAAATGTATGCAAACTGTGCTGCATGTACACAGAATACTAGTGCAAAAGTTCCTAAATCAAACAACGTAAGATTTCCGCAAATTTCCAGAAATATGAACTTAATAAAGATTGGACACACTGTACTTGAATTCACAGAACAGTTAAACGCGATGCCAAACATAAACAAAAATGCGATTGCAACCAAACTTTATGATCTTTTCGCCCTTTCTGGAATACTACATAAAAGTGAAACCTTTAATAGTAACCATACAAAACACACTGATATACGTATTTAATGAGTAATCTGTACTAAATTAACTGTTATTACTATCTCAGTTATGAAATTTCTCTACGTGTACCTTTATTCAAGTATAGGAACCAGAAACGGTTGTATACTCTGCGGTGGAGGGGGTATGGAATGGACGAACATAATAATTTGTGTTCTGTTGTCTAACCGTTTACTACAGGAATTCGATTATGGGAGGTACATACAAGTAACACCCACACTATGAAAGCTAGACACCAGTAATATCCACCTTTCAAGTTTATTTTCTTGGTTATAGGTTGAAGTTCGTTGGTGGCACGTGTGGAATTGAAATATCATAGGCTTAATTTACTTTTTTTATAATATACACTCCTGGAAATTGAAATAAGAACACCGTGAATTCATTGTCCCAGGAAGGGGAAACTTTATTGACACATTCCTGGGGTCAGATACATCACATGATCACACTGACAGAACCACAGGCACATAGACACAGGCAACAGAGCATGCACAATGTCGACACTAGTACAGTGTATATCCACCTTTCGCAGCAATGCAGGCTGCTGTTCTCCCATGGAGACGATCGTAGAGATGCTGGATGTAGTCCTGTGGAACGGCTTGCCATGCCATTTCCACCTGGCGCCTCAGTTGGACCAGCGTTCGTGCTGGACGTGCAGACCGCGTGAGACGACGCTTCATCCAGTCCCAAACATGCTCAATGGGGGACAGATCCGGAGATCTTGCTGGCCAGGGTAGTTGACTTACACCTTCTAGAGCACGTTGGGTGGCACGGGATACATGCGGACGTGCATTGTCCTATTGGAACAGCAAGTTCCCTTGCCGGTCTAGGAATGGTAGAACGATGGGTTCGATGACGGTTTGGATGTACCGTGCACTATTCAGTGTCCCCTCGACGATCACCAGTGGTGTACGGCCAGTGTAGGAGATTGCTCCCCATACCATGATGCCGGGTGTTGGCCCTGTGTGCCTCGGTCGTATGCAGTCCTGATTGTGGCGCTCACCTGCACGGCGCCAAACACGCATACGACCATCATTGGCACCAAGGCAGAAGCGACTCTCATCGCTGAAGACGACACGTCTCCATTCGTCCCTCCATTCACGCCTGTCGCGACACCACTGGAGGCGGGCTGCACGATGTTGGGGCGTGAGCGGAAGACGGCCTAACGGTGTGCGGGACCGTAGCCCAGCTTCATGGAGACGGTTGCGAATGGTCCTCGCCGATACCCCAGGAGCAACAGTGTCCCTAATTTGCTGGGAAGTGGGGGTGCGGTCCCCTACGGCACTGCGTAGGATCCTACGGTCTTGGCGTGCATCCGTGCGTCGCTGCTGTCCGGTCCCAGGTCGACGGGCACGTGCACCTTCCGCCGACCACTGGCGACAACATCGATGTACTGTGGAGACCTCACGCCCCACGTGTTGAGCAATTCGGCGGTACGTCCACCCGGCCTCCCGCATGCCCACTATACGCCCTCGCTCAAAGTCCGTCAACTGCACATACGGTTCACGTCCACGCTGTCGCGGCATGCTACCAGTGTTAAAGACTGCGATGGAGCTCCGTATGCCACGGCAAACTGGCTGACACTGACGGCGGCGGTGCACAAATGCTGCGCAGCTAGCGCCATTCGACGGCCAACACCGCGGTTCCTGGTGTGTCCGCTGTGCCGTGCGTGTGATCATTGCTTGTACAGCCCTCTCGCAGTGTCCGGAGCAAGTATGGTGGGTCTGACACACCGGTGTCACTGTGTTCTTTTTTCCATTTCCAGGAGTGTATATGTAAAAAGCAACAACACCACTCAGTGGTTTGTCTACACTGTCAGTTTATGTTGTAATTACAAATCAATTTTCAGACAGCTGGATTCACTCTCAACATGACAGTATTAATATTCCACTATCAGAAGTTCAGTATATAGTGTGATTTACCTAAATTGATTAAGACGATTGCCGGGATGCTCCCCGATTTCCTTCCTTCTTCTTACCTAATCTGAGCTTGTGCTCTAGGTCACTGCCAATGGGACGTTGTTGTTGTTGTGGCCTTCGGTCCAGAGGCTGGTTTGATGCAGCTCTCCATGCTACTCTATCCTGTGCAATCTTCTTCATCTCCCAGTACCTACTGCAACTTGCATCCTTCTGAATCTGTTTAGTGTATTCATCTCTTGGTCTCACTCTACGATTTGTGCCCTCCCCGCTGCCCTCCAATACTAAATTGGTCATCCCTTGATGCATCAGAATATGCCCTACCAACCGATCCCTTCTTCTAGTCACGTTGTGCCACAAATTTCTCTTCTCCCCAATTCTATTCAATACCTCCTCATTAGTTATGTGGTTTACCCATCTAATATTCAGTATCAAATACTTGCAGAAACGACTTCCTTACACTTAAATATATACTCAATGTTAACAAATTTCTCTTCTTCAGAAACGCTTTCCTTGCCATTGCCAGTCTACATTTTATATCCCCTCCACTTCGACCATCATCAGTTATTTTACTCCCCAAATAGCAAAACTCATTTACTACTTTAAGCGTCTCATTTCCTAATCTAATTCCCACAGCATCACGCGATTTAATTCGACTACATTCCATTATCCTCGTTTTGCTTTTGTTGATGTTCATCTTATATCCTCCTTTGAAGACACTGCCCATTACGTTCAACTGCTCTTCCAAGTCCTTTGCTGTCTCTTAAGGAATTTCATTGTCATTGGTAAGCCACAATGTTTTTTATTTCTTCTCCATGGCTTTTAATACCTACTTCGAATTTTTCTTTTGTGTCCTTTACTGCTTGCTCAATATACGGATTGAATAACATCGGGGATAGGCTAGAACCCTGTCTCACTCCCTTCCCAGCCACTGCTTTCCTTTCATGCCCCTCGACTCTTATAATTGCCATCTAGTTTCTGTACAAATTGTAAATAGCCTTTCGCTCCCTGTATTTTACCCCTGCCACCTTCAGAATTTGAAAGAGAGTATTCCAGTCAACGTTGTCAAACGCTTTCTCTAAGTCTACAAATGCTAGAAACGTAGGTTTGCCTTTCCTTAATCTATTTTATAAGATAAGTCGTGGGGTCAGTATTGCCTCACTTGTTCCAACATTTCTGCGGAATCCAAACTGGTCCTCCCCGAAGTCGGCTTCTACCAGTTTTTCCATTCGCCTGTAAAGAATTCGTGTTAGTATCTTGCAGCCGTGGTTTATTAAACTGATAGTTCGGTAATTTTCACATCTGTCGACACCTGCTTTCTTTGGGATTGGAATTATTATATTCTTCTTGAAGTCTGAGGGTATTTCACCTGTGTCATACATCTTGCTCACTAGATGGTAAAGTTTTGTTAGGCCTGACTCTCCCAAGGCTGTCAGTAGTTCTAATGGAATGTTGTCTACTCCCGGGGCCTTATGTCTTTCAGTGCTCTGTCAAACTCTCCACGCAGTATCATATCTCCTATTTCATCTTCATCTACATTCTCTTCCATTTCTATAATATTGACCTCAAGAACATCGCCCTTGTATAGACCCTCTATATACTCCTTCCACCTTTCTGCTTTCCCTTCTTAGCTGATAACTGGGTTTCCATTTGAGCTCTTGATATTCATGCAAGTGGTTCTCTTTTCTCCAAAGGTCTCTTTAATTTTCCTATAGGCAGTATCTATCTTACCCCTAGTGAGATATGCCTCTACATTCTTGCATTTGTCCTCTAGCCATCCCTGCTTAGCCATTTTGCACCTCCTGTCGATCTCATTTTTTAGACGTTTGTATTCCTTTTTGCCTGCTTCATTTAGTGCATTTTTATATTTTCTCCTTTCATCAATTACATTCAATATCTCTTCTGTTACCCAAAGATTTCTATTAGCCCTCTTCTTTTTACCTACTTGATCCTCTGCTACCTTCACTATTTCATCTCTCAAAGCTACCCATTTCTTCTTCAACTGAATTTCTTTCCCCCATTCTTGTCAATCGTTCCCTACTACTCTCCCTGAAGCTCTCTACAACCTCTGGTTGTTTCAGTTTATCCATTTCCCATCTCCTTAAAGCCCCACCTTTTTGCAGTTCCTTCAGTTTTAATCTACAGTTCATAACCAATAGATTGTGGTCAGAGTCCACATCTGCCCCTGGAAATGTCTTACAATTTAAAACCTGGTTCCTGAATCCCTGTCTTACCATTATATAATCTATCTGAGACCTTTCAGTATCTCCAGGCTTCTTCCATGTATACAACCTTCTTATATGATTATTGAAGCAAGTGTTAGCTATGATTATCTGTGCAAAATTCTACTGGGCGGCTTCCTCTTTCATTCCTTACACCCATTCCATATTCACTTACTTCGTTTCCTTCTCTTCCTTTATCTACTATTGAGTTCCAGTCAACCATGACTATTAAATTTTCGTCTCCCTTCACTATCTGAATAATTTCTTTTATCTCATCATACATTTTATCAATCTCTTCGTCATCTGCGGAGCTAGTTGGCATATAAACTTGTACTACTATGCTAGGTGCGGGCTTCGTATCTATCTTGGCCACAATAATGCGTTCACTATGCTGTTTGTAGTAGCTTAACAGCGTTCTTATTTTCCTATTCATTACTAAACCTACTCCTGCATTATTGTATTTGATTTTGTATTTATAACCTTGTATTCACCTGACCAGAAGTCTTGTTCCTCCTCCCACCGAACTTCACTAATTCCCACTATATGTAACTTTAACCTATCCATTTACCTTTTCAAATTATCTAACCTACCTGCCCGATTAAGGGATCTGACCTTCCACGCTCCGATCCGTAGAACGCGTTTTCTTTCTCCTGATACCAACGTCCTGAATAGTCCCCACCCGGAGATCCGAATGGGGGACTATTTTACCTCCGGAATATTTTACCCAAGAGGACGCCATCATCATTTAACCATACAGTAAAGCTGCATTGCCCTCACAAAAAATTATGGCTGTAGTTTCCCCTTGCTTTCAGCCGTTCGCAGTACCACCTCAGTAAGGCCGTTTGGTTAATGTTGCAAGGCCAGATCAGTCAATCATCCAGACTGTTGCCCCGGCAACTACTGAAAAGGCTGCTGCCCCTCTTCAGGAACTACACGTTTGTCTGGCCTCTCATCAGGTACCCCTCCGTTGTGGTTGCACCTACGGTATGGCTATCTGCGTAGCTGAGGCACACAAGCCTCCCCACCAACAGCAAGGTCCATAGTTCATTAGATGGGATATTAAACTCTAAACTTACTTTCTTCCTTCCTTCCCTCCTTCCTTCTATCAGTATTTATTGACAGTGAACCCAATTGTCTTTCAAATCGCAGTTTATCAAAATTGATGCAGCACATCAGCAACCATTAGACAAACATGTCGTGTTGCTCACAGTAGAAGACTTTAAGACATGAGCCACATGCTGGCTGTAACAAAAATTATTGTACGCAAAGAGCCACTGAGTTTCAATAATTCAAATACCATGAAACTGTTAATGTGATCATAATTGTAAGTGTACTTCCGTCGAGATGATAGCAGTAAATTGACTTTTTATATACACTGACGGAGAAAAGATCGCAATACCAAGAAGGAGTTAGGCTCCAGAGAGCTATGTGGCACTACCGAAAGGGAAGACCGTATCTTGAGCTGCAGTTGGCACCACAATGACACGACTAACTTTTACAAATCGCTTACTTCTAGGACAGCTCCGAGCCAGGCACTGTACATTCTACTGACTCCAAATCACCGCCATTTGCGATTTCAGTAGCGCCGAGTGGGTGCTCATTGGAGGGCGGGGTGGATGTCTGCTGTGTTTTGTGATGAAAACTAGTTCTGCCTCAGTGCCAGTGATGGCCACGTGTTGATTAGAAGGAGGCCAGTTAAGGGCCTGCAACCAACCTGTCTGCATGTCTTTCAAATCGCAGTTTATCAAAATTGATGCAGCACATCAGCAACCATTAGACAAACATGTCGTGTTGCTCACAGTAGAAGACTTTAAGACATGAGCCACATGCTGGCTGTAACAAAAATTATTGTACGCAAAGAGCCACTGAGTTTCAATAATTCAAATACCATGAAACTGTTAATGTGATCATAATTGTAAGTGTACTTCCGTCGAGATGATAGCAGTAAATTGACTTTTTATATACACTGACGGAGAAAAGATCGCAATACCAAGAAGGAGTTAGGCTCCAGAGAGCTATGTGGCACTACCGAAAGGGAAGACCGTATCTTGAGCTGCAGTTGGCACCACAATGACACGACTAACTTTTACAAATCGCTTACTTCTAGGACAGCTCCGAGCCAGGCACTGTACATTCTACTGACTCCAAATCACCGCCATTTGCGATTTCAGTAGCGCCGAGTGGGTGCTCATTGGAGGGCGGGGTGGATGTCTGCTGTGTTTTGTGATGAAAACTAGTTCTGCCTCAGTGCCAGTGATGGCCACGTGTTGATTAGAAGGAGGCCAGTTAAGGGCCTGCAACCAACCTGTCTGCATGCTAGATACACTGGACTTACGGAGCTATGACCTGGATTGCGATTTTATATCACAATAGAATCACACTCGTGGTTTCCCGTGAGCCCTTAGTGCAGATTGATATATCAGTCGGGTGATTCGACCTGTTGTGTTACCATTCATGAACAGCATTACAGTCCGCCCCTGGTAGCAGAAAGATCAGCGCGACGGAATGTGATACCTAACGGCCCAGGTTCGATTCCCGCCTGGGTCGGAGATTTTCTCCTCTGAGGGACTGAGTGTTGTATGTTCCTTATCATCATAATTTCATCCCCATCGACACGCAAGTCGCCGAAGTGGCGTCAACTCGAAAGACTTGCACCATGCGAACAGTCTACCCGACGGGAGGGCCTAGCCACACGGAATTTCCATTTCCCAACAGCATTCCAGGTGCTGTTTTCCAATAGGATAACATATGTCGACACACCGATGTTGTAACCCAACATATTCTACAGAGCGTCAACACGTTGTCTTGGTCTGCTCAATCAACAGATTTGTCTCCAATCGAGCACGTATAAGACATCATCAGAAGACAACTCCAGTGTCATCCACAAACAGCATTAATCATCCCTGTATTGACCCGACAAGTGCAACGGGCATGGAACTCCATCCTAGAAACTGACATACAACACCTATGTAACACGACATATGCATGTTTGTGTGCTTGCATTCAACATTATGGTAGTTACACCGGTTATTTATGCGCTAGCATTTCACATTTGCAGTGGCTTATCTCGCACTTACATTAACCTGTGATCTTGCAATGTTAATCACTTAAAAATGCTACCCAGACAAATATATTCCCGACATTTCATTACTCTATAGTAATTACTTTTCGATGTTGCGCATTTCTTTTCCACCAGTGTTGATGTAAGCTAAGTGTGTGATCGATTTAGACAGTATTCATGAAATGTTACTTGCATGCTTTGATGGCATGGACAGAACTGCTACTAAAGAGATTCTCGAAGATGCAACATGATGTTCGGACAGTGATGTTAGTGACATACTACTTCGACTAAAGACTGAAGATTGTTGTACTGGAAAGGGTACTTACAAACTGGCGTAATTACATTTTATGATCTTTAGAACTGTATGACAGATTGTAGAAGTGTAGGCTTCAAATTTACTAGAGTAGATGCTCTAAAACTTAATGCAAGAACTTGCTTTAAAATTTGTTAGTTGACAAAGTAAAAGAGATTCTCTAACTACTTTGTATTGCTCTATTCTGGATTTCATACTTACACATACAGTTGCCATGTTAGAAAGTGTGTTAATTTAGTCAATTCCTTAACTAAGGACTTAACCAAATAATGAAGGTTGGCATCTGAGTCAAAAAATTTAGGATAACAAAAATATGAAATCAGTTGCTTTAATATAAGGGACGTAGTGGCTCAAATGGCAAAGATAATTCTGGGTGTTAGTAATCTTTAATTACAGATAGCTTTTGAGGTTATCTGTTTCATAAAACTGAAGTAGGTTACTGAAACACTGAAAGGCTGGCTTTCTAATAAGTGGTGTCAATACTCCTAAATTTGGTAATATGATCATACTACTTTTACCATTACACACAGTTGTAAAAGTTTCAGTTATCAGTTTCTGTTCATGAAACATGTCCAGTGAAATTACATATCTTGTTGGAATCAGTGTATTGAAAACTACCACCTGAATGTGATATGTTTATGGAAAAACTGTTCGATGCAAAGAAAAAACAGTCAATACACTGATCTATGTACACATTTAGGCACCACATTTAAAAATATCTGCACTTATTCGTGTTTCACCCTGTATATGTTGGATTACGCTACGTTGGTTAAAAATTGGTCAAATTAAGCAAATGGAAGCCACTTTGAATTCAAATATTTTTGAAATTAAATAAAATTACTGAAATTTTCTATTTTTTATTTATCCAAAAATTGTAACTTATGTTATTCATTGCAGTTATATCTTTAACATATTCTTCTCACTTGTTGCATCTGATTAATTATCAGATTATTACTTGATATTATTAGTACAGAAACCTAGATACACAGAATTCATTTTGTAGGTGAAGTAAGTATTATATTATTCTGAAAATAAAATATACTGCAGTACATATTTGTTTAGCTGTTAATTAAGTTAGGATTTTATTTGTGTTTTTACTTCCAGTACTACTCATCTGTTGCCAGAAATCATGTAGGCATCTTTTCACATCAGAAAAGATAGGTGCCTGTACATAGTTATATTTTATTAATACACTACTGGCCATTGAAATTGCTACACCAAGAAGAAATGCAGATGATAAACGGGTATTCATTGGACAAATATATTATACTAAAACGGATATATGATTACACTTTCACGCAATTTGGGTGCATAGATCCTGAGAAATCAGGACCCAGAACAACCACCTCCGGCCGTAATAACGCCTTGATACGCCTGGGCATTTTACAAACAGACCTTGGATGGCATGTACAGGTACAGCTGCCCAGGGAGCTTCAACATGATACTACAGGTAGTGACTGGCGTATTGTGTTGAGCCAGGTGCTCAGTCACCATTGACCAGACGTTTTCAGTTGGTGAGAGATCTGGAGAATGTGCTGGTCAGGGCAGCAGTCGAACATTTTCTGTATCCAGAAAGCCCCGTACAGGACCTGCAACATGCGGTCATGCATTATCCTGCTGAAATGTAGGGTTTCGCAGGGATCGAATGAAGAGTACAGCCACGGATCGTAACACATCTGAAATGTAACGTCCACTGTTCAAAGTGCCGTCAATGCGAACAAGAGGTGACCGAGATGTGTAACCAATGGCACCCCATACCGTCACGCCGGCTGATACGCCAGTATGTCGATGACGAATACTCGTTTCCAATGTGCGTTCACCGCGATGTCGCCAAACATGGATGCGACCATCATGATGCTGTAAACAGAACCTGGATTCATCCGAAAAAATGACGTTTTGCCATTCGTGCAACCAGGTTCGTCGTTGAGTACACCATCGCAGGCGCTCCTGTCTGTGACGCAGCGTCAACGGTAACCACAACCATGCTCTCCGAGCAGATAGTCCATGCTGCTGCAAACGTCGTCGAATTGTTCGTGCAGATGGTTGTTGTCTTGCAAAGTCCCCATCTGTTGACTCAGGGATCGAGACGTGGCTGCACGATCCGTTACAGCCATGCGGATAAGATGCCCGTCATCTCGACTGCTAGTGATATGAGGCCGTTGGGATCCAGCACGGTGATCCGTATTACCCTCCTGAACCCACCGATTCCATATTCTGCTAACAGTCATTCGATCTCGACCAACGCGAGCAGCAATGGCGCGATTCGATAAACCACAGTCGCGATAGGCTACAATCCGACCTTTATCAAAGTTGGAAATGTGATGGTACACAATTCTCTTCCTTACACGAGGAATCACAACAACGTTTCACCAGGCAACGCCGGTCAACTGCTGTTTGTGTATGCGAAATCGGTTGGAAACTTTCCTCATGTCAGCTCGTTGTAGGTGTCGCCACGGGCGCCAACCTTATGTCAATGCTCTGAGAAGCTAATCATTTGCATATCACAGCATCTTCTTCCTGTCGGTTAAATTTCGCGTCTGTAGCACGTCATCTTCGTGGTGTAGTAATTTTAATGGCCAGTCGTGTAATATATGCTATCTCACCAAATCTTTCCTTACAATCCTGTTAACTGTGGAAGTGCATTTGCTTAATTAAACTACCACAAATACAAAGTCCCTTACTATAGCTGTTCCAAATAATAATCCTTATACTAACCATATTTTGTCATTTCATACACACTATCACATTCTAATGATTCAATACTCGATTATTTCATATCAGCTCTTCATCCTATACTTCAGTATTCCAGTAAATATTTCATCATTCATAATCACATCTTTATTTTGTGTATCTCATTACATTTTGTCACTTAATCATGCATAGTACTTTCACTACATAATCATTAAACACCAGCACTCCTACTTTTCTTTCCTTATGCAAATGACTCTAAAGAATGACACCTCACAGCAACGAACAACAACAAAACTTTATCTTTATTCACCTCACAGACAAAACATTATTTACTGCAAATATTACTTCACTGTAAACAATATTTTCTCTTTACTAGGGACTAAAGTGCTATACAAAGGCAAAACTTTAATTCAACAAGCCTTACAGTAGGCGGCATAGCTTGTTTATGATTCAGCTTTCTCTATTTTAGTCTGAAGGGCAATAAGGTGGCACATTATTACTGGAAAATCACTTTCATTTAAGCAGTTAAACTTACCTGAGACCTGTCCTTTACTGCTGTTGCACAAATCTGTATACTTACAAGTTTCTCTGTATTTTTTCACAGTTCAACATTTTACATGGCCGTCTACTGAAAGAGATTCCTTGTTACTTACACAAATTTCATGATTACTGAATCCAGACTCAAGGAATGCAGTTTTGCAGATATAGCATATCTTTTGTCCTCTCATATGCTATTAATAATCGTTAACACGCAAAAGTCACTCAAATAGAAAATATTTAGATACATAACAACTAAGCAAAGCAGAAGATGACTACATTTATTCTTACAATATACATAGTGATTCACGAAAAGATGATTGAAATCTCCCAGTTGGGAAAGTTGAAGAGTATGTTCACGGAAGTCCAGTGGACCTATTTATTTTATTTTTGCCCACTTTTGTTTCTACCCTGTTTGCAAATGAAATGGCTCCCAATGTTAGAAAAGATTCGGGCTCAAATGACTGCATTTTCATATTTTTTGCACACGCAATGTGTGGTTTTAAATAATTTATATATTTTTTTAGTACTTCCACCAATTCCTCTCTTTGCATGGGTGAGATGCTATCAATATTTTTAATATTTTATTTCTATCTGCATTTTGTCCTTATTGTCTTTATTCATTTCATTTTCTTTGACGAAGTATCTCAAAGGAAAAACGACTTCGTCATGTCACCCTGTGCCCATTTTTTCAAGAAAAGTAACTTCAGTTAAATTTTTATTAAAGCTGTCTTGACAGTCTAACTACACAAAAATTCTGTTCATAAAATGGCATCTAAGTTATAGCCAGGAATTACTAAAAATTTGGATTCCAGTTGTTGATCCCCTAATTGAGCAGTCAGCAAAACCTCTTGTGTAATGCTTTTGGATAGCTTTCCAGCAGCCCCAATAATTTCGATTCATTATACTTACATTTCTACTAAATCATCTCTCTCCTCAATTGACTCAGAAAATATTTGTGATATCATAGTTAAATCACTCCCACTGTCCAGTTAACATTTAAAAAGGTTCCTAGTATGGTTGCCAATATCACAGACTTTCATATTTCCTTATTATTTAAAATCAGCCTTATTCACGTAATGAATCCTCATTAATACTTTCCTTGAAAAAACTATCATCTGGATTGCCAAGCTTAATTTCTCATTTCACAGTTAAATGATAATATCATACTCTACTTCCCTACTCAAATCTTCACCCTCTTCTAATTCATCACTATTATTATGCTGATCATTTGCCTTTTCTGTCCTTTCTTTACTCAGTTTATTTCCTTCATTATCAGAAATGAATTAAAGTATTTCTTCTTTACATCTACACTACTAGTTAAAGAGTCTTTATTCTCATAACCACTGTGATTACTGCTTGTGTCACTTGCACTGTCGTCTAATTCCTGGCTGACCAGTTATTCTTCATTTTCATCATTTAAATTTTTATTGTGATTGTTTACACTTTTTGTGGAAGTCTGGTAATCCTTTTTTCAAGACTTTTTTTACATTGAATTGTTGGTAATCTATCTAATTAATCTATTTGCCATTTTATTAGCTTTCCTAATTCATAAGTTTTCTTCTCACTGAAAGCAACATTACTTAACACTACATGAGACTTAGATTTTTTCGCTTTCTTTGAATTCCTGACAACATGATTATGATTTAGTGAAGCTTTATTTACTAAATGCTGTTCTCCAAATCTTGTATAAGTGTGAGCCCCCAACTGAAGCAAACCACCGTTTCTCTGGTCATTTTTATAAGTATTAGCTCCCAAATCTCTGTTACTGGGATTCCTTCTACTACCTCTCCGTTCTCTAGCAAACTTTGTTACCCACATTGCCTTCAGGTCCCCATTATTTCTCCTGGAACCTGCCATATGCATGTAGTTTAACTGATAATCTCTTCTTGGTACATACGTTACATCAGAATTTTTCGCATTCTTGTCTATTGTTGACCACTTGTCCCAAATAATGCAGAAGTCACTGATATTATTTCTAGGGACCAGTTAGACTAAATAACAGAAACTTTGGGATAATTAATTCTCCAATCGCATTATAATTGCTTCCTTTCCAAACTGTTTGTCCAAATCTCAAGTTTATTAACCTGATACTGACAGAAACCTTTAAAGGCCCCTCTCTGGACTCATATCTAAAAAAAAAAATATTCACTTACAGTTTTTTGCCGTTCATTCTTAGACCAATATTTTTCTAAAACTATTTTTTTTACGTTCTGCCCAAGAACTACATGTAATTGTTACTTTGGCAGTCCATCCAAACACATCTTCTTTTAAATAACCCCAACAAATGACATATTTTCCTTGTCAGTCCAACTTCTAGGCAAACTATCAAATTCCTTAATAGAAACACATGGATGAACATTACCATACATTTCAAAGTGGTTAAATTTCTCACCGTTAACAAAGCTAACTTCATTTGATACAGTAAGTATACAATGAGTTACATTTTGTACTCTACTAACCTTGCCTTCAGTTTTATTAAATTCCGATTATACTTCTCATTCACCTCATTCATTGTCTTGTCAATAGTAATTAAATAAAAAGCTATTTTCTATTCCCTGTCCTACTATTTCTTTTTTATTACAAAAATCTAGCTTCACATTTCAATTCGTGATTTTAATTCATCCCTATTTTCATTACATATTTTCTTTAACCTGGCAGGGTTTTTCTGGCAAGAATTAGGAGGAACAGCGGCTTCTACCCACTTACCACAATATTTTGAAATTTTATTTTCCTAAGTTTCATGTTCTTTACTGAGAACATGTCTTACATTAAATCCTATATTCAGTTTTCTAAGTTATTTTTCAGATGAACTTTAACAATTTCACTTTATCATCTAAGTCTCTGATATGTTTTCCAAAATCTAAATGTGATTTCCCTAAATCACTCCAGGCAAATACCGGGATGGTTCCTCTGAATGGGCACGGCCGACTTCCTTCCCAATCCTTCCCTAATCTGATGAGACCGATGACCATGCTGTCTGGTCTCCTTCCCCAAACCAACCAACCAACCAAAATCTAAATTTAAATTACTAATTTCACAGATAAATTCCTTTTTAATGTGACTAGTACTCATGTCCAATTCCAATTTCATTTCTTTATTGCTATTTTCTTGTTGCTCCATTTTTAATGTAGACTACCTGGTTCCTTCCATTTCCATTCCCATTCCCATCCCCAAAATACACACATACGTGCTAATTTCTTCCATAAATTTCATCATCTTATGTTTGCCAACATGAGTCCTTATTAGAATATCACTTTAATCTTTTTTTTCATTCAAAAGTTCCATAGGTGATGTCTTAGACATTTCATCAATAATATAAGGATCACTTCATCATTAAATGTTGATTCTCCTAATTTTACCCCATTGTCATCCTCAAATTCAATCTTAACTATTATGTGTTTTTCATCATCAATGACTAGTTAATGTTTCCTATTCTTGGACATACTATAACTGTAAGGCTCCCTTTGGAATAGTACTCTTTCTCAGTTAATTTGTAACTCTTGTTCATCATCACCAATCACACTGTCTTTTATTGTGTTGTCAGTCATCTTAGTAAAGAGAATAGATGACACTTGCTATCTTATATTTTTCTTCAATATTAGAAGCTGCTGTCTCACTATTCCCACCAATTCGTTTGTAGTTCCATGTCATGGTAATCTGTTTGTATGTAGACTACAAGCTGTTTCGTCATTGGCTGAAACCCCTGAAAGACAGAATAGATTTTCTTTGCCCTACCACTGGTCTATTCATGTGTTGTTTCCCAATCTGGTACCATCTCTGCTGTGTCTCCTGCATAGCAGCATAATTAATTTCTTCCCTTTTATTAGTACTCTGTACTCTATTCATTTCTTCAAATAAGAATAGCCTCTACACTTCAATATTTTCAGCTGAATTTCAAGTTCAGTATTTCACTGCCACAATGCATTCACTATTTTAGTCATCTCCTGAGGCACATGTGTAAGTTCACTTATTTGTTTGTGGATCGAAGTTCCTCAGTGGCACATGCAGATTTGCAGTCTTATAATCTGAAAATAATTTTGCTGGTAATCACACCACTCAGTGAAGAACAAAACATGTCTGAGTTAAACTTCACATTTATTCAAATTAACTATTTTCATTTGGAGTGATGTCCAATCTCTATTAATTAAAAGTTATTTGTATATTATGCCTCTGGTAAATTTAGCAGAAGCTCTCATGCTAATTCTCATGCAAAGCAATGTTAATAAGCAACCAAGTAACACTTTGTTACTTCTGTACATCATCAACAATATTACTCACTTTGTCTACACAAACCATTCATGTTGTTGTTACACAGTTCACTTGTACATATATGCATATCACAGGTGAGTCAGTATCCCAGGATGCTCCAGAGAGAGATATCTGCAAATGTAACACGTTCATTATTAATGCATCTGCACTATGTGGCACGCTTGGTCAGTGGCCGTGTGGTCGCTGAATTCTGTTGGACTGGCTGCATGTACACCCTGGTGCTGATACAGAGTGCCCGACAAGTGCTGGCAGTCTCATTACATAGGCTAGACATGTAGTTGCCACCCCAGTGGCGTGTATACTTGACAATGCTGTCTCTGCCATGGTCCCTTGGCGACGCCTCTGCTGCGTCATAGTGGTGGTTGCCCACCATGATGAGATGCCTGTCCTGCAATGGCAGTAGACAGCCAGAGTGCACAGAGAGTATGCAGTCCCCTGGGAAGAAGTTGGCTGTGCCACTTGTATTCACTTGGGGTGGACAGTTGCACCATGGCACTAAGCCCAGAGGAGACTTAGTGCATAGTGCTATTGCCCTACCATGACCTCAGACCAGAGACTTCTGCTGGCACGTCCATATGGTGATGCAATCTCACTCAGCCCCATCGTCCTGGTAGGGTTGTGAGAGTAAGAATAATTTCCTTACGAAATTGTTCAATATATACAGTTGGCAGCAGCACACTTGTTGTGCATATGTGCCACTACCAATCGCATATCCTAAAACACCACTGCCATTGTCAGTATGGCCGTTGCTGCTTTAGTCAATGAAGTACAGCTGAGTTCACTATTTTAGCAAGCTAACCTGAGTTGTGACATTGCAGCAGGTGTGTTGAACCATTACAGTGACAATATGACGCGCTCATCTGCTGTCAATGATGCTCCAGGCTGCTTCACGCTCACTCTAATATTATATGAATGTGTAGTGTCTGTTCTTTTGAGATATGTCCATAAAAAAGCAGACACCATGCGGAACTGCAGATGTGATACATACAATGTAATTGATGGTGAAGGGGAGAAGAAAAGAAAGGGAACGGAAGGAAGTAATGATACTAGTAGCTTTGGCATTTTTTGCGGAGTCAGTGGTGACGATTGAAATTGTGTGTCGGGCTGCAACTACAACCTGGGATTTCCTGCTTACTAGGCAATTACATTAACCACTGCACCATAGTAGATTGTTTTTGTATGTTCTGGGACACAAAGACAATTTTATAAAAAATAAAAAGTCTCTCATGACTGTGACACTCACGATTTTCTTGTTTTTCATAAAATTTTCCTAATCTCCCAGATCATACAAAAACAATCTACTATCTCTTTTACCTAATAATAATATAACATAATAATAGCTATAATAAAAAATCTTTTATTTTACATACATTTTCCATAGGTAAATGTAATGTAATTAAATATATTAGAGAATTAACTATTATTTTAAAACACGATTTTTAAAAAAGGCATTTTTTAAAACTTTTTATCAACCCCAAAAATGTCCTATTTTTGAATTTTGTGAAAAACGCGTTTTTTAAAATTATTTTTAAGACAAATTTTTAAAAAAAGCATTTTTTACAACTTCCTCTTAGCCCCAAAAATGTCCAATTTTTGACTTCTGTGAAAAACATGTTTTTTAAAATTATATTAAAGAATAAGTATATGAAATTATTTACATTCTCCTTTAGCAGCCATAAGATTATTATGAGTCCTTGTTTGTAAATGTTTTTTGAGATAACACTTATATACAGTTTTACCACATTTGCAAGTAACTTTGATTTTCTTACATTGTTTACATACATACAAATGTCCACCTGTTCGATATTTATCTTTATGAAATTCATCAATACTTTTTTAAATCATACATTTACTACACTGTCTTAGTTGTAGTTTGGTTTTGTCCATTTAAATAAAATAAAATTGATGAGAAAATTAATTTATATTGTGAATGTAAGTAAATAATTAAAATGTATTATTTAACAAAAGTAAATTATATTAAAATTTTGGTTTTTTATTTTTTCTAGCCTTCTTAAAATGTTTCAGAAATGTATGTAAACATGAAGTTAACACTTTTATAAATTTTTAAGTTTTTCATTCATTTATATAGAAGCAAGTGTTAATAATTAAAAATTTTCAGTAAGTATTCTATGTTGTGCATGATATGTGAGATTCCTTTTACCATACATAATTACATAAGCAAGTGTATCATTTGGAATTTTATCATTAAAGGTTGCACAAAGTTTCATTGTTGTTTTCTGTGTAGTTAAAAAATTCTTTCTATGTGTCATAGTAATTACATAAATTTGATAATTATTTACAAAACTAAAAGGACTATTATTAATATCTGATTTTATTAAAGTAATTAGTTTAAAATCTAAAAATGCATCATATGCTTTTAGAAAAGTATTTGGCGGATTAATATTCCACATTTCTTGAGGAAAAACATCATTTCTACCATTTTTTAAATAAATATTCTGTAGTTCAACAGTATCAAATAATGACGAATCAACTAATTGATTATTTTTACGATTTGTCTGAAATACAACAAAAACCAAATATGTCATATCAAATTCTGTAGAGTTATAGTAATTTGTAATATCTAGTTCAAAATAATTTTTACCAGATAATCCAGCAACTTCTTCTGTTTGAAGTTCATAAAAAGAAATAGCAATTTTAGGATTTTTATGAATATTTTCACGTTGTTCAAGTTAGTAGTTTGGTTCATATACAACAATGGGTACACGAATTTCAATAGATTCTATAATAATTTTACCTTCTTTAGGAAGTTTATCTTTTATTTCAATTCCAACAACATTTATATCAGACCAATGTAGAATTATGACTCCAGAAGAGGAACTATGTGCAAAAATTACAGTTAAATCTCCTTCCCACATAATTTCTTTATAAGCTTTAAAAATCCTCCAAGTAATGATAATGGATAAAGACCTTCATTTCTTTTACTATTTATTTTTCCTGTATTAATTATATGTCCTTCTAAATTTATTTTGTCAGTAACAGATGAAGTTAGATGTAGTAAAACAGATGTAGAAATAAAAGGATGCTCAATTGTAGATAAAGTATTATTCCCCTTTTTTATTGTTACAAAGACAAACAATTTAGTTACATTATTATCAATTAATTTTTTATTTGATTTTCCATCAAAAGTTGGATAATATTTCGCATCGTTTCCAATAATACTAAAATTCATATACTATTGCGCATGATTTGGATGAAGCGAACCATCTCCAATATTTATTTCAATTTCTGTATCTTTGATAGGAACATTTAAATTATTTTTAGTTTTCTCATTCACAGGGAATAAGTAAAACTGGTAACTTTCAATTTTATTCATGATGCAGTCTAAGATTGCTTTAGCTATCACTGATTTATTAAGGAAAAATTTTATTAAGATATTTATAAAACTACTGTTACAGTAGCACCATTAAAGTCAATTAAATTATCATTTTCATCAGTTTTAGTAACTTCTAAATCTTGAATTGTATTAAAAATAGGAACATTTACAGGATATTTTAGTAAATAAATTATTGGTCCACCAAACTCAGCATTAGGTTTTAATGAAGCAATAATATTAGTTTCTTTATGAAAATGATCATTTTGTTTTACATACATTCCATCAGCAATATTAAAATTTATATTTATTAATTGAAAACGAATTGTTTTAGGAACATCTTTAGCTACAGCTTTTTCATTAGCTAAAACAACTTGATTATTAAAACCAAGTAAATGTCCAATACTATCTTTTACATCCATATACAATGTTACATCACTTTCAATAGTTACTCTGTTTAAAATTTCATCTGCTTTAATGTGTATATTAGGTTTGTTAGAATGAATAAATTTTTTAAAATTTCTAAAACTATATTGACCTACAGGAAATTCTATTGTTTCACCATCACAATAAAGTTCATTATTTTTTGTTGCAATATTTGGCGTTAAAAAGTTGAATAAAAACAAACTAATGAAACATTGTATAACTGTCATATATTGGAATAGTTAATCTTTTTCTAAGTTTACTAGATTTATCACTAAGATGAAAAAGGTGACTCATTTATTACTGAAAAAAATTATTACTAAATCAATAAAACAAATTGGGAACCTAAAGTTAGAATTCCAGAAAAGAATTCAAAAAACATGGTAATTCTATAAGATGTGAAATAATTGGAGCAAGTGGTTGTGGTAAAACAACATTAATGATTGGTAATTATATTTTATCTCCCTGATGGTTAAATTGGAATAAAGTTAAACATTTATATATTTATTCAAAAAGTTTAGATCAACCAAAATATCGAGAATTTATAAAACAATGTAAAAAAATTGAAGATAAAATTAATAAGCAAATTGTTAGTTTTATTGAAAATAATGAAGAAATTATTCCTTTAAGTGAATGTGATGACAATTCAGTTATTGTATTTGATGATTTCATTTTAGAAATCAGGATATTGTAAGAGAATATTTTACTAAAGGAAGACACAAAGATATAGATTGTTTTTACTTAGCTCAAACTTATTTAAAAATACCAAAAAGTTAGTTAGAGATACTTTACATTTTATAAATATATTATATCAAGATGATGCAAATTTAAATCACATTTACCATGAGTGTGTTGTTGGAGATTTAAAGTTTCGTAATTTTAAAGCAATGTGTAGTAAATGTTGGAATAACGACTTTGAATTTTTCATAATAGACATGACTAGAAAACCAAATGAAGGTAAGTTTAGAAAAAAAATACAACATTCCCTAACAACATAAACATTAAACATAAATATGAACTGTAACATTAATATAAACATAAATATAAATGTAAACATAAACGAAAACATAATTGTTTAACATAAACATAAACATTAAACATAAACATACAAGTTAAACATAACATGTTTTTTCTTCCTTAATAAATGTTTGCAAAGTGTGATGAAGAAGTTGTTGTAAAAGTTAACAAACCAGAAAGAAAGCTGAAGAATTGAAAGAACAATTTAAAATTTGGAAAAAGCAACCAAGAAGAGAATATGAGAAATATAAAAAGGAAGATCAACCTGTTACTGACATAACTGATAAAGTTAAACAAGGATTCGAAGGATTAGGTGATAATGTTTTAAAAGCATTTGAAGAAAACAGAGAAGTTGGAAAACATATGATTCCATATCGTGGTCGTATAGAAGAGCTAAAAAATAAAGAAAATTCCAACGTTGATTTTCTTTATTTAAACTGTTTTTTTATATTTCATTTTATCTGTTTCTGATATTGTGTTATAATGTCGTGTATTGACTCGTTCCATGACCATGGAGACTTCTCCTTAATTTGGTCCCATGGAACAATAAATAAATAAATAAATAAGATTTGGAAACTTATCACCAATTAAACCATTAACAGATTGTTCTGATGATATATACATTAAGTGAATTAATGATTATACATCAAGTGAAACAGAAGTTCAAGATGTATTGAATAAATACCAAGAAGAAAGAGAATGAAGTAGTCGCCAAAATGAAACTAAAGAGATAAATGTTAGTGAAAGATTGTTAATGTATATTAATCATGTCAGCAATTTACATGTTGAATTCAGTGGGGATAAATTACAAATTGGTGGAAAACCATCTGAAGTTACAGATGGATCAATAAGACTTTTAACTGAAAATACAACTACTATAGATGATTTAAATGACAAGTTTAATTCTGTTGATTTATCAGATTATGCCGATATATTGTATAATTCTCGAGCACTGTATTCGGATAATAATCCAAATAAAATAAGATCAAGTAAAGGTAATGAATATAAATACTAAACAAAAGAAATTGTTGATGATTATTTTCCATACTTAGATGATTCAGAACAAAGTCCTCCAGAAAAAATAGGTGAAGGTTTAATTAAAAAATATACAGAAAAACCAATTGAATATGTTTGGTTAAATGATGTTAGACAATTAATTAATAGATTAGCAGTTATTCATTGTGAAGAACTAGCTGGAAATAAGAATTATCATAATGAAAAGTTAGTATAGTACAAATGTTAACAAATAAATTTAATTGATAACCCAAAAGGAATTCCATATTTAATTAGATTTTTAAATAATCTTCCACATACATTTTGGGAAAGTGATAAATATGGAAACGAATTAGTAAATGTTTTAATTAACAAATTGCCATTTGAAATGCATCTTCCAGGTTATAATTTTTTTGGTCCAGGTACAAAATTAGAAGAAAGATTAGCTAAATGTGATAAAGGTATGGATCCATTAGATGAAGCAAGTAAATAACATGATATTGCTTATAGAGATAATAAAGATTTAGAAAAAAGACACATAGGTGATAAAGAAGTTCAGTTAACTGGAAAAGAAATAATGTATGCAGATGATGCTTCATTTGGTGAAAAATTTGCTGCAGCAGCAGTTAGAGGAATAATGTATGGAAAACGAAAATTAGGTATGGGGATTAATGTTGATGAAAATGGTTGGGGATTATAAATTTAGAAATCTTTATTAAATTTGTAACTATATAAATGAGTAACTTAACAATTGATTATACTTTGCTACCTAGTAGTAAAACTAAGCCAAAGTCAATTAAATGAAAGTTAAATAATGTACAATTAAATGCAACTGATCTATTTTTAACAGATGTTCAAAAAAGGAGAAAAGAAAAGAAAGTTGGTGGAAATTTAGTTATTACATTAGGTATTCCTGTTGTTAAAAATTACTAAATATTTAACAAAAAAGAATGATGATGAAGGACTAACACAACGTGAAGGCGGATTTTTACCATTATTATTAATAGCTGCATTACCTTATTTACAAACAATTGGTTCTTTGGCTGGTTGATCTGTAGCAATTGCAATTGCAAATAAACAAGTAGAAACTTGATAAAGATTTAGAAGAACAAAAAAGACATAACTTAGAAATGGAAAAGAAAGCTGGCACTGGAATAAAGAAAACAAAAAAATTTTCAAAAAGTAATTAATAAATATCCTAATGCTTTAAGTAATTTTTATGTAGAAGGACCTACTAAACAATAAAAAATTAAAAACTTTTGCAGTGTATACATGATTGATTAATTACCAAATAAACCATTTAAAATTGAATGTGGAATAGTAAATTTAGATACATTTGATAGTCCTGGTGCACATTGGATTCGTAATTATAAAAATAAAAATAAAAAAGTTTTTTTATTCATTTGGCGGTAATATACCAAAACAATTAGTTAATTATTCAGGAAAAGATGAATTATATTACAATACAGAAAGAATACAGAATTTTGATGACGTAATATGTGGTCATTTATGTTTATTCGTTTTAAAATTGCTTTGTGAGAATTATAATTTTAATGATGTTTAAGATTTATTAAATGGACATTTTTGGAAATAAGATATTTTTATTTAAACAAAATGAACGTGTAGTAAATACATCTACATCAGATTAGAAAATATTGAAAATAATATTACACAACTACTATCATCAATTGTTCCAAAGATAACTAATGCAATTAAACAATTTCAGAAAGAATTTAATGCTATTTTTAAAGTAACTAAATGATAGATTGGTTTTAAAGGTAGAAGACTTGTTTTATGTAAATGATCCAATTGATGCAAAAGATGTTGTTAACAAATAGCACTTATGAAATGATTATGTTACAAAACCAGAATATTATATTAACAAAATTTGATAAGTATGTCACCAATACACAATTTAATGAAAAAATTAATCAGATTCTCCAAGATAACTACAACACTTTTTAGAATTCCTTTACAAAAAGAAAGTAGAAAAAGCTTTTTGAGATTATTTCTCAAATACAGTTTTAACACCTTACTTAGAACAATTAAGTAATCTTACAGAAAAAGTATATGAGAAACAAATAATTGAATTTACTTTTATGACAGGTGGTGAACGAAAAATGTATAATTTTGAATATGATTTCATACTTAAAAGATTTATTATTGTTGGTGAAAATATAAACAGAGATTTAAACTTCAATGATCTTGATAAAACAGTCAATGTAGCTGATAAGCTATTTAAAAGAAATAATAATATTCAATCAATAATGGTACATAAATCAAATTTTATAACTGTAATATTGAAAGATTCGATTAAACTGTTCCTGAAAATATAATTGAATTCGATGAAATAATTAAAAATTAAAAATTTAATACATTTTTTATCTATATAAATGGAAAATCCTACTTTAATTGTTTAAAGTGTAAAAACTTTACTGATACACATAATCCACATAGAGTAACAACTAAAAATGATAGACTAAGAATTGATGGTCTTTGTACAGTATGTAAAAGTGAAAAGAGTAAATTTGTTAAAAAATTTTGTAAGTGCTGGTGAAGGTTTAAATAATATTCGAGAAAATATAATAAATGAACTGCATAAGCCAATGAGAAAGAATTTTAAATGAAGTAATGTTATTTCTTTTAATATAGACAATTTATGGCAGGCTGACTTAGTTGAAATGAATTCAGGTAATTTTAAAGGTATTTCTAAAATACAGAAAGGATATAAATGTTTATTTACTCTTATTGATGTTTTCAGAAAACATGTGTTTGCTGTTCCTATCAAAGATAAAACAGCTAAGAATATAGTTGATGTATTTGAAAAAAAATTTCATAGTTTGAAACCAACATAATTTACAAACAGATAATGGTAAAGAATTTTATAATAAAGAATTAAAGAATTATTAAAGAAATATAACATTAATAATCATTCAACTTTTTCAGAATTAAAAGCATCTGTTGCTGTGTGTTTTAACAGAACACTAACAGAAAAAATGTGGAAGAAATAGGCTTTACAAGGAAATTATATATTGATAAATTTAGTTAAAGATCTAATTGATGAATATAATAACACAAAACCTTCTACAATAAAAATGAAAACAATAGAAGTTAATGGAAAAAATTGAAAAACAAGTAACTTTGTATCTAGTTGCAGACTAAAGTCTATTTCAGCTGACTCTAACGAGCAAGCTAAATTTAAAAAGGTGATTAAGTTAGAATTAGCAAACTTTAAGGTTTTTTTGAGGAAGGATATATAGCTAATTGGTCAACAGAAATATTTGAAATTGAAGATGTTACTTATTGCAATCCAATTAGATATAAATTACAAGATATAAAAGAAAATTTTTATGAACAAGAACTTCAGAAAACAAAATATCCAGATGTATACTTATTTGAAAAAGTTGTAAAAAATAAAGATAATAAAGTTTATGTTAAATGGTTACGTTTTGATAATTCACATAACAGTTCGGTAAATAAATATAAAGTAAATTTATAATAGTTCAGTTTGATTAAGACTAATTATGTCATTAATCAATTGTTCCTGTGTAAAGTTATCCAAAATGTTAAAATCAGTCATATGACAGACAATCCTTAAATTTTCTTTTATTCTTTGATACAGATTTATTGAAATAGAAATATAATTCAATCTTAACATTTCTTCACAATTTGGATGTCAGTCTTCGATTTTATATGGTTGTTTCTGTTAATTTTTTGTGTCTTAATGACATAATAGTTTTACTCACATGCATTATCAAATAATTTTTAAAGAATGAATGATGGTCTTAATTATTCATTAATTGTTTTGGGAACTACATGTGGTAATAAACTATTTATTTCTTCATTTCTTTTACCAATTATTCCTGAAGCAATATTAACTGTTTCTCTCAAATTTTGAATATAATCATCCTTCAATTTAATTCTATCATCTTTCATTTTAGTTCTATCATCCTTTAATTGAATTATTTCTGTGTTTAATCTACTCAATTCTTGTAGTTGTTCTATACGATTATCTTTCTGTTTCATTTGATAATTATAAGCTTCAATCATCTCTTTTCTAATTTTATATTCACCATGTTTTCTAATTGATGGTAAAACTTCATGAGTAACCAATATTTTAAATTGTTTAGTTTCATTTTTGATTTTGAAATTAAAGAAAATAATCCAGATTCATTGATGAAAATAGTCTGTTTAACAACTCTTGATGTGGACTCACAGAACGTGATGCTCAAAATATTATTAGCAAAATATGCTTCATCTTCTGAATCAACATGTTTATTTATTGCATCATTTGTGTTTTTGTATTCTAAAATTTCAGCAACATCTTTAGCTTTAAACCATGGATTATTTTCTTCGTTAATAGTCATGAAAACTCGTTTATTGTTGTATGTAAGCTTGTTGTTGAACATATCTACAATGGAGTCCATTTAAGTGAAATATTTTTAATAGTTTTGAAAAAAATGAACAATAGCTGGTATTTGTAGTTAGTATTTACGATTAAATTAAATTAGAGAATTTAAATTTTTGGTAAATCTAATAAAAATTATATCTTATAAATGGTGAGCCAAAACGAAATGCAAACTAAACTAATAGAAACTTACGTACTAATTGAGGTATGTGAAAAATATATTGAATGTCCTATTTGTTTAAGTGATGAAAATAATAACCAATTTGTCAAAACAAGCTGCAAGCATATTTTCTTTATAAAGAATGCATTGATGAATGGTTAAAGAAAAAAGAAAATTGTTAATTTTGTAGAAGTATTATTAAAAATAAAGAACTTAGATCAGTTGACATAAAGACAACACTTGATTCTTCACCAGTAAATATAATTAGATCTCTTGATTAATCTTTTGATTCTTTACCAATAACTACAAGCTCTTTTGATCCTTTATTTGACAGAAATCGTCAATTTAGAAATCAGGACTATGAATCTAATGATTATTCTTATGATTCTGATGATTCTTATTTTTAAAATAATTTATATGAATAGCTTAAAATTAAAAAAAAAAATACAAAAATTACTAAAATTTAAAAAATTATAAATATTATTAAAATTTAAAACATTATAATAATTATTAAAATTTACTTTTTTATAATACTAATAAATTTTTTTCTATATACATGGAGTACATTCAATTTCAACAAGATTGTTCTGTGAGAACTAAATTTTGTAAATATTGTAATACAGAGAAATCAATTGATAATTTTACTTTACAAAAATACACAAAAGATGATTATAGAACTATATGTAGACCATGTTTAAATAAATATAATGTGGAAAATTATTATAAAAATCGAATTCATTGTGTAGATGTGGAAAAAGTGTTGCTAAATATTATTTTAAGGAACATGTAAGACCAAATCAAAGTGAAGAACATACGAAAATGGAAAAAGGAATCTACAGTGATAATGAAGAAGTTTTAACTGAAGGGAAAAAGAAATGGAATATTTGTCAAGAAATTAATGATTTAAATTGTTTTTATACAAATCCATCACATAAAGAAAAACATAATAATAAATGTAAGAAATGTACCTTAGAAAATGTTAAGAATAAGAAAGCTTTAACTTTAAATAATAATCCTATATGATGAATTATCTATCCATCAACTAAATAATTATCACTTTTAATTAATAAATGTAATTTTTACAAATCTAATGAATTTGTTTGAAATAAATACGAGGGCAAACAAATTGATTGTGAAACTAATTGTTTAAAAACTAATTAATTGTTAAACTAAATAATAAATTAATTGATTGTTAAACTAATTTTGAAAAGGTAATTGATTGTACACAAATTTTCTTTTTCATCAATTATTTATTAAATAATAATTCTTATCCATCTATTAAATAATTATCAATGTGTTCTAAAAAACATTTTTTACAAATATAATAAAAAATTTCTGTAATAATTAAAAGGGCAAAATGGAAAGTAATGTTGCTGTTCAACTAGAACAAGTTGCTTATCAACTACAATGATAAGTGTTGTAAGGCTTTGTGAATTTTGTAGAAAAAATAATTTATGAAGATATTCAAGTCTACATAAAGCTGATTTAATTAGATTTATTATTAGTAATCGTTTAATTATTATTAGTAATCATCCAAATATTGTTAGAAATAATGCACCTGTAGTAAGCGAAAAACATACATCTGATGTAAGTGAAATATCATAAAAATTATTTAACTGAAATAAGGAAAAAAATTAAAAATATTGTTAATATTTATAAACCTGAATAAGTAAGTACTAATCAAACAAATATTGTTAAAAATAATTAAGCTCAATTTAGTGATAATCTTTTATGATATTTATGATGTTTTTCTAAATGAAGAAGATAAACCATTAAGAGGAATATTTCCATTTTGTACCAATATTTTTCAGAAAGCAAGAGACAGAAAAACGATTAAAGATTACTTAGTTGAAAAAGAATTTGGAGGCAGATTACAAACTAAAAATTAAGTGAATAATATCGATATACTCATTTCTTAAATGCAGTAAAAACAAAAATTTTTAAGATTGTTAAAGACTATTTGAAAGTACGTCTAGTTGTAAAGATAAATTTTATTTTATGCTGTGAATATAAATTACAAACAGATGATACAAATGAAAAAGTTCAAGAACTTGGACAACAAACACCAAATTATACTATTTTAACAGAAAAACAGTTTAACAAAAGCTTAAGTATGGTAAATTTTAAACTACAGGGATCAGGATGGTTATTAAATAGAATTATTGGTTTACAGCTAGTACTTTACAAATATGTTCCACTAAGATGATCAACGTATGTTGATTTACCAGATAATATTAGAAAAAAAGCATGTACTAATCTGAAAAATAATGATCAAAAATGTTTTCTGTGGTCTTTAAAATTAGCTTTGTTTCCTGTAGATGAACACCCAGAAAGCATAAAAAAATAAAATAATGTTGGTCTTGATTTTGATAAAAAAACCTGAAAATATGGCATTTTCTGTATTAGTTGATCATATTCCAAAATAGAAAATATAATTAACATATATATTAATGTTTATTCATTTGATGAAGATGAAAGTTATCAAGTGTATCCATTAACACTAACAAAAAATTCGAAAAAGGAAAAACACGTAAATCTACTTTATTTCAAGAAAGATAATAATTCACATTATTGTTATATAAAACATTTATGTACACTTGTATCAAGTCAAATGACTAAACGTACTGAAGTAAAATCTATTTGTGATTAATGTTTACTACATTTTAATAGTAAAGAAAAATTAGATGAGCACACAAAAAAATTGTTTGATTAATAAACCATTAAAAGTTGTAATGCCAGGGGAAGGAGAATTTATATATTTTCAAAATTATGGATTTACACAAAGGTTCCATTTGTTAGTTATGCTGATTTTGAAAGTTTACTTTTAAAAATGGGTAATTGTGAACCAAATCCCAAAACACCATTTACAATGAAATATCTAAAACATGAAGCAAGTGGATTTTGTTATTATATTAAATATATTTATGTAAATTATTAAGGTCCTGTTGTTTATAGAGGTCAAATTGCCATAAAAATTTTAGAATGTATAAATCAAGAAGTTGTAGAAATTGGAAGAAAATATTCTGTAATTGAAGAAATGGAACCACTGGATCTTGGTGAAAGAAAATGTATCTTAAATCTACAGTTTGTACACTATGTAAATGTCCTTATACAAAAGAATAAAAAAGTACCTCATCACGATCATTTAACTGGAAAATATATTGCCCTATTATGTAATATATGTAATTTAAAACTACAACAACCTGATTTTGTACATATTTATTTGCATAATTTATCTGGATATGATTCACATCTTTTTGTAAAAGAACTTCGTTATGATAATAAAGAAATAGAATTAATGCCAAACAATGAAAATAAATATATTACTTTTAGTAAACATTAAAAAACTTTAAAAGTGAGATTTATTGATACATTTAGATTTATGGCTTCTTCACTTGATAAACTTTCATCAAATTTAAAGAAAAATCGATTAAAAAATATTAAAAACTATGTTTCTCCATAATTATTTATCTTAGTAATTAGAAAAGGTGTTTATCCTTTTGATTACATGGATTCTTGGAAAAAATTTGAACAAACACAATTACCAACAAAAGACAAATTTTATAGTGAATTATACGATTGTGACATAAGTGATGAAGATTATGAAGATCAAAATTAGTTTGGGAAAAATTCAATGTAAAGAATCTTGGTGAATATCATGATTTATATCTTAAAACTGATGTATTATTGTTAAGTGATGTTTTTGAAAATTTTAGGAAAACATGTATAAATGCATACAATTTAGGTCCTTCTTGGTATTTTGCAGCACCAGTTTTATCTTGGGATGCTATGTCAAAAATTACTAATCAAAATCTTGAATTATTATATGATTATGATATGCTTCTAATGGTTGAAAAAGGAATAAGAGGTGGAATTTAGCAATATTGTAAAAGGAAGGAACTAATAACCACTGCATCAGAACTTGTTGTGAAATCAGTGGCAATGAGTGAAAATTTGTGCTGGACCAGGACTCAAATCTGGGATTTCGTATTAACCAGGCAGCTGCATTAACAATGGAGCCATCCTGACACAGTGATTACCATAAATGTGTGGAATATCTGGGCATGCTCCCCAGCCATTGCTGTCCCTGTGCAGTCCTCCATGCTTGCTATTTTAGACTCCCACTGGAGGTGGAACGAAGCATGCACCTGCAATTACACAAATGTGTTTGACATCTAACAGGAATCTAAAATTACCGAGTATGGAGGATATAGATGGAGAGTGAGGGTAAGTGGCGCTAGGAGGGGATGTGATGCGACTGGGGATTGTGCCGAGATAGACCGCTAATTTATGATAAACATTGTGTCTGGATGCTGCAATGGTTAGTGCAACTTCCTAGTAAGGAGGAGATCCTGGGTTCGAGTCTCAGTCCAGCACACATTTCCACTCGTCGCCGCGGTCTCCCCAAAAAGTCCCGATACAGCTGATATCACTAGTTCCTTAATTTCCTTTTTTCCTCCCCCCTCCACAATCAATTACATCAACTAATATGGCCATGTATGGTTGGTACACTACATTAGACCCAGTCCGTCAGGTCGAGCTTAACACCAGTTTCATACTATATTATGTGTTCGTAAATAATACAGAGAAATTGATATCCAAAAAAATTGGCGGCCTACCCACATGGGTTAGATACAGCAGACAGTCTTAATTACTATGCTGCTTATTGCTATTTGCTTAGGTGTCTATTCATCTCACCTGCTTTGTGCTCCTACCAATTTAACTTCCATGGCTTGCCCTGTTGCTTCGTTTCCTCTTAACCCTAAATTTACATCTTCTTCACAGTCTCACCTTGTCTTATGCTCTAGGGATACAGTCTGCTGGTATCTGAACTATTGGTATTTTATGCTGACGGTCGGCTCTCTGTCTCGAAGAGTAAAACCGTGCACAGTAGAGTTAGAGTTACACTGGCACTTGGTATTGTGGCACTTAAAATCACTATTATGCGTTGTTGCCCTTCTCTGGAGTGTTCTACATGCTGCAATTACTTACTCGGCCGAGATGCTCCATTCCTGAACGGTAATGAATCAGTCCAGGGAATGGATTAGGTCACGTTCTAAAGTTTGACTTCAGAATGTTACACTGAGGGAACAAAAGTCACTGGATACCTCCTAATATCGTGTTGGACCTCTTTTTGACCGGCATAGTGCAGCAACTTACCATGGCATGGACTCAACAAGTGTTTGGAAGTCCCCTGCAGGAATATTGAGCCTTGCTACCTCTATAGCTGTCTATAACTGCAAAGGTGTTGCACGAACTGACCTTTCGATTACGTCCCATAAATGTTTGATGGGATTCATGTTGGACTATGTGGGCTGTTAAATCATTTGCTTGAATTGTCCAGAATGTTCTTCAAACCAATCGTGAACAGTTGTGGCCTGGTGATATGACACATTGTCATCTATAAAAATTACATCTTTGTTTGGGGCATGAAATCCATGAATATCTGCAAATTCCTCCAAGTAGCCGAACATAACCAGGACCAGTTCATTCCATGTAAACACAGCCCACACTATTATGGAGCCACCACAGCTTACACAGTGCCTTGTTGACAACTTGTATCCATGGCTTCGTAGGGCCAGGGCCACACTCGAACACTACCATCCGCTCTTACCAACTGAAATCGGGACTCATCTGACCAGGCTACAGTTTTCCAGTCGTCTAGGGTCCAATCGATATGGCCACGAGCCCAGGAGAGGAGCTACAGTCGATGACGTGCTGTTAGCAAAGGCTCTCACGTCGGTCGTCTGCTGGTAAGGCCCATTAATGCGAAATTTCGCCACGCTGTCCTAATGGACACATTCTTCGTATGTTCTACATTGTTTTATGCGGTTATTTATCACAGTTTTTCTTGCCTGTTAGTATTGACAAAAAAAGTGTGAAATCTTATGGGAATTAACTGCTGAGGTCATCAGTCCCTAAGCTTACACACTACTTAACCTAAATTATCCTAAGGACAAACACACACACCCATACCCGAGGGAGGACTCGAACCTCCGCCAGGACAGCCGCACAGTCCTGACTGCAGCGCCTTAGACCGCTCGGCTAATAGTACTGACAACTCTATACAAACGACGCTGATATCAGTCGTTAAGGGAAGGCCAACGGCCACTGCTTTGTCCGTGGTGAGAGGTAATGCCTGGAATTTGGTAACCTCAGCCCACTTTTTACACTGTGGATCTTGGAATACTGAAATTCCTAACGATTTCCGAAATGGAATTTCCCACGCATCTTGCTCCGACTACCATTCCGCGTTCAAAGTCTGTTAATTCCGGTCGTGCGACCATAACAACGTCTGAAATCTTTTCACATGAATAACGTGAGTGCGAACGCACTGCCCTTTTATACCTTGTGTACACGATACTACCGTCATATGTTTATGTGCATATTACGGTCCCATGTTTTTAATCATCTCGGTGTATTTTCGCTGCTGGCAATAATTCCAGATTTACTCGTGGCGAACACAACTGTGGTTGTGAGATTTTCACTTGTGTGTGTCCAGTGATCATGTCTGGTAGATGGGAGGTTGGTCCTGTTATGTCCATGTGTTCGCATTGGTTATTAACCCATTTCCCTTAATCTCAATTCATCTGATCTCCGTGCCGTGAACTTCCCCTACTCATAACAAACCACTAATACTACCATATCATCATTATTGGAGTAAATTCAAGGAAATTTGCTTTCTGGAAATGCATTCTGTGTTCTGTGATAGCCCATGGACGATCTAGTCCCTTCTATCTGGCTAAGTACAGTTATACCGTGGATGTGGTCTGGCTGGTTTGTATTACCCTTGTCGGACACATCATGACCTTACCAAAATGTTCAAATGTGTGTGAAATCTTATGGGACTTAACTGCTAAGGTCATCAGTCTCTAAGCTTACACACTAATTAACCTAAATTATCCTAAGGACAAACACACACACACCCATGCCCGAGGGAGGACTCGAACCTCCGCTGGGACCAGCCGCACAATCCATGACTGCAGCGCCTGAGACCGCTCGGCTAATCCCGCGCGGCACGACCTTACCCCTTCGTTATGTGGCAACTCCTCCTCCGTCATTATTGCATGCCTCCTACTATCTTCCGAAATTAATAACAGCCCACGGATCCTCACCTTCACGAATTTTCCAAGAACTTCCTACCTCAGTGGATACGTGTAAATGGCGTAACACTTCAGCTGTGCACATCTTCCTGGTACTGCGAATCGAATTAGAATATACAATAGCACTCAATTAGTTTTCACTTCTAGTGTTGCTATGTGGTAATAAGAGAGGAAGGTTTTTTCTGCTGTATTTCACAATTAGACTTACCACAGGCAGTAGCTCTCTCCATGGTTTCTGTAACCGCGACGAGGACTGTCTATGGACAAAAGATTAGCAATAGGTTGTCCATTCAACCTGTGATGGATGGATGGCTTTTTGCGAGATTGACAATACGCCTCATGCGCCCATACGCTATCAGCTAATGCTTTTAACAGCCTTATCACCAAAATTTCCTTGTGCAGTACTTCTACCCGTGCTTGCAGCAGTTCCAAATTACGATTCGTGCCCGTCCTCCAATGCCCTAGTGCATTACTCTATCCGTTAATTGCCGTAACAACCACGTGTCGTTAAGCACTTCTCTCTCCAAATTTCGCATTCGGGAGGACGACGGTTCAATCCCGCGTCCGGCCATTCTGATTTAGGTTTTCCGTGATTTCCTTAAATCGCTTCAGACAAATGCCGGGATGGTTCCTTTGAAAGGGCAGGGCTGACTTCCTTTCCCATCCTTCCGTAATCCGATGAGACCGATGACCTCGCTGTTTGGTCTCTTCCCCCCAAACAACCATCTCTCCAAATTCACTATTTGTGTAGCGCGCCAGTCTTCTGCTGATTTATTTCGCTCTGTGAACTTTTTTACTGCTTCCACAGTTTCGTTGAATTCTCTAATCTCACCCTCACCTGCCATTTGAAACACTGTTTTCAAAATTTTTCCTTCAGCATACAGCCATCCTCTCTTCCGCTGTGTACGTGACACAACTTCCACTACCTGTCTCATTTGTTCTCATAGTTGATCGTGGGTTCCATGCAGTTTGTCACACTCCCTGACACTTCCTTGAGTACCTCCATACTCTTGGCACTTTGCCGAAGTTCGTCGAATGCTTCTTCCAATCTCCTCATCTCACTGCCCATTTCTCATGCGTTAAAAACCACCTCCAGTGTCCGCTGATACCAGGCAGCTGTTGATTTGAGAGTAGCACTCCTCTTTCCAGGTGCTGATTCTGCAACACTTCCGTCCCTATCCAGCGACGAAATACAGTACTCCTGTGATTTGCATTCCTTACGTTCTTGCCCTCGTCATATCACAACCCGAGGAGAAGGACATATATCACACTTCCTCTCTCCTCAGAAGTCTGCTGCCAATAGCTAGCACATTCACAAACAACAAAAATGACAGGAACAGAGAAACAAATAAATCCTTGACAAACGCCTCTCATCTTCTTGATCTAAATGCATATGGTACTTCATGCACAGGCTCAACCAGATCTTCTTGTCTCTTCCACTTATTCCTTCTATACCTCTGAAACTTCTAGAATCGACTCCGGATTACCACAATAAGATCGTAGACGCCCATCGTGTACTGTTTCCATTCTTGTTAGTAACTGAAGCTTCACTTTGACTGGCGAAGTAGTCTCTACCACCTGATAAGGTCCTTGATACTTTATGATGAACATCTTTGTCCCCTTTCGGCGTGTAAAGACTGGATAACATCACCTATTATCTTACTTTACACTGCGGTAAACTTTCTGAATATTTCACTGATTCTCCTGCTGCTTTAACGCTTATGCATTCTCGTTCTGTACTCGTTTCCATACTTCACATACTGTTTTCACAAACTCACATACTGATTCCCCAGCTTTACCATTCTCTACCTATATTAAATCGTATCGTGATGGCATTTCTCAACTGTAAATCACCTCATTCGAGGACAACCCTGTGTTTGTTAATATGTTTCAATTATACGCTGATATGACACACCTTAGATATGTATCCCAGTCAGTATGATGTGCGTTCACATAGTAACTTAACATTTTCCCAGTTGTTCTGTATGCCCGCCCTGTTCTAGCATTGGCCTGTGGATGAAGAGGAATAGTTCTTAACTTCTTCATATGGAATAACTGACACAGCTCCTTCATTAAGTCTGATACGAAATTCCTACCCTGGTCTATAATTGTCGTACTTGGCAATTCAGCATTCAGTTTTTTTACCATTGCTTGTGCAACTGTCACTGCCTAGTGGGTTAGCATAGCATCCATCTCCATGTATCTACGAAAGTGATCCATTATTGTTCATACAAACCAGTTTCCTGCTGGCATACAACTGAACGCTCCGAATACATCAGTCCTGAGCATTTCAAATGGTTTTGATGCTTCCGGTAGTCTCTGCAATGGTACTCGCTTATGATTCACGCCATCTTGCTGTACACACTGTCTGCAATACCTCATGTATGGATCCACATCCGATTTGCTTCCTCTTCACCAGTATTTCTCGCCCACTTCCCAATTTGTTGCTCTGCACCCTCTGTGACCAGATAAGACTTGATCATGTGCTTCCTTTACCGTCTCCTTTTTAAACTTTGCTGGCACTACAACGCACAGCCCTAGCCTCGTATTCTGGTACAACAGTCTGTCATGTGTGTTAAGCTGCAGTTGCGTCTTCCACTGTTTTACAGTCACTGTCAGCATTTTACACCGCTTGCCACTCCACAAGATCATGACCCAGAGCTTCCAACACTCCTACCTTCCTGTTTAATGGGTCTTCATTCCTTTACTTCTTCTGTAGCTTGTGTACTACCTCGTAGTCTAATTCATTAAGTCTCAGGGCATATATTGTCACCATGCCATATGGGTCATTCAGGCCCCGTAACCACTTCTAAGCATCGTGGTCGGTCATTACACGAAATTTGTTCTTTTAAATATAACATCAAACTACATGACACCATATCTTCCCTCTTAATCTCTTGGCTTAAGAGACATCCCAAAGCTAATTAGATGTCTCACACGAAAGATAAACTCCTTCTGAAAGTTTGGAAATATTAGAACTGGGCTGGATGTCAAAACCCTCTTTAATCCTTCAAATGCGCCCTCTTCTGTTCATATGATTTTCACATCTGTGCTTAGCAACTGTGTGAGTGGTTGTGTTATGTCAGCAAACCATTTCATGTATTTTCTGTAGTAGTATGAGATCCCCAGAAAATACGGTAGTTCCTTAATTGACTTAGGTCGTGGGAACTCTCATGCAGCTTGCAGTAGCCTCGGGTCTGTCCTTACTCTGCCTTTACTAATGGCTTGGCCCTAATACTCTAACTCTTTCAATGCAAAATGCCACTTTCTTGTGCTCAGCATTAAACATGCAGCCCTCAGCCTCATAGACATTTCCTTCAGACATTGTTTGTGCTGCTCCATGTCTTTTGAGAATATGACGATATCGGCTAAGCAAACTAGACACTGGCATGGTTTCAGATGTCGGAATACGTCGTCCAGTAACCTCTGAAGCGTTGCAGGCGCATTTCTCAATCCAAACTGAATTCTCTTGAATTGATATCCCCCCTCCCCCGTCCCGTGTACCGAAAATGTTGTCTTCAGGAACAACTTCCTGCTGATAGGAACCACTCCTCAAATCACAAATCACGGTCAAAGTGTTCCGACATGGACCCAAGTTGCTGATGGTCTCATTAATGTTGGGCGCTGGAAATGCATCCATTAAGGTCTCGCTGTTCAAGTGACAGTAATCACAGCAGAACCTGTGTTGTCTATAACCCGCTGTAGACTTTTTTGGTTCGACCATGATTCCTGTACCCTATCATCCCATCAGATATCTGCTGATTAATAAAATCTTCCATAATTGGCTGCAAATACCTAATCACGCAACATGGTTCCTGATACACCAGTGCTTTGTTCCGTCTTGGTATTCGGTGTTGAGCCACCACATGTGTTGCAGGCAATGGACCCTAAGGAAAAAATAAACCCTCAAATTCGAACAATAATTTTTCCATCCTCTCTCTTTCTCTCTCTCTGTTCACTTTAGGTGCTCCACTTCCCTATGTAATGCAGTCTTAACAGCAGCTTGCGGTTGTTTGTGGTTCACACTTTTGCTGCACCACTCATCCTCATCCAATTTGTCTGAACTTACTGTTAACATTCCCTTCCTTTACTTCACTTCTTCAGCACCATAATTATCTATATTTACGGGTACCACGGGTACCACTCTCCCGCCATTCTTCTCTTGTGCACATGCCACACTTCACTTAATAAAACAACTTGCTCGATTCAGTATAGCGTTCTCTTTCAGAGGCTGTACAAGACACAACAGATCCACAGGTAGATCTGGCTCTACATTGACCCAAAGCGATTTCCTATTGTCACCTGGCATACAAGCACGTGAATCATCAAACCTTATTGCAATTGTACACAGCTGCGCTGGTTTTTCCAATATGCTAGATGCTCTTCATGACAATTATACATTGGAAATGTGATTCCACGAAGTTCTACTGTGTGTTAGTGAAGGTCAATTTTAGCACAATGTTGATACAAAAAGTGTAACGTGCTGTGGCCTTCAGTTACGTGTGCCCTATATACTGCTTCAATCGAAAAACCCCTACACGGAAATCTGTGTTCGGCAATCCTAAAAACCTCAAATAATCATCCCTGACCTTGCGTAAGCTACAGTGTGACAGGTTCCATTGCCTTCAACCCACTAAGTATCTGTTGCCAAGAGACACACGTGCCGGTGTTTCCAACAAAAACTTGAATTCTTTACCTCTTACAACACTCACAACACTCATTGGTGCACACTCCACCTCTACGTACATATCCGTTGCATCCAATTTAAATGGGAACGCCTTCAGGTGGACTTTAGGTCACCTTTGCGTTTAACGGCTGCTTACCACCTTCTCGTCCACCCCTACATCAATTACCAAAATTCTGCTGCTGATACCTTCCACTTACTAGATTTCCCTGTGACTGGCCACACTGCCTCTGTACATGACCCTCCTGTCCACACCTGTATCACTTAACATTGACATAAAACACGCCACATCTATTTCGTACCACTGTTGATATGTTAATTTCTTTGCATTCCATCACTAACCTGACAATAGAATGCAGAACCTTTCGTGTAGCTGTACATTCCCTTCTTGATACGCCCATCCAAAATCCTCTCAGAAAACCATTAAGTGACCTCTGCTCGGATTCTTGCAACAAATGTGCGACTGCTGCATCACTCTGTCCTAACTTGAACGTATGTTCATGACATTTCCTTATCCTGCACACGTAATCATCCACAGTTTCTGCACGTCTCTTCACAACAGTGCTCAACTGCTGCGAAAAATACGTCACACTATTAAGCGTTTTGTATTTCTGCAGGAGCTCCTTCTCCAACTTTTAAAAGCTTGCTTCATTCTTTAATGCCTCTGTACTCCACTAGTACGTTTGTGCTTGCAGTTGCAGTTGCAGTTGCAGTTTTGCTGTGCCCAGAAACTGAATTTTGGTACAACCACCCATTTCCACCGACATCTTAAGGTCCTCTAAGAATGACAGCACACCCTCAGATGCCTTTCCAGAAAAGGCAGCAATTAATCATGCAGCAGCTGAAACCATCTCATGTCTCATGCTGTGGTACCTGAAGCAATACTAACGGTTGGTCCCTAGCTGACAACTGCCCATGTAAGCGCGTGTTATACACTGTCAGCTGTGCTACTTACTCTAACAATATCTACACTCCTGGAAATTGAAATAAGAACACCGTGAATTCATTGTCCCAGGAAGGGGAAACTTTATTGACACATTCCTGGGGTCAGATACATCACATGATCACACTGACAGAACCACAGGCACATAGACACAGGCAACAGAGCATGCACAATGTCGGCACTAGTACAGTGTATATCCACCTTTCGCAGCAATGCAGGCTGCTATTCTCCCATGGAGACGATCGTAGAGATGCTGGATGTAGTCCTGTGGAACGGCTTGCCATGCCATTTCCACCTGGCGCCTCAGTTGGACCAGCGTTCGTGCTGGACGTGCAGACCGCGTGAGACGACGCTTCATCCAGTCCCAAACATGCTCAATGGGGGACAGATCCGGAGATCTTGCTGGCCAGGGTAGTTGACTTACACCTTCTAGAGCACGTTGGGTGGCACGGGATACATGCGGACGTGCATTGTCCTGTTGGAACAGCAAGTTCCCTTGCCGGGCTAGGAATGGTAGAACGATGGGTTCGATGACGGTTTGGATGTACCGTGCACTATTCAGTGTCCCCTCGACGATCACCAGTGGTGTACGGCCAGTGTAGGAGATCGCTCCCCACACCATAATGCCGGGTGTTGGCCCTGTGTGCCTCGGTCGTATGCAGTCCTGATTGTGGCGCTCACCTGCACGGCGCCAAGCACGCATACGACCATCATTGGCACCAAGGCAGAAGCGACTCTCATCGCTGAAGACGACACGTCTCCATTCGTCCCTCCATTCACGCCTGTCGCGACACCACTGGAGGCGGGCTGCACGATGTTGGGGCGTGAGCGGAAGACGGCCTAACGGTGTGCGGGACCGTAGCCCAGCTTCATGGAGACGGTTGCGAATGGTCCTCGCCGATACCCCAGGAGCAACAGTGTCCCTAATTTGCTGGGAAGTGGCGGTGCGGTCCCCTACGGCACTGCGTAGGATCCTACGGTCTTGGCGTGCATCCGTGCGTCGCTGCGGTCCGGTCCCAGGTCGACGGGCACGTGCACCTTCCGCCGACCACTGGCGTCAACTTCGATGTACTGTGGAGACCTCACGCCCCACGTGTTGAGCAATTCGGCGGTACGTCCACCCGGCCTCCCGCATGCCCACTATACGCCCTCGCTCAAAGTCCGTCAGCTGCACATACGGTTCACGTCCACGCTGTCGCGGCATGCTACCAGTGTTAAAGACTGCGATGGAGCTCCGTATGCCACGGCAAACTGGCTGATACTGACGGCGGCGGTGCACAAATGCTGCGCAGCTAGCGCCATTCGACGGCCAACACCGCGGTTCCTGGTGTGTCCGCTGTGCCGTGCGTGTGATCATTGCTTGTACAGCCCTCTCGCAGTGTCCGGAGCAAGTATGGTGGGTCTGACACACCGGTGTCAATGTGTTCTTTTTTCCATTTCCAGTTCTGGTAAACTTTTCATCTCTGACTCTGCCATTGTGATATTCTTACTCTCCTTTACACACAATAATGTAACAAGAAATCACAACTCCGAAAGATCATCACAAATTAGTTTTTACACTGTATCACAAACCACTTAGACTCTCTACACTGCCTTATAATATGACCATATCAACAACATGTACAACCAGTTAGAGGCACTGACTCCATGCATGGTGCAATATGCCAAAGTAAGTTACATTATGTACACCTTACAAATACCAAATACAGCTCTCTACAATTACCATTAAAGTCAGATACGTCAGTCGACTCATCCAGCCTAAATAAGGTAACCTTTAAGTTATGACGAAACACATCTCACTTCCACGTCTATGACACTCTCCAAAACATAACCAAATTGTTCGTCAGTCACCATACTGTAATGGCGCCATAGGTCATGGTGCAGACCCTGTGCTGAGTGAAGATACAGCTGCAAATTCTGACACCAAACTATAGTTCCACTAGTGCAGAGGGGGGCAGCTATTAACCAGACTGGTGGAAGTGGGTGGTGAGGCAAGGTGGGAGGCTCAACAGAAAGGCAGTTGTAAATTTGACACAATCTTTATTGGCGCATCTTGGCCGCTCGATTCATCTAGTCAGTGGCCAGCTGGTCGCGAATTCTGCCGGACTGGCTGCCTGCATGTCCTGTGATTCTGACACCGCTTGTGTGCCGAGCGCCAACAGCTTCTTGACGTAAGCTGGCCATGTAGTTTGTCCTCCAGCATTGTGTATACGCGATAATGCTGTCTCTGCTACTGCGCTGGGTGTCGCCTCAGCTGTATCATGGCAGTGGACACTCACCACGTGAGACACCCATCCTCCAATGGCAGTAGCTGTCTGGTGTACACAAGGAGCGACCCTCTACCATCTGCACAGAAGTCCGTCGAGCTGCTGGTGTTGACCTGGGATGCCCAACTGTGTTGGCCTACTATCGCTAAAAAGGGAACATTCCCAGGCGTATCTAAACGATCTTGATGGAACTTGGTATGTATGTAGAGGGCCAAAATAATGCAATATGTATGTTATGTTTTCAGTTGTGCCCAGTTTCACTTTTAAGGGATAACACACACCCTGAAAGGTAATTTGGAATATTGGGTTTACAGGGAATATCTTCGAAACCACGATAGGCCTATATAAAAGCGGATTTCATATGAAGGTTGAAATGTAATTAACGTTCTTATAAACTATATAACCAACTTTTGTAATAATATGAAATTTTGGAAAATACTCCACCACCATTAATTAATTTTGAAAAATAAAAACATTTGTTACGACATAAATTAAAGAAGCTTTCATGCCACATCCATCTCTGTGTAATAAAACTGGTTTCTATAATACCATTTTTGGAAAGTAAGCTGTACACAATAGGCTATCGGGGTATTTTCAACGTACCTGAATGAAATATCTAAATGTTTATTATTATTCGAATTATTTGTTTCACTTATTTTTGTTTTATGTTTTAAATTGTTATTTTAACTTACGATTTCACATTTGTGTACTTTCTTAGTTGAGAATGGTAAGCAGCTCATTATTATGATATTAAATCATCACAAGAATGATTATCTGTAAACATGTATTTAAAACATAACGTTTTTTTTACACAATGCACAGGAAATAAACGAAATTACTCACTTAATACACATGATGGGGAACACAATATAAAACAAAACTCAGCAGGGTCTTCAAATTGTGGTGGGCTATCCTCTAAACATTCTGGTTTGCGCCAGGCATATTTTAGCACATTGGAAAATCTTGGCGAAGAGAACGGATTATGTGCTAGAGACTGCAGCCTGGTTGTATTGTTTCTCAAGTGCAGACTGATATCATAATTATTCAGCAGAAGGAGATCTCAAAATCTTCTCACAAAGTTCTTACAACATCAAGAGACATACATGACTAATAAGTGTAATTGCTCCGTTGATCGTTTTGGGATCACCAGATAAACAACTGTGCAGCATCACAAATTTGAACCGCTTCTCGTTCGGTGACATTTGAGAGAAATGACAATCTTAAGTTATATTCTCTGTAGACATTAACTGTCTTCTGTAACTCATTCAAAAGATTTTGTACAATCTTAGAACACATCATCTTCATTCTACTCCTGATTTTAACACAATCTGATCCGTTTTCTTCTTCAGGACATTTTTGTTCGTCTTCTGAATCTGATGATTCATCAAAATATCTCTTGCATTTAACTTGAAATTTCCGTTTTTGATTCCAAGCAGCTGAAGGAGATGAAACTGATTCTGAATCCTGGATTTACATAAGTTTTTCGTAACCTAGATCCTTGTGAACTGATAAAGCTGTCTGAAGCTCAGTTAAAAACATTGCAAGAGAGTCTTACATTTCAACAGAAATAGAAATATCGACATCCTCAGCTTACAGTTTTTTCATTGCTTTGTCAAACTGTTATAGAATGCAGCCCACACTGATATCATGAAAGCTATCTCAGTACTACTTATCTTTCTAAGAAGGCCTTCAACTACACATATAACTCTACCACTATCATTTTCTGAAATTGTTCTTAATACAGAAAACACAGCTTTCCAGTCTGCATTCAAACTCTTACAAGCATCCTCACGTGCACACCATAGTGTTGTAGACAGAGACGTCAGTATCACACTCACAGAAACAAAAAAAAATGTTTCCAAGATGTTCCGTCTGCCTGTAAAATCCGCAAATAAGCTGTATAAACCTTGAATTAACCCAAAAACCCGTATTGCAGCTGCGCAGCTCGTGAGCCAACTAGATTCAGCGAGTGAGCTCAGCATGGAGTGTAGAAAAATAGAGTTTCCGAGCTTGTTTCTTACTTGCAAGCCTGAATATTCACCCGACATGTTGGCTGCGTTATCATATGACTGACCTCTACGGTTGTAAAATTTCAGTTCATGTAGTTCTAAAGAATTCAAAACTGCTTCAGACAACGTCGCTCCAGTGAGACCTGTATTTTTTTATAAAATACAGGAGTCTTTCAACTACCAGACTATCTTCATATACATATATAATTATCATACTTAACTGGTTATTATGGGTGTTATCAAACCATGTTATGTGGTTAGCCAAACAACAGCCATACTCCATAATTAATTCCGGACACATAATGAAATTTCCATTTTTCGCGGAGCCAAACATCTCTTTGTCTCCACGAAGTGCAACAACTCTAGAAGCTAACTTCTTAACTACAGAAACAACTCCCTTTTGCATGTCAGTCCAAATATGTAACTTCACGTTTATGCAGGGTGAGAAAACTTTTGTCAATTGTATTCATCTCCTATCTTCTGTTTTAACAAGCAGTCTCTATAAGAGGAAGACTTTTCAAATTCAGCTATTCGCATTCCAGCATACCTCCTATCCCTGAAACCAGCTGTTGGAAATGAGGTGCACTACCGAATAATTTACAAGATGCACAGAACAACGATCCTTGGCTGGGAGCATATACAAGGTACCCAAGGTTGATAATGTCTTCAGTTACCAAAATCTATCTGAAACAATTTTTTTCTCCAAAATTGCTCAGACTCGTCGGTGTATCGTCGTGACAACATAGAAATTCAGAATTTTTGTTTCGATCAATACCATTTTTAACCAAATAATCCAGCGTATTGTCATTGTTCTCCCAATAAAATGGGACATTACTGGAAACAGGAAAATCCTCTGCTTTAGCGCATGTAGATTGTTAAGATCCTTCCAGAACTCCAGAAGTTAGTAATTCTGCATTCTGTTTACCGTTTAGGACTCTAATTTAATCTGCACTTCCAGGGCCACACTGTTCATTGTTACTGCTTTAAACCTCAAATTACCCGAATTTTCAGACTCACACAGTTCACTTCCACTTTTACCACTAAAATACTGTATGAGTCCAGTTTTGGTATTTTCTGTAAAAGTTCACTAACCCTCTATCTTTTTACCTCAGCTTTCTTTCTATATGCAGCACCACTTAACCGGGATCGTCCACCCATATCGCTACCGTGAACTGAAGAAAAAAGAACTCTGCGATGTGGAAAGTGTTGGAAACTGAACACACAGTATTTTCCGATTATCCGGCCGAACGTGGTGGAAGATCAAGCTGGACAACATAAAAACCGGGTAGGGTGGAGTTTTACAAATTCTCTTTTCCGACTCCATCAAGTACCACTAAAAATACTTTTTTCTCCACTGAACCCCAATTTTTTGATGTGGTGACAGTGTATCAGGAAGAAGCTATAAATGACCTGAACGTGGCCAATTATGATACTTCTTGACCGAATTTGTGCCTCCGTTCATTAATTTTAGTCATTCACTACAGTACTCTCGTGGATTCTTCCCTTTTGCTCCAGTAGCCTCAAATGTCAAGTAATATGAAAATTATTTATTTTATTTCATATGATGCATTTATTACTAACAAATAGTACATTTTCTTTCAGATATTAGGCCACTGGTGATTCAAACCACACCATCGCTTTTTAATTCCTCATGGAAGGACAGCTGTCTCTAGCTTAGTCACGTAAGTGCGTCAAGACTCTACAATGTTTTACAAGCACTGTATTTAGCTCAACGAGCAGAGGAACTCTGGACAAAAACTGAGATGGGATTGCTGGAAAGGTGGCAATTTCCTAAATGCACAGGGAGCATAGATGGGAAGTATGTTTGAATAAAGTGTCCTAAAAACAGTATATCAAATATTTTTGTTACAAAACTTGTTTCCAATTGTCCTGCTTGCAGTTACTGATTACGATTACAATTTCATGGTTATGGATGTGGGCAGCTATGGCAGATACTATGGCAACACATGTTTTGAAAACTCTGCATTTTTCCTTAAATTCGTACGAGAAAAGGTATTCTGCTTCTCAAACCATAGTCGGGCGCAAACAGACCTGATGCTAATGCGCTGACTACTGATGAAGGGTTTAAATTACAAACATATCTGATGACCCCTTTCCCCAGATCAACGGCCTTGGAAGAGCCTTCAAAAACAATTTTCAAGAAACAAGTGTATAGGGGCCATCGTATGGGGGAAAATGCATTCGGCGTACTCGCTCAAGAGTGATAAGTCATTTTAAGGCCGACAGACTTAAACCGACATTGCAGAAGCTGTTGTCGAGGCGGCATATTTGTAGCTTAAGTTGTACTACAACGGTGGCACTAGTTTGTGAAAGCACATTATTATTTCAATTGAACTGTATTGTACACTACAGTATTCATCTGGTACTACATCATACAACTGAACGTTTATTTATGAACAAAGAAGACATTTGTTTCATGTACACTTGCATCAGTTTTCTTCCTTGTTGCCGCCTTTTCTATCACAATTTTATAATCAGTGTCGTATAACCTGCCAGCTCCACACTGCGGGTAAGGGTGGTCTAGCGGTCTAGAGCGGGCGCCAGCCTCCTGTTTGACCGGTACGATGCCGTAGCGTGCTACACAGAGACTGCGGTGATTGCCCGTGTAGGATGCGTGCTCCCTATTTGACAGAGTCTTAATGTGCTTGTACATGGAAGATGTTATGCAGGTGAACTAACAGTAAAATATGAGTTCAGTGACAAGCAGAAATATACGTCAACATTTTCCCAATAAATTATTGAATGCCTGAATGCTGATGCAACGAACATTAAAATTATGCTTTAAAACTTTTTTTTGATGGCAGCATTTTGCCTCCAACAAAATTTTGCCGTCCTGTGCAGCTACACATGTGGCACCTGCCTATGTATGGTCCTACCTCCTCTCTCTCTCTCTCTCTCTCTCTCTCTCTCTCTCTCTCTCTCTCTCTATATATATATATATATATATATATATATATATATATATATATATATATAGTGTGTTACAAAAAGGTACGGCCAAACTTTCAGGAAACATTTCTTACACACAAATAAAGAAAAGATGATATGTGGACATATCTCTGGAAACGCTTAATTTCCATGGTAGAGCTCATTTTAGTTTCGTCAGTATGTACTGTACTTCCTCGATTCACCGCCACTTGGCCCAGTTGAAGGAAGGTAATGTTGATTTCGGTGCTTGTGCTGACATGCGACTCATTGCTCTACAGCATCAAACACATCAGTACGTAGCATCAACAGGAGGAGGAGGAGATTAGTGTTTAACGTCCCGTCGACAACGAGGTCATTAGAGACGGAGCGCAAGCTCGTGTTAGGGAAGGATGGGGAAGGAAATCGGCCGTGCCCTTTCAAAGGAACCATCCCGGCGTTTGCCTGAAGCGATTTAGGGAAATCACGGAAAACCTAAATCAGGATGGCCGGAGACGGGATTGAACCGTCGTCCTCCCGACGTAGCATCAACAGGTTAGTGTTCATCACGAACGTGGTTTCGCAGTCAGTGTAATGTTTACAAATGCGGAATGGCAGATGCCCATTTGATGTATGGATTAGCACGGGGCAATAGCCGTGGCGCAGTACGTTTGTATCGAGACAGACTTCCAGATCGAAGGTGTCCTGACAGGAAGACGTTCGAAGCAATTGATCGGCGTCTTAGGGAGCACGGAACATTCCAGCCTATGAGTCGCGACTGGGGAAGACCTAGAACGACAAGGACACCTGCAATGGACGAGGCAATTCTTCGTGCAGTTGACGATAACCCTAATGTCAGCGTCAGAGAAGTTGCTGCTGTACAACGTAACGTTGACCACGTCACTGTATAGAGAGTGCTACGGGAGAACCAGTTGTTTCCGTACCATGTACAGCGTGTGCAGGCACTATCAGCAGCTGATTGGCCTCCACGGGTACACTTCTGCGAATGGTTCATCCAACAATGTGTCAATCCTCATTTCAGTGCAAATGTTCTCTTTACGGATGAGGCTTCATTCCAACGTGATCAAATTGTAAATTTTCACAATCAACATGTGTGGGCTGACGAGAATCCACACGCAATTGTGCAGTCACGTCATCAACACAGATTTTCTGTGAACGTTTGGGCAGGCATTGTTGGTGATGTCTTGATTGGGCCCCATGTTCTTCCACCTACGCTCAATGGAGCACGTTATCATGATTTCATACGGGATACTCTACCTGTGCTGCTAGAACATGTGCCTTTACAAGTATGACACAACATGTGGTTCATGCACGATGGAGCTCCTGCACATTTCAGTCGAAGTGTTTGTACGCTCCTCAACAACAGATTCGGTGACCGATGGATTGGTAGAGGCGGACCAATTCCATGACCTCCACGCTCTCCTGACCTCAACCCTATTGACTTTCATTTATGGGGGCATTTGAAAGCTCTTGTCTACGCAACCCCGGAACCAAATTTGGAGACTCTTCGTGCTCGTATTGTGGACGGCAGTGATACAATACGCCATTCTGCAGGGCTGCATCAGCGCATCAGGGATTCCATGTGATGGAGGGTGGATGCATGTATCCTCGCTAACGGAGGACATTTTGAACATTTCCTGTAACAAAGTGTTTGAAGTACGTTCTGTTGCTGTGTGTTTCCATTCCATGATTGTGATCTGAAGAGAAGTAATAAAATGAGCTCTAACATGGAAAGTAAGCATTTCCGGACACATGTCCACATAACATATTTTCTTTCTTTGTGTGTGAGGAATGTTTCCCGAAAGTTTGGCCGTACCTTTTTGTAACACCCTGTATATAGAGGAAGGAGGGGCAAGACGGGGAGGTGGGGTAAGACGGGGAAGGGCTATAAGCTACAGTTAGAGTATTGCCATCTGTGGATAGCTACGTCAACATCATCAATACACAGGTCCCAGTGTGTTGACATTGCTGAACCTTAGTTTCGCGGCGGTTTCTGTGAGCTTTTCAAGGTACGTACAATTGTTATACTTATTTGCAATGTTTTACACCTTTAGAGGTCCTAAAACATGTGTTTCGTGAACATTTGTCCAGACTGTATATATAGCACTCAACAGTACGTCTTATTAACAGTAAACTACTGTGTCAGTAGTCAGTGTTCACTACATAGTGTTCATGTAGGCGTAATATAACCTGACAGAATGGTAGGGGGCAAGACGGGGTGGGGCAAGATGGGGAGCTTCCCCATCTTGCCCATACTATTTGTCCAACCATTACATTCTTATCGTCTCATGTGTTTACCTCACTGCGGGTTTTGAACACGTACATTATACGTTGAATACAATTGTAAATAGAATGGTATTCGTTATTCCAACACTTTCCCAATTAACTACAAAGTATGCCTTAGGCTATATGGTGAATAAAAATACACAAAACGTGCTAAGTCAGTATTCTTGTCATGCTTTAACGACTGACTATTGGAAATATGGTATTTACTGTATAATATACATTTACCAGGAATGATCTGACTCAATGGTACGTTCCACGTGTTTTATTTCAGATGGTTCGCAAGTATCGGCGACAAACGTCTAGGCAAGATTGGTCATTGGAGTCAATGGAAGGCGCTGTAAATGCTGTTATGGAAGGTCATATGGGTTCTTTCAGGGCTGCTCGACAGTTAAACGTGCCACAGAAATATGTGTTTCAGCGTCGGGGTGCCCACGACACTTGTGCAGGGACAGAAAGTGATGATGACGAGACTGTCCACACTTGTGTACTATGTGAAAGTAAGAGGCCTAAATAAAACGCAATACCTGATTCTACAATTCGCAGAACCATGTTTCGAAACCTTATCGTCACATGATTTCGTTATTCCAGTCCTTATTTAAGCTTTAGAGATGAATTCATGCTAATTCCCCATCTTACCCCGCATATGAGGCAAGATGGGGAATTGGTAGTTTATGTTTCAAATCGAGATATTACTAACTACATGTAACAAGTTTGCAGGTTTCTTTGCATGCTATTGTAATTCAATGGTTAAATAAACAAATGATAATCAAACCAACTTGAATTTGTTTGTTTTTTGTCCATTTTGTAAGGGTTTAAAGTTAGCTTCCCCATCTGGCCCCGCCTTCCCCTATATATATAAGCTCACCTATTTAAATAAATATAGCTTCCAAAATCTTTATAACTAATTACATAAAACTTGTGTTCACATACTCATTACATATGCAGCATAGTCACCCTCAAGATTTCTTAATACATATACACTCCTGGAAATTGAAATAAGAACACCGTGAATTCATTGTCCCAGGAAGGGGAAACTTTATTGACACATTCCTGGCGTCAGATACATCACATTATCACACTGACAGAACCACAGGCACATAGACACAGGCAACAGAGCATGCACAATGTCGGCACTAGTACAGTGTATATCCACCTTTCGCAGCAATGCAGGCTGCTATTCTCCCATGGAGACGATCGTAGAGATGCTGGATGTAGTCCTGTGGAACGGCTTGCCATGCCATTTCCACCTGGCGCCTCAGTTGGACCAGCGTTCGTGATGGATGTGCAGACCGCGTTAGACGACGCTTCATCCAGTCCCAAACATGCTCAATGGGGGACAGATCCGGAGATCTTGCTGGCCAGGGTAGTTGACTTACACCTTCTAGAGCACGTTGGGTGGCACGGGATACATGCGGACGTGCATTGTCCTGTTGGAACAGCAAGTTCCCTTGCCGGTCTAGGAATGGTAGAACGATGGGTTCGATGACGGTTTGGATGTACCGTGCACTATTCAGTGTCCCCTCGACGATCACCAGTGGTGTACGGCCAGTGTAGGAGATCGCTCCCCATACCATGATGCCGGGTGTTGGCCCAGTGTGCCTCGGTCGTAGGCAGTCCTGATTGTGGCGCTCACCTGCACGGCGCCAAGCACGCATACGACCATCATTGGCACCAAGGCAGAAGCGACTCTCATCGCTGAAGACGACACGTCTCCATTCGTCCCTCCATTCACGCCTGTCGCGACACCACTGGAGGCGGGCTGCACGATGTTGGGGCGTGAGCGGAAGACGGCCTAACGGTGTGCGGGACCGTAGCCCAGCTTCATGGAGACGGTTGCGAATGGTCCTCGCCGATACCCCAGGAGCAACAGTGTCCCTAATTTGCTGGGAAGTGGGGGTGCGGTCCCCTACGGCACTGCGTAGGATCCTACGGTCTTGGCGTGCATCCGTGCGTCGCTGCGGTCCGGTCCCAGGTCGACGGGCACGTGCACCTTCCGCCGACCACTGGCGACAACATCGATGTACTGTAGAGACCTCACGCCCCACGTGTTGAGCAATTCGGCGGTACGTCCACCCGGCCTCCCGCATGCCCACTATACGCCCTCGCTCAAAGTCCGTCAACTGCACATACGGTTCACGTCCACGCTGTCGCGGCATGCTACCAGTGTTAAAGACTGCGATGGAGCTCCGTATGCCACGGCAAACTGGCTGACACTGACGGCGGCGGTGCACAAATGCTGCGCAGCTAGCGCCATTCGACGGCCAACACCGCGGTTCCTGGTGTGTCCGCTGTGCCGTGCGTGTGATCATTGCTTGTACAGCCCTCTTGCAGTGTCCGGAGCAAGTATGGTGGGTCTGACACACCGGTGTCAATGTGTTCTTTTTTCCATTTCCAGGAGTGTAATTTTAGTTCTGTGACCTCTCTTAAACTACATGGTTTTCTGAATAGAAGGTAAACTAACATAAGCAACTGAGTGTAGACACTCAACTCCCTCCAGTGGCACATGTTATAACTTGAACAGTTTTTAAATCCCTCCATAAGTGTCACTTGATGTCTAATTCTTTTTTGTAAGTCCATCCTCGTAGCTGGAGGTCACTGTATGAAAAATGAGAAAATACGGATTTATAATATAGCGCTAAAAACGCAATATCCTCAAAAACCGGTAAAATTAAAAAAAAATGTGAAACAGAAACGTATTAAACATCACTTCAATAGAATGAGATTTTCACTCTGGAGCGGAGTGTGCGCTGATATGAAACTTCCTGGCAGATTAAAACTGCTTCGGTAGCTCAGATGGTAGAGCACTTGCCCGCGAAAGGCAAAGGTCCCGAGTTCGAGTCTCGGTCGGGCACACAGTTTTAATCTGCCAGGAAGTTTCATCACTTCAGTACTCCACCAAACTTATATAAAACATGTTTCTGTTATTTATAAACAACTTTTGCACATATCAGTAATAACATTTAGCTCTTGAGTGTGATCATGAAGACGAATGTTCTGGTGCATACAAAGTAACACCAATAATTATACAGATTTTTTTTATTTTTGTGCATTTAAACTGTATTTGCATCAAAAGTCATTGCTTTGGTTACATACAAATGCAGAAGTTATGCGATAAACTAATTTTTATTACTGGTACTTATAAAATGAAATTTATATTTTGTAAGGATATAAAACACACATTGGACTAACACTGAATGATGGGCAGTTCAAATAATGTGCAAAACAGCAAACAAGAGAATAAAAAAACATAAAGAAGTTTTCCGCTTCCAGTTTCTCTATCACATATTCATTTCTGTTTCTTTCCCTACTAATACTACCAATATTACTAGTAAACCTACCATTTCCTACAACATTTACTTACTGTTCCAAGACTACTAAATTATACTTTTGGTACAGTGCAACTCTAGTGGGTAACACTTAAGCTCAGTAAATGTGAAATTTCACAGGCAGAGTTAACTTTCTTGGGGCACCGTCTGACTCTTGAGAGCATTCTGCCAAATAAAGAAACGAACAGAACTACTACTGAATTGAAAGTACCCAAAAATACCGAGCAGCTGAAGTCTTTCATTGGATTATGTTCTTCTTATAGAAAATATATTAGTGATTACAGTTTGAATTCACCTACTCTATGTACGTTATTGAGAAAAAGTGACATGAAGCTGGATAGCTGTATGTAAAAGGGAGTTGTAGGCCACAAAAATTAATTTACGTAAGAGCAGTGTGTGACTTCCAGCGACGTCTTTAACTAATATTGAGCTTCTGGGTGTACAGCCGAGTTGTTTCCATTTCCTGTACAATATTTCGTCGACTGTCCTAACCATATTCTTCAGGTGCTGCAAGTTTTACTATTCTGTGTGCTCGCTGCATGACAGTTTGTTTTAGATACGTGTGATAAGGCTATTAAAAGAATAGGAACTAAGCATATGCAAATATCACCCAGCTAGCAATCCTGCTAAGAGATACATGCCAAAACTGTGTAGGTTATGCAGGACATATTACAACAAAAGACACAGTGCATAGGTAGAATATGAATCAGCATTTGAAGATGCTGTAAAAAGTTGTGCTACAGGCTTTCATACGAAGTCATAATGGGCAGAAAGCTAGGAAACTTGATTGCTGAAAGTATAAAATTTTCTCCAACAAAAATCACGAAATCAAGAAAGCAAAATGTTATCTAGGAAGCATAAAATTAAGGACGAAAGTCGAGGCACAAGGGAAGACACAACGTAACAACATTTAAAAGGAAAGATGTGAGAACCATAAAGAAATCAACAATGTTCGAATAAAACCTGAATTAAACACTGACAGTTGCAATTTTGCTATAACTACTGTTTATCTTTAAGTAACTGACAGGGGGATAACCATGTAGAACAAATATGTTCCATAGGTTATACAACACTTTATATACCCTCACTCAATTTCTACAGGGTTCACCGCTTCTGGTTTATAGGGGATGTAGTAATAACCTGATCACATGCGCAAGAAAGCTATGGAAATGTAGTAATGCCCAATAGGTATGCAACACAGCTAATATCTAGATAATGTGGTTAGAATCTTAACTGACCAAGGCTGCAAGGGAAACAACTGTAGTCTATGCTTACTTATGATACTCAACGGTAACATACAGTAGTTTATAACTCTATCACCTGCCCTTTATGAAATGCTTTAGACATGCCCTCCAACAGCTGACAGTGTTCATGCCATGTCTCCTGGTAATTAAAGTATCCTCACCACATGCATTTAATCTCTTCACCAGTTCGGTTCCAAGAACATAATTGAAAGTCCTGACACATACAGTTACTGAGATTGATAAACCAAAAGTCACTATCCTATACATATATATTCTTCCTTCAAACAGAAAAGCTGCATAATTTCTGATTTCCTCAGCTAATGGTATCCACCAGAATCCAGAGGTTAAATCTATATCAGACATGAGATTCACATAATTGAAATTGGGTAACAACTCATTCATGTTTTCAGGTTGATCGTTCTCTTTAATTATTATCTTGTTTAGCCTTGTTATATGTAACACTAATTTTATAGACCCATCCTTTTGATTAGCCCTACTGTTCTGTTAATTTTCACTACAAAAATGTACTGTTTGGGTCAATATAACCTGACATTAAAATACTGCAAAGAACTTCTGTTCACACACTTTCTTTTAGAGTTGTTGACATTACATGCACCCATATGTTGTTGAAAATAATAATAATAAAATACAGAACCTTATTTAACAAAATTTCTATTGTAATATTTACATAGGGTAAATCTGGAATATCAAACATTATTCAGTAAGGGATGCGTCTTAGAAAGCATTACATTATTCTTCTTTTCTTCCTTTTTGTTTCTTTACTGATCGCTGTTTGGACAAAATTAGTCACACAAAAATCACCAAAGTAACAAACATGAGAGAATAATTTACAGTACAGGCAATTAGTTTTCAATGCATCAATATTTATTTTCCGACTTTCATTGATTCGATTCGAATTTGAGCAAAAACAGGTGACATGTGTTTTGAAAACATGTTTATTACATTTTCTATAGAATATTTTTTTTTACTGTTGTTGCTTTCTGGACATAGCTTATAGCATGCATGTTTGTAGCTTTTCTTGTTGTCACTGATTCTGATTACTTACCACACCTTCAGGGTTTTGGTTGCAAATGAATATACTCAGAGAATCTACTATTCTTGGGAATGTTTCCTTGATGCAATGTGTTCTGCTGTCAGTGAATTTGCAAGTTTCTTTGACAAAATTCTGCTCCCCACTATCTGACATCTCTGTTATTTCATTTTGAAGCACTGTACAAAATCACACTTCAAATGGATTTTTAAGTCACTCATTACACTGCTTGCATACATGATAGCTGCTGATAATATTCGAAGCTAATAAGCATCCATGTTGTGTTGGAGGGTGTAATGACGATTATACATGCCCATTTACTGAAAGGAAAGACTACATTATTTTGTACAGGCTATGGACTGTCGTCACTATCATCAGAACGCTTAGTCTCAGAGCTGTTACTTAACATCAGTCAATGATGTAACTACTGTGATGTCACATGTCAGACTGTTCATAAACAATGAAGATTCAAATACTTGAATAGTGCTAAACAGCTTCTTCCAACAGCTGTAGACAAGCACACTGTTGTAAATCCAGAGGCTTTAATGGTTGTTTAGAGTAAGCTGGAAGAACAAAAATCGTTACTATCATAATTTATATCAGAAAACAAAAAAAATTGACATTGGAGTTGTAATATTTGTGTCACATCATTATGAACCAGATGTTACATATACAGCTATTAAGGTTGTTACTGAAACAGCTAAAATATTTTAAAATAGTTTTAAAAATGCATTGCTCATGTATTTTCAGACAGTCACGAAATTTCATAAAATTATCTTTGTATTTCAATCATGAGAAACGAAATTTATAACTATTTTGTGTCATATAGACGCAAACAGATTGCAAGGTTAACAATTACAGTATTCGCTTCCTCTCAGTTCTATTACATTTCAGTCCAACATCATTTTATTCTAACACTTATTGCTTCTTTATCTACCATAACAATAGAAAATAGCTTGACCCCCATCGCTTTATGAGAGATTACTCACAACGAATATTCAAAATCACTACCTTTGCAAGCCTAACCGAAAGCACATGTCTATATTTACATAGGAAACCAGTAAGGTGCATTTTCTGTTTCTCAGAAAACCCAAAGTATACAGTTTAATTTTGATCATCTTTGGATATGTTATAGTGTAGAGCAAAATAAGAAACACATATTTCTTTTTATACATGCCCACACAGCCACTAAGGGGGTGAAACACTCGCTTGAAAAAATTGAGTTTAATATTTCTGACATAAAATGTATTCGCAGTTGCGAATATGGATTCAATCAGCTATATAATGGAACAACGACAATGAAAATTTGTTCTAGACCGGGATTCGAACCCAGATTTCCCGCTTATCGCGAGTGGTCGCCTTACCATTTGGCTACCTGGACACGATTTAGAGCCAGACCCAAACTTCCATATTTTGTCAACCATGTGTCTACAACCTGTACTTGTACATTCATTATGTGTACTCCTGTAGAGGGGAGACATTTTATTTGAAAGTCACTTGCTCAAAGTGCCTGTTCCTTCGGACATGCATACATGTCCGAAAGAACTTTACGCCATAATTCGGAACAACAGAGGAACTGTAATATCGTATTTAATAGTTCTGAATGAATACCACTGAAACGATAATACGTACAAGAAAACTTCACATAAAAGTTCTTTGGTTTTTAATGTACATTACAATGGCGCACCGCGATTTGTCATTTTTTCGAAATCCCCTCTCCCCAACATTTTGTTTTTCATTTAGACATTTGACTAACAGTAAAACGTATAGCATCGTTAATACCAAATTCAATCATATACGACGAAGTGGTATTCAAAAGACGCATTTGTTAGAAATCAGTTAGAAATATCTCTATATCGTTGTATGCACGCCCAGTATATGTCCACTTCAATGCCAATCATCATGTTGTGTTGTTTAATAAGTCTTTCCCAGAGAAGCATATTTTAAAAGTATAGTCTACATATACTGTTTTATATAGGCCTACATATTTTCTTTTGATTTTATGAATTAGAAAATGTCTCGCGTTGTATTTATGTTTTCTTTGTACATTTGGTGTAGTCTTTTTTGTTTTCACGTTGCAACCATTTCAGATTTAACTATATTATATTTGATTTTTTTGTACATTATTGTTATAACATTATTGTAACTGTACAACAGTGAGGAAGTAGAGAATTGTTAGGGTCAAAAAATGCAGAATGAGTTTTCATTTTGTCCACCAAGCACAATGGACACTTTCTATTTCATGACAGGAGCAGGAAGGAAGTGATTGTTCCCTCAACTGACCAAACTTTCCCAAGCACAAGTGCAGCAGTTTGGGGACAAATGGTGTGAGGGAACACTGTGTGCTGAGATGCCTACTTTGCACCCCTGATTGTGAAGGTGGTACACAAAGTGTTTGGCCTACAGTCTACTGTTCCGTCTTCTAGGTACCAAATATTTAATTGTTCATATATATACAACTATGCATACAGGAAGAATGCCCATGAATCCAGAAAATAGTTTGCGTTTTCTACGTACAAATTTTGATCAGCCACAATATAATGTGGATATTATGAAAACTAGCGAAGAAATTACTTTTGCATCACAGTTAGAAGATGTGATTAAAGAGGCTATTGATCATGAAACGATTATGGAAAATCATAACACTCTAAGTACAGATCCTATTCCAATTGCATAACACTATGAAGAAGATTTTGAAGAAATGGTAAAAACCTGGCATAGACCTTGAGTATAAACAAAAAGCCATTACAGTTTGGTGCTCTGGTATTAACTAATTTGAAACTGCAAAACATTGATGTAGAATGGTCACAAAGAGACAAGCTCTGTATAAATGGTAAGCACAAATTGCTGTGGTTGGGATGAGAAATGGGACGTTATTAGATATTTCTAAGTATCTATTTGATAAATTTCAAACTGCTACAGACAAATCAGTACCCCTATATGGTCTGGAAATAAAAAGGTGGGCTTTCCAAAAGGGGATTATGGTAACTGGCTACAACATCTGCCCAAGCTTTCCTCAAAATGGGTTCTTAATTTTAAAGTTAGACACTGGATTGTTTCAAGGAAAATCAATAAACTCACCATTCAATCACAAATAATGAATAAAGAAGAACTGAGGGGGAAAAGCTTATAAATTTGTAGAGACTGTGAAATCGGAAATTGTATTGACTGGCGAGGCCAATGTGTATGTTTCTGGTCAGTCAAGTTTCAATTAGGAAACGCATGCAAGACGAACATTATTCTTCAGAGGAACATCAAAAATTGAAATTCTAACCAAATCCCTGAATGCCTCAACACCTAATTATACGATACAGCCCATTATATCTTCAAGAAGAAATTTATGTCCCCTTTTTACATAGTTTTGAAAGAAAAGGTGGCGTGTTTGTGCCAAAAGTTGACAAAGATTTATAGAAAGCAGATAATATCCTTTTGTTCACTTGTATGTCTGGTAAATTGTCTTGGGTTTAGATTCAGGGACAGGAAAAAACGAAAAAAAATTTAACACCAATGATAAGCGTGGAAAAGAGGTGAATATTTTAACGATTTCTCCCAGAAAGTCTGATATGATACAACCATTAGACATTCATATTTCAGCCATAGATGTAACTGTATTACATAACTCTGATGTTAACTAGCGTTTCAGAAATAATTTTCTAAAAATTCAATCTATTATTCACAATTAGTTTTCTTCTCCCAGATTCGTCAAACTTTTTAAATATGCTCCATACAAGAGGGATTACACTGAACAGAAACCACAGAAATGCAAGATACCTCTTCACTTTTTCTTTAAAAACTGTGATCCTGTTTGTGACTCCTGTGATGAAATTGCAGTTATCCGATGTGCTTGGAGTGCAAAATCAAAAAGGATTCAGCATTTCTTGACCCTAATAATTGTGCATTTCCTCATTACTACACAGAGTTACTGTAATGTCACAATAACATTGTGCAAACAATTTGAAAAATAAGAAAATTATATATGTAAAGGCCACAAGGTGAAAAAATACACCAAGTGTAAAAAGACTACACAAATACAACAGCAGATATTTTACATTTCGTAAAATTATAAGAAAAAAATATGTTGAACAATATATCTTGAATATACGTTTATAATATATTCATCTGTGGAAGACTGATTAAACAACCCAGTAAGATAATATATAGTGCTTGATTTGTGATGGTACGCACCAGTGGGTTGTATTGGTACCTCTGACAACAAAAATTCAGAACTGCATATTCTGAAATATGTTTCGATAGAATTTTTGCTATAGTTGAAGCAATGTAAAATAAATATTGTATTCACACTCTTAAAATGCTCTGAAAAGCGTTAAAATAACGTTTTAAGAAGTCTAAACTTCAGAAACACCTCACTGCACCAAGAAGTGTACGTGAATTACTTTGAATCCCGCATTGCATTCTGTCGCGTCGCACTTCAGCAGTTGCAAGGTAATCCAGTATTCCTAAGCAATACGTTGTTTACGGGCGAGGCTTCATTTACAAATCATGGTAATGTGAATCTTTGGAACAAGCTCTCCCGGTCCGTGCAAAATCCCCACTGGATTCGTCAGATTGCTCATCAGCGACAGTGGAGTGTCAATGTTTGGTGCGGTATCATTGCTAACTGTATTGTAGGTCCCTATTTTTACCGTGGAACACTGAATGGACAGCGATATGCATCATTTCTTCAACACACACTAGTGCTCCTCATGGAGGATCTAGGATTGGAAACTCGTCTATCAGTGTGGTTCCAACATGATGGATGTCCCACACACAATGCAAAAGTTGCCAGAGACGTTCTAGCTGTGATATTTCCAAATAGGTGGATGGGGCGGGAGGTACTATGCGATGGCCAGTACGGTCTCCCGACTTGACGCCATTAGACTTGTTTCTCTGGGGCGCAGTGAGAGACAGAGTGTATCAAAAAAATGTTCAGATGTGTGTGAATTCCTAAGGGATCAAACTGCTGAGGTCATCGGTCCCTAGACTAACGCACTACTTAAACTAACTTATGCTAAGAACAACACATACACGAATGGCCGAGGGAGGACTCGAACCTCCGGCGGGAGGGGCCGCGCAATCCGTAAGATGACTCCTCAAATCGCGCAGCAACTCTGCGCGGCTTAGAGTGTATCAAGAATCCCCAACGACAATAGAGGATATGCAACATCGTATTACTGCGGCGTGTGCGGCAATATCTGTAGAAACTCTACGATCTGTGCAACACTCTCTCGTTACCCGTCTGCAAACGTGTATTGATGCAAACGATGGGGACTTCGAACATATGTTGACGTGATACAGTTTCATTGGTCAAAATGTGGGTGTAATGCACAACGATACAGTTTCTGTGGGCGACAGGGCCCTAGTAAATGTGTTCAGCAAAGTAGATTCGAGTGCGTTTTCTCTAATTGTAGCTCTAGTTGTCATTCGCTAGAATAAACATACATTTACAATTTGAAAAACGTAACTTTGCGTTGGAGGTGTTACTTGTTTATTTTTGTGGGTTGCGCATACCTTCCCATTGTATGAGCCCTTGACACAGGCAGCGTGAGGTGCACGCTTGAATCTCAGGACGTGCGCTAGCTGTGCGCTTTATTTATTTCAAGCGTCAACTCTGCTTCGCAATTTCTCGGGATATAATTAACGTATTGCGACGCAACCAACGCCATTACTTTTGTGATTTTTCATGCTATTGATTGCATACGAAATAATAGAGGGAGTCCATTTAAAAATTCACAAGTTTGTCTTGAAAATAGTATTTGTTTACGTTTTAGAATTTCGCGTAGTATTTGGTTTCCAGCGTTCGTGCTGGTGAAAAACGTTTCTGAATATCTATTGTTGTTCCAGAGCTATTTGAGGTGGCAGAGTTAGGTGAAACACCCTGTATATACACTCATGCTCATAAATTAAGGATAATTGCAGAATGTGATGCCACACAACGTGGCACTACACAAAACTGGCGCTAATAGCATAGGCACATAGGGAACAAACACGACACAGATCTGTAAGTCCACGGTATTGGTGATAAGTTGAGAAAACCGTCCCGAAACACATGTGCTACAAAATGCCACTGTTGTTTGCTCATGTATGATGTAACCCGACATCAATATGGGATATGATCACTATGCACACGTACACATGCCGCACAACGGGCTGGCATAGTCTGGATCAGGTGGTCGTGCAGCTGCTGGGGCACAGCCTCCCATTCTTGCACCAGTGCCTGTCGGAGCTCCTGTAGTGTCGTAGGGGTTTGAAGACTCGCAGCGATGCGTCGACCGAAAGCATCCCAAACAGGCTCGATGGGGTTTAGGTCTGGAGAACAGGCAGGCCACTGCATTCGCTTGATATCTTCTGTTTCAAGGTACTCCTCCACGATGGCAGTTAGGTGGGACCGTGCGTTATCATCCATCAGGAGGAATGTGGAACCCACTGAACCCCTGAAAAGGCGGACATACTGGTGCAAAATGACGTTCCGATACACCTGACCTGTTACAGTTCCTCTGTGAAAGACACGCAGGGGCGTACGTGCACCAATCATAATCCCATCCCACACCATCAAACCACAACATTAAGGGGTTGGTATCTGGTTCCTGCTTCACGCCAGATGAAAATCCGACGAGAATCACTGTTCAGACTACAGCTGGACACGTCCGTGAACATAACCTGGGACCACTGTTCCGATGACCATGTGCTGTGTTCTTGACACCAGGCTTTACGGGCTCTCCTGTGACTAGGTGTCAGTGGAATGCACATTGCAGGTCTCTGGGCGAATAAACAACGTCTGTTCAGTCGTCTGTAGACTGTGTGTCTGGAGACAACTGTTCCAGTGGCTGCGGTAAGGTCCCGAGCAAGGCTACCTGCAGTACTTCGTGGGCGTCTGCAAGCACTGATGGTGAGATATCGATCTTCTTGTGGTGTTGTACACTGTGGACGTCCCGTACTGTAGCGCCTGGACACGTTTCCTGTCTTCTGGAATCGTTGCCATAATCTTGAGATCAAACTTTGTGGGACACGGAGGGCCCGTGCTACGACCTGCTGTGTATGACCAGCCTCCAGTCGCCCTAGTATTCTACCACTTATAACGTCATCAATATGTGTTCTTTGATTCATTTTCAACACACAGTCACCATTAGCACGTCTGAAAACGTCTGCACACTTACTCGCTGCACCGTACTCTGACATGCACCAACGCACCTCTGCGTATGTGGACTGCTGCCAGCGCCACCGTGCGACGACCGCAGGTCAAATGCACCGCATGGTCATACCCCGAGGTGATCTGAACCCGCAAACCACCCACCATAACGTTGTTTCACCATGTATCAGCATTACCCTTAATGTATAAGCATGAGTGTATATATAGAGTGAACATTATTAAAACTGACAAACTAAAGGGACAGATTCCTGGCTGGAAATGGAGGAAGAAAGGTCCTATGAACATGTGGCTGGAAATGCATATTTGCCATGGTAGATGGCGGCAACAAATGACAGTTCCTTTCACCATGTGCTGTTTCTTGTGTTGCAGGCTTTGTGATTGCTCCAGCGTACTGTAAGCAGCAGAATGGTCAGATATTCATGTCAGGAACAAGCCTCAATGATGTTTTTGTACGGCCAAGCAGATGAAAATGGTCGTGAGGCAGAACCTGAGCCTCGAAATCTGGTGTATGCACAGTCCGCCGCTTCCCTGCACGTTTGTCTATCTGAAGGGACTCACGATCACTTAAACGCCCAAAAAGTGCTTGAAATGTTATGTGATGTGGCTGGTGTCTATGAGGGTAGTTGTTTTGGTATAGCCATGCTGCCTCTCGACCATTTCCATCCGCTTGGCCCTTCACAACCGCCATCTTGACTTGTTCCCGACATGAATAGCTGATCATCGTGCTGCTTACAGTACGCTGCGTCAGTCTCACAGCCTGAATCAGACAACGAACACGCAGCACGTGGTCAGAGGAAATTTTATTCATCAGTGCCATCTACCAAGACAAATACGTAAACATGCATTTGCAGACCCATGTTGATAAGACCTTCTGCAGTTGGTTGGTTTTATTAATGTTCACTCTGTACATACAAAATTATGTGCAAGCACTTTTAGTGATAAACACTGTTTTCACAAGTGAACAATGATTTTCTCAAAAGGCTTATTATAACTTCTAAAGAAAAGAGTAAGTACTTATCCAACGTTCGGGCTTCAGTGTCCAGAGATAGATTCAGTTAGCGTCTTGATTAATAATATCCGAGTCCTTTTCATGTATATGCTGACTACTCAAATTATCCTTTGTCATTAAACATACTATAATGATTTTATTTTCTGTAACTGTTTGCAAACGTCTTGGTTCACCAAAGCAGTGCACACAACACGTGACAATGTAAGAAACATTTGAAATAAAGGTATCATGCTGCCAACTAAGATAGACGTTGCATTTTTTCAGCTAAGAATCAGATGAGGTACTGATAGCACATTTGATATTTACTAAACAACTGAACTGCTGATAGCAAGCTGACTTACTGATACCGAGTGGTTTGATTTTAAATAACCTTGCATTTGGTGTGCGAACTTTCAGAACAGGAATTTTCATAAAGTTTGTCGAAATATAATTAGTTTTTCTAAAAAAAAAATTGTGGAAAAGCATATATATTATGAAATATAAATTTAATTGTGAATATGGTATGGGGGTAAGGAATGGAAGAGGAAGCCGTCTGGTAGAATTTTCCACAGGGCATAACTTATTCATAGCTAACGCTTTGTTCAAGAATCAAGAAAGAAGGATGTATACATGGAAGAGGCCTGGAGACACTAGAAGGTTTCAGATAGATTATATAATGGTAAGACAGAGATTTAGGAATCAGGTTTTAAATTGTAAGACATTTCTAGGGGCACATGTGAACTCTGACCACAATCTATTGGTTATGAACTGTTGATTAAAACTGAAGAGACTGCAAAAAGGTGGAATTTAAGGAGATGGGACCTGGATAAACTGAAACAACCAGTGGTTGTAGAGAGCTTCAGGGAGAGTAGTAGGGAACGATTGACAAGAATGGGGGAAAGAAATTCAGTTGAAGAAGAAATGGGTAGCTTTGAGAGATGAAATAGTGAAGGTAGCAGAGGATCAAGTAGGTAAAAAGAAGAGGGCTAATAGAAATCCTTGGGTAACAGAAGAAATATTGAACTTAATTGATGAAAGGAGAAAATATAAAAATGCAGTAAATGAAGCAGGCGAAAAGGAATACAAACCTCTCAAAAATGAGATCGACAGGAAGTGCAAAATGGCTAAGCAGGGATGGCTAGAGGACAAGTGTGACGATGTAGAGCCATATATCACTAAGGGTAAGATAGATACTCCCTACAGCAAAATTAAAGAGACCTTTGGAGAAAAGAGAACCACTTGTATGAATATCAAGAGCCCAGACGGAAACTCAGTTGTAAGCAAAGAAGGTAAATCAGAAAGGTGGAAGGATTATACAGAGGGTCTATACAAGGGCGAAGTACTTGAGGACAATATTACGGAAATGGAAGAGCACATATATGAAGATGAAATGGGAGACATGATACTGGGTGAAAAGTTTGACAGAGCACTGCAAAATCTAACTCGAAACAAGGCCCCGGAAGTAGACAACATTCCATTAGAAATACTGATCGCATTGGGAAAGCCAGCTCTGACAAAACTCTACCATGTGGTGAGCAAGATGTATGAGACAGGCGAAATACCTCAGACTTCAAGAAGAATATAATTATTCCAATCCCAAAGAAAGCGGGTGTTGACAGATGTGAAAATTACCAAACTGTCAGTTTGATAAGTCACGGCTGCAAAATACTAACACGAATTCTTTACAGACAAATGGAAAAACTGGTAGAATCCGACCTCGGGGAAGAGCAGTGTGGATTCCAAAGAAATGTTGGAACATGTGAGGCAATCTGACCTTATGACTTATCTTAGAAAATAGATTAAGGAAAGGCAAACCTACGTTTCTAGCATTTGTAGACTTAGAGAAAGCTTTTGACAATGTTGACAGGAATACTCTCTTTCAGATTCTGAAGGTGGCAGGGATCAAATACAGGGAGCGAAAGGCTATGTACAGAAACCAAATGGCAGTTATAAGAGTCGAGGTACATGAAAGGGAAACAGGGGTTGGGAAGGGAGTGAGACAGGGTTGTAGCCCATCCCTACATCTACATCTACATCCATACTCCGCAAGCCACCTGACGGTGTGTGGCGGAGGGTACCTTCAGTACCTCTATCGGTTCTCCCTTCTATTCCAGTCTCGTATTGTTCGTGGAAAGAAGGATTGTCGGTATGCCTCTGTGTGGGCTCTAATCTCTCTGATTTTATCCTCATGGTCTCTTCGCGAGATATACGTAGGAGGGAGCAATATACTGCTTGACTCTTCGGTGAAGGTATGTTCTCGAAACTTTGACAAAAGCCCGTACCGAGCTACTGAGCGTCTCTCCTGCAGAGTCTTCCACTGGAGTTTATCTATCATCTCCGTAACGCTTTCGCGATTACTAAATGATCCTGTAACGAAGCGCGCTGCTCTCCGTTGGATCTTCTCTATGTCTTGTATCAACCCTATCTGGCACGGATCCCACACTGCTGAGCAGTATTCAAGCAGTGGGCGAACAAGCGTACTGTAACCTACTTCCTTTGTTTTCGGATTGCATTTCCTTAGGATTCTTCCAATGAATCTCAGTCTGGCATCTGCTTTACCGACAATCAACATTATATGATGATTCCATTGATGTCATTCAATCTGTATATTGAGCAAGCAGTAAAGGAAACAAAAGAATTAAAATCCATGGGGAAAAATAAAAACTTTGAGGTTCGCTGATGACATTGTAACTCTGTCAGAGACAGCAGAGGACCTGGAAGAGCAGTTAAACGGAATGGACCGTGTCTTGAAAGGAGGATATAAAATGAACATCAACAAAAGTTATACGAGGATAATGGAATGTAGTGGAACTAAATCAGGGGATGCTGAGGGAATTAGGTCAGGAAATGAGACACTTAAAGTAGTAAATGAGTTTTGCTATTTGGGGAGCAAAATAACTGATGATGGTCGAAGTCGAGGGGATATAAAATGTAGACTGGCAATGGCAAGGAAAGCGTTTCTGAAGAAGAGAAATTTGTTATCATAGAGTATAGATTTAAATGTAAGAAGTCGTTTCTGAAAGTATTTATGTGGAGTGAAGCCATGTATGGAAGTGAAACATGGAAGATAAATACTTTAGACAAGAAGAGAATAGAAGCTTTCGAAATGTGGTGCTACAGAAGAATGCTGAAGATTAGCTGGGTAGACCACATAACTAATAAGGAGGTATTGAATAGAATTGAGGAGAAGAGAAATTTGTGGCACAACTTGACTAGAAGACGGGATCGGATTTTAGTGCAACGACAACGACTCTGCACTATTCTAAATATATGTAATTCTTTTCATCTGATTTTACGATACACTTGTGTAATTGATGTTCTGATTTCATTTCTTTTTGTTTCATGCCATTATGTTAAGAAAACTGTAAATAAGTTTCAATGTGAATATTAATGTTTATGTCAAATGTCAAGTAATATTGTCATAGAATTGAAATGTACCAAATGTTGAAACCGTTATAAGATGTTTAAAATTGTAACTGTGCATCTGGTCCATACGTAAGCAATGTGTTAGGATATGTAGAATGTAAAACCTCGTGTGAATACCCGGTCTGTCAGGGAGTGGTAAAAGGTGGATGGCAGGCGAGCGCGGAGTTTGACACTGGTTTGAGCATCACCTTCTGGAGCGAGGAGGCTCTCCTGGAAGAAATAGCTTCACTGAGCCTCGGGTATGCCCTTCCAACGCCCACACAGCATGGTAAAATTCCATAGGCACTAAGTGGGAAAATATTGCGACGCTAAGAAGAATGAAAGTGCCGATACTTCAAGAGCCATAGCTGCGGTTGTATGTGTGCTCTGTTCCTCACCATCTTGCCGACCACCAACCGCCGCGTCGATACTGGCAGGTTGAAACTTTTAGCACTGTATTCATATGGATCAGAGATTGAACTGTGTTTGTTTGGTGCAATAATAACCTAAATTTTACCAGAAATTTTCCATCATTTTATTATCCTCACAACTAACGTAGACAGGGTCCTTTCCAAACGTTGTGCAATCCGAGTGTCCCGAAAGGAAAATTAAAAGTTGTGTTAATAATAATTAGTTGCAGATCTAGCTATATTAGAGTGGTGTTTAAAGAAATGTTTTGCTAATGAACCAGTAAATGAACAGCGAAGGTCTAACGAAGTCGAAAGATAACTTTAGTATTGATAGTGTAGTGTTATGTATTCGTGATTTTCCCTATCAGTACTGAACGTGAAACTATCAGTTCAAGGGATTTTCTTTTTCTAAAATTGTACTATATTATGCAGAGTTACAACTTGTTGTTTTGCATGAATATACCAACTTGTACAGTGAAGAAACTCAGTTAATTCCTAATTAGGCTGGCGACCATATTATTGTCACATTGGTAGCATCTTCTGGTTTGCTTTTGATCCATCCTGATGTGTGATTGCATTTCGGACGTACTTGACGGATGATTGTTATTACAGAGTGAATGTAAGTCGGATTTTTCACCATTCAGGTACACGCGGTCGATATCTATGCGGAAATCCTTTCTCATAAGATGCATCCTGCTCACTTACCATAGCACAGGCTTTAACGAGTACTGTATCAGCGAATACAAGTGGCTTCCCGGTGACAGGACATCCAATTGTTTTCGGTCACAAATTAACGTGAATACCGAACAGTGGATGTTCAGTGGCACGAACTGCAATAGTATTCAGTGAAGTAAATAGCAGTGAACGTCAAGTACGGTAGTGAGGTGTAGTTTGCGTTCAGGATGGACAGTAGATGCGCCGAGCGTAATGGAAGATGCCGCTGGCAATGACAGGTATTTACGTGGCCAGATAACAGATGGCGTTAGCGGTAGACAATTAACGCTAATTGTCTACAATACCACGAACATGTTAACGAACAGATTGAAATGTCGAGATCGCCTCGAACACAGCAAGGAATAAAACAGGAAGTAGAGGATGACTTTGTAGATGATAGTGGGTACGTGAACGAATCCACTCATATGTTTGATTCACCACAGATAAAGAAAGAACTGAAAGAAAATTTTGAAGTAGGATGGGAACACGCCGATTCCGTAGAACAAGACAGTGTGAAAATTTTAAGCATGAACGACTTGTTTGAACTATTAACCAAACAAATTGCAAGACAGAATGATCAGCTTCAAATACAAGTCAGTAATCAGGTTAGTCAGCTTAAAGCACATGTTGACGAGAAGCTTTAAACACAAAGTAATCAGCTCAGAACACATGTCGATGTTCAGCTCAAAACACAGGTTGGTCAGCTTAAAGCTCAGGTCGATGAACAAGGAATTAAAATTAGTAAACAAATCGAATAGGTCGAACAAAAAGTGGGTAATTTAAGTTCTGCAGTGAATACTATGAAATCTGAAATCGACACAATTAATAAAAATATGAATACTATGCAGGGGGAAATTGACGACATTAACAGTAGGTTTGATGTTGAAATTCTCAACATCCAAGAGGAAGTAGAGCCTCTAGTTGAAACAAAAGTAGACGAAAAAGTTTTCGGTCTTAAAACTGAGATCGTAAACGAATGCCAACATGGAATCTCACAGTTGAAAAAGGCAGTTTCTGATACTGAAAGAAATTTAGGCGAAAAAGTTACCGGATGTGTACAAAAGTGTGAACAAAACACATCGAAAATTCAAGGCAAAATTTTCGATCTCGAGAGTAAAATCAAAGATAGGCCTGCTGTTGTCTGTAATGGCACGCCACTTACGAAGCTGTTGGAAGGTGAGGAACGCTTCGATCCCGCCAAGGAACATAACGGATGGCATCCGTTGGATTTCATCAAAAATTGCGAGAGGATGTTTCCTAAACACTTATCTGGTCAGGAGAAGATAAACGTAGTAATTAGCGCCTTAGCAGGTGACGCTAAGCGCTGGGGAATTAACTTGAATACCGAACCAATGACGTTCGAAGAGTTTAAACAAAAGTTTACGGAAGAATATTGGCCCGAACAAAAACAGGATCATTTGTGGCGCGAGTTTATCATGGCCAAACTTCATGATAACAGGGGCAGGAATTCTTTGAAAGATTTCTGCGAATATTGGTACCGAAAGTTGACACACTTAAAAGGGAGAAGATCCGGTTCTGAAATCGTATGGGAGCTATATAAAAAGCTTCCAGAAGATTCGAAGAGATGTGTGGGAAGCAATCATCGCAGCTTCCAAGCGTTTCTCGAAAAGGTCGAAGACGAATACCACTGGCGCGAAAGTCGTGCCAATTATCAGAATTTTAGTAAAAGGAATAACCGCGATAATGACAAGAGGAATCACAGCGATGGTTTTCGCGTCAACATGATACAGAGAGGTAGAGGCAGAGGAAGAAGAAGAGGGGGTTATCCAGGTCGCGGTAGAGGGTACACCGCGCAAAATAATAACGACGCGGGAAACTGATTTCCGCAAACGTTGCGGGCCAAACGGAAGCGAACAGAACATACCGGCCCCGATTTAAGAAACAATACCGTACTGACAGTAAAGTTATGAGACAGGTTAGGGACAGGCGTGGAACGACGCAGCGTGTTGTTGCGAAACAAGCGTCAGGTGCGTGCGCAGATGATTTTCGCCGTGCAGTGCGCTACATGTTAACAGGCGAGTGTGGCATCAGAGAGCAACGGATCAGCCTAGCAGATCAGCTGTTCAGAGAGAAGCCGCTAGCAAAGCGGCAGAATTAGGTACGAACATTGCCGTAAGAGCTGGCAAATACATTACGAGCGGTAATTCCGTGGCGAAGGAAACAGTGGACGGAACAGTGGATACACAGAGAGGTGCGGTTAGCAGTGTTAGCAATGAAGTAAATGGCGAGAATGAATAGCAGAAGTAACTGACTGGCGTGTGCCGATCGACGATCTGTACAAGGGCCTCAAGCAATGTGAGTGGGAGGATTTTAAGAAGGAATATGAGGCAAGGAGGTTAATTAGTGAAAAAGGAAAGAGTAGGGACGTCGATAAAGTGACGTGGCCCGAATTTAAGGAGGAGAGAGTAAATAGCGCCGCGCTAAGTATGCGTGCTGCCGATAGGACGATTGTTAAAGATAGGAAGGAATTGGAGGATGAAATCCTAAGCATTGACGAGGAAGTAACTTCTGTTAACGATCTGCCAACAGTACAAGCTGTTACCGAAAGGCACCATGGGGAAGGGGCAGGTAATTACCTACGAGTAACTAAAGTCCACGAGGATTACACTAAATATGAAGTAACAGTGGATGTGAGTAAAGCTGATAATGAGGTCGTTTTGCCAAATGAGGATATTGAGTTAAAATCAAAGCCTGACGAAAATGTAGAGGAAGAACTTAGTGCCTGTCTCAGAAAAGCTTTAATGTTAGAACCTGAAAGCGATGCAGAATGGTCGGATTCTGACGATAGTTCAGATGACGAGTATTTCGGTACTAGTGAAAATAATGGGAATACAGCTAATTGCGATATTGTACCTACTGATGACGAAGTTTCAAAACAAAACCCAGATATTGAGACTGAACACAGAAAAAAAAGAAGCCACCGGACGACCCAGTGTCAACGTTACAAAGAGTTCAAGTATTTAATGACTTTGAACTCCGGGAACCAAAGAAACCGCCAGATATAGGTGATGTGCAGGTCAAAAGCATATCTTGGGACGATGTTATCGTCGACCCGGATTTGCTGAGGGAAGAACACAACAATGAAAAGAATTTGACGGTTAAACAAACTGCAATAAAAGTTGAAATTTATAATGTGAAATTGCAACTACTTCTTGATACTGGATCTCAGATAAGTGCTATCTCCCAATCGTTTTTCGAATACATCTGTGATAAGCCTGGACTAGTAATTATGTCAGTCACTGGTGTAAAAATTGTTGGTGCTACTGGCAAGACTAGCAAGGCAGTAAAGGACCAGATATTGGTTGAATTTAGTATAAAAGGACAAAAGTTTGAACACGATTTTTGGTTGTGCCAGACTTGAGTACTGAAATGATTCTGGGTATAGATTGGCTAGATAAATAAAAAGTTATTATTGATTGTAGCCAGGAAGTGGCCAAAATTAACAATGCATCTACGAGTTTGGAAATAAAATTTGAGGAAAATGGGAAGGTGTTCGATTCAGAAATTGGTTCTTTACTGTTGGAGATCGACCAAAGGAATGATGGTTTGACAAACATGTATGAAATGTACCATGTCAAGAGGTTAATAGATGAGAGTGACAGAAAAAGGGCAAAGCAAAAAGTTGAATCTAGAACTAATAGACATGATAAAAACCCGAACGTTTCAAAACTTAAAATTCGGGATTATGTTCTATTAAAAACCCACGAAAAATCTAGTGAACTGAACCATGAAATTTCCAAATTTAAGCATATTTATAATGGACAGTATATAATACAGAACATTCCACATGATAATGCTTACTACCTGATCTACCCAAAATCCAAGAGACCTTTAGGTGTAAGAAACGTTGTGGACCTGAAACTGTATGCTCCTAGGAGTGAGTGACCTAAGTACACTCAGAAAGCAATCTGCAGTAAATGTGCTGTATCTTACGATGAAACTATTTTATTCAAAATGTAACAAATCTTTGTAAATGTATGTATACCAATGTCAGTGTGCTAATGTACTTATGTAAGTTTCAGATTACCAAATGTACTATAAATGTAAAGGTGTATGGAAACAAAGGGCTGAAAAGAAAATGCAAATGCTGCAAGCCAAATAAAAGATGGGACTGCCAAAAATCAAAGTGGGCAGTACATGAGTCGTGATATAAAGGACTGCCAAAACACCAAAGAGGGCAGATAAATAGTCAAAGGAGAATTATAAGTGTGGTACAGGTGATGTGATAAAATGATGCGAAATGGACTGCCCAAATCTGAATAATAGGCAGCAAATATATGTAGTGATTTTTCTAAACAGTATTGTGTGTTTATTAGTAAATAAGGAAATGGACTGCCATTCAATGCAAGCAGCAACAAATTGTTTTATAGTGTATATAGGTAATTGTATATGCTTTGTAGTAAAGTGTTTGTGTTCCAAATTTTGATTTTATTTATCTGAGAAATTTAATAATAATAAGTAATTTGCTACTTAAATCATGTTGTGATAGGAGGTTGGACTGTGTCAGAGGCACTTAAGTAAATGATAGGTAAATTTTCTTGATATATTAAAAGGTATAGATATATATAATGTGAGTGAAAGGAAGTCTTGTGATATAAAATTTTATGATGGTACATTCACACAAAGATTCAGAACCCACATATAAAAATAAAGTTTTGTGTTCCCATCAAATTTGCACTTAGTGGAATTTACTGGAAACAGGGGCATGTGTAACAACAACGACTCTGTACTATTGTACATATAAGTAATTCTTTTCATCTGATTTTACGAAAAACTTATGTAATTGATGTTCTGATTTCATTTCTTTTTGTTTCATGCCATTATGTTAAGAAAACTGTAAATACGTTTCAATGTGAATATTAATGTTTATGTCAAATGTCAAGTAATATTGTCATAGAATTGAAACGTAACAAATGTTGAAACTGTTGTAAGATATTTTAAATTGTAACTGTGCGTCTGGTCCACACGTAGGCAATGTGTTAGGATATGTAGAATGGAAAACCTGGGGTGAATACTCGGTCTGTCAGGGAGCGGTGAAAGGTGGATGGCAGGCGAGCGCGGGAAGATGCGCGTGGGCGCTGCACAGCATAACGGGCACAGTAGTAGTTGGAGTTTGGCACTGGTTTGAGCATCATCTTCTGGAGCGAGGAGGTTCTCCTGTAAGACATAGCTTCACTGAGCCTCGAGTATGCCGTTCCAACGCCCATACAGCATGGCAAAATTCCATAGGCACTAAGTGGAAAAATATTGCGACGCTAAGAAGAATTAAAGTGCCGATACGTCAAGAGCCATAGCTGTGGTGGTATGTGTGCTCTGTGCCTCGCCATGTTGCCGACCGCCAACCGCCGCGTCGATACTGGCAGGTTGAAACTTTTAGTACTGTATTCGTATGGATTAGAGAGTGAACTGTGTTTGTTTGGTGCAATAATAACCTAAATTTTACCAGAACTTTTTCATCATTTAATTATCCTCACAACTAACCTAGACAGGGTCCTTTCTAAACGTTGTGCAATCCGAGTGTCCCGAAAGGAAAATTAAAAGTTGTGTTAATAATAATTAGTTGCAGATCTAGCTATATTAGAGTGGTGTTTAAAGAAATGTTTTGCTAATGAACCAGTAAATGAACAGCGAAGGTCTAACGAAGTCGAAAGATAACTTTAGTATTGATATAGTAATGAAGTTTATTATTTCGAGACAGATTTAAAGGCATTTAAATGAGCAGTAAATAAGATGAAAAGAGTAGTAACTTATATACTGGAAATCTTGAATGAATAATAAATTCAGTAATCATTTTTTTTAAATACAGCGATCATAACAGTTTCAGGGTCCCCCCTTCATTCAATTGAATTCTGGAGTGATTTAAATTGGCTTGACCAGCAAAAGTTAAAGTCAATATAAAAGTCAAAATTTATCAGTGTTTTATATTGATCAAAATTGACATTTTGTGTGTGGCATGAAAGTACAATTTCTAGGGTAACCTCTGCCCGATTTTAATCAGATTAATAGACAGTATACAGTTTTGTAATAAACATTATAGTGTAGTGTTATGTATTCATGATTTTTCCTATCTGTACTGAACGGCCGGCCGGTGTGGCCGTGCGGTTCTAGGCGCTGCAGTCTGGAAACGCGTGACCGCTACGGTCGCAGGTTCGAATCCTGCCTCGGGCATGGATGTGTGTGATGTCCTTAGGTTAGTTAGGTTTAAGTAGTTCTAAGTTCTAGGGGACTGATGACCACAGATGATAAGTCCCATATTGCTCAGAGCCAATTGAACCAAGTACTGAACGTGAAACTATCAGTTCAAGAGATTTTCTGGTTCTAAAATTCTACTATATTATGCAGTGTTACAACTTGTTGCTTTGCATGAATATACACTAACTTGTACAGGGAAGAAACTCAGTTAATTCCTAATTAGGCTAGCGACCGTATTATTGTCACGTTGGTAGCATCTTCTGGTTTGCTTTTGATCCATCCTGACGTGTGATTGCATTTCGGACGTACTTGACGGATCATTGTTATTACAGAGTGGATGTAAGTCAGATTTGCCACCATTCAGGTACACGCGGTCGATATCTATGCGAAAACCTTTCTCATAAAGTGAATCCCACTCACTTACTTAGCACAAGCTTTAACGAGTACTGTGTCAGGAATTATATTAGGACGTATTATGAGTCATCAAGGGATCACCAATTTAGTATTGGAGATCAGGTTGGAGGGTAAAAATTGTAGAGGGAGACCAAGAGAGGAATACACTAAGCAGATTCAGAAGGTAGTGGGAGATAAAGAAACTTGCACAGAATAGAATAGCATGGCGAGCTGCATCTAACCAGTCTCTGGACTGAAGACCACAACAACAAGAACAAATTTAAATGTAACAAAGTAACAGTTTCTGTTATTTAAATAAAAGTTTAATTTCTTCTATTCCATTTACTGTATTTATTATATTCCGTCGAAATTTTTTTTACCACTTTTAATGGTATGTGTATGCCTTATACCCACTTATATTCTCTTCCTGTTACATTCATTCCTTATCCTCTTGTATCTCTGGCTGCCCATATTAACTGCGTAACTATAAGTCACCCTTTGGACTTAAAGTGAGGCACCAGTTAGTTTCCCTACTGTCTTTTCGGGAAGCTGGCATCAGGTGCTCCGTAATGCCTTGTCCTTGTCTATCATCTTATAGTCTTAGCTCAAAATAATGTCTCCTCCCCCATCTCCCGAAAAATTTCTATTTTCTCCTTGCTGTCTATTTCTTCAGTCCCTGTATTGATTATTGTGTCCACTCCTCCCATCCCTCCATCTGTGACCAAAAATTGCTATTATTGTAGTTTTCCCTGTCATGATATTTACCATTCTCTCTCTGTTCAACATACCTTGGTTTATATGCTAAAGCCCTATCCCCATTTTCTACAAAATTTCGAAATTCTTCCACAGAAATGGTTAGACTGTTAGAGAGTTCGCATTGCAAGGATCGTGGTAGACTTCTCACCAAAGTTGAAATTTCTAATAGCGTTTCCAGTGGTCTATCCAAATAAATTGAATTATGTAGCTCCCTAAGACAAAACTCCTTCGTGATTTCCTTCTCACTTCTGTAACCTGGCCCATACAAAAAATCATTCTGAAACCACAGTTGGTTTCCCTGTCCAAAATACGTATTCAAGAACATTGTTTCAAATATCTTGTTATACATAAATTGTTCAGCATTTTGATTAACTCTGGTTTGAGCTCCATACTCTTATTGCCTTTTTACAAATTTAATCTTAGCAATCTCACCTATTCCAACCACAATATTATCCTAAAATAAATCCACTGCATGATATCTATTCTCACCACTATAAAGTTTGGTACGGAAACCTTATCACTTTTAAGAGAAATGATATTTGATTTCCTTGCACCCATTGATTTTTGTATACCTGCTTGCTCTCTTTGCATCCCCAGACTCACTGCATCACTACCTGTACTGTCTGAATGACAACCACTTAGCAATTATTTAATTCCATCCACCAGGGCTGGTGATTCGAAAAACATACAGAGGACTGCAACCGCTTCTGTACTTAGTTCAAAAGTCTCTCAGTTGCTGCTGTGATGCAATGTACTGCAGACAGAAATGCCTGAGATTGTCGTCCGCTGTGAGGAGACACTGCAGCTTGGGGGCGGCAACGCTATGATGCTGCGGTACGAAGGCTGCTGCATGGAGGCGATATGGCACAGAATGGCATGGAGACGCTGCTGGTTGGAAGCAGCGGCACAGAGACGATGCGCCCTGGAGGTAGTGACACAGAGGTGCTGCAACACAGTGACACTGCAGTATGGAGGCTGCGGCATAGAGGGGACGTGTCACAGAAGTGGAGTGCATGGAGATCGTGCAGCTTGGAAGCAGCAGCGCAGAGACGACATGCCTCGAAGGCAGTGACACAGATGCACTGCAACTCAGAAGTGGCAGAGCAGAGACAAAGTGGCAAGAAGGCTGTGGCATGGAGGCGCTGATGCAGCTTGGAGATGATGTGGCACAGAGGGGTGACACGGAGGCAAAGGCGTCGACTTTCCAAAATTTCCGTAGGTGAAAATCAGTGGCGAAATGTAGTGTATACACTACTGGCCATTAAAATTGCTACACCACGAAGATGACGTGCTACAGACGCGAAATTTAACCGACAGGAAGAAGATGTTGTGATATGCAAGTGATTAGCTTTTCAGAGCATTCACACAAGGTTGGCACCGGTGGCGACACCTACAACGTGCTGACATGAGGAAAGTTTCCAGCCGATTTCTCATACACAAACAGCAGTTGACCGACGTTACCTGGTGAAACGTTGTTGTGATGCCTCGTGTAAGGGGGAGAAATGCGTACCATCACGTTTCCGACTTTGATAAAGGTCGGATTGTAGCCTATCGCGATTGCGGTTCACGGTATCGAGACATTGCTGCTCGCGTTGGTCGAAATCCAATGACTGTTAGCAGAATATGGAATCGGTGAGTTCAGGAGGGTAATACGGAACGCCGTGCTGGATCCCGACGGCCTCGTATCTCTAGCAGGCATCTTATCCGCATGGCTGTAACGGATCGTGCAGCCACGTCTCGATCCCTGAGTCAACAGATGGGGACGTTTGCAAGACAACAACCATCTGCACGAACAGTTCGACTACGTTTGCAGCAGCATGGACTATCAGCTTGGAGACCATGGCTGCGGTTATCCTTGACGCTGCATCACAGACAGGAGCGCCTGCGATGGTGTACTCAACGACGAACCTGGGTGCACGAATGGCAAAACGTCATTTTTTCGGATGAATCCAGGCTCTGTTTACAGCATCATGATGGTCGCATCCGTGTTTGGCGACATCGCGGTGAACGCATCTTAGAAGCGTGGCGTATCACCCGGCGTGATGGCATGGGGTATCATTGGTTACACGTCTCGGTCATCTCTTGTTCGCATTGACGGCACTTTGAACAGTGAACCTTACGTTTGAGATGTGTTACGACCCGTGGCTCTACACTTCATTCGATCCCTGCGAAACCCTACATTTCAGCAGGATAATGCACGACCGCATGTTGCAGGTCCTGTACGGGCCTTTCTGGATACAGAAAGTGTTCGACTGCTGGCCTGGCCAGCACATTCTTCAGATCTCTCACCAATTGAAAACTTCTGGCCAATGGTTGCCGAGCAACTGGCTCGTCACAATACGCCAGTCACTACTCTTGATGAACTGTGGTATCGTGTTGAAGCTGCATGGACAGCTGTACCTGTACACGCCATCCAAGCTCTGTTTGACTCAATGCCCAGGCGTATCAGTGCCGTTATTACAGCCAGAGGTGGTTGTTCTGGATACTGATTTCTCAGGATATATGCACCCAAATTGCCTGAAAATGTAAACACATGTCAGTTCTAGTATAATATATTTGCCCAATGAATACCCGTTTATCATCTGCATTTCTTCTTGGTGTAGCAATTTTAATGGCCAGTAGTGTATTTTTCCTGAGGAGTCTCGATATCTTTTTTAAATGATTACCTTTCATTTATAATCTTTTATGAACATTGCCTGTGCTGTGATAAAGTAAAGTATATCAGTACTGTAAGCATTCGTTGAGACTGCCGTAACTCTGTCGGTATCACAGCATAAGCAACAGAAATGAGATCAAACTCGGGTTCAAATGTACTTGGACGAACCCACTGACCCACTGACCCAGTGGCGACTTTTAAAAACTGCGAAAATTTTGTTCGGCGAGGAGCTTCTGCTCCACGCGAGCCGTCAGTATACGCCCTTCTTTATACTAGCTACTAATGCGGTAACATCCCTTCAGTCTACGACGCAAGCTCCCGCGTCCTTCAAACCCAATGTCTCAACAAACAATACGATAAAATTCCAGATTACTTGAAAACCATTTTACTGAAATCTTAAACCATACCGCTGTTATCTTAAAAAAAAAAAACCTATTGAAATAGTCTGTAACAATCGGTTTCATTGTATATCGGACTATTCTTTATTACTGCTCAACAGTGGCAAGCAGATATTTGCCTGTTGACGAATGGAGTGGGCGTGTTGTAGCGTGTCACTTCTAAGGAAACATGAAAGCAAGCCGAAAAGACATGATTCCATTCACAGTATAGTGTGACTGTTATTCTAGGGAGAGCCTTTGACTCGGCCAGAGAAACGCAAGGAACGAGGGAGTGTGTTGCTTGGTTGCCTAATTGTCAGAAGTCGGCTCCTGCAATGGTTGCAGTGTGGTCACGTGGCGGCATGAATAGGCATGACACTGCTGAGACGCTTTTAGTTGGACAGACGTCGGCGTGGGCAGCGTAGTCCTGCAATTTCTGCAGTATGTTCAGGCACCGGCGGAAATGTGGCAGCCCTGTGAAGATTACAGTTTCGACAGGCAGTGGTACAGATGTTGTAGTCCAGCGAGGGAACTGCGGTACTGGCGGGCAACGGTGTGAACGCAACAGTTCAGCATCATCTGCAGTTTGGCAGCCCACTGACAGAACAGCAGTCCTGGCAGGCATTGGGGTGAAAATGGCGCCCCTGAGACAACTGCACAGTGGACAGGTGCTGGAATGGACGCTACGACACTGTGAATACTGTGGAGTGAATGCATGATGGTATGAAACCTGCAGCACTGAGGTTGAGGCACGAGAACATGGTGGCATGCGATAGTATTGCAACTACTGCTGCCTATTACTACAACAAATGGACTGCTAACGCCTAAAATACTTTTTGGGATTCCCAATCTAGAAATACACCTTGGAACGAATTGCATCTACAACCCTATCCTGAACAAGCTAAATAAATTTGAAACATCCCCTGTAAGTAGGCTGTTCAGGTTTTTATGTTCGTAACGCCACGTAGCGCTCTGTATGAAAATCACTTACATACTATGTAAGTAGGCTGTTTAGGTTTTTATGTTGGTAATGCCACTTAGCGCTCTGTATGAAAATCACTGACTGTGCTGTGTGCAATCTGTGGCTGGTTGGCATTCTATGTAAGTAGGCTGTTTTAGGTTTTTATTTTTGTAACGCCACGTAGCGCTCTGTATGAATATCACTGACTGTGCTGTGTGCAATCTGTGGCTGGTTGGCATTCTATGTAAGTAGGCTGTTTAGGTTTTTATGTTGGTAACGCCACGTAGCGCTCTGTATTGTAATCACTGACTGTACTGTGTGCAGTCTGTGGCTGATTTGCATTGTTGGAATATTTGTTATTGTAGTGTTGGGCAGTTGGATGTGAACAGCGCGTAGCGTTGCGCAGTTGGAGGTGAGCCGTCAGCAGTGGTGGATGTGGGAAGCGAGATGGCAGAGTTTTGAGAGCGGATGATCTGGACGTGTGTCCGTCAGAAAAACGAAATTTGTAAGACTGGATGTCATGAACTTATATATGTATAGTGACTTTTGAACACTACTAAGATAAATACATTGTTTGTTCTCTATCAAAATCTTTCATTTGCTAAGTATGCCGATCAGCAGTTAGTACCTTCAGTAGTTAGAATCTTTTACTTAGCTGGCAGTATTGGCGCTCGCTGTCTTGCACTAGTTCGAGTAACGAAGATTTTTGTGAGGTAAGTGATTCATGAAAGGTATAGGTTATTGTTAGTCAGGGCCATTTTTTTGTAGGGATTCTTGAAAGTCAGTCTGCGTTGCGCTGCAAATATTGTGTGTCAGTTTAGTGATGATCAGAATAAGTAAAGAGAGAAATGTCTGAGTACGTTCAGTTTTGCTCAGCTGTTTGAAAATCAAATAACGTAAGAGGTTTATCAGCACAGTCATTTATAATTTTCCAAAGGGGGCGTTTCATATTTTATAATTTTTCTGAGGGGATGTTTCAAATTGCAAAAACGTTGGGAGTTCGAGGTAACTGAAAAACATTGTGAGATAAATTATCAGTCAAAATCAGTTTGTTGCTACCTAACCACAAGAGGGCGAGTGCGTAACTTGAGATCTTCATATGACTCGTTTGCACATTTAGGGGCTCTGTTGTGCACTATTATATTGGGCTCTTATAGAAACATCGATTATTAATGTGGCCAGTCTAAAGAACAGTCAGTGAATAGTTTGCAAAGGCACATAAATAAATGAAGAGATTACTTAAATGAAGAAAATAAAACTGGATGATCCCTCAGGATAATGAAGTAGCCTGAACACAGGATTAAATTTCACCAGCATTTTATTAAGATCTGCTTTGTCAGTTGACACGGCTTCTAATAAGAAGCGACTTGTTTTGAAATTCCTGTTTGCACTTTAGATCTAACTCTTAAATTTATTGCTTGTTTGTGTATTTATGAAGAACAGTTCCTCGTTTTAGTAACTATGTAGTGAATAGTACCACTGTTTGCATGGGTACAGGCGTTCCTTTTTGTTTGAAGATCGAGTTACAGTTATTAGATCCTCCAGTTGAGTGGTAGCTTCCATCCCAGCAGAAGCACATCAAAGCACACTGTTACGTTGTTGAGTTGACACAGCTTATAACAGGAAGCGACTTATTTTAATTCACAGTGTGACGTTTAAACACCTAAATTTATATGTATTGAGAACTCTGCAGAGTAGATTTAAGTGTCTGTTTATTCTCCTCATTTATATTTTGTGCGCATTCCACCACAGTAGCGCCACAGTCTCTTTTGCAGGAATCTGTTTCTATTTTCTCAGTTCCTTCTGACTGCATTGTTTGTGTTTTTTGAGATCTTGTACAGCACGAGGTGGGTAGGGATTGTAGTTCGTGCGAGCGGTTACAAGCAGAATTCACTGTCATCAGTAAGTAGCTAGAACCTGCATTGGCCACAGTCAACAGGCTTCTGGCTACTATTCAAAGATGCGGTGACATGAGAGCCCACAGCACGGTACCTTTGATGCCGTTGGAATCCCCTGGTGAAATGGCTCTCACTGCGTCATCTGATACGCAACATCTAACAAGCCCGTCTTCAGTTGAGAGTGAGTGGCGGAAGCTGGTGTGTTTATGTGTTAACTGTCAGAAGGCGAAACAGGAAACGGGCCATGTGGCTGGCCCCTTATGCTTTAGGTACAGGTACGAGGTTCTACCCAGAGTTGATAAAACTTCTGAGCTAGTACGAGATGATTCCCTTGCGGGCCAGTGGCCAATTTTCTCGCTCAGTCCAGACAAGTGCTAGTCATTGGTAGCTCCAACATTTGGCAGGTAATGTAGCCCCTCAGGGAAATAGGAGGCAGGAGGGGAAAGAATGCCGTTGTGTACTCATACGTTTGCCGCGGGGTCTCATCTGAGACTTGGAGGAGACTGCCAGCGGCTGTCGAGTGAACTGGATGAAACTGGCTGCAAATTGAAACTGTGACATATATTGGTACGAATGACGTCTGCTGCTCGTGTTCTGAGGCCATCCTCGGGTTCATTCGGCGGATGGCCGATTTGGTGAAAGCAACTAGCATCGCATGTGGCGTGCAGACTAAAAATGGTTCAAATGGCTCTGAGCACTATGGGACTTAACTTCGTAGCGGTCGCTCGGCTCCAGACTGTAGCGCCTAGAACCGCACGGCCACTCCGGCCGGCGTGCAGACTAACTCGCGATTTGTAGCATCATACACTGGGTCGATCGTGGTCCTCAGGTTTGGAGCACAGTGGAAGGTCTAAGAGGCTCAAACGATTATGCGTTGGTATCGGAGGTGAATTTCTCGACCTCCACTATCGGATGAAGAGTTGTAGGATTGTCCTTCATAGGTCAGGCGTGCACTACATTCTGGACGCGACTACTAGGGTAGCGGAATACTTGTGACATGCACATGGTGCTTTTTAGATTAAAGGAACACCCCCGCCCACCTTGGGATCAGAGACGCATTGGCTGCTAAAATCGACGATACATCAGCCAAATTCTTTTCAGAGAATGTTCGTCTTCGCAGATCGATATACAGAGTGTCCCAGAAGTGTTGCGACAGGTTTCGAGGTGCTGTAAAGAATGTCTTGAGGAACAAATAGAGGATAGGAACACGTGCCCAGAAATGAGACCCTACGACGAAGTTATAGGCGCCGGCACCTGACACTAGGCCACCCATTCGGCAGCAGACATGACTTTGTATGCTGGTGGACCGTAAGCCAACGTTTCCCAATGTTATTTGTTATTTAGTGATTACGACTGATTGCCGCAATATCCAGTGGAGACGATGGAGATAGCTGCTGCGTAGTGTTGCCTCCTATAAACTTGATGCTCTGTTGTCTCGGTGGATGACGGTTTCGGACACGGATTTCCATCTCCTGTTTATTCTTCTCCTGGAATCCTCTAAAATCTCCAGTGGTTTTTGGTATCCAGGAGGAAAACAAACTGCGGATGAAAACCCATGTCCGAAACCGTCATCCACCAAGACAAGAGATAGCTTTATATATATATGAAGATGGTATCTGTTCTTTCGGACATGTCAGAAAGAACAGATATCATCTTCATATGTATATAGTTAAGGCTCACCGGCCATTTGACCATCTTCTATGCGGATGCACACACATTGCCCGAACTCATACGGGAATCGGTAAAGCCCCGAGTAATGAGTGTAATGGTCAGGGGCACAACGAATATAGCGCGGGACAATAAGTTGGGAATGTGGGTCTCACGGGAGGCGTGCCAAAGAAAAGTCCCTGCAGTCACACTATCCTCTGTGTCCTCGGTGACTCAGCTGGACAGTGTGTCTCTCATGTAAGCAGGAGATCCCGGGTTCGAATCCCGGTCGGGGCACACATTTTCAACTGTCCCCGTTGACATACACTCCTGGAAATTGAAATAAGAACACCGTGAATTCATTGTCCCAGGAAGGGGAAACTTTATTGACACATTCCTGGGGTCAGATACATCACATGATCACACTGACAGAACCACAGGCACATAGACACAGGCAACAGAGCATGCACAATGTCGCCACTAGTACAGTGTATATCCACCTTTCGCAGCAATGCAGGCTGCTATTCTCCCATGGAGACGATCGTAGAGATGCTGGATGTAGTCCTGTGGAACGGCTTGCCATGCCATTTCCACCTGGCGCCTCAGTTGGACCAGCGTTCGTGCTGGACGTGCAGACCGCGTGAGACGACGCTTCATCCAGTCCCAAACATGCTCAATGGAGGACAGATCCGGAGATCTTGCTGGCCAGGGTAGTTGACTTACACCTTCTAGAGCACGTTGGGTGGCACGGGATACATGCGGACGTGCATTGTCCTGTTGGAACAGCAAGTTCCCTTGCCGGTCTAGGAATGGTAGAACGATGGGTTCGATGACGGTTTGGATGTACCGTGCACTATTCAGTGTCCCCTCGACAATCACCAGTGGTGTACGGCCAGTGTAGGAGATCGCTCCCCACACCATGATGCCGGGTGTAGGCCCTGTGTGCCTCGGTCGTATGCAGTCCTGATTGTGGCGCTCACCTGCACGGCGCCAAACACGCATACTACCATCATTGGCACCAAGTCAGAAGCGACTCTCATCGCTGAAGACGACACGTCTCCATTCGTCCCTCCATTCACGCCTGTCGCGACACCACTGGAGGCGGGCTGCACGATGTTGGGGCGTGAGCGGAAGACGGCCTAACGGTGTGCGGGACCGTAGCCCAGCTTCATGGAGACGGTTGCGAATGGTCCTCGCCGATACCCCAGGAGCAACAGTGTCCCTAATTTGCTGGGAAGCGGCGGTGCGGTCCCCTACGGCACTGTGTAGGATCCTACGGTCTTGGCGTGCATCCGTGCGTCGCTGCGGTCCGGTCCCAGGTCGACGGGCACGTGCACCTTCCGCCGACCACTGGCGACAACATCGATGTACTGTGGAGACCTCACGCCCCACGTGTTGAGCAATTCGGCGGTACGTCCACCCGGCCTCACGCATGCCCACTATACGCCCTCGCTCAAAGTCCGTCAACTGCACATACGGTTCACGTCCACCCTGTCGCGGCATGCTACCAGTGTTAAAGACTGCGATGGAGCTCCGTATGCCACGGCAAACTGGCTGACACTGACGGCGGCGGTGCACAAATGCTGCGCAGCTAGCGCCATTCGACGGCCAACACCACGGTTCCTGGTGTGTCCGCTGTGCCGTGCGTGTGATCATTGCTTGTACAGCCCTCTCGCAGAGTCCGGAGCAAGTATGGTGGGTCTGACACACCGGTGTCAATGTGTTCTTTTTTCCATTTCCAGGAGTGTATATCAACGCCTGTATGCAGCTAAGGGTATTCGTTTCATTGTATTGATTTAATTTTCAAGAGATAGCTCGCCGAGAAGAGCAACAAAACGGGGCGTGGAATATCGCCAAAAGTACCGCTGTGCTGTAAGGGTGCCGCGGATGACACTCAAAGGAGTCCAAGAGATGGCACCCCAGACCATCACTCGAGCTTGTCGGGCTGTATGGCGGGCAACAATGATGTTGGTGTTCCACCGCTATGCAGGCGATCTCCAGAAACGTCTTCGCTAGTCGTTTGGGCTCAGTTCGAAGCGGGGCTCATCACTGAAGAGAATTCCACTCCATTAAATGAGATTACGGAGCCAAAACGTGTCTGGAGACGCCCTGGAGAGTGATGGGATAACGGTCTGGCTGTCGACCGCCATAAGGCGCGATAGCTAGGAGTGATAGTGTGGGGTGCCATTTCTTTACACAACGGAACCCCTTTCAGCTACATCTTCATCTACAGCTACATCTACAACTACGTGATTACTTTGCTATTCACAATTAAGTGCCTGGCAGAGGGTTCAATGAACCACCTCCAGGCTGTCTCTCTACCGTTCCACTCTCGAACGGTGCGCGGGAAAAACGAGCACTTAAATGTTTGCCATCCGCGGAATCCTTACAACACAAAGATACGTCGACGATATTCTACGCAGCATTTTGTTACCCCAAAGCGAGTGAAATTAAGCGTGAAAGGTCTGTCGAAACTTACATCGGATGCTTTTATAGATCGCCTCACTCAGGAGCTGTAGTGTCGAAGCTGTTCAGAGAGAACTTAGAGAATATCATTAATAACTTTCCTGATCATATCTTTGTAATAGAAGATGACTTCAACTTGCCAGATATAGATCGGGAGAGTCATGCTTTCGAAACTGGTGTGACATTTTTCTGAATGCCTTGTTCGAAAATTGCTTCGAGCAGGTAATTAAAGAACCAACTCGCGAAGCTAACACCTTAGACCTTAGAGCACAAAGTGATCTGAACTTATCAAATCCGTTAATGTCGAGAAAAGGTATCAATTATCAGGTCTGCGGTAGTAACTATCACTACGGGTATTGCAAAGAATGCCAAGAAAGGCAGGAAAATATTTTTGCTTAGCAACAGTGACAGGATACAAATTGCAGAGTACCTGAGTAGTCAATATCAAATATTCAGTGCTGAGGAAGAATATGCGGGGTACAAATGGATAAAATTCAAAAGCATCACCCAATATGCCTTTCAAAAGTATGTTCCGAGCAAGGATTTAAGGGATGGGAAAGATCAACCGTGGTTTAATAGCCGTGTTAGAAAACTGCTACGTAAACAAAGAGAGCTTAATCACAGATTCAAGAGAAGTCAAAGCCTAGCTAACGAACAAAAGTTGTACGAAGCGAAAATGAGCATTAGGAGAGCAATGACAGAAGCGTTCAGTGACTCTGAAAGTAAAATTTCGTCAACCGACGTGACTAAAAACCCTAAGATGTTTTGGTCTTACGAAAAACCAGTAAGCTGTTCGAGATCATCTATTCAGTCACTCAGTGACTGTACAGGCACCGAAATGGAAGATAACAGAGAGAAGGCCAATATATTGAATTCGGTCTTCCGAAATTGTTTCGTCGAGGAAGATCGTAATACGATCCCTCCTATCAATAATCGGACGAATGTCGAAATGGCGGATACTCAGATAACCGATTGCGGAACAGAAAAGCAACTACAGTCTCTTAGTACTGTAAAGGCATGAGGACCTGATGAAATTCCTGAAGATTCTACAATGATTACGCGAAAGAAATTCCTCTCCTTTTAGCAGCAGTTTACCGTAGTTCGCTGGAGCAACGAAAGGTTCCATGAGACTTATAGTGCTGTAGACAACGACACTCAGGTTGATGCCACGTTGCCACCGTCCTGCATGTGTTATCATAGATCGATACCACCGGTCTGGCGTCCCATAGTTGGTAACGGCAACGCAGGATTCCGTCATTGTGGGATCCGGCGGACCCAATGTAGCACGCCTACTGATCCATGCCTCCAGCAGCTCCCTAACACGAGTGCCCTCTTCCTCTCTGATTTAGGATGATCGGCCGCAACCATACAGCCAATTCGCAATGAGACGCAGCCCTGTCGGAACGGGGTGCAAAAGTTAAGAGAGTCTCACCCCATGATACCCTGGTCGCCATTGTATTAGTTGAACTTCACTGCTGTATGTTCATTTGTAAAGAGTCTTCGTACACTTAAAGAAAGCTACAGGTTAAGTAAAGCTTCTGTTTACTCTATTCATTAGATTGCTAAGCATTTATGCTCGTGTCCCACTTCTTACGACGACAGCTGCTACACCACTCTGTATCCCTCCTCTCCTTGCCATTGTATACAAAGTGCACTGGTGTCCAAAATTAAAACAAACTACTATTTCCCCGTTCTGTGTCTAATTCACGATACAATAATACAAACTGTCGACAGAAGTCCGAACGATGGTGTTCTTCACGGGAGGTGGCATTCGTGTCAACGGACAACCACTCCAACGATGACGTCAGGGCACTAATCAAATGGGATAATGTTTCCTGGGCAGTTCCTCATCCACAATTTCTGTGTACACAGTCACAGACGGTGCAATATGACATAGAAAAGACGCCAAAAAGACTCTCTGTGGTGGAGGGCCGTAGGAAGAATGGAAGCACGGCAGTCGCAAACTGATGTGGCCCGAAGGCTTAATGTCAATAGTTCTGTTGTTTCTAGGCTGTGCCGACAGTTTATAGAGACCGAAGTTCTATCCTGAAGGCCAGGGGAGGGCCAACCATGTGTGACATCAGAAAGAGAGTACTGTGATTTGGCTGTAAGGGCAACACGGTACCGCCTTAGTACTGCATGGCAACTGGCATCTGACCCCGTAGCATCTACTGGACGTGTTGTATCGACGCAAACTGTGTACAGAAGGCTTCGGCAGAGTGGCATTTACTGTCGGGGACCTGCTGTATGTGTGCCTCTGACGTGACTTCAGGGAAGGGAAGGTCTAGAGTGGAGTCGTCAGTATGTCACCTGAACGGTCGAACAGTGGGCCAATTTTCTTTTCACAGATAAATCTCGATTTGGTCTGGAGAGTGATCATTTGGAGAGAACGTGGAAAATGGTTCAAATGGCTCTGAGGACTATGGGACTTAACTTCTGACGTCATCAGTCCCCTAGAACTCAGAACTACTTAAACCTAACTAACCTAAGGACATCACACACATCCATGCCCGAGGCAGGATTCGAACCTGCTACCGTAGCGATCGAGCGGTTCAAGACTGTAGCGCCTAGAACCGCTCTGCCACACCGGCCGGCAGAGAACGTGGAACTCGATTTCGGGACCCAAACGCTGTGTAAAGAGACCGATATCGAGGAGGATCCCTAATGGTGTGGGCAGGGATTACGCTAACCACACGAACTCCTCTTCACGAAATTGTGCGGGTGAATCGGCAAGGTTGAACTGCTGTCAGGTATCGTGACGAGATCTTGGGATCTCATGTGTAGTTGTTTCGAGGTGCTGTGGGCCAGACTTCGTACTGATAGACGATAATGCTCGACCTCATAGAGCACAGGCGGATATTTTCTTGGAAACGGAAGATATTGCATCCATGGCGTGGCCTGATCGCTCTCCAGATTTGAATCCCATAGAGCATGTATGGGATGCACGGGTAGACGGGTTGCATCACGTCAGCTTCCACCGACCACTCTCCAAACCGAGCGAAGCGGCGCAGTCGTTAGCACACTGGACACATTTGGGAGGGCGATGGTTCAAACCCGTGTTCGGGCACCCTGATGGAGGTTTTCCGTGATTTCCTAAATCACTTCAGGTAAATGGCGGAATTGTTCCTTTGAAAGGCCACGGCCGACTTCCTTCTGCATCCTTCTCTAATCCGATGGGACGATGACCTTGCTGTTTGGTCCACTGCCCCGAATCAACCAACCAGCCACTCTCCAAGACTAGCGGGCAGCTCTGCAGGAGGAACGGGCGTTATTGCCACAACATCTACATCTACATTTATACTCCGCAAGCCACACAACGGTGTGTGGCGGAGGGCACTTTACGTGCCACTGTCGTTACCTCCCTTTCCTGTTCCAGTCACGTATGGTTCGCGGGAAGAACGACTGCCGGAAAGCCTCCGTGCGCGCTCGAATCTCTCTAACTTTACATTCGTGATCTCCTCGGGAGGTATAATTAGGGGGAAGCAATATATTCGATACCTCATCCAGAAACGCACCTTCTCAAAACCTGGACAGCAAGCTACACCGCGATGCAGAGCGCCTCTCTTGCAGAGTCTGCCACTTGAGTTTGCTAAACATCTCTGTAACGCTATCACGCTTACCAAATAACCCTGTGACGAAACGCGCCGCTCTTTGGATTTTCTCTATCTCCACTGTCAACCCGACCTGGTACGGATCCCACACTGATGAACAATACTCAAGTATAGGTTGAACGAGTGTTTTGTAAGCCACCTCCTTTGTTGATGGACTACATTTCCTAAGGACTCTCAAAATGAATCTCACCCTGGCACCTGCCTTACCAACAATTAATTTTATATGACCATTCCACTTCAAATCGTTCCGCACGCATACTCCCAGATATTTTACAGAAGTAACTGCTACCAGTGTTTGTTTTGCTATCATACAATCATACAATAAAGGATCCTTCTTTCTATGTATTCGCAATACATAACATTTGTCTATGTTAAGGGTCAGTTGCCACTCCCTGCACCAAGTGCCTATCCGCTGCAGATCTTCCTTGCATTTCGCTGCATGAGACTGATGACATCATTCGTAGCATACCCCGTCGTTGTCATGCCTGTATTGCTGCCAGAGGTGGTCACACCACATAGTGAGCAAGTTAACCAGTTGTCAGAATGTATGTGCAAATCTGAAAAAAACATAGGACATCTTTGTCTACCGTTATGCATGTTGCAGTTGTTTACGTTCTGTACTCTTTACATTATTTCTACTTACTATCACCTGTGTATACTGTTTTGTGGAAAATTAACGCAACATTGCAAAATTCCGTTTGTTGCTTTTTTTTGGATACCAGTGTAATACACAACATCGCACAGTCGTTCAGTGAAAAAAAGATAGGAGCGTACCGAGTATCGGACCAGATTTGCGATTGGATTCAAGACTTCCTTGCGTATAGGACTCAACACGTCTGTCATAACGGAACAACATTGAAAGATGTAAAGGTAATTTTCGGAGCACTCCAAGGAGGTGTGGTAGGAAGGACCATTACTGTTTACAATGTATATAAATGATCAAGTAGAAAGCGTCGGATGCTCTTTAAGACTGTTTACAGATGATGCGGTTGCTCTATAACAAAGCAGCAACGCCAGAAGACAGTATCGATTTGGAGAATGACATGCAGACGATTGTTGAGTGCTGTAGACTCTGGCAGTTGACACTGAACGTAAATAAATGTAACGTATTGCATATAAACAGGGAAAGAAATACACCACTGTACAGCTACACTATCGATGAGAAACTGCGGGAAACAGTATCGGCCGTAAAATATCTAGGAGTAACAATCCAGATCGACCTTAAGTGGAATGACCAAATAAAACAAATAATAAGAAAATTAGACGCCAGACTGAGATTCGTAGAAAGAGTCTTAACCCCTTAATGAATGAAAAAAAATTGTCGATGAAAGATGTTGTTGTTGTTGTTGTGGTCTTCAGTCCAGAGACTGGTTTGATGCAGCTCTCCATGCTACTACATCCTGTGCTTCTTCATCTCCAGGTATCTATTGCAACATACATCCTTCTGAATCTGCTTAGTGTGTTCATCTTTTGGCCTCCCTCTACGATTTTTACCCTCTACGCTGCCCTCCAATAATAAATTGGTGATCCCTTGATGCTTCAGAACATCCCTTCCTCTAGTCAAGTTGTGCCACAAATTCCTCTTCTCCCCATTTCTATTCAGCACCTCCTCACTAGTTACATGATCTACCCATCTAATCTTCAGCATTCTTCTGTAGCACCACATTACGAAATCATCCATTCTCTCCTTGTCTAAACTATTTATCGTCCATGTTTCACTTCCATAAATGGCTACACTCAATACAAATACTTTCAGAAAAGACTTCCTTACACATAAATCTATACTCGATGTTAACAAATTTCTCTTCTCCAAAAACGCTTTCCTTACCATGGGCAGTCTTCATTTTATATACTCTCTACTCCGACTATCATAGTTATTTTGCTCCCCAATAGCAAGACTCATTTCCTAATCTAATTCCCTCAGCATCATCTGATTTAATTCGACTACATTCCATTACCCTCTTTTAGCTTTTGTTGATGTTCATATAATATCCTCCTTTCAAGGTACTGTAAATTCCGTTCAACTGCTCTTCCAGGTCCTTTCTGTCTTTGACAGAATTACAATGTCATCGGCAAACCTCAAAGTTTTTATTTCTTCTCCATGGATTTTAATTCGTACTCCAAATACCATCGGGGATAGGCTACAACACTGTCTCACTCCCTTCCCAACCACCGCCTCCCTTTCATGCCCCTCGACTCTTATAACTGCCATCTGGTTTCTGTACAAATTGTAAATAACCTTTCGCTCCCTGTATTTGACCCCTGCCACCTTCAGAATTTGAAAGAGAGTATTCCTGTCAACATTGTCAAAAGATTTCTCTAAGTCTACAAATGCTATAAATGTAGGTTTGCCTGTTCTTAATCTATCTTGTAAGATATTGAGTTGTATTGTATTGTATGTTAACCGGGGGCCTAGAAATGATGGAGAGGCTCCATCCCCGCCGCAGCCGCAGTGGCCCACAACCCCACGACGACTACCGTAGTCCACTTCCCCCCTCCGCCACCCCACACCGAACCAATTTCTCAGGGTCATTATTGTGCGGTTTGGCCCCCGTGGACCACCCCCCCCCCCCTCCCGCCATCCCTGGAACGTTTCACACTCTCACACCAGATGGCTGTAGCCCCTACGTTTGAGTGGTAGAGTAGCAATCGCCAACATAATGTAGCTCAGGCGGAATAAAGGAAACCAGCCCGCATTCGCCGAGGCAGACGGAAAACCGCCTAAAAGCTAAACAGACTGCCCGGCTAACCGGACCTCGACATAAGTCTGCTGGGCGGATTTGTGCCAGGGACCAGGCGCTCCTTCCCAGTCCGGAAAGCCATGCGCTAGACGGCTCGGCTAACCGGGCGGGCATCTTCTAAGATAAGTCGTAGGAACAGTATTGCCTCACGTGTTCCAACATTTCTACGGAATCCAAACTGATGTTCCCCGAGGTCGGCTTCAACCACTTTTTCCATTCGTCCGTAAAGATTTCGTGTTAGTATTTTGCAGCCGTGAATTATTAAACCGATAGTTCGATAATTTTCATAGCTGTCAACACCTGCTTTCTTTGGGATTGGAATTATTATATTCTACTTGAAGTTTTATTTATTTATTTACACGTGAAGTTCCGTAGGACCAAATTGAGTAAACGCAATCAACACTCCACCAAGAATCAGCTTAATTTATCAAGGAACTCCTCGACAGAATGAAAGTAGTGACCCATGAGGAAACTCTTCAGTTTCGATTTGAAAGCGCGTGGATTACTGCTACGATTTTTAAATTCGAGTGGTAGCTTATTGAAAATGGATGCAGCAGTATTCTGCACACCTTTCTGCACAAGAGATAAGGAAGTCCGATCCAAATGCAGGTTTGATTTCTGCCGAGTATTAAAAGAGTGAAAACTGCTTATTCTTGGGAATAAGCTAATATTGTTAACAAGAAATGACTGTAGGGAATATATATATATATATATATATATATATATATATATATATATATATATATATATATATATATTCCTGGAAATGGAAAAAAGAACACATTGACACCGGTGTGTCAGACCCACCATACTTGCTCCGGACACTGCGAGAGGGCTGTACAAGCAATGATCACACGCACGGCACAGCGGACACACCAGGAACCGCGGTGTTGGCCGTCGAATGGCGCTAGCTGCGCAGCATTTGTGCACCGCCGCCGTCAGTGTCAGCCAGTTTGCTGTGGCATACGGAGCTCCATCGCAGTCTTTAACACTGGTAGCATGCCGCGACAGCGTGGACGTGAACCGTATGTGCAGTTGACGGACTTTGAGCGAGGGCGTATAGTGGGCATGCGTGAGGCCGGGTGGACATACCGCCGAATTGCTCAACACGTGGGGCGTGAGGTCTCCACAGTACATCGATGTTGTCGCCAGTGGTCGGCGGAAGGTGCACGTGCCCGTCGACCTGGGACCGGACCGCAGCAACGCACGGATGCACGCCAAGACCGTAGGATCCTACGCAGTGCCGTAGGGGACCGCACAGCCACTTCCCAGCAAATTAGGGACACTGTTGCTCCTGGGGTATCGGCGAGGACCATTCGCAACCGTCTCCATGAAGCTGGGCTACGGTCCCGCACACCGTTAGGCCGTCTTCCGCTCACGCCCCAACATCGTGCAGCCCGCCTCCAGTGGTGTCGCGACAGGCGTGAATGGAGGGACGAATGGAGACGTGTCGTCTTCAGCGATGAGAGTCGCTTCTGCCTTGGTGCCAATGATGGTCGTATGCGTGTTTGGCGCCGTGCAGGTGAGCGCCACAATCAGGACTGCATACGACCGAGGCACACAGGGCCAACACCCGGCATCATGGTGTGGGGAGCGATCTCCTACACTGGCCGTACACCACTGGTGATCGTCGAGGGGACACTGAATAGTGCACGGTACATCCAAACCGTCATCGAACCCATCGTTCTACCACTCCTAGACCGGCAAGGGAACTTGCTGTTCCAACAGGACAGTGCACGTCCGCATGTATCCCGTGCCATCCAACGTGCTCTAGAAGGTGTAAGTCAATTACCCTGGCCAGCAAGAACTCCGGATCTGTCCCCCATTGAGCATGTTTGGGACTGGATGAAGCGTCGTCTCACGCGGTCTGCACGTCCAGCACGAACGCTGGTCCAACTGAGGCGCCAGGTGGAAATGGCATGGCAAGCCGTTCCACAGGACTACATCCAGCATCTCTACGATCGTCTCCATGGAAGAATAGCAGCCTGCATTGCTGCGAAAGGTGGATATACACTGTACTAGTGCCGACATTGTGCATGCTCTGTTGCCTGTGTCTATGTGCCTGTGGTTCTGTCAGTGTCATCATGTGATGTATCTGACCCCAGGAATGTGTCAATAAAGTTTCCCCTTCCTGGGACGATGAATTCACGGTGTTCTTATTTCAATTTCCAGGAGTATATATATATATATATATATATATATATATATACTGAGAGGACAATGTCAAAATACCCAGACTTGTGAACAGCGGTCGACAAGAGGTTCGTGAACTTACACCAGTTATTGCCTGAACCGCCCGTTTCTGAGCCAGAAATATCGTTTTAAAATGGGAAGAGTTACCCAAAAATGTAATACCATACGAGATAAGCGAATGAAAATAAGCAAAGTAGACTAATTTTTGTGTCGAACGATCACTCACTTCAGATACTGTTCGAATAGTAAAAACTGCAGCATTAAGTCTTTGAACAAGATCCTGAATGTGGGCTTTCTACTACAGTTTACTATATATCTGAACACCTAGAAATCTGAACTGTTCAGTTTCACTAATCATATTCCCATTCTGTGAAATTAAAACGTCAGGTTTTATTGAATTGTGTGTTAGAAACTGTAAAAACTTAGTCTTACTATGATTTAGCGTTAGTTTATTTTCTGCAAGCCATGAACTTACGTCACGACCTGCACTATTTGAAACCGAGCCCATGTTGACCACAACATCCTTTACTACGAAACTAGTGTCATCAGCAAACAGAAATATTTTAGAGTTACCCGTAATACTAGAAGTATACATAGGGAACAAGAGTGTCCCCAACACTGATCCCTGTGGCACCCCCCACTTGACCATACACCACTCAGACCACACATCATAGCTATTCTCAACATTACGAATAATGACCTTTTGCTGTCTGTTGCTAAAATAAGAGGTAAACCAACTGTGAGCTACTCCCCGTATTCCGTAATGGTCCAACTTCTGGAGCAATATTTTGTGATCAACACAATCAAATGCCTTAGTTAAATAAAAAAAATATGTCAAGCGTTCGAAATATTTTGTTTAACCCATCCAGTACCTCAGAGAAAAGAGAATATAGCACTTTCAGTTGTTAAGCGACTTCTAAAGCCGAACTGTACATTTGATAGCAAATCGTGCGATATAAAATATCCTTACGTAGACAGATTTTTCAGTAACTTTTGCAAACACTGAAGGCATAGAAATAGGTCTAAAATTATCTATATTCTCCCTTTCCCCCTTTTTATAGAGCGGCTTTACTACTGAGTACTTAAATCGTTCAGGAAACTGACCATTCCTAAAGGAAAAATTAGAAATATGGCTAAATACACGGCTAACATGTACAGCACAGTACTTTAATATTATGCTAGGCAGTCCATCATAACCATGAGAGTCCTTAGTCTTCAGTGATTTAATTATTGACTCAATCTCCCTTTTGTCTGTATCTCTGAGGAGCTTTTTCAGACATCAATCGCGGAAAGGCATTTGTCAAGAAACTCATATGATTCCTGGTAGAAATCAAAGTTTTATTTAATTCACGAGCAATGCTCAGAAAATGATTGTTAAATACTGTAGATATGTCTGATTTATCAGTAACAGAAATATTTTTACTTCGAACTGATTTTATATCATCTACCTTGTGCTGCTGACCAGACACTTCCTTCACAACTGACCGAATGGTTTTAATATTATCCTGTGAATTAGCTACTCTATTTGCCTACCACATACTCTTTGGCTTCCTATTAACAGTTTTAAGCACCTTACAATACTGTCTGTAATGTGCTACTGTAGCTTGATTGTGACTACTTCTAACATTTTTATATAATTCCCGCTTTGTTCTACAAGATATCCTTATCCCACTTGTCAGCCGCCCGGGCTACCTATTACTGCTAGTACACCGTTTAGAACGTTCTAATGGAAAGCAACTCTCAAAGAGCATGAGAAATGTGTTAAGGAAAGCATTATATTTGTCATCTATGTTATCGGCACTATAAACATCCTGCCACTCTTGTAACTTGACAAGGTTTATAAAACTGTATGGCTGTTGGATTAACTTTCCTACATAGTTTGTGATTAAATGTGACATTTGTTTGAGTACTAAAGCCTTTTAGTGTTAAAATTTGTGCATCATTGTCTGAAAGGCCACTCACCGTTTTACTAACAGAATGCCCATCCAGTAGTGAAGAATGAATAAAAATATTTTCTATGGATGTGCTACTGTTCCCCTGCACCCTCGTTGGAAGTAACACAACCTGCATCAGATCATATGAATTTATGAGATCTACCAACAACCTTTTTCTTGCACCATCATATCCAAAGTTATATTGCAGTCACCACATATAACTTAATTCTGGTACTTCCTACAAAGTGAGTGAAGACCCCTCATTAGCCTGAAATGCTCTGAAGTCAGAGTTAGGCGACCTATAAAAAACAGCAATAAGAAGTTTAGTTTCACTAAATTCAATTGCCCCTGCATAACATTGAAATATCTGTACAGTGCAGTGCCGTGATACGTCTATGGACTCTAATGGAATACTATTTTTTACGTACACAGCCCCCACCCCACAAAGAACTCCTTGAAAAACAGCCAGCTAATCTGTATCCTAGTAAAGGAAGTCTCTGAATTGTCAAATTATTTAAGTGGTTCTCTGATATACCAATAATTTCAGAGTCAACATCTACAAGCAGTTCGCTAACTTTATCCCTAATACCTCTTATATTTTGATGAAATATGATAATTCCTTCTCTACTTGAAAACATTACATCCTCAGAAGGTGAGCACTTAGTTAGAGAGACTCCCTTTAAGCAGGTATACCTATCAGCTGAGGGTACTTCACCTGTCTCATACATCTTGCTCACGAGATGGTAGAGTATTTTCAGAGCTGGCTCTTCCAAGGATATCAGCAGTTCTGATGGAATGTTGTCTGCACACGGGGCCTTGTTTCGACTTAGATCTTCCAATGCTCTGTCAAATTCTTCGCGCAGTATCATATCTCCCATTTCATCTTAATCTACGTTCACTTCCATTTTCATAATATTGCCCTCAAGTGCATCGCCCTTGTGTAGACCCTCTATATACTCCTTGCACCCTTCTGCTTTCCCTTCTTTGCTTAGAACTGATTTTCCATCTGAGCTCTTGATATTCATACAAGTGGTTCTCTTTTCCCTAAAGGTCTCTCTAATTTTCCTGCAGGCAGCATGTATCTTACCGCCTGCCTCTACATCCTTACATTTGTCCTTTAGCCATCCCTGATTAGCCATTTTGCACTTTCTGTCGATCTCATTTCTGAGACGTTTGTATTCCTTTTTGCCTGCTTCATTCACTGCATTTTTATATTTTCTCCATTCATCAATTAAATTCGATCTCTCTTTTGTTACCCAAGGATTTATACTAGCCCTCGTCTTTTTACGTACTTGATCCTATGCTGCCTTCACTATTTCATCTCTCAAAGCTACCCATTTTTCGTCTACTGTACTTCTTTTCCCGGTTCTTGTCAATCGTTCCCTAACGCTCTCTCTGAAACTCTCTAGAACCTCTTGTTGTTTTAATTTATCCAAGTCCCATCTCTTTAAATTCCTGTCTTTTTTCAACTTCTTCAGTTTCAGTCTGCAGTTCATAACTGATAAATTGTGGCCGGAGTCCACATCTGTTCCTAGAAATGTCTTACAGTTTAGAACCTGGTTCCGAAATCTCAGTCTTACCATTATGTAATCCATTCGAAACCTTCGAGTGTCTCCAGGCCTCTTCCACGTATACAACCTTCATTCATGATTCTTATCAAGTGTTAGCTACGATTAAGTTATGCTCTCTGCAAAATTCTACCAGGCGGCTTCCTCTTTCATTCCTTACTCCCATTCCATATTCACCTACTACTTTTCCTTCTCTTCCTTTTCCTGCTATCGAATTCCAGTCCCCTATGACTATTAAATTTTCGTCTCCGTCCACTATCTGAGTAATTTCTTTTACCTTCTCATACATTTCTTCAATCTCTTCGTCATCTGCGGAGCTAATTGGCATATAGAGTTGTATTACTGTGGTAGGCTGGGCTTCGTGTCTACCTTGGCTGCAATAACGCGTACACAATGCTGTTCGTAGTAGCTCCTATTTTTTATTCATTATTAAACCTATTCCTGCATCACCCCTACTTCATTTTGTATTTATGACACTGTATTCACCTGAGCAGAAGTCGCATTCCTCTTGCCACCCAACTTCACTAATTCCCGCCATATCTAACTGGGAATATTTTACCTCTGGAATATTTTACCCAAGAGGACGCCATCATCATTTAACCATGCAGCAAAGCTGCAGGCCATAGGGAAACATTACGGCTGTAGTTTCCCCTTGAGTTCAGCCTTTCGCAGTACCAGCACAGCAAGGCCGTTTTGGTTAATGTTGCAAGGCCAGGTCAGTCAGTCATCCAGACGAAAGATAAAAATCAAAAATTGTGGTTCTTTACAGGTACCTGAAACACTCAGGAGAATGCAGCACTTGTCATGAAGAATTAGCATCTACCAGCAATGGCATTCAAGAACAATTAACCTACCAGTTATTATCACAGCATTGGCATGATGCGAATACGTGACACTCAGCATTAAGGGGTTAATGAAGTGTAGCTCATCCACGGAGGAAGTGGCTTATAAGGCGCATGATCGACCGATTCTTGCGTGTTGTTCATCAATATGGAGCCTGCACCAAGTAGGACTAATGGAAGAGATAGAGAAGATCCAACGAAGAGCGGCGCGTTTCTTCATGGGATCATTTGGTCAGTGCGAGAGCTTTAAGAGATGCTCAACAAACTACAAGAGAAGCATTGTGCGTCACGTGGAGGTTTACTATTGAAATTTCGAGGGAGTACTTTTCGGAAAGAGTCGGACAACTCGTTGCTTACTCCCAAATACATCTCGCGAAATGACCACGGCGTGAAAAGTCAAGAAATTGGAGCTAATATAGAAGCTTACCGACAATGACTCATGTTCAAATGTTCAAATGTGTGTGAAATCCTATGGGACTTAACTGCTAAGGTCATCAGTCCCTAAGCTTACCCACTACTTAACCTAAATTATCCTAAGGACAAACACACACACCCATGCCCGCGGGAGGACTCGAACCTCCGCCGGGACCAGCCGCACAGACAATGACTCATCTAGCAGAGCAATATTAGGTAATGGAAAATGTAAGCCAAAGCCATTGTGCAGTACACCGAATCAATCAAACTGAATAAAATTCCTGAAGCTCAATAAGTTCATTAAAAAGTATATACAATAAGCAATTCATCATAGGAAGGTTCAATCACTTGTAGCTATACCAGTACTGGCTGTTCAAATGTTTTCTGAGTACCAAACTTATACACTGAAAATGGAAACATGCTCTGCGTGCCAAATTAACACTCCAGTCATGTGATCGACTATTACAGTCAAATGGGTATACTTATGTCAGATCACCCTTCTATTTAATACAAGTTTTACAATTTTAAGTACTTCAAATATATTTTCAGAGTGATATTATTTCATTATGAGTTCAAGTTTAAGTTATATTTTATAAATCACACAAAAACGCAACGGCAAGCGCTAGTCAAATACTGTAACTGTATTCAAAATGTTCAAATGTGTGTGAAATCTTATGGGACTTAACTGCTAAGGTCATCAGTCCCTAAGCTTACACACTACTTAACCTAAATTATCCTAAGGACAAACACACACACCCATGCACGAGGGAGGATTCGAGCCTCCGCCGGGACCAGCCGCACAGTCCATGACTGCAGTGCTCCAGACCGCTCGGCTAATCCCGCACGGCTAACTGTATTCAGCTTGTTGCTTCTACACTACCTTACTCAAACACTGACTCATAAAAATTCATGTTAAACAAACGTAAACAAGTGTAATAGTAGGCTTCTGCGGCCATTTTCACAGACAATAAAATTCTTCTGGGTATGTGACCTTTTTGTCAATGTGTAAAACTTTCCAACGTTTCGACCGCTACTGAAAATGGTCTTCCTCAGGGTGTATTTGCTAACTGATGAATGAGAAAAATTTTTGGTTTTTATATACTGGCATGCCTCAACCAACACTACGTAGTAAGTAACCAGCGCTATGTTACACCTTCCGCCAGTTTCTCATTTACCTGTTTCCACCAGTGGCAAGCAGTTAAGCAAACATCAATCAATTACGTCTATTCCTATCAGTGAAAAGAAATAATGCATACACCAATAAAGTACGTCTTACATACTTTTCCTCATCCTCAATACCCTACTAGACTACGATAACAGCCTCTTTCACCATAGAATTTTGAGAAGTCGGCGTACCTGCAAAACAGCGTCTTACCTTTAGGAGGAAGATTACAGAGGCGATAGAAAAAGCTAAGCGACCCGCTAACATGGATATAGAAGACGGGTACAGACATCCGGCGTCTTGGCTGCCAGCAGTAACAGCGCTACGGAATGGCAGCTCATGCGAAGCAATACACACAGGCGCGCGGAAGACCACAGCGGCCGCAGGTACACAGAGTACTGGTACGCCTCAATCGGTACTAGGAAGCCAGTAAACAGCGTTATGTCACAGGTGCCGCCCATTTCACATTTGCCTTTTTCCACCAGCGTCAAGGAATTCAGCAAACACTAATCAAGAACGTCTATTTCCACCAATGAAAAGAAATAATGCAAACACCAATAAAGGATGTCTAACACCCTTTCACCCCATTCTCAATACTCCCAAAGCTTACAACAGTCTCTTCCGCCAGTATACGGGTGTTCAAATGGCTCTGAGCACTATGGGACTTAACTAGTGAGGTTATCAGTCCTCTAGAACTTAGAACTACATAAACCTAACTAACCTAAGGACACCACACACACCCATGCCCGAGGCAGGATTCGAACCTGCGACCGCAGCGGTCACGCGGTTCCAGACTGTAGCGCCTAGAACCACTCGGTCACTCCGGCCGGCTATACGGGTGTAACTGGTATCAGTGTAGATATTTTTATTGGTGACTGAGGACGATGTACAGACTAATAATTATGGCCATTACAAATCGTATGTTGTTAGGTTGGTCAGTACTATGTCCGAAAGAACAGACACAACACATTCAGATAAGTGATTCTTCTCGATGGGCAATGAATTTACAACCTTCAGTGCGGATGCACATTTACGTTCGACTTCCAGCGGGAATTTAAATTAGCGAGCATAAAGGACATAGATGGGGACTGCGGATAGGTGGCTCTAGGTGGGAGTGTGCCTCAACTGGGAAGTGTGCGTTGAACACCATGTGCAGGTGGTTAACGTAACTGCATAGTAAGTAGGAGATGCTGGGTTCCAGTCCCCATCCAACACACGTTTTTCCTCGTCCTCGCTGATTCCGCATAAATTCCCGATGCAGCTGATATCAATGAATTTTTCTTGGAACCATTCCATTTGGTCCGTGTTTGCACAGAAAAACGTCAATATGGGAATTGTGATCCGCCCTGATGCAAAACACCTTGTTATTTGTTTACTTATTTATTCCCCAAACTAGTTTCGGCAACAAATATCACCGACATCAATGGGTTCTTTGAATCTTGTTTATTGTATGTTATGGCGAAAATTATTCTTAAAATCATGTCATAACATACAATGAATAAGATTTAAAGAACCCACTGATGATGGTGATATTTGTTGCCGAAACTAGTTTGGAGAATAAATAAGTAAACAAATAACAAGGCGTTTTGCATCAAGGCGGACTCACAATTCCCATATGGTTGTTGGAGCTTATATCATTAGTTCCTTCAAAAATGTGTGTGAAATCTTATGGGACTTAACTGATAAGGTCATCAGTCCCTAAGCTTACACACTACTTAACCTAAATTATCCTAAGGAAAAACACACACACCCATGCCCGAGGGAGGACTCGAACCTCAGCCGGGATCAGCCTCACAGTCCATGACTGCAGCGCCTTAGACCGCTCGGTTACATTAGTTCCTTCCTTTACTTTACTTTCTTCCCCCCGCCCTCTTCCACCTTCAACTTACATACCATCTTTTTGTTGCTATGTTAATTCGAAGTGAATTGCTGAAGTGTTTTGCCTCAAATATCTTTTTATATGTCAAAGATAAAATCTGTTTTCATCTTGATGAACACTTGCACGCAGCTCATGATAGAAATTAACCACGTGTTTATGAATAGATCTGTTCTATTTAGCTCGGGAATACGAGTTCTTGTTCAGATATCATATCTTGTAGGGTCGAAGTTGTGATCGATCTGACGACTTGCAGAATTCTGTCGACTACTCAGCGAGGGGAAAACAGATTGTCAGTAACTTTGACGAACTTAAAAGATACGTGAGGTGAGTAAGTATAGTCCTTCACTCATAGGATCAAAACGATGGTGTGCCGTTTGACGTCAATTTTTTCGTATGGGGTGGTTCGAATTTGTGGAAACATTTGTCAAGATATGCGGAAGACAAATAACGAATGAACCATGGAAATTCCCACTTGAGAGTGTAGCATTTTTTAATTGCATTCGGCTTGCAAATGTTGCTGTATGTGACGACCATTTTCTTCCACGATAGGATAGAACAGCGCCGGAGATTCCTCTACTGCTGCCTGAAACAACGGTGGACCATGGAATGCTCAGCTGTCGTTGACACAGCTCGTTTACTACTTGAAGATCACACATTGCTCGCAGCATCCTCAGCCATGGCAACAGTAAATCCTTCAACAATTCGTGGCGAAAATTTGGTCTCTCCCAGGAGCAATTTCCAAATCGCCAGTTAATTCGAACTTCTGAATCGCTTTCTTCAACTCCAGTGCGGAAAGAGGACCTCTCCTTTAATGAGCAGCAGCGCTATAGCTGTGGTTTTGATAAAACAGCTCTGCGAGTAAAGCCCTGCTCACCCTGTCCGGACTGTGCGCCTGGTTCCAGCGGAGGTTCGAGTCCTCCCTCGGGCATGGGTGTGTGTGTTTGTCCTTAGGATAATTTAGGGACTGATGACCTTAGCAGTTAAATCCCATAACATTTCACACACATTTCAAATTTTTTTTTTCACCTTGTCCAGCTCTGATGCACGATGGTGTTTATGTGTAAACACTATGTCGCCGCACCAGTACCGGCACCAGACGGCAAGTCATGATACTAACACTACTAACAACGCAAATGATGCAGCACACAGTATGAACACTATTCCTGTAATGTTGGACATGCATGCTGTAAATAGTTTTCCATCTACACTAGCTCAAGTGAGGAAAGTTTAATTATAACCACCATGTATTTCTGAGATCATGAAGGTGCACAAATAAAATTCTTTGATGGGTTTCAGCACTAGTTGTTCACAATTAAAAACCCACCGGGTTACAGGATCCACTGAGATTGCAACAAAAGGAGTGATTTAGTTGTCGTAGACTTCTTATCTATTTTCTTCTTCAGAGAAATGTCATCAGTAATGAATGTTGACTAACAACCACAGCAGTGTTTACACAATGTTACCTCACTAACATGTTAGTACAATTTAATTGCCACAGAACCCTGAAACAGTGGTTTCATTAGCAGGTATATAAGGAATAGTCAGTTCAGTAGCTTGTGAAGAAGCACATACTCAGTATGGAGATAAAAACGTTATTCCTTCACTTATATTGTTGCAAAACCCAGAGCAATTCTCTCTTCACCAGCAACTGATTGTCCTTTACAATTACATTGTTTCATCGAAAAAAACAGGTGATTAAGTTTCGGGTGCCGACCATACGGCAAAATACTCTCCTCTTTGCGTGCTATAATTTGCCAAAATCTCGCTTCTATATCTCAAACTGTTTGTGAGACATCAGGGATATCACGAGTATTTCACTCTGACTTTATCGCTGGCTCAGGAACAGAAATGAGTACGCTGCATAGAGCCAACGTTTTCGCGATTGCTGGTAGATAGAGACCTCCCCTAAGCCGAAAGAAAAGTTCAGTATGTTCCTAAATTTCGTAAGCAGCATATGATGTAATATGCACGGAAAGCAAACTCAGATCAATCCCTATTTTCTATTGGACTCTTCGGATTTCGCACAATGTCTTACTTAAATGTGAAATATCACAATAACTATGATCGTTAACGAAATGATGGGCAATTCACTATGAAAATGACATTTAAAGTTATAATTAGCGCAAAAATCAGTTTTTTACCGAATAGTTTCTGTAAAATCATGTGAGGAAGATGAAGAACACAGCTGGACCTTGGCTGGCAGGCTAACCAATAATCACTGCGTGTACCTGAAGGATCATATATCTATGTTGGACAGCGCGTTGGATAACCACTCAGATTATCGGTTCTCTTTGTGTGCTTACACTTACTCTTACCGCTGCCAGAATTCTAGGCTGCATCAGCACAACGGTCCGGTGGACATCACCCCACCCCACCTCATATCTATAGCAGCAACTCGAAGCTCTCCCCAGCACATGCGTGCTTGCTCCGTGGTGTTCCACCAAATCTTCTGTCCTTTTAATAATTTGCACATAGCAGACACACTGATTGTAATCTTACAAGTTTTACAGTCAATATCTCTTTGAAGGTACACTACTGCCATACCTTTACGCCGACTGGCAGCACATTTTTGTATCTACCACACAGCCGATCATATGAAGTAAGCCTGTACATATTCGCCCTACAGGGATTGGTGGGTACACGGGGCCCTGATATTGGTGAGGCACGAGCAGCGACGGACAGTTGAATGGGTCTCGGTAGCGTAGTGCACTGAGAGCAAGATTGTGGCTTGCGAAAAGGAGATATATTTGAAGGGAGCGAGTCGATGTTGTTGGAAATGGTTCAAATGGCTCTGAGCACTATGGGACTTAAGATCTCAGGTCATCAGTCCCCTAGAACTTAGAACTACTTAAACCTAACTAACCTAAGGACATCACACACATCCATGCCCGAGGCAGGATTCGAACCTGCGACCGTGGCAGTCCCGCGGTTCCGGACTACAGCGCCTAGAACCGCACGGCCACCGCGGCCGGCTGATGCTGTTGGACGTTGGGGCTTCAAGCCGTCTGTCTACAACGAAATTTTTTGCGAGAGGAGAGAACACAAGAGTGAACAGCATAGCTTGTGGCGGTTGTATAAGCGATGTGGGGCATGTTGTGTGTTCAGCAGTAGTGAATTATAAGATACTGTATTGCGACTGCACTCTGGTTTTCGTTTGGTGTGTACTGTGATATAATTATTGCATTTCGAATGGGGGATGTCGACTGAAGTTGAATATGGTTGGCCGTGTTGGTTTGAATTCCCTTATCTTATTGTCCCTTTTGGAACATACAATGGGCAGTGATTTAGACATCGTACTTACTGTGTGTTGCAAATGCAAAGTGAATTGATGGTATGTCGTTTTAGTTTAGGTAAGGCATGCCTTCCTTGATCGTACTATTACATGAACACATGAACGTCCTGTTGGGTGACAATAAACGGATGTGGGGCTATTAAGCAAAGAAGGAAGCCCATAGGGTAATTTTAGCTGAACTGCTATATGTTGCATGTAAAAAATTATTGTTTTAACTGAATTTACTTGATACGTAGTTAATGTATCACATGAGTTGTGTATATCGCAAGTTGCTTCCTGTTATGGTTAAGGTTATGATAGTCTGATATTCACACGAGTTCTGCTGCAGATTCCATCGAAGGTCAATTTGTCTTGTTTTTGGTTAAGACATACATCAAATGGGCTACACCTTGTGGGGAGGGGGGAGGGCGGGCGGAGGGGAGGTTGGAATTTGTTAAAATGAGTTATTTTGAGCCAGTATCTGAGATGCAGACTCAAATAAAAATCCAGTACTGTTCTAAAACATTTTATAAGTTTTAGGATCTGATAAACTTTTATCTTAGTAAAGTATTTATTTTTTGTAAAAAAATAGTCCTTTGGTAAATTACCTGAGTTGTCATTGGATCAAAATAATCTGTTTTTGGGAATATTGAATTCAAAAGAAATTTTGCTTTTAGAAAGAGCTTTTTTATGCATAATAAATGTGAACATAAAATATGGCCTTGTGATGTTGATAAATAAATAAGTAATATAAGCGCAATCTGTGTATGAACTGAGCCAGCCAACGACGTTACCTCTTTTGGTGCCCTGTGTTCTCTTTTGATTTCAGGTGATTTATTGTAAAGTTAACATCTTAAAGGTAAGCATATTTTTTAGTATAACCAGAGCACCTCTTTTTATATTATCGATATTTTTCTGTACTCAGTGTCAAATGTACGGCCCTCAACCTCAAGAATACCTTCCTTGAGCACTGTCTGTGTTGCTCCACGTTACTCGCATAGACAATCATATCATCTAGACATATTATACACTGATGTGGTTTTAAACCTCTCAAGACTCTGTCCAACCAACTCTGAAACGTCGGAGGTGCATTTTTTAATCCAAAAGGCACCAGCAGGGTGTCTTTCGCTGGTCTTCTAGAACTGCTTCTAGCGGATGGTAACCACTTTTATGGCCCATTGTCAAAAAATATTTGCACAGGCAAGATAGTCTACAGTTTCCCTATGGTTTGGCAGAGGGTAGGCATCTGTTACAGTCTTGGCATTCAGATATCGATAATCGCAACAAAACCTCTATTTTCGTGATCCATTCGTTGATCTTTTGGCACAACAACAATTCCTGCGCCCCATGGGCTATTACTTTCCTCAAGAATCTCATCCTTCAGCTGCTGATTAATGAACTCCTCGACAATCAGCTGTAAGTACCTCAGTATTCTATATGGTTCGCAGTTCACTCGTGACTCAGTCCCCTTCGGTATCAGGTGCTGCATAATATGCGTCGTTGACAATGGCTCCCTTGGAAAAAACAAACTGGAGCCGTAACTCCTCAATCTGCTTCTCATCATTCCCCTTCAAATGTTTCACTTTTGCTCGTAATGTGGTTTCAATGGCGTCTGGCGACGGCTCGTGGCTAACACCTGTCGCGTCCTACTATTCCTCATCCAGGATATCCACGCTAGGGATTAGCAACAACACCTAATTAACCTCAAGTCCTCAGGGCTAAAATTATCTATGTTTACAGATGCCACTTTCTCTCCATTCACCTCTTGCATACATACAATACTTCTTTTCACAAAACAACCTACTGGATCCAGTATTTCATTTGCTTCTTACAGTTCCACCACACACAGCATCACTATAGGTAATTTAGACTCAACATTAATCCAAAGCTATTTCCTAGTACCATTGAGTACACAATCATGGGAACTGAACCTTAGTGCAATTGTTCACGGTTTAATTGTTTCGTCACACATGATAAGCTCACCTCACGGTAGTCCTACACTGGGCACTGCTTCGCTTAACTGAAACACCATTCCATCAAGCTCCATTGTGTGTTGCCAGATCAGCATTTGATACAATGCTGATGCAAGAAATTCAAAAATCTAATCCCAGAATCATTTCATAGGCCTCATTTACGTGTGGATCAGTTTCTATACACTGACTGAACTCAATCATACCCAAACATAAATCTACGTCCACTGACTTCGAAAGCGAAGGCCTGATATTACTATCTCCCACTTGAGGTAACCTATACCATAGTGGGTTCCATTGTTTTCGATTCACCAGACCCCTACTGGCAACCGACAAATGCACCCATGTGTCCAATAACATCTTGAAATTCTTCTCTCCTACTACTCCTTCCACTGCGCAGTCCACCTCTGCATGCGTCACCTTAGCATCTAATTTTTCTGGGGTTCACTCTGGAATTTAACACCTGTTTGTTCCCTTGCCCAACACCCCTGGAAGTACTGCTATCATTATATTTACCTCTGCCTATACTTCCACTGTTTCATGGCTGGTGACAGTACCTATGCACATGTCCCATCTTCTCACCTTAACAGCTGAAAATTTTCCCAATCTGTCTTACAATCTGGTCGACACATGAATCTCCTCACATTCTACTGCCAACCTAACAGCTGTATGCAAATCAACTGGAACTCCTGCTCTTACTCTCCTTTACATTTCTGAAGGCTATCTCTTTCTTACCTTACCTACAAATTCTTCCATTGACTTTCCATGCCTTTTCATTTCCATATGTAACTGCTCTCGGCGATATATGGCACTGTTTTGCCTTCTACACCTCTCATCAACCTCTTTTTAAACTCTTCAAATGTCCTGCTCCATTAAGAGTTTTTATATATCCCACATAAGCCTTCTCTTCTCCTTTTAACCTTAGCTTTACCATCCCTAAATCGTCCACGTCAGTCCAATCTCCCAACTCTGTCAAATTCTTAAGATCGCCAATAAATGGTTACATCTTGTCAGTTTGCCAGAGATAGGAGCAACTAGACCCATGGGTAATAAATCTACACCTCGCTGTAGTGACTGCACTTCTAATATACCGCTCAGTTCTGTAATAACTGCTGTTAACTGCTGTTAACAGTATACGTACTGCCTCTGGCTCTGACACTCCTTGTGTTACTGACTCTGCCATATCATTGTCTTCATCTTTGCTCATTTAGAAACATAATACATTATAAATATAACAGAACAAAGCATAGAAACTTAATAACTGTGTCTCAACATAACCATTTTGACTCTCAGCAGCCGGCCGGAGTGGCCGTGCGGTTCTAGGCGCTACAGTCTGGAACCGAGCGACCGCTACGGTCGCAGTTTCGAATCCTGCTTCGGGCATGGATGTGTGTGATGTCCTTAGGTTATTTAGGTTTAATTAGTTCTAAGTTCTAGGCGACTGATGACCTCCGAAGTTAAGTCGCATAGTGCTCAGAGCCATTTGAACCATTTTGAACTCCCAGCACTGTCTAGCCATATGCTCATAATGCGTGCATGTTAAATATACTACTGCTACCGACCCTGTAAATTGTGTTGAATCACCCAGAAAATTACACGAGACATCCACAGATTCCTTATTCTTAAAAAATTTAACTTTCGAGATTGCATAGTAGTCATGCTTTCTCTCCATGATAAACGTACTCTCCACAATAAACAGTCAAATTTGTTGACTCATCACAAGATAGACTGTAGAACCGAACGTCGCACTGAAATGATGATGCCAGCAACTCTGGTACCACTTGTTAATGAAATAAACATTCGCTATCACCATATGTTACTTGCTGCATCAATACTAGTTGGCTAGGTCGCTACAGAGTGATATGTGCTCGTTCTTTGAGGAGAACAGATGTCAGTCTGAGGCAGCAAGAACCAAGCCACTCAGAAAGGACGATAACTGTTTACTAACTTTGTCTTAGCTTCACCATTATGTGTAGCACAACTTTACAACATCATGCTGCACATATAAGATTTTGACTTTTCACTTATTGTCCTTATGTGAATTTACCGATAGATATTGTAATAAAATGTAGTGAAAACCATACGTGCTATATTTTTCCACACAATAAACCATTTCGACATCGAAAAATTACGTTCTTCTACGAACTGTCGATCGGTTCTTTATCACTTCTAGAATTCTTTGCATGTATCGTTGGGACTTACCTGCCTGCGTTAAGAGCGCCGACTACTGGCACCACTTGAGGGACTGTCGGTAGTTGGGTATAGTTGGATGGACACAACGGAGCGCCAGATGTACAGTCTGCAAATACTCAATTCTCTATTATTGCATCTTGCTGCAGCCCAGTACAGGATGGCGGCGACTTGGCTCAGGAAATCCGTTGCCTGCTGATGCTGTTGACACCCAGGATTGCTAACGGAGTGCAGCGTCGGCTGGCCGTAGCCTTCGTGAGGAAACCTCCTCTGCCAGCGGCGTTCCTTCGAGCTCAGTGGCCTGTGCAAGGCACCTTGTGAAGCGTCGCCATGATTCTCGCGCTGCCTCCCTGCAGTGTAAGAAGGCTACTGACCGGTGACGTAGCAGGCAGTGACTCATTGTCCCCGCGCTGGTTTTCACAGCTGCTACCCTGGCTGGCATTGGCCCACTGTAGCAGCAGCTCCGACATCGAACAGCTTCAGGGCGGGTTGCCCTGGCGGAGATGAGAACTGAAGTCCTCAATCAGCATGGCCAGACGACACAGACCCTGTGGTGGTAGAGCTGTGGTGCTGACAGAAGTGATTTTAGTACAAATGGCTTGGGTATGTACACTTTTCCGAGCTGTGCGCGTTAGGTCTGTGATACGCCTTTTGGTTCGCACATTAAAAACTTCAGCGGTTGCTGGTGTGGAGAAGCTTGTGACACCTTTCTCCCTGAATACTGCTGCTACAACCATTTCCACACAGTACCAGGCTGGCCCATCTCAACATTACGATGGCTGTGCCACATTTCGTAAAGCACAACACCCACGATTCCCTTTGGTTGGTGCTGCAGCAGTTCTCGTTCTAACTTGACACATTTATGACTAAATATAGTCGGTTTGCTACACATGATACGGAAAACTAAGTGAATTGTAGCACATCTTGAAATTAACCGCAGATATATATCCGCAGCTCGTGGTCTCGCGGTAGCGTTCTCGCTTCCCGAGCACGGGGTCCCGGGTTCGATTCCTGACGGGGTCAGGGATTTTTACTGCCTCGAGATGACTGGATGTTGTTGTGTCGTCTTCATCATCATCATTCATTCCCATTACGGTCGAAGGAAGGCAATGGCAAACCACCTCCACCAGGACCTTGCCTAGTAAGGCGGCGCGGGTCTCCCGCGTCGTTCTCGTACGCTCTGTAAAGACGTATGGGACTTCTATATATTTATATATTTGATATGTTATTGTAAGAGTAATGCAGTCGAATTCTTGGGGTACATATAATTTGTATTTGAAAGGAGCACATAAATTTTAGTGATCTAAAGTATCCGGACACATGGCTACAAATGAATTACAAGTTCGTGGCGCCCTCCATCGGTAATGCTGGAATTCAATATGGTGTTACCCTTGATGACAGCTTCCACTCTCGCAGGCATTCGTTCAATCAGGTCCTGGAAGGTTTCCTGAGGAATGGCAGCCCATTCTTCACGGAGTGCTGCAGTGAGGAGAGGTATCGATGTCGGTTGGTGAGGCCTGGCATGAGGCCGGGGTTAAAAAAAAAATGGCTCTGAGCAGTATGGAACTTAACATCTGAGGTCATCAGTCCCCTAGAACTTAGAACTACTTAAACCTAACTAACCTAAGGACATCACACACATCCATACCCGAGGCAGGATTCGAACGTGCGACCGTAGCGGTCGCGCGGTTCCAGACTGAAGCGCCTAGAACCGCTCGGCCACAGCGGCCGGCGCCGGGATTCCAAACCATCTCAAAGGTGTTCTATAGGATTGAGGTCAGGACTCTGTGCAGACCAGTCCATTACAGGGATGTTATTGTCGTGTAACCACTCCGCCACAGGCCGTGCATTATAAACAGGTGCTCGATCGTGTTTAAGGATGCAATCGCCATCCCCGAATTGCTCTTCAACAGTGGAAAGCAAGAAGCTGCTTAAAATATCAATGTCATCCTGTGCTGTGATGGTGCCACTCAAAACAACAAGGGGTGCAAGCCTCCTCCATGGAAAACACGACCGCACCATAACACCTCTGCCTTCGTAGTTTACTGTTGGCACTACATACGCTGGCAGATAACGTACACAAGGCTTTCACCATACCCACACCCCGCCATCGGATCGTCACATTGTGTACTATGATTCGTCACTCCACACAACGTTTTCCCACTGTTCAGTCGTCCAATGCTTACGCTCCTTACACGAAGCGAGGCGTCGTTCGGCATTTACCGGCCTAATGTGTGGCTATGAGCAGCTGCTCGACCATGAAATCTAATTTTTCTCACCTCTCGCCTAACTGTCATAGTACTTGCAGTGGATCCTGATGCAGTTTGGAATTCCTGTGTGATGGTCTGGATAGATGTCTGCCTATTACACATTACGACCCTGTCAACTTTCGACGGTCTCTGTCAGTCAACATATGAGGTCGACCTGTACGCTTTTGTGCTGTACATGTCCCTTCACGTTTCCACTTCATATCACATCGGAAACAGTGGTCCTATGGATGTTTATCAGTGTGGATATCTCGCGTACAGGCGTATGACGCAAGTGATACCCAATCACCTGACCACGTTCGAAGTCCGTGAGTTCTGTGGAGCGCCCCATTCTGCCCTCTCACGATGTCTAATGAGTACTGAGGTCGCTGATATGAAATACCTGCTAGTAGGTGGCAGCACAATGCACCTAATATGAAGAACGGGTGTCCGGATACTTTTGATCACATAGTGTACAGTTTTTCTTGACACTGGAGCTTTATGATTACTAAATCTTGTATTTATGTGGACATTCTTAAATCGACCGAGGTTATTGGTGAGAAAGTAATATTCTACTGCACCCATGCCACTTTCATGCGTTCTACAGAAATAGTCGTATGCTACTCAAGACATTACTACTATAGCTTTGAGAATCCTATTATCCTTTTATCGACTTGAAACATATTATTTTCCCCAGGTTGACTGAAATCCTTTTCAGCAATACAGAATAGATGTATGCCTGTTCAAGCTCGTGTAATATTTCATCTGAGTTTTTTCTGTAATCCCTATCATACCTCCTTGTACAGCCACAGGGAACTTATTAACATAACCACTATCGAATTTTTCTCTTTTATTGGTCATACAAGGTTCATGGTGTGGGTTCCTGTAGTCATGTCCTAGTTCATGAACCACGGGCAACATATGAGTGGCCAAGTAAGTGGTCCCGACAGTCGGGATACCAGTTACTTTGGAATAAGGCTGGGCATCTCGGACATATTCTGAGTCGTGGTCACCTTTGTGCTCATACGGCAAAGACTACCAAATCCACCGGTTAGTCCCTCAGCCGTTAGCGGTAAAACCCAATGGGACTCGGGGCAAGTAAGGCTAGCAACCTGCTTCCCTGGTACTTTAAAATATGATGCTGGCAATAATCAGAGCAAAATGCCTCGGACCTTCGGAGGTGACGGAGTCCCACCTCTAACTGACAAACCAGGGACTCCTAAGATACGACTTGGCAAACAAATGGTAATGAGATGGGGAGCTATTAATATCTATTGGGGGCTACTCTGGGAAGAAGGTAGAGCTGGCAGAGGCTGCAAGTAAGATGGGGCTGGACGTTTTAGCTGTTAGTGACATTCAGGTAAGGGGTGAGAAAGAAGAGGGAGAATACAAGGTCTACCTGTCAGGAGTCAAAGCAGGAATAGTACAATGGGGTGTAGGGCTTTACATCAGGAAAGAAATGGAACCCAGCGTAGTTGCAATAAGGTATGTAAACGAACGACTGATGTGGATAGATTTGACAGTGTCTAGCAAGAAAATTAGGATTGTGTCAGTATATTCTCATTGTGAAGGGACAGATCAAGATAAGATGGATAGTTTTTATGAGGCACTCAGTGATGTAGTTGTTAGAGTAAAGGACAAGGACAGTGTTCTGCTCATGGGTGATTTTAACGCCAGGATTGGAAATCGAACAGAAGGGTATGAAAAGGTTATGGGTAAATTTGGAGAGGATATGGAGGCCAACAGGAACGGGAAACAACTCTTGGATTTCTGTGCCAGTATGGGCTTAGTAATCACAAACTCCTTTTTTAAACATAAGAACATTCACCGGTATGCTTGGGAAGGCAGGGGAACCAGATCTGTCATTGACTATATAATAGCAGATCAGGAATTCAGGAAGGCTGTGAGGGACACACATGTATTCAGGGGATTCTTTGATGACACTGATCATTATTTAATCTGCAGTGAAATTGGGATTGTGAGGCCGAAAGTGCAGGAGGTCAAGTCCATATGTAGGAGGATAAGAGTGGAGAAACTTCAGGATAAGGAAATCAGGCAAAAGTACATAACAGCGATCTCAGAAAGGTACCAGTTAGTTGAATGTAGTCAATTACAGTCATTGGAAAAGGAATGGACAAGGTACAGGGACACAGTACTAGAAGTGGCTAAAGAATGTCTTGGAACAGTAGTGTGTAAAAGTAGGATGAAGCAAACAGCTTGGTGGAATGATACAGTCAAGGCAGCCTGTAAAAGGAAGAAGAAGGCGTATCAAAAATGGTTACATACCAGAACCCAGGTAGATAGAGAAAGTTATGTTGAAGAAAGAAACAAAGCCAAACAGATAATTGCAGCATCAAAGAAGAAATCGTGGGAAGACTTTGGAAACAGGTTGGAGACTATGGGTCAAGCTGCTGGAAAACCATTCTGGAGTGTAATTAGCAGTCTTCGAAAGGGAGGTAAGAAGGAAATGACAAGTATTTTGGACAGGTCAGGAAAACTGCTGGTGAATCCTGTGGATGCCTTGGGCAGATGGAGGGAATGTTTTGAAGAGTTGCTCAATGTAGGTGAAAATGCGATCAGTAATGTTTCAGATTTCGAGGTAGAATGGGATAGGAATGATGGAAATAGGATCACATTTGAGGAAGTGGAAAAAATGGTCAATAGATTGCAGTGCAATAAAGCGGCTGGGGTGGATGAAATTAAGTCGGAACTCATCAAATACAGTGGAATGTCAGGTCTTAAATGGCTACACAGGATAATTGAAATGGCCTGGGAGTCGGGACAGGTTCCATCAGACTGGACAAAAGCAGTAATCACACCAATCTTTAAACATGGAAACAGAAAAGATTGTAACAACTACAGAGGTATCTCTTTAATCAGCGTTGTGGGTAAAATCTTCGCAGGTATTGTTGAAAGGAAAGTGCGAGTATTAGTTGAGGACCAATTGGATGAAAATCAGTGTGGGTTTAGGCCTCTTAGAGGTTGTCAGGACCAGATCTTTAGCTTACGGCAAATAATGGAGAAGTGTTATGAGTGGAACAGGGAATTGTATCTATGCTTTATAGATCTAGAAAAGGCATATGACCGGGTTCCTAGGAGGAAGTTATTGTCTGTTCTACAAGATTATGGAATAGGAGGCAAACTTTTGCAAGCAATTAAAGGTCTTTACATGGATAGTCAGGCAGCAGTTAGAGTTGTCGGTAAATTGAGTTCATGGTTCAGAGTAGTTTCAGGGGTAAGACAAGGCTGCAACCTGTCTCCACTGTTGTTCATATTATTTATGGATCATATGTTGAAAACAATAGACTGGCTGGGTGAGATTAAGATATGTGAACACAAAATAAGCAGTCTTGCATATGCGGATGACTTAGTTGTGATGGCAGATTCGATTGAAAGTTTGCAAAGTAATATTTCAGAGCTAGATCAGAAATTTAAGGACTATGGTATGAAGATTAGCATCTCCAAAACGAAAGTAATGTCAGTGGGAAAGAAATATAAACGGATTGAGTGCCAAATAGGAGGAACAAAGTTAGAGCAGGTGGACGGTTTGAAGTACTTAGGATGCATATTCTCACAGGATGGCAACATAGTGAAAGAACTGGAAGCGAGGTGTAGCAAAGCTAATGCAGTGAGCGCTCAGCTACGATCTACTCTCTTCTGCAAGAAGGAAGTCAGTACCAAGACTAAATTATCTGTGCACCTTTCAATCTTTCGACCAACTTTGTTGTATGGGAGCGAAAGCTGGGTGGATTCAGGTTACCTTATCAACAAGTTTGAGGTTACGGATATGAAAATAGCTAGGATGATTGCAGGTACTAGTAGATGGGAACAATGGCAGGAGGGTGTCCACAATGAGGAAATCAAAGAAAAACTGGGAATGAACTCTATAGATGTAGCAGTCAGGGCGAACAGGCTTAGATGGTGGGGTCATGTTACACGCATGAGAGAAGCAAGGTTACCCAAGAGACTCATGGATTCAGCAGTAGAGGGTAGGAGGAGTCGGGGCAGACTGAGGAGAAGGTACCTGGATTCGGTTAAGAATGATTTTGAAGTAATAGGTTTTACATCAGAAGAGGCACCAATGTTAGCACTGAGTAGGAGATCATGGAGGAACTGTAGAAGGGGGGCTATGCTCCAGACTGAATGCTGAAAGGCATAATCAGTCTTAAATGATGATGATGATGATGATGACAAGTACAAGGTTTTTTCCCTGAAATGTTCAAATAATTCTTAATACGTATTACACTCTGTGTTTACACACTTTATCCATTTCAGAATATCAATTTTTATGCGGGTCTATGCATTTGTAGACTAGCATTAATTTTAACTAACAGCTACAAGTAAGCTTTCGTTTGACAAGTCTTCATGCCACATCATAACATATTACTTCGGATCGACTGATTACATATCCAGTTCTCGAGTCGACTGATTACACATCCAGTCTTTTTCTGTTATCCCACTGACCTGGTAGGAAATCCTCAAGTTCATCAATGAAAGTGTTGGTGTATATTAACCATTGTTGAAAATATCTGCAGACAAATGTTGTTTCATATTTCACTGAAAGCAGGAACATTTCTCCTCTTCTTTACACATCCCATTCTTTTAACCATTGTTTTATTTCTCTTTTAGGTGATTGACATAATTATCCACAGTTTCACTGCTTGCTGAAATCCTTTTGCTGAGGACATGTTGTATATTATTTCTCTTATAATTATCGTATCCACTTATACATGGAAAATTGACTTGTCAGGACTAGTGTTACAATTGAGGGTGAAGTTAAACTGATTTATATTGAAAATTTGGGTTGTGGTGGAACCCAACTCTTACTACATGTTTCGGGCTCTTGACATTTTCTCAGCATATACTCAGATGGTAGGTTTTTGCATTTCCCGACAACTTGAAATTTTTACGCACACTATTCCACCGACCAACCCTTCCCAATCAATTTGTTCAGGAGGTGTGGTTTGTGGTATTATGTGTGTTTGCTGCCTCAGCATCATCCAGACTTGCCGTACCTGAAGTAGTGTACTAAGTCAGTCATCAATATATTGTGCCAAAAAATCGAATCATTAACTTGACTTAAACACAAATACGTGACGTTAGTCACACTAAGAAAACATCAGAATTTCGAGAAGTATTGCATAGCATTTGATCAAATTTCGTACTTATTATTCAAATTTGACATTAGTCCTTGCAGTATCCTTATTTATTTGCTTGAATTTAGTGTCATTTCCTTTAATGCTGTTTTTTATTTCTCCCAATTTAGCATACTTTGATCAGTTACAGTAGGAAACCAAAATCCTAACAAAGTTTTATGATTCTGTTCACACAGTTAAACAAAAAATGTTTCTGTTCTCAATGATAATTGACTTTGCTCTTCTCTGGTTTAGTATCATTATACATATAATCCCTAACATGGATGTTTCCGCTAAAGTAAAACTAGTCATTGTATACACTTCTATTTCTGCAGTCTGCTCTTCCTATCAAACAGATAAATTACCATTCATGTTTTCCCTCTATTTTCTTTCTCGCTCTTATGAACAGATTCCAGATCGTTGTCTGTGTTGACACTTACACTGCGAGTGAAAAACCTATTGTGCAGCGCTGTATCTACTTGACTTTGGCGTGGTCATGTTCTCTGTTTCCAGTTAAGAACTTAGTTCTCAAAAGAAAGGAGCACACACTTTATTCAAGATCCACAGTAATTCAGTGCATTTAACTATAACTATGGAATTTTCTAACACCAACTTTTTCATACCTTAGACGCAAAATCATACGTGACACGCATAACTCAACTTCAGCACGAGACTTAATTCAAAAGTAAGTCCCGTACTTTTGCAGGACATGCCTTGTATGATACCTCATACAAAATTTTGTCTGTGGTAACTGATAACACACGAAGGAGTAGCAACGTCTATAGCCCATGGGCGCCGTTTCTATTGCAAAATTTCATTGCACAACTTATCAATCAAATTCTGATTTCCAACAGTGCTTGGTTATCTGCGTTCTTCTGTTTAAGATATCCGTTTCTTGCAGAATGGCTGTCAATAGGAATGTCCCTAGACTTTTAATATCTAGGGTTACTGCACAGTGCTTTGGTGGAATAGCGTGTAATTGGAATAGTAACTCGGGTGCCAATGCATTTATTGAACCCACAGCAACGAGTCGTGGAATACTCATTCGTGGAAAATAATACAAAAATATAAAAACAAGTTTTACCAAGATTGCCAACGAGTTGATAAATCACGAAAGACAATCACTTCAAATGCTTGAAGCTATATGATCTGTGACCGTGTAGGTTGCAGATTCCTAGACTTCCGCCGGCCGGAGTGACCGAGCGGTTCTAGGCGCTACAGTCTGGAACCGCGCGACCGCTGCGGTCGCAGGTTCGAATCCTGCCTCGGTCATGGATGTGTGTGATGTCCTTAGGTTAGTTAGGTTTAAGTAGTTCTAAGTTCTAGGGGACTGATGACCTCAGAAGTTAAGTCCCATAGTGCTCAGAGCCATTTGAACCTTGACTTGCGCCATCGGTTGGTGGGTTTCCGGGTTCCGTTTAATAGGTCAGGAGTCCACTACACACAGAAGGCGGCTACACGGGTAGCGGGGGCTGTGTGAAAGGGACTGGGCGGCTTTTTAGGTTAGAGGGCCTCAGGGAACAACAGAAGGGGCGTCCGTGTAAAAGTGGGCAGGTAAAACACAGTAAGGTAGTTGTAGAAACGATTGGTATTGTAGTTGTAAATTGTCGTAGCTGTGTTGGGAAAGAAACAGAGCTCCAAGCCCTAATAGAAAGCACTGAAGCTCAAATAGTTGTAGGTACAGAGAGCTGGCTAAAGCCGGAAATAAGTTCAGCCGAAATTTTTCAAACGATCTAACAGTGTTCGGAAAGGATAAATTAAATACAGTTTGTTGTGGAGTATTTATTGCTATCAGAGGTAGTTTGCCTTGTAGCGAAATTGAAGTAGATAGCTCGTGTGAAATAGTACGGGTAGAGGTTATACCTGACAATCGGACTAAACTACTAATTGGATCGTTTTACCGACCACCCCCCTCCCCTCGACCTCCCCCCCCCCCGCCCGACTCAGAAGATACAGTTGCTGAACAGTTCAAAGAAAACTTGAGTCTCATTTCAAATAGGTACCCTGCTCATACAATTATAGTCGGTGGTGACTTCAATCTACCCTCGATATGCTGGAAAAATTATACGTTTAAAGCCGGCGGCAGGCATAAAACGTCATCCGAAATTGTACTGAATGCTTTCTCAGAAAATTATTTTGAACAATTAGCTCATGAGCCCACTCGAAGCGTAAATGGTTGCGAAAGCATACTTGACCTTTTAGCTACAAATAATCCTGGACAAATAGTGAGTATTGTGACGAATACAGGGATTAGCGACCACAAGACAGATGCTGATAGACTGATTACCGTAACACCTACAACCATCAAAAAGAAACGCAAAGTATATCTCTTTAAAAAAGCTGATAAAAATGCTCTTACCCCTTTTTAAAAGACAGTCTTCACTCCTTCCGATCTGATCATGTAAGTGTAGAAAAGTTGTGGAAAGTTTTCAGAGAGATGGTATCGACAGCAATTGAGAGAAATATGCCACATAAATTAATAAGTGATGGTACTGATCCCCCATGGTACACAAAACGGGTCAGATCGTTGTTGCAGAAGCAACGAAAAAAGCATGCCAAATTTAAAAGAACGCAAAATCCCCAAGGTTGGCTAAGTTTTACAGAAGTTCGAAATATAGCACGTATTTAAATGCGAAATGCTTTTAATAATTTCCACAACGAAATTCTGTCTCGAAATCTGGCAGAAAACCCGAAGAGATTCTGGCCAGACATAAAGCACACCAGTGGCAAGACGCAGTCAATACCTTCACTGCGCGATAACAACGGTGAAGTCACTGATGATAGTACCTCTAAAGCAAAGTTATTAAACACGGTTTTCCGAAACTCCTTCACCAAAGAAGACGAAGCAAATATTCATGAATTCCAGTCAAGAACAACTGCCAGGATGAGAAACATAGAAGTAGATATCCTCGTTGTAACAAAGCAGCTTAAGGCGAGGCCTCCGGTCCAGATTGTATACCAGTCAGGTTCCTCTCAGAGTATGCTGATAAAATAGCTCCATATTTAGCAATTATATACAACCACTCGCTCACAGAAAGATCCGTACCTAAAGACTGAAAAATTGCTCAAGTCGCACCAATACCCAAAAAGGGGATTACAGGCCTATATCACTAACGTCATTTTGCAGTAGGGTTTTGGAACATATACTGTATTAGAACATTATGAAGTACCTCGAAGAAAACGATTTATTGACACACAGTCAGCACGGATTCAGAAAATATAGTTTTTGTGAAACATAACTAGCTCTTTATACTCATGAAGTAATAAGTGCTATCGACGGGGGATGTCAAATTGATTCCATGTTTTTAGATTTCCAGAAGGCTTTCGACACCGTTCCTCACAAGCGTCTTCTAACCAAACTGCGTGCATACGGAGTATCACCTCAGTTGTATGACTGGATTCGTGATTTCCCGTCAGAAAGGTCACAGTTCGTAGTAATAGACGGAAAGTCATCGAGTAAAACAGAAGTGATATCCGACGTTCCCCAAGGAAATGTTATAGGCCCTCTGTTGTTCCTGATCTATATTAACGACATAGGAGACAATCTGAGTAACCGTCTTGGATTGTTTGCAGATGATACTGTCATTTACCGTTTTGTAAAGTCATCAGATTATCAAAACGACTTGCAAAATGATTTAGATAAGATATACGTATGGTGTGAAAAGTGGCAATTGACCCTGAATAAAGAAAAGTGTGAAGTTATTCACATGAGTACTAAAAGAAATCAGCTAAACTGCGATTATGCGATAAGTCACACAAATCTGATGGCTTTAAATTCAACTAAATACTTAGGGATTGCAATTACAAATAACCTAAATTGGAACGATCACATAGATAATATTGTGGGTAGAGGAAACCAAAGACTGCGATTCATTGGCAGAACACTTAGAAGGTGCAACAGGTCTACTAAAGAGACTGGTTACACCACTCTTGTCCGCCTATTCTGGAGTATTGCTGTGCGCTGTGTTATCCACATCAGGTGGGACTGACGGATGACATCCAAAAAGTACAAAGAAGGGCGGCTCGTTTTGTATTATCGCGAAATAGGGGAGATAGTGTCACAAACATGATACGTGAATTGGAGTGGCAATCATTAAAACAAAGGCGTTTTTCGTCGGTACGGGATCTTCTCATGAAATTTCATTCACCAGTTTTCGCCTCCGATTGCGAAAACATTCTGTTGGCACCCAACTCCATGGGGAGAAATGATCATCACGATAAAATAAGAGAAATCAGGGCTCACACAGAAAAATTTAAGTGTTCGTTTTTCCCGCATGCCATTCGGGAGTGGAACGGTAGAGAGACAGCTTGAAGGTGGTTCACTGAAACCTCTTCGAGGCACTCAATATTGAATAGCAGAGTATTCACGTAGATGTAGATGCTTGTTCCACATTTACAGTTGCTCAAAAATGGCTCTGAGCACTATGGGACTCAACTGCTGTGGTCGTAAGTCCCCTAGAACTTAGAACTACTTAAACCTAACTAACCTAAGGGCAGCACACAACACCCAGCCATCACGAGGCAGAGAAAATCCCTGACCCCGCCGGGAATCGAACCCGGGAACCCGGGCGTGGGAAGCGAGAACGCTACCGCACGACCACGAGATGCGGGCTACAGTTGCTCGTTCATTTCCTTTATTTACGAGCAAGAACTCAAAAGAGTGTTGCAGACAGCTTTATATATCAGCTACCAGTCATCGAATGTCTGTGGACTTGATTCATGAAAGCCCAAGAGGTCGCCTAATCATGGAATTTCGGCTGTTGCAGATGTTGATCAGGATTATTTCCGTAGAAATAAATTAATAAACTGACATGCGCGAAGAGGACCTTAATAGCAGTCCTAGTGTAAGCGATCACACACCCACACCCACCCACCCACCCACACACACACACACACACACACACACACACAGAGAGAGAGAGAGAGAGAGAGTGGGAGGGAGAGAGGGAGAGCGAGACTGTGTGTGTGTGTGTGTGTGTGTGTGTGTGTGTGTGTGTGTGCGTGTGTGTTGGGGGTGGGTGGATTATGAGGTTAGTAATGATACGTAAATGAACGATTTGACGTTAGTTTCGCGCGTAATTATATACCTATACTTGAGAATTAGTTAATCTTTAAGCCTGTTTTTCCTTTGCACTGAGATGACATGTAAATATTTCACCGTTAAAAATTTTCTATGAATTAATAAACGACTGAACACAACGGTACTCAACACAAAACATTGCAAATTAAATCGTTTAATATGCATCTTAAAATAATGAAAATACACTACAACTTATAGTATCTTTCCAAGTACAGGTAACTGATTTACACTTCCCGTGTCCCTAATTGCTCGGCCCCGTCCGCCGGAGGTTCGATTCTCCCTCGGGCATGGGTGAGTGTGTTGTTATTAGCATAAGTTACTTTAAGTAGTGTGTAAGTCTAGGGACTGATCACCTCAGCAGCTTGGTCCCTTGGGAATTCACACACATTTGAACATTCTGTTATGTATCCCTTACTAACTATGCAGCACGTCATCAAGTAGACTCCATACCACAAGGCACGCAGATCACTGTTTCAGCTTGATTAACTATTAGCTGCCTTTCATCTAAAAGCCACCTAAACTCAGATGACATTTCAGTAAAGCAATCATAAAATGATGCTGGAAAAGCGCAAGCGCTACAAACTGACGATAGTGTTGCGAACACAGTTCTCAAATTAAACTCATCAGCTGGATAGGTCCATCTTTAGCCATATACAGTTCCCAACTACACTCCTGGAAATGGAAAAAAGAACACATTGACACCGGTGTGTTAGACCCACCATACTTGCTCCGGACACTGCGAGAGGGCTGTACAAGCAATGATCACACGCACGGCACAGCGGACACACCAGGAATCGCGGTGTTGGCCGTCGAATGGCGCTAGCTGCGCAGCATTTGTGCACCGCCGCCGTCAGTGTCAGCCAGTTTGCCGTGGCATACGGAGCTCCATCGCAGTCTTTAACACTGGTAGCATGCCGCGACAGCGTGGACGTGAACCGTATGTGCAGTTGACGGACTTTGAGCGAGGGCGTATAGTGGGCATGCGGGAGACCGGGTGGACGTACCGCCGAATTGCTCAACACGTGGGGCGTGAGGTCTCCACAGTACATCGATGTTGTCGCCAGTGGTCGGCGGAAAGTGCACGTGCCCGTCGACCTGGGACCGGACCGCAGCGACGCACGGATGCACGCCAAGACCGTAGGATCCTACGCAGTGCCGTAGGGGACCGCACCGCCACTTCCCAGCAAATTAGGGACACTGTTGCTCCTGGGGTATCGGCGAGGACCATTCGCAACCGTCTCCATGAAGCTGGGCTACGGTCCCGCACACCGTTAGGCCGTATTCCGCTCACGCCCCAACATCGTGCAGCCCGCCTCCAGTGGTGTCGCGACAGGCGTGAATGGAGGGACGAATGGAGACGTGTCGTCTTCAGCGATGAGAGTCGCTTCTGCCTTGGTGCCAATGATGGTCGTATGCGTGTTTGGCGCCGTGCAGGTGAGCGCCACAATCAGGACTGCATACGACCGAGGCACACAGGGCCAACACCCGGCATCATGGTGTGGGGAGCGATCTCCTATACTGGCCGTACACCACTGGTGATCGTCGAGGGGACACTGAATAGTGCATGGTACATCCAAACCGTCATCGAACCCATCGTTCTACCATTCCTAGACCGGCAAGGGAACTTGCTGTTCCAACAGGACAATGCACGTCCGCATGTATCCTGTGCCACCCAACGTGCTCTAGAAGGTGTAAGTCAACTACCCTGGCCAGAAAGATCTCCGGATCTGTCCCCCATTGAGCATGTTTGGGACTGGATGAAGCGTCGTCTCACGCGGTCTGCACGTCCAGCACGAACGCTGGTCGAACTGAGGCGCCAGGTGGAAATGGCATGGCAAGCCGTTCCACAGGACTACATCCAGCATCTCTACGATCGTCTCCATGGGAGAATAGCAGCCTGCATTGCTGCGAAAGGTGGATATACACTGTACTAGTGCCGACATTGTGCATGCTCTGTTGCCTGTGTCTATGTGCCTGTGGTTCTGTCAGTGTGATCATGTGATGTATCTGACCCCAGGAATGTGTCAATAAAGTTTCCCCTTCCTGGGACAATGAATTCACGGTGTTCTTATTTCAATTTCCAGGAGTGTATTTAACTTCATTGACTGATTCGACACAGACCGCCAGTAAAGCTGGTTTACAGAAAAGGAAAGCCTCTAGTGACTAGGTTCTGAAGTAGGACGTCCAGTGCCTTCTCATGATGAACAGTTTCAAGTAACTTCTTAACTTTTGATATAAGGGATCTTCACCATACAAACATCAGCTTGTTTTAGCGCCTTCATTAAATGCCGTGATACCAGCATTAACTTTTTAAAAAGGTAACTCAATATTTTGTCGTGCCAGAACAGCACATCATTGAGACAGAAATTCAGTGGTATATTTGTGTTGTAGGTCTTTTGGATAGTGTCCTGTCCTGACGGTTACTCGATTCTGAAATGTAAGTCGAGAGCGATGAAAACAACACATTTCTTTCTCTCGCCGTGATTGTTTCCGTGGAGAGTGCCGTGAACTTAATATATACTACATGTTTATTTACATCCATTGACATCTAAGATAGGAGAGAAAATGGAAATTTGTGGTAAGCTCTATGGGACCAAACTGCTGAGGTCATCGGTCCCTAGGCTTTCACACTACACTAACTTAAGCTAAGGACAACACACACACTCATGCCCGAGGGAGGCCTCGAACCTCCGACGGGGGCAGCCGCGCGAAGCGTGGCATGACGCCTAAGACCACGCGGCTACACCGCGCTGCGAGGTAGGAGAGGCTTAAGGCGCCTGTCGTGATGACATTTAACAGTACCACGGGATTTCATGGAAGATGTTGTGCGCTGACCGCCATCAATAACGATTTCCGATGAAAATTTGATATAATTTCACATAAATAGCGCCAAATGAGCTAATCAGCTTGTCCAGCAATGGTTTCACCTTTCGTAAGTGTTGCGGGGTGTCCCATTCTCTCTTTATCCAGCACAGTAATAGATCCGTAAAATAGCTACTAGTAGCTACACATTCTCCCTCTAAATGTTTACTCATTTAGATAACAGTGTTTTTATGTGACATTTGATAATCAGCAACAGCTCTCAAGTCCTTTCTTCACGACTGCAAATCATATTTATGCCATCTGGACTTGCACGATTTAAATTACCTGTTTAAAACAAATACGGATCTCGGCCGCAATTTGGCACTGAATTAAATTCAGTGGCGACAGGTGAAAATTTGTATCAGACCGGTATTCGAACCACCGATTTCGCGCTTTACTAAGCGATCGCCTTAAGCACTTTTTTTTGTTCATCTCATTTTGTTCGTAATTGATCGTTGTATTTGTAATGGGTGGACGTCCTATGACAGTTGTTGACATTCGTCGTTGATACATTAACTCAGTATTTTTATTAGAGAGGGCAGCTCACCCTCTGACCGAACACGCTGAGCCACCATGCCAGCTAGCGCCTTGGCTATTGGGACACGCTTTCCTTCCAATGCAGATTCTCAGCTAGTCGCACACTACATTTGTAGCATCCATCGCCACAGGGGGCGTGAAACCGGAGGACTGGAAACGCATAAGCACAAGCTCAAATTTCGTTGAATGGTTTTCAGCAGTTCCTAGTAGTTTCAAACTGGACACGTGAGGAAAAGTAGTGGTTGCGCTGCACTCTAAAGGGGTGCGATCACGTTCAAAGTGGTCGGAGCCCCACGATGGCCGAGGGGGCCAGCAACTCAAAGGTTGTTAAGAACGTCGTCTTGTTGCTCATCCCACTGAGAACTGTCGCTTTTGACCTCGAAATGTGCGGGAATCAACGTCCCAAGGAAAGGAGTAGTTTCATGGACGTCCTTTATGAACCCTCTGAGGCCTTTTCGTGTCGCTTCTGAGCTCCGGTGTGTCTGAAATGTTTTCCACGGCCGCCTGTAAGAAACCTGTGTGATTTCAATGCTTGGTGTCTCCCATCTGATCTCCTTCGCACGGGAGTCAAAAGATCGAATGGACTGTGGGTAAGAGGTGGTATGACGACCTTCCCATCATATGTCACATCCACGGAGGCGTTGGGCAGAATGGTGATGCAGTTTGGTGACACTGTGAGTCCATTAACCCACTCTACACTTTAGATGAACTTCTGAGCTTTACACTTCCGATGAACTTCTGAGTTGTGGTCTCTTTTCGCATGTGCCGACATCTTGCTGTTTGAAGCGTCGCCGCCGGCCGCTGTGGCCGAGCGGTTCTCGGCACTTCAGTCCAGAACCGCGCTGCTGTTACGGTCGTAGGTTCGAATCCTGCCTCGGGCATGGATGTGTGTGGTGTCCTTATGTTAGTTAGTTTTAAGTAGTTCTAAGTCTACGGGACTGATGACCTCAGATGTTAAGTCCCATAGTGCTCAGAGCCATTTGAACCACTTGAGGCGTCACCGATGATGACGTCGCAAGGCTCCTCGCTTTTGTACTGTTACAGTGGAAGACTGTAGGCACATTTTAGCCAAATTTCAAACTTATGCGTCGCAATGGGATACAATTAGGAGGTATCGAAAAAGTAATCCTTTAATTCTGTTGCGCAGTGTAAATTACCTTTCTTTTATCCGTCACTGTGGTTGTTGCGTAAATGGTGAGAAGGTAACACACGTGGTAATCAAGTTTACGTGGTAGCTTCTCTTTCAAGCGGTCAGATTGTACACAAAAAGACCTGTGGCCTCTGTGTTTAGTGGAGGTTCAAATGGCTCCGAGCACTATGGGACTTAACTACTGAGGTCATCAGTCCCCTAGAACTTAGAACTACTTAAACCTAACTAACCTAAGGACATCACACACATCGATGCCCGAGGCAGGATTCGAACCTGCGGCCGTAGAGGTCGCGCGGTTCCAGACTGAAGCGCCTAGAACCGCTCGGTCACTCCGACTGGCTTTAGTGGAGGGCTTGAATATGTTGTTGAAGTGTAGAGAAAACGTAGAGGCTGTGACTTATTGTTCCTGGCGGTTACGAAAATACGTAGTGAAGATATCACTCAGAAGACCGCTAGAAAATAAAAAACGTGATGACGAAACAGAACATGAATTGACAGCAGCACCAATATACAACAAACAGTTAACACTCCCCCGTGCAGCGGCAGGTTGTCAAAGACTAAGGTTTGTCTGATTGAACTATTTGTCTCACCCAAAATATGGATAGCTCAATCTGAATTTATTTAACACTAAGTATACTTTGATGGATTTATTCTACACAGAAGTTATACTACGTTGGTGCAGCTGAGAACAAGTGGCGGAATTGGGATCTTGTTTGCCCTAACAAGTTGGAGCAGCAATACAGTACCCCTTTTCTCGATGTGCGGTACTGTCTCAGGTAACGATTGTGGTTCAAGCACCTGCAGAGCAGCGATGCGCGGCGCCTGTAGTTTCCAATCGCGGGCACGAAATATGGAAAGTCACGCCTGGCGGTCTATTAGACGGACAGCAGTTACTTTCTATTGGAGCTCTGAAATCCCAGCAGATTCCAGCGAGTGACACTCCCATTCGCCGGTCGTAACATGGACCAATTTGACTCACTTATACGGCAGTGTGCACAAGGAGATTAAACGTCTAGGCAGCAGCCCTCTCACGAATAAGATTTCCCTAGGCACAGCGAGTTGTCTGTAATGACTGAGGTCTAAACTGTCGGTCCTCACCAAAGGCTACACTGTAAAGATCAGTGGTGCAAAGTCGCATTCAGGACAAGTGTCCCAAGGGCAACACACTCACAACAAAAGTTGAGACCAGAATCCTCTCTGGACCGGAGACTGAATCAGAACACCTAGTCCAGACTGGGATCCGAATCAGATGTTGTGCTCCCGACTTGTTCTTTGCGACGGCCACATTAGACAACGTGTTTTGAGTTTCTGTATAGCCGTAAAGCAAACAACACATTTATCATGGAGATCATTATCTGGACAGTTCAAACGTTACCGCATGTCCAACCAGGGGTCCCAGCCAAACTAAGAGAAGTGTTTTTGTGTCCCAACATATATCATTTCAGAGCCACCATAAATGTTGTGTTCCTTCTAAAATTATTTTGAAGACATGAGACTTCCCAAAAAACTCTGCAGGCTCAGGGACGAAACCACCTGACAGCTCCTTGATAGTGTAAGGTCCACAGTAAACATGGAAACTCGCGAATTTTTAAGGCCGCAGTCCCTGATCACAAATGGAACTTATGAAAATTTCGTAACTTGTTGACCTGGTGCCCTAGATTTCTCTGGCACCCCCCACCCTACTGTGGCAAGAAGTGCCTAATAGGTAGGTCCAGGTGGGCAGTTTTTCCACTTCTTCAACTGAACGCATTGTCTGCACACTAGTGCGAGAAATTCTTGGGCCTAGCATTCTGACCCCAGCAAGTGCTTCGAGAAGTTCCATTCCCTAATAACTGCATGTGGTTTTCAAGCCACAAACGTAGACGGCAAGACTTACTGCTACCATAAGTTTCCAAACTGCCTGCTTGTTCTCAAATCTAGAAAAGGTCTGTTGTGTACTTAGGTACACAATTTCTATTATTTTTCTTCAACGACGAAACTTAAAAAAGTAGTCTTGGAGATTAAGTGTGGTTTTGACTTCGAAGTTATTAGAAATGTCACACTGGATTTGGTCAACAGGTCTGGGAAATGTGGTAATCGTGGACTTAAAGAAGAAAGCATGTCGGTCCAAACCACAAGTTGACATTTTTCACATTAAAAAGTCATTGCCAGAGATAGAAGGAAAGATAAGAGCCTGAAAAATCCTAGGAGCGATGACTGATTACAATTTTGGACTTGTAATCTGACAGCTAGCCGGCCGCGGTGGTCTAGCGGTTCTAGGCGCGCAGTCCGGAACCGCGCGGCTGCTACGGTCGCAGGTTCGAATCCTGCCTCGGGCATGGATGTGTGTGATGTCCTTAGGTTGGTTAGGTTTAAGTAGTTCTAAGTTCTAGGGGACTGATGACCACAGATGTTAAGTCCCATAGTGCTCAGAGCCATTTGAACCATTTTTCTGACAGCTACACACTTAGCAACAGAACCACTCCGAGTAACAGCTTATTTATGTCAGTATGAACTGTCAATAGTTTCATTTCATCCTGTCGGTCTTTACAGGACTTGTACATAGGAAGTTAAAGGGTATTCACACACTGAAAAACTGTTGTTGGACTTTTAAAGGTAGTTCTCATTAGATACTGAGCATCTCTCCATGAGTATCTGGTGGTTTACGTATTTCAGTGTATCTGTGAGCCATGCTTTCTACAAGCTCAAATGGGTCTATTAGTCCAACCTGACAAGGATCATATATATTTGCCTATCGCCGGTGCTAATGCATTTTCTCACCAATCCGCTGTGTCAGTAAGCTGGCCGTGTGTGGTCGCATGCGTAAAATCGGAATCTTGTACGTCAGGACTGTGAAATCCCATCCACCATCTGAACTGAGAGTCCTCAGCGTATAAAACCAGCGACATTCAACCTTCCACACCCAAACCAAAATGTCCATTTTCACATGTATACTACGCGATCAAAAGTATCCGGACACCTGGCTGAAAATGACTTACAGGTTCGTGGCGCCCTCCATTGATAATGCTGGAATTCAGTATGGTGTTGGCCCACCCCTAGCCTTGATGACATCTTCCACTCTCGTAGGCCTACGTTCAATCAGGTGCTGGAAGGTTTTTTGGGGAATGGCAGACCATTCTTCACGGAGTGCTGCACTGAGGAGAGGTATCGATGTCGGTCGGTGAGACCTGGCACGAAATCGGCGCTCCAAAACATCCCAAAGGTGTTCTATAGGATTTAGGTCAGGATTCAGTGTAGGCCAGTCCATTACAGAGATGTTATTGTCGTGTAATCACTCCGCCACAGCCCCTGCATTATGAACAGGTGTGTTCGAACGTGTTGAAAGATGCAATCCCGGAATTGCTCTTCAACAGTGGGAAGCAAGAAAATGTTAAAATGTGTGTGAAATCTTACGGGACTTAACTGCTAAGGTCATCAGTCCCTAAACTTACACACTACTTAACCTAAAGTATCCTAAGGACAAACACACACACCCATGCCCGAGGGAGGATTCGAACCTCCGCCGGGACCCGCCGCACAGTCCATGACTGCTCGGCTAATCCAGCGCGGCAGGGAAGCAAGAAGGCGCTTAAAACATCAATGTAGCCCTGTGCAGCGATAGTGCCACCCAAAGCAACAAGGGGTGCAAGCCCCCTCCATGGAAAACTCGACCACACCATAACACCACCGCCACCGAAGTTTATTGTTGGCACTATACAAGCTGGCAGATGACGTTCACCGGGCATTCGCCATACCCACACCCTGTCATCGGATCGCCGCATTGTGTTCCGCGATTCGTCACTCCACACAACGTTTTTCCACTGTTCAATCGTCTAATGTTTACGCTCCTTACGCCAAGCGTGGCGTCGTTTGGCATTTACCGGCGTAATGTGTGGCTTATGAGCAGCCGCTCGAACATGAAGTCCAATTTTTCTCACTCACCGTCTAACTGTCATAGTACTTGCAGTGGATCCTGATGCAGTTTGGAATTCCTGTGTGATGGTCTGGACAGATGTCTGCTTATCACACTTTACGACCCTCTTCAACTGTCGGCAGTCTCTGTCAGTCGACAGACGAGGTCGGCCTGTATGCTTTAGTGATGTACGTGTCCCTTCACGTTTCCACTTCACTATCACATCGGAAACAGTGGACCTAGGGATGTTTAGGAGTGTGTAAATTTCGCGTACCGACTTATGACACTAGTGGCACCCAATCACCTGACCACGTTCGAAGTCCGTGAATTCCGCGGAGCACCCCTTTCTGCTCTCTCACGATGTCTAATGAGTACTGAGGTCGCTGATATGGAATACCTGACAGTAGGTGGCAACACAATGCATCTAATATGGAAAACTTATATGTTTGCGGGTGTCCGGATACTTTTCATCACATAGTGTACCTGCTCCCGACTCTGCTGGTCGCATCGGTCCGGCTGCAACCGCGTCAGGAAATATGTTACCGTTTCCGTCAAGAGCGTGAAAACTATCACGTTTAATAAACTACCACCACAGAATGCCTCCAGAAGTCGGCCAATCTGATCACATCTTTCTCGCCAGTTTACTCTAGAAATTCTTTGATGTCATTAAGTAATGGGCGAATGAGAGCGTTGTTTATACACTTCTGAATTTCCAGAAGCCTAGCGAATGTGACAGCAATTTCGCGTGGCTTATCTTCCCACCTCGTAGGCCCAGACATACCAAGACTTGTGGTTTCTCACCATAAACTATTAGGTGGCAGCCAGCACTTGAGATTACCGCCGTCAGTCTTCTACAGAGCTGAAACATGCCGAATAACGTGAGCCTCGTCTTGGCTTCGTTGACAGGGGACTTTTGTGAGACCTGCCAGGTGACTCTTTGACACGTGTAAGCCGAAGCAAAACCTTTGAATGCCGTACGGTCTTCCCTGTCGCTCTCTAAGTTGTGTGCGAACTGAGCAGTTCTCAGGAATTCTTAAAGTGGAACTACAAGCCTCGACCGACAACCATTGCAGTTTTATAAAATACATTCCCCAGTATTAATGTCATGAGACATTTATCATAATGAAAGTAAAGTGTCCTGTCTATCACCAGTCGTGACAAGGAGCAGGTGAATTTAGCATGTAAATGGAGTGAGGCAAGCCAGACGACTTCTATTTTTCACACAGGTGACAAAAGTTATGGGATCGCGCTATACTCAGATACAGATGACGGTAGTATCGCGTACACAGCGTATAAAAGGGCAGTGCAATGGCGGAGCTGTTATTCGCTCTCAGATGATTAATGTGAGAAGGTTTTCGACGTGATTATGGCTGCATGTCGGGAATTAACAGACTCTGAACGCGGAAAGAGCTACACAAATGAGATATTGCATTTCGGAAATCATTAGGGAATTCGATATTCCGAGATCCACAGTGTTAAGATGTGCCGAGAATATCAAATTTCAGCCATTTGCCCACACCACGGACTACGCAGTGGCCGACAGCCTTCACTTCATGAGCGGCTTTTGCGTAGAGCTTTCATTGCTAATAGACGAACAACACTGCGCGAAATAACAGCAGAACTCAATGTGGGACGTGTGATGAACGTATCCGTTACTACAATGATTCGAAATTTCGCGTTAATGGGCTGTGGCAGCAGACGACTGACGCGAGTGCCTTTGATATTTGCACGACATCGCTTGCAGGGCCTCTCTTGGGCTTGTGACCGTATCGGCCGGACGCTAGACTACTGGAAAACCGTAGCCAGATTTCAGTTAGTAAGAGCTGATGGTAGGATTCGTGTGTGCCGCAGTAGCCACGAAGCCAAGGACCCAAGTTGTCAACAATGCACTGTCCAATCTGGTGGTGGCTTCATAATGATGTGGGCTGTGGTTACATGAAATGGTCTACGTTTTCTGGCCCACCTGAACCGATCATTGGCTGGAAATGTTTACGCTGGGCTACTTGGAGAGCATTTTCAGCCATTCTTGTACTTCATTTCCTCAAACAACGATAGAATTGTTGTGGATGGCAATGCGCCTTTTCACTAGGCGTCAATTGTTCACGATTGGTTTGAAGAACATTCTGGACAGTCCGAGGGAGTGAACTGACCGCCCAGATCGTCCGACATCAACGCTATGAAACCTTTATGGGACATAACCGAGCCGGCCTCTGTGGCTGAGCGGTTCTAGGCGCTTCAGTCCGGAACCGCGCTGCTGCTACGCAGCTTCGAATCCTGCCTCCGGCATGGATGTGTGTGATGTCCTTATGATCGTTAGGTTTAATTAGTACTAAGTCTAGGGGACTGATGACCTCAGATGTTAAGTCCCATAGTGCTTAGAGCCATTTGAACCATTTGACACAACCGAGAGGTCAGTTCGTGCACAAAATCCTACACCGGAAAAACTTTCGCAATTATTGTCGGCTATAGACCCAGCATGGCTCAGTATTTCTGCAGGGGACTTCCAATGACTTGATACAGGCCACGTCAAGTTGCTGCACCACACCGTACGAATGGAGGTCCGATAAGATATTAGGAGGTATCCCACGAATTTTGTCATCTCAGTGTACGTTTCGATGGTGTTCTGTTATACGTGATCACCAGTGTCTCAAAAATGGTTCAAATGGCTCTGATCACTATGGGACTTAACATCTGAGGTCATCAGTCCCCTAGAACTTAGAACTAGTTAAACCTAACTAACCTAAGGACATCACACACATCCATGCCCGAGGCAGGATTCGAACCTGTGGCCGTAGCGGTCGCGCGGTTCCAGACTGAAGTGCCTAGAACCATTGTCTCAACGAGCCCAAAAAAACGATTTGTCGAGATGCAAAATAAAAAAAAGAACTCATGCAAATTTTAATTAGCTATCAGGGGGATATTAACCAGCAGGATTACCTTTTTCATATCTTCGTTCGTTAGGAAGATGCAAACGACAGTTACTCCTTTTTCAATGGCACTTTGTATTTTTTATTTTGTGATCCACTTCCTTTTCTCAAGAATCGTTAAAAAACTGTCATTGTATCTTTAACGTAAACGAGACGTCATTAGAAATGTTTCAAAATACTAAGTCACGCAAACTCGCAACTGAAGACGGATGACTGAATCGTCGGTGTGCATTGTCCTTGTGTTTCAATTTATTTGCTGTCGACTCTGGCAAGTGGACAACTCAAGTTACTCAGGGTACACGCACTACGTGCTAGTACAGGACAGTCAGTCAATTTTATGTCATATTTAAATAACGTGAAACGTCCCCTAAGAAAAATTATACAGGACTGTGCTTAAACTGACACACAATATTTTTAGCGCAACGCAATCTGACTTTCAAAAATCCCTACAAAAGAATGGCCCTGACTAACATTAACCTATACCTTTCACAAATCACTTACCGCACAAAAATTTTCGTTACTCGAACTACTGCAATACAGTGAGCGCCACTACTGCCAGCTAAGTAAAAGATTCAAACTACGGAAGGCACTAACTACTGATAGGCATAGTTAGCAATTGAAAGATGTTAATAGAGAACAAACAATGTATTTACCTTAACAGTCATAATATATATTAATTCATGACCTCCAGTGTTGCAAATTTCAAAACTCCGCCATCTCTCTCCCCACATCCACCACTGCTGGCGGCTCACCTCCAACTGCGCAACGCTACGCGCTATTCACGTCCAGCTGCCCAACACTACAATGGCAGACAACAATGCAAACTAGCCACAGACTGCACACAGCACAGCCAGTGATTTTCATACAGAGAGCGCTACGTGGCGGCGGCGTTACCAATATAAGAACCTAAACAGCCTACTTACATAGCCCCCATGCTCCCCAGAAAAAATTTTACAAATTGTTTTGGGCAGTGGCCAATAATGATTTGATAAAATTTTTCATAATTACAATAACAAAGATATCAAATGCACACACTTATTGATACAATGTTGGTCAAAAGCTAAAATTTTCTCACAGTGCATAAAGATAGTCCTGTCATTCATCATAATAGTAATTACAGTTTTTTTTCACAAAGTCTCATTAGTAAAAGAAATTGCACACAGAAGTAGTGGATTTCCATGCAGTCTCGAAGAAGTAGTGTTGTCCTTCCAACGGAAAGACAGTGCTGACTCTTGACATGCTGACCGGTAATGGGCCACAACAGAGCAAACCCACAGCAGAGTCATTCGACGTTTTGAAGAATATTGGTAGGTAGGTCATCACAGAGCAGACCCACTATAGTCTTGGTAGAGAGTATGGTATTGGTGGGCCACCAGAGGTGCAGGCCCACTGCAGTCCTTGTAGAAATAATGGTACTGGTGAGTCAGCAAAGGTGTAGACCCACTGTAGTCCTTGTAGAAATAATGGTATTGGTGGGTCATCAAAGGTGTAGACCCACTGTAGTCCTTGTAGAAATAATGGTATTGGTGGGTCATCAAAGGTGTAGACCCACTGTAGTACTTGTAGAGATGGCCAGCAGCCATCTGCTGCGACTGTGCAGGTGCACAATCACCATCGAAGAGTCTTGCGGATAATAGAGCAAGTCCATAACCACCACTTGTGCACTCACAAAGTTTTTGGAATTGTCCTTAGAACCAGCAATGCTGTTATCCAGTCCCTTGCTGAATTATCAACACATGTGCAAACACTAACAGTCCCTACTTCTCACATATTGTCCATATACTATGACCAACAGAAATGTGTGCAGTGAAATGAATGCTTACAAGTTACTTAATTTGATGAACTGGTGTCAATTACAATATTGTAACATGAGAATACAATTACAAAGGTACAAAATACATCATTAAAAACATAACAATACAGATAATATTTGTAGTAATACAGGCTTTACAAAAGAATAGAAATAACATATACATCAGTGTTACAGGAATTATTACATGAGTACATACATAAAAGATCAGAATAATTATTGAAACATCAACTTCACACATGAGCATTAAAACAAAACAGAATAAATAATGTCTAAACATCTTTACAAAGAAAATAACATATTATCAGAAAAATTCTACAACATAGCTCTCATCAGCTAAACACATAAAGACAGGAAAAAGACAATTAAACAAGGGTACATAAACACATAGTGGGATAACACAAGGAAAGGACAGGTTTTGTTTTATTGCAGTATTTTGCAAACGAAACTTTCTTTGCTTCCTTGAGATCTCCCTTCATTCATCATTATTCCCAAAAAGTCCTATCTATACCTCCTTCCTGTATTCTATTCATATTTCTTTCAAAATAATTATTTCTGATTGTACAATACTCATTTTGGCCCAAATCTTTTTCATATAACTTCGCAATGCATTCTTTACCTATTCTCCATAGTCAGTTTCTTATATAGTCTACCCCTCTTAAGCTAACTTAAATCTACTGAGCTCAGATGCTAAACTAAGGGATGAGGCAATGCAGCAGCACAAAACAATTAACGCAAACAGCAATGAAAAAATGCAGCTTTGTGAAGCAAGCAGCATTATAGAAATTAGCAAAGCAATTGCAATATTACAACTAATATAAGGCAATGTGCAGCAAACAAGAAAAATAAATCAGTAGTAAACTGGCTTAGAAGAGTAACACAAAGTCAAATTCAGTAACACTATGCCAGTCAAACAGCAGCAGCAAATGAAATAATTTATATCTAAACATGACATAGCTCAAGCAGAAAAAAACATTACACTAAAGACAATAATGCAGACAAGGGAAATGTATATTCACATCCTAATGTCTATGTAATTAAAGTGGTGCACCACAAGAAGTTATTCTACAAAAAAAATTACCAAGTAGTTGAAAAGAAAATTCCGTATGCAATTCCTGTGAAGGGAAATGTCTTTGTGCTCCCCCATTTTTGGGAAATGTATTACAAAATTAGTATTTACTGGATCTGTAGACAGAAAATACTTATATTAGTACATCTATAAAATTCTATTTTAACCAATGCTGCAGTGCAGCTAGAATCTAGATATTAAAAAAAATGAAAATATGTACAAAGGAAGGCATGAAACATCATTCATTAGCCATATGGCATTTCATAAAGTAGTAAAAAATCTCTCAACTATAAAGACAGTAGTCATAATCAGGTGTATAGACATAAAATATTTCTCGTCATTTCATTAGGCATTTCAGTAAATCATAAATTAAGAGCTCCACATTGTAATCATATGTTTTCAAGTTTGAGCGTGTCGTATTTGGGATGCTTTCTACAAAGGAATGTCAATAGCGAGGATAAGGGCCTCCCTTTTTTTTTCTACCTGTCCCTCTGAAAACGCACACACTAATGGCTTTTTCTCCAGGCGTCTGACGCAGCTGGGAGCCCATGCCGCATTACGTGCAGGTGGTCACTTAACTTTCTTACGGAAATATTTACGACAGCAGTTTCTGCTACAGTGACAGTCTCATATACAAAATTTCACGGGTCGAGAATTTGCGTTGAAAATGTGTAGAAACAAAATCTTATGAATATAACAGTGTCCAAAAAATTTTTGCCAGCATTGTGATACATTCATGCATTTACACACATTTCATAACTCTTAAAGTACGATTCTTGGTTTCCAACATCCTTTTCAGAAATCAGAGTCCCTAACCACTATTCATTACTCCTTACCTTATTACACATATATATATTCTTCGACACGTCAATCTTGCGACGACACTTCAATATTTCATCATAATAAATACATAGCATAATCAAATTCCTCATATAGCATCAGCTTATTGATCATAAACATACCGCAACAGCATAATACACATAGTCATAATAATAATAACATCATAACACCTCAGTCAACTCTCAAAATCGTCGTAGCTTCCTCCAATAATTTCAAAACCTAAAAAAATTCTCTGCTCATGTCAAAAGTGTCATCTGCCTCAAACGTACTTTAAAAATCGTGATCCCATACCAAATATATCATTCAAAGCTCTCATAATATCACAATGGGTCTAAAAAAATATGAACAGTTCACAAAGTACCGACAAAATACAATTTCGTAAGTGTGAAGTTATCCAACGGTGTAATTACGTAAACATCTGTCACTGCCGTAGTAAAAAAGTTTGTCTCTCTCAGTTAAATGATCAGATAGCTATGTAATTTATGTGTTAGAGGAATATGGTACCGATGTGTAAAGTTGTATAAGCAAATACCATATTAGCTAGGGCTCCTTGTGCTTGCCAAACGCATGATACACAAAGTAAGCGTGTACCCCCCTGAGGATGAATGTAATTATACCCTCAGGTGTTACAGATTACAGCAATGGAATGAAATGTATCACGGACAACCTTTGTATCATTGTACTGCAAATATCTTTAAAAATAAATGTTTTAAGCACAAAATTAATCACTCAAATGCGTGTCCTGTAGCGCTAAATGTGTGTCTTGCTGTAAGATAATCTCTGTGGAAGTGTCGTAGTTATTGTCCTCCGAAAGCTAAGTTCTGCAGAAGTCAATGTACTTACCTCATGATAAACAAAAGTGAAATGCTTTGCGTATAGATATCTTAGTTATTACGCTTATTGTTGTGATGAAGAAATTACTGTGCTGTAACGTATTGTTGTGCTACGGAAAAGGCTGTCTCATTGTAGCTATACCACAAAAGTTACTACTAAAACATGTTTTACTTTCCAGAATAATACAGAAAAACTGTGCAGATATGAAACAGAAACACCGCAAAAGCAACATTGGAAATTGTCACTCATTAGTAGCGTCGTGATAAAATCGTGTAGCTGTCACACAAACCAACCACTGTGTCATCTCGTATCTCACAGAAAGTACTTTAAATCCAGAATGTATTTTCAAGTAAACCAAAATGTTGCATTAAGATCTCATTAGCAGTACTGGTAAATGTTCTAAGTATGTGAGCCTTATAGTCGTTACGTAACCGTGCAACTAACAAGCAAGAATGCACCCACACAATAACACTGTGTCGTCTGTTCACAATAACAATGCATTCGTAATTTCTGTTTAAATAAGTTCTCTTGGTTCTTGACTGGATAGTTAGTTAGCTTTAAAACATAGTTGCATGTTAACAGTTTGTAAGTGTGACAAAGAGTACAAGTAACGTGAAGTGAAAAATTTTATAGCAAAGACTAAATTAAAAAACAGTTTATCTCTCAATAAACGGTTTTACATGTGAGATGTGTTGTAACCCTTTGCTCTTCTCAGTACGCAGAGTTTCAACTTGAATGCAATTATCATGCGGTATTTGTCTGTAAAGAATACTGGAATTTTGCTCAAGGTTAGCGTCTATGTTATTTTTCCCTGAGCCAGCGGGCGCAAGTGGCTGCCTGTGGTGCGAGTCATTGTCTGTTTCTTTGTTGGCGCGCATCGTTATTGGGATTAGGAGACCTAACTTCTACAAATTCGCCTTGCCGAGAGGGCCCAGCACTGTTTAAATCCCGCCAGTTCTGATGAAATTCACGTCTGTCGTTACGATCACATCGTCTGTCGTCATGTCGGTAGTTCCTGTAGTTTCTTTCTTGTCGGTTAAGTGGTGGAGAATTTCTCCCTGAATCGTAACTGTGCGCTGGACCATTGCGTCTGAAGTTATTCTGTCTCCTTTGATAATAATTATTTTGGTTACCATATTGTCTGTTTCTCTGATTGCCTCTGTGATAGTCATTACTGCGGAGAGGTGATCTTTCCCTGTAATTATTACTACTCTGCCAACAGTTGTCATATGGGTGGTGTCTGTTTTGGTCACAATTTACGTTGTAAGAATAGCCTTGTTCTGTCTATTTTTATTTCTGTCATCGCGGGATTGTGACGGATGTGACCTGTAATTGTTGTGCTCCTGTTTTCGCGTCCCGCGATTGTCAGTGTCAATTTCCAATTCTTGTAACAGTCCCTGAAAAGCTTCAATTGTGTCTTTGCAACGTCCTGCCAAAATAATATATCGAAAATGTTCAGGCAATTTGATTAAGCAAATGTGGATGAGTTCTGATGGGCTGTATGGGTTTGACAGGAACTGATTCTTGTGCAATATGTCTCCAAAATATTTCACAAGACTGGAAAATTCAGATTGTTCGAAATGTTTCATCATTATGATGCTATGTTTTACTCGGCCTTGTGTGGCTTGAGACCAGTATGCTGAGAGGAAGGCATGGTAAAATTCTCCTTCCCTGTGGCAATCGTGAATGACCGATCGCATTCTTACAGCTGGTTCATTCTCTAAGTAGCCACACATAAATTCTAACCTGTGCTCCAATGACCAGTTGGGAGGAAAACAATGAGAGAATTGATGGAGCCACGCTCGTGGATGAATGTCGTTGGCAGAATTCTTAAACATTTTGAATTTACGTGTAGTAATGAACAGCTTATAGTCAAAATCATCGTGTCGGCGAGTAGCATATCGGTCATTGTTACGTCGTGTCGGCGGTTCCATCTCAAAATTCGGTGTACCTTGCCAATTTCTTTCATAATTTCCGAACTGCCCTGAGTTATTATTTTGTGGCTGTTCCGTATTTCTATGTCCCTCTTCCCGTATTGGAGCGCGAGTGGCCTCTGAAATACGTAATTCTTGTATTACCTGCGTCAGCTGATCTTGTACTTCCCGGATTTCTCTTTGGTGTTGAGTATTAATTTGATTCTGATTTTGTTTGAATTTCCTAATTTGTTCGCACTCTTCTGTGTCAGTGATGGCTACAGGTCTTGTGTCATTCAGATCATCATCTACCTTTGCAGATAAGTTAGTGAACTGATCCGAAAGTTCGGCTACTTTCTCCGATAGTGTACTTATTTCCTCAGTGTGTTTTTCTGAACAAAGTTTCAGAGTGTCCATTTGTGTTGAAATCGTATCTACTGTGTCCTTTAAGTTTTCTTGAGTTTTTGCAAGTTGCGTAACCGAATCGGCAGATGCAACTGAGTCAATTTTAGCTTGCAAGGTGTCGTGATTTTCATGAACAATAGTTCGGAGTTCTTTTATGGCTGCTTCAGGATTCTGTAATGCATTTTCATCCCGTGGAAAAATAGGTTGAAAATGCTCACAAATTTGTGTTTTTACATCATTACAGGCTTTTTGACATTTCGATTCAATGTTATGTAACTCAGTAGTTAAATCTTCACGTGTTTCTTCAAGCGTATGTTCCACTGAGTCTAACTTTTGAAGCTTTTGTTCCATTGTGTCTAACTTTTGAAGATTTTGTTCCACTGTGTCTAACTTTTGAAGATTTTGTTCCATTGTGTCTAACTGTTGCTGTGTTTGTCTATGATTTTGTTCCATTTGTTGCATTAGCTGTAATAACAATGCATTAGTGTCTGGAATCTGTTCCTCTACGCTTTTCGGCAGTGCATTTGCACCGGCAACATTCACATTTTGACAAGCAGAAAATGTGTCTAGACTTATTTGAGAAAACGGTGAGGACCCAAAACCTGAACCTACAGTACTTGCGAAATTGTGTCCTGTCATTTCGAATTCCTGAGGCGAGCTGTTGCCGACCGATCGATCGATAATGCTTCCCTGTTCACTAATTGTTTCACTGCCTTCACCATTATTTGCCGCCCGCTCCATTTCCCTATGCACAATTACCAAATTACTATGTTGAATTTCTACCAAATTACTATGCTAACACACTGCTTTCGTCTTCACTGTCATTTCTCAGTTTACTTTTGAGCCTAGTATTACGTTTTTCACACGCCATTATTGTCACAATATTTCACATGACAACACGGAAAAGCACAATTTGAAGAGCAAAAATAGGGGAACACATTAACATAGCACTGAAAATAATATCTAATTAATTTAAGCGCAGCTGCGAAATACTTGGTGCAAATCCACACGCATGCAACAACTGTTTTACTGTACAACAATGAAAGACTGCAACTACAAAGGAGATTCTCTCTACAATTACGCACTAGCAATAAACAAAATCTACACTAATTACGCAAACTACAAGAAAAAATCAGAAGATTCCAGTGAGGTATCCTCGGCTAAGGGTCGACATATGAAACGTCCCCTTAGAAAAATTATACAGGACTGTGCTTAAACTGATACACAATATTTTTAGCGCAACGCAATCTGACTTTCAAAAATCCCTACAAAAGAATGGCCCTGACTAACATTAACCTATACCTTTCACAAATCACTTACCGCACAAAAATCTTCGTTACTCGAACTACTGCAATACAGCGAGCGCCACTACTGCCAGCTAAGTAAAAGATTCAAACTACGGAAGGCACTAACTACTGATAGGCATAGTTAGCAATTGAAAGATGTTAATAGAGAACAAACAATGTATTTACCTTAACAGTCATAATATATATTAGTTCATGACATCCAGTGTTACAAATTTCAAAACTCCGCCATCTCTCTCCCCACATCCACCACTGCTGGCGGCTCACCTCCAACTGCGCAACGCTACGCGCTGTTCACGTCCAGCTGCCCAACACTACAATGGCAGACAACAATCCAAACTAGTCACAGACTGCACACAGCACAGCCAGTGATTTTCATACAGAGAGCGCTACGTGGCGGCGGCGTTACCAATATAAGAACCTAAACAGCCTACTTACAAACGTCATGTTTACATTAATGTACACTGTGAAAATTTTTTGAACAGATCATGACGAGACGAAGTGGTTGCCGAATAATATATACAAAGTTCTATTTAAAAACGACTTACCGTAGTTTATATCTTCGTAACAAACAAAGTTACAAGGGAGGCAATCATACTGATTAATGTGCCATGGCAACTAAACAACGTTGTTTTGATACTTTTTTTATTTTAATTCGTGACAAAAAATTATTAGGACTGGTCAAGATAAATGGGGCATGTTGTCAGCTGTAGGGAATCTTGCAGATTTACATATTACGAGTGTGCAGTATCCTTATATCCTGAGAAACAGAAGAAGTGATTGAAAAGAATTTTATATATCTCTATAAATAAGTCCTCAAAATATTTTGCGAGATCAGATATGGAGCCGGCCGGAGTGCCCGTGCGGTTAAAGGCGCTACAGTCTGGAACCGAGCGACCACTACGGTCGCAGGTTCGAATCCTGCCTCGGGCATGGACGTGTGTGATGTCCTTAGGTTAGTTAGGTTTAAGTAGTTCTACGTTGTAGGCGACTGATGACTTCAGCAGTTGAGTCGCATAGTGCTCAGAGCCATTTGAACCATTTGAACCATCAGATATGGACAACACGATTTCAAATAGTTTTGTTTGATGTCCGTTTGACACTGTCTGAAAAATGAGGACGTCTCTGTATTTACCAGGACGTGTTTGGTATATTTCGCTGTTGTTACTGTCTCGAGCTTTCCAAAGCCTCTGCGAGATTTTGGAGAATTTTTTTGTGGTTATCTCAGTCCGACTTACCTCTTTCCCGTATGCAAAAAAGTGTCATCGGCGAAGAATCGTACTCCACTACCACCAAAGACAACACAAGGGAGGAAGCTGCTGTCGAAAGACCAATGGATGTGGCCTAGCCGAGGAACACCGCCAGTGATTAATAACCATTCTGCGTTAATTTTTGGATACTTTCAAATACGGGGTGTTGAAAAGAAAAGGCAAGCAGCCGATGATAAAACACCATTTCAACATTAGAAAACATCCACCAATTAGACAGTCCTCTTGTAGAGTGTTTAATGTCCACTTCTCTTTTGTTCTTATTTAATATTAGATTAAACTTTAATTTAGAATTGCATTTAGAAACGTGAAAATGTGAAAGCTACTTTACTATGCGTAGCTTTGTTTCACTGTGGAAAGTTAACCGTGCGTGTTCTAAGACAATTTGACTTCGAGCCACTCACATACTTGGGAACCAATCCCATATGCTCGTAACTAAGGTACGAGCATATGAGATTAGTTCCCAGGTATGTGAGTGGCTCGAAGACTTCTTAAGTAATAGAACCCAGTACGTTGTCCTCGATGGTGAGTGTTCATCGGAGGTGACGGTATCATCTGGAGTGCCCCAGGGAAACGTGGTAGGTCCGCTGTTGTTTTCTTTCCACATAAATGATCTTTTGGATAGGGTGGATAGCAATGTGCGGCTGTTTGCTGATGATGCTGTGGTGTACGGGAAGGTGTCGTCGTTGAGTGACTGTAGGAGGATACAAGATGACTTGGACAGTATTTGTGATTGGTGTAAAGAATGGCAGCTAACTCTAAATATAGATAAATGTAAATTAATGCAGATGAATAGTAATGTTTGAATACTCCATTAGTAATGTAGCGCTTGACACAGTCACGTCGATTAAATATTTGGGGGTAACATTGCAGAGCGATATGATGTGGGACAAGCATGTAATGGCAGTTGTGGGGAAGGCGGATAGTCGTCTTCGGTACATTGGTACAATTTTGGGAAGATGTGATTCATCTGTAAAGGAGACCGCTTATAAAACACTAATACGACCTATTCTTGAGTACTGCTCGAGCGTTTGGGATCCATATCAGGTCGGATTGAGGGAGGACATAGAAGCAATTCAGAGGCGGGCTGCTAGATTTGTTACTGGTAGGTTTGATCATCACACGAGTGTTACGGAAATGCTTCAGGAACTCGGGTGGGAGTCTGGAGGAAAGGAGGCGTTCTTTTCGTGAATCGCTACTGAGGAAATTTAGAGAACCAGCATTTGAGGCTGACTGCAGTACAATTTTACTGCCGCCAACTTACATTTTGCGGAAAGACCACAAAGATAAGATAGATTAGGGCTCGTACAGAGGCATATAGGCAGTCATTTTTCCCTCGTTCTGTTTGGGAGTGGGACAGGGAGAGAAGATGCTAGTTGTGGTACGAGGTACCCTCCGCCGCGCACCCTATGGTGGATTGCGGAGTATGCATGTAGATGTAGAAGAGGGAAAGGAAGTCATCGCAAATGACAAAAACTGCAATTACAGTACACAGAACGATCACAGTTACTAATGAGAAAATAAACGGTCACCAGCAGTGTGCAACCTTAATTGATCTTCAAACCTGTAATAATTATAAAAGTCTCCATTAATTCCAGTAGCACTTTCGTCACAAAAGAAGATTTACTCCGAGTATTGCAACAGGTTTCACCATACCACATGTATATTTAACAATCACCATTATACAATTTCACTTCCCTGATCATATAAACAGTTAACGGCCTGTTGATCTGACAACACCAAACCTACAATTAGCAGGATGTGTAACATTTGCTAAAGAGATTGCCAAGTGTGTCATTTGTTTCAGAAAAATTTACATCGAGAGAAACTTGTCTTGAAAATTACATCATTAACAACATAACTTTGACATATTACAGTTTGGAAAGAAAGTGTAGTTCGTGTCTGTGTAAAATCAGCAGTAGTTTTCAATGAATTCACTTTAGTACCCAATCTGCCCCAAATTAAAGTAACTTGCACTTATTCGACTTCCACCTTTGGCTACTTTCCAGATGGACAATGGTTCATCTATTTATATATAATTCCTGGAGCTTTCTTTAGCAACACTTCCTATCACAGAATAATATTTGCTCCCTTAAATACTCATGAAAAGGTGAAATAGGTCTGTATTAGTGAAATGTTATCGCAGTTACCAGTATGCACTTTTCACAACCATCATTCATTACACATTTATTTACTACTATTGTGAGAGGGAAGAATGAATTACATTTACCATTCGAAACCTTTGTTTATCAACTTTTGAGAAAGTCCATGTGAGTTAGAATTGAAAAATAGTACATTTATGTCAGGCAAGCTGCATAATATAACTGTGTCTTTTTACTTGTGTGACTTTTATCTAGATGTATGGTTTTTCCAATTCTTCACGACCAAAGCTCGACTTAACCCTATGACTGCTCTGGACGTGTTAACGTATGCCACTGCTACTGTTCGCAGGTGCTCTGGGCGCATTTATATGCCCCTTTGATCCTACTGGCAGGTGCTCTAGAAGTATGCCCCCTAGCCGATGCCTTTGTGTCCTCGACGTGTCAGTACGGCCGGCCGCTAAGGTCTCCTGTAAGCTCCGAACGCATAACGTGCACGGCACTCAGTGGCCAGTATAACTGCTTAGTACCCGCATTTCCATTCTGAGAGTTCAGCAGCTTTCCATCGTTCGGCCTGTGTGTGCTTTTTGCTGTGAACCTATGTTGCTGTTTTTACGAGGGCAAATCAGAAAGTCTTTGCCCATATTTTTTATTAGCCAAAGTGAGATACATACAGGTAATGACAAATATACGTCGTATTCTACGTATTACAATATTTTTCCGCATAGTCCCTACTCCGGTTCACACATTTGTCCTATCGCAGCACTATATTTGAAATGCCCCTGCGGTAGAACTCGTCTGGCTGACTATGGAAGCACCGTCATCATTACTTGTGAATCGCTGTCCTGGCAGAAACTTCTGCAGTTCGAAAACGTGGAATTCAATTGAGGCGAGGTCTGGACTGTATGGTGGATGGTCCAGAATTCCCCAGCGAATTTCTCATCGCTTTTTGGCAGTTCTGTATGCCACAAGTGGTCTCGCATTGTCGTGGAAGAGAATCACGTTGTTCACATCGAGAATCCCTCGGCGCCTTTGCCTCAGACGTGACAGTGTGAGACAATAACGTCGGCTTTGATGATTGCACCTTGTGGCATGAAATCCAGTAGGAGCGGTCCACGGCTATCCCACAATGCCGTTATCAGTTTCCCAAAACACGCGCTGAACGGAATTTTTAGTCACAGGCGAGCCCGGATGTTTCCACACCGTGCACTGCTGCTTGGATTCTGGCGTGAAACGCAGTATCCACGTTTCATGACCAGTAACAATGTTGTCCTGGAAACCCTCATTTGCAGATGATTCAGAGAAGACATCATTCGCTTGCTTTTCATTATGTCATCCAACTACACTCCTGGAAATTGAAATAAGAACACCGTGAATTCATTGTCCCAGGAAGGGGAAACTTTATTGACACATTCCTGGGGTCAGATACATCACATGATCACACTGACAGAACCACAGGCACATAGACACAGGCAACAGAGCATGCACAATGTCGGCACTAGTACAGTGTATATCCACCTTTCGCAGCAATGCAGGCTGCTATTCTCCCATGGAGACGATCGTAGAGATGCTGGATGTAGTCCTGTGGAACGGCTTGCCATGCCATTTCCACCTGGCGCCTCAGTTGGACCAGCGTTCGTGCTGGACGTGCAGACCGCGTGAGACGACGCTTCATCCAGTCCCAAACATGTTCAATGGGGGACAGATCCGGAGATCTTGCTGGCCAGGGTAGTTGACTTACACCTTCTAGAGCACGTTGGGTGGCACGGGATACATGCGGACGTGCATTGTCCTGTTGGAACAGCAAGTTCCCTTGCCGGTCTAGGAATGGTAGAACGATGGGTTCGATGACGGTTTGGATGTACCGTGCACTATTCAGTGTCCCCTCGACGATCACCAGTGGTGTACGGCCAGTGTAGGAGATCGCTCCCCACACCATGATGCCGGGTGTTGGCCCTGTGTGCCTCGGTTGTATGCAGTCCTGATTGTGGCGCTCACCTGCACGGCGCCAAACACGCATACGACCATCATTGGCACCAAGGCAGAAGCGACTCTCATCGCTGAAGACGACACGTCTCCATTCGTCCCTCCATTCACGCCTGTCGCGACACCACTGGAGGCGGGCTGCACGATGTTGGGGCGTGAGCGGAAGACGGCCTAACGGTGTGCGGGACCGTAGCCCAGCTTCATGGAGACGGTTGCGAATGGTCCTCGCCGATACCCCAGGAGCAACAGTGTCCCTAATTTGCTGGGAAGTGGCGGTGCGGTCCCCTACGGCACTGCGTAGGATCCTACGGTCTTGGCGTGCATCCGTGCGTCGCTGCGGTCCGGTCCCAGGTCGACGGGCACGTGCACCTTCCGCCGACCACTGGCGACAACATCGATGTACTGTGGAGACCTCACGCCCCACGTGTTGAGCAATTCGGCGGTACGTCCACCCGGCCTCCCGCATGCCCACAATACGCCCTCGCTCAAAGTCCGTCAACTGCACATACGGTTCACGTCCACGCTGTCGCGGCATGCTACCAGTGTTAAAGACTGCGATGGAGCTCCGTATGCCACGGCAAACTGGCTGACACTGACGGCGGTGGTGCACAAATGCTGCGCAGCTAGCGCCATTCGACGGCCAACACCGCGGTTCCTGGTGTGTCCGCTGTGCCGTGCGTGTGATCATTGCTTGTACAGCCCTCTCGCAGTGTCCGGAGCAAGTATGGTGGGTCTGACACACCGGTGTCAATGTGTTCTTTTTTCCATTTCCAGGAGTGTACTTAGGCACCCACCGACATGAAACCTTCCAGTACCCTAAGGCCCCGTGGACGATGTTGTAAGCACTCCCATATGATATGCCAAGCTCCCGGGAAATGGCCGTGACGTGCACACGCCGATCTGCTTTCACCATTGCATCCACGCGGGAAATGTCGCCAGTCAACGGCAAATGCGGCCTCCCCGACCAGTCATTGTCATGCAATACTTCGTGGCCTTTGTCGAACTCACAACATCCCCCATATGAAGGGCTTATTTCAATAGTGGTACAAATCCATTACCTCCACTTTTCTGTCTATAATGCTTCTGAGATTAATGGTCGAAACAAAGAGAAAGAAAGGTTTATCTCTAGCAAGAAGCCATATGCTTGAATATTTCTGGTATCTCAATTGCAGATTTTTCAGAGCTCATTTAACTTTAGGACTCTGTATCTCAGAATGAACAAAATGGACTTGTACCACTATTGAAATAAGCCCTTCATATGTGGGCTGCAGATCTCTATGGGCGTTCGTCCCTTTCTCCATAGAAAACGAATCAGACTTCATTGCTCTAACGCCATGGACGTATGAAGCACAGCCGCCATCTGTAACAACTGACAACAGCGCCGTGTGGCGGAGCTACCAGCAGATAAGGCCAGCACGAACAAAGAAAGAGCCAATGCTAAGAATGGATATTTACAGCCGTAATTTGGCTAAAAATATAGGGGCAAAAACTTTCTGATTTGCCCTCGTATTTTTGTTTTTGATGGAGAAAATGACACGCCGTTGTGGTTGTTCAGTCGAAAAAACTATGCAGATGGTGACAGGGAATTATAACTGGTACTTGGAATCGTAGGATAAAAGAAACTGAAGTAGACCATCAGATGCCTCCATATAAAGCCTTTTGCAATAGTGTTGCTGCAGAGATTAGTTGGGAAGGTGCTATCATTACACGTTGCTGTAATCCATTCTCAAGGTTGTAAATGCTGACACACAGTCATTGACATCCAGCAGTGGCTTCCTGGCGAGCTTTGCACCTGAACGTAGCAAGCTCCAAGTAGCACATGCAAATGTCCAATCTCTGCCAGCTCATCACGACGAGATACTTTATATATTTCAAAAAACACAGATATCCATGTAATTCTTCTGTCAGAGACGCTGTTCAAATCATATATTTCCACTAGTTCGGTAAACCTAGACCACCACATCTTTCTAAGACTCGACAGATGTAACAGGGAAGGGGTTCGAGTATGGGCATGCATAAGCTCTGATTTATCATCTACTGTGCTACACACATCCAAATATAATAAACATAAACAAGCGTAATATCTGTTTGTAGAGATAAAAGCCCTTAAAAGAAAGTGCGTGGTATGTGATCTCTACAAACCTCCCAAATCAGACTGGTTTGCCCGCGAAAACTGCTCCTTCAAGTTATAACACTTCCACCTGCTACTACTGTACCATAACCTCAATGCTAGAAACAGGTTGTGACATAAAACTATTTTGTTAAAGCAACTATGGCACAAAGCAACAGAGCAGTGTTACCCTCTGAGAGGAATTTTGTTATGTTGACCGTGTTGTTCCTAACGGAGATGGCTTATCGGAAATGAAAGTCAGAATTACGTAAATATTTGAATAGTAACAAACAAAATTTTGCCTAGCTATACTGTTTATAGAATAAGGGAAACGGTCACCAGCCTAATTAGGCAAGAGAAAGATTACCGTTCTCGTTTAAGAAAGTAGGTATAACTATAACGGACAAACACAACCTAGACTTAGCCACACGCGAGTGCAATGAACTCTGACACACATATGTTTTAAGATTGAAGCTAACAACTGGAGCAGCACAAACTACGTATTTGCAAAATTATAAGAGATACCGAAACACCCTATTACTTTCAGGCTTACATAAAGTGAATGGTCTTTATAACATTACTATTAACATGCACTTCTAATACACAAGATACACAAACACTTAGCAAACATGAATATATAATGTTTCACAACTGCAGCTTTCTCACTTTTACTACAGCGAAACACAATACTGACCAAATTGCAAGAAACTGACTCACCTTTTAGAATTTACTACAGACAATAATGTGATCATTTGCCTTATAAGCCTCAGTCTTAAGAACTTCCATCGTTCACTGTAGCAAGTGTGTAGTACAGCCACAAACAGTACACGAAAAATTAACATCAAATACCTCCTGAACTAGCTGAGTTAATTAATTTGTTACTCTAACATCCCTATGATACTGTATTATAAACAGAGTTCAATGAGGTGTTCAACAAGACATAAGACAGAGTTTAAATCTCATCCGCAAGTGAAGTCTCACCGCAGAAAGAGCAACAGAATGCTCTTTCTGCGGTGAGACTTCACTTTAGACACACACACACACACACACACACACACACACACACAGCCTCATATAACAAGCGCTTGCCTCACAAATGCTGTTAAACCCTAGCATTGTTCAACTTTTAGTTCATCTTTAACAATTCGTTAAGAAGAAGCGTGTTAATCGGCACCAGCAAGTCCGGCCTTCAGTCTTGCTTCATGCTTCATCTCTGGAAATCTAACATAGTTTTTCAGTTTGTGATCTTTGCTCTATTTGACATTTTTTTATACTACCATTCAATCGACACTCACCTACTCGTAGTCAGAAAATGTTGCTATTTCATCTTCTACTGTAGCACAGGTTGAAGGCTAGTTGCTTTTGAAGTTATGTGCAGCATTAGAACCAATTTTTTTCACCAGATCTTTTGGAAGTGCTTAATCGTAGCAATTTTTGTTCCTTCTTTTTAACCCATACCTTACTGTCACCACGGTACTTAATGCGTCAGTCCCCATTCGATTCCGCAATTTGATTTTCAGTATGTTCATTGCACTGAACACCCTTTACAGTTCGGCATTATTATGAGGTAAAGATAAGACTTCCAGAGCCAGATTACGAAAGTCTTTATATGACTTTAAATCTGCTGCATCTCGGAACTGTAATACTTCAGCTGAAAATGCCACTGTAACTCCTTTCTTGTTCCAAGTTTGGTGAGAGATATTTCTCCACTGGTCCACGATTCTGTCAACTTCATCTGGTTCAAACCCATAAACTTCAGCCAGTTCTGTAATTTTCATGCTTTTGTGTACTTGCAGTGTTTCTTGGACACTTGGTTGAGACATTAACTCCAGCGTTTTCACATTATCAGGAAGATGTTGCTATACAGTTTGGCATGTTTAACAATAAAATCTGTACACCATTTCCTTAGTCGTCCTTCACATTTTGTATCGAGTTTCAGTTCCTTTACGTCCTTTTCGAAGTCGTGTCCAAGATATGGTCGAGGATCGAGGTGTCCTTCAATATCATAGTTAGTAATATCTATTCTTGATCCAGGCATCAGCATTTTGTTGCATATAGGACTTTGTTGAATATCAGAAGGTTTAACAGAGTTGCAAGGAGACTGGTTGGATCTACTTTGTCGCCCTTGAACTGTTTTAACAGCTGCTTGCACCTCTCCTACGACAGATCTGAGGTATATTAAATACACTCTGTTTTTCTCATCAGCGTACATTCAGTGTAGAAGATCAGCAGTACAGCAGTTGTGATTTGACTCTGAGAGCGAGAATGGCAGCTTAAGTTCAACCCATTGTTGTAATATCCTAGACACAGCAGGTTCGATTGAAAGCCATCTTGTTGCACACAACTGTAGAACGTTAAGTTTTGTGGAGAGACTGTATGATGGAAATACGTAAAATGCGGACGTTTCATTTTATTTAAAACCAAGTGAAATGTATGCGTGGGAAAGCTCTTGTGCAACCATGAATTATGCGACGTATGTCCTAGTTGTATGGTTTTGTGTAAAAGCAGCCAGAAGAAATACTACGTGTTAAATCAATTAGTATTTCATTTCTGGGATTAATTCGTATTTTACTTTATTTAAATTAACTTTGGTTCCGTAAATTCAGGACTTCTTCTATAAACTGCTTTCTGTGATTCTATTGGATAACTTAGCAATTACCGTAGGAATAGGAAAGCTCAAGCTTATCTAATTGGCTGCCTAAATCATCAGACAATAGGATTTAAGCGTTTTTCACCCTTTGTGTAGTGTTCTATGTTGCAGTTCCTTATCTCTGGGACCGGGAGTAGCTAGGGAACCATATTACGGTACACATCAATCCTAAACCGCGATACATCAGTCTGTGCCAAGATGAAGGAAATATCTCATTTTGTCTGTTCTCGTACCACAATAATAAAGGGATTATAGTATTTAACATTTTAGTGGATGATCAGACGTTTTAAGTTGATTTGTTTGGAAGTTAATGGCAAGTGAACTTTTTTGTCGTACATAAAACTGCACGTGGCATATTCTGGGAGCATCTTACAACATTTGGGGGAACACTTCTTTTTAAGAAGTCCACGAACGACTTGGTGTAGTAACTCACGAATAGCTGCGAGTCAGTGAGTGTATAGGATGGGAAAATTATTCGGATCAGACTGGCGAATATGTGGCTGCTTTCGTGGGACAAAATCGTAGAAAAAACCTGTAATCAATTTGGACTAATAATACTTTAACAATAAATACAGACGTGATAACCATTTGCAGTAATCCTCCTACGATTCCTTGTGTATAGTGAAAACGGCTTGTCTGTAGTAACAACACATGTTCCATAATTACGGTTAGGTATAACTCCAACTGCGAAAGTGCGATAAGAAATAATGTCCCTCTCATTGTAGGCTTCCAATCCAGCAAGTGGTGTGTCAGTACCTCTCAAAACAGCAATTGTTAACCATGTATTGCCACTAACTAATTCTGTTGTAGTACAAGAAAATTGAATCTTGCAACCAACAAAAGTAATAGGTCCTTGTAGCAACTCCTGTTGACCAGTCTCATTTGGTGTTATTGAAAATGTATCCACTGTCTTGTAAACTGGCATTCTGCTCCTCCTTGCATATCTTCTACGGCGGTACGGCATGGCTGTGTGCTCCGTGCGGCTGCCTCGAGTCGAATGAACAAGCTGTTGCCTCAGAACAGGATGCGAACTTCCTGCCCCCACTCGCGCACACAGCGCCAGCGCGCCTTATCGCTTCCGGCTGCGTTATCACAAGTTTGATTTTCCAGCAACACGGGCCTAGTAATACTAGGGCCCGTGTTGCGCTCTCTCTCACACAATCGAGCAACTGCACTTCCCCCCCGGGCTCACTCAGCGGCTAAGTCCGCTTCAAGGTCAGCCATGGCTGTGTGTGTCGCCGTATAGGCGCATGACCTTGAAGCGGACTTAGCCGCGGAGCGAGCCCGGGGGGGAAGTGGAGTTGCTCGATTGTGTGAGAGAGAGCGCAACACGGGCCCTAGTATTACTAGGCCCGTGTTGCTGGAAAATCAAACTTGTGATAACGCAACCGGAAGCGATAAGGTGTGCTGGCGCTGTGTGCGCGAGTGGGGGCAGGAAGTTCGCATCCTGTTCTGAGGCAACAGCCTAATAAAGCCTAGTCAGTTGAAATTTAATCATTTTGAAGCAAGTTATTTAGTATCCATAACGGCCGGTATTTTTGCTAGCTTTCCGATGTTGCCTCCAAGCTCGAATTATGCGTCCTTTATTTAATAGTTATTTAGTCGAATTTTGTTCAACACTATTTTTATCGGTTGAACCAGTGCAGCGTCAAGGGGCAGACAACAAAAAGCCTGTCGATGCAGGTGGGTTGAACTGTTAGGGATGAGTTGTTATAACCCGCCTAGCCACATATGGTGCATTTAGCGTCCGGGAAATGTGAAGTTCAACTGAGTGTGAAGTTTAAAAGGAGCAGCGTAAAAACCCAAAGAGAAAGGCCCACATGTGTACAGATAGACTTTCGAACATTAGAGGCAGAAGAAGGCCTGATAATTGGTGGAGATACAGAGTGCGGAGCGCAATATTATCGACGTGTCACGATTCTGCGAATTACGGCGGGAACGACGGAAGCAGCTTGTAACGGTGAGCCGTAGCAGACTAGCAACAGGTGTAGTTGGCGGCCCTGGATAGCGTGGAGACCCATAAACAATATCAAAGTGGGCAGCGCTTGGAGGACGGGCTCGCAGTATCGTCTCGCCGTGCTGACAACAAGAAGAAAAAGTGAAATACTGTTTTACTTCATTTGGTGTGTGAGTGTGGAAAGAAATTAGCAAACATGGAGAAAAATGATAAGTCTGTGGTAAGTACTAGGAGGAGGGAGTAAATTTGTATGAGTCAGTACTTGCAGATGATAGTGTGAGAGGTGAATTTAGTTTTGAAGTAGTACAAATTGATCATAGTGGCTATCCAAATTCATTGTGTGATAATTATGGGTCATATAATGAACAAAATACATTAGAAGCTCATGTTAAGTTTGAACCATTTCTTCTGAATGGCATAAAAGGGAGTCGGGTTTTGAAGCTCTATTAAAAATATGTTGTTGTTGTTGTGGTCTTCAGTCCTGAGACTGGTTTGATGAAGCTCTCCATGCTACTCTATCCTGTGCAAGCTTCATCATCTCCCAGTATCTATTGCAACCTACATCCTTCTGAATCTGCTTAGTGTATTCATCTCTTGGTCTCCCTCTACGATTTTTACCCTCCACACTGCCCTCCAATGCTAAATTTGTGTTCCCTTGATGCCTCAAAACATGTCCTACCAACCGATCCCTTCTTCTAGTCAAGTTGTGCCACAAACTTCTCTTCTCCCCAATCCTATTCAATACCTCATCATTAGTTACGTGATCTACCCACCTTATCTTCAGCATTCTTCTGTAGCACCACATTTCGAAAGCTTCTATTCTCTTCTTGTCCAAACTAGTTATCGTCCATGTTTCACTTCCATACATGGCTACACTCCATACAAATACTTTCAGAAACGACTTCCTGACACTTAAATCTATACTCGATGTTAACAAATTCCTCTTCTTGAGAAACGCTTTCCTTGCCATTGCCAGTCTACATTTTATATCCTCTCTACTTCGACCATCATCGGTTATTTTACTCCCTAAATAGCAAAACTCCTTTACTACTTTAAGTGTCTCATTTCCTAATCTAATTCTCTCAGCATCACCTGACTTAATTTGACTACATTCCATTATCCTCGTTTTGCTTTTGTTGATGTTCATCTTATATCCTCCTTTCAAGACACTGTCCATTCCGTTCAACTGCTCTTCCAAGTCCTTTGCTGTCTCTGACAGAATTACAATGTCATCGGCGAACCTCAAAGTTTTTATTTCTTCTCCATGAATTTTAATACCTACTCCGAATTTTTCTTTTGTTTCCTTTACTGCTTGCTCAATATACAGATTGAATAACATCGGGGAGAGACTACAACCCTGTCTTACTCCTTTCCCAACCACTGCTTCCCTTTCATGCCCCTCGACTCTTATAACTGCCATCTGGTTTCTGTACAAACTGTAAATAGCTTTTCGCTCCCTGTATTTTACCCTGCCACCTTCAGAATTTGAAAGAGAGTATTCCAGTTAACATTGTCAAAAGCTTTCTCTAAGTCTACAAATGCTATAAACGTAGGTTTGCCTTTTCTTAATCTTTCTTCTAAGATAAGTCGTAAGGTCAGTATTGCCTCACGTGTTCCAACATTTCTACGGAATCCAAACTGATCTTCCCCGAGATCGGCTTCTACCAGTTTTTCCATTCGTCTGTAAAGAATTCGCGTTAGTATTTTGCAGCTGTGACTTATTAAACTGATAGTTCGGTAATTTTCACATCTGTCAACACCTGCTTTCTTTGCGATTGGAATTATTATATTCTTCTTGAAGTCAGAGGGTATTTCGCCTGTCTCATACATCGTGCTCACCAGATGGTAGAGTTTTGTCATGACTGGCTCTCCCGAGGCCATCAGTAGTTCAAATGGAATGTTGTCTACTCCCGGGGCCTTGTTTCGACTCAGGTCTTTCAGTGCTCTGTCAAACTCTTCACGCAGTATCTTATCTCCCATTTCGTCTTCATCTACATCCTCTTCCATTTCCATAATATTGTCCTCAAGTACATCGCCCTTGTATAAACCCTCTATATACTCCTTCCACCTTTCTGCCTTCCCTTCTTTGCTTAGAACTGGGTTTCCATCTGAGCTCTTGATATTCATACAAGTGGTTCTCTTCTCTCCAAAGGTCTCTTTAATTTTCCTGTAGGCAGTATCTATCTTACCCCTAGTGAGACAAGCCTCTACATCCTTACATTTGTCCTCTAGCCATCCCTGCTTAGCCATTTTGCACTTCCTGTCGATCTCGTTTTTGAGACGTTTGTATTCCTTTTTGCCTGCTTCATTTACTGCATTTTTATATTTTCTCCTTTCATCAGTTAAATTCAATATTTCTTCTGTTACCCAAGGATTTCTATTAGCCCTCGTCTTTTTACCTACTTGATCCTCTGCTGCCTTCACTACTTCATCCCTCAGAGCTACCCATTCTTCTTCTACTGTATTTCTTTCCCCCATTCCTGTCAATTGTTCCCTTATGCTCTCCCTGAAACTCTCTACAACCTCTGGTTCTTTCAGTTTATCCAGGTCCCATCTCCTTAAATTCCCACCTTTTTGCAGTTTCTTCAGTTTCAATCTGCAGTTCATAACCAATAGATTGTGGTCAGAATCCACATCTGCCCCAGGAAATGTCTTACAATTTAATACCTGGTTCCTAAATCTCTGTCTTACCATTATATAATCTATCTGATACCTTTTAGTATCTCCAGGATTCTTCCAGGTATACAACCTTCTTTTATGATTCTTGAACCAAGTGTTGGCTATGATTAAGTTATGCTCTGTGCAAAATTCTACAAGGCGGCTTCCTCTTTCATTCCTTCCCCCCAATCCATATTCACCTACTATGTTTCCTTCTCTCCCTTTTCCTACTGACGAATTCCAGTCACCCATGACTATTAAATTTTCGTCTCCCTTCACTACCTGAATAATTTCTTTTATCTCGTCATACATTTCATCTATTTCTTCATCATCTGCAGAGGTAGTTGGCATATAAACTTGTACTACTGTAGTAGGCATGTGCTTTGTGTCTATCTTGGCCACAATAATCCGTTCACTATGCTGTTTGTAGTAGCTAACCCGCACTCGTACTTTTTTATTCATTATTAAACCTACTCCTGCATTACCCCTATTTGACTTTGTGTTTATAACCCTGTAGTCACCTGACCAGAAGTCTTGTTCCTCCTGCCACCGAACTTCACTAATTCCCACTATATCTAACTTTAACCTATCCATTTCCCTTTTTAAATTTTCTAACCTACCTGCCCGATTAAGGGATCTGACATTCCACGCTCCGACCCGTAGAACGCCAGTTTTCTTTCTCCTGATAACGACGTCCTCCTGAGTAGTCCCCGCCCGGAGATCCGAATGGGGGACTATTTTACCTCCGGAATATTTTACCCAAGAGGACGCCATCATCATTTAATCATACAGTAGAGCTGCATGTCCTCGGGAAAAATTATGGCTGTAGTTTCCCCTTGCTTTCAGCCGTTCACAGTACCAGCACAGCAAGGCCGTTTTGGTTAATGTTACAAGGCCAGATCAGTCAATCATCCAGACTGTTGCCCCTGCAACTACTGAAAAGGCTGCGGCCCCTCTTCAGGAACCACACGTTTGTCTGGCCTCTCAACAGATACCCCTCCGTTGTGGTTGCACCTAAGGTACGGCCATCTGTATCGCTGAGGCACGCAAGCCTCCCCACCAACGGCAAGGTCCATGGTTCATGGGTGGAAATATACCAAACCTTATTCAAGAAATAAATAGTTAACAAGCATTTGACTATAATGTTGAAATGGTACCATTTACTATTACCAAAATAAAAAGAGATTCAGCATCAGAGGCTTATGAGCAGAAAGATATTATTTCAGTAATGTTACAAAATATTATAAAACTTAAGGATAGTGTGAAAGTACTAACTTGTCAAGCAATGCAGGAATTTAATGATATGATTATAACATTGAAAAAGCAGTGTAATGATGACCATACAGTTTTGGCAAGTCAAATTTAAGAAAAAGGTAAGTTTGGATTGTTGGGTATGCAAGTGAGTGCTAGAGTGACTGATTTCGAAGCTGACCTGAAAGAATTTAGTACAGATTTAAGTGGTAACTTGCACGAGCATTATAGTAGACTAAAAAGAGTAGAACAAAATGTAACTAATGGCAGTGGTCATGTGATATGTAGTGGTGTTGGACAAACATCTGAAACTGCATATATTGCTCAGACACAATTTCTGAGATTTGACCACAGTAAAGATGTGCAACCCAAGGAATTCAGGAGCGACTTTGCGAATTGATTGCCTAGGTCATGGAATGACAAGTGGAAGGTAGGTTTCGTTGTGTCTAATGTTATGGGAGAAGCTTGTGTTTGGGAAAACCTAGCAGTAGATAAATATAACAGTTATTTAGTTATTTAGTTAGTTACTTTCACATTCTGTGGATCATTGTGCATGATGAATCGTCATGATGTGGAACGAGTCATTTTACATTCATAGATCAAATTAATTTGTACATCTATTTGTACTCTAAACATCAGCATATAATTTTTTTCCGAAATGAAAACAAGATATACAGATTGAGTCAGCAATTCCTACCCACCACCTTTTACACATTACAAACATAGAAATTCTTCTACGGAATAGAAGGAGTTGTCAAGGAGAAACTTTTCCACTTTATTTTCAAGTTTTACCTTGCTCTCTGTTAGACATTTTATATCACTGGATAAGTGGTCAAAAATTTTTCTTGCAGCGTTGTGTACCACTTTTGTGCTAAAAACAACCTTAATGTTGAGTAATGAATGTCGTTTTTCCTTCTAGTATTGTAATTATGTACCTCATTGTTCCTTTTGAATTGTAGTGTATTATTTACAACGAACTTCATGTGGGAATAAATATACTGTGAAGCAGTAGTCAAAATGCCCAACTCCTTAAACAATGTCTACAAGATGATCACAGGTGAGTACCATACATTATTCTTACAGCACGCTCTTGGGCAATGACGACGTTCTTTCTTAGAGATGAGTTACCCCAGAAAATTATCCCATATGACATTACTGAATGAAAATAGCATAATATGTCAACTTATTGATTTCTCTCTTTCCAAAATTTGCTGTGATTTTAACTGAAAATGGGGCTGAACTAAATTGTTTTAGGAGCTCCAAAATGTGTTTCTTCCAATTTAAATTCTCATCAATATGGACACCTAAGAATTTTGAAGTTTCCACCCTATGTATTATTTCATCACCATGTGTTACACTTATCACTGGGGCAGTACCCCTAGAAGTGCAGAACTGTATATGATGTGTCTTTATGAAATTCAGGGTGCAACCATTCGCAGAGAACTAGTGAATGATACTTTTGAGAACTTTATTCACCATTTCTTCCGTGTCATCTGCAAAAAGGACTAATTCTGCTTGTTGTAGATCATTTACATATATGAGAAACGGTAGTGAACCTAAGTATGGAACAGGCTTGCGGAAAAAAGAAAACAAATGGAAGTGCTGAATAGATTTTGATCAGATTAAAATTAGAATCCTAAGAAAGGCACTACTAACAGATTTGCGTATAAGCGGGTAAGAATTCTTATATGAGTTTTAAATTAGAAACTGAACAGCTGTATTTATACTGAAGAAATAAAGTAATTTCTGTACCCAAAGAAGACATTAACAAATTTATTCTTTATCTAGAGAGAAGGCGGAAGAGAATACAAATAGAGATTATAGGACTCTTGTTAGACAAGATGAGAACGGGGTAGAAACACATGTAAACAGAATAGGAGTACAGAGATCCAATAATTTCGGAGAAAGGAACAGAGGATGAGGGGGTTTTACTGGAAGTATGAAATATTTTGACAGGAAAAGAAGTGACAATTACGCACATCAGCAGTTAGCTGAATTGACAGTGAAACAACATAGACAGCCAGGAGAACTTAATGCCAGAATTAATGACAGAGTGGGAGATGAGGAAAACTAATAGCAGTCTGTAAGGGTGCTAGCGTTTGAAGACTGCCAAAACGTAGGTTAAACTCCGTAGCAAAACGCTTTGTAAGCCAAAAACCAACGAAACATTGTGAAAATGGTACAGTTACAACAGGTTGTGGTGACGCAAGTTATTTCGCGATAACATTCAGTGCAACATAGCTCGCTGTATTGGAGTTTAGGAAGCTGCAAACTTGTGTCTTAGCCATGACTCATAAGCACAGCTGTCGCTGTTAGTCACCGTGAGAACGGCTCCTGTGACACTTCGAGCCACTTTATATTCATACCTCCCACGAATCTAAATAAAACACATTAAATATGGACATTATTTTCAAATTTGATATACTAGTTTTTGTTATTCAGAAGAAGGTATCCACAAAATTTTAAATTTTAATTTCGTTTTGTTTTATTAAACATTGTGTAAGTATTTGCATTTTGGAAGATGCAAATGCTTTTCTGGATAGTGATTGGCTTAGGCGAGTTTGGCCGCGAGAATTATCTCGAAGGATCATTTTGATTGGTCCGTCAGACTGATCAGCCAATCAAAATTAAGTACTTCCCATGCACAACTAGTTAGATACACTGGGAGAGATGCAGTCTGAAGACGAGTCGCTCATCAGCTTCGGTCGCGGAACGACATGTTAAATGTGTTGTTTCTCATTATGCGTAAGATGAAGAAATATTGTGTTCCGTGCGTTTAAAACTAGTTGCAAGGAAAGCCGTTGCAATTACGAACAGTTTGATGAAAGTTGGAAGTTTTGGAATTGCTTTGCTGGATAGTTACGAGCGTGTGAACTTTCAGCCTTTGTGAACATTTCCGCGTGGCATGTTCCCTATTCATATATGGAGTGTTTTGGCGAGCAGTTTCTCTTAAAGGAAACCACTGTAAAGGACCGGATGTGAAACTCACTATTAGTAGCGAACTGTGACTGTGAGATCACGTAGTCAATCTGGTCGGACTTATTTGTGTTTCTAGCTGCTTTGCATGTGAAGTTGTTGTATGAACTGAGAACTGAGAGTTGTAGATTCGTTAGTTAAGTAAATGTGGACTTGAAGGCCGTTTTAAATGTGTGCTTAAGGAAATAAAAAAGACTTGCTTTCGAATTTTGATCAATTTCTAATAACAGAAGCACCAACATTACCACCCGATATGTATTATGAGATAATTGCAGCTGGCCGGAGTGGCCGAGCGGTTCTAGGCGCTACAATCTGGAACCGTGCGACAGCTACGGTCGCAGGTTCGAATCCTGCCTCGGGCATGGATGTGTGCGATGTCCTTCGGTTAGTTAGGTTTAAGTAGTTCTAAGTTCTAGGGGACTGATGACCTCAGAAGTTAAGTCCCATAGTGCTCAGAGCCATTTGAACCATTTTTTTTTTGAACCTACCCCCGCTGACAACAACCGCAGCATTGCATGTTTGCGACAGTATTTTGCTGTTTGCCTGAAACATGGTCGTTTCAGAAAGCAACATGGTCGTTTCAGAAAGCAGGAAGGAAGTACCCGAAATGTTCGGACACGAGACTTGGAGGAAAACTGAAGGCTATACTCACATATTTTGTAAATATTAAGTGGATACGCTCCATGTCCACACTTGCATAATGAACATTGAAAAACATCTGTCGGCTTTGCTTTAGCTAGTATCTAAAGAGAATTCCACGGAAAATGCAGCAAAAGTAGTGATTTACTTTCGCCTGACTTTTTGGTTATTTGTAGCTTTCAGAAAAGCGTCATGAGTTGTGAATTTTGAATCATCTATACATTTCTCTTGTTGCGTTGTTGAAATTTGCTTCTTTTGCCAAAGCAAGCAGAGTTTGCGCAGTGCCACCTCACTAACATGTTGTGCAGATGCAGCTGCGAGAGAATTCTGAAACGGTGATTTATGAAATTTAGTAAGTGCGGTATTCAGGAAAAGTAAGGTCAATATTTTATGAAAAAGTAGATTCTCGGTACAAAAATAAACGTGTAATGTCTTAATTTATATTGTTCCAAAACCCATAACAGTTTTCGTTTCACCAGCTGTCGATGGCCCTTAATAATTGCATTCCTTTCTCGAAAACGTCAGTAGTTACTGGAACAACACAGCAGATAATGATGTGGTGCATAGTAACAGTATGGAAATATTCTCTCGTCTTTGCACGCAATCACTTGGAAAATCTCATTTCGTCACCTCAAACTGTTCGTGAAATATAAAAGAATTTGTAGGTATTTTACTTGGCTTTATCGTTGGTGCGCGTTATCCCAAGTGAGTGTGCTACATCAGATCAATTTTCTCGAGACTGGTGACAGGTAGAGACCTCCCCCCCCCCCCCTCCACGTATAAAGAAAAATTGAATATGAGAATATGTTAGCTAAATTTCATGTCGCTCCACGTATAAAGAAAAATTGAATATGAGAATATGTTAGCTAAATTTCATGTCGCAACATATTATGTAATACTGACCAAATGAAAAATCATTAAGATCCCAGTTTTTCATTGGAAACATTTTCAAATTTCTCACAGTGTCTCACTTACATGCAAATATCACAATAACTATGACCGTTAACGAAATGATGGCACATCATCATAAAGCTGACATATAAAGCTATAAGTAACTGAAAAATGAATTTTTTTATCGAATAGATTCTGTAAAATCGTTGGAGAAAGATTGCAGGGCGTGCGCTTCGATTCTGCAGACTGGCTGAAAAGGGGCAAACACTGGCGGCCCCCTTCCCCGTTCCGAACAAGCGAATGAACTCACCCAGCGCTTGGGACGAAAACTGGTCACTGGTCTCCTAACCTCAGTGGGTGCGTGGGCTTTGGTTTTTGACAAACACCAGGATCCCGAGTTGCTGGCAATATTATTTCGTTTTCGTTTTGTATTGTAAACCTACCTTTCCGTCATTCAGAACTTTTGCTACCGTCTACCACTCTTCCCTATCTTGTGCGTAAATAGTGTACATAGCATTTGTAGAAAAAAAACAGTTATTCGTAATTAGTTTTGAAAAACTATAAAATCCAAAAAGCGGTTCTTATAAGGAAAGTAAAAATTTTGTAAAGTCAACACTAAAAATATACTTCACTGCTAACGAGTGGAATAGTCATGGGAGTGAGTGGTGTGAATTATGAAAGTGCTGGTGATGGTGATGTCTAATGTAAATGTAAAGTAATGCGCTACTGCCCAAGCATGTGTAAGTTTCAGAACATAGGCAATGATGTCATGAATGTCAGTGTATGATGTCTAGAGAATTCATACAGAAAAGAAGGTATAAAGGTTATGTATTACATGGCTACTGCAGATTGAGGCAGTTATCGTAAATATTTTCAGTATTTTGCACTCATTACGGTTTTGTGCGTGTTACGTAAAGTTTGTGCAACAGAAATAGAACTTTCAAGATTTAAAGTGCTTTTCTGAAGTCAGGAACGTGTTGACTACCTGTGAAAGAGAAGTTGAAAAAAAAAGTGTGAGAAGTAAATTACTTGCATAAAAAAATGCTTTCAGCATAAGTTGCTAAAGAAAAATTTGTAGTTAAAGTGCTTTTTAATGATTAGTTTTTTAAACATTTTTCCTGTATATAATCTGAATCAGGTGGTAATAGTGCCAATTAGAGTACTATTTTCCTTTTATTAGTGACTACTAGTTCACTTTTTACTGAAAAATATTAATACTGAATTAGACTTTTGTAGATCAGTGTTTATACTGGGTATGTAAACTTAAGAAAAACTATATGGATGTCTTTATGAGAACATACCAGTTACAGTGGAACAGAAAAATGCATGTACTTGTAAGGAACATGTATAATCTTTCTTCTTTGCAGGATGCAGTATTGTGTTTGTATGGCTTAGATATGCTATATTTTGCAGGTACGCCTATTATGTAAACCTGGCACGAGTTTCCCAGGTATCTGACTGAGGACACATGACTGGACGCTGTAACAAATAAAATATCCTTGGTGTAAACGACGTGTAAGAGTGAAAAAGAGAGAAGATCCCCATTCTGTTTCATCATAAAGTAGGTCTTGAAATGTTGTAAGGTTTTTTGTAGACACCAGCCAAAGCGAATTATGTGAAATGTTAGAGTTTAGGAAAGTGAATAAGAATAGTTGTGAAATAAATGAAATGGCTTCCATATTATCACTAAGTAAAATAGATGTAAGGATCTATTTTAATGAATGTTTACCGTAGTAGTATTGTGAAACGGTAATTAGTAGAAAGAGTGTGTTTGGTACAGAGAGAGATGTCAACCATTGAGCTTATTCCTGTTGTTGGTTACGTGATGTTCTAGAATTTTCTTATTAACGCCCAACATAACTATTTCATAGTGCAGCTCACGTGAATACAGAAGTATAACTTGCTGTGATAAAACAAAAGAAAAGTTCTCAGTGTGAAATATATTTTCAAATGGGTGTCAGATCTCAGTTAAACGAATTAAAAATGGCAATTTTGTGAAAAAATCTTTTTTTTCATAACAATTCAGCAAAATTAATTCGCTGTATTTTTATCAAGTCAAAGATAGCAGAAATTTTGAGATAATACTGTAGAATAATTTAATGTTTCGTTTGTGTTTCATTTACAAACAAGTTTTTTGATATTTAAAATTTTATTAAGGATGCATGATCAATAATATTTGTTTTGTTCAGTTAGAAAAGGTGTTACGTAATGATGTTGCTACATATGAACCTCAAATATATTAGGAAGTAATTTCCTGTTCACAGGGGATGTATAACGTAGCAAATTCTTCCAAGTCTTTATCCCTTTGCAGTGAAGTAAGCGCTTATCAAGTGTGTCTTGTCATGTAGCCGAGAAGAGGGCAGTTCTTGTGCTCTCTCATCAGCCAAGCTGTCGCTGGCCGCTGAGGCAGTGTGAGCTGACGTCCCGCTTCTATGCGACTCTTTATTCACACTCCCTATGAATCTGAAGAAATAGTATTAAATTATAGTCGAGTTTTTCATATTCCATATACAGATTTCTATGTATAATACGACTATACTATAAAAATCTCAGTTCAGAAACTTCAATTCCTTGCGAGATATAAAAACCTACCAAAAACACGTGACAACTATTCTGGTATTACAAAACTGAAATAGGGACCATACTGCATTTGTTTATAATCTCATTTGAAACTACAACCAAAAAGAACAGTACCTATAATTTGTTTCTGTAGAATTTTCTTTGTGTTTGTGTATGTAAGTGTTGTGGAGAGACTAAGAGATTGTGTGAAGGACATCCGTAAAGTATACATGTTTTATTAATGGAAAACTATGTAATATGCGTGGAAAAGTTCTTGTGTAATCATGAATCATTTGTGTCCTAGTGTGAATGATTTTGTACAAAAGCAGCCAGAAAAAAATGTTAGGTGTTAAATCAGTTAGAATTTCATTTCTGGGAATAATTCGTGTTTTACTTAATTTAAATTAACTTCCGTTTTCGAAATTCAGGATTTCTTTTACAAATTGCTTTCTGTGATTCTATTTTATCACTTTGAAACGGGAGTGTTCGAGATTTTCTGATTGGCTGCCTAAATTAACAGCCAATAGGATTTAAGCATTTCCCCCGCCTCGTGTAGTGCTTTGAGCCACACTCTTATGACTCTGGGAGTCGCTTGGGAACCGTATTATGGTACATATCAGTGTTAAACTGCGGTAAACAAATTTGTGCCAAGATGAAGGAAATGTTGCATTTTGCCGGTTCTCGTATCATAATTATAAAGCGACTACAATATTCAACATTTTAGTGGAAGTTTAAACATTTTAAGCTGCTTTGTTTGGAAGTTATTGGCATGTGAACTTCCGTGTCGTGCATAGAACTTCACAGAACATTTGGATGACACGGTTGCAAGGCGGAAATGACAATGGATATACTGTTAGGGATGATACTCAGGATGACTACGTGAAACACAAACCAGGACCAAAGAAGCAAGGCGGCCCCACCCTGGACTCCTAGAAGAAAGAACGAGAGTGCTACAAAGCCAAACATCAGCCTGTGAGATAAACCAGGGAGACTTGCTAGGTTTTTTACGCCGTCCACCAGCAACAATTTTTTCATATTTATCATTTATGGAAAGTTCTCGACATATCTTATGTCTGTAATGTTTTTATATTTGGAATATTCTATGGTTGCGTTAATACTGGAATACTGGAATATACTGAGGAGACGAAAGTTATGAGGTAGCGATATGTACATACATAGATGGCGGTACTATCGTGTATACAAGGCACAAAAGGGTACTGCATTGTCAGAGCTGTCGTCCAGGTGATTCATGTAAAAAGGCTTCCGATGGGAATTTACAGACTCTGAAAACGAAATGGTAGTTAGAGCTCGAAACATGGGACATTCCATTTCGGAAATAGTTAGGGAAGACGAGATCCACAGTGTCAATAGTGTGCCGAAAACACCATATTTCAGGCATTACCTTTTGCCACAGATAAACCAGTGTCCGACGGCCTTCACTTAACGACCAAGAGCAGCTTCGTTCGTATAGAGTTGTCATTGCTAACAGACAAGCAACATTGCGTGAAATAACCACAGAAATCAATGTGGGACGTACGACGAACGTATCCGTTAGGATAATGCGGTGAAATATGATGTTAATGGACTTTGGCAGCAGATGACCGACGCGAGTGCCTTTGCTAACAGCACGACATCGCCTGCAGCGTCTCTTCTGAGCTCGTGACCATGAGGTTGAACCCTAGACGGTTAGAAAACCGTGGACAGTTCAGATGAGTCCCGATTTCAGCTGTTAAGAGCTGATGGGATGGTTCGAGTGTGGCACAGACACCATGAAGTCATGGGCTCAGTTTGTCGACAAGGCACTATGGGAGCTAGTGGTGGCTTCATAATGGTGTGGGCTGTGTTTACATGGAGTGTACTGGGTTCTCTGGTCCAACTGAACAGATCATTGTCTGGAAATGGCTATGTTCGGGTACTTAGAGATCATTTGGAGCTATTCATGGATTTCATATACACTCCTGGAAATGGAAAAAAGAACACATTGACACCGGTGTGTCAGACCCACCATACTTGCTCCGGACACTGCGAGAGGGCTAAACAAACAATGATCACACGCACGGCACAGCGGACACACCAAGAACCGCGGTGTTGGCCGTCGAATGGCGCTAGCTGCGCAGCATTTGTGCACCGCCGCCGTCAGTGTCAGCCAGTTTGCCGTGGCTTACGGAGCTCCATCGCAGTCTTTAACACTGGTAGCATGCCGCGACAGCGTGGACGTGAACCGTATGTGCAGTTGACGGACTTTGAGCGAGGGCGTATAGTGGGCATGCGGGAGGCCGGGTGGACGTACCGCCGAATTGCTCAACACGTGGGGCGTGAGGTCTCCACAGTACATCGATGTTGTCGCCAGTGGTCGGCGGAAGGTGCACGTGCCCGTCGACGAGCTGGGACCGGACCGCAGCGACGCACGGATGCACGCCAAGACCGTAGGATCCTACCGCACCGCCACTTCCCAGCAAATTAGGGACACTGTTGCTCCTGGGGTATCGGCGAGGACCATTCGCAACCGTCTCCATGAAGCTGGGCTACGGTCCCGCACACCGTTAGGCCGTCTTCCGCTCACGCCCCAACATCGTGCAGCCCGCCTCCAGTGGTGTCGCGACAGGCGTGAATGGAGGGACAAATGGAGACGTGTCGTCTTCAGCGATGAGAGTCGCTTCTGCCTTGGTGCCAATGATGGTCGTATGCGTGTTTGGCGCCGTGCAGGTGAGCGCCACAATCAGGACTGCATACGACCGAGGCACACAGGGCCAACACCCGGCATCATGGTGTGGGGAGCGATCTCCTACACTGGCCGTACACCACTGGTGATCGTCGAGGGGACACTGAATAGTGCACGGTACATCCAAACCGTCATCGAACCCATCGTTCTACCATTCCTAGACCGGCAAGGGAACTTGCTGTTCCAACAGGACAATGCACGTCCGCATGTATCCCGTGCCACCCAACGTGCTCTAGAAGGTGTAAGTCAACTACCCTGGCCAGCAAGATCTCCGGATCTGTCCCCCATTGAGCATGTTTGGGACTGGATGAAGCGTCGTCTCACGCGGTCTGCACGTCCAGTACGAACGCTGGTCCAACTGAGGCGCCAGGTGGAAATGGCATGGCAAGCCGTTCCACAGGACTACATCCAGCATCTCTACGATCGTCTCCATGGGAGAACAGCAGCCTGCATTGCTGCGAAAGGTGGATATACACTGTACTAGTGCCGACATTGTGCATGCTCTGTTGCCTGTGTCTATGTGCCTGTGGTTCTGTCAGTGTGATCATGTGATGTATCTGACCCCAGGAATGTGTCAATAAAGTTTCCCCTTCCTGGGACAATGAATTCACGGTGTTCTTATTTCAATTTCCAGGAGTGTATTTGCAATTGGTTCGAAGAACATTCTGGACAATTCTGGCGAGTGTTTTGGCCACCCAGGTCGCCCGACATGAATGCCATCGAACATTTATGAGACATAATCCAGAGCTCAGTTCTTACACAAAATTATGCATCGGTAACACTTTCGCAGTTATGGACGGCTATAGAGGTGGCATGGCCAAATTCTCCTGCAGGGGACTTCCAACGAGTTGTTGAGTCCATGCCACGTGGAGTTGCTACTTTGCACTGGGCAAATGGAGGTCCGACACGACATTAGGAAGTATCCCACGACTTTTGTTACCTCAGTGTGTTCGACGTTTGTATACATAACAGAACTCATCGTCCAGGGGATCAGTTCTGTGTGGCTGTACGTCGGCGATCAGAACAAAAATGCTTTCATTTGTAAGTGTTATACGTTATTAACGACTCAGCTTCCAGATTATGACGTGAGAGTTGTTACAAAGTGACAATATGTCCTCCAGCAATGTATCCTGTTACTGTGAGCAGAACACTGTCTAATCAAAGGAAGCTGGATACCTATCAGTGGAATTTATGGTGGTTTGAGCGCTGGTGGGTACACTTTCAATTAAGGGTCAGCATATCTGTAGAGAAATGGCAGCTCATTCTTCTTCAAGAGCCAAAACCGGAGATGGCAGTGATGTTGGACGCTGGGATATGGAGAGAACTCTATGTTCTAACTCATCCCAAAGCTGCTCCATTGGGTTCAGCTCGAGACTCCAGGTGGGACAGTCCGTTTCAGGAATGTTGTTCTCCAGAGACCAATGCCTCACAAAAGCTTCTTTATGACACAATGCATTGTCAACCTAATACAAGCAATCATAGTCTCCAAACTTTTCCTCTACTGATGCAGTACTTAATACTGTCAGATGTGTTTGCATCCCTCTGCATTAAGCAACTTCTTTAGTGCAATAAGGGGACCACACTCTAACCACGAGAAAAAATTCTATACCGTAACACCACGTACTCTGTTCATCACTGTTGGCACTATACTTGACGACAGGTAACGTCCTTCAAGCATATGGCAAATCCCAACCCTTCCATCGGATTGTCGTGGTGGAGGGTGTGATTCATTCTCCAAATTTCCCGTTTCCAATCATCCACTGTCCAGTGGTGCCGCTGTGTACACAACTTCAAGCGTTGCCTAGCACTCACTACATAAATGTGTGGCTTACGAGGAGCTGCTCTGTCACTGTACCCCATTTTTTTAACTTACTGCACACTCTCATTGAGCTGCTAGTAGCACTTTCAAATTCACGACTGATTCCTGCAGCTGAATCATGCTACTTTAACTACAACCCCCCGCAATGATCCCTGTCCGTCAATACATAAGATCTGTCTGCTCGTAATTTTGCTGCAGTTGTTCCTTCGCATTTCTACTTCACAATCACATCACCCACTGTCGACTCGGGGAGCTTCAGAAGGGCTGAAATGTCCATGACGGATTTGTCACTCAGATGACGTCCTACGACTATTACACTTCGGTACTCACTGAGCTCTCATGACGTGCCAATTCTGCGTTTACTACTCTTCTACTAAGAATGCAATATTCCCTGCCTCTCTGGAGGGATTCACCCCTCGTAACATCTAGCATTCAGTGCCGCAATATATAGGGGTTTCCAGATACTTTTGATTACATAGTGTATGCACTGTGTTAATGATACAAGAAGTTCTCTATCATTCAACTCACACCCCGAAACGCATCTAGCTAGCAGTTTGAGACTTTTAGTACTTGAGATGCATATCATCAGTCCGGCTCGCACGACACAGTCGACGCAGGCAGGTTAGACCCAACTCAGGCATGCGGCTAGCACCGAAACTTTACGGTGAATTATAGTTTTGGAGATAAGATAGTGGCCATCTGGAGTTTTGATCGTATTGCGTGGTCCAGTAACAGCACTTATGTCTGTACGATATTTCTCTGTACACTGGATCCGTAGTAACGTGTCCTGTACGAGTCCTCCGGTTACGATGGTCCCTTTCCACACAGTGTGTTACAGTTCTCTTATAAGGGACCACGCCTGCTCCTTCGCTCAAATTTATAGTATACGCAGGTCTTGCCCAGGAAAAAAATAGCAGTTTTGTGCGCGGGCCTGGTGCGGCACGTGCAGCTGAAAGAGCACGGAGGCGGTCTTTGTGGCCGAGCGGTTCTAGGCGCTTTAGCACCTGGCTGCTGCTACGGTCGCAGGTTCGAAACCTGCCTCGGGCATGGCTGTGTGTGCTGCCCTTATGTTAGTTAGGTTTAAGTAGTTCTAAGTGTAGGAGACTGATGACCTCAGACGTCAAGTCCCATAGTGTTCAGAGCCATTTGAAAGAGCACGGAACGCTAATCTGAGGATCCTGGGGTCGGGTCCATATGTGAAAAATTCTTTTTTTGTTTTGCATTTTTACTTTAGTTACCCGGCAGATATACCCAAATAATTGTCCTTATATTTAATTTACTAATTTTTCGTAAAAGTCATGAAAAAGAAAGGCAAATGAAAATTTGGAATTGCAGATAAATTTCCGGGAAGGGATTGTAAGGTGCACACCAGAAATTCGTATATAAAATTATATACTTTAATTATTTTTTACACGTGCTGAGTGATATTCTTCGTAAAATAGGAGAAGCAGTAATTTTCTCAGCATCTTCACTCGTTACAAACTCTGTTACAATTGTATGGTTGTTTTTAAAGTTTCTGTAGAAAAACAAACTTTGTTTGTACTCTTGAAAGGTACTTTCTCATCGGACAGTTTGGCAGGAAACCACGCTTGACCCATAATTTCGCTAGACATTTGCGAGGACACCTGGTGATGTACAGTGAAATGTACCCATGGAAAAAGAATCGCATCACCAAAAGGAATTGTGCGACATAAACGAAAGTTGTTAGGCGTGTTTCTACATCTGGAAGATGATGTCTATTCATATTTCACGCCAGTCGCAAAGTAGTGGCGGTGGTAGAGTCACTATGATGATACAAATCAGGTTTGCTTTAAATACACGTTGTAACGGTCGTGAGCGTTAGTTACCTTTGAGACTGGACGGGGTGAGTTGATATTAGTCAGGAATGCCTTTAAGACGACAAAGACGCCATTATCAACACCTCACTGAATAGGGCGACGAGAAGCTGGATGTTCCTTCTGCGATACTGCTGAAAGACTTCGCAGGAATGTAGCCACTGTACATGATTGCTGGTAGCAGTAGCCACGTGAATATAGGTCGCAAAAAGATCGGGTTCCTCATGGCCACATGGCATTACCTAGAGGGAAGACCATCGTGTTCGGGATATGTCTCTGGCGCATCGCACTGTATCTGCAGCAGCAATGTGACTGGCAGTTGGCAGCACAGTAACGCAACGAACTTTTACAAATCCGTTACTTCAAGGACAGCTTCGAGCCAGACGCCCTGTAGTGTGCATTCCGCTGACCCCATACCACCGCTATTTTCTACTTCGGTAGAGTCAGGGGAGGGCTCATTGGAGAGCACGGTGGAGGTCTTTTGTGTTTTCTGATGAAAGCTGGTGCGTGTTAGACACTGGACCTACACCTGGAGTTGTGGTCTGGGGCGCGATTTCATATGACAGCAGGAGCACTCTAGTGGTTATCCCACGCATTGTCCGCCGCTCGTGGTCTCGCGGTAGCGTTCTCGCTTCCCGAGCACGGGGTCCCGGGTTCGATTCCCGGCGGGGTCAGGGATTTTCACCTGCCTCGAGATGACTGGGTGTTTGTGTTGTCCTCAACATTTCATCATCATCCAGGAAATTGGCGAAATTGGACTGAGCAAAGGTTGGGAAATTGTACGGGCGCTGATAACCACGCAGTTGAGCGCCCCACAAACCAAACAAACATCATCATCCCACGCACCTTGACTGCAAATCCGTTCGTCAGTTGATGATTCGACCTGTTATCCTGTCATTCAGAAACAGCATTCCAGGGGGTGTTTACCAGCAAGATAACGCTCGACCGCGTACCGCTGTCGTAACTCAACATGCTGTACCGCGTGTCGATATGTTGCCTTGGCCTGCTCGATCACCAAATCTGTCTCTAAGAGAGCCCATATGGAATATCATCAAGTAACATCTCAAGTATCATCCACAAACAGCATTAACCGCCCCTGTATTTCCCAATCAAAGGCAACAGGCAGGAAACTCCATCCTACAAACTGGCATCCAGCACATGTACAACACAATTCACGCACGTTTGCGTGCTTGCAGAAAAACGTTTTGTCGGTTACACCGGTTATTAATGTAACAGCGTTTCCTACTTGCAGTAGCTTTTCTCGAGCTGACATTATCCTGCGATATTGTTGTTGTTGTGGTCTTCAGTCCTGAGTCTGGTTTGATGCAGCTCTCCATGCTACTCTATACTGTGCAAGCTCCTTCATCTCCCAGTACCTACTGCAGCCTGCATCCTTCTGAATCTGCTTAGTGTATTCATCTCTTGGTCTCCCTCTACGATTTTTACCCTGCATGCTGCCCTCCAATACTAAATTGGTGATCCCTTGATGCCTCAGGACATGTCCTGGCAACCGATCCCTTCTTCTAGTCAAGTTGTGCCACAAACTCCTCTTCTCCCCAATCCTATTCGGTACCTTCTCATTAGTTATGTGATCTACCCATCTAACCTTCAGCATTCTTACCGAGCGAGGTGGCGCAGTGGTTAGCACACTGGACTCGCATTCGGGAGGACGACGGTTCAATCCCGTCTCCGGCCATCCTGATTTAGGTTTTCCGTGATTTCCCTAAATCGTTTCAGGCAAATGTCGGGATGGTTCCTTTGAAAGGGCACGGCCGATTTCCTTCCCAATCCTTCCCTAACCCGAGCTTGCGCTCCGTCTCTAATGACCTCGTTGTCGACGGGACGTTACACACTAACCACCAGCAGCATTCTTCTGTAGCACCACATTTCGTAAGCTTCTATTCTCTTCCTGTCCAAACTATTTATCGTCCATGTTTCACTTCCATACATGGCCACACTCAGTACAAATACTTTCAGAAACGACTTCCTGACACTTAAATCTATACTCGATGTTAACAAATTTCTCTTCTTCAGAAACGCTTTCCTTGCCATTGCCAGTCTACATTTTAAATCCTCTCTACTTCGACCATCATCAGTTATTTTGCTCCCCAAATAGCAAAACTCCTTTACTACTTTTAGTGTCTCATTTCCTAATCTAAGTCCCTCAGCATCACCCGAGTTACCTCGACTACATTCCATTATCGTCGTTTTGCTTTTGTTGATGTTCATCTTATAACCTCCTTTCAAGACACTGTCCATTCCGTTCAACTGCTCTTCCAAGTCCTTTGCTGTCTCTGACAGAATTACAATGTCATCGGTGAACCTTAAAGTTTTTATTTCTTCTCCATGGATTTTAGTAGCTACTCCGAATTTTTCTTTTGTTTCCTTTACTGCTTGCCAATATACAGATTGAACAACATCGGGGAGAGACTACAACCCTGTGTCACTCCCTTCCCCACCACTGCTTCCCTTTCATGTCCCTCGACTCTTATAACTGCCATCTGATTTCTGTACAAATTGTAAATAGCCTTTCGCTCCCTGTATTTTACCCTGCCACCTTCAGAATTTGAAAGAGAGTATTCCAGTCAACATTGTCAAAAGCTTTCTCTAAGTCTACAAATGCTAGAAACATAGATTTGCCTTTTCTTAATCTAGCTTCTAAAATAAGTCGTAGGGTCAGTATTGCCTCACGTGTTCCCATATTTCTACGGAATCCAAACTGATCTTCACCGAGGTGGGCTTCTACCAGTTTTTCCATTCGTCTGTAAAGAAATCGCGTTAGTATTTCGCAGCCGTGACTTATTAAACTGATAGTTCGGTAATTTTCACATCTGTCAAAGTCTGCTTTCTTGGGGATTAGAATTATTATATTCTTCTTGAAGTCTTAGGGTATTTCGCCTGTCTCATACATTTTGCTCGCCAGATGGTGGAGTTTTGTCAGGACTGGCTCTCCCAAGGCTGTCAGTAGTTCTAATAGAATGTTGTCTACTCCTGGGGCCTTGTTTCGACTTAGGTCTTTCAGTGCTCTATCAAAGTCTTCACACAGTATCATATTTCCCATTTTATCTTCATCTACATCTTCTTCCATTTCTGTAACATTGCCCTCAAGTGCATCGCCCTTGTATAGACCCTCTATATACTCCTTCCACCTTTCACCTCCCCTTCTTTGCTTAGAACTGGGTTTCCATCTGAGCTCTTGATATTCATACAAGTGATTCTCTTTTCTTCAAAGGTCTCTTTAATTTTCCTGTAGGCAGTATCTATCTTACCCCTAGTGAGATAAGCCTCTACACCCTTACATTTGTCCTCTAGCCATGCCTGCTTAGCCACTTTGCGCTTCCTGTCGATCTCATTTGTGAGACGTTTGTATTCCTTTTTGCCTGCTTCATTTACTGCATTTTTATATTTTCTCCATTCGTCAATTAAATTCAATATATCTTTTGTCACCCAAGGGTTTCTACTAGCCCTCGTCTTTTTACCTACTTCATCCCTCAAAGCTACCCATTCTTCTTCTACTGTATTTCTTTCCCCCATTCTTATCAATTGTTCCCCTATGCTTTCCCTGAAACTCTGTACAACCTCAGGTTTAGTCAATTTATCCAGGTCCCATCTCCTTAAATTCCCACCTTTTTGCAATTTCTTCAGTTTTAATCTACGGTTCATAACCAATTGTGGTCAGAGTCCACATCTGCCCCTGGAAATGTCTTACAATTTAAAACCTGGTTCATAAATCTCTGTCTTACCATTAGATAATCTATCTGAAACCTGTCAGTATCTCCAGGCTTCTTCCATGTATACAACCTTCTTTTATGATTATTGAACCAAGTGTCAGCTATGATTAAGTTGTGCTCTGTGCAAAATTCCACCAGGCGGCTTCCTCTTCCATTTCTTACCCCCAATCCATATTCACCTACTATGTTTCCTTCTCTTCCTTTTCCTACTATCGAATTCCAGTCACCCATGACTATTAAATTTTCGTCTCCCTTCACTATGTGAATAATTTCTTTTATCTCATCATACATTTCTTCAATTTCTTCGTCATCTCCAGAGCTAGTTGGCATATAGACTTGTACTACTGTCGTAGGCGTTGGCTTCATGTCTACCTTGGCCACAACAATGCGTTCGCTGTGCTGTTTGTAGTAGCTTGCCCGCATTCCTATTGTTTTAATCATTATTAAACCTACTCCTGCATTACCCCTATTTGATTTTGTATTGATAACCCTGTATTCACCTGACCAGAAGTCTTGTTTCTCCTGCTACCGAACTTCACTAATTTCCACTATACCCAACTTTAACCTATCCATTTCCCTTTTTAAATTTTCTAACCTACCTGCCCGATTAAGAGATCTGACATTCCACGCTCCGATCCGTAGAACGCCAGTTTTCTTTCTCCTGATAACGACGTCCACTTTAGTCCCCTCCCGAAGATCCGAATGGGGGACTATTTTACCTCCGGAATATTTTACCCAAGAGGACGCCATCATCATTTATCCATATAGTAAAGCTGCATGCCCTCGGGTAAAATTACGGCTGTAGTTTCCCCTTGCTTTCAGCCGTTCGCAGTACCAGCGCAGCAAGGCCGTTTTGGTTAGTGTTACAAGGCCAGATCAGTCAATCATCCAGACTGTTGCCCCTGCAACTACTGAAAAGGCTGCTGCCCCTCTTCAGGAACAATACGTTTGTCTTGCCTCTCAACAGATACCCCTCCGTTGTGGTTGCACCTACGGTACGGTTATCTGTATCGCTGAGGCACGCAAGCCTCCCCACAAACGGCAAGGTCTATGGTTCATGGGGGGGAAGATCCTGCGATATTTCAATGTTAATCACTTAAATGGTTACCTAGACAAATGTATTCTCGACATTTCATTACTCTACATTATTTTTTTGGTGTTACGACTTTTTCCAACAGTGTATATTTTGGTGCAGTCTTCTCCATATATGATTTGTTTTCCTCTCTCGACGAGATAAGAGTAGTTTTGAAGTTTTTTGATAAAATTCCTTACCTGACGATAAGAGGTCATTTGGCTGCACTAGCGGACCGCATTTATCGGGGGGGAATCACTTTAATACTTTTTGATGCCTATTCTTCTTCATCTTGAAACATCTCGTTGTGTGACTGTGGATTTGTTTGTCCTCCCCATGAGTTAGTTAATAGCAGAAATGTATTATTCTTCTGCACGCAGGGCTTCATCTCATTAGCAAGCATTTTTGCATAAATGTGTTTTAAGTTTCCTAGATTTTGATAAAGGAATGACCACACTACTTTTGCCCCTCAATGATCTAGGGTTCGGTTATAGATCGGTTGGTACTGCCAATATCCAAATGTTAATATTTTATTGCGCGTGACGTTTAAAACAGTATTTTGATTGATGTCTGCGAATGAGAATCCTCGACTTACCTGTTTGATCGGTGTTGATAATGGAAAAATTGAAAATAAAAAAAAAATATATAAAAAGTTTCCACGTAGGAATTCGACTCCTCGCCCTCCGGATTACCGTTCCGTACTCTTTCCGCTGCTCCGTTGAGTGGAAACTACTCAAATGTAAGTGGCTAGTGCCTCGCTATTTTTCGATGGCTTCGCCATCTGTATCTCTGACTTCTTTCACTTTCATTTCTGGCCAAGCCCTGCATATACCATAAATTTGGACGGAATCGGTGTTGACGAGTAGGCACTGTCTTTGTTAGGCGTGTTTATTAGTGTATTGAGTGTTCGTGACAGTAAGGGATGTGTCTGTAAGGTAGTGTTAAGGCTGTGTTGAATGATTAGAGAGAAGGGACGAGATGAAATCTGATGCTGCCACATACCGTGCTCCAATCGAATAGCACCAAGGGGCCGCCCAGCATAACATCCGCATGCGACGGACGAATTACCATCAACAGTGTCATATTTCCTCACTCCCCACGACACTGTGGAGGGATTTGGAATTTAATGAAGGACTTTGGCGTTAATGATTCAAATGTCTCTGAGCACTATGGGACTTAACATCTGAGGTCATCAGTCCCCTATAACTTAGAACTACTTAAACCGAACCAACCTAAGGACATCACGCACATTCATGCCCGAGTCAGGGTTCGAACCTGTGACCGTAGCTGTCGCGCGGTTCCATACTGAAGCGCCTAGAACCGCTCGGCCACTCCTGCCGGCTTTGGCGTGAAGTCAGAAAGCTTAGGCCACCACTTCTCCACACCTTGCTGGCCAAATACTGACGGTAAAAAATTCTTCTACCAGCAGGTTTAGAACCGGATATCTACCAGCGGGGTGCTACAGCACTGGCGCGGCTATGTAGGCTGGTAAACCACGGTATGACAGATCTATTCCCGGAGATCTATATTCTGCCCCGCTGGAACTCACTCACATGCTGATATTACGCCCTTTGACATAAACGAGACACAAAGGTACCTGGTGCAACACCGGCGCTCGGTGTCATGTTTCCGTTGTGTTTGACGGCTCGCTATTGACTCAACAGGACGTACGTCTGACCTTTCCGATTAGGCAAGAAAAGGTGCTGCTAAACCAACGTGTGTGCCGTAACACCGTAGAGTCGCCGTTCGAAGTCTGCACGCTCTTCGACTTTTGGCTCATTCAGGCCAGTCCTGGATGCTGAAACTTTGGTGCCTGTATATCACACAGTAACATGTCTGTAAGGAAGTTAGTTAGCTAGTTAATTAGTTTCATGTTCCACGTATCATTTTCACGGTAACTCGTAACTTTGTCGATCGAGTCAGTTTATATTCACACAACAAATTAATTTGTAAGTATGCTACATGCTGAACATTAATAAGTTTTCAATTTTTTTATACAGATGTGAGTTAGTAAAGTCTACCCTCCAGTTTTTACACATTACAGTAATAGAAATTCTTTACAGTACAGAACGAGTTGCGAAGAAGAAACTTTTTCAGTTTGCTTTCAAATTTTATTTCTCTATCTGTCAGACATTTTACATCACTGGGTAAGAGATCAAAGATTTCAGTTACAGTACTGTGTATCTTTTTTTGTGCTAAAGGCAACCTTAATGTGGAGTAATGAATGTCATTTTCCCTTCTGGTATTGTAATTATGTACGTTATTGTTCCTTTTGAATTGCAGTGGATTAGCTCAATTATACAGTTCATTTGAGTAGTTGTATAAACACATTATTCATTTCAGTTTCGTCGATGCAACTACCAGCAACTAACGTGCTCCCTATGATCAAGAGTAGAGATTTCAGCATAATATTTCCGTATTAAGCTTTACCTGCTGGAGATATAAAACTGCTGGTTTTCTAGGCTAATGACTTTAACTAATTTATTTACTGACAAAGTTTCTTGCTGGTCACCCACATCTGTGGTTCTGCTGACGCACATTTTCCTTGTCTCTTCATTACTTTTCACTGGTTTTCGTCTATTTGCTCATTTGCAGTCCAACATATTTAGCAGAATGTCAGTGAATGCTTTATGATACAGACTTATTACCATTGTCGTTTATGTTTACTTGTACGCTGTTTGTTTTGAATCCACTTTTGTCGCTTTACAGTGTAATGTATACTGCCATTGTGGTAGTGTTGTGTTCATGATAGACGCACATGTTATTGGTTTTATCCGTGAAATTGACAACTCTCATTGTCACTGGCAAAGACTACGTTATCATGTCTCTTTTGTTGCGTACTCAAACACTTTCTCTATTTGTTCATATTATGTCTCCTCTGGGCCCTATCTTTTTCTCACTGCTTGTGTGTGTGTGTGTGTGTGTGTGTGTGTGGATGGGTGGGTGTGGATGTGCGCCTAGGGATCGCACAGTCTGGATAAATACAGCATGTGTTTGATTGGTATATAATTTTCTGGTGCCCATGTTTGTATATTGTCTAAGGCATGTTTATTGTACGTTAGTATCTGTATGTTTGTTTTATGAATGAGCTGAAACTAGCAGTTCCTGATTTAACTGATTTTCATATCTTAGTTCGCTGTGATTTTCTCTGGTGATGATATAGGTCGCCTGCCAAGGTCAGATGATATATATTGTACTTCAAAATCCTGCAACGATATGTAGAACTTTAGTCAAATTTCCTGCTGCTCATCCCTGTGTCTACACTGATTCATTGATTTTTAATGTGCAACACCTCTCTATTCACGACGTTAATGATAACCACACGAAAAGCTGACTTACCTCTAGCATGTTCTCATCCATTATAATAAGATGCGTGTTTGTTGTCTGCAAAAGGGACGTGAGAGTGTCTGATATGGCTGAAAAAAAGATAATGATTATAGGTGTCATTCCATGCTTAAGGTTTGAGGCAGATAACGGCAATAAATAAAGTATCTTGACCGAACAGTCGTCTGCAACAGTGCAGCTGGCAATCTTCGAATACGACTGAGGAACAGACACGAAAAGCGCCATATCCCGATTTCCCAGAAACTTTGCCCAGGGGAAGCGGAGCCAAAGTAAGCGAACACGTTTCTCAGTTTATCCGTGGATAATCCATCGCTTGTGAGAAAGCGACCATCAAAGTTTTCGAGGTAGTTTAGATGCCTTTTAGGAGACAATAAACTAAGCCAAACTGATGGTGTAGCGCCTAGCGTCGCTGCCTGCTGCTTTTTTGCATCCCGTATTCGAAACCCGATTATTGCTCTTATTTCTTTTTTTTTTCATTTGTCTACCCATGTATGTAGAAGGATACTACATGAATGTTTCTTCTCAGATTAGTGGATACAATAGCGTTATATTAATTGTAAAATTACAACTAAGTTTCACAATAAGTGTCATACATTTATTAAATATGTGTCTATCGTATTTTCAGCGGTTAACACTTTTTAAAATTTCATATTTTTACATTTCATTGATACAATAATTTTCAATTCTTATATTTTTTCTTATGTTTATTCTTCAGGTAGCTTTGGTACGTTTTCATTGGATGATATCAATCGTAGAAACATTCGAAACAGATATTCCGAACACCACGAGCATTGGGCGAAGGTAGGTTTGCACAGTAACATTTCTTCGTATGAATCTCACTCAGGGAAGAAATGTCGTTCACATTGCGGAGGACTTCGTGCATTGACAGCAGTTTCGCGGTAAACCACGCATAAGATATCTTTTCGAATACTGGCGCTTACAGTTGACTATGAATCAAGGTTCACTACAGAAATTGCACCGAAAACAATTTCAAATAATTTTTCTATTCATTTTTTGTTTTTTTACCTTTTTTTAAAACACACTACTGACCATTAAAATTGCTTCACCAAGACGAAATGCAGATGATAAACGGGTATTCATTGGACAAATATATTATACTAGAACTGGCATGGGATTACATTTTCTCGCAGTTACGGTGCATAGATCCTGAGAAATGAGCACCCAGAACAACCACCTCTGGCCGTAATAACAGCCTTGACACGCCTGGGCATTGAGTCAAACAGAGCTTGGATGGCGTGTACAGGTACAACAGCCCATGCAGCATCAACTCGATACTACAGTTCATCAAGAGTAGTGACTGGCGTCTTGTGATGCTCGGCCACCATTGACCAGACGTTTTCAGTTGGTGAGAGATCTGGAGAATGTGCTGGCCAGGGCAGCAGTCGAACATTTTCTGTATCCAGAAAGGCCTGTACAGGACCTGCAACATGCGGTCGTGCATTATCCTGCTGAAATGTAGGGTTTCGCAGGGATCGAATGAAGGGTAGAGCCACGGGTCGTAACAGACCTGAAATGTAACGTCCACTGTTCAAAGTGCCATCAATGCGAACAAGAGGTGACCGAGACGTGTAACCAATGGCACCTCATACCATCACGCCGGGTGATACGCCAGTATGGCGATGACGAATACACGCTTCCAATGTGCGTTCTCCGCGATGTCGCCAAACACGGATGCGACTATCATGAGGCTGTAAACAGTACCTGGATTCATGCGAAAAAAATGTCGTTTTGCCATTCGTGCACCCAGGTTCGTCGTTGAGTAAACCATCGCTGGCGCTCCTGTCTGTGATGCAGCGTCAAGGGTAACCGCAGCCATGGTCTCCGAGCTTATAGTCCATGCTGTTGCAAACGTCGTCGAACTGTTCGTGCAGATGGTTGTTGTCTTGCAAACGTCCCCATCTGTTGACTCAGGGATCGAGATGTGGCTGCACGATCCGTTACAGCCATGCGCACAAGATGCCTGTCATCTCGACTGCTAATGATACAAGGCCGTTGGGATCCAGCACGGCGTTCCGTATTACTCTCCTGAAGCCACCGATTCCATATTCTACTAACAGTCATTCGATCTCGACCAACGCGAGCAGCAATGTCGCGATGCGATAAACCGCAATCGCGATAGGCTACAATCTGACCTTTATCAAAGTCGAAAACGTGATGGTACGCATTTATCCTCCTTACACGAGGCGTCACAACAACGTTCACCAGGCAACGTCGGTCAACTGCTGTTTGTGTATGAGAAATCGGTTAGAAACTTTCCTTATGTCAGGAGGTTGTAGGTGTCGACACCGGCACCAACCTTGTGTGAATGCTCTGAAAAGCTAATCATTTCCGTATCACAGCATCTACTTCCTTTCGGTTAAATTTTGCGTCTCTAGCACGTCATCTTCGTGGTGTAGCAATTTTAATGGCCAGTAGTGTACATTCACCAGACATAGAATTAGCAGAGGAATAAGGACGACGCATATCCAAATACAATGGAAAACATTCGCGTAATAATCTACTACGGACAAGGGAGGTGAATGAAATCAAAAATAAAAATAATAATCGGGTGTCGAACACGAGGCACAAACGTGCTGCACCTTTAGGTTGATACAGTCATAATGTGTTGAACATTTTTTGCTCGAGAGGCTCCTATCAGTAGAGGGCTATTGAGAATGGCTATTTATTTAACCGCGGTAGTCCACATGCAACGCAAGTTTTGATTGCGGTAAATTATATTTTTGAAGTTGTGCTCTTGACTACAATAATAAGGCTGACTGCATTTTTAAGGGTGCTTTCTGATAACTAGGGCCCGACATCTGATATACACTTTTGGAAATGGAAAAAAGAACACATTGACACCGGTGTGTCAGACCCACCATACTTGCTCCGGACACTGCGAGAGGGCTGTACAAGCAATGATCACACGCACGGCACAGCGGACACACCAGGAACCGCGGTGTTGGCCGTCGAATGGCGCTAGCTGCGCAGCATTTGTGCACCGCCGCCGTCAGTGTCAGCCAGTTTGCCGTGGCATACGGAGCTCCATCACAGTCTTTAACACTGGTAGCATGCCGCGACAGCGTGGACGTGAACCGTATGTGCAGTTGACGGACTTTGAGCGAGGGCGTATAGTGGGCATGCGGGAGGCCGGGTGGACGTGCCGCCGAATTGCTCAACACGTGGGGCGTGAGGTCTCCACAGTACATCGATGTTGTCGCCAGTGGTCGGCGGAAGGTGCACGTGCCCGTCGACCTGGGACCGGACCGCAGCGACGCACGGATGCACGCCAAGACCGTAGGATCCTACGCAGTGCCGTAGGGGACCGCACCGCCACTTCCCAGCAAATTAGGGACACTGTTGCTCCTGGGGTATCGGCGAGGACCATTCGCAACCGTCTCCATGAAGCTGGGCTACGGTCCCGCACACCGTTAGGCCGTCTTCCGCTCACGCCCCAACATCGTGCAGCCCGCCTCCAGTGGTGTCACGACAGGCGTGAATGGAGGGACGAATGGAGACGTGTCGTCTTCAGCGATGAGAGTCGCTTCTGCCTTGGTGCCAATGATGGTCGTATGCGTGTTTGGCGCCGTGCAGGTGAGCGCCACAATCAGGACTGCATACGACCGAGGCACACAGGGCCAACACCCGGCATCATGGTGTGGGGAGCGATCTCCTACACTGGCCGTACACCACTGGTGATCGTCGAGGGGACACTGAATAGTGCACGGTACATCCAAACCGTCATCGAACCCATCGTTCTACCATTCCTAGCCCGGCAAGGGAACTTGCTGTTCCAACAGGACAATGCACGTCCGCATGTATCCCGTGCCACCCAACGTGCTCTAGAAGGTGTAAGTCAACTACCCTGGCCAGCAAGATCTCCGGATCTGTCCCCCATTGAGCATGTTTGGGACCGGATGAAGCGTCGTCTCACGCGGTCTGCACGTCCAGCACGAACGCTGGTCCAACTGAGGCGCCAGGTGGAAATGGCCTGGCAAGCCGTTCCACAGGACTACATCCAGCATCTCTACGATCGTCTCCATGGGAGAATAGCAGCCTGCATTGCTGCGAAAGTTGGATATACACTGTACTAGTGCCGACATTGTGCATGCTCTGTTGCCTGTGTGTATGTGCCTGTGGTTCTGTCAGTGTGATCATGTGATGTATCTGACCCCTAGGAATGTGTCAATAAAGTTTCCCCTTACTGGGACAATGAATTCACGGTGTTCTTATTTCAATTTCCAGGAGTGTATTTTCTGTCGGCGTGGCTCTTGTCAGTCCACTTAGCCGGTACCCGCGGCCTTCCCCACGCAGCAAAATTTGTCAACGCAGCTGAGGCCGTGGACACTGTTGCCCATGCAGCAGCACCACGTGGAGGTGGGGCTGCCTGGAGATTTTTTTATCCGATACAGTTGTAATTACTTCTCAAATTATGATAAACGAAGTTCTGAAATGAAAAATTATAAAAATTAAAAGTTTCAGGAAAAGATTAAAATGAAGCTAGGAAAAATCAGTGTTAGAGATAGTTGTCCCTCTACCGGCACTGCTCTGGGAGATGGTATCGGAATACATCCTGGAGCCCGCCATCCCTGAACAGTGCCTTCCACTGTTAGTTTAATACACGAGACTATCCACGTCTCGGATGTCACGAGTCGATTCTTTTCCCACATAACTGTTATAATGGTTAACTTTTGTTACAGTTTTTATACTGTATGTGTGTCGATTAGCTAGATTACTGGGATTGCAGTTATTCTACGGTAATTTAGTCTAATAACATGTTTAACGCGGCGCCTGACACAATAACCGGTCATGGTGTATCCTACTCAATCTACTGACAGGTTTCTATTCTACTTTATTTGTGTGTTACTATTTCTACATTTAGTGTCGTATATTGTGTGTTTTTATTGTCTTGTTGTTGTATTTGTGAAAATTTTTCTATGCTGTTTAGTCTAATAACCGGACTAAATATACGTTTTACGTAGCGCCTGGTACAATAACCGGCCACGAAGTATCCTTCTTCCTCTGTTAATAGGTTTCTGTTCTGATTTGCCTGTGTGTTACTATTTCATCATTTAGTGTCGCATATGCTGTGTACATGTTATGTATTTATAGGGTGTAATGGTTGTTAGTGCAGATATTTCTATTGGTGACAGACAATGGTGCACTGAACAACATAAAATCAGTATTTACATAATTTGTAGACTAATAATTATAGCTGTTACAAGTCATATGTTTGTAGGTTTGGTAGTACCTCCATGTACATGTGGCAAGAGCAGGCCATTACTGCTTATTTACCCCTGGGCAGCAGGTCAGGTATTGAAGTGTGGACATGTAGACGCAAAATGGTTATTATATACTGACAGGCATAGTCCACTTAGTGGTGCAATTACGACTGTGCAGGAAGCATCAGATAGTAAATTATGTGATGTGACTGTGGAAAGAATGTTCAATGCAGAGAAAAATCCACCAACACGCTAATGTGTGTACATATTAAGATATTACATATAAAAATATCTACACTTATTCCCATTACTCCCTGCGGTATTCTTCGTTTGCCTCGTCGTTGGCGTTAGTGTCAGAGGACACGGTTGCTCTGAACTAACCCTTTCTTCTCGCCATCGTCTAAATCGATATCGATATGGTTTCATTTGATCGTAAATAGTGTGTTCAATTGTGAAAATTTGATGTGTACATTTGTTTAATAGTTCTCATTTTTCTGCGTCGCTGAGTGTTTATTGTAGTGTCTCTATGGTAATTCCCGGTCTGTTTCCATGTATGTGGCTGTACCGCTCACAGCACAGAACCACATTCCCTAAACTGACAGTTTTTACTGTTAGCAAGTGAAACGCGCTGCAAATGCTATGGATAAGGGCTATGCCTAGTTAGGAAGTGAACCATTCCACGTCTCAGACTGTTATGTTCTCTTCATAACTACAGGGTTATTACAAATGATTGAAGCGATTTCACAGCTCTACAATAACTTTATTATTTGAGATATTTTCACAATGCTTTGCACACACATACTGAATCTTTCACATAACCCCACAGAAAGAAATCGCATGGGGTTAAGTCGGGAGAGCGTGGAGGCCATGACATGAATTGCTGATCATGATCTCCACCACGACCGATCCATTGGTTTTCCAGTCTCCTGTTTAAGAAATGCCGAACTGGCATTCTGCTTTAGCCTTTTCCGTAAGATTTTCCAAACCGTCGGCTGTGGTACGTTTAGCTCCCTGCTTGCTTTATTCGTCGATTTCCGCAGGCTACACGTGAAACTTGCCCGCACGCGTTCAACCGTTTCTTCGCTCACTGCAGGCCGACCCGTTGATTTCCCCTTACAGAGGCATCCAGAAGCTTTAAACTGCGCATACCATCGCCGAATGGAGTTAGCAGTTGGTGGATCTTTGTTGAACTTCGTCCTGAAGTGCCGTTGCACTGTTATGACTGACTGATGTGAGTGCATTTCAAGCACGACATACGCTTTCTCGGCTCCTGTCGCCATTTTGTCTCACTGCGCTCTCGAGCGCTCTGGCGGCAGAAACCTGAAGTGCGGCTTCAGCCGAACAAAACTTTATGAGTTTTTCTACGTATCTGTAGTGTGTCGTGACCATATGTCAATGAATGGGGCTACAGTGAATTTATGAAATCGTTTCAATCATTTGTAATAGCCCTGTATTCCCTTATGTAATAGGAAATGGTGTACAGCCTGCGACCCTTGTGACTTTGGTCCAACTCTCGTTGCCAGGCGTCCACCAGCCAAGAATTGAGTTACCATATCTGTTCAATAGCTTCTTCTGTTATTTCCCTAAGCTTATCAGGTCTTCCCATCTTCAGGCAGTAGACTGCAGCTCGATATTCGATAGTTATCTCGATTGGAAAGACACTCAGACTGTATACAGTATCTCTATTGAAGTTGTGCTGAATGCCCCTGATAGCCTCAGGAGAAGACTCTTCTGTCTGTGCCTCACACTTATCCTGTTCATCGCAGGGACGAACTTATGTGGCCACACACGTACCGCAAAAACATACTACTGATTGATAGGGAGCGCATAGGCTTGCTCTGATGTTCATGATTGTGTGGTATATAAACGTGATAATTTGCGTAAAATATTTTTAGACCTACTTGTAGTTAGTTTAATGTGTTGATGGAAATTATGTTTGTCGTCAACATGTACCCCCAAGTGTCGTGTGACGGTCTCTCTTTTGACGTTTGTGTTTATTTCCATCGCTGAGTGTCTTTGTAGCGCACCTTCCATTAGCATTTAAGCTATTTTTATGGCGCAATTGTTAATTTGTTTGTATTACATCAACGTTGTATTGTGTTCAGGATTTGACTGGCTTTTCTCTCTAATGTCGACCTTGCGTCTGCTGATACAACTACCAACAGGTAATCGGCATACGCAGCAACCCCGTCAGAGAACTCGGGTACATCTGTAAGATGTAGAAGGGGCTCGAATGTGATATCCCAAAAGTTGTGTCCGCAAATAGAGCCGTGGGGGTATCCCTTTGTAATTCTTTTGATTACTCTGCGGGTGCCTGACAATCAGCTACCTCGTTGTTACAATAGTAGAGGAAACTATTATAGCTGTGGTGTCAACGTTAGACACCACGCTAGAGGTTGCCACAATCGATAGCGGTCCAGCACTTGCAACCTCTATGGACTCGCTGGCGCTTGCAGCGCCGCCATATGGCAGGGACAGAGACTTGCAGATCGCACCGGCCGAGTCAGCTACAGGTCCTGAGCGAAGTCAGATTAGAATAGTCTTCAGCTCGCTAGGTTCGCAGCCTCTAGTTGGCGCATGTATTACGCACGTAATACCAGAATTGTGTTATCTTGCTTGTTGTATAATCCATTTAATGTTTGCTAATAAGTCATTTGTATTCAAGAAAGATAGTTGTTATTAGTTATGTTCCTGGAGTGCGATAGCAGGACAAAGTTAAGTAAAAGTTATTTACTAAAGTATTCCAGGCCGGCCGGGGTGACCGAGCGGTTCTAGGCGCTACAGTCTGGAACCGCGTGACCGCTTCGGTCGCAGGTTGGAATCCTGCCCCGGGCATGGATGTGTGTGATGTCCTTAGGTTAGTTAGGTTTAAGTAATTCTAAGTTCTAGGGGACTGATGACCTCAGCAGTTAAGCCCCATAGTGCTCAGAGCCATTTGAGCCAAAGTATTCCCGTACTAATTATTATAGAATGTTCCAGATTCCTACAACCACCTCAGTCGTGCTATCTTCTATCATCCCACTGCAAATCCCAGGGGTACCGATCGAAAAGCATCCTGCATTTGTGTGAGGTCATGACATGCTGACGTCGACCTTCACATCAGTAGCATACAGGGGTACAGGGATGCGGGTACTTGAAGTTCATGGAATCACGAAAACAATGCAGGCCACCGGAGACTGTCGAAGGCGTCTGCAATGTCTATAAAAACTCTCTTGCATATTAACGTAGGTTGTGCCTTGTGATTTGGAAAACTTTATTAAATCATCGATTCATTTACCTGCTCTGAATTTGTATTCAAGTGGTCTAAAGCCGTACAGTTTCCTGTGTTCCTGTAGACGTTTGCACAGGAGCCGTTCCTCCACCTTAGGTAGAGAATTTAAAAAGAGCATTCGTCTGTAGGATTCATGTTATGGTCTTTATCGGCTTATTTTTTAATTATTACAATACTCAGTTACCTTTGCCAGCCGCAGAGCGACATTTAATAAGTCTGTTAAGTATGGTATTGTTAGCGATATAACCTGTTGTATCGTTTCTGAGTGTATTTGGTCTGGGCTGTGAGCTTTCTTGTTCTTTAGTCTGGATATTGCTAACATGCCCTCCTCTTACGCTAATGGATGGGTGACGGTTTCAGTTATATACTCCTTGCTTAATTCGTCCCTTAGTGTATGTTGTGTCAGTGTGTCTACTGACAGGTCATCATCTGCTAACAGTGTGTTCAGCAGGAACAGCGCTTTATTTCTTCACCTTTGTTTCATTGTACCGCTACTCTGCTTCACTGTTGACAGAATTAAAGGGACTTAATGTTTTCGGGGTTTATTTTGTTGGTTTCTTGGTTTGCAACTGTGTTGAGACGTGTTTCCCCCAGTGCTGTTTCCTTGTTGTCTGTATTACATTCTTAAATAGCCCCTTGGTATTTCTGTAGTCCTGTAATTTTATTTGCCTCTCTCCGGTTATAACTACTGTTTGATACAGTTTTCTCTTTTGTCTTATGTCGTGTGTAAGTCTGGTTAGGTCAGTGTTCCAGGAACCTTTTTTCCTGTGTCTGTTTGGTATTCGTGGTGTAGGTTAGTGTTTCAGGAACCTTTTTTCCTGTGTCTGTTTGGTATTCGTGGTGTAGGTTAGTGTTCCAGGGACCTTTTTTCCTGTGTCTGTTTGGTATTCGTGGTGTAGCAATATTTTATAAATTCTGTAATATTTCAGTTTATTTGTGATTCCTGTAATCAATTCTGCCGGTTGTGTTATTGTTCAGTTCCTGTTGTGCGTGCATTCTTAATTTTTTCCAAGCCACCTTGCTGATAATGGGTCGATTGTCTGTTGCTTGGTATATAACATTGTCATGAATGTCTGTAATAATGATGTTAAGGTCACTTGTGGCGTGTGTTATAACTAATGAGGTGATATTCGTGTTTATACTTTTGGCATTGGTTTAAGTTGTGTCAGTACTCCTCATCCCACCTGCGTGTCCCATATAAGTGTATGGCTGGTCTTCCTTGTTTAATACGAATAGATTATTCTCTTGACTTACCTCATCACCAGCTTGTCCTCGGTCGTCGGCTCTACCTGCATTCCAGAGTGATGACTTGGAAGTAATGTCAACAGATATCAATAACTTTGTACCTCTGGCAAAATGTGCTAAATTTTCGGTCTTATCCTTGTAGGGATCTACTGTGTGTGATTATTGGTCGTATAGTGATGTTATCAACCAAACTTGTCTGTTACTGTTTTTATCAGTCGTTACTACATGATTATCGCTATGCTGAATTATCTTGGTGATACTTAGGTTTCTCTTAAGAAAACAATTGCCGCCATGGCTTTACGATCTCCAGTGATCGTCATGATGTATGGTAGAATACAAGTTAATTGTCCACACAGAAAGTCTGATTTACAGTAATCTATGAGTTTGGGTAATTCCACGATCAGTAGTGTACTTATCGTATTTAGCTATAGGTGCCCCAAGGCAGCCTCTTGTAGACGAAGCATACTTTATCTGTTTTTTGTGGGTCAAGAACACTCTACCATGGGCTATAACAATGTTTTCGCAAATTTTCTCTATGTCTAGGTCCTCCGACTTCCACGTACAAGCCTGATGAAGCACGTCGTGAAATTCAAGTGAGCCTGTTGGCAGATTTTCTATACGCATTATCATTTGATCTCCGTCGTTGGAAGAGAGATTGAGACCCGATTCGGGTGGGCCTGACGGATCAAAAGACTCTGCGAGGTCTGAAATATGTCTCTACGCTCCATTCTACTTAATTGTAGGTTAGTTCGAGTTGGAGTTCCTCCTATATTGTTGGTTCGAGTGTAGTGTACGTATTTACATCATAATAGTTTAAATGTTGCATCTTTTTGGTTCCCCAAGTGTGTTAATCTTCTTCACAGTCGTGTTGCTTACCGCTCCCATCGTTATAGGTCGTGTTTTAACTGCCGTGCTACACCTGCAAAGCGCAAACCTACAATGCAGTCTGTAACGTTAAGGAAGTTCGACTGAACCATCTCATTGTGAACTAGTGAGATATTTATGTCACTGTTACCATTTAGTGGTTCCAGAAACACATCATTCTGTCGGCGCCAGTAGATGGCTCGTTCTTGTGGGAGTCGATTTGTGTTTCCTCCTACTGTGTGTCGTGTAGCTCTTTGAGTTGGGATCAAGACCTCGGTAATCAAGGATAGAACTAGCAGCCCAGCCGTTGCCATGGTCTATTTTTTCAATGTGTCTTGCATAAAGTCTCTTGTAGGTCTGACAGTCGACCCAACCTTTTTATTACGTGATTTTCATCTGTCTCTACGAGTGCAAGGCATGCATCGAATGATGTTATTGTGCTGCTGGCTCTCGGTCTTTTTGAGTCCCTCTCCGCCGCATTTGGCACAGACTACTTCTTTTCGCCTGGAATGTTTTGTTGTATGGTCTAGGTCGCAGCACTTAAAGGAGTAGAGTACGGCCACGAAGACTTAAACTTCCAATGACTGTAAATCCAAAAATGTCCGGCGTTGACTGAGAAGTATATTCCTCACACGAGGAAGCTTCAAGTACCTTGTTTGAGGAAATTTTTCCCTTTGGGCTTATCTTAAATATAAGTTTAATTTATTATGCGATTTTTTTTTTGTTATGTACTCTGGCAAGTTTAAGTCATATGTCTCTTCCAGTTACACCTGTTTCGTGTATATGTCAGGAAGGTATTGAACAGTCATAAGTGACAGGCATTTTGTTTATGTTGCCTCACACTTGATGTCTTTAATACGACTAGCTCTCTCTTGAAGTTTTCGGGACTCTCCCCGTGTTTTTGTTTCCAGTGATTACGACGGTTCGGGTAGTGGGCACTGCTCTAGTTTTCAGATTCACGTGGATTTATTTGGGATGTTAGAATTTCCCTGCCTGTTATGGATCCAGACTGGTGGCAGATTTAACAGAAAAAGTTGTTGCTTGCTCTGCTTTGAAGGGCATGAGCATTGACTTTCGGGCCAAGGATGGAAGCATTTCCGAAACGGCTAACTTTGTAAACTGCGCCGCCGTGGCGCTATCCAAAAACGGCGTCGGAACAGCTGTGGTGCATTGCAAACCATAGACGACGGGGCTGAACGGCGACTGCTAATATGTATGTGTACAGGATACTAGATGTGCAGCTGTTGAGCTGTTGGCTGCCCAGATGAACCAAGGGACTACCAACAGCTTCGTATCAACGACTGTTCAGCGACAGTTGCTGCGTATGGGCCTCCGCAGCAGGTGCCTGGTTCATGCATGCTTGCTGACTCCTGTCTTTTGCATGCCAATAGCGCAACTGGACTTCCACTGAGTAGTGACACATGACTTCTTCAGATGAATCACGTTTTATGCTCCATGGGAAAGATGGCTATTGGCGTGTACGGTCCTGTAAGAATCATTGGTAGGAGCAAGGGCAGAGGAGGGAGCGTTACGGTCTGGGGAATGTTTTCGTGACACTTCCTGGGCGATCTTTTCATTCTCGAGGGCACGATGGACCAACACGAGCATGCATATGTCCTTGAGGACCATAGCCACCCCTACATGCAGTTTGTTTTTCTCTTCTCACGACGGCATCTACTAGCAGGACAATGCAACATGCCACACAGCTCGCAGTGTACGTGCGTGGTTCGAAGAGCACCAGGACTAGTTTACCGTACTTCCCTGGCCACCGCACTTCCCAGGTTTAAAACCAATCGAGGATATGTGGGACTATCTCGATTGGGCTGTTCGTTCCATGGATCCTCAAGTGAGAAACCTAGTACAGCTGGCCATGGTCCTGGGGTCGACATAGTTCCACATCCCTGTCGGTACTTTCCAGAACTTCGTTGAATCTCTTCCTCTACGTCCACGCTTCCGAAGGGCGCTTTACTAACTTCTCTAATCATTGGTACAATTGACAAAATTTATCATAAACATCTCATTACTCAGTCAAGCAGTAGGACATGTGCAAGCGCGGTACCTACAAGCGGCCTGTCTCTCCAATGCCTCGCAAGAAACTGGCGCCCAACCAACGAGCGGCCGTGGTGCAGCTGGCGTACTCACACACGTCCAGAAACACTACCGTGTTGCGCATTGCCAGCCTAAAACGTTCCAAGCTCTAGACGTGTTCGCTATATGTAAGAGGACTGGAAGATAATATCTGCAATTGGAACGAACTCAACAGAAAACTTGTCCTAAAAAGCCAAGTATTATGATAGCTGTGAAAGGCGAGATCAGTGGCATGAAGACACAAAAATAGAATGAAAGAAATAATGTCCTTCAAAGTGCCATGTGATTAACGACAATTGAGTGTATCACAGATTCTCTATGCGTAATTATTACGGTACGGTGGAATAGAACAATGCTGGACACCTTGTTGCGTTGCACCGCCTTTGCAATGTATTCACTCATTTTTCTTATTTTATTGCCTTCAAGTGTTTTTTAATTTAACGCAAAACAGCTATTTAAGTCGTCTACGCGAGGTAAATTTCGGTATCTCAGTTCGAAATCGTGTTCGCTATGGTACGAGCTGTTTTACTCTTGACCTACTGTTAATCCCACTGTAAATGGTTCTCATTCCGTTGTGTTATGTTTTGTAGGTGCTTGAAAATCGCTTAAGCCAGAGACTGCAATCTCAAAATAAAATTCTAGCAGCTGAAATCAAGATGAAATCCTTAAAAAAATTATAGAAGCTATGGACTCATACAACACGAAAATAACGAAAGCGAGATGAGTTTCGCAAGATCTCCAATTGAGGAATCCATGCTGATTTGTATACATGAGTCTCTAAATACTTCATAAACAGTGAGCATAAAGCTTGTTCCATAATTCTGCAACATGATGACATCAGCGTTACGACGCTTCGTGAAAACGGGAATGAAATGTGCGTTTTTCCAGCCGTTAGGTTTGCTCGAGTGACCTACGATAAGCCACTGCTAGAAGGGGAGAAAAAGTTTTTCCGCAGAATCTGTGTAGTAGACTCTCACAAGCATCTCATCCGGTCCAGATACCTTTCCACTTTCCACTTATGAGCGATTTTGATTTATTTTCAAATCCGCGATCACTTATGTCAACATCTGCCATTTCCGCGTTCTTTCGAGGATTAAAGGGATAAACGATATAAAGATCTTCCGCGGTGAGACAGTTTCGGAAGATCAAAATCAATATTTCGGCCTTATCTCCATTATATTCCGTTTCATTTTCAGTGCGGTTACTGAGTGATTGAATAGATGATTTCAATCCGGTTACTGAGTTTTCGTGAGACCAAAACTTTTTAGGGCTTTTAGTCAGATCCATTTGGTACAATTTTCACTTTTTTTTGTCAACTAGTCTTTGTATTTGCGCAGATGTGTGATGAAAATCTCTTTCAGTTCTTACCAACTTTCTGACACGGCTATTCGACCACGGTGGGCCTTTATTATCCCTCAGGGCTTTGTGCGGCACATGTTGTATAAGTTGTATTGAATAATTATTTTGAATTTTATCCATTTGTGCTCCACATCGTCGTCCTCAGTGTTGCGTATTTGAGTTTGTCTCCTCAGATACTATGCAATTAGTATCCTGTGACTTATGCAATCCCAAAATTTCTTCCTATCTTTCTTACCATCCCTGTAACATACCCAGTCACTGATTCTATCACAGCCTTATGATCATTGATGCGCTCCTGTGCATTAATTGACTTGAAAAGTTTAGAACTTTTTGTTGCTAGGAAGTCTGAGGTGTACGTTGCCGACATGAGTCAGTTCTCTAATTATCTGCTAGAAGTAATTTTCAGACAAGAAATTCAGAACAATCTCCTGTCTGCGGTGCTAGCTTTGATCATATGGCTCTCCCATTTTATAACTGTCGAAATCAATTCTCTTCTTGTTACAACAAAATGATTCGGAAACATACTCGCAGTGACATGTAAGTTCTCTCTGATGTACTCCACCATTACATCTTTTAAGGCAGACGGCCTAGAAAAGCATGCGATCACCATGCTTGACCCATCTTTCATTCTTAACGCTCTTTTTCTTCTTTCTCTTGTGCCTTTCTCCCCCATCCGCGCAGCGCTGGTGTGGATACTGACGGGTTTGGCATGGTCAATTTAATGCGTTTCCCGTCGCCACCCCGTTCTCCCACGGGACGGACTGCGTATACCGCAAATGTCTGCATGTGGTGCTACTCCTGCGAAAGTGAGAGATAGTTTTCTAAACGTTTGCAAATCATGTAACTGAGATGGGGCATAGGTACTAACCTCGTATTCACCTAGTAGGATGTTGGAGACCATGTAGAAACCACATCCAGACTGGCTGGCACATTGATCCTTATCGTTAATCCACCTGGCAGATTCGATCCGCGTACGGCACACCTCCCTATCCGAAGTGGCGCTTAAGTACATGCAGCCATCGGGATGGGTCACATTTCATTCTTAACTTTACCCAGGTTGTTTTGCATATGGAACCTATAAAAACTCGCTAGATGTTATCAATTTCTTTACTGGAATAAATATGCAGCCCTTCTTGTCAGCTAAGATATCTTACAATATACACTCATGATGTTGGTCCACCTTTTAAAGGCAAACGATTCTGTGTGGTATGTATTCGAAAAATCCTTTGAAGGTTTCCAGAGGTATGTGACACTAGAAGTCTACAGTCAGGTCACGAAATCCTGTAAATTACAAGACAGTGGTTTGTAGGCTCCGAGTGGCGCCTGAGAGCATACCAAATGTGCATGTAATATTTATTGGAGGCTATTTTATTTACCCTATGAAGGTAACCCTTCAGTCAGTCATTGCATTATTTTTTTGTTAATTAATATATTAAATGAAGTTGTAATTGTTATTCTTTCTGTATAGATCTCTTTCAAGTTATTTAATTTTCGTATTTTACAAGTAACATTTTTATTTTTTATATTTTTAATATAAGTACTTTAATTTAATATACTAATTTAATTAAATAATTATAAATCAATGTGATTAATATTAATTGATTACTACCACCAAAAGTTGCAGGGACTCATTTTTTGAGGACAAGAAATATATGTATGGTAAGATATATATATATATATATATATATATATATATATATATATATATATGCTGCAGATATTGTGATCTTTGGTGTCTTAGTTTTTAAGTGCTTAAGCGTGTAAGTTGTATTTTTCTCTGTGTCTAACAGTCTTCCCACAAACACATCACATAATTTACCACGTGCATGGTTCTAACTGCACCACTAAGTGGACTAATGCCTGTAGTATAGACTATCCATTTTTTGTTAACATGTTCTCAGTTCAATACCTCACCTGCTGCCCAGGGGAAAGAAGCATTAATGGTTTGCACTTGCCACACCTAGTTGCAGGTACTAACCAACCAAAAAACATCTGACTGCTAGTGGCTATAATTATTAGTCTTCAGCTGTAGTAAATACATATATAATGTTGTTCAGTACACTGTCCTCAGTCTGCACTTATACCCCTACCCCATGTGTATGTGTGTGTGTGTGTGTGTGTGTGTGTGTGTGTGTGTGTGTGTGTGTGTGTAAAATTATTTAATTAATATAATACTATTTAAACATAAATAGTTATCATGTTGTAATCGTAAATATACTTAAATGAAATTATTTAAGGAGATATGTGTATTATTTAATAAATACAATTTGCTATATATTATCAAATTTTATACTAAGTTATGAATTATAATATTTAATAGAATTATTTAACTGTTCTTCATTAATAATAAAAAGAAATATTAAATAATGCAAATGTAATATATTTATAGGGATGCTAGCTCTGTATTTATCCATATTTATATATATTAACAGAAAAAGAATGCTAATCCAAGAACAAGCTATGCAACATAAAATAAAGTTGGTAGGTAAGTTTCTACTTCTGAAGGATAACGTCTATTTGGATTTCACTCCAGGTGCATAAGAGTGGTTCTAGTAGCACCAATATGAGGATGCAAATCAGGATCGCTTTAAGTACACGCTGTAATCGTCTTGAGCATTAGTTATCTTTGAGACTGGACAGGAGGAGTTTATGATAGTCAAGAACCCTTTTAAGGTGACAACAGGCAATTATCAGCACCTCACCAAGTTTGAAGGAGGTTGTACAATAGGGCTGCGAGAAGCTTGATGTTCCATCTGCGATACTGCAGAAACACTTGGCAGAAATATAGCCACTGTACATGATTGCTGGCAGTGGCGGTCACAGGAATGTACGTTTGAAGGAAGACTGGGCTCTAGACATCCAGGTGGTACTACCAGGAGGGAAGACCTTCGTGTTTGGTGTATGGCTCTGGCATGTCGTACTGCATCTACAGCAGCAATTTGAAGATCAGTTAGTGCCAGGGTGATACAATGATCAGTTACAAATTGTTTACTTCAAGGACAACTCTGAACCAAACGTCCTGTACTGTGTTTTCCAATATTCCACTGACCCTGAACCACTCTGAAGATAACCTCTCCGTTGAGCTTCAGTACACCCTCCCCCCACCCCCACCCACCCCCTGAAGCAACGCCATTTGCGAAATTAGTTGTATCAGGTGAGAGCTCACTGGAGAGGAAGGTGAAAGTCTGTTGTGTTTTCTGATGGAAGTGGGTTCTGCTTCATTGCCAGTGATGCATGTGTATTGGTAAGAAGGACCTGCAACCAACTTTTCTGTGTGCTAGACACATTGTACCTACACCTCACTTTACGATCTGGGGTGCAAATTTATATGATAGCAGGAGCACTCTCGTGTTTATCCCACACACCCTGACTAAAAATTTGTACATCAGTCTGGTTATTCAACATTTTGTGCTGCCATTCAGGAACAGCATTCCAGAGGTGTTTTCCAAGAGGATAACGATCGGCCACATACCGCTGCTGTAGCCCAACATGCTCTACTGAGTGTCGACATATTTCCTTGGCCTGCTTGATCACCAGATCTGTCTCCAATTGTGCACATATGTGACATCAGTGGATGACAACTCCAGCATCATCTACAACCAGCAGTAATTGTCCATTTATTGACTGACCAAATGCAACAGGTATGTAACTCCATCCCACAAACTGACATCTGGTACCTACAGAATTCAGTGCATGCTTGCTTTCAACAGTCTCGTGGTTACACCAGTACTTAATGTAGCAGCATATCACATTAGCAGTGGCTTATCTCGCCCTTATATTAACCTGTGATCTTGGAATTTAAATCATTTAAATGCGACACCTACACAAATATATTCTCAAAATTTCAGTACTATGCACTAATTATTATCTGATGTTGCTCTTTTTTTTGTCAGTGTATAAAAGAGAAGTAATGGTTGTCATGTGGAGATTATGGTCTATTTATTATTGTTTTACTTTTTTGCTAAATAATTTGTGCTTTTGTAAATAAATTAATTAAAAGTTACTGTTAAGAGTTTAACTAATTATCCAAAAGTTACATTCTTTCTTATTTTTCACTATCTATTTGTATTAACTTAAAGATCTGTTAAATGTTTTCCAGTAACTTGATTTTGTTATGAAGTAATTCTTAATTCAGCAATTGTTGCTGTATCAGCACTAGTCATGTTATCAGTCACAGTTATACAATTGATAGTGGTGAATATTATTGGCTAAACAGTTAAGTATAATTATGGACTTTAATTATGGATTTCTAAGGTAATATTTAAAAGTTTTGTGGTTCTTTTTATGAATCTGTGAAACCTAAATAAGAAACAGGGATTAGGTATCTTGTTATTTTAAGTGATAAATTTACCAGGGAAGTATTAGTTAAGGCCTTTAAACCAAAAGCATTTGGTGCCATCTCATTTCATTCAGACAAACGTATCCCTTGGTTGAAAATACATGACTCATTATACTTAATTTTTTCTTTGTACATCCTCAGTAGCAGAAAACCTTTTCAGAGTTATAGTTTTCTTGATGTATAATGAGAACATATTTCGGGTAGAGATGCAGCTTATGATTAAGGGAAGATGGGTTATAGCAGTTTTGATGGTGGAACCCTGTTAATGAAGGTTTGACAGTAATTTAATTTGGTTAATTTAACTGATATTTGAGCTGAGGTGTGTTCACATTGCATGTTGTTTATATTTTTAATAAAATAGTTTCAAATTACGTAAGTCAAAACATAGCACATCAATCTGATAGTCTATCTATGAAATGGTTCAAGATATAACTTATGAGTAAAGTGTTTCACTGACTCTGAAAACTGCTCACTGCACATCGTAATATCTTGCTTATTGATTATATTATATTTGTGTTTTTTTGTTTTAGTAACTGATAGTAGGAACGTTGTTGAACTTACTGTCATAGTTATTTTTTAGAAATGATTTTTACTATAGTTAAAATAGTCCATTAGAAAGTTAAGATAGATTATTTATATTTGATAGAGCTAATGATACTTACTGTAGCATTTGTATCAGAGTTTGACAGAATATTAGTTTCATTTACTTATCCCAGTTTAGCCTAATTTAGAAGTAATTCATATTTAATGGACCATATTTAATTATAAATAAACTGTGTGTATCAAATGTTAATTGCTTTATAACATATCTAGTTTCCTGAGAAATTAATTATTTTTTTATAGCTAACTTTGATATTGTTTCAATTTTTAGGTAAATATACTATCTTATTTATTCTTAGAGTATAAACTCTGGAGGTGATAATAAATAATATAATAATCCTTAATGTTACAGCGAACTTTAAATCAGCTATTCTTATGATTACGTTTTTTATCAATATTTATAATATTAATGTTACAATAATTTTTGGTTTTTGTTAAGTTACTATATCAAATTTCGGTCATAATGACGAAATTATTATGTTTATTTGGTGTATAATACTTGTTACTGTTAGCTTATTATAAAGCACTAGGAAAATTTGATTTGTGTATTTTGATAAAACATTTCATCTTGATAATACTGTGAGATCTGAGCTGTTCACAGACAGAATTTCAAAAAATTGTAGTATTTTAATCATTCAAAGTTAGCAAAATCGTTAATTTCTGATGTGGGGCTAGAATAAATGGCTTAATGAGAAATCAGCTGTCTCTTATTAAATTCTGGAAATTAAATTTTGGGTCAAAATGCTTAAAAGTTTTCTTTAGCACAAGAAGACCCTATAGGACTTACATTTTATTTTTATATAGTTTTCAATAGTCTTTTTATGTACTATTGTAATGATTTGTTGTGATGTCATGAAGAATAAATAATATCTTCACTATTACATCATTAATCCTGATCTATAATTTATGATTATATTACTTTCGAGAGCTCATATCAACAAAGCAGAGTCTGACCTTGATGTTGGATTAAGAAAAATATGGGTGCAGTAGCCTATTAATTAGAGATATTCCTATGTTTAAATTGTTACATAATCTGAGTTCAGATTGATGTGAGCCAGGTTAGTTTCTATCCTAAGATTTAGACATTCACATTAGTAGAAAATGACCATGTGATAAACTATTATTATGGTACTAATTAAAATTAATTACTATAAGACTGTGCAACTTTGTGACTTAGATATAAATTTGAGATGATGACATGTTCCTGCTTTTTATTCTTAAATACTGTGGCCTGGGTGAACCTTCAACATACAGCTCTTCTGCAGAGTGTTTTTCAGTAGTGATGTCATTGGTGATAGAAGCTATAAGTACATGCATAACACTTGAGCCGATAACAAACTAATTTTGTTGGCATATGGAAAAATGTGTTTGCAAATTTCTTGGAAATTACTGCTCCTGCCAACAAGTTTGAAGAGCTGACTAACTGAAGATAAGTTGATATAAACAAGTTATATGTGAATACCATTCTGTGTAAGAGATAAAATTTACAAAAAATTTCTTCAGTCATTGAAAATCAAAAACAGCTATTTATGTAATTACAGATGTCCGTTTGTAACAGCAGACATAACATCAGAAACAACTGCAACAACTGAAATTGTAGAAAACAAGTCTCATTAACAAAATTAGAGACATCAGTTGATGGCTTACTAAAAGAGACGAAGTTTTACTTTGCATTAAAAGTTTGTGTCTATGTATAAAATTAACTATTTAAGGTTTTTCATTTGCTTTTGCTCATACCACTGAACTTAGCAGTAAGTGTCTAACAGTTCGAACAAATTACCTTGTTTGGACAATGTGGTTTTAACTGTAAGTGTTGTGACCTGTTCTGTTCTCATACAGTTCCACAGAACAGGTTTGTTAATAAGGGTGTAAAAATTACGTTTCTTAATTCAGTTAAGTTTTTATTTTCATCATTATTTTGTTTCAGTGAGGACAGGAGACAATAATTATCTGGCTTTTAAGAAAATTGGAAAAATAAATGTCATGAAATTGGCAAACTTTGTGGTGGATCTTTTTCTGTGTGTGTATAAAGCAAAACTTATAAAGCTGGGAAAATCCGTAACAACATTCTGACTATGTGTCATAAAGAAACATTAGGCCCATCCAAATTGGTTACAAACAAATTTAACTCTACATTTCCTGTCTTGGACTTCATGTTAGAAGCTGCGAGGGATTAGCCAAGCAGTCTAAGGTGCTGCAGTCATGGACTGTGCGGCTGGTCCCTGCAGAGGTTCGAGTCCTCCCTCAGGCATGAGTGTGTGTTTGTCCTTAGGATAATTTAGGTTAAGTAGTTCGTAAGCATAGGGACTGATGACAGCAGTTAAGTCCCACACGATTTCACACACATTTGACCATTTTTTTCATGTCAGAATGTTTTCTTGAACTGGGGGGGTAACTTTGTGACAATTGATACCCCATCACACACAAAAACTTTACTTCTATCAGAATTAAAGAATGAATGCTATGAAGTTCCATATATGTGGAAACTAACTGTTGCAGTACATATCTTTAAAGGTTATTTTACAAAAGTCCTAAGAGTGTTACAAAGTGCCCAGTTTTGCAGTAGTAGTTATGCTGACAGATTGATGAGTTGATTTTACGATTGATTTATGTAGATTTTTTCAACAAATAGAGATGGTATATTATGACTTATTTACATTTATTTTTAATTTTGTTCTAATCGTTATTAGTATTTTAGTAAGTTTGTAAATGTACCTTTTTTAACTTTATTACAGGAAAAACTTTCAGGTTTATTCAGATTTGTGGGAATCGTAATTAGGGAGGGTTTTATTTATAAAGGACATAAAATTATTGTACATATTTGTGACCATTATCACTATTTCTATACTTATCTGTCTTAATCACTATTTGTATTTTGTTCTTTTTTTTAAACAGGTACTTTATGCATTTTAGTGCACTACCATCACTAGAATTACATTTCAAAACTTGATACACTATATCTCATTGATTCACATGTACATGGTGCAAGGGTAGATGTGAATCATCTAGACAGTGTATCAAGTCTCTAAATGTGATTCTGCTGATGGTCTGTACATTGAACAAATGTAGATGTGAGTTTTTAAGTGTTACTCTGATTATTGCTGTGGCAAAAATGTGTCAAAGGCACAATTTTAAAAATAAAATGTAAATATCAATCGAGATGTACAATTACATTGACTAAGAAGGGTAGTTAGTATTCCTCAGCTTTGTAGTGATGCAATTAAATTCATTTGTAAGCAGCGAAATATTTATATTTCATAAATTACTTGCTTTGTTATTTTACCCCTGTTTGTAACTTAATAATTTCCCCCTGATTTTAATTTTTGTGCAATTTCTCCTTATTTGAGTTACATACGTTCTTTTTCTTGTTGTATTTTATTGTTTTATATTATACTGGATTACTTGTTTGTACAGTGATTACTGCTGGTTCATCATAAACTTCAGACAATCGTTTATTAGGTTCTTTATGTCATGTGCTCAGACTATGTCATATGACAATAGTTTGGTTTTAATTTTGTTGCATAATTATTTTAATTGGTAGATTTCATATGTTCGATTTCATGAATTATCGCCTTTATTGGTAATTTGTTATGGTTTATTTCCTTTGGCCTTAGCTACATTTGCTTCATATTTAGCTGAAACGCATCATACTTCTTTTGACTGAGCTGAGGGAGAATCTGAATTAGTTCAAAGGTCTAATAATCAGTATGGTTCTGATGGTTTAACTGCTTTTTTGGCGAAATATACTGCAATTGTTTTAAAAAGCATACTCTCAGCTTTAATTTTTTGTTATTACTTTTATTTTTTAGGTTTTTCATTAAGTTTGTTGTCGTATATTTCGGTTTCACTTGGGTTCTTGGAACTTCACCATAGTTTCATTAAGATAAGTTAATAATTTTAGCCTGAAAGAGTATTTTACTGCTATCTAAAATTTTTGTTGGCTTTAAGATTTTACTGATTTCATTGGATTTGGTAAATTTCTTGAAAACTAAAAAGTTAATAGAAGATTCAAATTTTTACTTTTATGTTCTCAAAATATGTAATTTCCCTAAGGTAAATAAGTATATTAAAATTTACTCCTTGATTAGTTTCTATCATGTAGTGTTTCCATAAATGTTAATTAGGAAACAGGCAAAATAAATGATTTTTAGAACTTGTCCTGTTATAACGTTCTTATACTGGTAATTTTCCAACAACGTTATTAAGCACTACTATAACTCAAAATGAAATTTGGTTAATGCTGTGACACTGAGTAGATTGAAATCGTGTTTTGTTATAAAATTGGAAGATAATTATATTATAATTGAAAAACTTAAAGCAATAATACCTCCTAGTTCCTTTGGAATTGAGCATTAAACTGCATTGGGAGATAACATGTACCATTTTGGTTAAGGATGTTCTTCTGTTACCAGAGGATTTGCTGGTACAAATTTAGCAGAATTATCAGGACTTGGTAAAAGATCAGGATTGATTAAACAAGGTATAATTAATAGCACTATAACAGAAATCCTGAAATATAATTGAATCCTTAAATGTGAAGCAGTTGTGAAATGGGATTTTTTCAATGTCTCCATTAAGTCGCAAAGATTCATTTGATCCTGCCTTGTGTAAAAAGAATAAATGAACTGCAGGTGTAGATACAATGAAGAATGGTGATAGGAAATTGAATGTGATAGATCAGCTAAAAGTAGCATCATCTGCAGTAAATTCCTTTAAAACCAACTGAATTAAATCTGCTCCTAAATATCGAATTGTTGATAATAGGTTTGCAATTAGTTTTGCATTTAAAAAAGATGTTTGACCTCAAGGCAGAGCATGTCATATAAATGAATTTGCTATAAATAAAAACAGAATAGCTATTCCAGATATTCAGATTTGTATATATATATATATGAACCATATTAAGTACCTCATTCTGTATTTAAATAAATAAAAATAAAAATATAGAGGCTGGACTTGAGTATGTAGTTCACATGATTAAAGAATTGTTTACATCCTGACAAATGTGAACTACACTTTTATACGCTCTTTCTGATGGGATGTGTAATGTTTAGCTAAAAATAATCCAGTTAAAATTTGAAGCACCTCTTATAATTTTAATAACAATCTAAAATTTCATCAAAATGAAATGTTTGTTGGTGCTGGAAATCCACTAAAGAGTTAGTAAGAGTTCAAATTAAAGGTTATTGTCATGATAAACACTTATTCACTAGTATAAATATCTTATTTCACTGATAGGTCTTTGTTAATATCAGTGATGTTAACTACTGGTAATAGTTCTAGAACAGATAAATTATTATTAGTATTACTCTAGCAATAAATCTTATTTCACTGATAGGTCTTTGTTAATATCAGTGATGTTAACTACTGGTAATAGTTCTAGAACAGATAAATTATTATTAGTATTACTCTAGCAATAAATCTTGAGTTATAATGTAATTTTCCCAGAGATAATGTTGATTATGACAATTAATTACCTTATTAATATTTATAGTTTCTGTAGTTGAGGAAGTATGTAATAGTTACTGTGTGTACAATAATGATCCGTTTTGTGAAAGTGAAAATTGTAGTAACTGATTCTGGTGGAAATGTTTTATTGGACACTATTATGTAATATAAATTAATACAACTTATGTATCATTAAGAAATGTCAAAAATAAAATATATGATAATCAGAATTTTTCTACTATTGTTCAGGTTCATATCAGGCATATTTTATCACCAAGATATCAATGTGAGTTCATCATTATTATTTTTAGAACACTGATCACTGCAGCATGACTCCAGGCTTTTGACATGGACAGGAATCCTGTTGTTAGATGAAAACACCGTGAGGGAATAAATCTAGCACAAAGAGATGCAGATAGTCCACAATAATGGTCAGAGCTACTGTGGTGCCTTTGATTACTACACTGGTGTGCTAAACTTAAGTACAAAAGGAAATTGTACATGATGTACCACTGTCAAGTAAGCTACATAGTTTGATAAAACTTGGACTATACATACACAGAGGAACTGTTGAAACGAGAGGATATTCAGCGAATGGACTGACCTGCCCATTCCCCCAATTTCAATTTAGTTTAGCAGGTATGGGATGCATTGGAGAGATGTATTATGGCACAGCCACATGCACAAACAACAAACCAGCAGTTATTAACTGCGCTGGTGGAGGAATGGAACATCCTATCACAAGAACTCCTTATTAACCCTGTGGTCAACATGGAAGCACGTTGCAGAATATCCATTGCTGTTTACTGTAATCACACACACTTTCAGTAAAGTCAAGTCAAATGGTATGAATGTCTGGGAGATCAAGAGGAGCAGATTCAGCCAGCTAATTGGAAAGGTTTTCTCTATCTCTCATGCTTGCATGCACCTTTTGTTCACAAAGTGTTTGACATGTCTAAGCGTAACGGTTAAGTGTAGGTGACTGTAAATAGGTGTATGTGTTGTGTAGTGTAATGTCATTTTTGTATAGGAGACAACGAGGGAAGAGGGTGAAACCGAGTGCTGGCGCATATCCTTCTCCTTTCAAAGAGCACAAAGGGAGCTGTCTAGCTTAAAATCCCCCTCCAATGGACGAATCGCCATCAACGTTGTCGAGTGGACTCACTACATGACATGCTGCGGAGGTTTGGAATTTAATCCAGTACATTGACACAGAGACTGTTTACAATGGACTTTACACAACCACCCTTCCTCTCCCTCTGCTGTAAAGGTAAAAGGGAACACTGCACGCAGCGTAACCAGTTCGTCATCAGTCCATGAACTCACCACGCACAATGGTGCTTAACTTGGGTGGTCAGATGGGAATCAGTGTATCTATCTCGGCATGGCCGTTGGCACAGACCCTATCAAGAACCATGAGCTGCCAAGTGTAACGTCTAGGGATCCATCATGAATCACAGTGACTTCAGTGTAATATTGTCTCTAAATAAATGTGGCATTTCTATGCTTCTCACTTTGTATGTCTTGCAATTATGTTTCATACTATACTGTAGGAAAGTAGACATTTGCCTGGTTAACAATGTCGACACTACTATCGACCTGGCGTAACAGGAAAGGTGGTTTACCCAACTAGGCGGCATGTGTCCATTGATCCACGATCCAATCTGGACCATCCCGTGCCCACTGCAGTCGTAAATGACGAGGTAGTTGGGTCAACACGGGAACTCTTAGTGGTCATCTGCTGTGACACTCCACATTCAACTATGTGCTATGAACAGTGTGCTCTGAAACACTTGTATCTGTGCTAGCATTGTACTCCGTCTTCATATCTGCTTTAGTCTGCCCCCCCCCCCCCCCCACCCAGTAGCCGCGTGGTCAACGCAACAGAATGTCAATCCTAAGGGCCCGGGTTTGATTCCTGGCTGGGTCGGAGATTTTCTCCACTCAGGGACTGGGTGTTGTGTTGTCCTAATCATCATCATTTCATCCACATCGACGCGCAAGTTGCCGAAGTGGCGCCAAATCGAAAGACTTACACCCGGCGAACGGTCTACCCGACGGGAGGCCCTAGTCACACGACATTTATTTATATCTGCTTCAGATCGCAGCCTATCCTGTTTTAGAGAGCGAGCACGCCTCCGACCTCCACGTTCCGTGTTGCAACGTATTTGCCCAATGCCTTATAGTCTACTCGTGTTTTAGAAATGTGTGTGAAATCATATGGGACTCAACTGCTAAGATCATCAGTCCCTAAGCTTGTACACTACTTAACCTAAATTATTCTAAGGACAAACACACACACCCATGCCCGAGGGAGGACTCGAACTCGTGTTTTCACCATCGTTAAATCACTTTCCATTGATTGTCATGACAGGAGCACGCAAACTGCTGACCAGCATAGCGCCGTATCTGAGGTGCTCTTTTCCAGACACCGGGCCATAGCAAGTGGCCCTTTGTCAGAGTTACTTATGTCAACAGATTTTTCCCATTGGTGTCTTGTTTCTACTTTCCTTGTCGTGAGACTCAGTTGCGACGCCAGGAGGTGATAATCTCGGAGTGGGCAGTATTCACAATGTTTCGGCTAGTCAGTACATTATGCACTCTGCAGGATTTCGTTGTCATTCCCATCCAGTTACAACCAACTTTCTGTTCTTAATACTATGCGAGCACAATTACATTTAATAAACAATACTAATTCTCAGACATTACTATGGATTCTGCTGTAGTTTACTAATATCATATTAACACTTTCTCTTTACGATCTGCGAAGACGAATCTTGTTCAGAGAGTAATGTAGCTCATCTACCATTGATTTCGATGGTAAATCATCACTGATCTCGAGGAGAGGGCCCTCAAAACTAAAAAATGTCACCATGTACACGCCACGTGTACTGAGCCACCCAACTAGGCGCTTCCTTTGTGTAGTGCACGTCTAACCTATTGATGGGGGCCTTGCAGTTCTCCACCCCATAGCGAGTGTCGAGAAATTCACGGCAGAGATCGTCACAGAATATTTTGAGTCTGTAATTCTGATTTTCCTCACGGCTTCAAACCAGAGGATCACGATCGATCCTGAGTGCGACGCTATTAACTGAAAACAGTGTGTGATGTTATCTGTCTTCATCTGCCTCAGAATCCAATGGCGATTGTCATTAGTGCCGACACGAGCTACGATTTGCAGGCAAATGCACCCTCCCTCTGCGCCACAGGCGCAACAGGCGAGGCATCCCGTACCGGCTCCGGTGTATTACGAGCCATGGGCAGCTCCTTGCACCTGCTAAGGTGCAAGTGGGCAGCCTTACGGCCAGATCCCACTTTCGCTGTGTCTGTTTCTTGTATACCTGGCTTCTTCTGGTTTTGATCAACTTCTCTTTTATTATTTTCTTTATCACTTATTTAAATTTTTAAATTTTCAGTTTCCCATCTAGATAGTATTAGCACTAGTTTCGGTCTCCTCTGTTCAGAATGTATCTGCAGCAATTTTTCTAAATAAGCTAGAGGATCTGTATATGCAACATTTAACTTCATCCATCTAGGATGACTGTTCCTTGTATGTGGTAACTGAAGGTGTGTTGCGTACAAATTTTTGTTTATGGCAAAGACTGAAGCTCACATTTCACCAAATTATTCTGCCTAGTTTATTTGGAACATAATTCTGGTAACATGTTTTTGAATATGTTGTTGTTGTTGTGGTCTTCAGCCCTGAGACTGGTTTGATGCTGCTCTCCATGCTACTCTATCCTGTTCAAGCTTCTTCATCTCCCAGTACCTACTGCACCCTACATCCTTCTGAATCTGCTTAGTGTATTCATCTCTTGGTCTCCCCCTACGGTTTTTACCCTCCACGCTGCCCTCCAATACTAAATTGGTGATCCCTTGATGCCTCAGAACATGTCCTACCAACCGATCCCTTCTTCTGGTCAAGTTGTGCCACAAACTTCTCTTCTCTCCAATCCTATTCAATACTTCCTCATTAGTTATGTGATCTACCCATCTAATCTTCGGCATTCTTCTGTAGCACCACATTCCGAAAGCTTCTATTCTCTTCTTGTCCAAACTATTTACCGTCCATGTTTAACTTCCATACATGGCTACACTCCATACAAATACTTTCAGAAATGACTTACCGACACTTAAATCTATACTCGATGTTAACAAATTTCTCTTCTTCAAAAACGCTTTCCTTGCCATTGACAGTCTACATTTTATATCCTCTCTACTTCGACCATCATCAGTTATTTTGCTCCCCAAATAGCAAAACTCCTTTACTACTTTAAGTGTCTCATTTCCTAATCTAATACCCTCAACATCACCTGACTTAATTCGACTACATTCCTTTATCCTCGTTTTGCTTTTGTTGATGTTCATCTTATATCCTCCCTTCAAGACACCATCCATTCCGTTCAACTGCTTTTCCAAGTCCTTTGCTGTCTCTGACAGAATTACAATGTCATCGACGAACCTCAAAGTTTTTATTTCTTCTCCATGGATTTTAATACCTACTCTGAATTTTTCTTTTGTTTCCTTTACTGCTTGCTCAATATACAGATTGAATAACATCGGGGAGAGGCTACAACCCTGTCTTACTCCCTTCCCAACCACTGCTTCCCTTCCACGTCCCTCGACTCTTATAACTGCCATCTGGTTTCTGTACAAATTGTAAATAGCCTTTCGCTCCATGTATTTTACCCCTGTCACCTTTAGAATTTGAAAGAGAGTATTCCAGTCAACATTGTCAAAAGCTTTCTCTAAGTCTACAAATGCTAGAAACGTAGGTTTGCCTTTCCTTAATCTTTCTTCTAAGATAAATCGTAAGGTCAGTATTGCCTCACGTGTTCCAGTATTTCTACGGAATCCAAACTGATCTTCCCCGAGGTCGGCTTCTACTAGTTTTTCCATTCGTCTGTAAAGAATTCGCGTTAGTATTTTGCAGCCGTGACTTATTAAACTGATAGTTTGGTAATTTTCACATCTGTCAACACCTGCTTTCTTTGGGATTGGAATTATTATATTCTTCTTGAAGTCTGAGGGTATTTCGCCTGTTTCATACATCTTGCTCACCAGATGGTAGAGTTTTGTCAGGACTGGCTCTCCCAAGGCCATCAGTAGTTCCAATGGAATGTTGTCTACTCCGGAGGCCTTGTTTCGACTCAGGTCTTCCAGTGCTCTGTCAAACTCTTCACGCAGTATCGTATCTCCCATTTCATCTTCATCTACATTTTTGAATATACTGACAAATTATAGCCAGGAATTTGCAGAACAGAAACAAACTCATACACAAGAAATCTTAGTCCTGCAGCATGAATCTACAAATAAGACATTTTAATTATGTTTCTGGTTAATCATAGCGCCCTGTCTACCCACATCTTAGCCAAACACCTTGGAAGATCACTCAGTCTGGCCGCGTGGGATTAGCCGAGCGGTCTGTGGTGCTGAAGTCATTGACTTTTCAGCTGGTCCCGGCGGACGTTAGAGTCCTCCCTCGGGCATGTGTGTGTGTGTTTGTCCTTAGGATAATTTAAGTTAAGTAGTGTGTATGCTTAGTGACTGATGACCTTAGCAGTTAAGTCCCATAAGGTTTCATACACATTTGAACATTTTGAACACTAAGTCTGCATGACAAGCAGAAATAAGGGCATTGCGAAATTTCTTCATCCTGTGGCGTCGGAGCTGTAAGAGAGTGGAATTAATAAAGAATACAATAGTAACACATGCTGCCGTTGCTTATTTTGCCGAACAGGACTCATTTTCCACTATTATGACACTTCATGCGTAGCGAGACGAACAACGCTTCAGAAGCTACAGAACACCCCGAACAGCAGCCAGAGTGCTTATTCCAGGTTTATTTAGTGCAGGTACTTATTTCGTCGATCATTGTTTCATTAACACTCAAAAATTTCATTTATTAACTTACGTAACCAATATACTGTTTAGGGGTTGGACATAAAAGTGTGAGCACCATAATATGAACATATTATTTCCACAGTTTGTTTTCTAACTTACCTGTAACATACTAATGCTGTTTTTGTTCCTCCTTGTATTCCAACACCTTTGATAATGTTCCAAAAAGCCTGTTTTCATTGTAGAGGTGTGTTGTGTCAGTGTACCGTCGTGTCGTACCTTATCGACTTGGAATGCGGGCAAGTTATTGCAGGTGGGCACTTAGTGCAGGCGTAATAACAGTTTCAGATTTGCAAATACATCTTATAACTGTTGCGTAACGAATACATAGTTATTTCTGTTAACCAGAATATTCGAAGAAAAATTGTACTTGTTGATAAGAGCAACAGGTTGCTAAGAAGACCACTGCCATGACAAGTTTTGCAGTGTTTAATATTCGTCTAGATGAGAAAGTGTCAACAAGAAACATTAAGATCAGATGTGCGCGGCGGAGCTGTTATTGCCTAAGCACAGATTAATATAAAGAAGAGCTTTCATTCGCGCAAGGAGCACAAAAATTTGGCTGCTGGTGATGCGAAACACGTAACAGTGTCCACGGGACATGTTTACTGATGGCAAAACACCAAAGGAAACTATAGTCCACACTGTCTTATTCTGACTGTGAAACACACCAGAGGTTCTGTAATGGCTTTCGACGTTCTTATCGTTATTACACAGACGTAAAGATAACTATTAAAGCTTATGAAACCATTTTAAGTCAAAACGTTCACACGCTCATTCAGTGGCACAGACAGTGTTCCAAGTGGTGCATTGTATCACTTAAGATAAACAAGCACTCGCTTTCACAGCTGAAAATACACTCCTGGAAATGGAAAAAAGAACACATTGACACCGGTGTGTCAGACCCACCATACTTGCTCCGGACACTGCGAGAGGGCTGTACAAGCAATGATCACACGCACGGCACAGCGGACACACCAGGAACCGCGGTGTTGGCCGTCGAATGGCGCTAGCTGCGCAGCATTTGTGCACCGCCGCCGTCAGTGTCAGCCAGTTTGCCGTGGCATACGGAGCTCCATCGCAGTCTTTAACACTGGTAGCATGCCGCGACAGCGTGGACGTGAACCGTATGTGCAGTTGACGGACTTTGAGCGAGGGCGTATAGTGGGCATGCGGGAGGCCGGGTGGACGTACCGCCGAATTGCTCAACACGTGGGGCGTGAGGTCTCCACAGTACATCGATGTTGTCGCCAGTGGTCGGCGGAAGGTGCACGTGCCCGTCGACCTGGGACCGGACCGCAGCGACGCACGGATGCACGCCAAGACCGTAGGATCCTACGCAGTGCCGTAGGGGACCGCACCGCCACTACCCAGCAAATTAGGGACACTGTTGCTCCTGGGGTATCGGCGAGGACCATTCGCAACCGTCTCCATGAAGCTGGGCTACGGTCCCGCACACCGTTAGGCCGTCTTCCGCTCACGCCCCAACATCGTGCAGCCCGCCTCCAGTGGTGTCGCGACAGGCGTGAATGGAGGGACGAATGGAGACGTGTCGTCTTCAGCGATGAGAGTCGCTTCTGCCTTGGTGCCAATGATGGTCGTATGCGTGTTTGGCGCCGTGCAGGTGAGCGCCACAATCAGGACTGCATACGACCGAGGCACACAGGGCCAACACCCGGCATCATGGTGTGGGGAGCGATCTCCTACACTGGCCGTACACCACTGGTGATCGTCGAGGGGACACTGAATAGTGCACGGTACATCCAAACCGTCATCGAACCCATCTTTCTACCATTCCTAGACCGGCAAGGGAACTTGCTGTTCCAACAGGACAATGCACGTCCGCATGTATCCCGTGCCACCCAACGTGCTCTAGAAGGTGTAAGTCAACTACCCTGGCCAGCAAGATCTCCGGATCTGTCCCCCATTGAGCATGTTTGGGACTGGATGAAGCGTCGTCTCACGCGGTCTGCACGTCCAGCACGAACGCTGGTCCAACTGAGGCGCCAGGTGGAAATGGCATGGCAAGCCGTTCCACAGGACTACATCCAGCATCTCTACGATCGTCTCCATGGGAGAATAGCAGCCTGCATTGCTGCGAAAGGTGGATATACACTGTACTAGTGCCGACATTGTGCATGCTCTGTTGCCTGTGTCTATGTGCCTGTGGTTCTGTCAGTATGATCATGTGATGTATCTGACCCCAGGAATGTGTCAATAAAGTTTCCCCTTCCTGGGACAATGAATTCACGGTGTTCTTATTTCAATTTCCAGGAGTGTATTTCGATTGGCTCGATGAGCACCACGATGTAAAAACATGTCCTTCCTGGTCTCCAAAATCGTCAGATATAGTATTATCGAATCAACACTGATCGAAAAAAATCGTAGAACAAAAAAAAAACTTATGTAGATTAACAAAATTTTTTGAATGTATTTGTGGAGGTAATGTATTCAAGTGATCAACATTGGAAGATCACAGGTTAATGTAAGCACGAATAAGCCACTGCAAATGTGAAATGCTAGTACACTATGTGATCAAAAGTATCTGGACATCTGGCTGAAAATGACTTAGAAGTTCGTGGGGCCCTCCATCGGTAATGCTGGAATTCAATATAGTGTTTGCCTTGATGACACCTTTCAGTCTGGCAGGCATACGTTCAATCAGGTGCTGGAAGTTTTCTTGGGGAATGGCAGCCCATTCTTCACGGAGTGCTGCACTGAGGAGAGGAATTGATGTCGCTCGGTGAAGCCTGGCTCGAAGTCGGCGTTCCAAAACATCACAAAGGTGTTCTGTAGGATTCAGGTCAGGACTCTGTGCAGGCCAGTCCATTACAGAGATGTTATGTCGTGTAATCACTCCGCCACAGGCCGTGCATTATGAACAGGTGAGTTCGATCGCGTTGAAAGAGGCAATCGCCATCCCCGAACTGCTCTTCAACAGTGAGAAGCATTAAGATACTTAAAACATCAGTGTAGGCTTCTGCTGTGAAAGTGCCACACAAAACAACAAGGGGTGCAAGCCCCGTCCATGAGAAACATGACCACACCATAACACCACCACCTCCGTATTTTACTGTTGGCACTACACATGCTGGCAGATGACGTTAACCGGGCATTCGCCAGACGCACACTCTGCCATCGGATCGCCACATTGTGTGCCGTGATTCGTCACTTCACGCAATGTTTTTCCACTATTCAATCGTCCAATGTTTACGCTCCTTACTCGAAGCGAGGCGTCATTTGGCATTTACCGGCGTGATGTGTGGCTTATGAGCAGCCGCTCGATCATGAAATCCAAGTTTTATCACCTCCCGCCTAACTATCATAGTACTTGCAGTGGCTCGTGATGCAGTTTGGAATTCCTGTGTGATGGTCTGGATAGATGTCTGCCTATTACACATTACGACCCTCTTCAAGTGTTGGTGGTCTCTGTCAGTCAACAGACGAGGTCGGCCTGTACGCTTCTGAGCTGTACGTGTCCCTTCACGTCTCCACTTCACTATGACATCGGAAACAGTGGAACCAGGGATGTTTAGGAGTGTGGAAATCTCTCGTACAGATGTATGACACAAGTGACCCCCAATCACCTGACTACGTTTGAAGTCGGTGAGTTTTGCGGAGCGCTACATTCTGCTCTCTCACAATGTCTAATGACTACTGAGGTCGCTGATACGGAGTACTTGGCAGTAGGTGGTAGAGAATGCATCTAATAAGAAAAACGTATGTTTTCGGGGGTTTGCGGATATTTTTGATCTCATAATGCACATTAAGTACAGATGTAACCGCCAGAATGTAGAATGCATGAGCGCATTCGTGCATGCATTGTGTTATATAGGTGACGGATGTCAGTTTGGGAGACGGAGCTCCTTGCTTGTTCAAGTTGGCGGTCAATACAGGGACAGTTATTGCTGATTGTGGACGATGCTGGAGTTGTCGTCTGATGATTTCCCATATGTGCTCCACTGGAGACAGATCTGATGATCGAGCAGGCCAAGGAAACCTGACAACACTCGGTAGCGCATGGTGGTTACAACTGTGGTATTTGGCTATCGTTATCCTGCTGGAAAACGCCCCCTGGAATACTGTTCATGAATGGCAGCACAACATGTCGAATCACCAGACTGACGTACCATTTTGCAGTCAGGGAGCATGGGATAACCACTAGAGTGCTCCTGCTGTTATACGAAATCGCACCACAAACCATAACTCCTGGTGTAGGCCAGCGTGTCTAGCACGCAGACAGACTGGTTTCAGGCCCTCAACTAGCCTCCTTCTAGCAAACACACGGCCATCACTGGCACCGATGCGGAACCAAATTTTATCAGAAAACACAACAAACCTCCATTCCGCCCTCCAATAAGCTCTTGTTTGACACCACTGAAGTAGGAAATGGTGGTGGTTTGGTGTCAGCGGAATACATGCTACACGGCGTCTGGCGCGGAGCTGTTCTTGAAGTAACCGGTTTGTGACAGGTCGCTGTGTCACCGTGGTGCCAATTGCTGCTCAAATTGCTGCTGGAGATGCAGTAACATGCGCCAGTATCATACGCCGAACACGATTGTCTTCCTGTTCGGTAGTACCATGTGGCTGTCCAGAGCCCGGTCTCCTTGCGACCGTACATTCCCGTGAACACCACTGCCAGCAATCACCTACATTGGCTACATTTCTGCCAAATCTTCCTGCACTATCGCAGAAGAAATATTTAGCTTCTCGGACCCCTATTACATGACCTCGTTCAAACTCAGTGAGGTGTTGATAATGACGTCTTTGTCGCCTTAATGGCGTTCTTGACTAACATCAACTCACCGAAAGGTAAGTAATGCTCACGACTGTTATAGTGTGTATTGAAAGCAAGCCTGATTTGCATCCTCTTAGTGGCGCTATTAGCGCAACTCTGGAGCGAAATTTGAATGGGTCGGAGGTTCGAATCCTGCTTCGGGCTTGATGTGTGTGATGTCCTTAAGTTAGTTAGGTTTAAGTAGTTCTAAGTTGTAGGGGACTGATGACCTCAGAAGTTAAGTCCCATAGTGCTCAGAGCCATTTGAACCATTTTTTGAATGGGTCGCACAGCACCTTCGTGGAATTGTGATTTTTCTCCACTAGTGCATGTGGTCTGTATTACAAAAAGTAAAGGATCAGTTACTCTTCTGTTGTATTACTCAAGGAAACTGAATTATTTCATTGCGAGAAGTGGTTATTACATTACATTGACTATAATTCAGGGTCTGTTTCCATCGATACTCTGGAGGATGCCGTCTGTTCTGAGTGTCAAGGTCATAGTAGAATGTTCACGTCGTTTAACCCCTGCATCATTGAGAGGGAGCAGTCCATTCGTGACAGGCATTTTTCATTTTAATTTTTATTCACGAAGTTGTCAGACAGGTTAAATTTCGTTTAATTCTCCAATTCGTTCTAAACATCAACTTGATTGACCACAGGATGAATGTAATTGGAATTTAGACTAACGAATTCTTATTTTTCTTTCTCCGTACTCGACCAGACTTAGTGCAGTCATTACATTCATACTACATACCAGTAACTCGGCTCTATGGAAGCAAATGCGGGACGGGGTTCCGCAGGCAAGCTTCTTGGGAAGTCCTTACGTGCTCACCGCTAAGCTAACAAGGGGAGCTATCTTTTGACGGGGTCAACGTTAATCCTCTGACAATGCTCTGCCGACTCCAAGAGCACAAGAGCGCCGTACCACCTGAGGGCCAACACAGTTCGACAGCTGGTCGTTCTGTTAGCCACGAACTGATTTTGTTGGGCTGAGAAGCGGGTTTCTGAGAGATGCGATAGGATCTATCAGTATATTTCTTGAAACCCACAACCCAACATTTCTGTTTGCTACTTGCTCACCTGTTTTAGCTCACTCGGGATATTCAGTAGCATGTGAGAAGTTTCAGGGCTATTTCCACCCGGACCAACCTGGCGATTGGCCGGCTTAGACTTTACAGACTTCATGGGAGCGGAAGATTATTATTATTATAATTCTTTTCTACACTTTGAAAAGTCAGCATTCCTTGGTCTTTAACCGGCGCCGTACTTGCACTGGGTTCAGAGTTCTGGGACTTGGCCGAGTTTCGCTGATGGATCGTTGAGGCACAGTGCACATTAGCCTTTCTGCGGTAAACTTACACGAGTGTTTGGTAAGACTGCAGGTCGATGGTAGGAATAGCGGGAAACATTTTAATAGCTTGGTTAAGTCGAGCGGCAAACTTCATGATGTCGATCATCTGAGATGTTGTACGAGAGACAGGGCCGTCACTCACACAGGTTTTCATATTTATATTTCACTGTGTAATTCGTCAGGTAGTCATTCACATTGTCGCGCGATTTAAATGCACCTCGCAACCTTTAAATTATGTTTCGTAAAAAACTTTTGGTCTATCGATTCTAATTTATTTCTTTTGTCTCTGATTTTTACCCTGTTTTCATTTTGTTTGTACTCTATTTTTCATTTTGTTTTTATGCAGTTCTCATTGTCCACTTTTTGTATGGTTCAAATGGCTCTGAGCACTATGGAACTTAGCATCTGATGTCATTAGTCCCCTACAACTTAGAACTACTTAAACCTAACTAACCTAAGGAAATTACACACATCCATGCCCGAGACAGGATTCGAACCTGCGACCGTAGCAGCCGCGCGGCTCCGGTCTGAAGCGCCTAGAACCGCTCGGCCACCGCGCCGGGGCCATTTTTTGTAAATTCATGTGGAATTTTACTCCTACGTCAGTCACCTCGAGTGAAATAAAGGAATTTTCCAGCAGTGTCTCGCTGGTGGTGACCAAGTGTTATCCTTTTTATTTTGAACTGAATTCTGTATCAACTGCTGTTTTCAATGACAAATCCTTTTGGATTAACGTCAATAAACTAATATTTTACCAGGTCAATCTATGTGTTTTATAGTCGCAGTAAATGTAGTAGCGTAGGGGTGTTATCCAACGCGCAAACAGTGTGCAAGTCCACAGTAGTCATCAGCTTCGTGGGGCGCTCTGTTTGACTATAAGAAGATCTGGGGTCACAGGGCTTAGCATAAATTACCTTGTCCCTTCCGCTAGCTACCTCGTAGGGAAGCTGACGTGTGTTAGGTTTCAGCTTGTATTTGACGTAATTGACTTCATTCATTTACGCACACATACACACACACACACACACACACACACACACACACACACACACACCACCCGGCTTCTCTTATTGTATATATTTTCTCCCCTGTGTCACCATGCTTACATTTCTAGACGATATCTTGATACACCGAAGCAATATCGTATCATTGTGCTTAACTTTTCGTAATAGATATCAGTATGCATTTCCGTTTCGTGATATCTTCTGTTTCTACATACCTCAAATGAAACAGATGTGACTGATTGCTTTATACTCACGTGCAGCTAATCCACTGATCTTGAACGCTGTCGATATTCATTCATGATGTGCACCTTTGTGGCAATGATAAACACTGAACAGAACACAAATATTTATTTGCACATTTAATATGTATTACAGGTTTACACTGATTTAAAAGACAGTTCTTGTAGTCAGGAAAAAGTCAGTAATTAAGAAGAGTGCACACGAATACCAGTAAAAGTCGTGAAGTGTTATGCACTACAACTGGACCTCACTGTCAACGAACTGGCTTAGGTTGCCTTTGTTCCTTATTATACACACGTTGTACACATACAGAAGGGACACATTTATTCAGGAGTGTTTGGGAGTTGGGCATAAATTTATCATGTCTTCAGTTCCATAAAAAATTAGCAACATTCTGGATACCTCTTCTTATAGCATAATTTCATTACGGTGTTTATTCTCTTTTCTGTAAATCTACGTATGGTCCAAACAACGATCCATCCTCTGTAATTATAATGTGTTCAGTCTTAGAGTCTTAAAATCGTTCAGATAGAGAAAAATCGTGACATTTGTACACTTTGTGTATCACACTATAACGACGTTTTCTTCGGAATGGACACGTTGTTTCTTTGTTATTCTTTGAACATTTGGGAAGTGTAGTGAAGAACGTTCACTATAGCTTCGAATGCTAAAACTGTAATTGATATAAAAAGACAAAAGAGCATTTCTTGATGGAAATGTATCTCTTTGATTTTACCATGGTCCTGGTGCCCAACCAGAAGAAGTCAAATTTTATTAGCGCTATTTTAGTAGAAAATATACAGTTTTATTCTGAATTTAAAAAAAATTCTCATTTTCATTTGCGTTAAAATAGAAGCAGAATGCAGTATGTGCTTCCACGTAAATTTCGTTTTTGTTCCAGTAGGGGAATTCTTAGACGACAGCACGTACGTTATTTAAAAAATCCTAAATACGCATTGTGCGAAAAACATGAATCAAATCAAGGTACTGTAGAGATTTTAATGCTGTTAATTGCACACGATAAAAATGAGGAACAGATGGTATCCCTAAACCATAATCCTTGGACGTACTACAGGAAATACATAAAGAAATTTAAGAGGCTATTATACATTAATAATAAGTCACAGAATCGATTTCGATTTAAAACACTTGTTTCACGATGAGTGGAGCACCAAGATTTTCGGTCTTTAACATCGATGCAGAAAACTTCCGTTGAAGATTATTGGTGTCTCAATATGTTTCTCAGTAAACATCATTCCAAGAAGCCACATGCAAAAGTCTGACATTTGTAATGCTACGGATCTTCTTTTGGTGATAACACAAAATTTTATTCAAATTTGTACTCCAAGTTACAGCACAATGGTATAGGTCTGTAACAAAGTCTTCCATTTGTTGATGTAACTGTCGAAACTCAGCGAAATGCATTCCTTTATTTTAGTATAACTTCTTTCGTCTGTCGAAGTGGAAATTTCACATCGTTTTCCAAGCAAAAGATTTCGTCGGATACCTTTTCTTCTTCTTCTTACTGTCTGTATTTTTCAGTGTAACTTACGAATGGACTGACGTTTTCGATATTTGTTTTCGATTGTGCACACCTGGCTAATTGCGACTGCCTGAGATGTTAAGATATCATCAATGGACTGCGAGCTTTAACGTAGCCTACATTAAGTTAGAATGTAACCGGCAAAGTCAGAGCGCTAATTAGCCATGGAACACCGTGGCACGGGTTGCTGGCACCATTCATTTGCTCGAGTTTTGATGCTTTGTCCTGAAAGAGCACTTGTAAAATGCGAAGTCTAAATCCGATAAAAATGGGATGACTCTATGGACGATAGAGGGTTTGTGAAACTTATATAGACAATAACTGCTTTACGGTAGAGGTGAATCATACAAAAGGCATCCAGTTTTAACGACATATCAGTTGACAAGATGTTAAAATTTAAACAATGCATTTTTAAGTTACACTAAGTCGCTTCAGCAAACCTAAATTAATAGCAAATCTTTCTTCACGAAACATACTAACGAGAAGAGTGACAAAATTAACCTGCTTACCATGGAGAATACGATGAATATTTCAGACGATAATGGGCGTCTGAAGTACCTTAATTGTCACATCAAAATGAGACGAAAAACACAGCAACATATTATTCGTTTTCCACTTTATAACTTAGTTGCACACAGACGTCAAATTGGGTCAGTTTCAAACTCTGTCTCACGCTCTTCTTTGGTACATAAATATACTATAAAACATTTTAATACACTTAAATATTTTGTGTACGAAATTACACACTACAGTCGTAAAGATCAGTTCAGGGATGCAAAGCGTAAAAATAATGCTAAATATCATTTCTCATACTTTCTTCGTGATTGCTGCCCTGACACTAGCTTTCGCAAATTAGTTATTTATTTGCGTATTTCTTTCTAAAACATTGTAAGAAAATTTCGCACGAAGTTTTAAATTGTCCTCCAAGAACAACTTATTATCACGTCAGCATGACAATAAAATGGAAACGTCCATATTTATGTTGGCCATCTGAAATTAAATTTTACTTAATTTTCACGTACTTTCAGCGACCTGTGAAAGTGTTTGTGTAGCATCCACAACATGGAAACTTTTAACAACAATAAAAATGTTTCAGCATAAAATGTCACCTAGGCAGGAAGAAAGGCTCCTGGATTTGAAGGCAACCTTTTTCCTTTACGACACAGATGGTATTAGCACAAAAAGACCAACGAAGGGGGGTTATTGGTAGTACGATAGGTAAGACATTGATGTTTCGTAGATTTATTAATTAATCCAGTCCACATCTCAGTGAGCCGCCGCTGGCTGACGGAAAGGCTACAAATGTAATTAATATTTACTCCGATGAACTTTTACGCCAACACCTAGGAAGAGCCAGGAGAGTTTCAAACTATGGTAATATCAACGAACAAATAAATAAATAGTAAGAAGTGGCGTTTCTTCTGGAGCACGTAATTCACGACGAGAAACGTTTTCCTCTGATCTAACAAATAAAAAGGTAACAAAAGCAAAATGAGGATAACGTAATGTAGTGGAATGGAATCAGGTGAAGCTTGGGAAATTAAATTAGGAAAGGAGATACTAAAAGTAGTTAATGAGTTTCGTTTTTTGAGCGGCAAATTAAGTGACAATGACCAATGTGGAGAGTATATAAAATGCAGATTGGCAATAGCAGGAAAAAGCATTTATTAATAGATTAATTTGTTAGCATGGAATACAAATTTAAATGTTACGAAATCTTTTGTGAATGTATTTGTCTCGAAAGTAGCCCAGTATGGAAGCTAAATTTGGACGGTAAACAATTCACACAAGAAGAGAACAGAAGCTTTTGAAAAGTGATGCTGCAGGGGAAAGCTGAAGATTAGGTGGCTACATCGGATTACTAATCAGGAGTTACTAAACAGACTTGGGAAGAATAGAAATTTGCGGCAGAACTTGATTAAAATAAGAGATCGGCTGATAGGATAGCTCCTGAGGCATCATGGAATCGTCAGCTTGACAATGGAGGAAGTGTACGGGTTAAAAATTTTGTAGGAAGACTGAGGCTTGAATAGAGCACGCAGATTCAAATGCATGTTGGTTGCAGTAGTCTGGCAGAGATGAAAAGGACTGCACAGGATGGACTTGTGAGGAGAGGTGCATCAGATTATTTTTCGGAATGAAGACCACAGTTCAAGGCAACATTTAAAGGAAGCAATACTTGCAGTTCTTCCTCATAATCTCTCTGTGCGTCAAGGAACGCATTTGCTTTGTAGGGTCTCTCCTTCCTTCCATCACTCCCGCTATTTCTAAGATGAATTAAAATCTTCAGTAGTCAAGTATGTGGAATGAGAGACAATACAATCTTAAAGAAAGTTAGACTCTAGGAAAACAACAAAGTATGTGATATAATTGGTTTCAGCCCCGATAAAAAGGAATCGTGTCTGTTTATGAAGCTCCGTTACGTTCAGTCTCTAATTGTGTATAATCGCATCCGTCTGCCTGAGCAAGGTGGGTTTTCATTCCGATGAGTGTAATCCCGAATTTACTAATCACTTTTAAAATGGGTAGTCTCAGTGAAGTTGCATGTATTTCAGATGCTGCGATCAGTTTTGTGTGAGTTATTCCAATTGTTTGCGTTGTTACAGCGACTTGAAGACAGATGGATGACAACACGACCATTTAGAAGCGAAAACTAGAGGCTGTATTGCATGGCAGCACGATATACTGACGTGGTCTCCTGATAACAGTCCACAAGAATAGTTTGTTATGAGTAGAAAACGTTATTAAATTCGGGATAAGAATTTTACTTTTAAGTTATTTGTTTTTAATACTTGCAATATATGTACGAATGTATTTTTACAAATTATGCTCCCAACCGGTGTTGCATCCGTATGAAGTTTCTCATTTGATCAAAATAGAAACAGGATGGCCTGTGATTGTCTTGTCTAACACTTGTCTGTTAAGTAGCTCAGGAATACGTGTAGTACTTACGATATTTTCCCAGTTTGCACGAGAACTTGTATGCAATCTAACGAACAGCGCTTTAAGAGGGAAGCAATGCAAAGGTACAGAGGCGTGCCAGAGAACGGAAAAGTGACTCTGGAAAGGGTCCCACCATAATAAACTTCAGAGGCATTTCAAATGTCTTGGACACATCACAAAAATTGTAGAACATATACAATGTCGTGCTTTTCGTTTACACATATGATCTGTCTGTTTATAACAAACTCTTGTTACGAAAACTGGGTTTCAATCTGATAAATTGAGGAGTGCATTTATGGCGTAGTACCACACAGTACAAGATGATAAAATCAGTCCCTTCCTCCCCCCCCCCCCCCCCCCATATATACATATTTCAGGTCAACAGAGCACTGTATACAGTTCTCTGTTCTTTCCTTTTTCTGAGTAGTGTTCGATGCGCTGTCTGCTGTAAGGAGACTTGAGTTTAGTTTGATGTTGTTTGCGTTTATAGTCCACATAACGTCGCAAGGCGGTCCACTTTTGAACAGTTCCGTGCCTCTCCCCTCTATTAATCCCGGCAGGCAATGCGATACGGTCTACGTCCGGCCGTCATGCCGCGAGTCACACTGCATGACGATAAATGCTCGCCTCAAGACTGAGACGTAGCTATACTGCAATCTTATTCGTCGTTGTCCTCGTCAGCACTCGGTAAGACCTCTATCTGTCTCCCCGCGTAAGCAGTCGCACCCCCTCCGCGCTTCCTGTCGCTGTCTCTCTTTGCAGAGCGCGCCTTCCGACGTGACGCGCACTATAGCGGTACACCTGTGATCCACAGTTTGTAATATCGAGCTTAACATGCGTAACACGTACCTTCTTCTCGACAGCGTAATATTGATAGTTTAGCTCGAGGGCGCACATTGTGAAAGTTTGTAAATTGTGATCCAAGCAGAACATATGAAAGTCTGTGAAACAGTCGTAAAACCCGCAAAATACTCGGAACGAAAGGAAAAGTCCGATGACTCTAGAGGTGGAAAGTGTTTTCTAATAAAAATAATCCGGTGTGTTCCATTCGGCAGCCAACAAATTGCCTGTCTCGCACGCAAATAAGGTAGCATTAAACTCGCGCGAGATAGCCGTCCCTGTAAAATTAATCGAAGGAACGCGCGTCGTCGCTAGCGGGGCGCGGTAATTAACAGGAAGTACGATTCGATTATGACGTTAATTCCAGTAAGAGCATTCGCGACGAATGTGAGCGAGGAAACGGCGTTTCCGGTGGGGAACGAGAAGAGGCGGCACGACTCAGTTGCCACCGGGCAGCGGTGGCTGTGGCGCTACTCAGAGGCGCGCCCTGGCGGCGGCGGCCAGCCACAGCAGCGCGGGCGCGGCCAGCGCCCGGTGCAAGCTGGGCCCGCTGCCCGAGGCGGGGCCGGCGCCGTGTCCGTGGCCGGGCCCCGACGCGTCCGCCTGCACGCTGCTCGCCAGGAAGACGACGCTGGCGCCGGCGCGGTCGCGCTCCCGCTCGCGGTCGCAGGCGCCGGCCGGGCCGTCCGCGTCGTGCGCGCCGCCGCCGCCCCCGCTGGCGTTGGTGCAGCGCGACGCGTAGCGGCCCAGGCAGGCGGCCCAGGCGACGGCGTGCGGCACGTACGTCTGGTCGACGCTGCCCGCGAAGAGGCGCGTGGCGAGCGGGCCCGCCGCGTACACGGGCACGTCCTCCCCCGCGTGCGTCGCCCACTGGCGCGGCACGGCCGAGCTGTGCACGGCGTTGCGGTCGCCGCTGCTGTTGGCCGGCGCCAGGCGCGGCGACGCGTACCCCGGCCCGTTGCCGTACAGCAGCACCGAGTACTCCAGCGAGTCCACGTCGGACACCTTGCCGTCCACACCTACACCCACACAAACACTCTGCATACTAAAATGTTTTCGATGGTGCTGAGGTCATAATGTACACTACTGGCCATTAAAATTGCTACACCGAGAAGAAGTGCAGATGATGAACGGGTATTCATTGGACAAATATACAGGGTGTTTCAAAAATGACCGGTATATTTGAAACGGCAATAAAAACTAAACGAGCAGCGATAGAAATACACCGTTTGTTGCAATATGCTTGGGACAACAGTACATTTTCAGGCGGACAAACTTTCGAAATTACAGTAGTTAGAATTTTCAACAACAGATGGCGCTGCAAGTGATGTGAAAGATATAGAAGACAACGCAGTCTGTGGGTGCGCCATTCTGTACGTCGTATTCCTGCTGTAAGCGTGTGCTGTTCACAACCTGCAAGTGTGCTGTAGACAACATGGTTTATTCCTTAGAACAGAGGATTTTTCTGGTGTTGGAATTCCACCGCCTAGAACACAGTGTTGTTGCAACAAGACGAAGTTTTCAACGGAGGTTTAATGTAACCAAAGGACCGAAAAGCGATACAATAAAGGATCTGTTTGAAAAATTTCAACGGACTGGGAACGTGACGGATGAACGTGCTGGAAAGGTAGGGCGACTGCGTACGGCAACCACAGAGGGCAACGCGCAGCTAGTGCAGCTGGTGATCCAACAGCGGCCTCGGGTTTCCGTTCGCCGTGTTGCAGCTGCGGTCCAAATGACGCCAACGTCCACGTATCGTCTCATGCGCCAGAGTTTACACCTCTATCCATACAAAATTCAAACGCGGCAACCCCTCAGCGCCGCTACCATTGCTGCACGAGAGACATTCGCTAACGATATAGTGCACAGGATTGATGACGGCGATATGCATGTGGGCAGCATTTGGTTTACTGACGAAGCTTATTTCTACCTGGACGGCTTCGTCAATAAACAGAACTGGCGCATATGGGGAACCGAAAAGCCCCATGTTGCAGTCCCATCGTCCCTGCATCCTCAAAAAGTACTGGTCTGGGCCGCCATTTCTTCCAAAGGAATCATTGGCCCATTTTTCAGATCCGAAACGATTACTGCATCACGCTATCTGGACATTCTTCGTGAATTTGTGGCGGTACAAACTGCCTTAGACGACACTGCGAACACCTCGTGGTTTATGCAAGATGGTGCCCGGACACATCGCACGGCCGACGTCTTTAATTTCCTGAATGAATATTTCGATGATCGTGTGATTGCTTTGGGCTATCCGAAACATACAGGAGGCGGCGTGGATTGGCCTCCCTATTCGCCAGACACGAACCCCTGTGACTTCTTTCTGTGGGGACACTTGAAAGACCAGGTGTACCGCCAGAATCCAGAAACAATTGAACAGCTGAAGCAGTACATCTCATCTGCATGTGAAGCCATTCCGCCAGACACGTTGTCAAAGGTTTCGGGTAATTTCATTCAGAGACTACGCCATATTATTGCTACGCATGGTGGATATGTGGAAAATATCGTACTATAGAGTTTCCCAGACCGCAGCGCCATCTGTTGTTGAAAATTGTAACTACTGTAATTTCGAAAGTTTGTCTGCCTGAAAATGTACTGTTGTCCCAAGCATATTGCAACAAACGGTGTATTTCTATCGCTGCTCGTTTAGTTTTTATTGCCGTTTCAAATATACCAGTCATTTTTGAAACACCCTGTATTATACTACAACTGACATATGATTACATTTTCACGCAATTTAAGTGCATAGATCGAGAGAAATCAGTATCCAGAACAACCACCTCTGGCGGTAAGAACGGCCTTGATGCGCCTGGGCATTGAGTCAAACAGATCTTGGATGGCGTGTACAGGTACAACTGCACATGCAGCTTCAACACGATACCACAGTTCATCAAGAGAAGTGACTGGCGTATTGTGACGAGCCAGTTGTTCGGCCACCATTGACCAGACGTTTTCAGTTGGTGAGAGATCTAGAGAGCGTGCTGGCCAGGGCAGCAGTCGAACATTTTCTGTATCCAGAAAGGCCCGTACAGGACCTGCAACATGCAATCGTGCATTATCCTGCTGAAATGTAGCGTTTCGCAGGGATCCCATGAAGGGTAGAGCCACGGGTCGTAACGCATCTGAAATGTAACGTCCATTGTTCAACGTCCGAACAAGAGGTGATCGAGACGTGTAACCAATGGCACCCCATACCATCACGCCGGGTGATACACCAGTATGGCGATGACGAATACACGCTTCCAGTGTGCGTTCACTGCGATGTCGTCAAACACGGATACGACCATAATGATGCTGTAAAAAGAACCTGGATTCATCCGAAAAAATGACGTTTTGCCATTCTTGCACCCAGGTTCGCCGTTGAGTACACCATCGCTGGCGCTCCTGTCTGTGATGCAGCGTCAAGGGTAACCGCAGAAATGGTCTCCGAGCTGATAGTCCGTGCTGCTGTAAACGTCGTCGAACTGTTCGTGCAGATGGTTGTTGTCTTACAAACGTCCCCATCTGTTGACTCAGGGATCGAGACGTGGCTGCACGATCCGTTACAGCCATGTGGATAAGATGCCCGTCATCTCGACTGCTAGTGATACGAGGCCGTTGGGATCCATCACGGCGTTCCGTATTACCCTCCTGAACCCACCGATTCCATATTCTGCTAACAGTCATTGGATCTCGACCAACGCGAGCAGCAATGTCGCGATACGATAAACCGCAATCGCGATAGGCTACAATCCGACCTTTATCAAAGTCGGAAACGTGATGGTACACATTTCTCCTCCTTACACGAGGCATCACAACAACGTTTCACCAGACAACGCCGGTCAACTGCTGTTTGTGTATGAGAAATCGGTTGGAAACTTTCCTCGTGTCAGCGCTTTCTAGGTGTCGCCACCGGCGCCAACCTTGTGTCAATGTTCTGAAAAGCTAATCATTTGAATATCACAGCATCTTCTTCCTGTCGCTTAAATTTCGCGTCTGTAGCCCGTCATCTTCGTGATGTAGCAATTTTAATGGCCAGTAGTGTATTTTTTGAAAGAGTACACTGTCATTTGAGTGTATATTTCTGTAAATGTCATGCGTCACGTCTGAATTTCGGCTTTCACGCCATTACCTAGTACAATTATTTCAGACCATTAACTAATTTTGCTGCGTGCTGTGCAGGACGACAAACACACAGTTCAACACATTTGCTTAACATGGTATAAATGGTACAAAATTAACCATTGTCCGAATTTTCGTAGTCAAACGAAGAGTGGGAAATTCAAAATGGGATATAAAAAATTGCTTGAAAGTAAACAGAATAATAGAAGGAAAATTAGTTACTGATTTGATGGAAAAATGAAAGACACTGTAAGGCAACAAAAACGACGCACCACGAAGGAATTACCCGAACAGGACGCAAATCGCTAGATTTGACGTACAAGTGCAGAAAAACAAATGAGTAAAATTTCAGAAAATTGGGCCGGCCGTTGTGGCCGAGCGGTTCTAGGCACTTCAGTATGGAACCCCGCGACCGCTACTGTCGCAGGTTCGAATCCTGCCTCGGGCATGGATGTGTGTGATGTCCTTAGGTTAGTTAGGTGTAAGTAGTTCTAAGTGCTAGGGGGCTGATGACCTCAGATGTTAAGTTCCATAGTGCCCAGAGCCATTTGAACCATTTTTTTTTCAGAAAATTGGATGGTTTATTCAAGGGGAAGTGCGTCACTAGTTGAGCAAGTCAATATCCCTTTGATCCACGTCTGGCCCTTAAGCAAGTGTGATGTACTTAGGTTAGTTAGGTTTAAGTAGTTCTACGTTCTAGGGGACTGATGACCGTGGATGTTAAGTCCCATAGTGCTCAGAGTCTTATGCAAGTAGTTACTAGGATTGGCATCGATTGACAGGGCTATTGGATGTTCTCCTGAGGGATAAGGAGCAAAATTCTGTATAACTGACGTGTTACATCGTCAAGATCCCGAACTCGTTGGGGGGCTCTTCCTATAATGCTCCAAAAATTCTCATTTGTAGAGAGATCTGGCGACCTTGCTGGCGAAGATAGGATTTGGCAAGCACAAAGAGAAGCAGCAGAAGCTCTCGCCGTGAGCGGGCGGGCCGTATCTTGCTGAAATCTATGCGCTGGATGGCTTGCCATGAAGTGGAACAAAACGGGACACAGAGTATCGTCGACGTATTGCTGTGTTGTAAGTCTGTCACGGATAACAACGAAAGGGGCTCTGCTATAAAATGAAATGGCTTAACTCCCGGTTGTCGGGCCGTACGGCTGGCGACAGTCAGGATGATATACCGCAACTTTCCGGGCCGTCTCTAGACACGTTTCCGCTGGTCACAGGGGCGTGGAATTTCATTGACTGGAGTAGAATTGTCTTCAATGACGAGTCCCGCTTCGAGCTGAGCCCCGATGGCCAGCGAAAACGTGTCTGCAGATGAGCCAGACAGCGGTGGGATAACAGCCTGTCACCTGCCAAACGGCTCGACAACCAGTAGTGATTGTGTGGGATGCCATTTTATTTCATAGCGGGATTCCTGTAGTTGTCATCCGCGGCACCCCTTACACCACAGCGGTACGTCGACGATATTCTACGCCCTGTTTTGTTGCCCTTCATGCCAGCCCTTGCTGAGCTTACATTTCAGCAAAATAATGTCGGCCAGCACACGGCGAGAGTTTGTACTGCCTTTCTGCACGCTCGTCAAACTCTACCTCGGACAGCAAGGTCCCCGAATGTCTCTCCAGATGAGACTTTTTGGAGCCCTCCAACCATCTCGGGATCTTGACGATGTAACACGTTGGTTACACATAATTTTGCACGATATCCCCCAGGAGAACATCGGACAACCCTGTCAATCGATGCCAAGCCTAGTAACTGCTTGCATAAGGGCTGGAGGTAGACAAACGCGTTACTGTCTTGATTACCTTACTCAATTTCTGAAGCTCTTTTTCTTGAATAAATCATCCAGTTTTTCAGAAATTGTAATCGTTTGTTTGTCTGTGCATGTTCGTCAAATGTACCGATTTGTGTCCCATTCGGATAATTCCTTCGTGGTGCGTCGTTTTTGTTGTCTTAGAGTGCCTTTCATTTTTCCATCGAATCAGTAATTAAATTTTTCTTGTATTACTCCCCTTACTTTCAAGCAATTAAACTTTTTTTTGATGTCCAATTTTTGCATTTCTCACTTTTTGTCTGACTATGAAAATTTGGACAAAAATCCACTTTTTATTTCGTCTTTTGCGACTGTAATGAAAGTCTAAGTTAGACTTTTATCACAGACACAAATGACGGAATATCACCTATATTAAATTAACATCACTACGGAAAAAGGAGGCCTAAAAACAAAAAAAGACAAATTGTATCTATTTGTTTTACTTCATACTGTATCTTGTTTTCGCTCCACTCAAAGATTTCACTAATTAAGCTTATCTCTTATCGATGTTCTAGAACACTGACGGACGAGGACCATCGAGCATTGTGCAGAGTGGTTGTAAAATATCGCTTGAAATCAGCGGAAAGACTCATTCGTAACTTCGAAAGTGCTACCAGCAGTCCAGTTAGCACAATGACTTGCGTAGGGGGTTAAAAAGAATGGAGTACAATGGTCGAGCAGCTCCTCATAAGCCACGCATTTCTGTATTCGGTGCTAAGCAAAGCTTGAGGTGGTGTAAAAACTGACACCAGTGTACAGTGGATGACTGGGAACGAGTGATTTGCAGTGATCAATCGCCATATACCGGAAGAGTCTGGATTGTCGAATGTATGGAGAATGTTACCTACGGTCATGTGTAGTGCCAGCAGTAAAGATTGAAGAAAGTATAGGAGTGTTTCTCATGTTTAGGTAATGGTCCTCTGATTTCACTTAAGCAAATGTTAAGTGGAGAAGCATATTAACACATTTTCAGCATTTTGTACTGTGTGTATTAGACTATTAGTTCGGAGATAATGATTGGTTGTATTAGCATGACAATGTACCCTTTCATGAAGCAGTACCAGTGTGGGAATGATTTGAGGACATAAGCATTGCTGGAATGAACTAGCCTGCCCAGGGTATTGACCTGATCCCAATGGAACAACTCTGGGATGGGTTAGAACGACCAGACCCCAATGCTCAATCACTGACTTTTCTCGCTTCGGGTCTTGAAGAAGAATGGGCTGCCATTGCTCCACACATATTCAGGCACCTCACAGAAAGTGTCCCCAGAAAAATTCAAACCGTCGTAAAGGTGAAGGTTGGACGTAACCCATATTAACGTCCTCTAATAGGTGTACAGATGCATTTGACCAGTTAATGTAGCTTTTATTCAACCTGGAGTGTATTGGTTGGCCTCTCTGTAATCTGTATAAAGTGTGTTGTGGTCGGAACCCACTAGAAGGGCTATATGTTTACTGAAATCCCAATTAAGGCATGTGTTTTCCAGCAACTGTTGTAAATAAACTTGCGATAATGCCTAGCAGGAAGTAAGACTTTTTAGAGTGCCGTTACTTGGAGAAGAAAATGAGTCATGGGGCTACTTGTGTTCTGCTCCTGAGACTGACTAGTTCAAAGATCTGAATACAAAAATAACTTTGTGAACCTGCTGAGGGGCTCGTGAAATCGCGAAGACAGCTTGCATCAATCACTACTGGAGAAGGTGAGTCGTGTGCCGTCTGGGATGGAAGCGATGTTTTGAAGTATTTAACTTTTCTCAAATCAGGAATTAATACTCCTTCAACATCAACAAAGTTGCTTTCTTAATACGGATAACCTACAAGAATTCTAATATGCATTCCATTACGCAGGCATGGAATTATGATTATACAGTGATCGGATTTTTAGGACACGGTCGAGATTTAGTGATTGTGCACAAGTTCAGCTGGAAGAAGCCTCATAGTTTCAGAGTGTGGAATCATCAGCTACCTGGAGTTTCCGATTAATGAAAGAGGTGGGTGTGGCGAGGTCTAATTGTTTCTAATCGAAACTTTTGACTGTCTTTGAACTGTTATTCACTTATGTCTTTGTGGGAGATTATCGCCGAAAGTTGTCGGAATTGACTATTAGCGGCGTACATTACGCAGTGCGAATGCTGGATTCGGAATGTTGCTAAATGTGGCTGCTTAGCTACAGGGCATTAATAATTGGTTTTAGAGCAGTGACAGGTTCCACCCTGTCTCGAGGATCTGTTGACTGACAGAGATCGGCGACAGTTGAAGAGGGTCGTAATGTGTAATAGACAGACATCTATCCAGACCATCATACAGGAATTCCAAACTGCATCAGGATCCACTCAATGTACTATGACAGTTAGGCGGGACGTGAGAAAACTTGCTCATAAGCCATACATCACGCCGGTAAATGCCAAACGACGCATCGCTTGGTGTAAGGAGCGTAAACATTGGACGATTGAACAGTGGGAAAACGTTGTGTGGAGTGACGAATCGCGGTACACAATGTGGCGATCCGATGGCAGGGTGTGGGTATGGTGAATGCCCGGTGAAAGTCATCTGTCAGCATGTGTAGTGCCAACAGTAAAATTCGGAGGCGGTGGTGTTATTGTGTGGTCGTGTTTTTCATGGAGGGGTCTTGCACCCCTTGTTGTTTTGTGTGGCTCTATCACAGCACAGGCCTACGTTGATGTTTTAAGCACCTTCTTGCTTCCCACTGTTGAAACACAATCCGGGGATGGTGATTGCATCTATCAACACGATCGAGCACACCTGCTCATAATCTTATTATGTATGGCGTGTTTCGGAGTGGTTACACGACAATAACATCCCTGTAATAGACTGGCCTGCACAGAGTCCTGACCTGAATCCTATAGAACACCTTTGTGAAGTTTTGGAACGCCGAATTGGTGCGAGGGCTCACCGACATACATCGATACCTCTCCGTGAAGAATGGGCAGCCATTCCCCAAGAAACCTTCCAGCACCTGACTGAACGTATGCCTCCGAGAGTGAAAGCTATCGTCAAAGCTAAGGGTGGGCCAATACCATATTGATTTCCAGCATTACCGATGGAGGGTGCCACGAACTTCAAGTCATTTTCAGCCAGGTGTCCGGATATTTTTGATCACATAGTGTATTCGACCTTGATGTCCTACCTACCTCTTTCCACAATGACGCCTACTTCGCATTTAACCATTTCCACACAAGAGTGAATGCCATCGCCAGCTACCCCCTACCGTAATGGACAAATAAGCATTTAAATTAGTTTTCGTTAGTTCCACAACATTGATAATTCGTAGAAGTGACATGTTGTAAAACCTGAAGCTGTTGTATAATTTATTTATAATTCTACGACTGATTTCGGTCAGAGACCATTTTCCAGTGCGAATTGTTGTTAATAGCAGGTTTTACACATGTATCATTAAAAATGTCAAAATATTATTTGCAAATATATTTTGTCATTGTTTCTCTCGATATTAAGCCTGTAACTAAGTCGTAAATGCACTTTTCCTTCTATAACCTACACCGTGCAACAGCTCTTTTCTTATTGCACAAAACAGAATAACTAATGATAATGTAAAGAACCGTCTAGTTTGGGCATAAACTGTTCGATATAGTCCTCAAACGTAGTTGCATATGCCACTGCAAATATCCTGCTCAGCATTTCTTTCCACTACTGGTTCCTCATCGATCTACTACTTCGTCAATTATATTATCGCTACCTACTTCAGAGATGGATAGGCACTGCGACTGCTGTGTACAGATGCGAGCTGAGTTGGTGACTCTTCGCTCACAGCTCCAGGCAGTCTTGGCTTCAGTCACCCCGCTTGAGGCTGCTGCCAAGGGGTATCACTGTGGGGGAGCACGACCCACGTGTCCCCCAATCGATCCACAGCTGTGGCTGCCCCGGGTACTGCCTGCACTGAGGTTGACCCCTCACCCATGGTCGAGTGGGAGATCATTCCAAAGTCTGGCAGGCAGTGAAAGACTTTCCGTGGGGCTGATTGTAGGGCGTCCCTGGTTCGTTTGACGAACAGATTTCGGGCGTTATATGTGGCTGATGAAGTCTCTGAGCCGGAAGCAGTCGTCCACCCTGTTCCAAAGGAAGCTTCTCGGCTCGCAAGGTCTGGGCATTCACAGAGGGTGGGTTTGCTGGTAGTTGGGAGCTCCAACATTAGGCGCGTAATGGGGCCCCTTAGGAACATGGCTGCCAAGGAGGGGAAGGAAGCCAGTGTGCTCTCCGTGTGTATACTGGAAGGAGTCATTCTGGGTGTGAAAAGTGTGTTTCCGGATGCCATGAAGAGTACAGAGTGCAGCCAGCTGCAGGTGGTGGCCCATGTCGGTACCAATGAAAGTATCGCTTTGGATCGGAGCAGATTCTCTCTGGTTTCGGGCGGCTAGCGGAAAAGGTAGAGACTGCCAGTCTTGCTTCTGAGATTAAAGCGGAGCTCACCATCTGCAGCATCGTCAACAGAACCGACTGTGGTCCTGGCTGCAGATTCCTTGACTTGTGACATCGGATGGTGGGTTTCTGGGTTCCGCTTAATAGGTCAGGAGTCCACTACACGAGTAGCAGGGGCTGCGTGGTAGGGACTGGACGGTTTTTTAGGTTAGAGGGTCTCAGGGAACCACAGAAGGGACGTCCCTCTAAAAGTGGGCAGGTAAAACACAGTAAGGTAGTTGTAGAAACGATTGGTATTGTAGTTGTAAATTGTCGTAGCTGTGTTGGGAAAGAAACAGAACTCCAAGCCCTAATAGAAAGCACTGAAGCTCAAATAGTTGTAGGTACAGAGAGCTGGCTAAATCCAGAAATAAGTTCAGCCGAAATTTTCTCAAACGATCTAACAGTGCTCAGAAAGGATGGATTAAATACAGTTGGTGGTGGAGTATTTATTACTGTGAGAGGTAGTTTCCCTTGTAGCGAAATTGAAGTAGATAGTTCTTGTGAAATAGTATGGTAGAGGTTATACCTGACAATCGGACTAAACTATTAATTGGATCGTTTTACCGACCCCCCGCTCAAAAGATATAGTTGCTGAACAGTTCAAAGAAAACTTGAGTCTCATTTCAAATAAGTACCTTGCTCATACAATTATAGTCGATGGTGACTTTAATCTACCCACGATATTCTGGAAAAATTATACGTTTAAAGCTGGTGGCAGGCATAAAACGTCATCCTAAATTGTACTGAATGCTTTCTCAGGAAATTATTTTGAACAATCAGTTCGTGAGCCCACTCGAAGCATAAATGGTTGCGAAAGCACACTTGACCTTTTAGCAACAAATAATCCTGGACAAATAGTGAGTATTATGACGAATACAGGGATTAGCGACCACAAGGCAGTTGCTGCTAGGCTGAATACCGTAACACCTACTACCATCAAAAAGAAACGCAAAGTATATCTATTTAAAAAAAGGTGATAAAAATGCTCTTAACGCCTTTTTAAGAGACATTCTTCACTCCTTCCGATCTGATCACATAAGTGTAGAAAAGTTGTGGAATGTTTTCAAAGAGATAGTATCAACAGCAAATGAGAGATATTTACCACATAAATTAATAAGTGATCGTACTGGCCCCCATGGTACACGAAACGGGTCAGATCGTTGTTGCAGAAGCAACGAAAAAGCATGCCAAATATAAAAGAACGCAAAATCCCCAAGATTGGCAAAGTCTTACACAAGTTCGAAATATGGCGCGTACTTCAATGCGAAATGCTTTTAATAATTTCACAACGAAATTCTGTCTCTAAATTTGGCAGAAAACCCAAAGAGATTCTGGTCATACATGAAGCACACCAGTGGCAAGACGCAATATATACCTTCACTGCGCGATAACAACGATGAAGTCACTGATGACAGTGCCACTAAAGCACAGTTATTAAACACGGTTTTCCGAAACTCCTTCACCAAATAAGACGAAGTAAATGTTCCTGAATTCCAGTGAAGAACAACTGCCAAGATGAGAAAGACCAAAATAGATATCCTCGGAGTAACGAAGCAGCTTAAATCACATAATAAAGGCAAGGCCTCCTGTCCAGATTGTGTACCAGTCAGGTTCCTCTCAGAATATGCTGATAAAATAGCTCCATATTTAGCAATTATATACAACCACTCGCTCACAGAAAGATCCATACCTAAAGACGGGAAAATTGCTCAAGTCACACCAGTACCCAAAAAGGGAAGTAGTAGTAATCCGCTGAATTACAGGCCTATATCACTAACGTCGATTTGCAGTAGGGTTTTGGAACATATACTGTATTCGAACATTATGAAGTACCTCGAAGAAAACGATTTATTGACACATAGTCAGCACGGAATCAGAAAATATCGTTCTTCCGGAACACAACTAGCTCTTTATACTCATGAAGTAATAAGTGCTATCGACAGGGGATGTCAAATTGACACCATATTTTTAGATTTCCAGAAGGCTTTCGACACCGTTCCTCACAAGCGTCTTCTAACCAAACTGCGTGTCTGCGGAGTACCGCCTCAGTTGTGCCACTGGATTCGTGATTTCCTGTCAGGAAGGTCTCAGCTCGTAGTAACAGACGGAAATTCATCGAGTAAAACAGAACTAATATCCGGCGTTCCCCAAGGAAGTGTTATAGTCCCTCTGTTGTTCCTGATCTATATTAACGACATAGAGGACAATATGAGTAGCCGTATTATATTGTTTGCAGATGATGCTGTCATTTACCGTCTTGTAAAGTCATCAGATGATCAAAACGACTTGCAAAACGATTTAGATAAGATATCTGTATGGCGCGAAAAGTGCCAATTGTTCCTGAATAAGGAAAAGTGTGAATTTATTCACATGAGTACTAAAAGAAATCCGCTAAATTTCGATTACCCGATAAGTCCCACAAATCTGAAGGCCGTAAATTCAACTAAATACTTAGGGATTACAATTACAAATAACCTAAATTAGAACGTTCACATAGATAATATTGTGGGTAGAGCAAACCAAAGACTGCGATTCATTGGCAGAGCACTTAGAAGGTGCAACAGGTCTATTAAAGAGACTGCTTACACCACGCTTGTCCGCCATATTCTGGAGTATTGCTGTGCGGTGTGGGTTCCACATCAGGTAAGACTGACGGATGACATCGAAGAAGTACAAAGAAGGGCAGCTCGTTTTGTATTATCGCGAAATAGGGGAAATAGTGTCACAAACGTGATACGTAAAATGGAGTGGCAATCATTAGAACAAAGGCGTTTTTCGTTGCGACGGGATCTTCTCACGAAATTTCAATGACCAGTTTTCTCCTCCGATTGCAAAAAAAATTCTGTTGGCACCCACCTACATAGGGAGAAATGATCATCGCGATAAAATAAGAGAAATCAGGGCTCGCACAGAAAAATTTAAGTACTCGTTTTTCCCGCGTGCCGTTCGAGAGTGGAACAGTAGAGACACAGCTTAAAGGTGGTTGATTGAACCCTCTGCCAGGCACTTTCTTGTGAATAGCAGAGTAATCACGTAGATGTAGATGTCCTTTGATGCAGAGCGGAGTGGAGGGTCTGAATCAGAGGCTCAGGCGGTTCAATGATAGTGTAGGCTGCAGATTCGTTGACTTGCGCCATCGGGTGGTGGGTTTCCGGGCTCCGCTTAATAGGTCAGGAGTCCACTACACACAGGAAGCGGCTATTCGGGTAGCGGGGGCTGTGTGGACGGGACTGGGTGGTTTTTTAGGTTAGAGGGTCTCAGGAAACCTCAGAAAGGGCGCCCGTCTCAAAGCGGGCAGGTAAAAGACAGTAAGGTAGTTATAGAAACGATCGGTATTGTAGTTGTAAATCGTCGTAGCTGTGTTGGGAAAGAATCAGAGCTCCAAGCCCTAACAGATAGCACTGAAGCTCAAATACACTCCTGGAAATTGAAATAAGAACACCACGAATTCATTGTCCCAGGAAGGGGAAACTTTATTGACACATTCCTGGGGTCAGATACATCACATGATCACACTGACAGAACCACAGGCACATAGACACAGGCAACAGAGCATGCACAATGTCGGCACTAGTACAGTGTATATCCACCTTTCGCAGCAATGCAGGCTGCTATTCTCCCATGGAGACGATCGTAGAGATGCTGGATGTAGTCCTGTGGAACGGCTTGCCATGCCATTTCCACCTGGCGCCTCAATTGGACCAGCGATCGTGCTGGACGTGCAGACCGCGTGAGACGACGCTTCATCCGGTCCCAAACATGCTCAATGGGGGACAGATCCGGAGATCTTGCTGGCCAGGGTAGTTGACTTGCACATTCTAGAGCACGTTGGGTGGCACGGGATACATGCGGACGTGCATTGTCCTGTTGGAACAGCAAGCTCCCTTGCCGGGCTAGGAATGGTAGAACGATAGGTTCGATGACGGTTTGGATGTACCGTGCACTATTCAGTGTCCCCTCGACGATCACCAGTGGTGTACGGCCAGTGTAGGAGATCGCTCCCCACACCATGATGCCGGGTGTTGGCCCTGTGTGCCTCGGTCGTATGCAGTCCTGATTGTGGCGCTCACCTGCACGGCGCCAAACACGCATACGACCATCATTGGCACCAAGGCAGAAGCGACTCTCATCGCTGAAGACGACACGTCTCCATTCGTCCCTCCATTCACGCCTGTCGCGACACCACTGGAGGCGGGCTGCACGATGTTGGGGCGTGAGCGGAAGACGGCCTAACGGTGTGCGGGACCGTAGCCCAGCTTCATGGAGACGGTTGCGAATGGTCCTCGCCGATACCCCAGGAGCAACAGTGTCCCTAATTTGCTGGGAAGTGGCGGTGCGGTCCCCTACGGCACTGCGTAGGATCCTACGGTCTTGGCGTGCATCCGTGCGTCGCTGCGGTCCGGTCCCAGGTCGACGGGCACGTGCACCTTCCGCCGACCACTGGCGACAACATCGATGTACTGTGGAGACCTCACGCCCCACGTGTTGAGCAATTCGGCGGTACGTCCACCCGGCCTCCCGCATGCCCACTATACGCCCTCGCTCAAAGTCCGTCAACTGCACATACGGTTCACGTCCACGCGGTCGCGGCATGCTACCAGTGTTAAAGACTGCGATGGAGCTCCGTATGCCACGGCAAACTGGCTGACACTGACGGCGGCGGTGCACAAATGCTGCGCAGCTAGCGCCATTCGACGGCCAACACCGCGGTTCCTGGTGTGTCCGCTGTGCCGTGCGTGTGATCATTGCTTGTACAGCCCTCTCGCAGTGTCCGGAGCAAGTATGGTGGGTCTGACACACCGGTGTCAATGTGTTCTTTTTTCCATTTCCAGGAGTGTAGTTATACGTGCAGGAAGATAGCTAAATCCGGATATAAGTTCAGCCAAATTGTTTTCAAACGATCTAACAGTGTTCAGAAAGGATGGATTAAATACAGTTGGTGGTGGAGTATTTATTGCTGTCAGAAGTAGTTTGCCTTGTAGTGAAATTGAAGTAGATAGTTCTTGTGAAATAGTATGGGTAGAGGTTATACTTGACAATCGGACTAAACTATTAATTGGATCGTTTTACCCACCCCCTGCTCAGAAGATACAGCTGTTGAACAGTTCAAAGAAAACTTGAGTCTCATTTCAAATAAGTACCCCGCTCATACAATTATAGTCGGTGGTGACTTCAATCTACCCTTGATATGCTGGAAAAATTATAAGTTTAAAGACGGCGGCAGGCATAAAACGTAATGCGAAATTGTACTGAATGCTTTCTCAGAAAATTGTTTTGAACAATTAGTTCATGAGCCTGCTCGAAGCGTAAATGGTTGCGAAAGCATACTTGACGGCTTAGCAACAAATAATTCTGGACACGTAGGGAGGATCATGACGAATACAGGGATTAGCGACCACAAGGCAGTTGTTGCTAGGCTGAATACCGCAACACCCACAACCATCGAAAAGAAACGCAAAGTACATGTATTTAAAAAAGCTGATAAAAATGCTCTTAACGACTTTTTAAGAGACAGTCTCCATTCCTTTCGATCTGATCATGTAAATGTAGAAAAGGTGTGAAATGGTTTCAAAGAGATAGAATCGACGGCAATTGAGAGATATATACTACATAAATTAATAAGTGATGGGACTGATCCCTCATGGTGCACAAAACGGGTCAGATCACTGTTGCACAAGTAACGAAAAAAGCATGCCAAATTTAAAAGAACGCAAAATCCCCAAGATTGGTAAAGTTTTACAGAAGTTCAAAGTATAGCACTAGCTTCAATGCGAAATGCTTTTAATAATTTCCAGAACGAAACTCTGCCTCGGAATCTGACAGAACACCCATAGAGATTCTGGTCACCTATAAAGCACACCGCTGGCAAGACGCAATTAATACCTGCACTGCGCGATAACAACGATAAAGTCATTGATGACAGTGCCACCAAAGCAGAGTTGTTAAACACGGTTTTCCGAAACTCCTTCACCAAAGAAGACGAAGTAAATATTCCCGAATACCAACCAAGAACAATTCCAAAAATGAGAAACATAGAAGTAGATATCCTTGACGGCCGCTGTGGCAGAGCGGTTCTAGGCGCTTCAGTAGGGAACCGCGCTGCTGCTACGGTCGCAGGTTCGAATCCTGACTCGGGCATGGATGTGTGTGATGTCCTTAGGTTAGTTAGGTTTTTAGTAGTTCTAAGTCTAGGGTACTGATGACCTCAGATGTTAAGTCCTGTGCGCCAATGGAATATCGCCTCAGTTGGGTGACTCCATTCTTGATTCCCTGTCAGAAAGGTCACAGTTCGTAGTAATAGACGAAAAGTCATCGAGTAAAACAGAAGTAATACCACCGTTCCCCAAGGAAGCGTTATAGGCCCTCCGTTGTTCCTGAGCTATATTAATGACATTGGAGACAATCTGAGTAGCCCTCTTAGATTATTTGCAGATAATGCTGTCATTTACCGTCTTGTAAAGTCAACAGATGGCCAAAATGAATTGCAAAATGACTTAGATATCTGTGTGTTCCGAAAAGTGGCAATTGACCCTGAATAAAGAAAAGTGTGAAGTTATTCACATGAGTACAAAAAGAAATTCGCTAAATTTCGATTAAGCGATAAGTCACACAAATCTGAAGGCTGTAATTTCAACTAAGTACTTAGGGATTACAATTACAAATAACCCTATTTAGAACGATCGCATAGATAATGTTGTGGGTAGAGCAAACCAAAGACTGCGATTCATTGACAGAACACTTATAAGGAGCAACAGATCTACTAGAGAGACTGCTTACACTGCATTTGTCCACCCTATTCTGGAGTATTGCTGTACGGTGCGGGATCCGTATCAGGTGGGACTGACTGATGATACTGAAAAAGTGCAAAGAAGGGCGGCTCGTTCTGTATTATCGCGAAATAGGGGAGGGAGTGCCATAGACATGATACGTGAATTGGAGTGGCAATCATTAAAAGAAAGGCGTTTTTCGTTGCGACGGGATCTTCTCATGAAACTTCAATCACCAGTTTTCTCCTCCGATTGGGAAAACATTCTGTTGGCATCCACCTACATAGGGGGAAATGATCATCACGATAAATAAGAGAAATCAGGGCTCGCACAGAAAAGTTTAAGTGCTCGTCTTATGCAGAAAGCATGTAGGGATAGGTGTTGTGTTCCTATTACTTTATTCCAAAAATCACGTGGTAAAGTTTTACTAGTACGAGTAAAAATAAGTTCACATTCTCTGCAAAGATGATGTTTCCACGGGCTCCATAATTTCAAGTTGAATACGCAGGGAGGGTGTATTCTGAATCTATGATTTTCCATGAGGGCGCTCTGCGTTATTGTGCCAGACACCGAGTACTCCAATGTGTTTAATATCATACGTCAAGAAAAACGTTCGGAGGCCACTACGGCTCCATTGTCAACAACAGCATTTGGTTCTGTTCTTGCTTATAGGCTTAACAATGCCCTTCCATGAGTAAATTTCGTTTTAGAGGTTTGACGTGAGGTGACTATGCGAATCAGAGAGACAGATTTTCTGAGAGTGTTCCTGTGAGAATGTAGATTTACAGAATGGGGAACAGCAGAACGGCGGCTATCAGCTGTAAAGTCAATGGGCACCAACAGTACAAACAGGCAAGCAATAACCAAGTAATCATAATAAATGTAAAAAGCAAAACTCCGTTAGAGGTTCCACGTTTCATAAAATTTCCACAGTTATCTCCACGAAATGGGAACAGCGTAACAGTTTACAGATAGATGGATTTAAATTTACATAAAAAATTTTCCACGAAAAAATACTGTTTATTAATTTTAATTGATCTTCACCAAGTCCGTCTGTGCTATTAAACACCCACTCCAGCTAATAAATAGTTTCATGTTTTTACACGAAACCTGTTCCGATTAAGACGCAGCACTCGCCCATAAAATCAGAAATAATTCCATGACCGCGCATGGAAACGCACCTAAGAATTCTTTTAAGTTGTCGGAATAATTTCATGGATCACATATGATCTCAAACTTCCGACTAGAAATATGCAATACTTTCAAACATCAACTTCTGTCCATAGCGACCGCAACTTCCCTCGTATATTTAGACTCACAGACATTGTGATCTCCTTGCTCTATCGAAAGTATTTAAACATTCAGACTTTTGCGAAAATCATGCCTCCGGAGAAAACTAGTACGCTGCTAGTAGAATATCCAAAGTCAACTAACACTTTTTCGAACCTAGTGGGTTCCCTTCTCAACATCCAACACTTATGTACCATAGCCTATAGTGTCGTTCTGGCATGGCTGTCTGTCGCGCTAGATTAAAAAAAGAAACGAAAATCTCTGCTTCCTTAAAATCCGATTCAAATAATAACTTCCCAATATACTCACTCCTTCAGACTGTGAAATGGTATGTGAAACTGTGCCTTGACTACCTCTACAGCTTGTCCTGCTGGTAATCTGAAGCCAAGAGCATCCTTTCAAATTCCGGTAAGGAAAATTTCTTCCACAACAAAATAAACTGTCACTAGGGGGATATGGTTACCCCTAACAGCCACACACGCTGCACAGCGACGAGTCACGCTCTCTACGAGATGGTTCAAGAGCTCTCTTGACCGTCTATCCCATTCGTCAACAAGAGGAGTAAGGAGGTCTGGAAGTGTCCCTAGCGGAGGCTGACGGGATGCAGTTCGCCTCCCTAATGCATTCCAGTCATGTTCTATAGAATAAAAATCCGGGGACCTCACTCACCAGTCCATGCAGCGGCCATCATCACCATCAAGAAATTCATCCATCAAAGCAGCTCCATGCGGACGAGTGTGATCGTCCATGAAGAGGAATTCCAGACTAACTGCACCTCTGAAAAGGTGAACGTGTGGTAACAGTATCTCATATCTGTCCTCTGAACGTTTACAGTATTTCTCCGACCACCAACGAAGATGTGCAGCTCCATACGGCTATTTAACATGATGCTGCCCCACACCATGGCGCCTTCAAACCAAACCGGTCTTTTTCCACGACGTTCAAATGGTCCAAATGGCTCTAAGCACTATGGGACTTAACATCTGACGTCATCAGTCCCCTAGACGTAGAACTAGTTAAACCGAACTAACCTAAGGACAGCACACACATCCATGCCCGAGGCAGGATTCGAACCTGCGACCGCAGCAGCCGAGCACGGTTCCGGACTGAAGCGCCTAGAACCGCTCGGTCACAGGGGCCGGCACGATGTTCCTGGGGTTGTATCGGCTACCAGGTTCTCTCCAGAGCAATGTGCGACGAGAATCATTTTGCAAACTAAAATGAGATTCATCTGCGAAGAGCACATGCCTGCGGTCATTCATGGTCGTCCGAAACTCGTGGTCTAGTGGCTAGCGTTGCGGCCTCTGGATCATGGGGTCCTGGGTTCGATTCCCGGCCGGGTTGGGGATTTTCTCTGCCCGCGGACTGGGTATTTGTGTTGTCCTCATCACATCATCATAATCATATGTGACAGTGCCTAGATTGGATTGCGTAAAAAAAATGGACGGTGTAAACATTGGGACTTTGTAAGGGCGCTGATGCCCGCGTAGTTGAGCGCCCCACAAACCACACATCATCATCATCATCATCATTCATGGTCCAATTTTGATGTTGCCGACTGCACAATACGCGGGCCCGTCTCTGTACTGGCGTGAGCGGGATGCACACGGCCGGACGTCTGGCAAACAGCTTTGCTGTGCTGAGCCTCTAGACAGATTTATAGGGAAACAGCAGCTCCTGAGGCAGCTGCAGGCTCTGCTGCCAATTGTCTTCAGTTGTACCCCGATTTCGTCGGGCAGCTACGGGCAGATATCGGTCCTCCTGTGGCGTGGTTATTCTCGGTCGACTTTGTACTGGCCTGCGACGATTATCCCCTGTGTCTCTAGACCGTTGCCAAAGCGTAGCGTAGAAATTACGCTTCGTGGCACACCCAAGGATAATGAGACTTCGGTCTCCGTCTGGCCCGCTTCCAGGAAGCCGAATATTCCACCCTCCAAAACAGGGTCCCAATGGCGTCTTTGTGACATTATGTTGTGAACTTCTGCTTGCCATGAACGAATAAACAAGGCTGACAAGGGAATGGTCCAATCCGGTATTTCGAAATCGGCCCTGAAACTTATTATATAGGAAGAATACACGGAAAAAACACAACGTCAAAAATCTAGCCTCTAAGACACACTGAAAGTGAAAATTTCCAAATTCGTAGCTCGCCAGGTGGCTGGAAAGACGTACACCCCCATCGTAGTGGTAGCAGACAGCGGACGTGCAACATGGTAGGCACATAACCTTGGTTGTCGACACATCGGCAGACAGATATCATGGCTTGATGCGATCATAATTTGTAAACCGATTTCAAGTTTTCGTTGATAGTTTCTCTGTCACAATTGTTTACGGTTACTATTCACTAGACTTTGCAACTCATTTAATATCCAGTTGCCTTTGCGGTATTGCTGTGTTAATCATGGAGATGGAACAGAATTTTTTTTTGTATTTTCTTCTTATATGATTGCTAATAGCTTCTGTCTTTGTGCAGATTCCAGAGTTTCACAATAATGTGGAATCCAATAACGTTTTAAACCTTACGAAGATGAAATACTAAGAACGTCGTATGCAATCGAAATCATCTGCTTATTCTGAAGTTATTTACCAGTTATTTTCTTTGAAATTCTTTCGAATGATGTCGACATTCCTCTAGAAATTGCGTAAGCATTGGAACTAAATTAAACTCCGCCCGAACAGTCCATGAAGTCCCAACGGTACCGACCGGCCGCCATGGCATCTTCAGCCCACAGGCGTCACTGGATGCGGATATGGAGGGACATGTGGTCAGCACACCGCTATCCCGGCCGTTTTGTCACTTTACGAGACCGGAGCCGCTACTTCTCAATCACGTAGCTCCTCAGTTTGCCTCACAAAGGTTGAGTGCACCCCACTTTCCAACAGCGCTCGGCAGACAGGATGGTCACCCTTCCAAGTGCTAGCCCATTCTAAAAGCGCTTAACTTCGGTGATCTGACGGAACCCCTCTTACCATTGCGGCAAGGCCGTTGGCGTAAGCATTAGAAGAAGCAGAAAATAACTCTGACAGTTCCGGGAATTGTGGTTCGAACGATAATTTTTGTGTTAATTAAAGCCCAGAGCAGAAATACAATACCTTCGAAGCTCAAAGAAAACACGTAAATTAATAGCTCCCAGTGACAAAAAAAGCTGTAAATTTTTCGTTTAAACGAAGGAGAGAGAAAGCGCTTAAAGTTAAACAATCTGCAAAGCCGGTTTTGTTTTGTAAAACCTGGATGTCAATTGTTTAAAGGGAAGAAATATTAACAAGAAGTGCGAAATTTGCGCCAAAATAAAACTCGCAAAAATGTGAAAGAAAAACTATTCGACGCATGCTTGTGAGACTCAGTTCACAGTTACCAAGGGAGATCGACGAGACTGGGCCCTCTGGTTACTCAGATTCAGGAAATTATGCGATAACGGAAGTCGCAAAATTACAAAGTTCACATAAAGTAAACATGCAGAGAGGCCATTAATAGGTAATACTGTAGAGAAATTCGTAGCTGACGTCAAAACAAAGTTTCTTGCTAACCCTTCAAACTCGATCAGTCTGGTTTCGTGCAAGAACTGCGTGCAAACCACAGTTTATCATTTCGAGTGAAAAAAAGGCAGATTCGCTTTTGCAGTCGATCAGTCGATGAATGCTATGATACGTTCGTATAGAACAACGCCTGTGGTAAGTGTGAGTGGATTAATGTTTCCACAGTCGAGGGGAATTAGGACAAAAAATTTTAAAAAGGGACTATTTAGTTGCAAAAATTTTGTAACAGACGTAGCAATATCTGGAAAAATAGGACAGAATAATTTTCAATGTTAGAACCGAAACGTCTTATTATCAGTTACGGAAATTAATTCATTGCGATTTATTTTGCTAAGAAGAACGATGCAATGTTAGTTTGGACAAGCATGCATGTCCGAATGAACATTGCTCAGATCGTCGTAATACAGGCACTGAAATATCATATTTATCCGTCGATACTAGGTAGCCACTTTCAATAAAAAAATGTCTTCCCGCTGTACGGGAATTACATAATGTGTACGAGTGCAGGTTGCTACAGATGAACGACGACACACATAAGTTTCGGTATGGCCGTGGATCGTGCCCCAATAGCCAACGCTGTTACGGCGCCAGCTCTCGTAAAGCGAGAAATCCGGATTCGAGTCCTCGTTCTACACAAATCGTTATTGTCGTTATTCCCTTATACAGCTGATGGTTGTCCACATTCCCAATTGCGAATACGTTTCATGTATTAATTAAATGCTTTTGTTGGACTCTTTACTTCGACATAACGACACAACTGTCTTTAGGTGGACGAAGAAAAGAATGTCAATATAATTTGGATTCCACTCGGAACTAATAATGTGACTCAGACTGTCGATACAGAAATGTTTCCACACTGTAAAGCCTTTTTTTGAAAATTCTCGAACAGTATAATTTTCGGTAATAATGTCAAACGTCAGTCATTTGCACATTTTCAGTTTGCATCATCCAGTTTTACCAATTTATCACGTTTTATCAATTTGACCAAGTATGCCTGGTAAGCAGCGCTATTTCTTACTCCATCAGAATTCTGTCTAACTAAAACTAATAATTACACTGAAGTGCCTGAATGCATTTATTTTTATTGTCAGTTGTGTCTGATGTAAGGAAACTGTATTTTGGTCATCCAACAGACACTTCGCATTTTTCCAGGGAAAAAACAAGGTACTGCATCATTGTCAGTAAAATATATATTATTCAAAACTTCTCATAAGAACTGTGCTGCAGGAGTTATCAGAAGTATTTCACGTCAAAAAATTAAAGTTCAATTGATGGAAGTCGTCTATAATGTAACACCGTACACTGATTAAATTTTTTTCCCTCTGCTAGCCACTTCTGAAACAATTACATCTCTGCAACAGTTTAACTGTCGATATGAACTGCAAGCCAGTCAATAAATTAATGATTTCAGACATTTTTTATATGGTTTAAGTGCTTAAAATTCGCGTGTGTTCTCTTTGGGCCTCGTGCTACGTGGCGCTACGTTCTCTTGTCACAGCTTTGTCTACCTATTAGCCGATTCACGCGCTAAGCGGGAAGGGCTGTACAAATTGCTGTTATAAGCGGTTCTTCGTGTGGCAAAAATGTGCAACTTCTACATTAAAAAAAAAAAAAACTTGCAGTGCTCCCTAGGAGCTAAAATTTTGGCAGTACAGTACATTTCTTTCCGGGTATTCATCCTGGGAGAAAACCTGTAGGGCACGTTTCGATGTGTCGGTCTGGACCACTTCCTTGTGAGACATGAGTGTTTTCATGTACTGTTTCAGTTTACCTTCCGGTTCTGCTGTAATTCACTGCACGGAGTACTCCTTTTCTATACAGAGCGAACAAGCAGTGTTCGTAGGTAAATATTTACGGTGGTATTAGGCGATTGCTCGCCTTTCCACTTTTTTCGTGTTTTCGTGATTATGCTCAGCTTTTGGACACTAAAGTGTGCGTCATTTATGTTGGCGGCCGACTTTAGGTTCGTTCTGCGCATCTGACGTCACAAAACGCAGTCAGCCAATGAAGAGAGAACGACGTTGCCAGATCTCGACTGCAGTGCAGAGCATGGACGAGTGTCTTCAGTTTTAGAAACGTTTAGTCATAAATAAAGTGATAGAACAAAAGCAATATCTTGATAGAATCATTGTGAGTGAAACTGTTAGTGGTGTACAAGAAATCTATGTATAAGCTCTTTCTGCTCTCCTTGTTTATCCTTTGGACGTTAGTTTCGCAACCTAGAGGCCCTGTGCTCTTCTGTACTGGATTGTTCTTGAACCCTCTCAGTGTTACCTACTTGTCTCTTGTTATAAAGTCCGCCTGCTTAGCTGGGTGGTAACGCGCTTGCTTCCCATGTAGCCGGCCCGGGTTAGTTTCCCGGCGGGGTTGAAGATTACTCCGCCCGTGGACTGGCTGTTGTGTTGACCTCATCGTCATTTCATCCTCATCACAGGCACGCAAGTCGCCCAATGTGGCGTCGACTGAAATAAGACTTACACTCGGCGGCTGAACTTCCTCAGATGGGGCCTCCCGGCCGACAATGCCATACACCCATTTCCACTTTTTTGTTTGTTTGTTATAAAGCGGCAGTGACTATTCCACAAAGCGGCAGGTCTATTTTTAAGGCGTTCGGGAGATTTCTGTGTCATGGTCCCAGCAACTTTGAGCAGTACAACGACCACAGCCGCGGTAGTACTATCTGCTTGACTCTGGATGACTGTCCTCATTAATCCAAAAGAATAAACGAAATTCATTTGCGGAATGGATATCTGCTTCAAGGTGCACGGGGATATGATAAATGTCCGAAGGAAATCATCTCACATGTAAAGGCGTAAGAGTTGAGCTAAATTACCAAGACTAAAAAAAAAAAAAAAAGGTTCAAATGACTCTGAGCACTATGGGACTTAACTTCTGAGGCCATCAGTCCTCTAGAACTTAGAACAACTTAAACCTAACTAACCTAAGAACATCACACACATCCATGCCCGAGGCAGGATTCGAACCTGCGACCGTAGCTGTCACGCGGTTCCATACTGTAGCGCCTAGAACCGCTCGGCCACTCCGGCCGGCACCAAGATTTCATCAGCTGTCATCATCAACATCAATGTCAGCAGTAAAACTTCTGACTGGCGGTATTATTATTGTGTTGAACTTGAAAAGACTAGTGACTTTACCCTAACCCTCGACTGTACAGTGGTTATTGAATATATTAGGACAAGCTCTCTACGTCTCAAGGTACGTCTATACATCCCAGATCCAAGGAGGCGTTACAAATTTCTGAAGATTTGTCACACAACACCAGGGTGCAATTGCGAAGCAACGTATGGGATCATTGGCGAAGCGGATCACGCAAATGGTACTACATGCACGTCCCCACAAAAATGGGACAGCTCTTTAGACGGCCATTCACTTTGAAGTAAACACTGTCAAACGTTCTCAGTTGAGGAGAGATAGGTGACATGGCTAGCCAAGTAGGATTTGGCCAGCATGAAGACAAGCAGTAGAAACTCTTGCCTTGTTGAAGTCCAGGATGGTTTCCCATGAAGAGCTACTACAAAGTGGAATGGCATATTATACCGTTATTCCTGGCGGTCGGGCGGTATGATGGGTGAGAGGTTGGTATCCCACCGCTCTGGAGCGTCCCCAGACACGTCTTCGTTGGTCATCAGAACTCAATTCTAAGCAGGACTCATCACTGAAGGGTATTCTACTCCAGTCAATGAGATTCCCAGCCAAATACGAGTTTGGAGACGTCCCAAACGGCTGTGGGACACCAACCTGACTGTCGCTCGCCATACGGCCAGATAACCAGGAGTGATGGTCTGGGTTGCCATTTCTTTTCATACTGGCACACCTTTGGTTGTCATCTGAGGCACCCTTAAAACACAGCGAGTCGTCAGCGATATTCTACGCCCCGTTTCTTGTCCTTCACGGCAAGCCATCGTGGGCTTGAATTTCAGCAAGATAGCGCCCTCCCCGCGCACAAGGAGAGTTTCTACTACATGTTTTTGTGCTTGCCGAGCCCTATCTTGCCAGGAACGTCACCGGACCTGTCCACAATTGAGAATATTTGAGACATTATGGGTAGGGCCCTCCAATCAGCTTGAGATTTTGACGATCTAACGCACCAGTTGGACATAGTTTGGCACGATATCCCTCAGGAAGGCATCCAATAACTCTGTCAATCAAGACGAAACCAAATAATTGCTTGCATAAGGGCCAGAGGTGGATCAACGCGTTATTGCTTGGTTTAACTTGTGAAGCTGTTTCTCTTTTAAACTTCCTGGCAGATTAAAACTGTGTGCCGGACCGAGGCTCGAAGTCGGGACCTTTGCCTTTCGCGGGCAAGTGCTCTACCATCTGAGATACCCAAGCCCGACTCACGCACCGTCCTCACAGCTCACAGCTCACAGCTCACAGCTCACAGTTCTGATGGTAGAGCACTTGCCCCCGAAAGGCAAAAGTCCTTCGAGTCTCGGTCCGGCACACAGTTTTAATCTGCCAGAAAGTTTCATATCAGCGCACACTCCACTGCAGAGTGAAAATCTCATCCTGTTTCTCTTGAATAAATCATCCAAATCATTTGTTTCTCTGTACATGCACAACACATCTACTGAGTCCCGTCCCATTCGAATAATTCCTTCGTGGAAGGTCGCTTTTTGTCTTACAGTGTGCCATTTCACGGATTCAAGTTCAATGCCGATCATGGATAATTTTACAATCCAGAAACACATCTGAGTTCCCGCAACGTTAATATGTACCGACGTAACGAAATAAATGAACAAATATGACAAGAAAACTGTATCTACCCCACAAAGACTATTAACACATTAATTTAGACAATAAATCTGCTGATGTGGTATGTACAAGTTTGTATATGTTTCGCAAAGTGATTTGTACAGCAAAACAACTGCAGGTGGACGCTTCTTTAGTGCGAATACTGCTTCAGCAACCAAATGCAAATGAAAAAAAATTATGCGTACCACCAGACGAAACAGAAAGAAAGCGTGATGTTCTGGACCGTAATAAAACTGAGGTTGACGTTGTATAGTCGGACAACGATAGCAAGTAAACTGCCGAACGTTTATGTTATCAGCATGTGTGGTGTCTGTTCTGTCGGACGTGAGAATAATGGGCGGGGTAGGCTACACTTGTAGTGTGTGACAAGTTGAGAGTTTGGATTGGAGAGTAAGAATGTTCGGATGACCGAGGCGGTGCATAATTGTACGAATAAATATATGTTATTTAATCTGCCTACCTGCTTAAAAAAAAGGAATGAGTAGTCTATGGGCGGGAAGGAGGAGGCATTGTGGCCAGGCCTACCCACTATGTGTCCACTGGCCTGAAGATGACTACTACACTACTTCCTGGAAAAAAAGGAAAAGAAAAAAGAAAACCATGGCAAAAATAAATAAAAATAAAAATAGTAAGGCGACCGGTCTCAAAAAGCCGAAGAAACCACAAGAAAGGCAGTTAAGCGGAATATCCGGGTTCGAGTCCCGGTCCAGCATAAATTTTCACTTAGCGCCTTTGAATTTAATTCAGTGCCTAGTTTCACCTGAGACCCATATTTCTCTTAAATAATGCTTAGATAGAAATATAGTATGTCAGAAAATTGATACTTCCAATACTTTGTGAAGCGAATTACGATTACAGGAACAAACTAAAAAAGTCAGTTGGAACTTCGAGACTTACTGTGAATAAAGTAAAAAAGAAAATAACTATCGTGACAGGAGTGATCTAATAGATTATTCTCGTGTAACAGGAACAGAAGTTCTTCTGACAATCACGTTAATTTTATAGTGCTTAGGGAAAAGTTCACAGGGTATAATGTGTGTTCAAATGTGTGTGAAATCTTATGGGACTTACCTGCTAAGGTCATCAGTCCCTAAGCTTACACACTACTTAACCTAAATTATCCTAAGGAGAAACACACACACATCCATGCCCGAGGGAGGACTCGAAGCTCCGCCGGGACCAGCCGCACAGTCCATGACTGCAGCGCCTCAGGCCGCTCGGCTAATCCCGCGCGGCAGGGTATAATGACTTCACCGTATTCTGTAGTTAGTTCCTGAATAAGAAACTCCACTCGGCTGAAGTATGAAATATTTCATTCAGAAGTCAATGTTGCGTTATAGCAAAGTAATTACCTGTGGTATTCATCTTCCAGGAGTACTAAGCTTGTGTTATTAGTGGCAGTGCTTTGGTACAGTTAGAACAATATGCTTGATTTATGTCAAGGCCATCTGAATTTGAGTTCCCATGTGGCACACAGTTTTGATATGCACTAAGTTTCTTGTAGGTGTTCTTTATTTTTTACCTTAGCGATGAGAGAGAAAATGTTCTGTAGCGTACACATTTTTTGATGAAACAGAGACTTTAATTACGGATAATAAAAGAAATAACGCCCTCAGGAGAATTTATGTACTAGTCGCCTTTTTTATGTAATGCCCTTGCAGTACTGTGGGTTCTCTCCTTCGTAACGATATTGTAACCAGCTTTCGGAGAGAGGAAGAGAGGAAGGGAGAGAGAGAGAGAGAGAGAGAGAGAGAGAGAGAGAGAGAGAGAGAGAGAGAGAGAGAGTCTAATAAACTGTTCCAAAAATTGATTAACCTTCACTTTACCCTTCTAATGCTGTATTTTTTCAAATGCATGTGTTCGTAGCCACATAAGAAAATGTAAAGCTGTTAAGACGCTTAGGGGTCAGGGTTCGGATCCTGATCATATCAAGATTTTTTCTCTGTATCATAATGTGATATTCGCCTGCCGTAAAAACCGGATGCACTGTGATTAGAGTTGCATGTCAGACTGTAACCTCCCGCTACAATTAGTTGGATGCACTCGTTGCCGGGTCGGAAGGAGACAAGAGGCACGTAATCTCCAATAGGAGCAAGCTTAGCAGAGCGCAGTGACGTGCAAACTAATGTTCGGATTAATGAATGCTTTACTTACTTTGTGTGTAAGTCACAAATATAGACATGCATTTTATCTCTGATCTATGAATATCTACGCGCACTGTCAGTCTTAGCGTCCTTGCATTTATTGCGCGACAGTTTATATGGTGCACGTCTTTGTTTCTCAGAGTTGCGCTGGTCCGTGGTTTCTGCTGAGTGCTGCAGGTGGTGGAGTGGGCAGCCCAGCGTATTGTTCGATTCCTTTAGCATAGCGCAAGTACACGCTGCATTAAAAACGTTCTTGTTCCTTTGTCTGAAAATTGCGCGACGAAAATAATTTGTCTGGAGCCAAGAAGCAGTAGGTCCGCAAGCGACCAACAGCGCACTGAAGGAAAAATCAATACCACTAGGCGACCGCGCCTCTCTGTCATGGCGTTCCCGGGAAATGGACTCACGGGGTTATTCGCACCCCGTTACTGCTCCAGAATAAATTAACATTTAAATGTGCACCTACACACTGAACAAACAGATTGCTATCCTTCTTTCACACACAGAATGGATGTTGCACTGTGACGCTCTGTTTCTCCAGTTAAATACTTTTTAAACCCTTTCTGCGCACACATAGGCGTACACACCCTGAAGTGGCTCGTAATCGTCGAAGATTTTTATATGTCGTAAGAAAAATCAATTCTGATTCAGTCTTTCCACTTATTGTTGCCGTGATCCCGATCGATATCATATGAAAGATCATCGTCAAGCTAAGTCAGTCAGTTAAAAAACCCTTCTGTCGTGGATGTGAGAATCCCTGAATCATTCGATCGAATCTGTGTGCGTGTAATCGAGAAACTCGTTGATTTAAGAGTGTAGCTCAGCAGGGAAGACGCTATCTTCCGGCTAATGGGACTACAGAAACGACCAGACTTGTTGCATATTCACGTGCGGCCGTCGTTACCATCAATCGAAATTGAAAAAGCAACAGTATAACCATTAGTAGACTACATAGCGTACTTTGTCCAGGAGCCTTGTCACCTAAGTTTCGTCTCCTCTGTAACTCGGAATATAGGAAATGTGAGGTTTTATGAGCATTGTATGGCCATACGTCACCGAGGTGTTTATCGACCACACTAAAGATTTTTTTTGACACTAACGCCATTAAAAGTGTCAAAAAGCTAAAAGATTCAACAGATAATTAAAATACAACATTTCATAACGTATACCCATAAACAAACGAAAGAAACATGTCATTTCCAAAACTTGTGATGTATTGAGGTATTCCACATAGAAAAATTTTAAATACGAGGGTTGTTCAACAAGTAATGCCCCACATTTTTTAGGAGCTATTAATATACATAGACAAAATTCCTTCTTGGTGCTTCACATTTGATGTTGGTTCTGTGCGCCGGTGAAGTTTCGAATCGTTGTGGCAGATGGCAGAGCCGTATTACAGCGTCAAAATGGCGTCTACATACAACTCACGTTACAAGCAGCGTGCTGTTATTGAATTCTTGTGTGTAGAAAAAGAAACAGTGGAGAACATCCATAAACGTTTGTGTGCAGTGTATGCCGATGCTGCAGTTGATAGGAGTACAGTTGGGCGATGGATAAAGAAAGTTACAGCCTCAGGAAATGCAGAAATAGAGCTCCATGATCAGCCACGCTCGGGACGTCCTGTCACAGCCACTGCTTCAGACATGCTGAATCGTGCGGATGACATTATTCGTGCCGACCGGCGCATCACAACTCGACAATTGGCTCTACAGTTGTCGGTCGGCATTGGAAGTCTGCAATGATCGGGATTCTCGGATATTGAAAGAGGTGCTGACGATGGGTTCCACGAATGCTCACAGCGGACTACAAGATTCAAATTCCAGACCTGGAACCCTCGGACTTCCATCTCTTTGCGCCGTTCAAAGATTCTCTACGGGGAACACACTTTGAAGATGACGAGAGTGTCAGTTTTGCAGTGAAAACATTGCTACGCCTACAGGACAAGAGACAAAATTGTGGGGCATTATTTATTGAACGACCCTCGTAGTACCAGGGCGTACAGAAAAACAATGCCTGTGAATTTTTATGCGAAATTTCTTAAAGCTTTTTAAATAAAAGAAACGTTACTAACAGTATAAATCTCTATTGTTCAGGTCTACCTATTTATTTCTCGGTATAGTCACCCTGGCGGCGAACACATTTCTCCCAACGAGAGACCAGTTTGTTGATACTTCCACTGTAGGATGTTTGATTTGTTGACGGCGGCACAACCTCATCTCTGCTTGCACCGCTTCACCACTATCAAAGTTAGTTCTCGAAGGCGTACGTCAAGCTTTGGAAACAGACAAAAATCGGATGAGACCAAGTCGGGTCTGTACGGAGGATGATCGATGACAGTGAACCCAAGGCGTCGGATTGTTGCAGATGCCGCAGTGCTCGTGCGTGGTCCGGTATTGTCATACTGAAGGAGATGATGCTCCATGTGTGGACGAACTCTTCGAATTAGAAATTCGGTTACAGCACGCCGGTTCTCATGCGCTGTCATAGTTGCGTTAGGCACCGCCACAATTCATGTTATAATTCCGAGCCCTCTAGCGGCAGTGGGCTGCAAATATATAGACGTGAAGAATAAAGATGTAGAATGTGAATAACATTTGTTTTATACAAAACGTTATAACAATTTTCACTTAAAAAACTCGGAGGCATTACTTTTTAGCACGCCCTCGTACAACAGGAAAACGTGATTGACTAATCACCGGACATTACACGAAATTGTGAATGTTTTATCACATACATCTCATCGTTACCTTTGATCGAGGTAAGATCTTCCCTTTCGTTATTTGTGCCCATTCGTCAAATTATAAACTTCACTCTGTTTAAACAGGGCGTTCAGTGATACATACATAAAATGCATTAAAGTATAAGGGATCGTCCCAGTGGAATATAAAGGCATGCGTAAAAGCAAAGTGCCAAATAGGGGCCTCGCGGGGTAGCCGCGCGGTCTTGGGCGTCTTGTCACGGTCCGCGCGGCTACAACCTACAGAGGTTCGAGTCCTCCTTCGGGCATGGGTGTGTGTGTCGTCCTTAGCGTAAGTTAGTTTAACTTAGATTAAATAGTGCGTAAGCTTTGGGACTGATGGACTCAGCAGTCTGGTCCCTTAAGTCCTTACCACAAATTACCAATTATTGCCAAATACGGAGTTGGAGAATGAGTCACGTAAGAGGTAACACACCTTTTATTTCCTGAAATCTAAAGGAGGTTTTCCGTAATTGATAATACGCTAAGGGATAAGTTATGTTTTGTACAGATAATGCTCTGAACTCTGGTATTAACCGAGATACGGAAAAAATGAATTTTTTAATGGAACCATATACTATTAATAACTGCTTTTAATAGCTCTAGGAAAGACAGTTACAGGGATATAGCGCTTGTTAGAATTGACGTTGAAACCTTTCGCAAAAAAAGTCCGAGAAACGCACTAAAATCTGAAAACAATGCGGCCAGAGTGGGGTATTGCGTTGTAAACACCGCCAAGCAAAGCTCTCATGCGAGGGTTTGTCGTTATATGCAGCAAGACAGGCCTACGCTACTATGATAAAATCTCATTTTCTATACGACATACATAAAGGATCAGCTATAAGTTTTGTATATTGAACTGCAGGATATGTTAGCTTCTAGCACATCAGATGGGGCTTAGAAAAGCTATTTCAAATGTGCGCACATTTCGAGGATTTTGTGGAAACAACTGCAGTTTCTTCAAGCAGGTCTCCATTACCACTTAGACAGCATTTGTTCAAAATTCGCTGCATAAAAATAGCATGTCTAATTTCTCTTCATTGTTGTACATGTCTGCATGCAATAAATGGTAAAGCAAGTATGACTTGCCGACAGACGAAACAGTTCTGATAGCTCTGCAGTGCAGACCAATAAATCGTCGAAACACTTGATACAACGATGAAACCTGTTAACAACGCAACAGCCGATTTCAGCGAACTTGCTTCTGAATTTTAGAAAATTTCCAAACTCAAAATTAACAAACATTACATCTCTGTATCCGTCTTTCCAAGCCGTTAGCCGGCCAGAGTGGCTGAGCGGTTCTAGGCGCTACAGTCTGGAACCGCGCGACCGCTAAGGTCGCAGGTTCGAATCCTGCCTCGGGCATGGATGTGTGTGATGTCTTTAGGTTAGTTACGTTTAAGTAGTTCTAAGTTCTAGGGTACTGATGACCTCAGAAGTTAAGTCCCATAGTGCTCAGAGCCATTTGAACCATTTGAATTTCGGATCTCCGGGCGGAAACCACTCAGGAGAATGCCGTTATCAGGAGAAACAAAACTGGCGTTCTAAGGATCAGAGTGTAGAATGTCAGACCCCTTAATTGGGCAGGTAGGTAAGAAAATTTCAAAAGGGAAATGGATAGGTTAAACATAGATGTAGTGGGAATTAGAAAAACTTCGGTGGCAGGAGAAACATGGCTTCTGCTCAGGTAATTCAGTGTTATAAATAGAAAATCAAATAGGGGTAATGCAGGTAATAAGAAAATAGGAATACAGATAAGCTACAATGAGCAGCATAGTGAACGCGTTATTGTAGCCAAGATGGACATGAAACCCACACCCACCACGGTACTACAAGTTTCCATGCCAACAAACTCCGCAGATGATGAAGAGATTGAAGACATGCGTGATGAGATAAAATAAATTATTCATAGAGTTAAAGGAGGCGAAAGTTTAATAGTGATGGGGGATTGGAATTCGATAGCAGGAAAAGAAAGAGAAGAAGAATAGTATGTGAATATAGACTGGGGGAAATGAATGAAAGGGAAAGCCGCCTGGTAGAATTATGCACAGAGCATAATTTAATCATCGCTAACACTTGGTTTAATAATCATGAGAGAAGGTCGTGTACGTGGAAGAGACCTGGAGGCACCAGTAGGCTTCAGATTGATATTGTAATGGTAAGTCAGAGATTTAGAAACCAGATTTTAATTTGCATGACATTTCCAGTGGTAGATGTGGACTCTGGCCACTATTTATTGGTTATGAGCTGCAGATTAAAACTGAAGAAATTGCAAAAAGGTAGGAAATTAAGGAGATGGGACTTGTATAAAGTGGAAGAACCAGAGGTTTCAGAGGGAGCATTAGGGAACGATTAACAAGATCAGGGAAATGAATACAGTGGAAGAACAATGGGTAGTTTTGAGAGGTGAAATAGTGAAGGCAACAGAGGATCAAATAGGTAAAAAAATGAGGCCTAATAGAAATCTTTGGGTAATAAAAGATATACTGAATGTAGCTAATGAAAGCAGAAAGTATAAAAATGCAGAAGATAAAGCTGGCCTGACGGAATACAAACGACTGAAATATGAGATTGGCAGGAAGTGTAAAATGGCTAAGCAGGAGAGATGTAAGGATTTAGAAGCATATTTCACGAAGGGACAGATTGATACAGCCTGCAGGAAGATTAAAGAAGCCTTTGAAGAAAAGAGAACCACCTGCATGAATATCAAGAGCTCAGATGGGAAACCAGTCCTAAACAACGAAGGGAAAGCTGAAAGGTGGAAGGAGTACATAGAGGGCCTACACAAAAGAGATGCACTTGAAGGCAGTATTACAGAAATGGAGGAAGGACGTAGATGAAGATGAGATGGGAGCAATGATGCTTCGAGAAAAATTCAACACAGCACTGAAAGATCGAAGCGGAAACAAGGCCCTGGGAGTAGACGACATTCCATTAGAGCTACTGATAGCCTTGGGAGAGCCAGCCATGAGAAAACTCTTTCATGTCGTATGGGACAGGCGAAATACGCTCAGATTGAAAAAAGAATGTAATAATTCCGATTCCAAAGAAAGCAGATGTTGACAGGCCTGGATATTACCGAAATATTAGTTTAATATGTCATGGTTGGAAAATACCAATACTAATTCCTTACAGAAGAATGGAAAAACTGATAGAAACAAACCTCAGGGAAGATCAGTTTGCATTCCGGAGAAATGTAGGAATTTCGAGGCAATACTGACTCTACGATTTCTTATAGAAGATAGATTACGGAAACGCAAACCTACGTTTATAACATTTGTTGACTTAGACAAATTTGACAATGTTGACTGGAATACTCTGAAATTCTGAGAATATAATGGGTATAAAGTACAGGGAGCTAAGGACTTTTTACAACTTGTACAGAAACCAGACGGCAGTTATAAGAGTCGAGAGACATGAAAGGGAAGTAGTAGTTGAGAAGGGAGTGGCTAGGGTTGTATCCTATTCCCGATGTTATGCAATCTGTACATTGAGCAAGCAGTAAAGGAAACAAAAGAAAAATTTGGAGTATGAATTAAAGTCCAGGGTGAAGAAAAAAACTTTGAGGTTTGTCGATGACATTGTAATTCCTTCAGCAGAGGACTCGGAAGAGCAGAGGAACGGAATGGGGAAGGTCTTTAAAGGTGGACATAAGATGAACATCGACAAAATCAAAACAAGGATAATAGAAGGTAGTCGAATTAAGTCAGTTCATGCTGAGGGAATTAGATTAGGGAACGAGATGCTTAAGGTTGTACACGAGCGTTGCTACTTGAGCAGTAAAATAACTGATGATGGCCGAAGTAGAGACGATATAAAATGTAGACTGGCAATGGCAAGAAAAGCGTTTCTGAAGAAGAGAAATTTGTTAATTCATGTATAGTTTTAAGTGGCAGGACGTCTTATCTGAAAGAATTTGTGTGGAGTGTAGCCACGTCTCGAAGTGAAACGGTTTAGACAAGAAGAGAATACGTAGAAGCGTCTGAAATGTAGTGCTACAGAATAAAGCTGAAGATTAGATGGGTAGTTCACGTAACTAACGAGTCAGTACTGAATAGAGTTGTGGAGCAAAGAAATTTGTGGCACAACCTGATTAGAAGAAGGAATCGGTTGGTATGACATATTCTGAGACATCAAGGGATCACCAATTTAGCACTGGAGGGAAGAGCAAGGGGTAAAAACCTGTAGAGGGAGACAAAGAGCTGACTACAGTAACCAGATTCAGAAGGATGTAGGTAGCAGTAGTTACTCGGAGATGTAGAGGCTTGCACGGAATGGAGTAGCACGGAGAGCTACATCAAATCAATCTTCGGACAGAAGACCATAGCAACAGAACGTTTTTTTAAAGGAATTTGTCGTACGAAGGACAGGCAGATTTTAAATAGGTGTCCTTGTTTTAAACGTCGATTCACACGGAATGGAACGTCAAAACGACCGCACTTCGCTTAGACCAGTATAAAAGTGAGGTTATGAGATATAATTTGTGATACAAAAAGTAGGAATATACGAAGGGGCATGGTGAAGTTGTATTTATCATCCGGAAATCAATACGCTGTGTGTAATGAAATTTTGTCAGTGCTCTCATTGGTCCCTCAGCGCATTATGTTAAAAATTTTAGTTAACTGTATCAATTATTTTTACGGGGAGTCACCGAAGTGACTGAGGCGTAAGATGGACACATTTGAGGATCGTAGTGTGGTAAAGTTCCTGCATTTGAGGGTTAAAAGTGCCCTGGAAGTCCATGACGAGATGCCGGCTGTTTACGAAAATGATTTCTCATGTTATTACACTATTGTGAGGTGGAAAGGAATTTCCAAACTGGTCACATGCCACTAACAGACGAAGCAAGCGCAAAAAGTCAGCTGAGTACGCCATGCTTTCAGTTCCTTGAGACTTTCATGGAGTCATCCTCGCAGATTTCCTTGCCAAGAGTCAAACTATTATTTTGAGATACTACAGAAATCATCTGGAGAAGTTACGCAAATCTTCGGCTAGGAAACGCTGCACTACGCTCTTCATAGACATTCGTTCTTTGGCTGAAACTGCACCGGCTCATTCATTCCAAGTTGCAGCTGACAAAACGAGGGTTTGTGTCGTTGACATTTTTCAACATTCGCCTTCTTTTCCTGATCTCGCACTAAATTCCCACAAATGAAGTATCCGTTGCGTGGTTGCCGACTTGACAACACAGATGAACGTCAGTACTCAAGTGGGAGAGTGGTTTAAGGCAATCAAGACATTTTGTAAGTCAAGAAACTCGCGGAAAAATGTGCATATCTTGATGGTGACTACGTAGAGAAGAATTAACAACAGTTTTATCAGAACTGAGGAACTAACAACGATGAGGCTACTTAATGGTCAAAGGAAACACATAATGGATGTTCTAGACAAAGTTTTGCATGATAATCTATTGAGGAGTGAAACAACAGTGAAGTATCTTCAGAATCTTTCAAAACACCGATACATATCTTCTAGCGAAAATACGTACATAGAATGAACAATATTTGCAATGTAATGCATAGAGTCTGTTTGCCTTATCCGTTTCGTTTTTATTTAATTTGTTTTCTAAGTATCAAATAACGTCAACTCCCTCACTAGTCTTGGCGTTTTATTTATACATAGTGCACGCTGTTTCGTTGTCCAGTTATTGTAAAACGTAAATTTTTCTTCGCTTTCAGACAGCTCGCCTCTCTTGTGTAAGAACACGAAACACGTCGGCGCCGCGCAAGCCACCCTTTTTCATAGTTTCATATATTGCGCGCAAACACGCCCAGAGCGAGTCGCGTGTTTACAAAGCATCGCATGCCTTGCAAGTCGGAACGGCCAGCAGCTGCAATCTTTGCTCTGCATATCCTAACATATTTTTGTCACTTCTGGAGCTGTGACCGACGCGAGCAAATGACAGAACAGATCGCCAACATTTAGTTGTAGTGGCTGGCTATGAGAGAGAAAGCTTCGCTTATGGTTCAAGATCTGACACTGGAGTGACATTGACATTCTGGTGGTCAGTGATAGCTGTTTAGGTGTTTCAGCATGCTGTTTGGCACAAATGAGTGGAATCGATGCCAACTGTAAGGCTTACCTGTGCATTTCATTCGCGTTACAGTTACGGTTCTTGTATATCAAATATATTTTTAAGTAGTGTTCTTTCAGAATAGCTTCTAGTGCACGTATTTATTCGTTTTGTAGCGGGACTTCAATATTATTTTGTGTCACATTCGAATCCACGTGCACAAGTTGTGGTAGTATCGACTTATATTTATTCTATCCGTGAATATAAATGGCTTGCAGTCTCTCTCTCTGTTACTCTCTGTCTCTTACCTTGTTTTGAAAGAAAAGCACCTATTCACTTCACAACGCATGTACCCACTATCTTTCTTAGTGTTTTTCAGCAGCCAGGTAAGAATGTCATGATGCAGTTCTTGTGATGCAGCTTTAAGCGGTAGTTTCACAATTTTCAGCTCATGGTCATTACTTATTAGTTTTTCAAGTGATAAATATAAAAATTGGCAAACATATTTTCCCTGCACGAACCTAGCCTACAAGGCAAATTTCATTACACGTTTTGTCTTTTATTAGGCAGTGTGTGTATTCAATGTTCAATCTGTAAAAGTTATAAATACTTAAAAACACATTTGTTGGGCTTGAGAAGTGTCTACCACGTCAATAATTGATTTTTGCAGTCATAGTTAATTTCCAGTATTCCATATTTGAAAATTAGTATACATATCGACGTGAAACTTATTAGAAACTTCATTTGAACATTCGTTTAAAATTTTCGGAATTTAATAGGCTTTCAAACACTCAACACAACTTATCCAAGTCATCATGCAACATTTTCAATGCACCAAGAAAAACAAAGCAAAATTATAAAATAGAGACTAACAAGACTCAAAAGCAGAAAACCCACAACTGTAGCGTGAGTAAGCGACGCGAAAATAGGTTAACTTCCTCTATCAGAGGGCGGCGACACCGTTCCCCCACCAACGCCAATGTCAGTACATTCTCCCCTGAAAAAGATGAGTATCACGTCCAGTTCCTTTCCCTGCGTTCTGTTCCGACGACGTCCTGCGTGAATGAGGCCATTTTAAATACACTGTGAAAGTAATTTCTTCATGTGTGGGTCCACAGTCCTGTCGTTCTTTCTGAACGACGAAACCATTTTAAAAACCGCCGTAGGCTGTCAAATTTTGCTATGCAAGATTCCTTTATCGTACTATATATATATACTGATATGCCAAAGACACTGGTGTAGGCATGAGTATTCAAAGGCAGATAGCCGGCCGCTGTGGTAGAGCGGTTCTAGGCGCTTCAGTCTGGAACCGCGCTGCTGCTACGGTAGCCGGTTCGAATCCTGCCTTGGGCATGGATGTGTGTGACGTCCTTAGGTTAGTTACGTTTAATTAGTTCTAAGTCTAGGGGACTGATGACCTCAGATGTTAAGTCTCATAGTGCTTAGAGCCACTTGAACCATTTTGAAACCTATATAAGACAACAAGTGTCTGGCGCAGTTGTTAGATCACCTACTGCTGCTACAATGGCAAGATATGAATATTTAAGTGAGTTTGAACGTAGAGTTATAGTCAGCGTACGAGCGATGGGACACAGCACCTCCGAGGTAGCGATGAAGTGGGGATTTTCCCGTACGACCATTTCACGAGTGTACCTTGAATATCAGGGATTCGGTAAAAGATCAAATCTCCAACATCGCTGCGGCCAAAAAAAGATCCTGCAAGAATGGGACCAACGATGACTGAAGAGAGACGTTCAACGTGAGAGAAGTGGAACCCTTCCGTAAATTGCTACAGATTTCAATGCTGGGTCATCAACAAGTGCTAGCGAGCGAACTATTTTTCAAAATGTTCAAATGTGTGTGAAATCTTATGGGACTTAACTGCTAAGGTCATCAGTCCCTAAGCTTACACACTACTTAACCTAAATTAACCTAAGGACAAACACAAACACCCATACCCGAGGGAGGACTCGAACCTCCGCCGGGACCAGCCGCACAGTCCATGATTGCAGCGCCTTAGACGAGCGAACTATTCAACGAAACATCATCGATATGAGCTTTCGAATTCGAAGGCCCACTTGTGTACCCTTGATGACTGCACGACACAAAGCTTTACGGCTCGCCTGTACCCGTCAACACTGAATTGGACTGTTAATGACTGGAAAAATATTGGCTGGTCGGACGAGTCTCATTTCAGATTGTATCGAGCGGATGGAGGTGTACGGGTATGGAGACAACCTAATGATTCCATGGACCCTGCATGTCAGCAATTGACTGTTCAACCTGGTGGAGGCTTTGTACTGGTGTGAGGCATGTGCAGTTGGAGGGGTACGGAACCCCTGAGACGTCTAGATAAGCATCCTGTCTGATCACCATGCGACACTGCACACGTCTATAATTGCTACAGAGTGGCTCTAGGAACTCTCTTCTTAGTGTAAACACTTCCGATGGCTACCAAACTCCCGAGACATGAAAATTCTTGAGCAAATCTGGGGCGCCTTGCAACGTGCTATTCAGAAGCGATGTCCACCCCCTCGTACTGTTACGGATTTATGGAAAGCCCTGCAGGATTCATGGTGTCATTTCCCTCCAGAACTACTTCAGACATTAGTCGAGTCCATGCCACGTCGTGTTGCGGCACTTCAGCGTGCTCGCAGGGGCCCTACATGATATTAGGGGAGCTGTACCAGTTTCTTTGTCTCTTCAAATGACCAGTTTTGGCCTGTGATTCCCTCGCCCCCCCCCCCCCCCTCCCACTCACTAACGGGTCAACAAAAGTGACATATATCGTCCCTGTCCAAGCACACAACATTTTGAAATACGTCAAATTAAGCGAAATACTCTTAACACCTGTTTTTTTCTTTATTGTTCTTTCATTCTCTTCACCCTATATAGGCAGCGGATGGGTTGTCAACGGATACAAGTTGCCACTTTTCAGCCATATGAGTGAAAAATTTAAAACGTATTATAAAATTGGACACGAGGATTGACGAAGTGAATGTTTGACACAATAAAAATGCAGATCGTGAGTTGCATAAATTAAAATATATAAAGCTGATTTGTTGATTAATTACGAGGGCTTTTTGTAAAATAAGATCTGATTGATCAAGAAATGGAACAGATACTTCTCTACATAGTCGCCGCTCCGACTTAAACATTTGTTGTAGCGTTGTACCAACTTTCCAATACCCCCGTCATAGAAGGCAGCCGCCTATGCTTTCACTGCGCTGGTCTACAGCTTGTTGTCTGTGCCAAAAAGTTGTCTTCATAGCCTGCGGTTCATGTGATCAAACACTTCCCATCGAAAATGCTGGCTGCAGAAGCATCTTCATTGCCTATGGTAAGGCCTGCCGAAAATTGTCATGAAGAAGGAAATGGATGACAGCTATTTTATTTAGGTTGCATGACTTCACGCGAAATCTCTGTCCAGGCCCTCATTCTTGGCGGGAGACACTATTTTCTAGGCGTCTTTACGTGCCCACAGAATGCTCACAACTGAAAAGAGCGGCGTGAAGAGATCGACGAGCATATTAGAGACACTGCCTAACACTTATGAGCACAACTTCATCGGATTTCCCCTATGGTTTCCATTTCGTACCCTATCGGACCTTACTTTCCGAATAACCCTCTTAAAATATTGACTCAGATGAAATGGTAAATGAATGTTTCACGAAAAATGGAAGACAGATGGACAATAGCAATGTGTTGACTCATTGATATAGAAACATAGACGAGTGAAGTCATGTGTGGGCGTAGACTGCCTGGAAGAGGGATAGCACGGGAGCGTAGCAGTTGTGGTAGTGCGTAAGAGCGTGTTTATGTGGGTAGATGTTTGGAGGAGGTATTTGAAGACCGAAGAGGGATGCTGTTCCGGATTAAGCCTTAGGAAGTGGGTGGAGAGGAAGGGAACACTGACCGGGGGAAGGAGCGGTGGGTTCTCTTAGACGGTATGACGGGTGTATATCAGGCCGGATTTCATGGTCGAGTAAGCGAAAGCATCTAGAGTTCCGTTGGGAGAGGACGTGGAGAGTGTGGAGGTTGGTCTTGGTGGAATGTTGCTGTAGAGGCGCGGCAGAGTACTAGGATCAGTGAGCAGGGAAGGAACTAGGGGGTGGGTAGTGTCGAGTTTACGGGTAACGTAGGATATTCGGAGGTGTTCAGGATGGAAGAGTAGGGTGGGGAATTTTATAAGTTGGTAGAGGATGCAGGTGGGGGAGGGTAAGAGGATTCTAAAAGGCTAAGCGGAATGCATGGCGTTCGAGAATCCACAGGGTTTGATAAAGGACGGAGGAGCGGAAGTTCGTGTCACATTTCCATAGCGGAGGATGGGTCGGATCAGGGATTTGCAGGTGTTGAGGATGGTGGAAGGGTGCAGTCCCATGTTCGGTCGGTTAATAGTTTTGGTAATTTTAGTCTATTGTGGGCTTTCTTTTGAATATTTAGTACATGGTGATTCCATGCTAGTCAACGATCAAGTGTTCAAAAATGGTTCAAATGGCTCTGAGCACTATGGGACTCAACTGCTGTGGTCATAAGTCCCCTAGAACTTAGAACTACTTAAACCTAACTAACCTAAGGACAGCACACAACACCCAGCCATCACGAATCAAGTGTTAGTCCGAGGTATTATAGTGTTTTGGTCTTCTGGATATGACGGTCGTAAATTGTAAGGTAGAAATTGCGGGGGCGGAAGTTGCGGGTAGTTATATCCCGGGTTTTTCCGCTGGTCCTTGTCTAATCGATATAACGGAACAACGTGTCCTTTTATTTCCTCATACGTAGACACACTGTTTCGAGAAAGGCGGAAACTGGCACCACCCCGTGTTTCAAAAATGCTTAATGAAATCTCGAAGCATTTATGTAACAGTAAGGAAAATTGATTTTGTTAGTTCTGTAATTTTTATTAATTTAAATTTCATTATGTTACGCATTTATTCAGAATAGTAATAGACACACAATACTGTGGTCACATGACTGTATGATTGTAACTCCATCTATCGTTACACTTTGACTCTCTGCAAAATATCATGTCTAAGCACATTCTTGGGAGCTACTAGGGCTATACGGAAAGTAAGTTCCGATTGATCGTGAAATGGAAACCACTTTGAAAATCAAAAATATTTTATCTGCGACAGTTAGCTACAGCTTCCAGCCACTGTCCTACGTAGCCACTCCGACTTAGACGTTTGTCGTAGCGTTGTACCAACTTTCCGATACCTTCGTCATAGAAGGCAGCCGCCTGTGCTTCCCGCCAATTCTCTACGCTCATCTATAGCTCGTTGTCTCCGCGAAAATGTTGTCTTCATAGCCAGTAGTTAATATGAGCAGAGATGAAACTCAGAGGGAACCAATTACGGCTGTAGAGCGGGTGATCAAACACTTCCAATCGAAAACGCTGCAGGAACATTCTCATTGCCCCAGCAGATTGCGAGCGAGAATTGTCACAAAGTGGGAACCGTATGACAGTTCTGTAATGTGGGCTGCATAACATCAGGGGAAATCTCTCACCAGGACCTCATATTTGGCGGGAGACGCTATTTTCTACGCATCTTTATGTGCTCACCATGTGCTCAGAACTGAAAAGAGCGAAGTGAAGTAACCAACAGGCATACTAGAGACACTGTCGAACACATATGTGCAAGGCTTTATTAGATTTTCACAGTGACTTCCATTTATTGACCGATCTGAACTTACTTTTCCGAATATCCCTCGTACATGTTCTCGCGTTTTTCTATGCACTGCGTTTACGTACGAGGAGGCAAAAGGACAAGTCACCGACGCTATGTAAGTAATATAGCACCATTTGTAGTATGACAAGCATAACGACTTATTGATTGGCGACTCCTTGGAGTGCTGTGTACACAACGGGTTGGGTTGTTTGGCAAACAGCGAAGTCATCGGTCTCATCGGATTAGGGAAGGACGGGGAAGGAAGTCGGCCGTGCCCTTTCAGAGGAACCAACCCGTCATTTGCCTGGAGCGATTTAGGGAAATCACGAAAAACCTAAATCAGGATGGCCGGACGCGGGATTGAACCGTCGTCCTCCCGAATGCGAGTCCAATGTGCTAACAACTGCGCCACCTCGCTCGGTTGTGTACACAACGACCGTATAAGTTAAATTAAAAGGAAGGTCAGCGTTGACCGTAATATTGATGTTTTATTGATAGCAGAATCGATTTTCGGTCACATAGTGATCATCTTCAGTGGTGTACAAATTAAACTCAGACACTGGTATCAAGTTATCAATAACCATATTGTGATCGCTTCTCAGTTTTGGTTATTGATAACTTGATACCAGTGTCTGAGTTTAATTTGTACAGCACTGAAGATGATCACTATGTGACCGAAAATCGATTCTGCTATCAATAAAACATCAATATTACGGCCAACGCTGACTTTCCTTTTAATTTAAGCATAACGACGTTTACTAAGTGTCTTACCTTTTTGCTGTGTTTGGTATTGTAACTGCAGATATTTGAAAATGGCCGTAAGCCAAAACTGGCCAGTAATGTCACATGCAGTTTGGTTAGAAACAGTATCAAAAGCTTGTAAGAGCATTGCAGGGTAGATTGTGTCGAGCAATAATTGTTAGGAAGAAAAAAATTGTTATGTTGCTCTGTTTACGAATTAATTAGCGTTGAAACTAACCAATCAGGCCGTTGCTAGAGTAAATTTAAGCTACCCGCCACAGACGGCGTCGCCAAACGTATATTTCGTTTGGTTTACTAAAACCGAACGAGGGAGTGATACAAAAACTGGACATGGGACGATAGTAAGAGTCGAACCCAAGCCAAAGGCTGAGCAGTCTCTTGCGTTGTCATCTGTTGTTCGCCGTGAGAATAAGTAACACTTACTGTGTCCGGTGGGTCGCTTGAATTTACACGCGCAACGGTCTGATTGGCCAACTTCAATGGTAATTAACTCGGGAACGATGCAACTTATATAATTTTTTTCTTAACATTTAATTCTCAACACAGCCCATCCTGAAACACTCTTACAAGACTTTCAGACTGTTTCTGACCGTCCTGCGGTGGAATGAAGCCTACTTAAATTGTAAAATTTGGCAGCCTATGGTGGTTTTTAAAATGATTTCATAATTCAGAAAGCATTGAGAAATGTTTTGACATTCAGTTCCGTCCCGTTACGTTACGTCAAGTATGAATCGTCCTTAATTTTCAGAGAATGTTCACACTTTCTGAAAGAGAAGTTCCTTTCTGTGGACTAGAAAGGAATAGGATTTCTTCCTCCTTATTTGCAGTGTCTAAAGTGTATTAATACGAAGCACACTGGTGACGGAATTCTTTAAATTCGGGTCAGAGAAATTCAGCAAAAAATCAGTAGTGTACTCGATCAGCTAATAATTCTAGCAACGGCTTTATATGATCACTGAAATGCTGGAGAGCTGACGCCGAATGGGCGGGCTGGGAGTAGAGCGCGGTGTGCCTACCGCAGAGCCGTGCGCGGCCGACTGCGTGCGGTAATAGCATTGGCTCTCCAGAGGCCAGGCGTCTCGTGGGGCGGTCCGCCGGCGCACCGCACCTCACCTGCTGCCTACCAGGGGCTGCTAAACGCTGCCCGTGTTTTACGCGCGTTCCTCCTGGGGACTGCTCCGTTTCACGTTTCAGACCATGTTTCTGTGTCACAAGGCGAGACGGCCAAGCCGCTGGAAACCGTCTCTCTGGTATAGCTCACAATTATCTGCTTCCATATCTTTATAGTGGTGATAGGCGCAGAAAACAACGATCAACGAAACGTTCACTATATCACTTTTTCATTTTCACGAAAGCTACATTACATGGTGTACATAACGCTATTTTATGCAGTAAATTGTCGAAAAGTTTTGACACAACTGTGACATTTCGTTAATGCTTACATCTACATCTACGTGATTACTCTGCTATTCACAATAAAGTGCCTGGCAGAGGGTTCAATGGACCACCTTCAAGCTGTCTCTCTACCGTACTCTCGAACGGTACGCGGGAAAAACGAGCACTTAAATTTTTCTGTGCGAGCCCTGATTTCTCTTATTTCATCGTGATGATCATTTCTCCCTATGTAGGCGGGTATCAACAGAATGTTCTCGCAATCGGAGGAGAAAACTGGTGATTGAAATTTCGTGAGAAGATCCCGTCGCAACGAAAAACGCCTTTCTTTTAATGATTGCCACTTCAATTCACGTATCATGTCTGTGACACTATCTACCCTATTTCACGATAATACAAAACGAGCTGCCCTTCTTTGTACTTTTTCGATGTCATCCGTCAGTCCCACCTGATGCCGATCCCACACCGCACAGCAATATTCCAAAATAGGGCGGACAAGCGTGGTGTAACCAGTCTCTTTAGTACGCCTGTTGCACCTTCTAAGTGTTCTGCCAATGAATCGCAGTCTTTGGTTTGCTCTACCCACAACATTATCTATGTGATCGTTCTAATTTAGGTTATTTGTAATTGTAATCCGTAAGTATTTAGCTGAATTTACAGCCTCCAGATTTGTGTGACTTATCACGTAATCGAAATTTAGCTGATTTCTTTTAATACTCATGTGAATAACTTCACACTTTTCTTTATTCAGGGTCAACTGCCACTTTTCGCACCATACAGATATCGTATCTAAATCATTTTGCAAGTCGTTTTGATCATCTGATGACTTTAAAAGACGGTAAATGACAGCATCTGCAAACGATCTAATACGGGTACTCAGATTGTCTCCTATGTCGTTAATATAGATCAGGAACAATAGAGGGACTATAACACTTCCTTGGGGAAAGCCGGGCATTAATTCTGTTTAACGCGAAGACTTGCCGCCTATTACTACGAACTGTGACCTTCCTGACAGGAAATCACGAATCCAGTCGCCCAACTGAGGCGATACTCCGTAGGTACGCAGTTTGGTTAGAAGACGCTTGTTAGGAACGGCGTCGAAAGCCTTCTGGAAATCTAAAAATATGGAATCAATTTGACATCCCCTGTCAAGAGCCCTTCTTACTTCATTGGCTGCTGAAACAGATTAGCGAAGGGAATCCATCTTTTGGTGACACCGTGGTCATGATTTCCTCTCTCTTTTGCTTAAAACATATCGCATGAAGTGTGGAGATTATATTTTGTGCAAAACACTCTGAAATCGACTGGTAAAGCATCAAGAACACACTAGGTTTGGGATCCCAAACAGCTCATATTGCAATTCAGAGGTGTGTACGAGTAGCTACATTTGTTGACGGTGGTTTCGATCAACGTGCGAGTATTACGGAAATGCTACGTCAACTCGAATCGAAATCACTGCAGGGGAGAAGATGTTCTTTCGCAAAACATTATTAGGAAAGTTTAGAGAGCGGCCATTTGCAATAGGCTGCAGAACGAGCCTACTGCTACCAACATACACTGGCGGAGATTTCTCTGCTGTCACTGGAGAATATGTTGGGTTGGTCAGGAGAACCCAGTGACCTCGAACGTGGACTAGTCAGTGGATGTCACCTAAGTGACAAATCCATCACGGACGTTTCAGTCCTCCTAAAGCTGGTTCACGTCGACTGTTGATGACACGAGCATTCGCAGTTAAACCAAGAGTAGGCAGACCTCATGTACTCACGGATACCGACCGTGAAATCGCATGATATCTGCAGAAGAAACCACTCGTGAAGTGCTACCAGTACAAGCTAAAAAAATGAGTACAGTGGTCAAGCAGCACCTCATAAGCCAAACATTTCTGTAGTCAGTGCCAAGTGATGCTTGGGGTGGTGTAAAGAGCTACGCCTCTGGACACTGGATGACTGGAAGCGAGTGATTGGAGTGATGATTCACCCTATAGCCTGTCACAATCCGATGGAAAGGCTTGTGTTTTGCGAATGCCTGGAGAATGATTCGTGCCATCTTTTGTAATGCCAACAGTGAAGTACAGAGAAGGTTGTTACGGTAAGGGCCTGTTTTTCGTGGCCAGGGTATGATCCACGTCTCCGCTTAAGGAAAAGCTAAACGCTTAAGGATCGCAGTGGTAACTCCGGTTCCCGTCAGATCACCGAAGTTAAACGCTGTCGGGCTGGGCTAGCACTTGGATGGGTGACCATCCGGTCTGCCGAGCGCTGTTGGCAAGCGGGGTGCACTCAGCCCTTGTGAGGGAAACTGAGGAGCTACTCGATTGAGAAGTAGCGGCTCCAGTCTCGTAAACCGACATACGGCCGGGAGAGCGGTGTGCTGACCACATGCCCTTCCATATCTGCATCCAGTGGCGCCTGTGGGATGAGGATGACACGGCGGCCGGTCGGTACCGTTGGGCCTTCCAAGCCCTGTTCGGACGGAGGCTTTTTCTTTTTTTTTTTTTTTTTTTACGCGGAAGTATATGAGCACATTTTACAGCCCTGAGTACTACGTGTAATAGAGGAACAGTTCGAAGACGATGACTGTTTGATCAGTGTGATAATGCACACTGTCACTGGAAGGCACTGATTAGTGGACAGTATTATTCCTGAAAAGGACTGGCTTTCCTAGAGTCCCGATGTGAACCAAATGGAACACCTTAATTGTGAGTTAGAGCGTCGACTTCGCTCCAGACTCCAGAACCTTGTCCGGTTTCCGCTGCTGAGAAATGATGGATTGCCATTCCTCCACAGACATTCAGACACGTCATAGAAAGTGTCCCTAACAGAGTCCAATCCGTCGTAAAGACAAAGGTTGGAGACATACCATATTATTGTCCACTAACAGGTTTCCGGACACTTGTGATCAGCGTAAGGACCACGAAAACAAGATAAATCTGAGCTCGTCCGAAAGCAAATGATCAGTCGTTTTCCGCTCGCTCCATTTACTGGTGTAATGGGAAAGGGAATGACTAGCAGTAGCACAAGGTACCCCTGCCATGCAATGAATGCTGCGGAGTATATTTTTAGATGAAGACGTAGATGTATACAGTCATTAAATGGTTCGAATGGCTCTGAGCACTATGGGACTTAACATCTATGGTCATCAGTCCCCTAGAACTTAGAACTACTTAAACCTAACTAACCTAAGGACAGCACACAACACCCAGCCATCACGAGGCAGAGAAAATCCCTGACCCCGCCGGGAATCGAACCCGGGAACCCGGGCGTGGGAAGCGAGAACGCTACCGCACGACCACGAGATGCGGGCCAGTCATTAAAACTTACATTTATTATTTACATTGATCAGCCAGAACGTTATGATCACCGACTTACTATCGATAGATACAAACCCGTCTAAGCGATAGCAGCGTCACCTGGCGAGGAATGAGTGTTAGTCAGACACACGCACGGTGCATGTAGTATCAGTGAGCGTGTTGTCCGTGTGTAGAATGGGGAAGACGCGCTATCTACCTGATTTTGGTCGAGGTCGGATTGTGATGGCCTGGACGCTTGGCACGAGCATTTCGGAAACAGCGCGACTTGTCGGATGTTCGAGAAGTGCTGTTGTGAGCGTATTCAAAATGTGGTGAAACAAAGGTGACATCACGTCCAGACGTCTTGGGATTGGGTGGTCACCCCTTATTCTAGACGTCGGACGTCGGAGGCTGGGCAGACTGGTAAAACAGGACAGACGGCGAACTGTGGCGGAACTAACATCAGACTTTAAAGCTGGGCAGAGTAAGAGTGCGTCTGAACACAATGTGCACTGAACACTCTTAACGATGGGCCTCCGCAACCGACGACCCTTGCTTGGGCAATGTTAACACCACGACATCGGCAACTACGACTAAAATGGGCACGTGACCATCGGCACTGGACGTAGACGCAATGGCAGAGCGTTGCTTGGACTGATGAATCCTGACAACTCCTTCATCATGCCGATGGGAGGGCACGAATCCATCATCTTCCAGGGGACAGGTCCTTGGCTCCTGTACTGCGGGACGGAGACAAGCTGGCGGCGGCTTCATTATGATCTGGGGAGCATTTATGTGGGCATCCAGTGGAGCTCGTGCAAGGCACCATGACGGCCAAGGAGTATCGTGCACTGGTTGAAGACCACGTACACCCTTTCTTGACGACATGTTTTCCGACAGCAGTGGCATTTTTCAACAAGATAATGCTCATGTCACTAGATCACGAGTGTTATGCAGTGGTTCGAGGAACACAGTGGCGATTTCTGGTTGATGTGACGCGTCGACGCTTTTATCCGTGCCAAAGGTGGCCATACCTGCTACTAGGATTTGCTTGTTCTAAGTATTCATTATTGCCAATTTGAAGCCGGCCGCTGTGACCGAGCGGTTCTAGGCGCTTCAGTCTGGAACCGCGCTGCTGCTATGGTCGCAGGTTCGAATCCTGCCTCTGGCATGAATGTGTGTGATGTCCCTAGGTTAGTTAGGTTTAAGTAGTTCTAAGTCTAGGGGACTGATGACCTCAGATGTTAATTCTCATTGTGCTTAGAGCCATTTGAACCATTTGAACCAATTTGAAAGTTGGTGGTCGTAAATATTCACTATCAATAAGGACCTGCTTACGGCTGGTTTTGTGTCATGGCTTATAGTAACACTTGCAACATATTCTTATATTCCGTGTGAAGCATATGGAATCTACAACTAATAATGTTGTGATGTATTCAGAAATCAGTTACTACTAGTTTGTAAGTTGGGATTTTTCACATGCATATTTTTAACACTTGTATCACGATCATCTTTGTGGCTACAATCTAAGTATAACAGATTGTGGTGTTTTGTAATCTATATCCCAAATCAGGACTTCTAAGTGTGTATGATGGTAGTGTTTGTTGTCATTTCTCTGTGCTGTGGGGTCTATATCACTTACTTGCGGCAGACAGGCGGTGTAGTGGAACAAGCCCACAATAAAACAGTAAACTCCCCTGTTCAGAGGACCCAACAGTGCTTCAATGCGCCGCTTTTTAACTGAATGAATTCTACATCGAAATAGGGGGGGGGGGGGGGGGCTACAGTCAACATAAAAGCTGATCTGAGTTGTACTTCAGCTGAGGATGAAACGGATTGCTGAAATGTTTTAAAATTTTTGTAACATCTGACGTCCCTAAATTGTAAAAAAAGGAAAGAATTAGTGTGTTTTGGGGTTCCTTATTCATCTTTTTATTTCGCAAGCAGTATTTCCTGACTGGTAATTTTCGACTTTGTTCGATACTTGTAACTGCACATTACCAGTTCTCTTTAAAGCAAGTATGTTACTACTTAAGGTTTCTCATATTCGGGTATCAATTAGGGGCGACTGTTTAACGTCACTGGGAGGGAGCGATAGCTGTTGTAAGATGTTTTAATCGGTTTGCATTTGAGGCGCAATGATTGCTAAAAAAGAAAAGAACCCTGGCTAGGAACAGTATAGAAATGAAGCAAACAAAATCTCCAAAGTCGACATTTGTAAGCATAACGTAATATTGCTGCCCGCCTCTGAATCTATAGTTACCTCTTTCGAAAGCGCGGAATGTAACTTAGAGAGTTGTGCGTTAGTTTTTGTTGTGGGCAGCACGAGTATTGCCGGAAGCGTGGCCCACAAAAACGCCAACCGCTTGTGTTGCCAAGAACGGTTAAAACCTACACCATTGAAGTTGTACGTTTTATGTCAGTGTTCATCGAAAAGTGTACTTTCTATATCCGTGTGTCGTGTCGTCGAAGTAACGATCAGCTGTGCCGCAACGGTTACGAAATCAACTAGCGTGAACGTGACCGTAATTCAGTGAACATTCTAAATCAGAGAGAGAGATCTGTAAGCTGCGTGCAGTTAATATTCAGGATTTTAGATATAGTGCACGCAAAATGCCGTGGCCTCTAGATGCGCAGTCGGCTGGGGAAGCCTGGGGCGAGTTGCAGTGATGGGGCGCGCTCAGAGCGCTGTAGCGGAAAAACCGAGGGCTTGAGCGGTTCAAAATGTTTCAAATGGCTCTGAGCACTATGGGACTTCTGAGGTCATAAGTCCCCTAGAACTGAGAACTATTTAAACCTAACTAACCTAAGGAAATCACGCCCGAAGTAGGATTCGAACCTGCGACCGTAGCGGTAGCGCGGTTCCAGACTGTAGTGCCTAGAACCGCTCGGCCACTCCAGCAGGCGGCTTGAGGGGAAGTGCCGTTCTAAACTTAAGCCTACGCTCACGTTTTTTGTAAATATTAAGTGGAGCCCCTCCATGCCAACACTTGCATGGTGACTATTCAAAAAGATCTACTGTCACCTCTGCTTTCGTTAGTTTCTAAAAAGAATTCCGCTGAAAATTCAGCGATTTATTTTCGCCTGGCCTGTTAACCATTTATAACTATCAGATAAGCGTCATGAGTGACAAATTTTGAGTAAAATCTATACATTTCTCTGGCTGCCATGTCGAAATTTGCTTCTTTTGCCAAAACGAAGCGGAGTTTACACTGTCTCACTTCACTAACTTGCAGATGCAGTTGCGAGGGAATTCTGAAAAAGTGGTTTATTAAATGTGGAACTGAGGAAAAATAGTCAGTAGCTTATGAAAACGCGCATCGTTGGTACAAAAAATTGTGTAATGTCTTCACATATGTTGTTCCAAAACAGATAGCATTTCTCGTTTTACCAGCTAGCGATGGCCCTTAAAAATTACATTCTTTCACCAAAAAAGTCTGCAGTTTTTGGAATAACACAGTAGATAATGAAGTTTTACATAATAATGATATGGTGAAATACTCTCCTCCTTGTGTATCATTTGCCCTAATCTCATTTCGATACTTGAAACCGTGTCTGAAATATGAGGAATGATTTGAATATTTCCCTCTGGCTTGATCGCTGGCGCGGTGCGATCCCAAATGAGCGTGCTACATCAGATCAATTTTCTCGAGATGGGTGACAGATAGAGACCTCTACCCAAGTCTAAAGAAAAGTTCAATATGTTAACTAAACTGCATATGAAGCAACATATTATGTAATATACACCACACGTAAAGGCCCGCATCTCGTGGTCGTGCGGTAGCGTTCTCGCTTCCCACGCCCGGGTTCCCGGGTTCGATTCCCGGCGGGGTCAGGGATTTTCTCGCTTCCCGAGCACGGGGTCCCGGGTTCGATTCCCGGCGGGGTCAGGGATTTTCACCTGCCTCGAGATGACTGGGTGTTTGTGTTGTCCTCATCATTTCATCATCATCCAGGAAAGTGGCGAAATTGGACTGAGCAATGCTTGGGTAATTGTACGGGCGCTGATAACCACGCCGTTGAGCGCCCCACAAACCAAACATCATCATCAGCACCACACGTAAAATCATTGCGACGTCTAGTTTTCATTACGCACTTTTCTGATTTTCGCGTAGTGTCTTACTTTCATGTAAATATCACAGTAACTGTGACCATTAACGACATGATGGGCGCATCATCATGAACCTGATATATAAATCTATAAGGCATAAAAGATTTTTTTTACCGAATAGTTTCCGTAAAATCTTGCAGGGTGCGCACCTCGATTCTGTCATCGCTGACCGGCCGAAAGGCGGAAAACACGTATCGGCCTCCCCTTTCAAATAAACGAAAGAACTCGCCCAGCGCTTTGGACGAAAACTAGTGACCGCGCATCGGCCACCATATCCTGCGCGAGCTATACTTTCGTTCGCATATCGTGCTGCGAGATCAACAGCAAGTTGCGTCGCGGAACTGTTATGTGCGCGCTAGTAAATGTCTACAGTACCATCGTTAGTATGAGTTAACGATCTTCTCCTTCTTCTGAGGGCCTTATCCAGTGTCTCCATGGAGTTGGTATGTTGTTTCGGATTTGACAGTGTTAGTGGTAGCGGGTGGTCAGATGCCCTTCCTAGCACCATCACATTCTTTAGCGACGGAGTTCGTGTACCCCATCTGTCTACGCCTAGTGTTATCCCGTGTGTAAGTGAGATAACGTTTATTTTTCTAAATCTTTGCGAATAGGGTAACTGAGGCAGGACGTGGGTACCAGCCCAGCGTTCATCTAGTACGATGTTGGAAACCTCCTGTAAACCACATCCAGGCTGGCTGGCACACCGGTCCTCGTCGTTAACCCGCCGCTGGGATTCCGGGGCCTGGGTAAGGGTGAAGGAAGTGGCGTGGCGTGCCTCCCCGACGGGGTTTCAACGCGCTCGGCTATCTAGGTGGCTTTAGGATTAATGTTAAATACGAGAAACTGTGGCGACTATCAAAAGTAGAACCAAGTATATGAACAGTGAATTCTAATTAATTGAGGCGCTAGTAAACGAACAGTGCGACAACACGTTTGTGTACTGCAAGTAGACCTCTGAAGATGAAGTATTAGGTGCAATTTACGTTTATTGTGCGACAAAAACAATCTGTGAATGGTGCAACCTACATTAATGTGTTTTAGTGGTAGAATGTACGTAGATCTTTACCAGGTATTTTGTAGTCCTCATTATGTGTATACTTCCCCAACCTGCAGCTAACTGAATAATTAATTACAGGATAAAATATTAGTTGGTGGTTGCAGCATGGAGAAGATAAGCGCCCAGGGGAAACAGGTCGTTGCGATATATGCTCACGGTCGTTAAATGTTCCGATCCATCTGTATGTAATCTGTAGTATTACCTGTTGTGAGTGATCCCCGTATTTAAGGAAAACTGATAAATAGGTTACACCATTCTTTATATGTTCTATATCCCTGTGCCACTTTTTCAGTAACTCATCCCCTTGTACGTGACCTGTACGCCAATGAGATGTTAAAATCCAAACTTTTTTGTACAGTGCTATAATAGAGGGTAGTAACTACGTCACAAGATTTGAAACTAGAACGACCTTGGAACGATTCTGTGCCGGTGTTACTGTTGTGCTTATGGAGGGAAAATCAGTGAGCGGCCAAGATACCTCACTGATGCATTCCGCAGCAATATTAACAACTTACTGTATTCCAAGGTAGCTGGACTGATGGATTATGTGAGGCCGAATGGAAATTTTGTTTGCTGTGATGGCACTAGAGCTTCGGTGGCCGACCTGTGCTACTGTGCTGAGAGCAGAGGATACAGGAGAGGATACATACTTCATAGGTAGCTTCTGGTCGACTTTCAAAATACACCACGCGGGAGCATCGTCTCTTTATTACACATGCGCGAATGTAACCAACGGTGACGTTATCACAAAATTTACGAAGTAGAGGCGTCAATGAAGCCTGAATAATTATCTGCACCGCTCGATATCCTCTTGATATCGTAAGATTATCATCGTCGTTTGGAGAAGGAAGGAAGGAGAATTTTAGGTTCAACGTACCGCCTACAAAAATATCATGGAAGTGGAGTACAAGCTCCGGTAGGGCAAGGAGAATAAAGGCATAAGCAGCGACCTTTCCGAAGGAACCATCGAAGCATTTGATTTGCCTGATATGATTTAAGGAAACAATGGAATGTCTAAACTCTGGCGACAGCTCAGAGATTTGAGCCACCAATCTCCAGAACACGGGGCCGGTGGCTTAATTACTGCACCGTCTTGCGTGGGAGTTTCATAGGGAGCGAACTGCTTAGATGACTGGGAATTTGTGAGAGGCCGTCTTTAACGGCGAATTAAGATATTTTTTTAAAAAAACGTAGCTTAGTATGGAAGCTCAACGATGAATACGGAAGTTCAATGGCAACAACGTCCACCGACAACCAATATTTGGAGTTACGCGCAGATTTTAAGAAGAAAGTAGGTTGAAAATCCGTCACTGAAGTGTACGCTGCTAACTGGTCGCCGCTGGAGAGAGAGCGTTTGCAATGTGCTTGCCAACGCGTACACCGGAATACGGGTTGATGGATGCTCGATCTCTTCAGGGATGAATTCTTAGTTTACCATACAAAGTGAAAGCAGATTTTTTAATTTGACGTGAAGCATTACAAACATCAGTGAAACGGACGATTTCGGAAGAAATAGTGTACTATGGTATACGAGTATATCACTAGCTCCATTGTTTTCATCTCGATAAGAGTGCATAAAAGTATACGAGTAATACGGTCCTCCGATAATCAGCTTTAGCTCTTTCCTACTCAGTCTCAGAATACTGCTGTTTGGCCGCGCGGGATTGGCTCGAGCGGTCTAAGGCGCTGCAGTCATGGACTGTGCGGCTGGTCCCGGCGGAGGTTCGAGTCCTCCCTCGGGTATGGGTGTGTGTGTTTGTCTTTAGGATAATTTAGGTTAAGTAGTGTGTAAGCTTAGGGACTGATTACCTTAGCACTTGTCCCATAAGATCTCACACACGCACAATACTGCGGTTTCATCTGACCAATAATTGCTCAGAGTAAAATAATTGACACGCATCTCAGTCAAGCAATATGCCTTATCACAGTGTATATTCGTCCCACAAACACGCAATGGCTACGGATTTTTAGTGGTGTTACACCATCATCCATAAGAAGATCACAGTCATTGCAGAAAGTGTAGTCAAGAGCATAAAACACAGAATTACCAGTTCAATCAGAAATGTCATTATCAGAGCTCCAGAGACTGAGCAGCTGCAAGTCATCTTTGTGCACAGCAATCAGCCTGCAGGACAGTCATTTCAATATGCAAGGTGTCTGGAACAATCGATGGCAGGAGCAAACTTCATTGAAGCATCATCAACTAATTAAACTCCCCTGGGAGGGACCAGAGAGTTTTCATCTACCCCGTTGACACTGGTGCATACAGAACTGGGTCAGAACTGACTGGGCCACATGTGTGGAGCATTGACGCACCAATGACGATGAAGTCCTCCAATAAATGTGACTGTGGCTAAGAGCAGAAAACATTTGAATCTTCCTTTAGAGGAATCAAAGGGAGAATGGAAGACCGTCATAGTTTGTCTGCAGAATTCTTTGGCTGGATTTCAAAGTTGGACTTAAAGGTATTGTAACGTCGCGAGTCAATACGCGATAACTTTATTGCAGTAAGCTACTTTGCAGAACAGCTCGTAGCATTGGAGCTGTTGGCTGTGAAGGAGACAGCCAGTTGTGTCTTAGCAATGACTCATTGGCACCTGATGCTATGCTAGCCGTGGGAAGCGGTATCTGTGTCACTTCGAGCGACTGATTATTCAAACACCTAAGAATCTAAATAAAATATTATTTAATATTGTTTAAAGTCGATACACTGCCTTTTGTTATTCAAGAGAATATGGTATAAAAATTTCAGCCTTCTATCTGTCATAGTTTCAGAGTTAGAGGAAATTACCTAAAACACCTCAAACCGACACTTAGACTAAAAAACCCATTTAGGAATAACAACAGTTTGTCTTTTAGTATCATTTGAAATCATTACTGGAGTTCACAAAATGTCAGGTCAATTTATTTGCATTTTCATATCAAACACGTTAACTACTTTTCAATTTCGTAATATAGAATCCAGAGAAGATTAGTATTTAATTAATATCTATTGTTGAATGAATGAGAATGAGTCATAATGTGTAAGTGGGACATACCTAGAAATTCAATATTGTATATTGTGTATTGGCTCGTGGTCGTGCGGTAGCGTTCTAGCTTCCCACGCCCGGGTTCCCGGGTTCGATTCCCGGCGGAGTCAGGGATTTTCTCTACCTCCTGATGACTGGGTGTTGTGTGCTGTCCTTAGGTTAGTTAGGTTTACGTAGTTCTAAGTTCTAGGGGACTGATGACCATAGATGTTAAGTCCCATAGTGCTCATAGCCATTTGAACCATTTTTTTGGGGAAGTTATTTTTTTCCGTCATTGCTGATGACGTATGTCTAAGAGCACTTGCTTATGTAAGAAGGCCGTCAGAATAGCGTTTGCACACCAATAGTTTCCTAAATAAATTCTTAGATTAGTTTTCCTTTCGTTTGGTTTTGTTAAACATTATACTAATATTTGCATATTGAAATGACGTAAATGCAACTTGGAATGGTGACTGGCGTAAGACAGTTTTGGCGAGAGAATGATATCGAACAATTGTTCTGATTGGCTGGTCATTTTGACCAACCAATCAGAATTTAGCAGTTCCCGCGCACTGCCAGGTAGTTATAGGCTGTGGAAAGAGCAGCATTCAGAAGTCACTGGGTAGTTATTGAACGTGCATAATCTGTAACATGAAGAAGTTACTGGAATTTCGCGTCCAGATTGTGTTGCCGTAGAAGCAGTGGCATTTACGGACAGTTTTCCTAAGCTTGGAAGTCCTAGAATTGTTTTGTTGGAAAGATAAACGCATGTGATCTTTCGGCCTTTGTAAAATTGCGGGTGGCATGTTTCGTATCCGTATATGGAATATTTGGTGAGCAATTTCTTTAACTGAAATCCACTGAAAAGGACTGAATGTGAAACTCAGATATAGTGGCGGAGTATTGACTGCGAAATGGCGTAATTCTTCGGGTTGGACTTAAGTACATTTCTGGCTGCCTTGCATGTGTCCGGGGTTGCATGAACAGTGAACTGAGGACAGTGATGTTGTTCGCTAATTACATGTGGGCTGATGGTAGGTAATTTTTTTTAACTGAAATGGAATAAAAGACTCGTTTCAGAATTTTGACATTTTACTGAGAGAACGAAGCAACCACTTTCCGCCCGCAAAGTATTATAAAAATTTACAGGATATCTTGCTACTAGAGTTTACGCGGACTTTGCAACGTAAGTACTGACGGCGTTTTCTTCAACGCTGCTTTTACGTCGTCAGCGCAGTACATACGTATGCAGAGAAACGGGCTGGTGATCTGCCGCCGTACGGAGGTAGGTGGAACTTTTGCAGTGCCAAACTTTTTTACAACCCGCCATGCCGCAGTATGAACCCATTACGAACTTGAGATTGTGTATATCCGTGTAGAAGTGTATATATTTGTAGGAAATAGTTTTCAGGTATTTTCTCCTGCAACTATACGATAAATAACCAATAAATAATTCTATAACTGAGCCGCAGGACAACGATATACGATACATACACACTACGAAATAGGTTTTAATATTCGTCTGGTCCGAAGTGACAAGAAAGAAGACTAGGGACTAGAGTCTCATTGACAGTTTGGACATTGCAGAAGGAGCACAAGTTTTTAAGGCAGCCATTCCGATATACGCCTTTAGTGATTGAAGGAAATTACAGAAAACCTAAATGTGAATGGCTGGAGTGCGTTTTGAACCCAATCCTCCAGGATGTGAATTCAGTGTCTTTCTACAGCGACATATCGCTCAGTGTTTTGAAATAAAATCTGGGGAAAAATCCTCTAGTTAGTGCAAGACAATCCTTATTTTTTCTAATGTCATACAGTTTCTATACATTTTTGTGACATATTCTAAAAGATGAAAACTGCCTGACCGATTACTTAATCCGGATCTCTGAATCACCTGCATTTGTCGTAACTAGTGTCCACAAAAGTATTCCTCTGATCTGTACTTCAACGATGCTGTTAGGTCATTTTATTGTGTTAGGAGATCGTTAATAAGTATAAGTATCAATATATGATTAAAAAAAATGGTATGATTTTTGTTAGAAAGGCGAGATGATTAGAAACCGAGCATAAACCGAGTTTTGATTCGCATGATCGAAGAATAGACTCTGTTCTTCTCGAAGAAACTGTAATGGCATTTGTCTCTGGTCTGCCTCCGCAGCTATATTGACACTCTGCAAGTAATTGTGAATTGCATGGCAGAGAGTACTTCCAATTGTACCGGTTATTACCGTTTTTTTCCTGTCCATGCATGGTGCGTGGGAAACACCAATGTGCAGACGCCTCTGTGCGTGCTGTTACAAGTCTAATCTTGCACTCACAATCCCTTCGGGAGCTATGCGTATGGGGTTTTAGCATCTTCCTTGAGTCATTAATCAAAGTTTGTTCTTGCAACTTCTTAAATAGGCTTTCTCGGGACAGTCAGAATAGTTTTGTGTCTGTCTTCAAGGGTCTGCCAGTTCAGTTTCCTCAGTGTCTCCATGACACTGTCTCCGGATCAGACAACACTGTGAACATTCGTGCTCCCCTTCCCTGTATACGTTCAATATCCCCTGTTAGTCCTACTTGTTATGGGCCCAAATACTTGAGAAGTATTGTAGAACTGATAGCACGAATGTTCTGCCAGCGATCTCCTGTGTAGATTGATTGCGTTCTTCTAGAATTCTGCCAATAAACAGAAGTCTGCAATCTGTTTTACCTGCCACTGAGCCTATGTGATCGTTCTATTTCGTATCTGCAGAAAGAGAGAGAGAGAGAGAGAGACAGTATCCTGAATTAGGTTATACCCCAATATCATCCATAATTCCTTTTACTAAAGGATGTGAATTAGTTCTTTTGAAAGGAGCGTAACTATGCTCTAAAACAACAGTACAATACCTATTGTTAACTTCTTCAATCATCATCGAGAATCACCAAGATATCATGCAACATAGGTATTATTTTCGAGACAGTTATGGGACAACGTGAATGTTTGAAACAGGATGTAACGAGGTGATAAAAGAATAAATAGCACAACCTGTTTGCATGTGCATGGTATATGAAATGCACTCTTCAGAAGCTCTTTCGGACAGGTCTGAAAGACATATTTTTAGACATCTGAAACTTATCGCAGAGGATAGTTACAATGTATTAGTATCCCATTTCAACTAAATCGGAATTTTAGCGTCAGGTAACAACAATTGCTTAATGAATACAAGGTTTTCTTCCTTCCTCTCAAACGATAGTTCACTTTGCCGACTCGAAGTGAACCTTGTCTAGCGCGGAAAGCTCTGACAAACGAATATTGGCGGTATAACTGCCAGTTGGTGCAAAAAAAATTCTGAACCACTCCTTACTGAAACGGAAACAATGACGGGAAGATAAAGTAGCAGTCCCTTCACCTCCTCTGGGTTAGTATCCCATTCAGAGACGTTAGAGATACTTGCAGTACCCAAACATCGGACAGATTACGTTTCGTAAAGAAGTAAGTAAAATCCCAGAGAAATAATATAATACACACATAAAATTTGAAACAAAGGAAATAATATCTAGTAGGTCATTTCATTAGTCGAATTATCACACTTCAAGAAATATCTTGTACTGCTCTGTTACTGAACTTATGTAATCCCTCACGATACAGCCGCCCGGAGTGGCCGTGCTGTTCTAGGCGCTACAGTCTGGAGCCGAGCGACCGCTCCGGTCGCAGGTACGAATCCTGCCTCGGGCATGGATGTGTGTGATGTCCTTAGGTTAGTTAGATTTAATTAGTTCTAAGTTCTAGGCAACTGATTACCTCAGAAGTTAAGTCGCATAGTGCTCAGAGCCATTTGAACCATTTGAACCCTCACGATACAGGATACAAGAAATGCGACGATAATTATAAAATAGTGTTATAACAATGAGTTGCGTTCCTCCATATCCTGTGTATGCACAGCCCGCCGCCTCCCTGCACGTTCGTCTGTCTGAAAGAAGCCTTGATCCCACAAACGCCCAAAAAGGGTGATGTGGTTGGTGTCTGTGAGGGTACTTTGGTATAGCCTTGCTTCCTTTAGACCGTTTCCATCTGCTTGGCCGAACACGTAAACCATCTCGACTTGTTCCCGACATTAATACCTGACCGTTCTGCTGCTTACAGTACGCTCCGTCAGTCACACAGCCTCCAATACACAAGGCACACGGCACGCGGTCAGAGGAACTGCCATTCTTCAGCGACATCTATGATGCATTTCCGGATACATGATCACAGGTCTTTCTTCTGTCCATTTCCAGTCAGGAATCCGTCCCTGCAGTTTGTCAGTTTTACTATTCTTCACCCCGTACAACAACACATAAACGATTGAGGTGGTAGAGGGTGGATCTCGGTATAAAAGCAGTCTGCTCTGTGGGGTGCTGTGTAGGCCTACATAAACCACGATTGCGGAAATGCCACGTGGGAAACGGTTATCATGTGATGCAAAAGCAAAAATCGATACGTACAACGAAATGGGACTCTCTAAACGTCAAGTTTCTAGGAAGTTGAACTGTACAAGTACGGTGATTGATAATCTCGTTAGACTGGGCGCACAGTATGAGCAGAACGGAAGATATGGGAAAGTGGAAAATTATCTGAGGCATACAAAGGGTTACTGTTGCGCAAAGCAAGGGCCACAAACAGTTATCCTTCTCAAGTTGGTGCTTATTTACAGTTGCCGGTAATTGCCAGACATGTACGACAAATTTTGTCACATGAAAGACTGCAGAAACCCGCTCTATCACCCAAATATGAACAGGCTAGATTGAAGTTTGCTGAAAAACGTACGTCCTGGATTTCAAAATGAGATAAAGTGAGCTTAGTGATGAGAGGAAGTTTATTTTAAATGAGCAGAATAGATTTCAATATTATTAGCATAATCTGAAAGTAGAGCAGCAGGTAAGAATGAAAAGAAATTTTGATGGTAGAAGTCTTTGGGTTTGGGCAGCCTTCTGCGCTAAAAGTAAGCGACGCATTGTTTGGCTGAACACTAGATAGAAATCTAACGTGCACACTAAGATGCTATGGACAAAACTAATTACATGGTTCAAATAGCTCTAAGCACTACGGGACGTAACATCTGAGGTCATCAATTCCCTCGACTTAGAACTACGTAAACCTAACTAACCTAAGAACATCTCACACATCCATGCTCAAGGCAGGATTCGAACCAGCGACCGCAGAAGCAGAGCGGTTCCGGACTGAAGCGCCTAGAACCACTAGGCAATAGCGGCCGGCTAATTAATTAGAATGTATGAGGACATAGGGAACGAAAGTCTAATATTTCAACGAGATAATGCATCTCCGTATGTTTCTGCTACAATCAAAAAGTAGTTTGAAGATAAAGATACAATGTCTTACCCTTTCTGCGAGTAGCCCCGATTAGAATCTCACGCAAAACCTTCGAGGAATACTTTCAAGGCATGTTTATCCCAATGGAATGAGATTCGAGGCCGTATGTGTGCTAGGAAGAGGGATGCGAGAACAATGGGAGACACTGCAAGAACTACAAACACCTAACAAAATCAGTGCCGAAGGGGATTTTTGAAGTAATTAGGGAGAACAAATGTTGGACAAAGTACTAACAATGCATCAACACAGCGGCATAGTGACAGCCTTTATACCAACATCTATCCAGGAAATGTAAACGCCTTATTTTGTTACTTGTGTTATGAAAGAAACATGTAATACCGTCATATTGTTTATGTCTTATGTATATCTATTACTTCCATAGTAAAGTCGCTACATGTGTGGTTCAGACATTGTACTATTACCTTCGTGGAACCCTGCCTTTATACTGATCTCTATTAATTATTTATGGCTTTCATTGTAATATCAAGAGCTCAGATGGAAACCCAGTTCTAAGCAAAGAAGGGAAATCAAAAAGGTGGAAGGAGTATATAGAGGGTCTATACGAGGGCGATGTACTTGCGGACAATATTATGGAATTGGAAGAGGATGTAGATGAAGATGAAATGGGAGATACGATACTGCGTGAAGAGTTTGACTGAGCACTGAAAGACGTGAGTCGAAACAAGGCCCCGGGAGTAGACAACATTCCATTAGAACTACTGACGGCCTTGGGAGAGCCAGTCCTGATAAAACTCTACCATCTGGTGAGCAAGATGTATGAGACAGGCAAAATACCCTCAGACTTCAAGAAGAATATAATAATGCTAATCCCAAAGAAAGCAGGTGTTGACAGATGTGAAAATTACCGAACTATCAGTTTAATACAGCTGCAAAATACTAACAGCTGCAAAATACTAACGCGAATTCTTTACAGACGAATGGAAAAACTGGTAGAAGCCGTCTTCGGGGAAGATCAGTTTGGATTCCGTAAAAATGTTGGAACACGTGAGGCAATACTGACCTTACAACTTATCTTAGAAGAAAGATTAAGGAAAGGCAAATCTACGTTTCTAGCATTTGTAGACTTAGAGAAACCTTTGGACAATGTTGATTGGAATACTCTCTTTCAAATTCTGAAGCTGGCAGGGGTAAAATACAGGGAGCGAAAGGCTATTTACAATTTGTACAGAAACCAGATGGCAGTTATAAGATGGTTCAAATGGCTCTGAGCACTATGGGACTCAACATCTTAGGTCATAAGTCCCCTAGAACTTAGAACTACTTAAACCTAACTAACCTAAGGACATCACACACACCCATGCCCGAGGCAGGATTCGAACCTGCGACCGTAGCAGTCCCGCGGTTCCGGACTGCAGCGCCAGAACCGCTAGACCACCGCAGCCGGCGGCAGTTATAAGAGTCGGGGGGCACGAAACGGAAGCAGTGGTTGGGAAGGGAGTGAGGCAGGGTTGTAGCCTCTCTCCGATGTTATTCAATCTGTATATTGAGCAAGCAGTAAAGGAAAATAAAGAAAAATTCGGAGTAGGTATTAAAATCCATGGAGAAGAAATAAAAACTTTGAGTTTCGCCGATGACATTCTAATTCTGTCAGAGACAGCAAAGGACTTGGAAGAGCAGTTGAACGGAATGGACAGTGTCTTGAAAGGAGGATATAAGATGAACATCAACAAAAGCAAAACGAGGATAATGGAATGTAGTCGAATTACGTCGGGTGATGCTGAGGGAATTAGATTAGGAAATGAGACACTTAAAGTAGTAAAGGAGTTTTGCTATTTGGGGAGCAAAATAACTGATGGTGGTCGAAGTAGAGAGGATATAAAATGTAGACTGGCAATGGCAAGGAAAGCGTTTCTGAAGAAGAGAAATTTGTTAACATCGAGTACAGATTTAAGTGTCAGGAAGTCGTTTCTGAAAGTATTTGTATGGAGCGTAGCCATGTATGGAAGTGAAACATGGACGATAAAGAGTTTGGACAAGAAGAGAATAGAAGCTTTCGAAATGTGGTGCTACAGAAGAATGCTGAAGATTAGGTGGGTAGACCACATTACTAATGAGGAGGTATTGAATGGAATTGGGGAGAAGAGGAGTTTGTGGCACAATTTGACAAGAAGAAGAGATCGGTTGGTAGGACATGTTCTGAGGCATCAGGAGATCACAAATATAGTATTGGAGGGCAGCGTGGAGGGTAAAAATCGTAGAGGGAGACCAAGAGATGAATACACTAAGCAGATTCAGAAGGATGTAGGTTGCAGTAAGTACTGGGAGATGAAGAAGCTTGCACAGGATAGAGTAGCATGGAGAGCTGCATCAAACCAGTCTGAGGACTGAAGACCACAACAACAACAACAACAACAACAACATTCATTGTAATGATGCAGTGAAGCTAATGTACTTTTAGACTAATTATTCCCAGTTGTTCGCTTATCTTTTTAAAAACTGGTTATGTTCTGCGTTTTATATTTTAGAATGAAGTCTGACAAACGTCCTGTTTGTACAATTGTGTGACATAGCCGTATCTGGGCAAATAGGATTCTCCTGCAACCAATAAAAACGAAAATTGAAAACTTGACCTCTCCTTCTCTATTGTCTGCCCTCTCTGCGAAGTCCTGTATGTTTTCATTCCAATTTTGACAAACGTTTGTGACTCATCCGTTGTATATGAGGTTTCCAAATTTGAGGATTTTCAAAGTTTTTTTCATTAAAGCTGTAAATGTGAGTGTCTGCCGTCTGTCTTCTACTTGGTCCTTTCGGTCTTTGATACCGTCACAACTAATTGAAGAAATCGCTTCAATCCCTTACAAACCCGCTGGTGACACAACAGTCCTATATTTAGAGGTCGATGACACACATATGCTGAAGCATAAATAAAACATAAGAATTACTGCATTTCAGAGTAGGAGGATGTCATGAAATTACAAGTAGAAGGTTTACCTTAAAAACTGGTGCGTAGCATCTGCCGATTAAAAAAAAAACCTAGATTTCTTTTGAAATCAATGAATTTTTGGTGTAACTTCCTATACTGCAACAAAAATTGTGCAAGGTAAATTTGAACTGCAGCTTTTATTGCTGGGAAATTCAAACCACCTAATGATGCTTTTATCTGCCACAGGGAAAAACTCTGCTTGTACTTGGAGTATCGAGGGAGCGCAGCCATGTGGGTGTTTTTAAAATTTGCTCAGGCAACACCAGTGATGTTTGAATTATATAACAGCAATTTACATTTTCAGCTGTGTTAGTACACATCTCATATTAAGTCAAAATCTGTTATATTCGCTGTAAATAGCTGCCAGCATCGGTTAAAAACTTTATTGCGTGCAAACAAGTTAGTTTTAAATTAAACGTTTATGTCCTGTCGACGTAGAGCGTTTTATGGCTGAGGACCAACGGAATTAAATAGTAATAATAGAAAGAATGACTACATAGATGAAACTGTAAAAATGCAGGCGAATAGAACAGCAATGTGAACTGCACTCTCAGAGAGTGACCAACCACTGTAGTAATTCGTGAATCAAAAATAGATACGGAAATGATAAATTATATTTCTTATTTATTTACAAATACCAGTTTGTAAATTTTTTTACGGCTGGCAGATTTTACAGTCAGTACGCGGAATTAGTACTGTGCTTGGAGAGTCTTGGAATTTTCATGGAATAATAAGATACCATTCATCTTCTTCACAGTGAATTATGTCAATTACGCATCTGTGCCGCGTACATGACTATGATGAGTACGTAAACAGAGTAGAATTTCACTTGCGTCGTTACGGTTGATTATTGAAGTGTGATTGAAAGAGAGGGTGACAAGTGATGCCAGTTCATAAACTGCTGCTCTAGGACACCACCAAGGAGAATACCGAGCGTAACATCCTCATCCGAAGGATTTTTCAAGATCAACATTGACGCATGTTTCCCTTCATGGCAAAGTAAGGGGAGGTTTAGGATTTAAAGCAAAACAATGGTGCACAAGCTGCTGATAGGAGACTGTACGTCATCGCATTTTCTGGTCTCTATGGCAAAATACTCAGGAGAAAATTTATTTTGTCATTAAGTTTCCAGCTAATACCCTCAGGACAAGCGCCGCGGCATACTATGTCTTAAGTTTCCCGACTATGGAGACACGAAGCTAGAAATTGATGTACCAGAAGGCTTGGTTTCTGGTGACATCTGTTGTCGTGACATGATGTCTGAAATGATACGTAGCCAATAGAAACCTCAACAACTGCAGTCGAGCACACAATACAGCTCCTTTATTTTCTTTCCAGTTTCACAGTTTCAGCTCTTTGCCATTTGTTTAATTCAGGCAGTACTTTCGAATGCTATCTGAAATACGACCAAGAAACAGTAATTTTTGCTGTATCATGTGCTCATCTATGGACCAGAAAGATAAATGTCAACGTATTACATACGAATGTTATTTGGGATCGTAAATTTTAGCAGAATTTTCCATAGACTGATTACATATTTTCGGAAGAAAAATGAAACACAGTTTGTGTTCAGTATTCCAAAATACATTCTATCAATGTTCTGGGTGACATTAATAACATGTGTTTTTCAAAATATGTCGAGATCCTTTACTCTTCGAGACGATGCAGTGGGAAAGGTGTAGAGGTTTTGAATTCCACAGAATGTGTTGTCCCTGTTAAAGTATATACTACGCTAGTATTTGGAGTGTACTATGTCATGGTCATTAGCGGTAGATGTGCAACACTGTTTCACACCATGATCATAAGCTAGTAAAAATGATCGGACGAAATACAACAGTTTAAGCCTGGAAAAACAGTATTTAATTTTTTGTGTATCAAACAGTGAAAATACAGTTAGCATTCTTACGAGAACATGTTTTATCACATTTTACGGATAAATCAGAGATTGTCAGACACGTATTTCGTAGCCAATGTAACGGTAATCCAAAGCTGTAGTAAAAACTGTAAACGATTTAGCATTTCCGGTACTAGTCGTTAATTTCGAAAAGTTCGATTAACATTATCCATTAAATCCGGGCTCTTATTCCACAGAAAGCTGTACCGTATAAACGATGCTCCGGAAACCACACTGACATAAAAACAACGTTGTAGCGTTACAGCAAAACTCTAGATACGTAATTGTGAATACTGTGGCTCGAATCCTAATTCGGCCATCCTAAACCGCTACAAGCATTGCCGTTTGTGACTCTTGGAAAAAAGCAACGGTATTTTGTTTTGCAGCTTCCAGTTCTCATTATTACGGCCCTACTCTCCACAAAGTAAGGGGTCATAACTGAAGAAGTATTCGCTCAGTTATGGTGTAGATGTAAAAGGCACGGGCCACGAATTTCTTTAAAAATACACTCCTGGAAATTGAAATAAGAACACCGTGAATTCATTGTCCCAGGAAGGGGAAACTTTATTGACACATTCCTGGGGTCAGATACATCACATGATCACACTGACAGAACCACAGGCACATAGACACAGGCAACAGAGCATGCACAATGTCGGCACTAGTACAGTGTATATCCACCTTTCGCAGCAATGCAGGCTGCTATTCTCCCATGGAGACGATCGTAGAGATGCTGGATGTAGTCCTGTGGAACGGCTTGCCATGCCATTTCCACCTGGCGCCTCAGTTGGACCAGCGTTCGTGCTGGACGTGCAGACCGCGTGAGACGACGCTTCATCCAGTCCCAAACATGCTCAATGGGGGACAGATCCGGAGATCTTGCTGGCCAGGGTAGTTGACTTACACCTTCTAGAGCACGTTGGGTGGCACGGGATACATGCGGACGTGCATTGTCCTGTTGGATCAGCAAGTTCCCTTGCCGGTCTAGGAATGGTAGAACGATGGGTTCGATGACGGTTTGGATGTACCGTGCACTATTCAGTGTCCCCTCGACGATCACCAGTGGTGTACGGCCATTGTAGGAGATCGCTCCCCACACCATGATGCCGGGTGTTGGCCCTGTGTGCCTCGGTCGTATGCAGTCCTGATTGTGGCGCTCACCTGCACGGCGCCAAACACGCATACGACTATCATTGGCACCAAGGCAGAAGCGACTCTCATCGCTGAAGACGACACGTCTCCATTCGTCCCTCCATTCACGCCTGTCGCGACACCACTGGAGGCGGGCTGCACGATGTTGGGGCGTGAGCGGAAGACGGCCTAACGGTGTGCGGGACCGTAGCCCAGCTTCATGGAGACGGTTGCGAATGGTCCTCGCCGATACCCCAGGAGCAACAGTGTCCCTAATTTGCTGGGAAGTGGCGGTGCGGTCCCCTACGGCACTGCGTAGGGTCCTACGGTCTTGGCGTGCATCCGTGCGTCGCTGCGGTCCGGTCCCAGGTCGACGGGCACGTGCACCTTCCGCCGACCACTGGCGACAACATCGATGTACTGTGGAGACCTCACGCCCCACATGTTGAGCAATTCGGCGGTACGTCCACCCGGCCTCCCGCATGCCCACTATACGCTCTCGCTCAAAGTCCGTCAACTGCACATACGGTTCACGTCCACGCTGTCGCGGCATGCTACCAGTGTTAAAGACTGCGATGGAGCTCCGTATGCCACGGCAAACTGGCTGACACTGACGGCGGCGGTGCACAAATGCTGCGCAGCTAGCGCCATTCGACGGCCAACACCGCGGTTCCTGGTGTGTCCGCTGTGCCGTGCGTGTGATCATTGCTTGTACAGCCCTCTCGCAGTGTCCGGGTCAAGTATGGTGGGTCTGACACACCGGTGTCAATGTGTTCTTTTTTCCATTTCCAGGAGTGTATGTGAGTTATTCAAGATCAGTATTGAGTTTGCCAGTTTTAATTGACTTTGTTGGCATTTCCTGTACAACGACATATCAAATCATCCCACTGCGTCTGGGAGATAGTATGTACTGTAGCAATAAATGTAGTACACCACTTATTCAATTGGGGAATGGCATGCGGGAAAGTCGTTGCTTCTGTTCCTCTGTGTTAGTTGAAGTGCAACTAATTTTACGCTATGGATTGCTACGAAGTATGAATAAGGATTAAAGTAATATAATCCTTGAGCCCTCTCGAGAGGTGTGGGTCTTGAAACATTAAGAGCGATACCTTTCGCAGTGCACAACGTCTCCCACTGGATTTCGTGGAAGTTTTCAGCAACTCAGTCCGTTTGATAAAGCAGACTCGTGGCAAATGCGCATTTGTTCAGCGAACCTATGCTTTTGAGTTGAGTCCTTAGCTAACGCTGCTTTTTTAAAGTATCCAGACAGATGTACCGGCTGGTTATAATTACAGTACAGCTGCTCAAGGAAGTCCATCGTGAGCTGTAATTGTCATATGGCAGCACAAGTTGGTAAATATGCTAAACCGTTACTGCGGAACCGATTCAAAGACCGTGCGCTCTTAGTGAAACTGTTTTATGTGAACAGCAGCAATTACAGTGCTTCGTTAAGAGAGTATCACCGACTGAAGGGTCTCGGCAGAGGCCTGCTGTTATTAAATTGTTTAAAGAAGATGATAACAAAATTCGAAAACACGGGTGAACTTGGTGTGGCACCTGGAAGAAGAGGTCGTCCTGTAGCGGTGTAAATTATTGGCGATGTTGCTGTTGCCGTAACTGCCCATGCAGCACGTGCCCCGCGTGCAGGTCACGAGAATTGCCCATTCCATGGTCTACAGTGCGGCGAGTTTTGTGGTCTATAGTACACTGGCACCCTTAATCCAGACTGTCCAGCAACTGAAACCTCATGAACTGCAACAACCTTCTGAATTTGTTCTTCGAATTTTGGCACGGATCGAAGTTGATGACATGTGGCCGGGCAATATTCTGTAGAGTGACGAGGCACATTTTACACTAGAAGGCGCAGTGAATACACAGAACGGGCGAATTTTGGGCACTGTTAACCCGCATTTTGGGCATGCAGAGCCACTGCACTCGCCGTATGTGACTATGTCGAATGGATTCACAAGCACCTTTACCTCCCGTCCGTTCTCCTTTGAAGAGAATGCACCTAGAGGGCCTGTCAGATGTACCGTGACATCTGCACATTGTCGAGACCTCCTTGTACAGCATGTGGTACCTGCTTTGTAAGAGCGCAACTATGTGAAAACCACTGCACTATGGTTAATAATAAAATCAACGTTGTGCCTTTCTCACTTGTTTCACATTTTCTGCCCACGTCCCATTCCTAATCCATTACATATGGAAATATTTGTATTCGTCTTTCTTGCATTTACAGCGCAAGTTTTGTACCCATTGGCCAAAAATTGAACTAAATTTTTTTCCGGCGTACATCTGTTCTTTATTAACGCGTTTGCATGTCTACCAAGTTTAGCTGCCATACGATACAAAATTGTAAAGGCTTTCGTGGCCACTTGTTGACAAACTGCCTATTGGCTTCTGTCTCGTGTTCTTCGGCCGACGTTCATCTAATGATTTTTCTGACGTTTCGCCAGCACGAGTGGCTGGCATTGTCAAAGCTTCACCCTCCATTGCCGGTGGTGAACTGGAGGCGAGCTCGCGGCCGCAGGCTATATGTACCTGGCGCGCCAACGTCCGAGGGCTTCTCCGCGGTCATTTCCGGTGCGTTTCTCCTCTTGCTACCTGCGACGGTCGTTCGCTGCAGTACAGGAAGCCAGGATCCGTTTACCTTGAGGCTTTCCTCTTTCTTGTTGAAACTGTTCGCGTGTTTTTGGATTTCTACAGCTTCTCTGAACAAGCGCGTGTGATAGTGCTTCTCCACAGACAGAACTTCCGTGTCGGCGAATTTTATTACGTGGTCGGTCTCATTCAGTGCGTGCTCTGCCACGGCCGATTTCTTCACCTGCCCCAACCTGCAATGTCGCTTATGCTCTTTGATCCTGGTGTTAATGGATCGTCCAGTCATTCCGACATAAACTTTTCCGCATGTGCAAGGTATACGGTATATTCCCGACATTGCAAGTGGGTCTCTTTTCTCCTTCGCCGATCTAAGACACTCTTTGATCTTCCTTGTCGGTTTGAAAATCGTCTTTACGCCGTGTTTGCGCAATATACGGCCGATTCTGTCCGTCACTCTGGGAATGTATGGCAGAAAGGCCGTACCCGACATTTCTTTTTCTGGTTCCTTACTTCGCCAAGTGTTTGGCTCTGTTACACTTCTAATGTAATTTATGGAGTACCCATTGCTCCTCAGACCAGTTTCCAGGTATTGCATTTCTCGTTTGAGGTGTTGAGGCTCACATATTCGTCCTGCTCTCGTTACGAGCGTACTAATCATGCCTCTTTTCTGGCTCGGGTGGTGGTCTGACAGTTTGTGCAGGTATCGGTCCGTGTGTGTCGGTTTTCGATACACGCTGTGTCCCAGGTTTTCGCCGTCCCTTGTGACCAGCACATCTAGAAATGGCAGTTTCTTGTCCTTTTATACTTCCATGGTAAATGTTATGTTGGCATGGAGGCTGTTCAAGTGTCTCAGGAATTCACCGAGCTGTTCTTCACCATGGCTCCACACCACGAAAGTATCATCGACGTACCTGTACCACACCTTAGGTTTGCAGGTCGCCGAGTCCAGTGCCTGTACTTCGAATTGTTCCATGAAGAAGTTGGCTACCACTGGACTGAGAGGACTACCCATGGCGACGCCTTCCAGCTGTTCGTAGAAATCGCCATTCCACGTGAAATAGCTCGTGGTGAGACATGCATGGAAGAGCTTTTTGACGTCTTGCGGGAACATGGAACCGATGTGCTCCAGAGCGTCGCTGAGTGGCACTTTCGTAAATAACGAAACAATATCAAAACTGACCAGGATGTCGTTTGGCGCAAGTTTCAGTTTCTTCAGCTTGTCAATGAAATGTCCTGAGTCCTTAATGTATGTGTCGGTCTTTCCCACGTGTGGCTGGAGCAGAGAGGCCAAGTGTTTCGCCAGTTTATACGTTGGTGAGCCAGGGGCGCTAACGATCGGTCTCAGTGGAACGTTGTTCTTATGGATCTTGGGTAATCCATACAGCCGAGGTGGTAGGGCTTCTGTGTTGCGCAGGTTTCTCTGTATGTCCGCCGGCAGAGAAGATGCCTTGATTAATCGATTCGTATTCCGAGTGATACGCTGCGTCGGATCTGCGCTTAGTTTTCGGTACGTCGTCGGATCTAATAGGTCTCGGATCTTTTGCTCATAATCTTCGGTCTTCATTACGACGGTCGCATTCCCCTTATCGGCAGGCAGTACCAATATACTCTTGTCGGCGTTGAGATTCTTAATGGCTTGTACCTCTTCTTTCTTCAGGTTGCAAGCTGGTGGTTTTGCTCGGCGCAGTATCCTGGCTGTTTCAGTGCGTATTTCCTCTGCCCTTTCACGAGGAAGGTTCCGAATGGCTGCTTCGGTGTTGGCAATGATGTCCTCCATAGGTATAGTTCTCGGGATGATAGCGAAATTCCCTCCTTTTTGAAGAACAGACACTCCCTCTTCGGTCAATTGTCGTTCAGTGAGGTTGACCACTGTGTGTGACATGTCGGCAATCGCCTTGTCGGTCTGCTTCCGGCATCTTTCAAACTTTTTCTTTTGCCGCTCGGTGCAGCGCTCGAGTTCGTTCTGCATGCTCCTGTGAGTGATGCTGTCGATTTTGTCCCAGTCGTCTCGATGCATTCTGCTACTTAGTTGATAAAAAATGTCCAGAAGTTCCTGATCCGTTCTTGCCAAGTCTCTCCGTGTTGTATGTATTCGCTCACGAAGAAAAGCTCGTTCCATTCTGTCGTAGATACGATGTGCTTGGGCGGTGGTGAATAGGCGCCTGCATCTCAATAACTTCGGTGTAGCACATTCATCTTGACACCGTGACAGAAAGGCGAGAGAGGACATCAGTCGCGCTTTCTTCTTCCGTCGTTGGTCAAGGCGTCGGTACAATCTGCCACCAGCCACTCGTGCTGGCGAAACGTCAGAAAAATCATTAGATGAACGTCGGCCGAAGAACCCGAGACAGAAGCCAATAGGCAGTTTGTTGCCATACGATAATTACAGCCCACACTGAACCTGCATGAGAAGCTTCACTTTAATTATAAGCACATGGTATAACATTTTAAAAGTGGCCGAGAGAGGTTTTAAAGTAGCCACCTTCGTAGATGAGTTAAATTTTCTAAGATTTCTTCGAATAGATCTTAGCCCGACATCTGTTTTTCCGAAAACTGTACAAAATTCTTCATTTGTTCGCACTTAGTCATCTGTCAGTCCTTGCACCGAGCGCTGCTAATTTGAGATGTTCCGCATTTCTTAATAATTAACGGCCTGTGCCACCTATAGTCCGCAAACAATTTTCAAATGTACTGACATTTCCAATTATTCACTTGTTTACATATACTTAGTGAACAGAAACTAGCTAATCAAGTTTCTTTGACGAATACCCGAAGCTACATTCCATTTTGAAGGCTTTCCCCGTTAGAGGAAGACGTGCTGGGTGTAGTCAGCTAGGAAGTCCTCAAGCCAGTCACATATCGGACCACATTTTTCGTAAGCAAGAGCGTTGTTTACCACACTAAAATGTCAATGCGTATGAAAACATTTCCGGTCAAATCAAGAACCGTGGAATCAATCATCATCTTCCAGGAATAAATGGATAGAAAGAGCTGAATTTAACATGGTCCCGGATTCCAGAAACCACGTGCATTCTGTAGAGGAGTTATTAGATCCGAAATAGGCCATTACACGCAAATACCAAAGCGTTTTATGGTTCAACAGCGAAAAGATGTCGACGATACAATAAAACAGTTTCGAAAGATTGAGTTGAGGAGTTAAGTCTAAGTTTTACCATTTTTCGTTTTAATACCTGTTTCGGCAACAATTAACTGGACAGGTGATTTCAGCTGGTTAACGGATTTCATATAGAACCAAAATTATCTATTTTTGTCAGTTAAATGCTATTGTCATAGCATTCTTTAAGCTCTATTCTATATCGTTCGTCGCTTGTATTTCAAAAAAGTTATGACATATTTTCAGTCAGTGGTAAAGCTCTCTTTGTTTCCTAGTTAATTTTCTAATATCGAAATTAAACCACGTTGTACCTGTCTCATAAGTTACCTAGGATGGGGCATACTTACCGTATGTTTTATAATTTTTGTTTTGAATAAAATGCCAGCACCAGTTGGACTTTTTTTATTTTAAAAACCACGATTTAACGACCAGCCATTCTGTGTTTTCTCAGGACGCCTTACATATACCACTGGATAATGCCCTTGGGGGTCGAAACTGGTCGAAGTTTTAAAATTAACAATAAAAGTGTAACTGGCTCTGGCATTTAATTCAAAATCAGTACTGCAGGAGCCGAACCTGTATCAGCATGCTTCATGTGCTGGACAAGAAATTAGTTTTATAATACGTTTGAATTTCAGCCGTATGAGCTCCACATTTTCATCTCGATTATATTGACTACTCAAATCGTATGTGCCTGGTCGGAAATGTCACTCTATATTATTAAAGAAGCTGGAGGAAGAGATTAGTGTTTAACGTCTCGTCGGCAACGAGTTATTAGAGACGAAGCATAAGCTCGGATTACTCCACAGAAAACTCCCTCAGAGCACCAAGATACCCAATGCGCTTAACGTCTGCACTCAAGGTAAGATGTATCGTTAAAAGTGTCGCATATCCTTCACCATGAGACAGTAAGAAAACATTTGAGATTCAACTCATGATAATAGCGAATAACGTAGTGGTCCCTTTTCCGCATGATACAAATAGCCTTCTATGAAACGTCTGTCTCACAATTATAGTGAAATAAGGTATCTCCGCTTTGAGCGTCATTGTAATTTGGCTGTTTCTCCTTCGAGTGAGTGGGTCTGTAAGAAAGTACACCAAATTTTGCTTCGAGCGTCTGCAAAATTGGTTCAAATGGCTCTGAGCACTATGGGACTTAACATCTATGGTCATCAGTCCCCTAGAACTTAGAACTACTTAAACCTAACTAACCTAAGGACAGCACACAACACCCAGCCATCACGAGGCAGAGAAAATCCCTGACCCCGCCGGGAATCGATCCCGGGAGTCTGCAAAATTGTGGACCGCCCCAATCATAATGAGTTTACTGGTATCAGAGTCAGTCTTGGTTACAGGCCTACTGGTTCACCTCTGAGGGTTTAATGACACTAAAACCAGTGACTTCCTCAATCTGTACCACTTTGCATATTACCTTTTTATAGCTACTTTACTGCCATTGACAGATTTAAGACTAGTAATAAATAATAGTGGAAACGATTAAAGTGGTAATGGCGACATTCATCATAAATATCATATAGTTAGGTGTTCACAAAATGCTGGTAATGTTCATCATTGCAACATACGTAACTGTGGGTCATCGTTTTCTTTATCCTATTTTTCACTACTGTTTTTGTTTTAACTCATCCTGAGAATAGAGTAGCAAGCACATTTTGGTGTCTTAGTTGTGAGAGGCTAAATTTATGTTATGTTATTTGGAATTAATACGATTTTTTTCGCTGCGGTTCAAAATCTTTATATGTAACCTAGCTCATTGAAAGTGGATTTAGTAATGAGTTCTGGAAGGACTCAAATCTGCCGATGAAAATCGGCGGCGATCCCTCATACGAGCCCCAGGGATTCTTGCAGCGATCGTATGAGGAGGGGGAGGGGGCTCTGCTGTGTTAACCGCTATTATTATATTGGCTTGTACCAATTTCCTGGTCCGTGTGGAGCGGCTGGGTTTGCTTCCGTGTGCCACCAACGTTTTCTCTTGCTTGTTTCGCTTTTAGTTCGACTCTGGAGGGCTGAGAGTCGCCGCTAGAAGCGGCTACGCCGCTGAGGAGGTCTTATTGAATATAAGTGTGTTTATAAAGCGATATCTGCAGCAATTTCGAGGCAGTTCCCACGCCTTGTCGATTTTCCATCTGTTATATCTGATGATTTGTTACGTTGTAGTAATGCAGGGTTATTCGTAAGTACCTCCGAGGTTATGGTAGACGACTGCACGAAAATTACAATACTTAAATAAAACAGAGACATGCAATATGTGATTCAAAGTGTCCGGACACTTATTAGTGGACATTAATGGGGGGGGGGGGGGGGTTCATCATTCGCCTTTATGAAGGGTTCAACTTTGCTGGGGTCATTTTCAATGAGGTATCTGAATGTCTGTGGAGGAATATCAGTCCATTCTTCCTCAAGAGCTGTAATCAGAGAAGAAAGTAATGCCGGACGCTTGTGTCTGTAGCGAAGTTAACTTCCTAACACATCGTAAACGTTTCCCATTGTGTGTAGGTCGTAATATGGGCAGGCCAGTCCATTGCTAGAACGTAATTGTTCACAAACCGTTGCTGCTTCGTGATATGGTGCATTGTCGTTCTGACAGAAACATTTATCGTCTCAGAGCTGTTACTCTACTGTACATAGTACACAATGCTACAAAATACGTTCATATTCTTCCGCATTTAGTGATTCCTATGTGCAGTTAGAGGAACACGCCGTAACTGCGAGAAACATCCCATACCGTAACACCACCTCCTCCGTACTTCAGAACTGGCACTACGCATCATGGCAGTACCTCTCTTCAGGAATTCGCCAAACCGAAACCCTTCCATCGGACTACTACAGAGTATAGCGTAGTTCATCACTCTAAATCACTCGTTTGCAGTGTCCACTGTGTCGCTGTTTACACCCCCTCAAGCATCGATTGGCGCTGATAACAGAAATGTGTGGCTTGTGAGCAGCCGCTCGACCATTTTTCCCAAATATTTTCAACTCACTCCGAGCAATCATTGTGCTAGCTGGACTTTGGAACTCATGAGTGACCCCACGATTGTCCCTGTCAGTCAGTATATGAGGCCTGCCTGATTTTGGTTTGGCTGTGGTTGTTTCCTTCGGGTCCTTAAACGGCAGGCACCAGTTGACTCCCAGCCGCTTCCGTCCTGTCGCCATCCGACGACCAGCCGACCGATCGACCAACGGCCCTCCGTCTGCGTCGACCACGGCCCCGGCGGGTACTTGCACCGTGCGGACCTGCCTGCTGCTGACTGCAAACTCGTCCAACCGCGGAGTAACGGCGAACCCGACTCAGTGCACAACCCAACAGCGACTGGGACTTACAAGGGAATGGTCAGACTTGTCATGCCGAAACATGTATTGATTTTTTTAGCACTGTTATTTAACTGTGCAAAAGGTCCGTTTGCAAAATTGTAGCTGCTGACATGGACTGGAAGTCCCTAAAAAAAAATCACGAACATGGCTGTTTTTTCTGCTTGGCGCTTGCAGTGACGGCTGGCCACCCCTGGAAATGGCGAGTGGCGAGCGTTGTGCGCATGGTCGGGAAGTGCGGCCGTCTTATCGCGGCGTTCACTAAAGAGAAATATCGCTGCACGGTTTTGGTGGAAAGGGGAAACGAATATTCGTTTCTGTGGCATGCACGTCCTTTTAATTTCTGGTACGTATTTCGAAACATACCGTCCTGAAACTGGTTAGAGATATGAAAGATGTTCTGTACATGTTCATCTATACTCCGCAAGCCACTTTACGGTGAACATTCAATCTGCCCTCACAGGTGATGGCGAACCCTGTAAATGTTTTGCTGCTTCCCATAGAGATATACCACAGACGCCAAATGAAGCAATCAACAGAAAACACGCGTGAAGACTATGTGTTGTGCGACATAGTTGTTATACTTCTAGACGAGCATGTAAATGGCGCAGACATGTGGCTAGAAACAACTGGAACACACGATATTGCAGACTGTGACTCTACAGACGGCGAAGACACCGACGAAAGTTGCACTCATGAAGACTCTTCGAGGATCATCAATTATCTCCGAAAGTAACACCAGCAACTACAATTACTTTATCAGACAAAGAAAAAGCGGTGACGTATTGTTTGAACGAAAGTGGTAAGAAACGTCTACGTGTCAGTACTGTTCAAAATAAGTATCGCTTTGTCCGTTCTGAACGTGAATTGTATAGATGGAAAAAGCAAGTCGCTCGACGACATAAGAGTCGACTGGAAATTGCGACGGAGATAAATGCGCGACTTTTTGAGTTATTTACCGATGCCAGACAACAGTCATTTGGTGTGAGCAATACAACTTTGCGTGATTGGGCGTTAGAGATTGCCAACGCGATAGGCGCTAAAGAATTTACAGCTTCTCAAAGTTCGATTAGTCGCTTTGAAAGATAACATAAAATTGTGGCAAGACAAATAACAAAATTTGTATCGAGAAACAGGTCGGAAAATGTAGTGACACAAATCGAAATTATAGAAGCTTTTTTTACGAATGCAAAAAATAAGATCGCTAGTTTTAGTGAATCATACGTGTACAATGCAGATCAGTCAGGTTTTCAAAAAGAAATGCGTGCGAAAAGAACACTGTCATTCAAACGGGAAAAACATATTGAGACGATTGCACAGTCCACGACTGCACTCACCCATTCATACACAATAATGCCCATAATTAGTCTGGCTGGTTCATTGCTGCCTAAAATATATGTGTGTCTTCAAGAACCAACTGGACGTTTTGGACCACGTGTCAAAAGAACAATGTTCTACGCAAACAGTCTTGTAGTAGACGCATCGAAGTCTGGAAAAATGGGAAACGAAAACGTTACACTTTTCATGCGTCATGCTTTTCTTCCGTTCTGCGGGAACAAATCTCTTCTACTTCTAGATTCTTGGTCAGGTCATAAAGGGTCTGATTCATTAAAAGCTGTATTTCGAGCCCACCCTGACAAAGAAGTAGAGATGCTTCAGATTCCACCAGGCACGACGAACGTAATTCAACTTTTAGACAGAGAATTTTTCCGCCAGTGGAAGGCATTTTACAGAAAACTAACAGAGAAAATTATTGTGTGCAGATCACTGCAATCTCCTATCACCGCGACAATATTCTCAAGATGCAATCAGTAGTACATTATTAATTTTCCTCCCCACGATTTCAGAATTTGATTAAATATGCGTGACACTCCTCGAAATATACTGATATTAGGCCTGATTCATTCCTAACACCAGCCCAGTTTTCTCTACGGACATCTAACAACGTCTGTGATTCGCAGGGCTGTCATATGTCGTCTTTGCTTGTATGTTCTTGGTGCACAAAAAACCTATGTTTTGAACATTGTATCAATGTTTCGGATTTTTGCGGTAATTACAAGAAATAAAATTTGGACGTGTTCTAAACCGTATATTGATTTGTGTCTATTTCATAGCTATTTGGAAAGAATGTCGTAGATAACATATCAGCCATATTTATCAACGAATGTTTAATTATCATATGATCGCTTTCACTGGGGGAATCAGCTCTCTCACCGCTGTGGCAAGAGAGCGGCGCGTAGCTAACGCCACCTTGTCCCTAGATGGCGTTGGTATAACGTATCGAGAGAGGTCAGGGTTGTACAAGAGGCAGTTATAAGCGTGGAAACCATGCATCAATAATGTCTTACTTCACAAAATTGTTTACAGACTTCCAGGTCATGTCAGCAGCTAAAATTCTGCATACAGACTTCTTGCAATTTAACTCACAGTGGTAAAAAAAAGCAACACAGGTTTCGACATGACAAGTCTGACCATTCCCTTGTTAGAGCCGACCGACTAACATGCGAGTGTCTGCCTTCTGACTGTCGCCTCACTGCACCGACTCCCAGACTGAGCGACTAACCGACTGACCAGACTCGCCGAGACTGACTGACTGGTCCTCTCGCCATCTCCCGACCGAACCGTCCTCCAAAACTGTTGCTTCGCGCACCAGCGCCAACAGCGCTCAGCGATCACGCCCCCTATCGCTGCGGCGAAAACAAGTGAATATTCTCGCGGGTAAATCAAATGAGCTGAGCCGTGACACGGCTCAGATCAGTCAAGAGAACACTGCGACTTCGAATAGAGACTAGTCATTGGACTCATGTTCGTAACAAATCCATCACAGACACACTTCCACCCTAGTAGGGCCGCCCAGTTCGATTTCTGAGGATGCGATTGTGAATTGGGGGTGTGTGTTTATCATTAGGATACTTTAGTTTAAGTAGTGTGTAAGCTTCGGAACTGATAACCTTAGCAGTTAAGTCCCATAAGATTTGACACACACATTTGTCCTCATTCCACACAATTCTATAATATATACTTCCTCGTTTCTGAGTTGTTAATTGTCGTTAATTGTGCCGAAAAGCAACGTGTCTTGATGACTGGTCGTGAGAAAAACTTGATTCTAGTTTTTTTAGTAAAATGCAGAGAATTCTCCTGGATGCAGTTCCTTAGTATCTGGTAGGCTACATGTACTTGTCATCTCAGATTCGGGTGCAAAGTGAGTTTTGTCTGCCAGTCACCATACCTGGTTGCAGAAAAAGTTAAGGCATTACTGCCACATACTGCTGCGGAACATTTGATTTATCCTTGCCATCATTTCGTGGTTGATTTTATTTAAAGTATACTGGACATATGTGATAGGAAGAAAGCTTTGCGTTTTTCTCACTAGGAAGATGTTCTCCCTGTGTAGCCTGTGGGTCCTCTTTGGCGGCAAGAGTTGGTCAGTGAATTTCGTTAGTTTGGGCAAGATCCCGTGGGAGATGGACAGTTTTCACAGAAATAAGGCTTTGGCCTGTTTCGTGCTTTTGTCGGCAGAGCCGACGCCTCTCCTAACATCATGCCGTCACTACCATCCCCAGAGAATAAGCGAGCACGACATTTTCGCCTGTTCTGTTCAGACATCAAAGGATGAGACGCCGAAACACTGTTCGGCCAGCATGCGAAGGCCCGTTGCTTTGGCTCCAAAATTTGTTGCACCCATTCGAATTAAGTCGCCCCACCACAGTGCTTGGCTCAAAGAAGCCTATCAAAAGCTGGGACACTGCTCCATTCCAGTACCAACCTCTTATTTGTTAAGGTGTATTCTGTACACCAAGAGTGAGAAGTCTTGGTGTATTCTGTACACCAAGAGTGAGAAGTCTTGGCAGTATTCCCCCATTTTTTCATGAAATACGACTATATTCTCGTCCATCACACTGGCAACAGCGCTGAGTCACTATCTCCATATAGAGTTTTTTGATAGTAGAGAGTAGTAGAGGGAGGTACACATTTCGTGGTCATTCGATCACAGCCTGTCATGAGGGTCACCTATCTCCGAGCCCCTGTTTTGTGGTGATGACTACATGGTTTACTGATTTTAGGGAAATGTAAGTGTAACAGTTACAACAATGCGATCCATATTCGGAGCAGCTCGCTACTTGCCTACTTTACCATGCGACTTGTGTTGCTTAATTTGGTTATAATTTTTATCGCCGTGTTGGGTCATGATATTTTGATTCCGCAAGCTGCCCAGATGACCAGATCTTGTTGCGCTTTCTCCATACAGTCTTCTACACTGTTTGGTACATCTCCAGAGATGTAGAATAATTTTGTAATTTGATTTGAGGTTTTCAGAACTCCTTTCTCTGTAAATATTTTGGTCAGTCATTACAGGAAAAAAATATCATTTAATCTCAGTCTTGACTTCGATTTGAAGATCCTTTAAATTTTCCTACAACTTTTCCATAGTTAGGGGACTCACTAATTATCAATATAAGCTAGTGCACGTCTAAGCTTGTTGCTCTCACAGTGATAGTATTATCATTACACACAGTGGCCAAACTCAATGATCAGTTATATTAAGAATTTAGAGAAAGGAACGAGCATTGCTCTCTCTCGTCATGTGTGAGCAAAGGTTGATTTTATAAAAAGCACTGCACTCTCGCTCCTCGACTCTGATCCCGAACTGGGACCTATTTTTCAAAGATATGCTACATTAAAATGGCAAGGTGAGCAGCCAAGACAGGTCACCTCAAATCCCAAGAGCAGGCATTGCCCAGAACGAATAAATCCACTCTAAGAAAAAAAAGAAAAGAAAAGAAAAACGACGCACCACGAAGGATTTCTCCGAATGGGACGGAAATAGGTGGATGTGATGTACATGTACGGACAAACAAATGATTACAGTTTCAGAAAAATTTAATGATTTATTGAAGAGAAAGTACTTCAGAAATTGAGCAAGTCAGAACACAATGGTCCATCTCTGGGCCTTATGCAAGCAGTTATTCAGTTTGACATTAATTGATAGAGTTGTTGGATGTCCTCCTGAGAGATATCGTGCCAGATTGTGTCCGACTGGCGTGTTGTACCATCATATTACCGAGCTGGTTCGGGGGCACTGCTCATAATGCTCCAAACTTTCTGAATTGGGGAGAGATTCGTCGACCTTTGTGGCCGAGATAGGGTTTGCAAAACACAAAGACAAGCAGTAGAAACTCTCGCCGTGTGTAGGCAGGAATTATCTTGCTGAAATGTAAGCACAGGATGGTTTGCCATGGTGAGCAACAAAAAGGCTTGTAGAATATCGTCGACGTACTGCTGTGCTGTAAGAGTGCCACGGATACCAACCAAAGGATTCTAGGCACGAAAAGAAAAGACACCCCAGACCATCACTCCTGCTTGTCGCACCGTATGACGGGCGAAAATGTGGTTTGGTAAACCACCGCTGTCTGGGGCGTCTCCAGACCCGACTTCGCTGGTCATAAGGGCTCAATTCTAAGCGGGAGTCATCACTGTAGACAACGCTAATCCAGTCAATGAGATTCCATGCCGAAGACGTGTCTAGAGACGCCCCGGACAGCAGTGGGATACGAACGTGACTGTTGCCCACCATCCGGCCTGACAACCAGGAATAATTCTTTTTCCATAGCAGGAATCCGCGGAACTCTTACGGCAAAGCGGTACGTCGGCGATATTCTATGCCCCGTTTTCTTACCCTTCATGGCACTCCATCCTGGGCTTACATTTCAGCAAGATAACGCCCGCCCGCACACGGCGAGAGTTTTTACTACTTGTCTTGTTACTCGCGGAACCCTACCTTGGCCAGCAAGCTCACCGGATCTCTCCCTAACTGAGAATGTTTGGAGCATTGTGGGTAGGGCCCTACAGCCAGTCAGATTTGTTTGTATGTACATGTACACTCGTGTGCTGAAAAAAAAAAGAATACGTTGAAAGGCTAGAGACAGGACGTCCATATTCACAGCACATGAACATTAGTATGTTCTGCAGAAATGATTAGCATTTCTGTCACCTCTGTTCGGCATGTGTCCTGTTGTCTTGTAGGCAAGGGGTCCACAGTGGGCCCTGATAACTTGTTCCATGCATGATGGCATCGACGCGTATAAGGCGCGAATGGCGTCCTGTGGTATAACCATCCATGCTGCATTCACCTGTTTCTAAAATTCATCTGTAGTGGTTGGCACTGGGTCACAGTGCTGCATCTCCCACACATTTTCGATTGGCGACAAGCGTGGCGATCTGCTCGCCCAGGACAAAAGGCTGACATGTTGTGACACCAAGAAGACACGTCCTCGTGCAGCGACATGTGGTCGTGCATTGTCTGGCTGAAAATGGCTTCTGTTGTGTCATGCGAAAACGTATGGCTACGCGACGCAGGATGCCATCCACGTAAGTCACACTGGTCACAGTGCTCTGGACACGCACCAACTGTGATCTGTGGTTGTACCCAATAACATCCCACACCATAAGACATTGAGTTGGCGCTGCATATCTTGGGCGAATGCAGTCAAGTGATGCAGCTCGCCGGTCAGGGTGGCCGAGCGGCTCTAGGCGCTACAGTCTGGAACCGCACGACCGCTACAAAAAATGGTTCAAATGGCTCTGAGCACTATGGGACTTAACATCTGAGGTCATCAGTCCCCTAGAACTTAGAACTACTTAAACCTAAATACGTAAGGACATCACACACATCCATGCTCGAGGCAGGAGTCGAACCTGGGACCGTAGTGGTCGCGCGGTTCCAGAGTGATGCGCCTAGAACCGCTCGGCCACAACGACCGGCAAAGGTAGGCGGAGAAGTGAACGACGCGCAAGTAACCCATGCCGTAATAAACGGCTAAGGACTGTCACCCCTGATAGTGTACTATATGTTACACTGTTCTACTGTTACGCCATAGGACGCAGATCTGTCCTGGAGTGCCACTCGTATGAGGTATCAATCTTCTCGGGGGATGGTCTGGGTGGTCCAACCTGACCCATCTCGTCGTGTTCTACGGCCTTCTGTGTACCATTCTGCACACATCCGTTAAACTGCCGAAACACTTCGCCCTACACGAGCAGCAATTTCGCAGATGGATGCATCACATTCTCTGATGCCGATAATGTGCCCTCTTCCAGACTCACTGATTTGACGGTGTGGTTCGCGCATACGTCTGTGAGGCATCCTGCACGTCTGCTCGAGTCACACTGATCCATTACCTTCGGTTCACACCGACAACGATAGCCGCAGGCATATTTTACCTGTAGGTGGTGTTGCGCCACGATATGTCCTTTAACCCGCCCGCCAACATGGTTCAAATACTAATAATTTCTGCAGAACATACTGATGTACATGTTCTGTGAATATCAATGTCCTATCTCTAATAGTTCAAGGTGTTCAAGTGTACATCACATCTACCGATTTTCGTCCCATTTGGACAATTCCTTCGTGGTGCGTCGCTCTTTTTTTGTGCTTGAGAGTACATCGAGGTACAGTTTTCACTACGTTAATTTCTGACGTCGTTAGTAATTTTTAACGTTCAAAGCCGCCTGATTATGACGCCGACTTTAGTCTTAGAGAAAGTATATACTTTTTCATGTGGCGTCAGGAGAAGAGGTTCCAGAGAACTCTGCCCTAGTGTATCAAATGTACACAAACACGTAAGTCTGGTACGGTTAGTGTACTGCTTAGCCAGGCTCTGGGACTGCTCCTGAAAGATTTTTCACTCTGCAGCGGAGTCTGAGCTGCTTTGAAATTTCCTGGTAGATAAATACTGTTTGCTGCACCAGGACTCGAGCCCTAACCCTTGCCTTTCATGGACAGTGCTCTAACCGAGTGAGCTATGTTTTTTGCCCTTTTTCCGTTTCGTACTAACTACCAGCATTTTTGTTATTTTTCGTCAGTGGTTACGTGTGAATATCGCATGACACATATCAGACATCATCGATGCACACTTAATTCAGACTCTTCAGCGTGGCCAGTCCACCTGGCCGAAAACGTTGAGCGATCGTGCCGACTGCTATCCAGGCACCTCTCACGGCCCGTCATGACGGCTTTATCTCCACCGTGCCCGTTAGCTCATCAGTAAAAACATTGTCCATGTAACGCGAAGTTCCGAGTACGAGTGTCCAACTGGCACACAGCTTACATCTGCTAGGAATTTTTCAGTTCGGCTCACAATCTGCTGGGGAGTGAAAGATTCATTCTGAATTACCTTTTTCCCCCATTTCCCAGTTGTGTCAGGACTCACCGAGTATGGGGTTGCCGCGCGGCGCGTTGAGCGCGCCCATGGTGAGCACGTGCGAGTGGTCGGCCGTGACGACGACCAGCGTGTCGCGCAGGTCCACCAGCGGCAGGATGGCGGACAGCGCCGCGTCCAGCGCCAGCGTCTCGTCCAGCGCGCGGTACGCGTTGTTGTAGTGGTGCGCGTGGTCGATGCGCCCGCCTGCACACAGCAGAATGACACTGATGTGATGAGACAGGTAATGATGTTGCTGGATGGGGAAATAAGCATTTAAATAAAAATAAATCATTAATATAACACCTTTTTAAATCAAACCAAAACCTATAAAATAATTTATCCTATCGCGTACAGATTCCTAACCCCATACAGGCAAACCTAGAAATTTGTGCTTGTGAATTTGTAATACACTACTGGCCATTAAAATTGCTCCACCAAGAAGAAATGTAGATGATAAACGGGTATTCATTGGACAAATATATTATACTAGAACTGACATGTGATTACATTTTCACGCAATTTGGCTGCTTAGATCCTGAGAAATCAGTAGCCAGAACAACCACCTCTGGTCGTAATAACGGCCTTGATACGCCTTGGCATTGAGTCAAACAGAGCTTGGATGGCGTGTACAGGTACAGCTGTCCATGCAGCTACAACACCATACCACAGTTCATCAAGAGCAGTGACTGGCGTATTGTGACGAGCCAGTTGCTCGGCCACCCTTGACCAGACGTTTTCAATTGGTGAGAGATCTGGAGAATGTGCCGGCCAGGGCAGCAGTCGAACATTTTCTGTATCCAGAAGGGCCCGTACAGGACCTGCAACAAGCGGTCGTGCATTATCCTGCTGAAATGTGGGGTTTCACAGGGATTGAATGAAGGGTAGAGCCACGGGTCGTAACACATCTGAAATGTAACGTCCACTGTTAAAGGTGCTGTCAATGCTAACAAGAGGTGACCGACACGTGTAACCAATGGCACCCCATACCATCACTCCGGGTGTTACGCCAGTATGGCGATGACGAATACACGCTTCCAATGTGCGTTCACCGCGATGTCGCCAAACACGGATGCGACCATCATGATGTTGTAAACGGGACTTGGATTCATCCGAAAAAATGACGTTTTGCCATTCGTAGTTGAGTACACCATCGCAGGCGCTCCTGTCTGTGATGCAGCGTCCAGGGTAACCGCAGCCATGGTCTCCGAGCTGATAGTCCATGCTGCTGCAAACATCGTCGAACTGTTTGTGTAGATGGTTGTTGTCTTGCAAACGTCCTCACCTGTTGACTCGGGGATCGAGACGTGGCTGCACGATCCGTTACAGCCATGCGGATAAGATGCCTGTCATCTCGAGTGCTAGTGATACGAGCCCGTTGGGATCCAGCACGGCGTTCCGTATTACCTTGCTGAACCCACCGATTCCATATTCTGCTAACAGTCATTGAATCTCAACCAACGCGAGCAGAAATGTCGCGATACGATAAACCGCAATCGCGATAGGCTACAATCCGACCTTTATTAAAGTCGGAAACGTGATGGTACGCATTTCTCCTCCTTACACAAGGCATCACAACAACGTTTCACCAGGCAACGCCGGTCAACTGCTGTTTGTGTATGAAAATCAGGTGGAAACTTTCCTCATGTCAGCACGTTGTAGGTGTCGCCACCAATATCAACCTTGTGTGAATGCTCTGAAAAGCTAATCATTTTCATATCACAGCACCTTCTTCCTGTCGGTTTAATTTCGCGTCTGCGTCACGTCATCTTCGTGGTGTAGCAATTTTAATGACCAGTAGTGTAATTTATCCTATCACGTACAGATTCCTAACTCCATACCTGTAAACCTAAAAATTTGTATTTGTGAATTTTTAATAGCTATGAAAATACTTTTAAGTTTGTAACGAAAAACGTGAGGTACATGAAAAATGATAATAGTTACGAGGTGAACTATTCGTAAATCAGTTATGTAATGCATGTAACCCACAAAGTATTGCCATACCTGTTAAAGATTCATGAGCATAAATGTTCAGAGCTATCTGTACATGGTTAGGAATCTTATGGAGATAGAAGAAATTATTTTACGCTTTTTAGTCTGACTTAAAAAAGTGTTATATTAAAAATTTATTTTTAATGAAATAATTACTTTTGCGTTTTACTCATCTGTGTATGAAATTACAAAAATCTGTTGTCTAATTTTGCACATACAAAAGTAAAAAGCAGAAAATAATTTTTTAATTAAAAATAAATTTTTAGAATAACACTTTTTAAGTCAAACTAAGAAGTGTAAAATAATTTCTCCTTGCCCCTTACAGACTCCTGACCCTCTAGAGACAGCACACACTAAAGAGCAACACAAGAGCATAAATTAGTATGTGGATTCTGACCAGTAACGAGACAACTAACCATCACAGGTTGTATTCAGGATGACTACCGGCAGCTGAAATACACGCGTCCAGTCTGGTATAGAACAACTGCTGCACAGCGGAGATGTCCGAGCAAGCAGCAGTAATACGTCGTTGCATATCATCGGGTGTAATTGGTATGTTGTTGTAGACGGCGTCTTTCAGCTTTCCCCAGAGTAAAAAGTCTACAAGCGACACATACGGGGAACAGGCCCGCCAAGGTACAGGTCCTCAGCATCCATTCCTACGATTTGGAAACAATTCGTGAGAACATACTATGGTACTTCGCGCACTATGGACTGGACAGCCATCATGTTGCTAGCACAGGTTCATCCCAGTCTGCAGAGGAACGCCTTCTAATATCTGTGGAAAATGGTCTGTCAGGAGGCTGCGATATTTGTGCGCGTTCAGTGTTCCGTCTATGAAAAACGGGCCTGTGAGCTACATGGACGCTGACGCTCCACCTGACAAAGCCAGCGGGGGCTGTCAACACACCAACAGCAGCAAGAATATTAATTTCTCCCTCTTCTGTCGTCAGTTGTTTCCTTCTGTTGTGTTGTCGAGGTGGTACACTACCTATTTCACGTAACTGGTTGAAGAGGTTGATAAATAATTGGCGAGATGGTTGACGTCTATTGGCATACCTTGCCGCATGCACTATACAAGAACAATTTACAGTCTACCTACACTCTCCATACACCATGAGCATGTCGGCTTTTTCTGCATTGGTAACTGCCATGGTTCACACACGACCAGCTGCGAGGACTGTCACACAGTAACTGACTAGCATATCACAGTGCGCTCAAGCAACACACAAGCACACTGCAATCGAACGTAACAACATAGTAAGCACAAAAGGAAGTACAGAATTGGCTACGAGGGGGCATTGATTTAAATCAATGGGGAAAGTTGAAAATTTTTACCGGACTGGAATTCGAGATTGGGTCTCCGGTTTACTACGCATACGCTCTGACCGCTAAGCCATCCGGGTACAGTGGTCATCGCAACTGCACAGACTATACTAGCACACCTCCTGACAGACTCAAACTCTAAACTGATGCGCACAATACTTACGTAGTGTCCCTTGCCCATTATCCTCGTCACGCGCGGCATTTCGCCGATTTGCCGAAGAGTTTAAGTGTAGTCTGCATCCTAACTGAGGCGATAAATTGGACTTTTTTTTCCTTTATTGTATTTCAATTCCCCATTGGGGCGGGCTGGCAGCAGCATATGCGCTGCTCTTCAGCCGAAAGACATAGAACAAACAATAGAAGACATTTAAAAATATGCAAAGGAGAAAACATGGTGAACGTAGATATAAAAAAGGAGGAACATCATGGAAGGCAATAGACAAAAAAAGGAGCGACTGTAAAATGGAGATAAAAACCATAAAAAAGTAGTGCACACAAAAAACCACACACTGGGACAATTAAAAGAACACAAGGCACAGTATGACCGGAGCACAAAAGTATTGACAGATGGTGTAGCACATAACAAACACTGACAGTGACACTAAGTACAAGGGCAGCACACAATTAAAATCACACCTCTTGACGCACAGGAGAAACTAAACGCAACACTCACGATGATCAAAACGGAGGATCTGCCAGGCGCAACGAGATGAGAGAGACTGGAAGAAGGGAGGGAAGGGAAGAGAAGGGGGAAGATGGATGGGGGGCGCGCTGAAGAGGGCCAGGTAGGGAGGGACGTGGGAAGGAAACAGGCAAGGATGGGGTGCAGGGTCTCAGGGGGGGGGGTAGGAGGAAAATACGCTCTGGGAGAAGGAGGGGAGAGAAAAAGGGGGCCCTGGGGAGGGGGGGGAGGAACAAGGTCAGGTTATAGTTGGAAGGAAGGGTAGATGTCACAGCGAAGTTCATCATCCAGGAGGGGGAGGCGCTGGAAATTGCCCTGATGAAGGAGATGGAGGGTGTGGAGGTGGAGAGAGGGAGGGATACAGCGATAGAGGCGCGGCAACGGGCGGCGGGTGGAGAGGAAGGAGGAAACCAGAGGGTGGGGGGGATCAAGCCTGCAGACAATGTAAAGGATGCGGAGATGTTGGAGGAACAGGAGGGGGTGGGGGAAGGGGCTGAGTTCGTACAGGAGCCGTGTGGGGGAAGGAAGGCGGATATGAAAGGCAATGCAGAGTGCATGGCGTTCGAGCATTTGGAGGGCCTTGTAAAAGTGGGTGGGTGCGGAGATCCAGGCAACGATGGCATAACAGAGGACAGGAGGGATGAGGGATTTGTAGGTGTGGAGTATGGTAGAAGGATGCAATCCCCATGTCCGGCCAAACAGGAGTTTCAGAAAGTGGAGGCGGGAATGGGCTTTCCGCAGGATGGTCTGGAGGTGAGGGGTCCAGGTGAGATGTCAGTTGAGGGTGAGGCCAAGGTATCTCAGGGTGGGGGTAAGCTGGATGGGACAACCATAAAGGGTGAGGTAGAAATCATGGAGACGAAAGGAGTGGGTGGTGTGGCCTATGATGATTGCCTGGGTTTTGGAGGGGTTGAGATGGAGGAACCACAGATTACACCAAGTGGTGAACTGTTTAAGGTGGGTTTGGAGGGTAAGTTGGGACCGTTGAAGGGTAGGATAGAGAGCCAGGAAGGCGGTATCATCAGCATACTGGAGAAGGTGGACAGGTGGGGGTGGCTTGGGCATATCAGCCGTATACAAGAGATAAAGGAGAGAGGAGAGGAGGACAGAGCCCTGGGGGACGCCAGCAGTGGGATAAAAGATACGGGAGTTGGTGTTGTGGAGGGTGACATAGAAAGGACGGTGCAAGAGGAAGGAAGCGACCAGACGGACAAAATTGATAGGCAGGGCGTTGGTTTGGAGTTTAAAGAGGAGACGGTATGCCATACAAGGTCATAGGAACTTTGGAGGTCAAGGGAAACAAAAAAGGCAGAGCGACGGGAGTTGAGCTGGAGGGACAGAAGGTGAACGAGGTTAAGGAGTTGGTCTTCAGCGGAGAAGGAGTGTTGGAAGCCACACTGGGTAAAGGGGAGGAGGTGGTGTTGAGTAAGGTGCTGATGGATATGGTGGGAGAGGATGGATTCGAAGACCTTACTGAAGATGGAGGTGAGGCAGATGGGACGATAGGAAGAGGCGGCAGAAGGGGTTTGTTGGGTTTGAGGAATAAGAGGACGCGGGAGGTCTTCCACAGGTCAGGGTAGAAGCCTGTGGAGAGGATGACGTTATAGAGATGGGCGAGGACAGTCAGGAAGGAATAGGGGCTTTTGGAGGTCTTTCACAGGTCAGGGTAGAAGCCGGTGGAGAGAATGACGTTATAGAGATGGGCGAGGACAGTCAGGAAGGAATAGGGGCTTTTGGAGGTCTTTCATAGGTCAGGGTAGAAGCCGGTGGAGAGGATGACGTTATAGAGATGGGCGAGGACAGTCAGGAAGGAATAGGGGCTTTCTCGAAGGTGGCGGTAGGTGACACAGTCGTGACCAGGGGCCGTGTTGCGTTCGGACCAGAGGATAAGTTTAATGTCTTGTGCTATGATGGGAGTGTTTAATAAATTGGACGTCCTCACCTTAATTATATATAAAACAACATCGTACCTAATAACTACGCAGGTTGAATGGTACAAATAATTTTTGATGTGGAAACTTTTCAAAATACAATCTTCCCATCTCCGCAACATTAGCGGTGCGAGTTCTAGTTGATTCACCCTATGAAGATTAATAAAACCGACAAACAGCAGGGACAGATTCCTTAATGGACATGGGGAAAAAATGTCCTATGAACATGTGTCTGGAAATGCGTCGTTGTCACGGGAGATGGCGCTGACGAATGACAGTTCCTCTGACCACGTGCCGTGTGTGTGTTACATGCTGTGTAATTCATGCAGCGTACTGTAAGCAACATAATTGTCCAGTATTCATATCGGGAACAAGCCAAGAAGTTGTTTGTGTACGACCAAGTAGATGGGAACGGTCTGGAGACAGCAAGGCTATACCAAAACAAGTAACCTGCCTAACCACATCACATTATATTTGAAACCCTTTTTGGGGACTTGTGTGACCATAGGTCCTTTCGGACAGACGAACGTGCAGGAAAGAGGCGAACTGTGCGTGCACCAAATTTGGAAGACCGGACTCTACATGATATTGAGACGAATCCTTATACAAGCTCCAGGCAATGTCCCGCCAACATGGTGTAAGCCAAAGTACGACTAAGTGTATCCTGCTTGAAAACCGCTGCTATTCCTTTCACATGCAATCTCATGGAGGCCGCTTTGAATATCTGTTGTGACGTGGATGCGATGCAGCTCTGTACTCTGTTCTGGGACGATTTGTTGTTGTCGCACACGCACCTCAATTTCGGGGCACATGTCCATAGGACCTTTCTTCCTCCATTTCTAGTGTCAGGAATCTGTCCCTACAGTTTGTCGGTTTTATTAATATTCACCCATATATATAAGACCCATTGTACTAACAAATTTTGTAGGTGAAAACTTAATATTAGTAAAGGGGACATCTGTCTGGATTACAAATGGCCACCGCCTAACCACTCCTCCAGAGTAGGCGGCATCAGCTTTGTATTTACATAAGGGAACTCCCCCCCACTCCCCCCCTCCATTTTTATTACATATTCGGATTCTACACCAGAAATTCGTACAGTTTATTAAAACCATTGCCTCTCATTCGTGGTAGATGGTGTTAATCAAGTGTGCCTGTTTTCGCAATTAAGATCAGACAGATTTGATTCTATATTTCATTTGTGATGTAAATGTAAAATGTAAACTTCTGTGTTCTAACGGTTGATACTGATTTCAAACGTTACTTGGGTGTTGCAAATGGGATCGTACAGTACAAATAATTTGGCTAGAGACTAAAATTTTTGACAAATAAGCTACTTATATGGTAACGTATTTTCCTGTTCCTGTGGTGTTCACTGTGGTGAGTTCTGAAACCATAGGAATGTTTGATCTCGGTGCCCATCTTAGAACTCCGCCAACAGGGTGACTGATTTCCCTGAGTGTTTCCGCCCAACGCGGCTACCAACGAAATACAAAGCACAACCATTGTAAAAAGGTAAAACGCCCATGAAGTGATAGTGACGGGCGCACCTGCCATGGATACTCACCGAAATCAAGCACCCCAATGGTGAGAGGCAAGGGGACTCACCGAAATCAAACATCTCGATGGGAACAGAAAACTATTACAGCCACGTCGTTGTTCCTGGATCACATTAAACGTAGTTTCTAACCACTGAAACGGCTTGCCATATTGAACTATACAGTCGAATTTGCAACACTAAAGTAAATTTCGGACATAAATATCAACCTTAGAATTCAAAGGTTTACATTTAGGCTGAAGAGCCCCCTTAAGCAAATAGAAGTGCCGCAAAACGACGTGCAATGGACTTGACTAATGTCTGAAGTAGTGCTGTATGGAGCTGACACTATGAATCCTACAGGGCTGTCCATAAATCCGTAAGAGGACGAGGGGGTGGAAATCTCTTCTGAACAGCACGTTGCAAGACATCCCAGATATACTCAATAATGTTCATGTCTGGGGAGTTTGGTGGCCAGCGGAAACTCAGAAGACGGTTCCTGGAGCCGCTCTGTAGCAATTCTGGACATGTGGGGTGTCGCATTGTCCTGCTGGAGTTCCCAGGTCCACGGGAATGCACAATGGACACGAATGGCCGTAGGTGATCAGACAGAATGCTTATGTACGTGTCACCTGTCAGCGTCGTATCTAGACGTATCAGGGGTCCCACATCACTTTAACTACACATGCACCACACCATTACAGAGTCTCCACTAGCTTGAACAGCCCCCTCCTGACACGCAGGATCCATGGATTCATGAGGGAAATGTAGAATCAGATACGCGTGTTCTTAGTTGCAAAAACTCGCACACAGGATATTTATAGATTACAGCACCATCTGCCGCGACCATAAAACAATGGTCTGAGTAAATCCTACGTATTTTCTGGCGTAGAATCCGAATATGCAATAAAATGGGGGGTTCCCATTTGAAAATATGAAGCTGACCTCCCTCGCGCAGGAAGGGTGGTTAGGAGCTGGCCAGTCGTAGCACAGACAGATGTCCCCTTTACTGATATTAAGTTTTCACCTAGAACATTTTCTTAGAACGATCCGTCGTTTTCGAAATATTTAGTTGTCCCAAGTTGAAAATAACATGCTTTTTACCGTCAACTTCTCCCGTGTACGCATTTGTTACATGTGTTGGGCACATCTCCTTCTCCCCCTCTTTCCTTAAATCTGTTTATCCCACTCTATCTGTTCAGTCGTGCCCTCTGTTCAATACCGCCTGAAATAAATTCCGATAATCCCCACACAACGTACGATTCATACAGGTCAACCGAGATGTCAGGTGTTACCAACGTTTTTCACTTGCACCTCCCACCCGTGCCGAACGGACAGACAAGAGAGTCAGTATTGCATTCCCATGCTATGTTTAAAATTTCAAGTGTGTCCCGCATCGGGAAGTTAGTTTAAAATCAATTGAAAACTTTGCACCGAACAGACAGACAGACAAGAAAGTGAGCTAGTGAAAATGCGTTAAAAAAGTAAAGTCATATGTCATTATTATCTGGGCGGGATGAGCCACCTGATTGGAAATGTTTTCCTGTCCTTTACGGAGAATTGCACCGTTCCTTTGCGAAATGTGAGAGGTGAGCACTTAAGTGTATCTAATAAGTGTAGTTGACAGTAATGGGTGTGAGTAGTGTGGTGTCATGTTTGTGTTGGATGACAGAAAGTAGGGGCAGCCGGCACATAGTCTACTCCCCTTTATTTGCACCGAGGGAGCCGGCGAGCTAAATGTCCCCAGCCGACAGACGGATCACCGTCGACAGTGTCATATGCTCTCACTTTATCAGGAAATTTAAATCGATATTTTAGTTTTGGGTTGCGTTAAACACGCAAAGTTAAACAACGTCCTACATTTATTTTATTTTATTTATTTATTTATTGTTCCGTTGGACCAAATTAAGGAGAAGACTCCATGGTCATGGAACGAGTCAATACATGAAATTATAACACGATATTAGAAACAGATAAAATGAAATATAAAAAAAACATATTCAGGTGACAAGTCGTAAGTTTAAATGAAGACAATCAACAATGTAACACTGGAATTTGCTTAATTTTTTAGCTCTTCCAGGAGCTCCTCGACAGAATAGAAGGAGTGAGCCATGAGGAAACACTTCAGTTTAGACTTAAAAGAGTTTGGGCTACTGCTAAGATTTTTGAGTTCTTGTGGTAGCTTATTGAAAATGGATGCAGCAGAATACTGCACTCCTTTCTGCACAAGAGTCAAGGAAGTGCATTCTACATGCAGATTTGATTTCTGCCTAGTGTTAACTGAGTGAAAGCAGCTAACTCTTGGGAATAGGCTAATATTGCTAACAACAAACGACATTACAGAAAATAAATACTGTGAGGGCAATGTCAGAATTCCCAGATTTTTGAATAGGGACGACAAGAGGTTCTCGAACTTACACCACATATAGCTCGAACAGCCCGTTTTTGAGCCAAAAATACCCTTTTTGAATCAGAAGAATTACCCCAAAAAATAATACCATACGACATAAGCGTATGAAAATATGCGAAGTAGACTACTTTTCGTGTTGAAGTGTCACTTATTTCAGATACTGTTCTAATGGTAAATAAAGCAGCATTTAGCTTCTGAACAAGATCCTGGACATGGGCTTTCCACAACAGCTTACTATCTATCCGAACGCCTAGGAATTTGAACTGTTCCGTCTCGCTTATAATATGCCCATTCTGTCTGATCAAAATATCGGTTCTTGTTGAATTGTGAGTTAGAAACTGTAAAAACTGAGTCTTATTGTGATTTAGCATCAAATTATTTTCCACAAGCCAAGAACTTATTTCATGAACTACATTATTTGTTACTGTTTCAATATTACACACAAGATCCTTCACTATCAAGCTGATGTCATCAGCAAACAGAAATATTATTGAATCACCTGTAATACTAGAAGGCATATCATTTATATAAATAAGAAACAGCAGTGGCCCCAGCACCGACCCTTGGGGAAGGCCCCACTTAACAGTGCTCCACTGGGACTGAACATCACTATCACTCTCAATATTGTGGAGAATTACCCTCTGCTTTCTGTTCTTAAAGTAAGAGGCGAACCAATTGTAAGCTACTCCCCTTACTCCATAATGGTCCGACTTCTGCAGTAATATTTTGTGGTCAACACAGTCAAAAGCCTTCGTTAAATCAAAGAAAACACCTAGCGTTCGCAACCTTTTATTTAATCCGTCCAAAACCTCACAGAGAAAAGAGAATATAGCATTTTCAGTTGTTAAACCATTTCTAAAACCAAACTGTACATTTGGCAGCAAATTATGTGAATTTAAATGCTCCAGTAACCTTGTATATACAACCTTCTCGATAACTTTAGGAAACACCGATGGCATAGAAATAGGTCTAAAATTGTCAACATTATCTATGTCTCCCTTTTTATAAAGTGGCTTCACTACCGAGTATTTTAATCGGTCAGGAAACCGACCACTACTAAAGGAAAAGTTACAGATATGGCTGAGAACTGGGCTAACATACATAGAACAATACTTCAGTATTCTGCTAGATACCCCGTCATATCCATGAGAGTTCTTGGTCTTTAGTGATTTAATTATTAACTCAATCTCCCTCTTGTCAGTATCATGGAGGAGCATTTCAGGTAACAGTCTCGGAACACTTTTTTCTAAGAGCGCTATATGATTCCCTGTTGGGACTAGGTTTCTATTTAGTTCACCTGCTATATTCAGAAAGTGATTATTAAATACTGTACATATATGCGACGTATCAGTAACACGGACATTCCCACTACGCACTGATTCTATATCCTCGACCTGTCTCTGCAGACCAGCAACTTCCTTTACGACTGACCATATGGTTTTAATTTTATCCTGAGACTTAGCTATTCTATCTGCATACCACATACTTTTTGCCTTCCTAATAACATTTTTAAGCACCTTACAATACTGTTTGTAATGGGCTGCTGCATTTAGATTTTGACTGTTTCTAACGTTTTGATATAATTGCCACTTTGTTCTGCAAGATATTCTTATCCCTCTAGTCAGCCACCCAGGCTGCCTGTTTGTGCTAGTACCCTGTTTTAAACGTTCTAACGGAAAGCAACTTTCAAAGAGCATGAGAAAAGTCTTGAGAAAAGCATTATATTTATCGTCTACTGTATTAGCGCTATAAACATCTTGCCACTCTTGTTCCTTTATAAGGTTTACAAAGGTCTCTACAGCAACTGGATCAGCTTTCCTGAACAGCTGATGACTATATTTAACACGTGTTGCAGCATAAAAATCTTTTAAAGTTAAAATTTGCGCATCATGATCTGAAAGGCCATTCACCTTTTTGCTAACAGAATGCCCTTCTAGTAATGAGGAATGAACAAAAATGTTGGCTATGGTTGTTCTACTGTTCCCTTGCACTCTCGTTGGAAAGAATACGGTTTGCATAAGATTATATGAATTAAAGAGGTCTACCAGCATCCTCTTCCTTGCACAATCACTTATACAATTAATATTGAAGTCACCACATATAACTAACTTTTTGTATTTCCTATAAAGTGAACCAAGAACCTACTCTAGGTTTAGCAAAAATGTTGTGAAATCGGAGTCTGGGGATCTATAAATAACAACTGTTACAAGTTTAGCTCCGTTAAATTTAACCACACCTGCACAACATTCAAACACCTTTTCAGTGCAGTACTTTGAAACATCAATTGACTCAAATGCGATGCCGTTTTTCACATACATGGCTACTCCCCCACACCGCAAAGAGCTCCTCGAAAAGCAGCCAGCCAACCTGTATCCTGGTAAAGGAAGCCTCTGAATTATCTCCTTATTTAAGAAGTGTTAAGATATACCAATAATTTCAGAGTCAACATCCATAAGCAGTTCACTAACTTTACCTCTAATACCTTGTATATTTTGATGAAATATACTAATTCCCTCATTACTCGGATACCTAAGCTTTGTCAAAAGTGATTCCCTTGTTAGAGAGACTTCCCTTAAGCAGGAATACCTATCAGCTGACTTCAATCTAAAAAAGGTGCAGCTCTAACACCCACTACTGCAGGAATTTTCCCATGAGTGATCCCACCAACCCCACCTATGCTGTCACCTATAAGCTTTGCCAACCTCCCCTTCCCATACCTGTTGAGGTGCAGGCCGTGTCTAGTGAAACCCGTCCTGCTGATAGACTCCACCGACACCACTGAAATGTGACCCATGCTTTCTGTCATCAGCGCACCCCCAAGTCTCATGTTATTACGCCTGACGGCTGTATTAAGATGAGGCCGATCGTGACGCTGAAACAGTTCCACGAAATGCACATTCGTGTTGCCAGTCTGAGTGGCTATCTTTTCCAGGTCACCATCTATGTTATACTCCCCATCCCTATCAATACTATTACCAACCCCACCCACAATCACTACCTGATCCTCTTTAGTAAAAGCCCCTATGTTAACAGTCACCTGAGCCAACCCTGCATTAGGCTTCACAATGCTGGTGACCTGGTACTCACTCCCCAGCACTTCCTGCAACTGCTGGCCTACACCTCTACCATGAGAACTACCTAACAGCAGAACCTTCTTCTTCCTCTTCGACTTTGCAACTGTTCTAGGCACAGTAACTACTGAGGTCTGCTGCATACTTCCTACATCTACAGCTACTAGAGATTCCTCTCCACTAGACTCTGACAGTTGGTCATATCTATTGTAAACACCAATAGTGAAACTATCTGAAAATCTTCTTCTCCTAGCAGATCTCTTGCCAACAGCCAGCTCCCATTCCCCAACCCCCTTCTCCCTCCTCATCCTATCTAGCTCCTCCTGTTTTTCAACTGCACCTGAAGGGAACAGATCTTACGCTCCTGCTCCTCTATCAATTTACTCTTGCTACATAACCTGCAGTTCCAGGAGAGGATCTCACCAGAATGCCCACTGGCTTCCCCACTGCATTCCCCCCAGTGAAAATACTTCGAACAAGTCTCACACCGCAATCCACTACTCACGAACCTACGGCAAAGCCCACACTTCTCACTCATGGTAAAATTTTACTTTTTCTAAGTTCCGCTACTACAATAAGAAGATGTTAAAAACCTGACTACAATAATCACAAAATTACTCCACAAGGGAAGTAACTACTATTATTAACAGTATTAATAAACAACAAATGTGAATATAACAAAAGACTAATACAGAAAGAGAATCAAACGTCTAATGACACAGTAACGAAGCTGTAAACAGTTCCCAAAAGGTTCTTCTGAAATTATTTCACCAGAAAACACCAAGAACACCGGTTGAAGACTACTAAAGTTCCTAAATAAACCACTATACACAAACAATTAATTAGTACTTAGCTTTCGATGCGCCGCTACAGCTGCAACTGGTCAGCGCGGAATGTAAACACAGGCAAGAGGTTAAGTTGCTCGATACGAAACACTCACAAATATCAGGTCACAACACAAGAAAGGCAGAGGTGAATGAAGAAACCACTAATACGTCACTTATATGGTAAATATTATCACAAAAACCGTTAAAATATGTATCTGAAACCTAAAAATACATGTAAGCTTAGAGAGCGATCTCACACGCAGTCACTCGCTTATGACGTCACACCACACACATTGTGCGATTGACTACGTGGAACCCGATGCCGTGAGGCTTTTGGGCGGCATTCTGCGTCGTTAGTATACAGCGGATGCGTGGACGATCACGCGAATGTGCACGCAGCAACACGTTTCAGGTCTCTCATTGGTTGCTTTCAAGATTCACTTGCATGCAGATGAAGCAAATTCCCTGTGCAACTTGACGACACAGTCGGTAAGGAACAAAGTGGGGTATCAGAGGCGCACGGATTCAGACTTAAACTATGCACTGCTGCATAACTAGGGGTAATTCTCATTTGAATGTCAAGATTGTGTCTATACTGCGTTTTAGTCATGTATCTGTTAATTCCGTGTGAAATTATTTCGATACGCCAGGCTGCTATCATGATTTCCGTTTGTACCAAACATTGTGCAATATTTGTGCCTAATAGAGATATGGTAGTATCCGATAACAATTGTGCACGTAACCACACACAGTATGGTGCCAAATATCGGGTTAAATCATTACAGCAACTCTTTTGTCATCAAAGGTCAGTGAACACACAAGAGGCCCTACGGCCATGAGTTACTTCTGCTCTAAGGGACGAACATCTTTACAAGATAAGTGGAAAAAGAACTGCGATGTGTATCGACGCATCCACGTGCAACGTCCATGTGAACTGTCAGCACCTACGAGCACTTTCACGTCTTCGATAGCAGTGTCGAGCAGGTAGTACTTGAGGTGTTCAGTAAGAAACGCATTATTTTCTCGGGCAGTTGAAAAACTGAGGAATTTGCTGTGGGGCATCGTAGAATATTTCCGCTTGAGCCTCTATAGTTTCATGAAGTTCCGATTGGTGGTTGGACTATACGTAGCCTTCAAAATGGCGTCTGTAACGGAGTTGTGTCATTGATTTTTTTGTTGTTGCGAGAAACGAGAGCATCACTGTTGCAGAATAGCCACGGAGACCTGGCAGTGAACAAAAGCACGATGAGTCGTTGGGCGAGGCGTCCCTCATCACTACAACAAGGTCGCACAAACGTGCACGACCTCGCACGTGCCGCCCGGCCGCAGACAGCTGTGACTCCTGCAATGTTGGAATGTGTGGACACTCTCACTCGAGGTGATCCGCGAATCACAATAAAACCTCTCGCTGCAGAACTGGATATCTCAGTTGGTAATGTTGACACACTCGTCCGCCAGTTGGAATTATCCATAAGTGTCTGCCCGCTGGGCAGATGTCCATAAACAGCAGCGAAAGACCATCTGTGCGGAACTGTTTGGGCATTACGAAGCTGACTGTGACAATTTCTTGTCGAATATCGTCACAGCCTACGAAACATGGGTTCATCACTTCGAACCGGTAAGAAAACGGCAATCCATGGAGTGGCGCCACACCGCCTCTCCTCCGATGAAAAAATTCAAAGCAACACCCACAGCTGTTGAAGCAATGACGACAGTCTTCTGGCAATCTGAAGATGTTAATCGGTTTATGACCTTCCTCATCCCTCATGATACAACGATCAACTCTGAAGTGTATTGTGCTACCCACAAGAAACTGAAGAAACGACTTCAGTGTGTTCGTCGCACGAAAATGGAAATCAACTTCTCCTTCTCCATGACAGCACAAGGCCTTACAAAAGTCTGCGCAGGGAGCTCAATAAACTTTATTGGACTGTTCTTCCTCAACCACCCTACAGCCTGGATCTCGTACCCTCCGACGTCCAACGGTTTGGCCCAATGAAGGATGCACTCTGCGGGAAGCAGTGCGTAGATGATGGGAAGGTTATTGATGCAGCAAGTCGTTGGCTGCGATGCCGACCAGTAGGTTGGTACAATGCGGGCGTACAGGCCCTCGCAGTAAGGTGGGCTAAGGCCGTCGCACTGAAAGGAGATTATTTTGAAAAATTGCGTTTTGTAGACAAAAGAGTGGGGAATAATATGGTGTATTGGAATCACGAACAAAACCAACCAGCGTTCAGAAAAAAATATGATGCATTGCTTATTGAATGCACCCGTAATATTGAAACATGTGCTCTCAACAGTCCTATTTAAAGTACACTACTAGCGATTAAAATTGCTACACCAAGAAGAAATGCAGATGATAAACGGGTATTCGTTGGACAAATATATTGTACTAGAACTGACATGTGATTACATTTTCACGCAATTTGGGTGCTTAGATCCTGAGAAATCAGTACCCAGAACAACCACCTCTGGCCGTAATAACGGCCTTGATGCGCCTGCGCATTGAGCCAAACAGAGCTTGGATGGCGTGTACAGGTACAGCTGCCCATGTAGTTTCAACACGATACCACAGTTCATCAAGAGGAGTGACTGGCGTATTGTGACGAGCCAGTTGCTCGGCCACCATTGACCAGACCTTTTCAATTGGTGAGAGATCTGGAGAATGGGCTGGCCAGGGCAGCAGTCGAACACTTTCTGTATCCAGAAGGGCCCGTACAGGACCTGCAATATGCGGTTGTGCATTATCGTGCTGAAATGAAGGGTCTCGCAGGGATCGAATGAAGGGTAGAGCAACGGGTCGTAACACATCTGAAATGTAACGTCCAATCTTCAAAGTGCCGCCAATGCGAACAAGAGGTGACCGAGACGTGTAACAAATGCACCCCATAACGTGACGCCGGGTGATACGCCAGTATGGCGATGACGAATACACGCTTCCAATGTGCGTTCACCACAATGTCGCCGAACACGGATGCGACCATCATGATGCTGTAAACAGAACCTGGATTCATCCGAAAAAATGACGTTTTGCCATTCGTGCACCCAGGTTCGTCATTGAGTACACCATAGCAGGCGCTCCTGTCTGTGATGCAGCGTCAAGGGTAACCGCAGCCAAGGTCTCCGAGCTGATAGTCCATGCTGCTGCAAACGTCGTCGAACTGTTCGTGCAGATGGTTGTTGTCTTGCAAACGTCCCCATCTGTTGACTCGGGGATCGAGATGTGGCTGCACGATCCGTTACAGCCATGCGGATAAGATGCCTGTCATGAGAAACCGGTTGGAAACTTTCCTCATGTTAGCACGTTGTAGGTGTCGCCAGCGGCGCCAACCTTGTGTGAATGCTCTGAAAAGCTAATCATTTTCATATCACAGCTTCTTCTTCCTGTCGGTTAAATTTCGCGTCTGTAGCACGTCATCTTCGTGGTGTAGCAATTTTAATGGCCAGTAGTGTAGTTGACATTTGATAGGAAGCGGGTTGCACTGTTCCAGTCACCAATACGCCAACGGGAACCAGGCACTGTGAGCTCTTACTGTGTTAGAACTTCCACTACACAAAGCAGTGTGCTTACCAGTTCCCTATGAGCTTTTGTAGTAGGAGATTACGTGTACCGTTTAATGTCATAAACGGGACACAATGGACAGCTATACCATACGTTAATTTCGGAATGTTTACGTAATACTTGTAGTCGGTACACATTTCGAATCTCATACTTGGTGCAAGCTAAACATTGAAAACAGAAAACAAATCTAAACGTTATACATACCAGATTCAGACACAAATTTCGAAAATTGACTTGCTGCACGAGATATTTTTGTATTCAAAGGAAACAAATATTTCATTCAGTCCACAAGTTTTCGCGATATGGCGTGATTAGTATGAAGGTATTTCACGGGCGAGAAAATTTCAAATGTTTAAAATATGAAAAAAAGTCTGTTTCCAATTACAGTTAAATGTAGTTCTTTTTAGATACTTTGGAATACTCTAATGACTTAACTACACGTGAATTTCAAACTGCTCCCGTTGTCTTTCTAGGAGATACAGACGATAAAGCGATTTTCTGTCGCCGTGGAAAGTGGGGCGCTGTGGCGGCTGCCTGCATCTAGTACTTGTAGCGAGAACGTCGCAACTTGAGCCTTAAAGCCGGATTTTCCTAGGAAGAGGTGTTTTGTGCAGTACGGACAGGACAGGGCGTATCGCGTTGGCAGGGACGCAAAACTAAAATACATAGCGCATTTGTGTTTTCACAGAAAATAAAACTGCAAGCGCATTGACTATTCAGTGCATACGTGCTGTCCGCAAAGTTCATTGTGTGAAAGCATATTTCTTATAGAAGTTAGTAGTACTTATTTATATTTTGCAAGAAATTCGATTAAAAAATAAACATTTTTCAAGTCTTTAACACACAACAAAAACCTCAGTTACAAACAACCGCAATGCAGCATTCATAGATTCCAGTGAGTTTTATACAGCAAGTGAAGCATGGAATTTTATACAAAACGTTGTCTTTTTTCGTATTATTTGTTGTATTAGCACTGGTCATCAGTAAGATCATTTAACGAAAATCCGAGCACCTAAGTGACAATGTCACTTGTTTGAGTTACTTCACTAAGAGGTGCTGCAGGTGTGTCAGTGGCTGACCTGAGGAACGGTGCTGATGAGTGCTATGAGGACGAATGACTTTCATAGTAATTCACAGTAGCTGAACTAGAATCACATTGAAACATGATTTAAGACTTCTCCCTCTGTGACGATTTGGAAAACTCCGATCTTAGTCTGCGTAATGGGATTTGGTTAAAGTTTTTTCACGATCATAGCCATGGTTTTGAAGAACATATCTATTTCATCTACATCTACATCTACATCTACATCTACATCTACATCTCCATCTCCATCTACATCTACATCTAAATCTACATTTATACTCCGCAAGCCACCCAGTGGTGTGTGGCGGAGGGCACTTTACGTGCCACTGTCATTACCGACCTTTTCTGTTCCAGTCGCGTATGGTTCGCGGGAAGAACGACTGTGTGAAAGCCTCCGTGCGCGCTCGAATCTCTCTAATTTTACATTCGTGATCTCCTCGGGAGGTATAAGTAGGGGGAAGCAATACATTCGATACCTCATCCAGAAACGCACCCTCTCGAAACCTGAACAGCAAGCTACACCGCGATGCAGAGCGCCTCTCTTGCAGAGTCTGCCACTTGAGTTTGCTAAACATCTCCGTAACGCTATCACGCTTACCAAATAACCCTGTGACGAAACGCGCCGCTCTTCTTTGGATCTTCTCTATCTCTTCCGTCAACCCGATCTGATACGGATCCCACACTGATGAGCAATACTCAAGTATAGGTCGAACGAGTGTTTTGTAAGCCACCTCCTTTGTTGATGGACTACATTTTCTAAGGACTCTCCCAATGAATCTCAACCTGGTACCCGCCTTACCAACAATTAATTTTATATGATCATTCCACTTCAACTCGTTCCGCACACATACTCCCAGATATTTTACAGAAGTAACTGCTACCAGTGTTTGTTTCGCTATCATGTAATCATACAATAAAGGATCCTTCTTTCTATGTATTCGCAATACATTACATTTCATTACATTTGTCTTTGTTAAGGGTCAGTTGCCACTCCCTGCACCAAGTGCCTATCCGTTGCAGATCTTCCTGCATTTCGCTACAATTTTCTAATGCTGCAACTTCTCTGTATACTACAGCATCATCCGCGAAAAGCCACATGGAACTTCCGACACTATCTACTAGATCATTTATATATATTGTGAAAAGTAATGGTCCCATAACACTCCCCTGTGGCACGCCAGAGGTTACTTTAACGTCTGTAGACGTCTCTCCATTGATAACAACATGCTGTGTTCTGTTTGCTAAAAATTCTTCAATCCAGCCACACAGCTGGTCTGATATTCCGTAGGCTCTTACTTTGTTTATCAGGCGACAGTGCGGAACTGTATCGAACGCCTTCCGGAAGTCAAGGAAAATTGCATCTACCTGGGAGCCTGTATCTAATATTTTCTGGGTCTCATGACCAAATAAAGCGAGTTGGGTCTCACACGATCGCTGTTTCCGGAATCCATGTTGATTCCTACAGAGTAGATTCTGGGTTTCCAAAAACGACATGATACTCGAGCAAAAAACATGTTCCAAAATTCTACAACAGATCGACGTCTATAGTTTTGCGCATCTGCTCGACGACCCTTCTTGAAGGTTGGGACAACCTGTGCTCTTTTCCAATCATTTGGAACCTTCCGCTCCTCTAGAGACTTGCGGTACACGGCTGTTAGAAGGGGGGCAAGTTCTTTCGCGTACTCTGTGTAGAATCGAATTGGTATCCCGTCAGGTCCAGTGGACTTTCCTCTGCTGAGTGATTCCAGTTGCTTTTCTATTCCTTGGACACTTATTTCGATGTCACCCATTTTTTCGTTTGTGCGAGGATTTAGAGAAGGAACTGCAGTGCGGTCTTCCTCTGTGAAACAGCTTTGGAAAAAGGTGTTTAGTATTTCAGCTTTACGCGTGTCATCCTCTGTTTCAATGCCATCATCATCCCGGAGTGTCTGGATATGCTGTTTCGAGCCACTTACTGATTTAACGTAAGACTAGAACTTCCTAGGATTTTCTGTCAAGTCGGTACATAGAATTTTACTTTCGAATTCACTGAACGCTTCACGCATAGCCCTCCTTACGCTAACTTTGATATCGTTTAGCTTCTGTTTGTCTGAGAGGTCTTGGCTGCGTTTAAATTTGCAGTGAAGCTCTCTTTGCTTTCGCAGTAGTTTCGTAACTTTGTTGTTGAACCACGGTGGGTTTTTCCCGTCCCTCACAGTTTTACTCGGCACGTACCTGTCTAAAACGCATTTTACGATTGCCTTGAACTTTTTCCATAAACACTCAACATTGTCAGTGTCGGAACAGAAATGTTCGTTTTGATCTGTTAGGTAGTCTGAAATCTGCCTTCTATTACTCTTGCTAAACAGATAAACCTTCCTCACTTTTTTTTATATTCCTATTAACTTCCATATTCAGAGATGCTGCAACGGCCTTATGATCACTGGTTATCTGTTCTGTACTTACAGAGTCGAAAAGTTCGGGTCTGTTTGTTATTAGTAGGTTCAAGATGTTATCTCCACGAGTCGGTTCTCTGTTTAATTGCTCGAGGTAATTTTCGGATAGTGCACTCAGTATAATGTCACTCGATGCTCTGTCCCTACCACCCGTCCTAAACATCTTAGTGTCCCAGTCTATATCTGGTAAATTGAAATCTCCACCTAAGACTATAACATGCTGAGAAAATTTATGTGAAATGTATTCCAAATTTTCTCTCAGTTGTTCTGCCACTAATGCTGCTGAGTCGGGAGGTCGGTAAAAGGAGCCAATTATTAACCTAGCTCGGTTGTTGAGTGTAACCTCCACCCATAATAATTCACAGGAACTATCCACTTCTACTTCACTACAGGATAAACTACTACTAACAGCGACAAACACGCCACCACCGGTCGCATGCAGTGTATCCTTTCTAAACACCGCCTGTGCCTTTGTAAAAATTTCGGGAGAATTTATCTCTGGCTTCAGCCAGTTTTCTGTACCTATATCGATTTCAGCTTCGGTGCTTTCTATCAGCGCTTGAAGTTCCGGTACTTTAGCAATGCAGCTTCGACAGTTTACAATTACAATACCGATTGCTGCTTGGTCCCCGCATTTCCTGACATTGAGGCTGTTGCCCTTTCTGTACTTGCCCGAGGCCATCTAACCTAAAAAAACCACCCAGTCCACGCCACACAACCCCTGCTACCTGTGTAGCCGCTTGCTGCGTGTAGTGATCTCCTGACCTATCCAGCGGAACCTGAAACCCCACCACCCTATGGCGCAAGTCGAGGAATCTGCAGACCACACGGTCGCAGAACCGTCTCAGTCTCTGATTCAGACCCTCCACTCGGCTTTGTACCAAAGGTTCGCAGTCAGTTCTGTTGACGATGCTGCAGATGGTGAGCTCTGCTTTCATCCCGCTACCGAGACTGGCAGTCTTCACCAAATCTGATAGCTGCCGGAAGCCAGAGAGGATTTTCTCCGATCCATAGCGACACACATCATTGGTGCCGACATGAGCGACCACCTGCAGATGGATGCACCCTGTACCCTTCATGGCATCCGGAAGGACCCTTTCCACATCTGCAATGACTCCCCCCATTATGCACACGGAGTGCACATTGGTTTTCTTCCCCTCTCTTGCTGCCATATCCCTAAGAGGCCCCATTACGCGCCTGACGTTGGAGCTCCCAACTACCAGTAAGCCCACCCTCTGCGACCGCCCGGATCTTGCAGACTGAGGGGCAACCTCTGGAACAGGACAAACAGCCATGTCCGGCCGAAGATCAGTATCAGCCTGAGACAGCGCCTGAAACCGGTTCGTCAGACGAACTGGAGAGGCCTTCCGTTCAGCCCTCCGGAATGTCTTTCGCCCCCTGCCACACCTCGAGATGCGAGGCCTTCCGTGCAGCCCTCCGGAATGTCTTTCGCCCCCTGCCACACCTCGAGACGACCTCCCACTCTACCACAGGTGAGGGATCAGCCTCAATGAGGGCAGTATCCCGGGCAGCCACAGTCGTAGCCCGATCGGGGGATGCGTGGGACGAGCTGACTGTCCCCGACAAACCCCCATCCGGACCCCCACAGTGATGCCCATTGGCAACAGCCTCAAGCTGTGTGACCGAAGCCAACACTGCCTGAAGCTGGGAGCGAAGGGATGCCAACTCAGCCTGCATCCGAACACAGCAGTTGCAGTCCCTATCTATGCTAAAAACTGTTGTGCAAAGAACGTCTGAACTAATGTACAGAGAGCACAAACAAATCGACACAAAATTTAAACGGTTATTAAAATACAAGACTGCCTAGTATATGCAGTAATGCTGCTACTTGCGCACTGCTGACACACTGCTCGGCGGCGGAAGGAGACTACGCGATTTTACACTATTCAGGTACTAAAACGCGATGCTACAACTCTCAAATACTATAATACGCCCGAAATTTATGAATTAAACAATGCAAGTACCAAAAACAAGCAAAGAAATTAATGTAACAAATAAGTGAGCTAAGAGTATACGACATTCTGCTAGCAGCTGCTTATCCAACGGTGGCAGAGAGCACACATCTTCGTGTAGTGGTGGATGCGACAGCTCTTCAAGACAGTTTTTAAAGTGCGGTACCTATTTTAGTTTTGCGTCCCTGCCGAAGCAAGACACCCTTCCCTTTTATACTGGGCATAATTTTTGTGCCTAGGAAAATCCGGCTTACACGCCAGAGAATAACTACTCCAAATTAGACTATAGCCTCTTGGGACAATGCAGTTCGCGGAAAATGCAGCTTCTGCTAGAACCAACAAGGCGATGCCTTACATTTGGAGAAATGATCCCCCTACTACCACCATGACAAGAGGTGTCACAGCAGCTTATAGGAGTATCAGTCGACGCTGGAGCTACAGCCGAAACAACCAGCATTAGCCGACTTATCACGCTAACAATATGGAGGCTGTTGTAGCAGCAATGAATTCGCTAGTCATTTTGCGTATGTTCACAGAGGACTTTCCTCTAGTCATGTCCCTCTGACGACAGACTTCTCATGGCTTGAACATAAATTTTTAAAATAGTTCCATACTCAGGAAATGGATATAAAGGAGCAGAGGCAGGAATCCTTCATCGCCATTCAAGGCAAGATCCTAGTTAAGATGGTTTGCGATTGCCTTCTGCTGACCTGTTATGAAACGTCAGGTGTGTCTCTCTGATGTATGGACGACAGCTTTGTACATTGTAGTGCTGGGTGTGTGTTTTTGTGGATGAAGGAATGGAAGAGGATGAAACTTGGTTCCAGTTATTATGCAGCAGTTTATGCTCCAAACTGTCGTGTGTCCGATCTTATAATGTAATATGCTCATCCTAATAGTCAATATAGTCGATACTGTAGGGCTGCATAAAAACTATAGACAATATTCACAACTGCCAATGACTACACAGCTAATTATTTTTTCTTCGTCTTTCCTTTTATTATAGTGATGATGATGTCCCATACTCCGAGGAGCGTAGGGGACGATGCAAGAGACCCGCACCGCCGACTAGGCAAGGTCCTAGCGGAGGTGGTTTGCCATTGCCTTCCTCCGACAGTAATGGAGATGAATGATGATGAAGAAGACGACAAATCAATACCCAGTCATCTCGAGGCAGAGAAAAATTCCTGACCCCGCCGGGACTTGTACTCGAGACTCCTTGCGCGGTAAGCGAGAACGCTACCACAATACCACGAACTGCGAACTTGTTACAGTGAGGGAGAGCTATTATTTTCTGCAGCCTTGGAAGTTTTATTTCGCTGGCTCGTCACAGGGAGGTTACCTCAGAAGGATCAGATTCTCACAAACCTGTTTGGGACTGAAAGCCGCCACTGAGCACATAGGTGGGTGGTCTGCATTCCATAGAACTGCGTTGTGCGAGGTGCTAGAAGGAATCCTTTTGGCTGAAAACCAGGTGAAACACTCAGAACTTGAGACTATGGGACTGGCCGTTGTCCATAGCTGCGCCAAGCAGGAATGTTCGTTTACAACTGAGTAATAGGAACTGTGATTGGCTTACAATAATGAATTCGGTAGAAGGCACACTTCCCTATATGTTTATAATTGCAAGAGTTTTGTTTGGCTGGTTTTGGAAATCTGTCATGTAGTGGGAGGTATTTTTTGCTTTCCTTCCTGTGCCACAACAACCACGACAAAATCTGTGAGAGCAGAATGTTGTTAAAAGTGTTTATAAAATTATTATTGGTCGAAACTTGTAAGGTCTGCTGCGATTGGCCAGTGAGGTTCCTATGCTGGTAGAACCAACTAAGTTTCCCTAAGAACGGAGTGCAGATGTCGAGCTGAACTCAGAATTTCCAGTTGCTACTGCAGCCCTCTTGTATATTCATACTATTTAAGAGTGGTAAACATGAGCTGTTGATGCAGTCACCGAGGCGAGGGGAACATGAAGCTACTTAATATACAACAGGGCTTAATTGCACAGTTTTATCTGTAGCCTGCTAACTGCACCCAGTCTTGTGCTTTGGCAGATGTGTTGGTGTTCGTCCTTGCTTTTCCATGGATGTTTCTTCTAATTACTAACCATTTATGCAGTCATTGGCCATGTTTCACACTATGCTTTCATGTGACCTCTCACCTGCCCCAAGGCTACAGTTCATAATTAAATCTTTTGTCCATTTATTAAATGTTCGTATGCTTGATTCAGTGGGCAAATCATTTTATTTATTGTCTTACGGTTGAAAGGTCTCTGTTGGATTCCTTTCATGTTTAATTTCTTAAATCTGTTGCCATTTATGGAATAAATTCCTCTTCTAAATGTACTGTGGCGTTTCTGACTATCTGGGAGGAGACTGAGCAGTGGAACGTGTTACTTTTACACATAAACAAGAACGATCTGTCACACTACTACACTTTAAAGCACAGTTTATATTTAATTCTTATATGTAATTCATGTCACACAGTCTCATACGGAACCTACATCCGCTTTCTTTTATATACTGTATATGATAAGATACTGTCATCCCCCTTCCCTTTTGTGTGAGAGGATGAATGAGCATATGTATTTCTAGTTGCATGCTTGAGGGTAGCAGACAAGGCTGTCTGCTAGAGAACAGTAGGACCAACGTCGGAACAGGTAGCTACGCTTCCTAAAAGCAAAGAGGTTTCTATCCTTAGTATGGTCCTGTCCGTCCGTTGTCATGTTGGTATAGGAAGCTGCCCCTCTGGCCACTTCCGTTGGTCTTTGTGAGCCACCCTCGGGAAGCACGCAGGGCAGTAGTGCAGTTGCAGTGTGGCCGTGGCGAGCGTCTGAAGTGGTAAGATCTCCGGCTAAGCGCGTGTCTGTTAAGTCCGTAGGACAATGGATTTCTTAAGTTCAGCCTAACTGAAAATTTAATCACCTTGATTTCAGGTTTAGATCTAAAATATCTAATGCTATCTTAAAGTGCAGCGGAGTGTAATTCTCGTGTTAAATTCAGATTATTTTGCGGTAGTTGCTTTGTTACTACTTTGTGAGTAAAGTGGAACCACGTGTTGATCAGTAACTCTAACTAAGTTCATCAATCTTAAATGCGAATGTTTGTGTGATTATAACGTCTCGTCTTGACTATATTTTCAATATAGCAACTTTTCTTTATGTTCAGCTCACGTGGGGTGTACTTTGCGAGACCACTACCACGTGCTTATATAACTGTTTGACCCATCAGGTTAATAGTAAGACGTTAGTAACCAGTTCAAGGTTTTTCTTTTGTCAATTGCTTTTCGATCTAATGTATTTTAATTATCAAAATTATTGTGGAGTTGTACGCTTTGTGTAAACCAAGTTGACCACGTGAAGCATGTGGTGTAATCATCAAAGTAGCCCTCAGCTATTCTTTTTGCGAAGACTTCACAAAGAGTTAATATGAATTTAGTATACCAGTGTGTGGTAATTTAATGACGGACAGGATTGTGGTATGAACGTAATTTCTTTGGGTAAAAACTGAATCTGTTGGTTGTGGTTAATTTCTTCTTGCTTATGTTTCAATGTTTTTCGTGTGTTATTTTATGAATGCAGTGTTGTATCCAGTCTCCCAATCTTGGGTCCATATTTTATGTGTTCCGTAAAATTACAATCTCACATTTTTTTTTAATCGTAAATAAGGCACCAGCTCAGTTATAGCTCACGTGTAATATGGTGAAATTTCAATGAACAATCTTAAAATAAATTTCCAAATATAAACTGATTTCTTTCCTTTTATTTAAATTCTCCTTTTTATATATGTATATTACCGGTTTTGTCTGCTTGGTAAACCTAGACTAAATATCTGATGAAACAGTTGCCCAGTAATCCACGGTTAACGTCCCCAGACAGATCACGGCTTTTAACCCACTTTCATTGTCAATTAGCACCGATATCAGCATACAAAATTAAAGTAACAATATTACAGATTTCAGCATAGCAAATTAAAGTTACAATATTACACGGTAATAAACCAAACTGCCATAGTGACCGCTACTTTCCTTCATTAACATATCCGTCTGAGATGTTGTACCTGTACTTTGGTACTTGGTTGGGCCACCCCTAAAAATTTCCATTTAATAAGACATTATCTGTTGTATGACATTGCTTCTCTTAAATTTGCATGGTCTTATGGGGAGCTTCCCCTCCGTGTAGGTCACCAGGCACTGGACTTGTAGTATCTTAGGGGTATGCTAAACAGTTCAGCTGACACCTCACACAGGGCCGGCCGCGGTGGTCGTGCGGTTCTAGGCGCTACAGTCCGGAACCGCGGGACTGCTACGGTCGCAGGTTCGAATCCTGCCTCGGGCATGGATGTGTGTGATGACCTTAGGTTAGTTAGGTTTAATTAGTTCTATGTTCTAGGGGACTGATGACCTAAGATGTTAAGTCCCATAGTGCTCAGAACCATTTGAACCATTTTTGAACCTCACACAGGACATAGCCTACTCCTCTCGAATAGCACCAAGAGGACCGCTGAGCTTCATGTATCCAGCCAATGGACAGATCACCATCTACAGAGCCACACGACTTCGTGAGTCACTGACGAGAAACTGGAAATGTAATAAAGGACATTGGTGCAAAGGCTGGTGATCAGGCACTTTATGCCTGCAGCTCTCCTTCCCTTGTCAGCCAAATAAGGCAGTAAAAATGTCCTGGGCGAACATAGCAGATTACACATACGCATAAAGGAGCGCATTTCCTGGTGAAAATTAAATAGTTAGTTAGCCAGTGATATTAACGTTGATGTATTTCGCCGAAGATTAAATTCGAAGTTATATATTACCCTCTGTAGTAATTTTCTTACATCTGCAGCTGCTATAATTGAATGATTTCGTGGTAACTTAGTAATGTTCCTGATTCCTGGGGTTCCCGTAGTACAGGCTTGTTACATACATATAAACGAGTCCACAAGGCTATATCTTCTACATGAATGAACACATTTTGGAATAAATTTTAACTTATACAACGAAACTAAAAGCTTTCTTCGGCATCAGAAGTGTGTTGGTACTTCCTGTGGTTGCCAGTAGGGGTCTTCCTTGTACTGCTACCTCGTTCTTTCGTTCATCACCCAGTGCTTGTCAAGCGATAACACAGCAACAAAAAAGCCTTTTGTGTTCTCTGGTTCAACAGGAGCAATTCATTTACGTCTGTCTGGCGTATGCATTTTGCATTACACCATTTGCCATCAGGGTGACCTTATGTTATGGTATGTGATTTTTTTGTGGTTGTTTGTGAAAGACTCCGTCTATGTGCCTCCATTTCCAGTAAATTTAGATGAACTGGGATGCCTCATAACAAAACAGTGAGCTACAGATATGCCCTATAAGTTAGTCCCGGCCGCGGTGGCCGAGCGGTTCTAGGCGCTTCAGTCCGGAACCGCGCGACTGCTACGGTCGCAGTTTCGAATCCTGCCTCGGGCATGGATGTGTGTGATGTCCTTAGGTTAGTTAGGTTTAATTAGTTATAAGTTCTAGGGGAGTGATGACCTCAGATGTTAAGTCCCATGGTGCTCAGAGCCATTTGAAACAACAAGTTCGTCATCTGGATGTTTGTCGTGTGCCACGTGGAGTGCACATTAAACATTTGTGAAAGGTAAATGATAGCTTTGTTCCTGTAGGCAGTTATAAAATGCCCCCTCCTACATTCTACGTGTATGCGTGTAAAAGATATACACTAGTAAAATCTGATGGTTCTTTTGAAAATAAAAACTTGTAGTTCCTACGTCTAACTTAAAATTTACCACAAGCTCCTGTCATCCTCCACACAGAAGATGTGGTCTTTTTAAATCGGATGAATCTTCATCAAACACCCTGTAGTATTCCACGAATAAATAATATGGCTTCTATTTATTACTCTTACCTTTCAGTCACTTTGTTACTTCAAAAATTCAAATGGCTCTGAGCACTATGGGACTTAACATCTGAGGTCATCAGTCCCCTAGACTTAGAACTACATAAACCTAACTAACCTAAGGACATCACACTCATCCATACCCGAGGCAGGATTCGAACGTGCGACCGTAGCAGCAGCGCGGTTCCGGACTGAAGCACATAGAACCGCTCGGCCACAGCGGCCGGCTCTGTTACTTCCTCTGCACTTAATCACGGTATTTATAAGGGACATTCAGTTTACTCTCCACTAGTGGGAGCCATTGCATAACGTTGCCCATTAGTAGAACTGGCAAATTCATCGCGTCCCTACAACTGGGTCAGCCTGAAGTTCCGAGTAAATTTAATTTATTAAGAGTGAATTTAGTGTGTCAACCCGAAGACTGATCTACATGTCTCAGGCATAATTGTTCTTGGTGGCTGCAAGTCACTGCTACCCTCAAAAGAAGGGGCGGCCGAGAAATCGGCTCCCGAGCTGTGCCCTAGCTGGCTCGTGTTTCATAGTGCTCAGCCTGGCTGCACACTTCCCCCACTGCCACACCATGCTGTCCGAGCTTGAATAGGGGGAAGATGGGGATGCAGCTAACGCTCCATATTTAGATGGTAATGCAGTTATCCTGCAAACGATCTGATTTCATATTTCTTAACATCATATATCACAAACGTAACAAATTTTCAGTATTATTTCATTATTTTTGGCACACTGAATACATAATGTTTATCTGGACAATTTCACAGATTTTCGCATTCAGTTTGCCATGCAATCATGACTTAAATAATGGAAACGAAGGTCTTTGACATACATATGTTGATCAAAATATTGTATCACTTTTGCAACCGCATTATGGATACGTGGAAAATCTTCTTGAGGAAGACAATGTAGACGTCCTGCACAGTTTTAACGTAAAAGGCTTTGTCTTTAAAACGGAGATTACATTACAGATCAATCAGTTCTACATAAAAATTTACTGGGATGCTTTCAACTCATGCGGCAAGCGGTCTCGAAAACAGCTGGGAAACAGATGTAAGACTGGCAGTGTCTTCAAAACGTTAAGGAAAGTGTAACTGTAATTCTGCCAAGGCCACAACGAAGTCTTCGAACTTCACGTTTTATTTGACGCCAGTGAGCCTAGAGAACGGGACTGCATTTTTTGTCAGAATTTTACCCTTCTACAACGCGATTTTCTTTTTAAATCCATCCCCATCAAATTAGAAATAAGTTGTTTCTCACGTTGCAATGTCTAACTGGCAGCATTGTTCACTGAGGGCAGTCCACTTAAAATGAGAGGTCTGCAATCCGTTCGGGATGCTTTAATTTTCGTTCGTGCACTCCTTTTCTCTTCATAAATTTAACATTATCGTGTTTTAAATCTAAAAATCGTTCCAGGCATGCATCTTAACTTAACGATGTGTGTTGGAGTAATATATAAAGTGTCTATACTTTTCGTTCAGTCCCACAGAGAATTGTTGCAGCTGACAGTGGAATAACGCGGGCGGCTTCAAAAACTTTACTGTTCGTACCAACAGTTCCTTCACGTCCTCCATGCCTGCAAATTAAGAAAAAGTGGATCTTGATGTACAGAACAACGAATCCCATCTGTCGATCGTTGAAATTTTTTGTTTTTTCATTGTCACCTAAATTTTTAAATTCTTTCTGTATGCTGTTGTAAAGTCGTTTCACAGCAAATTTGCCGGCCGAAGTGGCCGTGCGGTTAAAGGCGCTGCAGTCTGGAACCGCAAGACCGCTACGGTCGCAGGTTCGAATCCTGCCTCGGGCATGGATATTTGTGATGTCCTTAGGTTAGTTAGGTTTAACTAGTTCTAAGTTCTAGGGGACTAATGACCTCAGCAGTTGAGTCCCATAGTGCTCAGAGCCATTTGAACCATTTCACAGCAAATTTCCGGTATCCGTCGATTATGCGACTGCGTAATAGACACTGAGAATTCTCATCCTTCTCTTCTGTAATTTCCATTCATTTTTAAAGGCTTATGATGACATTGCTAGACTGCCTCTTTCTGTGCAGAATGCCAGTGGACCTGTGAATGTCCTCCATATCACTAACCAATACTGAAGGGTAAACTGCACTGACACCACCATTCAAACTAAGTGTAGTGTGTAGTGCCGATCGAAAAATGCTGCACCGCAATGCTAAATGAAATGTCGCGTTGGTACAGTCCGCCTCCGTAGCTGAGTGGTCAGCGCGTCTCACTTGTATGCAATGGGCGCGGGTTCAATTCCCGGCCGTGTCGGTGATTTTCTTCGCTCGAGACTGGGTATGATGTTGTCCTTATCATCATTTCCTCACCATCGATACGCAAGTAGCCCCTGTGGCGTCGACTGAAAAGACTTGTAACTCGGCGGCCGAAATTCGCCAGGTGGGAACTTCTGGTTATCAATGCCATACGATCACTTCATTTTATTGGATACTTCCGATAAGAACCGAGCAAAGCCGAGACAGGCCGAGCCTCGGTATGCACATCAGTCTTGCTTGCGGTTTCGCACGCAGTGTTCAGTCTTTCTTTAAAGTGACTCACTTCATTAATTTCCAGGGAATTTGCTATTTAAGCTGGGATTCCAACTGTGGTGCAGATTAGCTTTCTACACATACCCAAAATATTTATCGAAGAGGGTAGTGTTAATTTCTAAGAAATTTAGAAATTACTGTTTGAGACTTGGTCATGGAGCCTTAACTATTGGAAAATGTAGATGGTGCTAAGGGCACGGAATAGAAAGGGCAGACCACTCTCAACAGGGCCATCCCAACCACAGTGTTATGGCTTTAAAACCAACCACCAAGTTGTTGCATGATTTTAATGTATTACAGTCTGTTGGCTACAAGGAGTGCAGAACAGATTGGTCTCTACCCTTTGTAACAGCAGAATAGTGAAAATATACAAACGTACGGCCAGAAAATTTGAGTAGGTTCCAAGGCCAAACAAATTCAAATATTGCAGTTACTTGGAAAATAGTCAAGTAAACCTCCAGAACTGAAAGATAAAGTACATACAATAATACTCGCGGAAAACCAGTAATAACAGAACAAACGTCTCATAGCCTTGGCAGATCATATTGAATCTAATACTTAGATAAAGTTAACGGAACAGAAGTGTGAAAACATTTCAAGAGAAAGCCTTCCTACTGACACAAAAAATAAGGAACCTCTGGATGAAATCACCAACCATTCATGACACAATGATGTTACAGTGGAACCTAACTCAGTAGCAGGAAAAGAGGCTTCGCAACAAATCACAAAATGCGTTCAGAAGAGGCAATCCTCAGATTCACAGAATATGGAAATAGATACAGACCAACAGAACACAATGCGAAGAAAGACAACAAATTAGAACAGCCAACAGAAAATAATCGGAGGAAAAAATATGGTGGATGTTGCCAAGCTATTAGAGCAGCGGTGCGGTAGTAATCTGAAGAGCATCTAGATCGTGCCACTGTGGAGAATAAAATACGCCAAGGAAAAAGATGAGCAACTGATGAAAGGAATGAAACTAACATTTTAGCAGCAGTAACACACACTGCAAATGTCACTAAGAGGCATCTCGGAAGTACGAAAATGATCAAATGAGTGCTCTGCGAACACTAAATTCAACCACATTTTATCCTCTTCACACTTAGCTGCATCTACAGCTTTATGGCAATGACTACCAAAAATGGTTACAGTTCTCCGAATGTTATCTACGAAAAGTGCAAAGTGATGCGACATATCTATGCAAAATTTTGTTTGAAGACTGAGCATCATTTACAAGCCATCGGCAAGTCATTCTTTGCAATGTGCATTAATCAACAGTTGAAAACTCACACTAACTCAAAGAAGAGGATAAAAATAACGCTCTTGGTATATCAAAGTTTGGTGCGTGTTTTTCAAGACCAGCACCATTGGTTCCTATTTTATTGATGGAAATCTGATTAGACTCAATTATCTTGAGTTCCTATGATATTCTGCTATCGCATGTATTGGAAGACATCCCACTCTACAAAGGCAATCAGAGTGGTACTAACACGACGGATATCTCTCCAACTGTGCACATGAAATGACACACCCTCTTAAGAGAACATTTGGAGAACCATGGAATGAAATTTCCTGGCAGATTAAAACTGTGTGCCAGAGCGAGACTCGAACTCGGGACCCGAGTCTGGTCCAGCACACAGTTTTAAACTGCCAGGAAGTTTCATATCAGCACACACTTCGCTGCAGAGTGAAAATCTCATTCTGGAAACATCCCTTAGGCTGTGGCTAAGCCATGTCTCCGCAATATCCTTTCTTCCAGGAGTGCTAGTTCTGCTAGGTTTCGCAGGAGAGCTTCTGTGAAGTTCGGAAAGTAGGAGACGAGGTACTGGCGGAAGTAAAGCTGTGTGGAAGGGCGTGAGTCGTGCTTGGGTAGCTCAGTTGGTAGAGCACATGCCCGTGGAAGGCAAAGGTCCCGGGTTCGAGTCTCGGTCCGGCACACAGTTTTAGTCTGCCAGGAAGTTTCATATCAGCGCACACTCCGCTGCAGAGTGAAAATCTCATTCTGGAACCATGGAATGGTCGTTCAAGAAACGCAAAGTGGTCTGCACACTCATCAAGCTTAACACCTCTACAGTTCTATCTGTAGTGGAAATTAAAAGAAGAGCTCTGTTAGGAAACATAGACGACTCCAGAAGGCATGAAATACCTTATAAAATGGGTCTATGCTGCCATTAACTTCAGATGAAATTCGGCGTGCATGCAGTATTGTTTCTCCAGACCGATCTGGGTAGCTCAGTGGTCAGCACACTGGACTCGTATTCGGGAGGACGACGGTTCAAACCCGTCCCCGACCATCTTGATTTAGGTCTTCCGTCATTTCCCTGAATCGCTTAAAGCAAATGCCACCATGGTTTCTTGTAAAGGGCACGGCCGATTTCCTTCTCCATCTTTCCCCAACCCGAGCTTCTGCTCCGTCTCTAATGACCTCTTTGTCGACGGAACGTTAAGCACTTATCTCCTGTTTTTTTTTCTTTATTGTTATTTTAATACCTTTACAATAAAGATAGGCCGGCAGCGGCCTATCTACGCCACTCTTCGGTCACAGTGAACACAAACAGGAAACAGAAAGACAGAAAAAGAAACAAACATGGTGGACAAAAACGGGACACAGACATAGTAAAAATAAATGAAGCCGTTCACTGGCGTACGGATTGGATAAAAAACGTTCATCACTGTACACAACGGGGAAGAACGAGTTTACACACGTTAACCGAGGAGCACAAACGGAGAGACACTGAAGCACTAATGCGAAGACACACACGAGCACTGGCGACGACCTCCGGCGCACGAGGATGCACTGTTCACGCACAAAGCCGTGGACCTGCCAAAGGGAAGAGGTGCGGATAGGAGGGAGAGGGGGAGTGTGTTGATGTCAGTGGCAGAGGAGAAGGGAGGGGAAGGGGAGAGGGTTGGAGGGGTTGCGGAAGCCCGGGGGGGGGGGGGGGGCGTAACTCCTGTTTCTCTAGAATCACTTTATAGCGTATAGCAACGCTCGAGGTCAACATTTTGAGCACATTGTATGACAGCCGTGATAACGGATACACGAACCGTACTTGAGTTACGTGTTTGCTTACATTTGGTGTAATAGGGCGACGTTTGTGGAACGTCTTCTGTGACTGCGGGACAGTAGTTTGTGGCGCTCTTATCTTGATACTATTTGATCAATCATTTACATATTGTGTAGTTGAAGTGCTCTTAGAAGACTGTTTCAAACGCAGCAAAAAAATACATAGTTCTATTAGAAAAAATAAAGTCGTTGTCGTGATTCGACGACTACAAACGATGAAGATCACTTGTGAACGTCAGGAAATTCGCCATATTATATAACTTGGCCGAAAACGCACCTCACTGTATTTATTCATTCTGAATATATTCTGGGGTGGCCTGTCTTAGCTGTCATACTCTGTACACACACACACACACACACACACACACACACACACTCCTTCCGAAAGCGAGGTGCGACGTAACTCTGATCGTGAGCGTCATACATTATCTCTCTATTCAGAACCCTCAGTAACAGAGGGTTAAAGGCGCGTCATACATTATCTCTCTATTCAGAACCCTCAGTAACAGAGGCTTAAAGGTGCTTCTCTCCAAAATAAAATGATAAAATTGGACATTTTGACGGGAAGTTGCACAGGCGAGAGAGTTTTTATACCCCGAATCCCTCTTATCCATAACAATTTACCATTTCTCTTTAAACGTGTATAATTCTTGGTGAGCTTATGTTATGCCATGACCATAAACGAAGTGCAATGCCAGACGCTACATGTTGCGGGCGTCGACCATAGTGGTTGTTTTTCACGCGACCAGTTCTATGTGGTTGTTATCCATGTCAGAGGAGCAAACAATGTCATCATTCACCATTCACTTGCCCAGTCATAGTACTTCAAACGTCGTGGACAAAGAAGCTTTATAAGCCAAAAATAAAAACTTGTATGAAGTCTCGGTCAGAGCTATAAATAAATACCCGAGCAAGGCAGGGTTTGCCAGCTAGTGTTAAATAAGTCACGTAAGTTTCAGAGTAGTGCTGTTTCGTGTGCATGATGAACAACTAACTGGGACATTCCAAAATGTTTTACTCTTTTTTATGTATGTGAACTAAATCTCATTTTCTTCGGAAATAAAAGTTATGTTTTTAATTCCGAGCCAGGAACGGTTTTCAGAGAAAATTGTGAATAATATGTTCCTTCGTGAAAGTCGCTAACTCTTCTCACTGGATAGACTTCGACATAATATTAAGAAAACGCAGTATAATCTGCTTCTTCCTGCAGAAAGTGTTACATTATTGATACAAGTAAGTTAATAATTTTTAAGATTTTTATATTCTTATATATACGAGTAAGTCACTATCATGAAGAAGAGCTGATGATAAAATTTCTTTTTTGAACAAGTAGTTTCGTTCCACAGTCCATCATCAGGTTCTCACATGAAAACATTTAAAACATCATACTAAGTGATATAATCAGTGGCGTCAAATAAAAAAAAATTCACGAATTCGTCACTGTTGCGAAATGTCAAAAAATTACATCGTCTATCTACAGTAATAATAAAACTGCAAAACCGTCGCATCTGCCAGTTTGTCTGTTTGAACACGATAAACTACTAGAAGAATTTTCATGTTGTTTTCACAGGTAACTTGAGCGTAGCTTGGGACAAGATGTAGGCTTTCTTTAATCAAAATCAGAACACACAAAAAAGATATCGTAATTTAAAGTTTTATCTAATATCATCTGCTCAGCTTATTATTTTGGATGTTTAATCATCAAGGTGTGGTACGCCAAAGCACCAATAGATAGCACTGTTAGTTTCATAACAGACCAAAAACACAAATTCACTTCGAATTCATGTGCCTAGGTATACCGATTTACTGATTTCACTTTATGTATTAAAAACTTAACGACATCGCTTTGCTTCTTTCAGTCGGTTATATTTACATTCTTCGCTAGGAGAATCGGATTTATTTAGTTTGATTTGTGATTTGTATACCACTCATAACATTTTGGTTCCATTTTCTTACGAATAAAAATGCCTAGAAAATGGTCGATTCCTTGCAAATAAGTCAGAATGGCTGAAAGCCTGAAGGCTACACAGTCACAAGAATCCAATGAAAATCATGAGATGAGACTATTTAGCTCAAGAACATCAGGCGTTAACTCGTTCTTTAGAAACTCCTTCCGAAAGCAAGGCACGACATAAGTCTGATCGAGAGCATCATGCGTTATCTCGCTACTCAAAACCCTTTGCTGTCAGAGGCTCAAAGTTACTTCTCCCTTCGTAACATCGTTGATGGGAAGTGACATGGGCGATCGAGTTTTTATACCTTATATCCCGCTTATTCCTAACAATTTACCAATTCTTTTTACACGTGTACAGTTCCCGGTGAGCTTATGTAATGTCATGACCATAAACAATGCACAAGGCCAGACGCCGCATGTTGTGAGCGTGGACCTAAGTGTTACTTGCTTTTCGCACAACTAGCTCTACATGGCTGTTGCCCATGTTAGTGAAGCAAACCAGACCTTCAGCCAGGTACCCAATCATACTGCTTTAAATGTTGTGTAGAAAGAAGCTTTACAAGTCAATAATAAATTTCACATGTATGAAGCCTCGGACACTGCTATAAATAAATACCTGGGCAACACCGGATTTCTCAGCTAGTCAATCATAAAAATATGCAATACAATGCACTCACTTTTATTATATTAACAGTCAGCATTAACATTACCACAGATGTTAAGTCCCATAGTGCTCAGAGCCATTAACATTACAAATGGAGGCATTCTACATTGCGTACTAAGAAGGCTTCCATTCGTAATCCTGATGCTGACTGTTAACATAGCTTGAATGAGGGCACCGCTCTGCACATTTTTGTAATTAACGATGTAAGTTTTTACTATTTCGCAACAATGACGAATTCATGGAGGTTATTATTTGACACCAATTATTCTATCACTTAGTATGATGATATAAATGTCTTTATGTCGGAATCTGACGATGATCTGGGGATTCAATGTGGTTGTTCAATGAAGGAGTTTTATCAGCAGCTTTTGGTGGTAAGTCATGACGTTTTTTTTTAATATTTAAGGGTTGTGGAGCATCACGTTCCTAAATTGTAAGTCACCAATATTAAAGTTAAGAATGCAGAGTGTTATAGGTTTTTGGAGACACATGGTGATTAGAAGTTTAATTTGATAACCAACATACATAGATCTTAAAGGTAAAGTTATCACGAACCAAAAGGTTCGATCGAATACAACAGATCTTTTAGCCAGCATGATGCTATTGGAGTTGGTATGCCGTTGCCTTCCTCCGACCTAAGACCTGATGTGCCCAGCCAGTGACAGGAGGACTTACGGTTTAACGAGTACTGTGAAGCACGGTGTAACTGATCATTTTTCATATTATTGCCACAGGTTTAAGAAGTACTAAGTGATAAATACACTCCTGGAAATTGAAATAAGAACACCGTGAATTCATTGTCCCAGGAAGGGGAAACTTTATTGACACATTCCTGGGGTCAGATACATCACATGATCACACTGACACAACCACAGGCACATAGACACAGGCAACAGAGCATGCACAATGTCGGCACTAGTACAGTGTATATCCACCTTTCGCAGCAATGCAGGCTGCTATTCTCCCATGGAGACGATCGTAGAGATCCTGGATGTAGTCCTGTGGAACGGCTTGCCATGCCATTTCCACCTGGCGCCTCAGTTGGACCAGCGTTCGTGCTGGACGTGCAGACCGCGTGAGACGACGCTTCATCCAGTCCCAAACATGCCTAATGGGGGACAGATCCGGAGATCTTGCTGGCCAGGGTAGTTGACTTACACCTTCTAGAGCACGTTGGGTGGCACGGGATACATGCGGACGTGCATTGTCCTGTTGGAACAGCAAGTTCCCTTGCCGGTCTAGGAATGGTAGAACGATGGGTTCGACGACGGTTTGGATGTACCGTGCACTATTCAGTGTCCCCTCGACGATCACCAGTGGTGTACGGCCAGTGTAGGAGATCGCTCCCCGCACCATGATGCCGAGTGTTGGCCCTGATTGCAGTCCTGATTGTGGCGCTCACCTGCACGGCGCCAAACACGCATACGACCATCATTGGCACCAAGGCAGAAGCGACTCTCATCGCTGAAGACGACACGTCTCCATTCGTCCCTCCATTCACGCCTGTCGCGACACCACTGGAGGCGGGCTGCACGATGTTGGGGCGTGAGCGGAAGACGGCGTAACGGTGTGCGGGACCGTAGCCCAGCTTCATGGAGACGGTTGCGAATGGTCCTCGCCGATACCCAGGAGCAACAGTGTCCCTAATTTGCTGGGAAGTGGCGGTGCGGTCCCCTACGGCACTGCGTAGGATCCTACGGTCTTGGCGTGCATCCGTGCGTCGCTGCGGTCCGGTCCCAGGTCGACGGGAACGTGCACCTTCCGCCGACCACTGGCGACAACATCGATGTACTGTGGAGACCTCACGCCCCACGTGTTGAGCAATTCGGCGGTACGTCCACCCGGCCTCCCGCATGCCCACTATACGCCCTCGCTCAAAGTCCGTCAACTGCACATACGGTTCACGTCCACGCTGTCGCGGCATGCTACCAGTGTTAAAGACTGCGATGGAGCTCCGTATGCCACGGCAAACTGGCTGACACTGACGGCGGCGGTGCACAAATGCTGCGCAGCTAGCGCCATTCGACGGCCAACACCGCGGTTCCTGGTGTGTCCGCTGTGCCGTGCGTGTGATCATTGCTTGTACAGCCCTCTCGCAGTGTGCGGAGCAAGTATGGTGGGTCTGACACACCGGTGTCAATGTGTTCTTTTTTCCATTTCCAGGAGTGTAAAAATCCAAGGATTAACGGGGGAACGAAGCCGAGACTTACGGATCCGCAGTCTAGCACTTCACAACTGAGTCTTACAAAACATTAAAATTTTGAATGCTTGGTACGAGAATAATTGTAGCGTATGGAAGTATGTAACCGATAAATTAGCCACTTTTCATCATTCAATTCATATCATAAGTCGTAAAGTATTAGGATAGGTCGATGGTAATTCAGTAGAGGTATACTGCACAATTCAAATTTAATGAACAGTTTGATAATATACGTCTCGTACGCATCTGTTAAGTAATACAACCCAGACCGTTGTCACCGACTGATGGTATTCAGCAGAGACAAGGGAGTGGCCCAAGGAAGTGTGATAGGACAGCTCTTGTTATCTAAGACGGTGTGCTGAAAAGTAATAGCTCCGAATTTCTTAAGTGGAACCTCTTAAAGTGTTGTAAATGAAACTAACGTCTTTATTCTTCACGTCTGTATATTTGCGCTAGAGGGCTCCGAATTGTAACATCAAATATGGTGGTGCCTAACGTAACTATGACAGTGCATGAGAAACAGCGTGCAGTAACCGAGTTTCGAGTTCCAAGAGTTTGTCCACACATGGAGCACCCTGTTCTTCAGCACGACAATGCCGGACCACGCACGAGTGCTGCGGCTTCTGCAGCAATCCGCCTTGGGTTCACTGTCATCGATCATCTTCCGTACAGTTTCGACTTGATCTCATCCGATTTTCATCTGTCTCCAAAACTTAAAGAACACCTTCGAGGGCTTCACTTTGATAGTGGTGAAGCTGTACGATAAGAGGTGAAGTTGTGCCGCCGTCAAGTCAAACATTCTACACTGACAGTATCAACAAAGTGGGAGAAATGTGTTCGTCACCAGAGCGACGATGTTGAGAAACAAATATGTACACACGAAAGATTTAGAATGCTAATAACGTTTGTTTTATTTAAGAAGCTTTAAGAATATTAATATAAAAAATTCGGAGGCATTACTTTTCTGCACGCCCTCGTATGTACATAAATGATCTGACGGATATGGTGAGCACCAGTATGTGACTGTTTCCTGATGCCATCGTAGTAAACGGTGAAGTATTGTCGTTGAGTGACTTTAGAAGGATGCAAGATGACTTAGACGGAATTTCAATTTCATCTGATGTATGGTAGTTTGTTGTAAATGCATAAAAATGTAAGTTAATGTAGATGACTAGGAAAAACAAATGTGTAATGTTCGAACAGAGCATTATTGGTGTGCCTACTGAGTCAATCACATCGATTAAATATCTAGGCGTAACGTTGCAAAGAGAGAGAAGATGAAACGACGGTACTAGAGTAGGTGAATGGTCAACTTCTGGTTACTGGGAGAATTTTAGAAAATGACAGCTCATCCACAAAGGAGACGACTTACAGAACTATTGTGTGGCCCATTCGTGAGAACTGCTCGAGTAATTTGGATCCGCACCAAGTAGGATTAAAGGAAGACATTGAAGAAATTCAGAGGTGTACTGCTAGGTTTGTTACCGGTAGGTTCGATTAACACGCGAGTGTTGCGGAGATGCTTCGCGAGCTCAAATGGGAATCCCTGGAGGGAAATGTTCTTTTCGCAAAACACTGTTGAGAATGTTTAGAGAACAAGCGTTTGTAGCGGGCTGCAGAACGATTCTACTGTGGCAACGTATATTTCGTGTAAAATACCGAGAAGATAGGATGAGAGAAATGAGGGCTCGTTCGGAGGCGTACAGTCAGTCGTTTTTCCCTCGCTCCATTTGCGAGTGGAGGTGGAAAGGAAATGATTACTAGTGGTACGTGGTACACTGAGCCATACACCATACGGTAACTTGCGGAGTATGTACATGTAGAGGTAATAAAAAGAATGGGAAATAAAAATAAAAGTCTGGCACTACACTTTCTCTGCGAAAATATTTTGGTAGCAGTTTGAGAATACATCGATTAATAAAGTGATTTAGTGACTCTACGTTTGGCTGAGAAGGGAGTGAAGTGAGTGGCTATAAAACTATTTGATAAGTTTGGGGCCGTGACCTCGGGTTGCAGGGAAGAGGCGCCAGTCGGCCGGATCTCCCCCGCCTCCCTCCGTACGCCAGGTCGTTGTCCGCTCCAGGGTGGCACCGAGCCAGCTATTGCCATTCACGAGCGACGAAAACGCTGTCTCATTTTTCCAATAGCTCGGCACAAATCAAATTAAATTTCACGTTCCTCTATTGTGTGCCCTCATGATGCAGAACGTTAGACTTCATTATACACAGTTACTATTAGCGCAGTACTCAAAAGTTGGTCTGGATGTCTTCCTGCAATATGTTTTTATCATAAAAGCATGTGCGCTATCATTTCACTTCATGTCGTTCTATATCGTTCCAATAACGCCAGGGAATCATATCAGTGACACTGTGTTTATTGAAGTCCCAACATTAATCTTTTTTTCTTATTACTGTAAGTCTTATACAGTTAAATTTATTTATGATTATGGCTAATGAAACGACAGGGGGAAATTAATTGTAAGGCCTTCTGGACTTCGTTTAAATCGTCCTACCTAGCCAGGTAGCGCGTTGATCAGCACGCTGGTCTCATATTCGAGAGGACAACAGTTGAAATCCCCGTCCAACCATCCAGTTCTAGGATTTCCGTGATTTCCGGAAATAGCTCCAGGGAAATGCCGGGTTGCTTCCTTTGACAAGGATACGGTAGACTTCCTTCCCCATCCTTTCGTAATCCGTAATTGTGTTCCGTCTTCAATGACACGTTCTCGACGGGATGTCAAACTCTTAATCTTCCTTCCTTTAATCGTACTGACTGTCTCATAGAACAAGGTAACCACTATCGTAATATTACCATTATATGTTCCTTTATAAGTTTATCTCAAACTTCATGCTACTTTCTTTGTAACAAAGTTGTGACTGCAAGTCACAAAATACAGTTACGCAGCCGAAAAAGTATTGAGATATTCATGGTGGTGAATAGCTGAACAGCGTTGTACGTTAGTAATAGGTGCAGTCAATATTTTTCGAATAGTTCATATATCCCGTCATTCCCAAAGGTTTCGAGACCGGATTAATAGAAAAAAGTTAAAATTGTAGTTTTGATGCTTCAAGTGATCGAAATAGTCTCCTTCCACTTGAGTAGGACGCACAGAACCATCATGCAACCACGTGAAATTGAAAGAATAGTTTTTTGGGATGTTGTCCAGCTCGTGCGTCATATTAGTCCGAATGTCGATTCTGTTAGGGTTGTTGGGGGAGGAGACCAGACAGCGAGCCGGCCGCTGTGGCCGAGCGGTTCTAGGCGCTTCAATCTGGAACCGCGCTGCTGCTACGGTCGCAGGTTCGAATCCCGCCTAGGGCATAGATGTGTGTGATGTCCTTAGGTTAGTTAGGTTTAAATAGTTCTAAGTCTAGGGGACTGATGAACTCAGATGTTCCGTGCCCTTTCAGAGGAACCATCCCGGTATTTGCTTGGAGTGATTTAGGGAAATCACGGTAAACCTAAATCAGAATGGCCGGACGCGCAATTGAACCGTCGTCCTCCCGAATACGAGTCCAGTTTGCTAGCCACTAAGCCACCTCGCTCGGTGTCGATTCTGTCGTTAAAGCGTTGACCAATAATGTGAATTTCTGTACTTTGTCGTTTTGTAACAGATTCATATTGATAACAACATGTCTCGTCACCCGTGATGATTTTTTCCAGAAAAGAATTGTCCGCGTTTTGTCACATCCCATAATTATTTTCAGGGGAAGGTTTTTTTCCGGCAGAAAGTAGTTATGTTCAAATGTAAAAAGTATCGAAGGATCCCACAGTTCAGAGATGTCAGCGATATGAGTTTATGGTTCCTCACATTCTCGCGATCGTGAGTGTCCTTTCCGGTATTGACTTGTACTTGTGCTTATCCTTCTGTGTTCAAGGGCTTGCAATAAGGAGTTACGAAGTTTTTCATTTTCAGGGAAAGTTATTGTGTTCGACCACAGAGAGAATCCTCACGAGAATCGCACGGTACACAGAAGCTTGTTACAGTAGTAAATTTGTCACCTCTCGCGCTTAATTTCATAATTTCGCACGGATGGGACTGAATTGTGCTTTTTCGCAGGCTTCGATGGCTTACTCAGTGTGAAAGTGCAACCGAAATATCAGCAGAAGCTGTTTTTAATTATAGTGTACTTCACATTTTTCATTTCAACATCTGAGCAGTAAATACTTATAAATAACACACTTCTATTCTACCCATGTACAAAAACTTTAGAGATGTTTATCTTTTGTTTAAGACTTTACGCCCCAACAGCTTCGAGGTCTTGAAGTTGTTTAGAAACTTAATCTAACATATCTTAGTTGACTCGCTGCGGCTAAAGGAGGGCAGTTAAGGTGTTAAAAATTTCTTGTTGCATTTATCTCGTAGTGAGATTCCACGGCCCACACGAAGGATGCGACTGTATAATTTCGTATAATAGGTGTCTTGCATTACTGTTTGATTAACGTTTCTAATTTATTTGTAATGTTGTGAAGAATGTATTAGAATGGTTAATCCGACACCTGACATACAGTTACGTCAATGTTCCCTTGGTTTTTTACTGTGATACCTAATTACTGCCGGCCTATGTGGCCGAGCGGTTCTAGGCACTTCAGTTCGGAACCGCGCGCCTGCTACGGTCGCAGGTTCGAATCCTGCTTCGAGCATGGATGTGTGTGATGTCCTTAGGTTAGTTAGGTTTAAGTAGTTCTAAGTCTAGGGAACTGATGACCTCAGATGTTAAGTCCCATAGTGCTTAGAGCCATCTGAACCATTTGATCGTAATTACTGAGATTTCTTAGCAACAGTGTAACCTTTCCACTCTGGAATACGTTTCCCTATTCATCGTACAATCCAGATTATTTTTCCAGGCGTGCTTCTTCTACATGTTATTCTCTGAAATATAATAATTGTTTTAAGAAATAAACAATGTTTATCAATTAATTCATTCCTGAATGAGTGAAACGACATTCAGACGCTTCGACATCGTGTTATACCATTAGCGACACTTTCTTGAAGGTTCTTGCAAAATTGTATCTCATCGCTAAGTCGAGCCTGATGGTTTAGTGATAATTCGAGCGCAAGGTCGAATCCCGGTGGGTCCACGGAAATTGACCATCTGCCTTTAATCTGGTTTTCTGCTCTCAGTGATGTGAAGAGTCACTACGCATGACACGTCGTTCGGAGTCCATGTCAACCTGTTGGCTCTCTACCCCTGTTGGATAACTTAGTAGATAGGGCCACACAAGTCACCGAAGTGGGGTTTGATTGAAAGACTTGCTCCCGGTCACTGGGCAACAGGACTAAATAAATTTATCGCTAAAGCATTATTTGCGTTCTATGAATCATGTAAGCAGTCACACGATCAATGCATGTTAATTTTTCCTCGTGCCACGTAATTAGTATCGATGCAAAGAAACAACACAATTCGCTTTGCTGTCATGTCTTGATAACTCGTTAACGAGAAAGATACCTTATTACACTACTGGCCATTACAATTGCTACACCACGAAGATGATGTGCTAGAGACGCGAAATGTAACCGACAGGAAGAAAATGCTGGGTTCAGGAGGGTAATACGGAACGCCGTGCTGGATCCCAACGGCCTCGTATCACTAGCAGTCGAAATGACAGGCATATATCCGCATGGCTGTAACGGATCGTGCAGCCACGACTCGATCCCTGAGTCAGCAGATGGGGATGTTTGCAAGACAACAACCGTCTGCACGAACAGTTCGACGACGTTTGCAGCAGCATGGACTATCAGCTCGGAGACCATGGCTGCACTTACCTTTGACGCTGCATCACAGACAGGAGCGCCTGCGATGGTGTACTCAACGACGAACCTGGGTGCACGAATGTCAAAACGTCATTTTTTCGGATGAATCCAGGTTCTGTTTACAGATCATAATGGTCGCATCCGTGTTTGGCGACACCGCGGTTAACGCACGTTGGAAGCGTGTATTCTTCATCGCCATACTGGCGTATCACCCGGCGTGATGGTATGGGGTGCCATTGGTTACACGTCTCGGTCACCTCTTGTTCGCATTGACGGCACTTTGAACAGTGGACGTTACATTTCAGATGTGTTGCCACCCATGGCTCTACCTGTCATTCAATCCCTGCGAAATCCTTTATTTCAGCAGGATAATGCACGACCGCATGTTGCAGGTCCTGTGCGGGCCTTTCTGGATACAGAAAATGTTCGACTGCTGCCCTGGCCGGTTTATTCTCCAGATCTCTCACCAACTGAAAATGTCTGGTCAATGGTGGCCGAGCAACTGGCAAGTCACAATACGCCAGTCACTACTCTTAATGAATCTTGATGAACTGTGGTATCGTGTTGAAGCTGCATGGGCAGCTGTACCTGTAGTCGCCACCCAAGCTCTGTTTGACTCAATGCCCACGCGTATCAAGGCCGTTATTACGGCCAGAGGTGTTTGTTCTGGGTACTGATTTCTCAGGATCTATGCACCCAAATTGCGTGAAAATGTAATCACATGTCAGTTCTAGTATAATATATTTGTCCAATGAATACCCGTTTATCATCTACATTTGTTCTTGGTGTAGCAATTTTAATGGCCAGTAGTGTACGTTCGACAATATAGGGACGGAAAATGTTTTTCGCTTTAGAAATGCATGATGTTAAATCGTTGGAGGTAATGCTTTGAAACAATTATTCTTCTGAAATTATAAAGTAATATTTTCTGTCCTGATTCGAAAGCTTTTACTGTCAAGCGTATTTTATACGATTGTAGGTTTTCACCCGACCGTGTGAGATTTAGTGTATACCTTTTGCAACAATTACTGTTAGCATCGAACGTTTGCTGTTGCATAAAACGTCGATATCAATTTCATCTGTCGAGTTTGGCATTGCTATAGAACCATTAATTCTTTTTTTAAAAAAGGAAAAGTCTGAATCAACAAGATAAACGTGAAAACTACCGATTATGAGTACTTGGTATGTCATTTATGTATTTTTAGATCACAACGATATTATTTAGACAAAGAAGTTAAAAACTGTTTACAATTAGCAATTAGTTGTTAATATACTACCGACCAAGGTGGCGCACCGGACTCGAATTCGGGAGGACGAAAATTCAAATCCCTCTCTGCCCATCCAAATTTGTGTTTTCTGTGATTTCACTCGATAGATTAATGCAAATTTGAGGATGGTTCCTTTGAAAACGTACGGTACCCTAACCCCTTCTTCCCTCATCCGAGCTTGTGCTCCGTCTCTAATGACCTCGCTGTCGACAGGACATTAAACTTTATATTCGTTCCTTTTTTAAAAATATATTGAGTCATTAAACACAAGAGGGAATATCTGTTGTCTGAAGAAAACTATTATGTTTGCTTGTACTAGGTTCCTGGTGGAAGCTGGGAATAACACTTGAATACGATTTACAGGGTGTTACAAAAAGGTACGGCCAAACGTTCAGGAAACATTCCTCACACACAAATAAAGAAAAGATGTTATGTGGACATGTGTCCGGAAACGCTTAATTTCCATGTTAGAACTCATTTTAGTTTCGTCAATATGTACTGTACTTCCTCGATTAATCGCCAGTTGGCCCAATTGAAGGAAGGTAATGTTGACTTCGGTGTTTGTGTTGACATGCGACTCATTGCTCTATAGTACTAGTATCAAGCACATCAGTACGTAGGATCAACAGGTTAGTGTTCATCACGAACGTGGTTTTGCAGTCAGTGCAATGTTTACAAATGCGGAGTTGGCAGATGCCCATTTGATGTATGGATTAGCACGGGGCAATAGCCGTGGCGCGGTACGTTTGTATCGAGACAGATTTCCAGAACGAAGGTGTCCCGACAGGAAGACGTTCGAAGCAATTGATCGGCGTCTTAGGGAGCGCAGAACATTCCAGCCTATGACTCGCGACTGGGGAAGACCTAGAACGACAAGGACACCTACAATGGACGAGGCAATTCTTCGTGCAGTTGACGATAACCCTAATGTCAGCGTCAGAGAAGTTGCTGCTGTGCGAGGTAACGTTGACCACGTCACTGTATGGAGAGTGCTACGCGAGAACCAGTTGTTTCCGCACCATGTACAGCGTGTGCAGGCACTATCAGCAGCTGATTGGCCTCCACGGGTACACTTCTGCGAATGGTTCGTCCAACAATGTGTCAATCCTTATTTCAGTGCAAATGTTCTCTTTACGGATGAGGCTTCATTCCAACGTGATCAAATTGTAAATTTTCACAATCAACATGTGTGGGCTGACGAGAATCCGCACGCAATTGTGCAATCACGTCATGAACACAGATTTTCTGTGAACGTTTGCGCAGGCATTGTTGGTGATGTCTTGATTGGGCCCCATGTTCTTCCACCTACGCTCAATGGAGCACGTTATCATGATTTCATACGGAATACTCTACCTATGCTGCTAGAACATGTGCCTTTACAAGTACAACACAACATGTGGTTCATGCACGATGGAGCTCCTGCACATTTCAGTCGAAGCGTTCGTACGCTTCTCAACAACAGATTCGGTGGCCAATGGATTGGTAGAGGCGGACCAGTTCCATGGCCTCCACGCTCTCCTGACCTCAACCCACTTGACTTTCATTTATGGGGGCATTTGAAAGCTCTTGTCTACGCAACCCCGGTACCAAATGCAGAGACTCTTCGTGCTCGTATTGTGGACGGCTGTGATACAATACGCCATTCTCCAGGGCTGCATCAGCGCATCAGGGATTCCATGCGACGGAGGGTGGATGCATGTATCCTCGCTAACGGAGGACGTTTTGAACATTTCCTGTAACAAAGTGTTTGAAGTCACGCTGGTACGTTCTGTTGCTGTGTGTTTCCATTCCATGATTAATGTGATTTGAAGAGAAGTAATAAAATGAGCTCTAACATGGAAAGTAAGCGTTTCCAGACACATGTCCACATAACATATTTTCTTTCTTTGTGTGTGAGGAATGTTTCCTTAAAGTTTGGCCTTACCTTTTTGTAACACGCCGTATAGCTATCGCTGTGAGAAACGACAGATATGTTTGCTGAAAGTCAGTCTTGTAGTTCAACCTATGAGCTTTCACGCAGATCTTTTTGTGTGCTTTGTCATTGTATCTGGCGCGTTTTATACCATGACAAAATAAACCAAACCTTAATTGTTCCGCAAGTTCAAGAAAGGTTGGGTAAAACAGGGCAACAAATATAAATCATTGCCAACCTCACAGGGTAGCTTTCAGTGTCTAGTTACGGTACAAAGTGATGAAAATTGCTGTGTCAAACCCGTTTTTGCCACTTTGAGCCCCCAGGAGAGAAGATAAAAACAGCTTGGAGGCCACGCGCTATCAGATTTTCAGTGACTTTTTGACGATTCTGGTCACAACAAAGATGATGTTAGCTGTTACTTCATGCATCTTAATGCAACGGAATCTACATGACGAGGGGCACGGAGACGCCTAGGATGACTGAATCGTTCAGTATTATTTGGATCTGATATAGTTTATGGCTTTTGACAGTCTTTTCTTACCACATTCGCCCATCAGGCAACAAAGGGTTTGAATCTGCCAAAATGAATTATAGAGGGGATTTTTGCGTGGAAGCAAATGGTATCTCAGAAGCAATGCAGTCGCTATATCTCATGAGTTTGAAATTAAACCTCTGCAACATACGAGACTGCTCTGTCTCTTAATTAGGTGTGTTTCAGAAGTCACAAATGTTCGTAATTTATCGTTGTCAACGGTTACTAACGCGTGTGTAAATGTCTAAATTTCGCTCTTCATATTGTCCGTGATTGTACTTTTTGTAACCATCACTGCATGGATCGTTCACACTCAAGGCCGTGAACGCCCTTTTGACACCACAAGTCAGCTCTCAGTGTTTTGCTGCAGTCAACATTCAGTCATCTTCGGTACCAGTCAAATGGTTCAAATGGCTCTGAGCACTATGGGACTTAACAGCTGTGGTCATCAGTCCCCTAGAACTTAGAACTACTTAAACCGAACTAACCTAAGGACATCACACACATCCATGCCCGAGGCAGGATTCGAACCTGCGACCGTAGCAGTTGCGCGGTTCCGGACTGCGCGCCTAGAACCGCGAGACCACCGCGGCCGGCTCGGTACCAGTCATGGAACAAGGATTTGAAGTGGAGCAAGTAAACTAATCTATACTATCTGATCACAAGTGTCCGGACGTCTATTTGTGTCCAACCTTCGACTAACGGGAAAGTAATATTTGTTGCGGGGGGCTGGAATGAAGTCGGCGTTCTGACTCATCCCAAAGCTGTTCCATTGTGTTCAGGTCGGGACTCTGGGGTGCCAGTTCTTGTCAGGAATGTTATTGTCCACACATCATTTCCTCACAGATGCTGCTTTATGGCAGGGTGAATTGTCATGCTGATACAAACACTCATCCCCTCCGAACTGTTACTCTGCTCTACACTGTGCACGATGCTGTAAAATGTGTTCATACCGTTCCACATTCAGCTTCTTCTTAAGCTCAGTAAGGGGACAACGCCCTAACCACAAGAAACGCTCCCGTACCGAAACACAACCTCCTTTCTACTTCACTGTTCGGACTACACATGATGGCAGGTGACCATTCCATCGGGCTGCCACAGGGTATAGCGTGATTTATCGCTCCAAATTATCCGTTTCCAGACATCCACTGTACAGTGGCATCGCTTCTTACACCACCCCAAGCGTCGTTTGGTATTGAGCACAGAAAGGTCTGGCCTACGAGCAACTGCTAGACCACTCTACCCCATTTTTTGAACCGCCTATGCACAGTCATTGTGCTAGCAGGACTGCTGGTAGCCCTATGGAACTCACTAGTGACTCCCTCCTCTGGTTTCATTCGATTTTTTACAACCACCCTCCACAACGCTCCATGGTCACTGTCCGTCAGTATATGGTTGATTTTGTTATTGCGGTGGTTGTCCCTTCGCGTTTCCACTACAGAACCGCATCACCAGCAGTGAAATTGGGCAGCTTCATAAGTACTGAAATAACGCTGATGGATTTGTTACTCAGGTGATTCCACGATCGAAGTCACTGAGCTCTCCAGTTCTGTCGTTACTGCTTTCCTACTGACAACACAATACTCCCCCGCCTGCTTTTATGTCGACATGTCCGCCTCTCGTGTCATCTAGTGGTCAATTCCACATTACATAGGGATGTACAGATACTTTTAATCAGATAATTTATCTCATGGCTTAGCAGAGTGCTACGACGTATAGTGGCGATTACGAAGAATGCAGACAGAATACTGCTAGCCTTAAAACATCAGCCCAGAAAATGGGAAAGGACATAAAGGGAGGTACAGTCTGGAACCGCGCCCACGCTACGGTCGCAGGTTCGAATCTTGCCTCGGTCATGGATGTGTGTGTTGCCCTTAGGTCAGTTAGGTTTAAGTAGTTCTAAGTTCTAGGGGACTGATCACCTCAGAAGTTAAGTCCCATAGTGGTCAGAGACATTTTGAACCATAAAGGAAGGCAATGTGCATTCAGTGTTCAAATCAAGGAACGTATGAAGATATTATCTCAGCAGCAGTTGAAGGCACAATTGCGACCATGTGTAAATTAGAGCTAATGGAGCCTGTCACTTGGATTCTGAGGCCATGTTTGCTTGCCTCCTTAGATTCTCATAAGACGGCTATGGAGTGTATTACACACTAATGTAAGAGTCTGTGTATGGAATTGCACACAATATTATTGTCAAAGACTACGTCCATTTAGGGTAAATATTGCCCCAGGGACTCGAAAATGATCATATCAGATCGAAATAACACTACAAATATGTGGAAATTTTGAGGTACTAGCTGCTCCCTATGGTGATACTATATATATTTATGAAAAAAGTCCTGGGTATGTATTTACTCCAATCTTCTATTAGTTCATCTCCTTCTTCGGCCTATCTTTGTCTACCTCCTCCTTCCCACCTCTCTGTCCATCTTCTCCACCCCCTCTATTTGTTCATCTCCTGCATCCAACACTCTACCCATCTCCTCCTGCTCCCTCCCTCTCTCCAGTCCCTCCTGTTTCCCTCTCACTGTCCATTTCTTCCTCCTCCCTCTCTGTCCATCCCCTACTTACCTCTCTGTCCATCACCTCCTTCCCCATGACTGTGCCCATCTCCACCTTTCCCTCTCTATCCATCACCTCATCCCCCCATCTGTCCTGACATTATGATCCCCACCCAAACAAGAAGCTTGCAGTTCTTATTATCCAGTATTCATTTCCATTGTAACTAAAAGGTATACCAAATTTTGTTGAAATCGTTCCTGGGATTTCACGTGAGAATTTTATCTATAGCTTTGCCCACATATGCACAAGCCAAATATATTTCACTTGTGTTTAAAGTATTTCACATGTTCAAATAGTTCAAATGGCTCTGAGCACTATGGGTCTTAACAATTGAGGTCATCAGTCCCCAAGAACTTAGAACTACTTACACTTAACTAACCTAAGGACATCACACACATCCATGCCCGAGGCAGGATTCGAACCCGCGACCGTAGCGATCCCGCGGTTTCAGACTGAAGCGCCTAGAACCGCTCGGCCACAACAGCCGGCTGTTGGGGGTGGTGGGGGTCTGGAATGAAGTCGACGTTCTAACTCATCCCAAAGTTATTTCACATGTATTTGTACATGTATTTCACTTGCATTTCTGGCGAATTTCGACCTACAGTTTCACATTCACGTAGCTTAGATTTTATGACGTCTTATCTCCTGAACTATGTGTCGTATAATATTATCTCTTTGCATGTACACTCAACAGTACAAAAAGCGGGCCAACCCTAAATACGCTACTGGCCATTAAAATTGCTACACCACGAAGATGACATGCTACAGACGCGAAATTTAGCCGACAGGAAGAAGATGCTGTGATATGCAAATGATTAGCTTTTCAGAGCATTCACACAAGGTTGGCGCCGGTAGCGACACGTACAACGCACTGACATGAGGAAAGTTTCCAACCGATTTCTCATACACAAACAGCAGTTAATCGGCGTTGCCTCGTGAAACGTTGTTGTGATGCATCGTGTAAGGAGGAGAAATGCGTACCATCACGTTTCCGACTTTGATAAAGGTTGGATTGTAGCCTATCGCGATTGCAGTTTATCGTATCGCGACACTGCTACTCGCGTTGGTCGAGATCCAGTGACTGTTAGCAGAATACTGAATCGGTGGGTTCAGGAGGGTAATACGGCCTCGTATCACTATCAGTCGAGATGACAGGCATCTTATCCGCATGTCTGTAACGGATCGTGCAGCCACGTCTCGATCCCTGAGTCAACAGATGGGGACGTTTCCAAGACAACATCCATCTGCACGATCAGTTCGACGACGTTTGCAGCAGCATGGACTATCAGCTCGGTAACCATGGCTGCGGTTACCCTTGACGCTGCATCATAGACAGGAGCGCCTGCGATGGTGTACTCAACGACGAACCTGGGTGCACGAATGGCAAAACGCCATTTTTTCGGATGAATCCAGGTTCTGTTCACAGCATCATGATGGTCGCATCCGTGTTTGGCGAGATCGCGGTGAACGCACATTGGAAGCATGTATTCGTCATCGCCATACTTGCGTATCACCCGGCGTGATGGTATGGGGTGCCATTGGTTACACGTCTCGGTCACCTCTTGTTCGCATTGACGGTACTTTGAACAGTGGACGTTACATGTCAGATGTGTTACGACCCGTGGCTCTACCCTTCACTCGATCCCTGCGAAACCCTACATTTCAACAGGATAATACGCGACCGCAATTTGCAGGTCCTGTACGGGTCTTTCTGGATACAAATATGTTCGACTGCTGCCCTGGCCAGCACAGTCTCCAGATCTCTCACCAATTGAAAACGTCTGGTCAATGATGGCTAAGAAACTGGGTCGTCACAATACGCCAGTCACTACTCTTGATGAACTGCGGTAACTTTCCAACCGATTTCTCATACACAAACAGCAGTTGACCGGCGTTGCCTGGTAAAACGTTGTTGTGATGCCTCGTATAAGGAGATGAAATTCGTACCACCACGTTTCCGACTTTGATAAAGGTCGGATTGTAGCCTATCGCGATTGCGGTTAATCGTATCGCGACATTGCTGCTCGCGTTGGTCGAGATCCAATGACTGTTAGCAGAATATGGAATCGGTGGGTTCAGGAAGGTAATGCGGAACGCCGTGCTGGATCCCAACGGTCTCGTATCACTAGCAGTCGAGATGACAGGCATCTTATCCGCATGTCTGTAACGGATCGCGCAGCCACTTCTCGATCTCTGAGTCAACATATGGGGACGTTTGCAAGACACCAACCATCTGCACGAACAGTTCGACGACGTTTGCAGCAGCATGGACTATCAGCTCGGAGACCATGGCTGCGGTTATCCTTGACGCTGCATCACAGACAGGAGGGCCTGTGATGGTGTACTCAACGACGAACCGGGGTGCACGAATGGCAAAACATAATTTTTTCAGATGAATCCAGGTTCTGTTTACAGCATCGTGATGGTCGCATTGCAACGCCGGAAATGTATATCCTCCTATTTCCATCTATTGTACTATAAATTTTTTGTCCTTATTTTGTTACCTGAAGATATGACATTTATGTGTCTTGATATATTGTAATTGTTCTACTATATATATGCATTTATGTCGATGTATAATTGTTTTGTTTTGTAAAAACTATTTGTATTTTTACGCTGGGTCTTGCCAAGGGAAAACTATGCTATCGAACGATTACATCGATAGGTCGTGTGGAGAACTAAAGTGTTTAGGATCTTTGGTAAGGTTAACTCTACCGCGTGGAGCGCGGGCAGGTGAGAGTCTGGCTGGGGTAGGGCGGTGGAGGAGGTGTGTTGTGTGACGGTCCCGCGAGTTGCCGCGCTTTCGGGGTTTGGCAGCATGTAATTGCGCTCGACTTGCTATGATAGTTTCTAACACGGTGTCGCGGACGGGAAGCATTAGCTGGCGCACATCAAGAGCCCGTTTGGCCTGGTGACAGTGTCGAGAAGAAGGTGCGCCAGCATCCAGCTTCTGCAACAGCGACGGCCGACAATGAGTGACTGTCGCCACCTCCCCGATCGATGACTGCAAACCTTCAATCAACCAACAAGGAAGACTAAAAGCACGTAAAGTTTTAGAACTGTATGGCAGACCTCAGCTTTTCAAACTGTTGCATAAAAAAATACAGCAACTTAGCATGAACCTTTGTTGCTCATTGTCCCAATTGCATTACCAAGCAGGGTCCCTTCCTTTTCTGGAATGAACCCGAGTGTCGTTGAAATTCATACGCCAGCATTAAAGTAATATCATTCCATTTCACTGCTTTAATTTCAAAGTTCAGTTAAAGTATTCATAGCTGGCTACAATATTTAGATTACACAAGCAGAAATTAAGAATGCGAGTTTAATTACCATATTTGAGCTTACCTGTGACTGCAGCTTAGCTTGGTACGTACTAAATTTTACTATTGTTAATTGTTCAGAATCATTTAATTCAAGTTCAAAGTTAAATCTCTTATTTCTAAATTGCGTAGATTCAAGTAGCTTTTGAAATGATTGTTGAGGTAGCCCAAGACTAAGCTTATTTTATTGAATTTCGTAGTGCTTCAGAAACAAAGTTCACTATTAATTTCAGTCACTAAATTAACTTTCTGTTTTCCGGTTCTATTAATTCTTTTGCTAAATTAAGTAAGAGTGTAGCTAAAGTTATTACTTCTGACAAAACATTCAGTTTTCACACAACACGTGTCAACCTTCAGTTGCCACGCTTTTAGTGCTAATTATATGTGCAATAACCTTTCTTTTTCAGTTATTATAGTAGTTGTCCATAGGACTGGCGACCATAATTTTCCCCAAATCTCAAATACCTAATTAACGCCAGTTAATTGTTAACGTAACGACCGCACATTTACTTTCTTTATTAATTTTACCCTTTTCTCAAAATTAATTCCCACCAATTTCATTTGCATTTTTCCTTTCATTTAGATGTAACCCTTTCCTCCCTCTTTACCGACAAATTAACTTCGGTGACGATTGATTTTACCAAATTTCCATTTAGTGCATGCGGTTTAATTTTTCACTTTCATTAAAGTCGATAAGTGAGGGGGAGGTTACAGCATCCGTGTTTGGCGACATCGCGGTGAACGCACATTGGAAGCGTGTATTCGTCGGAGTATCACCCGGCGTGATGGTATGGGGTGCCATTGGTTACCCGTCTCGGTAACCACTTGTTCGCATTGACGGCACTTTGAACAGTGGACGTTACATTTCAGATGTGTTACGACCCGTGGCTCTACCCTTCATTCGATCCCTGCGAAACCCTACATTTCAGCAGGATAATGCACGACCGCATGTTGCAGGTCCTGTACGGGCCTTTCTGGATACAGAAAATGTTTGACTGCTGCCCTGGCCAGCACATTCTCCATATCTCTCACCAATTGAAAACGTCTGGTCAATGGTGGCCGAGCAACTGGCTCGTCACAATACGCCAGTCACTACTCTTGATGAACTGTGGTATCGTGTTGAAGCTGCATAGGCAGCTGTACCTGTACACGCCATCCAAGCTCTGTTTGACTCAATGCCCAGGCGTATCAAGGCCGTTATTACGGCCAGAGGTTGTTGTTCTGGGTACTGATGTCTCAGGATCTATGCACCCAAATTGCGTGAAAATGTAATCACATGTCAGTTCTAGTATAATATATTTGTCCAATGAATACCCGTTTATCATCTGCATTTCTTCTTGGTGTAGCAATTTTAATGGCCAGTAGTGTACAATGTGTAGGCCGCAGCTGTATCGCAGTTCCTCTAAACCATCTGCACTACATTCGTTTGACTATGCAAAAAGTGTACCACAAGAGACTATTAGAGAACACTGCTGTTTATGGCAGTCAGTCCAGATGTAAACTAATACTGTCATACAAAAGATATCATAAAACACGTCATAGAGATGAGACAGTCCTTAATGTTTGTAAGTGAAACCTCATTACAATAAGTAACACTTCAGAAGTTTTATCACACACCTTAAATGACATGACGGGTTGTTGCTAGTGATCCGAATCTGAACCCACTGCTAACCGAACAAAGCTCGAGTGTGTGATCGAGTGTCGACTAGGCATAAAGAGACGCAAAATACCGAAGTGTTCACCAGTGTCAGTTTACAAGGCCAGAAATCAATGACGATACGTTTAGCATTGCACTGGGAACCCCATGAAGCTTATATTGGTCTTGAGAAGTAACCACGAAAGGTATGTAATAAGGTCCAATGCGTAAGTGTGAAACACCACGGAGTAAAATTGTGGTGATGGATGGGGAGTAGACTCTATATTAATTGTTAACTAAGCACAATCAGATGTCAGATGTATAATATATTCATCAAGAACGTGATACTGGAACCAGAAACAACGATACAAATCAGTTTTACCTGAAGGGATTCGAACCCGGCACCTTTAGCTGTTGTGTGGTAGCTATGAATAAACATGAAATACTTATTGTTTCTTCACCAGCAGCGAGATGTGTACATGTTCGGCTGGAGGTAACGAGACAAATAGTTCTGTGCTGCCTGGGACTCTAACCCCAGGCATATCGTCGTTGTTGACCCCATACGAAGAGATGTCAACTATCAAATTCTCTTTGTCCAGTAGTTAGGATCGCGCCACTCGTAGAGACATAGAGAAGTTTGGCATCGCGAGGAAACAACGAAATGATTAGACAGTATCGAAGGGTTCAAATTTAGAGGAAAATTGGAATCGGAGCTCGAATCCCAGTCCAGCGCCCATATTTTCAAAATCTCAAGCTCACTTAAAATAAAAAATGAAGGTCCTATGACATTACATGATGATTGTTTTGTTTGATGATGATGTTTCGTTTGTGGGGCGCTCAACTGCGCGGTTATCAGCGCCCGTACGAAGTCCCAATTTTTACATAGTCAAATTTTTACGCAATCCAATCTTGCCACTGTCATGAATGATGACGATGAAATGATGAGGGCAACACAAACACCCAGTCTCGGGGCAGAAAAAAATCCCCAATCCGGTCAGGAATCGAACCCGGGACTCCGTGATGCAGAGGCAGCAACACTGGCCACTAGACCACGGGCTGCGGACTGATTGGTTTATGAACTGAAATAACACTGATAGTGTAAGAAACCTTATTATAGACAGCGTTTCTGTTAGTAGCGACTTCCACCTCTGTCTGCCAAAACTAATCCAACTCTTTTCCAGTCACTAGCGAATGGACATGCTTAAGGTTGATTTGGAACCATGGCACAGTCCTGCGTTCTTTATTTAGAGTTACTGGAGGTGAAGAACTTATGTTTGTGGCTGTTAAAAACTGGTACGCCCAGCGAGAATCGAACCCACACCTTTGCCATTACAAGCTAGACTCTGTGCAACCAACCACCCAACATCACGTGTCTTAGCATCATGTTTGTCATAATGGGGTACGCAGCAAACGTCACGAGAAGTGTTGACTTCCACTTGAGCCGTTGTTGTGAATAACCTATTCGTGGTCTAGTAGTCAACGTCATGCAGTACGAATGCAAACCAGTGGTATAAAACCCATCCTTCTCCTTTCTTTTTTTTAAAGCCACATTCCATGTGTCTCCTAAGAGCATCAGTCTGACAGAATGTCAGAGACAGTTTCGTTCACTTTACAACCAGCCAGTAATAGAAAAATCTTGCAGAAACATGTTTGTGAAAGGGCTCGTGGGTGTCTGTGGTGATAATACCAGTTTCAGTGTCATCAGCCACCGGTCGCTTGATACAGACCGGCGTCCGCCCACGTGATCGCGTAGCATCGGGCATAGAGCCTATGACCTCCAGCGGACTTCTCTGCGCTCGAATTAGCAAGTGTAACATTATGGAATGTTGGATATGAAATGATACTATGGTTGAGTATGCTTCTGGCGATTTTGTATCTTATGTTTCTAGAAGCGTATTCAACAACTGTTTTATTTTGTTCATGTTTGTAGTATAGCTGGTGCTATGACAATTTGAATATTTCTTATTTTTGACGTTATGGGGAGTGTCGTTTATGCAGTAAAAAACGGAGTCTAAAACTGAGTAAAATCTAACATTTGTGACATTGTGTTCCGTTTGTGTATGGAGTGAGTGTTGTCGAGAAAATCAAGTTGTATCGTTTCAAGAACGATCGTTTTGAGATAAATTAATCACCACATTCAGGAAGACAAACAGGCATTGATGAAGGAGGTGTCTGCGATTTACTACCGTCGTCACTGACAGTGTATCCGATGACTGGCAACTGTGACGACCAATTAACCTTTTTGCGACACTTGCCTTCAGCAGTTATATCGAGGTTAAAAAGAAGGAAGAAGGATTACGGTAAAAAGTCTCATCGACAACGAGATTAGACGCAAAGTAGAATCTCGAACTGGGAAGGATGGGAAGGAAGTTGTCTCTGCCCTTGAAAAGGATTGATGGAGGCACTTGCCGTAATAGAGTTAAGGAAATCACCGTAAACCTAAATCAGTACAGCCTGATGGTGATTAGAAGTAACGTACAGTAATTTTATAAGGAGAAAATAGTGGATAAGCCGTAACAAAATTATCTCAAACGATGGCCTATATACGTCAACAAAATTTAGTGTTATCGATGTACATCTGGTGGCACAATGAAGGTGCTTTGCGTTTCAACCTAATTCACAGGGATGTGTCCTTTGCAGATGAAATTTGTTGCCAACAAATGAGATGCCTTGCAGAGTAACAAATGCGACCTGGAAGACAGCTTGTCCGCCGCTCGTGGTCTCGCGGTAGCGTTCTCGCTTCCCGAGCACGGGGTCCCGGGTTCGATTCCCGGCGGGGTCAGGGATTTTCACCTGCCTCGAGATGACTGGGTGTTTGTGTTGTCCACATCATTTCATCATCATCCAGGAAAGTGGCGAAATTGGACTGAGCAAAGATTGGGTAATTGTACGGGCGCTGATAACCACGCAGTTGAACGCCCCACAAACCAAACATCATCATCATCTGGAAGACAGCACCAAGGAGCTTGGTTGGCAAACACGCCTCCAGCGCTTCTTGTAATGTGGCACCCCATGTGTTTACCTTTCTCGGCCCTTATCCATCAGCCATCAAGGAAGTTAGTTGCTTTTTTGTTTGTTTGTTTGTTTGTTCTTGTTTGCTTTTTTTTTGGCAATTGCATTTCAAAAGTGCCGTATCTCAGAATAAGCAAGTCGCTACATGCGTGGGATGGAAAAACTTCCTGCGCATCATCAGAGAGTTTTCGATAATGAGGTGGAATATATTGTTGGAAATTTCTCTCATATTTGAGTCTATTTTGGTCAATAACCTAACGGGAAACGCTATTCATATGTACTACGCTAGTACAACTGGTGTCTCGTCGAAATACCATACAACGAATGGCTGTCTTAATTCAACGTGAAGTCTCTTGTCATACACATGTAGCTTTACCGGACTAAGACGTAAGTACGACAATGCGGCCTAATATGGTTGCGAGAGTAGCTGTTGAATGAAACACCGTTAACAGAGTACGATTTCATTAACAGATTTGTATATTTTCAGAAGCAGTTCCGCAGTGTTTCTTACCTCTAGATCTACAGGTTACTGAACGTAGCGAGACGTCTTACGATGGCAAAATGTCTAAAGAAGTTGATCTGAGTCTGTTAGAGCTGTTTGTAGTTCTGTTACAGAGGATGTAAAATGTTACTCTCGTGCAAGTTTGGAACTGAGAGCTACTGCCTCTTACTCTTTGCAGTGTGTCGATATTTTCATGATGAAAGCGACCAACTGCAACGTTCATCACCTCCTCATTGCTCTTGTGATGGCTGATACAAATACTTCACAGTTCAGACAGTGAGATTAGTTGTAATTGCTGCGTGAAAGTAATCTCCCGTGTCTGTAAACATACACGAGGGTTGGAACTTTAATAGTGGCAACTATTTATTTACAGCTCGTACAAAACAGGTACGTGTTTCAAAGTTTCACTGACCTCCAAAGTAGTCACCAGCATTGTGTATAACCCGTTGCCAGCGATGTGGAAGACGTAGGATACTGTTAGCAGTGCCAGTTGTATTGACAGTTCGAGCGGCGCGGTCTATTGCCCGACGAATTTGTAGCAGTTCTGAAGTGAATGCCGTGAAGTGTTTCCTTCAGTTTAGAATTCGTGTTGAACTCACGAGCGCATAAGTCAGGGGAGTGCAGTAGGTGGTATAGCACTTAGCAGCCCCATCAGTCAAACAAATCTAACAGCTTGCACTGTACGTGCTTGAGCATTGTCTTGCAAAATGATGGCCAAGTCCTGCAAAAATGTCATCACTTCTGTCTCTGTACAATTCATTTTTGGAACACAACCTACGATCAGCTTAGAGACAGAAGTGATGACACTTTCTGCAGGACCTCACCATCATTTTGTAGGACAATGCTCAATCACGTACAGTGCAAGCTGCAACTTTCTAAACTGAAGTTAACACTTTACGGCATTCGCTTCAGAATTGCTACAAATTCGTCGGGCAATAGACCGCGCCGCTCGAACTGTCAATACAATTGGCACTGCTAAGAGCATCCTACGTCTTCCACATCGCTGGCAACGGGTTATACACAATTGAGGAGCGCAGATTGTACATTATCGATGCAGCGGCTTAATTACTTTTCCTACGACGTCATAAGGAGTATTCTAGTATTTACGGTGAGGGGGAAGAATAGAAAGTTGCACAGACCACCGAAATACATAAAAAAATCCAATTGATTGAAATCGACATGTAGCAGGAGCTGTGAAGAAATATTTCGTTCCAACGTTATGAAATGCTCCGAAATATATTACCTGTTGACATCAAACCAGCACGGGTTTGGAAATCACCACACTTGTGAGACACAGCTGGCACCTTATTCGCACGACATACTTCGTACATGGGCTCTCACATTGATTCTATTTTTATAGAGTTCCAAAAAGGCTTTTGATATCATTCCTTATAACCGACTTCCAACCATATTGCTTTCCTGTGGACTATCGTCTCAGTTATGGGATTGGATTCCCGATTTCCTGTCTGAAAGGGCACAGTCCGCAGTAAGGAATAGAAAAGCAACTGGAATCACTCAGAGGAAAGTCCACTGGACCTGAAGGGATACCAATTCGATTCTACACAGAGTACGCGAAAGAACTTGCCCCCCTTCTAACAGCCGTGTACCGCAAGTCTCTAGAGGAACGGAAGGTTCCAAATGATTGGAAAAGAGCACAGGCAGTCCCAGTCTTCAAGAAGGGTCGTCGAGCAGATGCGCAAAACTAGAGACCTATATCTCTGACGTCGATCTGTTGTAGAATTTTGGAATATGTTTTTTGCTCGAGTATCATGTCGTTTTTGGAAACCCAGAATCTACTATGTAGGAATCAACATGGATTCCGTAAACAGCGATCGTGTGAGACCCAACTCACTTTATTTGTTCTTGAGACCCAGTAAATATCAGATACAGGCTCCCAAGTAGATGCTATTTTCCTTGAATTCCGGATGGCGTTCGATACAGTTCCGCACTGTCGCCTGATAAACAAAGTAAGAGCCTAAGGAATATCAGACCAGCTGTGTGGCTGGATTGAAGAGTTTTTAGCAAACAGAACACAGCATGTTGTTATCAATGGAGAGACGTCTACAGACGTTAAAGTAACCTCTGGCGTGCCACAGGGGAGTGTTATGGGACCATTGCTTTTCACAATATATATAAATGACCTAGTAGATAGTGTCGGAAGTTCCATGTGGCTTTTCGCGGATGATGCTGTAGTATACAGAGAAGTTGCAGCATTAGAAAATTGTAGCGAAATGCAGGAAGATCTGCAGCGGATAGGCACTTGGTGCAAGGAGTGGCAACTGACCCTTAACATAGACAAATGTAATGTATTGCGAATACATAGAAAGAAGGATCCTTTATTGTATGATTATATGATAGCGGAACAAACACTGGTAGCAGTTACTTCTGTAAAATATCTGGGAGTATGCGTGCGGAACGATTTGAAGTGGAATGATCATATAAAATTAATTGTTGGTAAGGCGGGTACCAGGTTGAGATTCATTGGGAGAGTCCTTAGAAAATGTAGTCCATCAACAAAGGAGGTGACCTACAAAACACTCGTTCGACCTATACTTGAGTATTGGTCATCAGTGTGGGATCCGTACCAGATCGGGTTGACGGAGGAGATAGAGAAGATCCAAAGAAGAGCGGCGCGTTTCGTCACAGGGTTATTTGGTAACCGTGATAGCGTTACGGAGATGTTTAACAAACTCAAGTGGCAGACTCTGCAAGAGAGGCGCTCTGCGTAGCGGTGTAGCTTGCTCGCCAGGTTTCGAGAGGGTGCGTTTCTGGATGAGGTATCGAATATATTGCTTCCCCCTACTTATACCTCCAGAGGAGATCACGAATGTAAAATTAGAGAGATTAGAGCGCGCACGGAGGCTTTAAGACAGTCGTTCTTCCCGCGAACCATACGCGACTGGAACAGGAAAGGGAGGTAATGACAGTGGCACGTAAAGTGCCCTCCGCCACACACCGTTGGGTGGCTTGCGAAGTATAAATGTAGATGTAGATAGATGAAGTGACGGGATGTCACCTAATGAAACGGACATGATGAGAGTGATTCCGCAAGTAAAGTGATGTAGGCCTTCTGCTATTTCTAATATATATAAACTATTTAGCAGACAGTCAGAACATTTCTCTTAGATTTATAGTAGGTAATGCTGCCATCTAGTAAACTCCTCAGAAGTTCAAAGCGAATCGTAAAATAATCTTAAAAATTTATATTCGTGGTGAAAAACGTACAATTGACTCTAACAATAAAATGTGTGAGGTTCTCCACATGAATACCACAACAATTCCGTTAAAGTTCTCTTACACGATAAATCAGTCACAATTAAAGGTTGTCGATCGAACTAAATATCTAGGAGCTACGATCACAAATAATTTAAATTGGAACCGTCATATGGAAAATATTGTGGGGAAGGAAACCCAAAGACCGTGTTTTATTTGAAGAATACGTAGAAGATGTAACAAATGAAATAGAATGTAAATATTGTGTGACTACGGCCTCCCGTCGGGTAGACCGTTCGCCGAGTGTAAGTCCTTCGATTTGACGCCACTTCGGGGTCTTGCGCGTCGAGGGGGATGAAATGATGATGATTAGGACAACACAACAACCAGTACATGAGCGGAGAAAATCTCCAACCCAGCCGCGAATAGAACCCGGGTTTTTAGGATTGACATTCTGTCGCACTGACCGCTCAGCTACCGAGGGCGGACAACAAATCTAATAAAGTGACAATTGTCCGTTATCTTAGTGAGTATTCCTGCGTGGTATGGGATTCCTATGAGGTAGGACAGACGGAAGACATCGAAAAAGTTCAAAGAAGGGCAGTTCATTTTGTATTATCACGAAATAGGAGAGATTGTGTGGCGGATGTGATGAACGAGCTAGGGTGGAAATCATTGAATCGTAGGCTTTCTACACTGCGGTGAGGTGTTTCCACTAAATTCCATTCGTCAACCTCCTCCGCTGAATGCCAGGATATTTTGTTTACCCCGACATATATAGGAGAGACATGACCATTGTGATAAGAGACATCAGTGCTCGTACGATAAGATTTAGTTGCTCATTATTACCACGCGCTTTCTGAGAGTGGAACGGTAGAGAAACAATGTGACAGTGCTTCAAAGAACCCCTGCCAACCTCTTAATTGTGAACTGCAGAGTATTCATGTAGATGTGGATGCAAATGTCAAGGGAGGAGTAGCAGGAAGGGGGGAGGGATCTAGAAATGGACAGGAGTATAGAAGTGCAAAATAAAAGAGTGAAAAGCTTCCAAAGTATTCCTTACTTAGACGTATATCACAGTTCGTTTTATCTTAGGGCAGAACGGTTTAAAAACGGAGAACAGATTATAGCAAAGGGGACATAAAAGAATACGGTTTCATAGATTTTGAGAGGATTGGTAGAGGACAGTAAAGGAAGCATAATTTAAACAAGAATTTGTAGTTTCAACAGAAATCGCTAGTTTTGTTTGTAACGTTTTGGGGAATGGAGTAGAAGGACAACTGAGGTAAGAGAGGCGAGAGAGAGAGAGTGAGAGAGAGAATGGAGGAGAAATTAACGATGAATAAATGTAAGACAACATCGTTTGCACAATTTTTCGATGGCGGAGGGTGTATTAATGGATGGAGGGCAAGAGAGATGTATTTGAAATCACACAAAATACTTTTAAAGCGTCCATCTAAACTGCTTACTATGTGAGTGTCTTGACAGGCTATAAATGAAATAAAAACAGAATATTTAACAAACTGTATATTCAAAAAGAAACTCACTTCGGTTAAAAAGGCAAACCAAAGGAAAACAACTAAAATTTTGTCTGTCGCCTCGTGACTTTCCACTGGCTCTCAATGAAGAAAAATGAAGAAAAAGACGACATAACAAAACGTGTGAAGGACTCAAATGTTTTATCTAGAATTCCCTGTTATTTTGTACTTCTATCATGCATCTTGGCATAGAATCTATAAGCGGTCGTACGTAACAGCCTGAAGAAGCAACTTCCTCCCAGGCTTCAAGAACACAGTCCCAAAGAGCGTCAGTTGTAGTTGGTTGGCCACTTCTATGTTAGCGTTCAGGCGATCTCAGCTTACATGTTTTCCATAGGGTTCACATCAGCAGCCCGTGGCGGTCAGTCCATGACGTTGAAGGCAATCGTAGAGAGCTGCTGCTAAACGAATGCAGACTTGTAGACGGGAGAAGGGTCCGTTTGCAATGTGAAGTCTCCTTCTGTGTACAGCACTCGCACTGACGGAAGCATTACATTTTCCAATACGTGGCCGTATTGCTCGCTGTAGAGAGTTCCTTCTATCCTGTGAAGAATTCCTGCTCCTCTCGCAGAAATCCATCCCCAGCAGGAAACAGATAGCCGCTCACTTTTTCTCGTCGTGGCTACATAATCGCGTCGATGGCGAGTCCCTTGCGGCCTGTAGACGACTATTGAAGCGTCGTTACTGGTGGGAAACACCTTCTCATCAGTGAAAATGACTCTTTTCCGAGACTCACTCAGATGAAGCTCCGAAAATGCCAGCCGGTATAGAACATTGTCTTTGCTGAGCTCTTATTTCACAGAGGGTCGTCGTGAGTGCAGCTCAGCGTCCCTCAACCTTTGGAAAATCGTGTCACTGGAGCCGGGGAAGGTGGTCTTCTACCGCAACTCCTTCGCATTCAGAAAGGGATTTTCTCCGCTCGTAGACACTAGCTGCCTGACCTCTTGCTGTGAGCTCACTCTCTTCCTGCCTGAGCCAGGAGCTCTATTGATAGTGCTTCATTCAAGTTCATTATTCCACCAGCCGCGCGGAGTGACCGCGCCGTTTGAGGCTCCATGTGACGGCTTGCGCGGCCCCTCCCGCCGGAGGTTCGAGTCCTCCCTCGGGCATGTGTTGTTCTTAGCATAAGTCAGTTTAAGTAGTGTGTAAGTCTAGGGACCGATGACCTCAGCAGTTTGGTCCCTTAGGAATTCACACATAACTATAGTTACTCCACCATCTCGTTGGAGTGGTATGTGGTACGCCAAACCTTCTGCCAGCTTCTCTGATGGAACATCCAACTTCTTCAATAGGAGCGACAACTCTTATCTGATCTCTCCCAGTGAGCCATTGCAACAGACGACCTCATGTGTATTTCCGCTTGCCAGGAGAGGAAGTAAACATATTTATGTCAAAAGGAGCGGCAGAGGCAGAGCCGTGCGCTGCGGCAGTGCTGACCCATCCCGCTCAGGGGGCCTGTTGACCTACAACTACCGGCTCACTCGCTTCTGTCTCGCCTCAGCACAAAGCTGTAGCCGGGCGGCCAGCCCGTCAGCCGTCCAGCTTGGCTGGCCCGTAGCTCGCCAGCTGCGGCTAGTACAGGCACAGGCCGCAAAGCCACGCTCACCCCTTGTAGGATCAAACGTTTCATCTAGTCCTTAGCATAAGCGAACGAACCTAGAGCTATTTTGCTATAACATGGGCAGGCACATCTACTTTTGATGTTTCATTAAATATTTGACGGAAAATAAGTTAAGGAATACACTCATGATACACGTAGCCACAACAAAATATTTAAACTAGCTAGGAATTGCACGACGCAACAAACCACTTTTTCTTGTAAGCGCTCTGCATTAGATGTCGCCTTAAGGAAGTGTTTGGACTCTGCTACTCACTCCAACTGCCATCTAGTGGCAGCTTCAAACTGGACAGGTCAGACTGTCCAGTATAGTCTGCTCCCTGTTGGAAGAATTTGCAACCTACGTGCGGAAGTGGACCTCCCAGGTCCTTTGTGCGCGCAGGTAGGATTAGCCGTTGTAACGGCCGAGCAGGTAGCTGTGAGACCCCGTAGCGGACGGGCGTGTATGTCTCCCAGCTAAGCCAGGAGCCGCAGTTGGCGCGCTGCCTGTGCAAGTTGTAACGTTTAATGTAATAAACACTTATACCATACAACTTGTTCCGTCTAGTTATTGTGAGTGGAAACAAGGGGAGGACAGTAAGTCCTCTCGTACTATACATTCACACTCAAATGTGCCACCAAGGGAAGAAGAGACCGCGTGCACATTTTTTGGTCCTCCCTAAGCCAGGAGCCGCAGTTGGCGCGCTGCCTGTGCAAGTTGTAACGTTTAATGTAATAAACACTTATACCATACAACTTGTTCCGTCTAGTTATTGTGAGTGGAAACAAGGGGAGGACAGTAAGTCCTCTCGTACTATACATTCACACTCAAATGTGCCACCAAGGGAAGAAGAGACCGCGTGCACATTTTTTGGTCCTCCGGGCCGGATTGTGACCACGCGGAATGTACGTTCGCGCGGATTTACGTTCCGGTATTTGTGAACTTCTAAAAACCCACGTGTGAGCTGCACACGTTATCGGTTTCGTTGTTGACTGCTATCGAGTGTTCCAAGGCCTGTTCGGGACTTCGACAATAACAGCCTTAACAACGACGATCGGGGACATATTTGTGAACATTTAATGTGTCTCTAATTCAAACGCGGGAGGCACAGAAACGCGTCGGTGCAGCATCATCGGTGACGTCACGTCCTGCTCCCGCCGAAACTTCGCGCCGTCGAAGACTGCAGCGCCTGCCACGCCAGCTGCCAGTGCCCGTGACGCCGCTGCTGTTCCTGTCCGTACTGCCGCTGCAGCGTGGTAAGTGCAACTGTTGGCTTCCTACTATCATCTTCCTGGTCCTAAAATGGAGCCCTCAGAGAAAACAAAATTAGTCAAGCAGAGAGGTGTAGCAAAGGCCGCTCTCGCGCGCTTAGCGAGCTTTGTGCAGTCTGCAGACAGTGCCAGCATCGAAATGTTGGAATCAAAATTAAGTCGATTGACTCGGATTCAGACTGATTTTGAGTCGTCTCAAACACGGCTGGAAATTGAAGACGAATCAGCAGATCATAGTAAGGACAGGGCAGAATTCGAGGATTCGTGGGACTTTGTTGAATCCACTATCAAGGGTTCAATGAAGAGGTACACCCAGCTTCTGCAGCCTTTGGGCTCGAATCCATCAGGCAGTGTCAGTTCTTTGAAACTACCCGCTATTAACTTGCCAAATTTTGAAGGTGACTACCTTAAGTGGTCATCATACAGGGATACGTTTTTGAGTCTCATTATGAATAACAATTCAATTGATGACGTTCAAAAACTTCATTACCTTAATTCGTCTTTGCGAGGTGAAGCTAAGGACCTTTTGAAACATATACCTGCCACAGCAGGAAATCTATCGATAGCCTGGGGACTTATTACGCAGAGGTATAATAACCCAAAAATAATTGCAGCCAGACATGCTAAGGCTTTGTTGGCCTTGCCTTCAGTCGGCCATGGCGCAGCGAGCGATTATAGGCAACTAATTAATCACGTATGCAGCCATTTGAAGGCCTTAGAAGCTCTCAAACCTGATGTTCCACTTCATGAAGTTATTCTTTCGGAAGAGATTCTGTCCAGTATGCGACCCACAGATCGTCATGAGTGGGAGGTAAAGATGTCTGGGTCAACATTCACCACATTAAATCAACTAATAGATTTTTTGGAAACAAAATGTCAGGCCCTTGAGTTGATCAGGTTCAGGGATAACACCTCAAGGGATTCGCAAGGAAATGCCAATAATTTAAGTCAAACAAGACATGTGAGGAGGGCTCATCTCGCTAATGCCGATGCTGAGGAATCATGTAAATTTTGTAGTGAACCTCATACTATCACTAAATGCAAAGGGTTTCAAGCACTAAATGTCGATGAGCGAAGGGCATATGTGACAAAAAATAAGCTTTGTTTTTTGTGCATCCGCTCTGGTCATTTCTCTACTAAATGCAGGATTTCTCCTTGTAAGACCTGTAAAGGGAGGCACAACATACTGCTCCACAAGCCTGCTGAACCAAGGAATGGGCAGAACAGTGAACCAGGAGGCCATTCCTTGGCCCATCAAGCTATGAACGGGAAGGCAAACATCCATTGTAATGTTTTGTTACCAACAGCTGTTGTCAACATTAAAGACAGCATGGGTAGACAGCAGGTTTGCAGAGTTCTGCTAGATAGTGCGAGTCAGATATCCTTTATATCTAAGGGCATGGCAGAGAAATTAAAACTGAAACGAAGTAAACATTCGTTTCCTGTGAAGGGTATAAACAATGCCTTTGCAGCCTCAGTGTCTCACACTTGTGATGTTGAACTGTCGTCGAGGCTCAACGACTTTCATATCAGAACCACTTGTGCTATCGTAAATCATGTCACTAGTGACCTACCGGCGAGCAAGATAGACACAAGGTCCTGGAGTGTCCCATGTAATCTTCCACTCGCTGATCCAGAATTCAACAAGCCTGCCACAGTAGATTTAATTCTTGGTGCTGAGGTTTTCTTTGACGTTGTTTGTAAGGAAAGGCTGGCGAAACCAAGTCATCCTTCACTAGTCGAAACAAGATTTGGCTGGATTTTGTCTGGTAGGATGCCTTCAGCTTCATGCAACATGGCTCGTTCTACAGTGACCTCGTGTTTTGTTAGAGGTAACAATTTAGATGCCAAATTGCAAAGGTTTTGGGAGTTAGAGGAACTGTCTACGAAAACGATAAGTAAGCAGGATAAAATTTGTGAGGCACACTTTCAGCGCCACACGGCACGAGATGAAGAAGGGAGATTTGTGGTTCGACTACCAGTGAAACCTGACTGTAAATCATTAGGCGAATCACGACAACAAGCCTCTCGGAGACTGGCGCATCTTGAGAGGAGGTTTAAAAGGCAACGCAAGGCCATCCACTTAGAATTAGTTAGTGACTTGGTAACAAGTTCATTTTTGGCTGCTCTCAGGAGATTCATTGCAAGAAGAGGGAACCTTCTCACATGTACAGTGACAATGGCACCACATTTGTAGGTGCAGACAGTGAGCTTAAACGTTTTCTCTCCAACGATGTTACTGTTGAAGGTGTGGTGAATTTTTCGACGTCAGAGGGAATCAGTTGGAGGTTCACTCCACCTCGTGCCCCTCACTTTGGTGGACTCTGGGAGGCAGGAATCAAATGCATGAAGTCACTTCTCAAACGTGTCCTCGGCAATGCAGGCTGACATTCGAAGAACTGACTACTGTGTTAATTCAGATAGAAGCATGCTTGAATTCAAGGCCGTTGTGTCTTCTCTCTGATGACCTAGATTCTCCTGCTGCTCTCACTCCTGGCCATTTCCTAATCGGACAGCCCCTTTGTGCTCATCCTGAACCCTCTGTCCTTGAGGTTCCCGCCAACAGGTTGCACAGATGGCAACTTATGCAGCAGTTGCATCAGTCCTTTTGGAAGAGGTGGTCCACAGAATACATACATGATCTGCAGTAACGCAAAAAATGGACGGCAACCCCAGATCGGCGATCGTGTGCTGGTCAAGGAGGATAATTTGCCTCCCTTGGTGTGGAGGCTGGGTGTCATTGACCAGCTGTTTCCCGGTCCTGATAAGTGTGTGCGTGTGGTAATGGTAAAAACTGCTAATGGGCAGATTAAGAGGCCTATAGCAAAATTGTGTCCCCTACCTAAGCAGTGAATCAGTTAAGTGATCCCTCAGATCTGTGTAGTGGTATATGATACAGAGCCACTGCCAAATTGCCATTTACTGGAATAATCATAATTCATAAAATCAGCTTGGGAAGCTGTGGATGTTTCTTGTGGACTAACTGCTGTTAGTGTTGATTTCATGTTTTTATGCAGTATAACATTAATACTTTATTGTTTTGTGTCCTGCATGTTAGTACCCATTGTGTTTCACATGCAGCTTGACAGTGGTGTTTTGGTGACTTGGGCATCCCAAATGTTAGTGTATTCATGTTTTATGTGCATTGATCTTGTACCTAGTTATATTTTTTATTGTTTACTTGTTTTGGTTTTGTTGTTTCTTAAAATGTTGGTATTTGTAAAATGAGAAAACTCATTTTAGAGTGGGAGTATGTTTGGACTCTGCTACTCACTCCAACTGCCATCTAGTGGCAGCTTCAAACTGGACAGGTCAGACTGTCCAGTATAGTCTGCTCCCTGTTGGAAGAATTTGCAACCTACGTGCGGAAGTGGACCTCCCAGGTCCTTTGTGCGCGCAGGTAGGATTAGCCGTTGTAACGGCCGAGCAGGTAGCTGTGAGACCCCGTAGCGGACGGGCGTGTATGTCTCCCAGCTAAGCCAGGAGCCGCAGTTGGCGCGCTGCCTGTGCAAGTTGTAACGTTTAATGTAATAAACACTTATACCATACAACTTGTTCCGTCTAGTTATTGTGAGTGGAAACAAGGGGAGGACAGTAAGTCCTCTCGTACTATACATTCACACTCAAATGTGCCACCAAGGGAAGAAGAGACCGCGTGCACAGGAAGTATGTATGTATTTACACAAAGACAAATACACTGAAGGGCCAAAAAACTGGTGTAGGCATACGTATTCAAATACGGAGATATGTAAACAGGCAGAGTACGGCGCTGCGGTCGGCAACGCCTATATAAGACAGCAAGTACCTGGCACAGATGTTAGATCGGTTACTGCTGCCACTATGGCAGGTTATCAAGATTTAAGTGAGTTTCAACGTGGTGTTATACTCGGCGCACGACCGATGCGACACAGCATTTCCGAGGTAGCGATAAAGTCGGGATTTTTCTGTACGAGCATTTCACGAGTGTACCGTGAATACCAGGAACACGGTAAAACATCAAATCTCCGACATCGCTGCGGCCGGAAAAAGATCCTGCAAGAACGGGGCCAACGAAGAGAATCGTTCAACGTGACAGAAGTGCAACCCTTCCGCAAATTGCTGCAGATTTCAATGCTGGGCCATCAACAAGTGTTAGCGTGCGAATGATTCAACGAAACATCATCGGTATGGGCTTTCGGAGTCGAAGGCCCATTCGTGTGCCCTTGATGACTACACGTTACAAAGCCTTACGCAGTGCCTGAGCCCGTCAACACCGACATTGGACTGTTGATGTCTGGAAACATGTTGGCCGGCCGGAGTGGCCGTGCGGTTCTAGGCGCTACAGTCTGGATCCGAGCGACCGCTACGGTCGCAGGTTCGAATACTGCCTCGGGCAGGGGTGTGTGTGATGTCCTTAGGTTAGATAGGTTTAATTAGTTCTAAGTTCTAGGCGACTGATGACTTCAGAAGTTACGTTGCATAGTGCTCAGAGCCATTTTGAAACATGTTGTCTAGTCGGCCGAGTCTCGTTTCAAATTGTAAGGATGGACGTGTACCGGTGTGGAGACAACCTCATGAATCCATGGACCCTGCATGTCAAGTGGGGATTGTTCAAGCTGGTGGAGCCTCTTTAATGGTGTGGGGTGTGTGCAAAAAACGGCTCTGAGCACTATGGGACTTAACTTCTGAGGTCATCAGTCCCCTAGAACTTAGAACTACTTAAACCTAACTAACCTAAGGACATCACTCACATCCATGACCGAGGCAGGAGTCGAACCTGCGACCGTAGCGGTCACGCGGTTCCAGACTGTAGCGCCTAGAACCGCTCTGCCACTCCGGCGGGCGCGGTGTGTGCAGCTGGAGTGATATGGGATCCCTGATACGTCTAGATCCGACGCTGACAGGTGAAAACCACGTAAGCAACCTGTCTTAATCACCTGCATCCATTCATGTCCATTGTGCATTCCGACGGACTTGGGCAATTCCAGCAGGACAATGCGACACTCCACTTGTCCAGAATTGCTACAGAGTGGCTCCAGGAACACTCTTCTGAGTTTAAACACTTCCGCTGGCCACCAAACTCCCCAGACATGACCATTATTGAGCTTATCTGGGATGCCTTGCAACATGCTGTTCAGAAGACACTTCCACCCGCTCGTACTCTTACGGATTTATGGACAGCCCTGCAGGATTCATGGTGTCAGTTCCCTCCAACACTACTTCAGACATTATTCGAGTCCATGCTACGTGGTGTTGTGGTCCTTCTGCATTCTCGCGGGGTACCTACACGATGTTAGGCAGGTGTGCCAGATTCTTTGTCTCTTCAGTGTATCTATAAGTAAACAACTAGCTGTCAACCTCGAATTTCTATAACTCTCAGATAGTAAAAAACGCATTGTAATATACGTACAATAGCAAATTGTTGAAGACGTAATATGTTGCTGAAAGTAATATTACAACCAACAACTACAGACAGCAATAATGGTTTATACAAAATTGACTTCTGCATCTACAACGTCAGGGTATGTACTGATGAAGGTAATAAAGCCGAAATAAGCTTATATACCAAAATAAAATATCTAGCAGCATACTGTTTTCCAATTCTCTGCATAATGTCCTACTGTGACATCATATATGCTTGAGGTCCCACAATAAAGAAACCCATAAGGCACTTGATACCGGCGCCCAGGTGTTTACCGTGTTCCTTTAATTTCAGAAGGCTTTCGATATTGTTCCGCACAGCTGCCCAATAAAGACAGTACAGATTTCAGACCATCACTGTGATAGTATTGAAGAGTTTCTAGCAAACAGAACACAGCATGTCATTCTCATCCGAGAGAAATCTTCAGACGTAAAAGTAGCTTCGGGCGTACCCCGCGGGGGTGTTACGGGACCATTAATTGTCTTAGTACATATACAGAGTGTGAACAACACTATAGAAATGCAAATGCTAGCCAAGCCTTTAGTTTGCACTGTTGTATCTGACCACGAAAGGCACCTTTGCAATATCCTCAACGCGTTGCAAGTGTTCGTCGTCGCCAGATCGATGTTCTCCTCATGTTGCGAATGCGTTATGCCGGAGCTCAGTGTAGTCGAGCGTCGGCAAATTGTTGGTGCTCGTAAGGTTGGTGCTTCCGTAACCATGGTAGCCGAAGGTTTATACCCCAATAAGGAGAGCGGAAAAAAATATCCGTTAAGTTACAACTCTAAGTGTCTGTTGATCATCGTGGCAGATGGATATTGGTGAGGATTGTGGAAAAAAGATAAGAAGACTGCAGTTGCAGAAGTCACTGCAGAACTGAATGTTGCTCTCGCAAACCATGTCAGCACCAAAACAGCACAAACGGAGCTCCATGAGCAGGGAATTTCAGGGAGAGCTGGAATTCCAAAACCAACCGCCAGTGATGCAAATGCCCGTAATAGGAAAACGTGGTGCCGAAGCCATAAAACCTGGACTATGCAGCAACGGTCGTTTGATCGGATGAGGCTTGCTGCACACCGTTTCCAACTTCCTGCCGAGTTTACGTCCAAGGAGTGAAACATAGCGGGGGTTCGGTGACGATTTGGGCGGCCATATCTTGGTATTCCAAGGGGCCCATGGTTACTGTGCAAGAACACATTACTGCCAGGAATTATATGACAGGCCGGCCGCGGTGGCCGAGAGGTTCTAGGCGCTTCAGTCCGGGACCGCGCGACTGCTACGGTCGCAGGTTCGAATTCTACCTCGGGCATGGATGTGTGTGATGTCCTTAGATTAGTTAGGTTTAAGTAGTTCTAAGTTCTGGGGGACTGATGACCTCAGATGTTAAGTCCCATAGTGCTCAGAGCCGTTTGAATTATATGACGATTTTAGCTGATCACGTGCATGCCATGGTACAATTTTCGTTCCCCAATGGTGGTTCTGAGTTCCAAGACGACAGAGCCCCTGATGATACAGCTCGTATCGTGCAGGATTGGTTTTGTGAGCACGAGGATGAACTGTCGAATCTCTCCTGGTGACCACAGTCACCAGATCTCAATATTATTGATAGTTTTTGATCTACTTTGGAGAGAAGGAAGCATGATCGCTATCCACCGCCATCGTCGCCACTTTAACTTACTACCATTTTGCAGGAAGAATGTTATAGATTCCCTTGAAAACCGTATCCATTCTGCGACTACTGGAAGCTGTTTTGGATGTCAACGGTTTTGTTACACTGCATTAGTCATAGCAATGTGTTGTGGCTGGCTCTGAGCACTATGGGACTCAACTGCTGTGGTCATAAGTCCCCTAGAACTTAGAACTACTTAAACCTAACTAACCTAAGGACATCACAAACATCCATGCCCGAGGCAGGATTCGAACCTGCGACCGTAGCGGTCGTGCGGTTCCAGACTGTAGCGCCTTTAACCGCGTGGCCACTCTGGCCGACGCAATGTGTTGTGTTTTTTTTGTTTCCATATATTCGTCCAACCACTGTAAACGTCGTAAGGTAGTGAAGGCTTTATGCGAATGGTGCCGCTGTGAACAAAGAAGTCACGAAATTAGAAAACTGTTGTGAAATGGAGGAAGACCTGCAGGAATCGACGCTTGATTCAGCGACTGACAATTAACCCTGGACAAAAAGAAATGTGAGGAATAGTGCATAAATAAGCAAAAAGACCCAGTATTGTATAATTACATGATTTCAGAACAGTCAGTGGAAACAATCTCATCTATAAAATATCTAGGAGCATGCGTGCGGAGGGATTTGAAGTGGAAAGACCACATAAAACTAATCACAGATACGCAGGTGCCAGATTAAGATTCATTGGAAGAATGCTCGGGAAGTGTAGTCCATCTACAAAAGATTTAACTTACAAAACCATCGTTCGACCAATACCTGGCTATTGTTCGTCCGTCTGGGTTTGGTGCCAGATGGAACTGATAGAGGAAATAGAGAAGATTGACAGAAGAATAGCACGCTTCACTAGAGGTTTACGGAGATGCTCGACCATCTTCAGTGTCAAGAGAGGCGTCCTGCATCGCAGTGCAGTTTGCTTAAAAAAGTATAACATTACACATTCTAGAAGAGTCAGTCAATATATTGCTCCTTCCCATGTATATCTCGCGAAAAAACTATGAAGGTAAAGTTAAAGTGTTTCGAGCTCACACGGAGGATTAGCAATCGTTCTTCATGCGAACCATTCGCTATTGGCACAGCAAAGAGGGGTTAATTGACAGGGGTACACAACACGCCGTTCGATGGAGGAGGAGAGGACGAGGAGGAGATTATTGTTTAATGTCCCGCCGACGACGAGGTCATTAGAGACGCAGCACAAGCTCGGAATATGGAAGGATGGAAAGGAAAGCGTCCGGGACTTTTCGGGGGAACCATCCGGCATTTGCCTTAAGAGATTTAAGGAAATCACGGAAAACCTAAATCAGGATGGCCCAACGCAGATTTGAACTGTCATCCTCTCGAATGCGAGTCGCCATTAGGTGGCCTGGAGCGTATAAACTGTACGTTGTTTGTAAATGTTTGTTTAGATATACACTACTGGCCATTAAAATTGCTACACCAAGAAGAAATGCATATGATAAACGGGTATTCAATGGACAAATATATTATACTACAACTGACATGTGATTACATTTTCACGCAATTTGGTTGCATAGATCCTGAGAAAACAGTACCCAGAAAACAACCTCTGGCCGTTATAACGGCCTTGATACGCCTGGGCATTGGGTCAAACAGAGCTTGGATGGCGTGTACAGGTACAGCTGCCCATACAGCTTCAACACGATACCACAGTTCATCAAGAGTAGTGACTGGCGTACTGTGACGAGTCAGTTGCTCGGCCACCATTGGCCAGACGTTTTCAGTTGGTGAGAGATATGGAGAATATGCTGGCCAGGGTAGCACTCGAACATTTTCTGTATCCAGAAAGGCCCATACAGAACCTGCAACATGCGGTCGTGCATTATCCTGCTGAAATGTAGGGTTTCGCAGGGATCTAATGAAGGGTAGAGCAACGGGTCGTAACACATCTGAAATGTAACGTCCACTGTTCAAAGTGCCATCAATGCGAGCAAGAGGTGACCAAGACGTGTAACCAATGGCACCCCATACCATCAAGCCGGGTGATACGCCAGTATGGCGATGACGAATACTCGCTTCCAATGTGCGTTCACCGCGATGTCGTCAAACACGGATGCGACCGTCATGATGCTGTGAACAGAACCTAGATTCATCCGAAAAAATGACGTTTTGCCATTCGTGCATACAGGTTCGTCGTTGAGTACACCATCGCAGGCGCTCCTGTCTGTGATGCAGCGTCAAGGGTAAACGCAGCCATGATCTCCGAGCTGACAGTCCATGCTGCTGCAAACGTCAAATGGTTCAAATGGCTCTGAGCACTATGAGACTTAACTTCTAAGGTCATCACTCCCCTAGAACTTAGAACTACTTAAACCTAACTAACCTAAGGACATCACACACATCCATGCCCGAGGCAGGATTCGAACCTGCGACCGTAGCGGTCGCGCGGTTCCAGACTGAAACGCATAAAACCGCTTGGCCACTCCGGCTGGCGCTGCAAACGTCGTCGAACTGTTCGTGCACATGGTTGTTGTCTTGCTAACGTCCCCATCTGTTGAGTCAGGGATCGAGACGTGACTGCACGATCCGTTACAGCCATACGGATAAGATGCCTATCATCTCGACTGCTAGTGATACCAGGCCGTTGGGATCCAGCACGGCGTTCCGTATTACCCTCCTGAACCCACCGATTCCATATTCTGCTAACAGTCATTGGATCTCGACCAACGCGAGCAGCGATGTTGCGCTACCATAAACCGAAATCGCGATAGGCTACAATCCGACATTTATCAAAGTCGGAAACGTGATGGTACGCATTTCTCCTCCTTACACGAGGCATCACAACAACGTTTCACCAGGGAACGCCGGTCAACTGCTGTTTGTGTATGAGAAATCGGTTGGAAACTTTCCTCATGTCAGCACGTTGTAGGCGTCGCCAGCGGCGCCAACCTTGTGTGAATGCTCTGAAAAGCTAATCATTTGCGTATCACAGCATCTTCTTCCTGTCGGTTAAATTTCGCGTCTGTAGCACGTCATCTTTGTGGTGCAGCAATTTTAATGGCCGGTAGTGTATATATAGCGGTCGATAAGTTCTACATAAAATTGCCCTGGTTAAAGATGCTCAGTTTACAATGTGAATAAACCCCGAGCAGGTAATATTATTACGCAATCTGACTGCTCTTCAGATATCGTTCGATACAGATACATATACTCAACACAACGGATATTCTTATACATCAAAAATGGCTTACTATAAGTGCACAAATTTCTCATCACTGAATCTAACCTTGGATCCCAAAAGCATCATCCGAATTACTACGAGTAAGAAAGAAGTGTATCATAGTCAACTAAGGCTTACAACACGTGACTGTTCGTCTGTTTGTATATGGCATCACAACGTTTCCACGAAACATTGCATCTGTACGGCGAAACAACTGATGGTCTGGTACTCTTGTGACAGACTTACTTTCTGTAATATCAAAAAAAATTTATTAAAGCAATAGGAATCCTTTGAAGCGCTTGCAGTCGAACCTTTCTTCTTATTAACAGGCAAGACTTCTTTGTTACGTACTGTCACCATCACGAAAAGTATATTTTATTTAATTACATTAATGAAGTGTGCGATATTTAAACAAAGAATTGTGATTCTCTTTTGACTTGTGATTGATAATTCCCAAAAAGTACTAGTATTTGACATAGAAATAATAAGGTTAATATTACACGAGCCACGTGGTACACATGCCACTATTATACAAAGAGCTGCTCTTGAGGATAGCCGTGAAAAATACAAGGAGCAAAAAGCTCTTTGGTGAATAAAATAATGGCTAGCTAAACTCGATTACGACCAAATATTGCATGTAACCATATTAACCGTAACAACTAATACCACTTTCTTGTACATTCTTCTTTAGTAACTATATCTCGTTTTCCAGCTTAGATACATGAAGAAATGTTCTATACAATTCTGTGTATTCCTTCATGAATATAAACCATAGGCTGCTTTCATATACCGCTCTCCTTCTTTCTGAGTTTAATTCAATGCAACTATGCTCATTAGCGTACCATATAATACACACAAGCAAAAGCACGCCAAAACAGCTCAAATGGAACAGAAAGAAAAAGAATCCTTTGTTCCGCACGAAACTCGTAAGCTAAGCGCGCGGGACAGCGCCCTTAATCCCCTCTAGCTGGGCTCGCTATGGTGACAAAGATCTTAGCTGACATGAACTAGTATAGCAGAAGCAGCAGGGAGTATACGGAAAATCGATCAGTGGGGCCAGATATGATAGCAAAGAATGCTCGCTAGTAGTAAACACGTAAAACATAATATATAGAAGTCGACAAGTTCAAATGGCTCTGAGCACTATGCGACTTAACTTCTAAGGTCATCAGTCGCCTAGAACTTAGAACTAATTAAACCTAACTAACCTAAGGACATCACACACATCCATGCCCGAGGCAGGATTCGAACCTGCGACCGTAGCGGTCACGCGGTTCCAGACTGTAGCGCCTTTAACCGCTTGGTCACCACGGCCGGCAGAAGTCGACAAGTTCCAAGGTGTAGTTGTAGACGCATCTTAAAACTGAGATCCAGCCAACAAATTTAATCTTAATTTTCGGGTTATTTGACCCAAAACACCGTAAATTAATTATGTTTCATTAAGGGTAACACTGAATCGAATGATATGTGGGGCTGACCTTCTATGAAGAGGAAGAATCCGGCGGGGCTGCGGCGCAGTAGCTGCAGCGCGGCTAACGCCATCTCGGCGAGCGATGGGTCGCCCTCGGGACCTGTGTCACGGTCCGCCTCGAAGTCCAGGTGCGAGTACGCGAACAGCCCTGCACGGAACAAAAACATCTACATCAAGTTGAATGCAGCACTTATTTTCATAATCCTAACATGCCCACCTGGTTTACAGGAATATATACTACTGCAGACTGTTTTACACACAAATAAATTTGTTAGGCTGTTCCCATAACAGTTGAAAATATAAATAAAAACACAACGTAACCTCTCTTTTAGTTTTAAGGTTTTTTTTATTTATGACGCCTTTCGGAGATTTTGCTCGAATATCAGATTGTATTTCCGCTGTTCAGGTGTGGTGCACTGCGCCCGGGAAAAATAACAATGTCGAAATATGTAGGGCCATCCGCATCGTAGTTTCCTCGAGAGCTGCGCGGTTAATCTTTACTAATTCAAATCTCAGCAAATGTTAAATGCAGAGCTCTTGCGGAAAGCGGACAACGAAGATTCACAGGGCTGCAGATATTTCGAGATGATTGGTCCACTTGAAGATGGAGAGACTGGTTACCTAGTGTTTCTTATTTATATCATCAACTTGTAACGGAACATATTAAAGGCTTTACTGTACCGAAGTATGCGATACCCTCCAAATTCAAAAAGTTTAACGAGTATTTATGATTATAGAAAAGTTATTGTGTATGTTAACAATGATTGCATAACATGTCTCCATAAACAGTCAACCCATTAAATTATACTGAATAACTGACCCACACAAAAGTTTATATCACTTGATCACTGATACAGCAAATGTCATCATGTAAAAACACTAAGTTCATCTTAAATAATTAATATGAAGTACGAAAAATAGTGGCCAACTTAGGTATTTTGGATCTCCTTAAATAAAAATCACCCAGTGAAACCTATTTGTTCACTAGGAGCGTTTTTACTCAGTATTCATGTAATCAATCCTATTTTAGACGAAAACCAATGTAATTCTTAATAATTCATGTTATTTACTTATTTATGCAAATTAGAGAAGTCAATTGACAAACTTCTAAAAAACGGCCTTTTTGTAACAAAGAATTATTCTGTCAAGTCAACAAATCTGTCTGTCATTTTAATTACATGTTAAATTATGTCACTTGATGCAAATTAATAACTTTTCTGCACAAATTATGATAACAGATGTACATGTGACTTGTAAACTATATCTCTTTTTAGTAGTTCTTTGTCAATGTTATAAATACAAGCAGCAAGAAGGGTCGGGAGGCAGTCGGAATGTCACTTTGGTAAAGTGTGTTTGTGTGTTATTGTTTGAGGTGGATAAACCATGCAGAGAACATGTAAAGGAAGTACTACTTTGTGTTGTCTCATGGTCTTTGGTGGACTGTGGAATTAAGATGGCCACCAGAGTAATAAATAATTGATGTTTACATATTTGTTGGTTTCGCTTGTTCTTTATCATCAAAAGCACATAAAAAACACGGGACCTCATGTTTTTAACCCTAGACAACCAGATTTAGAGCCAGCATCAGCATCGAGACACGGCAGCGATCCAGCAAGTAGCAGCGATTACCACAACACAATGCATTTTAATGGCGCCAACCTAACATCAAGTGCTAACAAGCTCCGTAAATGGGAGTGAAATAGTGCGATTATAGCAATTAGCAATATCTACGACCAGGCGACCATTACAAACTGAAGCTGCAACTAGATGCAACTAGTCAGTTAAGGAAAAATATTTATTTCAGTTAACAGTTTAGAGTAATTCCTGGCTAATATTCGCGTGAGGCGTGATGAATTCATATATTATTATTGTTGTCATAATTTTTGCTACTTTAGTGTTATTATTATTAGAGCGCCGTTCTCCATAACTCAATGGTCTGCGTGTCTGAAAATGGTTCAAATGGTTCCGGACTGCGCGCCTAGAACCGGCTATTTTGGGCTTTCGAAAATCCCCATTTGCGTGAAGCGAAACCACTGCTCTCTCAAAGTTACAATTTGGACTGCGGTATGCAGTTGAGGCATTCATGGCCTTTTTCGACGCGAGAAACGATCACTAGTCAACGTCACGTTGCAATTTTGGAACAGTTTGTCGCTACACAGTTAGCGCTGGAGCATCGCCGAGGCACCTAGTGCTTCACGCGAAACGATTTCAAATGGTTCAAATGGCTCTGAGCACTATGGGACTTAACATCTGTGGTCATCATTCCCCTAGAACTTATAACTACTTTAACCTAAGAACATCACACACATCCATGCCCGAGGCTGGATTCGAACCTGCGACCGTAGCGGTCACGCGGTTCCAGATTGAAGCGCCAGAACCGCACGGCCACACCGTCGGCCGCGAAACGGGGCCAGACCGCATCGCACCTAACAGATGTTCCGCTTTCTTGATGAATACTTTTGGAATAGAGTCATTACGTTAGACTTTTGCAAATTTACTGACGCCGAGATGAACTGGCCTCCATATTCGCCAGATCTGACTCGTTGTGGCTCCTTTTGTGGGACACATTGGAAGACACTGTGTATCGAAACCATACCACTACGGTCGAGGAGCTTGAATCGGTTAACTGCGTGGTATCTGTGTCTGTTTCCCTCGAGCCACTACAGGATGTGATGACAAATTTCTTTGTTCATTTGCGCCAATACCGTCCTGATAATAATGGATATTTCAAAAACATGGTGATCTGATTACAAAGACTGCTCACAGAGGTCGAGTTCAGTAATGCGCGCTGATACTGTACGAGCTGCACAGCGTATAGCGCCATCTGTTAGCAGCTTTTCGAACTATTTCAAAACTTCTGTATAACTTGTGTATAAAATTCTTACAGCTTTCACAACGAACATACCTTTTTTGGAATTGTGTATCGATATAAGTTTTCCAGGTATTTAATTTTGAAATCAGAGACTCCTTTGCTGAAGACTTTGTACCATAGGTAGACGGACTACTGTACGCTTACACTGTTATCGACCAGTCACTGAAAACCGTAACAACCGTGGAATATCTAAGACAAGCGACTGGAACGATCTAAAGAGGAACGATCACAAAAAACTACTTGTACACAAAATTACATGTCAGGTTGGGAGACGATGGAAGAACCATAAGGAAATATAACTCTTTCATGAGTGAAGTGGTTCGTAAAAGACTCGTTCGTCCGACTCTGGAGTAATGCTTGCCTGTCTAGGACCCTTCGTCGGTAGGCTTAATAGAGGAAAACAGAGAAGATTCAAAGGAGAGCAGAGAGTTTCGTCAGGGGGTTGCGATAGCTTTTTTTTCAGTAACAGACGCAACGAGAGAAAGTAATTAAGAAAACATTATTGTTTAACGTCTTACCGACGAAGTGGCGATTAGAGACGGAGCACAAACTCCGACTGCGTTAGGGTAAGGAAGGAAATTAGCCATACCAGCATTTGCTTTAAAGGCAGTGGGGAAATAATAGACAACCTAAACTGGAAAAGCCTGAGTCCAGTGCCTTACCAATGCGCTACCTGGGGTCTTGTTGAGAGAGAGGTGTTGCGCATCAGTGAGAGAAACCTCTCCAACAGACATCAGGAAACATATTAAGTTTGATTAGTGAAATGACGAGAAAATCAGAAAAATTTAAATCTTACGGACAACTGTTCTTGATTCGTGTTATTCGCGAATGGGAGAAGTGATTATGGAACCGGAAGTATCCTCCTCCATATACCGTAATATTGGTTGCGGTGTGCAATTTTAGATGTAGATGTACACTCAGCTCGGAGAATCAACCATAGCATACAGGGTTTCGAAGTTAAACTCTAATGCATTTGATTTTTTGTAGCGTTTTGAGCTTCTGTCATTAATCATATATTTTATAAAGCAGTGTGCTTGCCTTGATGAGACTATAACTTTGTCCATGTTTTCGTAGGCATTGTAATATTTTTTTAAACTTGTGTAAATAAAAAAATATTCCGCTAAGCATTTCAGCGTCAAGTGCTGACGCGGTACTAGACGTTTCGGATTTTGGGAATTCACAGATGGAAACCGGAATTTCTACCTTTCGCAGCCAGCGCTCGACAAATTCAGGCGTACTAATACCACTCACTTCCATACCTTAAAACTGCTAATACTTCGGTAAATTTCTCTATTTATCAAAGGCGCTATCTTGCATATCTGTGTGGTCTACCGTCCACGGGAGGTAGAACGAATATCTACAACTGCTCGAGCGTCACGTGTGAAAAGCGAAGATCTATGTCCTCATTCCCATCCAGTAGAATGTTTTAATATTTCAGAAAGGCCATTTGAAGCACACTCCACAGCAAAGCGGATATTTCATTCTAGCATTTACATACAAATCGGAATTCTGTCCACCGTACAGTATTCACTAATTTAATAGAAAACTCTATACTAACTGTAATAGGATGGTCAGACGAGGATTTGAATTCCATTCACGTCCGATGTGGTAGAGACGGCGCCAATTTACTTGACCAAATGGTCCTTTTGTAAAAATTAATGAGGCATCAGTTATTTAGACAGGCGCCTCTTTCATGTTATTCGAGGAGAGCAGAGGCTTTACTTTTTATATACATCGATATAAACCAAAGCAGAGTACTGCACAAAATGTCCGCTCCCGCCAGCCATTTACATTAACTCATTACCTATCATTTACAGGGCGGTATAAAGAATATGGTGCTAGGTCCATGTACCAATCCGTCTCTGCAGAGTCCAAGGGTGTGCCCTAACACAAAATATCTGTAAATGACTAGCAGCTATCATAGATTAAGTGCTGTGGTGAAATATTTTTTCCGTCGTAACGTACTCTACACAGACAGGGTGTCTGCTGGTCTCTAATCCCTCTTCATACTCATCATTCCTGCACCTGCTGACCTTTTTATTTCTCGTATCCCCGTCTTTGTATTAACTGAACGGTGTTCAAACTTCTTTCGTAGTTCTGCCTGTAGCGTGGCTAACAGAAGTGTGTTCGTGGAGCGACAACTGTATATTTATTTGCTACCTGTGGTCCAGTGTACTCGTGGTTTCTTTTTCCCTTATTAATTTAAACAGTGGGTATAAAGACTTTACCTACGATTTTTTGACGGTGGTAATTTAACTCGTGAGGTATTTTACGGATAAATTTCAATATGTCCACTCTGTCTTTCTCTCTTTCTGTCTTTTCTGACAGTCAGTGTAATTTAGGTGTTTTGCTGTCACAGTGGCTTGTGTTGAGGAGAAAGAGCAATGTGTTTTGTGGTTTCATGAAACACTGCTGTTTATTACAGTTCAGCTACTGTTGCAAAGTGCCTAGGGTCGAGGTCCATCAGATGTGAAGAACATCAAAAGCTGGTATGAAAAGTTCAAAGACATTAGCAGTGTTGGTGACAACGCAAAAAGCGGCAGACCTGAAGACAGACAGAGAGAGTGGGGGAGGGGTATGAGAGAGAGAGGGGGGGGGAGAGAGACGGGGGTAGGGGTGTTGGGAAGACGACACTACTGATACCCTGCGTACTACATTTCAACGCAGTCTGCCTAATTCGACGCATCGTAGGATGATTTATATAAACCTGAACTATTTCAGTGGGTCGTGATTTCCCTCCGAAAGCTCGTATAAACGGAAAATTTGTTTAAATGGTTCAAATGGCTCTGAGCACTATGGGACTTAACATCTATGGTCATCAGTCCCCTAGAACTTAGAACTACTTAAACCTAACTAACCTAAGGACATCACACAACACCCAGTCATCACGAGGCAGAGAAAATCCCTGACCCCGCCGGGAACCGAACCCGGGAACCTGGGCGTGGGAAGCGAGAACGCTACCGCACGACCACGAGCTGCGAACTTTGTTTAAATGTTCTCAGTAGCAGAACAACAAAGACCGCCCGTTGTTGGCAAGTAGATTGTTGTTTCTGCGCATGGGGTCCTTTGTCCGTTATAATGCAGCGCTTGCTCGGCTCGTGTTAGTTTGTTCGTAGACTCGTCGGTCGCAGTGTGTGAAATCTATCAGTGTGTGGTTCGGTCTGCGTGACAATGACGAGCAAATTAGTGATTCGTTCGCAGTCTTCAGCTGGCAGAAACATGCAATACATATCTCGAGAACGGGTTTTTATTATGAAAACGTACTGGAAGACAGACTCATTGGTAACAACACAAAGGGCATTCAGAGAGAATTCAATATGCACAAACCAAAGGCAACAATTTCATGGATTGCAATGAAACTGGAGACAACTGGTACACTACTCTGTGGCAGTGGTAAACATAGACAAGCATTACTTGCACAGGTTACTGATGATGTTCGAAGACGCTTTGAGAACTGTCCAAAGATTTTGCGTCGATTGAGACAGGAGCCAGTCATTTTGTGTGACACATGTCAGAGAGCAGATGAGGCATGGTTCCACCTGTCAGATTACATCAACACACAAAACAATAGATACTGGGCTGGTGTAAACCCCCTGTCATCCACGAAATACCACTGCGTGATGGAAAGTTTGGAGTGTGGTGCGTCGTGTGAGCTTCCAGGATTTCTGGCCCCATTTTCTTTGATACATCCGTAGACACTACACTTTATACGGGCATCTTCAATACATTTCTGGAGCAGTTGGATACCGTCGAACTTACAGGAGACCATTTCCAACTAGATGGAGCAACGTATCACACGTCTTATAACCAGTTTCTTTGGTGACCGAGTAAACACCAAAAATTTGTCCCCCCTCCTCCCCCTTCCCCGGCCCCCGCGCTAACGATCATCTGACCTAACTCTCAGATTTTTTTTTGTGGGGTACCTTAAAAGCCGACTGTACAAGTAGAGCACGGGCTACTGCAGAGCTCCGTGAGGTCGTTACATACGAAATAAGCAACACTGACGAGGATGCACTTCACAGAAGATCTCGAAATATGGTGAAACTAGTGCAGTTGTGCATCGACGCAAGTGGAGGGCACTTCCAGTATTTGCTATAAGGATTTTGTATGTATGTAATCTCCCAATTGTGTGTTATCATCTCCCAAAATTGTAATTGTGTCCTATTATTGGTTCAAATGTAATGACTCGTTAAAATAGTTCAGGCTGTACAATATGCAACTGCAGGAAGCTAGGAAGCTTTGCATCCAGCTGATAGGCTCAGAGGTGCTGAGTTTGCTAGGGGACATAATGTTTGTTTTAACGATGAATCGTCTTCTGGAAAGTAGACAGGCATAATTTCTCCTGATCGGGGGGGGGGGGGGGGGGGGGGACGAGAACCTACATACCGTGGTACAGATAACTGAGAGCCCGAAAGTGAATGTGTGATGTGGCTTAATGGGACAGTTGGGTAATTCTCTTCAAAAATTAATTTTAAAAAATCGATTCTTTGGCTTGAGATGTCCTCTGGGATGTCTATGTTACTGTAGTGTTCACCCAAGGTTCGCCAGAAACGCCGTTATCGAGTTACAATGCGACTTGTGAAAAAGTGTGTCAGAAAGCCATTCATTTCTCAGCCTATATTGCAGCATGTAATTTTAACTACGAGCTAACTGGCATTATGGAAATTACTAACGCGCTCAAACTTGAGATCAGGCCAGCCTGTTACAACTTCTGCACGAATGCAGACGAAAAGCACATGGAGCGAGCAGAGCAACGGAAGCTGACAAAGAGACCCGCAAGAACCGCCATGGTCACGTAGATGGAGGAGGACCTCCTTTTGGGTGTGGAACGATTGCTGTATGGTAGAAATCTCGCTGTCTAGATATGTGTTTAACTTAACTACAAAAAATTTAACCCAAAAATTAAAACTTGTTTTTCTTGTAACAGTATTTTTTGAAATTGACGGGAAAGATAACTTGAGAACGGTATATACGATTTTGATCGGAATTTGATGCTGGCATTCTAAATAGAATTCTCTATCACCATATGTAGCACTTTTGCGATATCTTGAAAAGTCTGTTTTCGGTGTACGCTTTTGTTTCGATTTTGTGGGCAAAGAAAACGACGGTTTTTTCAGCATATCAGTATTTTGTTAGAACTTAATAGACTACTGGCCATTAAAATTGCTACACCACGAAGATGATGTGCTACAGACGTGAAATTTAATCGACAGGAAGAAGATTCTGTGATATGCAAATGATTAGCTTTTCAGAGCATTCACACATGGTTGGCGCCGGTGGCGCCACCTACAACGTGCTGACATGAGGAATGTTTTCAACCGATGTCTCATACACAAACTGCAGTTGACCGGCGTTGCTTGGTGAAACGTTGTTGTGATGCCTCGTGTAAGGAGGAGAAATACGTACCACCACGTTTCCGACTTTGATAAAGGTCGGATTGTATCCTATCGCGATTGCGGTTTATCGTATCGCGACACTGCTGCTCGCGTTGGTCGAGATCCAACAACTGTTAGCAGAATATGGGATCGGTGGGTTCAAGAGGGTAATACGGAACGCCGTGCCGGATCCCAACGGCCTCATATCACTAGCAGTCGAGATGACAGGTATCTTATCCGCATGGCTGTAACGGATCGTGCAGCCACGCCTCGATCTCTGAGTCAAGAGATGGGGACGTTTGGAAGACAACAACCACTGGACTGGGCGGTTTTTTAGGTTAGAAGGCCACGGGAAGTACGGGGTGGACTGCAATCTCAAAGGGTGCATGGCAAATACAGGACGTGCTTTGATCAAGGAACAGTCGGAATTGTAGTTGTAAATTGTTGTAGTTGTGCTGGGAAAGTCCCTGACCTTCAAGCGCTAATAGAAAGCACAGAAGCTGAAATCGTTATAGGTACAGAAAGCTGGCTATAGCCTGAAATAAGTTCTGCAGAAATTTTTACGGAGTCTCAGACGGTGTTCAGGAAAGATAGATTAGGCAGAAGTGGTGGTTGAGTGTTTGTGTCTGTCAGTAGTGGTTTATCTTGTAGTGAAGTCGAAGTAGATACTCAGTGCGAATTGGTATGGGTGGATGTTATACTTAACAGCCGAAATAAGTTAATAATTGGCTCCTTCTACCGATCCCCAGACTTCGATGATATAGTTGCTGAACAGTTCAGAGAAAATTTGAGTCTCGTAACAAATAAATACCCCATTCATACGGTTATAGTTGGTGGGGACTTCAACCTTCCCTCGATATGTCGGCAAAAAGGTGTACTATCAAATTAGTCAGACCTACAGAAATAATTACAAGCACCACTTAATACCGTGTAATTCCTCCCCTGGACTTGGCAACCCCCTGGATTCGGTCAGGAAGTGAGTCCACGAGGTTGTGCAGGTACGTTGCATCCAGATTAAGCCACTCGCCGAGAGTTGGATCGCGAAGTTCCACCAAACTGCGGGTATGCTGGTGTCGGCGTTTTACATCCTGTTCAAACATGTTCCGTAGATTTTCTATGGGGTTCACGTCAGGCGCTTTTGTAGGCCAATCGAAATGTAATAGGGTGGGGGAGTGTTCAGACAACCTGTCACATATTTTTCCACCACAATGCACTTCGCTGTTGTCGTATTGAAAAATAGGGGTATCAATAGTATACTCATAATATAAAAGTTGACTGAAAGGCAACACTTGATGATTCAGAATGTTTAAATAAATATGCTGGTTCATATTACTGGTCACTTCTGTGCTTGGTCCTAATGCCCGATAAGATAAGCATCCCCAAAACGTCACAAACACACGTCTGGCCTGTACTTGTCCTTGCATTCGTTTAGAATCTGGTCTGTAGTGTATCCGACGACGTACATCATTCAAATATTAGCAGAAACGTTATTCGTTAGACCACATTACGTTCCGCCAGTCAGCAACTGTTCACGTTCGATGATTTCTAGTTCATTAAAGATGAACAGCTTTATGTGCCTGTGTGAGCCTTGGCCTCTTGCGAGGTGACGACGCCCAATGTTCACTGCATACGTCGCAATGTTCTCTCGCAAACAGGCTGGGGTGGACATTCTTTCACTGCCTACAGTAATCCCTATCAGGTTTGGAACTATTTCTGTTCACAATCTTTGAAATGCGTCTTCGGTCCCTCTTTCTCCGACAACAATTCTGACGTCATGTTACGTGGCCATGAGTATTATACCACTGCTTGTAAACACGTTCACGTTGAACGGTAAACAGCGAAACTCCAACAAATCCAGTAACTTCACATATCGTATGGCCATGGGCACGGCCAAACACGATTGCTCCTTTATGTGACTCTGTCATGTCCTTATATTCACCCATGTTTACGTACAAAGTCCACTTGAAACACAAAGTCTCACTTACAGCTACTTCCTTATGCTCACGTAGAGACAGTGGCGCGCACGCGGTTGAGCTCGTGACTCAATCGCTGCGCGTTCTGTAAACACCTAACGATTCATCTGTACGTGGGCAATGGAATAACTGATTTTTAGTTCAAAAATGGTTCAAATGGCTCTGAGCACTATGGGACTTAACTTCCGAGGTCATCAGTCCCCCAGAACTTAGAACTACTTAAACCTAACTAACCTAAGGACATCACACACATCCATGCCCGAGGCAGGATTCGAACCTCCGACAGTAGCGGTCGCGCGGTTCCAGACTGTACCGCCTACAACCGCTCGGCCACACCGGCCAGCTGACTTTTAGTCCGGGAACTTATATAAGCGCCCTGGACAAAAAATATGTCACTCCCAGAAGACCTGATGCTAATACCGTGCACACACTGAATGTAGCATTGATAGTAGTTCCGTTTGGGCGAGGAAGACAGTGCACAAATTTCCTTATGTATGCAATACCCAGTTCAAGCCATTCATTGATGACTTGCATTGCTACAAAACTGTGGGCGTATTTATTGATGTGTTTCACCCGCTATTCCAAACAAGCGATCGAGGTGATAGCCGGCACGGTAACTCAGCGTGTTGGGTCAGAGGGTTATCTGCGCTCTGTAATAAAAAAAAACTGAGTTAGTGGATCAACGACGAACTGAAACGGGTGTCTTGCGACGTCCGCCCCGAACAGATCAACGAACGAAACAGAACAAAATGAGATTAAAAAAAAGTGGCGCAGTAGTTAGCATACTGGACTCGCATTCGGCAGGACGGCGGTTCAAATCTGCGTCCGACCATCCAGATTTGGGTTTTCAGTTATTTCTCCAAATCGCTTCCGGTAAATGCCGGGGTGATTCTTTTGAAAGGATACGGCCGATTTCCTTCCCCATACTGAGCCAAATGACAATGTTTCAGAATATCGTACTGGTTTCTGTGAAATCAGATTTAATACATAGCAGCTAGTATAACTGTTATACGTATCAGCTAGCATGATTGCTGTGTGTGGTAGACCTCAAAATTGTCTTCTGATGTAGAGCAACACCATACCTTTTACACTGCTAAGCACTTACACTTCTTTTTCGTCTGCGACTAGAGCTCGGCATTCGATGCGATTGGGTTCAACAATCCGACTTGTGCAGTTTCATTAATGACCTGGTTGTTGAGAGTGCGTTGAACCCTTATCTTCTTTCATTCTGTTCCAGATGGTCCCATATATTTTCTATGGAATTTAGATCGGATGCATTATCAGACAAGTCTAGTTGTGGAAGGTGCCTGAGTGTTCGTTAAACTGGGAATGTATGTGTGCAGCCCTGTGAACATGGGTGTTGTCATCCTGGAAGATGGGGGCACTCGCAACATACTCATCAAGATGTGGAAGAAAGACTGTTGAAATAAATATGTTGGTTTATGTTCACGGTAACCTCAATACGACGGCGCAAGTCATAGTGCGATAAATGCACAAAAAACACACAGAAAGCCCTCCAGCCTGATATACACCCACTACAAAAAAAATGGTTCAAATGGCTCTGAGCACTATGGGACTTAACATCTTACGTCATCAGTCACCTAGAACTTAGAACTACTTAAACCTAACTAACCTAAAGACATCACACACATCCATGCCCGAGGCAGGATTCGAACCTGCGACCGTAGCAGTTCCGCCGTTCCGGACTGCAGCGCCTAGAACCGCAAGACCACCGCAGACGGCCGACACCCGCTACACATTATGGATTAAAAACACCTCATTGTGTCATCGGTGCATTCGAAGCCTTTCACTATTTGATAATAGGCAATATCATGAGTCGTCGTAACTCTACAGTGGGCTATTATCCAGACTCTGTGATCTTTGGACCGTTGAAGACGTGTAGCTTTATAAACTGGAATTCTAAATAGAATTCTTTATCACCATACGTAGCAGTTTTGCGATATCTTGAAAAGTCTCTTTTCGGTGTACGCTTTTGTTTCGATTTTGTGGGCAAAGAAAATGACAGTTTTTTCAGCATATCAGTATTTTGTTAGAGCTTAATAGACTACTGGCCATTAAAATTGCTACACCACGAAGATGATGTGCTACAGACGGTAAATTTAATCGACAGGAAGAAGATTCTGTGAAATGCAAATGATTAGCTTTTCAGAGCATTCACACAAGGTTGGCGCCGGTGGCGACACCTACAACGTGCTGACACGAGGAAAGTTTCCAACCGATGTCTCATACACAAACTGCAGTTGACCGGCGTTGCTTGGTGAAACGTTGTTGTGATGCCTCGTGTAAGGAGGAGAAATACGTACCATCATGTTTCCGACTTTGATGAAGGTCGGATTGTAGCCTATCGCGATTGCGGTTTATCGTATCGCAACACTGCTGCTCGCGTTGGTCGAGATCCAACAACTGTTAGCAGAATATGGGATCGGTGGGTTCAGGAGGGTAATACGGAACGCCGTACTGGATCCCAACGGCCTCGTATCACTAGCAGTCGAGATGACAGGTATCTTATCCGCATGGCTGTAACGGATCGTGCAGCCTCGTCTCGATCTCTGAGTCAACAGATGGGGACGTTTGCCTGCCGCGGCGGCCGTGCGGTTCTAGGCGCTCCGGTCCGGAGCCGCGCTGCTGCTACGGTCGCAGGTTCGAATCCTGCCTCGGGCATGGGTGTGTGTGATGTCCTTAGGTTAGTTAGGTTTAAATAGTTCTAAGTTCTAGGGGACTGATGACCACAGCAGTTGAGTCCCATAGTGCTCCGAGCCATTTGAACCATTTTTTGGGGACGTTTGAAAGACAACAACCACTGGACTGGGCGGATTTTTAGGTTAGAAGGCCTCGGGAAAGTACGGGGTGGACTGCAATCTCAAAGGGTGCATGGCAAATACAGGACGTGCTTGGATCAAGGAACAGTCGGAATTGTAGTTGTAAATTGTTGTAGTTGTGTTGGGAAAGTCTCTGAGCTTCAAGCGCTAATAGAAAGCACAGAAGCTGAAATCGTTATAGGTACAGAAAGCTGGCTATAGCCTGAAATAAGTACTGCAGAAATTTTTACGAAGTCTCAGACGGTGTTCAGGAAAGATAGATTAGGCAGAATTGGTGGTGGAGTGTTTGTGTCTGTCAGTAGTGGTTTATCTTGTAGTGAAGTCGAAGTTGATACTCCGTGCGAATTTGTATGGGTGGAGGTTATACTTAACAGCCGAATTAAGTTAATAATTGGCTCCTTCTACCGACCCCCAGACACCGATGATATAGTTGCTGAACAGTTCAAAATGGTTCAAATGGGTCTGAGCACTATGGGACTCAACATCTTAGGTCATAATTCCCCTAGGACTTAGAACTACTTAAACCTAACTAACCTAAGGACATCACACACACCCATGCCCGAGGCAGGATTCGAACCTGCAACCGTAGCAGTCCCGCGGTTCCGGATTGCAGCGCATGAACCGCACGGCCACCGCGGCCGGCGCTGAACAGTTCAGAGAAAATTTGTGTCTCGTAACAAATAAATACCCCACTCATACGGTTATAGTTGGTGGGGACTTCAAACTTCCCTCGATATGTTGGCAAAAATACTTGTTCAAAACCGGTAGTAGGCAGAAAACATCTTCCGAAATTGTCCTAAATGCTTTCTCCGAAAATTATTTCGAGCAGTTAGTCCACGAACCCACAAGAATTGTAAATGGTTGCGAAAACACACTTGATCTCTTAGTAACAAACAATCCAGAGCTAATAGAGAGCATCATGACTGATACGGGGATTAGTGATCACAAGGTCGTTGTAGCTAGGCTCAATACCGTTTCTTCCAAATCCACCACAAACAAACGCAAAATAATTTTATTTAAAAAATCGGATAAAGTGTCACTAGAAGCCTTCCTAAGAGACAATCTCCATTCCTTCCGAATTGACTCTGCAAATGTAAACGAGATGTGGCTCAAATTCAACGATATAGTAGCAATAGCAATTGAGAGATTCATACCTCATAAATTGGTAAGAGATTGAACTGATCCACCATGGTACACAAAACAGGTCCGAACGCTGTTGCAGAGACAACAGAAAAAGCATGCGAAGTTCAGAAGAACGCGAAATCCCGAAGATTGGCTAAAATTTACAGACGCGCGAAATTTGACACGGACTTCAATGCCTTTAATAGGTTCCACAACGAAACATTGTCTCGAAATTTGGTAGAAAATCCGAAGAAATTCTGGTCGTATGCGAAGCACACAAGCGGCAAGACGCAGTCAATACCTTCGCCGCGCAGTGCCCGTGGTACTGTTACCGACGACTGTGCCGCTAAAGCGGAGTTATTGAACGCAGTTTTCCGAAATTCCTTCACCAGGGAAGACGAATAGAATATTCCATAATTTGAAACACGAACAGCTCCTAGCATGAGTTTATTCGAAGTAGGTACCTTAGGGGTTGCGAAGCAACTGAAATTGCTTGATACGGGCAAGTCTTCAGGTCCAGATTGTATACCGATTAGGTTGCTTTCAGATTACGCTCATACAATAGCTCCCTACTTAGCAATCATATACACTCCTGGAAATGGAAAAAAGAACACATTGACACCGGTGTGTCAGACCCACCATACTTGCTCCGGACACTGCGAGAGGGCTGTACAAGCAATGATCACACGCACGGCACAGCGGACACACCAGGAACCGCGGTGTTGGCCGTCGAATGGCGCTAGCTGCGCAGCATTTGTGCACCGCCGCCGTCAGTGTCAGCCAGTTTGCCGTGGCATACGGAGCTCCATCGCAGTCTTTAACACTGGTAGCATGCCGCGACAGCGTGGACGTGAACCGTATGTGCAGTTGACGGACTTTGAGCGAGGGCGTATAGTGGGCATGCGGGAGGCCGGGTGGACGTACCGCCGAATTGCTCAACACGTGGGGCGTGAGGTCTCCACAGTACATCGATGTTGTCGCCAGTGGTCGACGGAAGGTGCACGTGCCCGTCGACCTGGGACCGGACCGCAGCGACGCACGGATGCACGCCAAGACCGTAGGATCCTACGCAGTGCCGTACGGGACCGCACCGCCACTTCCCAGCAAATTAGGGACACTGTTGCTCCTGGGGTATCGGCAAGGACCATTCGCAACCGTCTCCATGAAGCTGGGCTACGGTCCCGCACACCGTTAGGCCGTCTTCCGCTCACGCCCCAACATCGTGCAGCCCGCCTCCAGTGATGTCGCGACAGGCGTGAATGGAGGGACGAATGGAGACGTGTCGTCTTCAGCGATGAGAGTCGCTTCTGCCTTGGTGCCAATGATGGTCGTATGCGTGTTTGGCGCCGTGCAGGTGAGCGCCACAATCAGGACTGCATACGACCGAGGCACACAGGGCCAACACCCGGCATCATGGTGTGGGGAGCGATCTCCTACACTGGCCGTACACCACTGGTGATCGTCGAGGGGACACTGAATAGTGCACGGTACATCCAAACCGTCATCGAACCCATCGTTCTACCATTCCTAGACCGGCAAGGGAACTTGCTGTTCCAACAGGACAATGCACGTCCGCATGTATCCCGTGCCACCCAACGTGCTCTAGAAGGTGTAAATCAACTACCCTGGCCAGCAAGATCTCCGGATCTGTCCCCCATTGAGCATGTTTGGGACTGGATGAAGCGTCGTTTCACGCGGTCTGCACGTCCAGCACGAACGCTGGTCCAACTGAGGCGCCAGGTGGAAATGGCATGGCAAGCCGTTCCACAGGACTACATCCAGCATCTCTACGATCGTCTCCATGGGAGAATAGCAGCCTGCATTGCTGCGAAAGGTGGATATACACTGTACTAGTGCCGACATTGTGCATGCTCTGTTGCCTGTGTCTATGTGCCTGTGGTTGTGTCAGTGTGATCATGTGATGTATCTGACCCCAGGAATGTGTCAATAAAGTTTCCCCTTCCTGGGACAATGAATTCATGGTGTTCTTATTTCAGTTTCCAGGAGTGTACAACCGCTCGCTCACCGACGGATCTGTACCTACAGATTGGAAAATTGCGCAGGTCGCATCAGTGTTTAAGAAGGGTAGTAGGAGTAATCCATCGAACTACAGACCTATATCATTGACGTCGGTTTGCAGTAGGGTTGTGGAGCATATATTTTATTCAAACATTATGAATCATCTCGAAGGGAACGATCTATTGATACGTAATCAGCATGGTTTCAGAAAACATCGTTCTTGTGCAACGCAGCTAGCTCTTTATTCGCACGAAGTAATGGCCGCTATCGACAGAGGATCTCAAGTTGATTCCGTATTTCTAGATTTCCGGAAAGCTTTTGACACCGTTCCTCACAAGCGACTTCTAATCAAGCTGCGGGCCTATGGGGTATCGTCTCAGTTGTGCGACTGGATTCGTGATTTCCTGTCAGGAAGGTCGCAGTTCGTAGTAATAGACGGCAAATCATCGAGTAAAATTGAAGTGATATCAGGTGTTCCCCAGGGAAGCGACCTCGGACCTCTGCTGTTCTTGATCTATATAAATGACCTGGGTGACAATCTGAGCAGTTCTCTTAGGTTGTTCGCAGATGATGCTGTAATTTACCATCTAGTAAGGTCATCCGAAGACCAGTATCAGTTGCAAAGCGATTTAGAAAAGATTGCTGTATGGTGTGGCAGGTGGCAGTTGACGCTAAATAACGAAAAGTGTGAGGTGATCCACATGAGTTCCAAAAGAAATCCGTTGGAATTCGATTACTCGATAAATAGTACAATTCTCAAGGCTGTCAATTCAACTAAGTACCTGGGTGTTAAAATTGCGAACAACTTTAGTTGGAAAGACCACATAGATAACATTGTGGGGAAGGCGAGCCAAAGGTTGCGTTTCATTGGCAGGACACTTAGAAGATGCAACAAGTGCACTAAAGAGACAGCTTACACTACACTCGTTCGTCCTTTGTTAGAATACTGCTGCGCGGTGTGGGATCCTTACAAGGTGGGACTGACGGAGGACATCGAAAGGTTGCAAAAAAGGGCAGCTCGTTTTGTATTATCAAGTAATAGGGGAAAGAGTGTGGCAGATATGATACGCGAGTTGGGATCCACTTAGTGGTGCAGTTGCGACTGTGCAGAAAACATCAGGTAATAAACTACGAGAACTATTTGTAAAGTATGTTCCTATCGGTCACAAAATGGAAACCACCGTAAAAATCAATAATGTTTTATTTGAAACAGTTAGCTACACCTTCAAGGTACTTCTCTACATAGTCGCCGCTCCGACTTAAACATCTACATCTACATCTATACTCCGCCAGCCACCTGACGGTGTGTGGCGGAGGGTACCTTGAGTACCTCTATCGGTCCTCCCTTCTATTCCAGTCCATTTGACGTAGCGTTGTACGTACTTCACAATACCCCAGTTACAGAAGGCAGCCGCCTTTGCTTTCCACCAGTTGGTTGCAGGAGCACAGCAGAGTGCTGCCGAAAATTGTCATGAAGAAAGAAATGAACGACAGCTATGTTATTTAGGCTGCATAACTTCAGGCCCTCATACTTGGCGCGAGACACTATTTTCTAGGCATCTTTACGGGCTCACAGAGCGCCTAGAACTGAAAAGAGCGACGTGAAGCGATCGACGGGCGTATTAGAAACACAGCCTAGCACATATGCGCACAGCTTCATCGGATTTCCCCTGTGGTTTCCATTTCGGACCCGATCGGGCCTCGCTTTTCGAATAGCCCTCGTATGTGATGTGTTTCTGGAAAGACTGTAAGACGCAGAGAAGAAAGAACTAACACACTGAAATGGGAACATATTGAGGTACCACTGATCACAATATCTGCACTTAACCCTAACACCCTGTATATGCCACTTCTAACAATGAAACTTCGTACGGCCGGCCGCGGTGGTCTAGCGGTTCTAGGCGCGCAGTCCGGAACCGCGCGGCTGCTGCGGTCGCAGGTTCGAATCCTGCCCCGGGCATGGATGTGTGTGATGTCCTTAGGTTAGTTAGGTTTAAGTAGTTCTAAGTTCTAGGGGACTGATGACCACAGATGTTAAGTCCCATAGTGCTCAGAGCCATTTGAACCATTTTGAAAACTTCGTACGTTCCATCAAATATAAATTTGTTATGGCTTTCTTTAGTATCCAAAGAGAAAGTTGTACATATCTTATCTGAATCTCGATCTTCATATCTGATTCACCAGGCCCCATAAGTCGTTATTTTGCACATGGATCACAAACGAAATCCCTGCATACAACCAGCGTACAAAAATCCTTTCGAGATGTGGGTGAGCAAGGTCGCTGAAGGCTACAAAAGTGTCATAGCTAAGACTATGTACAGAGTTTATGTTAATTAATTATTGATAACGAAAACTGACATAGACTACAACAGAAGCAAAAACGTTGAAACACATCAGCTGAAATTGTGCCCAACTTGTTTCACAAGATGAGGTACATTAAACATTAATCTGCTTAAATATAATAGAATATGAGAAATAATGGGATAAATGACTGGCAGTTCTACGTTGATGACATGTTAGCCCCTCTCATTTTCTTGCTATTAATAGTAACAGTAATTGTAGCAGTCGGTTAGCAACTTTCATAATCCCTCCTGTTTGCAAAGGACGTAAACTCGGTATCTTTGGCTTTGTGAATAGAAGGATGATCACTGGAAAGAGAGGTCAATCGGCTTTAGATATTGAAGTTGGCATTGAATCGCCCGTCTTGTGGGATGTGCGTCTGGGGCAGAAAAGCACCATGAGAAAAAGCGGACACACTTTTATTGGGACAGGTAGGAGCAACACTGCCTACATAAATTTTTTTCTGTTGTGCTGTGAGTCACCAATAGAGTTTCGGGCTGTTGGAATCTTGAGATTGCCGGACGGTGTGGCCGAGCGGTTCTAGGCGCTACAGTCTGGAACCGCGCGACCGATACGGTCGCAGGTTCGAATCCTGCCTCGGGCATGGATGTGTGTGGTGTCCTTAGGTTAGTTAGGTTTAAGTAGTTCTAAGTTCTAGGGGACTGATGACCTCAGAAGTTAAGTCCAATAGTGCTCAGAGCCATTTGAACCATTTTTTTGAATCTTGAGGTTAGTTGGGTGTAAGTGATGATCTTCTTGCCTCCTCTGAGTTCAGTTAGCGTAAATAGTGCTTCATGTTGCTTCCGATGTTTCGCGATTTTTAATCTCCTAAATTAGTCGATGTCTCTGTGGGATTTCAACCACATGTCACTATGCTGGCCCTTGTTATGTCTTTTGGTTTCAGAAACGTTCTTACAGTGCTTCTTCTTCTACGTGTTTGCTTAAATAATGTATCTCGAGCATGTTCGTTAACCCATGAAGGTATTGTTCATAATGAAGCCAACCTTTCTTTTTGTGTACTTGCACACGATACTAGACAGTGTTTAATATGACTCATAGTGTTAAATAAATCCCTCCACTGTGTTTATTGATCGATATAAAGAGTTACAATAACTTTTGTCCAGCGTTTCCGAAAATTCGAAACTGTAATTTTCATATTTAAGCCAACTTCGCTTTGTAATTGATTAAACCTGGTGCCAGACAGTGTTCCTGATTAAAATACCCTGGTTGTTTTAATGGTGCTGTAATTTTACTCCCGCGAGTAAAATTGACGCCAAAATGATGCTTGTAGCGTACCCTTGTATCTGTTTCATGTTGCCATTATCCTCGTAGTACAATAAAACCAATCATTTCTTCGCAGATTTGTTAGATGATTGGACATGCAACGGTCGCTTCATGGTTCGTATCCTGTCCCACACAAGAATAATTAGTTTAAGTTATTGTAAGAATGACGATGTTTTACTGTGTTAATGAATACAGGGCGTCAAAATCATAATTCTGTGAATAAGTATATAGTGTGCATTATTGACACGAACGAATTTGAGCTGATTTCATCTTTACTTCTTTACTGAAAGCTTAACGATAGCGTTTTCGTTTCTTAAATGACCCTAATGCATAGATTGAATATGCTGTCCTTGTACGTCAGGGCCTACAGTCAATTTTTTTTTCTTTGCAGTTACGTTCAAGAATAATGGTTGAGCAAACATTTTTCTTGACTTTTCCACAAAATGAAGAACCCTTCGCACTTTCTGAAGAGGCTTGCGAAATTTCAGTGAACATGGATCTGCAAACGAGCCTTTTGTAAGATAAATTCGGGAATGTATGGCTACGAGCAGCCACTGAATCAGCATCAAGCGTTGTCCTATTTAGTTGAAAAGTATCCGAAATATGAAACTTTAGATTAGGTCTTGCATTTCAGATAGATTTGCACTAACTGGGTAGTAGGTCATACTGAAGTTAGGGGCGGCTCACAACCATACATGAACAATTACTTGATTAACATCTGCTTTGGTGAGCGATGTTTGGTGGAAAGCTTTTCCTTCTACTTTCATATACTTAACCCTGTGTCTGTTTTCGTTATTAAATATGATACTCTTCGTATTATCACGAGAAATTCTGCGACATTATAGATGGCGATTTATGTTACTCAACTTACAGGTTGAATATAACCATACAGAAGTTTTTCGGACCCTATTCCCATCACTGTTAGCAGACTGTAGTATTTTCAAATAATAGAGGTGAATGATGATGCCTACCTATTTTTAATAGAAATACATAAATTGTAGAATTTCAGGAGACGTCTCCTCTCCTGCCTACGTTGCGATGTCCATGGAGGTTGAAAGTTGTCATGGATCTAGCTTTTAGACTTACCAAACATTGCAGATGGAATTGCCACTGCTTCGACAGTACAAGCAAAAATTTCACTAACATTCTAAAATTAAAAATAATGTGTGTTATAGAGTCCCTATAATTAATCAACGTCAGAAGTAAAGTAAAACTCAATGTTTCGACAATTACCTTCAGCCTATTTATTATAAGTAAAGCTCGCCACAGTACTCGTTATGAATGAATCATTAGGTAAAACGTGTGCAAGTTTTACATACTCGTTACACTGTACTCAGCCAGTGCTGAGCTTTGCACGTTGTGAAAGTTTGCCTCAGCGTTCTGCAATCGAGGGGATAGTTTTCCTTACGTAATTACCTCCACATACATGCGGTATGGTTTTGTGTCTCTAGTTTCAGGTCGTTACTTACAGGGATATAGCGTTAAGTCTTTGGGCGTTCAGTACATTAGCTTAATCCTGCATCTCGTTAGCAGTAAAACTATCTTGCTAGAAGCTGGATGACATTTACGTCACTCTTGAGGATTATGTTTCCCAACGGCTGCTTACGGTAAATGGGTGCGTATTCTTAGAATTAGGTGTACTATAACTTGGAAGTTCCATCGACCCCTGTGTTCGTAATAACAAAAAAAATTATGTGGAGTAGATTGGTTTCTTTGTATTTGGCTTGCCGCATGATAGAAGACTATGCTCACCGGACAAATAATTAGTCAGACCTACAGAAGTCATTACAAGCACCACTTAATACCGTGTAATTCCTCCCCTGGACTTGGTAACCCCCTGGATTCGATCAGGAAGTTAGTCCACGAGGTTGTGCAGGTACGTTGCATCCAGATTAAGCCACTCGCCGAGGGTTGGATCGCGAAGTTCCACCAAACTGCAGGTATGCTGGTGTCGGCGTTTTACATCCTGTTCAAACATGTTCCGTAGATTTTCTATGGGGTTCACGTCAGGCGCTTTTGTAGGCCAATCGAAATGTAATAGGGTGGGGGAGTGTTCAGACAACTTGTCACATATTTTTCCAGCACAATGCACTTCGCTGTTGAAGTATTGAAAAATAGGGGTATCAATAGTATACTCATAATATAAAAGTTGACTGAAAGGAAACACTTGATGATTCAGAATGTTTAAATAAATATGCTGGTTCATATTACTGGTCACTTCTGTGCTTGGGCCTAATTCCCGATAAGATAAGCATCCCCAAAACGTCACAAACACACGTCTGTCCTGTACTTGTCCTGGCATTCATTTGGCATCTGGTCTGAAGTGTATCCGACGACGTACATTAGTCAAATATTAGCAGAAACGTTATTCGTTAGACCACATTACGTTCCGCCAGTGAGCAACTGTCCACGTTCGATGATTTCTAGTTCATTAAAGATGAACAGCTTTATGTGCCTGTGTGAGCCTTGGCCTCTTGCGAGGTGACGACGCCCAATGTTCACTGCATACGTCGCAATGTCCTCTCGCAAACAGGTTGGGATGGACATTCTTTCACTGCCTACAGTAATTCCTATCAGGTTTGGAAGCTATTTCGGTTCACAATATTTGAAATGCGTCTTCGGTCCCTCTTTCTCCGACCACAATTCTGACGTCATGTTACGTGGCCATGAGTATTATACCACTGCTTGTAAACACGTTGAACGGTAAACAGAGAAACACCAACAAATCCAGTAACTTCGCATACCGTATGGCCATGGGCACGGCCAAACACGATTTCTCCTTTATGTCACTCTGTCATGTCCTTATATTCACCCATGTTTACGTACAAAGCCCACTTGAAACACAAAGTCTCACTTACAGCTACTTCCTTATGCTCACGTAGAGGCAGTGGCGCGCACGCCGTTGAGCTCGTGACTCAATCGCTGCGCGTTCTGTAAACACCTAACGATTCATCTGTACGTGCGCAATGGAATAACTGCTTTTTAGTTCAAAAATGGTTCAAATGGCTCTGAGCACTATGGGACTTAACTTCCGAGGTCATCAGTCCCCCAGAACTTAGAACTACTTAAACCTAACTAACCTAACGACATCACACACATCCATGCCCGAGGCAGGATTTGAACCTGCGACAGTAGCGGTCGCGCGGTTCCAGACTGTACCGCCTACAACCGCTCGGCCACACCGGCCAGCTGACTTTTAGTCCGGGAACTTATATAAGCGCCCTGGACAAAAAAAAATGTCACTCCAAGAAGACCTGATGCTAATACCGCGCACACACTGAATGTAGCATTGATAGTAGTTCCGTTTGGGCGAGGAAGACAGAGCACAAATTTCCGTATGTGTGCAATACCCAGTTCAAGCCATTCATTGGTGACTTGGATTGCTACAAAACTGTGGGCGTATTTATTGATGTGTTTCACCCGCTATTCCAAACAAGCGATCGAGGTGATAGCCAGCACGGTAACTCAGCGTGTTGGGTCAGAGGGTTATCTGCGCTCTGTAATAAAAAAAACTGAGTTAGTGGATCAACGACGAACTGAAACGGGTGTCTTGCGACGTCCACCCCGAGCAGATCAACGAACGAAAACGAACAAAATGAGATTAAAAAAAAGTGGCGCAGTAGTTAGCATATTGGACTCGCATTCGGCAGGACGGCGGTTCAAATCTGCGTCCGACCATCCAGATATGGGTTTTCAGTTATTTCTCCAAATCGCTGCCGGCAAATACCGGGGTGATTCTTTTGAAAGGACACGGCCGATTTCCTTCCCCATATTGACCCAAATGACAATGTTTCAGAATATCGTACTGGTTTCTGTGAAATCAGATTTAATACATAGCAGCTAGTATAACTGTTTTACGTATCAGCTAGCATGATTGCTGTGTGTGATAGACCTCAAAATTGTCTTCTGATGTAGAACAACACCATACCTTTTACACTGCTAAGCACTTACACTTCTTTTTCGTCTGCGACTAGAGCTCGGCATTCGATGCGATTGGGTTCAACAATGCGACTTGTGCAGTTTCATTAATGACCTGGTTGTTGACAGTGCGTTGAACCCTTATCTTCTTTCATTCTGTTCCAAATGGTCCCATATATTTTCTATGGAACTAAGATCGGATGCATTATCAGACAAGTCTAGTTGTGGAAGGTGCCTGAGTATTCGTTAAACTGGGAATGTATGTGTGCAGCCCTGTGAACATGGATGTTGTCATCCTGGAAGATGGGGGCGCTCACAACATACTCATCAAGATGTGGAAGAAAGACTGTTGAAATAAATATGTTGGTTTATGTTCACGGTAACCTCAATAAGACGGCGCAAGTCATTGTGAGACAAATGCACAAAAAACACACAGAAAGCCCTCCAGCCTGATATACTCCCTCTACACATTATGGATTAAAAACACCTCATTGTGTCATCGGTGCATTCGAAGCCTTTCACTATTTGATAATAGGCAATATCATGAGTTGTCGAAACTCTACAGTGGGCTATTATCCAGACTCTGTGATCTTTGGACTGTTGAAGAACTGTAGCTTTATATACTGCTGTGAGCAATGGCCTTTTGCGTGGTAACCATCTGCAAATATCCATTATTTGAAGTTCCCTTCGCAATGTTCGCTCATAAACTGTTTAGGCTGGCCCTGAGTTCCCAGACAGCAGCGGTTCATGTCGGGTTTGCAACGGTTTGTCATTTTTTTAAAGTGAAATCAGGACTCCAACCACTTGCAGGCACAATGACGAAGGTTGTAAATCTTTGCTAGACAGGGACTAGAAACCAGATTTCGTTTAAAATTGTGTTCTATACAGCTGCTGAACCACCAGTGGTGTCTGTTTAGCCAGACATGTCCGACGGAAAAGACACCACGTACCTATAATTACGTGTATGAGCTCTAGGTTCTTTCCGTGCGGAGGCACCATATCTTCCGAACCCTTGCTGGACTTAGCGAATTCTAGTTGCAGTGGGGTTAGTCGATGGCGCCGCTACTAGCTCGTGACAGGTTGAGAATTTGAATCAGACGGGAAGCGTAACCGGATGGCCGAGGTGGTTAACCATTTTAGAGAAGCGGCGCATCCAGATTCGATCCCGGTTACATGACAGCTAACAGTACTCTATTTCTTGTACACATGTTGGCCAGTCCACGTTGATACATCAACGAATCTGTCAATTCATTCACGGTCTGTGTCCTTACTTTTTGCGTACCAGAGCCGCTCTTGGCGTTTACCATAGTTCAAATCAAATGGCTCTGAGCACTATGGGACTTAACATCTGAGGTCATCAGTCCCCTAGAACTTAGAACTACCCGTATTGCTCGCGCGGTTCCAGACTGTAGCGCCTAGAACCGCTCGGCCGCTTCGGCTTACCATAGTTCCGTAGATCTTGTTACTCTCTCAGAAAAACGTAAGCTATAAGGAACTAATGGCTTTACAAACAATTGGTTTGAATCATACTTAACAAAGATAGTGCAAGAAGGGGTGCTGAATAATTCAAACGATGCTGAAAGGAGAGAAAATTTCAGTGACTGGGGAGAAATCATGAAGGGAATCCTACAAGATTCACTTCTAGGTCTCCTGCTATTCCTTCTACATGTGAAAGATCTTCCAATTGACACTCATCAAGCAGAACTAGTACTTTTTTAGACGACTCCATTCGAGGGAAAGCAACAAAAGAGATTGTTAATTATGTTTTTCACAGAATTATTAAGTGGTTCTCTGAAAATGGACTCTCCCTCAATTGTAAGAAAACACACTATACACATTTCTGTACAACAAATAGAGACATACAATAATTGATGCAGCACGTGAACTGGAGTCAGTCGGTAGGATAGAATTCTCAAAATTTTTGGATGCACATATTGATGAAAATTTGAAATGGAAGGAGTATATTACTAAGCTGCTCAAACAATTAAGTTCAGCTAATTTTTCTCTTCGTACAATTGCTAGTCTTGGTAACAAAAGTGGGAAGTAATAATATACCACTGGCCATTAAAATTGCTACACCAAGGAAGAAATGCAGATGATAAACGGGTATTCATTGGACAAATATATTATACTATAACTGACATGTGATTACATTTTCACGTAATTTGGGTGCATAGATCCTGAGAAATAAGTACCCAGAACAACCACCTCTGGCCATAACAACAGCATTGATACACCTGGGCATTGAGTCAAACAGAGCTTGGATGGCGTGTACAGGTACAGGTGCCCATGCAGCTTCAACACGATACCACAGTTCATCAAGAGTAGTGACTGGCGTATTGTGACGAGTCAGTTGCTCGGCCACCATTGACCTGACGTTTTCAATTGGTGAGAGATCTGGAGAATGTGCTGGCAAGGGCAGCCGTCAAACATTTTCTGTATCCAGAAAGGCCCGTACAGGACCTGCAACATGCGGTCGTGCATTATCCTGTTGAAATGTAGGGTTTCGCAAGGATCGAATGGAGGGTAGAGCCACAGGTCGTAACACATCTGAAATGTAACGTCCAGTGTTCAAAGTGCCGTCAATGCGAACAAAAGGCGACCGAGACGTGTAACCAATTGCACCCCATACCGTCACGCCGGGTGGCGATGACGAATGCACGCTTCCAATGTGCGTTCACCGCGATGTCGCCAAACACGGATGCAACCATCATGATGCTGTAAACGGAACCTGGATTCATCCGTAAAAATGTCGTTTTGCCATTCGTGCACCCAGGTTTGTCGTTAAGTTCACCATCGCAGGCGCTCCTGTCTGTGATGCAGCGTCAATGGTAACTGTAGCCATGGTCTCTGAGCTGATAGTCCATGCTGCTGCAAACTTCGTCGAAGTGTTCGTGTACATGTTTGTTCTCTTGCAAACGTCCCCATCTGTTGACTCAGGGATCGAGACGTGGCTGCACGATCCGTTAAGCCATGCGGATAAGATGCCTGTCATCTCGACTGCTAGTGATACGAGGCCGTTGGGATCCAGCACGGCGTTCTGTATTACCCTCTTGAACCCACCGATTCCATATTCTGCTAACAGTCATTGGATCTCGTCAACGCGAGCAGCAACGTCGCGATAAGATAAACCGCAATCGTGATAGGCTACAATCCGACCTTTCTGAAATTCGGAAACGTGATGGTACGCATTTCTCCTCCTTACACGAGGTATCACAACAACGTTTCGCGAGGCAACGCCGGTCAACTGCTGTTTGTGTATGAGAAATCGGTTGGAAACTTTCCTCATGTCAGCACGTTGTAGGCATCGCCACTGGCGCCAACCTTGCGTGAAATCTCTGAAAAGCTAATCATTTGTATATCACAGTATCTTCTTCCTGTCGGTTAAATATCGCGTCTGTAGCACGTCATCTTCGTCGTGTAGCAATTGTAATGGCCAGTAATGTAATATGTGGCCTTCACCTGCGGTAGTCATGCGGAAACCTCTTCATGGAGTTAGGCATTTTAACTGTACCATCACAACATACACATTTGGTAATGTAATTCGTCATAAATAATCTATCACTATATGAGAAGATGTCCACACCTACAAACCTAGAGGAAAATTATCACCCTTATTACCCACTATTAAAACTGTGAGTGTCCCAAAAATGTGTTCAAAACAGAGGAAAAATATATTTTGATCATTTGCCCAACACTATAAAACGTCTAACAGGTAACAATTAAAGTTTTAGATCTCAACTAAAATAATTTCTTCCGGGTAACTTTTTCATTTAATTTTCATTAAAAAACTTATAGTCAGGGCAAATAACTACCTTTAAGTGTATTAGCATGATTACCCGTGTAAAGAGTCAAAACGATCACCGTGGTCGTAACCAGGCCCAAACTAACAGAAGAGGAAGAAGAACTAGAAATTTTATATTCATTTGTGTTAGCACTAATTACGTGTACATATGCTGTAAATTGACTCACTCCACATCATGTGACATGTTGGGACACTATGGATATGGATATCAAAGAACTCCAACAAGAGCTGGAAAGCGGATGTGTCATTGAAGTACCGAATCTCCTGAAGAGGGTTGATGGTGAGCTCCAGTAGGCAGCATCACTTATCCTGTAGCACGTCATCTTCGCGGTGTAGCAATTTTAATGGCCAGTAGTGTAGATGCATGGAATATTCCATTTCGCAAATCGTTAGGGAATTAAATATTCCGAGATCCACAGTGTCAAGAGTGTACCGAGAAAAACGAATTTCTGGCGTTACCTCTCACCACGGAGAACGCAAAGGCCGATGGCCTTCACTTAAGACCTAGAGCAGTCGCGTTTGCGTAGAGTTGTCAGTGCTAACAGACAAGCAACACGACGTGAAATAAACGCAGAAATCGATTTGGGATGTACGACAAATGTATCCGTTAGGGCAGTGCGGTGAAATTTGGCGTTAATGTGCTACTGCAGCAGACGACCGACGAGAGTGCCTTTGCTTGCGGGCACGATATTGCGTCCACCGCCTCTCCTCAGTCGTGACCGTACCGGTTGGATAGGCACTCGTCATTATAAGGCACTTCCTCTCGCCACTTTATTTCAGATATCGAATCGGCGAAGTGCTCTCTGCTACCTTTAAACAAGAGAACGGCGTCCCTCAAGGTAGTGCTTTAAGTGTGATTATCTTTGCCATAGCTATTAATTGTATCACGTGAGTAGTTAAATGTCCTGATCATTGTTGTTTGTTGATAACTTTTGTGTCATTTTTTTCTCCTCGAGAGATGAAACTGACTCTTCGTTGTTTGGGTGAATGGGTGGAGAAGACGGGTTTTAAATTGTCAACCGACAAGTCTGTGTGCGTTCTCTTAACAATTCCAGTTCTCTTCTAAACATTTCCATGCTGATGATGTGGGAGGTGCACGGTTTGTGGTTCTCAAAGACCCTCTAATTTAAAGGTGTTGGATGTGGTGCACCATGAGGGACTGAGACTGTTCACTGGGGCCTTTAGATCCAGCGCCATATTACCTCTGTGCTGAGCCTGGGGAGCCACCACATCACATCAGACTACAAGTCCTCATGGTGCGACAGGCCTAATAACCAACAACCACGCAAATCATAATCGACAGCAAGAAACGAGCCCCTATGGTATTCGTGCGAAAGATTACCTCCTGGCGCTGGATGTTGCTGGTTTTAAAGTTTTACCTCAAGGTTGAAGCCGACGGTCACAGAGGTTCCTGCAGAATCCGGGAATTATTTAAGACTTGACGAACTTCAAGGTAGATTGCACTCCAGATTTTACGTTTCATTCTCCGTTTTTTAACCTGTTGGACAGGCATCGCAGTTTTAAAGTTGTGTACATTGATGGTTTTAGACAACAGGTTTCCGCTGGCTGTTCAGTAGCGTTTCCTGACCATGTCTTCACGATTCACCTTCCTCGTGGATGTACCACATTTACTACAGAGCTCCAGGTGATCATGAAGGCATTGCAGCAGTTGAGGCGTCTTCGGGGCCTACAATCGTTGCAGCACATGTACCCAATGAAGAAAATGGTCCATTTAGTACACAGTCAACCGTACGTTCAACAGCAGAGGGGGAACCAAGTGTCATACGGATGGGTACCAGGGAACGTGGGAATTTGGGGCTATGACCAAGCAGACAAAGCCACCAATGAGGCCTGCAGGGAAAATGATGTCACACAAGGTGCATTCCCCTGCAGGCTGTCATTTCACTGGTGAGTCGGGATCCATGAAATTGTGGGAGGAGGAGTAGCTGGTAGTGACAGACAATGAGCTGTAGTTTGTGAAGCTAACTATCTAGTCGTGTTGTTGCTCATGCCGGCACTTCGACTGGATGAAGTGGTCCTGATCCACCTCCAAATTGGGGACTGTCCCCTAACATATTGCTTTTTACCCCAGTGAGAGGATGCCCAAGTCTGTTATGGTTGAGGCTTGCAAATCACTGTACACCACATTTTAACTGAGTGCATTTTATGTGGAGGTCATCAGGCATAAGCAGTTTCAGGTTGTGATCTGCCTTCTTCTTTATCAGATGATGAGATAATAATGATCAAGCTATTAAAACTCTATGAAGCCTAAACTTTTAGTCTGGAGATTTTAATGTGTTGCCAGACGACTAACTCATCCCTTTTCATCCCTATTATTCCAACGATCAATCAGTTGCAGTTACCTGCTGTATTACCTTATTTCTTACCATCGCTTTTCCCTTTTGACTGTTGGTTTTAAATTTGACAACGAAATTTTCATTGTTATCATGTGTGCGTGTGTGTGTGTGTTTGTGTGTGTGTGTGTGTGTGTGTGTGTGTGTGTGTGTGTGTAAATTCGAGTGCTACACGGAAAGTTTTGACAGAAATTGTACGGGTCCTGGTTCGCTGTTAACGATGTTATTGTGTAGTAGAAGCCTAAAGGCGCGTTTACACTGAGCTCAGAACATGTTTCTGTTCGGACCATTGTGTGCAACTTGTTCCCTCAACATGTTGGCAACATTGTTCGTTGTTCGCATTCCCATTTACACTAGCGACCAACATTGCTACGTATTCGCATAGTCTGCTGCGGTGAACTGATAGGTTACTTTGTGTATTCAAATCAAGAGTTGCGCTATGTCAAGTGAAGAGGAAGAATTAATGACATTTGGTGGTGCATTAATAATACTTAACGAAATGAACAGACGAAGAAAACGACGTAGTCGTCGTTGGTGGACCAAAACATACTATAGAAGACGTGCCAGGAATGACATGCTTTGTGAGCTTAATTTGGAAGACGGTTCTGGGTTTCGTAACTTCACTAGGATGTCACCGTCAGATTTTGAAATGTTGTTGAATATTATAGGACCAGTTGTTTCAAAGAAAACACAAATTTCAGAAAAGTAATCCCTGTGGAGCAAAGAATTGCTGTTACTCTTCGTTTACTGTCATCAGGAGATTCCTATCAAAGTCTTGGATTTATTCCACATTTCAAAGCCAGCCATATCTCAAATAGTTCCGGAAGTTTGTGAAGCTTTGGTTGAAGGATTGAAGGATTATGTAAAGGTAATTAAGCTATGTCAACAGCACTGAAACACATACCCCAGCAAGAAAAGTGACACAACTCGAAACTGGCAGTTTTGAGTTTATGTCACTGAAAAATATGGATACAATTACAGTATTACTTTTGTATATAATATAACAGAATATACTGCCGTTAAATACTTACTTGAAATGTAAAAGAAGCTTGTACTACTTCACTTTAAGTTTCGTATAATTCTTTAAAAGTATTTTCTCAAATATTGCATTTTTGAGTTGTGTCCCTGTTCTTGCCAGGTTGCGACGTATTTAATTGATTAGATATTTATTTTTATATTAGCATTTACATATTTGCATCATTCCATGAAGACAATTTCTTCAGAATCCAAGTCAGATATGCTGTCAATGAATGTGACAGGGGAATCTGCAGTTACGCTGATGATCCTGCTGCGTCTGTGTTTATTACTGTATGCGCTGCTTTCTCAGAACATTCAGTTCTTCCTCGTACAGAACATCACTTATTCGTTTTGTAGCCACCGCCGTTTCATAGGGCGGAAGCTCTTTCAACTTAGTGACAACAAATTTTCCGAAATCTGTTGCCGAGTCCTGTTCCTGTCGGCGTTGATGTTGCTGCTGCATAATATTATGCAACATTTCTGCTGCATTAAGTAGGGGGTCACTTTTTTCACCCCCCCCCACCCCCCCTCTTGGCCCGTTTTTGTGGAGGTGATGTGCTGTCCTCTTCGCCTTTCTCTGCAGGTTCCTCTGCTGCATGTTGAGGTAGCTCTTCCGAAACCTGAAGCCAAATTTACTTGTTTCAGATGCCAGCTACTGGAGACGAATGGCGTTCAAAAGAAAGTCTGTTCCGCCAGGCACTCCACTTCCCTCATTGCGTGGGAGCAATTGATGGGAATCACATTGTTCTACAGTGCCGTGTTGGTAGTGGGAGCGAGTTCTATAACTATAAGGGATCGTTTAGCATTGTGTTGCTTGCTGTAGTTGACGCCAACTACAACTTTTTATATGCTGACGTTGGCTGCCAAGGGAAGATTTCTGATGGAGTTGTTTTCAAGAATGCCTCCATAAGTGAGCTAATACACAAAAACAAACTGAACTTGCCACGTCACGAGTGTTTACCTGGAGGGACAAAGCCACTACCATACGTATTCACGGCAGATGATGCTTTTCCATTACAGGAAAACATCATGAAGCCGTATTCAGGTAGACACAACACAGGCTCGAAAGAGAGAGTCTATAACTACAGATTTTCAAGGGCAAGAATGAGTGTGAAAAACACATATGGTATTATGGCTTCAGTATTTCGTGTCTTCGGCAAACCGATGCTATTACAACCACAGAAGGCTTAAACCATCACAATGACAGCAGTGTGTCTGCACAATTTTTTAAGAAGAATTTCGCAGTCAAGAAGTTATTACAGACCACCAGGAAGCTTCGATTCTTTTTGTCCACAAACAGGTGAAGTCATTCCAGGGGCATGGAGACGAGATGTTAATGCACCCTCTATTACTGCACTCCCAAATATACCACGAAGAACTTCCCAAACATTCAAGGAAATTCGCGACGAATTTGCCAACTACTTTGTGAGCCCACAAGGAGCTGTTCCATGGCAAAATAATTACAGTTAAAATTGTTGTACAAGAAAATAAAATTAATCATATGCAAGTATAACCTTGATTACCTCTTCAGTTGTGTCCCGGGTCTCCTTTGGTTCCTGGATACCATACAGGAAACGTAGATATTTAAATCCAAACCACTTCTTTTCGTAAAGTGTGTTAGTACCACATCCAGATTTTTTTACTTTCCTCTATTTTTCTTTTCTCTCGTCGGTACTGAGACAAGAGAGATTTAATTTTTTTGTCCACGTCACTGCTGCTGGTGCCAAGCACCGCAGCAACTTTTTGTAATAAATAATGTTTGATTTTAGTATTTTTGTAACCTGCCCAACGTACATTCCACAGGCACTCCTGTGCCTCATAGAGCGATATCAATTGGAAAATTTTGTCTCGTGACCACTTCATTTCAAATAAAAATGGACATAAAATAATCGCACCACTACACTCCAGCAAACCAAACACCAAAACACTCACTCAGAGCAAACGAACACTAGCGCTGCGTAGCGGAATTTAGTGGTAGTAGGCCACGAACAATGTTTCTCTGATCTCTACCGACGCAGCCGTGGAATACTGATTTTGTGTTGCGAACATGTTGCCAACATGTTGGGAACATTGATAGTCCATTACTAGTCAAGAACAATGTTGCGAACAATGTTGTGAACAATGTTGCGAACTCCGTGTAAACGCGCCTTTAGAGAAACGATAAAGACGATCTTAAACCAAGCAATACTAATAAATTAACTTATTACTTAAAATATATTCACAGACGCTTTTGATCACGTTTTTATCAACCAAAACTGTTGATGTGAGCTAAAACCCGAAGAAAAACAGCGACACATCACTATCCCATCTTCAAACAGTATAAATCACACCACACTATTCTCAGCAATTAGCCATGCACATGGCGTTTGTTATGTTGTGTCCGCACCAGCGCCCCTGCAGGGTACTCTACCTTTCCATCATATTGCTGCGTCAGCGTAGTATAAATCTAGGCGAGGCTAAGAGTGGCGAGCAATTCTGCGATTGTCCAGAGAGGTCACCTGCGGCTGCTGCACTCTTTTGCTATGCCTCGTAACGTGCACCATTCGGACATGACGACGACAGCACTCAGCTTGGGCAGCCAACGAGCAGGAAGTGTGTTACTGGCAGCAGCCACAGCTAACCAACGGATTAGTTGTATAAATCCAAGCAGGTTTTATAACTTGTGGCCCAGCGAGTCAGTGGCTGTTCTTCACCAAGAGAATTCATCGAGAGTTTAGCAGAGTTCATCACACAGTGGAGGCCAGACTTCCCGCTTAGCAGCCGTCTGAAGAGAGTACCTATACCATTCTGGACTCAGCCGTCTACAGTAAACAGATCACGAGAATAGGGACGTCCGCTGTCCTTAGTCCAGAGCTGTTGATAACGGACTTAGTCTCTGGACAGGTTTTTAGTTCTGGAAAAGACTGTTTGTTACGGGTCTTTGTTTTCAGGCTGGACATATTCACATATGTTTTTAACCTGAACTGCATGTTGTGGTTTACACGCGTGTGGCAATAAATAAGTGTTCAGTTATATTACACTAATTAATTTGTGCAGCCTTGCTCCAGAACGCACTCACGAGAGAGACACCCGCCCATGTACAGTGGCAGAATTCGTTGGATAGCAAACGACTATAAATCAGTGTGACAGAGAAAAGACAACTGTCCACACTTCTGTCGCGCTGTCATATGGATTACCGGAGCTACGCTACACCCACCATCAACCAGGTATTTGGAGATGACAAGGAAACGGAAAGGTGGCCATTGAAGAGAACATACTTCAGTGGAAGTCGAGTGGATCACACAAACGCAGTGTTTCACTTTTGAGGGTGTACGGTTCAGTGTATTTGCTAAGTCTTGCTGACTCACAGTGTTGCGTTCAAGACAGTCAGAGCTTGTAGTGGACGTAGAGATCGTTTGAATCCCAACGCTGAAACGTTTCTATTTTCTTGACGGGCATTTTGGGCGTGGCTTTTCTCATTATGTTATCAAGTTTGACTGAGAACAGCAATTTGTCTGTAATCCACTCCCGTTGATTCAGGAAATTGTTCTTGCATTAAAAGTGTTGAGCCTATTGCAGTCCGTTAATGCTACCGAGGAAAAATTGTGGTAACAAGTAGAGGATCGAGACCAATAGGAAGAGGACGTCAGGTGGACGCCACCGGCGCTACTCCTATTCAAACGAGCAAAGGAAAAGTGGGCTGGCTACATACCCATGCTGAGACAACAATTTGCAACGAAGAGATCGGAAGGTGATGTAACTAAACGTGCCTTTTTATTACCTAATATGAGTGCTCATATCTATAACTTGGGGCAGCAGCTATTTCTGGATAAGGACCTGTGTGTGTTAGAACACACTGAAGTAAAGGAAAAATTAACTGAATATGTTGAGAGTAAGATTCTAGTGACGCCGGCACGTCATAAACTTCATAGGACGTATAAGAAACCCGGACAGTCACTTAAGGAATAGATTAACATGTTTTAAGGCTTCACTTGGGCTTGTAAATTCTAGTGTGAAAAACGGGACTATAATCTTTATTATGCCGATACAGCGGACAGGAACAAGCTTATCATTGATGCTCCGGTCACAGGACTGCCTAATGATCTTCTTTATCTTCTTTGCTTGAGTAATCCCATGTTGGAACAGCATTTATTGGTTATTCAGGCCTTCAGTACTGAAATGACAAAGTTTTTCCGACGCACAAGAAAGACAGACACATGTACTGTGTCAGTGAGATTCCACTGCTGCAGTGATGCGGCCAAGAGTTCTGCTTTACGCTTTGGAAGAGCTAAATCTCTAATCAGATCACAGAGTTCACCCTGTGTGATTTTCTGTGTTTATCCATATGACGATGTTGATGTAAATAGGATCAGTGTCACTGGAGAATGGCTTCACTTCTTCGGCTGTATATGTCAGTTCAGTATCATCGCTATCACTACATGATGATGGTACACGTAAAGGATCAGGAACTGGCAAACCTTCGTCATGAGTCGCAGGGCGAATGATAGGTTGGATGTCAGGGTATTGAATATTCGTCTTCCTCTTGGTATTGACGCCTTTCCTAATGGGAAGTGCCACACAAAAATAACAATCTGATGCATGATTTGAGGTTTTGTGCCAAATAGCACCGAGACGTTTTTATTATGCATCCAAGCATTCAGTGCAGGTGAACACAAGGTGCAACACAAGTGTGGAGTGCACGATTTATCATGGTCTCCAACTAGACGCCCGATATACGTGGCATGTGCTTGTTTCATTGCTTCAGTCAACGGTGGCCTTCTTGAAACAAAAATAACATCTGCACAAATGTAACAAAAATTATCAGGTTTGTTACTGCAGGCAGGGTGCATTTTTGTGAAACTATGCACACGCAGCATAACACAGTTCTTCAATTTCAACACTTCACCTCACATATTTTCACTTCCAAAAGAGAATTAGCGCAGCACAGGAGCACGCAGCCCTGACAAATGACAATTAAAATCGCGTCTGGTTTCTGTATTCCGCAATGCTCGAAGTGATTGGATTCACATTGACTTTCTATTTAACCATCGAAAGGAAATTGATGACTGAATTTAAAGTGAACTTACATCTATGCCAGGTATATCATGGTGGAACAGCATTTCAGGTTCGGCATCATTCGAATTTGGCCTCAGTGGAACATGCGAAATCTTACAGTTTCATTCAGGGCTATAGCAAGGGGGAGTGAAGGTCAAAAGCTTTACCTGGAGCACATTGTCCATATTCTTAAGAAACAACAGGCCTTGCTAGCGTAGTCTATGAATTCCAGTTCTATGGATTTTAGATATTAGACATCATAGGTGTTTTCTCAGAATACATCTACCAGTAAACTGTTCACCTCCCAAGTCTTGCTGATTATTTTATTATTGTGGAGAGCACAGTGATCTCAATAGTGTATAACTGTACAGCATTCTTAGATCTAAAAAATTTCACAGATCTGTATCAGTAAATAAAGCAGTGGCGTCAAGGTATCTGGATCTATTTTTTCGAATCCTCTATTTTCCAACTGTTGTCCCGATACGTGAAGCTGTAAAAGCAACAGAAGAAAATAAAATTTCAAATTGAAGGTCGAAATACACCTGATAATTGATGGAATGTACCAAATGACGTTTATTTTATACCCTGAAGTCCAAAGTGTTGTGTTTCTCTTTGCTAGTATCTGTTAGAGCGGTAGCTAAATTATCTCTTTCTATCATTATTCAGAGTCTCTTAACCTAAGTGAGGAACTGAGAACATCGGCAATTCACTATACTTGGAAGGATACTGCTTTCTTAGGCTTTAGTACTTCAGAAAATTTGCTGCTGAAGTAACTGCCTTCCAAAAACTTTCAGAAGCAGTCAAAGACACATATAATATTACGAAGCGATAGGTCATCCACCAGTTACAGGCATGAGTGAACACTTCTCTTTTCTCCCCTTCCCTTGTCATTCTCCAAGCCCTGCAGTAATACATTCCACAGAGGACTTCATTCAGAGTGACATTCGTAGAGTGACACTAGAGTGTCGCTAGCGTCATGCACTGTTACATAATGTTAACACATTAAATTTTCCTTCTACTCGAAAGTACTCCTGTTGACGTTTCCTGAAGGACGAAACTCATTGTAATTGCTCTCCATTTCTGGGTTTCACTAAAGGTCTCCGTACAATCAGTAGAATCCCCCTAGAATTAATGTTAAAATACTGCCAATGATCCTTCTACTAGTGTCGAACTAATATGAGTAGTACCATGATGTGTGCATATGAGTCATGAAAGCAGTGTTGTCAAATTGTACTGGAACCGTTCACCTAACTCTCTTACGGCAGCGGAACCCTTATCCCAATGCCCTTGCATGTACCTTCCATAATGTTCCATAAGTGTGACTGTTAAAAATAAGCACCTCACTTACTTGTAACTCAGAACTAGCAGTCAGTTTTAAATTTGGTGAACCGCTTCATCTCACAATTGTTTATTATTCATCTCTCAATTAGCTCGTTGTCGACGGTGTAAGGGTAACGTTATCGATGTACATATTAACAATCGACATTAGCAGCTCATTTCCGGCGACAACGATATTGCTGATAATCTAGAAGTTTCTGGACGGCTTCCGTAATAGGCTGGACGCAATTTGAAGCAGTGGAGAGAGACAAAGGGTAGCGAGAGTTCAGGCGAGACGGCCCAGGTTCTCGGATGAAAAATTAATGTTCAGAAAGGAATAGTTTAAAAGCAATAAGAATAATTATTTCGAGCCTAGGATTCATGGACATTACTTTCGTGAAAATAATGATGAAGAGTCGTGAGTTATTTTCAACTGAAGAGCGTAGGGTGATTTGTGCGTCTTAGGCATTTATATAGTACATGGAAAATCAATTTCCTTACAGGCGATCGTGTTTAAAACCTCATATATCGGAAAAAGTCGTAAACAAATTAAAATGAAGCAATAAAAAATTAACATTTTCCCCATGTGAACTTAATGGAAGAAACTGATTTATTTTGTCAAATGACAAGTGTGTTGTTGAACGGAGACAAATTAGGGCCCATATAACTGAACTACGAGAAATAAGAATTGTTTAAATTGAATAAATGTTAATATTACTAAACAGTCGTTAAATACAGGAATTTCATTATAGAATATAGAGCACAAGATGGTTGCAGTCACACGATTTCATAGGAAAACCACCTGCGTACTTTATGTAACTAGTCGAATTGGCGTAGCATGAGTGTAAATTTATAAACAGAATAAATATAAAAATTAAAGAAAAAGAAATTTAGAATGGGATTTAAGCTCTGATATTGCTTCCCTCCTTTCACGGCTATCGATGCGCTTGGTTATTACATGCACTACAATTACTACACCTTAGTTGGAACCAAATATACTTTGATCTAGATGTGCTGTCACATTACCACGATATTTTGTCTCACTGTTGCCTACGAATAACATAAAATCATAATATGCCCTCATTTATAGCAGCACCGAACAAGAATTTAATCACCAAGTAATTGCTGCTAACGGCTATAGCAAAAAAGGAGCAATATAAAACATGAGCTTTACAGGCAGCAGTAGTATAAATAAAACAGTCGGGTAACTCATTGCTGAATCGCTAGCGGCAGTACTTGCGATAATGTAAAAGGTGACAAAGCTCTCGATGTTTCTGATTTGCAGCGTCACCTTTTTGCAGCTATTTGATTTATTTATGTGAACTTCAGCTACCGTACACACCACGCACTCTACACAACTATTTGAACAATCTAATACGCATACATGCACACAATTTTATCCCTCATTTCGAAACACATACACGATACATGCGCTCTATTTCGTATAACTCTTTTGTGTCAATGTCACCACGTGGCAGTCATATTGTTTTTATTTATTCGTATTTTTGCTGTGCAGCGTGAACAGCTGTGTACTTTCTATTGGATATCTATAGAAATAACGTTGAATAAAAATGGGGAGAGCAGTATTGTTATTAACTTCAATCAAAACGTAGCACAGTGCTTTTATTTTTGCTCGCTTGCACAGTGAGACGACCGAAAACTTCAAAGAGAACTAAACCACGTTGTTTGATGTGATTTTTTGCAAATTCTGTATCCACGGTGAGCCGTGTGAGTCTGAACCTCGATCTATCAATGCTCTGTTATCTTTTCCGATCGATGTAGGGTATTTCTCTCGTCTGCAGAAAGCGTGTAGAGCCACCGCTTTTGAAAGGCGGGTCTCCTCGAGAGAGCTGGGACGCGAGAGCTACAGTGAGTTAGGGCTCTTTCCTCGTGCTGGCAGTGCGGCGTGAACGAGAAAGCAAGGGCCGCGTGGCGACTGTTTATATGGAACGTTCCTGTTGCAAAAACGAAAGGAATCTGGACTTCAGCGTGGAAGGATCCTGAGCTAATTTATATTGGCCGACCATCGTTGCCCATATGGAATCTGTAGCGCCGAGAGCAACCGTATGGTGAGCAAAAGCTGAATGCTTGACGTGCTCTCGTAATCTGGTAAGGTCTTATGGGACCAGACTGCTGAGATCAGTGGTCCCTAATCTTACACACTACTTAATCTAACTTAAACTGACTTATGCTAAGGATGACACACACACCCATGCCCGAGGGAGGACTCGAACCTCTGAAGGAGGGAGCCGCGTGGACCGTGCCAAGACACCTGAGACCGCGCGGTTACCCCGACGGCTTCTCGTAATGTGAATATTTTCTCCGTTGTCGGAAGGTTCCAACACTTTCTGAGGCTGGTAGAGACTGTTGACTTTGGATTATAGTGCTGTGTCATGATGAACGTTCATACAGTGCCTCTCATAGGTTTTGGGACAAACATTGAGCACAGTATCTCTGGGTATGAAAGAATTTGTGATGGTTAATACGGAAATAAAGATGCACGTCTGCAAGTTGTACAGGTAATTATGGGCGATGTAAAGTGCAGTCATGTATGTTTCCTTGTTTACAACAGAACAAGACCTATTTCTTACTGCGAGATATGAAACTCTGCACTTCAAAAGTTTTGCGACAAATGTTGACAACAGTGTCAATGTGCATATCTCTGTTATTCGTTACTTCCGGTGATTTCAGTCATTACTTGCCGAGAGATCGAAGAAAACACAAGTGTGTTTGTATACAATGATAAGTAGAGGTAAAAACAGCACTTTTGACCCGCGTAGAGTGGCCGCGTGGTTTGAGGCACCATGTCACTGGTTGCGCGGCCCCTTCCGCCGGAGATTCTACATCTACATGATTACTATGCAATTTACATTTAAGTGCTTGGCAGAGGGTTCGTCGAACCACAATCATACTATCTCTCTACCATTCCACTCCCGAACAGCGCGCGCGAAAAACGAACACCTAAACCTTTCTGTTCGAGCTCTGATTTCTCTTATTTTATTTTGATGATCTTTCCTACCTATGTAGGTTGGGCTCAACAAAATATTTTCACATTCGGAAGAGAAAGTTGGTGACTGAAATTTCGTAAATAGATCTCTCCGCGACGAAAAACGTCTTTGCTTTAATGACTTCCATCCCAACTCGCGTATCATATCTTCCACACTCTCTCCCCTATTACGTGATAATACAAAACGAGCTGCCCTTTTTTGCACCCTTTCGATGTCCTCCGTCAATCCCACCTGGTAAGGATCCCACATCGCGCAGCAATAGTCTAACAGAGGACGAACGAGTGTAGTGTAAGCCGTCTCTTTAGTGGACTTGTTGCATCTTCTAAGTGTCCTGCCAATGAAACGCAACCTTTGACTCGCCTTCCCCACAATATTATCTATGTGGTCTATCCAACTGAAGTTGTTCGTAATTTTAACACCCAGGTACTTAGTTGAATTGACAGCCTTGAGCATTGTACTATTTATCGAATAATCGAATTCCAACGGATTTCGTTTGGAACTCATGTGGATCACCTCACACTTTTCGTTATTTAGCGTCAACTGCCACCTGCCACACCATACAGCAATCTTTTCTAAATCGCTTTGCAACTGATACTGGACTTCGGATGACCTTACTAGACGGTAAATTACAGCATCATCTGCGAACAACCTAAAAGAACTGCACAGATTGTTACCCAGGTCATTTATATAGATCAGGAACAGCAGAGGTCCTAGGACGCTTCCCTGGGGAACGGCTGATATCACTTCAGTTTTACTCGATGATTTGCCGTCTATTACTACGAACTGCGACCTTCCTGACAGGAAATCACGAATCCAGTCGCACAACTGAGACGATACCCCATAGGCCCGCAGCTTGATTGGAAGTCGCTTGTGAGAAACGGTGTCAAAAGCTTTCCGGAAATCTAGAAATACGGAATCAACTTGAGATCCTCTGTCGATAGCGGCCATTACTTCGTGCGAATAAAGAGCTAGCTGCGTTGCACAAGAACGATGTTTTCTGAAACCTCCCTCGGGCATGGGTGTGTGTATTGTTCTTAGCATAAGTTAGTTTAAGTAGTGTGTAAGTCTAGGGACCGAAGACCTCAGTAGTTTGGTCCCTTAAGAATTCATACACATTTGCACATTTGAAGCACTTTTGAACAGAGGCAGTTAATAATATTCCACCACTAAAAGGGAAGAACATGCCAAGAAATAGTAACGTTACTGAATATGAAGAAAAGTACTGTAGGGAACAATATCCGTCGATATAAATATGAAGACAGGATAGAAAATCTGCCACAGCCAGGCTGTCCAAGGATATTTGTGAGGAGACAAGACAGGGCAATAATACGAAAGGTCAAGAAAGATCCACGAATCACAGCTATACAAATTGCCATTGAGGCTGAGGAAGAGTTTGGGAAGAAGGCCAGTCATAGTACAATCAGACGAGTACTGTACAGAGAAAATTACATTGAGCGAACTGCAAGAAGGAATCCTTACATCAGTCCTGCCGATAGGAAGAAGAGGCTGCTATTCTCAGGGGAACACATAAGCAAGAACATGGAGTGGTGGAATCAAGTAATTTTTTCGGACGAATCAAAATTTAACATATTAGGCCCGGATGGACAAATAACGGTCCGGCGTCAGCCCAACGAAGAGCTGGAAGAAAAAAAAAATGCAAGGTACCGTGAAACGTGGCAGGGGCTGTGTTATGGTTTGGGGTTGTATATCGGCCCAGGGAGTGGTTGAGCTGGTCTTCATTGACGAAAGAATGAATAAAAATGTATATCTGCATATTCTAAGGAACAGTTTGAAGAAGAGTGCAGAAAATATGGGGATTTGAGACTGTTTCAAATTTTATCAGGGCGACGATCCCAAACATACCGCCTATATTATACGGTTGTGGCTTCTGTACAACTGTCCGAAAGTTGTCAGTCCCCCTCCACAAAGTCCGGACATAGAGAATTTACGGGATGCGTTAGGAAGAAATATTCGAAAAGTCCCCATACAATCCAAACAAGACGTCAGGAGACCACTGCAAGAAGAATGGGAAAATCTAAGTATTTCGTACTTACAGAAGCTTGTAGAAAACATGTCAAAACGACTGACACAAGTGCTACAACATCGCAGTAGAAGTGAAAAATGAAATGTCGTGTGGCGAGGGCCTCCCGGCGGGGAGACCTGATCGCTTGGTGCAAAGTCTTTTGAGGTGACGCCACTTCGGCGACTTGTGCGTCGATGATGTTAGAGACGACACAAACACTCAGTCCCTGAGCGGAGAAAATATGCAACGCAGCAGGGAATCGAACCCGGGACCCCCGGCATGACAAGTCGTCTTGCTGTTCTCTGTTTTTCACTTTTTTTTTTTGTTCCGACCGAACACGCTGAGCTACCGTGCCGGCACCACTCAACTACGGTGGGGGACACGGTAGTAGCACAAAGTACTAATTCCTCATTATTTCCTAGTTTTTGGTTTATTCCTGCACTTTGTCCCAAAACTTTTGCAAAGGCAAATCTATGTTATTTCACATAAATATGAAATTGTCTGTAGTTTGTGAGTCATTAAATGAAGTAAAATGTTCAACTTATTGCTCTGTGAATATCATTCTGTCTGCTGGAATAACAAACGTAATACGTTTTACTGTTTATGTGTTATTTCTCAAAGTAAATGCTAGTATTCTGTTTGTCCCTGAACGTATGAAAGACACTATAGTCCCTTGTCAGTGGACGAGTTTCAACATTGCAAAAGAAGATAACTGTATTTGCGCAATCTAATCAGGTTTCTCTATCACCGATCACTATCTACATACACGTGCTCGGCAAAAACTGCTGTTGTAGTACTGTTTGAGACTGAGTATGTGCCTTGTATCTAATTCTGGATTTATTTGTTGTAGTAGCGACCAGTGTGTAACGAACTTAGGATTGCACTTTTTTTGCGTGGGGCTGGTTGAGCCACCATGGAAGCCGCCCTCGGCCAGATATAAAGAGAGTGCCCAAATTCGTGAGAAGCTGCTGGTCGGTGTTTAGGTGTTGGCTCATCTTAATTTTGATACTACGTAGTCAACCTTTGGCCGTAAGTAACTGTACGTCCTAAGGTCATTTCTATGGATTTCATGATTGGTATTTAATGAAGTTTAAAAAAATTATTAAAAATATGTTATTGACATTCTGTTGCCGTGTCATATCGAGCAGTTTAGCTGTAATTACACAGCAGTATATAATGTGATAAATTACTCACGAAATCAGCTGACGTCGCATTTAATGAAAACTCACTTAAACAAATTTTCCTTTTAAAATTATTATTACCTCCAATTCAGCGCCGTGTCTGCTTTTGGTAATTTAACGGTGACTACGCATTATAAGTCACTCCTGGGTTTGCCGAAGTACTGTTTAACGAGCCTTAAGGAAAATTTTGTTAAAGTTATTATTGTCATTTTGCTGCTGTTATATTCCACAGTTAAGTTTAACGGTGACTACTCTGTAGTATTTAAGCTGATAAGTCACTGCTGAAGTTGTTGAAGTACTGTTTAATCTGCAACAAGGAAAATTTTGTTAAAAGTTATTTGGTCATTTTGATGCTATTTTATGTTCCACAGTTTAGTTTAATTGTGACTGCTCACTAGTATTTGATCTGATAAGTCACTGCTGAGATTGTTGGAGTACCATTTAACGTGTCTTCAGGTAAATTTTGTTAAGAGTTATTTCGTTCATTTTGCTGCTGTGCTGTATTCCATAGTTTAATTTAACATTGACTACTCATTAGGATTTAATCTGACAAGTCACTTCTGAGGATGTTGAAAATTTTCTCAAAAGTTGTGATTGTCATTTCGAGCTTGTGGTACTTCCCAAAGTCAAACTGTAATAATTCATTATTTGTGTTCTTTTGGATTTTATTAATGCTTAGGAACTAAGGCCTTAATTTGAAAGTACAAGGCAATTATGAATAAATTCTGATATTTTTGCTAAATAAAAGATTATTCTTGGTATCCTCAACTTCTCATACAACCCCCCTCCTTATCAACCGGCTACGTAACGTGGTTGCGAACATCAACAATTTGGTATATGTTCACATCAAAGGTGTTGGAGAGGAGTGATCAGCATTTGTTAGTTGTATTTGCTGTTCCGTTAATAAGAGAATATTTACTAATGGATCAGTTGCGTGGCTTTAGAAATGGGTGGAAATGAATTGGTCGTTGGTATCACCAAGAGATTGTTTTCTTTTTGCAGGCGTTATTCCCGTGTTAGTGCGTTCCGCTCGTTTATAGGCAATAGGTCAGACTTGATTAACTGTCGTCCAGGACCGCTGTATGAAAAACATTCTAACACTGTAGTCAAACTTACAGGTCTCAAGCACCTTTATAAGCCTCAAAGATCGTTTACTAAGAGTTTTCCTTTCAAAGTGTAGTAATGAATTCAGTACGTATGAAATCTCAATAGTTTAGAGTTGACGATCAGGGTCCCTAAAGCTGTTAACAGTTAAATCTGAAGTAAGCACAGTTGGATCATATACGTATAACATACCAGCTCCTACTGCCTCAATTTACCACGAAAGCACGTTATTGTTAGAATCTGCGTTCGTCATTTGAGCGACAGTGGTCAAGAGGAGAACACTATAGATGATCGGCCAAGCGCAGTCTGCCATCGTCGCGGTCATACACAGTGCTGAATTACGAGGTCGTCCTCATGTACCTTGTATTAGAGGGTGGACGGATCAAACTACTTCTTGGACGGATCACACTACACCTAAATACGCATCTACTTTCTACAGACCGCAGTGAGGTACGACCAACTGTAGCAGTCATTAGAGCTTTTTCCCGTTCCATTTATCGACGCATCATAGGAAGAATGATTGCTTAAGCGCATCTGCGTGAGCTATAACTAGCCTAATCTTGTCCCTGCATTATTCAGTGTGCATTTCGGTAGCGATGCCGTTCGGCTCTAGAGAACCGAAGCGGTATTGTAGGTTCGTGTCGCGCAAACCAATCAAAAGCAAGCGGCTGCAGATCCGCGCATGCGCACTGCAGCGCGCACAGCGCCACGAACACAAAGCGACGAGCAGACGCTATTCTTCGAAGTACCGAAAATTGCGTTTAGTTTGCCATAACACATGACGCCGCATCCATCGAGCTGACGTGCCCGCCTTCATCGCCCTTGCCTCCTCTTTAACAGTATCAGGCGCAGTATATCAATTTCCATGATTCTCAGCTGAAACACATAAAAATTTTTACAGTTTCTGTGACCGCATGTTCCCATGCATGCATAATAACGACAGCGTATTTGACTGTATTCTGCAGATTGTCGTAAATGCCGCAGTATGTCATCTTATTCTCATTCACACTGACATCGTTTTTTGGATTTTACGTTTCGGAAAATGAGTTAGGAATAGTGTGTAGTACCACATTCTACTAATACATCTATAAAAACACGCGAAAACTTGATTCTGAGAGTTTCAAAGAATAAGAAGGCAAACAGAATGTGGTTATAACTCGCTCCTAGGGATCCAAATGATTAAGTAGCCCACTTCCCTATATGATACGTCAACGATTTGGGTGTTAAAAACAAAATTGACTTACAGGTCTCAAGCACCTTTATAAGCCTCAAAGATCGTTTACTAAGAGTTTTCCTTTCAAAGTGTAGTAATGAATTCAGTACGTATGAAATCTCAATAGTTTAGAGTTGACGATCAGGGTCCCTAAAGCTGTTAACAGTTAAATCTGAAGTAAGCACAGTTGGATCATATACGTATAACATACCAGCTCCTACTGCCTCAATTTACCACGAAAGCACGTTATTGTTAGAATCTGCGTTCGTCATTTGAGCGACAGTGGTCAAGAGGAGAACACTATAGATGATCGGCCAAGCGCAGTCTGCCATCGTCGCGGTCATACACAGTGCTGAATTACGAGGTCGTCCTCATGTACCTTGTATTAGAGGGTGGACGGATCAAACTACTTCTTGGACGGATCACACTACACCTAAATACGCATCTACTTTCTACAGACCGCAGTGAGGTACGACCAACTGTAGCAGTCATTAGAGCTTTTTCCCGTTCCATTTATCGACGCATCATAGGAAGAATGATTGCTTAAGCGCATCTGCGTGAGCTATAACTAGCCTAATCTTGTCTTCACCATCTCTATGGGAGCGATACGTAAGTGGCTGTGGCATATTTCTATATGCCTCAAAGTTAGTTTCTTAAACTTGTGAAGTAGGTTTTCATGGAATAGTTTGCGTCTATATTCAACGTCTGCTAGTTCAGGTTTTTGACGCTCTCCCAGGGTCAAACAAAACTGAAACCATTCATGTTGCTCTTCTTTGTATAAGTCAATATCCCATGTTAGTCCTATTTGCTAAGTGTCCCATACACCTGAGCAATATATTCGTTCGTCGTTGCCATTGGCACAACAACTGTTCACTTCCCTTCCAGTTCCTTGCCCGACTTTCTTTCTTGATGAGTTTTGATCCCCAATCCTGGGTCTGGATCTTTTATTTCGTATCTCATCAGACATAATACACCAAAACACACACACACACACACACACACACACACACACACACACACACACGCACACACACACACAGAGCCGGCTGGAGTGGCCGTGCGGTTCTAGGCGCTACAGTCTGGAACCGCGTGACCGCTACGGTCGCAGGTTCGAATGCTGCCTCGGGCATGGATGTGTTGATGCCCTTAGGTTAGTTAGGTTTAATTAGTTCTATGTTCTAGGTGACTGATGACCTCAGAAGTTAAGTCGCATAGTGCTCAGAACCATTTGAACCATTTGAACACACACACACGCACCCACCCACCCACCCACCCACCCACCCACACACACACACACACAGACACACACACATGCACGCACACTCACACACGCAGAACGGAAACTATGCTTACGAAATACACACGTTTCATACACACTACTAACCAGACACTGCTGGATCTTTCCGCACAAGGTGCGATTCAGTGTCATTCGTACAGTTATAATCATTGAAATCGACTTAATTTGGAAAGCGGCGCACGACATTGCGCGAAACTGAATTTTAGAAGGCTGAAATTCACCCTTAGTTCTGGGACACCAGAGTCATAAATATAACAACTCAAAGCGTAGAAGATCGCAGGTTCGAATCTCGTCAAACTTTTTTGATCTAAATCTAATCAAAAGACTTTTATTACTATTTTTATTCATTTAATTGGTTTAAATACATACTTTTTGTCTTTCTAATACTTTTCAGTATCATTTTCACCATTGTACTGGCTTTCTTTGTTTGCTCTTATCTTTCTTCCTATCGAACTGTTTTCGTTTGGAATCCGCCTGTGTCGGCTACTATCTGCAACCAAGTGCCATCCAGGACTGCTCATCGGTTGGTAAAGCGGCAGCTCGTGTAGCCAGTGGGAGGATAGTTTCAGGTATCCAACGATAGCGAGAAATTATAGTTAGCTCTTAGCGCTGAAACAGAAATTTTTCTAAATTGAGCTTTCTCGGGAAGATTAATTTTAATAGCCATGAACAAAGAGATCGTGATATTAGTTCTGCCTCAGACTGCTGACCGCCGTTTTCTCGGATACACTGAACATCGCGAGGTTGTGGTTAGATTAGGACATGAGTTTAAATTCAAGGCTACACATCGGGTCGTCTGCAGTTCAGTTATTGGTCACTTAAAATTACCTGTTGCCAGAGAGTATGACATTTCTGTCATAGCTCGCGACGGCTGCTTCAAACATTGGTCTGCCTTACACATTAACAGTATTTGTGAAGTGACCCGCCGTATTTCTGTGTCGTCTATAACCGAGCTTTAGCCGGCAGTCGATGTGGTAACAGAGTAGTGGCAAGTGACAGACGTCATCTGTCAAGTAATTTTAATCGGGCTATAGGAATGGTAGGACGAATGTTTTGTATAAAATTTCCTTTGCAGACGCATTGCGTATTCCTTCTGTCCTACCAATGAACCAAAGTCTGTCGCCTGCTTTATCTACAACTGAGCCTATATGATCATTCTATTTCATATCCCTACAAGTTGTTTCACTCAGGCGTTTGTATGCGTTGACAGAATCCAGTGGTGAGCCAATGATATTGTAGCCATAGGCCATTATATTTTTTCGATATGTGAACCGCACGATTTTACATTTATGAACATTTAAAGCAAGTTTCCACTCTTTGGAAAACTTTTAAATCTTATCGAGATCTAACTGAATGTTTGGCCCGTTATTTTCAGACATTAATTTGTTATAGATACCTGGATCATCTGCAATAAGCCTGAGATTACTATTAACAAGGCCTGTTAGGTCATTAGTATACAACAGGAACAGCGAGGATCCAAAGACAATTCCCTGGGGTACACTTCAAATTACTTCTACCAACTCAGCCGCAAATTCCATGGAGAATCTGATCAGGCCCTGGAGCTTTGTTGAATTTTAGTGACTGAAGCTGTTTCTTCTCCTCATCACTGATAATAATACCTATACCACTCATCTTTGCAGCGGTGCGAAGATCAAGATGTGGCAGTACTCCTGGATTTTGCTTTAAAGAGGAACATTTTAAAATCGCGTTCAGCGTTTCTGCGTTTGCTTTGACGCCCTCGATTTTAGTTCCTGTATTCCCCATGAGTATTTGGACACTAACTTTGGTGCCTCTAACAGCCTTTGCATATGACCAGAATTTCCTTGGGCTTTTGGAGAGTTCTCCCAATAATATTATGTTACGGTAGTCTTTGAAAGCTCCACGCAGTTGCTCTCTTGACAGTTTAATGCTTTTCATTCAGTTTCTCTCTACCTATAGCCCAATGCGTTGTTTGGCACATATTATGTAACAGTTTCTGTTTCTTTAAAAGTTTCTTTACAGAGACGGTATACCATGGATAGAGACTGTATACCATGGATAGTATTTCCCATCAGGAATTTTTTCAAACTTGAACCATAGTTTTTTTTCATGCTCCTGTCCTGAGCTAAAAGTTTCAGGTTCCTCATTGAGATGTAACTCTACTGCTTCTTTCCCTAGTTTACTAAACTCATAAATCCTTCTACTTTTCTTAGTTGCCCTTTATACTTTGGCAATCATTGTTGCTACAACTACTTCATTGCCACTGATACTAGTTCCATCATAGACATCCCCAAAGGGTCAGGTCTATTTGTGGATTTGAGTTTCTTGTCTACTGCAACAGATACACCACTTCCATTTCCAATTAGCCTATTCTTTCAATATAAACTTAAAATTTCCTGAAATATCTCAGTGCTATCAATTACGTTATTTATCCGCCTTTTGTACCTAGTATTGTGTGGACCCCATTCCTTTCTATGTTCTCTTCGAATTCCGACTCTTTAGTGGCAATGATTTGGCAGCTAATCACTAGGATTTTAATAATATCGCCTGTGAACGGCATTTCTTTGTATTACATTGGTACTGTGGGATCACCTACAGCTATCGTTATCTGGACCGGATGGAGAGTCGGCTATTCTAAAAACTCTTTGTGTGCACCCCACACACAGTCAGCTACCTGGGTAGCAGCCTCTGATGTGTTGTTTACATCTGACCCATTTAGGAAGATCCTATAGTTCTCAACCCTAGTATAGGAAGTCACAGCCTAGTTTGACACAGAAACTTTGAAGTATTTGGTTAAAGCCTTCTACTCGGCACGGAACCTGGGGGGCACGATCATTTCTGGAGACAGTTCTGCAGAGTGTGGGCTTCGATGAAATATTGTGAGCAAGACTTGTTTTCTGAATTTTCTCTGTCGGTTACTGGAATGATACAAGCATGGCGTCTGAGTCTAATTGACAGGCATCGTTTGTTTCAACGTGAGGCATCGTTCGTTCCAACGTGCACCACACTCTGTAGTTGGCTCTCTCTGATATCTCAACAGCTACCGATATAGCCTCTTCGACATGTTGGATGAGGTCTCCAGGCATACACACCGAGCGTACATGGTGTTACTTCCTATCCATTGTTGAAATTTCACTATTTTTCGCTGCACGTTACAACTGCCGACGATGAATAGATCCTTACCCTTTTGTGTTCGTCGCCTGTGACATGGGCCATAGATGAAGCTAGTTTTGCGTGGCTCAGTTTCAGTGGAAGACACCACCACGAAGTTATTGGTTGTGGGGGGATGGATTCAACACTCTGAATTCACCTTGGATCCTTACAAGTTCAGAACTTCTAGATTTATCGCTGACACTTACTGTCATGTGACAGAACACGTATTTCCTGTAGCGTAACAGTATCTGGAGGAGAGGATGGTAGTTGCGGTGTCTTTCGTATGTCTAGTAAATGCCTCTCGGTAGCACCTCCATCACACCAATTCGTAGCAGTGTCTAATCCCGTGACACTAGCCAGTGGGATTCTAGCTGTTTACGAACAGCAATTAACTCATCACAAGACCGGGAACAGCGTTCACAATGAGTCTAAATTGTAGTTAGTGCAGTGTTTTATAGAACAATAGGCAAATAATTTTAAACTAAGATTTTAATTTGCGGACTTGTTGTGCTACAAGTATTACCAGTTTAATTCAACAACTGAAACGATTAGTTCAGTTATCACTAATAAATATAGTGCAAATTATGTTCTGGCGTAAGTAATATGACAGAAGGGAATAATCGACTTGTTATTTGATACGTGACTTTGAAGTTGTTTGCACCAAGTCCTAAAGCCTTCCGAACCTATGAGTGTTTATTAAAGATGTAATGCACGTCCACCATAGATAGAAATCTAAATTTTGGTATGTGTATTACTGTGAAGTCAAAGGAGAGTAATGCAAAACGAACAATAATTTAGTCCTTTATTTTCTCGCTTCCTTATAATGTCCGTCTTACAGACAGTACGCAAATGGGTAATTATACAGAAGAATGCTGGAGATTAGATGGGTAGATCATATAACTAATGATGAAGTATTGAATAGAATTGGGGAGAAGAGGAATTTGTGACACAACTTGACAAAAAGAAGGGACCGGTTAGTAGGACATGTTCTGAGGCATCAAGGGATCACAAATTTAGCATTGGAGGGCAGCGTAGAGGGTAAAAATCGTAGAGGGAGACCAAGAGATGAATACACTAAGCAGATTCAAAAGGATGTGGGTTGCAGTAAGTACTGGGAGATGAAGAAGCTTGCAGAGGATAGGGTAGCATGGAGAGCTGCATCAAACCAGTCTCAGGAATGAAGACCACAACAACAACAACAACAACAACAACACGGTATTTCAGCAATGTTTATAGTTGATGACAGCAGAGTATAGTCCTGCATGAGCTCCAAATGTTCACGGGAATCGTTGTCTACCGCGCTCCATTGTGGCACCCATCACTCGGAGATTGTTTGTAATTTTGAACGTTGTATTGTTTTCTGTACACAGGATCACATACGTGTACAATAAGATCAACATCATGGTGCCTCAGAGGTCAGACGAGTACCCTTACGTCTGGATAATGTTATTTCACTTACACTGAAGAGCAAAGAAATTGGTACACCTGCCTAATATCGTGTAGGTTCCTCGCTATCACGCGGAAGTGCCGCAGTACGAAGTGGCATGGACTCGACTAATCTCTGAGGTATTGCTGGAGGGAATTGACACCATGAATCCTGCAGGGCTGTCCATAAATCCGTAAACGTACGAGGAGGTGGAGATCTCTTCTGAACAGCACATTGCAAGGTATCCCAGGCTTGCTCAATAATGGTCATGTCTGAGGAGTCTGGTGGCCAGCGGAAGTGTTCAAACTCAGAAGAGTGTTCCTGGAGCCACTCTGTAGCAATTTTGACCTTGTGGGGTGTCGCATAGTATTGCTGGAATTGCCCAAGTACGCCGAAATTCACAATGGACATGAATGGATGCAGGTGATCAGACAGGATGCTTACGTATGTGTCACCTGTCAGAGTTGTATCTAGACGTATCAGGGGTCGCATGTCTCTCCAATTTCACACGCCCCACACAATTACAGAGTCTCCACCAGCTTGAAGAGTCCCCTGCAGACATGCAAGGTCCATGGATTCATGAGGCTGTCTCCATGCCGTACACATCCATCTGCTCGACAGAATTTGTAACGAGACTCGTTCGACCAGGGTGCCTATTCTGTACCTTTCCGCCATTGTGCCGATCGTTTCGGTACTCAAGAGCACCGAACGGTCTGGTACTCGAATTAAAGTCCCTGCATTATTCAGTGTGCATTTCGGTAGCGATGCCGTTCGGCTCTAGAGAACCGAAGCGGTATTGTAGGTTCGTGTCGCGCAAACCAATCAAAAGCAAGCGGCTGCAGATCCGCGCATGCGCACTGCAGCGCGCACAGCGCCACGAACACAAAGCGACGAGCAGACGCTATTCTTCGAAGTACCGAAAATTGCGTTTAGTTTGCCATAACACATGACGCCGCATCCATCGAGCTGACGTGCCCGCCTTCATCGCCCTTGCCTCCTCTTTAACAGTATCAGGCGCAGTATATCAATTTCCATGATTCTCAGCTGAAACACATAAAAATTTTTACAGTTTCTGTGACCGCATGTTCCCATGCATGCATAATAACGACAGCGTATTTGACTGTATTCTGCAGATTGTCGTAAATGCCGCAGTATGTCATCTTATTCTCATTCACACTGACATCGTTTTTTGGATTTTACGTTTCGGAAAATGAGTTAGGAATAGTGTGTAGTACCACATTCTACTAATACATCTATAAAAACACGCGAAAACTTGATTCTGAGAGTTTCAAAGAATAAGAAGGCAAACAGAATGTGGTTATAACTCGCTCCTAGGGATCCAAATGATTAAGTAGCCCACTTCCCTATATGATACGTCAACGATTTGGGTGTTAAAAACAAAATTGAAAAAAAGTTTCTGCAGTTCGTCGAAGTTTATAACATGCATCTCACGAATGAAAATGTTTCGTATATGGCGCTACAGTCTAAAAATATTACGGCAGAGATCTTTCATCTCTGTCTACTGTGGCTGAGGATTCGATCTCAGATAAATAATTGTCACAAGCAAGATCATGAAGATGACTGCTGCTAGTTACATTTCCAGTAATTTAAGTTGTGCTCTTAGATTCCTGTCTAACCACATACTCGGAAATAGCTACATATTCGGAAAAAATGGTGACTTATTTCTGACAAGAAAAAATATAAAGGTTACTGTCGGTTGTTTCACTCAGAGCAATTTCATCTCCAACAATTTCATATTTCGTATTTTAAGCACATAGAAATCACGAAATTATTACTGAGGAAATGCGCTCTTACATGTAAGTAATAACGAATATTGCAGAAAAATCTTAACTTACACGAATAACAATGTCCCAGAACGTGTTGCATATATGAAGAGGGAAAAAAAAAAAAAAAAAAAACTTTGGGATCCACCCGTGCGCGAACCCGTGTCCTTTCGTATCGCATTCTCGCGCGCTAACCACTTTTTTTTTATTAATCTCATTTTTGTTCGCTTTTGTTCGTTGGATCTGCTCGTGGCTGACGTCGTAAAACATCCGTTTAAGTTCATTGTCGAACGATTAACTCAGTTCTTTTGATTACAGAGGGCACGTAACCCTCTGATCGAACACGCTGTGCTACCGTTCCGGCATCATTTGGCCATGCCAGACAACAGATACGCTGTGATCAATTCTTGTAGTATTGTGGAAAGGAACGTAGGCTGACTTCGTTGCCAAACGGTGCTGCGAAAGTCATAAATGCGTGATAGTTTGGAAGGTTTCCAATATCAGGCTTCACATAATTGCTTTTCATTGTTACTTGAAAGTTGTAAACACGTTTCGATAGTTACTAACTAACCCATTTGTGGGAAAAAGTACACAAACTCACTAGTAACGTCAGTTCGCACTCATGTAATATACGTAAGCAGAGCCGATGTCTTCATATTGAATGATCTTTAAACTCTTATTTGCATACAAATAACACGTATTTTGAGAGAATATTGACAGAAAACGTTTTTTGGGATGTAATCATTCACAGTACCGTAACTACGTAACCTAACCATATTTATAACAAAGGAAAATAGTCTTTAATGAAATCCCTTTACAACCGGATGCGTCCTCTGGTGATTCTGTTGTAACATAATCACTAAATCCAAAGCTAAAACCGCTAAATATGTTTAAAATTACAAATTATAGGTGTATATAAACCACAGCTCACCAATCGACAGGACCAGACCGAAATTCAAAACCTCTCGGTACAATTGTCGTAAAATCGGTGGGAGGACCGTTCGGTAACAAGTCTCAGAAGATTACTGAATAGGACATTTCGATAAAGAACCGAAAATGACGTCACAACCGAGACTAACCTACTACACCGATCGGTATGAACGATACAGAATAGGGCCCCAGGCAACATGTTTCCATTCACAGTACATAAAATTTTTCTTTTAGAAAAGGGGATTACATTACCGCTTTCAACGAACTACGTCGTCATTTTGAAATGTAAAACATCAGTTGGAGAATGTTTTACGTTTGAAAACGACGACGTAGTTCGTCGAAACCGGTAATGTAACCCCCTTTTTCTAAAGAAATATTTCATTTACTGTGACTATGGCTTCACTATTGTACTGTCAAATAAGTTTTTAATTTATTCTATAGTCACATTTCTTTACGACAGTTATGTTGGGATATAGAATGTTTCCATTCAACAGTCCAATGTCGGTGCTGACGAACACAGGCGAGGCGTAAAATGGTTCAAATGGCTCTGAGCACTATGGGACTTAACATCTGAGGTCATCAGTCCCCTAGAACGTAAAACTTCTTAAACCTAACTAACCTAAGGACATCACACACATCCATTCCCGAGGTAGGATTCCAACCTTCGTCCGTAGCGGTCGCGCGGTTCCAGACTGAAGCACCTAGAACCGCTCGGCACACCGGCAGGCCGAGGCGTAAAGCTTTGTTTTGTGCAGTCATCAAGGGCACACGAGTGAGCCTTCGGCCCCAGAAGCCCATATCGAAGATGTTTCGTTGAATGGTTCAAACGCTGACACTTGTTGATGGCGCAGCATTCAAATCTGCAGCAGTTTGCGGAAGGGCTTCACTTGTGCCACGTTGAACGATATCCTTCAGTTGTCGTTGGTCCTGTTCTTACAGGATCTTTTTCCGGCCACAGATATGTCGGAGATTTGATGTTTTACCGGATTCCTGATATTCACGGTACACTCGTGATATGGTCGTGCGGGAAAATCCCCACTTCATCGCTACCTCGGAGATGCTGTGTCACATCGCTCGTGCGCCGACTATAACACCACGTTCAAACTCACTTAATTCTTGATAACCTGTCATTGTAGCAGCAGTAACCGATCTAACAACTGCGCCAGATACTTATTGTCTGATATAGGTGTTGCCGACCGCAGCGCCGTATACTACCTGTTGCCTGTTTACATATCTCTGTATTTGAATACGCATGCCTATGCCAGTTTTTTTGGCGCTTCGGTTTATCGGAACCACTTCTGTTCATCTGTCGAATGGCTCGGCTAAGGTGGTAGAAAACTCTTCCAGAGAAAGATAACGACGTCCACGCGTAGGTTTTTCAAGTTTGGGAACAAGTCGAAGTCTGGTAGACTCATGTCCGGGCTGTAGGGAGGATACGGCAACACTTACCATCCGTATTTGGGCACTTTTTGGGCTACAACACTGCCAATGTGGGGCCGAGAATGAGTAATCCAGCCTCGAGCAACTACGGTCGGGTTTTGCGCATTTTTCTGTGCAGATTTTACATGAAGTTACGATAATACACTGGTGTGACACTTGTTCCACTTGTGATTCAGTCATGATGATTCCTTGGCGATCATAAGCAAAAATCGTCATTTGCTTGAGCTTTGACTGAGCACGTCGAAATTTTTTTGGGTATGAAAAATTTGAAGCTTTCCACTCATTGCACTGTGATTTCAACTCATGTTCAAAGTCCTAATCTACGTTTATTCAACAGCGACAATTCTACTCAAGAATCCTTGACCTTCACAGTCGAATCGTTATTTGTGTAAGGTTGCAATATCCAAGCGTTTCTGCTTCTCTTGAGCAGTCAGTGTGCGGCCCACCTCCGCAGAAATTTTTGTCTTTTTCAGATTATTTGTCGGAATACGGAATACTGATGTTGGGGGAGTTCGCGTGGCTTAAGAGAGTTCCCCACAAGTCGCATTGCGATCTTCTTCAAGAGCATCTGCCACAAGTTCCATACTTCTTTCATTTGTTGAAGTTTTTGGCCTTCCGGGTCTTGGATTATCTTCTATGCTCATACGACCGACACGAAAACTTGAAACTGTACTACGGTCCACTATAAACTCACAACAAAATTCGGTTAATGCACTGTGGATTCTGGCGGGTTTTTGTCGCGTTAAATTTAGATCTTGATGTACGACCTCTGGTCTTCATCAGTCACAGTACTTGAGCCCTCTGCAGGGTCCATTTCCACCTCTCGCCAATTTTATGTTAGAGGACAGAGGGAAGAAACAAAAACACGTGCTTCGTCCACAAGCTCCCAACTACTTCTGACGTGATTTCCATTGTTATTGCAATCAAAATCCACCGTAATATCATTCTGTGCATTATTTATGAAATGGCTCTCGTACTCACCGCATGTGAACCCATTTCATGCTTTTAAATTTCAATAGAATATTTTTTCCTGGGTACATGACCGTCTTTTATCTTGGAACCTTTTCACATTTGCAGAAACCTTAATTTATCGGAGTAATTTCTGTAAATTCAGGCACATAAAAAGTGAATGTCCATATTTGAAAATGGAATAAGAAAATGTATGAAACTTCTCTTATAGGAGAGGCAAAAATCTGAGAAGCGAGCCAAGGCACAACACTCACCTCTATTAATGGTATGCTGTTTCACTCAATCACGTCGATACCATATGTAGGTATAACGCTGTGGAACGATATAAACTGTAACGAGCACATTACTCCACTTGTAAGGAAGGTGACCGACCGATTCCGGATTATTGGAAAAGCTCTGGGAAAGTGCAGCGCACCTATGAAAGACATCGTGCACGTAACTCTTGTACTACAGATTCTTGAACTGTACTTGAGCCTTTGGAATCCACACAAGGTCGTATTATACTAAGACATCGAAGCAATTCAGAGGATGTTTGGTATGTTTATTACTAATGAGTTCGATTAGTACGACAGTGTTACAGAAATGTGCAAAACGGTATTACGGAAGTTTAGGGAACAAGCATATTTGACAAGTTATAGACAGACACGGCGGCTTCCAACGTTCATATCGATTAAAATATGGACAAAATAAGAGAGGATAGGGCTAATGCAGAGACATATACAAAACGATTTATTCCTAGCTCGGGAAAGCGAATGACTATCAGTGGACTGGAGTATCCTCCGACGTTAACTGTACAGTCGATTTCGGATTATGTATGTATATGTAAACCACAAATGTGAGTCATTTTTTATCACCAGCGGAAGAATGCTCTTGTCGGAGCACGAAAAAGATGAATATGCTTCTCCTTGAAAGCCTCTTGACAGAAAAGTGGGAAACAGCTGCTTTAGTCTCCATTTAACACAGAAATCCTCTTACCCATTATCTCTTTGCAGTGAAGCCTCCACACAAAACATCTCCCTTTTACTACCACTGTCTATACAGGGCGAGTCATCTGCCCCTACCGATGTCGTTTTATGGTCGGCCGGGGTGGCCGAGCGGTTCTAGGCGTTACAGTCTGGAACCGCGAGACCGCTACGGTCGCAGGTTCGAATCCTGCCTCGGGCATGGATGTGTGTGATGTCCTTAGGTTAGTTAGGTTTAAGTAGTTCTAAGTTCTAGGGGACTGATGACCTCAGAAGTTAAGTCCCATAGTGCACAGAGTCATTTGAACGATGTTTGATGTCGTTTTATGCAACCCGCAATTCTATATTTGGCCTTCGAAATCCATGCGCGAGATTTTCATATGCTGTGGTTCGCTATGTGCGAACTATTGGTCCTACACGAAAACTCAACAGGACCTTTTTGTAGGAATTTTAATGTTGTTAAATTTTGTACTGGGATACGTTTACGCTGGAGGCCACGATTTTCTAGTTATTCAAGAAAAACCTACAAAAGTAACCTTCAACCGCACGTCCACCCCCACACTCATCCCTCACCAGTCAGTATTTCAAGTGCTTTGTTCGTGGCATTCCCTCCTACCAGTGTACAAAAATTTCTGACTACTCAAACTATTCCCGATATTCGATCTTTTTTTGGTCTCTGTTGATTGGACTATTACTTCACCAGCGTGGTAGGTTATTTCGTTAACATTATTAATTTAAACGTGCCCCTGATGTTTGTGAAAGATGGTTCAAATGGCTCTGAGCACTATGGGACTCAACATCTTAGGTCATAAGTCCCCTAGAACTTAGAACTACTTAAACCTAACTAACCTAAGGACGTCACACACACCCATGCCCGAGGCAGGATTCGAACCTGCGACCGTAGCAGTCCCGCGGTTCCGGACTGCAGCGCCAGAACCGCTAGACCACCGCGGCCGGCGGTTGTGAAAGAAAACAACGTTTGTAAACGTTACGCTACGGCTAATTACGTTGACAATTCGATCCAAACATAACCCTTGCAAGTGCAGCAGTTCCGCAGTCAGATGGTCTGACGAATACAACGCTGTAATTGTTCATTTTGTGCTTTAAATATTCAGAAAATTGTTAGGTAAAGTTTACACTAACGTCATTTTTAAATTTTAAGTGCTCGACTAAGCCGGTGGCGTAATAAGGCCATCCAAGAAGAACAAAAAGCTCGAAATTGGGAAATCTTTGTACAGTGGTGGAAGGTATTCTGTACGTTTTCCTTAAATAACTCGGAATCTACGACCTCTAGCGAAAACACATCCCAGTACATATTTTAACTGCATTAAATCTCTTACAAAATGATTCTGTTCATTTTTTTCTGCAGGACTAATAGTTGCACACAGTGAACGAGAGAGTATGAAAATGTAGCATACGTTTTTTGAAGGCCAGAGATAACATTGTCGGTTGATGAAACGACATCGATAGGACAGCTGAATCACCCTATTATGTCTCTGCCTTCTGTCATTTTTCTCCCATTGGCTCTTTCTCGTGTCTACCCCTCTCACTGTCTCTGTCTTCATCCCTTCCTCTCGCTCTTCCTTACTATCTCCTTCCTATCTCCTTACTATCTCCTTCTCTGTCACTTTCATAGTCTCTCTCCACCATTTCCATTGTCTTTGCCTAGTTCGTTTACTCTCTCATTGTCACTCTCTCTCTTTCTTTCTCGCTTACAGTCTGTTGTCGTCCTCTTCACCCACCATTGTCTCCTCTCCATACATGTACTTTGGAAGGGCTTGCTTGTGGTCTTGACCTTTAGACTGGGTAACTTTAACACATAAGTGTAGGGGACGTGGGAAATTTGGCAAATTTTGTAACATGTAGGTGCAGAGCGATGGGGGAAGACCGATAAAGTCGGTCCCTCATTCCGCAAACCTGCGACTGGCGGACGTGTAGGCTACTCTCTTTCGCTGCCTGTCTGCTCGTGTTACTTTCTCTCCCTTTGCACTGCCACCGTATGCTATCCACTTATAGTGTCTTCTTTTGTCTTTCATTCCCACTGTCACTGTCTCCACTGTACCTCAGTAACTCAGAAATTGTGGGGGTCTAACTTTTTGTTTCCCCCTATACCCACATGTATAAAATGTCGGTTCAAAATGCGCCGTATTTCGCTTAACCAACAGTATACAAAAATTAGGTGTTTTGTTTACAGGTATGTAGAATTTTGTATGCCAAAAGAATTTTTTGTAAGGAGCTTACGCCGCCAAGTGGCACCATAAAATCATTTCCGCGTCAAGGCAGCCTGCATAAGCGTGAATTGCTCGTAATACAGAGACAGCGAGTCGTTAAGTTTTACTGTTGAAAAAATGCAGACTAAAAACATAGTTTTATGACTTCAGAACCCTTCCCATGTGTTCACTACGACGGTTAAAACTACATTTACATCTCGAACCAGATATTACGTGCATAAGTACGGGAAATTTGAACCTCTGCATCTCGGTAACGGATAATGATATCGAAAAATGTTTGAATATTCTCCGACATCATCATCGTAAGAACCCGGTAAAAATCCGACGATCTGCCATGCATAGAAATTAAGTAAGTGACCATCTGCATAGCTGGCACCCAAAAATTGTTGTTTTTCTAGTGTATCTTGGAAACGGTACAGATTTGCGGAGATGGGAAAATGACGTTTCTAGATAAAAACACTACCGGCCATTAAAATTGCTACACCAAGAAGAAATGCAGATGATAAACGGGTATTCATTGGACAAATATATTATACTCGAACTGGTATGTGATTACATTTTCACGCAATTTGGTTGCATAGATTCTGAGAAATCTGTACCCAGAACAACCACCTCTGGCCGTAATAACGGCCTTGATACACCTGGGCATTGAGTCAAACAGAGCTTGGATGGCGTGCACATGTACAACTGCCCATGCAGATTCAACACGATACCACAGTTCATCAAGAGTAGTGACTGGAGTATTGTGACGAGCCAGTTGCTCGGTCACCATTGACAAGACGTTTTCAATTGGTGAGAGATCTGGAGAATGTGCTGGCCAGGGCAGCAGTCAAACATTTTCTGTATGCAGAAAGGCCCGTACAGGACCTGCAAAATGCGGTCGTGCATTATCCTACTGAAATATAGGGTTTCGCAGGGATCGAAAGAAGGGTAGAGCCACACATCTGTAACGTAACGTCCACTGTTGAAAGTGCCGTCAATGCGAACAAGAGGTGACCGAGACGTGTAACCAGTGGCACCCCATACCATCACGCCGGGTGATACGCCAGTGTGGTGACGACGAATACACGCTTCCAGTGTGCGTTCATCGCGATGTCGCCAAACACGGATGCGACCATCGTGATGCTGTAAACAGAACCTGGATTCATCCGAAAAATGACGTTTTGCCATTCGTGCAACCAGGTTCGTCGTTGAGTACACCATCGCAGGCGCTCCAGTGTGTGATGCAGCGTCAAGGGTAACCGCAGCCATGGTCTCCGAGCTGATAGTCCATGCTGCTGCAAACGTCGTCGAACTGTTCGTGCAGATGGTTGTTGTCTTGCAAATGTCCCCATCTGTTGACTCAGGGATCGAGACGTGGCTGCACGATCCGTTACAGCCATGCGGATAAGATGCCTGCCATCTCGACTGCCAGTAATACGAGGCCGTCGGGATCCAGTACGGCGTTCCGTATTACCCTCCTGAACCCACCGGTTCCATATTCTGCTAACAGTCACTGGATCTCGACCAACGCGAGCAGCAATGTCGCGATACGATAAACTGCAATCGCGATAGGCTACAATCCGACCTTTATCTAAGTCGGAAACGTGATAGTACGCATTTCTCCTCCTGACAACACCGTTTCACCAGGCAACGCCGGTCAACTGCTGTTTATGTATGACAAATCGGTTGGAAACTTTCCTCATGTCAGCACGCTGTATGTGTCGCCACCGGCGCCAACCTTGTGTGAATGCTCTGAAAAGCTATTCATTTGCATATTACAGTATCTTCTTCCTGTCGGTTAAATTTTGCGTCTGTAGTACGTCAGCTTCGTGGTGTAGCAATTTTAATGTCCAGTAGTGTATTTAATTATATAAAGTTAACATTTGAGCCATTTCATATGGTTATTTACATAACTGTGGCCCACGATGCAAAAAAAGAAACGGCTAAAAACCGGTTTTTGCGGTTTTTTCAAGAACCGCCCATGAAGAAATGGTGCTCTCCTAAACCTCTTAAGGTCCACCCTAGACGATACCTAATAAATAAGAGCCAACCGACTTTCTAAATTTGCCTGGACTGGAGGAAGTGTGTAATTTTTAAGTTGTGATCCCATATTGTAGGATAGCTAGATATGCTAGTTCTTTCGATAGATATACAAATTGTCACTAGACCAAAGGCTATCTACAACACATGGAGCCCTATGCGTGTGATCAATAAAACACGAGATCTGAACCCCCAAAAATGGCATTTTTGCGCGTGGGTCTTGACTGGTGCACGGACGGATAGGGAGAATCAAATAATTTGAGAATAATATTTGTATTTATTTGTCATATATAAATTGGGTGCTGTAGTTGCACAACTGCTGGACACAATTCCATGGCCACAGCGGTCCATGTTGTACACAATGAGTAAGAGAGAATATTGCAAGTGGAATTCGGTTTTACCAAATCTGACCATAGAACGAGGCTTACCCTATCGTGTGCCGTACTGTACGCAGTCCTGTCCCTAGTGGGAATGCTCTGTGGCAGTGGACAAACTACAGGTTACTGCAATGCGTGTCATTTGGAGGCTCATGAAAAAGTAATCTGGAACAATCATTTACCATGACAACAAGCATTCACACATGGCAACTGTGTTAATGGTCTGCGTGGTTCATGGAGACGGACTCCAGACCGGTCGCCGATTTAAGAAATGTGTGTGCGACACCTTGGACTTTAAAAACACATAGTCGATCCTCTAGATACTGAAGTCCAGTTACAGGGCGCGTATGACCCTACTTGTTTTTTGCACCCTAAAACAAAACAAACCAGTTTCAGTAGGTATTGATTAACGAGCGTCAGGAGCGGCCGTAAGACCTTCGAAATGCACCAGTGGATGTAGTCAGTCCAGAATGATTATACTGATATGTCATCAGTGTTCTAACACTCCCAACTTTAATATAATATCATAATCAATGTCATGTACTGACAACTCCTGAACACATGCATATTTATTACATTTACGCTACTCCTTATGGCTGTTTAACTTATTTAGTTGGCGGACAACTAGCTTTACAGAAGTATTAGACAGTCATGTCGTTTCTGATCTGCTTGTGACACAAGGTTTATGGCACGTTTCCTCTATTTCCAGACTCATACTCACACTAGATTTTCAAGCATTAAAACTATTCATCTGTCACGTTATCAGCTTTTGTATGTTCACATTTTTCCCATTATGATTTCCCGCCGTCTGCCATTAACTTATCACCTGTCCTTTGCCCAACCTTCTATTATTTGTATGTATTCATCTTACCACCTGGTGTTTTAGGTAAACTAATTTCCGCTCGTTTCCTTGTATTTTTCCTCTTGAAGCGAGAGATAACGTTTTCGAGATGTATACGATATTCTGTCTTGAATATTTGTGTTTTATAGGGGAGCAGTTTATGGATATGGTTTGCCTTCGCTGCGGCTCCCACTTCGGGCATGAGATGGTCCATAACAGTGTAGCAGAACCTATTCAAACTCACAAAGGACGCAACTGCGGTATCATTTGGCTGCAATATCGGTTTTTTACACGTTTCACGGCATCCAACGAGTTCACATCTCCCGCAGGAAAACAGTAATGTTTTCTGCCGTAAACGATAATGCGCCGTTTTATTAAATACCGAGTTTCAATGCTGGGCCCAGCGGTGAAACTAATCATATTCATCGTAAAACACGCTTTCATTTCGGCTGACGCAGTACCAAAACAATTTTGTTTCTAAATGATAACACGTCTGTTTGAGTACCGTGTTATTATTTTGTGTCAGCGAAATGCACTGAGAAAGTAAAGGGAAACGATGGCGTAGTTAATTTCTTTATGTTTAATGTGCAATACTGAAAACTGAAGGCATATACAAGAAGCTCCTACATGAACATGACCATCTACAAGACTAAGCATGCACGCCATATTATTCAAGAAAATAGTAATGTCTAGACCTAACGACTAAAATCATGAAACGGCTTCGTAGATTACCTATACAGGAAATACATGGGTATTTGAACGAATAAACGGAGTAATTAATTAGCATAATCAATTACAGCAATCTCGTAAGCAAAATATGACAGTGTTGTCTCTAAAAACCGCCTGCTGCAACTGTTAAGTGAAAGTAATGTCACGTAATAAAAAACATAAACGAATACCTGTACAGGACTACAACCTTACCATCCCCGGGCCAACTTAGGGAGAAATCTGACCGTAGTTTTTCGCGGTATGGCTGCTATAAGCAGCAGCTGCGTTACCGCTGGTACATGACAACAGAGGTTCTCGCAGAGCTCACAATATTCAAATAGACTGCCAGGATATGGTTTATGATACCTAAGGAGTGGGCCAAATAGTAAGAGGGTGAACTTGAAGAGACAGCAGTTGAAATCCCTGTCCGGGTATTCAGATTTAGGTGTTTCGTGACTTCCCCAAACCGCTTAAGGCAATTTACCTGGATAGCACTTACCTGCAAGACCACTACTCGCGCTTCTGAACCTGAATCATGATACAGTGCTTCGAGGTGCATGGCCATGAGCTGTGGTTGATGTCCTGTGTCCCTACTTCCTTCGGTGTCAATTATGACTGTTGATATTTTAAAAATATCGGGAATACGGTACATCAATATTTAAAAAAATATCATTATACGCCCTCGATATATAAAAAAGGGGTAACGATATGCCGCAGCAAAAAAAAAAAAAAAAAAAAAAATTGACCTACTGGCCGATAAAATTATCGTCTGCACGTTGGAAATATAATGTCAGTTTTCGAGCTGTATATTTGCGTATTCATTTATTATTAGATATTCTGTACACCAACAAGCTAATAGCCCGCCTATTCCCCCTAGAGCAAGAACTGAAAGGAAAACGATGCACTTTCACACTTGGCGATAACCACTTTGATAACAATGGTAGCTGGATGTAAGCGGCGAACAAGAGGTGTCCATCGTTCGGTTTCGTCACGTATCTGGTTTGCCTAGAACACTTTATCACGACTTCCCTGTTTTTTCATTTCTGTAAACGCCATGGCCGCGCAGCGTAGCCGAGGCGTCTTAGGCGCCTTGTCACGGTTCGCGCGGCTACCCCCGTCGGAGGTTCCAGTCCTCCCTCTGGCATGGGTGTGTGTGTGTTGTCCTTAGCCTAAGTTAGTTTAAGTTAGATGAAACAGTGTGTAAGCCTTGGGACCGATGGCCTCAGCGGTCTGGTCCCATAGGAACTTAACACAAATTCAAAAATGTCAACGCCAGGGACCTAGCAGTTGTAGTATCAAAACTGCTTGGTGAACTTAAACATTGGAGTTTCTGTTGGTAGCGCCGATTACATTAGCATTTCCCCTCACACGTCTCCAAAAAATGGTTCAAATGGCTCTGAGCACTATGGGACTTAACATCTGAGGTCATCAGTTCCCTAGAACTTAGAACTACTTAAACCTAACTAACCTAAGGAATAACACACATCCATGCCCAAGGCAGGATTCGAACCTGCGACCGTACCAGTCGCGCGGTTCCGGACTGAAGCGCCTAAAACCGCTCAGCCACCGCTGCCGGCTCACACGTCTCCGCCCACCGCAAAGACCAGTCTTGTCGTTTAGACTTTAGTTCATCATTTTCAGCAACTGTCTTTGAAGAAGGTTAATGTGAAGAAATAGCATACTAGTTGCGTGAATATTTTTTAAATTTTTTTAACGCAGCGGGTGTGCTGTTTCTTCGCATTGGGAATCTTGATCTTGTTGCTTCACACAGTCAAAGAGAAAGACTGGAAGTGATTAAAGCTCAAAAAGTAGTAAGACTCCTTCACACAGTGAAAGTAAAATTGTGTTCTACTGTTGTTGTTGTGGTCTTCAGTCCCGAGACTGGTTTGATGCAGCTACTCTATCCTGTGCAAGCTTCTTCATCTCCCAGTACGTACTGCAACCTACATCCCTTTGAATCTGCTTAGTGTATTCATCTCTTGGTCTCCCTCTACGATTTTTACCCTCCACGCTGCCCTCCAGTACTAAGCTGGTGATCCCTTGATGCCTTAGAACATGTCCTACCAACAGATCCTTTCTTGTAGTCAAGTTGTGCCACAAACTTCTCTTCTCCCCAATCCTATTCAATACCTCCTCATTAGTTATGTGATCTACCCATCTAATCTTCAGCATTCTTCTGTAGCACCACATTTCGAAAGCTTCTATTCTCTTCTTGTCCAAACTATTTATCGCCCATGTTTCTCTTCCATACATGGCTACACTCCATACAAATACTTTCAGAAACGAGTCCCTAACACTCGATGTTAACAAATTTCTCTTCTTAAGAAACGCGTTCCTTGCTATTGCTAGTCTACATTTTATATCCTCTCTACTTCGACCATCATCAGTTATTTTGCTCCCCAAATAGCAAAACTCCTTTACTACTTTAAGTGTCTCATTTCCTAATCTAATTTCCTCAGCATCACCCAACTCAATTCGACTACATTTCATTATCCTCGTTTTGTTTTTGTTGATGTTCATCTTATATCCTCCTTTCAAGAGACTATCCATTCCGTTCAACTGCTCTTCCAAGTCCTTTGCTGTCTCTGACAGAATTACAATGTCATCGGCGAACCTCACAGTTTTTATTTCTTCTCCATGGATCTTAATACCTACTCCGAATTTTTCTTTTGTTTCCTTCACTGCTTGCTCAATATACAGATTGAATAACATCGGTTATAGGCTACAACCCTGTCTCACTCCCTTCCCAACCACTGCTTCCCTTTCATGTTCCTCGAGTCTTATAACTGCCATCTGGTTTCTGTACAACTTGTAAATAGCCTTTCGCTCCCTGTATTTGACCCCTGCCACCTTTAGAATTTTAAAGAGAGTATTCCAGTAACATTTTGAAAAGCTTTCTCTAAGTCTATAAATGCTAGAAACGTAGGTTTGCCTTACTTGAATCTTTCTTCTAAAATAAGTCGTAAGGTCAGTATTGCCTCACGTGTTCCAATATTTCTACGGAATCCAAACTGATCTTCCCCGAGGTCAGCTTCTACTAGTTTTTCCATTCGTCTGTAAAGAATTCGTGTTAGTATTTTGCAGCTGTGGCTTATTAAACTGATTGTTCGGTAATTTTCACATCTGTCAACACCTGCTTTCTTTGGGATTGGAATTATTATATTCTTCTTGAAGTCTGAGGGTATTTCGCCTGTATCATACATCTTGCTCACCAGATGGTAGAGTTTTGTCAGGACTGGCTCTCCCAAGGCCGTCAGTAGTTCTAATGGAATTTTGTCTACTCCTGGGGCCTTGTTTCGACTCAGGTCTTTCAGTGCTCTGTGAAACTCTTCACGCAGTATCATATCTCCCATTTCATCTTCATCTACATCCTCTTCCATTTCCATAATATTGTCCTCAAGTACATCGCCCTTGTATAGACCCTCAATATACTCCTTCCACCTTTCTGATTTCCCTTCTTTGCTTAGAACTGGGTTTCCATCTGAGCTCTTGATATTCATACAAGTGGTTCTCATTTCTCCAAAGGTGTCTTTAATTTTCCTGTAGGCTGCATCTATCTTACCCCTAGTGAGATAAGCCTTTACATCCTTACATTTGTCCTCTAGCCATCCCTGCTTAGCCATTTTGCACTTCCTGTTGACCTCATTTTTGAGAAGTTTGTATTCCTTTTTGCCTGCTTCATTTACTGCATTTTTATATTTTCTCCTTTCATCAATTAAATTCAATATTTCTTCTGTTACCCAAGGAGTTCTATTAGCCCTCGTCTTTTTACCTACTTGATCCTCTGCTGCCTTCACTACTTCATTCCTCAAAGCTACCCATTCTTCTTCTACTGTATTTCTTTCCCCCATTCCTGTCAATTGTTCCCTTATGTTCTCCCTGAAACTCTGTACGACCTCTGGTTCTTCCAGTTTATCCAGGTCCCATCTCCTTAAATTCCCACCTTTTTGCAGTTTCTTCAGTTTTAAGCTACAGTTCATAACCAATAGATTGTGTTCAGAGTCCACATCTGCCCCTGGAAAGGTGTTACAATTTAAAACCTGGTTCCTAAATCTCTGTCTTACCATTATATAATCTATCTGAAACCTGTCATTATCTCCAGGCTTCTTCCATGTATACAGCCTTCTTTCATGATTCTTGAACCAAGTGTTAACTATGATTAAGTTGTGCTCTGTGCAGAATTCTACCAGGCGGCTTCCTCTTTCATTTCTTAGCCCCAATCCATATTCACCTACTACGTTTCCTTCTCTCCCCTTTCCTACCACCGAATTCCAGTCGCCCATGACTATTATTTCAAATATTTACCGAAAATTTCTAAGAAATATAAAATAAAAATATCGGTGCTCAATATTGCCATTTCGATACCGATGTATCGCTATAAGGTGGAAGAAATACTGCTAGTATATATATAGATACTTTTTGGAAAAATATCGACACATCGGTATTTTATCGGCACCCGAAGTGCCAATCCTACTGAGCGTATCTGAGCCTTCATCAAACGCCAGCTTATAGATCACAAGAAATGATGCAGAAAAGTTTAGGATTCCGTGCCCTGTCGACAACGAGGTGATAAGAGACGTAACACAAGATAGGTATGTGATAAAGATGGGAGGAAATCAGTCGCGCCCTTTCCAAAGGAACCAGACCGATATTTGATGAAGCAGTTTAGGGAAACAAGGGAGAACTTAAATTTGGATGGCCGGATGAGTTCTGAACAGCTGTCCTACAGAGTACTAATCTAGTTCCCTAACATATATACTGGGTATTAGTGGTACGGGCACAGATATTGTGATAATTGATATCTTAACATGTACCGACCTCAGTGTGTAAGTTGTATTTTGTCTGTGTCTAGCAGTCTTCCCGCAAACACATTGCATAATTTACTACCTGATGTTTCTTACACCGTCATAACCGTGCTGCAGCGAGGACTACGCCTGTATGGACTATCCGTTTCATGTCCATGCGTCCACACTTCAAAAACTAAATTGCAGCCTAGAGAAAAGTAAACATTAATGGCATGCTTGTGCCACGTGTACTTGGAGGTACTAACAATCCTAAACACATAGTACTCGTAATAGCTATATTACGTCTGAAGTAAATACTGATTTAATGTTCAGTACACTATATTCAGTCATAACAGAAATATCTGCACTTATAACCCCTGCATGTACAGGGTGTCCCAGACATGTTGCCACAAACTTCGAGCCGTTGTAGATGGTGTCCTGAGAAATAAATCGAGGATCGGAACCTATGTCCGAAAACATCACATAACGACGCTACAGAGGCGAAGTTATAGGCGTGGACGCCTGCCACTGATGCGATGGACCGTAGGCGGAACGTCTCGCATTGTTGTCTGTTATTCAGTGATCACGACTGATTGCCACGATCACCTGTGGAGAAGATTGAGCTAGCTGCTGGGTAGACAGGCCTTGTCTCCTATGAATGTGATGCTCTATTGCCATGATGGATGACAGTTTCGGACACAGGTTTCATTCAGCAGTTTATTTTTCTCCTGTATACTGAAAATATTGGAGATTTTAGAGGTTTCCAGAACAAAAATAAACTGCGGATGAAAACCCATGTTCGAAACTGTCATCCACCAAGCCAACAGAACATTGCATTCGTAGGAGACGAGGTCTGTATACGCAGCAGCTCGCTCCACCTTCTGCAATGGCGATCGTGGCAATCAGTCGTGATCACTAAATAGCAAACAACAATGCGATACGTTTCGTCTACGGTTCGTCTGCGTAAAAAGTTGCGTTTCTGCCGAAGGGGTGTTTTAGTAGCAGTCGCCTGCGCCTACAACTTCGACTGTGTAGCGTCGCTGGACGACGTTTCCGGACACGGGTTCCTATCCTCGATTTGTTTCTAAACACACCTTCTACAACCCCTTGAAGTTTGTCGCAACGTTTCTGGGACATCCAGTATATATCATAATTAACCTTGTAATCCTTTTATTTGTTCATATCACGAATGTATGTATTCACTATTTCACTGTAGCATTGTGGTGACAATCAGATTTTGTTACAGCAGTCAGTCTTATGGCATTACTAGGGTGTGTGGGGAAGTATTGTTATTGAGAAAAAAAGATTGCAAGAAAGTTGTACAAAAAGAGCAGTAAAAAAACTTCAGTGACCAGCAAGTGAACAAATCCAAGGTGGTTCTATTGGCCGTTTGATAATGTGACCTAATCGTAGTGGTAATGTGTTCTACAAATATATACACCTACCAAATCAGAAAAATACGACTGCTCTAGTAATTCTGGATGAAGTGGGGGCGACAGGGGAGTGTACTCGTTCTGGAAGAAGAAAAATGTGGCTGCAAACCAACTCATCGCTACACCTCACATCGCAACAGTTACGTCCGTTTCAGTTAGCACTGTAAAAGTTTTCACTCCTTTATTTCAATTTGAAACTAATGAGAGATACAAATTCTTTTCAAACTGTAAGCTCTAGTACTGCATAAATAAATTTTTCCTCAGAGAAGAGATACTAATTTTATCCCACTGCCACTTATACAATCGGACTTTATGAAAGTTGCATGCAATGAAAATGTTGTTGTTGTTGTGGTCTTCCAAAGACTGGTTTGATGCAGCCATTCATGCTACTCTATCCTGTGCAAGTCTCTTCATCTCCGAATAAGATGGGAGACCTACATCCTTCTGAATCTGGTTATTGTATTCATCTCTTGGTCTCCTTCTGCTGTTTTTACCCGGGCCCCCTCCCCCCCCCCCACCCCATACTTCCCTCCAGTACTAAACTGGTGATTCTTTGATGCCTCAGAATGTGTCCTACCAACCGGTCCCTTCTTCTAGTCAGGTTGTGCCACAAATTTATCTTCTCCCCAATTCAATGCAGTAACTCCTCATTAGGTACGCGGTCCACCCATCTAATCTTCAGCATTCGTCTGTAGCACGACATTTCAAATGCTTCTATTCTCTGTTTGTCTAAACTGTTTATTGTTTGAGTTTCACTTCCACACATGTCTACACTCCATGCAAATACTTTCAGAAAGGACTTCCTGACACTTAAATGTATACTCGATGTTAAGAAATTTCACTTCTTTAGAAATGCTTTTCTTTCCATTGCCAGTGTTAAACTAATTCGTTATCAATTAATTCGTTGCAATACGCTATTAAAGAAGCATTATTCTTTCCATATGGTTGATTACAATTTATTTCAGTACTAGTAAACCACTGCAGTATCAATTGATAACTTATATTCTCTGATAAGATTTTCTTGTAGGGTGTGTATGTGAATAGAAACTGCAGATACAACTGTTGGTATAAACATAACCTATTTTCATCTTGCCGGCCGGGGTGGCCGAGCGGTTCTAGGCGCTACATTCTGGAACCGCGCGACCGCTACGGTCGCAGGTTCGAATCCTGCCTCGGGCATGGATGTGTGTAATGTCCTTAGGTTAGTTAGGTTTAAGTAGTTCTAAGTTCTAGGGGACTGATGACCTAAGAAGTTAAGTCCCATAGTGCTCAGAGCCATTTGAACCATTTGATGATGTCGTCCAGCCTCCTAAGTATAACATATAGCCACTCCAGCGATATCAGAACCGACTGAGTTAGGGGAGGTGATGTTAATAGTATTTGTGAGGTGCATAATTTCGCTTTCGGCTACATCGATTTCAGGGGTCGCTACAAACACGCCACACGAAGGATAAATACCGGTCCAGTGAGATGATCGGTAGTTCGTATCTCGTCTTTGAAGCTATCGTTATGCTGACTCACGAATAGGCCTGCAGATATTACCTCGCTTTGTGGGTATGAACTCTGATTTGGAACTCTACTTGGTCCTGTATTGTTTTTTAAGACGATCTTGGTTTCGTTCATTGGAACAGATTTGAGATTACGTTACTTCCAACCGTAACTATTACACTTCTACCATCGACTTAGCGAGGATCTTGATTTTCACGCTCTATCTGATTCGATACGGCGTGCTGCCTAGTTTGTGTCAGCATACGACACAAAAGTAGAGACGTGTATGGGATAGGTTACTGTTTTGTCACCCAAGTCCTCCGACGGCATGAAGGAACTGAATGCATATGCTTCTTAAAGCAGTGACAGCAGCACAGCTAAATTATAACCAAATAGAACAGGGAATTGCGGCTATGATTTACGGTATCCGAAAAATCAGGTTTTCTTATAAGGAACAAAATTCTACCTAGTCACGAACGCTAAGCGGTTAATTGAACATTTCAGCCCCTGCATTACCCTAACACATAAGTCGGTGCAACGATTACGGCGGCGGGCGCCATTAAAATTATGTAAGCCAGTACCAGTCCAACACATAACACACTGACGCCGGCACCTTGTTTCATAATCCGATGGGTCCTGATCACGAGTTATATAAGAAAAAGGTACTGCGCTTCCAGCTTGATGAAAATATTAGGTTCACACTGAACGAATTCCTCGTGACGTCCCAAGACATGGCCTGACTAACAAATCAGAACCAGTCGCTTCACAAAGCAGTACGTTATACGCATTTCGGTTGATCCGAACACCTGCCCGAAGCTATGTAATTGACACTACGGATCTATTTTTTGACGCAGCACAGACATAACGATAATCATGGGTCTGCTGGTCACAGAAGTGTCCGAGTGCAAGGTTTCGACCCCCATCGTACTCTGACCTCACATCCTCAAGCTATTACATGAGGCACAATGGGGAGTATACCGGCCAGGAAATGACGCCGGCATTGAACGTATGGTCCCTACCTGCCAAACATGTGTGTCAAACCAGTGGGATCCGGCACAACATTTCTCCCCATGGTTCACTAAGTCACCCATGGAACCACGTGCACATAAACTTTGTCGGCTCCTTTACGGGCGTATGGTGTTACATGTTGTGGACTTTTTCTAAATTTCCATACACTGCTGGGATTTCATCAACGACATTAGCAACTATGAGAAAGGCACTAGCTACAATCTTCAACACAGCCGTGCGTTTCCCGGCGGGGTCAGGGATTTTCTCTGCCTCGTGATGGCTGGGTGTTGTGTGCTGTCCTTAGGTTAGTTAGGTTTAAGTAGTTCTGAGTTCTAGGGGACTGATGACCATAGATGTTAAGTCCCATAGTGCTCAGTGCCATTTGAACCATTTTGAACAGCCGTACGTCACAAACCATAGTATCTGACAATGGGCCACAGTTCATTACAAGCGAGTTCCATTCCTTTCGCCAATTAAACGACATAACACATCTGACCCTTACTCCTTTTCATTCGACATCGAACTCTGTAGCCGAGTAGTTGGTCGGAACTTCTAAAGCCTAAATGGAAAAAAATGACGACAGCGACCTCTGAGAAATCTCTGGCGTGCTTACTGTCTTAATGTAGACCTACCACGGCATATGTCTGCAGTTTAGCTGAGACGCTGCACGGGCGCAGACATCATACTCTTTTCGAGTTCCTATGCCGGAACCAGCGGGACCAGACCCTACAGACACGCCACTACTCCACGATATCAGTATTCCGAGCTCGCTCATTCGGTCACGTAGAGGGTGGATTACAGGTGTCGTGATAGATCATATAGAGCAGCAGTTGTTTGAAGTAGCAGTCGGACAAGACAGCTTCGTGAACCAACCCAATCGGTTCCGGTCGCGACAACTAAACGAAGTCATGCCCAGGACACAACCTCGTCAGGGTCCAAGTAGCGTCACGAGACTGTCACCGCTGCCTATTAGGCTTCCCAGCCGACCCAGGTACCGGCTACCCTCACTAAGATTTCTACACCCTTCCTACTGAAGCTCCTCGTCTCTCATTCCAGCGAGGCATGGGTATTATCTCTGCTTCTGTGCATGCACACCGAGCTAAGGGCTCATAAGTCTCCGTGGCTCCAATGTCGGCAATAATGGTAGCAGAGCCATTGACAGGGATTGCCACCTCCCTTGCCCTCGTACATCGCCAGTCACAGTACTATGGGAATCATAACATCTGTTGGACTGTTACAGGGGGGAAGGGGGGAGATCAGATCTAGTATTCCGACACTCTAGCGATATGGGAGCAGACTAAGAATGTGACACCGATACTTTAAATCGGGAAACAGTTGCTTTCAGCGGTCGCGACTCAAGTGGTCGCGGCAAACACGTTCAAACACGTCGGTGCTGTATACTGCAATCTGTTTCATAGTTGCATATATTCAGTGCAAGTCACTGCAAAGTATCACGTGTCTAGAGAGTTTGACAGGCCAGCAGCTGACACCTTAGAGCCACTTAATGCATCATATCTCGAGCAATTCAGGAAATGACGTGAGTCAAGGAGAGCTCAGGCCGCAAAAATTTAGTTTTACCGACATGCTCTGAAAGAGGAAGCTACACACTTGTTTTTGGATTCTATTTTGGTATATTTTTGACGTTATGGCGGAATGTGGTGGTGTTTCAGTGTTTCATCAAGTTGTTAGACGTAAATGGATAGGACTACTGTCTGCTATAGGCTTTAGCCGTGCAATTCATCCGCACTGCATTAATCGTTCTTGTGTTTCAAGTACACTACTGGCCATTAAAATTGCTACACCACGAAGATGACGTGCTACAGACGCGACGTTTAACCGACAGGAAGAAGATGCTGTGATATGCAAATGATTAGCTTTTCAGAGCATTCACACAAGGTTCGCACCGGTGGCGACACCTACACTGTGCTGACATGAGGAAAGTTTCCAACCGATTTCTCATACACAAACAGCAGTTGGCCGGCGTTGCCTGGTGAAACGTTGTTGTGATGCCTCGTGTAAGGAGGAGAAATGCGTAGCATCACGTTTCCGACTTTGATAAAGGTCGGAATTGTAGCCTATCGCGATGCGATTTATCGTATCGCGTCATTGCTGCTCGCGTTGGTCGAGATCCAATGACTGTCAGCAGAATATGGAATCGGTGGGTTCAGGAGGTTAATAAGGAACGCCGTGCTGGATCCCACAGGCCTCGTATTACTAGCAGTCGAGATGACAGGCATCTTATGCCCATGGCTGTAACGGATCGTGCAGCCACGTCTCTATCCCTGAGTCAACAGATGGGGACGTTTGCAAGACAACAACCATCTGCAATAACAGTTCGACGACGTTTGCAGCAGCATGGACTATCAGCTCGGAGACCATGGCTGCGGTTACCCTTGACGCTGCATCACAGACAGGAGAGCCTTTGATGGTGTACTCAACGACGAACCTGGGTGCACGAATGGCAAAACGCCATTTTTTCGGATGAATCCAGGTTCTGTTTACATATTAAGATGGTCACACCCGTGTTTGGCGACATCGCGGCGAACGCACATTGGAAGCGTGTATTCGCCAACGCCACTCTGGCGTATCACCCGGCCTGACGGTATGGGGTGCTATTGGTTACACGTCTCTGTCACCTCTTGTTCGCATTGATGGCAGTTTGAACAGTGGACGTTACATTTCAGATGTGTTACGACCCGTGGCTCTACCCGTCATTCGATCCCTGCGAAACCCTACATTTCAGCAGTATAATGCACGACCGCATGTTGCAGGTCCTGTACGGGCCTTTCTAGATACAGAAAATGTTCGACTGCTGCCCTGGCCAGCACATTCTTCAGATCTCTCACCAATTGAAAACGTTTCGTCAATGGTGGCCGAGCAACTGGCTCGTCACAATACGCCACTCACTACTCCTGATGAACTGTGGTATCGTGTTGAATCTGCATGGGCACCTGTACCTGTACACGCCATCCAAGCTCTGTTTGACTCAATGCTCAGGAGTATCAAGGCTGTTATTATGGCCAGAGGTGGTTGTTCTGGGTACTGATTTCTCAGGATCTATTTACTCAAACTGCGTGAAAATATAATCACATGTCAGTTCTAGTATAATATATTTGTCCAATAAATACCCATTTATCATCTGTATTTCTTCTTGGTGTAGCAATTTTAATGGCCAGTAGTGTATATTTTCAAGTAATGTTTATCCAGAGTAGCTTTTCATACTGCGCATTTGTTGATTCGCTGTGGTACCTCGATATTCCTTTGTGACCCGTTCGAATCCGCGTGTACATGTGGGTGGCCGTTTCCATTTGAAATTATTCCATCCGTGAATATAAAGGACTTGCAACGCCCTCCCCCCCACCCCCTTCCATCTATCTATCTATCTATTTCCGTGTTTTAAAAGGCAAGGGAAACGTTTTTTTAGGTTCTATTATGGGGTTCATCAACTGATTATGTGGTATGCGAACTAATGCCTCAATTGTATTGATGATTTATATTGTCTAAGTGGTAATACCATTTCTATAATGTTATTTCGAGCATTATAAGATTCATTTCTCACCTTTTCCGGACACATATTTACTGCAGCTGAGAATTATCTTTGTCCAAATATGCAGCCACGTGGATTTGTTTATTCACTGATATGAGGTGATCTAATGGAACCTACCCCCATTTTCCTGTTTGATTTGTTTTGAAAGAAAAGCTCATTTTCGCTTTGCTAATGCACATGCCAGCTATCTGTCATGGTATTTTCCAGAAATTAGATACGGAAACAAAGACGCTATTTCTGACATGCAGCTTGGAGTCGTAGTTTGATAATTTTAGGATCCACAACATCTCACTGTTTAGTAATTTTTCAAGTGATAATTGTAACAATGGCCAGCACATGTTCTCTGCACGAGCCGAGCCTACAAGGCAAAGTTCATTACACGTTTTGTCTTTGTTAAAGCAGCGTGTGCACGTAATGTTCAATCCTTGCAAGTTATGAATGCTTTGCAAATCCACAGCAGCGCTTGCTAAAGTTCCACCATGTCAGTAATTAACTTCTCGAAACAGATTTCGCAAGAGGAAGCCGTAGGCTTTCAACATCACATGAGGAAAGCCGTTGTTCGTCTACAGGAAGTAAATACCCAGCCCGGCGGGTGGATCGAAATTCATATAGAGCCTCTGAAGCCTTCCTTAGGCCGAACACGGATACATCAGTTAACTCACTTTCTGGAAGTGGACTTTAAATAGGAACTCTGTGGTACTGTATATTGCTGATAAGGATTCTTGCTTTGTTCATAGGTAATGACTTCACGTCACGTTACGTACGGTCTTAACGTTCTTTTTCTATTATGTTTTCGTCCAATGAGTTTGCGTCGATCTCGATTTCTGTATACTACGTGGTTCGCGGCAGTAACCTGCCTTGTTTGCGTCTGGGACGACTAAAAACCAAACACTGCGGCTCCCAGATAGGTATAACTTCACAACATTATGTCAAGCTGTGTGTTGTGGAGCCCCATTTTCGACAACATCGGATAAAAATCTTGCATCGCTGTTGCGTTCTGTTACTTTAACGTCTTGTCTCAGATTATGTAATTAATTTTAAGTTTACCGTAAAAAACTGTTCTACCGATCTCTTAACTGAAGTGAAATTGTTTCTCAATTATTTTCATGGAGTTATGAAAAGTTTGTTTTCACCACGAATGAACACTCGGCTGACCATACTTATAACCGAATAGTGTCCTAGTGTTAGAACACTGATACAAGGAGAAGCTATGAACGCTGCCTTGCCGCTAAAGGGAGGACTAAGCGGCCTGGTGGCCATTGACCTGTCTCCAATACAATAGGTCGCTCATTACAACCGGCAGCCGTGTTCCTGTGGCCTGAAGCTAAGTTTTCTGGTAGGAACAGGCCCCTCTGAGAGTGAAGCACTTAACAATAGAGCCCATCTGCCATTAGAAACCTGTACCGCTTCCTCTGAGTTTGCTGGATTGTAGCTCTGTTGTTGTTACTCAGAATAGATACAACGTTGCGGATCTCGGATCTCAGCCCAGCACTCTCGTAGACAATACAGAAAATTACCCATAAAATATTAACACTAAAGCGTACGTTGGCTGTCAGTCTCAACCGAACCATAAAATGGAACTGATGGACAAAGTAATAATAAGAAAAGTTTGACTAGATTTTTTTTAACGATATGACAATTATGATAAAAATTGCTGTGTCAGCTTTCGGATTAACACACCAATGCGACTTCTGGAGAACAAACACTATTCAAGTTATTTTTATTACTAAAGCTGAAAATTTCGGTCTTAACCACAGAATTTACGTTCGTTAATCATAAATTTGATATAAATTTATCACATTACTGAAGCTTTTTTAAGCACGTGATTCATCGACAGCTCCTGTTATACAAAACTGGGTAATTTTACTAAGTCTGTGAGTTCTTACACTAACTCAGTTTCCTGTTATTTTGATGTACATGTTCGCCGTAGATCCACATCAGTACTATGAAATAGTATGTGGTAGAGGATATCTCAGGTTCCACTGTTGCTTCCCCATTGTGGCTTTCCATTCACGAATGGTGGATGGGGAGAACTTCTCTTGGTGAGCCTCCTTATGAGCTCAAATTGAGTTTACCGCCAGAGCGTACATAGTGATTATAGTTCAGTTTCAAAACGCTATAAAACACGAACCACTACTCAGAATAACGTCAAATGAAAATGGAATATTATCTCAAAGTAGCAGTTCTTACAACCTACGTTCTCAATTCTTAAATTTTCATCAGTTAATTGAGGAACAAGACTCAGCCTAAATGCTGCTATAGTTTCCACTACACGTAGTAATAAACCAGTAAGCTGTTCATTTCTTTCATGTAAAATTTGTATAGTTCTATCAGATCTTTAATTGATTATTTTGTACGATTATCCAAATTATTTCGATCTTTTAAATGCGTTATTTGGCCTTTGTAGAGTTTTCTCGCATTAGCTTTTATTTTATATTCACCCTGTATTTGAATACATGGTAAAATTTCCGCATAAATCCTATGTTGAAATTTTTTCGCAAAAGGCATTTTGGATTTCATAATTAAAGAATATAAACTGCGTTCATTAATAAATTTTGTGTAAGGTAGAATATTTTCAGGTAGTACTGAAATAGAACCCTTCAAATCCCTGTACAGGGTGTTTGGGGAGAAAAGGTTAATATTTTAAACAGTGAGAGTATAACTAATTCTGAACAAAAAATCTTATATGAACATAGGTCCGCAAATGCTTCGTTAGGGAGGTAGGGGTATGAAAAGGAACTTTAAGTCTGCAAAATTGATGTGCACAACATGAACGTATATGCAATATAACTGTCCCATAACGTGATTTTCTTGCAAACAGTGCATGGGTACATGTCATGTTTACGCTATGCAACTTACCACATGTTATGGTCATGTGATCTACGTAGTACGTAGTACACTCACCCGTTGTTTACGCAGTTGTGCAGGGTAAGCCACATTGTGTAGTGTACCGGCGACGGATCAGTTAGCTGTGTAGTGTATGGTGTTAACTGTATCCATACAAGTGCTGCTAACAATATCACACGTCTACTGTAATGAGGAATATGCAGATATAGTGTATGTTTATGGCTTCTACGACGGTAGTGCTACCACTGCAAAAGAAGAATACCACAGGCGCTGTCCGATGCGACGATTTTTTGATCGCAGATGTTTACCAAAGTGTTTACCACTTTGCGTCCAACAGGCTCTCTTCCCAATACACATTTTTCGTCTGAGCGTGCACGACAACCAACTTTGCAAGAACAGGAAACAATTATCGTAAGTGTTGAGCGAAGTCCCGGTTTGAGCATATGAAGAATGTCCCTGTGTACAAATGTCCCACAGACACATTTATGGGAAACCTTACATGCGGAAAACCTGTATCCATTTCACACACAGCATGTCCAAAATCTCCGTGTTGACGACAATGCTCAACGACTTCAATTCTGTCACTGGGTAATTGAGAATAGTCATTTGCTTCCATACATAATACTCACTGACGAAACCCAGTTTTCATGACATGGAATAACAACACATGCAATAATAATCGATGGTCGCGGAACAATACGCACGCTTCAGTGGATAGTAATTTACAAGTTCGTTTTGCCATAATTTTTGGTGTGTCATGATTGATAACCTTTTGGTAGGTTTATTTATTATCAATCAGCGACTGTCAGGAGAGAGATACCTGCATTTTTTGGAAAATTCATTTAGCCAAGCAAACTAGAATGTACTACTTTCAACATGTTGGTGCCCCTCCACACGCTACCTTACGTGTGAGGGACCATCTCGACTGCACCTACCCTAATCGTTTGATTGACCAAGGCAGTGCTATTAACTGGCCTCCAAGATCACCTGACCTTACATCTTTAGATTTCTGTTTATGGGGTTGGATGAAATCAGAGGTGCACAAAGTGAAGATAAATACACTAGATGAACTGGTTCGTCGCATCATGGCTACTGCTGAATTGATTAGGAACCAACCACAGGCAACTGAACAAGCGACACAACATGTTATCACTAGAGCGCAGAAGTGCATTGATGTTCATGGTGGGATATTCAGACCTGTTCTGTGAACTCTACAACATCCGTATCATAAGTGTTAAAGCCATCTGTAAACGATGTGGTACATCTTTTTCAACTGAATACATGTAACATGCATATTGTAATGCATTATGTACTTAATGCAAATTAAATAAATATTATTTAAAATGGGTACTATAACTATACTTCTCTGTAACATTGTTTTCAAGAACCTCCCTAACACAGCATTTGTGGACCTATGTTCATATAAATTTTTAGTTCAGGATAACTTGCACTATTACTGTGTAAAATATTGACCTTTCCTCCCTAAACACCCTGTATATCTTACAATGTTTTTGTTTAACAAGATCTTCAATTGCTTTCCTCAGTGGAATATATCCTAAAGTATCAGCAAGCCTCAAGCAACACTCCAGCAACCTGATTTGCATAAAACCATGGATTACTTTTTCCATCAAAAATTATTGAAGCTTGTTTCTTGTTATATAAAAATTTAATATTTTTAATATCTACAAATGATTCCATTTATGTATAATGACGTTACATTTTTTTAATTTTTTCTTTATGAATTTTTCCTTTATGAATGGAAAGTGAAAGTAAAGTGATTTGTCCAGTGCACAATAAAAAAAGAAATACATCAAGCACAAAAAATTACAATAAAGAAAACATCTTCACAAATGGACTCAGTTGATGAACATATAAAAGAACTCACCAATAACTGGAATAAAAAAACATTAACTTGTGAAATTTGTAAAAATCGAAGTTAAAAATTATTCTAAATATATTCATACGTGACTCAAAGATACACGAGACCCTTTTGATTATCAAAAACATTTTCGATGTGAAACCAATGTGTTCTAACATAATTTTTCCACAATTTTCTTCTTTTAATGTTCCAAAAACTTTCAGAGATTTAATGTCTTTATAAAAATTTTCAGTTTTTACAATAAAAGAATCTATAACATAAATAATTATTTTCAAATTTTTTTCGTTTCAACACATTATAATAAAAACACTACATTTCTATTGTTGAAATATTTAGAGTACTCTGGTTCATTCAATTTTAATATTGTTTCATATGCACTGCTACTAGATTTTCTGAAACTACAGTAGTATGTTCATAATTCGATTTTGAAATATATTTCACATATTGATATGGATTTGTTATTTTAATAACCTGTCTATTTCTAATATTTTGTATTGTTTTACCAAAAACAGAGTTATTCATTAATTTACAAAAATATTTTTCAAATTCATTACTTGCATTTTTCTCATTTCTGTATTAAAAACAATATTTTTTCAACCAATGTGGTTGATCCAATGGCAAGATTATATGAATTTTCTTTAATTTTATTCCAAGTTTTAAAAACTGTTTAACATTTCTGTACTGTAAGATTTAGTATTATTTATTATTTATATAGCTAATTATTTATTACTGCCTTCTGGTGCTAATGGTAAATCCTTGTGTAAATCATCTAATTCTTTGGATATTCGAAATCGACCTCTAAAATATAACAATATTTATTATCATCCCGTATTTTAAGTACTTTTTTAGAATTAAAATACTTTGGCCTGACCATTCAAAATTTTTAAATGGTAAATCTGAGACATTGCTCAACCCTATAAATTATTGGCATGTAAATATGCAATATAATGTTATTGAGTTTCTGGATCCAAATTTTTCAGATATTTAAAATTTGATTGGCATATCTGTTAATACTATTGAAATTCCTCCTCGAATTCCTGTTTCAAGAAGTAGAATCACGTCACAATCATTTAATAAATCTCATTCAGTTTTTGTCATTTTTAACATAGATTCCCAAGATAATCGTGGTGCAGTAAATTTCCAAGCTCAATTCATTTTATTCGATTTAATACAAGTCTCTCTAAATTTCTCAAAATGTCTGATAATATTCATACATCAGTTTTATTATATAATACTGAATATTTACCAGAATAGTTTTGCACAATTATAATCTTCAAAAAAAAATCTGGATTTTTTAAATCCCAAACATAAGCATTCTTTTCTAGGTAATTTTGTTTGTTGAAATTTTTCTTCAGACTCCATATATTTGTATGGATAAACCCCACTCTTAATTATTTAATCTAATTGTTCACCTTTATTTTGATGTTTCACTAAATTGTTCATTTGTAAGATTAGAAGATAACTCGTCAGTACCTTATGCCATAAATTTAATCTATCCTAAAATCTTAATGTTAATCCATCATCAACATTTTTACTAAAAGAAATATATTTTTGTTCATTATTTGGCCTGGTGTATTAATCTTGATTATCTGTTGTCAGTTCTTTAATAAGCAAATGAACATCGGAACTTGTTAAATTATCGATATAAACTGGAATAAAGTTAGTATTTTTAAAACTGAGATTACAATTTTCATGTGCAGCTCCTCGAAAATGTCCTGTTACATGACAATGATCTATTACTTTTTATTCTTCTGTACTAAATTCTCCTTCACAAACAAAACAAACTTTTAAATGTTTAAATTTAATTTTATCTTCTTTAGTTATTATTATTGGTACATTTTGATTATATATTTCACTAATTTTTCGAGATTCTTGATTTAATATTTTACAAATTTTTGTGCACTATCGTTAGCAGTATATTCTACAGGTTATAACCAAAATTAAAGTATCTTATATAATACATTAAAGATCCTGGTTAATGTTTCTGACATTTATTAATATAAGATTTTTCACTATGTGGTTCAAAAATGTTAACATCTTTCAAAATAGATTCCAAATGTGTGTAAATTGCAAAATGTACTCATTATGAATGATAATAATTTTCAGATTTAATTTTTCACCTTCTTAAAGCAAGTTTATTGTCACTTTATCTTCTTTACAATCATTTTCATGATTATTTGATTTTCTTGTGAACATAAATGTCTTCAACATCTATCACAAGAATAAATTTTATGTATATTTTTAGTTGATTGTGAACTAATTAATGTAGTTAAAACTCTTTTATTCAACAATAATTAGAATGATCTTCTTTTCGAATAAAAGAAGATTAGCATGTTTATTTTTTTGTATGATAAGGAAGATATACAATGAAATTTTCATCATAAGCATAAACATTAATGGAAATATTTGATTTTTTCAAATTTGGGACATCTGTTAATTCAACAGTAAAGTCAATTTTCTCAAAAATGGTTCAAATGGCTCTGAGCACTATGGGACTCAACATCTTAGGTCATAAGTCCCCTAGAACTTAGAACTACTTAAACCTAACTAACCTAAGGACATCACACACACCCATGCCCGAGGCAGGATTCGAACCTGCGACCGTAGCAGTCCCGCGGTTCCGGACTGCAGCGCCAGAACCGCTAGACCGCCGCGGCCGGCTCAATTTTCTCATTTTCAAAATGTCAACTATTTCCAATCCAATATATTTATAATCATTAACTCTTCTCACATGATCATTTGCTGGATATAAAGCTGATTTTATTGAAAAAATAAAAGAAAAATTTGATCAGTATTCTTAAAACTAATTACAGCTCTATTCGTAATAAAAGTTTGTTACTTATTTTAAAATTAAATTCTTGTATTTTGTCTTGATTTATAAAATTGCAATAAACTTTCATGTTAGCTTTAATCGCTCGTTTTTGTGTTAAGATATTCTTTAATTTGGTGGTAACACCTTCTTTAATTTGATTAAAAAAGTCTTGTGGTTCAACAATATTATCATTATTATTAATTTAATATGTTGTTATTCCCAATCTAAAAGCAAGAGCTTCTCTATTAATTAATTTAGGTGATCATCATTACCTAGAAAATTGTAACCAAGCAAATTTTGTGACTGTTTATTTCTTTAATTCCTTAATATTTATCTAATGGAACGTTTTGAAAATAATTTTCATTATTGATGTTATCCTTAGATCTTTTAATTAGATCAACTAATCGTTGTTTGAAAGCTTAGAAAAATTCTTTAAATTTCTCATTGTATAGATTTTACAAAGAACTAGTAAGGAATTTTTAGTCAGTTCATTGTTATTATTATTAATGTAGCCAACAGGATTGAAAATAAGATAGATTAATTTTTTTAAAAAGTTTGGAATAATTTTCTAAATCTATTTTTTTTACAAATTGTTGAAGTTCTGTAATAGTTGTATATCTGAATTCCTCTCTAATTTCAAAATAAAATAGTTCATAAATGCTAAGAGATCTTGTCTATTAACATCTGAATAACCTCCTCCTTTACAATAATTTTCTAAATCCATATGCCTACATCTACATTTTTCTTTGTAATAATTTTTTAAGTTTCGAAATAGCCCAGCTTTGCAGTACATTTTTAACTTTTAATTTATATAGAAATTGATTTTTATATTTTAAATCATTTACAGTTAAAATGTTCCTTTGAATCTTTAAATGATAATTGCAACCTTTTGTATGGGTAACCAAGAGATGAGCTAATCTATCCATAAGGAATAAATTTATTAGATTTTTAAGCAAATGAGGAATCTGTTTCTGGGTATAGATAAACATGCTCTGGCAGATGTTATTTATAAGGAAAAAATTATTACATTTTTTTATATTTTGAACTGAATGAGTAATTTGTTTGTGGGTACAGATAAAATTTTGAATGGGGTACAGAAAACTAAAATCTTGGTTTGCATGATGGAATTTTTAAAATATAAACAGTTATAATTAATTGTTTAATTAATCGATTTAATTAATTAATTAAACTGATTGATTAATATGGTATGTAGTTTATAAAAAATATGCTTTGGTCTAGAATCAGCATATACAATCAGCATATCTACCTCTGGCACACCTATCCATCTGGAAATGTGCAACAGTGATATGCGATGAAGCTTTGAGACTCAAGAGTGTGAATTATGTGCATGATCTGTGGGCAAAACTTCCTTTCATGCAAGACCTCTCAGCCATGTGTCTTCAAAGATGATTTTAGCAATAATCAAAATGTATGTGAACAGACCAAGGGAGCTGTAAAACTGAGTGGCTGCTTGAATACTGTGTCTCGTGGTTGTCTGTTTTCCCATGGATCTGTTATCCTTCAGTAGTCAGTGGAGATGGAGTCATTTTCTTTATTCCTTTTGATTCACAAGATTTGTGTTGTGGGCATCTCATACCACAGCCTTCGTATTGAGATTCGTTTGTCATATGTACTGTATCCATTTTCATTATGACGCTTAGCGCCATCTACTTGGGAAATTATCGCAAATTTTTTTGTATAGGTAGTGATTTTATTCCGTTCACTCTGAGCAGTGGTTTTTTTACATCGTTTTGAAACTGTAACTTTAATTATAATCACCCTGCAAATGTTAGAGGTAATTATTTGTTGATATACACTTCTTGAAATGTATATTGTCGAAATTTTAACAATAAATTCATCTGTGATCCATAATACATCTCTTCCACCATTGGCACTTATTGTCAAAATCAGCTCTTCATACTTTTATAGACGCAATGGTGGTGTATGTTCCTGCAGTATACTGCATGAAATAGCTCTATACACTTTGCTTGGTTGAAGTTCTCTAAAAATATTTGCAATATACCTGTTCGCATATCTACCAGAATTTGTGTGGTCCAATGATGTGTGTTTCACTAATAGCACATGACACGTCTGTTTTTATATCATGTGGAAACTCTTGATGTCACTAATGAGGATTTTCAAATCACCAACTCCAACAGTCTCAGTACTGAAGTCGAGCAACAGCATCTGAATTGGTCAGTCGATGAACTACAGGGATTTTTTAAGTTTCCAGTTTCATTTATTCATAAACCCTTGCAGTAGCCATGTTTGTAGGTAAAATTACTGGATTTCAGATGCTATTGTTTTTTATATAAATCCAAATATGTTTCAACATCTTTGTGCCATCATTAATGTGTATTTTTATTGAGTTTGGTAAAATATAAACAAGTTTTAAGTCATAATTATTACAATGAAATTAGGCCTAAAAACAGTTTTAGCTTATTGTTGCCATTGCCCTAAATTCATTAGGAGAAGCGCACAAACAAAGTGCTCCCATAAGACCAATCATTAACTTAAGAAATACAATATGCTATTACAGAGCCCAACAAACAAACACAAACACAAACACACACACACACACACACACACACACACACATTTTACTAAAGAGAATATAAATTTCTGAAAAAAATAGAAACATCGAAAACACGAAGGAATTAATAGGCAGGATCAAGAACAGACATTTCAGACAAATCAGGTCTGATATCATTTGATGTCATTTCATTGCACACTTGCACTGCAATAGACAAAACAATCAACATCACCACACAAGGGCCAAGACAATAAGGGAACACACCAGACACATGCATTGATGAAATAGCGACCCTACTCGGGACAATAACAGCTCAAAATTACTTTGTGTTCAATAAACATTTTATCCTCAACACTAATGCCTGCCAATGGTATCACTGATTAGTGGCCTCTTTGCCAGCATATTCACAAGAAAGGTAGAAAACAAGATCTTCAATCACATAATGAAACAAAAATAATACAAAGTTAGATGATGGTACCATTATGTAGATGACATAATATGCGTGACAGATGAACCACATACGCCCATGAAAGACCTATGCAAGGAAATAGACAATTTAGACCCAAAAATTCGCGTCACATTAGAGGCAGAAACAGATAGCACACAGAATTTTCTGCATGTCACCGAACAAAGAATAAACCACATACATGATTTCACGATATACAGGAAACTCACAACCACAAACACCATTCAAAATCAGTCAAACCACCCATTGACACAGAAACAAGTAAGGTCGAAATTCATGCCTCATGGATTGAACCTAACACCTATAAAGAAACACAACTACGCAAAGAAGTTAAATACAGTCAGATATCAAGCAATGGAGAATGGTTATGATAACACATATGATAAAGAGACTAAATCAAAATATATGTAATTGCACAGGGAAGAACAAACTACATGTGTGCAAGACCTTGCAGAACAACACAGAAAAACTCGACACTCAGACAATGACCGCACACAAGATATCAGAGCAAGAATCACCACACAAAGAAAAACGGCACATACTAACTTACAATAGTAAAATAGTTCAGAGAAGAAGCAAAGCTCTTTTTTTTTAAAAAAAAGGAAACAAGGACTGCAAATTCCATACTGAACAGACAACACAACACAGAAATACTCAGAGTTCTGGAAACACCCACAGCTAAGTTGAATGCTCAGGCCTACATGAGCCGCGAGGGGTAGCCGTGCGGTCTTATGCGTCTTGCCACGGTTCGAGCGGCTCCCGCCGTCGGAGGTTCGAGTCCTCCCTCGAGCATTGGTGTGTGTGTTGTCCTTAGCGTAAGCTGGTTTAAGTTAGTTTAAGTAGCGTGTAAGCTTAGGGACCGATGACCTCAGCATTTTGTCCTATAGAACTTACCGCAAATAGCCAAATTTTTTCAGGCCTACATGAACTTGCATGCAATTCTTGTCAATCAGAATGCCTACAGAGAACATCTAGGAACTTCAAATCAAAATATTCCAAACACCTGAGAGGGCTAAAAAGTAACACCTCTCATAGCACATTTGCTGGTCACTTAATAGCCTTCAGTCTGGAACCGCGCGACCGCTACGGTCGCAGGTTCGAATCCCGCCTCGGGCGTGGATGTGTGTGTTGTCCTTAGGTTAGTTAGGTTTAAGTAGTTCTAAGTTCTAGGGGACTGATGACCTCAGATGTTAAGTCCCATAGTGCTCAGAGCCATTTGTGAACTTAATAGCCCACTACCATCACACGATTAAAATATGGCTCTGAGCACTATGGGACTCAACATCATAGGTCATAAGTCCCCTAGAACTTAGAACTACTTAAACCTGACTAACCTAAGGACAACACACACACCCATGCCCGAGGCAGGATTCGAACCTGCGACCGTAGCAGTCCCGCGGTTCCGGACTGCAGCGCCAGAACCGCTAGACCACCGCGGCCGGCGATTAAAATATAAACACATTTTAAATACTAAAATCCAGTCACAACCCACGACAAAATTAAAACAGAAGAAAAATTTCACGTTCAAAAGACATTATCAGAAGGAAAACAGATCATAACGATAACACTACGGTAAACAGAGGCACGCTGTTTAGCACAAATTTGGAAATTTGTGGTAAGTTCCTATGAGACCAAACTGCTGAGGTCATCGTTCCCTGGGCTCAGACACTACTTAAACTACCTTAAACCAACTTACGCTAAGGACAACTCACACCCACCCACTCACACACACACACACCCATGCTCGAGGGAGGACTGGAACCTCCAGCAGCCGGAGCCGCGCGAAACGTGACAAGACGCCCAAGACCGCACAGCTACCCAACGCGGCTGTTTAACACATTAAAGCAGCTGAACATACACCCCCCCCCCCCACACACACACATGGACACACGCGCACACATACAGACACACGCGCACACACACACGCGCGCATACGGGAAGAGAGACAGAGGGGAGGGAGAAAGCAAATGAAGTACAAAATTGGCGCTTAACTTGATATGTACTGGCCGTGTGCCCTCTCTACCAGCAACCCCTCTCAGATCAAAGTTACGTGAGTGGCCTAAACGGTAAAGCCACAAAGGCAATATCTGCAGACGACAGCCAAAAAACCTCAGGCGTTCCTCGGGTCGACAGGTGGCAGCGTGAGCACCCCGAGGACCCTCTTGCTTCCGCACGGCCGCAAATAGCTCCTCCTATATCTTTGTGCCGCCAGGGTATTTACCCTGGCACTCAGCTGTGCGAGGCAAATTAAGTCCTTTGAGTCCTGTGGGCCAGGCACCGACCACGGTAGTGGTCCACCAATCAGAGCTTCCGCTAAGGAAATCATCAAAACCTCCGACCTTGTCCTACCCCAGTCTCTGCCGCAACATGGAGCTGCCAGTGACGACCTCAAGTTTTGCCAGTAAATGGCTCTTACATCGTCGCCATTACTGTGTGTAACTGTTCAACTCCAAAGTGAACTCAGACTTTATCATTTATTGGGGCCGTCTGCCCAATGAAGGACTTGTGTCGATCAGGTGATAACCAAACATTTACCCCCATGGGTCTTGTAAAAACTCACCCCAAGAAGGAACTTTTTGTTCGTGTGTTCATTAATAAGCTTCCTTCGCATTTCTTACTTGGGCTGTGTTGTTACTGCGTCTCCATTGGCGCGGGGCATATCAAAACTGATATGAGAACAAGGGAACATCAGGAGGGACTGGAACACAGCACGCAGAAACAACATAAACACTGTGTTTCATAAAGTGAGAAAATGTTACTTGCGAGTGTAGCTCCGCACAAAAAAAAAAAAAAAAAAATGGCTCTGAGCACTATGAGACTTAACATCTATGGTCATCAGTCCCCTAGAACTTAGAACTACTTAAACCTAACTAACCTAAGGCCATCACATAACACCCAGTCATCAAAATTGTGTTGGTGTGTGCATTTTAGCAAGAGCTGGGAATACAAATTAAACGTATATTTTGAAACTAACTGTACGTAATCGCAAAAACAGTCGTGTAATAATTTCTCACAGCAACATTACGTTTATGGATAAAGTAATTTGTCAACACGCTAACCAAACCTACAGTAAAATCACTTAATTGCAAATTGCAAGCTACCAATATAAAGGGCTGCTATAAATGGTATGTTAATATTCAAAATTCTATATTTTCCCAAGCATTGCATGTACTAATATGATTGATGCATGAACAGAACCGTAAAGTCACTGAGTTTGCATTGTGCCCACCAGTTGGCATTACGAGTGTAGTGCCTTGACAAAATAGCGACAAAGTGAAAAAAAGAGTTGTTGTTTGTTGAAATATGCGAGATGTTCATCTGTTACAACAGTGCAGCGTCTACTCAGATGAAACTGTGGAAAAGGACTTCCATAAAAACAGAGTATTTGTGCTTAGGTCTCGACAGTTAGGGACCCTGGTTGTCTTCGTGAACAAAAAAGTACCGGTCGTCCAAGTGTGCCAGATACAATGGTGGAGAAGGTGAGAGAAAGTTTCATCTACATCTACATCTACATGGATACTCTGCAAATCACATTTAAGTGGCTGGCAGAGGGTTCATCGAACCACTTTCACAATTCTCTATTATTCCAATCTCGTACAGCGCGCGGAAAGAATGAAGACCTGTATCTTTCCGTACGAGCTCTGATTTCCCTTATTTTATCGTGGTGATCGTTCCTCCCTATGTATGTAGGTGTCAACAAAATATTTTCGCATTCGGAGGAGAAAGTTGGTGATTGGAATTTGGTGAGAAGATTTCGTCACAATGAAAAACACCTTTCTTTTAATGATGTCCAGCCCAAATCCTGTATCATTTCTGTGACACTCTCTCCCATATTTCGCCATAATACAAAACGTGCTGCCTTTCTTTGGACTTTTTCGATGTACTCAGTCAGTCTTATCTGGTAAGGATCCCACACCGTGCAGCAGTATTCTAAAAGAGGACGGACAAGCGTAGTGTAGGCAGTCTCCTTAGTAGACATGTTACATTTTCTAAGTGTCCTGCCAATAAAACGCAGTCTTTGGTTAGCCTTCCCCACAACATTTTCTATGTGTTCCTTCCAGTTTAGGTTGTTCGTAATTGTAATAATTAGGTATTTAGTTGGATTTACGGCTTTTAGATTAGACTGATTTATCGTGTAACCGAAGTTTAACGAGTTACTTTTAGCACCCATGTGGATGACCTCACACTTTTCGTTATTTAGGGTCAACTTCCACTTTTCGCACCATTCAGATATCTTTTCTAAATCGTTTTGCAGTTTGTTTTAATCTTCTGATGACTTTATTAGTCGATAAACGACAGCGTCATGTGCAAACAACCGAAGGCGGCTGCTCAGATTGTCTCCAGAATCGTTAATATAGATAAGGAACAGCAAAGGGCCTATAACACTACCTTGGGGAACGCCAGAAATCACTTCTGTTTTACTCGATGACTTTTCGTCAATTACTACGAACTGTGACCTCTCTGACAGGAAATCACAAATCCAATCACATAACTGAGACGATTTTCCATAAGCACGCAATTTCACTTCGAGCCGCTTGTGTCGTACAGTGTCAAAAGCCTTCCGGAAATCCAGACATACGGAATCGATATGAAATCCCTTGTCAATAGCACTCACCACTTCATGTGAATAAAGAGCTTGTTGTGCTTCACAGGAACGATGTTTTCTAAACCCATGTTTACTGTGTGTCAATAGACCGTTTTCTTCGAGGTAATTCTTAATGTTCGAGCACAATATATGTTCTAAAACCCTACTGCATATCGACGTTAACGATATGGGCCTTTAATTTAGTGGATTAATCCTACTACCTTTCTTGAATATTGGTGTGACCTGTGCAACTTTCCAGTCTTTGGGTATGGATCTTTCGTCGAGCGAACGGTTGTATATGATTGTTAAGTATCGAGTTAATGCATCAGCATACTCAGAAAGGAACCTAATTGGTATACAGTCTGGGCCAGAAGACTTGCTTTTATTAAGTGATTTAAGTTGCTTCACTACTCCGAGGATATTTACTTCTACGTTACTCATGTTGGCAGCTGTTCTCGATTCGAATTCTGGAATATTTAATTCGTCTTATTTTGTGAAGGCATTTCGGAAGGCTGTGTTTAGTAACTCTGCTTTGGCAGCACTGTCTACGACTGTATCTCCATTGCTATCTCGCAGAGAAGGCATTGATTGTTTCTTGCCACTAACATACTTCACATACGACCAGAATCTCTTAGGATTTTCTTCCAGGTTTCGGGACAAAGTTTCGTTGTGGAAACTGTTATAGTCATCTCGCATTGAAGTCCGCGCTAAATTTCGAGCTTCTGTAAGCGATCGCCAATCTTGGGGATTTTGCGTCTGTTTAAAGTTGGCATGTTTGTTTCGTTGTTTCTGCAACAGTGTTCTAACCCGTTTTGTGTACCTAGGAGGATCAGCTCCTTCGTTTGTTAATTTATTTGGTATAAATCTCTCAATTGCTGCCGATACTATTTCTTTGAATTTAAGCCACATCTGGTCTACACTTACATTATTAATTTGGAATGAGTGGAGATTGTCTCTCAGGAAGGCGTCAACTGAATTTTTATCTGCTTTTTTGAATAGGTATATTTTTCGCTTATTTTTCGAGGATTTGGGGATTACAGTATTCATTCTCGCTATTACAACCCTGTGTTCACTAATCCCCAAATCGGTTTTGATGCTCGTTATTAACTCAGGATTATTTGTTGCTAAGAGGTCAAGTGTGTTTTCACAACCGTTTATTGTTCACGTGGCCTCATGAACTAACTGCTCGAAATAATTTTCAGAGAATGCATTTAGCACAATTTCGGATGATATTTTAGGCGTACCTCCGGAATTAAATATGTATTTTCGCCAACATATCGAGGGTAAATTAAAGTCGCCACGCAGTACAAAAACTTTAACGGTGTTCGAAACCACGGACTTGGAATACAACAGCAAACTACGGGCCAGATTTTAACATGGCGATTAAATTTTAAAAACATACCGTCAGCAGCTTGTGCAAGAATTAAAACCGGAATTTTATGGACGGCGCCTTCAGTTTTGAATCAGAATGCAGGAAGCACTTGAACATGAAAATTTCGCCTCCAAACTGATATTCAGCGACGTAGTAACCTTCCATTTACCTGGAAAGGTTAATCGCCAGATTGTGAAAGTGTGGGGCACCAAAAATCTTCATGAAATTCAGGCACATGAACGAGATTCGAAGAAGGTTAATATTCTCTGTTCATTGTCACAGGCAAATCTGTATGGACCGCTTTTCTACTGTGAGGAGACTTTGACGGTACGTCTTATCTATATGTTGCAGTTGTGCATGTTCGCACAACTGATGGTTCATTCCCAGTTCATCATCCAACAATACGGGATACCCATTCATTGGAGTATCGATATTCGTGGCTACCTAAACGACGAACCTCTGCATCGCTGGATTGGGTGTAGTGGTGAAGAAGAAGTGACACTCTTCCCTCGGCCAGCAGGACTCCTGACCTAACGCCTTATGACTTTTTCCTTTGAGGGTGTATTAAGGCACCCCACTGCCAAGAACACTGCAGCAACTCACAGAACGCACCAACACTGCTGTGATGACCACTAACAGGATGTTGCTACACAGGGTACGGAACGAACTTGACTACTGCTTGGTTTATGTCGTGTGAATAGAGCGACCCTCCTAAAACATTTCTAGAGCGCAAAATACAAACTTAGTGAGTTTTCATTACTATTCAGGCACCATTCATATTTGTACATGTAACGCTTTGGAAAATGTAGAGCTTCGAAATCGAAAGAATCATTTATAGTAGCCATTTACTGCGCAATGTGTAGAAGTCCCTTCATAACCAAACAATGTATAAAAAATTACGGTAATGATAACAGACAAAAACTGTTTTAGGTGGAATTTCGTTAGAATAATAATTACTTAAAACATATTTACATTTTACCGAACTGCTTAAAGAGTACCCACTGATGACGATAGACGAGAGTTTCGGAAACGTGTTTGGGTATATAGATTTAAAAAAAGAAATTGTGGTTTTGTAAATAATAGATTTCAGCTATCAAATCAAATGGCTCTGAGCACTATGGGACTCAACTGCTGTGGTCATCAGTCCCCTAGAACTTAGAACTACTTAAATCTAACTAACCTAAGGACAGCACACAACATCCAGACATCACGAGGCAGAGAAAATCCCTGACCCCGCCGGGAATCGAACCCGGGAACCCGGTCGTGGGAAGCGAGAACGCTACCGCACGACCACGAGATGCGGGCTTCAGCTATCAGTCGTCCTTTTTATATTTTATTGGGAGATCTAGATTTCAGCTAGAAACTAGCCATTCTCAATGCACTATCATTTTTGATCAATGCAAGTAATGCCTGTTGGTCGGGCTTCATCAACAGTTCATTGAATACTAGTGGCATACTAGTAGTATTCAATAAACTGTGGATGAAGCCCGAAAAACAGGCATTACATGCATTGATAAAAAATGAGAGTGCGTTGAGAATGGCTAGTTTCTAGCTGAAATCTAGATCTGCCAATAAAATTTGAAAAGGGCGACTGATAGCTGAAATCTATTATTTACAAGTCAATACAACAGTCGCTGGCGTGCAACAGCCTTCTGAATGGAAGGTAACCTACTGAACAGTGGTTTTCATAACACATGGACCTTAAATCCAGCAATTTTCAGTTTAAGTTTTCGCACTGTAGATGCTACTGACACGCGTTTCTCATGTGCTAAACTGCGCAACAGTACTCAGCACAAAATTACTTTTTGTTCAACAAAGAATTTTATGCTCAACACGAAGGACTACCAGCGGCATAATAATTTTCTTGAACTTCATTCCAAAACTGTTCCTAATTCGTCACTTCGGCTAAAACTGATTCGCCACGTGCCAAAATCTTAGAAATGAGTCAGAGCATATGCGGCGATCGGAAGGTCCCTCAGCGTGCTGATTCCCTTGCAACACTGGACACAACGCTTACGGAATAACTGGAACACGCTGTACTTCTGGGTACTTTACGATTGCTGCTATTTGTAGCAAATGGTCGTCGATAACGTAATCGAAAAATAATTAAACTTTTCGCCTATTAATATGGAACACATTTCAGTGATTTATACTGAGACTCAATTGCCAATCCTTGTACCAAGTATCAATTTTGTGGCGTTGCGACTTCCCTATATGTAACAGCAACGCCCGTAAGCAGTTTCGTGGAGCTTTCGACGACTGGTTGAGTTATAAATCTCTTGAACAGTAACGGTTCTATGACTTCCTTTGGAGTTCGTCCGAGGCTACATCACTCTTACGCTCTTTCCCCATTAAGAACCAAGTACTGGATTCTGTCTGCTAGGAAGTCTTCTATCCAATCACGAAGTTCAACTCATATTCAGTAAGCTCGTATTTTTCTATGAACTGAACCGAATGCTTTACGAAAGTAAGGTGACTCCGTATGAATCTGAGTGATACCATCTATTGCCTTCAGAACAGAAAGAGATGAGCTTCACAATATCGTTTTTTACGGAATGCATGCTGATTCTTGCGGTATGGCTCCCCTGTTGCTAAAATGATCATAATAAGCGAGCATGAAACTTGTCCCATAATTCTACACAAGACTGGCGTTAGCATATAGCTCTATGCGCATCTGTTAGATGACCCTTCTTGAGAACGGAAATTCCTGAGTCTCTTTCAAATCATTTTAGATCTCTTTGTTGTTCCAGCGACATACAATAACTCCTGCTAGAGAGTAAGTTAGTTCTTTTGCTGAAACAGTATGGAATCGAGCAGATATCCAGTTAAGTCTAGTTATCTTTCCTCTGTTGATAATTTAAATTTCTACATCACAATATCTTATCTCACTATTTGTAACTTCGGAATTTGTACAACGGACAGCAACGAGGAATCGTAGAACGATCTCAACAAGAGAAACGATTTCGGGCGACAGACTTCAGTAATTTAACCTTGTCTGTGTTATTCGCTTCTGCCGGTGTAGGAACTGAACGAGTAAGTTACATGATTTTGATCCATTTACTGGCTGAACTTAATAATACCTGTCTCACTTCTATAACGATCGGAAGTGCAGTCGGGATTTAATTTCGAGTTCATTGAACGCTTTTCGTGTGCGAGCTCCTCACTTTCGCTTTATTCACACAATGTTGGAAATAGCAGATGCTGATTAAGAGGTTGTTTCCGTTTTACTAGAGTTTCGAAAGGCATTTGACACAGAACTTCATTGTCGACTAATAACCAAACTTAACATCACAGTAGATATAGCGCAACCTACAGGGAAATTTGAGACAGTCGATATTCGAGTAACACCGTCCAATGTTTCGGCTGAATACATGGCACGTATAATGGAGAGATCAAGAGAACAAGATGGGAGAGATTAGGACGTATATTGAGGCTTAGGGACAGACATTTTTACCTCGCTCACGAAGTGAAAGAAAGAGGACACAGCGTCTCTAAAATTAGCAAGCTGCTCTCTCCGTCATACACTCACTGTACATTAACTTGCTATATATGTTAGTAGACGTTTTGGATTAGTTACTATTTTGTCAGTAAAGCATTAGCTTCGTTTAAATCTGTCATAATGCTGTACTTGCTTTTGTAGGAACTTTCTTACTTTTGAATAACATCGGGTCTTCATCATTTCTCACAACTTTGTTCAATAACTATCAATCTAAAATGTATTTTATGAGTCTTGAATTTTGTCCATTGATTCCGCTCATTTGAACTCTAAAAATGAATGTTTGGTGGTTCCAGTTTAGGTACCTGCAATATTTCTTGTCACGCTTGCTAATCACCACCTTTTTCCTACCTTTCTTAACAGTCCTTACAACACTGTAGCCATTGATGCTAGAAAGCCTTTTAGTCTCTGTGCTAATAGAATCGTAACGTTCAACTCTGTTAGTTACTAGACGATATGTGACACCACCATCACGATACAGTTCACTAAGAAACTGTTGAAAGTAGCTTTTAGGAAGTGTGTTCAGAATGATCCCACATAAAGCCCTGTCCGTAGTACTGTTCAAATCACCTGACTCTTCCAGTTTGTAGATAACAAGTTTAAATCTCCAGCATGATCAGGAAATTTCCCAACTATACTCTCCTTTTTTTTTCAGAAGTGTTATGCCACTACAGCTCCTATGTAAAGTGGTACATAAAATGATGCGATTATAATGTTTTAACAGCCTTTGGCTTTTACCTTCACCTAGATTATTTCGCAGTCAGAATTTGTAATTAGCTCACTAGATATTACCAAGTTCGTTAAAATAAAAAATGCATCTCCACTATTGGTGTCCAGCCTATCCTTGCGATATACTTTCCAAACAGAACTTAGAATTTCGTTGCTATGCAGTTTTGATGCAAGACAATTTTTTTTCGTCGGGCCACTAATCTTCTGAACGGTAAGTACGGGTCAATTGCTTTAATCGAATATTTGAAGATGCAAATGTAAGTACAAAATTTCGAGCGACCTGCACGAGGGAGTGCTGAAAAGTAATTCCTCCGAATTTTTAAGTGAAAACTCTTAAATAAAACAAACTTTATTAACATTCTACAGCTTCATTATTCACGTCTACATATTTATTTCTCAACATAGTCATGCTGGAGAAGAACATATTTCTCCCAACGAGAGACAAGTATGTTGATAGCGTCCATGAAGGACGTGTGACTTTGTTGACGGAGCCACAACCTCACCTCTGCTTATTAAGCTTCATCACTATCAAAGTGAAGTCCTCTAAAGTGTTCTTTCCGTTCTATAAGCAGATGACAATCGGATGGGGCCAAGACACGACTGTATAGAAGATGACCGATGACAATGAACCCAAGGCGTCGGATTGTTTCAGATGTCAAAGCGCTCGAGTGTGGTCTGGCATTGTCATGCTGAAGGGGACGAACTCTTATAATCTGTGCTCTCAGTTTTCTGAGGATTTCGCACGCACCGAAATAGCTACGTTACACACCGCTACATTACGCGCTACAATTCTGAGCCCTCTATTGGTAGAGGATTATAGATTGCGCCATTAAGCGGGAAAGTCAACCGAGCAGTATGCATCGCTCTAATACCTCAACCGATAGTGAGAACAGAATAAAAAATTAGGAGGCATTACTTTTCAGCACCATCTCGTATAATCGATAGAAAACTGTCTTACGGAAGCACAATTTAACAACACTATGTTAGAAGCAATTCAGCATATAATAAAGCTGTATATTAATTGTCTTCGTTAAGGCTGTGTGTATTGTATTGTCTTTTTTTCATTTTGAGAGAAATTTAATTTGCCTGACAGTACTAACTGCATTTGTTCCTTACTATCATGGTGATGTAGCAACATGTTGAATATTGTTGGAAGTTTAAAAAAAAAGCTGTTTTTGACAAGGGCAAATTGGTTTCTAGATAAAGGAGATATAAGAACAGAATTGTACTAATTATACACTACTGGCCAATAAAATTGCTACACAACGAAGGTGACGTGCGAAAGACGCGAAATTTTACCGACAGGAAGAAGATGCTATGATATGCAAATGATTAGCTTTTCAGAGCATTCACACAAGGTTGGCATCGGTGGCGACACCTACAACGTGCTGACATGAGGAAGGTTTCCAACCGATTTCCCATACACAGTTGACGGGCGTTGCCTGGTGAAACGTTGTGACGCCTCGTGTAAGGAGGAGAAATGCGTACCATCACGTTTCCGACATTGATAAAGGTCGGATTGTAGCCTATCGCGATTGCGGTTTGTCGTATCGTGACATTGCTGCTCACGTTGGTCGAGATCCAATGACTGTTAGCAAAATATGGAATCGGTGCGTTCAGGAGGGTAATACGGAACGCCGTGCTGGATCCCAACGGCCTCGTAGCACTAGCAGTCGAGATGATAGGCATCTTATCCGCATGGCTGTAACAGATCGTGCAACCACGTCTCGATCCCTGAATCAAGAGATGGGGACGTTTGCAAGACAACAACCATCTGCACGAACAGTTCGACGACGTTTGCTGTAGCATGGACTATCAGCTCGGAGACCATGTATGCGGTTAACCTTGACGCTGCATCACAGACAGGAGCGCCTTTGATGGTGTACTCAACGACGAACCTGGGTGCACGAATGGCAAAACGTCATTTTTTCGAATGAATCCAGGTTATGTTTACAGCATCATGATGGTCGCATCCGTGTTTGGCGACATCGCGGTGAACGCGCATTCGAAGTGTGTATTCGTCATCGCCATACTGGCATATCACCCGGCATGATGGTATGGGGTGCCATTGGTTACACGTCTCGGTAACCTCTTGTTTGCATTGACGGCACTTTGAATAGTGGACGTTACATTTCAGATGTGTTACGACCCTGCGAAACCCTACATTTCAGCAGGATAATGCACGACCGCATGTTGCAGGTCCTGTAATGGCCTTTCGCGATACAGAAAATGTTCGGCTGCTGCCCTGGCCAGCACATTCTCCAGTTCTCTCACCAACTGAAAACGTCTGGTCAATGGTGGCCGAGCAACTGGCTTGTCACAATACGCCAGTCACTGCTCTTGATGAACTGTGGTATCGTTTTCAAGCTGCATGGGCAGCTGTACTTGTACACGCCATCCAAGCTCTGTTTGACTCAATGCCTAGGCGTATCAAGGCCGTTATTACGGCCAGAGGTGGTTGTTCCCAAATTGCGTGAAAATGTAATCACATGTCAGTTCTAGTATAATATATTTGTCCAATGAATACCCTTTTATCATCTGCATTTCTTCTTGGTGTAGCAATTTTAATGGCCAATAGTGTATTATTCGGCCATGCACATCTTAGATTCATTTTTCCCACTCTTCGACACCTCTGGGAGACGTTGCCCAAGTCTGTCTCGCACCTTATAAAAGACCTTGAGAATAATCTCTACCCCCAACTCTCAGCACTTGTATGTTAGCTGGGTCATTCCCGTTTGTTACTTCTTCGAATCGGAAATATCATGGACGCGGAATACTTGCTTTTCCACTTCGAAAAATGCAGTAGCACTGTTGTTTAAAATGGTGAAAAACGTCATAATTCAGATCAGATAACACAATGAGTATGAATGCAACAACGGCCACAAATAAACACCGAGTGTGAGTAAACGAGATGTGATTATTCTGCTTTACCATCTACACGCGTCAGTATCGAGAACAAAGCGAAGTAGCTCTGTGGTTAAGACCTTGAACTTTTCAGGATGAGCGAAATTCCACTTCCTTAAATCACATTAGGTAATAACTTATCCAACAAATCCATCAGCTATTTCTTCCTCCTTCCCTGTCCTGTTCATCTAATTCGCTCCTCATTCCACTTCAACTAACATAGCCAATGGGTATCACATTAAATTTCCACATGAAATAAATCGACAAAAATTTCCGTTTCTTAAGAACAATATGATCTGTAAAACTTAGCTCCGAACTGTAATGGAACAGTAAGCCATTGTTGTTTTAAGTCACATGACAGTATGTTTTGTTGCTCTTGCGACAATATGTCCATTATTAGGGTCGTGGATCATAGATATACAATAAATTCAGTAAAACTTCGCTCGAGGAATATTACATTCTCCCCACCTCCTCAACACACACTATGTTTTGATGTATTTAATTGTGCATACGGCATCACAACAGGTACATAAGCTTTTTCCTTTCAGAACAGCATATTTAACAGATCTATATGAGGGGGCCTGCTTAGCGTTGCCATCCATCAGAAGCGTATCTTAGTAAAAGATACCTCTATTTTTCAGTACTCCATGTCGTCAAGTCTCAGGCTGCTAACTATTCTCTGTGTGACGTAGACTACGCGTTCGGAAGAATACAAGTACAGACATAATTTGTCATCACCATTGACATGATTTCTGTCGCAGTATGTTAATGAAGAGGAGGTTTAATTGAGAGTTCTGACATTTCATCACAGAGATTTCACAGGAGGTACAAGGCCCAGCTCCGGAGTAGGCGATTTTCTATAAACGGAAACAGGAAAGCACTAACAAAAGCATCGTTCCGGTAGGGCTAACGATTTAACTGTTAAATACAACAGACTTCCGAAACCTACTGTACGAACCAGTCGTCACAAATCGTTGCCAGCTCTTCCAAAAGAATTCCATTACTGCTCACTCATTGATGTCAGTTACAGAAAGATGCATATAGATCCGATATGCCTCGATTTTCATGATCGTGTTGTTGCCCGAAAGCAGCCCTAGATTTACGATATTTCCGAACCGGGTCAAAAACTTGATAGTGGCGCCTCGCCCCCCGCCTCCCCCTAGCGTTTGAGATTGTTGTTGTTGTTGTTTTCAGTCCTGAGACTGGTTTGATGCAGCTCTCCATGCTACTCTATCCTGTGCAAGCTTCTTCATCTCCCAGTACTTACTGCAACCTACATCCTTCTGAATCTGCTTAGTGTATTCATCTCTTGGTCTCCCTCTACGATTTTTACCCTCCACGCTGCCCTCCAATGCTAAATTCGTGATCCCTTGATGCCTCAGAACATGTCCTACCAACCGGTCCCTTCTTCTTGTCAAGTTGTGCCACAAACACCTCTTCTCCCCAATTCTGTTCAATATCTCCTCATTAGTTACGTGATCTACCCATCTAATCTTCAGCATTCTTCTGTAGCGTTTGAGATAGGATGTCAAAAATTAAAACAAAAAGATTTTTCAAAAATATGATTTTGTAACGCACATATCTCGGAAGAGACATATAAAACATATATGTTCTAGGAAATGTAAGACATGTTATTTGGTCTTGAGTCTGCCAAATTGCAGTGCCAGGCCTCTTCACACAGCATTCTTCGTTGTACTTGGCTCTGTGGAATTCAAACGTGTATATATTCCAATAGAAGTCATAAAAGCTACATTCAAGACAGTGGAAATAAAAATGGCCTGTGGTGCCTCTCCTGCCCCCAGTCGTCTGGTTTGACATCCTGTCTCCCTTAAAAAAAAACTCACAGTTAATGCTGGGTAGGATTATTGGTGACCAAGAAAATAAGAAAATTTGGAAATTTGTGCCAAGTACTATGGGACCAAACTGCTGAGATCATCGGTCCCTAGGCTTACACACTAATTAAACTAACTTACGCAAGGACAACACACAGATTCATGCCCGTGGGATGACCGGGGGGGGGGGGGGGGGGGAGAGAGACGCACGATCTGTGACAAGACGCCCTAGACCTCACGGCTACCCCGCGCGGCGGAAAATGAGAACTCATCAAAAAATTTGCACTCTTTATTACCTATCAGCTAATAACTTTATCTTTTGTGTGACACAAAATTAAATATACGAAACATAAAACCAGTAAAGACAAGAGACAAGCAAGACAGTACATATTTCTTCAATCCTTAGGTCTCACACTTTTTTCTCTCTAATCTAGCTACAGATTTACACGACGTGATTGCCTTTCTTTGAAAGAATCTATTACGTCATCATAGTTCATCAAACGTTATGCTACATGAAAAATCAAAATGTCGCTGGCTAATACTGAAAAAAGTTGTTAATACCGATAGTACCCAAGTCTGATTTGATTGCGTCTATTTTGTCACTGACTGCTAGATAAAAAGAAATAGGTCTTTCTAATATTGCAGCACGCCAAATCAGCGAGACTGTTTCGGCACAAATGGTCATTTCTATAAACATCATTTACGTAAATAACACGACAGAATATAATTCATGAAGTACCAATATCAAATGCTTATTAGGCCTACTATAAGCAAAAAGGTTTATGTTAGGAAATAGTCTCACATTTCATTCATACTCTCCACTTTCTCAAGCATGAGAGCGAAAAGTAGTAGTATGAAATTTTTATATAAATTTGGATTCGTCATATTCTTCCATATAATTTGTATGATCTCCTCGTTTTTTTTTCCTTTCTCGTTCTAACAAGCAAACTTGTCATCACTAATTCTGTATCTATTACTGCCATTATGAAAACTGGTTAAGTTCACTAACCCTGCCAGAACCACCGGTTCAGTTATCACTCGTTTGTTCTCCGGTTAGGCGTTATTACGTGTCGTATAACGCTTTTACCGCGCTATTCCGAGAATAGAACTTAAATGACTGCTATTCTGGGACTGTAAAACTGCCCCTTAGTAGTGTAGCTTTCTCGCAAAAATTTTGTGTCAAAATTTCGTTATCTTGGATAAAAAAAAATGGAAATTTGTGGTAAGTCCCTATGGGAGCAAACTGATGAGGTCATTGGTCCGTAGGCTTACGTACTACTTAATCTAACTTAAACTAACTTACGCTAAGGACAAAATACACACCCATGCCCGAGGGAGGACTCGAACCTCCGTCTGGGTGAGCCGAGCGAACCGTGGCAAGGCGCCCTAGACCACGAGGCTTTCTTGGATACACCAAGAAAATAATATGTAATATTTCTCACATGTTATTCCTGTTAATCGTTTATTACCACTGTGTTGTATGAATCTATGGATTTAGGTAATAATTAAAACAATTCTGATCATTTGTACACCCAATCATCCATGTAAACAAACAGCGATTGACATTCACCCATTCGGGTTTACTCGGTTCAGTTCGTATAGCAGAGTCCCCTTTTGTCTGCCAGTAAGTTTTTTATTGGTAGAAACATCACGTACACTATGATCAACTTACGATTCGTTCAAAAATCAGCTTAGAATGAGTTCATAAATGTTCAAAAACAAACTGGGATGTGTTTCAGAATCATATGAATAATCGATAGACCAACATGTGTTGAATGTTAGGCGCTTTGGAAGCAACGGCAGTACACCCGTGGATATTTTGATTAACTTTTTTTTTTCTTCAAGAATATGAATTTGGCGTCCCCTGAAGTTTCCGCCTGGGGCAGATACCCCACTTCCCCCCCCCCCCCCTCCCTTCCCTTCCCCCTTAAGATCCAGGCATGCCCGAAAGACTGATTACAAGAACGGAAGAGTGACGTCGTCTATGAGTGCACGAGGTGTGTGAGAAAAGAACTTAGACTGACAACACTGTGAGCGATCTGGCAACACTGTGTTGCTCAACTTGTGTAATCTGGTGTGTTCTTACGTTCCAGATACTCAGTCCGAGTTTCAACTCCTTGTAGTCATCATGTGACTTCTGAGAGAGCCATCATTGAAGTTATGTTTTTGTTGTTGTGTTGCAAAAATGGAACAACGGAATCTAGAGCAGCATCAAGTTTTTTGTTAACCTTGGGGAGTGCGTGAGTGTGACCTCTGAAAAGTTGAAACAGACCTATGGAGAACATTTCTTATCATGAGTACAACCTCGATCAGGGAGACCTTCAACTTCAAAAACCAACGAACGTCTTCGTACTCTTGTGAGATCAGACCGATATTTAGCAATAAGATCATGGGTGACCTGTTAAACACTGTCATCATACATCAGATTTTGACTGAAAGCTTTTTACATTGTAGATAAGTGGATGCCGCATCATGAGAATCCCCATGTCACACAACCACTTCCATCACACAATTTTTGACCTCAAAAGGCATTCATGTTGTTCCACAGCCCTCCTATTACCTGATCTCAATCCTTGTGACTTTTTTCTTTTGCCCGAAACTGTAAAAGTCTTAAAAGGGCGTCATTTTGAGACTCTGGAGAACATTCAAAAGAATGTGACCGACACGTTAAAGACCATACCATTTCAAGCATTTCAGCATTTCTGCCAAGACTGGGAAGAACAGCTCCGCCGGTGTACAGCTGCTGAAGGGAACTATTTCGAAGGGGACATTATTGTTGTTTGAAAAATAAAAACTCTGGTTGGTGAAAAATCAGGATCATTAATTTTCTCACACACCTTGTATCGGTACAAACAATTGTCTCATTGCGTTGCGGAGCGGCGGAAGGGTGTTACATGCCGTGTTGAGTGACGCTTAATGCTACAGCATTTCAACATGAGCGTGTGGCCTGAGTGGAATTGAGTGGAGTTGGTGGAACTATCATGGGATCCTTTTTTTTCTTAATTTCGAACTGGACCGTCACAAAACTAACGCAAGTGTTTTTGGAAAAAATATAAGACAATGTCACATTTTCCACTGTGATAATGATTTGGAATTGCGCCTTGTACGTATCAACATGACAGTGTTCATGTCTATAAAGTGTCATTAAATCGCAGTAGGCAGGCAATAAGGTATATCTGGTAGACTATCGCGCTCAAAACTCTAAACTGAACGGAACAAAACATATTTGGTTTGATCTAGTATGTTGGATGGTTTTAGATTTGTCCAAATATCAAGCAAGAACTATGCTCCACGCTTCAAGAAGGACGTTAATTTGTTCCACCATTGGTCTATCAGAACGAAATGGAATCTACTTCTCGAAGATTAAATTCTTAATATCCGAAAAAGACCTTCTAATCGTTATTAGTTACTGCGGAAAGAGCAGCTATTGTTACCCGAAAACGTTAGACTACGCAATATACATTTATGAATGTTGCAAGCTGAAACGATGTTCAAGACCGGTGCTCGTTCAGGCAGCCGAGGGAAACGATCGATAATATAATTTTAGCGTCGCTGAGATGCTTGTTGGAGAGTCAAAAAAGCTGCTACGTTAGCGCGAAGCTAGGAAGCTCTTACGCGCATTTGCATGAATGTTTAAATCATGAAACACGTCCGCCCCGAGCTAGTCGAAGAAATCGTTCGTATGTGGTTTCTGCCTGGAGTTAAAGCTGATACCCCATTCTAAATGTTTCGTGCTGTACGTAGATGGAGAACGGTCTCTTCCTAGAGGCACATATGATTGGTGAGTACGGGTTTCAGGCCATCTGTACGCCATGGGCTTGCGAACTATCATTCATAAGTATAAAGATACAATGTGATACAGGATACAATAATACTCGAAGTTAATAAAAAAGAAGTTGTAGAAAACTGTAATGAAGTCTGCAGTGTATAATGCCATGTTATTTTAGCTCTGTACGTCAGGTTGCTGAGCATCATATTAATAATTCAAACATTTGGTGCCCAGCTCTTAACATATTGTTTTGATTATCGATGTGAACCACCTCTGGCAGTAATTTGCCTCTTTTGTATACTACTAGGGGAAGCTGACTAAATTTCATGCACTCCATTTTGTATCCTACTCAACAGTGAGTAATGAGGTAATTAATTTTTGTTGCAAATAATAAATCTGTGTACAAGGAATATGATCTAAGTATGATCACCAGAAAATATAAATGGTACTGGTGCCTGTAGCTGACGTGGAACGAGTTTGAAGGAGGCTATTATTCATTGACGTACATTAATGTTCACAGTTTGCAAGGAAGGAATATCGCACAGCTTGTAAAGACCCAGTGATTACCTTTGAATGCACAAAATGTGAGCAAAGTTGTGAATTTCAACGTTCCTCATATTGTGCAGCAGGTTCATCAAAAGTGACACGCATCAAAACCTGTGGCGAATTCACATGATATGGTAGTCGAAAAGCGACCAAGATGGCAGTAGACACATGTGTGTATTCCAAATTGCATCTCTGCGAGGCAGCAGATGTTGTAGGTTGTCATTCATAGCTTTTTAACACCTGTTTACAAATACTTCAAATGGACAATGCAGCAGAGTTGCTCCATCCTGTCCATAAAGTTGCCTGGTCAATATGGGTGAAACGTGACATTCAGTGATGTGAGAAGAATTGTAAACGTCTTATCTGGTCACACGAATTACTTTTATACTTGCGTGTGAGTAAGAAGTGGCACTGCATTCGTTATAGACCTCAGGAAGTATTCCTGAACGAGTGCCTAAAAGAGGTGGTGCAGCCTGGAAGAGACTATGTGGCACTGGTTGAAATGATAGGTGTATTAAATCAACTGGACAACCTGGACTCGTGGCTTGCCCCTCTTCTTAACATAGGCCGTAACATTACCAGAGCTGTCCTTCAAGATCACTTTCATTCCGTCCATTGTGCTAAATCAGTGGTATATGGTATGACGGAATCAGGCAGATTAACAAGTCCTCAGAGTTTCACCCATGAAATCTTCTTCGCTCGTGAAACGAGTAACAATGGCGTTTTGAAGCAAGATTGTGAAAATACCAACTCGTCATCTTCAGATCTGAAATTCAGCGAGAAAGCTGCATTCTCACATACCAACTTCTGATTCCTCGTAAAATCGCTGAAACTGTTTAGACCGACATGCGGAACGCCATGCACGAAATCCGGTCGGCATGAGTGAATTTTTCTGGTAACTATGTTTCAGTATTGACGTTTTCCACACCCACACTGCCTAACAAATGAAGTGTAGCAGCGAGAAGTGCAATAGGAATCGAAAAGAAACTTCACGGGCTGGGAGGGTACGTGATGTTAGCGTAGTGATTAAAATATCGAGACGAGTTTACAAACTACATGGAAGTACGAGCTCACTGATCAGCATGACGTTGTGACCCCCCTGGGCCTGGACGCACGCATTCATTCGATGTGGAAGGATGTCATAAAGCCATTGTATCCTTTCCTCAGGCAAGTTGACCTACAGCTATTGCACCTCGTCTATGAAGTTCTGGATACTGGTATTCAGACATAGATGTCACCAAGCTGGTCCCAAACATTTTCTATTAGGCAAGTCTGGGAATCTTGCTAGCCACGGCAGTACCTCAGCATCACGCAGACAGATCTTAGAGACACGTGTCGTATGTGGACGAGCGTAGCCTTGTTGAAAAGTGGTAGCACGCTACTGTCGTATGAGAGCTAAAACATGTGACACAAGATGTCCATAACGCATTGTTGTGCCGTCAGAGTTCCCTCAGTTACTACCAACTGCGAGCCGATATCATACCCGAAGACTGCCAAGACTTTGACACAAGGGGTAACACCGTTGTGAGTCTCCAAACTTCGGAAGAATGGAACCACTCTTCATGTCGTCGCCATGCTCACTGACGATAGTGATCCGGGTAGTGAACGCTATTCAACATCACTAACTGCTTCCCAGTGACAGCGCCAATCCAGAGACAACCATTTGTGGTGTGGTGTTAACGGCATCGTACGTATGGGTCCGTAATTCGCTAGTTCAGCTGCTGGTAGGGTCTGCTCAGTGTACAGGATGAGACAGAATGTTGCAGAGGGTCTACTACGTGTTATCAGATAACAATTACAGACTTAAACGGGTTACGATGTGCTTGGTGCACAATACGGTGATCATCCCTTTTGCTGGTCAGACGTGATCGATCGGAACCTCGAGGACGAGTATTCCTGCCCTCATGTTTGTATGCAATTAGGCACTGGCCTTTGTCACATCCGAATGCCCCACCACTCTGGATATTGCACGATTCAACCAGCCGGCTAAACGGAGAGCCACAATGAAGCCCGTTTCATACAATGTGCTGATAATGCTGTCACACAAGTATGCAGTACCTTCCTGTCCTTCGCAGTTATCAGTGAACTTCTGATACTACTCACTCCCTTTATATGCTCTTCTAGGCCTGGTAACAACATTAATGCATTCTTTTTATGCATTAATACATTAACGCATTAATGCATTATATTTTTCATTCATGCCATGAGCACTGTAAACATCAGTCCAGTGAATGTCTCTGAGTAGTGTCCTAAAATAATCAATTTTTGGCTTACTGATTACCCTCTTGAGCTCAGATTTAACAGATTTTATATCCTGTTCAGTATTAATATTTAACAGAAGGAACTGCATGTCATGGTCTGAGAGGCCATTGACTATTGGTTTTGTAATATAATTTTGTTCATTGGACTTTTCTATAAAGATATTATCAATGGCTGTTTGTGAGCAAGTGGCTATCCTAGTGGGGAACTTTACGGTGGGAATTAAGTTGCATGATAGTGTTACTAACTCAAATAAGTTCTTATTGGGAGAGTCTTTAAGGAAATCTACATTGAAATCACCAGCAACCACTATTTCTTTGTTTTTGGTTGTTAAATGTGCCAGTAGAGCTTCAAGGTGGTTTACAAACAGATTAAAGTTATCTGCAGGTGCTCGATATACACTTAATATTATGAAGGATTTTTTGTGAAATTCTAATTCTGTTGCACATGCTTCCATATGCTGTTCTAGGCAAAATTTATGAATGTCTATGTTCTTAAATTTATGACAGTTCCTGATGAATGTGGCAACTCCTCCTTTCTCCATTTCTGATCTACAAAAGTGAGATGCTAACCTAAACCCTGTAACACTTAAAAGTTCTATACCAGTGGTCACATGATGTTCAGAGAGGCAGATTATTTCAGCTGGGTTTGAAGACTCTAATTCATCTATGCAGATAGTTAATTCATTAATTTTATTTCTCAGTCCTCGAATATTTTGATGCAATAAAGATAGCTGACATTTCACATTGACTGAGTTAAAACTGGGTGGAGTTAAAATATCTGCTGACAGTTGAAAATTCTTAACCAATGGCTGTTTATGCTGATGTAATAAGCTGGAATTATGTTTTTTGATTTCTTTCTCAAACTGAAGGTTTGTCGCAGTTCTAACCTCTCTTAAAATTTGCTTTCTTTCTGTCCTCCCTACCCTAAAAAAGGGTCTTTTCTGAATCCTATAACCACTGGTATTTTACCACTCATGACAGTGCCTTCCCCCTTTAACTTTCCTGCTATTTCCCCAGCCAATTTACCCTTCCCCTTCCTGTTGAGGTGAAGGCCATGCCTAGTATAATCCCACCTACTGAGAGAATCAACATGAACCACACCAATGTGTGACCCCGCACCCGACATGAGCAGCCGTTCCAGCTGCAAATTAACTCTCTTGACAGAAGAGTTCAAATGAGGTCGGTCATGGCGCCCAAGAACAGATGCAAACTCAACACTAGTATGCTTCGATGCTGATGCAATCTTCGCCAGGTCACACTCTATACTGTACCCAGGATCTCTGTCAATACTGTTACCTGCCCCATCCACTATAACCACGGTGTCTTCCTTAGTGAAATCTTTGCAAAGTGATCCTAAATCCTCTGTCACCTGCTCCAGACCAGCACTAGGTTTAAAAAAATTGGGGACCTGGTATTCTGATCCTAGTTCATCCTGCAAAAGTTGGCCAACACCTCTTCCATGGGAACTACCTAACAACAACACTTTCTTTCTCTTTACTGATTTCCCTACATTCTTACTTTTCAATTTGCTGCTGAAAGTTTGTTGTGCCCTGTCTACACCTGCAACTGCTTGAGGCTCACCAGCTTGTAACTGAAGCAACAGGTCAAATCTATTTTCCACATTCACCATAAAGCTGTCAGACAAAGTTCTAGGCCTGTTCCTCCTGTTGCCTGTTGCCACTTCCCACCTCTCTTTACCCGTCTCCCTCCTTAACCTGTCAAGATCTCCCCTGGCCTTGTCTAACTCAGCCTGAAGGGCGGCAATTTTCCCCTCCTGTTCTAGTATCTTCCTATCTCTACTAAAAATCCTACAAAACCACTGATGAGTCTCATTTACTTCCCCTATTCCCACGCCACTACAGTCACCCACATGGAAAAAACTACAGCACCCATCACACCAAAGCCCCAACCTAACAATTCTACGGTAAGTCAAGCACTTTTCACTCATGATAAACGTAATAGTTTATTAAGAATAAGTCAATTAAATTACAGATAAAAACGAAAATATGGTTACACAAATTTGGCCTATACGCAACTAACTGTGTGTAAACAAAAACAAAAGTGCAAAGTTTCTGAAACAACAACTTAATGGCCGAGCGGTTCTGGGCGCTACAGTCCGGAACTGCGTGACCGCTACGGTCGCAGGTTCGAATCCTGCTTCGGGCATGGATGTGTGTGATGTCCTAAGGTTAGTTAGGTTTAAGTAGTTCTAAGTTCTAGGGGACTTATGACCTCAGCAGTTGAGTCCCATAGTACTCAGAGCCATTTGAACCAACAACTTAATCTTTACGCTACTTTCCGGAAATGCTAGTTAAATAATGGAGAGGTACGCTAAGTTAAATTGCTGGAGAGAGCAAGGAACAACTAAACGAAATTCTATAGATTTGCTGCAGCAGAACGTAAACAGAAAATACGACTGTACGATCTTTTCGCGTTTTCTGCTATATTACGTAAAGAAAAATGAAACCTTTAATGGTACACTTAAACGGCACACTAATACACCTATTTACCACGTAATCAGTACTAATCTATATGTTTTATAATCTAAAATGACTTATCTTTACGAGAACACCGAAACTCGCTCTAGTCGCCTGGCTGCAGGGCTGCCAAATGTGTAACGGGAAATGCTGCAAAATGGTTCAAATCTTATATTTCTGGCAGGAAACAAAGGGTGTTATTAGGAAAGAGACATGTATCAAGCTATCAGGCATCATCCAACTGGGAACTAATTACATGTGGGGTCCCACAAGGTTCCATTTTGTGGCCCTTACTTTTTCTTGTGTATACCAATGACCTTTCATCAGTAACATTACCAGATTCCAAGTTTGTTTTGTTTGCCGATGATACAAACATTGCAATAAATAGCAAATCAAGTGTAGTCTTAGAACGATCAGCCAATAAAATATTTGTGGACATTAATCACTGGTTCCTAGCCAATTCTATGTCACTAAACTTTGAAAAAACACACTACATGCAGTTCAGAACTTGTAAGGGGTGTCCCAAGAGTATATGTCTAACATATGATGACAAGAAGATAGAAGAAGTGGACAGTGTTAAATTCTTGGGATTACAGCTTGATAATAAATTCAACTGGGAGGAGCACACCACAGAACTGCTGAAGCGTCTTAACAAATCTCTGTTTGCAATGCGAATTTTGTCAGACATAGGGGATATAAAAATGAAAAAGCTGGCATACTATGCTTACTTTCATTCCAGAATGTCATATGGGATTATTTTTTGGGGTAATTCATCAAGCCAAGCTAAAGGTTTCTGGGCACAAAAACGTACAGTAAGAGTTATATGTGGTGTGAACTCAAGAACATCCTGCAGAAGCCTGTTTAGGGAACTAAGGATACTAACTACTGCTTCCCAATATATTTATTCCGTAATGAAATTTGTCATTAAAAATATATCACTTTTTCAAACCAACAGCTCAATTCATGGAATCAATACTAGAAATAAGAATAATCTTCACAAGGATTTAAAGTCACTTAGTCTTGTACAAAAAGGTGTGCATTATTCAGGAACACACATTTTCAATAACTTGCCAGCAGCCATAAAAAGCTTAACAACCAATGAAATTCAGTTTAAGAGAAGCCTAAAGGATTTATTGGTGGCCAACTCCTTCTACTCCATTGATGCATTTCTTAGTAAAACCAACTGATTTATATATAAGTACAACATAACTTCTGCACAATTTCAGTACAGTAATGTGTTCATTGAAAATTTGTGTGTGTGTGTGTGTGTGTGTGTGTGTGTGTGTGTGTGTAAGTATAATCTAACTTCTGCACCATTTCAGTGCAGTAATGTGTTCATTGTAAATAAGTATTACAGTAGTTGTATTACATGTTTATTACTTTATAAATAAATAAAAAACATTTTATTTTAAATTCAGTGCATTAGTATTTGTAAAATGACTCTTAGTGTTCATTAAAAAATGACGATCATTCCACTTGGGACCTGTGGAATGGTACATTAGCTTACTTGTTTTAGTTGTAAATATTTGTCGTGTATTGTTGTTTTTCTGACATGTTCCACATCCTGGAGGACCTCCTCACTACGGATCAATTGGAATGAAAGTAAATCTAATCTAATCTAATCTGATGGACGTTGTACCCAATGCAAGCATAGGAACTGATGGTTGTCTGAACAATGCTGTCTTTGATAATGTTTGTTCCGTAATTAGGGGGCCACTGTCCTTATGATATTACAGTTTTATTTTATTTTTATTTTGTGATCGGATGTCCTTTCTGTCGCCACAGTAGTCTTTTCACCTAAGGGAGGGAAGTCGCGTGCGGCATCTGTATGCAAATAGTGTAAGCTTTATTCTTTGTGGTATCGTATTTCATCTATTTGTGTACCGTGTTTTATAAGGAGGATGTCGGGGTTGAGCCCAGAAACTTTTCTTGTTATACCAGATCAATGGAAGTGTCTGACTATGCATTTATTGAGGTGAACGGCTGCCCGAAAAATGCACCGCGCCTCAGACGCAGGCGAATGGGGCAGTATTATGCTACAGGGGACATCCACCTGAGTTTCCATGGGACTTGTGGCAGTAATGGAAGGAACTATGTTACCTGCGGACTAAGTAAGCTTTCTCCCTCCAAGCTTGATGTCTTCCCCGACGACAATAGCATCTTCGAGCAGCATAACTGTTTGTCCCACTAGGAAACAATTGCACTACAGTGGTTTGAGGAGCATGATGGCAAACTCACATTGATGTCTTGGCTACCAAATTCACCTGATGTGTTCTTTCCCCGCCCACAAACCAGTGGCCTCTAATTTACGAGAACTGAGTGAAATATGGAGTAAATTACCTCCGAAAACGTGTCGAGGACGTATGGAATCTATATCACGTTGTTGCGTCGTGCTCCAAAGGTGAATCAACATGTTGTAAAACCGGCGATCACAATGTTTTGGCTCATCGGAGTACGTCGGGACACAAGTACTTGCTGGGATATTGACATATGGAACATTCTACCAATTGACAGTTACGTCTGTTGACACTGCAGAAGGTACACAGTATGATTAAAACTCATTTCCAGCTGTTCTTCTTCTCGATGAACCATTATCTCGTACGATCATACCTGGCTGGCCTTGATTTGGTCTCCTACGTGAGACACAGGCCCCTGTACACGTTACAGGTGAGTATGGAATACACGACGGTCTTTAAAAATCCCCATATCCTAAAAGCTAATAGATTAAGGTTAGGTGAATGGGAAAGCCAAGCTACTGGAGCTCCTCGAGTAACCCATTGCTCATCAAACGCTTGTGGAGGGTCTGTCTTACGAGGCGTAGAAAACTGAATGGTGTCCCATTGAGCAAAAATCACAAAAAATGGTTCAAATGGCTCTGAGCACTATGCGACTTAACTTCTGAGGTCATCAGTCGCCTAGAACTTAGAACTAATTAGACCTGACTAACCTAAGGACATCACACACAACCATGCCCGAGGCAGGATTCGAACCTGCCACCGTAGCGGTCACTCGGTTCCAGACTGTAGCGCCTAGAACCGCAGGCCACCCCGGCCGGCAAAAAATGTTCTGCCATAGCGCGGGTAATTTTTTGGGCAGATACTGCTGATAAACAGCACTTTACAATTTGTCTGGTAAAGTGTGTGGCCTTATGAGTGTGTCAGCCACAATTCCTGCCCACTCATTGATATTAAAGCGAATCTGATGCTTATCTTCCACGATCGCTCTATGATTTGTATCTGTTCACAAGTAGCTGTGGTAATCTGTTAACTCTGTGTGCATGCTTCTTAAGGGAAAACACCTACTGTTGGACAACTGTGACTACAGACACTACTCTTAAGTGTAAATATATGGAATTTGCAAGTCGCTGAATTAACATTTATTCGCAATAATTTTTCCTTATCCGAACCTAGTTTTTGCTGCATTTATCCGTGTATTTAAACACATAATCAATCTACCTGAAAATACAAGTCTATGAACTAACCATTTTACTTGGTGACGACCAACCACCTGCATAATAAAAACTTTTCTTAGTAAAAAATATTTTTAAACATCACTTGAAAGCATACTCTCATACTATTTACCAGTGCCTGCAAGGCACATCTGCGATCGTTTTTCGAGAAAAAGATGAGCAGATGAGATATCAGTGAGTAATATGGCGGCGCATCCTGCGGTTTATTCGTTGACACACATTGTCAGGGATTCATGCAAAATGACAACTTCGAGAGCTCTCCTCAGAAAGAATTCAGGAATCAAATCGATTGACATGGCAGGCCATTTTACTGCAGCATTCCATCCTGTGTAACGACCTGGAAACTTTTCATACAACATCTGCGTTGTAGCAGAGGAAAAGTGAGGTGGACACATTGTCATATATCTGTTGGTATGTTCGTATGAAAGCGTTGATTCGTACTTCAATTCAACACCCCTGAAGTGAAGTAAGGTCCCTCAACGAGATTCCCTACGATCCTGCTCTATTCGTTTGCACTCCACGGCCGTACCTAAGAATCCAGTGTGATTTGTTATTTTTTTTTTTTTTTTTTTTTTTTTTTTTTGCTAGGCAGTTCATGCATGTTACAAAAATTTTCATTGCTGTTATCAGTGAACGTTACTTCACAGGTAATCAACAAACGTTTCAAGAACGTAGTACCCTCTCTCAGACGTTGCAAAGCAAATTGGCAAAATTCTATACCGCACGTCTCTAGATATCACATTCTGCGAGTGCTTGTTGTGCTGACAGATGAAATGGGTGGAATCTACGTTGATGCAAAATGAGAATGTCTCTCGTCTGGTTGATCTCACATTCCTTGGCGATACGTCACGTGCCACCATGCGGACTCATAAACGTCGCGGCTGAAACCGCTTTTCTTGTATGCTCTGTGTCTTGTAGTCCTCTACATCGCCCACTGGCCGTTCGCACTAATGTTCCAATAATTCGTGCTAATGCCTGGCTATTCTACAGCGTTTCCTTGACCTTTACCGTTTTCAGGCAACATTTCTAAAGTCTCCGCATTGGTATATTTGTCTAAGAGGTATAAATGTTGAAGCAGAAACGAGCGGCTAGTCGTATAAGTTCTGTAGTGAAGACATGTATAAATGCTAGATTCGCGCCGGCCGTTGTGACTGAGCGGTTCTAGGCTCTTCAGTCTGGAACCACGCGATTGCTACGGTCGCAGGTTCCAATCCTGCCTTGGGCATGGATGTGTGTGATGTCCTTAGGTTAGTTAGGTTTAAGTAGTTCTAAGTTCTAGGAGACTGATGACCTCGGACGTTAAGTCCCATAGTGCTCAGAGCCATTTGAACCATTTTTGCTAGATTCAACGGCGACGCCTGCCATGAGAGCCACACTAGGCAGTGTTCACACCGCAATGACCGACGTCAGTGGCCACGTCTTTCAATATGAATACATTTCTCGGATACGTTTACTAAAAGTTTCAGCGTAAATATTAGCTAGCTTTATGTCACTGTGCTCATATTTTCAAGACGTTTAGAACTGCGTTCAGAGGAAGTATATCGTTTCATTAAAAAAAAAAAGACATAGTTCCTTCAATATATCGGTTGATACAAGAGCATTGCACATACAACCGAGTTACGTGATCCTCTACAAACTATTGTTTGCTGAAAATCTTGATTCGATACGTTGAACCACGTTACGCTTATTCGGCTCAGTTTCGTTGTTAATTTCTCGAGGTCACGGTGGTCACCACTCAAATATTCAAACAGATACCGTAAGGACGTAATTTATTTGTAATGACAATTTGATAATCTAATATTACGTGTCCTACAGGTCTGCACTTTAACCACTTAGCTAAAACGATAATGGGTAAAAGGAAGAAACGAACGAAGTAGGCCTAATTTTATGGTTGAAATTACCACTAAATGGAGCTCAAGACTGATTTGGATACAGACAGGGTACAAATTCGACTGTGGTCACGTCAAAGGAATTATACCGATATTGACGTTCTACGTCAGTTAAGGAGAACATGGAAAATCAACATCTGGATAGCTAGACGGAGATTTGAATCTGTCTTCTATGTTTTAACCATTTTCCTAACTTGACTATTAATAACATAAAGGATACAACAGAATCTTTGTAGAGGGTCTTTTCATTACGCTTGTCAAGGATCTGCAGATGCACAGAGGTATCAAAATATGATTAGAAACCTCGATACAGAAACACCACATCAGAAGTTATAATACAAAAATACGGTAACGTTTGTGAAAACTGTCATTATGATGGATATATACAACAAAAATGATGGTTATACTATGGATCAGGTACATGGGGAGACAAAAACGATTATTATTACATAACGACACACGATGCTCATTCTAATTGTTACTGATATTTTGAATTCTCCAGATGTACCAATCAGAGCCTCAAAACTTTGTAGCATTGGAACGAAAATGTCCTGGATATTTTCCTGAGGACTTTCCCTCCAAGCTGTTTGTATGGAAGAACACAAAGTATCAGTAGAGATTACTGGTGGACATGAGCAACAGGTTGCCCACCAACCATATCACAGATATGTTCTGTAAAGAGTTAATTAAGCGAATGTTTAAATCAGATAAACAGTGGTACAGTGGTACGCGTAATTCTTTGGAGAAGGCTTGGATTTTTCTCGTCAAATGGGACTGGAGATTGTACTGCTGAATTATGGCACGTGGAATTGAAAATGGAAAGAGCAGTGCCTCGGCCTCTAAATCCCCTTTGATAGAGCCGTTGCTGTTTAGGTTACTGTGAATACGTAGACGTCGATATCGCATGTTGAACATAATGGCTCCCCAAAGTATCACTGTTGGAATACGTCCGTTACCTATAGCGACCTTGAGATTGCAGTTTTCATGGCAGCGCCTAGCACGTATGCGGACGTCAGTGTGAGACATACTGAACTGCAACCCGTACGAAAACACGACATTTCGCTACTCAAGCACTCCAGCGGACGCGTACACGTGTCTGTTACAGTCTGAGGTGTTTGTGGTTTCTGGCTAATTGGAGCCAGCTATATGTACATTGGTCAAGCTCCCCGCTGATAACGTCGAACCGTCGACCCACACAAGCCCAGGCTCGTTTCATTTTTCCACTGTCTGTAGAGGAGATTGTAGCCTGCATTATGGCCATCCAGCTAAGATGGCCGTCATCTCGTTCTCTGATCTCGTTCAGCAGTCAAGTACGTGCTTGTCACTGCGTACGACCGTCTTTTGTCCACTGCTTCAGCGCATCCGTCACAGTGGTACCCTTGCCGTACAAGAGACGAAATGTCACCCATTGCTGGAGATCGATCATTCCGCTGAGCTCGAACTCATTCACACTTTGAAATTGTGCCCTTTGATGTCGACGAAGCGTTCTGGCACTTGCTTTAACATTTCCACTGCGTTTGACGGCCCTTCATTGAGTGAGGTCGACGTTACACTGACCTTTTCGGTAGTTCTACAGAGGCTCTAGCTGGGCCTACGTGTAGATCGAGAGAGATCAGACACTGGAAGACTGTTCAAACCCCCAACCATACATCCAGATTAAACTTTTTTGAGGTTTCCCTAAACAGCTTAGGGCAAATTCTGGAATTGTTACTTATAAAAAGAACACGGCAGATTTCTTTCCCCGTTTTTCTTCAATCCTAGGTTGTGCTCTATTTCTAATGATCTCACTATCGACGTGATTTTGCATCCTAACATCCCTTCCTTCCTATTTACGCATACGCCGTCTCTCTGCTTCCTATATCACGTTTTGCTGGGGCACTTTCCCTTATATCTTCCGTGCTTGGATTCATTCGACCCATTGTTTCTGCGCGTTATAATTTTCGTGAACATTTTTACGATTTGCGATAGTCAGAACAAAGTGTCTAATATCGTGGTTAGCGATGCAAAAGTTTCTAATTGTTATTTATACTCAGTTTCATGAATATCAACATGAAGAAATCAGTGCAAATGAAAATCAGTGACTTGAGTACAAATAGTGACCCATCAGAAAATAGAATTAAAATTTAACGTACAAGCAGATGGGCCAAAGGAAATCTTTATTAATAACCACTGATGAGCCAAAACATTACGGCCGCTGGGCGCCGCGACGTTGGATACCGCCTAGAAGCGTTGCGGGCACGTGATGCGTTAGCGAACGCAACGATATGGGATACAAATGGGAATATCGATTGAGATAAGTGACTCTGATATAAGGCAGATTAATATTAAGCAGAGCCTGTAAACGAGTATCTTGAAAACGGCGAAGATGATCGACACGTGAACACGTGCTACTGTCGTGAGCATCTACTTAAAGCTGTAGGATCACTAGGCGCTAAATGGTTGGATATCCACGACTCTTCACAGAACATGGGATTCGGAGGGTGTAATGTTCGATAGATGGTGAACTGTGGCATCTCTGCCGAAAGAGCACAATGCAGCTGCACGCACAAGTGTTTCGAAGCGCACTGCCCATCGTACAATGTTGAACATGAAGCTCTGCAGCTGACCACCCCTATGTGTTCACATGTTGACCGAACGACTTCGTCAATTACCTTAAAAAAGTTTTTGTTGCGTAATTGCAACTGTTCGTTAAGAATAAGACCGTCGTTCAGAGATAGGCGTTTAAAAATTTCTAGCTCTTCTAAGATGTTAAGCCTACATCCTTTTTCTCTGAGTGCAACATTTGGACGTCTTTTACATCTTCATGATTATGCCCTGTGATAAGTTCAAATGGTTCAAATGGCTCTGAGCACTATGGGACTCAACATCTTAGGTCATAAGTCCCCTAGAACTTAGAACTACTTAAACCTAACTAACCTAACGACATCACACACACCCATGCCCGAGGCAGGATTCGAACCTGCGACCGTAGCAGTCCCGCGGTTCCGGACTGCAGCGCCAGAACCGCACGGCCACCGCGGCCGGCCCTGTGATAAGTGATCGGTGAAAGTTGAACTATGAATATGGGTGCTTCTTTCGCTAGAAGGTGTTCCTTGAATCTTAAATAGCCCGGCCCGTTCACCCTATGTAACAGGCGGGACAACTGTCGCAAATAATTTTATAAATACCATAATTTTGCAAAGGGGAAAGTGTCTGCTTTAAAATAAGTGTAACTGTAGAGTAGCCTTTTCCATTAATTGTTCTTTAAAAAATAACATCATACATAACTTGAAAATTAAGCTTTCCCCTTTGCAAAATTCTGGTGTTCATACAACTATTTGCGACAATTGTCCCACCCATTACACAGGACAAACAGGCCAAGCTATTTCGATAAGATTCGAGGAACACCTTGTAGGGAAAAAGGAACGAAGGTTCATAATTCGACTTTCGCTGATCATTTATTAATCACGTGGCATAATCCTAAACCCCTTCCCGCCGGAGATTCGAGTCCTCCCTCGGGCTTGGGTGTGTGTGTTTTTCTTAAGTTACACTCCTGGGAATGGAAAAAAGAACACATTGACACCGGTGTGTCAGACCCACCATACTTGCTCCGGACACTGCGAAAGGGCTGTACAAGCAATGATCACACGCACGGCACAGCGGACACACCAGGAACCGCGGTGTTGGCCGTCGAATGGCGCTAGCTGCGCAGCATTTGTGCACCGCCGCCGTCAGTGTCAGCCAGTTTGCCGTGGCATACGGAGCTCCATCGCAGTCTTTAACACTGGTAGCATGCCGCGACAGCGTGGACGTGAACCGTATGTGCAGTTGACGGACTTTGAGCGAGGGCATATAGTGGGCATGCGGGAGGCCGGGTGGACGTACCGCCGAATTGCTCAACACGTGGGGCGTGAGGTCTCCACAGTACATCGATGTTGTCGCCAGTGGTCGGCGGAAGGTGCACGTGCCCGTCGACCTGGGACCGGACCGCAGCGACGCACGGATGCACGACAAGACCGTAGGATCCTACGCAGTGCCGTAGGGGACCGCACCGCCACTTCCCAGCAAATTAGGGACACTGTTGCTCCTGGGGTATCGGCGAGGACCATTCGCAACCGTCTCCATGAAGCTGGGCTACGGTCCCGCACACCGTTAGGCCGTCTTCCGCTCACGCCCCAACATCGTGCAGCCCGCCTCCAGTGGTGTCGCGACAGGCGTGAATGGAGGGACGAATGGAGACGTGTCGTCTTCAGCGATGAGAGTCGCTTCAGCCTTGGTGCCAGTGATGGTCGTATGCGTGTTTGGCGCCGTGCAGGTGAGCGCCACAATCAGGACTGCATACGACCGAGGCACACAGGGCCAACACCCGGCATCATGGTGTGGGGAGCGATCTCCTACACTGGCCGTACACCACTGGTGATCGTCGAGGGGACACTGAATAGTGCACGGTACATCCAAACCGTCATCGAACCCATCGTTCTACCATTCCTAGACCGGCAAGGGAACTTGCTGTTCCAACAGGACAATGCACGTCCGCATGTATCCCGTGCCACCCAACGTGCTCTAGAAGGTGTAAGTCAACTACCCTGGCCAGCAAGATCTCCGGATCTGTCCCCCATTGAGTATGTTTGGGACTGGATGAAGCGTCGTCTCACGCGGTCTGCACGTCCAGCACGAACGCTGGTCCAACTGAGGCGCCAGGTGGAAATGGCATGGCAAGCCGTTCCACAGGACTACATCCAGCATCTCTACGATCGTCTCCATGGGAGAATAGCAGCCTGCATTGCTGCGAAAGGTGGATATACACTGTACTAGTGCCGACATTGTGCATGCTCTGTTGCCTGTGTCTATGTGCCTGTGGTTCTGTCAGTGTGATCATGTGATGTATCTGACCCCAGGAATGTGTGAACAAAGTTTCCCCTTCCTGGGAAAATGAATTCACGGTGTTCTTATTTCAATTTCCAGGAGTATAGTTTAAGTAGTGTGTAAGTCTAGGGACCGTTGACCTCAGCAGTTTGGGCCCTTAGGAATTCACACATAATTGAACATAATCGTAAAGATGTCAAAGACGTTCAGATCTTGCATTCAGGGAAAAGGACGGTCTCACTCTTAACGAGCAGTTGCAATTACGGAACAAAAACTTTTTTAAGGTGTAGAGCCGCTAATTAAAAGTGTCTGAATGGCGATACTCTCCTCAGTGTAGTCTCCTAAATCTCGCTTTTCCTTCTAATCTTATGTTTTCTCTGGGTATTACCTGAACTGCATTTTCTTTTGTAAAAAAGACTGATACGTTCTGTTGTAACTTCCATGCACCGGTTGCTGTTTGTTACCAGTAATGTTTAAATTTGTCCTTGCAATGACTCATTTGCTCTTAAGTTGTCTGTATTTCGATTACTTCCTGCTAGATGGCGCGAGTCTGTCTTCGTGTCCACCTACGTGGCTGTTCAAAAAATGTTCAAATGTGTGTGAAATCGTATGGGACGTAACTGCTAAGGTCATCAGTCCCTAAGCTTACACACTACTTAACCTAAATTATCCTAAGGACAAACACACACACACATGCCCGAGGGAGGACTCGAAGCTCCGCCGGGACCAGCCGCACAGTCCATGACTGCAGCGACTCAGACCGCTGGGCTAATACGTGGCTGTCTCGGTGTGTTAACCGTTTAGTCTGGCGGTAGCGGCTGTGTTATGCTGCTCCTGGTTCTAAGCGACCTTGCGGTTGTCTTTATATTCCATAGAGTATTTTATCTGATTGGCAGTCATGTTATACTTTCACATTTTAGTTTTTGTTCCTATGACATTTCTGTCTGAGGAAAGTACTTTTGCACAGACGTTTTAAACCCTGGTGTGATTACATGTAAGTACATTCTGTTTGTCTGTAACTTATGGAAGTAATCCTATTAAGTGCATATTATTTCAGTCCATGTCATTATATGTTTAGGTATTCAATGTAACTTTTTATTGTGATGAAGATTGGCCTAGTGCAAAAAAAACCCGTGGTCAGCTGACAAAATTTTGTGCAATCGAAACCGAGGTCAATTGAAAAAATTTTGTGCAACCGAAGTGGCTGTATGTACATCCTGTGTTTAAATAGCGTACGGTTGCTAGATCACAACCAATCAAATGTTCAAAATAATTTTGAGGAGCTTGAAATTGTTTTGGAAGAATGATTTTATTAACCACTGATATTGGGAAAAAGTTCTTTTTTTCGGAGTTGAAATGTCATTTAACGCGTATTGCAAGAATTAATACCAGATAATATGCACTCCGGATTATTGAGATTACGCTTTGAGACCGCGTTAGATGCGTGGAAGTAATTTTTCGTAGATTTTTCCAATCATAAACGAACTTAAAATTCCTTCTGTAATGAAGAAATATATAGTAAACGGTGAATTAAATACTGAAGCGGCAGTTAGTAAATAATCAGAGATATTCTTAGCGACTGAAGAGACTCTTAAACAGCAACAATACGACTATCGTTGGACGTTATACTTTACGGTAATGTAATATTAATGTGGAATGTCATCGAAAGCCAAAGCCAAAACATTCCTTTATACTGATGGTGCAGATTTGTTGAATTTATGGTTGGTGAATTAATAACACACTATTTCAAAACTGAGTAAGAACGGACTAGAGATAATAAACGGTGCCGAGTTCAAGTGAAGTTACTGTCTATGACTTACTTCAAAGAACTAAACAAGACAGTGAAAGGTGATTTTTATAACTGAAATATTACAACTGATATTACTAATAAAAAGCTTAAGCCCTCGTCGATTGACCATGAAGATAGAAACTGCGACCTAATTAGATGTTAACTTCGGAATTATACACTGAGCTGACAAAAGGCATAGGATACCTCCTAATGTCGTGACAGAGCTCCTTTGAGAGGCACAGTGCAGCAACTTGATGCGGCATGGACTAAACAAGTTGTTGAAAGTCGCCTGCAGAAATATTGTGCCATGCTGCCTCTACAGCCGTTGCCGGTGCAGGATTTTGTGCATCAACTGAGATCTCGATTATTTCCAATAAATGTTGGTTGAGATTCATGTCGGGCAATCTTGGAGGCCAAGTCATTCGCTCAAACTGTTCAGGATGTTCTTCAAACCAATCGCGAACAATTGTGGCCTGGTGAGATAGCGCACTGTCATCCATAAAAATTCCATCATTTTTGTGGAACATGAAGTCCATGAATGGCGGTAAACGGTCTCCAAATAGCCGAACATTGCCAGTCAATGATCGATTCAGCTGTACCAGAGGACTTACTCCATTCCATGTTAACACAGCCCATACCGATATGGAGCCACCAGCACCTTGCACAGTGCCCTGTTGACAACTTGGGCCAATGGCTTCGTGGGGTCTGCGCCCCACTCGAATCCTACTATCAACTCTTACCAACTGAAATCGGAAATGTTCTGACCAGAACACAATTTTCCAGTTTTCTAGGGTCGAACACATACGGTCATGAGCCCAAGAAAAAAGCTGCAGGTGATGTGCTGTTAGCAAAGGCACTCGCGTCGGTCGTCGTCTGCCATAGCCCATTAACGCCAAATTTCGCTGCACTGTCCTAATGGATACGTTAGTCGGACGTCCCGCATTGATATCTGCGATTGTTTCACGCAGTTTTCTTGTGTTAGCACTAATAACTCTACGCCGCTGCTCTCGGTCGTTAAGTGAAGGCCATCGGCCACTACGTTGTCTATCGAGAGAGTAATGCCTGAAATTTGGTATTTTCGGCGTACTCTTGACATTTTGGATCTCAGAATATTGGTTTCCCTAACGATTATCGAAACCGAACGTACCGTGCATCTATCTCGAATTACCATTCGCGTTCAGAGTCTGTTAATTCCCGTCGTACGGCCATAATCAAATCGGAAACCTTTCCACATGTATCACTTAAGTACAGCTCCGTCAAAACAATGCCCTTTTATACCTAGTGTAAGCGATACTACCGCTATCTATATATGTGCTCATCGGTATCCCATAACTTTTGCCACCTCAGTGTACTGTGGTGTGACATGTGAGACGAATTAAACCAGGGCTTAACAACTAGCCGGTTTTGAGCGCGAGTACTCGCGTCTGCTCAGGCACGTGCTCGCGAGCAGGTGCAAGGTCCCAGAGTAGGGAGGGAGGGGAGGGAGGAGAAATGCGCGCGCACGTTTGAATTCGCGCCGACTGTGTAACGTTTAAAATACTACGATCAGCTCTAACAGTCACTTCGCTGGTTAAGAATCATGTCTAGTCGCCGTTGTGTACCTCAAACCATGCTTTCGCAGTTCAAACCCCATTGGGAGGAATTGTATCTGTTTACAGAAAAAGTAGGTGTTGCAAAATGTTTAGTATGTCAATAAACGCTGAATTCTTTTAGGAAATTTAATTTGCAGCGACATTATATGTCGTACCACGCAAAAGACTACGGAAGTGGAAAATGTGATGGACCAGATCGTGCACAGGAAGTTATTAAACTTAAAGGGAGCTATTCGAAGAAGATCTGGACGACGAAGAAATATCAACTGAGGCAGCTCTCAGAGTGAGTTACAAAATTGCTTTCCTTTTAGCAAAATCCCTGCGGCCCTTCACTGATGGCGATTTAATAAAAGAATGTTTGGTAGTTGCAGCGGAACATTTGTGTCCATCTCAAGTTGAACAGTTTCGGATTGTGCCATTATCTAACATGACCATTATGCGTCGCATACAGGACATGGCAGACGACTTCCAGAGCCAGCTTGCAAATATCTGTAAAGATTTTATGGCGTATTATCTAGCTCTGGACGAAAGTGTTGATATCACTGGAACAGCGCAGCTTGCCATATTTATTGGATTTTTTTGCCTATTAGATGAGATAAATATGCCCATGGAAATAAATAACATGTGTGTTCCTGAATTGAAAGAGCCTTCATGGAAATGTGATCTCGCGTTCTTAGCAGATTTAACTAGCCATCTGAATGCTTTGAACATTTCACTACAAGGTAACGATCTGCTAATTACTCATTTCATAGATCGAATACGAGCTTTTAAAATGAAATTGACACTTCAGGTGAGGGAGGAGCTCCTCGATGTAGTAGCCATGAAGAACACTACAACTGGAGGTGATATTTTATGTAGTGTTGAAGAAAGTGTTGAAAATATAGGATTGTCGTGGAATTCTTTAGTTTCAGTGTCTCCAGACGGTGCACCAGCGATGACAGGGAAAAAATCAGGTTTAGTTGCGCTGTTGAAGGAGAAAATGCAAAAACTGACCGTGCCGAATGAAATAAGGGGCGTTCACTGTGTGATCCACCAGGGAAACTTATGGGCAAAGAGTATCACTCTAAAAAATGTGATGATTGTTGTTGTTCGTACAACCAATTATATAAGGAAGCATGGGCTACAACACAGGCAATTTAAAAGCTTTCTTGATGATGTAGAAAGCCAGTATGGTAGCCTGCCTTATTACAGCGAGGTCCGCTGGCTTAGTAGTGGCGAATTATTAAATCGATTTTTTTGCCTATTAGATGAGATAAATATGCTCATGGAAATAAATAACATGTGTGTTCCTGAATTGAAAGAGCCTTCATGGAAATGTGATCTCGCGTTCTTAGCAGATTTAACTAGCCATCTGAATGCTTTGAACATTTCACTACAAGGTAACGATCTGCTAATTACTCATTTCATAGATCGAATACGAGCTTTTAAAATGAAATTGACACTTTGGGTGAGTCAGCTGGAAACAGGAAATCTAGCTCATTTTCCTAAATTATCATGATGTTCACAAAGACTGTGAACGTTATTCACATAGTTTAGTTGCCCTTAAGGAAGAATTTGATCAACGCTTTCAAAATGTGACAGCACTAGACAGTGATTTTGATCTGTTCTCCTCTCCATATTCAGCAAATATTGAAGAGATTCGTCCTGAGCTGCAACTAGAAATTATTGACCTGCAGTGTGACAGAGAATACAGAGACAAATTTCAGAACAAGGAAAAAATTTTGGATTCTACAGATACTTCCCTCAGGATAGATTTCGTCATTTGCACAAACTGGCGGCTACAATAATATCAATGTTCGGTTCCACGTATGTTTGTGAACAACTGTTCCCTGCAATGAAATGTAACAAGACGCGCCTGAGAAACCCATTATCTGATCGAAATTTAAACTGCACGCTGCGCCTACAATGCACAAGAACAATTACTCTGAACATAGACGCAATTGTAAAGGGCAAAAAGTACAAGGTAACCGAGAGTCCCACACTTCAGTGACACCTTTTATTGTGTAACAGTTCACAAATTAATGCGAATATAGAGGCATACACTAAGCTAATAAAATTATGTGGCATGTGTACATTCTCCTTTATTTGTTTCATTTATCGCAGTAATAATTCGTGAGTGATATCCCTGCAGGTGGCCGCGGATTTACATTGACTGGCGGCAGCTTTTGTGTGCCCCACCTGATTCTCCCCACTCTCCGCTCTGGTCCGGTAGTGGGGGTAGCGTGCTCGCGCTGCTCCGTGCTCGCGCCTTGCTGCTCGCAGCTTGCTCCGCGAACACGTATGTTGTGAAGCCCTGAATTAAACGTTTGCGCAGTATCAACTCGTAATTAAGATGTGTCACATTCCGTTACGGTGTAAGGAGTATGAAGAGCAACCACTGTAAGTGGCATAGAAATGATAGGACGCAATCCAGGTGCAGCAGCAGTACAATGAGCAAGAAAGAAGAGGAAGCCATTTGGGGCCATAGATTTACCAGAAATAAAATCACCGCTCGCTGAATTGTGTACTCTCATTTTGAAGCCGCTATTTGCATGGCAACTCTGTGCTTGCAGTTAGTAAATGACGGCAAATATATGATAAAATATTTCATACACAGTGAGTTAACAGATGAAGATAACGTTCGTAAAGACTATGTGTCCTTGTTGTCGGAAAAAGGTGTGAAAAAAAGTGGCTAGTTCAATTCATATTGGAGACTGCAATTATTCAAGTCCAAACTAATTGAGTAAAAATATGATAAAATATGGAAAATAAGATCGATAAAATTATGCCACATAAAAATAAAATAAATACTAAAAAATAAATGCAAAAATCATAAGTAGGGAATGCACCAGAAACCATTAAACAAGATAAAATTATGCCACATAAGAATAAAGTAAATACTGAAAAATAAATGTAAAACGCAGATGTAGGGTATGTACCAAGAAACATTAAACAAGTACCGAAAGTGAAAAGCTTACTGAATAATCAACTAATCTCACTATCTGCTACTTCATATGTTTTATGCAATTATCTTGAATAGAAAACTTGCATTTTCGCCCATACTTGTAAGAAACAAACCCTAGGATCTTGAATAGAAATTTGTTACCTCTCATGGATGGAGAAAACTAGGGAAGGACAATCAGTTAAGACAGACTTGATGACTCAGTAGAAATTATGATGTACATGTGCTTTTGTTTTTTTTTTTTTTCTTCGCTTTCCTTTCGTTATCTCTTATAGCCATTAAGCCATAGGCCAGAATACATTTTCGTCCCTGCAAATGGCGGTCTTCAACTCGGGAACAGTTTCCTTGCTTCTCCGCTACGTCTCGGTAGGGACCTGTTTGCGGCACGGGTACAGGGTTCTATTCTGTCCAGGTGACGCTTTAGCACGAGTTTGGCGAAGCGCAGTCCTCCGGCTTCGCACAGCAGTCTGTCGCTACTTGCAGTACACCGGCTTCGCATTGCAGTAGCAGTCGGCGTTGGCAGTACACAGGCTTCGCATCAGAGGTGCAGCCCCAGCGATTGGCGCGACGATCGCACCGGCGGCTCCATGTAGCGACATGGCACAGCAACGGCAGCCGCTACTTAATTACTAATATAACAGGTCTGGTGAGTCGAGTCCAGTGACAATCGAATGTAAATTAGACTTGAGTGTTGGGGAAGTGAAAGATCTGTGTGGTGAAGAGAGGTTAATAGCAAGACTAACAAGTGTTAAATACACATACTCGTGACTGTATCTACATAAGGGAAATACTGACGTTGTGGACGTAGAGCACCATTCTTGTAGGCAAAAATTGAAGCCTTCTTAAGATAGATAAATCTTACAGTTAATGAATAGTAAAACAACCGAATTGTCTGCTAAAATATAATAATAAAACCTGGTTTTCCAAACAAATCGAAACTCATAAAAGACAAATGACTGAACTGTTTAATAAGATAGACAGCGATAATGAAGACTTAAAAGTAGAAATAAAACAAGTGGCAGGTGATATCACTGAGGAACTAATACAGAATATAGCAGCAGTAAGAAATAAGAGAGAAACGGTAGACCAAAGGTTACATAACCATACTGGCGAATCGAAAGAGGAGAAGGAACAAATCAAATTACATATAGAAATGTTAACTATGGAACTCCCCATCGCACCCCCCTCAGATTTAGTTATAAGTTGGCACAGTGGATAGGCCTTGAAAAACTGAACACAGATCAATCGAGAAAACAGGAAGAAGTTGTGTGGAACTATGAAAAAAATAAGCAACATACACAAACTGAGTAGTCCATGCGCAAGATAGGCAACAACAAAGAGTGTGTGAGCACAGGAGCGCCGTGGTCCCGTGGTTAGCGTGAGCAGCTGCGGAACGAGAGGTCCTTGGTTCAAGTGTTTCCTCGAGTGAAAAGTTTAATTTCCTATTTTCAGACAATTATCAAAGTTCAGGTACTCACACATAATCAACTTCGCTCTCTAAAATTTTAGGACATGTTCAGATTTGCTTGGACATATGCAGGATTTGACGGTCTACACACGGAAAAATTTCAAAACGTTAAAAACATGTTTTGACAGAGCACAGGGAAAAATGTGCGGCTGTGAAACTGTTGCATTCATTTGTTGCAGTTTACGTGACAAACTCTTATGTGTTCATCGCTTTTTTGGGAGTGATTATCACATCCACAAGAAAACCTAAATCGGGCAAGGTAGAAGAATCTTTTTACCCATTCGCCAAGTGTACAAGTTAGGTGGGTCGACAACATATTCTTGTCATGTGACTCACATGCCGTCACCAGTGTCGTATAGAACATATCAGACGTGTTTTCCTGTGGAGGAATCGGTTGACCTATGACCTTGCGATCAAATGTTTTCCGTTCCCATTGGAGAGGCACGTCCTTTCGTCTACTAATCGCACGGTTTTGCGGTGCGGTCGCAAAACACAGACACTAAACTTATTACAGTGAACAGAGACGTCAATGAACGAACGGACAGATCATAACTTTGCGAAAATAAAGAAAGTAAACTTCTCATTCGAGGGAAGACCTGAATCAAGGACCTCTCATTCCGCAGCTGCTCACGCTAACCACGGGACTACGGCGCTCCCGAGCTCACACTATCCTTGATGTTGCCTATCTAGCGCATTGACTACTCAGTTTGTATATTTTGCTTATTTTTTCATAGTTCCACACAACGTCCTCCTGTTTTCTCGATTGATCTGTGTTCAGTTTTTCAAGGCCTATCCACTGTGCCAACTTAAAACTAAATCTGAGGGAGGTGGGATGGGGAGGTTCCATTGTCAGTAAAATACCAGCAAATAAACAGACGAGAAGATGGGGATCATACAACAACAACTAAATAATAAAATTAGTACTATGAGGGACGAAGTCTTGGAAGCTTTAAGTGAAATAAAATCTGGCAATTCCGGATTATCAGGAGAAGGGTTTAGAAGGGTAAAAGGCGGTGTAGAGTTCTGATTGGATGAAGGAGAGGTTGTCAACGGAGAAAATGATCTACATATAAGAGCGTTAGAAAATGTAAGGTCAACGTGAAGCATGGGGAACAACCACTTGAAAGCTTTGAATAATGATGCAATATCCGGGTAAATTTCCAGTGGTAGTTACACTAGCAATTCTGGGGTTGAGATTAAAGTAAGTAATAACAAACAAAACTTCAGTGAGGTGGCGAGGTGACGGAGTGGGGCGTACTTCCTCAGAATGAATTTACAGATTGAGACTTCGCAAATTATTTAAAGGAAAATACTTGTCACAAGGAGAGCATCAAAAACTCACTTTAAAAATGTTGGACCCTAACACATACGATAGAAATGGGGTGATTTTCTTAAATACGTTGAATGGTATTTAAATACAGTAAGCCGGCCGCGGTGGTCTAGCGGTTCTAGGCGCTCAGTCCGGAACCGCGCGACTGCTACGGTCACAGGCTCGAATCCTGCCTCGGGCATGGATGTGTGTGATGTCTTTAGGTTAGTTAGGTTTAAGTAGTTCTAAGTTCTAGGAGACTGATGACCACAGATGTTAAGTCCCATAGTGCTCAGAGCCATTTGAACCATTTTTTTGAAGGATCGGTGGTCAAGTCCGGAGGGTAAGGAAGCTGACAGGCAAGAGAGCGACCCCCTGTTACGGCCGCTACCTCGCCGACCCTCTCAAGTACCTCACGTGACGCCACCCGAGCCTCCCGTTGGCGGATTTGTGGCAAGAATTTGAAACAATATTGAACGAACTACCACATTTGAGTATGGAGTAATAATACGAAAAAAAAGTTCGTGGGGGACCACTGTTGTCCATATTGAAGTTTCCACCTGCTTGTGCCAAGGGCGAAATGCAGACTAATCAGCTAGTGAGAGAAAAGTCAAAAATTATCGCTGGAAAGAGGTTATGTAGGTATAATGACAGGGAACAAACGCCACAATAAAAACGTTGCGGACCTAATAATGGCGAGAGGACATCAGTGGAGCTCAAAGCTAAATAAAAAGGTAGACAACTTTTGATAAAAAATCTACTATAAGAATCCTGTGAACCGTGGATGAAGAGCAGCAGGCGGAATCCGTATTTTTATGCTTCTGAAAAGTATTTGACATGGTGCCGTACTGCTGACTGTTGACGAAGATGCAAGCATACAGAATAGGTTCGCAGCTATGTGAGTGGCTCAAAGACTTCTCAAGTAACAGAACCAGTATGTTGCCCTCAACGGTAAGTGTTCGTCAAAGACAAGGGTATCACCAGGATTACCCCAAGGAAGTGTAGTAAGTCTACTTTTACTTTCTATATACGTAAATGATCTGGTGGACAGGGTAAGCAGTAGTCTGCAGCTGTTTGCTGATGATACTGTGGTATATGGGAAAGTGACATCGTTGAGTGAGTGTAGGATACAAGACGATTTAGACAAAATTTCTAGTTTGTGTGATGAATGGCAGCTACCTTCAGATGTAAAAAAATGTAAGTTAATGCAAATGAGTAATTAGTAGTAGTAGTAGTTAGAACACAGTATTAGTAATGAGCTGCTTGACACAATCACATCTATTAAATATCTAGGTGGAGTATAAGAGTATGTAAAGATGGTAGTAGGGAAGGTGAAACGTTGACTTCTGTTTATTGAGGGAATTTTAGGAAAGTGTGGTTAATCTGTAATGGAGACAGCATATAGGACGCTAATGTGACCCATTGTTGAATAATGTTAGAGTGTTTGGGATCCGCACCAGGTCGGATGAAAGGAAGACATCGAAGCAATTCAGAGGTGAGCTACAGATTTATTACCGATGGGTTCGAACAACGTGAAAGTATTGTGGAGAGGCTTCGGGAACTCAAATGGGAATCATTGGAGGGAAGGCGACGCTATTTTTGTGGAACAATATCGAGAAAATCGAGAGAACTGGGATTTGAAGCTGACCGCAGAACGGTTCTACTGCCGCCAACGTACATATGGCGTAAGGACCATGAAGATAAGATTAGAGAGAATGAGGTTCATACGGAGGCACATAGACAATCGTTTCTTCCTTGCTCTATTTGCGAGTGAAACAGAAAAGGAAATGACTAATAGTGGTAGAGAGCACCTTCCACCACGCATAATAGTATGGGTGTTTATAGTTAAGGTGCAGCTACTCGCGGGGTCCAGTGTGGGCTGTAGTTATCATATGGCAGAGAAACTTGGTACACATTATAATGCGTTAATGTGGAACCGATTTACAGTAAAAAAAGAATTAGTTCCAATTTTGGCTTCCAGGTGCAAATCTGGCGCTGTACACTGTTTGTATGACGGTATGACAACCACAGTTTCATTTGACAAGCCGTAACGGGAGTAAATAGTGGTGCTAACGAGAACACTGGTACCCATACTAGATCCAGACGATGCAACCGAAACTGCATGATCCGCAACAATGTTCTCAATTCGTTCTTCGGTCTCTGGCATGGATCGAAGTTGATGATATGTGGCCAGGCAATATTCTGTGGAGTAAAAAGGCGCATTTTACATTACAGGGTGCAGTGACTACAAAGAACTGCCGAATTTTGGGTACTGTTAAACCGCGTGCTGTAGACGAAGAGCTGCTACACTCGCTATATGTGACTGTGTCGTGTGGAGTCACAAACGCCTTTATTCTCAGTCCATTCTTCCTTGAAGAGAGTACACCCAGAGGGCATGTCAGATGCACCGTGACGTCTGCTTTGAATTATTTTCGTGCAAGATGAGGCAACGCCTCATGTCGCTCATCCAATGAAAGATTTGTTTAAAGCAAGGTTCCACAAACGTGTTACCTCCAGAGGTTTTCCAGACGCATGGCGTGAAAGATCACCTAATCTGAATTCATGTGACTTTTGGCTCTCGGGATATCTAAAAGAACGCGTTTACCAGGGACACGTTCAGTCTCTACCTGATCTGAAGGGCACTGTACAGGAGCACATTGCTCACATTCCATGGGAACTGCTGTGAGCAGTGAGTCGATTTATGGATGAAGCATCTCGTCCACATTGCCTGTGCTCATACTGAACAAACTGTGTAAGCGGCAGTTATAATAAAATAAACATTATGCCTTTCTCACTTGTTTGGCAGTTTCTGCCTATGTCCGCACTACATATGGAGAAATTACCATTAGACTTTCTTGCAGTTACATCACTAGATTTGTACATAATGGCCAAAATAGAAACTCATTTTTTGTAGCGTTAATCGATTCCCGATGTTAGATGTGCTAATGTGTTAATCGGGTACGAATCATCTTGGGCTGTAGATTCAGTATTAGTTCTTCTTTTTCCTTATGAGGTTGGCATGGCATTTGTGGAGAAGCTGGAGCTACTTGTGGGTCATATTCCTCACTTTCAATTTCGGGTTCAGGAGTTTCGTTTTCAAGTGATATGGAATCTTTATTGTCGACATTCGGTATATTGCTGATCATAGGTTGCATTCGAAACCTATATTCCAAAAATTGCGTGTGTTCACTCCATGGCCACTTAAACTCGTCTCGTTACACATTTTAAGCTTTTCGCGTACGTGGAATAACTGTCCCGCAAATTTTACCACTTTGTTTAGGCTGCATAATCTACAAAAAGTTAATTTATATTACATGATTATTATTAAATGATTGTTTGTTTCAGGAAAAAGTGCGTAAAATGATAACAATGAAATTAAAAAAAATGGATGGCTGGAGTGAATATACAGATTTGTCAATTTATCGTGGTACATTTGATATTTACATATGTACCTATAAATGTGGCTTTTTTCAACCATTTCTTCCCTTTTATTTTATTTGTGTTACGGATAGTAATTTTCCGTATCTTTCCAGGTATTTGTGTACAGGCGACAGTCACCAGACCATCGCTTTTTCTTTCCGCACGAGACGTTAAGGTATTTACATAATGGTGAGAGACGTTTGTAGAGAACTATGGAATGCTTTACGGCCGATCTGTTTGCCTCCTCCCACGACATAGATGTGGAAAAAAGCCAAGGAAGGTTATTTCAACACTATGGGGTTCTCCGAACTGTATTGGAAGCATGGATGGAAAACATATCAAATTAAAATGTCCTTAGAAGAGCAGATCTGACTACTGGTGTTACAAAAATCGTGTTTCACTCGTTCTTTTGGTGGTAGTAGACATACTCTATTTGTCCATGGTAGCTGATACAGGAAGTTATCGACGACACAGCGAGAGTGCTATTTTTGACGCTTCAGCTTTCTACCGACAATATATTCATGGAAAAAGAATTCTACCTCCAAAGCCACTACTTGCCACTCATACCCCCATCCCTCATACTTCAGACGTACCTAACGAGAGCGTATCCAAATGCCGGAGGGAAAAAATGTTTCAACGCACAGCTCTCTCGAGCAAGTCGTGTCGTGGAAAGCGCTTTCGGTATGTTGGCTAAGAAATCTTCTTATTTTTGAGAGCCATAAATACAGAGGAGTCGACTCCAGATTGCATAGTTAATGCAAGTTTCTGTTTCCATAACTTCATTATAATGCAGAATGTCAGAGAATTTTTAGCTACTGGTCAAAGTGAAGCAGTCATACACCCTGTGCAGGCACTGTTGTCAACAGTTGCAACCAATCGGAGATCAACAAGTGATGGAACTGAAGTCCGTGAAAAGTTTTGTGACTATTTATCAGTAGTACATAACTTGACATTGTTTATAACACTTTTCTGAGGTGCCCAATAATAAATAATAACTACCTAATAAAATAGTTTTGTGAAATGAAAACTTATTCGTTCTTACTAGTAATTTTCCTGCCCGGTTGGCCGTGCGGTCTAACGCACGGCATTCCGGGAGGGAAGGAGCGCCTGGTCCCGGGCACGAATCCACCCGGCGGATTTGTGCCGAGGTCCGGTGAACCGGCCAGCCTGTGGATGGTTTTTAGGCGGTTTTCCGTCTGCCTCGGCGAATCTACATCTACATCCATACTCCGCAAGCCACCTGACGGTGTGTGGCGGAGGGTACCCTGAGTACCTCTATCGGTTCTCCCTTCTATTCCAGTCTCGTATTGTTCGTGGAAAGAAGGATTGTCTGTATGCTTCTGTGTAGGCTGTAATCTCTCTGATTTTATCCTCATGGTCTCTTCGTGAGATATACGTAGGAGGGAGCAATGCGGGATGGTTACCCTTATTCCGCCTCAGTTACACTATGTCGGCGATTGCTGCGCAAACAAGTTCTCCACGTACGCGTACACCACCATTACTCTACCACGCAAACATAGGGGTTACACTCGTCTGGTGTGAGACGTTCCCTGGGGGGTCCACCGGAGGCCGAACCGCACAATAACCCTGGGTTCGGTGTGGGGCGGCGGAGGGGTGAAGTGGACTGCGACAGTCGTCGTGGGGTTGTGGACCACTGCGGCTGCGGCGGGGACGGAGCCGCTCCGTCGTTTCTAGGTCCCCGGATAACATACAATACAATACAATACTTGTAATTTTCACTTCTTCTTCTGTCACCATCCATGTTTCTGCCTTTTTGTGGGAAAAATGGTTCAAATGGCTCTGAGCACTATGGGACTTAACTACTGAGGTCATCAGTCCCCTAGAACTTAGAACTACTTAAACCTAACTAACCTAAGGACATCACACACATCCATGCCCGAGGCAGGATTCGAACCTGCGACCGTAGCGGTCACGCGGTTCCAAACTGACGCGCTTAGAACCGCACGGCCACACCGGCCGGCCTTTTGTGGGAAAAAAATAAAAAAAAATAAAAACTTCTCAACGAACTTGAGTAGATGACCTGGATTGCCGGAAAATTTTGTAATTTCGTACAAGTGTATCCCCTGCCGCCGCGGTCAAAATTGTTTCGCTGCGACAGAACGCTTCATGTGTGACAAGAACGATGCACTGTTCCATCATATAATCATATCGCCGGATCACAGCGAGCAGCTATCGCTCCCCACTGCGACAGACCCCTTCCTGTACGCCAAAGCTTTAACCTGTATAAATGCGAAGTTGCCTTTATGGCTTATCGGCTTATGATTAGAATCTGAATCTTCCGACACTGTAATTTTACTCGTTTGCAAATTAAAACTATGTCAAATTATGTCATTGAAGCTTTTATCTACATGGATAATGTAGCTGGAGAGGTGGCTCTCATACCAATTATTCCAACCGATTTACTCACTCAGTTTAAGCGAATCAAGGTTTCGTTTGCAGTAAAAATAGGGAAGGCTCTAGGCAGGACGCTAAAACGCGTTGGAATTGATTTACGATCACAGCGTTTTTACCATGGACTGTTGTGTGTTGCCCCTTCATGAACTAATAGTTCAGAAAACCAATTTACACTCTTTCCACACAGCATCCAAAAACTGGAAAATTTTATACATTCTGAAATTTTGTAGTTGTATTGTGTAAAAAAACATTTTAAAATATCTTGGAAACAATAAAAACAAAAAACGAAAACAAAGGAATATTGTTTATTCACGTTCTATACGATTTACTAAAATTTCGAATTCCATTCCTTCAAAGCGGGCGAAGTCGTAACGAGGAGCCGCAGTTTGCGTCCTGACACAATTCCCAGGGATACTCCAGATTAGGACGTATATCCAATTCCCACAAATCTCTATCAATTGCAAACCATTGCCTGGTTCGCTAGTGTTATATAAAATATCTGATATCTTGATTGGTTATTAGAGCACAAATCTCGAGAAGTGCTTTAAAAGACACATGAATGCTGCCGAATGTCCAACGCCGATTCTCATAATTAGTGGTACATATGTAATAACTAATGAGATTATCTAACAGCGTATTTAGTAGGGTATCTTAGTTTCCACCACCTACTCTTCATCTGCTTTCATATGTTTGAAGATCTTCCAAATAGTTCTTCCAATATTTGTGAATACAGTTTCAGTTGCAAACGACGTTTTGTATTCGATGTTAATGGAGTTTGGAGTAAGCTGCTATATTCGGGAAAGGGATCTTGGCGATTCGGAGAAACAGCCATCATATTAATACACATGCCATTGCTAATAGGTAAGAAGTATTTGGTTTGCAAGGTGAAATGAAAACACATAGGTGAATTACGTTAGTAATAATAGAAATCACTGAAGGGCTTGATGTTTGTGCTATAACTTTGTTAGAGAACCTGCTAGCGGGAACTATTTGATCTACTACGCAAATAGTTTTGAGAGGCACCAGTTTTTGGAACGGTATACTTCTACATAGAAATTAGAAATTGAGCGATTGGTTGGTGGAAGTTGTCTGGACGTTCCTTTCGTTGACATTTTATGAGCTGGACAACCGATTCAGCACATGAAATAAATACCATAAATCTTACCATTCTGCATTGTTTGTCGTCCTTATAATTTTTTTTGTTCTCCATTTTATGATGGAAACAGAATTACTCTTGGGGGCATGACATGACTTAATACAAATATTTTAGCCTCAGATGGTCAGTATCTTCATTTCCACATTAGTGTCAGATTATTCATCAATGATACGCTGAATATGATTCGTATTTAAACATATTGACCCTGTCCAAAAAAGCCTTCTTCAGACTAACCGCACACAATAAAGTTTGAAATTTTTGCGCGTTCTCTGTTATGCCTCTCGGTGCCCTATTTGCTGAGTTATTTACGTATCCAGGATATTAAAACTTCTTCTACATATATTTTTCTTCAATAAAAAGAGGGTGGTATGAAATTATTGAAAAAACACTGCACTGGATACGGCTTTCAAATTCGGCATACACCTGACGTTAATGAATAATTCATCTGCAGACAGAGGTCGACAGGGGGTTGGTCAATGGAAATACATTTTTTATTTCGCGTTGTTTGCCACTAATATTACGTCCCAAATAACACACATGAAAATATAAAAGTACATATGTTACTTTCACACCACTGTTAAGCAAGTAGATTTTTCCACATGAGGGAGGGCATATGCTCGACTAAATCTCAGAATTTTACCCTCCCTCTCAGAAAAAAAAAACTACAAGGCAGAACCACCATATCTATAACCGACTCATCCCTCTCATCCCTTAAGCTACACACAAACACACAAGCACACACACATACACACACACACACACACACACACACACACAAAAGACAAACAACAACAACAAAGCAGGACAGAGCAGTATGCACCATCTTTACATACATGGATAAATTTTAGGGTTTTAGAAAAAAAGTGTATGGAGTACGACTCATTTTCAACATTCAGTATACTTAATGCATTGAATTTACAATGCGCCATAGGGTGGTGGGGTTTCGGGTTCCGCTGGATAGGTTAGGAGTCCACTACACGCAACAAGCGGCTACACGGGTAGCAGGGGTTGTATGGCGTGGGCTGGGCGGTTTTTTTAGGTTAGATGGCCTTGGGCAAGTACAGCAAGGGCAACAGCCTCAACGGGTGCGGGGCAAAGTCAGGACATGCGGGGACCAAGCAGCAATCGGTATTGTAATTGTAAACTGTCGAAGCTGCGTTGGTAAAGTACCGGAACTTCAAGCGCTGATAGAAAGCACCGAAGCTGAAATCGTTATAGGTACAGAAAGCTGGCTGAAGCCAGAGATAAATTCTGCCGAAATTTTTACAAAGGTACAGACGGTGTTTAGAAAGGATAGATTGCATGCAACCGGTGGTGGAGTGTTCGTCGCTGTTAGTAGTAGTTTATCCTGTAGTGAAGTAGAAGTGGATAGTTCCTGTGAATTATTATGGGTGGAGGTTACACTCAACAACCGAGCTAGGTTAATAATTGGCTCGATTTCCGACCTCCCGACTCAGCAGCATTAGTGGCAGAACAACTGAGAGAAAATTTGGAATACATTTCACATAAATTTTCTCAGAATGTTATAGTCTTAGGTGGAGATTTAAATTTACCAGATATAGACTGGGACACTCAGATGTTTAGGACGGGTGGTAGGGACAGAGCATCGAGTGACATTACACTGAGTGCACTATCCGAAAATTACCTCGAGCAATTAAACAGAGAACCGACACGTGGAGATAACATCTTGGACCTACTGATAACAAACAGACCCGAACTTTTCGACTCTGTATGTGCAGAACAGGGAATCAGTGATCATAAGGCCGTTGCAGCATCCCTGAATATGGAAGTTAATAGGAATATAAAAAACGGGAGGAAGGTTTATCTGTCTAGCAAGAGTAATAGAAGGCAGATTTCAGACTACCTAACAGATCAAAACGAAAATTTCTGTTCCGACACTGACAATGTTGAGTGTTTATGGAAAAAGTTCAAGGCAATCGTAAAATGCGTTTTAGACAGGTATGTGCCGAGTAAAACTGTGAGGGACGGGAAAAACCCACCGTGGTACAACAACAAAGTTAGGAAACTACTGCGAAAGAAAAGAGAGCTTCACTCCAAGTTTAAACGCAGCCAAAACCTCTCAGACAAACAGAAGCTAAACGATGTCAAGGTTAGCGTAAGGAGGGCTATCCGTGAAGCGTTCAGTGAATTCGAAAGTAAAATTCTATGTACCGACTTGACAGAAATTCCTAGGAAGTTCTGGTCTTACGTTAAATCAGTAAGTGGCTCGAAACAGCATATCCAGACACTCCGAAATGATGAAGGCATTGAAACAGAGGATGACACGCGTAAAGCTGAAATACTAAACACCTTTTTCCAAAGCTGTTTCACAGAGGAATACCGCACTGCAGTTCCTTCTCTAAATCCTCGCACAAACGAAAAAATGGCTGACATCGAAATAAGTGTCCAAGGAATAGAAAAGCAACTGGAATCACTCAGCAGAGGAAAGTCCACTGGACCTGACGGGATACCAATTCGATTCTACACAGAGTACGCGAAAGAACTTGCCTCCCTTCTAACAGCCGTGTACGGCAAGTCTCTAGAGGAAGGGAAGGTTCCAAATGATTGGAAAAGAGCACAGGTAGTCGCAGTCTTCAAGAAGGGTCGTCGAGCAGATGTGCAAAGGCGTTTGATACAGTTCCGCACTGTCGCCTGATAAACAAAGTAAGAGCCTACGGAATATCAGACCAGCTGTGTGGCTGGATTGAAGAGTTTTTAGCAAACAGAACACAGCATGTTGTTATCAATGGAGAGACGTCTACAGACGTTAAAGTAACCTCTGTCGTGCCACAGGGGAGTGTTATGGGACCATTGCTTTTCACAATATATATAAATGACCTAGTAGATAGTGTCGGAAGTTCCATGCGGCTTTTCGCGGATGATGCTGTAGTATACAGAGAAGTTGCAGCATTAGAAAATTGTAGCGAAATGCAGGAAGATCTGCAGCGGATAGGCACTAGGTGCAGGGAGTGGCAACTGATCCTTAACATAGACAAATGTAATGTATTGCGAATACATAGAAAGAAGGATCCTTTATTGTATGATTATATGGTAGCGTAACAAACACTGGTAGCAGTTACTTCTGTAAAATATCTGGGAGTATGCGTGCGGAACGATTTGAAGTGGAATGAACATACAAAATTAATTGTTGGTAAGGCGGGTACCAGGTTGAGATTCATTGGGAGAGTCCTTAGAAAATGTAGTCCATCAACAAAGGAGGTGGCTTACAAAACACTCGTTCGACCTATACTCGAGTATTGCTCATCAGTGTGGGATCCGTACCAGATCGGGTTGACGGAGGAGATAGAGAAGATCCAAAGAAGAGCGGCGCGTTTCGTCACAGGGTTATTTGGTAACCGTGATAGCGTTACGGAGATGTTTAACAAACTCAAGTGGCAGACTCTGCAAGAGAGGCGCTCTGCATCGCGGTGTAGCTTACTCGCCAGGTTTCGAGAGGGTGCGTTTCTGGATGAGGTATCGAATATATTGCTTCCCCCTACTTATACCTCCCGAGGAGATCACGAATGTAAAATTAGAGAGAGCGCGCACGGAGGCTTTCAGACAGTCGTTCTACCCGCGAACCATACGCGACTGGAACAGGAAAGGGAGGTAATGACAGTGGCACGTAAAGTGCCCTCCGCCACACACCGTTGGGTGACTTGCGGAGTATAAATGTAGTTTTAGATGTAGATGTTGAATATACACTGCTTAAAAAAATTACTACATTTGGAAAGACGACGCCGATTTTCATCCGATGACGGCATATGCCACCTGGGGGATGGAACATGTAATGGTTTCAACATCGCCCGCCAACATACAGCATAGTGGCGTAGCTACCGGAGCCTATCCTTTAATAGGTAATGCTCACAGCTAGGAGGCTCGTTGTGGTGCAAACGTGTGAAGCAAGCAGCCAACCATGCCACGGGAGACGCACTCGTGCTTCCTACACAGCCAACTGACTTTCAAAGGGGTCAAATAGTGGATTTCCGAGTGGCGGTATGGTACTTTCGGAGAATTGCCACACAGTTGGATGTGCTGCGTCAGTTGTGCAACGATGATAATATTAGTGGTGATGTGAACACTCCCACATCCGTAGACGAGGTTCTGGACGTCCACGCGGCACAGACGCCCACCGGGCTCGTCGTACTGTAGGGCCAGCAGTGGCATATTCTACAGCTACACAGCACACATAAGAGGGCTCGAGAGCCGGATGGGTCAACACGACCTGTTGTGAACCGTGTATTAGCAGTGGGATTACTGGTACCGTCAGAAGAGCACATGGTCTTCAGCGATGAAAGCAGATTCTGTCTGCACGCAAATGATGGTCATTTGCGCTTACAGCGTAGTCCTGGTGAACGCCGCCTCGTAGAGTGCGTTCGTCCGAGACGCATTCGACTCACCCCAACTCTTACGGTCTGGGGTGCGACAAGCTACAACTGTCGTTCACCTTTGGTGTTTGTGGAGGAGATGCTAACCAGCAATCGATACGTGCAGCATGTTGTTAAACCTGTTCTTTTGCCATTCTTGTAACAGGAAGGTGATGTGTTGTTCCAACAGGTTAATCCTCTCCCACACACTGCACGTGAAACTCAATGTGTTTTGCAAGAGGCGCAGCAACTTTATGGGCCAGCACGATCTCTGTACTTGTTTCCAATCGAATTTGTGTGGCGCATGATGGGACGAGAAGTGACTCGTGCGAGTTGTCATCCAACAGCTCTTAGAGAAAAAAATGGCTCTGAGCACTATGGGACTTAACTTTTGAGGTCATCAGTCCCCTGGGACTTACAACTACTTAAACACATCCATGCCCGAGTCAGGATTCGAATCCGCGACCGTAACGGTCGCGCGGTTCCAGACTGTAGCGCCTGGAACCGCTCGGCCACTCCGGCCGGCGCTCTTAGAGAAGTACGTTAACAGGTCGGGCAGGCGTGACAAACGTATTCCAGAACAGTATTCGCCATCTGTATGGTTGAGTGGTTACCAAAGTCATCGCCTGCATTGCCGTCCGCGGACACGTGCTAATATGGATGTTTCAGCATGGATCGATATCTGGTTCCTCAGAACCACTTGTGCTATCGATCTGTAAATGTGATCATTTCATGTACTCCACATACACTGTTGCAACAATAAATCTTGAGTGAATTGGGGACCTCTAAAAGTCTGCACTATTTTTTTTCTGGTAGTGTATTTTCTATCAGGCAAATATAAGTTTCACTAAATAACTAATAGTACGTATGACATCACTCGCCGGAGTTAGAGAGAGGCAGGATTGTACCTATAGACACTGCTCTTTACCGTTTCGTGTTATTGCTGCTCGTGTTCGCCGGGATTTCACGACCGCCATGTCGATATGGAGTCGATACTAGTGAGCAGCGCACAAGCGGACATACATTGTTTACTGTGCCTCTCGGACCTTACAGTCTCTCCACGCACACTAAATCTGAAAATTAGCTTTTTTGCACCATACAGGTAACCTCGCTTATAGTACGATGACGTCTGGAACACCACAAATAGTCATCACGGCTGTCACTGTTGTAGCTTCCCTTGAAGCGGCAGCTGATACAGGCGCGCCGAGATAGTGCGTCCAACGGCAACACTGGACACAGGGGTGGAACAGTTCTGCATACAGCCTCGTGATGGACATAACCGTGTGTGGAGATTCCGAGGAGAAACAACGTTGCTACATCCCGTTTGCCATCGTCATACACGGTGCTAATCATGGCGTGATAAATGGCTCTAAGCTCTATGGGACTTTACATCTGAGGTCATCAGTCCCCTTGACTTAGAACTACATAAATCTAACTAACCTAAGGACATCACACACATCCATGCCGGAGGCAGGATTCGAACCTGCGACCGTAGCAGCAGCGCGGTTCCTGACTGAAGTGCCTAGAACCACTGGGCCACAGCGGCCGGCCCTGGCATGATAGTATACACTACAAGATCACCTCTCGTTCACATAGCCGATAACTTGGACAGTAGTCGTTACATTTCTGACCTGTTAAGACTGGTAGTTCCGTTTTGTCCTCAAGGTCATCATAAAGTTATCTTCCAAAGAGATAAAGAAAGTTTGTTAGTTATCCATGATATTCTGAACTCCTTCTATACATAGGCTGTTCAACTGTTGCCTTGGCCAGCACTGTTTTCAGATCTCTCAGCAACAGAAAACATCTGGTTATAGGTTTATGAGAAAGCATGCCACTACTCGTCTGCCACTACGATTGATGAACTGTAGCGTAGAGCTGTGGCAACGTTTAATGACTTATCCGTATCGGGCATCCAAGCTCAGATCGACTCGCTGCGCAGTCGGGTTGAGTCAGTTGCCTGAGGCCGCACCTCATTGTAGAAAATTTCACACTCTGGATACCCCCAAGCACATATAAACTTAAACATATACAGGGCTATTACAAATGATTGAAGCGATATCATAAATTCATTGTAGCTTCATTCATTGACATATGGTCACGACACACTACAGATACGTAGAAAAACTCATAAAGTTTTGTTCGGCTGAAGCCGCACTTCAGGTTTCTGCCGCCAGAGCGCTCGAGAGCACAGTGAGGCAAAATGGCGACCGGAGCCGAGAAAGCGTATGTCGTGCTTGAAATGCACTCACATCAGTCAGTCATAACAGTGCAACGACACTTCAGGACGGTTCAACAAAAATCCACCAACTGCTAACTCCATTCGGCGATGGTATGCGCAGTTTACAGCTTCTGGATGCCTCTGTAAGGGGAAATCAACGGGTCGGCATGCAGTGAGCGAAGAAACGGTTGAACGCGTGCGGGCAAATTTCACACGTAGCCCGCGGAAGTCGACGAGTAAAGCAAGCAGGGAGCTAAACGTACCACAGCCGACGGTTTGGAAAATCTTACGGAAAAGGCTAAAGCAGAAGCCTTACCGTTTACAATTGCTACAAGCCCTGACACCCGATGACAAAGTCAAACGCTTTGAATTTTTGACGCGGTTGCAACAGCTCATGGAAGAGGATGCGTTCAGTGCGAAACTTGTTTTCAGTGATGAAGCAACATTTTTTCTTAATGGTGAAGTGAACAGACACAATGTGCGAATCTGAGCGGTAGAGAATCCTCACGCATTCGTGCAGCAAATTCTCAATTCACCAAAAGTTAACGTGTTTTGTGCAATCTCACGGTTTAAAGTTTACGGCCACTTTTTCTTCTGCGAAAAAAAGTTACAGGACACGTGTATCTGGACATGCTGGAAAATTGGCTCATGCCACAACTGGAGACCGACAGCGCCGACTTCATCTTTCAACAGGGTGGTGCTCCACCGCACTTCCATCATGATGTTCGGCATTTCTTAAACAGGAGATTTGAAAACCGATGGATCGGTCGTGGTGGAGATCATGATCAGCAATTCATGTCATGGCCTCCACGCTCTCCCGACTTAACCCCATGCGATTTCTTTCTGTGGGGTTATGTGAAAGATTCAGTGTTTAAACCTCCTCTACCAATAAACGTGCCAGAACTGTGAGCTCGCATCAACGATGCTTTCGAACTCATTGATGGGGACATGCTGCGCCGAGTGTGGGAGGAACTTGATTATTGGCTTGATGTCTGGCGAATCACTAAAGGGGCACATATCGAACATTTGTGAATGCCTAAAAAAACTTTTTGAGTTTTTGTATGTGTGTGCAAAGCATTGTGAAAAATCTCAAATAATAAAGTTATTGTAGAGCTGTGAAATCGCTTCAATCATTTGTAATAACCCTGTATTATTCCTATTATATTGTGTATGCACTATAATTAAGGTTTCGTTAGCTGCTACCCTTCCAGGTGTTCTCGGTAAAGGAAATTCAATGACGTACCAACTACTTGAGCCCGACTGGTCGTTAAGGAGTAAAAACTATGTAAACTATGGTTTTCCTGATTTGGGTTTTCCGTGATTTCACTAAATCGCTTCAGGCAAGTGCCGGGATGGTTCCTTCGAAAGGGCAAGGCCGCTTTCCTTGTCCATCCTTCCCTAATCCGAGCTTGTGCTCCGTCTCTAATGACCTCGTTGCCGACGAGACGTTAAGCACTAATCTCCTCCTAAACTATGGTTTTTCTGTAACTGTGGAAATACGGTTCTACCTTGAGTAAACACAAATTCATCTTGTTTAACATCCAAACATGTTTCAGTGAAGTTTCACTATTGTCAGTGGTTCATTTATTTTCTCACATATTCACACTCAAGTTCAGAAAATACAGAACATCTTGAACGAACAGAGATAGGGCGTTCGTATTCACAGGACATGTACATTAATATGTTCTGCAAAAATGATTAGCATTTGAACTATGTCGGCTCGCAGTTTCAAGGTCAACATCGATATCGCGGCGCAGCACCACCTACCGGAAAAATGCGCTTGCGGCTCTCGTTGTCACTATAAATCAAAGGTAACAGATCATTGTGACTTGAGCAGACGTGTAGGGTGCCTCACAGACGTATGCCCGAACCGTACCGTCAAATCAGTGAATTTGAAAGATGGTGCATTATAGGCAGCACAGGAACTGTTGCATACATCCGTGAAATTGCAGCTCGTGAGGGACGAAGCGCTTCGGCGGTGTAACGGGTTTGTGCAGAGTGGTTCACGGAAGGCCGTAGAACACGACGAGATGGGTCAGGTTGCACCACCCAGACCACCCCCGACAAGATCGACACCTCATCCTAATGGCATCGCAGGACAGATCTGCGTCCTCCTAGGCTGTGGCGCAACTATGTATCGTTGTAACACATCGTACACTAACAGGGGTGACAGCGCGTCCTCATTTGTTACGGCATGGGTTACTTGCGACTCATTCACTTCTCCGCCTACCTTTGACGAACGTACAGAAACATTCTAGACGGTACTACTGTATGGAACCACATCACTGGGGACAAGAATGGCTTCAGATAGTATTTTCGGACGAATTCAGGTTCTGTTTGCTTCTAAATGATTGCTGAATTTTGTCTCGTCGCAGATAGGGGCAGTGGCATCACAGTGACAGCATTCGCACAAGAGATACAGTGCCAACTCAAGGCCTTGTAGTGTGTGTGCTGTTGGATACAACCACAAATCACAGTTGGTGCGTGTCCTGGGCACTGTGATCAGTGTGACCTATGTGAATGACATCCTGTGACCCATAGCCATACCCTTTCTACACAACATCCCAGACGCGATTTTTCAGCAAGACAATGCACGGCAACTTGTTGCTGCCAAAAAGCGTGCCCTTTAGTGTCACAGGATGTAAGCCTCTTGCCCTGGCCCGCGAGATCACCAGACTTGTCGCCAATCGAAAATGTGTCTGACATGGTTAAACGATTGGTGCACCACCGTGACCCAATACCAACCAACACGCTGGAACCATGTGAATGCGTGCATCGATGGCTATACCACAGGACGCCATTCGCACCTCATACGCGTCGATGCCATCAAGCAGGGACCAAAGACAGACCCTTTGCTTACTAGGCAACAGACAAATGCTCAGCCGAGGTGACTAAAATGCTAATCATTTCTGCAGAAGATACTTAATGTATATGTCTTGTGATTATGAACGTCCTATCTCTAGTCGTTTAAAGTGTTATGTTTTCTCTGAACATGGATGTATTTTCTCGCATACTCACAAGATAATAAATAAACCCACTGAAGATTGTGAAACTGCACCAAAATACGTTTTGGTGACAAAAAAAAGTATGTTTGCTCTAGGCACAATCGTATTTCCTTAATCATGTACTATGAAGCAAACACGGATTAAAAGACAGCTTCAGCTATAAAATGAATACGGTTTTTCTACTGCTATAAAGATGGGATGAAGGGTGTAGCACGCAGCACACGGTAATTAGAACTACTCTCAACGTAAAGTGCTTAGAATATTTCAGCTGTGTGTTTACCATAAATGGATTTGAATAGAGTAGGGGAGAGTGATATGCCATGAGGATAGTGTACCTAGGAACACGTGATGCTTTTTGGTCTATACTTCAGTCTAGTGAGTGATCTTTCAACCACATTAAGGAATGCGCACTGGAGACCACCATAAGCAGTTTCCGACATTTTATCATTTCATAAAGTCTTTTTATTTTTCTTTTTTCACATGAGGCTGTGTTTTGTGCAGCGTTTGTAAATATTTTGAGCTCCATACTTTTAAGACCTGTATAATATACTAAAGCTATTTGAAATGTATAGTTAATTCCACAATTATAGAGTTTTATATCAACTCAAATTCTGTATATTTTTAAAGCTAGTTATGTAAAGTATGAACGGTAAAGGCATACTTCATCGGTCGCGCACCATCTTGTACCTCGAAACAGAAAAAGGTATTTTACTATGGAACATGGGATATTTGTAAATTACTGAGTTTCGACAATGTTTTAACGATTTTATCTGTCTTGAAAACGGAAATTTGTTTCTTTTCAGTAACTTCTGCTTCAAAATGTATTTAATTGTAACTGACTTTTTATAAAACTTCTGCTTAATTTGATTTCATTTACTGATTGTTGGTGCGTCGTAGAATCATAATGTAACAGATAGACGACTAAATACAGCATTAACAAGATTTTCTTGATTGCAGCGCCTCTGAATTTCAATAAAATATTTTTTTCCCAGGAGAATTACCAAGTAGCATCTTGGAACATGTTTTCACGTTTGAAAAAAACCTTACTTCACCTGATTAATTTTTGCAGTTCAGTAAAAGACTGCAGCACATAAAAAGAGAACGCTATCTTTTAAAAATGGAATCAGAAAATATATTAATCTGCTACTACAGAGGTGGCTAAATGCGGAAGTCTGAAAAGTGTCCCGAGGTACAACACTTCCTCCACAGTGATGATCAGTGTTTATACAGGTCATTTAAAGCGACCTGTACCAAAGATCATTTACATTTACGTTTAAATTAAGAATATAATCTTCACAATGTATCACCGGCCAGTGTGGCCGAGCGGTTCAAGGCGCTTAAGTCTGGAAGCGCGCGACCGCTGCGGTCGCAGGTTCGAATCCTGCCTCGGGCATGGATGTGTGTGATGTCCTTAGGTTAGTTACGTTTAAGTAGTTCTAAGTTCTAGGGGACTGATGACTTCAGATTTTAAGTTCCATAGTGCTCAGAGCCATTCACAATGTAGGTAAAAAACGAAGGCTGTACCCGGACATCGCGTCAGCCTAATGACTGTAGTTCCTGGCCGTGTCATATGTCTACCAGTTTGCTCCCAGTATGCAATGTGTTACTTAATATTTACATACACTAAACTGCTGAAGACATGACCATATGGCTGACAACTCGGGAAGACCTAAATCGCCTTCAGCACCGGAAGAACTTGAGAAGCTACCTTTTGAGGAAATGTTTTACACCCTCTCATTCGTTACACAATTTGTGTTTATTTGAGCGGAGACCACTTTTTGAATACTTTTTTTTAAAATAGGAGATCACTACGTACAACCTCATGCGTGATGGAGGTGAAGAAACTACTTCCAATTCGGCAGATCGCACTGTCATTTGAAGCATGTTACTTTACGGAAAAAAAAGAGGTTGACAACCCGGGAATTTGCCGCTGGAAAGGCATATACTACTGCAACGTCATTCGAACATTTAAAAGGTACAGTATAGTGAAACACAAATGGTTCTGAGCACTATGGGACTCAACTGCTGTGGTCATAAGTCCCCTAGAACTTAGAACTACTTAAACCTAACTAACCTAAGGACAGCACACAACACCCAGCCATCACGAGGCAGAGAAAATCCCTGACCCCGCCGGGAATCGAACCCGGGAACCCGGGCGTGGGAAGCAAGAACGCTACCGCACGACCACGAGATGCGGGCAGTGAAACACAGCACGTTAAAGATCTGCGTCGTAGTGTTCACCTGCGGTCAACTGCTGTAGCTAGAAATTATGGTTCTTAGGTCCCCGAGTAGAATGCAACGGAGCTGCGTGCTCCCTTTTTGGATAAAAGTTGCAAGGCTGTTTCGAGTCAGCCAGTATGCAACCGTCTCCATCTCATCAGTTTGGCCCCCCTTCTCCACCACTGCCGAGCGCGATGAAGGTGAGAAAAGGAACACCTGAAATGGATCATTGAACAACAGTGTTGGGTTATCTTCACTAACGAGTGCAGTTTTGTCTGACGCATTGTCCTGATGATCATAATAGAAGGATGTTAATGCGGCTAGGCACCTAGATACGTGTCAGTCATATAGTCGAATCAGGAGCGCCTGAAGGTTTTCATGTCAATAGGGGCAAAATATTTCTTCCTAAATGTGATTTAGAAATTTTGTGGACATTGTTATCTGCTAATCATTTTCTCCTATTAGTTCCTCGTCATTGTAATAAACATGCACTAGCTAATAGTATAACTGCAGTAAAACCTATTTTTAAATGTTAAGATTTTGCGTTAGCCTGCTATTTACGTTATTTTCTTTCGGTCCGTCGTGAAGCCCTGTTCTCTCAGTTAACTGTTTTCCTCCAACTAAACATTTCTTTTGGATAACAATTTCCACTTTTGCGCTTTTTAACCGCTACCGCGATCTTCACATTTAGTTTTGTGAAACGTACATTGTGCTCCCTGGTCATGTACAAACCATAGAATAATGTATCCATAAAGCTGTTCAGTTACTTTCAACACCTAAGACATTATGCATTCTTCAGGAAACGTGCGTCGCATTTTTAGGTTAATAGTTTTGTGGCAATATTATGTTCGTATGTCAGACGAATCTCCATCGCCATCTAGGATACTATGTGTAATCTAAGACAGTATCGGGACAGAATCATCCAACCTCTTGTCCAGTCAACATTTGGGTGATGGATTCGGCTTACAAGACGGCAGTCCAAGACACACCACAGCCATGAAAGTTAACATCTTCTTGCAGGAGGCATGAATAAACCGAATGGAATGGTGTGCAATATATGTTGAAACGTACGCGGTTGATTATGCTTGGAACCAGTTGAAACGTAAAGTCATCGCAGGAACCATCTGCGGACACAAGGTGGCAGCAGGACGGCCACCATCAAAGAGTAGAAAAACTTTGAGCCCGACCACCTCACTGGCAGCGTGGTAAGGACAAATCGTGCATATTTCAAAAATGTTCAAACGTGTGTGAAATCTTAGGGGACTTAACTGCTAAGGTCATCAGTCCATAAGCTTACATTCTACTTAACCTAAATTATCCTAAAGACAAACACACACACACATGCCCGAGGGAGGACTCGAACCTCCGCCGGGACCAGCCGCACAGTCCATGACTGCAGCGCCTAGACCGTTCGGCTAATCCTGCGCGGCGTGCATATTTCAGTGTACGAGATGGAGGAGCACGGTACTGAATTTTATCCAAAAGCAGATTTTTAATTTACAGATATGCAATTTCAAACAGATTGTCTCTATTTTGGGAACTGTTTCGTTTTTAGTTTATAGTAAAGTTAATTTTTGGTTTGTTAAGGCTTGTTCTTGAATATTATCCTCCCCTGGAAACCAAGCCCACACAGCTTCGCTGATAAGCAGGTGGGATAAACCTTCCTCAGTAGTTTACATCGTACTAGCAGTTTTCTAAAAAGTGTAGAGATGAAGAAGCCACATCGTTCAATGCGGAATGGGACTGAATGGCCGAACGTCGATTTGGACCCTCGTCCTACAGAATGCGAGTCCAATGTTGGCAGCTTCAGCTTGGGGCTCCTAGACCTACAGCACAACATCTGGTTCAAGGGCCTATGTTAACAATTCTGGAATGTGCAAGATAATTTATAAAGTACTGCCTCACAAATAATTTCCTCGACTGCTCAAATAAGCTACTAAAGTAGTTTGACTGATAGGTTCAACTCATGCTTGTGTACCTTTTTCTTTTATAAAAATATCAAGTCCCACTAGTATACGACTTTAACAGAATTTGGCTTGCGTAACGCTATGTGTTTAGTTGTTTCAAGAAACACTGTTACATACATATTGTTAACGTCAAATGTGAATAAACTCGGCCAGACTTGAACCAATTCGTACTATTTTCTTTAATAACAGCTTGAAAATCTCATTAATCTGGATGTTTTGCTTCGATAAACTTATTGGAAGCTCTAATTTTTATTAATGAAACACAAAAGAAGCGGTTCTTGCAGCTGTTGTTACAGTAAATCCACATTGCAATCTATGTTCGGACAGTTCTGTAGGAAATCTTACCAGAAAAAGACACTGCCGGTCCAAAATATTGTTTTTATATGTCAAGTGGATCAAATTCGATTGTAATCATTCCTCTGAATGTCTTACAATCATCAAACCACCATCTCCAAAGTATAAAACTTTTGCGGCAAACATCGGGATGGTACTGTAGGGAAGAGACGGTTAAGTTTCACACCAATACTCCCACGTTATGCGCAAAATAAAATTAACGCTACCAGCGAGGAAACGTTTTTCAAATCGTGGCGTAAAGTTAAACGTGAATTGATCATATTTCTCTGGTTGTTACGACACAAGATCAAACTACTGGAGTTGAGTACTGATGGACATTTATCGGCGAAATGTACCGTATCCTAAGCATGCTGTTGAGGACAGATACGTCGTACTAAGAAACAGATTTCAGTACAACAAAACACCAGTCCAAAGCTGCAAATTTCACTTTTCTTTCACTCGGTGACTAGTTTCGGGCTGAGACCCATTTTCAAATAATCGTAAAATAGTCAAAAATGGATTTTGCATTTTCGGAAACACCGTTTTTGACAACGTTACGATGATTTGAAAATGGGTCCCGACCTGAAACTAGTCGTCGAGTGAATAAAAAATGTGAAATTTGCAGCTTTGGATTGGTTTTCGTTGAACTGATTAACAGAAGTTGCTGGTCCACAGCTATTCCAGCACGCTGGAAATTCGTAGAAATAGATTTCTCGTCGTTCAGGGGAAGGAATGAGCAGTCTAGAGCGTCATATTTTTTCTTATTACATTATTGTGTAAGTAGAGCATTGGAAGTATGGTCGCTGTTGAGGGTACCCACAAACAATTATTATAGCAGACTAATTATTATAGCAGAATCAAAATTTGCTATTACAAAACAATTTTTTTGTGTTTTACCTAGTTGTGTTTTGACAAGCATCTAAGTGTATTCCTTGTGAAATTAAAGATGCCCACTTGTCACCTCCTACCATCTTGCCCCAAGTTCCTCTAATTTCAACCGATCAAGGGGGTAGGAGTTAATACACTGGACTCTCACTCGGGGAGGCGGCGGTTCAAATTCGCCTCTAGCCATTCAGCTTTAGATTTTCCGTGATTTTCCTAAATCGCTCCAAGCAAATGCTGGGATGGTTCCTTTCAACGGGCAAGGCCGATTTCTTTCCCCATCCTTGAAAAACTAAGAGCTTCTGCTCCGTCTCTAATGACCTCAATGTCGACGTGTTGTTAAGGTCTCATCTTCCTCTCTTTTTTTCCTTTATTCGATGTGAATATATATACAGGATACCCACGTCCGTAGCCGAGGTCGCTCGCGCACTCCTGAGCTATGGCGCTCGACTCGGAGGTAAGCCGATTCACATTTTATCTTAACAGCGATCGTAATGTCAAAATATCGGACAGCAGAAGTTTGTGTAACGTTACAAGATAACGTATACGCTATTGTCCAAGAGTTAAACATATTGACTAAAATATGATATATTGCCTTATCGGGATGCCAGAAGGATTACTGAACAAGCTTCAACTTAATCACAAAACATGTGGCATACAACAGTGTCCCAAGAATGATGTTAGAAAATTTCTTATAGCTAAGATACACCTTTGTAAAAGATATCAGAATTGGGAAATTTGTTCCACACCAAAAGAAGCTTTTAGTAGTGGATATGTTTATCCCTAACAGCCACACATGCTGCACAGTGATGTGACATGCTCTCTACAAAATGGTTCAGGAGCTGTCTTGGCACTCCTCACCAAGAGCAGTGCGGGAGTCTGGAACTGAACTTAACAGAGGCTGAAGGAATGCAATTCGCCTTCCTAACGCATGCTTGGTATGTCCTGTGGGATTCAGACCCGGGGACATCGCTGTTAAATCCATGCGAGTTGATCTTCTCCTTCAACAAATTCATCCACCAGAGCATCTCGATACGGACGTCATCGGCCATAAAGAGTAAGTCTGGACTAAGTGCACCACTGAAAAGCTGAAGATGTGATAGGAGTACCTCATCCCTGTACCTCTCAGGGTTTAATGTATGTCTCCGAGCACCAATGAAGATGTGCAGCTTCGTGCGGTCATTCAGTACGATGCCTCCCCACACCGTGACGCCATCACCACCAAACTGGTCTCTTTCCACCATGTTCCTGGGCTACCATGTGCTCTACAAAGTAATTTGCAACGAAAATCATTTCGCAAACTGAAACGGGATTCTTCTATGAAGAGCACTTTCCTCTTTCCTCTTTTCATTTTCGAGTTTTCATTATTATACTTAACTTTTGGACACTAGTGTACATGGTATAGTTCTAAGAACGTTATAACAGACGGAAATAGCGTTACACAGGTGAAAAAAAGTGTGTGAAATCTTATGCGACTTAACTGTTAAGGTCATCAGTCCCTAAGGTTACACACTACTTAACCTAAATTATCCAAAGGACAAACACACACACCCATGACCGAGGGAGGACTCGAACCTCCGCCGGGATTACGTAGGTGACATGTCTATCAAGAAAAGAAAGCTCGTCGCACGAGACGGCCTGTACATTAAGGCCAAGTACAGTATCTACAGCAGGAAATTAATTTTGAGAAACAAGCTAGAGCGTTTTTGAGACTTGGAGCAACGTTACCTCTGGTGAAACACAGGAGCATCTGCACGGACGTACAAAAGCAATTAGGAGTTAATTAAAGCCAAAGTTTTACGCGAACTAAATTCCCAGATAATTAACTTCCAGCCTTATCCTTTGTTTGTGTTTGTTCTTTGAGGAAATTGTTTTTATCATGCACTTCCGGGGGTTAAGGCACACACCCAGTCTCCATTGTTTGACCATGCGGGGTGCGGTGGTAGCTACACAAGATTATCAAAGATTGCGCTTAAATAATAAATCCTAGGCATTAAACATAGCTTATTTTGTAATCATCCACTTGAATCTTATTTATCGTCTAGCTGTTTAACATCTGTGTTTAGCTACATTGTTAGTTTCCGTTAATGAAGTTCTGTTCCTTTCTTCTCTACTCTCCAGTTACGCCAAATTTGAGATTTTTGTGTTTATAGGCTTCCCAAAACATTTATCACTCTTTCTGCTTCAATTCATAGTTCAAAATGACTGTTCTATGAACTTAGTGATCTATTCATTGACAAAATTATTGGTAGCAACATCGATGAACGAACGGGCAAATCCTTGCGGTTAATGATTCTAGAAGCAATCTCTTTCATTCTTCCAATCTTGTCATAGTATATTAGATTGTTGATATACACAGTTCTACCCTTAGCTATGTCTTTTCATGAAAATTTGTGTGAGATCAGTGACTCTGTAACAGAAATTTGTCTTCATTGAGAATAATACAATTGTCTGATTAATAATCAGGAGCAAATACAGTATAAGGGGCGATCAAAAAGTTTCCATTAGAAAGCGTTGTTGCAGTATATATGCAACCCACGCGACTCCGATGCGGGTATTTAAGCACCGACATGTAGGCAATGGTTTAGTGTGGTGTTCGAACGGAAATTTTTTGTTCGCCTCTAATATTATGAGTAAGAAACATATGCATTTATTATAGCACAATAACGTGTTGGATTTGAGAACGGTATTTCAGAACACATTTTGTGCGGCGAAATAAACTATTTTATCAGCTTATAAGTAAAGCTGCCGATTAAATTTCTTGCAAAATCATGCACGCAAGTAATATACAGGGTGTTTCAGAAGTGATGATCAATATTCGGGGATTTGACAGGAATGATCATTAGAAACAAAAAAGTCTAGTAAACGTGGGCTCTAAAACGCATATCTTAAGAACTATGAGCAGTTCCTGATCTTCGATACTGTGAAGCAAATCTCTTCTACTGCAAGCTCTTTGCTTTTCATATTTTGGGAAATGGTAGTATGGACCAAATGAAGAAAAAACTGCCCAGTGAACATGTGCTCTAAAATGCATACCTTAAGAGCGAAGAACACTTGTTCATCTTCGCTACATTGAAAAACAATGCTTGCAATGAACAGGTGCTTATAACTTTTGAGGTATGCATTTTAGAGCACATGTTTACCGATCATTTTTTTCTTGTTCTGGTCCATACTAAAACTTCCCAAAATATGGAAAGCAAAGAACTGGCAGTAAGAGAGATTTCTTTCATAGCATCGAAGACCAAGAATTGCTCATAGCTCTTAAGGTATGTGTTTTAGTGCCTATGTTTACCTGATTTTTTTGTTCCGAATGACCATTCGTGTCATATCCCTGAATATTGACCATCACTTCTGAAACACCCTGTATGGAGATCGGGAATGCATCCTAATTACTGACATTAGAGCAAATATAGAGCGAAACAACTGAGTCTTATACAGGGGAAATCAAATATATTCTGGACTCGTTGATAAAAAAGACGATTAGATTGAAACCCTTGTCGAGAGGAAGATTTTTTGAGGAGAGGCTCTAGTTCGTTAGAAAAAGTGGAAAGTGGGGGGAACGGATTGGACTTCACATTACTGAAGGAGGTATCTGGACTTTGAGAAGGTTCAGAACAAAAAAAAAAAAAATAAAAAAAAATAGCCTACATCGCTACCAGCGTACGAGTCACTGAGACCGTATGTGAGTGTGTTTTTTATACTTAATACTTTGGTACTTATCCTGATGACCAGGGGAAGGACGGGAGTCAGACTGCAAGCTCGGAGAGGAGTTGTATGTAATCTTCCTCTCTCTTAGCATATTGAACACCCGTTCTCATCCATCTCAAGTCTGAACGTTACGCCAGCAAACTTGCTGTCAGCGTTAGTCAGTGATGATATTATGCTATATATCTTGATCAGATATTCGTTTCAGTTTTACGAGGTATCAGTTAGGATAATGTACAGTTCCCTTAAAGTTTTTTCATATACTTCTGTGTTTTGAAGGGAGCTGATCACACACAACTTTCAGACTAACATAAAAATGAATTTTATCCATAGTGGACATAAAAATCCTCTAAGAGATTGGAAAACACTTAAAGGCATTGTTCAGACTAGCTGGCAGTAGAGCTACGCCTTTAATAGCCGAAATCCAAACGAGATCCGATTGACTCTTAATGAGAGGAGTTTTGACTCTGTGACGAGCAGGGTTTTTCTGGATATCGAACTTCTAGCAATATTAAATAAGACAGAGAAGAGGAACGGGTTGGTGGTTCGGGCCTTGCAATATATGTCCGTGCCAGCACACCCCCGTCCCTTTAACAAAGCCGCTGAAGTGGCACTGTCCCTTGTATCCTTTTCAGTGCACGGTTCACACATTTTTCCTCTGTATCGAATTTTACGGTCCTTAACTCAACTTTCAGTAAGAAATAACAAAACTGAAGCATATACAGTTGACGATTGAGTATTTCTTCGGATTACTTTGGTAGCTGTAACTTACTGTATTAGCCATAGACAGTAAGTATAAGGGGCGAATAAAAAGTTTCCGTGCGAACGCCACACTAATACGTTGCCTACCTGTCGGTGCTTATATACGCGCATCGGAGTCGCTCTGGGTTGTGTATACGCTGCAGCAACGCCTTCAGACGGGAACTTTTGGATCACTCTTTATACTTGTCTCATTGAATAGGGTTCAATGGCTCTGAGCACTATGGGACTTAACATCTGAGATGATCAGTCCCCTAGAACTTAGAACTACTTAAACCTAACTAACCTAAGGACATCACAAACATCCATGCCCGAGGCAGGATTCGAACCTGCGACAGTAGCGGTCGCGCGGTTCCTCACTGAAGCGCCTAGAACCGCTCGGCCACGCAGGCCGGCATGGAATAGGGGAGCAACGTACTACAGCAATTAGGATCCTGGACTCATAATTAAGAGACATGGGATTCCAATCTACTTCCGACGGCTCTGATTTGGATTACCCGTAGTTTCACAACATTTCATCGGGAGAATACAGTAATGGTTGCTTAAATAAGGCAACGGCGGATTTCCTTCCTTGTTCTTGATCATAACAGCTAGCGTCTGTCTCTAATGGCTTTGATATTCACAGAACGCTACCTCTAGCTTCCTTCCTTCCTTCCATCCCCTAGACAGAAAACCTGTCTCCAGTAGCACTAACGACGTGGAAAGTGAGATGTATCGGCACTGGAGACGCTGCTGCTGCCGGGAGTGATTTACGAGTAAAGAGGTAGCAGAATATACTGGCCAGTCACTGGCCAATTCCCTTTTCTGTTGTACAGGAAGATTCAGCTGCCCCCACCCTATAGGTTTAATGCAACGCGAAACGCCTTCAAAAACCATATGCAGGGTTTTCATTTTCTCTCGCTCGCTACGTGCAAACTATTGCACTTACAGAAAAAAAAGAACAGGACCCTTTGTAGGAAATTTTGTACTAGATTATGTTTTCGCTAGAGACCGTAGTTTTCGAATTGTTCAAGAAAAACGCACAAAAGTGACCTTCAACTGCGTTTTTTCTCGAAAGACTCGAAAAATGTGGGCTCCAACGAAAACGCGTTCCAATACAGTAACTACATTAGATATCCTACAAAAAGGACCCACCTTTTTTTCTGTAGGACTAATAGCTTTCGCATAGTAAGCGATAAAGTGTGAAAATTTCGCGCGTGGTTTTTGAAGGCGTCGTGGGTTGCACAAAACCCGTAGGTAGGGGCAGCCGAATCGCCCTTTATAATGACCGAGCGTCTGTATGTCGACAAGAAAATGTTCGGAGGAGAGTTGTGCTGCAATAGTGTCAGTGTGCTCTGGATCTCGTGGAAAATACAGAGCAAAGAGGCAGAATATTGGTTTATGAAAAGAATGCTCAAATGGTTCAAATGGCTCTGAGCACTATGGGACTTAACATCTGAGGTCATCAGTCCCCTAGAACGTTGAACTACTTAAACCTAACCAACCTAAGGACATCACACACATCCATGCCCGAGGCAGGATTCGAACCTGCGACCGTAGCAGTAGCGTAAAAGAATGCCTATAAAACTTATCATATGTGAATGCGACCAAGTAAACAAAATTCAGCTGGAATATGTAAGCGCAGTTCGCTAGTATTTAGTAGAGCGATATGGTATGAGTCTCATCATCGATTACTTTAGTTGACAAGTGAGGAAAGGACAAAGCCTAACTCAGACATTTCCCTGTTTCACAGCAACGACATTATTTCGTAGTATGTCGTGAGGTCAAGGAGTAATTAACTATGTGCGAGAAAAGAGGGTGCTTGCGAGCCCACAGGGGATATTAACTACTTCCCACCATCCTCTGTGCCCCAGGGTGAGAGATTGAGGACGGACACTTTAGTTTTAAAGGCAGTACTTAATAATGATGACGAACCTTAGTCAGAAATTAAATTGTTTTTGAGATATATTTAGAGCAAATATCGCGTAAGTGGCAATCGAAAAGTTTCCATTCGAAGGCCACGCTAGGGCCGCGCGGTGTGACTGCGCGGTTTAATGCGCCATATAACGGATTGCGCGGCCCCTGCCGCAGGAGGTTCGAGTCCTCCCTCGGGCATGAGTGTGTGAGTTGTTCTTAGCATAAGTTAGTTGAAGTAGTGTATAGGGACCGATGCTGTTCATTTTGGAACACAACCTACGACCAGGCTTAGAGACAGAAGTGATGACACTTTCTGCAGGACCTGATCATCATTTTGCAGGACAATGCTCAAGCACGTACAGTGAAAGCTGTTACTGATTTGTTTGACTGTTGGGGCTGCTAAGTGCTATACCACCTACTGCACTCCCGTGACTTAAGCCCTCGTGAGTTCAACTCGATTTCTAAACTGAAGGAAACACTTCAAGGCATTCGCTTCAGAACTGCTACAAATTCGTCGGGCAATAGACCGCGCTGCTTGAACTGTCAACACAACTGGCACTGCTAAGAGTATCCTACGACTTTCACATCTTTGGCAACGGGTTATACACAATGCTGGTGACTAAACTGAAGGTCAGTAAAACTTTGAAACACTTATCAATTTTTACGAGCTGCAAATAAATAGTCGCCACTATTAAAGTTTCAACCCTCGTATTTATCGCGAGTGGTAGCGACCGAACAGTTGTTGGTGGTGGTACGACGCGGAGTCGCATGGAGAGAAGCCGCAACGGGAGAGGTCGCAGCCTGCTAGTAGCACCGGAGTAGATTTTGGTATTAATCGAGGATTTTTGGTAATTTGCCTTTTTGCTGCAAGTAGCTGTTGCTTGCTTGCGCACTAGGGGATTTTGTCAGATTTGTGTATGCACACATTGAAAGTAATATTCATATCTTTGTTGTGAGCAGATAAGTGATTATTGATTACAGATGTTGTGGAATAATTAAAGTTTTTGCGAATCAGACTATCCAAGGGAAAGAAAAGTTTGAGTAAAGTTTGACAGTGTATGAATCTCCAATTTCCAGAATATAGTAAATTAAAAGTTTTATTGATTCCTTTCTTTCTTTACACTGCTCAAGCCTTGTTGACTGAACCCCTCATGATCATTTAATTTCTATAAGAAGAAAACAAAGGGAGGGTTGCATCAGTATTTCTGACCAAGCATTGCACTGTGCACGGATCGCAGTATTTCTTTTGAATTATTTTAGCACGTTCTTGGATACAATATATTTATGCAGCTGCAGCGGCAAAACGAGGTAAGCTATCTGTTGCGTACAGGAGCATTGCAGTATAATTGTTAGGAGAGGTTAGAAAATATTTTAAAAAATCGCAGTCAGATCCTAGAGAATTGATTTTTCGTGATTTATAGGACGAATAATTAATTTCTGTTTTGTTACCTATCAGAATACTGACATGTCGGAATAAGATTTTCATTACATAAGCTGTACGGCTACACATCAGATTTTATGATAACGATAGTAAAAATTCACATGATTGTCTTGCAACAACTTTTAGAGAAAAAATAAAGGTAACGATAATATTGTCAGAGATAAAGCTTTACAGATTTCTTTACGTCTTTCACCAAGCTTATAATAATTACAAGTTCAGCGTCAAGAATATCAGAGAGGATGGGGTGCGGGTAGGGCGTTTGCCAGGTGCAGCCTACAGCAATACCCGACAGGAATCACTTTAACAAATTCATGGCAATGTGTTTCTGATTCCTGAAATATTATGGTGCCTCAAGCTAAATATCCGTTTTTGTGTGTTAAAACGTACAAATCTCAAATTTATTTCTATTGTCCAGAACAACCACAACTAAAATGTCACATTATTGGAATTTTCTAGATAATTCACTATGTGGGTCTTGATACCGACACATTAGTCTGCACATGTAAGGAAATCGGCAACTGAGTTTTAGGCTAATAAGCAGTTTTTACGCGGAGACATGCGGCTGTGCTCAGTGTTGTAAAAATCGAATATACACAGAAAACAGGCGTACGGCCGATTGCTCTGCTTTGGAAACACTAAGAGGTGGTTAATCTTGGAAAATACACACGTTCTGAAAATTTGTATACAGGTACCATGTTTGAGAGGAAAAACTTCCCTTGTACGAAGGCAATTGACCAGGAGGATGTAGGACCATGTAAATAACTTAACTTTCAAAACCCCACTTGACTATTGGTTTGACTTGTTCATCAACATTTTTGCATCTAATCAAGGACAATAGAGCATATACGACAAACCATGATCCGCTACGAGTCTTTCGTGACCGTATTGCTCAATGTTTTGAATTATTGCTGTAAAGCAAATCTGTATGGCAACAAGAATTGGAGCACTATATCTACTAAAAAGTTCTGTAACAAAGGTCGCAAAGGTCTACAAGTTTTTATAGGGTGTTGTTTGCATTACTAACGTAATGCATTTGTATTTTAAATTTTTGTTTAGTTGTTCCTGTACACGTGATATTATAGTAATCGGAACGTAATGCAATGTTAACGAACTTACTTTAAATTTAAAAATTCGTTTTTTACTATCCCAGTCTAACATACCAACAGCAAATAGCTTGGTAAAAGTCATTGGCGATTATAAGTTTATTACGCCTAATGTCTCAGTAAATAAACCTGAATAACCTGTGACAGCCTGTTAGAAGATATCATTTTAACTTCTTGCAGACGCAATTTGTTATGATCCAGAACAGAAGAAACATGACGGCACGACTCCGGAAAATTGCTGTCCTTAAAACACCCTCGTTTTGAACCTCTAAGTCTGAAATTCCTCTTCAATTGACACTTGCGCCATCAGCAGCAAATTCTGTATTACTATATGTGACTGGCATATTAACCGGGACGCTACGCATATTTTGCGTGGGGTTCTTAGAAAGATTGCAAGTTTGTCTTCATTATGAAGTCTATGCGCGGAAGTTCAGCCACGGAGTTTGAGACACACGTGTCGTAAACTCGGCCTCATCTGAAGTGCAGTATAATATCGTACCCTTGGCGAATATTCCTAAACCGCTGCGCGCTCGAGCGACACCGTGAGAATTTGTCTCGGAAATTAGGGCAGCATTACACGGAAGAATTTGGGGAGGTACTTGCAGCCACATCTCAGCACATGGTGTCTACAGTATGTAGGAACAGGATTGGCACCTTCACGGGTTTTATGATAATATTTTCAGAAAACGCGAATTACTGTCCCAGTAAGTTTGCAGATAGGAAATTCCCAGTATTACCACTTTCATTACATAAGTAAAAATAAAAATAGAAATATATACTGTGGATAAAATAGACGTAGGTCACAAAACAGTCGCCTAGTTCATTTGCTGGGGAAGTGTTCAGAGGCTTATAGACAAATGAGTTTGTCAGCTGAATTAAGCTGCTACAAAGTATTTAACAAAAAGAAGAACGTATTTTCGTCTTTCCTTCCGGGTTAGCGATTCCACTTTTATCCATATTTACTGTGCTAGATGTCATTTTGAGGAATCGGACTAGTGATTAAATATGCATGTAGAAATCTCCAAAATATATCTTCAATCAACAACGCAATAAAAAACCCAGATATCATATAACAAAAGGCAGAAAGGTGACTGTTTAGTATCTCGTCTCTGTGAACTAACTGGGATAGCTAAAATTTTCAAAATCTGTAACGCTTAGTTGTTAAGATAACGACAAGCATTTTAAGAAGAAAAGCGCATTGCGTCAGATAAAGAAAAATGAGCAAGAGATTACTTCTAATACACAGATATAATTGCAGAAATGAAAACATATGTGACATGAAAACATATGAATACTGAAGCTTACGTTTTTATGCAGAATTACAAACAATTTACATTACTTATTTGCACGGTTCCTAGATACAATCAAATGGGAACCGAACACCCACCACAGCGGGACCGTGGGATATTTCTACTCAAAAGTAATCACCACACGGGTTAAGACATTTATCCCACTGGGAAACGAGACGATCAATTCCTGTTTTGTACAACGCGGTCGGCTACTGACAGATCCACGACCGCACTTTCTCGTCCGACTGAAACCGACATCCATTAATGTCTTTCTTCATCTCGCCAAAGATGTGAAAAAGACACCGTAAAATCCTTCAACATGGGAGCCCACAGCGTTTGTTAACGAGCTGTAACAAAGCATTGATCAGGCTCTCTTCTCGACCGTTAATAGTAGATTGCAGCATCTATCATTTCAGCAACGTGGGATTCTATGCTGTCGAACACTGGGTGGCAGTTGTAGAGGTATCCACATTCCATTCTTAATATTGGTGTCTTCAGTTTCATTAGCTTTGGAGAAAAACTATGAAACTTCTTTTAATAGAAGCTTATCCTTAAATATAATTATTACATTCACGGTGTGAATAATTGACATTTATCATTTTGACTCCTGGGGGAAGGTGGGGTATGCGGCCTGACATCATGTACGGCTCCTGCAGGAGTGCGAGATTCGTTCTTTGTGTCTCCACGAGTTTCTATAGTTCCGCCACCTGCAATACGCTTCGTATTGTGTTTAGCTGCGAAAGCCTAATATCCTACAGGCACCTAGTTTACACGATACAGAACAATAGATCCCGCATGTAGTCTTCTTGTACCCTGATGTAAGCCAGAACTAGGTCAATATATTTTTAAGGTCGGACTTTTCATCTCTTCTGGAGCATTTCTACCTCATTAGGTAACACAAATGTCTCATTCCTATTCGAGTATAAGATAATTCGATGTGCGTTTTATTTTGTGGCGTATTGTTGTATTCGTCACCTAGTTCAAAAAAATGACTCTGAGCACTATGGGACTTAACTTCTGAGGACATCAGTCCCCTAGAACTTAGAACTACTTAAACCTAACTAACCTAAGGACATCAAACACATTTATGCCCGACGCAGGATTCGAACCTGCGACCGCAGCGGTCACGCGGTTCCAAACTGTAGCGCCTAGAACCGCTCGGCCACCATAGCCGGCTCGTCATCTGGAACAGGAATTCCTGTCACAAGTCCTTTTGTTACCTGGAAAATCGGGGCGTTCTCCATTTTATTACGTTTCAGGTAGTAGAGCAAGGTGGTAAAAATTAAAAGAGCTCGATCAGATCGTGAAGTTTCTTCACATTCGTTCAGTGGATGGACAATGATAATTAGTGCTTCCTTCTGAAATTCGAGCAACCTGACGTGCGCGATATGTAGTTCCACGCGACGTGGCATCAATGATCTACTTGCTGCGGCCTTCCCTTGCTCGAGCATCGAAAAAACCTTGAAAGTAGAACCAAACCGGAAAAACGCCGTTCTACAGTGTGCTCACGACAAGGTCGTTAGTCATTGTGAACACGTCACGCTAACTTCCTCGAAAGAAAAACGTCGCGTCGTTGATTTTGCCACAGAGGTAATGGCGGTGTTGCGAGAGAGTGTTCCCAGTGAGGAATGTTTTGTAGTCACTCACTTATTTTCTAAATGATGGACATATGAATCGGTCGATGTCGATGTAAAAGAACTATATGTGTACAACGAAAATGTTTTGATTGTTAACTTTCCTTAGTAAGTGAAATAATAACAGTTCCAAGTAGTTCGACATGGTGCTTAAATAAAAATGCGAGAAAGCTCAATAAAAATTTGAAGCTTTTTGACTTGACAAATATACGCTCTCTTGCTACTTTTAACTTACAAATTATCTGGTTCTAAGGTCAACACAGCGTTTGTAACCTAATTTCGCACTTTCATTATATATGACACTCATTATCGACACGATCGCACTTTAATGTCTGTAGCTGCACTTGTTTTCTCGCTGACTGCAAATTCAAAATGCCAAGGTCAATACTAAAGATATAATAAATGACTCAGTCAACAAGTGATTAAAAAATGACTATAACTACACTCGGATCTGTGACAGAACTTACCTATTATTACAAGTGTACCAAGCTATATCGAAATGCTATTTACGAGGGGACTTCAGAACGAAAGTTACACATTTTTATGGCAAGGCAAGTAAAATTTTTTGAATGCTGCACTGAATTTCAAAGAGACACGTATGCGTGACAGTATTTTTCAATAAAGTCTCCGCAAGCAATGGTCGAAAGGAACTACCAATTGTTCAATTCCTCGACTATAGAAATCCGCTCATTGATCAAGGAGCCATTCGAGATCACTTGTGTGAACGTCCTCATCGTTGGAAAATTTCTTAGTCCAGATGTTCTTTCAGTCTGTTCAAATGGTTCAAATGGCTCTGAGCACTATGGGACTTAACATCTTAGGTCATCAGTCCCCTAGAACTTAGAACTACTTAAACCTATCAATAAACTCACATCCATACCCGAGGCAGGATTCGAACCTGCGACCGTAGTAGTCCCGCGGTTCCGGACTGCAGCGCCTAGAACCACACGGCCACCGCGGCCGGCCTTTTAGTCTGTCGAAAAGATGGAAGTCGGACGGTTCAAGATCTTCCTTCCTTTCCGATCATCACCACTCACGTCTGTACGGCCTTGGTCAAATTGTTGGTACCATTTCACTACAGCTGAAGGCGGTATTGTACTTGATCTACATACCGCCTGAATTCTCTCGGTGAATCTGTGTGTAATTAAGACGTTTTCCCCACAAGAATCGTATTGGCCCACATATGTTAACATAAGAGTGTGTTTCAAGTTGCCGTGCAATTTCATTCGCACACTGCGATACACCTGCTACCCATACTGCGGCATAACTGTGTCTGTAGGAAATTCTGAACATGTTCTCTCTCCTTCCAATGTGCCACGCTTGTTGCGCAATTGTCTTAGCGTGGAACAACATACGAACCGTTGTTTATGAAGTTCAAATGGCTCTGAGCACTATGGGACATAACTTCTGAGGTCATCAGTCCCCTAGAACTTAGAAATAGTTAAACCTAATTAACGTAAGGACTTCACACACATCCATGCCCGAGGCAGGATTCGAACCTGCGACCGTAGTGGTCGCACGGTTCCAGACTGTAGCGCCTAGAACCGCTCGGCCACCCCGGCCGGCAGTTTATGAAGTCCCAATGTATTTCTGCGGAGAAGAAACCGGCGAGTAGCTTATAAAAGTCAGTATTGTTTACGTACAATGGATGAAATCTACAAATGAACGACTAAAAGCCTTTGAAATGTGATGCTGGGGGAAGATTATTGAAGAAAACAATGGATCGATCTAGTGCAAAATAAACACGTTCTGCAACGATTCATTGAGAAAAATGCCTAATGAAGAAAATAATGAATTGAAAAGATAAAGTTTTTGTCACATATTGTTACAAGAATGTTCGCCGAAAACTATACTTTGAGGAATGATGGAAGCAAAGAATCGCAGCGGATGGCCTACATATGAGAAAAGAAGGCAGGGCCGCAGCAGTTGCGCTGAAATGAAGAGGAAAGCTGATAAGGAATGGAGAGATGTGTCAAATTAAGCTTAAGCTTGACAGCTGAAAGAAAAAGAATATATCGTGCACTATAAACAAGAAACGCAACTCTCGAACAGGTAGCAGTCATCTGCCACGGTACTAAGCGGTTCTGTCCTTAGCAGACATATTATTCTGTCCTGCTGAGTTTATGCGTTACGAGTTCGGGACTAAAATCTGGTAACTCCGGCAACTACGTCTGAAAGGAAACCCCCTAGAAACCGCATTAACCGAGCACGCCGTACGCACGCGAATCTTTCAACTTGTCACCAGCGGACTCCCCATCAAACAACATCTAGAGGCATGATGTATTGGAGAGTTCAACTTTATCACGGCTATAATGTTCATACCGAATTGAAATTTTGCCGTAGTAAAGATCTCAATGCAAGAATAAAACGAGACACAGGAAAATACAAGAATTACTGCAACTTTACAGCATGCCTTCCTGAAATATCTCCTCTTTGTCAGGGGGAAACATCATCGCTCTGAAGGAGCTATTAAAGAATTCCAGCCTCCCGACAAACGTATGAAGAATCTAACGCTACGGGAACCTAAGCCTTCCGTATTGTATGGCTTGTCAAAAATTCGTAAAGAAAAGGTACCAGAGCGACCAATCGTTAGTTCATCTGCTCTTTTACATATGTTACGTGTTTAACAAAATTATTGAATCCCGTGATCAAGCACAGAGAACATCGTGTTAAGAACTCTCTGATTCTTGCGGAAACTAGAAATCAGACGAAGACAGGACCAGATAAAGTCATGGAGATCCTCGATGCAGTCTCTCTGCTAACGAAAGTACCATTAAAAGACCTGTTAAAGCTATTGATCAGTTATTTCTCCCGTGAAATTTTAAAAATAGTTTCACCACATCTTCACGACCACGCATTTTTTGTTCAGTGGAAATTATTGAGAAAAATTTGAAATTTGTGGTACGTTCTATGGGACCAAACTGCTGTGGTCATCGGTCACTAGGCTTACACACTACTTAATCTAACTTAAACTAACTTACGCTAAGGACAACACACACACCCATGCCCAAGGGAGGACTCTAACCTCCGACGGGGGAAGCCGCGCGAAACGTGGCAAGGTGCCTCAGACCGCACGGCAACCCCGTGCGGCAATTATTAGGAAATGATTGACGGAAATTACTAGGAAATGATTGACGTGGAATGACTTGGCATAGCTGTTCAGAAGAAATGGGAACTCAGTCCGTAAGATTAATTCAGGTCTATCTAGGAAACCAATCCATGCCGGCCGAAGTGGCCGTGCGGTTAAAGGCGCTGCAATCTGGAACCGCAAGACCGCTACGTCGCAGGTTCTAATCCCGCCTCGGGCATGGATGTTTGTGATGTCCTTAGGTTAGTTAGGTTTAACTAGTTCTAAGTTCTAGGGGACTAATGACCTCAGCAGTTGAGTCCCATAGTGCTCAGAGCCATTTGAACCATTTTTGAAACCAGTCCATGATACCGTTCAACCAGGCCAAGAAGACCGACCTATTGTGCGGCTTTCATTCTGGGACGCAACAACGTGTAACATAGGCAGAGTCAACAAACAAGGAGTCAGACCTGTTCTCTAGCCGCCCAGAAAGATTAACCTTAGGTAAAAAATTAGCCTTGACCTGAGAGTTCCAGGAATTTAATACTGTAAAGTATGAGCCACACAGTAGGAAATTTTACTTTATTATATAATCTCTCGAACGGTAACTTCATTGTTCCATTACGGCCAAGCCACGGCCGGTAGTGTTAGCTGCCTGTAAATTCTTTCATCCCACGGTCTAGTAACAGGAAGTCAGCACGGAGGAAGGGCACCTTGGCCACGCACCTCTCTCATGTGCTTACGAGGTAACGCCGCCCCAGGCGTCGCTTAGCAGGCAACGCTCTGGAAAGTTCCATGCCGCCCGCACGGTTTGCTCGGTCCTGACCAATCAGGGCGGAGGGAGCCGCGTGGAGCGTCGAATATACCCAGTCGCCCGCCGCCGGGCCCGCTCACTTGTATTCTTGCTCACCCGCAAGTCGGATGCGCGCCCTGTAGCAGTGTAGACCTCGCTTCTCCCGGTGCTGGGGCACTGTGGACTTAGTTTTGGCAGACAACAACTTTCGGTAGCTTCGCGAACAATGTTTCGCCAGACTGTAAGCTCTGGCTCACCCTCACCTCCCTAGGCCTATGTAGCCCCTTTCAACATGCTTTAGCCAATAAATGGCCTTTCTCTAAATATAATCCTAATCATTCCATAACGCCCATCACCTTCCCATACGCCCATCCTGTGCAATACGTAATGTGGGAGGGTGGCAACTATTATATGGGCCAGTCTATAAGGACAGTCTTTGATCGCTATACAGACACCATCGCCATTTCAAGTACAGATATTTCGAAAAATTTACAGTGGTAAAGAAAATTCTTATGAACAGTGAAAATATTATGTTTAACACACGAGAAATTAGGTTCCAACACTTAACGTCTGGCTATATGTGATTAGTGGTGCCGTGGAAACTAGACTCGTATGACAGAAAGTTCAACAGAGACCGGTTATGAACGCATCAATGCATGGGAGATGGTTCAGAAAAATACTTCACATAATTTACCAGTTGATGTGAGTGGTGGTGCTGTAAGAGAAACTGAACCGCGAGCGGAATGGTAATCTCTGGGCTCAAGAGTGCGCCACCTTAGCATTCACGCGCCCTGTGACGTAAATATGACATAAGATAAACAATAAAATGCCGTCTTCTCTTATCTACCAGGCGTGGATCCCCATCCTCAAAACATCCAATAACTTGCTGGGACACTCTCAGGGTCATCTAATACGTTTTCATAAGTGGAACTATGTCATCACCAGTATTCGTAATTCGCCGTCTCCAGCTTGGCCACAGCCCATCATCGCTTTCGGCTCCAGCCATCGTCATCGCTGTGTATGTCATCTGTCATCACTGAGCCTATTATCAATTTTGTCGACACTCACGACCTCCACTGGAAGTTATCTTTTTACCTGTCGTCGCTTACGGTGGCAGTCATTGCTTTACCTGTCATTGTTTCTGCCAGCAGTCGCATCCTTCGCGAGAAATTGTCTTCGTCGTCAACTGCTTTGTCTTTCTTTGAGCTGTCGTCATCACCAGTGTCTTCAGTGCGATCTTCATCACCGCTCTTCACTTCGCCATTGATATCGATCGTACTCCTGTAATTTGAGCCCGCTGTCTGTTTTCTCGTGATAAGTGGTGGATCGTCTTGTCACCATCACTATAACAGACATAGATATACACCGGTACACCACTCCTAGATACACATATTCCTACAACCACAGCCCCGCCCCACGTTCACTTTCCAAGTATTTTATCTTCTCATTTCTTTCCCAACCCGCTGCCAGAGCGACTCGTTCAATTTATCTACCAACTCTTCTACAGCCATCAAACTTACCCAATATTTCCTTCATAAGTATGTGCAACTGCAGCAACCACCAACCACAAACACAACAACCACGTTAGCACGACATATATCACTAACATTAGTAATATCACGTATAGAAGCATCAACACCTGCACCACCAGCACCAGTAGCAATGCCGGCACTGTATCCAGCTCCATCTCGTGCACCAACGCCATCACCATCACCATCACAATAAACAGTGCAAGCGCCTTTGTCATCACCAGTCCCATTACTACCTCCATCACGAGTACCAGTGTCATTACACAACATTCAACCAACCCATATCCTCTAATCTGCCAACCAACACATCTGACCACTCTCCTCAGCCAGTGTCCCCTACGAATCCAATTTCTCTCCTTACAAAATCCTTCAATTCCAACCTTCATTCACAAATACTCCGAGAACATCCCACTTTTGGGACCCACGCCAACGTTACCCTCTTGTCTGTTCGTCGTCCCAAAAAACCATCTCCCACACACCATCCGCCGACCGTTATGTCTATGGTCAAAGAAGCTGATTCCGAGACCACAGCAGAGAACGTCACACAGAAAGCAAATTCGAACCCTGACCTGACAATCTGCACTTTGATCCGTATCCACAATAACCATGGATTCACTTACCTTATCATACTTACAACTGCAGAATCCCACTTCACTGAAAGACCCAACGTCTACATAGAGATTGCACCAACAAGAAATTGTCTTTCACCTGTAATACTTTCAATGGAGCCCATCAATCATAGTCAGGGATTTTCACCTGCTTCGAGATGACTGGGTGTTTTTGTTGTCCTCATCATTTCCTCACGATTCATGAAAGAGGCGAGACTGGACTGAGCAAAAGTTGGGAATTTGGACGGACGCTGATAACCACGCAGTTGAGCACCCCACAAACCAAACATCATCATCATCATCACCCATCAATCATATTCTCACAAGTGCAAAGCCAAACGATTCCCAACGAAACCCAAATTCGCCTTCCCCACCCCGCGAGTAGCTGACTCTATTTATCCAAATAAACTACCTCCGTTCCCTTCCCATAATGAATATATCGTTCGAGTGGTCGCAGTAGTCTTGTAAATCATCCACACATTCCAACAAATTACTCTGCTCTCCCACCCCAATGACAGATGACAGGACAATAACGAACATTCCTTTTGCTTTAAAAGGTAAGGCAAAGCAGTAACACGACCATCTGGAACTGAATGAGGCTATCGAAGCTATAATCAGCAGCCAATGGCAATACCAACTGCAGTTGTACAGCTCACTTTACAGTTCTGAAGATTTCAAAGCGATGATTAACTCTCAGTCTGTGATTGATTCATATCCTAAGCTGGAAGAACAGATTTCAAAATTGGTTGGTTGTATGTATTTTACCAAGATGGATCTTAACGAAGCATCCCTTTGGACGAAGACACACAGAAATTTACAGTACTAAATACTCCATTTGGTGTCTAACATTAAAAAATGTTACCCTTCGGAAAATCCAGGCAAAACTCCAGAGGATCTCTTACACAATTTGGAATACGTTTTCATAATTCTACAAGCGGCAAATTTGAAATGCAACGAAGACAAGTGCATCCTATTTTAACATGAAGTGCAATACTTGTTGGTTTGGGGTGTGTTTCCCACGGTGCCACAGGAAAATGCCAGGGGAAGCTATATACAAGCTCCCACCAAATACATACACCGGTAAGTAAGGAAGCATGAAGCTAGACGGCTTTATCACCTCATCGCTCTCCCCCCTCCCCCTGCCCACAAGGAGAGGGATTTTTTTTGTACCAGGCTTAAAGGTACACAAAAAACACCACAACACGGCGCAACCACACAGGCATAACCACTCGCCTTGCGCCTGTCAGTTCCAAGCAGCAGCTTAGCAGTTCCTATTTACAGAGTAACGGAATAATCACGAGTGTCATCGTGAAAACGTGGGACAAGGAATTAGCCTCCCCGAAGAATATCTAAACATATTATCACATTCAGGCAGCCCTTGGGCAAGAGTGGTTTACTGGCTAATCCTTACAACCGGCTCTGCAACACAGAAAACATGGCCACTACAACATTAAATTCAAATGGGCTTTCTCAAGACGCGAAAATTCTGACAACGGGTACAACATTGAAGATCAGTGACCCGAATATCGAAGGCATCTGTAAAAGCAAATGTGAATATCTCTCACGTATGTGTGGTGAGAACAATGTGGGCATAATTACTCTAAAATAAATATACACAAAAGATGACAGTGATCTCCAAATCAGAGGAAAAATTCGAGGATATAAACTGGTAGATGCTCTTCAAGACGAACACCATGTGTACGAAATAGCAACATACTTAGGATGATCATAGCTGATTACAGAATGGTTTTCAAGGACTCCACAGACAACATTTTTATCTTGGCACTGATGACATATGGGACTACTATTATCAACATCTACAAACCTCCAATAGTGGTCTGGCTTACAGCCCCATTCAGACATCTTACTGACCCTGACACCTACGTCTGAGACTTCAGTAGGCACCACTATGCTTGGGGATATAAGGATAATGATATAAATGGCAACATCTTAAATGGTTGAGTGTCCTTGAACACTCTGTATTTAGAGTTTAGTGGAAAGGACTAAGCAACTTTCCGATAGGCAAGGTGGCAGAAAGACTGAATACCAGACTTACGCTTTATCACTACCGGCCAAGCTAATGGAAATGAGCTGGCAAACAGGAAAATTATAGACGCTTTGCCACATAGCCAATATAGGCCGATTTTCATTGATTATATCATCTAGATACCGTTAGTAAATTCAACTGCTAAAGCTAGCTGGAATTGTTGATTTCATTCCTGTGCAAATTAAGAACTGTCAAAGAGGTAGCAAAAAGAACGATACCCAGAGGAACCAATACATCCCAGGATGGTCTTATGAGTGTGATGAGCTATACGACGTGTATCAACTTACTGATTCAAATAAAACATCAGTCGAACTTCTTCAAGCACTGAATGACCATAGAAGAAGGAAGTGGCAAGAAGCTATAGAAAGCCCCGACTTCACCCATTCGAGTCGTAATGCGTGGCAGCTAATGAAGAAATTGGGTGCAGGTTCTGGGCCTGAGAAATGCCAACACAACATCAGACCAAACGAAGTCGCGACACGCTTATTGCAGAACTCTAAGGCAGAGAGAACAAGAACCACACTAGGCTTGTGAAGACACAGTTATCATCCAAACCCTCTCAGCTAGTCCCCCATCCAGAGGTCCCAGGCGAGTTCACAACCGATGAGGTGGAGCAAGCTTAGGCAAGTGTGCATACAAACAAAGCAGCTGGTTTCGAGGAAATATATCCGAGTTCCTGAAAAACGCGGGTCCGAAAACTAAGCAGTGGCTGTTACAACTACACAATATGATAATTATCACTGGAAAATTGCCAATAAAACTTAGGGCTGCAAAGGTAATATGCTGGCCGGGGTGGCCGAGGGGTTCTAGGCGCTACAGTGTGGAACCGCGCGACCGCTACGGTCGCAGGTTCGAGTCCTGCCTCGGGCATGGATGTGTGTGATGTCCTTAGATTAGTTAGGTTTAAGTAGTTCTAAGTTCTAGGGGACTGATGACCTCAGAAGTTATGTCCCATAGTGCTCAGAGCCATTTGAACCATTTTTTTTGCAAAGGTAATAGTTGTCAAAAAACCTGGTAAACATGGCAACGAAGCAGCACATTACAGAGCCACATCACTACTTAGTGTAGTTTATAAACTACCAGAAAGACTGTTGCTAAACCGTATTCAACTGCACTTCCATCAATATGATGAGAAGCAGCAGCAGTAAGAGAGTTCCAAAAGTGTTTCACTCACCAGAACTTACTTCTATGAAATCAACTACAGAACGCACCTGCCAGCAGACTCAAATCTATAAAACCACCCTGGGCAACGCAAGATGAACAATGACAAAACCAGCGGCTGTATTTGAATCTAACGTCGTTTATTCTTTTAAACATGCTACCAGTTTCGACACCACATGGTGTCATCTTCAGCCCCTGCATATGGAAACATACATAACATGACGAAGGGTATGAGAGCACAGACAACATAACTCATAGTTTCTGACTAAAAAAGATAAATCACATCATAAAATTATATAATGAAAATATGGTAGTGTTATTCACACAAAAAATTTGCATCTAACTTACCTGCAATTTTTGCACCAATGACGTAATGGAGGAGAACCCATACGTACAAAGACCTACAGCAGCAAAGCGATCACAGCCACATATATCCCTAACAACCACTGTCAATATGTATCCATAGGATTAAAGTGGCATACATAATATGCGTCGACGAATTATTGCCGAGAAACATCTTATGTGGTAAAGTCACTATTTACATGTAACAATAGGCTATACTGAGTAACATGGTGAAAGTCAATCAGTAAAACCAGTAGCCCCATATGTGCAATTACACATACTGGACCATAAACTAAGAAAAACCCATATAGAAACCCAGCAGAATAAAACCAAGAACATGTGCATATTAGCACACAATTATATGACAAAGAACTCCGAAGATTCCATAATGATGGAAACCCAGGTAATAACTTACGCAAACTTGACAAATGTCGAGGGCATCCGTACACGTCCCAGACGAAACGCATAATGCATATCTTATATCTATGCACACCTAAACCGCACCATGGTAGCGGTACACCAGTGTAACCAAACTGTGCGCCATACGTTTTGTCTGGGACGTATAAGGATGCGCTCGATATTTGTCACGTTTGCTTAAGTTATTACCTGGGTTCCCGTTATTATGGAATCTTTGGAGTGTTTGTCTTGTTATTGTGTGTTAATACGTACATGTCCTTAATTTTATTCTGCTGGGTTTCCGTATGAGCGTTTCTTAGTTTATGGTAGCGTATGTGTAGTTACACATATTCTTCTGTCATGCTATGTATGTTTCCATATGCAGGCGCTTGAAGATGACACCAAGTGATGTCGAAACTGATAGCAAATTTTAAAACGAATCAACGACGTTAGATTCAAATACAGCCGCTGGATTTGTCATCATTAAAGTACTACGTGTCTGGCTGCAGTCCCACTTCATAAATTTCTAGAGACTCTTGAGTATGATGTTTGTCAAGAGTGGAAAGAGGTTTTGCAGCAGTGTCCTCCGACTAATTCTCATCTCATAACTAACCTTAACAGAGGTGTGAATGGATTTGGTCTTCCAAGAGAACTATGGACACCCCTGAATCGATTCCGTACAGGGCATGGAAGATGTGGCGCCTGTTTGTATAAATGGGGGTCCAAAGATGCACCGGTGTGTGATTGTGGTGATCCTGTGCAAACTATGCGGCACCTGATTGAAGCGTGTATACTATGAAAATTTCCTTGTGGACTCAGCGAGCTGCATTTGGTGACACAAAGAACTGTAGAGACCTAGATATTAAGTTAAAATATTTTCTCTCGATTGTTTGTTTACTTGTTTACATTACGTATATTTTTGTGTTTTTTTAACCTTTTATACATGAAGTTCTTAAACAAGACTGTAAAATGACCATGTTAGCCATACGAATAAATAAAATAAATAAATCGTGAAAATAACATAGACTGCCAAGAGACAGAGAAGTTATGTAGACATCGTTGTATTAGGTGTAGGACATCCAATACCACCCATTAGACTGTAACCAAGTTAAGTATCATTTTGTAACACACTGTTAATAAGTGATACTGGTTATTCCTTATTGTGTTGCCACATTTCTGTTTTAGTGTCACCACCTCCCCCACCCTCGCCACAAACCCACGTTCCCGCAGCCGATTTTCTCAAAAGAAAAGACTACGTTAAGATTAGGCAGGGCTGTATTCAGTGGTACCAGGGGTAATATGTGCATAATGATGGGTTTGTGGTTCACTCGTGATTGTCATCGGCGATCAGGTGGCATTCAAGAGGCATGACCGTGCGCCCTTTGTTTAGATTCTGCAGGTAGTAACAGTGCTGAGTTTAGAGAAGAATAGTGTTTGCAACATTCATTCCACGGTACAACCGTACCCCCCCCCCCCCCCCCGCCCCCCGACGAACAAGTTCAGCTGTTTGCACGGGGTCGTAATTTGGCCCTGCGGGAAGGTGGATAGATGGATGGACGAATCGGCATTACTGCACATGTTGGGCGCGTTGTATCGCGTTGTATCGGTGACCCGTCGCTCTGCTTTCATCAGTGGTCTATGGAACATTTCCCCACCTGTAGACCAGGTTCTCGACGTCCGTGTAGTACAGACGCACGTGAAAATCGTCGCGTTGTGCGTGCAGCTGTGTCAGACCAACATCATCCAACGAAGAAATCTGGTCACATGTTGCACCTGCTGTCTGAGGACCAATGAGAACTGTCTGCTTGCGGAAGGACTATGATCACGTGTGTCTGTGGCCAGGCATCCACCGACACCACGACACCACCAAGAACGACTACTCTGGTGTCGTGCAAGAGTCAACTGGAGAGTGGAATGGCGTTCTGTTGTCGTCAGCGATGAGAGTAGGTTCTGTATGTATGCGTGTTATGGACGTGCATGTGCACGTCATAGACATGGTGAGCGGACTATTCCGGAGTGCATTCGCTCACAACAAACAGGTTACACCACAGGCATTTGGGGGCATCAGTTACAACTCGCGGTCACATTTGGTGTTCCTGCAGCGTAAATTAACCAATACCCGCTACACTGCACAGGTTGTTATCCTTGTGCTACTCTCGTTTCTTGGAAGGGAAGGTGATACGCTTTTTGAGCTGGACAAATCACGTCCACATGCGGCTGCAGCGGAGCAACTAGTTCTTCGTGATGTACAACAACTCCCTTGTCGAGCAAGATCACCAGGTCTCTCACCAGTTCAAGATATATGGGACTTGACGAAGGAGGAGCTTACTCGTTCTCCAGAGCTTGCAAGAACTATTACTGAATTGCAACAAAAGGTGCAAGATTGTAGCGACAGTCTATCACAGGATGACATTCAGCAGATTTATGAACGTTTTCATGCGAGAATGCACGCTGGCGTTGACGCCAGAAGAGCGAGGGGGTACACTGTGTATTGACGTGCCTGTTTTGGCACCGTTCACTGCGACTTGTGTGTTTCCTTTGGTTTGAGTTTGTTATCATCGACAATGATGAACTACCTGTTTCATCACTGGTCAGTGAAATAACCTTGTCCTGGGTTATGTTCATTTTTTCTGGCAGTGTAGTTAATCTTGTAATTTTTGTTTTTATATGCATGCATCTAAAACAAAAAAATGGCATGTCATAAAGAAGATAAAACCTAAATCCAAATTGACGTGGGTAACGAACTAATTGCGGAAGTTGACTTATTAACTTATTTAGAAGAAAGACCTACTGGCATGAACAGAGAAAAACAGATATCAGAAATGGAACTACTCAAGCAAAAGGTGTCTTCAACAAGAAGAAGAAGTCCTTGACTTCAAAACGCACCAGCCTTCAAATCACGAAAAGGTTTCTCAAAGCCTATGTTTGGACTGTGGCATACTATGGTTACGACACACGAACTCTGGGGACTGAGGAAGAGAAGAAATTAAATCCGTTAGAGAGTCGGTGTTATAGACTCATACTCAAAATAAAATCGACTAACATGGTTGCGAACGAAGAGGACCCCATAACTTTGGGTGAGTAGAGAATCCTGCGGAAGTTAATTCTCAAAAGATTACTGCAACTGATTAATCATCTAATGAGACACGAAGGACTCCTGAACAGAGTAACATATGGGTATGTTAATTGGGGGAGTTCTAAAGGAAGACTACGATGAAGGTAAATAGATGTGTGGATGTAAGGACGACGCAGAAATCAAGAGGAAATCAGAAGGTAGTGAGGAGTGGTGATATGCTGCCAACTTAACTGCTGCCAGTCAATCCCTGGACTGATCACTACAGAAGAAGCAGATACATGCAATTAACACTTTGCCGACCGGCGACACCACAGTGGTGTCGTGAACATAGTATCGCGCAGTGGCTGGTGACAGCACTTAAGTATCTTTTTCATTCTGTTGGTGTTTTGTTTAGGTAACAATAAGTGACACACGCCGACAAGTTTTTTGTTTTTATAAATACTTGTGCACTTTTATCTTCGCAGACGAAAGAGAGGATACGATTAATTACGATGAATGCGCGGACGTCTTGTCTGACGTTCCGGACGACTTGCCCGATTGGGAAGAAGACATTGGATAAAAAAAAATGAAAGTGAAGCAGGATCGTCGGGAGATAGTGAAATACGTCCGAGATGAATTCGGCGAACATTACGGTTGCCAACTGATTCGGATGAATCAGACGAAGAAGACAGACTGTGATTTACTGAGGACCAGTAATAAGTTTGAAGGATCTCCGGGTTCACACATATTTCCCAAAGATACACAGATCGTCATGGATATATTGTATAATGTATATTGGGAACGATCATTTGAATATACGAGCAACGAAACTAACAAGTATTACAGTCAAAATTGCAATAGAAAGAAATTGGATTTAAAAAATGCCACATTTGTCGACGTTACGGAACCGGAACTTAGAAAATGGTTTGGGCTTGCTATCCTTATGGGAATTGAAAAAAAGCCAGGATCGATGATTACTGGTCAAAGAATCTGTTGATAGACATCGATATTTCGCAAAACGATGTCCCGCAACCGATTCAGACGAATATTATCATTTTTACATTTTTCCGACAACAACAATAAGCCGGAGAATGCCGACCGGTTTTTCAAAGTGCAATTCGTAATTGATTATTTTTCCAAAAAGTTTAAAGAAACGTTTAATCTAAGTCAAAACATCTCAACTGATGAAGGACTGATACCGTGGCTTGGAAGTTAAAGTTTACAATCCGTCTGCCGGCCGGAGTGGCCGTGCGGTTCTAGGCGCTACAGTCTGGAACCGAGCGACCGCTACGGTCGCAGGTTCGAATCCTGCCTCGGGCATGGATGTGTGTGATGTCCTTAGGTTAGTTAGGTTTAATTAGCTCCAAGTTCTAGGCGACTGATGACCTCAGAAGTTAAGTCGCATAGTGCTCAGAGCCATTTGAACTATTTTTACAATCTGTCTAAAATTACGAAATATGGCATACTCATTCGGATGCTGTGTGATTCGAGTACGTGATACATTTTCTCATTCAAGATATTTTCCGGCGCGGGCCAACCTTTAGCAAAAACAGTGATGGAATTAAAGACACCTTCTTATGGAAAATGACATCACCTCTACATGGATAATTCTTATAACAGTGTAGAACTTGCAGAGAAGTTATTTGAAAAGAAAATTCGAGTTTGTGGAACGATACGGCAAAATAAAGGATTTCCGGAAAAATTAAAGCGCAAAAAAGTCAATGTGTTTGAAGCTCGTCATCAGCGGAAAGGTGACAAGCGACCGGCGACAAGCCAAGTAATCCGAATTAGCGCTGCCGGCGCCAAGCGAATAAATTTGATCGAGACGTGCGGACGGCAAAGTGTTAACACTGCTTGATAATGAGCGAAATGAGTTTGTAGCTTGCAACAAATAACTTGTAATAAATAAATAAATATCGTTACTTATAGTCTTACAAAACAAAGAATTTACTCATAATAGTCACAGAACGAATACATATCTACTATGGCCATATTAATAACCTTCGCCGCGCGGGATTAGCCGAGAGGTGCAGGACGCTGCGGAGGTTCGAGTCCTCCCTCGGGCATGGCTGTGTGTGTTTGTCCTTAGGATAACTTAGGTTAAGTAGTGTGTAAGCTTAGGGACAGATGACCTTAGCAGTTAAGTCCCATAAGATTTCACACACATTTGAACATTTTTGAATAACCTTCAAACTGCTCGTCAGCCTCTGTTTGAACATTGAAACCGTCTCTCGTACGAACTAGTTCCAGTATTCATGATATTATGTCCCTGCATTTTGTGCTTGCTGCGTGTTTCTGAGTATAGCCGGGCTCTGTTCTTTCCTCGTCAAGGAAAGCAGTCACACGAGAGAAAGGGAAGAGCGTAATGCACTTTCGTAAGTTTTGAAATGTCCCCTTAGAAAAATTAGTGAATTACTGTGCTGGTAAATCCCTTACGTTATTTGATTTTCAAACAGCTGAGCAGAACTGAACGTACTCAGACATTTCGCTCTTTACCTATTCTGATCAACACTAAACTGACACACAAAATTTTTAGCGCAACGCAATCTGACTTTCAAGAATCCCTGCAAAAGAATGACCCTGACTAACAATAACCTATACCTTTCATGAATCACTTACCTCACAAAAATCTTCGTTACTCGAACTACTGCAATAGAGCGAGCGCCACTACTGCCAGCTAAATAAAAGATTCAAACTACTGAAGGCACTAACTACTGATAGGCATAGTTAGCAAATGAAAGATTTTGATAGAGAACAAACAATGTATTTACCTTAGTAGTGTTCAAAAGTCATAATATATATAGCAGTTCATGACATCCATTCTTACAAATGTACTGTTTCTGATGGACACACGTCCAGATCATCCGCTCTCAAGAATCCGCCATCTTACTTCCCCACATCCACCACTGCTGGCGGCTCACCTCCAACTGCGCAACGCTACGAGCTGTTAACAGCCAACTGCCCAACACTACAATAGTATATACTTCAACAATGCAAACCAACCAGAGCCTTCACACAGCACAGTCAGTGATTTTCATATAGAGCGCTAAGTGGCGTTACTAACATAAAAACCTAAACAGCCTACTTACAACTTAATGGATGCTGTACTTGTTACTGAGCTGAGAAGGCCTAGACGTGCAAAGAATGGTGGAACCTGACCTATGAGGTGGTCCAGCGGAGTGCGCGCGAGCCGGTTGAGCTGCTGGCGGTTCCAGGCGTAGGCGGCGCGCAGGCCGCGCCGCTTCTTGTCGCGCAGCCAGTCCTCGATCAGGTTGCGGCCGTCCAGCCGGCGGCCCTCCTCACCGTCCAGCTCCGGGTCGCGCGCCTCCCTCGGCAGCCAGTGTCGCCGCCCGCCGCCCAGCACCACCTGCCAAAACGATAACAAAGCTATGCATACATCGACGAAAAAAATTCCAACACCAAGAAATCACTAATGTAGAGTAACGAAATTTCGTGAATACATTTATCTAGGTACGATACACTACTGGCCATTAAAATTGCTACAACAAGAAGAAATGCAGGCAATAAACGGGTATTAATTGGACAAATACATTATACTAGAACTGACATGTGATTACAGTTTCGCGCAATCTGGGTGCATAGATCCTGAGAAATCAGTGTCCAGAACAACCACCTCTGGCCGTAATAATGGCCTTGATACGCCTGGGCATTGAGTCAAACAGAGCTTGTATGACGTGTACAGGTACAGCTGCCCATGCAGCTTCAACACAATACCACAGTTCATCAAGAGTAGTGACTGGCGTATTGTGATGGACCAGTTGCTCGGCCAACATTGATCAGACGTTTTCAATTGGAGAGAGATCTGGACAATGTGCAGCAGTCGAACATTTTCTGTATCCAGAAAGGCCCATACAGGACCTGCAACATGCGGTCGTGCAGTATCCTGCTGAAATGTAGTGTTTCTCAGGGATCGAAAGAAGGGTAGAGCCACACATCTGTAATGTAACGTCCACTGTTCAAAGTGCCGTCAATGCGAACAAGAGGTGACCGAAACGTGAAACCTGTGGCACCCCATACCATCACGCCGGGTGATACACCAGTATGGCGATGACGAATACATGCTTCCAATGTGCGTTCACCGCGATGTCGCCAAACACGGATGCGACCGTCATGATGCTGTAAACAGAACCTGAATTCATCTGAAAAAATGACGTTTAGCCATTCGTACACCCAGGTTCGTCGTTGAGCACACCATCGCAGGCGCTCCTGTCAGTGATGCAGCGCCAAGGGTAACTGCAGCCATGGTCTCCGAGCTGATACTCCAAGCTGCTGCAAACGTCGTCGAACTGTTCGTGCAGATGATTGTTGTCTTGCAAACGTCCCCATGTGTTGACTCAGGGATCGAGACGTGGCTGCACGATCCGTTACAGCCATACGGATAAGATGGCTGTCATCTCGACTGCTAGTAATACGAGGCCGTCGGGATCGAGCACGGCGTTCCGTATTACCCTCCTGAACCCACCGATTCCATATTCTGCTAACAGTCATTGGATCTCGCCCAACGCGACCAGCAATGTCGCGATACGATAAACCGCAATCGCGATAGGCTACAATCCGACCTTTATCAAAGTCGGAAACGTGATGGTACACATTTCTCCTCCTTACACGAGGCATCACAACAACGTTTCACCAGGCAACGCCGGTCAGTTGCTGTTTGTGTATGAGAAATCGGCTGGAAACTTTCCTCATGTCAGCACGTCGTAGGCGTCGCCACCGGCGCCATCCTTGTGTGAATGCTCTGAAAAGCTAATCATTTGCATATCACAGCATCTTGTTCCTGTCGGTTAAATTTCGCGTCTGTAGCACGTCATCTTCGTGGTGTATCAACTTTAATGGCCAGTAGTGTATTTAAGTGATTAACGACACAACTTCACAGGTTAATGTAAACACGAAAAAAGGCATTGCAAATGTGAAATACTTGTACATTCATAACAGGTGTGACTGCCAATATGTCGGCTGCAAGAATGCACACGTGCGTGCATTGCATCACACAGATGCCATGTCAGTTTGTGGGATGGAGTTCCATGCCTTTTGCACTTGGTGCATGATTACAGGGACAATTAATGCTGGTTGTGGATGACTCTGGAGTTGTCATCCGATGATGCCTCATACGTGCTCGATCGGAGACAGATCTGATGACACTCTGTAGAGCATGTTGGGTTACAACAGCAGTATGTGGGCGAGCGTTATCCTCTTAGTAAACACTCCCTGGTATGCTGCTCACGAATGGCAACACAACTGATCGAATTATCAGACTGCAAGCTGATGCGTGGGGCAACCACAAGAGTGCTACTGCTGTCATCCGAAATCACACCCCCGACCATAACTCTAGGTGAAGGTCCAATGCGTGTAGTGCGCAGCTTTCATCAGAAAACACAACAGATCTCCATTCCGTCCTCCAATGGGCTCTTGCCGGGTACCGCTGAAGTCGCAAATGACGGTGATTTGAGATCGACGGAATGTACGCTACAAGGTTTCTGGATCGGAGCTGTCCTTGAACTAACCGATTTGCAACAGTTCGCTGTGTCAATACGACGAAAATGAGTGTCTTCCCTCTCGGTAGTGTCACGTGTCCGCCCGGAGCACCCGATCTTTTTGTGGTCGTACCTTCCTGTGACCACCGCTTCCAGCAATCACGTGCAGTGGCTACATTCCTGCTAAGTCTTTCTGCAGTATCGCGAAAGGAACACCCAGGTTCTCGTAGCCCTGTTACACAACCTCGTTCAAACTCAGTTAGCTGTTGGTAATGGCGTCTTCATCCTCTTAGATGCGTTCTTGACTAAGGTCAACTCCTTATGTCCAATCTCAAAGGTAACTAACAGCCACTACCGTTACAGTTCATATTTAAAGCAGATCTTATTTACATTCTCATAGTGGCGCTACTACTTCCACTCTTATGCCACTGGCGTGAAATTTGAATAGACATTATCTTGCCGTTGGAGAAACACGCCAATTTTTGTTTATCTCGCACAACTTCTTCCTAGTGGTAGGATATTTTTCTTCATTGTTGTATTACTAGTTTTTCTGTCTGTATTTGAAGGTTAACCTCAGGGACTGCTACAGGAAATTTGATACGGTTTTCGCTAACAGACAGACTGAAGGAAGATTCGTGTGTATACACTGCCTGACAAAAATGTGAAGGACTCAGGAAGGAAGGGAGACAAACTGAAAATTCCCGGGTTGAAGGTGTGTGTGATGTTATTTCAGTGGCTATAAAATCGAATCATATTGACGAAGAACTTGTCAGTATGACGTTGCACCCCCTCTTGCCTGAATACACGCACTGATTCGGTTGGCAAGTGTGCCATAAAACCGTTGTGTCCTCTCCTGTGGCAAACTAGCCAACAGTTTTTGCAACTAGTCCTTGATATTCCGCACATTGGCAATGGGACAGAGTTGACGTCCGAACTGGTTCCACATGTGTTCTGTCGGAGACTTATCTGGTAATCTTGCTGGCTACAGGAATAACTCAAAATTACACAGACAGCTCAAATATACACGTGACATGAGTTGACCAAGATTATCCTATTGAAAAATGGTACTATGATACTGTCGCGCGAGAGGTAACACACGAGGACTCATCACGTCTGTGACATAACGTTATGGCATCAGACTTCCCTCAATCACTATCAGGATTGGTCTGAAATCATGACTGATGGCTCCTCACACTACGACATCAGGAGTAACTGCTGCGTTCGTTGGTGGCCGGATCTCAGCGCACGCGTTTGAGCCCAGGAGAGAAATACCTGAATCAGCAAAGTGGAAGGTTAAGGAGGAGAACAAGACACCAAACGGTAGTCGAGCTAAAAGCGGCTGGCTGAGGGCAGACAGGACACAGACAATGACAAGACCAAAGCAACCTACGTAAACAACGAAGTGTAAAGCGGAAACTTTGGCCACGACGATGTCAACAGGCCAAGAGAAAAAAAGAGACACAATCCGATCGCAACCAGAGAAAAAGACTAACAAGGGAACCTCCCCATCGCACCCCTTCAGATTTAGTTATAAGTTGGCACAGTGGATAGGCCTTGAAAAACTGAACACAGATCAATCGAGAAAACAGGAAGAAGTTGTGTGGAACTATGAAAAAATAAGCAAAATATACAAACTGAGTAGTCCATGTGGAGATAAGCAACATCAAGGATAGCGTAGGCTCTAGAACGCCGTGGTGCCGTGGTTAGCGTGACCAGCTCCAGAACGAGAGGTCCTTGGTTCAAGTCTTCCCTCGAGTGAAAATTTTACTTTCTTTATTTTCGCAAAGTTATGATCTGTCCGTTCGTTCATTGACGTCTTTGTTCACTGTAATAGGTTTAGTGCCTGTGCTTTGCGACCGCACCGCAAAAGCGTGCGACCGTGTGATTAGTAGACGAAAGGACGTGCCCCTCCAATGGGAATCGAAAACATTTGATCGCAAGGTCATATGTCAACCGATTCCTCCACAGGAAATCACGTCTGATACATTCTATACGACACTGGTGACGGCATGTGCGTCACATGACAGGAATATGTTGTCGTCCCACCTAACTTGTACACTTGGCGAATGGGTAAAAAGATTCTTCTACCTTGCCCGATTTAGGTTTTCTTGTGGATGTGATATTCACTCCCAAAAAAGTGATGAAAACATAAGAGTTTGTCACATAAACTGCAAATGAAGAATGAAACTTTTCACTCGAGGGAAGAATTGAACCAAGGACCTCTCGTTCCGCAGGTGCTCACGCTAACCACGTGACCACGGCGCTCCTTCGCTCACACTATCCTTGACGTTGCCTATCTTGCACATGGACTACTCAGTTTGTATATTTTGCTTATTTTTTCATAGTTCCACACAACTTCTTCCTGTTGTCTCGATTGATCTGTGTTCAGTTTTTCAAGGCCTATCCACTGTACCAACTTATAACTAAATCTGAGGGGGGGGGGGGGGGGTGCGATGGGAAGGTTCCCTTGTAAGTGCCAAGGGAAGTTGTTATCCAATAGTCCATAGTACAGCGATGACAATAACACCGGCGAGCACAGAACTGACTGACGGTTGGCTTGAGAGATTTGTTTATATCGGCCATGATGAACACTATTGCCTGACGTATTCACGAGAGCAGAGCAGAGCTGCGGCGAGACTGGCCACCTACGTCCGTTACGTCTGGTGGGCATCCAACTTCCGCGGAGCCGGATAACCCATGAGCAACACAGTTGTGCCTCTCCAAAACATAGGATGAGTGGGAACTCTCCACAGCTAACAGCCACAACTTCCAACAATGGTCATCTGAGGTATTGCAGAACCGCTATTTATCGCTGAACACAGTACACCCCCATTTATCAGCAGTTCATGTTTCCTGGCCACAGCATCACACATGGGATGGTAATTCCCAACTACGGCTGTTGCTGGTCTCCTACCAATTGTATGGGATGACACACAATGTTTCATGGAGACCATTTCTTGTTCTCGGAAGAGGCGCAGATGTGAATGGGTTACAATGTGCTTTGTGCACGAAACTGCGATCTTACCTCGTGGTGGTCAGACGTGGTCGACCAGAAACTTGAAGACGAGTACGTCTGTCCTGACGTACCCACGCAGTCCAACACTTCGCCACTGTCACATCTGAATGCCCCACAGATCTGGATATTGCACGATTCGAATAGCCGTCCAAATGGATATCCTAAGTGAGACCCCTTTCCTACTCTGTCTTGTGATGATAACGCTGTTTCATACGAATACGTAGACCTCTGCGTCCTTCACAGTGATCACTCAACATCTGACGACGCTCACGTCCCCTATATACACGAACAACAATAATGAAAGATGGTGGCCATTCTACCTGTCACAAAGAAATGCATCTCTTCTCATTTACATACTCGTCGATGGTGCGTACATTTACAAAGTTACAGCGACATCTGTCTATGTCTTCTGGGTGCTCACTTTTTTTGTCAAACAGTGTAATTTATCACCGCTACACAAGAGAACTCAGCTGGCCATGGGTACGTTGTGCTTCCCATGCGAAGCCGGGACAGGTGGCTAGTAAGCACTGTAACATATCATTTCCGTGGCACACATGTGTGCTAGCCCTTTTCGTTTTGTAGTCGCCTCGGCCAGTTCCAGCTGCAAGGGGAAGGGATTTCTTGTGTCGGCCCGAAAATGATGGACCAGTCTTTCACTTATACCCCTAAATGGACTGTAGTCTGAGCCGACTAGGCTAATTTTAAGAGTGCGTAATTTTTCCAATACGTCCGGTAATTTCCAACATCCGCTACAAAGTTCTGGAACTCCTGCCAGGCAGATGCACCTTACAGAAGCTGTGTTAGAAGGGGCAGAAAATTTGACAATGAAAATGCCAGCATTCTAATTCGGAATCGGACTGAATGGAAGGCCTGAATGCTAAATTATTTCATGGAGCGGTGTGGATCTCGCGAAATCGTGGAGTCCTCCTGCAGCTCCCGAGGGATGTTGAAACTGTGTCCCTTCTGGGGCGGAGGAGATGTTTTATATTGTACTTAAGAAGCTGGGAGAAGGTGAGCCTTCCGTGATCAACCGAGTTATTCCTTAAATTACGAAAACCTGTGACAAACCGAATAGTGGGTTCCCGTAAGCGGACGCGGCTTCTGGTTGAGTCATCCCAGTTATTATCTTCCACTGTTGCTTTTAAGTAAGAGTGCACGTGCCTGGTAAACAGAGTCCTCACATCAGATCCCGGAGCCATTAGCTTGTTCGACGTTAGTGCTTTAGTGGATGTGTCGGATTTGGCATGGTCTAATACAGGTAAGTAAGTTGTATTTGTTCCCATAGAACACCGGTGGTGCATCGGCGAACCGTCATTGGTTTCAATCCGGCCAGCACAAGAAATTCGTGACAGGGAAGGCGAGGTGCTCGCATTGTACGCCACCCGGGATGCATTTTCGGATATTCATGCTGACGCTCCGATCGCCACACGAGCATTTCTTTACAGAACAGAAAGTCTTTCACAGATATAGAGAGCTGTGCTGTTATGAGATTGAGCAGTTTCGGGAATTTCATACAGTGCTAACTGTTGGATCTTGCCCACTCGTCTCGTATAGGGTGCCTAATGGATGCAGCGTTCTCGGAATGCTATACAACAATTGCCGGCCGCGGTGGCCGTGCGGTTCTAGGCGCTTCAGTCCGGAACCGCGGGACTGCTACGGTCGCAGGTTCGGATCCCGCCTCGGGCATGGATGTGTGTGATGTCCTTAGGTTAGTTAGGTTTAAGTAGTTCTAAGTTCTAGGGGACTGATGACCTCAGATGTTAAGTACCATAGTGCTCAGAGCCATTTGAACCATATACAACAATTCAAGCAAATAACATTAGTAGTTTTATTTCTATAAAGCAAATTGACAGTACTTGACTTGCATTTACAAATGTGTCGCAAGTAATATGCAAACAGTAATATTCTTCGCTATAGATAAAGTTCCTGCAAGCTGGCACACGTCACTGATAACTAACGTCCGCGATATGGTGCCGATCTGAGTGGCCGTGGCAGGCATAAGCGGCGCTTATATTCACTTCTTGCAGAGGCGTTCCCGGCGCGGCTCGGTTCTCGTCAGCGGGCTATTGGCTGACGTTTCCTCACCGCCTTCTCTGATTTTCCGTTCTTCATACTCCTTCCGGCGCTTGTTGTTACGCCAGAACACTAACAACAAACGATTCGTGTCTATCATCTGCAATGGTGGAAATGTCACACTGAAATTGAGGAGCCCTCACACATTCACTTTTAATGACAAAAGCTCAATATAATGATCGTTTGTCGGCGAGTATTGTCGTGTTATCAACACCAGATATATCGATCAACAGTACTGATGCAGGCGAAATATTCTCAGTATTACATGTACATATCGAGCGTGAGAGGGCGAGTATACAATTCATCATTCTGTTGTTCGCATTTTTCCAGTTTGGTTTCTGTATAATATAACCGATATATGCCAAGCTCAACCGATTTTTAACTTTTTAAAATGAACAAAAAAATTATGGCTTAATTTGTGTCACAGAGACAACCTATGCCTATGGGATCAGTCATCGAAAGTATTTTTGCACAAATATCTTAAAAATGCCTGCTAATAGTGTTTGTGGTTATTAACACAATAAATTTCAAACACCTGAACGACGTGCCTGTGGGCAAAAATCGAAAAGTTACTCCCAATTGCTTGCCGACTGCAACTGCCTATCTCATTGCGGTATTTTGTTTTGTTATTCTTTCTGGTATTAATATTGACAAATAATTCTTGTTCGTTGTGGACGCACTAGAACACGGCAACTGTCAAAACTGAAGGTAATTTGTAATAAATTAGCTTCAACCAATTGCCTTTATAGGCTTTTCTTTTTGATGAAATTTTTAAAGATGCTTGGCAACCTATCTTCAGATGTTTGAATTGATTTACGTATCGCGAACATTCTTTCTTTACTAACTACGTTGCGGAATTTTACAACGAAAGTTTTTAAGACAGTTATTGTAAAACGTCACAAGTAAACAAACAATGTTCACAAAGTCTAGATTAATGTAAAGATCTGGAGATGGGGTGAACACAAACTGAATGTAGTTGCGAAAATGTGTGTTTTGAGACATAATTTGTTGACGTACCGTATCGGGAAGCGGGTGCTATTCATAATGGTGCTTTACACCATAAACATTAACGTCACGAGCGCTACAGTTTTGACTTTATGCACTAGGAGCGCTGGTGTCGGAAAAAGAGGCGGCCCGCGAGCTGAAGTACACTATGTGATCAAAAGTATCCGGACACCTGACTGAAAATGACTTACCAATTCGTGGCGCCCTCCATCGCTAATACTGGAATTCAATATTGTGTTGGCCCACACTTAGCCTTGATAGCACCTTCCACTCTCGCAGACATACGTTCAATCAGGTGCTGGAAGGTCTCTTGGGGAATGGCAGACCATTCTTCACCGAGTGCTGCACTGAGGGCAGGTATCGATATCGGTCGGTGAGGCCTGGCACGAAGTCGGCGTTCTATAGGATTCAGGTGAGGACTCCGTGCAGGCCGGTCCATTACAGGGATGTTATTGTCGTGTAACCACTCCGCCACAGGCCGTGCACTATGAATATGTGCTCGATCTTGTTGAAATATGCAATCGCCATCCCCGAATTGCTCTTCAACAGTGGGAAGCAAGAAGGTGCTTAGAGCAACTGTGTAGGCCTATGCTGTGATAGTGCCACGGAAAACAACAATGGGTGCAAGTCCCCTCCATGAAAAACACGACCACACCATAACACCATCGCTTCCAAATTTTATTGTTGGCACTACACACGCTAGCAAATGACGATCACCGGGCATTCACCATACCCATGCCCTGCCATCGGATCGCCACATTGTGTACCGTGATTCGTCACACGCTTTTTTCCGCTGTTCAATCGTCCTATGTTTACGCTCCTTACACCAAGCGAGGCGTCGTTCGGCATTTACCGGCGTGATGTGTGGCTTATGAGCAGCCGCTCAACCATGAAATTAAGTATTCTCACCTCCCGCCTAACTGTCATAGGACTTGCAGTGGATCCTGATGCAGTTTGGAATTACTGTGTGATGGTCTGGATAGATGTCTGCCTATTAAACATAACGACCCTCTTCAACTATCGGCGGTCTCTGTCAGTCAACAGACGAGGTCGGCCTGTACGCTTTTGTGCTGTATGTGTCCCTTCACGGCTCAACTTCACTATCACACCGAAAACAGTGAACCTAGGGATGTTTAGTAGTGTGGAAATCTCGCGTACAGACGTATGACACAAGTGACACCCAATCACCTGACCACGTTCGGGGTCCGTGAGTTCCGCGGAGCACCCCATTCTGCTCTTTCACGATGTCTAACGACTACTGAGGTCGCTGACATGGAGGACCTGGCAGTAGGTGGCATCACAATGCACCTAATATGAAAAACGCATGTTTTTGGGGGTGTCCTGATACTTTTGATCACATAGTGTATGTATGTGAATGAGGCTCGCGGGCCAACGAAGTTGCCCATGCCTCCGATAGAAATTGTTGAGTGGTGTTTTGTGTGCCTCGCTCCCTCTTGACCTTCAGCCGTATGCCTGTGTTGTGTCGTGGAGATTATCTGCGCGAGTTGTCAAAAGTCAGTTGCGTGTGACGTGTGAACTGTTAGCGGTGAACGTTTCCGCTCCAGCGACCGTATCTCGGAATGTTTCTGATAGTAGGTGGCATTGCTACAGCGTTTTGGTTATTGGCATTGAAATAATGAGAATTTTACCCTGTCTCACGAACCAAAGCCAGGCTGTCGATTCTGATTTGGACTGATTTTATAACGTTACAGAACATATAATTAATCTGGATACTCCAATAAACGTTTCCGACTAAGTCTGCGGCGGAGTACGTCGCACAATTCGTCACGCACGCACCACGTCGCTAAAGGCGAGTGAAGTCTTTCGCGGCCGCGAATGTGATTTCGTGCGACGCCCCGGAAGCTCCAAAGTACGGACGAAGGGAACGTTTGAACACCAGGCCAATTTACAGCGTTCTCCATAAGGAGAGAACAAAGGCACTGAAATTGAATTTTCACTTGACCTGTTTCGACTCGACCCTTCGCGAACTTCCATTCTGTTAATAAATGGACATTGATTGCGAACCCACTGTTGTGTAAAGATGCATGCAACGGGTCGGTTCTTATAACAATGGTAGCAGCGGAAATTCAAAAGGCCGTTAACTCCTATATCTATCATTCAGACACAATCATAAGTGTAAATAGAATATACTATCGAGTACATCATAGTACATACACTGTTCACTTTGTAAACCCACAACAGCGTGTCAAAGAATGAGAACAATTGATATGGTAATGTTCTTTCCACACATCCTAAAAAGATGGCCATTCATGATGTGTAAAAAATAAAAAAATATTTACAAATTTGATCCTTTACACATTAATTAATCTCTGGTATCTTGTATCATACATAAATGTGCCAAAAAATTTTGGACAGCTGCTTAATAGCGTGTTAGTCCATCCACGTTTGGAACGCAACATAGCAGCAGTTCTGTGTATCACGCATTCGACAAGCCCTTAGCGGGTTTCCGGAACTACATGCACCAGTTACCTTCAAAGAGGTCGTGTAATTTTTGTAAATTATAGGACGGTGGTTTTTAGGCGTGTCCCAGATCTCTTCCAAATGGTTAAAAACAGGCAAATCTGGTAGCCCAGACATCAACGTGAGTTCACTATCACGCTGCTCAAGCCACTGTAGCACGATTATGGCCTTGCGACTCGGTTATTAATCATAGTGACAGAGACCTTCGCCGTTGGCAAAGACACAAGGCGTGGAAAGATTTGATGGCCTGCAATAATGTTAACGAAGCCCACAGACGTTATTGTGCCTTAGATTACTACCACAGGTCTCACGGAAGCCCAGTTGAATGATGCAGACGGCGGCAGCATTTCAGTGCTTGCAACGGGTGCCGTTTACCTGCACAAATCCATATATTTTCAGCGTGAATGCGTTTAATTCCTTCGAATTAGACGTACAGTATAAAGTGCACGCCATTAACACAAAAGTTTCCCATGCCGCAATTCAAGAAGTCTGTGACAAGTACAAACATGTTCGACGGTACTACAGGATGGGCAAAAGATTTTCACCCCCATATTACGCTGAAAGCTAATGCACAACGCACATTTGCCATACACGCCCTGTGCCGCATGCATTATGCGACGTGGCTGTAGAAATTCAGAGACTGGAATCCGTTCGTGTTTGAAAGCCTATTTCTGCAAGTCAGTGGACCTCACCCTTTGTCATCTTTCGTAAGCCAAATGGGAAGAGTCGGGGCGGACTTCAAACGCATGGTAAATTTACAGACCGTCATTGATTCCTACCCATTCCCACATATAGAGGAAATTTTGGGTCGCCTAGTGGAAGGACAGTTCTTATCAACAATAGATCTTGCTGAAGCCTAGCTTCAGTTACCATTGGACGAAGACAGAAAGAAAATTTTTGTTTTGAATACTCATGTCTGCTTGTTTGAATATCAACTTCTAAATTTGGAATGTGCTTCCACACCTGCGTTGTTTCAAAAATTTCTCGAATAAGTAACGTTTAAGATGCCTTCTTGTTTTAATTATCTTGACGACGTAATCGTCTCTGAACAAACACCAGAACAACATCTTAAAAATTTGGACTGTCTTTTTCAAGTTTTATTTGAGGCGGGCCTCAAGTGCAACTTGCAGAAATGTTCGTGTTTCAACACAACGATTAAATACTTACGACATATCATCGACGAAAATGGTGCTCGTCCTTCGTCGAAACATTTGCAAGCAATTCAGCAATTGCCATCTCCTAAGAATTTACGTGAAATGCAAGCTGTTCTTGGACAACAGACTTAATAAATGAAATTCATTCCCAATGCGGAGCAAATTGACGCGCCTCTGAACCGCCTCAGACTTAAAAATATTATGTTACATTGGACAAAAGACTATGACCAAGCTTTTCAGAGATTGAAATATGCTTTGCTTCATCAACCTTGCCTGATGCCCTACGATCCACTCAAACCACTTGTGCTTACAGTCGATGTCTCGTCCCACGGCATGGGGTCGGGTTTATCCCGCAAAACTGGCAAAACAGAATGCCCCATCTCATTTGCTTACAAAACTTTGAACAGTACTCAGATTCAAAATCGTTAAGGCTTTTTGGCCACTTGTTGACAAACTGCCTATTGGCTTCTGTCTCGGGTTCTTCGGCCGACGTTCATCTAATGATTTTTCTGACGTTTCGCCAGCACGAGTGGCTGGCATTGTCAATGCTTCAGCCTCCATTGCCGGTGGTGAACTGGAGCCGAGCTCGCGGCCGCAGACTATATGTACCTGGCGCGCCAACGTCCGAGGGCTCCTCCGCCGTCATTTCCGGAGCGGTTCTCCTCTTGCTACCTGCGACGGTCGTTCGTTGCAGTACGGGAAGCCAGGATCCGTTTACCTTAAGGCTTTCCTCTTTCTTGTTCAAACTGTTCGCGTGCTTTTGAATTTCTACAGCTTCTCTGAACAAGCGCGTGTGATAGTGCTTCTCTACAGCCAGAACTTCCGTGTCGGCGAATTTTATTACGTGGTCGGTCTCATTCACCGCGTGCTCTGCCACGGCCGATTTCTCCACCTGCCCCAACCTGCAATGTCGCTTATGCTCTTTGATCCTGGCGTTAATGGATCGTCCAGTCATTCCGACATAAACTTTTCCGCATGTGCATGGTGTACGGTATATTCCCGACATTGCAAGTGGGTCTCTTTTCTCCTTCGCCGATCTAAGACACACTTTGATCTTCCTTGTCGGTTTGAAAATCGTCTTTACGCCATGTTTGAGCAATATACGGCCGATTCTGTCCGTCACTCTGGGAATGTATGGCAGAAAGGCCGTACCCGACATTTATTTTTCTGGTTCCTTACTTCGCCGAGTGTTTGGCTCTGTTACACTTCTAATATAATTTGTGGGGTACCCATTGCTCCTCAGGACAGTTTCCAGATGTTGCGTTTCTCGTTTGAGGTGTTGCGGCTCACATATTCGTACTGCTCTCGTTACGAGCGTACTAATCATGCCTCTTTTCTGGCTCGGGTGGTGGTTTGACAGTTTGTGCAGGTATCGGTCCGTGTGTGTCGGTTTTAGATACACGCTGTGTCCCAGGTTTTCGCCGTCCCTTGTGACCAGCACATCTAGAAATGGCAGTTTCTTCTCCTTTTCTACTCCCATGGTAAATGTTATGTTGGCATGGAAGCTGTTCAAGTGTCTTAGGAAGTCACCGAGCTGTTCTTCACCATGGCTCCACACCACGAAAGTATCATCGACGTACCTGTACCACACCTTAGGTTTGCAAGTCGCCGAGTCCAGTGCCTGTGCTTCGAATTGTTCCATGAAGAAGTTGGTCACCACTGGACTGAGAGGACTACCCACGGCGACGTCTTCCAGCTGTTCGTAGAAATCGCCATTCCACGTGAAATAGCTCGTGGTGAGACATGCATGGAAGAACTTTCGGATGTCTTGCGGGAAAATGGAACCGATGTGCTCCAGAGCGTCACTGAGTGGCACTTTCGTAAATAACGAAACAACGTCAAAGCTGACCAGGATGTCATACATTAAGGACTCAGGACATTTCATTGAGAAGCTGAAGAAACTGAAACTTGCACCAAATCTTGGCTATAATCTATGGTGTCACCAAATTTCATCATTACTTGTAAGGCAGAAAATTTTTCCCGGCCACAGACTACAAGCCTTCGGTTGCACTGTTTCATACATCGAAACAAGTTCCCGAACACATGGCGCAAAAGCTTCAACGTTGGCCGCTATTATTTTCAAATTACGAGTATGATATTCCGTATTGTTCGACGGCGCAACGCGCAAACGCCAACACACTATCTCGTTTACCTATCGGCGCAGATGCGCCATTTGACACATCGGAAGCTCCTTGTTTATATATTGATTTTTCTGATTTTCAAGCACTGGATTCTTTTCCTATTGATTCACGGCGGACTACACGAGCCACGGAGCATGAGCAATCACTACGCTTGTTGAAAAATTACATTCGCAAAAGTTGGCCGCACCCTCAGAAATGTAATCCCGATCCCTTAGTGCGAAGATATTTTGTGCACTGCAACAGTTTACTTTTTCTGAACGACGTGATTCTGCTTCGCACGCCTAACAAACAGACAAGTCTGTTAAACCCCACCTCATTGCAGCAGCAAGTGTTAAATCTCCTATATAGAGGTCCCTGAGGAACAGTTCCCACTAAGCAGCCGGCACACCAATAGTGTACGTAGCTTGGTAAAGATAAGTGCACCTGATGATGGCAACGTGGTCGATTGCCGTGGTGTCCTATGTACACTCATACCAGGCTGTTCACCCGAGATTTATTTCGTCATAAAATACGCTTGGAGAAATTGAAAAATCACGCCTCCTATAGACTTTGCTGGCCCTTTTTGCCAACAAGTTAGCTGATTATCGTCGATGCGTACAGCAAATATCCTTTTATTATACCAATGCGTCCGACGAATGCTACCAGCACTATCAAAGTGCTCGCTTCTGTGTTTTCTCTCGAAGAATTACCACAAACAATTGTATCTGACAATGGACCTCCTTTTACTTCCAAGGAATTTGCCCAATTTTGCAAAAATAGTGGATTAAAGCATGTTATGACAGTACCATTCTCGCCACAGTCTAACGGTGGAGCCGAACATTTCATTCGAACGTTCAAGACGCAAATATCAAAACTTCTAACTTCACAATCACTGATATTTCCGAGTTCATATCGTACTTTGCCTGCTCCTGACATTTCGCCGTTAGAACGTTTGTATTGGAAGACGCCTTCAGGCCTTACTTCATTTGCTTAGTCCGTACCGTTCTGCTCCAGCTTCAGAATTCACCACTAAATTTCACCCGAACGTCAGAGTTCAATATCGAATGTATAACAAGCCACATCTATGGGAATACGGCGTTGTTCTCACATCAGCTGGCAGAGCGCAGTACATTATTTTCTGCAGCGCAAGCACTCATCAGCACCTCAAGAATCAGCTACGCCTCCGCGAATTCAGTCCTCCTGCCGTAGATCAAACTATTTCAGATTTCTTCAGTGCACGATTTCCAGCAGTCGTAACGCAGTCAGATGCGTCCGCCGCAACGCACTCTTCCGTAGACATCGATGCCGTCACGGTCAGCTAGACGCCGGCATCCTCTGTATCACCCTCTATGCTCCTACCTGTGGCATCGGAGCGTCCTGCGCATTGTTTTCTGTGGCAGTTTACCTTCCCCCAGCCAAGCAACGAGCCTCTTTACTATCCACGGCACAGGCCTTTCCCCGTACCTTCGAATTTGGGCCGGGGAACGGTGCGGTATCGGCCGCTATCCGGTCGGCCGCACTTTCAAATACGTACGCCGTCAATTACGCTGCCGCGTTTCCTACAGCCGCCACCGGGGCACAAGGGCGCTGCCACGAACGATTACGCCGCTGCCAATGAGATGCAAGCATCCCCTCTCCGGAGCTTCAGCGGTGAGTGTACGTACGTTTGAACTTTGAACTAGAGATGGGCAAACTGAAACACGTAACTGTTTCGAAACAAATGAAACAGTACAATGTAATGTTTCGATACGCTGTTTCGAAACAGTGAAACAGTTTGTGTTTTGTTATCTAATAAATCTACACATTTTATCATCTCGAATGTCTACTGTATAAGTATGGACATACTTATACAGTATATAAACACAAATGAGGTGCGTGAGCGCTAATCATATCGCAGAAAGTATGAAACTATCACTTAGGTGTCTTGGTAGTTTCGTATTTCCTGCAGCAAATGCGCTGCTTTCGTGTCGTGTGACTTTCATACTTTTCAATTGTGTCTTTCAAGGTGTTTCTAACCGTTACTATAAATTCACCATGCTTGCCAGCCCTTCCCGTTCACCATTACACTATCAGTGATATGTCAAACAGATTGCTTGCAAATATACCTACATCAAATTTATGTATATATCTAATAACTGTCACTCTACGACTTTTTTTATTCGAAATGTTGTAGGCTTACTTGCGTTTCGTAATATGATTACTGTACATGAACAGAGAAGCGTATGTTATAAAAAAAGTGTAATTTAACTGAATTATTTTCATTTATTTATTATTTTGAATGTGAATAGTATGCGTTGTTTTGTTGTTTGGTTAGTGTTTATAAAGCAGATGTTACGCCATTTCGGAATAGGACAGTCAGCTAGAAACGAAGCTTTATTTTCGGATATCTTAAGCTTCATGCTATTGCTTGTCAAAAAGATTTCGACACTTTTGAAAGTGTTTCACGAAGTGGTATGTTGTGTTTCAGTACCTGTGCCGAGCCCGAATCTCGCCCGACACAGAGCGGAATGAAACATCACTGTTTCGATACAATTAGTCCGTTCCAAGCACAGGTGGACTGAAACAGCCTTATTTTGAAACAACGATACAGTTTCTGTGTCTGGCTCAAGATCGAATCTGGTCCGGTTATCCGAGACAGGGGCGGAATGAAACACCACTGTTTCGAAACAGTGAACCACAGCCGTTCCGAAACACTGAAACAGTTCCACACTGTATCGAAACATAGAAACATAGAAACAGTGGCCAAGTCTAGTTTGAACATTCATGCACCGAGCTAGTGATGGGCTAAACTACGATTTTCCGATATCAGTGATTTCTGTGAATGCTACTTTTTAGTATCCGTTATTCTTAACTGTGATTTGTCACTGTTAAGAATCACAGTTAACGAATCCACGTCTTGTATCTCTCCGCACTCTAGCACTGCTATTACTGCTACTACTGCGATTTCTGCTGCGACTTCTGCGATCTGTGCGACTTTTGTGATTTCTGTGACTCCCGCGACTCCTGCGATTTCTGCGACTCCTGCGATTTCTGCGACTTGTCACCGTATGAAAAAGTTACACTTGTCCACACAGAAAGTAGCATCTCAAGGAAAATGCCATTAGTAAGTATGTTTTACATTTGTTCTTCCGTTGGTTTCAATTTTGTATTAAAGAAACAATTGTGAAAATATTAATAGTGTAATTAATACGAAAGTAGCCATACAGTACCGTAATAGTTCGTGTTTAGAAAACGAATTCTAACGCACTGTTATGTTCACAGGTACCTGAACTACGCTTCAGTCACTCAATATAGCGATAATTCAAAACATCATTGTCAACAGATATGGAGAAATTGTCACTGCGTCTTTAGACTGTCTTCGTCAGACGAGAGGATAGTTTGTAAGTGTTTCGATGAACTGAATTACGTAACTGAGATCGTCCTTGCAAATGTGAAACATCTCCCATTGAGTAGCTTCCTTACAGGAAATATTAGCGATACTACTTTGTCGATTACATTGTTTGTAATCAGTAACAGCAAAAATGTTTAATAACCCTTGTGAGTTTGTATCTATCCACATCAAGGCTTTTGAGAGAGAATCGTGAAGATTCAAGACAACTCTTAGATGACTTGCAGCTTAAAAGTGCCATGATTATGAATTAAGTGTGCAGAATGAGTGATTGAACTTTATTTAATTGAAGTTATTATGCGATATTAAACCAATGTTAAATAATTGTTAAATACAGTGAGTGAATAATGAAAATCTCATTTTCTCCATGTTAAGCCGTCCTACACTCGTAAATTGTCCACCATTTAATTATCCGCAATCATGTTGTGGTGACACTGACTTGTAACATAGCCTGAGGTCTAGAGTGTGAGTTTTGAGGCTGTTGATATGAAAGTGGGAAACACGGATCCTCCAGTTAAATCAGGAATAGTTTAAGTGCAGTATCTGAAAGTAACACAGGAAAAGGTTTCTTGCGTAGGTGGTTGTGGTCGTGCGGTAGCGTTCTCGCTTCCCGCGCACGGGCTCCCGGGGTCGATTCCCGACGGGGTCGGGGATTTTCTGTGCTTCGTGATGACTGGGTGTTGTGTGCTGTCCTTAGGTTAGTTAGGTTTAAGTAGTTCAAAGTTCTAGGGGACTGATGACCATACATGTTAAGTCCCATAGTGCTCAGAGCCATTTGAACCATTTTGTAGGTGGTTGTAGTGTCGGCAAAAAGTTCTTGTGGGTGCAGTTGCCATGTAGAACACCAAGTCTAAAATTTTTCTCCAGAGTCTTGAACTGTCTTGGAACGAAAGAGAGGCATTCATATGACTCAATAATTTTTTTTCTCATTTCATTACACTTATACAGATGTGTGAGTTCTGCTGTGTTAACACTGCAAAGTCCTGTAGGCACATGGAGTGGTAACTACAAATGTCATATTGGAAGCAGAATCGAACAGTTTTTTTAGTTTACTTGTCTCTAAATGATATTTTCAGGAGAAAAAAGCAATGTTGCTGCTTATTGATATAATACATTCAGAGTCACAGCTGTGTTTGACCAACCATAACTAATGCTGAATGTGCATGTCGTCATATAGTATGCACACACAACACATCCATCTCGTTAGATGCAAGGTTCTTATATTGAAGTACGAACGTCGGTCAACAGATGGCACTCGGCAAAGAATGTTAATTGCCCTTTTTAATTGCTACCTGCGACTTCTAGTTGCGATTTGTCACAGAATTCGCAGTTGGACTCGATAGCGAATCGCAGAGAAAAAGTGTAGTACGAACTTTGGCCAACAGATGGCACACGGCGTTGACTGTTAGTTGTGCTTTTTCGTTGCTACTTGCGAATTCTAGCCGCGACTTGTCACTGAAATCGCAGCTAATTCCACAGCATGACACCAGGTTTACAGAAAGCAGTACGAAATTCGGCACACGGCACACGGCGTTGAATGTGAAATCCTACTTGCAACTGCTTATTGTGACTGAAATCGCAGTTAGATTCTGTATAGTTGTTGTTGTGATATTTGTGACATCTCAATCACTGTGATTTCTAACAGATAGGCGATTTCCTGCCAACCACTACACTGAACCCATTTTTTGTGTTTCACAGTAGTAACATTTACAGACTTTAATAGCGGCTGGAGCTCGTGATCTACTAAGTAGTTATTGTACTGAAAACCGACTGATTTGTGAATTTGCGGTTCCGTACACGTTTCAACATTCAAAGCTACTGTTAGCAACTGACGCTGCAACTACAGCAAAACAGTTATGTATTATTTTTACTATTTGATATTAGGTGTAGAATAAATTAATATCTGAATTTTCTGTTCATGAGCGGCATATGCTCCTCGCTTCTGTATCCACTAAAGAACCACAAAGAGTGCAAAGGAAGTTATAGTAGTTGTTTCATGAGCAATCTTGCGTCAGACACATTTAGTTTTTCAAGAATTTTCTGAACATCATATTTATTTCTTTTTAGTAATGACATATTACACGCAAATACTAGACATTGAATCTTTATGTCTTGTTTTCCGAGTCTAGTCAGTTTCACACTATTCGTTTTTAGTTTATTTTTTTCTTCCGCATTTCTGTTATTTTCTAGCAATGAAGTTAAACGCAGTTGGTGGCAGGCAATAATCCAGTTAGGCTTGCATCGAACCTTCACGTAATTTATCAGTGGAAGTATTTTATTTTTTACTTCAGTTACTATTAGTGACGTAATAAACTGAAGCTGCTACTGTGAAGTAACAGAGCTAACAAATTTCCAGTAGCTCCTGAAAAGTTACAGCACTCCTGCTATTAATGAGGATAGCTCTGTCAAAGGAATCCATAGAATACACGGTGGGGAGGATTAACACTCACAGCATTCATGTTTAAGCAGCGTGTGATCTCGATGGGCCTTCTAATCTTCCTCTTGACGGTAAGTGGATCCCTTCAATTAACACGGATATTTCTAAAGCATAAGGATCTGTCGTCCTTCCTACTGGTCTTTCAGTTCATGAACTGTCGACAACCAATAATAGAGAAGAACTGAATGGACCCTAGAGCATCAATAAATTTGAAGAAGGAGATTATTCCACCAGACTGTGTTCTAAATTATTTTATTTGCACTACTGGTTTACAGCACTACCTATTCTCAAGTGCATCTGTCGTAACAGATGTGTCCTAGTTTCGTCAAAAAATCACGTGGAATGCATATTTGTGCACAGCACAGTCGTCAACGATCGTCGTCTTGTAAAGTTTACTACAAATCACACTATATAAACTTGCTCATGTAACTGATATATGTGCTTCAAAAGAAAAAAATGAATTTACTGCATTCACAAATAAAAGAATTGAACGTTGTCATCCACAAAGCTATCTTTCATTCATCTGAAGGAGTATGTAGATGTTCCCGTTATTTGATAATGGAAGGGTGACAGACCCAGTAGTACATGTAGGGTTACAATGGTGAACCACCAGAAATAACCCTGAGAAAAGCTGCCAGCGAAATCAACTGACATGTCGATTTTCAATCTACATTATTGCTCGTTTGGGCAACCCGAGGTATATTACAGTATTATTTTCAGATAGGTAAGACGGTAAGCTTCCCAAGTGTTACCGACGTCGTGTAGGCAATGACGACTGAAGTTGTTGCGAACCCACAACGAGTGATGTAACCTGTGTTCAACAATGTTCTTTAAGTTTTTCTGTGATTTTCTTAAATTAGTTGACGCAAATGAACAGAGGAGGGAGAGCTAGTTTTTTAAAAAAGAGTACATCTGACTTTATTCCCCATCCTTTCTAGCATTCCGTTTCTAATGGTCAGAACGTCAAGGAAACTTTTAACCTTAGTTTACCTCTCCTCGAGTGACGAATACCTGTAACAACAGCATCATAGTACCATACGTGGCTAAATCTGTAGGAGATTAAAAAGTATACAGGGAGCGAAATTTAGTACACAAGACTGCCACGTCTAGCAGCAAGAACAATTGCTCCCATTCAGCTTAGCATCGTGTCGAATAGGGCTTAGATGACAGATACAGAAAAGTTATTCCATGTTGCTTCGGCTCTATACCAGAATTCATCAATTGTAGTGACTGGCGGGTGGGGGCTTTCCACTCTCTCTGGGAAGTGCGATCATGTGTTATTTTGTTGGAAGATTTTTGTTGGAAGATAACGTCATGGTGACTTCGAAGATATGGCCCAGCCATCGGCCTTACCACATCAGAAATGTAATGGCTCTTATCCAAATTACCAGTTACACGAACCAGAGGTGATCGTGTCGTGTACTTTTTGGCGCCCCACACCATCACCATCTACACCATCACCACCCCGTATAACGATGACTAAAGTAAAGTGGAAACTTTAGTTCTGCCCAGAACCTCCACAGGTCATGATGCTCTATGTAGAATTATCTTCTTCTTCTTCTTTTTCTTTTCTTCTTGTGCTAGTGGACACTGTGTATAAGGGGCGTTCAAAATGAAATGAGCCAGAGTCTGGAATGCGCAAACTCGTGACAGGAGAGTAATATCGTGACGTGTGTAACGAGGTGTGTTTCCGACCAGAACGTGGAAGTTCACAGCCCGTCGCTAGAGGGCACGCATGTACGTCACGTGACTATACAGAGCTAGCAGCAGCGTACATCTATCGTCCAACGCTGCCAGTCGCAGGTTATGCTGACGTTCTTCTTTGACCAAGATGGCCCCCTTCTGATTGACTGCCTGCAGCACGGGATAACAGGGAATGCTCAGCGTTACTCGAAAACCTTGATCACCCTTCACCAAGCGACCAAATCAAATCGACGAGGCAATCTCACCCGTGGGATCAGTCTGCTCCACGACAACGCAAAGTCATGACGGCCAACACAGTCGAAGAACTCATGGAGAAATTCAAATGGGAGGTTCTCGACCACCATCCACACAGTCCGGACTTCTCTCCTTGTGATTACGCCATTTTTGGTCCCCTTAAAAAGGCTCTGAGGGCAAACGATTCACGTCGGACGACGACGTCCAGCTGTACGTGCGGAACTGGTTAACATCGCAGCCCCGGGAATTTTATGAGACAGCCACTCACCGCCTTGTGTCACAGTGGAACAAGTGTCTCAATAGCCAGGGTCAATACCTCTACACTCATGCTCATACATTAAGGATAATTGCAGAATGTGGTGCCACACAACGTGGCGCTACACACAACTGGTGCTAATAGCATAGGCATATAGGGAACACACACGACACAGATCTGTAGGTCCACAGTATTGGTGATAAGTTGAGGAAACCGTCCCGAAACACTTGTGCTACAAAACTCCAGTTTCCTGCACATGTACCCAGACATCAATATGGTATATGATCAGCATGCACACGTACACAGATTGGCATACTCTGAATCAGGTCGAGCAGCTGCTGGGGTATAGACTCCCAATCTTGCACCAGTGCCTGTCGGAGGTCCTGAAGTGTCGTAGGGGTGAAGATGTGCAGCGATACGTCGACCGAGAGAATCCCAGACGTGCTCGATGAGGTTTAGGTCTGAAGAACAGGCAGGCCACTCCATTCACCTGATATCTTCTCTTTCAAGGTACTCCTCCACGATGGCAGCTCGATGGAGTCGTGCTTTATCATCCATCAGGAGGAAGGTGGGACCAACTGCACCCCTGAAAAGGCGGACATACTGGCGCAAAATGACGTCCCGATACACCTGACCTGTTACAGCTCCTCTGTCAAAGACATGCAGGTGTGTACGTGCACCAATCATAATCCCACCCCACACCATCAAACTACGACACCCATACAGGTCCCTTTCAAGGACATTAAGAAGTTGGTATCTGGTTTCTGGCTCACGCCAGATGAAAATCCGGCGAGAATCACTGTTCAAACTATACCTGGACTCGTCCGTGAACATAACCTGGGAACATTGTTCCAATGACCATGTAATGTGTTCTTGATACCAGGCTTTACGGGCTCTCCTGTGACCAGGGGTCAGTGGTATGCACCTTGCAGGTCTCCAGGGAATAAACCATGTCTGTTCAGTCATCTGTACTGTTCCAGTGGCAGCGGTAAGGTCCTGAGCAAGGCTACCTGCAGTACTCCGTGGCCGTCTGCGGACACTGATGGTGAGATATCGGTCTTCTCGTGGTGTTGTACGCTGTGAACGTGTACGCCTACATCTACATCAACTCCGCAAGCCACCTGACGGTGTGTGGCGAAGGGTACCTTGAGTACCTCTATCGGTTCTCCCTTCTATTCCAGTCTCGTATTGTTCGTGGAAAGAAAGATTATCGGTATGCCTCTGTGGGGGCTCTAATCTCTCTGATTTTATCCTCATGGTCTCTTCGCGAGATATACGTAGGAGGGAGCAATATACTGCTTGAGTCCTCGGTGAAGGTATGTTCTCGAAACTTCAACAAAAAAATGGCTCTGAGCACTATGGGACTCAACTGCTGTGGTCATAAGTCCCCTAGAACTTAGAACTACTTAAACCTAACTAACCTAAGGACATCACACACATCCATGCCCGAGGCAGGATTCGAACCTCCGACCGTAGCGGTCGTGCAGTTCCAGACTGTATCACCTTTAACCGCTCGACCACTCCGGAAACTTCAACAAAAGCCCATACCGAGCTACTGAGCGTCTCTCTTGTAGAGTCTTCCACTATCATCTCCGTAACGCTTTCGCGATTACTAAATGATCCTGCAACGAAGCGCGCTGCTCTCCGTTGGATCTTCTCTCTCTCTTCTATCAGCCCTATCTGGTACGGATCCCACACCGGTGAGCAGTATTCAAGCAGTGGGCGAACAAGTGTACTGTAACCTCCTTCTTCGTTTTCGGATTGCATTTCCTTAGGATTCTTCCAATGAATCTGTAGCACCTGGACACGTTTCCTGTCTTCTGGAATCGTTGCCATAATCTTGAGATCACACTTTATGGCACACGGAGGAACCGTTCTACGACCTGCTGTGTTTGACCAGCCTCCAGTCGCCCTAGTATTTTACCCCTCATAACGTCATCAATATGTGTTCTTTCAGCCATTTTCAACACACAGTCACCATTAGCACGTCTGAAAACGTCTGCACACTTACTCGCTGCACCGTACTCTGACATGCACCAACACACCTCTGCGTATGTGGACTGCTGCGAGCGCCACCGCGGAACGACCGCAGGTCAAATGCACCGCATGGTCATACCCCGAGGTGATTTAAACCCGCCAACCGCCAAACAGAGCGTTGTTTCATCATGTATCAGCATTATCCTTAATTTATGAGCATGAGTGTAACTTACAGGTACTGGTTTCTTTAATTATAAGTCTGACTCGTTTCTTATTGAACGCCCCTTATATATAGGCCCCACGTTATGTAAATTGGCCTTGTTAATGTGACATAAATAAATTGAGGCCCCACCATAATAATGAACAGGGAATTCTTTAAGTATGAGATTAAATAAGAGTCACAATTAATTCGACAATGGCACTGCTGCAGCGGTAACACTGGTTCCCGTCAGATCACCGCAGTTAAGCGGTGTCGGGGTTGGCCAACACTTGGATGGGTGACCATCTGGGTTCAAATGGCTCTGAGCACTATGGGACTTAACTTCTTAGGTCATCAGTCCCCTAGAACTTAGAACTACTTAAACCTAACTAATCTAAGGACATCACCCACGTCCATGCCCGAGGCAGGATTCGAACCTGCGACCGTAGCGGCCACGCGGTTCTAGACTGTAGCGCCTAGAACCACTCGGCCACACCTGCCGTCCACCATCTGGTTCTGCCAAGTGCTATTTACGGTCGAGGTGCACTCAGTTCTTTTCGGGCCAATTGAGGTGCTACTTGATTGAGAAGTAGCGCCTCCGGTCACGAAAACTGACAACGGCTGGGAGAGTGGTGCATTGATCACATGTCCCTCATATTCGCATTAAGAGACGCCTATCGTCTGAGGACGACAAGGTGGATCGGTCGGTACCGTTGCGCCTACAGTGTTCGAGCGGAATTGGCTTAGTTACTACACTACTGGCCATTAAAATTGCTACATAAGAAGAAATGCAGATGATAAAAGGGTATTCATTGGACAAATATATTACACTAGAACTGACATTTGATTACATTTTCACGCAATTTGGGTGCATAGATCCTGAGAAATCAGTACCCGGAACAACCACCTCTGGCCTTAATAACGGCGTTGATACGCCTGAACATTGAGTCCAACAGAGCTTGGATGGCGTGTACAGGTACAGCTGCACATGCAGCTTCAACAGGATGCCACAGTTCATCAAGAGTAGTGACTGGCGTATTGTGACGAGCTAGTTGCTCGGCCACCATTGACCAGACGTTTTCAATTGGTGAGAAATCTGGAGAAGGTGCTGGACAGAGCAGTAGTCGAACATTATCCAGAAAGGCCCGTACATGACCTGCAACATGCGGTCATGCCTTTCCTGCTGAAATGTAGGGTTTCGCAGGGATCGAATGAAGGGTAGAGCCACGGGTCGTAACACATCTGAAATGTAACGTCCAGTGTTCGAAGTGCCGTCAGTGCGAACAAGAGGTCACCGAGACGTGTGACCAATGGCACCTCATACCATCACGCCGGGTGATACGACAGTATGGCGATGACGAATACACGCTTCCAATGTGCGTTCACGCGATGTCGCCAAACACGGATGCGACCGTCATGATGCTGTAAATAGAACCTGGATTCATCCGAAAAAATGACGTTTTGCCATTCGTGCACCATCGCATTCGCTCCTGTCTATGATGCAGCGTCGAGGGTAACGGCAGCCATAGTCTCCGAGCTGATAGTCCATGCTGCTGCAAACGTCGTCGAACTGTTCGTGCAGATGGTTGTTGTCTTGCAAACGTCCCCATCTGTTGACTCAGGGATCGAGACGTGGCTGCACGATACTTTACTGCCATGCGGACAAGATGCGTGTCATCTCGACTGCTAGTGATACGAGTCCGTTGGGATCGAGCACGGCGTTCCGTATTACCCTCCTGAACCCACCGATTCCATATTCTGCTAACAGTCATTGGATCTCGACCAACGCGAGCAGCAATGTCGCGATACGATAAACCGCAATCGCGACAGGCTACAATCCGACCTCTATCAAAGTCGGAAACGTGATGGTACGCATTTCTACTCCTTACACGAGGCATCACAACAACGTTTCACCAGGCAACGCCGGTCAACTGCTGTTTGTGTATGAGAAATCGGTTGGAAACTTTCCTCATGTCAGCACGGTGTAGGTGTCGCCACTGGCGCCAACCTTGTGTGAATGCTCTGAAAAGCTAATCATTTGCATATCACAGCATCTTCTTCCTGTCGGTCAAATTTCGCGTTTGTAGTACGTCATCTTCGTGGTGTAGCAATTTTATTGGCCAGTAGTCTATTAATTCAGTTTATTATATTAATGTGCGTATTAATTCATCTGACAACACTCACAATTTCAAACTATTACCTTGTCAAATCTGTGTAAAGGATCTGAGGTCAGAATCACGTTGGTATTGCAAGACAGCTAGCGCTATAATATGGTATGCGTTTGCACCTAGCAAGCATAGTGATCGTGAAAATCTCCAAGGAAGTCTTCAGAATGAAGCTACAAAATTACTGAAACAGCAGAAATGACTGACTGCCCATACGGTTAATATAGCTGTAGCTGCTAGATCTCACCATGTTAATCTGCAGGTGGAGGACAAAGTGGCTGCAAAATCCGTCAATGGTCTAGCACCAACTTGCATCTGCAGCCAACTTCATCCTAGCCTGAAATATTTCTAAGTCACTTAGCTCATCTGCTCGAAGAGGCACCTGTCTGCAGAAATGCTTGGCGGACGAGATGCGGAAAAGGACCCTGGCGGAGAAGTAATGATTTTGCTCCGTCTGCTTCCGAAAAGGAAGACACGGGTTTTCGCGTTTGTCGTTCTTTGCGTCGTTTTGAACGGCTGAGCTACGGATATTACGAGCGCCGACCAATAAAGGGATGCCTTAAAAGAAGCTAGTTCTCTCCCTTACTCTGACTTCAGGTGGTTAACCAGTAATACGTTCCCTAGCATTTGGTGCTGAAAACCTGTGTGCTGCTCTCGCTCCGTCTTTTTCCATGGCCAGTGAGGTGTGCCCTCCACAGCAGAACCATATTTCTCGTTCTAAATCCTAACTTATTTACGTTAGCGATTCCTGGCGGCTCTTACATTGCGTTTAACATTCGGTTTCTGTAGTGCCTGCACTCGGCGACATCCCATGCCCTCAAAGGTGACCTGACTATTACGAGTTCACACTCCACGTTTCGATCGTATCTCATGCGGGCTGTATATTTCTAAGAAGCCATGTTTTCTACGTTTAATTCACAAAAGCGTCCTTTCGAACATCACCAAAGATGGCACCTCTCCTCTTTCAACCTTCAAATTGTAAAACAGACTGGCCGAGCGGTTCTAGGTGCTACAGTCTGGAACCGCGCGACCGCTACGACCGCAGGTTCGAATCCTGCCTCGGGCATGGATGTGAGTGATGTCCTTAGGTTAGTTAGGTTTAAGTAGTTCTAAGTTCTAGGGGACTGATAACCTTAGATGTTAAGTTCCATAGTGCTAAGAGCCATTTTTTTTTTTTGTAAAACAGACTTTTCTGGCGGCCCTACACTGCGAGAGATCGTATCTGTACTGGACTTCGCCGGCCGGTGTGGCCGTGCGGTTCTAGGCGCTTCAGTCGAGCGGTCTAGGGCTCTGCAGTCATGGACTGTGCGGCTGTTCCCGGCGGAGGTTCGAGTCCTCCCTCGGGCATGGGTGTGTGTGTGTTGGTCACTAGGATAATTTAGGTTAAGTAGTATGTAAGCTTAGGGACTGATGACCTTAGCAGTTAAGTCCCCTAAGATTTCACACACATTTGAACATTTTTTTTCTAGGCGCTTCAGTCTGGAACCGCGTGACGGCTACGGTTGCAGGTTCGAATTCTGCCTCGGGCATGGGTCTGTGTGATGTCCTTAGGTTAGTTAGGTTTAAGTAGTTCTAAGTTCTAGGGGACTGATGACCACAGATGTTAAGTCCCATAGTGCTCAGAGCCCTTTGAACCATTTTTGTACTGGACTTCAGTGAGCGGCACAAAGCGGCGTCTCCTCAAGGAAAGGTCAGATGACTAAGTAGCGTTGACTTGAGTCGCTGCCAGCTAGCACTTACAGGGAACTCTCCCGGCGGTGGGGGTGGGGCCTCTCCCTGTCATCCTACGTGACCTGCCGCGTGCTCGTTCACTTGCAGCTCACCTTAATGTGCTTCCAGAGAGACTTTCTTTTAACTCTGGTGTTATATTAGTAGCGGTACACTTTTTGGAAAAATTGCTATATCACTTTTGCTTATTCTAGAAAGGTCCAGGCTCGTGTGTTAAGTCCATATTGCTAAGTTTCCAAGTCAAGATGTCCCTCTTTTACCATGTATCTTTCCTTAAAAAAGTTCTGAAACAGGTTGTACCTATTTTCATTCATCGTTACATGGCTGTTGCAGTTTTCTGCAATTTACGGTGCTTAATACTTCTTTTTATTTCTTCGTTTTTTCACAGAATGTCGCACTCTTGGCATTCTCTCATGCAGCCACATCTCAATTGCCACATATCGTTTGCCCGTCACCTGGGTCAAAGTTCACGCCTCAGCTACATAAGAAAGTATTTGAAGTACGTAGCAATGAAGAAATCTTAAATTGGTTTCGATTAAAAGTTGATGGTTCTTGAAAAAATTAGGATATTTACAAAACGACGCTTTGGTTTTCTCAATACAGACTTCAATTTCTTGCGAGTTCCCCCAGTAGCTGTTAATGTTAGTTATCAGATGTGTGTGTTTGTTTCCTTGTTCAGTATGTTTAGCAGTAATGACTAGAGGTCTGTTTGGCATGTCGTTCTTGCTGATGAGCATTAATTCTGTTTTCCTTACGTTGATTTCTAGGTCATACTGCACACTAAATTTGTTGATTCCGGATACATGATGTTGAAGACTGTTTAACCTGTCAGCAGTTTTTACATTGTCATCAGCATAGCGGATGTTGCTCAGCATCTCTTCTTTAAAGACGATTACTTCTTGATATATTCTGATTAAAGATTAAATATTATTAAGTATACAGTTCCCTTAAAAAAGTTCGTGTCATAATTCGGCACCTATGAAAACCAAAAGTTATTTACGTATGTCAGATAATTCTACACATTGCCAATTAGAGCTTAACGAAAATGATACCTCAACGTATTTACTCGTTGTAGACATATTTTGGGTGGCAACTCTTAGCAGCGTGATCATGTAAATATCAGAAAAGTTTAAATGACATCTCAATCTTCTGTTTGGAAATGCGTTTTTATATAGCCGTGCAGCCTCTAGCGTATTACCTTTCATGCGGCCGTACATTTAGAACGACCTATCCACGAAATCGGTTTCCTGTCATGGCTAAAAGAAACATTTAGCAGGTAACTCACTCCACATTTAGCAGGTAACTCACTCCACGCTTAAAACGTTCAACACAACAAATCTCAGATGAACGTTAGTGTCAGATGCAGATGTAGCATACCATCGAGGATACGATGTGCTGTTCAGCAGGTTAACTGCTATCGGCAGTATCACTCCAGAATGAAATTTCACTCTACAGCGAGGTGTGCGTTGATTTGGACTTTCCTAGTGGATTAAAACTTTATGCTGGATCGTGATTCGAACCTTGGACCTTTGCCTTTCGCAGGCAAGTGCTCTACCTGCTGAGCTACCAAGTTGGACTCGCACGGCCCTTACGGCCATACTTCCGACAGTACCTTCTCTCCTACCTTCCGAACTCCATAGAAGCTCTCCTGCATACCTTGCGGGGCTAGCAATCCTGAAAGAAAGGATACTGTGGAGATACCTCTTACTCTGAAGCGGAGTGTGCGCTGATTTGAAACTTTCTGGTAGATTAACACCGGGGCACCGGGACTCGAACTTGGGACCTTTGCCTCCTGCAAGATATGCAGGAGAATTTCTGTGGAGTTGGAAGATAGGAGATGAGGTACTAGTGGAAGTACAGCTGTGGGTAGGGAGGTGGAGGCCTTCATGAGTCGTGCTTGGATAGGTCTGTCGGTAGAGAACGTGTTCGCGAAAGGTGTCAGCTTCGTGTCCCAGTCCGACAGACAGTTTTAATCTACAAGGAAGTTTCAAATCAGTGCACACCCCGCTGCAGAGTTGAAACTCATTCTGGAAACAGACAGTGACTAATCTATGTCTCGGTAATATCCTTTCTTCCCGGAGTGCTAGTCCTGACAGGTATGCGGGAGAACTTCTGTCAGGTTTGGAAGGTAGGAGATGAGGCAATGGCGGAAGTAGATATGTAGATCTGTGGGGGGATCGATGGGTGGGAGGGGAAGTCGGAGTCACGGTCATGCACACAGTTTTAACCTGCCAGGACGTTTAATCAGCACTCCGGCTTCTAACAAAATGAATTTTAACTGTCAAATTTCACATCTTGAATTTTATTACGAAATGCTTTAAATGTAAAAGAAAGGATTTTCGACATATGTTTACATGGAATTGTTTTCTTTGTTTTGGTTGGATGACACTGCTCTTGAAGTGTTGTATTGGACTGATACATACATGTCAGAGTTGTGTGATGTCCGCTACATTTTACATACAGTGCCATTCAGTTGCCCCTACATATTGGTTTTATGCAACCCGCAACATCTTTGAAAACCACACACACGATTTTCATATTCTCTTGTTCGCTACACACAAACAGTTAGCCCTATAGAAAAAATGAACAGGACCTTATTGTAGCAAAATTAATGTAGCTGAATTTTGTACTGGGAGCTGGAGGCCATGGTTTTCGAGTTATTCAAGAAAAACGCTTTGGAAGGTCACTTATGTACGTTTCTCTTGAATGATTCGAAAACTATAGCATCTAGCGAAAATGTAGCCTAGTACAAAATTTAACTACATCAAATTTCCTACAAAAAGGTCTTGTTCATTTCTGTTATAGGACTAATAGTTCTGCATGTAGCAAGACAGAGAAGGGAGAGAACACCAAAAACGTGCACATGATATTTGAATGCGTAGCATTTTGCATAAAGCCCATCGGAAAGGCAGTTGAATCGCCCTGCCGCCTTGTATATTTCTTGACCTATGGATTGGTTCCTAAGGTTATCGAAGCATAGACGTTTTAAGCATTGTCGTACTGGGTTGCATATGGCTCTACTGTCTACCTCTGCCCACGAATACAAACAGACGCCAATGCATTTAATTTTGATGAATAAGTTTAAAATTTCTTACAGACTAAAACTTCTTTCTGCACAGCACGCTTTGAAAACCACTGCACCTTTAAAATATCATCTAAAGTTCCAATGAAGTCTATATTTTCCTCCTCAGCTATTGAGATTTCACATTTCCTGATTACTATTGGGATTATTATATATGTCTTCAATATGTTTCTTTGAAACCGTATTGCTCGGTAAAAGTCATGCTTTTTCATCTTTCGTTAGAGTGGTTTCTGTCAGTGGGAGACAAGTACACATTGCAATTTTATTCATTTACCCAAGGTCACTGGGCGGAATCTTCCCACATTTCTCTCGATGCTTCCAACATAAAGCGTGTATGGATCTAAATCTGTATTTTTGTGTCTGTTGTGGGATGGTGGTCGTAGCTATTCTACTGAAACTGACTTTGACACCTCCTCAGCGTCTGCTGTTTTCTTCTCTCTCAGTCGTCATTTATCGGCTGTAGCGTTTCTTGTATTTATTCTGCTGTAACCTTTGTTGAAATTTTCAACAGACTCTTTTTCCCTGCGTTATTCACCAGGTATCCTGTTCAATCGTCTGTCTTTGATGACGAATTATCTCTGATATTTGTCTCTAATCTACCAAGAATTTTCTCTGGCAATAGCATTCATAGAAGTTACTAACGCTAACGACGGGGTCCCCACGTCCTCAGCAGTTTCTGAATTTTGTTATGAAACCAATGTTGGTCTTTTCCTTCCATAGTCTACTTACTATGCACATACTTCTCCAGAGTGCGATTTGCAGTCCGTTTAAACTTTGCCCGTAATTTCTCCAAGTCCATCATACTGGAACTAAATGTTGTCCATTCATTTTCTAAGTGGGATGCTAACAACTGCTTATCTGCTCTTTCTAGCAAAAATACTCTCCTAGTCTTCTTGATTTGAACACAACTACCGTTCATTACACCAAGCTAAAATTTTGTCCATGCCTTAGTCCATTTCTTCCTGATCATTTGGTGACGGTACCTTGTTGTAGGGAACAGTATCGTCACTGAGAAATTTGCCTGTGGTGTTGACCCCATCTGATAAAACGTTTATATATAGCAAGAACTTTAAAGGTCTTATTACACTTCATTGAGCTCACCAATACTACTCTCATTCCTGACGAATATTCGTCTTCCCTAATAATTTACTGGGTTCTGTTAGTTGATTTATTCAGTCGCATATCTGTAAAGATACATCGTACGATAGTATCTCGGTTATTCGTAGACGATGTACATGCTACAGCGGACTGAATCGAAATTTTCTGTGGAGTTTCCACTTTACAAGAACAGCGCTAGTAACGGAACTGAGTACATTTACTTGTAGCTTCCGAGCAAATGCTCCAGCTTCTGGACCGCCAGATTCACGACGTATAGAACATTCCCAATTCAATCCGCTGACTCATTCCGACATAGAACACGGCTATCATACTGATACACTGAGCATTTAGTTAACCTGGGCAGTATGCTTTGACGTCACACGAAGTTTAGTGGAGTGTGAGAGTACTTCTAATCACGTGATATCTGGATACATGTTGTGCAACATTTTCATTCTGATAGATGGTTTCTCGCAAACTAATGGCTATTGTTTCGATATTATTCCTATTTAGTCTATTTTACTTTTGAACACACAGAGAATCACGTAGCTGAATTCAGTTTACATTTCATCTGTACAGATAGGAAAGGATCGGTATTGCCGGAAACCCTGCAAGTGTGCATGGTTATATTACACATTAAAGGGCCATACCGCCTCGCTGTCATTTTCACCAGGAAATGTCAGAGCGGTAAACGGAAATCTGACATTTAGCTAGAGGGCGTGGAGGACAGAAAGCGTGATGCGCTACCGGGTGTTCGTTTTCCGGCTACTTGTGATGCCATCACTGGAGTGAAATAACAATTTTTGTGATACGAAATGTGCCACTAAAACAAATTGCCACACTGTATCTAATGGGAAAGAGAATTTCGGCTATCCGTAACGTCTGAACTGAAATCTCGTTGAAGTACCACAATCATTCGCAGTGACACTGTGAAATATTCGACATGCCTGGAAGACAGAAAAGAAATAATGTATCAAATACCAAGGAAAAACGCTCTAGAATGAAAGAAATAAGAAAGAAGGAGTAGTCAAATTAGTGGGAAATTTTTCGAGTCACAAAATAATAATAGGGAAATTACAAACAGACAGAGAATTGACTTGGCATTTCAATATTTAATGACGGTGCACCACTGAGACCGGTGAAGCGATTCATTATGTAACAGCACTTTGACCAAGGGTCAATATTGACCAAATACACATATTAATTCTGAACTGTTGACAAACAGGTACAGACATTATTGGCCTGTAGTCATTAAATAGCAGCGTGTAAATTCGGCAAGCGGCTGGATAGCTTACAAAGGTGAAGAAAACATTGAAATCATAAGATTTGAAGATGTTTAGAGTTGCGGCGATAACAGAAGTGAAAGTATGTAGCAAAGTATAGAGACAAAGAGTACAGGTTAACGAGAGCTCCTAAGTAAAAGTTAGCTAGAAGAGGACAAGAGGGCCACAGAAAGCCACAACCACTCTTACGTCATCGGGGAAAATGTAACCCTAATTCACTTTTACCACGTAAAGAGACAACATATAAGTGGGCTGGACTCGAGGGAATGGCGACAGTGAGGTCTCTGAAGACAGAGAAACTTTTTCTGTTAACAGAATCGTGGACATCGCTCTTCATGTCATGGCGGACGAAACGTGAGGTTCCCTTGGGCTTTACTCGAGACTACTCGCGTGGACTTTCCCGTAAAGTGTAATTCGAGGCTCCAGAGAGCCCTGAAAGAGAATCCCCGAGGCGAACAACGCCAGCAATGTGGCACACCACGCCCAGGAGACGTGCGCTCCAGCTGATGGGAGGAGGCAGGCACCGGTGTAGGAGTGCGGGAAATGTGCTGCACGCCTGGGCCAGCCAGATAACGCTGTCGACAGTGCCAGTCGTTAGCACGGGATACAATTTGAAACGCCCCGCTGAATGATCACGCTGCACTGTCCTCAGAGGGGAGTAATAACGCTTTGCATTTTAGAAGGGATGATAACTTTACAATTCTTCCATATGAGTGGGTCATTTAATTGGGATGGTAATGATGACGAGGGGAGTGGCAGAACCGAGAGAGGGAATCCACACCAATATCTGTATACCTTATCTCACCCTATAGCGTGTGGAGGAGGCTTCTTTGTGTACTACAATCACTTCCTCCCTTTCCTGTTCCAGTCGCGAATGGGCTCCAGGAAGACCGATTATTGATAAGCCTCCAAATGGGCTCGAATCTCTAAAATGTTACGTTCATGGTCTTTTCGTGAAATACACGTGGGAGGAAGAAATACATTGTTTGACTCTTCTAGGAAAGTACGCTCTCTAAACCGTAATACAGAACTCTTTTCTAGTAGTGTCTGCCACTGGAGTTGGTTGAGCATCGCCGTGACGCTTACGTGCTTCCTAAATGAACCTGTAACGAAACGCGCTGCTCTTCTTTGGATTTTCTCTATTTCCTTCACCACTCCTATCTGGTTCCGGTTCCAACCTGACGAACAGTATCCAAGCATTGGTCGAACGAGGGTTTTGTAAGCTATGATTCCTGAGGATTTCCTCAATCTACATCTACATCTACATTTATACTCCGCAAGCCAACCAACAGTGTGTAGCGGAGGGCACTCCCTTTCCTGTTCCAGTCGCGTATGGTTCACGGGAAGAACGACTGCCGGTAAGCCTCCGTGCGGGCTCGAATCTCTCTAATTTTACATTCGTGATCTCCTCGGGAGGTATAAGTAGGGGGAAGCAATATATTCGATACCTCATCCAGAAACGCACTCTCTCGAAACCTAGACAGCAAGCTACACCGCGATTCAGAGCGCCCTTGTTGCAGAGTCTGCCACTTGAGTTTGCTAAACATCTCCGTAACGCTATCACGCATACTAAATAACCCTGTGACGAAACTTGCCGCTCTTCTTTGGATCTTCTCTATCTCCTCCGTCAACCCGACCTGGTACGGACCCCACACTGATGAGCAATACTCAAGTATAGGTCGAACAAGTGTTTTGTAAGCCACCTCTTTTGTTGATGGACTACATTTTCTAAGGACTCTCCCAATGAATCTCAACCTGGCACCCGCCTTACCAACAATTAATTTTATATGATCATTCCACTTCAAATCGTTCCGTACACATACTCCCAGATATGTTACAGAAGTAACTGCTACCAATGTTTGTTCCGCTATCATAAAATCATACAATAAAGGATCCTGTTTTCTATGTATTCGCATACATTACATTAGTCTATGTTAAGGGTCAGTTGCTACTCCCTGCACCAAGTGCCTATCCGCTGCAGATCTTCCTGCATTTCGCTGCAATTTTCTGATGCTGCAACTTCTCTGTGTACCACAGCATCATACGCGAAAAGCCGCATGGAACATCCGGCACTATCTACTAGGTCATTTATATATATTGTGAAAAGCAATGGTCCCATAACACTCCCCTGTGGCACGCCAGAGGTTACTTTAACGGCTGTAAACGTCTCTCCACTGAGAACAACATGCTGTGTTCTGTTTGCTAAAAACTCTTCAATCCAGCCACACAGCTGGTCTGATATTCCGTAGGTTCTTACTTTGTTTATTAGGCGACAGTGCGGTACTGTATCAAACGCCTTCCGGAAGTCAAGGAAAATGGCATCTACTTGGGAGCCTGTATCTAATATTTTCTGGGTCTCATGAACAAATAAAGCCTCACGTGTGACTAGTTTTACGTGACTGGTTTACATTAAATCGTTCCGTACACGTACTCATAGATATGTAATGGATTTGGCTGCTTCCAGTAACTGTTTTGCAGTCGTGTCATCATACTATAATGAGTCTTTCTACCTATTTGTGCGCAATACTTTATATTTGTTTATGTTGGTCAGCTGCCAATCCCTGCAGGTCTTCCTACATTTCGCTACATTTCTCCACCGTTTCGGCTTTTTGTATGCAATATCATCCGCTAAAAGTGTCTTGGGACTGCATTTGCAAATATTGTGAAACGTTACGACCCTATAACACTACCTTGGGGTACACCCGAAGCTACTTTTATGCTTCAAAATTTCACTCCGTTAAGAGGAACATGCTGTGTTCTGTTCACTACGAACTCTTCAGTCCACTAATACAACGAGAAGTTGGTTCCCTAATGCGGAAGACTTTCCGCTGACTAGATTTCAATTCAGGGAACGGGTTACAAGCATTCCAGGCGTGTGACTCTCAAGCTTCGTGTATCCGAAGGTATGGAGTTCATCCCTCCATAGGAATACTCCATTGCTCCCAAAATTTTGCAAAATAACGCAAAACTGTGGTTCGATGGCTAAAAGTGGACTGCCAGTCCACAGACCCACAGCTCATTCTTCTTTCAGTCATACGGTTTTCCTGTCACTTTCATTTGTTTCATGTCTGGCAATCATTTGTAAATATGGATATCCCGAGTCACGCTTTATTTGAAAGTCGTTGCTAAACTCTTCAGCTGGCTAGTTAAGTGATTTCAAAGACCGTAAGAACGCACGAAAGTACCACCTTCTCCAGGACTGTGAATAGTACAGAACTGTGATGTTGAAGTAAAACTTTGTGTTGAGGTGATCTTCACTGACGTAACTAAAACCTGATGTTTGAACTTTTAATGAAAGATTAAGAATTGTATAGTTAGTGATGCAGTTTGGTGGAGATTATCATATTGCACTACAGATGTGGTGTGATGATCTGGTACACAAGAGTGAAGCAGAAATAATTTCCGAAGTTGTGGCCCACTGTTTACACATTATGAAAATCGCGCTCGACCACGAAGGCGGGCACGAAAGTAACTGAGCAGAAATGAGATCGATGAACATATTAGTTATCAATGCAGCAAATTTAGTGTCTGTTTCAAATTCTAGATGGAAAAGGAAACGTTAACCATAGAAGTCATTCACAATGACACTGTTTGTTATTATGTTTTTTTTTTCTTTTGAGCCGGAGTACTGGGATATCGAAGAACCGTATGGGCAACTAGACAATGACTATCATTATTTAGATGATGCAACAGGGATTCTCACATCATGGATGGACGCATGAAACTACAAGTAAAGCAATATACCCAAAATTGGTATCGCGTGATGAATTAGTCTTTATCCATGGAAGCCAGCATACCAGTAAGAATTACGCCTACGGGAGACTTCAACGTGCGATCTGAATATGTTTGGAAACACACTCTGAGTAGCTGTTCAGAAACTGTTTGTACGTTACAGCATAATGGTTTGTTCGTATCGAATGTTATGAAGAGGTGCTTTCATCTGCAGAGCATATCGCCTGAGAGCGTCTCTCTAATGATCCAACTTATTCAAATTCTCATTTCCAGTATCTCAACATAGGATTGTCATCTGTGATAATGGAGGCAGGAGGCACTGCACTGTGGACAAGTCAAACATTTTTTATACTATCCCGATGACATAACATTCTCTTAGACCGACTGTATGCAAAGATACAAACTATTAGCCGATCAGAGAACTACTGCAAATCCACTGTAATTGTTACGTAACAATTTGGTTTGCTTATGTAAAAGCGTTCTTCGTTCTCTCTGCATCAGGCTGTGTCCAGAATAGTTCGAAATGGATTTTTTTGCAAATATCACTATGAGCCACTGCCACTAGTCTCAATTACGATATTCAAAACATCACAGCAATCTGAGTTTTTGAAGCGGTAACAATATGTGAAGAAGTAGTAAATCTGATTCTTTCCAGGAGTTCACTAATATAGCGATATTTGTTGTCTGTTATACATATCCCACAGCCTCCACGCTGCACCAGATCCTCTGGTAACAGCAGCTCTTTCAGTTAATAAGATTATTCTTCGTCAATTTCCCGTAACTCACAATAGTAGAGGCAACTGGACCTTCATAAGGCAACGGAGTGTCCTTGTATGCTTCTCTGGTGATGATTTATAGTCATTCTCTTGCCATGGATGTAGTACAATAAATTGTTGTGACACTAAATGTTAATGCCACTCCTTGGGTAGACTTTTATTCGCTCAATTTGTTTTAAGCATAAGTTAGTTTGAGAATCTAATGTAGATGAATTACATTTATTGAAGATAAAAATGGCACTTAAGTGTAACAATTGCAGTCAACAGATGAATCAGCTGCAGGAAATTACTTCAGGTATATTATAATTGTTTTTATTTCATAAATTTCATGTCAATTCAGCACCGTGTCTAAAGCTATTTCCCTTACCCCTTCCCAAACTTCTTTCAAAAACAATTAAAATGTCCATCAGACACTCAGATCAAAGAAAAAACAATAATACACTAGTTGTGTTCACAGTTATCCCAGGACTACTTTTTTGGGTATTAGTAACTATTTTGAGACAAACAGAACTTTGGCAGGTAGACTTTTACTAGAGTGCTTAAGCAGGCACCGTTACCAGGTGTTTATAGATCTGTAGGGGTGTAAGGCTAGTTCGCGTCCGTAGTAGAATACTACACGTGCACCCTGGGTAACGCTAAATGAACTAGCACTAAAGGCAACCAGATAATCCAGATAATCTTGAGCTGGATCTCCTGGTAAACACATCATGAGTGATACCGACCAAATGAACGATGAAGAATTGACTAGAGCACTCGGACCGTGCCTCCGAGTCTGCCACCTAAACATTGAAGGCATAAGTAGGAGCAAATGCGAATTTCTCCAGAGAGTTCTCACTCAGAACAAAATCGACGTAGTCGCGATACAAGAGACTCATGCGGAAAACATAGATCAGCTGGCTTCTAGAGGAAAAATCCCTGGATTCGAGATACTTGGAGCCACCTATCACCGCAATTACGGTGTGGGAACCTACATACGAAATAAGATAGAAAATGCTTCCCTGTGTAAGATATCTACAGACAACAACATACATGAAGTTGCTGTCAAAATTGGCGAGACCACAATAGTTAACATCTATAAGCCTCCCGGCTATCCATGGCCTCCAGAAGTACTCCAAGAATATCCCCACCCTGCTATCTACGTAGGAGACTTTAATAGTCACCATGAGAACTGGAAGTACGCACGAAACGACCAGAACGGTGAATCCCTGATGAGCTGGAGTGAGGAAACAAACACCCACCTGATTTTTGACGCTAAGGACCGCGGAACATTTCGATCAGCAGCATGGAGACGAGATTATAACCCTGATTTATGTTTTGTCACTAAAAACAAAAACAACCAACCGCTAGCCTGTCTGATTTCCCACATAGCCAGCATCGCCCTGTTATCTTAGAAGTCGGAATTAACATCCCAATCATAAAATCTTTTCCTCGCCCACGATGGAATTTCCAGAAGGCAGACTGGGCCACCTTTGCAGAAAACCTTGACAAGTGTCTAGGTTGGATACCCCCGACTAGGGACAACTATGACAGATTTGTGGGAGCAGTCATCGCCACGGCTAAGAGGAATGTACCCAGAGGCTACCGGAAAGAGTACATCCCAGGCTGGAATGAGAGATGCGAAGACCTGTACCAGGAATTTACTGAAACCAACGACCAAGAAATCGCGGACGAACTGTTGCACAGCTTAGACGCAGCTCGACGGGAAAAATGGATGGACACCGTGGAGAATCTAGATTTCACTAAATCCAGTAGGCAAGCATGGACCCTACTTCGTAACCTGGGAGGCAGTAAACGTAAAATAAAAGACACCCACCCGATAACCCCTAACAATGTGGCCGCACACATAGTTAGAACCTCAAGAGCACCAAGGGACAGAACACACACCACGACCGTCAAACGTGAATTAAGATCCTTAAAACGAAGGGCATCGCCTACCTCCGAATTTTCCCAGCCTATCACAGCGGAAGAAGTTGCAGCAGCCGTGTCAAAAATCAAAAGTGGCAAGGCTCCCGGCTTCGATGGCATCCAACCGGAATTCCTACTTCACTGTGGAAAATATACTAGAACATGGCTCGCAAACTTCTTAACAGATATTTTAGAATCGGGTAATATCCCACACCAGCTTAAACGAGCAAAGATTATAGCGATACTAAAGCCAGGCAAACCTAACGACATGCCCCAAAACTACCGCCCTATCGCTCTGCTGAACTGTGTCTATAAGCTGCTGGAACGTATCATCTACAACAGAATAAGCGGAAAAATTCTTGAAGTGGTACCGATTGAACAGGCAGGTTTTCGACCCAACCGCAGTTGCACCGACCAGATCCTCTCCCTAGCAACTCACATAGAGGCGAGCTTTCAGAAAAAAACTCAAAACATCAGTAGCCTTTATTGACCTATCAGCCGCTTATGATACCGTTTGGCGACAAGGCCTGATATTTAAGTTGCTGCGGGTCATACCATGTAACAAGCTGGCCAACCTCATTGATAACATGCTCACAGATAGAAGTTTCAGAGTCATAATGGGCGACTTAAAAAGTGACCAAATGAAGCTCAACAATGGTTTACCACAAGGCTCCGTTCTGGCGCCATTGATGTTTAACCTCTACATATCTGACTTACCTGAAACCACTTCTCAAAAATTCGGATATGCCGACGACTGGGCAATAGCTGCAAGAGGCAGATCAATGGAGGCAACGGAAAACACATTAACTGCGGATCTAACAAAGCTGGGAGATTACTTCCGAAGGTGGAGATTACGGCCAAACGCGACAAAAACGGAGGTGACATGCTTTCACCTCGACAATGCCCAAGCAAAAAGAAAGCTCAACATTCATTTCGAAAACAGGCTGCTAAACCATAATAATTACCCCAGATATCTAGGCGTCACCTTTGATAGAACCCTAACATTCAAGGAACACCTACGTAATACAGCCGCAAAACTTAAAACTCGAAATAATATCATACAGAAGCTATGTGGGACTACGTGGGGCTCTTCCGCGGCTGTACTGAGATCTTCGGCTCTGGGACTTGTCTACACAACAGCAGAATATGCCGCACCGGTATGGCTAAACAGTAAACACACAGGCTTGATCGATGCCCAACTAAACTACACAATGAGGATGATATCAGGAACAATAAAGCCAACGCCTTTACACTGGCTACCTATACTGAGCAACATTCTCCCACCGGACCTGCGCAGAGAGAACGCTCTCTTACGCGAGTATGGAAAAGTGCTGAACAACGAGAAACTGCCAATCCATAAGGATGTTCCTGCCCTGGAAATGAACAGATTGCGCTCCAGACACCCCTCTTTAAAAAAAGGCAAAAAATACGCATCCTCTCAACCCGGATTATGGCAACCTCTGGAAAACGCGGTGGAGAGAATCTGTGCCCCAAAACCTGCAGAATATGCCATGTATCAATGTCCAACCACCAGGATTCAATTTGCCAAGGAAAACTTGGACGACCTTGAATCGAATTCGGACAAATAACGGCAGATGTGCAGACAGCCTCCACAGGTGGGGTAAAATCACCTCCCCGAGATGTGACTGCGGTGCGGACCGGCAGACGATTCGTCACATCGTGGAAGATTGCCCTCTGAGACGTTTTGCAGGAGACCCCAATGAGTATCTGACCGCCACTGAAAGTGCAATAGACTATGTCACAAATCTGGATGTTTGTTTGTGAACTTTTGTTTGTTATATACACTATTTTAAATACTTTTATATCTACAACTATATGTTATACACTGTGACTACTCTTTATTTCTGTGTCTTATGATTTTTATGTCTTTTTTTATATGATGTGTTACATGCCATAAGCTAAATAAATAAATATAGATCTGTAGGTAGTTGATGTGTGATGTCCATATTGCGCCCAGGAGAAAGTCAACCTCTTGGAGTGGCGGCAGCTGAATGTGTTGCAGCTTCTGAGTAGGTGTGGTGTGCATTAACCAGCAAAGACTCATGCTACGTACGGTCACAAGCAATGTCTTGAACGACCTTTGAGAAGATGCCTAAGTTCGTTATATCAGACCTGACAGCAAAGTGTCCCTTTGAGGAGTATGCTCCCCCTAGTCCTCTGAAAAATTCTCTCTGGACGTGTCCTTACATCCGATTGGCTACATTGGAGTTCTCGTCTCACAAATCTAATTATTTGTTAACAACTTTTGTTGTTTTTACATGCCGGCCGGGGTGGCCGAGCGGTTCTAGGCGCTACAGTCTGGAAACGGTCGCAGGTAAGAATCCTGCCTAGGGCATGGATGTGTGTGATGTCCTTAGGTTAGTTAGGTTTAAGTAGCTCTAAGTTCTAGGGGACTGATGACCTCAGAAGTTAAGTCCCATAGTGCTCAGAGCCATTTGAACCATTTTTTGTTATTACATCATCCCCTACTTTCCCGCGCTAAAAGAGTAACACTCTTTGCTAAAAATGTTCCTTTCTCTTAGCATTTCACTCTTAAGTAAAGGTTAGTTAGCTTGAAACTCAGTGTCCCATTGAGTTACAAATATTGTCAGGTTCCTTGGACTCAAATGTTCAAATGTGTGTGAATTTCTAAGGAACCAAACTGCTGAGGTCATCGATCCCTACACTTACACACTACTTAAACTAACTTATGCTAAGAACAACACACACTCCCATGCCCGAGGGAGGACTCGAACCTCCGGCGGGAGGGGCCGTGCAGTCAGTGACATGACGCCTCTAACCACGCGACCACTCTTCCTTGGACTCTTTGTTCAGTTGTGTATTACCGCATTGACCCAGGGCGAAACAAGGTGTGGGCGACCATCTGCTCTCTGTGGCTTCTTCAATAACACTGTTGTCGCCTGGGAGTGTCAATGTCTGGGGAAACACATTCTCTCACTGTCTCCAGACTTGACTTTGATATCCCCTCAAACAGCCACATTACAAATTGATGACTTTCATGAGTTCAGAGTCTATCGGCCAGCTGCAACAAATTTTCCTAATTGAGAGCATTTCAATAGCTCTTTTGTGTCTGTCACTGGGACTGACAAATTGCTGGTGACCCGTACCAATAACTCCACACACACACACACACAAATTTCTGCAGTGCAATGACAACTGTGGCCATCTCCTTGTTATCTAGCAACTTGCAAGTATGTACATTGATTAGCTGCCTTTCATCACTGAAATGCAGCACAGAGGCAGCGCTGAATTGTAATCTGATTTTGGTTCTTGTCGTTTGATCGTTACTATTCACCGACACCAAAGCAAATGGACTTAAACCGTTAAACTTACAGAAAGAAGTTAAAGGAAGCTGTGGTATTGTCACAACAAATCATTCAATCTGGGAGGCCACTATTATGGAACTTAAAAATCCCAGCCACAGTCGTACTGCTGCCAAAACGCTTCCATTACAATGAACACCTAACTGCGAATTGCAAAAATCCACCAATCTTCCCTCACTGAAAAGCCTCTCATTTCCTAAAAATGCATGCCAAAATTACCTCTTCCTCCCGCAACGACACTCATTCAAGAACAAAGCAGTGATAACGCCATCAAGAATGCACCAATATTTGTAGAGCATTCTGTATGCGATAAGGAATATCATGACAACTTAGTGTTTGTTCTCACAAAATTAGAATATAGTGATCATGAATTGATTGTATATGATGATTTGACAGTTATTTACATGCTTCTTGGACAACCCTGTTTTTTATGTGAATGAGACAGGCGTGACAGGGCTCCGCACTGGATTCAAAACGAATAGCTTTCCAGAATGAACACAGAACCTTGAAGTAAAACATAATTCACAATAGCGCGATTGACCTGAATAAACGTCTATTGCTTCGACTTCACATTAAGCTGAGATTAATAGACCATTTGTGGGGTTTTGCCAAAACGTAGGGAATGCTTTTAATATCTATGAGAAAAATTTCTGCCACTGTTATAATCAATCTTGAGAGAAGGGCTTATTCCTTGCCCAGACATTCGGGAACTTTTTCGAGATAAAGGATTTTTAATAAAAATGGAAACAGTTCCGCAAGAGACGTGAACAGCTGCCAGAGAAGTTGTAAGGAAATTTCTTGGAAACTGTAAGGACTAACTATGAGTGCATAGTGTGAAATAAGTTGACAGAATTTAAAACACCGAGTTATTCAAGGAGTTTGAAAGTGCATTTCCATTCACATTTCAACTGTTTCCCCAAAAACCTTCGTGAAGTTTTTGAGCAGAAGCGAGAAACGTTATACCAGAGTCTCTAGGAGATGGAACGCAGATACTTGTACAAGTGAGACGTCAGCATGGTTTCTGACTACCGCTGGATTTTGCATAGAGATCAGGAGCACATTTTTCACAGGAAAAGAACCATAAAAAGCCAGAGACTTGTAAAGGTACTCATACATTTCGATATTTCGTGTCTGAGTTTCGAATAACTCTTACTAATTACCACAAAATTATTAAACTTAAAAGCATCACATCAAACAGTTTTAGAATCTGTTGAAATGTTGAAAATCATTTAAATTCTGCAGGCCAGGGTTATCTGCAAGAGTGGAGAGTGTACTATCACTTCTTAATGCCATGAGGAGCTCAGAACACCTTGTTCTAAAATATGTGAGTGTTAGACCTCGATTCATATGCTAAAATAAACCACAATTTAACTCCTGAATATTAGAAAAAATGAAGTGTTATGCTTCTTGACAGAGAGTAGCGAAACAATGCGGGAGACCCGCACCGCCGTACTAGGCGAGGTCCTAATGGAGATGGATTGCCGTTGCCTTCCTCCGATCGGAATGGGGATGACTGATGATGATGATGACGACACAACAACACCCAGTCATCTCGGGGCAGGTGAAAATCCCTGACTCCGCCGGCACCCCGGGTTAGGGAAGCGAGGTCGCTAACGCGAGACCACGAGTTGCGGACTCCTGAATATTACTTTTGTTAAATTTGTCTGGTGAAGTATTAGAGTATTGCTTGTGCACACGTACAAACTTTAAAAATTAATCCACACTGAATGAAAACAATACGACGCTGAAGTGAGATGCAGACGAAATAATACGTCTCTCTTTAAGAGTGTTGCTTTATTGTTGCAAACTGAGAAACAACAGTGAAGTGGTTAAATGTACGTTGAAATCAGAATTTGAGAATACATAATAATGGACAATATGGCAGAAAACGTAAGTACAGCATATCCTTTACAATTACGCTGGGAACACGACTGCACAAATAATTACTTTTCGAGCAAAGAAATGGTTATTTCTCCATAGTTTAGGGATGACCTGCTCTCAGACAATGTATGCAAAGCATCTTTCGCTGTGAAAACCAAAAATTAAATAACGTGATCTAAAACAATGAAATAGATGCAAGTACTACAGTTTTAAGACTAAAATTATAATACGTATATTTATGTAAGCCAGATGGGACAGCTGTTCCCCTAACACCAGAGGAGAGAGCTTTCGTCCCGTAATACCACCCCAAGCAGGGTGGCCCTTCTGAAAAACTGATCTGCAGTAAGCTTCCAATTTGTCAGGTCTTACAGATCCGACCCATGGCTTGTTGTTTTATTTTTATTTTACTCATCTAGCTCCGTAGGACCAAACTGAGGAGCAAATCTTCAAGGTCATGGAACGTGTCAGTATTTGAAATTACAACATAAAAGTAATAACAGATCAAATAAAATTTTTATGAACCCAAAAAAATAACAAGCCATAAGTTTATGTAAACGCAATCAACAATATAACACAGGAATCAGCTTGATTTTTCAAGGAACTCCTTGACAGAGTAGAAGGAATGACCCATGAGGATGCTCTTCAGCTTTGATTTGAAACCGCGAGGATTACTGCTAAGATTTTTGAATTCTTGTGGCAGCTTATGGTTAATGAATGCAGCAGTATACGGCGCACCTTTCTGCACAAGAGTCAAAGAAGCTTCATCCAAATGCAGATTGGGTTTCTACTTAGCATTAACTGAGTGAAAGCTCATAATTCTTGAGAATAAGCTGGTATTCTTAACAAGAAATGACACTAAAGAATATACACGGTGTTTGGGGAGGAAATGTCAATATTTTACACAGTGATAGTATAATTAATTCTCAACAAAAAATGTTATATGAGCATAGCTCCGCAAATGCTTCGTTAGGGAGGTATGGGTATTGAAAGGAACTTTAAGTCTGCAAACTTGATGTGCACAACGTGAACGTATATGCAAAACAACTGGACCGTAACGTGATTTTCTTGAAAACAATGTTACAGAGGAGTACAGTTAAGCTACACATTTTTACAAAATGTTTATTTACTTTGCATTTAGTACATAATGCATTACAACATGCATGTTACATGTATTCAGTTGAAAAAGACGTACCACGTCTTTTACAAACGACGTTAACACTTTTCGTAGAGATGTTGTACAGTTCACAGAACAAGTACGAATATCCCACCATGAACGTCAATGCACTTTTTCGCTCCAGCGATAACATGTTGTGTTGCTTGTTCAGTTGCCTGTGGTTGGTTCCTAATCAATTCAGCAGCGTCCATGATGCGACGAAGCAGTTCATCTCGTGTATTTACCTTTTCTTTGTGCACCTCTGATTTCATCCAACCCCATTAACAGAAATCTAAAGGTGTAAGGACGGGTGATCCTGGAGGCCAGTTAATAGCACCGGCACGGCCAATCCAGCGATTGAGATGCTGCTTCACACGTAAAATAACATGTGGAGGGACAATGTCATGTTGAAAGTACATTCCAGTTCGCTTAGCTGAAGGAATGTCTTCCAATAGTTCAACAAATTAATTTTCCAAAAAATGCAGGTGCGTCAATCGCTGATTGGTAATAAATGGACCTATCAAAAGGTTACCGATCATGCCGCACCAAACAATTATGGCAAAACGAACTTGGAAGTTTCTATCCACTGGAGTGTGTGTATTTTCCCGTGACCATCGATTATTATTGCGTGTGTTGTTTATTTCATGTCGTGAAAACTAGGCTTCGTCAGTGAATAGTATGCATGGAAGCAAATGACTATCCTCAATTACCCAGTGACAGAATTGAAGTCGTTGGGCATTGTCGCCAACGTGAAGATTTTGGACACGCTGTATGTGAAATGGATACAGGTTTTCCGCATGTAATATTTCCCATACACGTGTCTGTAGGATATTCATACGCAAGGACAAAAAAATGTTTCAAATGGCTCTGAGCACTATGGGACTTACCATCCGTGGTCACCAGTCCCCTGGAACTTAGAACTACTTAAACCTAACTAACCTAAGGACATCACACACATCCATGCCCGAGGCAGGATACGAACCTGCGACCGTAGCAGTCGCGCAGTTCCGGACTGAGCGCCTAGAACCGCTACACCACCGCGGCCGGCTACGCAGGGACATTTTTCATATGTTCGTACTGGGACTTCGCTCAACTCTTGCGATAATTTCTTCCTGTTCTTACAAAGTTTGTTGACGTGTACACTCGGACAAAAAATGTTTACTTGGAAGAGAGCCTGTTGCACGCAACGTGATAAACACTTTGGTAAACACACTGCGATCAGGTAATCGTCGAATCGGAAAGCGTCTGTGGTATTTTTCTCTTGCAGCGGTAGCACTACTGTCGCAGAAGCCACAAACATACACCATACCTGCGTATTCCTCCTTACTGTAGTCGTGAGGCATTGTTAGTAGTGCTTGTACGAACACAGTTAACACCATACACTACACAGCTAACCGATCCGTCGCCTGTACACTACACAATGCGGCTTACACGGCACAACTACGCAAACAACGGGCGATTTACTACGTACGTCACATGACCATAATACGTGGTAGGTTGCATAGCGTAAACACGACATGTACCCGTGCATTGTTTGCAAGAAAATCACGTTACGGTCCAGTTGTATTGCGTATACGTTCACGATGTGCACATCAATTTTTCAGAATTAAAGTTCCTTTCAATATCCATACCTCCATAACGAAGCATTTGCGTACCTATGTTCATATAACATTTTTGCTCAGAATTACTTATACTATCACTATTTAAAATATTGATCGTTCCTCCCCAAACACCTTGTATATATTGAAAGGCCAATGTCAAAATACCCAGACTAATAAACAGGAGTCGACAAGAGGTTCGTGAACTTGCACCACTTATTGCCCAAACCGCCCGTTTCTGAGCCAAAAATATCCTTTGAGAAAGGGAAGAGTTACCCCAAAATATAATACCGTACGTCATAAGCGAATGAAAATAAGCAAAGTAGACTACTTTTCGTGTCGAACTATCACTTACTTCAGATACCGTTCGAATAGAAAAAACGGCAGCATTAAGTCTTTGCACAAGATCCTGAATGTGGGCTCTCCACGACAGTTTTACATATATCTGAACACCAAGAAATTTGAACTGTTCCGTTTCACTAATCATATGCCCATTCTGTGAAATTAAAACTTCGGTTTTGTTGAATTGTGTGTTAGAAACCGTAAAAACTAAATCTTAATGTGTTTCGGCGTTAGTTTATTTTCTACAAGCCATGAACATGTCATAAAATGCACTGTTTGAAACAGAGCCACTGTTGCACACAACTTCCTTTACTACCAAGCTAGTGTCATCAGTAGACAGAAATATTTTAGAATTACTCGTAATACTAGAGGGCATATTATTTATATAAATAAGGAACAGTAGTGGCCCCAGCGCTGATTCCTAGTGCACCCCCCCCCCCACCCAATTTAACCATACTCTACTCAGACACCACATCATAGCCATGCAAAACACTGTGGAGAATGACCTTTTGCTAACAAGTGCAGCACAGTACTTTAATATTGTGCTAGGTACTCCATCATATCCATGAGACTCCTTAGTCTTCAGTGATTTAACTATTGACTCCATCTCTTCCCTGTCAGTATCACATATGAATATTTCAGACATCAGTCTCGGATAGGCATTTTCCAAGAGCGTTATACGGTTCCCTGTAGAAACTAAGTATTTATTTAACTGATCAACAATGCTTAGAAAGGGTTATTAAATACGGTAAATATATCTGACTTATCAGTAACAGAAATATTTTCACTACGAACTGACTTTATATTGTCGACCTTGTGCTGCTGACCAGACACTTCTTTCACGACTGGCCATGTGGTTTTATTTTGTGAATCAGCTATTCTATTTGCGTACCACATACTGTTCGCCTTCCTAATTTCATTTTTAAGTACCTTACAATATTGTTTGTAATGGGTTACTGTAGCTCAATTGTGACTACTTCTAACATTTTGATGTAATGCCCACTTTGTCTACATGATAGCCTTATCAACTAGTCAGCCACCTAGAATGCCATTTACAGTTAGTACCCTGTTTAGGACGTTCTAATGAGAAGCACCTTTCAAATAACATGAGGAGTGTGTTGTATGTTGCATGTTGACTTGCGTGTTAACAAATGGTTCAAATGGCTCTGAGCACTATGGGACTTAACTGCTGAGGTCATCAGTCCCCTACAACTTGGAACTACTTAAACCTAACTAACCTAAGGACATCACACACATCCACGGCCGAGGCAAGATTCGAACTGCGACCGTAGAGGTTGCGCGGTTCCAGACTGTAGCGCCTAGAACCACTCGGCCACTCCAGCCGGCTGCTTGTTAACATCTATGTTATCGGCACTATAAACATCTTGCCAGTTTAAAAAACTCTCTATTGCCATTGGATTAGCTTTTCTACATAGTTTGTAAGTAAATATAACATTTCTTTGAGTAAAAATCCTTTCAGCGTTAAGATTTGTGCGTCATGGTCTGAAAGGCCATTCATCCTTTTACTAACCGAGTGCCCATCTGGTAATGGAGAATGGATAAAAATATTGTCTATGGTTGCGCTTCTGTTCCCCTGCACACTGGTTGAAAAAACGCAGTTGCATCAGATCACATGAATTTAGGAGATCTTCCAACATCCTTTCTCTTGCACAATCACATACAAAATTAATACTGAATTCACCACATATAACTAATTTTTGGTACTTCCTATAAAGTGAACCAAGAACCCTCTCTAGCTTAAGCAGAAATGCTCTGAAGTCAGAGTTAGTGGACCTATAAATAACAAGAATTATAAGTTTAGTTTCACTAAATTCAGCTGACCCTGCACAACTTTCAAATGCCTGTTCGGTGCAGTGCCGTAAAATGTCTACGGACTCAAATGGAATGCTGTTTTAACGTTGATGGCCACTCCGGCACTTCGCAAAGAACTCCTTGAGAAACAGGTAGCTAATCTGTACCCTGGCCCCACATTTACGGATGATTTGTTGAATAAACATGTGTTCAAATATCTACAGAGTATTGGGCCCGAGTATAATCGCGTATATTAGGAGTGAGTAATTTTCATCGGGTCTTATACATTGACTACGTTCCATCTGGTTTCACTTGCACATGATTGTCAGAGGTAACACTGGCGCATGCTTATCACAGATGACTTAATTGTTTGTTCAGTGGAACGCAGCTACACGTTACGGAAGACCTCGACCACTATATATGATCGCAGTGAGAATAGGGGTACTTGTATGTTGACTGATAATTGATTATTTCCTTCTAGGAAACTGGGATTTAGGTTGTCGAACCACGATGTAAGCGAATGTGTTCGACAGCATTGTGTCATAAGAAATCTAGTACCATGAATGAATTCGGCTGGCCAGTGGGGCCCTCCCAGCCAGTCCCATCCGAGCTTTTGGGCTGTGGTTTAGTGAGTCGCCGCTTATATGAGGCGACGACTTATCATGCTGCGACAGGCCTGTATAACACTGTCGGCGCCACACACATTTGTACACCATACCGCTGCTCAGCCACAAATGGAAAGGCTCATTCTTAATGGACAACGAGTAATGAATCCCTAAGCGACTGTTGCTGGCTTGAAAGTTTTATTTCAAGCTTGAAGCAGATCTCCACCTTGACGTTTACAGATTCCCAGAATTATTTTCAACTTGACGAATTACACTCCATATTTTACTTTTCCATCACTGTTTTTTAACATTTTAGAACGGCTTCACAGTTTTAAAGGTGTATTTACTGATGGAAGGGACTCGCTTTCAGGATTCACCTTATCACAGAGCTCCATGCGGTCCTCAAGGCACTGGAACAAAAAATGGCTCTAAGCACTATGGGACTTAACATCTGAGGTCATCAGTCCCCCATAATTACAACTACTTAAACCTAACTAACCTAAGGACATCACATACATCCATGCCCGAGGCAGGATTCGAACCTGCGACCGTAGCAGCAGCGCGGTTCGGCACTGAAGCGCCTAGAAGCGCTCGGCCATAGCAGCCGGCGCACTGGAGTAGGTGTGGCATCTTAATGGTAAACATTTTACTGCTCTGCTCCGATTCAATTTTTGCCCTACAATCATTGCAACACATGTACCCAGTAGAGAAAATGGTCCAGGTAAAACATGACCATCTGCGCGTCCTACAGCAGTGGGACCGGGTACTGGGCCACGTCGGAATTTAGAGAAACAAATGAGCAGACAGAGCTGCCGAGGGCGCCTGCAGGGAACATGAAGAGACCCAATGTGCCATTCCCCTGCAGGCTGTCATTTCACTTTACTTCGGAGATCCACGCAGTTGTGGGAGGAGGGGTGGCTCCCAATGACAGTCAAAAAGGTATGCATGGTGAAGCCAAATATCCGGCCTTGGTGTTCCTCATCTGGGCACTCTGGTGGGATGAAGTGGCCCTGACCCGCCACAGAATTCGGCAATGTCTCCTCAACCATGGCTTTCTACTCAGGTGAGAGGAACCCCTGTGATGTCTATGGCGTGCCAATAACTGTATGCCACTGAGTGCATTTTATATCGTGATGAGCAGGCAGAAGCAAATTTAGATGGGGATCTGCCCTCCATTTTAGTTGATGACGAGGTGAGTGTAGTGAAAGTCTTAGAGTTTTACGAAGCGTCTGGATTCCAGTCTAAGCTTTTAGGCTGGAGATTTTAATCTGTTGCACAGTGGCTAGCTCATCCTTTTTATTCCAGTGACCACACCCATAGGTATCTGCTATGATATTTTACATCTTTCCACCGCTTTTTCCTTTCTTTAGCCCAAGTTTATGATCTGATGAAACACGTAATTTTCGTATACCTGTGCTTGTGTGTGTGTGTGTGTGTGTGTGTGTGTGTGTGTGTGTGTGTGTGTGTGTGTACACACATACTTTGCTGCATTGTTGTAATTTTTAATTGTAGTTGTACTACCCTAATTATGTGAATCTTATTTTATCGACACTCTTGTCATGACATTTTCGTATGGGCGCTAATGACCTTTCTGTCGTGCGCCCACACCACCGTGTCATCACCAGCTACTATATCTTCAGAGGTAACTCATGAGTACGCAGCATGTCCGTGACATACAATTGTGCCGCCAGATTTCTGTCAACCACTACCAGGTACGACCTGAAGTCAAACTCAGTGCCTACCTACATCAGGACGCCATTAGTAATACTGCTATATCTCTCTGAAACATTGGAGCAAAGGGACCTCTGCTCAGATTACTGCCATATTTGCCGACTTTGGTTATCCGGGGTAGTGTAGAAGCGTGATTGATAGCTGAACATAATGGGACGCCATTAAGCTGCACTCCACCCTTCCCAGTCATGGCACCCCTCCAAATGCAGCCGTTTGTGTTGTGGTGTTAACTGTAACCTATTCATGAAACGGTAATACCCTACTCCGGCTGCCGGAGCCTCTGACTAATGTACAGGATGACACAGAGTGATGCTGGGAGTCCATATCTTATTCTCGGATGGCAGGCGGCATAATTTTGTGAAAAGGCTACGAAGTCTTTGGTGCACATTACAGCGATCCTTCCTTGTGGTGGTCAGACGTGGTCGACTGGAACTTTGACAACGCGTATGCCTGCCCTCACGTTCAGATACAGTCCAACATCTGGTCACTATCACCTCTGAATGCTCAACAAATCTGGGTATTGCACGATTCGACCTGCCAGCCAGATGGAAAGCCACTGTGATACCATTTTCAAACTCTGCGAGGTGCGGATAACGCATCAGTTCTAATTTATTTGGTTTCTCACACGAGTACGCTGCATTACGGTGCCCTTTAGGGTGATCATTCAGTATCTGAGTTCACGGCCCGTATATAACCTACTAGGCCTGGTAACAACATTAAACGCCAACAACACTAGTGCACACTGCTGGCCGTTCTACTTGTCACAGAGAATTGAAATTCTAATGATTTAATATATCCGCCCGTGAAGTGTTCATCTACAAAGACGCATTCACATCCAATCGTGATATCTGCATGATTCACTTTTCTTGTCAGGCAGCGTACGTAAGAGTAACCATCAGGAGCGACATAAAGTGGAATGACCTAATATAACGAGTTGCACGAAAAGTAGATACCAGGCTGCGATTCACTGAAAGAATCTTAAGTAAACGAACATCATACAAAAAGAAGAGTCTTGCAAAATTTTCCTTCAGTCGATTTTTGTGTATTACTTATCAATATCATATTCGTATCATCTACATGTGCATTATCGTCTACATTTACACACAAACTGGGCAAGCCATTGTACGGTGTGTGCCGGAGAATACCCTGTACCAATACTATTCATTTCAGTTCCTGTTCCACTCGCAAATAGAGTGAGGGAAAACCAACTACCTGTATGCCTCCGTATGAGCCCTAATTTCTCCCCTCTTATCTTCGTGGTCCTCACGCGAAATGTATGTTGGCGGCAGCAGAATCGTTCTGCAGTCAGCTTCAAATACCGGTTCTCTAAACTTTATCAATAGTGTTCCTCGAAAAGAACGTCGCCTTCCCTCCAGGGATTCCCATTTGAATTCCATAATACTTGCAAGTTGTTCGAACCTGCCGGTACCAAATCCAGCAGCCCGCATCTGAATTGCTTCGACATCTTTCTATAATTCCGTCTGGGTTGGATCCAAAACACTCAAGCACTACTCAATAATGGGTCGCGCTAGAGTCTTATATGCGGTCTCCTTAGCAGATGAACCACACTTTCCAAAAATTCTCCCAATAAACCTAAGTCGACCATTCGCCTTCCCTACTACAACGCTCGTTCCATTCCATATTGCTCTGCAACGATACGCCCACATATTTAAACGACGTGACTGTGTCAAGCACGACATTACTGATATTGTATCTGAACATTATAGGTTTATTTTTCCTACTCATCCGCATTAACTTACATTTTCATACATTTGGAGCTAGATGCCATTCATGACATCAACTAGAAATTCTGGTTAAGTCAGCTTGTATCCACGCAATGACGACACCTCTCCGTACAACAGAGCATCATCAACGAACAGTGCATGCTGCTGCCTACCCTGTCCCCCAGATCACGTATGCATACAGAAAATAACAGCGGTCATGTCACGCTCCTGACGACTCCCTCGTCTCTGATAAACACTCACCCTCGACGTCTTCGAGCCACTCACATATCTGGGACGCTATTCCATATGCTAGTACCTTCGTCAACAGACCGCGGTGGCGTACCTTGTGAAATGCTTTCCGGAAATCTATACATATGGAATCTTCCTGTTATCCTTCATACATAATTCACACGATATCATGTGAGAAAAGGGCAAACTGAATTTCACACGAGTTGTGCTTTCGAAGTCCGTGCCAATTTGTCGACTGAAGGTTTCTCATCTCAAGGGAAATTTATTCTATTTGAACTGAGAATATGTTCTATAGCCCTGCTGCAAAGAGATGATAAGGATATTGTTCTGTAATTTTGGGGAGCTTGTCTTTTACCATTCCTACGTATACAGGAGACACCTGCACATTTTTACAGCCACTTGGGATTTTGTGGTGAGTGAGAGATTCGTTTTAAATATAAGCTAAGTAAGGGGCCAGTGCTGCAGAGCACCCTTTGTAAAACCTAAATTGGTTTCCATCTGGATCTGGCGACTTATTTGCTTCCAACTTTTTCAGTTGTTCCTCTACGCCAGGGATGCTTATTACCACGTCGTCCATACGGGACTCTGTATGGTTTTCAAACGATGATATGCTCGTTTCATTCTCCTGTGTGAACGATTTCTGAAATGCGAAGATTCCCCGAAAGGGGAGGCGTACCGGTCCCCGGCGTATAAGTGTCGAGGTAGTTTTTAAGGAGGTTTTCCACCTACCTTGGTGATTGCCGGCTGGTGCCCCTTATTCCGCCTCAGTTACACTGTGTCGGTGATTTCTGCGCAAATGCTGTAGACAGTTTTAAGGCGGTTTTCCACCTACCTTGGCGATTGCGGGCTGGTGCCCCTAATTACGCCTCCGTTACATTGTGTCGGTGATTTCTGCACAAATGCTGTTTCCACGTACGCGTACATCAACATTTTTCTACCACGCAAACATTTCGGTTTACACTCGTCTGGTATGAGACGTTCCCAGGGGGGTCCACTGGGAACCGAACCGCACAATAACCTTGTAACCTTGGGTTCGGTGTTGGGCGGCGGTGGGGTGGGTGGACTGCTGTGGCCTGTTGTGGGGTTGTGAACCAGTGAGGGGTACGGAGGGACGAAGCCTCTCCGTCGTTTCTAGGTCCCCGGTTTAATACATACATATATACAACCTTTGCTTGTCGTCATTTGCGGGGCGTTCTCTTTTGAACTGGGATTACAACAGCCTTCGCATTCTCAGAATTTTCCGAATTTCATTGTTAAACCATGGTAGGTCTTTCTCTTCCTTAACCCACTTGCTAGACACATACTTCTCTAGAGCACGATTTACAGTCTATTTAAAGTTTGCCCTTGATTCCTGTAAGTCCATCGTATTGGAACTAAATGATGTCAGTTCATTGTCTAGGTGAGATGCTAACAACCGCTTATCTGCTCGTTCTACCAGAAACGCACTCTTAGCTCTCTTGACTGGTTTATTAACTCTCTATGATGACATCTGATCATTTATCATCATCTCTATACTGGCACTGTCGATAAGGTCCGGCCCTGTTTGTAGCTGGAAGGTCCAAGATATTTCCACTACATGTGGGCTACCGAGCTAGCTGCTCAAGACAGTTTTCAAAAAACGTGTTCAAAAGTGCTTCACATGACTGTCTGGCTGTACACTCTGCAATAAATCTATAGACATCCCCGTCTATACTCGGTAGGCTAAAGTCGTCTCGAACTAGTGTTGCACGATCTGGATATTCACGCGCTACTGACCGTAGACTGCCCTTGAATAACTCTACAACTGTCACAGCAGAATCGGATTGCCGGTGAAAACATCCAGCAATTAACTTGGTGGGACCTAGACCTTTTATACGCTACCAGAATTCTACTGTAACACTCAACTTCGACCTCAATAGAAGGCAATATTTTTGTCAAATGTCATGAGTACTACGCCCCCCCCCCCCCCCCCCCGCTATGGCGTCTGATCTGCCTTTCCGATATGCGTTCCATGACTCGCTAAATACCTCAGAGCTTTCTATGTCGGGTTTCAGCCGGCTCTTGGTCTCGAGAATAATTTGAGCGCTAGAACATTTCTGGTGGACAGTAAATTCCGGAATTTTGTACCGAATACGCCGACAATTTAGTGAAAAACTTTTGACATTCGAAGCGTCTTTACTCAGAACGCGGTCTGATTTCGCTTTCTGTGTATCCACTGCCGAGTGTTCATAACACTGTCTCTAACTACTGCTTACCGAAAAAAAAATTCATGTGCATTCCGGAAGTACTCTGCTATCCCGACAGCTGCTTCATTTGTGTAATACATTTCTGATCTATCAAGGCGAATCCTAGATTTCCTCACCCGATAACGCAGGTCCAGAAATCTGGAGCCAAGACCATCACAGAGTCGATGAAGCCTTTGGCTGAAACTCTCCATTCAGCTCTAAACTAAAGGACCCCAACGTGAGCCACAACCTGCAGACGACTGCGTCCTTCAAGCTCGATCGCCGTAGGCAATGCCGCCCCCACACCTCGGATGACGCCTCCCGGCGGACATACCGCATGCACATTGGCTTTCTTTCCAGCTTTGAACACTATCTCCATAAGTGGCTTCATAACGCTCCCAACCTTGGAGCTCCCGATAATCAGCAAACTTGTTGCCCATGTGTGCTGCTCGGACCCTGGTGAAGGGAAAGCCACCTGTTCACTCTACATCTACATCTACATACATACTCCGCAATCCACCATACGGTGCGTGGCGGAGGGTACCTCGTGCCACAACTAGCATCTTCTCTCCCGGTTCCAGTCCCAGACAGAACGAGGGAAAAATGACCGCCTATATGCCTCTGTACGAGCCCTATCTCTCTTATCTTATCTTTGTGGTCTTTCCGCGAAATATAAGTTGGCGGCAGTAAAACTGTACTGCAGTCAGCATCAAATGCTGTTTCTCTAAATTTTCTCAGTAGCGATTCACGAAAAGAACGCCTCCTTTCCTCCAGAGACTCCCACCCGAGTTCCTGAAGCATTTCCGTAACACTCGCATGATGATCAAACCTACCAGTAACAAATCTAGCAGCCCACCTCTGAATTGCTGCTATGTCCTCCCTCAATCCTACCTGACAGGGATCCCAAACGTTCGAGCAGTACTCAAGAATAGGTCGTATTAGTGTTTTATAAGCGGTCTCCTTCACAGATGAACTACATCTTCCCAAAATTCTACCAATGAACCGAAGACGACTATCCGCCATCCCCACAACTGCCATTACATGCTTGTCCCACTTCATATCGCTCTGCAATGTTACGCCCAAATATTTAATCGACGTGACTGTGTCAAGCGCTACACTACTAATGGAGTATTCAAACATTACAGGATTCTTTTTCCTATTCATCTGCATTAATTTACATTTATCTATATTTAGATTTAGCTGCCATTCTTTACACCAATCACAAATCCTGTCCAAGTCATCTTGTATCCTCCTATACGGTCACTCAACGACGACACCTTCCCGTAAACCACAGCATCATCAGCAAACAGCCGCACATTGCTATCCACCCTATCCAAAAGATCATTTATGTAGATAGAATAGAACAGCGGGCCCGCATCTCGTGGTCGTGCGGTAGCGTTCTCGCTTCCCACGCCCGGGTTCCCGGGTTCGATTCCCGGCGGGGTCAGGGATTTTCTCTGCCTCGTGATGGCTGGGTGTTGTGTGCTGTCCTTAGGTTAGTTAGGTTTAAGTAGTTCTAAGTTCTAGGGGACTTATGACCACAGCAGTTGAGTCCCATAGTGCTCAGAGCCATTTGAACCATTTTTTTAGAACAGCGGACCTGCCACACTTCCATGGGGCGCACCTCCGATGAACACTCACCACCGAGGACAACGTGCTGGGTTCAATTACTTAGGAAGTCTTCGAGCCACTCACATACTTGGGAACGAATCCCATATGCTCGTACCTAAGTTAGGAGTCTGCAGTGGGGCACCGAGTCAAACGCTTTCCGGAAGTCAAGGAATATGGCAACCGTCTGATACCCTTCATCCATGGTTCGCAAGATATCATGTGAAAAAAAGGGCGAGTTGCGTTTCGCAGGAGCGATGCTCTCTAAAGCCGTGCTGATGCATGGACAGCAACTTCCCTTTCTCACAGGGCGAATAGGCGAGACCAGACGGCCAGCCTCCACATTGTCCTCCGCCTCGAACGATGAGAACGCGTTGCCTTCCGCCACTCACGCTACTTTGAGGGCACATCCACAGCGTCGGGTACACTAGAAGGTGCCTCGGCAGCGCAGCCCGTGGGTGGAAGAAGCGAGACCTGAGGTGTCCCATGCGACGCACCAGATTCCCCACCACCGTAACATCCCGGGACAGCAGCCTGAAGACGGCAGATCGTAGCCAAAATAACATTCAGCTGTTCGCGAACTGCGGCCAGCTCCTCCTGCGTCTGAAAACAGCATGCAGACATCCTACCCGACGTACCAAGGCTAAATGAAGAAGTAAACTATAAAAGCAGACGGAAATCTAGATACTCAACTTGCTACCCTCCTGGCGTATCGCCAACTGACGCTGATGCCTTAATGAGATGTGTAGCTGGCTGTTCAGAAGAAATGAAAACTGCGCTACAAACAACCTGAATTTACACTTACAGCTAAAAACGTGAGACTAAAACCCTTAAACAAAGAAACATAGACAAAATTTAAGAAACAAGCTACTAAGGAAACACAAGAAATCAAAATTTGAAACTTGCAGCTCTGGAGATGTGAACAGGCGACAGCTGGGGCTGACTTACTGGCTTACCAGGCTGAAACGAGCGGACGCTTGTCTCCAAAACAAAACAAACGAACTACAGACTGAATAATTTTACACTCAGTTACAAAACGCGAGACTAAACCTCTACAGAAGAAAAAAACGCACGAAATTTAAAAAATATACTACTAGGAAAACACAGGAAAAGCTAAATACACTCTGGAAATGTGTAACAGGTGACAACTGGGGCTTGAGTGATTAATAGAAGATACAGAGAAGATCAAAAAATGCTGTGCGTTTGCTCACTGCATCGTTTAGTTGGTATGAGAGCGTTACTGAGATGCTGAACTAATTCCTGTGGCAGACGTTACAAGAGATGTGTGACTCAATACAGAGTGGTCTGATATCGAAATTCCAAGCGACATCATTCCGGGATGAGTTGAGAAACTCATTATTTCTGCTCAGTTACATCTCGCACAAATGATCACAACGAGAAAATCAGAGAAATTAGAACAGATTCGTAGGTTTACCAGCCATAATTCTTTCCGCTTGTCATTCGTGAATGGAACAGAGGGAGAGGGAATGTATTGGTACCACCGTATAGATGTAGATACACTGTTGAATCCTTAGTGAGATGACAACTGAGAATGTGGAACATCGCAGGAAAACAAAAGTTCGTAATACACGTTTACAAAAGAACTGGTATGCTAATGAATCTTCCACACAGGTGAGACTGAGATAGAAAAAATAAATACATATATGTTTTTCATTCACGTATTAATTAGAAACGCAACTACAAACATTTAAATGCATACATATTAACGTGCATGCAACTAGCCGTGTCTAAGACGTCTTCAGTGAATTGCATATATCGTTCCTTCGTTTGCTTACCTGAGATAAAAGAATGTAAATCATTACACACCTCCACGGCTTTAATATTGGAGAATAATTTCGGGTGGGTCAGTAAACTTTAGGCATATGACCGCTAACGAATCCGAGACGGGAGATAGGGCACAGACCGTAAAAGATTCCCAAATAATGCTCCTTGCCTTTCCTGGATTGTCAGTTTCCAAACGATATATCAAGTAATAGATATTTACTAATGTAACTGAAGATATAGCGCTGTAATGATTTTTTGTGGCTGATTATCTTGAAAGTTGGGAAACTTACATGGTTTCGTGGGCCGTGGAAGATTACAATCTTGTAGAATCGTTGTTGCGTGATTTTAATACGAGTGTTGTCCAGAATTTAATGAACGAATATTGAATACTTGTGATTTGAGCTTACCATCTCGATATCTCTCAATCATCAGTTACATGGAATGAAGGCTAACTGTTGCTCAGGTCTACTGCAGGACCAAACGTTATCCTGAGTCTGGCATGCCGAGAACTTGTTTCAGTTCAGTAGTTTAGAGGACACCAGTACGTGTAACTTCGGGCATTTGCAAGCGTAAGGGGTAAATAAACCACATTCATCGTTCATTAGGACGACAGTCGTTTTTGACAACAAAGTCATATAGATATCAACGGCGCTCAAAGATGACACGAAACAGAAGGACACAACGATTTTGCATACACATTACAGAAGCGTCACTGTCGAGACGAGTTGTAATCCAGCTATTCAAAGGTATCCCATTTTCAGTATATTCTTGAACGGGGAACTTGTTACGACTGAATATGGAGACGAGTAGCCGACTGCAGTAAGTGCCAAACTGCTTGTAATTTCTCCATAAACAACAATAAGGGTTTTGAAAGCACAACGTAATAAATATAGGAACAAAATACAGGTGTTATCAGATCATTTTAAAACTGTAACGGCTACTTTTGCAGCTTCACGAATGATGTACAAGAGATCGAAAAACACATAAAAGCACACATAAAACGCACAAGGTGCCGGTCTTCTTCCTTTTACAGTTTCAGAATTCCTACTAAATTCGAAAGAAAGAGTAAATGGACGAACGAACGGACAGAATTTAGGATTTAAAAGTTGTAAATATTGACATCACCGGGAAGACTGAACTCAAACTCGCAAGAGGGAATAAAATAGGTCGTGACTTGGTTTAAAGGACAACCTCGGTATTCGTCACAAGCGATTCAGGGAAACTATAAAAAACCTAAATGAGGATGACCAGATGGCAATACGAACCATAAACCTCCCAAATTCCAATACATTACGCTAACCAATGCCGACTTCACATGATAAACGAATTCGTGTACCGGTATACTATAAACCACAAGTGGGCAACCAGCGACACACCGGCCGGATAGGCCTCCGATTGGTTTCAATCCGGTCTGCGGAAGAATTTCGTAGGAGAGAGATCGAAGCGCTCGCATGTGCTCCGCCCGGTAGGCAAAAAAATGTTCAGATGTGTTTGAATTCCTAAAGGACCAAACTGCTGCGCTCATCGGTCCATAGACTTACGCACTACTTAAACTAGCATATATTAAGAACAACACATACACCCATCCCTGAAGAGGACTCGAACCTCCGGCGGGAGGGGCTGCGCTGTCCGTGACATTGCGTCTCTAACCGCGCGGCCACTCCGCGCAGCTCCCGGTAGACATTTTTTGGATATTTCCGACATTCTGCTCTCCTCGGATTTGCAGCTCATATCTCAGACCAATGAAAGTTTTGCTTACTCTGCGCATGCACAATGCCTTTTGGACGCCTCTGGATTTGCAAACTGTAACCGGTTTCCGTTCTGAGTGCTTAAATCATTTACTGTTACAGAAACAACCCAAGACTATGCGATGAGTCATCAAATATATTTGTGGACAAATATTTAAAAAATTGCTTGCTAATAATATTTGTAGATATTTACATACTAAATTTCAAACACCTGAACAGCCTGCATGGGACTAAAAATTTTAAAACTAATCGCAATTGCTTTTCGCATGGGACTGCGCATCTCATCGAAATGTATTGTTTTCCTATTCCTTCTCGTATTAATATTAGTAACATTTTTTATAAAATAACTTATGTTCCATTTATGAAGTGTAGCGAATAGTAATTAAAAATGGCTCTGAGTACTGTGGGACTTAACATCTGTGGTCATCAGTCCCCAAGAACTTAGAACTACTTAAACCTAACTAACCTAAGGACATCACACACATCCATGCCCGAGGCAGGATTCGAACCTGCGACCGTAGCGGTCACGCGGTTCCAGACTGAAGCACCTAGAACCGCAAGGCCACACCGGCCGGCCTAGTAATTAAAGCTTACAGAGATATTTATAATGCCCTTTTCATATAACGGATATTTGAATGTAATATTACATGGCTATAGAACTGTAGGCTCGGTACGTGCGTGGTATTTTGTAAATATTAAATGCAATGAATTAAAATTCGGTAGCAATATCTTCAAATACGGTTGTTGTTCATTAACAACCTGTGCCTATTTTTGTTCATTAGATTAAATTAGTTCTTACCCAGTAGGGAGATCTGAGTAACAACCCCTCCCCCCAAAACACTAACTGTAAGTGCTGTTATTAAATGTCTTTATCATTAACACAAAATAATAAAGAAAAATTGTTGGCTGTTATGTTGTGGTCCAAAATTTATTCTCTGAAGGTTATGACACTTGTGCAGGATCCCTCACAATGACCATCCCGCTATAAAAAAATCTTAATTATCAGTCGACCTGCCGTAACTACACTCCTGGAAATGGAAAAAAGAACACATTGACACCGGTGTGTCAGACCCACCATACTTGCTCCGGACACTGCGAGAGGGCTGTACAAGCAATGATCACACGCACGGCACAGCGGACACACCAGGAACCGCGGTGTTGGCCGTCGAATGGCGCTAGCTGCGCAGCATTTGTGCACCGCCGCCGTCAGTGTCAGCCAGTTTGCCGTGGCATACGGAGCTCCATCGCAGTCTTTAACACTGGTATCACGCCGCGACAGCGTGGACGTGAACCGTATGTGCAGTTGACGGACTTTGAGCGAGGGCGTATAGTGGGCATGCGGGAGGCCGGGTGGACGTACCGCCGAATTGCTCAACACGTGGGGCGTGAGGTCTCCACAGTACATCGATGTTGTCGCCAGTGGTCGGCGGAAGGTGCACGTGCCCGTCGACCTGGGACCGGACCGCAGCGACGCACGGATGCACGCCAAGACCGTAGGATCCTACGCAGTGCCGTAGGGGACCGCACCGCCACTTCCCAGCAAATTAGGGACACTGTTGCTCCTGGGGTATCGGCGAGGACCATTCGCAACCGTCTCCATGAAGCTGGGCTACGGTCCCGCACACCGTTAGGCCGTCTTCCGCTCACGCCCCAACATCGTGCAGCCCGCCTCCAGCGGTGTCGCGACAGGCGTGAATGGAGGGACGAATGGAGACGTGTCGTCTTCAGCGATGAGAGTCGCTTCTGCCTTGGTGCCAATGATGGTCGTATGCGTGTTTGGCGCCGTGCAGGTGAGCGCCACAATCAGGACTGCATACGACCGAGGCACACAGGGCCAACACCCGGCATCATGGTGTGGGGAGCGATCTCCTACACTGGCCGTACACCACTGGTGATCGTCGAGGGGACACTGAATAGTGCACGGTACATCCAAACCGTCATCGAACCCATCGTTCTACCATTCCTAGACCGGCAAGGGAACTTGCTGTTCCAACAGGACAATGCACGTCCGCATGTATCCCGTGCCACCCAACGTGCTCTAGAAGGTGTAAGTCAACTACCCTGGCCAGCAAGATCTCCGGATCTGTCCCCCATTGAGCATGTTTGGGACTGGATGAAGCGTCGTCTCACGCGGTCTGCACGTCCAGCACGAACGCTGGTCCAACTGAGGCGCCAGGTGGAAATGGCATGGCAAGCCGTTCCACAGGACTACATCCAGCATCTCTACGATCGTCTCCATGGGAGAATAGCAGCCTGCATTGCTGCGAAAGGTGGATATACACTGTACTAGTGCCGACATTGTGCATGCTCTGTTGCCTGTGTCTATGTGCCTGTGGTTCTGTCAGTGTGATCATGTGATGTATCTGACCCCAGGAATGTGTCAATAAAGTTTCCCCTTCCTGGGACAATGAATTCACGGTGTTCTTATTTCAATTTCCAGGAGTGTATATAAGAGATGCGGCTAAGTATTATTCAGTTTGTGTACGTATGTTTATGATAACGACACACAAAAACAAATATTCCTCTCGACTTTGCCAGCTGCAAAAATATCTCAGGAATCGAAAAATAGGTGTTCCAAAAAGGACTTTACAACTTTAAAAATTTTATAAATTTATTGAAAGCAGAAATAGAGCTGGGTTTTGTGTTATTTTTCAGGGAAACACATCAAGCCTTTTTATCTTAAACTAAAGATGTTGTATGTGGCTTCCGTTGGTTGTCCTGCACACATCTCATCGGAAATCAATTTCTTCCCAAACTCGCTGTAGTATTGTGTAACGGGCTCAGTGGAGGCGTAAATTCTTGATCTAAGTTCAGGTAAAGAAGGCGGCACAGGAGTACAAACACGATATCCTTGATGAATCCCCATAAAAGAAAATCGAGTTATGTCGGGTCTGGGGAACTTGATGGCCATGCAATTGGTGCATCACGCCCAATACACTGACCTGGAACGCGGTCACTGAGAAAATCCTGTACGTCAGCCAGGTAGTGGGGTGGTGCACCATCTATCATGAAGTAAAGATTTGGTTCTTGGTCATCTTCATCGATCTGTGGTATCATAATCATAAACTGTCGTAACATATCCAGGTACACTATCCTGTTCATGGTTCTCTCACGAAAAAAAAGGGCCGTACACTTTGTTCTCGCTCAGTGCACAAAAAACGTTCAGTTTAGGGCTATCTCGAACATGTAGCAATGTTTGATGTGGATTTTCACTGCCCCAAATGCTACAGTTACGTGTGTCAACTTTGCCACTTAAGTCAAAAGCCGACTAGTCAGAAAAGGTGATTTTATCCAAGAAATATTCATCCTCATGTAATCGATTTAACATATCCACACAGAAGTTCTTGTGAGCAATTTTATCAGTGTCTTTTATTGCTTGTACGATCATCAATCTGTACAGTTTCAAATGCAGACGGTTTCTCAACACATGCGAAACAGTCGTGTGTGGGATTCGCAGTTCGCGAGATGCACGCCGAGTCTATTTCGTAAGCCTGTTGACAAAACGTTGTCTCACTCGCTCAACGACGTCGTCCGATGTGCTTGGACGACCTGATGATTTCTCATGTCTTACCGAGCACTCTGTTTCTACAAAACATTTATGCCACTCATAAACTGTAGGCCTACTGGAGGATCTGTAGCGTACTTGGTGGGGAAATTACGCTGAACTGTTGTCGACGACTTCGATTCTTCAAACCAAAACACACAGCCACCACACTATAGTCCAATGAAGGCAGCCATCTTTAACGCAACTGCCGCTAGCCCTCCTTACGGTGCGATTCGGCACTAGCGAACTACGCGAGACTAAACTTGATGTATTTGTCTACAAATTGACACTACAATCACCTCTGTAGGTACTATGAATTAATTTATATGAATTTTCAAAATTGTAAAGTCCATTTTAAAACACTCTATACAGTTGGTTTCCTGTTTATAGCTACTTTTACTAACACATACTTACAGTACAAAATTGAGCGCCAAGTCCTGTTTCCCAATAGTTTTAGCGGCAATTTATGGCCCAACTTTTTCTTCATTTGGAGTCACTTGGAAATCTAATACGTGGAAACCACTTTTATGTAGAATGAAATCTTCACTCTACAGCGGAGTGTGCGCTGATATGAAACTTCCTGGCAGATTAAAACTGTGTGCCAGACCAAGACTCGAACTCGGGACCTTTGCCTTTCGCGGGCAAGTGCTCTACCAAATGATCTACCCAAGCACGACTCATGCCCCGTCCTCACAGCTTTAATTCCGCCAGTACCTCGTCTCCTACCTTCCAAACAGTTTTAATCTGCCAGGAAGTTTCACTTTTATGTAAATTGGTGGTGGAAGGGGGGGGGGGAGGATGGGGAAGAAAGAAAAGACAAGGAACCGATCATATCAGCTGTATCGGAACTTTATGTGGAATCGAAGGTAACGATTGAAAATATGTGCTGGACTGGGACTCGAACGCAGCAAATTCTGCTTACCAGGGAGTTGCGTTAACGCTGCACCATCCGGACACAGTGTTTATCGCAAATGCCCAGACTCTCTTAGCACGCTCCCCGGCCGAACCATGCGCCCGCCTAGCACTAATCCGCAGTCCCCGTTCTGAAGACTCGCTTATTTTAGACTCCCGTATGAGGACGAACGATATTGTCCATCTGCACTGAAGAGAGTAAACACTACGCATTCATATTATTAATTCGCCTCGATGGGCAAGGAATCCAAAATCTTCAGTGCGGATGCACAATATCGTTCGGCCTCCTGTGGGAGTCTAAAATTAGCGAGCATGGAGGGCATTGAAGGAGACTGCGGATTGGTGGCGGTAGGTGTGTGTGTGTTTGTGTGTGTGTGTGTGTGTATGTGTATGTGTGTGTGTGTGTGTGTGTGTGTGTGTGTGTGTGTGTATGTGTCTGTCGCCTGGGGAGCGTGCCGAGATAGTCCGAGCATTTGCAATACACTCTGTTTCCTGATGACGCAGTGGTTAACGTAACTGTCTTATAAGTAAGAGGTATCAGTTTGAGTTCCAGTATTGCACACATTTTTGCTTATCATCACCGATTCCGAATAAAGTCCCTATGTAGCTAATATCATCAGTTCCTTTTCTTCCTTTCTCCCATCCCCCCACCCACCTACAATCTACGTAATACGTATCGCAGCTATGGATTCCACGTGGTGTCCCAAAGAACAGACACCACGCTTCATATAAAACCGTTTTTGCAACGGTGAGTGCAGTTCATTGTTCAGCATCCACCCATATTTAGGACGAATTCTAAAATACATTTAGTTAGAAATATCCACTCGCATTGTGACTCACATGTAAAGAAGTATAAATATTCTATACTTTGGGAAACATGTGGCGAACAGTTCAGCTGAAGTTATAGTAGTTTTACCACAAACATGAATGTCACGAATGCTTTAGTTTTAACTTTGTGCTCTAGGAGTGCTGCTGTTGAGTCATGGCACGACGTTGCCCGAGATCGCGAGTAAGCGTGTGTATCAGGCCCGTGGGTCACCAAAGGCTGCCCACGTCTGCGATAAAGCATTTCAGTGTGCAGGAATGATAATAATGAGGTACGTAATGTCATTCTCAGTTCCATAAAATCTGAAAACAATCAACATTTGCCCATGATATCGAAAGCAGTTTGAAAGTTTACTAGTATATGAAACGTGTGGCACATTTGTCGTATCTAAAGAAATTTATAGAGGTCGACTCCTGAGAATTTACTACAGTCCAAATATAACCAGCATCTTGACCTGGCGTACGAGTGTCTCTACTATCTGCAGATGTTGTTGTTGTTGTGGTCTTCAGTCCTGAGACTGGTTTGATGCAGCTCTCCATGCTACTCTATCCTGTGCAAGCTTCTTCATCTCCCAGTACCTACTGCAACCTACATCCTTCTGAATCTGCTTAGTGTATTCATCTCTTGGTCTCCCCCTACGATTTTTACCCTACTTCATGTAAATTATAAAAGAAAATCTAAAGCCGGTGCCGACCGGAGTGGCCGAGAGGTTCTAGGCGCTACAGTCTGGAACCGCGCGACCGCTACGGTTGCGGGTTCGAATCCTACCTCAGGCATGGATGTGTGTGATGTCCTTAGGTTAGTTGGGTTGAAGTAGTTCTAAGTTCTAGGGGACTGATGACCTCAGAAGTTAAGTCCCATAGTGCTCAGAGCCATTTGAACCATTTTTTTCTAAAGCCGGTATTACACGACGATCCGCCGCCAACGGTACTGGCCTACCGCGACAGCCATCTAGCGGTAGGACGGGTGAAACTACGAAAATTAGCAGACCATTATTTGCACGTAAGAATAGAGAGCAGTTCTAAACTGCCGTCAATCCGCGCATGCGCAGTGGGCAGCGATAATTCGCGCATGCGCAGAAGGGTGTACCACAGTGCTTTCTGCTTGTTGTTTGGGTATTGTTAGGCGTCTAGTGGCTAATTTCAGACGTTCATATTGGGGATTTTTCGCGTTGGGGATCTTCTGCATTTTTTTCAGTAAACAGGTTTCACAAATGCAGGAAAGAAACTTTTTTTTGCATTAAACTCTTATATACTAGCTGTTTGAGAAAGAATTTTTTTCTATTGATAGCTTCGTATTCTAGTAATGAAATGGAGCAGAGAGCAATTAAGCGTCTGAAATCAGGCATACAGCGAGGAAAGGTGTGTGTATGACTCACTGTATCATAATAAGGAAGTCGGAAATCGTTTCGTTCTGAGGAATATGCATATAACGCCATACGGTGATTTTCGATTTGTATCGTAACGCCTTAGTTTACGAAAGTTCAGGTTTGATTTAATTGCACCTCTTGCTTGATTTCAACATGCCAGAAACGAGAAACTGGCATTGAAAGGGAGAAAGTCCTTACAGTTTGTCCCAGTGCGACAGACGAGGACTGCAAAATTCTGAGTATAGTCCAAACTTGGAAAAATAACACAAGGTCACCTAAGTATTGGTCATTTAATGTGTTGCAAATTGTAGTGCATACATCCACAACAAGTTTTGAAATGGTGGGCTGTGCTGTTCTGTGGCTAAAATCCAGACTCTTAAAAGATTCCCCATTCGTCAGGAAACGTAATATTACAACCAGCCAACAACATAACAGGGCGTTCACCGGCATTTTATAAGTGATCTAGGCTGGTATGATCACAAAACATAACCATAAAATCCTTACTCTCTAGGAGGTGAGATAGCCTCCCTCATGACTGTGTCACCCTTTCTGTTTCCATCTTCTATCATAGACAGCAGCTTCTCGAAACAGGCCACGTCCATCCTAACAAAGTTCCGAAATTCTTGCGGGTCTTCGGGCCTCACTTCTTTCATTAACAGTGAATATATTTCCCTGCCTTCCACCCTTCTTGTCAGCCAGGGTCGAACCCAACAACGTTTGACTTTTCGTTTTCGTCGCCGTTCTGTCCTAATCCGAAGATTTACTGTCACTGCCAGCGCAATAGCTCCAAAAACAAGTGGATCCTCCATGTGCAATATACTGTATAGATGTAAATTTTATATACATATACCTGTGTAATCAAGTGTCGTAATAAAAAACTGTTGCGTCTGGAATTCAGAACAGTACTAACCTACATTAGAGAAAAACTATTACTTAATACATAATGGTAGAAAACAATTGCTTTATAAATAGGAACCTTGAGTTCACAAATAATTTGAACGTATGACGCTCCAGTATATTATACAGTCGCCCTTGAGTTGCGCGCGGTAGAACGAACGACTTTACAAGACATCAGGACATAAGACATCTATTTTCTTTTCGCGCGTACAGTCTGCTGCTGCGCATGCGCGCTAGGTATATCCCGCGTGCATGGTGTAATAGGTCGGAAGTGAACTAGTCTGTAGTTACAGGTACGCACGTTAGGGGCGTTGGTGCATAGGTGTACGGTTTAGGCACATCGTGTATTACGGGCTTAAAACTAGGAGGTAAGTTAGCAGAGAACAAGCAGTTTTGACAACTTAGAGGTTAAGCAAGCAAAAGTACTGTGATCGTGTTTACAATATCATCTTTGGCGTTTACATGGGTCAGTTTCGGGAAAGCACTAAAACCCTGAATCAAGGCAACTGGATCGATACTCAATCCCAGTCCATCAAATTAACGCCAGAGCTTGTGAAATGATATCGACAGGTGCTTCTAGACTCGCGCTGATCTGACAGGTGGCATGGGGCGGCGCGTGTCCACACACAGGCGAGCATAGCTCGCGAGGATTTAATGCCACAGCAGACGACACCCGAGCCTCTATTACTGGCGGAATATGTGCTCTCACGAAGTAAGCCGGCTGTCAGGTGACCAGCGAGTGGCCTGAAGGGGTTACTGTCAGTGTTCTCCAGCCGAGTGGCTACTGTACGTCCGCGCATGAGGTAAGGCTGCAGCCATGGAGGAAAATCAGAGTCCGAAAGCTATTTCACGGCGGCCGCATAAGTAAAATCCATACTAATAAAAGTACGGAATGGGCAACGACACCTAACGAAAGAGACAAACGAGGTGAGGAAGCATGTCTAAACACCAGTTCTGTAGATATAACAGTACTTTAGATAATTATGGACGAAGATACGAATGTAGTTAATATATTTAAGAATTAACACTTTCCAAATACCTTCAGCGATCTTAACGAAACAAATGTCAACTGATAATGCGCGAACAGTGCTACGGTAAAATAGCTATTAGAGTAGTACACCTTGAATAATCCACCGGAATGTTGATTCCGATCGTTAAATAGCGTATTTTAATACAAAACAAATTCCTTCGCAGTTAGTGCTGCGGCAACAGTATGTAATATAGGTACTACAATGACTATCTGTAGCGGTTTAATTCTCACTAGATTTAAAATAGGTAATAGTAAATATTGACTATTTCACTGAATAACATGAACATAGTGGAAAAACAAAGGACCACAGCCAATACCTAGTAACGCCACAGAGAAGTTGGTGTGCAACACTTATAGCAGTGATAAGTTCAACGTAATTTTTTTTTTTCGTCATAAGGCTCACGCAAAACTAACGAGAGACATTATGTTAGATTTACTTACAAAAAGATAACCAGAAATTTTTAACACTTCGAAGGAATGAGTGCATAGGCGCGCGTCATATAAACTGTTTATGTGCATAATTTTAGTACTAATACGTATAGTATGTATATTTCTATGGGTTTTTACAATAGAAAATTGAGGCTATAGGCTACTGATCAAAATTAGCCGGACACCAATTAGTGAACATTAATATTAGCCATTATGAAGGCTTGAGCTCTGCTGAGGGCACATTCAGTTAGGTGGCTGTATGCCTATGGAGGAATGGCAACCCAGTCTTCCTCAATAGCCGGAATCGAAATCTGTAGTGTTGTTGAACGCTGGGTTCAAGAGTGCAGCTGACTTTTTCATTCGTCCCAAAGATGTTTCGTCGGGTTCTGATCGTGACTCTGGGCAGATCAGTCCATTTTAGGAATGTTATTGTCCACAAACCATTGCTTCACAGATACTTCTTTATAACGGGTTGCATTGTCGTGCTGATACAATCATGGTCCCCGAACTGTTCCTCTAATACATGCATTACACAATCCTGTATAATCTGTTAAAAATCAATTCGCATTTTGCGGTTTCTTAAATGTAATTAGGGATCCATACTTTAATCAAGAAAAACACTCTCCCTATCGTAGAACCACATACTCCTTCATACTTCACGTTCTCAAGACATCCGCCAGTCCAAAATCCTTCCATCGGAATTCCAGAGGGTATAGCGTGATTCATCACTACCAGCCATCAACTATCCACTAGCGTCTCTCTTTACATCACCTCAAGCGTCGCTTAGCACTGACTACAGAAATGTATGGCTTAAGAGAGGCTGCTCGACTATCGTACCAGATTCTTTGTAACTCCCTACTTGCAGTTATTGTGCTAGATGCACTGCTGACAGCACTTTGGAACTCACGACTGATTCCTTCCACTGGTTTCATGCGATGCTTTACAATCAGTTTCCACAATTCTCGAGCCGGCCGGAGTGGCCGTGCGGTTCTGGGCGCTACATGCTGGAACCGAGCGACCGCTACGGTCGCAGGTTCGAACCCTGCCTCGGGCATGGATGTGTGTGATGTCCTTAGGTTAGTTAGGTTTAATTAGTTCTAAGTTCTAGGCGACTGATGACCTCAGAAGTTAAGTCGCATAGTGCTCAGAGCCATTTGAACCATTTTTGAACCACAATTCTCGATGCTCCTTGTCCTTCAGTTCTGGAGGTCTGTTTCGTCTTCGTTTAGCTATGGTTGTTCCTGCGTGTTTCCATTTCACAATCACATTACTAACAGTCGACTTAGAGAGCTGTAGAAGGGTGGAAATGTGTCTGTTGCACCTGTTACTCAAGCGACATCCACTGATTAGCCCGCGGTCAAAGTCACTGAATTCTCCTGACCTTTCTATTCTGCTGTCAATTGTTCTCTACTGACAACGCAATACTCCCCACTTCCTTTTATGGTGGCAGGTCCAACTATCGTGGCATCTCGAGTCCATCGTACGTCACATAAAGGTGTCTGGTTACTTTTGATCACATATTGTGTAAGGGCAGCGCCCATGTTAGCCGTGGTCGGTGACTGATGAGTTGCGTTGATGAGAGGCGTGTCATCCGCAATTGAAGTGGTCGAAATTTTTTTGGCGACAAGTCTAGGGACTTCAGATTATGCTGCATTTCAGGAACTTAGATAATTCAAAGAAATGCGACTGACACCCGAACAACAGGGACTTACATGCATCGAGCATAGAAAATAGCGCATTGAGAATGGCTAGCCACTAGCCGAAATCTAGATTAGCGTAATAAACTCTTTTTTAAAAAAAAAAAAAAAAGGACGACTGATTGCTGCACTCTACAGGGTGTTACAAAAAGATACTGCCAAACTTTCAGGAAACATTCCTCACACAAAAGAAAGAAAATATGTTATGTGGACATGTGTCCGGAAGCGCTTACCTTCCATGTTAGAGCTCATTTTATTACTTCTCTTCAAATCGCATTAATCATGGAATGGAAACACACAGCAACAGAACGTACCAGCGTGACTTCAAACACTTTGTTACATGCATCCACCCTCCGTCGCATGGAACCCCTGATGCGCTGATGCAGCCCTGGAGAATGGCGTATTGTATCACAGCCGTCCACAATACGAGCACGAAGAGTCTCTACATTTGGTACCGGGGTTGCGTAGACAAGAGCTTTCAAATGCCCCCATAAATGAAAGTCAAGAGGGTTGAGGTCAGGAGAGCGTGGAGGCCATGGAATTGGTCCGCCTCTACCAATCCATCGGTCACCGAATCTGTTGTTGAGAAGCGTACGAACACTTCGACTGAAATGTGCAGGAGCTCCATCGTGCATGAACCACGTGGTGTGTCGTACTTGTAAAGGCACATGTTCTAGCAGCACAGGTAGAGTATTCCGTATGAAATCAAGATAACGTGCTCCATTGAGCGTAGGTGGAAGAACACGGGGCCCAATCAAGACATCATCAACAATTCCTGCCCAAACGTTCACAGAAAATCTGTGTTGATGACGTGATTGCACAATTGCGTGCGGATTTTCGTCAGCCCACACATGTTGATTGTGAAAATTTACAATTTGATCACGTTGGAATGAAGCCTCATCCGTAAAGAGAACATTTGTACTGAAATGAGGATTGACACATTGTTGGATGAACCATTCACAGAAGTGTACCCGTGGAGGCCAATCAGCTGCTGATAGTGCCTGCACACGCTGTACATGGTACGGAAACAACTGGTTCTCCCGTAGCACTCTCCATACAGTGACGTGGTCAACGTTACCTTGTACAGCAGCAACTTCTCTGACGCTGACATTAGGGTTATCGTCAACTGCACGAAGAATTGCCTCGTCCATTGCAGGTGTCCTCGTCGTTCTAGGTCTTCCCCAGTCGCGAGTCATAGGCTGGAATGTTTCGTGCTCCCTAAGACGCCGATCAATTGCTTCGAACGTCTTCCTGTCGGGACACCTTCGTTCTGGAAATCTGTCTCGATACAAACGTACCGCGCCACGGCTATTGCCCGGTGCTAATCCACACATCAAATGAGCATCTGCCAACTCCGCATTTGTAAACATTGCACTGACTGCAAAACCACGTTCGTGATGAACACTAACCTGTTGATGCTACGTACTGATGTGCTTGATGCTAGTACTGTAGAGCAATGAGTCGCATGTCAACACAAGCACCGAAGTCAACATTACCTTCCTTCAATTGGGCCAACTGGCGATGAATCGAGGAAGTACAGTACATACTGACGAAACTAAAATGAGCTCTAACATGGAAATTAAGCGTTTCCGGACACATGTCCACATAACATCTTTTCTTTATTTGTGTGTGAGGAATGTTTCCTGAAAGTTTAGCTGTACCTTTTTGTAGCACCCTATATAACTTATAAGTCATATAACAGTCGCTGAGTGCACCCACTTTCCGAATGGAAGGTAACCTGAATTTAGATAATTTTTCGGAAACTTAGATAATTTTTCGACAGTCGCGTTCGTGGACTCTAATTGAAAAGGAGCGTGGTACTGAAGACTTGTTAAATTTCTACATCGGCTTCTTATCTTTAATTCTGAACTACAGCGTTGTGTTTTGAAGAATCATACACTTTCTCCATAGGTTCTCTGACTTTAAAAAGTTACCAACAACCGATTTCTCGAACTTCAATTTCGAACACCTGTTTGGTGACCCGGACTTGGAGCACTCTCGATGGAGCAAGCGAATCAATCTGACGTTGCACTTGCAGTAGTAGGCAAGGGTTCAATAGACATTTTAAGAGTTGAAAAGTACACAGTTTGTGTTAAGGGCATTTATTCATTTCGGCAACCATAATCCTGGTTGCAATTTAATCAAGTCATAAGAAGTTAACAGAACAGTAGCAGGATAATGTGACAGGTGTATGTGCCTGCCCTTAGACACATACGAAGCCAAAAAACTACAAAAACCGATCAAGCAGCTAGTTCACCACTTTTACAGAAAGAGAGTGTATAAAGAAAGAAAAAAGTTAAGTCAAATGATATTGTGACTTCTGAAGATTGTTCGCTGGGAGGCACCAATTTTTGGACAGTCGCGTTCGTGGACTCTAATAGAAAAGGAGCGTGGTACTGAAGACTTGTTAAATTTCTACATCGGCTTCTTATCTTTAATTCTGAACTACAGCGTTGTGTTTTTGAAGAATCATACACTTTCTCCAGTTTACAAATAATTTTTCCGCCGCGCATAATGGCCTCTTGCCTTGCAAATAAGTGAGAGTTGTCATATGTGTATTTGCTGAGAGTGGGTGAGTGTAATAGCCGGCCGCGGTGGTCTAGCGGTTCTGTCGCTGCAGTCCGGAACCGCGGGACTGCTACGGTCGCAGGTTCGAATCCTGCCTCGGGCATGGGTGTGTGTGATGTCCTTAGGTTAGTTAGGTTTAAGTAGTTCTAAGTTCTAGGGGACTTATGACCTCAGATGTTGAGTCCCATAGTGCTCAGAGCCATTTGAACCATTTTTTTGGTGAGTGTAATGGATGTATACATAGAGTTGTGCTATATTTGTGTCGTGTTATGATGATGAAAGAATGGAGAGGGTGAAAGCCGGTGCTGACACAGTGTCTACTCCATCAACAGTGCTAGCTGACCTCACTTCATAAGACACCGCGGGGAGGTTTGCAGTTTTATCCACGACATTGGCGCAAATTTTGGTGACCAGGAACTTCACGGCACCACCGCTCTTCCCCTTGCCAAATACTGGATGTGAAAATTCCATCCACTGACTGGCCCCGAACCATCTCACCTTCAGTCAAACACCATCGTATAGGCGTGCGTTAGCGAGCGTGGCTGCAGGGTTAGGTTGAAAAGGAAGAGGTAATTCGTCACATATTTCTTCTCATCAGGCTATCGCGACCAAAATATTTATTTTAAAATTTTACTACGCTGACTTCGTTTGCGAGTGTGTGAGACTGGAAAGGGAGCAACTTCTGTATTAGCGTGTACGAGTTCAAACCGTAACATAAATAACGCACTGACTGGTAGGAAGATAGCGTTTGAAGGTTTCTTGAAAAAGCTGGTTTGTATGCGTGACTTTTTCTCATCTCTTTCTATTTCTAATTATGTCGACGTGACTTAAATCTTTTTCTCTTTCCTTGTTCGCATCTTTCCACTAGAAGATACCATTGCGTTATCAGTAGACCAATCCTGGAAATAACTGCTATCAGCCAATATACACAAAAAGATAAACTTCCATTAATGTAGCTTTAAGGTCTGTACAACTATAGCGGATCTCGTACACAAAGATATGAGGCACCATAACTGCCATGCCTTGTAGCCTCACTGTGCAGCACTGAAACTTACGAAGCTTCCTCCACGCAAATACACTGCCTGACAAAAAAGAAGAAGCACCCAGAAACTGTTGTCGGATGTCTGAGTGATTTCGTACACATACACACCATTGGCGCGTATGTAAATGATTAGAGTTGCATTTATCTCACTGGTAGAACAGCCACCAGACTGCGTCAGTGTTGTTAGAGTTAAGCGTTGTTACAAGGCCTGGTGTTGTGTACATAGTTCCGCGTAGTCAGCGCGTACACAACTTTCCTTCTAAGCACAACAGCGCAGGCGCAGCGCTCGTCCGTCTCCGCACTACGAGATGGCGCTGCGTTAGAGACGGACCAAATTCTGCTTCCGTCAATCCGCGTATTAATATGTAACGCAGCCAATGAGATTGCTGCTAACGTAGAACATTCTCTCCTCGCGGATCACACTCGCGCAGCGATACCTGAACGCACGAGGTATTATACCGAGTGTACCGACCTCTGCTTAGTCATTCTGCATTTGTCTGCACCAGTCTGTACCAGTCTACATTTGTCTGTACCAGTCTATAGTCAAGTTTCAGTCTGCGCCTAATAAGATTATCATATTCCTGTACATAGCCATGAAGATAAATGAATATACACTTTGTCAAGTATCAGAGATATGTGAGAATAAGATTAACGTGCCAAGACCAAAGCAAATTCAGATTGTCAATTGTAAATAGCATCCAGAATCAAGTTACATAAGGTTTATGCTTGTTACTATTTTAATAAATGTGTGTGAAAATTAATCAAGTTCTGTTTAAAGTTGGTCACCGTTAACCTGCTACTCTAAGCGTGTAAGTGACATTTCTATCGTCTGACCTAACGGCAGAAGATAATCACGCCACGATAAGACCACGAGACATATTGCTGACACTTGCCTACTTCGTTAGAGCGACAAGTCAAATAATCTGATGGTGTGTGTACCGAAGGTCTTACAGTACGCACACCACACCTGGTAAGGTCTATAAGAGACCTGAACGGCGTCAGACGTTGAGTGATCACTGTGAAGGATACGGAGGTGCCGCGTACTCGTATGAGAACGCGTTATCAGCTCTTAAAGTGTTTCAAAGGGGTCTCACTGTGGGTCTCCATTTGGCTACTAGTCGAATAGTACGGAGTGGGGCAAATAAAAATGGCCCGGAGAACAGAGTTCCAGGGTACAAGGAAACAGAGCAGAAGAAAGGAAATGCAGTACTAAAATGACTATAGTAGATGTTGAAAGTGACCACCATTCATCTCTTGGCTCTTTTGGGCCCTTGTCAGCAAGCTGCGAAGGCGGATCGAAGATGGACTGCTGGAACTGCTGCAGTCTCATCCGAAATGTTCTGATGCGGTTCTTGAAGACTATGAGGTTGTTGCGATACACCTTACACTGCAGTGCTCCGCTCACAAAGTAATCGCACATGACAGATCAGGTGACCTGGGTGGCCAGCTAGGACTGTGACCAGACTGACCTCTGCTAACAATTCCGTCAGACGTGAAGATGTGCTTCAAGGTTTGGCCGGCTGTATGGACAGTTGCTCCATCCTGTCCAAAGTAACTTTAGGTCTTTTCCCACTCCGTTAATGCTGCCACAAATGTACGTCTAGTCGTATCTACTCGTCTGGGCCACATTTATTTACTCCACGCTGTACAATATCTAGTTTTGTGGGGCATCCAGCTGTGACAAGTGCATGATGCTGGACTGCATGGGAACGTGAAGGCAGGCATACACATCGTAAACGTTCCGGTCGACCGAATCTTATCACCAGAGAGAAGGATCGCCATACTCCGTATTAAGCACATCGCAACCATTCACATGTGCGACTGCCATCCGAGAATAAGTAAGGAACACCTTGCAAAATTCTGTCATTCCTCCCCACTGGTCGACGATTAACAACAGTAGCACGACTAGGGAATTACCGTCCCCTGCATAAGCTGCTTCAGTGTAATATCTCTACCCAACTTAATAAAATAATTACAAAACATTAGCTGAAGGTAAAAGCGACAGACCAGGCGTAAGGAGTACAGCCCAATGAATAATCTTGAAAGAGGGGTTAAGAAACACGACGCCAGAAATCGGCCAGCTCGAGTATAGAAACTAACGAATACATCTCAAGGACCACACACATGAGTTAACAGCACTTGAAATCGTAAGTAACGCCGAACGATAAGTTCACATTACGAACTTTATGCTACAAAAGTTGATTTCAACCTAAAAAACAAGGGAAAGACACAACAAAATGTATTATAGCAGCATATTATATCTACCACATAATACGTTTATTGTATGTAAAAAAACGAAACATGTATTACAGGTCACTGACTATACAGGGCTATTACAAATGATTGAAGCGATTTCATAAATTCACTGTAGCTCCATTAATTGACATATGGTCACGACACACTACAGATAAGTAGAAAAACTCATAAAGTTTTGTTCGGCTGAAGCCGCACTTCAGGTTTCTGCCGCCAGAGCGCTCGAGAGCGCAGTGAGACAAAATGGCGACAGGAGCCGAGAAAGCGTATGTCGTGCTTGAAATGCACTCACATCAGTCAGTCATAACAGTGCAACGACACTTCAGGACGAAGTTCAACAAAGATCCACCAACTGCTAACTCCATTCGGCGATGGTATGAGCAGTTTAAAGCTTCTGGATGCCTCTGTAAGGTGAAATCAACGGGTCGGCCTGCAGTGAGCGAAGAAACGGTTGAACGCGTGCGGGCAAGTTTCACGCGTAGCCCGCGGAAGTCGACGAATAAAGCAAGCAGGGAGCTAAACGTACCACAGCCGACGGTTTGGAAAATCTTACGGAAAAGGCTAAAGCAGAAGCCTTACCGTTTACAATTGCTACAAGCCCTGACACCCGATGACAAAGTCAAACGCTTTGAATTTTCGGCGCGGTTGCAACAGCTCATGGAAGAGGATGCGTTCAGTGCGAAACTTGTTTTCAGTGATGAAGCAACATTTTTTCTTAATGGTGAAGTGAACAGACACAATGTGCGAATCTGGGCGGTAGAGAATCCTCACGCATTCGTGCAGCAAATTCGTAATTCACCAAAAGTTAACGTGTTTTGTGCAATCTCACGGTTTAAAGTTTATGGCCCCTTTTTCTTCTGTGAAAAAAACGTTACAGGACACGTGTATCTGGACATACTGGAAAATTGGCTCATGCCACAACTGGAGACCGACAGCGCTGACTTCATCTTTCAACAGGATGGTGCTCCACCGCACTTCCATCATGATGTTCGGCATTTCTTAAACAGGAGATTGGAAAACCGATGGATCGGTCGTGGTGGAGATCATGATCAGCAATTCATGTCATGGCCTCCACACTCTCCCGACTTAACCCCATGCGATTTCTTTCTGTGGGGTTATGTGAAAGATTCAGTGTTTAAACCTCCTCTACCAAGAAACGTGCCAGAACTGCGAGCTCGCATCAACTATGCTTTCGAACTCATTGATGGGGACATGCTGCGCCGAGTGTGGGAGGAACTTGATTATCGGCTTGATGTCTGCCGAATCACTAAAGGGGCACATATCGAACATTTGTGAACGCCTAAAAAACTTTTTGAGTTTTTGTATGTGTGTGCAAAGCATTGTGAAAATATCTCAAATAATAAAGTTTCTGTAGAGCTGTGAAATCGCTTCAATCATTTGTAATAACCCTGTACTTCCCAAATAAATGAAGTGTAACGCGTATGGCAACAAACAAACTCACTTCAATTAGTTGGATAGATGGTACATACCTCGACGAATAAAGCAACTAAAGGAAAGACGGAAACAGAAAAAAATGACGAAACACAACACATTTACTCTGATTACTACACTAAGCGCCAAAGAAACAGGTACAGTTATGTGGGTACAAATACAGAGATATGTAAACAGGCAGAAGACGGCGCTACAATCGGCGACGCCTATATAAACAAGTGTCTGGTGCAGTTGTTAGATTGCTTACCGCTGCTACAATAGCAAGTTATCAAGATTTAAGTGAGTTTGAACTTGGTGTTATAGTCGGTGTACGTGAGATGGGACACAGCATCTCCGAGGTAGCGATGAAGTGGAGATTTTCAAAAATGGTTCAAATGGCTCTGAGCACTATGGGACTTAACAGCTATGGTCATCAGTCCCCTAGAACTTAGAACTACTTAAACCTAACTAACCTAAGGACAACACACAACACCCAGTCATCACGAGACAGAGAAAATCCCTGACCCCGCCGGGAAGGAGATTTTCACGTACGACTTTTTCACGAGTTTACCGTGAATATCAGGAATCAGGTAAAACATCAAGTCTCCAACAACGCTGCGGACAGAAAAATATCCTGCGAGAACGGGCCCAATGACGACTGAAAAGAATCGTTCAACGTGACAGAAGTGCAAACCTTCCGCAGATTGATGTAGATTTAATGCTGCGCCGTCAACAAGTGTCATGGTGCGAACCATTCAACTAAACATCTACGTGGGCTTGATGACTGACGAGACAATGGTTTACGCCTCACGGGGGTCCGCCAACACCGACATTGGACTGTTGATGACTGGAAACGTGTTGCATCGACGAACGAGTCTTGTATGAAATTGTATCGAGCGGATGGATGTGTACTGGTATGGAGACAACCTCATTCTTCCATGGACCCCGCATGTAAGCATGGGACAGTTCAAGCTGGTGTGGGACATGTGCAGTTGGAGTGATATCGGACCCCTGATACGTCTGGATACGACTCCGACAGGTGACACGTACGTAAGCATCCCCTCTGGTAACATGTCCATTGTGTATTCCGAAGGACTTGGGCAATTCCAGCAGGACAATGCTACACCCCACACGGCGAGAATTGCTACACAGTGGCTCCAGGAACACACTTCTGAGCATGAACACTTCCGCTGACCACCAAACTCCCCAGACATGAACATTACTGAACATATCAGGGATGTCTCTCAACTTGCTGTCAGAAGAGTTATCCACCCCCTCGTACTCTTTCGAATTTGTGGACAGCCCTGCAGGATTCATTGTGTAAATTCCCTCCAGAACTACTTCAGACGTTAGTCGAGTCGATGCCACGTCGTGTTGCGGCACTTCTGCGTGCTCGCGGGGGCCCTACACGATATTAGGCAGGTGTACCAATTTCTTTGGCTCTTGGGTGTAAATTACAGCTGGAAACTTTGAGTTGTATCAAAATACAACAGTCCTTAAGAGGAGAAAACGACAAGTGCCATAACCTGAGTTTCCAGAAACTTCACTCGATGAAAGAGGATGCAAAATAAACGAATACGTGTCTCAGCTTATCCGTAGATACTCGACCGTTTCTGAGAAAATGACGGTCAATATTTCGACGTAATTTAGATGCCTTTTAGAGCGCAACACTGGCTAGCGTTGTAACTTCTCACTTTTGCGCCCCGTGTTCTAATCAAGATGACTGTTTTTGTTTATTTTATTTCATTTTCTTTATTTATCTTCCCATTTCCATAGAAGGTAACTACAAGAATGTTTCTTATCAAGTTAAGGAATACAAGGATGTTACCTTAATTGTAAAATTACAACTGGGCTTCACAATAGATGTCATACATTTATTATATAATGTATGTTTGTATGGTATTTTTCAGAGGTTACAACCTTTTAAGTTATCATATTTTTATATTTCCTTCCTTATCAGTTATTATGTCAGTTCTTATATTTTATTCTTATGTTTATTTTTCAGGAAGATTTAGTGCATTCCCTTGGATGATACCGATCGTAAAAACATTTGGAACACAGAAATTCCATACCCCACGAGCATCGGGTGTAGGCAGATTTGCTACAGTGACATTTCATCGCATGAAACTCACTCAGGAAAGAAACCTCTTTAACACTGCTGAAGATTTCGCGCGTTGCCAATAATTCCAATACTTTCAGGGCAAACTCCGCATAATGGATCACTCTACCGGAAACTGGCACTTGCTGTTGACTATGACTCAAGATACATTACAAGAATCTCAGGGAAAACGATTTCAAGTAACTTTCTCATTCATTTATTGTGTTTTCTTTTTTAATTCATTCACCGGGCATACATTTAGTAGACGAATAAGGACAACGTTGCCTCACTATACACTGGAAGACATTCGTGTAGTAATCTCCTACGGACATGAGTAGCTAGATGAAAAACAAAAATAAAGGCGCAAAAGTGTGATTCCGCGACGCTAGCCACTGTGCCACAGCTTCGGTTAAACCAGTTACTCGCTAACAGGCACATAAAGTGCCTCAAGAACTTTGATCGCCGTTTTCTCAGAAAAGGTCGACTACCTGCGGATAAGCCGAGACACGTGTTCGCTTATTTTCCCCCTTTTCCACTCAGCGAAGTTTCTGGGAAATAGGGTTATGGCACTTGCTTTGTCCTCCTCGTTGGAGAAAGTCACTTGCTGATATGATAACACTAAATAAAAGAGTGGCGCGGTAGAATAGCGTCCTTAGCTCTCACTCGCGCCAACAATAAACGCTCCGCGCAGATTCCGCTTGAGTATGGGCCACAGAAAAACGGTAATTATCTCCGCGTCCCCTGAGTATTCATCAGCACAAACACGATTTATGCTGACACGAGGCGCAGAATTCATCGTTTCTCGTGGGAGAAATGGCCAAGGAAGATCCAAAGTAACGGAACAGTTGTATCGATAGCGTACCAGCCCTGACGTGAGTTCGAGACTCGTTTAATACCCATGTGGACACCAAAGCTTGCCGGTCCGAGGGAGCGCCTTGCGGGTCGAAGCACTGTAATACGAGGCTTGCTGAAAAGTAATGCCTCCAAATGTTTTATTCTGTTCTCGATATCGGTTCAGGTATTACATGTCATGCATCTTAATCGTTGTGTAAATTTAGGATAGGTATAGGAGATAAGGAAGGAAAGGAAAGGAACTAATTATGTCAGCTGCGTCGAGACGTTACGGGGAATCAGCGGTGATCAGTGAAAATGTGTGCTGTACCGAGATTCGAACACAGCATCTCCTACTTATTAAGCAGTTTTGTTAATCACTGTGGCACCCAGACACTGTGTAGTGCAGATTATCTCGGCACCCATCTTGGCCGACCCACATTCCCACTTAACACCATCTGTCCACAATCACCGTCCATGCCCTCCATACTCGCTACTTTGAGATTCCCACAGGAAGTCGAACGCAATTGTCCGTCCATACTGAAGTTGGTTGATTCATTGTCCATCGAGACGAATCAATTATATGAATGCGTGGTGCCTGTTCTTTTGGACGTGTCCGAAAAACCACACACCAGGCATTCATACAACGCATATTACTTGGTCGACTTTCCCGCTTCAATGACGCAAGTTGTAACCCTCTGCCGCTAGAGGGCTCCGAACTGTAGCGTGTAATATGGCGGCGTTTAATGTAACTACAGTGGCGGGAAAAAATCGCAAAACCAAGGAGGAGTTGTGTGACGTAAGCGAAAGTTGGTAGGCGTGTTTCTACATCTGAAAGATGATGTCTATTCAAATTTCACGCCAGTTGCATAAGAGTGGCGCTAATAGCGCCAGTATGAGGACGCAAATCACGTTTGCTTTCAACACACGCTGTAACAGTCATGAGCGTTTGTTACCTTGGAGATTGGACGAGGTTTTATTTATTTATTTTACACGTCTAGTGCCGTAGGACCAAATGGAGGAGTAAATCTCCAATGTCATGCAAAGTGTCGAAATTACAACATAAACCTAATAACAAATAACATAAAATGTTTATGAACCACAGAAAACAAGCCATAAGTTTAAGTAAACTCTTTCAACAATATAACTGGAGTTAACTTAATTTTTCAACGAACTCCTCCAAAGAATAGAAGGAGTGTGACCCATGAGGATACTCTTCAGTTTCGATCTGGAGGTGCGTGGATTACTGCTAAGATTTTTGATTCCTTGTGGTAGCTTATTTGAAATGGATGCAGCAGTATGCTGCATACATTTCTGCACAAGAGTCAAGGAAGTGCGATCAAAATGCTTTTTTCGGTCTTGGCTCTCCGGGATGCTTCAGTTGGGACGACTGGACTTTGGTTTCGATGTCATGACAGTAAACACATGTTTCGTCACCAGTTATGACCCTTTCGAGCAAATCAGGATCATCATTCACGTCATTCAAGAGCTCCTGAGCAATGCTCCTGCGATGCTTCTCCTGATCGAAATTGAGAAATTTTGGAACAAACTTCACTGACACACGTCTCATGCCCAAAAATCCGAAAAAAATGCATGACACGAACCGACTGATATGTCAAAATCGGCGATTTTACAAAACGATTTTATTCACAGTTTCGACGTTATCATCTGTTGTTGATGTGCTGGGGAGTCCAGAGCAAGGTTCGTCATTGGCATTTTATCTACCGCCTTGGAAGAGCTTGTACTACTTGTAAACATTTTTTTTTACTTAGAACAGACTCACCGTATGCCATTGTCAACATGTCATGTGTTTTAGAGCACTTGGTTCCATTTTTCACACAAAATTTGATGCAAATTTTTGCTCCATTTTTTATAACAATCAAAATTGCCGAGCACACTAAAACAGGTCTAACCTTTCTATCTGTCAAAAACTTAAAACTGTAAGCATATGTTAGGGACATGTCTACCAACACAACAAAAAAAGATCGATAGCTAAGTGTAAGCCGGCCACTGTGACCGAGCGGTTCTAGGCGCTTCAGTCTAGGAACCGCGGGACCGCTACGGTCGGAGGTTCGAATCCTGCCTCGGGCATGGATGAGTGTGATGACCTTAGGTTATTTACGTTTAAGTAGTTCTAAGTTCTAGGGGACTGATGACCTCAGATGTTGCTCAGAGCCAATTGAACCATGTGAATCGAGTGTACGTTGCCCATGAATTTGAAGAGTCACTTCCCTTTTTGAACAACCCTCATACCTTATCTTAACTACCACCTCAGAATCAATGTCTAATGAAATGCCGACATTTACACGCTGCGAACCACAGTTGGTCAAACAAAACGTTCTCGTGAACAGCAGCGTCATACTAACGGTCACGTGAACTGCACGATTTATATATGTAGATGTAGACCCTCCTCATCTCAGCTGCTGTTATCTAACGAAAACCTCTGCACACCTCCCCAAAGTAATCCCCTGGCACCTTACGGTACTTTATCGCGTGAAACAATCCTTAGTGACTCTGCCTAGGATCGTTCTCCATGACGTAAGTTTTTTTTTGTATTTGAAAGTAAACAGTGATTAATATAGCAATATGAGTTTCATTTGCAATACTACACTACTGGCCATTAAAATTGCTACGCCACGAAGATGACGCGCTACAGACGCGAAATTTAACCGACAGGAAGAAGATGCTGTGATATGCAAATGATTGGCTTTTCAGAGCATTCACACAAGGTTGGCAACGGTGGCGACACCAACAATGTGCTGACATGAGGAAAGTTTCCAATCGATTTCTCATACACAAACAGCAGTTGAACGGCGTTGCCTGGTGCAACGTTGTTGTGATGCCTCGTGGAAGGAGGAGAAATGCGTACCATCACGTTTCCGAATTTGATAAAGGTCGGATTGTAGCCCATCACGATTGTGATTTATCGTATCGCGACATTGCTGCTCGCGTTGATCGAGATCCAATGACTGTTAGCAGAATATGGAATCGGTGGGTTCAGGGGGGTAATACGGAACGCCGTGCTGGATCCCAACGGCCTCGTATCATTAGCAGTCGAGATGATAGACATCTTATCCGCATGGCTGTAACGGATGGTGCAGCCACATCTCGATCCCTGAGTCAACAGACAACAAACATCTGCACGAACAGTTCGACGATGTTTGCAGCAGCATGGACTAGCAGCTCGGAGACCGTGGCTGCGGTCACCCTTGACGCTGCATCACAGACAGGAGCGCCTGCGATGGTGTACTCAACGACGAACCTGGGTGCACGAATGGCAAAACGTCATTTTTTCGGATGAATCCAGGTTCTGTTTACAGCATCATGATGGTCGCATCCGTGTTTGGCGACATCGCGGTGAACGCACATTGGTAGCGTGTATTCGTAATCGCCATACTGGCGTATCACCTGGCGTGATGGTATGGAGTGCCATTGGTTACACGTCTCGGCCACCTCTTGTTCGCATTGACGGCACTTTGACCAGTGCACGTTACATTTCAGATGTGTTACGATCCGTGGCTCTAACCTTCATTCGATCCTTGCGAAACCCTACATTTCAGCAGGATAATGCACGACCGCATGTTGCAGGTCCTGTACGGGCCTTTCTGGATACAGAAAATGTTCGACTGCTGCCCTGGCGAGCACATTCTCCAGATCTCTCACCAACTGAAAACGTCTGGTCAATGGTGGCCGAGCAACTGGCTAGTCACAATACGCCAGTCACTACTCTTGATGAACTGTGGTATCGTATTGAAGCTGCTTGGGCAGTTGTACCTGTACACGCCATCCAAGCTCTGTTTGACTCAATGCCCAGGCGTATCAAGGCTGTTATTACGGCCAGAGGTGGTTGTTCTGGGTACTGATTTCTCAGGATCTATCTTGTCCAATGAATATCCGTTTATCATCTGCATTTCTTCTTGGTGTAGCGTTTTTAATGGCCAGTAGTGTATAAAACTGCCTGGTTACGCGCAGGAGCTGGTTAGCGGCGGTACGACCACGAGTCTAGTACTACGCCCCGAGCCATGTACGCGTCTTTTGATATCGAAGCACTGCGAGGCGCCGCTGTCGAGTGGCTTCCATGTGCAAACACAGGATCTGCAAAATCGCTGCACTTGCGACACATGCACATGAGGGTCGGTGATCACGCACAGAGATGGTGATATACAGAAAGTCAGGGCATGCATGCTGACGCTAGTTTTAAATAAGCCTTGCTCGGCAATCTCTGTTCCACTTCTGACCGACCATCGTCACTGACAGCTACTGTGTCAATACGAAACGTTAGTCTGACACTTGTAATGGTAACGAAGGCGGTAAGCGCTGTCGTTTGAGCTATTAGGTGGCCGCAAGCATACCATCATCACTCTTCGATGATGAAGCCGTGCCCTTACTCATGAATTATTCCTCAGGAATCGTTACAGCGCTTCCTGAAATGGCCGCGAGTAGTATTGCAGTTTGTGGGTGGGGGGATCTTGGTGCTCCGTTCCCATCTGAGCTAGGAACGTGTGGTAAAAAGTTTTTGGTTTATCCCGAACCTGTGGCCATTTGTATAGCTGATCGAACATCTGTCTTATTACTGTAACTATGTTACATTATATTAAACAATATTTGAACGAAGAACCGGAGCTGGCGCCCAGGCAATTTATGCGAATCGATTGATATCTTTTGCAAAAGATTTTAACTGAGCTGTTAATGCTCAGTAATGACACCATCTGTATGTGCACCGTTCGAATTTTACGTACAAAAACATTCACCTTTAAATAACTCCGGACTGGCGTGAGATTGATGGTCCACCGGTGTATCGGATCTTGGCCTAAGATAAGTTTTAACTGTTTGAAAAAATTTTCCTTCATTTGGATTTGTCGTGCACAAAATACGTTTATCTGAGAAATTTTTCAAGCGTGCCACTTCTATGTTTCACTCTTGATGAACTGGTCAAAATTTTGTAAGAACGTAGACAAATACATGTAATTCATAGTAGTTCTGTTGTTTTGTGAAAGCTTTGTCCGTTGCCACGATATTATGTGGTTAGAAAGACAATTAAAAAAAACCTCTACTGGATCAGACGTCGACCTAGTCAACAAAATTCCACATCGGTTGCCTAGCTATGGCGGTATAATGTCAAAATTATGGTAGAGAAAAAGTTGGAAACCAGAATGAAAAATGCTCTTATCGTATTACAAATAGAGGCTAATATGTCCAGGGCAGAGTTAGGAATGTTAATGAAGGCAACTAAGTTTTCGACTTATCTGGCAGCTTCAAATACATTTAGATCGAAACATCTCGACATATTCGCGCTTTTTACGAGTTAATCCTACATCCCCAGCGCAGGGAGCTCTCTTACACCCTACCGTTGTTACATGTGTGATAATGGGTGTAAAAGCAAATAGATACAAATCTGCGTGCATCTAGAGGTTGGGATATACACACAATAGGAAGTATTAGGGAGTGGGGTTGCTTCTATAATATGAAGTATCCTGGAATGGTGATGCATTCAACTAATTTTTAATGACATGTTGAGTTACATTGCACGACATGACACATGCCATGTCGGTGGCCTGATGGCATGTGTCATGTTGTAGAACATGACATCATGAATAAAGTTACGTTACTTGACACGATGCATTATATTACATAACATGCGTACTAATACTAACAATAAATAAAAAAGGGCGAATAGGTCAATATGATTTTATTAAAATGTCTTTGAAGCCACATAAGTCGAAAACCTAGTTCCCTACCTTTAAATCCCTATATGTGCCAAGGATATATTCGCCTTTTCTTGTACTACGATAGGAGAATTTTTCATTCTGGTATATATTTGTGTGTGTTATGAACAATTATATACGCCTGCGAACAATGTTTATAATATACTTTTTCTTTCTTTCTAGGTGAATACTGTGTGTGAGCAGGATAGTAGAGTACCGACGCCACTCTTTGACAGCCAAAGCATGGCTTTTCTAGTGAATAATTTGCGGGATTGTGTTGACTTGAATACTACGTGTGAGCTGTCCCAACCATCAACCCGAAGCTCATGTCGTTTTGGTCCGATTTTAGATAATCAGGTACCAAAGTAATATTACTTCTTCTTCTTCTATAGACAACAATTTTTACGCTTGCATGCAATACTTATGATGCATGCCTTTTTTGATCTAAATTAATTTATCGAGAATACAACCGTAGGTGTGAATGCTGAATTGGACGAAAAAATATTACAATGTGCGGACAATCTTCCAAAGGACGAGGATGATGTGTAGCCAAAATCACTTACTGGGCATACCAAAGTCGATGAGCCTAAATGTAACTGCTACAAATTGTTATTGTTATTATCATTATTATTATCATTATTATTATCATCATTATCATTGACATATGAATATGTCTACACCTACTTCGTGTCAACGATTGCCACCCCAGGTCGCTTATCATATCCGTGACACTGTTTCCCTTGTTTTGTGATAATACAAAACGAACTGTCCTTCTTTGGACTGTTTTGATGGCGGCTGTCAGTTCTGTCTGGTAGGGATCCCGTACCACACAGCACTACGAACATGTGTAGTGTAGGCAGTCCGTTTAACAGACCTGTTGCAACTTCTAAGTATTCCGCCAATAAAATACATTCTTCCCCACAACATTATCTATGTGATCGTTCCAATTTAAGTTGCCCGTAATTGTAACTCTTAGGTATTTAACTGAACTGACGGACATTAGATGGATTACTCTCTTCCAAATTCTAAAGCTAGCAGCAGTAAAATACAGGAGGCCAAAGGCTATTTACAATTTGTTCAGAAATGAGGCATGAGAGGGAAGCACTGGTTGAGAAAGGAGTGAGACAGGGTTGTAGCCTATTGTTATTCGACCTGTATATTGAGCAAGCAGTAAAGAAGACAAAAGAAGAATTTGGAGTAGGAATTGAAGAAACAAAAACAATGAGTTTGCCGATGATATTGGACTTGAAAGAGCAGTTGAACGGAATGGACAGTGTCTTGAAAGGAGGATATAAAATGAACAGCAACAAAAGAGAAACGAGGATAATGGAATTTAGTCGAATTAAATCAGGTGATGCTGAGGGAATTACATTACATAATGAGACATTTAAGGCAGTAGATGACTTTTGCTGTTTGGACAGCAAAATAACTGATGATGGTCGAAGTAGGGAGGATATAAAATGTAGACTGGCAATGGCAAGAAAGGCATTTCTGCAGAAAAGAAATTTTTTAACATCGAGTATAAATTCAAGTGTCAGGAAGTCTTTTCTGAAAGTAATTTTCTGGACTGTAGTCATGTATCAAAGTGAAACATGGACAGTGAACTGTTTAGACAAGAAGAAAATACAAGCTTTTTAAATGTGATGCTACAGAAGAATGCTGAAGATTAGATGGGTAGATCATGTAAGTAATCAAGAAGTACTGAACAGAATTGGAGAGAAAAGAAATTTCTGTCGCAACCTGACTAGGAGAAGGGATATGTTGACAGGACGCTTTCCGTGACATCAAGTGAACTCCAATTTAGTACTGGAATGAATCGTGGAGGGTAAAAATCGTAGAGGGAGACCAAGAGATGAATACAATAATAAGATTCAGAAGGATGTAGGTTGCAGTAGTTACTCGGAGATGAAGATGCACAGAACAGAGTAGCATGGAGAGCTGCACCAAACCAGTCTTTGGACTGAAGAACCAACAACATAGTGTAACCGAAATTTAACGGATTTATTTTCGTACTCATGTGGATGACCTCACATGACCTCACCTTTTTCGTATTCAGTGACAATTACGCCTTTTCGCACCATGGAGATATCGTGTGTAAGTAATTTTGCTACTGGTTTCTTCTTCTGTGACTTTAATAGATGGTAAATAAGAGCATTATCTGCAAACAATCTAAGAAGTCTGCTAAGATTGTCTCCTAAATCGTTTATATACAGGGTGTAAATTTTAAGCTGACAAACCAGAATAACTCTAAATATAAGCTTCACACGAAAAAATGTGTAAAATCTACTGGTGCTAAAATTAGCCCGCCACTTTAAAATTTCAAATGGGAACCCAATTTTTTATTGCAGAATCAGATTCTACATAAAAACTACGTATATTTTGTCTTAAACATTTGTTTTGATTCTTGGTAGTTGGCGCTGTAACTCAAGAAAATCCATGTTCTCATTTTTGCGTGGAAAATGGTAACGAATAAATAAAACTCTCCTCTCCCCATTCGGTGGGGTTTGAGAGAGAAGAATTAGAGTATTACAAATGTTGAACCGAATATTTGGGTAGAAAGGTGCAAAGTACCAAATTTATAAACTGAAGTTATACAAACAAACTGTCTGTAGTACAGTGTTTTAATGATTTATTCCTGAAACTTTTCCTTGTTGCAAATGAGAGTATCTTATCATATATTATTGATGCTTTCATGACACAGTTGGAATTGTTTGGTGCTGAAGGCAATTCAAACAGAAACACTTATGAAAGGTGCTAAGTCCCATCAAATTATTCTAGGTACTATGTTCTTAGTCACTCTCCACAGATCTGCATATAATACCAGGTGATCAAAAAGTCAGTATAAATTTGAAAACTTAATAACCCACGGAATAATGTAGACAGAGAGGTAAAAATTGACACACATGCTTGGAATGACATGAAGTTTTCTTAGAACAAAAAAAAAAAAAAAAAAAAAACAAAGTTCGTAAAATGTCCGACAGATGCGCGTTGTTTGGTGATGATCGTGTGCTCAGCCCCCGCTTTCGTCATGCTTGGCCTTCCAGGTCCCTAGACCTCATTCCGTGCGATTATTGGCTTTGGTGTTACCTGAAGTCGCAAGTATATCGTGATCGACCGACATCTCTAGGGATGCTGAAAGACAACATCCGACGCCAATGCCTCACCATAACTCCGTCCGGAGTGCTTACAGTGCTGTTCACAACATTGTTCCTCGACTACAGCTATTGTTGAGGAATGATGGTTGACATATTGAGCATTTCCTGTAAAGAACATCATCTTTGCTTTGTCTTACATTGTTATGCTAATTATTGCTATTCTGATCCGATGTAGCGCCATCTGTCGGACACATTTTTTGAACTTTTGTATTTGTTTGATTCTAATAAAACCCCATGTCATTCCAAGCATATGTGTCAATTTTTACCTCTCTATCTACATTATTCCGTGATTTATTCAGTTTTCAAATTTATACTGACTTTTTGATCACCCGGTATTCTTTATGCTCATTCTTTTCCAGGTAAGGTATCATGGTCTTTAAATCTTTCTTCTTTTTATCTACAACTGAATGGATTGAGGAAATAGATTCAAAGGTAGCAGATTGAATGTTTCTTGCCTGGTTCCCTTTTTAGAGCACATTCACCTTACGTATCCTTTCCATGTCGGTGTAACATTCTTTTATTGCTACACGTACATCTGTTGAATCATATGTGATGCTGACACCTTTTGAAATGTTCAGCTATTTTGTAGAGAGTATATCGTCTGCCACAGCTTGCATATTAAAAAAAAATCGTAAGTATTCATCGATATTACTTTGAAAGGTCTAACGACCTTTGCAACCATTTTGCATAGGTAGCTTGGTACAAATGCCTTCGTCACCGACTTCCTTCTTTCTATCAAGGCAAACTCAGTCGCAGGGGAGGAAGTTGTGCCCACCAACAAGAAACTGTTGTTCTATTCGTGTGAACAACCCATTTGCCACCATAAAAAGAAAAAGAAATACCATCATTCGATTCTTGCTTTGTGCAGCACAGTTGTTACTCCAAACAATAAGGTTTTTCCTCGTTGTTATCCCGGTGTTTAACACTTTCAGAATGCATGAGGCAATTTCATTTCGACCCCTACCAGCGACACTCTCATCCCATATGCACATGAAACATATCAATCGATATGCAGCAGATGTCACTGTCGAGGAACTGAGAAGAACTGATGTCAGTTTTCAGAAGGCTCTGTGCCATCTCGGCCTTCCTATGGTGAATCTCTAAAAGCAACAGCGACTGCGGTGAATCTGCTTTTGCTTCAATGTCCAATTGGTTACATGTCTTGCAGGTATCTTTCCTACGTATGTCGAAGCGAAGGTTGGGAAATTCTTTCAGAAGTAATCTATGATAAAAACTGGAACTTGCGGTGCTTTCAGAAAGCACCTTTTTAAAGTGGGAGTACTTTCTTGAAATATTCAGGTCAGGACTGAGACATTCCTTGCTTGATCTTGCTTTGCTGCGATGGCTAACTCCTCGGGGAAAGCCATTTATATGCTGTTTTACACACATTTTGTCTTTTTCTCTGTATTGTGATTGATGCGTGTCTTGTTCTGCGGTCGGTAAATGTTGACTCTTCAAGATTTTTCTTCTTAATAAGAATTAAGAAGCCTTTTCCTTCCTACAGCAAAAATATTCATGAAAGTGGTTTTGCAAACTGCAACAAGATCCCCTGTACCATTTGGAAGAGAATACCGAACTATTCCCTACCGGGAACTTCCAGCCGGATTCTCATAGGTTCCATGCCGACGACGCCGTACCGGTGCGACACTAAGAAGACCCATCAGGAAGGTTACTTGTGTTGAGTAGTTTTGCTTACAGAACTTAGAAAACAAATCTATTTTCAATGCGGGAGTCAACTCACTGTACCTTAATCTACACTACTGGCCATTAAAATTGCTACACCAAGAGGAAATGCAGATGATAAACGGGTATTCATTGGACAAATATATTATACTAGAACTAACATGTGATTACATTTTCATGCAATTTGGGTACATAGATCCTGAGAAATCAGTACCCAGAACAACCACCGCTGGCCGTAATAACGGCCTTGATACGCCTGGGCATTGAGTCAAACAGAGCTTGGATGGCGTGTACAGGTACAGCTGCCCATGCAGCTTCAACACGATACCACAGATCATCAAGAGTAGTGACTGGCGTATTGTGACGAGCCATTTGCTCGGCCACCATTGACCAGACGTTTCCAATTGGTGAGAGATCTGGAGAATGTGCTGGCCAGGGCAGCAGACGAACATTTTCTGTATCCAGAAAGGCCCGTACAGGACCTGCAACATGAGGTCGTGCATTATCCTGCTGAAATTTAGGGTTTCGCAGGGATCGAATGAAGCGTAGAGCCACGGATCGTAACACATCTGAAATGTAACGTCAACTGTTCAAAGTGCCGTCAATGCGAACAAGAGGTGGCCGAGACGTGTAACCAATGGCACCTCATACAATCACGCCGGGTGATATGCCAGCATGGCGATGACGAATACACGCTTCCAATTGTGCGTTCACCGCGATGTCGCCAAACACGGATGCGACCATCATGATGCTGTAAACACAACCTGGATTCATCCGAAAAAATGACGTTTTGCCAGCACGCACCCAGCTTCGTCGTTAAGTACACCATCGCAAGCGCTCCTGTCTGTGATGCAATGTCAAGGGTAACCGCAGCCATGGTCGTCGAGCTGATAGCCCATGCTGCTGCAAACGTCGTCGAACTGTTCTTGCAGATGGTTGTTGTCTTGCAAACGTCCCCATCTGTTGACTCAGGGATCGAGACGTGGCTGCATGATCCGTTACAGCCATGCGGATAAGATGCCTGTCATCTCGACCGCTAGCGATACGAGGCCGTTGGGATCCCGCACGGCGTTCCGTATTACCGTTCTGAACCCACCGATTCCGTATTATGCTAACATTGGATCTCGAGCAACGCAGGCAGCAATGTCGCGATACGATAAACCCCAATCGCGATAGGCTACAATCCGACCTTTATCAAATCCGGAAACGTGATGGTACGCATTTCTCCTCCTTGCACGGGGCATCACAACAGCGTTTCACCAGGCAACGGCGGTCAACTGCTGTTTGTGTATGAGGAATCGGTTGGAAACTTTCCTCATGTCAGCATGTTGTAGGTGCTGCCACCGGCGCCAACTTTGTGTGAATGCTCTGAAAAGCTAATCATGTGCATATCACAGTATATTCTTCCTGTCTGTTAAATTTCGTGTCTGTAGCACGTCATCTTCATGGTGCAGCAATTTTAATGGCCAGTAGTGTACATTTGAATAGTACCTAAAGTAGAGAACAAGTAAGCATTGTTTTCTATAGAGGACGCTGGAAATATGTAGACATTAACAGTAATAATTCCTTTCGTAGATTTCACAGCCAGTGAAGGGCTTAAAATCGTAGCTGCGGTGAGGGACGGTTCATCGCTGGTACAACTTTTTTGTGTGTGTGTGTGTTTCAGACGCTAAACCTCTCGTCTTTAATTCCTTCTGTTCATCTCTGAATGATCCACTACCACTCTTCATCCACCATAACCTAACTTATGGTCATCACATCTGTACAAAATTATTTAAAGATAACATGTAGGTACATAGTAATGTCCAAATAGTCCTGAACAGTATGGGAATTAATATCTGAGGTCATCAGTCCCCTAGACTTAGAACAACTTAAACTTAATTAACCTAAGGACATCACACATATCCATGCCCGAGTCAGGATTCGAACCTGCGACCGTAGGAGTCGCGTGGTTGCAGACTGAAGCGCCTAGAACCGCTCGACCTCAGCAGCCGGCTAGGTACATAGTATTTCAGTTATATAACAATGTTACACGACTGTATATGACCGTAATATTATGCGATATTTATATACATACCTCATAAGCTGAAGAGGAATGAGTCACGAAAAAGGACAAAATAAAAGTCTATGCATGCACTTTTCACGGCAGGAAAGTGCAACAAACACAACCGAATCGTACATAGCACCATTCGTATGAAATCAGCAGGCAACGTAGCACCATTGCCATCTAGTGCTGGCAAATGTAACCATTTGGAATTCTGGTTGGACATAGCACATTTCATGTGTAATCGTCCTCAGTATCCTGCACCTTTCAAACGGCTTACCATATTTTTAATGACTTTGGCACCTAGCACCTTTCTACAGTCAAGTATCCAACTGCGTCAGCTGTAATATGGCACTGGAAAAAAGTCGTGACGGATGCTGAATTAGCGTTTATAGTCAGAATGGGCCCCGACCCCTACATCACTTTAAGGAAACTGAACTCTTTAACCTTTGGATCATTAAGGCCACAAAATCATGTTTTGATATCTTGGTGTATTACATAATAGACATACGGTTTTTTTGTCAAGAATTACGTGACCACGACGGCTTTGCAGACTGGAACGTTTCCAGTTGCATTCATATCATAAATCGAGGTCAAGAACGTTAGACGAAATTGTCGGAAGAGTTACGCAGTGCCACAGAAGGCACATGGAAAGTCTCTTCTTCACGTAGTAGGATATATCTTCTTTATGGTATAAGATGTATGAATACGTGAGACAGTATCAGAGGTACACTATGTGGTCAAAAGTCTCCGGATAATTGGCTGAAAATGACTTACAAGTTCGTGGCGCCCTCCATCCATAATGCAGTAAGGTACAGTGTTGGCACACCCTTAGCCCTGATGACAGCTTCCACTCTCGCAACCATATGTTCAAGCAGGTGCTGCAAGGATTCTTGGGGAATGGTCGCCCATTCTTCACGGAGTGCTGCATTGAGGAGAGGCATCAATGTCGGTTGGTGAAGCCTGGCTCGAAGTCGGCGTTCCGAAAGATCCCAAAGGGGTTCTATAGAATCAGGTCAGGACTCTGTGCAGGTCGGTCCATTAGAGGGATGTTATTTTCGTGTAACCACTCCGCCACAGGCCGTGGGCTATGAACAGGTGCTCGATCGTGTGGAAAGATGCAATCGCCATCCCCGAATTGCTCCTCAACAGTGGGAAGCAAGAAGGTGCTTAAAACATCAATGTAGGCCTGTGCTGTGATAGTGCCGCGCAACACAACAAGGGGTGCAAATCCCCTCCATGAATAACACGACCACACCATAATACCATTGCCTCCGATTTTTACTGTTGGCAATACACACGCTGACAGATGACGTCCACCGGGCATTCGATATACCAACACCCTGCCATCGGATCGCCACATTGTGTACTGTGATCCGTCACTCCACACAGCGTTTTTCCACTGATCAATCATCCAATGTTTACGCTCCTTACACCAAGCAAGGCGTCGTTTGGCATTTACCAGCGTGGTGTGTGGCTTATGAGCAGCCGCTCGACCATGAAATCCAAGTTTTCTCATCTCCCGCCTAACTGTCATAGTACGTGCAGTGGATGCTGATGCAGTTAGAATTCCTGTGTGATGGTCTGGATAGAAGTCTGCCTATTACACATTACGATCCTCTTCAACTGTCGACGGTCTCTGTATGTCAACAGACGAGGTCGGCCTGTACACTTTTTTGCTGCACGCGTTCCTTCACGTTTCCATTTCACTATCACATCGGAAACAGTGGACCTAGGAATGTTTAGGAGTGTGAAAATCTCGCGTACAAACGTATGACCCAAGTGACACCCAATCACCCGACCACGTTCGAAGTCCGTGAGTTCCGCGGAACGCCCCATTCTACTCTGTCACAATGTTGAATGACTACTGCGGTCGCTGATATGGAGTACCTGGCAGTAGGGAGCATCGCAATGCACCTACTATGAAAAACATATGTCTTTGGGGGTGTCCGTATACTTTTGATCACATAGTGTAGGTGGTTCCTGATTTACGGTGAGGGGTCTTACGGGCAAAAACGTGAGTTTATTAATAGATTAATGAATGAAGTCATGAGCCCTATCATAAAGAATGAAAATTCGAAGGAACAGATGAAATATCATAGATGAGGTACCCAGATGAAACGTCCCCTTATTCGAGTTTTAGGCTTAATAATTTTGTAATTAACAAAGCGCCCAAATCACAACTTATCAAACACTGTTGAGAACTCGAGATCATGTGGTATAGTCCACATTTCATCTTCCTTGTCTTTGTTATATGTTATGACGAAACGAAGATTACATTCATAAGAATTTGTGAACATTAAGCATACGTTTTTCGGTTCATGTACAAGACGTGTAAATTCGCTGCAGTAACAAATTGTCTTTTAGTGCAGGCGATTGTTGAATATTATGATATTCAAGAAACTAATCATTGATGAAAATTTACAAAAGTAATATAAATTATCACGTCAATATTACCAAAAGACATCTAGCAATAATCATGACAACAGTAACACCATAAGTATGAAATAAGTGAAAATAATTAAGAGAATGTAATCGAAATTAAATACCACTTTAATTACAATTTGCTTTTATTTAGGTTGTTGATTAGTTGTCCTTTTTTCAACTCACTCCATTAAATACACATGCTACGCAGTCTGCTGTTTTTAATTTCGAGATGATTTCCTCGTAAATGTCAAACAGTTGCTAAAAATCCATTGAATCTGAAATTTAGGAGTACCAAACTCATACCACAGAGCATTGTTGTCGTAGTTCGTGAGTCATATGTCTGACAGTGTTGTTGTTGTTGCTTTTATTCCGAAGTTTAGTTTCACTCAGCTATCTATTGTTGTCTCTCCACTGAGCGAGGCGGAGCAGTGGCGAGTACACGGTAGGAGAGATCGATATCCGGACATACCGATTTTTCCGTGATTTCCTCAAAACGCTTGAGACAAATGCCGTAATGATTCATTTGAAAGAGCACGGCTAGTTTCCTTCTTTTTCCTCGTCCTATCTGAACTTGAGCTCCGTCTCTAATGACTTCGTTGTCAACGCTACGTTAAACTTTAATCTTGCTTCCTTTTCTTCTCCGTCTATTCAGTGAAAGTCTCTTCACTACTGCATAGCTACTATAACCTACATAAATTTCAACCTGCTTATTTATTGAAGCCTTGGTCCCCCTTAACAATTTTTACATATTTTTTTCCATTACCAAATTGACGATTGATTGATGTCTCATGATGTGATTGTTCACGGAGGCGGTTATGGAATTAAACAGAAAGAGATTTTAAAGTGTAATGGGTTGCGATAGAGTAAGTAATTACAATCAGTTATTATTTACACGCAATAGCGGAGGTAATCTGAAGGAATATACTACGTCTGCTGAGAATCTTTACGGTGTGATTGTATGAAGAATATGTTTTTAAAATTTTAGATTCTCAGTTCCTATGCGAACACTAGTAGCTTACCGTTGACAACGATGTGACAACTGACATAATCTCATTACAAAGTTTTCACCGTAGTTCGACGCGCATAATGGTAAGAGAAGTTGAAGGGCTGTAGCCTCATTCTGCACATCACAATATTGTAAGCCACTGTTCGTACAACCCTGTAACCTCTGACGCGCGATGCAACGTTCAGATCCCATATTCAACATTTCACAGTGAGATCCTGCACCTCGTTGTTACATCGCTCTTAAGCTTGCGTAACTACAACAGGAAATAGTTTTGTTCCCTGATCGTGGTAGCGTAAGCTTGTCTGCACCGCAAACGGTACTACAGGTGTTTACCAGCATATTACGCAAGCGGCAACGCAAGCTAGCCGGGCATCTGCTTGCTGGCGCGTGTAAAGCTGAAATACCAATTCCAGCTGCCTCACACCGCGTTTCCGCAGAGCGTGCCGCTATTGCTAATCGAGTTACAGTATTAAACTCAACAGCTGGGAGAGGTTACGTAATCAGCGTGTGCGGGGAAGTTTAACACGAAATAACTTTCATAACGAGTAAGAGGAAATTAATTTCAGTCGTTGCGAACATATCATCTAAGGTTATAACCCCACAATTTTTGAAACCTTGTAAGTGTAATAAGAAAGTGGACTGTGACGAACGGAACCTAAAACGGCACTTGCAGGAAAATGTTGTGTGAGATTTCATGGAAGAAAGTTTGAGCTCTTAACGATCATGTTTAACCTGAAATACAGTAAATGCGTTTTTAATTTTTCAAGTCGTCATACAACTTCTAAAAGTAATAGCAATGTGGAAGTGCGCCATCTTTAAGCTTGGAAACATTTCAGAAATATGTGAAAATCTAGTTTTACGATAAGGTATCATATTATTGAATGGCTTGGTTCAAATGGCTCTCAGCACTATGGGACTTAACATCTGAAGTCATCAGTCCCCTAGAACTTAGAACTACTTAAACCTAACTAACCTAAGGACATCACAAACATCCATGCCCGAGGCAAGATTCGAACCTGCGACCGTAGCGGTTGCGTGGTTCCAGACTGAAGCGCCTAGAACCGCTCGGCCACACCAGCTGGCTATTATTGAATAATTATTATTTATTTCTGTACTCTGAAAAGAAAATAATTCCTCATTGAAGACAGAAGTTATTGACACTAAAATTTCTTGACGGATAGGGAACATAAAATGCAGGTTATGATGCCGGTCCGATACATGGTTTTAACCTGTCAAGAAGATTCTTTCTACCATACAATCCGCTGTGGAGAGGATAGTGCATATCCCTAACGTATGTATCATCTGCAGCCTTTTTGCAAGAATGTTTTATGGAGCATGAGGTAAAATTGCAAACAGTTCCGCATTCAGGGTTTGTTTCCACAGTGGCACGTCTTTCAGTCTTATTTATTATCTATCATTACATTTAATAACTATATTACAATAAGTATAAGGCCGTGCTGGAAAGCTTTTAAAATAAAACTAACTTTATTAACATTCTACATCTTTATTATTCTACCTATCTATCTATCGCTTGCGCTTTTGTCCCGCATTGTGCGCGGGGTTGGCGTGGTTAAATCTGATTTGGCATGTTAGGTTGAAGGGGTGGCCGGATGCCCTTCTTGCCGCCACCCCGTACCCCCCAGGATGGAATCACAGTACCCCATTGTCTGTGTCTAGTGTAAATCGTGGATAAGTGCGGATGCGTGTCAAATGTCTGTGAGTCGTCTAACTGAGGCGGGACGTGGGGACCAGCCCGGTATTCACCTACAGCAATGTGGAAAACCGCCTGAAAACCAAATCCAGGCTGGCCGGCATACCGGCCCTCGTCGTTAATCCGGAAGGCGGATTCGATCAGGGGCCGGGGCGCCTACCCGAGTCCAGGAAGCAGCGCATTAGTGCTCTCGGCTAACCTGGCGGGTCTCTACATCTTTATTATTCATGTCCACATATTTATTTCTCAACATAGTCAGCCTAGTGAAGAACACGTTTCTCCCAACGAGAGGCCAATTTATTGATGACGTCACTGTAGAAGGTTTGACTTAGTTGATGGTGTCACAACCTCACCTCTACTTACACCGATTCATCACTATGAAAGTGAAGTCTTCGAATGTGTTCTTTAAGTTTTTGAAACAAATGAAAATCTGATGGACAAGTAGGGGCTGTATGGAGGATGATCAATGACAGTGAATCCAGAGCGTCGGAATGTTGCAGGTGTTGCAGCGCTGGTGTGTGGTCTACATTTTCATCCTTAAAGAAAGAGTGCTCTGACGCACCGCCATGTTACACGCTACAATTCGGAGCCCTGTACCTGCAGAGGGTTGCAATTTGCTTCACAGTGAAGCAGGAGTAATCTACAAGTGAATGAGTTTTTTAATTTGCTGTACGCTTGAGGCAGAAAAACAAAACTGTTTTCGACAGCTACAGAGGAGGAGAATCGCTACAATAATTTTCTCTGGCCTTTGTTAATGATATTCGTGCGACTGGATATTAATTGATTATTTGTAGCTGCACATTAAACCCAAATAATAGTTAACAGAAATGTGGATAAAACTTACAGCCAGCGACACCGGAAATTCGAAGGGCTAGTTTCAAGATTCACATCGCCTAAGCAAAAGTAGTCCGCCTGTCGCTTGTCTACTGGACAATTGACTACATTGTAGATTACGTTTGGCAGCTATGTGACTGCCGATTTACTTCGTGATTTGGTCCAATTTTCTGACTTATTCTCATTTAATGGGTGACACAAAGGTTGCAAATTTATGGTTCTGAGACCAGAAAGTTCGTTTAAACTGAAACTGCAGCTTACTTCGTCATTTATGTTGCGCATTCCTTGTCTTAGGCATAGCTTTTTGACGTAGTTTTATTCTAGCTGAATGATAAAGTGTTCGCGCTTCAAGTGGAATAGTGTATTAATCTTCGGTTCTTATCTCGCTGCAGACAAGATTTTTTCTTTTCTGTGAAAGAGCCACTAGCAGGCAGATAGACAATCAGTAGAGAAATACTAAGACAACTACAGATCCGTAAGTTTTGTTACTACCGTGATTCCTCAACCTGTAGATATAAAGGTGAAAAACTTGCTGAATAGAACACTTGTGAGTGCCTACCTTTTCCATTTCTGTCAATTGTATTAGCTTAATTGTGGCACTGAATGATTTGTTAATTGGATCTTGTCATGTATCTACTCCTACTCCTATATTTGCATATTTTCATGTACGCTACTTCAGTAAGACTGTGGACTGAACGAAGACACAGACCGTTTTGAAGCAGAAAGTGCGTATTATCCTGCTAATTCGTTAGAATCGCGGGTACTTTGCTTTTCTATGACTGAATTTTTTCTTAAAGTTGTCATAAAAAGTTGTAATTCACTCATGTTAGTACAGACCATATTAAACAGCGTTTTTTCCTTAGTTTATTGGCCACAGCAAAAAAACATAGGAGATAAATAAATCAGCAGAAATATAGTGTCACACATTATCTAAAACAGTCTCACAATGTTCGGATAGAGTTTCAACATCATGCCTGTTCACAGTACATTGGCAGCACTTCGTCTCCTTGCATGTTATACATAAGAAAACGTGTACTGCATCAATATTGCAAAGTGCACGCACGTTATGGTAGTGCAGTCGATTTCTTCTGAGGAAAAAATAAATTTTATTCAAATGTGGTAATCCAGGTTTCTGTAGAAGGTTTCGCGGACACTCGACAGCTACACTTTACCCAGAAAAGACTTGGAAGATCCTTCTCTGTGAATTTCAGTTTATCATTGTGTATGGAAAATACGGAAAATATTATTACTGCAAAAGCACGGACTCCTTTGAGCGACTGTTAAATGACTGATACACGAGGAACTTGTCTGTATCTCATGGTCGTTGTTTTCGAGTGCTGTCGTTTACATAGCTGCTATGATGCATTTAATGAGCGACTTTTATTTTTGTTGTCTCCCAGTACAAGGGCAAGGCTGACATAAGAACATTTTCTTTATGTTAAGAGTAAACTATGCAGTAACGTTACACCCAGTCTGAATGCTGGCCTTAACATCGCTATAACTTCCAGGGCATTTTCCTTTTGGAGTTGTTATTCACTTGTCTTACTCTTCTCTTACAACGAACACTTTCAGAAATTTGTAAATTTGCGCACAGTTTAACCTGGGATTTGAACCATGGTGCAACTCGATTCTTCTTACATGCACAGTCACTACAAACTCACGCTAAATACCATAAAAAGACATGAGATAAACAGGAAATCAAACCATGAACTCTGGATTTTCTCTCCTACGGCCCTACAAATACCAAATAACACTCTGATACGATACAATTATGGGAATAACGAAATAGAAATTACAGTTTCATGTTTTATTCCTTATGTATGACTCAGAATCTACACAGAATAAATTTTATAATTCTGGCAATACTCTAATGCTTCAGATGTTTTATATATGGTCACTGACATTAAAGCTCCATGAATATCTCTATTAACATCACCAGCGTCAAAAATAAATAAAATAAATAAACCCACAAATACTTCCAATAAACATGTCAGTAATAAATAAATGTCAGTTGGCGGCTGAATCACTATTCTGCTTATCGTCACAAGATATTCCACATCTGAACAAAAGTGTGATTTGAATGTCTACCTGCTTCTTTGTCTTCGTTAGGAAGTATTTTGCAAGGCAAAAGGGGACGCATTAGGTGGGACGCAATTCTGTTTTTGGTGTTCATAACGATAAATAGGCTGCCTATACAAAAGATCAGTGGAAATTTGAGCGACAATGCCTATTAACTCGGTTAAGAACTTCGATTACCTGCTTGGTTGTTCCATCGCTATTTTTTTTTCCAGCGAAAATTTACGGTGATTGTACATTTATTTGACTTTTTTGCTCTTCGTTTGTTCTAGAAGAACGCTGAAGAGCGTCTAGGCTGAAGCCTGAGGGTGCGGTGCTCTTCTTTTATGCATGTCGAAAGGCTTCTGTATTCTGCGGCGACCATTAAGCCTTTGAATATGACGTTAAGGGTGTTGTGCTGCTCCCGGCAAGAGCACTCAAACATTCCATTGTGCCGGCGCGGCACACGGAACAGGAAAAGTTGCGCGCAGAGCACAGCCCGGAAAGTTTTATGCTACGCGTTTAACTCCACGATGTTTTCGCCACCCAGGTAAGAATATGTGCCATTGCTTACGTGTAATTCGCGCAGTTATAGCTTGTTTTCCTTTGTCACAAAGATTCAGTTTTCAATAGTTCTAAAGAAAATTAGAATAGTTTACCAAGTACTTTCAAGTTCTTTCGTTTTCTCATCGGTCAAATTTGGCAACGTTAACTTAAGCTCCATTTTATTTAGTATATGTTGTTATTCTCGTGTTCCACAGTACAGAGCTTAGTTAAGGTGTTTGTCATTTAACTTTACCGCCGCTGCTTTTTGTATTATCAGTACAGTTAACATTTTATCGAATAACTCGTAAGGGTTAAACGCTTTTCAGACCTTAATCATCTCCGCACTGAAATTGGTATATCAGTGACTATGAGGTAGTTGTAGCAATAATGTTTATTGAAGTACAAATGACAACTAAAACAAGTAGCACAAGTACATGCTCAGTACACTAGATAAAGGTGCAGAGTGCCATATATCTAGGGAGAACTCAAAACATTTCACTCTTTTGACGGATTGTGACTCGAGAATACTGAATGCTGGGTAGATATTGATCCTATAGAACTGTTCATTATAGGAGCGAACCTCGAAAGAATTACATTGACAGCAAAGAAACTTCTAAACAAACGGCGACTACTGCCAAATATGCTTTAAACAAAGCAAAGAGCTATAGATAGACAGATGGTGGACAAAACGTGTTTGGCTGTCGTAAGGGCAATGCGGGAGGGCTTCAGTGACTCTTATCTAAAGAGCTTACACAAAACTCAAGAACGAACGAGATGGCGCAGTGGTAAGCACACTGGACTCGCCTTCGGAAGGATTACGGTTCAAACCCACGTCCGGCCATCCTGATTTATGTTTTCCGTGATTTCCCTAAATTACTTCAGGCAAACACCAGGATAGTTCCTTTGAAAGGGCACGGCCGACTTCCTTTCTCACGCTTCCCTAATCCGATGGGACCCATAACCTCGTTGTTTGGTCCCATCAGCCAACCAACAAAACTCAAAGAAACTCTTGTCATATGTAAAAGCTGTCATCAGCAAGTCGGTCACAGATGGCTAAGAGACCTAAATTGAGGGCAGAAAAGAAAAAGCAGAAATGCTGAACTCTGTTTTCCCATTTTCGACGATATAAACCTATGCAACTTACAAAACTGCGACTGCAGAAAAAAGAGGCAGTAAAACAAAGGAGAAAACGTGAATATATTGGGGTTGTAGCTCATTCCTAGAGTCCTCACTAAATTGTGGCTCTTGTGAAATTGCATGTAAGTCTTCGCGAAATAGTTGCCGTCTATCTTGATGCTTCTGCCAGTTCATGATTTCTGCATTTCCGTAATGCTCTCCCATGCATCAAACAAACCTTTGACAATTCGTGTTGCCTTTCTTTATATACCTTCGATATCTTCTTCTGCTGCGTGCTATAAACAATTGAGAATATTACAGGACTGGTCGCACGACAGTTTTTTATGCAATCTCCGTTGTACTCTAACTGCATTTTCCAAGTGTCCTACCAGTGAACCAAAGCATGTCGCCTGTTTTACCTGTAACTGAGCATATGCAATCATTCCACTCCATATCCACAAAAAATTGTTACAACCATCTATTTGTGTGAGTTGAATGATTCCAGATGTGACTTACTCATGTTATGGTCATAGGATACTACGTTTCTGCGTTTTATTAAGTGTACAATTTTACGTTTAAGAACATTTAAAGTAATTTAGTAAGGAATGAAGTACTATCTGAAAAACTACTCAAATATCCAGGCAGATCTCGATAAAATTTCAAAATGGTGTACACTTTGCAAGCTGCTTTTGATCTACAGATACGTAAAATTGTGCACTTCAGTATTAAGTAAATTTAATTAAATTATAGAAACATAATTTTCCGAAATGAATGGACTCATTCGACTTACAAATTGCCAGTTTAGACGATTTGATTGTAATTGTAGCTCACTAAAATCAACTGAAAATTGGAAGAACTGTTCATGTAAAGAGAATTCAGGCTTGTGTTTTTTCAGGGAAAAAGCCTCATACTTTGCTTAAAAAAATATAAAATGAGTATGGGACAAGAACTTAGGAGGAGAATGCACAGTCGAACGATCTGTTGCTTCTATAAAGATGTTGATTGTATAGGATAAAACACCCGACTCTCTAAGTATTCTGGAGACAAATCCATATGTTATGTGCAGTAGGAGGAGCAGTAAGTATCTGATTAAGTGTCTATATTCCACCCCACACAAAATACAATCAAATAAATAAGTACATAACTTACAGTAAATGTAAAAGACAGATTGTTTTATTTATTTAGTTATTTATTTTTTGTTTACTTCTATCTCGCGCTTAAAAGATACATCAGAAACGAGCAAGAGGAAACAGATGACTGCGTCATACATTTATTGGGCAAAACTTAGGTGAATACTTTCCAAGTGTCCGAAATAAATTCACGAAAATTGCGCCACAGGAATAGTGAATTTTCTACCTTTGTTCCCAGTAGTACGCATATACTTTGTCGCTCGCCTCGATGCTCATTTGACGCAAGCAGCCGCAAATCTGCCGCTCCTGCTAGCTTCACTTTGATTGCTTGGCTTTTCACCGATCACCAAACACGGATATAAAAATTAACGGAGCTCAATAAGGTATCTTGTGAACCAGTGAAAGTGATAGCCGTAAACAACAGCTCGTTTGAGGTATACAGACATATTTATTTGGCCTCTCATATCGCCAGGAGAATCAAATCTGGCGTTTTACGGATCGAAGCGTGGAATGTCAGATCCCTTAATCGGGCAGGTAGGTTATAAAATTTAAAAAGGGAAATGGATACGTTAAAGTTAGATATAATGGGAAACAGTGAAGTTCGGGGCAGGAGGAACAGGACTTTTCGTAAGATGAATACAGGTTTGAAAATACAAAATAAAGTGGGGGTAATGGAGGAGTAGATTTGACAACGAATAAAAAGAAAAAGGAACGCAGATAAGCTACTATGAACAGCATAGTGAAAGCACTATTGTAGCCAAGATGGACACGAAACCCATACCCACCACAGTAGTAAAAGTTTGTATGCCAACTAGCTCCACAGAGTAGGAGAAGATTGAGGAAATGTATAGCCAGATAAAAGAAATTATTTAGATAGTTAAGGGAGACGAAAATTTAATAGTCATGTGTGTCTGGAATACGATAGCAGGGAAAGGAAGGGAAGGAAAAGTGATAGGTGAATATGGACTGGGGAAAAGGAATGAAAGAGGAAGCCCCCTGGTAGAATTTTGCTTAGAGTATAATTTAATCATAGCTAACACTTGGTTTAAGAATCATGAAAGAAGGTTGTATACGTGAAAGAAACCTGCAGACACCGAAAGGTTTCAGATTGATTATGCAGGGTGAGTCACCTAACATTACCGCTGGATATATTTCGTAAACCACATCAAATACTGACGAATCGATTCCACAGACCGAACGTGAGGAGAGGGGCTAGTGTAATTGGTTAATACAAACCATAAAAAAATGCACGGAAGTTTGTTTTTTAACACAAACCTACGTATTTTTAAATGGAACCCCGTTAATTTTGTTAGCACATCTAAACATATAAACAAATACGTAATCAGTGCCGTTTGTTGCACTGTAAAATGTTAATTACATCCGGAGATATTGTAACCTAAAGTTGACGCTTGAGTACCACTCCTCCGCTGTTCGATCGTGTGTATCGGAGAACACCGAATTACGTAGGGATCCAAAGGGAACGGTGACGGACCTTAGGTACAGAAGAGACTGGAACAGCACATTACGTCCACATGCTAACACTTTTTTATTGGTCTTTTTCACTGACGCACATGCACATTACCATGAGGGGTGAGGTACACGTACACACGTGGTTTCCGTTATCAATTACGGAGTGGAATAGAGTGTCTCCCGACATGTCAGGCCAATAGATGTTCAATGTGGTGGCCATCATTTGCTGCACACAATTGCAATCTCTGGCGTAATGAATGTCGTACACGCCGCAGTACATCTGGTGTAATGTCGCCGCAGGCTGCCACAATACGTTGTTTCATATCCTCTGGTGTTGTAGGCACATCACGGTACACATTCTCCTTTAAAGTACCCCACAGAAAGAAGTCCAGAGGTGTAAGATCAGGAGAACGGGCTGGCCAATTTATGCATCCTCCACGTCCTATGAAACGCCCGTCGAACATCCTGTCAAGGGTCAGCCTAGTGTTAATTGCGGAATGTGCAGGTGGACCATCATGCTGATACCACATACGTTGACGCGTTTCCAGTGGGACATTTTCGAGCAACGTTGGCAGATCATTCTGTAGAAACGTGATGTATGTTGCAGCTGTATGGGCCCCTGCAATGAAGTGAGGACCAATGAGGTGGTCGCCAATGATTCCGCACCATACATTTACAGTCCACGGTCGCTGTCGCTCTACCTGTCTAAGTCAGCGAGGATTGTCCACGGACCAGTAATGCATGCTCCGTAGATTCACTGCCCCGTGGTTTGTGAAACCCGCTTCATCGGTAAACAGGTAGAACTGCAACGCATTCTCTGTTAATGCCCATTGACAGAATTGCACTCGATGATTAAGGTCATCACCATGTAATCGCTGATGTAGCGACACATGAAACGGCTGAAAGCGGTGACGATGCAGTATGCGCATGACACTACTTTGACTCAGTCCACCGGCTCTCGCAATGTCCTGTGTACTCATGTGTGGGTTCATGGCAACAGCAGCTAACACACCAACTGCACCCGCTTTCCGATCTTTCCTGTGACGGACCTGTTACGGACCCGTTTGCGTGCTACGACCATACCTGTTGCATACAGTTGGCGGTAGATGTTTTGCAATGTGCGGCACGTTGGATGCTCTCTGTCCGGGTACCGTTCTCCATACACCCTGCAGGCTTCAGCTGTATTTCGTCGACACTCGCCATAGATGAGTATCATCTCCGCCCTTTCAGAGTTTGAATACACCATGGTCACAGTTCCTACAACACTACACTATCACAGACGTCTGGTAACACGGTGTACTACAGTTGGTTTGCATGCGGAGACGAATGCAGAATAACAATAGCAGCAAGCGCTACATGCGGACACTGCGACAGCTAGACCAAACCACAACAGTACACTACAGCCACACTCGTAAACACGGTCGTCATCGTAAACATGTCCCTGCAGATGCTGCTCGCCGACCGTGACCCGTGTTTGTTACAACACGCAACTGAACGTCGGAGGTTTCAAGCGTCAGCTTTGGTTACAATATCTCCGGATGTAATTAACATTTTACAATGCAACAAACGGCATTGATTACGTATTTGTTTATATGTTCAGATGTGATAACAAAACTAACGTCGTTCCATTTTAAAAAATGTAGGTTTGTGTTAAAAAACATACTTCCATGCACTTTTGTATGGTTTGTATTAAACAATTACACTAGCCTCTCTCCTCACGTTCGGTCTGTGGAATCGGTTCGTCAGTATTTGATGTGGTTTACGAAATATATCCAGCGGTAACGTTAGGTGACTCACCCTGTATAATGGTAAGACAGAGATTTCGGAAACAGGTTTCAAACTGTAAGACATTTCCAGGTGCACATGTGGACTCTGACTATCATTTATTGGTTATAAATTGCAGATTAAAACTGGAGAAACTGAAAAAAACGCAGGAATTTAAGGAGATAAAACTTGGATAAACCGAAAGAACCAGAGGTTGTACAGAGTATCAGATTGAGCATGATGGAACTATTGACAAGAACGGGAGAAAGGAATACGGTAGAAGAAGAATGGATAGGTACCTCTGAGAGATGAAATTGTGAAGGCAGCAGAGGATCAAGTAGGTAAAAAATTATGGAAATGGAAGAGGACGTAAATGTAGATGAGAAGGGAGATATGATACTGCGTCAAGAATTTGACAGTGTACTGAAACATTTAAGACGAAACAAGGCCCTGGGAGTGGAAAACATTTAGTTAGAGCTACTCATAGTCTTGGGAGAGCCAGTCACGACAAAACTCTTCCATATGGTGAGCTAGATGTATGAGACAGGCGAAAAACATCTCAGTTCGAGAAGAATATAATAATTCCAATTCCAATGAAAGCAGGTGCTGACACGTGTGAAAATTACCGTTTAATAAATCACAATTGCAGAATACTAACACGAATTTTCTACAGAAGAATGGAAAAACTGGTAGAAGCCAACCTTCTGAAATATCAGTTTGGATTCCGGCGAAATGAAGGACCACGTAATGCAGTACTGACCCTACTTCTCCTATAAGACAGGTTAAGGAAAGACAAACCTATGTTTATAGCATTCGTAGACTTAGAGAAAGCTTTTGACAATGTTGACTGGAATGTTCTCTTTCAAATACTCAAGGTCGCAGGGGTAAAATACAAGGAACGAAAGGCTATTTACAATTTGTACAGAAACCAGACGGCAGCTATAAGAGTCGAGTGAGCACGAAAGGGAAGCAGTGGTTGAGAAGGAAGTGAGACAGGGTTGTAGCCTAACCCTGATGTTATTCAATCTGTATGTTCAGTACTCATTAAAGGAAACGAAAGAAAAATTTGGAGTGGAGTAGGAACTGAAGTTCAGGGGGAAAATATAAGAAGTTTGAGGTTTGCCAATGACATTGTAATTCTGTCAGAGACAGCAAAGGATTTGGAAGAGCAGTTGAACGGAATGGACAGTGCCTTGAAAGAAGGCTATAAGATAAACATCAGCAAAAGAAAAACGAAGATAATGGATCTAGTCGATTTAAATAAGGTGATGCTGAGGGAATTAGATTAGGAAATGAGACATTTAAAATAGTAGACGAGTTTTGCCATTTGGAAATCAAAATAACTGATGGTGGTCGAAGTAGAGAGGATATAAAATATAGACTGGCAATGGAAAGAAAAGCGTTTCTGAAGAAGAGAAATTTGTTAACATCGAGTATTGATTTATGTGTCAGAAAGTATTTTCTAGAAGTATTTGTATGGAGTGAATCCATGTATGGATTTGAAACATGGACGATAAACAGTTTAGACAAGAGGAGGTTATAAGCTTTTGAAATGTAGTGCTACAGAAGAATGCTGAAGACTAAAGGGGTAGATCACGTAACTAATGAGGAGGTACTGAATCGAATTTGGGGTAAAGAAATTTCTGGCACAACTTGACAAGTAGAAGGGATCTGTAGGCAGGACACATTCTGATCACCAAGTTAGTATTGGAGAGAAGCGTGGGGGGTAAAAATCGTAGAGGGAGCCCAAGAGATGAGTACAGCAAGCAGATTCAGAAGGATGTAGGTTGCGGTAGTTACTCGGGGATAAAGAGGCTTGCACAGAACAGAGTAGGATGGAGAGCTGCATCAAACCAGTCTCTGGACTGAAGACCACAACAACAACGACATCGCCACAAAAAAGGCTCTGTCGCGCTAAAAAGTCCTGTGCTGCACTGTAGCCACAGGAACATCTGTCGGTAAGAACAAACACATATTTGACAGACGATTACGTGCACGGATTACATAACACGAACGCGTACTGGAAAGCAATGCCTCCGAATTTTTTACGTGGGAAATGTTAATGTTTTTTAGATGAAACAAACATTATTAACATTCTACATCTTTATCCTTCTAGTCTAAATATTTTTAGCCCTTGCCGCTAGAGGGCTCCGAATTTTAGCGTGTAAATGGGGGTGTGTATCATAACTATATCGGTGCGGGAGAAACAGTGTGAGTCTGTTGAGTTCCGAACTTGAAAAAGTCGTCCATACATGGAGCACCCTCTGCTTCAGCACTATAATACCAGACCACACACGAGTGCTGCGACATCTGCAACAATCCGACGCTTTTGGTTCACTGCCATACACCATCCACCATATAGTCTCGACTTGGTCCCACCCGATTTTCATTTGTTTCCAAAACTTAAAGAACAGCTTAGAGGACTCCACTTTTATAGTGATGAAACGGTGGATGCAGAGGTGAGGTGGTGGCTTGCACAGAACCTTCTACAGTGGCAGTATCAACAAACTGGTCTCTCGTTAAAGGAGGTATGTTCGTCATCAGGATGACTATGTTGAGAAATAAATATGTAGAAATGAATAATAAAGATGTAGGATGTGGTATCACCGCCAGATACCACACTTGCTAGGGGGTAGCCTTTAAATCGGCCGCGGTCCGTTAGTATACGTCGGACGCGCGTGTCGCCACTATCAGTGATTGCAGACCGAGCGCCGCCACACGGCAGGTCTAGAGACTTCCTAGAACTCGCCCCAGTTGTACAGCCGACTTTGCTAGCGATGGTTCACTGACAAAATGCGCTCTCAATTGCCTAGACGATAGATAGCATAGCCTTCAGCTACGTCATTTGCTACGACCTAGCAAGGCGCCATTACCAGTTACTATTGATGCTGTAAAACATGTACCGTCAAGAGCGATGTTCACCATTTATGGATTAAAGTTAAGTATTCCACAGCTACGTCCTTCTTTTGCTAGTCTAATTTCCTTGACCTGTTCCAGACCTCACGCCAGCCTGCGTGAGCTAAAACGCGTGCCTTTCGGCTTCCTCTTGTAGTACCGGGTTGGCTCTCTTGCCAACCCACAACATAGGATGTTAATGACGTTTGTTTTATTTGAACAGTTTTACGAGTCTTCACATAAAAAGTCGGAGGATATCACTTTTTAGATCGTCCTCGTAAGTTCTGGTAGAAGAAGAGTGTGAACCCGTAAACGTACTTCGAACAGTGGAACGAAGTTTTTTGTCAGACAGTGGATCCATGTCACGATGGTTTTAGTTTGTGCTGCAGTGAAACCAGTTCACCATTCTTATTTGACTATGCGTCGAAGCATGAGTATTTATTGTAGAACTACATTATATTCAACGTACAGTGCCTTCCACATTATCTGACGTTGGCGATTCGAATAAACTGAGGATATGGGTATACTGAGTACATAACGAAGTTTCCTGAAGTCATGCATAAATACTTTTAAATCTGGTCCTCTGTTATTAGGCAAGCGCTTCTAGAACTGCTCGCGAGAATAATATACAGCGTGTTTATGATTAAACTTTCGCCACCTGAGAAAACCCCCATGAAAAATGAGTGATCGTTGGACAATGGAATATTGTGGAAACATTTTTAAGTACATGCAGAAGAGAAATAAGGAATAAACCATTGTAGGAAACACATTTTAATTTTCACGTGACGGAGTAGCATTTGTTAAATGCCCACGATGTTTACGTTTCAGGTTAAAAACGTTGCTCAATGTGACAACCATCTGCTACCACGACAGCTTGAACCCGCAGGAGGGATTATTCTACTGCTGCCGGAGACATCTCTGACGGGCTGGACCTTGGATTGTTCAGCTGTCGTGACACAGACCGTGCACTCCTTGAATATCGCGCATTGCGTTCAGGATTCTCAGTCATGGCGGCAGTAGGTTCTTCAACAATTTGTGGTGCAAACGCCAGTTAATTCGAAATTCCGAATCACGTTCTTCAACTCCGGTGCGGAAAGAGGACCTCTTGTATTCCTTTAATGCGTCAATACTCACGAAGAACAGCAGCGCTATTGCTGTTTTGATAAAACTGCCTTACGATTAAAGTCCTGCTCACCTTGTCCAGACCACGTTGACAGACTGCAACTGTAACGCACACTAATGCTTCTGTTTTAACCCTACATCACCGTACTAGTACCGGCACCTAACAGCAAGTCATGACACTAGCACTACTAACAACGCAAATCCTGTAGCGTGTGAGGTAACGGGCGAGTTGTGGTGCCCTGAAAATATTCTAAGTTCAGAGTTGGCGTGCCTGCGCGGGCCGCTCGGCAGGCCGACCGCATGGTGCTGGACAAGAGGGGTAGCCCCAGCGCGTGGTCCAGCGACCGCATGGCTGGGAATTCTGTGGAGACGCTGTGTCGCTGGAGGAGACATGCCGGGAGCGCCAAAGATGGTGGACTCTGTGAAACATTAATGGCAGACATTTCACAGTTCGTACAGGAATTAATAGTAACCAGATGAATCAAGATACCTCAAAAAGAAACATGAACATTATCATTATTTGCACGACGATTCTGATGGTGTAATCAGATTTTCAATATCTTTATTAGTTTAAACTTAAGTATCTGACGATAAATTATACAAGTAACACCCAGAAACGAATTTCCAGAATCTAAAGGGTTCATCCGATTTTGTCGATCGACTTGTCTTTAGAAAGCTGTTAGTGTAAACCTAAATTGGTATAAATGACAGGCATGTAACTTGAATAGTCAAGTGGCCGATTACTATCGATCGCATCAGGCCATAAGTACTCCACAGTTACACGAAAAAACGGTAGCAGCATGCTTATAAATATATTTATTCGTTTGTATATATCCGATATACACTATTCATGAAGAAAATGGTTAACTGTTTACTGTGTTTTAGAAAGCACAGGGACATTAGGCTACTGACCTACTTTTTGTTTCTATTCCTTCGATATATGTTTATTTAATTTGTTTACGTATTTAATAATGTGTGTTAGAGCGTGTTTATGATCCAGCTGTAGGAATATTTATTTAATTTCAAGTTATTTAAATGTAAACCCAGTATTTCGAACGTGTTTCATTATGTTTCTGAGTGTGCTTTGGCTTGGAGACAGGGCGAGAGCGCTCTAGCCCATCACAGCGATCGTTCCAAAAACGACACGTGGAGAGACTGTATAGAAGTGGGGGAGGAGCATCGTTTCGAGAGAGGACAAGAGAGTTCTGAACAGAGCAGCGCGATGGTCAGTCGCACAGTCCACGGTGAGTCCGGGACAGTACGGCGCGACCGACGCACGGTCGCGGGAAAGACTTGGAGAGTGGACTAGTTTGCGCGTGGTTGCGAGTGATAGAAATATTTCGTAATGTCGACTTGTGCACTTGTGAGATTTCCGTGGCTTCTGCAGTGAAGACGTAGTATGCGTTTAGAAGTGAATATCTCACCAGCTATATTGTTGCTCGTAACTAATTACGTGAAGAAGGAATCTATTGTTTCCCTGTTATTCAAATGGTTCAAATGGCTCTGAGCACTATGGGAATTAACATCTGAGGTCATCAGTACCCTAGAACTTAGAACTACATAAACCTAACTAACCTAAGGACATCACACACATCCATGCCCGAGGCAGGATTCGAACCTGCGACTGTAGCGGTCGCGCGGTTCCAGACTGTAGCGCCTAGAACCGCTAGGCCACACCAGCCGGCCCCTGTTATTCAAATTATATTTTATTTAATTGCTGGATCATCGACACCAATAAGTGGTTTACAGTAATAAAGGGCATTCTTAAAAGTACAGTACTTCTGCTATCGTACTCATCATTTAACATAGTACCTGCAGAATTTATTTAATTGCAATCTTTCATGTATAAATATTTATGTTACGTTCAAAATTCGCAATTGCCGAGTCATAGGAACCTTAGACCATTCGATTCTTGTGTATATTCATATTGTATACTGTAGACTCAGCAGTATTTGGCTTTTAATGCGGCAAATACGTATCCCAGCCCCTAAACAACGAAACCAGCCAAACCTTTCAATATTTCAACTCGGAGTCTGTGGGCACGTAGTTGATGACCACCACACCTCATTTTAATATTTGAAAGCTCGCAAGCGCACTGTCTGGATATTTATCTCATAAAGTTGGGAACCCATTAGTAGCTGGGTAATGGATTAAGGGTTTAATGTAGTTTTGTAGTGGTAGTAGTAGTATTCAAAGAAATAAGACTGACGCCCGAACAACAGGGACTTACATGCACCGAGAATAGAAAATTGTGCATTGAGAATGGCTAGCCACTAGCCGAAACCTCGATTTGCGTAATAAAATCTAAAAAAGGACGACTGATTGCTGCACTCTATAATGTATAAGCCACATAACAGTCGCTGAGTGCACCCACTTTCCAAATGGAAGGTAACCTGATGAGTTCAAGTAGTTGTTATATAATTTATTACTATCCAAGTAAATGTGATTTGTAAGGCATATTTTAACATTTCAGACAATAGGCTGTAATTTTGAAGTCTAAATAAATAGAAATAAATATCCATACGGTAAGTAGTTATCCGTCTACACAGGCTCAAGCAGCGAAAGTTTAATTATAATGACGGTGTATTCATTAAACGTGTATTTTGAAAGGTTGTATCAGCAACTGTTTTACTATTAAACAGTATCATCATAAAACACGTAAAAAGATAAATTCCTGAGTGACACAGCCAACAACGTATAACTGAATTATATATGCCAAACTTAAACATTTGAAATTCAGTACGCACAGAAAGTTAGGCATATGACAACATGAACACCTCTCACAACATCCCTACATTTACAAATCAGCTTTTTATTTTTACGTTGACAGTGTTTAGTAGTAGGCTATTTGTTACTGAGAAACACGTGTTCGCTGACGTATTTCTCAATGATCCAAGTAACGTTGAAGAGAATATGGTTTTTAGTGATATCAAAACGGAAATGAATTATTTGTTTACCTACGAAGTGCCGGCAACTGTGGCCGAGCGGTTCTAGGCGCTTCAGTCCGGAACCGCGCTGCTGCTACGGTCGCAGGTTCGAATCCTGCTTCGGGCATGGATGTGTGTGATGTCCTTATGTTAGTTAGGTTTAAGTAGCTCTAAATCTAGGTGACTGATGACCTCAGATGTTAAGTTCCATAGTGCTTAGAGCCATTTGATCCATTTTTACCTACGAAGTAGGCAGGTTCACTCTCTCTATGCAACGAACTGCATGCCATAATGAACTGTCCTCACAAATTAAAACTATCTGCCGGAGAGGTACCGCAATTCAATCCTGATGGCTTCCTTTCACGATTGTGTCGTAGCGTTCCATTATTCTGGGACTAAATGTTTCTATGAATGTCGGGAAATAATTTGCCCAGTAATAGTAGAAGCGTGTGACTCAAGTAACATGCTTGTTTCAAACGGGGTGGCTGAAGGTCAGGCTCTAAAAGATTTATCAACAATTCTAGCTAGTTGTTCAGTTCCAAGGTTGAGAACATTAAATTTAGAGCAGAACATGTACACAAACAGACTAAAAACTTCCTCGATTTAAAAATAATATGCGTTGCTTTGATATACACAGGATACCTATCACCGCACACGTTACTATAAAAAACATATCATGCCATCTCCATTCGCAAGCACTAGCTACTTTCGGATCCATGATACACAGAATGGTCAGATTATAGTTTTCAGAGACTTAAAAGATTCAAAATTGTTCAAATGGCTCTGAGCACTATGAGACTTAACTTCTGAGGTCATCAGTCCTCTAGAACTTCGAACTACTTAAACCTAACTAACCTAAGAACAATAGACACATCCATGCCCGAGGCAGTATTCGAACCTGCGACCGTAGCGGTCGCGCAGCTCCAGACTGTAGCACCAAAACCGCTCGGCCACCCCGGCCGGCAGAGTTAAACGAAAAAGAAATAAACACAAGACAACAAATTTCCGAAAAGAAGGAGTATCCTATGTAAAATAGATTCCCTTTATCATAAGCATTGCAAAAAACGATGAAATGGAACTTACATCACACACACCAAAAACCGCAATAAGATGTTTCACGACAGTCAGGAATTTGTTGGCAACCTCTCATATGAAATAGTTAATACATTCAACCAACTGAATATAGATATTTCTTTTTGTATAAAAAAAATAATCTGTCACTCCAGATATGAAACATAACAAATAACTCAGAAAAACTGACACATTCTGGCATATACAGGGTTTTTAAAAGCAAGGTGTCGAATACTTTGAGAGGTGGTAGTAATCATAGTAACAAGAAAAGTAAGTCTAATAAACATGGATAAGCATACTTTCCGAAATAAACACGTCTTTATAGGAAGGGCTGCGCGATGCTTGGTTGTGGATATTGGCACAGTCGTTGCAATGGCGCTCCGTCAAATGTGTCAGCAGGGTATAATGATGTCTTACTTACGGTACTCTACCTACCATTAGGTGGTCTGCAGTCAGTTGTGTGGTTCGAGTCGTTTTGTTGGCTACGTTAGTTTTCGTCGTGTTTGTGTGCCTTATTGTACATAACTGTCGACCTAGGTACGTATCATGGTGTTTTACGTTTTTCCAAACGCGGAGACTGTTATGTGTTTACTGTTATTGAGCCGGTTGTGCGTACAAATGGTATAGTACATTTACGTTTTCGCTCTTCCACCACATATTAGCAATGAAAGCCTACTACTCTACAAGTGAAATGACGGATATGACACTGTGCTATGGATTAGCAACTGGACATAGCCTGCGAGCCCGTGCCCGCTGCGCTGAGAAATATTCACAGCGCAGAGTGTCCTCTGATAAGTTGTTCGGCAGACTTTTCCAGCGTCTGAGGGTCACACATACACTCGCAACCTCGGAAGACTGACAGTGGGAGGCCTCACACAGTCCGCACGCCTGCCATAGAGGCGCGTGTTCTGCGTTTGGTGGAAGAAACCCCCGGGACCAGTGTGCGACGATAAGCAGCAGCTGAAGGCGTGTCTCACTCTCTTATCTGGTAGGTACTTCATGAACAATTGCTGTACTCGAATCATCTTCGAATCTACAGCGCGTTCAGGTCTTAAGTTCACATGATCATCATGGCAGACGGCGGTTCTGTCAATGGCTGTTGCAGAAGTGTGCCGCAGATCCACTGTTCTCATCCCTGGTTTTATTTACCAATGAGACAAAGTTCACAAGAGATGGTGTTGAGAATTTCCATAACCAGCATGTATGGGTCAATGTAAATCCTCAAGCAATTCAGGAAAAAGGCAATCAACACCGATTTTCTCATCCCTGGTTTTATTTACCAATGAGGCAAAGTTCACAAGAGATGGTGTTGAGAATTTCCATAACCAGCATGTATGGGTCGATGTAAATCCTCAAGCAATTCAGGAAAAAGGCAATCAACACCGAGTTTCTCATCCCTGGTTTTATTTACCAATGAGGCAAAGTTCACAAGAGATGGTGTTGAGAATTTCCATAACCAGCATGTATGGGTCGATGTAAATCCTCAAGCAATTCAGGAAAAAGGCAATCAACACCGATTTTCTCATCCCTGGTTTTATTTACCAATGAGGCAAAGTTCACAAGAGATGGTGTTGAGAATTTCCATAACCAGCATGTATGGGTCGATGTAAATCCTCAAGCAATTCAGGAAAAAGGCAATCAACACCGAGTTTCTCATCCCTGGTTTTATTTACCAATGAGACAAAGTTCACAAGAGATGGTGTTGAGAATTTCCATAACCAGCATGTATGGGTCGATGTAAATCCTCAAGCAATTCAGGAAAAAGGCAATCAACACCGATTTTCTCATCCCTGGTTTTATTTACCAATGAGGCAAAGTTCACAAGAGATGGTGTTGAGAATTCCCATAACCAGCATGTATGGGTCGATGTAAATCCTCAAGCAATCTAGGAAAAAGGCAATCAACACCGATTTTCTCATCCCTGGTTTTAATTACCAATGAGGCAAAGTTCACAAGAGATGGTGTTGAGAATTCCCATAACCAGCATGTATGGGTCGATGTAAATCCTCAAGCAATTCAGGAAAAAGGCAATCAACACCGATTTTCTCATCCCTGGTTTTATTTACCAATGAGGCAAAGTTCACAAGAGATGGTGTTGAGAATTCCCATAACCAGCATGTATGGGTCGATGTAAATCCTCAAGCAATTCAGGAAAAAGGCAATCAACACCGATTTTCAATCAGCGCATAGGCAGGCGTACTTAATCTGGCCATACGTGCTATCACAAGTATTGACTGGGGCGCATTATCTGGACTTTCTCACTAATGTATTGCCTACCATGCTGGAGCCTGTGCCATTGCAGCAACGAATACAAATGCGGTTTATGCATGATGGCGCGCCAGCGCACTTCCGTCACGATGTGCCCCAATATCTTATGCAGACATTTCAGGACCACTGGATCTGACGGGGGCGGGAGGGAGAGAGGGGTGGAAGGGGAGGGTGGCACACCTTGGAATGCTCGTTCCCCAGACCTCAATCACCTATACTTTTGGTTATGGGAACCTTAAAGGAACTGGTCTACGCCAGTCTGCGATGTGCAGACACTACAGGGCCGTCTTCAATGCGTGCCAGCATGTACAACAAGTGGGTATTCTTCAAAGGATGCATCAGAGCTGCATTGTCATGAATGGACGCTACGTTGAACACCTCCTGTAAACACGTGTTTATCGCAGAAAGCATGCATTCCCGGGTCAGTGTTTATTGGACATATCTCAGAAAGTATGCATTTCTGGACCCATGTTTATTGGATTTACTTTTCTTCTTTCGATGAATACTACCAACTCTCAAAGTATTCGACACTTTTTTAACAACCTGTATAAGACCAACTGCAAAAAAATTGATCATTTCTATGTAGATCAAAGTGGCAAAAATTTAAGAGTGAGGCTTAGTGAACGCTCAAGGTTGCGTGCGTAGCTCGGGTAATTAATGAGAAGGTCCTGAATCGAAGTGGAGAGAAAAGAGCTTTAGGCACAACTTGCCTAAAAGATGTAGAACATACTGCGGCATCAAGGAAGAGTTAACGTGGCAATACAGGGCCTTGTGCAGGGTAAAAATTTTAGAGGGTGGCCAAGGATTGAGTACAAGAAGAAGGTTGAAATGGATATAGGTTGTAATAGTTTCGTAGGAGAGCTGCTGCATCAAATCAATCTTTAGACTTGAGAACGTTGTAACAAATTTGAAGCGATCGGTTCGGGTAAAACACAAATTTTAATTCTAAACGTATTTGAAATTGTAAGAGAACTTAGACTGTTTTATCATCTAATCTGTTCATAGCGGGTACTAACTTTGTTGCACTAGTAACTGGCACTTGTCGTAGGTTACACGATGACACTTCAGAAACTATGAATATCAGGCACGTCAGAAAAACCATCAGTAGTTAAACACAAAACCATTAAAAAAATCAAGGATCATCAATTGAATTCTCAGCCGTCATAATACTGATGTGAGCGAGTAGCTGATGTTGAAGCTTTAGTCGTATACAGAACATTGGAGTCGTGAGATGATGTATGCACAACTGTGGAGTCAAGAGATGCTGGGTGCCAAATTAATCTCTGTTAGAATTTTGTGCAACTATGAAGGTATGTCGCAGAGAGCAGCGCAGCCTCAAGAGAGTGTATCACGTGTTGGCCAAGTACGTAGCGACGTTCTACTGATTCTGTCTGTCATCAGCACGTTGATGAGTGTGTTAAATATTTCGTGCTTATTTTATTGTTCGTGCATGGCGACGATCATTTTGCCACTGTTGTGTTCGTTATGGATAACGTAAAGAAAAGTAACAAATATCACACGACTAATCGAGAGCACTAGGCGCTTCTTGTAAGTCACTTTATCGAGAAAATGTCAGAAGCGAAAACAGTGTTCCGTGATGAAGTTTGCTCAGGCGTTGCCACTTTTCCAGGAGAGAGGACAGCTGCAGCATGTGGTGTGGGACAGAGACAGAGAGCACTCTAACGACATCGCAAAGTAATCTCTCTCTCTCTCTCTCTCTCTGTCTTTACGCAGAACGCATCACTCACCCGTCTTCTTAGTTGCTCGCCACTCTAGAAGTGAATAGGGCCAGCTCATGTGGCTTGCAGCAGAGAGTGCCAGATGTAAAGTGCCTATCGACTGTTTCCACGCTTGAGATCATTTCGATATCTGGTGCGTATATTATATCATTTGGCCATCATACAATTGCGTCCTCTATCAGTTTATTAGGAAATAAAATTACTGTTAATACTGAAAGAAATCAAATATAAGGAAAAGAACAACCTTGTCTACAGAAGCAAATATTATACTGTTATAAAGAAATTTTAAAACGCTGAGGAATGAGCGTCACTTCGCAAGCTCTATTGGCGAAGTTGACACATTTAATGTGCATGTTAAAAACTATTAGCACAAGGTGTTTGTTAAGTGAATAAATACTGGCCTAATAAATACTTACCCCCAAAGTGAATTTTCTAAAGGAAAAACAAATTATGGCTAACTATTTCTAAACAATGGCAGCATAACAGCAGGAAAAATTGTGATACATATGGTTTTCTTAAGAGTAGTCTGGATTTTAGCATCTTTTGGAAAGTTTTGGCTGCATCAGCTTTATGGCACCCTAACATTTTGATGATGTTGGCGTTAAACTTCATGGCACATAAAACTTGCTCAAGCTACACTAAAGGAAAAACAATTACAACAACAAGAAGGAGTTGTGCGACATAAAAGAAAATTAGTTGGCGTGTTCCTACATCTGAAATATCGTGTTTACTCAAATTAATCGCCGGTCACATGAGAGTGGCGTTAGTAGCACCACTATGAGGATGCAAATCAGGTTTGCTTTAAATACTGGCTGTAACGGTCTGAGAGTTATCTTTGATAATGGACCTGGTGAGTTGGTGTTACTCAAGAATGCCTCTTAGGCGACAAAGACGCCAATATCAACACCTCATAGAGTTTGAACGAGGTCGTGTAATGGGGCTACGAGAAGCTGGGTGTTCCTTCCACGATACTGTGAAAACACTTGGCAGGAATGCAGCCACCGTTCATGATTGCTGGCAGCGGTAGTCACGAGAATGTACGGTCGCAAGATGGATGGACTCCGGACGGCCACGCGGCACTTCCAACAGGGAAGACCATCGTTTTCGGCATATGGCTCTGGACTCATTGTACTGCAGCTGTAGCAGCAATTTGAGTAGCATTTGGCACCACAGTGACACAACGAACTGTTACAAATCGGTTACTTCAAGGACAGCTCCGAGCCAGACGCCCTGTAGCGTGCATTCTGCTGACCACAAACCACCGCCATTTGCGACTTCAGTGGTGTCAAGCGAGAGCTCATTGGACGACAGGGTGAAGGTCTGTTGCGTTTTCTGATGAAAACCCGTTCTGCCGCCATTCCAGTGATTGTCGTGTGTTGGTTAGTAAGTGGCCAGTTGAGGACCTGCTGCCAACCTGTCTGCATGCTAGACACACTCGACCTACACCTGCAGGTGTGGTCGACGGTGCGATTTCGCGTAGCAGTACCAGCACTCTCGTGGTTATCCCACGCAGACTGATTGCATATTTGTACGTTAGTCTGGTGATTCAACCTGTTGTGCTACCATTCATGAACAGCATTCCAGCCAGTGTTGTCACTGAATCTCCTTTTCGCTAATAAGCACTAAGAGGGCTGCAGAACTGACCGTAGCTATTTGATAGTCTGGGAATTGTCAATAGTATCACATGTTCTTACTCTCTGATACATTGCGGAGATGTTTGCGAATCAACATGGAGTACTACCACAGAGCCAAGTAACGGGTACATAGTATGCCACACGTTAGTATCTCTTTGTCAGCCAGATGCCGGCAATGAGAATTTCTCCTATCATCAGTATTCGAATGGGCTATCTATATTGAGCAAGCAGTAAAGGAAACAAAAGAAAAATTCGGAGTAGGTATTAAAATCCATAGAGAAGAAATAAAAACGTTGAGGTTCGCCGATGACATTGTAATTCTGTCAGAGACAGCAAAGGACTTGGAAGAGCAGTTGAATGGAATGGATGGTGTCTTGAAGGGAGGATATAAGATGAACATCAACAAAAGCAAAACGAGGATAATGGAATGTAGTCGAATTATGTCGGGTGATGTTGAGGGTATTAGATTAGGAAATGAGACACTTAAAGTAGTAAAGGAGTTTTGCTATTTGGGGAGCAAAATAACTGATGATGGTCGAAGTAGAGAGGATATAAAATGTAGACTGGAAATGGCAAGGAAAGCGTTTCTGAAGAAGAGAAATTTGTTAACATCGAGTATAGATTTAAGTGTCAGGAAGTCATTTCTGAAAGTATTTGTATGGAGTGTAGCCATGTATGGAAGTGAAACATGGACGGTAAATAGTTTGGACAAGAAGAGAATAGAAGCTTTCGAAATGTGGTGCTACAGAAGAATGCTGAAGATTAGATGGGTAGATCACATAACTAATGAGGAAGTATTGAATAGGATTGGGGAGAAGAGAAGTTTGTGGCACAACTTGACCAGAAGAAGGGATCGGTTGGTAGGACATGTTCTGAGGCATCAAGGGATCACCAATTTAGTATTGGAGGGCAGCGTGGAGGGTAAAAATCGTAGGGGGAGACCAAGAGATGAATACACTAAGCAGATTCAGAAGGATGTAGGTTGCAGTAGGTACTGGGAGATGAAGAAGCTTGCACAGGATAGAGTAGCATGGAGAGCTGCATCAAACCAGTCTCAGGACTGAAGACCATAACAACAACAATCTATGGAACGATAACCACACCATTTAGATCATGGGAAAGTAAAGGAAGAGGTTAATTTACTATCCCATCGAAGCCGGCTGGAGTGGACGAGCGGTTCTAGGCGCTGCAGTCTGGAACCGCGCGACCGCTACGGTCGCAGGTTCGAATCCTGCCTCGGGCATGGGTGTGTGTAGTGTCCTTAGGTTTCTTAGGTTTAAGTAGTTCTAAGTTCTAGGAGACTGATGACCTCAGCAGTTAAGTCCCATAGTGCTCAGAGCCATTTGAACCATTTTTTTTATCCCATCGACACCGATATCACAAATACGGAACATAAATTCGGACTCCAAAAAGATGCGCAAGGAAACTGGTTGTGGCCGTTTCAACGGAAACATCCCGGCATTCGCCTTAAGCGATTTTATGAAACCGTGAGAAAGCTAAATCTGTTGGTCAACTGTGGATTTAGACACCGTTACACACAATTGCGATTGTCCATTGTCAGCTGTTGAATCGTGTCATACTCTGTTTTATGTTACATGCAGATAAATTAACTGAAGTGTAGTTGATACTTACCGTGATATTGCGACCTGGTGTGTCTTCGACGAGCTGTCTTGCGATGTCCTTGCAGATCTTTCGCGTGGCGGGCGACATCTTGGAATCGTCCTCCCAGTAGCGGCTAGCCGAGTGTGCATACAGGGCAGCGGGCGTCGCGTGCGTCACACGTGTGTTCGTCACGATGCCTGTCGCCATGCCTGCGCACACCATACACCACCATAAAGATCAGAGGCAGTACAACATACCTGCACACACCATTTAGCGTGACACTGACCAGAGGCAGTACAGCATGCCTGCTCACATCATACACTACCATACTGACAGAGGCAATGCAACATATCTGTGCACACCATTTATCACCAAGCTGCCCAGAACCAATGCAGCATGCCTGCATGCACCATACACCACCACACTGATCAGAGTCAGTACAACATGTTTGCACACACAATGCGCCGCCATACTGACGAAAGTCTGTACAAGATACCTGCACACACCAGAACCCCGAGCGGTTCTAGGCGCTTCAGTCCGGAACCGCGCTGCTGCTACGGGTGCAGGTTCGAATCCTGCCTCGGGCATGGATGTGTGTGATGTCCTTACGTTAGTTAGGTTTAAGTAGTTCTAAGTTTAGGGGAATGATGCCCTCAGATATTAAGTCCCATAGTGCTTATAGCCATTTGAACCACACCATACATCGCCATATCGACCAGAGGTGATACATGGATACACACATCATACATCACCATACTGACTAGAGGCAGTACAACATGCCAGCGCACACTATCACCGCCACACTGACCAGAGGTAGTACACACCTAAAAATCATACTGTAGTAAAATATGCCTGTCTTTATCCCAAAATACACGATTAACAGATGAATGAATAATGGAAGCACTTTGTGTTACTGTTTTTTATGTGTAGTGTAAAGTACCCAATAAGCTCAGAAGTACCTTGGATTGCGTGTTTACACGAGGCAAAATTGTGACCACAATTAAATTAGAAAAGTTTTTCTGGAATTTCAGAATTATTTTTAATTTACTTGACTTTGGCATTACTTTACGTTACGAACAAAAAAAAAAAAAGAGTGGTAAATAAGCATTTCATTTCAGTGGAAGGAATCTGTCAGATACTTCACCATTCTCACTAATGGTTTAAAGAAGTGCTTTCTTCTTAAAGCTACATCCAAAACAGCTCTCTGACTTTGTGCTTCGTTGATCATTGTATTGCATTGTATTTTATGTTAACCGGGGACCTAGAAACGACGGAGAGCCTCCGTCCCCGCCTCAGCCGCAGTGGTCCACAACCCCACGACGACTACCGCAGTCCACTTCACCTGTCCGCCGCCCCACACCGAACCACTGCCTCAGGGTTATATTGCGGTTCGGTCCCCCGTGGACACCCCCCCCCCCAATCCCCGGGAACGTCTCACACTAGACGAGTGTAACCCCTATGTTTGCGTGGTAGAGTAATGGTTGTGTACGCGTACATGGAGAACGTGTTTGCGCAGCAATCGCCTACATAGTGTAGCTGAGGCGGAATAAGGGGAACCAGCCCGCATTCGCCGAGGCAGATGGAAAACCGCCTAAAAGCCATCCACAGACTGGCTGGATCACCGGCCCTCGACACAAGTCCGCCGGGCGGATTCGTGCCGGGGACCAGGCGCTCCTTCGACTCCGGAAAGCCGTGCGCTAGACCGCTCGACTAACCGGGCGGGCTCGTTGATTATACTGAGTTCCTCAGTTGCATAACTCCACTAGCAGTTGTTTTTTCAGCATAATGTCTCTCAATCTCTTCCCTTGCTCTCTTCCACACTGGGCTAGTGGTCTCGGTCTCAGTACCTGGTTTTTGACAATAATTGTTGCATTATTGTCGTTCTATCAGAAATGTAAATTTTGACTGCCTACAACCTTAATTGTTTTATTTTGTTATAACTAGTATATCTTAACATAATGAACTGCTGTATCATTACACAACCAGTATGTTTCAGAAGGCACTCACAACGATGCCTATGGTTAATTGCGGAAGAGATGTATACTTGCAAACCATGAGTATCCTGGATAGTGCAAAACCGAGTGACGTCGGTGAGAATAATGCAACGCCACTCGTCAACATACCATGCTTTCCGGGTAGCATACCATTCGAGATGCAGGTGCCTGTTGTGTTAACGGCTGCCTACGCATGGGGGCGGAGATGCAGTAACCTGGCTTCTGCTATTCTCCAACCAACGGCGAGGGAGTGTTCTAGTCAGTCGATTATTTGTACCCGGATGGCAGTAGCAGATGCGAAGGGGATATGATGTGCTTGGCCGACCGTAACATTAATGACGCGCGTCATTCTCTCCACGGTCGCAATCAATCCAGACTCGGACTACTATTATATCCAAACACCCACATGCCTGAATGTCGTACAGCCCTACCAGACGGTCACATGTAGAGTTACAATGATGCTGTTTTCAAAATCTATCAGACGCTTCTATGATTTCCTGAAACCAGCAGACTGCATTTTTTCAGTTTGTCATGGTCCTTCACACTGCTCACTGATCACCTGACGCAGCGCACTCCCATCATGCAGGGCGCCAACTAAACGACACAGTCAAACTTCGGTGGATTGTAGTTGGTTTTTGCGAGGAACAAATTCAAAATAGGAACCTCTGTTACATTCAGTGACGCTACAGAGCATCGAAGTTGTAGAGTCACACGTTTGCGACTAGGCCACTTCCTCAAGACAACACCTACAACCCCTGGACGTTTGTCGGTACCGTTTTGTTGTACTCTGTATACACTGTTGGGCTTGATAGCATGGTGAAAGGAAGAGACCACCAATGTACTCTGGTGGCTTGTCGTATCATCACACACCATTGCAAAAAAACTTATTTTTAGAAACACAGTTCATTTCAAACACCAATCACCACTATACTGTCAACGGCTAAGTGATGCATGAAATGAACTGCCCTATCAAGTTACCCACCTGGCATCGAGTCGTATCAATGAGCGAATTATAAAACATAGGACTGAAAATAATCTTTCTTTTGTGTTCCTTTGTTTTAGATAGCTTTTGAACGCCATTCTATTTTCCGATGTTCCTCGTAAGAGTCGTGAGGCGTATTTTCTCTGTTGTTTCGGCAGATATTTGCCGTTTTTGCGAGCTGTAACTGGAGTCGCCCAAAACAAATACTGCTCATCAAGTCTTTCATGCTATGCTTAATGTCGATGGAAAGCGTCAGTTTGCTTCCTGTTACGAACGAAATGATATTTAAAACGGAATTTAAGTATCCAGTCGATATCTCTGTAGCAAAAGAGTCTAGTATGATACTCGTTTTATCGATATGCATTAACAGAGACAGTAAAACACGAAGAATAATCAGTCTTCGAGCAGTACCACTTTCGCCATGGCCTGCGCCGATTGCAACGCTATGTAGTCGCGCTGCTTAGTCGCTGCTGGAGTACTTGTTTTTCTTCGTGATTTACTGTCTCGTTAATTAATATAGACGAAACAAATATTGCATTAGACTAATTTTGTACTGCTCTGCTGAAAGGGCACGTACAATTCCTCAATAAAAAAGACTTTCTTCGTAACGGGACACAAACCGACGCCTCCAGCGACATTGGACGTCGCATGAAAGATGTGATAACCTGTATTTGTTGCGAGGTGACTCCAACTACACGTTGCAAAAACAAACTTGCAAATATATACCAAAACACTAGCTAAAATGCGCCTGACGACTATTAGGACTCCACCGACAAACTTCCAGATGATTTTGAGGGATACCTGCTTTGTATTTTCATTAAATGTACCCACGGTCTCCGGCGGGTTGTTACAGAGATACTGCATTTCGTTCGGTTTCTTGCCCCATTTACCTCCTGAAAATAGTGCAAAACAGTTAAAATGTCAACGGTATGTGTTGCGTGTCTTGTTTCCATTCGCTCACGGTACCTGCTGTTTAAAAGAGTAATGCCCTCTTTTAATATGCTGCACTCAAGTGTGCATTCAGCACTGCTCGGCTCTGTCTACAGTTTTGTTTTCCGGAACTGATAGACGTGCGTTAACAGTGATACAAAGTAATACTATAAACAGGCTTATTGATGAGGAGTTGGTCCATACAGGGTGATCTCTTCCACCGTGTACACTCTCTAAGAATTGATGGATGCGAGGATGAGGAACAAAAAAGATCAAATGAACTTATGTCGGAGTACATGGTTTTCAAGCTAGGGGTTGGGTTGTTTGGGGGAGGAGACCAGACAGCAAGGTCATCGGTCTCATCGGATTAGGGAAGGGCGGGGAAGGAAGTCGGCCGTGCCCTTTCAAAGAAACCATCCCGGCATTTGCCTGGGCCGATTTAGGGAAATCACGGAAAACCTAAATCAGGATGGCCGGACGCGAGATTGAACCGTCGTCCTCCCGAATGCGAGTCCAGTGTGCTGGTTTCCAAGCTATGGACAATTCATTCAGTCATACGTTGTTACAGAGGTTGCGGTCTAATACGTGCTGTACCGTGCAGCCACAATTACAGTATGTGTTGGAAATAGTTTCCATGTGCCTCAACGCATGCGTGTACGCGCCGTAGCATGTTCTGCCTCACACGTTCACATCGGCCAGGCTGTATCCGAACACTGTCAAAGGCAGCACGAATACGCTGCTCCAGTGTCTCCACATATGGAATGGGCTCTTCATACACGATGCTTCTGAGATGGCCCCATAACCAGAAATCGCACGGTGTGAGATCCGGTGAACGAGCAGTCTATGCGACTTGACACCCTTGTCCGATCCATAGACCAAGGACGACATGATTGAGATGCGTCCGGGCGTTAACGGCGAAGTGGGGTGGAGCACCATCATGTAGCAGCTACATAACCCTTCGAATCATCAATGGCACTTCTTCCAGAAGGGAAGGCAAAGTCACCCGCAAGAAACGCCTATAGTTCCGGCCTGTTAGGCGACGTGGAAGGAAGACTGGTCACAAAATACGGTCGTCAATTATCACGGTCCACACATTCCGGCTGCGTAAATGCTGATGATTCGCTGTCACCATACCATGGAGGTTCCGCATACTATTCCACAGGTGACTGTTATTAAAGTTGAAGATACCACTCCGTTTAAAGGTGGCTTCCTCTGTGAGTAGGATGAATGACACAAATCCCGGAATCGTGATTGCCCGGTGAAGAAACCAGTGACAAAACTGCTCCATATGCGGGCAGTCTGTCGCTAGTAAGCCCTGAATGCGCTGTAAGTGAGAAGGGTATAACAATTGTCATGGGGAATGTTCCACACGGTCGTCTGGCTTACCCTGTACTGGCGAGCCAACTGACACGGCGGTCGCCTTCCACAGTGTTAATCACATCTTCCTCCAAGTCTGGTGCCCGAACATTTCCGATACGTCCTTCATGATTTCCTGCTTCCTGAAACGACCCTGCCTCAGACAAACAGCAAAACACTGTAACAAACACTAAATGCTGTGGTTGTTGTTTGCGGGGCTAGGTCTCCTGGTACAAGTTTGCACCCCGCCGCCCGTTACCTTTTGCCTTTCGTAACTAAACGCCATGTCGGCAAGCTCTCGATTCGAATACAGAACCATTGTGTACAACGCTGTAACACATGCAGTACAAGGTGAATCAGTAAGAAAACTGACACGGACACAATATTACCAATTGCTATGGCAAGAGAGGGCCCTAGATCATGACATATAAGAACAGTACCGCCCTCTAGGAGGAAACCATGCGTACTGTAACAGTGACTGCATGGTACAGCGCGTATTAGACCGCAGTCTCTGTTGTGGATTGGCAAGAGAGCCAACCCGGTTTTGAGAGGAAGCCGAAAGGCACGCGTTTTAGGTCACGCAGGCTGGCGTGAGGTCTGGAACAGGTCAAGGAAATTAGACTAGCAAAAAAGGACGTAGCTGTGGAATACTTAACTTTAATCCATAAATGGTGAACATCGCTCTTGGCGGTACATGTTATACAGCATCCATAGTAACTGGTAATGGCGCCTTGCTAGGTCGTAGCAAATGACGTGGCTGAAGGCTATGCTAACTATCGTCTCGGCAAATGAGAGCGTATTTTGTCAGTGAACCATCGCTAGCAAAGTCGGCTGTACAAGTGGGGCGAGTGCGAGGAAGTCTCTCTAGACCTGCCGTGTGGCGGCGCTCGGTCTGCAATCACTGATAGTGGCGACACGCGGGTCCGACGTATACTAACGGACCGCGGCCGATTTAAAGGCTACCACCTAGCAAGTGTGGTGTCTGGCGGTGACACCACAGTCTCTGTAACAAAATATGATTGAATAAATGGTCACTAGCATGGAAACCACGAATTTCCGGACATAAGTTCAGCAGACTTTTTTTATCCAGTATCCTCTCATCGATCAATCCCTAGACTTTGTACACGGTGGAAAAAATCACCCTATATATACGTGGCGTATGGATTCACTGAATGCAAAGGAAGAGCGGTACAACGACGTTACGCTGAGCTGCTCCCTCACTGATGGAAAACAACATCGCTGTACTTCTGCATTTGAGAGTTTCGCATTACTCTGTGTCGTACATTATGGTTATCGCACGTTACGGGTTTATTCACTGTTGTGAAGGTCTTTTCCGGCCGTGGTGGCCGTGCGGTTCTAGGCGCGTCAGTCCGGAACCCCGAGACTGCTATGGTCGCAGGTTCGAATCCTGCCTCGGGCATGGATGTGTGTGATGTCCTTAGGTTAGTTAGGTTTAAGTAGTTCTAAGTTCTAGGGGACTGATGACCTTAGATGTTAAGTCCCATAGTACTCAGAGCCATTTGAACCATTTTTTGAAGGTCTTTTCACAGGAACAAGGGTGACTACGGATAAATAAAATTGCCTTATACTCTGTAACGACCCGCCAGACACCATGGATCCCTCTGAGAACGTTCACTATGTGCGAAGTGATTCAGCTTACCATAGCGATGTCGTTTTATGCAAACCACAACGTTATATCTGGTCTTGAAAAATCACGCGCGAGGTTTTCACACTTTCTTGCTCGCTACGTGCAAACTATTAGTCCTACAGAAAAAATAAACAGGACATTTTTGTGAGACATTCTATGTACCTAAATTTTGTACTGCGATACGTTTTCACTAGAGGTCGTAGTTCACGAGTTATTCAAGAATAATGTATAAAAGTGATCTTCAAACGCACCCATTACCTCGCTCAGCGACCACCAGTCAGGATTTCTGGTATGTTCTTCATGGTACTCCATCGTAACAGTGTACAAAAGTATGCTACTGTACGAATTAAATCCCACATTCTACCTTTTTTGATCTTCAATGACTGGCCTTATTACGCCATCGGCTTAGTGGAGCACTTACGAATTGTAAAATTTACGTTTGCTTTAATTTCATCTAAAATTTTTGTGAATTTTGACAGCATAAAATAAACAATGGAATTGTATTCGTCAGGCCTTTTGATACGAAACTAATGTGCTTGTGAGGACGAACTTTGCCTCGAATTGTCATCGTAATTCGTTTTGGTGCAACGTTTACAAAAGTCGTTTTTCATTCGTTGCCCTCACGGGCACGTGTAAGTCAATAATGTTAACAAAATAGCCGGCTATACTGGCGACGTAATAGCCCAATAAATGGAGACCAGAAAAGGTCGAATATTGGGAATAATTTGTGTAATCGGAAATTTCTGTACAGTGGTGGGAGTGAGTGCCACGAACAACAAACTAGAAATCCTGACCGGTGAGGGATGAGCGTGGGAGTGGAAGTGGGTTTGAGGGTCACTTTTCTGCGTATTCTTGAATAATTCGAAAACAAAGGCCTGCAGCGGAACTGTATCCTAGTATAAAATCTAACCATACTAAATTTCCTACAAAAAGGTCCTGTTCATTTTCTCTGCAGGACTAAGAATTTGTGCGTAGCGTGCGAGAGAATATGAAATTCTCGCACATATTTTTTGAAGGCCAGATACAGAATTGCAAGTTTCATGAAACAACATTATTAGGGGCAGCTGTAACACTCTGCATATACCGGGTTCTCTCCTAAGTGGTCAGGCTGATTTTCGCTGATGTTTCCGCAGGTTTTTTCAATTTCGGTTTTACAGGGTGTAGATGGACTCGGGCCAAACAAATACCGCTCATCACATGTTTCATGCGTCACCTAGCTTCAACGGAAAGCGCCAGTTTGTTTCCAGTTACAAAGGGAAATATTTTACAGCAGAATTAAGCGTGGCCATTCGATAGAAAGGTCCCAAGTTAGTTTATTGTGGTTTTCAGTTTAGAGATATGTAAACTCCCGGGGAAAAAAATAGTGCACCATTTTTGAGGTTTCCAATTCACTCAGGATTTACTGCTGCAACAGTAAATATGGACTACAAAAAATGATTTCATTTACAGATAAATAGCACAAGCGGTTCTGAGGTTCCAGTTTTCGCTTCATGCTGAAATACCCATATTAGTACATAGGGTAGCCCCCACGGGCGGAAATGAACACTCTGACACTGGCATCCAATTGATCGTACAGATGACAAATACTGTCCTGGGATACGTTATGACACGCCTGCTCGAGCTGTTCCCGTTGTTCCGTAAGAGCTGTTGGTTGACGAGTCGCACGAGTCGCTTCTTGTCTAATCATATATCACACCTGACCAATTGGAGCCAAGTCCGGAGATCGTGCTGGCCAGGGAAGTTACAGCACGTCTTGCAGAGAACGTTGAGTTTCACAGGCAGTATGTGGACGAGCATTACCCTATTGTAACAACACATCACCTTCCTGTTGCAAGAACGGCAAAAGAATGGGTCTAACAACTTTCTGCACATACTGAGCGCTGGTTAGCGCCACTCCAGAAACACCAAAGGTGAACTACAGTTGTAGCTTATTGCATCCCAGACTATAAGATCTGGAGTGGGGCTAATATGTCTTGGAGAAATGCACTCTACGAGATAGCGCTCACTAGGTCTACGTCCTAAGTGCAAGCGATCATTACTTGCGTGCAGGCAGGATCTGCTACCATCACTGAAGACCACAGCGCGCCAATGCATCTTCCAAGTGACCCTCTGACGGAACCAGTCGAGCTGTGCACGTCGATGCTGACGGAACTAGCCGGGCCGGGCACGTAGATGCTGTGGCGTGGGGGGGGGGGGGAGGGGGAGGACAGGCTAGACGTGCGTGTGCTCTTAATCTCACTGCTAATAACCGGGCCGCAGCAGTTCGTGTTGCCATGAATCGGGTCACAAGTCCTCAGATCTCTGTCGTACTAGTTGATCTGCCACTGCTGCCCTTAGAATAAGACGATCCTTTCGGGCTTCTGTACTGCGTGGACGTCCAGAACCTCGTCTACGTGTCTGAGAATGTGTCACGTAAGCGCTGATACCAGCATCGTTGCACAACTGACGCAGAACGTCCAACTTGTGTGGCAGTTCTCCGAGAGGATCATTCTGCCACTTGGAAGACCACAATTTGACCTCTTTCAAACTCGCTCGGTTGGTTGTAGAAAGCACTAGTCCATCTCCGTGGCATGGTTGCCTGCTTGCTTCACAAGTCTGCATCACACAAGGCCATCTGGCTGTAAGCATTCCCTGTGAAAATGTTGACACAGATGGTGCTTTGGTAGCTATGCCACAACGCTATCTGCTGGTGGAAGATGTTGAAACCATTATCAGTACGTCTACTACCCCCCAAGTGGCATATGCAGTCATCGGATCAAAATGAATGCCGTCTTTCCAGGAGTATTAATTTTTTCCGGCAATGTACTAACAGGGACTGTAAAACACAATAAAACCTTTGTTAGCCACGTGTTTACCCTACTTACCCGCGCTGTGTGCTACCTCTGCGCAGCAGCACTACTCAATCGTTAGTAGAGTACTAGTTATTTTCAGAGCTTATTATCCTTTTCAGTATATATCGCTAAACCGTATAACACAACAGACTAATCTGGGACCGTTCTATCGAACGGACGCGTTAACTTCCACTTTAAAAATTATTTTGTTTGTGACTGGAAACAAACCGAAGCTTCCTGTTGACACTGAGCGACGTATGAAACATGCGATCTACATCTACATCTACATGAATACTCCGCAAGCCACCTGACGGTGTGTGGCGGAGGGTACCTTGAGTACATCTATCGGTTCTCCCTTATATTCCAGCCTCGTATTGTTCGTGGAAAGAAGGATTGCCGGTATGCCTCTGTGTGGGCTCTAATCTCTCTGATTTTATCCTCATGGTCTCTTCGCGAGATATACGTAGGAGGGAGCACTATACTGCTTGACTTCTCGGTGACGGTATGTTCTCGAAACTTCAATAAAAGCCCGTACCGACCTACTGAGCGTCTCTCCTGCAGTCTTCCACTGGAGTTTATCTATCATCTCCGTAACGCTTTCGCGATTACTAAATGATCCTGTAACGAAGCGCGCTGCTCTCCGTTGGATCTTCTCTATATCTTCTATCAACCCTATCTGGTACGGATTCCACACTGCTGGGCAGTATTCAAGCAGTGGGCGAACAAGCGCACTGTATCCTACTTCCTTTGTTTTCGGATTGCATTTCCTTAGGATTCTTCCAATGAATCTCAGTCTGGCATCTGCTTTACCGACGATCAACTTTATATGATCATTCCATTTTAAATCACTCTTAATGCCTACTCCCGGATAATTTATGGAATTAACTGCTTCGAGTTGCTGACCTGCTATATTGTAGCTAAATGATAAGGGATCTATCTTTCTATGTATTCGCAGCACATTACACTTGTCTACATTGAGATTCAATTGCCATTCCATGCACCATTCGTCAATTCGCTGCAGATCCTCCTGCATTTCAGTACAATTTTCCATTCTTACAACCTATCGATATACCACAGCATCATCCGCAAAAAGCCTCAGTGAACTTCCGATGTCATCCACAAGGTCATTCATGCGTATTGTGAATAGCAACGGTCCTACGACACTCCCCTGCGGCACACCTGAAATCACTCTTACTTCGGAAGACTTCTCTCCATTGAGAATGACATGCTGCGTTGTTTGGGCCGACTCCATCTACACACTGTAGATACGAAATGAAAATATGAGCTGAAACACCAGAGAAAATGCGCCCGACGTCCCTTAGGAGAGGCACTCTATATATCGCTCTACGTCTTATAAATTGCCTGATAAAAAGCATCCGGACACCTATTAAATGGTTAAATGGCATTAATAGCAGGTAAGTCCCCCCTTCACCTTTATGACGGCGTCAACTCTGATTGGGACACTTTCAATGACGTGTCTGAATGTCGATGGAGGAATGGCAGACCATTCTTCCTCAAGATCCGAAACCAGAGAAGACAGTGTTGTACACTGGGGGTTTTGAGAGAAGTCCCCCATGGTGCTCTGTTGAGTTCACGTCAGAATCCTGGGCAGGCCAATCCACTTAAGGAAGGTTATTATTCACACATCACTGCTTCACATATGCTGATTTATAACAGGGTGCATTGTCATGCTGATACAAACAAACATCGTCTCCTACTTCACACAGTACACAGTGTTGAAAAATGTGTTGGTATCCTTCCGCATTCTGCGTTTTCTTAAGCAGACTAATGGGACCATACCTTAATCATTAAAAACACCCCCACACCGTAGCACCACCTTCTCTGTACTTCACTGTTGGAACTACACATGACGTCAGATAACATTCTCCAAGCATTCGCCAAACCTAAACCCTTCCATCTGACTGCCAGGGGGTACAGCGCAATTCATAACTCAAACTCACTCGTTTCCAGTCATCCATTATCGACAGCCTCTTTTTACACCAACTCAACCATCACTCACCATTGACTGCAGAGATGTGTGGCTTAGGAAGAGATGCTCGACCATTGTACCCTTTTTTTGTCTCCCTACGCACAGTAACAGCGATAGGTGGGCTGCTGGTAGCCATTTGGAACCCACGAGTGATTTCTTCCGTAGATTTCAAGCATTTTTTACAACTACTCTACGCAATATTCGACGCTCCATGTCTGTCAGGACTTTAGGTCTGTCTGCCTGGGAATGGTTGTTCCTTCGCGTTTCCATCTCACAGTCTCTTCACCAACTGTCGTCTCGGGCACCTTTATAAGGATTGTATTGTAATATCACTGATATACGAGGTGCGACAATAAAGTAATGAAACTGTTGTAAAAAAAAAAGGTTGCTTACCGTTTTAGTCAAATTTAGTGTTGTCTCCTTCAAAGTAGTTCCTTTCTGATTGCACACACTTTTTCCAGCGCTTCTACCACTGATGGTAACATTTCTGAAACACATCTTCTGTAATATCCTCCAAGACCCTCGTCACAGCTTTTTGAACATCTTGTGTTGTTTGAAAATGGTGTCCATTGACCGCTGTTTTGACTCTTGGAAATAGAAAAAAGTCGCACGGAGCGATATCTGGTGAATAAGGTGGCTGTGGTAGTGCTGAAATTTGTTTTGAGGTTAAAAATTGCTTTACTAATAGAGCAGTATGGGATGGCGCATTATCGTCATGCAGAATCCAACTAATAGCAATGTTGGCACGGACACAAAGAAGTCTTTTACGAAGTCTTTCTAAAATTTCTTTGTAGAAATATTGGTTAACTGTTTGTCCAAGAGGCACCCTTTCTTTATGAACAATTTCCTTGGAATCAAAGAAGCACACAAGCATGCATTTCACTTTTTGACTTTGACATGCGAGTTTTTTTGGTCTGGGTGATCCCTTTGAGCACCATTGTGAACTTTGGCGTTTTGTCTCTAGATCGTTCTGAAAAAACCCACTTTCATCACCAGTGGTAACACGGCTCAATTCTGGATTGATTTCCGTTTGCTCTAACAGATCGGCTGCCACATTTTCCCGTGTTTCTCGCTGTTGTGGTGTGAGATTTTTGGGGATCATTTTTGCACAAATCTTTCTCATACCAAGATCTTCAGTTATTGTTAGACGACCAGTTTCTCAATTGATATTCAGTTCTTCTGCAATCATTTTCGCAGATAATCTTCGATCAGATCGTACGAGTTCACGCACCCTGGAAATTTGACATCCGCCCGTGAGGTTGATGGTCGTCCACTGCGTTCTTCATCTTCAACATTCGTTCTTCCTTCACTAAACATTTTATGCCAACGAAAAACTTGAGCTCTTGACATAACCTACTCTCCAAAAGCCTTCTGAAGCTTAACGTAAGTTTTCGTCACGTTTTCACCCAATTTAACGCAAAAAGAAATGGTATACCGTTGCAGTTCCATTTCCGTGACGAGAGTCACAAACACGTGTTAACTTATTACAGCACAACTCACGACTGAGCAGTTGCATCGATGTGCCACCTGGACTAGAAGCAGTTTATAGGCCAAGGTCAAAGATATTGAGCCTACGCAAGCCTGCAGGATTGCCACATCTTGCAAAGAAAATCAGTCTCATTACTTTATTGTCGCACTTCCTATTTGTCACTTAGGTCAAATCCAGTGACTAGTCTACGTTCGAAGTCACTAAGCTGTCTGCCGGGAAGGAGAGGCTGCCAAAGCTTATAGGTGACAGAGAAGTGGGTGGTGTTGGGGTCACTCATGGAAAAATTCCTGTAGTAGCTGGTGTTAAAGCTGCACCTTTTTTGAACCGAAGTCAGCTGATAGGTATACCTGCTTCAAGGAAGTCCCTCTAACTAAGGGCTCACCTTCAGAGGATGTCATGTTTCCGCGTAGAGTAGAAATTTGCATATTTCATCAAAATATAAGATTTATTAGAGATGAAGTTAGTGAACTGCTTGTAGATGTTGGCTCTGATCAGAGCACCACTCAAATAATTTGACAATTCAGAGGCAGCGTTTATCAGGATACAGATGAGCTGATTGTTTTTTAAGGAGTTCCTTGCGGGGCGGGGGAGCGGCTATGTACGTAAAAAACAGTATTTCATTTGACTCCATAGACGTTTCACGGCATTGCACTGAACGGATGTTTGAATGTTGTGCAGGGGCGGTTGAATTAAGTGAACCTAAACTTATAATTGTGGTTGTTTATATGTCCCCTAACTCTGACTTCAGAGTATTTCTGCTCAAGCTAGAGAGGGTCCCTGATTCACTTTATAGGAAGTACCAGAAATTAGTTATGTGTGGTGACTTCAACATAAATTTTGTATATGATTGTTCAAGAAAAAGGATGTTGGTAGATCTCCTAAATTCATATGATCTGATGCCGACTGTGTTTTTTCCAACTAGCATGCAGGGGAACAGTAGCATATCCATAGACAATATCTTTATTCATTTTTCATTGCTAGATGGGCATTCTGTTAGTAAAAGGGTGAATGGCCTTTCAGACCATGACACACAAATTTTAACACTAAAAGGCTTTTGTACTCAAACAAATATCACATATGATAACGAACTATGTAGGAAAGTTAATCTATCAGCAATAGAGAGTTTTTTAAACCTTGTCAAGGATAAGAGTGCGTATTTCTCATGCTCTTTGAGAGTTGCTTTCCATTAGAACGTTCTAAACGGGGTACTAGCAGAAATGGGCAGACTGGGTGGCTGACTAGTGGGATAAGGATATCATGTAGAGCAAAGAGGGGATTTTATCAATGTTAGAAATAGTCACAATCAAGCTACAGTAGCCCAATACAAACAGTATTGCAAGGTGCTTAAAAATGTTATTAGTAAGGCAAAGAATGTGTGGTATGCAAATAGAATAGCTAATTCACAGGATAAAATTAAAACCATATGGTAAGTTGTGAAGGCAGTGTCTGGTCAGCAGCACGAGGTCGACGACATAAAATTAGTTCGTAGTAAAAATGTTTCTGTTACTGATAAATCAGATATATGTACAGTATTTTCCAATCATTTTCTGAGCATTGCTGGTGAATTAAATAAAAATTTAGTTTCTACAGGGAATCACATAATTTTCTTGGCAAATGCCATTCCGAGATTGATGTCCAAAATACTCCTCTGGGATACAGAGGAGGGGGAGATTGAGTCAATAATTAAATCACTGAAGACTAAGGACTCTCATGGATATGATGGAGTGCCTAGAAGCAGCTGCACATGTTAACCCTGTATTTAGCCATATTTGTAATTTTTCCTTTAGGAGTGGTCAGTTCCTGGACGATTAAAGTACTCTGTAGTAAAGCCGCTTTATTAAAAAGGGAGAAAGCGATAATATAGACAATTTTAGACCTATTTCTATGCCGTCGGTGTTTGCTAGTTATTGAAAATGCTGTGTATGTAAGGATAATTGCCTTTTTGATATCACACGATTTGCTATAAAATGTACAGTTCGGCTTTAGACGTCATTTAACAACTGAAAATGCTATATTCTATATTCTCTATGAGATACTGGATGGGTTAAACAAGAGATTTCGAACGCTAGGCATATTTTTTGATTTAACTAAGGCGTCTGATTGTGTTGATCACAAAATATTGCTCTAGAAGTTGGATAATTACGGAATATGGAGAGTAGCTCACAATTGGTTCACCTCTTACTTTAGAAACAGACAGCAAAAGGTCGTTATTCACAACGTTGAGAATGGCTGTGATGTGGGGTCTGAGTGGAATACAGTCAAGTGGGGGGTGCCTGTTCCTTATTAATATAAATGATATGCCCTCTAGTATTACGGGTAACTCTAAAATATTTCTGTTTGCTGATGACACTAGCTTGGTAGTAAGGGATGTTGTGTGCAACATTGGCTCGGTTTCAAATAGTGCAGTTTGTGACCTAAGTTCATGGCTGGTAGAAAATAAACTAAAGCTAAATCACAGTAAGACTCAGTTTTTACAGTTTCTATCACACTGGCATACGTTTAGTGAAACTGAACAGTTCAAATTTCTAGGTGTTCAGATAGATAGTAAACTGTCGTGGAAAGCCCACGTTCAGGATCTTGTTCAAAGACTTAATGCTACCATTTTTACTATTCGAACGATGTCTGAAGTGAGTGTTCGTTCGACAAGAAAATTAGTCTACTTTGCTTATTTTCATTCGCTTATGTCGTATGGTATTATATTTTGGGGTAACTCTTCCCATTCTAAAAGGATATTTTTGGCTCAGAAACGGGCGGTTCGGGCAATAAGTGGTGTAAGTTCACGAAACGTTTGTCGACTTCTGTTGACGAGTCTGGTTATTCTGACTTTGGCCTCTCAATATATGGACCCCTTACTGTAATTTCTTGTTAACAATATTACCTTATTTCCAAGAACAAGCAGCTTTCACTCAGTTAATACCCTGCAGAAATCAAACCTGCATTTGGATCAGGCTACATTAACTCTTGTGCAGAAAGGTGTGCAGTATACTGCTGCATACATCTTCAAAAATTAACCACTCGAATTCAAAAAAATCTTAGCAGTAATCCACGCGCTTTCAAATTGAAACTGAAAAGTTTCCTCATGGATCACTCCAAATATTCTGTCGAGGAGTTCCTTGAAAAGTTAAGCTAATCCTTGTTGTATTGTTGACTGCGTTTTCTTAAACTTATGGACTGACTTTTCTCGGGTTCATAAACATTTTATTTTTATCTGTTATTTCATGTACTGACACGTTCCATAACCTTGGAGATTTACTCCCTCAATTTGGTCCTACGGAACTTGACGAGTAAATAAATAAAATAAAAAATAAACATTCCGCTGTTACTGCTTCTCTATTGGCTAAACAACGCTCTCCGCCACCTTTTATACTGTCAAATCCACCTTTAGTGTCATCTAACGTACGTACAAACTTTGAATGTGGATCAATTCGGTTTTTTACTGTTCCTTGCAAGGAATTATTTCCAATTCGTCGTGTCTTAAATATTTTTTTTTCCATACAGTTCACAATGGTTTGAAAAATTAAAACCTAGCTATTGTAGAGCTGAGGGAAGATCTGTTACTTGACCTTCAAATTCGCGAAACAAACCTCGGGTATTTATAGACTAGTGAGTGGCCCCATTACCGTAATGGAATGTGCAGCCCTTTCCTGGACGTGATTCCTTCATATGTGAATGAAATTTAGCCATTAAAACTGTTTAATAGGCTTAGTTAGTTAGTTTTCATTTTAGTGTTGCCATACGAGGCATTGGAGGGGGGATGATATAAGGAATAATACTTGCTTGTTGCGTCCATGACATTCTATGAGCCTATGGAGTCTCCCGTGTCGTGCCAAATGACAAGCATCACTGGCAGCAGCGGCTCATGGTTTCAGTATTGGGGGAATCGATCGGAAATAACCTAGATCTCGGGGTACGTTACAGACAATCTGTCACCACGACCAAGATTTCGGGAGAGAGGGGAGGGGGGAGTCGGGTAATACCACACTCTATCCCAAGGGTTACATGCTATATCTTCTTTCCGTTTCATTGCCAACTACAAAATAACATCAAAAGCTAACTGTAAGATACAATCTACAAGTAGCTTATTTATCCTACAGCGTCACATTTCCGACAGTTTACCGCAACAAATCTTACTAAAAGACTGGTTTTTCAGAGATCTTTAATGCAGTATTTGTTTCCTTCGCTCCGTGCTTAATGGTTTTGGTATTTTCATTTATAAACTTCAGATGCTTAGTATTTTGTGTGTTCAAACCACGGTGTTTTTGAGTTCGCGTGACAAAGAAGTGATGTTTGCATCATGTCACGAATCTTGTGCTGTGATTGCCTGATATGAGCAACCCGAACAACCATCATGGTAATTCACACACAGTATTTGTCGTATTTATACTTGTGTATTAGAAAAATCCACCCCCCCCCCCCCCCGCCCCCCAATGGTCCATGGACCTTGCTGTTGGTGGGAAGGCTTGCGCGCCTCAACAATACAGATAGACGACAACGGAGGGGTATTTGTTGAGACGCCCGACAAACGTGTGGTTCCTGAAGAGGGGCAGCAGCCTTTTCAGTAGTTGCAGGGGCAACAGTCTGGATGATTGTCTGATCTGGCCTTGTAACACTAACCAAAATTGCCTGTACTGGTACTGCGAACGGCTGAAAGCAAGGGGAAACTACAGCCGTAATTTTTCCCGAGGGCATGCAGCTTTACTGTATGGTTAAATAATTATGGCGTCCTCTTCTGTAAAATATTCCGTAGGTAAAGTAGTCCCCATTTCTGATCTCCGGGCGGGGACTACTCAGGAGGACGTCGTCATCAGGACAAAGAGAACTGGCGTTCTTCGTATCGGAGCGTGGAATGTCAGATCCCTTAATCGGGCAGACAGGTTAGAAAATTTAGAAAGAGAAATGGGTAGGTTAAAGTTAGATATAGTGGGAATTAGTGAAGTTCGGTGGCAGCAGGAACAAGACTTCTGGTCAGGTGAATACAGGCCTATAAACACAAAATCAAATATCGGTAATGCAGGAGTGGGTTTAACAATTAATAAAAAAAATTGGAACGCGGATAAGCTACTACGAACAGCATAGTGAACGCATTATTGTAGCCAAGACAGACACGAAGCCCACGCCTAACACAGTATTACAAGATTATATCCCAACTAGCTCCGCAGATGATGAAGAAATTGAAGAAATGTATGATGCAATAAAAGAAATTATTCAGATAGTGAAGGGCGACGATAATTTATTAATCATGGGGGCTGGGATGCGATTGTAGGAAAGGGAAGAGAGGGAAAAGTAGTAGGTGAGTATGGACTGCGGGTCAGGAATCAAAGGGGAAGACGCCTCCCAGAATTTTGCACAAAGCATAACTTAATCATAGCTAACACGTGGTTTAAGAATCATTAAAGAAGGCTGTATACATGGAAGAGGCCTGGAGACGCCGGAAGGTTTCAGATAGATTATATAATGGTAAAACAGAGATTTAGGAACCACGTTTTGAATTGTATGACATTTCAAGGGGCAGATGTGGACTGTGACCACAATTTGTTGGTTATGAGCTGTAAATTAAAACTGAAGAAATTGCAAAAAAGGAATGAATTTAAGGAGATGGGACCTGGATTAACTGAAAAAACCAGAGGTTGTAGAGAGTTTCAGAGGGAGCATTAGGGAACTATTGACAAGAACAGGGGAAGAAGAATGGGTAGCTTTGAGCGATGAAATCGTGAAAACATCAGAGGCTAGAGTAGGTAAAAAGATGAGGGCTAGAGGAAATCCTTGGGTAACAGAAGAGATATTGAATTTAACTGATAAAAGGAGAAAATATTAAAACGCAGTAAATGAAGCAGGCGAAAAGGAATATAAACGTCTCCAAAATGGGATCGACAGAAAATGCAAAATGGCTAAGCAGGAATGCCTAGAGGAAAATGTAAGGATGTAGAAGCATATATCACTAGGCGTAAGGTAGATACTGCCTACAGGAAAATTAAAGAGACCTTTGGAGGAAAGAAAGCCACTTGTATGAATATCAAGAGCTCAGACGGAAAACCCATCCTAAGCAAAGAAGGGAAAGCAGAAAGGTGGAAGGAGTATATAGAGGGTCTATACAAGTGCGATGTACTTGAGGGCAATGTCATGGAAATGGAAGATGACATAGATGAAGATGACAAAACTCTTCCATACGGTGAGCAAGATGTATGAGACAGCCGAAATACCCTCAAACTACAAGAAGAATTTAATAATTCCAATTCCAAAGAAAGTAGGTGCTGACACGTGTGAAAATTACAGATCTATAAGTTTAATAAGTCACGGTTGCAAAATACTTACACGAATCCTGAACAGAAGAATGAAAAAACTGGTAGGAAACAACCTCGGGGAAGATCAGTTTGGATTGCGTAGAAATGTAGGGACACGTGAGGCATTACTGACCTTCCGACTTCTAATAAAGGATAGATTTTGGAAAGGCAAATCTAAGTTCATAGCATTCGTAGATTTGGAAAAAGTTATTGACAATGTTGACTGGAATACTCTCCTTGAAATTCTGGAGGTAGCAGGGGTACAATACAGGGAGTGAAAGGCTATTTACAATTTGTACAGAAACCAGATGGCAGTTATTAGAGTCGAGGGACACGAAAGGGAAGCAGTGGTTGGAAAGGGAGTGAGACAGGGTTGTGGCCTATCTCCGGTGTTATTCAATCTATATATTGAGTAAGCAGTAAAGGAAACAAAGAAAAATTTGGAGTAGAAATTAAAGTTCAGAGAGAAGAAATAAGAACTTTGTGGTTTTCCAATGAAATTGTAATTCTGTCAGAGACAGCAAAGGACTTGGAAGAGCAGTTGAACGGAATGGACAGTGCCTTGAAAGAAGGCTATAAGATGAACATCAGCAAAAGAAAAACGAGAATAATGGAATGTAGTCGAGTTAAATCATGTGATGCTGAGGGAATTAGATTAGGAAATGAGAAACTTCAAATAGTAGACGTGCTTTGCTATATGGTAAGCAAAATAACTGACGATGGTCAAAGTAGAGAGGATATAAAATATGGACTGGCAATGGCAAGAAAAGCGTTTCTGAAGAAGAGAAATTTGTTAACATCGAGTATAGATTTAAGTGTCAGGAAGTCTTTGCTAAAATTATTTGTATGGAGTGTAGCAACGTATGGATGTGAAACATGGACGATACACAGTTTAGACAAGAAGAGAATATAAGCTTTTGAAATGTAGTGCTACAGAAGAATGCTGAAGACTAAAGGGGTAGATCACGTGACTAATAAGGATGTACTGAACAGAATTTGGGGAAAAGAAATTTCTTGCACAACCTGACAAGAAGAAGGGATCTGTTGGCAGGACACATTCTGATCACCAATTTAGTACTGAAGGGAAGCGTGGGGGTAAAAATCGTAGAGAGAGCCCAAGAGATGAGTACGTCAAGCAGATTCACAAGGATGTAGGTTGCAGCAGTTATTCGGAGATGAGGCTCGCACAGGATAGAGTAGCATGGAGAGCTGCATCAAACCAATCTCTGGACTGAAGACCACAACAACAACATTACAAAGATATGTATTTTCAGTGATAAAGCGCACATAACCACTCAGCTGGATTGTACATTCTTTTCTTAAAATTGAGTGTATACCCTTGCCTGGGTTTTCGCAGTTCCTTTTGTTGATTCATATTTACAAAGGGTCTGCGTACACCAAGTTCCTTTACTTTAATCCTAACCGCATGTTCCAAAATTTTACCTGACAAATTGCCCACTGAACTCATATTGTGTTGTTTTCGAACTCGTGGTATGCCGCTGTTATTCGCAAAAACGTAAAACTCACTCAGCTCATGCATAATATTCCCCCAAAAAGAAACTTTTAATAACGCACGTTACCCGTAGTCAGCAAGCAAGGAAACTAAAGTAACGGGACATACTTCGCTCACGTACGTATTTCTAGCGCTTTTTACACTAGTCATACGTGAAACTCTCGCTACGTGGTGATACTTATGTTACCGTAATCTAGTGAACACTGACAAACCTACTACAATGGTGGATAGAATAGCCAATGGCAGAAACAGAAGAAAAAACTTTCTAAAACACTGTAAGAACAATAATACTTAATCTGAATTATTGACGCAATCATGCATAACAGAGGTACACAGAAACAAGGATTTGATAACGAAGTTTCAGCAGGTCTGTTCAGTCCCTTTTGATGTAAGTAATGGAACGTGAAAATTGTGCGCAGGTTGGTGCGCCGTCCTTAGGCTGGAACGCGAGTCTTCGGGACGTCCATAAGAACTGTACTCCAAGGAAGCCACGCCCCCAGACCTCTGATACATATAATTAAGCGGCATTTCAAGGCGCAGCTTTAAGACCTGCTAATACCTGTTCGAAAAACATCGATTGATATCACATATCAACAGTTCCAAAAGCGCTGACCACCATTTATTAAATGCTTGTGGGAAATATACGAAATGTGCTCTGGTAATTTAAATTCTGTAATGTATTTTTGAGAAATTTTTAATACATCATTTGGGGCAGATTCGCCACAGAGCTTTTAATTACGGGCCGCGTCTGACCCGCAGGATAAGTTTGTGTTTGAAGAAACCGGGTTCCCGAGTTGGGAGTTCGTCAGCGCCTCCCACCTACAACAACCGTAAACTATGTACATGCATCGTTGGCCACTGTTACGAACGACAGGGAATCATGACCAATAGGGAAAGGAGATCTTACCTTTATCACCCAGGTGCAACAAGCCTCTACAAAAGAAACCTCACCCTCAAACTGTGCTACATGTCGATGGAATGGATACCTGTTTACTTAATCTGCCGTTGCTGGTAACCTCTGAGCCACATGCCGCACCTCAGATGTAAAAGAGATGTTCGTGAATACGGAATGCTGCTTTAGTCAGACTGTACATCCCTAACTGCTCGTAGGAATTCCATGGAAGTCTACGATCAATCTTACACTCCCAGTAGTATTAGTGGGACCCCGGAAGAGCTCGATATGGAGTCCTCTTCGTCAGCCTTAAAATAAAAATAAAAGCAGAATGTTATAATAGGGCACCATTTTGACATAATCAGTTTGTTGTTGCTGCTAAGAAAGAAGAAGCTAGCTGAGACAAGCTTACGCCCCCCCCCCTCCCCTCATCCATTCATCACTAAAAAGAGTTGGAAGAGCTAGCAGAGCTTTGAAAAGGCTTCGTGATGGCACTATGCTAGCAGACACTGCCACTGTCCAACAAGCAGCAAAAGTATTGAGTAAGAAGAAATCAGGAGGCTCGCCGATTGCCTGTGAACTTCACAACACATTCAACTCCTGCACGTGTGTTGTGGAATGCCATGACAACATGGACACCTGCGTTAAAAACGTGGAGGACCAACTGTCATAAATGGGAGCAATACGAATCAGAAACATAATGAAAGCAATAGACTGCGTGCTGTAAAGACACCAGCGTTGATTTTACCTTCAAATGAAACAGCATTACACGAATACAGGTAAGGCGGATATGTCTTAAGATACGACCTTTTATACCAACTGTAACACGGTGTTGCAAGTATCAGGCGTTTGAGTTCACAACTGTTCGCTGCTATGGCATGTGGCAGATGCGGACAATAACCACATGATAGAGAATCGCCGTGTAGATTCTCATCGAAGTGCTTCAACTTTCAGTGCGACCGTCCTGTGTGGTTCAGTGAATACGATGTATGCACATCCGAGTGGAAAATTCAGAAACTGGAAGTAATTAGCAAAATCTCTTACGGTGGATATGATGAGCGTTGAAGTCGATGCAGATTCCAAGCCTAATGACTTCGTTTGCCATAGTACTGAAGAAACCTGTACCTAAACCTAATGCTTAAGGGGAGCCAGAACGATCCATCTCCTCCATGTCAATTTTAGCAAGTAGAAGGAACGTTTTTTCTATAACCATTAAACATATTGATCTGAAATTTGGACTACTTGTTCAGTGAATATTTCTCTACAACGTTATATTGCCATGGTAAGAAATATTTATTGGTTTTTGTTTCACAATTTTTTAAACAGATGCTTCTTTTTTCTCTAAAATTTTTCACTTTTTCTTCTATAACTCTTGAATTATACAATATTTTTTTTACAATTTGTTATAAAAATGAAAGAAAAGAAGTAAACAATGTTGTGTATAAAATTCATTGATATACTGTTAGCCTTTTTTTGAAAAAATGTTCCTCAAAGATGAAAATTTTAAAGTTATGGGAAATGGCTTCCAAAACTTTTTAATACATTCCTGCCCCATATGATGGATTATCAACATCCTTTTCTTTTTAGTGTTAGTTTCCTTTTCACTGGTCTTTTCTTCCATTTTGCTGCATGTTGTAGGCTTTTGTCTCTTCTTCCTGCACCTCTTAGTCTTTCTTCATCAATTAAGCACATTGTGCAAATGGTGAAGTGTCCTCGTTGGAAACCTAAACGTTGCAGCACATCACATTTGATGAGGTTTCCTTCATTGTACGTTCCCACTGCATCATACACTCCAAAATGCAATGTTTTTATCTGTACAAACACTCTTTTGGGAATCCTAATCCAAATTAAATTATTTACACTTTCATTTGGATTCTGTGTTCTCCCATGTAAACTGTTTTCCAATAAACTTGGCTGTGATAAATCTTTGAATATGGGCTTAATTACACCAATTACAGCATTTGGCAAACTGTTTTTATGGTCATATTCCTTTCCTGGTTGGTACTTACACCATGAGTTATCACCTGTGGCGCACAGTGCATTTGTGGGTGCTCATTTGTTGATGCAGTATGAAAAAATAATGCCCATACTGCTCTCCTTATATGCTCAATGCTACAGGTACGAGCAAAATTCGTCAAATACGCGACATTGAACAGCTAAACAACACAAAGCAAACTCCACAAGTCAACACACACGATACAGCGTTTATCTCTGTGACAATTGACTGTTCATATCGGTAAACGCTACTCCATTTTATCCTCAAATTAGTAGGTGAGTAAACCCGTCTGCTCACATTAGCCATACAACGTTGGTAAACAAAATACTGTCTAATCCCGCAAAGATACCCTGCTTGCAGCCAGGAAGCGGCGCCGTCAGAGGTGACACACCAAGTCCCTACAACCCCTACAACCGTTTATGCTGAGCGTCAACTTTGCAGCGATAAAAAAAACACTTAGAATTCACTTAGAAGGGTGAAACTTGATTTGTTTTATTCAGAAAACTCCAAATAATTTTATAATAAGAAAAACAGAAAACGTTAATTTTGTCATTTTCATCGTTCCAGCTCCCCTTAAAAAAACAGATTGGTCGATCCTTGCACTAATACCTGCACCCGTACATGCATTTACAGCGGAACAAGTAGTACATTGCACGCATTTGCTTCCAAACTGACAGTTACAGCAAACGTTAGCCAGCGAGATATAGCTATAGCATCTCCGTAACATAGCGCAAATACAGCCCCTGCTACATCGGTAACACAACATGCAAGAGCTGAAGAACTATCACGGAAGGTCAATGGCAAAGAAAGACAGACACCGAAACAGCATAAGAGGGCAGAGCACTCTCGTTCTAAGAACGTGAAAACATCTTTATAAATGTCAGTGCTTTCAAGGAGAAGAAAAGAGTCCCCGCTGCTACCCCTAATGGCTGGCGCATCTCACCAGCGCCAGGAGAATAGGTAAAGAAAATCTCCACCGATAACTGGCTCCCATCCATTAGTGCTACATGAAAGTTTTGCGAATCCGCCTAGAAGGACTAAAGCTCTTAGCTCGAGGAACATCATTAGGCGTATGCCTACAAGAAAAGAGCGACAAAGATTCTGGCGCTCCTTTATTGAGAAACTATGCAGTCTACACTCCTGGAAATGGAAAAAAGAACACATTGACACCGGTGTGTCAGACCCACCATACTTGCTCCGGACACTGCGAGAGGGCTGTACAAGCAATGATCACACGCACGGCACAGCGGACACACCAGGAACCGCGGTGTTGGCCGTCGAATGGCGCTAGCTGCGCAGCATTTGTGCACCGCCGCCGTCAGTGTCAGCCAGTTTGCCGTGGCATACGGAGCTCCATCGCAGTCTTTAACACTGGTAGCATGCAGCGACAGCGTGGACGTGAACCGTATGTGCAGTTGACGGACTTTGAGCGAGGGCGCATAGTGGGCATGCGGGAGGCCAGGTGGACGTACCGCCGAATTGCTCAACACGTGGAGCGTGAGGTCTCCACAGTACATCGATGTTGTCGCCAGTGGTCGGCGGAAGGTGCACGTGTCCGTCGACCTGGGACCGGACCGCAGCGACGCACGGATGCACGCCAAGACCGTAGGATCCTACGCAGTGCCATAGGGGACCGCGCCGCCACTTCCCAGCAAATTAGGGACACTGTTGCTCCTGGGGTATCGGCGAGGACCATTCGCAACCGTCTCCATGAAGCTGGGCTACGGTCCCGCACACCGTTAGGCCGTCTTCCGCTCACGCCCCAACATCGTGCAGCCCGCCTCCAGTGGTGTCGCGACAAGCGTTAATGGAGGGACGAATGGAGACGTGTCGTCTTCAGCGATGAGAGTCGCTTCTGCCTTGGTGCCAATGATGGTCGTATGCGTGTTTGGCGCCGTGCAGGTGAGCGCCACAATCAGGACTGCATACGACCGAGGCACACAGGGCCAACACCCGGCATCATGGTGTGGGGAGCGATCTCCTACACTGGCCGTACACCACTGGTGATCGTCGAGGGGACACTGAATAGTGCACGGTACATCCAAACCGTCATCGAACCCATCGTTCTACCATTCCTAGACCGGCAAGGGAACTTGCTGTTCCAACAGGACAATGCACGTCCGCGTGTATCCCGTGCCACCCAACGTGCTCTAGAAGGTGTAAGTCAACTACCCTGGCCAGCAAGATCTCCGGATCTGTCCCCCATTGAGCATGTTTGGGACTGGATGAAGCGTCGTCTCACGCGGTCTGCACGTCCAGCACGAACGCTGGTCCAACTGAGGCGCCAGGTGGAAATGGCATGGCAAGCCGTTCCACAGGACTACATCCAGCATCTCTACGATCGTCTCCATGGGAGAATAGCAGCCTGCATTGCTGCGAAAGGTGGATATACACTGTACTAGTGCCGACATTGTGCATGCTCTGTTGCCTGTGTCTATGTGCCTGTGGTTCTGTCAGTGTGATCATGTGATGTATCTGACCCCAGGAATGTGTCAATAAAGTTTCCCTTCCTGGTACAATAAATTCACGGTGTTCTTATTTCAATTTCCAGGAGTGTATTTGCTGCTAATGGCAACAGCGGGCAGGACTGCAAGTATCTAATGGTGAGGACGGAACGTTGTTGAACAGCTTGGTCGACGAGTAACTCACAGCAGTGCTACTGTGCTAGTGGTGTTCGTACAAATCAGAGCAATGGCAACAGTAAAAAAGGAAATATTGAATTATATCTACAACAACAGTTGCAATAGTTGACATTTCGTCAGAATGGAACCCAAGGAATTTTGCAGAACGAGAAAAAAGTGGCAGATGAAATATTAGCATTTCCGCAAGATGAGTCAGTGGAATGTATGGTGTCGCATACACTCGACTGTGGGGACAATGTACATGAGGAGTACAATAATGACGATACGTGCTTTACAAGTGAAAGTGATATTGATAGAGATGTCATCCTGTAGTTCGTCATCCTGGTCCGACAGGGAGCCACAAAAACTGTCTCCAGTGAAACGTAGTAAAGGACAGTCGTTGCCCAAGTAGCGGGTACTAATCATTACGTACATGGAAGGGCATCCGCAGAGTAGTAAAAAAACAATTATGAACTGATTCTGAATAAGTCCGCAGCAATACGATCTTGTAATGTACAAGAAAAACTACGGATATTCAAGGGAGGACAAGGCGCACTTGTTACAAAAACTGGTGTCTGCACGTTTCATGGATGCTCGATACAGTTTACAGGATGTGCAGTGACCCACTACGTTATGCACATGAGACTGTGCACCATGTCCACTCACGCTCATAAATTAAGGATAATGCTGATACATGGTAAAACAACACTGTGGTGGGCGGTTTGGGGGTTTAAATCACCTCGGGGTATGACCATGCGGTGCATTTGACCTGCGGTCAGCGCACGGTGCCGCTGGCAGCAGTCCACATACGCAGAGGTTTGTTGGTGCATGTCATAGTACGGTGCGTCGAGTAAGTGTGCAGACGTTTTCAGACATGGTAATGGTGACTGTGTGTTGAAAATGGCTCAAAGAACACATATTGATGACGTTATGAGGGGTAGAATACTAGGGCGACTGGAGGCTCGTCAAACACAGCAGGTCATCGCACGGGCCCTCCGTGGGCTACAAAGTGTGATCTCAATATTATGGCAACGATACCAGCAGACTGTAAACGTGTCCTAGCGCTACAGTAATGGACGTCCATAGTGTACAACACCACAGGAAGACCGATATCTCACCATCAGTGCCCGCAGACGGCCACGGAGTGAGCCAGTAAAGCCTGGTGTCAAGAACACAGTACATGGTCATTGGAACAATGGTTTCAGGTTGTGTTCACGGACGAGTCCAGGTATAGTCTGGACAGTGATTCTCGCCGGGTTTTCATCTGGCGTGAACCAGGAACCAGATACCAACCCATTAATGTCCTTGAAACGGACCTGAATGGAGGTCGTGGTTTGATGGTGTGGGGTGGGATTATGATTGGTGCGCGTACACCCCTGCGTCTCTTTGACAGAGGAACTGTAACAGGTCAGGTGAATCGGGACGTCATTTTGCGCCAGTATGTCTGCCTTTTCAGGGGTTCTCTGGGTCACACCTTCCTCCTGATGGATGATAACGCACGACCCCACCGAGCTCTCATCGTGGAGGTGTACCTTGAAACAGAAGATATCAGGCGAATGGAGTCGCCTTCCTGTTCTCCAGACCTAAACCCCATCGAGCATGTCTGTGATGCTCTCGGTCGACGTATCGCTGCACGTCTTCAAACCCCTAGGATATTTCAGGAGGTCCGACAGGCACTGGTGCAAAATGGGAGGCTATACCCCAGCAGCTGCTCGACCACCTGATCCAGAGTATGCCAACCCGTTGTGCGGCCTGTGTACGTGTGCATGGTGGTCATATCCCATATTGATGTCGGGGTACATGCGCAGGAAACAGTGGCGTTTTGTAGCATATGTGTTTCGGGACGGTTTTCTCAACTTATCACCAATACCCTGGACTTACAGATCTGTGTCGTGTGTGTTCCCTATGTGCCTATGCTATTAGCGCCAGTTTTGTGTAGTGCCACGTTGTGTGGCACCACATTCTGAAATTATTCTTAATTTATGAAGATTACAGTGTTTTCAATGGAAGCAGTGGATGTTTGCGAATTTCAAACAGTGCTACGGAATTGGAGACATAGATATCGAAATTTCAAGCAAAGCGTCAACTTGAAGATGCTCTGCAAACTGCAGAATCGGTCCGAAAATTTGCAGATGAGATAAACGGACTTATCCCATTGTTCAGTAAGGAATTTATTTCCAACTCCGACTAACCGCAATTTGAAGAAGAAATACATATGAAAGGAGCCCTTGAATATTAGAGGTACCAAAAGAACGGTATCAAGCTCAACTAAGGTCAATCCCTTAACCCATTCGCATACAATTATGGTGGTGAATTGGCTGGAAAGTTATTTATTTACTGTGGTGCGTGAAGCTGGAGGTGCTCTGCCCCCTACGATTCTTTCTCGTGTGCTTCATCTTGCAAGAGCAGTAGGGAATATTTACGTGACAGCAAGGGAGAGTGGGAAAATCGGCGTAAGAGAACTATAATTGTGATATGAGAACTGCTTTTGGCCAGTAGCTGGTCTAAATAACTTGCTTTTGCTTGATACCAGGACTGGTCATAAAAATCAGACTCCTTTAGAGCAAACTATCATCCCTGGAAAGTGTGTGGGATTGCAGTTCATACCACCTGGAATCAATGGAAAAATTCAATCACTGAATGTTTGTTTTTTCCGTCCTATAAAACATATTATCACATTATCTGCAGCTACGTCTTGAAGGATAGCCAGTTTCACGACATGTACGATAGACTGTTTGGCATTCGGTTGCATGCCATCACATTCCACCAGTTCTCATCACCCCGTTACAGCAATATGATTCTATATGCATTCTTTAAGAGTGGAAACATTTTTGATCACTGCGGCGCGCCATTTTTCATTCATGGTTCATGGTACAAATTAATGGTTTGCTTTGAACATTTCTTGAATGTCAACCACGTCTATATTGTGAAGTGTAATACACACACCCAATACAAGGTTGATCTTTGTATCGCCGGGATATTTATTTTGTGTTTCCCTTTTGATGCACATGTTGAGTCAGCAGCAGCTAATATTTTTCGAGTCATAATCGTTGACACAACACTTTCAAATGAGCTTTTCTAAAGTTGCGACCTCACTCTCAAGCGGTTCGTTGTGGGACTTCAAAAACACGTCCCACGCACAGAGCTCAAGAGTCTCACCTTATCAGAGGACATGCATCATGAACGTAGACGAATCGTTGCTCTCAGTTTGACAATAGCGGCCTTCTCTGCAACAGAGCTTTCCGTTTGTTTACTTGACCTTGCAAAACTGCTCATTCGGGTGTTAGAACAGATCTACGTTCAAGTGAATACTTCGCAGTCTGGCTACACCCACAGAAATAGCAGTCCCTGAAAAGAGTCGGTTAGAACACTTGTTCATCGGAGAAAGCTGGACTCTTTACAATCGGCTGGCGAAATTCGGGGACCGTGACAGAGTACATGACAGGGCGGACAACATCAGAAACATTATCCATCGCTCTGCTGATTTAATTTGCCCTCAGGCCTCATGACAGCATAAGAAACAACCTATTCTATGGTTGAATGGCAAATGTCGCTCCGTAATGAAATACAGGCAGGTGGCAATGCGAAGATTCAAGTCCACAACATCATTTCAGAACCTGTAAGTGTTTTATATAACGAGGACAAAGGCTGGACAAATAGTTATGCAGTAGAAAGCTGCATTGTGCCAACGGCTTTGCTACAGTGGTAACACCGGTTCCCGTCAGCTCACCGAAGTTAAGCGCTATCGGACTTGGCTAGCACTTGGATGGGTGACCATTTGGGTCCACCGAGTGCTGTCGCCAATTTGGGTGCACCCAGCCCTTGTGCGGTCAATAGAGAAGCTACCTGATTAAGAAGTAGCGGCTCTGGTCACGAAAACTGACAACGACAGGGAGAGCGGTATGCAGACCACATGCCGCTCCATATCCACATCCACTGACGCCTGTCGGCCGGTATCGTTGGCCCTTCCGAGGCCTGTTCGGACGGAGACAGGGAAAAGCTATATTATCATAGACAAACAAGAGCAACAGTTCGGGCTCATGAGGAGTGCAAGCGCGCCTTTTCTTCCGCGTTGGTGAGAACTTTAAGTTGCATCGTCAGTGTCCGAAGTTCGAAGTGGAAGATCATGAATGAGGGTACTAAAAATTAAGGAATGGTTCCCTCTCGACAAGTAGCAATGTAGAGTCGAGCCTGGAGGGCCTTTTGGAGTGTGGGTTTGTAGAGTGAAGTATCCTCACGTTTATGACTGAAAATCCCCATTATCTCGGTGAAAGGCTGATGGTGCAGATAGGTATAATGATTGGTGGAAATACCAACCTGGTGACATCTGAAACCAAGGGCATCCTCCATGAGGATTGCACGTCAGAATGTATTAATAACTTCTATCAATAATGCCTGATTTGTCATTGATGCACTAATTATTTTGTCCAGTGCAACTACAATAATCTAACCAGCGCTCCGTTGCTCAGCTATTCAAGATGGTGGACAGCGATGACCTTGTACTGGAACGTGTTTAACGAGAGACTAAGCAGCCTTTCCGTCTGCTGATCTCATGGGATACAAAACAGCCCTTCCAAACCTCCTGTGTTCCTCTACACAGTCACTGCGTTCCTTTTAAGCAACGGGGTGCCAAACTTAATGTCATCGGAAGAACAGATCGTCAAAAAGGATTTCCTCACTTTACAAGACACTGCGACAATGAATGCAATTTAGCGCAGGACATTGCCTATAAGTTTCGTAATTAAAACATTTACGCCAACAGTTCTCCTTTCCTTACTGACCAAATTTTAGCGATGAAATTTCCTTTTCATTTTCAGTACACGACCCATCCACAGCAGCGCCGAGTTCTACCGCATTAGGGTTCGTTAGCGACCTGGGCTACAGAGACGGGAATGCAGAGTGCTGAGAACAGTCTATTACGCCTTCGTGCTGGAATGACCATAACACCCGTATAATCTGCTCTGTATTTCAGAAATCCTTGGTTAAGTAGCATATGATGAATACATTAAGGGGATGTGCCAAAAGTCCTCTACTTTGGAAACTCCACTGATAAGATTGCCTCATAGACCTTTTGCTGGTCATATACGTGTGCTGTTTTGGTGGAGAGTGGATGCGTTAGAACACCAATCTACGTGTGAAGTAGCCGTAGAAATATATTCAGTAATCTAGATGCACTAGAATTTTTCTAGTCCCTTTAATTTCTTTCCGTGAGAGTAATTTCTTCTGTCCATTAATGTTAGTGACGCAACAAAACTACTTGTTGGCATGGCTAAAGTACACTCTAAATCAGAGAAAGCGACGCACCACGAAGGAATTACCCAAATCCGACGAAACTCGATAGATGTGATGTACATGCACATACAAATAAATGATTACAATTTCAATGAAATTGGATGACTTTTTCAGGAGAAAGAGCTTCACAAATTGAGCAAGTCAATAGCGCATTGGTCCACCTCTCGCCTGTATGCAGGCAGTTATTCGGTTTGGCACTGATTGATAGATGTCCTCCTCAGGGATATAGTGCCAAATTCTGCCCAGCTGGCGACTTAGATCGTCAAAATCCCGAGGTGGTTGGAGAAACATACGCATAATGCTCCAAATGTTCTCAGTTAGCTAGAGATCCGGTGACCTTGCTGGGCAAGGTAGGATTTAGCAAGAACGAAGACGAGCGGTAGAAACTCCCACTGCTTGCGGGTGGGCATTATCTTCCTGAAATGCAAACCCAGAATGGCTTGATATGATGGGCAACAAAACGGGTCATAGAATTTGTCCACGCCCGACTGTGCTGTAAGGATGTCGCGGATGACAACCAAAGGGTCTTGCTATGAAAAGAAATGGCATCCCTGACCATCACTCCTGGTTGTCTGGTTGGATGGATGGATGCAGACATTCATGTTGGTACCACACCATTATCTCCAGACATATCTTCGCCGGCCATCGGGGCTAATTTCATTTTGACATCACAGAAGACAGTTCTACTCCATTCAATGAGATTTCAGGGCGAAGAGGTGTCTGGAGACGCCCTGAGTTGCAGTGTCATACAAATCTACATCTACATCTACATCGATACTCCGCAAGCCACCTGACGGTGTGTGGCGGAGGGTACCTTGAGTACCTCTATCGGTTCTCCCTTCTATTCCAGTCTCGTATTGTTCGTGGAAAGAAGGATTGTCGGTATGCCTCTGTGTGGGCTCTAATCTCTCTGATTTTATCCTCATGGTCTCTTCGCGGGATATACGTAGGAGGGAGCAATATACTGCTGGACTCTTCGGTGAAGGTATGTTCTCGAAACTTTGACAAAAGCCCGTACCGAGCTACTGAGCGTCTCTCCTGTAGAGTCTTCCACTGGAGTTTATCTATCGTCTCCGTAATGCTTTCGCGATTACTAAATGATCCTGTAACGAAGCGCGCTGCTCTCCGTTGGATCTTCTCTATATCTTCTATCAACCCTAACTCGTACGGATCCCACACTGCTGAGCAGTATTCAAGCAGTGGGAGAACAAGCGTACTGTAACCTGCTTCCTTTGTTTTCGGATTGCATTTCCTTAGGATTCTTCCAATGAATCTCAGTCTGGCATCTGCTTTACCGACGATCAACATTATATGATCATTCCATTTTAAATCACTCCTAATGCGTACTCCCAGATAATTTATGGTATTAACTGCTTCCAGTAGCTGACCTGCTATTTTGTAGCTAAATGATAAAGGATCTATCTTTCTGTGTATTCGCAGCACATTACACTTGTCTACATTGAGATTCAATTGCCATTCCCTGCACCATTCGTCAATTTCCTGCAGATCCTCCTGCATTTCAGTACAATTTTCCATTGTTAAAACCTCTCGATATACCACAGCATCATCTGCAAAAAGCCTCAGTGAACTTCCGATGTCATCCACCAGGTCATTTATGTATATTGTGAATAGCTACGGTCCAATGACACTCCCCTGCGGCACACCTGAAATCACTCTTACTTCGGAAGACTTCTCTCCATTGAGAATGACATGCTGCGTCCTGTTATCTAGGAACTCCTCAATCCAATCACACAATTGGTCTGATAGTCCATATGCTCTTACTTTGTTCATTAAACGACTGTGGGGAACTGTATCGAACGCCTTGCGGAAGTCAAGAAACACGGCATCTACCTGTGAACCCGTGTCTATGGCCCTCTGAGTCTCGTGGACGAATAGCGCGAGCTGGGTTTCACATGACCGTCTTTTTCGAAACCCATGCTGATTCCTACAGAGTAGATTTCTAGTCTCCAGAAAAGTCATTATACTCGAACACAATACGTGTTCCAAAATTCTACAACTGATCGACGTTAGAGATATAGGTCTATAGTTCTGCACATCTGTTCGACGTCCCTTCTTGAAAACGGGGATGACCTGTGCCCTTTTCCAATCCTTTGGAACGCTACGCTCTTCTAGAGACCTACGGTACACCGCTGCAAGAAGGGGGGCAAAATCCTTCGCGTACTCTGTGTAAAATTGAACTGGTATCCCATCAGGTCCAGAGGCCTTTCCTCTTTTGAGCGATTTTAATTGTTTCTCTATCCCTCTGTCGTCTGTTTCGATATCTACCATTTTGTCATCTGTGCGACAATCTAGAGAAGGAACTACAGTGCAATCTTCCTCTGTGAAACAACTTTGGAAAAAGACATTTAGTATTTCGGCCTTTAGTCTGTCATCCTCTGTTTCAGTACCATTTTGGTCACAGAGTGTCTGGACATTTTTTTTTATCCACCTACCGCTTTGACATAAGACCAAAATTTCTTAGGATTTTCTGCCAAGTCAGTACATAGAACTTTACTTTCGAATTCATTGAACGCCTCTCGCATAGCCCTCCTCACACTACATTTCGCTTCGCGTAATTTTTGTTTGTCTGCAAGGCTTTGGCTATGTTTATGTTTGCTGTGAAGTTCTCTTTGCTTCCGCAGCAGTTTTCTAACTCGGTTGTTGTACCACGGTGGCTCTTTTCCATCTCTTACGATCTTGCTTGGCACATACTCATCTAACGCATTATGTACGACGGTTTTGAACTTTGTCCACTGATCCTCAACACTATCTGTACTTGAGACAAAACTTTTGTGTTGAGCCAACAGGTACTCTGAAAACAGCTTTTTGTCACTTTTTCTAAACAGAAAAATCTTCCTACCCTTTTTAATATTCCTATTTACGGCTGAAATCATCGATGCCGTAACCGCTTTATGATCGCTGATTCCCTGTTCTGCGTTAACTTTTTCAAATAGTTCGGGTCTGTTTGTCACCAGAAGGTCTAATATGTTATCGCCACGAGTCGGTTCTCTGTTTAACTGCTCAAGGTAGTTTTCAGATAAAGCACTTAAAAAAATTTCACTCGATTCTTTGTCCCTGCCACCCGTTATGAACGTCTGAGTCTCCCAGTCTATATCCGGCAAATTAAAATATCCACCCAGAACTATAACATGGTGGGGAAATCTACTCGAAATATTTTCCAAATTATCCTTCAGGTGCTCAGCCACAACAGCTGCTGAGCCAGGGGGCCTATAGAGACATCCAATTACCATGTCTGAGCCTGCTTTAACCGTGACCTTCACCCAAATCATTTCACATTTCGGATCTCCGTCAATTTCCTTCGATACTATTGCACTTCTTATCGCTATAAACACGCCTCCCCCTTCACTGTCCAGCCTGTCTCTGCGGTATACATTCCAATCTGAGTTTAGGATTTCATTACTGTTTACGTCTGGTTTCAGCCAACTTTCTGTCCCTAGTACTATATGGGCGTTGTGACCGTTTATTAATGAGAGCAGTTCTGGGACCTTTCTGTAGACGCTCCTGCAGTTTACTATTAGCACATTAATATTGTTATTCCCTGTTGCATTTCGCATACTCCTACCTTGCCGCGTCTCAGGAGGCGTCTTGTCGGGCCTAGGGAGGGGATTCTCTAACCTAAAAAACCCCCAAGTGCACTCCACACGTACTCCGCTACCCTTGTAGCCGCTTCCGGCGTGTAGTGCACGCCTGAACTATTCAGGGGGACCCTATATTTCTCCACTCGATAGCGGAGGTCGAGAAATTTGCACCCCAGATCTCCGCAGAATCGTCTGAGCCTCTGGTTTAAGCCTCCCACTCGGCTCCAAACCAGAGGACCGCGATCGGTTCTGGGAACGATACTACAAATAGTTAGCTCTGATTTCACCCCGCGAGCGAGGCTTTCCGCCTTCACCAATTCCGCCAACCGTCTGTACGAACTGAGGATGACCTCTGAACCCAGACGGCAGGAGTCATTGGTGCCGACATGAGCAACAATTTGCAGTCGGGTGCACCCAGTGCTCTCTATCGCTGCCGGTAGGGCCTCCTCCACATCTCGGATGAGACCCCCCGGTAAGCAGACAGAGTGAACACTGGCCTTCTTCCCCGACCTTCCCGCTATTTCCCTAAGGGGGGAAGGTCGGGGAAGAAGGCCAGTGTCTGTCTGTCGCGCGTCATTCGTCCCGACAACCAGAAGTGATGGTCTGGGGTGCCTTTTCTTTTCATAATAGGACAGCTTTGGTTGTCATTCAGGTACCCTTACAGTACAGTGGCACGTTGACGATATTCTACGCCTTGTTTTGTAATCCTTCATGGTAAACCATCCTGGGCTTACATTTCAGCAAGATAATGCCCAACCGTACACTGTGAGAGTTTCTATTGCTTGTCTTCGTATTTGCCAAAAAGGTAGCCAGATATCTCTCCAGCTGAGAATGTTTGGAGCATTATGGACAGGGCCCTCCAACCATCTTGGGATTTTGGCTATATAGCTCGCCAAGAATTTGACACGATGATCCTCACGAGGACATCCAATAACTCTATCAATCAATATCTATCCGAATAACTGCTTGCGTAAGGACCAGTGGCAGACCAATGCGTTATTGACTTTCTCAGTTTACGGATTTCTTTCTCTTGAATACGTCATTCAGTTTTTTCTGAAACTGTAGTCATTTGTTTGTCTGTGCATGTATATCACGCTACCGGTTTCAGTCCTATTTGGATGATTCCTTCGTGGTACGTCTTCTTTTTTGTCTTAGGGTGTACGTGTACTTGTTTGTACACGATCATTATAGGAGCGGTAGCCATAAAGTTACAATTATCATCTCGTAACAATGAAGTTGAATTATTAATATTTCGTTTTTTTACAGGTACGTGTCTGGAGTCCCGATAGACATTGGAATTCCCGTACCGCAACGCCTTAGCGCGCCGCTAGAGGACTAAAAACGAAAAATGACGCAGCCCATTTCTCAAGTGGTGCATCATACGGAAATTCGCTTTTTTACCTTTGAAGGGAAACAACACTGTAACAGTCCATGTTGAGTTGATGGAAGTGTACGAATACAACGCACCATCATATTAGGTTGGTGCATAAGTTCGTAGTGGTTAAGTTTTGCATGTTGGTATTCTGGTTTCTATGGTTTTATTTAGCGATGGTCATTTATTATTTGTAGTTCATATTTGCTATTGGAGTATACATGGTGTTATTTTGTCATTGGTAGATAGCGAGTGGAGCTATGGACGCTAGGAAATGCAGTGCAAAGTGGAGAAATCGAGCATTTCGAGTTATTCTTATTTTTGAGTTCAAAAGACGGGTGACAGCAGCGGAGATAGCCAGAAACCTAGGCGTGTATGCCACTAGTCAGAGCACGGCAAGAAAATGGTTTTCTCGTTTGAAGAAGCATCGTTTTAACGTTAGTGACTCTCCAGGTTCAGAAAGACCTTCGGGATTTGATGAACAGAGTTTAAACTCATTAATCCACAATGATCGGCAATAGTGTACTCGAGAGCTGGGAAATGTGATGAACTCTGATCATTCCACCATCGTGCGGTATTTGCATACAAGGGGGAGAATTCAAAAATTGGGTGTATATACACTACATGCTCTAAGCCAAAATAACAAAGATCATTGGGTGGACATATGTTTGTCTCTACCTGTTCATCACCAATTGGCTGGTGAACAACACCGGCCATTCCTGTTCTGCATCGTTACTGGTGACGAGAAATGGTGTCTTTATGCTAACATAAGGAAAAGAGAGGAACGGTTGAGCCCAAACGAAGCAACAACTCTCCTTACACAGACCCGAGCGCATCCACAAAAAATAATGTTATGCATGTGGTGGAACAGCGACGGTGTGTTGTACTTCTAACTGCTGCCCCGAGGTATAACCATCACATGACATATATTGTCAACAACAGAGACGTCCTGCAGACGCAGTCCAAGAACAACGACCAGGAAGACTATGTGAAGTGATGCTACTCCACGATAACGCCCGTCCGCATTCTGCTAGACTGATCAAAATACTAAAGAGGAGTTGGATTGGGAATTCATTCCACGTCCACCTTTTTCACCTAATCTTGCACCCTCAGTTTTCCACCTTTCCCTTTCTCTACCGAACAACCTTCAAGCAACTTCCTTGCCGGATGAAAATACACTCCGAACATGGCTAGACGTGTTCTTCGCCTCAAAACCACGTGATTTCTACAGTCGTGGAATCTAAAAGTTACCCCAGCGTTGACAGACTGGCCGCTGACTTCCATGACTGCTCACATCCATTAAGCTCGCCGAGCCGAGACAGCTGTGGAAATGTTGTAACAGTGCAGTCCAAATCTGACGACTTTTTAACCCCCTAATCACATTCGACGAATGCTGGATTTATCACTATGACCCAAAAACAAAGAACCAACGCAAGTAGAGGGAGCATACAGATTCATCCCTGCCGAAAAATGCGAAGACCCTACCATCATCAGGCAAGATAGATCGGTTATTTTTGGGACCACCATGGTTCGGTGCTGACAAATTACTCTCGTATGGAGAAAACCATCTCAGGAGGATCTACCGAAATATTTTGACGAGGTCCACTCCCATTCCTAACACATGTGAAAGACCTTCCACTTAACAGTCATAAAAAAGAATTGGGACCTTTTGCAGACAATGCTGTGCTATAATAAATCTGAAAAAGAGAGGAAACGATGGAAAATTTTATTAATAATGTTTTTCAAAGAATTCTTAAGTGGTTCTGTCAGAAGGCGCTCACTCTCAATTTTGAGGAAACAAACTATATTCAGCTCAGTATAACAGACAGATCTGTCACAATTGATGTAATACATAAACAGGAGTCGGTAAACCAGGTAGAATGTTCAAAATTTTAGAGTTTACGTACTGATGAAAACTTGAATTAGAAAAAGCATATTACTGATCTGTTCAAACAGTTGTGTTCAACTGTTCTTTGCATAATTGCTAGCTTTGGAAACAAACAAATCAGCCTCCTAACACATTTTGCTCATTTTCACTGACTAATATCTTACGGAAAAATTTTCTAATGTTACTCATTACTTAGAAAGTAAGCACTGATTGCAAAACATGGTACAATACAATTAATATTTGGTGTTCACTTGCGATCATCTCGTATGCTCCATCTCAAGGAGTGACGCATTTTAACTAAATGTACAGGGTGTAACGGGTATATGGGCAGATATTTTATATGTGGTACCTTAATACGCATACACATCAGTGAGTTGGCTGCTTTTTCTGTGCGACTGGCAGTCATCACACAAACACGTCCCAAATTTTACGATCTGATGTTTTCTCCATTGTCGTATCTAGGAAGCAAAGTGAACGGTTTCCTAGGACAGAATAGACTTGTCTATGCATACAACTCTAGATCAAGAAATGCCCTACATTACTCATTGTTAAAGCTACCAGCGACTCAGAAAGGACACTGAATAAGCATCTTTTGCCCAATAACATAAAATATCTAACAGAAAATCATTTCCTCTGAGCAACCAACCCCTTGTATTCGATATACGAAATTTTATTTAAAAACTGGTAAGGTACAAAAAAGTTTTAAGTGCAGTTGTACGAGAAGGACGGAAAACTGTTTCGTTCATTAATGTTAAATTTAAAAACTTAAAAATGGCCAGCATGTAGCCATCCACTGAAACTATTCATGTATACATATCGTGTAAACTGACTCGCCCCACATGTTTTCTATATGTTCAACATATGTGTGTACAAATGTGTGTGAGCTCCTAAGGGACCTTACTGCTTAGGTCATGGGTCCCTAGACTTACACACTACTTAAACTAACTTATGCTAAGAACAATACACACACCCATGCCCGAGGGAGGACTCGAACCTCCGGCGGGAGGGGCCACTCAGTCCGTGAAAAAAATCTTTCAAATAGTCTGTGGCGTATGGCATATTCCATTAGCTAGCCTACTGTCAAGAGGAAGTATCATGGGAAGCTCTCAAAGAGACTGAAACTTCATGGAAAATTAAAACTGCATGCCCAACTGGGACCTGAACTAAGGACCTTTGCCTTTCACAGGCAAGTGCGCTACGTTCGGCTTTTTGTCCCTTCCCCCAAAAGGGTAGTTTTGCACCACGACAACGCTCCAACTCATTCCGCACTGGACGCTTCTTTCGGATATAAAATTTTGCCTGGGTATTCTGATGATATGACACCTAGTGTTTTCTTAATCTTCCCTCAAATGAAAAAACCATTGCATAGCAGGAATTTCCAGAAAGAGGAAGAGCTGATTTATTAGGTGGAACGTTTGCTGGACAGCCTAAATGCCGACACGTACACTGATCAGCCAGAACATTATGACCACCGACCTACTATCGATATAACCCGTCCAGGCTATAGCATCGTCACCTGGCGAGGAATGACTGCTAGTCAGACACACATACGATGCATGTGATATCAGTGAGCGAGCTGTCCGTGAACAGAATGTCGCAGGATTACAATCTATCTGAGTTTGACCGAGGGCAGATTGTGATGTCCCAGAGGTTCGGCACGAGCATTTCAGAAACTGCGCGAGTTGTCGCGTGTTCAAGGATGATGATTATGTTGGTTTGCGGGGCGCTCAACACCGAGGTCATCAAAGCCCGTACAAGTCCCCAATCTTTCCAGTTCCAATCTCGTCACTTCACGAATGTTGACGAGGTGATGAGGACAATATAAACACCCAGTCCGTGGGCGGAGAAAATCTCCGATCCGGTCGGGAATCGAACCTGGGACCCCGTGATCCAGAGGTTGGTGTTCGAGGAGTGCTGTGATGAGTGTTTTCTACACGTGGCAAAACCAAGGTGAAACCAGGTCCAGACGCCGTGGGGTTGGACGGCCACCCTTCCTTACGGATGTCGGACGTCGTAGGCTGGGCAGACTGGTGAAACAGGACAGGCGGTGAAATGTGATGGAACTAACATCAGACTGTAATGCTGTGTCTGTGTCTGTACACCCAGTGCACCAAACACTACCAACGATGGAGCTCTGCAGCCGTCCACCCATTCATGTGCCAGTGTTAACGCCATGACATTGGCATGTGACAATCGGCACCGGACGTTGGCGCAGTGTCAGAGCATTGCATGGTCTGATGAATCCCGATACATTCTTGATCATGCCATTCGGAGGGAACGAATCCGTCGTCTTCCAGTGGAACAGCTGGTGGCGGCTGCGTTCTGCCCCAGGAAACATGTAAGTGGGCATCCATGGGTCCAGTGGAGCTCGTGCAAGTCACCATGACAGCCAAGGAGTATAATACACTGGTTGCAGACAATATACACCCCTTACTGACGGCCGGCCGATGTGGCCGAGCGGTTCTAGGCGCTACAGTCTGGAACCGCGCGACCGCTACGGTCACAGGTTCGAATCCTGCCTCGGGCATGGATGTGTGTGATGTCCTTAGGTTAGTTACGTTTAAGTGGTTCTAAGTACTAGGGTACTGATGACCTCAGAAGTTAAGTCCCATAATGCTCAGACCCATTGGAGCCTCACTGACGATCGTGTTTCCCGATGGCAATGGAATTTTTCAGCAAGAGGAGGAGGAGGAGGAGAAGAAGATTAGTGTTTAACGTCCCGTCTACAACGAGGTCATTAGAGATGGAGCGTAAGTTCGGATTATGGAAGGCTGGGGAAGGTAATCGGCCGTGCCCTTTCAATGGAACCAACCCGTTATTTGCCTGAAGTGGTTTGATGAACACAGTGGCGAGTTCTGATTGGTATGCTGTTCTCCCAACTCGCCAGATATGAACCCATCGAACACATCTGTGATGTGATTGAACGTGGCGTCGGAGCGCATCGCCCCCCTCCCCGGAATTTATGGGATGTGTGTGGTTTGTGTGTGCATATGTGGTGCCAATTCTCTCCAGCGACCTACCAAAGCCTCATTGCTCCCATGCCGCGACACGTCATCGCTGTTATCAATGCCAAAGGTGGACATACCGGGTAGTAGGTAGGTGGTCATCAAGTCTGGCTGATCAGTGTACATCCAAGTTCTCGGCCAAGTCATTCATCGTTCAGAAAAATGGGTCACAATCAAGGATAAATATGCAGAGAAGGACTGACACCACAACAAGTTTCATGGTCGGTGATTGAAGGTGATTGAGCTGGTAAATAAAGCGTAATGAATTAGTCATTAACGACGTTAACATATTATATTAGTCGAATTGGCCAGCTGAATGCATGATATTAGCCTGACCTTTGTGTTGGGCCCAGTAGAGCAGCGAGGGCACGCGCGACGTGTGGCTGGACGGGCAGTCCTCGAAGCGCGCGCGCGCGTCCAGCCCCACCGTCTCTCGGTTCGCCTTCACTCCGCACAGCAGCGCCGTCGCACACGCCGAAGACTCGCCCGTCTGCGCGTCGGCGTTGTACGTCTGCAACGACCACACTGACGCTAGTACTCTCCATGCCACGAAAACATCACTCCTGTTACCATCTTCGAATTAATGTTCCTAGTTCGAAGTGACTATATGTAAGTTATATATGTAAGCCTATAATCATTGTTTTATTTATCCTGGCAATTTTAGGGCTATCGGGCAATTTCTTACATCAAACCAAATTATTCTGAATATTTTTCATTACTTTCAGTACAATAAGCATATTACAAATCACAACTAATATACATTATCATAAAATGTCATAAAAAGTACAGAAAGAAAAAAAAACCTTCGTATATCCATAATTAAAACGGACGACTTGGGACGTCACCTGGTATAATATATGTTAAAAAATGATGCAATTCCTCCAGGTGTATTAAGGTGTTGGTTTTATTGGCAACTAGTTTCGATGTTGTTACAACATCATCTTCAGGCCCATGTGTCTAACACATACTATTACTGAAACTTCCTGGCAGATTAAAACTGTGTGCCCGACCGAGACTCGAACTCGGGACCTTTGCCTTTCGCGGGCAAGTGCTCTACCATCTGAGCTACCGAAGCACGACCCACGCCCGGTCCTCACAGCGGTCGAGCACTTCAGTTCGGCGCTAGCGACCGTGCGAAGCGGAGGTCCGATACTTCCGCCTGTGCGGCGTGTGCGAGTGTTTGTTTACTTGTGGACTTAGTCTGCGCGCGGGCTAGTAACAACTAACAACGATCATGGCGAACAAGTACAGGAAAACTACATTACGATTCAATTTCTGCAAAGACGACGAACGACCAAAGGCTTTAGCAGTGGAACGATTCATTCGAGAGGAAGGCAAGATACCGCCAAACGATATTGTCGGAATTCACCTGTCCATCATTAGTCCCACGGTGTATGTTAAGATGGTAAATGACGCGGCGTGTGAGAGAATTCTACAGGCGAAAAAAGCAGGTCTCCGATTTTGCCATAGTGACGGGAATGTCGGCACGGTAACTGTAGAACATGCTGGTCTGGGTGTACGGACAATACGTGTTTTTGAGCTGCCATTTGAGCTCCAGGCTGAAGAAGTTATCGAGGCTTTTAAGCCATACGGCACGGTACATGGTCACACGGCAGAACGCTGGACACAATTCGCCACGTACCCCGTTCTTAACGGAGTGCGACAGATCACTATTGATCTTCAGAAGCATGTACCGTCCTATCTGACAATTGGTGGTTGTCGGGCGGTGGTGATTTACGATGGTCAACCACGTACATGTTCTGGCTGTGGCCAGGAGGGACACCTCAGGTCGAACTGTATGCAACGGCGGATTACGCAACTGCCTTCAGATGTGCGGGAGCCGTCGCCGGCGATGACAGTACTACCGACCACCTATGCCAAAGCCCTCACTGCGTCCGCTGATGACCGAAAGGACACAGCCCCGGTGGAAGATCAAGATGGCACTCTCCGAAACCTTGTCGCAGACGTCGGGATGACAGAGGATGCTGCTCCATCGAGCATACGATCTACGGCGACAACATCAGATGAGACCGAACTCCCGCCAAGTACACCGATATTACACGAAGCAGTTCCAGTCACTACGGATGCTGTTCCGTCTGGAACGCACTCTGAGACGACAACATCAGTTTCGACCGAACTCCCGCCAAGTACGACGATGGGACTCGAAACACTTCCACTTCCTACGGATGCTTTTCTGTCGGGCAGCCGTGATTCCCTACAATCTGAGGACACGGAAGGAAGATCACGCAAACAACGTTCCCCGAAAAGGAGGAAACGGCGGCGTCGCACGACATCTCCTCGGGATGACTCCCCTTGCCCCGACGACGATGTGCATGTGGACCAAGACGACACAACAGCCTCTACGAAACAGGATGAGGCAATGGGAACTGTTCGATCAGACCCACAGCGGTCTGTCACATTGACGGCACCGGGACGTGATGATGCTGAAGAGGAATCACAGCCAGTTGGCGCTCCAGACGCAGATGCTGTAGCTATGGACACGAATATATCACAGCCTGAAAAGATGTGGTATGACGATATTGAGGAGGCGCCAGACGTCATACAGAGGCAGCCGGCACTCAAGAAGACGGCCTAATAATTGCTGAAGGTGAAGGGAGAGGGGCGAGAGAACGTCTTCTAACTCAGCCCCCAGCGCCGATGCAGGGAGATGTTGTTGCGCCTCGACAGAGTGGGATTCAACGCCATGCGAACCGTATTGCGACATTAAATATAAATGACGTGCGTTCACCGGCCAAAATACACCTACTGAAGGAAACTATTTGGGCATCTGATGTAGATATTGCTTTGCTGCAGGAAGTCCACATAGCTGCACTCCCAGACATCGCAGGCTACCAATCCTATTCGTCACATGGAGATCACAATGGGAGTGGGGTGGCAGTTTACGTGCGAGATGGCTTCCCAGTGGAAAACGTGTGTTATCTTCCGTCGGTCAGAGGAATGGCTTTCACGACGTTTGGGACACGCATCATCAATCTTTATGCACCGTCGGGAAATATTCAGCGGCGGGAAAGGGCGCGATTTTATGCAGAGGACATTGCCCCACTATTCTATGGACGTTATGAATGTGTAATAATTGATGGAGATTTCAACTGTGTTCTCAGCCAGAAAGACCAATGGCCGCAAGCAAACATCAGCCAGGAGTTGCGAATCGTTGTCAACGACCTTGTACTTAGTGACACGTGGGAATTACGACATGGAGATGCACCGGGGTACACCTATGTGACAAGTCATTCGGCGAGCAGATTAGATCGCATTTATATCTCACGGGCTCATGCAAATGATGTCCAGGATGCGGAACGCTGGCCATTGGCATTTTCCGATCACAGCGCTTACATCTGTACGGTGCTTCTTCCCCGTAGAGAGGTGTGGAACAGTAAGGCCCCGTGGAAACTAAACATTCAACATCTACATGATCCTGAATGCCGCCAACGGATCCTTGAGACATGGATGATGTGCGAGCGAAGGGTTGGAAGGTATACGACGATGCTTGATTGGTGGCTGACTTGTGCTAAACCGGCGCTTCGCCGTACGTTCATATCATATAGCAGGGAGATGGCAGAATGGCACCGCGGTACGACCGACTTTTATTTTGCAGCGCTGCGCGACCTGGACGATGGTCCGCCGGGACAGGACGTCTGGATCGAACGCAAAAGGATAAAAGCTAAACTAGTGGCTTTAGCTCGGAAACATCTTCAGGGAACCATGGTGCGCGCCAGATGTCACGATACGATAAGGCACGAGATTACTTCCATGCACCACGTCGTGAATGAACGAAAGCACCGACGACACGTTCTGGTACAGGAATTAATTACCTGCAAAGACCGAAGAGTGACGCGTCAAGCGGACATTGTCTCTGCATTCGTCGACCATTACCAATACATCTATCGGGAAAGAAGCAGCCCATGTCGATGACCTCGACCGTATAGCCACATACGTCTCCCGCACACTGACGGTGGAAGCCGCGGGAACCTTACTGGAAGCCATTAGCTGTGAGGAAGTACATGATGCGATCGCACAAGGTGCGTTGAATCGGTCCCCAGGCATTGATGGGCTTCCTGCTGAATTTTATCGAGAATTTCGCAACGAAATGGCACCGCGATGTACGGAAATGTACAACGAGATGTTAAATTCCGATGCGCCTATTCCACCGGTTTTTATGGAAGGCCTCTTGGTGCCAGTACATAAACCGAAGCCAGGAATTACGGTCACACATTACCGCCCCATCACCCTGCTTAATGCCGACTATAAGATCTTTGCACGGTTGCTTGCGTCGCGATGTCGTATGTTAATTCGTAGCGTTCTCTCTCCAGAACAGACAAAATCGGGTGGATCGGCGAATGTGCAAACAGCTACTGGCGAATGCCGTGATGTGATAGCGCTGGCTGAGGAGTGCCGGCTTAAAGCGGCGATGGTGGCGGTTGATTTTGACAGTGCTTTTGATAAGGTGCGCCACAACTATCTGTACGCTGTACTGGAACAAATGGGATTTCCAGACCTTTTACTGGTCTCATTAGAAGGATTTATGGGGGTGCACAATCCTTGGTACAGGTTAATGGGCGTATAGCAGGGCCCATTCAAATTCGACGATCCATTCGACAGGGCTGCCCTCTTTCGATGCTGCTGTTCGCGATAGCGTTGGAACCATTAATTGGGAGGCTAACCAATTCTCTTTCTGGGATGGAACTGCGGGGCTACACCTTCAAATGTCGTGCCTATGCGGACGACCACCTGCTGCTCGTTCGTTCTGAGGAAGAGGTTAAGACGGTCCTTGAACTGTTGTTGGACCACAATGTGACGGCGGGTAGTGCAGTGAACATGAACAAATCGGCGTCAATGCCGGTTGGAAGGGGCCTAACGCCGGAAGAAATCAGTCCGTTTCCTTATGTGCAACGATTCCGCTATCTCGGCATAGACTTTACCTCATCTGTAAAACATACTGCGGCAGTTAACTACCGACGTATTTTGCAGACAACACGTACCATGGTCCGAAAACATCTCCTACGGCGCCTTGATCCTTTGCAGCGAGTCGAGTATCTGAACACTTACGTGGTTTCTCGAATGGTGCATATTTCGCAGATCCTGCCACTACCACTCATGCTCGGACGTCGACTTCTATCAGCACTATGCTATTTTGTGATGATTGGATCGCCCCTCAAGGTGCGATACGAAACGCTCACGCTCCCTACGGACAAGGGGGGACTCGGACTTACGAATGTTCACTGCCGAGCGACGGCGCTCCTTCTAGCCACGATGTACAAGCAATGGCGTAGTGGACGTGATTCCCTTACATCCCGCTTACTGGATCTCCTGGTTACAGCGTCCCTCACACCTCTGGTGGCGGTGCGCAACATTACGCCACATTTTGCGCATGTATCAACATTTATCGTGGAACTTAGTTATATCAGAGACGAGCTTCCGCGTACGAGACCGCCATGCGCGAAGGATTTTTATGTTTGGCTGCTGCGACGGATAAGTCGTCATTGAACTGAAACACCCCAGGTTGCATTGGCCGAAGATTTGGAGACATGTGCACCAAAAATTCCTTCCTACCTTCGTTCGGGCACTGTGGTTCTCTGTCGCCTGTAGCAAGTTCAACACCAACCAACGGCTCCATTCAATTGGACTAGTGGACACTCCACTATGCCCGAAATGTCGCCAAGTGGATGACGACCATCACCGCTTAACTTTTATCGCGGCGGAGGACGTCTGGCTCTTAGGGAGACAGATGGTGGCTTGCTACCTCCGTGTGACCCCGCAACATATTACACCTGCTTCCTTCTTACATCCAGAGAGTGACTTCTTTCCGGAAACTAAATCACAGTCGATCATCTGGGTCAAAGGTTGGACGATCGCGTACCTCTATGGGGATGCTGCCAAGTCGCGACTTGACTTTTGGTATTTCTTTCAGCAAGCCTACAATGAGGTTCATAGATGGTCACACTATCGGAAAACCTTTGCCAACTATCTTCAGGCAGTCTTCCACGACCCTCCACGCAGTTGGGATGTGCCAGGTGCAGTCGGTGTGCACATTTGACAGCTGATAATGAACCTCACGTTTCTCTCACCACTCAATATGTAATTCACATACTATACGATGAAATGATCTACATGTTCCTTTTAACAGAGTGATCTTTATTGAAAATAAATAAATAAATAAATAAAAACAACATCCCTGTTCCTTTAAATTTGTTATTTGTTTTAATTTTTTTTTTTTTTTTTTTTTTTGGCAGAGGATACGTTTCATTTAGTGTTTGTGAACTGCCTAATTTTGTATCCAAATAGAATACCAATTAAAAAACATAAAAATAAAAAAATAAAAAAAGATGGTAGAAAAAAACAAAAAAGCGTGTTCGGTCAGAGGGTTAGCTGCCCTCCGTAGTAAAAAAAAAAAAAAAAAAAAAAAGAGATGATAGAGCACTTGCTCGCAAAAGGCAAAGGTCTCAAGTTCGAGTCTCGGTCGGGCACACAGTTTTAATCTGCCAGGAAGTTTCATATCAGCGCACACTCCACTGCAGAGTCAAAATCTCATTCTACATACGAGGTGCATTCAAGTTCTAAGGCCTCCGATTTTTTTTCTCTGGACTGGAAAGAGATACAAACATGCGCATTGTTTTAAAATGAGGCCGCGTTCATTGTCAATACGTCCCAGAGATGGCAGCACCGTACGGCAGATGGAATTTTACTGCCAGTGGCGAGAATGAGAACTGTTTTAAATACTTAAAATGGCGACGTTTTCCTTACTTGAACAGCGTGCAATCATTCGTTTACTGAATTTGCGTGGTATGAAACCAATTGAAATTCATCGACAGTTGAAGGAGACATGTGGTGATGGAGTTATGGATGTGTCGAAAGTGCGTTCGTGGGTGCAACAGTTTAATGAAGGCAGAACATCGTGTGACAACAAACCGAAACAACCTTGGGCTCGCACAAGTCAGTCTGATGACATGATCGAGAAAGTGGAGAGAATTGTTTTGGGGGATCGCCGAATGACTGTTGAACAGATAGCCTCCAGAGTTGGCATTTCTGTGGGTTCTGTGCACACAATCCTGCATGACGACCTGAAAATGCGAAAAGTGTCATCCAGGTGGGTGCCACGAATGCTGACGGACGACCACATGGCTGCCCGTGTGGCATGTTGCCAAGCAATGTTGACGCGCAACGACAGCATGAATGGGACTTTCTTTTCGTCGGTTGTGACAATGGATGAGACGTGGATGCCATTTTTCAATCCAGAAACAAAGCGCCAGTCAGCTCAATGGAAGCACACAGATTCACCGCCACCAAAAAAATTTCGGGTAACCGCCAGTGCTGAAAAAATGATGGTGTCCATGTTCTGGGACAGCGAGGGCGTAATCCTTACCCATTGAGTTCCAAAGGGCACTACGGTAACAGGTGCATCCTACGAAAATGTTTTGAAGAACAAATTCCTTCCTGCACTGCAACAAAAACGTCCGGGAAGGGCCGCGCGTGTGCTGTTTCACCAAGACAACGCACCCGCACATCGAGCTAACGTTACGCAACAGTTTCTCCGTGATAACAACTTTGAAGTGATTCCTCATGCTCCCTACTCACCTGACCTGTCTCCTAGTGACTTTTGGCTTTTTCCAACAATGAAAGACCCTCTCCGTGGCCGCACATTCACCAGCCGTGCTGCTATTGCCTCAGCGATTTTCCAGTGGTCAAAACAGACTCCTAAAGAAGCCTTCGCCGCTGCCATGGAATCATGGCGTCAGCGTTGTGAAAAATGTGTACGTCTGCAGGGCGATTACGTCGAGAAGTAACGCTAGTTTCATCGATTTCGGGTGAGTAGTTAATTAGAAAAAAAATCGGAGGCCTTAGAACTTGAATGCACCTCGTACTATTACTGTCAACAAGTATGGGCCTGAAGATGATGTAACAACATCGAAACTAGTTGCCAAAAAAACCAACACCTTAATACAGCTGGAGGAATTACGTCATTTTTTAACATAGAAAAAAACTATTTACATTAGTTCATGAGATGTACAACAATAGATACAAATTACAGGAGGTAGATTTAAACCATGAAGGCCAGCAACAACGGACATGACAGAAGGTTGGGGGGCAAGAATGAGAGAAAAAGGAACGTGATGAAACATAATTAATGAAGATAGGGAAAAATAAAGTTAGGTGAATGAAAAGAGAAAAAGTGGGAGAAGATGGGGGCATTTGCTTTACTATCTGACAGAGGGAAAAGTGGCCATAAAGTAAGTCCAAACAGTATTCGTCTAGCGGTATATTTTGTTTTTTCAAAAAGTAAAGCTGTGGCACCCGAAAAGAAGCGAATATAAAACATGAAGACCCAGTCCTATAAAAAGTAGCACAGTAAATCACTTTTATTGTAAAACAGGGAAAAAGATACATTAATAGCGATAATAAGGTTAACAAAGCAGAAAGCATCTTAAAAATGTTACTTTATAAAGTATTCGTCCACCATCTGAATATGCCTAAAATTCGCGCCCAGGGGTGAAACTTCAATGCTGACTCACAGCACACTCTAGCGTCAACCGTCTACAACAACGGTCTGCCACCTGTTGTTTTGAGAGGCGTCGGGCCAGTGCAGTTTGCAACAACGGTCGTAGTGAGACGATCCTAACTGAGAGAGATCTTATTCTACGCTTGCATAATCAGTAAAAATCCTCTTACGATGCAGTCTCATCTTGCTGTTAACACCTTAAATTCTTATGAAGTGTTATGATGACATGTAATATAACGGGGCATCACAAAAGTAATCGCCATAGCTGTTAATACATTTATCCCACTTTGAGACAAGATGATCAATGCCTTCGTGGAAAAATGTCTGTGGCTGCCCACGGAACCGTGTTTGCGCCTCTTCTTCCGAAGCAAATCATTGGCCACGAATGACGTTTTCAGAGCTCCAAAAATATCAAAATCGCATGAGGAGAGATCAGGACTGTATGGAGGATGTCTAAGAGCTTTCCAGTGAAACTTCTATAGCGTAGTCGAAATAACGTTAGAAAGATGTCATTATCCTGCAACAGAGTGATGGCGTCAGTCAATGTTCCAGGGCGTTTCTACTTGATAGCGCGCTTCAGTTTTTGGAAAGTGTCTTTTAAAGTACGTTAAGTATCTTTAACCCTAGTCTGATGTTTTCAAAAAATGGTTCAAATGGCTCTGAGCACTATGGGACTTCACTTCCGAGTTCATCAGTCCCCTAGAACTTAGAACTACTTAAACCTAACTAACCTAAAGACACCACACACATCCATGCCCGAGGCAGGATTCGAACCTGCGACCGTAGTGTCTGATGTTTTCATTTCCTATTTCGTCTCTGACGCTATATCCAGCCGCTCGACAGGGGAACTTCATTTTTGTTGTTGCAATATCTCTCTTCTTCTTCTTCTTCTTCTTCTTCTTCTTCTTTAGAGCTTAATTCTCACAAACATACATCAAAGGCACTTCCATCACTGTATATAATTTCATTTGTGTGTCTTTTCTTGTTTTGTAGGTGATCATTGTGTTCAAAGTGTCATATGTCAACTGGGAATTATCTAATATATTCCTCAGATTCTCATCTTAATCATAAGCAATCAAACATTATAAACAGATAAATTTCTGGCCTGTTGGATTATGTCATTATTAGTTACAATCTTGTTACAGACTGGTTGCTTTCCCTTGAATATCATTAGCCTTGAATTACTGAAAAGTAGCTTAAGCTGAAAAGTTGATGAGTGGGCAGTTGTACGTCGGTCTCGTTGCCTGCATGTAAGATTTAACCGTCAGAACGTAACATAGTGTTACAATTGTCATGACAGTTCTAAAATGTTTATTGTTTTTAATATTTATTGTCATTGTTTTGCCAGTCTTTTATAGCTGAGTCTACATAGATATTAAAAACAGTTCGGTGATAATGGGCATTGTTGTTTCAACACTCTGGTTTACAATATCATCCGAGGATCATCTTCCCTCGTCGTCAACACATATGAGAGTATCGATATATTACCTGTATATGAGTTCTGTTAGATTGTGTGGGTAGCTCTTGTCCTTCATTCCCTTATCTTAACTCACTAATTCTTACAGCGTAGGCTCGAGATGGAAGCGTTCCGCCAGTTAATTACTTAGTTGGATGGTTATTGGCATATCCCGTGGATAATATTTGCGGCAGCTCCCTGTGATGTGGAATGTATCAGTAGATTTACAGAGGAGATACTTTAAACACTTAAATCTGTGAGAGATGCCAGTCAGTCGTGTCTTCATAGCTCAGTCGGTAAAAGCATTGTCCGCGAAAGACGAAGTTCCGTGTTTAACGCGAGGTCTAGAACACAGTTACAATCTGACAAGAAGTTTCAAAGCAGCGCAATTTCCGCTGTAGAGAGAAATATTCGTTCCAGGTACTTTAACTTCGCGGAAAAAAATCTTTACATACTGTCCATTAACGTAACTGAATTATAATTTCAATTTACAATAAAATTTAATACGTACAACCTAACCACATACGGATAAATCCATTAAGAAAGTAATCTATAGAGTACACAGAAATGTCGAGAGTACATTATTTCATTTTATTTATAAAACTTCTGGTCTGGTGTTCCATGCTAGAGTGAATTATTGAATTATGAGTGCTTTACACGCCATTTCGGTGGATTAACGTGAGATAACGCAATATTGCACGTGGGTTTTTCGTAAAAATCACAGCCCTCGGCACGGAAATATTCCACGGCTAGGCTTCAAACTCGATAAGACGCTTTCAGGGAATTCCATATGTAATTGAAAAGCAATCCGATTATTATTTCCGCGTCCTGTGGTGCAAGCAATGCGGAGCAGCCGTTAACGCCGCTGCCTGGCGCGCTGCGGGCGTCTCTTCAAACCCGGTCACAAGCAATTATTTGTTATTTAGTATTTATATTTCTAAAAGGTTCTCGAAATTTCATACGACTGTAATGTTTATATATTCCGGAATATTCGATGTTTGTGTAAATAGCAGTCTCCGTTCAGGAAGCAGTTCAGTTATGTCTGCGCGTTGGTGTCCGTTATAAACATCCTTTTATTGCTACGTGTTGTATTTCATTGACTACCCTTCTTTCGGATTTTGACTCGATTGCTGTTACGGCGTGACAATATTGACACAAATCTGTACGCAATCAGACTTTACATTACGTAAACTATGTGATTTGCTTTTTCGCAGCAACAGCGTAAAGCGGCACAGAATTTCAAGCAATAAACTTCTGCATACCATTGGTAGACACAGTTGTTATTATTGCGTCGCCTAGTAGACAAATGTTTTTCATACCAAAAGAAGTTCTACTTCGACTTGCGGAAAAACCTACAGGCACCTTTTTCAGGTTCCGCATAACTTTAATCAGTTACATCTTGGAGTTGACTGGCTAGTTCCATAGTAAAAGCAACGTAAATCCTCCAGGCGGGCTAGGGCCAAATCCCTTCGGCCATGAATAATGTAGTGGATTACCAAGTGGTAGCATGCCGACGGAACTTTGGCGATGATTATACCTCAAAAATGTGTGGATATATTCAAACTGACTTATAATGTAAGACAGGCGTGCTGAGCATTGAATAATTACAAATACCGATAAAGAAAGGTAAATTCTGATACAATCAAACACAAAAATGGACTCAATGTTTCTGAAACCTATCTGTCTAACTAAATAGTTACATCAAGATACCTTCCTTTAGGAATGTGGAATGAACTCAACGACTGTGATATAACTTTCAAAAGGATGTAACACAGCAATCTGTCGTCCTTTCAAGCTTCATTAAAGCAAATCTAGATTTTGGCTAGTAGTTAGCCATTATCGATACAGTATTTCAGAGTTCTAATACACGTCCTAGTACACCAGTCCCCAGTCGGGCTCCTGTCACATTTCATTCAAGTAGTCTTGAATGAACTGTTTCAATGGTCTTATTGCAGATGGGCGGAAACAGTAAACTACAATCCTTAAATTTTTCTTGGGAGCCGCCAGTAAAACATTCATAACTTCCAGCTATTGTAGTTAACTTTGGTAACGTTTAATTGATGAAAGGAGAATTATAAATGCAGCAGATGAAGCAGGCGAAAGGGAATACAAACGTTTAAAAAATAAGATCGATAGCAACTGCAAAACTGCTAATGAGGAATGGAAAGAGGACGAATTTAAGGATTTTCACTAGCGGAAAGATAGATACAGTCTACAGGGAAATTAAAGAGGCCTTCGGAGAGAGGAGAAGCAACTATATGAATGTCATGGGTTCAGATGGTAAACCAGTTCTAAGCAAAGAAGGGAAAGCTGAAAGGTAGAATGAGTATATAGAGGTATATACAAGGGAGATGAACTTGAAAGCAATATTATAGAAAGGGAAGTGGACGTAGATTGAAGATGATATGGGAGATATGATACTGTGAGAAGAATTTCACAAAGCTCTCAGAGATCTAAGTCGAAACAAGGCCCCGGGAGTAGATGATACTCCGTCAGAACTATTAATAGCCTTGGGGGAGCCAGCCATAACGAACCTCTTCCATCTCGTGTGCAGGATGTATGCGACAGGCGAAATACCCTCAGATTTCAAGAAGAATCAATAACTATGATTCCAAAGAAACCAGTTTGTGACAGGAGTGAAAATTACCGAAGAATCAGTTTAAGAAGTCACGGTTGCAAAATAATAAAACTGCTAGAAGCAGACCTCTTGGAAGATCAATTTGGATTCCGGAAAAATGTAGGAGCACGTGAGGCAGTACTGACCCTACTAATTATCTTAGAAGATAGGTTATGGAAAGGCGAACCTAAGTTTATAGCATTTGTGGACTTAGAGAAAGCTTTTGAAAATGTTGACTGGAATACTCCCTTTGAAATTCTGAAGGTAGGAGAGGTAAAATACAGGGCGCGAAAGGCTATTTACAACTCATACAGAAACAAGAAGGTAGTTATGAGTCGAGGGGTATGACAGGGAAGGTTCAAATGGCTCTGAGCACTATGGGACTTAACATCTCAGGTCATCAGTCCCCTAGAACTTAGAACTATTCAAACCTAACTAACCTAAGGACATCCACACATCCATGCCCGAAGCAGGACTCGAACCTGCGACCGTAGCAGCAGCGCGGTTCCGGACTCAAGCGCCTAGAACCGTTCAGCCACAGCGGCCGGTCGCCGTTTTTCAGCCTAGAGAATATTTAAAAATATCATAAGAAGATAATAACTAATAAAAGCAATCGATAAAAAAGTGACTTTTTAAATTGTAAAAAGGCGGAAATTTGTGGAAGTTAAAATATAAAATAAAGAGCTGGCGATGGTAATTAAGATACACAAGAAGCAGACAGGTACAACAGTTGTAGACAATTAAAAAAACACGGCACCAGTCTGGTTTCTGTCTGCAAGAGACAAAAATTCACACCTACCGACAGTATGGCTTCTGTTCGCAACACTTCAGAAAAGACGCACAACACTTAACACTCACTTAAAATACTGCACTAAAACGTTGGCACAGAGATGAGACACCACAGCCTAAGGCAGATTGGGGGGGGAGGGGGAAGAGGACCTGGACAGATGAGGGGAAAAAAGGGGGGGAGGAGAAGGAAAAGCAAAGTGGGTGAGGAGCCGATGGAGGGAGATGACTCATAATGGGGGAGGGTGCAGGATTGATGTGAGAGGGAGTGGGGAAAGGCAGAGGAGGGGAATGCAAAAGGACTTTGGAGAGAGAAGGGAGTCAAAGAGAGGGTAGACAGGGAAGAGGGAAAAACAGGATGCGAAGGGGAAGAGGGAGCCTGGGAAAAGGACAGAGGTAGGGATCGGGAAGTGAGGATCAGAGTTGATAGGAGAGACAAATGGAGGGAGGGAGGACATCCTCCAGGAGGAGGAGTTGACAGAAGCAACCTTGAGAATGGAGATGAAGTGTATACAGGTGGAGGGTAGGTGTGACACAATGGTGAAGACACAGCAGTGGGTGGGGGTTGGAGAGGAGAGGAGCAACCAGGGGATGGGGGGGGGTCAAATTTGCGGGAGGTGTAGAGGACGTGGATATGTTCAAGGAAAAGGAGCAGATGGGGAAAGGAATCAGGTCATAGAGGATCTGTGTGGGGGATGGGAGGCATATACTGAAGGCAAGGTGGAGTGCGTGGTGCTCAAGGATCTGGAGGGATGTATAGAATCTCGAGGGGCGGAGGTCCAGGCAGGACTGGCATAGCAGAGGATGGGATGGATCAAGGATTTGTAGGTGTGGAGGATGGTAGAGGAGTTCAACCCATTTGTCCGGCCAGAGAGGAGTTTAAAGAGATGGAGGCGGTTGTGGGCTTTGGATGGGATAGAGTGGAGATGAGGGGTCGAGGTAAGGTGACAGTCAGGATGGGGGAGAGGCGGACAGGGTGGGCACAGATGGTAAGGTAAAAATCAAGAGCCAGTAGGAGGGAGTGGTATGACCTGCGATGATTGCATGGGTCTAGGAAGGATTGATTTTTAGGAGTCACCGGTTACACCATGTGGCAGAAAGGTCAAGGTAATTCTGGAGAAGGCGTTGGGATCGTTAAATGGTAGAAGAGAGGGCAAAGGAAGGCATACTGCAGGAGTTGGATTGGAGGGGTATGTTGGGGCATATCTGCTGTGTACAAGAGGTAGAGGAGAGGGGAGAGGACAGAACCCTGGGGCACACCCGTAGGGGGGTAGAAAGTGCGGGAGTTGGTGTTGTGGGCAGTGACGTAGGAGGGTCGGTGGGAGAGGAAGGAGACAATCAGACTAAGCGATTGTATTGAAGTCGATTTTCTCATAGGTACGGTTTTGGTGATGTCAAAGAACGAGAACTGATCAGTCCGCAGCTCGTGGTCTTTCGGTAGCGTTCTCGCTTCCCGCGCCCGGGTTCCCGGGTTCGATTCCCGGCGGGGTCAGGGATTTTCTCTGCCTCGTGATGACTGGATGTTGTGTGATGTCCTTCGGTTAGTTAGGTTTAAGTAGTTCTAAGTTCTAGGGGACTGATGACCATTGATGTTAAGTCCCATAGTGCTCAGAGCCATTTGAACCATTTTTTTTGAGAACTGATCAACGGATCAACAATTATTTTATAAGTGCTGAGATGGCAAAGAACGGTAGTACAGATAAAATCATGTACGAAATTCCTGTAGATGTGGTGATGATAGGACGCCCCAGCTACCCGAATCGGATCTCAGCCTACAACCGACAGCTACAACCAGATCTCACCCCGGAACGCAACACTGGGCATTGATGGTCACTCAAGGAGAACATGTTACACAGATGACGTGTCGGAGTAGTCGGAAGACGGTATCTGACATATTCCCTGAGTCAAAATGAGATGTAGTTGTATAGTTTATGTTAAATGCAGCAGTGAGTTTAGTACAGGTGAAAATTAGAGGGGGGTCAGTACCTCCGAAAGGCGCTGTTTAATTCGAACTCCCATGCCAATAAGTAAGGTGAAGCCTGTATAGTACAAGTTCTGTATAAGGTTTAGTCGAGAATTACTTGTGATGGAAAACTTGATAATTAAATTAGTTAATAAGCTGCAAAGTAATACAATTATGACCATCTGAAAGCTAATTTTAGCAACAGTAATGAGAAAAAAGAAGCTGATAGTGTTTTAGTGTTAATCATTACTTTCTGTAATTTAGACAAGAATGTCCTATTATGGGTTCTAGGAAGCAGGTGATTAAAGCAAATACAGCGATGTAATAGAAAGAGAAGCTGTCTGCTGTAGACGTTAAACTCGGATGCACCCTTCCATTCTTTCCAGAAGAAGTAAAATGTTAGCCGACAGCCATCGCTTGCATTCATTCTTCATTAATCCAAAGATCACAAACACTCATTTCTGTTAATGCACGACCCAGATGTACTTTTGAGACTTCATTAGGAAGTTGAGGAAGACAAATGCAAAACATCTGCACTTGTGTATTGTGTAGGACAGCGGTGTGGAGCTTCCACTTTTTCCCTAATGCTCATTCAGCCAAGGTGTTTTCGTTCGCTCTCAAACATGAAAGTTACATCGACACGAGCTTTACTCTCTCACTTTTTTATTAAAAGAACCAAGTTTTGCTTTGTAATTTTTTTGTTCTTACTCTCTGTGTAGTTCTAGGGCATAATGAACCATTGTGCTTTTCACTGCAGCATGTTCATTAGCAAAACAGGTGCGACTGGAATTATTTAGAAACTGAGGGGAATTGTTAATTCTTCTCCTGCTCTCTCTCTATCTCTCTCTCTCTTTATCTCTCTCTATCTGTCCATCCCTCCTCCCCCGCATTGTGTGTGTGTGTGTCTGTTTTACATACATCCAGAACTCACTTTAACGAGTATATTACGAGACGCACCAAGAGATGGCGCAAGTATTCAGCCACTCTATACAATAGAGGCGATGGCGGTGTGCCGGAGAAACAGTGGCGTGCGATGTTTAGCAGCAGGAGCGTGAAACTCATATAGACACTTCCGGTAACACGACCTGGGTTCACTGCCAGGCCTCTTGGAGCGCTGCATGTTTATCAATCCTTCGTCATCTCGTTTTCTTATCGGATGATATGGAAATTGGAAATTTTTGGTAAGTTTCTATGGGAACAAACTTCCAAGGTCATCAGTCCCTAGGCTTACAGACAATTTAACTTAAACTAACTTACGCTAAGGACAACCCACACATACCCATGTCCGAGGGAGGACTCGAACCTCCGACTGGGGTAGCAGCGCGTACCGTGGCAAGGCTATCCCGCTTCGGATGATTTAAAGTATTCTATATTAGTTTTCGTTTCTTAGTAAACAGAAAGTGGTTTCATCATATTGTTTTGTTGATTATGACTTCTGATGTATTTCGCACTCTTTGAACTGCACTGTAGACATGTTGCTCGTATTCTGTTCGATATTTGCTCGCAGTCGTTAGACTGGGTGGAGAAAACGATTCCATATTTGTATCTGTTTCATGTAAAACAGAAACTGGTTTCGCCGCATGGTGTTCTGTGGACTCATGTGTATTTGTTCCTGACTACGAATCCTTGTGTGAATTTTTTGATTAATTTGCGTTGTAAGTATACTGCTTCTATTTTACTCTATTTTTTCCTCATCCGTTTTTTGTACTTTCTAGAATTTAATGGAGAACTTCACACTAGCAGCTTTTTAAAGAATTGGCATTGAACTCTATTACACTATGTGATCAAAAGTATCCGGACATCCCCAAAACATACGTTTTTCATATTAGGTGCATTGTGCTGCCACCTGCTGCCAGGTACTCCATATCAGCGACCTCAGTACTCATTAGACATCGTGACAGAGCAGAATGGGGCGCTCTGCGGAACTAAAATGAAATGTGTGTGAAATCTTATGGGACTTAACTGCCAAGGTCATCAGTCCCTAAGCTTACACACTACTTAACCTAAATTATCCTAAGGACAAACACACACACACATGGCCGAGGGAGGACTAGAACCTCTGCCGGGACCAGCTGCACAGTCCACGACTGCAGCGCCTGAGACCGCTCGGCTAATCCCGCGCGGCAGTAACACACCATTCAAAGGAAAATTACATACTAAGCGTGTAGTAAAGTTGAATATCAGTTCTGCCAACAACTGCTAACATGGAATTCTCCATTAAATCTGAGAAAGTATGAAAAATGGATGTGAGCAAAAATGAAGCGGAACACGAGCAATGTACTTACTACACATTTAAATTGAGCAGTTCACATACTGATACGTAAGCAAGAACAAATATACGTGAGTCTATAGTCCACCTTGTGATGAAACCAAAATCTGTTTTATGTGAGACAAAGGCATATATGGAATCATTTACTCCACCCAATATGACAGATGTGACCAAAAATCAAGCAAAATACGGCCAACATACTTACAACGCAATTCAGAGTGTGCAATACTCTCACGAAGTCGTATTCAGGAACAGAATGTGCTAAAACCAGCTTCTGTTTGTTGGTAGTTTGATTTGGGGGGGGGGGAGGGGAGGGGAGCAAACAGCGAGGTCATCCGTCCTATCCGATTAGGGTAGGATGGGGAATGGAGTCCGCCGTGCCATTTCAAAGGGATCATCACAGCATCTGCCTGGAACGATTTAGGGAAATCATGGAAAACCGAAACCAGGATGGCCGGACGCAGGTTTGAAACGTCGTCCTCCCAAGTGCGAGTCCAGTGTACTAATCACTGCGCCTCCTCGCATTGTAAACAAGCTTCTGTGTCATGCCTGATGATTTTGAGATTTTGACATGTGGTAAAATGCAATATTATCCATTTCATAATAACCACACAGTCGAAATTGCAATATTGGGTTTTACAAATAAATAATGCTGCATTCAAAATGCAACTACGATGTTATTTATAAAATTTTTAATATCTGTAAACCCAGTTACGAGGAGTTAATTTGATTACGATTTCTCGAATATATAACCTTGCAAGGTTAAAAAACTTTTCCAGTCACGCACTTAATCACTAGATTAGGAGGGCGAACCATAAATTATAAATAAAAAAAATACTGTCATCTAATACTCGCATCTCAAAACGAAAGAACACCGATTTTCGAGCTGCATTTTCCCGTATTCGACGTTCAATAGCAGGCCACTAGGATTACAGTTGTTTTCCGCTTTGGTATCATAAAATGGTCTCTGCATTGCTGGTATTTTGGTGTTCTGTAGTTAGCGGGTCCATCATGCCCGTCCCATAGGACAAAACGCGGAAGAGATTATTTAAAGGTACATTTTTAAAAATACGCTCGATTTGTTTAAAGGAATTATAAAAAGTAAACAAATTAAGAAAGACTGAAGAATGTAAAGCATTTTCATTTTTCTGGGAACAACACGTCAACACAGGAAATATTATCCTAGGATCCGCATTTTTAAAAAATTATATAGTGTATGGGAGCCGTTATTCAAATCACAGCGGTATAAGCAGTAGCTGTGCTCTGTTGCAAACCAATCGAAGAGAAACCAATTAGTCCTCTGTGTACGCCATTCAGATCCTTTAATGACGAATCGAATGGGGAAGCATTCCTTATTTCACATTTTTTTGCAATTTCGTAAAGAAACTAACGAGAAGTGTTCGAGCCCTCTTATCAGGTTAGTCCATATTATCAATACCTGCGCATTTTTCATTTTGGAAACCAATTGTGATCACATATGCTGTTCTTTTCCTACGTACAGCTGCTATCCGTAAACAGACACTTAATCTTAAACATTCGAGGAGTACCCCAGGACAGGTTGAACCAATGTGCCGTAAGTGATTTTCTTAATGCACAAGTTGTACCTTGCCAGTATTCTACCAACGTACCGAATCCATACCCTCGCGAAATTTTCTAATTGTCTGCATCACCTAGATTTTGTTGAATTTAGGAGACTAGCAATTAGTCAGTAACTGTACACTTTATTCGTAGTAAAGTTAATGAAAACATATCTTTTCCGTTCTTTTAAGGAAATGACTGCTGTCATTCAGAGTTCCAGTATTCATAACAGATTTTTCAAACGTAAAATTGGTAACTTCATACTTTACGTTTAGAGAAAAGTAATTTACGTAAAAAGAAGAGGCTGTACGTCAGAATGTCCTACTTTGACCCATGAAAGTATGTCGCAACCTTTGAGTTACAACTATTGGCTTAGCGAGCAGGTAACTTAAGCAACAAACAAAGTATACTGCTCTCAATACAGTATTTCGAGTAGATGTTACTGACTACGGCTTACTCTTATTACTTTTTTTCGATGAAAATTTTTTAATATGACTTATTTTCAGTTTCTAATTTGCCACGTTATTGCATCAAAAAATAATATAAAAAACAATTGAGTGCTTTCCTTAAACGATTTAGGGAAACTAAGATAAACGTATGCTAGTTTGACCGGGAAGTGAGACACTCTTCTCTCCGAATACCGATCCAGTATCTTTGCTGCACCTGGTCTCTCTCCATCCCAGTAGCCGATTTCTCTTACATTCCTCTTCTGAAAAATGTTTTACAATTAAGAGGAACGAACTGTCCAGTTAATAAATCCAAGCAAATACTGCGCGTTTAATGACCGATGCCAAAAGATTTTGAATTACACTCCTGGAAATGGAAAAAAGAACACATTGACACCGGTGTGTCAGACCCACCATACTTGCTCCGGACACTGCGAGAGGGCTGTACAAGCAATGATCACACGCACGGCACAGCGGACACACCAGGAACCGCGGTGTTGGCCGTCGAATGGCGCTACCTGCGCAGCATTTGTGCACCGCCGCCGTCAGTGTCAGCCAGTTTGCCGTGGCATACGGAGCTCCATCGCAGTCTTTAACACTGGTAGCATGCCGCGACAGCGTGGACGTGAACCGTATGTGCAGTTGACGGACTTTGAGTGAGGGCGTATAGTGGACATGCGGGAGGCCGGGTGGACGTACCGCCGAATTGCTCAACACGTGGGGCGTGAGGTCTCCACAGTACATCGATGTTGTCGCCAGTGGTCGGCGGAAGGTGCGCGTGCCCGCCGACCTGGGACCGGACCGCAGCGACGCACGGATGCACGCCAAGACCGTAGGATCCTACGCAGTGCCGTAGGGGACCGCACCGCCACTTCCCAGCAAATTAGGGACACTGTTGCTCCTGGGGTATCGGCGAGGACCATTCGCAACCGTCTCCATGAAGCTGGGCTACGGTCCCGCACACCGTTAGGCCGTCTTCCGCTCACGCCCCAACATCGTGCAGCCCGCCTCCAGTGGTGTCGCGACAGGCGTGAATGGAGGGACGAATGGAGACGTGTCATCTTCAGCGATGAGAGTCGCTTCTGCCTTGGTGCCAATGATGGTCGTATGCGTGTTTGGCGCCGTGCAGGTGAGCGCCACAATCAGGACTGCATACGACCGAGGCACACAGGGCCAACACCCGGCATCATGGTGTGGGGAGCGATCTCCTACACTGGCCGTACACCACTGGTGATCGTCGAGGGGACACTGAATAGTGCACGGTACATCCAAACCGTCATCGAACCCATCGTTCTACCATTCCTAGGCAAGGGAACTTGCTGTTCCAACAGGACAATGCACGTCCGCATGTATCCCGTGCCACCCAACGTGCTCTAGAAGGTGTAAGTCAACTACCCTGGCCAGCAAGATCTCCGGATCTGTCCCCCATTGAGCATGTTTGGGACTGGATGAAGCGTCGTCTCACGCGGTCTGCACGTCCAGCACGAACGCTGGTCCCACTGAGGCGCCAGGTGGAAATGGCATGGCAAGCCGTTCCACAGGACTACATCCAGCATCTCTACGATCGTCTCCATGGGAGAATAGCAGCCTGCATTGCTGCGAAAGGTGGATATACACTGTACTAGTGCCGACATTGTGCATGCTCTGTTGCCTGTGTCCATGTGCCTGTGATTCTGTCAGTGTGATCATGTGATGTATCTGACACCAGGAATGTGTCAATAAAGTTTCCCCTTCCTGGGACAATGAATTCACGGTGTTCTTATTTCAATTTCCAGGAGTGTATATCAAATACTCTGCTGATATTGACTTTTCAAAACACGTAGCTTAAATTTGTGCGACACTGAGGTCACAATTCAATCAGAACAATAGCACTCGTAACTGAAATGTTGATGTCGTTGTTTGGGTTCAGAATACTCTACGTCGAATTATCATCGAACATATAAAATTATTGGAACAATACCGCACAAATGCTGAATAGGTCACTCCATAAAACGTCATTAGCTTCTGAATGAATGGCTGCTCTGATTCACCGATATTGGAGGTCTGGTTGCCCCGAAATGCGTAATATTAATATTACGCATTTCGGGTTAACTCGTCCTCAGGTATCTGTGAATCACACGATGCATAGCCATTAGTAAAAGCATCACAGAAGTGTCCAGAGGTTACAAGTAAAGGACACATACAAGATACCTCGAGCTATACAGATGCACTGAAGTTATATGATGCATACATAACTATCAGAGGCAGACTGGCGGATGCACAGAACCACGAAACAAAATTCTACAGGAAGGCGGCGATAGTGTACCCTTAGTGGCGCTACACAGCGTCAAGTTACACACAACTGTCTATGTGCCATATTTTTTTAAAAAAAACTACGTAAAGTCACATACACAGAAACAGTCAACCGACAATTTAAAATATACATAACTGAATTGGTGACTTATAGCGCTAACAGGTCAGAGAACGCTTGCTTTCTTCTTACGTTGTGTTTTTTTAAAACTGAGTAATTCAGCATATCTGAAGATGTTAGTCTTCAGGTTATCTGATGCACAGTTTTATTCTAGCGAACTGTCAACCTTTCCACAATGCAAATATTAGTGTACCAAAATAAGAGGTGCAAATACACTTGAAGCGCCAAAGAAACTGGAATCGGTATGAGTATTCAAATACAGAGATATGTAAACAGGTAGAATACGGCGCTGCGGTCGGCAACGCCTACAAAAGACGAGAACTGACGGGTGCAGTCGTTAGATCGGTTACTGCTGCTGCAATGACAGGCTATCAAGATTTAAGTAAGTTTGAACGTGGTGTTGTATTCGGTGCACGAGCAATGGGAGGCAGCATCTCCGAGGTGGCGATGAAGTGGGGATTTTGCCCTACTACCTTTTCAAGAGTGTACCGTGAATAACAGGAATCCGGTAAAATATCAAATAGCCGACATCGCTATGGCTGAAAAAGGATCCTGCAAAAACGGCATCAACGTGACATAAGTGTAACCCTTCCGCAAATTGCTATAAATTACAATGCTAAGCCATTAACAACTGTCAGCGTACGAACCATTCAACGAAACATCATTAGTATGGGCTTTCGGAGCCGAAGGCCAACTCGTTTGCCCATTGATGACTCCACGACATGAAGCTTTACGCCTTGCCTGGGCACGTCAACACCGACATTGGACTGTTGAAGACGGGGAACTTGTTGTCTGGTCGGACGAGTCTGGTTTCTAATTGTATCGAACGGATGGACGAGTACGGGTATGGAAACAATCTCATGAATCCATGGACCGTGCATGTCAGCAGGGGACTGTTCAAACCGCTGGAGGCTCTGTTATGATGTGGGTCATGTGCAGTTGGAGTGATATGGTGTTGTGGGTTGGCAGGAGAGCCAACACCGGGTTACTAGAGGAAGCCGAAAGGCACGCGTTTTAGCTCATGCAGGCTGGCGTGAGGTCTGGAACAGGACAAGGAAATTAGAATTTAGAAAAACGGACGTAGCTGGTAGAATACTTAACTTTAATCCATTAATGATGAGCGTCGCTCTTGACTGTACATGATTCAGTATCAATAGTAACTGGTAATGGTGCCCTGCTAGGTCGTAGCAAATGACGTAGCTGAAGGCTATGCTAACTATCGTTTCGGCAAATGAGAGCGTATTTTGTCAGTGAACCATCCCTAGCAAAGTCGGTTGTACAACTGGGGCGAGTGCTAGGAAGTCTCTCTAGAGCTGCCGTGTGACGGCGCTCGGTCTGCAATCACTGATAGTGGCGACACGCGGGTCCGACGTATACTAACGGACCGCGGCCGATTTAAAAGCTACCACCTAGCAAGTGTGGTGTCTGGCGGTGACACCACATATGGTATCTCTGATACCTTTAGATACTTCTCTGACAGGTGCCACGTACGTGAGCCTCCTGTCTGACCACCTGCATTCACTCATGTCCATTGTGCATGCCGAAGGACTTGAGCAATTCCAGGAGCACAATGCGACACACCGTACGTCCAGAATTGCTACAGAGTGGCTCCAGGAACACTTTCCAGTTTAAACACTTCCGCTGGCCACCGGACTCCCCAGACATGAACACTATTGACCTTATCTGGGATGCCTTGCGACGTACTGTTCAGAAGAGATTTCCACTCCTCGAACTCTTACGGCTTCATGGACAGCCCTGCAGGATTCATGGTGTCAGTTCCCTCCAGCACTACATCAGACATTAGTCGAGTCCATGCCACGTTTTGATGCGGCACTTCTGCGTGCTCACGGGGGCCCTACACAATATTAGGCAGGTGTACCAGTTTCTTTGGCTCTCTAGTGTATTAAAGTGTGCTTTTATTTTTTATGCCCCATCTGTTTATAATGTCATATGTTAATTATTATCTTTGATATGACTATTTTTTTTGAAAAAAGCAAAATTGATTATTTTTCTTATGTAAAATAAAATTGTTCCATCTTGTATGTCTATTGTGTTGACACTTTTAAGCCAACAGTAATTCTTTGTTTGATTTCTTAAGTTGTTATCTGGATCACCGTTCACAGTTTTTGTCATCGTGGAGCGAGGACATTGTAAATATCTGTACAGATTCTAAACAAATTTTTCTTATTTTACCTATGTAAAATTATTTAACAAATTTTGTCTGCCTAGGAGGCGCTAAAAGTCACCAATTCAGTTTCTTGTATATTTTATATTGTCGCCTGGATCTTTCTGTCGACATGTCTTTACGTAATTCAAAAAATTGTAGCACATAATAATTGTTTGTCGCTCGACGCTGTGTAGCGCTACTAAGGATATGCTATCGCCACTTACTGGTAGATTTTGGCTATGTGGTGGTGTTATCAATGTGCAACCGTCAATCTGCCCAGACAGGTATGTGCGTATCATATAACTTCAGTTCATCTGGACAACTCAATGTATTCCGTCTGTGTCCTTTACTTATAACCTGTGGATATTTTTGTGATGCGCCATGTCAGCACTGTTGCTGATACTTACGACTATGTATTCTCTGTTTCACGGATGGATAACGCCAAACGCGTAAAATTAAAATCATTGATTCACTAGCAGATGACGTTTTATTACATGACCTATTCATCATTTCTACAGTACTGTTCCAATTATACAATATGATCGCATGGTTCCTGTATGAGTTTTTGTCGCATCTCCAATATAAAATTCATTCTGGACGAGTGAGAGATATCGACATTGGCGCTCCTGGTATTGAAAAATATTAAAACTACTTAAATCTAATAACGCCTGTTGTAGAAACTACGTTTAAGTTAGAATTTACACTCAATAAGCGCAGAATTACCTCTTGGTCAAGCTCATACGCATCGAAAATATCTTGCGCAGCCAACAGTCCCGTATGACTGGAAAAGAGGTCACCTCTATTTACAGAAATGGTAAATTATCTGATGTAAGGAATTACAGACCAATATCACTTACGTCAATCAGTTGCAGAATATAAGACCGTATTCTAAGTCGAAACACTTTGACTTTCCTTGACGAAAACAAGTTGCTCTGTGTAGCATGCCAACTGCTAAGTAATATGGATACATTTTGTAATCAGATTTCCTGACGAGAAATTATATTTTCGAAGTACGGAAATTAACCGATTGTTGATCAGTTTGTATTTGGAGAACGCACGGCTCTGTTCAGAAAATATGCCTCGACGTTGTCATAGGGACGAGTCGTTCACGTCTGCTTTCATGCCGATTAACTAAGACACCTGAAGTAAAAGTTCCAGATTTTGATTTTCCGGTCAGACAGCTAAAGCACTGGCAAGTTAAACGAAATTTTAAATAAACACAAATTGCAATTAAATGAATAATACTGAACGGCAATAAAATGTTATTATCTACTGATAATAAATTGATACAGATGACACCATAAGCCTATGTTGAATAAGGAGATAATTTATTCAATCAGTCGAGTGAAAAATTACACTATGTGATCAAAAGTATCCGGACACCTGGCTGAAAATGACTTACAAGTTCGTGGTGCCCTCCATAGGTAATTCTGGATTTCAATATGGTGTTGGACCATCCTTGATGACAACTTCCACTCTCGCAGGCATACGTTCAATCACGTGCTGGAAGGTTTCTTGGGGAATTGCAGTCCATTCTTCACGGAATGCTACACTGAGGAGAGTTATCGATGTCGGTCGGTGAGGCCTGGCACGAAGTCGGCGTTCCAAAACATCCCAGAGGTGTTCTGTAGGAATTAGGTCAGGACTCTGTGCAGGCCAGTCCATTAGAGGGATGTTATTGTCGTGTAACCACGCCGCCGCATGCCGTGCATTATGAACAGGTGCTCGAACGTGTTGAAAGGTACAATCGCCATCCCGGAATTTATCTTCAACAGTAGGAAGCAAGAAGGTGCTTAAAATATCAATGTAGGCCTGTACTGTGAAAGTGACACGCAAAAAAATAAGGGTGCAAGTCCCCTCCATGAAAAGCACGACCACACCGTAACACCACCGCCTCCGAATTTTACTGTTGGCACTACACACGCTGACAGATGAGGTTCACCGGGCATTCGCCATACCCACACCCTGCCATCGGATCGCCACATTGTGTACCGTGATTCGTCACTCCACACAACGTTTTTCCACTTTTCAATCGTCCAACATTTACGCTCCTTACACCAAGCGAGGACTCGTTTGGCATTTACTGGGGTGATGTGTGGCTTATGAGCAGCCGCTCAACCAAGTTTTCCCACCTCCCGCCTAACTGTCATAGTACTTGCAGTGGATCCTTCTGCAGTTTGGAATTCCTGTATGATGGTCTGGTTAGATGTCTCCCTATTACACATTACGACCCTCTTCAACTGCCAGTCGTCTCTGTCAGTCAGCAGACGAGGTCTGCCTGTACGCTTTTGTGCTGAACGTGTCCCTTTCTGCTTCACTATCACATCAGAAACAGTGGACCTAGTGACGTTTAGGAGTGCGGAAATCTCGCTTACAGACGTATGACACAACTGACACCGAATCACCTGATCACGTTCGAAGTCCGTGAGCGCCCCATTCTGCTCTGTCAGGATGTCTAATGAGTACTGAGGTCACTGATATGGAGTACCTGGCAGTAGGTGGCAGCACAATGCACATAATATGGAAAACGTATGTTTTTGGGGGTGTGCGGATAATTTTGATCACGCAGTGTATGTATAAATGGTGATCGTACAATATTCCAATTTAAAGGATGCAAACTGATAATTATTCAACTACTGTTAAGATTTGTAAATCTGCATAGTTAGAATGGGAGTAGACTCCCCCGAAATCAATAAATCATCACTAGTTCGCCAAAATGTCATGCTTCGAACTAGACAAAAATAACCCCAGAGCAGCAAGAACTCACGTCGAAGTTTCCCGAAGGACATTTTATAGCGATCACTCACATTTAAATCTCATCTAACGCACTGAGTCAGAGTCCCACTGGCCTCATATTTCGCTAAGTAATCGCGATCGCTAGCCGCTCACATTCTATCACTTTAACCCACTAAGTGCCTTCCAACATCATGTCTCTGCTCTATATCACGTCTCGAGACGAAGTTCACTGTATCACATTTCCACACCAAATGTTCCAACTCTCTACCTTTTCCAGAAACCTCACTTTGCCCAGACCAAATGTTCCACCCTCCATCCCCTCCCGAAACAAGGTTCCCTAAATCCCATCTCCACATCAAGTGTTTCCTCTTTCCCGTCTCGACACGAAATTCACAGTATCATCTCTTCACACCAACTGTTCAGCTCTGGACCTCTCCTCGTAATCTCACTTTGCTTCCAAGAGCCATTCCACAAGTCCCCATGTCTGAGAGCCTCACCTACATCGCCAATGAGAAACATTCGATCCCCCACCAAATAGCATGATTTACCAAAATCTATAAAACGGACCACAATTTACTTAATAAAAAAGTCACGGATTGCTGACAATAGAATCGTTCGGCAGTCAGCTTCAAATGCCGGTTCTCTAAATTTTCTCTGACTGGGTGTTTGTGTTGTCCTCATCGTTTCATCATCATTCATGAAAGTGGCGAGATTGGACTGACCAAAGGTCGGGAATTTGTACGGCCGCTGATAACCGCGCAGTTGAGCGCCCCACAAACCAAACATCATCATCTAAATTTTCTCAAAAATGGCTCTGAGCACTATGGGACTTAACTGCTGTGGTCATCAGTCCCCTAGAACTTAGAACTACTTAAACCTAACTAACCTAAGGACATCACACACATCCATGCCCGAGACAGGATTCGAACCTGCGACCGTAGCGGTCGCGCGGTTCCAGACTGTAGCGCTTTTAACCGCTCGGTCACTCCAGCCGGCTCTAAATTTTCTCAACAGTGTTTCTCGAAATGAACGTCGCCTTCCCTCCAGAGATTCCCATTGAGTTCCCGAAGCGTCTCCTTAACACTTACGTGTTGTTCGAATCTACCGATAACAAATCTAGCAGCCAGCCTCTGAACTGCTTCGATGTCTTCCTTCAAATCCGACCTGGAGAGGATCCAAAATACTCGAGCAGTACTCAAGAATAGGTCGCACCAGCGTCCCACATGCAGCCTCCTTCACAGATGAACCACACTTTTCTAAAATTCTCCTAACAAACCGAAGTTGACCATCCACCGTCCCTACTGCAGTTCTCACATGCTCCTTCCATTTCATATCACTTTGCAGCGTCAAGCCCACATACTTAAACGACTTCACTGTATCAATCAGGACACAATTGGTACTGTATCCGAACATTTCAGATTTGTTCTTCCTACTCATCCTCATTAACTTATGTTTTTTTCCACATTTAGAGTTAGTTGCCATTCATCACACAAACTACAAATTTTGTCTGTCTTATTGTATCTTCTTAAAGTCACTCAAGTCACTCAAGTTCGACAATTTACCGTCAGCAAGCAATGGCGGATTGCTGCCCACTCTGTCCACCAAATCATTTATTTATATATAGAACAACAGCGGTCCTATCACACTTCCCTGGGGCACTCCTGACGATACCCTTGTCTCTAAAGAACAGTTGCCGTCGAGCCATTACATATTTGGGAATTTATTCCACCTTCGTTAACAGCCTGCAGGGTAGCGCCGTGTCAAACGCGCCTTCCGGAAATCTATTAATATGGCATCCGCCTGTTGCCCTTCATCCATAGTTCGCAGTATATCTTGTGAGAAAAGGGCAAGCTGAGTTTCAGGGAACGACGCTTTCTAAAACCATGCTGATTCGTGGACATAAGCTTCTCAGTCTCAGGAATGTTTATTGTATTCGAACTGAGAATATGTTCAAGGATTCTGCAGCAAACCGAACTTAGGGATATTGTTCTGTAATCATGCGGGTCCTTTCTTCTTCCCTTCTTATATACTGGAGTCACGTGAGCTTTTTTTTCAGTCGCATGGGACTTTGTGTTGGGCGAGAGATTCACGATGGATGCAGACTATGTAACGGGCTAATTCCGTTGAGTAATATTTGTAAAACCGAACTGGGATTCCATCCGAACCTTGTGATTTATTTGCTTTCAAATCTTCCAATTGTTTCTCTACGCCAGGGATGCTTATTACTATTCGTCCATACGAGAGTCTGTCCGATGTTCAGATGACGGTATGTTTGTACGATTTTCCTGTGTGAATGATTTGATGATCGTGAAATTTAAAACTTCGGCTTTTGTTTTGCTATCTTCAACTGCCACACCAGATTTTGCTACCTTCGACTGCCACATCAGACTGGTCAACAAGGAACTGAATGGAAGCCTTAGACCCGATTAGAGATTTTACATAGGAACAGAATTTTCTCGGGTTCTCTGCCTGATCTTTTGCTAAGGTATGCCTCGCGCATAGATCTTTTCACAGACGCACGAATCTCTGCTAACCTTTGCTTGTCATCATTTGTGCGTTCTCTTTTGAACCGAGAGTGCAGCAGCCTCTGCCTACTCAGCATCTTCGAAATTTTGTTATTAAACAATGGCGGGAGTTTCCTATCGTTTATCCACTTACTAGGCACATAATTCTCCGTATCACGATTTGCAATCTGCTTAAACTTTGCCAATAATTCCTCTACCTCAGTCTTACTGGCACTAAGTGGTGTCAGTTCACTGTCTAAGTGAGATGCTAACAGTTGCTTATCTGCTCTGTCTAGCAGGAAAACTCTCCTAGGCTTCTTGACCGATTAATAACTTTCGTAACCATAGTTACTATGGTAACATCACGATCGCTAAACCCTATTTCTATACTGATATTTTCGATAAAGTTCCGTCTATTTGTAGTTAAAAGGATCAAGACATTTCCATTGTGTGTGAGCTGTCGAGCTAGCTGCTCAGGACAGTTTTCAGAAAACGTGATCAAAAGTATTTTCGCACTACTGTCTGTCTGTACCCCCTGCAATGAATCAAAAGTCATCCCAGTCTATACTCGGTAGGTTTAAGTCGTCTCCAACTAGTATTGCACGATCTGAGTATTTACGAGTTACTGACCGTAGACTTTCTTTGAATGACTCTAGAACTATCACAGCGGAATAGGGTGGGCGGTAAAAATCATCCAACAATTCACTGGGTTTCACCTAGACTTGTTATACCTGAACAGATAACTTCACTGTCACGCTCAATTTCGACCTCAATAGAAACAATATTTTTGTCAACTGCAATGAACATTCCCCTTCCTGTGGCCTCTAACGTGTCCTTCCGATATACTTTCCACAACTGGCTAAATATCTCAATGCTTTCCATTTCGGGTTTCAGCCTGCTTTCAGTCCCAAGAATGATTTGAATGCTAGAACATTCCTGGATGGCAGTAAATTCCGGAACTTTATTACGAATACTTCGACAGCTTATTGATAAAATTTTGACAGCCGAAGTGTCTTTACTCTGAACGCTGTCTGACTTCCCTTGCTGCGTATCGACTAGCCAGTGTTCATCAGAGTACCTAAAACTACCGCCCCGCCTAGAAACTCCACAAGTACTCTGCTACCCTAGTAGCTGCTTCCATTCTGTAGTGCACCCATGACCTATCAAGGGGAGTCCTACAAATCTCCACACGATAACGCAGGTCTAGAAATCTACTGTCAAGTGTCAACAAAGCCTTTTGTTGAGACCCTCCACTCGGCTCCAAACCAAAGGACCCCGATGTACTCTGGGAACAATGCTGCAAATTGCGAGCTCTCCTTGCACCCCGCGCGCGAGGCCAGCAGTACTCACCTCCTCCACCAGCCGCCTGTATGAACTGCGGACGGCCTCAGAACCCATGAACAAGAGTCTTTGGTGTTGACGTGAGCCACAACTTGCAGACTACTGCACCATGCATGCTCGATAGCCGCAGGCAAGGCTGTCTCCACATCTCGGATGAAGCCCCGCGCCAGACGTACCGGGTGCACATTGACTTTCTTTCCAGCCCTGAACGCTATCTGACTAATGGGCTCCATAACGCACCTAAGTTAGAGTTCCCGATAACTAGTAAACCCCTCTCCCCGTGTGCCCGCTCGGACCCTGCGGAAGGAGCGGCCCCCTATCAACTCATAGGGTGCATGATCGAGGCCAAGTGGTCAGTCTCCACATTGGCCCTCCGCCTCGAGCGACGCGAACGCGATACCTCTCTCGACACAACACACTCTGCAGTGAGGGCGGATCCACCCCGTCGGGTACACTAGGAGGTGCCACGGAAGCAGAGGGCGTGGGCAAAACAAGCGACACCTGAGGTGTCTCACGTGACGCGCCAGATTCTCCGTCACCGCTACAACCCGAGGTAGTAGCCTGAACGTGAATGACCCTACCCAAATCTCATTCAGCTGTTCGCCAACTGCGGCCAGCTCCTCCTGCATCCGCACACAGCATGCACACATCCTAACCATCCTAGCAACACTAACTGAAGAAGTAAACCATAAAAGGAGACAGAATCTTAGAAATGCAAATTGCTACCCTCCTGATGTGTCATCAATGGACGCTGCTGCGTTAATAAACTATGTAGCTGGCTGTTCAGTGAGCATCTATTGCGGTGCAGATAAAATGAATTCACCCTTACAATAACGCGAGATTGAACCTCTTGAACAGAAAAACACGAACGAAATTTAATAAATATACTACGAGGAAAGATAAAAGGATTAATTTGTCGCCCTGTAGATCATATCGGCTGAGAGCTGCGGCCTGACTGGGCAACATAAATTTTAGTTATCATTCAGCAACAGTTAATAATTGAGATGGACATAACATGATCACGGATGGCTACACCTGAGAATTTCTGCTCTGCTTTCATTTGCTGTGTATCTGTGAAGGATACCACGATGTGACACATTTACATAATAAAAACACATAAAAAGCAATACTTCAATAAATAAAATATGGACCAATGTGTAACTACCAGAGATGGTAGCTAGAGTCCTGAGTCATCATCCAATACTTCGTTTATAAAGATCATATAAAGTGCTCAGCAGTTACTAATTTGCAATGAATATTGTAGGTATATTTCTTAACTGTGTTCAACTAACTTCTACAGCTTTTATGATATTTATAATATGAAAGCCTTAATAATTACGCCTCAGTGCCGCAAGAATGCTGATATGTTTTGATTCGGTGTTCTGTGAAACATCGAATTATTACAGAATTATGAAGCATTTCAAAATGACCATCCTTCATTCTGCCATTCTACCGGACAAGCACTGTAGCGTGGATTGAAGGTCCGCTCCCATTCTACCTACTAAAGGGGAAAAACTACTATTGTCCGCAGCTGGCCGGTCCTTTGTCGATGCACGTGAGTCATATAGGAAGTCCCTGCAGCCGGACAACACTCTCATGACTCATTTTAAAGCTTCTATCTGGCTTATTACTCTAACATATGCATTATGTTACACCTGACAGAACCAGCATAGATTCAGGTAAAACCACCCTTGTGAAACACAGCCTGCTGATTCATACATGGCGCCTTGCAAACTTAGATACAAGTGAATAAGTAGATACTATCTTCCTAAATTTCCGAAAAGCGTTCGACATTACCACACTATGTACTACTAACCAAGATACGCTGACCAGAAAAAAAAAATAGTCACCCTAGTGCGCATGTACAAATGAATCGTTAAGCCTCTATAGCTGACACAGCGATCGAGTCACTTGCTCAACCGCGCGCCACTGTCTCTACGTGAACACAAAGCAGTAGCAATCAATGAGACATATATGTTTCAAGCGGACACTGTACGTAAACTAAAGTAGATGCAAGAACGTGACAGAATGGCAAAAATGGGCAATTGTGAAACTTCGTCGCAGATTAAAACTGTGTGCCGGACCGAGACTCGTACGCGGGATATTCGCCTTTCACGGGCAAGTGTTCCACCGACTTCCTTTTCGGTTTTTTAGAGCCACAGTCAGTCACAGTTTGGAGGTGACATGGTGGACAGGAGTCGAACCCCGAGGCCTGGCCACGATGCCTCCCACTTCCCGCCGCCGTGCTGCACGCTCAAATTGCTATATTAATTTTATTTTTTTTATTTCACTTTTTGTGCACATTTATCCGACTGAGCTACCCAAGCAGGACTCACGCCCCGTCCTGACAGCTTTACTTCCACTAGTACCTCGTCCCCTACCTCTCAAACTTCACAGAAGCTCTCTTGCGGACCTACCTATACTGGTTATGAACTGTAGATAAAAACTGAAGACTCTGGGAAAAGGTACAAACAGAAGGAAACGGAAGTTGTTGAGTGTTTCAGAGGGTGCATTAGACAAAGAGTGACTGAAAGAGGGGAAATGAATACACACACACGCACACACACACACACACACACACACACACACACACACACACACACAGAGAGAGAGAGAGAGAGAGAGAGAGAGAGAGAGAGAGAGAGAGAGAGTACTCCAAAATACGGGAATTCCATTCTGTAAAATTGAATATGCAGATCTATGTGTAAAATTGAGTATGCAGATCTATGTGACTAAGTGATCACGCAGCATATAGGATAAACCAACTACCTTACGACAAATTAAGAGCCGGCCGCGGTGGCCGTGCGGTTCTGGGCGCTACAGTCCAGAACCGCGGGACTGCTACGGTCGCAGGTTCGAATCCTGCCTCGGGCATGGATGTATGTGATGTCCTTAGGTTAGTTAGGTTTAAGTAGTTCTAAGTTCTAGGGGACTGATGACCTAAGATGTTAAGTCCCACAGTGCTCAGAGCCTTTTTTTTTGGCAAATCAAGATAAGGTCACTGGGAAAAAATTTAGCCACTCCTAGAGAAATTATTACAAGAATCATTTAATACCGCGAGATTCCGCCCTTGGAGTTGATAACCGACTGCATTCGGTTGGGAAGTGAGTTCACTTTTGTGCAGATACGTCACACCCATGCTGAGCCACTCGTTGAGGATATGATGGAGCAGTTCCGTCAGATTTCTGGGATGCTGACGTCGGCGCTTTACCCGCTGTTCCAATATGTCTCGCAGATTTTCTGTGTGGTTCATGTCACGTGATTTTGCAGACTTATCCAGATTTAATAGGTTGGGGGTGAGTTTAGGAAACCAGTCACATATTCTTGCAGCCCGATATACTTTTCTGTTGTGGCCCTTATGTGCCCACGTGAGCAATGGCCTTTTGCGAGGTAACCGACCCCAAATGTTCTCTGTATGCAATTCCTGTCGCAATATTCTCTGTTGGGATTCACCGTCGGTTTCGGGAGCAATTTCGATTCACAAGCCATGATACGCGTCTCTTGTCGTTTTCAGTCAGGATCTTTTTCCCACGACAATTCTGAGGTCGTGTTTTGCGACCATGTATATTACACAAATGCCCGTAGACACGTTGAACAGTCCACTGTGATACATCAACAAATCCAGCAACTTTACACACTATATGGCCATGGCCACAGCCAAACACGATTGCCCTTTCTGCCCCTCTGTCATGTCCTTACATTTACCCTTGCTTACGACACTGGCCGCTTGAAACATAAATGTCTCACTGATCGCTACTGCCTTATGCTCGCGTAGAGGCAGTACGCGCGTGGTTTAGCACGTGACTCGATCACTGTGTATTCTGTAAAACCTTAACGATTCATCTGTGTGCTCACTGGAGTGACTAATTTTTTTGTCCGGTGAGCTTATCCTAACTAACATAACAGTAATATATTCAGAGGGTTTCTGAGTTTCTGAGTACACACAAAAGTTTAAAATAAGTACCACACTAAAATTGAAGGTCAATCCCAGTTTAAACCAAGCGACATCCTTCTGTCAGCTTATTAAACATAATCAGTTAACGTATGTTTCACTGCAAGCTGTGTCTCGCATGTCACCGTACAAGCTATCCAGTAACTAGTGTTTGTACGTACTCCATCACGGAGGCAAAATTTTTATGTCCGCTACACGTAAGTATATCGAATCTCATGACTCTTAGATTATGTGCAAATAAATGAAAACTTTGTAGATGAACGGTTTAGTGAGTCGTCCGCAGGTGACTACACGACGTAACGGTATGGCCAACCACAAGGAACTGCGACTGGATTCATAATGGTGGGTCTCCATCGTCCGCGAGGTTCGTTCTGTTGGATCTAGTAGCCATCCTAATGCCAACATGAGGAACTTCATTTATTACCTGCGTTTATGAAGATCTTGTCGAACCGTACATGCTTCAAATGTAAAAGACGCGAAACCTAACGAAGCTTCTGTAAAACTGTTCTGTCTGCCCACCCTCTAAGCCTGGTCACTGGGGCATCTGTATGTGCAGTGCCCTCCCGCTCTTTCATTTAAGTCTCTCAGGTGTGGCAGTAAAGTAATTCTCTCATCGAATGTGAGGCCCAAAAAACTCAAAAAATTCTTGAAATCGAATGGAGAGCTCGTCACTAGTAGTCAGGTATGCTATAATTAGAACGAGAACATTTAAAACTGAGTTAATAGTTTTTCTTAGATAATTCACTGACGAAGGAGGGTCCATAGTAAGACAGCAGGACCCCCATGTCCACGCCAGTAATGGAGCTGACCTAAGATGACTACATTTAACATAGTGTGGTTGATGATTCCTCGCCCGTTCCTCCACGCCAGAGATTTTTAAGGTCTACCATACTCTGTGGGGATCCACAAAATCTGCTGTAGATGCCCAAGAGTTTAGAGTCTCGTTTTGTCAAAAGACACTTGTATCTTGTGAATGGTGGGCTCCATGTGCTTCCCAAGATGTGCAGCGACCGTAAACCATAAAATTACCAAATAAGCCGCAACCAGTCGCAAAACCATGTTTTATTTATTCACTTTTGCAAATCGATTTCAAGTGAATAACAGCCATCTTCGGTGCTTTCAACGAATATGTGCCCTGAGTAGTAAAACTGTCTTCAGCAGAGGTCAAACATGAGTGATGTGGAACTTCTAATTTGATCATTGAATATAGAAATTGTAAATTGAATGATTGAATATGATTAAAATTGAAATGGAATTAATTACTTAGGTAACTGATAGGTTAGATGCGCGATGTGAGTGTTAGCATATTTACAGAAGACTATGTCCGGTCGGACGTCCACGGGCCGGTGGCGCGGCGCATGTCCAGTTGTAATGCGCGCTCGACAGACAGCAGACGATCTCGCGTCATCACGTGACTTTGTTGGTGTCCTCTGTTGTTGACGATATGATCTAAGTAAGTTGGGCTACGGAGTTGGCTGTGAACACAGCGGCTACCGTCATCTTGAATAACCGTACTTGCATCATGATCTGACATCAGGTGAGCGCCCTCTGGTGGTACCCATATGAACTAAGCCAGTTGGAGGCCAGACTCAGTGGCGAACATACCTGCCTGAAATTCGTTAACTAATAAAAACAAGTCTGCTTTTCCCGCCATTATCGTAGGTGTACCGCATTATCTTGTTGGAATTTGAACTTCGCCCTATTTTTATTGGGGAGGGGGTTAGGTAAGTGAAAGTAGGCCCAGTGTCCAATCTTGCACCACGTGGTAGATACACTGGGTGCAGCCATCTTGATTGACGTCACGGTCGCCATCTTGGATGACGTCACAGTGGCGCTCTCTGGTGGCGATGATCTAAACTTAGTCAGTTGGAGTCCAGACCGAGTGGAGAACACACATGCTTGAAATTGGTTATATAATAAAGACAAGTCCTTTTTTCCTGACATTTTCTTTGCTTAGTCGAGATAAGTGGGCTGCGACGCATTATCATGTTGGAATTTGAACTTCGCACCATTTTTATGGGCGAGGGGGCGTGGCACTTTCCCGCTAAAATTCAAACTTCCCGCCAAAATCCGTCATCTTGGATGACGTCATGGCCTCCCTCTTAGATGAAGTCATCGCCGCAAACTTGGATGACGTCATCACCGCCATCTTGGATAACGGTGCTTTGGCGTGATATACCCCTTGTCCCAATACTATCAGCAATGAAACCCTCTAGCTCTCTCTGAAATGCGTTTAAAAGGAGACAAGACCTCGTGAAAGCTACATATTTTGTAAATTGTATTATGAGAACGAATCATTTCCACCATATTTTTTGCACTCGTTCTAGGGGAATTTAAGTATTGGCATAGTCTCCATCCTATGGTGCCGGATTGTTGTTGCCGCTTACGACATGTTACTGTGCCTACAAGGGTTAGGATTTAGTAAAATCACCAGTGAATTACTCCTCAGCAGAGAATTCTATTGCTTACGGTACCATAGAAGGACACCTGCAAATAAATTCATCAATCCAGTAACCTTATTTGTACGAACTAATAACGTTTTTGAGACGGCCGACATGTTCTCTCCATACAGGCTCCTCTCAGAGAAGAGATGGAGAAGGGTCTTCACAGAGGAAAGACCGCAGTAGTTACGTAACAGACAAGTGACGTTGCTCCACTATAATTTTGTCCCGTATGCAGCCGTGTTGGGGTTCTACCTGCATTGGGAAACAGCGGAGTTCCGGTTACCCCTAGTCACATGAATCACTTCAAAAATTGAATTTTTCCCGTCGCACAAGCCTATGCTCAATGCTTTACAAGTGAGCTAGGGCTCCATCTTTAAAAACTTCGCCGTCGATGAGAAGTTAAACTGCAACACTCATTTCTTTAAATTGCTACTGTCGACCCAGCGACATTTCTAGTTTGAAATATTATTCCGATTGGAAGGCTCTTGCAGCACATTCAGTTTTGACTGCGGTACTCTCAGCCTTTTTTAATGTTCACAAAAAAATTGAAGATTGATCAGAAAATATTTGATTCTTAGTATTTCCAATAAAGCCCTAAAAATGAGAACTGAACACAGATTTTGCTTCATTTTGTTCAGGGCGCTGTTTGTTATAGGAGCATTGCATTGAGCTATAGCGGTATCTTGCAGATGTGCGGTACATCCAGACATATTTTAAATGGGATAGGTACGTGAAGGTTCTCGTACGATACGATGAAAGGCTTTTACATCTACTACTATCTGTTCAATAACGCAGAAAACCGTACACTTACCCAAAACTCATTTGCCCTTGTATCTGACACTTCTGTGGACCAACTAGCTGTAAGAGATTTCTTAAGAATCCAGGGTCTAAAAATCAGTAATACTGTGATGAATATAGCTCATTTCACTGTATACAGGGTGCAAACGATAAATGTTACCAGCGTACTACATTGGTGAAGTCGAGACGAAAAAATTGGTATGGGACACTTGTGCTCTATCAAGCCTGGAAACAGTCTTAAATTCTCCTTTAAGTGAAACCTAGGCCACAGCGTATGCGAACCACTCTGAGATTTTCGCTAAAATAGTCCTCGAATATTAAAACTCCTTGCTCTTCCGTTTACAAAATGTGACATTGACGTTGCTGTAAATTTTACCACAAAATATAGTTAATTTCATGAGTTAATAATTAAATCGATTTGTTTGTCTCGTTTTTTTACTGCGAAACTACTGTGCTTGTAAGGGATAAGTTTACATCGAATTTTACACGTAATTAGTTTTTGCATAACGTTTACAAAAGTCTTTTTCCTTCCATTACCCTCACGGGTAAGTTTAAATTAATAATGGTAACAAAATAGCCGACTAGGCCAATTAGAGGGGGTGCACATTGCAAATCTGTCAAAGTTCACGTACTCTATAGCTTGGTGTCTTTCATAGCCCACTTTTAAATTGTTTCCTGCTTGATAGGCCACAAGCGTCTATATCAAATTGTTCCTCTCTACTTCCCTCACACTACTGTGGAACGTTCTAAACAGTTGCCATTTACACCATGTATAAGGCTGTACGTTATAAGTGATGAAACAATTCCTTTTTAACAAGAAAACTAATGCGTATTACACTTGATTTCGGCATATAGGTGTTTTCGAAAAAAAAAATACTTTTATCGATAAAAGTAAATTCAGTGTGTTTTGTGCTCATATAATCTTGTTTGTTTTGTTTAATCCAAATAAATCGCAGGACTGCAGACGCGCTGCGTCAACACTGAAATGTGGCCGTTGGGCTTTTGTGATTCAAAATTCATGTGTTATTGACAGAATATTTATTGGTGGAGTTATATAAACATTTAGCTAAATAACTCTATGACTTGTGCAAAAGCTGGCATTGTGTGGAAAGAATAAATATCAAACATAAATGCTGTAAGACCAAGCAACGACAAATATGCCGCGTGTTTCACTAATTATGTTTTAATCACCAGTGTTGTCAATGAAAAAGAGCAGCTATTTTTGGGAATAACAATACTGTAAGAAATAAGAGCTACTCCCAACAAGCAAAGGGGAATATTGGAACAAGATACTACGGTTTAATGCTCTGTAAATTTTTAAAATATCATAGCGCCCACAAACGCAAACTATATGTAAGCTTCGTTCGTCCTTGATTTTGCCAACCTGTACTGGAAATGATTAAACTTTTTCTGCAGTCAGATGATATTACGTACATTTTCCAGGAAATATGATGAAAAGTACCCTGTAAAACATGGTGTAAACTGATAAAATACTCGAAAATTGCGTGGATGTGTGAATACATTTTGATTGAGTCCCTGAACGAAGTAACGTAAATTATCACAAAATTACTGTACCTCAGCCTTAATTGAAACCTCCAGCATTCGCTGTCGCTTCCCCCAGCATTCGCTGTCGCTTAACCCCCTTCGCAACTCCGGAGAGATATAGCAGTACGGTTGAAGCTGACATTTTTCAGTGACCGTGCGTAAGCTTTTCTATGCTGCACTAATGATCAGGCGAAGCACATCTCGACCACGGGCTGCTGAGAGTGCTAGCAGCAGCGGCTCGTCCCTAATGGCCTCACTGTCGATGTGGGGGTGGAGGAGAGAGGGGGGAGCATTAACCCCCGGGCAAAAAGTAAAAATAAAAAGCGAAAAGTCCGAGAGGGACAGCTGCGCAGCGGACGGTATGTCGTTCCTCCAGACAGTTCTGTCCCGCCCGTCGTACGTTGACGCAAACACACACGACTATTCAGAACGGCTTTCCGGCCCTGCGTCTATGGTGTGCTCCGCGGAAACCCGTCCCTTTTCCTCCTGTGCACGGACAGAGCCAGTGGGCTCATTAACAAGCCCGCTAACGTGTGGCTAATTGCCTCGCGGGTGCGACTCTGAGGAATAATGAGCGATGCCTCGCAGCCTCCGCGCGTCGCCTTGTATCACTCATGACCGTCGTGCTATTCCGCTCGTTCCACTGCACCGGGAAGTCTCGCTGACCACAGTAGCTCCTTCTGTATGGAAGGGTTTTTGATTTCTTCTTATAATTCATCTCTTCTTATAATTCATCTGCTGTCTTCCTCATCCCCAAAGTGTTTATTTCTCTATTTCTCATCAGAAAATGTAACGAATCGAAATTATTACTTCCCATGTCTGCAGCTCCATGTATAATCAGACACATTCTAATGTTCGTCCTTTTTGTTTTTTTTTTTTTTTTTTGTCATCAGTCTACTGACTGGTTTGATGCGGCCCGCCACAAATTCCTTTCCTGTGCTAACCTCTTCATCTCAGAGTAGCACTTGCAACCTACGTCCTCAATTATTTGCTTGACATATTCCAATCTCTGTCTTCCTCTACAGTTTCTACAGTTTTTGCCCTCTACAGCTCCCTCTAGTACCATGGAAGTCATTCCCTCATGTCTTAGCAGATGTCCTATCATCCTGTCCCTTCTCCTTATCAGTGTTTTCCACATATTCCTTTCCTCTCCGATTCTGCGTAGAACCTCCTCATTCCTTACCTCATCAGTCCACCTAATTTTCAACATTCGTCTATAGCACCACATCTCAAATGCTTCGATTCTATTCTGTTCCGGTTTTCCCCCTGTCCATGTTTCACTACCATACAATGCTGTACTCCAGACGTACATCCTCAGAAATTTCTTCCTCAAATTAAGGCCTGTATTTGATATTAGTAGACTTCTCTTGGCCAGAAATGCCTTTTTTGCCATAGTGAGTCTGCTTTTGATGTCCTCCTTGCTCCGTCCGTCATTGGTTATTTTACTGCCTAGGTAGCAGAATTCCTTAACTTCATTGACTTCGTGACCATCAATCCTAATGTTAAGTTTCTCGCTGTTCTCATTTCTACTACTTCTCATTACCTTCGTCTTTCTCCGATTTACTCTCAAACCATACTGTGTCCTCATTAGACTGTTCATTCCGTTCAGCAGATCATTTAATTCTTCTTCACTTTCACTCAGGATAGCAATGTCATCAGCGAATCGTATCATTGATATCCTTTCACCTTGTATTTTAATTCCACTCCTGAACCTTTCTTTTATTTCCATCATTGCTTCCTCGATGTACAGATTGAAGAGTAGGGGCGAAAGGCTACAGCCTTGTCTTACACCCTTCTTAATACGAGCACTTCGTTCTTGATCGTCAACTCTTATTATTCGTCCCTAGAAACACTTTTTTTTTATGACACGAATATGGCCTCAGAATACAACACCGGACAACTCAATTTGAGGCCTCGATTGTTGCAACTGGTTACTCCTTACTACAGTTCTTAGCAGTAGTCGGACTTGTGCAGTGAAATATATGGTAATATGGTGTAAAATAATTCAAACCAAAATGAGATTTTCACTTTGCAGCGGAGAGTGCGCTGATATGAAACTTCCTGGCAGGTTAAAACTGTGTGCCGGACCGAGACTCGAACTCGGGACCTTTGCCTTTCGCGGGCAAGTGCTCTGCCAGGAAGTTTCATATCAGCGCACACTCCGCTGTAGAGTGAAAATCTCACTCTGGAAACATCCCCCAGGCTGTGGCTAAGCCATGTCTCCGCAATATCCTTTCTTTCAGGAGTGCAAGTTCTGCAAGGTTCGCAGGAGAGTTCAGTAAAGTTTGGAAGGTAGGAGACGAGATACTGGCAGAAGTAAAGCTGTGAGGACGGGGCGTGCGTCATGGTTGGGTAGCTCAGTTGGTAGAGCACCTGCCCGCGAAAGGCAAAGGTCCCGAGTTCGAGTCTCGGTCCGACACACAGTTTTAATCTGCCAGGAAGTTTAATTCAAACCAATCTATCTAGATCTGCTGATAGTTAATTTCTATTCACGTACTAGCTACTGAAAAACTACCTCCGTCTATGGAAGGCCCAACGGAACCGACCGGCCGCCGTGTCAACCTCAGCCCACAGGCGTCACTGGATGCGGATGTGGAGGGGCATGTGGTCAGCACACCGCACTCCCGGCCGTATGTCGGTTTACGAGACCGGAGCCGCTATTTCTTAATCAAGTAGCTCCTCAGTTTGCCTCACAAAGGCTGAGTGCACCCCGCTTGCCAACGGCGCTCGGCAGACCGGATGGTCACCCATCCAAGTGCTAGACAAGCTCAACAGCGATTAACTCCGGTGACCTGACGGGAACAGATGTTACCACTGCGGCAAGGCCGTTGGCTACGTACTAGCTAAATTTACAATAAAAATAAAAATCAACATGAGATTTCAGTACTTGTAATGAATATTGCTGTAGTAAACAAATGCTGATATTTGAGATCGGTTTTGCGCATTGCTTATCTTATTTCAGGCCGCTGTCGTTTCCTTATATGTGAATAGAACTTATGCTGATTACTTACTAGTTCAAAAGAAAGTGTCTGCATTTCAGTGCTCTCCTCTCTGTCTTTGTGAATATACTGGCTTTGAAAAGAGCCTCGTCCACTTCTTTGGGCAAAACGCTGAACTCACAAGCATCCACTTCATCGATGTTTAGCACACTTTTAGGTTGAGGTTTGTAATATCCGCATAATCCGAGCAGTCAAGCCAGTACTTACGTCCCGCCCGCATCTCGTGGTCGTGCGGTAGCGTTCTCTCTTCCCACGCCCGGGTTCCCGGGTTCGATTCCCGGCGGGGTCAGGGATTTTCTCTGCCTCGTGATGGCTGTGTGTTGTGTGCTGTCCTTCGGTTAGTTAGGTATAAGTAATTCTGAGTTCTAGGGGACTGATGACCATAGATGTTAATTCCCATAGTGCTCAGAGCCATTTGAACCATTTGAACTTACGTCCCCTATGCGGCAATGTTGCACCGTTGAACAGAACTACACGGTGTAGTCTCATTAATGAGACCACTGCCAATGTTGTAAACTGTCCGTATGCGGCCGTGTTTAAAGCATACCGCGTATTGCAAAATGGCGCTATTGGGAACCAGCGCCGAGACAACTGGGGTGCACCACGGGTCATAGATTACGGCGGTGAACGACGGCTATAGAGATGTTTATGGGTGAACAGACGTGCAGCTATTGAGCATTGCTCTAGGTGAATGCCGGGATGGTTCCTTTGTAAAATGCAAGGCCATTTCCTTCCCCATCCATCTCTACCCCAAGCTTGTGCTCCATCCCATAAAAAATGGTTCAAATGGCTCTGAGCACTATGGGACTTAACATCTGTGGTCATCAGTCCCCTAGAACTTAGAACTACTTAAACCTAACCAACCTAAGGACATCACACACATCCATGCCCGAGGCAGGATTCGAACCTGCGACCGTAGCAGTCGCGCGGTTCCGGACTGAGCGCCTAGAACCGCTAGACCACCGCGGCCGGCATCACATAATGACCTCCTTTATGGTGGGGTATTGAACTCTAAATCTACCGTCCCTCTCCTATTAGTCAAGACGTATTGGCCAAAACTACAAAGATTCCACTAAAATTCTCACTATTTTTCACTATCCAGTGGGAGCTTACAGCTTCAGGACCGCTCTGGATGGGCGAGTATAGCTCCCTCAAGAATAGTTGTCATATGATTTGTACATCAACACTTCTGCTTACATTAACAAATAGAAATATGTGCAGTAGTTCAGTAAGATCTGTTAGTTCTGTAACTGGACTTGCATTTCACTTGGTCACTGTATACTTGAATATCATGCATATGTATTAAGGGATAACTTCATAATGAAGTTATAAACAAGCTAGGAGGGTTATTTTTCTTTCAAGGTCCGATCATTCGCGAAATTAAAACAACAGTGAATATCTGATGAAGCTTTGGGCAGATGTGTTGCGCAGTGTCTCTAAGTATGCACGTCGATTGCCTCAAGTCACACTTTTTAGTTCTGAGTACACAGTGAGCCCTGCGTAGAACAATATAGCCTCCCACTGTGATGTGTTCGCTGTCATTAGATGTCTTCATGGCGAGATGTTCCGCCTGATTTCATGCGACCTACATAACGTAACTGTCATGTGTGACAGTACAGTCCTTCTTCAAAGAAATTTTCAAATGTGTGTGAAATTTTATGGGACTTAACTGCTAAGGTCATCAGTCCCTAAGCTTACACACTACTTTACCTAAATTATCCTAAGGACAAACACACACACCCATGCCCGAGGGAGGACTCGGACCTCCGCCGGGACCAGCCGCACAGTCTATGACTGCAGCGCCCTAGGCCACTCGGTTAATCCCGCGCGGCACAGTCCTTCTTCTTAACAGTACTCGGCCGCTCATTGCAGCTGCCAAAAAGGTGCTCCTGCAGCGTTTTCGATGGAAATTGGTTGATCACTCACCGTACAGCAAGGATTTGGTTCCTACTGGGTTTCATCTATTTGTTCACATAAACTACTGGCATTTTGGCACAGAGAAAGAGCCGCAGACCAGCGCAGAGAACAATCGGAAAGCACAGACTTCTACAATGAGGTGACAAAAGTCATGCCCATATGCAGATTGTGGTAGTATCGTATGCACAAGGTATAAAAGAAACGTGCATTGGCGGAGCTGTCATTTGTACAAAGGCCGGCCGCGGTGGTCTAGCGGTTCTGACGCTGCAGTCCGGAACCGCGGGACTGCTACGGTCGCAGGTTCGAATCCTGCCTCGGGCATGGGTGTGTGTGATGTCCTTAGGTTGGTTAGGTTTAAGTTGTTCTAAGTTCTAGGGCACTTATGACCTAAGATGTTGAGTCCCATAGTGCTCAGAGCCATTTGAACCATTTGTACAAAGCTGATTCATGTGAAAAGGTTTCCGACGTGATTACGGACGCACGACGGGAATTAACAGACGTTAAACGCGGAATGGTAGTTGGAACTAGACACATGGGATATTCCATTTCGGAAATCGTTAGGAAAATCAATATTCCGAGATACACAGTGTCAAGAGTGTGCCGAGAATATCAAATTTCAGGCATTACCTCTCATCAAGGACAAATCAGTGGCCGACTTGACGACAGAGCGCAGCACATCTATATAGAGTTGTCAGTGCTAGCAGACAACCAACACTGCATGAAATAACAGCAGAAATCATTGCTGGACGTACGACAAACGTATCCGTTAAAACAGTGCGGCGAAATTTGATGTTAAAGGGCTGTGGCAGCAGACTACCAACGCGAGTGCCCTTCCTAGCATCACGACGTCGCCTGCAGCGCCTCTCCTGGAGTTGTGACCATGTCGGTTGAACTCTAGACGACTGGAAAACCGTTGCCTGGCCAGATGAGTCTCGATTTCAGCAGGTAGGAGCTGATGGTTTGGTTCGAGTCTGGCGCAGAACCCACGAAAGCATGGAGCCATGTTGTCAACGAGGCACTGTGCAAGCTGGTGGGGGCTGCATTATGGTGCAGGGCCTTGTTTGCATGGAATTGACTGAGTCCTCTGGTCCAACTGAATTGATAATTTACTGGATATGATTATGTCCGACTGCTTGGAGACCATTTGCATGTTCCCAAAAAGCAATGGAATTTTTATGGGTGTCAATGCACTATGTCAGCGGGCACAATTGAAGAGCATTCTGTACAGTTCGAGCGAATGATTTGTCCACCCCTGATCGACCGACGTGAATCCCATCGAACATTTATCATGCGTAATCGAGGGGTCAGTTCGTGGACAAAATCCTGCACCTGCAACACTTTCACAATTATGGACGGCTCAGTATTTCTGCGGAGGCTTCCAACCACTTGTTGAGGCCATGCCACGTCGAGTTGCTGCACTACGTCGGGGAAAAGGTCCGACACGATATTAGGAGGTATCCCCTGTCTTCTCTCACCTCAGTGTGTGAAGAGGGTATTGCAAAGTTAGTACAACATCACGACAGATGTCTAAGTCGAAGTGATGACTATGTACAGAAGTAGCTGAAAGGTGTAGCAAAATGTTGCAAGTGAAACATTTTTGATTTTTGCTGAGGTCTCTATTTCATGACTGACTGGACCTTGAAAATATATATATATATATATATATATATAAAGAACACATTGACACCGGTGTGTCGGACCCACCATACTTGCTCCGGACACTGCGAGAGGGCTGTACAAGCAATGATCACACGCACGGCACAGCGGACACACCAGGAACCGCGGTGTTGGCCGTCGAATGGCGCTAGCTGCGCAGCATTTGTGCACCGCCGCCGTCAGTGTCAGCCAGTTTGCCGTGGCATACGGAGCTCCATCGCAGTCTTTAACACTGGTAGCATGCCGCGACAGCGTGGACGTGAACCGTATGTGCAGTTGACGGACTTTGAGCGAGGGCGTATAGTGGGCATGCGGGAGGCCGGGTGGACGTACCGCCGAATTGCTCAACACGTGGGGCGTGAGGTCTCCACAGTACATCGATGTTGTCGCCAGTGGTCGCCGGAAGGTGCACGTGCCCGTCGACCTGGGACCGGACCGCAGCGACGCACGGATGCACGCCAAGACCGTAGGATCCTACGCAGTGCCGTAGGGGACCGCACCGCCACTTCCCAGCAAATTAGGGACACTGTTGCTCCTGGGGTATCGGCGAGGACCATTCGCAACCGTCTCCATGAAGCTGGGCTACGGTCCCGCACACCGTTAGGCCGTCTTCCGCTCACGCCCCAACATCGTGCAGCCCGCCTCCAGTGGTGTCGCGACAGGCGTGAATGGAGGGACGAATGGAGACGTGTCGTCTTCAGCGATGAGAGTCGCTTCTGCCTTGGTGCCAATGATGGTCGTATGCGTGTTTGGCGCCGTGCAGGTGAGCGCCACAATCAGGACTGCATACGACCGAGGCACACAGGGCCAACACCCGGCATCATGGTGTGGGGAGCGATCTCCTACACTGGCCGTACACCACTGGTGATCGTCGAGGGGACACTGAATAGTGCACGGTACATCCAAACCGTCATCGAACCCATCGTTCTACCATTCCTAGACCGGCAAGGGAACTTGCTGTTCCAACAGGACAATGCACGTCCGCATGTATCCCGTGCCACCCAACGTGCTCTAGAAGGTGTAAGTCAACTACCCTGGCCAGCAAGATCTCCGGATCTGTCCCCCATTGAGCATGTTTGGGACTGGATGAAGCGTCGTCTCACGCGGTCTGCACGTCCAGCACGAACGCTGGTCCAACTGAGGCGCCAGGTGGAAATGGCATGGCAAGCCGTTCCACAGGACTACATCCAGCATCTCTACGATCGTCTCCATGGGAGAATAGCAGCCTGCATTGCTGCGAAAGGTGGATATACACTGTACTAGTGCCGACATTGTGCATGCTCTGTTGCCTGTGTCTATGTGCCTGTGGTTCTGTCAGTGTGATCATGTGATGTATCTGACCCCAGGAATGTGTCAATAAAGTTTCCCCTTCCTGGGACAATGAATTCACGGTGTTCTTATTTCAATTTCCAGGAGTGTATATATATATATATATATATATATATATATATATATATATATATATATATATATATATATATATATATAGTGTATCTCTTGTTTGCCAGGCTGATGGCAATTCAGGCTCTCACAGTGACGCCTACTGACATAGCACAGTCGTTCTCATCCAATATTACTGGCAGTAGGAGGCGTCCGAAACACAGCAAGTGGTGCCTTCAAATATGTCACGTGGGCAGTGTATACGAACTGGTATCGACTGTAGAAGCACACTTGGGTCGTCAAGCAGCTGGTGCCGTCTCCTGAACTGATCGAAGAAACCTACCGTTGAAACTTCCCGGCAGATTAAAACTGTGTGCCGGACCGAGACTCGAACTCGGGTTCGAGTCTCGGTCCGGCACATAATTTTAATCTGCCAGGAAGTTTCATATCAGCGCACACTTCGCTGCAGAGTGAAAATCTCATTCTGGAAACCTACCGTTGCCTGTGAACTTGGATACGTATCGTTATTACAACTTTGGTGGACTTTGCTATTGCATACAAAGACATAGATTTCGATCCTTGGACTTTCTGATGAATTTTACATTGTTCTGTTTTGAGCTATAGCGGATTTTGTCTGTACACGGGTAGGTTACGAAATATCGCACTTGTATTGTGACTGTATTGGAAAAATCTATGTATTAGTCAATTTACGTGTTGAATAATTCAAAGAGGATGGAAGGAAGATTAGAGTTTAACGTCCCGTAGACAGCTAAGTCATTAGAGACGGAACACAAGCTCAGATTACGAAGGACTGGGAAGGAAATCGGCCGTTCCCTTTGCGAAGGAACAGCCCCAACATTTGCCTGTGTCGATTTAGGGAAATCACGGAAAACCTAAATCAGGAGGACCGGTTGCGGATTTTAATCGTCGTCCTCCTAAATGTGATCCCAGTGTGCTAACCGGTGTGCCACCTCTTTGGGTTTAATAATTCAGTATCTCTTTAAGTGAAACCACTGACCTCAGTGACAAAGGAGGTAATATTTAGCTGAATTTTTAGACGGGAGAAAAACAGATTTCAAAAAACTAAGAACTAAACAACTGACGCTGCTATTAGAGAGTATTCTCTTACCTTATCTTTATATGTAGAATAGCGACACAGTTCAAATTCTTTTGAAAAGAAAGCTGAGAACTCTATAAGCCTCTCCATTACGCAAAAGGAAATTTCCTGAAATTTGAAGCTATTCTAAATTCTTGCTACCGCTTTTCCAAGAATGAACCGCAGATTCTTGAAAGTAATGTACTACCGTTGTTGAATGGAAATTGCGGTGGGCCATGCGATGAAGTCATTGACCATGTAAAGGGTCAGCTGAGTGTAAAATAGTTTTTAGATATTTATGAACGATAACAAACCTTTCTAACACTTCCTGCACTTTTAAAACCTTCAGCGTCTACGGTGCGTTACACCCAGCCAAGCAAACAGAAAAGGAAAACAGCTGCAGCCTTCAGTTTATTTAACGGCACAGGCTCTCTTCTGCGCATTCACACCACTGCGCCGGACAACTCATCTGGAAGACGATAAGTGAGCTCCTTTCTCTCGGTCCGAGAGAAGCGGTCGTGACTAGCTTCAACTCTGTCGTACGAACAGGAGTCCCATAAGGTTTTTTTAGACAGGTCTGAGAATTACGCACACTGTATATAATGGATTAAAAATGAAAGATAATTCGTGATGGGATGAAATGTCATAGTAGCGGGTAAAGTGATGTAGAGATTAATTTCAAATACGGAAAGACAAAAACCTTGTGGGATATATGTGTAGCAATTGTGAAACTTCTATGCTGGTATACCGTTTACATGAGTTACGGGACAGTCGTGTTGGAACGCTTATGTTACGCACTGAGTCGTGAATAACATTTGCGAGATAATCTGTAGTGGTGTACATTTGGCTGAACGTAGACAGATGACCAGTGTTCTGTGCTCCTCTTTTGATCGTCTATTGTGTTCACTAGGTGCCCTTGGAGTGAAACATAAATGTAGCTATAAGAGAACTTCCCTCAACCGAAAGTATTTGCTGTTATTAGGTGGCTTGATTGCAAGCAGAAACTATATAGCCTCGTCATGCTCAGATGCCAGACTGAGATTCATTGGAAGAATCCTAAGGAAATGCAATCCGAAAACAAAGGAAGTAGGTTACAGTACGCTTGTTCGCCCACTGCTTGAATACTGCTCAGCAGTGTGGGATCCGTACCAGATAGGGTTGATACAAGACATAGAGAAGATCCAACGGAGAGCAGCGCGCTTAGTTACAGGATCATTTAGTAATCGCGAAAGCGTTACGGAGATGATAGATAAACTCCAGTGGAAGACTCTGCAGGAGAGACGCTCAGTAGCTCGGTACGGGCTTTTGTCAAAGTTTCGAGAACATACCTTCACCGAAGAGTCAAGCAGTATATTGCTCCCTCCTACGTATATCTCGCGAAGAGACCATGAGGATAAAATCAGAGAGATTAGAGCCCACACAGAGGCATACCGACAATCCTTCTTTCCACGAACAATACGAGACTGGAATAGAAGGGAGAACCGATAGAGGTACTGAAGGTACCCTCCGCCACACACCGTCAGGTGGCTTGCGGAGTATGGATGTAGATGTAGATGTAGATGTAGATAGGGCCATATGGGTTTAGGCGAACGACAGCAGGCAACAAAAATTAGTAACAGTTTACAATATCAAATAAGCGTGCAACTTTGAAACTTAGGTATAACCTTGTGACAACAAAACGCTGTACCTTTTTACTCTGAAATACTGTAACTCGGATCGACATTCAACATATAGTATTGCTGCAGTGTGTTCTTGCATAGAACTGCTATTAGTGATGACAGGTACAAGCACACGCGTTACACTTGACCTGGTCACAAAGACAGTTTATTTGCAGATGGAAAAACGTGTCCGTAGATTTCTTTGAAACTTTCTGCTACTGCCGACGGATTTGAAGAGATGAGTAACTGAAGATAAGTTGAGATAAGTAATTTATATGTGCTGACCACACCATATAAGAGGTAATTTTTAAAAAAAATTCTTCAGCCTTTGAAAATCGAAAAAATTTATTTCCTTAGATTATAGGAGTAACTTTGTTATAGCACAAATATCTGTAGAAACAAGTGTAGCAACTGAAATTGTAGAAAATAAGTCTCATTAATGAAAGCAGACATTTCTGTGAACGGTTTAGTGAAAAAGACGAAGTTTTATTTAGCTTTATAGCTTTGTTTCTAAATACAACATACACTTGATAAGAATAACATATTAAATGTGTCATGACTTTCTTTACCTCATATCACGGAACTTCTAATTTTCTAAAAGTTTAAACTAATTACGTTTCTTAGAGGATATTGTGTTCAATGTAAGTGTTATCAGCTGCTTTGCCTCACACGGTTCCACCGAATGGCTGCATAAGTAAGTGTATAAACGTTTTGTTTAATTACTTTGCTTAATGGAGTTTAATTTTTTATTCGTATTTTGTTTCAGTAAGGAGAGGGCTATAATTATTTGCATTTAAGAAAAGTAGAAAATTTTATCTCAACAAAATTTGTGACAAACGTTTTTCTGAGTATTGATGAAACAAAACTCATGAAACCTAGCAGATATCTGACAAAGCTATAATTGTGTGTTATAAGGAAACATTGCGTCAGTTAATCTTTCTGACAGATGAAATTAACTCTACTTTCCTCTCATAGACGTCATGAAACAATTTTGCCCTTAGCTTGGGGGTGGGGGTGGGGGGGAAGGGGGGGCGTGACTTAATGATAATTGATATTCCATATTATGAATGCGTTATTCCATATATAAACTGTATTGGTATCAAAATTAAAGGATAAATGTTATAAATTCCATGTGTTGCTTGTAGAAATTAAATGTCCCAATACATACACTCAATACAAAATAAATGATGCACCGCAAAGGAATTGTCTTCAGGTTTGCTTCCATTAGGAACAGCGTGCACCACGACCGTATTAACGAGATTTAAGATAGGAAGAAGGGCAGCATTGGTCGTAAGTTTTTAATCTGTTTATTGCAGATCGCTGGCCATTGGGGCTCAGTCCGAAGAGGAACTCATCATTGATGACAATTCTACTCCAGTCAATGAGATTTCAGGCCGAAGATGTCTCTGGAGACGACCCGGACAACGGTGAGATACCATCCTGACTGTCCCCCTCCCTCTGCCTCTCCCATATGGCCCGACAACCAGGAATGACTGTGTGGGGTGCCATTTCTTATCACAGCAAGACCCCTTCAGTTGTCATCCACGGCAACCTTATAGCACAGCGGTACATCGTCGATATTCTACGCCACGTTGTGTTGCCCTTCATGGTAAGCCATTCTTGGCTTACATTTCAGCAAGATAATACCTGCCAGCACACGCCGAGACTTTCTATTGCTTGTGTCCGTGCTTGTCAAACCGTATCTTGGCCAGACAGGTCGCCGGTTCTTGCCCCAATAGAGAACGTTTGCAGCATTATGGACAGGTCCCCTCCATCTAGCTCGGGATTTTGACGATCTAACGCGCCTGTTGGACAGAATTTGGAACGATATCCCTCAGGAGGACATCCAATAACTCTATCACTCAGTGCCAAGCCAAGTAACTGCTTGCATAAGGGCCAGAGTGGACCAACGCGTTATTGACTTGCCAATTTGTGAAGCTCTTTCTCTTGGATAAGTCATCCAATTTTTCTGTAACTGAAATAATTTGTTTGACTGTACATGTACATCACATCTACCGATTTCTGTACCATTCGGATAATTCCTTCGTGATGCGACTTTTTTTGTTTACAAGGAGACGGCATGACCGTGGGGTCGGGGATTTGTCCGAAATTTTCTGTGGTGGAAGAGGACCCCTAACGCCTCACGTGGTTAAAATATTAGGACGCACTACCCGGAAAATCCCGGGAAAAATCGATCCAAAGAAAGTTTCTTAGGTGCATTATGAGTATAAAATGTTAGCACATTGCAGAGCCACCGTCTGGCCTGGATGTTTAGGGCGCCGACTTTTACGCCAGAGGTCTCGGGTTCGATTCCTCCCCCAGCACTTTTTTTTCTCTTCTGTTTTATTTTCTTTGGTTATTCCACTAATAATTCAGAAAGATTCCCAAACCTACATTATCTTTAACAAATTAGTTACATTATTCAATAAAAAGCATTTTCTTTTTGTCCAACAACACAATTCATGGCGGTGGGTTTCCATTTTTCATTGTAAAGTATATGAGGAGAAACATTGGGTTTTTATTCAGAATAACAAAGTCGATTGGGAAACATTCAATTATTTTTATACATATAATAATTATAAACGAGAACCGCAGTGGTAATTGTCGTAAAAACAAACAAAGCAATAATTTTTGCGACATCTTGCGCAACATATAAATGCGGATTTCTTACAATCACAGGGCGTTTGCAATAAATCTGTACAAAAACATGCCCCATTAATATTTACGAAAATGTTTTGAGTTTCTGATAATTTTGAGGCAAATCTGGCATATTGAATCATGTCTCGGGATATTGGTGACGATAATTGGTGGTGAATTATAGAATGAATTTTTATAAAATCTTCCCGGGAATTAATTTCACGATTCTCCTGTAACAATGCGCTGCAATTTTGCAAGCAACAGAAGGAAAAAAGTGCCGGAGGAGGAATCGAACCCGAGACCTCTGGCGTAACAGTCCGAGCGCTAACCATGTAGGCCAGACGGCGGCTCGGCAATGGACTAAGATTTTATACTCATAAAGCACCTCAGAAACTTCGGATCGATTTTTCTCGGGATTTTCCGAGTAGTGCGTCCTAATATTTTAACCACGTGAGATGTTAGAGGTCCTCTTTCACCACACACAATTTCGGACAAATCCCCGACCCCACGGTCGTGCCGTCTCCTTGTTAGAGGTTATGTTACATAAAGTGCTCAAAGTGTCACGAAGTTGCCCATTTTTACGGTGCTTTACTAAGAGGCAATATACATTTCGTAGTTTGAGTGTGAAAATGATGTATGTTAATGTTGTCAGAAGTTCAATTACACTGATCTAGCTTTGAATACTTGTGTAATCCCAAATCCAGTGAATGTTGGGTAATATATTAAGTAATGCCTCCGTATATTTTTATGAAAATTCTTAAATCCTTTTAAATAAAACAACCGTTATTAACATTCTACATCTTTGTTCTTTATCTCTACAAAATTATTTCTTACGTCACCCTAGCGACTAATACATTTCTCCCAAACAGGGGAGCGGTTAGCTGATACCCTCACTGTGTGTATAACTTGTGACTTTGTAGAAGGAGCTTACCGCTGCTTGTACCGCTTTCTCACTATCAAAGTGAAGTCTTCGAAGGTGTTTTTATGGTTTGGAAACAGATGAAATTCGTGTGAGGCCAATTTGGGACTCTATGGAGAATGATTGTTGACACTGAAACCAAGATGTTGGATTGTTGCAGATATAGCGGGCTCTGGCGTTGTCATCCTAAAGGAGAAAGTGCTCCATTTGTGGACGAACTCTGCGAATTCGAAACTCTATTAAAACACGCTGTTTAGCACGCTTCACCATAGTTAGGTTAGACGCCACCATGTTACATGCTACAGTTAGGAACCCTCTAGTGGCACAGGATTGTAAATATGTAGACATGAAGAATAAAGATGTAGAATGTTAATAAAGTGTGTTTCATTTAAAGTGCTTTAAGAGTTTTTGCATAAAAATTTCGGAGGCATTACTTTTCAGCACGTCCTCTTAACGTGCACAAAGTACAGTTGGGCTCTTGCTGCCGGCGACTGTAATGAAGTCATTGTTCTGGCTTATTAACTGCTGATGATACACCGAATGCGTTGCGTATTCAAGGCATGCTGCCATGGGATGGTAGGTCCGCAACCGTTCAGTACTGATGAAATTGGATTTTCTCTTCTTATTTCGTCCGTCTCCGTGACATTGATATAAAATTTTTGCTATAGTTGTTATCAGTTTCAGGTTGGCATAGGATACGTGGTTTGAGAATGGGAGTGTCAGCCTAAAACCAGTAATCACTGCAACAAAAATGTTATATCAGTGCAACTAAGACGGACGAAATAAAAAAAAAATGTTTTTTCACTCTAATTGTGTCTCTCTGTGGAGAGGTAGTGCTGGGATCCACACTCGCAGAGTTTATTGAAGGTTAAACCGTTTCGTTGTGCCTCCAACCTTCAGTTTGGTTTTCCGGGACAATGTCTTAAAGCTGTCTTTTCGATTTTCTTCTGCTGATTTTGTATGATAGTACTTTCTTACTAGCAGGATAGGACTGAGTGACTGGAGCCACGCGTCAGCTTATATCTGCGTTTGGCGAATGGATATTTCACCTGAGGACTATTTGTGTGACTAAAGGCGGATGCATAACATAGTCCGTGTTATGTGCACTCTCCATGGCGTCCGACCACAACCTGTGTCGCGGCTCTTTGGCGGCTGGCCTTGCCATGTGGAGATCTCTCTGTGTATGGCTGTATACCGACTCTTCTGGAGGGCAGAGCATCGTCTATGTAGGCTTCGACACGTAGTTAATTCATTGTGTCTCAGTGTTATAACAGTAGATCAAACCACGTGTTATAGCAGCCATTAACCACGCGTGAGTGATCAAAGAAGCGGGCTCGCCAGTCCGACACAACTGCCATCAGACGCTGTTACTACCATTGTCCGACCTACAGGCATCGGACACAGGGCTGCGGAGGCTCAGCAATAACGTTTTAGTTCACCCTCAGCACTGAAAATCTGTGTAATGGTACGATTTCTTCATACTGGACGACATCCACACAAAAGATCTAATAATTTTTGTTTATTTATTTATTGAACATAGTCTAATAATTTGTGAAGTACTAAAAAATTAATGAGACGGTTAGAAACTTCACACAGGAATATTACGAATATTTTTTTCACGAAACTACACAACAAACTCAAAGAACCAGTGTATAACTGAAGGTACTTGCTCCGGTCTGTATGTAGTGAAAACACCACAGAAGATTAAACAGATTGTGACATGTAAGAATACGAGCAATTTCTCCCATACTCCCTTTGTGAGATGAACATGAAATAAGGCGAGAAATAACGGAACTACACACGTTTTGGTGACTTGCGACATATTAATGTAGGTGTGGATTATGAAGTAGTTTGTGAGTTCGGAACGGGGACATATAAAGGACACGAGTAGTCAGTAACAATATGAATATAGTCAATAACTTTCGTTGTTCCTTTTTGTGTCAGCAAAACCATTTTTTGTCAGTGTTCGAATGCATACGTCACACGGTGCAGTTAGAGAGGTAGTTACTTAGCTTTATGTTCTGAGGATCATTTGCACGACAGATGGTAATTTTGTGGAATGAGTCATTTTATATTCACACAGCAAATTAATTTGTAAATATGGCTACATATTGAACATTTATGTTTATTGTTATTATTATTGCTGTCATTATTATACATACAGATGTGAGTTAGCAAGTCCTACTCATAAACTTTTACACATGAAAATATTACAAATTCTTCTACGGAACAGAAGGATATGTCATAGGTAACTTTTTCAATTTGGTTTCAAATTTTACTTTGCTGACTTCCAGACATTTAATATCACTGGGAAAATTATCAAACATTTTAGTTGCCGCATTGTCTACTCCTTTCTGTGCTAATGATAACCTTAATGTGGAGTAATGAATGTCATTTTTCCTTCTCGTATTATAATTATCTACATCATTGTTCCGTTTGAACTGCAGTGAACTATTTACAACACTCTTCATGAGGGAACAAATGTACTGTGAACAGTAGTCAGAATGCTTAGCTTTTGCCCTAGAAAGATCTGGGGGTCAGTCGCTAACGACTGCTAAAACAGACGCAATTGATTCTGCCCGTCTAATGCCGACGGGTTGTTAACCTTTAGCTTTTGTTCTCTCTTACAAAGAATCGAGTCGCCACCAAAGCCGCCTTTAATCATGTCCAGCGCTTGTTTGATGCTGTTACAAGTCTTGATGCAGTCTTTACGGGAAGTGATTTCTTTTTCTGTCTCGATAACATGAGAGCAATTTTGATGCCTTTTCATCAAATTCCTTACCCGACGATAAAAACAGACATGGTATTAGTGCAGTGCATTTGGTGCCGAGAGCTAGCAAGCGAATGGGCTCCGTAGCCGTAGCTTCCGTTGTCCCCATCGGCCGATTCTACCTGCATCCAGAGTCTCGTATTGGCGTGCAGCTGCCGAGGAAAGTTATATGCAAAGTCCTAGTAGACGCTGTAAATACAACCATTTCTTGAAAATTTATTTGCAGTCTATAATTTTCCTTGGGCTTTTTATTTCATACCTTTTATCAAGATATTAATAAATACAATATAGGGTGTTCCAAAAAGAATATACGTATTACAACGTATTATTTTGTCCAAACTATCGATTGCTGTGCCTCAGCTCTGCTAATGGAGAAACGAATACATAGTCCAGTATATATTGATAGCCGCTAGCTGTCAGTTGTTTTCTGTTTTGCTTGGTAATCGTGATATGTTTAAAATGGTTACTCCGCAGCAGAAATAATTTTGTGTTCTCGAGTTTGCAAAGACGTTTCAGGTTGAGGTACCAAATTGATCCTCCGAATGGGTGGAACATTCGCAGATGGTATCGACAGTTTCTATATACAGGATGTGTATGTAAAGCAAAGAGTCCTGGCCACCCTCGTGTTCCTGAAGAAAATGTTGCACGAATTCTAACTGCTTTCCAGCGTAGTCCTTCAAAATGAGCTCGTCGTGCTAGTCGGGAGTTACAACTGCCTACAACAACAATTTGGCGTGTTTTGAGACGTCGGTTGGGTATTAAGCCCTACAGTTACAGCTATTACAAGCTCTGCGTCCTGATGACAAACGCAAACGTGTGGTATTTTGTAACGAGATTCTTGATGCTATTGACAATGATAACACTTTCGCAAAACGCACCGTGTTCAGTGATGAAGCGACTTTCCATGTTAATGGTCAGGTAAACAAACACAATGTTCGAATTTTGGGCCTACAGAACCCTCATGAAGCCATTGAACATGTACGAGATTCGCCCAAAGTCAATGTGTTTTGTGAGATATCCCGATAGTCTGTTTGCGACCCATTCTTCTATGATGGAAACACGGTTAACGGTCCGCAGTATCTCGCTATGTTACAAAACTGGTTGTTTCCGAAGCTGCACGAAGACAACTTCATTTTTCAACAAGACGGGCTCCTCCTCACCGGAGCTGCCAAGAGCGTTAATATCTGAATGAAACTCTACCGAACCGTTGGATTGGTCGTCAAGGAGCTGGCGACTTAGCATGTCTCATCTTGGCTCCACGGCCACCGGATTTGACACCCTATGACTTCTTCCTGTGGGGTTTCGTTAAAGACAACGTTTATGTACGGCCACTCCCACAGAACCTGGAAGAGTTGAAGAAACGGTCCGTACTGCCATAACATCAGTGACGAAGGACATGCTTGCCCGAGTATGTGAGGAATTTGATTATCGATGTGATGTTGTTCGTGTCGCTGATGGAGGACATATTGAACATCTGTAATCTAAACTTGAGAGGCTCGTAAAGACGTGTGTAAAGTTTCATATTCGTATGTCTTAAAGTTTAATAGATATTTAAATTCGAAATACGTATATTCTTTTTGAAACAACCTGTATACCAAGCATTATTTCGGTTTCTTTGCAATGTTAGTAAATAAAATTTTAAATTGAAAAAAGAAAAAAATTTTCCGCATAAGGACTCGGCACCACCATCCTCGGATTCTAGTTCTGTGCTTTTCCGCAGCGCCAAACGCTGCCTGGTAACAACACTGATATAAACGGTTTATGTCTCGCTCGACCCTCGTCGAAAATGCTATTTTCCCTATGCGCTTCGCCACCTGGAGCTTCCACTTGGGTAACTTACTTTTCTGGTCGAGTTGCCTCGTCCACTAAACCAAGATAGTCGTTATATGCTTTCTCAAGACAACGGATGAAGACATGAAACTAAATAGTCCACTATAAAAGTAACAATGGCATGCAGTTACGTTGCAGAACTTTCACTGCTATTCACTGTGATTTTATTCTTTATCAGTGCTCGATTACAATTCCTGGATAATGGTTCAAATGGCTCTGAGCACTATGGGACTTAAAATCTGTGGTCATTAGTCCCCTAGAACTTAGAACTACTTAAACCTAACTAACCTAAGGATATAACACGATCCATACCCGAGGCAGGATTCGAACCTGCGGCCGTAGCGATCATGCAGTTCCAGACTGAAGCGCCTAGAACCGCACGGCCACACCGGCCGTCTGGACTCATCAAGTCATTGGAAATCCCATGCAGAAATACTGAGCCACGATGCCTCTATAACCGTCCACAGCTGCGATAGTTTGCCGGTGCAGTATGTTCTGCAAGAACTGATCTCTCGATTATGTCCATAGTGTGAGGTAATGTCTGAAATTTGGTATTCTCGACACACTCTTGACACTGTGTATCTCGGAATACTGAATTTCCTATCGATTTCCGATGTTCGATGGGATTTATGTAGGGCTGTCTGGTTTGATCAAATCATTCGCCCGAACTGTCCACAATGTTGTTCGAACCAGTTCCGTTGGACCAGAAGACTCACTGCATTCCATGTAAAAACAGCCCACGCCATTATTAGCCACTACCAGCTTACAAAGTGTCTTGTTGACAACCTGGGTTATGGCTTCATGAGGCCTGCGTCACACTCGAACCCTACCATCAGGTCTTACCAACTGAAATCTGGATTCATCTGACCAGGCCACGGTATTCCAGGTCCACAAAATATGGTCACGAGCTCAGGAGAGGCACTGCAGGCGATGTCGTACTGTTAGCAAATGCAATCGCGTGGGTTGTCTGCTGCTATAACCCATTAATTCCACATTTCGCCACATTGTCCAAACTGATACGTTTTTTGTACTTCCGACACTGATTTCTGCTGTTATTTCATGCAGTGTTGGTCGTCTGTTAGCATTGACAACTCTACGCAGATGCCGCTGCCCTCGGTCGTTAAGTGGAAGCCGTAGGCGACTGCGTTGTCCATGGTGAGAGGTAATGTCTGGAATTTGGTATTCTCGACACACTCTTGACACTGTGTATCTCGGAATATTGAATTTCCTAACGATTTTCGAAATGTAATTTCCCATGCGTCTACTCCAATTACTATTCCGCGTTCAAAGTCTGTTAATTCCCGTCGCGCGGTCATAATCACGTTGGAAACCTTTTCACATGAATCCCCTAAGTACAGATGACAGCTCCGCCAATGCACTGCACTTTTATACCTTGTGTACGCGGTACTGTATACGTGCATATCGCTGTGCCATGACTTTCGTCACACCTGTATTTTCTGTAAACTATGCTGCACAGTTTCAATATACTTAAAGAACGGCATCTCGAAACCGCCAAAGGCTGCTGTAATGTCTATTCATGTATCGACAATCAGTTTCCTTCATGGGAACATCATCTAGCCACAGATGAACATTAAGTCATATTAAAGTAAGATTCTTAGGCGTCAAGTACATAATTAATATCAGTTGGAGCATCTGTCACTAATATATGTATAAATACACATTACGGCAGCCTTTAGTGGTTCCATGATGCCACTTTTTATGTCGAAGTCATTAGTGAATGAGCATGTTCACGAGTGGAGGTGGAACCATCAGTGGCTTTTTTTGAAATTAATTTCCTCCATTCACGAAAATTATGTAGGTAGCCAGCTTGACAAAAATGTGAAGCACCAAGACAGTTCACAGAGACAAGTGCCATATGAGGACGAGCTTTCGAGCATTGTCTTGTTAAAAAATGGCAACACGATACTGTCCCATGCGAGGTAAAAAATTAGGACGCAGGATGTTCACGTCGTACCATACTGCCGGCAGAGTTCCCTCAGTAACTACCAGCCGCGACCTGAGATCATACCCGATGCCTCCCCACACCACGACGCCGCTATTCTTCCCCAAATATTGGAAGAATGGGACCTCTGCCCATGACGCCAGCACACTCACTAACGATGGTCATCTGGGGAAGTGCAGAACAGGATGAATCATCGCCGGATACATTGTGTAAACATTCATCAGCAGACAATGCATCTGCTCATGGCAATATTCCAGATACAGCAGTTTTTGGTTAGTTGATTTAGGGGAGTTGACCAAACAGCGTGGTCATCAGTCCCATCTGATGAGAGAAGGATGGGAAAGGAAGTCTGCTACCCACCAGGGTAGCTGAGAGTGCTAATCCGCTGCTTCCTGGACTTGGGTAGGCGCGCCGGTCCCGGATCGAATCCGCCCGGCGGATTAACAACGAAGGCTGGTGTGCCGGCCTGCCTGGATGTGGGATTTAGGCGGTTTTCCACAACATGCTAGGTGAATATCTGGCTGGTCCCCACGTTTCGCCTCAGTTATACGGCTCACAGACATCTGAACACCTTCGCACTGTCGCAGACAGTTGCGGTACTCTAATGCACTTCCGGGGGGGTACAGGGTGGCGGCAGCAAGGGCATCCGGCTACCCCTTAACATTAACATGCCACATTCGATTACCCATGGCTCACCCTGCGGAACCACGGGATAGGGCACAAGCGGTAGATATATAGGGTATGGAAGTCTTCCGTGCCCTTTCAAAGGAACCATCCCAGCATTTGCCTGAAGTGATTTAGGGAAATCACGGAAAACCTCAATCAGGATAGCTGGATGTGGGATTGAACCGTCGTCCTTCCGAATGGGAGTCCAGTTTGCTAACCACTGCCTCACCTTAGTTGGTAGCAGTTTGTGTTGCAGTGTTAACAGTAGACTAACAAGGGAAACTTCCCATCGTACCCCAGTCAGAATTAGTGGTAAGATGGCTCAATCGATAGCCCGTCAAAAACTGAACACAGATCAAGCATGAAAACAGGAAGAAAGTGTACTGAACTGTGAAAAAAAAAGCAAAAATAGAAAGTGAACAGTCGAAGAATAGGAAGTATAACGTAGAGCAGACTGGAACACCACCGTCGTCCTGGCGAAGTGGTGACGGTGTTGGACTGCCATGCGGGCGATGAGGGATCAAACCTCCCTCCTGCAGAATTTTTTTCCACTATTCGCTGTATTTAAATTTGTGTCTGTGTAGTGGTGTTACGTCCGTTTGCAACAGCGAGGTGTAAGGAAGGACCTATAATGACAGTTGACCCTGCACAACTACTCTATTAGGAGCCGAAAGGAAGTGGCTTTCGAATTGAAACCGCGAACGTTTGATGACAAGGCGGCAAGTCAACCGAATACTCCACCGGACAAAATGTGTGGTATGTCATACACGGAATTAGTAAAACAACGTGCGTCATATAGTACGAATCTCTTACCGATGCACCTAATTTGTACACCAGGTAAGTGAGTGAGGTATGCTTCCTTATCCAATTTAGGTGTTCGTATGAATGTGAACAAGAAAAAGTTGAAAATATAGTAGTTTGTCACTTAAGCTGCAAATAATGAACGTAACAGTTTCACAATCTCACAGCTTCTCTGTGTTCTGTCAAAACATATGTTTTTAACGTTTCTGAAGTTGCGTTCCATTTTGGAAGTTTTGACTCTTGAATTTCTTTGTTGTAACATAGTTTACACCCGTCTATTTGTTGTTTTCGTTTCTGTGAGACGTCTATGTGGCATCTCGCCTGCTCTGTTCATCACATTTACTTGCGACAGTAACGTATTCTTACCACATGACTCACATTCCATAACCAGTGTATAGCATGACAACTGCCAAGACTACAGAAAGCGAACAAACTTTTCAATGGCCGGCCGGTGTGACAGAGCGGTTCTAAGCGCTACAGTCTGGAACCGCGCGACCGCTACGGTCGCAAGGTTCGAATCCTACCTCGGGCATGAATGTGTGTAATGTACTTAGGTTAGTTAGGTTTTAGGAGTTCTAAGTTCTAGGGAACTGATGACCACAGATGTTAAGTCCCATAGTGCTCAGAGTCATTTGAACGAAACTTTTCAATGACTTTGCGGACAGTTCATAAAGTTGTAAGGAAAAAAAATAAATAAAGAGCACGAAAGAGGTTTGAGCATGGCTCGTCCGCGTGGTAGTCCAATGGCGTGAAGACTTTTTTTTTTTTTTTGCGTTGTATGTGTTGGGGCCGGACGTCTCATTAACTCAATTCTTTTTATTACAGAGGGCAGCTAATCCTCTGACCGTGACCACTACATCACTACTCGGTTGACGTTTTCCGTTGCTTCACATTGCACCTCTTATGCTTTGACTATTGTGGTGCGATGGAGAGCTTCCCTTGTAAGTATGCGAAGATAGTTCCCTAGTACTGCTGCCGCTAGTCTCCAACCAATGCTGCAGAATGATGCAAGGGGTCCATTACCTGTTCTCGGATGGCAGGAGCAATAGGGGGTGACGGTTTGCTTGGTGTACAGTATAGCGATCCTTCTTTTGGGTGGCCAGATATGGCCGGCCGGAACCTTGACGACGAATATGTCTGCCCTCACCTTCCTACGCAGTCAAACATTGGGCCACTGTTACATCTGAATGCCCCACAAGTCTGGATATTGGAGACACACAATAAGACCCCTTCCAAACAACAACGCTGTCTCATGCGAGTACGCTGCATATCTGTATCCCTCACAATGATCATTTAACGGCTGACACACTTATATATGCTACAAGACCTGGTAACAACGCTAACCGCGAAAAACAATAATGCTCTCTGGTGGTCGTCCTACGTCCTACTTGCAACTCTAATCGTGTACATACCTGCCAATGGTGTGTACGCTTACAAAGTTACACTGACAATCGACCATGTCTTCTGAGGGCTTCACTAATTTTGGTATTCAGTGTACATTACAACCGGTCATCCTCTGCTCAGTACTACAAATTGCAGAGTCTTAAAAACACGATTAATATATTATATATCCGAAATGTTATTCTTATTATAAATAAACCATGCACTAACATATGATACCTTCTAAGTATACATTGCGATTTGTGGCGAGCAGTTAGCATGAATGACTAGATAGACATTCCTTTTACAACTACTTTGACAAAACCACTTGAATGTGCCAAAATTGTTATACTAGTTCTGATGGGGGTAACGCTACATTGTTCTCGTGTGACGACTGTAGTGGAGGTGGTTGCCACAGTCTTCTTCCGACATGGAGGTAGAATTGTTAGCTGTGTTACTGTGTCTGCGGTGTCTGCGATGAGAGCTAGTACGTTTTAGTATTATGCGGAGTGTAACAAAAAGATACAGACACTGAGTGGTTGTAGAAGGTGTCTAGAAGAACATAATGAGGATAGGAACGCACATCCAGAAAACATCATCCTACAGGGCATCGAATTTATGGGCATCAAAGTCTGCCGCTTCAGCGGCAAATGTGAGTCAGTACGCCGACCACCACGGTTGGCTTGCCGACTGACTGCAAATGGAAGTTCTCGTCGCACTAGGGCTGACGGCATTTACGGTGTTGATTGGCGCCGAACACGTCCGCACCTGCTATAACGACACTGTTGAGACCTGCCAGGGCACAAATTGACGTTTTCTGCCGGAAGTGTGGGGAGCGTCTACCTCTTTAACGTCCACGCTCTGTAGACCCACGAATGACGTTTCCCAACAAGGGTCCCTAGCCTCAAATTTTACCTCAAGACGCCTTGTCTGGCAACTGCAACATTGTGTCCCAAATCAACATCATCATCATTTGCATCTGCATCTGTATTTCAGAAGAACGCAGTGGTAAACAAATTGTGTACCAGAACCATTTCATCTACCCTGTGCTATTAGCAGGGAGTGTTCAGAAATATTCCTGGATCAGTGCTACTCGTGCAGTACAAGCTGAAACGCGGCACGATGGCTGATGCGAGCTACCGTAAACGGAAAATGCCTTTAAGGTCGCTCCCATTAGCCACCTCGGCGAGTATCAGCTAGGAATGCTCGAATAATATTTCTATACACTGTAGTTGTGCACACTCTGTAGTGCCGTCAGATGACGTTTCCGTTCACGGGTCCCAGTCCGTAAGTTCACCCTGTATAACCACTCAGGTCCGCAGCCCGTAGTCGTGCGGTAGCGTTCTCGCTTGCCGCGCCCGCTTCCCGGGTTCGATTCCCGGCGGGTTCAGGGATTTTCTCTGCCTCGTGATGACTGGGTGTTGTGTGATGTCCTTAGGTTAGTTAGGTTTAAGTAGTTCTAAGTTCTAGGGGACTGATGACCATAGATGTTAAGTCCCATAGTGATCAGAGACATTTGAACCATTTTTTTTTTTACAACCACTCAATGTTTGAAAGCTGCAATATAGGCTCAACCACGTACAAAAGCACCATTGTTAACACGTTCCATCATCAAAAATATCTTAACATAAGAAACTTCATTGCATGGAAAGCATTGAAGAACGATTAGCCCTGGAAAGTTCTCACAACATTGTTGCCATTGTAGACAAGTTAGAAGGCCACGTCTCTTGTAACAATGTCCTCTTCTTAAAACATAGTTTATCAGCAATAATGGATCAGATTACATCATCATGCAAAAAATTTTCAAGGATGGGTCAGTAAAAAATGGAATGAATTAAGTTGCTGCTTTCACTGATCAATGTTTTCTACATCGTCTCCTTCAACTTGAATACAACGCATAGACAACCATGCGAAACTGTCAGAAGAGTCCTTCTTTGGGTGGTTGATCAACTCGCGCGTCACGTTGGCCTGAATGTCGGCAATGTCATCAGAGCGTTGATCCTTCGTGTGAATTTCTGAAGTTTGCTCCAATTTCCGTCACGCATGATGATTTTTTCCTGAAAAGAATTGTGCGGGTTTCGCATTTCAATCAAGTTCGGCAGGCGTTCATGCGTCGATGTTTTTGTTCGGGAGTTGAGGTGTGCGATTCAGTCTTTGCACACACTTTTCTCTTCTTTGAAGCATTCTGGAGAATGTATTGAACACTTGACTTAGAGGGGATGCTCTACTGCGATTTTGACACAACAACATTGACGTACTTCAGCAACACTTTCAGTAATTAACACTGCCTGTTCACAACCAGCTGATCGAATGCAAGTCTGTTGTTTATCGTTATGAGTTCAAGGTGCCACCATAGTTGCTGGGCTGACGTCGCTTATACACCAGGAATAAAATCAGTCTCGGAACGTTTTGGACAGACAATGTATAGTGACCGTCAAAATTGGTAATGGCACAGTGGTAGCAGTTTGTGTTGCGTGGCCTCTCTTCCTCTAAGCATATTCAGATTTGGAAAAGGACATGGTTACAAGTGAACACGAAGTTTTTGGTGACTTTTATATGGATATGTTTTATGTTCTTACCTTTGTACAATGATGACACTACTATGAACGTCTGTCAGTCCTTTCTATTTAAAGAAGATTTCTATGTTAAGGCATTTTTCATGACGAAGGTATGTACATTCGAAACGTGTTAAAATTAGTGCTTTTACATTATAACTTATTGGGGCGGCACTTCAGATTTCAAGTTGAGTACAGCTATGACCTCACATCCAAACATTGATAAAATCAAAACTCTCTAAACTTATCAGTATCTTTCTGTGCACCCGGTACTTTGATTGTTATGAGTGATTTTCTAATGAGCAGGAGAATGCAAAGAGCGGACTGACGAGTTTTGCCACCCCATATATCTCACTGATCACGCTCGTGAGAGTTGTTACTTCAGACACGATTGAAATTTAACCAGCAGCCTACGAGGAGTCGAAGAAACTTCTATCTTCAAGTTGAGTCTCAACTAGAGCGTCCTTCATGGCTCTCAGCTACAGAAATCGGTGTGATATGCTTACGTTAGACCAAAATCTATTCGTTTTAACAGAAGAGAGTGGCAGTTTGTGTACTTTTTCACTAACTATGTTAGTTAGGAACTTACAGTAACCTAGAAAGAATCAAATAGGTCTCTTAAATGGTCACCAATGGAAGGAGTAGATTGTACACTATATCTTTTTGGAGAATATAAAATATTCTTTCTCTTGTGCTGTGCAAGAATAGCAACCAATAATGGTTTGAAGCGAAGTGGAGCATGAGGTTCACATAGCAAAATGTGGAACACATAATGAGGAAGAGAAGAATGTTGAACTTGGCTGACATCATTTCTGCAGAAATTTAGCCGCAGGCTGTCAAGAGAAGCTGATAAGTTTGGAAATCTTAGTCACCTATAACCAGTTTTGACAGATAATAAGATAACACATGGTCAGCAAGCAATCGTTTGTTATTTTTACAGAAGTAATAAGTATGTATCCTCTGTAAGCTAGGTGGTACCTCGCCAAAGCTTAGTGATCATATGAGCAAATTGTGAAAAATGAAATGTAATAACTATCAGTTTATTTTAAAGAAAAATATTTCTGTAGCAGTAGAAACGATATCCATTTTTGAGGCCAGATGATGGGCTTATGTGTAGTTCAGAAATGAAACTGAAGTAACATTAAAAGGGGGCTGTCCTACAGGCCAAGAAGATTTTTAGGATGTTTGGGCCATAAATGTGGATGAAATTGTGAATTTGATAAATGTACTCAATCTCTATGTCATATTCGTTGTACGACTGTGTTTGAGATCAGAGATGTTGGTCAGAGAGGTGAACTTTGCTTTATCAGAGTTAAGACAAAGAGTAGCAGTAACAGAGTGTGTTGAGCAGTCTGGCAATGTACTTGGTTTAAAAGGGATGTGTGCTGTGTAGTGGAGGCAGCATTATTTAAAAAGAATTCTGCCATAATATGTTTTGAGGAAAGATATGAGGCAAATGATATTATATTACTGGAATAATGATAAAAGCCAGCTTTTAAGGTAATCCAGCTTTTTATATTTGTAACTATGTAGCTTCTCATTGTTAGAACATGGCGTATGGTTGAAGTTTGCAGTAGAAATTTTGTAATAAAGCGCATAGTCTTGAAGTATAGATGAAACTTGTGTCAAGGGAAGCAATTGTACACAGTAGAGTTATTAAGAAATATTTTGCTAACTTCTCTAGGAGCGAGAACTTTATGAAAAGGTTTATTGTTGTTACGGCTTAATGAAGCGCAGTTAAACTTGAAGTCTTTCTTCTCGTTTATCAGTCGTTAAGATTAGTTCCCCATTTTCACTTACTTTCATGACTCGGTTTGCACACTCGCATTGCACATCGCGAGATGTGTGCTGATAAGCATTTATGAAAATTTGTGAGATACTGTCTTATATTACACATCGCAAGTACGGCAAATGAAATTTGATTTTTGACAGTCACATCGTTTCTAATAGCAACAAGCTGCAGAACAGATGAGTGTTCCGTGCTCATACGCTAATAAATTTAATTACCATTAAAGTTCACGTTCACTGTAAGGCACAGTGATTGGCAGACTGTAATTGTGAAAATAATAACAGTATCAATTCAGAGGCTTAATACCAGTAAAATATTTGAGTAAAGAGCTATCTTGTGAATTTTCAAACAATTTTATCAGAATGTCAGATTCGCTAATTTTTATGTTCATTTGGTGTGCAATTATAACAATATTTCTGGTATGGTGACTGTTTGCAAGACTAAAGATAAAGATTAGCAATATTCAGGGCCAACATTTTAAACTAAGTCATTTTGGTTTTGCACTCAGATGGCGTATATAAATTTCATCGAAAACGGATTGTCTTCTTGCAGACGAATTGTTTGATATACCGTCTACTCTGGATTTCGCATCGTGTAGTGTGGACTCTACGTATTTCTGTCTGAAAATAAATTTTTACATACTTCCGTTGCCCTGCAATGAGATTTACATATTTCTATATAAGAAATAAGTTTTACACATTTCTCAAATAGCAGCTCGACATTTACGAACATGGGTTTAAATATATTAGAAACTTTCAACATTAATGTTGGTTTATGTCGAGGAGAATGTGTACATGCAGTAATGTCGTGAGAAGGACGCTGTATACAGTACGCATACGTCACGAAAGGACAATAAAATGAAATTGTATTTGAACAGAGATACTACGGAGAAATCTGCAGCAAGCACAATAAACACAACAATCTATATAGGCCAATCCAAAAATTAGATCCTGTGAAACCTTTTTTGATTGCAAGATGCTGGGAATAATGTACAAATAATCAACTCTTACGAAGGTTTTAAGGACATTAAATTTGAAACTTGTATGATTTGGCAATTTCCATATTGCTCTTACGTGTCTGCTTCTCACAAGCAATGTCTGTTGTCATATGTATGCCCACTGATCGACCTTCCAGACACTCACTACTGCGTCTGCAGTACTAGTTTATCTTGCCTAAGATCTTTGAGGCGAGAGCAGCCTCGGTCAATGAGACTCTGCACACGGCTTGCAATCTTGAATGCGAATAAAGCCTTCTTTTTCGTTCTATTCAATTTTTAGCCGTTCTGGAGTTAAGTTGCGTTCTTGGCTGTGAGTTTTATGTAGTGCTTTTGAGCGTGGTTGTATTGAATTACACTGACGGGGAGAACACGCCAAGTGCCATCATCCGATATCCCCGAAGCTTCGCTCAGAGGAAGATGAGTCAAAATAAGCGAATATGTGTCTCGGCGTGTCGGTAGATACTCGATTGTGTCTAAGAAAACGACGATCAAAGTTTTCGAGTAATTTATGCGCCATAATCTCAGCCGAAACGAAGGCTCAGTGGCTAGTGTTGCGACCTCTCGGTTTTGCATCCCGCTTTTGGCACCCGATTATTGTTTTTATTTATTTTATTCTATATATTTATTTATTTTCGTTTATCTACCCAAGTCCGTAGGAGGTTATTACACGAATGTTTCTTACCAATTTAAAGGATACAAGGGCGTTGTATTAAGTGTAAAATTACAGCTGGTTTTCACAATTGCGCCATATATTTATTGTATAATGTATAGACATATAATTAGTGGACCAATAATATGAACGTTATTTCAGTATACACTGAAATAATATTCTACGGAAATTAGTAGATAAACGAAAAACAAAAATAAAAATAGTAGTCGGTTTTCGAATGTGGGGCGCCAAACTGTAAAATAGTGACGCTAGCCACTCTGCCACTGCTTTGGTTGAATTATTTAATCGCTAAAAGGCACATACAGTATCTTGAAAACTTTGACCATCGTTTTCTCAGAAACGGTGCTGTATCTACGGATAACCTAGTGATGTCTTAGCCTATTTTGACCCCTCTTCCACTGAGCGAAGTTTCTGGTAAATCGGGTTATGGCACTTGCTGCGTTATCCTGGTGAGAAACATGGAGAGCGATATTTGAAAGCTTACGGTTTGTATTCATGAAGTGATACTGAGGATTGTACATAATATTTCTCCGTATGTCTACACAGGTATACAAGACAATGTTTTTCTTTATTTCGACTTCATTAGACATATTGGAAAGGTAATAATCCATGGTTACTAAAGCAGAGTAAATAACACTGTGGTATTCTGGTTTACGTTTAATACAGGGCATTTTCCATTCTGTTTACATGTTGTATTTCATTCGTGATCGAGTTTAGCAAGTCAGTGTTTTAGTCCCCAAAGGGTTTCTTGCACTTCGCATACTTTCACATCCACCTTGATATGATAGTCCGACAGCACCACGTGATTCATGTAACATTTATCTTATTGCTCTATGTAAAACGTGTTTATTCCTTACAAGGGAATGGTCAGACTTGTCATGTCGAAACCAGTGTTGCTTTTTTTACCACCGTGAGTTAACATTGTAAGAAGTCTGTATGCAGAATGTTAGCTGCTGACATGAACTGGAAGTCTGTAAACAATTTGATGAAGTAAGACATTATTGTCGCATGGTTTCCGCGCTTATAACTGCCTCTTGTACAACCCTGACCTCTCTCGCTACGTTATACCAACGCCATCTAGGGACAAGGTGGCGTTAGCTACGCGCCGCTCTCTTGCCACAGCAGTGAGAAAGCTGATTCCCCCAGTGAAAGGGATCGTATGATAATTAAACATTCGTTGACAAATATGGCTGATATGTTATCTACAACATTCTTTCCAAATAGCTATGAAATAGACACAAATAAATATACGGTTTACAACACGTCCAAATTTTATTTCTTGTAATTACCTCAAAATGCGAAATATTGATACAATGTTCAAAACATAGGTTTTTTGTGCACCAAGAACATACAAGCAAAGATGACATATGACAGCCCTGCGAATCACAGACGTTGGTAGATGTCCGTAGACAAAACTGGGCTGGCATTAGGAATGAATCAGGCGTAGTATCAGTATATTTCGAGGAGTGCCACGCATATTTAATCAAATTCTGAAACCGTGGGGAGGAAAATTGATAATGTACTACTGATTGCAGCTTGATAATATTGTCACGGTGATACACAGGAAATTGCAGTGTTCTGCACACAATAATTTTCTCTGTTAGTTTTCTGTAAAATGCCTTCCACTGACGGAAAAATTCTCTGTCCAAAGGTTGGATTACGTTCGTCGTGTCGGGTGGAATCTGAAGTATCTCTACTTCTTTGTCAGGGTGGGCTCGAAATACAGCTTTTAATGAATCAGACCTTTTATGACCTGACCACGAATCTAGAAGGAGAAGAGATTTGTTCCCGCAGAACGGAAGAAAAGCATGGCGCATGAAAAGTGTAACGTTTTCATTTCCCATTTTTCCAGACTTCGATGCGTCTACCACAAGATTGTTTGCGTAGAACATTGTTCTTTTGATACGTGGTCCAAAACGTCCAGTTGGTTCTTGAAGACACACATATAGGCTAGTTTAGGCAGTAATGAACCATCCAGGGCATTATAGTGTATGAATGGGTGAGTGCAGTCGTGGACTGCGCAATCGCCTTAATTTTTTTCCCCTTTGAATGTCAGTGTTCTTTTCGCACGCATTTCTTTTTGTGAAAACCTGACTGATCTGCATTGTACACGTACGATTCACTAAAACTAGCGATCTTATTTTTTGCATTCGTAAGAAAAGCTTCTATCATTTCGATTTGTGTCACTTCATTTTCAGACCTGTTTCTCGAAACAAATTTTCTTATTTTTATTGCCACAATTTTATGTGATCTTTTGAAGCGACTAATCCAACTTTGAGAAGCTGTAAATTCTTTAGCGTCTATCGCGTTGGCAATCTCTAACGCCCAATCACGCAAAGTTGTATCGCTGACATTAAATGACTGTTGTCTGGCATCGGTAAATAGCTCAAAAAGTCGCGCATTTATCTCCGTCGCAATTTCCAGTCGACTCTTACGTAGTCCACCGACTTCCTTTTTCCATCTATACAATTCATGTTCAGAACGGACAAACCGATACTTATTTTGAACAGTACTTACACATAGGCGTTTCTTACCACTTTCGTTCAACCAATACGTCACCGCTTTTTCTTTGTCTGATAAGGTAATTGTAGTTGCTGGTGTTACTTTCGGATGGTACGTGGCACTATCACTCGAAGAGTCTTCATGAGTGCAACTTTCGTCGGTGTCTTCGCCGTCTGTAGATTCACAGTCTGCAATATCGAGTGTTTCAGTTGTTTCTAGCCACATGTCTGCGCCATTTACATGCTCGTCTAGAAGTTTAACAACCATGTCGCACAACACATAGTCTTCACGCGTGTTTTCTGTTGATTGCTTCATTTGGCGTCTGTGGCATATCTCCAAGGCAAGCAGCAAAAGATTTACAGGGTTCACCATCACCTGGGAGGGGAGATTGAATGTTCACCGTAAAGTGGCTTGCGGAGTATAGATGAACATGTACAGAACATCTTTCACATCTCTAACCAGTTTCAGGACGGTATGTTTCGAAATACGTACCAGAAATTAAAAGGACGTGGATGCCACAGAAACGAATATTCGTTTCCCCTTTCCACCAAAACCGTGCAGCGATATTCCTCTTTAGTGAACGCCGCGATAAGACGGCCGCACTTGCCATGCGACCATGCGCCCAACGCTCGCGACTCGCCATTTCCAGGGGTGGCCAGCCGTCACTGCAAGTGCCAAGCAAGAAACACAGCCATGTTCGTGATTTTTTTTAGGTGACTTCCAGTTCATGTCAGCAGCTACAATTCTGCATACTGACCTTTTGCACAGTTAAATAACAGTGCTAAAAAAAGCAATACATGTTTCGGCATGACAAGTCTGACCATTCCCTTGTTACTACTTAAAGGTTACAAGTCTGCTGAAAGTCTCAAACTTTTATTTGTTTCAATCCCTCATAAATTTAATTAAATGGAATACACATTTTCATGATGGTGAAAGTGAGTAACCATGAGGCCTTTCACTAATGCCTTGCATAAGAACAAGAGAAATGATCCTGTGCCTTCAGTCATTAGCTCGATGATAACCACTCCTTATGTCGTACGAATTGTTCAGCCAACAAGTGTTTCTATCACTTTAATAATTTATCTGCAGGTTCCAGAAGGTAAGTTTACCTCGAGAATTCCAGACCAGCATACGTTCACCGTTTTGATATACCGGGTGATCAAAAAGTCAGTATAAATTTGAAAACTGAATAAATCATGGAATAATGTAGATAGAGAGATACAAATTGACACACATGCTTTGAATGACATGGGGTTTTATTAGAACCAAAAAATAAAAACGTTCAAAAAATGTCCGACAGATGGCGCTTCATCTGATCAGAATAGCAATAATTAGCATAACAAAGTAAGACAAAGCAAAGATGATGTTCTTTACAGGAAATGGTCAATATGTCCACCATCATTCCTCAACAACGGCTGTAGTCGAGGAATATTGTTGTGAACAGCACTGTAAAGCATGTTCGGAGTTATGGTGAGGCATAGGCGTCGGATGTTGTCTTTCAGCATCCCTAGAGATATCGGTCGATCACGATACACTTACGACTTCAGGTAACCCCAAAGCCAATAATCGCACGGACTGAGGTCTGGGGACCTGGGAGGCCAAACACGACGAAAGTGGCGGCTGAGCACACGATCATCACCAAACGACGCGCGCCAGAGATCTTTCACGCGTCTAGCAATTTTTTTTTTTTGTTCTAATAAAACCCCATGTCATTCCAAGCATGTGTGTCAATTTTTACCTCTCTATCTACATTATTCCGTGGTTTATTAAGTTTTCAAATTTATACTGACTTTTTGATCACCCGGTAACATTTTGTGGGAACGATGTACTACCAGCTACGAACGGTCAAGTGTTATAAGTCGTAATTGAATCCATGTATGTCACTCCTATTGGGAGTAACCTTGATATGATTATGTGATCAAAGGTCAGATCCAGTGATGAGAAATTTGCTCCGTTCACAATAGTAAATCATTTCAGATGCCAAAGAATATCCATTGTGTTAAGTATGTATGTCTGCGTCGCATCATACCTGAAGGACAGGCAGATATCGTAATCATATCATACTTGTGGGCTTTATTCGCTTAGTGAAGAGGGTATCTTTGATCATAGCAATTTTATGTGGACCTTAATGATCAATAATACAGAAAAACTCATTTTACAGGGGCCATACAAGTTTGTAAGTGAAATGTAACACCGAAGTAAACTGTGACAGATGTCTACGTTGCAAAACTACGTTTTCACAGCATGTTGGTGTGCAAAAAAGACAGTCCGCCAGAGGATAGCGAGCGGTGTGCCGGTGCGGGAAATATTTGTAAAAAATGTTTATCTGGCTGTGTCCTGCGTTACGTTGCCTCTCCGAAGGCAAAGGCTTGAAAATATTTCGACGAGTTGCTTCCAACACGAGACGCTCATCAAAGAGCGCCCACCGTTTGAACATTTTATTAAAATATTTGTGCTGTAGTTTACCCGAATAATCGTAGCAGTATTGTCTCGTATGGAAGCTATCCTTTTGTCGCTAAGGAGAATATCACAAAATCGCCGCTGCGTATCGTATGCTGCTTGCACAGCCAAATAATTGCTCTGTTGGAAACTCCACATGCATTGACAGGAGTATCTGCTCGTTATCTTCTCGAAAATAAACATTTTTGGGAAATGTGGTTGTACCAGAATTGTAACTTGAATCCAGCAACCAGCCACAAGTACGGTATAAAAAGTTTGTTTACATTTAACCTTTACCGGTTTCGGATCTTTTCATAATTTTTTCGGCCGATGTGGTTTAAAGGCTTTTACAGCGAAACCTCGCTTTGTGACCGTTAATAGTTTAGAGCTCTAAGATAAAAATATTGTTTTTTGTTTGCAGTTCAGTACACATTTGGAAAAGATTTGTAATTTGAGGAATCGTACAGGAAATGATCATAAAGGTGATTAACATATAGTTTGGCGAAATCTTTCTTCGCGTATGTTCGTGAGCGACACATTTGTAGAATTTTTCTGTTTTACGAGGGCGTGCTGCAGATTAATGCCTCCGAATTTTTCGTGTGAAACTGTTATATGTTTTTAAATAAAACAACCGTTATTAAAATTCTGCAGCTTTACTCTTCATGTCCACGTATCTGTTTCTCAACATAGCCACGTTGGCGACGAACGAATTTCTTCCATCCAGAGAACATACAGTTGATATTGTCTCTATAGAATGTTTGAGTTTGTTTGCGCAGCCACATCCTTACATGCTTGGATCGCTTCATAAAAATCAAAGTTAACTCCTTGAAGATGTGCCTTAAGTTTTGGAAACAGATGAAAATCGGTTGGGGTCAAGACGGGACTATGGAGGATGGTCGGTGACTGAATGCAGGGTATCAGGTCGTTGCAGATGTCGCAACGCTCGTGTGTGATCTGGCATTTCTACGGTAAAGGAGAGGGTGCTCCACGAGTGGATGAACTTTTCCAATTCGAAATTCGATTACAGCACGCTCTTTCTCACGCATCGACGCAGTTACGTTACGCACAGCCACGTTACACGCTGCAGTTCGGAGACCTCAAGCAGCAGAGGACTGGAATATGTAGAAATGAATAATGAAGATGTAGAATGTTAATAACTGAATTTCATTTAAAAATCTTTTAAGAGTTTTAAAATGCAAAATTTAGAGATATTACTTTTCGATACTCCCTTGTACCTCTATAACTTCCACTATGTTGCCCGAGCATTATGTATGAACCACATCAAATAATTAAAGACTACGAAGCGAGACCTCAGCATGTGAGCTTACAGCCTGAAACCGGTATTGATCAGTTGTGAGTAATCACGTTATAAACCTCATAAAAAGTATCCTTTCATGAGATTTATATTCATAGAGAGATCTTGAAAATGACGCAACCATCTTATTACCGTCACAGATTCCCCTTGCCTTGGTATTGTAAACTCGTGCATTATGAGGCTATATACATAACTAAGGAATACTGAGGACAGATTGATCGAAGTGTGCTAAGCCGTTTCATATAATCAATCCATCACTACCAACTACCGAGTATCTGTATTTCCGGGCCGTGTGGGATTATCCGTGCGGTCTGAGGCGCTGCAGTCATGGACTGTGCGCCTGGTCCTGGCGGAGGTTCGAGTCCTCCCTCGGGCATGGGGTGTGTGTGTTTGTCCTTAGGACAATTTAGGTTAAGTGGTATGTAAGCTTAGAGACCCATGACCTTAGCATTTTTTTTCTTTTTTTGTGTTTCCTGAGGGACAACATGGAATCACTTACAAAACCTTCCTTTGGAAACTTATTTAACAATTCTACAAAGCCACACATTGGAAGATTTGCAGCCGATTCTTCGAAGCTGCCAACGTTATGAAGTAGGGTGGCACCTGCACACTCAAGACGTAGTTAGCAACTACTTTACAACGTAAAGCTTTGGTAACGATGGGTTGGCCGTGATTTTTCTCTTCTAAAGCCACCTCGTTTACCTGTTATGACATGATGGGTTTCTTCTTCTACGATCGTATTTACTTTACGAGATCCCAGTTAAACATTTAAATGAAATACGATAACACACAGAACAAAGTTTAGATGGCCGGCCGGTGTGGCCGTGCGGTTCTAGGAGCTTCAGTCTGGAATCGCGTGACCGCTACGGTCGCAGGTTCGAATCCTGCTTCTGGCATGGATGCGTGTGATGTCCTTCGGTTAGTTAGGTTTAAGTAGTTCTAAGTTCTAGGGGACTGATGACCACAGATGTTAAGTCCCATAGTGCTCAGAGCCATTTGAACCATTTTTTTAAAGTTTAGATGATTCACAGGCAGATGCCGAACTGGATTTCCCTCCTTATCTGACGAGTGTAGCGACAGGGAGGTCAGCCGACCAAAACGTTAAAAATAAAATACGTTTTCTAAATCACGGAAACAGTAGACCCCGTACGGCGTGATAAACGCTAGGAAAGAAAGAGAGGAAGAAAGAGAGGGGTGGGCGATTGAAATGTCAGTATCGTTTGAAAGAGGCCTCAGACAAGCATATAGTCGCGCACGTTATTACACCGCTTCCAGGATTCTGGGAGACAGGCCGACCCGAATTGAATCAGAACGGCGGATTCACTGCGAGGGCTGGTGTGCCAAAGGGCGTGGATGTAGTTTTCAGGTGGCTTCCCACATCTGGCAAGGTGAATGCCGGGCTGGTTTCCATGTGCTGCCTCCGTTCTACAATTCGCGAAAATACAGAAAACGTTCCCAAACTCTCACAGGGTCGGCTAGAAACTCGGCACGCAGGCAACCCTTGGGTACATGGGCCACTCTCTCTCTCGTCCGACTGCACGTTTCCCCCAGTCACCTGCTATGCTGTCTGCTGCTCGTGGCTTCGCGGTAGCGTTCTCTCCTCCCGTGCACGGGGTCCCGGGTTCGATTCCTGGCGGGGTCAGGGATTTTCACTGTCTCGAGATGACTGGGTGTTGTGTGTCTTTCATTCTCATTAACTCGCAAGTCGCCGTAGTGGCGTTAAAGAACTTGTGGATCGGCATCCGTTCCCCCCCAGAGGGGTCTTCCGGCCACCAATGCCATACGCTCATTATTATTCCTGCTATGCTCTCTGAGTAGCAACTACAAAGGCTCCTCTTAGACGGTAGAACAGTCCCACATGGAACAGAGACCAGTTTCCATGAAGCTTAGTTTCCTATTATACTATATTAGGAAATTCGAAAAACCTAAGCTATGTGTCACGGAAAGTAGTATTATACTGCTACTGACTGTTTTAACAAGAGCATACACTATAAAAAATTAAGTAAAGTTTAGATAGCAATTCGTACAACATTTCAGTTGAGATATAGAAAAAGAGGCAAAAACAAATGGTCTCTATAGCATGCCTTTAGGGATTGAATAAATTATCACGACCACATGTGAAAAGATAAAGAATTTATTATCTAGCACTTCTCTATAGACAGTGACATGGCTACAATTCTGAAGAAAATATATCACAAACAAATCAGAATTTTCGTCATCATTTAATTACTTTTGGTTCGCTGAAGACGTAATAAAATTAATATCTGGTATAATCTGTCGAGACGCTGACAGGGGTAGGCAGTGAGTTATTTAGGCTGCTACGTAATTGGGATTTATTTGCTTCATTATCGAAAAAATCTTTAACACTAATAAGTTGATCGAAACATTTCCAGCCTTATTATAGAGATGCGGAAACTGTTCCAGAAGAAAGCCTTCGTAGAGCCACTGGACTGTTTTAACGTAATATAATTTGTCTTTTAATCAAAAAAATGGTTCAAATGGCTCTGAGCACTATGGGACTCAACATCTTAGGTCATAAGTCCCCTAGAACTTAGAACTACTTAAACCTAACTAACCTAAGGACATCACACACAGCCATGCCCGAGGCAGGATTCGAACCTGCGACCGTAGCAGTCCCGCGGTTCCGGACTGCAGCGCCAGAACCGCTAAACCACCGCGGCCGGCTGTCTTTTAATCTGGAATTACATAGTAGATCGATCAGTTCCATCTGTAAATAAACAGGAGCACTTTCAGCTGATACAGCAAATGATGTTAAACTGTCTCAAAAACAGATGCGAGGTTGGCAGTGACCTGAGAACGATCTCAAAACTGTTTTTGCATTTCTTCCAACATTTACATTTGTTCAAAATTCTCAGTTTCTTTGACACCAGAGTTGTTAGGGAAATGAGTGGTAATCTTTTCCAGAAGTTGCCCCAGCCACAAGGTAATTTTCATTTTAAATGCGTCCACCTTTTCCATTAAATGAGATTTTAAGTGCTTCTCATCGTCCAACGTCTTATTGAGGGTGTTCAAGTGTACAGTCTACTAAAAATGCGAGATCCGCAGTTCATTCCCAATGTAAAATATTGGTTCCTACTTTCATTTTTCCTTCATAAATTGAACAATAGCAGGCTTTAACTCGAAAAATCGTTCCAGGCATGTCCCTCGACTTAACCAACGTACTTCGCAGTAGCAAATCATGTCTCCATGCTGTTCTTGCAGTTCTACCAAAAACTGTTGAAACTGCCGCTGTAGTAACCTATGAGACGTTAGATAATTTAGTATTCGGGCCGCTAGTTTCATGAGGTGCTCCATCCATGCAAATTTAGTACTACGTGCTTCTTGGTGTACGAAACAATGAACTCCGTACAAATCGTCTGTTGATTGTTGTTTTTTGCACAACAATGCTACGAGCCCATTTTGTGCCCCTCACATAACTGGCGCTCCATCGCCAGTAACTGAGATCAACCTGTTCCATTTCTGACCAACAGCTTCAGTTGTCTGTTCAACAGTTTCCAGCAAGTCGATTCCTCTCGTTGTGTCTTTCATTGGCATCAAATCTAACAATTCTTCTGTCACGTGCAAATTGCTGTTGACTCCACGAACATAAATCGCAAGTTGTGTCGTGTCCGAAATGTCGATCGACTCGTTCAAAGCCAACGAGAATGTAATAAACTTGCTGCCATTTTAATTAACTATATGTAGACATCCGCTGCCGCGACACCTGTTCGAAAAGTTACTGTTTGTCGCGAAAGGATAATTTCGGAAAATTTCTGTACCTCCAATAGAGTCGTGAGTTCCGCTGCTTCAACAACGCAGGCTTTAATGAACTCGCCATGGCTGAAATGCTTATAAAATTCGACAACAGGGTCGTTACAGTTGGTTTCCCGCTAAAAACCAAAAATAGAAGGAAGAACTGGAAACATATTGGATTTCTACAACCAAATAGTACACATACAGACAGCACAAACAGAATGATGTTCATGAATCACTTACACTGAGATCGCCCCACTGTACAACAGTGCACCTTTATAGATCTGTCAATTTGTTTTCTCGTTCATCGCCAACTAAATCTTTAAATTTCCTTTTTCAATGTGCTATAATGCCATTCTGCATTATATCTGCTATGCCCAGCGATTATGTGTCTGTATAATAGGCACTGAGAATTTTCGTCCTTCTCTTCGAAAAAGTGTTGTAATTTCCATTCATATTTAAATGCTGGTGACAACACGTCGCTAGACTGACGCTTTTTGAGTGTACCGCTTGGTACTACTACAAGAAACGTCGCGCCGTGCCGAGCACTTCGAGAACGACGAAGCAAAGCCGATACAGACTGAGCCTCGCACACACATCGCGCATGCGTGCAGTTTGGCAGGCCGGGGCCCCCTCTGGAATAACGCTGGACGGAGACAGATGGGGTACACTAATTTCGCCCTGGGGAGAAGGAGGGGGAAGGGAAGGGGTGGCTACAGGAAGGGCATCCAGCCACCCCCTACCGCTAACACTGCCAAATCCAGATTAACACGCAGATTACGAGAAGACATGGATAAGTCCAGGAAGAAGAAGAGGATATTGAAAGAGGCCTCATCTCTGATAAATATGCAGTAGTAGGGAGATAGACATTGCACTACTTCGTTGAGTAGTTCAGTGACAGAATTGATCTTTGGCTCCACTAGTAGGTGAATTCGTATAGCATGATGGGCTGGAAATCCCTCAAGAGGGACGTTCAGCCACCTGTTTGAGAGTTCTGTTACCTGGACGCCACTTCAGCGACTTGCGCGTCGTTAAGCTACCATTAATCCTACCAGAGAAAGGCGACCCACAGTTTAACGTAAAATCCAAACCACATGTCGTTCCTAGCGTTTCTTCACATCATTGAGAGGTGAATACTAGCGTAAAGACAGACTGAAAAATTCCGGTGTCTGCCAGGCATTCGACCCCACGGCCTTACGGTCGCGCTTAACCTCTCTCTCTCTCTCTCTCTCTCTCTCTCTCTCTCTCTCTTTTTTTTTTTTTTTTTTTTTTTTTGCCATTTGGTCAAGACGGTCGTCGCGTGACGCCCTTTACGTCCTTTATCGAATATTTCCCTCAGTTTTTTTTTCTACTGACGGCACACACTGTTTGTGATGGGGTTACTTACTGCTCTACCAGTACTCTCCACAATGCAACCTTAGAACTGTGTATTTCATGCCCAAGTTGACAGGTGCTTATTGCTGAGTTTTTCCGAACTCGTTTGAACACCAGCACATAAAATTCTACTGTGTGAACAATTCTTTGTCTAGAAGCTTGGACATCTGTTAGTTGCTTGAGCGACCCAGTTTCTCGTAACTGTACATCCACAGTTATAAACGAACTCCATTTAGGAAGACACCTGTTGCGGAACATTGCTTAGTACATTCTTCCCCTTCCCAGGTACTGCATCATAAATCAAATACCTGTCTGCAAGTTCCTATGACAGTAACGCTCTATCATAAACAACTACTCATAGTGATAAAATCTATCACGGAAACATCACAGACGACTGTGCATTGCTTTTCAACACAACATCAATGCGCAGGTGGTTTTTATGGTCTATAACATAAGCAGGTTACCCACATGTGTCTCACATGCACTTCTCATTCAAACCATCATATTGCCTGTAGCATTCATTTCCCGCTATTGATTCGATAACTCATTATACTTACAAATTTGTTCACGTATCTATCTTCCACAACAAGTACATAAATCAAAACAGGTTTTGCATCACCCCAGTTCCCAGAACTCCTGAAGATAGACGTTGACTGTGGGTATTGTATCACAGACACAGTCCCTTTGATTGTTCAGAGATGTAAACAACCATGCCTGAGCAGCGCCTGTTAGACGGAGGGGGTCCGACAGCCGATCAGTTCCAGTCACTCCACCAGGAAGGGGGTATACGGTTCGTGTTGGCTGTAGTAATGCTTTTCGTGCAGCCACAGGACGTTGTGTTACGGTTCAAACTGTATGCAATAGGCTGCATGTTGTGGAACTTCTCTCCCGACGTCCATGGCGAGGCCCATTTTTGCAAACACAACACCATACAGCGAGGTATAGATGGGCCTAACAACATGCCGAATGGACCACTCATGACTGGCATCACGTTATCTTCACCGATGAATGTCGCATATGCCTTCAACCAGACAATCGTTGGAGACGTGTTTGGGGGCAACCAGGTGAGACTGAACGCCTTAGACACACTGTATAGCGAGTGCAGCAAGGTGGAGGTTCCCTGATGTTTTGGGATTGCATTACATGGGGCCGACGTACGACGATGGTGGTCATGGAAGGCGCAATAACGGCTGTAAGGTACATGTATGCTATCCTCCGACCGATAGTGAAACTATATCGGCAGCATATTAGCGAGGCATTTGTCTTCATGGAAGACAATTTGCGTCCCAGTGGTGCACGTCTTGTGAATGACTCCATCAAGATAACGACTTCGCTCGACAATAGTGTCCAGCATGTTCTCCAGACATGAACCCTATTGAACATGCCTGGGATAGAGTGAAAAGGACTGTTTATGGACGACATCACCCACCAACCGCTCTGGACCCTGTTAACTTTATCTTGAAATTCTCCAATAAAAGCTGCTGATAACCCTTGTTCATCTCAAAAATGGTTCAAGTTAAACTTTATCTGGAGAGTTTTTTTATAAAATCTTCTGATATTTTTTGTGTATATTATATAATGGACCAATCTATTATATCTTGAAATTCTCTTATAAAATCATCACTTAACAGTTAATGCTTTGATATAATCTTGCAATATAATAAGTCCTCAAAATTTCTTATCAAATCTCCAGATAATTCTTGATCCATTGATATATATATATATATATATATATATATATATATATATATCCAATTTTCTATATTAGATAAATTTTCATTTTTAATGTAACCAGAAATAATAGTTCCACATGCTTCATTTTTTGAATAGAATCAATATAAATACTCTAAATTTTAGATTAGAAGAACTATACAAAAAATAAATTCGCTAGTACTGCTAATAAGATAAATTAGTAGCTTTGTAGTAAGTTTGCCAAGTTATTTTGTTCTAGCTTTTAGACTCTCCATTTATAAAGCAATCATATTTTAGTAACCCAACTATTATGGATATTATCTGATCCTAACCATTTAACATACCCCTGAATATTTTCCTGTTTCGAAACTTTTTCAACAGGATAGACAGCTGGAAAATTCTTAGTTCTTGTTCATAAAAATTTTCTTTTATTTCTTCAGCATTTAAATCATATAATTCATATATGATTGGATTAGAATGATTAATATCTTCAATTTCAGAAATTACTTTTGGGCAGTTTGCTGTACATCCTATTTCGAAAATTCCTTTTAATTTACTTCCTCGTACTAAATCTCTGCTTAAATTTAGTATTTATATCTAACATGTTTGTTAAATTAACAGTTTTCAGTAAGATGTTTTCATTTACTTTGTTTGCATCTTGTTGTTTAATTTTTATTGTTGAATGATTTGTGTTATTATAGCAATCAAAAAGATATTTAGCTCAATGAACCCATTTATAATTTTCTTGTAAATTTTATTCACATGCTTTTAATTCACAAAAGTGAATAACGTCTAATATTATAATTTTTTATTAAATCTTGAAAAATCTTTATTTTAAAATTCTTATTGTTGGCAGATTGTAAATTTTTGGTTGGAGTATTTTGATTATTTCTTAAAAAAAATCAGTCAGTAGTACTTTTACTTGTTTTGTCTTTAACTGAAATTACACAAGGAAATTTTAAAAAAATATCTATAGCAGTTAGTAAATACTTACATCATTTATTTATTTTTGATATTAATTTTAATTTTCCAGATTCAACTTCGAATATATCAGCTTGTCAGATATCATCTATTCCATACCAAATTACATTTTTTTCTTTTATAACACCTGCCATTGGTTTATGTAATTCATTTATAATTTGTTCACAAATACTTTATCCCTTACCTACAATTTTTTGTCGCAAATACTATGTTCAGCTTTACATATTGAACAACTAAAATTCAAATCTTTGTTTTCCAGTTATAGTTGTTACTCTATGAGTATTATGTGTTTCAGTAAAGTTTGTACTCTTCAAATGGAAGATGTGAATGTGGTTGTCCATTTATATGAAATATAAAGTAAATAAATTTTAAATACTTTCACCAATAAAAGTAACTTTACATCAAAAGGAACAGCTTTAAAAGCCTTAACAGAATCTTTTAGTCTTATAGTTAGAAAACTTGATTAATTAACTATTATTGACTGGATAGTACAAATATTTCATAAAGATTATGATAAACACTTACCGAAATATCAAAATCTTTAAATGATAATTCTGTTTGTTCACTACTGGCTTTTTATCAACTGAATTACTTACATTTACCAATATTCTTCTTTTAAAATCAACATTACTTTTAATAAATAAAAAGTCAGCTATTTATTTTTGAAATAGCTTGATTATAACATTTATTTTAGCATGTATGGATGATTTAAAAATTGGGATATATTTAATTTTTTCTAATGTTTTTATTTTTTCATCTATTGATTACATATTTTTTAATTTTTGTTTCCATAACTAGGATGATGGTTCTGTTAATTGGATCTATTGATTATGGAATTTTTTAATTTTTGATTGAAAATCATTTATTTTTGATTGAATACCTACAAATTTTGAAGTTGTGTCATTTTTAATTATTGGTTCTAGTCATTGAAATCTTTTCATTTATTCTGAGATGCCATTGAGTTTAGCATATAACTCATTTCTAAAAATTTCTATTTATTAAATTATAAATATCATCAAACTTATATTTGTCTGTTAATGCAGATATATACATATGTCGACATATTACTTCATTAAAATTTTGTAGGCTCTCAGTCTTGTAGTATAAATCATTTGTTCCAAATAGTTAACTAGCTGTTTTGGTATATATCCACCAAATCAATGAAAACTAATTTAATATCTTCATTATTGTAATAAGTAATCCAGTGAGTACCAAAATAATCAGATGATATAAATTTTTTACTACACATTCGATGTTTTTTATCAGTTAATTCATTAATCTTAAATATATAAGTGTTTAATTTTTAACTGCCTAACAAGGTTTTTATATCGAAAATTGATAAAGTATTATTATATTTTATACCTTTTGAAATGGTTTTACTCTTGTTAAGCGAGTATCAATTTTATTTTCCACTAATATATTGTGTTACATTGTTCCTCTAATTAATTACCATTTTATTTTATCATGAATTGATTTTGCTATTGCTGCTGCACCACCACCTAATGAATCAATTGCTCCAAATGCTGCAAGTAAAATTGGTAAAACTCTACCGTCATATTTTGTTTCTTTATTTTCAGTTAAACACCCAATAATTTGTTTTATATCAGGAAAATCAAATGTAATAAGTAAATTTCCACCTGTTTTTATCTCTTTTGCCTTTATGTGCATCATTTAAAAATTATTATTACTATTCAAATGTATTTATTTAATTTAACTTTAATAGATTTTCGTTTAATTTTACTTTTAGATGTTTTCTATAATCGATTCTAAAATTCTTCATTTATAAAGAATAAAAATTTAATAAAAAATCATTATGCCTTTTTTTATCATTATCATTTCAACCCAATCCTAATTTTGTTTTCCATACATTATTCTTCTAACTGTTGTTTCATTTCCTTTTTCACCAATTAAAGAACCATTTTGTAATTAATTGATGTTCTTTATCAGCTTCATGTTAGATCCAAAATATTTATTATCTCGATAAAAAATGTGTTGTTCCTTACGAGCTTAGTCTACTTTATTAATTCCCGAATGTCCTCTAGCTGATATTTCTTCTAATTTTGTTCAATGATCACAATAATTATAAACAGGAATGTCTACTTCTAATTGCAGTTTAGTAATCCACATATTAACTAATGCTCTTCAATATTTTTCTCTGTTCCAAAATTTGTGAGGAAAATTATTCAAAAATCTAATCAAACATGGAATTCCTTTTGGATTATTAATAATAAAATCACAAAATAATTTTTGTTATTCCAACTTTTTTATCATCAAAAATTTTTATTTCTAGCTAATTCATCATGAATTATTTATAATCTATGGATTGAATTGTGGGCAGCATGCAATCAAATATATGCAATTGGTTTTTCTGTATTTATTAATATAAACCTTCAACAACTTCTTGAAAAGAATCATTATGTTTTCTTTCTGAGAAACTAGTAAGTATTATATTCATTTCGAGTACTTGATTTTATTTTATTTGGATTACTTTCATTATCTACAGCATTTGAGTTTAATAAAATTCTAGCTTAATTTTGTAAATCAATGGAATCACATGAGATACCTAAATCATCCACATAAATTTGTATTTTAGTTGACATTCTCACTAATCCATTAGTAACTACATATCCTTTTTCACCAGTCTCTAATGTATCACCATTGAATTCATATGGATACTTACCAATAGATTTGAAAGTACCAACAGGTCTTAATCCAGAAACAGTACCTTCATTATGATCGACGAATTCTAAGAAGCCTTCAAATATACTAATTTTTTAATATCTTTGTCTTTTAATTTTTGTTCATTCTTTTTATAGTTCTCTAACAAATTATGTATTTCTGTTTCACTTAATTTATAATCTCTTTTATCACTGTCATATTGTTAAATTGTTCGAATATAGTTTGTCTAAGCAATGTTGTTTATGAGGTACGAATTGTTTTTTAACTTCTTTATTTTCTTCACTAGCTGTCAAGAAAATATCACATAATCCTTCGATTCCTTGTTTAACTTGTTGGATGCATCGATACCGGGTTGAAATTCTTTTCTAAATATTTCATATTCTGTTCTTGGTTCCTTTCCACTTTATAAACTATTTTTAATTTTGATTTAGTTTTTATTTCGTCTAGCTTTTTTTAACAACCTCTGTATCATATTTCCATACATTTGTTAAGGCTAAAAAACAATATTCACTTTCATTTCATGTTCATCATTTATGTTCAATATTTATGTTGATGAATTATATTTATCATTTATGTTGAATGTTTATGTTCAGTGTTTACATTCAACACTTATGTTAAAATTTTATGTTCATTGTTTATGTTCAGTGTCTAAAAACTCTTAATCTTTTTTCTATATTTACAATTATTAATTTTTCTTGTCATATCTATTGTTATAAAATGAAATTCATCTGTATCCCAACATTTATCACATATTGCATTCAAAGTCATCAAATATTAAATAACCCCAACAAACTCATGAAAAATAGAATTTCAATTTCTATCATCTTGTTTTAAAATATTTTAAAAATTTAGATTATCTCTAATTGTGTAGATATTTTGGTACATTTGATTTTAAAATATCTGTTCCTTTGTGTCTACATCTAGTAAAGTCGTCTCCAACTGTAATTCAAGTTTCAAGAATCAAAACCTACATCTGAATTATATCCACATTAATGTAACAGAATAATTTCATCATTTTCTAATAAAATTAGTAAGTTTGCTTCAATTTTTCACATCTCTTTCTAAATTCTTGATATTTTAGTTGATCTAAACTTTAAGAATAAATTTGAATGTTTCCAATGGTGCTTGTGTAACAGTAATTTTAAAAATGTATTAATAAATTTTTTCCTTAATAAATCATGTTTAAAATCGAGAATTGACAGTTTTGCTCATTTCCTGTTAGTGAGGAAACAAAAATTAATTTAAACTGTCCAAACAAGATAGTAGAATTTAATATTAAAATTTGTGATGGTTCGATTCATCCTAAATATTCACAACTTTATATGATATTTAACATTATTCAAACAGATAGAACTGATTTTTCGTCATATGCTGTTAAATCAAATATTAAAGTAATAGATGATTGTATGTTGAGTTTTTCAGTGTTACTACAATTAAAATAGGAAACAATATATTGTCCAGAATAGAATATGCATTTACTTCTTCATTAACTCCTATTCATTTAAATTCATCTCTATCAAATGAATTAAATTTGGAAGGACATATTATTCACAATGGTAAATTTGAAGACCGACAAAATGAAGTACTTTATCCATTAGAATTATTCAGAGAAATTGTTAAGAATTTTCATGTAATAATTTGGGAAGGGGATTTAACTGTAATTTTTATGTGGAGTTCAGAAAAGGACCAAGAAGATTATATCCTTACATGGGTTAGTGATAATGATAATAGTAAACTTCCAAAAGAATGCAAAAGTGTCATTAAAGATATGGAAATCGTGTTGTTGTTAAATATGAACCAGAATATTCACCTGACCTAGAACAAGGAAGACCAAAAAAATACAATAATTCCGATTTCTTTTATGAACCATTTGCAATTTAAATTGCTGGATTACATGGAAAAAGAAATTTAGAACAAGATATTAGTAGTTGTTATAATTCTGCTGAATCTGATATACTTTACTTTATTTTCTTTGTTTTCCAAACTAGCCAAAAAAAAACAGTTAAATAATTCTTCTTTCTTCGATCATGTTAGATTAGAAAATATCTATGTGAACAATGGAAGAAATGAAATTTTTCATCAAGAAATATGGATTATTGATCCACTGAATAGTTTTTTAAAAGCCTACAATGTTTTTAGAGATTTTAAAACACTAAAACAATTTGATAACTATGTAAATGTAAGTCCACTCAATTTTTTTGAAATATTCTATCTATATGACTATTGACTATATGACTATAAGAAGTAATGATATAATTACACAAAAACAACAATGTAATTTTGTTCCTTTTTTACTGAAAACATACCAAATGATACAATTGCATATATAATTATGTATGGTAAAAAGAATTCGGATTATGATTCACAACATAGAATTCTTACTGAAAATTTTTAATTACATAAATGAATAAAAAATTTGAAAAACTTATAGAAGTGTTAACTTCATGTTTAATTTTCCTTTTGGAGTATTTTCAGAGAGACAGAGGAAATAAAACTGGAGGATTTAGATTTTAAAAAATTAAAAGATTTGATAATTTTTTAATTTTTGTTCTTTTTAAAGTTCTCTATATAAATGAAAGCAAGACAAAATGATCATGAATGGCAGCATTGAAAATCTATTAAGTGAATTTCACAGTTACAGTCATGGCTATGCAAAAGTGTTTATACCATTGACAGAACTGAAGAAAACTTACAATATTTCAAAAGCTGAAATTTTGGTAACTAAATACGGTCAAAAAGTTTTATTACTTTTAGACAATAAATATGAAATTACTCTTCCATATCTTTATACTAAAATCTTTTCAGAAGACAATGATAAATTGCAGAAAACTCTTGGATTTCATTTTATACATCGAGGTAAAAAACAAAATAAGGTCGTTTGATTCATGTTATTTAATTTGAATAAAATGTAGAATTTTTACTTTTTTAATTTTAAAATTTATTTTATTGAATGTTAAATTTTAAGGGTGTCTTGAACAAGCTCTTAAAATTTTAACTGAAAAATTGGCCTTGTTAAATATTAAATTTTAGGCAGCTAAATTAATTCTTTTAGTAAAATGAAATTTTTAATGGTTATAGTGTCATTTGTTTAGTCAGCCCAATAGTCACAGAAATACTGAAACTCCAGTGACAAACGCTATAAAAAATAGTTGAGGATTGCTTATGGCTGTACTTCAACAGCTCACAGGTAAAAATGGTTTAAGAAACATATTTCTACCTTGAACTAAAATCTCGCCTAACGGCTACTAAATAGAGAAGGATTCGCAGACTCCAAGCTAACGTTGGCCGCAGTGGCAGTTGGGAGTGACTGTGCCGGCATTTTCCATTTACAGTTGCTAGCATCAGCTACCGCGCCGAGTGTCAGTTTGTACTTCGCGAATAGTACAGATCTAGGAAAATTTCCGAGCCGACTAGCTAATGGAAGATGTAGGGGACGAAATGGTTCTGGTACATCATGTGTCTACCACTGGGTCGTCGCTAAGTACAGATATAAATGTAGATGATGATGACGATGTAGATGTGGGACACTGATGGTGTAGCTGTCATACAAGGTGACCCAGTAGTTCAAACATTGATCATGAATTCTGAGGACTGGAGCTCAAATCCCTGTTCAGCTTTCATTATTTAAATGTTCTCTGAGCTCCCTAAATAAATTCAAATCAGTGACTAATGATTACTCCGAAATCGACCACACGATTTTTTTCGCAGTGACTGTGCACAGCTTATGACGCCGATGGAACATTAAACTTCAGACTCCCTTATTTTTGGACATCCGTTGTCGGCCCGTCCATTCGACGATATGTGATGATCGATGCAGGAAGTACGCCGAAATATGTGGTGATGAACGACGATCTACATTATAATGTCCACACTACTTCAACGTGAATCACTAAAATACTTGAGAGAGGTTAGGATTCAGCCTGATATCTCGTAATGCGAATAAGGTCGTCATTGGAATCCAAGACAATGTAGCGCTCTTTCAAACACTCGATCACTTGCTGCTGTAATCGTGCTACAGAATATGTCACTATAGGCCCATTCGTCAGACAAGTCGCTGATTGAAAATGTATGTAATTTAATCAGTCCGTAATCGACATCCTTCGCCCGTCTATTCAAGTTGACTGCGAGCTCGCATAGAAATAACTCGGCAGACTGTTCACGGGTAACACGTTTACCGCCTCATTGATCTGGTGCCAATCCGTATAACTTCTATTTTGGCGGTCTTGTCAGCTTTTCAACACACAGTAGTTTCGGCAGTAATGAGACTATACAGCTCTGAGATTTACTTTTGTATGCTGTGCTGCATAAGAAACTGTTCAATAGTCCTCTCAGAACGGAAATTAAATCAGTGGAGAAGACAACAGAAGTCACTGGCATAGAGTTCTTAAATGTTGTGAAAACCAAATACTTCTTGCAATGTATAGAACGTATCTCTATGGGTTTCCACTAAAGGGTGACAGGAAACTAAAGGAAGGTAGGAAGATTACGATTTTGCATGCAGTCTACGATGAGGTCATTAGGAGACTGATCACAAGCTTGGAATGGCGAAGGAAATCATATGTACATTTCATAGGAACCATACGGGCATCCGCCTTAAGCATTCTAGCGAAAGCAAGGAAGACCCAAATCTGGATGATCAGACCCCCGAACACGTTTTCAGTATCGTAACAAGTGTGCCACTTCGCTTGATATAGGGAATGAAAGATTACGTCCTGTTGTTGTTGTTGTTGTTGGTCTCGTTGTTGTGGTTAGTGGCGGCGGTAGTGGTGGTATTCAGTCCTAAAACTCGCTTGACACATGTGTCCACACCGTTCTATTCTCTGCAAGTCTCAGTATCTCTCCGTAACTACTGCAGCTTACATCCATTTTAACCACTTACCGTATTCATCCATAATCATCTGTGCCATTTGTTTTTGAGTGGGGTCTGCCTTTAGCAAAACACAATTTTGTGTCTTGTTCCAGACATGTTTCACTGCAGTTGCAGCTTCATCAGTGGTTTTTTTTATTATTATGGCTGTTAAACATAAGGAATGTTCTTTACTGTTTAAATATAAATAAATAATAGTTTCTAAGTCGTAGTTACAGGTTTTTGAAGAGCACATAAAATGAATACACAATTTTATGTGCTCTTCAAAAACCTGTAATTACGATTTAGAAATAATATTTATATGTATTTAAACAGTAACGAACATTTCTTATGTTTAACAGTCATAATAATAAAAAACCCTCTGATGATGCTGCAATTGTAGTGAAACATGTCTGGGGCAAAAAACAAAATTATGTTTTGCTAAAGGCGGACGCCACTCAAAAACATATGTAATTGTTAAAGCAAACAAAGACAAAAAGCTTCAACACCAAGATGATTATCATCTATACCCTTTACTCCTCACACTTCACTCAGTTACCCAACTGATCATTTGATGCCTCCGTACGTGTGTTATCTATAGATCCCTTCTTTTACATAACTTGTACCACAACTTTTCTTTCTCTCCCCATTTCGATTATGTACCTGCTAATTAGTTGTATGATCTACCCTTTTAATCATCAGCTTTCTTCCTGAAGCACCTTTTTTTCAAAAGGTTATATTCTCTTCTCGTATGTACTGTTTATTGTCCACGTTGCACTTCTGTACTGTGTTAAACTTAAGACAGTTACGTTCAGGAAAGATATCTTTTCATTTTAATTTATATTTGATATCAACAAATTTATCTTTTTCAGAAATACTTTTCTTGCTATTTACAATCAGCAATTAATATTTTGCTTCCCAGTTAACAAAATCCATCTGCTACTTTTATTATCTCCTCTTTGGTTACCTGCTCCTGGATATCTGGATGGGGGACTCATCTGGAATCTTTTACCAATGGAGAAATCATCATGACACTTTTTACAGGCCACATGTCCTGTGGACACACATTTCGTGTCTTTAATACAGTGATTTCCGTTGTCTTTTGGATAAACCGAGCAAGGTGGCGCAGTGTTTAGCACACTGGACTCACATTCAGCAAGACGCTGATTCAAACCCGCGTCCGGCCATCCAGATTCAGGTTTTCCGTGATTCATTAAATCGCTCCAGACAAATGCCGGTATGGCTGCCCATCCTTGACACCATCCGAGCTTGTGCTCCGTCATTACTGACCTCGATGTCAACGGGACGTTAAACCCAATATTCCTTCCTTTTTTTCCTTTGCCTTCTGCATAAGCTGAGAAATATGTTTTAATGTTTTGAAGATGATAGAACTTCGTCCCTCACTTCTTCAGTTAAATTGAATTCAGGACAACGCGTGTTGAAGGAATTGCTACAAAAGATTACGGTACAGTCACAGTTGATGGCTCAAATGGTTCAAATGGCTCTGAGCAATATGGGACTTAACTGCTGAGGCCATCAGTGTCACAGTTGATGTAGAGGCTACAACAACATGGGGACCACACATTTTAAATGGCACATTTCAAATAAAATTTCTCTATTTGCTGAACTGGAAGAATGGAACTAGTGACTTGGCCACCATGGCCGGCATACCACAATTCGTGACTGTCTTCCTGTTTTGTGGAATGGAAGAGTGGTACGTACCAAAGACACTGTGTCAACAGTCTTCTACTAAAAGTGATCAGCAGGGAGACTGACATTTGATAGCTTGTCGGTCGTTGTCAGCTAGACAAGATACGTCGGGGTTTGTGGAGTACACGAAAATTGGACACGACGTTGCTTAGGATCAGGGGAAAACGATTTTAGTTTCCGTTACGGGGGACCAGAAAAAGACGATTGTGTTCTTTCAGCATATGCTACTACCAAGAAATATTATTATTTAAAATTCTGACAACTTAATCTGTACTTTCAGAAAGACACAAAATTCGTTTGGCGAGGGTTATAATTTGAAGAAAACATTCTCCCCATTCCAACATTAAAAGACGTTTTAGTCAAATCCTTTACTCCACAATAATTCATTTTTTCTGAAGTATGTTTCATACATTCATGAACGGGACGCTTGTTTGATGATTATACCGCCGAATAAAAAAAAGACAAAAAGGAAATTCTTCAATAAAAAAAATCCCCAGTTTTGAAACCTGTATCCTATTACACTAATTTTGTACCATCATTTCATTTAAATTCTGCATTAGATTTTGTACAGGCTGTTTGGAGCGGCTTCTAGAATATTTAAGGTCCACAGTTTTTTTGTTCTTAAAGATTTCCCCAGAAGCACCTTATCCAAAATTCCTCGAGCGTTCAGTTTTCGAGAGATATGTCCAGAACGATAAGTGTGGAACACACGTTACGAGGTATGTCGTTTGCTGAGCGATTATATATTACAAAATGCTAGTGGTTTTGCTCTTAGGCTTCACTCTGTCTCTACACGGAGTGATGTATTGCTAAATGAACCTGGCGCTACTCGTGCGTGGAACGACACTAGAGATGCGATTAATGATTCGTTCCCTCCGTACCGAGAGAATGAAACGGTCTGAAATTTCCGGTGAGAAGTGTTTGGTTAAATGCCAAGTTTACGAGTGGGTAAACAAGATCACAAACGCTGCGACAAATGTGAACTGTAAGCTGGCAGATCAATAGAGGTTACTGCAGAAGTCGAGATACATAACTATCCTAATATTCCGCCCGCTACTGCGATATGATTGGTAATGCTCGCTTTTCATCCAGAAACACACCGGTAAAGCTTCTTACCATTCCATTTGTGGTTGCTGTGTGAGAAAAATTAAAGTATTATGTTCCATTGCACATTTTGCTGTTAATTTTCAGTGCTGGATCAAGACTCTAATCTTAACCTCTGCACTTGTTGGTGTGTGAGAAAAATTAAAGTATTATGTTCCATTGCACATTTTGCTGTTAATTTTCAGTGCTACATCAAGACTCTAATCTTAACCTCTGGACTTCATGGACAAACTCATCACTTGCACTTCTCCTTATCTCCCCTTCAGTGCCTCATTATTTATGATATGATGGAGGTCACATAATACTCCTTTATTCCTTAGTGACACCGATTTTAAAATTTTGTATGTTGATTTTTAAGCAGATTGCTATCCAGAAGAAAAATGACACAAAGATTGTGCGCTTTTTTAGTTTATTTTAAATATATCATACCGCTGAATGAAAGCCTACAGCTTTTTTATACATCTGTATCTACGTCTACATTCATACTCCGCAAGCTACCGTGTCATGCGTGGGGGAGAGTACCTTGTACCAATACTAGTCATTTACTTTCCTGTTCCATTCGCAAATAGAGACAGGGAAAAACGGTTGTATATATTCCTCCGTATGAGCTCTAATTTCTCTCATCTTATCTTCGTGGTCCTTACGCTAAATGTACATTGGTGGTAGTAGAATCGTTCTGCGGTCAGCTTCTAATCCCGGTTCTCTAAATTTTATCAATAGTGTTCCTCGAAAAGAAAGTCGTCTTTCGTCGAGGAATTCCCACTTGAGTTCACGAAGCATATTCCTAATACTCGCGTGTTGATCGAACCTACCCGTAATAAATCTAGCGGCCCGCCTCTGAATTGCTTCGATGTCGTCCTTTAATCCGACCTGGTGAGAATACCAAACACTCAAGCAGTCCTCGAGAAGGGGTCACACTAATATTCTATACACTATCTCTTCTATAGATGAGCTCCACTTTCCTAAAATTGTCCCACTAAACTGAAGTCAACCGTTTCACTTACATACTACTGTCCGTATGTGCTCGTTTTATTTCATATCGATTTTCATTTTCACGTCTAGGTATTTAATCGATATGGCTGTGTCAAGCAGTAAACTAATAATGCTGTGTTCGAACATTCCGGGATTGTTTGCCCTACTCATCTGCATTAACTTATATTTTTCTACATCTAAAGCAAGCTGTCATTTATTACACCAACTAAAAATGTTGTCTGTGTCATCTTGTATCTTCCTACAGTAACTCAGCGACGACGTCTTTGGAATCATTCCGTCTCCTTCCCACCTTTGTTATTATCCTCATATGCTTCAAGAACCGTTTCTAATATTAATCAATTGCTATTATATGTTATTATACCAGTTATGCGACAGAATAAGAGAAATGAAAGAAATTAATATTGAGTTACAGAAGATTATTTCCTACAGAGTTGGGTTCCAGAACCCATACTATTTTCATTCATATTCACAAGTGAATGCTTTTGAATTAACATTATGTTACATAATCCTCAAATGAAAGTTTCCTCCAACCTAGTGCACGTTATGCAGCTAGACATACCAGCATTGCCTGTGCGAGTAATGCGGAGTCCGTTTTGAATGATGAGCGAATTATACACCTCACTATATTTTAGCCCGAATCTGCATCAGCTAATTTATCATATTTTCACTCGCAACTGTCTCTGAACCTAATTTTTATTAAAATTCATATTTTCGAGATATTGAAGGAACTTCCACTTTTCCGTATTATCTGTCCATTATCTTTCACCAACAGCAAAGTGGCAGTTGCACTGCTACGGTTATAGGAAACTTTCAAAGTGATGTTCTTAAGCACGCACACATGCGTTACGTTCACTGCATTGTGGTGCTCATATAAAATATTTGAAAATATCGAATTAAAAACAGAAGGAGGATTGCAACCTCTCCTGTACTGCACCAAATCTAAAATGACGCTGGGTGTCTACAGTAAACAAAGTGGCAGACGGTTATACGCTTGTTTTGGGGTTGTACTTACTCCACACAGAGTGACTTTAGTACACGCTGCACGCGGATCCCGAATGGCACTGTGGCTCGTGGACAGTTGGAGAAAAGGCGTTCCAGAGGTGGAGAAGAACAGTATGGTATGCGGGTGAAGTCAGAGCTGCAAGGAACTTAAATGCCTGACACACCATGAGGAGCTGCCGCCGGATAGTGAGTGGTGGTTCCCCAGCCTCAGTACAGAGACTAGGTATGTGACTGGTCTACATCTACATCTACATTTATACTCCGCAAGCCACCCAACGGTGTGTGGCGGAGGGCACTTTACGTGCCACTGCCATTACCTCCATTTCCTGTTCCAGTCGCGTATGGTTCGTGGGAAGAACGACTGTCTGAAACCCTCCGTGTGCGCTCTAATCTCTCTAATTTTACATTCGTGATCTCGTCGGGAGGTATAAGTAGGGGGAAGCAATATATTCGATACCTCATCCAGAAACGCACCCTCTCGAAACCTGGCGAGCAAGCTACACCGCGATGCAGAGCGCCTCTCTTGCAGAGTCTGCCACTTGAGTTTGTTAAACATCTCCGTAACGCTATCACAGTTACCAAATAACCCTGTGACGAAACGCGCCGCTCTTCTTTGGATCTTCTCTATCTCCTCCGTCAACCCGATCTGGTACGGATCCCACACTGATGAGCAATACTCAAGTATAGGTCGAACGAGTGTTTTGTAAGCCACCTCTTTTGTTGATGGACTACATTTTCTAAGGACTCTCCCAATGAATCTCAACCTGGTACCCGCCTTACCAACAATTAATTTTATATGATCATTCCACTTCAAATCGTTCCGCACGCATACTCCCAGATATTTTACAGAAGTAACTGCTACCAGCGTTTGTTCCGCTATCATATAATCATACAATAAAGGATCCTTCTTTCTATGTATTCGCAATACATTACATTTGTCTATGTTAAGGGTCAGTTGCCACTCCCTGCACCAAGTGCCTATCCGCTGCAGATCTTCCTGCATTTCGCTACAATTTTCTAATGCTACAACTTCTCTGTATACTGCAGCATCATCCGCGAAAAGCCGCATGGAACTTCCGACACTATCTTCTAGGTCATTTATATATATATTGTGAAAAGCAATGGTCCCATAACACTCCCCTGTGGCACTCCAGAGGTTACTTTAACGTCTGTAGACGTCTCTCCATTGATAACAACATGCTGTGTTCTGTTTGCTAAAAACTCTTCAATCCAGCCACACAGCTGGTCTGATATTCCGTAGGCTCTTACTTTGTTTATCAGGCGACAGTGCGGAACTGTATCGAACGCCTTCCGGAAGTCAAGAAAAATAGCATCTACCTGGGAGCCTGTATCTAATATTTTCTGGGTCTCATGAACAAATAAAGCGAGTTGGGTCTCACACGATCGCTGTTTCCGGAATCCATGTTGATTCCTACATAGTAGATTCTGGGTTTCCAAAAACGACATAATACTCGAGCAAAAAACATGTTCAAAAATTCTACAACAGATCGACGTCAGAGATATAGGTCTATAGTTTTGCGCATCTGCTCGACGACCCTTCTTGAAGACTGGGACTACCTGTGCTCTTTTCCAATCATTTGGAACCTTCCGTTCCTCTAGAGACTTGCGGTACACGGCTGTTAGAAGGGGGGCAAGTTCTTCCGCGTCCTATGAGCACCTGTGGACAGCTGAGTCCCCTCGTGGTGGACAGTGTCAATGATCTTCAAATAAGAAGGTCTCGCTGATCCATACACTGTGCGCCCGTAGTCCAGCCGAGAACGCACGAAAGCCCTATAAAACTGGAGCAGATGTGCCGTGTCTGCTCCCAAAGACCTGTGGCTAAGGCACTTGGTGATGTTTAGTGCCTTCAGAGTTCTGGCTTTCACGTCTCTCAGGTGTTGCAATCACGACATTTTCGAGTCAAAAATGAGGTTCAGAAACCTCACTGAGTCACTAAAATGTAGAATGGTGTCCCTCATATGCAGGTCAGGCAAATTAAAAATACGACGAGCACAATTAAACTGCATACACACCCACACTTATCTTCAGAAAACTGAAAGAGCGACTCTGCAGCCCACTCCTCCGATCTCTGCACTGTAAGCTGCAACCGGCGGCTCGCTGTTGCAACATCGCTGTTGCAACACTGGAAGAGGAACAGAAAACAACAAAGTCGTCCACAAATAAGGTGGACTGTACAGGAGTCCTTACCGTAGACGTGATAATGTTTAATGGATATGGCAGCATGGCAACTTAAAACATTGTCCTGTGGGACACCATTCTCCTGTTCCAAATGATCTGACATCGAGTCACCAACTCGGGTCCTAAAAAACCGCTGAGACAGGAAAGACCGTATGAAGATAGGGAGGTGGCCACGAAAGACCCACTAATGCAGTTGCTCGAGAATACAGTGTCTCCAAGAGGTATCGTAAGCGTTACTGATATCGAAGGATATGCCGAAGCAGTGATGCTTACGTAGGAAAACCTGCTGAACAGCCGCCTTTAGCAGAGTCGTCGATAGGGAAAGGAAGGAAGAATACAGTCACTAGAGGTGGAGCACAAGCTCGGATTATGGAAGTATGGGGAAGGACCCATACCGGCTTATGAGGGTAGTGATTTAGGGAAATCACGGAAAATCTACATGCATCCGGAAATGCGTTCCAAGGGAGACACACCCTCTTGAAAGGTCTTTGCCAGTGTAAGTATCAACGACTGAAATCACGCATGAGAACACACTAGGCAAGTTTGAGTGATCTGAAACTTCCTGGCAGATTAAAACTGTGTGCCGGACGCCGGCCCATGTGGCCGAGCGGTTCTAGGCGCTACAGTCTGGAACCGCGCGACCGCTCCGGTCGCAGGCTCGAATCCTGCCCCGGGCATAGCTGTGTGTGATGTTCATAGGTTAGTTAGGTTTAAGTAGTTCTAAGCTCTAGGGGACTGATGACCTCAGATGTTAAGTACCATAGTGCTCAGAGCCATTTGAACCATTTTTTTTTGTTTGCCGGACCGAGACTCGAACTCGGGACTTACCAGCGCACACTCCGCTGTAGAGTGAAAATTTCATTCTAGAAACATCACCCAGCCACGTCTCCGCAATAACCTTTCTTTCAGTAGTGCTAGTTCTGCAAGGTTCGCAGGAGAGCTTCTGTAAAGTTTGGAAGGTAGGAGACGAGGTACTGGCAGAAGGAAAGCTGTGAGGACGGGGCGTGAGTCGTGCTTCGGTAGCTCAGTTGATGCCGGCACGGTAGCTTAGCGTGGTCGGTCAAGGGGTTAGCTGCCCTCTGTAATAAAAAAACTGAATTAATGGATCAACAAAGAACTTAAATGGATGTCTTCCGACGTCCGCCTCGAGCAGATGCAACGAACAAAAGCGAACAAAATGAGATTAAAAAAAAAAAAAAGTTGGTAGAGCACTTGCCCGCGAAAGGCAAAGGTCCCGAGTTCGAGCCTCTGTTCGGCACACAGTTTTAATCTGCCAGGAAGTTTCATATCAGCGCACACTCCGCTTTAGAGTGAAAATTTCATTTTGAATGATCTGTCTGTACTAGTATTTTCGCTCCATACTCATGAGGCCAATGTGCTGGAACACTATCATATAACAGTCACATTACCCTTCTTACCACCAAAGGCACGTCTTCCAGTAGGGAAGGCAGGGTCACGAGCAGGAATTCAGATATGCCTCGTCTGTGAGGCGTGTGGCAGGACAACTAGTCCCAAGACGCAGTCACCAATAATCACTGCCCACACTTTGAGGCTGAACCGGTGCAGAACCTTGGCTGCCACCGTACTGTGGGGCCTCTCCGTAGTCCAAAGGGTGGAGGGGGGGGGGGGGTTTGAAGTTCGATGACACTGCCCCGTCGTAAAGGTAGCCAGACATGTGAATTGGTTGGATGACAAAAGTTGCAGCGCCGTGATTGTCTGTGCAAGGAACCAGCGACAGAGCCGTTGCCGCAGAGGCAAGTCCGCAGGTAATAATGCTAGCACGCGTTGTAAGTGATGCGGATAAAGGAAGCTGTCGTGAAGAATGTTCCACATGGTCGTCTGGCTTAATCATGCTGGCGAGCAACCTGCCTGATGGTGATACAGAGCTCACTGCCAAAGATATTTTATCTCCACCTTCAGGTGGGTATATCTCCCTTAGAATGTATTTCCGGCCGCGTGTCCAATAACCTTTTCTTATTCCTTACCCTTTCAGTCATCTTTTCCTTCTTTTTGCCGCATTTAGAAACATCACTCTGTATAAGGCTATAATTCTAAACTTACCAGCACGTCTCACAGAATCATGTTTTTTTTTTTTTTTTTTTTTTTTTTTTTTTGGTTAAGGTTAATTTAATTCCGCCCCACAACCCATATACATACATGCACATAAGATTCGAGGCATGGCGTATGGGCGGACAACTGGTCCCAGTTCTACTGATGCTCCTTAGCATAATGCAGGGGGCCGAACAGAGTTTTATCACTTTCATTGAATAAAATAATGAGTACTAAAAACAGTAGACGATACCTGCTGACAACATTTTTGCGGCGGTGCTGTGATATGAATGACGATGTTTTTTTCTGGCCTACAAGAGATGGGCATTGTTGTTCATGCTGGACATCTACCGTCAAGTCTCTAGTGTAGGATGAACAACAAAATGGATTGGACACATTTCGGGGCAGTGGGGAGGAGGGAGGGAGACGGTTATTGAGTGTTAGGAAGTGTGTGAATAGACAATGAGAGATGGAACAGCGACATTGGTAATGAGAGATTGGATGAGATTCTTAACTCAGAACTTCACACTGATAACTATCCGTCCCGTTCCTATGAACTATAGTCCAGTCTCTTGCCTGGGCTGGATTATAGTCCATATGAACAGGACAGGTAGTCATCAGTGAGAAACTTTGAGTTAAGAACTGAGAGATTTTAGTTTCCTTAGGACAGGATGTAGCAGTGTGTTGGATAACGGAGGATAAGTTGATATACGAACGGAGCAGTCCAGGATTTCAGGATCTGAAAAATCTGAGGATGACGTTTTGCTCCGCAAGTTAACGAAAAGTGTATTAAGGCCCGTCCACACACACAACGATCTGTCTTCGCAAATGTCTGCGCACATCACATCTGCGCAGACAGATCGTTGCGTGTGGACAGAAGATTTGCACCAACCTGAGGTGTTTGCAAACCTGGAAGTTGGAGTTGGAGGTTTGAGCGAAACCTCTCAAATCTGTGGGTTCAAACCGCATCTGCGCAGACAAGTTGGAGCGTGTGGACAGGAGATCGCCGCAAATCTGGCCCGAAACAGCTGTTTGCTCAGTCTAGTGTTTGTATTTGTGCGCACAGGGCATTAAAATGGCTGTTACTCGTCAGTGTTCTCGAGAGTTTGTCAGTGAATTCATTGAAATATATAGAAACCACCCATGTTTGTGGAAGATTAAAAGTAAAGAATATAGTGACAGAGACAAAAAGACAGCACCATACAATGCTCTAATTGAAAAATTGCGAGCAGTTGACGCCTCGGCAAACAGAATTAAAAAAAAAATTCTTTGCGAACTGTTTGCCGAAAAGAGTTATCCAAAGTTCAGAAATCTAGAAGATCTGAAGTAGGAGTAGATCAAGTACACCAGCCAACGTTATGGTATTTTGATCTGCTTGGCTTTCTTAAGGTTCGCCCTTCAAATCTCGCAGTAAATTTACGTGAGAAAACTGCTTTCGCTTTAGCAGCCACTGTTTACACCATTTTGACCGCTTTCTCTGTTTCCTGCGGTTGGTCTGAATGTTTTTTGCAACACAAGTTGCGAACACAGACCACAACAGAACTTCCTCCATTTCTATATTTCAAAATAACTGAATTAAATTTTTGACGTTTACGGAGAGCGCAGTCGCTTGCCACTGATATTTCTTTTCTACACCGACAGATGGCGGGCGAGTAGTAGATTGGGGTTTGTGTCGTGTGAACACACCACATTTGCAGCGATCTTTTGCATGTACAGACATCTGCGCCGATGTCTGCGCAGACAGATCGTTGCGTGTGGACCGGGCTTTACTCATGGAAATCTTCCAATTCGATTAGAGAACAGTTGAACCGTCAGATTTTCTAAATAGCTCTATCTAAAAAATACAAGGGTTCAAACTAATAAATAAACATATTTTAGTACCAAAAATATTTGTAATAGCCAAAGGAAAAATTCAGAAAGACGTGGATTTCGTACCTGCTGTGTAGGACACTATAGTTCAGGCAGGCCGACAGAGAAAGACGTAAACAGCGTGCACGTGGCGCGGTCAGCAAATGTCTCCCGTGTTTATCGCAGGCGCCGCCACCAGTAGGTCACAAGCGCAAAATCCGCAAAGCAGCTCTGAGAGCAAAGTTGCCAGCGCCGATGGGCTGAGGCGGTCGCGCGACTCTAGTCTGGCCTCTCTCTTCTCGCCTAGTATAAATTGTAGAGTAGGAAGAATCTGCGTCTTCCTGGACTTCATTTCCGCTGGACGTTATTTGGAATAGTTCCTGTATTGCTGTTGATATTTATCAGTACTGAAACCGGCGATGAGAAGACTTGCTATAATGCTTTTTATTCTTTGCATATGACAACACAGCTTGACACTGTAGTCTATTTTCTTTGTGTAACACACCTTGAACTGTATTTATCACTTTTATTTATCTATTTAACCTGAATTGGTTACGGTCATCAAACTGTACCTTTTTTCACGTCATAGGTACCTAAGAAACAACAAATATAATATGACAAGTAGTATTAAAATGATTTGAGCGTCTGTAGTGACATTGTAAGTAAATAATACTGACTGTGAACTAATAAATTTGCCAACGGCCTTACCGCACTGGTAACACCAGTTCCCGCCAGATCACCTAAGTTAAGCGCTGTTGGGCTTGGCTATCACTTGGATGGGTGACCACCGAGTCTGCCGAGAGCTGTTTGCAAGCAGGATACAGCCAGTCCTTGTGAGGCAAACTGAGGGGCTAATTGACTGAGAAGTAGCGGCTGCGGTCACGAAAACTGACAACGGCTGGGAGAACGGTGTGTTGGCCACATGTCCTTCTATATCCGTATCCAGTCACCCCAATAAGCTGCGGATGACACGGCGGTCGTCAGTACCGTTGGGCCTTATGAGGCATGTTCGGACGGAGTTTAGTTTTGTTTATGAACTACTAAAGATAACACTGGCAGTACTTGTACTACTGCTGATGATGCTGCTGCCTCTAATGATAACAATAATAGTAATAATAATAATAATAATAATAATAATAATAATAGTGGCAGATATAAAAATTAATTATACGTGTACAAGATAGATGTTCTCTGATATAGCGAGTTCCTCGGAAAGGAAATTTGAGAAGACTGTACCAGCTAAAACCACTGGGAAATTAGGAAGGTCTGGTGGGATAGAAGAATTTACAAGGGTAACGAGTGTGTAGAGGGGCAGTGACAATCATAATTGCTGCTTTACTAGATATATCATTAACTGTCTTCTGAAGCTAGAGATGTTATTCATTTCACTAATAAGGATGCAGGAGGTTGTTCCAGAGTCGGGTACCTTTTACAGAGAAAGACTTCGAGAAAGTATCTGAATGATGGAGTGGTACAGAAAGGATTTTGCTCTGATGAGAACAGATGTTTCTGTCATGTTGTTTAGAAAAGATCTTTAAGGTCGAGGAGAGATATGAGGTACATTGTACGTCGATAAGGCAGTTGAGAAAACGGAGGGAATGGAAATCTCTGTGCTTGTCTGTACACAGCCAAGGTAGCTGTGCATACGAAGATGAGATACAATCAAAACGTCGAGCATCACGTATATAACTAACAAAGGCGTTCATAACCAGTTTCAGGCGCTGTGAGCTTTCCTGACAAAGGCCTTGCAGGATAACATCGCTGTATTCAATAACTGAAAGTATAAGTGTTTGTACAATTTTCTTTTTTGGGTCAAGAAGGACTAACTACTTATATTTTTGTAGGGTATGGAGAGATGCTGATGTCTTCTTCCACATGGAAGTTATATGCTTAGTTCAGTTTAGATTTTCATCTATTATTGCTCCTACACTCTTCGCCTAGGGAGAGAAGTTGATATTTGTCTCATTTAGGGCTATAGATGGTAGAGATCCCCGATATTTCGGACTGATGAGCCTAGAATAACTAACCAGTACCACTTCGGTTTTGGATGCGTTGTGCCTTAACCCTATATCCTGCGTCCATTTTGATAGTGCACACAGAACGATATTGAGATTCTCGGTAGCTGACTTCAGGTTCATTGGTTTTTCACTTAAATACAACTGGAGATCATCAGCGTTCATGTGGTATTTGCTGTAGGGCAAGAGTGATGACACATCATTGAAAAACAATGACAGGGGTATAGGACCTCATACCAAACCCTGGGGGACGCCTGATATTGCCTGCCCCATTGTGACTTTACGGTGTCAGACATGACGCATTGCAGGCGAGACGTCAGGTATGTGCGAAAGCACTCCTCTGTACTTAGGACTTCATTGAAAATATAAATTTGGTGCCGAAGTAAATCTAAAACTGAGTCTGCAGATTCGTAATGTGACAGGAAACAAATTAGTTATGCAGAAAGGAATTACAAAAATTGGCTGCAAGCAGACATTGATTGAAATCAAGTTGAAAATTCGTGGCAGAACGGGATTTTTCTTAAGGAACCGCTGCAGGAGCAGGACTACGGGTAGGGCAGGGGTCGACGCCCGAGGCGAGGCCATCCCGCCGCCATGCCCAAGCAACGTGTTCTATGATCGAATGATCAGGGAGAGGATGTAGCTGGACTGTCTATGTTGTTTTATTTATTTATGTGTTCAATTTTTATCATTTTTTATTTTTTTATTTTATTTATTTATTTTTAAATTGTATTTATGGATTTATTTTGGTTTCATTAAAAAAAGATCCTACAACTGCCGTAGCCGAGCGTCCGAGTCGTCTTCTCGTCTGTTGGTAGGGGTTCCCCCCTACTCTGTCCGTAGAGGATCAATATGATCGAAGATTCTTCTTCATTTTCAGCGCCTCATACCCGGTCGCCCCAGTGAGCAGGAGGATCTGCAAATAATGACCCTAAATAATTTGCGAAACGGGTTCTGTACTCCGGGTGACGGCTGAAAGCTGGATGTGTCGTCATCAGTACGGACTAAAGTCGAGTGTGCCTTTGTGAGCATCGCAAAATATGTAGTAAAGGGCCATGCCTTTTAGCCAGTAACGGCGTTCGTCCTGGCCGATGGAAAGTATAGGCCGTCGGGGCGCAATATATCATCAGAGGAGATAGACTCCGGCAATCGCCGCAAGATAAAGGCCAGCACGCGCTGCGTGAGTAGCCAGCACTCGCTGGTCGTCGCACAAGTCAGGCGGTGTGCATCCGGGTCAACGACTGAATATGTCGGACACAAGGGGTCGTCCGTCAAATGAATGGAATGTAGCCGCTGACGAGTAGCGAACTTCCTATTCACAACCACGTACCGCAATGAACGCACCGTCGTAGGTAGAAAAGGCGCGTGTACCGCTCGCCACACCAAGCAACTTCAGGATGTCTGTGCGCGACTGTATTGATAGGTTGCTGTTGTTGATAGAGGCGATAATAGTCTTTCGTGCTGGGCATCCGTGTCGTATGAAGATCTGACCGTAAGTAGTTGAGGTCAATCAAGAACTCTCTGACGTGGGTGAAATGTGTCCTACAGAAACTGGGGGAAGCAGAGAGTGTGGTGCCACTTCAGCTATCAGGGTGCCCGTCAGAGTGACGCGGGCAGAGGTCCACGTGCGACGCATAGTGTTCAAAAAAATGTTCAAATGTGTGTGAATTCTTAAGGGACCAAACTGCTGGGGTCATCGGTCCCTAGACTTACACACTACTTGAACTAACTTAACGCCAAGGACGACACTCACACCCATGCCCAAGGGAGGACTGGAACCTCCGCGGGAGGGGCAGCAGGATTAGTGACATTGTGCCTCTAACCGTGCGGCCACTCTGCGCGGCCGCATAGTGTTGAGATAAAGCAATCGCTCACGGTTATAGACATGAATTAAACCGATGCCTCCCGCCCGCTGGGGCAGTGTCAGGGTGGCGTATCGGACTTTAATAACAAGGCCGGCGCTCACTAAATGTCCATATGCTGCTTGGAATCTGTCTGCCATCGTAACCGGCAAGGTAGGACATGCGCAGAATAGTTCAGCCCGGAGACAAGATAGGTGTTGACATAACGTGTTCTGAGGAGCATATCCATGCGACGCAGTTTGTTGTCCTGCAGCGAGCACGTGTCTGGTGCAGGAGCCGGCTATAGAACTGCACTCCTAAACATTTGAGTACGGGAACCTTGTGAAAAGGCACCAACGTTGCGTGGGAAAGCCCCCCTCCGACATCCATGTATTTTGTCTTCTTCACGTTGATGACGGTCCCAACGACCGCCCCGTACTGGCGTAGCCACTGAAGCGTCATATGCATTTCATCCTCTCATCTGGCCAGGAACACCACATCATCGGCGAATGCACCACAACGAAAGATCACGTCCCGCATGGAAATGCCTGTTAATCGCTGCCGTAGACCATATAAAGCTGGTTCAAACGCAGCCGCAAATAATATCCCGACAAGGGGCACCCTTGTCCCACTCACCGTCCAGCAACAATGTGACCAGACTGGTAACCGTTGACCATCATGCGGGAGCGTGCTCCGTGGTCCAGTCGAAGAACTACCTGTGGAGACTCTGGAGAGAAGCCCATGTGTTCCAAAACTGTGCGTAGAAAGCCGTGGTCGGCGCGGTCGAATTAGTGGTCAAAATCGACGGTGACAAGGGCGCCTCGTATTTTGCAGGCCGCCGTGAAAGCAATTACGTCGCTGTGTGCTCCTAAGGCGGTATGAATGTTGCTGACACCACATAAACATGCCTGATCAGTGTGGATGGCTTTCACGATAGCGGTGTGGAGACGCGCGCGGAGGATGCGGGCGAAGATCTTGTAGTCATTGTTGAGGAGTGTGAGTGGGCGAAAGTCCTGCCACCTATAACCACCATTCGGTTTCGGTACTGGGATCAAGATGCCGTCTGTGAATTTCGTGGGGACAGTGAAATCAGGGCGGCTCAGTTCTTGAAACATTTGGAGCCACTTGTCGCCCATAATGTCATAAAAAGTGCGGTAGAATTCCAGGGGTAGACCGTCCGGCCCAGGCGATTTGTTCGGTGATCCACGTGTCAAGGCCGATGTCAGCTCATCGGATGTAATGGGCCACAGCAGAGAATCATCCGGTACCACGTCCCTAGGGGCGGGAAAATCGTGCAACAGCTCGTCATAATCACACACGTTTCGCGGATCTTCCACGTACGAGGTCCCATAGTGTCGGGCGAACGTGTCCGCTATGTCCGTTTGCGTCACTGCGCAGCCGTCCTCCTCCGTGTTTACCGCGGTAATGAGTTGACGTTTGCGGTGGCGCCTCTCGCACACAATGTGACAGACTGATGTCGTTTCGTTGGGGATGCAGTCTTGTACTCGCGCACGGATGCGGACACCTTCTAGCTGCTCAGCCCTGATGCGAAGTACACGAGCTTTGATGCGTTGTACGGACATCTGACGTTCTGGAGACGGCGGTTGCGTCGCCAGCTCACGTAACGCTGTATAGTAAAATTCCAATGTTATCCTTCGTCAATTCGATCTGTCGCGCCCGTAGGCCATCAGGGTCTTGCGGAGTGCAGGTTTTGACACATCCCAGCCACCACAGCAACGTGGAAGCATACATGAGCAGGCGTCTGAAACAACGACGCCACGTGTCAGTAAGTGCTTGCCGACACGCGTCCCCGCGAAGGAGGGTGACGTTCAGCGTCCACGGGCCTCTGCTGCGTCTTTTGAGTTGTAGGAGTAAGGTGATAGTGCAGATATACGCGAGATGATCCGTGAAGGCCGTCGGCCAGAATTCTGCATTACGGGTTGCTGTGCGGAGGGCACGCGAAACGTATATCCAGTCCAGACGACTGGCAGAGTGCCCTGTGAAGTGCGTATATCCGTGCTGTTGCCCATGATGTAACAGCCATGTGTTGTGGAGCGCGATGTTACGAGGGATTCGAACCCGGGTCTCCTGCTTACTAGACAGATGCTTTGACAACTGAGCCACCCAGACACAGTGGTCACTGCAATTTCACAGACTACTCTAGCACGCCTCCCGCCAGACAGTAATTCTCAACTTATCCACATACTGCTAACATAGTACCACTTGCCCATTATCCTCGTTACTCGAGACATTTCACCGATTCCGATGTGATGTTCATATATATATAATTAAGGCGAGACGGCCAGTGATCTCTCTTCGTGGATAAGTTGAGACGTGCTAGGATAATCTGTGTAGCTGCAATGACCACTGTGTCTGGCTGGCTCAGCTCTATGCATAGGTAGCCAGCACGGTATCTTGGCATGTTCGATCAGAAGGTTAGCTGCCCTCTCTCTCTCTCTCTCTCTCTCTCTCTCTCTCTCTATATATATATATATATATATATATATATATATATATATATATATATATATAAAATGAGTGAATGAATCAACGATGAACTTGACCAGGTATCAAGGGACGTCTGCAGCGAACAAAATGAGATTTAAAAAAAAAAGTTGTCAGAGCATCTGCCTAGCAAACAGGAAGCTCGAGTTCGAACCGCTACCCGGCACAAATTTTCAACTTTCTCCATCGATTTCAGTCACTGCCCACTTGAGCCAACGTCTGTAATTCCTGTGTGTTTTAATTCATGATGGCTGCTGTATCTAAATGGTGTGCTCTTTCGGACACGTCGGAAAGAACAGACACCACATATACACTGAAGAGCCTAATATCGCGTAGGGCACACCTGCCTGATATCGTGTAGGGCCCGCGCGAGCACACAGGAGTGCCGCAACACGACCTGGAATGGACTCTACTGACGTCTGAAGTAGTGATGAAGGGAACTGACACCATGAATGCTGCACGGCTGTCCATAAATCCGTAAGAGTACGACGGGGTTCAGATCTCTTCTGGAAAGCACGTAGCAAGGCACCCCAGATATGCTCAATAATGTTCATCCCTGAGGAGTTCGGTGGGCAGCGGAAGTGTTTAAACTCAGGAGAGTGTACCTGGAGCCACTCCGTAGCAATTCTGGACGTGTGGGGTGTCGCATTGCCCTGCTGAAATTGCCCAAGTACATCGGAATGCACAATGGACATGAATGGATGCAGGTGACCAGACAGGATGCCTACTTACGTGTCACCTGCCAGAGTCGTATCTAGACGTATCAGGGGTCCCAATCACTCCAGCTGCACGCGCCACACGCCTCCACCACCTTGAAGACTCCCCTGCTGACATTCATGTTCCATGGATTCATGAGGTTGTCTCCATACCCGTACACGTCCATCCACTCGATACAATTTGAAACGAGACTCGTCCGACCAGACAACATGTTTCCAGTCATCAATAGTCCGGTGTCAGTGTTGATGGCCCCAGGTGAGGCGTAAAGTTGTGGTGGTGCAGTCATCGCAGGCTGACACTTGTTGTTGGCCCAGCATCGAAATCTGAACAATTTGCGGAAGTGTTGTACTTCTGTCACGTTGAACGATTCTCTTCAGTCGTCGTTGATTTCGTTCTTGCAGGATCTTTTTCTGGCCGCAGCGATGTCATAGATTTGATGTTTAACCGGATTCCTGATATTCACTGTACACTCATAAAACGGCCGTACAGCAAAATCCCCACTTTATCAGTACCTCGGAGATGCTGCGTCTCATCGCTCGTACGCCGACTGTAATACCACATTCATGCTCACTTAAATCTTGCCACTGTAGCAACAGTAACCGACATAACAACTAGGTCAGACACTTGTCTTATGTAGGCGTTGCCAACCGCAGCGCCGTATTCTGCCTTACATATCACTGTATTTGAATACGCATGCCTATACCAATTTCTTTGGCGCATCAGTGTATGTATAAAATAGTTATAATTCGAGAATGGGAACCACATGCACATGCACATCTACATAAATACTTTCTAAATCACTGTGCAGAGCATAGTAGAGGTTACTTAGCACGATACCACATGTTAGTTTCTTTCCGTTACCGCAGCGTATGGAGAGCGAGAAGAACGGCTTCTTAAATACCAATTTGTCTAATTTCGTCTTAACGGTTGTTAAGGTCGCGATACGTAGTGGGTTGATGACGATCTCTTGATTTCTCCATGAAAAACGGTTCTTGAAATTTTGTAAGTAGGCTTTCACGGGATCGTTAGCGTCTTTTCTCAAGAGTCTGCCAGTACGTATCTTTTTGGTAGTACTGTCATTTTTCTGTGGTCCATTATTCAAGCAGCAGCCTTGTGGTTTAAAAACAATAGTAACTAAAGCAGCTGCTAATTTATTATTTTCGATAATATTTGTTGAGAAAAATTTTTGGAAACGTTGTGTTACGGAATGTGCTTCCTTTTAAATGGCTCGAATAGTGGTCAATTATACATGCTGAACAATACTTCAGTGACTAAGAAATAACTTTAACCCTTTAAGCCCCTGTGGTTTCTGCCCGAATCAGGGCTTTTGTAACATCGGTGGTTTCATGCTAAAGGCACTGGTAGTTTAAAACAAAATGAGCAAAATGAGTGAAATTGGGGGTTGCGGCAGAAACCACTGGGGCTCAAAGGGTTAAATTAGTTCCACTCTTCAGTTGTTTCTTTGAGCAAACAAAGTAGAAAAATACTGGATTTATGTAGGTGCCATAACTTCATACTTTCTCGTTGTTTCATGTTAATGGAAATAATCACTCATGATCGCGAATGATGTTTCATTACTGGTGACCGATTTCAGTCTTAGTAGAAAATCTCCAGACCGAAGGGTGACAACGTTCACAGTTTACGACTGTTGCCTCCCGACATACGCAACAGCTCTGCTCGTCGTCTAGGAGTGTCACCAATGGTGTCATCCACTAATCTGACGATGGTGTACTAAGATTCAAACCCGTCACTAGTAATGAAATAAAACTTTATTCTCGATCACGACTGATTATATTCATTAGAATAAGATAGATCGCTCCTGTTCTTGACATGACTTCAAACATTATTAATTTATCTACACTCCTGGAAATGGAAAAAAGAACACATTGACACCGGTGTGTCAGACCCACCATACTTGCTCCGGACACTGCGAGAGGGCTGTACAAGCAATGATCACACGCACGGCACAGCGGACACACCAGGAACCGCGGTGTTGGCCGTCGAATGGCGCTAGCTGCGCAGCATTTGTGCACCGCCGCCGTCAGTGTCAGCCAATTTGCCGTGGCATACGGAGCTCCATCGCAGTCTTTAACACTGGTAGCATGCCGCGACAGCGTGGACGTGAACCGTATGTGCAGTTGACGGACTTTGAGCGAGGGCGTATAGTGGGCATGCGGGAGGCCGGGTGGACGTACCGCCGAATTGCTCAACACGTGGGGCGTGAGGTCTCCACAGTACATCGATGTTCTCGCCAGTGGTCGGCGGAAGGTGCACGTGCCCGTCGACCTGGGACCGGACCGCAGCGACGCACGGATGCACGCCAAGACCGTAGGATCCTACGCAGTGCCGTAGGGGACCGCACCGCCACTTCCCAGCAAATTAGGGACACTGTTGCTCCTGGGGTATCGGCGAGGACCTTTCGCAACCGTCTCCATGAAGCTGGGCTACGGTCCCGCACACCGTTAGGCCGTCTTCCGCTCACGCCCCAACATCGTGCAGCCCGCCTCCAGTGGTGTCGCGACAGGCGTGAATGGAGGGACGAATGGAGACGTGTCGTCTTCAGCGATGAGAGTCGCTTCTGCCTTGGTGCCAATGATGGTCGTATGCATGTTTGGCGCCGTGCAGGTGACCGCCACAATCAGGACTGCATACGACCGAGGCACACAGGGCCAACACCCGGCATCATGGTGTGGGGAGCGATCTCCTACACTGGCCGTACACCACTGGTGATCGTCGAGGGGACACTGAATAGTGCACGGTACATCCAAACCGTCATCGAACCCATCGTTCTACCATTCCTAGACCGGCAAGGGAACTTGCTGTTCCAACAGGACAATGCACGTCCGCATGTATCCCGTGCCACCCAACGTGCTCTAGAAGGTGTAAGTCAACTACCCTGGCCAGCAAGATCTCCGGATCTGTCCCCCATTGAGCATGTTTGGGACTGGATGAAGCGTCGTCTCACGCGGTCTGCACGTCCAGCACGAACGCTGGTCCAACTGAGGCGCCAGGTGGAAATGGCATGGCAAGCCGTTCCACAGGACTACATCCAGCATCTCTACGATCGTTTCCATGGGAGAATAGCAGCCTGCATTGCTGCGAAAGGTGGATATACACAGTACTAGTGCCGACATTGTGCATGCTCTGTTGCCTGTGTCTATGTGCCTGTGGTTCTGTCAGTGTGATCATGTGATGTATCTGACCCCAGGAATGTGTCAATAAAGTTTCCCCTTCCTGGGACAATGAATTCACGGTGTTCTTATTTCAATTTCCAGTAGTGTATTTTTGTTTTGATTTCCAATATTGCATCCAAATTACGTGTGGGTTAACAATTCTTTATAGCACTGACAGGATCGTGTAATTCATTCCCTAATAATGTAAAGAATGAACAGTTGCCGCTGATTTTCAACTCGTGATGGATTTATAGAAGACAGCTGAGATTTCGACAACAAGAGGAACATCAGAGGTGATGTATAATAAATTATAATCTTGGAACTGGCAGTGCTCAGAGTACTAAAGTGAATTAAAAATCGTTTGAAATCGTTCGTTTGGAAATGGGTCAGGTTCAGTGTTGACAGTCGAATGAGTTGTGTGGATTACATTGCAAAAGTGTCTCCTAGGTCGCCCCTTAAAGAGGTAATTGTAACTTCTGTCACTCAGGTGGTAATGGCCGCCGATCTGGTCCAGAGTTGATGAAGGTTTGCCTTACGACGAGAGAAAGGCCATTTAGACAATAATAAATATGGGACAGCGACTCACGAATGAAAATAATAACAGCTGATGCACTCCCCGATACTAACATCTTAATGTTATATTACATACGTCGACCATATCATGAATAGGTAGTCTGTCTCATTATTTGTTACTGTACCTGCTTCACTTGCTGCAAGTTTTGCATGACTGCCTGTTCGGTTCGAAGTGTGTGTTGATCTTATTAACACTATGCTAACAGCATGCAGAAGTTGGAGGAGGACGTATAGTTGTGGGGGTGGTAAGTTACTTAGAATCCTCCACATACGCAACGTCAAAGAGTTACCAAAGCAACCATTCAGGTAATTGTCACCTATTCAGTTACTTGTCACCTTTCTTGTAGAGTTCACAAGTGGGCGCCTAAAATTGAAGACCTCAGTTGTAAACAGTGGTACAGTACGGACTAAGTTAGTTCTTTCGAGACGTTGCACCGTAAAGTTTATTTTAATTCTCACAAATAAGACATTGCAAGTACATCCGTTGTGATTCACTTATTCAGATAAGGCACTGTTTTCAAATATTTCTAGAGTAAAGACATATTTTTAAAATCTTGAATTATATCCAAAATTTTATTCTTAAGAATACTTCAGTGGTACTTAACATTGTGTACTTGTAAACTGAGTACACTTAATATAGCTTAGCACTGACTAACCGCTTTTTCCATTACTGAGGAAACTCCCAAAAACGTTTCAGTTTGTTATAATAAGATTTGCATTGCCAGTTTTTTCCAGTAATGAAGTATAACAACATCAGAAATGAATCTGTGATTCTTGAGTTTCTCCCGGCGTATTTGATAATCAAAATATCCACGGGTGTGCTGCCGGTCTATAGTGTCCAACGGGCACAATATTTCGGCGATCATACATGTCGCCATCATCAGGTGAACTGACGGACTGAGCTCCTGTGAACGTGCCGGCACGGAGATCCGTACGCTATGGCTGCTCAGAGGGAACTGGGTTCGGTCACGGCGGCGGCCGATTTAAATACCCTCCGCCCGCGGCGCGCTCCCTCCGCCGTTCGCGCCCCGCGCCACGGTCGCGCGGTGGAACAGATTGCGACGGCGTCTGAGATTACGTCGGTGTGATGGCTCTGTCCGCCGTGGTCGTCACAACTATACGTTTGCTCGATTTACTCTTGATTAACCCAATCGCTGGTTCCCAAGCCTTGCTAAGATTATAGCCACAATCACGGCTTATGAGGTCGTCATTGGTGCGAATTTCGATGGCCTCTCTAACAACGCTGTCCCAGTATCTCGACGTCTGTGCCAGAATCCTCGTGCGGTCATACTCCATGGCGTGATTTTCCCACAAACAATGTTCAGCGACCGCCGACTTGCTCGGATACATCAGTCGAGTGTGCCTATGGTGTTCACGGCATCGATCCTCGACGGTACGCATCGTCTGACCAATATACGACTTGCCACATTGACACGGAATCTGGTACACGCCGGCCTTCCTCAAACCGAGGTCATCTTTGGCGCTCCCCACCAGTGCGCGAGTTTTATTTGGAGGACAAAACACAGTTCCGACCTGGTGTTTCTTCAGAATGCGGGCGATTTTCCCCGGAAGTGCGCCTGTGTATGGAATAAATGCAGTGCCTACCTCCTCCCTCGTGACTTCATCCATCTCAACAGGTTGTGCTGCAATGGTTGGGCGGAGAGCACGTTGAATCTGCCACTCTGAGTACCCATTTTTTCGAAATACAGTTCTCAGGTGTTCCAATTCCTGGGGTAGACTCTCCGCGTCAGAGATAGTGCGCGTCCTATATACTAGAGTTTTAAGTACCCCGTTCCTCTGTGAAGGGTGGTGGCAGCTGTCTGCGTGCAAATACAGATCAGTGTGCGTTGTCTTCCGATACACCCCATGACCTAGGGTGCCGTCAGCCCTTCTCTTGACCAAGACGTCAAGGAAAGGTAATTTACCCTCCGTTTCAGTCTCCATAGTGAATTTGATGTTGGGGTGTATGGAGTTTAGATGTGTAAGGAAGTCAAGGAGTTTATCCACACCATGTGGCCAGATGACGAACGTGTCGTCCACGTAACGGAAAAAGCAAGTAGGTTTCCATACGGATGACGACAGAGCTTCCTCCTCGAAGTTCTCCATGTAATAATTCGCTACCACTGGTGAGAGTGGGCTACCCGTGGGAGGGAGTCGCCACAGATGCTCACATTGTGACTCTGCAACGGATACAGAACCGCGCCCTGAAGACTGCTATGCATTTTCCGAGGCGCTTCTCGACGCGCCAACTCCACGAGGACACCGGGATCCTGCCAATCCGAGACAGGTTCCGCGCCATCGCCAGGAAGTTCTACGAGAAGACGGGACGCTCCCGCAACCGGCTCATCCGTGGACTGGGCCAACAACCTCATCACAGGCCAACCACGCGTTGGCCTGACCGGCTGAGGGATTAAGTTTTACTAATCCCTCAACAGAATGTGTCTTTCTCTTTTTCCGGTTAAACCAGACAGGACCTATCGACAAGAGTGGTAATATATATTTCTCTCTCTTACAGGAACCGCAGGAATGACAAATTTTGTCTAGACTGCACCACCACGAGCCAAGGACAGGCTCGTCATTCTAGCGTCAGCGTCAGCGACCGAACCCAGTTCCCTCTGAGCAGCCATAGCGTACGGATCTCCGTGCCGGCACGTTCACAGGAGCTCAGTCCGTCAGTTCACCTGATGATGGCGACATGTATGATCGCCGAAATATTGTGCCCGTTGGACACTATAGACCGGCAGCACACCCGTGGATATTTTGATTAGAAATGAATCTGATTCAGCACAATATAAATTTTATTGTCACCTTACTACAACACGATCAAGTATGGTCCTTAACGTTTCCTTCACATAAACTCACTTGAACCATGGTAACGGACACAACATTGTTTACTCGATTAAATAATTATTCACGTATACCTGATAAGCAACAACTTTTGAGGAGCTTTTGTGTTCAGAAACATATTGAGGAGCTTTATATGAGTTGTAGTAATCCACGGTGTCCTCGGATTTATATAAATCGTCCCTGAAAACTATTTTCCTAGCACTAACAACAAACATGTTACTACTAATGGCAGCTAAGTTCTTGGCACTTACCACTCTTTGCACACACGCATCCTGACACAGTTGCCATTACTGAGAATATGAAATTAGAGATAGAGCTGCCAGTTTCCGGTTTATCCTGGGACTATCGACTAATATGAATGAAGCACATGACGTACTATATTTCATATGCAATAACTGTTTCTCATCGACTGTTCATTACCTTTGTTTACTAGCAAGTTCCTCAGTTCTGTAAAGCTCTCATCTTGTAGCTGGCTAGTCAGGTTATTTATAGATCAGCTGATGGCTGCAATCAATACAGATTCACCTACAGGGATCGATGTTGGGTCCAATTTTGTTATTGTTATATATAAATGATCTGCCTACAAAAATTCAAGAAGCCAAGTACAATAATCTAGTATAATGGCGAACCTTCAGTGCTTGACAATATAAGTGAAATTTACTTAAAACATTAATAATTGGTCCGCTACCAACTGGACTAAGACAAAACGCAATACCTACAATTTTGTACTCATATAACACCTGACCAGACCGCTAGAAATGATGCACGCAGTTAAATTAGTAAATAAAACAGACTATTCTAAATGATTAGTTGATTAAATCGATAATATCTCCAGTTGGAGCTGAAATCCTACAGATCCTATTAAATGTCTGCAAGATTTGGATTGCGAATTAGAGCAGATGTTGCAGATGTAAATGTCAAAAAGTTGACTTACTTTTCCTATTTTCAGTGATTAATTTCATATGGCGTCATTGAGGAGGAAACTGTTTGCTTCAATGAACCGTTTAATGAGGTTAATACTTGATATGCATTTAAGACTCTCTTGTAGAAACCTGTTTAAACAGTTGAGAAAATTAGTAACTGTCTCATAATACATTTATTCCCTAATGAAGTTCGTTGCAACAATCAGTCGCAGTTCGAAAACAATATTAATATTTATAAACACACTCTAACAAAAAAAAAAAAAAAAAAAAACGAAACACCAAGAAAGAATTACCAGAATGGCAGAATGGGACGGAAATTGGAAAGAGATCCGGCGATCTTGCTCGCTAAAGCAGGGTTTGTCAATCACGAAAACAAGCAATAGAAACTCTCACCGTGTGCGGGCGGGCATTATCGTGCTGAAATGTAAGTCTAAGATAACTTGGCATGAAGGGGATCATAACGAGGCGTAGAATATCTTCGACGTACCGATGTGCTGTAAGGGGGCTGCGAATGACAACCAATGGTGTCCTGCCATGAAAAGAAATGTCACTCCAGACCGTCACTCCTGGTTGTCCGTACGGCGTACGACAGTCGTGTTGGTATCCCACCGCTGTCTCTAAACACATCTCCGCCGGTCATCGGGGCTCACTTTCAAATGGGACTCATCACTGAAGACAATTTTAATCCAGCTGTAACGTAGCAGCTACGTTACGCAGTAATATATAAATACATACTCCTTTGTTTTTCTTGTTTGCTTATATATGACAATATTAGTAATAGCTAATGGCTTTACCAAAATCTATACAGAAGGACTTCAAGTTACCCCTGAGGCAACGCGAGATAGTGTTTACTTTGTACTCCAATTACAGTAAGAGGGGGCACTTTAAATGTCACTAGGCAGGCAGACAACTGAACGTTACGTATGGAAGGCGGTGATTTGGTAGGAGAGGAAGGTGAGAGTAAAGTAGCCAGAAGTAAGTTATATGGATGTGTTGTTTGCACGGGAACACAGAAAACGTGTAGATTGTTCTGGAAGGATTTTCGCATAGGTAGACCTTTCCGTCAGGGGGACTCCGTACTGGTCTGCTGTGCAGTAGATCGAGATATAGTACAAAGACATAAAATTGTCCCAGGACTTCTTAACCTTTCATGTTGAGAGCTATTTGTTTTAACTGTAGTCTAAAGAAGGTAATAGAGGACGACACCTAAAGGGTCAGAATCCTCTGTTTTAGATCATATGTTTTCATTCATTTTCAAAAGCGGATACATCTGTTGTGACTCACGAGTGGGGAAGCATAAGTTCCGTGGAGGAGCACAAGCTGAGTTGTTGGCATACTCGAAAGAAAGTCGCTTGTGGGCTGCCTGAGAGGCGCAGTAACGCGTACGAGTGGGACCGACTTTGAATGTGTGCATAAGTATCATTTCCAACTATGACGATTATTAAAACGACGGTAGGACCGCGTTCTCAAGTCATTATGCTGGCCCAACATGATGGGCAAGCGATTTCGGCGCATGGCTTGGCGTTTGCGAGATTTCTGATGGCTATCTTAAAGGTGTAACCACGCAGACGGCCGACTGGTCGCGTGATGAAAGCATTTAGTCCTGATCCTTTATTCCGTTTATTATGCGCAAATGAGCAAGAGTATAGTTTAGCATCATTATTGAAAATTGCACGTGACAGTGCAAAATTAATTAAGGCAGGTGAAAGATTCTTTACAAATTATTTTTATGCGTTGTAGCTATGTTAAATTACCGAGTGCTTCAGACTGACTTCTGGAGTTCTAGAAATGGTTAACGTGAGTAAAGATTCTCTTCATAGCGGGTGCTTGATTTGCGAGGAGAATTATATTTAACATGTCTGATGGAAGTCTCATACAAGGGATGTAAGGGAAGACATTCGCCTGCTACCGCTGTCTTTCGTGTGCTCTCGTCTTAAGCAATAGGTGCCAAACACAACTGAAACAATCAGTCATTTGCCACTGCTCTGCTCCTTGTTAGAGGACAAATTACATTTGAAGGTTGTTGCAGTTCTGTTATTTTTATTCTTGGCTAACCAATCCTGCTTCCCAGGCCACCTCAATATAATTTTGATTTTGATAATTACAATGTGAATCTAAGAAAACGGATTATCAGAGCTATTCCTGAGTGCCTTTTCGACGACCTGGCCTAATATCAGTGTTTTTGGAGCGCGAGTAATTCCACAAACGTGAGATGACCGTTGGCACGCTGCCCGCTCTGGTAAACGGAGAGAGTGGCACCATTGCACTCAATAACTGGACACTGGCATCCAATCGATACAACCGAAACACATTTCCGTTTAAGTTTTGAAATTAAAATAAATATTCTACCAGTTACCGAGACAGTCATGTGAGACTGATAACTAACTCCAGCGTAACTGCTAAGTTCCTGTCAGTGAGATTCCAGGCCAACTAGGCCCGACAATAGTGCAGACGTGCTTGTTGCTGTACAGAGGTCAATGGTAGGGGCGCCGTGAGCTCAGTTCTCTATCTGTGAGCCGCCTCTTAATGGTCCTTGTGGTCACTGAAGCATCAGTTGCACGTAGGATCGATAATAATAATGAATCTCGAGCTCTGAGTGCCTCTCTGACGATTAATCAGTCCTCTAGTTCTGTTGTCTCTCTAGGTCGACCGTCTCTAAAGACTTCGCTGTCGAGGGGGTGTTAAACATTTATCTCCTCCTCTAGGTCAACCACTTCCTTCTGGACGCTGTGTTCGCCAATGGTTCACTCATTTCTGCCAACATTGTCGAATAGTGGCATCACTGCTATTCAGATGTAAGCGATTCGCCCAATATTTCAGTCGACTTCTTTGAGCCCAGCTACACGCCATCTCCCAAGTGCTGTCATTGTTCACTTGCTTGTCTGCGAGGCATGGGTAGAATCCAACTGAATACACGGAATGATATTCTCAGAGACTTTATGCCCTGGTATCGTCATGTCCACTGTTTACTGTACTTGTCAATGCGTGGTGAGATTGCACCGCTGCGTCACATATTCATCTATCGGCTGTCAAAGTTCACAGTTTTCCATTTTCTGTCGATACATGTGGGGCTATTAATTTGTGACCGATTTGCATAACTCCTTCGTCGTACATCGTTTTTTCTATCTTAGAGCATATAACACTGGAAGAGGGAAATGATTTACACGATCCATCACTCAGCCCTAGTGTGGAACGAAGTAGTGAGATATTAAGCCATAAGAATCTTTGACTACTTGTCCAGTGATATAAAGAATCCAAAAGATAATAAAAGTAACTTTAAATACTAATTAAAATCACATCTGCTTGAAAAGTCCTTTTACTCCATAGAATAATTTCAAAATATGTACATACAGGTTGAGTCAGCTGCCACTATTGCTGTGTTTTATGCAGCCCTAACGCCTTCAAATATTACACTCAAGATTTTCATAGTCTCTGCTCGCTACGTGTAAACTAATAGGACTATGGAAATAATGAACAGGACCTTATTGTAGAAAGTTTAATGTAGCCAAATTTGGTATTGGGATATGTTTCCGCTGAAGGCCACGGTTTTCGAGTCATTCAAGAAAAACCCACTTAATGTCACTTTTGTACGTTTTTCTTGCATAATTCGTAAACTACAGCCTGTAACGAGAGCTCAACTCAATACAAAATTTAACTACAGTAAATTTTTTGCAAAGAGATCCTGTTCATTTTTTTCTGTAGAACTTATAGTTTGCACGAGAGAATACGAAAATCTTGCGAGTGGTATATGAAGGCAATGCGAGTGGCATAAAACCCAGTGGTAGGGCACCTAAATCACCCTGTATACTAGTATATACATGGTCAATCACAAGCCAAGTCCTAACAAACTTTCAGTGGTGGTGGTATGGACAAAAATAATAAAAAATATCCAGTTAAAAAAGGCTCTTAAGTGCATGCCTTAAAAGCTTTGAGCACTTGTTCAGTAGATAAAATGTGTTTCACATTATCGAAGAGGAACAAGTGGTCATAGCTCTTAAGGTATGCATTTCAGAGCCCATGCTTTTGTTCTTGTTTTGCTCCATACTACTAACGCTGAGCCGGCCGCGGTGGTCTAGCGGTTCTAGCCGCTCAGTCCGGAGCCGCGCGACTGCTACGGTCGCAGGTTCGAATCCTGCCTCGGGCATGGATGTTTGTGATGTCCTTAGGTTAGTTAGGTTTAAGTAGTTCTAAGTTCTAGGGGACTGATGACCATAGATGTTAAGTCCCATAGTGCTCAGAGCCATTTTTTTTACTAACGCTGAAAGTTCGTCGGAGTAGTTCTGGGTCACCTTATTTGTCCTATGGGACATGACTTTTAATGAACCTGAGAGAAATCGTTATCCATAGCCATGAAACTAGCTGATTAATACTAGTAACGCAGTCAGTACCGCAATTCCTTCAGCACGTGCTTCCAGTACAGTTTTGAGTTTGGAACGATTATCAGTTAATTATACATACACTGTCCTACATGTGGCGTCCATATTTCACTTTCACGTCCCCTGTGCGCAAAATATATTTAAAAATGGTTGCTTGCGACGCTGGTGGAGATCCTGCCGTAAATAGAAGAGTGATTTCCTGTCTGAATATCGTCCGCTGCTTCACTTTCGCTCATATGTCCCATAGCGCTTATAGCACGTCAGAACTGCATAAGATGAGTGTTACTTAGTCTGATTTTGAAATTGCTTTATAATGTAATTTTAATGTAATAATAATATTATCAATGTAACCAGTATCTGCGATCGCTTACAATTCACTTCCTTAAGTTAACGTACGCAAAGTGATTGCAAAGCAGACAAACATTCACGTTCGACATATTTTATTTACTGCGTGGGGTTTTTGACGACTTCAAACACGCTAGATAATACCAGTAATTCAAAATGCAGGTACAGAATCAATGGGTTATTATTGGGCATTAAACTGTGTGAGTAGGAGCGTGGTAGTGGTCCATACAGCCTTCCTGCAATTATTTTCATTACCGACTGCTATTTATCCGTAATGGTAACGTTAATTTGAATAATCACAATGTGTTACCGTCATGAATTCTTTAAAATAGATTTTCAGTCTTACAGTGTATTTTTCAACCATCTATCACATTAGGAAATTTACGCTCGTTGACTGTGGAATATTCGTGTATCTTTATATAATCAAGCTCCATTGTAGTATATTTCAGCTCACCGCAGGTGACTGTTATTTCGTTATCTGTGCTACAGACTCACGAACCCGTGTTTACGGTTCGTTAATAGTAAGTTAACAGTTAACCACAGACGAACAACATTGTGAGTTCCGTTTACATTTCCATTATTAATTTTGGGTTTCTGCCACGTGATATTGATACAGAACACGAACACACCTGCACGCATACACGCACACACACACACACACACACACACACACACACACACACACACTCACACACACACAGACACACAGAGACTGCAATTCCTCAAACAGTTTGTTCTCCAATGATACGCATTTACAACAACTTTGTAGGCATAAAGTCTTGACTACGAAAAAAGATGAGTACACCACATGACCCACTTCGGTAAATTTCTAGTATGATCGCTAGGTTTTCCAAGGTTTTCCGCATATCTTCTTCAACATTTCGGGGTGATTGCTTCATCATAACTTTTGCGGATTGCTTTTCCAGTTATTCTTGGAATGAGTTAGTATTTGTTCTTTTATGATCTCAGCGGCGAAAGGACGTTAAACAGAGTTGTTATAGTATGACAAATACCTTTCTCAAACGCAAAACGATTTTGCTCTATTCGAACCCTTGCCTTAAGCATACTGACATTTGCTTTCCGTTTCCACGTTGATTCACAGCTGTTTGTTTACTGTGCTTTCAATAACGCTGACCTTTCTGGTCGTACAAGAGCAGCGTTGTTAGACTTACGTGTACGCTGTCCCTCTGCAATCATAACCATTTATTCATGGCACACTGTTCTGTGCATCCTCCGCTTTAGGATTCATTTGAGTGATTCGCTCTGGACGTTTCAACAAACGTAGTGTGTTTTCCGAAAGCCAGTGTGAGGTAAATCACTCGCCAAGGAAAGATAACCCTGCTAACATGCATGACCAGATGACGAAATGTTGGCAGAGGCCAGAATACCCTACCAGACGCTTAATTAGAAAGTAACAACAGGAATCTCTTTAATCTATTAATGACTATGACGGATCAAATGAATCATTTCTATGATCACACCCCAATTACTCTGACACGTTTAGTATACTACTATGTGGTTGAGCAATAAGTGTTGTGTGCTAAAGATGTACTTGCTCGTCTAGTTCTTAATTTCTACAATGGCCGTAGTACAGTACACAGCTGCCCTTACACGCCAGTATCATGAATATTCTAACAATATGTTGCATATAAGAATTCCCGCCCCAAAACTTGTTCCGCAGAAACTCATTTCTCCCACAGGAAATTCATAAACTTCTTTTTTGTTTCCCAAGTGTCATGTGTATATGTTGTAAGAGAAGAGAGTTTCTGAGGACTTGCATAATGGTATTCGTATGATGAGGGTCGTAGTTACTAACGCCAGTTACTAGTATCTGACAATTTATTTTTGGTGAGGGTTCAAATGGTTCAAATGGTTCTGAGCACTATGAGACTTAACTTCTGAGGTCATCAGTAGCCTAGAACTTAGAACTAGTTAAATCTAACTAACCTAAGGACATCACACACATCCATGCCCGAGGTAGGATTCGAACCTGCGACCGTAGCGGTCGCTCGGCTCCAGACTGTAGCGCCTATAACCGCACGGCCACTCCGGCCGCCTTCGGTGAGGGTCAGAACTCATGGTAGGAACAAGAAGCAGAATCTACATCTACATCTACATCTACATCCATACTCCGCAAGCCACCTGACGGTGTGTGGCGGAGGGTACCTTCAGTACCTCTATCGGTTCTCCCTTCTATTCCAGTCTCGTATTGTTCGTGGAAAGAAGGACTGTCGGTATGCCTCTGTGTGGGCTCTAATCTCTCTGATTTTATCCTCATGGTCTCTTCGCGAGATATACGTAGGAGGGAGCAATATACTGCTTGACTCTTCGGTGAAGGTATGTTCTCGAAACTTTGACAAAAGCCCGTACCGAGCTACTGAGCGTCTCTCCTGCAGAGTCTTCCACTGGAGTTCATCTATCATCTCCGTAACGCTTTCGCGATTACTAAATGATCCTGTAACGAAGCGCGCTGCTCTCCGTTGGATCTTCTCTATGTCTTGTATCAACCCTATCTGGTACGGATCCCACACTGCTGAGCAGTATTCAAGCAGTGGGCGAACAAGCGTACTGTAACCTACTTCCTTTGTTTTCGGATTGCATTTCCTTAGGATTCTTCCAATGAATCTCAGTCTGGCATCTGCTTTACCGACAATCAACATTATATGATCATTCCATTTTAAATCACTCCTAATGCGTACTCCCAGATAATTTATGGTATTAACTGCTTCCAGTTGCTGACCTGCTATTTTGTAGCTAAATGATAAAGGATCTATCTTTCTGTGTATTCGCAGCACATTACACTTGTCTACATTGAGATTCAGTTGCCATTCCCTGCACCATGCGTCAATTCGCTGCAGATCCTCCTGCATTTCAGTACAATTTTCCATTGTTACAACCTCTCGATACACCACAGCATCATCTGCAAAAAGCCTCAGTGAACTTCCGATGTCATCCACCAGGTCATTTATGTATATTGTGAATAGCAACGGTCCTATGACACTCCCCTGCGGCACACCTGAAATTACTCTTACTTCGGAAGACTTCTCTCCATTGAGAATAACATGCTGCGTCCTGTTATCTAGGAACTCCTCAATCCAATCACACAATTGGTCTGATAGTCCATATGCTCTTACTTTGTTCAATAAACGACTGTGGGGAACTGTATCGAACGCCTTGCGGAAGTCAAGAAACACGGCATCTACCTGTGAACCCGTGTCTATGGCCCTCTGAGTCTCGTGGACGAATAGCGCGAGCTGGGTTTCACATGACCGTCTTTTTCGAAATCCATGCTGATTCCTACAGAGTAGATTTCTAGTCTCCAGAAAAGTCATTATACTCGAACACAATACGTGTTCCAAAATTCTACAACTGATCGACGTTAGAGATATAGGTCTATAGTTCCGCACATCTGTTCGACGTCCCTTCTTGAAAACGGGGATGACCTGTGCCCTTTTCCAATCCTTTGGAACGCTACGCTCTTCTAGAGACCTACGGTACACCGCTGCAAGAAGGGGGGCAAGTTCCTTCGCGTACTCTGTGTAAAATTGAACTGGTATCCCATCAGGTCCAGAGGCCTTTCCTCTTTTGAGCGATTTTAATTGTTTCTCTATCCCTCTGACGTCTATTTCGATATCTACCATTTTGTCATCTGTGCGACAGTCTAGAGAAGGAACTACAGTGCAATCTTCCTCTGTGAAACAACTTTGGAAAAAGACATTTAGTATTTCGGCCTTTAGTCTGTCATCCTCTGTTTCAGTACCATTTTGGTCACAGAGTGTCTGGACATTTTGTTTTGATCCACCTACCGCTTTGACATAAGACCAAAATTTCTTAGGATTTTCTGCCAAGTCAGTACATAGAACTTTACTTTCGAATTCATTGAACGCCTCTCGCATAGCTCTCTTCACACTACATTTCGCTTCGCGTAATTTTTGTTTGTCTGCAAGGCTTTGGCTATGTATATGTTTGCTGTGAAGTTCCCTTTGCTTCCGCAGCAGTTTTCTAACTCGGTTGTTGAACCACGGTGGCTCTTTTCCATCTCTTACGATCTTGCTTGGCACATACTCATCTAACGCATATTGTACGATGGTTTTGAACTTTGTCCACTGATCCTCAACACTATCAGTACTTGAGACAAAACTTTTGTGTTGAGCCAACAGGTACTCTGAAATCTGCTTTTTGTCACTTTTTCTAAACAGAAAAATCTTCCTACCCTTTTTATAATTTCTCTTAGCTTTGATCATCGAAACCTCCGTTTATTGATGTCTTACATTGAAAATTTTAATTGTACAATTAAACTGTGCGAATCACTCTTACAACGCCATATTATTATGGAGAAGGAACAAGCAGGCTGTCTAGAGACTGTTCTCACTAAGATTTTTAACACGGTGTGAATGCTCAGTATGGTAACTTCGGAAACATCGAGACGGGAGCGACGGTTCACCATGTGCAGCCCTCACCACTTTAAGTATCTTCTGATGAAAAGTTTTAAATCCACATACTTTCCCCTATTTGTTACCATAAGTATGGTGATTTAAGCCATCCGCAATAAAATTTTAGATAATAGAAGTAAATTCCTTGTAACTTCATTATTTCAGTTTACTCGTCAACTTCTATTCCCTCCTCTGCAAGGTTCGATTAAATTAATTTGAATGTTTGATGGACAGTGAACAGGAGCATAACGCATGGAATTAATAACGGTATGAGTTGTTGGCTGAGTCTTCTATCGTGGTCAAACGGATACAGTTGTTCTCTTCCATCTGTAATCACGATACGGGAATTTCGCGCAATTTACTGTTTATATTTGTATGTACTGCATTAGTTTCAACCATAATTACGGCAGTGCTATTTACATCTATAATTGTGAAGATAGGATATAGTAGTTCATCAGAGAATCGAAAGCCAATATCTGCTTCTCCTCTTATCGCTTTGTATGTGCTACTTACTTCATCAAACCTTAATGAAAGACGTTTCTTGAAGACGCATAGCTTTCAACAATTTAAAGATAATGCGTCTGGACTGTTAATGAGTATTTATGGGCGACAGAATGAAACACAACAACCTGATATAAACGGGATGTTTAACTCATTCGTTTTCCCGCAACTTGCGTCGTTTCCTTCCGTTCGGTTTTCAACGAATTGTCAAACGTACAATTCATTTTAGTTGTGAGATTCATCATATTTACCGTTTCAATTTATATTTTGTAAGTTTCCAACCACTTTCATTCAGTTTTGTATCGACAATTCGTCCGTTGATATCACCATGTGTTGCATCAGGCGAAACAAGCTTTACTCAACTCACACTTAAAAACACGTGTTTAAGAAGGTCATCAACTCATGAGAGGCTTAGTTATTTAGAACTGCTGACTGTATAGAGAGGACTGTTTGGGAACTAGGAACTGTTGCACATAATTAAAAAAACTATCTGTCTCCTTATCCGAGCTGGTTGGTACATGCGTGTGAGCTGGTGCACAACGAGGAGGTAGCCGATTCGAATCCTGGTGGTGGGAAAAATTTAGACCTCTAGTCGATTGAGAGGGAGGGGGAGGGGGGGGAGGGGGAGCGGGAGCGGGAAGTTGTCAAATCTCGGTCACCAGTCTTTGCTGTAATGTACTGTGTCAAATTGCAAACATCTTTTCGGTATCTCGTGGAAGTGAGGGCATGTGACTGTCATCGGATTGGGACATTTAACTCGGCTAACCAATCCGAGAGGAGTAGATTATGTGCCGGCACCCAGTTTCATCCTATCTCTTCCGTTTTTTCACAACAAACACTCATGATAGTCATCCACACTACACAGAAACACACTTCACTGTTCATATCAGAAGGGAGGAGGGACAACAGGAAACCATATGCACGTCCTTGTCCTGGACGGCAATTCGGGACTCGTGAATCTGCCTCTAACGCCACTATCTGAGAATGGGGCTGGCTTTTAGACTGACGGAAAGGTAGATAAGAAAGAAGTTACACCTGCTATGGGAAACACATTCTTTATCAGTAAAAATGCAGATAAACTGTAACTACTTGACAGTACATATTGCATATATCGTGTGGTCTGTTAAATGTTTTTATTGGCAAGTACTAGGAAAGGCTTTGCTTGAAATTGCTTTTCATTTCCCAGTTGTTCGCAAATGGTATCATTTCTATTCATACACGCACATTCAAAAATTATTCATACTGTAGCAATGTGATACATCTGTGCAAAAACGGAAAGGAGTGCTTTTAACCGTGGACAGAATTTGAGACAACACAGTTTTGCATAAGACACTTAAAGTATCATTATCAACCAAGATCATGTGTCTTTAAAAAGGCTCAGAAATAATTTCGTATTTTTCCGTATCTCAGATTCTCTTTGGCCACTCAGTAACACAGTGACTTCAAACACAAACCTACAAAATATGACAGCGTCGCGAAAGTGATGTCATTCGAGTAATATTGTAACGATATTGCTGACTAGCTCCATTATCGGCTGAAGAATATCTGGATTATGAGTAATTAAAAACGCTATCACTGATTTCAAAATATGTATCAATAATTACAAATAGTTCACATGCCCTCAGTGGCGTGTTATTCGTAGTATTCCATACTCATGTCCTGTTTTTCCACAAGATGGTAGTCGATTTGAAGCTGCTGCTAAAGAACTTTGGATACTGATTAACATAGCCTCTGTAATGACTCACCTTCGGGAATACGCTGGTATAAGCCCTGTGTAACCATTAAGGTTAAGGTTTACCTTAGTTTCTCTAAGTAAATTCAGAGAAATGGCAGGATGAGTCTTCTTAAAAAGCTACGATCCGTTTCCCGCAAGATCCATGTCCAGTCTGAACTTGTATACTGTCTGTAACGACCTCGTCCATAATGGACGGTGCATTATAAACTTAGGTGTCCGTCGTTTGCTATTCTTCAATCATTCCAAGACGCAACCAATTGTTCCAGACAGCAGGAAAATAAGTTCGAAGATTCATTTTGTTTTAGTTTATTTCAAAAGACCAGTGCATGTTCACTTACAAACAAAGACATGTTGTCTTCTTTGTTTTTAGGCCTTTTTCCGCAGTTGTACATATACAAGTTGTATACGTTAATTGCCGTCTGTAGTAACTGTAATAAAAGTCTTATTAAGACCAGAGGCGTTTCGCTTTATTTTAAAGAATCTTTAGTGGTCACTGTAACAGTAAGAATTTTTCTTTTACAGTTTTGTTTCTTATGATCAAAGCAAACAAAAAACAAACGCATCCCGCAATAGCAAAATAAAACACACAAAATAGCGAGTGGACAATGATACTTTCTAGCACACAAGTGTACATGTGTTGACTACAGTGGAAGTGCTGTTTACCAGTACTCAGACACGTGGAGGAGGAAGAAGGATTTAATAAACAACAACGACAAAATAGTGTGTAATGAAAATAATATAGACGATTTATAGCAATAAGTAAAGCATGCGAACTGTTAACGATCGTAACAAACAAAACTGTAAGAGGAAAAGCAATACTGTTACAGAGACCACTGAAGATGCTTTACAAGAAAGAGAAACGCGTCTGGTCTTAATAAGAATTTTGTTGCAGTCGATAAAGACGGCAGTTAACATATACAACAAATATAGACTTAACTTTTCTTGCTTTTGCTATATCTCTGTTATCCAACAGCGAGATCGATGCCCTGCGATGGTCGCTATTCACGACTCTCCTGGCAGCCTGTAAGAGGCGCCATTGGGCCGTTATTTGGGCCTAGACACAGACGTCATGCCGGAGACAAAACCAAGCCACTGGGCGGCAGGAAGACACTTCGAATCGTGCTGCGCTGATGTCGATACCTTGCCTACACAGTACTTTCGTAACCTTGCTGTTTACTGTACTTCAGCTGGACTATATTTTGGATTGTTCTACTGTGGATTGTTGGCGGACTAGCCTGTCCCTGGATGATCTAGAATATTCTGTTAGTGTGTTCTATGAGAGGCAGTCAAATGGAAACCTAACACCCGCCACAACGGGACCATGGAATGGTTCCATTCAAAACTAATCACCACACCCGTTAAGACATTTATTCCACTGGGAAACGAGACGATCAGTTCCTGTTTCGTAGAACACCAGTCTTGCACTTCATCATCCGATTGAAACCGGCTTCCACGCATGTCTTTCTTCAGCTCACCAAAGACGTGAAAATCACGCGATGAAACATCTGGGCTGTACGGAGAATTTTGGAGAGTTTCACAACCAAATTGCTGAAGCGTTGCGTTCATCCGTTTGGAAGCGGGCGTTGTCATGCAACAGGATGATTCCGTCCGACAACATTCCTATAGCCCGAGGGCAAACCGCACATCTCCCCCGTGAAAGAAATCCAAAGCTCAAGTTCCGGTAAGGTCATGATGACCTACTTCTTCGGCTGTAGGAAGCCTCTGCTCGTGAGGTCCTCGAACGAGGTAGCACAATCAATGCGTAGCGCTATGGAGGCACTTTGCGGAAACTGCGACGCGCTGTAATGTCAAAACGTTCAGGAATGCTATCGGACAGAATCATCCTGTTGCACGGTAACTCCCACCCCCACGCTGCCAATCAGAAGAAGGCTACACGTCAGCGATTTTGTCGGGAAAGCTGCAACATTCTCCGTGCAGCCCGGATCTTTCATGGTGCGATTTTCACATTGTCGGTGACCCGAAGAAAAATATGCTTGGACGTTGGTTTCAGTCTGACGGAGAAGTGCACGAGAAGGTTATGGGTCCACCAGTGGTCGATCGCGCTCTTCGAAATAGGCACTGATCATCTCGCCCATCAGAGGGATAAATGTCTTAACGCATGTGGTGATTACTTTCGAATGGAACCATTCCATGGTCCCGTTGTAGCTGGTGTTTGGTTTTCATTTGACTGCCCCTTATTGAATTTAAGACGACACGGTGTGGACAGCAATTATGTACTGTCAAGTAGCTACAGTTTATCTGCATTTTTAATGATAAAGAATGTGTTTCACCATAGCAGGTGTAACATCTTTCTTATCTACCTTTCCGTCAGTCTAAAAGCCAGCCCCATGCTCATATAGTGGCGTTAGAGGCAGATCCATGAGTCCCGAATTGCCGTCCAGGACAAGGACCTGCATGTGGTATCCTGTTGTCCCTCCTCCCTTCTGATACGAACGGTGAAGTGTGTTTCTGTGCAGTGTGGATGACTATCATGAGCGTTTGTTAAAAAAAACGGAAGGGAGAGGATGAAACTGGGTGCCGGCACATAATCAAATCCTCTCGGATAGCACCATTGGTTAGCCGAGTTAAACGTCCCAATCCGATGACAGTCACATGCCCTCACTTCCACGAGATACCGTGAAGATGTTTGCAATTTGATCCAGTACATTACAGCAAAGTCTGGTGACCGAGATTTGACAACTTCCCGCTCCCCCCCCCCCCCCCCCACTCCTCAATGGACTGGAGGTCTAAATTTTTCCCACCACCAGCATTAGAATCGGCTACCTCCTTGTTGTGCACCAGCTCACACGCATGTACCAACCAGCTCGGATAAGGAGACAGATAGTTTTTTAATTATGTGCGACAGTTCCTAGTTCCCAAATAGTCCTTTCTATACAGTCAGCAGTTCTAAATAACTAAGCCTCTCATGAGTTGATGACCTTCTTTAATACGTGTCTTTAAGTGTGAGTTGAGTAAAGCTTGTTTCGCCTGATGCATCACATGGTGGTAACGACGAACGAATTGTCGATACAAAGCTGAATGAAAGTGGTTGGAAAACTTACAAAATATAAATTGAAACGGTAAATATGATGAATCTCACAATTAAAATGAATTGTACGTTTGACAATTCGTTAAAAACCGAAGGGAAGGAAACGACACAAGTTGTGGAAAAACGAATGAGTTAAACATCCCGTTTACAGTAGGCTGTTGTGTTTCATTCTGTCGCCCATAAATACTCATTACCAGTCCAGACGCATTATCTTTAAATTGTTGAAAGCTATGCGTCTTCAAGAAACGTCTTTCATTAAGGTTTGATGAAGTAAGTAGCACACATACAAAGCGAAAAGAGGAGAAGCAGAAACGTCAGAGTTTAACATCCCATCGAGAACGAATCATCACGGCATTTGCTTCAAGACATTGAGTAACTCCAGGAAAAACGTAAAAGCAGAGCCATCAGTAATGATTAAATCCTTGTTGTCCTGTATGTGAATGCTGTTTTGACCACGGCGTCACCTTCTTATTTCCGACTCCAAATGTACTTATAGACTGTGCATAAACCACAAGTCAGTTTCGTTTACGGCTACGGAACTGAATTAGCAAGAATAGCAGTGTACCCTCTCGACTCAAGAAATTAATTTAACAAGAAGATTTGTTCTACTAGGCCAAAACTGATTGCTTTCTTCTGCCATCCTTCTGTCACCATCTCTTCAGAGTGAATCACAGACGCTTGTAAAAGCCATTTATGTTAACACGATCACGTTAGATGGACTTGATGAACAAACCAACATACTTGTAGATAAATAACAAATGCAGCACATCGTTCCTGTTACCAAGAAACAAAACTAACGTTTCGAAATTAATGTCCGTATTTTTTAAATTGCAGTTTACATATAAAGATTAACAGGAAAAGAGGAAGTTTTATATTGTATGAAACCCCAAGTCCTTTGTGATCAAATATTTTTTTAGCTGATAACTTGCTGGTCGTAGGAGCGAATGGCGTTAAAGAAGGGTAATAGTCAGAAAAATTTGTTATTCTCAACTGGCGCGTGACCAAAAGCGGAATGCAAACAGTTCGTTTACCCGCGACTGACTCTCCATAGCTGTGGAACAAAAGTACCGACAAACAACTTTTCCTTTCATGTATACCGACACAAAGTGCAAGCACGAAAAACAACTGGTGGCACGTGCGCAAAAACAGTGTTTTGCTCAGAGCTCTCTGATCAGAATTCACAAACACCGTTTTCTGCACTCCAGGTCTTGTAACGAGACGCTGGTAGCGGCGGGTACTGATCGGCTTGTGTAAGGTTGCTCTGGATCAGAGGTTCCAAACTTTTTTGTGACGTAGACCAGGTGCGAATTTTTATTGGTTTGGGTAGCCTTCTGCCTATCTTACATTGAATTTTTACGAATCCATCAACTGTTTTCGACAGATTATACAGTGCTGGTCACTTTGGTAGTTTTAACTGTAGAAGTGTGGAACGAAAAACTTTTAAATATATGTTAAGTTTTAAACATTGATTACTATAAATGACACAAAATGCAAATCGAGTAAAATTAATACACAAATACTTTAAATCGGAGGGTTGAGCCTGGAACCCTATTACAGAACTTTCAAAGTTTTTCTTCAGTTTAGTTATTTTTTATGTTGAACCTCCTCGATCACTGAATTACAGTCTGTTTCGTTGTTTTGTGAAACTATTAAAAAATTTCTTGTGGTAGTCCATAACACACGATAAGTAACAGGTATGTCTCGCTGAAACCAGAATTACTGATATGCCTTTCTCAATTGTACCTTAAGTCCTTCGATAGTGCTTATTCCCATCAGTTCTTGTTGTAATGGAACATTTGTTTCTTCAGTATTACTCTATGGATCGATAATCCACTGTGGTATTTCAATTGTCCAAACATCTTAAAACTTTGTTTCAAAGTCAGTGAGAAGGACACTTTAATGTTCAACGTAGGTTAAAACTTCATCATCCAGGCAGTTTGCGACAAATTGGGAAACTGGGAAAATTGGCGCAGTCTAATGTGTTGCTACATTAGTTTAGTTCTGGCTACAAAAGCTGAAATGATGGACTTTGATTTTTTTTCAAAATTAGACTGTCACTTTGTAAACGCAAGGTAATCTCATTAAATTTAGGAAACAAATGCGTTAAATAAGCAATGTCTGGTTTCCACTTGATTAATTTTTCTTTTCAAAAACTATAAAACAGTTCCAAAAAGCGAGCAAAATAACGTCAAGCATAAGCCTTTTGACAGCAAGCATTCGTCAGCATGAAGAAGTAATCGATCCAAATTCCTGCCGTTTTCTTCTCGTAACTGCTCAAATAACGTAGGATTCAATGTGTTGCTTCAAACTTTGTTCATTCCATTAATGACAAACTGAAGAGATTGATGCGATACAGCACTTAAGATTTTTAACACGTAAATGTTATCTATGGATGGCGCAGTGTATTGCAAACACCCCGGGTACATTTTATTTTAAAATGGCTGATAAATCCACGATAACGCCCAAACATGGCAGGCGCTCCGCCCGCTGGCGCTGATATTATATTTGGTAGAGGGAACTCTTTTTCCATGAAATAATATTTCTAAACATTAAATACTGATTCACTTTTAGTGTATGTTGTCATAGTTGTCACCAAGAGCAACTCTTCGTGGATTTCTCGATCCATAACAATACTAACCTATGGTAATAATAATGCCTCATTACCAGGTGAAATTGACTCATCCAGTTTTAGGGTAAAACGGGTCGTTTGCAGATAATTCCACAAGCCGCAATCAATATCGTAATTTATTTCATCAATATCTCTTTGAACTGTGTTGTAGATCAAAGGAATTTTTTGAGTATATAATAAGTAGGTCTGCGCAGAACAGTTTCGAAAACCTCTTGAACGGCTGGCAGAATTAACTGTTCTTCGATAATTTTCCAGATTTGGCTATAAGTAGCGAGATACTGTAAGACTCCCACAAACCATCATCACCTCTTTGTGACGCCGAAGCTAACATACTGTCGACCGTGAATCTCTTCTGAAGTTGTTCGTTAAGCAGCTAGTAGTATTTCAAATCTTAAAGTGTTTTATAAGGGCACACCTTCTCAGATGGCCCTCCAGTTTGGATAGTTTCATAGCGTCATTGGTTAACACTTCGTTGCATAATGGACACATAAAAAATAGTTCAAATGGCTCTGAGCACTATGGGTATTAACAGTGCCATCTACCACGAACTGGAAAAACATTGTTTCAGATAAACCAAATGCATTTTTTTGTGTAGAATCCCAATTTGCAATGAAAAGGGGGGCTCCAATTTGAAAACAAAAATTTGGCGTCCCCATAGGGGATTTGAGGGTGGCTAATTTTAGTACAGATAGATGTCCCTTTTAAAAATATTAATTTTTCCTCTGGAACTTTTTTTCATATAATGAGTATTTTTGGGGATATTTAGTTATTCTACATTAAAACAAACACTCAGTGTCATTACACTATTTATTTCAAAAAGTTATTTATATATCGGCTGGATTTTCAACAAAACAGATAATAATAATGGCTGAAAGTTGGCATTTCAGGTAAGATATGTATGCAATGGAAGAACGATATATAACGATTTGGTTATATAATATTTCATGATTTTACCAGTAGTGTACATACCACAGACGTTTAGTAGTCTAACAGAAAAATTAATGTGAAAAAGAACCCAGTGTCAACACTAATTCTCATTGTGATAAAAACTGCGCAGGCCAATCTTCAACCAACAACACGCAAAAGGAAACTGCCAATAAATGGAAACTGAAATTTGATAACTTTCCCTATTGCTATTTGTGAGACATGCATTTGTGGATTTACAGCGTGAACAGAAATAAGGGGCCGTCCAGGCTAGAAAACCCACTTGCTGTACCTATTATTACCACTTGAGGGAGTATGTACAATATGGGCAGTTGATCAACCAAGCTATGGCATTTATTTTTATGACTGAATTACCCTTCTGTCACCATAAAGCTTCCTTACTCTAAATGAAAGATACTTTCCGTATGCCATTTGTTTGTGAATCGTGTAGTCTCTCTTCTGTGTATTTACGTATCTTAATTAACAGTGCGGGGTCAGGGATTTTCTCTGCCTCGTGATGGCTGGGTGTTGTGTGCTGTCCTTAGGTTAGTTAGGTTTAAGTAGTTCTAAGTTCTAGGGGACTGATGACCATAGATGTTAAGTCCCATAGTGCTCAGAGCCATTTGAACCATTTGAATTAACAGTGGAAAAAATCAAACATATGTGTGCAGAAGTGTGATTGAACTCAATATCATACACAAAACTGACAGGTATACAATAATAACAATTTTCAAAAAATGGTTCAAATGGCTCTGATCACTATGTGACTTAACAGCTAAGGTCATCAGTCCCCTAGACCTTAGAACTACTTAAACCTAACTAACCTAAGGACATCACACACATCCATGCCCGAGGCAGGATTCGAACCTGCGACCGTAGCAGTCCCACGGTTCCGGACTGCAGCGCCAGAACCGCTAGACCACCGCGGCCGGCTGTGGGTCCGGACTGAAGTGCCTAGAACCGCTCGGCCACAACGGCCGGCAATGGACACATAGATAATTGTTTGTCCTACAACACTGGAATGAAGCAACAATTCAAACAATCAACACTGCACTGCCTGCATATCTTTTCATATTCGGCTATGTTTACTATCAGTTACCTGTGCACAAAAATTAAGGTATTTAGGTAAATGTGACAAGACATAGCAATCAAAATCAACACTCTCAAACTCAACTCATGATCGGCGCGTCTCTACGCTATTGAAGGAAATACAAACAGAATATTTGATAAAAAATAGTTTACTTGAGAATGAGATTTTCACTCTGCAGCGGAGTGTGCGCTGATATGAAACTTCCTGGCAGATTAAAACTGTGTGCCGGACCGAGACTCGAACTCGGGACCTTTGCCTTTCGCGGGCAAGTGCTCTACCAGGTTCTGCAAGGTTCGCAGGAGAGCTTCTGTAAAGTTTGGAAGGTAGGAGACGAGGTACTGGCAGAAGTAAAGCTGTGAGGACGGGGCGTGAGTCGTGCTTGGGTAGCTCAGTTGGTAGAGCACTTGCCCGCGAAATGCAAAGGTCCCGAGTTCGAGTCTCGGTCCGGCACACAGTTTTAATCTGCCAGGAAGTTTCAATAGTTTACTTACTTTTCCCCAGCACTCCCAAACAACATGACATCAATTCACTTTGACTTGTATGATACCTAACTGTAGTCTGTTCACAAAGAGATGAACTAGGGCTTCCTAGCTCTGGACTAGTAGAAGTCGGTCATCTTCGATCTGCTCATGGTTAATGTTCGGCCACTAACAACCTGAGCGACTTAACACAGAATGTCGTGTATGCACCCATTGCGAAGCGACTGTTCTGCCCTGTTGTGTTTTGTTGCATATTAATACATCTCATGATGAGTGACGAAGCCGTTACTGACCCATCACGGGCTAGATACTGTTTCCACTCCTCGGAAAAGGCAAGGGGTAGTCCTTCAGAGTGAAGCTAGAAAAATAATTATACCCCTGAACGCTGTGAGCAGGAGAGCGACAATAAAGTCTTCCTACACAATCTATCTTAGCCGATGACAAGAACAGTGACTTCACAGGAGTAAGCTGCATCTCTTTAACAATAATTTGGAATTATGGTTGTGATCTGGCAAAATAGGATCCACTATTGTGGACCCCCATTTAAATCTGATGCACCCCTATTTTTTTCCGTTGACATCTACCCCTTGCGGACTGGAGTCGACCTCTGCTGTTCGACATACACCGCTTTAGAAATCACTGCTCCTGGACGATCTGAGCTATGACGTAGGTGCCATTCATATTTTTCGAGAAAACTACGGTTTTAGGTTATGGTAGAGGACCGGTTGGGCATATGGGAAAACGATAAACAACAAAGTAACGGAATGTTTACATAAGTGTGTTACTGCAGCCCGCAGTGTCCACCTAGGGAACCAATGGTAGTTTGCTCGCTACCCCTGGAGGTTTTTACCATATGTTAGTGAAACTTGCTCTGCATGTTTCCTGTCCTTTTGTTCCATTGTTCATAAAAATTATGGCTGGAATTCAGTGTGAAATTCTTTGAAGATCTGGGCCCAAACGAAAAGAGAAATTTAACCATGAATTAAAAACCAGTATTCTCTAATGGTAGCCTCTGCTAAGGAGACCGTACACTTGTTGCTACCCGAACGTAGACGTTGAGTGATAAGCGTACACCAAAGAAGTACCTTTTACAACATTAATCGAAAAATGATGTTAAATTACCATTCACGCTACTTGGGCGTACAATTACTGTGTCTATCGGCAAAGCCCTAATAATTAAAGACCTTTCTAGATTCCACACTGTGGGTCAAGAAACACTAGACTGTTAGACACCTCTCTGCTGCCTCATGGCGGTCTGTTTAAAGAACTTTTTCCGCTGCTGGTTTACCTCATACAGACGCCCGGCGACCTATCTGTTAATACTTTCTTATTTAGCTTTTGGCCTGTAGACTATACAGCTATCTCTTAATGTTTTTCGGATTTGCTACGTGATTTCAGGATGTATTGCATTTGTTTTCAATGTTTTACTGTTTTTTATGATTAATATAACATTATGACAAAGGGGGCTTACCATATTAGTATGTAATGGTTGATTATATCTTGTTAATTGTTGGAAAATTTCCGTTTGATATTTGTATACGGCCTAAATGCGAAGAAATTGCTATTAAGAATTCTATTTTATCGCGTGACATGCACAGTGATGATTATTTCGAACACATATTAAGTGCGAATGAGTGAAGAACGATCTATGATTGTATCTCACGCGGATTATGAAACACTTTAAGGTTTTATTTGTTTAAATCATGTGGAACCAGTTCTACTGTATTTGTCCGTAATATTTCCCTTACTACAATCGATCTTGATATTCATCTTTTTCTTGTATATAATGCATTGTTTCGGTCTGACAAGATTTTTAAGTGTGCCCTTCCGAGCGACTGTCTATGTTAAGTTATCGACTATTTCATTACAACCACATCAAAAAAGTTTTGCATCACATCGGTTCAGAGAATTCCGGAACCTGTACAGAAAATTGGAATAGAGATCAATATAAACATCATTTCCGCCCTTGTTATTGCTCATGAAAACCACACATTGCATGTTGTACTACCACATAGCGAGACCTTCAGAGGTGGTGGCCCAGACTGCTGTACACACCGGTACCTCTAATACCCAGCATCACGTCCTCTTGCATTGATGCTTGCCTGTATTCGTCGTGGCATACTATCCACAAGTTCATCAAGGAACTGTTGGTCCAGACGGTCCCATTCCTTCGGCATAGATCACCGGTACCTCTAATACCCAGCAGCACGTCCTCTTGCATAGATGCATACCTGTATTCGTCGTGGCATACTATCCACAAGTTCATCAAGGAATTGTTGGTCCAGACTGTCCCACTCCTTCGCCACAGATCCCTCAGAGAGGTTGGTGGGTCACGTCGTCCATAAACAGTCCTTTTCAATCTATCCCACGTATATTCGATAGGGTTCATGTCTGGAGAACATGCTGGCCACTCTAGTCGAGAGAGTCGTTATCCTGAAGGAAGTCATTCACAAGATGTGCATGATGGGGCCGTGAATTGTCGTCTATGACGACGAATGCCTCGTCAATATGCTGCCGATATGATTGCACTATCGGTCGGAGGAGGCATTCACTTATCGTACAGCCGTTACGGCGCCTTCCATGACCACCAGCGGCATACGTCGGCCCCACTTAATGCCACGCCAAAACAGCAGGGAACCTCCACCTTGCTGCACTCGCTGGACAGTGTGTCTAAGGCGTTCAGCCTGACCGGGTTGCCCTCAAACACTTCTCCGACGATGGTCTGTTTGAAGGCATATGCGACACTCATCGGTGAAGAGAACGTGATGTCAATCCTGAGCGATCCATTCGGCATGCTGTTGGGCCCATCTGTACCGCGCTGCATGGTGTCGTGGTTGCAAAGATGGACCTCGCTATGGACGTGTGGAGTGAAGTTATGCATCATGAAGCCTATTGCGTACAGTTTGAGTAGTAACATGACGTCCTGTGGCTGCACGAAAAGCATTATTCAACATGGTGACGTTGCTGTCAGGGTTCTTCCAAGTCATAATCCGTAGGTAGCGGTCATCCACTGCGGTAGTAGCCCTTGGGCGGCCTGAGCGAGACATGTCATCGACAGTTCCTGTCTCTCTGTATCTCCTCCACTTCCAAACAACATCGGTTTGGTTCACTCCGAGACGGACACTTCCCTTGTTGAGAGCCCTTCCTGGCACAAAGTAATAATGCGGATGCGGTCGAACCGCGGTATTGACCGTCTAGGCATGGCTGAACTACAGACAACACGAGCCGTGTACCTCTTTCATGGTGGAATGACTGGAACTGATCGGGTGTCGGACCCACTCTGTCTAATAGGCGTTGCTCATGTATGCTTGTTTACATCTTTGGGCAGGTTTAGTTGCATCTCTGAGCAATCAGAGGGACTGTGCCTGTGATACAATATCCACAGTCGACGTCTGTCTTCAGGAGTTCTGGGAACCGGCGTGATGATGTGTGTATTTAAAGTTAGCGTATCCCTGGATCCGTATCAATTTTAAATTATTCCTGACAATTTTGCTGACCTTAGTGGCTTTCATAATGTCCTTTACGAATGCATTAGATTTCCTAATAGGAACTAGGGTCTGAAGCAAAACTTTCCAGTCCTACACGATTAAATCATTTTACATCTTGTCTTCTTTGCTTTGCGGCCCCTTTTCCCTCAGTCGCAGTTATACACATTATATTGGGTAACGCCGCCTTTTGCGACAGTATTAACCTGTATAATACGTAAAATAATTCTGTATGTACAGTAAACCTGCTAGTATAGTATTGTTATGAGAAAACTACGAGGGCATGCTGAAAAATAATGCCTACTAATTTTTTTATGTAAAACGTCATAAAGCATTTTAAATAAAACAAACGTTGTTAATTTTACGTCTGCCACAGACGGCCCCTGCCAGGCAGACTACACTCAAGACATCCCTTTGTTCCATATAACATACACAAGCACTTGCAGGCGCAACCAATAGGAAAACAATTATTCAAAAATAAACAGAACTTGCTAGAGACTAATGCGAACCTTTTTCTGCAGATGTCGCCTCACAGACACAGGGAAGTTGGAGTACTCCGCCGACCTCCGCCGGCTTTATAAGGCCAGCGCAGCAGCAGTATAGCCATATGACCTCATTCCTTTCCCCCATCTGCTGCTATTCCTCGAACATATCCGCATCCTCTACACCTCCCGCCGCCTTGATCCCTCTCACCCCCTGGTTGCTCCTCTCCTCTCCCATCCCATCCCATCCCATCCCATCCCCGCCCCCTGCCACGTCTTCACCTCTACACCCTTCATCTCCTTTCCCAAGGTGGCTTCCATCAACTCCCCCTCCCAGATGATGCCCTCTCTCCCTCCATTTATACCTCCTATCAACTCTGATTCTCACTCCCCCTCCTTTCCTCTGTCCTTTTCCCGGGCTCCCTCCCCCACCCCCTTCCATAGTCTTTTTTTCCCCACTCTGTCTGCCCCCTTCTCTCCCCCGAGTCCTTTTGCATTTCCCTCCTCTGCCTTTTCCCATTCCCTCTCGCGTTTGCCCTGCCCCTCTCCCCCTTATGAGTCCTCTCACTCCTTTGGTTCCCCCCTTTTCGTTTCTTCCTCTCCTCCATCTTTGTTTTCCCCCTCCTCCAGGTCCCCCCCCCCCCAATCTGCCCTTGGGTAGGGAGTGTCATCTTTGTGCCGACAGTTTCGTGCAGTGTTTTACAGTGAGTGTTTTACAGTGAGTGTCCCGTGTTGTGTATCTTTTTGGAAGAGTTGCGAACGGCCATCTTACTGTAGCTGGGTGTGATTTTTTTATCTCTTGCGAACAGAAACCAGACTGTCGCCATGTTTTTTAATTGTGTGTCTACTATGTTACTTGTCTGACTCCTGTGTATTTTATTAACATTGCCAAGACCTTTGCTGTCTGATTTAACTTTCCGCAATTTTCCGCCATCTTACACTTTAAGTCACCATTTTATCGCCTGTTTTTCTTGTTTCTTTTCTTCTTCTGTTTTTAAAAAAGTCTGTAGGCTTTAGAGCAGCGTACTAAGCTGCTGCCAGCCCGCCCCCCTTCGGGGGGAATTGAAATTCAATAAAGGTAAAAAAAAAAACAGTATAGCCAGTTCCTCGCCGAGCTAGGACCAGCTCCGACGGAGCTCACCGACGCTCTTGATGAATAGTCGTCTACCTGTTATTTGTTTTCTTTGTGTGTATGTAGTGATTGTTCGAGAAGTGTAGTTCAGTTTCAATAAACGACATTATACTGAGTGTTCTATAATACTGAGTATTCTTCAGTTAACACTTTACATCTTTATTCTTCATGCCTCCAGATTTATTTCTCAACATAGTCTCCTTGGTGACGAACACATTTCCCTCAACGAGAGACCAGTTTGTTGATAATGTCACTGTATAACGTTTCATTTTGTTGACAGAGCCACAACCTCACCTCTGTTTGCACAGCTTCATCACCATCAAAGTGAAGTCGTCGAAGATGTTCTTTAAGTTTTGGAAAGAGACGATAATCGGATGGGGTCAAGTCGGGACCATGTGGAGGATGATCGATGACAGTGAATCCACGACGTCCGATTGTTGCAGATGTCGCAGCGCTCGTGTGTGGTCTGGCATTATCGTACTGAAGGAGAGGGAGCGCCACATGTGGACGAGCTGCGCGAATTCTAAACTCGAATAGAGCACGACGTTTCTCATGCACCGACATAGTTACGAGACACACCGCAATGTCACACGTTACAATTCGGAGCAATCCAGCGGCCGAGGGTTTCAACTTGCATCAACGTAGCGGCAAAGTCGACCGAACTCAGTCTATATTGAGAACTTAATAAAGGCATTACTTTTCAGTACGCCTTCGTAGAAATCTCACTGGAAAGCAAAGTCGGTTCTTTGTAACCAGAACTCCTACTCTGCGTAACCTGTGGATGTCGAGTTGTTCATGTAGTTCTTGAAATATTCAGGGAAGTTAGCATAAATGCAGTTGTTCTTTGATTTTTGTGATCTGGTGAAAGTTTTTATTGTAGAGAAGAAACCATCGGTAATGCAGTTATTTCTTTAGGTTAGTTATATGAATTTGGATATGCTAACATTGTTTGGAGAATACGCTGAGGTGATAAAAAGTCATGGGATAGCGATATTCACACGTAGAGATGATGGTAGTATCCCGCACGCAAGGGCATTGCAAAAGGGCAGTGCATTAGCAAAGCTGTCTTTTGTTCTCAGGTGCTTTAGGTGGAAAGGTTTCCAACGTGATTATGACTCCGTGATGGGAATTAACAGACTCGGACGGGGAATGATACAGTTGAAGCTAGAAGCGTGGAACATTCCATTTACGCAGTCGTTAGGGAATTCAATATTCCGAGATTCACTGTGTCAAGAGTGTGTCGAGAGTACCGATTTTCAGGCCTTATCTCTCACCATTGGTCGACGGCCTTCGCTTAACAACCGAGAGCAATAGCGTTCATGCAGAGCTGTCAGTGTTAACAGAGAAGCAACACTGAGTGAAATAACAGCAGAAATCGATGTGTGTCTACGACGAACTTACTCGTTAGGACAGTGCGGCGAATGTTGTCGTTAATGGGCTACGGCAGCAGACGACCGACACGAGTGCCTTTGCTAACAGAACGATATCGCCTGCAGTGCCTCTCCTGGATTCGTGACCATATCGGTTGGACCCTAGACTGGAAAACCGTATCCTGATCAGATGAGTCCCAATTTCAGTTTGGAAGAGCTGGTGGTACGGCTGGAGAGTGGCGCAGACCGCACGACGCCATGGACCCAAGTTGTCAACAAGACATTGCGCAAGCTGGTGGTGGTGGCTTCGTGTGGGCTGTGTTTACATGGACTTAGCTGGATCCTCTGGTCCACATGAACCGGTCACTGACTACAAATGGTTTTGTTCCGCTACTTGGAGATCATGTGCAGCCATTCATGGAACGCATTTTCCTCGAACAACGATAGAATTTTTATGAATGGCAGTGAGCCATGTCACTGGGCCACAGTTGTTCGCAGCTGGTTTGAAGAACATTCTGGGCAGTGCGAGCGAATGGTTTGGCCACCCAGATCGTCCGACATGAATCCCATCGAACATTTATTGGACGTAATCGAGATGTCAGTTCGTGCGCAAAATCCTGCACCGACAACGCTTCCGTGAAACTTCCTGGCAGATTAAAACTGTGTGCCCGACCGAGACTCGGACCTTTGCCTTTCGCGGGCAAGTGCTCTACCATCTGAGCTACCAAAACACGACTCACGCCCAGTACTCAAAGCTTTACTTCTGCCAGTATCTCGTCTCCTACCTTCCAAACTTTACAGAAGCTCTCCTGCGAACCTTGCAGAACTAGCACTCCTGAAAGAAAGGATATAGCGGAGACATGGCTTAGCCACAGCCTGGGGGATGTTTCCAGAATGAGATTTTCACTCTGCAGCGGAGTGTGCGCTGATATGAAACTTCCTGGCAGATTAAAACTGTGTGCCCGACCGAGACTCGAGCTCGGGACCTTTGCCTTTCGCGGGCAAGTGCTCTACCATCTGAGCTACCGAAGCACGACTTACGCCCGGTACTCACAGCTTTACTTCTGCCAGTATCTCGTCTCCTACCTTCCAAACTTTACAGAAGCTCTCCTGCGAACCTTGCAGAACTAGCACTCCTGAAAGAAAGGATATAGCGGAGACATGGCTTAGCCTGGGGGATGTTTCCAGAATGAGATTTTCACTCTGCAGCGGAGTGTGCGCTGATATGAAACTTCCTGGCAGATTAAAACTGTGTGCCCGACCGAGACTCGAATTCGGGACCACCAGTAGAATGGTCCGCATCGGTGATTTCGTCGTCCTGCTCATACCAGCTGATATTATTGGGGTGCTCCAAATTTTCCTGTGCGGCATTGATGTGTGACATCTGTTGCCCTTTCGCAGCTTTAGACTCCACCGTAGAAGGGGTAGCAGGCCGCTGAGCGGATGCGTCGTCTGAACGACATGCCATCTTTTCACTGTCCGAATTCATATGGTCTGCGACATCCGAAGCTTGTGGTTCCAAGTCAGGCAGGTCCATAGTGTTGGACTCATCTGGGCTCCCAAGAAGAGAAGGGAGCGTCTCCGCAGAGTTTAGTCGGCGCTTCTTGCGGCGCTTTGGCGAGCGTTGTTTGCGGGCCCTAACCTCGGCGTCTGGTGTTGGCGAATCTTGCATCACCTGCGTTCTCGCCGCCGCCACAACGCCCTGGGGCCGTTCCACTTCAGTTTCCATACCTGTTGTGATGCTGTCATCCTCTTTCTGCACCACCTGTAATGTCTGCGATTGCAGGTTGGTCGGAGTCATTCCTTCTTCAGTGGGGTCCAAAGGCGCCTCAATCAACTGCGGCGTCGGTTCGATAGTGCGCCCCGACCTCGGCGTCACCTCCCCGCAAAGCGCCGCCACGTAAGTCATCGGCAGTGACGTTGGTGTAGTCGGATGCTGGAGGTCTCCACTGGGGAGTTGCACGAGTCTCCTCTGCATACACGCAGATCGAAGATGTCCTTCACCACCACACCCGGAGCATGTCCGGGGCTGTCCATCATAGATGACAATAGCTCGACAGCCGCCGATGTTGATGTACGATGGCACATGTTTCGCAAGGGCAATTCGCACCTGTCGGACACCATTGAGCACTGGATACGTGCTAAAACTTGCCCAACGTTCGGCCGTATGACTGATAACTCTGCCATATGGCTGGAGCGATTCAGTGACCAATGATTCTGCTACCTCGAAAGGCAGCTCGAAGACTCGAATTGTACGCACGCCCAGGCCCGAATGAGCGACTCAAACTTCGCCAATATGACCATCGGAGTGTCGGAACTGGAATCCTTGTTTGGCGGCTTCAATGATCCTATCGCATGCTGCGTCGTCAATAATCTTTACGTAAAGAGTGCTGCTCACGATTGATAAATGAATTCCAATAATCTCCGTGTAATTAAGTTGCACTTCGTCCCTCAAGAAACGTTCGATTTCGAAAGCCTTCGGTCGTGCATACTCGTTACAGACTGTGAACTGTATCGTGGTTTTTCGGAAATTGTGTGCCATTACGCTCGATTCAAACAGTAACACTCGCGAGTGACGACGGTGTAAACACGGCTTCTTCCGCGAACGTTCGCAGCCGGGACGTAAAAAAGTCCGAGCTGCTCCGTGGCTAATGGGGGACTGCCCATCTGAGCTACTGAAGCACGACTCACGCCCGGTACTCACAGCTTTACTTCTGCCAGTATCTCGTCGCCTACCTTCCAAACTTTACAGAAGCTCTCCTGCGAACCTTGCAGAACTAGCACTCCTGAAAGAAAGGATATAGCGGAGACATGGCTCAGCCACAGCCTGGGGGATGTTTCCAGAATGAGATTTTCACTCTGCAGCGGAGTGTGCGCCTATATGAAACTTCCTGGCAGATTAAAACTGTGTGCCCGACCGAGACTCGAGCTCGGGACCTTTGCCTTTCGCGGGCAAGTGCTCTACCATCTGAGCTACCGAAGCACGACTCACGCCCGGTACTCACAGCTTTACTTCTGAGATACTGGCAGAAGTAAAGCTGTGAGTACCGCGCGTGAGTCGTACTTCGGTAGCTCAGATGGTAGAGCACTTGCCCGCGAAAGGCAAAGGTCCCGAGTTCGAGTCTCGGTCGGGCACACAGTTTTAATCTGCCAGGAAGTTTCATATCAGCGCACACTCCGCTGCAGAGTGAAAATCTCATTCTGGAAACGCATTCGTAATTATGGATGACTGTAAAGGCAGTATGGCTCAATATTTCTGCAGCGAGCTTCCGACGACTTGTTGAGCGCATGTCACGTATAGCCGGTGCATTACGACAGGAAAAACGAGGTCCGACACGATATTAAAAGGTATCACATGACTTTCGTCACCTCAGTATATGTAAAACGTCGTTTAGATCAATGAAGCTGGTGGATGATTTCGGTTTTTGGGCACAGTATATTCCTTGTCCATCCATTGACCTATATGATAAGGTTTCGAGTTTCTGAATTATTCGCTGGTTAATTATAGAATGTCTGTTTTGGAATAATGTATCGTTGTTGTTGTCTTCAGTTAAAAGACTGGCTTGATGTAGCTCTCCATGTTACTCTGTCCTGTGCAAGCCTCTTCATCTCCGTGTAACTACTGCAGTCTACAACCTTCTGAATCTGCTTAGTGTATTCATCTCTTGGTCTCCCTCTACGATTTTACCCTCCACACTTCCCCCCAGCACTGAACTGGTAATACCTTGATGCCTCAGAACGTGTCCTACGAACCGATCCCTTCTTCTAGTCAAGTTGTGCCACAAATTCCTCTTCTCCCCAATTCTATTCAGTACCTCCTCATTGGTTACGTGATCGATCCATCTAATCCTCAGCATTCTTCTGTAGCACCACATTTTACAAGCTTCTATTCTCTTCTTATCCAAACAGTTTACTGTCCACGTTTCACATCCATACATGGCTACACTCCATACAAATACTTTCAGAAAAAACTTCCTGACGCTTAAATCTATACTCAATGTTGACAAATTTCTCTTCTTCAGAAACGCTTTCCTTGCCATCGCTAGCCTACGTTTTATAACCTCTCTACTTTGCCCACCCTCAGTCATTTTGGTGCCCAAACAATAAAACTCATCTACTACTTTAAGTGTCTCATTTCCTAATCTAATTCCCTCGGCATCACCTTATTTAAATCGACTAGATTCCATTATCTTAGTTTTGCTTTTGTCGATGTTCATCTTATATCTTCCTTTCAAGGCACTGTCCATTCCGTTTAACTGCTCTTCCAAGTCCTTTGCGGTCTCTGACAGAATTACAGTATCATCGGCAACCCTCAAGGTTTTTATTTCTTCTCTCTGGATTTTTATTCGTACTCCAAATTTTTCTTTGGTTTCCTTTGCTACTTGTTCAATGTACAGATTGAATAACATCTGGGATAGGCTACAACCCTCTCTCACTCCCTTCTCAACCGTCGCTTCCCTTTCGTGCCCCTCGACTCTTATAACTGCCGATTGGTTTCTGTACAAATTGTAAATGGCCTTTCGCTCCCTGTCTTTTAGCTCTGCCACCTTCAGAATTTCAAAGAGGGTATTCCAGTCAACATTGTCAAAAACTTTCTCTAAGTCTACAAATGCTATAAACGTAGGTTTGTCTTTCCTTAACCTGGCTTCTAAGATAAGTCTTAGGGCCAGTACTGCCAAGTATGTTCCTACATTTCTGTGGAATCCAAACTGATCTTGCCTAAGGTCAGCTTCCACCAGGCTCTATCCGGTGCAAGCTTATTCATCTCCGAATAACTATTGCAACCTATATCCTTTTGGATCTGCTTACTGTATTCATCTCTCGGTCTCCCTCTACAATTTTTATTTCCCATCTTCCCTCCAGTATGAAACTAGCGATCAATTGATGACTCTGAACACGTCCTATTCACCAGTCCATTATTTCAGTCAAGTTGTACCACAAATTTCTTTTCTCCCCAATTCTATTCACTTTAGAACTAGTTATGCAATAGCTAGAGACACAGTCATCGTCGACTCGAAATATTAGTAGACCCCTCCACATTAATACCAGAATATTATGATCCATTTCCCGCCACACCCCTGTTCTAAACGAGCGTATCTCGTTCCGACAGGGATTAGCCGAGCGGTCTAAGGCGCTGTAGTCATGGACTGTGCGGCTGGTCCTGGCGAAGGTTCGAGTCCTCCCTCGGACATGGGTGTGTCTGTTTGTCCTTAGGATAATTTAGGTTAAGTAATGTGTAAGCTTAGTGCCTGATGACCTTGGCAGTTAAGTCCCATAAGATTTCACACACATCTGAACATTTTTTCGTTCCGACAAAACAAGTGCTCGTCTATGAGATACGCTGTATACCTCTTTCATGAAAGGTGTGAGTCCATTACCATTCGTGGAGATTTAGTCTGGCTGTTCTCTGTAAATAGCTTTATGTCATTACGTATCCTATTTATCTCATCACAATCACAATAATTATTATTTCGAAGGTGTATTATGTGCAGACGAGTGGAGAATGATCTATGATTATATCTCAGATGGCTCATATATGTTTTGAAATTTTCTTACACTGTGTAGACCCAGTTTAGCTGTATCTGTCCATAACATTACCTTTTAAAGAATAATGACGTTGACAGGGACTAGATGGAGAACTTCATGTAATTTATTAAAGAAACTTTTTATTGTAAAAAACTTCTTATGCCTAGACCGCAGTTTTCAGTATACAATTACAGCACGACGACCAGTTTGGGTTGTTTTCTGCAATACGTCGCACAAATCGCAAAAAAGCGGTGAACATGCGTAGAAAAACATTTTCGTTCACCTTAGTCATGTAATAAAACGCATTCGTATTGTGTACCAACGAGACTATGACAGCATGTACTAAAACATTTCATCATGACTTTTTAGCTATTTCATAGCTGTAAACATATACACGAATCATTACGTGTACACATTTTATGAAGATGACTATTTTATACGCCATGCTGGATAACTCCTTTGGAAGCCAGGCTATGGTATTTCTCTCTCATTTTATAACCATTGATCACATAAATTTTTTATAAATTCTCGGTGTACTGTTTGGTGTTTATATTTGCAGCACTGGAAAGGCTGACAATTCTGGTACCGTTACGTATACTGTTCTCATTATAATACCTGCTGGACCATTGCAAATCACGGGCATTTGATGCAAGTTTTACTAATGCCATCGGCAATTTTCCTTCTTTATTACTGTCATATTGCGAGATTATGGTTTACAATCTGGCTCGCTCACGATGAAGTTTTTTGTTATATACTATCATAGTCTTGTCGGCCCACAATGCGAATGCATTTCATTACATGACTAAAGTTAATGATGTTTTTCAGTTCATGTCCTCCACTTTTTTACAATTTAAAGAGCTGAAGATGGTTGTAGAAAACAACCGAAACTAGTCATCGTGCTATAATTGTAGACTAAAAATTGCACTCTGTCCATAAACAGTTTTTTACAATAAAAATTTTATTGAATATATTACCCTTTCCTTGATATCCATTTTCATATTCATCTTTCCTTGCCACGTGCACTATTTCTTGTGGAGTTGTTCACTTGCTAACGTTACAGCAATCCTCTCGAAAGTAGAAAACTATAAACTCATTACACCTAGCGTTTTTTTCACGGATGGTAGTCAAAGATGGCACACATATCGTGTAAACTAATGTGGATAGCTACATCAAACCAGCCTCCGGACGGGAGATCGCAATTTTTGAACGATTTAATACCGCCTGCAGTTTCATTTTTTCTTTATTCGCTGTACTGTTGCACAAATTCAGCCTCAGACCATTTTCAAGTATGTGTACAAAAATGCCATAAATATCTCTGCCTATGATATACACTGCTCTTCAAACTTAAGAACGAGGTAAATGAAGTACCATAACATATCAACTACTCGCTGGAAATGAATGAAAGTGAGGGAGAATGTTGCCAGGGGCCTACCAGACGTGAACAGTAAGTTGAACGTTGCATAGTGTAAGGCCGGTCAGCGTGTCTAAGTGTCAAATGGTGATGGCAGCGCAACACGGAGTAGTTGAAAGAACGGGAATAGAAAGTGTGTGTCTATTAGCGAGCTGTTACGATGCCCAGTGGATACGTTCTCCATTACAAAATGGGCTATGGATGACTGTTGAATGGCTCCGAAAGTAGAAGAAGGACGAAGTGTGACGGGTGTAGCCCAGGAGTTTGGTATTAATCACAGCATTATTGCATGTGCAGTCCGACCCACTAGCTGAACGGTCAGCGCGTTGGATTGCCACACAAGGGGGCGCGGGTTCGATTCCCGGCTACAGTGGGAGCTTATTCTCTCCTCAGTGATTGAGTGCTGTGCTATCCTCATCATCATTTCATCATCATTGTCGACACGTAAGTCGCCCAATGTGGCGTCGCATTCAATAAGACTTGCACTTAGCGGTTGAACTTACCGCATGGGAACTCCCGGCTACTGACGCCATACTATAATTTCAATTTTTTTTTTTCAAGTGCATGGGGGAGTGTTCCGAACCACGGGCGCTGATGCACGAAGGAGAGAAGGTGGTTGAACACGGTCAGCTACAGCAACAGACGACCACTACATTGTGCAATAGGCAAGAAGGGACCCTCGCCAAACAATAGGTGCAACTACAACCACATTTAACAGTTTTGCAGGGAACTCAAACTTTCGGTCCACGGTGGAATGACTACTTCAGTGAGGTGGTCTCTCTGCCCGACGACCGATGCGTTGCCACTCGCACATCAGCGGTACCTTTTACAATGGTGCCAAGAGCATAGCGACTGGACCAGTGAGGAGTGGGGTCGCGTGTCCTTAACGGATGAGAACAGATTAAGTCTGAATAGTGGTTCTGGATGTACGTTCATATGGCAAGTGACTGGAACACGCAATGCGACCAAGAACATTGTTGAACATAACCGTTTTCGTGTACCAGGTGTTGTGAAGGCATAATCTTGCATAGGCGTACAGACAACCATATTCTTGAACACGGTACTCTCACCGGTCACCGTTATTATGACACTGTGCTGCTCCATTATGTGAGTCTTATTAGGGGCTCATTCGACCATGACTTCATTTTTATGGATGACAGTGCCCTGCCGCTTCGAACAGCGCAGGTGGAGGAGCTCTTGGAACGAGAGGATATTTGGCGAATAAACTGGCCTGCCCCTTCCCCCGACTGAAACCTCTTGGAGTGCGTGTGTAATGCGTTGAAAGGACGTATTGCAACAAGTCCATATGCAACAAAGGCCATCTAGAATTTTTCAACGCCGCTGGTGGAGGAATGGAACGTCCAAGAACTACTTACCAACCTTGTGGCCAGCATGGGAGCGCGTTGCAGAGCATACATTGCCCTCCATGCTGAGCACAAGATCTGTTAAGAACCAGAACCTTATGTAGTGTTCAGGGAACCATCATAAATCGCGATGACCTCAGTCTAATTACTGTCTTTCAATAAAACTGTCGTTTCTGTTCGTCTCATTGGGCATTTCTTTCAGTTTCCATTTGTACTAGACTGTAGCAATTCTTTTTACACTATGTGATCAAAAGTATCCGGACACCTGGATGAAAATGACTTACATGTTCATGGCGCCCTCCATCGGTAATGATGGAATTCAAGATGGTGTTGGCCCACTCTTTGCCTTGATGACAGCTTCCATTCTCACAGGTATACGTTCAATCAGGCCCTTTCTTGACGGAATGCTGCACTGAGGTGAGGTATCGATGTCAGTTGGTGAGGCCTGGCATGAAGTCGGCGATGCAAACCATCACAAAGGTGTTCTATAAGATTCAGGTGAGGACTTTGTGCTGGCCAGTCCATTACAGGGATGTTACTGACGTGTAACACTCCGCCACAGGTCGTGCGTTATGAACAGGTGCTCGATCGTGTTGAAAGATGCAATCACCATCCCCAAACTGCTCTTCTACAGTGGTTCAAATAGCTCTGAGCACTATGGGACTTAACATCTGAGGTTATCAGTCCCCTAGACGTAGAACTACTTTAAACCTAACTAACCTAAGGACATCACACACATCCATGCCCGAGGCAGTATTCGAACCTGCGACCATAACAACAGCGCGGTTCCGGACTGAAGCGCCATGAACCGCTCAGCCACAGCGGCCGGCTACTTACTCGCATCCACTGGATGAAACCATCCAATGTTTCTATCGCGATTTTCAAAGTACGCTACATATTGGCCGAGATCTGTTTCCCTGTCTGTGTTTTCAAATGTGAGGTTTTCCTCTTCAGAAGCTGTATTGTACCTCCTACATATTCGCCTTTTTGCTTCTTGTTGTTACTTGTTGTTAGCTGTAGTCTTATTGGAATTTTCACTAGTCTTCTTTCCTCAGGTTCAACTCCAGGTATATTGTTGGTGTTGATTGTCGGTATCGAGTGCCGTTTCATAATAGTCTATCACCTCTTGGAAACGTATCCCGACTTTTCACGTCGACACCTTCCCTGATCCTGCCACTCATAGTTTAGGTTAGTTAAAATCCACTTGTTAAATTTTAGCTGTCGCCATGAACTGGAAATTACTGAAAAATAGTTATCAAATGTGACATGTATCTCATACTTTCCGCACTAGAAACTGCCTCGTGTACGGGCCTGAATTCTGTGCCTGCAAGGCGTGCTGTTCTGTTGTCCCGCTTGTACTGATCTGCTGCAAACCGAGCCCTAAACCGCCGATAGAAAGCGATCGTAATATAATTAAATACCCATAGGGAAATGCAATTCATATTTTATCCATAAATTTCCTCGCAAATTGGTATAGCACACACACAAACAAATACAAGGTTTCCAGCAAGTCTACATTAATTTTATTGCTTCTAATTGCTACAAAAATGTGAAATATTGATGTAATGTTCCAAATTTATATTTCCTGTGAACCATGAACGTACAATTAAGGACGAAACTTGACAGCCCCGCTGGTCGCAGACAGACGTAGGCTTTTTATACAAAAGTGGGGCAGAAGTAGGAATGAATCCGGCCTAATATCGGTATAATTTGAGATGCATCACGAGTATTTAATCAAATTCTTCAACCGAGGAGTGGAAAACTGATAGTGTGCTATTGACTTCAACTTGAGAATGTTGTCACGGAGGCAGACTGGGGACTGTAGTGGTGTGTTCAAAATAATTTTTGTGTTAATGTTCTTTAAAATGCCTTCCGCTGGCAGAAAAGTTCTGAGTCTAACGGTCAATACATACATAGTACCAGGTGCAATCTGAAGTATCTCTACTTCTTAGTCACGGTGAGCTCGAAATGCGGCAATTAATGATTCAGAACTTGTGTAACGTAACTACAGAAGGAGAAGGGATATGTTCCCATAAAACAGAAGAGAAGCGTGCCGCATGAACAGTATAACGCTTTAGTTTCCCATTTTTCCAGACTTCGATGAGTTTCCCATACGATTATTTGTGCAGAACATACATATTTTCACAGATGAACTAAAATTTTCGGTCATATTTCACAGATAACACTGAATTATCTTGTCTTTTTTTCGTCTATACCGTCTGAGATATCTAAATACTAAGAAAGAAAGGAAGGAAGATAAGAGTTTAATGTCCCGTCGACAGAGAAGTCGTCACAGACGGAGCACAAACTAATACAAGGGAGGGATTTGGAAGGAAATCGGCCGTGCCCTTTCTGAGGAGCCATTCCGGAATTGACCATAAGCGACTTCGAGAAATCACGGAAAACCTAGGGGATCCGAACCGTTTCAAGCCAAGTCGCCCAAGATGGTGTCGCTGAAAGTAAATGACTTTCCTCTGACTTTAAAAAGAAGTTTAAGAAATGCCGCGTTTAACGTCGCCATTATATCCGAAGACCTCTGACGTCGTTCCTCCTATACAAACAGCAAACGTGAAATTTCTTCCCCTTATTCTTTGTCTGATACAGTAATTTTACTTCATTCCGTTTCTTTAGGAGACAACTAATAATTAAAAGTGGCACTATTACTCGAAAATTTGTCCTTATTATAACTTTCTTCAATTTTTTTCCATCGTCATTCGATTCACAGTGTGCAGTATAAAGAGTTCCAGTGGTTTCTAACGATATTTCTGTACTATTTAAATGCACTATTGAAAGTTTATGTACCACTTCACAAATAACACAATACTTACGCGTGTTTTCTGTTGATGAGGTCAGCTGGAGAAACATTAACGGGTTTCCCCATTAGCTGCGATTCGAAACGAAATGTGCAGAATATCTTTTGAAACTCAAACTACGGTCATAAAGATGTGTTATCCAATATTTACAACGAACGCTGCTGTTTTAACAAGACGGCGGCACTTCGCCATCATGCGCACAACTTTCGCAGTAGCACAAGCTAGCGGTCTCCAGGGGTATTCATTTGTACATGATTGCTACGTATGGAGCTATTGCATCGGCATATACTTTACGTAACATCTTCTGATAAATCTTTCGTAAGTATGTGAATGTGAAAATTACTGTAGGATTTTTGTAAAGATGTGTGGGTTCCTATAAACTTTTTATAGCGAAAGTGCAGTCGTCTCTGCTTTCTCAACGTTCTACGAATGGCGGCCTTAAAACAGGGTGAGTTTTTGCTCTGTTTTATTACATAACTTAAAAAGCACTTCTCCAGACCACGGTTTATAACGTTTTTCAACTTTAACCACAATTATTCCGTATTTTTCAGATCTGAACTAAAGGGTCTCAGTTCATGCTTTAAATTAGTTGATAATGACTCTCTGTTGGGTCGACCAAACACAAATAGTCTCCACCTTTCTTGATAACGCTTTTTTTATTTCTTTGTTGACATTTGTTCCTGTAACGGCATCATGATCGGTAATCCCTCTCTCATTGGTGGCACTGTCGAAAATGTGGGTTGTGTTTGTATCCAGGAGGCATAGAATATTTCTTTTGCGTTGGATTTGTCAGAATATTTGTTCGAGGCAGCATTACTTAGCAGTATTATTTGTCCTTACCGCCGACCTCGGGGAAGATCAGCTTGGATTCCGTAGAAATACTGGAACACGTGAGGCAATACTGACCTTTCGACTTATCTTAGAAGAAAGATTAAGGAAAGGCAAACCTACGTTTCTAGCATTTGTAGACTTAGAGAAAGCTTTTGACAATGTTGACTTGAATACTCTCTTTCAAATTCTAAAGGTGGCAGGGGTAAAATACAGGGAGCGAAAGGCTATTTACAATTCGTACAGAAACCAGATGGCAGTTATAAGAGTCGAGGGACATAAAAGGGAAGCAGTGGTTGGGAAGGGAGTGAGACAGGGTTGTAGCCTCTCCCCGATGTTATTCAATCTGTATATTGAACAAGCAGTAAAGGAAAAAAAAGAAAAATTCGGAGTAGGTATTAAAATCCATGGAGAAGAAATAAAAACCTTGAGGTTTGTCGATGACATTGCAATTCTGTCAGAGACAGCAAAGGACCTGGAAGAGCAGTTGAACAGAATGGACAGTGTCTTGAAAGGAGGATATAAGATGAACATCAACAAAAGCAAAACAAGGATAATGGAATGTAGTCGAATTAAGTCGGGTGATGCTGAAGGAATTAGATTAGGAAATGAGACACTTAAAGTAGTAAAGGAGTTTTGCTATTTGGGGAGCAAAATAACTGATGATGGTCGAAGTAGAGAGGATATAAAATGTAGACTGGCAATGGCAAGGAAAGCGTTTCTGAAGAAGAGAAATTTGTTAACATCGAGTATAGATTTAAGTGTCAGGAAGTCATTTCTGAAAGTATTGGTATGGAGTGTAGCCATGTATGGAAGTGAAACATGGACGGTAAATAGTTTGGACAAGAAGAGAATAGAAGCTTTCGAAATGTGGTGCTACAGAAGAATGCTGAAGATTAGATGGGTAGATCACATAACTAATGAGGAAGTATTGAATAGGATTGGGGAGAAGAGAAGTTTGTGGCACAACTTGACCAGAAGAAGGGATCGGTTGGTAGGACATGTTCTGAGGCATCAAGGGATCACCAATTTAATATTGGAGGGCAGCGTGGAGGGTAAAAATCGTAGGGGGAGACCAAGAGATGAATACACTAAGCAGATTCAGAAGGATGTAGGTTGCAGTAGGTACTGGGAGATGAAGAAGCTTGCACAGGATAGAGTAGCATGGAGAGCTGCATCAAACCAGTCTCAGGACTGAAGATCACAACAACAACAACAACCGCCGATAACGTATGCGTAGTTTATCCAATCGTTATTGGACAAGTCAAAGCCGCAAACTACGCAAGGAGTATATCCCTGATATCGAATTTAGGCTTTCTTTGAATGACTCTACGACAGATGTGCCTGAATCTGGTGGAGAGTAGAGACACTCGATTGTTAATCTAAGCCCGCCACTACGGTTACACTTATCGATATTACTTCACAATCGGATTCATTTTCCACCTCACTAGATTTAATGCTTTTACTTGTCGCTATAAAAACTCCTCGTGGAGGGTGTAACCTATCTTTCCGATGTACGTTCCACGTGTTGCAGGAAATTTCCCTATTCTCTACTTTAGTTTTCGACCAACTCCCAGTTCCTAGTATGATGTGCGCGTGACTACTCCCACCGAGCCGGCCTTTGTGGCCGAGCGGTTCTAGGCGCTTCAGTCTGGAACCGAGCGAGAGCTACGGTCGTTGGTTCGAATCTTGCCTCAGGGATGGATGTATGTGATGCCCTTAGGTTAGTTAGGTTTAAGTAGTTCTAGGGGACTGATGACCTCAGATGCTAAATCCCATAGTGCTCAGAACCATTTGAACTTCCACCGAGAGACGTGTACTCTGAGACTCAACTGCGATGTCAGTGGGGAGGAGGCATCTTGGAGTTGACAAAAACACTCAGATATCTCACTACAGATCACAAGTGGAGCCTCAGTACGTCAAACCCAACAGGAACTTAAGTCTTCGCTTTCCACGTACGCAGCCAAAAGCCAAAAAGAAGACGACAGTAAAATATGGTGATACCGAGCTGCGTTACAACAGGAACCTTGCTTGCTGTGTACAGATTTTGACCGTACCCTATAAGAGGTGCATTCAAGTTCTAAGGCCTCCGATTTTTTTTCTAATTAACTACTCACCCGAAATCGATGAAACTTGCGTTACTTCTCTACGTAATTGCCCTGCAGACGTACACATTTTTCACAACGCTGACGCCATGATTCCATGGCAGCGGCGAAGGCTTCTTTAGGAGTCTGTTTTGTCCACAGGAAAATCGCTGAGGCAATAGCAGCACGGCTGGTGAATGTGCGGCCACGGAGAGTGTCTTTCATTGTTGGAAAAAGCCAAAAGTCACTAGGAGCCAGGTCAGGTGAGTAGGGAGCATGAGGAATCACTTCAAAGTTGTTATCAAGAAGAAACTGTTGCGTAACGTTAGCTTGATGTGCGGGTGCGTTGTCTTGGTGAAACAGCACACGCGCAGCCCTTCCTGGGCGTTTTTGTTGCAGTACAGGAAGGAATTTGTTCTTCAAAACATTTTCGTAGGATGCACCTGTTACCGTAGTGCCTTTGGAATGCAATGGGTTAGGATTACGCCCTCGCTGTCCCAGAACATGACACCATCATTTTTTCAGCACTGGCGGTTACCCGAAATTTTTTTGGTGGCGGTGAATCTGTGTGCTTCCATTGAGATGACTGGCGCTTTGTTTCTGGATTGAAAAATGGCATGCACGTCTCATCCATTGTCACAACCGACGAAAAGAAAGTCCCATTCATGCTGTCGTTGCGCGTCAGCATTGCTTGGCAACATGCCACACGGGCAGCCATGTGGTCATCCGTCAGCATTCGTGGCACCCACCTGGATGACACTTTTCGCATTTTCAGGTCGTCTTGCAGGATTGTGTGCACAGAACGCATAGAAATGCCAACTCTGGAGGCGATCTGTTCAACAGTCATTCGGCGATCCCCCAAAACAATTCTCTCCACTTTCTCGATCATGTCGTCAGACCGGCTTGTGCGAGCCCGAGGTTGTTTTGGTTTGTTGTCACATGCTGTTCTGCCTTCATTAAACTGTTGCACCCACGAACGCACTTTCGACACATCCATAACTCCATCACCACATGTCTCCTTCAACTGTCGATGAATTTCAATTGGTTTCACACCACGCAAATTCAGAAAACGAATGATTGCACGCTGTTCAAGTAAGAAAAACGTCGCCATTTTAAGTATTTAAAACAGTTCTCATTCTCGCCGCTGGCGGTAAAATTCCATCTGCCGTACGGTGCTGCCATTTCTGGGACGTATTGACAATGAACGCGGCCTCATTTTAAAACAATGCGCATGTTTCTATCTCTTTCCAGTCCGCAGAAAAAAATATTGATTGGAGGCCTTAGAATTTGAATGCACCTCGTACTCTGAAACAATATGAAAACGTAAAACAGAGTGTAAGTTACAGCATGATTGACTCAGCGGCCACATTTCAGCTAACGTGCGACCGAAAACCTGGAAACATTTTCTCGTCTCTGCTGCACCTCTAATCAAAAGCCGTGATACGCAGCGTGTGGTAATGTGGATAATCGACATACGCTTAATAGTAGTGCTGCAGAAGCACTAAGCCTGGCCACCAGGAGTCTCTGAGATTTGGTAGGAATTAAGCATACTGCGTTATGGAATTAATCATTTGTCGTAGCGCTGTACCAACTTTCCAATACCCTTGGCATAAAAGGCAGCCGCCTGTACTTTCCGTCAATTCCCTACGCTGGTCTGCACTTCGTTGTCTGCGCCAAAATGCTGTCCTCATAGCCAGCGGTCCATTTGAGCAAAGAGATGAAAATCAGAGGGAACCATGCCCGGGCTGTAGGGCGGGTGATCAAACACTTCCCATCCAAAACGCTGCAGGAGCGTCTTTGTTTCAGCTGCTGTGAGTTCGTACAACATTGCCGCACTTCGCTGTCACGCATGATAGCTACATTATGTGAGCTGCATGAAAACTGGCGGAAACCCTTTGTGAATGACGGCACGTACTTGGAGGGAGTTTCTATTGTTCAAGGCACCTTTATTTGCTCACTGTGTGCTCAGAACTGAAAACTGCAACGTGACCCAATCGATGGGGAAAATAGCCCTCGTATAATGGAACCCTTCTGCTGCATCACCTGTATTACTGGGTTTGTAGCAGATAGTTTCTGCAGAGGTTCCCACATAATCTATAGTATTAATAAGACTGTACAACATTCATGTCTGTTTGATTGAATACGCTAACCTACTAGGCGGATTTTCATGGGGTTTCATAGTTACCTTGAGCATAACTTGGGTCAACATATAGGTTTTATATAATCAAAATCCGAACACGGAAGAAAAGGATATTGTAATCTAAAATTTTATCTAAAATCATCTGCTTAGCTTAATAGTTTCTTTCAGCTGTTTTTGAGTTATTCAAAATATTCAAATGGTATGACATGCAGATAGACTGTTTTATACATATGGCGTTATTTGTGAAATTATTCCGCTTTTGAAATATATGTTAAGTTTTGTCTATTACTTTAAACTGTTTTCGTTTTATGCAGACATTATAGAAAAAATTAATATGACATTACAACTAAAAACACAAAGTCTATATGAATCACGTAACTGTAACGCTTGTAAACCCAAAAAAGTTGGTTGATGAAGAGACAAGAGGATACTGCAGTACGTGAAAATGTCGAGTTGGCTGTTTTAACAAAACCAGCAACTGTTTTAAGACATCTCATTTCGGGTAACACAACTCCGATGATTCCTTTTTCGTAACATTTCGAACAATGAAATTCCATGCTTAATTTCGGATTAATTCCATTTTTCTTACTTTTATACTGACTTTCACCACAGACAAGATTCAACATTGTTCGGAATTTGATCTTGGCTAAGATAAATTTTTAACTGTAGGTCACATTACAAACAGCCGAATTATCTGATTTTCGGATCGGTTGAAGACGTGAGCGTACCAACTTCAAAAAGGCAGTTTCTAGCAAATTCCTGGATATATCGTACAAATCACCAGTCGCATCGATGAAATCTTTTACGCTTTTAAAGTGCGACAGAATCGATATAACTGCACACTATTCTTCCTGGAAGGAAAGTTGTCACACGAGCTTTAGTTGCGCAGGGTCATTGAACTATACGAAAAATTAATAACCCGACACATGCACAATATGCATTCATGTGTTTGTCTGAACGAATGAGTTAGTGAAATTCATTCATTTACTGCTCGAAACACGTTAAGTACGATGGTAATAAAAGTCATAACGATATAAAAAACAAAATTTATTGCGTGACTGAATGTGAACAAAGTGTAAATGTCCAAAACACCTAAACAGGCTTGTGGCTTCCGAGGGCTCAATACATGTAAATGCTAGTCAAGTGGCTGAAGTAAAACAGAGGGTAGGTGACCACACCCGTTGTTTGACTTTGTGCACAGTTACCCCCGGCTAATAGAAGCCGGCCTGCCACTGCTACCAACATGCCGCAATTTTCCGCAAACGCTAGAAGTTACTTCGTTCGTATACCGATTTACGGAAATTGGCAGATCGGATTTACTGATCTGCCCATCCTGTATTAGCTGAATGATACAAAGTTTTCCTCTGCACGGATCAAGTTAATCTGGTCTAGTTGCGTGAATGCACACTTCGTAAAATTTCGTAAACTACTACGGGATAATACTTTCTAGGTGGCTATGTATGCAACCAGGTCTTATGGAAGCAATCTTCAGTTCCCCTATTCACTGAACCTTTTTTAGATTTCTAGGTGTAGGATGAGGTGATCTAAATATGATACAAAATCACAAAATTAACCTGTATTTTTGAAAGACTAATAAATAACTAACTGTTAAAAAAAATTGTAAATATTACAGAGTTTAAGTTGCTTTAAAATGCCACTGTAGATTACAGTTGTAAACTAGAAAAAACAAAAAAAAAGTGTACTATGTTTTGGACCGAAAATCTTAAATATGATTCGACTCCTCCAATCTAACACAGAGGGTTGAGGTCTTAAAAATGAGATAGGGAACACACTAAACGATACGTGTAGATAATTACTTTTTCCGTGGGGATGTCTGTAGGATATTTACGACGTGAAACGTATGTCAGCGAGAAGTCTAGAATTCTTCTGTTTGTAAAACTATGAAGTTAACCACCAATGGGTAGGAACTGTTTACGATTATACTTAATATACTCACAATAATACAAACATAAGGGCTACGCAAAACAGAATCACTATGTTATATTTTTTATGAACATCTACAGGACCGTTAAACACAAAGTTAACTCTTCGTCCGATGTTTACCACTTCAGTAGCAACACGAGAAATAGGAAATTTTCCTATCAAATCACTCTTATTTATAAGAGAAAGGTCTTTTTCAATTAACTGAGAAAATATTTTTTTCCTTGTGCTTGAACTATAAATTTTAAAAAATGGCTCAAATGGCTCTGAGCACTATGGGACTTAACATCTATGGTCATCAGTCCCCTAGAACTTAGAACTACTTAAACCTAACTAACCTAAGGACATCACACAACACCCAGTCATAACTTTTAGGTCAAATTTTTTGGAAATTTGTGGTAAGGTCTTATGGGACCAAACTGCTGAGGTCATAGGTGCCTAAGCTTACGCACTACTTAATCTAACTTAAATTAATTTACGCTAAGGACAACACACACACCCATACCCGAGGGAGGACTCGAACCTCCGACGGGGGCAGCTGCGCGGACCGTGACAAGACGCCATAGACCGAGCGGCTACGCCGCGCAGCTTTTAGGTCATTTATCTGTATTTTTTGTATGGAGCAGACATATCACTACAACATGATTTGGTGTGGATTCTTCAAGGGGATCGACATTATCCATACTGTCATCACTCTTCAATGGCATATCGGAATCAGAATAAGCCTCCGCAGTTTCCTTCTTTTTTGTTTGTTTGTTTGCTTGTTTCGAGGCTTTTCTTGTTTAGCAGTGAGTTTACTGCCGGAGGTATGGCCCCTGGCGGTTGTGTTGCTAGAGTGTGGGAGCGGCGGAAACCCACAGTACATCACTGTGTGAATTGTTGCTGGGTCTTTGGCAAAACAGTATCATATTATGGAATGGAGCGTATCATAATTAAGGATTATACTGACTACTTAATAGTCATCCCCATATGACGAACGTGACAATAGTGAATAATTCAGCAGACAGAGCACAATTTTCTTTGTATGTAACACAGATTTGGTGGATATATAGTGAATAGTTTCATAAGCGTGGCAAATGTTTTACACCTGTGCCAAGATTTATTTTTAGTCTAAATGTGCGGTTTGTCTAAATTATTTTTTACCCCCAAATTGAAGTTTCTAAAGGAGAAACAAATTATGGCTAACAATTTCTGAAGAATAGCAGCATAACTAACAGTAGGAAAAACTGTGATACATACGGTTCTTATGAATAGACTGGGTTTAGCATTTTTTTTAAAGTTTTGGCTTTGTAGTTTTAGGTCACCTTATCCTTACATTTTGATGATGTTGACGTTAAACTTAATGGCAGGTAAAACTTGCTCAAACTACACTGACGGAACAACAACCACAACACCATGAGTTGTGTGATATAAACGAAAGTTGGTTGATGTGTTTCTGCATCTGAAATATGCTGCCTATTAAAATTTCGCGCCAGTGCACGAGAGTGGCGTTAGTAGCGCCACTATGAGGATGCAAATCAGGCTTGCTTTAAATAAATGCTGTAAGGGTCGTGAGCGTTAGTTACCTTTGAGAGTGAACGTGGTGAGTTGACGTAAGTCAAGAAAGCATTTTTGGCAACAAAGACGCCATTATCAACACCTCAGTGAGTTTGAACAAGGTCGTGTAATCGGACTACGTGAAGCTGGATGTTCCTTGTAAGATACTGCAGAAAGACTTGGCAGGAATGTAGCCAATGTACAGGATTGCCGGCAGCGGTGGTCACGAGAAGGTACGGTCGCAAGAAGACCGGGCTCCAGACGACCACGTGGTACTACCAAGGAAGAGGACCATCGTGTCTGGCGTATGGCACTGGCGCCTCGTATTGCATCTGCAGCATTAATCTGAACAGCAGTTGGCACCACAGAGACACAACGAACCGTTAAATATCGGTTACTTGAAGGACATCTCAGAGCCAGGCGCCCTGTAGCGTGCATTCCACCGACCGCAAACCATCACCATTTGCGGCTCCAGTCAAGCGATAGTTCATTGGAGGGAGGGCAGGGTGGAGGCCTGTTGTATATTATGATGAAAACTGGTTCTGCGTCGGTGCCAGTGATGTGCTTTGCTTTGAAGGAGGCCAGTTGATGACCTGCAATCAACCTGTCTGCTGGTTAGACACACCTGGTGTTGTGGTCGAGGGTGCGATTTCGTATGACAGCAGGAGCGATCTTGTGGTTGTCCCACGCACCCGGATTGCGAAATTGTACGTCAGTCTGGTGATTCGACCTGTTGCGCTGCCATTAATGAACAGCAGTCCAGGAAAGGTATCCAACAAGGTAACGCTCGTCCACATACTGCTATTGTAACCCAACATCTTTTACATAGTGTAAACATGTTACCTTAGCCGGCTCGATCACCAGATCTGTTTCCGACCGAGCACATACGGGATATCATGGGATGACACCTCCAGTGTCATCCACAAACAGCATTAGCCATCACTGTTTTGACCGACAAAGTGTAACATGCACGGAATTCCATCCCACAAACTGACATCCGCTACCTGTACAACACGTTTCATGCACGTGTGCATTCTTACATTCAACATTCTGGTGGTTACACCGGTTATTGGAGGCTAGGGCCTCCAGTAGGGTAGACCGTTCGCCTGGTGCAAGTCTTTCGAATGGACGCCACTTCGGTGACTTGCGTGTCGATGGGGATGAAATGATGATGATAAGGACAACACAACACCCAGACCGTGAGCGGAGAAAATCTCCGACCCAGCCGGGAATCGAACCCGGGCCTTTAGGTATGACATTCCGTCGCGCTGACCACTCAGCTATGAGGGGCGGACACACAGGTTATTAATGTACCAGCATTTCACATTTGCAATGGTTTATCTCGCGCTTACATTCTCTCAATTTGTATAGAAATTCGTTTACTGCTTTTCATTTCATTACAGCACTGAAATTCGAAACTCCCATTAGATTTGGCAGGTTCGTCCCACTAGGCGTTTCACATCAGGAACCATGTACATATTAGCTGAGCATGGAAAGGGGACATTCCCTGTCTAGGAAAGGACAGGGCTGTCTTGCGTGCCACTCAGCATAAGTGATTTCCACCATATCCATACCAAACGTGCATTTGCGTTAGTGGCAGCTTTTGAAACCCAATCTTAACAGTATAATTTTGGGGAACATGTTTCGGTGCAACACAGCATGCTGTAAGAACGTTTCATGACTAGTGCACAGTGCAGGACTAACCATGATAACATCAACTCTACACTGTTCCTCAAGCGTTCGGACAGTCTGTTAAAGAGTGCTGGAGTCAATGCGAGATCCCGCATTACAGTGCTGGGTCCGCTTCGAATGAAGAAGCCTGCTGATAACTTATTCTACGTTCAAAAATGGTTCAAATGGCTCTGAGCACTATGGGACTCAACATCTTAGGTCATAAGTCCCCTAGAACTTAGAACTACTTAAACCTAACTAACCTAAGGACATCACTCACACCCATGCCCGAGGCAGGATTCGAACCTGCGACCGTAGCAGCAGCGCGGCTCCGGACTGGAGCGCCTAGAACCGCACGACCACCGCAGCCGGCGAGGGGCATTCAGTAAGTAATGTAACATATATTTTTCTCTGAAAGCAGATTGCTTTTATTCAGGATTCAAGGACACTATATTATTCCCAACTCTTATGGGTACAAAATCCTGTTTTTCAATATAATCTCCGTTATGTGCCACGACCTTACGCCACCTTACAGGGAGGGCTTGTATACCCGCATGGTACCCATAAATGGTTCGACATCGGAGCCGACATCTTGCTCCATCAATAAAATCTCCATCAACCACGAATTGCTTCCCGCGGAGTGCATCTTTCATTGGACCAAACAAATGTAAGTCGGAAGGTGCGAGATGCGAGCTGTAGGGTGGATGAGGAAGAACTGTCCAATGAAGTTTTATGAGCTCCTATCGGGTGCGCAGACGAGTGTGAGGCTTTGCGTTGTCATGGGGAAGAATAAATTCGTTTGCATCACCTCGAATGAGTGTCTGTACGTTCCAGCGTTTCTGGAGTCACAGCTGTTAGGGGCCGGCTGGGACGCGGAAATCGGACACGTTAGCGCGACCTTGCGGTGACGACAGTTGCCTCGCCAAACGACTCGCCGTGCTTTTGTTCACTGTCAGGTCTTCGTAGACATTCCGCAAGCGCCATTGAATATCTGCGATGCTCTGCTTTTCTGCCAAATTAATCTCAATGACAGTTCTCTGCTTGGAACGTGCCTCCGTTACAGACACCGTTTTGAAAGCTACGTACGGCGGTGCCACCTATCGGAAATTCACAAAACTAAAAAGTCTGAAGCGGAATATTTCACCATGTCCCACAATTAATTCCGCATTTTTTCTGGTCGAGAAAAAAATTGTTGCATTTCTCATTTAGCACCGTCCGAAGTTAATTTACCAGGGAGCTGCAGCAACGAGTTATGTATGTAAATAAAATATTATTTATTCTGTCATTTAGTTGATGTACAGATGAATTTAAGTCAAGTTACTCTCTGTTTTAATCTGGGAACTAGAAACGTTAGAAGTTTTAGGACTGGATGTAACATTCGGTATACAGGGTGAGTCACCTAACGTTACCGCTGGATATATTTCGTAAACCACGTCAAATACTGACGAACCGATTCCACAGACCGAACGTGAGGAGAGGGGCTAGTGTAATTGTTTAATACAAACCATAAAAAATGCACGAAAGTATGTTTTTTAACACAAACCTACGTTTTTTTAAATGGAACCACGTTAGTTTTGTTAGCACATCTGAACATATAAACATATACGTAATCAGTGCAGTTTGTTGCATTGTAAAATGTTAATTACATCCGGAGATATTGTAACCTAAAGTTGACGCTCGAGTACCACTCCGTTGTTCGATCGTGTGTATCGGAGAGCACCGAATTACGTAGGGATCCAAAGGGAACGGTGATGGACCTTAGGTACAGAAGAGACTGGAACAGCACATCACGTCCACATACTAACACCTTTTTATTGGTCTTTTTCACTGACGCACATGTACATTACCATGACGTGGAGGACGCATAAATTGGCCAGCCCGTTCTCCTGATCGTACACCTCTGGACTTCTTTCTGTGGGGTATGTTAAAGGAGAATGTGTACCGTGATGTTCCTACAACCCCAGAGGATATGAAACAACGTATTGTGGTAGCCTGCGGCGACATTACACCAGATGTACTGCGGCGTGTACGACATTCATTACGCCAGAGATTGCAATTGTGTGCAGCAAATGATGGCCACCACATTGAACATCTGTTGGCCTGACATGTCGGGACACACTCTATTCCATTCCGTAATTGAAAACGGAAACCACGTGTGTACGTGTAACTCACCCCTCATGGTAATGTACATGTGCGTCAGTGAAAAAGACCAGTAAAAAGGTGTTAGTATGTGGACGTAATGTGCTGTTCCAGTCTCTTCTGTACCTAAGGTCCGTCACCGTTCCCTTTGGATCCCTACGTAATTCGGTGCTCTCCGATACACACGATCGAACAGCGGAGGAGTGGTACTCAAGCGTCAACTTTAGGTTACAATATCTCCGGATGTAATTAAAATTTTACAATGCAACAAACTGCACTGATTACGTATTTGTTTATATGTTCAGATGTGCTAACGAAACTAACGTGGTTCCATTTAAAAAAACGTAGGTTTGTGTTAAAAAACATACTTCCGTGCATTCTTTTATGGTTTGTATTAACCAATTACACTAGCCCCTCTCCTCACGTTCGGTCTGTGGAATCGATTCGTCAGTATTTGATTTTACAATGCAACAAACTGCACTGATTACGTATTTGTTTATATGTTCAGATGTGCTAACGAAACTAACGTGGTTCCATTTAAAAAAACGTAGGTTTGTGTTAAAAAACATACTTCCGTGCATTCTTTTATTGCTTGTATTAACCAATTACGCTAGCCCATCTCCTCACGTTCGGTCTGTGGAATCGATTCGTCAGTATTTGATATGGTTTACGAAATATATCCAGCAGTAATGTTAGGTGACTCACCCTGTATAATTGGCTGTGTTCACGTGGATGCTCTGGTGGCGCCCTTTTTCCTAATGCACGACTCAATGCGCCTCCTGAACGACTTGTGGACGAAATTTAAAGTTCCTGATGTCATGAAGCGACAAGCTTGCGAAGTCGCTGTTTGAAGTCATGTTCGGCCAGATTGTAGAATGGATCCTTATACTGCCGCATGGATGGTAGATAGGTATGCAGAAACAAAAGGGGTTTGGTCTGACAGGGAAATGAACATGGAATACACATTCAACGAGTACGCTGACATGATGCTTACTATTGGCGAAGAATGACACGATTGCAACAAATCATCCATGGTCTATGCCGTGAGATATCCTGGTCGTGGAGCTACATCATTCGCTACGTTCTCACGTGCTGAACAATGACTTCGAGAATCGAGCAGTTTGAGATGGTAAGGTGGTAATACAAGACCCTAGATGACTTCAGTCATCCCACTGACAAAGCATCTCTCTCCGTGACATCAGCGCATAGGTCGTTTAGAAGGCACATTGAGTTGTCCCTTCAGGAAAATGGCAACTCAATTGAACACCTCACTTAAGCACTTTATTTGTGTCGTTTTTAGTCAGTATTCAACAACAAAATAATTGGAGAAAACATTAGACTGCACACTGAAAGCGAGATATTAGTCTACTGCTACTTCTTGCTTTTTGCATCTTATTGTTGTTATCGAGGGAGACGCAAATTTTGAATGCTTCGTCCGTGCGTATTATCGCAAGGAACTTCCGTACGTCATCACATGTGATAGTAGAACCATCACCCATAATATACTGAAACATTCCTGCAGATCCCTAGAGAAAGCAATAGTCTCTACCAAAATTAACACTATAAAAATTTATATACTCATAAAGCAATAACAAGAGAGGTATTGAAAGAATACATAGAACACTGTAGTAAAACACAAGTCGTCGTACATAAAAACAGTACAAACGTTCCTTTACAAATAACTCGTTATGTTGAAGCATCCTCTATTCTCTCTTTCTATGTAACTGTATATTAAATACTCGGAAGGCCACCTAATGGTTCATGGTGCAGATTACGATGCGTATTTCTATCATTTTACCACTTCAGTGTCACATTCTTGAACGGCGCATGACAAGCTGGACTTCCTGTAGCAGCCAAAATTTCTCAGACTTCACGGTCAGGGACTTTTCGCAAGTAAAACGTTGCTCGACTCATCTTGGAACGTACAGTTTCGAAATTGTAGCACTAAATCCCTCCCCAATGCACAACGTCTCTGTTGCAGCATGAGCCATTGAAGTTGGATGACTATGTCCATGACGTATTCGTCCCTGCTAAACGAAACCGTGACGAAACGTGCTGCTCTTCTTTGGCTCCGTTCTCTGTTTTCTGCTATTACTGCCTGATATGGATTCGAAACAGCCAAGTAGTAACAAATAATTGGTCGAACGTAAATTTTGTCAGCTATTTTTCGCTGTAGCAGTTCATTCGCTCTGAAGAGGATCGCTGTGAAGACGGTCGAAACGTCTGTTGTATAGTTGTTTAGTGTTTTATAGTGACGCTTCCTCTTATCCAGTCTCTTTTTATTCAAATTTTATATGCGATTATTTTATTGTTGCACTTATCCACTTATAACTGATAGTTTTGAGTTTTATATTATTATTGGAAGTTTAACTGGTAAATATTTCCCCCTATGTTTTTCCCTTTACTATTATTTTACCATTTTGGGTAGTTTTCTTAAGCTCATACCTCCACTAAATATTTTGTAAGTATACAAATAATAACGATGTTGAAAACATTCATCATCATCAAATATTTAATTACCTTGGATCCTCCCCACACGTCACAGTTTCACGTGGCACGTACCCAACCAAAGAAAATTGTGCACAACTTTCTAATTTAATGCATTCATACTCAACATTTTCAGCCCGACAGATGAATGTTTGTTCTTGGTTGTTCTGGTAATCTTCAATCTGATTCGTGTAACATTTACTAATCAGAAATATTTTCGTACTCTTTAGCATTCCTTTTAACATCAACTGTCATCAGTACTACAACGGCCTTATGACCGCTCATTCCCTACTCGATGGTCAGTGAATCTGTCTATAATCATGAGATTTAAGACGTTACTGTCACGAGTTAGTTTTATGGTCGGTCAATAGTTTACAGACAAGGCGTTTAGGGCAATATCGCACATATCCTTTACCCTTATACAGTGTGAATTTCCAGGTCTATAAACACCAAACTGAAATTTCCACATGGTGCCGTACGATGATAATGAAATTTTATCGTGGCCTTTTTCAGTTTCTCCCTTGAGTGTTCAGTCACAGCTGCACCTGATACAGGTAGTCTAAAAATGCACCTGAGCACCATGTTCGTCTCACTTTTGCAGCTAGCCAAATTATTTCGCCTTCTCAATTTAGCCTGCAATAGACTCATTACATGTGCACCATTTCCTCGTGGGATGAATTACGACGTCATAACTAGCGACCAGACCATACCCGTGATATATATTACGTTCGGAATTAATATTTCGCTGCTGTTCGCTTCTGGTTTCAGTCAGCTATAAACTCACAATACAACATGGGCATTATTACCGCTAATGATGATGACCTGGTCCATTCTTTAACTTTACGATAAATGATACTGTAGTTACAAATGCAGTATTCACATTTTTTTTATTCGTGATGGGAAGAAACACTAATTACCTCTCAGAATGTGGCACGTATTTCGTCATTGGGCCTATTGAGAAGCTCAATTATTCCAAAAAACCGTTACCGAAATCTACTACAAGCTCCTGCTATTAAAGTGCGCGTCATTTATGACGGCGGCCGAGTTTAGGTTCGTTCTGCGCGTCTGACGTCACAAAACATAGTCAGCCAATGAACAGAGAACGACGTTGCCAGAGCTCGACTGCAGTGCACAGCACGGACGAGTGTCTTCAGTTTTAGAAACGTTCAGTCATAAATAAAGTAATTGAACAAAAGCAATGTCTTTATAATAGACTTTCTTTTAGAGAAAGTTTGGAAGAAGCATTCTTTATACCAATTGCTTCATATTCTATTAATTAATTAAACCAAACAAGCAATAAGCCTCCTAATTCAGGCGATAGCAAGGAAAGGTGTTTGTATAATTCTCACTAACTGCTTTTTCGCAATAAAGAACAGCGGTAATTGTTTATTTCCTATTGTACTTCGACGAAACGTAATTCATAGTCATACGAACACTATTTGTCGGTATTTTGCGTGACATTTTAAAGTCCTCCAGGAGTTTTATTGAATGACGAGCTGCGTTAGCGTAATGGTTAACGTGTAGGGGGTGCTAAGTGAAAGGTTCTGAGTGCAAACCTTTTTCAGTGCTTAATATTTTTTTTATTTAAAAACAATATCGAAGTGTCTTACTTCATGAATTTTATTCGTTTGAATGTAATTTTTTGAAATTTCTAGTGGCAACTAAAATCGACTATAAGGAAAGTATACGCTATGGACTTTTACCTTTGCAAACTCTTCAAAATTTCGTGCAATGGTTTACTACATCTAATGCTGCACAATAACTGCGTTGAACATCGAAACAAAATTAAGTCATTTATGGCGGGAAGGTATTAGTCAAGAAGATGTGTAAAAATCAAATTTTTGGGCCAAATAGTTTTTGTAAAATCGAATGGTAAAGTGTGTCAAAGCAGTCGAAACACCATGTGTCTGCACAGGCGAGCAGTGCAATGATGACAAAATCGCGCACAGCGCGGAATGCGGGGAGCACGTCTCTAGCAGCGAAATGGTTAATGCGGCCATGGTGGCTTTACTTCATAAACTGCGCGCTCCCCCCTAAACGTAAGTTTGCGAACTATACTATGGCGCTGCTTCCCTTGGCGCGTACAACTGGCAACGAAGCAATCTCCCGCATCTGGGCGGGCATGCGCGAACCGCCAAGATAAAAGAATTGAACTATAGTGAGTGTGTGTGGGGGGGGGGGGGAGGGGGATACAGAGAGAGAGAGAGAGAGAGAGAGAGAGAGAGAGAGCAGCTACAATTCTCTGCTTCGGGTTTAAGCTATCAACCCGGCTCCGTAGGCAACGATGATACATTCACTAAATGAGCATCCACCCTTTCTGAAAAAAAAAAGAAAAAACGGGATTGTTTATTTGTCGCCTAAGCGTCACGGATGCGGGTCTCCGACACTCAGGGCTCGAAAAACAACAGAGGCGTTATACATTATAGAGATGTTTTCTGTTATTATTCCGAACGTACACGTTCCGAAAAAGAGTCTGTTAGCATGTTTCTTCCTCCTGCAAATACCTAACCATGAGACGATGGCAACAAAATTTGAGAAATTTCAAATGAAAGGGAGGCTTATCGATAGTCATTATTTCCGAGCGCCATTCACAGTTGGAATATGGAATAGGAAATGTCTGATAAATATCCTTTTTTGTTGATGAGCTTTTGCATACTCCAGCGTACTGCTGCACATATTTCATGGCTATTTCCCTTTTACTATCGGTTTTTGGGAATGGAAATTTTCTGACAATGTTAGTTGCGACAAAAAGTATTTATTAGTTTCTCTGAGGATCTGAAGGTCAGTTCCAGCATGTTTCGGGTAGCATTTTTGCTGTTGAGATGGCCTGGAGAAGCAGTTTCGGTACTATCGACTTTTAATGCTTCTCGCTCTCGCTTTCTCTCTGTCTCTCTCTCTCTCTCTCTCTCTCTTTCACACACACACACACACACTCACACGCACACGCACAATGTCGCTTGTGATGGACTCTTTTCTTTATTGTATGGTCACTGAATGAAATATTCAAAATTTATGCCACACTGGACAAGAACAACACGATGCAAAGTCGCATACTGTGATATAGCTTTGTTTTGTTATTGTATACTGATGAAACAAGATAACGGTGGAGTCATTAAATTTATGGTAAAAACAGTGTTAAAAATACGTGTTACCCATCATACAAAGGTACCGGTGATGCAACGCGGCGAAACGCCACAGTACTCCCACTAACTCTAGTGAAATTTTCTATAAATGTAATCCTTTCTCGAGCAAAGAGACCGACTGTTTTTCACTCCTTTCTCAGATAAAATGTCAAGCCATAATCCGTACCAATGTCCACTACCGTTTTAAATTCAAGACTTAAACTACGTCTCTAAGAATAGCAATCGAAACATAAATAAATGCCCATGCTATAGTTTTACGCCTAAAATAATAACTACCTTTTCGCATTGCTCCTTGTTAGTTGTGCACGGTAAGCTTAAGTATCCGTATTACCATTTCGATTATTTGCTATGCTTGTTCCAAGCATGCATACGTAACTGTATTCAGTCACTTAGAAGACGGATGGTTTGAGAATGGACACAAGTCCGGAACTAGTCACCATCAATAAATAAGTGAGATTTCCTAATCTAATTAACGACGGTATTCCAACCACTTCTTTCTACAAAGATAAAGTTGCGGACCCACTCCACCTCTATCTGTACAGTAATAACGTAGAAAACGAATCAAAGCTGACCATGGTTTTACATAAATAAAACGAGATACGCATAAGATCGTACATAGGGGCAGAAACATGTATGGATAAAAAATAAGACGAGAAAGGCAGAGTTATGATAGCAATGCACTTTTCATTACTTCAGCCAGTCACCTAAAGGAACCGAGAATGTTTTCTGAACACAAGAGCCAAAAGTCACTGGTGCTGATCTGAGTTTCTGCCTAAACCCAGTATTTCAAAATATCTTGGAGAGCCACTTCCTCGTCTCGCAAGAAATCATTGGCCAATTTACCATGAGAAAAACGGACTGTCATCCTGCCCTGACTGTTATTTCTCTGAGGGGCTCCATCACTAGCCCAGAAATGGCGCTCTCAACAACCAGCCATGCCTACCTTTGTGCAAGTTCAGTCTTTCACAGCAAAGTTAGTTCCAGTCCCAGAAGACGGCGCGACACATGCAGGCTGATACGTCTTATCAGTGGCTGTTAATATCTAGTTTCATTAACTAGCAACCTCCACATTTCATTCCCTAAGTAGATCTATCACACATAAAATTTTGTCTTGTGTATTTTATCTAGTTGTGATCGGTTCTGTAAACATTTAACGGATAGAAAAAGCCATTTACCGAGCGAGGTGGCGCAGTGGTTAGCACACTGGACTCGCATTCGGGAGGACGACGGTTCAATCCCGTCTCCAGCCATCCTGATTTAGGTTTTCCGTGATTTCCCTAAATCGTTTCAGGCAAATGCCGGGATGGTTCCTTTGAAAGGGCACGGCCGATTTCCTTCCCAATCCTTCCCTAACCCGAGCTTGCGCTCCGTCTCTAATGACCTCGTTGTCGACGGGACGTTAAACACTAATCACCACCACCACAGAAAAAGCCATTGCCGTTATCCTAAGGCTGGGACAATGCCCCGCACAGAGTAATTTACTACTCTCTTCGGATTGCTTATCTTCATCGAGTACTTTCTTACTTTCCTGTATTATCAATTAAAATAGGGCTCAAAGTTCTGAGGGCCAGCTTTGATACATTCTAAGAGTGTCCTTTAAAAGATTTAGCATAACATGCAAAATTGCCGGCTTTTAGCATACCTGCAATTAACTCTGATAAATCGAATTATTAAAATTTTCGAAACTCCTGACACCATAACATATTCTATAGGCAAATGTCGAAAGAAAAAAAAATACGTATTTTCACTCGTAGAAGGCAAGTCTTCAATATAAAACAGGAATTTACAGTTGAAGAAAAAAAATAAAGCTCCTATTGATTCTCCCCACGAAGTCCCCATTTAGGAAAAAAATAATAAAGTGAATGAATATCATTCTTTGTTATAAACGATTTTTTTATCGACGAACTATTCGTACTCTGCAAATTTCTAGAGATCAGATTATTTTTGGACGTCAGGTGCACACGATATGCAACAACGAAAAAGTGTGCTTTGGGTAGGAAGAATGCAGGACTCCGTCACACCAACAGAAAACTGAACGAATGAAGATGACTCGGAAGTACAAGCACTCTTCGCTATATGGTTGTTACATGATTCATTGGCGCATTTAAGTCAGCAGCTTCAGGCTCTTATGCATTAACATACCAATAGAACCGTACATTTATTTCATTTACGCAAACATTTTTTACAACAGTTCGATAAAATTTACACATAGCTTCTGTCTGAAGTTGTTTCGAGTAAGAAATGGTTCAAATGTCTCTGAGCACTATGGGACTTAACTTTTAAGGTCATCAGTCCCCTAGAACTTAGAACTACTTAAACCTAACTAACCTAAGGACATTACACACATCCATGCCCGAGGCAGGATTCGAACCCGCGACCGTAACGGTCGCGCGGTTCCAGACTGTAGCGCCTATAACCGCTCGGCCACCCCAGACGGCCTTTCGAGTAAGGGAATGGCCCGATTGAAAAAATACGGATGATGGTAACATGTTGCCAATCAACGTGATTTCGAAGCCACGTGAGCTTATCGATTAGTCTGACATCGGGTTAATCGTCGAAATACCTTTGTTGTCCTCTCTACGTTGCTAACTGGTTGTAACGGTAGCGTTTGAAGTCGATAAAATGCTTAATATGAAACAGATCGGACGGTTAAGCGCTGGGTGAAACTTCATCATACGTTATTAAATAATAAATTTTCCATTGGTTCTTCTCATCCAGCTACTACCTGTGGAACGAATTGCATAACTGTAATTACATTGGACATTTATCCAACGTTGAAAATTTTTTAAAAATTAATTTGAAATTACATTACCTGCATTTGTATTCAATGTTTCTCACAGCAAAGGCACATTTAGAAACGAACAGTCATCCCTACGTTTCCACGTTATTCATATTTTTTTCCCCGTGATAGTTATTTTCTGTAGGTAAATAAAAATCTGTAGAGCCGGGCGGATTTTGAACCCTGTAATACTTGTCCTATATCGTAATCGGAACACCACCTCGCTGCACAAAATTCACACTGCTTCGAATGAAATGAAAAGTGAGAAAATACTGCTGTAGCGGAATAGTGATGAATATGTGGAAAAGTTGACTAACGCGCTGTCTTCGCTGTAAATTTTCACTTTTGGAGCAAATTTAGTGTAAGAAATTTGCCGGCCGCGGTGGTCTCGCGGTTAAGGCGCTCAGTACGGAACCGCGCGACTGCTACGGTCGCAGGTTCGAATCCTGCCTTGGGCATGGATGTGTGTGATGTCCTTAGGTTAGTTAGGTTTAAGTAGTTCTAAGTTCTAGGGGACTGATGACCACAGTAGTTGAGTTCCATAGTGCTCAGAGCCATTTGAACCATTTGTAAGAAATTTATATGTACTTAATTATTCTGTGCAGCTGATCCCGGCGGAGGTTCGAGTCCTCCCTCGGGCATGGGTGTGTGTGTTTGTCCTTAGGATAATTTAGGTTAAGTAGTGTGTAAGCTTAGGGACTGATGACCTTAGCAGTTAAGTCCCATAAGATTTCACACACATTTGAACATTTGAACTTAATTATTCTATTGATAAGCGATTGCCGTATCTGCCCAAAGACAGAGATGATGATGGAGCAGCACCCTAAGCTTGGCTAAAGATCTGAATTGTTTTTCCATTTTGTACACCGAAAAACCACAAACGATTCTTAGAATATCGTCAATTCATCTTCGCAGAACATTTCAGAAACTGTTACAAGTCTGTTAACTGCAAGATTTGGCAAAAACTACCAGCAAAATACCAGCAAATGAATGCAGGTTAATATGATAACACTACACTGTCACCAATACATGGGCGATACGGTCGTTTGTATCGTAGATTAGAAAAACATATCGAGAATTGTAAATGTATCAACACACATATTGTTCAGGGTGATTGAAAAGTAAATGTAGGCAGTACGTGGGTGTAAGGAATGCGCCAAAATAAAAGAAAAAGTTAAATAAAGTTTTGTCTGAAATTGATTTGTTTCAGAGTTATGATGCATAGTGTCATTTGTGGTAGGCACCACATCTTGGGCAGTACAGGCTTTTGGCTTGTCGTGTTCGCCTGCATATCGACTGATGTTGCTCTGTTCATCTCTCTACACTGCTGTAGGGGTTCGTCAATCAAATGTATGCCGCCGTCTTCAGAGATAGCAATTCCACCCATTTCACCTGGAGAAGGTACAGAAGCTGACACATGTAGACTACACTAGACGTCTGAATTTCTGTGAGTGGTTACTCGAGCGCCATGCTGGTGATAAACTGATTGGTCGTCGATTACTGTTTCGGGTGACAGCGTCTTCACCCATGTGCGTATCGTGAACGCTTATATCATGCATGTATGGGCGTATGAGAATCCTTGTGTAACTACAGTGCGAGGGTATGAACATCGTTTTGCAGCGAACATTTGGTGTGGTGTAGTGGACGATCAGTTTACTTCGACCGTATATAATTCCAACGCGTCTGACTGGCAGAGTGTATCGACAATTTTCGGAGCATGAATTGGGCGGTCTGCTTCATGATATCCCATTGGCTACATGAACCGACTTATGGCTTATGTACCACGGGGCTCCTGCGCATTTCAGTCACGAGACAAGAGAGTATCTCCATGTGCTTATCACGATAGGACCAGTTGCTTGACCCGCCTAATCTCTGGAGTCCTGCTTTTCGGGCTGTCTCAAAGAACTCGTGTATGGTGTTGCAACTGAGAATGAAGTACAGCTACAGCAGTGAACTCAAAATTTCTGTGCAACTGTGCAGAATGAGATGAACAGGGCCTGCAACATCCCGAGAGCGGTAATACGTCGAATACGCCTCTGGCTTCGTCTACGTGGACATCATCTTGAACATGTTCTGGGGTAAATATAAAGCATGTAGTTGTGTTGAATTCCGGGTTCCTTCGTGTCGTTGTTTTCAGAGAAGAATTAATTTTGTGTTGCATTTGTGACTCCGACTCTACTGCATAACGCTGAAATAAAGCTGTTTCAAACGAGACTTTATTTAACATTTTAAGCGTATTCTGATGCGCACATTACACCCATGAAGTGTGTACAGTTACTCTTGAATCAACAAGAATTAATTTGGTAAGAACTGCATTGTGCAGTACACACATGTAACAGAATATTTTATTAGAAACGATCGATTTCGATCTAGGACCAGACCATTATCGGGTCCAAAAACCATCTCAGATATGCATTTTCGTAATAACAATTACGCAAATGTATATCTGACTTGGTTTTTGGACCCGATCATGGGTTGATCCTAAACCTAAATCGATCGTCTCTAATAAAATGCAATATACCGTTACATACTGCACCTCTTAACACTTATTAAAGCCGTACAACACCACCTCTATAAAATAATTAATTTTGTATTGTTTGTGGTGCACTTGTGATCCCTGCCACACTACATATCTCGGAAATAAAGCAGTTTCAGACAAACCTTTATTTAACATTTTACTCTTATTTTGATGCATATAGCCGGCCGGAGTGGCCGTGCGGTTCTAGGCGCTATAGTCTGGAGCCGCTTGACCACTACGGTCGCAGGTTAGAATCCTGCCTCGGGCATGGATGTGTGTGATGTCCTTAGGTTAGTTAGGTTTAAGTAGTTCTAGGGGACTGATGACCACAGCAGTTAAGTCCCATAGTGCTCAGAGCCATTTGAACCATTTGATGCATATATTACACCCACAAAGTGTGTATAGTTACTTACGAATCACCCTGTAAACAAAGCTCAATCCAGCCCGATGTGACTGTGTAAGAATCGGCCTTCCGAACATCTGGTGAGTTTGAGAAAGGTTTGTAGTCCCGAACTCTATAAAAGTGAGCAACTACAACTATCATAATTTGGAACTTTTCGACTCGACAATAACATCATACCAGAAGCAAAATGTGAACACTATTGTGGTGACCGATTGTAAAAATCACAGAACTGCATAGTTTACTGGCATAGGAGCATGAGCAGGGAAAATTTTCTGTCCGGCAGTCCTTTAGCACGTTTAGGCAGTATTAGCTACACTAGCATATCTATAACCTAAGTATCTTGAGGTGCGCGGGTGTTCCAGTACGATTTCAGTATTGACGACTTTGGTTTCATTGAACTCAGTTGAGGACGACTAGGAATGCAATGCATCGATAAAGTATTATCTTTAATACCGAGATTCGCCTTTGGTTTGGAAGCTTGAAAAGAAAAACCATCACATTACAAGACACCATCTAGTTGTTTGATATTCAGGATTGGAGTTCGATTACGTATAGCCATTGTTCGCCAGTGGTAGTGACATGAAAATCACTGACAGCGCTGACGTACACTGAAACACAACCTGAGTACAGGGATGTCTTTCTTAGTTAGGTGCTGATGATATTGTTTGCAGCATCAGTCTATCTGAATCTCGTGACGAGGAACCCCTCTATGTGTTGATCTACCTTCGGTAGCCAAACAGCTGCATATCCTGATGGCACTTGTAACACTCTCCCCTAAAAGTACCACTACTCCTGTCACGGGAAGAGCAAAAAATAACACTACCGGCTACTATAAATTAACAATACACCGATAATGTTACTCTTATGAAACGATTTTAATTTTGACCGTGACTGTATGTTATGAATAAGGTATAGGACAATTTTTGTTTCTCAAAAGATTACTATCGAAAAAAAATAGCAAAATAAACGGGATTCGAACCAAGGTTCTATGAGTTATAAAATAAACTGTAATTACGTAGAAGCAAAACGGTCGTCAGCCTAACTAGTCAAAGTTGTACCAAGTACTAGCACCGTTCCTAAAGAAAGTTAACTGTTGGTACCTACTTTACTTGATACTGAAATAATAATTTTGTTAATGGGACTGAGACAGTAGTACACTTTAACAAATAATATACCTGTGGTTTCGTATGAATAGCTCAGAAGGAATATCAAAACGTTTTGTCAACAACCGGCTCACAGTAGCACTTACTATCTATATAATAAAGAAGCAAGGTAATGATCATTGAAGTAGATGACTTACTTACGGTGGAGCTCTAATAACTAGGAAATGAGGTTCTTATATCAGTTTAATTATTGGAACATACTGGCACTAAAACGATTTTCAGGTACTTACATTGTCTCTTTCGATTATTATTTGTATTCTCAAGGAGCGTTCACATCCTTATACTGTTTAGCTGAAATGGAACGTGTGGAACTAGATCTAGCATAGTTTTAATATATGTACCCAGTTGCTTATTATAAGCGCGCAAATGTTAGAGAACTGGCAAGCGCACTTCATCAGTGCTATAGTTATAGTATGAAACTTAAATCTTGTCCAGCTATTAGCCTGGGGACCCAGAAACTAATCATTAGTAGACTCAGAAAAAAGCTGGATATTTTAGTTACAATACAATACGAAAAACACTATTAACTATATACACATGAAATTACAAACACTGATATTTCCAAATCTTCACAATAATTAATCCTTATGCCAGTCCTTCGAAGTCTGCTACCTAGTAGCTATTAGGCATCATTACGGGTTTTGCAGATAACTGTAACAATATACTGAGTTTTCAATAGGAACTGTCTTTAGGCTGAATATTTGAAATTTCTCTTTTTGACAATTATACTTTAGTACAATTTTAACTATCCTTTTAGGAAAAATATGTGGAGAACTTCAAAACTTAGGCGCACTGAATAATTATGAAATTTATTAATCCACAAAAGTTAATAGACTTTATAAAGTAAAGTAACTACTTTTCAGTTCAAGAAACCAGAATATTCGAATTATTGCGGCTCTTGGAATAGGACCCTGTCTAAGTAAATGACTAAGGATAAAATGCGAGTGTTCAACACAAAGTTTAAAGAACACAGACTTAGTACTGAAAAAAGAAATTGTACGACTAGTCCGTGCAGCTATACATTAGTCAGATGGTAATTTGAGATGAAAGTGATGGCAGAATCGATCAGCTGTGGCTGGTCAAAAAATGCGGCAGAAGTGTCCGTGACTCTTGCTGTGTAACAGGCTCTGAAAATTCTCTTCTTAGAGTCGTATTTTCGTAGTACTGAGCTAGCACAAGCATGCCATAAATAACAAACCAAATTAATTCGATATCCGAAGCTATGTTATATAATTTTGCTGTACTTCTTGCCTCGTTCAGTTCACAAGATGCGAGCAGTTGGCCTGCTAGCCACCGAATAACTCTTGACACAAAGGAGCCTTAAAGTTCGACCGCCATATCCATCTTTTCTATTCCCGATAAGCCAGTTTCGTTGGTTATGAGTTTCCTCTGAGCTTTATATGATAGCAAACTTACATGGTGACAATTATTGAACTATATGAAATAAAAGCGTCGTAACTTCGGAACGGTTTGTGTTAGAACGTTCAAACTGCACGGTTGACCGTGGGGCATGATGGGAATTAGTATGCGAATGCATGTTTGCTTTAGCGACGAAGACCGCTTTCATATGGATGGGTTCGTCAATAGGCAAAATTGGCTTATTTCGGGGACTGAGAATCCTCATTTCGCGATCCAGAAATCTTCACCCTCAACGGGTGGCTGTGTAGTGTCCACTGTTCCGTAACGGAAAATCGGTGCCATATTCCTTGATGGCACGGCGACTACCGAAAGGTACGTGAAGGTTTTGGAAGATAATTTCATACCCAGTATCCAAAGTGACCCTGATTTTGACAAGATGTAGTTCATGCAAGACGAATCTCGACTCCATCGAAACAGGACAGTATTTGATGTCCTGGAGGAGCACTTTGGGCACCGCATTCTGGCTCTGGGGTACCCAAAGGCTACTGGCAAGGGCCTCGATAGACCGTCATATTGTCCGAATCTGAACACATGCGACTACTCCTTTTTGTGGGGCTAGGTTAAATACAAAGTATACAGCAATAACCACAAAACATTGCTGAGCTGAAAACAGCCATTCAGGAAGTCATCGACAGCATCGATGTTCCGACACTTGCCCAAGTCCGTTGGAATGCACAATGGACATAAATGGATATAGGCGATCAGACAGGATGCTTACGTATGTGTCACCTGTCAGAGTCGTATCTAGATGTATCAGGGGTCCCATATCATTCAAACTGCACACGCCTCACACCATTACAGAGCCTCCACCAGCTTGAACAGTCCCCTGCTGACATGTAGGGTCCATTAATTCGTGAGGTTGTCTCCATACACGTCCATCCGCTCGGTACAATTTGAAACGAGAGTCGTCAGACCAGCCAACATGTTTCCAGTCATCAACAGTCCAATGTCAGTGTTGATGGGCCTAGGCGAGGCGTAAAGCTTTGTGTAATGCAGTCATCAAGGGTACACGAGTGGGTCTTCGGCTCCGAAAGCCCATAACGTTGACGTTTCGTTGAATGGTTCGCACGCTGACACTTGTTGATGGCCCAGCATTGAAATTCATAGCAGTTTGCGAAAAGATTGCACTTCTGCCACGTTGAACGCTTCTCTTTAGTCGTCGCTGGTCCCCTTCTTGCAGGATATTTTCCAACAGCAGCGATGTCGGAGATCTGATGTTTTACCGGATTTCTGATATTTACGGTACGCTCGTGAAATAGTAGTACGGGAAAATCCCCACATCATCGCTACCTCGGAGATGCTGTGCTCATGCGCCGACTATAACACAACGTTCAGACTCACTTAAATCTTGATAACTTGCCATTATAGCAGCAGTAACCGATCTAGCAACTGCGCTAGACACTTGTTATCTCTTATAGGCGTTGCCGACCGCAGTGCGTTTTTCTGCCTGTTTACATATCTCTGCATTTGACTACGCGTGCCTATACCGGTTTCTTTGGCGCTTCAGTATATAAACTGTATATATACTGAAGCGCCAAAGAAACTGGTATAGGCGTGGTATTAAAATTGCTACTTAAAACGTAATAGTGAATTGTCATATGAAGTGGCCCAATGTGTGAGGAAGCAAGCAAGCTCTGTGACTACCTAGCAACAGTGCTGAGCGAATGTGATACGTACTTCCACATCTTGCCCGCGGCACTTAACGTGTGCACGGACATTCCGATGAAGCATCGCACAGTGATCTCAAGCACAATGAAATATTTCAGTAATGTCACAATACTTCACCAGGCGATGTAAAACCATACCAGAGCTACTTAATTTGAGTTTCAGAATGATCCGCTGATTAGTCTCCACAAAAATCTACTTCTTATGAAATGTTCAAAGCTCCAAAATTAAAGATAGAACGTTGTAATTTTGGATTTAGCTTCCGTTTTATGTAAAAACATACTTTAGAGGTTTTTAGGAAGTTACATCTTATTTTTCAAGTTATTAATTAAAAACTGATTTTTGTACAAAAATTTATAAAACCGTGATTAATTAACTAGCTTTTAAAAGAATGTTTCAATGATAAAATTACAACACTATGGAAAATTATGTTCAGTTGACGTAGTGGTCGAACTGTACCAAATTACAAGGTAATTACACTCATGTTAAAGAAAAAAAAAAGAAAATGAAAACCAGAACAGCCTGAACGACTGCATATTGGACGTTCTCACTCTCAGGGCATGTACATTAGTATGTTCTGTAGAAATGATCATCATTTCAGTCCCTCGTTTCAGCATGCGTCCTGTTGCCTGGTAGGTACAGGGTCCGCCATGGGCCTTGATAACTTTTTCCATACGTGATGACATCGACGTGCATTCGGCGCGAATGGCGTCCTGTGCTATAGCCATCCATGCTGTATTCACTTGGTTGGCACTGGGTCACAGCGCCACGCCCGTCGTTTCACCATATCCTGCGTATTTTCGATTTGCGGCCAAGTCTGGTGATATGGTGGGCCAGGACAAAAGGCTGACATCCTGTGACACCAAAAAGGCGCGTCTTCGTGCTGCAACATGTGGTCGTGCATAGTCTTGCTGAAAAATCGCGTCTGGGGTGTTGTGTAGAAACGTTATGGCTACAGGTCGCACTATGTCGTTCATGTAGGTCATACTGGTCACAGTGCCATGGTCACGCACCAGCTGTGATTTGTGGTTGTACCCAATAACACCCTGCACCATAAGGCCTTGCGTTGGAGCTGTATGTCTTGGGCGAATCCAGTCACTGTGATGTCGCTTCCCCTGTTTGAGGCGAGCCAAAAGGAGACCATCATTTTCAGACAAAGAGAACCTTGATTCGTCCGCAAACATTATCTGATGCCATTCCTGTTCTCACTGACGTCGTTCCATGCACCATTACCGTCTAGCATGTTTCTGTCCTGCAATGCCATCAGGATAAGGTCAACTGGATTATTTATCGCGTATTTTTGTGCTAATGTGCGGAGGTGAACTTTCGTGGATCGATAATTTACTGGAAAACCTGTGTTTTAGTTTCGATGTTTTTATTTTGTGTGCCCCCTGAAGTGTTTCACCAGTTTTCAGGTGAGAAATTAATTGTACTTAATTAACAGGCTGAGCGATAATCAGAAATACTTGGAACTATGAGCAGAGGTCGCCTCTAAACCGTATCGGATACTGATTACGTTAGGAAAACTTTAATGAATTTCCAAAATATAATTTTGTGCACGTGAACTTTTCTTGTATATTGTACTGTATGGAACTGGGAACCTAGAATTTCTTCTATATACTGATTCGTTAAAACAGTAGACTTTCATTTTGCGCCGTAGTTCCCGATTCCTTTTGATTATAATCAGTTGTTTAGAACATTTCATTCCAGTTCGGAGAGCTGGGCTATGGACATGTGAACTGGAGATTATTGGCACCAGGTTTCTCGATTACTTTATGGTTGGACGCGCAAATAATTGCCAGGCACTTGTAAACGGTAATGGTACTTAAAATCGCACAAATGCATACTAAATGCACAAAGAAACACTATTTCATCAAGCAATAACCGCAACTTTTAACTAGGCGCCCCAAAAGTGCTATTTTCGTGCCTAAAATGTTGCAAAATGTATGTGGCTAAAAAATATCGCGTCGAACAGGCAGTAGACATTTCATACTAAGCCCTAAATGAGACGATGTACCAAAAAACCTGAGCAAGTTTAGAACATATGTTGGCTAAAATGCTATGCTAAGCAGGCAAGCACACAAACACTCAGGCGCTCTGAATTACTGCCAACTACTGGAAGAATGCAGTTAATTCCATTTTTAGGCCTACACCAGGTGTAAGGCACAATGGACCCTAAAATTAAATATTTCCACAAGTAAATTATCTGCATTACTTATTAAACTACATGTGGCTTGCTTATTAGCACTACTAAAACTCCATCCGTTCAGGCATCGAAAGCCCAGCTGTACCGACTGATTGCCGTGTCATCCTCAGACCACATGCATCACTGGATGCAGATATGGAGGGGTGTGTGATCACCCAAGCGTTCTCCCAGCCGTTGTGAGTTATCAAGGCTGGAGCAACCACGTCTCATTTAATTAGCTCCTCAATTGGCCTAACAAGGGCTGAGTGCAGCTACTTGGCAACACTACTTGGCAGACTCAGATAGCGACCCATCCAAGAGCTATCCAAGCTCAACAGCACTTAACGTCGGTGATCTGAAGGGAACTGGTGTTACTACTGAGGCAATATCGTTGGCTCATTAGCACTACTGAAATAAATTATATGTTAGTTGACGGTCATATTTCGACCTATCTACCATGCATTAAGTTCATCAAAATACATAAAAATTCGGTACTCTAACGTTGCAAAACACACGTGGGCACTACTACTGATAGCTTTAAGTGCACTTGTCGACGAGAATTACCAAAGTAAACAATGTTTTACCATGACGCTGGCATTCACAATATCTTACTCTCACAGAAAGAAACATCAACTAGTTCGCAATTCATCCATACATCTTCCAATGTTTGAAACGGATTTAACACAACAATATGATCAGAATACCTACTATCAGAAGTGTCTTTTGTTGATACATCAAAATGTCGATTGATCATACCAGTAACAAAAACCTATGGAAAGGTAGAGCTGCTGAAACATGGTCCCAGTATTATTATCTTACCCAGTTTTGGTTCAATTGGTAGCTTAGTAAGAATCCGGTCAATAGAGTAAGTTCATTATTATTTAACTAAACTCTTCATCTCTCTTAGATTTCAGTTACAGCGTCATTGGATGTAAACTGAATTGCCTTGCAAAGAAACTGTGCTATTGCTCCCAAAATGCAGTAGTTTTATTGACACTTGTACATGTATTTTGGAGCATTAAGATTAGATTTTTGGTATGATTTAGTGGTAGATTATAGAAAATACAGTCTGTAAAAGTTTTAGAGAGCCTTGACACCATAGTTCCAATCGGCAAATACTGAGCCTCCCTCAAAATTTGTTTTGCACATAACCTCGAGTATGCCTGAATCAGTTATTACAAAGAACAATAATTGTCAATCAGTATCATCGATTGTATTTTTCTAGTGTAGAATACGCTGCAATGATTTCTTCCTCCCTGAAATGGTGCTTGCTTAGGTGATACGTAATTGAAAGCTAGCAAAAACATTAAGTGGTGACAGTTTGTTCTGTGAACCACCAATAACATGTCCACATAACGAAATATCAACACCCGTTAGGTTTTTTAGACGTGAAGATACCACTGTAACATTTGATAAGCGCCATAAAACAGTTTACATGTGGGAATATTTAGTATGAGGACGCATTGTGCCTTACACCAACTGTGATGCAAAGACTGTACTGTGGAGATTCGGAAGTGATGCCATTTATTGTCGATGACAAGCAACAGGGGCATAAAGCAGCAGCTGATTTTATTTCACGTTTTCAAGTTTGAGTTGAAGTAAAACTCTTCTTCAGCAAATATTCCAATTCGTTAATTACTTTTGATAAGCATTTGTCGCTTTTTAACTGCTTATGAAGAGCATGTTTCATAATCGTTATCATATCCACAGCGAATGCTACATAATTTCCAATGAAATTTACAGATACAAGATGAAATTTTGTGACGAGAGAGAGTAGTGTTTGAAATATTTTTTTTTAGTGATGTATGAAAACACTGAGTGATGAAATACATATGAGTGCTTACATATTTTTAGCGTCAAAATACTGTCAATTATACCAACATTGACACTATTTTTAAATATTTGAACAGGGCGAAAAATTCAGATCGTTCGGAATGTTTTTGAGCATGGCACAATTTTCCCATAGGCATGCGTGCAGAGGTGTGTGTGTGTGAGTGTGTGTGTGTGTGTGTGTGTGTGTGTGTGTGTGTGTGTGTGTGTTTTGCTCAGGTATTTTAGATGCAAAAATACCACAAGTTACTCCTTTTACATACATTTTGGATAAATACCTTTGAATTAAGTGCAAACAATTGATCGTTCGGATACTTATAAGCACAGCCAAGAGGACTACTTTGGGGCTACATTGTCACTGGCTGTTAACTTTTAATGGCCTGTATATTACTGTAATCTGATTGGCTGTTTCATTTTAATGGCAGGTGAAATACTAGGCTCTTATTTAGAGCAGAGGGGAGGGTACAGGAGGGGAAAGAAGGAGGAGGGGGTGCAAAGTACAACAACTTGGTTAGTTCCAACATCCTGGATTTTCTATCTTTTTGGACTTCTTTTGCGTGCATCTTCTTGTTTTGAACGTCCTGTCGCTGCCATCTTGGGCTTTTAAATTTCCCACTACAGCCATCTTGGAGTCAGACTTCAACACCACCTAGTGGAGGCTGTTTGAACTCAGTGTAATTGGGAGCGACTGCAGCGCCACCTGCGGAGGATCCCTGATCTCAGTTCATACTGCCACAAGTTGACCAAAAGAAGGGCTCGGTTAGCAGGACACAGCGTGAGGAATGAAGGACTCATCAGTTTGGTAATGGAGAGAAATATGTCTTTGTAGGGGGGAGGGGGTGGGGGAAGGTAAAAATTGTAAAGGGAGACCAAGGGATGAATATAACAATCGCAGTTAGAACTATGCTGGCTGCAGTAGTTAGTAGGAGATGAAAAGGCTGACATAGGAAAGAGAAGTGTGGAGAGCGGCATGAAACAAGTCTTCACACTGACGACCAGAACAAGATATATTTTTAAAACTCGTTCATTATAAGAGAAGTCAATGGACATATTTTTTATGTAACAAATATTGTAACTCCTGATTGATGAGAGGACCTCATGAATTACCAGATAATTTGTCAACTAAAGCTGGAGATATTACAACTGCAAGAACTGCCGCACAAAGATTACGAAAGATGGAAACGAAATGACGCCAATAAACGAAAGAGCTACAAATTTTCTCCATTGATTGCAATGCCAATTCAGAGCCTGTAACTTAGCTGCATCATTCTTACACCTTAATAACTGCCGCGCGGTCTAAGGCGTCTTGTCGCAGTCAGGCCGGCTGCCGCCGTCAGAGGTTCGAGTCCTCCCTCGGACATGGGTGTGTGTGTGTGTGTGTGTGTGTGTGTGCGTGTGTGTGTGTGTGTGTTGTCCTTAGCGTAAGTTAGTTTAAGTTGGATTAAGTAGTGCGTAAGCTTAGGGATCGATGACCTCTGCAGTTTGGTCCTATAAGGCCTTACCACAAATCTCCAAAATTTCCTTAATAACTTTCGGTCTTATTAGATGTCATCGGATATGTCCATAATTTTGGTTGTAGCTTTAGCACCATATCTTACACCATCTCCTTTTCCATTTCAGCCACACAACTGGCGAAGAAATTACCCGGTAACCTGCCATCTATTCAAAACCACTCTGCATTCAAGTGGAGGTTAAAGCTTGATCTATCACCAACTTAGCTATACTCCTGGGATTTCTCGGCTGTTTTCTTTGTTTCCAACAAGTAACCATTATGTCTGTCACATTATAAACTATCTACGCCTTTCTTTTTTTTCTTTTTTGTTTTTTGTTGTTTTTTTTTCTTTTTTTATTATAGACGCTACCCCTTTTTTTTCTTTTTTTCTTTTTTTATTTTTTTTCACATAAACTGAAAATAAAAAAATTAAACTTTTCACTCGAGGGAAGACTTGAACTAAGTACCTCTCGTTCGGCAGCTTCTTTTTTTTTTAAAAATTATTTATTTTTCTTTTTTTATTTTTTTTTATTTTTTTAGACGCTACCCCCTCTTTTTTTTAAGGAGGTGGGGGAGGGCGGGGAAGGCAGAGCGATCAGGGGTCGTAACCCGAGGCCTGGTCGCAGTGTCCCCCTCGTCCGTCAAGGAATCAGGGATGGGAAGAGGAAATCTTTTGTGGGAATTATTATTTATTTTTATTTACTGTTTTTAATACATTCTTAATGTGGTTTTACTTTATACCACAACAAAAATAAATGTATCTAGCACCGCATCGTGCTCTGATAAAAAGAAAACAATATCTCGGCACGTTCCTACACCGAAGTAATGTATATGGGGAAAACGAAAAAAAAGTGCTTCATACAGGATGCAGAAGGGTGTGTCGCTACTCTCCTTACGCTTCATCATCCAGGTACGTCTTCACGTATATCATGTTGTTCCACCGAGAATCGAACTTAGTCATGTCAGCTCACTCAATGGGTATCTTCTCCTACCTGTTGATGATCCAGCTGCGTGGAGGGTCGCGTAGGGCACTCCCTAAGTAATTAGAAAAATACTGTCTGTATTTTGGGTTCCGTACGATCTTGCAATGGCGTTCTTGTAGGTAGTTCCAAAAGTGTAATACATCTTTAGGTCCATCGTGAAATAAGTATTGTACCGCATGCGCACGGATCCACGTGACAGCGTTGGTCTTGGCGCGCGGGAAATACTGTTGATCCGGAAATAGTAGAAACCGAGGTGTAATGTGTTCCGGAGTCACTCGTAGAAAATACGACAAAATTTGTCGCACCAAGCGCCATACGTCTTCTGCCGCGCCACATGTGAGACGGTGTTCGTCCGTGTCTGGTATCCCGCAGTCTACGCAGAGAGGCGATTCCGCCATGTTTATCTTGTGGAGGCGTGATCGGGTGATCTGTTTACCATTGACTGTGATGTACCATGTGGATCGGACGGCTGTGTCCAGTGGAATCGTGTGAATCGTCTTCCACACCAGCTTCCAATTAACCTGAGGGCTTTTGGTCTCCACGATGTTTGGTGGGCGCCTCTGCTGTAGGACATGATATATATCCCGCGTCGACGCCTGTTTCGTCGGTGGTACTGCCCTTTCTCGTCGCTTTCTGTCTCTGTTTTCTTGTTTCATATGCTAGCGTTCCTTTTTGTTTCTCATTCTTCCCGTCCGCAGCTCGTGGCCGTAGCGTTCTCGCTTCCCACGCCCGGGTTCCCGGATTCGATTCCCGGCGGGGTCAGGGATTTTCTCTGCCTCGTGATGACTGGGTGTTGTGTGCTGTCCTTAGGTTAGTTGTTTTCCACATTGTTTCCTTCTGTGCTACTGTCATGCGTTTCTGTTAGATGTCATTGCTCACATACGACAAGAATGTAATGAGGAAATTGCTTAATGTTAATAAGACATTTATTAAATTCCGCATATTCATTACCATACAGTGTGTCATTATGTATATCATTATCGTTATTATTATTATAGTATTGTTACATACTGCTCATTGACTGTACAGATTGTAATATTTACTCACTAAGAACGTCTGTTAGATGTAAGAGAGGACCTTAAGGCCCTAACCTTGCCAGCTGCTCAAATAAATAAGTGGTAAAACTGCTATTTTTAAGTAGTAATTCTTTCGTAGTGCTGCAATGTTTGTTAACATGAGTGCATCAGGATTGGTACAACGGAAACTATTTCAAAATTGACACATTAAATGGTTCAAATGGCTCTGAGCACTATGGGACACAACTGCTGTGGTCATCAGTCCCCTAGAACTTAGAACGACTTAAACCTAACTAACCTAAGGACATCACACACACCCATGCCTGAGGCAGGATTCGAACCTGCGACCGTAGTAGCAGAGCGGCTCCGGACTGGAGCGCCTAGAACCGCACGACCACCGCGGCCGGCATTGACACATTACCTTACTTTATTTCTGTCAATTGTACCACAGTAATGACTTAGTATACTAGACGCCACTTTTCAATTAATCTGATATTGTTATATGATTAGTTTCTCGTTTCCTTGAGAGCCTTGGATGTCTACGTGAGTTCATCCGTATACTCTTCTTGGTTCCGTAAATAGCTCCGTGCGAACGACGGAATGTTTCAAACTTCAAGCAGCTGATAATCATTATTCTAGTTTTTACAAACCTACGAGTGTCACATCTATAGTGAACTCGCATTATCAGTGACAAACAAATGTGAATTATGTTAAACATTGGAAAACAACACGTAGCGCAGGCGGTGCACACGGAGACACTCTGCCGGTTTCAAAGGGCGGTGTGGGTGCAACTAGCCTTGACTTACATTAGGTAATGGACTGGCACTGGTACTCACTCGTAACGACAGAGAGGGCCATTAAGAACTCGAATGAGGACGGAGAGCCTGGGACGGGAGCCAAATTCTCGCGATGTTCGCACTCAGCTCTGCGTTCCTTATTTGGAACGAGGAAAAGCCTCTAATTGGACTTCGTTGCTGGTACTTGAGATAATTTATTGCCGCTTTTCCAAGAATTGACATTAAAGCCCGTTCCTGTGGTGCATTAACACGGCAGATTGGGACTGTATTGCCTATAATGCTATTATACGTAAATTAGTTGCTTCATTAATGAGCACTTTACGTGGCGCTACACAATATAAGGAATATTTTAAGGGCGTTTACTGGGTAATTTGAACAGAGAGTGGCAACAGATCATAAATGTTTATTTAAACTTCACCGAGATTCCGGGGCACCAGACAAAGGCAGTTTCCAATATCAGATTAGGTACTCACGTCCTTCACTCCATTGGACCACACAGATTTAAATTTACAGCAAAGACAAATACTGTACTATTGCATAACGATTAATAGCGATGCGTGATAGTATATTATCATTTTAAATTATAGTGAAGGTAATGAACAAATGACGATAAGGAAAATGAAAGTAAATCAAGGAGAAGAGTGATAAAGCTGAAATTAAGGAGTGAGTTAAAACGTCTTTAAGACTTGTAGTAACAAATGACGATCGACTGTAGTAAGTAGCACTCAGTCAGCAGTAGACACTGTACTTCTATTATTTCATTATACATAAGACACTGTTTTATTTTTGTAAAATGAGTAAATGTTTAACTTTTTTAATGTTGCCGGGAAAGACTTCCGAAGTACAGAAATATTTTTCATAACTATATGTGCCACGAGGGAGATTAATGCAGTTTAGTAGGTACGGTTCTGCTGTCCAGTACGCGTTATTTATATAGAAAAGTCACATTACTGGACAAATTTGGGGAGCTATGCTTACTGAAGGTACTGCGGATACGACTTCGCTAATCCCCTCTTCGAACAGTACATTACAAGTATATTTGACTATAGGAAGCGGTAACCTACCATAACGATCTGTATATTTCACAAAGAAATTTAAAAGGAAGAAAGGAAGATTAGATTTAACTACCTGTTGACAAGGAGTGCATCGGAGACGTATCTCTGACCGGAGAAGGAAACTGATTCCTTTCCAAAGGAACCTTAAAGGCATTCAATTTAACTGATTTGTAGAAACCTTGGATGGCCGATAGTGGGTTTGATTTCTGCTCCTTCCGAATGAAAGTCCACAGTGCTAACCGCTTTTCCGATTGTATTAGTAAACAATGTTAAGGCAAGGTCTAGGCGCTTTTCACAGTTAGAACATTGTTATAGGGCATTGCGGAATAAAACGTAAGATGTGTAAGGTCACAAATTCCCAGATCACTTTCCATTTCCCTCGAGAAAAGTTGTATGTGCTTCTGCAAAGTATGATTCGTCCAATATTATTTCTAGACATGGAAAATATATTTTAGGTTCAGGTCAATTGTTCATCGATGATACTACCATTATCTGTAACGGATAAACTGACAGGTATGGCTTCAGTCTTTAGAACAATATATGGTAGGTGTTGTAACCGAGACCGAAACAGTCACGGGGTAGCTGTTAGCGAAAGCGGGGAGGGACCGAACGGAAGCGGCCCGCGAACAAACAAGACGGACGAACGGGGAAGGATGGACAAGCACGACGACAGACGACCGAACAAGACACCAAGAACAACAACACGCAAGAAGCAACGGGGTCACGGAAATAAGCAAAGTAAACACAATGCCTGTAAGCGAAATATCGAGAGACTCACGCGAATATCAGACTGCCTCTCTGAGCTTTTTTTTTTTTCTTGTAATTTTAAAACCTTTATAAAAAGGTAGGCCGGCAGAGGCCTATCAATGCCGATCTTCGGCCACAGAAAAAACATACATAAAACAAGAATACAGATAAACAAACATACATGGAGGATAAAAGCCGGCCGCGGTGGCCGTGCGGTTCTGGCGCTGCAGTCCGGAACCGCGGGGCTGCTACGGTCGCAGGTTCGAATCCTGCCTCGGGCATGGGTGTGTGTGATGTCCTTAGGTTAGTTAGGTTTAAGTAGTTCAAAGTTCTAGGGGACTTATGACCTAAGATGTTGAGTCCCATAGTGCTCAGAGCCATTTTGGAGGATAAAAACAGGAGACATACATATTAAAATAAATGAGGGCGTTCACGGATGCGCCGTTTGTATAAAAACGTTCAGCACTCTACACAACGGAGACACAGAGTTTCACACGTGAACGGAAGAGCACTGAAGGAGAGACACTGAGTAACTGACAGGAAGACAAACGCTATCACAGTGGCGACGATCTCCGGCGCACTAAAACATACTGTGAACACAAAAAAGCTGGAGGCCTGCCGGAGGGAAGAGGTGAGGCGAGGAGGGAGGGGGGGAAAGATGCCAGTGCGAGAGAAAAGGGGAGGTGGAGGGGAGAAGGGAGGGGGGTGTGCAGAAGCTCGGGGCAGGTGGGGAGGGAGGGAGGGAGGGAGGAGGTGGGAGGGAGGGAGGACGGAGGAGGGAGAGAAGAGAAATAGGGTGCCCTGGAGGAGAAACACAGGAGGGGGAAGGGGAGGATCAAAGCTAGTAGGAGGCGTAGATGGAGGGGACGAGGGCATCAACCGGTAGGGTGAGTTGATGGAAGCCACCTTGGACAAGGGTATGGAGTGTAGTAAGATGGAGAGCAGGTATGATACTGGTATACAGGCACAGCAGCCGATGGGGGTGGGAAAGGATGGGAGAGACAAGTGAGTGAGAGGGATCAATTTTACGGGAGGTGTAAAGGATTCGTATGCATACAAGAAAGAGGAGGAGATGTGGGAAAGTAATTAATTCGTAGAGGATCCATGTGGGGGAAGGGAGGTGGATGCGATAGGTGAGGCAGAGCACATGGCATTCCAGGATTTGAAGGGACTTGTAGAAAGTAGGAGGGGCAGAGATCCAAGTGGGATGGGCATAACTTAGGATGGGGTGGATGAGGGATTTATACACTCCTGGAAATTGAAATAAGAACACCGTGAATTCATTGTCCCAGGAAGGGGAAACTTTATTGACACATTCCTGGGGTCAGATACATCACATGATCACACTGACAGAACCACAGGCACATAGACACAGGCAACAGAGCATGCACAATGTCGACACTAGTACAGTGTATATCCACCTTTCGCAGCAATGCAGGCTGCTATTCTCCCATGGAGACGATCGTAGAGATGCTGGATGTAGTCCTGTGGAACGGCTTGCCATGCCATTTCCACCTGGCGCCTCAGTTGGACCAGCGTTGGTGCTGAACGTGCAGACCGCGTGAGACGACGCTTCATCCAGTCCCAAACATGCTCAATGGGGGACAGATCCGGAGATCTTGCTGGCCAGGGTAGTTGACTTACACCTTCTAGAGCACGTTGGGTGGCACGGGATACATGCGGACGTGCATTGTCCTGTTGGAACAGCAAGTTCCCTTGCCGGTCTAGGAATGGTAGAACGATGGGTTCGATGACGGTTTGGATGTACCGTGCACTATTCAGTGTCTCCTCGACGATCACCAGTGGTGTACGGCCAGTGTAGGAGATCGCTCCCCACACCATGATGCCGGGTGTTGGCCCTGTGTGCCTCGGTCGTATGCAGTCCTGATTGTGGCGCTCACCTGCACGGCGCCAAACACGCATACGACCATCATTGGCACCAAGGCAGAAGCGACTCTCATCGCTGAAGACGACACGTCTCCATTCGTCCCTCCATTCACGCCTGTCGCGACACCACTGGAGGCGGGCTGCACGATGTTGGGGCGTGAGCGGAAGACGGCCTAACGGTGTGCGGGACCGTAGCCCAGCTTCATGGAGACGGTTGCGAATGGTCCTCGCCGATACCCCAGGAGCAACAGTGTCCCTAATTTGCTGGGAAGTGGCGGTGCGGTCCCCTACGGCACTGCGTAGGATCCTACGGTCTTGGCGTGCATCCGTGCGTCGCTGCGGTCCGGTCCCAGGTCGACGGGCACGTGCACCTTCCGCCGACCACTGGCGACAACATCGATGTACTGTGGAGACCTCACGCCCCACGTGTTGAGCAATTCGTCGGTACGTCCACCCGGCCTCCCGCATGCCCACTATACGCCCTCGCTCAAAGTCCGTCAACTGCACATACGGTTCACGTCCACGCTGTCGCGGCATGCTACCAGTGTTAAAGACTGCGATGGAGCTCCGTATGCCACGGCAAACTGGCTGACACTGACGGCGGCGGTGCACAAATGCTGCGCAGCTAGCGCCATTCGACGGCCAACACCGCGGTTCCTGGTGTGTCCGCTGTGCCGTGCGTGTGATCATTGCTTGTACAGCCCTCTCGCAGTGTCCGGAGCAAGTATGGTGGGTCTGACACACCGGTGTCAATGTGTTCTTTTTTCCATTTCCAGGAGTGTAGGTGTGGAGGATTGTGGAGGGGTCCAGAACCCATGTGCGGCCAGAAAGGAGCTTGAGGAGGCGGAGTCAGGAGCGTGCCTTGGCTTGGATCGTCTGGAGATGGGGGCCCCGGAGAGGTGACAGTCAAGGGTGACGCCAACGTACTTGCGGCTGGGGGTAAGGTTAATAGGATGGCCATAGATAGTGAGATAAAAATAAAGGAGGCGAAAGGAAGGGGTGGTTGTGCCTACAATGATCGCCTGGGTTTTGGAAGGATTGACCTTGAGCAGCCACTGATTACACCAAGTGGTGAACCTGTCAAGATGGGATTGGAGAAGGTGCTGGGACAAGGGCAAGGAAGGCCTTGTCATTGGTGTATTGGAGAAGGTGTAAGGGGGCTGAAGATGGTGGCATGTCCACCGTGTAAAGAAGGTAGAGAAGAGGGGAGAGAATGGAACCTTGGGGCACACAAGTGGAGGGGAGGAAGGTGTAGGAATCCGTGCTATGGATGGTGACATAGGAAGGATGGTGAGAAAGGAAGTAGGCGATCAGATGGACATAGTTAATAGGAAGGGCGCAGGTTTGGAGCTTGAAGAGGAGACCGGAATGCCATTCATGGTCATAGGCGCACTCAAGGTTTACAGAGAGGAAGATCGCGGAGCGACGGGAATTTAACTGGTTGGAGAGTAGGTGAGTGAGATGAAGGAGGTCATCGGTAGAGAAGGATTGTCGAAAGCCACAGTGGGTAGAGGGAAGGAGGTGGTGTTGGTGGAGGTGCTAATGGATGCATCGAGCGAGGATGGATTCCAGGACCTTGCTGAAGACTGAGGTAAGGTTGATGGGATGGTAGGAGGAGACAGAAGAAAGCGGTTTCTCAGGTTTGAGGAACACCAAGATTGGGAGGTTTTCAACAGGCTGGGGTAGAAGCCGGTGGACAAGACCACATTATATAGTCTGGACAGGGTGGAGAGGAAGGAGGCGGGAGCTTCAGGGGGGGGGGGTGAAAGTAGGTAACACAGCCATGACCAGGAGCGGTTCTGCATTTTGTGTGTATTGTAGTGGTGATCGGGATGTTGATTTCAGTATGTGTAATGTCCAAGTACTGGAAGCCAGGAGCAAGTGGAGGGGCAGAGGTGTCAGTCCGATCACAGACGTCAGGGAAGAGGGAGTAATCGAATTGAGATCATCAGGGACGGTAAAGATATCGGAAAGGTAGGAAGCAAAATGGTTGGCCGTACTAAGGTTATTAGGAAAGGGGTGGTCATCATGAAGGAGAGGGTAGTAGGAGGATGGGGGTTAGACCTGGTAAGGCGGAAGAAAGCTGTGCCTCCTGAGTGAGAGGTAGGCATTAAATTACATTATAGGGTACGTCGCAATTGGCCGCTGGGACCACGTGCTCCACAGTGGCGCCCTCACATTATACGCAGGCCAGGAGTGCTCGCAGCCACAGCTTACAGCGCGACGGCTGCAGAGACCTCTAGTGGTAACCGAGGTCCATGCCATCTGGCGCAAAAAAATGGTTCAAATGGCTCTGAGCACTATGGGACTTAAGATCTGAGTCATCAGTTCCCTAGACTTAGAACTACACAAACCTAACTAACCTAAGGACAGCACACACATCCCTGCCTAAGGCAGGATTCGAACCTGCAACCGTAGCAGCAGCGCGGTTCGGGACTGAAGCGCCTAGCACCGCTTGGCTGAGCAGGAATTTGCACAAATGGCAACCGATGAGTCTTTGGTGACCTTTGATGATTGTTAGCGATGTGATGGGATCAAGTTTACATATTACTGTGTTGGAAAAGTAGTTATCAGTTTGGAGATCTTCACTGACAGGTGATGTCGACTGGAACTCTGACTACGAGGATGCCTGTCCTCACGTTCTGATGCAGGCCAATTTCAGGCCATTAGTATACGCAAATGCCTCATCTACCTAGCTGTTTCTCGATTCGAGTAGCCATCCAAATGAAGATGCACAATGAGGCCCTTTCTGGACACTGTCAAGTGCTGATAATGCTGTCTCACAGAAGTACTAGTCGTCTCCGCGTCCTCCACGTTGCTCATTGAACATCTAATGCTGTTCACGCCCATTATGTGCCCTACCAGGCCTGGTAAGAACAGTGAATACAAACAATACTAATGCTCACTGGTGGCCTTTCTTCCTGTCACATAAAATTACAACTATAATCATTTAATGACCCTCTGATGGTGTCTATGTGTACGAGGTTACATTGACATCTGACCATGTCTTGTGGGTGTTTCACTTCTCCTGTCAGACAGCGCACAAAGATTATGATGCAACATGCTATCTCTGTTCTTGTGTGTTACCTGTGATTAATTTGCTGATGCTGAGTAAGTGTTTACAGAAACATACAGCTAAGGTCATTAGTCTCTTATTCATCCCCCAGGACAGAAGCAGTGTACTCAATCTGTCTGAGTGTAGAGTAAACCCTGGGTGCAAGTCACATAGTGTTGTAAATGTTTGCGTAGCCTGTATCTGAGGCGGAACATGGCAGCTAGCCCTGTATTTACCAAGTGAGACGTGGAAAACTGCCTAAAGGCCACATCCACTCATGCACCATGCACGCACTCCGACCTCTCGGCGTTAATCCGCTGGGCGGATTCGATCTGAGGCCAACATACCTCACCGTCCCGGAAGCGGTCGCGTTAACACATGCAGCTACCCTGTAGGTGATTAATTTACAGTGGAGAGTTGTAAAAACTGAAGTGCAACATAAGACTTACGGTTTTCTCGACCCATGTACACGTAACATGTTTCCTTCTTCTATGTGTGAGGAATCTGTCCCAAACGTCTTGCCATCTCTTTTTGTTACACCCTACAGGTGAAACTTTGTTTCCTATAACAGCACCTTGGGTGCACAAGCCTTTCACGTATTTTCTGTTATCCTTCACTATCATAGCTTTACAAAACATGTAACTGTTGACGTAAAAAAAAATGGTTCAAATGGCTCTGAGCACTATGCGACTTAACTTCTGAGGTCATCAGTCGCCTAGAACTTAGAACTAATTAAACCTAACTGACCTAAGGACATCACTCACATCCATGCCCGAGGCAGGATTCGAACCTGCGACCGTAGCGGTCGCTCGGTTCCAGACTGTAGCGCCTAGAACTGCACGGCCACTCCGGCCGGCTGTTAACGTCAGATACAGTTTCAAGAAGATGTAGCACAATCTGCTCACGTATAAGAAAATACCATTTATGTGGTCCAAGATCATAAATTACCCTTAAGGAAATAAAATTGATCGTTAATGTGAAACTGCCCTGCGGCCGTCGAAAAGTTGTAAATAACTGTCAGTCGAAAGTTGTAAATAATTGTGTCAGGCATTGGTGATGGCATCTTGTTTCGATAATTTACTCAATAAAACTGACTGAGCACAAGAGCCCTGTCTGCACTTTTTTTCGTGTATGTAGACAGAAATAAAATCTTCTGCGTCAACGGAAATGTCTGATATTCATTTTACGTGCCTCCATTGTGTCTTTAGCAATCCTCACAATACGCGCATTTGAAACAGGTAAGACACAATTCAAATAATAATTAGAAATATTTTTAACCCACTATCGTCTTACCTCTTCAATCATTTGTTTTAAGGTAGTAAAGTAAGAGGGAAAACAAGAGTGGATTTTGCAACAGCGAGAGGTACTACTCGTAGACTAAAATTTAGTTAAAGTAATAGGAAAGCACTCCGTCTTCAGGCCACGACTGGCCTACTGGGACCATCCGACCGCCGTGTCATACTCAGAGGAGGATGCGGATAGGAGCGGCATGGGGTCAGCACACCGCTCTCCCGGTCGTTATGATAGTATTCTTGACTGAAGCTGCTACTATTCGGTCGAGTACCTCCTCAATTGGCATCTCGAGGCTGAGTGCACCCCGAAAAATGGTAACAGCGCATGGCGGCCTGGATGGTCACTCATCCAAGTGCCGATCACGCCCGACAGTGCCTGACAGCGCTTAGCTTTGGTGATCTCACATGAACCGGTGTATCCACTGCGGCAACGCCGTTGCCTAAAGTAATAGAAACAGTTTCTAATTTATCGTAAAATCTTACTAGTTTCATTTATTTGGATTATAACAATAAATAACGAAAATGAACGCGAGTGAAAATGTACGATAATAGAAGTAAAAAAGTTACAAAAGCATGAGTCTGCAAAAGAGCCGTTCGCAAGATGATTACGAATGTGTGGCTATGAGCTGCCTCTGACTTCAGTGTGAAGTAGTGTCATGGTTAGTTAGTACAGTTAGCCGGCCGAAGTGGCTGTGCGGTTCTAGGCGCTACAGTCTGTAGCCGATCGATCGCTATGGTCGCAGGTTCGAATCCTGCCTCAGGCATGGATGTGTGTGACATCCTTAGGTTAGTTAGGTTTAATTAGTTCTAAGTTATAGGCGACTGATGACCTCAGAAGTTAAGTCGCATAGTGCTCAGAGCTAACCATTTAGTTAGTACAATTGTATTTGAAATGTAAGCTTTTAAGTACACATTTGACTGAGCTGAAATTTCACCAGCTCATGGTATTACATAAGACGTTACCTAATGCTCTAGTGTGGTCAAAGAAGGCTGGGTCGAAAAAGATCTGTTCTTTGGTCTCGAAGGCCACCTGATGTCAATCTTCTGGATTTATGTCTGGGGTTATCTCAAAAGTGAAGTGTACAGCACTCCCACTGACACAGTTGAAGAGCTGGAGCAGCGAACTGTGCAGTCTTACTGATACTTACGATATATTCGTAGGATTTTCTAAAAAAAATCGTAACTCGCTGCAGGGACGAGAATCGTATTTCAACCAAATACAAGAAAGGCATGTGGAACACCTGCTTTATTGTGTAGGAGTATACGGTAGACGGTAACACTTAATGAACTCAAGTAGTATTGTATATTATATTAAAGTAAGCCATGTCTTAAAATTGTGCCAAATTAGATCTGGACCAACTGAGAAACTTATATTTCAAATGCGTTTGTAGAGTTCCATTATGTATATAAAGCAGGGTATGTCCGAGAGCTCCTCTCAAACCCCTGAAGCGCTGTAAACCAAACTTAGCACATAAACAGCAGGCCTCACAAGTATCAGCACTGTGGGGTTTATAATCCCCTACAGACGAAAACGTTTCTTCTTCAGCCACTGTCGTACATGCTGCCCTATATGACAGGTGTGTTATGTGGGAACGGTATCAGTTTGTCAAATCAACCTGCTCTGCAGGGCAACCTGCATGTCAGGGACAAATAACAGTTTTCTGGAACGGACATGAAGGCTGTCCTGCATGATAGGCATGTTGTGGGAGTGATATTGGTCATCAGTTGAGGAGCTGGAGATGCATGAGGCAGGTGGAAGGTGTAAGTAGTAGTGTAGCAAACTAGGTACTCCCCATGTTGCATTGTTCCCAAATTTATTCAAGATGACGGATCCAAGATGGTGGTGATAGTTTTGGGAACGTCACAATGCCGCCATGGCAGGAAGTTCAAACTTTGGTGGGAAGATAGGTCAACTGGGCTACCTCTAGTAACCGAACACCTTCCCCTCCTCCCTCCTTCCCCCACCACAAAATGGTGAAAGTTCAAATTCCAGCAGGACAATGTAACACACTACAGCCACCTCCACTAACCTCAGAAAATGGCGGGAAAATAGGTCGCTTGGGCTGCTTCCACCAACCTAAGTCATCCAACCGCCACCTCTTCCTAGTAATTGGCGGGGAAAGGACTCAGCCTGTGCTCGATAGGATGGACGTAAGTCTTTATTTTGCAGGCAGTCTTTATTGAAACAATTAGAGGCTGTACCTCCATCCAGTGTCTTCACCATGAGGTATGGAGTCCAACTGACATAGAAAACATTACTGCTACCAGAGGGCGCCATCACCCCTCCCACATAATCCAAGATGGCAGTCTGGAGGGGAAAAATGGCGGGAAAAGGACTCAGCCGGTTCTGGGCTGCTGGAGAGAGGAAGGAGTGTCCTTTATTTACTTTGGAACAATTTATTTATGGACAGTTTTGACATAGTATATTTGTTACACTTAATACAAAATACTGATGTGCCTGGGGTCACAATACACAGTTTACAGACCTGCAAACTACTCGCAAGTAATGCAGTACACTGATGTATATACACGCAAACAACTCGTAAAATACCGAAATAATGCAGTACACAGCACCCAGACCTTCAAACCACTCGTAAATCACCGAAATAATGAAGAACACTGATGTACAAACAAGCAAAAAACCCATAAATTACCGAAATAATGCAGTACACAACATACATACATGGAAGCAACTCGTAAACAGTGAAAAAATAATGCATGTGTAATGCTACGCAAACACACACACAGTGCTTAAACCAGGCTGTTCCAACCGAGCTCCAGGGAGCCGGAGCGCTCCGGAGCGCTCACTGCGGCAGCTCGGAGTCCGCGTGGAGGGGGAAAACGAACTCACTGCCCCTGGCCGCATGCAGCCGCAACTGACGCAATAATCCGTGTTCAATGACAGCTATGACTAGCCGCGGGAGCCCTGTACCTCTATTGGAGGATACCTTTCTATTCACTGAGAGGGATGGTCGTCTGCAGTGTCTTGTATGTCATAAAGTATTTAATTCTGCAAGGAGGTAAAATATACACCGACATTATACACGTCTTCACGCAGCGCACTACGATCAGGTAGAAGGCGTTGCATGCAGAGAATTGGTAGCCAGGCTTAAGAACGACATACCAGGAGGCGTAATACGGAGGGTATCGAAACATGCAACATAGTTCGTGTTCTGTAATGCGTTTATAATTTTCAGGTGAATGAGAGCGGAGAAAACACTACTGAACCTGCAATTCGAGCAAGCTACAGGATCGCTCACGTCTTTGCGACCAGTGACAAGCCGTTTTCGGTGGGACCAATCGTAAAATCGTGCATGGTAGCAGTTGCAGAATGTTTGTTTCCAAGGGAGGTGCAGGCAATTGAAGGGGTTTGCCTGAGTTTGCCTGTCGAAGCAAACAATGTCTCGTCAAATCCTGAATATGGCAGCGGTTTTAGAGACACAGCTCAGGGAAAAAGCGGAGAGCTTTGTTGCATTTTAGCTAGCGCTTGGCGAAAGCACCGACATATCGGACTGTGCTCAGCTGGCAGTGTTTGTGTGTGGTGTCGACATGGAGCTGCAAGTAACTAAAGAACTCTTGGATGTGGTACCACTCGATTACACCGCAACAGTACGTGACATTTTTGAAGCTGTTTGTGAATCAGTGGACAATATGGATTTCCCGTGGGATAAGCTCCATTCTGTAGCAACAGACGCTGCACCACAAATGATCGGGCGTCACCAAGGTTTTGCTTCTCGTTTGAAAAATAAACTCAGGGACGAATTCGGGAAAGACATTTTGACTCTTCATTGTTTTGTTCGCCAAGAGGCACTGTGTGCTGAAACAGTAGAGCTAGGTGGCCTAATGAAAGATGTCGTGAAATGTGTGAATTTTGTGCGGCGTCACGGTATGAATCATCGCCAATTCAAAGGATTCCTGAAAGATATGGAAGCGGAATATGGGGATATACCTTACCACAGTACAGTTCGTTGGCTGAGTCGGGGAAAAGTTCTTGATGTTTTCTTTGCCATTCGTGAGGAAATATCCCTTCTTCTCGAAATGAAAGGGGAAGAAATGCGTTGTCTGAAAGATATAAAATGGATATCAGACCTGGCGTTCCTAGCTGACATAACTATGCATCTGAATAATTTAAATCTGTCATTGCAGGGCAAAGGGCAGCTAATCTTTGACATGCACGACCAGATCAAAGCGTTCATGGAAAAGTTACGTTTATTTGAGAGGCAGATGAGTAATGGACATTTAACGTTCTTCAATCGTCTTGCTTCTTTAAAACTACCTGAAGGTACTACTTTCGGCGATTACCAAGCAAAGTTAAAGCAGCTCATCACGTCGTTTGAAACACGATTCCGAGACCTCACTAGTTTGGAAATGGAACTTACGGTGTTCAGCACTCCTTTTTCAGTTTCCCATGATGACTTGTCATCGTCACTTCAGTTGGAGATTATTGATTTGCAAAATTCAACTTCGTTGAAAGAGAGGTACTACAACACGTTGGATTTGTCACGATGGTATCGTTCATTACAGCAAAAAAACATTTCTCAAGCTTCACATCGATGCCACTCAGATCATCTGCATGTTGGGATCTACGTATTGTTGTGAGCAGCTTTTCTCAGCAATGAAAAGAGTAAAAAGTAAGGAACGATCGTTTCTTCAGGATGCAACAATAAAGGCCATCCTCCGCATTAACGCTGCGAACACTTTGACGCCAGATATTTCCGATCTTGTAATGAAAAGAAAATGTCAAGCTAAAGAGGCCCAATAAATTTGTAAAACAGTTGTTCCTTATTTATTTCCTGAACATCGTATTTCCTGGTGTAGCATGTCCCCACGTCTTAGCAGCTAAGAGTACGAGGTTGTCGATCTTGTAAGACGCAGGTGGCACATCAAAACGCTCGCCTTGCCGCCTGCCTCAGCCAGTCGTGCCACCTGCCGGCGTGCCGGCCCACTTTGAATGGTCACAGCGAGCGACACGGCTCCCTGGAGCAGGGAGCGCTCCGCGGCTCACGACGGAGCCGACGAGCTGGAACAGCCTGGCTTAAACAGCTGAAAATAATGCAATCCACAAAAACTCATAGCACGTAAAAAGCGCTTTTGAACTATCATCAGCCACGTTGTATCAGAGGCTCCAAGGCAATGGCAGAAATATGATTCACTAGTGGCTGTAATCATCAAAGGACTTCTCCATCGGATACAACGCAGGTCGGTGACATGTTACTGCACTGCTGGTCTGATTATATATACACCTATGATCATGGTCTATATTCAGCGTCACAGTATTTGTGTGAAAGAAATTCATTCACAGGTAATGCCATACCTTGATTTATAAAGCCAGTATAGCTTTAACATGGATACCTGCGTGAGCCTGTAGAACCAAGACCACTTGTGATGGTAATATGGTTGTGTTTTTTAACATCTGGCTGTTTGTAAGACGATTATGCCTCTCTTTCTAAGACACACTGGTCGTACTAGCAGGAAAAACGTATGAGACATGTCCACCCATTACCGATTTTCAGTCAGTATTATTTCGAATCGCCAGCAATCAGTTATTGGCGAAGTATTATACTTAGTAGTAGGGGATGCGTGATAGGTTCACCTTGAGCATCAGGCTTACAAAGTATGTGTTTGTGTTCCAACATGTGCAAAGGAAATGACTATGTCCAGTCATAAGGAAGGTATGGATTTGACATGGAATATTGTGATAGCAGCCGGCCGCTGGTGACCGAGCGGTTCTAGGCGCTTCAGTCTGGAACCGCGCGACCGCTACGGTCGCAGGTTCGAATCCTGCCTCGGGCATGGATGTGTGTGGTGTCCTTAGGTTAGTTCGGTTTAAGTAGTTCTAAGTTCTAGGGGACTGATGACCACAGATGTTAAGTCCCATAGTTCTCAGAGCCATTTGAACCATTTTTTGTCCTTAGGTTAGTTAGGTTTCAGTAGTTCTAAGTTCTAGTGGACTGATGACCTGAGATGTTTAGTCCCATAGCGCTCAGAGCCATTTGAACCATTTTTTTTTTTTTTTGTGATAGGAAAGGGAAGTGTTGTGGACTGACAAGACAGCCAGTCCACAGTGACGGGTAACCGAAAGGCACGCGTTTACACACGCCGGCTGGCGTTATGTCTGAAACAATATACGTAATGAATGCTATAAAGAAAAGTACGTAGCTTCTGGAATACTTAACTTTAATCCATCATTTGTATACAGCATTCTTGATGATACAAGTGAGACTCTCTCTAGAAATGGTTAATGGCGCCTTGCTAGGTCGTAGCCATGGACTTAGCTGAAGGCTATTCTGTCTCTCAGCAAATGAGAGAAAGGCTTCGTCAGTGTAGTCGCTAGCAAAGTCGTCGTACAACTGGGGCGAGTGCTAGTACGTCTCTCTAGACCTGCCGTGTGGTGGCGCTCGGTCTTCAATTACTGACAGTGGCGACACGCGGGTCCGACATGTACTAATGGACCGCGGCCGATTTAAAGCTACCACCTAGCAAGTGCGGTGTCTGGCGGTGACACCACAGGAAGAGTATGTCAAGAATGGTACAGATATTTCTATTCTCAGAGCCACACCCATCAGCAGTGTGTATTTCCAGTACTTCGGTCATTGTTGAATGTTGTTCAATGGCGGTGCGTGCCGCGCAGCGCCGGTGGCTTGTGGCGGGAATGATTCACGTTTCTGGCTAAAGGTATGAGCTGTCCAAATGGCGAGACCTGTTGGGATGCAGGAATGTAGCTGATTTTACCATGTCGTCCTCTAGACGGCCGAATAGCGAACAAATACTTAGTATGTGTTGGACAGCTTTCGTGATCACATGGAAATTTGAGAAGATTCAATATGCACATGTGGCTGCACATTTCACGCCTTTATTTAGTTGAGAGAACATCGACTGTGGTTTGTGTATTTAGCTGGTGAAAGACTGGTGGAAGGCACATATGCTGGTTCTCTAGACATAAGAAACACCTTAGCCGACTTTGTAAATTATAGGCATGATTTGGAAAGACAAGTTGAAGCAGACCATCCATCTCTGGCGACGATGCCATCACTCATCCACCAATGTGGCATTAGGACATCTCCAGACCAGTAGCTGTAGGATTCCAAAAATTCGAAAATTCCCGCCATTTTTCTCATCTGTAAGACAGTGCTTCGAATTCTGTTTGTGTAATTGTCCAGATTCCCCCCTCCCTCCGCCCCCCTCCCCACCCCTGTGCTTAGACAATGCTCTCTTTTCAAACAAAAAGAATGCTTTCATGATTAACCGTGTTTTCACGAGTGTGCACATTATGAACGCTTTTAGCAATGAGGACATTTAACATTTGTGAGTTGTATATTGACAGCAGGCCAAAAATTTTGCGGCGATGCATCAGCTACACTGGGCAGGTAAACATGCATGCACAGCTACATGGTTCAAATGGCTCTGATCATTATGGGACTCGACATCTGAGGTCATTAGTCCCCTAGAACTTAGAACTACTTAAACCTAAATAACCTAAGGACATCACACACATCCATGCCCGACGCTGGATTCGAACCTGCGGCTGTAGCGGTCGCACAGTTCCAGACTGAAGCGCCTAGAACTGCTCCGCCGCAGCACGCTCAGCTAGACGCAGCATGCATGTTCCATTATGATCTCGATGGAGAGAAAGCAGTCAATGTTATTCTGGAACAGATTTCTATAGTGCGACCTGTGACGTCAGTAACCACAGGTTTTGTGCATGCATGCTAGACACGTCTCACATGTCCCATTAGGGATCGCAAGCGGTGAAAGCTGTCGATGTTATTCTGACACAGATTGCTACAGCACGTCCAGAGGGGGGACTTGGATGTTATTTACATAGATATGTGACACTGATAATCTTTTAGCTGTTCTGCAAACATGTCTCGGCACCACAGCTATGTTCATCGAGCCAGCAAAGGTGCCTAGGTGAATATGTATTTCGACAGGAATTTCTCAGGTGTCATGTATGAAAGGGATGCCACCGCCTCATGCTTGCGGGACCCGAACAGACACCTGTATGTGGCTCGGTAGCTGATGACCGCGTCGTCACTTTGTGAGGGCTGCCCATGCATCCCAACTCCTGGGGGCACGTACGGAGTCGGCATCGTCGGCGTTGAGCGCGCATTGGAGCCTCTGATACGTTGTGGTTGATGATATTTCGAAAGTGTTTTTGACGTGCAATGAGTGCTTGTGCACTGCATTATTTTTCAGCTGTTTAAGCATTGTGACCGTGTTTGCATAGCGTTACACATGCATTATTTTTTGACAATTTACTTGTTGCTTGCATGTCTGTATGCTGTGTACTGCATTATTTCGGTAATTTACGAGTTGGTTGCGTGTCTCTACATTAATGCACTGCATTATTTGCGAGTAGTTTTCAGGTCTGTAAAGTGTGTATTATGACCCTTAGCTCGTCAGAGCGAGTGTGTTGTATCAGTGTAATAAATATACTATGTCAAATCCCTCCCTAAATAAATTGTTCCCAAATAAATAAAGCACACTCCTTCCTCTCTCCAGCAGCCCAGAACAGGCTGAGTCGTTTTCCCGCCATTTTCCCTTCCAACCGCCATCTTGGATTACGTCACAAGGGGGCGACTGCGTCCTTGGTGGCAGTACTGGGTACTAGGTCAATTGGACTCCGAACCTCATGATGGACACACTGGATGGAGGTATTGCCTCTAATTGTTTAAATAAAGACTGAAAATGAAGACTTACTTCCATCCTATCCAGCACAGGCTGAGTCCTTTTCCCGCCATTTCCTAGGAAGAGTTGGCAGTTGGATGACTTAGGTTAGTGGAGGTAGCTCAAGTGTCCAATTTTCCCGCCATTTTCTTAGGTTAGTGGAGGTAGCCACGGTGTGTAGCATTGTTGTGTTGGAATTTGAACTTTCCACTATTTTGTGGGTGGAGGGGGAGGGGAGGGGATTCAGTTACTGGAAGTAGCCCAATAGACCTATCTTCTCTCCAAAATTTGAACTTCCCACCATGACGACATTGCGACTTTGCCAAATCTATCGCCGCCATCTTGGATCCGCCATCTTGAAAAAATTGGGAACAGTGCAATGTGGGGTGGTACATAGTTTGCTCCAATACTGGTTTAGAGGGTGGTTGGCAGGTGGAAATGGAAAAGGTGGAGGTGTATATGTATAGAGAGAGGGGAAGGAATATATGCTCAGAGGGAGGAGGGAGGAACATACAGTCAGAGAGAGGGGGTGGAGGGATTGTACAAAGCGAGGGGTAGGTAGAGATGAAGAGTCAGATAGAGGTGGGAGGATGATGTAGACAGTACAATAGGAATTCTGTGAGGTGTAGAGGGTATGTGGAGGTATGTGACGCTAGATATCTCCATACAGGTCACACAGTTTCTGAAAATTACAGACCCCTGGTTTTTGTGCATAGAACTGGCGCCAGATAGCGTCTCAGATATTTTCCATCGCTTTGTGAATAGATTTTGATGGTTAAGATATCAACGTGAGTTCACTAATATGCTCCTCAAACCACTGCAGAAAGATTATGGTCTTATGACATGGCCGGTTATGCTGCTGGAAGATGCAATCACTGTCAGGGAGGACATAAAACATGAATGGCTGCAATAGGTCTGCACATAGTCCACAGCTGCCATACTGCATTCGGTTACCACCAAATATCTCACATATGCCCAGCTAAATATACAGTACTGACCCCACCAGCCTACATTCGCGATGAGGACAGCCAGTCGCCTGAATGGCGACTTACGTGGATACAACCATCTACTTGGTTTAACCAGAAATGTGATTTATCCGACTAGGCATCTCAGTCGGGAGTGCATAGGAGGTGTGTATTGCCAAGCCCTATGTCCGTCAATGTGCACTGAACAATGTGCTCCGAAACATTGTCGTCAGATCTCCCACAGCTCGTGCCACCTATGCTGCTTTACAGAGCGGACAAACGTCCGACATCCACATTCTGTGGTGAGGCGTGGTCTTCTAGCATCTTGTCGCCTACTAGTGGTTCCACAGTCCACTTTCCACAGATGCTCACATGGCGACATTCACTCTCGTGGAGGACAGTGGTCATAATTTTTTGGCTCATCATATATATCTGCCCAGGTATGAAGTCCATCTCCTCCTTCCGCCTCTCTCTGTTCATCTCCATCTCCCCTCTCTCTGTATCCACCTCCGACATACCTACTCACTATCCACTTCATCCTGCCTCTCTCTCTGTCAAACTGCTACTCTCCCCTCTCTCCATTCATCTGCTTCTCCCCAATCTCTCTATCTGCTCCTTCGCCCTCTATCCACCTTCTCCTCTGCCCTGTAAGTCCATTTCATCCTGCTCCCTCTGTCTCTTATCATCCCATTCTATCTCCTCCCTCCCTCCCCCTGTGCATGTCCTCTCTCCTTTCTCTGTCCATTTCCCCCTCCTCCTTTCTCTGTCCATATCCTCTTCCCCCTATCTCTGTCAACTCCTTCTTTCTCCTCTCTGTCAGTCCATCTCTTCCTGCCCCCTTTCCTCTCCACATTATCACCACCACTCCAACAGTATATTGCCAGTTCTTACCCCCACGTCATTTATTTCCTGATAGCAACTAATATGTGTACCAAGTTTGGTTGAAATCGATCCAGAAGTTTTGGAGGAAGTTTTTACCGCCGTCCTTTGGTGGCCGAGCGGTTCTAGGCACACAGACTGGAACCGCGCGACCGCTACGGTCGCAGGTTCGAATCCTGCCTCGGGCATGGATGTTTGTGATGTCCTTAGGTTAGTTAGGTTTAAGTAGTTCTAAGTTCTAGGGGACTGATGACCTCAGAAGTTAAGTCCCATAGTGCTCAGAGCCATTTGAAGTTTTTACCCACGTGCTTGCCCGCCGCGTACGCACATGTCACGTATATCATATATATATCTAACATATTTCACACATATTTGTACACATATTTCACCATATCTGTAGCGACATTGGCCCTGCAGTTTCGTTTTCACGCAGTTCAATGATTATGACGTCATATCTCCTGAACAATATGACATACAATGTGCGTATATACAGCGGCACATGTCGACGCTGTCTGCGAAATGTGTCGTGAATAGAGTTATTAGCAAAGGTGTAATAAATTAAAACGTTACACCCGATGCGACAGTTTTACTGCAAGAGCAGCGAAAATGTAATAAGCGATAAACTTTTTCTCTTTCATCATTTTGTAGGCGTTGTCAGCGAGAAGTTTCTGAAATGTTTGAAATTGTGTGTTAAGTTTGTTGCAAGTCACCAAGTGCTCTCATTCTCAAATACTGAATGAATAAAGACTGGGTATTCTCGTGACGTGGGCTACACTTCTTTTTCACTCCCATCCCGCCCCTTTGATAGGTAGGCGGTTCTTACAACCACAGCGATTATATCCAGATAGTAAGTGGTATGTTACGGCAAGAAAGTTCTTCTGAACTGCCTAATCCAGAGTGACGAATAGGAACTTAATTAAAAATTGGAAACACATCCTACGATAGACAACATGTGTGTTCTTCTCGACTGCCTAATCCAGAGTGACGAACAGCCCGAAACACTTCGCGCGCCATATCAGAAAAGGCGTGACCCGAACGCTTCCGAAGTGCTTCGTCTGCTATTTCGTCTGTCTTTTGTTTTTTATTTAAATTCTTTTTAATTATTTTAAAATGACTGATTGATAGTCAGCTGTTGAGACACATTTACATTAAAAAGTGAAGTCATTCCAATGAGTAGTTTAACTCATAATAATAACTACACTTTAACGTTTTGGCGCCCTTGCTCCGAACACAGCAGCCAATCACAAAGCAGTAGCATTATGTAGGCGGTCTTTCTCACGGGAATGGTACCGAATCTAACATCTGTCACAGGTACCTCACACCACATTTCGTCACCTATATACTTCTCGCATCTCCACTGCTCTGGGAACAGCTTCTTGGAGCCTAATATGACGGCTGACAAAGCCAGAAATATTGCAATGTGTATCAAGTTTATTTGAAATCGGCTCATTGTCGCTTATAAAACACTAATACGACCTATTCTTGAGTACTGCTCGAGCGTTTGGGATCCCTATCAGGTCGGATTGAGGGAGGACATAGAAGCATTTCAGAGGCGGGCTGCTAGATTTGTTACTGGTAGGTTTGATCAACACGCGAGTGTTACAGAAATGCTTCAGGAACTCAGGTGGGAGTCTCTTGAATCGCTACTGAGGAAATTTAGAGAACCAGCATTTGAGGCTCTGCAGTACAATTTTACTGCCGGCTTCGCGGAAAGACCACAAAGATAAGATAAGAGAGATTAGGGCTAGTACAGAGGCATATAGGCAGTCGTTCTGTTTGGGAGTGGAACAGGGAGAGAAGATGCTAGTTGTGTAACGAGGTACCCTCCGCCACGCACCGTATGGTGGATTGCGGAGTATGTACGTAGATGTAGATGTAGAAGGAGATGTGCAACATTCATATACACATTTTATAACATGTATCGATATAGCATCAGGAATACGGTTAGTTGTAGGATGTAGTTACCCTGGCGAGTGCGGTGGCGGGGAAGCGGTCCCAGGTGAGGTGGTGGTCCTCGCCAGAGGACCCGAGGCGCTGCCCGGCGAGAATGCGTGCGGCGGTGACGGTGGAGAGCCCCATGCCGTCGCCCACGGCCAGCACGACGTTGCGCGCCCGCGCACTGCCCCCGCGCGCGTCCGCCTCCGCCTCCTCCAGCCGCCGTCGGATAGCCGCGTGCGCCGCCCGTTGCCACGCCTCGCCGTCTGCCGACAACGCAGCACAGTTAAAACACTGAGAAATGCACTGCTGGTCATTTAAATTGCAACGCTAGGAAGGATACCAACTAAAAAAAAACTACTTGCTGTGCGTATATTGTGTATTAAGAAGAATTCGTGATAAAATTGATAGATGATTGGGGTGTACAGGGAGCTAAATTTAGTACACAGGGCTGCTCTCTCTGATAGTAATAGCGGGTCTAGAATGGCTGGGCATCAAATCGAACTGAGCTTGGGTGACAGATGCAGCTACGTACACTACTGGCCATTAAATTTGCTACAGCAAGAACAAATGCAGATGATAAACCGGTATTCATTGGACAAATATATTATACTAAAACTGACATGTGATTACATTTTCACGCAATTTGAGTGCATAGATCCTGAGAAATCAGTACCCAGAACAACCACCTCTGGCCGTAATAACGGCCTTCATACGCCTGGGCATTGAGTCAAACAGAGCTTGAATGGCGTGTACAGGTACAGCTGCCCATGCAGCTTCAGCACGATACCACAGTTCATCAAGAGTAGTGACTGGCGTATTGTGACTAGCCAGTTGCTTGGCCACCACTGACCAGACGTTTTCACTTGGTGAGAGGTCTGCAGAATGTGCTGGCCAGGGCAGCAGTCGAACATTTCCTGTATCCAGAAAGGCCCGTACAGGACCTGCAACATGCGGTCGTGCATTATCCTGCTGAAATGTAGGGTTTTGCAGGGATCGAATGAAGGGTAGAGCCACGGGTCGTAACACATCTGAAATGTAACGTCCACTGTTCAAAGTGCCGTCAATGCGAACAAGAGGTGACAGAGACGTGTAACCAACGACACCCCATACCATCACACCGGGTGATACGCCAGAATGGCGATGACGAACACACGCTTCCAATGTGCGTTCACCGCGATGTCGCCAAACACGGATGCAACCATCATGATGCTGTAAACAGAACCTAGATTCATCCGAAAAAATGACGTTTTGCCATTCGTGCACCCAGGTTCGTCGTCGAGTACACCATCGCAGGCGCTCCTGTCTGTGATGTAGCGTCAAGGGTAACCGCAGCCATGATCTCCGAGCTGACAGTCCATGCTGCTGCAAACGTCGTCGAACTGTTCGTGCAGATGGTTGTTGTCTTGCAAACGTCCCCATCTCTTGACACAGGGATCGAGACGTGGCTGCACTATCCGTTACAGCCATGCGGATAAGATGCCTGTCATCTCGACTGCTAGTTATACGAGACCGTTGGGATCCAGCACGGCGTTCCGTATTACCCTTCTGAACCCACCATTTCCATATTCTGCTAACAGTCATTGGATCTCGACCAACGCGAGCAGCAATGTCGCGATACGATAAACCGCAATCGCGATAGGCTACAATCGGAAACGTGATGGTACGCATTTCTCCTCCTTACACGAGGCATCACAACAACGTTTCACCAGGCAACGCCGGTCAACTGCTGTTTGTGTATGAGAAAGCGGTTGGAAACATTCCTCATGTCAGCACGTTGTAGGTGTCACCACCGGCGCCAACCTTGTGTGAATGTTCTGAAAAGCTAATCATTTGCATATCACAGCATCTTCTTCCTGTCGGTTACATTTCGCGTCTGTAGCACGTCATCTTTGTGGTGTAGCAATTTTAATGGCCAGTAGTGTAATTCAATGGTGCTACAACTCTGAGCCACAATTCGTCAATCGTAGTGGCTGGTGAGTGGTAGCTTTTCAGTGTTAAAAATGGTTCAAATGGCTCTGAACACTATGGGACTTAACATCTTAGGTCATCAGTCCCCTAGAACTTAGAACTACTTAAATCTAACTGACCTAACGACATCACACACATCCATGCCCGAGGCAGGATTCGAACCTGCGACCGTAGCAGTCCCGCGGTTCTGAACTGAAGTGCCTAGAGCCACACGGCCACCGCGGCCGGCCTTTTCAGTGTCTAAGCAACCAATAACAAAATGTTTACAATGTGGAGAACTGTTGGCCAGGACAGCATTAGAATACGCTCTGTATCGAGGTATGTCACAACACTGCAACATGTGGTCCTACGTTACCTTGTTGAAAAATAGCGTCACAGAGACCTCGAAAACAGGGTGCAGCCACCGACGTTAAAACGTCATAAATGTATCAACAGCCGTCAAAATTAACGGCTATGCGAACGAAAGGAGATTGTGTTCTTTACGCAGCGGCACCTCGTATACATCACAAGTGCCGGGCCTATATGACGCTGACAAATGCTATCTGGCAACCCTCATTCTCTTCAGAGCCTCCAAACATGGATATGTCCATGATATACACTCCTGGAAATGGAAAAAAGGACACATTGACATCGGTGTGTCAGACCCACCATACTTGCTCCGCGCACTGCGAGAGGGCTGTACAAGCAATGATCACACGCACGGCACAGCGGACACACCAGGAACCACGGTGTTGGCCGTCGAATGGCGCTAGCTGCGCAGCATTTGTGCACCGCCACCGTCAGTGTCAGCCATTTTGCCGTGGCATACGGAGCTCCATCGCAGTCTTTTAAACACTGGTAGCATGCCGCGACAGCGTGGACGTGAACCGTATGTGCAGTTGACGGACTTTGAGCGAGGGCGTATAGTGGGCATACGGGAGGCCGGGTGGACGTACCGCCGAATTGCTCAACACGTGGGGCGTGAGGTCTCCACAGTACATCGATGTTGTCGCCAGTGGTCGGCGGAAGGTGCACGTGCCCGTCGACCTGGGACCGGACCGCAGCGACGCACGGATGCACGCCAAGACCGTAGGATCCTACGCAGTGCCGTAGGGGACCGCACCGCCACTTCCCAGCAAATTAGGGACACTGTTGCTCCTGGGGTATCGGCGAGGACCATTCGCAACCGTCTCCATGAAGCTGGGCTACGGTCCCGCACACCGTTAGGCCGTCTTCCGCTCACGCCCCAACATCGTGCAGCCCGCCTCCAGTGGTGTCGCGACAGGCGTGAATGGAGGGACGAATGGAGACGTGTCGTCTTCAGCGATGAGAGTCGCTTCTGCCTTGGTGCCAATGATGGTCGTATGCGTGTTTGGCGCCGTGCAGGTGAGCGCCACAATCAGGACTGCATACGACCGAGGCACACAGGGCCAACACCCGGCATCATGGTGTGGGGAGCGATCTCCTACACTGGCCGTACACCACTGGTGATCGTCGAGGGGACACTGAATAGTGCACGGTACATCCAAACCGTCATCGAACCCATCGTTCTACCATTCCTAGACCGGCAACGGAACTTGCTGTTCCAACAGGACAATGCACGTCCGCATGTATCCCGTGCCACCCAACGTGCTCTAGAAGGTGTAAGTCAACTACCCTGGCCAGCAAGATCTCCGGATCTGTCCCCCATTGAGCATGTTTGGGACTGGATGAAGCGTCGTCTCACGCGGTCTGCACGTCCAGCACGAACGCTGGTCCAACTGAGGCGCCAGGTGGAAATGGCATGGCAAGCCGTTCCACAGGACTACATCCAGCATCTCTACGATCGTCTCCATGGGAGAATAGCAGCCTGCATTGCTGCGAAAGGTGGATATACACTGTACTAGTGCCGACATTGTGCATGCTCTGTTGCCTGTGTCTATGTGCCTGTGGTTCTGTCAGTGTGATCATGTGATGTATCTGACCCCAGGAATGTGTCAATAAAGTTTCCCCTTCCTGGGACAATGAATTCACGGTGTTCTTATTTCAATTTCCAGGAGTGTATGTATATAGAACTGGGACTCGTCAGACAAGACAACGTGGTGCCACTTCTGTGTCCAGTGTTGTGATTGAGCCCACAGTTGTCAGCATCCCTCTGCCTGTTATCGCGTCAAGGGAAGCCGCAACAGATGACGTGGTAACAGTCCGAAGTACTCCATACGTCGTCGCACTGTCCGCGTGGATACTCGTGTTGTTGCATACCAACCCATTCCCTGATTTAAGGGGCGTGTCTTGGTTGTACGATCCTGCATCGTGGAGCAAAAAGTATGTCTGCCCTCTCGAGCGCTGTTCCCGATGGGACTGTGACATCTCGCATGGCACAGAGTGTGGCCCTACCGACCCCCATCGATTTAATATTCGCATATCCGTCGTGCAACGATATAGTGGAATGATAAACCACAATCTCGAGGAGCCACGATCCAGAAACTGCCGAATTCCAGTACGTGCTGGAAGATGTTTTTCCCTCTTAGACGAGGCATAAAACTATAGTCTCAGACAACCGACATTCGAAATTCGGTTTCTGAATGCGAAACCCGCTACGTAATATTAATAGTGTAGATGGCGTTTCTCCTCACTACTTTGTGCGGTGGCGGTGAAATGCTGATCATTTGCACATCCAAGCATGTTGTACACTATACAGTCAATAAGGAATTAGCTTACAAAAATTCCATTACAAATATTGCCATACAAATTTACAATAGTGTTCCATATAAGAAAAAATCATTTCATCATTCTAAGTTTTTAGTAAAACTGTAAGGTCACTCTTATTTTATCACTTTTCCTATCCAGTGGCAGAGTATTTAGAACATGTGAAATACATGACTAAACAGGAAAGTGCAAAATATCTTACTGCAAATAGTGAAAGCTCTCTTGTAGATAAAGCAATCGAACACACACACACACACACACACACACACACACACACACACACACACACACACACACACACTCCTAAGAGACAGTGCACTTATATTCATATGACCTCAAACAGTATAGAATAATACTTATATTAAATTAATAAGAAAGTCTCAGAACCTATTAGAAAACGCGAAGGCAAGCAAAAAAAAAAAAATTAATATAGCGAGACGCGAAAACCTACAACACATCAGACATCACTCTATATCTTCCTCTCCATTCTTTACGCTGTTTTAAACTTGCATAACACTTGCCGATGCGTTACATGTTACCATTTTCTGAAGGAAGCTACGTTATTGACGGTCACGAAATTGTAACAAATCGTACAAAAGAAAATGTGTTTCTGATGGATCTTCAGCGTGCTTTTGCCTTGAAACCGCATGCTTCCGTAATATGCATGTTACAATTTGAAAATTATTTAACCAGAAATACGACATTTCTCGTCATTTTATCACGACGGGCTTTCAAGAGATCAATTTTCTAGTGCTTTATGGGCTTCAACTGAAAGCCAACACGGCGTCTCCAGACTTTCTAGTTAAAAGACATGGCGTGCATGTAACGTAGGTGGCGTTCTTCCATATCATTGGTCAACGTTTAAACGCACATTCAGAATATCTGCCATACTTGATATTGTTCTACACGTTCTGAAAGTCTTCACAACGCGCCTCTTCCACGGTATGAGATCAGAAACTCGGCATAATCGACGTTGACGTTCGAATGCACGCTCCGTGTTATCAGTTAGCCGCCTGGTGCGTTGCGGGCACGTGACGCGGTAACAAAAGTATGTAAGCGGAGCAGACACGGACGGGGGATCACCCTAGAGAAGATATGAGCTGCAAATGGAGAAATTCATTAAGATAAGCGAGTTTGACAAAGGGCAGATTATTATTATTACGCAGAACCTATGAACGAGTATCTCGAAAACGGCGAAGCTGGTCGAATGTTCACGTGCTACTGTCGTGAGCGTTTACGGAAAGAGGTAATATAGTGAAACTACCACTAGGCGCTAAACTGTTGGACGTCCAAGATTCTTCACAGAACGTTGGGTTCGGAGGCTTGTCTGCTCTGTAAAGTAGGATAGATGGTGATTTCTGGCACCTCTGCCGAAAGATCACAATGCTGGTGGACGTACAAGTGCTTCGGAGCACACCGTTCACCGTACATTGCTGAACATGGAGCTCCGCAGCAGACCACCCCTAGGGTTCACATGTTGGCCCGACTACATCGTCAGTTACGACTGCATTGGGCACGGGACCTTCGGGATTCGACCGTCGATCAATGGCAACGTGTCTGCTCTTCGGGTGAATCATATGGTTCAAATGGCTCTGAGCACTATGGGACTCAACATTCTAGGTTATAAGTCCCCTAGAACTTAGAACTACTTAAACCTAACTAACCTAAGGACATCACACACCCATGCCCGAGGCAGGATTCGAACCTGCGACCGTAGCAGTCCCGCGGTTTCGGACTGCAGCGCCAGAACCGCTAGACCACCGCGGCCGGCGGTGAAGCATATTTTTGCTACATTAGGTCGATGCTTGTCTACACGAACGCCGCCATCGAGATGAACGACGGCTCGAAACGTGCAGTGCGCCACAGACACAGGCTGGTGGGAGTATTATTATGCTGTGGGAGACGTTCTTCTGCGCTTGCATGGGACCTGTGGTAGTAATCGTAGACACGCTGACAGCTGCTAAACACCTGCATCCCTTCTGCTTGACATCTTCCCCAACGGCAATGTCATATTTTAGCAGTATAACTGTCCGTGTCTCGGAACCAGAAACCGTGCTACAGTGGTTTGAGGAGCATTATGTTGAACTGACGTTAATGTCTCACCGACCAAATTTGCCTGATGAATTGAAACCCATCTGGGTCACTATCGAGTGCCTACACCGCGTACGCAAATCAATGGCCCGTTATTTACGCGAATTATATGACCTGTGCGTAGACATCTAATGCCACATACCTCCACAAACCCACCAACAAACTGATGGCTCCCTGATACGCAGAATCAGCGATGTATTTCACTCCAAATATGGCCCAACAAGCTATTAAGCTTTTGGTGATAATGTTTTGGCTCACCAGTGTATATGGTCTGATTTTCATTCGTCTCAATCTTCTAGCTGTGTGGTTAACCGTGCTTTATACAGCGCATAGACAGTGTGACACTGGCGTACTGCTGCTCAAATGGATAAAATTTCAACCCGTGTGTCTTTCCTCCATGCGATACCTTGTGTGATCATCCAGTGATAACTATGATGATCACATATCAATGAAGGATCACCACTATGGCAATCGCTAGCGTTTGCTACAAAGGTACTGAAGTATCTTGTGGGGAACACTCTCTTCTCCTCCTCCCTCCATCCCTCCCTCTCTCTCTCTCTCTCTCTCACACACACACACACACACACACATACACTGTCTGCAATAATAGTCATGTATTTCTATTTACTGACACACTATAAAACAGTGTCTACTACTTCTTTACCTTACTGTGTAATATAACCAGTTTCTGACTTGTGCCGATTCATATGGTCACTTATCAAAAATGGTTCAAATGGATCTGAGCACTATGGGACTTAACATCTTAGGTCATCAGTCCCCTAGAACTTAGAACTACTTAAACCTAACTAACCTAAAGACATCACACACATCCATTCCCGAGGCAGGATTCGAACCTGCGACCGTAGCAGTCCCGCCGTTCCGGACTGCAGCGCCAGAACCGCAAGACCACCGCGGCCGGCTAGGTCACTTATCCCCAGATAAGATGAGTCACTGACAATGTGAGCTCTTTCTGTCTGACACTACTACACAGTATGCAATCTAAAATAGCCCCAAAATACGTACCCTTATATAATAACTCAGACAAAACATTTTCGAAAATAATGCTACCTAACACATAATTCAGTTTAAATTACACTCAGACTGTCAGCCTATAATTATCTTAAAAATCCGTCGTAATATAAATGGGGATGTGAGGAGGCAATTTTCAGTTCTGAATCCAGATTGTAACCCTTTCACTATTCAATTTGGCATTGGAAGCGATCCCATCGGTTGTTCGTTTTTTGTGTACGCCAAGTGACTAGTATACATTATGTGATCAGAGGTATCTGGACATACCTATGCAATGCAAAATTGACCTCTAGATGCCACGAGAGTATAAAACGAGGCGGAGAGTATTGTGTTGTCAGTAAAGAAGCAGTAACAGCAGAATGGGTCGGTCAGCAGCGATCAGTGACTTAGAACGCTGACTAGTCACTGGATGTCACCTGAGGAACAAATCCATCAGGAACGTTTCAGCCCTTCTAAGGCTGCCCAATTCGACCATTGGTTATGTAATAATTGTCAAATGGAAAGACGAAGGAACAACCACAGTCAAATCAATACTCGGCAGGCCTCATGTACTGACAGACGGCGGACGTTGGACTTTGCGTGGTATAGCTGTAGAAAATCGTATGCAGCCAGAAGAAAGAATCACTCGTGAATTCCAAAGTGACTGACACAATGACTGTTCGTAGGGAGTGAAGGTGAATGGGGTACAATGGTCGAGCAGTTCTTCGTGAGTCACACATACCCGTAGTCACAGATAAGAGACGCTTGAGGTGGTGTAAAGAGCGGAACCATTGGAAAGTGGACGACTGGAAACAAGTGATTTGGAGTGGTGAATCGCGCTGTGCCTTCTGGCAATCCAGTGGAAATATCTGGATTTGACAAATGACTGAAAAACGTTACCTGCCATCATGTGTAGAGCTAAGTGTGAAGTATGGAGGAAGTGGTGCTACGTTATGGTGGTGTTTTTCGCCGTTAGCTTGTGGTCCCATTATTGTGATTAAGCAAACGCCAAATGCGGAAACACGTGTACTGCGTACAGTAGAGCATTGTGTACTGCGTACAGTAGAGCAACAGTTTGGAGAAGATGACGATTTGTATCAGGGTGACAATGTACGCTGTTACAAAGAAGCATATGTGAGGCAGTGGTTTGCGGACAACACGTGGTTCACATGGCTCTGAGCACTATGGGACTTGACATCTGAGGTCATCAGTCTCCTAGACTTAGAACTACTTAAACCTAACTAACCTAAGGACATCACACACATCCATGCCCGAGGCAGGATTCGAACCTGCGACCGTAGCAGTCTCGTGGATCCGGACCGAAGCGCCTAGAACCGCTCGGCCACCGTGGCCGGCTTGCGGGCAACACAATTCCTGAAATGGGCTGGAGTACCCAGACTCCCGAGCTGAACCTAATGGCACGTCGTCGAGATGAGTCAAAAGGTCGACATCGCTCCAGACAACACCGTGTATCATCAATACTTCCTTCATTTTCGGGTTTTGAGGAAGAAAAATCTGTAGTTCCTCCATGTACATTCCGACATTTCATTAGAAGTGTCCCCAACAGAGTTCAAGTCGTCATGGAGACGAAGTATGCCCACAGGCCATGCTAATATCCACTAATAGGTGTCTGGATACTTTTGATCAGATAATGTAGACTGTGATGAAATCTTTTTTGCTATCTCAACCAGTTTTACTCATTTAATTTACACTCTAAGACAAAAAAATGTTGCGCCATGAAGTAATTACCCAAATGGAATAGAAATCGGAAGATTTCTGTACAGGTACAGACAAACAAATGGATAAAGTTTCAAAAAATTTTGACGATTTATTCATGAGAAGAGATTCAAAAACTGAAGAAATCAATGACGCGTTGGTCCAACTGTGGACATTATGAAAGCAGTTATTCGATTTGGCACTGATTGACAGAGTTGTTGGATGTCCTCCTGAGGGATATCGTGACAAATTCTGTCCAATTGGCGCGATAGATCCTAAAAATTCCGAGCTGGTGGGAGGGCACTGTGCGTAATGCCACAACATTCTTAATTAGGAAGAGATCTGGTGAACTTGCTGGCCAAGGTACGGTTTGACAAGCACAAAGTCAAGAAGTACAAATATTGGCCGTGTGTGGATGACCATTATCTTGCTGAAATGTAAGCCCAAGACGGTTTGGCCTGAAAGGCAACAAAAAGGGGCGTAGAATATCGTCAAGATACCGCTGTGTTGTGAGGGTGCCACGGATGACGAAGAAAGGGGGCTGGTATGAAAGTAAATGGCAGCCTAGACCATCACTCTTGGTTGTCAGGCTGTATGGCAGGTGACTCTCAGGTTGGTATCCCACCGCTGTCTGGGTTGCCTGCAGACACGTCTTCGTTGCTCATCGGCACTCAGTTCAAAGCGGAACTCAAGACAATTCTACTCCAGTCAAAGAGATTCCCGGCAGAGTACGTGTCTAGAGACGCCCTGGACTGCAGTGTGATACCAACCTAACTATAGCCCACCGTGCGGCCCGAAAAACAGCAGTTGTGGGCTAGGGTGCTATTTCTTTACATACCAGGACCCCTTCTTTGTCATCTGCGGCATCCTTACAGTACAGCAGTACGTGGGCGATATCTATGCCTCGTTTTGTCGCCCTTCGTAGCAAGCCGTCCAGGGTTTACACTTCAGCAAGAAAATGCCCGCCGCGAACCTCTTGTCCTCGTGCTTGTCAAACCGTACCTTGGCCAGCAGGGTCGCCGGATCTCTCCCCAACTGAGAACGTTTGGAGTACTATGGGCAGGGTCCTCCAACCATCTCGGGAATTTGGCACAATATCCCTCAGGAGGGTATCCATCAACTCTGCTAATCAGTATCAAGCCGAATAACTGTTGCTCAATTTGTGAAGCTCTTGCTCTTGAATACATCATCCAATTTTTCTGAGCCTGTACCCATTTGTTTGTCTGGCCTCTTCCATTCTATTGCCACTACTCTAAAATTACATTTCTGTACACTAAATACTTGCTGGTCTAGTACGAGTTTCATTATTCCAAAAATCTTTGCTTTTAACCGATAATTCTTAGCTTGGTCTTTACCTGATAAGCTCGAAAGACAAAACCCTTTTATTGCGAGTACTGCATCTGTCCAAAATGGTCCAAATGGCTCTGAGCACTATGGGGCTTAACATCTGAGGTCATCAGTCCCCTAGAACTTAGAAATACTTAAACCTAACTAACCTAAGAACATCACACACATCCATGCCCGAGCCAGGATTCGAACCTGCGACCGTAGCGGTCGCGCGATTCCAGACTGAAGCGCCTAGAACCGCTCGGCCACTGCGGCCGGCACTGCATCTGCAGGGGACGTTTAAAAAGCTGCTTTACTTCTTACAATGATGGTTCTCTGCAATCCTCTCAAAGCCAAAGCACATTTCACAAGTTCAATCTGTGCTCACCGGGCCTAGAACCGTGGGCAAGCAAGTTTATGATAATGTTTGTAACATCTGGTGACAAATTAAAACCTCTCTGCCCAATACTTATAAGATCGTTGCTCGTATACTTTGTCACAATCAGCCATTTGATTTACAGGCGGGTAAAAGCGCTTTCCCGGTGTGCTGACCACACGCCCCTCCTATCCGCATCCTCACTGAGGATGACACGGCGGTCGGATGGCCCCGATGGGCCACTTGTGGCCTGAAGACGGAGTGCAAAAGCGCTTTCCAGGCTTCTCTATGCCACACGCATCCATTTTGCTCCTTCGTGTTTCCTAAATTCATCCACGCACCTCAGATTAGGCCTCAGTATCGGTGTTTTCTCGCGTCTTGGGCTGCAGCAAAGAACTCCCTTGGTCTATTTATTAGCCATTCGCCTGGCTAGATTATCTGCCTCACGCCATTTAAGTTTCATTATGGTGATAATGGCATCTTCCACTCCAATCCGGTCCCTGATTCACTTGTTAATTTTCCTGTCTGTTCTAATAGTTCCCAAAATTCATCTCTCCATTGGTTACTCAAAAAACTTCAGTCTATAAATGGTTTTCGTATTAAAAGGAAATACACACTGATTTAAAGGTTCCTCCTCAAACAGTGCTTTGAAAACATTGTTTATGTTACCAAATATACTGCACCTCATTCTTGCTCTGTTGCTTATTTCTTTATCAGTCTTCAACTGCCCTAAACACAAAATCTCGTATGTTGGCTGTACATTAATTTATTCTTAGTGTAATTGACTATCAGGCCTACTTCTAAACATGTTCTGTTTGTTTCCTTCATTCGCTTTGGTAAATTATTTGCACTAGAGGAAAAATGCTTGCTCACGCTGTCTAACTGACCGCCCAAATAATCTGTTTCGGTTTCCCTTCTTATATTGGTCTCCTGTATCCTGACAATGGATTCTTTTTTAATCGACCTTTAAACAATAAGTAATTGGTTTCTATGGAGCAATTATAAGAATGGGAGATAGGTATAACGTGTTTAGAGGGGATAAAAAGAAACACGTTTTTGTGTGATAAGAATATCGTAGGTGCACCAGTATCCCCACTAGGGATCCGTGAAACTCTTGGCGCCAGTGATGTTCAGAGACGGTGTTCTAACTACCGTGTGATTCATATTGTTTTAAAAATGTTGCTAAAATTTTCGACCATTTACATTACTGCACAACTGGCATCTGTGCGCTAATGATAGTCTAAAACATCCTAAACAACCAGATGTTTCACGAATAATAACTGCAGCTTCAGCTAAAACTGTGACCATCTCTTCTGGAGTGTCTGTTGGTCTCTTGTAACGAAACTTATGCTCTCGCTGTATGAAAATAAATCCAAATGTAGGTCAGAAACATCTGTAAAACAACACTGATCACATGGCAGTTTGAACACCATCTCTGATCATCACTAGCGTCAAAATCTTCGTGGATCCCTGCGAGGGAAGAGATTCACAATTAGAGATGGGCGATGTTCTCTCACACTGATTCAAATAGCCAGATATTTGTAAAGAGTGAGCGATCAGTGACTTGGAAAATGGAGGGATAGCTCATCTGATACAAAATTTCTCTCTGGTGACATTAGTGAGCCGATCGAAGATTCTGCAGCAGGCCGCTGCAATGTAACAGTTCGCCACACCACATGCTTACACCACACGTGTCCGCCATATTCTGGAGTATTGCTGTGTGGTGTTGGATCCGTATCAGATGGGACTGATGGATGACATCGAAAAAGTTCAAAGAAGGGTAGCTCGTTTTGTAACATGGTGAAATAGGTGAAATAGTGCCACAGACATGATACGTGGATTGGAATGGCAATCATTAAAACAAAGGCGTTTTTCATTGTGACGGGACCTTCTCATGAAATTTCAATCACCAGTTTTCTCCTCTGATTGCGAAAACATTCTGTTGGCACCCACCTACATAGAGAGAAATGATCATCACTATAAAATAAGAGAAATCAGGAGCCCCACAGAAAAATTAAAGTGCTCGTTTTTCCAGCGCGCCGTTCGAGAATGGAATGGTAGAGAGACAGCTTGAAGTGTGGTTCATTGAACCCTCTGCCAGTCACTTTATTGTGAATAGCAGAGTCCTCACGTAGATGTAAATGCTGAAGGAAACGGTTCCCAAGGTGCAAAAACAAAAATAAATAAATAAAATCTAGAATCGAGAGAGGGAGGGAGAGAGGGAGACAGAGAGAGAGAGAGAGAGAGAGAGAGAAAGAGGAAGATGCACTATCTGCCATGTGCATTATATGGATTTACATATCTTATTAATGTCGTACAACTTCTCTCAGCTATGAAAAGAATAACAAAATACAGTACCATGTCTACTACAATATAGGAAACCTCTTCGCATTGAAAATAATTTACATTCACTCTTAGAATACAAACTTGGCCAGATGTTGGAAACAGTGTGAAACATTGACATACTTCTGTAGCTCCATAGCCCAGGTATTATGGCTTCTGCACAACGTTTTCCTGTTACTGGCATTTGCATCATTGGTGAACAGCTTTGTAATTCCAGCTTCCTTTGAAATTCCCAGTTTATGGAGCTCCCTTCATGTTGTTTTGGTGCTGACGAGTTTCAGGAGTGTGGCAATGCGTTCTGCAGTGACCTACAATTTTTCCATGTTCGAATTCATTTAGCTCCTACAAATATATTTTCATATAAACCCTGTACTTCTGAGTGAGCTGTTATTACTTATCCTTTGACATAGCATTGCACTCAGAACATGTTGACGATTGTATGAGTAGAACATGCTGCAGTCTTCAGCCACTGCTCACATGGAGCAGAACGCAAAGTGACTCAAGAATCTCTGCTCCCCTCAGCTCACACAGAGCAGATCGCAAAGTGAATAAGGATTCACTCTGCTCTCTGCGTTCTTGGCTCACACACTGATTCAGCTCACAGCTCGCTTTCTTGTCTCAGCATCTCGCCTCTACCAGATATCGTTATTTATAATAATATTGATATACATATTATATAGTTATTTTTATGTATATGATAGTACAAGTATACAATACTTCTTTTTATTTTTTATTAGTTCATTTAACTTGATCAGGGTATTGCCTCCAGGATCGCTCTTACATTGGACCACGGTTTTATACGTAAGTCCTCTTTCTCCATTCCTAGGCATTTGCCTGTCACGTCCTCTTGTGCTGAATTTATTGATCTTTCCACTTGTTCCTTGGTCTTCCTAAATATCTTCTGCTGGTTAGGTAATAATTCATCATTAACTTTCGTATTCTGTCGTCTTCCATTTTTGTGACGTAGTCCCTGCACTTGGTCCTGTATACCTTAATCCGTTCGTTTGAGATTTTTGCTCCTATTTCCTCTCTGATGTCAGCATTCATTCTCCTGTAATATAATGTGTACGCAGCTACTCTTCTTAGCAATTTTATCTCCAGTGCTTGTATTGTTTTTTTTTTTCCGAACTCACTTACACATGTCATTGTCAGCTGCGTCAGTGCTCTGTGAGCATATCTTTACAAAATCAAGACAAATATTCACTGCGAAAGGAAACCAATTCATTTCGAATAAAAAAGGTCAAGATTCACTTATATATCATAATACTATTAATCTTCATCCTTGGGTTCCTATATGCTAAATTGATTGTGAATGAAAACTGTAGATGTGTAAATTAATTACAATTTTGTTATAATTCTTACAGTTTATTTTGTTTCTGATAAAAGTAATAATACATAACATGAATTACACTTATTTTTAAAATTGTCCCACATAAAAAGATATTTAGGATTTTTTTGTAGTATGTTTAATCCTTACAGCAAACGAAACATAGAACTTTTAAATCTCAGAACTACCAGGGACGTAACACAGACTTATTACTCCTCTTTCTATGTTCTTTCAAAATGGGACCAAATTATTAAACGTACAGATATTCTGACCTGAATTAAAAGGTCAAGATACCTTCCTCTCATTTTATTTATTTTTGTGGACGAATGGTGAGTGATGAGTCTTAAAAAATAGCTAGTTCATTCCAGTCAGCTGTTCTGATTCGATCTCCTAAAAGAATGGTTTTACCCATCTCTAGTTCAATGTGACATATTTGTCACCTAAAAAGGGTTTTTTTATCTCCACCATATACAAGAATTCTGTTTACATAGTTTTTTACATTCTATGTATGGAATAGTACAGGTTTCTCATTAGGTCCAATTGCCAAAATGCGATCGTACTTAATACCCGTCCATCTGTGTGACTTGATTGAAGAGTCTCTAGCAGACAAAACAAAGCGTGTCATTTTTCATACAGGAGTCCCCTACGTCAATATCTGTCATGTCAGATTGGATGCGATGGTTGAAATGTATTACGATTTTCCGCAGTAAAATAATATCGCAAGAACGAGTTCAGCATTTCGGCTTTCTGAAGAATTTGGAAGCCAGTATGACACTAAGCGAATGTTATTTAGATTTTATTCCTTTACTGATTTTACGTAAAAGCAGAACTTTTTAGATTTTTCTTTTCAAAACGACCAGCAGTAGTATTTAAAATGTCACTGTAACATAGCAACGTAAAATTATTACTTCGACAATGATACAAAGAAACAAGTGATGCTTGTTCGCAAACGTGTGGTTTTATGTGAATTTGGCGCTGTTGATTACTTCTGCATAAAAGAAACATAAATTTTTCTACGAATAGTTTTATATGTCATTGAAGACAAATAACAACCATTAGAAATATTTTGCGCAGTTAGCTTCTTTTCGCTAACTTGTATTAGCAGTCAAGAGTTGTGTACCATCCGACGTTTATCGCCTGCTATGTACTTGCCAAAAAAGAAAACGAAGGGGAAAAAAGCTCGAATCCCAGAGCGACGTAGACGCCGCTGCAATACTTCTGCCCGCTTGTGTGTGATACGCTGTGTGCTTTTGACGGTCCCTCAAGCATTCAGCAAAAAGAGCAATCTGTCGGCGAGCCCTGGAAATCTCGAGAATTTTTAAATGCACGTATCAGCTGCATGGATATTTCTCCGTATGGAAAAGCGCATATTATTCCCTCCCAAAATGTTACCAGGAACAGGGCTTTTAATGGTGTGCCCATCACTCCGAGATATTTTTAACTAACAAGTTAGGGGACCCTGGAGTGGCCTCACCTGTTCCATCTGAGAAGATATGACAGCTTAAGCGAATTGATGAAAAACACAAAACAGCCATAAATTTGGAAGTAAATAAAGCAATTTTAATCTTTTAGTACGACAGAAATACGTTTAACAAAGACTGTATGGTTTAGTTATATTCTCTTCTTGGAAATTTCAAACAATGCAAGTGCATTACACCTGTTTTATATCTGTAGCAAAGCATGTCTATTATCTTGCATACTTCGTAGCTATTTGTAGCCTTAATTACATTTTATGCTTTGTAGGGATTAATCTTGTATTGTACATTCCATAAAATAATCGCAGCACAAGTATAAAGCTACTGTAACCTACTTTACCAAAAATTGCATCTTTATATTGAGACTCACTCTTTCTATGTCTACACACATACTCCGCAAACCACTGTGATGTGAGTGACAGAAGTTACTTCTCTTTGTGCCAGTTATTAGAGGTTCTTCCCGTTCCATCACATCAGTGCTCGGTAACAATGATTGCTTAAACGCCTCTGTGTGCGCTGTAATCAGTCTACTCTTCCCTGAGCTATACGTAAGTGTTCACAGTATATTCCTAGATTCATCACTTAAAGCTGGTTCTTAAAACGTAGTGAGTTGGCACTCATGGAATAATCTGGATCTGTCTTCAAGCGTTTGCCACTTCAGTTTTATCAGCAATTTCGTGACGCCCATGGGTCAAGCAAGCCTGTGACCATTCGTGCTGCTCTTCTTTGTCTACATTTATGTCTACATCTTACTCCGCAAGCCACCTTGTGGAACGTGGCGGAGTGCACTTCGTGTGCCACTGTTACTTCCCCCCTTTCGTATTCCAGTCGCGAACAGTTTACGGGAAGAACTATTGCCAGTAGGCCTCCGTATATTCGTATCATCGTAACTTTATCTTCACGGTCTTGTATTTCTAGGAGGAAGCAATAAATTTGTTGACTATTCTCGTAATGCACGCTCTCGGACCTTTGACAATAACTCACACCGTGATGCAGAATGTTTCTCTTGCAGCGTCTGCCACTGGATTTGGTTGATCATCTCTGTGACGCTTTCCTACTTACTAAATTAACCTCCAACGAAACACCCCGCTCCTATTTTGATCTTCCCTATTTCACTCCTGTCTGGTAAGAATCCAATACTGACGAGCAGTATGTAAGTATTGATCGAACAAGTGTTTTGTGAGCTACTTTGTTTGTTAATGGACTACTTTTCCTGAGGGTTCTTTCAATGAATCTCAGTCTGGCACCTGCCTTATTCGCGATTAATTTCATGCGGTCGTTCTATTTCAAATCGCTCCGTACGCATACTCCCACGTATTTTACGGAAGTAACTCCTCCCAGTGATTGTTCTGTACTTGTGTTAAGCACACAATAAAGGATCTCTCTATCTGCATTACGTTACATTTGTTTATGTTGAGCGTCAGTTGCCACTCCCTGTACCAAGGGTCGAACTTCTGTAGGTCTTCCTGCATCTCGCTACAATTTTCCGGCGTTGCGAATTCTAGGTATACGATAGCGTCACGAAAAGCTTCATACAAATGCGACGTTATCTACTAGATCATTTATATACATTGCGAAAGGTAATGGTCCTGTAACACTCCACTGGGGCATACCCGACGTTACTTATGTCTGAAGACTTTTCTCCGTTCAAATGACACGCAGTGTTTTGTCTGCTAGAGACTCTTCAATCAAGTCACACAGGTGGCCGGGTATTAAGTACGCTCACATTTTGTTTATTTGACAGCAGTACGGAACTGTATCGAATGCCTTCCGGTAGCCAAGGAACACGGCCGTTACTTCGGCGCCTGCATTTACTGCTTTCTGGGTGTCGCTCGTGGACGAACAGTGCGAAGCTGGGTTTCACAAGATCGCTATTTTCGGAACCCATGTTGAGTCCTACTGAGATCTGTGTGATGTCCTTAGGTTAGTTAGGTTTAAGTAGTTCTAAGTTCTAGGGGACTGATGACCTCAGATGTTAAGTCCCATAGTGCTAAGAGCCATTTGAACCATTTTTAAAATATCCATCTAAAACTATAACATGACCAGGAAATTTACACAAAATGTTCTCCATGTTTCTCCTCAGCTAACTGTTCCGCCACTTCTACTGCTAAGGCAGAGGGTTTATTAAAGCATCCGATGACAACGTTTGATCAACCCTTAACGCTTTTTTTCATCCAAATTTTTTCGCATTCTGCATCAGTACTAATCTCAGTAGATATTATAGTGTCCTTTACAGCTATAAAGACGGTTTCGGCATCAGCGTTCAACCTATCTGAGCGGTATATTTTCCAATCGTATTTAGAATTTCATTTCTATTGACTTCTGGTTTGAGCCAGCTTTCTGTCACTAGTACTGTGTAAGTGTTGCTACCGTTTATAAGCAAGATTTTTTCCGGGACCTTTCCATAGACATTCCACCAATTAACTAACACTATTATAACGTTTTATTTCTCCGATCTGCTGTGACGAATGCTACTCTGGTCTCAGAAGTCATCTTATCGGCCATGTGGAGGAATTCCTCCATCATAAGAAGCCACATATGCATACATTCAATCTCCCCTATAAGTATCATATGGCACGGGTCCCACACATCCGGGCAATATTCTACGATAAGTCGCATAAGTTTTTTTTGCAAGAAATGTCCTTTGTGAACATATTGCATTTTATTACTGTTCTATAAATGAACGAGACCTGCCACCTGCTCTACGAACGATTGATTGTATATGATAGTTCTGTTTCATATCCCTACAAATTAATATAGGCCTATCCAAGTATTTGTATGAGTTGACTGATGCCAGTTGTGACTCATTGATAATGTCGTCTTAGGATACCACATATTTTCGTTTTGTGAAGTATACAATTTCTGAGTATTTAAAATAAGTTGCCAATATTTGCAGCACTTGGAAAGCTTATCAAGATCTAACTGAATATTTGTAACAGCTTTTTTCATTGTTGATAACATCACCATGGGGAAGCCTGAGCTTACTATTAATATGGTGTGCAAGGTCATTAATATACAACACAAACTGCAAGAGTTCCAGCGCACTTCCCTGGGGCACACTTGCCGTTACTTCTAAATCTTTAGATGACTCTCCATCCCAAATAATATGCTGTGTCCTCCCTGTCAAGAAATCTTTACTCCAGGCACAAATTTCACTTGATACCTCATACGATCCTACTTTCGATAACGAAAGTTGGTGTGGTACTGAAAATGGTTTTCGCAAGTCAAGAAATACTGTATGAATGAAAATACCGTTTGAATGAAAAGACGTAATATTCTAAAATATTTATCATCTTACTAACCGGTTTTCGCTAGTTACGCCATCGTTAGATACAAAGGTAAACATATTTTATGTAACCTAAATATTTCTGCATCGCATTTTTATTGAATATACCCTCTCTTTTCGTCGTAAATGAAACATTAACAGCTGTCATATTTGGAAACCAACTGAGACACTCTATAGTTGAAGCATTTTAAAATTTTTATCCCAAAAATGTTTCACAGCCATACATCTTTATCTTTGTACCTGAAGATTACGTATCAGCCGAAAACAGGTTTTAAATATTGTAGAATACTACCTACAACAGTTTAGTGTGTTTTTTTTCTTTCATCATATATATGAAACATTCTACGAAAAACCAACGGAACAGTCAGTTAATGCAAATACTGTATTATTTTTTTACAGATGTGTTTGTGAATGGGACTCCGACGCCGATACTTGTCGCTGGAATGAAATATAACTAAATATAATGAAAACGATAAAGTTTTGCTGTGGGCATTCTGTTTCCAAAAACCTACTTATCAAGTATTTTTACAGACAGTCACACACTTTGCAGCCTATATACGTCATCGGTGCACAGATGAAAAATGTATGATAGCCATTTGGTCGACATTTGGTGCTGTGATCATTCGACAAAGTAACTAGCCTACGACATTTATGGAACGAATTGTAATGAATGGTCATTCTCTGTTTAAGGCACGGAAAAATACATACAGAGGTGCACAGGTAGTTGAAAGTTTTTTTTTCTTGTGTTGTTCACACTGCAATTACAATTTAAGCATAGTTTACTCAACCACAATCTTCACGGAACGACCGAAAAGGGTTACGACGTGCGCAATATTTGTTTCGGTGCAGTGGAGTGAACAGAAGCGCTAGCCCATGTCAACCATGACTTGTCCTAGTTGCGGAAGGCTTTACAGACTATGCATCCGAGACAGACAGATACGTGCGAACTGCTCACAAGTAGTCACAGGTGTCTGTAATTGACACTCCATGCATCTACCTTTTCGTGACGAAACATTATTTACAAATATTATATTTTGACATCGTGTTTTTTATGTTTGCAACTCTCGATCTGATCAAAAATTTCTAATGGAAAATGGTCTCCGACTGAAACCAATTGCATAATAAAAAATCAATTGAGCTGCCGCTTAAGGTGTTACATGATGTCGTATTAATAATTTATACAAGCTGTGAAACACAATTAAAAACAAAAGATGTTTTACAGGAAAAAGAGTATTATGACCTCAGATCAATGGAAATGTGTGCTCTTCACGGTCGAGTCCCTCTTTAGCTTGAAAACTGAGAGAAAGCACGTTTTGATTGTTCAGAATATGTTATATCCACTAAGTGTCTGCGAATGTAGTATTTCACCGACGAAACATGCTGAGGACAGTAAGGTAGATAGAGTATCGTTAAAAATAAATAAATAAAAATTGGACAATTTCTGATGGGTTCTGGAAAGAAGTCCGAGAAAACTGTTGCTCCGCTTAGCACTTCGGAGTGCTGTCTCAGTAACAACTGTTTACCCATACAGTAGTAATTTACAGCTTCATCGTCGTACAAAACCGAGCACATGAGCACATTCGCAGCACTGAGGTTCATGTATTGAAAATTAATGTTATGAATGTCACGAAAACTATAGAAGTTAGGTACTCAAAATAAATTAATGATCTTACAAAAAGCATGAAAAATTAATAACTACTGAATGCATCATTCAATCTTGACAAGCAAGATATTATGTGATAGCTTAGGACACTAGCCATCATGACTGAAACCCACACCCATACACATTTTACATTTTGTTAATTAAGTTAAGGTTTCAGATCCTCATATTATCCACGGTTACACATCAAATGAATGCAGCATGGCATTCACTGTACCACTCCGTACTTAACCATGTAACATATACCTAGATTATTACTCGATTTATAGTTTATTTAATTAAACACTAATTCGGCCTATATTAAAGACAATTGACGTTTGAAACAGTAGTCTGCATATAAGACTTCACACTATCACTGAATAAAGAGCATCTATTGAGCAGATCATCTTTATTGTTTTCCGTGTATTAACAGCTGTCCGCCCCTGGCTGCTGAGTGGTCAGCGCGACGGCCCGGGTTCGATTCCCGGCTGGGTCGGAGATCTTCTCCGCTCATTGACTGGGTGTTGTGTTGTCCTTATCATCATCATTTCATCGCCATCTACATTCAAGTCGCCGAAGTGACGTTAACTCGAAAGACTTGCACGAGGCGAACAGACTACCCGATGGGAGGCCCTAGCCACACGTCATATCCATTTTTTATTAACAACTTTTTCTTTGCTATTTGTTGTAAGTTCGTGTGCGCAAAATTCTTGTTTTAATTGATTATACAAAAGCTTTTAGGACTGTATGGACTGTGAGGAGAATAATGTGTATGATCTGTGGGTGATCGGGAGAGAAAGGCGTTCCATTAAACGTACGCATCATATTTGTAACTTACTTATATTTTGAATGGTGGCCCATTTTCTGTATTTTAAGTATACTGCGAATTTTTGGAGAGGGGAACCGAAGGCTTAAAAAAGTAAGCGAGCAGTCACTCTGGGGCATTCTGTGTCTGGCGGTGAGTCTGTACGGATTGGTCTTGAGCGAACGTATTGCGGAGCTGATAGTGCGGTTTCGTACTTGTAAAAGTGCCAGATTTTGAGCTGCAAGCGGCCACGCGAATACTGTAATTCTCCTCAGTATTTAGTAAAATTCCGAGCCAAGTAGAACTTAAAACTCTGAGAGCTGGCTACAACTTTAACGTATCGCAAGTATTAGATGATTTGCAGCACTAAAATTTATATGGGTTGCATTTTGGAAGTAATGCTGGATATATTGTGGGAATCAGCTCATGATTTCGCTAGTTTTAATATGTTGGTCACCACATTGGACTTCATGAACACTCTAAGACAAAAAACCAACTCACCACAAAGGAATTATCCGAATGGGACGCCGCAAATCGGCAGATGTGATGTACATGTACAAACAAATAATTACAATATCAGAAAAATTGGATGATTTATTCAAAATAACGATCTTCACAATTTGAGCACGTCAATAACGTGTTGATCCTCCTCTGTCCCTTCTTTTCATAGCAGGACCTCTTTTGTTTTCATCCACGACACCCTTGGAGCACAGTGGTACGTCGACGATTCCTACGCCCCGTTTTGTTACCCTTCATGACAAGCCATCCTGGACTTACATTTCATCAAGATAATGGCCACCCGCACACGGCGATAGTTCCCACGGGGCATGGTCCACCAACCAGCTCGTAGTTTTGCCTATTTAACGCGCCATTTGGACAGAATTTGCTATGATATCTCTCAGGAGGACATCCAACAACTCTATCCGTCGATGCCAATCCGAATAACTGCTTGCGTAAGGGGCGGAGGTCGACGCATTACTGATTTGCTCAATGTGTGAAAGTTATTATCTTGAATAAATTACCCAGTTTTTCTGAAAATGTAATTATTTGTTTGTCTGTACATGTACATCGTATCTACCGGTATCCGTCCCATTCGGATAATTCCACAGAAGTGAGTCTTTTTTATTTTTATTTTTTTATTTTGTCTTAGAGTGTATTTACGAACTGGAGAATATTTTGTGTTTCATTTAACGGAATGTATCAGTGATGTTTACGTAGTAAATGGGTTTTCTGCTACCATTCTGGTTACGCATTCAAGCAAACTTTACTACTTTGGAATACTGTTATTATTTTATTTTAGTGTTTAAATGAATTATTGTAAGACCATCGTTTTAACGATTCCACTGCTTTGACTGACTGAATAAATTATCAGTTCATTCAAATTATACCATTTGAAGTTGTCTACATCAGTTATTCAGTTGAATATAACACTTTTATAATTGTAATTAATATTACATTTCATTATAATTTTTTTATAAAAATTCTCATTACTGCCAATATTTGGATAATTAGACCCAAGAATCACAGGTTACAACTACTTTTCGCAGTGAATTTAGTTGCTGGGCATGGAAGCAGATATTTATGGATCGATCCTATGATTATGTCGAGGCGTAGATTTATATTGACCTCTGTGTTGCCCAAATGTGTATAGTGCTTAATGTCGCCTCAGGGATTTTATATAGTAAACACCATTAGAAGCAGTCTTTGGCCAACGTTAGAAACTACGGATAGGGTATCGACTGATTAATTCAGATACTACTTCTCGCCGATAGTAGTACATCTGGCTATATGAGTCTATGCATGATGCTTCGTAAGAAGCATGGATCAACTTTCCCATCAGGCACTGACTGCACTATCTAACTGCAGAACTGTTGAGCAATAATATGTGAAGTGATTACTCGATGTCCTATTGACGCCGGCCGGAGTGGCCGAGCGGTTAAAGGCGCTACAGCCTGGAACCGCACGACCGCTACGGTCGCAGATTCGAATCCTGCCTCGGGCATGGATGTGTGTGATGTCCTTAGGTTAGTTAGGTTTAAGTAGTTCTAAGTCTAGGTGACTGATGACCTCAGATGTTAAGTCCCATAGTGCTTAGAGCCATTTGAACCACTCAACCGTTTGCACCGACTTCTTCCCAGGGCAGCTCCTAAATCGTTCAGTTTATATGCTCTGATAAAACATTCTCTTGGTATATCACATCATGCTTGAATACCTTCGAAATTACTTTGTTCACTTCATCGTATCTAAGGTAGTTTTAGTTCTTTCAGTTAGGCATACTGATTTTACGTCCGATCTTGAAATTCAAAAAAGGTTCAAATGGCTCTGAGCACTATGGGACTTAACTTCTGAGGTCATCAGTCCCCTAGAACTTAGAACTACTTAAACCTAACTAACCTGAGGACATCACACACACCCATGTCCGAGGCAGGATTCGAACCTGCGACCGTAGCGATCGAGCGGTTCCAGACTGTAGCGCCTAGAACCGCTCGACCACTCCGGCCGGCCTTGAGATTCAGTTCATTTTTTAATGCTACGTGTCATTGGCGTAACAGGTAAAATTTTGCATATGTTTTTACTCTATTTTAGCCTTTTTGTTACAGAGATACGGTTTGTTAGACCATATTGAGATCATATCAGTGAATGATCACGTATTTTCGAAAACATTTGGCGAAAAACAACAATCCACTTTCTCTACCGTACATAGAAAAAGAGTCTATATCGCATTTATCTGTGACCGGTTTCAGTTCAAAGGCGGACCATCTTCAGACCAACTCCAAAGTAATTGTCGGGAGTCGGATCCACGACGCAGGATCTGCAGAAGTTCGATAATGTTGCTGGAAAGGTGCAAACTTAACGTTTTAACCATGCACTCTGCTATCGCGGTTGCTCGTTGTACCCTCGTCGAACAGTTTCGATTTTATACATTTACTGCTAATATGAAATGGAGCTTTCTACTAGACTGCTTAACGCAGATAAATTAAACTGTTCTTGATATTCAGTAAAACAAGTTAAGAAACTGAAGTGGAAGTGATTTACACTCTGTTTTTTGCGACAATTATAAGTAAACCAGTGGCTAAAGTAAAGCAGTCCCAAAGTAAGTGAATAAGCTTAAAGAATTTACATTGGTTGTAGACGACGACTGCTTATACATATGGGCCTACAATCGCTACTCTCACCAAAGAGAGTTATGACTCCAGTGGCAACTGAAGATTAATGTTAGTTAATAGTCAGTTATCAATTACATTTCAGCACTGTATTATTCTTCTGGCGTATGAGTGAGAACATCATTAATCTCTTAAAAGTCTAGAACGCTCACAAGCAAACTCGCTAAAACTGTCAAAACACTCGGCCACCCAGTACTGTATTTTTTGGCATATGAATGATATCATCATTAATTTGTCAACGTCCAGGTCGCAATCCTCCAGCTTCAATCTCAGGGAAGACAGTGTCGACGTCTGGTACAATTTGAGAATAATTTCTGGTTTAATTTCGCTTCAAGTGAAAATACGTTCAGTTCGAAACGCAGTGTGAAAGGTTACAAGTCGTACACGTCTCCAAAATGAGTGTACTATAATCGTATATTTTTATCCCAGCAAATATATATCAGGACAAGAAGCTGATTGGGTCTCTCTTGACCACAAATTTGAATTTGTAACAAAATCAATTTTCTTAATATTGACACATCAGTTACAATCGCTTCTCAGTATCAACGAAACATTACTCATCCCACTGTGTTAACTTTAGAACAGCTAAACTGGATATGGGGTTATTAAATGCTTAGAGCTGCACTGTCGTGTGGCTAGACTTCCTACTTTATGATTTTTGCTTGTGGTTCATCTGTAAAATTTCAATTATAAACGACAAAAACAATAAAAACTATATTAATTTTAAATACATTAAAATATCTTTCAATGAAAATACTATATTTCTTTTCCAAATATGCCTTTTATCAATTTTTTGTAGGTTTCTTATTTAGCACCAGCGAATATTTCAAAACACTGTTTTTAGTACGAAATCTTGATCTGATGCATCTGAAACTACATACTGCATATTGCGTCAAAACCTTCAGTAATTCTTTTACATGGTTTAAAATTATATTGTGTAAGAGTAGCCATGTGCGGTCAGCAGGACAGATATCGCGACGTTTCCATAAAATACAACCAAGTCCACAAGGCTTGACCGTAAAGCGGCAATCAATATGCCCGGGACTCGCCGATTTCCGGTATCGATTCGCTCGCTACCTTGCAAAATACTGTTTTCACTTGACAGGCCATACGTTTGTATCGTACTTCCACATCACAACATTTTCAACGATCGAATTTTTGAAGCTAGTCTGTTTACATTCACAGCATGTTTGTAGAAATACAGCTTTCTGGAAAGCAGTATTTTGAACTAAGAAAGAAGTGGTAAGAATGAGGAATATTAGGGTGACTAAGCACGCTTCAAGATTGCAGTTAATTCTGCTGGTTGAGAAAACATTCAAGAAAGTAATATTCCAGGCTGTTGTCTCACTGATAAATTCTAGTACGAATTTTGAAACTTAATCCGGACTATTCATCATTATATTCCCACATTTAAAACTATTTATGTACCAATGCCTTCGGTCAAAACTTCAGTAAAACGCTGAACCGTGAGGTTTTCACACGAAAGCATGCAAACTATCTGATGATTAGATTACGAAATTCGAATACTTAACTGTTTTAAAATAATTTTATCTGAAGTCAGTTTGATACTGGTTGCTTAGTTACATTGCAAGTGTTCTGTGTAACAGGTTCTTAGTAAACGCCGTCATTTAAAAGTAGAATGCTCTTGGCTTTGAATGATGCAATCGGAAAACACTTCAAAAACCTTAATCTCAGTTGCTGAATCATGATTCAATACCCGTGTCTCTCGTTTCTGAACAAGCAATTTGTAGTCATGAAAGCACGATTAGGTAAAATAAATCATTCTGTAAGTTAAAGGCGACGAAAATTTAATTGTAATGGAGGAATAGAATCAAGCTGTAGGAAAAGAAAGAGAAGAAAAGGTAGCTGGAAAACATGGAGTGGAGAAAAGGAACTCAAAGAATTTTGTGTAGGCTCAAATGTTATCATCGCTAACACTTAGTTTAAGAATAATGAAAGAAAGTTCTGTGCGCGCAAGACATATGGAGGCAACGAAATGTTTCAGCAGATTTTAAAGTAAAAAACAGTTCCAGGAGCAGATGAGGACACCGACGATAATCTACTAGTTATGAAATGCAGATTATGTCTGAAGGAATTGCAGAAATGTAAGAAATTAAGGACGTAGAAACTGGATAAGTTGAAACAACTAGAGAATATACAAAGATTGGAAAAGAGCAATAGACAACGACTGAAGGAAAATGAAAGAAATACAAAGAAAGATTAATGAATAGCTTTAACAGATTAAATGTGAAGAGACAAGGTCCAGTAGGAATCACTGGATTACACACGAGATATTAAATCCTCCTAATGAAAGGTGAAAATATAAAAGTGAAGCAGGCAAAAAGGAACTGAGACGTCTAATAAAATGAAATTGACAGAAAGCAAAAATAGGAATTCAAGGAAAGCTAGAAAAGAAATGCAATGGTGTAGAACCATGCCCAACTGCGGGAAAGGTAGATGCCGCATGTAGGAAAATTAAAGAAACATTAGAAGAAAAGAGAAAAAGTTATTTGAAAATCAATAACTCATATGAGAAGCCAATACCAAGCGTACAAGAGAACACTGCTAGGTAAATGGTATGTAGAGAAAGGCAATGTATGGAGAAAAACCTGAAGATTGGATTATGAAAAAGTAAGAGGAAGTAGATGGAAATAAGATGAGGATGCGATACTGCAAGAAGAATCTGAGAAAACACTGGAAGAAGTCCGAACAGTATACCTTAAGTAGACGACATTGAACCGTGAGGTTACTGTTCCATCTGACATGTATGATATTTGAGAGAGTTCAGGGAAAACAAATAAAATCTTAATGATGGCAGATGACACTGCAGCTTTTTCAGGGAATGGAGACTCTTTTGAACAGAGATAATAAGATCAACATCAACAAAAGAATGACAACAATGAAGGAGTGAAGTAGAAATAAATCAGACGATACCGAGGGAATTAGTTTAGAAAATGTGACACTAAGAGCAGTAGATGAGTTTTGTTATTTCGGCGGCAAAATAACTGATTTTGATCTAAAGAAAGCAGATGTAAAATTCAGTCCGGCTTCAAACAGAAAATCGTTTCTGAAAAGGAAACATTTGTTATCATTAAATATAACTCTAAAGCACTGGTCTGTTGACAGCATTAAATGGAAGTAAAACGTGGACAATAAACAATAACGAAAAGATGAGACTAGGGGGCTTCTGAAATGTAATATTACAGAAAAATAAAGAAGATTTCATTCGTAGACCCAAACTGAGTAATTAATGAGGAAATAGGAAGCACGGAGCATTATGGCTCTACTGGACTAAAAGAGGGTTTGTTGATAGGAAACATTCTGAGGCATCAAGGAATAGTTAATTTTGTAATGGATGGAAGTATTTCGGCGGGAGCGCGGGTGGGGGGGAGGGGCAGTTGTAGACGGAGATCAATGCTTGATTACGTCGAACCGGTTCGTGTCTATGCACTTTAGGGCCCATATTTACTTCACATTTTTACTTATTCTAGTCCATACTACCATCTCTGAACATTTGGCGGTGGAGTTCTGGTTCATCCTCTATATGAAGGGATGTACAGGAGCGTTGGCCGCAAGTGGTAATCGTTGCCCGGGGAATCAATACGCTCGTCGACGCCAAAGGCTGCTATAACACCAAGTTATGGAGTTTGAACAGGAGCGAACGGTCGCCATTCGCGAATATGGTTCGTCCTCGTCGTATCATAAAATTGCAGTTTGCACGGCACGTCGCGCTACTACTGCGACGCGTTTGTGGAAGATGTGGGCTAGACCAGGTCACCAACCCAGCAATGGACCTCAGAATGAGATTCCAACACGAAATAGCAGACACAGAGCCCCTCCACGCACATAATGCAAGGAAATGAACATATCAGGAATTTGGCTGGTATGTTAATCTCTCCAGTCATACGGTAGCCGACATACACTCAGATAGAGGCCGTCTGACGTGCCTTTCATCGGTGACACGTTCACAGCCTGCTTGATTCGGAGCAATGACATTTGTTGTTTTATTTCTCTCTAACACGTGATGATTTCCTACCAATGCAGTACGTCACATGTGAGATAAAATTAAATTACTTCTGGTAATTTTTACGGTACACAACAATTTTTTGCAAGCAATAGCAGCAGTAGCTATTCTTCAGATTTCTTTGTTCTTTTATTTCACGAGAAGCCCAATAAATATAAGTAGGAAGGCTATGATTTAATGTGCTGTCTACGGCGAGGTCATCAGATATGTAGTTCAAACACGGAATGGAGAAGAATGAGAAAGGAAATCGGCTGTATGCTTTTTAAAGGTCTGTCCTTGTATTTACCTTAAGTGAATTAGGGAAACCACAGAAAACCTAAATCTGGTTATTTATAAGGGTATTTGGATAGTCGGATAGGTATCTGAAACTTCGTTCTGCCAAATTTTAGTATAGTGTTTTAACCACTATGCCAGGTTCCTTACAAAACATGTAAGCGACTCGTGAAATTTAATCACCTTAAACTACTGGAGATGAATACACACTGCAATGTGATGTACACGGTCACTAAAGTGACACATGCAGCTTCTAGTGTTCATTGCAATCTATCTTTAACGATAACACAAAATATGAAAATGACATCTGCTGCAGTGTTCATTACTACTCTTTACCAGCGCTTGATTTTATACAAAGTCTTTAACGAACATCTGACTGATAGATCAATGGTCTCTTATGAGCATTCTGTAGGGAATATCTGCAAAATATATAGATTAAAACATGGGAAAATATTTGGAATGCCGCAGTACTGTGAAATTGGACACTGTTATGTGAAACCAAGGTAGTGAGAGAAAGATGAAGGCGATACATAGAAGAATCATAGCGATAGCCGTCAGAGGTAAAGGATATTGAAAATGAAAACAGCACAGTAAGTCATCAGATACAAGCAAAAAATATTTTCAAGCAGTAAAAGAATTGTAAACTAATAAACGGCCAAGAAATGATGAAGTGACTGGAGAAATTGCACATGGACTGGGTGATCAAACACACGATTATGTTTTTAAAGTAATCACGGAGATATATAAAACCGGAGAATTTCCAGAAGATTTTAAAACTTGCATCTTAATACCTATTGCAAAGAAACCAGGATTTCTAAAATGCAAAGAAAACTACACCTGAGTCTCTTCTCGCACACGTAGAAAATATTGTCAAGACTATTATACACTGAAGAGCCAAAGAAACTAGTACACCTGCCTAATATGGTGTAGGGCCCGCGCGAACACGCAGAAGTGCCGCCATACGACGATCCAAGGCATCCCAGATATGCTCAATACTGTTCATGTCTGGGGAGTTTGGTGGTCTAAACAAGAAGAGTGTTCCCGGAGCCACTCTGTAACAACTCTAGAAGCGTGTCGCATTGTCCTTCTGGAATTGCCCAAGTCTGTCGGAATTCAAATAGGACATGAATGGATGCAGGTGATCAAACAGGACGCTTACGTACGTTTTAGCTGTCAGAGTCGTATCTAGACGTATCGGGAGTCCCATATCACTCGAACTGCACACGCCCCACACCATTATAGAGCCTTTACCAGCTTGAGCAGTCCCTTGCTGACATGCAGGGTCCATGGATTCATGAGATTGTCTCCATACCCACACACGTCCATCCGCTCAATGCAATTTGAAACGAGATTCGTCCGACCAAGCAACATGTTTCCAGTCATCAACAGTCCATTGTCGGTGTTGATGGGCCCAGTCATCAAGGATATACAAGTGGACCTTCGGCTCCGAAAGCCCATATCGATGATGTTTCATTGAATGGTTGGCACGCTGACACTTCTTGATGGCCCAGAACTGAAATCTGCAGAAATTTGCGGAAAGGTTGCACTTCTGTCACGTTGAACGATTATTCTCAGTCGTCGTTGGTCCCGTTCCTGCTGGATCTTTTTCCGGCCGCAACGATGTCGGAGATTTGATGTTTTATTGGATTCTTGATATTCACGGTACACTCGTGAAATGATCGTACGGGAAAATCCCCACTTCATCGCTACCTCGGAGATGTTGTGTCCCACAGCTCGTACGCCAAGTACGAGGGCAGTTCAATAAGTAATGCAACACATTTTTTTTCTGAAACAGGGGTTGTTTTATTCAGCATTGAAATACACCAGGTTATTCCCCAATCTTTTAGCTACACAACACTATTTTTCAACGTAATCTCCATTCAATGCTACGGCCTTACGCCACCTTGAAATGAGGGCCTGTATGCCTGCACGGTACCATTCCACTGGTCGATGTCGGAGCCAACGTCGTACTGCATCAATAACTTCTTCATCATCCGCGTAGTGCCTCCCACGGATTGCGTCCTTCATTGGGCCAAACATATGGAAATCCGAAGGTGCGAGATCGGGGCTGTAGGGTGCATGAGGAAGAACAGTCCACTGAAGTTTTGTGAGCTCCTCTCGGGTGCGAAGACTTGTGTGAGGTCTTGCATTGTCATGAAGAAGGAGAAGTTCGTTCAGATTTTTGTGCCTACGAACACGCTGAAGTCGTTTCTTCAATTTCTTAAGAGTAGCACAATACACTTCAGAGTTGATCGTTTGACCATGGGGAAGGACATCGAACAGAATAACCCCTTCAGCGTCCCAGAAGACTGTAACCATGACTTTACCAGCTGAGGGTATGGCTTTCAACTTTTTCTTGGTAGGGGAGTGGGTGTGGGGCCACTCCATTGATTGCCGTTTTGTTTCAGGTTCGAAGTGATGAACCCATGTTTCATCGCCTGTAACAATCTTTGACAAGAAATTGTCACCCTCAGCAAGATGACGAGCAAGCAATTCCGCACAGATGGTTCTTCTTTGCTCTTTATGGTGTTCGGTTAGACAACGAGGGACCCAGCGGGAACAAACCTTTGAATATCCCAACTGGTGAACAATTGTGACAGCACTACCAACAGAGATGTCAAGTTGAGCACTGAGTTGTTTGATGGTGATCCGTCGATCACCTCGAACGAGTGTGTTCGCACGCTCCGCCATTGCAGGAGTCACAGCTGTGCACGGCCGGCCCGCACGCGGGAGATCAGACAGTCTTGCTTGACCTTGCGGCGATGATGACACACGCTTTGCCCAACGACTCACCGTGCTTTTGTCCACTGCCAGATCACCGTAGACATTCTGCAAGCGCCTATGAATATCTGAGATGCCCTGGTCTTCCGCCAAAAGAAACTCGATCACTGCCCGTTGTTTGCAACGCACATCCGTTACAGACGCCATTTTAAGAGCTCCGTACAGCGCTGCCACCTGTCAGAAGTCAATGAAACTATACGAGACGAAGCGGGAATGTTTGAAAATATTCCACAAGAAATTTCCGGTTTTTCCAACCAAAATTGGCCGAGAAAAAAAATGTGTTGATTACTTATTGAACTGCCCTCGTATAACTCCACTTTCAAATTCATCTAAATCTTGATAACTTGCCACTGTAGCAGCAGTAACCGATCTAACAACTGCACGAGACACTTGTTGTCTTACATAGGCGTTACCGACCGCAGCACCGTATTCTGCCTGTTCTCTTATCTCTGTATTTGAATACGCATGCCTATACCAGTTTCTTTGGCGCTTGAGCAATCGAACTGAACCAAATTTAGCTGTGTACCAGTTTCGATTTAGACGGTACCTGTTACGACAGGTTGCACACAAAACGCTGGACGTAAGAAAACTGGAATAGGTTTATGAGGAATCTATAGTATTGCGCTAGATTTCAGACACAGGCGAATAGTATGTGAAGTATATAGAACGCAAAGGGACGTTATACATTCAAATAGTAAAGTGCAAGAGCCTTGGATACAGAAGGGAGTGCATCAGGGATGCAACTTGGCACTTGTGTAGCTCAACTTGTATACTGAGAAAGGCACCGATGAGAGTAAAAGGATATTGAACGGTAAAAATCAATGGAGTGGAAATCAAGGTGATAAAATTTGCTGGAGGGATTTCTGTCACTCAGAAAACGAAGAAAAACTGCAGAAAAACTTAACAATAATGAATACCTTCTTGAAAGGAGAGTATAACTTGAAAATTAGTACAACTAGGAACTAAGTTATGATATTCATGCACCAACATATCTCAGTCAACATTGCAGATGATAATATACTGCTCAGGCAAATACCTTTCACTACTTAAGACGTAAAACCACGTCAGACGGCAAACTTTCGACCGAAATAAAGAGCAGATGGACGGAGCATAGCCTTCTTTGTCTCGGAAATGTATAATTTTGGCGCATACGACAAGTGACGTATGTAGGATTTTGAAATGTATTGCTGGAAGAGGACGACAAAGATTTCGTGGACATCAGAGCTCAAAAATGAAGAAATTCTTAGAAAAATGGGATCTCAGTTAATTGGCTACCTCTGGCGATAAAATACCTTTCAGGTTAAGGTAATACGAGGGTGTGCTGGAAAGTAATGCCTCAGAACTTTTTATACTGTTCACGATATCGGTTGACGTATAACATGTCATGCATATTACTCGATCGACTTTCCCGCTTCGCTGAAGCACGTTGCAACCCTCTGCCGCTAGAGGGCTCCGAATTGTAGCGTGTAACATGGCGGTGTGTAACGTAACTATGTCGGTGCGTGAGAAACAGTGTGCCGCAATCGCGTTTTTAACCGCAGAAAACGTTAATCCAATTGAAATACATAGAAGAAGGAAAGCTGTGGACGGTGACGATTATATCGGCGTCAGTAATGTGCGACGTTGTATTGTTCTTGCTCGTAATAGGGAAATGGCGGTGCAACGTGTGTGTGACAGAGCTCGGAGTGGACAATCGCGTATGGCAACCGAGGACAGTCATCGGAATCGGGTTGATGAACTCATCAGACGAAATCGTCGGATAACAGAAAGACAGCTCTCAGGTAAGTGTGGAATATCACGAGAGCGTATACAGGCCATCATTGGAGAACTGCAGCACAGATGTGTGCTCGGTGGGTGGCTCGAATGGTCACTCCTGATGTGAGATGGAGGATATTGGACGTCTTCCAACATTTTATTTTGCACGACGAAAAAAATATCCGACATTTAGTTGCAGTGGGGCATTGAGCGAACTCAGTGGCAACAGATGAAAGTTTGTGCCAGACAGGGAGTCGAACCCAGATTTTCCGCTTCACGCAAGCGGTCGCCTTAACTGCCTCTGCTATCAGTGCACGTGTCCCGTCCGAACCGAATCTCCATATGCCGCATACTACACAGTAGCGCCCTGTCCACTAATACACTTGGTTCAAATGGCTCTGAGCACTATGGGACTTAACTTCTCAGGTCATCAGTCCCCTAGAACTTAGAACTACTTAAACTTAAGTAACCTAAGGACATCACACACATCCATGCCCGAGGCAGGATTCGAACCTGCGACCGTAGCGGTCGCGCGGTTCCAGACTGTAGCGCCTAGAACCGCTCGGCCACTCCGGCCGGCCACTAATACACTTGCTCGCAGCCTAATTGTATACTCGCAATGGTTCGGATACCGTTACGCATCCGCACTGAAATATCCTAACGGCGCGTAGCGTAAATATACACTCCTGGAAACTGAAATAAGAACACCGTGAATTCATTGTCCCAGGAAGGGGAAACTTTATTGACACATTTCTGGGGTCAGATACATCACATGATCACACTGACAGAACCACAGGCACATAGACACAGGCAACAGAGCATGCAAAATGTCGGCACTAGTACAGTGTATATCCACCTTTCGCAGCAATGCAGGCTGCTATTCTCCCATGGAGACGATCGTAGAGATGCTGGATGTAGTCCTGTGGAACGGCTTGCCATGCCATTTCCACCTGGCGCCTCAGTTGGACCAGCGTTCGTGCTGGACGTGCAGACCGCGTGAGACGACGCTTCATCCAGTCCCAAACATGCTCAATGGGGGACAGATCCGGAGATCTTGCTGGCCAGGGTAGTTGACTTACACCTTCTAGAGCACGTTGGGTGGCACGGGATACATGCGGACGTGCATTGTCCTGTTGGAACAGCAAGTTCCCTTGCCGGTCTAGGAATGGTAGAACGATGGGTTCGATGACGGTTTGGATGTACCGTGCACTATTCAGTGTCCCCTCGACGATCACCAGTGGTGTACGGCCAGTGTAGGAGATCGCTCCCCACACCATGATGCCGGGTGTTGGCCCTGTGTGCCTCGGTCGTATGCAGTCCTGATTGTGGCGCTCACCTGCACGGCGCCAAACACGCATACGACCATCATTGGCACCAAGGCAGAAGCGACTCTCATCGCTGAAGACGACACGTCTCCATTCGTCCCTCCATTCACGCCTGTCGCGACACCACTGGAGGCGGGCTGCACGATGTTGGGGCGTGAGCGGGAGACGGCCTAACGGTGTGCGGGACCGTAGCCCAGCTTCATGGAGACGGTTGCGAATGGTCCTCGCCGATACCCCAGGAGCAACAGTGTCCCTAATTTGCTGGGAAGTGGCGGTGCGGTCCCCTACGGCACTGCGTAGGATCCTACGGTCTTGGCGTGCATCCGTGCGTCGCTGCGGTCCGGTCCCAGGTCGACGGGCACGTGCACCTTCCGCCGACCACTGGCGACAACGTCGATGTACTGTGGAGACCTCACGCCCCACATGTTGAGCAATTCGGCGGTACGTCCATCCGGCCTCCCGCATGCCCACTATATGCCCTCGCTCAAAGTCCGTCAACTGCACATACGGTTCACGTCCACGCTGTCGCGGCATGCTACCAGTGTTAAAGACTGCGATGGAGCTCCGTATGCCACGGCAAACTGGCTGACACTGACGGCGGCGGTGCACAAATGCTGCGCAGCTAGCGCCATTCGACGGCCAACACCGCGGTTCCTGGTGTGTCCGCTGTGCCGTGCGTGTGATCATTGCTTGTACAGCCCTCTCGCAGTGTCCGGAGCAAGTATGGTGGGTCTGAAACACTGGTGTCAATGTGTTCTTTTTTCCATTTCCAGGAGTGTATTATATAGGGATGGTGTTTATTCTGTCAGGCATACATGTCTTACCTGAGCGTTCTCTTTGTTTGATGTAGGCCTAATCCACAAATTTTTGAAGAACTCTTGCAACTCGTTTAGAACGTGCATTTTCAGCTTTTCATGGCATAGTGTATAACTCATTAAATTATAGGGGCAAAACTGTAAATTTCAAATCCGGCAGACTATCTCTTGGTTCACTCCAAGGATGGCAAGAAGATACGCTGCTAAAACATTAATGAAGCACTGGATTGTACATTTTTAAATGTCCGAAATTCATTGTATTATGTTTAGTATTGCCTCTCGGTTCGTTGTAAACCATTTTCACTGATAGATCCTCCCATTCCGGCCAAGTTCCAGCATAGGAAGCTGGCAAAGTGTGTCCCACAACACTTTATCGCTCTTCTGTCTCACTGTGGGCACCAGAACCCTTCTCTCCATAGGCCAATGTGTTGCGACTATAGCGACTCCAGTTTGGTAAACAAATACCGAAGCGCAGCTCTCCAACTCTCATCGCAGACAGCATTATGGCTCTGAGCACTATGGGACTTAACTTCTGAGGTCATCAGTGCCCTAGAACTTAGAACTACTTAAACCTAACTAACTTAAGGACATCACACACGTCCATGCCCGAGGCAGGATTCGAACCTGCTGCCGTAGCGGCAGCTCGGTTCCAGACTGAAGCGCCTAGAGCTGCTCGGCCACTTCGGCCGGCGCAGACAACATTACATTCCAGAATAAAGTACGAAATTTTGTTCTTGGAGCAGAATATTCTATTCGGTTAAGTATTAGAACGAACCTTCCTTATGTAATATAGCTTAACGTGCCATTAGCGTTGACAAATTGACCGAATAGTTTGGAGTAAATGGTCTTTTTTTTTCAGCACTTTTAGAGAATGTGTGTGGCTCTTCCTGTAGTCCCTACCACTCTCCATAGGTTTATGTTCTTAAAATTTATTATTTTTTATTGTGTTAGGGGTTTTAAAGAATTAACGTTGCATGTTAAATTGAGCACTTTCTATCTCCTTTTGTCATTTAGTAAGTTTAGAGTGACTTTAAATCTTCGGTTTGCTTTAGGGTTGGTGCTGCAGGGTACCTGATAATCAGGCATAAGTCCTTTAGTAAGATAATCTTGCTATGTAATCTCTCTACCGCTCTCCTTTCAGTTCTCTTGATTATTCTATTTGAAGAACTTCGTGCACGTCGGCGGTGTACATAGAATCCAACAGAGGGCTTTAATTTGAACTGGCTGAATTTTCAACACGATTCACCATGCTCTTCAATGAGATAATATCTTCAAGATTTTTAAATTGTGGAAACATACTTTTCTTTTTTTCAAAACAGCCCAACTGAAGAAGAGTTCTGATGCCTTTGTAATCTGCATATAAATTTTCTTCTTTTTTCTGCCATCTGTGCATTAAAGAAGAGTTTCCTGTACAAATTGATTTCAGAGTAGTTTATTCGCGACGACAATAGTTAGTTTTACTTATAACTTCTTAATTGAAGAGAATCGTTACAGAAATGAAATTGTCTTTTTCCTTGTTGAAGTTTAGATTCACTCTGTGCTGTTTCCATTAATCGATAATGAGGTTAAATTGCCTTTAGAATTTCGCAATACAGACGAAGCACTGTCATCCCCACGTAGAAGAGCACCATCACGTGTGAACGTATCCAACTTCACTCCGTAGTGCAATAGGCGATCATTTATGTCAGTTTTAAATAGGTCGGATGAGAGCTCTAAGCCCTGGGTTATTTCTACCGGAATCGTTTTTGTATCTGATAATTTCTCCTCATAAAAACTACTGTTTCTTAGCTCCTGCAGGAAATTATCGGTAGCTTTCAATAACACTCTTACACAGTAACTTCTCTCAGAAACTTCGTGGTTGTCTCACCTGACTCTTTCAAATGCCTTCTTATAATCGAGGAAGATGTCTACAACACGCTCAAACGAGTAAACATTTGATTATTCTGTTACTGTTAACACATGCATCACTTCGGAGATTTCGTCACAACTGCCCCAGGTTTGTGGGGCCTTCTTCTGTTCGTGGTATTTGGGTTCGTCTGATTATTTTTTCGAAGTTTTTAATTATGTCATTTAGACGGCTTGAGGGTCTGCAGTTTATCTTTGTTTTGTTTGCCAACAGTGACAAATTTATTTTCTTGATATTGTATACGAAAATTGAGCACATAATATTTTTTGAATATCCTGCCAACGAAATAAGAGGCTTTCGTGGCACATTTTAGGGGAATGTTAATTGTACGTGCTATTCTAGTTCTGATTTTATGTTTCTGTTCGTCAAAGTGTGTATTACTTTCGTCAGTGCGATCAGATGTGGGAGATACCCAATGTTCCACTTACTAAGGTTTTCTGTATGTATTGTTATGTAGCATAGTGTTTCTTCCATTGATTTCATCACGTGGAGCGATGTTTACATTAGGTAGGATGCAATTCTTCCCGTAAGTGTTCGCGAAAGTTTCTTTAATGGTAATCTGGTAGAATTTAAGTCAGCTTGAGGTCTCTGTGACCCTCATGGTTTTTTTAGCTTTGTTAATGCTTTTAAGGATAGCTACCATTCAAATTTCATCTGTATTAGAACGTTTTATATTTTTCTTCCCATTGCTTGTTGAGCCATTTTTCTAGTCTTACTACGGAGAACATCAAGCATGGAGATGACCGGAAGTGCTCACCAAAAATCAAAGACAACTGCAACACAGTATGAACCGGTTGGTGGAAACTGGAAGGAAATATGACATGAAAATCAACATCAAGAAATTATGAGAGATGTGGATATCAGAACGGGAGGATAACTGCCAACATTCGACAACTGGAGAATTCGATGCAGTTCAAGTACTGGAGAAGCCTGCTGACAAATGATGCCCGCTACACAAATAATAAAATTCGAGGAAGAATAGCCAGAGCCAAACCCGCATTTAACAAGAAGTGCTACATCTGGAGCATTTTACTGTATGGAGCAGAGACGTGGACCATGAGAGAAATCGAGAACTAGTACCTGGAAAGTTTTGAAACGTGATGCCGGAGAAGACTAGAGAAGATGAAATGGACAGATTGGGTGACAAACGACGACGTACTGAGAAAAATAGGAGAGAAGAAAAAAGGGATCATACACCAAGTCATAAAATGGAAGATCAAAGGAGCTACAGGACGAGTAAGAAGAGGTATTCAAAGTTTGGATAAGATGAAAGATGGAAAGAGATACAGCAGACTGGAGGAAGAAGATGAAGAAAGGTATGATTGGAGTCAAAAGTTCTCCGAACGAAGACATGGACCTACCACTAGGCAGAATACTACATAATAATATAATCTCTCTCTGAAGCAGAAAGTTTAACATCGCGTCTAAGTCGAGGTTATCAAATACTAAACCCAAGTTCTGTTTGAAGAAAAATAGGGAAGAAAATTAGTCGTGTTATTTTGAAAGGAACTATATCGACATTTACATTACTCTATTTAGAGAAACCCTAATCGTGATGACTACACGGGGATTTGAACCCAAGGACGCTCGAATGAAAGTCGAGTGTCTTACCACTGTGGCTCTTAACTATCAAGGCTGTAGCTTTTCATCCTGTGCCATGAATTCCTCTACGGTTTCCATGGTTTCCTATAGCGATTTGTGCGTTTGTGTGAATAAAGGGTAAGGCTTGGTGTCTGTGTGGGCAGTAAGGACTTCGATTCATGTGGCATATTTTATGGCTTATGGGATATGTGAGCGGTGATTTGACTGTCTTTGACAGTATCAATTTTCCTCGTCTCTCTATGGCTATTTTTAAAGCTTTACGTCGATATCGCTATGTTTAGAGCGGTAAGCACCGGTTGGTGATGTTGATTTTTACAGCCTGGTATTCAAAGATGGGTGTTACGTTCTTTGTAAATGCTATGTCGAGAACGGCAGCCTGATGTCTTCCGTTAATGGATATAAATGTAGGCTCTTTCCGATTGTGCACCTTCTAGGTGAGTACGTTTACTTAGTCGGATAGTAGATTCTTCTTTCTGGCTGGGACTGCGGCTCTTTCACAACGAATGCTTTGCATTTTAATCACCGCCGATGAAAATCGACTCGTCTATATTAAAAAAGTTTTCAAGGTATGATCTTGTTAACTGTTGGAGAGGACTTAAGTATGCCACGATGAATGTTTTGCTCCTGTTGTTGGTAGGGTCTGAGACAGATGTTGACTCAGTGTTGCGTATTATGGGTACTTGCTCTTCGTGGTAGAACACGCATCGTCTTAGAAGCACTGCCGTGTCGCACCCTTTTCTCACGTGCTGTTCAATTCAGTAAGTGCGTGTGCATGTGTTTAACCATAAGTGGTTGGTTTCTCTCCAAAGGGTTTCAGTGAATCGCGCTATGGTGGTATTTATGTGTCTAATAAAAGACTCCTGTTACGCTTTATGCCATTGGTTTCCCAAATGGTTATATTTAAGTTTCTGTGCATTATTTTATTATTTTCATGTTAACTGATTTTTCCATCGGTTCCTGGTAAAGCAACATTATAATACATGGAAACCTCTATATTCCTTACGTTGTAGAGGATTAATTTATTGAATTAGCCGGTTTTCGTCTTGCAAAGACATCGTCAGACTAATGATGGCCTCGTGAGCCGAAAACCGGTTAACTCAATAAAGTAATCCTGAAGAACATAAGCAATACAGTGCTTTTTATTTATTATTATTGTCACGTGGCTTCTACGATACTATAAGTTTCTGTTTTCTCGCTTACGTTTAGTGTTTTCTGTGCAATTTTTTGATGATTTTCACGTTTTTTCGCATTTAAGAACAATGCGAGAAGGACAATAATTTCTCCTATGACGCTATCAACTATGGTGTCTACGCTTACTTGTGATACTTTACTTCGTCCAAATCTGTTAGTGGGTATTTCCTTTGGTTCGGTAGCTTTAACTGTTGGTCTGCCTATTGCAGTTGTTCGTTGACTGATTTTTACCCTGTCCGCCACTGGCTGTATGTGTAAAGTTTGTTCGCTCCCATCAATTCTCTGTAACTCTTTTGGTTTGTAGTCGCAACCATTTTTCTATATTTATTCATTTGTTGTTTTCTGGTGATGGGTTCATCCTTCCAGGAGGTGAAGTGTATTTTCGCTATGTAAGATAAAGTGACTTCTTGATCAGCGCATAGTTTGCAATATAGAGAGAAGGTCTCATACAAACTATATATAGGCTTCTATGTCTGTAAGGCATCTGATGGTAGTTGTAATAACCACGGTCCCTTTTCACAATACGATTAGCTGTTCTTCGTTTCGTTGTTTTCTATGGTTACTCTTACCGTAAGATACACCTCTCTGTGTATTCTTCCCGGGTCATTCCCTTTGTCAGAGTCATGGCAAATACCGATAATGGGATCAATTATTTGGTGTCACTGTCCCTTGTTTCAAACTGTCTATTACAAGGTATTTCCTTTCACGAAGCTCCAACAGAAAATCTCTTTAGTATCCATAATTTCCTGTCTCCTAGATTTTGTTTGTTATAAGAGAGTAGGCGGTTTGTTTCTAGGAATTATTTCGTCTCTCTGTAACTCTCCTTTTCCTTGAAACCATACATGCGTGGGTACCATTATACAGTGCTGTCATAAACAGTCTGAAATGCATGTAAGCCTGTTGCAAGGTAGTTTGTCCTGCGAAATAAGTATTAAGAAAACAATTCGATGCGTTGCGCCATTTCCTATTTAATTAAATGGTTCAAATGGCTCTGAGCACTATGCGTCTTAACTTCTGAGGTCATCAGTCGCCTATAACTTAGAACTAATTAAACCTAACTAACCTAACGACATCACACACATCCATGCCCGAGGCAGGATTCGAACCTGCGACCGTAGCGGTCGCTCTGTTCGAGACTGTAGCGCCTAGAACCGCACGGCCACTCCGGCCGGCCCTATTTAATTAGCATTGACGTTAGGCAATCAGGTCGTTGCGGTCGCAAATTGAAGCACTTGGAAGCGCCAAAATGCGGTAATTCGCAGACATATATGGGTCTGGAATCGCATTCGGGAAGATGACGTTTCAGACCCACGTCCAGCCATCCTGACTTAGGTTTTCCGTAGCTTCCCTAAATCGCTTCAGGCAAATGTCGTGATGGTTTCTTTGGCAGGGCACTGCCGACTTCCTTCCCCGTCCTTCCCTAGTCCGATGGGACCGATGACCTCGCTGTTTGGTCCCTTCCCCCGAATCAACAAACCAATTACTTGCTGATATGCTCATTACCAATTAAACTGTGCCTTTTTCAGAATTGGTACATTTAAGCTAGGTGAGCAAAAACTACGTTTGTTCGGTTTAAGGAACCCAAATGAAGACACATTTGGCGACACTATCTCTGGCAGGCTGCTTGAATTTGCGCGCTCAACGACCTAATTGGCTAACTTCAATGTTAATTAAATCGTAGACCGCACAACATACAGAATTTTTTGATAACAGTTATTACCAGGACAACCTACTCTGCAGTACCCTTACAAGCTTTTCACAGTATTTCTGACCACCCTGCATAAACCAAATAAGGATCCTGAGTTTGAATGTTTGACAACATTGGTCAGTTGAATAGCGATATGACATACAACCAATTGATCTGCGGCCTAACGTTGTTCGAAATCTAATGTCTGACCATTTGCTTCTCATTATCGGACTGTTCTAGTAAGTTAACATACGCCGCTTTAGAACTGTACATCATTTGGCTTTAGTTTTATTCTACGAAACACCTCCCGTTGGTGTGACCATTTCCTTTTCCTGCCTTATTGCTGCTTTCCTTTTTGGGTTTGCCAGTTATGGATCCGTCCATGTCCATAGAAGTTTCAGTTTTTGTAATTTTTGTTTATTGAATTACAGGATTCTGAGATCCGCTGTAGGTGGATAGGGACGATGTATCTTGTTTCTTGTTACTTGTTGCCTTTGTTTGCTCTCGTCTCTGGTGTCAGATACTGCGTCGCTGTCAAGTGACTTCTACGACATTTCTGGAGAGGACTAAACTATGGCCTATTCTTTCACTGATTCAGTGGACTGTGGGTTATATCTACGTCCTTGTCCGAGTCGCCGACAAGCCTTGTTTTTTAATCGTATTCGCTTCTTTGTAAAAATTTTATCTTCTCACGTATTTCAGTATCCGAATGGAATTGTATCTTCTCAGAGGGGTCTATTAGAATCTAGGTCCTTTTTGCAGGGCTGATTTATTGTGTAGGTGTTCTAACAACCCTACCACAACAAAGGTCAAAATTTTAATAACGATTGTGGTGTTGCTAACGCTGCTAAATACTGCATTATCGGGCAACAACAGTCATATTATGTGGCAGGTGTCATTAGAGCACAGTTAAGTCATTTCATATAATAATGAAAAAACTAGGCACTCATCTTGTTGTGTTTCCCACGCAGGTCTCGTCGTAAAATCATGGCTCAATCGTTGAAAATCTAGGTGATTATGATTCCAAGCTCGGATGCAAAGAGGCCTAGGTTTTATTCTGCTATATTCAAAATTTTTGTAGATGCGCTTCTCAAACCATTCTTGGAGATTAAACCTTTCAAAGTTAGCGCAATAGTGATGTAAAAAATATAATGAGCACTCCCAATTTAAGTTACACTTCCTTTTAATTGCTTTTATTTCAATATCACGTAACATACAAAACATACTTGAAAACATCTTCCTCACAGTCAATGTTAAAGTTCACATTTTATAAGCTGACGACAATATTCGTCTTTCCAACATGACGTCCACGACTTGACTTTCTCAAGGTCCGACTCTCTAACAAGTTAACAACTAACTAACTAACAATCGCTTACGCGCCCAAAATCAGAGTTACAAGTACGTCAAAGATCATAGTGACAAAAGAAAGAATACACATAAGAATAATATCATTGCAATATAAACATATCGATGTATCACAAATGAAATCAAATCTGAATGTTGTCTCAGAAATATGTTAACTACTTTACAAAAACACAGTAAAATATTACTGGTATCGAGAGGTTCAGGTGAGCTGCCGTAATGGTTGCGTAATTCAAGTACCATTACAGTGTGTTCAGCAGTTTACGCGGTGGAGTACTGTGAGGGTACGGTCACCGGGGCCCTGCTTCCTGTTCCCTCCGCCATTCTCGAGGTTGTCTGCAACCGTACATCGGCCTGGGAAGCCACTGGCTGGCCCAGCCGCAGCACGAGCACTCACTTCGCAATGCTGTGAATCCCTGATATCTGGGTTAGTTACAAAACAACTTAAACAAGTGTAAGATATTGTGCACAAGAACGCAGAGATATGCATTACTGTTTGAATACGATTGCAGAACAATTCCTGGAAGCAGTCACATCCACAAAATATCTTGAAGTATGAGATTTAAAGTGCAGCGTCCACATACAATTTATCGTAGATAAGGCTGATGGCGGACTGTGATTCATTCGAAGAATCCTCAGGGAATGATGTTCATCCGCAGAGGAGGTAGCTTGCAAATCCCTGGTTCCACCAGTTCCTGAATATTGCTCGTCAGTCTGAGATCCGCACCAAATAGGATGGATAGAGAAGATAGAGAAAATCGAAAGAAGAGCAGCGTGTTTTGTTATAGGTTAGTCTAGTGAGCGTGATAACATCACGGAGATGCTCAGCCAGATACAGTGGCAGACGCTACAAGAAAGTCGTTCTGCATCTCTGTGTCATTTACCGTTAAATTTCCGAGAGCCTACGTCCCTAGATGTGTCAACCAATATACGAGGAACAGTCAAATATTTCCAGGAATTTCGTTGTAATTACTTATTGCTGCAATATAGGTACAGCAGGCCAGAGTGGCCGAGCGGTTCTAGGCGCTACAGTCTGGAACCGCGCGACCGCTACGGTCGCAGGTTCGAGTCCTGCCTCGGGCATGAATGTGTGTGATGTCCTTAGCTTAGTTAGGTTTAAGTAGTTCTAAGTTCTAGGGGACTGATGACCTCAGAAGTTAAGTTCCATAGTGCTCAGAGCCATTTGAACCATTTGAACTAATATAGGTACACATTTACATAATCGCTTTCAAAATAGGCTCCTTCAGCACACACGCGCTTGTTCCACCCCTTCTGCCACTGCTGTAAACAACGATGAAAGTCCTCTTTTTCTATCTTCCGAAGTTCGGTCGTCTCGTTGATTTTGATGTCTTCCATAGTGGCAAAATGATTACATTCGAATCCATTTTAATCTTGAGGAAGATCCAGAAATCAACCGGTGCTAAATCCGGTAAGCAGGGAGACGAATAGACGAGTGGAACGCTCGCTTCCGCGAGCCATGTACCCACAACAAGTGATGTGTGAGAGGGAGCATCGTCGTGATGCATTATGCATCCTTCTTGCAATTTCGTGGGACGTTTTCTTAGGTTTACCTCCCTCATCGTTTCAAAAAGGTCCAATATCAGTTTGTCCAGCTGATAGAAACTCATGGTGTACGAAATCTTCGTTGTCGAAGAACGCAATGAATATCACTTCTGTTTTGGATTTTATATGAGGTGCTTTCTTTGATTGAGGAGACGACGTTATATGCCATTCTGATGACGGCCTTTCTTGCCGCGTGTCGTAAGCGACCACCCAGCTCTCATCACCAGTAACGATAGTATCAAGAAACGTGGGATCTTCTGAGCTTTTTTCAAAACATTTGGCTGAAGTCAACAAACGAATTTCCTTTTGATCAAAGTCAGCAACCGCAGGACAAACTTTGCACTGACAAGTTTTATCTTCAAATTATCAGACAGGCTAACGTGGAAGGATCTACAATTCTTGTACGAATTAGTCGATGGCCAATCATCGGTCAGATGTGATTAACTGATCTGCTCGACCATTTTTTTCGTTTCTGGAGTTTGATGGCCTTCCTCTGCGGTCTTCGTCTTCTAGCGTACGCAGAGTAAAGTCTATGATTTTCTCAACACGTTCTCTGCCCCGTGATGACTGGGTGTTGTGTGCTGTCCTTAGGTTAGTTAGGTTTAAGTAGTTCTAAGTTCTAGGGGACTGATGACCATAGATGGTAAGTCCCATAGTGCTCAGAGCCAATTGAGCGAATTCTCAACACGTGTAGTCTGTGTCGCTGTCGACTGCAAACTGTTTGATCGACAGCGACTGTTGAGCTGTGCATATTATACTTTTTTTATCATTCTCTACCATTGCCGCTAGAGCAGTCCCCCTGTAGTAGCGTCAGGGTGTTTATAACCAAATATTTGGTGACCTGGGAATGGAGCAGAGAGTGTCTCAGTTAGGAATTGTGTGAGGGGAAGAAAGGAAGGAAGATTAGTGTTTAACGTCGAAGTCATTAGAGACAGAGTACAAACTCTGATCGTTTCAAGGATGGAGAATAATATCAACCGTACCCTTTGAAAGGAACCATCCCAGCATTTACCTGGAGCGATTTAGAGAGATCACTGTAAACCTAAGTCTGGAGTGCCAGTGTGTTAACCATTGCGCCATCTTGCTCGGTTACTTCGAGGGAACTTCCCGTTCCGGTGTTTTACGTGCAAACAAGGGAAAGTTACCGTAAACCTTAGTAAGAACCGAGGTTGGGAACTCTTTTTTCAGTTTAATTCTGGTACTATATGCCCACACAAAAAGTGAGAACCGGTGCAAATGCAAATGAAAATATAAGTATTAAGTTATTTGTTTTTATGAAAACAGAGAAACATGGATGACTTACTTGACATAGGCAGTATCCGGAGATAGCAGTATCCGGACACACACCTATGTAGTGCTGAACTGACCACTAGGTGTCACGAGAGGCAGACCAACCAGCACAAAAAAAAAAGCCGAGAAAATTGTGTCTTCGCTAGAGAAGCATTAATAGCAGAATGGTTTGGTCAGGAGACACTGATTTCAAACGTGGACAACACGTTGTCACTGGATATCATCTGAGTAACAAACCCATAAGGGACATTCCAGCCCTTCTAAAGCCACCCAAGTACACTGATTGTGATGTGACTGATTGTGTAGTGCCAACAGTGAAGTACGGAGTAGGTGGTGTTACAATATGTTTTTCGTGGTTAGTGTGTGGACCCCTTACTGCATTTAGGAAAATGTTAAGTGCAGAATGATATGAACACATTTGAAAGCATTGTGTGCTGCGTAGAATAGTGGAACACTTAGGAGACGATGTTTCTATCGACATAAAAGTGCATCCAATCACAAAGCAGGGGCTGTGAGGCAATGATTTGTAGAAAATAACATTCCTAAAAAGGACTGGACAGCCCCGATTCCAGAGCTTCACCTAATGGAAGACTGGATGAGTTAGAACGCCGACTCCGCTTCAGATCCCAGCGTCCACCATCGCTACCCTTCCCGATTTCTGTTGTTGAGAACTAACGGCCTGCCATTTCTCCACAGACATTCAGACACCATCAGCAGAGTTCAACGTGTCATTAAGGCAATGGGTGGACATCTCCCATCTTAATGTCAACTAATAAATGTCCAGATACCTTTCATCAGATAATATAAACGGCCCAGTCATATTAATGTGACAACCGTCTATGTTCGACATCAACGTACAATAACCACCACAGATGCCATGTTGAAGCACTAGCAGTGTAGGGTACATAAAGCATGTCGGGGGATCGTGAAAATTGCGCAGTTGTTGTAATGCTGAAACGGAGCGATTTATGTGACGTCCAAAAGGCATGATCATTGGCTTCCGGGCCAAGGGTGGAAGCATTTTCGAAGTGGATAAGTTTGTAAACTGTTCGCGTGACGGCCGTGGTTAAAGTATACTGTGCATGACGAAATGGCGCTATCCAAAACCGGCGCCGAGGCAACTGTGGCGCACCACGGGCCAGATGACAGTGGTGAACAACGGCTTGGAGACGTGTACGGGCGAATAGACGTGTAATTGTTGAGCCATTGAGTGACGACAGGTGGCTTTTTCAGATGAATCACGTCTTGTGCTCCATCTGATAGATGGCGGTTGGCGTATACGGCGTGAAACGTCTGAAAGCAAAAGGGTAAAGGCCAGAAGAGGGAGCGTTATGGTCGGGGGAATGTTTTCGTGGCATTCCCTGGATGATGTCGTCATTCTGGAAGGCACAGTGAGTCAATACAAGTATGTATCTATCCTTGGGGTGATGTCCACCTGCACATACAGTTCGTTTTTCCTCAGCACCATGGCATCTACCAGGACAATGCAACATGTCACACTACACGAAGGAAGGTGGACACAGGAGCCCTTACGTGGAGAAGGAAAGGGATTTCATAGTAAGCTGTCAGGTGGATTTCTAGGCGGATTTCATCTCAGGTAGGAAGAGGTGGTTAAAGTTTCACTTGGAAAGGATGCGGGGAGCGTGTAAGTCTAAGGTTTGGCAGCAGACGCCTAGGGCTAATAATCGGTTATGAAACTACACTCCTGGAAATGGAAAAAAGAACACATTGACACCGGTGTGTCAGACCCACCATACTTGCTCCGGACACTGCGAGAGGGCTGTACAAGCAATGATCACACGCACGGCACAGCGGACACACCAGGAACCGCGGTGTTGGCCGTCGAATGGCGCTAGCTGCGCAGCATTTGTGTACCGCCGCCGTCAGTGTCAGCCAGTTTGCCGTGGCATACGGAGCTCCATCGCAGTCTTTAACACTGGTAGCATGCCGCGACAGCGTGGACGTGAACCGTATGTGCAGCTGACGGACTTTGAGCGAGGGCGTATAGTGGGCATGGGGGAGGCCGGGTGGACGTACCGCCGAATTGCTCAACACGTGGGGCGTGAGGTCTCCACAGTACATCGATGTTGTCGCCAGTGGTCGGCGGAAGGTGCACGTGCCCGTCGACCTGGGACCGGACCGCAGCGACGCACGGATGCACGCCAAGACCGTAGGATCCTACGCAGTGCCGTAGGGGACCGCACCGCCACTTCCCAGCAAATTAGGGACACTGTTGCTCCTGGGGTATCGGCGAGGACCATTCGCAACCGTCTCCATGAAGCTGGGCTACGGTCCCGCACACCGTTAGGCCGTCTTCCGCTCACGCCCCAACGTCGTGCAGCCCGCCTCCAGTGGTGTCGCGACAGGCGTGAATGGAGGGACGAATGGAGACGTGTCGTCTTCAGCGATGAGAGTCGCTTCTGCCTTGGTGCCAATGATGGTCGTATGCTTGTTTGGCGCCTTGCAGGTGAGCGCCACAATCAGGACTGCATACGACCGAGGCACACAGGGCCAACACCCGGCATCATGGTGTGGGGAGCGATCTCCTACACTAGCCGTACACCACTGGTGATCGTCGAGGGGACACTGAATAGTGCACGGTACATCCAAACCGTCATCGAACCCATCGTTCTACCATTCCTAGACCGGCAAGGGAACTTGCTGTTCCAACAGGACAATGCACGTCCGCATGTATCCCGTGCCACCCAACGTGCTCTACAAGGTGTAAGTCAACTACCCTGGCCAGCAAGATCTCCGGATCTGTCCCCCATTGAGCATGTTTGGGACTGGATGAAGCGTCGTCTCACGCGGTCTGCACGTCCAGCACGAACGCTGGTCCAACTGAGGCGCCAGGTGGAAATGGCATGGCAAGCCGTTCCACAGGACTACATCCAGCATCTCTACGATCGTCTCCATGGGAGAATAGCAGCCTGCATTGCTGCGAAAGGTGGATATACACTGTACTAGTGCCGACATTGTGCATGCTCTGTTGCCTGTGTCTATGTGCCTGTGGTTCTGTCTGTGTGATCATGTGATGTATCTGACCCCAGGAATGTGTCAATAAAGTTTCCCCTTCCTGGGACAATGAATTCGCGGTGTTCTTATTTCAATTTCCAGGAGTGTATATAGTGGTTGGCGTCAAATCTACGGAAGTGCAGTTAATGCAAATGTCTTCATTGCGGAAGAGGAGGGAGGGGAAATTAATAAGTTCATACAGGATCCTACAGAGGGATGGCAGGAGATGTGGAAGGCAAGGCGGACTACGTGGTGATTGAGGATTTGGAGAGAGTGTTGAAATTTTCGGTGGAGCGCGATGTACTTTTTCATCTTTTATTTACATTCCCACTACTATGATTGAGCTGGCATTGCAATATAAAAGTTTTGTAATTTTAATATAAATAACATTGAGAAGGTGAAAGTAGTACTGATGTGTATGACAAAATGATGGTGATGTGATACATACTTACTTAACTGCCGCCTGCTTCACGTCTGCTGTGCAGCGAGCTACCTTAATTTAAGTATTAACTGTATTTTTCTTACTTGTCACTTCTTCTTCCGTGTGTATTTGCTTTTAGGAAGCTTTAATTTTCGAGTGCTCTTAATAGTGTTCCATAGATTTCGTGTTTGTTTTGAATACAGTCAGAGAGAGTCCCTTTAGTCAGCCATAGTCAGTGTCAGTGTCGTCGTAACTGCCGCCTGCTTCACGTCTGCTGTGCAGCGAGCTACCTTAATTTAAGTATTAACTGTATTTTTCTTACTTGTCACTTCTTCTTCCGTGTGTATTTGCCTTTAGGAAGCTTTATTTTTCGAGTGCTCTTAATAGTGTTCCATAGATTTCGTGTTTGTTTTGAATACAGTAAGAGAGAGTCCCTGTAGTCAACCATAGTGCCAGTAGTGCTAGAGTTTGTTTTCAATACAGTCCAGAGACAGGTAGTGCTATTTTCATTGTTTTCTACAAGAAGTGGCTAGCAACCACAGTTTAGTGAATAAGCAGCCGCCTTTAGTGCATTAGCAGTCTAGTTAAAGGTTGATTAACTCTCTTCAGTAAATTGTTTCCTTAGGATGGATAGGATGTGTGACTGCTGTGTACGGACGCAGGAGGAGCTGGCCAATGTTCGCGAACAGCTGAGCGTGTTGATGGCCGCGGTCAGCCGTCTTCAGGCTGCTGCCTCGGAGTGTAGCGGCAGTGGGGAGTCTGGTGCGTCGCAAGGTACACCCCAGGTGTTACATGCTTCACCCACTGTCCCTGCTGTCGAGACATCTTCGCGGGTACCGGGCGCGGTTGGGCCACCCTCTCCCCAAGAGGAGTGGCGGGTTCAGCGGCGTTCGCGGCGCACGAGGCGGAAGGTCAATGTGGAGGCTGGCCGTGTGGCATCGCCCGCTCTGCCTGTGAGGGGACATGTGGCTGCTCCTTCAGCAAGGTCCGAGCAGGCACACGGGGGGAGGGGTTTATTAGTTATTGGGAGCTCCAACGTTAGGCGGGTGATGGAGCCCCTTAGGGAAATAGCGACAAGGTCGGGGAAGAAGGCCAGTGTTCACTCTGTCTGCTTGCCGGGGGGTCTCATCCGAGATGTGGAGGAGGCCCTACCGGCGGCGATAGAGAGCACTGGGTGCACCCGACTGCAAATTGTTGCTCATGTCGGCACCAATGACTCCTGCCGTCTGGGTTCAGAGGTCATCCTCAGTTCGTACAGGCGGTTGGCGGAATTGGTGAAGGCGGAAAGCCTCGCTCGCGGGGTGGAATCAGAGCTAACTATTTGTAGTATCGTTCCCAGAACCGATCGCGGTCCTCTGGTTTGGAGCCGAGTGGAAGGCTTAAACCAGAGGCTCAGACGATTCTGCGGAGATCTGGGGTGCAAATTTCTCGACCTCCGCTATCGGGTGGAGAAATGTAGGGTCCCCCTGAATAGGTCGGGCGTGCACTACACGCCGGAAGCGGCTACAAGGGTAGCGGAGTACGTGTGGAGTGCACATGGGGGTTTTTTAGGTTAGAGAATCCCCTCCCTAGGCCCGACAAGACGCCTCCTGAGACGCGGCATGATAGGAGTAGGCAAAATGCAACAGGGAATAACAATATTAATGTGCTAATAGTAAACTGCAGGAGCGTCTATAGAAAGGTCCCAGAACTGCTCTCATTAATAAACGATCACAACGCCCATATAGTACTAGGGACAGAAAGTTGGCTGAAACCAGACGTAAACAGTAACGAAATCCTAAACTCAGATTGGAATGTATACCGCAGAGACAGGCTGAACAGTGAAGGGGGAGGCGTGTTTATAGCGGTAAGAAGTGCAATAGTATCGAAGGAAATTGACGGAGATCCGAAATGTGAAATGATTTGGGTGAAGGTCGCGGTTAAAGCAGGCTCAGACATGGTAATTGGATGTCTCTATAGGCCCCCTGGCTCAGCAGCTGTTGTGGCTGAGCACCTGAAGGATAATTTGGAAAATATTTCGAGTAGATTTCCCCACCATGTTATAGTTCTGGGTGGAGATTTTAATTTGCCGGATATAGACTGGGAGACTCAGACGTTCATAACGGGTGGCAGGGACAAAGAATCCAGTGAAATTTTTTTAAGTGCTTTATCTGAAAACTACCTTGAGCAGTTAAACAGAGAACCGACTCGTGGCGATAACATATTAGACCTTCTGGTGACAAACAGACCCGAACTATTTGAAAAAGTTAACGCAGAACAGGGAATCAGTGATCATAAAGCGGTTACGGCATCGATGATTTCAGCCGTAAATAGGAATATCAAAAAGGGTAGGAATATTTTTCTGTTTAGAAAAAGTGACAAAAAGCAGATTTCAGAGTACCTGTTGGCTCAACACAAAAGTTTTGTCTCAAGTACTGATAGTGTTGAGGATCAGTGGACAAAGTTCAAAACCATCGTACAATATGCGTTAGATGAGTATGTGCCAAGCAAGATCGTAAGAGATGGAAAAGAGCCACCGTGGTTCAACAACCGAGTTAGAAAACTGCTGCGGAAGCAAAGGGAACTTCACAGCAAACATAAACATAGCCAAAGCCTTGCAGACAAACAAAAATTACGCGAAGCGAAATGTATTGTGAAGAGAGCTATGCGAGAGGCGTTCAATGAATTCGAAAGTAAAGTTCTATGTACTGACTTGGCAGAAAATCCTAAGAAATTTTGGTCTTATGTCAAAGCGGTAGGTGGATCAAAACAAAATGTCCAGACACTCTGTGACCAAAATGGTACTGAAACAGAGGATGACAGACTAAAGGCCGAAATACTAAATGTCTTTTTCCAAAGTTGTTTCACAGAGGAAGATTGCACTGTAGTTCCTTCTCTAGATTGTCGCACAGATGACAAAATGGTAGATATCGAAATAGACGACAGAGGGATAGAGAAACAATTAAAATCGCTCAAAAGAGGAAAGGCCTCTGGACCTGATGGGATACCAGTTCAATTTTACACAGAGTACGCGAAGGAACTTGCCCCCCTTCTTGCAGCGGTGTACCGTAGGTCTCTAGAAGAGCGTAGCGTTCCAAAGGATTGGAAAAGGGCACAGGTCATCCCCGTTTTCAAGAAGGGACGTCGAACAGATGTGCAGAACTATAGACCTATATCTCTAACGTCGATCAGTTGTAGAATTTTGGAACACGTATTGTGTTCGAGTATAATGACTTTTCTGGAGACTAGAAATCTACTCTGTAGGAATCAACATGGGTTTCGAAAAAGACGGTCATGTGAAACCCAGCTCGCGCTATTCGTCCACGAGACTCAGAGGGCCATAGACACGGGTTCACAGGTAGATGCCGTGTTTCTTGACTTCCGCAAGGCGTTCGATACAGTTCCCCACAGTCGTTTATTGAACAAAGTAAGAGCATATGGACTATCAGACCAATTGTGTGATTGGATTGAGGAGTTCCTAGATAACAGGACGCAGCATGTTATTCTCAATGGAGAGAAGTCTTCCGAAGTAAGAGTAATTTCAGGTGTGCCGCAGGGGAGTGTCATAGGACCGTTGCTATTCACAATATACATAAATGACCTGGTGGATGACATCGGAAGTTCACTGAGGCTTTTTGCAGATGATGCTGTGGTGTATCGAGAGGTTGTAACAATGGAAAATTGTACTGAAATGCAGGAGGATCTGCAGCGAATTGACGCATGGTGCAGGGAATGGCAACTGAATCTCAATGTAGACAAGTGTAATGTGCTGCGAATACACAGAAAGATAGATCCTTTATCATTTAGCTACAAAATAGCAGGTCAGCAACTGGAAGCAGTTAATACCATAAATTATCTGGGAGTACGCATTAGGAGTGATTTAAAATGGAATGATCATATAATGTTGATTGTCGGTAAAGCAGATGCCAGACTGAGATTCATTGGAAGAATCCTAAGGAAATGCAATCCGAAAACAAAGGAAGTAGGTTACAGTACGCTTGTTCGCCCACTGCTTGAATACTGCTCAGCAGTGTGGGATCCGTACCAGATAGGTTTGATACAAGACATAGAGAAGATCCAACGGAGAGCAGCGCGCTTCGTTACAGGATCATTTAGTAATCGCGAAAGCGTTACGGAGTTGATAGATAAACTCCAGTGGAAGACTCTGCAGGAGAGACGCTCAGGAGCTCGGTACGGGCTTTTGTCAAAGTTTCGAGAACATACCTTCACCGAAGAGTCAAGCAGTATATTGCTCCCTCCTACGTATATCTCACGAAGAGACCATGAGGATAAAATCAGAGAGATTAGAGCCCACACAGAGGCATACCGACAATCCTTCTTTCCACGAACAATACGAGACTGGAATAGAAGGGAGAACCGATAGAGGTACTGAAGGTACCCTCCGCCACACACCGTCAGGTGGCTTGCGGAGTATGGATGTAGATGTAGATGTAGATATTACGAGTATGAGATTAAGGATGGGGGGAGGTGTTCCCGGTAACGATCGATAGGGACTGGGATGTGAGATCTGTTGTGGACGCTATTGTATGCAAAAAAGATGTGGGTCGTTTCTATGAGAAGGAATTGATAAGTAGGATGAGGGTGTCAGAAGAAAGGGGGATGCAAACTGGCCAAGCGAAGGTTAGTCGGAGCCTTCATTATTGATATGATGGAATGGGTAGGTTGCGTTATGATTGGAAAGATGGGTTTATTTCAGGGATGAGTTTATGGTTTGGTGGAGAGGCATTAATATTATACTGGGAAAGGGAATGGACGGAGGCAGGAAAGGGATCAGGGCATCCTCTACCACTAACATTGCCAAATCCAATAATTAACATGCCGACCCCGTGACGATACGGACTAAAGAAAAAGAGAAGAAGGACGATGGGAATGGTGGGTGTGACATGGAGGTATGAGGCAAAAACATTTCCATTACTTAGGTTGTCAGGTTGTGGAGTAGTGCGTAGTGAGGGGCAGGATTGTTTCCTGTAAGTCGGTGGAGAGCTTTCCAGTACTTACTAGCGTTTATGGGTAGCGATGTACTGAGTTTAGTGCATGTCTGTCGCCAATCGCGGCGTTCTTTAGCGTTCAGTACGTTAAAAATGTGTCTTTGTAATCGCCGGTGACGTGTTAGCGTGTCTTGCTCATGGGTGCGGAGGAAAGATTGTAGAGCTAGCGGGATAAAATAAGAACTACGTGATTCATGAATTCGTTTGGGGAGAAGTATCATACTTTCTTCTTCTTTATTGTTATTTCAATTCCCCACAAAGGGGGCGGGCTGGAAAAGGGTAAAAATTACTCTGCAGTAAAAGGTTTCATGAACTGTATTTAGAAGATATTAAAATATATAAAGAGATGACAATAACAGATGATTTTGTAAAAAACACGCTGGTGGACGACATTTACGATTTTTACATCAAAACAAATGACAATAAACGAAGTTTTTGTAAAATACGCTTAGAAAATATTGACGTTTTTTAAAGTCGTTCGATGATTTTATATTACAGTTAAAATATAGTCACTAATGAATGTGAATGATGCCATGATGTAATGATGATGCTAGGTGATACATGAAAATAATCGTCATGATGAGGGTGCGATGATGAGTATGATTACGGCATGTAGCGACTAGCAGTCAGCAAGGTGGATGAAGGGAGAAGGAGTAGATGGAAGGACGGTATGAGGTGGAGATTGTGATTAAGGTTGGAAAGAGCGGTATATTTCGGGACGGATTTCATTTTGGGAAGTGGGAGGTGGTTAAAATTCCGGTGGAAGAGGATGGATAAGGCATGAAGGTGCATGGAATGTCTGATTTGGATGTAGTGGTGCAGCAGGGTACCTGGACTGGCTATTAGTGGGTTGGAAAATTGGGTGCTGGGACTAGGTTCTGTGACCAGTGCATCGGGTTCAAAGGTTCTCAAGGAAAAGTATAAGATGTGGAAAGTGGATGAGTTGGCACAAGACGCGAGTTAAGGTCGGTGGAACATATTGTATAAGCATTTCTCGCCTTTATTCTTTTTCCTTTATCGATTTTCGGGCTGACAGCAGCTTAATACGCTGCTCTACAGCCGAGAGAAGAGTGAAACAAACAATGGTAAGATAACAAATAATATAAAAAGGCGATAAAACGGTGACTTTGTTAGTAACAGTAAAATGGAGGAAAGTTGCGTAATTTATAATACAAAAACACGGTGCTGCCGGTGCGGATGAAGACGCACAGTAAGTAGACAGGCACAATTAAAAAAACACGACGACAGTCTGGTGTCTGTTCGCACGAGATAAAAAACAAAACTATCGACAGTATGGTGGCTGTTCCCAACACTGATAGGGGATGCACATCACTGAACATTCACTGAAAACAGCACTATAGGCACACAGTGGCAGACGGCGGCAGGGGAAGGACCCAGACTGATGAGGAGTTTAAAAGGGGGGAAGGAGTAGAAAAGGAAAAGGGGAGGGAGCTGATGGAGGAAGAGGACATAGAAAAAGTGGGGCCAGGGTGGACACGAGAAGGAGTGGGGAAGGCAGTGGAGGGGAAAACAAAAAGGACTCAGAGGAGAGAAGGGAGTCAAAGAGAGGGTAGGTGAGGAAGGACAGGATGGAAGGGGGGGGGGGGAGAGGGATCCCAGGAAATGGACAGAGGGAGGGAGGGGGAGGTGAAGATCAGAGTTGATTGGAGGGATAAATGGAGGGATAGAGGGCATCATCCAGGAGGGGGAGTTGGTGGAAGTCACCTCAGGAAAGGAGATGAAGGGTGTAAAGGTAGAGGGTAGGGGGGGGGGACACAACGGTGAGGGCGCGGCAGTGGGCGGGGGTTGGAGAAGAGAGGAGCAACCACGGGATGAGGGGGATCAAGGCAGCGGGAGGTGTAGAGGATGTGGATACGTTCTAGTAAAAGGAGCAGGTGGGGGAAAGGAATCGGGTCATAGAGGATCCCAGTGGGGGATGTGAGGTGTATATGGAAGGTGAGGCGGAGTGCATAGTGTTCGAGGATCTGGAGGGACTTATATAATTTGTGGGGGGGGGGGGGGGGGAGGATATCCAGGCAAAACATAGGATAGGATCTCGCCTTTATTTTCCATGAAATTTAATTTGCAAAAGTGTGCTTATAGCGGCAAATGAACATTTTTTAGATGACGGCACAAAACATCTATCGTGCTATATAATTTTAAAGAAATGTCTGATTTTCGTGGTATGCTCAGCGGTGTCTGGAATCTATGTAGCAGTCTGTCGCTAATTTTCGCTATTCATGCTAATTCATTCGATGCTTAATAGAAATCCACAAGCGCCAACATGTTGAAATGATTGCGCGGTGGTACCAGCTTACACGATTAGCCGATAGATGGCGTTTGTGTTATCACAGCACAGCACGGGCGACGACGAGCCACACAAGGCTAGCGATGGAGCCGGGGCGACAGCTGCGAATCCAGCACCTTTGTGGACCATCGAAATTTAATTACTTCAAAGAATCCCAAAATTTTCTCAGCGAAGTGATAGTCTTTCTTTCAGGTGTTGTGGGTGTAAAATCCGTAATCCAATTAAACACGTGCACGGCACTAATTCGAACACATTCGCTAATTACTAGCATAATCTATAACAAGTAAGTCGTGGAATTCGCTTTTACGTACTTGTCACTGGTCGATCCGTCACAGGGTACACTACCGGCCTCCTAATCTAATGAATGCAGTCTCAGACTCGTTCAAGACATTCTAATTATTATCCAGTGAGCTGGCGCAGTTGTTAATCTCAAATTTAAGAAGAGCACAATTAACATCTTTACCCGACCATCTTGGTTTAGTTCTTTCGTGGTTTCACTAAAGCACTTAAAGTGGCAAAACCATGACCAACAATTTCCTTCACCATTGTCCAAATGAACAAATGTTCCATTCATAATGACTATGCTGACGATAGGAAACACCGTGATTTTCATTTTGTACTATTGTATTATATTTTTACATAAATCGCTCTCTTAGATCCTGTACGGAAACAATCTCCCACTAAATATCTCGTTATTGCTAGAAAATTGAATCATTAGCAATAAAGTTCTTGGGTTAATCATCCTCTCTGAAAAAGTTTGAATAATGATTTATAACACATGCATTCATCTGTTTCATTATTCTCTTTGTTACAATTTGTCTGCAAACGTTTGTGATTCCTATCATTGAATATAAATGGAAGTGAGGAAATCTGAAGTAAAAGATACGGTATTCTTAACATGAATAGGCCAACTGTAGAAACTGTTACCTGTCATTGTCTCAGCAGATATTATTTCAGCTGCGCTGATTCCACTTCAATAAAATAGGATACTTTTCATCGATGGTTTGATAGAAAAAATGGTTCAAATGGCTCTGAGCACTATGGGACTTAACATCTGTGGTCATCAGTCCCCTAGAACTTAGAACTACTTAAACCTAACTAATCTAAGGACATCACACACATCCATGCCCGAGGCAGGATTCGAACCTGCGACCGTAGAAGTCGTGCGGTTCCGGACTGCGCGCCTAGAACCGCTAGACCACCGCGGCCGGCCATACAGGGGTTTGATAGAGCCACTTGTCATTTCCTGAGAAACATTTCCTTTCTACCGCTGGAGTTAGTGGTGCGACTGCTGCAGACGTTTACAGTAGATATTTTTTACAGCTCTGCATTGTGCATTTGTAGAGAGTGTCCCACTCGGAAGAGGCCCCCCAAACAAACATTTGCTTAAATTACCATTAAATGCTTTGCATAAAAATCAGGAAATGAAATGAACATGTCATACCTTGTTCGTGGGGAAATAAAAGTGAATCACAAAAGGTGCTGGAAGTGACGGCCGTCGACTTGTTCAAATGGCTCTCAGCACTATGGGACTCAATATCTGAGGTCATCAGTCACCTAGAACTTAGAACTACTTAAACCTAACTAACCTAAGGACACCACACACATCCATGCCCGAGTCAGGATTCGAACCTGCGACCGTAGCGATCGCGCGGTTCCAGACTGAAGCGCCTAGAACCGCTCGGCCACCAACGGCCGGCGTCGACTTGTAAAAATAGTTGAACACGACGCTACAGTTTCACGAACCTCAAACGTCAAAAATTACATGGTGCAATTTCAGCGGAATTACTACACATGTCTGTGGGGCTCTCTCGAGTGGGACACGCTGTAGTTCATATGCACAATATGTAGTAGGTCAGAAATTGTGATATCAGCTTGAGGAGTGATATATTTCACAGAATTGATCAGATCCTAGTCACGTAACCTGTATATTCTGATATATCATTCTGAAATTACGTACGCTTCTACATACGATACACGTCGGTACAAGAGTTACTTTCTGCTTACAAAATTATAAACGAAAATGTTTAACCGATAGCCGGCCGGTGTGGCCGAGCTGTTCTAGGCGCTTCAGTCTGGAACCGCGCGACCGCTACGGTCGCAGGTTCGAATCCTGCCTCGGGCATGGAGGTGTGTGCTGTCCTTAGGTTAGTTAGGTTTAAGTAGTTCTAAGTTCTAGGGGACTGATGACCTCAGATGTTAAGTCCCATAGTGCTCAGAGCCATTTGAACCATTTGTTTAACCGATAACAATAATTGACTTACTATTACGCTCACGATTGAAGTCGCTACTGGAAAGTTAGCGCTACTGTTCCCAAGAATGCAGAAGTTGAGAATAGTCCACGTTGCAGCTATTTCAAAATGTTAGTCCAGTGTTGTACCACTCCGCATCTCTCTCGGCCAATGAAGAGCAAAATAAACCCTCACACTATATATTCTATTAACGATAAGGATAAATACGAGCAACATAATTAACTACTAAATCTGTGAAAATTCCAAAGCTTTAGTTGCACATACTGGATTGCAGCAATTGCAACAATGTTGTGAGTAAAATTAACCTGTTGTAGTAGTATTGTTTTATAGGTGACTGAATAAACGAGTGGTGAGACATTTGAAGATAACTAACTACATTAATTAGGTTGTGTTCCACGCTCTGGGCGTAGACTGGCCAATCGGTACCGACCGAACGCCGTATCATCATTTGCACATGGCTTCATCGGATGCGGTATGAGGGGACATCTAGTCAGCAAACCGCTCTCTCGGTCGTCGTCTGGTTTCTTGATATTGGAAACGTTGCTAATCCGTCAAGTAGCTCCTCACTTGGCCTCAAGCTGCTGAGTGCGCTCCGCACCAGTCCTCTCATCAAGGAAAAGTTCTTGGCAGTACCGGGAATCGAACCCGGATGCCCCGCATGGCAGTCAGTCACGCTGAAAACTCACTACGCAGCGGAAACTACACTACATTTGTACCTAGAAAATATGAATGATCGGAATTTTGTTTGCCAGTGATTTTATATACAACCATTCTGAAAAGGAGATTGCTTACAAGGAAAGAGTGCAATCTGCTCTAGAATATTGCTCAAATGTATAGAACCTTTACCAACTAGGACTCACAAGGGACATTGAACGTATACGGAAAAGGGCAGCACCAATGGTCACAGGTTTGTTTCACCCATGGGAAAGAGCCATGGAGATGCAGAAGAAACTGTACTTTCAGACGCAGAACCAGCTTTAAGTGATGAATCTAGGCATATACTACAACCCCCTATGTACCACACCTTTAGGGACGGCGAGAACAAGAATAGACTAATTACAGCGCGCAATGAAGTGATTAAGCAAGCATTCTTCCTTCGCTCCATACATAAATGGAACCGGAAGGTCTTATAATCGATACAATGGAAAATAACTGCTACGTCGATAGATAACTGCTACTGCATGAAGCAAGCGTCAGCTGGATCTCTGAATATTTTCGTTCGTACAGCGAAAGGATAGTGAAAGATATTCCATGCAAATCATTGAAGTCTATACACCAGTGTGGTCACAGACTTACGAGCTAGAAGGCATCTACGCACAAAGAGTCACGGAAAGCGAGGAGCGACAGCAATTCCCACTACAAACGTAACACACTTGTCAGAACGAAGCTTCTGTGGTGTCCAAGATGAAAATATTACAAACAGTGTGTATTATCAGTTTTGACTTCAGCAGTCAGAAATAGACTTTTAATACGGGAAATATTCCAAAAGTGAATGATGCTCAGTGGGAAATGATAAGATGCATATAGATAGTAGGAGAGATAGGAAAACTAACAAATGGATCAGCATTGTTCTCCTCCTCAGCCCTCGTCCTGAGCCCTCCCGAAGAAAAAGTGAGGAGATTTATATATTCTTTCTCAGTTACTACTACTGCATTTCTTTTCTGTATATTACCACAGGTCACTTGAAAATTCTCCCGTATCAGACGTCGTCGCATCTATATTACCAATGCAACGTTCAAAAGTAGTCCCTTCCTACGAACTTTATCGATATCTGCGCTGGTTTTACGCTTCTTTTAATGGGAAATTTCCGTCGAATATCTCCATCTGGTTTCAGGATGTTATATCGCTATTGTCTCTGCCGTATTACGAGTATGCAGTAGGCCTGATGATAACCAGTTTCACGTATTATTGTCTTAAAGTAGTGGGATACCCATTGGGGTTTTCACCGCTCAACCGTAGAAGAATAGAAATGGCATGTAGGCCTTTCTGTCTTAACTCGTTATGTTGAACGTGAATCCTAATTTCTCTTTTAACGTTTATGAACACGTAGATCATATCTGCCAAAGCTTTATTAAAACGTTCCATAAGACCATTTGTCCGCAGCTAGTAGGCGGCTCTCATACTGTAAGCAACGCTGCATCGTAACATGAATTAGCATTTGACGCTAGTTCTGCCTAAAATATTTTTCCACGTTTAGAGATTATTAGATATTACACATTGAAATCACTATCACTTCGCTATTGATGCTCTAACAGCAACAGTGTTGGCAGATTAAATTATGGGAGTTGGATTCCAAGATGATTTGTTCTTTCACAGTCAGGCGGAACCCAGTTCTCATAATTTATTTCATATCGCCTTAGAACTGTCCCTTCCACAAGAAATTTGGTGTTTCCCCCAGCTTTAGTATTGGATACGACATTTCCAAGATGTGATGGATAAGGTAGTCAGCGCACTCTGTTAATGATCGATTCCCGTTTTCAGACTATGGGATCGCCCTAAACAGGTCAAATTCGATGCGGTAGGATGGGGCAACCGCAGGCATGATAGGTACTAGATGCCCTGGGGATAACCAGCCCCCCGGCCGTTGTAGCCGTGCGGTTCTAGGCGCTTCAGTCTGGAACCACGTGACCGCTACAGTCGCAGGTTCGAATCCTGCCTCGGGCATGGATGTGTGTGATGCCCTTAGGTTAGTTAGGTTTGGGTAGTTCTAAGTTCTAGAGGACTGATGACCTAAGATGTTAAGTCCCATAGTGCTCAGAGCCATTTGAACCATTTGAAGGTCAGCATTTTTATTTATCATATGGTCGTTGTGCACACATCACTCTATGGAGTCGCCAGTCTTTATACTTAAGGTTTGTTGTTCTTATTTTACATATTTGCAACAAAATTAAACGTAAATTAAAAATCCAGAGGATCCTGAATTGTCCGAAACAAGTTCTCAGTAATATTAGTTTTTCAACTTTACAATTTCTAACTCACATCAGGAACTTTATGGGTAAAATGTGCTATGCATTTTGTGCAACACCGTATGTTAATAATTTTCATATTATATGTTTTGATGGCTTCATTGCACCATGCTCAGCGAAAACCGCACGGACTTACAGCAGAAGTAACACCAGATATCATGCACGTTATTTTTATGTTTTATTGACGAGGTGAACTAAGTACTTCGGTTTGGATGTAACTAGTAAGCTGATGTGAACGAAGTGGGAGAAGCAGATTACACATTTTCATTCAGCTACCTCGATTGAAGTTACCTGTTGTTTCTCTAAATCATTTCAAAAAAATTTCGGGTGGATGCGTAAAAAAATTGTCGTTTTATTTTCCGGTTACGATGCTGTTGGATGATGCTCGGACGTAAAACCTCTAGATGGAGTATGCACCGAAGGAGAGATATTAAAGGTATAGCACATTAACATTAATCTAAACTACGTAGTGAAAGAAAAAAATATAGAATAAACTAGTTTGTAGAATACCTTAAATGAAACGTACGTGGCATACAAACCTGTAGAGCACTGCTGCGGTACGGTATGTAATACCCCAGTGACAGATACGACAGCTCACGTTACTCCCACATTTAAAGAGGCGGAAAGAAGTTCTAGGACTGTAGTGACGGTCTTTTCAGGTTCTGCTGCTCCGTGTTTCAATTTCCCGCACCTGGCTTTGTGCTTTAGTCTTGTCGTGGCAGTCGTGCCGCTGATACCGACAGGATATTACCCGCAAAGAAGCGGCAGGGAGAAAGCCTGGAAGAAAGGGACGTAAATGTTGTCAGGGTGGCTTAGCGGCGCGCCCTCGCCAGGAGCGGAAGTACTGTTTGGATCGCGGAGAAGATTTGTGCGGCGGCGAGGAGCAGCCGTCTTGCGGGATGATTTAGCTGCGCGGGCGCGCGCTTCCGCCGCGCTGACGTTTTCATTACGGGCGGGGCTCAGCCGCTCTCACCTCTGCCGATGACAAACGGGGCCCCGCTGTAAACACCCCTATTTTCTGCTCGCTATGCTGTATTTGTCAGTTGTTGCAACTAACTGCTTTCCCCACGCTCGTCCGCCTCACTCGCAGATAAATCACAATTAGCTTCCAGATGTGTATAATTCAGATTGTCACCGATGTCAACGCATATTCGTGTATTTCTCAGAGTTGTTTAATGTTTCCAACATGCAGTTCATTTTCAGTAGGTTTCGAAGGCGAAAGTACAGAATGTATGGCACTTTTTGAGCCTTTACGGAACAACCACAGTTGTACATTCATCCGCCAAAACTTTGAGCACAGTGTGATTACTTTTCCTTGATTAAGGCAGATATAGAACTAATTCACAAACGCGCTGCTACGATCGTAACAGGTCCATACAAAAGTGCAACAAAATTGCACAGGGAACTTAAATGGGTATTCTTGGAGCTAACAACACGTAGTTTTCGCGCAGTTCAAAATGGCTCTTGAGCATTATGCGACTTAACTTCTGAGGTCATCAGTCGCCTAGAACTTAGAACTAATTAAACCTAACTAACGTAAGGACATCACACACATCCATGCCCGAGGCAGGATTCGAACCTGCGACCGTAGCGGTCGCTCGGTTCCAGACTGTAGGGCCTAGAACATCACGGCCACTCCGGCCGGCTTTCGCGCAGTCCTATTGCGTTAATTTATAGAAACTGTATTCGAAGGCGCCAACGACCTTGAAGCAGTGGTAACACCGGTTCCCGTCAGATCACCGAAATTAATCATTGTCGGCTTTGGCTAATACTTGCATGGGAGACCGTTCGAGCTTGCCGTGCGCTGTTGACAAGCCGTCTGCAGTTTTGCCTTCTGAGGTCAACTGAGGAGCTACTTGACTGAGAAGTAGCGGCACCGGTCACGGAAACTGACAACGACCGGGATTGTGTCCCTGCTTATCTGCATCCAGTGACGTCTATTGCCTGAGAATAACACGGCGGTCGGTCGGTGCCACTGGGCCCTCCATGGCCTGTTCAGACGGAGGGAGAGTATAAGATGACTGTGCGACCGTTATGCTACCACCAACGTATACGTCGTGTAGGGGTTTTGGGAAAAAGATAGGAGAAATTAGGGCGCACTTACTGTGAGTTTTTCCTCCCTCAAATCGCGAATGGGATAGGAAAGAAACTGATAATATTGGTACGATGTACTCTCCCCTCCTCCCCCCCCCCCCCCCAAGCATTCACTTAACAGTAGCATGCCGATGGTCCTAGGAGGAATGGTCAGTATTCAAGGATGTAACAGGAACGATCATTCGAAACAAAACAGGCTAGTAACTATGAGCTTTAAAATGCAAATCTTAAGCGCTATGAGCGGTTCTTCATCTTCGGTGTTGTGAAATAAATCTTCTCTAGTACAATTCCTTTCCTTTCGATGTTCTGACAGATGGTAGTGTGATCCAAAACAAGAAAAACTGTCTAGTAAACATGGGTTGCAAAATAGGTACTTTAATATCTACGAGCACTTATTCATCTTCACTGTTGCGAAAAACATGGGTTATGCTGAAAAAGTGCTCATAGCTCTTACGGTACGCAGTTTAGAGTCCATGTTCATTAGGCGATTATTTCTTGTTTTGGGCCGTGCACCTCCCCTAAATTATGGAAAGTAAAGAGCTCATAGTAGATGAGATTAGTTTCACGTTATCGAAGATGAAGAAGTGCTCACAGCTTTTAAGGTACCCATTTTAAAGCTTATGTCTACTACACATTTTTGTTTCGAATGATCATTCCTGTCATATCCCTGAACACTGACCATTCCTCCTGGAACACCCAGAATAGGTCTAGTTGTACGACGGCTTGCTGAAAAGTAATGGCTCCCTATTTTTTATATGAAAACTTCTAAAGCTTTATAAGCAAAACAAACGTTACTAACTTTCTGAAACTTCGTTCTTCACGTCTGCATACTTATTTCACAATATAGAAACCCTGGCGACGAACACATTTCTCCCAACGAACGACCAGTTTGTTTATACAATCACTGTAAAATGTGTGACTTCGATTATGGAGCCACAACCTCACCTCTGCTTGCAACTCTTCATCACTATCAGCTTGAAGTCCTCGAAGGTGTTCTTTCAAAGTTCTGGAAACAGATGAAAATCGGATGGTGCGAAGTCGGGACTGTATGGAGGACAATCGGTGATAGTGAACCTATGGCGTCGGGCTGCAGCAGATGTAGCAGCGCTTATGTGTGGTCTGGCATTGTTATGCTAAACGAGAGGGTACTCCATGTGTGGACCAACTCTTCGAATTCGAAACTCGATTATGGCACGCTCTTTATTCCGCACAGACATAGTTACGTTACACACGTCCTTGTTACACGCCATAACTCGGAACCATCAGGCAGCAGAGGACTGCAAATATGTAGACATCAGGAACAAAGTTGTAGAATGTTACAATGGTTGAAATGGCTCTAAGAACTATGGGACTTAACACCTGAGGTCATCAGTTCAAAATGGCTCTGAGTACTATGGGACTTAACATCAGAGGTCATCAGTCCCCTAGAACTTAGAACTACTTAAACCTAACTAACCTAAGGACATCACACACATCCATGCCCGAGGCAGGATTCGAACCTGTGACCGTAGCGGTCGCGCCGTTCCAGACTCAAGCGCCTATAACCGATAGGCCACAGCGGCCGACTGTAGAATGTTAATAACGTTTGTTTTATTTAAAAATCTTGGAGTTTTCACATAAAAAAGTTCTGAGGCATGAATTTTAAGCACGTTCTCACAGATGGCACCTGACGAGGCACATTGCACTGAGTCATGGGATAGCGATATGCACATGTACAGATTCCAGCGATATCGCGTACACAAGAAATAAAAGGTCAGTTCATTGGCGTAATTATCGTTTTAAGAAATGTGAAAAGGTTTCCTTCGTGATTATGACAGCGTAACGGGAATTAACAGACTTTGAACGTGGAATGTTAGTTTCCATTTCGGAAATCGTTAGGGAATTCATTACTTCGAGATCAACATTGTCAAGAGTGTGCCGGGAATACCAAATTTCAGGCATTATCTCTCGCCACGGACAATTAGAGGCCGACGGCCTTCATTTAACGGCAGCGGCGTTCACGTAGAATTATCAGTCCCAACAGATACGGAAAATTTCGTGAAATAACCGCAGATATCAGTGTGGGACGTACGACGAACGTATCCGTTAGGACAGTGCGGTGAAATGTGGCGTTAGTCGGCTATGGTAGCAGACGACCGACGCGAGTGCATTTGCTAACAGCACGACATCTCCTGCAGCGTCTCTCTTGCGCCCGTGACCATATGGGTTGGACCCTTGACGCGGCCTGGTCATATGAGTCCTGATTTCAGTTGGTAAGAGCTAATGGTAGGGTTCGAGTGTGGCGCAGACCCCACTAAGTCATGGTCCCAGACTTTCAACAAGGCACTGTGCAAGCTTTTGGTGGCTCCATAATCGTGTGGGCTGTGTTTACATGGAATGGACTCAGTCTTCTGGTCCAACTGAACTGATCATTAACTGGAAATGGTTACACTCGGCTACTTGGAAACCATTTTCAGCCATTCGTGGGTTTCATGTTCCCAAACAACGATGGAATGTTTATGGGTGACGGTGTGTTATGTCACCAGGCCACAATAGTCGTGATTGGTATGAAGAACATTGTGTGGACAGTTCGACCGAATGATTTGGCCATCCAGGTCGCCTGACACGAATCCCATCGACCATTTATGGGACGTACTCGAGAGATCAGTTTGTGCACAAAATCCCTCACCGGCAACACTTTCGCAATTACGGACTGCTGTAGAGGCAAAGCGGCCCAATATTTCTGCAGGGGACATCTCATGACTTGTTGAGTCCATGCCACGTCGAGGTCCTGCACTACGCTGGCCAAACTGAGGCTCGACACTATATTAGGAGGTATCCCATGAATTTTGTCACTTCATTGTAGTCGTGCGTGCAAAACTTAAGAATGAAAGTAACTTTCACATGATGTATCTCTGGAAAGTGACATAGCTCGGTGAAACTGGTACCATACATAGAAAGAAATGACACTACAATGTACGGAAAGTAAATGGAAGGAATATTCAATGCGACGAACAGCAATGACACTTTTATTCGAAGAAAGTAGTTACACAGAAGTCACAGCGATTTATGGTGGTATTCTGGACAATGCGAAAGGTGGAGTATGCTTCTTAATAGGGTGTGTGATCGCTACGGATGGCAATGCATGTTCTGTAACGTGCTCCTATGCTAATCACAAGGCTTGTAATGGGATAGTGTGGTAGGGCTTTCCATTCCTGTACCAGTGCGATTCACAATTGCTGGAAGGTTGTTGATGATTGTAAGTGTGCTGCAATGCGTCTCCGCAACGCACCGCATACGTGATCGATGAGATTTAAGTCAGTGGAATGAGCAAGCCAGTCCATCCGCCAAATATCCTCTCGCTCCAAGAGCTCGTCCACCTGCACTGTTCTATGCAGTTGCGCACTGTCATCCATAAAAGTGAAATGAATGTCGAATGCACCCATGAAAATACGCACATGGGGAAGGAGTGTAGTGTCACAATAGCGTTGGCCGGTGAGTGTGGCGTGTTCAAAGATTTGGAGATCAGTACGCCCATGCAACATTATGCCTCCCCACACTTAACATCTGGACCACAAAAACGATCATGTTCGACAATTTCTTGGGTGCATTACGTGCTCCCACTTTTCGCCATATGATGGTACATCCGGAATAATTACGCAGACTGAAGTTGCTCTCATCAGAGGAGAGCACGCGATCCCAATCCTCGTTGGTTCAATCACCATGTTCTTGGCACGGCCGCAAGCTTTGCGGCCTAGGTGGGGGTGTCAACGGAACGCAACGTACTGTCCGTGAGCAATGATACCAACACTCCCTCCCCCGTTCACACTCCCACCGTCGCCGTGCCACTGTGGAGCGTAGGATATTGCGTGCGTTGCAGTCCTGCAATTGCATCCGCTGTTTGAGGTGGGTCCCCTCCTGATTGTTTCGCAATGTAGTGGTCCTCAGCTGCTATAATTGACCATTGACAGTGGTCGACGACCTCCTCTCCTTCAGGCAACAGTTCCGTTGGTTCAGTACGCTCGCCATGACAATGCATCAGCAATACCAAACTCCTGGACTACACTCTTCACACTTCAGCCATCTTCCAGTCCTGTGATTCTTCATCGTGTGAAGTCATCCAGATGTTGTCTCCGGGCCACTCTGTAATGAGCAGTGTACGGTAAATGCTCGATGACTAACACATACTTCCTTCAGCTGTTCGCTCAGTTGTCTCGTGTTGCGGGGCTAAGCCCCATTTGGCGCTATAGTCACGACAACTCACGCCATGTGGCGTCCAACTTTTTGTGCAACTGGGAGGCCTCTGGCAACACTCCATCGCACCTCCATTCCTCTCCACCGAATAGTTATGTTACTTTATCTAGCTCCTCCATAAGTTTTGCAGAGATGTGTATTTATAACCCTCTCAAGGACAGTAGAAATCTACAATCGGGCGACACATCGAAATAGGTACTACCACCTGCTAATTCTCTCAGGTCTCCAGCATGACCCATGACGAGATAGAAATGTATGCAACGAACATACAGAAATCATTTAATTCTCCGATTGCGAACGTTTGTGTCAGCTCGTCGGATAGTGCCATTGACAGGATGGCGAATGGTGAATGAATCTTGAAGGAACTACTAGTAGACATCATGGAGCTGCAAATCTATGCTTCAACAAAGATTGTCGAAATCGAAAAACTTTGCTATCTGTAAGATGAATGAAAACAGATTACGGAGTTGGGGATGGCACAAGAGATTCGGAGTAATTTTTTTGTTTAAAGTGTCGCACAAGAGGTGCCGCAAAAAACGACCAGTAATTGTAGTACACTTGATCAAAAGTAAAGTTGCGCTCTACCAAAACAACGATTCCGTAGTTTTGGTACAGTGCACAAATCACGTAGTAAATGATGGGATTACCGGTAGTAATGCTAGGGAACGAAACATAAATGAATGTGTAAGAGAGACACTTGGAACCGGCGATTTCTCTCAGATTCTTGTTCGTTCGTTTGTTTTGTACAAATTGGAACCACACATCGTTCAGTGTTAGTTCATTGCGCATTTTATATTCTTTATGCAACCAAAGCAATTACTTTTGATGCAAGTTCAGTTTACATCCTCAAACATTAAAAAATCTTTATAATTATCGTTGTTATTTTGTACGCAATAGAATGTTTTTCATCATTATTAAAGACAGTGGTTTCTTGTTATTATTGATAAGGGCGAAAGTTTTTTATGAATAACATAAGTATATAAGCTGCACAAAGTATTGAAGTGATGTTCGATATGTTTTTGTTTTGCGGTGTTTTTTTTTAATTTTACCATTTGTTTGCGGAAATTGTGTTTTCTAGAGCTATGTGATGAATTTGTATTTTTTTTCTATAGCATCCCTCTATTTCACGTTACAAATCAACAATTATCGAATAAAACCCTAATTAAACATCGAAAGTTTCAATTTCGCTATAAATACTGTTTATTTTTAAGTTACAAACAGGAGAATAACTATGTATAAGAAAAATGTTTCATAGGTTACACGAGCCTTTATATGTCCTCATTCAATTTCTGCATGGCTCACCATGTATGGTTTCTGGTGGAATATAGTTATACACTGATCGCATACACAAAGAAAGGGATTGAAATGAGGTTCCGCCCGATAGGTATGCAACACACTTAACTTATAGGTAACGCGGTTACGATCTTAACTAACCAAGGCTACTAGGAAAACTGTCACAGTCTAGCCTTACTTATGATAGTCTAAGCTAACCCACAGTAGTTTCACAACTCTTATCAAATGGTATCGTCAGTTAACGAATGTAAAAACACCGCACTTGTATCAAGATACGATGGAAGCAAGCAGCCTGGGTGAGACAAATCAAACGGTTCTCTTGCAACACGACAATATTCAGAGCTAAAACGCTTACAGGACATTTACAGAGGGACTTTCTCATCCTAGTGGTTGCAGCATTATGCTTCAGCTGACATTTGCTTGCGTCTGCCTGGGATCTACGGCTGTCACAGATTAGACGCAATATGTAATTTACTACTGTATTTACTACTGTAATTTACTACTCAGGTTTTGCATCTTTCTATGTCTGATGCCTTCCACTCTAGACGTTTCAGTTTACAACAGAGCAGTTGTCCTACAAGACCAAAATCTTGCTATAATGGGAAAGAATGATAACAGCTATCTGCCATATCGAACTCAATTAAGGCGTCATCTGGCACTGCCGCCAAAATAAAAAATTACCTGCTCGTGTCATAAAGAAATTACTTGATATACTGAAAATATAAATTGATGTAACCAGTCACATTTATTGCATCGCCACTATACTTTATGTAAATTAATGTGGCATTGATGTATCGTAGTACGCCTTTGTAACCTTTGGCACCGTCTGGCAGTAGTACAAAATTCAGTGTTACGTGGATATTTCGATTAAGTAGGTGCACAGTAATATATATGTAAACACCGATCAGTGAACACAGGCCCCGTTTACAGTCGTATTTTCATCACAAATATTTTTTGTTTTCTGAACTAAGCAAATATGGCGTATTAAGAGTTAACAACCGCTTGGAACATATAAAAACAATAATCCTGCCAAATTTTACATGAAGTTGCTGCAAGGCCTGTCTTCACAGAGGTGCAACATTGTCATGGTCTGACACCATACAGGGTGCACGCAACTCAGACTATGTTATCGTCATATTTTCCTGTTTTCCGTCTTCCCCCAAGTTGCTTTAAATTCATGGAGGTATGTACCGTCTATGCAACCAATTGAAGGCAGTTTGTTCGTTGCCATACGCGTTTCGCTTCATTTATGTGGGAAGCATCATCAGTGGCCTGTAATACATGTTTCCTTATTTTACATGCAATAAACGTATTATATGGTAGATGTAATATGCTGATATATTACATTTTGTCGCGTCTTTCTCTTGTTTTTAGGTTATAGTCAAATTTTGTAGCACAATGTTCGTAATGTGAACTTATCGTTCAGAGTTACTTACGATTTCCAGCGCTGTTAACTCATGTGTGTGGTCCTGGAGATGTATTCATTAATTTCCATACTCCAGCTGGCCGATTTCTGGCGTTCTTTCACCCACATTTGTCACATCGCATGTATCACTTGCACTTTTCATTTTGTGATCAAAATATCTATGCTTTTGGTGTGAAGTGTTGCCAGCTGTTTTTGTGTGTTTGTCTTTCTTTTGTTTGTGTTGTGGTTTGATATTTTTTCATTTGTTGTGTGTGTGTGTGTGTGTGTGTGTGTGTGTGTGTGTGTGTGAGAGAGAGAGAGAGAGAGAGAGAGAGAGAGAGAGAACATTTTGCTGTGTGTAAATGTTTTTATTTTATTTTATTTTTTTATTTTTATTTATTTTTTAAATATATATAAATATGTGCGTGTCTGCGGGGAGGGGGGGGGTAGGGGGGAGAGAGAAGGGGGGAAGGAGATTTATTAATTATTTATGTGGGTTACATTTTAGTTTGTTGTTAATCTGATTTCTAGCATGATCAGAGAGATATTGCTTATATGGATTTGGTCGTTGAGTACCTTATTTTCCATTGCAGTGGCTCCTTGGGTGTGAAAGTTTTCTTGCAATGTCAGGAGCTTTTTGTTGTGATTATTCACTCTGATAACTGTCATGTCACATTCCATGTTGGATGGTTAATGTCCATGTTTTATCAGGTGTTCAGCGAAGGTAGAATGGCTATTTTCATATTTCCAACTTCTTAATGTTCTTGATATCTAGTTTTGAAGTTCCTGTTTGTCATACCCAGATATACTGATTTACGTTCTTGCCACTCTAGCTGGTATTTATCTGGTTTGTTTGTTGTTTGCAAATGTGATGGAGTGTGTTTCTTTCTCTGTAACCTATCTGTAGTCCTTGTTTCTTTAGTATATTTGCTATCGAGTGTACCACTTTTTTCTGTTATTCATTATTTCTTTAGTTGTGTTTTAATTTTTTGGTTCAGTTTTTGTACTATATGGGTGTTGTAACGATTGTTTGTGGCTATGAGTTGTACTTTTTGTAATTCTTTTTCGTAATTTTCTTTCCTGAGTGGGACATTAGTTAGTCTGTGTAACATGTGTCGTAGGGCAGCTAATTTTTGATTTTGTGGGTGGTTGGATGAAGCATGTATAATTATGGCTGTGGCTGTTGGCTTTCTGAAGATGTCAAATGTGTGTTTATTGTTGTCTCTCTTTATTGTTTCTTTTTCCATGGTGAATTGAATATTTTTATGTGTGTTGTTTATATCTGTATGAAGTTAATCAATTTTCTCTGTTAGTTCATCTACCATACAGATTACGTCATCCAGATCTGTATCAGAAAACAGTTTTGTATCCTTTCTTTGTGATGATTGCATCAAAGATTGTGTTTTCTATGTGGTCGGTGAATATGTTTGCCTATGTTCCTGAAATTGGGGATCCCATCGGAAGCTCATCTTCTTCTAAGTAAAATTCCTTTTCAAATTGGAATTAATTTTGGGATCTGATTCCTTTGAGGGTTTTAGTTACTTCATTAGTATTGTCTGCAGGTAGTTTGTTGTATGTCAGGAAGTTTCCTTCAATTAATTTTATTGTGTCTGCAGTGAGTACATGTTCTCTATGTCAAAATACACTCCTGGAAATGGAAAAAAGAACACATTGACACCGGTGTGTCAGACCCACCATACTTGCTCCGGACACTGCGAGAGGGCTGTACAAGCAATGATCACACGCACGGCACAGCGGACACACCAGGAACCGCGGTGCTGGCCGTCGAATGGTGCTAGCTGCGCAGCATTTGAGCACCGCCGCCGTCAGTGTCAGCCAGTTTGCCGTGGCATACGGAGCTCCATCGCAGTCTTTAACACTGGTAGCATGCCGCGACAGCGTGGACGTGAACCGTATGTGCAGTTGACGGACTTTGAGCGAGGGCGTATAGTGGGCATGCGGGAGGCCGGGTGGACGTACCGCCGAATTGCTCAACACGTGGGGCGTGAGGTGTCCACAGTACATCGATGTTGTCGCCAGTGGTCGGCGGAAGGTGCACGTGCCCGTCGACCTGGGACCGGACCGCAGCGACGCACGGATGCACGCCAAGACCGTAGGATCCTACGCAGTGCCGTAGGGGACCGCACCGCCACTTCCCAGCAAATTAGGGACACTGTTGCTCCTGGGGTATCGGCGAGGACCATTCGCAACCGTCTCCATGAAGCTGGGCTACGGTCCCGCACACCGTTAGGCCGTCTTCCGCTCACGCCCCAACATCGTGCAGCCCGCCTCCACTGGTGTCGCGACAGGCGTGAATGGAGGGACGAATGGAGACGTGTCGTCTTCAGCGATGAGAGTCGCTTCTGCCTTGGTGCCAATGATGGTCGTATGCGTGTTTGGCGCCGTGCAGGTGAGCGCCACAATCAGGACTGCATACGACCGAGGCACGCAGGGCCAACACCCGGCATCATGGTGTGGGGAGCGATCTCCTACACTGGCCGTACACCACTGGTGATCGTCGAGGGGACACTGAATAGTGCACGGTACATCCAAACCGTCATCGAACCCATCGTTCTACCATTCCTAGACCGGCAAGGGAACTTGCTGTTCCAACAGGACAATGCACGTCCGCATGTATCCCGTGCCACCCAACGTGCTCTAGAAGGTGTAAGTCAACTACCCTGGCCAGCAAGATCTCCGGATCTGTCCCCCATTGAGCATGTTTGGGACTGGATGAAGCTTCGTCTCACGCGGTCTGCACGTCCAGCACGAACGCTGGTCCAACTGAGGCGCCAGGTGGAAATGGCATGGCAAGCCGTTCCACAGGCCTACATCCAGCATCTCTACGATCGTCTCCATGGGAGAATAGCAACCTGCATTGCTGCGAAAGGTGGATATACACTGTACTAGTGCCGACATTGTGCATGCTCTGTTGCCTGTGTCTATGTGCCTGTGGTTCTGTCAGTGTGATCATGTGATGTATCTGACCCCAGGAATGTGTCAATAAAGTTTCCCCTTCCTGGGACAATGAATTCACGGTGTTCTTATTTCAATTTCCAGGAGTGTAGATGAGTGATGCTGTTTGTGGGATGTGTAGGCCTTTTATTTGTGTTATGAGTTCATTTGTGTTTTTCCCTTTCCTGCTGTTTTTCATTTCATAATGTTGTATTATGATTTTGTTCATACGTTTTGCCACATGGTATGATGGTGTATTCATGAAATTAATAACAGGCCTCAATGGAAGGTGGGGTTTGTGGACCTTGGGTTGGCTTCTGAGAGTTGGTGCTTCCGGGTTCTTCTGTGTGATGTGTTGGTTTTTTTTATCTGTGAGTTTGTGTCTGATGTCTTTGAGGTTGTTTTTTATGTATGTTTGGAGAGCGTACCGCTGGATCAATTTCAGTTTTGTGATATTGTTAGAGGAGATGAAATCTTTAGTTTTTTTCTATGTATTGTTATTTATTGATCAGTACTGTTCTGTTCCCTTTATCAGCTCCTGTGACTGTAAAGTTGTCAGCTTGCAGTTTCTCTTTTAATTTCTTAGTGGTGTTTTTTTCTTTTTGAAGTTTACTGCTTTTCTCTTTCGTTGACATTGTGATTATGTTATATATTTCTTGCTTCACTAGTTCTCGTCTTAGCCCATTATTTATAGTGTTATTTTCTTTTTTTCCCTTCCTCTGTCAGGATGTTTTCCGTTTCTACAATCAGATTTTCGATGTGGTGGTTATCTATTTTTGTAGTGATGTTGTATTTGAGCCCTTTCTGTAACAGCTGTGTTTCTTTCCCTGTTAATTCTGTATCTGTCAGATTTATTAATTTTGGGTAAAATTTGTGGTGGTGGGTGTGTTGCACTTTGTCATTCTTTCTTTCTGGCTATTTTTTTTGTAGTGTTCTGATTTTTAGTGTTTTTTGCTTTGTGTATATTGTAGTGTTCTTGCTGTGATGTGTTCTTTTTTATGTTGATCATCACTGTTGGGTTGTTAATAAATGCTGATAACTCAAGATGTACATCATATAACATTTTATTAAGTATGAATTTCTTAGTATAAAACGATTTGATTTCATTTTTTAACCAAGTTTTTTCTGCAAATGATTTCTTTCTTTGTGCTACCAAAGAGTTGTTTCTGACCTTTACATTAATATTACTTGGAATTACATTATTTAGTTTACAGGTCCAGTTGAATTTAATGTGTGAGATGCTCTTATGGAGTCTGAGATGGATATTCTTCAAATGTTATGCTTCTGCTATATGTAACTTAAATAGTTTCCCAAGTGCATATCATCCGCCAAAGACCTGTATAAGCAGACGCACGGCTCCACTCAGGCAGCAACCGCCGAGTGTCCGCACAGTACCCACTAGTTGCTTGTACTTCAGGATAGCATCAGGACCTCCCTATAGTTGCCGCCCGGATGGGCCCAACTGGACATAATTCAAGTTATATTAGCCATCGTTCACTGTATTCTGGACTAGACAAGTGTTCAAAGACTAGTGACTGCAAATAAACAGTTCACTATAGTACCACGCAACATTTTCACACGCAAGTCAAGTAGTGTGCTATTTATTTTAATGAATTATTGTAAATTGTTGCTAATATGTGTTCCCATAACTTTTACCGTAGTTTGCCTAAACCTATTTGCCCTGTGACGAGGCTGTATAGTTGCTGCTTGCAAGCAAGCCACATCAATAAAAGCAACTACTTTCGGTGGTAGGAAGTTCTCTTACTGACACATTTACGTTGGAACCTAAGAGTGTTTCGTGAATCCAATAAAAATGTAATTAATTTGGAATTGCGTTATTTTTCGTGGCATCTGTACTGAACTGTGTGTGCTTGACTGTCTTTACTAATTCTTCGAAACGTGCTTATATTCGAAAGTAGCCTTCTTTGCCTGACTGGGCTGATTAAATGTGAATTACTGTTCGCTTGTGTTATCAAAACATCCACATAACTCATAGCTTTGTACTAAAATAGGCTTTGGTCTTCTGCTGCCAGACTGTTCCCCCAGGGAACCCAAAAGCTGTACATACAATACATCCATGCCTTGTTAATTGACGTACAATAAGGTGACACAAGTCAAGGCACACCTCTTAATATTGTGTCGGACCTCCTTTTAACCGGCATAGTGTATTAACTCAATGTGGCATGTACTCAACAAGTCGTTGGAAGTCTCCTGCACAAATATTGAGCACTAGTGCCTCAATAGCCATCCATAGCTGCGAGGCCGGCCGCGGTGGTCTAGCGGTTCTAGGCGCGCAGTCCGGAACCGCGCGGCTGCTACAGTCGCAGGTTCGAATCCTGCCTCGGGCATGGATGTGTGTGATGTCCTTAGGTTAGTTAGGTTTAAGTAGTTCTAAGTTCTAGGGGACTGATGACCACAGATGTTAAGTCCCATAGTGCTCATTTGAACCATAGCTGCGAAACTGTTGCCATTGTAGGATTCTGTGCACGAACTGACCTCAACTATGCCCCATAAATGTTCAATGGTATTACGCATAGTTGCGAAAGTGTTGCCGCTGCAAGATACTGTGCACGAACAGATCTCGATTATGCTCCATAAATGTTCAATGGTATTATGTCGGGCGATCCGGCCAAATCATTCGCTCGAATTGACCAGAATATTCATGTCACCAATCGCGAACAATTGTGACCCGTTGATATAGCACACTCTCATCCATAAAAATGAAGTCTATGAATGGCTGCAAATGGTCTCCAGGAAGCCGAACATAACTATTTCCAGTTAATGATCGTTTCAGCTGGACCAGAGGATTCAGTCCATTTCATGTAAACACAGCCTTCACCATTATGGAGCCTCCACCAGTTTGCACAGTTTCTTGTTCACAACTCGGATCCATGGCTTCGTGTAGTTTGCGCCACACTAGAACCCTACCATCGGCTGTTACCAACTGAAATCGGGACTCACCTGACCAGTCCACGGATTTCCAGTCGTCTAGTGTCCAATCGATAAGGTCATGAGCCCAGTAAAGGCGCTACAGGCGATGTCATGCTTCTAGAATGAAATTTTCGCTCTACAGCGGAGTGTGCGCAGGAGAGCTTCTGTGAAGTTTGGAAGGTAGGAGACGAGGTACTGGCGGAATTAAAGCTGTGAGGACGGAGCGTGAGTCATGCTTGGGTAGCTCAGTCGGTAGAGCACTTGCCCGCGAAAGGCAAAGGTCCCGAGTTCGAGTCTCGGTCCGGCACACAGTTTTAATCTGCCAGGAAGTTTCGATGTCATGCTGTTAGCAAAGGCACTCGGGTCGGTCGTCTTCTGCCATAGCCCATTAAAGCCAAATTTCTCCGCACTGCACTAACCTATACGTTTTTCATGTGTCCACCATTGATTTCTGTGGTTATTTCACGCAATGCTGTAGGTCTGTTAGCACCGACAACTCTACTCAAACACCGCTGCTCTCGGCCGTTAAGTGAAGGCAGTCGGCCACTGAATTGTCCGTGATGAAAGATAATGCCTGGAATTTGGTATTCCCGACACACTCTTGATACTGTGAATCTCGAAATACTGAATTTCCTAGCGATTTCCGAAATGAAATGCCCCATGCATTTATCTCTAACTATCATTCCGCATTCAAACGCTGTTAATTCCCGTCGTGCGGCCATAATTCCGTCGGAAACCTTTTCACATGAATCATCAGAGTACAAATGAGAGATCCACCAATGCACTGCCCTTTTATACGTTGTATACGCAATACCACTGTCATATCTATATTTGCATATCGCTGTCTCACGACTTATCACCTCAGTGTAAATCCACCAGAGGATGTGGGTATAATCCTCCGAAACGCGCAGTGGAAACTGTTATAAATGTGACTGGTACATCAGTTTGGATTTTCAATTAATATTCATAATATTAGGATTTGAAAGTACGTGATCTGTGCTTGTACACCTGGCACCATCTTCTGCCAGTCACATACAAATGACTTTGGAATCGTTTCTCTCTTCGTCGACCACCCCGCCATTGCAATGTTTTGTCTCAGTGATCAGTGCATGTACACTTTACTTTGCTGACACCGATCTGCATGAACGAGAGCAATTTAAGTCTCTATGTGTATATCTCCAGACCATAGTCATAGTGGCTTTCCGATAATTCCAGTTGGTATATGGAACTCCTCATTTTCCAAACATGAACCTGAAATGTTATCAAGCGATAGCTTCAATTAATAAAACTACATTATTCTAAAGGACGAGTACGTGAATATATACTGCCAGAAAATTACATACCAACATACAAAGTTGTTGCATAACTCATGGCATGACGAGGTACAACTATTTTGCGTATAAAAATCAAACGCCCGCATCTCGTGGTCGTGCGGTAGCGTTCTCGCTTCCCACGCCCGGGTTCCCGGGTTCGATTTCCGGCGGGGTCAGGGATTTTCTCTGCCTCGTGATGGCTGGGTGTTGTGTGCTGTCCTTAGGTTAGTTAGGTTTAAGTAGTTCTAAGTTCTAGGTGACTGATGACCATAGATGTTAAGTCCCATAGTGCTCAGAGCCATTTGAACCATTTTTTTATAAAAATCAAACGGCACATATTATATAGGTGGCTGATGACCATAGATGTTAAGTCCCATAGTGCTCAGAGCCATCTGAACCATTTTTTTTATAAAAATCAAACGGCACATATTATATAGGTGGTCACAGTACTCTACATCTACATGTATACTCCACTAGCCACCAAGCAGTGTTTGGCGGAGGGCACTATTCACGCCAAAGTCATATTCTCCCCTCTCTGTTCCACTCGCGGATAACGCGACGGAAAAACGACTGTCTGAAGGCCTCAGTACGAGCTCTAATTTCCCCTATTTTTGAATGGTGATCATTGCGCGATTTGAAAGTTGGTGGTAATAATATATGCTCTACATCCTCGGCGAAGATCGGATTTTGGAATTTAATGAGCAGACCCTTCCGCTTATCACGTCGTCTATCTGCAAGTGTGTCCCACTTCAAACTTTCTATGAGATTTCTAACGCTCTCGCGATGGCTAAATGTACCAGTCACGAATCTTGCCGCTCTTCTTTGGACCTTCTCAATCTCTTGAATCAGACCTAACTGGTAAGGGTCCCATACAGACAAGCAATACTCTAAGAGTAGACGAACTTAAGTATTGTAAGCTATTTCCTTTGATGAAGGACTGCATCGCTTCAGGATTCTACCAATAAACCGCAATCTAGTGTTCGCCTTACCCGTTACTTGTTTAATCTGAGCGTTCCATTTGAGATCATTTCGAATAGCCACACCCAGATATTTGACGAATGTTACCGCTTCCAAACACTGGGCATTTATTTTGTACTCGTACATTAATGGGGATTTTCGCTTTGTTATACGCAGTAGGTTACACTTACGAATATTGAGAGATAACTGCCAGTCATTACACCACGCAATTATTTTCTGCAAATCCTCATTTATTTGTTCTCAACTTTCGTATGATACTACTTTCCAACTATTGACGATAAAATGTACACCGGTAATATTTTGATTAACACCTATATCATTCAAATACTGAGAATAGCACACAAAAAGGGGAGATAAAAGGAAAGAATTATCAAAATGGTTGAAATGGCTCTGAGGACTATGGGACTCAACTGCTGTGGTCATCAGTCCCCTAGAACTTAGAACAACTTAAACCTAACTAACCTAAGGACAGCACACACACCCATGCCCGAGGCAGGACTCGAACCTGCGATCGCAGCAGCAGCGCGGCTCCGGACTGGAGCGCCTAGAACCGCACGGCCACCGCGGCCGGCTAATGAATTATCATAGATTCTTTATCAAACATCTATAGAATAAATTCAAACTCATAAGAACGAAGGTTAAATCCAAGAAAGTCAAAGATAACATTTACCATGGAGAGAGTTGTAGCCGCATCGAAAAGAAAATTCAATGCGACTACAATGCAACTCGGATAGTACTTTTGCGATAGTTGTCTGAATGCAAACACTATTAGATTGTTTCAGTTTTGGAAGTTTGATAATTCGTGAGATAGAGATTGAAATATTGCGCAGTCATTCGACTGAAGAAAGTTAATCTTTACCGTTATCAACGCGACGGTATAGTAAGACGAGTGTTAGAATTCAATTGAGTGATATTGGTTTATCGGACTTAGCCTTCGTACTGATGAACAGTTACAAACCTTGAGAGCAATGAATCAACGACAGAAAAACAATTCGAAGTCTTGAGTAGGACACAATAAAACGAAGACACGAAGAAAGACAAGTACGCCGATTGGTCTAAAAGTTGTCGTCAGCGTCACGATTACTGAACTGAACAGAAGTTAATCTTGAATGACATATCGGTGTGCGTGTGTTGTAGTGACAAACAATTACTTACAGAAAGAACAATAAAATCTAAGTCAAAAGACTAATCTTACGCCGCGCTATTAGCCGAGCGGTCTTAGGCGCTGCAGTCATGGACTGTGCGGCTGGTCCCGGCGGAGGTTCGAGTCCTCCCTCGGGCATGGGTGTGTGTGTTTGTCCTTAGGATAATTTAAGTTAAGTAGTGTGTAAGCTTAGGGACTGATGACCTTAGCAGTTAAGTCCCATAAGATTTCACACACATTTGAACATTTGAACAAATCTTACGTGTCACCTAACTCATTAAACGAACGATACAATGTGTATTAATGCAAGTTGATTGACTCTTTCACCATTTTAAGTGACTAAGTGAGTACATGAATAACGGACAGAGAAAAGTGATTAGTTTAAACCAGTATTACGGCGCATTAAAAAAAAATTTACTCCACGATAAGTTATCTATGGAGTCACGTCGGACCGTTGTCAATAACTTGACGTAGCAACGGCATAGCAACGGAACAGTAGACAGCAAAATTTCATTCTCGCTATGTTTGATGTGAAAAACGACCATAATGATGAAATCATTTATTTCATCACGGAACTAACCGGTCATAAAAATAAAAATAAACCGTTGCAGTTTACCAGTTCGCACAAGCTGAGAAGACTGTTGCAGAGAGATTAGAGAATATTTCTAAACCATGCGAGGAGTTGTGTTCTTACGAGAGTTACAGGTGCTGTTCCACGTCATACCGACGGGGACGAACATCGTTACTAGTCGCGTCTCCTCCCGGCAAGTGAAGGAGGAGGGAAAGGACGTCACACGTTACAATACGACTACCCTGGCGGGCCTGTGATGCGTGGACGTCCAGAACCAGAACCACGTCTACAGGTGTGAGAATGTTCATGTGACCACTCATACCAGCAGCATCGTAGCACAACTGACGCAGCACGTCCAACTTGTACGGAAATTCCGCCTCTCGCAAGGTCACACTTTGACCTCTTTCAAATTCGCTCAGTTTGGTGTAGGAAGCACGAGTGCGGCTCCGTGGCATAGTTGCCTGCTTGCTTCACACGTTCGCACCACACTAAGCCTTCTGGCTGTGAGCAATTCCTATTAAAAGGTACAACTACACAGAGCTTTAGTAGCTAAGCCAGTACGCTATCTGTTGCCGGACAACGATGAAACCACTCTCAGCACATCTACCATCCCCCAGGTGACATATGCCGTCATCCGATCAACGTCGAAGTTGTCTTACCTGGTACACTATTTTTTTCCGGTGCTGTATTTTATGACATTTATCACGCTACAAAACATAATTCAGTGGTTTTTTACTGCAAATTTCGCTAAATAAATCTCTTTGAAAGAATTAAATATCGAGTCCTATATAACAAAATCTTTACCTGCATCTTAACTGAAATACATGGCGTTTGTTTTAAACCTCGATATCTTACATCTCGATATATTTTATATCTGGAAAAATACACAGCATACGTAAAATATGTTCCTTATGAAAAATTAAAATTTTAAAGTAGGATGTCTGTCTGTGCTAAACTGGCCACTCGCTAACACCACACCCTTCAAAAAATGGTTCAAATGGCTTTGAGCACTATGGGACTTAACATCTGTGGTCATCAGTCCCCTAGAACTTATAACTAGTTAAACCTTACTAACCTAAGGACATCACACACATCCATGCCCGAGGCAGGATTTGAACCTGCGACCGTACCGGTCATGCGGTTCCAGACTGAAGCGCCTAGAACCGCACGGCCACACCGGCCGGCATCACACCCATCCCCCCCCCCCTCCCGGTTATAGGGGTTCAACGTTTTGTTTCCAAACGGGAATCACCCATTCGGAATGTAGCCAAAAAATATCTATGCTTTACAGGAAATAATTTTTATTTTCATTCGAAGTAGAATGCGTTGTATAAAATAAAATTTAATTTTTCCGGTATTTACAACTGAAAACCGATTCGTTTTATTCTGTATTACACTATCGATAAAAATGAAAACCATTTTGTTCCAGACAGTTGTTACTATTGTCAAAATTTTAATTTAGTTTTAAAGATGTGATTCTACAATAAAACTTTACATTTAGATATTTAAAAGTCTGACAAATAAGCTAATTTTGACGTTAGGTCGTTTTCAGTTCCCTTCGTGGTTGATTACGTTGAGTCCCCACACCATCAGGATGCTTGATTTCGGTGAGTTCCTTAGAATAGCACCATCATGGTGACTGATTTCGGTGTGTTGTTCTGTCTAACAGTCGGAACTCTCGTGCCCGATTACAGTGCCATCTACCACGAGTGGAAAAACATTGTTTCAGATAAACCCCACGCATTTTTTGGTGCAGAATCCGAATTTGCAATAAAAAGTGGGACTCGAATTTGAAAATAAAAAGTTAGCCTCCTCATAGGGGATTAGACGCTGGTTAATTTTAGTACAGATAGATGTCCCTTTTAAAAATATTTATTTTTCATCTGGAACTTTTTTTCATAGAGATATTTAGTTATTCTACGTCAAAAGAAACACCTGCGTCATTACATTATTTCAGTAAAGTTATTTATATATCTGCTGGATTTTCAACATAACAGATAATAATAAAGGCTGCAAGTTGCCATTTCAGATAAGATATGTATGCAACGGAAGAACAATATATAACGCTTTGGTTATATGATATTTCATGATTTTACCAGTAGTGTACATACTACAGACGTTTAGTATTCTAACAGAAAAATTATTATGAAAAAGAACCCAGTGTCAACACTAATGTTCATTGTGATAAAAACTGCGCAGGCCAATCTTCAGCGAACAACATGCAAAAGGAAATTGCCAATAAATGGAAAGTGGAATTTGATAACTTCCACTATTGCTGTTTGTGAGACTCGCATTTGTAGATTTTCAGCATGAACAGAAATAAATGGCCACTCTATATGCGGGAGTATGTACAATATGGGCAGTTGATCAACGAACCTATTGCATTTATTTTTATGACTGAATTATCCTTCTGTCACCATAACGCTTCCTTACTCTAAATGAAAGATCCTTCCCATATGCCGTTTGTTTGTGAATCGTGTGGTCTCTCTTCTGTGTATGTACGTATCTTAATTAACAGTGGAAAAATCAAGCATATGTGTGCAGAAGTGTGATTGAACTCAATATCATACACAAAACTGACAGGTATACAATAACAACGATTATCACAGCGTGACACGAACTAACGTACTATGAAAAGCGATATTGTAGATTGGTTCATCAGTTGAATGCGTTTTCGACGGAAAATCCGGAAGGAGATGTCCAGGAGGCTGTAACTGCTGCATAATCATGTAGGTGGATTTTGGTTTTGTCTTTTCGAATCTACGTCTGGCTTGTGTAGGGACGCCAGTATTCATCATGACACTGACGAATCAAACAAATTTTAAACATCGTTATAGATCTTCATCGTGACTGCCTCCTGCAGCGCAACACATAACTCACGAGACAGTAACGTGAGCCAGACATAACTAAATAACCATCTCATTTAAAAATTATTAAAGTAATTACTAGTAACATTAGCACCATTAGAAATAAAGCTGACGTTTGAACGATTTGTATTTTGATTCTAAGAACAGACGAGATACTTTCCTTTGGCTAGCTTATACCCAAACCGTGGCTTCGATGCTGTAAACCATCAGCCGTAAGAGAGTCGTCTGAATGTAAACCGCTGTTTGTGAGCGCGCTAGCTTCGCTCCTCTCTCTGAGTACCAGCGCACTCAAACAGATGGAGCTGCACCTCAATCTCACGGAAGAAACGACGAGGCGTAGCAAGCGCTGACCTTTGCTTTTGTTATCAGTACGATACGGCCCGATTCCCTGGAAAAACACACTCCTAAAATAAAAAGCTTTCAAGCTAAACAAACAAAACGACTATGCTCGTAAGCATTTCAGCGGGTAAAGATAAAGACTCTTTCCGCGACGAAAGGGCTTTTGCGATGAAACAGACCGAGAATGGCTTTAGGATGCACTCTGAAACCTTTATCAAAATCGCATGATTTATTTTTTCTGTCTTCCTCTAAAAACCAATTAGTATGGAAATTAATTATCGATTAATGCCTGCAGATTCGCACGTATTATTTGCAGTAAAGCTGATTCCAGAGCGAATATTTCGCATTTCAGCTGAGTATACGCTGAAATAAAACGTCATGACAAGTAAGGAATTGGCACTGACGTAGTATTCGAGCTCGAATTTTTCTGCACGAAAAGCAAATGTCTGCTTTAGATTTCGGTTCTGGCACTGGGCTACCATTTGACATGATCCTTTGTCGAATTGTTCACAGCAGGGAGCTGCAGAGTTCTTTCCTCTTTCTGTTAGAAAGCTTTCATTTAAAAGATAAAGCTCTTCTGTTTCATCTGGAAGTTTATTATTTCTTGTACTGATCAAAAGCACCATTAGTGGACATAAATATGAGATGTGTCCACCCTCCGCCTTTATGATGGCTTGAATTCTGCAGGAGACACTTTCAATGGCGTGTCTGTATGTCTATGCAGGAATGGCAGCCCATTCTTCCTAAGAACCGAAACCAGAGAAGGTAGTGCTGTTATCCTTGGATCTGGCGTGAAGTCGCTGTTCTAACTCATCCAAAATGTGTTACATTAGATTCAGATCGGGATCCTGGACAGGTCAGACATTTCAGTAACGTTATTGTCCTCAAACCATTGCCTCACTGTTGTTGCGATATGACAGGGTGCATTGTCATGCTGATACGAACTATCGTTGTCTTCGAAGTGTTTCTCTGCTGTACGCAGTATACAATACTGTGAAATGTGTTCACATCCTCTGCATTTATCGTTTTCTAAAGCGCGGTAAGGCGACCACTCCCTAAACCCGAAAAACACTGTCATTGCGTAACACCATCTCTGTACCTCACTGTCAGCACTACACATTATGAAAGGTAACATCCTCCGGGCATTCGTCAAACTCAACCTCTTTCATCGGATTGGCACAGATTATAGTGTGATTCATCTGAACAAATCATCATTCGTTTTCAGTCATCCACTACCCAGTGACTCTCTCTTTGCACTCCCTCAAGCGTAACATAGCATAAACAACAGAAATGTGTGGCTTATCATGAGTTGCTTGACCATTGTACCCCATCGTTTTTAACTCCCTATACACGGCCATTGTGCTAGAAGGCGGATCACGAGTGGTTCCTTTCGCTGAATTCACGCGATTTTTTTTTACATCCACCCTGTCCGTCAGTACACGAGATCCACCTTGCCTTGGTTTAGCTACGGTTGTTCCTTCGCGTTTCGGTTTCGCAGTCACATCAACCACAGTTGCCTTGGGCAGCCTTATACGGTTGAAACTCCCTTGATGGATATGTTACTTTGGTGTCACCCAATGACTTGTACACATTAAAGGTCACTATGCTCTCATAACCGAGCCACCCTGCTGTTACTACTTTTCTACTGTCCATACAACATTCCCTGTCTCCTTCTATACTGGTTTGGCGCCAACCTGTATATTAGAGAACATATTGTCAGAAGTACAAGTTCCAGCGGACTCCACAACCCCTGAAAAGGCGATTTACGTAGACCACACAGAATTATAATTTTATAATATAAGAAAATAATTTAACGACACATTCGAGGTAGTAATTAGGGTGGTTCCGGTGACCTGTCAGTGAAGTAATTATTGAGTAGGGGTGGCCAAGATTTTGCTTGCGAGCCATCCCCGGGCCTGAGTGCCAAAGCGTTCAGCCTTGCTTCACATTTCCCCCACCGCCACGCCACGCTGTCTGAGCGCGAGTGAGGGGAAGAGAGGAAAACAGCAAACGTGCTGCATTTAAATGGCATTGCAATCGCACTGCATGCTACGTGGTTCTATATTTCACATTTCTCATCAACATAAATCACAAACAAAACAAGTTTTCAGTATTAATTATTTTTGGCGCGCTGAAGGCGGAATACAATACTGTATTTACACCGAAGAACCAAAGAAACCGGAACACCTGTCTAATATAGTGTAGGCCCAACGCGAGCACGCAGAAGTGTAGCAACTCTATGTAGCATAGACTCGACGAATGCCTGAAGTAATGCTGGCGGGAACTGACACCATGAATCCTGCAGCGCTGTCCATAAATCCGCAAGAGTACGAGGTGGTGGAGACCTCTTCTGAACAGCACGTTGCAAGGCATTCCAGATATACTGAATAATGTTCACGTCTGGGGAGTTTGGTGGTCAGCGGAAGAGTTTAAACTCAGAAGAGTGTTCCTGGTGCCACTCTGTAGCAGTCCTGGACATGTGGGGTGTCGTATTGTCGTGCTGGAATTGCTCAAGTTCGTAGGAATGCACAATGGACAGGAATGGATGCAGGTGATTAGACAGGATGCTTACGTGCGTGTCACCTGTCAGAGTCGTATCTAGACGTACCAGGGCTCCCTTGGAACTCCAACTGCACACGCCTCACACCATTACAGAGCCTCCATCAGCTTGAACAGTCCCCTGCTGGCATGAAGGGCCCATGAATTCATGAGGTTGTGCCCATACTCGTAAAAGTCCATCCGCTCGATACAATTTGAAACGAGACTCATCCGATCAGGCAACATGTTTCCAGTGATCGACATTCCAATGTCGATGTTAATGGTGCCAGGCGAAACGGAAAGCTTTGTGTCGTGCAGTCATCAAGGATACACAAGTGGCCCTTCGGCTCCGAAAGCCCATATCGGTGATGTTTCGTTGAGTGGTTCGCACGCTGACGCTTGTTGATGGCCCAGATTGAAATCTGCAGCAATTTGCGGTTTTCACTTCCGTAACGCTAAACGATTCTCTTCAATCGTCGTTGGTCCCAGTCTTGCAGGATATTTTTCCGGCCGCAACGATGTCGGAGATTTGATGTTTTACCGGATTCCTGATATTCGCGGTACACTCGTGAAATGGTACGGGAAAATGCCCACTTCTTCGCTACCTCGGAGATGCTGTGTCCCATCGCTCTTGGGCCGATTATAACACCACATTCAAACTCACTTAAATCTTGATAACCTGCCATTGTAGCAGCAGTAACAGATCTAACAACTGCGCCAGACACTTGTATTATATAGGAGTTGCCGACTGCAACGCCGTATTCTGCCTGTTTACACATCTCTGTATTTGTATACGCATTCCTATACCAGTTTCTTTGGTGCTCGAGTGTATCTGGTACGAACTGTCTTCATGCGGACAGACGCAGACAATTTCACAGAGTTTTGCACTCAGGTTTCACAATCGTAGAAAAGTTTTTCGCACAAGTATGTCGATCGAAATATTGTAGCACTTCTACAGCCTCATTATGGAAATTTCAATCTACCTAAGGAAAGCAACGTAGACGTCCTGGTCAGTTTTAACGTGAAAAGATTTGTCATTGAAAGTGGAATTACCTCGCAGGTCGAACAGTTACGTCCGCCCATGCACAGGGGCACTTTCAACTGAAACGGCAAACGGTCTCAAAAACAGCTCGAAAAGAGATGTAAGACTGACAGAGTCCTCAAAACGTTTATAAAACTATCCCTTTAATTTTTGCAAGGCCACAATGAATTCTTCAAATCTCGCCCATTCTTTAACACAGTGAGCTGAGGGAACTGGTCTGTCTTTGTTAGAACGTGTCCCATCTACAATGTAATTTTCATTTGAAACACATCCCTATCAAATCAGAAAGAAGTTAATGGTTCAAATGGCTCTGAGCACTATGGGACTTAACACCTGAGGTCGTCAGTCCCCTAGAACTTAGAACTACGTAAACGTAACTAACCTAAGGACATCACACACATCCATTCCCGAGGCAGGATTCGAACCTGCAACCGTAGCAGTCGCGCGGTCCTGGACTGAAGCGCCTAGAACCGCTCGGCCACCACGGCTGGCAGAAAGAAGTTACCTTGCAATGCTTTACTGTGAGCATTGTGCAGTCAAGTCCTTAATAAATGCGAAGTTTGCAATCCATTCCGAATTTTCTGATTTTTGTACCTGCACTTCTTATTCCTTCCAGCGACGGATGACCTTTGCAGTCTGGTCCCTTCAACCCCACAAACCATCCATCTTATTCCTTCATAAATTTAACAGTAGTGAGTTTTAAATCGAAAAGTTGGTAAAGATATGACCCTTGACTTAACCAGCACATGTCGCAGTAATATAAGAAGTCTCCATACGCTTCGTTCATTTCCATTAAAAACTGTTGCAACTGACAATGGAATAATGGGTACGACTTCAGGAATGTCATTATTCGTATCACCAATTCCTTCAAGTGCTTCTTGCCTGCAAATTTAGGCTGGCCGGTGTGACCGAGCGGTTCTAGGTGCTACAGTCTGGAACCGAGCGACCGCTAAGGTCGCAAGTTCGAATCCTGCCTCGGGCATGGATGTGTGTGAGGTCCTTAGGTTAGTTAGGTTTAAGTAGTTCTAAGTTCTAGGAGACTGATGACCTGAGATGTTAAGTCCCATAGTGCTCAGAGCCATTTGAACCATTTGCAAATTTAACGCAAAGTGCTTCTTGATGTATAGGACAGTGAATCTGGTCTGTTGATCGATGTAATTTTTTGCTCGTTCACTGTCATCTAAATGTTTAAATTCTCTCTGCACGGTATTATAATGTTTCATAGCAAATAAGCAGTACTTGTCGCTTATGCGAATTGAGAATTCTCATCCCTCTCTTCTGTCACTCCTGTTCATTTTAAAGGATTGTGCTAGATTGCCTCTTTTTGTGCAAACAGGTACTGGACCTGTTAACTTCCTTCCTACCACGAACAAATAGTGAAGAGTAAACATCTGTGACACCGCGATTCTGCCAAACTCAGGGACCTATGCCGGCCGAAAAATGAAATGTCGCACTGTTCTGGCTACTTACGAGAAGGACCGAGCAAAGTCGAGTGACAAGCTGGGCCTTGGTCCGCACACGGAGCACGCGTGAGGTTTGGCACCTTGTGGCCTGCCCTGGTAAAGAGGGAACTCTGTCGGACAGCAGACTTGGTGAAGGAACAATGCTGTCATTTATCTGAAATGATTTATATTTTCCTTCCTTTTTTCCACTTTAAGTAAGCCTTACTTATGTATGAACTCGAAACTTCCCTCAAATATCAGTCCGCCACTTAAGGATATGTCGCGACTTCTACACTCCTGGAAATGGAAAAAAGAACACATTGACACCGGTGTGTCAGACCCACCATACTTGCTCCGGACACTGCGAGAGAGCTGTACAAGCAATGATCACACGCACGGCACAGCGGACACACCAGGAACCGCGGTGTTGGCCGTCGAATGGCGCTAGCTGCGCAGCATTTGTGCACCGCCGCCGTCAGTGTCAGCCAGTTTGCCGTGGCATACGGAGCTCCATCGCAGTCTTTAACACTGGTAGCATGCCGCGACAGCGTGGACGTGAACCGTATGTGCAGTTGACGGACTTTGAGCGAGGGCGTATTGTGGGCATGCGGGAGGCCGGGTGGACGTACCGCCGAATTGCTCAACACGTGGGGCGTGAGGTCTCCACAGTACATCGATGTTGTCGCCAGTGGTCGGCGGAAGGTGCACGTGCCCGTCGACCTGGGACCGGACCGCAGCGACGCACGGATGCACGCCAAGACCGTAGGATCCTACGCAGTGCCGTAGGGGACCGCACCGCCACTTCCCAGCAAATTAGGGACACTGTTGCTCCTGGGGTATCGGCGAGGACCATTCGCAACCGTCTCCATGAAGCTGGGCTACGGTCCCGCACACCGTTAGGCCGTCTTCCGCTCACGCCCCAACATCGTGCAGCCCGCCTCCAGTGGTGTCGCGAAAGGCGTGAATGGAGGGACGAATGGAGACGTGTCGTCTTCAGCGATGAGAGTCGCTTCTGCCTTGGTGCCAATGATGGTCGTATGCGTGTTTGGCGCCGTGCAGGTGAGCGCCACAATCAGAACTGCATACGACCGAGGCACACAGGGCCAACACCCGGCATCATGGTGTGGGGAGCGATCTCCTACACTGGCCGTACACCACTGGTGATCGTCGAGGGGACACTGAATAGTGCACGGTACATCCAAACCGTCATCGAACCCATCGTTCTACCATTCCTAGACCGGCAAGGGAACTTGCTGTTCCAACAGGACAATGCACGTCCGCATGTATCCCGTGCCACCCAACGTGCTCTAGAAGGTGTAAGTCAACTACCCTGGCCAGCAAGATCTCCGGATCTGTCCCCCATTGAGCATGTTTGGGACTGGATGAAGCGTCGTCTCACGCGGTCTGCACGTCCAGCACGAACGCTGGTCCAACTGAGGCGCCAGGTGGAAATGGCATGGCAAGCCGTTCCACAGGACTACATCCAGCATCTCTACGATCGTCTCCATGGGAGAATAGCAGCCTGCATTGCTGCGAAATGTGGATATACACTGTACTAGTGCCGACATTGTGCATGCTCTGTTGCCTGTGTCTATGTGCCTGTGGTTCTGTCAGTGTGATCATGTGATGTATCTGACCCCAGGAATGTGTCAATAAAGTTTCCCCTTCCTGGGACAATGAATTCACGGTGTTCTTATTTCAATTTCCAGGAGTGTATTTCCGCCAAAATATACTGCAGTCGTCGAAACACCCGTATTTTATTCTTTTGGCTGCCTGCTGCAGGGCCTGTCTCAACTCCGTGGCGAACTGTTGCTGCGAAGTAAACGGAATCCGCTGCCACAGCCAGGCCACCGTCGTATTTGCTGTGGGATAACACGAGCGACTCGTCCGCCGTGAGACGGGGGCTGCGTCGGCGATCCCCTCAAGTCCTTCCTGGCGCTATAGAGATCTTCAGCGGCTGATACCTGCGTCGATGCTCCAGGACTTGCAAGTGTGGAGCCGCAGAAAATCTTGCCGACAGGAAATGAAAGTAGTACAAAGTTGAGTACACACTAGTCGCATTTATCTACGGTATCTTTATAATGCCAAAAGAGAATGCTCGATTTCAAACCTTTCGCTCAGTGTACCGAATGATGTGGCGCAGTGGTTAGCACACTGGACTCGCAGTCGGGAGAAAGGTGCTTGAGATCCCCGTCCGGTAACTCAGATTTGAATTTCCGATGCTTTCCCTCAATCGATTATCGCAAATGATAGGACTAATCCTCTGAAAAGGTCATGGCCAACATCCGTTCAAAAACATTCAAACATTTATGAAATTTTATGGGACTCAACTGCTGAGGTCATCAGTCCCTAAGCTTACACACTAATTAACCAAAATTATCCTAAGGACAAACACACACACACCCATGCCCGAGGGAGGACTCGAACCTCCGCCGGGACCAGCCGCACAGTCCACATGACTGCAGCGTCTCAGACCGCTCGGCTAATCATGCGCGGCTGGCCAACATCCATCCTAACCCTTCTCTCAATTTGAGCTTGTGCTCCAGCTCTATTAACCTAGCCGTAGATAGATCACCTTACTCTAATCTTCCTTCCTTCCTTTCTTTTTGTGTTGGTAGACTGTGGAAGTCTGCATCAATTTGCGGTAGGGTTGCACGTCTGCTCTGTTGAATGATTCTCTTCAGTCATCGTTGGTCCCAGTCTTGCAGGATCTTTTTCCGGCAGCATCGATGTCGGAGATTTAGTGTTTTACTGGATTCTTGTTATTCAGGGTACACTCGTGAATTTGTCGTACGGGTAAATGCCCACTTCATCGCTACCTCGGAGATGCTGTGTCTCATTGCTCGTGCGCCGACTGTAACACCACGTTCAAACTCACTTAAATCTTGATAACCTTCAATAGTACCAGCAGTAACCCATCTAATAACTGCATCAGACACTTGTTGTCTTATATAGGCGTTGCCGACCGCAGCGCCGTATTCTGCCTGTTTACATATCCCCGTATTTGAACACGCGTGCCTACACCAGTTTCTTTGGCGCTTCAGTTAGAAGATCTGTTTCTCGTATTTCACATGCGAGGCAAAACCTATGAACGACGATCACATAAAGTACCTGCAGGCCGTATGGAGGAAGCATGACGAGCAGTTAGTGCATACGACACGCATGCTGTGTACACTAGACTACCAGACAGGACCACTCAACGACAGAGGTAAATATGTAAACTTACTGCTTGGCCTCCGTTGAGTGCGATGTATCTGTTACGTGGTCATAACCGTTACAAGTAAAGATAAAACCTTTAATATAGCCGGCCGGTGTGGCCAAGCGGTTAAAGGCGTTTCAGTCTGGAACCGTGCGACCGCTACGGCGCAGGTTCGAATCCTGCCTCGGGCATGGATGTGTGTCATGTCCTTAGGTTAGTTAGGTTTAAGTAGTTCAAAGTTCTAGGGGACTGATGACCTCAGACGTTAAGTCCCATAGTGCTCAGAGCCATTTGAACCATTTGAACCTTTAATATAGAAATGACATTAAATTGAAATAACGATACACATTTATTCAAAACAACTGTTAAAATAGACATAAACGAAGATTAAGAATACAGTTGTGCACAATAACAAAGGAGCAGACGATAGTGCTTACACCAAATGGCAACGTCTGTTTATTCGTTAAGATACTACAGCTTTTGGCCTAATTTCTTGTTTGTTCAACCCAAGAACACTAAAGAGTGGAAAATGTTACATTGCTACTAAACCATCGGGAAGTGTACTACTCCAAATTTTATTCAAAGTAAATAATAATTTATAGTTTATCCATTAATTACCATTATTAGATGTGCAATGTTACGTTACATGCCAAATTAAGTATAAAATTTCATGTTTTCTACCCTACTGCAGTCGTAAATTTTACGAAGGTTAAGTAATCTAGGGTTAACTACTGGTAACCTGATGATATTGTAAAGGAAAGAAAGCGGTTCAAATGGCTCTAAGCAGTATGGGACGTAACATCTGAGGCCATCAGTCCCCTAGACTGAGACCTTCTTAAACCTAACCAACCTAAGGACGTCACACACACCCATACCCGAAGCAGGATTCCACCCTGCGACCGTAGCAGCTACGCGGTTCCGGACTGAAGCGCCTAGAACAACTCGACCACAGCGGCCGGCAGAGAAAGCGGTCGTCATATAATAAATGTGTATTATTCCAGCTGTAGTGGTTTACATTAATGATGAAATATGGGTCTGCTGAAAGTTTATGTCAGTTCCTGCGCGGAAGCAGCTACGCCCCAATATCAAGTCAGTTGCATAAATATTTCACACATGTTCTGTGAGTTATTGTGTAATAACAAGATTTTACTTGCAAGTCGTTCGTATTCGTCACAGTATTTAACGCTGCTGCGTCATAAACAGATCCGCAATCGCTGGCTGAAACAGGCAGCCGGCCACGGTGGCCGTGCGGTTCTAGGCGCTACAGTCTGGAACCGCGCTGCTGCTACGGTCGCAGGTTCGAATCCTGCATTGGGCATGGATGTGTGTGATGTCCTTAGGTTAGTTAGGCTTAAGTAGTTCTAAGTCTAGAGGACTGATGACCTGACATGTTAAGTTCCATAGTACTTAGAGCCATTTGAACCATTTGAAACAGGCAATTTTACACAATATTTTATTTTTGCTTCACCTGTGGTTTACTAACAGTAGACTTGTTACCGCTTACATGTAAACATCAAGTTTTTAATGTCGTTAACTATGTACTACCTGATACTTTGTAGCAAGTATTCATGTTTATGTATAAAGTTTTCTGTTTGACCGAGCGAGGTGGCGCAGTGGTTAGCCCACTGGACTCGCATTGGGGACGACGACGGTTCAATCCCGTCTCCGGCCATCCTGATTTAGGTTTTTCGTGATTTCCCTGAATCGCTTCAGGCAAATGCCGGGATGGTTCCTTTGAACGGGCACGGCCGATTCCTTCCCCTTCCTTCCCTCACCCGAACTTGCGCTCCGTCTCTAATGACCTCGTTGTCGACGGGACGTTAAACACTAACATCGTCCTCCTCCTCCTTTTCTGTTTGATTCATGTTTACCTGTCTTGTACTAAGAGGTGAATGGGCGAAAACGACCATGAGGTTGAGACTGACAAACAGCATATAGAAGTAATACACAAAGTTGCAGCCTCAGTGGAAACATATTTATTTAACTAATATTTCACTGCTCTGCGCCCAGTAATGAGGAAAACAGTCAGTATCAGAACTAATTCACTGATCATAAAGCGCCACGCTCAGGGTCTTCCAAAAAGATGACTGAGCCGTAACGTGGTCGTAACATCGCAAATCCGCGAAACAGCGGTGGCCGGTGTGAGCGGTTTGAGGTGTGGGCAGCGGTAAGTGGGCGGTGCGCCGGCGTGGCTGGTGGGAGCTGAGGCGTACGCCGCCTCGCGTTGCCAGCGCTATCGATTGACGCGGACGTGGACGCGGCGCGAGCCAGCGCAGCCACACCGCACGCTTCCTGCTCGCAAGGCCCACTGCCTGTTCCACAACACAAAACGCACTTTTCCGCGTCGAACGAAGCATACGCAAAAGGGCGGACTCGGTAGTCCCTCGTGAGTATGGAAGTCTGCGACCAAAAAATTTAGGTAGCATAAATGTAATTGATGTACGCGGAGGAAGAGAATTCTTTCAACGAGCTTCGTAAAGTTGTATTAGGCGACTGACTGACTGTACTGACATTAGTAAACACGTAGTTTTGAAATTCTTAAAACAGAAAAAAAGCAAGGAAGATTAGGATGTAACGTCCCGTCGGTACCGAATCCATTAGGAATCGAACACACAATCGCAATGTTTCAAGGATGCGGACAGAAAGCGCCCGTGCCGTTTGAGAGAAACCAACCCGCCATTTACCTGGAGCCACTGAGAGAAAACCTAAATCTGGATGTCCGGACGCGGAACTGAAACGTCCTCCTCCCAAATGTCCTTACTACAGAGCAATTCGGTAATACACGGTCGAGTCACACTAGTGTGATCTACCTCTACATCTACATCCATACTCCGCAGGCCACCTGACGGTGTGTGGCGGAGGGCACCTTGAGTACTTCTATCTGTTCTCCCTTCTATTCCAGCCTCGTATTGTTCGTGGAAAGAAGGATTGTCGGTATACCTCTGTTTGGGCTCTAATCTCTCTGATTTTATCCTCATGGTCTCTTCGCGAGATATACGTAGGAGGGAGCAATATTCTGCTTGACTCCTCGGTGAAGGTATGTTCTCGAAACTTCAACAAAAGCCCGTACCGAGCTACTGAGCGTCTCTCCTGCAGAGTCTTCCACTGGAGTTTATCTATCATCTCCGCAACGCTTTCGCGATTACTAAATGATCCTTAACGAAGCGCGCTGTTCTCCGTTGGATCTTCTCTATCTCCTCTATCAACCCTATCTGGTACGCATCCCACACTGCTGAGCAGTATTCAAGCAGTGGGCGAACAAGCGTACTGTAACCTACTTCCTTTGTTTTCGGATTGCATTTCCTTAGGATTCTTCAAATGAACCTCAGTCTGGCATCTGCTTTACCGACGATCAACTTTATATGATCATTCCATTTTAAATCACTCCTAATGCGTACTCCCAGATAATTTATGGAATTAACTGCTTCCAGTTGCTGACCAGCTATTTTGTAGCTAAATGATAAGGGATCTTTCTTTCTATGTATTCGCAGCACATTACACTTGTCTACATTGAGATTCAATTGCCATTCCCTACACCATACGTCAATTCGCTGCAGATCCTCCTGCATTTCAATACAATTTTCCATTGTTACAACCTCTCGATATACCACAGCATCATCCGCAAAAAGCCTCAGTGAACTTCCGATGTCATCCACAAGGTCATTTATATATATTGTGAATAGCAACGGTCCTACGACACTCCCCTGCGGCACACCTGAAATCACTCTTACTTCGGAAGACTTCTCTCCATTGAGAATGACATGCTGCGTTCTGTTATCTAGGCACTCTTCAATCCAATCACACAATTGGCCTGATAGTCCATATGCTCTTACTTTGTTCGACATCGACGTGTAGTAACACTCACAGACGGCAGGTGGCAGCACTAGCAGTGGAATGTATATAAAGCGTGTCGGGGACTGGTGGGGAGAGAGGGGGGGGGGGGGGGCGAAAGAAACTGGGCGATATATCCGACGTATAACAGTGCATTCTCATTGGCTTTCGGGCCAAGGGTGGAAGGATTTCCGAAACGGCTAAATTTGTAAGTTCGTATGCCACCGATGTTAAAGTATACCGTGCATGGTGCTGTACGAAACCCGGCGCCGACGCAACTGTGGTGCACCAAGGGGCATAGATGACAGGGGTGAACGATGGCTACGGAAACGTGTACGTACGAATAGAAATGCAACTGTTCATGAGCTGGGCATCCAGATGAGCCCAGGGGCTACCAACAGTATCACCTCAACGATCGCTCAGCGAACATTGCCTACCAGCCGTGGTGGCTGAGCGATTCTAGTCGCTACAGTCTGGAACCGCGCGACCACTACAGTCGCAGGTTCGAATCCTGCCTCGGGCATGGATGTGTGTGATGTCCTTAGGTTAGTTAGGTTTAAGTAGTTCTAAGTTCTAGGGGACTGATGACCTCCGAAGTTAAGTCCCATAGTGCTCAGAGCCATTTGAACGTTGCCTCCGAAGCAGCAGCAGCCTGTTGATGCACCCATTCTGACTGCTGTTCATCAGCGACGAAGGCTGTAATTTGCACGCCAGTACCGCAACTGAACGTCCACTGAGTGAAGAGAATTGGCCTTTTCATGTGATCCCCCTTTTATGCACTATCCGACAGATGGTCATTGGCGTGTGCTGATTTGAAAGCAACTGGGTCCAGGGCGGAAGAGGGACTGTTATGGCTCCATGAATGTTTTCGTTACATTTCCTGGTTGATGTCGTCACTCTGAAAGGCACAGTGGATCAGCACAGGTATACATCTCTAACTGGGGATTATGTCCGTCCCTGCATGCAGATTGTTTTTCCTCACCATGAGGGCATCGATCAGAAGGAAACTGCAACGTGTCACACGACTCGCAGTGCATGTCCTTGGTCCGAAGAGAACCAGGATGATTCTACCGTACTCCCTTGGCCACCTATATCCGCAAATTTAAGCCCAATCGAGAATCTGTGGAACCAGCTCGATCAGGCGCTTCGCACATGGATCTTCAACCGAGAAACCTAGCGCAGCTGGCCACAGTATTGGAGCCGCCATAGCTCCACATCCCTGTCGGTACCTCCCAGTACCTCATAGACTCTCTTCCTGCAGGTCTCGCAGCAGTCTACGCTGCAAAAGATGTTTATTTAGGCTTTCGACAGGTGCTCACATTAATGTGACTGGACAGTGTATGTTGCACCAGGTATACACTAGACGATCACGAGAATCCCAATGCCCGTAAGTAATGCGGAATTGACCACCAGATATCACGAGCGACAGAATCGCCAGTACAAAAGGAGTTGGGGAGTATTGTGTTGTCGGTAGAGAAAGGAAGGAAGGAAAATTTGTGTTTCACGACCAGTCGACGTCATTAGAGATGGAAAAAAATTTTCAAATGTGTTTGAATTCCTAAGGGACCAAACTGCTGAGGTCATCGGTCCCTAGACTTACACACTACTTAAACTAACTTATGCCAAGAACAACAAACACACCTATGCCGGAGGGAGGTGTCGAACCTCTGGCGGGGGGTGGGAGGTTGGGGGGGGGGGAGGCCGCGGCATCAGTGGCATGGCTACTCGAACCGCTCGACCACCCCGCGCAGCTGTTTTAGACGGAGCATAGGCTCGGATTAGGAAGGGTGGTAAAGGAAATCGGCCGTACCCTTACAAAGGAACTACGATTTAGGGAAATCACGGAAAACTTAAATCTGGATGGTCGGACGGGGATTTGAGACGTCGTCCTAATGCGAGTCCAGTGTTCTGACCAGTGCGCCACCTCGCACGGTGTGATGGACCCAATTTAAATTGATAGTAATTGTTATACCCAGGTATCTAGTTGAAACAGCAACCTTTAAATTTGTATCGTTTTCCGTATAGCCGAAATGTAATGGTATTTTTTGTACTTATGTGGAGGACCTCACATATTTTTATTGCTTAGGGCCAATCGTCACTTTTCCCGCCATGCAGATATCTTGATTAAATAATTTTACAACACGGTTTCAACTTCTAATGAATTTTTAGACGGTAAACGACAGCATTAGATACAAACCATCTTAGATGGCTGTTTAGATTGTCTCCTAGATCATTTACATACATTTGCGAACAACAGAAAGCCTATAAAACTTCGTTGGGGAACGTCAGAAATCACTTCCATTTCACTGGATAACTTCCATTCAATTACTACTATTGCTAACTTTGACCTTCCTTTCTGAAAATTACTTTGTTGGTATGGATGAATACTGGCCACCTTCCTGACCGCACAGTACCGGATTCGTATTTTCAACAAACTCCGTGAGATTCACAAAGTTCCTAGTACACAGGTTTCATGTGAACGTCCACTTGAAGACAATATGTATGAGTCAGATGTCACTCTTCGTCGTTGTAAAATTGTACTAATAGAAGAAGACGTATAATTTAAACACGTATCGGTGTACCGCAGATAAAAGCGGAGAACATTACAGCATTTTGGCTTATATCCTATCCATCATCAGCGCATGAAACTCAGTCACGCAGGCTGTCATGCTTCACTATTAGATCTTTGAGGATAATTGCCAATCGCCGAGTAATTCTATTCACACCAGTTACGACGAAGCTATTTTCACGAGGGAGAGTAACATCATCACCCGTACTTTATATCAGCGGTCTGACGAAAATTCGCGTTGTCGTTGTAGAGAAATGTATTCATGGTCACTTCTCTGTAAATCTGTGGCTTGATGCGATCAACAGTTGGTTAATTGCGCCCGTTAGCTCAACAAACAGTGTTACAGAGATCATGTATGAGAACTCCCTTCATAATTATTTGCCACTGTTATTCTCAGAATTCCCTTAGGTCAGAAAAATGAACCTTTTCTAACAACATGGTGAGCTGCTGCTCGCACTACCCGTCATACTAATAGTTCTGGCAACACTAATTTGGAATCAGGCCCAGAATTTACTCCATTACATTTTTGTCTGTGGGACTGGTTGAAATGCGACGTCTATAGAAAGAAGATCACACAGGAGGCTAATTATTCGCTCGCATTATCAGCGGTTCTAGCCTCACAAATGTACGAGAAGACGTACTGTGAAAAGCTGCTCCTAGTGTTACGAGGAGGGCTCAAAATTGTTACGAAGACAGTAATGAGTTGTTTGAAAACGCAATATTAATTATTTTACTTTTGCTTAAAGCATTTTGTATCTATTAATTCACTCAGTTCTACTTTTTCTCTTGTCTCTCTTCGGCAGATTCCTTTTACGTGTTAAATTCAAACAGCTCTTACGAAACACGTCTAAATTCAAAACTGCACATAGGTTCATATGCATTTTTAGGTCAAATCATCCATCTTCTGAAATATTTACTGTTACATCTGAAACAGCCAGTATATTCCAATCTCACTAGAAACAAAATAGTTCTATGTACCAAAAATAACAACGTTAGACAAAACTCGTACTGCACTCGTACAGCACTGTCGGGTACGTGCTGTCCGTACATTGCAGGTATTCTGAATATCAACCCCCATATTCACGAAAAACGGAACTGCAACGCTCCAGGGACTGTCACATGTATTCGAATATCCTATGAAATTAGAACACATATTCAACATTCCTTCCTGCAACAACCTCTCTACGTGTAACAGGTGTCGACTGAAACCCCGACAGACGCTCTCGTCAGATGTATAAAAGAGATAAAACCAATCCAAGTTGTGGCTGATCTAAGAGTTTGCGATGCATGAAGACTGACACAAACAGTTTTTCTTTGACCAAACAATAAAGTACTAGATGTTCCCTAACGTCGGTGTAATTTATTGCTCAACAGTCCTACACCGATTTAATAATACAAAGCTATTTTACTTAAAAGAATGATACATTTCCCGAAAAAACCAAGGCGAACCAGCCAGAAGACATGGTCAGTCGGATCTCAATGTCACTTCGTAAATGTACACACCACCTGCATGTAGGTGACTGATTAGAGCTCCAGATTTTTGTGACAGATATAACGGCCTCACCGCGCCTTAGTATTGTTTGTATTAAATGTTATTACCAGGCCTGGTAGGGTTTATAACGAGCGTGAGCATTGTCAGATGTTGAGTGATCAGAATCAAGGACGCAGAGATGTCACGTTCTCGTGTGAGACAGCAGTATCAGCACGTGGCAGAGTTTGAAAGGTGTCTTGTTGTGGGTCTGCACTCGGTCGGCTGGTCAAATCGAGCAATATCCAGATTTCTAGGACATCAGGATGCTCGACTGCACAAGAACTTGAGGGCGGGAATACTCGTCGCCAAGCTTCCAGTCGACCGCGTCTGACCAGCACGAGGGAGAATCGCCGTATTGTGTACCAAGCACATTGTATCCTCTTCACATTTGTGCCTGTCTCGCGAGAACAAGTAATGGCCTCCCTGTAACATTCTGTGTCATACCGCACCATCGATCAGAGACTGACAGGAGACGGTCTAGGGAATTTCTGTCCCGTGAGTAGATTGCCGTTAACAGAATAACATGAACGGCTGCGTTTGGACTGGTGCCCATGATGGTGCAGTTTGGATTTCTGATGAATGGCGTCGTACTGTGTTCGGCGATGACTTGTGGTTGTGCACTACCCCAATATAACCAATTTTGGCAAGTATGTTGGAGCCCAACTGGGGAGAGATCCCATTCTTCTTCATATTGTTGAGAGGCGCAGCGATGCTACTCCTCACGTTATGGTGTGGGGACCCATCCGGTATGAGTTCAGGACACCCCTGGTAGTGATTGAGGGATCTCTGACGGCATAATGGAAGGCCACAAACATTTTGTGTCGTCGTATGTTACCTCACATGCTACAGTAACATGGTGCCATTTTTCAAGAGGACAGTGCACGTCCTAATATCGCACATGTAACTATGAACTGTCTGTGCGATGTTGAGGTACTCCCGAAGCCAACTAAATTTCAGATCTGTCCCCGACAGAACATGTGTGGGACCAGCTTGGTCGTAAACTCCATCCCAGTGCCCGTATCCAGGATATCAAGGACCAGCGACACCAGCAGTAGGCCAGCTTGCTTAAGGAGAGGATACACTCATTGCAGCATGTGTGTTTATCGTTGCTGACACGATACCTATGGATACCAACATCACAGAATAGCACAGGGTGCATTGTTCCTAGCGATCCTAATGGGACATGCGAACTGCATCTAGCAGTGCATGCGTACCCAGCGTGGCTGACACATCGCTACGAAATGTTCATCCTGCTGCCAATATACGTCTCAGAAACGTTAATCGTTCTCACCGTTAAATGCCTTCATCATGTTTGTGCACGCTCACGAAAATACCGTTAGTCATAAAAGCATTCTCGTTGTTTGGAAAGAGATCAGAATAATTACACATACAGAATTCAAAACTCTGCCTTACAGAAGAGAAAAGTGGCGCGAATATTCTGTCTCCTGCAGCTACAGGTCTGGAGATGTCCTGGAGCCACAGTGGCGGATGAGTGGCAGCATCCCCTCCAGAGGTGAATGGTCTGCTTCAACTTGTCTTTGAAGACTTGCCTTCTCAGAACTTTCTGTACCTACCTTGCTTCCATCTTGTTCGAATCAGTTTGTAGATGTTTCTACGTCCTGGGACAAAGGATGTCTACTGAATGAATTGGGCATTATGAATGGCTCTTATCGACTTTACCCTCCGAATTAACGATGCCGCCGATGTGGAAGCACCATCCTCCTTTTCTTTCTTTCTGTGGACGAGACGTTCACCAGCAAAACCTATTTTACACAGACCGCCATTTTGCACCGTCAATTAAACCCTGCAAAGTGCCTCTACATATCGTCAAATATGGAAAGACTCTTATTCAATTACACTGATCTCCCACTGAGAACTGGAACTTGAATATTAGAGCGTGAAACCTATCTCCAACCGAGCAATATGTCACCATGTAAAGTGTCAATGCAGTAAACATACAATTCGTATCCTGCGCCATACAAAATCACCCCTTTTACATCATTTCTACATATATCGCAGAGACAGACAGCACTGTGTATACATCTACATCTACATTTATACTCCGCAAGCCACCCAACGGTGTGTGGCGGAGGGCACTTTACGTGCCACTGTCATTACCTCCCTTTCCTGTTCCAGTCGCGTATGGTTTGCGGGAAGAACGACTGTCTGAAAGCCTCCGTGCGCGCTCTAATCTCTCTAATTTTACATTCGTGATCTCCTCGGGAGGTATAAGTAGGGGGAAGCAATATATTCGATACCTCATCCAGAAATGCACCCTCTCGAAACTTGACGAGCAAGCTACACCGTGATGCAGAGCGCCTCTCTTGCAGAGTCTGCCACTTGAGTTTGTTAAACATCTCCGTAACGCTATCACGGTTACCAAATAACCCTGTGACGAAACGCGCCGCTCTTCTTTGGATCTTCTCTATCTCCTCCGTCAACCCGATCTGGTACGGATCCCACACTGATGAGCAATACTCAAGTATAGGTCGAACGAGTGCTTTGTAAGCCACCTCCTTTGTTGATGGACTACATTTTCTAAGGACTCTCCCAATGAATCTCAACCTAGTACCCGCCTTACCAACAATTAATTTTATATGATCATTCCACTTCAAATCGTTCCGCACGCATACTCCCAGATATTTTACAGAAGTAACTGCTACCAGTGTTTGTTCCACTATCATATAATCATACTATAAAGGATCCTTCTTTCTATGTATCCGCAATACATTACATTTGTCTATGTTAAGGGTCAGTTGCCACTCCCTGCACCAAGTGCCTATCCGCTGCAGATCTTCCTGCATTTCGCTACAATTTTCTAATGCTGCAACTTCTCTGTATACTACAGCATCATCCGCGAAAAGCCGACACTATCTACTAGGTCATTTATATATATTGTGAAAAGCAATGGTCCCATAACACTCCCCTGTGGCACGCCAGAGGTTACTTTAACGTCTGTAGACGTCTCTCCATTGATAACAACATGCTGTGTTCTGTTTGCTAAAAACTCTTCAATCCAGCCACACAGCTGGTCTGATATTCCGTAGAGTCTTATTTTGTTTATCAGGCGACGGTGCGGAACTGTATCGAACGCCTTCCGGAAGTCAAGAAAAATAGCATCTACCTGGGAGCCTGTATCTAATATTTTCTGGGTCTCATGAACAAATAAAGCGAGTTGGGTATCACACGATCGCTGTTTCCGGAATCCATGTTGATTCCTACATAGTAGATTCTGGGTTTCCAAAAACGACATGATACTCGAGCAAAAAACATGTTCTAAAATTCTACAACAGATCGACGTCAGAGATATAGGTCTATAGTTTTGCGCATCTGCTCGACGACCCTTCTTGAAGACTGGGACTACCTGTGCTCTTTTCCAATCATTTGGAACCTTCCGTTCCTCTAGAGACTTGCGGTACACGGCTGTTAGAAGGGGGGTAAGTTCTTTCGCGTTCTCTGTGTAGAATCGAATTGGTATCCCGTCAGGTCCAGTGAACTTTCCTCTGAGTGATTCCAGTTGCTTTTCTATTCCTTGGACACTTATTTCGATGTCAGCCATTTTTTTCGTTTGTGCGAGGATTTAGAGAAGGAACTGCAGTGCAGTCTTCCTCTGTGAAACAGCTTTGGAAAGAGGTGTTTAGTATTTCAGCTTTACGCGTGTCATCCTCTGTTTCAATGCCTTCATCATCCCGGAGTGTCTGGATATGCTGTTTCGAGCCACTTACTGATTTAACGTAAGACCAGAACTTCCTAGGATTTTCTGTCAAGTCGGTACATAGAATTTTACTTTCGAAGTCACTGAACGCTTCATGCATAGCCCTCCTTACGCTAACTTTGACATCGTTTAGCTTCTGTTTGTCTGAGAGGTTTTGGCTGCGTTTAAACTTGTAGTGAAGCTCTCTTTTCTTTCGCAGTAGTTTCCTAACTTTGTTGTTGTACCACGGTGGGTTTTTCCCGTCCCTCAGAGTTTTACTCGGCACGTACCTGTCTAAAACGCATTTTACGATTGCCTTGAACTTTTTCCATAAACACTCAACATTGTCAGTGTCGGAACAGAAATTTTCGCTTTGATCTGTTAGGTAGTCTGAAATCTGCCTTCTATTACTCTTGCTAAACAGATAAACCTTCTTCCCTTTTTTATATTCCTATTAACTTCCATATTCAGGGATGCTGCAACGGCCTTATGATCACTGATTCCCTGTTCTGCACATACAGAGTCGAAAAGTTCGGGTCTGTTTGTTATCAGTAGGTCCAAGATGTTATCTCCACGAGTCGGTTCTCTGTTTAATTGCTCGAGGTAATTTTCGGATAGTGCACTCAGTATAATGTCACTCGATGCTCTGTCCCTACCACCCGTCCTAAACATCTGAGTGTCCCAGTCTATATCTGGTAAATTGAAATCTCCACCTAAGACTATGACATGCTGAGAAAATTTATGTGAAATGTATTCCAAATTTTCTCTCAGTTGTTCTGCCACTAATGCTGCTGAGTCGGGAGGTCGGTAAAAGGAGCCAATTATTAACCTAGCTCGGTTGTTGAGTGTAACCTCCACCCATAATAATTCACAGGAACTATCCACTTCTACTTCACTACAGGATAAACTACTACTAACAGCGACGAACACTCCACCACCGGTTGCATGCAATCTATCCTTTCTAAACACCGTCTGTACCTTTCTAAAAATTTCGGCAGAATTTATCTCTGGCTTCAGCCAGCTTTCTGTACCTATAACGATTTCAGCTTCGGTGCTTTCTATCAGCGCTTCAAGTTCCGGTACTTTACCAACGCAGCTTCGACAGTTTACAATTACAATACCGATTGCTGCTTGGTCCCTGCATGTCCTGACTTTGCCCCACACCCGTTGAGGCTGTTGCCCTTTCTGTACTTGCCCAAGGCCATCTAACCTAAAAAACCGCACAGCCCACGCCACACAACCCCAGCTACCCGTGTAGCCGCTTGTTGCGTGTAGTGGACTCCTGACCTATCCAGCGGAACCCGAAACCCCACCACCCTATGGCGCAAGTCGAGGAATCTGCAGCCCACACCGTCGCAGAACCGTCTCAACCTCTGATTCAGACCCTCCACTTGGCTCTGTACAAAAGGTCCGCAGTCAGTCCTGTCGACGATGCTGCAGATGGTGAGCTCTGCTTTAATCCTGCTAGCGAGACTGGCAGTCTTCCCCAAATCAGATAGCCGCCGGAAGCCAGAGAGGATTTCCTCCGATCTATAGCGACACACATCATTGGTGCCGACATGAGCGACCACCTGCAGATGGGTGCACCCTGTACCCTTCATGGCATCCGGAAGAACCCTTTCCACATCTGTAATGACTCCCCTCGGTATGCACACGGAGTGCACATTGGTTTTCTTCCCCTCTCTTGCTGCCATATCCCTAAGGGGCCCCATTACGCGCCTGACGTTGGAGCTCCCAACTACCAGTAAGCCCACCCTCTGCGACCGCCCCTCTTGCAGACTGAGGGGCAACCTCTGGAACAGGACAAGCAGCCATGTCAGGCCGAAGATCAGTATCAGCGTGAGACAGAGCCTGAAACCGGTTCGTCAGACAAACTGGAGAGGCCTTCTGTTCAGCCCTCCGGAATGTCTTTTGCCCCCTGCCACACCTTGAGACAACCTCCCACTCTACCACAGGTGAGGGACCAGCCTCAATGTGGGCAGTATCCCGGGCAACCACAGTCGTAGTCCGATCGGGGGATGCGTGGGACGAGCTGGCCGTCCCCGACAAACCCCCATCCGGAGCCCCACAGTGATGCCCATTGGCAACAGCCTCAAGCTGTGTGACCGAAGCCAACACTGCCTGAAGCTGGGAGCGAAGGGATGCCAACTCAGCCTGCATCCGAACACAGCAGTTGCAGTCCCTATCCATGCTAAAAACTGTCGTGCAAAGAACGTCTGAACTAATCTACAGAGAGCGCAAACGAATCGACACAAAATTTAAACGGTTATCAAAATACAAGATTGCCTAGTAAATGCAGTAAATGCTGCTACATGCGCACTGCTGACACACTGATCGGCGGCGGAAGGAGACTACGCGATTTTACACTATTCAGGTACTAAAACGCGATGCTACAACTCTCAAATACTATAATACGCCCGAAATTTATGAATTAAACAATGCAAGTACCAAAAACACGCAAAGAAATTAAGAATTAAACTATGTAACAAATGAGTGAGCTTGGAGTATACGACTTGCTGCTGCAGCTGCTTATCCAACGGCGGCAGGGAGCACACTGACTGTGACCAACCGACACTGGCCGTTCAAAACAAAAACAGAAGACAGACGACTACGCGAATTTACACTATTCAGGTACTAAAACGCGATGCTACAACTCTCAAATACTATAATACGCCCGAAATTTATGAATTAAACAATGCAAGTACCAAAAACACGCAAAGAAATTAAGAATTAAACTATGTAACGAATGAGTGAGCTAGGAGTATACGACTTGCTGCTGCAGCTGCTTATCCAACGGCGGCAGGGAGCACACTGACTGTGACCAACCGACACAACACTAGATATTTCCCTGCGAGGTCGGCGCTCATCCACTCCCGACAGGTGATCAGAGTGCCCTCAATGGACCGAAGTCACTCCCATAACTGTTCTACAAATTCGGGCTCGTTTCCTCTCGACACAAATGGGTTACTGTTTCTGGTACGGACCTGCTTCCTTGTTTGCTTTTCAACACCCATCTCCAGACTCTGGGATTACAAGAAGACATGTATTTTCACACGTTTTGCCATAATATCATACCATTTTCGCGGTACGTCTCGATATCAGGCACACAGCAGTATCCTACCGACCACGCCACAACATAATTCTGAAGATATAGACTGGAAATTATCTCTCTACAAACCCCAAATGGTTCAAATGGCTCTGAGCACTATGGGACTTAACTTATGAGGTCATCAGTCCCCTAGAACGTAGAACTACTTAAACCTAACTAACCTAAGAACATCACACACATCCATGCCCGAGGCAGGATTCGAACCTGCGACCGTAGCGGTCGCGCGGTTCCAGACTGTAGCTCCCAGAACCGCTCGACCGCTCCAGCTCGTTACAAACCCCAAACTTTAGCGAGAGGGAGCATGCTCTAGACCACTGAGTAACTGGAAACTTATGCCGTCTGCGAAAACCTTTACGTGAGAACTCGAAACAAATAGAGGGAAATGATATTTCCACTCACGAATACTGATGCCGGTGATGTAATAGATTCCAAATCATCCCTATAATTTACAAATTCAAATAACGTGTTTCTCATGTCTGGACAACCAGCAAACGTGTCTCACACGTGCTAGATGCACACAACACAATCGATCTTCTTTCAACTAAATAAAGAATTCAAATGCAAAGAAGCAGTCAACCGAACAATTTATATGGAAGGGTATAACGATCAAGTGCAAACACACGTCCATATTCAATCTTCTCAAATTTCCTCTTGATCACGAAAGCTATCTAACACATACTAAGTATTAGTCCGCTATTCGACCATCTAGAGGACATCACTGTTAAGTCAGCTACATTCCTACACGCCAACAGGCCTCTCCATTCGGACAGCTCCTACCGTTAATGGGAAACGTTAATCATTCCCGCACAGGTCACCGGCGTTGCACGCCAAACATGCATAGACAGAGTCGTCCTAGGAAAAAAAAAAAAAACTGGCCTCATGAATATTTTATCCCTGTACTTACAACTAAATGTTACGATTGCAGTCTCAGTTGAACAACATTCAATAATGAGCGAAGTATCAGAAATACACCCTGCTGATGGCTGTGGCTCTGGAAATAGAGATATCAGCACCATTCTTGTGATCTGACATACTCTTCCCTTTGCTATCACATTACTCCACGTCAGAAACCCATACCTTCCTTACGACTGGACATAGTCATTTCCTTTGTACTTGTCGGAACACAAACACATACTATATAAGCCTGATGCTGAAGATGAACCTATCACGCATCCCCTACTACTAAGTATAATACTTCGTCAATAAATGATTGCATACGATACAAAATAATACTGAGAGAAAATCAGCGATGGGTGGACATGTCTCATAAGTTTTCCTTGTGAGTGGTACCAGTGTGTCTTAGAAAGAGATGTATAATCGCTTCACAAACCGCCAGATGTTAAGAAACCCGATCGCAACAACTTCTGTGTGTTATTATCACAAGCGGTCTTGGTTCTACAGGTGCACATAAGTATGTTAAAAGCTGTACTGGCTTTAAAAACCTATGTATGGTATTACCTCTGAATGATGTGGTTTTTTCCAGACTAATACCAAGACGGTGATCGTAGGAGTGTATATTATCAGACCAGCAGTACAGTTAAATGCAGCCCACGATGTTACGTCATGATAAAACTGCTGAATTTTGAAAGTGATTTGGCTGAGGAACGTGGTATGAAACCACTATTTGCAACTCCCTCACGCTGCTAGATATTTCTACAGTATTCTTAATGTATTCTGTCTCGATACAATGTTAGAAGTTCAGTGATATATCCACTGAGTTATAGGCGATGACTGATTGAGAAGGATCATAAATAGTAGTATATGGTGTGCTGATTGAGATCGTAAGAAATGTACACTAGCGTTTCAGATCTCTAGTGTTACACTACCCGCTAGAAATGATGTCTAAGATTTGGAGTCAAGTCTTTCTATTCAACCACATACCTGCACTGGATCCTATGAAGAATTCCTATAATGATTACAGCCACAAGTGAATCACATTTCTGGTGCTCTCATATCTCGAAACGAGTCACCTTTGAGCCCGTATGGTTTTAATCTGTCCCTACACATCTTGCGACTGCTGCTATTTCTGCAGCTTTGCGCATGTGTTCGTTCCAATTTAAGTTGGAAATGAGCAGAAGCCATAGAAAGCCATATCCACCACCTTCTGCAACCCATCTAGAAACAGAGTGACCTGAGTTAGGGTCCGCAGCTCGTAGTCGTGCGGTAGCGATCTCGCTTCTCGCGCCCGGGTTCCCGGGTTCGATTCCCGGCGGGGTCAGGGATTTTCTCTGCCTCGTGATGACTGGATGCTGTGTGATGTCCTTAGGTTAGTTAGGTTTAAGTAGTTCTAAGTTCTAGGGGACTGATGACCATAGATGTTAAGTCCCATAGTGCTTGGAGCCATTTGAATCATTTTTGAACCTGAGTTAGTGCGACAAGACCGTGTTTTGACAATTCGATGGAAATGGGCGCATTGTGGTGCGTCCCAAAACTACAGGTACCACAGTCCGAAGCAGATTCACGTCACTGCATCTCTCTCCTCCCATATATCGAAAACAAATACCATCTCTGTGCCAGCATCAAGCACACATGACGATACTATTAAATATATAGGTATTTATCCACTGCATAGGCCAGTTTAAAGCTTCATCACCTGTACTGTACCGTACCCCACAAACTATACTATAAGACGAACATCCTGTGTCGTTGTTTGAAACATTGCTTTTTCTGCTGTACCACGCTTTGTATACTGCCACACATCTTGTTTTTCCCACCACGACCTCGAAGTCTGTGTCAGGTTCTAAACTGACATAAACATGTTCTGATCCAGTGCTTCTTGCAGATATTGACAGCAGGATGAACATTTCACAGCGTTGTGTCAAAAACGCTGGGTACACATACACAGCTAGACGCAGCTCGCATGTCCAGTTAGGATCACTAGGAACAATGTACCTTGTGCTATTCTGTGATGTCAGTATCCATAGGTCGGTGTGGCCGAACAGTTCTAGGCGCTTCAGTCTGGAACCGCGTGACCGCTATGGTCGCAGGTTCGAATCCTGCCTCAGGCATGGAAGTGTGTGATGTCCTTAGGTTAGTTAGGTTTAAGTAGTTCTACGTTCTAGGGGACTGATGACCACAGATGTTAAGTCCCATAGTGATCAGAGCCATTTTCAGTATCCACTCTAAATGAAAGATACTTCCCGTATGCCATTTGTTTGTGAATCGTGTAGTCTCTCTTCTGTGTATTTACGTATCTTAATTAACAGTGGCCGGCCGTAGTGGCCGAGCGGTTAAAGGCGCTACAGTCTGGAACCGCACGACCGCTACGGTCGCAGGTTCGAATCCTGCCTCGGGCATGGATGTGTGTGATGTCCTTAGGTTAGTTAGGTTTAAGTAGTTCTAAGTTGTAGGGGACTTATGACCACAGCAGTTGAATCCCATAGTGCTCAGAGCCAATTAACAGTGCGGGGTCAGGGATTTTCTCTGCCTCGTGATGGCTGGGTGTTGTGTGCTGTCCTTAGGTTAGTTAGGTTTAAGTAGTTCTACGTTCTAGGGGACTGATGACCACAGATGTTAAGTCCCATAGTGCTCAGAGCCATTTTCAGTATCCACAAGTATCGCGTCACCAACGATAAACACAAGTGCTGTCCAGAGGTGTCTCGCATATAGGACTGGCATGAGTGTGCCCTGGAGTTCTGTCACGTCGGTATAACACTCGAAGATCTCCAAATGTATACTCGAAAGGAAATAGACCCGACTTTCACCTGCTTGCTATAGTGATGGCTGGTGCTGGCCTGCATCCGGCGGTGGCTCGCGGCGGTGTCAACGCGCATCCGCCCTTGGAGCATGTTGACGATAGTTTGAAAGCATTTTATGTGCAATGAGTGTCTGTGGAGTACATTATTTCCGGCTGTATAAGTGTTGTGAGCGTGTTGGCAGAGCGTTATGAATGCATTATTTCGGTAATTTACGAGGAGTTTGCCGGTCTGTAGGCTGTGTGGTGTGACTCCAAGCATTTCAGAGCATGTGTTTTGTATCAGTGTAATAAATAAACTGTGTGAAATCCGTCCATAAATAAACTGCTCGAAAATAAATAAAGTACACTCCTTCCTCTCTCCAGCAGCCCAGCACAGGCAGAGGCATTTTCCTGTCATTTTTCCCCCCAGACCACCATCTAGGATGACTTCACGTGAGGAATGACAGCGTACTGCGTACTAGGTCAGTTGGACTCCAAACCTTATGGTGGACACAATGTTTCCCGTTATTTTTCCCCACCCTGGGCCACCATCTTGGATTGTATCACAGGATGGACGACTGCGCCCTCTGGTGGTGGTACTGTGTACTGGGTCAGTTGGTCTCTGTACCCCATGGCGACCACACTGTTTCCTGCCATTTTCCCCCACCCCTGGCCGCCATCTTGGATTATGTCATGGAACGGACGACAGTGCCCTCTGATGGCACTACCGTGTAATAGGTCAGTTGGACTCTGGGCCCCATGGTGACTACACTTGATGGTGGTACTGCCTCTAATTGTTGAAATAAATAGTGCATGCAAAATACTTATGTCCAGCACAGGTCGAGCCTCTTCCTGCCGTTTCCTAGAAAGAAGTGGTGGTCGGATGACTTAGGTTAGTGGAGGTAGCCCAGTTGACCTATCTTCCCGCCATTTTCTTAGGTTAGTAGAGACGTGTTGCATTGTCCTGATGGAATTTGAACTTTCTGCCATTTTGTGGGGGAGGGGAGGGGAGGGGAGGAGAGGGGGGTTAGGTTAGTTGATGTAGTCCAATTGACCTATCTTCCCGCCAAAATCCGCCATCTTGGATGACATCATGTGCTGTTGCCAAGTCTACACGCCAACATCTTGGATGATATCATCTTCGCCATCTTGGATACATCTGGCCACAATGGAGAGTGGGGTGATGCTCCCCTAGTCCCACTAATATCGTGAGTGTCCAGTGTATGGAGCAGTCAACCTCCAGTGCTGTGTAGACACTGGACTTTTCACAACCCACTGCGGCTAGGGTGCATCGACTGTAGCTTGATTCGTGGAAACCAATGCCACAAGGGTTATTTGTTCAGTTTTCGTGGACAACAACGTTTTAATTATAGGAATCGGCCATCGACTCACACTGAATTTAACAATGGGCAGCCGAAAGACAATGTATCTCATCACTCACGAGTTGAAAGAAAGACAACAGCAACGGAGAACAGCCATGTCATTCACAGTCATCTCTTTGCTATGTGTTCAGAAGTCTGTGCTTCATCTCACATGCTGTTGTTGCAGAGAAAATAGTGCAAGAGTTGTGGATCAAGGGTGCTTAACATCTAAGCATCAGCATTACACAGCAGGGACTTGACTTCCTCGCCTATAGTTATCCGATGACTCCTCTTCTCCTCTCTCTTGAACATTTACAGTTAATTATGTTTCACTGCACAAATGAAATATTCGGTAAAGATGGCTGAGTGGGAGAACCGGGGGGGGGGGGGGGGGGGGACGACGAGGTGTGACAATAGAGCAACGAGACTGATTTTCTTTGCAAGATGTGGCAACCCTGCAGCCTTCCGTAGGCGCAATGTCTTTGACCTTGATCTATAAGCTGCTTCTAGTCCAAGTGGCACATCAATGCAACTGCTCAGTCGTGAGTTGTGCTATAATGAGTTAACATGTGTTTGTCTCTCTCGTCGCGGAAATGGAACCGCATAATACTGTGCAATGATACGCTATTTCTATTTGTGTTAAATTGCGTGAAACCGCGACGACTTACGGTAAGCTTTAGAAGGCTTTTGGAGCGGAGGTTACGACAAGGGCTCAAGTTTTTCATTGGCATAAAATGTTTCGTGAAGGCAGAACGAATGTTGACGATGAAGACCGCAGTGGACGACCATCAACCTCACGGACAGATGTCAACTTGGTCAGGGAGCGTGAACTCGTACGATCTGATCGAAGATTATCCATGAAGATGATTGCAGAAGAACTGAACATCATCAAGAAACGGTTTGTCTAATAATAACTGAAGATCTTGGTATGAGAAAGATTTGTGCAAAAATGCTCCCCAAAAATCTCACACCACAACAGCGAGAAACAAGGAGAAATGTGGCAGCCGATCTGTTAGAGCAAACGGAAATCAATACAGAATTGTTGAGCCGTTTTGTCGCTGGTGATGAAAGTTGGTTTTTTCAGTAAGATCCAGAGACAAAACGCCAAAGTTCACAATGGTGCTCAAAGGGATCACCCAGACCAAAAAGAGCTCGCATGTCAAAGTCAAAAGTGAAATGCATGCTTATGTGCTTCTTTGATTTCAAGGGAATTGTTCATAAAGAGTGGGTGCCTCCTGGACAAACAGTTTACCAATATTACTACAAAGAAATTTTAGAAAGACTTCGCAAAAGAGTTCTACGTGTCCGTACCAACATTGCTGATAATTGGGTTCTACATCACGATAATGCTCTGTCAGTGCAGCAATTTATAACCTCAAACAAATTTCAGTACTACCACAGCCACCTTATTAAACAGATTTCGCTCCGTGCGACTTTTTTCTGTTTCTAAGAGTCAAAACGGCGGTCGAGGAACACAATTTTCAAACAACACAAGATGTCCAAAAAGCTGTGACGAGTGTCTTGGAGGATATTACAGAAGATGAGATCCAGAAATGTTACCATCAATGGCAGAAGCGCCGGAAGAAGTGTGTGCAATTAGAAGGGAACTACTTTGAAGGAGACAACACTAAACTTGACTAAAACGGTAAGCGTCACGTGCCTTACTCATGAGACACTGTGGCGAGGTTTGAAACGTAATGCAGGACATTGGCGCAAAGTCTGGTGATCAAGAACTTCACGCCACCGTCCCTTCTCCCCTTATCGCGTAGATACTGGAGGTGAAAATTTATAAATGTTTCTTGAAACTACGGCAACATGCGCCTTTTATTTTGTTCTTCAATTTTTATTATCCCATTACCGGACTCGAAGCGCCTAGCGATTCATCATCAGATGGTACATATTTATTGATTGTCTGCGGCAGTGTGGGGATCGTGTAGCTGTGGCACGGTGTATAAATGAAACATGTAAGCACTGGGTGTGGCGAGACTAGGATTAGAACAGATTTAGCTCCGAGTCCATTGCCACCACAAAGGCGTGTGTTAACGACCTCTGATACGGAGACGGGTAAATATCCGATATTCCGTACTGACGGGAAATTGACCGTGGGATAAAGAAATCTGGAAAGTGGTACCTGCTTTGCAGTTACAAAATTCAGTTGTACCGACATTTTACCATCGGTCAGGCAAAAGTAAATATTTCAGTAAGCTCAACATCAGAGTTTACATTTCTACATACGGTGTACATAAGAGACTTTTTTTAAAAAAAAGAATCAGAGAATGTAACGTTTATTTCATCCGTTTTCGTCAGTTTTATCTTCTCTGCTGCGTGGTCGCACAGTTTTTAAAAATACACATTACCGCACAATGTTTACTGCACAGTGATTTAGAAGGCAGTATTACGTTTATCTGAGCGGTGGAACAGGATGATTGGCGAGCCGCACGCGGAACTGGGCCTGTGATATCAGATAAGGCAACAAGCCAAGCAGGAAGTAGCATACCAGCGTGTGCAGTTGTGGCGATGGTGGAGTAATGAAAGCTGCAGTCGAGAATGGCGATTTATTTCTCGAACGCGTGACGCCAGCAATATTAGCAACTGCAGTTGACCGTACCATCTCTTTTTACTGTTCGAGTGAGCCTTATGATTTCAGACATCCATTTTCAGTAACACACAGACCTGATGCTTGAGACAAATAACGGCCAATGAATAAGCTGTTACTTATCATCATTTAAAAATATTTCAAGCTGTGTAACTGCAAACAGTGATCGTACCGATTTCCGAGAGAAATGGTAAGGGATTTCATTATGTGTTACCTTCAACACACTCCTATTTAGTCTTACGAAACATAACTTGGCAAATACCCCGTATTCATTCTCCAACTCAACAACTCCACCTCCATCAACCTGGTACCAACTCAGACGACAATTCTCGCGAGCATTCCATATCCAAGGGCACAAAGTTTCGAGATCGGATTAACAAAAAACATAGAAATGTTGAGATCACGGTTTTAGTGCTTCAGTTGCTCTACAAAGTCTTCCCCCACTTGCGTACAGCGCACATAACATTCATAAAACCACGTGAAACTGTCAGAAAAGTCCTCCTTTGGGGTGTTGTTTAACTGGCGCGTCATATTGCCTTGAATGTCTGTCATGTCGTCAAAGCGATGATCTTTCACGTGGCTTTCTACACTTCGTCGTTCTGTAATAATGCCAAGTCTCGTCATCCGTAATGACTTTTTTCTAGACAAGAACTGTCCACATTTTGCATTGTAATAAAGTCTAGCCCGGGGTTCAAGCGTCGTTGGTTTTGTTCGGGAGTAAGGGTGTGTCGGACGAATTTCTCAGACTTCTGTCTTCCTCAAAATATTCCGGAGAATGTTTTGAAAACTTAATTCACTGTTGTACGCTAGTAAAATTAGCTCCAAAAAGGGGATTGTCTTCCAAAAATTAGTGGAATTCTGGGAACTGTTTTAATCACTCAGGCAGGCCTCTGCTGTGAATAATCTGTGTGTGCGTCGACTTCTGAGCTGAGCTTCAGTGGTAATGAAAAGAAAGCTAAAAAAATTTCGAACTTTGTTTCTCAAGTTCCTCCAAAACTAAATGATAAATAGAAAAATCTAAGCTTATCAAAACTGTAGAGCATTAGATTCTTAATCAAATGAGTGACAGTCCCATAGTGCTCAGAGCCATTCTTCCTACTCAACTATATGAAAATCACATGATTAAGGGACAACACCAACTTTTTACTTTCCATTCAACGAGTTTTTCCAATATTTACTTCTTTATTTTTCCTATTAGTACATAATACCTAACCTTATGAATATAGTAGTTTTTTGAGAGTTATGGAATTAGCAGGATAATGTTATATAAATGACAAAAAAATTTGTTCACAATGGTATTAGTCAAAATAAATGCTTAAGATTTATTATTGTTTTATTTGGACTAAAGAAACTCAGATGAATTAAAAAGAAATTGAGTTACTTTCGATTATATAAAACTGCATTAAAAGTAGTACCATCAAAAAAGTGTCTTCACTTGGAGTAAAAGATTAATGTTTAACTACATACAATCCGTTTTTCACAATTTTTTATGTTAATTCTTCACACGAGTATCTAAGTAACACTAACTTTAATTATTCCATTTCTTACATATTCATATCTTCGACGTGATCTCTCCTTGCTTGCTCCAAAATGTCATTATCTATATAATAAACATCAGTGTCAATAACACGAATATCAGTTGGAACACTGATTCAGGACTGGTCTTTGCTTATTTGCAAATGATGATACACTTAATGATGTTTATCTCGCAGGAACAACTTCCATGGCACTCAGTGCAGCATGTGTAGTAAATGGTTTTCAACAGTTTCGGGGATGCTGTTTCATTAGTACTGTGAACTGGCAAAAGGCCGATTTTTGAAGCCTTCCACCTCTAGAGCAGTGGATCTAGTTGGTTGTTTTTCCAAGCTTTCACCTGCAAATACGTCCTCAGGGAATGCTGATGAGCAGCTGCTTCTGTAGACGGCAAAGAGGTGAGGCTGAATTATGTCTAGGATACACTTTTTCAGCGATTCGATGGAGAATCACATTCCATGGCTATGTTTCATATTACCAGTACAGGGCTGCTACGAACTTCTGTCCAGCCTCGACAGTCTGATCAGGAGGAGCACTGGAATTACTGATTACCTCTGCTTCTTTTTATAGGTTGTTTTTCGTCTCCAGTTTCTTCAGGAGCTTCCGTTTGCCTTTGATGAAAACGACGAATCGGGTGGAGCCACTGAAGGCACGTAGAAACAGAATGTTGTCTTTCGATACTTGAGACAATTTGAAATTTAGGGAGCTGGAGCCCACGCCACCTTGTCTGCCTTTGCCTGGGTTCAGAATAAAAATGTTGGGGAACATTGGAGCTGAAGCTATCAGAATTATAAAAAGGTCGGGGTCTTCCCAACAGTAACAACACTGTTAGGTTGCTGAAAAGGAATGATCGTATGGCATTGATGGCCTTGAGTCCGTCCATGGGGAATTTCGGCTACTGAGTTGCAAGTCTTCTCAGTTGTCGTCACATGGGGCTACTTGGTTGTCGATGATGATGAGAACAGAACACCTAGTCCCCGAGCGGAGAAAATCTCCTACCCTCCCGGGAATCGAACCCGGGCACGCTGCATGGCAGTCAGACATGCTGACCACTTAGCTAAGAGAGTGGAGGCAGAGTGCTGAGCAATGTCAACAGCAGTAGCTACAATTGAAGTAACGGCGTCCTCAACGGTTTGCTTAATGTTTAAGTGATCACCATCAAGTTGTGCTGTCAGCAAATAAATCTTTTGCTATGGTTACTGACGTTGTTTCATTAAACGTGACAGTTGAAGTTCTTTGGGGGCTTTGCGCAGCAGCTCAGCCGATTTCAGTCTCCTGTCCCTTGGCACAGCAGGTTATCCATCAAATACATTCTTGACCTTTCTGCCATACTAACGCTTCATGTAGTCTATATGCTATGTAATTATGGAAGCAAATAGATCTTATGACATCCATGGTACTCTACGCAACAGAAATCCTCCATCGACAACGAACTCTGAATTTTTGAAGTCCATTGGGTCTTTCAAGGCGTCAAACAACTTATAAAACAAAGCTTGTTGTGTTTCCTTCACACCTACATCGTCAAGCATAGATAGAGGATATGGAGCCACCTCATATTAAAAATAGTGCTGGAGCTGTTTATTGACATTTTGTGGAACTCGATTCTATGAAAAATCATTTCATAGTTGACAGGGTTCACATCTAAAGCGCTAGGATTACAGTCTTTGAAATTTCACAGTTTAATGCTCTACAACTTTCCTCCCTCAAAATTTTGCTTGAAATTGGCGAATTCTCAGATGCTGCACGTTTTATAATGACTAAACGACCGTTTTTCGAAAATGGTGATAAATAATCGTTTTCTCACTTAGTTTTTCAACGGGAAAATTTAATCATACAGCAAAGTTTTTGGTACTCAATCGATGCAGAATTCGATTTTCTGCATGTTTGGAAAACTTGGCATTTTCGATGAAACGATTAGTTTCGGAGGAATTTTGGGAAAAAAGTGAAAATATCCGAAATTTTGGTGGTTTTCTTCTCACCATGGCTCAAGCTCGACTCAAAAATCGAGACAAACCTAGATTATTCCTGTCAGAGGTCTACGTGAGTGATTAAAAAAGTTTCTAGAATTCCATTGATTTTTGGAAGGCAGAACTCTAATTTTCTTGGCCTAATGTTGATGCAATGCGATTTGTGACACGTCATTGACACACTGCGGCCGCACGTCTACTACTTAACACTGCCTGCTGACAAGTGACTGGTCGAATGCACGTCTGTTTACATTGTTAGTTCAAGCTGTCACTGTAGTTACTGTTCTAACGTCGCTTATACGCCAGGAATAAAATCGGTCTCGGAACTTTTAGAACGGACAGTGTATACCTTACAATCCACAACCGTGCAGTTCACTTAATTGAAACACTACAATAGCTCGGACTCGTACATGTTCAAAAACTAATCTTGAAAATACCCATCTACTAATTGTTTAAAAGAAAGTCCATAAATATTGAAACTACTAACCGGTTAAACATGAGGACTAATTTCCACGGCTGTCATATAGGGGAGCCCTCTTTCGACCCATCTTACCTATACATGTATGGATGTAATTTAACTTCTTCTAAGTGTTACTGCTCTTTCAAAATCCTGCAACTGCTGTCCACCTCGCTTTCCACATACCTCCTCGAACACGTAGAGCACCTTAATCTTTTCTGGTTCCTGTAAATCAGAGTCCCAAAACTCTGTTTTATCTTCCATTGTCGAGAACTGTGATGTGTTACCGCAGCTGTATCCCACGGCCCCATCTGCACGCACTCCATATCCTTTCCCACCGTAACTTTAGTCAGCTGCCCCTTCCTGAATGTGAGATTTAACGTTCCTATGAGCCATAAACTACCCTACTCATAGTAGCAGTATGTTCATGGTCCCAGCCAGTCGCATATTATTATTTCATGTGTCTTTATTGGTCATGTGTACAGTGCACTACGCGTTTAGGACTTTCGCCTATCACTTGGTAACTTATTACGCTTATCGTCAGCACAAAATAAATCTTTACACTAAAACCTAGCCGGCCGAAGTGGCCGTGCGGTTAAAGGCGCTGCAGTCTGGAACCGCAAGACCGCTACGGTCGCAGGTTCGAATCCTGCCCCGGGCATGGCTGTTTGTGATGTCCTTAGGTTAGTTAGGTTTAACTAGTTCTAAGTTCTAGGGGACTAATGACCTCAGCAGTTGAGTCCCATAGTGCTCAGAGCCATTTGAACTAAAACCTAGTCTTATTTAATGTGGCTGTGATTAGGAATTGTCAAGTTTACGAAAATTAGTCATGAAAACGGACGCCAGGCGAAGCAAGGCACTTCGCACGACATTGAAGACAATATCAGTTCCTATTCTCGACGTTGGTTGACCTGTGACTTTTATAATCGTAGAATTAAAAATCTCAAAACTGACTGTCTGGAGACATTGGCTGTTAATTGTATTGGAAATAATTGCTTGAGATACAATTACAGCGATCGTGGAAATTCTGGACAGCATTTCCGATGAAACTTCCTGGCAGATTAAAACTGTGTGCCGGACCGAGACTCGAACTCGGGACCTTTGTCTTTCGCGGGCAAGTGCTCTACCAACTGAGCTACCCGAGCACGACTCACGCCCCGTCCTCACAGATTTACTTCCGCCAGTACCTCGTCTCCTACCTTCCAAACTTCACAGAAGCTCTCCTGCAGGAGAGCTTCTGTGAAGTTTGGAAGGTAGGAGACGAGGTACTGGCGGAAGTAAATCTGTGAGGACGGGGCACAGGAGAGCTTCTGTGAAGTTTGGAAGGTAGGAGACGAGGTACTGGCGGAAGTAAATCTGTGAGGACGGGGCGTGAGTCGTGCTCGGGTAGCTCAGTTGGTAGCCGGCATGGTAACTCAGCGTGTTCGGTCAGAGGGTTAGCTGCCCTCTGTAATAAAAAAAACTGAGTTAATGGATCAACGACGAAGTGAAACTGTTGTCTTGCAACGTCCGCCCCGAGCAGGTACAACGAACGAAAACGAATAAAATGAGATAAAAAAAAAAAAAGTTGGTATAGCACTTGCCCGCGAAAGGCAAAGGTCCCGAGTTCGAGTCTCGGTCCGGCACACAGTTTTAAACTGCCAGGAAGTTTCATATCAGAGCACACTCCGCTGTAGAGTGAAAATTTCATTCTAGCATTTCCGATGTGCGCCGGCTGAAGTGGCCGAGCGGTTCTAGGCGCTACAGTCTGGAGCCGCGCGACCGCTACGTTCGCAGGTTCGAATCCTGCCTCGGGCATGGATGTGTGTGATGTCCTTAGGTTAGTTAGGTTTAAGTAGTTCTAAGTTCTAGGGGACTGATGACCTCAGCAGTTGTCCCATAGTGCTGAGAGCCATTTGAACCATTTCCGATGTGCGGATGCACTACACCTTGCATTATTTTCCATTTATCGAAAAATTCAGTTTACATATTACTGACTGCTCACAATATTTCAGTTCTGTACGTCTTGAATTTCGTCTGCATATCTCTAGATGATGATCAACCTTCATCATAAAGTAACATACGAAATGACAATTCATCTTGAAATTTCATTATGACTTTTACTAACAAGGGTACCCCACCCCCCATCGCATCCCCCTCACATTTAGTGGTAAGTTGGTCCATTTGATAGCCCGTCAAAAACTGAACACAGATCAAGCATGAAAACAGGAAGAAGGTGTACTTAATTGTGGAAAAAGAGAAGCAAAACAGAAACAGTGAATGGCCAAATTAAGAAACATCGAGCATCGTTTATGACCGTCGTATAGTGGTTGTGTGGTCACCGCGTTCGACTGGGAAGAGGGAGATCCGGGTTCGAGTCTCACTCGCTTCCCTCTTTTTTTTTCACAAAATTACGAACTCTCCGTCCGGTCATTGACGTGTCTGTTTTCTGTTTTCAAATTTGTGTGTGTGTCGTAGCCTACTGTCAGCTTGCATTAGCGGCGTGTAACGAAGTGACCTCCAGGTGTACGTACCTCCTATTTGTTGTACACAGGTACCAGGTTAGTCTCTTGCGTTTCGTTTGGAAGTTTTGACTCTTGAATTCCTTCTTTGTAACATAGTTTACTCCTTCTTATCTGTTGTTTTCATTTGTGTGAGAGTTCTATGCACCATCTCGCCTGCTCTCACTATTCATCACATTTACTTGAGACGGTAATATATTCTTACCACATGACTCATATCCTGTGAGAAAGAATGAGAACAGGCGAGGTGCCGCATAGACCTCTCACAGAAATGAAAACAAGAAATAAACGGGTGTAAACTATGTTACTAAGAAGGAATTCAAGAGTCGAAGGCTCCAAACCGTAACGCAAGAGGCATAACATGTGTAGAACAAATAGCAGGCGTGTATCTCTGGAGGCCTCTTCGTTACACGTCGCTGCTGCAAATTGACATTACCCCACGACACATACACAAATTTGTATACAGTGAACAAACTCGTCTGTGACCAGACGGCAAGTTGGTAATTTTGTGAAAAAAAGAAATGAGGACCGAGCGTTTCTTCCCCTTCACACTCAAACACCGTGACCACACACCCACGACTCGACTGTCGTTAACGCTACTTGATATTGCTCACATTAAGGTTGAACCGTTCACTGATATTATTTTGCTTCTTTTTTCCACATTTCAGTACAGCTTCTTCCTGTTTTCATGTTTGATCTCTGTTCAGATTTTGACGGTCTGCCCAATGGGCCAACTTACCACTAAATCTGACCGGATTGCGATGGGGAGTTTCACTTGAAAGTAAAAGAGATGGGTCCCATTCTCCTTCAATATACTAAGTTGAACAATCGGAGCATATAATTGCACTTCAACATCTTTCATAATGCGCTATATTAAGAGCTTTGTTTCGTTAATATAATACCGATTCCGTTACGAGACATCCATCCCTCACAATAAAGTCTGTTTCATCAATGTTCGCAAGCACACACATATGAAGTGCGATATTCAACAAATATGTTTGACTAACGGCGACCAACACCTGGAGCGCTACGGTCTCATATGTCAGAAAAATGGTACCATATTTCTCATTGATTACTGTTTCTTACTGTCAGTTTATGAAAAAAATTGGGTCGCTCTGCTCTCTAAAATTTTTGAATTATTATCTTTTTTTTTTTTACTTTTGCCTCTTCTGTAAATTTAAGAACTCACCGTTAATGTGATACTCCTTGTTCTAAATCACTTTATTTGTATCGTACTTTCTAGGCATGTGCACACCTCTAACAGATTTACAGTTAACACATCGCTCTAGTTCTACGCTGCTGTAACTTCCACGTATGTTAAGTTCACACCTCTGTGAACTGATCACAGTGGGTATGTCCACTTCTTCTTCGTCCAGTCTGCGATTCCCAGAAGCATCCAGGTTCACGATAAGCTTACTTTGTATTCGCGAGCGAGAGGGCTGCATCAGCTGGTCCATCACTCCTGCTACGAAACACGTTTGTTTACATTAAATCTGTCATGCTTGACTTCCACCAGAATTAATGCACCGACCAGATGATCGATGTATTTCTCGACCCGTCCCGTCGCTGACATACGGCCCCAGCTGCTTCTCCATCTCAGTTGACGAAATTGCTTGTTTTTCTCACACTGGCATAAAAAATGCGCTCGTAAATTGAACTCCCGTTAAGCTTAGTATGACGTTAGAGCAAATTTGTTATTTTCTACTGAGCAGTGTTTTCGTTATTATTCTGAAGATTTGAATCCGTTTCTTGTCTCATTTCTGTTATATGCTTGAGATTCATGCATAGAATTCCCATAGCCACAAAAACATGCAGCGACCATACATAATATTTTGAAAATATGTTTGATCTTCAGAGGAACATGAGACGAAGAAATTTCTTTTTTAAGGATCCGCTAATAACCAATACAAAGCACACATCGAAAACATAACCAACGTTAAAACTTCTGAACAAGAACTTTTCATAAGGAGAATAAATAACTTTCCACCAAGAGCGAACCCATGTACAGAATGAATCGTTTCTCCGAAAGTAATAATCCCAAGAATGTAAATGATTTTGTACATTATTAGCAAACGAACGAAATTATAATATGTGATTACATAAAAATATAAAACGGTAGGGAGCAGAGAAGGATATTGTTATTCTTTTTATTTACATTGTGCACGACATGTTTCAGGAAATGATTTCCATTTACAATTGCGTTTTCTGTGTTCTATTCCATTTATTCATGATGTTCTTCAAGTGTAAAGTGGACTATAAAACGCAAATCATTTTCAGAAACGCTACGTGCTAAATATAAATACAAAGAAAATCGTGACTGGTAGCAGAAACGTTATTTCATAAACAGTTTTCTCACATGACTAAAATAACTGTGTCGCGCATTATATATAGACTACGTGACAAAAAAGCAGAAGCACCCAGAAGAAGAGGAGGAAATATAATCAGATTTAACGAGTTGAGATAATATGAGACGTTATTTCAGTGATTACAAAATCTAGTGAAATTTACAAAGCATCTGGCAGTATGGGCTCACTTAACAGGATGACGTTGCACTCTCCTCTAGCCTGGATGCATGCAGTGATTTTGTTGGGAAGGGTGTCATAAGGCCATTGTATACTCTCTCCTGAGGCAAGGTGGCGTGTAACTGTCATAATTGGTCCTCAATATCTTGAATACTGGCATCCCAGCTGTCCCCACACATGTTCTATCAGGGACGTACACCATGCGATCAAAAGTATCCAGACACCCCCAAAAACATACTTTATTCATATTAGGTGCATTGTGCTGCCACCTACTGTCAGGTACTTCATAACAGTGACCTTAATAGTCAGAATACATCGTGAGGGACCAGAATGGGGTACTCCGCGGAACTCACGGACTTCGAACGTGGTCAGGTGACTGGGTGTCACTTGTGTAGGATGTCTGTACCCGAGATTTCCACACTACTAAACATTCCTAGGTCCACTGTTTCCGATGTGATAGTGACGTGGAAATGGGAAGGGACACGTAAAGCACAAAAGCGTATAGGCCGACCTCGTCTGTTGACTGACAGAGACCGACAACTGAAGAGGGTCGATAGGCAGACATCTATCCAGACTATCACACAGGAATTCCAAACTGCATCAGGTACACCTCAAGTACTATGACAGTTAGGCGGGAGGTGAGAAAACTTGGATTTCATGGTCGAGCGGCTGCTCATAAGCCACACATCACGCCGGTAAATGCCAAACGGCGCCTCGCTTGGTGTGAGGAGCGTAAACATTGGACGATTGAACAGTGGTAAAACAATATGTGGAGTGACGAATCACGGTACACAATGTGGCCACCTGATGGCAGGGTGTGGGTATGGCGAATACCCGGCGAACGTCATCTGTCAGTATGTGTAGTGCCAACAGTAAAATTCGGAGGCGGTGGTGTTATGGTGTGGTCGTGTTTTTCATGGAGGGGGCTTGCACCCCTTGTTGTTTTGCGAGGCACTGTCACAGCACAGGCCTACATTGATGTTTAAAGCACTTTCTTGCTTCCCACAGTTGAAGAGCAGTTCGGGAATGGCGATTGCATCTTTCAACACGATCGAGTACCTATTCATAATGCATGGCCTGTGGCGGATTTGTTATCCGACAATAAGTGAAGTGGGGTACTTTTACACCGGTAATGATCAAACAGTGTGTTTTCATTGCAGTTGAGGTTTTGAAGCATTGGCGTGAAGAGGATGATCCATGGGCAGCCCATGTACTGTGGTTCTCCAAATGTATGTTTCTGATTCGTGTAAAGGGCACTGATTTTTTGGATACTACCTGTCGAACGAAAAAGCGATACTTACAGTAAATGACGTATTAAATATTAAATTTACGGGAAACAGTCTGAACAAAGCAGTGTTATATGAACAGCTTGTGGCTGGGGTACTAGTCTGTGTAAAACGTGCTTCCAGGATGAGCTGGATGCAATATTCAATCCACGTGGACACATTACCAACTGTGTTAAACGCGCACTCCCCACTTCCTCATGCGATATGTGTTGGGAGGCTAGAGCATCTACAGTTAGGGAGTTCATTAAATGTAATTAAGACAGTATAAATCTTGTATCCTCGCCAATGGACGCAACCGGAGCTGGTACGCTGTGACAGTTTCCGACTGACGGCACGGGCGGTGCTTTGAAGTTCGCCGCCGACCACAAGCGCAGCCCAATCAGCAATATCCGTGCCGCCGTCAATGAGATGGACCTCCTCTTTGTGGCAAGTGGCAGCCACAGGCATCAACGGACTGTTCATTTTCAGCACGTGCCAAGATTGCTGTCGGTACCTACAGGTCGTAGTGGAGACCGGCCTGCTAGACTTAGTATACAAGTGGAGTCGCTTATAGCCTTTACATAGAGACAAGTGCTTACTACAGTGATTGATAGTTTGGCCCAGGACAGACATTGTCTTTTTGACATATTACCCAGTAAAGCACGCCTTGACAAGCCGCAGGTTAGTTTTATTTGTCCGCAAGCACATCCAACGAGTTGCTCTACAACTTAACTATCGCACCGAAATAAAATGTATATTTGTGTGTCACTAATTTTTTCGCGGTCGCGGTTCCTCCGCCCACTTCGGAGCCCCTAAACCTACTACGGTGTGCGCGAGCCATTGTACCAAGACTAACTGTACACAATGAGCAAATACTGTACCACCAGTATCGCTGATGTAATCACATTATTTCATCTCTGTTTCTGTGTGTTATGACATCGAAACCATTGTCTCTCTGCAAACAAGTAATCTCATGACGTCACACATATTGCAATGTTGAAGTACCATACCTCGTTATATTTAGAACCATTTTTGTTCAATTTTTTGCTTCTCACGCAGAAGGTTGTTCCTCATTGATGGTATATACTAATAATAATGCACAGCTGATTTCCATTTTTATGACCGAAGGGATTTCTATTTTTTGTCCAAAATGAGATGCAATATTCCTCTTGCAGGAACAGTAGTTTTGCCTTGGCACCGTGTCTAACAGTGATGAACCTGGAGAACGTACTACATAGATAACAGTTAAATGTTCCACACATCTCCTTCTTTAACATTACTGACAGTCCGCTTGATCACGCATTTTCACTATCATAATGCCGTCGCAAAACAGTTCTGTAATGGGTGTTAGCACATTTAATTGTATCCTGTTAAGGAGACGCTGTACTTTATGTTGCCAATGTCGGATTATCTATGTTCTCCAATAATAACTATAAACCAAAAAAATTAGTCGGTTGACATCGTCTTTAGCCCTGACAGCTGAAGGATGCCTCCTTTTGTGTTCTACAGATCCACGATGGTGGGACTCCCATGGGTTACAACCACACAGCAGTTGTCACGGTGGATACTGATAGTATGTGGAAGTTATTGGTCCAGGGTACAGTGGAGTACGTTGTAATTACTGTGTTGGTGTTTAACATATTTAAGGAGTCTTGCATAGTGCCGTAAACACGATTCAGTCTGTTCCCAGCTATAACATTCTATTGCATTCCTCATCTGGGTTTCTCATGCTGTGGAGTTTATTCCCAATACATACAAACTTAACATAAAGTTCTAGTGGCACGTAACGGCAGTGAGATGCATGAGGTGGCGCCAGCGGTGTGATTACATGCTTCGCGGAATGCCGCAAAAGCGATTCGAGGTGGTGGTGGTGATTAGTGGTTAACGTCCCGTCGACAACGTGGTCATTAGAGACGGAGAGCAAGCTCGGGTTACGAAAGGATGTGGAAGGAAATCGGCCGTGCCCTTTGAAAGGAACCATCTCGGCATTTGCCTGAAATGATTTAGGGAAATCACGGAAAACCTAAATCAGGATGGCCGGAGACGGGATTGAACCGTCGTCCTCCCGAATGCGAGTCCAGTGTGCTAACCACTGCGCCACCTCGCTCGGTAGCGCGATTCGAAATTGTTGGTTTCATGTTATACGATCCTCACACGTCACCGCTACACCGAGTACCAATAAAGACAGGGTTGTTTTCTGTGTTTAAATGTCTTTTTGATTTTGTACAAGAATATTTTTTTTCGTATTCACTTCTGTCAAAAATTTCCAAATAAATGTCCTATTTACGATGGTCTAGGTATAATAGGGTTCATTTCTTACCGATATGACATTATTTTATACTGTCGTAGAATCTTACTCTGCTTCTTACTACAGAACAGAGGCCCCGAATGGATTGCCACAGCTAATGGTTATTAATACTGCAGGTATTTTGAGCATTAAATTGCTTATGGACGTCGACGAGCCGTTACACCTATTTGTGTGAGATTTCGTCAAATCGTTTTGAATATTTTGTGGGTAAAATAGAATTAATTTGTTGTTATAACAGTTACCCAAGTGCTGAGCTACAATGTAGATAATATAGTACGAAAGCAGTGGGGTCCCTTTAACTTGCACGCCAGCATTACAGTGGGACATACGAGGAGCGTGGATGTTCGTGAATGGATGCTAATGTCGTGATACATGGAATATCACGCTACATGGGCAAACTACAATTGACTCTCACTTCCATGAAAGCGCAAACGTCAGCGTAAGCTATGTAGTAGTGCAGGGGTGCATATGACAATGCACATGCAAATTATACTTGCACGCAATTGGCTGCAAAGCGTGGGCATCGTGGACGGGGGCGTGGCAAGCACAGAGCCCTTCCCTCCCACTCCATGGCTGTGGCACGAGGTCGGATGCGACGACGCTGATGTCAGTGAAATAAAAAGCACACTTGTATGAGCATGGTACGATTCGATTCCTGAAATGATAAGGAAGAGTCGATGATGCTGTCAGCGAAGCATAAAAAACACAGTCGTCTCAGCTGTAATGACAGCACAGATAAGAAAGCGCTCATGATGTTGTGAGCGAATTCCTGGCCACAAACCACGGTGATGCACTACCTGTTTATTCCATTTTAAAACAAGTACGTCTACTCATTGGAGAATATATGCCGTGTTGATACTTTAAAACTGTGTACCTTAGCAGGACCGGTGCTGGATACCTTTTTCTCGTGTTACCAATGGCGAATCAAAACCTCAGTCCGTCTAAGGTCCTCCGCTATAACTAGAAACAGTTTAGATGCTTACTCTCGTTGCTATGAGACTTGCACCTCCCTCAGGATGTAAATGAAGGACTAGCAGATAATTTTGTTTTGCGTAATCAAAGCGGCGTATACTTTGCAAAGTGTGTACGAATTAAAAGTCAGTAGCAACTACGAGTCTTTGGGGAAGCCATAAACAGTGTAATCTACATCTACTCTACATCTACATCCATACTCCGCAAGCCACCTGACGGTGTGTGGCGGAGGGTACCTTCAGTATCTCTATCGGTTCTCCCTTCTATTCCAGTCTCGTATTGTTCGTGGAAAGAAGGATTGTCGGTATGCCTCTGTGTGGGCTCTAATCTCTCTGATTTTATCCTCATGGTCTCTTCGCGAGATATACGTAGGAGGGAGCAATATACTGCTTGACTCTTCGGTGAAGGTATGTTCTCGAAACTTTGACAAAAGCCCGTACCGAGCTACTGAGCGTCTTTCCTGCAGAGTCTTCCACTGGAGTTTATCTATCATCTCCGTAACGCTTTCGCGATTACTAAATGATCCTGTAACGAAGCGCGCTGCTCTCCGTTGGATCTTCTCTATGTCTTGTATCAAACCTATCTGGTACGGATCCCACACTGCTGAGCAGTATTCAAGCAGTGGGCGAACAAGCGTACTGTAACCTACTTCCTTTGTTTTCGGATTGCATTTCCTTAGGATTCTTCCAATGAATCTCAGTCTGGCATCTGCTTTACCGACAATCAACATTATATGATCATTCCATTTTAAATCACTCCTAATGCGTACTCCCAGATAATTTATGGTATTAACTGCTTCCAGTTGCTGACCTGCTATTTTGTAGCTAAATGATAAAGGATCTATCTTTCTGTGTATTCGCAGCACATTACACTTGTCTACATTGAGATTCAGTTGCCATTCCCTGCACCATGCGTCAATTCGCTGCAGGTCCTCCTGCATTTCAGTACAATTTTCCATTGTTACAACCTCTCGATACACCACAGCATCATCTGCAAAAAGCCTCAGTGAACTTCCGATGTCATCCACCAGGTCATTTATGTATATTGTGAATAGCAACGGTCCTATGACACTCCCCTGCGGCACACCTGAAATTACTCTTACTTCGGAAGACTTCTCTCCATTGAGAATAACATGCTGCGTCCTGTTATCTAGGAACTCCTCAATCCAATCACACAATTGGTCTGATAGTCCATATCCTCTTACTTTGTTCAATAAACGACTGTGGGGAACTGTATCGAACGCCTTGCGGAAGTCAAGAAACACGGCATCTACCTGTGAACCCGTGTCTATGGCCCTCTGAGTCTCGTGGACGAATAGCGCGAGCTGGGTTTCACATGACCGTCTTTTTCGAAACCCATGCTGATTCCTACAGAGTAGATTTCTAGTCTCCAGAAAACTCATTATACTCGAACACAATACGTGTTCCAAAATTCTACAACTGATCGACGTTAGAGATATAGGTCTATAGTTCTGCACATCTGTTCGACGTCCCTTCTTGAAAACGGGGATGACCTGTGCCCTTTTCCAATCCTTTGGAACGCTACGCTCTTCTAGAGACCTACGGTACACCGCTGCAAGAAGGGGGGCAAGTTCCTTCGCGTACTCTGTGTAAAATTGAACTGGTATCCCATCAGGTCCAGAGGCCTTTCCTCTTTTGAGCGATTTTAATTGTTTCTCTAGCCCTCTGTCGTCTATTTCGATATCTACCATTTTGTCATCAGTGCGACAATCTAGAGAAGGAACTACAGTGCAATCTTCCTCTGTGAAACAACTTTGGAAAAAGACATTTAGTATTTCGGCCTTTAGTCTGTCATCCTCTGTTTCAGTACCATTTTGGTCACAGAGTGTCTGGACATTTTGTTTTGATCCACCTACCGCTTTGACATAAGACCAAAATTTCTTAGGATTTTCTGCCAAGTCAGTACATAGAACTTTACTTTCGAATTCATTGAACGCCTCTCGCATAGCTCTCTTCACACTACATTTCGCTTCGCGTAATTTTTGTTTGTCTGCAAGGCATTGGCTATGTTTATGTTTGCTGTGAAGTTCCCTTTGCTTCCGCAGCAGTTTTCTAACTCGGTTGTTGAACCACGGTGGCTCTTTTCCATCTCTTACGATCTTGCTTGGCACATACTCATCTAACGCATATTGTACGATGGTTTTGAACTTTGTCCACTGATCCTCAACACTATCAGTACTTGAGACAAAACTTTTGTGTTGAGCCAACAGGTACTCTGAAATCTGCTTTTTGTCACTTTTTCTAAACAGAAAAATCTTCCTACCCTTTTTAATATTCCTATTTATGGCTGAAATCATCGATGCCGTAACCGCTTTATGATCGCTGATTCCCTGTTCTGCGTTAACTTTTTCAAATAGTTCGGGTCTGTTTGTCACCAGAAGGTCTAATATGTTATCGCCACGAGTCGGTTCTCTGTTTAACTGCTCAAGGTAGTTTTCAGATAAAGCACTTAAAAAAATTTCACTGGATTCTTTGTCCATGCCACCCGTTATGAACGTCTGAGTCTCCCAGTCTATATCCGGCAAATTAAAATCTCCACCCAGAACTATAACATGGTGGGGAAATCTACTCGAAATATTTTCCAAATTATCCTTCAGGTGCTCAGCCACAACAGCTGCTGAGCCAGGGGGCCTATAGAAACATCCAATTACCATGTCTGAGCCTGCTTTAACCGCGACCTTCACCCAAATCATTTCACATTTCGGATCTCCGTAAATTTCCTTCGATACTATTGCACTTCTTACCGCTATAAACACGCCTCCCCCTTCACTGTTCAGCCTGTCTCTGCGGTATACATTCCAATCTGAGTTTAGGATTTCGTTACTGTTTACGTCTGGTTTCAGCCAACTTTCTGTCCCTAGTACTATATGGGCGTTGTGATCGTTTATTAATGAGAGCAGTTCTGGGACCTTTCTATAGACGCTCCTGCAGTTTACTATTAGCACATTAATATTGTTATTCCCTGTTGCATTTTGCCTACTCCTATCTTGCCGCGTCTCAGGAGGCGTCTTGTCGGGCCTAGGGAGGGGATTCTCTAACCTAAAAAACCCCCATGTGCACTCCACACGTACTCCGCTACCCTTGTAGCCGCTTCCGGCGTGTAGTGCACGCCTGACCTATTCAGGGGGACCCTACATTTCTCCACCCGATAGCGGAGGTCGAGAAATTTGCACCCCAGATCTCCGCAGAATCGTCTGAGCCTCTGGTTTAAGCCTTCCACTCGGCTCCAAACCAGAGGACCGCGATCGGTTCTGGGAACGATACTACAAATAGTTAGCTCTGATTCCACCCCGCGAGTGAGGCTTTCCGCCTTCACCAATTCCGCCAACCGCCTGTACGAACTGAGGATGACCTCTGAACCCAGACGGCAGGAGTCATTGGTGCCGACATGAGCAACAATTTGCAGTCGGGTGCACCCAGTGCTCTCTATCGCCGCCGGTAGGGCCTCCTCCACATCTCGGATGAGACCCCACGGCAAGCAGACAGAGTGAACACTGGCCTTCTTCCCCGACCTTCTCGCTATTTCCCTAAGGGGCTCCATCACCCGCCTAACGTTGGAGCTCCCAATAACTAATAAACCCCTCCCCCCGTGTGCCTGCTCGGACCTTGCTGAAGGAGCAGCCACATGTCCACTCACAGGCAGAGCGGGCGATGCCACACGGCCAGCCTCCACATTGACCTTCCGCCTCGTGCGCCGCGAACGCCGCTGAACCCGCCACTCCCCTTGGGGAGAGGGTGGCCCAACCGCGCCCGGTACCCGCGAAGATGCCTCGACAGCAGGGACAGTGGGTGAAGCATGTAACACCTGGGGTGTACCTTGCGACGCACGAGACTCCCCACTGCCGCTACACTCCGAGGCAGCAGCCTGAAGACGGCTGACCGCGGCCATCAACACGCTCAGCTGTTCGCGAACAGTGGCCAGCTCCTCCTGCGTCCGTACACAGCAGTCACACATCCTATCCATCCTAAGGAAACAATTTACTGAAGAGAGTTAATCAACCTTTAACTAGACTGCTAATTCACTAAAGTCGGCTGCTTATTCACTAAACTGTGGTTGCTAGCCACTTCTTGTAGAAAACAATGAAAATAGCACTACCTGTCTCTTGACTGTATTGAAAACAAACTCTAGCACTACTGGCACTATGGTTGACTACAGGGACTCTCTCTGACTGTATTCAAAACAAACACGAAATCTATGGAACACTATTAAGAGCACTCGAAAAATAAAGCTTCCTAAAAGCAAATACACACGGAAGAAGAAGTGACAAGTAAGAAAAATACAGTTAATACTTAAATTAAGGTAGTTCGCTGCACAGCAGACGTGAAGCAGACGGCAGTTAATATCCATTCTCACATAGACGAAAATTACACAGCGTCTTGAAACAGCCCCTATTGTGTTCCAAGGGTTTTAGAGAGGTCTGTGACAGATTGAAGGCTTGATTTGGTCTATGGGATGATCTCGGATAGCGCAGTTGGTAGTGCACTGTCCGCGAAAGGCAACTATCTGGGTCGTGTCCCAGTGCAGCTATAATTCATAATACACATCACAGTATATTCTATTTTTACATACATCAGCGGGTCACAGCTTACTTCCGGACCTGTTCTCTATTGTAAATGACATATTTTGAACTTTCTGTATAACAATAGTAACTTCTCTGTAATATCATCAATGAGAGGTAATTGTGTGTTGCCTGTTGAAATGAAACAACATTTAACAAAAGTATTTAAAGGAGCTTTTAATCAAATGAAACAGTTTGAAACCACACTCGAAGGAAATATTTAGGCGAGATCGCTGATGACCTTAATGTCGAACGCCCTTGAACAAAACAACCAACCATTCAATTGAATACATATATCACATCCTAGAGAGATACTTGATATTGGACTGCACTAATGTTTTGTTAATACCAACTGTAATCATAGATTTTATGATAACCGCAACTTTAGGAAGGAGATACGTGACGTGAATGAAATTAGGTATGCGACAAGACGAAAAATATTAATATGACAGAACTTCGCGTGATCCCTGACTCTGAGCATTCAGTATGATGTGAAGTCCAGATATGCTGCAATCAGCGCAGTCGAATGAGGTGACGCGGTGGTAAGACACTAGACTCGCAGTCGGAAGGTCATAAGTCCAAATTCCCATCCGTCTCCTGATTTATGTTTTCCATTGTTGACGTAAACTGCTTAAAGCAAATGTCAGGACGGTTCCTTTGAAAGAGGATATGGCCGATTTCATTTCCCATCCTTGCCAAAGCCGAGCTTATACTCTGAACCTAATGACCTTGTCGATGACGAGACGGTAACGCCTAGTCTTCCTTCCTTTCTTTATTCTAGACGTCGTTGGGATGAATCAGAGAGGATCTGGTTATGTTCTTGCGGAATTTCCATGCAGGCAGTTTGTATGTAAATCCACAAAGGTCCAACTATAGTGGCTGGAAGATAGTGATGGACAATCTGTCGACAAATCATCACCCATAAGTTTTCGATGGGCAACGAGTAGGTGGACGGGAATGCCAGGGGAGCATTGCTACCTGCCGTTCTTAGACAGCTTGCACATCCTCGCCAAATGTTACCAGGCATTGTCATGCTGTAAAATGACAAGTGGAATTTCGTGTCAATTGAACAGTACTTTGGGCTTTAGAACTTCGCTCCTGTAGTGGTCTCCCTGCGGGCCCCGGGGTTAGAATAGGCCCGAGGTATTCCTGCCTGTCGTAAGAGGCGACTAAAAGGAGTCTCACGATTTTCGGCCTTTATGTGATGGTCCCCCGTAGGGTTTGACCTCCATTTTTCAAAATTTTCCCGAAGATCGAGCCAATTGGGGAATGGCGTCTTACATGGTGCATCGTGTCCGTCGAGCATTGAAATCTTTAGCCCACTTTCTCGTCGTGGCATTGCAGTCCCGCTCATCTTCCATCTCTTGGACGAGGACTCCTTCCTGGGAGCGTTTTCCTCCACCCACTATGCAGTGTCGTTTTCTGCGCCGACGATGACCATGGAATTCTTTACACCTCATATCCAGCACGGTAGCCAGTCCGTTGTGGTGGGGCCGCCATGTACCCTGTTGGTTGTAGCCCCCTGACTACACAGGGATGGCTCTGCTGATGCCTGCGCTGTTAACTCCCCACGTATGCCAAGGAGTAGATGTCCGTCGCCCTGGGGCATCGTGACTCCAGGCAATGGCTATCCTGCCAGGTGGCCTTTGCTGCAGTTAGGTGGCGCCCATGGGCAGGGTCCCTGGTCGTAGTGGGTGGCATCAGGGTGCGCGAATGGCGCGCGATGAAGCGTACCACGCCATCACTTGCTGGTGATCAAACACCAGCAGTCTTTAAGCGTTCAAAGTCTCAGTACAATGCAAGGAAGTATGATCCTAAATCGTTTCCCTCCCTGGCCACACCATGGGAGGAACGCCAGGCTAAGGATGGCAGCGAACCTTATTCACCCTGGTACCTCGTATGTATGAGAGCTGATGGGGACTCCTTTGTCTCGATGAAGCCTCAGTTTTTTGTAGAGCATTTAAAAGACAAATTTGGGGAGGTCGAGGGCTTGTCCAAAATGCGGTCAGGGTCATTCTTCATAAAAACGGCATCCTCTGTCCAGTCACAGGCACTCGCTTGTGACAAGTGGGGGGCCTCATAAGAGCTTAAATATGGTCCAGGGTATTATATTCCACAGGTACCTTCTTTTGCAGTATGACAACGAGCAGCGAGCCAACTTAGATCAACGAGGAGTTCATTTCGTCCGGCGCGTCCATCGGAGTCCGAGGGGTAATCAGGTTGCCACTGGTGCCTTTATCTTGGTCTTTGGGGGTGACACATTACCCAAGAAGGGCAAGGTGATGGTCTATCGCTGTGATGCAAGCCATATATCCCTCCCAAAATGCGGAGTAAGTGCTGGAAGCTTGGCCATATGTCTTCCTGCTGTACTTCCAGCATCACATGTCGAGATTGTCCATCCCCTCCCAATACTCCAGGTGCCCCGCCTCCCATCTGTGTCAACTGCAGAGAGTATCATTCCCCTTGTTCACCAGACTGCAGGATTTTACAGTGCGAAAGGAAAATCATGGAATGCAAGACACTGGACCGACTGACCTACACTGAGGCCATGAGGAAATTTGAGTGCCTACATCCTGTGGCTATGACCTTCTCTTACGCCGCCACTACAAGAACAGTTCTAGCCCCATCAGTTCCAGTCGGCTCTCAGAGCTGGAAGACTACACCTTCCCCCTTGATGGTGTGGGGGCACTTCCCTCCCTGTTGCCCCTGCACCACATATCCTGGGAGCACTGTCCCCCCAACCATGGGGGACACCAGTCCCCACTTCTCAACTGGAAATGCGTAAGTCTTCTTCGGCTCCTCTCGATAGGAAGGGGTTTATTGGGTCACTCCCTTCCCAGGTTTCTGCTAGTGGTAAAGATGACACCAGCCAGTGGCTCAAGTGCCCAAAAGCATCTGCTTGTAGGGCTTCACGATCATCCTCAGTCCAGGAGACTGAATCAGTGAAGACCTCCCAGCCAGAGAAACTTAGGATCAGCGAGAGAAATCCAGAAAGAAGACCCCCAAGACCAAGGGAATTGCGGTGGCACCCACACCACTGCTGCCAACAAGCTCTGCATCTGAGGATGAGGTGAAAATTCTGGCATCTGCTGGAGACCTAGATGTCGCCAGACCCTCAGACAAAATTGATATAGCCAGTTCAGGGAATACGTCGGTGGCAGTAGGTGACCCTGAGGCATAGACTCTCTTATTGAGTGTTTCATGCCTTCCCAGTCTCACGATCAGATCATCCTCCAGTGGAATTGCGGCAGTTTTTTCCACCACCTGGCTGAGCTATGACAACTGTTCAGCTTTACACCTGAATTCTGCATTGCCCTCCAGGAAACCTGGTGCCCGGCAATGCGGACCTCTGCCCTTCACGGCTACATGGGATATTACAAAAACCAAATCAAATATAGTATAGTGTCAGGTGGAGTTTGCGTTTATGTCCTGAACTCGGTATGTAGTGAACCCGTGCCCCTTCAAACTCCTCTTGAAACTGTGGCTGTCAGGATACGGACGATGCAGGAAATAATTGTCTGCAACATATATCTCCCTCCAGATGGTGCGGTACCCTTGAACGTATTGGCTGCACTGATTGATCAAGTCCCTAAATCTTTCCTACTTTTGGGTGATTTTAACACTCATAACCCCTTGTGGGGTTGCACCATGCTTACTGGTCGTGGCAGAGATGTAGAAAATTTACTGTCCCAACTCAACCACTGCCTCTTAAATACTGGGGTCGCAACGCATTTTGCCCGCATCTCGTGGTCGTGCGGTAGCGTTCTCGCTTCCCACGCCCGGGTTCCCGGGTTCGATTCCCGGCGGGGTCAGGGATTTTCTCTGCCTCGTGATGGCTGGGTGTTGTGTGATGTCCTTAGGTTAGTTAGGTTTCAGTAGTTCTAAGTTCTAGGGGACTGATGACCATAGATGTTAAGTCCCATAGTGCTCAGAGCCATTTGAACCATTTTTCGCAACGCATTTCAGTGTGGCTCATGGTAGTTACTCGGCCATTGATTTATCAATTTGCAGCCCAGGACTTCTCTCATCTATCCACTGGAGAGCACATGACGACATGTGTGGTAGGGACCACTTCCCCATCTACCTGTCACTGCCCCGGCATCATGCCCACGGACGCCTACCCAGATGGGCCTTAAACAAGGCATACTGGGTAGCCTTTACCTCTGCTGTCACCGTTGAATCTCCCCCACGTGGTGCAATCGATGTTGTGATTGAGCAGATCACTACAACAATAGTTTCTGAGGCGGAAAACGCGATCCCTCGTTCTCTGGGGTGCTCCTGAGAAAGACAGTCCCTTGGTGGTCGCCGGAAGTCGCTGAGGCAGTTAAAGAGCGTCGGCGAGTTCTACAGCGACATAAGCGGCACTCTTCCCTAGAGCACCTAATAGCCTTTAAGCGGGTCCGTGCCCGCGTTCGCCAGCTTATAAAACGACGGAAACAGGAGTGTTGGGAGAGGTACATGTCGACCATTTGGTGTCGTACATCGCCTTCCCAAGTCTCGACGAAGATCAGACGTCTTTTTGGGTACCAGACTCAAACAGGTGATCCTGGCGTTAACATCAATGGCGTGCTCTCTACCGACGCAAACGCGATTGCCGAGCACTTTGCTGAGCACTGTGCTCGACCCTCTGCATCTGAGAACTACCCAACAGCCTTTCGCGCTCTCGAACAGCGGATGGAAAAGAAAGTCCTCTAGTTCACTACACACCACAGTGAACCCCATAACGACCCATTTACAGAATGGGAGCTCTCCAGTGCCCTTGCACGTTGCCAGGACACAGCTCCAGGGCCGGATCGGATCCACAGTAAGATGATTAAACATCTCTCGTCTCACTACAAGCGACATTTCCTCGTCATCTTCAACCGGATCTGGTGCGATGGCGTCTTTCCATCGCAATGTTGGGAGAGCACCACCATTCCGGTGCTAAAACCCGGTAAAAATCCCCTTTATGGGGGATAGCTATCGGCCCATCAGCCTCACCAACGTTCTCTGTAAGCTGCTGGAACGTATGGTGTGTCAGCGGTTGAGGTGGGTCCTGGAGTCCGTGGCCTAATGGCTCCATATCAGGGCGGCTTCCGCCAGGGCCGCTCTACAACTGATAATCTTGTGTACCTCGAGTCGCAGCAGACGGCGACGAACCGCCGACGCAGGCTAGTCCACGACCGTCGCAGTGCTCCAGTTCGGAGCCAACACTGTAGATCAAGTTGTATGAACCACAGTGGCAATGGACAAAACGGCGGTCGTCGGGTTGCTCTGTACGACCGCTTCTATCCACAAGTACAAGCTACGCACCAATGTCCCAGAAATACACAGGGTGAGTCACTAACTATTGGCAACTAGAATAACTCTGAAACTATGATAGTAGCTGAAAGCTGAAACGTTTGTGGGATAAAAGTTGCATGGGACAACGGGGGCCATAATATGACGTTAGTTAATGTTTTTTTATTATTTTTTAATGGGATGCTATAGTTTGATACTTATTTTCTGATAGTGGCTATCGAGACAAATCCAATGATGTGTAACAGTAAGGTCTTTGAAGGTCAACGAAGGACAAAAAGGTGGCATGAACGTCCATTTGCAGAAGGTGTTCGAAGTGATAACCATTGGTATCAATGCAGTGCTGAAATCTCCTTATCATGGATTGAGTGGTGTTCCTTATCACTTCGGCATTTATCGAAACACATGCTCTGACAATTCGCTGTCGTATATCGTGCAAACACAACATTAATAGGAACGGCTTAAGACTAGCATCGTCGAATCAAGCGAATGTGAATGATGTATTCCTTCGAAGAACAAGATGATGTGCTTCTCATTTATGGAGAATGCCAACGAAATTCAGTGACAGCTAGAGACCTATCCCCTGAAAGATATCCTCAACGTACTAACACCACACGTCGTACATTTAAAGATGTGTATGATAAATTGAGAACAACGGGATCTTTAACGCATTGGAAATACATCCGGCAAAGGAAAGTTACTAACGAGGAAACGGAAATTGATACTCTTGCCACTGTCCTTTTGTTAGGTCCCGTCAAATCGCAAAGGAATCTGGCATGATCCAGAGTAGTGTTGCTTATGTTCTGCACCGCCGTAAATATCATCATTACCACATCAGTCTCCGCCAAGAATTGACTGGTACGGATTACATGCGTCGCATTGAATTCTGCCGATGGGCTCAACTTCAGATTCAAAGTGATGATACATTTATTAATTTCATTTTATTAACTGACGAAGCTACATTCACTAACCATGGAAATGTTTGTTTCCATAACATGCATTATTGGGCAACTGAAAAACCATGTTGGCTGCGGCAGGTTGCACACCAAAAACGTGTTCGATGAACGTATGGTGTGGGATTCTGGAGGACAAAATTATAGAGCCCTATTTCATCGAAGGAAAAGGAACAGGATGTGGTATCAACACGATGGGTGTCTCGCACATTTTTCGCTGATGACTAGAAACAAGTTGCAGAGACAATTCCCAAATCGTTGGATTTGATGCGGAGGAGGTGTGTCGTAGCCGACTCGTTCGCCAGACTTGACGCCTCTGGATTTTTTTTCTTGTGGGGATTCGTAAAGGACATTGTTTATAAAAACGTTCCAACTACACCTGAAGATATGCGAGAGAAAATTATCAGAGTATGTGCTTCTATAAGTGCCGAAGTGATAAGGAATACCACTCAATCCATCATAAGAAGATTGCAGCACTGCGTCGATACCAAAAGTAATCACTTCGAACACCTTCTGTAACTGGACGTTCATGTCATCTTTTTGATCTTCGCTGACCTTACTGTTACACATCATTGAATTAGTCTCGATAGCCGCTATCAGAAAATAAGTACCAAACTATATCACTCCATTAAAAAAAATTAACCTTCATATCTCTGAAGCGACCCCACCTATCAACAAAAAACCAACGTCATATTATGGCCCCCGTTGTCCTATCCAATTTTTATACCACAAACTTTTCAGCTAGTATGATACTTTCGGAGTTATTCTTAGTGGCAATAGTTAGTAACTTACCCCGTATATGTGCTAAATTGCCACTGTATAACAAACCCATCTACCAGAGACTGGTTACTCTACACTGTTACAATACAAACACTTGATGATATTACGTCCTTTGGCTTCTACGAGGCGTACTGTTACTTTCTTCTAAGTTTCCACTCCGTTTGATGGTTCCTCAGATATTGAGTTTGGTGTTACTCAGAGGCTTTCCATCACGCAAACGTAGACATTGTTGACTGTTTGTATACGCCGTCTCCATACAGTCTTCGTCACCTATCGCCATTATTTCTCGGTGTTACAATTTTTATAAACGTCATTGTAAGACTGAATATTTGACAAATTAGTTTGATAACACTTTGTCTAATATTACTGCGTTGCAGTCTGAAGCTACATCTCGTATATATTCCCTCTCAATTTTTCTGAAACAACGCATGAAGTGAAGTTCTCTCATGCCATAATGAAGGCCATCCAAATTCTCTTTTGCTTCTGGTGATAATTTTTGGCCAGACAAAGTTCCTTTAAACAACTCATCGGTTACAAATATTGTGTTATTTGACAGAGTGCTGTTGAAGAAAGTACTTCAGGAATATATTATAATTGATTAATTGGGGGCATTTACTTATACAGGACATAAGAACAATACTTTGATCGTATAAATCACAAAAATGGTAAGCATGGTGAAAATTCAGTTAAACTTCTCTGTAGAACCAATTCGTATTCCATCAGAATATGTTCTCGCTTACTATTTCAACTGTAGTGCTTCATCTACATCAAAATACATGCTCCACGAGCCACCGTACTATTCCCGGTGGAGCTTACGTTGTACCACTATTAGTTACTTCCCTTCCTGTTCCCCTCGCAAATAGAACTGAAAAACGACGCTCTATATGCCTCCTTAAGAGCCCCAATTTCTATAATTTTATATTCGTGGCCCATAAGCGAATTGTACGTTGGCGGCATTCGAATCGTTCTACAGTCAGCGTTCCTCAAAAGAACATCACCTTAACTCCAAGAATTCCCATTTGAGTTTTCAAAGCATCTCTGTAATACTTTCGTGTTGATAGAACCTACCGGTAACATATCTGGCCTCTGAATTGCATCGATATCTTCCTTTAATCTGACTTAATGGGGATCCCAAACACTTGAGCAGCACTCAAGAATGGGTTGCACTAGTGTTCTATATGCGATTTCTCTTGCGCCCTAAAACTCTCCCAATAAACCAAAGTCCACTATTCGCCTTCCTTACTATAATCCTTACATGCCCGTTCTACTTCATATCGCTTTGCAACGTTACGCCTAGATATGTAATCGATCTGCCGGTGTGAAGTAGCACACTACTATAGCTGTATTCGAACATTAAGGGACAGTTTTTCCTATTCATCTGCATTTACTTGTCTAAGTCGTCTGGTATCCACTATTAAGTGCCAACCTTTTACAGGGCAGTAAAACGTGTAAAATTTTCTGAGTCTCAGAGCGAAGCTATATGGCTATATTATGGCAATGTCGACACGAGGCGGCCGCAGTGAAAACATTTCGCCAACGAGACCGGGTCAGGGCAAAACACGACGTTGGCGTTTCTGGAGAGCCAGGCAGTAGACTTCAGCAGAATGTGGTAGGTCGGAGCAGTCAAACAGGGTCACTTCGCCTTCGTTATGTGACGAAAGGAAGACTAAGGCGAATGAAACAAACGGTACCAAGAGCTTCCGCGAACCAGTAATATATTATAACAAACTCTTTAAGCGAGCACGGCAGCAGGAAAAAAAATGGTTCAAATGGTTCTGAGCACTATGGGACTTAACATCGGAGGTCATCAGTCCCCTAGAACTTAGAACTACTTAAACCTAACTAACCTAAGGACATCACAAACATCCATGCCCGAGGCAGCATTCGAACCTGCGACCGTAGCAGTCGCGCGGTTCCGGACTAGAGCGCCTAGAACCGCATGGCCACCGCGGCCGGCAGATGGGAGGACACTAGCGTTCCTGACATCCGACGACTTAATAGGGCCTACCTGGACGGCAGGCCAATATCGTCGAGCTTCACGGCTACACGACAACCGTCATCGCGGAACGATGGATGACGAAGGAGGGTGGTGTGCGTTAGGGGACAGAGCACCTCCCAAGTCGGTGTGTGCAAGTTCAAGCCAAGCGGCGAATCATCAGTGCAGCAGCCGGCTAGAGCCAACTGTGCGGTGTCAGCTGCCTTGAGGGGGCTGAAGGCCGTTATGTCGCGATTTCTCAGAGTACATTGACATACAATGGCAATCATGAGTCGAGACGCTACCTGTATTTTCACGGAAATAAGTAACTAATTCTGAATCTTTTTCCACTGTGCCTACCAGCGACCATAGTTTACTACCATCCTTCCGAGGAAAACTGGCAAGGAGCGAAGTGGGAGAGTGCCTCCTGACACAGAACCAACTCTACTTACGCCTTCCCAGTAGTCGCCTCTTGCACCTCCTACATTCACTCAACGACGAGTTCTTCCCGTACGCCACAGCATCGTCAGCAAAACAGCCGCAGATTGCTGCTCACCCCGTCCGTTAGATAATTTATGTATCTAGAGAACACTAGCGGTATCAAGCGAGAAAAGGGCAAGCTGAGTTTCACAAGTGCGATGCTTTCTAAAACCATGCTGATTTGTGGACATAAGGTTTTCGCTCTCAAGGAAATTTATTATACACTCCTGGAAATAGAAAAAAAAAAACACATTGACACCGGTGTGTCAGACCCACCATACTTGCTCCGGACACTGCGAGAGGGCTGTACAAGCTATGATCACACGCACGGCACAGCGGACACACCAGGAACCGCGGTGTTGGCCGTCGAATGGCGCTAGCTGCGCAGCATTTGTGCACCGCCGCCGTCAGTGTCAGGCAGTTTGCCGTGGCATACGGAGCTCCATCGCAGTCTTTAACACTAATAGCATGCCGCGACAGCGTGGACGTGAACCGTATGTGCAGTTGACGGACTTTGAGCGAGGGCGTATAGTGGGCATGCGGGAGGCCGGGTGGACGTACCGCCGAATTGCTCAACACGTGGGGCGTGAGGTCTCCACAGTACATCGATGTTGTCGCCAGTGGTCGGCGGAAGGTGCACGTGCCCGTCGACCTGGGACCGGACCGCAGCGACGCACGGATGCACGCCAAGACCGTAGGATCCTACGCAGTGCCGTAGGGGACCGCACCGCCACTTCCCAGCAAATTAGGGACACTGTTGCTCCTGGGGTATCGGCGAGGACCATTCGCAACCGTCTCCATGAAGCTGGGCTACGGTCCCGCACACCGTTAGGCCGTCTTCCGCTCACGCCCCAACATCGTGCAGCCCGCCTCCAGTGGTGTCGCGACAGGCGTGAATGGAGGGACGAATGGAGACGTGTCGTCTTCAGCGATGAGAGTCGCTTCTGCCTTGGTGCCAATGATGGTCGTATGCGTGTTTGGTGCCGTGCAGGTGAGCGCCACAATCAGGACTGCATACGACGAAGGCACACAGGGCCAACACCCGGCATCATGGTGTGGGGAGCGATCTCCTACACTGGCCGTACACCACTGGTGATCGTCGAGGGGACACTGAATAGTGCACGGTACATCCAAACCGTCATCGAACCCATCGTTCTACCATTCCTAGACCGGCAAGGGAACTTGCTGTTCCAACAGGACAATGCACGTCCGCATGTATCCCGTGCCACCCAACGTGCTCTAGAAGGTGTAAGTCAACTACCGTGGCCAGCAAGATCTCCGGATCTGTCCCCCATTGAGCATGTTTGGGACTGGATGAAGCGTCGTCTCACGCGGTCTGCACGTCCAGCACGAACGCTGGTCCAACTGAGGCGCCAGGTGGAAATGGCATGGCAAGCCGTTCCACAGGACTACATCCAGCATCTCTACGATCGTCTCCATGGGAGAATAGCAGCCTGCATTGCTGCGAAAGGTGGATATACACTGTACTAGTGCCGACATTGTGCATGCTCTGTTGCCTGTGTCTATGTGCCTGTGGTTCTGTCAGTGTGATCATGTGATGTATCTGACCCCAGGAATGTGTCAATAAAGTTTCCCCTTCCTGGGACAATGAATTCACGGTGTTCTTATTTCAATTTCCAGGAGTGTATTCGAACTGAGAATATGTTCAAGAATTCTGCAGCAAACCGATGTTCAAGACGTGGGTCTGTAATTTTGCTGGTAGCTCTTTTGCCTCTCCACAACGAAACATTGTCTCGAAATTTGGTAGAAAATCCGAAGAAATTCTGGTCGTATGTAAAGTACACAAGCGGCAAGACGCAGTCAATACCCTCGCTGCGCAGTACCGATGGTACTGTTACCGACGACTGTGCCGCTAAAGCGGAGTTATTGAACGCAGTTTTCCGAAATTCCTTCACCAGGGACGACGAATGGAATATTCCAGAATTTGAAACACGAGCAGCTGCTAGCATGAGTTTCTTAGAAGCAGATACCTTAGGGGTTGCGAAGCAACTCAAATCGCTTGATACGGGCAAGTCTTCAGGTCCAGATTGTATACCGATTAGGTTCCTTTCAGATTACGCTGATACAATAGCTCCCTACTTAGCAATCATATACAACCGCTCGCTCACCGATAGATCTGTACCTGCAGATTGGAAAATGGCGCAGGTCGCACCAGTGTTTAAGAAGAGTAGTAGGAGTAATCCATCGAACTATAGACCTATATCATCGACGTCGGTTTGCAGTAGGGTTTTGGAGCATATACTGTATTCAAACATTATGAATCACCTCGAAGGGAACGATCTATTGATACGTAATCAGCATGGTTTCAGAAAACATCGTTCTTGTGCAACGCAGCTAGCTCTTTATTCGCACGAAGTAATGGCCGCTATCGACAGGGGATCTCAAGTTGATTCCGTATTTTTAGATTTCCGGAAAGCTTTTGACACCGTTCCTCACAAGCGACTTCTAATCAAGCTGCGGGCCTATGGGGTATCGTCTCAGTTGTGCGACTGGATTCGTGATTTCCTGTCAGGAAGGTCGCAGTTCGTAGTAATAGACGGCAAATCATCGAGTAAAACTGAAGTGATGTCAGGTGTTCCCCAGGGAAGCGTCGTGGGACCTCTGCTGTTCCTGATCTGTATTAATGACCTGGGTGACAATCTGAGCAGTTCTCTTAGGTTGTTCGCAGATGATGCTGTAATTTACCGTCTAGTAAGGTCATCCGAAGACCAGTATCAGTTGCAAAGCGATTTAGAGAAGATTGCTGTGTGGTGTGGCAGGTGGCAGTTGACGCTAAATAACGAAAAGTGTGAGGTGATCCACACGAGTTCCAAAAGAAATCCGTTGGAATTCGATTACTCGATAAATAGTACAATTCTCAGGGCTGTCAATTCAATTAAGTACGTGGGTGTAAAAATTACGAACAACTTCAGTTGGAAAGACCACATAGACAATATTGTGGGGAAGGCGAGCCAAAGGTTGCGTTTCATTGGCAGGACACTTAGAAGATGCAACAAGTCCACTAAAGAGACAGCTTACACTACACTCGTTCGTCCTTTGTTAGAATATTGCTGCGCGGTGTGGGATCTTTACCAGGTGGGATTGACGGAGGACATCGAAAGGGTGCAAAAAAGGGCAGCTCGTTTTGTATTATCACATAATAGGGGAGAGAGTGTGGCAGATACGATACGCGAGTTGGGATGGAAGTCATTAAAGCAAAGACGTTTTTCGTCGCGGAGAGATCTATTTACGAAATTTCAGTCACCAACTTTCTCTTCCGAATGCGAAAATATTTTGTTGAGCCCAACCTACATAGGTAGGAATGATCATCAAAATAAAATAAGAGAAATCAGAACTCGAACAGAAAGGTTTAGGTGTTCGTTTTTCCCGCGCTGTTCGGGAGTGGAATGGTAGGGAGATAGTATGATTACGGTTCGATGAACCCTCTGCCAAGCACTTAAATGTGAATTGCAGAGCAATCATATAGATGTAGATATACAGGAGTCACCTGCGCTTTTTTTTAGTCGCTTGGAACTTTGCATAGGGGAAGAGATTCGCTATAAATGCAAGCTAACTAAGAGGCCAATGCCGTAAAAACAGATTGGGATCTCATCCGGACCTGGTGACTTAGTTGTATTCAACATTTTCAGTTGGGTCACTACGCCAGGGATGTCTACTGCTATGTCCTCCTACGGGAGTCTGTGCTATGGTCAAACAACGGTATGTTTGTCCGATCCTCCTGTGCGAAAGATTTGTTAAACACTAAATTTAAAACTGCAGCTTTCCTTTTACTGTATTCTATTGCCACACTATACTGGTCAATGAGCGAATGGATAGAAGCCTTCGACCCGCGTAGTAATTTTACGTAGGACCTGAATTTTATCGGGCTCTCGGGTAGATCTTTTGCAGAGGTATGACGGTGGTAGCTCATGTATGCTTTGCGCATCTGCCTTTTTACAGACGCACGTCTCACTACTAATTTTTTTTCTGTCACCGTTTGCGTGTTCTCTTTTAATCGAGAGTGCAACAGTCTTTGCTCGTTAGCATTTTCTGAATTTTGTTGTTAAGCCACGGTGGGTCTTTTCCGTCCTTAATCCACATACTCGGCACATACTTCTTCAGAGTGCGATTTACAATCCGTTTAAACTTTGCCCTTAAATTCCTCTACATCCATCATACGGGAAGTACACTACTGGCCATTAAAATTGCTACACCACGAAGATAACGTGCTACAGACGCGAAATTTAACCGACAGGAAGATGCTGCTGTAATATGCAAATGATTAGCTTTTCAAAGCATTCACACAAGGTTAACGCCGGTGGCGACACCTACAACTTGCAGACATGAGGAAGGTTTCCAACCGATTTCTCATACACAAACAGCAGTTGACCGGCGTTGCCTGGTGAAACTTTGCTGTGATGCCTCGTGTAAGGAGGCCACGTCTCGATACCTGAGTCAACAGATGGGGACGTTTGCAAGACAACAACGATCTGCACGAACAGTTCGACGACGTTTGCAGCAGCATGGACTATCAGCTCGGAGACCATGCCTGCGGTTACCCTTGACGCTGCATCAGAGTCAGGAGCGCCTGCGATGGTGTATTCAACGACGAACCTGGGTGCACGAATGGCAAAACGTCATTTTTTCGGATAAATCCACGTTCTGTTTACAGCATCATGATGGTCGCATCCGTGTTTGGCGACATCGCGATGAACGCACATTGGAAGCGTGTATTCGTCATCGCCATACTGGCGTATCACCCGGCGTGATGGTTTGGGGTGCCACTGGTTACACGTCTCGGTCACCTCTTACATCTACATCTACATCCATACTCCGCAAGCCACCTGACGGTGTGTGGCGGAGGGTACCTTGAGTACCTCTATCGGTTCAAAAAATGGTTCAAATGGCTCTGAGCACTATGGGACTTAACATCTTAGGTCATCAGTCCCCTAGAACTTAGAACTACTTAAACCTAACTAACCTAAGGACAGAACACACATCCATGCCCGAGGCAGGATTCGAACCTGTGACCGTAGCAGTCCCGCGATTCCGGACTGTAGCGCCCAGAACCGCACGCCCACCGCGGCCGGCTCTATCGGTTCTCCCTTCTTTTATTCGCATTGACGGCACTTTGAACAGTGGACGTTACATGTCAGATGTGTTACGACACGTGGCTCTACCCTTCATTCGATCCCTGCGAAACCCTACATTTCAGCAGGATAATGCACGACCGCATGTTGCAGGTCCTGTACGGGCCTTTCTGGATACAGAAACTGTTCGACTGCTGCCCTGGCCAGCACATTCTCCAGATCTCTCACCAGTTGAAAACGTCTGGTCAATGGTGGCCTAGCAACTGGCTCGTGACAATACGCCAGTCACTACTCTTGATGAACTGTGGTATCGTGTTGAAGCTGCATGGGCAGCTGTACCTGTGCACACCATCCAAGCTCTGTTTGACTCAATGCCCAGGCGTATCAAAGGCCGTTATTACGGCCAGAGGTGGTTGTTCTGGGTACTGACTTCTCAGGATCTACACACGCAAATTGCGTGAAAATGTAATCACATGTCAATTCTATTATAATATATTTGTCGAATGAATACCCGTTTATCATCTGCATTTCTTCTTGGTGTAGCAATTTTAATGGCCAATAGTGTAAATGATCTCCATTCATGTCTACGTGGTGTTCTAACAACTGCTTATCTGCTCTTTCTAGGGCTTTCTGCTCTTTCTACTTGGGTCTATGAATTACGGAATTACATGAAGGTAGTGTATAGCGAATTAATTTCGTGTGGAATAATATTTGAATATTGCTGGTTTTACTTTTCCTTCTTCGTTTCCACCTTGTGCCGTCAGCAATTATAAAAGCACTTGCTTTCGTCCAGCTGGCAATTAAAATAAAGATTGCTGTGAAAGTTATTGAATATTTTACGCGTTATCAGTTTCTCATCCTGTTACGTTACCACCTTCAGGTCAGATTAGATTACATACACTGACAGTTTTTCTGTGGACCGATAATGAGGAAATCCTCGAGGATTTCGAACATATAATATAACAAAAATACGTAATATATTTTTTACGGAAGAACTAATACACTAACGTTCGTCCATAGATCCTAAGTGAAATGGCTAATAAGAAAGTGGAATAACTCAAAAATTTTACATGTGTTTCCATTTAGACATCATTATACAACGTATCACATATACTTTAATAGATTCATATTTTGCTTTGTTTTGAGCCTGTTCATTTTATTGATGAGATGTGAACCTGCAACTACAGCTGCCAGCAGCTCCTTTTATAAAACCTTGGCTATGCATTTGCAATTGTTCAATGTTAATTTACTGATATAGATACGCACTTGGTCCTCATATCTAGTTCAGGCATTTACTGAGCACTTGGAGTAGGTTTAGGGAAGAGCTGGATAAGCCAACGTATTAATTTCTTGCTTGTTTCTTTTTAACACAACTTCTTGATGCTTCCCAGAGCTGAGCCGGTAGAAATAGTTTGCCAGCGTAAACAGGCTTAAGTCAATTAGTGCCAGTAGCCATCTTCGCATGTCGTAAATAATTATCTGCTCTTTATCAAGCAGTACTTTTTGACTGAATTTTCTCATGTTGAAAAATCAGAAGGAAGGATCTGTTTTACTTGGTAAAAACATTCTAAAGCCAAAATCGCATAAAAATTTACATTTTTACAACGACCGGTTTCGACAGATTTTGCTGTCATTTCCAGGTCTTCGAAAACTTTTGTTATAAAACGCATTTATGTTGAGCTGGAACTACATACCAAGTAGTCATGTTATTGGATAGAATATAGCACATTATACAAAGGTTTTTCATATATAAACATTTGAAGTCAAAACGCACGTTGTGCCCATGACCATGTCCATATATGTAGCGCTCATAGTTGACCGTTACGTCATAAAAATCAGAATAGACAATAAATTGCACAGTAGCACATCTGTTTGCGTTATCTTAACACGTGCTACTGTGCATTTTATGTGTATTGCGATTTTTATGACGTAACAATCATCTTCAAGCGCTACATTTATGGGCATAGTCATTTGGACAAAACGCTTTTTGATTTTAAAAGTTTTATTCATGTCAAACCTTTGTATAATGTGCAACATTTCATCCTCTAACATGACAACTTGGCCTGAGGTTCAAACTCAAAACGAACACGTTCTATAACAAAAATTTTCGAAGGTCTGAAAATGACAGCAAAGCCAGTCGAAACCCGTTGTAAATAAAGAAACATTTAGGCCTATAGGATCTTTATTTTAGAAAATTTTTGCCAGGACTCTTTGTTGATGGTGAATTGTTCCCACTGTTAAGATCCTCAGATACACTACTGGCCATTAAAATTGCTACACCAAGAAGAAATGCAGATGATAAACGGGTATTCATTCGACAAATATATTATACTAGAACTGACATGTGATTACATTTTCACGCAATTTGGGTGCATACATCCTGAGAAATCAGTACCTAGAACAACCATCTCTGGCTGTAATAACGGCCTAGATACGCCCGGGCATTGACTCAAACAGAGATTGGATGGCGTGTACAGGTACAGCTGCCCATGAAGCTTCAACACGATACCACAGTTCATCAAAAGTAGCGACTGGCGTATTGTGACGAGCCAGTTGCTCGGCCACCATTGACCAGACGTTTTCACTTGGTGAGAGATCTGGAGGATGTGCTGGCGAGGGCAGCAGTCGAAAATTTTCTGTATCCATAAAGGCCCATACAGGACCTGCAACATGCGGTCGTGCATTATCCTGTTGAAATGTAGGGTTTCGCAGGGATCGAATGAGGGTAGAGCCACGGGTCGTAACACATCTGAAATGTAACGTCCACTGTTCAAAGTGTCGTCAAGAGGTGACCGAGACGTGTAACCAATGGCACCCCATACCATCACGCCGGGTAATACTCCAGTATGGCGATGACGAATACACGCTTCCAATGTGCGTTGTCGCGATGTCGCCAAATACGGATGCGAGCATCAAGATGCTGAAAACAGAACTTGGATTCATCAGAAAAAATGACGTTTTGCCATTCGCGCACCCAGGTTCGTCGTTGAGTACACTATCGCAGGCGCTCCTGTCTGTGATGCGGCGTCAAGGGTAACCGCAGCCATGGTCTCCGAGCTAATAGTCCATGCTGTTGTAAACGTCGTCGAACTGTTCTTGCAGATGGTTGTTGTCTTCCAAACGTCCCCATCTGTTGACTCAGGGATCGAGACGTGGCTGCACGATCCGTTACAGCCATATGGATAAGATGCCTGTCATCTCGATTACTAGGGATTCCAGGCCGTTGGGTCCCAGCACGGCGTTCCGTATTACCCTCCTGAACTCACCGATTCTATATTCTGCTAACAGTCATTGGATCTCGACCAACGCGAGCAGCAATGTCGCGATACGATAAACCGCAATCGCGATAGGCTACAATCCGACCTTTATCAAAGTCGGAAACGTGATGGTACGCATTTCTCCTCCTTCATCGAGGCATCACAACAACGTTTCAATAGGCAACGCCGAACAACTGCTGTTTGCGTATGACAAATCGGTTGGAAACTTTCCTCATGTCAGCACGTTGTAGATGTCACCACCGGCGCAAACCTTGTGTGAATCCTCTGAAATGCTAATCATTTGCATATCACAGCATCCTCTTCCTGTCGGTTAAATTTCGCGTCTGTAGCACGTCATCTTCATGGTGTAGCAATTTTAATGGCCATAGTGTATTTACATACGACAAATGTATCAGAAATACGCGTTTCTCAGAATCAAATCCGGACGAATGCCAGTGGGACTCGCACTCTGAGGGTTCCGTACAAACTTAATTATGTATACAGATAATAATAATAGCTTCGTGGGGCTCAGTGGCCTGCTGCAAGTCTTTCTATTGGACGCCACTTCGGTGATTTGCCCGTCCCTAATCTACCCCAGTTATCCAACTGGGGAAAGAGGACCTACAGTTTAACGTGGAATTCGAACGACGAGTTATTTCTGGTGACTCCTCCCGTCGTTTAGAGGTGAAGGCTTGGTTAAAAAGAAGACTGCAAAATCTGTGGTCCTACCTGCGACGATACGTGGCGGTTACTGCTGAGTAGTTGCTCTTTCTAAACAGCGTCCCACACGAACAAATTAGTTGCTTCGGTTACTCGTACTTTAAGTACTTGGGCTATGCACGGCTCTTTGAAAAGAATAACATCTCCATGTAGTCATAGGGTCGAGCCGCGCTCCTCTCCTTTCATGCCCCGCAGCTGATTCGCTGCAAATAATACTGTTACTGTGATCCTGCAATCAGTCTATGCACTGGCTAGAATTGCTATCTAATAAAATGCACAGTTATACAAAATAAAATATAAATGAATAATTTCATAAAAAGGGCTCTATTCTAACGTCTGTAATTGATGTAGACGACAGAGAATTATGTTGAATAATTTTTATTCAAGAAGTACATTTCAATTGAACGTGGAGTTGTCCTACGGTATGCAACTTAAATACAGACAGAAAATATCCTCATCAAATGCAGTAAAGTTACGTTGAGAGCCTTACGAGAATGGTAGCGAAACCCATCATCAAAGATACACGAAAGCTAAGTCCATTTGGCAATCACAATACACGAAATATTCTCCAGCTCAAAATTATTCAGAGTTCAACATGCTGAACCAAAAATTATAACACGCGATACAGAGAATAGAAACTCATAATTGTCTAGCCTCACTTCCGTAATTCAAGTGGAAAAAATTAGAGTTCTACTCTGGAGCACATTCAGACCTCTAGAAATATGAAGCCTCATCAAAACTATTGTAGCGGCGGTTCACCGTCCATAATCAGTCACCTATATGACAAAATCACGCACATTACAATAGGCAAGTCTGCCTTCTTCCAGCACTCACCATAAAGTGTCCCGAATCGCTCCCTTGAGCTCCTCCCTCGAAAAGTCCCAGTTTCGACTTGACTCCAGCAGTGTTCCGCCACTGTCAAACTCTCATTGGCTGGAGGCTGTTCCCACCAAAATTACGTTGTTTTCAGGCTCTAAAGGCGCTGTTTGACTCAATATGACCACTTCCCGGGATAAACTAATATGTTACAACAATATTTAAATAAATAAATATCATAAACGTTCGTTTACACTGAGATTATTCACAATACTCATAAATACAGGTTTGCTCATTAATAAATAAACCAGCATTCTTGCACAAGTGCACTCACGTTAAATGACAACAGATTGTGGCTAAAAGCTGCTTAATCAATTATTTATGCCTGCTTCACAAAAGCGTCTTCTGGCATTCTTTTCAATTGTGTTTTTTTTATGGTTGTAACCACTATGGGACAACATCTGCGGTCATCACTCCCCTACACTTAGAACTACTTCAACCTAACTAACCAAGGACATCATACACATCCATGTCCGAGGCAGGATTCGAACCTGCGACCGTAGCATAAGCGCGGTTCCGGACTGAAGCGCCTAGAACCGCTCGGCCACCGCGGCCGGCTCAATTGTGGTGTCCGCTAACACATGTGATTCACCACTTTTAAATTAGCAAAATCAACATTTAAATAAAGTTACTGGCAAAATAGTAAACTGTTCATTGAATAAAAACGAAATTGTAATAATATGTGAGGTACTGTAGCTGTTCTGACAAACATTTGCATGATGAAAAAGATATAAATGAAACAAATACAAATAGGTAGCTTTCAGGGATGATAGCTACAGTGCAATGCTATCATCTGAGATATCGCACACTGAAATCGCATGAAGCATTTAAAATTTGTTAATTCAGAGGTTGATTGTCTAAATGTTTATTGACTGTGAAACATTAACTTCTGTCTTAAAGGTAATGAAATGTTGTATAACTGGACGCGCCTCATGTATCTCAGATTGCCGATGTATTCAGATTTGCATTAATATTTGATGTGAATTACTGTGAGATCTCATAGAGCTGTAATTTAGCCATCTCTAAGAGCTGGCTCTGAGCACTATGGGACTTAACATCTACGGTCATCAGTCCCCTAGAACTTAGAACTACTTAAACCTAACTAACCTAAGGACAGCACACAACACCCAGCCATCACGAGGCAGAGAAAATCCCTGACCCCGCCGGGAATCGAACCCGGGAACCCGGGCGTGGGAAGCGAGAACGCTACCGCACGACCACGATATGCGGGCCATCTCTAAGAGCGTCTGAAACTCCGCTATTTCCTAGAACACATTCTGCACAACGGCAATGCGAGCATCAGCCGTCCAAATTCTCGGCTCTGGGATTTACCGGTTTCCGGCGACAGGCTCAATGTCTCTGCAGCTGATTGACCGGAAACGTTCAATTACCTAGGCTGGCTGCGAAGCTCCCTGAGCTCTGGCCCCGCTAGCTTTCAGCCATGCGTCAAATTCACCTTACCTCGTAGCAATTGTACATGGCTTATTAGTTCGCCTAGATACGCTTACCGTTACTGATCGAGACTGAACCACGCGACCTCTCAATTTTCAGGCACCCGCTTTACAACCGGACCCCCACGTGTATGTAATAGTTAATCGATAGTTTTTGATGAGTGAAGTTGGGAGTATCGAAATAAGTGACATAAATGGACGTATCTTTTGATTCCATTGATTTAGATGCTTAAATATTTCACACCATTAGGGGACCGTAGTTAGTATGTCACATAAATTTAAACTTTGACACCTACACCTGTTCCCGAGAAAAAGGGGTCCTATCAATCGGACAGACAGGCGGACAACAAAGTGATCTTGTCCGTTGTTACCGACTGAGATACGGAGCGATAAAAATGAACCTTCTGTGAATTTCACGCCAAAAATGACGCGTAAATCTATATTTAAATGGGACAGCTTCTGAGAAACATCAAACATAATAATATTTCTAGACCTGAACATTGATTCATATCGTAGTGATGCTGAAGTTGCCACAAATTTGTGAAATAGCTACAGTTTGCTTTTCTCTGTTTCCTCTTAAACTAGTCAATTCGATGAATATTTTGCTACAGAAATATTCTAGGTGCCAGTACTACCCCAACCTGATCAAAATGATGGTCAGATATATTCGCCGGAGTAATGATTTGCCATTATCCACGACAATACCGTTCAGCTTTATAAAAGTTCCCGTGAAACAGTCTCGTCCAAAATTGGTATAGCTTCTTCATTAATCGAAACTGATGAAACAATCAAAGCGAGAGATCCGTATTTTGTATGGTGACACGTTTGGAGATATATAACTCACTAAACAAGAAAAATATGGTGACGTCCCGAACATTAGGAGCACTTTGCAAGAGTATGATATCTTGGAGCTGTATTAATTTACTGTACTGAGAGATAGATTCCACCCGTGAACCTTAGCTGCTACAAATTCTCTTTGCGTATCTGTAGCGTTAAGAAGGGCGCAATTTTGAGTGAGGGAAGACAGTCCATAATTTTGCTGTAATTCTAAGTATGAAACACTTACAGATAGTTCCTTTCTTACTTATCTCTCCATCGTCTTAAAGCAGAAAGGAGATACAGTCTCATTTATAAGCTGCTGTTCCACGAACTTTGTTACTTCGCTGCCACGTTTAACTTGAGCAAAATAAAGTTCATTTTAATGAACACACTTAGTAGTCGTACTTACGTAACATACATCGGTATTTGTAGTGGAACATGTTTTTCCTTATTCAAATAAGTAAGCTGAATATCGGAAAAAACTTGAACTAGCCTTTCATTAATCTGGGGGTGTGCAGTAAATCCGTGTGGTTAGCGTAGATAGACTTCATACATGTAGGCCGTTTCCGCGGCATAATCAGATCTTCTCAAGAAGTAAGGCAGATATCATACATTGATTAAAATGATTCTTAGAAGAGGGGATCCCGTTTAGTTCACAGTTCCGCGGTGACCAGGAAGCCCGCTCGGAGCAAGTATACAGCGAAAATCACAGAAACCGCAACTCATTATCGGGTAGTAATTAAACTACGGTCTATTTCCTGCACTCTGTGCGTTATGTTAATCTGCATCACATTTTCTTCTCTCACTGGTAACTAGTTCTCACTCAAAAGGTGATCGAATATATGGGCCTCTTCTGCTCAGTATTACGTGCATGGGGCTCTGAAACTTTCTATTCTTTTAATAGACAGTGTTTCCTGTTGCGCTGAGAGTATGGGGCGATGTATTAAAAACATCATTTGCATTTCTTTTTCCAAACTATGGTACATCACAGAAAAAATTAGCAATATTCTTATTTTATTTTCATAATTTAACTCTTGCGCAATCTGTTATCATCCTTAGGTGCACCTAACATGGCGGAATCAGGCTGTGAAGAAATTAGTCGGCCAACATGTGGTTTTAACGCCTAACAGTCGTTCATTTTACCATATATATAACTGTGTACGTTATCCAATGACGCAGCAAACACTTATGTACTCTTGAACCAGCACTGGGGTAGTAATCGATCTGTATTAACTACGTTAAAACATCACAGCATAACTACACTGCCGGCCTGCAGCCAACTACACTGAAGCGCCAAAGAAACTAGTGTAGCCGGCCGGAGTGGCCGAACGGTTCTAGGCGCTACAGTCTGAAACCGCGCGGCCGCTACGGTCGCAGGTTCGAATCCTGCCTCGGGCATGGATGTGTGTGATGTCCTTAGGTTAGTTACGTTTAATTAGTTCTAAGTTCTAGGGGACTGATGACCTTAGAAGTTAAGTCCCATAGTGCTCAGAGCCATTTGAACCATTTCAAAAATGGTTCAAATGGCTCTGAGCACTATGGGACTTAACATCTGTGGTCATCAGTCCCCTAGAACTTAGAACTACTTAAACCTAACTAACCTAAGGACATCACACACATCCACGCCCGAGGCAGGATTCGAACCTGCGACCGTAGCGGTCACGCGGTTCCAGACTGAAGCGCCTAGAACCGCACAGCCACACGGCCGGCTTGAACCATAACTGCACTAAATAGAGCTTTTAAATGTCGTTCAGTAATATGACTACAGGAACAATAAAAGAAATCATAGTGTAAAAAATTTCGTCGCCAATATAATACGACTTCCGTTATCTCGGATACAAGTAAAAGACTGACATTAGGAGTGAAGACAAATAATGAAGTTACGTAAGGGAACCGCACCCACTCAACATCTTGTAATACTGACTTCGAAGAAGACACAAAACTGAAAATAATAATGTAAAGTTTTCACAACAATACAAAAATTAACTACCGGTAATATTATTTGCAAAAGGCCAGTGTGGGTTTACAGCCGACAGCAGATCATACGTTAAAATAAAGTGGCTTTTAAACAATATGAATGAAGATAATTAATAGGTACCTTTGCAACATGTAACCAAAACAAAGGTATTTCTCGAAACGGCACAAATCTGAACAAGATATCGAAATTTAAGTAATTGGGGTATAGAGTATCACTCACAGTAAACTTCGATGTTGAAATTAAACTAATTATGATTCAAAATATCTCTATAAAAAGGTTTGTAAAACAACGAACAGAATTCAAAATATAAAGTTCGAGGATTTTTATGCATCTGTAGCAGGTTGCAGTTTAGCAAAAACTGTAAGTAATTCTAATAAAGAAAGAAATTAGGTTTTCCCCTTTAAATAAATTTAAAGAATGCAAATTCAGTTTGTCAACCCATCTAGATCTAGAGAGAATGCACCAAGACTACGTGGTTCAAGTCACTGTACACAACATAAGGGAAATCAAAGTTTAACATTCTTTCAGCGACGAGATAACAGACGAGGCAGATGTTCTGCCAGGACAGCGATGGGGCAGGAAATCTTGTAAAGGGAACCACCATTTGCCTTAAGTCGTTACGGAAACTACGGGAAACTTGTATCTGGATGGAAGAACTGGGATTTGAACAACGCTACTCCCGAATGCGAGACTACTGTGTTAGCTAGGACGCCACCTCACTCGGTATCACATACGGTATTAAAATTCCAAATGTTGTCATAGTTCGTGACATCCGAGGTAAAACTGGTTTCCGGTAGTAACTGTACTGCCTAATCCGTTAACAGCGAACGATAATGACACTGCTTAGAGCCAGGTAGGGAAATATGTAGTTTCTGGAATTACTTTAATAATTAAGCGTTATGCACGGTAATCCGCTTTGAAAACGAGGCAATCTGCCTGTAATTAATTCGGTAGCTAGGCTCAGCCTCAAAATAATATGTATTATGCAAAAAGCTGCGCATATCTGTGCTGGGTGGTGAACATAGCATACTTAAAGCTATAGTTTTAGCATTTTGATCTTATGAGCGGCTATGGCATGAGATACGAAATTCTAACGTAAATTATAACATCAGTTGAGAAGGGGTAGCGTGTGACATCGCTTAAAAAATATTATAACTCTGAACTGAAGTGCCACAAGGAAAGATCAGACTGGATATATTGAATTGAAAAGTGCTGTATTCCGAATCATGAGTCTGTGATTTAGTTCAAATGTGTGTGAAATATTTTGGGACTTAACTGCTAAGGTCATCACTCCCTAAGCTTACACACTACTTAACCTAAATCATTCTAAGGATGAATACACACACCCATGCCCGAGGGAGGACTCGAACCTCCGCCTGGACCAGCCACACAGTCCATGACTGCAGCCCCTGAGACCGCTCGGTTCATCCCGCGCGGCTCTGTGATATAGCGCTGCTTCATGTATGTGATCTACCAAATGTAGTGCTGCATTTCCAAGCTAAGTCTCGGGCTACTTAACAGCGGGACTCTGTGACCGAGCGATTCTAGGCGCTTCAGACCGTAACCGCGCTGCTGCTACGGTCGCAGGTTCGAATCCTGCCTCGGGCGTGGCTGTGTGTGATGTCCATAGGTTAGTTAGGTTTAAGTAGTTCTAAGTCTGGGGGACTGATGACCTCAGATGTTAAGTCCTATAGTGCTTAGAGCCATTTGAACCATTTGAGCTACTTAACAACCTAGATGTACTACGTGACATATACGTAGCGGAATTATTCGTTATCGACACTTGATAACAAAGATGTGTGATATCCGTAATTTAGAGCACGGAAGATAATGATGCTAGGGTTTGTGTTTCTCTGGAATTTTCATTTCACAGTAATTTCGCTAACAGTCGCTCATGCACAGTGAAACTACTTTATGATCTCTCTGCCGGAATGCCCATAATTGTCGGCCTCTACATTCTCACCCCGTTCGAACTCATTCATTTATCTCTATTGAAACTTTCTGAGAGAGAACAGTTTTATTACGTTGACGCATTCTGGCTATACTTACGTATCCTTGAACCTGTAGCCTAAAGTCAAGCTGAGTCTGTTCAGTGTGGTATATGGAGATTTTTAAAAACAAACTGTGTTGTATCTGCTCCGTGATTTCTTCAGCTTGCGGCTTACGTACAGTGTCTCATTAAAATGAATTTGAACTGTCTCTTACACAATAAAACGTACAGATCACGTTTAATTGATGAATACTTGCTTTTAAATGACTTCTGATACAGAACAAGAAGGTCAATGGTGACGCCTGTGCAACGAAACATGCCATACTTCAAAGGTATATTTCCAAACTTGCTTACACATTTTGAACGTTAGCTGTTTTACACATTTACTGTTAGCTGGTTTCATTAACTATGGCAAGCTGCATTTCACGCTGTCATTTCGAGTCTTGAATGTTTCAGTTCTTCCGACTCTGAATAAAAAATTTACCTAATCTTTCCTTATGGTATCTGATTCTCGCAACAGTTATACGTTTAAAGTGAAACTCTTTACACTTTTTTGGGGAGAAGGGGGGCGGAGGCAGCAGTTCTTCTCACTGCCCCTCTTTGCATTCCTAATTGGCGAAGCTCACAGTCTAACGAGAGATATTCGATAACAGCAGCGCGTGACTTTATTTCCTCATTATCTGTTTCAGTGCATCCACACAGGTTACTGTTGATGTTACTGTCACTCAGTTCTTTGACGTAACTCGTCTTATATATCGTGTTGATGGTCCACCAGGCGTAGGATAGCTATTTACTATTAACGTACCGCTACTCCTATAGCCTCCCGAGAGTGCTATTAATAAAGGCCCGACACATTCTTTTTCTTTAAAATTTTCTGCTTTTTGAGCACCACCAAGAACAAAAGAACACCACACACGATCAGCTGACTGAGTAATATAGTGCCATTCATTAATTCATGAAATGTATTTGCAAACTACGAATACGCTACTCCCACAGCTATAAAATTTCCTCGAAACAAATGACAACTAGTGCCGGACCGGTATTCGAATTCAGATTTCACGCTTTACGCGAACGGCCGCCTTAACTGCTTCGACTGTTCGAGTACAGAACCAAACTTCCTTTTGTCTCACTGTCCATGCCACGTCGTGTTGCGACACTTCTGCGTGCTCGTGGGGGCCCTACACTGGATTAGGCAGGTGTACCAGTTTCTTTGGCTCTTCAGTGTATTTCACTCGTAGGAAAGACTGAACTGGATTGCTACCTCGGTTTGAAACATATTCTTTTGTTTGAACAACTTTGTTTAACACAGTCCAGAACACTTATGTAAGTTGTCACCTTCCTATCCTTCAGAAGAGAGAGAACCAGTGGTATGTGCATTCTGTCGCTATACCCATGAATTATAAACAACTGCAAGACAAATTATGGAGCATAATCCAAAGTGATATCCATCAAAACTATTTCCTTTTCACACAAATAACGAAGATTTTATTGTGTTACTAAAATTATCAAAGCTGTATCAGGATGATTTTTCAGTAAAAAAGATTATCCTGTTAGTGTTCATAGAATTTACAGCCAAGTGATACACATATGTTAATTTGTGCTATTTCGTGTGGTATCTACGTCTTGTATTGTGAATGTGGTTCCTTATGCACGCTGTATCTCGATGAGTCAACACGCTGACCAAATCGCTCTACTCCTCTGGCTCTTTATTGATAGTTTTTGCCGGGCACTCGTCGATAGCATCGGTAGCTTTTTTTATTGCATTTATCATAGATTTTCTTCCTAACTCATACTGAATATGAATCGTAAGTGTGATTTCCGTCGCACCTCGACAAAACATGATCACTGCCTAGTGTAAAAATTTTGGCATTACAGTTCTTCATGTAAGAGCATCTCTAACGATGTTCGCCTGTAGATTTTTACCTCTCTATAATGTCTGAACGTAAAGTTTTCAGTAAAGGTACCTTGGCACCAGATTTGCCACTGCTATGCTCTTCACTGACACCAGATACAAGCTTACTGGGCCAAATGCGACGCTGCCGGTCGCACCTGTCAGGGAGGAAGCCCCAGGAATGCGCTCTTCTACCAGAAGGGAAAGTTGTAGAATTCAGGGATTAGTGAGGCCTATCTCGACCGCATCTAAGTTGCGGAAGTCGTGTCTGCCCGTAGCAGACACTGGGATATATGGGTCTGTCCGTAAAGCTTGCTCGGATAACCAAAGGGATTAAGGCGACCGTCGTTTAAAGCGAGATATACGTGTTCGTTTCTACGGAGACGCATGCATGTCAGAAGGAATATTCCATCGAACTGTACACTGTCATATACAGACACTGAACTAATGTTATTCATATGTACATCCGAGGTTTCAAAAGGCAACTGCGCAAAAACTACAAGAGATACGGAAAAATGACATAAATCAGTGAATGGTGCTTCTCTGCAAGTTCTTATCTAGCATCACAATGGGATCAATATGGGCATCGTTTGTGACGCGGCAGTCGTCAGTACGTCACGGAAGTCGCCTACACGAGTTGCGCGGGAAGGCGCGACGGCAACCCGCTTTTCAAATCTTGTCACTTGGTTGCCTGTCTGCAACCGCGAACTTTTTCGAAATGACAATACGAAGTGGACGATTTGTCTACATGTTCTGACGCGGCTCTCCCCTACCGCAACTGCGTCACGGGACGTATTACGAACTAAAATTTCGAGACATGCTCTTGTCGCACAGTCGTCTTCTGAAACCCCACAGGTACTTACAAAATAATATTTATTTTGTAAGATGCTTAACTTGTTTATAAAACAAGTCCCTATTCTTAAACAAATTTTCATTATCTACTTTTTTATTTCCTGCCTGATGAATTTACTGCTTTCAAGTTCTTTATCTATTTTTTGTTCTCCAGTGTTAGCTTGACGTTCTGAAGTGGTTCAGAATCAGAACGGCCCGTAAATTTCCCATGTTTACCTTTGGCACTCCCTAATGTAGACACAGGGCGTCCCCGTGCTCTGATATTTAAATCTCTGCCGCCCAGGCAGCGAGATCCCCACAGAGTGTAGTGCGAGTCTCTGTGTAAACAATGAGGCCACCGATCAACAGTTGGGGTATTCATTAAAAACTGAAATACTTTTTCATCCAAATATGTTTACGTAAGCATTAGAATACACAAATTTTCATTGTGTGATATTGTTTTGACACTTTTCAGGATGGACTGTTTCCATCGCGATTTCACTCGAATTGTTATAAATAAATCACTGTCATCACAATTATTTTTGTTAAAATAATTGCCTCTCTCCTTTTCATTTAGACATTCCTCTAAAAGCTCTAAAACCTCTTCCTCTGAAAGGACTGTCGTGGAGAACCAACCATTTCGTGCCTAGTGACTTGAAAGGAATAATTACAACTTTTCTCTCTACACGACTACCACGGTTCACCGAGTTAACACAGGCTTCCGTAGTTGGCAGTACTATGTAGCACTGATGCCTAGTACAGTCAGATTCGAGAATGGATCATGTGAGAGCTACTAAAAGTAGAGTCTAGAAAGGCTGGACGTCATAGTGGATAACAAATTTCGAAATGTCGAAATACACTCGCCACTGGAGTGGAAAGGATTAATTTATAGAGTGTAGTCAATATCATTTGTATTTCCATTTGGTCCTAGCTGATTCCATGCTTTTATTTTTCTTTAACACAATTTTCATCACCTTGTTATATCTAGTATCATACCCAAATGTTTCCGACTGAAGACTCGTTCTTTAGTAATGCTTTAATTTTGCATCAAAATCCCCGATTATCAACTTGTAATAAGATCTAGTAACACCCACAAACTTGTTAGATTTACTGTCCTTTGTCAGTCTGGGTATTCTAAAAAGGACAATCAAACATTTTCCGTTTGAGGACGTTGCTGCAACGTAATTGTAACTTAGCGATACTCCGATGCGGGTATAGAAGCAGCGACATGTAGGCATGGGATTGTGTGGCATTTCTTCCCGACGAGCGTGCGGTAAATGCGGATATGTGAACTACGACGTATTACCAAATGCGACCAAACAGGACCTAAGTGCTGTTATGCTTTTCTGGACTGCCGAAGGACAAACACCGGTAGATGTGATAGATATCTATCGGAGAATGAAGAACGTGTATGGGTCAATATACGCAACGCTGGAGAAAAATGGAGTGCAATTAAGGAGAACGTCCGGGAAAACTGCGACAGCGGGTGATGATGATGGTTCAAATGGCTCCAAGCACTATTGGACTTAACATCTGATGTCATCAGTCCCCTAGACTTAGAACTACTTAAACCTAACTAACCTAAGGATATCACACACATCCATGCCCGGTTCCTTAAAAAATGCCTTGAAGGTTCGACGATTCCTATCGGACGAGGACGTGCAGCATGCTGTTAAGGACTTCTTAACGCAGCAGGACAAGGTGTTTGTACGTTCAACCTGGTGCGTCGGTGGAGTTATTGCCTCAATGCTTACGGTCATTTCGTCTGATTGGTATATCGATTCTGGACTGTGCAATCTTCGAACAGAAACTTTTTGATCACCCCTTATACCTCTACCTTATGAGACTGTGAGCATATATACTTATATAGTTGAATATCTTACGTTTATTTGTAAAACAAGTCTCACTACTCCGGTGTACACTACGTGACCAAAAGTATCCGGACACCCCCAAAAACACACGTTTTTCATTGCATTGTGCTGCCACCTATTACCAGGTACTCCATATTAGCGACCTCAGTAATCGTTGAACCTCGTGACAGAGCAGAATAGGGTGCTCCGCGGAACTCACGGACTTCGAAAGTGGTAATGGACTGGTCTGCACAGAGTCCTGACCTGAATCCTATAGAACACCTTTGGGATGTTTTGGAATGCCAACTTCGTGCCAGGCCTCACCGACCGACATCGATACCTCTCCTCAGTGCAGCACTCTGTAAAGAATGGGCTGCCATTCCCCAAGAAATCTTCTAGAACCTGATTGAACGTATACCTGCGAGAGTGGAAGCTGTCATCAAGGCTAAGGTTGGGCCAACACCATATGAATTCCAGCATTACCGGTGGAGGGCGCCAAGAACTTCTAAGTCATTTTCAGCCAATAATCCGGATACTTTTGATCTTATAGTGTATACACAGTCCATTGATAGTGACCGGACACAATATCTCACGAAATTAGCATCAAACTAAAAAATAAGAAGTTCAAATCTGTTCGTGCGTGACGGTGGTAAACAGATGGCGCTATGGATAGCCAACTAGATGGCGCTGCCATAGGTCAAATTGATAAGAACTGCATTTTTTAAAGTAAGTACTGCCATTTTTATTACATGTCCGTATAATACCCAAATAAATAGGAATGTTTGATTTGGAACATTTGTTTCGCTTTGTGATGGATGGCGCTGTAATATTCTCACAAATATAGCAACGCAACCGACAGCACTGTGTGTAATTCATTACTTAAATTAGGTATGATATTAACCTTGTCCAATCATAATAATTACGCGGAAGACATAAACCGGTTAAAAAGGAACGTTTAACAGTCGCATCAAAGGTAGATATGGTATTATTTATGGCTATTGTGATCAAGATGCCCAACAAGCATGTGCTGTTTATGTCGATCGTTATTCTCACAGCATCCAAGTGTCCGGACCTTTCGTCGGATAGTTAATGTATTTCAAGAAACCGGAAGTGTTCAGCCAAAGAAGAAGACGCAACCAAGAACTGCAACAAATGAAGATGTCCAAGTAAGTGTTTTAGTTGCAGTTGAGGCTAATCCGCACATCAGTAGCAGACCAATTGAGCGGGAAGCGGGAATTTCCAAACCGTCGGTTCTGAGAATTGTGTATCATAATACATTTCACTCTTACCATATTTCTATGCACTAGGAATTGCTTAACAATGATTTTGAACGTCGTGTAAATTTTTGCCATTGGGCACAAAATAAATTACGAGACGATAACAGGTTTTTTTTTCAAGAGTCTTATTGACGAAGCGTCATTCACAAACAGAGGTAACGTAAACCGACATAGTATGCACTACTGGACAACAAAAATTCACGACGGCTGCGACAAGTGGAACATCAGCGACCCTAGAGGATTAATGTACGGTGTGGAATCATGAGAGGACATTTAATTGGCCCTTATGTTATCGATGGAAGTTTAAAAGGTGCAATGTATGTCGATTTCTTAATTAATTTTTTACAGACTCTGCTACAAGATGTTTCACTTCATGACAGAATGGCGATGTACTTTCAACATGATGGATGTCCCGCAAACAGCACTCGTGCAGTTTAAGCAGTATTATTTAGAATAGTTAATTACAGGTGGATTGATCGTAGAACCACCGTACCATGGCCTGCACCTTACATCTCTGGACTTCTTTCTTTGGGGAAAATTGAAAGATATTTGCTATCGTGATCCGCCGATAACGCCTGAAACATGCGTCAGCGCATTGTCAATGCATGTGAGACAATTACTGAAGACAATCTACTCACTGTTGAGAGAAATTTCGTTACGCGTATTGCCGAATGCATTTAAGTTGAAGGACATCATTTTGAGCATTTATTACATAATGAGGTTATTACAGTTTCTCACGCAGTAACAGCATGCGTTCTCATAATGTATGATAAGGTCGCAAAAACAAATGGATCACATTGGAACAACACAAATAAAGTCCGAACGTAACTACTTTTTGTGTTTTAATTTAAAAAACCACATCGTTACCAACTTTTCATCTAAATGGGTGAGGCACAGTAAAAGTGTTGTAATATTACAGCGCCATCCGTCACAAAGCGAAACAAATGTTCCAAATCAAACATTCATATTTATTTACGTACTGTACGAATAAGTAATAAAAACTGGGGGTAACTGGATAACTATTTTAAAAAAACGCAGTTTCTATCAATTTGACCTATGGCAGCGCCATCTAGTGGGCCATCCATAGCACCACCCGTTTTCCCCCGTCACGTTCGTTTGACGCTAATTTCGTGCGATATTTGGCCCGGTCATTATCAATGGACCACCCTGTATATACACTGGTGTCCAAAATTAAAGCAACAAACCGAAATTTTGCAAGGTTACGTTATTTTGCCACAAACAGTGTAATAAGGTGATAGCAAAGTAGAAACAATGTAAAGAATATAGAACGTAAACGACTGCAACACGCATAGCAGTAGACGCAAATGTTCTTCGTTATTTACACCTTAACAGATTTGCACACTCATTCCGACAACAGGGTAATGTGCTCACTATAGGGTGTGACCACCTCTGGCAGAAACACATTCCTGACAACGACGGAGCATGACGTGAATCACGTCTTCAATGTCATGCTGAGGCAATAATGCTCAGTGTTCGTGCAGAGCTGCTCGCAAGTCTTGGAGAGTGGTCAGTGGATGTTGACGTGGTGCAACACGTTTCCCTAGTGTATCCCAGACGTGTTCTATGGGATTCAAATCGGGTGAGCGAGCAGGCCACGCCGTGAGTTTAGTATCCTTCGTCTCCAAGAAAACATAAACCACTCGTGCTCTATGAGGTCTAGCATTATCGTCCATCAATACGAAGTCTGGGCGCACAGCACGTCGTAAACTGTAGATGAGGTCCCAAGATCTCGTCACGATACCTGACAGCAGTTAAACCTTTACGATCCACCCGGGCCTGCCGGAGTGGTCGAGCGGTTCTAGGCGCTACAGTCTGGAACCGCGTGACCGCTACGGTCGCAGGTTCGAATACTGCCTGGGGAATGGATGTGTGTGATGTCCTTAGGTTAGTTAGGTTTAAGTAGTTCTAAGTTCTAGGGGACTGATGACCTCAGAAATTAAGTCCCATAGTGCTCAGAGCAATTTGAACCATTTTTGGATCCACACGTACAATTTGATGAGGAGGTGTTCGAGTGGTCAACATAATCCCTCCCCACATTATTAGCGATCCTCTTCGACATCAGTCTCTTTCCACAATGTTCGGGTCTCGAAATCGTTTTCCACATTCCCGTCAGGTGCGAAACCGTCGAGGATCACTCTCCAGACCAAATCGGAACTCTTCTGTGAAAAGAACATTGGCCCACTGTTCGATTGTCCAGTTGGCAAGTTGACGACTCCACTCTAGACGTTCCCTACAGCACGTCCAGTGGATGCTGCGAGGTCAGGTGCCAGCTGCTGCGCCGTTCAAGACGGTACCGTCGTGCACTTACAGCCAAATTACGGTCCTCTCTTTCTAACGTCACACTCCTTCGGCCCTGCTCTGGTCTTCGGGATACAGTCTCAGTCTCTATAAACAGTTGTCACATACGAGAAACAACAGAACGATCCACATTAAGAGACCGAGAGAGGTGGCGCAGTGGTTAGCACACTGGACTCGCATTCGGGAGGGCGACGGTTCAATCCCGCGTCCGGCCATCCTGATTTAGGTTTTCCGAGATTTCCCCAAATCGCTCCAGGCAAATGCCGGGATGGTTCCTTCCAAAGGGCACGGCCGACTTCCTTCCCCGTACTTTCCTAAACCGATGAGACCGATGACCTAGCAGTTTGGTCTCTTCCCCCAAAACAACCCAACCACACTAAGACGTCGGGCCACATGAGTTTGCGGCTGTCTTGCTTCCATTCTTCCTACGGCCTTCCCGGGCAGAGAGGCTGGTAGACGTCCTCTCTGTGCCGTGCTGCACCGCTTGTGACTGTGTACACAGCGACTGTGAATGTGGGACTATCAGACAAACTCTACTCCGTTTGACCGGTGTCATGGCGTCATCGTTGGCGTGGTTTTCCGTTGACCGAAGTGTCATCTTCCGTGCGGAACACAACATCTCTTGACAGTTTGTATGATCATATCGCCGATAAGACGAAGGGCGGGAAGTAGCTGTAATTTTGAACACCAGTATATACAGGGTGTTACAAAAAGGTACGGCCAAACTTTCAGGAAACATTCCTCACACACAAAGAAAGAAAATATGTTATGTGGACATGTGTCCGGAAACGCTTACTTTCCATGTTAGAGCTCATTTTATTACTTCTCTTCAAATCACATTGATCATGGAATGGAAACACACAGCAACAGAACGTACCAGCGTGACTTCAAACACTTTGTTACAGGAAATGTTCAAAATGTCCTCCGTTAGCGATGATACATGCATCCACCCTCCGTCGCATAGAATCCCTGATGCGCTGATGCAGCCCTGAAGAGTGGCGTATTGTATCACAGCCGTCCACAATACGAGCACGAAGAGTCTACATTTGGTACCGGAGTTGCGTAGACAAGATCTTTCAAATGCCCCCATAAATGAAAGTCAAGTGGGTTGAGGTCAGGAGAGCGTGGAGGCCATAGAATTGGTCCGCCTCTACCAATCCATCGGTCACCGAATCTGTTGTTGAGAAGCGTACGAACACTTCGACTGAAATGTGCAGGAGCTGCATCATGCGTGAACCACATGTTGTGTCGTACTTGTAAAGGCACATGTTCTATCAGCACAGGTACAGTATCCCGTATGAAATCATGATAACGTGCTCGATTAAACGTAGGTGGAAGAACATGGGGCCCAATCAAGACATCACCAACAATGCCTGCCCAAACGTTCACAGAAAATCTGTGTTGATGACGTGATTGCACAATTGCGTGCGGATTCTCGTCAGCCCACACAAGTTGATTGTGAAAATTTACAATTTGATCACGTTGTAATGAAGCCTCATCCGTAAAGAGAACTTTTGAATTGAAATGACGATTGACACATTGTTGGATGAACCATTCGCAGAAGTGTACCCGTGGAGGCCAATCAGCTGCTGATAGTGCCTGCACACGCTGTGCATGGTACGGAAACAACTGGTTCTCCCGTAACACTCTCCATACAGCGACGTGGTCAACGTTACCTTGTACAGCAGCAACTTCTCTGACGCTGACATTAGGGTTATCGTCAACTGCACGAAGAATTGCCTCGTCCATTGCAGGAGTCCTCGTCGTTCTAGGTCTTCCCCAGTCGCGAGTCATAGGCTGGAATGTTCCGTGCTCCCTAAGACGCCGATCAATTGCTTCGAACGTCTTCCTGTCTGTACACCTTCGTTCTGGAAATCTGTCTCGATACAAACGTACCGCGCCACGGCTATTGCCCTGTGCTAATCCATACATCAAAAGGGCATCTGCCAACTCCGCATTTGTAAACATTGCACTGACTGCAAAACCACGTTCGTGATGAACACTAACCTGTTGATGCTACGTACTGATGTGCTTGATGCTAGTACTGTAGAGCAATGAGTCGCATGTCAACACAAGCACCGGAGTCAACATTACCTTCCTTCAATTGGGCCAACTGGCGGTGAATCGAGGAAGTACAGTACATACTGACGAAACTAAAATGAGTTCTAACATGGAAATTAAGCGTTTCCGGACACATGTCCACATAACATCTTTTCTTTATTTGTGTGAGAGGAATGTTTCCTGAAAGTTTGGCCGTACCTTTTTGTAACACCCTGTATATTTATATTTAATATACCTAAGTAATTAAAATTTCTAATTTGATGAAACCACTAAACTCGTTTTCCTTTTTGAAAGTGCGAACTCTCTTCTCTCAAATCAGACTGCATGAAATGTAAGACGGACTGTCGGAACGTAAAGGGATTTACTCTGTTCTGAGTGCTTTTACACGGAGCATAACAGATTTTAATAACTTGATGGATTAGGGCTCGTTAGGGAACCCTGTGAAATGCTGCTATAAATTTGTGCGCGACGGTGTAGTAGAGAAATAAGTCTTACAGACACGTGGAACATTTTGCAAGGTCTGTTCTAAATAGTTATTTACGCCGCTAGTCTGTTAGGAGCTCATTAGAGACAAAGTTGCTTTAGTAAAAGCGACTCTATCTTCACAGCGCTAATTTTGTCTCAAACGAAACCGCTAGCTCGTTACTCTCATGCCAACCACTCTATTCACTCCGGGTACATCAGACGCGCACTACATTGCACGTAAAACATGATAACATTCCACAACGTGTCTGAATGTAGCATGTCTGTCCAGAGACTATACATCTCTGCTAAGCCCTGCTTTTAAAGCTCAAGTAAATAGCAGGGGACGCATAATTCATTTATCGTTCTTGGCGTCGCTCGTTTTTCGATATAAAGTAAATAAAAATTCCTACACAGTAGCGTTGCCTGTGTGAAATTTCATAATCTCTCATTTTTAACAAATCTGACAAATTTCAAGAAGAATCTGCGTACTAAAGAGGAAACCCACTCGAGTGTGCGACGTGGTATTTCTGTTTTAACGGGATTCAGAGATGTGAGTGTTGTTCACTATTTGCTGATCAGTCGCTAAGCGTGAACACTTTGTCACGATGAAATGCCATTTTCCTTGCTGCCTGTTGGCTTTTGTTTCGGTATCTTCGGTCAACGTCTGTGTAACGATTTTTCTCTAGTTTCGCAAGCACGAATGGCTGGCACATTCAAAGGTTCGTCCTCTTTTGTTGGTGATCGGTACAGCTCACTCATTCTTCCATTTCCAACAAAATTTCGGTGATATAAAGTAAAGATGGCAAAGCTTAGTTGTGGAAGAAATATGTATAGGGCCTATATAAAGGAAAAAAACTTGAGGACATTATTATTCAAAGAAGAGAGAAATCAGATGACGATGTGATGCGAGATTTTATTACGAGAAGAATTTCACAGGGCACTGAAGGACCTAAGTGGGAACAAGGACGCTTGAATAGACGACAATCCCTCAGAATTATTGAGATCGTTGAGAGAGCCATGCATGACAGAACTATTCCATCATATATGAGACAGGTGAAATACCCTCAGACAACAATAAGAATGCAATAATCCCAATTCCAAAGAAGGTAGGTACTGAGAGATGGGGATACAATCGAATCCTCAGTCTAATAAGTCATGGTTGCAAAATCCTGACACGAGTTATTTACAGAAGGATGGAAAAACTGGTAGGGGCCGACCTCGAGGAAGATCATTTTGGGTTCCAAGGAAGTGTAGGAACATGTCAGGCAATGCTGACCCTACGACGTACTTTAGATGATAAGCCCGAGGAAAGAAAAACCCACGTTTATAGCATCTGCAGATTTAGATAAAGTTTTTCACAATGTTGACTGGACTACATTCTTTGAAATTTGTAAGGTATCACAGATAAGATAGAGGGAGCGAAAGATTATTTACAACTTGTACAGAAACCAGACTACAGTTATAAGAGTCTAAAGACATGAACGGGAAGCAGTAGTTGAGAAGGGAGTAGGACAGGGCTGTAACCTATCCGCAAAATTATTCAGTTTGTGTATTGAACAAGCAACAAATGAAACCAAGGAAATATTTGGAAAGGGAATTAAATTTCACGGAGAGGAAATAAAAACTTTAAGGTTTGCCGGCGATATTGTAATTCTGTCAGAGACAGCAAAGCATTTGGAAGAACAGTTGAATGGAATGGATAGTGTCATGAAAATAAATTATAAGATGGGCATCAACAAAAGTAAAACTGGAGTAATGGAGTGCAATCTAATTAATACAGGCAATGCTGAAGGAACTAGGTTAGGAAATGAGAAACTAAAAGTAGTATATGAGTTTTGCTGTTTGAGTAGCAAAATACCGATTATGGCCAAGGTAGAAAGGATATAAAGTGCATACTGACAAAAGCAACACATGAATTCCCTAAATACATGAATTCGTTAAGATCAATATCGGGTTAATTGTTAGAAAGTCTTTACTGAATGTGTTGCCTTGTATGGAAGTCACACGTGGACGACCAGCAGTTTAGACAAAAAGACAATAGACGCTTTTGAAATGTGATACTATAGAAGAATGATGGAAATCGGCTGGCTATATCGAATAACACATAAGGAAGTACTGAACAGAACTCTGGAAAAATAAATATATGGCAACATTTGACTGAAAGAAGGACATGGGTGAGAGGACACAATCTGAGACATCAAGGAGTTATCAATTTGGTAATGAAAAAATGTGTGGGGGTGAAATTTGTAGAGAGAGACCCAGACTTGAGTACAGCAAGCAAATTCAAACGGATGTAGGCTGCCGTTGTTATGCAGAGATGAAGAAGCTAGCACGTGACAGACTAGCACCGAGAGCTGCATCAAACCAGTCCGACACAACAACAACAATATTATATACCACGAAGAGAAAGGAGCGAAAACTTTAGAGTACAAATAAAATGGCAATGTCTCGGTGACCCAGCCGGCCGCGGTGGTCTAGCGGTTCTGGCGCTGCAGTCCGGAACCGCGGGACTGCTACGGTCGCAGGTTCGAATCCTGCCTCGGGCATGGGTGTGTGTGATGTCCTTAGGTTAGTTAGGTTTAAGTAGTTCTAAGTTCCAGGGGACTTATGACCTAAGATGTTGAGTCCCATAGTGCTCAGAGCCATTTGAACCATTTTTTCGGTGACCCACTGAAGATGATGTCATCATCATTTTGATTGAAAGTAAGGATGAATTAGAGGTGTCGCTGGATAGAGTGCAGAGGTTCCACATTGATGAATTCCGTTCCAACATACAGTGTACTGGAATAAAGGAAATTTTGAGCAAAGTAAAAGAGAAAAGCGTAATACTTTACATCGAAAGAGAGGCATTACATGAGCAGAACAGATAAATTAAATTTAATTCTATTTAATAAGTTAAAATTACAGAAATGGATGTGGTAAAAATATCTTAAGCGTTAATTATCACAAAAGACGATAACTGTGTTCCAAAGTAGGCTGTTACTGTCACATAATGATATAAAATACACGGAAGTATTTCTGGAGTCGTTAAAAAATTGTAACGTAGACAATAATAAACTCTGAAAGAACTCTAAAAGCAATTAAATGAAACAACAAGTTTATTGTTATCAGTCACTGTTTATTTATCTCCACGACGCGTTTCAAAGGTTTAAATCTCCATCATGAGGTGGATTTACATTTGTTAGTATGACACGTGTGTGTGTGTGTTGTGTTACGATTTTTTGGAAGAACTTGTGGCACTGTCCACTATTTTAGAACATTGAAATGTATCACGGCGAAATAATTTTAAACTTTAGTAAACTCTCTACCACTCCATCCTTTTAACTTTACACCGATTTTAAAGGATTTTGTGCTCAAAATTTTCCCTCTCTCGTGTTTTGGTGTTTTAAGCGATCTTCCTTTTGATTTATTCAGTGCACGAGGCAATGTTTCGTTCCTTTATGAGCTTTATTTCGACTGGAAATTCTGCTGTCTCCAAGTGAGCATTTGTGGCAGTTGTTCTGTGCATTTGTTCCAGTAAAAAATAACTTTCCAGGTTTAGGAAGTTATGAAGCAGGCATCATTTAATAGCTGGTGTAGCCATCTCTGAGCAGAGACGAAAGAGGCTGAAATTGACGAATGCCTTCACGGCCAGTTAGCGAGCAGTTTATTGAGGCGCAGCGATTGCAACCTCCCTGGCTGCGACCCAGGCACGAAAGGGCCGTTCGGGGCGGCAGCTGGGAGCAGTACTCAATCGGCCTATATTGATCAGCAGCCCTTGTCACAGCGGAATTCCAGCCCGCGCACCCCTGGCAATGCCACTAACACATCAGCAGCCTGCGCGTGCTTTGGTGTTCCGCTGCTTAGCATCGCTTCGGAGCCGCGCTCGCTATCAAAGAACGCTTCCTTTTGATCGAGATGAGTGTGCTAATCTGTCGCAGACTTCACTTAGTCTGCTGCATGCCGATGTTCTCCTTGCCGTAGTACGGTTTTTCACACGCAGGTTACCAATTTAACGTGGACATTTATGTGGAGGTCGTATCCACGATAATGGTATAATTCCTCCCAGTGACAATAGTCGTATTGATCATAACTTATTCATAGATTATTATGAATTTACTGATAGAAATAATACTCATAATGGAAGTCGGAGACATTCGTAACTTTACTGGAGACGTATTGTACATTGTTGATGAAGTAGATGAAGGACAAAGTGATTGTTGATGTCGCAGATGCGTTGTTGAGTGTAGAGTCTTCCTAATACCAACATTCATGTCGGAACGCACGTAATAAGTTTGAAGTCACTCTGAGATCCACTTTCTTTCGAAGCAATACTGCGCTTGTTTGGTACGCGAATTCACTGTATGTATTCTGGTTGAATAACCTTGCTACTAGAAAACTATAACGTCGATCATGGAAGGCAGCCATATATAGAAATGTTTTCTTTGTGTTAGACGTTAATGAACTAATCTTCTGCAAAAAAATATGACAGCCCTGCTGAGGATGGCTCATAAGATATCTTTAACGTACTCACACTATTTTGTTTTCCCCTCGCACATACACTACTGGCCATTAAAATTGCTACACCACGAAGATGACGTGCTACAAACGCGAAATTTAACCGACAGGAAGAAGATGCTGTGATATCCAAATGATTAGCTTTTCAAAGAATTCACACAAGGTTGGCGCCTGTGGCGACACCTACAACGTGCTGACATGAGGAAAGTTTCCAACCGATTTCTCATACATAAACAGCAGTTGACCGGCGTTGCCTGGTGAAACGTTGTTGTGATGCCTCGTGTAAGGAGGAGAAATGCGTACCATCACGTTTCCGACTTTGATAAAGGTCGGATTGTAGCCCATCACGATTGCGGTTTATCGTATCGCGACATTGCTGCTCGCGTTGGTCGAGATCCAATGACTGTTAGCAGAATACGGAATCGGTGTGCTCAGGAGGGTAATACGGACCGCCGTGCTGGATCCCAACGGCCTCGTATCACTAGCAGTCGAGATGACAGGCATCTTATCCGCATGGCTGTAACGGATCGTGCAGCCACGTCTCGATCCCTGAGTCAACAGATGGGGACGTCTGCAAGACAAAAACCATCTGCACGAACAGTTCGAAGACGTTTGCAGCATCATGGACTATCAGCTCGGAGACCGTGGCTGCGGTTACCCTTGACACTGCATCACAGACAGAAGCGCCGTCGATGGTGTACTCAACGACGAACCTGGGTGCACGAATGGCAAAACGTCATTTTTTCGGATGAATCCACGTTCTGTTTACACCATCATGAGGGTCGCATCCGTGTTTGGCGACATCGCGGTGAACGCACATTGGAAGCGTGTATTCGTCATCGCCATACTGGCGTATCACCCGGCGTGATGGTATGGGGTACCATTGGTTACACGTCTCGATCACCTCTTGTTCGCATTGACGGCACTTTGAACAGTGGACGTTACATTTCAGATCTGTTACGACCCGTGGCTTTACCGTTCATTTGATCCCTGCGAAACCCTACATTTCAGCGGGATAATGCACGACCGCATGTTGTAGGTCCTGTGCGGGCCTTTCTGGATACAGAAAATGTTCGACTGCTGCCCTGGCCAGCACATTCTCCAGATCTCTCACCAATTGAAAACGTCTGGCCAATGGTGGCCGAGCAACTGGCTCTTCGCAATACGCTAGTCACTACTGTTGATGAACTGTGGTATCGTGTTGAAGCTACATGGACAGCTGTACATGTACACGCAATGCAAGGGCGTATCAAGGCCGTAATTACGGCCAGAGCTCTGTTTGACTCAATGCCCAGGCCTATCAAGGTCGTTATTAGGCCAGAGGTGGTTGTTCTGCGTACTGATTTCTCAGGATCTATGCACCCAAACTGCGTGAAAATGTAATCACATGTCAGTTCTAGTATAATATATTTGTCCAATGAATATTCGTTTATCATCTGCATTTCTTCTTGGGGTAGCAATTTTTTTTTAATGGCCAGTAGTGTAGCATTTATTGAAGTGCCCTGCGCTACCACTACGTCTGTGAGCGTTGTGAAGTGCTTTTCATTGCACCTTGCACAACGATAGTAGCTCGTCTTTGCCCTGTTATATGAGTACGTAGAGCTACTGCATGTTGCAGTGTTAAGTATACCGAGTTCTCTGGAAAAATTCGACTGCTAAACATAGTAGCGTAAATTATTAAACTAACTGATAGATACAGGAGTTCATTAAAGTGGCTTATTTCCTATATTAAGTAAACCACTAACATGAAAGTGACTGTAATTTTAATTGGGGTGACAACAAAATCAGTGCAATGGAAATTGCTTAAACAAAACTTTTATGGTAAAATTGTTGTTTACAAACCTCTTATAAGCTAGATGAATATAAAAAATCCAGACTTCTGTGGTCAAAGTAGTTCGAAACACAGACTACTGGCTAACAAAAATATGTAACGTGTTCTGACAAACCAGTTTTAATGCTGTTTCTTTTTACAAAATGTATTTACGAGTGGAGATCACCAGAGTAAGAGTAAAATACTAACTTGCAATCAACTGAGAAGCACCGTGAAGTTTCAGTGATAATTTGTGCGGCCATATCGTGGATTTAAGTTGGTTCTATTGTTACACTCACAGAAAAGTTAACTGCGATGTTCATCAAACCCCTGTAGTTCAATATTTTCATTACGTGGTACAGTCTCTTTACCCACCGGGAAGCTACATGTTCCAAGTTAAAGGCGTTCACCACTCTCGGCTGTAGATTTCCAAAAGTGGTTTAATTAGTATGAATGTGAAATGACACAGCTTCCCCGCCTGTACAGACGGAATATTTCAGTACTACCGCGCCTTAATAGGCTCAAAATTTCTTTGTGTTGCCTGGGCTGTACGGCCGGTTATCAACTGCAGAATTGAAATACTGACGTCATTCACCGATGGAGGAATTCCCCGGAGACCCTCTGCAGTCCTCCACGGAAATGTCCAAATACAAATATGGAGTAAGCAATTCGCGGAGGGCACCTGCTGAAACTACGGGGTGATTATAATTAAACTTTCGCTACCTCAAAGCGCTCCCATGAAAATCGAATAATCGTAAGAAAATAAAACTTTTTGGCTACGTTTGTTAGGGCATGCGGAAGAGAAATAACAAATAAACCATTGGAAGAATAACATTTTATTTTTCATATTACTGGGTAACATTTGTTAATTGCGTACCATGTTTACGTTCCAAGTTACAAACGTTGCTCAATGTGACGACCACGACAGATTGCTCTAATGCTGCGCGGAACGTTTCAGGTAATCGAGTGACCTCACGAGCAATGTGAGATGGATCTCCATCGTGCATCAAAATAGTTGACACCAAGGCGCCTCTATCCCATAATATAGGGATCTCATGTCGACGAAGCAGATCTCAGTAACGCGTGCGGTTCAAGCTGCTTGTTCTTGGTCCTTGGGGTCTGAGTTCCTCAAAGGAAAGTGGACCAACTGTGAACTGTGCCGTGAAGCCACACCACACAGTGACGCGTTCAGTATGCAGTGGAACTTCAACGTTCGTTGGCGATGATGATCCCTAAATGCGACAATTGTGAGTGTTCATTCGCCATGAGCGTAAAGTGTGCTTCGTCACTCCACAAAATGTTCCACCGTCACATGTAGCTAACTTCATCCCTTTCAAGAAACTGAAGAGAAATTTCTACTTGAATTTCTGCGCCACGTGGAAAAAGTTGGTGAGCAATGTGAGGTCTTAAGGGTACAATTTCCCAGTTATTCGCACCACTTTTCGAACAGTTGACTATGGAATGTTCTGCTGTCGTGACACAGCTCGTGCCCGTCTCTAATGACATCGATTTCGACGGAACGTTAAACCCTTATGTCCTTTTACAGCTCGTGCACTGCTTGAAGATCGCACATTGGTCCAACAATCTCAGCCATGGTAGCAGTAACTTTTTCAACAAATTGTGGCAATGGTGGCCATCGGCCTCTCCGACGAGCAATTCACGAAACGCCGGCTAATTCGAACTTCCTAATCATGTTCTTCACCCCACAGCGGAAAGAAGACCTCTCCCTATTCCTTTAATACATCGGTACTCGCGAAGAGTAGCAGCACTATTGCTGTTGTTTTGATGAAACTTCACGAGTAAGGCCCTGCTCACCTTTTCCATACTCATGTTGACTGCCTGTAACTGTAATGCACACTGATGTTCCTGTTTCAACCATACGTCATCGTACCAGTAACGGCGTCTAACGGCAGCCGGCGCCTGTGGCCGAGCGGTTCTAGGCACTTCAGTCCGGAACCGCGCTGCTGTTACGGTCGCAGGTTCGAATCCTGCCTCGGGCATGGATGTGTGGGCTGTCCTTATGTTAGTTAGGTTTAAGTAGTTCTAAGTCTAGGGGACTGATGACTTCAGCTGTTAAGTCACATAGTACTCAGAGCCATTTGAACCCATAGTGATTAGAGCCCAACGGCAAGTCATGACTACTAACAACGCAAATCCTGCAGCGCACAGTCTGAACATCATTCCTATTAAACTGCGTATCCATACAATAAATAGTTGTCCGTCTACATTAGTTCAGGTACCGAAAGTCTAATTATAACCACCCTCTAAATGTTAGCCGTATCCCCCACTACACCTGACGACGCACTGACAGAAGGTCGTTACCGCAAGGGATACAGAGAACTTTCTTTCTGCAGACGTAAGATTCCAAGAGGATAAATTCAGACAATTTCAAGTGATTATCAAAAAAGTTCCCAGTGAAGAGGAAGGATAGACATTGAAGGACAGCAGATAAAAATGAATAACCAGTACCGCTTCAGTCCGGTACCACGCGGCTGCTACTGTCTCAGGTTCGAATAGTGCCTCGGGCATGGATGTGTGTGATGTCCTTAGGTTAGTTATGTTTTAGTAGTTGTAAGTCTAGAGGACTGATGACCTCAGATGTTAAGTCCTATAGTGCTTAGAGCCATTTGAACCATTTGAACCAAGTAGAAGAGTTTACGTGGGACGAAATGCGTCTCCCACAGCAAGGTGTTCTCGGAATTCATTTTCCGATATTTAGTACCACTGTGTAAATAAAGCTGGCGAAGCAAGAGCTGTGCGCCGACGTTGTGCGGCGCCATGATACCGATCTCAAGTTCCGATGCTGTGACGGCTATCGCTGTTGATCACGCTGGTTTTGTCCTCTGGATGTTGAGGGTTTTCAAACTCCCGTTTTAGGTGCCATCGGACGTTGTGGTGGCCACCTTTAAACATTACGGCAACGTCGTGAGTCACGTTGCTGAAACGTGGAAGACGTTCGAAACCTACTGTGTCCTCAGTGGTGTCCGTCAGATAAAAATTGAACTGCGGAAACACGAGCCTTCTTACTTGGTTATTGCCGGTAGCATGTATGTTGTCACGTACGATGGCGACCGGCTCAATTGTTCACATTGTGTCCAGGAAGGCCATGTCCGTTCTGAATGTCTTCGTCGTAGACTTGTGCAGACGTAACCCAACCTGCGGCGCTCACTGCGTTGCCTCTGTGTTACGCGTCTGCGGTGGGGCTACCTCCTGCGCCCATTCTGAATCATCCGGCGCCGGCGCCGGCGTTAGCTCCTCTCTACGACGCGGTGAACGTTTTGCCTGTCTCTCATACACTGCCACCGGAGGCACTACCAACGGACGATGGCCATCAGCAGACGCAAACCGTCTGTCCCGACACCATGGCTGTTGATCATGGAGCTGTACCGTCCACCGCTTTTCTGCAGTCTGGATGCATGTCGGCCGACAGCCGTCCGCCGCCCGACACAGGACAACATGTTTGGAACCAACGGTCGCTGAGGAAACGGAAGAGACTGCGCCGTATTCCTTCTGACGACTGTTTCCATCGGATGTGTGCACAAGATGACGACCGTCCTACTGATGATGCGCTGCCCTCCGACGCTACCATCTCCAATCAGCATCCACCTACGGACACCGACCTTCCCCCGCCTGCGCTTGATGCGGTTGCCCCCCTTTCTGTGTCTGACGCTACCTGTGGGCACACCTCTGATAGTATTCCACTGAACCGGCCTAGTGAGACGTCTGTCTCCTGGGCGGACGTCGATGCTGAGGAGTGCCGTCTGTCTCTACTGCCAAAGGGTGTGGTGCAGTCAGAAGCCATGGAAACTGGAGACGATCCATCTTACTTCATCCGACTGCTGGTAGCTCGTCGAGACTATGTGGACAGCTTGTCGTCGACGCCGTGATCCATGTGAGACTGCCCTGTCATGGTGGGTCCTCTCCGCAAATCCTGCCCTCCACCAGGCCTTGACTGGGTATGGACGGAAAGTCGCGGCGTGGCGGCTACGAACCCAGGATTTCTACTTCACCATTCTTCGGACATGTGCTATGATGCCGTATTCGTCAGAGCGTCAGGCGATGGTGACTCATGCCAAGGCAAAGCTCACTGCCCTCTCTCGATGTCGCCTTGTATGAGCTATGGTCAGGGCACACACAAACGACGGATTAGTACAGGAGCAACTGTCTTTGTACCACATAAGAGCGAAACAGCGCCACCGTCGGAGGAATCTGATTAATGTTCTTATGACTGATGATGGACGGTGCTTAGATACCTAACGTGATAAAGGGTCTGTCCTCCATACACGTTATATTAAACTGTACTCTGCACAACGTCACCGTCCTGCCACCGTTGCAGCTGTCTCCCAGTTGTCCTCTGGCTTGGTTCCTGGATACGCAACAATAGATCTGCTCGCCGACGTCACAGAGGACGAAGTCCATGATGCTATTCAGGCAAGTTCTACGAACAAGTCGCCCCGCCCTGACGGCCTCACACTAGAGCTTTATCGAACATTTCGTCCCCTACTGGCGCCGGTGTGGACGGAAATCTGCCGGGACTTTATGTCGCCTATCGAGCAGATCCCAAATGGTTTCCTTGACGTTCTCCTGACTCCCAGCCACAAGTCTCAGAGCACATCACGGATATGCGGTTACCACCCCTTGACGTTGCTCAACAGCTACATGAAGATCTTTACCTAGCTGTTGGCTACACGGCTTAAACGGAAAGACCGGTATTTGGTTTTTCCCTGATAAATCCTCTTCGGGAGACGTAAATAACGTCCGCTCTGCCCTCTGACGCTATCAAGACATAATCGCTCTTGCTCACGCTCGGCGTGTGTCTCGGCTGTTGGCCGCTCTTGATTTCAGCCAGGCGTTCGGTCGGGCCAGTCACGACTTCCTTGAATGGGTACACCGTAATATGGGATACATTGATATTACACTCGACGTTGTATTGCGTCTTCTTCGCGGAGCGATGTCCTGTGCACCCTACAATGGGCGTCTTACTCTTCCCATGTCCGCCCCGATAGCTGAGTGGTCAGCGTGACGGATTGCCGTCCTATGGGCCCGGGTTCGATTCCGGGCTGGGTGCTGTGCTGTCTTCATCATCATTTCATCCTCATCCGGCGCGCAGATCGCCCAATGTGGCGTCGAATGTAATAAGACCTACACCAAGGCGGCCGGACCTGCCCCGCAAGCGGCCTCCCGACCAATTACGCCAAACGCTAATTTTCACTCTTCCCATCTTGATCCATATTTCTGTGCGCCACGGCTGCCCTCTCTCTACGCTATTGTATGCTTTCGCCACGGAACCTTTGCTCTGCGGCCTCTGTCAACGCCTGTCTGGGATGTCTCTCGATGACCATCTATTCAGCTGCACTGCTTATGCGGACGACCTCGTGCTCGTTCTTCACAGCGCTGCTGAGGTCAGCGAGTCATTGGTATTGGTTACCACCAACGACGAAGCTTCTGGTAGTTGCCTTAACGTCCGCTAATCGAGCGCTATGGCTATAGGTGCGGGGCTTCCTGTGGGCAGCGCTGCTGCATTGCGTGTAGCTGCTGCTATTCGATACTCAGGACTCGATTTCGCAAGTGATCTGCGGAACACAATTGTCCTCAACTACCGGCGCCTTCTGTCCCAGTTACGAGCTGGTCTCCTAGATCGTCGTTCACGAGTCCTCGATCTTCTGCGACTGAAACAATATGAAAATGTATATTTGGCGTCACGTATCCCTCACGCGGCACAGACAGTCCCGAGTCTACCGTACATTGCCCGCCACGTTTTAGCAGCATTGGGTTCATATGTTTGCCACCGCTTGCTCTTTAAGATAAGGTACGAAATCCTCACCCTCTCACTATGCAGGAGCTGTTTAGGCCTGTGTTATGTCCCTGGCAGAGCGATAGCCTATTTCTTCACCTTTGAAATGATGCTGTGGCGCCGTTGTTCCACGTACCTCACTGTTGCTGGAGGTTCCTGCGCTGCGTCCTCTCGCACCCCCTCTCCAGCTTTCGGACGTCCCGTCACCCTTCTTTTACTTCTTCCGTTTTTTTTCTCGAACTGAGCTATCTGTGTACTGCGATATCACCATCGCGCTTGGTGTCTAGGAAGGTGATCTATGGCTTTCTTCAGCAGAACAGGACACCGAATGTGGTTGAGGGAGAACGTCCCCACGTAGACTGGCCTGACATCCAGCCTGCATGGTACCTTACGGTCGATGGGAAGCAAGTATGCCGCTCACACCTTCACCAATTTCACCTAGCAGACACGACGTTATGTGTCACCCGCGATTTTCTGGACAAGGACGAGGATCGCCTAGTGTGCGGATCGGCGATAGGTTCTTGGTGAAACAGATCCTGGCCTCAATTACCCGCATGACTCCTCATCAGATACCTTCTTATCTGCTCCTCTTTCCGGACTAGGAATACTTCCCACAAACGAAGACTAACTCCGTGAAGTGGTTTTGTGGACACGCAGTTCACTACTTGATGCTGACGGCGAGAAAAATGTCTTGATTTTTGACACTTCCTTAATGAACGACGTTGTACAGTTGTCTGAAATGTCTTTCTTAACCCACGCGGGATTTGGGGTGTTACTGCACTGAGGAGTTGATCCACGCCTGTTCTACTCTTGCAAAGGAAACTCCACATCACACCCCCTCAGATTTAGTAGTAAAAAGACCCAGAGGACAGCCTGTCAAAAAGTGAACACAGATCATGCATGAAAACTGAAAGAAGGTGTACTGAACTGTGAAAAAGGAAGCAAAATAGAAACAGTGAATGGCCCAAGCTCAAGATGTGCAACATCGAGCAGATAGCAAGCACCACGGCGTGGTGGTTGTGAGATCACGGTGTTGGACTGCAAATCAGGAGATCAGTGTTCAAATCTGCCTTGCGTCCCTTTTCTTTTTGTGCAATATTATGACTTTTCCGTCCCGTCATTGACGTGTGTATTCTTCTGTAGTCTTGACAGTTGCCATACAATACATTGGATATAGAATATAAATCATGTGGTAAGAATATATTACAGCCGGCCGCGGTGGTCTCGCGGTTCTAGGCGCTCACTCCGGAACCGCGTGACTGCTACGGTCGCAGGTTCGAATTCTGCCTTGGGCTTGGATGTGTGTGATGTCCTTAGGTTAGTTAGGTTTAAGTAGTTCTAAGTTCTAGGGGACTGATGACCTCAGAAGTTAAGTCCCATAGTGCTCAGAGCCATTTGAACCAATCTATTACAGTTGTGCTTTTGTTCTCTTCGTTGGTCGTGCGTGCATTTATAAGTAGCGTATCAGCGAGCGTTGTGTCTCTTTATTGTGTGCCATGTTCGCCAGTGGTCACTATTCTTAAGATCTAGAAATTTAGTCAAGATAAATTATCGTAGTCGAGATCGTGAAAACGATGAAACCGTTTGAAAATGTACGGGATGATTCCGTGATGATGCTACAAACTTCTAGAGATGATGGAGACGGATAAATATATCAATTTGAGGTAAGGGACCCTAGTCCGAAAACGACCGAGTCGAAAGTTGTAACTGAAAATAGTTCTGATACCTCTGATGGTGGAACACACGTACCGGTATTGTTGTTACTAAGATCTACATCTACATCTGATTCTACATACATACTCCCCAAGACATCATACGTACGTGGAAGGTACGCTGTAGCACAACTCGTAGTTTCCTTTCCTGTACCACTCGCAGATAGAGCAAAGGAAAAACGACCGTCTATATACCTACGTATGAGCCCTAATTTCTCCTATCTTATCTTCGTGGTCCCTACGCGAAATATATGTTGGCGGCAGTAGGATCGTTCTGCAGTCGTCTTGAAAAGATTGTAGGATCGGCCACGTTCAGAGGTGGTAGTGCGGACCAAAGCAAGGGAAACATTTATAGTAAACATGGCTTCTAATATGCTTACCTTAAGCGCTGTGAGCCCCTGCTCATCTTCGATACTGTGAAACACATCTCTTCTACTGCAAGCTCTTTGGTTTCCCTGTTTTTTGAGGAGATAGTATGGACCAAAAGAAGAAAAACATGTCCAGTAAATATGGGCTTTAAAATACATACCTTAAGAGCTGTGAGCGCTTGTTCATCTTAGCTCCTGTTATACATTTCTTCTACTGAAAAAAGTGCTCACAGCTCTTACGGCATGCATTTTAGAGCCCACGATTACTAGACTACTTTTCCTTGTTTTGTTCCATACTACCACCTCTGAAAGCTACCTAGTCTAGAATTTTAGCAATGACAGTATGACTGTCGGGGGTATCAGAACGATTTCGGCTTATAACCATCGACTCGCTCATTTCTGGACAAGGCTCCCTTACCTCAAATTGATGCTTTTACCCTTCTCCATTATGCCTGTAAGTTTGTAACATCATCACGGAATCACTCTGCAGACACCATTTTTGGCAGACGTATTGCGGCTAACCAAGGTGATTTAGCTACGTCACTCAAAGCGATATAATTGCCCACTGCATGTGCGCTAATTCCTTACAAGCTCGAAAGAACTCACGTGGAAACGTCGGATAAGCTGGATACGATAAACGCGCAGATTTTATAAATCTGTGCTGAAAATGTATACAGTTCGATGAAAAGCAAGCTCAGCAGATGAAAGAAAAATGAGGAAATGGGAATTAATATGAGTAACCTTTGCGACGATCTCGCACGTAAAATAAATAAATAATATTTTAACAAAACCATTCAAGTTTTTAAGGCGGCGATCAGAACGAATTTCCAAACTGACTCATAAATAGACACCGGATAAAACAGAACCTGTGGCGATAAAAAGGGTCTAACGAAAGACAAGGACATAATCGATTTAACTAGAAAAAAATCCAAGGTATGGAAAAGCCAGTGCAAGAGCTCAGAGACCAATTAGCAAACGGAATCGAACATGTGGAGTAGGAGTGCACGAATTTAAGTTCAGACGAAGTTAACGTGTTTGAAAAGTTTCAAATTAGAAGCCGAAGATGTAGAAAAACAACACTACGTATTTTCTGACAACTAAAGCGCGCAGTTTTAGTAATACTTTGCAAATTTACGTCCTATTGTGCAGCTACAGTTACAATCACAACATTAACCATAAACCATTTCTGCGAGATGTTGAGATCTATTTACATATCAAAGAAACTCCATATAATTATTAGTGATTCAGCAGGCGTTAAATCACGAAGAAAGAGATTGGTTTGCGGTATCCTGCACGGAAAATATGTTCCGTGCGGTATGAAACAAAATTTTCTAGTTACGTCCTGGAATATAGCTGTGCAGCACGCGATGAAGTTAAGAATATTTCTCGGGAGACGTGCGGAACAATCAAGGTAATTTATGGCTACGTATCTAGCAACTCAGGCTGGTTGGTTGACAGCGGTATGCAAGACACCGCATTGGTGTGATGCAGCGTATTTCAGTTTTCGAATAATAAGTGTTTCAAAATCACGGATGAGAAGAAAACACTCATAGAACACTTAGACCAATACATGCTGAGCAATTACCACAAGTTGAACGAAAACGAGACAGTTGACCTCGCGGAAGTCGTGACGTGCCACATGTCATTTTATGTCCAAATAAATGGCTCTGAGCACTATGGGACTAAACATCTTAGGTCATCAGTCCCCTAGAACTTAGAACTACTTAAACCTAACTAACCTAAGGACATCACACACATCCATGCCCGAGGCAGGATTCGAACCTGCGACCGTAGCAGTCCCGCTGTTCCGGACTGAAGCGCCTAGAACCGCACGGCCACCGCGGCCGGCTCATTTTATGTCCAAACAATGTTAAATTCTCCTCCAGTATTTTTCTAGGACTTGAAACAGTTCCTTTGTGGAGAACCGTGTGAAATATCGTTTACCAGTTTTCAGTGTATATATTCGTCTACCTACAGCGGGAGTCAGTCTGTTTGGATACCGAATGAGGTTTCAAGGCTAGAAACAACGGGGAGACAGAGATCTGCCATAGCTTGTACCAAGCTCTTCTCACTGAGAATCAAATAAACAATATTTACTATAGGTGTATTAGGAAATTAACTGCGTTAGTTTAGGAAATAACGTATGTTATTCTTAGACAATCATAGGTCATAGTTTTTATGGTATCAGCATTTCACTACTACGAAGTGATTGAAAGTCATAATCATTTTCTTTCATCATATAGATTGAGGACGAGCTGTTCTAAATGCTTTCCATGGTTCCTGTTATTACTACTAGAAAATGGTCATGTCTAGTTACGCATTATTTTTAAATACCATTTTTTTATAAGTGGATTGTTAAAAAAGTAATGTTGTGTCTGTCACTGCCTTTTGCATCTCTTGCGAGCTGACGTCATTTCGGTAGCTTGAACAGAAATATATCAGCACTGATCGCATGTGAAGAAATGTGCTAAATCATGAAGAGTGGAAATGAAGTGGAGAGAGAACATTAAACACAGTTTTAAAATGTACTGTAAGCCTATTGAAGAGGACCAACGTGGAAGACAGATTCAAATTCATTAAGATTCGAACAAATCAGCACGAACACCTCGTTACGCCGTGCGATGTTAAAACAGTCAACAAAAGTTTCATATTCGTTCTAGTGAGGAAAGCTAGCATTGTGATATGAAAGGCTACGACAGGATTTCTGCAATCTTCGCTGCCGGCCGTGGATGATCGATACCATCTGAAACATTCCAGATATAGCGGCTGCTTTTTAGATTTCTTTCAATATGAAGAAATCGGGATCGTGTGTTGTCTCTATGTGTGCCCCAAGGCATCACACTTTGCGTTTTCTCGCTACACCGCTCAATAGTCCTGGCTGCCAGATAATAGACACCACGGTAGCGTCACATGACTGATTGAAGCAGAACTCATCCATAAACATCATCTCGCCCTCCATTACGCCAGAGATACATTCACATGCTCACTACAGTTCGAGGTGATTATGTTGTTTGCAACACGAAAACCCACACGAAGCCGAGTGTGCCATCCGTCCTAGCCTGCAGCAGTCGGTGTCAAAGTGTCGATGCAGACGGATACAGAGTAGGACAGCATTGTACCAACACTGTGCGCTAAGTTTTAAAACTTACGGCCAAGTGCACAACTTGGCTGTTATCATTAGTTGCATTCCGCGCTCCCGTATCTATTCGTCGCTGTCTTCGATTCTCTCGTAACCACTTTTCCGTCCACCACTGTCGCAGCAGTATGCCTAGTAAGAGGAGCGGAAATATGTCACTATATGACGAACGCCTTTCCAAGATTCCATTTATTCTGCACGATTGGAGCAGATATGCTAACATTTCTCCCTTTAATGCCAAAGAGACGTACTTGCACATCTTTAAATTTTTCAACATCGTTGAAGGCTCTTCATAGAATCTGAAGTAACACTAACCTTTCCTGCCATTCATGAGTATGCTCTTGCTACGTGCACACAACCTCTCAGCAATCTCAGCTAACGTATTGTTCTAGAAATACTTAAAATTTTTATTAATTATGGGAATCATTATGGTTCCACCCATGGTAGTATTATTGAGGATTCTGACACAAATTTGACCTTTGATCTATGGGTTGCCCACATGCAGGGACAGGGTAATTTTATCTCCACCTAACCAAAATCCAACCTGGCAGAACCAACTCAATTGCACTAGTGAAAAATTTAAATCATCCGTCTATCCAGACAATCACAGCCCAGTATTACAATGAAATGGCGGATCAAAATCCAAGATGGTGACACTAGCCCAACTGTCTCTCCTCTCCTCCAGTAAGAGCCTAATGTTTTAACCACCATTAAAATGACATGATCACAATGTAGCCCCATCTTGGCTGTTCTAAAAATATCCTAATTATTTGTCCAGAAATTACATCTGTAGTATTTCTACACCTTAAACATGTCAGAAAAACCCACACACACTTAAAAATACCTGAACTGTATAAAATGATGCCAATTGAAAAATAGTTTTAACTCTATTTTCATCGTTGACTACAAAAAATCGTTAATGGACTGGCTCACCAATCACATTTGTAAATGTCACTATGAATTATACAGGGTGTGTCACTAACTATTGCCAACTAGAATAACTCCGAAAGTATGATAGTAGCTGAAAAGTTTGTGGGACAAATGTTGCACAGGACAGCGGGGGACACAGTATGTCGTTGGTTTTTTGTTGCTTGGTGGCGTCGCGCCAGAGGTATGAAGGTCAACTTTGTTCTCTCTCTTTTTTTTTTTAATGGGATGCTACAGTTTGGTATTTATTTTCTGATACTAGCTATCAAGACAAATCCAATGACGTGTAACAGTAAGGTGTCTGAAGGTCAACGAAGGCCAAAAAGGTAGCATAAATGTCCATTTAGAGAAGGTGTTCGAAGTGATGACCATTGGTATTAATGCAGGGCTGAAATCTTCTTATCACTTCGGTACTTACCGAAACACATGCTCTGACAATTCTCTCTTGTAAATCGTGCAAATAGTAAATATACGCCGAATACGGTGTATCCATTTAACGTGCCATTGACATGTTAACACCAGCACTGATAGGTAAGACTAGTTCAAATGGTTCAAATGGCTCTGAGCACTATGGGACTTAACATCTGTGGTCATCAGTCCCCTAGAACTTAGAACTACTTAAACCTAACTAACCTAAGGACATAACACACATCCAAGCCCGAGGCAGGATTCGAACCTGCGACCGTAGCGGTCACGCGGTTCCAGACTGAAGCGCCTAGAACCGCACGGCCACACCGGCCGGCGGTAAGACTAGTATCGTCGAATCAAGCTAATGTGAATGATGTATTCCTTCGAAGAACAAGTCGATATGCTTTTCATTTACGGCGAATGCCAACGAAATTCAGTGAGAGCTAGAGACTTATACGCTGAAAGATATCCTCAACGTACTCATCCAACATGTCGTACATTTAAATATGTGTATGATAAATTGAGAACTGCTAGATCTTTAACGCATCAGATACATACCCGGCAAAGGAAAGTTACTAACGAGGAAACGGAAATTGGTACTCTTACCACTGTGTTTCGAGATCCTTGTGTTATTTCACTTCAGATTGCAAGGGAATCTGGCATGAGCCAGAGTAGTACGGTTTGTGTTCTGCATCGCCATAAATATCATCCTTACCATATCAGTCTCCACCAAGAATTAACTGGTACCGATTGTGTGCATGACATTGTATTCTGCCGATGGGCTCAACTTCAGATTCAGAGGGATGACACATTTATTAATTGATTTTATTTACTGGCGATGCTACATTCACAAACCATGGAAATGTTAATTTGCATAACATGCATTACTGGGAAACTGCAAATCCATGTTGGCTGCGGCAAACTGCACACCAAAAACCGTGATCGGTGGATGTATGGTGTGGGGTTCTGGAGGACAGAATTATAGGCCCCTATTTCATCGAAGAAAACCTTAATGGTAAGAAATACACAACATTCCAGCAAGAAACATTAGGTATGTTATTGGAAGAAATACCTTTAGGAACAAGGAGCAGAATGTGGTATGAAGACGATGGGTGTCTAGCACGTTTTTCACTGATGGCTAGAAATGAGTTGCAGAGACAATTCCCAAATCGTTGGATTGGACGCGGAGGAGATGTGTAGTGGCCAGCTCGTTCGCCAGACTTGAAGCCTCTGGATTTTTTCTTGTGGGGATTCGTAAAATACATTGGTTAGAAAGACGTTCCAACTACACCTGAAGATATGCGAGAGAGAATTATCAGAGCATGTGCTTCGATAAGTGCCGAAGTGATAATGAATACCACTCAATCCGTGATAAGAAGATTTCAGCTCTGCATTGATACCAATGGTCATCACTTCGAACACCTTCTGTAACTGGACGTTCATGCCATCTTTTTTATCTTCGTTGACCTTCAAAGGCCTTACTGTTACGCATCATTGAATTCGTCTCGATAGCTGCTATCAGAAAATAAGTACCAAACTGTAGCGTCCCACTTAAAAAACAAAGTTGACCTTCATATCTCTGACGTGACCCCACTTAGCAACAAATAACCATCATCATATTACGGCCCCGTTGTCCCATGCAACTTTTGTCCCACAAACTTTCCAGCTCCTATCATATTTTCGGAGTTATTCTTGGTGGCAATAGTTAGTGACTCATCCTGTATATCATTCACTGTGGAATGTGAGAACAAGTATAAAATATCCTCTCCATAAATACACTGGTGTGCAGAATGTAGGGACAAAAGTAACGTTCACATGATGTGACACTCTCCAGTAACATAGCTCGCTCAAACTTGGACCATACATGGAAAGAACTACTACAGTATAGTAGAGATTGGTTGGTTGTTTGATTAGGGGGGGAGGGGAGGGGGAGACCAAATAGCGATGGCATCGGTCCCAACAGGAGGTAACTGAAAGAAATACGGCAATGGAAAGAGACGTGTGTGAGTGCGGGGGTGGGATGTTGAACGAGACCAGGGCTTGAGCACAGTAAGCACTTTCAAATGGCTGTATGTATCCGCAGTTATGCAAAGATAAAGAGGGTTGCATAGAACAGAATAGAGTGGAGAGCTACGTCAATGCAGTTTTAGGCAACGACGGCGCCATTACTGCATAACATAGGCAACTTAAAGAAACTGATGTCATCGAACAAAGTGCTGTCGAATGTAGAGTCTCGAAAGAAGTTGGAGATCTTAAGACAGTCAGTGAATTTTTAAATTAATCATTCAACGTGTATCAGTGAATAATGAAATAATCAATGAATATTATAGAAATTTCCATCGTCAAATAACGTAGAACCATATTGGAATCAACGCGACTGGACAATTTAAAAAATGTAATTATTACATATATCTCAAAAATACTCTGGATCATTGAAGAGTTCACTGAGACGTACTCTGGAGCACAAAAGATGATAGAAAGGCTTCACTGCAGAACTATATTAAAGAGCTGACGATTCTAGGATCATTAGTGCGCGATGCCAGAGGATTGTGTAATTTCAGTAATTGATAAACCAGACCTCAGAAGGAAATCAATTAATAAAATATGTATCTCTGGTAAAATTGGCTAATGCAACCGCCGTTGTTAACTTGTTTTCTGATGAATTGAGTATCAAACCATGAACGGAAAATTAATTGCGGTGTTTGTATGCTACCGGGGCGAAAGAAAATGTAATTGATAGCTGGTTTAGAGTTGGACAAGCTCAACAGGAAATTGCTGTTTGCAGTTGGTCGTTATTTATCGTATGAACACCTCTCTCAATAACAGATCCTTCCTTTCGGAGAACAGTCTCAATTATCCATCTGTAGAGATATACAGGGTGGTCCATTGATCGTGACCAGGCCAAATATCTCACGAAATAAGCGTCAAACGAAAAAACTACAAAGAACGAAACTCGTCTAGCTTGAAAGAGGAAACCAGATGGCGCTATGGTTGGCCCGCTAGATGGCGCTGCCATAGATGAAACGGATATCAACTGCATTTTTAAAAATAGGAAACCACATATTTTTACATTCTCAACACCGACGTTTTTGTGATTCCCCATTCTCGCGCAATTTGTCTGCTACTGATATGCGGATTAGCCGCGACAGCAGCTAAAACACCTACTTGGGCATCATCATTTTTTGCAGGTCGTGGTTGACGTTTCACATGTGGCTCAACACTTCCTGCTTCCTTAAATAACGTAACTATCCGGCGAACAGTCCGGACACTTGGATGATGTCGTCCAGGATACCGAGCAGCATACATAGCACACGCCCGTTGAGCATTTGGATCACAATAGCCGTACATCAACACGATATCGACCTTTTCCGCAATTGGTAAACGGTTAATTTTAACACGGGTAGTATATCACGAAGCAAATACCGTCCGCACTGACGGAATTTTACGTGATCACGTACTTATACGTTTGTGACTATTACAGCGCCATCTATCACAAAGCGAAAAAAGTGGTCCAACTAAAACATTCATATTTCTTTACGTACTACACGAATATGTAATAAAAAGTGGGGGTCCCTACTTAAAAAAACGCAGTTGATATCCGTTTGACCTATGGCAGCGCCATCTAGCGGGCCAACCACAGCGCTATCTGGTTTCCCCCTTCAAGCTAGACGAGTTTCGTTCTTTGTAGTTTTTTCGTTTGATGCTTATTTCGTGAGATATTTGGCCCGGTCACTATCAATGGATCACCCTGTATATGAGTGGTGGGATCAACGGTTTTGTACGTTTCTAATCCTCACAATGCCGGCTGTTTTTCAAGTTATCATTCATAATACTATTCAGGTGGTGAAATTATATTAGAGAAAATTTCCTGTTATGAGGGTTTGTGTCGACACGCTGTTAGTAACGTGGTAGCAGGTTAAGAATGCTAAATAATGCTGACGTTGATCTCACTTTGGTTTGTAATGGGGCCGAAACTGCTATCGACTTAACGACACTCTGGTCGTCGAAGTTCGTCGCATGTTACACGAAAGTCTAACCATTTAACCCAGTTGAAGTTTGTTTTACTAAGCTAATCCTGTTTCCAAGTTTCCAGGATAACGAATTTAGCCTCACTCATTTTAAATTATGTTGACGGGAGACACTGCAAGAAGCACTGAACATAAGGCCTTTAAGTGACTATCTAAGATAATTCTTAATTGACAGATTAGTGAAAAGCTGTTTACCAGTCCTTAAGGAGACGGGGAGGAGATTAGTGTATAACGTTCCGTCGACAATGATGTCATTAGAGACGGAGAACAAGTTTAGATTTGGGACGGATGGAGAAGGAGAACGACCGTGCCCTTTCGAAGGAACCATCCCGGTATTTGCCTTAAGCGATTTAGGGGAATTAGGGAAAACGTAATCCAGGGTGGCAGGACTCGGGTTTGGACTGTAGTCCTCCCTAACGCGAGTCCAGTGTGCTAACCACTGCGCTACCCCGCTCGGTGCCAGTCCTTAAGAAAAACTGTGTTATTGGCAAATAGGTAACAAACAATACATTCTTGTAACAATTTTGGCATAGAAAAAGACAATGAACTTTTCTCAGTGAAATATTTTGTCATAAATTACGAGTATTTAATTCATAGAAACAAAGCCCCAATAGTCGGAACAGTTCTCTAATACTAACTATCCGTTTACTCAATCTACTCGGATTATTGTGGCCGTGCTGTATTGCAGTGGGCAGAGCTATTGAATTGAAACGCAGAAACGAATCTCGCATTCACTGTAGAGTTGTAATTAGGGTAGCTTGAAGGTACCTTGCCTCCTTAGTTACGGTGAGATCATGAGAGATGGAACACTAACTTTGAAAAGATTAGGCATCGGTGAAAACCGGGCTCCTGGAGTGATTTAATTTTTTTTTAAATTATTGATGTTTTTCAGGTCCTGCCATCTACATGTAACTCATATTAGCTTAGTAACTGATAGAACCCGTCAATATTTAATTGCACTTTTAATGTTAGTCGCGGCTAGACAACTCGTGTTACAGCAATAAACATCATTTAGTGAAACCGCACTGTACACGATTAAGGATGGATACAGCAAGAATGAAACTCTGGTCCGTCCTAACATTAAAAAACACAGGAAGGAAGAAAAGAAAGATATGTTAGAGTAATGTCTGGTCAACGTGGAGCTCTTCAACAAATAAACACTAGCTCAGAGACGTAATTCGGCCCTGACGCAGTTTAAGGAACTATCCAACATGTTCCTGAAGAAACAACGGTAAACGTAAATAAGTATAAAATGGTTCAAATGGTTCTGAGCACTATGGGAGTTACCATCTGAGGTTCAAAAATGGTTCAAATGGCTCTGAGCACTATGGGACTTAACTGCCGTGGTCATCAGTCCCCTAGAACTTAGAACTACCTAAACCTAACTAACCTAAGAACATCACACACAGCCATGCCCGATGCAGAATTCGAACCTGCGACCGCAGCGGTCGCGCAGTTCCAGACTGTAGCGCCTAGAACCGCTCGGCCACTCTGGCCGGCCCATCTGAGGTCATCAGTTCCCTAGAACTTAGAACTACTTATACCTAGCTAACCTAAGGACATCACACACAGCCGGCCGGAGTTGCCGAGTGGTTCTAGGCGCTACAGTCTGGAACCGCGCGACCGCTACGGTCGCAGGTTCGAATCCTGCCTCGGGCATGGATGTGTGTGATGTCCTTAGGTTAGTTATGTTTAAGTAGTTCCAAGTTCTAGGGGACTGATGACCTCAGAAGTTAAGTCCCATAGTGCTCAGAGCCATTTGAACCATTTTTGAACATCACACACATCCATGCCCGAGGCAGGGTCGAACCTGCAAGCGTAGCGGTCACGCGGTTCCAGACTGAAGCGCCTAGAACCGCTCGGCCACACCGGTAAATAAGTATATTTGAACGGTATGTAATGTAAGGCTTCCATGATATGAGCCCATACCAGAACAACTTCTGATTTGAGTGCTATTTCGACCCATCCAGACGCTGGTTAGTTGGCTTAGGGGCTGGACATTTGAGTACCATTTTGCTACTAAAACACAGAAACGGTTTGAAAGAACACGTATGTTATATATACAGCTGCAGGGTACCCAGTAAAAAGCTACAAAACTGCGGTGACGTCTGTCAGTAATAGCAGAGAAGAGAAGAAGGACGTTGACTCACAGTGTAATACTCGGAATGAGGGGAACTGGGTAAATTAGATCAGATAGTATCACGCCTCGGCAACCTTTAGCCTTCCCTAGAGACTACAACTGGCAATACTTACTTGGACAGCAGGCTGATTCCACTGGGGAACGGCTCGGACGCAATTAGGCCGGAGAGTAATCCCTGAATCCCGCTAAGAGCGCAGCCCGCGCGACCGCAACCATTACGGTCTCAGTCATCCAAACTTCGGAGTAAATACGATCCTATTCACAAAGTATGCCACTTCAGTTTGCTGTAATAACGGAGACTCCCTATAAGAACCGGGACGTGTTAGTTATAAATATAAAACAGGATCAGTGACATTTCAAGCCCATAAAGGCTAGACTTTTCGCAGGTGTCTCAGTGAGCGAAACGACTAAATAATTATTTTAAACTTTTAAACCCGACACATCGCCCTTCCTTCAAATAACATATCACATTTCGGGAAAAAAATGCCTTCTCATATGTGGCGAAATATCTGCTACCCTTTTTCAAAGAACGCTGGGAATCACTGCTCTCATGGGTTGCACCTTCACCTGACATACGGTATCACCTGTCGTGCATGTCGGTGGTATAATTGCTGCCAATTTTTAGTCACCGTCCTGTGGCAACCACTGTTGATGTGTTTTGCATGCAGACCACGTAAAATGAGGTTCCCCAGGTCTTTAATGACCCCGACATCGACAGGACGAAAGACCCTGTCTTCCTTCCTTCCTTCTATGAGTGCATACCACGTTATTTAGTAGATCTGCCTACAGCACGTGAGGCTTCTCACTATACTTCATTCTCGAAGTCTAAGTTCATGCACAGTTGTGTAACAGTAATCATTAGTGTATTGTGAATCCCTAATCTGAAGTATATAGCTCGTTAAAGTGACATGCATCCTTCGTACTGAAATTTTCACAAATATTACTCCTTCCCTCACACCATAATTATTTCAATATAATGCTGCTGTTTGCAGTTACGTTTGTTGGTGACTGTTCGTAGGAGAAAGTAATATTATTCGATCATAGGCGCGATAAGCATAATTTTCGCCAGAAGTGTCTCCAAGATATACTTCGTGAGCATTTTCTCCTTATTTTAGTGGATTAAATTCATTTCAGATTGTCAAATTTTGGTGAAACATAAGACTAATGCTTGTAAAATAGCAGCATTGGGTACAGATAAATGTGGACAGTGCGCGTTGATATCGTCATGCTTGTGTTGCAGAGAATTCGCCTCGCTCTACAAAAAAGGTTGTTTGTCTAGTTAATAGCTTCCTGCATATTGCCGCAAGACTTGCCTCTTTACAAAGGGGTGCCCTTTTGCAGTAGAAAACAACAAAGGGCAAAGAGCACATAAGGTCGATATATCGACAAGGACCCGTATAGAGTTTTTGCTGGACGGTCAAGATATCAGCCTCTTCGTTGCCAGATATTAAAACGAACACGCATGATACACGTGATAAAAATATAAGGCCGTGTAAAAGCATCACAGTGGTCAGCATTCACAAAAATAAGACGTCAAGGAATTCATCAGAAGGAGTGTGGCTCTGAGCACTATGGGACTCAACATCTGTGGTCATCAGTCCCCTAGAACTTAGAACTACTTAAACCTAACTAACCTAAGGACATCACACACATCCATGCCCGAGGCGGGATTCGAACCTGCGACCCTAGTGGTCGCGCGTTCCAGACTGAAGCGCCTAGAAGCGCTCGGCCACTCCGGCCGGCAAATCAGAAGGAAAATGACTTAGTAGGTTAGTCTGAGATTTGCGGATGCAGACTCTGATTTGAATGAATGCAACAACAATATGAACATACGGAACTATCGATGTTCCTTGGTGAGTAAAACCAAGGAAAACTTCAGTCTGGTTCCCCGGACTGAATTTCAACCGCTGTCCACAAAAATGCAGGTGCCCCTTTCGGTAAAAACTGAGGTGGATAACGAACGTTCAGTTTCACGTGAAATGAGTGACGCACACAGTGAAGTGAGGAAAGTAATACGGAAACAGTTATCACACACATGCCACTTACAGGAAGTGCATGCCTTGACTCGTGTTGACTTTGAACCTCGATCCGCGTTGAGCCAATGGGTGTTGCAGTGCTGTATAGCCGATCCACACTTTCCTCAATATGCAGCTTTTGCTGATGAAACATGTTTTACGAGGGTTGGAATGCTCAGTATTTGAAATAGTAATGTATCGACAGTTGAAGGCCGTCGGCAAAGATTTTTCCATTGAGCTTGTTCACAGACGTAATCATTGACTGGTCAACAGGCCCATATCTGTTTCTTCCCCTCTTAACTGAAGCAATGTACACTATGCATCTGAGAGACAAACTTCATAAGTCATAGGAAGATATGCCACATCTTCGAGCACATATGTGGTTCCAACTTGATGGAGACCCAGCTCACTACACACGTATTTCTCGTAAATATCTGTGTCAGACGTTCCGCGAAAAGTGGATAGGAAGATAAGGTGGTGATCAGATCGTTCACTTAATCTAACTGCAGTTTATTTATTCTTGTGGGACAATGTGAAATGTAGGAGATATTTTCCATGAAGGAAGAGGATCACCTGGGAGAAATTCTCGCTCGATATGACATTGTTTCAAAAATACAGAGGTTATTAATGCAGATAAGGCGGAGCTTCGTGCGACGATGTGAAGGCTGCGTAAATGCTGGTTTTCGTCCCTTCACAGCTGTTCTGTAGATAACAACTTGAGCAAGTTGTGCGGGTAAATAAAATTGTTATAAAGATGTATCTACGCACATTTTTATCATCATCAGCACAGCGACGGTAAACTTGGAATTTAGTTCAGTTACAGTTATAACTTTCGACCCATTCGACTGTTGTTTGGCTTCGCGGATCACAGAAACGAACTTCCAGAGTCACCAATTTTATCTGATCAACACTAATTTCTAACACAAAAAAGAAAAAAAGCACGAAACAACGAAGTAATTATCCGAATAGGACGGAAACCGGTAGATATGATGCACGTGAAAAATAAAAACAAATGATTCAGTTTCATAAAAACTGGATGATTTACGTAAGAGAAAGAGCTTCACAAATTGAGCCAGTTAATAAGGCCTTGGCCCACCTGTGGTCCTTCTGCGAACAGTTATTCGGCTTGGAATTGATTGCTGGATTTGTTGGCTGTCCTCCCGAGGGATATCGTGTCAAATTCTGTCCAGTTAGCGCATTAGATCGCCAAATTCTAGAGGTGGTTGGAGGGATGGTGATCTTGTTGGCCAAGAGGAATAAATAACACTTAACACGATTGACTGGAACACACGCGGACGTCTCAAGTCAAACTTTGGCTAATTCGTGATGGCAAAGCACCATTCACATTTACGTTTTTTATGGTTTCCATAAATCAATGGTGAAAAAGAATGGAATGAATTCTTTAAGGAGTATAAGGCTGATTTGCTTCCCCGTGCTCCATCTATCTGAGTTAGTGCTCCACTTCTCATGATCACTTCGTTGTCGAGGACGTTAAACCCTAATCGTCTTGTCCCTTCCGTAGCGAGAAATTTATTCTGCCAACGAAATTCAAACTGTCTACCTGCTGGCAGAGCCCTGCGCCATTAACATATGGTGGTGACGTTGACATGGATTATGGGTCAAAATTTTGGAGTACATTCATGATGGGAGTGCATGGTGTGCTTTCACCGTAAGGACAGCAGTTAATATTGCTCTTTTCAATTAAACTAATGCTTTTGAACATGTACAGTAGTATGGTGATGAGGATTCTGGGAAAATTTGACCTTTACATTTGGGTTGCAGGGGCAGGGCCTTTGACCTTTGCGCTTCATTTTCTTAAACGATGACTCTTTGCATTTTTTAATCAGTGACCCATCCCATATTCTTAAATGGTGACCTATTCCATTTTGTAAAACAACAAACCATACTATTTTTTAATGATGACATGTTCCACTTCTTGATCACCCAGGAGAATGGTGGTCACCCAAAGGGAATGGTATCCACCCATAGGAGAATGGTGGCCACCCAGAAGAAACGACGGGCGTCTGAGGGGTAAGAGTGGTTGCTTTGTAAAGTTACCATCATTATCCCAGGGGGAATGGTGAACACTTAGAAAGGAATGTTGGTCACCCTGCGAAAGACAGATATTGCCCTCTGGTGGAATGGTTGCCACCGGAGTGGGAATTAAGATCACTCTGGGAAACGACCATCTTTATCTTCGGGATATGGTGACCACTTAGAGGAATGGTAATCACTCAAGGGGGAATGCTGATCACCCTGTAAAATTACAACTATTATTCCTCTCAACAGCAGCTATGTAGGCACTGTTGCTTAAATGAAAATTATTTTTGTTTTCAAGGGAGCTATTATCAGCAAGCAGATGGTCTGGCAATGGGCTCACCTTTATCCCCCCTTACTAGCAGAAATGTTCATAGACAAGGGGGAGACTGATTTTCTTAAGACAGAACCACTGGCAAAACATGTTGTGTATTGCTACAGATGATGATATTCTTTGCATGTGGAAATGTTCCAATAGACAACTCCATAAATTTGTGGAAAATATGAACCAGTGGCACACGTAAAGGTCAGCATGGAGTTGGGGGCGGGGAGGGGGGGGGCTCAGCATAAACTTCCTGGACATTATAGATACAAGACGGTAACCATAAATCTAAAATTTGCGGAAAAGATTCCTTCACTGACACTTTCATCCCGGCTTCCTCCCAACATCCTACAACCTACAAACATGCAGCATTCCACCACATGATCCACCGTCTCCTTTCTATCCCTATGTCCCAAGAAGACTTTGACCAGGAACTTAACACAATAAAAACAATAGCCACAAATGAGTTTAATCCCAACATCATTGATAAAATTGTAGGTAAAAAGATGAAGAAGCAAGCCAGGTCCCTACCGTCCTCAACGAAACACACAGACAAATTGGAAATGAAATGGTGTAGATCACCTTTTATTGTGAAAACATCAAATAGCATAAGTAATATTTTGAAGGCAAAGGGTTTCTCTGTGTTTTTCTACGTCCCTCAGACAACAGGTAGTTGCTTGTTCAATGCAAAAGACAGACAACCAGCCATTACAAAATGAAGGGTGTATAAAATTGCATGCCGTGTCAGTCTTGTTACACTGGACAGACGGAAAGGTCAGTCTGTACCAAGTTTAAAGAACACCACAGAGGCTGGAGATTGAAGAATCCTGATTCAGCCTTTGCAGAACATTGGCTGAACAATAACCACAATAGACGTACAAGTCTCACACACAGAGGAAAAGGGGGCCAAACTCAACCAATTAGAAATTTTAGAAATTAAAAGACAGATGTGTATATCCCCACACCTATTATTATCCGAGCAAACCCAGTTCAATTACTCACCTCTTTTAGATGAGATCACAAACCCAGGAAGAAGCAAAACTTTGGGCTCATGTCCATCGTAGTTAAAAAGTGCTTGGCTGATGCATAACTTTAGTCCTGTCATTGTTCTGTAATTACTGAATTGTGTAATAATGTATGTAATTTGTTAAAAATGGTCATTGACGTAATTGTGCTTAAGCTATGGATCGATAACATAAGAAGTTGAGATGATCATCTTTGCCTTGTCAGCATGTTTATCTGAGCTTTATCATCTTCGGGAATCAGTAATGTACTTGAAAATGGGTTTATAACCCTGTACTAGGTAAAATATTTCTGCTGTGTTTTTGTGCTCGTAATATTTAGCGCTCCCCAAAGAAGCGTTACAGGCCCTCTGCTGTCCCTGATCTACATTAACGATTTACGAGACAATCTGAGTAGCTGATCAAAAGCTGAGTAGATGATCAAAAGAAATTGAAAAAGGATTTAGACAAAATATCAATAAGCGCGAAAAGTGGCAGTTGACTCTAAATAATGAAAAGAGTGAAGTCATCCACATGAGTATCAAAAGGCTGCCGCTAAATTTCGGTTACACGATAAATCACACAAATATAAAGGCTGTGAATTCATCTAAATCGTTAGGGATTACAATTACGAATAACCGATGTTGGTACGATCAGATAGATAATGTGGGTAAAGCAAATCCAAGACTACGATTTATTGGCAGAACACTGAGAACCTGCAACAGGTCTACAAAAGAGAGTGCCTACACTTCTCTTGTACGTCCTCTTCTGGAGTATTGCTGTGCGATGTGGAATCCGCATCAGATAGGATCGCCAGAGTACATCGAAAAGGTTCAAAGACGGGCAGCTCGTTCTGTATTATCGCGAAATAGGGGAGACAGCGCTACGGATATGATACGTGAACTGTGGTGACAATCATTAAAACAAAGGTATTTTTCGTTGCGGCCGAATATTCTTACGAAATTTCAATCACCAGCTTCCTCCTCAGTGTGTGAAAACACTTTTTTGGCACCCGTCTCCATAGGCAGGAATGATCATCACAATAAAATAAGAGAACTCGGAGCTCACACAGACGGAGGTAAGTGTTAAGTTTTCCCGCGCACTGTTAGAGAGTGGAACGGTAGAGAAATAGATTGAAGGTGGTTCCATGAACCCTCTGTCGGGCTCTTAATTGTGAATTGCAGAGTAATCATGTAGATGTAGATGTAGATGTAGATGTATACCACATATAACAATTAACGGCACGTGGAATAAAATTATTATTCGTGCTTAGAACCAGTCAGTTTCATGGTATGACACTTAAAACGTTCTTAATAAATAATATATTTTCTAATCTCTCTAATTACTTTGCAGTGTTGACGTGCACTGCATAATTGTATGGTATCAGAATACTGCTCAATTTTTTTCGATACAAATAAGCTATTTACATAAAGAGATAAACTTTTCTTATTTCACTGACAAATGTGAAATTTGGCACTTAGAACGATTTCCATGTTTGCGCTTAGTTTCTTTGTCACAATTTCAAATTGTTGGTGCAGTTGTGAATAACTATTTAATACAGGCGAAATGATAAATGTCTACTACTCTTTTCTTAGCAGAAATGACTGGCCTTATTTTCCGGTACTTTTACATAAACTTTAAATTAAAAATGTATTGTTATAAATGAAATTCTTGAAATTATTGTCACCCTTGAACAAAGCAAAATTGTTCAATTTACAAATTGTCTCAGTGATAATTTCCAGTTTTGTCAACAGACAGTACGAAGGGGAAGAATAGTAAAGTTCTTCAGTGGCTGGAAACTAGAACTTGTTGTTCCGTATGGGATGGATACTCAACGATGTCGCTTAAAGTTGGGAGGTAGTTCTGTCGTATAGGTAACAAAGACTGAGCTAAGAACAACCGAAGGAATCTTAAGTGAATGGCTGGTTCTCCGCCACGAAGCGTAAGGCACTTTCTTATCGACCAGAAGATTCTACTGTTGATCGGTTCCTCGGTTCTCTACTCAGGCAGCAGATTTCGACTCACCACTCAAAGGAACGCGGGGGATTGAAGGAGACGGCGAGGCAGCCAAACCCACGCGCGGAATTCGATTGTTTCCGTCACTATTCGTCCACCATCGGGGAGTGACTCCCTTGCGTTTCCGACATCTTCTCAGGGTTCACAGAAAAGGCCGTGTACTTTGTCTAGACGAAATGTGGATTCCTTAGTATACAACAAACAACACCGCAGAAAAGAGCTTAATTGACAACGACACCAGACGATTCCATGCTCTTATCCCAACGAAAGGTAGTTCATTGACACCACTTTCTTATTTCAACATGGAGAGTTATTCCCGACAGGTACTTCATAGGCAAGACGTTAGCTTATTTAATTATTATTAAGATGCGTGATTCATACCATCTGTCACTGCGAAACTCCTTGTCGTGTGTGTTATCATCTGTCGTGTGTCAGGTTTCAAGCCTTCAAGCACTGCTTGTCCTCAAAACCTTCTCTACAGTCTTATTTTTCTTCTTCTGGTCAGGAAGGTCGGGATTTTTAAAGTCCCGTCGACGATAAGGTCAGTACGGAGGGAGCACACGGTCTGACTGGACAGGTTTTTTTTTTTTTTTTTACCACAGGAAGATTAGATGCTGCATTAACAATTGAGTTAATTTTTTTAGCCAGGACACTGTCTAAGAGAATTTTCTCAATGTTACTGTACTCGAGTTTAATAATTTACTACTAAAATCAGCTTGTGACAGCCAAAACACATATACAGCACAATTCTTTTCTTTCAACAAACTTATACTAAGACATCCACATATAACTACTTTTTCCTCTCCGATAGCCGGCCGTTGTGGCCGAGCGGTTCTAGGCGCTTCAGTCGGGAACCGCGCGACCGCTGCGGTCGCAGGTTCGAATCCTGCCTCGGGCATGGATGTGTGTGATGTCCTTAGGTTAGTTAGGTTTAAGTAGTTCTAAGTCAAGGGGACTGATGACCTCTGATGTTAAGTCCAATAGTGCTTAGAGCCATTTGAACCAATCCTCTCCGCTAATTATATTAACAATGAATCTAGATTTCTCATAAATATGTGAAACTTCCCATGGGTAAGTGTATAGAGCTACCTTTACGAGACATTTACTGTTCACTAACAGCTCACATGAACGCAGTTCTATTTTCTGATCTTCACAAAACTAGTTTTTTAAATTTTATTGCTTTGGATTCACCTTCCACAACTACACCTTTTCCTGTGTCGACTCTGCGTTCGAATTACGCAGTCCTCTAACTAGTTTATTTAACCTATCTGTCCCTGCAGTCTCATGATGTTCAGACAAGCTCAGAAAGAGAACATCTGCTCAGAATTCTGCAAATTCTCTGGATATACACTGCCGAAGAAAGTCCTACACCCATAAGGGCTGCGTTCAGTGACGCCCGGATATAACATGTGCATACTGAGGGAGTGTAGCGTTTTTGGTTCATACACTATGTGATCAGAAGTATCCGGTCACCCCCAAAAACATACGCTTTTCATATTATGTGCATTACGTTGCCACCTACTGCTAGGCACTCCATATCGGCGACCTCAGTAGTCATTAGACATCATGAGAGTGCAGAATGGGGCGCTCCGCGGAAGTCACGGACTTCGAATGTGGTCAGGTGATAGGGTGTCACTTGTGTCATACGTCTCTACGCGACGTTCCCTCACTCCTAAACATCCCTACAACCATCTGGCCGCTCGGAATTAGCCGAGCGATCTATGGCGCTGCAGTCATGGACTGTGCGGCTGGTCCCAGCGGAGGTTCGAGTCCTCCCTTGGGCATGGATGTGTGTGTTTGTCCTTAGGATAATTTAGGTTAAGTAGTGTGTAGCTTAGGGACTGATGACCCTAGTAGTAAAGTCCCATAAGATTTCACACACATCTGAACATTTTTGAACAACCATCTGGACGAACGTTTGCAGCAGCATGGACTATCAACTCAGAGACCACGGTTGCGGTTACCTTTGACGCTGCATCACAGGCAGAAGCGCCTGCGATGGTGTACTCAACGACGAACCTGGGTGCACGAATGGCAAAACATCATTTTTTCGGATGAATCCAGGTTCTGTTTACAGCATCATGATGGTCGCATTCGTGTTTGGTGACATTGCGGTGAACGCACATTAGAAGCATATATTCGTCATCGCCATACTGGCGTATCACACGGCGTGATGGTATGGGGTGCCATTGGTTACACGTCTCGGTCACCTCTTGTTCTCATTGACGGTACTTTGAACAGTGGACGTTACATTTCAGCTGTGTTACGACCCGTGGCTCTACCCTCCATTCGATCTCTGCGAAACCCTACATTTCAGCAGGATAGTGCACGACCGCATGTTGCAGGTCCTGTACGGGCCTTTCTGGATACAGAAAATGTTCGACTGCTGCCCTGCCCAGCACATTCTCCAGATCTCCCACCAACTGAAAACGTCTGGTCAATGGTGGCCGAGCAACTGGCTTGTCACAATACGCCAGTCACTACTCTTAATGAACTGTGGTATCGTGTTGAAGCTCCATGGACAGCTGTACCTGTACACGTCATCCAAGATCTGTTTGACTCGATATCGAGGCGTATCAAGGCCGTTATTACGGCTAGAGGTGGTTGTTCTGGGTACTGGTTTCTCAGGATCTATGCACCGAAATTGCGTGAAAATGTAATCACATGTCAGTTCTAGTTTAATATATTTTTCCAATGAATACCCGTGTATCATTTGCATTTCTTCTTGGTGTAGCAATTTTAATGGCCAGTAGTGTAGTTTCACACTCCATTGCTGCAGTCTACCAGCACTGATACTGCCGGCCACTCGTACTGACGAAACGTAAGAAAAATCGTGAAACAATCGTCGTCTGAAGAACCCGAGAGAGAAGCCGACAGGCACTGTGTCGCTTTTCATATGCGTTTTAATTTCTGGATATTTCGAAAAAGAAATGAGTTCCTGCAACTTCATAAAGAACTGTTGCTCCTGGTATGAGAGATGGAGCGTTATTGGGCCAATAAATGTTCCGTTATAGCTCGGATGTGCCACCAATAGTGTACGGATGGGCTATATCGTGCAGTAAATTCCTCTTTACAGTATTCATCACTATTTTGTTTGAAAAGCCCACAGCAGATTTGGTAAAAAATTACTCTGAGCACTATGGGACTCAACATCTGAGGTCATCAGTCCCCTAGAACTTAGAACTACTTTAACCTAACTAACCTAAGGACAGCACACACATCCATGCCCGAGGCAGGATTCGAACCTGCGACCGTAGCGGTCACGCGGTTCCAGACTGAAGCGCCTAGAACCACTAATAAATTTCCTGCTGACTACAAAACTGTCGCCTTTTTTGTCACAGTTAAGTTCTAGCTATTCCTAACTCATTTTTCTAGCACAACTGTACCACAACGGATGTATGGTAAACTGGTGGAGAGGGGGGGGGAGGGGGGGGGACAGACAGCCGGCCGGTGTGGCCGTGCGGTTCTAGGCGCTTCAGCCTGAAACCGCGTGACCGCAGGTTCGAATCCTGCCTCGGGCATGGATGTTAGGTTAGTTAGGTTTAAGTAGTTGTAAGTTCTAGGGGACTGATGACCACAGATGTTAAGTCCCATAGTGCTCAGAGCCATTTGAACCATTTGGGGGACAGACAGGGCGACGGATGGCCAGTACCACTAACTGTAAAGAAAAAAATTACTTTCTTCCCGTGTTTATTAAACTTGCATGCAAAAGAGAAAGACTGCTTTAAATTGATACAGGTATTTCTGACAAGCAGATAGACGTCTCTCACCAAAAATACGGTTTTCTGAAAAGGATACTGTAGGTCATCAGTAGCAGTATTATTATGCGTAGTCGACCGAGGGTTTTAATACAAAGACACAAAATGTTGGTGACTTTGTTAACGACACCGTGCAGACATTAGGCTGAACGCTTTTGGCATAGTCACGGAGATATTGAGTGCGAAAAATCTGACAGGAGCGAAATGCGGTTGTTCGCATTACGCGTGTAGTACATTGATTTAACTCCACATTCACCTATTCATAGGAACTTACAACACCTCTATCATAACAGTAACAAAGGCAATAAGTAGACATTACTATCGGCATAAATACTTCCAGCAGAGGTCGTTACATTAATGTTAATTACTTCATGTAGGCTACTAAATGGTGAAATCATACACTCATAGCTTGGTCTTAATATGGAGAACCGAACCTCAATCAGTTAGAGGAATACACTTTATAGATATGACCAAGGTAGTTCAGTAGGACAAGTCGCATTCCCAATCAGTTTAAAGTAAATGCCTAGTTTTAGGAAACTTATACCAAGATAAAGCGAAGTATGATCTGAGGTGATGCCTGTGAATTAAAAATTAAATGGCTAAATGATCTGCTAACGTGCTGACCAGGGCAATAGCCGAACTACCCTCTGTATCGAGATAGTCATAAAATGCGATCTTGTGTTATCTTGTTCAAAGATACTGTCAAGGAGGCCTGGAAGGTACGGCACAGCCACTGCCTTCACACGTGTGCAATGTAAACGCTGCTGTTCTCACAAAAAATCAACATTCAAATGCGATCTCTCAATGAGAAGTCCGCTACATAGTTCTTCTTTATATGCTGAATACATGTCGAGTTGCTCCTACCTATTTTGTGCGCTGCGCTGAAAGACTAATCACTGGCATATTTTGTACACTTCATGCCAATTTGGCGTATATTGATTGCTTCTTTCAGGTTTTTGCAATTTCACTGAGAACAGTGTATCATGAATAGACGGCAGTTGTCAGTTCACCAGCTGATATGCACTAAGTTTCCTGTATCATTAGCTAACTAATTCACACTAGTGGCTTCAGTTATTTACAAAAATTATTTTTTGGACATTTTAGGTATTTACAAAAATAAACGCTGGTGGTCTTTATAACGTGGCCATTTTCCTCTGAAACTATCCACCAACATATTTCAGAAGATGATAGGCAAATTCCCTTAATCAAGTAGTCGCTCAGTTACACTGCTCTGTAATTGCAGATCTGAGTCAGCATCACCAGTGGCTGTTTTCGTTTCACTGTTCGAGTCTCTACCTTTAGTCTGTAGTACGGTGGAGTTTTCCAAGGGCTGAAAGCGTACAAGCTGGCTGCACAGGATAAGAATCCCTTTAAGAGGCGTTGGTCATCATAAAAATGTTGAGCCTTGGGCAGGAGCGCAGCCTCAGGTGGCCAAACCGGCATTCGCGGCCATTCTCGTCCCCCCACCCCCCACCCACTCTCCAGGCTGCACATTGGATGCTCCTTTTTTCTAGTGAAAGAAACATCGAACTCTTCGCAGAAGGCTTTTAGCAAGATAAGGGATCTCTAGCCAGGTGTGGTTACCAAGAGGCCATGTGAGTTTTCGTTATATTTCAGATTTCACTTTAAACTTTCATGATCCAGCTTTCTGACTGGATCATACTATTATTTCCTAGACAGCCCGCCCTTTTTCGCTGTGTCTACGTCCAGAGCATCTGACAGGCCCTTTTCAGAATTGTGCTATGTAGTGGGAGGGATACCCTGCCTCCCTCCACGCCTCAGAGCACAGTTGGTTCAACATTTAAAAAATCCACAAGAGTAGGTGATCGTTTAGTATTTTCACTTGAGTGCTACTGTCGGCGCTTGCAATCTTTGCCACCACTGATCAACGAATTCCTGAGCTGATGAAGAAAAGCAGGGTTACAGAGCAGCCAGAAGGAGAACACTCCTGTCTAGTCTTTTGCAGAGTAACGACTTCAGGTTAAGACATGCGAGATGACTGATGAGATAAGCCTTGCTGCCACTAAAAGAATGTCTGTACTTGAGCATTAGGTACAAAGGGACGGCTGAATCTCACACTCCAGTCGTTATGCCGCCGTCCAATTTATTCACACTCTGCGCGCCAGGTAAGACAAATCTCTGTTGCACGCATGGTCGCCACTTAGACGCGAAGTTAGCTTGCATCCTTCAGGGGCCGATTACACAATTTTAAAGTCACCCATCCAGTTTGTTGCTCTCAGTGCGCATTTTAGCAATCTTACGGTGTTCGCTCCTATCTTTCCGTGTACTTACTGCGTTTAACTAACAACTTACGCAGTCACTAGCCAGATCCGCGAATTGTCAACGTAACTGTGCATCTTCCTCGCCATCAACCTGTGACAAGGCTATGCTTTAGAGTTATAATCGCTTATCCGTTTGTTAATGGTTCTTTTTAATATATCGGTGGGTAGTTTTCATTTTTAAAGACAATAAATACAATTGTTATAGCGACCATTACTTTGCGTCAATTACTAGAAGACCTCGCCTCCCATTAATATGTCTTTGTTAGTGGCGCGGTACCCATTGATTTCATACTTAATTTAGCTACAACATTTAAGTAACACGTTCCCGTTGCGTGACAGTATCCTTGTTTTAAAGTAATTTGCGTGATCATTCGGGGTGGTTTTTCATTCTGTTGTTCACCGGAGTTTCATCCCATACATCACAGGGGCATGCACCCAACCACAACCGACGCCCCACATCTTGATCTTTATCGTTACATTGCATATTCTAAATCCATGGAATGTTGATGATGTAATGCACGCGGTGTTCGTTGCAGGCATGCTCTTTAAAAATGGTTTCATAATTAATTTCTTAAGACTTTTCATCACTTATTTTGCTCCTTTTGGGTGGTTGATTTTCCAAAAACACTGAAGCACGTATTTTTCACATCAAACTGAGAAGTCAAGTGCCATTTTAAAAGTGCTTTAGTAGTTCTTTAATAATGATTTATTTTCAGTCAAAATTTTGTCCCCTCAGGGTTAAATTTCCAGAAATGCTGAAACATATATTTCTTTCTTTCTGTCCGAGTAACTAAAAACCCGTTTACATAGGTCTAGCTTCAAAATTGCCTTAATAGTGACATATTTCCCAAAAATCCTTTCACCCCCTATTTCACTCTCTTCGAAAAGTACCTTCTTAAACGACGCCTACAATATAAGATCAACACTCTCTTCATAACAACGGAGAGCAGAAATAAAATCATAACTGTTTTTAGACTTAAACTTTACGATTGTAATTAGTGGCATAAATAAAATATTTCAGGTAACAAATGAAGCAAATTACTCAGCCTTTCGTGAACATGGAATGAGCTGTTCCGCAGAGGATAATTTTCCGGTTTGCTCTACTAATGAGAGCTAACGGCAATGGAAACTCGTCAGGCTTTGATAATGGTGCCCACTGGCGAAAATGAAACGTTACCTACCTCCGCCATACGGTGTGCGATGGCCCGCACGGTCGCAGCTTCGAGTCCTGCGTCGGGCATGGATGTGTGTGATGTCCTTAGGTTAGTTAGGTTTAAGTACTTCTAAGTTCTAGGGGACTGATGACCTCAGAAGTTAAGTCCCATAGTGCTCAGAGCCTTTTTCTGTGTAAAGTGGGGAGGGGCAGGTTTTATTTTGGTCCACTGCTTTCATTAATACACATTAACTATTTGTCCAAAAAGTGACAGATGACTTCAATTTTTTTCTATTTACAGACGAAACAAATATCATTACGAAATACACACAATGTCATGTAAATGTTTTAGGACTATGGCAATGGATAACATCAGCTAGTAAGCTATTGAAAACAGATTGTCTCTAAATTACAAAATATAGTCCACTCAATTTCTCATACGAAATTCTCGTAAAATCGAAATTTTGTTATCATAAGGTGATCAAATAGTCAATGAAGATGACGGTTTGAAATCTGTAGTACTGAAGACAAACGAAAACCTTTCGTGAAGGCAGCACATTCATGGCTGTGTTAACTTCGCTGTAAGAGTAAACTTCACCGCTACTGACAGTGAACCGTGAAAGTTTGCTAATTTAACTCTATTAACTCCTATTGTTTCATATTCTTACACAGATAAGTATAGAACAATTTTTGGTGTCAGCTGGGTAACGTCATTCAGGCTGTTACTCAAGTAATTCGGAATTCTAACACTGTCACACCAGTTCATATATTTCCTAATGTACCAACGAAAAAAATAATTTCTTGGATGAGTCTGTGATCATTGTGCAGACTTTGTGAACAAAACCGTGTAGATAGCTTAATATTAAGCAATCTATACGGTTTTATTCACAAAGATTCCCCCGTGGGATCTGTGGTAAATAACATAGACTAATTCAGAAGGAACGGCGGAAATCGCTCCGTGAACGCTCAGCGAAGAAACGAGCTGCACTCGAATAAAATAAAATAAAGACTATGATTTCTATGATTGAAGGCGGTTTGATTTCTATTTTACAAACGAATTTTTCGACAACGCTGTATTCCAGTCTGTCTGTTTGTTTGAAAAACTCGTTGCTTTAAAAGTGGTATGCACAAAACCATCTAGAAATCGTTTTGACGCTTCACTTACGTTTTTACCTTCAAAGGAATAAAAAATTAATTGATATCAGCGCCATATCTATACGATAAAGATTCCCCCTACCATCAAATGGCGAATGTGCTGTACGCCATCGGTGTACAGGTGTCATGGTCTGAATTCTGAGCACTTTCGTAACAGTCAACGTGTTGTGTACGGGAATCGGAAATATGGATCGGGCTCAGCTTGCTCGTAAACATGCATGAAACACCAATTGAAAACAGACCCAGACTGACTGGCGTAGCAGATCGATAACCGCTCATCCGCTGTATAGCTTCCATCTAGGTATCACTTATCTTTCTGTTTTCTGTTTCTGAAGGAACACTTGTTCCAGTAGCATATCTAGTAATATACAAGGTTTATCCGAAAAGTAAATATGGAAGACATAAAAATCGAAGACAATTTATTTTCCACAATATACAGCACTGCAGTCTGCTCCATTGTCTCTATTACGCACCGTATATCACCAGACCTTATTAGTGACAGCGTTTACCGCAAAAAGGAGTTATAATCGGCAATGTCAAAACCGTTTCAACGAAGTGTGAAAATTCTAGTGTGATTTGTTTGCAGTGAGTAAAACAAGAAACAGCGGCTGAAATTCATCTGGGTATACGTCGTGAGTAGGTAAAACGTGGAAAATATTGCGTATTAAATCTCAAGACAGGAGTAACTCATGATTAACTACGGAATGAAAAGTGCGTCGCAAGGACTGCTAATATAGCCTCATAAGTTTGAAGAAAAGATCTGATCAGCAAAGGACTTAGAAAATAATACCCAGAAGCATAAAAAACGGGTTTCAAAGACTTTTGTAATATTTTATTTCATTTCGTTTCATGCTCTCATTAGATCCGCTTCAGTATACTGCAGTTAATTTTTCTTTCTATTATTTTGTTTACGAAAGTCAGTATTACATTGAAATTAGAAACTATTGTTTAAAACAGAGTTCATCAATGAATAAATCTACTGTAAGGTTTTATATAATATTTACAATTGCTAAAAACAGACGCGTACAAGATGGACGTGTGTGCGCCACAATCAAGTCTGATTTCGCGCTTTTGAGCAACGGATACTTTCTGCTGAAGTCTGTATCTTTTCCAAAATATGTGTCACTGAATGAAAGTTTGCATACAACATATATTTATTTTATTTTTTGTAGCTACAAATATATTTATGGTAGAGGCCGCTGAACTTAAACATTCTAGAAGTTGTACAGTATTGCATGGTATTGGTAATTCATAATTATTTGCATATATATCCACGCTTGCTAACATATCTAGTTCACTATTTCTTATTGGTATTCTATATTAATCGAAGAGCTTGTAAGTCTGGCGTAGTTCGCAACTAAATAAAAATTCCATTCGCAGCCCAAACCACAGTATCATTTTTCAGTGCTTGTGCATCTCGGTGCTATAAAAATTCGTTAATGCTATTTGCTTTCCGGGTGACCTATAGTGTTAACCAAACATTTTGTATGCTGAATTTCCCATGTGTTTTTTATTCGCAGTACTCGTAGTATTGTTCCTAGAAACTTCGTATGCTCTTCACTAAGTGAGCTAGTCTGAACAGATTTTCATATTTGATCTTGCCAAAGATGCAGTCGATTTCCTGACAGATTCTTGTCTATGTTAGTGCCCCGTCTGTAACGATCTCGACACCGACTAAACGCTAAACTCAAACACTGCTTCAGGCTATTATTTTTCAATATTATGTAAGATAGTTCTGTCGGGGAAATTTTCTACTTACGTATAATTGCTTCTTCTGTGTAGTGTGCTGATTGGTCCACTATGGACTCCCTCAACCTGTGGTACACTATTAGTTTCGATTTCAGGTTGACTTAACACCCTCCTGCACGTTTGGTGTTACTGATGTTACTTGTATTTTTGTCTGTAACTAAGGTTTGTGTGATTTAGTAACGGTTACAGAAATATTGTGTAGCAGCTTCTGTACGCTAAATGCAACATACATTTTAAGTGCATGTTGGGTAGTCGAGATATAGATGGAACGGTCATATTTGAGTTGTTACCGATAGAGTATTACGTTGGGCTTTTTGTGTGATGAGTACTTATTATCTTTGCTCTACATCTGTACTTGACAGGCCATCGCACACTGTATGGCGGAGGTAGGTAACGTTTCATTCTCGCCAGTGGGCACCATTATCAAAGGCTGACGAGTTTCCGTTGCCGTTAGCTCTCATTAGCAGAGCAAGCTGGAAAATTATCCTCTGCCTAACAGCTCATTCCATGTTCACGAAAGGCTGAGTAATTTGCTTCATTTGTTACCTGAAATATTTTATTTATGCCACTAATTACAATCGTAAAGTTTAAGTCTAAAAACAGTTATGATTTTGTTTCTGCTCGCCGTTGTTATGAACGTATTTCTGCTTCGGGTTTAGAGATAGTAAAATATGGCTTACAGTTTGTTTGCCACCAGAAGTGCGAAATTCCTCACAAATGAATATCATAATACAGTTCATTCAGTGAAACCACAAAATTCCCTCTGACGATAAAGAGATAACTCTTTGAAAGGCTGCAAGCGAAATGAATACATGTCAAAGTGACCGGCAGCTGTGCTTTATTACGCTTCATTTGTGAAACAACTGACACCGGCAGTGAACGCATTTCTCTGTAAAATAACTGACGGACAGACTGAAATGTACTGGGGATATTTAGAGTTACTGAAACAGCGCCATGCACACCGTTTAATACCAATCATCCTCAAGTCCAACTTTTATTGTATCACTATATTTTAGAATCACTTCCTTTTGTCTGTTCCATACTTCCGGTGAATTACTTGCTCCTCCCCGACGAAACCCTTTAAAGCAGCTCATTTCAACTGCAATGTTGCTACTAACACACTTCCATTACGTTATTTCTTTTTATTATTTCTTCACTGAACCTTGACTCTTATGAAATGCTCATTATAAAATACAGAATGCATGCACTTGGTATATTCTATTCGTTTGGTCTTCTAATATTTATTTGTTTTTCTTCAAATTATTTACCAAAACGAGCATGAATATCTGTTACATTATCGAAGAAAGATGGATCTGCAACAATAAGGACGAAGCGATTTAGTCACCAATTTCCAAGGCAAATAGCTGTTGTTGAAATGCGTAGATGCTCTGCCATTTTCTCTGTTGCTGCGAATCACTTTAATATTGTTAGGTTGTCATTTTTGAACAATGTGCAGTTGTATGAACCGTTAAGCGACAGTCAAAATGCCAGAGGTTTTTGTTTCAGATCTCTTTTCTTCAAGTTTGTTGCGTTGATTTCCTTTTCAAGACATGATTAAGTTAACATGAAAAATAATTTAAAAATTAGATGTTTTGACTTTGCAGCTTATACAGAGAGGTATCTCTGTACTAGCAAAGAAGCTGACTCGGAATTTCAGAAGTTTTTCTAATCATTTCTGAAGGGCTGTATAAAACTTGAGAAACTCATTAATATACATTCAACATACTTTTTCTTAAGGAAGATAAGGCCCTACCGGAAACCCAAACGAGATGCAGGCACAGACAAATTATTGGTCTACCTAATGGGTTATCTTGCAACATTGCGAAGTGTTCTGACACATCCTTACTTCAATAATTGCAGAAAATATTATAATACTGCACTCATATTTGCAAGACGAATGAATAAAGTTGCCGCCAGATCATTCTAACCCGGGTCTCCGTGATTCGGCTAAAATACAACCAGCGAATCTTGGGATATTTCCTCAGACAGATCATGACCGTTTTCCTCCGTCAACCTTATCCAACTGAACAGGTGCTCTGTCGTTCATGACCTGAACGTCAATGAGCCAATAAACTCAAATGGGGTTGGATGATCGTGCTACCATAAATGTACGTGAAAATTATACAATGAGGTGACAAAAGTCATGAGACACCGAAATGCACATATACAGAAGACGATAGTATCGCGCACGCAAGTTAAAAAAGGGCAGTGCAATGGCGGAGCAGTTTTTTGTACTCAGGTCTCTCATGTGAAATGGTTTCCGACGTGACTATGGTCGCACGACGGGAATTAACAAACTTTGAATGCGAAATGGTAGTTGAAGTTCGACGCATGGGACCTTCCATTTCGTAAATCATTAGGGTATTCAACATTCCGAGACCCATAGTGTCAAGAGTGTGCCGAGAATACCAAATTTCAGGCATTACCTCTCACCACAGGCAACGCAGTGGCCGACGCCATTGACTTAACGACCGAGAGCAGCGCCTTTTGTTTATAGTTGTCAGTGCTAATAGCTGCGTGAAATAACCGCAGAAATGTGAGACGTACGTGGGACATAATCGAGACGTCAGTTCGTGCGCAAAATCCTGCACCGGCAGTACTTTCGCAATTATGGACGGCTATAGAGACAGCATGGCTTAATATTTCTGTACAGGACTTCCGACGGCTTCTTGAGCACATACCACGTCGAGTTACTGCTCTACGCATGCAAAAGGAGGTCCGACACGACATTAGGAAGTGTACCATGACTTTCGTCACCTCGGTGTATATCACAAGATGATAGCTTCACTTCTTAAGATAAACACGAAAACTAAAATAAAGTAAAAAGGATTCAACGCATGCACAAAATCTCAGTAATGAAAACACGTAGTGTCACTTAAAATATCCATCCACAAGCAATGAATAGCACGGCGAGGGTTGCGTTACTCCACGTGGTTGTAACTCAAGTTCAGCTACTCACAGAAATCCAGTGTGTTTGTAATTATCGTGTAGCAGCGAAGCTTCGTAGATATGCTAATGCGTTAATGAGGAACCGATTTACGGTGGAAAAAAAATTAGTTCCAATTTTGGTCACCAGGTGCGAATCTGGCACTGTTAATGCGAGAAAGACGTACAGAAATATTTCCATATGTAATTGGTTAGGAAAGGCACGTGGGTAGAAAAGATCAAACAACTGAGAAAGGCATAAAGTTGATTCTATTAATAGTTGCTTACACAGGTTGTCCAATGTGAGCACCAGAGACATCGACGAGATGCTGTACAGCGCCAGATTAGCACCTGGTTGCCAAAATTGGAACTAATTTTCTTCCTACGTGAATCGGTTCCGCATTAACGTATTGACATATCTACCAAGTTTCACTTTCAGACGGTAATTACAGCCTACACCGGACCTCCGTGAGTAGCTTCATTTTAATTATAACCATCTGGTACTAATATAATTTATGTACCGTAACAATATATTATGTCCGACGATAGCTGAATGCTCAGCATGCAAAAATCTAAAGAACATACCAAACATCGAGTTATCCAGTGGGTTGTGTAGGTCATATGATACAGAGGAGAAAATTTTAAGGGTCCAAAAAAGAATTTTGATCTACTAGAGTGTTATCACGAAATTCTTAATTGAACCCGCCGCAGTACTGACGAATCAAAATATTATGACCACCTGCTCAATAGCTTGTTCAAGGTAACACAGTAGCGAATCTGCATCGCGCGATGTGATGCTGTAAGTGTTCATAGGACTTTCGTGTTACGGTGCTAGCAGAATAATGGGGAAACTGTCGTAAGTACACAGTATTAAAATGTACTGACAAGGTTACGGGAGGCTTTCAAGACGAAGCGCCGCAGAAAGTGTCCAAGGGACTGTTTCTTTCTCTGCCTCGTGATGACTGGGTGTTGTGTGATGTCCTTAGGTTAGTTAGGTTTAAGTAGTTCTAAGTTCTATGGGACTGATGACCATAGATGTTAAGTCCCATAGTGCTCAGAGCCATTTGAACCATTTTGGACTGTTTCCGCTACAAGACAACGCCACAGTTCATTCCACGTCGGACTTCCACAAATGTTGTTTCTTTAGGCCATCAAATTTCGCCCTCACCACTCCCCCCTCCCCCCTCCCACCCCCCACCCCCCGTATTCCCCTAATTGCCACCCAGTGCGCCTTCCCTCAGATTTCACAATTGACAAGCATTTTTGGATGTGTTAATTAAAACTTTACAACTACTTTCGTACATACGCTCATTTCCGTCAGATAAGAATAATAGCTGACAAGAAAGCATCTGCAGATTAGCTTGGTCTCACTAGAAACTCTGGAACGTTTATTATTGAAATGATATCATTTAGTATGTAGCACTTACTGGGTATTTTTGTAAGCACACTACAAAACGTTAGTGAGAACTGGAACACCAAAAATGCTACGTCTGATTGAATTAACTTCATGCCACAGGTTTGATATACACGATCCAGTCACATTAATGTGATCACCGCCTATTTTCGACGCCAGCATGGAATAACCACCCATAGACGGCGTGTGGCAGCACTAGCATCGGAAGGTATATAAAGCGTGTCGGGGGACGCGTAAAATCAGTGCAGTCGTTGTTGTAATGCGGAAACGGAGTGATTTATCTGACGTCCAAAAGCGTATGATTATTGGCTTTCGGCTCAATGGAGGAAGCATTTCCGTATCGATTAAGCTTGCAAGCTATTCGCGTGCTGCCGCGGTTAAAGTATACAGTGCATGGCAAATGTGGTGCACCACGGGCCATTGATGACAGGGAAGAACGACGGCTGCAGGGATGTGTACGGGAGAGCAGGCGTGCAACTGTTGAGCAGCTGATCGCCCCGATAAGCCAATGGGCTATCAATGACCGTTCAGCGAACGTTGAGCCTCCTCAGCAGGCGCCTGGTTCATACACTCATGCCGACCACTGCTCATAGGCGACGAAGGCTGGCATTTCCACTACAGTACTGGACGCCCACTGAGTGGACAAAGGTGGCCTTTCCAGATGAATCGCGTTTTATGCTCCATCACCCGTTGGCCTGTACGGCGCGAAATGTCTGAAAGCAAATATCCTGCAACCAGGAGGGAGCGTTATGGTCCTGGCAAATGTGTTCGTGGCGCTTCCTGTGTCATCTCGTCATTCTAGAATGCACCCTGAATCAACACAAATATGCATCCATAGTTGGGGACCAAGTGTACCACTACATCCACTTTGTTTTTCCTCGGCACAATAGCATTTTGGCTCAAATGACTCTGAGCACTATGGGACTTAACTGCTGCGGTCATCAGTCCCCTAGAACTTAGAACTACTTAAACCTAACTAACCTAAGGACATCACACACATCCATGCCCGAGGCAGGATTCGAACCTGCGACCGTAGCGGTCACGCAGTTCCAGACTGTAGCGCGTAGAACCGCTCGGCCACTCCGGTCGGCAATAGCATCTGCCAGCAGGATAATGCAACGTGTCACACAGCTCGCAATGTACGTGCGGGGTTCGAAGAGGACGAGGATGAGTTTGCCGTGCTGCCCTGGCCGGCAAACTCTCCAGACTTAAACTCAGTCGAGCACCTGCAGGACCAGCGCGATCGGGCTGTTCGCACCATCATCCTCAACAGAGCAACCTAGCGCGTCTTGCCATGGCACTGGAGTCGGCACGGCTCCACATCATTGTCGATACCTTCCAGAACCTCGCTGACTCCGATTCTACATGTCTCGTGCTGCGAAAGGTGGTTATTCAGGCTTTTCACAGGTGCTTACATTAATGTGACTGGAAAGTGTATAACAAATGGTTCAAACGGCACTGAGCACTATGGGACTTAACTTCTGAGGTCATCAGTCCCCTAGAACTTAGAACTACTTAAACCTAACTAACCTAAGGACATCACACACATCCATGACCGTGGCAGGATTCGAACCTGCGACCGTAGCGGTCGCGCGGTTCCAGACTGTAGCGCCTAGAACCGCTCGGCCACTCCGGCCGGCGAAAGTGTATAACAGCATGCAAATAATTACAGTTATGGAACTGTAGATGATTATGACTTTGGCAATTAAGTATAGTCTGAATACACCAGTACATCAGTTACTATTCACCAAACACCCCGGTATGCAAACAAATAGATCCTATGTATATTTATGAGGAGTCTCCCCCCTCGGTGTTATTCAAGTGAACAAAAGCACAACAATACTCGCTATACAGTAATCACGTTAGGACAGACTGATACCGGACATTTCCACAAGGGGCTTCACGTTGCTCTTCCAGTCTGAAGTTTTTGCGGTTTCTGGCTAACGGGAACAGTACATTGTTGCAAATCCTACCGCAGAAGGTATCGAACAGTCAATGCAAACAAGATAATAACCATAGCAGTGCACCAGTATAGAGCAAAGTTCGACGGAGCTGCACGTTCCGTTACGGCAGGGCGGACAGGGTGGTGAACATCACGTGCTCTCGTCGAACTGCAGGGTCCAGTACTCGCTTGTACTCTATTGTCGCCCGGTTCCACACACGCATCAATGCCATGCTCGCATACCCAGTACGAGTCACGTTATATCCGACCATTCTGGCTGTTCGAACTCGCTCAGACGTCGATAAGGCGCCCTTTCACGCTCACTGGGCGTACTGGCACTTGCTTTTGTGTTTTCACTTCGTTTAATAGCTGTTCATTCACTGAGCTTGGCGTTACGTTTGGTAACATACGCTGCACAAAATGCATGTTGTCTCTATGGATGGAAAATGGCGTCAGTCTCTTAGCGCCACGTGCAGCATTTGTTGGGTTAGTTATGAATAATAATTTATTTGAATTTACACTCATATACAGGGTGCAGTTGTAAATGACGACTTCATTGATATGTGAGCAGTGGTGAACAAAAAAAGCCGCAATTCCAAAATTCCCTAGGTGTATTCCATGAAGTTTGGGTGTGCAACCGGATGACGTCGACTTCAAATGGTTCAAATGGCTCTGAGCACTATGGGACTTAACATCTATGGTCATCAGTCCCCTAGAACTTAGAACTACTTAAACCTAACTAACCTAAGGACATCACACAACACCCAGTCATCACGAGGCAGAGAAAATCCCTGACCCCGCCGGGAATCGAACCCGGGAACCCGGGCGCGGGTAGCGAGAACGCTACCGCACGACCACGAGCTGCGGACCGTCGACTTCTTGCAGCATTTTCTCTGCCTGGGGACTCGGTGTTTGTGTTGGCCATTTCATCATCATCATCATCATCATCATTTGTGGCAGTGGCTAGAGTGGACTGTGAAAAGAAAATGGACTGTGTAGTAATTGAGACTTTGTACGGGCGCTGATGACTGCGCAGTTGAGCGACCCACAAATCAAACATCGTCATGATCGTCACATCGACTTCATGCCACGATATTTCGGCTGACTACCATTCAGCCATCTTCACACTGGAGACTGCTGGGTTTTTTTCTTCACTGCTATTTCAGCTCCCTACAAAGGGGACGGGCTGGCAACCGGTAAAGCCGCTCTTCAACCATAGGTTACACAAATTGAAAAGTGTTTAAAAATACATAAAAACGGATGGCTATAAGTTATGATTTTAAAAACACAATGTTGAACAAAATTTATTTTTTTTTAGAAAATCAGATGGCAAAATTAATATTTTAAAAAACGCGCTGGTGGCCAATACTGAAGACTTCCAAAAAATTTATCGATGATTTATATTATATTTAAAATAAAATCACTGATGATGATGTGAATGATGTTATGGTCTATTGATGATGCTGGTGAAGCACGAAAATGGTCATGTTTATGACGAAGATGGAATGATGATTATGACTATGGGGCCTTCTGGAACAGCAGGAAGAGACTCAAAACTAGCCAAGTGGAGGCAGTGAATGGCGGAAAATGGAAAGAAGATGTGAGGTGGAGCGTAGTTACTAAGGTTGGAAAGGCGGGTGTATTTCGGGACGGATTTCATCGTTAGAGAGTAGGAGATCGTTGAAATTCCTTCGGGAGAGGATGGATAAGACATGAAGGTGCAAGGAAAATGGAATATGGATGTAGCGGTGCAGCAGGCTACCTGGATTGGTGATTTGTTGGTGGGAAACTGAGTGCCGGGACTTGGTTTTTCGATTAATGTATCGGATCGGAAGGTGCTCGAGGAAGAGAATAAGATATGAGAATGGATGAGTTGGTACAGGATGCGAGTTGAGGAAGATAGGCGGGTGCAGAAGGCATCTCTTTCCATTTCAAGGGACTTGTAGAATTTAAGGGAGATGTAGATCCAGTAGTAGGTGAGCCTGGGACGAATGAGGGCTTTTTAGGTGAAGATAATGGAAAAAGGATGTAGACCCTGGGCGTGACCTGTTACTAATTTTAGAAGTTTTGTCAGTTTTGGACTTTGTGTTGGATTATAAGGAAATATGCTAGAAATATGTTAGTTTTCTGTCGAGGTTTAGACCTGAATACTTCACTGTGTTTGTCAGAGGGATGGATTAGTCGTAGATGGAGAGAAAGAAATGTGGACGACGGAAACGCAAGTGGATTTGATTGTAGTTTCCACGTATTACACCTCTCGACCAGGAGCTTCAGGTGGCGTCGCAGAGAGGTATGGGAGATTTGAAGGGAGTGGTGAGTGGTGGTGTCATCAGCATATTATAGGTTGGGAGTGGTAGTTTGGGAATATCTGCAGAGTACAGGATGTAAAGGAGGGGTGAAAGGACAAAGCCTTGAGGCATAACTGTAGTAGGGTGGAATATGTGGGAGCAGGCATGGCTGTCTGTGACATATGTAGAACAGTGGTGAAGGAAGGATGTTATAAGGCGGACACAGTTAACTGAGAATGTATAAGTTTGTAACTTGAAGAGCAGCCCAGAATGCCACAACCGATTAAACGCTGTTTGGATACAAGCGAGACAACTATGGCGGGTTTCCCTTTATTGAGTTGATGGGGGGTAATGAGCGTAAGGCAAAGAAGTAGATTGTCAATGGAATTGTTTGGACGAAACCCACGTTGGATGTCGGGGATAGGTAGGTGAGTTGCAAGGTGCTGATGGTTACGTGGGTAAGAATGATTTCAAGGATTTTGCTAAAAACTGACGTGAGACTTACAGGTCGATAGGGTAAGGTCTGTGGTGGAGGTTTACTAGGTTTCAGGAAGAGAAGGACATTGGACGTTTTCCACTGCTTTGAGTAGTAATCTCTGTAGAGGACAGTATAGTGAAGGAGAGCAAGGGTTTTATGATAGGCCATGGAACATTCCTTGAGAGATGGTAGGTAATTGTAACGTGACCAGGTGCAGTGTTTGGTTTTTTAGCGAGTGTTTCTGTAATGTCTTCAGCTGTTATTGGCTTCTTTAATCCAAATCATTGAGTGCTCTATAGGTAATGGAACATTTGAGTATAGGTGGGTAGGATAGCTGTGTTGGTACGTTCAAACACATAGGGATCCAATGAGTAATCAAAGTTGGGATCATATGGGATGCTGAAGATGTCTTCCCAGTTGGATGCAAAGTGGTTGGCTTTGGTGAGGTTATCAGGAAGTGATCTGTTGTTTGCAGGCTTTACAGGTGTTTCGTTTAATTTAGTGCATGTTTTGCGCCAGTTCCGACGTTCTTTAGCTAGTAAGTAGATGCGAACATGTCACTGGAGCTGTGGGTGCTGTGTGTGTGTGTGTGTGTGTGTGTGTGTGTGTCCCTGTCACGAGTATGAAAGGATTCTTTGTAGACACGATGGGATTCTTTGTGCAGGCTTAGAGCATGTCGAGGGAGAGGAGGATGGCCACAGTAGATAGTTTGGAGTAGGATATGATTGGATATTTCATCTCAGAATGTGTGTTACAGGCATTTAGCCTCTCGGTTGATATAATCTGGATTTAAGGTTAGAATCATTGATTTCGATTATGGTGTGGATTTGAGCATTTTGTTCATTCCCGTCTGCATGGGGATAATCCTGCATTTGTCGTGGTGGATGATAATGAGTGGGGTGGGTTGGGTTTGGTACAGTGTATGAGATCTGATGGATAGGTACGTAATCACTCCCAGTTGGATCTAGGACTTCTACTGTGGTGCACCTTAGGGGTTAGGGGAAACAATAATACCATCAGGAGTACTATCTGTGTCAGGACAGGTGTGGACACGGATGTAGATATCATAGCCTTGAGGATGTTGATAAACTAACGATAATGCTGTTTTTCGGCAGGTGCGAGGGAATGAGGATTTAGGTCAGCAGCGATTATGAATGTAGTAAACGTTCGGTCTGCGTAGGTTAGGTAATCGTGAGGAATAGGATGGTTGGGGCGGATGTAGATAGCGGCAAGAGTTAACGTGCGTTTTGGTAGAATGACGATGAAAATGAGGTGCTCAGTGGGTTCATTTACGAACAGTTAGCGTGTAGAAGGGATATTTTGGATTTGGGCGATGGCTTCTCTGTCACAGGCAATAGGATTGGGATTAACAGTGCGATGAATCATGAAGGATGTAAGGAGACATGTGCACAGAATGGTAGGGTTGGAGAATTGTTTCGTTGAGGAGGAGAGCATGGATTTCGTGTTTTTTGGGGGTGTCGTTTCCTGGAATTGAAGGAACCGATATTTTGTATAGGATGCTGTATTTCTGCTGCGCCATTTTCAGTAAAAATTGGAGTTGCTTAAGGGATAGGTTTTGACTAGTGTTTCGAGGCGATCAAAACTGAAATGGGTGTGATTCTCGGAGTCGGTGATGTATGTGTGGAGATGGAAGATGGTGTGGGTGGCGAGGATTATTTCCTGTAGGATGTAGTATCTTTCAGAAGGATGTACGTTTTTCAGGGCTAAGGCTATGAAATTGATAATAACGTCAGTGATGAGTGGAGGATGAAGGGAGTTGTTTATGTGGAGTGGTGGATCAACTGTGCGGATGGGGACAGAGAGTCAGGTTTTTGGGGAGGAGGTTTAGATTTGCATTTGTGGGAGTAGGTAGGGTCGCTCATGCTACAGGTAGGTGGGGAATTAAGGTTTGGGCAATCTTTGTTAGCCAACGGCCCCATCACAATGGTAACACCAGTGCCCGTCAGATCACACAAGTTGAGTGCTCTCAGAATTGGCTACCACTTGGATGGATGACCGTCAGGCTCTGCCGAGTGCTGTTGGCAAGCGGTAAGCACTCAGCCCTTGTGAGGCCTATTGTGGAGCCACTTGATTGGAAATTAGGGGCTCCAGTCACCAGAGCTGAAAATGGCCGGGAGAGCGGTGTGACGACCACATGCCCCTCTACATTGGCATCCAGTGACACCTATCGGCTGAGGATGGCGCGGTCGGGACCGTTCGGCCTTCCGAAGCCTGTTCAAGCAAAGTTTGAGTTCTTTGTTTGTATTGTTTGCGGAGATGGTGTTACAGTTTTCTATCAGGTGGTCATTATACTGGAGGCGACACTGACAGCTATATGCTTGGGGGGTTGTTCGAAATGTTTCTACAGGATGCTTCCTGTGGTAAATTGAGGCCCCATTTTATAAGTTTGTCGATGGTGTCGGGTGACTCAGAGAATACTCTTACAAACAAGCGAAGTCCATTATCACTTTGAATGAGTAGTGTCTTGCTCACATTGATGCCTGGTTACGAGTTCAGTTTCGATTTCCTCGTCTGTAAACCTTAAGTCAAACTTTTGATTACTGCTCTCAGTGTTAGGGGTCAGCGTGGAAGCTGAGGATGTGTTGGTGGAAGCCTAGTGAGGGTTTCATTTCTTCCGATATACGAAAGAATTAGTAGTAAGGATGAATAGGAATGAGGATCGTTGGTTGTAATGCTGATGGAATCTCCCGTAAGGATGAGTTGTTGGACTTGCGTTGCTGGTGTGTATTACTGAATGTGGGGTGAGAAATGTCATAGGATTTAGAAATCTGGGGTGACGTTTTAGCAAAAAGGAAGAGTTATGTACTTGGTATTGCAGTTCAGCGATGATTTCGACCTGCATGTCTTCAGTATCTGGAAGAGTTTGCTGGGTCCTTTTAATTTCACCCTGACGTCACTTGTTCTCGGCCTTGTGCCAGTTTTAGTGATAGATTTAGATAGGGTGTGGAAAGGAGGTTGTGGGATGAGAGGGGATAGGGAATGTTCACCTGCTGGCGTGGGTGTATGTGTCGTAGCTGATGTCGTGGCTGGCGACATTGATGCTACTCTTGGTGATGGCGTGGTTGCTCCTGCTGTAGCTGCTGACGATGTTGCGACTGATGACGTTGCTGGGGCTGATGCGGCTGATGTTGCAATAGCTGGTATTGCTGGCGATGGTGCTGTGTCCCGGTCAGCCAGTGGCGCCGTTGGTGGTTTTGGTGTGTTGTCGAAAGGTCCTGTCAATTTTTTAACAGGTATTTGTTGCACGTGTTGTTGTCCAGATAGCGGGCGGTGTCGTGCAAATTATAGCTGTAGTTATTGTGGCAACAGTTCAGGACGATGTCCTCATTCTGATGGCCTGGTGGTCGTAGTACGGTCCGAAGATGGACGCAGCGTCCGTCCGCCGCAAGAGGAGCTGGCCTCTTGGTTTAGATGTTGTGAAAACGGCCGGCGATATACGTAGTGATGGAGGTGACTGTCCGCTGCGTCAACACAGCGGTTTTAACTATCAGATTCCGAATCTAGAAGAGTTGCTTCTAGCACATTAGTTACTGTTGGTTAAGGGACTTGCTGTGAGACTGCTAATTCACATCACTAACTTTATACCAAAAATTGGCACGGAGGCGCATGAGCATAGCTTACCGGGGCATGAGTGACTCTACCGAATTTAGCACCCTCTTCGAATATTGCTCTATCTGAGCCCCGCTGGAGCATGCGTAACGGTGATATTGCACGCACGCCCTCTGTCGGAATGCGAGCCCGCGAGGTTAAAACTCAAGTGTCATATAATAAAATTAATTATCGCTCTACGTGTCATTAGGAGTAAAATATTTTCTTTCTGAAGATATTAAAGAAATTACCGGGTCCCGCGCCTTATGCAGCTGAAAGCCCCCATCACGATTAATAAGAACTTCCACCAACAGTATTTTCACAGATTCCTTAATAATTGAATTCCGTAAGAATCTCGTCAGGGCCAATATTTTCGTGGCCGAATAATTCACAGGATATCTTGTGGAGTTACGATGCTCGGCTATGGCTGACATGCTGGGCTGCAAAAGGTGAGTGTGGCGATCAAGTTCAACGGACCTTCCACGTACTGTGCGTGTGGTCTGACCAATGTAGGCTTGCAACACTGCATTGTATTCTATAGATTCCAGGCCGCCGTACTCCCAGATCGTCCTATACCGAATCAAGAACAGCACAAGTCTTTGTAGGTGGCTCAAAGATTACTTTAATATAATGTTTTCTTAGTACTCTACCTAGTATCGACGAAATATTGCCGACATATAGGAGGAACACCCTGGACTTGAACAGCTCCTCTTCCTCTTTATCTTGTAGGTGATCATATTTCTTCTTCCTAAAAGCTGCGGTGTGGCCGAGCTGTTCTAGGCGCTTCAGTCTGGAACCGCTCGATCGCTACGGTCGCAAGTTCGAATCCTGTCTCGGGAATGGATGTGTGTGATGTCCTTAGGTTAGTTAGGTATAAGTAGTTCTAAGTTCTAGGGGAGTGATGACCTCAGATATTAAGTCCCATAGTGCTCAAAGCCAATTTTGAATCTAAATGCTATGCTGATCTGATGTGGAGGATATCGATCACCTTTGAAACACAGGCTGTAGGTGTTCCATATCCTTTGCAAGGCTGACTCTATCAGACACCACGTGTGACCGGTGCACCGTCGTTCGAAGGACTCTCAAAGTTTGTGAAGATTTGTGGCAGCTAGATGCCTGCAAATACAGGTCTTTACGTATGGTCTTACGTTAAATGGAATGCCCTAGGAATGTTTGAATGTGGACTAGTTGTGAGGTAATTTATAGGCTAAACTAATATTCGCCGAAAGTGAGCTTAAAACGTTGTGTCTAGGAATCCTGCGTACTCCGTTCGCTAAACAAACAATCAAACAAGTCCTATTAATGAATTGTATTACCATAAGAAAAGATGCAATACTTAACTTTTGCAATTACACAGATGTGTCGCAAGCAAAGGGCGACATACAAAATAAGCAGTCTTCTTTAGTATAGACAATCGTACGTCTGTGCTACATAGAGAGTACAATCGAAATGACTAGTGTTGATGCTGCCATAGAACTCGATAATCTTGAAGCTACTATTCAACTGGGCCGTCACCAATCGGTCGCGGCGCATATGTGCTCTTCACATAGGGGCCGCTGTTGTCGCGTTGTCGCCCTGGAGGGATGTCCGGTCAGCGTGCGACTGGCTGACGTCTTCTCACAGCCATCTCTTCTCTATTGTTCCCGACTGGCGTGCTGGCGCTTAACCTTACACCAAAACATAAAAAATCGCTAGTAAGCAATACACACTGGCCGACGTTTATCTACATCTACATCCATACTCCGCAAGCCACCTGACGGTGTGTGGCGGAGGGTACCTTGAGTACCTCTATCGGTTCTCCCTTCTATTCCAGTCTCGTATTGTTCGTGGAAAGAAGGATTGTCGGTATGCCTCTGTGTGGGCTCTAATCTCTCTGACTTTATCCTCATGGTCTCTTCGCGAGATATACGTAGGAGGGAGCAATATACTGCTTGACTCTTCGGTGAAGGTATGTTCTCGAAACTTTAACAAAAGCCCGTACCGAGCTACTGAGCGTCTCTCCTGCAGAGTCTTCCACTGGAGTTTATCTATCATCTCCGTAACGCTTTCGCGATTACTAAATGATCCTGTAACGAAGCGCGCTGCTCTCCGTCGGATCTTCTCTATATCTTCTATCAACCCTATCTGGTACGGATCCCACACTGCTGAGCAGTATTCAAGCAGTGGGCGAACAAGCGTACTGCAACCTACTTCCTTTGTTTTCGGATTGCATTTCCTTAGGATTCTTCCAATGAATCTCAGTCTGGCATCTGCTTTACCAACGATCAACATTATATGATCATTCCATTTTAAATCACTCCTAATGCGTACTCCCAGTTAATTTATGGTATTAACTGCTTCCAGTTGCTGACCTGCTATTTTGTAGCTAAATGATAAAGGATCTATCTTTCTGTGTATTCGCAGCACATTGCCCTTGTCTACATTGAGATTCAATTGCCATTCCCTGCACCATGCGTCAATTCGCTGCAGATCCTCCTGCATTTCAGTACAATTTTCCATTGTTACAACCTCTCGATACACCACAGCATCATCTGCATAAAGCCTCAGTGAACTTCCGATGTCATCCACCAGGTCATTTATGTATATTGTGAATAGCAACGGTCCTATGACACTCCCCTGCGGCACACCTGAAATCACTTTTACTTCGGAAGATTTCTCTCCTTTGAGAATGACATGCTGCGTCCTGTTATCTAGGAACTCCTCAATCCAATCACACAATTGGTCTGATAGTCCATATGCTCTTACTTTGTTCATTAAATGACGTTTATGAATGATATGGGTTCGAATATCAGTGATAGGACATTCGATGATCATAGCCACCTAAGAGTTTGACAATTGTGAAACAAAAAATATTACAGCAGTTCATCCCGCACCTAGTCTATTTCCGACAGCGTAACACGTTTAACGTCACAGATGGATCACCTACGGGAGTTACAGTTATTTGTTTGAGCTAATTAGTCGATTTAACTTCCGTTACTTTCCTCCTGCCGCTCTAGTTTTCTGTTGTGCTTGGTATCGTGACTAATTATGCGGGTCACACTAGGACGTTTTTCTGAGTCGGCAGTTCTGAGTTCTTTACACAGAATGACCTGAGTACTGAATGATGTGTCGGTAATGTTACGGTGGGTCAGGCACCGGGAGGCACGCAGATTCGGACACTTCGATTAGCGATTGCTATTTGATCATGAACTGAGTTCAACAGGACTTTCCGCGTAAGATGCGGATTAGCAATAGTTTAGCACAATTCTCTTATAGAATGAGCAGTCGCTGGGAGCTGCTGTTTCAGAGAAACACCCGTGCGAAATCCGGAGTATTGCGCCAGGTGTTCCATTCACAACGGTACTTCATCTTGTGCTGGCATTGTCATGGCCTGAGGCGTTTCTCCGTAATTACCAGCTTCCGTCTCATTTTCCCAAGTATCTCTTCTAGTAATCGAAATTCTCTTTGTCTGGAATTTATAGAACCGAGTGCTGTAAGAAACATGAGCTGCTACAAATCAGGGATATTTTCAGCAAACCTTGGAACGTGTCACGGAAAGATAGATTAAACTCCCCAAAAGTAGTGTTTATAGCAGCTAGCAGAAATATTAAGTCTAGCGATATCGAAAGCGAATCCAACTTCAAAACTGCACAGACAAGAGTAACTTAGAGAAGTAATCGAATCTCTCTATCAGCCGCCAGATTCAGGATTCAGGACCATCAGTAATTGACTCTTTCTAAGGCAGCCTGATTTCGATAGTACAGAAATACGCAGATGTACGAGAATAATTGGGGATGACTTTAATACCCCTTATACAGACTAGAAATACTCCACTGCAATGTGCAAAGTAATACTGAACACATAACAAAACTCACGTTTATAAAGTGAAAGGATGTGCGCTGCGAATTATATACAAATATTCACATCACACCCTGTTGCAGGAACCTAGAACAACTTTTTTCTCTCAACGAATCATTACGGCTTCAGGAAATACCACTAGAGTGAAGCACAAATTGCTCTTTACGCACATAGCGTCTTCCAAATAGTAGACCATCACTGAAAGGAAGACTCCGTCTTCCTAGGTTTTCGGGATCGTTCGATACTTTACCACACTTCCGGCTATTAAGTAACAAGAATTTTCTCAAACGCCTGAATATGTATCTGAGCAAGGTGGTATTATCCTACTTGTTATTTTACCACATCTGATGTCAATAATACTTCTTTCTTTTTCTGATTTCTTTGCATTAGCAGCAAATGCATTACAGTTATATACACTGAAGCGCTAAAGAAACTGTTACAGGCATGCGTATTCAAATACAGAGATATGTAAACAGGCAGAACACGGCGCTACAAAAAAATGGCTCTGAGCACTATGGGACATAACTGCTGAGGTCATCAGTCCCCTAGAACTTAGAACTACTTAAACCTAACTAACCTAAGGACATAACACACATCCATGCCCGAGGCAGGATTCGAACCTGCGACCGTAGCGGTCGTGCGGTTCCAGACTGTAGCGTCTAGAACCGCTGGGCCACCCCGGTCGGCACACGGCGCTGCGATCGGCAACGCAGATATAAGACAACAAGTGTCTGTCGCAATTGTTAGATCAGTTACTGCTGCTACAATGGCAGGTTATCAAGATTTAAGTGAGTTTGAACGTCGTGTAATAGTCGGCGCACGAGCGATGGGACACAGCATCTCCGAGGTACCGGTGATGTGGGTATTTTCCCGTACGACCATTCACGAGTGTACCGTGAATACCAGGAATCAGGTAAAACATCAAATCTCCGACGTCGCTCCAACCGGAAAAAGATCCTGCAAGAAGAGACTGAAGAGAATCGATCAAATTGACAGAAGTGCAACCCTCCCGCAAATTTATGCAGATTTCAATGCTGGGCCATCAACAAGTGTCACCGTGCGAAACATTCAACAAAACATTATCAATATGGGGTTTCGGAGTCGAAGGTTCACTTATGTACCCTTGATGACCGCACGACACAGGGTTTTACTCCTCGCCTGGGCCCTTCAGTGCCGACATTGGACTGTTGATGACTGGAAACATGTTGCCTGGTCGGATGAGTTTCGTTTTAAAGTTATATCGAGCGGATGGACGTCAACGGGTATGGAGACAACCTCATGAATCCGTGGACCCAGGATGTCAGCAGGGGAATATTCAAGTTGTTGGAGGCTCTGTAATGGCGTGGGGCGTGTGCAGTTGGAGTGATATGGGACCCCCGATACGTCTAGATACGACTTTGACAGGTGACACGTACATAATCGTCCTGTCTGCTCATCTGCATCCGTTCATGTCTGTGTGCATTTCGATAGACTTGGACAACTCTAGCAGGACAATGCGACACCCCACACGTCCAGAATTGCTACAGAGTGGCTCTAGGAACACTCTTCTGAATTTAAACACTTCCGCTGGCCACCAAACTCCCAGGGATATCTGGGGTGCCTTGCAATAGCTGTTCAGAATAGATCTCCACCCCCTCGTACTCTTATGGATTTATGGACAGCCCTGCAGGATTCATGGCGCCAGTTCCCTCCAGCACTACTTCAGACATTAGTCCAGTGCATGCCACGTCGTATTGCGGCACTTCCGCGTGGTCGATGGAGCCCTACACGATATTAGGCACGTGTACCAGTTTCTTTGGATGTTTCGTGTAAAATAATTAATATCTTATTTACTCTGTATGTTAGTGAGCTTTGTTATTCACAATACTCGTATAGTTTAACGATTGATGTTGAGAATAGTATATTTAGCGTATACGGAACTATTTTATTTAAAAAATATTCATAATTTAGGATTCGTCGGAAATTACCTCACTAAAAGTTCTTTGCTCTATGATTGAGTTCGCTTATTTGGAACTCCTTATTCTCCTATTTCAAGCGGACGTGTTACTTTCATTCAAAATTTTATATTTCAAAAGTTACTTGTATTCAAAATGTTTGTGTTTCAGAACGTTCCAGTCTTGAAATATAATTGTTTTCAAAATCTAGCGTTAGGAGTTTAGTAGCCGCAACTTCTGTGCTTCCGGAAGTATAGACCTTTCCTAAAAATAACATGTTAGTTCGTTGATCATTCCTATTTGAAAATTTCATATTCTAAAAACTGACTGGCACAATCAGAGAATCTCCGAGTACGTTAAAACTTCCCTCCCAAAAAAAAGCACCTATTATTTTGCCATTTTCTAACGATACAGCTTTTGTTTAAACAGATATGCATCACTACTGTATCATTCGCTTTTACTAGCTTTTATATAATGTTAGACCACTGTCTGGGGCATTCCAGAAACGTTTTCGCTGATCATCGGTCCTCGGTTCGAAGCGTAACTCATCAGTGAAGACAGTTCTACTCCATTCGATGGGATTACAGTCCGAAGATGTGTCTAGAGGCGCCCCAGACAGCGGTGGGATACCAACCTGACTGTCACCCTCCATTCAGTCCCCCAAACATGAATTATGGTCTAGGGTGCCATTTCCTTTCATAGCAGGATCCATTTTGTTGTCATCCTCGGTTCTCTTACAGCACAGCGATACGTCTACGATATTCTACGACCCGGTTTGTTGCCCTTCATCGCAAGCCATCCATGGCTCAACATTTCAGCAAAATAATACCCGCACGCACACAGCGAGAGTTTCTACTGCTTGTCTTCGTGCTAGCCAAACCATACCTTGGCCAGCAAGGTCGCCGTATCTCTGCCCAGCTGAGAACGTTTGGAGCATTGCCGGCTGGACCCTCCAACGAGCTCCGGATTTTGACGATCTAATGCACCAATTAGACAGAATTTGGCACGATATTCCTCTGGAGGACATCCAGCAACTCTGTCAATCAGTACCAAGCCGAATACCTGCTTACGTAAGGGCCAGAGGTGCACCAACGCGTTATTAACTAGCTCCATTTGTGAATCGATTCCTCTATAATGAATCCTTCAATTTTTCTGACATTGTAATCATTTGTTTGTCTGTACATGTATATCACATCTACCAATTCCCATTCGGATAATTCCTTCGCGGTGCGTCTTTTTTGTGCTCATTTTGACAGAAGACATTGAAATATCTCGAAAATTATACATCGGATAAAAAAAAGTTACAATTCCAATTTGTTTGTTTCGGAAGGGGACATCCAATGATACCACACTCGACCTCCCACCCCACCCCGTGCGTGGGTAGTGGGGGACAACTTCGAGATATACAATGGGAACCCGCGTTTTTTGTTGTAGATAGTGATTATGCGGCAATATATACATACGTTTCGTCTTAAGCATTTTTTTTCCGTTGCCCCACAGATGGTGCTGTAATCTGAGGAAGAGAAATGGGTACATAATGGTAATTTACGGCATACTATACAGAGTACGCGAAAGAACTTGCCCCCCTTCTAACAGCCGCGTGCCGCAAGTCTCTAGAGGAACGGAAGGTTCCAAATGATTGGAAAAGAGCACAGGTAGTCCCAGTCTTCAAGAACGGTCGTCGAGCAGATGCGCAAAACTATAGACCTATATCTCTGACGACGATCTGTTGTAGAATTTTAGAACATGTTTTTTGCTCTAGTATCATGTCGTTTTTGGAAACTCAGAATCTACTATGTAGGAATCAACATGGATTCCGGAAACAGCGATCGTGTGAGACCCAACTCGCTTTATTTGTTCATGAGACCCAGAAAATATTAGATACAGGCTCCCAGGTAGATGCTATTTTTCTTGACTTCCGGAAGGCATTCGATACAGTTCCGCACTGTCGCCTGATAAACAAAGTAAGAGCCTACGGAATATCAGACCAGCTGTGTGGCTGGATTGAAGAGTTTTTAGCAAACAGAACACAGCATGTTGTTATCAACGGAGAGACGTCTACAGACGTTAAAGTAACCTCTGGCGTGCCACAGGGGAGTGTTATGGGACCATTGCTTTTCACAATATATATAAATGACCTAGTAGATAGTGTCGGAAGTTCCATGCGGCTTTTCGCGGATGATGCTGTAGTACACAGAGAAGTTGCAGCATTAGAAAATTGTAGCGAAATGCAGGAAGAACTGCAGCGGATAGGCACTTGGTGCAGGGAGTGGCAACTGACCCTTAACATAGACAAATGTAATGTATTGCGAATACATAGAAAGAAGGATCCTTTATTGTATGATTATATGATAGCGGAACAAACACTGGTAGCAGTTACTTCTGTAAAATATCTGGGAGTATGCGTGCGGAACGATTTGAAGTGGAATGATCATATAAAATTAATTGTTGGTAAGGCGGGTACTTGGTTGAGATTCATTGGGAGAGTCCTTAGAAAATGTAGTCCATCAACAAAGGAGGTGGCTTACAAAACACTCGTTCTACCTATACTTGAGTATTGCTCATCAGTGTGGGATCCGTACCAGATCGGGTTGACGGAGGAGATAGAGAAGATCCAAAGAAGAGCGGCGCGTTTCGTCATAGGGTTATTTGGTAACCGTGATAGCGTTACGGAGATGTTTAGCAAACTCAAGTGGCAGACTCTGCAAGAGAGGCGCTCTGCATCGCGGTGTAGCTTGCTCGCCAGGTTTCGAGAGTGTGCGTTTCTGGATGAGGTATCGAATATATTGCTTCCCCCTACTTATACCTCCCGAGGAGATCACGAATGTAAAATCAGAGAGATTAGAGCGCGCATGGAGGCTTTCAGACAGTCGTTCTTCCCGCGAACCATACGCGACTGGAACAGGAAAGGGAGGTAATGACAGTGGCACGTAAAGTGCCCTCCGTCACACACCGTTGGGTGGCTTGCGGAGTATAAATGTAGATGTAGATGTAGAATGGCCCTTGAATATCCAATGGCATGTGGGGCCCCATCTCCATGCTGCAAGGGTAGATCGGGCCAGTATTTCATAACTTCTAATTGGAAACTCCATTCGCGACTTTGTATTCCTCCGGCATATCGAACAAGGGCCTATTCGACGCGCCGCTGTTGCCGTGGACCGAGGTGAACTTTACTATACTCTTCCAATTAGAGTTAAGTGTTCAAACGTAGTACCCCAACTTCAACACACTTAGTGATCCGCTTTTCAAATGACCGTACACAGGAAAGAGGCATATCTGCGGGAATGTCAGGACAGGCTTTTCTGATGCGGTCGACTATGTCTTCACGGCCTATTGGCACCTGTTGGTACTCCTTATCTTTTAAATATCGCCACGAAAAGAAATCCAGCGACGTCAAAGCCAGCGACCTACTAGGCCAGTTAATAGGGCCACTTCTGCCGGTCCACCGACCAGTGTAAACATGGTCTTACACCGCTCGTATTTCTACTGCGTAATGCGCTGGTAACCGTCATGCTGAAACTACATACGTTGTCGAACGTCCAGGGCAACATCTTCCAGTAGTACCGATAGTTCCTATTCCAAAAACGTTCAATATTTTCGTCCATTCCACGTGCCGTCGATACAATACGGATCAATTACTTTGTTCCCCATAATGCCACAACATGCCGTAACCTATCAAGGACGTTGATTGTCTACACTCTAGTAATGCATGTTATACCGGTTAGCACTGCCGAGGTCTGTGAATGTAGACTCATCGGAAAATAGTAACCTGGCAAAGAACGTGCGCGTCGTTCGCATTTGTTGACGTGTCCATTCACAAAACACTACCCGGTTATGGAAATCAGCGGCATGAAGTTCTTGATGCAGTGACACGTGGTATGGATGATACTTATGACGATGCAGTATTGTGCCAGTATTACCTACGGGCGCTTATCTGTGGGTTGTGGTGCACTGCCACTAGTACAGATATTTCATTAGTTTCATCTGTAACACGTTTGCTTCGTTTCCTCTGCAGGTCTAAACGCTGCCATCAAACATAAAGGCGTTCACAACCTTGTAAAATAACGAACGGAGCTAGCTTTCTCTGGAAAACGCTTGTTATAGGAGGCAACAGCAGCCTCCGTGATCAGGATCATTTCAATTTTTTCTTCAATGGTTGCAACATTCATCGTCCACTTGCTCGTTTGTTCTCCAAATTATAGGTAGGTGTGCAGGCAATAGACACTGGGCTAGTATTGTAATATTTAGAGCCACTATCTGTTCTACGCCTGCAGGATACTTGAGCTCCGGTAGCAGTCTACTGCCTGCTATGATGCGTCGTAGTTCACTACACGGCCAAGGTGTCGCGTCTAGTTGCGAATGTGGTTTCCAATTAGAAAATACTGGCCGGTCCTATTCTCGTAGCATGGAGGGGAGGGGGCACATGCCATTGGATATTCAAAGGCCACTGAGTACCATGGCGCAAATTATGATTGTGTACCCATTTCTGTTCCTCAGATTACAGAGCCATCTATGGTGAAACGAAGAAACTGCTACAGAAAAAAACATATGTAGATATTGCCGTAGAATCGCAATCTGTAATAAGAAACTGGGGTTCCACATTGAAGATTTCAAAATTGCACCGCGCCACCCACGCACGAGGTGAGGTGGTGGGTCGAGTGTAGTATCACTGAGTCTCCCCCTCCCAGACAAACAAATTGGAATTATAACTTTTTTTATCTGATGTGTATTTTTCGAGATATTTCGATGTCTTCAGTGAAAATAAACACCCTATATATTATATCAGGTGTTTCAGAAATAAGTATAGAATTTTTGTGGGATCGTAGGTTGGATATAGGCACTCATTGTAAGTATACGAATATGAGGTCGTTGACGCATACTTACGATGGTAGGCTATCTCAGAATGTTATCGGTCGGCCTGGGGTGTGGTAACCAAATGTTCAAATGTGTGTGAATTTCTAAGGGACCAAGCAGCTGAGGTCATGGGTCCCTAGACTTACACAGTATTTAAACTAAGTTAAACTGAATTATGCTAGGAACAACACATACACACCAATGCCCGAGGGAGGACTCGAGCCTCCGGTGGGAGGGGGCGCACAGTCCGTTACATGGCGCCTCAAACCACGCGGCCGTGTGATAACCGGCAGTACGTATGGAAAACTTTGGATGTCAAGTGTCATTTGTTTTTATTAGTACCCGCGTCCTAACGAGGAAACTTTGTATTACTTCTCTTTGTCATTCATTGCTGTGTACCTGCAGTGAGCTTAATTTGCATACTTCGCTTCCACCTCAACTTAATTCGTAATCAAGTATTGTACCAAAGGTAAGATATTGTGTTATGGAACAAGGGAATGCACTTGCAAATGTAAAAAGATAGTTTACTGTGTGTTCTCATGCGTAGGACATGCAATGATTCCACGTGAAATGAACTTGCACATCCACTTGGCCTTTGCTGCTGCAGGAATATGGAAGGAGCACGGCGTTTGTACACAGAACGTTATCCAAACAGACGAATACCAAGTCAGAGAACATTTGTTGCCGTGGATCGTCGTCTCCGTGAACGGGGCACATTAGAGGGAAATTTCCATGCTCGACGTCGCCCACAGAGTGATGGCAATCCTGCTTTCGAGGAACGAGCACTACAAATGTTCGGCAGTCCTTCAGGTAGTATACGATCCGTTGCTCATGCTGTAAATGCTAGTTCCAGCAACGTTAAGAGAACTCTACGTGATGTTTATCGTCATACCAACGAGTTGTGTAAGGAACAGGAACTTCTGCCTACTGGTTTTCCAATTCGGAACACTTTTGCGTAGTATTTTTGCAGGAAACAATGCTAAGCCCCGACTTCGCAAACGTTGTTCTGTAGATTGATGAATCGACTTTCACCCTATAAGAAACGTTCAACAAAAGAAGCTCCCATGTGTGGTCTCACGAAAATCCTCAAGGTGCGGCTGTCCACTATTTTCAGGAACGATTCGCAACCAAGTAGTGAGGTCTTACATTATTCAACACCGCCTATCTGGTCGTGTTTACCGCTTATTTCTCGACCACATACTTCCCGGTCTTCTCGAAGATGTGCTGCATCGAACCAGAAAACGAATGTTCTTCCATCACGATGGTGCACTTCACAAATGCAGTGAGGAGATTCTTGGAACAGACAATACCCTGAACGCTGGACTGGAGGTAATGGACCTGTTCACTGGCCTGAAAGATCCCCCAATCTCACAGCACTTGATTTTTATCTTTGGAGCCACGTGAAGGCTCTTGCGCATCAAACTCCTGTAGACACTGTAGAAGAACTCGTTGCTCGAATTGCTGTTGCTGCAGGAGACGTCCCAGATGAATCCATTGCAACATTACCCAGTGTCCACCTTTCCGTGATTTGACGCTTGAGCTATACTGCCAAGTCAGTGGCGCACATTCCAGTATTTAATACAGTAATAACAATGTACAGTGGTGTTTGCTCCAAGCAAAGCGAATGACTTTGGCGTTGTCTTCGCTCTAGCTATGACTCAGAGACCCCATGTAGGTCATTCAAAATCACTGCCTGTATCCAATCTATCATCCCACAGAACGTATGTACGTATTTCTGAAACACCCGGTATTACTATTGAGCTGATCATGTGAATTGCGTCGTAACAATAAATATGACTGGACTGAAAAAGGAAAAAGCGATTCTATGTTGCTTCATTATTAATTGTTTGTATTACTTAACATTCATCAGGAGCAGATTAGATTGATGAAATTCCATGAGACTCAGGATGCACCAAACAGGTCGGTGACGTAACAAGTGGTTAAAATAATTTTTTACACATTTTCTCTGAGAGAACCATTCTGCGTGATTAGATAGCAAATGTTCAATACAAATAAAACTAGTATCGGGTGTGCCTCCAGGCAGAGTGATAACTATTTTCCATGTGTGTTAACGACTCTTCACATACACTCCCCATCACACTCAAAATTATCACTCATGATGTTTTCGAGAGGAAAGTAAATCACTGGGCGGTTTTGGAACAATGTAAAACGACTTGACAGTATTTTCACCTGATAAACTGAGTGTCACCTTTCCTTAAGTGCGAATAAATGCTACGTAGATCATGTATATAAACGAGAGCAATGTATCGGCAGTACCAGTCAACAACTCCAAATCATTAATACGGGAAGCAAATGGATGACTTGTAACAATGAGGCAGAACATTATGACCACCTGCCTAAAAGCGTGTTGGTCTGTCCTTGAAACGCAGTGACAGCGATTCTGCATGACAAGGATTCGACAAGTTCTTGGTAGGTTTCTAGACGTACGTGGCAGTAAATGTCTACTCACGGGTGACGCAATTCCCGGAGATTACGGGCCGGTGGTTTGTGGGCGACTGCTGGCGCCCGATAGCGTCCTAGTTGAGTTCCATCGCGTTCAGATCAGGCGATTTTGCTGAGCAAATCATAAATGTGAGTGATCTGTCTTGCTTCTAATGTCTACTGTAGTACGATTCTGGCCGTGTGACACTAGCAGTTAACACTCTGGAAGACACCATCGTAGTCGGGGAAGACATCAATGATAAAGGGAATGCACAATTATGTTCACATAATCCACAGCCGTCATGGTGCAACCCATTATTACCAAAGGTCTCATGTGATCCAGGTGATGTCCCTCGTATCATGTGACGGCATAAGGAAAATCTATAATCGGGACGGAGACGGGTGGATACTCGTTATAGTGATGATACGTGGCGCAGGTGGAGAAATCCGTTGACACAAGCGACTTTGACAAAGGGCAGGGAACTAAAATCATGGAAATGGCGAAACTGATTGGCTGTTCGCGTGCTTATGACTTAAGCTTTTAGGGAAGATTGTCGAAGGACGGTGAAACCGCGAGCAGGCAAGGTGTGGGCGTCCACACCTCATCACAAGAGACTTCTAACCACGTTGCCTGCCTATGTTGCGACTGGATTCGTGATTTCCCTTCAGAAAGATCATAGGGCCTAGTACGTACTAATCGAAGGGAAATCATCGAGGCTATTGTGTAACAAGCGAGAATCAGCCACTCTTCAGTTTTCAGTATCTTGCACTGTGTTGACCAAGCAAGTGTTATAGGCTGCCTGCTCCTCCTCATCTACATAAACGATTTAGGAGACAATCTGAGCACGCCTCTTAATTTGTTTGCAGATTATGCTGTCATTTACCGTTTAGTAAAGTCATTGGAAGAGCGAAACCAGTTGCAAAATGACTTAGATACGATGTATGTGTGGTGCGAGAAGCGGCAATTGTCTCTCAATAAGGAAAAGTATTAGGTCACACACATGAACGAAAAAAGAAGTTCTTTAAATTTCGGTCACACGATTAATCGCACAAATTTAAAGGATGTCAGTTCGGATAAATACCTCGGAATTATAATTACGAACAACTTAAATTGGAACGATAACATAGATAATGTTGTGGGGAAGGCGAACCTAAGAGTACGTGTAACTGACAGAGCAGTTAGAAGATGCAATAGGTATACTAAAGAGACTGCCTAAAATACGCTTGTTCGTCCTCTGCTAAAACATTACTGTACGCTATGGGATCCTTACCCGTTAGGACTGACGGAGGACATCGAAAAAGTCCAAAAAAAGACAACTCGTTTTATATTATCTCGAAATAGGCGAAAAGTGTCACGGATATGATAAGTGAGTTGGGATGCCAGTCACTAAAACAAAGGCGTTTCGTGTTGAGGTGAGATCTTTTCACGAAACTTCAATCGCCAACTTTCTCCTCTGAATGTGAAATCATTTTACTGTCACAAACTTACATGGGGAGAAATGATCATCGTAATATAATACGAGCGATCAGAGTTCATACAGAAATATTTAAGGGTCCATTTTTCCAACACGCTGTTAGAGAGTGGAACACTAGAGAAACAGTCTAAGGTGGTTCGAAGAACCCTCTACCAGGCAGTGTGAACTGCAGAGCAGTCTTGTGGTTCAAATGGCTCTGAGCACTATGGGACTTAACAACTTAGGTCATCAGTCCCCTAGAACTTAGAACTACTTAAACCTAACTAACCTAAGGACAGCACACACATCCATGCCCGAGGCAGGATTCGAACCTGCGACCGTAGCAGTCGCGCGGTTCCGGACTGAAGCGCTTAGAACCGCTCGGCCACCGTGGCCGGCAGAGCAGTCTTGTAGATGTAGATGTCGAAGGGGTCACAGGCTTGCCCGCTCTGCAAACCAAGATAGGCGGTGACCTGTGGCAGATCTGACGACAGTGTACAGTGCTAGTACAATCGCAATTGTTTCGGAGCATACCGTTCAGCGCCCATTTTTGAACATGGAACTCCGCAGAAGAGGAGCGCTTTGGGTTCCCAAGTTGACCCACTGACATCGTCAGTTTCGACTGGAGTCCCACGGGGCCACTGAGACTGGATGGTGGATCTGTGTAAACGTGTCGCCTGTTCGGATGAATTACTTTTCTAGTTACGAAAGGTCGATGGCCTGTGCGGTTACGTCGTCTTCCGCTCGAACTGCTGTTCGAAACATACAAAGCACCACTGACACAGGCCAGTGCGGGCATTATCATGCTATGGGGAACGCTCTCAAGGCGACCAATGGTAGTAATTTAAGGCGCCATGACAGTTGTGGACTAAGTGAATGGGTGTGAGCAGTGGCGGAACACGTTGGGCGTTGATCTTTGTTGTGTTCAGTTAGTCGTGCAAGACCTTGGAAATTAAACCGTGACTGAATGTCTCTTTTTCCACAATAGTCTCAATTCTGATACGCTGGCCTTCGAGTACCAGTGTCTTCACTTCTCTTGAGATTCTTAGTTCTTCGCAGAGAATGGTCTGCCACTCCGTTCTACGTCATTCGGATGTGTTTGACCTTACTGAAAACTTTGCCCCGCCTAACCATCGTATTATATGATAGTACGCTTTGACCAATTCACCTTGGACTGTTGCACCAATGTTTTCCTTCAAATGCAGAAAATAAATATTACTGGATATTCCACTTTATCAGTAAGCTGCGTGGTTTTGCTTTGGTAGCTCCATCAGCATACTACGGTTTTGTGTCGCTGAGATGTCATCAAGTACCAGAAGAACTGACATGTATGTGCAAAAAGAAACTAAGAATTAATTACGTAACTACATTTTAGAGGTGAGAATTAAAGATTTATTTTACTCCTCAGATACAGGGTGAGGCAGCTAAGACAGGCCACCCCAAATACATCCAGAATGAATAAGTACATCGAGGTAAGGTTTTCCTCAGGCTATAAGAGACAAAATGGCGAATTTCCTAAGGGCCGCAAGTAATTTTATCATTTACAATCTGATACTTCTTTATAATTGAACTACGTAATGTTTTTTGTGGCATTTGTACGAAGCGTCTCAGAGAACGTCAACGACATAACGTTTATGTGACTTGACCAAATACACCGCCCAGTCACATTATTGTGACCACCTGTCACAAGCCTGAATAACTACCTACTACAGAGCGGACCGCTGCGAGACGTAAAAGGAGACAGTCAGTGACGTTCTGGAAGGTACCGATAGGGATGAGGAGTCATGGCGATTTCACAGCCGTCGTTCACGCGAGCTAGTCTAGGTTTCACAGATGAGGCTTCATGGCGCGAACATCCCTATCGAGGTTGTCCCATAGATACTCGATTGGGTTTAAATTCGGGGAGTTTGATGGCCGGGGGAGTACGGTAAATTAATCGTGGTTCTCTTCGAACAGCCAGCCGGTGTGGCCGAGCGGTTAAAGGCGCTACAGTCTGGAACCGCACGACCGCTACGGTCGCAGGTTCGAATCCTGCCTCGGGCATGGATGTGTGTGATGTCCTTAGGTTAGTTAGGTTTAAGTAGTTCTAAGTTCTAGGGGACTTATGACCACAGCAGTTGAGTCCCATAGTGCTCAGAGCCATTTGAACCATTTCTCTTCGAACAATGCACGTACTCTGCGAGCAGTGTGACACGTCACGTTGTCCTACTGGTAGATGCCAAAATTGTTCAAATGGCTCTGAGCACTATGGGACTTAACATCTGAGGTCATCAGTCCCCTGTTCGCCCCTGGTAGCTGAGTGGTCAGCCTGATAGAACGTCAATCCTATGGGCCCGGGTTCGAGTCCCGGCTGGGTCGGAGATTATCTTCGCTCAGGGACTGGGTGTTGAGTTGTCCTAATCATCATCATTTCATCCCCATCGACGCGTAGGTCACCGAAGTGGCGTCAAAAAATGGCTCTGAGCACTATGCGACTTAACTTCTGAGGTCATCAGCCGCCTAGAACTTAGAACTAATTAAACCTAACTAACCTAAGGACATCACACACATCCATGCCCGAGGCAGGATTCGAACCTGCGACCGTAGCGGTCGCTCGGCTCCAGACTGCAGCGCCTAGAACCGCACGGCCACTCCGGCCGGCCGAGTGGCGTCAAATCGAAAGACCTGCACCAGGCGAACGGTCTACCCGACGGGAGGCCCTCGCCACACGCCATTATTATTATCAGTCCCCTAGAACGTAGAACTACTTAAACCTGACGAACCTAAAGACATCACACACAACCATGCCCGAGGCAGGATTCGAACCTGCGACGGTAGCGGTCGCGCGGTTCCAGACAGAAGCGTCTAGAACCGCTCGGCGGTATACGCCATCGTACCTAGAGAAAACAAACTGCATTTAAGGGGGAAACAGTCACCAAGGATAGATGCGTGCTGGTGTTGAACCATAGTGCCTCCCAGAACGGAGAGGTCACCCAGGCAATGCCACAAAACATTCCCCATACCATAATGTTACCTCCTGCGGCCTCGATCCTTCCCACGATTGTTGCACGGTGTTTGGTTTCAGACGTTTCACGGCGTACACACCCACGATCATTTATCCGATTGAGCATAAAACGAGATACATCTGAGAAGGCCACCTGTCGCCATTCAGTGGATGGCCAGTTGCCGTATTGTCTTGCAAATTCCAGCTTTCGTCGCCGATGTACAGCAGTCAGCATGGCTCCATGAACCAGGCACCTGCTGTGCAGGCACATCAGCAGCAGCATTTGCTGAACAGTCGTTGAGGAAACACTGTTGGTAGCCCCTTGTTTCATCTGAGCGGTCAGTTGTTCAACAGTTGCACGTCTACTCGCCCGTACACATTTTCGCAGCCGTCGTTCATCCCTGTCGTCTATAGCCCGTGAAGAACCACAGTTGTCTCGCACCGGCTTTGGATGAAGCACCATTTTGCCATACACTGTATACTTTTAGCCACGGCGGCACTCGAACTGTTAACAAACTTAACCGTTTCGGAAATGCTTCCACCACTGGAGCCAAAGCCAATGCTCACGCCCTTTTGGACGTCAGATAAACCGCTCTGTTTTCGCATTGCGACAACGACTGCACTGTTTTCCGTATCCTCTGACACGCTTTATATACCCTCTACTACTAATGATGGCACCTGCGTGTGGTTACAAAAATTACAAAAAAAAAGAAAAAACAAAGTCGGTGCTGTAGTTTGGCGACACACACATCAAAAAAGTTTTGCATCACCCCGGTTCTTAGAACTCCTGAAAATAGACGTTGACTGTGGATATTGTATCACAGACACAGACCCTTTGACTGTTCGGAGATGTCACCAAACCCGCCCAAAGATGTAAACAACCATGCATGAGCAGCAAGTATTAGACGGAGAGTGTCCGACAGCCGATCAATTCCAGTCATTCACCAGGAAGGAGGTACACGACTCGTGTTGTCTATAGGGTGAAAAGTATTTAAACCGACAAACTCTGGGAGGATGTAGGGGACATCAAAACAAATAATTTTCCCTAATGTCATTTTTTCCTACGAGGATTATTTAAACCGTTGGAGGCCGTATTATGCTCTTCAGTTGATGGAGGCCGTATTACGATCTTCAGTTGTAGGCAACTGCTGTCAACCAGTGTAGTAGTGCATTGTCTCTGTTTTCTAATGAAGCGATACACCTGGAGTGAGTACACTGATATGGTTGGTGCGTACTACATAGCGCACCACAACGGACGAGCTGCACAGCGGGTTTATCAACAACAATATCCTAATCGCCGTATCCCGCATCATACGACCTTTGATGCTGTGTACCAACGTCTGCGTGAGACCTGGTCATTTAGCAGATTACCTAGACATGGATACCGTCGCACGGTAAGAAAGCTGCAATTTGATGAAGCTGTCTTGCAACACGTGGAGCGGGATCCTTCAGTCAGCACTCGTGCAGTTGCACGTCACATGGGGACGAATCAGACGAATGTAAGAACAGTCCTTCGAGAGCAATTGTTACGTCCATTTCACTTACAGCGTGTCCACAACCTGGAACCAGTTGATTATGCACCCAGAACACAGTTTTCGCAGTGGTACCTGGAACAGTGTGAAATACATCCTACATTTCCATCCTCTGTGTTGTTTACCAATGAAGCAACGTTCGGGCGTGATGGAGTCTTCAACATGCACAATTCGCATGTTTGGAGTGAGGATAACTCACATGCCACAGTTACTAGCGCTCATCAAGTGCGGTTCTTCGTTAATGTGTGGGTCGGTGTGGTTGAAGACTGTATAATTGGACTGTATCTGCTAGCTAGTTGTTGTCTCTTGATCATAAACAAATGGAAAAGTGTTTGTTGATTTAATTAATTTGCCGCCAGAGAAATCTTCCCCTACCGGTTTAAATATTCCTCATAGGAAAAAATGACATTGGGGAAAAATATTTGTTTTGATGTCCCCTAAAACCTCCCAGAGTTTGTCGGTTTAAATACTTTTCACCCGCTATGGTTCAACCATGCATAGACGGTCAATACCGCGGTTCGATCGCGTCGGAACTGTTACTTTGTAGCCGGCCGGTGTGGCCGTGCGGTTCTAGGCGCTTCAGTCTGGAACCGTGTGACCGCTACGGTCGCAGGTTCGAATCCTGCCTCGGGCATGGATGTGTGTGATGTCCTTAGGTTAGTTAGGTTTAAGTAGTTCTAAGTTCTAGGACATTGCTCGACTAGAGTTGCCAGCATGTTCTCCAGACATGAACGATATCGAACATGGCTAGGATAGATTGAAAAGGGCTGTTTATTGACGACGTGACCTACCAACCACTCTGAGGGATCTACGCCGAATCGCCGTTGAGGAGTGAGGCAATCTGGACCAACAATGCCTTGACGAACTTGTGGATAGAATGCTACGACGAATACAGGCATGCATCAGTGCAAGAGGACGTCCTACTGGGTGTTAGAGGCACCGGTGTGTACAGTAATCTGGACCTCCACCTCTGAAGGTCTCGCTGTATGGTGGTACAACAGGCAATGTGTGGTTTTCATGAGCAATAAAAAGGACGGAAATGATGTTTATGTTGATCTCTATTCTAGTTTTCTTTATTGGTTCCAGAACTCTCGGAACCGAAGTGATTAAAAAAAATTTTTATGTTTGTATAAACAATAAAACTTACTTGAGGAAATTCTCCATATTGTCCACTACAACTTGGCGGAAACCACAACTCGATATATTTATTCATTCTGGATATATTTGGGATGGCCTGACTTAGTTGCCTCACCACGTATAAAGGAAACCGAAAGACGAATATTGGAAAAACAGTAGTTCCGAACGTCATATTATCCAATCACGTTATTATAAGCACAGAGATGAGGACATCCTATTTCAAGGACTCAAAACTATTCTTATAGACAAATTGCACGCTATACGTTACCTCCTTAGAAAATACCTGAATGTTCGAACGAGCATCCTTTGAAATACCGAACTTGTTAATATTTAATGTCCAGTAGGTAATGTGCTCATTAAAGAAGAAACAAAATCATTCATATTTGAATCGATATGATAAGCGGAAGTGGCTAAGCAAGTAGTAGTCGTGGATTATCTGTACAACTGAAATGATGAAACCCACAATTTATAACAATGAATGGACAGCTGGAAGAAGCGCGTGAAGTGTCTTTGTGAAAAAAAATAGGTGCGCGTTATAGCTTCCTTGCAAGGAGAGCGCTGCAAATCTCTGTTCTGTTCGTTTTGGCGAGAGCCACTAGGATGTACTGCCGACACACAGCACTTTCCGGATCGATTGGGGTTGCGATTGTCCCAGGACGATAATGACCGACCGCTGTCCATGACAAACAGCGGGCTCTGCAATTAGTTTATTTGCCTGCGAAAGCACATTCGCCAGTTCCACAACTGACAGATAACGACTGGTCAATTGATGTGAGGCTGTGTGTCTTGTATTCCCTAAAAGCCGAACACCACAACGCGATATATGGGTATTAGCTAGTTAATTACATTTCCGTAGTTCGCATGTCCGTACTGTTGATGTTGGATGATTCAAAAATTTTACAGACGCTAATTATGATTGGTTGCACTTTATGTGTGAACTTGTGCTACCAAGAGCGGTGTACGTGGTATTAGTCGACCACAATATTACTGCAGTGGCAGTGAGGACACTTCGGTCGGCTTATCGTGAGTTTTTATCTTGATTTGTAACGAGGACACGCTGAACCACTTGACAACATATGCAAAAATGTCCTGAAACCATTCACACTGCGATGTATTTTCCTCAACCACAACTATACTTGTTTACTGTAACGTCATCGCACTTTTCCGATAACGAGCACGGGAGGTCAAGTGCAATGTTATCCTAGTCGAATATTACGTTCAGAAAATGAGTTCCCTTTGTGTTTCTTTTGGTGGCAGCGCTCTAATCGCAGTTCGGCGCATGCGGTTTTGTTGCTTTCAGTTAAGGAGAAAAAGACGACACCATTTTGAGTTCTCTGTGAGTTATTTATTCTATATAGTGTTTGTTTAAAACGGTGAAGTCGATTGAAAATCCCGTTGCTTATGTGATTAGATCAGTCGTTCGTTTCCTGAATGCGAAGAACACTAAACCAGTAGACATTCGTCGAAATAACTGAAAGATTTTTGGAGAAAATGCAATGAGTTATTCAACGATAAGGCGACGCGTCTGATGTTCAATGAAGAACGTGATCAAGTGCACGATGACGAACGAAGTAGGTGTTCATGTTTAGTTAATGAAGAGTTGGTTCGTGCAACTAAAGAGCTCGTAAAGGAAAGCCGTAGGTTTAGAGTATCCGATCTTTCTAAGAACTTTCCGCAAATTTCAAGACAACTTCTTCATGAAATTGTTTCTGAAAAACTGAATTTTCGAAAACAGTCTGCTCATTAGGTGCTAAAAACTCTAACAAATCTACACAGAAAACAGCATCTGAGAAGTTCACTTGACTTTTTGATATGTTACAGCAAAGACTGCCTTGATTTTCTAAGCTAGTGACCTAGGGTGACCCTTGGGTCGCTTATGAAACCTCTCAACCAAAACGATAACGAATGGAATAGACACACACTGCGTCGCAAGTAAAAATTAAAGCCAATCAAATGCTGACATCTCGAAAAGTCATGTGCACAGTCTTTTGGGATAGAAACGGCTTTCTAATGGAGTATTTATTTTACCGAGAGGTGAGACAGTCAATGCAAATATCTATTGTGAGACGATAATGAATCTGCGTCGCCCAAAGCAGAATAAGCGCCACATAAAGCTTGAAAACGGTGTTGTTTTGATTCATGACAATGGTTCAAATGGCTCAGAGCACTATGGGACTTAACTTCTGAGGTCATCAGTCCCCTAGAACTTAGAACTACTTAAACCTAACTAACCTAAGGACATCACACACATCCATGCCCGAGGCAGGATTCGAACCTGCGACCGTAGCGGTCTCGCGGTTCCAGACTGAAGCGCCTAGAACCCTCGGCCACACCGGCCGGCTTCATGACTATGTCCGACCTCACTCCGCAAACGAAACTTGACAGAAGACAGTAATGCTTGAAGAAGGACGTAGAGACGATTTCTGAATGGTACAGGAACTGGCGGTTGATACTAAACGTAAATAAATGTAACATATTCCGCATACATAGGAAAAGAAACCCACTACTCTGCATCTACAGTACTGATGATAAATTGATGTAAATAGCAACCACCGTAAAATTTTTGGAGTATCTTCTGAAGTAACCGTAAGTGGAACTACCATAGAAAAGAAACTGTTGGGAAAGCAAATACGAGACTGAGATCCATAGGAAGAATCTGAAGGAAATGTAATTCATCCACTAAAGAAGTGGCTTACAAGGCGCTTGTTCGACTGGCTCTTGAGTCTTGTTCAGTCATCTGAGACCTTTGACCGGTAGTACTGATAGAAGAGGTGGACAATATCCAACGAAGGACGTCGCGTTTCGTCACGGCCTTGTTGAGACGGCGTGACAGCGTTTCAGAGATACTCACCAGACTCCGGTAGCAGAGGCTACAAGAAAGATGTCGCGCATTGTGAAGAGGTTTACTATTGAAACCTCGGGAGAGTTCTTTCCGGAATGAGTCGGACAACATATTGCTTCTTCCCACGTCGGTCTCACGAAATGACCACAGCGAGAAAATTAGAGGAATTGGAGCTAATACAGTGGCTTACAGACAATCGTTCTTCCTAGGCACCATTCGCAAATGGAACATGGAAATGGGATCAGTTAATGGTGTCAGAATTACCCTGGGCCACACACCGTCAGGTGTGCGGACTGTTGATGCAGATGTAGACAACTTGTACGAAACTTTGGAAGGCAGTTTGACCGTTCGTCCTCAGTAACTTCATTTAACATCTGGAAGGTTCCTTGGTGGTAACAAATTCAACAACGATGACGACGTCAAAGCACAGGTTACCGCATGGTTGACAACAAAGGCGGTAACGCTCTATGAGTTTGGCACACAAAAACTTGTACCACGCTGTGACAAATGCCTAAAAAATTGAGGGATGTATGTAGGAAGATAGGTTAAAATTTGTAGTTTCTTTCAGACGACTTTCCATGGTGTTAATTGTATTGTTGTGAAAGGGTACTGATGCTGAAATTTGTATGTGAACTGCAGAACCATTTGAAAATGGCTACAGTGGTAAAAATTGAAATAGTGTGTCCAGAAGGAAATAAAGTATCAGTCAAATGACTAAAACACTACCAAACAGACAATTTAATGTAAATGTGATTGTACACGAAGAACCCCATTTTAAATTTTCATGTTGCTGTTTCTCGGATAATTTATACGTTGGTATACGTCTGAGAATTTTATGGTTGCGTATTTCATTCACTTTTTATTCAAATATATGTAAGCAGCTAGCGACACACTTCAAAATATCGTAATCATTAGGTCGCTTTTAACGTATGACTAGTTTTAAGACACATCTACGCATTTCTTACCTGCTAGACAGCAAAAATAAGCCATATAATCAACTTCCATAAGACATATAATTAGTGTTGACGCAATCTATAACTTCAGCTGAAAAAATGTTAATATTCATCATTTGTTTGACCTTAGGACTGATAGAGAGTAATACTCAGCGCTCCGTTGCACAAAACAAGCCAAAGGTCCCTCCTGCGTCGATCTAGATGATGAGCACTCCATGCTATTTGACCAGTCATCGCTGAGTAAGGGTTTTACGAACCTGGGACCGGAAATTGGGGTTGTTAATGGCCATAATTCTTCTGTAAGCGTTGATTCTAGTCCTTTTTCAGCCGCCGACGTGTTACGCGACTGTGAAACGGTGTGTGATAGGGAATGGTGTTCTCAGCTTAACGGTGAGGTCGCGAGGAAAGTACAAAAAATATCACACTTTCATAGCAGCTGTTTTCGCATTAGAGGTTTAGTGAAACTACTCAAAACATAATCTGGATGGTCATATGAGGATCTGAACCATCGGCCTGCTGAATTACAATTCTGTTTAATAATAACAGCACCACCTCATTTGCCCAGGAAGATTGAGTGATCTCTGCAGCACCTACAAAACCCTATTATAGTAAGCTTGATTAGATATGTGGAGGTCTTCCTAGGTCGACCGTCCTTTCCCAAGCTGCTCGCGGCAAGTATATAAAAGCTACACTTTCAATCACAGATACTCCCAGCGGTTTGTGAGATCCGCCGGGGAGTATTCACATCCAACCAACTACTTGTACGGGTGGGTTGGTCCAGTTCAGTGGACGGTATACATACAGAGGTAAACAGTAGTAAGAGACTGCGTTCTGTATCATGAATGTATTTATCGAGTTCAAAGAAGACGGCGCAAATCTTCTACAAACTATCAGTATTTTATATTGGAGGGACTTATAGAGTCTCTTAAATAGTTCTAACGTCTGTGAATCAGTACACTCCTGGTACAGACAGCGAAAGCTGTACAAGAAAGCAAGCTGAATGCAGAAAAGTATCTTCACACCAATGAACCATTACCGCCGTGTCCAAGAGATAGTATTACTAAAACCATTGCTTATATACTTTCATTTAATATCACAAAATTACCATATTACACTGCAACCAGTTTAGCCACCTTCATGTTCGTCCATACATATCAAATTTCATATACCGTTTCAGATACCAATAATTTGGGCATCCGACGACGATACGTAATGGTGAAGGGTCCGTCGTCTCTTTTAATAGCCATAAATGCAGTAACACACAGAATACGATCTCCCGCGGCCAGCGACGAGCAAATGAACACGCTGACCGCTAGAGTAATTACACTGGGGTCGACTCGTGCCCACAGCGGTTTGTACTATGCCCACTGAGATTGCCGAATCCACGTGATTTTAGATGGACGGTAGCTCTTCCTGTTAAATATGGCACAATCCACGGCCAACCCACTTCCCTGTAATCTATTAAGGTGTTCCTGTCACTGAGTTTATTGTATGCTGTATTAACCTTCCTACTGTACCTGGATTTCTCACTTGGTTGTTGTTTTGTACTTTTCACTCTAGCTCACGACGACGACATCTTGTCTATTCTCTCGCTATTTCGTAGTACTAGTCACACTTTGTTTAACACATGCTTTCTACGAAAGTACGAGAGTATTAACTTCGAGACAGCTGCGCTACCCTTCTGTGCGTCATACGCTCGATCAGTGCTTGTGTGCATCTGTAGAGATACAAAATGCTCTGTTACAGTTACTTACCCCCCTCTATAGAAATAATTGTACAGGGAACTGGGCTAATCGCCTGAGCTCGTTTAGTTATTACGTGTAAATATTTCCCAACGAACCACACAAACTTCTCCATCCATTCAATCTTGTGAGAGCTATAATGCACAAAGCACTCCAGGACGTTCCACAACCGCATGCCTCCAGAGTAGAGTTATTAAAATCCTCGTGGAATTTAAACTATACTTCTTGAACGGAACTAGAGGACTACTTCACCACAATGGTTAATGAGCGACTGGATGGAAGCGTAGCCCCGTTCAGCGATTTTACATAGGACCAGAAATTTCTCGTATTCTCAGCTGGATCTTTTGCTTAGATATGACGTTGATAGTTGTACGCTTCGCGCAAACATCTTTTGACAGATGCACGAATATCTACTAAACTTTATTAGGTATAGCGCTCTATGGGCCTCCACAGTACTTTCTGTGGCATTGTGTAAAGTCGCTCTACTTGCTGTTAAGACACAAAACTACGAATTGTTGGAAGGAAGAGTAGCTGGAAGTGACAACCAGCAAGCTGCACATTATGCAGGCACTTACCAAACCATGGGGTGACGCATTACACCCATAAGTTCCATTAGTGATCGCTGCTTGTAATAAATCACTATCAATAGCCACATTTTAGTTGAAAATGTTTTATTTGTTTTGGAGAGGCGTTCCTATAATATCTTACGGACTTCTTTTCTATGGCAGGTGACGAATGGGCTAGCTGGCCGCGGTGGCCGATCGGTTCTAGGCGTTTCAGTCCGGAACCACGCGACTGCTACGGTCGCAGGTTCGAATTCTGCCTCGGGCATAGATGTGTGTGATGTCCTTAGGTTAGTTAGGTTTAAGTAGTTCTAAGTTCTAGGGGACTGATGACCTCAGATGTTAAGTCCAATAATGCCCAGAGCCATATTTTTTTAAATTTTTTTTTACGAATGGGTTGTAGAACTGATTATAGAATTTTGTATCAGAACTCTTCCCGAAGTTACGAGGCCAGAGATTTTAACAGGTATTAAAATGATGTATGATTCTTTCCCTTTTTTATATCAATGTCAGTCACGCATATTTACTTGCGAAACAGTTGAACTATTTTTACTTTACCACTACACTTTTTGTCTGCCTCCGTAGCTGAGTGTTCAGCGTGGCTGACTGCCATGTGGCGGAGCCGGGTTCGATTCTAGGTACCGGCAGGGAGTTTTCTTGGTGAGAGGACTATTACGGGGAGCACTCAGCCACGTGAGGCCAACAAAGAGGCTACTCTATCGATTAGTAGCGATTCCAAGGGCAAGAAGCCGTTCAACGACAGGGAGAGCGTTGTGCTGAGCACATGTCCCTCCATACCGCGTCCGATGATGCCACTGGCGAAGGATGACGCACCAGGCGGTACTTTACATTTACTGCAGTTCTGTTATTTTCACTCTTGAAAGTTGTGGTGTTCTGAAACAGTTAAAGTGTGTGCCTGAGCCAGTGAGTGGCTGTATTTGATCGACTGTTTATACACCGACAGAAGAAAAATCGCAACACCAAGAAGGAGTTGTGCGACATACGCGAAAGTTGGTGAGCGTGTTTCTACGTGTGAAAGAAGATGTCAGTTCAAATTTCGCGCCAGTCGCTAGTTGCGACACTATTAGGACGCAAATGAGATTTGCTTTAAATACACGCTGTAACGGTCGTGAGCGTTAGTTGCCTTTCAGATTCGACTTGGTGAGTTGATGTCAGTCAGGAATGCCCTTAAGGTGACAAAGACGCCATTATCAACACCTCACTGAATTTGAACGAGGTCGTGTAATGGTTCAAATGGCTCTAAGCACTATGGGACTTAACATCTGAGGTCATTAGTCCCCTAGAACTTGGAACTACTTAAACCTAACTAACCTAAGGACATCACACAAATCCATGCCCGAGGCAGGATTCGAACCTGCGAGCGTAGCAGTAGCGCGGTTCCGGACTGAAGCGCATAGAACCGCTTGGCCACCGCGGCCAGCTGGTCGTGTAATAAGATTAGGCGGAACTGGATGTTTCTTCTGCCATATTGCAGAAGGACTTGGAAGGAATGTGGCCACTGTAAACGACTGCCGGCAGCGGTGGTCACGACAACGTACGTTTGCAGGAAGACCGGGCTCCTGACAGCCACGTGCCGCTACCGAGAGGGAAGATCATCGTGTTTGGCGTATGGCTCAGACGCATCGCACTGCATCTTTAGTAGCAATTTGAGCAGCAGTTGGCAGCACAGTGTCACAAATAACTTCTACAAATCGGTTACTTCAAGCATAATAATGACAGCATTATATTTGTTAGCAAAAAACTTAAACTCATCGGTTATGTCATAGTGCTTAAAAGTAGTGAAATTTTGGGCGTTCTCGTCATATTTTTCAATAGTTGCCATTTTTCCATATTCGAATCTAGCTGCGTCCGCTTGTGTATATTCGGTACGCCACTTGCACATTCGTCCAAAATACGGCCCAGTCAGAGTGTTCCGTCGGCGAATCCATCGCCTCGGACGTGCACGGCGAAACCGGTTCGTCATCTTCATCCGACGATATGCAAATGGTCTCCGCCTCGGCTTCCACGTCCGACGTGTCCGACGTCATCTCCTCCTTCATATTTAAACAATGAATAATATGGCAATCGGCATGCACTACATGTAATCGTGAAGTCAATGCTTCATCACCGACATTAAATTCATTCGACACAAATATTGCATCTCACTGACGCCAAACAACCACCATAGCGACTTCTTTGGTATCAAGCGAGAGCTCATTTGAGGGCGCAGTGCAGGTCTGCTGTGTTTTCTGATGGAAGCTGGTTCTGCGTCGGTGCCAGTGATGGTCGTGTGTTGGTTAGGAGAAGGCCAGTTGAGGGCCTGTAAGCAACCTGTCTGCAGCCTAGACCCACTGGACCTACACCTAGAGTTATGGTCTGTGGTGCGATTTCGTATGACAGCAGGATCACTCTCGTGGTTATCCTACGCACCCTGACCGCAGATTTGTCAGTCTGTAAGCAGCAGGATGGTCCGGTATTCATGTCGGAAACAAGCCGAGATGGTGCTAGTGTACGGTCAGGCAGATGGAAACGGTCGAGAAGCGGCACGCCTACACCAAAACAAGTACCGTCACAGACACGAACCACATCACACAACATTCCAAATACGTTTTGGGCGTTTGGGTTATAATGGGTCATTTCAGACAGACGAACGTGCGGGGAAGCGGCGGACTGTACTTACACCAAATTTAGAGAACCAGTTTCTGAAGTATATTGAGACGAACTCTAGTACAAGCTCCAGGCAAGTGGCCCGCCTACATGGTGTAAGCCAAAATACGGTTATGTGTATCCTGCATTACAACCACGTGCATTGCATCCCATGGAGACCACATTGAATGTCTGTTGTGACGTGGATGCGATACAGCTCTGTACTGTGTTCCGGGACGATTTGTTTTTGTTGCATACACACTGTCCATTTCGGGACACATGTTCATAGAACTTATTTCCAAGTCAGGAATCCATCCCTGCATGTGTGAATAACCACACACACACACATACACACACACACACACACACACACATGTGAAGGTCTTAATATTTACGGGAGTAACTGGTTCTTTCCTGTTTATTGTGTGAATTGTCAGTCAGTCACGGCTGTATAGTATTTATCTGATTTGTAGATTTTTAAATACGAGTAGACAATAATCACATCTTGCCACGGTTATTTAAATGCAGTCAGAAGAAAGGTTTTATTAGTTTCAAAATATACTCATCCATAAATGATTCTTGTGGGTGCGAATAATCTCGATTGAGAACATCCTAAAAGAAAAACATCATCTCAAGACTGATGACGTGGATTGTTATACAGGCATTATGCGCTCACACTTACAAATCACGCTTTATACTTTCAAACTATCGGCCCATTCAGTTGAAAAATAAGCAGTTTTTACTAAATCCTGTTTATGGAAATCATTAGGGTAGAAAATCATTGCATGACTCTTGGAATATTGTATTAATGTAAATCGGCTTGCCAATTCACTCGTTATAAATAAGAAGTAATCCTCGTGTTCGATTTGGGATAAAAAATATTTTGAAAGCTTGCCTAAAGAATGTTCATGAAATACAGGGTTATTACAAATGATTGAAGCGATTTCACAGCTCTACAATAACTTTATTATTTGAGATATTTTCACAATGTTTTGCACACACATACAAAAACTCAAAAAGTTTTTTTAGGCATTCACAAATGTTCGATATGTGCCCCTTCAGTGATTCGGCAGACATCAAGCCGATAATCAAGTTCCTCTCACACTCGGCGCAGCATGTCCTCATCAATGAGTTCGAAAGCATCGTTGATGCGAGCTCGCAGTTCTGGCACGTTTCTTGGTAGAGGAGGTTTAAACACTGAATCTTTCACATAACCCCACAGAAACAAATCGCATGGGGTTAAGTCGGGAGAGCGTGGAGGCCATGACATGAACTGCTGATCATGATCTCCACCACGACCGATCCATCGGTTTTCCAATCTCCTGTTTAAGAAATGCCGAACATCATGATGGAAGTGCGGTGGAGCACCATCCTGTTGAAAGATGAAGTCGGCGCTGTCGGTCTCCAGTTGTGGCATGAGCCAATTTTCCGCGGGCTACGCGTGAAACTTGCCCACACGCGTTCAACCGTTTCTTCGCCCACTACAGGCCGACTCGTTTATTTCCCCTTACAGAGGCATCCAGAAGCTTTAAACTGCGCATATCATCGCCGAATGGAGTTAGCAGTTGGTGGATCTTTGTTGAACTTCGTCCTGAAGTGTCGTTGCACTGTTATGACTGACTGATGTGAGTGCATTTCAAGCACGACATACGCTTTCTCGGCTCCTGTCGCCATTTTGTCTCACTGCACTCTCGAGCGCTCTGACAGCAGAAACCTGAAGTGCGGCTTCAGCCAAACAAAACTTTATGAGTTTTTCTACGTATCTGTAGTGTGTCGTGACCATATGTCAATGAATGGAGCTACAGTGAATTTATGGAATCGCTTCAATCATTTGTAATAGCCCTGTACTTCTTTCAGCCTCCCAGTTTTACTGGATAAGTGTATGTGAGATGTCTGACAGACGTATATTATTTTTTCGAACATACAGAATGCCTGACCAGGCCCCTTAGCCTCCTTGGAAGCTAATATTGTTTTGCGTCGCTCTGGCAGTCATTATAGTCCTTGAAGAAAGAGATGGGTAACTTGGAGACAGCTCTGGCCCACAGAATTATTTGTGAACATGAAGTGGTCAAGATGGATCAAGATGAGAATTAGTGAGATTGCAACAGCACACGTGGTTTGTAAGAAACGATGTGGTTCAGCATTTTACGAAACGTCAGCACACCCTTTTCTACGCGCCATGAAAATATAAAGTCACGGAAAAAAGCTAGTGTTTGGCAATTTGATGATGCATTTTTGACTGCTTAGCAGATAGTGATCCTTGGACGCTGAGAAATGCTCTTCATGTTGTGTGAAAATGTTGGCATACGTGTAGTTTAAAAGACTTAAAATTTCTTCCACTTCAGTAATAATGAACTGAGAAGATTCACGCCCGATTTGATTTGTCACAATGACAGATTTTAAATGACTGTAAATACCGTAAACCTGGAACTCGTTTTGTAAGTGTATGTGGATGCTCATACAAGATTATGAACTCGGTTTCTGCCCTGAAATAAACCTCAAGGCGCTGAATTTGACCCTTTAACAATGCGATCTGATTTGAGATTAATATACCGGGTTGGAAACGTCACACAAAGCGCAACAAGAGGGAGTAACACAGTTGAGTACTGAACTAACAGATTAACTATAAAGTTCCTACTGCACGGCCTCTGAGTGTATAAAAATCGTGCCTTATAAGCTCGATTTGTGCAGGACTAGTGTTTTTGTCATCTGTTGCCTGCACTACACAATTAGTTGACAATAGATAGCGTGTGTGTTGAACGCATTAATTTACGATGATGCCGTCTCTGCCACTGTATAACTCGAAGAACTGTTTTAGCGATGCCTTACATCAACTGCTGAAAACATCAATTTTTTTTTTTTTTTTTTTTTTTGTCATCAGTCTATTGACTGGTTTGATGCGCCCCGCCACGAATTCCTTTCCTGTGCTAGCCTCTTCATCTCATAGTAGCACTTGCAACCTACGTCCTCAATTATTTGCTTGACGTATTCCAATCTCTGTCTTCCTCTACAGTTTTTGCCCTCTACAGCTCCCTCTAGTACCATGGAAGTCATTCCCTCATGTCTTAACAGATGTCCTATCATCCTGTCCCTTCTCCTTATCAGTGTTTTCCACATATTCCTTTCCTCTCCGGTTCTGCGTAGAACCTCCTCATTCCTTACCTTATCAGTCCACCTAATTTTCAACATTCGTCTATAGCACCACATCTCAAATGCTTCGATTCTCTTCTGTTCCAGTTTTCCCACAGTCCACGTTTCACTACCATACAATGCTGTACTCCAGACGTACATCCTCAGAAATTTCTTCCTCAAATTAAGGCCGGTATTTGATATTAGTAGACTTCTCTTGGACAGAAATGCCTTTTTTGCCATAGCGAGTCTGCTTTTGATGTCCTCCTTTCTCCGTCCGTCATTGGTTATTTTACTGCCTAGGTAGCAGAATTCCTTAATTTCATTGACGTCGTGACCATCAATCCTGATGTTAAGTTTCTCGCTGTTCTCATTTCTACTACTTCTCATTACCTTCGTCTTTCTACGATTTACTCTCAAACCATACTGTGTACTCATTAGACTGTTCATTCCGTTCAGCAGATCATTTAATTCTTCTTCACTTTCACTCAGGATAGCAATGTCAACAGCGAATCGTATCATTGATATTCTTTCACCTTGTATTTTAATTCCACTCCTGAACCTTTCTTTTATTTCCATCATTGCTTCCTCGATGTACAGATTGAAGAGTAGGGGCGAACGGCTACAGCCTTGTCTTATATCATAACCACAATAAATGTAATTACGGTGACCCCGTGTAACACATTTTGTAAGAGACAAACGTTAGTTATTCAGATATGGAGATAGGGTAAACGTGGTGGAATTTGGGAACAAAAGGTAGGTATAAGATCATGAATTCGTGAAACCCAAGTACATGGAAAATGAAGCATAATACGTAAACATATCTCATATACAAAGTCAACCTTTATAGTTAGAAAATAACATCGAATCAGAACATTTAACACGTCCCCGCCACCTGAACATAATGGCACAAAATTGTGTAACAATAAATAACCTCGCGAGTGTGGGAATCTGTTTGTAAGTCGCCTAAATTTACGGATGATTAACCAAAAGAGTGGCCGAGCGGTTCTAGGCGCTTCAGTCTGGAACCGCGCTGCTGCTACGGTCGCAGGTTCAAATCCTACCTCGGGCATGGATGTGTGTCATTTCCTTAGGTTAGTTAGGTTTAAGTAGTTCTAAGTTCTAGGGGACTGATGACCTCTGATGATAAGTCCCATAGTGCTCAGAGTCTTTTGAACCATTTCTTTAACCAAAAGACGTATCTGATCACCACGTGTTCTGATGCAGTCGAAAACGAGATCAAAGGCACAACTTTATCCACGGAAGTCCAGATGCAAAATGCAAATAGAGACGGACAGAATTTTATATACTTTCAATACCTTAACAGCTTCCAGTTTTATGTATACAACCCGAATGCTCGCTGCTTGCCGCGATCTCACAACTATGTTGGAAGTTGCTTGTCGAATGCATTCGTATCAAATATACAAGTCAAGAATCGGAAACACTTCTGCTCCGATGTGCTACGCTGGAAGAAAAGACAAGAGAATAGTGCATCTGTGAAAGACGAGAGAAAAGTGCCTTTGTGTTTCAAACCGCATGAGGCGGCCAATCGAACTATGCGTGCTCTGCACTCTGATTTGCTGTCACAGGGGAAAGCTCTAGCGTTTCTATGAGAGATGCCTGCCCTTTCCTACTTGGTAAAGATGTGCTGCTCCCACGGTCAGGGACGGCTAGTGACTGATCGTCTGTGAACCGACAAGTGATTTTCGTATGGCTCATAGGTGCGCAGTGTACTCGTATGAAAGGAGCTCAGATCATAACCATCGCTTTTGATATGAATAGTGCATAATAATACATTCTCTTTGGTTTACAACCACAATAAACTTTATTTTATTATCGTCCAGTTCAACGTCCTTTGGCAGCTCAGTAGATGAGTACGTTTGATCCTACAATCAATAAACAACAGTTCAAATGGTTCAAATGGCTCTGAGCACTATGGGACTTAACATCTGAGGTCATCAGTCCCCTAGAACTTAGAACTACTTAAACCTACCTAACCTAAGGACATCACACACATCCATGCCCGAGGCAGGATTCGAACCTGCTTCCGTAGCGGTCGCGCGAAACATGTTCTGATGTAGTATGTTGAAAATCAGATTTTAAATACAAACATTGACAGTATGAATTCAGATGCGACTCATACGTATTCTTGCCTCATAGGACTGCTGGAACGCTGCTTCCTCCACAACCATAAATTTTACAAATATAAAATTTTTCGATAAATTGTATTTTCTTTTTGTTTTTTACAAATGATACATCATTATCTTTTATTCATATCTGATTTGCATTATAATGTACAACTCAAGCTGTAGCGCCACTGGTACGAATGACCACACTCAAGTTGAAAATTGGATCCAAAAACATTTACAGTTAGTGTGTGAATCATAATCTGCTCTGCAGATCAACTTGGTTTCATCTTCAGAGTTAATATTTCTTTACTCAAATGTTTTTCCGAGAACAACACATGAATCTTTGTAAAATGAGCGGTAACTGTAGCAATCTTGGAAGAACCTTAAAAATGCTGTCATTAATGACAGTAAATGACAGTTCGTAAAATAACGCATACAAAAAGGAAAAAATCACGTAGTGTTCGATTATAGAATTACTAATTAACCCATGATTCAGTCGTACGGACCACATAATAATAGATATCGTTAAGAAATTATACGAAATGTAAAAAAATGCGGAAGACAATTGTAGTGAAGCCGAATGGAGCATTTCAGTTTAACGACCGAAATAGGAGATTCAAGTACGTGCTTCGAGGGGTATAATTGAGTTATTTCGTCAGACTGCAGTGTTACACAGAGGCTCAACAACTCTGCCTGGATATTTCTGCAAGAAAGACGAGAATCTTCCCGCTCATACTGTTGGGTAAACACACAGAAACAATATTTCAAACACAATGTGAAACAGTTATTCTGGCCTCGCCATATTTGTGACGATTTGGAGACTGTTTCTAACTCTGCAGCCGTGTGGTCGTATTCGTCAGTTTCCAAAAGGCGGGAAATTCTTGTGCTTCACATGTCTGAGAATCGCGTAAATTTTGTACTATATGTATTTGTATTTTAATTGTGTATGTATTGTGTTTCTGGGGATGAAACTGGGAACCAGTCCAGCATTTGAATCAATGGATATGGAAAACCGAGCAACAACCACAATCAGACCGTTCAGTGTGCCAGACCATCAGCAGTTCATCTCACACGACAATTCAAAGGTCACTCGTATATTGTGTACAGAAAGTGTTGCCTCGTCTGTCTGTATCTAAATATTTGAGTTATATTTTATTGTGTTCTGTTTCGGCCACAGTACCGTCGCCATTCACTTTGTAGTAGTAAAACGTTTTTCTTTGGCCTTCATCCCTTTTTATCTGATTTATCAGTCTCAGCCACACACTATAATAAGCGGTTTTTTTTTTAATTCAATAATGACGAGATTCCTCTTCACTGCCACAGTTTCTGGTTTTCTCATTTTCGACTGCACACAGAAGGCATGGTACTGCAGATGTTGTGCAGTTAACCTAGCAGCAGAAAGTTTGGTATGCCTCTTTGAGCCGTCTATGTCTAGGGTTGCAGCTACACTAGGAACTGTAGCCTGCCTTCAAATATCAGCTCTTCAGAATACAAATTTAAGTCAATGGAAATAAAAAATTTAAAGGCATTAGAAAGATAACATTCTCTTTTTTAAAAATCCGACCCTTCTCTAAATGCAGAAAAGCGGATTGTAAAAGCACGAATATTGAATATCAAAGTCTGCTGATACTCTTCCGGTCGGGTGTTCGATTAATAGCCAGAATGCCACCAAACTCTCGATCACATTTCTCCTTCAGCGAGCAAAACATAGTTATACTCATTCTTCACATGCTGGAGCGGCATTCTTACGACAGATGAGATGGGATAGGATGGAATGTACCTTCAGAAGTGGATGCAAGTGGAGGAAAGAAACAAGAATAGCAAAACATACTGAGTCGTTTACTTAATCAAGTGCTTGTATTTACCGCGCAATATAAATTGATCTCAGAGCTGACTGTGAGTGGTAATTAACAGCGTCTCGACAAGAAAAATCTGGAAACAAATCGACTATTACGTATTTGCAGCCACCTGGGACGCGTACGTCGAACGCATATCACTATTTTGCAACTATTTGTGGAGCAATGGCACCATAGATGATCACACAGTTCAGTCCTTATCCGGAGTGGTATTAGGCTATCACAGCATCGACGTTGGAAACCATTATTCAGCTATAGCAAGAATTAGAAAATTTATGTGACTTATTTCTCGTAGGAATATTGTTATTTTGAAAACAAAATGGTTCAAATGGCTCTGAGCACTATGGGACTCAATATCTGTGGTCATCAGTCCCCTAGAACTGAGAACTACTTAAACCTAACTAACCTAAGGACATCACACACATCCATGCCCGAAGCAGGATTCGAACCTGCGACCGTAGCAGTCGCGTATTTTGAAAACAAAATTATGCTGAATAAATCTCGCTGTCTAAACAGGTAGGTCAGAAACAGTCTGAGAAGCTTGTAAACGTGTTGCAGGGTAGGGTGTCCTAATAAATAAATGAAAAATCTGTAAGTTGCGCCGTTGCCAGTAAAATAGTATTGAAGTTAGCCAATCAGGTCGTTACAGATGCAAATTTAAGTAGCCTGCCCGATACAATTGAATCGTTTATTTCAGAAACCCGCTAAGTGCAAATCTACTAAAACATTCCATTGCTGAAAATAACACATTGTTTGAATTCAAAAGATTTAAAGTAATAGGTAACATATTTTCGAAGCAGATATTACCTATAACTAAATCATAATAATTATTCCTTAATTTAAATATATATATAATAATTATTACAATTATATAATAATATATTATGATGATTATAGTTCTATTATAATATAAATATATAATAATATATTATAATTGTTATATAATAATTGTTATAATTTAGTTATGGCAACATCTAGTTTGAAAGCATTTAACTAACACTCTAAATTTTTTGAGTTCAAACTATGTGTTATTATGAACACTAGAATGTTTTCTTAGGTTTGCCAGAAGTATATATAGTTACTTCAGTTAACGGGTTTCTGCAATAAAACAACTGTTTCTCTGAAAAACATATTTCTAAAACTAAAGGACTAATTTTAATTTGTATTCTGTTTTGGACATGAAACAATCCTTAGATATTCCAGTACAAAGTGAAAAATCAATACATGATTTTTGACACACTTTTAGTATAGAGTACAAATTTATATGCTTAAAATATTATTGATTTGTTAAACATACAATTAACTCATAGTAACCATGATAATCAAATGCACAGCTGGTATTATTGTCCTACAAAAGACGACAGGACTCGAAAACAAATATGCTTTAATCAAATATTGAACCACAAAAAGGCAAAATTATTAAAAGTAAAAACCTAATGTAGGTCGAAAACTTTTCTAGTACCTGCTTTCAATCTTATTGCACTCAGCATTTACTTGGACAATGGCACACAATTTCATCGGAACAGATTTCGTTCACTTCATTTTACCTCTATGGTTCTTGTCGCCTTCACCTTTGACTCCTCGTTTCGTATAACATTTCGCTTGTAATTGTCTCCGTTAATAACTCCATGTTGCCTTTTTTTCTTGAGGTTCATCTCCACAGCTACTACTCGACATTGTAAATAACTTGTGAAACAGTACAAAATTATAACTATGCTAGTTATTATCACGGCACTAGCTTAACTTGCACACAAAAACTCAATGATGACTGCTGAGAAATGTGAACAACAGACACAGGTGATGTAATAACCAAAGTCGCCAACAGTGCAGTGTTGACAACAGACGTGAAACATTAGTGCAGAAATACGCTATGTGGTATCACTTGAGTGTTTCTGCACTAAAGTCAATTTTTAGTTTGTATAACAACCCATAAGATGCAATGACAGGTGACAGGTTTATTCACTTCAATGTGCTTTTATAGTGTGAGATATCGATTCCTTAAACACACCATTTTGTGAAAGAAATGCCAGTTGATAGGTTTCTGAAATAACAGCGTAGATGACAGCGCACTACATTGCTCAGCCTTTGGCTCGGTTTCGATCCTAACTACAGTCCCATAACCAATTTTTGTATCGCTCTCTTGTTTGGTTTCAGGAAACCAAACGAAGATCACGTCTGGTGACACCGATTCTGGAGGGTCGTTTGAATTTGCGCGAGCAACGGCCTGGTTGTCTAACTTCAATGCTAATTAATTCGGAAACGACGCAAAATATCGATTTTCTCTTAACAAATATTTCTCAACGTGACCTACCGTGCAAAACACTTGCAAGCTTCCCTGACTGTTTCTGACCACTCAGCAGACCTCTTAGGCAGTTATAGATCTGTAGCCAGTCACTTATTTGAAGTCAGAAATGGGAACGAACAAATTTCTCCAGCGAAAAAATTACTTAATGTTCCCGATGGGATCTTCAAATCAAGACCAACAACTCAGCACTCTGAGTAGTTTCTATTACACGGTTATTCATAATTACCTCCAGGGTTTCAGAAAATGACTGCGCAATAAGTACAAGACCTACATAAAATTGTAAATGTCAGTGGATGCACCATCTCTCCAAGCTTCGACTCGTAATACGCGCCGTGGGGCAGTTCCACTAGAGAGCAGGCGCGTCAGAATCTGTAGACAAATCATTCGCGTCGTATTGTCGCAACTACTGACAGACAACCCACTAAACAGATTTCCAAAGCGCGCTGCTGTGGTGCCTTCCCGGGAAACGACCAAATAACTGCACACGCATATTGACATTTTCCACTTTACAAATTATGTCCATACTGAGCACCTGTAATGTGAAAAAATGTTCAAATGTGTGTGAAATCTTATGGGACTTAACTGCTAAGGTCATCAGTCCCTAAGCTTACACACTACTTAACCTAAATTATCCTAAGGACAAACACACACACCCATGCCCGAGGGAGGACTCGAACCTCCGCCGGGATCAGCCGCACAGTCCATGACTGCAGCGCCTGAGACCGCTCGGCTAACCCCGCGCGGCCCTGTAATGCGAGTTAAGAACTCGGTGAGATACTCTATCCACTGATATAGGTCTATATTCAGCACTCGCCAGATGTCTTTTGAACCACAGAGGTATTTACAAATAACTTTGTACCTCTCTTTCATTTCCGAAAGTTGTGAAATCACACTTCCTTATCAACAGGCTGCGCTCACAAAGGCACCGTGCTTTCTTATGTCTGAAGGAACCGCCTACGCAGCTGAGTAAACTAACGCACGCAAGTTCTCTGAAACTACACACGAAAATAACCGGTTCTTACCCAAGAACTTGCAGCATGCTGGAATAACTGTTAGCCAGCAACTTTTGTTAATCAGCACATCGAAAAAGCAGCCAAAGTAGCAGATTTCACTTTTTTATTCACGCGACGACTAGTTTCGGGCCGGGAACCATTTTCGAATCATCGTAACAGACTGTCATAATGGTATTTTCGAAAATGCAAAAACCATGTCAAAACTATGCAAACGAACAGTTACAGCGCTCACAGCACATCACATCAGAATTATCAGTATGTACCGTAACTGTTCGTTTGTGCGTTTTTGACATGGTTTTTGCATTTTCGAAAATACCATTTTGACTATTTGTTACGATGATTTGAAAACGGGTTCCGGCCCGAAATTAGTCATCCAGTTAATAAAAAATGCTTTACTGAAATTTGCAACTTTGGCTGGTTTTTCGTTGTACCGGTTCTTACCCTCCTTGAAGAAAAGAATATTTTACACAAGAAATTAACTGACAAGCGGAAGAGTGTTGAAGGCGAATCTTTATTGATCACCAGACTGTGCGCCGTACTCCCCGGATAAGTTTCACACTTCTAATGGAGTGGAATCATGTGACGCTGTTTAAGGTGATGCGTCAGTCGGGCGGATGCGCTAAAGCTCAATTCTTCTCTTAATGCTATTAGTGATACGTGACGATCGGGCTATGTTCCGACAGCGGCTTTTATCTTCTGCTTTTTTTCATATTCGCACTCTTATATTACTCTGAAGAGCCAGAGAAACATAAACCTGCTTAATATCGTGTAGGGGCCCCGCGAGAACACAGATGTGCTAAAACACGACGTGGCATGGACACGACTATGGTCTTAATTAGTGCTGGAGGGAATTGATACCATGAATCCTGTAGGGTAGTCCATAAATCCGCAAGAGTACGAGGGGGTGAAGGTCTCTTCTGAACAGCACGTTCCAAGGGATCCCTGATATCCTCAATAATGTTCATGTCTGGGGAGTTTGGTGGCCAACGGAAGTGTTTAAACACAGAAGAGTGATCCTGGAGCCATTATGTAGCAATTCTGCACGTGTGGAGTGTCGCCTTGTCGTGCTGGAATTACCAAGGTCCGTCAGAATGCACAATGGACGTGAATGGATGCAGGTGATCAGACAGGATACTTATTTACACTATGTGATCAAACGTATCCTGCCACCTCCAAAAAAAAAAAAAATACGTTTTTCATTTTACGTGCATTGTGCTGCCACCTACTGCCAGGTACTCCATATCAGCGAACTCAGTTGTCATTAGACATCGTGAGAGAGCAGAATGGGGCGCTCTGCGGAACTCACGGACTTCGAACGTTGTCAGGTGACTGGCTGTCACTTGTGTCATACGTCTGTACGCGAGATTTCCACAATCCTAAACATCCCTAGGTCCACTGTTTCCGATGTGATAATGAAGTGTAAACGTGAAGGGACACGTACAGCATAAAATCGTACAGGCCGGCCTCGTCTGTTGACTGACAGAGACCGCCGACAGTTGAAGAGGGTCGTAATGTGTAATAGGCAGACATCTATTCAGACCATCACACAGGAATCCACTGCAAGTACTATAACAGTTCCGAAAGGATAGGCCAAACACGGTTGGCGGTGGTGTGTTTGTTGCTGTTATAAATACTTTATCTTGTCACGAAACTGAAGTAGGTAGTTCCTGTGAGTTAGTATGGGCAGAGGTCATTGTTGGCAACCGGAATAAAATAATAATTGGGTCCTTTTACCGAACTCTCAATTCAGATGATACAGTTGCTGAAAGGTTCAAAGAGAACTTGAGTTTGATTTCAAACACGTACCCGACTTATACGATTATAGTTGGTGGTGACTTTAATTTACCCTCGATATATTGGCGAAAATACATGTTTAATTCCGGAGGTACGCATAAAACATCATCTGAAATTGTGCTAAACGCCTTCTCTGAAAATTATTTCGAGCAGTTAGTTCATGAGCCCACGCGAATAGTAAACGGTTGGGAAAACATACTTGACCTCTTAGCAACAAATAATCCTGAGTTAATAACGTGCATCAAAACGGAAAAGGGATTAGTGAACAGAGTTTTCGTAGCGAGACTGAATATTGTAATCCCCAAATCCTGTAAAAATAAACGAAAAATATACCTATTCAAAAAAGCAGATAAAAATTCACTTGACGCCTTCCTGAGAGTCTCCACTCCTTCCAAATCAATAATATAAGCGTAGACCAGATGTGGCTTGAATTCAAAGAAACAGTATGGGCAGCAATTGAGAGATTTATACCAAATAAATTAACAAACGACGGAGCTGATGCTCCTTGGTACATTAAAAGGGTCAGAACACTGTTGTAGAAACAACGAAACAAACATGCCAAATTTAAACAGACGTAAAATTCCCAAGATTGGCGATCTTTTACAGAAGCTCGAATTTGGCGCGGACTTCAGTGTGAGATGCTTACAACAGCTTCCATAACGAAACTTTCTCTCGAAACCTGGCAGAAAATCCAAAGAGATTCTGGTCGTATGTGAAGTATGTTAGCGGCAAGAAACAACCAATGCCTTCTCTGCGCGCCTGCATCTCGTGGTCGTGCGGTAGCGTTCTCGCTTCCCACGCCCGGGTTCTCGGGTTCGATTCCCGGCGGGGTCAGGGATTTTCTCTGCCTCGTGATGGCTGGGTGTTGTGTGCTTTCTTTAGGTTAGTTAGGTTTAAGTAGTTCTAAGTTCTAGGGGACTGATGACCATAGCTGTTAAGTCCCATAGTGCTCAGAGCCATTTGAACCATATTTTTTCTTCTCTGCGCGATAGCAATGGAGATAATATCGAAGACAGTGCTGCTAAAGCAGAATTACTAAACACAACCTTCCGAAATTCCTTCAGTATAGAAGTACCCAAAGGCTGGAAAGTTGCACAGGTCACACCGATATTGAAGAGAGGCATTAGGAATAATCCACTAAATTACAGGCCCATATCATTAACGTCGATATGCAGCAGGATTTTGGAACATATATTGTGTTCGAACATTATGAATTACCTCGAAGAAAATGGTCTACTGACACACAGTCAACATGGGTTTAGAAAACATCGTTCCAGTGAAACACAACTAGCTCTTTATTCACATGAAGTGTTGCGTGCTACTGACAAGGGATTTCAGATCGATTTAGTATTTCTGGATTTCCGGAAGGCTTTTGACACGGTATCACACAAGGGGTTTGTAGTGAAATTGCGTGCTTACGGAATATCGTCTCAATTATGTGACTGGATTTGTGATTTCCTGTCAGATAGGTCACCGTTCGTAGTAACTGACGGAAAGTCATCGAGTAAAACAAAAGTGATTTCTGACGTTCCCCAAGGTAGTGTTATACGCCCTTTGCTGTTCCTTATCTATATAAACGATTTTGGAGACAAAAAAATGGTTCAAATGACTTTGAGCACTATGGGACTTAACTTCTGAGGTCATCAGTCCCCTAGGACTTAGAACTACTTAGACCTAACTAACCTAAGGATATCAAACACATCCATGCCCGAGGCAGGATTCGAACCTGCGACCGTAGCAATCGCGCGGCTCCAGGCTGTAGCGCCTAGAACCGCTCTGCCACCCCGGCCGGCTTATGGAGACAATCTGAGCAGTCGTCTTCAGTTGTTTGCAGATGACACTGTCGTTTATCGACTAATAAAGTCATCAGAAGTTCAAAACAAACTGCAAAACGATTTAGAAAAGATATCTGAATGGTGCGAAAAGTGGCAGTTGACCCTAAATAACGAAAAGTGTGAGGTCATCCACATGAGTGCTAAAAAGAACTCATTAAACTTCGGTTACACGATAAATCAGTCAAATCTAAAGGCCGTAAATCCAACTAGCAGGACACTTAGAAAATGTAACAGATCTACTAAGGAAACTGCCTACACTACGCTTGTCCGTCCTCTTTCAGAGTACTGCTGCGCGGTGTGGGATCCTTACCAGATAGGACTGACGGAGCATATCGAAAAAGTTCAAAGAAGGGTAGCACGTTTTGCATTATCGCGAAATATAGCAGAGAGTGTCACTGAAAGATACAGGACATCATTAAAAGAAAGGCGTTTTTCGTTGCGACGGAATCTTCTCAAGAAATTCCAATCACCAACTTTCTTCTCCGAATGCAAAAATATTTTGTTGACCCCGACCTACATAGGGAGGAAATATCACCACGATAAAATAATGGAAATCAGAGCTCGTACGGAAAGATATATGTGTTCGTTCTTTCCGCGCGCTATACGAGATTGGAACAATAGATAGTCGTGAAGGTGGTTCGATGAACCCTCTGCCAAGCAATTAAATATGATTTTCAGAGTATCCATGTAGATGTAGATGTACATCAAATAAAAAATATCTTTTTGACATCAGAACTTACATTACTTTCATCACCTGCCAAAAACATAATAGGAAAATATTACTGCATGCAAATACGAAATATAAGTCGTAGTCGTGCTTTAGTAAGTAAATAAAATATATTTTATTAAATCCTCTCTCTCTCTGCATTCATGAATTGATGTGTCCTGATCGCTTCTTTTTGTATGTCCGAGCTAGTCTCAGAAACTACTGTAGAGATTTTGAGACGGTTTTTCTTAATAATTAACTGATTTGTGAGAAAACTTTGCGAATATAATTTCTAATTATTTTGTGGAAAAGTGGGTAAACTATGAATTATTAGTCAACTGCCTCTGTCAAAATGATGTCATTGCCATGTGGAGAATGACGGAACTCCTAGAACCCATAATTAAGTTTGTACGGAACCCTCAGAGTGTGAGTCCTACTAGCGCTTCACCAACTTTTTTTCATTCTGTCGCAGAACGCCTATACGTTAAACTCGTTTGTTTATGTGTTCTGTTGGTACGACAGCGTGCCTTTGCTTTTGCACATCTTTTCAGCTGTCAGTCAGCCGAGTAGGCTCAGTTCTGCATTTTATCATGTGTTAACTGTGAAAGCACCGGACATTTGATTTGATGTGTAAGGGAGCCTAAACGCCACACATAGTCTGTTCTGCCTACCTGACCAAAACTCGTTAATCCGGTTTGCAAGTTCGATCGGGATCTGGCTCTCCGCGCAATGTCCCAAGCAACGCTGTACGCACTGGACTGTGTGAGCGGGTAACCAAACAATAGCCGTTAGCTTTATATATTCGCCAGCTACATCATTCAGCATTTACGCCCTGTACGCCATCGCAGCTTACTGACACCGTATATAACAAAAAATTACAACACTGATACTTCTTTCTACTTGTTGCATTGGCACCATATCCTTGTTTGACACACTGGGATGTAGTAAATCCATTGCCCACTTTCCACTGATTTTTTAAAATTTATTGCCATCCGGGACGTGCCCTTACAGCCATCTCAATAGTGTTATGTCAATTATTATGATACGAACGTAAGGGCAACACCATACCCAATACCTGTATGGAAAAAAACTCTGTCCCGGTCGGGAATCGAACCTGAGCCACATTTGTTAGCAATGCGCCGCGCTTACCGTGCAGATACCGATACGGACGTTAGTTAATTTTGAGTGTGTAAGCCTGAGAAACTCACGTCTATGATTTCGATAGTACCATCACCCCCAAGACCAGTGGCATCACTCTGCTAGCATCACTCCGTCTACGGCAGCCGTCCACAGTCGACTGAGGTTGCCTGCACCCCAGTGTGTCAAGTAAGATAGAGTGTGTGGTATTTAAGTGCACTTTATTTCAAGTATATTTTTGCACCAGTGTGAAAAATAAAGTGAGTACGTTATCTTGTACCATGTGCATTTTTTTGTACGACAGATATTTCATTCAAATAATTGGATAGCGTATAATCTGTGAACTCGACATATAAGCAAGGACTTGCTTGAAGTGGAAGAAAATCGTTATCTACGACGAGTGTGTATGTTAAAGATAGGCAAATCTGACTGAAAGTCTTTCAGCTCATTATGATCATATTTCTTCTATATTCTAATCAAAATCGTAGGAATATTGCGTTTAAACAATAAAAACTTTGTTATTTCGGTTATAACAGGATTTTCTCTTTTCCACTATATTCCTCCCTTTTATTTTCCACAATAAATTTCTTTTTTAGATAGTTCAGTAGTTTATTTTTTTCTGGTAGTACTATATATTGAGCAAAGACAGTTAATTTTTTACAATTTATATGAAAATATAAAAGGATATGAATTTTTTAAACAGAGATACTGTTTAGTTTTTCCGATATTTGAATTTTTCAGTCTTATTTTTTGCTTATATGACCCACATAACTTCCAAAAGGAAGCTTTCGAGACTTAACAAAAAATTTTCAAGTAAAAAGGATTCAATAGATTATTTGTTATATGAATTGTTGTCGCTGGAGTGCGATCCACCCCAGTGTGTCAAACATGTCACTCCACGAAATAGTGTCAGGTAGGGATTAAAATACACAAGCATCAAGATTCCAACAATACTGAGAGTAATATGAATTTTTTATTACACAAGTTTACAAGATGATCGGATGCAGACAATTATACACCTATATCGCTGACAAGTATATGCCGCAGAATTTTGGAACACGTTTTATGCTCGAGTAAACTGACCTTTGTAGAGACCGAAATCTTCCTTGTAGGACCGAACATGGATTCCGAAAAAAACAGTCGTTTAAAGCCCAACTCTCTCTGTTTGCCCTCGAAATCCAGAAAACAGCAGGTGTCGGAGATAATGTTGATACTACATTCTTCGACTTCCAGAACCGTTCGATACATTTCAGCACTGTCGCCTAATGAACAAAATATGAGCGCATGGAATGTCAGACAATTTTTGTGATTGGACTGAAGAGTTATTTGCAAGTTGAATACTGCATGTCATTCTTAACAGACAGAAATTTTCTGACCTAAAAGTAGCTCCAGGCGTGCCACAAGGGAGTATTCTAGGAACATAATAAATACACTCCTGGAAATTGAAATAAGAACACCGTGAATTCATTGTCCCAGGAAGGGGAAACTTTATTGACACATTCCTGGGGTCAGATACATCACATGATCACACTGACAGAACCACAGGCTCATAGACACAGGGCCGGCCGAAGTGGCCGTGCGGTTAAAGGCGCTGCAGTCTGGAACCGCAAGACCGCTACGGTCGCAGGTTCGAATCCTGCTTCGGGCATGGATGTTTGTGATGTCCTTAGGTTAGTTAGGTTTAACTAGTTCTAAGTTCTAGGGGACTAATGACCTCAGCAGTTGAGTCCCATAGTGCTCAGAGCCATTTGAACCATTTTCATAGACACAGGCAACAGAGCATGCACAATGTCGGCACTAGTACAGTGTATATCCACCTTTCGCAGCAATGCAGGCTGCTATTCTCCCATGGAGACGATCGTAGAGATGCTGGATGTAATCCTGTGGAACGGCTTGCCATGCCATTTCCACCTGGCGCCTCAGTTGGACCAGCGTTCGTGCTGGACGTGCAGACCGCGTGAGACGACGCTTCATCCAGTCCCAAACATGCTCAATGGGGGACAGATCCGGAGATCTTGCTGGCCAGGGTAGTTGACTTACACCTTCTAGAGCACGTTGGGTGGCACGGGATACATGCGGACGTGCATTGTCCTGTTGGAACAGCAAGTTCCCTTGCCGGTCTAGGAATGGTAGAACGATGGGTTCGATGACGGTTTGGATGTACCGTGCACTATTCAGTGTCCCCTCGACGATCACCAGTGGTGTACGGCCAGTGTAGGAGATCGCTCCCCACACCATGATGCCGGGTGTTGGCCCTGTGTGCCTCGGTCGTATGCAGTCCTGATTGTGGCGCTCACCTGCACGGCGCCAAACACGCATACGACCATCATTGGCACCAAGGCAGAAGCGACTCTCATCGCTGAAGACGACACGTCTCCATTCGTCCCTCCATTCACGCCTGTCGCGATACCACTGGAGGCGGGCTGCACGATGTTGGGGCGTGAGCGGAAGACGGCCTAACGGTGTGCGGGACCGTAGCCCAGCTTCATGGAGACGGTTGCGAATGGTCCTCGCCGATACCACAGGAGCAACAGTGTCCCTAATTTGCTGGGAAGTGGCGGTGCGGTCCCCTACGGCACTGCGTAGGATCCTACGGTCTTGGCGTGCATCCGTGCGTCGCTGCGGTCCGGTCCCAGGTCGACGGGCACGTGCACCTTCCGCCAACCACTGGCGACAACATCGATGTACTGTGGAGACGTCACGCCCCACGTGTTGAGCAATTCGGCGGTACGTCCACCCGGCCTCCCGCATCCCCACTATACGCCCTCGCTCAAAGTCCGTCAACTGCACATACGGTTCACGTCCACGCTGTCGCGGCATGCTACCAGTGTTAAAGACTGCGATGGAGCTCCGTATGCCACGGCAAACTGGCTGACACTGACGGCGGCGGTGCACAAATGCTGCGCAGCTAGCGCCATTCGACGGCCAACACCGCGGTTCCTGGTGTGTCCGCTGTGCCGTGCGTGTGATCATTGCTTGTACAGCCCTCTCGCAGTGTCCGGAGCAAGTATGGTGGGTCTGACACACCGGTATCAATGTGTTCTTTTTTCCATTTCCAGGAGTGTATATAGGGGAGAGTCGTGTAGCATCGGCCGTCTTACAGTACCGGCCAGTTCTGTGATTTCCCTTTATGTCTCCCAATGACATAAGTGTTCAGTAAGCAGAAGTAAGCTTGTGTATCCATATGCACTGGAGACGGATGTCTTCTTCCCCTCTTCAGTACATTGTCTGCTCTCAGTGCTCGATGGTGTTTCGGTGGCTCTTAGCGCACGGAAGATATTTTGTGGCCTGTGGTACCCGTTTTTAAGGTAAGTGATTAACTTAGTTGCTATATTTCGATTATATACGTTATGTAAGAAATTACATCTAACAAACGTTCCAAGATAATTTCTATAAAGGAACGTACAATATCACAAGATCCTACTGCCTGTTTGTCGTGCAGTACTAGTTACCCAATTGTCTTTCAATGTTGACCACAAGTAATTTCAATTTTTAAATTATATTTTTCTTCTTATTAGTATTTTTAATTGAAATGGCTGACAATGACAAAAAAGTAAGAAGCAAATGGAATGAAGTGTGCATGAAAATGGCAGTGAGCAAGGTCCTGTCTAACAATATGACCGCGAGGGAGGCAGCTGAAGCGTTTTCAACAATTACAAAAGAAAAAGATCGTCACCGAAGAGAAGGGAATGAAAGCAGAAAAAACAAAGTCTGAAAGAGATCTGAAGAAAGCTGAACTTCAGTCGGGTGTTCCAAAATAAAATAAACACGCTGAGGGTAATAACGGAAAGCCAATTACAAAGCGGCGCAGAAAACTGGAATTTACTGGAAGCAATGAGTGAACAGAAGAGACTGAAAATGGCTTTATTTGTTTAGAGTCATTTGAAAAAGACTGGGTGTACCAAGTGTAGAAGCAGGGCACGTGTTTGAGGTGTTGATCAGAAAAATATTTTGTATTTTATTTGTGATCTCTGTAAAACAGTTAGCTAAACATTGGTGAACTGTGATGGTATTGTAAAAGTAAGTCCCCACGAATATGTGTTCTGTTATTATTCAGTAAGTGTCAGTTCATCGTATCATTATCAATAGATGTTATCACAGAAAAGACAATGGCTGAGACGGTAAGACACTTTATACAAGCCTTACGGTTGTGGCTCTTTTACTTTCGATGCAATTAAGTACTATAAATAACAAATGAAAATCATTACACTGTGCTATTCATAGAACATGGCTTGAGGTAAGAGAATAGTATATTAATATTCCAATTGACCACCACAGCCACACAGTAAAGTCAAAAAACTTAAGCCTGTCGATACTACACGACTCCTCCTTAAGCATCACCTACTTGGTAATGTCGAAAGCTCCATGAGACAGCTCGCATAAGATAGTGTTGTGTACAATGAACCCGGCGAGCTAGAAAACTGTAGCGAAATGCGGGAAGCCCTGAAAGGCATCGACGCTTGGTGCAGGGATTAGCATTTCACCGCCAACATACACACATGTAACTTAATGGGTATAAGTAGACGGAACGACCCGTTAGTGTTTGATTACGTGATGGGCGAACAATCAAGCCATTGAAAGCTCAAAAAGGTCTAGTAATCCCACGAAGAATGTAGCTCAGAAAACCTTCGTTTGACTGGTATTTGGGTATTGCTCCTCAAACTGGGACCTTTGCCAGGTAGAATTTAGAGAAAAGTGGAGAAAATCCGAAGCAAAACAGGGAGTTTCGTCACGAGTTCCTTTATTAAGAAGGAAAGAACTAGGGAAATGATCATCCAACGCCATTAACAGACGCTACAGGACAGGCAGTGGCCATAACGGAGAAGCTTTCTGTCAAATTCCGGAAAGCGTTTGTTCCTGGAAGAGTTAACCAATGCATTGCTTCCCGGTATGCATGTCTCACGAAAGGACCAAGGAAATACGAGGGCGTGCTGCAAAGTAATGCCTCCGAATTTTTATGTGAAATCTCTTGAAGTTTTTTTTTAAATAAAACAAACGTTATTAACATTCTACATCTCTATTCCGTATGTCTACAAATTTATTTCTGAACATAGTCACCCAGGAGACGAATCAAGTTCTTCCAACGAGAGGCCAGTTTGTTGATACCGTCTCTGTGGAATGTTTGACTTCGTCGACGGAGAGAAAACCTTACCTCTGCTTGCATCCATTCATCAAGATCGAAATTAAGTCCTCGAAGGTGTTCTTTAAGATCTGGAAACAGACGAAAATCGGATGGGCCAAGCCGGGACGGTATGGAGAATCATGGATGACGGTAAACACAAGGTGTCGCATTGTTGCTGATGTCGCAGCACTCGTACGTGGTCTGGCGTTGTCATGCTGAAGGAAAGGGTGCTTCATTTGTGTACCAAGTCTCGAATTCGAAGCTCGATCACAACACACTGTTTCTCACGCTCCGACGTAGTTACGATACACACCGCCATGTTACCTCTAGCTACAGAGGGCTGCAAATGTGTGGACATGAAGAGTAAAGATATAGAATACTAAGAAAGTTCGTTTTATTCTAAAATCCTTAAGAGTTTTCACGTAAAAAAATTCGGAGACATTACATTTCAGAACGCCCTCGTAACATTAGATTCTCACTCGAATGGCCGGCCGCTGTGAACGAGCGGTTCTAGGCGCTTCAGTCCGGAACCGTGCTGCTGCTACGGTCGCAGGTTCGAATCCAGCCTCGGGCATGGATGTGTGTGATGTCCTTAGGTTAGTTAGGTTTAAGTAGTTCTAAGTCTAGGGAACTGATGACCTCAGATGTTAAGTCCCATAGTGCTTAGAGCCATTTGAACTATTTTCTCACTCGAAGGCTTATCAGGATCTATATGTACATACGCTGTAGGATGCGTATTCAAATACAGGGAGATATAAACAGGCAGAATACGGCGCTGTGGTCGGCAACGCCTATATAAGACAAGTGTCTGCCTTAGTTGTTAGATCGGTTACTGCTTCTACAATCATAACTTACCAAGATTTAAGTGTGTTTGAACGTGGTGTTATAGTTGGCGCACGAAAGATGGGATACAGCATCTCCGAGGTAACGATGAAGACGGGATTTTCCCGTACGACCATTTCACGAGCGTACTGTGAATGTCAGGAAACTGGTAAAACGTCAGATTTCCGAAATCGCTGCGGTCGGAAATGGATCCTGCAAGAACGGGACCAACGACGACTGAAGAGAATCGACCAACGTGACAGAAGTGCAACTCTTCCGCAAATTGCTGCAGATTTCAATACTGGGCCATCAACAAGTGTCAGCTTGCGAACTATTCAACGAAACATCATCGATATGGGCTTTCGGAGCCAAAGCCCCACTCGTGTATCCTTGATGACAACACGACCCAAAGCTTTACGCCTCGCCTGGGCCCGTCAACACCGACAATGGACTGTTGATGACTGGAAACATGTTTCCTGGTCGAAAGAGTCTCGTTTCAAATTGTATTGAGCGGGAGGGTGTGTACGGGTATGGAGACAACCTTATGAATCCATGAACCCTGCGTGTCAACAGGGGACTGTTCAATCTGATGGAGGCTCTGTAATGGTGTGGGTCGTATGCAGCTGGACTGATTTGGGGCCCCTGATACGTCTAGATACGACTCTGACGGTTGACACGTACGTAAGCAGCCTGTCTTATCACCTACATCCATTCATGTCCATCGCGCATTCCGACAGAGTTAGGCAATTCCAGCAGGACAATGCGACACCTACACGTCCATTATTGCTATAGAGTGGCTCCAGGAGCACTTTTCTGAGTTTAATCACTTCCGCTGGTCACCAAACTCCCCAGACATGAACATTATTGAGCATATCTGGGATACCTTGCAACGAGCTGTTCAGAAGAGATCTCCACCCCTTCGTACTCTTATGGATTTGTGGACAGTCCTGCAGGATTCATGGTGTCAGTTCCCTCCAGCACTACTTCAGACATTAGTCTAGTCTATGCCACGTCGTGTTGCGGCACTTCTGCGTGTTCACGGGGGTCCTACACGATATTAGGCATGTGTAACAGTTTCTTTGGCTCTTGAGTATAAATACTCCGCAAGCCACTGTACATGGCGTGCCGAAGGACATCTTACCAGTATTATATTTTCTTTCCTATTCCATTCGCGTTGTGAACGCGGGGAAAATGACGGTCTAAGTAATCGCGCTTACTCTCTCTCTCTTTTTCTTTTTTTCTCGCGTTCCCTACGCGAGGTACACTGTGGGGGCAGCATAATGCACGCCCACTTTTCGAGTACAGGTTCTGTAAATTTGCTCAACAGGTTTTCGCGGGAACTGTGTTTTCTTTCTTCCAAGGATTCCCTTTTAAGTTCCCCGAGCTTTTCTGTTACATTTTCGTATCTGCTATACCAACCTGCTACGATCCCAGGAGAGCGTCTCTTGATGCATTGGATGTCTGTTGTACAAACACCGGAACAATATTCTAGAATTGCACTAGATTCTTGCATGTGATTTTCTTTACAGATGCATCGCGCATTCCCAGAACCCTTCCCCCAGGTTTCTTGTTCATCTTTCCCCATACTGATTTTACGTGATTGCACCACTTCATATCGCTTCTAAGCATTACTCCTAAGTATGTGCTCAAGGCGTTCATTGCTGATTCACAATCCTGGAAATTGAAATAAGAACACCGTGAATTCATTGTCCCAGGAAGGGGAAACTTTATTGACACATTCCTGGGGTCAGATACATCACATGATCACACTGACAGAACCACAGGCACATAGACACAGGCAACAGAGCATGCACAATGTTGGCACTAGTACAGTGTATATCCACCTTTCGCAGCAATGCAGGCTGCTATTCTCCCATGGAGACGATCGTAGAGATGCTGGATGTAGTCCTGTGGAACGGCTTGCCATGCCATTTCCACCTGGCGCCTCAGTTGGACCAGCGTTCGTGCTGGACGTGCAGACCGCGTGAGACGACGCTTCATCCAGTCCCAAACATGCTCAATGGGGGACAGATCCGGAGATCTTGCTGGCCAGGGTAGTTGACTTACACCTACTAGAGCACGTTGGGTGGCACGGGATACATGCGGACGTGCATTGTCCTGTTGGAACAGCAAGTTCCCTTGCCGGTCTAGGAATGGTAGAACGATGGGTTCGATGACGGTTTGGATGTACCGTGCACTATTCAGTGTCCCCTCGACGATCACCAGTGGTGTACGGCCAGTGTAGGAGATCGCTCCCCACACCATGATGCCGAGTGTTGGCCCTGTGTGCCTCGGTCGTATGCAGTCCTGATTGTGGCGCTCACCTGCACGGCGCCAAACACGCATACGACCATCATTGGCACCAAGGCAGAAGCGACTCTCATCGCTGAAGACGACACGTCTCCATTCGTCCCTCCATTCACGCCTGTCGCGACACCACTGGAGGCAGGCTGCACGATGTTGGGGCGTGAGCGGAAGACGGCCTAACGGTGTGCGGGACCGTAGCCCAGCTTCATGGAGACGGTTGCGAATGGTCCTCGCCGATACTCCAGGAGCAACAGTGTCCCTAATTTGCTGGGAAGTGGCGGTGCGGTCCCCTACGGCACTGCGTAGGATCCTACGGTCTTGGCGTGCATCCGTGCGTCGCTGCGGTCCGGTCCCAGGTCGACGGGCACGTGCACCTTCCGCCGACCACTGGCGACAACATCGATGTACTGTGGAGACCTCACGCCCCACGTGTTGAGCAATTCGGCGGTACGTCCACCCGGCCTCCCGCATGCCCACTATACGCCCCCGCTCAAAGTCCGTGAACTGCACATACGGTTCACGTCCACGCTGTCGCGGCATGCTACCAGTGTTAAAGACTGCGATGGAGCTCCGTATGCCACGGCAAACTGGCTGACACTGACGGCGGCGGTGCACAAATGCTGCGCAGCTAGCGCCATTCGACGGCCAACACCGCGGTTCCTGGTGTGTCCGCTGTGCCGTGCGTGTGATCATTGCTTGTACAGCCCTCTCGCAGTGTCCGGAGCAAGTATGGTGGGTCTGACACACGGGTGTCAATGTGTTCTTTTTTCCATTTCCAGGAGTGTATAATCAGATAATACACAGATTTCTCTCATTGTTATAGACATAATGCAATCTTTATTCACATTTAAAAAGAGCTGCTGTTCATTACACCAAGTGGAAATTTTGCAAAAGTCTTTGGGCAATTCCTTACGATCTCTCAGTGGCGATACTTCCATTTGCACGGCTGCATCATCAGCGAACAATCCACTCTGATAAATCGCTGTGATATAGAGTGTTAGGGGTATGAGTGTAGATTTTTCTGTTGATGACTGAGGACAGTGTAGTGAACGACATTACATCACTGTTTACTTCATTTTCAGACTAATAATTATAGCTATTACGGGTAGCATGGTTTTAGTTTGGTTAGTACCTCCAAGTACCTGTGGCACAAACAAGGAATTAATGTTCATTATCGCCAGGCAGCAGGTTACGTACTGAAGTGTGGATGCGTGGACTAATAACTATAGTCTGTACTGACAGTAGTAGTCCACTTCCTGGAGCAGCTACGACCGTGCAGAAAGCATCAGTTACTAAATTAAGTGAAGTGTTTGTGGGAAGACTTTTAGACACAGAGAAAAGACAACTAACACACTGAAATAGGTACACATTAAAATACGATTGATCACAATATCTGTACTTTTACATCTAACACCCCGTATGTTGAAAACAGGCTGAGTTGGCATCCATTCGCTCCCAGCTTCAGGCAGTGTTGGCTTCGGTCACAAAGCTTGAGGCTGTTGCCAATGGGCATCACTGTGGGGGTCCGGATGGGGGTTTTTCGGGGACGGCCAGCTCGTCCCACGCATCCCCCGATCGTACTACGACTGTGGCTGCCCGGGATACTGCCCACATTGAGGGTGATCCCTCACATGTGGTAGAGTGGGAGGTCGTCTCGAGGTGTGGCAGGGGGTGAAAGACATTCCGGAGGGCTGAACGGAAAGCCTCTCCAGTTTGTCTGACGAACCGGTTTCAGGCTCTGTCTCAGGCTGATACTGATTTTCGGCCGGACATGGCTGCATGCCCTGTTCCAGAGGTTGCCCCTCAGTCTGCAAGATCCGGGTGGTCGCAGAGGGTGGGCTTACTGATAGTTAGGAGCTCCAACGTCAGGCGCGTAATGGGGCAACCTCTGGAAGAAAACTAATGTTCACTCCGTGTGCATACCGGGGGGAGTCATTCCAGATGTGGAAAGGGTCCTTCCGGATGCCATGAAGGGTACAGGGTGCACCCATCTGCAGGTGGTCGCTCATGTCGGCACCAATGATGTGTGTCGCTATGGATAGGAGGAAATCCTCTCTGGCTTCCGGCGGCTATCTGATTTGGTGAAGACTGCCAGTCTCGCTAGCGGGATGAAAGCAGAGCTCACCATCTGCAGCATCGTCGACAGGACTGACTGTGGACCTTTGGTACAGAGTCGAGTGGAGGGTCTGAATCAGAGGCTGAGACGTTTCTGCGACCGTGTGGGCTGCAGATTCCTCGACTTGCGCCATAGGGTGGTGGGGTTTCGGGTTCCGCTGGATAGATCAGGAGTCCACTACACGCAGCAAGCGGCTACACGGATAGCAGGGGTTGTGTGGCGTGGACTGTTTTTAGGTTAGATAGCCTCGGGCAAGTACAGAAAGGGCAACAGCCTCAAAGGGTGCGGGGCAAAGTCAGGACATGCGGGGACCAAGCAGCAATCGGTATTGTAATTGTAAACTGTCGAAGCTGCATTGGTAAAGTACCGGAACTTCAAGCGCTGATAGAAAGCACCGAAGCTGAAATCGTTATAGGTACAGAAAGCTGGCTGAAGCCAGAGATAAATTCTGCCGAAATTTTTACAAAGGCACAGACGGTGTTTAGAAAGGATAGATTGCATGCAACCGGTGGTGGCGTGTTTGTCGCTGTTAGTAGTAGTTTATCCTGTAGTGAGGTAGAAGTGGATAGTTCCTGTGAATTATTATGGGTGGAGGTTACACTCAACAACCGAGCTAGGTTAATAGTTGGCTCCTTTTACCGACCCCCCGACTCAGCAGCATTAGTGGCAGAACAACTGAGAGAAAATTTGGAATACATTTCACATAAATTTTCTCAGCATGTTATAGTCTTAGGTGGAGATTTCAGTTTACCAGATATAGACTGGGACACTCAGATGTTTAGGACGGGTGGTAGGGACCGAGCATCGAGTGACATTATACTGAGTGCACTATCCGAAAATTACCTCGAGCAATTAAACAGAGAACCGACTCGTGGAGATAACATCTTGGACCTACTGATAACAAACAGACCCGAACTTTTCGACTCTGTATGTGCAGAACAGGGAATCAGTGATCATAAGGCCGTTGCAGCATCCCTGAATATGGAAGTTAATAGGAATATAAAAAAGGGAAGAAGGTTTATCTGTTTAGCAAGAGTAGTAGAAGGCAGATTTCAGACTACCTAACAGATCAAAACGAAAATTTCTGTTCCAACACTGACAATGTTGAGTGTTTATGGAAAAAGTTCAAGGCAATCGTAAAATGCGTTTTAGACAGGTACGTGCCGAGTAAAACTGTGAGGGACGGGAAAAACCCACCGTGGTTCAACAACAAAGTTAGGAGACTACTGCGAAAGCAAAGAGAGCTTCACTCCAAGTTTAAACGCAGCCAAAACCTCTCAGACAAACAGAAGCTAAACGATGTCAAAGTTAGCGTAAGGAGGGCTATGCGTGAAGCGTTCAATGAATTCGAAAGTAAAATTCTATGTATGTGATGATGATGATGATGTTTGGTTTGTGGGGCGCTCAACTGCGTGGTTATCAGCGCCCGTACAATTATCCAATCTTTGCTCAGTCCAATTTGCCACTTTCCTGGATGATGATGAAATGATGAGGACAACACAAACACCCAGTCATCTCGAGGTAGGTGAAAATCCCTGACCCCGCCGGGAATCGAACCCGGGACCCCGTGCTCGGGAAGCGAGAACGCTACCGCGAGACCACGAGCGGCGGACAATTCTATGTACCGACTTGACAGAAAATCCTAGGAAGTTCTTGTCTTACGTTAAATCAGTAAGTGGCTCGAAACAGCATATCCAGACACTCCGGGATGATGATGGCATTGAAACAGAGGATGACACGCGTAAAGCTGAAATACTAAACACCTTTTTCCAAAGCTGTTTCACAGAGGAAGACCGCACGGCAGTTCCTTCTCTAAATCCTCGTACAAACGAAAAAATGGCTGACATCGAAATAAGTGTCCAAGGAATAGAAAAGCAACTGGAATCACTCAACAGAGGAAAGTCCACTGGACCTGGCGGGATACCAATTCGATTCTACACAGAGTACGCAAAAGAACTTGCCCCCCTTCTAACAGCCGTGTACCGCAAGTCTCTAGAGGAACGGAAGGTTCCAAATGATTGGAAAAGAGCACAGGTAGTCCCAGTCTCCAAGAAGGGTCGTCGAGCAGATGCGCAAAACTATAGACCTATATCTCTGACGTCGATCTGTTGTAGAATTTTAGAACATGTTTTTTGCTCGCGTATCATGTCGTTTTTGGAAACCCAGAAACTACTCTGTAGGAATCAACATGGATTCCGGAAACAGCGATCGTGTGAGACCCAACTTGCTTTATTTGTTCATGAGACCCAGAAAATATTAGATACAGGCTCCCACGTAGATGCTATTTTCCTTGACTTCCGGAAGGCATTCGATACAGTTCCGCACTGTCGCCTGATGAACAAAATAAGAGCCTACGGAATATCAGACCAGCTGTGTGGCTGGATTGAAGAGTTTTTAGCAAACACAACACAGCATGTTGTTATCAATGGAGAGACGTCTACTTACGTTAAGGTAACCTCTGGCGTGCCACAGGGGAGTGTTATGGGACCATTGCTTTTCACAATATATATAAATGACCTAGTAGATAGTGTCGGAAGTTCCATGCGGCTTTTCGCGGATGATGCTGTAGTATACATAGAAGTAGCAACATTAAAAAATTGTAGCGAAATGCAGGAAGATCTGCAGCGGATAGGCACTTGGTGCAGGGAGTGGCAACTGATCCTTAACATAGATAAATGTAATGAATTGCGAATACATAGAAAGAAGGATCCTTTATTGTATGATTATATGATAGCGGAACAAACACTGGTATCAGTTACTTCTGTAAAATATCTGGGAGTATGCGTGCGGAACGATTTGAAGTGGAATGATCACATAAAATTAATTGTTGGTATGGCGGGTACCAGGTTGAGATTCATTGGGAGAGTCCTTAGAAAATGTAGTCCATCACCAAAGGAGGTGGCTTACAAAACACTCGTTCGACCTATACTTGAGTATTGCTCATCAGTGTGGGATCCGTACCAGATCGGGTTGACGGAGGAGATAGAGAAGATACAAAGAAGAACGGCGCGTTTCGTCACAGGGTTATTTGGTAACCGTGATAGCGTTACGGAGATGTTTAACAAACTCAAGTGGCAGACTCTGCAAGAGAGGCGCTCTGCATCGCGGTGTAGCTTGCTCGCCATGTTTCGAGAGGGTGCGTTTCTGGATGAGGTATCGAATATATTGCTTCCCCCTACTTATACCTCCCGAGAAGATCACGAATGTAAAATTAGAGAGATTCGAGCGCGCACGGAGGCTTTCAGACAGTCGTTCTTCCCGCGAACCATACGCGACTGGAACAGAAAAGGGAGGTAATGACAGTGGCACGTGTATAGGTTGAGTGCAAAAGAACTTTACACTTTCAAAAATTTTTACAAACGGAATTCTAAAACTTATCCTCTTTAAACCTCAACCTGCTGCTAGAGTATCTGTGAAATTTCTTTTAGTTAGGGGCGCTAATATTTTGTTGCAGGCTATCACCCCCAGATAGTGCTAGTGTAGAAAATGGCAAATACATAACAAAAGAAGCGCTGGTATGTGTCCCTCAATTAGAGAGACTTGGTCGGTAATTGCTGTTCAGCGAGCATCTCGAGCATACTTGCACCAGGAGTCACCCAACTGAGTCTCCATTTACGCTCGGTAGAAACAGTTTACGGGATGTTCTGTATTTGGAAAGGCAGACGTTCCTGTCAGCCTCCTGCATCGGAGCAAAATGTAGACCAAGTTCGAGCAGCTTTCCTATTAAGTCCACGGAAATCAAAAAGTCGAACACGTCGTGAATTCAGACCCCACAAATAGTCATTTCCAAAATACTGCGTAAATACCTGCGCATGAAACCGTACAGACTGGAGTTGGTCCTGGTACTCCCTTCACGAGCTGATGACTTTTGGTGAAGATATTCACCACGATCACCAGACTTAACGCCGTGTTTCTTTATTGGGTTTATGTGAAAGACGAAGTTTTTGTCCCAACCCTGCCACAAACTTTGCTACAGTTACCACGTCGAATCGCAGTTGCGGTGGAATCCATCACGACAGACGTGTTATACAAGGTCTGGATAGAGCGCGAATAACGTTTTCCGTGAGACTCGAGGAGTATGTATCTAGTCCGCGTAACCTGTAAAAAAATTTCCAGAGATAGTCTATTAACAGAACAAAGTTTGAAGCGAAAAAGTTATACCTCTTGAATGAATTTTTGAACATGTTAAGTTCTGTAGTGGGTTCTACTTGCCAAAAACCAGTAAACCCCCGATTCTTTAAAGAATCGAGCACCCATGCTTAAGACAGCTTCCAACGGCTGGTTTCTTTAATAACGAGTTAAGGCGTTAAATATTGACGTTAAGCATGTAAGAGAGAAAAAGTTTAGAAAAGGTTTGAAATTATGCTTGAAGTTAGCTGGGAGGCGCTATGTGCTATCGTTATCAAACACTGGATGAGTATCGTCTGGGTAATTTGCGCTTCATTTTAAGCAAAAGCGAGTTTTTCACACATCGCAATGTGTATAACGTCATATCTATTGAACTATGTGTCGTACAATGATGTAATTTTGCAGGTATATTCAGTTATATATGTAGATACTGTCTGTTAATTGTCTTGCGAATAGATTTAGTAGTAGCCGGCCGCTGTGGCAGAGCGGTTTTAGTCGCTTCAGTCCGGAACCGCGCTGCTGCTACGGTCGCAGGTACGAATCCTGCCTCGCGCATGGATGTGTGTGATGTCCTTAGGTTAGTTAGGTTTAAGTAGTTCTAAGTCTAGGGGACTGATGACCTCAGATGTTAAGTACCATAGTGCTTAGAGTCATTTTTAGATTTAGTAGTAAGAAGTAAGAAATTAAAGCGTCGTGCCTGATGTTGAAGCTTTACTGGGCGCCGTTTTAAGCAGAAGCTAGTTTTACACTTATGCAAATGTCTATGGTGTCATACCTCCTGAAGTACGTGTCGTGTAAAGATATAATTTTGCAAGTACATTCAGTGGTATATGCTGATCTATCTTCAAAATGTGTTGTTAATAGAGTTAGGGGTAAAAAAGTAATAAACTGAAACGTCATGTCACTGAAGTATTACTGCATGAACAGTGAAAATATAGTAAGCGGTGAACTCTTTTCGTTTCATCATTATGGTGTGGATGGGGAGTCAGCGAGAAAAGTTTCATTAAGTTTAAGAGTTACGTGTAAAGTTTGTTGAAACTCGCTAAGTGCTCTCATTCTAAAATACTGGATGAATGAAGTCCTGGTATTTGCTCGCCATCAGTTACGCTGTTTGAAGACAAACACACAAATATAACTGTAATACTTGTGTTATTGTATTGGACTTTTAACATATGGTTATACCTCTTAATGAGTAAATTATGACAGCATTTTAAATTTGGTCAGTAATGACGTGAAGTATTGAAAACGAAACTGGTACTGGGTTCCGCTATAGTCGCTTAGTAATACTGATTTCTCGAACCAGTCTCGTATATCCGAAGATACTCTGTAAGATTGCAGGTAGTCGCTAACGTGGTACGGTGTTGAATATCCCATGGAAATCTGGAAAGATACAGTCTACCTGTCACCTGCATCTATTTTTTGCAAGATGTCGTGTACGAATAAAGTAAGCCGTGTTCTTCTAGGTACTATTTGCGGCTGGGACACGAATTTGGGGAAATGACAGCGGTACACAAAGTACCCACTGCCAAAAACCATAAGGTTTTTTTTTCTTTATTGTAATTTTAATCACCTCATACAAGGCGTGCTGGTAGCAGCATATTACGCTGCTCTTCAGCCTTGAGTGGTACAATAACATGACATATAGGTGGCACAGATAATACAATAAAAACGGCGGGCAAAAAATGTAGATACGAAAAACAATAAACATGAAGCCGTTCGCGCTGGACGAGAAAAAACACTAACACTTGTTGACACGGCGCACAGAACACGGATGACGGCAACGGCACACGTGAACACTAAACACAAAACGAAGGCACACACACGAGACACTGATGGCGATGATAACCATAAGGGGTCTTGCGTTTTTTTTTTTTTTCTTTATTGTATTTCAATTCCCCATCGGGGCGGGCTGGCAGCAGCATATGCGCTGCTCTTCAGCCGAAAGACATAGAACAAACAATAGAAGACATTTAAAAATAACAAAGGAGAGAATATGGTGAACATAGATATAAAAAAGGGGGAACATCATGGAAGGCAATAGACAAAAACGGGGTGACCGTAAAATGGAGATAAAAAACTGTTTAAAAGTAGCACACACAAAAAGCCACACACTGCGACAATTAAAAGAACACAAGGCACGGTCTTGCGGTGTATAGATGTAGATATAGAAGTTTTTGCACTGTAAGGTCACTGCAAAGAAAAACATCCGCTACTGCAAAACGCAGCTGAGCTATAGTTATGTCTATAAATTTTAATGCTCAGGGCCGCAGGAAGCTATCAAATATGACATATTCCTTTCTAAAGGGCGTTACACATGAAATAACCAACGCAGCAATGAGAAATGTCGGATTACCATAGCGAGATCTGTTCACAAGTACGTCTGTGGTGCTGAGCGCTCGCTGCCAGCTGCAGCAGAAAGAGGGCGCTGTAATGCAATTCCTCTTTAGGTCGTGCAGTTAACCGCCTCCGTGTCAGTATTAACTTGAGACGACTTCAGCTAATGGTGAGCCCTACGGCTTCTTGTATAATTCAGTTAAGCTGTTATTCTCAAGTCCCTCTGTTCCTCATTGTCCTCAGCTGTAGCTGAGCATATTCAACAAGTTCTCAGAACGACGTACATAGCCTGTATCTACATCTATACGCCGCAAGGGAACTTCGGTGTGTGGCGAAGAGTACTTCTGGTAGTATTATCTGTTCCATTCATTAATGACGCGTACGAAGTATTGTCGATAAGACTCCGTAAGAGCTGTAATTTCTCCGATGTTTCCGTTGTGGTAATTTCGCAAGACGTGTGTAATATATTGCCCGACTCTTCCCGGAACATAATCTCTCGGAATTTCAACAATAAACCTCTCCGTAACGCACACCGCCTCTCTTGTAACGCCTGCCACCGGAGTTTGTCTGCTTAACGCTCTCAAGCCAACTAAGCGAATCCGTGACGAAACGCGCCCCTCTTCGTTGTATCGTCTCTCCCTCTTCCATTAATGCAACCTGGACAGGGTCCCATGCTGATCGGCAATACTAGATAATCGGTCAAACCTTTGTTTTGTAAACCACTTCTTCGGTGGATGAATTGCATTTTCTTAAGATTCTTTCAACGAATCTCAGCCAAGCATCTGCTTTTCCTACAATTTGTTTTATGTGATCGTTCTGCTTTAGGTCGCTCCGGATGTTACCTCTACCTATATTACGGTAGTTACAGTTTTCTGTAATTTGTCGCTAGTAATGTAATCGAACAGTAAGGGATTTCTTCGGCTACTGGTGGCGCAATATGTTACATTTATTTACTTTTGGTTTCAACTACCAGTCTTTCATCATCAACGATTCTCTGCAGGTCTTCATGCAGTTCCCTACAGCGAACAAAAGCTACTTTTGGTGACACCCCCTGTGGCAGGCTGCTTGAATTTGTGCACGCGACGCCCTGATTGATTGGCTAATGTCAGTGCTAAATAACTCTAAAGGGGCGCAAAATATCGAATATTTTTCTTAATAATTATTTCTCTGCACAATCTACCCTGAAATATCCTTACGAGATTTTTAAACTATTTCTGACCATCCCGTAGAACACCTGTTATGACTGACACATGTACATACTTATCGTAGCAGGCGACACACAGCTTATTAACTGTAAGATGCTTGTCACTATCAAAGTATGTAGACCTCTATGACCATCTTTGACTCTGCCAGTAAGCAATGATCAGCTGTGCAGGCGCCTCTATGTGGTGTGAATCTGCTCATAGCCTTAACGCCGATTACAGGTTTAACATGAATGAGAACACTACCAAGCAAAGTTTTTATACAATGACGATGTAATTCATATTATAATATGAAAACACGTAACGCTATACAAACATTAACCTTTTACGTTTTTACGAAACGTGGTATTCGTAATAAGGCACATCACTGTGTTATGGTACACTCTTATTTTCAGTGTATAATTCATGGTCTCTCATCACCTGAAAATAATGTTTTTTCGTATCGTCTAAAATAATGCTGTGAATCCTTCTATATGAGTAAGTGACATTTCATTACGTGTGTGTTGTTGTTAAACATTTACAACAGTTAACAAACTCGAGAAATTTAAAGCCTATAACGTTACTAATGTATTATTTTATTTGGTATGCATAAACCTGATGAGAGTCAGGTGACTGAAACTGGTTGTGCAAATAAAGTATTTCCCTAGCAGCTCAAGGACGTAATACATTTTTCAAATATACAGGGTGAGTCACTAACTATTGTGACCTAGAATAACTCCGAAAGTATGATAGTAGCTGAAAATTTTATGGGACAAATGTTGCATTGTACAACGGGGGCCATAATATGACGTTGGTTATTTGTTGCTAGGTGGGGCGGCGTCAGAGATATGAAAGTCAACTTTGTTTTTTTTTTTAATGGGATGCTAGTTTATTACTTATTTTCTGATAGCGGCTCTCGAGACAAATCCAATTATGTGTAACAGTAAGGTCTTTGAAGGTCAACGAAGTTCAAAAAGGTGGCGCAAACGTCCATTTACAGAAGGTGTTCGAAGTGATGACCACTGGTATCAATGCAGTGCTGCAATCATCTTATCATGGATTGAGTGGTATTCCTCATCACTTCGGCACTTATCGAAGCACATGCTCTGACAATTCTCACTCGTATATCGTGCAGATAGTAAATATTAGCCGAATACTGCGTATCCATCTAACTTGCCATTGACATGTAAGAACCATTCGACCGTTTCGCAATGCAACAATAATAGGAACGGTCAGACTAGTATCGTCGAATCAAGCGATTGTGAATCATGTATTCCATCGAAGAACGAGTCGATATGCTTTTCATTTACGGAGGACAGAATTATAGGCCCCTATTGCAACGAAGGAAATCTTAATGGTATGAAATACACCACATTCCTGCAAGAAACATTAGGTCTGTTATTGGAAAAAATACATTTAGGAACAAGGAACAGAATGTGGTATCAACACGATGGGTGTCCGGCACATTTTTCGCCGATGGCTAGAAATGAATTGCAGAGACGATTTCCAAATCGTTGGATTGGACGCGAAGGAGATGTGTCGTGGCCAGTTCGTTCGCCAGACTTAACGCCTCTGGATTTTTTTCTTGTGGGGATTCCTAAAATACATTGTTTATAAATACGTTCCAACTACACTTGAAGATATGCGAGAGAGAATTGTCAGAGCATGTGCTTCGATAAGTGCCGATCTGATAAGGAGTACCACTCAGTCCATGATAAGAAGAATGCAGCAATGCATTGAGACCGATGGTCATCACTTCGAACACCTGTAAGTGGAAGTTCATGCCACCTTTTTGACCTTCGTTGACCATCAAAGACCTTACTGGTACAGATCATTGGATTCGTCTCGATAGCCGCTATCAGAAAACAAGTACCAGACTATAGCATCCCATTTAAAAAAACAAAGTTTACCTTCATATCTCTGACTCGATCCCACCTAGCAGCACTTGTCCAATAAACTTTTCAGCTCCTATCATACTTTCGGAGTTATTCTTGGTGGCAATAGTTAGTGACTTACCCTGTATAAGAGCTGTGGATCACTACCGCCTCAAAATACACAAAATAATTCGAAGGTAGTGGCGGTCATACTTTTTGATACATCCTGTTCACTGATGTATGCTTTAAACTGTAACTTCTCCATCACACTCCCTTCGGGTACTCCTGAAATTATCCATACACTAGCCGATTTTGATCCGTAAAGGGCGACGTGTTGAGATCACTGTGGAAGAAAGTCCTGAATCCAATCACAATTCTTGTCCGATACTCGATAATCTTGTATTTTTTTCTGTAAACGACCGCACGGAACTGTATTAAACACTTTCCAAAAGTCAAGGAACGTACCATCAACTAGGGCGCCGTTCTCTGCGGCACTCTGCATCTCATAGACGAACAAAGCGAGCTGATTTTCGCGGGATCACTGTCCGCAGTACCCATGCTGATTTTTATAAAAGAGATTTCCGTTCTCCGGAAACGTCAAGGTACGTTCGGGTAAAGAATGTTCCGTAATTCTAAAACAGAGTGACGTCAGCGATATAGCCATATAATTATGTGTATCTGTCCCACGGTCCATCTTGAATCCGGGAACGACTTGTCCATTATACTATTTTCCAAGTACCATTCGTTGGTCTAGCTGTATTCGGTAAATTACTGTTACAAGTGGAGAATGTAATTTCACCTAATTTCTGTACAATCTCACAGGTGTCTCATTTGGTCAAGATGCCTTTCGACTATTGAACAACTTTAATTTATCTTCTATCAACGATCAACTACCTCAATATCTGCCATTTCGGTGTTCGTGCGATAATTGACTGGAGGAAACGTATTACGATAGTCCGCGGTGAAACAGTTTCGAAAGATCGAATCCAGTGTTAAGGCCTTCTCCTCGTCATCTTCGTTTCGGTGCCAGCGTGGCCACTGAGTGACGGAACAAATGGTTTCCATCCGTCTGTATAGTGGACGGACTCAGGTGCGTGAACTCATTCGTGGGCTGGAATCTCGCCGCAAACTGCACGGATTCTCGTTGGGATTACTGGCTGATACGAAAACATTAAGTTTCCGCCACTTGTTTATCTTTATTTGTTCGCCTTTTCGTCATCCCTTTATCTACTTGTCCATCTTCTACCCTCGCAGCGTTCCCCCTATGTGTGTCTATATCATTCTCATTCACCATCATTTCGGATTCCGTTGATTACCGTCGCCAAGCCGGCCGCTGTGACCGAGCAGTTCTAGGCTTTTCAGTCTGGAACGGCGCTGCTGCTACGGTCGCAGGTTCGAATCTTGCCTCCGGCATGGATGTGTGTGACGTCCTTAGATTAGTCTAGGGGACTTATAACCTCAGATGTTAAGTCCCATAGTGCTTAGAGCCATTTGAAGCATTTGATTTGTGGCATCCTGCTTCGAAATGGTAGGTCTGAAACTGTACAGTATTGAGAAAAATTTGGCAAATTTTTATTACTTCCGTCTCATTCGCATGAATATAAAATTTACACTGGGCGGGATACCTCCTAATACCGTATCTGACCTCCTCTCGCCCGGCATAGTGCAGCAACTCGACGTGGCATGTACTCAACAAGTCGTTGAAATAGTGAGCCATGCTACCTCTATAGCCGTCCATAATTGCGAAAGTGCGGAAGTGTTGCTGGTGGAGGATTTTGTGCACGAACTGACCTCTCTATTATGTCTGATAAATGTACGACGGGATTCGTATCTGGCGATCTGGATGGAAAAATCATTCGCTCTAATTGTCCAGAATGGTCATCAAACCAATCGCGAACAATCGAGGCCCTGTGACATGGCGCATTGTCATCCATAAAAATTCCATTGTTATTTGGGAACATGAAGTCCATGAATGGCTGCAAATAGTCTCCAAGTAGCTAAACATCACTATGTCTAGCCAATGATCGGTTTAGTAGTAGCAGGGGACCCAGCCCATTCCATGTAAACACAGCCTACACCACTGTGGAACCACGACCAGCTTGCTCAGTGCCTTGTTGGTAACCTAGGTCCATGGCTTCGTGGTGTCTGCGCCACACACGAGCCCTACCAACAGCCCATAACAACTGATTTGGGGGCTCGTCTGACCAGACCACGGTTTTCCAGTCGTCTAGGATACAACCGATATGGTCACGATGCCAGGAGAGGCGCTGCAGCCGCATGCTGTCACCGAAGACACTCACACCGGACGCCTCCTACCATAACCCATTAATGCCAAATTTCGCCACAGTGTCCTAACGGATACTGTCGTCGTACACCCCACATCGATTTTCGAGGTTATTTCACGCAGCACTGCTTGTTTGTCATCAATGACAACTCTAAGCAAACGCCGCAGCTCTCAGTCGTTAGGTGTAGACCGTCGGTCACTACGCTTGATACTGAATTCCCTAACGATTTCCGAAATGGAATGTCCCATGACTCTGCCTCCGTCTACCATCCCACGTCCAAAAGTCTGTTAATTCCCATCGTGTGGCCACGATCACGTCGGAAACGTTTTCAGTCGAATCACCTGAGCAAAAACGACAGCTCCGCCAATGCACTGCCCTTTTATACCTTGTGTACGCGACACTACCTCCATCTGTGCATATCGTTATCTTATGACCTCTGTTACCTCAGTGTACTGATGCAGTGGTTATCGGTTATAAACATAGTGCCAAAAGGCACAAGTAGCTTTGCACAAGAAAATCTAACTCTGAGCGACATACACTGCCATTCATAAGACAACCTGCGTGTCTGCTGCTATACCCGAACGACATAACGACAATCTTGGTCCATCGTCAGACGGTAGCCAATATTTCTCGTACAAATTTCAGATTTTTCTCTTTAGGAGAGGTTTTGCTTTACCCGTTAGATGATATAGGTCTGCATCTTCGATATGTGGCATGCTGAAAATGAGCTAGGTGAGTAATCGTCGCTGCCGTCTGCCGATTGACCCACGCCCGAAACTATACTGGCGTGTAAAACTTAAGAACGAAAGTAACTTTTAAGAGATGTGTCACTAGAAAGTGACACAGCGCGATAAAATTTGACCTATACGTAGAAAGAACTGCTGCAGTATAGTACAAAAGGTAATTGAAAAAAATACGCAATGATACGAACAGAAATGACTGTTTTATTATAAGATAATAATTACAATGAAGTCACCATGCTTTATGACGGTCCCCTAAGTAGAAAGTGGCAGGGGCTTGTGGGGATATGGCCCCACTGATTTATGACACTTAGTAAACAAACATTACCTGTCACTTTCATGGTTACCCCTACCCCCTCCCCGCCTCTACGTATACACAATGAAATCACTAAATAAGTGCTCACTTGTTTGAGGCACATATGTAAACCAACATGGATAAAATAGTTTACTTCAGTATCTGTCGTTTCTGCGTTCTTCTGACTGTCGAAATATGGAACCTAAGGATTTTGTTCCTCATCGAAGAATTTCAAAAGACAGAATTCATTTTTCCTAATTTCTCTCCATTATCCTCGGTTTCCATGTCAAGACGATAACTGAATGACTAGGTAGATGACTATGATTCGTATAATGAATTTACGTAAGACAAAAACTTTTTTGGATTTTTTGTCAGATAAATAGCTAGAAGTTTACTTGCGAATTGTTTGAAAATTTCTCTCATTGCTGTCCTTACTGTCATTTTTGCGTTTCATCTTTTATTTGTGAAAGATCTTTTAGAACCTGAGGTCAACAAAATGACCAGTTATCATTTTGATCATCTGCCAGCAAAGATCGCAAGTTAGGTTTGCCATTCAGAAGTCAGTCAGTCCTTGTGTAGTATGTAATACATTTAGTACAGAGGAATAACTCACCACGCTGTCTGCAGGATGTATTGTTGAGTATCGCTTCCATATTTTTACCCCATAATGCAATCAGTCCAGATTGTTATCTTATGGGTACATACAGCGGTACGGTGCTGACATCTGTCTCTCTTAGGTGGTTCCTTCAGTCCTCATTAAGACGTAAATAGGAGCTCTTCTCTCAACTCTTAGTGGCTTCACTTTTTGCACCCAGATGAAATCTGTACCTCAGAAACCCCAGAACAGTCTTCGTAATGTCACTGTTATTACAACTGCTCCTCTTCGTGGCGTAGAACAGCCAACAATGCCCTTTCGATATTAAAATGCAGCCTTTGGTGAGTGCGGAACGTATGCAAAATAGAATCAACGACAGCATTTGTGAATTAAAGAAACGAAGATTCGGAATTATGCCATTCAGCAACTGTTCATCTATTTCTGTTTCCTTGTTTCGTTTTGATAGAAATATAAAGTTCTTTAAAGAATCGTTTCAATTCACTTTGAACCTTGTTTTCAAGAAGCGTCTAGAATACGCTCTACCTCTCAATATCTACTGTAGTGCTCATTTCTAAGGAGTAATCAACACATCACGACTGGCTAGTAATGTTGACAAAAGTATTTATTCTTTTGATAAGAACCTTTTCTTCTTACGTCACATGTTAGACGGACCTAAAGCGAGTTACCATATCCATATTTCGTAGACAAAACTTTGGTCAGATATCCAATTCTTATCTTTCAGTCAACGAAAGAGACCAGTTACACAAGAATTTAATTACATTAATTCTTGTCTTGCAACAGAAAAAGGAGAGAGTGTAGATTTTATTCTCTGGTTTTGTGGTTGTCATATCTTACTGAAAGTGGTCGTTCGGGCCCCATTGGCCTATGTAGGGTCGAAGGATGGGATTGGACCGTTTGTTTCTTACATCAAATTTACAACGGACAACTTACTAAAGACCTGAAATTTTTGCAGTCAGGCTGTAATAATGTGGCGTTTTGCAGTCTAACAGTGGGAATACCCGTTTCACACAAGACATACATTGCTTTCTGTCGCCAAATAAAGTTCATAGCAAGTTAAAGGTTATTCAGTGCAGACCGTCGAAGCTAAAAAGCATAAGAAATGCAATAAAACACTTACTTGTTTTTATAAGCGTAGAGGCAGACATAAAATTTTGATGGAACTGGGAATCAGAGTGTTAAGTATTTAACAGGGTTAAAATGCATGCTATTTGGAAATTTAAAATTAATAACAGGGACGATAATAAGTTAGCATGGTAGAAATTAAGCACTTTTAGTTCGCAATGCTGGGTTCAAAGTGCTGCAGTGCGTAACGAGGACACAATTTAAAACAAATGCGAACGTTATGCTCGTGGTCTGGAAGCTTATTTCATTAAAAGCTTAACGGCGTCATTAATTACATCGCCAATATTTAAGCGATTCCCATCAGTATTAAACTGAATCAATGCATAATAGAGTCGTTTTCATGCCTTCTTTCCCTCTCTTGATAATTCTGCTAACTCTGTGGGTGTGAGTGTACAAAAGACAACGTTAGGTTAGGTTAGGTTAGGTTCTCCTAAAAAATGTGTAGCGTCTATATAATGCGTAGTATCGGACTGAGTATTGTAATTCAGATGCTTCACGTATTTAATAATAATGCCTCTACTTCTAAGAGTTTCTGTTCTGCGGTCTTCTCAAACTGAATAAAGAAGTGCACTTACAGTTATATAAAAATTGGCATTAGAATGAGAGATCTGCGTATTGTTTTACATTCGTCATCAATATTTTTCAAAACTTGCTTTCTAGCCCACGAATATTTACAAAAGCAGTGGCACTTGGATATTATCCAATCTGTCTAAATACCGAGAACATATATACTCTTGTCCCCATTCAACAGAATGGGTCCTCTTTCATACAACGTTAGCTACTTGCTTGTAGGACAATACTCTTAGGAATGCACGTAGGTAGTTGTAGCTGCTGACGTAACGTAACAAGCTTGGGAAGCCAGTTCTGGGACCGAAGCAGCGCTGTTACCGGGCCACGAGCGGCCGTAGCAGCTCTATCGGCTTCCGACGTGCAGCAGATTGTACGTCTTCCCTTTCCTAACTTTTCTATTATTACTATAGCGTCCAGTGCAATTAAATATATGGGAGCTAACTACTGTAATGTGTTGTTACCAATAACTGCTTGGTAATTAGTCCCAAAATAATTAAGTGAAACGTAATCTATTCTTTATACTGTTTATATTTATACTTCAGTGGTTTGGATGATTTTGACCACTGTTTGTAACCAAATGAATTTTCAGACCAGCATTTCACAGCCAGAAAACTTGTTACTAAAATCCATTATGCGTGAAGGTTCCTTCATACTCGGTTTTGATTATACATAATATAATTAACTAACGTTTGATTTGATTCTTTATTTGGCTCTGTAGGTTACATGTTGTACAGGTAGTGTCTTATTAATATAGGACAAACGAAGTTAAAGAATACAATATTAAATGAGCATTTCTTCCACGAGAATTTTAGGTATCATCGCTGGATATAATTTTACAACCTACAAATCACTGACATGAGTCTATTTTTATTAAAACCAAAAAAATATAGAAAAAACTTTTATTGAATTGACCGAAATTAACATTAGACGTTTAGAACTTGTTTGCGGTCCAAGCAGTAAAATTTTTTTGTATTTTTTTTCAGTACATTACGTAAATCCGCTGTCTCCTTTCCTGGCAATGTCAGGCTTCAAAAATAAGTTGTTATGATTGGTTAAAAATGGAGAATACATAAAATTATACATTTTTATCTAAAAGACTAAAATAAATTTACTTATTTATCTTCATAAATTAAATTAAAGTACAACAGTTTTATCTTCATGGAATAAGTAAAAGTACCACTTTTTTTCTTTTAAGAGTGTATTTTTTATCCAAGTGGTTTCCCCTATAGTTACACTAAAGAATGGCTTATAGCTCTCAGACATGATGAAAAGCTTAGTGTAAATTTTTGCCTCTGAGTCACTAACTCCCTCTTGTACTTCTGGGAGAATTGCAGAGCCTTGGTGAAAATTTTTCATCTGTTTTACGTTATGGTTGTGAAAGCCACAATTTGTCTGAAGTAATTCACTCTTGTTGACCACAAACATTATCTGTTAGTTTATGTATCGACCTATAAGTGTAAATATCTGAGAGACTTGAAGGCGCCTCTGTAGGATGTTCTTGAAGTAACTCCATGTATTAACCTCACTGTTCGCTTTTGGTGTTTTAAGACTTTTCCAACTCGTGCAGCGATTCTTCAGAAGACTACACCATACGAGATTATAGAATAAAAATATGCAAAACATGTCAGTAGCGTTATCTCTCTGTCAACAAAGTGAGAAATGGTTTTCAGTACAAGGCATGTAAGGCAGTTTCTTGAGAAGCTAACCAATTTGCTCATTCCATCTTAACTTATTGTCTATCTGGATGCCTAAGAATTTGGTATGTGGGATTTCATTTGTTTTCTATTTGTTAGCATCCAGTTCAGGAACATGAAGATTTTTTATCTGCTATCTGAAACTACATAATACTAAATCTCCAAAATTTTAGGCTTAAGCTATTTGCTATGAACCATTTGTATACTAATCAGTCACTTTGTGCGCTGTATCCTGCAATGTGGGAACAGATCGTTTGATCATAATAACGTGTATCATCAGCGAACAGCACCGTTTTCTCCTGTTAATTGTTTTAATTGGTAGCTCACTAATGTAGACCAAAATTCAGTGGCCTACGGATCAAGTCCTGGTGGACCCGGTACTTTAGATTTCCCCGGTATCTGTTCGTAGTTACACTTGCCTGCATTACGTCAACTCTTTGTTTCCAGTAGTGTAAGTAAGATTCTAGACAAGCCAGTGGTTCATCTTTGATGCCATATATGGAAGCTTTTAAATAGTGTGTTATGAAATATGAAAATTTAATATTTTATCCACTTTCAGCAACTGTATTTCTATTTGTTGAAATAATCAGTAACTAGTAGCACTCGAGAAATTTTAATCCTTTACCGGTTTTCTTCAAAATATTATAATTATCTCGTTATTAGGAAGCGTCAAGAATAAGCAGGTGTATGTAACATTTGGCACTATGACCCACATGACTACAGGAATATGCTACATACACCTGCTAATTTTTGATACTAGCTAATAATGCGATAATTACAATGTTTTGAAGAAGGGCATTAGTTGCCTGTATCGGTAAAGGAGTGAAATTTCTTTAGTGCAGCTGGTTACTGATCGTTTCCACAGATTACGACAATATACACAGCTTGCTCCTGCCTGCCTACACGTCTGTCCAACCTTGAATATTGTGACCGAGAAAGGTGGAGAAGTTGTTAAAACACTAGACTCTCGTTTGGGGGACGTGGATTTAGTTCCCGTCCGATAACCCAGATTTAAGTTTTTAAGTTTCCCGTGGTTTCCCTACATCGCTCAAGGCAAGTGTCGGGGTGGTCCCTTTCAAACATCACGGCTGTCATCCTTCCTCAACCTGAGCATGTGCTATATCTTTAATTATCTCATCGTTGACGGTATGCTAATCCATAATCTATTTTCGTCAGCGACTTTGGGATTGAGTGAAACACTGAGATAAGGTCCCTCTCCCAATCTCAGTGTATTGTGTTAGGTCTATATCTTTGGATGAGTGAAATGAACGTTTGTGTCGTTTACTGTTTTATGTATGGTTATTGTAATGAAGGCAAGAGAAAGTCTGTAGCCCAGTGCCTGCCTACAGCCGATTCCTCTTCGTCAGCGTCATTGAACGGGTAGTTTAACATCAACTTTCCTTAGCGTTACGTGAGTCTCTTCTCTGAAATTAAAACGAGTCTACTGAGAGAAGGAAGACTGTAGAGATGATGATGACAGGCACCAATTTGGGCTCCAAGCGCAAAGCCCTCATCCAAAGAAGTGACTACCTTCAAGAAAATTACATACTTTTACTCCATGAGACGCTTCATATTTAATCCAAGATACGTTATACGGCCATACCACCATAACGTAGCTTAACGCTGTACGTACACTGTAACGCTATACAAATAATTTCTTAAATGAGTATCGTGACTGAAAAGGAAAGTAAGTTAAAATGTTCTCAATAATTTTAAAGTGATGCCAGAAAAAGACAGAGAAAAAGTGGAGAAACGTTAACGTATTTTAGATTTATAAAACTTCTTACTAGAAATTACTTATTTCAACACTTACATGATGTAAAAACTTGGTTTTCGACTGACTTCATTATTAGTATATGCTGTGACTTACTTCGTGAGCCACTCGTGGCAGTGACCGCTACCTTCACACATTTTTACGACTTACTGTGCTGAAAGCTTTTGCACTTTTGCAGCGCGTTGTCCCTGTTATCGATGTCTTCCAACGCTTCGCAATATTCTCCGAATTAAGGCTTTCACATCTGTCTTTTACCCTGGGAACAAAAGCTCAAATTGAATGCTTTGTTCGTTTGTCCTCTCCCGCTGTGTTCTGCGAAAGTGTGTTAACACTCAGTGCTGAAACTTGTGTGTTAAGCCCGTCATATGGACCGGCTTCGTCGATTAACATTATTGAAATATGTCAGCAAGTGAAAAATTTTTTTACTCGTGTTATCCCAAGGCTTTTAGTATACTTCCTTCTCTAGTATAGTTCCTTCTCTAGATTGTCGTACAGATGACAAAATGGTAGATATCGAAATAGACGACAGAGGGATAGAGAAACAATTAAAATCGCTCAAAAGAGGAAAGGCCGCTGGACCTGATGGGATACCAGTTCGATTATACACAGAGTACGCGAAGGAACTTGCCCCCCTTCTTGCAGCGGTGCACCGTAGGTCTCTAGAAGAGCGTAACGTTCCAAAGAATTGGAAAAGGGCACAGATCATCCCCGTTTTCAAGAAGGGACGTCGAACAGATGTGCAAAACTATAGACCTATATCTCTAACGTCGATCAGTTGTAGAATTATGGAACACATATTATGTTCGACTATAATGACTTTTCTGGAGACTAGAAATCTACTCTGTAGGAATCAGCATGGGTTTCAAAAAGACGGTCATGTGAAACCCAGCTCGCGCTATTCGTCCACGAGACTCGGAGGGCCATAGACACGGGTTCACAGGTAGATGCAGTGTTTCTTGACTTCCGCAAGGCGTTCGATACAGTTCCCCACAGTCGTTTAATGAACAAAGTAAGAGCATATGGACTATCAGACCAATTGTGTGATTGGATTGAAGAGTTCCTAGATAACTGAACGCAGCATGTCATTCTCAATGGAGAGAAGTCTTCTGAAGTAAGAGTGATTTCAGGTGTGCCGCAGGGGAGTGTCATAGGACCGTTGCTATTCACAATATACATAAATGACCTTGTGGATGACATCGGAAGTTCACTGAGGCTTTTTGCAGATGATGCTGTGGTGTATCGAGAGATTGTAACAATGGAAAATTGTACTGAAGTGCAGGAGGATCTGCAGCGAATTGACGCACGGTGCAGGGAATGGCAACTGAATCTCATTGTAGACAAGTGTAATGTGCTGCGAATACATAGAAAGATAGATCCCTTATCATTTAGCTACAAAATAGCAGGTCAGCAACTGGAAGCAGTTAATTCCATAAATTATCTGGGAGTACGCATTAGGAGTGATTTAAAATGGAATGATCATATAAAGTTGATCGTTGGTAAAGCAGATGCCAGACTGAGATTCATTGGAAGAATCCTAAGGAAATGCAATCCGAAAACAAAGGAAGTATGTTACAGTACGCTTGTTCGCCCACTGCTTGAATACTGCTCAGCAGTGTGGGATCCGTACCAGATAGGGTTGATAGAAGAGATAGAGAAGATCCAACGGAGAGCAGCGCGCTTCGTTACATGATCATTTAGTAATCGTGAAAGTGTTACGGAGATGATAGATAAATTCCAGTGGAAGACTCTGCAGGAGAGACGCTCAGTAGCTCGGTACGGGCTTTTGTTGAAGTTTCGAGAACATACCTTCACCGAAGAGTCAAATAGTATATTGCTCCCTCCTACGTATATCTCGCGAAGAGACCATGAGGATAAAATCAGAGAGATTAGAGCCCACACAGAAACATACCGACAATCCATCTTTCCACGAACAATACGAGACTGGAATAGAAGGGAAAACCGATAGAGGTACTCAAGGTACCCTCCGCCACACACCGTCAGGTGGCTTGCGGAGTATGGATGTAGATGTAGATATACAGTAGGTGAACAATGGCTAAAAAAGGTGAAGCAATTTTACAGTTCACTGACGGGACCAATGACGTGGTAAAATAAAGCGACCAAAAGATGAAAAAAGCTGTATATTTCAAAATTTAGACCTGAATCATAGACTCAAAAGATCTTAATTTGACTTTCTGTGCAAACTGTAACTAAATGAGGAAGTAAATCCAGGAAAAATATTTACAAATGGCAACAATGAAGACCAAATGTTTCTCATGGGACAGATATTTTCATTTCATCGTATTGTGCTGCTTAACATAAAACGGCTGTCACATAAAATATGAATTGATGGCAGTATCTGATGTATGATACAGGTGGATGATTAAAGCTGTGTCGACCTTATGACTTCAATCAGGATGTTTGTCTTCCTCTGCACAAACTAAGCCAACCGTGCATGCATCGCTAAGAGCCTCAAAGCTCCAAGCTGTCAACGCTTCCCTTAGATGGTTCTGTTGGAACCCTGAAAGGCAAAGATCCTGAATTGAGTTACGGAGCAGCACACGGTTTTAATAGTTCAGTAAGCCAACACCATTGAGTACGTCGCTTGTCAGTCAATAAATATGAATAATGAACGTCAAAGTAAATTACTGAACGCCACCTTGGAAGGAGTCATTGTTTGAAGAGCAGCAAACTATTAACGGTTCATAATAGCCGCATATCACACTGTCCTGAGTATAGCTCGCATTCCTGTTCTTGAACGATTAACGATTTCTACCGTAAACACTAAGAGAAATCTTAGTGTTTACCTAGAAGCAAATCTTTTGACCAGTATAATTAAGACAATGACGAATTCTTCCGGCAAGTCTGGATCCATTTCTCGTTGTTCTGTGTCTATGATAATGTCTTTTGAACGATTCATTATAAGCGCACAACAAATTCTGCTGGATAAACGCTGTTATGTACAGTACATAAATGTTTACTATAACCACGCCTTATCCATCTTGCATGTTCCATGAAGGGGGAACAGCCTTAGCTGGACGTTGCGGTCATTAAAGATTTGCTCGCATGGAGAAGAGGGGGTGAGAAACCGGCCGTGACCTGTTTAAGGAACCTTGCTTTACCGACATCACAAAAGACCTGAGTTAGAGAGGCTGAACTGGAATTACATCCTCACTCCTCCAGCCCGTGAGATAACTGTAATTTCAAAACATGTTTGGGGTAATTATTACAAATATCCACCAGCAGTATATTTAACATTGTCTCTAAAAAGGCTTCTGTTTAAATGAATTAATTCAGCCAGAAAACGAGTTCGATAACTGTTTAGGCTAAATAAGTCTATCACATTTTCAGCAGTGTCACAATATCTGGACTTTAATGCTGGTTCTCGCTTACCGGTAACTAAAGAAACCTGTATTTATTGGAATTAGAAAAAGTCGTTTAAGATTGCGTTTTGTCTTTTTTGAAAAGTATCAAGTGCCTAATTAAGTTAATAGGATGACTTTAACCACAAAGACACTGGTGTGTGGTGTTCCAGTCCGAAAATGGTTAATCCTCGTTCTACCCAACAACCTCCTAGCCTAATGAAAAAGTACTTTTCCAAAGTGAATGATACCATCATTTCGTCCTGTATTTACATGATCCATATTATACACTACTGGCCATTAAAATTTCTACACCAAGAAGAAATGCAGGTGATAACCGGGTATTCATTGGACAAATATATTATACTATAACTGACATGTGATTACATTTTCAAGCAATTTGGGTGCATAGATCCTGAGAAATCAGTACCCAGAACAACCACCTCTGGCCTAATAACGACCTTGATAGGCCTGGACATTGAGTCAAACAGAGCTTGGATGGCGTGTACAGGTACAGCTGCCCATGCAGCTTCAACACGATACCACAGTTCATCAAGATTAGTGACTGGCGTATAGTGACTAGCCAGTTGCTCGGCCACCATTGACCAGACGTTTTCAGTTGGTGAGAGATCTGGAGAATGTGCTGGCCAGGGCAGCAGTCGAACATTTCCTGTATCTAGAAAGGCCCGTACAGGACCTGCAACATGCGGTCGTGCATTATCCTGCTGAAATGTAGGGTTTCGCAGGTATCGAATGAAGGGTAGAGCCACGAGTCGTAACACATCTGAAGTGTAACGTCCACTGTTCAAAGTGCCGTCAATGTGAACAAGAGGTGACCGAGACGTGTAACAAATGGCACTCCATACCATCACGCCGGGTGATACGCCAGTACGGCGATGACGAATACACGCTTCCAATATGCGGTCACCGCGATGTCGCCAAACACGGATGCGACCATCATGATGCTGTAAACAGAACCTGGATTCATCCGAAAAAATGACGTTTTGCTATTCGTGCACCCAGGTTCGTCGTTGAGTACACCATCGCAGGCGCTCCTGTCTGTGATGCAGCGTCAAGGGTAACTACATCCATTGTCTCCGAGCTGATAGTCCATGCTGCTGCAAACGTCGTCGAACTGTTCGTGCAGATGGTTGTTGTCTTGTAAACGTCCCCATCTGTTGACTCATGGATCGAGACGTGGCTGCACGATCCGTTACAGCAATGCGGATAAGATGCCTGTCATCTCGACTGCTAGTGGTACGAGGCGTATCACCCAGCGTGATGGTATGGGGTGCCATTGGTTACACGTCTCGGTCACCTCTTGTTCGCATTGACGGCACTTTGAACAGTGGACGTTACATTTCAGATGTGTTACGACCCGTGGCTCTACCCTTCATTCTATCCCTGCGAAACACAACATTTCAGCAGGATAATGCGCGACTGCATGTTGCAGGTCCTGTACGGGACTTTCTGGATACAGAAAATGTTCGACTGCTCCACTGGCCAGCACATTCTCCAGATCTCTCACCAATTGGAAACGTCTGGTCAATGGTGGCCGAGCAACTGGCTAGTCACAATACGCCAGTCACTACTCTTGATGAACTGTGGTATCGTGTTGGAGCTGCGTGGGCAGCTGTACCTGTACACGCCATCCAAGCTTTGTTTGACACAATGCCCGGGCGTATCAAGGCCATTATTACGGCCAGAGGAGGTTGTCCTGGGTACTGATTTCTCAGGATCTATGCACCCAAATTGCGTGAAAATGTAATCACATGTCAGTTCTAGTATAAAATATTTGTCCAATTACTATCTGTTGATCATATGCCTTTTTCCTTGGTGTAGCAATTTTAATGGCCAGTAGTGTATATTTTGTGAAGGTACAGAAAGCATCCTCCGAGTTTAACTTCATGCCACGTACGCAAGCAGCTGTGGCGTACAAATTTATTTTATACATCACGTGTCCGATATGAATGTTACGAAAAATGCGGTAGCGCAGACGCTACTCTGCACTTCTACCTACAACTTAATTTCGTGCGAGGCCAGACAGGGCTGTATTTTATGCCGACGGTATTAAAAGACGCTAAAGCGCTTTTTTACTTGCCCACGTTATACTGTAGACATCAGATAACGAGAATAATACCGGAGATCTCGCTTGCTATTTTAAATAACAATTGTGCAGTAAACCGACCGGTGCAGTGTTAATTAATTCTTTGTGTTTGGGTGTTCCCTCTCTTTTCAGCGGGAGCCATTTCACCATCCCTCATAGTAATTGTGCGCTGTACACTGACTAGCGGGACAGCCTCCGGCGTTAACGTGAAATGAGAAATAGAAATTAAAGCCCGCGGTGCAGGCCGATTCGGCTCACAACTGTAATCTCTCTTTTCGCGTCGGACAAGAATACGCGCGCTTCGTGTGTACTTTACAAAAGGTAATCCTCTTAGGACCGGCCTGCTGATGGACTGTGGCAGCGTTCCTCGACTGCTGCGGCAGCACTGGCCAAGTCTCCTCATTTACCATTGTGAGAAAACCTATATCGGAATCTGAGCTCTTTTATCAAACTGGTCAACGACACGAACTGATAAAAACTAAAGTTTATTGGTTCCAAATTGTGTCCGCTGAGAGGAGATATAGAGTGATAGATCTCAGGGACAAGTCGATAGATATTCCAGATCGGAGCACTGTTTTTAATTTACGTGTTTACCGTACATCATCTCATAAAAGTGGGTGAAATCATTATAAGAAGTCTCTTCAAGTGTTCAAAATGGTTCAAATGGCTCTGAGCACAATGTAGTTCCATGAACGCAAAAGTGTTTTGTAATTACTTACCAACGACGTTTTGTGTTGAAGCATTTGAATAAATATAACAATTCAGATACACGATAGAATTTCAGATTAGGAGATGTTGCAGAAATTTCCATTCCATACAGATAAAGAAAATGATTTTTGCGCAGCGATACACACTTTTTATCCTTTTTTGTACGACCATTGGCATAAACAACATTCTCTCTCGGTAATACACATCTAAAAAGTCAACATACATGAAAGAGGTATTATTCAGTTTTGTTGTAAATTTCTTGAACTCGCATCCATGTATTTAACACATATATTTAAACAATAAAATGAAGTTATTTAAAGAAAGTAATATGAAACTTTTACTATGAAGTACGTGAAAACTTGGATTATATTTTGACGTTTATGTGATCTCTTCATTCTTCAGTTGTGTTATCAGTGGCTGATTTCCACGAGAAATTTCAACGGCCGCCAAAGACTTCTGAGTTATATTTTAAGAACCAACAGAGTGGTTTTGTTTCAGTTAATTGAGTAATGAGAAGGTTCCACTGAAACCGGACCTCAAATTGAACACGCTCCTATAACTGTGTGTGAACAACAACAATTTTAGATTAGGAAAAAATAACAGATTCCCTAATAGATTGTGTTTGTTAGGCACCTTCAAAATGATTTTGGCCCAATGAAATGAATCGCACGAACCCTTCATATCCTCATTACTAATCATTATTTTTCTGTTATAAGTAGAATTAGTTACAGCGTTCATGTTGTTATGTCATGTTGTTTTATGTTAACTCACTACATTTTTGTTGAATCCTGGAGACATTCCATTAAAATTAATAATCATACTTTCTCCATAGTAAAAATTATTTTAGTCGGTATTTCTGTATAAATCGGATTAGCACACTCATTAATTTGGATAAAATGTATTCAATTGCGTAAAGAGTATATACCAGTTTGAAATTATGAAACACCTCTTGTAGGAAGCAAATTGACTAAACAGTTATAGCTTTGTGGCGTCAACTGAAGCATCCATGATTCACCTACGAAATTTATGAGTTTGTTTCGTATCTTAATCCGTGTTTCTAAATATAGACTCGTGTAAAGATTACAATGCTGTTATGCAGATAACTTATCTATGTCCTGGTATAAAATAGATGCCACATTTTCCGCCGAAACCTCAGTAAACATCTTCTGACTGAGATTGCAGCAATAGTGGCATCACACTCTTCCGTTCTGCCTCTGTCAGTTTTCACGTGTTACAGATATTAGCGACTATCCTACCAACTTTGGAGACGAGCATAGTCTGCTATAGTCCATACGACTTATCATAAAGAGAGAAAATAGCCCCACCACAAATGTGCTTAATGAGCTACAGCGCTTAGCAATAGGTGAACGAATTACAGGGCGCTGTTAACTGGCTTTGCACCGAATAAATACTCTGATGGCTGTCCGATATCGACAGAACACGCTACAGGCCGAAACAGCAGAACAGCGTTAACTGCAGAAAGTTTCTCACCTAATTAACACAGTAAACAGGAAACGTTTCTGCGGTAATGTATCAGAACTACCTTACTTTTTAAATTATTTTACCAATATTTGAACGAGTCGGGAACAATTTACATTCTGGCCACATGATTATTATCCAGAGTGTAATACAGTGGTTAAAACCCTCATTTCCACTGTAGATCTGTTCACTTTGATTATGCGGTTGGTACGTGTTCAATTTTATCTGTAGCTCTTCTATTTCGATAATTCTAAAAACGTGAGTTTCTAGCATTCGTGACAATCAAAAAACGAACTGTAGAAACAGAATCTCCAATACACAGCTGGTACTACTGCATGTTCGTGTGCGCGTGTATGCGTGTGTGTGTGTGTGTGTGTGTGTGTGTGTGTGTGTGTGTGTGTGTGTGTACAATAGCATTTACGAAATTTTCACAAAACATTCCTAACGTCCTTTGGAACACACACACCTTATTACCCGTGGTTCGGTGGCTGATTTACGGTTTATAATCGTATGTCTGCACAACTATGTTACAATGCAGTTCCTTATTCCATATTAGACAGACCTCAATAATATTTTTAAATCTCGCTTTTTTGACAAGAAAACGTCAGAATATGGTAAATAGCTAAACGTTCGCATTTAAATGCAAAATAATTTCGTAAATTCCGATTAACTTACAATTTTCACTTATTAAGATTACGATGCGAATGCAATTTTGTCGTATGATGACACGGTTGGAGACCGTGGCTGTTATTTGAAGACAAATGTTGATGGTGTTGAGATAGCAACCAGCCACAAATTTATTTTTAGTTCCTTTATTCAAAAGGTACCGTTAACGGTTTCGAATCGTTACAATTCATCGTCAGACGGCTTTCATGCTTTCATTAGAACATGTGGTACATTTTTTACTGATTAGTTCTGCAAACCGGCATTTCACGACAACTAATCAGTAAAAAATGCACCACATGTTCTAATGAAAGCATGAAAGCCGTCTGACGATGAATTGTAATGACTGGAAATCGGTAACGGTACCTTTTGAATAACGGAACTTAAAATAAATTTGTGGCTGGTTGCTGTCTCAACACCATCAACACTTGTCTTACGATGCGAAGCTTTACTCTACGTGTATGGTTTCTATATGTTTCTTCCAATTATGCGCGTGTTATTATAGAGCGTAGAATTTCAATCTCATATTTTTAGGTTTTTTTAGAGTTTTGTTTTCAACTTAATATTCTGTCAACAACGTCATCCTTAGATACAGATCATTTACTCGAGCTGGTGAGATTAGCTTTAAGGACTGAGTGTTCGAATTAAGTAATAATTCATTCCTTAATGTTCGAACAGACATAGCATTGAAGAGTTTACTATACTCGGAGCATTTACAACTGTTTAGAACAATTCAGCCTTTTATTCTGTATTATATTAAGATTGCACACTAGTTAAGAGCATTTGTGAGAATTCTGTATTATATTAAGATTGCACACTAGTTAAGAGCATTTGTGAGAATAAAGCTATCGCTTTTGCTAATCAGTAAACAGTTTTAATTGTGACATTTGCTTCTACTCTGTAATGTGATTCCAGTACAAAGGACAACTTATTTAGGTACACATGTTTACATCCCGTGTCTGACTTTAACGAATGCGCGAACATGCGTATGTATAACACGGCAGATTGCAGCGGGCGTAGGTCAACAAAAGCAGCTGCGACATGATCGTCAAGCAGGGTTTGTGAACTAGCTGTAATTTTCCGAACACTACAACTATGTAATCTTACATGTATGCTCTATACAACGCTAAACATCTAATAACGTTTGAAATAATCAGATGATTTCCATTTTGTAAATGTACGCCACATTACATTTATTAAATATATTATGACAAACGCCCATTGTTACTCTCGGCTAAAATGTGTTCTGTGAACCAAATTTGAATAATCGCCTATTATCTTTAGTACATCTATTTTATCTTTCTCTCACTGATTTATCCTTTCTTTCTTTGGTCATAGTCTGTGTAAAATAAAATTTGCAAGTTCTCACACAACATGATACAACAAAGTAGTACTTACGTTTAATGGATTTGTCCTTTACTGAAAGGCAATGTTGAATATCATCTAACTATACACTAGACGCATGAATCTGCTAACTTACTGAGTGCTGTTGATAAAAGAGAAAAACTTCAACAACAAAAAAGTATCTACCTTTGCTTATTCACGTAACGTTCAAACTAGACGATATCCATCTTGCGTAGCAGCATTATACAGGGTGTCCAGAAAAGAGCTCCCTGATTTCAAAATTAAATATCTCGAAAGCAAAGATCGATAGAGGAATGCAGTAAACGGTATGTTTATTGTGAAAGCTGTAAGAAGTTTATACAGCAGTTTGAAATAATAGTTACAAAAGCTGCTAACAGATGGCGCTGTACGCTGTACAGCTCATATCAGCATACATAAGTGAAATAATCGTATGAAAACAATCTTTGCAAACAATCACATCACAATGTTTTCAAAATGTTCACCATTGGCACTACAGAGATGACGCAAACGAAAATTGAAATTCGCCATCACATTTCGTAGTGTCTTAACTGAAATGGATTCACATGCCACAGAGATCGCCGATTCAAGCTCGTCCAGCGTGGCGGGATGCTTCGGGTAGACCATGTCTTTCACTGCGCCCCACAAAAAAAAAGTCACAGGGAGTCAAATCCGGCGAATATGGAGGACAATCCATGCCTGCACCAGTAAATTTGGGATATTCCAAAGCAATGACTCGATTCCCGAAGTATTCCTCAAGAAAGCGAAACACTTGTTCGGTCCGATGTTGTCGGGCTCCATCTTGCATAAACCATTCAGTACCTGGTCGATCCTCTATAACGCTTGCTGTGTGGCAACAAATTGTTCCAAAATTGCAACGTAACGTCCACCAGTGACCGTTTCTCGAATGAAAAAGGGCCAATTATGCCTCTGCTGCATACTGCAGCCCACACAGTAACTTTAGGAGAATACAGGGGTTTCGCTTCACACCAATATGGCTTTTCGGAACCCCAAAATCGCCAGTTCTGCTTATTCACGTATCCTTTCAGGTGGAAGTGTTCTTCATCTGTAAACCAGATGCAGCTAACATCAAATCCTTCACTATCAATCATTGTGAGCATCTGATTAGCAAAGGCAACCCTTTGTTGCACGGCTCGTACGGGTATGGCCTGGTGCGTTTGAATTTTGAATGGAAACATGTGTAGGCTCTTCTCAGTATTTTCTGCGTGCTGGAACGCTTCAAACCAGTCTCAGATGCAATTCTACGGACGGATGACATTGGATTTCGCTGAATAATTCCAGAAACTGTGGCGATATTTTCAGGCCTAACTGCGGTTTGCTTGCGCCAACATGCCCCACTAGATCATCAGTTACGCTGCCTGTTCGTTGAAATTATGCGAAGAGCGTAAGAATGGTTTTCGCATCGGGTCCTGTTGGAACATTAAATCGTGCTTGAAAACTTCGCCTTGTTGCCGTAGGACTCTCTTCTAACCTGTGGTACTCTAGCACCAGAAAGACGCGTTGTTCAATGGAGTACATGGTTTTAATCTCTTCCTTCGGTACGCTAACCTCCTTTCACGTTTCAATAGTGGAACTGATCGTTCTGGGCTTCGGATCACTATTTATACTAGTCATTACGTATGGCGATTACAGTGCCATCTGTTAGCAGCTTTTGTAACTATTATTTCAAACTGCTGTATAAACTTCTTACAGCTTTCACAATAAACATACCGTTTACTGCATTCCTCTATCGATCTTTGTTTTCGAAATATTTAATTTTGAAATCAGGGAGTCCTTTTCTGGACACCCTGTAGAAGTTTAGTGTTGCCTTCGTGGAAGTAACTTTCGAATACACGTACTATTTAAAAATCTATCAGCACAATAATTTCATTTTATGAAATTAGACATTCAAATTCCTTATATACCATATAGGGTAAAATGTATCGCGGCAAAATAATACTTAAAATTCATTCATATTTTTTTTGTTTTTTTAAAGAAGGAACACTCCCAGTTTCATAATTTTTAGTAGCACGTGCTCGCATTAAAAGCATCCGAGAATGCTAGGGAACACGAGTACTGTCACACGGCTTTGGTTGTGATTCGCAGCGAAACTTTTCTCAGAAAGAGTCATGAGAATGTGCTAAATACACGCAAGCCAAGGCTGACATCACAGCGGTGTCTCACTAGCTTTCCGCGTCAACGTCAGAACATAAATGAGCCGTACCGTAATATTCACATTCCTCGGTCTCTTTCTGAGAACAGTTTCACTGAACATCAAAACTGGTGTCATTACCCTGTACTTCTCTTTCCTCGAGTTCTCAAAAGTCGTTAAGATATGTGCATCGTTCCGTTTAAAATGGTTATAGACTTCTCAGTATCTCTGATATGTGGTACTGCAACGAATATTAATTTTAGAGCGAATGTCTTTCCCCATCGCGTACTTTGCTCGCCTTCGACGCTGCGTCGAGAACATCAACAGTTCTAGAAAAATATTTAAGACTGACAGTACAGCTGGCTCGCTGTACATAGGATGAATTATGTAAGACTTGCACCTCTTTCACGTCGTGACCCTTTCAAGATATCGAAACGAGGTTGTCGACATATGATAGTACTCAGAGGGGCACGTAATTTTGTTTCGTGTATTATTCACTCAACTCTTCTATCAACTGATTTGTTGAAGCAAGTATAGTTTTTTAATGAAACAATGTACTTTTCTAGGGGCATAGAAAGCTCTTCAAAAGATGAGCAGAGTGTATATTGGCGTTGAAACTTTTCGCAAATGTATACGAGAAAAGAGCATAACTTCAAACTCAACTCGACTGGAGTCGGCTGTTGCGGTGTAAACACCATCTACTGTGAGCTCTCGTGCTACTTTCAGTGGTTGTTTGCAGTTAGAAGATAGACATATGCAACTAAACGTAATTCCTCTTGGCCCTATTTTATGTGGCAGAGGTACAAGGTGAGACGTGATTGTTGTAAATGTAACTATGTGCTTACTTCTAGCATAACACAAATAGCTTAGGAAATATATTTCAAATATGTATACAAAGAGTCATAAAACTACCATAGGTTAAAGTAGACTATCATAAGCACGCATAGACAACGGCAGTTTTACTAGTAGCTTTGGTCAACTAAGATCATCCCCGCGTTACCTGTACATTGGGTGTGTTGCATAGCTATTAGGCGTTACCTCAAACGACCGCTTTCTTTATGTATCTAATCAGTGTCTTACTAGAATCCTCTAAAAACCGGAAGCGGTGAACTGTCTAAAAAATGGGTGACGATGTATAAAGGACCAGGTAAACTATGGAACATTTTTGTTCTACATAGACAGGAGGCTGTCTGTTGCTTAAGAATAAATAGTATTTATATAAAAACTGAAATTGTCAATGTTTAATTCAGGTTTTATTCGAGAATTATTGATTTGTAATGTGAAACAGAGGGATGTTGTAGTAAAAATAAATAAAACAATACAGATTGATCATATAGCCTTAGAAAACGCAATTTCCTCAACAAAAAGGTAAAATAAAAAGACAAAACAAAAATATATCAGACATCACTTTAATAGTTCGTTGAATATATATTAGCTGCATCAAAAGTAATTGCTTTGATTACATAAAAGAGCAGAAAAAGTTACCCAATCAACTAATTTTTATTACTTATAAAATACAATTTACATTCCGTAAGGGTATGAAATACACTCTGGATTAACATTGAATGATGTGCGGTTCTAATTATGTGCAAAACAAACAGCTAAACCAACAAAAAAACAAAGAGAAGTCGTCAGCTCCCAGTTTCTCCCTTACACATTGATTTATGTTTCTTTCCCTACCAATTGAACCAGTACTGCCGATAACCTTGTCATTTACTATGTCATTTATGTAGTGTACCAAAATTACCGAACCGCGGCTTTGGTAGAGCGCAACTCTATGTGTTCGCAGTATTGCTTAAGCTAACAGCTTTTGTGGAAACAAGTAAATAGTCGAAAGGCTTGATACAATAACGGGGCCAGACACTGGAGTCCCGCTAGGCAGTGTTTACACCGCAACAGCGGATTTCCGCCACCTTGCCATCCAATTGTAGATAATTACTCGATTAGTTTTGTGGAAGGCTTCAACGCCGAAACATTAAGAAGCCTTGTATCGTTATACTCGTCTTCTGAAGAACTTTAAAACGCTATTAAAACATATATCGCTTTATTTAAAACAATATATTTGCTTCATGGTCTCGGCTGATGCAAAAGTTAAGAGGCGTCAAATTCCATCTACATAAGTGCTGCTCTGTGTGTTAACGTGTGCCGAAAACCTCGTCTCGATATCTTGAACGGTTCATGAAGTAAAAGGGTGCAATACAATAAAAACTGATACTTCGATGAAGTTTTATTAGTAAATACTAGCAAACTTCCCATCCCTGATTATTTAAGGAATATAACTCCCGTTTCAAACGTATGCTCACTTTACAAATTAGTTTAGTGTCAAACTATTTTACATCAAGCATGTAAGCGAGAAAAAGCTTAGAAAAGGTGTGAAATCGCGTTTAAGCTTTTTCGGAAGTCGCTAAGTGCTCTCCTTACCAAACACTGCGTAATTTGCGCTCCGTTTTAAACAAAAGAAAGTTTTTCACTCATCTCAATATTTATGACGTCAATTCTCCTGAATTATGTTTCCTACAATGATGTAATTTTGTACAGACCTGCAGTAGTATATGCTGATACTGTTTGCGAAATGTTTTGCGAATAGAGTTAGTAGTAAAGAAATAATACATTTTAGTGTTATGACTATTGGTGAAGTTTTAGTACACTAAATGCAAAAGAAAGGGAGAAAAAGTTTCGCAGAGATTTGAAATGTTGCGTAAAGTTTGTTGTAAGCCGCTAAGTGCTCTCGTTCTCAAATAATTGATGAATATAGTCTGGTTAATATGCGCGCCGTAAGTTACACTGCCACAAGATATTACAGAGTTTTTAAGTTGTGTATATGCCTCGAGGCAGCGTAACACTTGTCTTACCGTGCTCAAGATTTAACACAAGTTCTAGCTCTTAAAGATTAGATTATGACATCATTTTAAATTTTTAAATTCGGTCAATAATTGTATGAAATATTGAACACAATTTTTGTTGCCCATGGAAGCCGTTAGAGGGGCAATCTTGGACTGTGGTGCAGCGTGCAGCGGAGTAGCCGTTTTAGTAATATAGTTAGGCGAACTGTGAAATATATCGAAGCAGTTATTCTGCAGCTACGACCGTTCTTTTGGACGCGCGAATGATCAGTTCTTTACAAGCTATGCGGGTAAAAGTGTTGCAGAACGCCGCACATATTAGCAAATGCTCGCACCGCTCGTGGTAGCGGTGCTGTCGAACAGAGTAAACGCTGAGGGAGCGAACGAGGACGGGGAGAGGGGTAGGCAGGCGAGCAGGCGGCTGGACGCCGTCGTACCTTGGGAAGCGAGAGCCGCGATGGCGAGCAGCGTCGCCGCGGCGGCCGTGAGCCACATGGCGTACATGGCCGGCTAGCCCATCACACGCGCCGCGGCAGCTCACAGGGAGGTTGCAGCCACGTGCTCAGTGTGCTCCGCGGAGCATCGGTGCGGGAGGCGAGTGCTTAGCGACGGAACTGAGCGCCGGGCCGGCGGTGACCCGGCGGCGGCGGCCGCGCGTGCGCGCTGACCCACGGCCGCCGACGCCGACGCTGTCGCGCGCCGTATCGATGCTCGCATCTCGCGCGCTTCGCAGATCGGCCGCCCTTCCGAATCTCTCTTTTCCGCTCCGCGCGCGTTGTTTCCCCCCCACCTCGAAATATTATTAAACGAGCGACAATGTATCGATTTACCTTTTTCATTAACTCGTGACATATTTATGACGGGAAAAACCACTCCCTGTCGCTACTGTATTACTGTCGACGCGGCGAACGTACACTCTTCGGAAACTGCCGCGAGTGTGAGATTTCACAGATACTGTCGATCGAGTGTCCGCTCTGACTGAGTGTGAACGGTTATTTTTGTAACGGTGTTCGGAAAAGTGCCATAGACTTAGGTCTCTCCCTGAATCGACAGTGGCGCTCATGTGAATTTGCACCTGAGTTCTCACATACACAAATCGTGATCTACACGTTCTGATATAAGGGTGTGTCACTGTGGTTGCGAAGTGAGTTAGTAAATACAGTACGTGGCAGATAAATGAAGATGATATCTTTACCAGCTTTCACGTGTATGTTAAAAGGTAAGCGTGACACTTAACTTATAGCATGATAACCCAGAGTTAATACTTCCTGTCCTACCTCTTCCTTGTCTGTTCCTGTTTCCCTACAAGTTCTGCGTTGTTATACAGAGTCACTCAGGAGGAAAGGTATATGCCTCGAAAGGTGATACTATTAGAGCGATTCTGAACAAGAAACGTCGTACGAAAATGTGTTCTGTCCTTAACAGTTCCCGAAGTAAATAAGGAAAACAACAGGGAACAGGACAAATGCAAGTGATAGTAAATGAAAAGTCGTGATCTAAAGTTTTGTTTCCTCACAACATATGTTGAAAAAGTCCACTGGCAACTGCAATGCATTCTGTACCTCTTGCCGACGGCTGCTGTGTTGTTCATTTCAACTCATTCGTACGGTCATTTGCTCTAGCACATGCTTGTAAAGTACGGCTGGCCGGTGTGGCCGAGCTGTTCTAGGCGCTTCAGCCTGGAACCGCGAGACCGCTACGGTCGCAGGTTCGAATCCTGCCTCGGACATGGATGTGTGTGATGTCCTTAGGTTAGTTAGGTTTAAGTAGTTCTAAGTTCTATGGGACTGATGACCTCAGATATTAAGTCCCACAGTGCTCAAAGCCATTTTGTAAAGTACGAGCGAGAAGTTCCTCCGTTGTGTCCATTCTGCGCTTCTAGGCTTCGCTCCTAAGCCAACCCACAAACAGTAAGCGAATGAAGTAAGATCCGGTGACCTCGGTAGCCAAGAAATGACTCCATAGCAGCCAATCCGACGCCCAGAATATGTTTCAGTGGGGTACTGTGGCACTGGTCGTATGAAATGTGAAGGATCTACGTCGAGCTGAAGGTACATACGACGTCATATTGTCTAAGGAACATCCTCAAAGTATTTTGGTGATACATTTCGAAGGAAATCCAGATACTGTACTCCATTAAGACGGTCATCCAAAACAACTGAATCGATGACATGGTCACCAATAACACCGCACCACACGTTTACTTAGAAACGTCGCTGAAATGTCGCTTTGGTTGTATTTGCATGTCAGTGCTGATGAAGAAGGACGTGCGAGTGACACCAGTGACTGTATGGCGGGTACGGTCCAGAAAAGGGCATATGTTCATTTGAAACGTTTTTTGCTCAGAATCACTAACACTATCACGCCTAAAGCATGCACTTTTTATCCTGACTCAAGGTTGTGACAATGTGAGGGTGACTGGATGTCTTATGTCTTTTCCGACACTCCCTCAATAACCCGCTCACCCCCCCCCCCCCTCCCCCACGAACTGAATTGGTGTACCCCACCTGCCTGCGTCTAGAGGAAATTGCATATCCGAATGTGAGATCAGATGTTTCCGTAGCGTGTACCTGAGACGGGACGCCGGTACCAGCTCGGTAATTAAAATGTTCAAATGTGTGTGAATTTCTAAGGGACCAAACTGCTGAGGTCACCGGTCCCTAGACTTACACACTATTTAAACTAACTTAACGCTAAAGACAACACACACACACCCATGCCCGAGAGAGGACTCGAACCTCCGGCGGGAGGGGCCGCGCAGTCAGTGACATGGCGCCTCTAACCACGCGGCCACTCCGCGCGGCAGCTCGGTAATTACCTAGTTGTATGTGAGGAATGGCCTAAAGCCCATATCGGGGCTGGCCGGCTTACCAGCACTTCTTAATCCGCAAGGCGGATTCGATCCGGGGCAGACCTGGATAACGGAAGCGGCGAGTTAACGCGCTCGGCTATCCGGGCGTATTCAGCGTTACCACTCCTGATGTTGCTAAATGGGAATAAACTGCAAGAAACATTCCCTGACAAAATAAGGTACAAAGAAGGTTATTTGCACATACGGCTGGAAATGCGTTCCAATGGAGGTGGAGATAAAAGGTCTTTGACATTGGTCTCGTTGTCAGCATTAGGCAGGTAACGCGCGCGCGTCCGCTTGGGGTAAGCGAGACCACTGTGTGCAACATTCTGCCGGCCGCGGTGGTCGTGCGGTTCTAGGCGCTCCAGTCCGGAGCCGCGCTGCTGCTACGGTCGCAGGTTCGAATCCTGCCTCGGGCATGGATGTGTGTGATGTCCTTAGGTTAGTTAGGTTTAATTAGTTCTAAGTTCTAGGGGACTGATGACCACAGCAGTTGAGTCCCATAGTGCTCAGAGCCATTTGAACCATTTTTTTTGCAACATTCTCCACAACTGCCACTATCCGTGTCACATACAATGCGTGCAAGGCTCCTTACCAACGGATTTGCATCAACGGCGACAGGCCGTTGGTTCGTCTCACAGGCCATTTATCTTACACAAAGATGACAGTATCTTTACAGTACCTATCTGTGGGCTACAGATCATCACCATGTTATGATGGCAGCGAACCATCAACACCTGTTCAGCCTCAACGTGTGGTCGGGGGTTGTAGGCGACCGCTTCGTGGGACAAGCCTCACAGACGAGGCACATCTGCACTTCGTGGACATGCCTTCCTTGCTGGAAGAAGTGCTTTTCACGATACGGAGGGTAGTGTGACTGTTATGTGATGGTGCTCCACCGCACTTGCCCTCTCGTGTGGGGCGATAGTACAGACTGAACATTCCCTCTCGCCTGTTGCGTTCTCATGTGACCTTTCAGTCTTTGAAACCTCCAATGCCAAAAATCTTTTATATCCACCTTCTGGCCTTATCTCCATAGCACTTTTCTCGCTCGTTATCCTCTCAGAGAACGTTTCCTGCAGTTCTCTTCCATTTAGCAAAATCACCCTGAATACAGGGTGAACGCGTAACATGCAACACCCCTTCTGTTTCTGAACGATTCAAGAGATCGAAACGAGTTTTTCTGCAAAATATAGTTCGCATAGGTGTTCTGTGCATAACCCTTCTAACTCTTGTTTCAATTGAGATGCCGAAGAAAGTAAGGCTTTTATTTTTCTTTCTTGTTTTATCTTTCACTGGAGACACACAAATTTTAACTCCATTCGTAAACTGTTTAAATGAAGAGTGAAATAATGGTTGTTTATCTCTTGATGTTAAAACTTTTCGCAAAAATATTCTAGAAGTTAGCTGGAACTGGAAGGCAAGTCATAGACACTCCCAAGTGGGACCCTCGCAGCAGACTTCATCGTCGTGTCCAGCCTGCCGACTGGTTACTTGTTTCCACAAAAGCTGCTCACATAAGCACGAGTGCGTACAGGTACCTGTAATAATTTTCTTAAGCCTCATCAGATATGTTGGAAGTCAGAGCACACTTCCTGTTACACTACTGGCCATTAAAATTGCTACACCAAGAAGAAATGCAGGTGATAACCGGGTATTCATTGGACAAATATATTATACTAGAACTGACATATGATTACATTTTCAAGCAATTTGGGTGCATAGATCCTGAGAAATCAGTACCCAGAACAACTACCTCTGGCCTAATAACGACCTTGATAGGCCTGGGCATTGAGTCAAACAGAGCTTGGATGGCGTGAACAGGTACAGCTGCCCATGCAGCTTCAACACGATACCACAGTTCATCAAGAGTAGTGACTGGCGTATTGTGACTAGCCAGTTGCTCGGTCACCATTGAACAGACGTTTTCACTTGGTGAGAGATCTGGAGAATGTGCTGGCCAGGGCAGCAGTCGAACATTTCCTGTATCCAGAAAGGCCCGCACAGGACCTGCAACATGCGGTCGTGCATTATCCTGCTGAAATGTAGGGTTTCGCAGGGATCGAATGAAGGGTAGAGCCACGGGTCGTAACACATCTGAAATGTAATGTCCACTGTGCAAAGTGCCGTCAATGCGAACAACAGGTGACCGAGACGTGTAACCAATGGCACCCCATACCATCACGCCGTGTGATACGCCAGTATGGCGATGACGAATACACGCTTCCAATGTGCGTTCACCGCGAAGTCGCCAAACACGGATGCGACCATCATGATGCGGTAAACAGAACCTGGACTCATCCTAAACAATGACGTTTTGCCATTGAGTACACCATCGCAGGCCCTCCTCTCTGTGATGCAGCGTCAAGGGTAACCGCAGCCATGGTCTTCGAGCTGATAGTCAGTACTGCTGCAAACGTCGTCGAACTGTTCGTGCAGATTGTTGTTGTCCTGCAAACGTCCCCATCTGTTGACTCAGGGATCGAAACGTGGCTGCACCATCCGTTACAGCCAGGCGGATAAGATGCCTGTCATCTCGACTGCTAGTCATACGAGGCCGTTGGGATCCAACACGGCATTCCGTATTACCCTCCTGAACCCACCGATTCCATATTCTGCTAACAGTCATTGGATCTCGACCAACGCGAGCAGCAAGGTCGCGATACGATAAACCGCAATCGCGATAGGCTACAATCCGACCTTTATCAAAGTCGGAAACGTGATGGTACGCATTTCTCCTCCTTACACGAGGCATCACAACAACGTTTCACCAGGCAACGACGGTCAACTGCTGTTTGTGTATGATAAATCGGTTGGAAACTTTCCTCATGTCAGCACGTTGTAGGTGTCGCCACCGGCGCCAACCATGTGTGAATGCTCTGAAAAGCTAATCATTTGCATATCACAGCATCTTCTTCCTGTCGGTTAAATTTCGCGTCTGTAGCACGTCATCTTCGTGGTGTAGCAATTTTAATGGCCAGTAGTGTATAACCATCTTAACTGACATGGACTCTTTTCGTACAGTGGAGCCAAGAAGAATTGCATTGAATCCCATCAGCCCTAACGTAGCATGTACGCTACATCTTAATTTTATTTTTTATTGCTCGTAGAATGAACTAAACTCGTTGTGTCTGAATATAGCATTTAATTTACTTATTGTCATTTCAGAACGTCAGTCATTTTCTTTTCTGAATGTCCCCAGTAGGTGCCAGTACACCACGCAAATGAAGCTGTTTATAGCAGTGCCAGCATGTCTTTCAGAAATATGTTTACTTTCACATTCCAGTGACACCGTTTTTATAAATTGTAGGTGTTTTAAATAGCATTTTCAGAGTATCTCTCATATTTAAATAATTTTCTAACATAAAGAGTATAACTCTGAACATGTTCTAAAATTTTAGTGAATCACGCCATTTTTTTAAATTTAATATATTAATTTGATGGGAAAAACAATCATAGGTGACAAATTTGTTGTTTATAAACCGTAATTCGTAATTTATAAATAAACGACAAATCTGCAAGCTACGGCTGTTTTTACTGTCAATTTACACTAAAGTTGCTGCACTACTCCGCCACCATGGAGTGGAGTAGTTTTTAGTATTTTAACCCTATTCCGCATAATTGTGGTCACTTGTCGATGTATATAACCTGTTGCCTTCTGACTCAGTTTATTCGGCCGACGTTTGCTTCCCGAGTTTTCTGGCGATTCGCCAGCAAGAGTGGCTGCCATCGTCAAAGTCTCACCCACCATCGCTGGTGACGGAGTCCGCTTCGAGGTGAAGCTTTGACAATGTCAGCCTTCGTGCTAGCGAAACGTCAGACAAATCGGCAAACGAACGTCGGCCGATGAACCCGAGACAGATGCCGGCAGGTAATTTTATTTCGTCCCAGAACAATGCATTGATCACCAATATAAACATTTCATCCATACAACCTAAGCTCAGGACTGAGGAAATTAATCTTTGTAGTGTAAGCCTATCTTCTTGCTGCGTGTAACAAAGGAGCCTGCCATGAGAGCCCCACTTGGCGATCTTTACACATAACCGAGTCCGGCCGTCTTGCCTTCCAATTTCAGCTAATTTATCGGACGCTGTTTCGAAATGCTTCACCGCCAGCATTAACAGAAGTTACACTGATAAACCAAAATGTTATGACCACTGCCCACCGCGAGGCTGTATGCCGCCTGGGACGTTGCGGGTAGATGACGCGCTTTGAAATGGATGTAAGCGCAGCAGAGACGGATGGGGATCACCCTAGCGAAGATGTGGGACGCAGATAGGGAAAACTATTGAGCTAAGTGACTTTGTCAAAGGACAGGTTATTATTACGCAAAGCCTGTGAACGAGGATCTCGAAAACGGTGAAGCTGGTCGAATGTTCTCGTGCTTCCTTCGTCAGCATCTACGGAAAGAGGTAGGACAGTGAAACTGCCACTAGGTGCTAAATGGCTGGACGTCTACGACTCTCCACAGAACATGGGGGCGGAGGTTTGTCTGCTCTGTAAAGTAGCATAGATGGTGATCTGTGGCATCTCTGCTGAAAGAGCACAATGCTGGTGCACGCACAGGTGTTTCGGAGCACACTGTTCACCATACATTGTTGAACATAGAGCTCCGCAGCAGACCACCCCTACGCGTTCACATGTTAGCCCAACGACGTCGTCAGTTACTATTTCAGTGGGCACGGGACCATCGGGATTCGAGCGTCGATCAATGACAACGTGTTGCCTCTTCCGGTGAAGCACATTTTTGCTACACTAGGTCGATGGTCGTCTCCACAAACACCGCCATCGAGGTGAACGACGGCTCGAAACGCGCAACGCGCCACGGACGCAGACTGATGAATGGCTCTGAGCACTATGGGACTCAACTGCTGTGGTCATAAGTCCCCTAGAACTTAGAACTACTTAAACCTAACTAACCTAAGGACAGCACACAACACCCAGCCATCACGAGGCAGAGAAAATCCCTGACCCCGCTGGGAATCGAACCCGGGAACCCGGGCGTGGGAAGCGAGAACGCTACCGCACGACCACGAGATGCGGGCGCGCAGACTGATGGGAGCTGTGTTATGCTGTGGGAGACATTCTCCTGTGCTTGCGTGGGACTTCCGGTAGTAATCGAAGACACGCTGACAGCAGCGAACCACCAGCATCACTTCATACTTGATGTCTTCCCCGATGACGATGTCACCTTTCAGAAGTATAATTGTCCGTGTCTCGGAGCCAGAACAGCGCTACAGTAGTTTGAGAAGTGTTATAGTGGACTCACGTTAATGTCTCGGCAACCAAATCCCCCTGATGTAAATCGAATGGAACCCATCTAGGTTGCTATCTGGCTCCATTACTGCGTACGCATATCGGCGGCCGGTTATTTGCGCGAATTGCATGAACTGTGCGTAGACATCTAATGGCACATACATCCACAAACCTATCAACAAACTGAAACCTCCCGGCAGATTAAAACTGTGTGCCGGATCGAGACTCGAACTCGGGACCTTTGCCTTTCGCGGGCTAGCGCTTTACGACTGAGCTACCCAAGCACGACTCACGCCCCGTCCTCACAGCTTTAATTCCGCCAGTACCTCGTCTCCTACCTTCCAAACTTCACACAAGCTCTCATGCGAGCGAAAGGCAAAGGTCCCGAGTTCGAGTCTCGGTCCGGCACACAGTTTTAATCTGCCAGGAAGTTTCATATCAGCGCACACTCCGCTGTAGAGTGAAAATTTCTTTCTAGAAACATCCCCCAGGCTGTGGCTAAGCCATGTCTCCGCAACATCCTTTCTTCCAGGAGTGCTAGTTCTGCAAGGTTCGCAGGAGAGCTCCTGTGAAGTTTGGAAGGTAGGAGACGAGGTACTGGCGGAATTAAAGCTGTGCGGACTGGACGTGAGTCGTACTTGGGTAGCTCAGTCTGTAGAGCGCTTGCCCGTGAAAGGCAAAGGTCCCGAGTTCGAGTCTCGGTCTGGCACACAGTTTTAATCTGCCAGGAGGTTTCAGTTTGTTGATAGGTTTGTGGATGTATGTGCCATTAGATGTCTACGCACAGCTCATGCAATTGTAAGTACCAGGAATTCTTACTTAATATTTATGAGGGGCAGTCAAATGAAAACGAAAGAAATGGAAAAAAAGTTAGAAAACTGATTATTACTTCAAAAGTAATCGTCAATACTTTTAATACATTTATCCCACTGTGAGGCAAGGTGTTCAAATGTCTTCATGGAAAACTCTGTAATTACCTACAGAACCATGGTTGTACCCAAGCGTACACTTCTTCATCAGACCCAAATCGAAGGCCAGGAATGTCGCTCTTCAGGGTTCCAAAATATGCAAATCCCATTGGAAGAGACGGGGACTATATAGATTAAGTGTAAGGGCTTCCCAGTGAAACTTTCGCAGCCTAGTCGAAACAACCTTGGCAACTCATGGGATCGCTGCAGAAGTCTCGCTGGAAAACCCTTACACATCCTCCATATAATCCTGGTCTCTTCCCATGCGATTTCCATATTTCTGGAGCCCTTAAGAAATACATCCGTGGCCGTCGATTCGCTTCGGGCGAAGAGATGCACGACTGGGTACAGAGATGGCTCCGTAGGTAATTAAATTTTGTAGCGGGATACTTTCTCGCTAGAGGCCGTAGTTATCGAATTATTTAAAAAAACGTACAGAAGTGACGTTCAAACGCATTTTTCTTGAGTAAATCGAATACTTATCCTGCTACAAAATTTAACTACATTAAATTTCAAACAGATCCTGTTAAGTTTTTCTGTAAGACAACCACTTTGCACTTACCGAGCGAAAGAATAAGGAAATCTTCCACGTGGTTTTTGAAGACATTGCAGTCTGCATAAAAACTATAGGTGGGCGCAGCTCAGTCACCCTGTATAAAGGTAAAAGGAAATGATCATATTTTTTCTACTTCCATTCACCCTTAAAATGAGGTATTATCTGAGGCCCTACTGCTAAAATACGGTTGTAAAACAAATACACTGTACAATATCTCCGTTAGAGTAGACTTCGCCAAAACGCAAAGCCAGAAGTATTCGCAGGGGTCATACGAAAAATGAAAAAACTGTGCAACAATAGTTTCAAATTGTCAGCAAGAGCCGTCCGATTATGGTAAACGAAATGAATGTCCAAGTATTGACACTCACAGGAAAGAGAGACCTACGAAAAATAGTCCGTTATGGTCCTACTTAAACTTCCTGCTGAGCGAGAGGGCCCAGCGCTAAGACTCCAGAAGGGCGGCAGTAAAAATCCTCGTCCGGCGATCCACATTTAGATTTTCAGTGATTTAAATAAATCGCTTAAGGTGAATACTGGGATAGTTCCTGTGAAAAGGTACTGCTAATTTCCTTCTCCAGTCACACAGAGCTAGTAGTCTTCGTCATCGACGAAACGTCAAACTCTGATCTTCTAGTTTCCTTCCTTAATACTTGCAATTACGTGCTGCAGTTCAGTAGTTGGATTAATGGGTTAGTCAAAGCACAATGAAAAACATAGCGCCTCGACCGTGAGACTTTTTGACTGTATCCACCCAGAAGCCAGCCGGTGTGGCCGAGCGGTTCTAGGCGCTTCAGTCTGGAAACGCGCGACCGCTACGGTCGCAGGTTCGAATCCTGCCTCGGGCATGGATGTGTGTGATATCCATAGGTTAGTTAGGTTTAAGTAGTTCTAAGTTATAGGGGATTGATGATCTCAGATGTTAAGTCCCATAGTGCTCATAGCCATTTTTATAATAAATGTTGAATAAGAACGTAGAATAATTTTCCCTATATATGTATCTACACTTGTGTACAAAACTGAAGCAACAAATGGAAATTTTGCAAGGTTGCGTTTATTTTGCCACAAAACAGTGTAAACAGGTGACAGTAAAGTAGAAGCAATGTAAAAACGCAGAACTTAAACAACTGCAGCATGCATAACGGTGGGCAAAAAGGTTCTTCGTTTTTTTTAAACTTAACAGATTTGCACTCACATTCCGACAATTGGCTAATGTGTTCAGCATGGGGTGTTACCACGTCTGGCTGCAAAACAGGCCTGACAACGACGGGGCATGCTGTGAGGGATGTCATCAATCTCGTGTTGAGGCAATAACGCCCATTCTTCTTGCAGAGATTCTCGCAATACTTGGAGAGTTGTTGATGGATGCTGACGTGAGGCAACCTGACTTCCTAGCGCATCCCAGATATGCTCTATGGGATTCAAATCGAGAGATCGAACAGGCCACGCCATTCGTGCAGTATCTTCCGTTTCCAAAAGAACATCAACCGCCCGTGTTCCATGAGGTCGAGCATTATCATCCATCAGTACGAAGCCCGGGCCCACACCACTTCGCGACGACCGCACGTGAGGTCCCAAGATCTCGTCGTGATACGTGACAGCAGTTAAACCTTGCCAGTTCACCAATACAATTTCATGAAGAGGTGTTCGAGTGGCCAACGTAATCTCTGCCCACACCTTTAAGGATTCTCCTCGATATAGATCTCTTTACACAATGTTTGAGTTCCAAACTCGTGTCCCACGTTCCCTCCAGATGCCAAATCGTCGAGAATTACTCTCCAGACCAAATCGGAACTTATCTGCGAAAAGAACATTGACCCATTGTTCGACGGCCCAGGTGGCATGTTGACGACTCCACTCTAGACGTTCCCTTCTGTGAAGGCGCATTAGTGGTACATACACAGAAGGTCTCCGACAATAAAAGCTACTCTGCCGAAACCTTCTGTACACCGTTTGTCTCGATAAAACACGTCCGGTGGATGCTGCGAGGTCGGATGCCAGTTGTCGTGCAGTACTAAGGCGGTACCGTCGTTGTCCTTACGGCCAAATAACTGTCCCCTCCTTTGACATCACACATGGTTGGCCATGTTCTGGTCTTCGGGATACTGTCTCTGTCTCTATAAATTGTCGCCACATCCGAGAAACAACAGAACGATTCACAGTAAGCCTTCGGGCCATATCAGTTGGTGACTGTCCTGCTTCCATTCTTCTTATGGCCCTCCTCCGCAGAGAGTCAGGTGGTCGTCTTCTGTGTGCCATACTGCACCGTCTGTGACTATACACAACGACAGAGGACGTGGGACTACCCGGCAAACACTGCCCCGTTCGCTAGTTGCTGTGACGTCGGCGTTGACGTGGTTATCGATTCACGATTGTACGGACATATGTTGACATTTTGTATGATTATACCGTGAATTAGACACAACACGGGGAAATGGCGGTTTGTTGCTTTAATTTTGGACACCAGCGTATAAAACAAAAATACAATTCTTGTTGAGATGATAGTGTTCTTTTTGCGTTCTATTTTTCGTTTGGTTGCTGTTACGCTAAGACTGCTGAATATTCCAGTATGACTTCTAATTCGTTGCAAGCAGTGATATTCAGCACTTTCTGCTAACTCGTGCTTCTCAGTAATTTTCATTTTCTTTCCTTCTTGATTTCTGAAACTTTCAGCATTTTTATTCAAACCCTGGACGTTTTAGTTTCAATATTTTCCTTTACAAGCTATTCTTATAAACATACGTAAATTCAATTTTCGATATGTTCCCCAAGTTTTCAACCTATCTGGAAGAAAAAATAGTAGTCCAGAACTCATCACGACGTTATATTTCCACTAACTGCACACGTCTTGTTCCAATAGCATTCTATAACATCCCATTCAGCTCTCCATTGTGTTTAAAATTCGACACACTTCTTTATAAGACTTTTATGCTCATCAGTGACACTTGATAATTAATTCTGCTAACCCTTTCGATTTGCGATTAAATACTGCCTGATATAATTTCTAGAAGTTATATATCTTATTGTTGAAAAGTTTCTGGACGCCAGCCTGAAATTACATTCGGAGTATTCTCTCGAGTCCATCTCATGTCGCAACGTGTAATAGTGGTGTCTCCCACGCTTCGCCTTTATTACATTCTCCATTCTCACAGGCATACCAGTAATGAAGTGGTGCAGGATTTCCGGGGAAATGAAGAGACCATTATTCGAGGAGAGCTGTAGAGCGTTGCAATTGATGTGAGCTTCTGGAGGCTGACGCGAACCTAACGTTCCCGAACAGCCCTTGATCACTCACTCACGTTAAAATCTGGATTGTGAGCAGATAAACTCATAGTGGACTTTATTCTTTTGTGAGGTGCAGAAGGAGGGCTGGAAATCGGAAAATTAGCCCACAGAAAATGATACACTAGAAAAGGCAGAACTTTCACTTTCAAATCGTTCACCTGATACTCCGCCGTGATATTGCCATTTAATGAAACGCAAAATTTTATCAAAGGAAACAGTGATATATTTTGACTTTCCGCTGTGCTGTAAAATTCTGCCTGAACTCCTGTAGGAATATCAGACAATGATTATAATTCGGAAGTACCAGTTGTAGGCCATTATAGCTGCTTTATCACGGAAACGTATTCTATGCTCATCTTATCAAACAATGTTCGTGCTGTAAATACACAATGTGTAGTTATACGGGGAGAGTGACAATGAGAGATTTCCCATTTGTCACCAGAGTTTCTTCAGCGGTCGCTGGACCATTGAGTTCAAAATGTGAGTCTAGTAAGTTCTGAGTTATGGTCATCGCTTCGTGTTTTTCTCTGCGAAGTCAGAATCAGCTGAGTTGGACAGTGTAGGAAAATTGTAACCTCTCATATTGGCATGTTACACTGGTAGAATCTGATCACTTCATCATTGTGATAAATTCGTTTCAACATTTGCTTTTAATTTAAGAATCAACAAACATGGCACCCTTCTCCGAAAACCTGTATCATAGTTAATTCTTCATATAAAATGCACAGAACTCTTTTGTGTGCCTATGACGTGAGCTATTTCATACGTTTTCAGTCGCTTATCGCCCAATTTCATATTACACATCCTCTCGATGTTATCTTTGTAGTTGTAGCATTGTCAATATTTGCAGGTATTCTTCCCCCGTTGCTGCTTCAATTTTGTTTATCATGTAGATTAGAAAAATTCCGTCTTTTGCAACTGTGTTGCAACATTCAGTTACAAAACACTGAATTTTTACTGTCTACACAGTAAAAAAAACTGTAGTGTTGCAGCACTTTTCACATGAATCAGCTTCTATAGTATGTGAGCACGGGGAGGGGGGCATGCAATCAATACAAGAAGCGTTTAATAATTTGAAAAGTAAAATTTTGCCAAACAATCTCTCCGAACATCCTAGGACGTCCAGGTCTTACGTAAAGTCAGTGAGCAAATCTAAATCATGTATTCAGTCCTCCAGAGGTCATATAACGTGCATTATGCAGACCAACTCGTTCCCCTTCTAATTGAGATTTTCAATATATATCAATCTACACTGATCAGTCAAAAGATTATGACCATTGCCCACCGCGACGTTGGATGTCGCCTTGTGTATCAAATGTACATAAGCGGAGCAGACACGGACGGGGATAACCGTAGCGAATATATGGGATGCAAATGCAGAAATCCATTGAGATAACCGACTTTGACAAAGGAGAGATTATTATTAGGCAAAGCCTGTGGACGAGGATCTCGAAATGGACGAAACTGGTCGAATGTTCTCGTGCTACTGTCCTGAGCATCTACGGAAAGTGCCGCGCGGGGTAGCCGTGGAGTCTGGGGCGACTTGCGACGGTTTGTGCGGCTCCCCCCGCAGGAGGTTCGAGTACGTCCTTGGTCATGGGTATGTGTGTTGTCCTTAGTGTAAGTTAGTTTAAGTTAGATTAAGTAGTGTGTAAGCCTAGGAGCCGATGGTTCAAATGGCTCTGAGCACTATGGGACTTGACATCTGAGGTCATCAGTCCCCTAGACTTAGAACTACTTAAACCTAACTAATCTAAGAACATCACTCACGTCCATACCCGAGGCAGGACTCGAACCTGCGACCGTAGCAGTAGCGCGGTTCCGGACTGAAGCGCCTAGATCCGCTCGGTCACAGCGGCCGGCTAGGGACCGATTACCGCAGCTGTTTGGTCCCATACAACTTACCACAAATTAAAAAAAAAAATCTACGGAAAGAGGTAGAATGACAGTGAAACTGCCACTAGGTGCTAAATGGTTGGACGTCTACGACTCTTCACAGAATATGAAGGTCGGAGGCTTGTCTGCTCTGTAAAGTAGGGCAGACGGTGATCTGTGGAATCTCTGCCCATTCACCGTACTTTGTTGAACATGGAGCTCCGAGGCAGACCACCCATTTGTTGCATGTTGGCCCAACGACATCGTTAGTTACGATTGCAGTGGGCACGGGACCATCGGGATTCGACCGTGGATCAGTGGAAACATGCCGGCTCTTCGGTTGAAGCACATTTTTGCGACACTAGGTCGATGGTCGTCTCCAAAAACGCCGCCATCGAGGTAAACAACGGTACGAAACAAGCAGCGCGCCACGGACACAGGCTGGTGGGACCAGTATTATGCTACGGGAGAGTGTCTTCTGTACAGGGTTATTACAAATGATTGAAGCGATTTCACAGCTCTAGAATAACTTTATTATTTGAGATATTTTCACAATGCTTTGCACACACATACAAAAGCTCAAAAAGTTTTTTTAGGCATTCACAAATGTTCGATATGTGCCCCTTTAGTGATTCGGCAGACATCAAGCCGATAATCAAGTTCCTCCCACACTCGGCACAGCATGTCCCCATCAATGAGTTCGAAAGCATCGTTGATGCGAGCTCGCAGTTCTGGAAGTTGGTAGAGGAGGTTTAAACACTGAATCTTTTACATGACCCCACAGAAAGAAATCGCATGGGGTTAAGTCGGGAGAGCGTGGAGGCCATGACATGAATTGCTGACCATGATCTCTACCACGACCGATCCATCGGTTTTCCAATCTCCTGTTTAAGAAATGCCGAACGTCATGATGGAAGTGCGGTGGAGCACCATCCTGTTGAAAGATGAAGTCGGCGCTGTCGGTCTCCAGTTGTGGCATTAGACAATTTTCCAGCATGTCCAGATGGCTCTGAGCACATTGGGACTTGACATCTGAGGTCATCAGTCCCCTAGACTTAGAACTACTTAAACCTAACTAACCTAAGAACATCACACACGTCCATACCCGTTTTCTTTTTTTTTTTTTCACAGAAGAAAAAGGGCCGTAAACTTTAAACCGTGAGATTGCACAAAACACGTTAACTTTTTGTGAATTGCGAATTTACTAATGAATGTGTGAGGATTCTCTACCGCCCAGATTCGCACATTGTGTCTGTTCACTTCACCATTAAGAAAAAATGTTGCTTCATCACTGAAAACAAGTTTCGCACTGAACGCATCCTCTTCCATGAGCTGTTGCAACCGCGCCGAAAATTCAAAGCGTTCGACTTTGTCATCGGGTGTCAGGGCTTGTAGCAATTGTAAACGGTAAGGCTTCTGCTTTAGCCTTTTCCGTAAGATTTTCCAAACCGTCGGCTGTGGTATGTTTAGCTCCCTGCTTGCTTTGTTCGTCGACTTCCGCGGGCTACGCGTGAAACTTGCCCGCACGCGTTCAACCGTTTCTTCGCTCACTGCAGGCCGACCCGTTGATTTCCCCTTACAGATGCATCCAGAAGCTTTAAACTACGCATACCATCGCCGAATGGAGTTAGCAGTTGGTGGATCTTTGTTGAACTTCGTCCTTTCTCGGCTCCTGTCGCCATTTTGTCTCACTGCGCTCTCGAGCGCTCTGGCGGCAGAAACCTGAAGTGCGGCTTCAGCTGAACAAAACTTTATGAGTTTTTCTACGTATCTGTAGTGTGTCGTGACCATATGTCAATGAATGGAGCTACAGTGAATTTATGAAATCGCTTCAATCATTTGTAATAGCCCTGTACTTGCGTGGGATCTATGGTAGTAATCGAAGACACGTTGACAGCTTCGAAACACCCGCATCCCTTCATGCGTGATGTCTTCCCCGACGGCGATGTCACCTTTCAGCAGTATAATCGTCCGTATCTCAGAGCCATAACCGTGCTACAGCGGTTTGAGGAGTGTTATAGAGAACTCACGTCGATGTCTTGGCGACCAAATCCGCTTGATGTAAATCATGTGGAATCCACCTCGGTCGCTATCTGGCGCCATTACTGCGTACGCATATCAGCGGTCCGTTATTTGCGCGAATTACATGACCTGTGCGCAGACATCTAATGGCACATACCTCCACAAACCTAAAAAGTGGTTCATATGGCTCTGAGCACTATGGGACTTAACATCTGAGGTCATCAGTCCCCTAGAACTTAGAACTACTTAAACCTAACTAACCTAAGGACATCACACACATCCATGCTCGAGGCAGGATTCGAATCTGCGGCCGTAGCGGTCACGCGGTTCCAGACTGAAGCGCCTAGAACCGCACGGCCCACAAACCTACAAACCAACTGTCGTATCCCTGATACGCAGAATCAGTGATGAATTTCGTTCCAAAGACGAACAAAGAAGTTATTAAGCAGTTGGTCATAATGTTTTGGTTCATCAGTGTACATCTTAGGTCGCTAGAGCAGCGAAGGGTTCCATGCGACTGGATAAAAAGCGCTCGTCATTTCCGTGCTGAAGAATGTCGTAGGACAGATGTCCATTATTACACAAGGGCGTGCTGAAAGGTAATGCCTCCGAATTTTTTATGTGAAAACTCTTGAAACATTTTAAATAAAACATCCTTCATTAACATTGCACACCTTTCTTCTTCATGTCTACATATTTATTGCTCAACATAGTCACCCTAGCGACTAACTTATTTCTCCCAACGAGAGAGCAGTTTATTGATACCATCACTGTAGAATGTTTGACTTTACTGACGGAGTCACAATCTCACCTCTGCTTGCACCACTTGATCACCATCAAAGTGAAGTCCTCGAAAGTGTTCTTTAAGTTTTAGAAATAACTGAAAAGCTGATAGGGCCAAGTCGGGAATGTATGGAGAATGACCGATGTCAGTGAACTCAAAGAGTAGGATTGCTCCACACGTCACAGTGTTTGTGTGTGGTCTGGCATTCTCACACTGAAGGAGAGGGTGCTCCAAGTGTGGACGAACTCTTCGGTTTCCAAACACGATTACAGCACACTGTTTCTCACGCACCGATTTGGTTATGCTACACACTGCCATGTTACACGCTACAATTCGGAGTCCTCTGGCGGCAGAGGGATGTAAATGGTTCAAATGGCTCTGAGCACTATGGGACTTAACTTCTAAGGTCATCAGTCCCCTAGAACTTAGACTTAAACCTAACTAACCTAAGGACATCACACACGTCCATGCCAGAGGCAGGATTCGAACCTGCGACCGTAGCGGTCGCGCGGTTCCAGACTGTAGCTCCTAGAACCGCTCGGCCACCCCGGCCGGCGCAGAGGGATGTAAATAAATAAACATCAAGAGTAAGGGTGTAGAACGTTACTAGCGTTTGTTTTATTTAAGCAGCTTTAAGAGTCTTCATATAAAAAATTCGGAGGCATTACTTTCCAACACACGCTCATAAGTTTACATCATTGACAAGTCCGCCTCCGTAGCTGAGCGATCAGCGCATCTGACTACAGTGATTATTTCTTTTTGTTTCATTCACTGACGTCAAGCTGTTGTGGAACTATGGAACAGGTTTTGTGCTTATGCATTATGACTCTTTTTGAGAAAGAAAGTCTCTTCTATAAAAATTAACACTGATTCTGTGTTCAGAGAGCATGTGAAATGCAGCTCACCTTATTCGTCCATAAGACCTGGAGCAACACAGACAGACAACGAAGCTCTCAGTTATGTCACGTTCCCGTGTTCCTTCCAGGAGGCATTCGATTCAGTTACGCATTTTCGTTTAGCGAAAACAAAAAAAGTTTGATCGATTTGTGACTATATTCAAGGCTTCCAAGCAGATAGAATTCAAGGTCATTCACAGACGGATGAAATGTAGAGATGTAAAATTAAATTCCGTAGCACCCCAAGGGAGTGTTGCCGGACCTTTTCTGCTAAAAAGGTGTATAAATGATCCAGTGGGTACAGCCGAAAAATCCTTTAGACTGTTCACGGAGGACGGTGTCGTCTATTAGAGGGTTTAAAAGCCAGAAGACTGTAGCGAGCTGCAAAGAATGGACGGTTGGTGCAGGGTCGACAGGTCAAGTTGAACGAAAATAAATATAAAATAATGTGCATAAATATGCGAATGATGCCTTACGGTTTGATTGTACTTACTTAGACTTAGTTCCTCGAATGCTAGGGAGCATATTCGTCAACAAGTTTCTTCCAACGAACGCGACCAGCTACTAGACTTTCAGCTTTCTCCAAGTTCATGCCCATGCATTGAAGATCCTCTGAAAAGTTCGTGCATAGGTGTTGCGAGGTTTCTTTACTTCTGCATCCACCCGCTTGTTTCCGCAACAGTGCCAATTTTGGGATTCTTTCGTCTTTAATGTGTAGGACATGACCCACAAGCTTCAGACTTCTGCTGGCAACGATTTTGTGCACGCTGCATAGAACACTTCTTCTCAGCACTTAAACATTTGAAACGTGGTCACCAACAGATGATCTACAAAATTTACCACAAGCATCGTCGGTGAAAAACATGGAACGTGTGTGCCGATCTTGCTGTCTCCAGTTTGTACATTCGTTTAGATTTCCATTCTTTGGTAGTTTAATAATGATGGCACGCCTCCAGTCCTGGGTGGACTTGCCTTGTTTGCCAACAGGTATTGCACAGTTTAGTAAGGTGGTGAATTAAATTCGGACCTTCATATTTCAGAATTTCGGCTGAGATATCAGGTTTCACAAAGTATGTGGCCATCGGTAGCGTGATAAGGGAGTACAGTCGTAGCTTTTTGGACATACTCGTAGAGTGTAATTGCCACATGAATCACATTCGTTGGAAGACTCCAGAATCTTCCCCAGTTCTACCAAATTATTCGCTGAATGGGAATTTCTTGACATGAGTTGCAATGGGTATAGATGTATTACCCAACAGTAACATATGAAAATTTGCGCAGATCGGGACTGTGACTCAGATTTCCCGCTTATCGCGAACGACCACCTTAGCCATTTCGGCTAAACGTGCACACTCCTCGGCTAGATCCAAACCTCCACATACCACTGTCCACTTCCTTATATAGTAGCGTCATGTAGTCGCCAATTAAGCTCGCAACATTACTTGATTCCCGCTACCACAAGGCATCGAGACCATTTATATCGTCGTATGCCCCCTCTCGGCTTGTGATATTTACATACAGTTTGATAATCATCGACTGAATGAAATATGATTCCAGCTTATTCGCTCAATAATACAACTGCGGCCGATGTCATGAAATCCTCATTCAGTGAATAATTTGGAATAATATTTCACACAGCTGCTAATCGTCAAACCGTATCTAAATTTCCCAGTTCTGCCAGCAATGTACGTATCTACGTCCCTATTATACACATAAAAAAAATTGCATCATCTCGGTTCCGAGAGTTCCGGGACCTATACAGAAAACTGGAATAGATATCAACATAAACATTATTTCCGCCCTTTTTATTGCTCATAAAAACCATATATTGCATGTTGTATCACCATACAGTGAGACCTTCAGAGATGCTGGTCCAGATTGCTGTACACAGCGGTAACTCCAATATTCAGTAGCACGTCATCTTGCATTGATGCATGCCTGCATTCGTCGTGGCATACTATCCACAAGTTCATCAAGGCACTGTTGGTCCAGATTGTCCCACTCCTCAACGGCGATTCGGCTTAGATCCCTCAGAGTGGTTGGTGGGTAACGTCGTCCATAAACAGCCCTTTTCAATATGTTCCAGGCATGTTCGATAGGGCTCATGTCTGAAGAACATGGTGGCCACTCTAGTCGAGCGATGCCGTTATCCTGAAGGAAGTCTTTTACAAGATATGCACGATGGGGACGCGAATTGTTGTCCATGAAGACGAATGCCTCGCCAATGTGCTGCCAATATGGTTGCACTATCGGTCGGAGGATGGCATTCACTTATCGTACAGCCGTTACGGCGCCTTCCATGACCACCAGTGGCCTACGTCGACCCCACATAATGCCACCCCAAAACAGCAGTAAACCTCCACCTTGCTGCACTCGCTGGACTGTGTGTCTAAGGCGTTCAGCTTGACCGGGTTGCCTCCAAATACGTCTCCGACGATTGTGTGGTTGAAGGGATATGCGACACTCATCGGTGAAGAGAACGTGATGCCCAACCTGAGCGGTCCATTCGGCATGTTGTTGGGCCCATCTGTACCGCGCTGCATGGTGTCGTGGTTGCAAAGATGGACCTCGCCATGGACATCGGGAGTGAAGTTGCGCATCATGCAGCCTATTGCGCATAGTTTGAGTCGTAACATGACCTCCTGTGGCTGCACGAAAAGCATTATTCAACATGGTGGCGTTGCTGTCAGGGTTCATCCGAGCCATAATCCATAGGTAGCGGTCATCCACTGCAGTAGTAGCCCTTGGTCGGCCTAAGCGAGGCATGTCATCGACAGTTCCTGTCTCTCTGTATCTCCCTCACGTCCGAACAACATCGCTTTGGTTCACTCCGAGACGCCTGGACACTTTCCTTGTTGAGAGCCCTTCCTGTCACATAGTAACAGTGCGGATGCTATCTAACCGCGGTATTGACCGTCTAGGCATGGTTGAACTACAGACTACACGAGCCGTGTAGCTCCTTGCTGTTGGAATGACTGGAACTGATCGGGTGTGGGACCCCCTCCGTCTAATAGGCGCTGCTCATGCATGGTCGTTTACATCTTTGGGCGGGTTTAGTGACATCTCTGAACAGTCAAAGTGACTGTGTCTGTGATACAATACCCACAGTCATCCGGGGTGATGCAAAACTTTTTTTGATGTGTGTACGTAAGGCTGCTGAAATGCGGAAATCGGTCAACTTCTTGTATTACCTTCTGCTGAACTACAGTCTGAGTTGATACACTTCCACTCTTAATACACAGTGTTTTGTTTTGTCATTGTTTATTTTTAGCCCCACAGAACTTGCCATTCCATCCAGCTTGGTAGTCATTAGTCGTAAACTCTGTGGGGTTTCTTCCAAATAATGATGTCATCAGCAAAATACGAATCCATAAGCCTACTCTGCTCATTCAAACGTACACCAATGCTTGAGTTGTCCACAGTTTTTATCATTACGAAGTCGACGACTAATATGAAATGGAAAGGTGTCAAAATGCGTCCTTGTCCAACGTGAGTCACAATAATAAAGAAAGGAGTGTTCCTATCCTCTGTTCTTATACAGCAATTCGAACCTGGAAGACATCAATGATATTTTCAGAAATTCCATATAGGCTTACAGTATTCCACATGATTTTCAGTGTGTACCGTTAAACTCTTTTCTAAATCAAAGAAGCTTAGGAGCAGTGAACAGTTCAATTCTATGCATTGTTCTATTATGTTTCGCAGAACAAATATTAGTTCGGAGCAGGATCTCCCATTTCGAAAGCCAGCCTGTTCTTCTCGTAGTCGACATTCTGCTGCTTTTTGTATCCTTTTTAAAACAACGAGGCGAAAGACTTTTCCTGACACCGAGAGAAACATGATACTTCTCCAACTTGTACATTCGGTTGGACTTCCTTTCTTCGGTAGTTTAGTAATGATGGCACGCTTCCAGTCTTGAGGGAACTTGTCTTCGTTGCCAACAGATATTGCACAGTTTAGTAAGGTAGTGTATTAAATCCAGATCCCTATATTTCAGAATTTCTGCTGAGATTTCTTCCCAACCAGCTGCTTCATTGTTATAGGCTGTGCAGACCTCTCCATCTGTTATATCACCTGTTTTTTCCCATTTTATTACTGGCGATAACTCAGTAGAAACGGAAAAAGCCGTAAAACATCTAGAAGTAACCGTCTGTAGCGACCTAAAGTGAGAAATGCCAGGCTGATTCGTTGGACGAACCGTGAGTAAATATAAATCATGCACGAAATAAATCTCTTATAAAATAATCGTCCAACCGATTGTTGACTGTTGCTCGTCAGTCCAGGACGATTACCAGGTTGGAGTAATAGCAGATATAGAGAAGATCTAACAAACAGAAGCACTTGTAGTAATGGAACTGGTTAGTATGCGCAGGGAACGATATGGAGATGCTGAACAAAAAGTCCAGAGCACACGCTACATGAGGAGCGTTGCTGAACGCTGAGAGATTTGCTCCTTAACTCCCATTAAAGGTGTTTCCCGGTCTCAAGGGTTCAAAATATCGTTTCTATTTTTGTTTTTTGTATATTTTGACTCCTTATAGTCTTAAGAATATGTGACAAAAATGATTCTGTCAGGAAATTGTTCTTTGTGCCTGAAAAATCACGTTTCAATGGAAGCCCGTATACACCCACTCTAGCCGCTCTTCGCGTTTGGGCCGTTTGCGACTCCGATCGATATCTCCTTCTCTGTAAAGCTATTGTAGCAGTCTAGGTCGAAGAAAACATCGATATAGATGTTGTATTTCCCCACCGTACGATTCAGGTATATGCTTTCGACAAGTGAGATGAAAAAAGCGTTTATGGAGACACTTTATCCCAGGACATCAACAAATGATAATCCGGAGTACGATTACTGTTCTGAAAGTTCGTGTAAATGGAAGCAAGCTCAGATGAACGGGACACTGGATACTTTTGATCACAAGCCACCACTGAGCAACTGAGTTCATTAACAGTTGCATACCAATAGGAGGGGTCAGTAGCAGACCACAACGAAGTTATTAGGCTAAGACTCCTGTCGTGTTCAGTATTTATTTAATAAATACAGGACATTTATAGTAATTATAATTGCTACAATCGACAATAAGAACAGCTTTTGATTTACACTCATTGTTGAGTTATAGCGATTGTTATAACTGAGGGTGTAGCAGGTCAACAATCACCACTCGCAGACAACCGGTAAACAGTGTGGTGAGTGGAAGGTAATATCTTTGTGGCATTTGACACAATGTACAAGAAGATGAAATTGACAGGTGACGAAATTAGAAATTTGCTTGAGAGTTCAAACAATGAATTTAGTGATGAACTATCCGAAAGCTCAAGCAGTGAAACTGAAGATGTAGTCATGGAAATTCCAGATCAAGAAGTTTCTGACAGTAGCGAGTTGGATAAAAGTGAACAGGGTAAGTATTGACTTTTATTACCTTTTGCAGATATTTTAGAGTATGTTAGGATGTGTGTCTCGGTAGAGTGCTTAGTTTGCTAGTGTTCGGTTCTGTTTTCATATTTTTATAGATATTCAACCAACAAAAAGACAACCCAGGCCGAAAACACAAATTGATCAACTTGAAAAAGACATGGTGGCCATGTCAAGTATGGTATGGAAGAGAAGCCCTTACGTAAATCAAAGGAGGAGGTCTGTTGCTAACGTAATGAGAACCCCGAGAGGTAATAAGCCAGGGATAAAACCTGATACACCACATAAAGCTTTTCTCATGTACTTCGATGATAACATCCTGGATAACATTTTGATGTGTACCAGTCAAAAACTTGGAAATCTTAGGGAATCATCTGAAGATATTTTCATAAAAAATTCTAAAGTATTTGAAAGGGAAGAAATTGTGTCAGCAATTGGAATTCTATTGAATTGTGGAGTCCATAGACAGAACAAGGACAGTTTACGTGATATATTTAGTAAAAAAAACTTTCCGATGTACCGAGTTTCATTTTCGGACCATAGACTGAGGCTCTTACTGAAGTGCTTACGTTTTGATGATACTCTAACTCGAGCAGTTAGAAAACAGACCGACAAATTTGCTCCTATCAGGGATATATGGAACATGATAGTTTGTAAATTTCCTGAGTTTTATAATCCTAGTGAGCCAGTCACAGTGGATGAAGAACTTGTGACCTTGCCCATTCAGTCTATGTATTCCAACAAAACCAGGAAAATATGGAACAGAGGTGAACCTGTTATGTGATTCAGATACGAAATACTGCTTCGCTGCGGATCCCTACGCTGGAAAGCACGCTAATGAGAAGAACCATAACAGTGGCCTTGAAATACTTAGAAGATTGATTGAAATGTCTAACTTGAAACAATATGGAAGAAATGTTACCATGGACAGAAAGTTCACTACCGTTCCACTCACATCTGATCTTTTGAAAGAGAAAATAACTACATTTGGTACTATTCGAAGTGACGAACGCGATGTTCATACAGAACTCCGTCCTGTTTCTCTTAAAAAAGCTACACCGGGAACAATCCGATTTGCCTTTAGTGATGGTGCCACTTTAGTCAGTTACATGCCTAAGAAAGGAAAGGTTGTTACAGTATTGTGAACCCAACATCATGATATGAATGTGACGGAAGAGAAGCCAGACATCATCCTATTCTACAATTGTACAAAGTCAGGAGTGGATACATTCGATAAGTGTGTAAGAACTTACAGCTGGAGTCGAGCAACGCGTCGATGGACAATGGCGGTGTTTTTCAACTTGATTGACATTGCAGCATACAATTCGTATGTTGTATTTCAAGATACACACAAGGAATGGACAAAGAATTACCCGAAAAAGAGTTCTGGAAGAAAGAAGTACCTGACAGATCTTGCGCGTGAACTTTGTAACCTCAACATGAAACGACGCGCTCAAAATGCTGTAGGCCTACACTCAGAATACACTACAGCGTTATCAACTTTTAGGTATGAGTGGAATCAAAATCAAGGTGCTGTGAGCAGAGGAAACAACGTTACGGAGCCGCGACGGAAATTTAACAGACGCAGATGTGCATAATCTGCCAAAGAAAGGACGCTGTTACTTATGCGCCACAAGCAAAGACCGTAAGTACAGGAAGGCTTGCACTTCTTGCAGGAAGTATATCTGCCCTGCACATACCAAGAAAGAAGAAGTAGTTCGTATTGTAAAGTGTTCTGAATGTGAATCTGAGTAATACTTGTAATTGTGAAATTAATACAAATAAATGTAAAAAAACTATTTATTTTTTACTAAAAATGTCCCAGAAACCCTTTCCCAGTAATAATAATCAACATTTTAATCTTCTAATCTGCCAAAATTATGGAAATACATAAGTAATGTGATTTATCCTAGATAGAGAATGTGTGATGGTTGTGGGATCAGTCACTGACCCCTCCCATTGGCGTTAGCCAGTGCAACATACAGCATTGGTATGCAACTGTTAATTTGGATTTATGCTCCAAAACACGTATTTTTGAGTGTAAAGTTCGTCCAAATTGCTAACAATCGCACGTGCGTCATTTTTAACGGCGGTTTTAAGGTGTCCTGTATGAAAGTCATAGAAATCATTATCGGCACCACGGCTTGCTCATTCGCAACGAAAAGGAACGAGAAACGCCTGAAGCGTTCGGACCTGTGTTTGTTCCAGAGCAGTGTCGAGGCTAAAATTGCGGCTAGAGAGACTAGCATATTGGGAAATGAGATCTTCGTAGAAGAGGAAGGTTTACTGTGTGGCCCAATAATAAGTTGACAAAATTTAAAGTTATATACACAATATTCAAACTCAATATTTTAAATGCGTATTTTTCGAGACAACGTTTGTTAAACTGGTTCGCGTGATTCAAACAAAACTACTCTTTAAAATAGGATGCCGTTTTGGATTTAATAAAGCAGACACTTGTAATTTTGGTGTGAACCTCAGAAAAATACGTTTTTCATAATGACTGTTATTTATTTACATTTAAAGGCAACAAAATAGATCGATCTTCAGTACCTACGATTTCTGATGTCCATCATTGTCAAACGCACTTCAGGAAATTTAATTTTCGAGGTTCATGCCATAGAAAATATAATTCTGATAATGTACATATGTTTAACTTTGAATGCAGACCTATACTTCACTCTTAACGGTACGAAGCGTTTAGTTGAGCAATCCGCGCAGATATATTCTGGCCGCCATCTTGTGCTGCATATGTTCATCAATTTAACGGCCTCCATTTTTTACATGGTATTTAAGATGTGTACTTTTGTTTGTTAATAAATATTTGTAGAGAAAACAATTTATTGCAGAAAAAATGTTGAACATGAAAGTAAAATAAGGCTCCGAGACCGCAAAATCCCCTTGAGAACGTACATTTGAAGACTTGTCGGGCAACATATTACTTGCTACCACACATATCTCTTGAAATTACCAGGACGAGAAAATCAGAGAAGTCGGAATGGGAGAAGGGCTGACATTATAGTGATACCAAAAGTGCACTCCGCCACAAACCATGTAGTTATACATTGAGATGACAAAAGTGATGGGATACCTCCTACTATCGTGTCGGGCCTCCTTTTACCCCTCCTAGTGCAGTAATTCGACGGGGCATGGACTCAACAAGTCGTTGGAAGTTTCCTACAGAAATATCGAGCCCTCCTGCTTCTATAGCCGTGCATAATTGCGAAAGTGTTGCCAGTGCAGGCTTTTGTGCACGAACGGGCGTCTCGATTGTGTCCCACAAATGTTCGGCAAGATTCGTGTCTGGCGATCTGGGCGACAAAATCATTCGCGCTAATTGTCCAGAATGTTCTTAAAACCAGTCGCAAACAATCGAGGCCCGGCGACACGGAACATTGTCATCCATAAAAATTCCGTAGCTACTTATATGTTTCGAAATATGTTATTTCTACTTTATTTGATTTCACGACTATTTAAGTTTTACGAGGTGCGTTCAAGTTCTAAGGCCTCCAATTTTTTTTTCTCATTAACTACTCACCCGAAATCGATGAAACTGGCGTTACTTCTCGACGTAATCGCCCTGCAGACGTACACATTTTTCACAACGCTGACGCCATGATTCCATGGCAGCGGCGAAGGCTTCTTTAGGAGTCTGTTTTGACCACTGGAAAATCGCTGAGGCAATAGCAGCACGGCTGGTGAATGTGCGGCCACGGAGAGTGTCTTTCATTGTTGGAAAAAGCCAAAAGTCACTAGGAGCCAGGTCAGGTGAGTAGGGAGCATGAGGAATCACTTCAAAGTTGTTATCGCGAAGAAACTGTTGCGTAACGTTAGCTCGATGTGCGGGTGCGTTGTCTTGGTGAAACAGCACACGCGCAGCCCTTCCCGGACGTTTTTGCTGCAGTGCAGGAAGGAATTTGTTCTTCAAAACATTTTCGTAGGATGCACCTGTTACCGTAGTGCCCTTTGGAACTCAATGGGTAAGGATTACGCCCTCGCTGTCCCAGAACATGGGCACCATCATTTTTTCAGCACTGGCGGTTACCCGAATTTGTTTTGGTGGCGGTGAATCTGTGTGCTTCCATTGAGCTGACTGGCGCTTTGTTTCTGGATTGAAAAATGGCATCCACGTCTCATCCATTGTCACAACCGACGAAAAGAAAGTCCCATTCATGCTGTCGTTGCACGTCAACATTGCTTGGCAACATGCCACACGGGCAGCCATGTGGTCGTCCGTCAGCATTCGTGGCACCCACCTGGATGACACTTTTCGCATTTTCAGATCGTCATGCAGGATTGTGTGCACAGAACCCACAGAAATGCCAACTCTGGAGGCGATCTGTTCAACAGTCATTCGGCGATCCCCCAAAACAATTCTCTCCACTTTCTCGATCATGTCGTCAGACCGGCTTGTGCGAGCCCGAGGTTGTTTCGGTTTGTTGTCACATGATGTTCTGCCTTCATTAAACTGTCGCACCCACGAACGCACTTTCGACACATCCATAACTCCATCACCACATGTCTCCTTCAACTGTCGATGAATTTCAATTGGTTTCACACCACGCAAATTCAGAAAACGAATGATTGCACGCTGTTTTAGTAAGGAAAACGTCGCCATTTTAAGTATTTAAAACAGTTCTCATTCTCGCCGCTGGCGGTAAAATTCCATCTGCCGTACGCTGCTGCCATCTCTGGGACGTATTGACAATGAACGCGGCCTCATTTTAAAACAATGCGCATGTTTCTATCTCTTTCCAGTCCGGGGAAAAAAAATCGGAGGCCTTAGAACTTGAATGCACCTCGTATTGCGAAGACAGCACTGATGCTCTATAGTGTGACATCAAACGAACCATCACAGTCGATGGACTGCATGCGGGGATTCCCTGTAGAATGAACAGTATTTAGTAGCACCTAGTTATAGTTCACTTCACGAGCGAAGGCTGCTTGCGCAGGTGCAGGGAGTGCTCACTTATTTCACTGTCGCTTACGGATATGTTCATCGTATCTCCCATATTGATTTCTACAGCTATTTCACGCATTGTTGCTTATCTGTTAGCACTCACAACTCTACGCTAACGTCGCTGTTCTCGGTCGTTGAGTGTAGACCGTCGACCACTGCATTGTCCGTGGTGAGAATTAATGCCTGAAGTGTGTTATTCTCGGCACACTCTTGACTCTAGGGATCGCAGGATATTGAATTCCCTAACGATTTACGAAACGGTATGTCTTATGTGTCTAGCTCTAACTGTTCGAACAAACAATTCATAAATACGAGAAGCACGTCTTAATTACTTCGTCATTTCTCCTGATATTTCACATCGGTATTCCTTAGCAACGCTAAAATTAAATTACATTCCGACTTTTCCCTTTGTACGTCAATTCTTTTTGGGTGATATGTGATACCTTCTCGCCATTCTTAACTTATTTGACATAATGTTCATTTTCTCATCTGCAAATTGAGTTTCTGTCCGTTGTCGGCCAGTCCAACAGGAAACATAAATCTGAAGCACATAGCAGTAAAAATTACGCAACATTTTAATCTTCTGCAGCAGACTAAATTCATCGTTAGTATGTACAGGGTGACAATTATGGAACTATATGAAAAAAAAAAAATATTTATAAACTACGGCGAGCAGGCACTTCATTCAACATGAAAACGTCACTACAGATATTTAGATTTAGGTTATAACATGTTCGATATGCCTGCCATCATTGGTGATGATGTGGCACAGACAAACAGCGAAATTTTGCGTGACCCGCTCAAGTGTCGGAACATCGATGCTGTCGATGACCTTCTGAATGGCTGTTTTCGGCTCACCAATGGCTTCGCTTTATTGCTGTACACCTTGTCTTTAATATAGCCCCCCAAAAAGGAGTCGAATGTGTTCAGATCAGGAGAATATGACGACCAATCGAGGCCCATGCCAGTGGCCTCTGAGTACCCCAGAGCCAGAATGCGGTCCTCACAATGCTCCTCCAGAACATCAAACACTCTTTCTTCGATAGAGTCGAGCTCCGTCTTGCATGAACCACATCTTGTCGAAATCAGGGTCACTTTGGATAAAGCGGATGAAATCATCTTCCAAAACCGTCGCATACTGTTCGGTCACCATTCCATCAAGGAATATCGCACCGATTCTTCCGTGACTGGATGTTGCACACCACATAGTCACCCGTTGAGGCGAACCCATCCAAGCCGACCGTTGTGGCCGAGCGGTTCTAGGCGCTTCAGTCCGGAACCGCGCGACTGCTACGGTCGCAGGTTCGAATCCTACCTCGGGCATGGATGTGTGTGATGTCCTTAGGTTAGTTAGGTTTAAGTAGTTCTAAGTTCTAGGGGACTGATGATCTCAGATTTTAAGTCCCATAGTGCTCAGAGCCATTTGAACCATTTTTTGAACCCATCAAAGTGGGCTTCTTCGCTAAACCAAAACATATTAATTCCCATCATGTCACGCGGCCAACCATGCAGTTAGAACGTCCGTTCAGAAGTTATGACCATTTTATTTCATACAGTTCAATGATTGTCACCCTGTATAAATAAATGATGGAAACATCCATAGAAAGTGCTCCAGAAATATCAACAATTTCTTCTGGAGTTGTACATGGCGCTATATTTATTAGTTTTCATCTCAAGGGCCATATTTTCCAGATTTGTGAAAGACGGAGAGAACTGATATTTTACGCACATTGCCCACTGAAACGTTCTTCTTCCTTGTCACACTGTGTAAAGATAACAGGACAACAAGCATAAATTTGCGATTAAATGGCGAGGAAGGTGATACACGCCATACTCTGCGAGCGTTAGGGTCTACGAAGAAATCACAGTTTAGTGCAATCCATTGTGGCGCAGTGGTACAGCAAACTTATGTTGTGATAAATATTAAGAGACAATCCTAGTTTGAACAATGCCATTTATTCGCTCAAAAACGAAGCCTTTCACCTGGGTTGGGCATCATCAGGTTATCTGGTGCGGTTTGCGCTACCAGTCAAAACAGCATTGAGTAAGACCACGCTCATACTGTAAACCGGCACTTCGTTTCGCACATGTTCATGTATATGAAGTTGTCTGCACACATGTGTGATATTGCAGTGGTTTCACTACCTCTGTTGTGTATTCCTAATATTTAATCTACAATTCTCATGACTGATGTCGTGTCATAATACACTGAAGCGCCAAAGAAACTGGAATAGGCATCCGTATTCAAATACAGAGGTATGTAAACAGGCAGAATACAGCGCTGCAGTCGGCAACGCCTATGTAAGACAACAAGTGTCTGGCCAAGTTGTTAGATCGGTTATTGCTGCCACAATTGCAGGTTACCAAGATTTAAGTGAGTTTGAACGTGGTGTTATGATCGACGCACGAGCAATGGGATACAGTATCTCCGAGGTAGCGATGAAGTGGGGATTTTCCCGTACGACCATTTCACGAGTGTACCGTGAATATCAGGAATCCGGTAAAACATCAAATCTCCGACATCACTGCGGCCAGAAAAAAAAAATTCTGCAATAACAGGACCAGCGGCAACTTAAGAGAATCGTTCAACGTGACAGAAGTGCAACCCTTCCGCAATTTGCTGCAGACTTCAGAGCTGGACCATTAACAAGTGTCACCATGCGAACCATTATTCGGAAGGACGACGGCTCAATCCTGCGTCCAGCCATCCTGATTTAGGTTTTCCGTGATTTTCCTAAATCGCTCCAGGCAAATGCAGGGATGGTTCCTTTGAAAGGGCACGGCCGATTCCCTTCCCCGTCCTACCCCACTCCGATGTGACCGATGACCTCGCTGTTTGGTCTCCTCCCCCAAACAGCCCAACCCCATGCGAACCATTCAACTAAATATCATTATGGGCTTTCGGAGCGAAGGCCCACTCGTGTACCCTTGATGACTGCACGACAAAAAGCTTTACGCCTCGCCTGGGCCAGACAACACAGACATTCGACTGTTGATGATTGGAAACATGTTGCCTGGTCGGAAGAGTCTCATTTCAAATTGTATCGAGCGGATGGACGTGTACGGGTATGGAGACAAGCTCATGAATCCATGCACCTGCATGTCAACATAGGTCTGTTCAGGCTGATGTAGGCTCTGTAATGTTGTGGGGCGTGTGCAGTTGGAGTTATAAGGGACCCATGATACGTTTAGATACGACCCTGACAGGTGAAACGGACGTGAGCATCCTATCTGATCATCAGCATCCACTCATGTCCACTGTACATTCCGACGGGCCTGAGTAATTCCAGCAGGACAGTGCCACACCTCACACTTCCAGAATTGATACAGAATGGGGTCAGGAACACTCTTGTGAGTATAAACGCTTTCGCTAGCCACCAAACTCCCCGGACATGAACATTATTGAACATACCTGGGATGCCTTGCAACGTGCTGTTCAGAAGACATCTGCACCCTCTCGTACTCTTACGGATTTATGGACAGTCCTGCAGGATTCGTGGTGTCAGTTCCCTCAAGCACTACTTCAGACGTCAGTAGAGTCCATGCCACGTCGTGTTGTGGCACTTTTGCGTGCTCGTGGGGCCCTATACGATATTAGGCAAGTGTACCAGTTTCTTCGGCTCTTCAGTGTACTTTGTTCATTTATGATTAGTATAATTTTATTTGGACCAGTTTTAATTCATCTGTGTATAATGTTAGTGAGAAAGTTAAAAACAAGAATGAGATTTCCACTCTGCAGCGGAGTGTGCGCTGATATGAAACTTCCTGGCAGATTAAAACTGTGTGCCCGACCGAGACTCGAACTCGGGACCTTTGCCTTTCGCGGGCAATCAGCGCACACTCCGCTGCAGAGTGAAAATCTCATTCTGGAAACATCCCCCAGGCTGTGGCTAAGCCATGTCTCCGCAGTATCCTTTCTTTCAGGAGTGCTAGTTCTGCAAGGTTCGCAGGAGAACTTCTGTAAAGTTTGGAAGATAGGGGACGAGATACTGGCAGAAGTAAAGCTGTGAGGACCGGGCGTGAGTCGTGCTTCGGTTGCTCAAATGGTAAAGCACTTGCCCGCGAAAGGCAAAGGTCCCGAGTTCGAGTCTCGGTCGGGCACACAGTTTGAATCTGCCAGGAAGTTTCAAGATAAACGGTTCAATACAGATCAGGTACCCTGCATTTATAACCCTGGGTTCGGTGGGGCGGCCGTGGGGTGGGAGGAGTGCTATGGCCTGTTGTGGTGTTCTGAACCACTGAGGGCTACGACAGGACGAAGCCCCTTTTTAGTTTCTACGTCCCCGATTTAATAAACAATACACACACACACACACACACACACACACACACACACACTCCCTCTCTACTGAGGGCTACGGCAGGACGAGGCCCCTTTTTAGTTTCTACGTCCCCGATTTAATAAACAATACACACACACACACACACACACACACACACACTCCTTCTCTCTCTCTATGTTTACGATTGATTAAAAATGTGTTTTGGAAACTGACATGGACGGCATGATTGCAAATACTGAATTGTTTCTTATATTGGCGTGGATGACATCTGCAGCAAATATTTTAAAAATATCCCTAAACTTTAGCAGGGACCTTCGTTAGATAGTGTTATTTACATATTTTTATGATGGATGTTCTAAGTTTCAAATTAAAATTTGGAGTACCCTACATTTCTAACAAGGGAATGGGCACATGCGACATACATCCCGAAATTTTTTGCATCGGAAGAAAACAACAAAACAAAAAAAAACAAAGAAACTCAAATGGCTGTGAGCACTATGGGACTTAACATCTGTGGTCATCAGTCCCCTAGAACTTAGAACTACTGAAACCTAACTAACCTAAGGACATCACACACATTCATGCCCGAGGTAGGATTCGAACCTGCGACCGTAGCGGTCACGCGGTTCCAGACTGAAGTCCCTAGAACCGAACGGCCACATCGGCCGGCAACAAAACAACTGCACTGTCTAAAATTTTCCTGCTATTGCACAATGTAAGTTTTTTTTTAAATGTTTCTAATTGTCAAATAATTTGCCTGCCAAATAGCTCGAGAAATGTAGCCTACACTACTGGCTAAGCTGGAGCAGACATTGCATGTACAACAGTTCAAATGGTTCAAATGGCTCTGAGCACTATGGGACTCAACAACTGAGGTCATAAGCCCCCTAGAACTTAGAACTACTTCTAACTAACCTAAGGACATCACACACATCCATGCCCGGGGCAGGATTCGAACCTGCGACCGCAGCGGTCGCGCGGTTCCAGACTGAAGTGCCTAGAACCGCTCGGCCACTCCGGCCGGCCGTACAACAGTTGCTGCACAGCTTTGGATGATGGCGTGGCAGTCAGTAAACAATACTATTCAACCCTACCATGCGGGGGCGTCCTGAAAAGTAATTCCTCTGAATTTTTTATGTGGAACTCTTAGAGCTTTTTAAATAACACAAATGTTAGTAACATTCTACATCTTTATTCTTCATGTCTACATATTTATTTGTCAACATAGTCACCGTTGCAACTGACACATTTTTATATCATTATATGAATACGTGGTGTATGTTCTTTCGGACATGTCCAAAAGAACAGACACCACGCATTCACATAAATCTCTCACCTAGATGGGCAATGGATCTACCTTCCCCAGTGCGGATGCACAAGTACATCCGACTTCCTGTGGGAATCTCACAGTGGAAACTCCCCGTCTCATCCCCCTCAGGCTTAGTGATAAAATAGCGCAGTGGACAGCCCGTCAAAAACTGAACACCGATCAATCATGGAAGCAGGAAGAATGGGTACTGAACTGTGAAAAAAGAAGAAAAACAGAAACAGTGGACGGTCCAAGCTCAAGACGTTCAACATCGAGCGAATTGCCAGTATCACGGTGTCGTTGTTGTGTGGTTACGGTGGTGGGTTACAAAGCACGAGATCCGTGTTCGAATCTCTTTCTTGCCCCATTTTTTTCACAACATTATGAACTTACCGTCAGGCCATTGTCGTATCTGTTCTCCTTCTGTAGTCTTGGCAGTTGTCATACTATACATTGGTTATAGAATATTAATCCTGTGGTAATAATACAATACCGTCGCAAGTAAATGTAATAGATGAATAGCGAGAGCAGGCGAGACGCCGCATAGACCTCTTACAGGAATGAAAACAAAGAAAAAACGGGTGTGAACGTTACAACAAAGGAATTCAAGGGTCAAAACTTCAAAAATGGAACGCAAGAGTAATAACATGTGGTACTTGTGTAGAACAAATAGGAGCTACGTACGTCAGGGACCTCCATCCTTACACCTCGCTGGTGTAAACGACGTTACAACACGACACAAACACAAATTTAAATACAGCGAACAGACTCATCACAAGGGATGATCCCTATGGTTAATGGGACCCGGCAGACAGGTTTCTTAGGTTAAAGCCGAAGTCCACACAGACAGTAATCAAGAAGAAATAGAATAAAAGAAGTTTCATGTACAGTACATAGGGATAAAGCCAAGGGTAGTATCAATTTATTTCATCAAAATATCTGGGGAATAAAAAATAAAGTAGATGAGCTGATACTGTGTGTAGATGATCTCAAAAATAAGAATGAGATTGATATACGTTGTCTGTCTGAACACCACGTAACTGTGGGGATGGAAAGTGTCACTATAAATGGGTATAATTTAGCATCTTACACTTGCAGATCTAGTATGGATAAAGCTGGAGTTGCCATTTACACGGAATAAGGGTATAAGCACAAAACTTTAGATGTAAGCAAATTTTGTGTCGATCAGTACTTTTGAAGTTTGTGCATGTGAACTACAGCTAGATAATGTAGTGTTGATATTAGCAACAGTGTACAGGTCCCTATTAGGACGTTGGGAGCTATTCATAAAAAAGTTTGACTCCCTATTATGCTGTCTGTCAGGCAAAAACAAGTTATTAATCTGTGATGATTTCAATGTAAACTTTCTAGGCGGATCTGATAGGAAAAGTGAACTAGAAGTGTTATTAATTACATATAGCTTAGAATCAGTGATTAATTTCCCTACACCTATAGCTCAAGACAATAACGTCCTAATAAATAATGTATTTGTACAGCAAGAGGATATAAAACTAACACATGCTTTCCCTGTGATAACTGGATTATCAGACCATGATGCACAACTGATTAACTTACAAAATTTAGCAGGGTGTGCAGTACAGAAATCATTAAGTAAAAATGTAGGGCTGGTCAAATGCAATATATTTCTTGATAAATTTATCTCACTTTTTGAACACTGTTGGTCCAAAAAAATTACTAAATGTAACACTAAACAGTTTTCAAAGAGACCTTTGATCACTACGGGTATTAAAGTGTGTTCAGAAAGAAAAAAGAAAATTGTATGAGGCAGCAAGAATTAGTAAAGGCCCAGAAGTAATTTACACTATAAAAATTATTGTAACATGCTGAGAAAAATTGACAGAAAATCAAAAAATATGTATATTAGACACGATATTAAGAACTTGGGCAACAAAATAAAATCAGTATGGAATGTTGTTAGAAGAGAGACAGGAAAAGTAGCCACTGGGTGAGGTAGTATTTCTATTAAAGAGAATGAGACCATCTTAACCAAAAGTACACAAGTAGCTAATGTATTTAGCAGCCATTTCTTATGTATAGGTGAAAAAATTGGTGAGAATAGTTCAAAAGAAAAAGCCAAGCAGTACGTGGAAGAGTCAGTTTTGAGAAATGCTAGTCAGATCAATTTTCTTCTATCTCTTGTAAAATAAGGAAAATCATTAAATCTTTGAAAAATAAATACTATGTTGGAGTAGATATTAAAACAATTTGGAGCAGTTACAGTTGATGTGCTGGATCACACTGTAATGAATCAGTAACTCAAGGTATTTTCCCAGAGAGGTTAAAATATGCCACTGTCAAGCCTTTCTGCAAAGAAGGGGACACCACAGATGTCAATCATTACTGGCCAGTATCCTTACTTTGAGCTTTTTCAAAAATCGTCAAGAAAGTAAAGTACTCACAAGTGCTTAGCCATTCAACAGTAATGGGATACTTAGTAAATTACAGTTTCGATTTCAAAAATGCTGTTCCACTGAGACAGCACTATAAAATTTCACTGCAAAAATAACGGAGTCTTTAAATAATAATAATATATCGCCAATAGGACTTTTTCTGTGACTTACCCAAAGCGTTTGATTGTGTGAACCACGACATTAAGTTACACAAATTACAATTCTGTGGTATAAATGGAATAGCATATGAGTGGTTTAAGTCATATCTACAGAATAGGAAGAAAAAAGTATCTTTATATGGTTTAGGTCATTTAAGGAAGTTTCCCACTTCATCTAACTGGCGTGAAATTACGTGTTCCACAGGGTTTGATCATGGGTCCCCTTCTGTTCTTGATATATGTAAATGACCTCCCTTCTTATCTGAAACAAGAAGCTAAACTGACACTGTTTGCTGATGGTAGAAGCATCATTATTAATCCTGTAAAAGGAACTCCAATAGAAAATTATACAAATAATGTCTTTGGAGAAGTTATTGATTGGTTTTCTGCGAACAGACTTGCTCTGAACTTTGAAAAAACACAGTATATCCAATAATTATCTACTGCAAGGAGTACAGTTCCTTCAATAAATACAACACATCAACAGAAGTCAGTAGCCAGGGTAGAGCATACTAAGTTTTTGGATGTACATGTAGATGAGAATATTAATTGGAAAATTCATATTTTTATCTCCTAAACCGACTAGGTTCACTAACTTTTGCAATAAGAATAAGTGCTAATTTTGAGGATATAGAAATTAGTAAGCTAACGTACTTTGTATACTTTCACTCTCTAATTTCATACAGAAAAATATTTGAATAATATTTTGGGGTAAATCAACACTTGGGCAAAAAGTATTCACTGCTCAAAAGAAAGTGATGAGAATAATGTATGGGGCTCACAGTCGTAAACCTTGCAGGCATCTCTTTAAAAGATTAGGAATTCTTTCAACAGTCACAAAGTACATTTACTCAGTATGAAATTTGTTCTCAATAACATGGACCAGTTTCAAAACAAAAGTGATATTCATGATTATAATACCAGAAGAAAGAAAGACCAACACTGTCCTTTACTTAACCACTCTTTGGCACAGAAAGGGGAAAAATATGCCGCTGTAAAACTTTTCGAAAAATTACCAGATGAAATAAAATGTCTGACAGGCAGCAGTAATAGTTTTAAAAATAAACTGAAATGATATCTCACTGGCAGCTCCTTCTATACCATAGATGAATTCTGGAATAGGAATAAATAAATCTACAGGTATAACACAGGCAATTTGTGTCATTTAAGGGAATAGTGTAAGTAATAAAAATTTTAAGTTTTAAAACAAAAAAAATCCTTGATTTATGTTTGCATTTCCTGTACACTTGACACGTTCCACATCATAACGATTACCGTGAGATTGGCAGTGGAACACAAAACTAACTAACTAACTAACTCAGTGATCAGACGGACAGTTTTGTGAAAAGAAATATGAAGCACGAGGAAGTTTTGAACACATAACTGCACCTTGGTAGGCCAACGTCGTGACCACATATCCACGACGACGTACCTGCTGTAATACACTCCATATTGCACATCTAGCGTTTGGACCTTTTACTGTTTCGATTTTACTTCTTTTTTAACAGTTCAATACACATTCTTTCTGTTTTCATGCTTGATGTGTGTTCAGTTTATGACGTGCTATCCACTGGGCCATCTTACCACTACATCTGAGGGGGGTGGGGTGGGGAATTTCCCTAGTCAGAGTACCCAGCACGGAGAAAATGGACAGGGACTGTGAGTAGGTGGCGCTCGATGGGATTGTGGGTCGACCGAGGAGCTTGCGGAGATAGTCCGAGCAGACACAATAAACACTGTGTCCCAGTTAGCGCAGTGGCTAGCGCACTTCCATACTAAGCAGGAGATCGCGGATTCGAATCCTGGTCCAGCACACATTTTTACTCGTCGCCGCCGATTCCGCGTCATGTCCAGATGCAGCTAACATTAGTAATCCCTTTCGTTTCCTTTCTCTCCTCCCTCCACCTTCAGTTTACATATGAGACACATTTCTTACAACGAGAGACCAGTTTGTTGATAGCGCCACTGTAGAATATTGGACTTTGCTGACGGCGCCACCATTACTCCTCTGCTTAACCGCTTCATCACTATCGAAGTGAAGTAGTCGAAGGTGTTCTATAAGTTTTGGGAAGACTTGGAAATCTGACGGGGCCAAGTCAGTATTATATGGAGGATGATCGATGACAGTGAACTCAAGGCGTCTGATTGTTGCAGATGTCGCAGAGCTCGTGAGTGGTCTGGGATTGTCATGATGACGGAGAGAATGCGGCATGTGTGCATGAACTCTTCAAATTATAATGTCGATTACATCACGCTGTTCCGCAAACACCAGCATAGTTACATCGCAAACCGTCATGTTACACGCTACAATTCGGAGCCCTCTACCGGTATAGGGCTGTTAATATGAAAACATGAAGAATAAAGATGTAGAATTTTAGTAACGTTTGTTTTATTTAAAAAGCTTTAAGAGTTTTTACATATAAAAATCAGGAGGCGTTGTTTCTCAGCACGCACTCGTAGTTTACAAAGTGAACTTCAATTTCAATTGATAGTTTCTCTGTTGCAAATGTTGACAATTACGATTTTCAGTAAGTTTCAACTGCTTTAGTACCCAGAAACAACAGTAGTTATCAGTTCATTTTGCGGTATCTGTAAGCGTTAATAGTGAAGATAGAAATGGATTAATAATCATTGAGCTTTCTTCATATATGCCTGTTTTTACAGAGTGTTCGAAAAAAAATGTCGAACAATTTGAAAGATGGTGGTATTCATCGAAACAAAAAAATTAGTCCAGTAAACATGGGCCCGGAAACGCATACTTTCCGAGATAAACACGTGATTGTAGACAGGACTGCCCGACGCTTGGTTGCGGATATTAGCACAGTCGTTGTATTGGCACTCCGTCAAATGTGTCGGCAGTGTATTATGAGGTCCTACTCACAGTACTCTACCTGCCATCAGGTGTTCTCCAGTCAAGTGTATGGTTCGAGTCGTGATGTAGGCTACTTTAGTTTTCGTCGTATTTGTGTACTTTAACTGTCAACCCTGGGCACGAATCATTGTGTTTTACCTTCTTCCAAACTCGGATTCAATTTTGTATTTACTGCTATTGCGCTGTTTGTACGTACAGATGGTGTAGTACATTTACTTTTCCCTCTACCACCAGTTGTTAGCAATGGAAGCCTAATACTCGACAAGTGAAATCGCGGACGTGATATTGTACTATGGTTTATCAAATGGACGTAGCCCACGAGCCTGTGGTCTCTACGCTGAAAACTATCCACACCGCAGAGTGCCCTCTGAAAGCTATTCGGCAGAATTTTCCATTGTCTACGGAACACAGGTACCCTTACACATCGGAAGACAGACAGTAGAAGGCCCTGCACAGTCCGCACGCCTGACGTGGAGGATCGTGTGTTACGTTCGGTGAAAGAAACCCCTAGGACCGGTGTGCGACGATTAGCAGCAGCAGCGGAAGGCGTGTCTCACTCTCTTATCTGGGGGGGGGGGGGGTATTTCATGAACAATTACTGTACCCATATCATCTCATATCATCTACAGCGCGTTCCGGCTCTTAGGCCACAGGATCATCGTGGCAGACGGCGGTTCTGTCAATGGTTGTTGCAGAAGTGTACCGCAGCTCCACTGTTCACACCCAAGACTTTATTTGCCGGTGAGGTAGAGTTCGCAAGAGATGGTGTGAATTTCCATAACCAGCATGTATGGGCAGATATAAATCCCCAATCAACGCAGGGAAGATGGCATCAACACCAATTCTCAATTAACTCTCGCATTCGGGAGGACGACGGTTCAATCCCGCGTCCGGCCATCCTGATTTAGGTTTTCCGTGATTTCCCTAAATCGCTCCAGGCAAATGCCGGGATGGTTCCTTTCAAAGGGCACGGCCGACTTCCTTCCCCGTCCTTCCCTAAACCGATGAGACCGATGACCTCGCTGTCTGGTCTCCTTCCCCAGAACCAACCAACCAACCAACGTGTCTTTAAACACCCTGTAGAATCTGTGACTGTGCGGGTTGTAGAGTTTCGCAGTAACGTGGAATCCAGTTAAAATTCTCAATCCTGCAACGATAAAATATGAAGAACACGTTATGCGGTTGACATCACATAATTGTCCTGGAGAGCTACATATGTGTGATTTACCGGTTAATTTCTTAGACATTCCTTGAATGATATTGACATTTCGATAGAAACTGTACAAAAATTAGGAGATAAAAAATAGCTGATGATTCTGGGAATTATGTTTATAGTGATGATAGTTTTAACTTAACATGCAGGAATAAGAATATCTTCTTAACCCAAGGAAACATGTACTACAATAGTTTTCAGTGACAAAGAAAAGGCCGTGCACTTTTGATTAAATGAAGGAGAGGAAAACGGTTTAAAGCTAACCATTGTGCAAAGCTGGCTCTGATTTATAAAATCTTGATATAAACTTTACAAATGGGACGAAGAGTTTGATGAAGAAAGAAATATGCAACGAAATGAAACTCGGAAAAGTGTGAAAGCACAAGTATTAGAAAGATTCAGAGCTGCACATGAGACGCGATGTGCCATTACTACGAGACTGGATCATTCGAATCGTAACCAAATGGGCATCAGCGATTTCCAGGCAGCCTCGAGCTTGTTAAGCACAGTCAGTGACTCATACAGAATAATAAAATGTAAAAACTACAAAATTTTACTTTAATAGTAGTTGTAGAGGAGATATCATTAACGGACAGTACTGTAGAGAAATTAGAAGTTGACATAAAGAAGAAGCTTCCTGTTATCACTTCAACTGCTGTGCATAACGCTGATCAGTCGGGTTTCTTTAAAAAAAAAAGCTTTGTACAGACTGCGCTTGACAGGGAAAAAATGGAATACGTTGTGCCAACTGATGAATGTTATTATCACATTTGTATACATTTTTCTCGTGAACTTTGTTGTTAGAACCTCAAGGCAAATTAGGAACAAAAATTAACAAAGAACTGTTTAATTGTGAAAATCTTGCAATCTTCATATCAAAATCTAGTAAAATGGGAAAAAGTAATTTAGAACATTTCATTCCACGTCTTGTTACCTGTTACAGAGATTAATTCGTTTCTGGACATAACGACATCTCTGTCTTTCAGGAGGACGACAGAAAGACTGTTGATGCAATGCGGAGACCTCTCCTAATTATCAGTGTGAGTCAACCTCTTGTTAAGGAATTTTTTTCGACAGTGGAAAGCATTTTACAGGAAAGAGTCCGGCAACATTTCTGTCATTTGTGCTTTATCTTTTTGCGTTGCCACGTTTTGAGAACTTGATAAAGAATGCTTCATACGTAGCACAGTACGCAGAACAATTATTTCTTACGGTATCCATAGGCGTCCACAGAAATTTAGGATAGGAGGGGGGAGGGGAGCAAGACTCCAAAACAGCCACTTTTGGTGTAAATGAATTAGTCAGTTTCGAGATGTGTCATGCTACAAGAGATAAATTTTGTATGTTACAAAAAACTTATTATACACCAGAGAACTGTTGGTTATCCGTGGTGAATGAGAATTCTGTAATGAATGAAAGCTATGACTGCATCCAAATTTTGTCCCTATAAAAGTAGTAATTACTGTAAATTGTTTAAATTTATTAACTTATTTGTTGAGTTAGTCTGGTATAAAGAAAATGTTTGTTTCCACCTCATAGGCACTTCCCTTTTTTGTGACGACTATTTAACACGGAAATCATTCATTGTGAATAAAATGCATAAAATTCGCAAATTGTTTTCAGACCTGTGCAACAAGTAGTTTCATAAAATTATTTTCGGGTATGTACCATTCCATTTCAAAAACTTGAATTACCGACTGAGGTGCTTGATGTTAGATCTCTGCTTGTTATTTTTGTAAGAATTGTATCTGCAACGTTTTAACTGTTGAAATAAACAGGAAATAATCCCAAAGATTAATGTTATGTTGTATTTTGTTATGGTTTAAGTGCTTGAAACAGCCGTGTTTTTCCCGTGCTGCACGACGCTACGTCCTCCTGTCATAGACACTAAGCAGTAAATCCCTTTTCACATAAGTGACTTTCTGCCCAAAACCGACTACTCGTTGTAGATGCGTGTCACATGCTTGCGTGTAATCAGCCAACAACCACGTTGCTCGTGGATAAGTGACATCATGATCAATTAACTGTGCAGGATGTGGACTTCTAAAATCTTGAGTACGTTGCAGATTGAGCATGCGCAGAAACAGTGGATTGTGTCTTCGTTTACTATCATAGAGAGTTAAAATATTCTCACCGAACCCCTCCCTGTCATAGTGATGGATTTTGTACCTTATAAATCTTTATTTTGTTGTTTGTTTTGTTTTTGTGGCACGTTGCGAAAGTTGCTCAATGGCCTACTGTTTTTTCCTACTATTGTTCTTCCTTCTTCCACGAAAGAAACAAAATATCTGAACGCAAAAAGCTATTTATGACTTACAATAGCCGGCCGGTGTGGCCGTGCGGTTCTAAGCGCGTCAGTTTGGAACCGCGTGACCGCTACTGTCGCAGGTTCGAATCCTGCCTCGGGCATGGATGTGTGTGATGTCCTTAGGTTAGTTAGGTTTAAGTAGTTCTAAGTTCTAGGGGACTGATGACCTCAGTAGTTAAGTCCCATAGTGCTCAGAGCCATTTGAACCATTTTGAACTTACAATACATGTATAAACAAAAAGCCTACACTATGCATAAATAAGAACGTAAACTAGATAAATATTTTTAGAGAAAATTCTTTCAACAGGGAAAAAGTCAGATCTCTTTTACGAAGAGAGTAGCTTTCGATGTAATTTGACACTTCGAAAGAAAACAAGACACAAAGGAAAAGTAAAAAGGGCGCTATTCTCCGCCTTCTAATTTTTCTTTGGGTGTGTGTTTGGAAGTACATGTTTTCTCGAGCCAGTAAACGACAATGTTTTGAAATATTTTGACGACACTTTTCCTCGTATTTTGGTTTCCAGGAGACAGGAGAACTCACCGTCCGGCCCTTGTAAAGAATATTCACAATGAATTTTGCCTTTGTCATTAGTAAACTCTATTATAATTCATGTTCTACATTCAGTTACTTTCAGGCGCCAAACTGCACAACAGACAACTCTAACAGCACACGTCAAGTTTGGTGCTGCCCGAGGCCCACGAGAAAGAAAGGTCGCGGCATGTACGTCACGAAGGTAGGCCTGAACTCGCTCGCTCGCTCAGCTCAGCAGACAAAATGCGTTTCTAAATCTGTTACCTCGAATCTGAGTGTGTGCCTACTAACGAGAATTGCATCTTCTACTGGAAATTGCTATTATGAAGTCTTACTGATTAACAGTACTACAAAAAAAATTAATTTAAGATCAGTACTCGATATAAAAGGTATTACGGCTTGATTATACTATTTAGTCTCTTCTGCTTAACAGTCCTCATTTCATACAAGAAGTGGTGCCTTACGCAACTTATCATCATTCTGGCATGATTTTAATTTTATTGTACCCCATTACAACCGTAACAAATTATAAGTGGGCCAATGGACTTCCGATCGTTGTAGGACTAATAACAGTAAGACTCCATAATAGCGGATTCCAGTAGAAGCTGCAATTTTCGTTTGTACGTACACACCTAGTCACGGGTTAACAGCTGCAGAGACGTAGTTTGTCTGCAAGTTGAGTAAGAGAGAGAGCTCCGGTCTACATTCGTGACGTACGCGCCGCGGCCTGTGTTTCTCTTAGGAATCGTGTGCTGCCGAGTAAACGTAAACGACCACGTGTGGCAAACGGGACTCAGTACATGAAGGCAACACCACGAATGCTGCAGTAGACTGGCTTACCAAGAGTGGTCGATTGCGACACGAAAGTCACTCGTGTAAAAGAAGCTTAAGGGCTATACCGACCATTGTTAAGATGGTTATGCGTGCGAAAAAACCGAGTAGTTTCCACATTTTTTAACGTATTTGCAGTCTGTCTTAGCAGCCATAAATTAACCGTGTGTTTCTTTCGGTGTATTCTTTCCGCACTTAAAATTTCGGGGTAGGTTTCAACCTGTCGGAGTGGATACTATTCTTCATGCAATAACTGAACATACATGCCACAAAAATTTAAGATTTTATGTGAATTTTTTTTATAGGTACGAATTCACATATAGGTTTCGAAAATTTTGTGAGATAACGGAATAATTCCCACGATTCCCCCCAAGTCTTGATTCACAATTCAAATACATTGATGAGATGCATTATTTCTCCAAAGATGGCGTGTAACATCTGTTTAACTTATTTATAAATACATCGGTAGAAGAAAGATCTCTTTCTTTTCTGCTTAGATGGTTGTAAATCGAGGCGCAAGATTCTGATGTTATAACATTATGTAGGCAGCCATTACCGCAGTTTGAAAGCATGCAATTCCGTGCTAACTCTCACATCCACTTGCGTTGTGATAGATGAAAGCTCGTCAAGATTAGAGGCGCCTTTCGTACTATATCTAGTGACTTGAGAGAGTCAACGTCTGCGATTTGGAACGCTTTCCGTTGTTCGATACGCAAGTAATTATTATCTACATAGCTCTCTATAGTATCTAAATTAAATATCTCATTATCTTCATTATTCAGTCTTCAGCACACCTATCTCTCGTAGATACACCACTTAAATGGTGTTCACAGAAACTGCAGACTTGACCGGCGGCTATTTACAATTTGTGCAGCAACCAGATGGCAGTTATAAGAGTCGAGGGGCATGAAAGGGAAGCAGTGGTTGGGAAGGGAGTGAGATAGGGTTGTAGCCTATAACCGATGTTATTCAATCTGTATATTGAGCAAGCAGTAAAGGAAATAAAAGAAGAAAAATTGGGAGTAGGAATTAAAGTCCATGGAGAAGAAATAAAAACTTTAAGGTTCGCCGATGACATTGTAATTCTGTCAGAGACAGCAAAGGACCTGGATGAGCAGCTGAACGGAATGGACAGTGTCTTGAAAGGAGGATATAAAAAGAACATCAACAAAAGCAAAACGAGGATAATGGAATGTGGTCGAATTAAATCGGGTGATGCTGAGAGAATTAGATTAGGAAATGAGACGCTTAAAGTAGTTAATGAGTTTTGCTATTTGGGGAGCAAAATAACTGATGATGGTCGAAGTAGAGAGGATATAAAATGTAGACTGGCAATGGCAAGAAAAGCGTTTCTGAAGAAGAGAAATTTGTTAAGATCGAGTATAGATTTAAGTATCACGAAGTCGTTTCTGAAAGTATTTGTATGGAGTGTTGCCTTGTATGGAAGTGAAACGTGGAAGATAATAGAAGCTTTCGAAATGTGGTGCTACAGAGGAATGCTGAAGATTAGATGGGTAGATCACATAACTAATGAGGAGGTATTGAATAGACTTTGGGAGAAGAGAAATTTGTGGCACAAGATTTTGTTCTAATGATAGCCATAGATTAATAACTATAAAATTAAAATAAGAGTGTCTGAAATGACAGACCATCAATGTATCGTTATGTAGATTTATTATAACATAGAAGTTAGGCATAAGATTTTTGTAAGAATTGTGCAGATGACAGATGTCGTGGCAATGCAGAGGCCAGCCGGAGCAAAAACAAGAGGTCATCGGCTATGTGCAAGAAGGGGAGCGTCAGCGCGCCACCTAACGGGAGGGGCGCGGGAGCGTCCGGTCCTACAAGGTGACAGTCACCGGGCCGTACACCTGAGGGATTAGCGGGGGACAACCACAAGCGAAAGTGAGGCTGAATGTTGACACTGACACGCGACCAGCACGCAACAGCCAGCTAGCTCTCCGGACGCGGCAGCCGTTTGGAGGGATTCCCTGCGGCAGACCACGTTGTCGTGAGTGCACGAAGAAGATCACGTACAGTGTCAGAACCTGGGTCTAATGTGCCTCTGGACAGAAAGGGACGCTATATACTCACCTGTTTGACTTTTTACAACTCACTAGCATTGGACGATCTGCATACACAAAGCAGTATCGTGCCACAAACTCTAACAAATGAATTGTCTCATTTCTAACTTCTCCTCTCACTTAGAGAGCAGTTATAGCAATCGTCGCTCCTAGTTCGATCTTGTATGGATGACCTCACACGCTTGTGGAGTCACTTCACGTGTCATCATCCCTCGTCGAACTGCAATACTGGGAAATGTAAAGTACTGTCCAGGGAGAGAAGAGATCTGGAATAGTGATGCATCCGAACTAGTAGATCTGAGAGACAATTAATCGCGTGAGGAGAACCTATCACTATGTCTTCCTATGGTACTGCTATGATCATATGCGTGGGTCTTACTGAAATTTCAACAGTGTACTGCAGATGCTCCAGCACACCCTATTGCAGTGGCAACAACGTAGCAACAATACCCGACATTTGGCACTATGTGATGTCAGTACAGTGGCCCCATCCCAAACGCCCACTCAGATGCTCAAGACATGGAACCACGTGCATCAATGCATATGACTCAATAGACCAACCCCCTCAGAGAAACCAACGAATTTGTGAAGTGCTTCGAATATTTCTAACAATGTGATTTAGTGCCTCATTCTCAGCACAGTCGTGAACATTGTGCAATGTGCAAGCACAACTTGACACCCCATGAACCTTGTTTTTTTTTCTTAAATTTCTTTCTCTAGTGTTGTTTTTGTAATGTATGTCATACACTGTATGTGTTTGTGTTTTGCATTGTAATTCTTATGTAAGTAATAGAGTAGGGTGCACAAATTATTGTATTGTTCTCTACACCATGTTTTTTTCTGTACTTATTGTTGTGTGTATGCAAACAGTGTGCCTGTAGTCCCCATAAACTGAAGCAGATACCACCACTGTCATTGTGAATGGACCATCAGTTCAAGGAACATTTTGTAAAGGTTATTCTTGCTGCAGGGAGACAGAATGAATAGGGGGTTGTAATTAGATTCTGAAAGCTCACAAAGAGATTGTTAACTTAAATAGTATCATGTGTGATTGAGTTCAGGCTAGGTAAATGATTGAAATTTTTGTAACATATTGGGCATTTAATTGCGGAGCACTCGAACTCTGATTGTAAAGAATAAACTGCTCCAAATTTGGCTCACATGCCCGGGGCCATATTTAGAGTGTAAATGTCTGTGTGAATCGGTGTTTGGAAGGGGCTCCCTGGTTATAGATGTGTGATGTGAGTGTTATATTTCCATATTAAGAAGGTTAAGTTGGCTACGTCATAAATAATCCTCCCTCTATGAGCTGCATTTTCCGTTGCAGTCATTTTTTTTATAGAGTGCGGCATGTGAAGTCAGTTTGCAAGATTGTTCTTGGGCGACTGACTCACTACCTCACTCCTAAGTGAGCCAACAGCTCACCAAAAAAAAATGGCTCTGAGCACTATGGGACTTAACATCTATGGTCATCAGTCCCCTAGAACTTAGAACTACTTAAACCTAACTAACCTAAGGACATCACACACATCCATGCCTGAGGCAGGATTCGAATCTGCGACCGAAGCAGTCGCGCGGCTCCGGACTGAGCGCCTAGAACTGCTAGACCACCGCGGCTGGCCAACTGCTCACCAATTACAATCTAAAATGGCGTGGGGGCTATGAGAGGTGGCATGAGCCCCCTCTCATATTTCTATCTTACTCTGAGTAATTCGATTTTCCTCTCTAATTGCATGCGGTGGAAAGTCGCTATTCGTTCGCACGCGGACTTCCCACACAGCATCTCTTGCCACCCGGGTGGTCCGGTGACAGTTGGGTTCTGCTGAACTTGAAGGGGTTAAGCCGATGGGTGTGAGGGAGTCAAGTGGATGCTTTCCAGACGCCGACATTGTCATAAGAGCGGGAGCGACATGCCCACAGGGGTCTGACGGAGCAGCTGGGCTAGAGATTCTGTTACTCTGCAGAAACTTACTGAAATCACTTCCTGGCGGGCTACCAGCGAGGCGGGGGAATGAATTGTGTTCCCAGGCAGTCTTGGCGGGCAAATTCCCGCGTTTTCTGAAAAATCATAACTGTGATTGGCTGGCTCAGCGGATAGCTCTGTGACATAGCAAAATCGGTGCAGAAATTGGCGCCAAGTATCTCCATTGGTGGAATAGTAGTGCGTCAGCAATAGAGTGGAATTTTCAGCCGGTTTTCAAGTTGCTGATTAGAACGTTTAACCACGGCCACTGTTGTGGGGGCGGGAATGTTCTGTGTTCGGCTTATACAGGTGCTCTTGAGAGGGTCGACTCTCGCCTTTCGGTCAGAGTAGGTTACAAGACTGAGCTCTCGCTGCTCTGGACAGCTTGCCTTCCATTGGCTGTCTAATATACTTTCATTTAATTGTAACTGTTTGACGAAGTTGCTGAAGTTTCGACTTCAACTTAACTTTCCGAGTACAGTTGGCAATTGAGCGTTCTGCATACAAGCGGCCTATGTTGTCCGTTTTGAGCAGTTTTGGCTAAAGTAGACTGTATCGGAGTTACTGTGCGACTTCTCTTGTTAAAATCACTCACTGTACCGTCAGTGCTTGTGTAGTGAGCCTTCTTCTTCTCCCTCAGAGGCGTATTTGTGTTTCTAGGAAGTCTTTAGCCTGAAACAACCAGACCAGGAGAATTTGTTTCGGGCTATACTCGCGACATTATCATCACCACGACAGGACGTCGAAGCAACCATCCATCGCCTCTGGTACGCCAGATGGTGTCCTTGCAGTTAATACAACAGCTTGGTAATGTATGTCCGCAGCACCGGCAGATTAGGGAATTTTGCTCTGTGATACTCAGAGCTCAGCAGAGCACGCCTGTTCCCGTCTTTTCTTACGTGGTTCTGTCTTGGATGTTCATTGTCTGAGTTCTCACTACTGTAGCAGCAATTAATGTTGCGTTGGCTGGGTGTTTCTCTTAATATTTGAGTTGCAAGGAATTGGCTCCACATACCACTTGGTCATAAACGTCACAAGCTAGTTTATGGACAACTTCACCTTCACAACGTTTATTTGACTATCCAATTTGACGTATTGTAATTGTTTCATGTGTTTTGTGTATTATTTTGAGTTCAATCATAATAAATCAAATTGTTGTTTTGCACAGAACTTTCATTCTGTGAATCGGTAAAGCAACCCTTCCATTTCTCATTATGTTAACGAAACTTTCCTTTATCTAATTAATTTCTATTCAATTAAATTATTGCAGGTGCCAAACTCTTTTCTACTCCACTTGCAGGGTCGATTACAGTCATTTCGCGTTTCTTCTTAATCCATGTGCAACAGCAAAAGTCGGAGTTAAAAAGGGGGGGGGGGGGGCTTGGAGCATTATTTTCATATGAAGATTCTAGAAGAATTTAGTGTTAAATACACTGCTAGCCCCACACCTCGCACTGTCAGTAGTTCTAATGGAATCTTGACTACTCTCGGGGCCTTGTTTTGACTCAGGTCTTTCAGTGCTCTGTCAAACTCTTCACGCAGTATCGTATATCTCATTTCATCTACATCCTCTTCCATTTCCATAATATTGTCCTCAAGTACATCGCCCTTGTATAGATCCTCTGTATACTCCTTCCACCTTCCTGCTTTCCCCTCTTTGCTTAGAACTGTGTTTCCAACTGAGTTCTTGATATTCAGGCAAAAGGTCTCTTTAATTTTCCTGTAGGCAGTATCTATCTTACCCTTAGTGATAATCGCCTCTACTTCCTTACATTTGTTCTCTAGCTATCCCTGCTTAGCCATTTTGCACTTCCTGTCGATCTCATTTTTGAGAAGTTTGTATTCCTGTTTTTAGTGCATTTTTGTATTTTCTCCTTTTATCAATTAAATTCAATATCTCTTCTGTTACCCAAGGATTTCTACTAGCCCCCGTCTTTTTACCTACTTGATCCTCTGTTGCCTTTCTAACATTCTGCGTGGTGTCTGTTTGTTCTATATCGTGTCTCCCTACCACTTTCGCGCAATGACGCTCTGAGCGTGTTTTTTAGGGAATTGACTAGTTTGAACCTGGGACCTGTTGCTGGTAAGGAGACGCCAGACCACACATGACGTGTAGAGTTCAGAAGAGTTCAGTGAGACTAGCGATGATATAACCAAATACTTAATGATTTCAGCGTCAGCTCCACTGCACTCCCTGTAAAAGAATCTTAATACTAACTAAATTTAGTGGAAGGGGTTCAAGGCTTTCCTATTTTTAGTTAGCTGGTAAAATAACGTCGAAAAAGCAGTTAAGTTTACCATTGGAAATTTTATTCTACTCACAAAACATTGTTTATAAATTGCAGTATTGGTAAAAGGAAATGTTTTAATACAGGATGGTAAAAACCAACTGCGTTCAACAAAAATGTGAACGAATATTCCCTGAATGGGTTTCCAAGTTCTACAATGGATCGAAGGATGACCTATGCCATATCACATATATAATCTAGGTTTAAATTAAGTTTCACAAAAGAGAAAACTATCAAAATGGTCTACAGTGACCCTCAATTATCTTTAATTACCTATCTAACCTGTCGTAAATTACAGAGGCTGATGTGGCTTCTCAATAACTATATAACAGAAAAATCATCGCGTTTCAGATTTTTACTTCAAGTGGCAAATGTGAACACCATGAGCTTTAATTGACGATCGACACTAGTATTACGCAAAACGGGGGTGTAACAGATGAGACTTCTGCAGTTCTGAGTGAAGCTTTATGCGCTGTTATGCGGCATCGCATGCGTTCATTACCTTGGCGGTGTTTGTCAGGGGGCGGCGGACTGCACAGCTCCGCTCACCTCGCCGTCTCGGAAGCAACTCTCTCCTAACTTCTCCTTACCACAATTTACCGAAGTTGGTTTAAAAAAAATATCTGGCTGTATTTTCATCTGACCAATCAGGGTCTCAATGTTAACCTTAAGCTCCGCCTACAAAAATTCTGTCTGTCCAATGAGAAATGTTATACTTTTCATGGTGGGGCAATGTTTTTAAAGTTTGCAACGTAACAGAGACGCAAAAAAGTCTCACGCTAAAACTTGCAGCTAGTGTGGTCCTTTTAGTGTTATCGTAAGATCTATACTGTTCTTCTGGATGGCTCTATCTTTTAACATGGGCTGGGGGGTGGTCCTGACGTAACAGAGACGCAAAAAAGTCTTACGCTAAAACTTGCGACTGGGGTGGCCCTTTTAGTGTTATCATAAGATCTATACTGTTCTTCTGGAGGGCTCTAGCTTTTAACATGGGCTGCGGGGTGGTCCTAGCGGTTAGCTGGAGACGTGGGTGTCCGTCCCTTATCGTAGGGCCTTCAAGCTTAACAATGTTCTGCTCTCGGTTTCTGTTCTCGTTTCTCCCCTCGGAACTGCGTCTGTTTCACGGTGGGAAGGTATGACATGCATTTAGGCATTCTTGTGTTAGTCTGTGGTATTCCATTTGCTCACTCGTTACTCGTATTACTTTGGTTAATTTAATGTCACGATTTATTCGGAGCTATGTGACATACTACTGGATTTGCTTATCATGTCAGGGTTTTCATGGAAGGTGTTGGATTTGCCTGACACCTTACATGCCTTCACTATTTCATCTCTCAAAGCTACCCATTCTTCTGCTACTATATTTCTTTCCCCCATTCTTGTCAATCGTTCCCTTATGCTCTCCCTGAAACTCTGTACAACCTCTGGTTCTGTCAGTTTATCCAGGTCCCATCTCCTTAAATTCTCCCCTTTTTGCAGTTTTTTCAGTTTTAATCTACAGTTCATAACCAATAGATTGTGGTCAGAGTCCACATCTACCCCTGGAAATGTCTTACAATTTAAAACCTGGTTCCTAAATCTCTGTCTTACCATTGTATAATCTATCTGACACCTTCCAGTATCTCCAGGCTTTTTCCACGTATACAACCTTCTTTCATGATTCTTGAACCAAGTGTTAGCTATGATTAAGTTATACTCTGTGCAAAATTCTACCTGGCGGCTTCCTCTTTCATTCCTTACCCTCATACCATATTCACCTACTATGTTTCCTTCTCTTCCTTTTCCTACTGTCGAATTCCAGTCACTTATGACCATTAAATTTTCGTCTCCCTTCACTATCTGAATAATTTCTTTTATCTCATCATACATTTCATCAATCTCTTCGTCATCTGCAGAGCTAGTCGGCATATGAACTTGTACTACTGTGGTAGGCGTGGGCTTCGTATCTATCTTGGCCACAATAATGCATTCACTATTCTATTTGTAGTAGCTTACCTGCATTCCTATTTTTTTATTCATTATTAAACCTACTCCTGCCTTACCCCAATTTGATTTTGTATTTATAACACTGTAATGTTGTAACTTTAATTTGGTATATTGAAATCGGTGCTAATTGCCAATGAAAGTGGGTTAAAAGCCGTGATCTGTCTGGGGACGTTAACCGTGGATTACTGGGCAACTGTTTCATCAGATATTTAGTCTAGGTTTACCAAGCAGACTAACATTAATGATAATCTTTTAATAGTCATACAAAACCGGTAATATATATATATAAAGGATAATTTAAATAAAAAGAAAGAAATCAGTTTATATTTGGAAATTTATTTTAAGATTGTTCATTGAAATTTCAGCGTATTATACGTGAGTTATAACTGAGCTGGTGCCTTATTTACGATTAAAAAAAAAATGTGAGATTGTAATTTTACGGAACACACAAAATATGGACCCAAGATTGGGAGATTGGATACAACACTGCATTCATAAAATAACACACGAAGAACATTGAAACATAAGCAAGAAGAAATTAACCACAACCAACAGATTCAGTTTTTACCCAAAGAAATTACGTTCATACCACAATCCTGTCCGTCATGTAATTACCACACACTGGTATACTAAATTCATATTAACTCTTTGTGAAATCTTCGCAAAAAGAATAGCTGAGGGCTACTTTAATGATTACACCACATGCTTCACGTGGTCAACTTGGTTTACACAAAGCGTACAACTCCACAATAATTTTGATAATTAAAATAAATTAGATCGAAAAGCAATTGATGAAAGAAAGAAATTGAACTGGTTACTAACGTCTTACTATTAACCTGATGGGTCAAACAGTTATATAAGCACGTGGTAGTGGTCTCGCAAAGTACACCCCACGTGGGCTGAACATAAAGAAAAGTTGCTATATTGAAAATATAGTCAAGACGAGACGTTATAATCACACAAGCATTCACATTTAAGATTGATCTTAGTTAGAGTTACTGATCAACACGTAGTTCCACTTTACTCACAAAGTAGTAACAAAGCAACTACCGGAAAATAATGTGAACTTCCCACGAGAATTATATTGCGCTGCAATTTAAGATAACATCGGATATTTTAGACCTAAACCCGAAATAAAGGTGATTAAATTGTTCAGTTAGGCTGAACTTAAGAAATCCATTGTCCTACGGACTTAACAGACACGCGCTTAGCCGGAGATCTTACCATTTCAGACGCTCGCCACGGCCACACTGCAACTGCCCTACCGCCGAGCGTGCTTCCTGAGGGTGGCTCACAAAGACCAACGGAAGTGGCCAGAGGGGCAGCTTCCTATACCAACATGACAACGGACGGACAGGACCATACTAAGGATAGAAACCTCTTTGCTTTTAGGAAGCGTAGCTACCTGTTCCGACGTTGGTCCTACTGTTCTCTAGGAGACAGCCTTGTCTGCTACCCTCAAGCATGCAACTAGAAATACATATGCTCATTCATCCTCTCACACAAAAGGGAAGGGGGATGACAGTATCTTATCATATACGGTATATAAAAGAAAGCGGATGTAGGTTCCGTATGAGACTGTGTGACATGAATTACATATAAGAATTACATATAAACTGTGCTTTAAAGTGTAGTAGTGTGACAGATCGTTCTTGTTTATGTGTAAAAGTAACACGTTCTACTGCTCAGTCTCCTCCCAGATAGTCAGAAACGCCACAGTACATTTAGAAGAGGAATTTATTCCATAAATGGCAACAGATTTAAGAAATTAAACATGAAAGGAATCCAACAGAGACCTTTCAACACTGTATTCACCTTACCAGAAGTATTGTTCCTCCTGCCACCGAACTTCACTAATTCCGCTATATCTAACTTTAACCTATCCATTTCCCTTCCTAAATTTTCTTACCTACCTGCCCGATTAAGGGGTCTGACATTCCATGCTCCGACCTGCAGAACGCCAGTTTTCTGTCTCCTGATAACGACGTCCTCCTGAGTAGTCCCCGCCGGAGATCTGAATGGGGGACTATTTTACCTCCGGAATATTTTACCCAAGAAGACGCCATCATCATTTAACCACACAGTAAAGCTGCATGCCATTGGGAAAAATTACGGCTGTAGTTTCCCCTTGCTTTCTGCCGTTCGCAGTTCCAGCACAGCAAGGCCGTTTTGGTTAATGTTACAAGGCCAGATCAGTCAATAATCCAGACTGTTGCCCCTGCAACTACTGTAAAGGCTGCTGCCCCTCCTCAGGAACCACACGTTTGTCTGGGCTCTCAACAGATATCCCTCCGTTGTGGTTGCACCTACGGTACGGCTATGTGTATCGCTGACGCACGCAAGCCTCCCCACCAAAGGCAAGGTCCATGGTTCATGGGAGGCTCGAGTTATGGGTGTTGTAAACTTAAACAATAAACACTTTGTAAATCGTTCTTCTAACGAGAGGAAACCTGTAACATGAGTATTATCCTAACTTTCAAAAATTTACTTCTTCAGTTTGAGTGCTGGGCTATTGGTCCGAAGCCAGCAAGTAGTGGTCACTGCATCAGCCACACCGCTGTGATCCATTCAAATAACTGTCCAGATGAAATCAGGCTTAACCAGGAAACTGCGACACAATCCATTTCAGTTTCTTGTTATTCTGTTTACTACCACCCTTATAATAATCTTCAGTAAAATAGTCATTGTTAGGTAGGGCACCACGTATAATGCAAATTAAATTCTAGGTCGATTTTCGGATTTTTTTCTCTCTCATTTTCGAAACAGAGAAGTTGTTTTGCGAACGCTTTTATCTGAATACACAAACTTGGTATAATGGCTTTTACGTTCCAACGTAGGTGTAATTTTTTTGTAATGGTCATTTTCTTCGGCAGGTGTAACATTTATATCATTTTAAACACCTTTTGCTTGCAGGAAATGAATTTGTTCCATCACCCAGACCGCCTTTCTTAACAAGGCATCATCATTAGGTTTCCCGGAATGTTACATTATAGTTGTTTACAGATGACCATTTTAGATTTAAAACAGTTCACATATGAACTTAAACATAAAAGCAAGAGTACTTACAGTCAACAGTGTGCTTTATTTTTTGATGACTGTAATGCTTTCTTTCATGAAGAATTAGGCTGAAAGTCGCTCTTTTTCCGTTGTCATACATGTTAATAACGCACAAAACAACGAAAAAGTGTGACTTTAAACCTATTACCACATGAGAGAAAGCATTACAGTCGTCAAAAAATAACGCACACTTTTAACTGTAAGTACCCTTGCATTTTACGTTTAAGTTTTTATGTGAACTGTTTTAAATGTAAAACCGATATCTATAAACGAACATGGAGTAACATTTTAGGACACACACTGATGTTGCCTTGTTAATAAATGCAAAACGCTTCTGGTTGTTTAAATACATTCAGCTGCAGCATGCAAAAGGCGCTTTAATTGATAAAAATTGTACGTAATTCCTTTTAAAAAGCAGAAGCAGTCTGAATAGATCTTGGAACATAGACACGAGTATAATATTTAAGCGAAATAATCAACAAACAAATGTAAACGATAGTAAAGCTGTGAGGGCGAGTCTTAATTCGTTCTTAGATTGCTCAGGTGGAAGAGCTCGCGAAAGGCAGCGGTCCCGGGTTCGAGTCCCGGTCTGTCACACTATTTTAATCTCCAGGAAATTTCGAATGCAAACGATCATTTCAACTGCAGATAAGTGTGCCTACGGCAAACGCCCTATGTGTAGATATAAGTTACGCATCCCGGATAAACATGATGACGAAATGTTTATCTCTATTTACACTTACCATGCGCTGTTAGATTACGTGTCACATGTTAGCGAGAAACGAGTTGCCAGACACGGCTGTAAGAGAGCACACAGCATTGAGATAAATCAGCAGAGGCATGTGCAGCGTGTCTTTCCTGTGATGCTTGTCTGCCAAGAACGTCGCACGAAACGCGGGAGGACCGCAGAGCAGAGTCTCGGATGTACAGTTAGCAGGACCTATCAGCGCAGTCTGGGCGACGTCGACTTTCAGAGGAAGATTACACTGCGCCGAAGAATCAAAGCGGTGTGTAAACAGAAACTGTAAGCGGTCGAAACTGAGAGCTGGTAGAAGCCTCAACGACCTCCCTTCACCGCGTCCGCCTGCCGGGGCAGCGTGGCTGCGGTGTTTTCGAGTGCACGCGGACGCACAAGTTTCGGTTGCAACCGCTGCCTTCTGTTAAAGGACTCTCGACTACTCCCTGCGTTAGACGAAGCTTACGCTGCACCCAAGGGTCAACGTGGCTTGGAGGCAGAAACTGAATTGCAGAGGACTGATTGGCACAGCTGTAAGGTCGAACTTCGCACAGTGAAAATAAACTGAGATATTACGCATTTACACCACTGTCGATTATACAGGGTCTCCAGGAAAGGACTCCCTGATTTCAAAATTAAATATCTCGAAAACAAAGATCGATAGAGGAATGCAGTAAACGGTATGTTTATTGTGAAAGCTGTAAGAAGTTTATACAGCAGTTTTAAATAATAGTTACAAAAGCTGCTAACAGATGGCGCTGTAATCGCCATACGTAATGCGTAGTATAAATAGTGATCCGAAGCCCAGAGCGATCAGTTCCACTATTGAAACGTGAAAGGAGGTTAGCGTACCGAAGGAAGAGATTAAAACCGTGTACTCCATTGAACAACGCGTTTTTCTGGTGCTAGAGTACCACAGGTTAGAAGAGAGTCCTACGGCAACAAGGCGAAGTTTTCAAGCACGATTTAATGTTCCAAAAGTACCCGATGCGAAAACCATTCGTACGCTCTTCGCAAAATTTCAACGAACAGGCAGCGTAACTGATGATCTAGTGGGGCATGTTCGCGCAAGCAAACCGCAGTTAGGCCTGAAAATATCGCCACAGTTTCTGGAATTATTCAGTGAAATCCAATGTCATCCGTCCGTAGAATTGCATCTGAGACTGGTTTGAAGCGTTCCAGCACGCAGAAAATACTGAGAAAGAGCCTACACATGTTTCCATTCTAAATTCAAACGCACCAGGCCATACCCGTACGAGCTGGGCAACAAAGGGTTGCCTTTGCTAATCAGATGCTCACAATGATTGATAGTGAAGGATTTGATGTTGGCTGCATCTGGTTTACAGATGAAGAACACTTCCACCTGAATGGATACGTGAATAAGCAGAACTGGTGATTTTGGGGTTCCGAAAAGCCATATTGGTGTGAAGCGAAACCCCTGTATTCTCCTAAAGTTACTGTGTGGGCTGTAGTATGCAGCAGAGGCATTATTGGCCCTTTTTTCATTCGAGAAACGGTCACTGGTGGACGTTACGTTGCAATTTTGGAACAATTTGTCGCCACACAGCGAGCGTTAGAGGATCGACCAGGTACTGAATGGTTTATGCAAGATGGAGCCCGACCACATCGGACCGAACAAGTGTTTCGCTTTCTTGAGGAATACTTCGGGAATCGAGTCATTGCTTTGGAATATCCCAAATTTACTGGTGCAGGCATGGATTGGCCTCCATATTCGCCGGACTTGACTCCCTGCGACTTTTCTTTGTGGGGCACAGTGAAAGACATGGTCTACCCGAAGCATCCCGCCACGCTGGACGAGCTTGAATCGCCGATGTCTGTGGCATGTGAATCCATTTCGGTTGAGACACTACGAAATGTGATGGCGAATTTCATTCTTCGTTTGCGCCACCTCTGTAGTGCCAATGGTGAACATTTTGAAAACATTGTGATGTGATTGTTTGCAAAGATTGTTTTCATACGATTATTTCACTTATGTATGCTGATATGAGCTGTACAGCGTACAGCGCCATCTGTTAGCAGCTTTTGTAACTATTATTTCAAACTGCTGTATAAACTTCTTACAGCTTTCACGATAAACATACCGTTTACTGCATTCCTCTATCGATCTTTGTTTTCGAGATATTTAATTTTGAAATCAGGGAGCCCTTTTCTGGACACCATGTACTATGCTATGAATATCTCTCAAAAGTGACAATACTCATACTTAGAAAAATTTCTTTTCTGCCGACTAAAGATCTTCGAAATTATGAATGTATCAGTGATAAAATACAAGGCGCTGAATGTTATTTACAACTTGTACAGGAATCAGACTGCAGTTCTAAGCGTCACAAGACAGAAAAGGGAATTAGTGATTCAGAAGTGAGTGTGACAGGACTGTAGCCTATCTCCGACGTTATTTAATCTGTACACTGAGCAAGCAGTAAAGGTAACCAAAGAGATATTTGGAAAAGGAATTAAAGTTTGGTGAGAAGAAATTACAACTTTGAGGTTTCCTAACGACATTTTAATTCTCTCAGAGAAGGCAAAAGACTTAGGGGATCAGTTGAACGGAATGGATAGTGTCTTGAAAAGAGGTTATAAAATGATCATAAACACAATTAAAAGCAGAGTAATGCAATGTAGCTGCCTTAAATCAGGTGCTGCTGGGGGAATTAAATTAGAAAGTGAGCTCTTAAAGTAGCAGATGACTTTTGCTTTGTGGAAAGCAAGATAACTGATGATGGTCAAAGCAGAGATGATACAAAATGGCGACTGGCTATATCAAGAGAAGCATTTCTGAAAAAAAGAGGGAGTTGTTAACATCTAATATACATTTGCGATAGGTGTAAGGAGATCTTTCCAAAAAGTATTTTTATGGTCTGTAGCCTTGTATGGAAGTGAAATGTGAATAAGCTGATAAGACAAGAAAAGAATGGAAGTTTTTAAAATGTAGTGCTGCAGAAGAATACTAAAGATTAGATCGGTAGGTCGAGTAACTAATGATGAGATACTCTACTAACTGGGGACAAAAGGAATTTATGAGATAAGTTGACTAAAAGAAGGGATAGGTTGGAGGAAACATCGCGCAGAATCAAGGAATCATCTATCTGGTAATACAAAGAAGTGTGGGAGTAAGAAATGTAAAGTGGACCAAGTCATGAATACAATAATGGATAGTTATTTAGAGGTAAATAGTTTTGCGTAGGATAGACTAGCACGGAAAGCTGTGTCAAACCAATCTTTCGATTGAAAATCATAATAAAAATGACAACAACAAATTTGTAGATGAGTTCGACGACTTTGCCTGTTCCTATCAGCCGCTTGTTATCGAAACGAGGCGTTTTTCATATCGAGGAACGGAAGGCAGTCAGACTTTTCCACCTCCATTGTGAAACGAATATTCGGGTGAATTTAACTTAGGTGTTTTAAAAAATCGTTCAAATTCTCATTACCATGAGGCCAAACAACAAAAGTATCGTCTACATAACTGAATAAACACGCAAATTTGAAAGACGCCGACTTCAAGGCATGTTCCTCGAATCATTCCATAAAGTAAATGGCAATAATGGGTGACAACGGGCTTCCCATCATATCTCCATCTGTCTGCTCGTAGTACTGGCTATTGAATAAAAAGTAAGAGAATGTCAACATATGTCCAAATAGGTTCGTTAATTCAGCAAGAAATCTAACCTTACTTAACCGTGACGAGTCAAATAGAGGAACACTAGTGAAAGGAGAGACCACATCAGAACTTACTAGAATATGGGAGTCATTCAAACTCTAAAAGACGTACGAATTTCGCTGAGTTCTTAAAGTGGTGCTCACATTGACCTACTATAGGGCTCAACAGAGTAGCGAGGTGTTTTGCTACACGATATGTCGGAGCACCAATGTCACTTATAGTCGGACGAAGAGGAACACATACCTTGTAGACCTTAATTTTGGTGAGTCTCTTTCATGATTGGCGACAACGCAACTGTTTTGTGACCCCCAAATTCTTACATTATCGCAGTTCACTTTACCCGAAAGATGAAACGTCGATCCGTGCGAAAAGATGAGTCTTTCGGAAAAAGTGTCATCTGCCATACCCTAGAGATGTAATGCAAAATTCTTCCCTTCTGTTACGGTCGTTGGGACGCATTCCTTCAGTAACTGCAGCTTGTAAGGCTTCGTATGCAGGCGTCGTTTGAGAAAATGTTTGTTTGACGAAGTTGAAGTTCCTGGCCTATCCGTCTTGTGGGCTTCTGAGGGCTCCGCGTGGACCCATCACAGATACACTCGACATTTTCATCAGATGTGCATAGCTGACTAGTGCTCTTCCTATGCATATGCAACCAACTTCCAAGAATTTTGCATGCCAATCATAAATCTGCTTATGCAGAGGCGGTTTCTTGCTGAATCTACGGCGGAATGCACGTTGCACTTGAACAACGAATTCACTTCACGAAAATTCCAACACATAAAATGATTTGTCTTGTGGTGTAGGTACCATGTTGCTACAAGCAAACAACAGCGCAGCTGTGTCGAAACTTTGAACCTTCCTCTATACAGTGACATGTGCCATGCTTTTCTATTTTTCATATTTTGTCTGTAATAAATAGCTGAAATCTATTTGAATGACCTGCAATACGTGAGGTTTTCTTTTCGTATGCGTAATTATAAACCTGTACTGTGTGTGATTTCAACAATCACCACATATGTTTATAAATTAATTGAATGTCATGTCAGTTCCTTCATGCACCTGATAAATGTGCTTAAAATTCATATTGTTCTGTTTGAGCCGGCCGATGTGGCCGAGCGGTTCTAGGCGCTTCAGTCTGGAACCGCGTGACCGCTACGGTCGCAGGTTCGAATCCTGCCTCGGGCATGGATGTGTGTGATGTCCTTAGGTTAGGTAGGTTTAAGTAGTTCTAAGTTCTAGGGGACTGATGACCTCAGATGTTAAGTCCCATAGTGCTCAGACCCATTTTTTTGTTCTGTTTGAAACTGATAATAAGGTTTGCAGTACCCCTTATCAACCGCTTTGGAATCCTGGAGCATATCTGTCTCAAATAAAAGACGTCACCCTCCTATGGCAGCCAACACAGAACTATTTGCTTATTTGATCCTGTTTTACCACAGCTAAATTGTCAAATATAAACACAGTGTTCGCATTTACTTTTTAGGTAGTGGTATATCACTGGATTCGCTGAGTGTCATGTATGTTAAACCGTCAATGGCTGACAATATCTCCTGTAACGGCTGGTAGTTGGGCTGATGGTCCAATAATTCGCCGCACGGGGTAACCACGTGGTCTGGATCGCCTTGCCACGGTTCGCGCGGCTCCCTATGTCGGAGGTTCGAGTCCTCCCTCGGGTATGGGTGTGTGTGTTGCCCTTAGCGTAAGTTAGTGTAAGTTAGATTAAGTAGTGTGTAATCCTAGGGACCGATGACCTCAGCAGTTTGGTCCCATAGGAGCTTACCACAAATTTCCAAATTTTTCCAATAATTTATACCCGGTATATTATCAGGGAGGAGTGATCAATTCTTCTTCTTCTTCAAATTGGGGTTTTCAGTATAATTGGGCGACCAGTTGGTTAGTATGAAGTCCTTTTGAAGGGGGTGTTTCGTCCACTTAGCGATGGTGCCGATTACAGGCTTTCATTAACATGCAGGGAATTTTATAGAGAGAAACAAAGCGTATGTGGCTGATACACGTTTATTTTCTTTAGAAATTCTTACATATAGCTGGATGTATGTACATGCTTCAGTAAGTTAGTTGTTCAGTGTCCACATCAGGCAAGTCTGGTTCATACATGTTTCCACATAGTGATGCACAACATATGTCGTAGAGTTGAGCGATGATTTCTTCAGACCAATTAGGAGTTTGGCAGGCTAACTCCATCAAATTGGTCCACATTTGTACGCATATAGTTGCCAGCTTATTTGCTTGTTTAAATGGCGCTGGTTCGCATAACTGGCATATATTAGATATTTAAATGTTCGCCCCTACCGGTGGGTGCTCTCCCTTTCGTTAAAAATTGTAATCGTTCGTGGAAAGTCCCCTGCAGCCACAGTATCATCATATAGTATCATCGAGGAAGCCTAAGCAATTCCATTGAACACGGCAGAAATTTGCATCGAAGTATCACGTAGACGAATCCACTCAGCTACGGATAATATGACTTTGGTATCACTATATCAACGACTTTCGAAAGCTAACAGTGGGTAGAACTCAATATCCGAGATCATTTCCACACCGATCTGTTTGTTATGACTTATGTGTAAACTGTAGGTTGTGTTATACAGCGTTATTTTCACATCAGGTGTCTTTGATGGCTCCACTCACATGCAAGAATAAAAAATGAGTTAGACATACATGTATGGCCATATTATTTTACTACTAACACACTACTACCACTAATACTTATGTGCTGTCTGCATTGAGGTGGGGGAGGAGGAGCGGGAGTGCTGTTGCTGCTGTTTCACTTCACGTTTCAAAATGTTCACTTTTTGAACCACTGGTAATGTGTAACATTCACTGCAGTGTACGCAACTTCACAACACGAACAAATAAATTTATATCCTCTCTGCTTTCAGGTATATAAAGAAGAAGCATGTGCAGAGTTTCACAGCCATTTCGTCGTTATCACTCGCATAGATACTGTTTGAAGCAATGAATCAGGTTGTGATACAAGATGGTAAATATGATAAGAAGAGAGTGATAGTGTTATTGTTGATTTAAGCGCAGGCGACGAGTGTATACTACAAGTTCTGAGCACTGAAGCATCATTCAACACTTTGCAGTCGTATATTAAGTCACTGCTAGGGGAGAATGATGACTGCAGGGCTCTGATGTTTTCACAGAATGTGCTACGTCCAGCCGTCCTAAATCTTCTGGAACAAATTATACGAGAATACGTCACGATGCAGAGGCTGGAAGACCATGGGTTCGATGAGATAGAGTGTGTTGACACATACTACATGTTCAAGTGGCTTAAATCTAAAAATGTATGTAAGGTGATTCTTGACGTCTATAACAAACTTATGAAGACTGCTGTAATTTGAACGCAACTGACTGCTATTTGTTGCCTAAACAAATGGTACCTGTTTTGTGTAACATTAGACACTGATTTGACAAGTTACCATCGATGTTTTAGAATGATGACTTTACTTGTGATAAGCATTTTCAGTTCGATGGAGAATTTTAGTAGCCGGCTGGTGTGGCCGTGCGGTTATAGGCGCTTCAGTCTGGAACCACGTGACCGCTACGATCGCAGGTTCGAATCCTGCCTCGGGCATGGATGTGTGTGATGTCCTTAGGTTAGGTAGGTTTAAATAGTTCTAAGTTCTAGGGGACTGATGCCCTCAGATGTTAAGTCCCATAGTGCTCAGTGCCATTTGAACCATTTTTTGAGAATTTTAGCTTGATGGACCACTTTCTATTAACTTTTGTTCTTTTGGGCCCGCAGTGCAAAATACGTCCTTTAGTGGCATGATTACTTATGAATAATATCCAGCTACACTGCTATGTAACTTGCTTGTATTTTATCTCATTCACAATGAGCACATGTCGGCAAATTGAAATTGTCAGGTCCTCTGTAAATACAACTATAAGCGATAGTCTTAATATAATGGTTTTGTAACTATGATCTGAAAATTTATAATATGTCATTAGATGTTTTACCTTACACGTAACATCGTTGCTGTCATGTCCTGTCTGTTTTGGAATTATTACTTTCTCACAGGTGTAGAGTGGAGTTGTATATCAGATGTTACTTGTTTGCCAAATACGCTACTTTTCTGACAGTTGGAAGACAGTGGTTCAGCGATGTTACATGTTTATATAGTTAGCATTATAAATAAGTGATGTGTGAAATTCAGTTGTTTATGATTATTGTTTTTCATATAGGATTGTTTCTAATTATGTTTTTGCCTAAAGTTAGTTTTATTTTACGTTTTAATTTTTTGTAGTAATTGTTGTTCTCTATGATTTATGTTGGTGTTCTGTCTCTGTTTTACACTACTCATGTTATCGCTGTTACTATGGATATGTGTTGTTTAGAGTCACTGATATTATTTTAACCGTTTTTGCGATGTATAATGTGAAAGTTTTCAATATACTTTTTGTGCTTTAGGTCGGTTTGTTCGCTCAGTAAATTTTTTGGGTTGCTGTATGCATGTGAATATATCTCTGTTCCGTCAAGGATGTTCAACGATGTTCCCTTTTGCGTAATATGGAGGATTTCTAGTGCTTCGTTTATGGGTTTTACATAGTGTTTCTCTGCTTGTAAATGTTGAAAAAATGTAGATGGGTTGTTGTCACTTTCTCTGGTGTACTCTTTATATCTAATTTTGAAGTTTCAAAGTGAAAGTACCTTACTGACAGCTACACTGTCAGCCCATTTTACTTGCTATGAACATGGGAGCCAGAGGCGGTGGCAGAGATGCTACCTCCTGTGAGATATTCGTTTATCCAAAGAAGGAGGTGCTGCAGTGGGGCACTGCATGCATCACTCCTCAGGCCATGGCTGGCTGGCTGACTCAGTTACTGTGCCAGTAGTGGTGCAAGTGGGTGGAACTGACCCCACCCCTCTCCAGCTGAGTGTAGTGTCATCATGGAAGATATTTGTTCTCTATAATAAAGTACATAGTCTCCTAGTCTAGTGTGGGAGCGTTCATGTCGTCATTTACTATAATAGTATAGTGTAAGGATAGCCAGAGGTTTTTAAAACAGGAATATGGCATAGTAACAAGGGCATATTTGTTGTCGTGTGGCCGTGTGCTAATTGTTGAAGTATTGGGTTGAACTGTGGCGCTAGTTGTTTAACATTTACGTGTGTCTCTTGAATTGTAAATATCACCTGAATATGATGGTGTTGATTCTGGCCGTAGTACAGGGCGTCTCGTAATGCTGGCTACCTAAAGAGTGGTGTTGGTGGTGGTAGTGGTGATTGGGGGGGGGGGGGGACTGGTGGAGGAGGAGGTCAATAAGAACGAGCTAAATGAGTGGGGGGGGGGGAGGCCAGCATTTTGGCATAACAAATTATGGTAACTAAGGGTAAACATTAATTGCATTAATTGTAGTCATTAAAATGACAGTTACCAGCTTAGGCTTAAACTATTTTGAAACCCGCGTAAACATGAATGAAAATAGACTATTTGGTGGCCATCTTGGACCATAATCAATGAAAATAAAAATGACAGCTATGGACTATTAATTAGACCCTAAATATACAAAACTAAGAGCCCAAATGATCCCTTTGTTTACGTAAGGGAGCTAGGCCAAACGGTTGGTTTGTTTACATAGGCATAAAAATGGACCCTTCATTCGAGGACCTGCATATCCCCTCTACTGACGTCTGTTAGACTGATCAGCTCCACTGGCCCTCCAATACTAAGTTCTTTGGTAACCTGCAACTGTGGAGCAGCTGTAACTCTTCAGATACTTGAATTTCCCACATCGTTGCATTTTGTAATGCAGCTAAGGCCAGATATACGCTCTGCAGTAAAATAGTGCTTCTTCGTCGAAATTTATCTCACCCTACACAAATATTTCCTGTGTCTTGGAAAATTCAACCAAGCCCTGAAATGACACTTCATTACATGTTCAACATTGCTGATAATGCACACTGTTTCTTTGATTTCAAGCCGTTGCACGATTCTTCTCTGAATAAACGACTGCAAATGGCGTCTTTATGTCATTACATTCTAACCTTCAACAAGACACTGCACTGCCTGTAACAAAACTACAACATTATTGAGATAATGTGGGTCTAATTCACTGCTTTTCCTAATCTTTGAACAACTTGCCTATTCGAAACAGAGTACTTCCTTCCACTAAATTTAATACAATTCCAATAAAATCTTCTTGGTTTCATGACCGTGGTAAACCTTAGGGTGTCCACGAAGATTGTGTGAGAAAATATGCTCCTCAAAACGACACGGGAACACAGCGGACTGACGTGACTAAAGATTGGGGAGAGACTATGCTTCTCGTAACGTAGGCTTTTCTCATTTCACTTTCATGTTGTCGATACTCTACTGTACTTTCGAGCACGAATGTAGAAACACTTGCTGTACTGTAGAAGCGACGCTCATGCGTCCTAAACAGTGTTAATAAGCACATAGAACAAAAAAATAATCGCGTTAACACCGTAGAACTCCGCTTCTAGACTTGATAAAATCCAGTTGAACGACAAAAAGGTTCCACTCGTCAGATCACACTAGACACCTCCAATCAGCTATTGTCCAGTTTTCGTGTTGTTTGGTCCCGTGAAGAAATGCAACTTTATGTGACGTTTGTGAACAACTGTCTTTTCCGGGGTATCCGAATCCTAATGTCCATTGTACGTAGTTCTCCTGGAAATATTCACTCGAAAACAGTTATAGATGGACCTGTATTCACTGACAGCACAATTACTGATAGGTGTGAAAGCGACTGTCAGTGATAAGGCGTAAAACTCGTCTCTAGGACCTGTCGGTTAATGTCATTTTACGATCACTGTTCTTACGCCGTGTTATATGGTTGTAGACACATTGGATAGTCTGCTTTGATACACCAATAGCAGTATGAGAAGGCGTTTTCCAGGATATTTTCATGTAATTTACAGTCGTGATTCCTGACTCCTGATGAGATAACAACTTAATTAATTGGTCCCTAATTGGTGTCATACGTAATTGTGCTCTGTCTCTCTCTGGACCCTCTCTGTCGCTCCCTCCCACACTCCCCGGTCCCTCCCCCGCCCCCTCATGCGATCTAGTGTTTGGAGGGAGGGGGGGGGGCAACAGCGTTTGAGTATGACGCCTTTCGGCCAACGATCTCCTAAAACTGGGGATGCCTGAGCAGCATCAGCACTACTACTGTCCAGTACTTCAAGCAGTAATCGTGATTAAGCGCACTCAGCAGCAACAGGCAGTCAGGAAGAATAATAACAAGACTGCATTTGAAAGTAAGTACTTGCACATTATTATTGCTGCTGTTATTATGTATGTGTGCATATATACTTACATTATTGTTTTATTATTGTTGCAGAACTGCATGACTCCACACGGTCACCAACGGCAACAGCAGCATTAGCAGCTGAGCTCCCCGACATACTGGCGTTTGACCAGCAACAATCACAGCAGCATCAGTCTGAATTTGAGCTCCAGGATCTGCTGGTGTTCGATCGGCCTTATCCAGCAGCAGAAGCACCGAAACTGCAGTCGAGTGCTACTACTTGCAGAATGCTGCCACTGCTCTTTGCTACTATGTACAGTTTAACAGAAAGTGCTTCAAATCTTGTGTATGTGCGGCTAACGCCAGACAGGAACTCCGAAGTTGTTTTCGAAATAGAGAATGTTCTGCGAAGGCGTAATAAAGTGTGCTATACGTTGCTTATATTACACAACTTGTGTGGCAGGATTGAGTACACTGAAAGAAAAATAACTGATGAGTATAGTTTTTTGCTTACGCTGATTAATGCCAGGATGTTAAAAGGAGAAGCAGCAGTAGTGGACATGTATGGAGAGGTAATGTTCGAGTTAAGAGCTGATTGTCCAGCCATATACATCAAACATTCAAGTGTAGTGCATTTACGTGACCCGTAATGTGAATTAATGACTGTGTCAGGCAAACTGTGTCGCTGCCAGCAATATGTTGAAGCAACATTTCATGACTATTACATATTTGCACACCAACAAAGTGGAGTTCGGCTTGCTAGATCAATGGATTAATAGGTGTCTTCTACATCTGCCCATGATCTATGATAGTTGATACTGTAAGTGTGGACGCTGAATATATAGCAGAGATACCAATGTAAGTAATTGCCCTTGTAGGATTAAAAGAAATCCAAGCTGAATTCAAAGTGTATAAACATGAACTCTTTGACCTGTACTGCAAATGAATATGTATGAGATACTTGCGATACTAACAAAAATATTATGCTCAAAAATGATTTTTTTTTATTTCCTGACCCCTTTCATCATCCACACATAAAAAGAACTCATAGGCTTAGAGAGGGGGTATTTCACAAACGAAGAAGAACAGTTTTTATTATTCGTATACATACACTTTTTAGTTCATATTTACAGTACGAAGTTAGAAAAAAATTCTTTGGTATTTTTTATTTATAATACATTTACCAAAAAAATTCTTTGATAATTTAATTTCATATTTACGATATATATTTACAAAACATTATTTGGTCACTTGTCTGTATTTACTAAATGTGTGCAGAGATAAACACTGATTACTAGTAGAGAGAGTACTGAAATTTTTTATTTACAGTATATTTACAACAGCAACGATAGGAAAACCACTTTCACACACATTGACACACACAGTATGCAGAAAAAAAAAGTATCTGCACATACATACACACATTCAGAACTACCTATGACAAGCAATTAATGTTATTTAGACACAAACGGCATATAAGGTTTCAGATGTAGAGACCTCCATTACGTCTCGTGTTAGACTCGAAATGGTTATAAATTCGTATAATATATAATATTGTGTAAAGTAATGGTGATGCGGAAATAACCCACGCAACATTAAAGGATACAAAATACGTTAAAAAGAGACTGTTAGTGAAAAAACAGTTTCTGAAGAGAGGGAGAGAGGGGGGGGGGGGGTTGGGAACCGAACATTAAGAATACTAATGTAAGAGTAGTGCTAATTATAAAGAACCTATAACGTCATTAATCATAGAAAGATGCTAATGATAAAATCACGAGTCGGCATTATTTGTATGGAAAGAAAGTAAATTAAAACATAGATTGGAGAAAAAACGAAAGAGCAGTCAAAATTATAACAAGTCTTCAAAAACATCAAAGAAATATTTTCCCTAAAATCAAGCTCCTCGTGCAAAAAAGCTAGAGGCTCGTTTTTATGATGTGCGTAAATTTCTATTTCTTCTAGTGAATTTAATAAAGATCCTTTAGGGGCAATATGGAGAATTTTCAAATTATTTTGGATTCACCCTTCAGAGTGATCACAGTCTTTTAAATGTTGGCCCAATAAAGATTTACCTCGACTAGTACCTGAGGGGTATTCTTTAAAATGTACAGCAAAATTGCGACCTGTTTGTCCAATATATTGTTTTACACAATCATTACATAAGAATTTTGATATTTGATGTCGTTTAGACCAATGATATGTCTAAGTCTATTCTGAAGCAAGTTTTTGGTGGTAAAAGCTATTGGCAATTCGGTATTTTTAAATTATTTATTTATTTTGTCAGAAGTGCCATACGAATGTTGTAGCTTATTAAACAAAAAAACTATTTCGTTAGGATTATAATCATTTGTATTAGCAATCTGCTTTAGTATTGACATCTCTTTGTGGCTTTCATCTGAGGTCAGTGGTAATTTTATAATTCTATGGATCATTGTTTTTTGGTGTTATATTGTAAGGATTATCGGCCGCGAATCCGAATGTGTCGAATTTCTCAGGATGGCACCTAATAGCTTCATATGGACTGCAGATATGTACTTAGTAGAGAAAAATGTCTGTACCCATATAAATTAACTTTGGATTAGCAAATTGCTGCTTAGCCAACTTGTAATGAAATCGGTACATGTGGAGTTTGAAGAGGTCCTGCGCACACATACTGACATAAAAAAGCTTTGTAAGCTGAACCAAGACCTCAGCCATCTCCTGAGCGACTAGTCCTTTATTGAAGTTTGTGGCCAACTTAAAAATTTTTACCAAGGGATATAATCTTCTGCGCTATAATGCCACTCACAACGCTAAAGTAGACAGATACTGCATTATTCTCCAACATTTTGCATAGTTGTCGCCAAAATCGCGTTGTTCATTAATTTTTTAAAATCCTTTTCAAAGTCTTACATCCTGAGAACCCTCTTTTCGGTATTGAAATCAATATACTCCCTCAACAAGCAATTCTGGTTAAAGGAGATTATGTGCGTGATACTAACAAGTTTCATTCCCAAACCTAGGCACTGCTGGAGATCACAGCAGTGAATGGATTGTCTCTGCTTATTAGCCAGAGGGGCCCTCAGTTTGGAAATGGTACCATTACATATGACCAAGTGCTCCAAGCATACTGGCAAATCAGTGTGTGCATGATACAAGTTGCTGGGATATTCGAGGTCTGCCTCCTGTATCAATGTTAGCAGACTAGCAGACACACCTTTCATCTCTTTCTCTAATCTGATGAGGTCGTCTTCATTGGATATCAATTGGAACCCTCCAATCAGCAGGGATTGCTGCATGATGTTTCCTTATAAGTTATTCATGTTCAAGTAGGTGATGTAACTCAATTCATCATCAGAAGCCCTGTACTCCACCTTACTCATTCACGGGTTATTCGCCTTAGGTTAACTGTGCAAGCATAGTTCCCTGTGATTCCTACATTCGAAAAACAGTAGTATGTCAATATAGGTCAAAAGGTCGAGGCCAGCATGCCTATATCGCAACATTGCATCCCACAGAAACCCTAGCATGTTATAAGAAAAGACAGAATCCAGAGAGTATGTGTTCAAGCATACACTCCAGAACTTGTCAAAAATATCTGGGACATGTTTTATTAGATTCACCAGACCAATAACAACAAAATAAATGTAAATCGTGCTTTACGTTAATTTCATATAGTTTTTGCGATGACTTCATATTAACCAAGTTGCTACATTTCATGCAAAATCTTTTATTAGCCATAACTACATAACTAAAAATTTGTGGACGTAAGTTTATATGAATTTTTTCTATAGTTTTACTTGTAGAATAACATCTTAAAATATTTTCAAAACTTTGTGAATCTTCCTGTATAGTCTCCCTCAGTATGTCTAAACAGTTTTTTTCTGTCTTCTTGACATTTAATTTTACTACACTGATTAACAGCAAAAGTGTGATGCTGCTTTCCTCATGATCGTCTTTCCCCTTAATATTTACTGGAGAATTTTGTTTTGTATCTTAAAAATTTCTTGTTTTTCATGGACCTATGAAGTTACAGCTTGCCTTTCAATACCCAATGTCTGCATTTCCATGTATGGTAAGTAAGAGCTTTGTTAATGAATTCCACAGTTTCTTCTATTTCATGGAGCTTTACAGTTATTGTTTGCATGATGCTGCCAAATGCCTGCGTCTCTGTAGTATGATGATTAAGACTTTCACAGATTGCTGCAATTTTTGTGCCCAGATACAGACGACTTTTCAGTCTGTGCATAACTCTCCTATCAGCCTGAACGCTTGACATATGTTTGAATATGTCCATAGCATGCCGTGTATTGGCACTGTTTTATAATAACAAGAACCCTCTGGAAGTCATACTGTGCATAATTCCAGCAATCTGCCCAGATGTTTATAAATTCATTGAACATCATCTCTAACCTACATGTGCCTGGCAAATATGCTTTAAATTTATAATGTCCCATTTGAAATAGGCGATGAGGATAGGATTAATAAAGACAAACTGCATTGTTACCTGGAAATACATCTGGCTCAAATAAAAACGTCTATTTCTTTATTATGGCCACAGCAGAAGAAGCTGCATATTTCATCATGATAGTCCATGGTGAAATCATAACAACCATATTGGTGTTTCCCCTGGTGTTATTCGAACCTGTATGTGTATTTACATTAGTGTACTGAGGTTTTTTTTAGATACACAAGTAGGTGATATTTGGCAGCAGTGTACCAATTTTGTATCATAATTAGTTTAACCAATTATGATAAAGCTGGATGGCCCAAATATTCAACACAAATGAATGAACCATACTCATTGAAATAATCAATTAAATTAGAAATATAATTGAATATGAAAATCAAAAAGTTATAAATTTGACCAAATAAAAAATTATTGAAAAACAGTTAATCAAAAATTTTTAGCAGAATAAAATATCTGCTTACAAAAAAATGTATTCCAAAAATATAAACTCAGTAAAAAAATTTTAAAATACGAACTATAAGTATATAGACCTAATAAAAATATAAACTTCATTCTATTTTTAAAATCTAATAAATTCTTATCTGATAAATTAGTACAAATAAAGTGTGATTAATGTTTTGGACGAATTTTAATTTAATAAAAATATTTTTCTTGAAAAATCAAAAGAGAAACATGATGAAGGTAATATTTGTAAAAGTTATTTTCAAACCATCTATAATTATAGAATATTTGAGAAGTTTAAAACATATTGATGGTCTTGATTATATTAAACAGCGATATGGAGAACCTTATGAATCTCAATATAATTCATTATAAGGCAACAGACATAGATATTTGGGAATAAATTTGATAATCAAACTCTCTGTCTTCTATACTGTAAAAATAGCAAATTGTCAACTTTTTAAATATCAGTGTTATTTATTGGAAGATTACAACATACTGTTAAATTACAGAATTACAATTTACCAAAAACAACAATTTTCTAAAAATATAACCTTATATTGGGTAGAAATTGAATAATCAATTCAAAGTTAAAAGATGAAGAAAATGTTGAAAAAAGAAACATAAATGACATAACCCTGGAATGTATCAGCCAGAGTGAAGATAAATGTGTTTGGATTAAGGCCTGTTGGTACATTTAAATTTGTTGGTAAGTTACCAGGGAAATATGATAGATATTATTTAACAGTTGAAGAAAGGACATGTGAGAGTACAGATGGTTTAACGATGCTTTTAACTAAAAACCAAATTAATATAGATGAAAAGGATACAAAATTTAATAGTACCGATTAATCAAATTATGCAGGTATATTATTTCATTCAGGAGCTTTATATTCTGAAAATAATATAAATAAAATAATATTAGATATTGGTTTAACGATGCTTTTAACTAAAAACCAAATTAATATAGATGAAAAGGATACAAAATTTAATAGTACCGATTAATCAAATTATGCAGGTATATTATTTCATTCAGGAGCTTCATATTCTGAAAATAATATAAATAAAATAATATTAGATATAATAATGTGGTAAAAGAAACTGTTGATGTTATTTCCAAAAATTATCAGCAGATTTAAACTCAAGTCAAGGTGAGAAAAAAGTGAAGGCTTAATTAAAAAATATACAGAAAAATCAGTAGAATATAATTGGATGAATGATGTTAGAGACTTAATTGATAGGTTAACATCAATTCAAGGAGAAGAATTATCTGGAAATAAACATTTTATAATGAAAAAGTTAGAATAACAAAAGTTTTAACAAAAAAATTTAATGATTTTATTGTTAATCATTCAAAAGATACATCTTATTTAATTAGATTTTGAGCAATTTTACCTTATAGTTTTGGAAATCAGAAAACTATAGCGAGGGTGTAGTAAACACTCAAATTCAATAATTTATAAATGACCTTTAAAAATACGGTTCCCTGATTAAAATTATTGTGGCCCAGGAATAAAATTAGAAGAAAAATTAGCTAGAGGTCATCCAGGAATAAATAAATAAGATGAACAAACTGCCTATTGGCTTCTGTCTCGGGTTCTTTGGCCGACGTTCATATAATGATTTTTCTGACGTTTCGCCAGCACGAGCGGCTGGCATTGTCAAAGCTTCACCCTCCATTGCCGGTGGTGAACTGGAGAGCTTGCGGGCGCAGACTATATGTACCTGGCGCGCCAACGTCCGAGGGCTTCTCTGCGGTCATTTCCGGTGCGGTTCTCCTCTGACGGTCGTTCGCTGCAGTATGGGAAGCCAGGATCCGCTTTCCTCTTTCTTGTTCAAATTGTTCGCGTGTTTTTGTATTTCTACAGCTTCTCTGAACAAGCGCGTGTGATAGTGCTTCTCTACAGCCAGAACTTCCCTGTCGGCGAATTTTATTACGTGGTCGGTCTCATTCAGTGCGTGCTCTGCCACGGCCGATTTCTCCACCTGTGCCAACCTGCAATGTCGCTTATGCTCTTTGATCCTGGTCTTGATGGATCGTTCAGTCATTCCGACATAACCTTTTCCGCATGTGCATGGTATACGGTATATTTCCGACATTGCAAGTGTGTCTCTTTTCTCCTTCGCCGATCTAAGACACTCTTTGATCTTCCTTGTCGGTTTGAAAATCGTCTTTACGCCATGTTTGCGCAATATACGGCCGATTCTGTCCGTCACTCTGGTTCCTTACTTCGCCGAGTGTTTGGCTCTGTTACACTTCAAATATAATTTGTGGTGTACCCATTGCTCCTCAGGACAGTTTCCAGGTGTTGCATTTCTCGTTTGAGTTGTTGCGGCTCACATATTAGTCCTGCTCTCGTTACGAGCGTACTAATCATGCCTCTTTTCTGGCTCGGGTGGTGGTTTGACAGTTTGTGCAGGTATCGGTACGTGTGTCGGTTTTCGATACACGCTGTGTCCCAGGTTTTCGCCATCCCTTGTGACCAGCACATCTAGAAATGGCAGTTTCTTGTCCTTTTCTACTTCCATGGTAAATGTTATGTTGGCATGGAGGCTTTTCAAGTGTCTTAGGAAGTCACCGAGCTGTTCTTCACCATGGCTCCACACCACGAAAGTATCATCGACGTACCTGTACCACACCTTAGGTTTGCAAGTCGCCGAGTCCAGTGCCTGTGGTTCGAATTGTTCCATGAAGAAGTTGACCACCACTGGACTGAGAGGACTACCCACGGCGACGCCTTCCAGCTGTTAGTAGAAATTTCCATTCCACGTGAAATAGCTCGTGGTGAGGCATGCATGGAAGAGCTTTCTGATGTCCTGCGGAAAAATGGAACCGATGTGCTCCAGAGCGTCACTGAGTGGCACTTTCGTAAATAACGAAACAACATCAAAGCTGACCAAGGTGTCGTTTGGTGCAAGTTTCAATTTCTTCAGCTCCTCAATGAAATGTCCTGAGTCCTTAATGTAAGTGTCGGTCTTCCCCACGTGTGGCTGGAGCAGAGAAGCCAAGTGTTTTGCCAGTTTATATGTCGGCGATCCAGGAGCGCTAACGATCGGTCTCAGTGGAACGTTGTTCTTATGGATCTTGGGTAATCCATACTGCCGAGGTGGTAGGGCTTCTGTGTTGCGCAGGTTTCTCTGTATGTCCGCCGGCAGAGAAGACGCCTTGATTAATCGATTCGTATTCTGTGTGATACGCTGCGTCGGATCTGCGCTTAGTTTTCGGTACGTCGTCGGATCTAATAGGTCTCGGATCTTTTGCTCATAATCTTCGGTCTTCATTACAACGGTCGCATTCCCCTTATCGGCGGGCAGTACCAATATACTCTTGTCGGCGTTGAGGTTCTTAATGGCTTGTACCTCTTCTTTCTTCAGGTTGCAAGGTGGTGGTTTTGCTCGGCGCAGTATCCTGGCTGTTTCCGTGCGTATTTCCTCTGCCCTTTCACAAGGAAGGGTCCGAATGGCTGCTTCGGTGTTGGCAATGATGTCCTCCATAGGTATAGATCTCGGGATGATAGCGAAATTCCCTCCTTTTTGAAGAACAGACACTTCCTCTTCGGTCAATTGTCGTTCAGTGAGGTTGACCACTGTGTGTGACATGTCGGGAATCGCCTGGTCGGTCAGCTTACGGCATCTTTCAAACTTTTTCTTCTGTCGCTCGGTGCAGCGCTCGAGTTCGTTCTGCATGCTCCTGTGCGTGATGCTGTCGATCTTGTCCCAGTCGTCTCGATGTATTCTACTGCTTAGCTGATAGAAAATGCCCAGAAGTTCCTGATCCGTTCTTGCCAAGTCTCTCCGTGTTGTATGTATTCGCTCACGAAGAAAAGCTCGTTCCATTCTGTCGTAGATACGATGTGCTTGGGCGGTGGTGAATAGGCGCTTACATCTCAAGAACTTCGGTGTAGCACATTCATCTCGGCACCGTGACAGAAAGGCGAGAGAGGGCATCAGTCGCGCCTTCTTCTTCCGTCGGTGGTCAAGGCGTCGGTACAATCTGCAAATCTCCTCCCCGTAGAGGCGTAATACAAAATTTTTAAGGCTTTCGTGGCCACTTGTTGACAAACTGCCTATTGGCTTCTGCCTTGGGTTCTTCGGTCGACGTTCATATAATGATTTTTCTGACGTTTCGCCAGCACGAGTGGCTGGCATTGTCGCACCGGAAATGACCGCAGAGAAGCCCTCGGACGTTGGCGCGCCAGGTACATATAGTCTGCGCCCGCGAGCTCGGCTCCAGTTCACCACCGGCAATGGAGGGTGAACCTTTGACAATGCCAGCCACTCGTGCTGGCGAAACGTCAGAAAAATCATTATGTGAACGTCGGCCGAAGAGCCCGAGACAGAAGCCAATAGGCAGTTTGTCAACAAGTGGTCACGAAAGCCTTAACAATTTTGAAATAAGATGAAGCTTCTAAAACACATGATATTTCTATAGAGATAATAAAGAGATAGGAAAAAGACATGAAACACATAAATAACTTCAGTAGCTGACAATAAAGAATGCATACTGAATGTGTCCCCTTAGGAGAAAAATTAGCAGCAACAGCAGTGAGAGCAGTAATGTTTGGTAAAAGAAAATTAGCTATGAGCCATGATGAAAATTGTTTACGTAAGGGAGCTAGGCCAAACGGTTGGTTTGTTTACATAGGCATAAAAATGGACCCTTCATTCGAGGACCTGCATATCCCCTCTACTGACGTCTGTTAGACTGATCAGCTCCACTGGCCCTCCAATACTAAGTTCTTTGGTAACCTGCAACTGTGGAGCAGCTGTAACTCTTCAGATACTTGAATTTCCCACATCGTTGCATTTTGTAATGCAGCTAAGGCCAGATATACGCTCTGCAGTAAAATAGTGCTTCTTCGTCGAAATTTATCTCACCCTACACAAATATTTCCTGTGTCTTGGAAAATTCAACCAAGCCCTGAAATGACACTTCATTACATGTTCAACATTGCTGATAATGCACACTGTTTCTTTGATTTCAAGCCGTTGCACGATTCTTCTCTGAATAAACGACTGCAAATGGCGTCTTTATGTCATTACATTCTAACCTTCAACAAGACACTGCACTGCCTGTAACAAAACTACAACATTATTGAGATAATGTGGGTCTAATTCACTGCTTTTCCTAATCTTTGAACAACTTGCCTATTCGAAACAGAGTACTTCCTTCCACTAAATTTAATACAATTCCAATAAAATCTTCTTGGTTTCATGACCGTGGTAAACCTTAGGGTGTCCACGAAGATTGTGTGAGAAAATATGCTCCTCAAAACGACACGGGAACACAGCGGACTGACGTGACTAAAGATTGGGGAGAGACTATGCTTCTCGTAACGTAGGCTTTTCTCATTTCACTTTCATGTTGTCGATACTCTACTGTACTTTCGAGCACGAATGTAGAAACACTTGCTGTACTGTAGAAGCGACGCTCATGCGTCCTAAACAGTGTTAATAAGCACATAGAACAAAAAAATAATCGCGTTAACACCGTAGAACTCCGCTTCTAGACTTGATAAAATCCAGTTGAACGACAAAAAGGTTCCACTCGTCAGATCACACTAGACACCTCCAATCAGCTATTGTCCAGTTTTCGTGTTGTTTGGTCCCGTGAAGAAATGCAACTTTATGTGACGTTTGTGAACAACTGTCTTTTCCGGGGTATCCGAATCCTAATGTCCATTGTACGTAGTTCTCCTGGAAATATTCACTCGAAAACAGTTATAGATGGACCTGTATTCACTGACAGCACAATTACTGATAGGTGTGAAAGCGACTGTCAGTGATAAGGCGTAAAACTCGTCTCTAGGACCTGTCGGTTAATGTCATTTTACGATCACTGTTCTTACGCCGTGTTATATGGTTGTAGACACATTGGATAGTCTGCTTTGATACACCAATAGCAGTATGAGAAGGCGTTTTCCAGGATATTTTCATGTAATTTACAGTCGTGATTCCTGACTCCTGATGAGATAACAACTTAATTAATTGGTCCCTAATTGGTGTCATACGTAATTGTGCTCTGTCTCTCTCTGGACCCTCTCTGTCGCTCCCTCCCACACTCCCCGGTCCCTCCCCCGCCCCCTCATGCGATCTAGTGTTTGGAGGGAGGGGGGGGGGCAACAGCGTTTGAGTATGACGCCTTTCGGCCAACGATCTCCTAAAACTGGGGATGCCTGAGCAGCATCAGCACTACTACTGTCCAGTACTTCAAGCAGTAATCGTGATTAAGCGCACTCAGCAGCAACAGGCAGTCAGGAAGAATAATAACAAGACTGCATTTGAAAGTAAGTACTTGCACATTATTATTGCTGCTGTTATTATGTATGTGTGCATATATACTTACATTATTGTTTTATTATTGTTGCAGAACTGCATGACTCCACACGGTCACCAACGGCAACAGCAGCATTAGCAGCTGAGCTCCCCGACATACTGGCGTTTGACCAGCAACAATCACAGCAGCATCAGTCTGAATTTGAGCTCCAGGATCTGCTGGTGTTCGATCGGCCTTATCCAGCAGCAGAAGCACCGAAACTGCAGTCGAGTGCTACTACTTGCAGAATGCTGCCACTGCTCTTTGCTACTATGTACAGTTTAACAGAAAGTGCTTCAAATCTTGTGTATGTGCGGCTAACGCCAGACAGGAACTCCGAAGTTGTTTTCGAAATAGAGAATGTTCTGCGAAGGCGTAATAAAGTGTGCTATACGTTGCTTATATTACACAACTTGTGTGGCAGGATTGAGTACACTGAAAGAAAAATAACTGATGAGTATAGTTTTTTGCTTACGCTGATTAATGCCAGGATGTTAAAAGGAGAAGCAGCAGTAGTGGACATGTATGGAGAGGTAATGTTCGAGTTAAGAGCTGATTGTCCAGCCATATACATCAAACATTCAAGTGTAGTGCATTTACGTGACCCGTAATGTGAATTAATGACTGTGTCAGGCAAACTGTGTCGCTGCCAGCAATATGTTGAAGCAACATTTCATGACTATTACATATTTGCACACCAACAAAGTGGAGTTCGGCTTGCTAGATCAATGGATTAATAGGTGTCTTCTACATCTGCCCATGATCTATGATAGTTGATACTGTAAGTGTGGACGCTGAATATATAGCAGAGATACCAATGTAAGTAATTGCCCTTGTAGGATTAAAAGAAATCCAAGCTGAATTCAAAGTGTATAAACATGAACTCTTTGACCTGTACTGCAAATGAATATGTATGAGATACTTGCGATACTAACAAAAATATTATGCTCAAAAATGATTTTTTTTTATTTCCTGACCCCTTTCATCATCCACACATAAAAAGAACTCATAGGCTTAGAGAGGGGGTATTTCACAAACGAAGAAGAACAGTTTTTATTATTCGTATACATACACTTTTTAGTTCATATTTACAGTACGAAGTTAGAAAAAAATTCTTTGGTATTTTTTATTTATAATACATTTACCAAAAAAATTCTTTGATAATTTAATTTCATATTTACGATATATATTTACAAAACATTATTTGGTCACTTGTCTGTATTTACTAAATGTGTGCAGAGATAAACACTGATTACTAGTAGAGAGAGTACTGAAATTTTTTATTTACAGTATATTTACAACAGCAACGATAGGAAAACCACTTTCACACACATTGACACACACAGTATGCAGAAAAAAAAAGTATCTGCACATACATACACACATTCAGAACTACCTATGACAAGCAATTAATGTTATTTAGACACAAACGGCATATAAGGTTTCAGATGTAGAGACCTCCATTACGTCTCGTGTTAGACTCGAAATGGTTATAAATTCGTATAATATATAATATTGTGTAAAGTAATGGTGATGCGGAAATAACCCACGCAACATTAAAGGATACAAAATACGTTAAAAAGAGACTGTTAGTGAAAAAACAGTTTCTGAAGAGAGGGAGAGAGGGGGGGGGGTTGGGAACCGAACATTAAGAATACTAATGTAAGAGTAGTGCTAATTATAAAGAACCTATAACGTCATTAATCATAGAAAGATGCTAATGATAAAATCACGAGTCGGCATTATTTGTATGGAAAGAAAGTAAATTAAAACATAGATTGGAGAAAAAACGAAAGAGCAGTCAAAATTATAACAAGTCTTCAAAAACATCAAAGAAATATTTTCCCTAAAATCAAGCTCCTCGTGCAAAAAAGCTAGAGGCTCGTTTTTATGATGTGCGTAAATTTCTATTTCTTCTAGTGAATTTAATAAAGATCCTTTAGGGGCAATATGGAGAATTTTCAAATTATTTTGGATTCACCCTTCAGAGTGATCACAGTCTTTTAAATGTTGGCCCAATAAAGATTTACCTCGACTAGTACCTGAGGGGTATTCTTTAAAATGTACAGCAAAATTGCGACCTGTTTGTCCAATATATTGTTTTACACAATCATTACATAAGAATTTTGATATTTGATGTCGTTTAGACCAATGATATGTCTAAGTCTATTCTGAAGCAAGTTTTTGGTGGTAAAAGCTATTGGCAATTCGGTATTTTTAAATTATTTATTTATTTTGTCAGAAGTGCCATACGAATGTTGTAGCTTATTAAACAAAAAAACTATTTCGTTAGGATTATAATCATTTGTATTAGCAATCTGCTTTAGTATTGACATCTCTTTGTGGCTTTCATCTGAGGTCAGTGGTAATTTTATAATTCTATGGATCATTGTTTTTTGGTGTTATATTGTAAGGATTATCGGCCGCGAATCCGAATGTGTCGAATTTCTCAGGATGGCACCTAATAGCTTCATATGGACTGCAGATATGTACTTAGTAGAGAAAAATGTCTGTACCCATATAAATTAACTTTGGATTAGCAAATTGCTGCTTAGCCAACTTGTAATGAAATCGGTACATGTGGAGTTTGAAGAGGTCCTGCGCACACATACTGACATAAAAAAGCTTTGTAAGCTGAACCAAGACCTCAGCCATCTCCTGAGCGACTAGTCCTTTATTGAAGTTTGTGGCCAACTTAAAAATTTTTACCAAGGGATATAATCTTCTGCGCTATAATGCCACTCACAACGCTAAAGTAGACAGATACTGCATTATTCTCCAACATTTTGCATAGTTGTCGCCAAAATCGCGTTGTTCATTAATTTTTTAAAATCCTTTTCAAAGTCTTACATCCTGAGAACCCTCTTTTCGGTATTGAAATCAATATACTCCCTCAACAAGCAATTCTGGTTAAAGGAGATTATGTGCGTGATACTAACAAGTTTCATTCCCAAACCTAGGCACTGCTGGAGATCACAGCAGTGAATGGATTGTCTCTGCTTATTAGCCAGAGGGGCCCTCAGTTTGGAAATGGTACCATTACATATGACCAAGTGCTCCAAGCATACTGGCAAATCAGTGTGTGCATGATACAAGTTGCTGGGATATTCGAGGTCTGCCTCCTGTATCAATGTTAGCAGACTAGCAGACACACCTTTCATCTCTTTCTCTAATCTGATGAGGTCGTCTTCATTGGATATCAATTGGAACCCTCCAATCAGCAGGGATTGCTGCATGATGTTTCCTTATAAGTTATTCATGTTCAAGTAGGTGATGTAACTCAATTCATCATCAGAAGCCCTGTACTCCACCTTACTCATTCACGGGTTATTCGCCTTAGGTTAACTGTGCAAGCATAGTTCCCTGTGATTCCTACATTCGAAAAACAGTAGTATGTCAATATAGGTCAAAAGGTCGAGGCCAGCATGCCTATATCGCAACATTGCATCCCACAGAAACCCTAGCATGTTATAAGAAAAGACAGAATCCAGAGAGTATGTGTTCAAGCATACACTCCAGAACTTGTCAAAAATATCTGGGACATGTTTTATTAGATTCACCAGACCAATAACAACAAAATAAATGTAAATCGTGCTTTACGTTAATTTCATATAGTTTTTGCGATGACTTCATATTAACCAAGTTGCTACATTTCATGCAAAATCTTTTATTAGCCATAACTACATAACTAAAAATTTGTGGACGTAAGTTTATATGAATTTTTTCTATAGTTTTACTTGTAGAATAACATCTTAAAATATTTTCAAAACTTTGTGAATCTTCCTGTATAGTCTCCCTCAGTATGTCTAAACAGTTTTTTTCTGTCTTCTTGACATTTAATTTTACTACACTGATTAACAGCAAAAGTGTGATGCTGCTTTCCTCATGATCGTCTTTCCCCTTAATATTTACTGGAGAATTTTGTTTTGTATCTTAAAAATTTCTTGTTTTTCATGGACCTATGAAGTTACAGCTTGCCTTTCAATACCCAATGTCTGCATTTCCATGTATGGTAAGTAAGAGCTTTGTTAATGAATTCCACAGTTTCTTCTATTTCATGGAGCTTTACAGTTATTGTTTGCATGATGCTGCCAAATGCCTGCGTCTCTGTAGTATGATGATTAAGACTTTCACAGATTGCTGCAATTTTTGTGCCCAGATACAGACGACTTTTCAGTCTGTGCATAACTCTCCTATCAGCCTGAACGCTTGACATATGTTTGAATATGTCCATAGCATGCCGTGTATTGGCACTGTTTTATAATAACAAGAACCCTCTGGAAGTCATACTGTGCATAATTCCAGCAATCTGCCCAGATGTTTATAAATTCATTGAACATCATCTCTAACCTACATGTGCCTGGCAAATATGCTTTAAATTTATAATGTCCCATTTGAAATAGGCGATGAGGATAGGATTAATAAAGACAAACTGCATTGTTACCTGGAAATACATCTGGCTCAAATAAAAACGTCTATTTCTTTATTATGGCCACAGCAGAAGAAGCTGCATATTTCATCATGATAGTCCATGGTGAAATCATAACAACCATATTGGTGTTTCCCCTGGTGTTATTCGAACCTGTATGTGTATTTACATTAGTGTACTGAGGTTTTTTTTAGATACACAAGTAGGTGATATTTGGCAGCAGTGTACCAATTTTGTATCATAATTAGTTTAACCAATTATGATAAAGCTGGATGGCCCAAATATTCAACACAAATGAATGAACCATACTCATTGAAATAATCAATTAAATTAGAAATATAATTGAATATGAAAATCAAAAAGTTATAAATTTGACCAAATAAAAAATTATTGAAAAACAGTTAATCAAAAATTTTTAGCAGAATAAAATATCTGCTTACAAAAAAATGTATTCCAAAAATATAAACTCAGTAAAAAAATTTTAAAATACGAACTATAAGTATATAGACCTAATAAAAATATAAACTTCATTCTATTTTTAAAATCTAATAAATTCTTATCTGATAAATTAGTACAAATAAAGTGTGATTAATGTTTTGGACGAATTTTAATTTAATAAAAATATTTTTCTTGAAAAATCAAAAGAGAAACATGATGAAGGTAATATTTGTAAAAGTTATTTTCAAACCATCTATAATTATAGAATATTTGAGAAGTTTAAAACATATTGATGGTCTTGATTATATTAAACAGCGATATGGAGAACCTTATGAATCTCAATATAATTCATTATAAGGCAACAGACATAGATATTTGGGAATAAATTTGATAATCAAACTCTCTGTCTTCTATACTGTAAAAATAGCAAATTGTCAACTTTTTAAATATCAGTGTTATTTATTGGAAGATTACAACATACTGTTAAATTACAGAATTACAATTTACCAAAAACAACAATTTTCTAAAAATATAACCTTATATTGGGTAGAAATTGAATAATCAATTCAAAGTTAAAAGATGAAGAAAATGTTGAAAAAAGAAACATAAATGACATAACCCTGGAATGTATCAGCCAGAGTGAAGATAAATGTGTTTGGATTAAGGCCTGTTGGTACATTTAAATTTGTTGGTAAGTTACCAGGGAAATATGATAGATATTATTTAACAGTTGAAGAAAGGACATGTGAGAGTACAGATGGTTTAACGATGCTTTTAACTAAAAACCAAATTAATATAGATGAAAAGGATACAAAATTTAATAGTACCGATTAATCAAATTATGCAGGTATATTATTTCATTCAGGAGCTTTATATTCTGAAAATAATATAAATAAAATAATATTAGATATTGGTTTAACGATGCTTTTAACTAAAAACCAAATTAATATAGATGAAAATGATACAAAATTTAATAGTACCGATTAATCAAATTATGCAGGTATATTATTTCATTCAGGAGCTTCATATTCTGAAAATAATATAAATAAAATAATATTAGATATAATAATGTGGTAAAAGAAACTGTTGATGTTATTTCCAAAAATTATCAGCAGATTTAAACTCAAGTCAAGGTGAGAAAAAAGTGAAGGCTTAATTAAAAAATATACAGAAAAATCAGTAGAATATAATTGGATGAATGATGTTAGAGACTTAATTGATAGGTTAACATCAATTCAAGGAGAAGAATTATCTGGAAATAAACATTTTATAATGAAAAAGTTAGAATAACAAAAGTTTTAACAAAAAAATTTAATGATTTTATTGTTAATCATTCAAAAGATACATCTTATTTAATTAGATTTTGAGCAATTTTACCTTATAGTTTTGGAAATCAGAAAACTATAGCGAGGGTGTAGTAAACACTCAAATTCAATAATTTATAAATGACCTTTAAAAATACGGTTCCCTGATTAAAATTATTGTGGCCCAGGAATAAAATTAGAAGAAAAATTAGCTAGAGGTCATCCAGGAATAAATAAATAAGATGAACAAACTGCCTATTGGCTTCTGTCTCGGGTTCTTTGGCCGACGTTCATATAATGATTTTTCTGACGTTTCGCCAGCACGAGCGGCTGGCATTGTCAAAGCTTCACCCTCCATTGCCGGTGGTGAACTGGAGAGCTTGCGGGCGCAGACTATATGTACCTGGCGCGCCAACGTCCGAGGGCTTCTCTGCGGTCATTTCCGGTGCGGTTCTCCTCTGACGGTCGTTCGCTGCAGTATGGGAAGCCAGGATCCGCTTTCCTCTTTCTTGTTCAAATTGTTCGCGTGTTTTTGTATTTCTACAGCTTCTCTGAACAAGCGCGTGTGATAGTGCTTCTCTACAGCCAGAACTTCCCTGTCGGCGAATTTTATTACGTGGTCGGTCTCATTCAGTGCGTGCTCTGCCACGGCCGATTTCTCCACCTGTGCCAACCTGCAATGTCGCTTATGCTCTTTGATCCTGGTCTTGATGGATCGTTCAGTCATTCCGACATAACCTTTTCCGCATGTGCATGGTATACGGTATATTTCCGACATTGCAAGTGTGTCTCTTTTCTCCTTCGCCGATCTAAGACACTCTTTGATCTTCCTTGTCGGTTTGAAAATCGTCTTTACGCCATGTTTGCGCAATATACGGCCGATTCTGTCCGTCACTCTGGTTCCTTACTTCGCCGAGTGTTTGGCTCTGTTACACTTCAAATATAATTTGTGGTGTACCCATTGCTCCTCAGGACAGTTTCCAGGTGTTGCATTTCTCGTTTGAGTTGTTGCGGCTCACATATTAGTCCTGCTCTCGTTACGAGCGTACTAATCATGCCTCTTTTCTGGCTCGGGTGGTGGTTTGACAGTTTGTGCAGGTATCGGTACGTGTGTCGGTTTTCGATACACGCTGTGTCCCAGGTTTTCGCCATCCCTTGTGACCAGCACATCTAGAAATGGCAGTTTCTTGTCCTTTTCTACTTCCATGGTAAATGTTATGTTGGCATGGAGGCTTTTCAAGTGTCTTAGGAAGTCACCGAGCTGTTCTTCACCATGGCTCCACACCACGAAAGTATCATCGACGTACCTGTACCACACCTTAGGTTTGCAAGTCGCCGAGTCCAGTGCCTGTGGTTCGAATTGTTCCATGAAGAAGTTGACCACCACTGGACTGAGAGGACTACCCACGGCGACGCCTTCCAGCTGTTAGTAGAAATTTCCATTCCACGTGAAATAGCTCGTGGTGAGGCATGCATGGAAGAGCTTTCTGATGTCCTGCGGAAAAATGGAACCGATGTGCTCCAGAGCGTCACTGAGTGGCACTTTCGTAAATAACGAAACAACATCAAAGCTGACCAAGGTGTCGTTTGGTGCAAGTTTCAATTTCTTCAGCTCCTCAATGAAATGTCCTGAGTCCTTAATGTAAGTGTCGGTCTTCCCCACGTGTGGCTGGAGCAGAGAAGCCAAGTGTTTTGCCAGTTTATATGTCGGCGATCCAGGAGCGCTAACGATCGGTCTCAGTGGAACGTTGTTCTTATGGATCTTGGGTAATCCATACTGCCGAGGTGGTAGGGCTTCTGTGTTGCGCAGGTTTCTCTGTATGTCCGCCGGCAGAGAAGACGCCTTGATTAATCGATTCGTATTCTGTGTGATACGCTGCGTCGGATCTGCGCTTAGTTTTCGGTACGTCGTCGGATCTAATAGGTCTCGGATCTTTTGCTCATAATCTTCGGTCTTCATTACAACGGTCGCATTCCCCTTATCGGCGGGCAGTACCAATATACTCTTGTCGGCGTTGAGGTTCTTAATGGCTTGTACCTCTTCTTTCTTCAGGTTGCAAGGTGGTGGTTTTGCTCGGCGCAGTATCCTGGCTGTTTCCGTGCGTATTTCCTCTGCCCTTTCACAAGGAAGGGTCCGAATGGCTGCTTCGGTGTTGGCAATGATGTCCTCCATAGGTATAGATCTCGGGATGATAGCGAAATTCCCTCCTTTTTGAAGAACAGACACTTCCTCTTCGGTCAATTGTCGTTCAGTGAGGTTGACCACTGTGTGTGACATGTCGGGAATCGCCTGGTCGGTCAGCTTACGGCATCTTTCAAACTTTTTCTTCTGTCGCTCGGTGCAGCGCTCGAGTTCGTTCTGCATGCTCCTGTGCGTGATGCTGTCGATCTTGTCCCAGTCGTCTCGATGTATTCTACTGCTTAGCTGATAGAAAATGCCCAGAAGTTCCTGATCCGTTCTTGCCAAGTCTCTCCGTGTTGTATGTATTCGCTCACGAAGAAAAGCTCGTTCCATTCTGTCGTAGATACGATGTGCTTGGGCGGTGGTGAATAGGCGCTTACATCTCAAGAACTTCGGTGTAGCACATTCATCTCGGCACCGTGACAGAAAGGCGAGAGAGGGCATCAGTCGCGCCTTCTTCTTCCGTCGGTGGTCAAGGCGTCGGTACAATCTGCAAATCTCCTCCCCGTAGAGGCGTAATACAAAATTTTTAAGGCTTTCGTGGCCACTTGTTGACAAACTGCCTATTGGCTTCTGCCTTGGGTTCTTCGGTCGACGTTCATATAATGATTTTTCTGACGTTTCGCCAGCACGAGTGGCTGGCATTGTCGCACCGGAAATGACCGCAGAGAAGCCCTCGGACGTTGGCGCGCCAGGTACATATAGTCTGCGCCCGCGAGCTCGGCTCCAGTTCACCACCGGCAATGGAGGGTGAACCTTTGACAATGCCAGCCACTCGTGCTGGCGAAACGTCAGAAAAATCATTATGTGAACGTCGGCCGAAGAGCCCGAGACAGAAGCCAATAGGCAGTTTGTCAACAAGTGGTCACGAAAGCCTTAACAATTTTGAAATAAGATGAAGCTTCTAAAACACATGATATTTCTATAGAGATAATAAAGAGATAGGAAAAAGACATGAAACACATAAATAACTTCAGTAGCTGACAATAAAGAATGCATACTGAATGTGTCCCCTTAGGAGAAAAATTAGCAGCAACAGCAGTGAGAGCAGTAATGTTTGGTAAAAGAAAATTAGCTATGAGCCATGATGAAAATTGTTGACAGTTATAAATTTTTTAAATAAGATAATTTTATAACTAAGATAATTTTGTAAATTTTCTCAATATTAAATTTTTACTCTAAATTATTTTATTAAATCTTTATAAAACAGTAATTTATATAAAAGAAGTATTTTAGTATTGTTTAATCTTTGTTGTTGAGTGGTAAAACTAAACCAAAAGCAGTTGAAGTTAAACTGAATAATGAACAAATGCATTGTATTCATAATTTGTTAACTGATGTCCAAAAACGAAAGAAAGATTACAAAACTGGAGGTAAACTTGTTGTGATGAAATTATCGACCATTTAACAAAACAGAAATGTGAAGTAGAATTTTTTCCTTTATTATTGGCTGCAATAGTATTTTTAGCTGCTGTTCCTTCACTAGTTGTTGGAGCAGTTGCTGCAGCTAATTCAGTAATAACAAGCAAAAAGATAATGAATTGGCAGAGAAAAGAGATATAATTTAGCATTACAAAAAAAAGTTGGATTGGTCACTGGACTAAAAATATCCAAAAACTAATGAAAAATAAAGAAACTTTCATCAAATTGTGATGTAGAAAGTTTGATAACCAATTAAAAATTATACATTCAGAGAAATTTTCATGAATGACGAAGTACCTAATAAAACAACAATTTGTAAATGTGGTATAGTTGATTAAGATATTTCTGAATTTACTGGTACTCATTATCTTTCTTACTATACAACAACTAACACAAATATTGTTTCTGATTCTTTTGGTGTCAATACATCAACAGAAAGTTGACAGAATGATTAATTTGGTTGATTTAATTTGCGTTAAAACTTTTATCAGGTAATGTTAAATTCAATAACTGCACATTTGTGGCAATAAAAGAAAAATAACATGAATATAACTAGAAAGATCTTAGAATAAATTAATAAAAAGTTTAGGAGAAATGAAATCGAAAATTAATACAAAAATTAATAAATGTAAAAAGATCAAAAAATAGAAAATTTAATTGAACAAATTCATGAAGAATCAGGTAATATTTTTTACAACAACAAAGAGTTATATTGATTTTGTAATTAAAAGACAGGTTGATTTTGTAGATGCATTTAGTGGCTATTATGGTGTCACAAAGAAATGTTTAAAATTTTATTACAAAATCTATGTTATCAAAGGTATCCAGACACCAGGCAGAAAATGACTTACAACTTCGTGGTGTCTTCCATCGGTAATGCTGGAATTCAATATGAAGTTGGCCCATCCTCAGCCTTGATGACAGCTCTCACAGGTGTATGTTCAATCAGGTGCTGTAAGGTTTCTTGGGGAATGGCAACCCATTCTTCATGGAGCGCTGCCCTGTGGAGAGGTATTAATGTCAGTCAGTGAAGCCTGGCATGAAGTCATTATTCCAAAACATCCCAAAGCTGTACAATAGGATTCAGATCAGGACTCCATGCAGGCCCATTACAGGGACGCTACTGTCAAGTAACTACCGCGCCAGAGGCCGTGCATTATGAACAGTTTCTTGATCATGTTGAAAGATGCAGTCACCATCTCTGAAGTGCTCTTCAGCAGTGGGAAGGAAGAAGGTGCTTATAACACCAATGTAGGCCTGTGCACTGATAGTGCAACACAAAACAACAAGTGATGCAAGCCTCCTCCATGAAAAACGGGATTACACCATAACACCAGTGCCTCCAAATTTTACTGTTGGCACTACAAATACTCTGGCAGTCGACGTTCACTGGGCATTTGCCATACCCACAACCTGCGATCGGATCGCCACATTGTGTACTGTGATTCGTCACTCCACATAACATTTTCCACTGTTCAATCGTTCAATGTTTATGCTCCCTACACCAAGTGTGGCTTCGTTTGGCATTTACCGGCGTGATGTGTGGCTTATGAGCAGCTGCTCGACCATGAAATCCAAGTTTTTTCACCTCCCACCTAACTGTCCTGATACAGTTTGGAATTCCTGTGTGATGGTCCGGATAGATGTTGCCTGTTACACATTATGACCCTCTTCATCTATCGGCAGTCACTGTCAGTCAAGAGACGAGTTCAGCCTGTACACTTTTGTGCTGTACGTGTTCCTTCACGTTTCCACTTCACTATCAAATCGGAAACAATTGACGTGTGGATGTTTAGGAGTAAGGAAATCTCGTGTACAGACATACGACAAGTAACACCCAATCACCTGATTGTGGTAAAAGACCATGAGTTCTACAGAATGCCCCATTCTTCTCTCACGATGTCTAATGAGTACTGAGGACACTGATATGGAGTACCTGGCAGTAGGTGGCAGCAAAATGCACCTAATATGAAAAGTATGTTTTGGGGGGTGTCCAGATACTTTTGATCAAATAGTATAAGTATTCTAACACAAATCAAAAAAAGATATACAACTTATGATAATACTATAGAAGATTATCATAAAAAGATATATATCATCAATTCATCCCTTCGTTATGCGTTCGATACAGTTCCCCACAGTCGTTTAATGAACAAAGTAAGAGCATATGTAGTATCAGACCAATTGTGTGATTGGATTGGGGAGTTCCTAGATAACAGGACGCAGCATGTCATTCTCAATGGAGAGAAGTCTTCCAAAGTAAGAGTGATTTCAGGTGTGCCGCAGGGGAGTGTCATAGGACCGTTGCTATTCACAATATACATAAATGACTTGGTGGATGACATTGGAAGTTCACTGAGGCTTTTTGTAGATGATGCTGTGGTGTATCGAGAGGTTGTAACAATGGAAAATTGTACTGAAATGCAGGAGGATCTGCAGCGAATTGACGCATGGTGCAGGGAATGGCAATTGAATCTCAATGTAGACAAGTGTAATGTGCTGCGAATACACAGAAAGATAGATCCTTTATCATTTAGCTACAAAATAGCAGGTCAGCAACTGGAAGCAGTTAATACCATAAATTATCTGGGAGTACGCATTAGGAGTGATTTAAAATGGAATGATCATATAATGTTGATCGTCGGTAAAGCAGATGCCAGACTGAGATTCATTGGAAGAATCCTAAGGAAATGCAATTCGAAAACAAAGGAAGTAGGTTACAGTACGCTCGTTCGCCCACTGCTTGAATACTGCTCAGCAGTGTGGGATCCATACCAGATAGGGTTGATAGAAGATGTAGAGAAGATCCAACGGAGAGCAGCGCGCTTCATTACAGGATCATTTAGTAATCGTGAAAGCATTACGGAGATGATAGATAAACTCCAGTGGAAGACTCTGCAGGAGAGACGCTCAGTAGCTCAGTACAGGCTTTTATCAAAGTTTCGAGAACATACCTTCACTGAAGAGTCAAGCAGTATATTGCTCCCTCCTATGTATATCTCGCGAAGAGACCATGAGGATAAAATCAGAGAGATTAGAACCCACACAGAGGCATACCGACTATCCTTCTTTCCACGAACAATACGAGACTCGAATAGAAGGGAGAAATGATAGAGGTACTCAAGGTACCCTCCGCCACACACCGTCAGGTGGCTTGCGGAGTATGGATGTAGATGTAGATGTAAATGTAGATGGGTGTAATCATTTAAAAAGTAAGGCATATAATAAAAAGTTGTTGCATTGTAAATTATAACTGTAAATCTACAAAAACATATAATGTTGAAAATATATTTATCTTTAAAAATGTTATTGTTACTGGTAAAATATAGATAAACATTTCTCATTTAATGGTTTTGATATTTCATTAAGTGTATTCGATAATCTTTATGATAGAAGTGCTGCTAACCACCAAATAAAAATAGTGCATAAATCAAATTTCTGACTCTAAAATTAAAAGATAAAATTAAAACCGTTCCAGTAGATGTAAAAAGAGTTTTATCTGCTTTAATGTAATCTTATATAAATGGATAAACATATTGGTGCCTGAAGTGTAAAAGGTTTACTGAAACTAATCTCCCCCTAAAGCTAGCAACAAGTAACAGAAGTGAAAGAATTGTAGGAATTTGTAAATTATACAAAACTTAAAGAGTAAATTGTCAAAAAAATGTAAGTGATTGTTTACAGCCTAGTATTTGTGAATGAATTATTAATGAACTATATAAACCAAAGAGAAAAAAATTAAACTTAGAAATATTACTTCTTTTGCTATAGATTATTTGTGGCAAGTATATTTATTAGAAATGAATTCTGTGCATTTGAAATGTATCTCAAAAATAATGAACAAATATATACTGTATAACTATAATTGAAATTTTTTCAAAATTGTTTAAGCTACACCAGTTAAAGATAAAACTAGCTAAAATATGTCAGAAGGTTTTGAAAAAAATGTAATGTCAAGACACACTGGAAATTTACAAACAGATGATGGTATACAACTATGTAATAAAGATTTTCAAGAAATAATCAAATAACATAAAATTAATCATTATATGACTTTCTTAGAAAGAAAGGCTTCAGTTGTTGAAAAATCATGTGGAATATTTTTTTTAAGAGAAAAAATTTGCTATTAAAGATAATAATAAATGGATTACTTTAGTTAAAAAACTAGTTGATGAATATATTAATAAAAACGTTCAACAATCAAACCAATATAAGATAATGAAAAAATTATAAAAAGCTTTCACTCTATACAATAATAAACCAAAATAATACATAGGAAATAATGTTTGATTCAGTAGATTAGAAGAATTTGAAAAATTCAATTGGTCAGGAGAACTGTTTCAGTTTGGAGGTATTATTCAGATTACACATAAATTAACAGTTATGACACGAAATTTATATGAAGAAGGACAACACAAATCAAAATCTTCTGATATACATCTTGTACATACTATATAAAACAGAAAGATGAAAAAATTTTTGTTTAATATTTTGGTTGTGAAATTTCATCTAATAGTCCGGTATTAAGGAAATAATTTTATAATATAACAAATTTAAATAAATAATTCTAAATTAAAAGGGAATGTTATTAAAATTTATTTTTAAAAGTGAATGACATTAAAATCAGAAGTGAATGTCAAGAAGGATTCGATTTTCTGTATCATGAATTAACTGTTCTGATCTATCTATTATATTATAATAATCACAATAATATTCTGCTCTAAATTTTCATTAATACTGTCATATTATTTTTTTTTAAATTTTGGTAACTCTCAAGTCTTAACGTTTCAATAAGTAGGGTGTCTGTATCAAATTCCATTTATTTGTTTTTCTTCACTTAGTCTTTGTGTTCTAATAACATAATAGTTATATCTAAGATTATCATTTTATAATCTTAAAATAATAAATGTTGGTCTTAAATCTGCAGTTGTTGAAGAAATCGTGTGTAGCAATATTCTATATGTCTTCACTTTTTCGTTTATTATCTCTAAAGCACTAGTAAGTTTCTCCTTTCAGCTTTCTCTTCATCTCCCACAATTTAATTATTTCCTAACCATTTTTATTTATTTCTTCATTTTTATTTATTTTTTGAAGTTGTTCTATACAATAATTTTTGTATTCTATTTACTTTCTGCATGGTTATTTTTATTTTTTTCGAATTGGAAATTCACCATGTTGTCTTAAACGTGAGAAAATGTCTATAGAAATCACTTTTTAAAAAAGATTAACTTCTTCTTTTTTTAGAAGGCACTGATAAAATGTAAACCAGATTCATTGACAAATATACTATTTTTCTCGTTAACTTTTAATTCTACCTGACAGATACCATTTAAATTTTCGTAAATAATCTGATCGATTTCAAGAATATGTTTTCTAAAAAATTTCCTTTATATTCTAATCTTTTTACCTTGAAACTATGGTTTATTATTTTCATCAATTAAAATAAATATTTCTTTATTGTTAAATAGTGGAGATTGAGAAATCAGTTGATAACTTTACTTCATAGAAATATAGAAAAGATAATCATTGAACAATGTGTTGACCCTTTTTAAATTATTATTGTAAGAAACTATAAACAAAAAACAAATTCTTTCTCTGTGTGGAAAATGTATTTCTAATTATAAATCCGATTTTAAGAACATTTTAAACGAATTCTCACTGAAGAACACTCTAATCTATTATTAACAATTAAAAATCATGACTACATAAATTCAAAAGATCAACAAATTGTCAAGATACCAAGATGTAAATTGTTTTTATAAGAAGCCAATATCTAAAGATAAATTTTCAGCTAAATGTAAAAATGTATTCTGGAATGTAATTTATAATAATTCTTAATTCCAATTTTTCATTTTATTGTTTACAATGTTCTCTAAAATACAACAGAAATAAGAATAATTACATTAAGTTTTAGTTTTATTATTTATATTATTATCAAGAAATGAAATGAAAACTCTGTGGTTGACTAAGTATTTATTTTATAACGTCCATATGTTTATGTATCTATTTTATTTTCAACAACGTATCTTTCATTGTTGTGAGGACTTAGTTCTCTATTAACAACAAGAGAATAAATTTAATACTAAGTTCATAGTTCTATATTGTCAAAAAACAAACTTTCTAAACTTATTTTATTTTTTACAATACATTTCTTTACTATTTCTGATTTTTTCTCTTCTTTGTTATCAACTTTATAAGCACATATTTTTGCTCTTAAGTCGCAAACATCTTCCATAATTTTTCATTACAGTCATTTTTCGTTTTTCCACATACTCATTATTGATTTTAGGTATATCATAAATATTATCTTCTGAATAATCACTAGTACCAAATTTACCAATCACTGATTTCAGGGTTAAGTCCCATAGTGCTCAGAGCCATTTGAACTCATTTCAGGGTGTTCATACAAACATTCAATTTTTGTATTACAGATACATCTATCTGTATCTCACTAACTAACTTCAATATTTTCTCCATATTTTACTTCTATAAAACTATAGTTTACTAACTAACTTCAATATTTTCTCCATATTTTACTTCTATAAAACTATAGTTTATATTAGACATTAATTCTTTCGAGAAATCGAGTAACACATTGTAATATAAATAGGTTTATTGAACAAAATTATAGTTTTATGCAGATAGCAACTAAATTTTCATTAATGATTGTTCTTCCTGAAAAGTGTAGTTTTGCTACTGATTTATCACATTTATGTCTATTTCAAAGATGTTTTATATCTACTCTGTTTCTAATATTTGTTTTTTTTTCATATACTGAATTGTTCATTAATCAGTAGAAATCTTTTTCAAAACCATTTTTTGCTATAGCCATCATTTCTGTATTTAAGCGCAAAGAACCTGGTATAAGCATGCATAATCAAATTCAGACATTTATAAACAGGCAGAATATGGCGCTCAGGTTGGTATCTTCTATATAAGACAACAAATGTCTTACGAAGTTTTTAAGTCGGATATTGCTGCTACAACCATAGGTTATCAAGATTGAAGACAGTTTGAACATGGTGTTGTAGTTGGCGCATGACCAATGGACCACAGCATCTCAAATATAGCGATCAAGTGGGGATTTTCCCATATAAACATGTCATAAGTGTAGCATGAATATCAGGAATCTGGTAAAACATAAACTCTACAACATCATTGCAAGAACAGGACCAGTAACAACGTGACAGAAGTGCAATCCTTCACAAATTGCTGTAGATTTTAATGCTAGGCCATCAACACATGTTAGCGTACGAACCATTCTACGAAACATCATTGCTATGGGCTTTCAGAACCAGAGGCCGACTTGTATACCATTGATGACAGTATGACACAAAGCTTTAAGCCTTGCTTGTGCCCATCATCAATGACATTGGACTGTTGATGAATAGAAACATGTTGCCTCATAAGATGAGTCTCCTTTCAAATTGTATCGAGTGGATGGAAATGAACAGGTATGGAGAAACCTTGTGAATCCATGGACGCTGCACGTCATCAGGGGACTGTTCAAGCTGGTGGAGGATTTGTAATGGCGTGGGGTGTAACAGCTGGAGTAATATGGTACTCCTGATACGTCTAGGTATGACTCTTACAGATGACACATACATAAGCATTGTGTCTGATCACTTGCATCCATACATGTCCATTGTGCATTCCGACAGACTTTGGCAATTCTGTCAGGACAGTGCAAGACCCCACACATCCAAAATTGTTACAGAGTGGCTCCAGGAACACTCTTGTGAGTTTAAACACTTCCACTGGCTACCAGACTCACCAGACATGAACGTTATTGGGTATATCTGGGATGCCTTGAAACATTCTGTTCCGAAGAGATCTCCAGCCCATTGCACTCTTTCGGATTTTTGGACAGCTGTGTAGGTTAGGTAGGTGTAACAATTTCTTTGGCTCTTCAGTGTATATTTATTTTAACTGATAAATTTTGGAAGTAAATGTGTTTTTGTTAATTTCTTCCTTAGAGATAAATATTGTTTAAAATTTCTACAGTGAACAAGTTAATTTTATTTATTATCTGAAGAAGTTAATAATTTTTTTCTTTAGTTCCTTGTACATTTTTATTTCGGGAGCAAAAGGTAAATCTTTATATAGATCATGTAAATTTTTGTGTATATTAAATTTACTTCAAAAAATATAGCAATTTTTAGAAATTTCTGAATTTTTGCTTATTTTTCTATAATTAAACAAATTCATTTCACTGCATTGGAAACCTCCATATTGGAAATATTGACTCATAGCATAACCACATACATTATTTGCATCTGATCATATTAAAAAAACTCATTACCACAGTTTTATCATAGTCTTTCATATATTTATTATTTGCTTTAATATATCTCTTAAACCATTGAGATATACCACCTCTTATACCTTTTTCACCATGAAAATCATATCATAAATGTGTGGTAAATACAGTTTTTGTTCTGTCATTTTTAACATGGAACTGAAAGATAATCCTGGTGCTGTAATATGACAAGTAGAGTAGAAGCAGAAGCTTTTATAAAAGTTCTTTCAAAATTTTCAATAGAATATAAAATTTACTTTTAACCCATTATACAATTTTGATAATTTTTGTTTTCGATGCTTTTAGGAAATGATAAGGCTCAACTGAGTTTATATTGCATTCAAAAAATATAGTTTGTAATCTTTTTCTAATGTTTTATTAAGTAAATAATGATTACCTGTTTTTTTTATTTTTTGTTTCTCAAATATATTAGTAGAAAATGGAAATATTTCCTTCAGTTGTTTAGTTTCATCATTTTTAAGAATTTCATCACTAATTTCAATATTAGCATATGGTAATTGTTTCCAGTCCTTTCTTTTGATTCTTTTCTTGTTAATTATGATGTGTTAATTATAAAATTAATTAATTAATCTTTTCTTAATTTATAATATCGCCTTGAATTATTTTTTTAGAGTTGTTTAACTTCTTGCTCATTTACAAGGAAAATATTATAAAAAATTTTAAAGAATGAATAATAAAAAGAATTAATAGGTTAAAATAAAAATGAAAAGTAAAAGAATTTAATACATCAAAAAATAAAAATTTAATTGGTTGAAATAAAAATGAAAAAGCGAGTTTATATTTTTCATATGGGTTGTGAATATTTGAGGACTACACTTTGATATCTAACTTATGACATAAAAAATCTATTAGATTTCTTTAAAAATGAGAAACAAAAGACTTATTAGATCTTTAAAAACGAAGAAAATGGAGTTTATATTGTTTGTTAAGACAATTTCTTTCTAGTAGTAGTTGGTAATTTTAACTGATTATTATATAAAAGTGAGACAGTACTGCCAAATAGCAGAGGAGCCAGACAAAGTGTGCCTCACGACCCATCTTATATCCTATATCCTACATATCCTATTTCCTACCCTCTCCTCAGTTATCATTCCTTTTCTTTCTCTAATTACCTTAACACACCACTGCCTTGTGGTTGGTATCGGGAGGGATGAAGGCTAAGAGAAAAAACCCTGAAAGAAAATATGGAGTGGGGCCCCAAAAGCGGTTGGAAGGCATACTACGTCCCATTCTGGCAGCTCCTGCAACCGAAGTGATACCAGATGTATTGGCTTGCCTTTCCTCTGGATATTATCATTTTGGTCGAGAGGGAGACCGTGATTATTGGGCAACTCACGTGTCTTCATGTTTATCGCTCAGGCTTGTAGCATCCTGGAGAGGACACTTCAGCGACGTCCAAGGACTTCGGCACAACACGGGAAGAGGCAGTGACCAGTTATAAGCTCTGTCTGATTGGCGTAAGACTCGAGTGCCAGGGGCCACTTCCGACGGTGGTCTTATGTCAAAGTGGTAGGTGGATCAAAACAAAATGTCCAGACACTCTGTGACCAAAATGGTACTGAAACAGAGGATGACAGACTAAAGGCCGAAATACTAAATGTCTTTTTCCAAAGTTGTTTCACAGAGGAAGATTGCACTGTAGTTCCTTCTCTAGATTGTCGCACAGATGATAAAATGGTAGATATCGAAATAGACGACAGAGGGATAGAGAAACAATTAAAATCGCTCAAAAGAGGAAAAGCCGCTGGACCTGATGGGATACCAGTTCAATTTTACACAGAGTACGTGAAGGAACTTGCCCCCCTTCTTGCAGCGGTGTACCGTAGGTCTCTAGAAGAGCGTAGCGTTCCAAAGGATTGGAAAAGGGCACAGGTCGTCCCCGTTTTCAAGAAGGGACGTCCAACAGATTTGCAGAACTATAGACCTATATCTCTAACGTCGATCAGTTGTAGAATTTTGGAACACGTATTGTGTTCGAGTATAATGACTTTTCTGGAGACTAAAAATCTACTCCGTAGGAATCAGCATGGGTTTCGAAAAGGACGGTCATGTGAAACCCAGCTCGCGCTATTCGTACACGAGACTCAGAGGGCCATAGACACGGGTTCACAGGTAGATGCCGTGTTTCTTGACTTCCGCAAGGCGTTCGATACAGTCCCCACAGTGGTTTAATGAACAAAGTAAGAGCATATGGACTATAAGACCAATTGTGTGATTGGATTGAGGAGTTCCTAGATAACAGGACGCAGCATGTCATTCTCAATGGAGAGAAGTCTTCCGAAGTAAGAGTGATTTCAGGTGCCGCAGGGGAGTGTCATAGGACCGTTGCTATTCACAATATACATAAATGACGTGGTGGATGACATCGGAAGTTCACTGAGGCTTTTTGTAGATGATGCTGTGGTGTATCGAGAGGTTGTAACAATGGAAAATTGTACTGAAATGCAGGAGGATCTGCAGCGAATTGACGCATGGTGCAGGGAATGGCAATTGAATCTCAATGTAGACAAGTGTAATGTGCTGCGAATACACAGAAAGATAGATCCTTTATCATTTAGCTACAAAATAGCAGGTCAGCAACAGGAAGCAGTTAATACCATAAATTATCTGGGAGTACGCATTAGGAGTGATTTAAAATGGAATGATCATATAATGTTGATCGTCGGTAAAGCAGATGCCAGACTGAGATTCATTGGAAGAATCCTAAGGAAATGCAATCCGAAAACGAAGTAGGTTACAGTACGCTTGTTCGCCCATTGCTTGAATACTGCTCAGCAGTGTGGGATCCGTACCAGATAGGGTTGATAGAAGATATAGAGAAGATCCAACGGAGAGCAGCGCGCTTCGTTACAGGATCATTTAATAATCGCGAAAGCGTTACAGAGATGATAGATAAACTCCAGTGGAAGACTCTGCAGGAGAGACGCTCAGTAGCTCGGTACGGGCTTTTGTCAAAGTTTCGAGAACATACCTTCACCGAAGAGTCAAGCAGTATATTGCTCGCTCCTACGTATATCTCGCGAAGAGACCATGAGGATAAAATCAGAGAGATTAGAGCCCACACAGAGGCATACCGACTATCCTTCTTTCCACGAACAATACGAGACTCGAATAGAAGGGAGAAACGATAGAGGTACTCAAGGCATCCTCCGCCACACACCGTCAGGTGGCTTGCGGAGTATGGATGTAGATGTAGATAGATGTAGATGTAGACGGTGGGAGAGATCATTGCATCTCATTGGACAGCTACCGCCCGCCTCAAGCTGGGCAGCCCCTAGCCAATAATGCGCTGTCCCGCCACTATCCGCCTGCTTCACGGGGTGTGTCGAGGTTAGAAGGGAACCTCCCCATCGCACGCCCTTCAGATTCAGTTATAAGTTAGCACAGTGGATAGGCCTTGAAAAAGTGAACACAGATCAATCGAGAAAACACGAAGAAGTTGTGTGGAACTATGAAAAAATAAGCAAAATATACAAACTGAGTAGTCCATGCGCAAGATAGGCAACATCAAGGAGAATGTGAACTTAGGAGCGCCGTGGTCCCGTGGTTAGCGTGAGCACCTACGGAACGAGAGGTGCTTCGTTCAAGTCTTCCCTCGAGTGAAAAATTTACTTTCTTTATTTTCGCAAAGTTATGATCTGTTCGTTCGTTCATTGACGTCACTGTTCACTGTAATAAGTTTAGTGTCTGTGTTTTGCGACCGCACCGCAAAACCGTGCGATTAGTAGACGAAAGGACGTGCCTCTCCAATGGGAACCGAAAACATTTGATCGCAAGGTCATAGGTCGACCGATTCCTCCACAGGAAAACACGTCTGATATTTTCTATACGACACTAGTGACGGCATGTGCGTCACATGACAGGAATATGTTGTTGGTGTTGGTGTAGCGTCCCCATACTACGGCGCAGTTACCTCGCATCGGAAGGACGAGCGAACAGATAATAATTGTCTGAAAATAAAAAATTAAACTTTTCACTCGAGGGAAGACTTGAACCAAGGACCTCTCCTTCCGCAGCTGCTCACGCTAACCACAGGACCACGGCGCACCTATCCTCACATTCTCCTTGATATTGCCTATCTTTCGCATGGACTACTCAGTTTGTATATTTTGCTTATTTTTTTCATAGTTCCACACAACTTCTTCCTGTTTTCTCGATTGATCTGTGTTCAGTAACTTATAATTAAATCTGAGGGGGGTGCGATGGTGAGGTTCCCTTGTTAGAAGTAATCTTTGACAAGCGGGTTGATATAGTACACCTACCAACAACAAAAATGAAATAAGAAAGACATCACTATTTTGTATTGCCACCTGGAATGTTAGGACCATGTGTCCAAGGTACATTGACGATGCCTAAGAGGTTGATTTCATCCGTAAGACAGAGAGCTCCGTCGTTTGAATGTTGACATCGCGGGACTGCATTAGACGCGGTTCCAAACGCGGGCTCTATCAGGGAGGATAATTACACGTTCTTCTGGCAGGGGAAGTCTCAAGACGAGCCAAGACTTCATGGCGTAGGATTTGCTGTTAAAAACACCCTCCTGGACTGTACTTTGCCACCATCCGGTGGAAGAGAGCGAGTTATTGCTTTGAAAATATGCTCCTCAAGTGGCACTGTCAACATCCTAAATGTGTACGCTCCCACCTTATCATCCAGCATGGAAGAGAATGATCTGTTTTATGATTTACTCAGCAACAGAATAGCCAAGGTACCTAGCACCGAGACACGGTATATTCTAGGGGACTTCAATGCTAGAGTTGTATCAGATAATGACATATGGCCGAATTGCCTGGGACATAATGGGGTGGGAAAAATGAATGAAAATGGCCAGAGACTGCTTGAAGTTTGCTGCTTTTATGGACTCTGTATTACAAACACATATTTCCAGCTTAAGGATCAGCACAAGGTATTTTGGAGACACCCGCGCTCTCATCACTGGCATCAACTTGACTTAGTCATAGCTAGGCGTACTGGTCTCAAAAATGTGCTACTGACATGAAGTTATCATAGTGCTGATTGCAACACTGACCACGCCCTGGTGGCGTGCACATTGAGGCTCACTCCTAAGAAATTTCACCACGCTAAACCGAGAGGTCATCCCCGTATCAACACAGATCATGTTCATGACACACAAAGAAAGCAGGAATTTGTCAGTAATTTTGAAAGTGCTTTCCCAGGAAACGTGCAAGCAGAGAGGAATGTTGATGAGAAATGGGCAAAACTCTCGGGTGCAATCCACAACGCAGCAGTATTGGCCTATGGAATAAAAGGAAAAAGAAATAAGGACTGGTACGAGCAAAATTTGGAAGAAATGGAAACAGTCACTAAGGCTAAACGGAAAGCCCTTCTTACTTACAAAAGAAACCCAAATGAAAGAACTCGAGATGACCTACGAAAAGCAAAGAACAGGGCACAGCAAACATCCAGGAGACGCGCAAATAACTACTGGCTGAATTTATGTGCAGGTACACAGAAAGCGGCCGATTCTGGGGATGCTAAGGCAATGTACGATGGTATTAAGAAAGCAATTGGACCAACTGTCAGAAAAACAGCTTCTCTGAAGTCCAAGACGGGTGAAGTCATTACTGATGAAGGCAAACAAACACGCTGGGTTGAACACTACCTCGAGTTGTATGCAGCCGAGAATGAAGTTAGCACGGATGCATGTGACGCCATCAAACAAATGCCAGTTATGTAAGAACTAGATGCAATGCCTACTATGGAAGAACTTAGTAGAGAAATAGATTATCTTGCTAACGGAAAGGCCCCAGGTGAAGATGGGATCCCTGCACAGGTTATTAAGTATAACAAGTCTGCTCTTCTCAAACATTTATATTCACTTATCACAACCAGCTGGGAAGAAGGTTATGTCCCGATGAGTATGCGGAATTCGAGGATAGTTACTCTAAATAAACAGAAAGGAAACAGAAGTGACTGTAACAATTACCGAGGCAATTCATTACTAAGTGTAGCAAGGAAAGCTTATGCAAGAGTCATCCTAATGCGATTACAAATCTTAGCTTCCAGAATCTACCCAGAATCTCAGTGTGGCTTCAGGCCCGGCCGATCAACCGTAGATATGATCTTCTCCTTAAGACAGCTACAAGAGAAATGTCGTGAGCAGCAGAGGCCACTTTATATTGCTTTCATTGACTTTGTTAAAGCGTTTGATTTAGTGAGCAGAAATGGGCTTTTCAAACTGTTGCAGAACATTGGATGCCCACCTAAACTACTACAGATAATTGTCTCTTTCCATGAGAAAACACAAGCAACAATCTGCTTCAACGGTAAAACATCAGAAGCATTCTCTGTTAATAGCGGGGTGAAACAGGGGTGTGTATTAGCTCCTACATTATTTGGGATTTTCTTTTCCCTTCTGCTCACATTTGCCTTTGAAGACTGTGAGGAGGGAGTGTATCTACATACAAGGTCTGATGGAAATCTTTTCAACATTGCTCGCCTCAAGGCCAAGACCAAAGTAAATACAGTTGTCATCCGTGAGTTGTTATATGCGGAAGATGCAGCTCTAGTAGCGAACACAGAAGATGAGCTGCAGTATATAATCAACAAATTATCAAATGCCTGTGAAAAATTTGGTCTACTCATCAGCCTTCAAAAGACTAAGATCATGACGCAGAGCACTACCAACCTTCCATCCATCAGCATTGATGGCAATCCTCTCCAGGTAGTTGATGACTTTACCTACTTAAGATCCACAATATGTAGCAACTTGTCCATGGACACTGAAATTACTAACAGAATCGCAAAGGCATCATCTGTCATGGCTAGATTGAAAAACAGAGTATGGAACAACGGACTGCTTACCACAAAAATTAAATTAAAGGTCTACAACGCTTGTGTTATAAGCACCCTTCTCTATAGCTGTGAGACATGGACAACTCTTTCTAGGCATGAATCTCGACTCAACAGCTTCCATCTCCGCTGTCTCCGGAAGATCCTTCAGATCTCTTGGAGAGATAGAGTACCCAACACCGAAGTTTTTCATCGTTCAAGCACAACCAGCATCTTTGCACTCTTGAGTCATCGACGTCTAAGATGGTTGCGACATGTCCGGCGCATGGATCCTGAACGGATACCGAAACAACTGCTGTACGGAGAACTTCAGGACGGTGTGAGGCCAGTGGGACGACCGCATCTTCGTTTCAAGGATGTCTGCAAGAGTGTCCTGACCAAGACCAGAATCAACCCAAGTCGCTGGGAAAGCATTGCAGATGACAGTGTCAAGTGGCGAGTAACTGTGCGCAACGGCGTCAAGCTCTCAGAGGACGAACACACACAGGAACAAATCAGGAAGAGGACAAAGCGAAGAGACAGAGCGGCTTCTGTTCGAAGTCCCTCAAATTTCACATGTCCAAACTGCAGTAGGGACTGCCACTCTCGAGTGGGACTTTTTAGCCACAGCAGACGCTGCAGACTCTGAACCAAGCATGTTACACTACCATCCCTCAAGAATGGACGGATGCCATTATACACTGACTTACTTGCTGCTTATAAAGTTCTACATGATACAGGACAGATAAATGGAATTAAATATGAATGTAACTCCATGTCAGTATCTGATGCTGTTGCATCATATATAGTTCCATCCAGTGACAAGCAGTAAATGTCTTACAGTTGAGCAAGTTTTCCCTCAAATGGATATCAGTGTGTTTGCTGCACTAGCTCCTGTAAATTGATCCACAATTTGTCATAGAAACTGTTGACAACTTGTAACCTCCCCCTCACTTACCGACCTTAATGACAGTGAAAAATGAAACCGCGTGTACCTAATGGGAGTTTTGGAAAAGCAATCGTCACCGAAGTTAACCTGTCGGTAAAGAGGGAGGAAAGGGTTACATCTAAATGAAAGGAAGAATGCTAATGAAAAGGGGTAAAGTTAATAAAGAAAGTAAATGTGCGGCCGTTACGTTAACAATTAACTAGCGGTAATTAGGTATTTGAGATTTGGGGGAAATCACGGTCGCCAGTCCTAAGGACAATTACTATAGTAACTGAAAAAGAAAGGTTATTACACATATAATTAGCACTAGAAGCGTGGCAACTGAAGGTTGACACGTGTAGTGTGAAAACTGAAAGTTTGTCAGAAGTAATAAATTTCGCTACACCCTGACTTAATTTAGCAAAAGAGTTAATAAAACCGGAAAATCGAAAGTTAATTTAGTGACTGAAGTTAATAGTGAGCTTTCTTTCTGAAGCACATCGAAATTCAGTAAAATACGGTTAGTCTTGGACTACCTCAACAATCATTTCAAAAGCTACTTGAATCTACGCAATTTAGAAAGAAGAGATTTAACTTTGAGCCTGAATTAAATGATTCTGAACAATTAACAATAGTAAAATTTAGTACGTACCAAGCTGAGCTGCAGTCACAGGTAAGCTAAAATATGGTAACAAAACTCGCACTCTTAATTTGTGCTTGTGTAATCTGAATATTGTAGCCAGCTAACTGAACTTTGAAATTAAAGCAGTGAAATAGAATTAGCTATATTACTTTAGTGCTGGCGTTTAAATTTCAACGACACTCGGGTTCATTTCGGAAAAGGAAGGGACCCTGCTTGGTAATGCAATTGGGACAATGAGCAACAAAGGTTCATGCTAAGTTGCTGTAATTTTGCGAGGCAAATGGAACAAGATTAAAAGCTGAGGTCTGCCATACAGTTCTAAAACTTTACGTGCTTCCAGTCTTCCTTGTTGGTTGATTGAAGGTTCGAAGCCGTCGATCGAGGAGGTGGCGACAGTCACTCATTGTCGGCCGTCGCTGTTGCAGAAGCTGGATGTTGGCGCGCCTTCTTCTCGACACGGTCACCAGACGAAACGAGCTCTTGATGTGCGCTAGTTAATGTTTCCCGTCCGCGACACCATGTCAGAAACTATCATCGCAAGTCGAGCGCAATTACATGCTGCCAAACCCCGAAAGCGCGGCAACTCGCGGGAGCGTCACACAACACACCTGCCCCACTCGCTACTCCAGCCAGACTCCTTCTCTCTCTGCTCAGCCCGCGCTCCACGCGGCAGAGTTAACACTACCAAAGATCCTACACACTTTGATTCTTCACACGACCTATCGACGTAATCGTTCGATAGCAGTTTTCCCTAGGCAAGACCCAGCGTAAAAATACAAGTAATATTTACGAAACAAGCCAATTATACATCGACATAAATGCATAAATATACAAATAGTAAAACAATTACAATATACAAAGAGACAGAAATGTCATATCTTGAGGTAACAAAGCAAGGAAAAAAATAGTACAATAGATGGAAATAGGAGGATATGCATTTCCGGCGTTACAAACTGATTGCAGATGAGTCTGTGGTCTGGTGCCTGCCGGATCACATAAATAACATACATTATATTTCTGAAGCTAGATTCCTGCATGCACATACGCCTGCTCTCATTACAGATTTACATTGTTCAGAAGGGTTCTGCTGTAATTGTGTGACTGCCCAGCTCTACTGAGGGCGACTGGATACTGACACAGAACATTGACACAATGTTCATTGAGCTACCACACAGACAGTTTCACTCTTCTGTGAAAAGTCTTACTGCAGCCTCACTATATATGGAATTTTCGAGAATCGCTAGTGGGGTGAACTCACTGTCAGAAGACATATCGACATTGATGCACTTACATGTGTTTAGCTTGTATGTAGTGCTGAACAGAAGTATTTGTGCTTCAAGTACTGATTTCACCACGCCACTTAGGAGAAAAAAAGGAGATGCATAATTCTATAGGTTTTGTTTCTTCCAATTACGTTCATGTTCGTCAACACTAAGAGCTACGTGGCTATTTTCTTGCTGCTGCTGCTAAACGGTATACAGCATGACGTATTGGAGCTTGACTGAGTGATCTAAGTGTCAGTAGTGCTTATTTAAAGATTTGTTGTAAATTCTAATATAGCACCTAGTGAAACGGAATCACTACTGTTGTCACTGGATGGAGAATGCAGGACCATTCTGAATTCATGGAACCACCTTAGCAGTGATGTGTTAACTATTCTACAACAAATTATTACTCCATAACGACACATCTGCTTCCCATGAATGATTATGGAATCACTTCTCAAGAGGACTGATTCAATACTTTTTATATGGGGGTAAAACAAAAAGCGTGTGTAAAGTATACGTTGATGTATATGAAAAACTTGTAAAAAGAGAGCAAAGCCTGAACGCTGTTGACTGGATACATATTTTGAACGTAACTTATATTGCGATTGTGTGATGTATCACATGGTTTCCATTTTCTGCCACAAATTTTCAAAGCTGACTCTGTTCTTTCGAATTATGAGGTCTGCTTTAAACATTATGATTCATATGGTCGATGTCAAATCGCTGGGCCATCGCCCATGAGAATGAATTGTGTTGGATGTAGAAAAGGTGGTGAGCAATAAAATTTTTTCTTATCATATGTGTTTTTTGATCATTAAAATGTACTTGATCATCATTATAATTCAATCAGACAGCCACGTTAATAGTGCCACTGCTGCATATGAATCTGATATTCTGAGATACATTGATTGCATTTGCCATTCAACTGTCCTTTAAATGGACATATGTTCACAGCGATACAGAGCGGCGTGTTAGCCTCTGAGACCCTCAGTGCTGTTTGTACCTCTCTTCAGATGGGCTAGGGATAGCTGACTACCTGTATCTTGCTCTCTTCCAGATAGCTGTAGGTACTAGCCATCTGAGGGGGTGGCTCATATTACGAGAGAACTATACAAGAACAGCTATCTGTCGGTAACTGGTTTCATATTCCGACTAGGTGTCAACAATAACAATGATCCAGCCTAAGTACAACATTAAATTAAGGGCTGACAATTATTATCAGTGGACGTGGCTCACTGTCACTGGTTAAATGAAATGAGCGGATGGTATCGTTGGCTGGGAGGTCCCTATTCGGGGAAGTTCGGCCGCCAGGTACAAGTCTTATTTCATTCGACGCCACATTGGGCGACTTGCGCGCCGGCGATGAGGATGAAATGATGATGAGGACAACACAACACCCAGTCCCTGAGCGGAGAAAATCTCCGTCGCAGCCGGGAATCGAACCCGGGCCCGCTTGCATGGGAGGCGAGCACGTTAACACCCAGCTAAGCGGGCGGACTCTGTCACTGGTTGACACCCCAGCACATGAATGTGAACAGTATTATCACATCATGGTTTGAAGTGTGGACATTAAATTAAGACTTAATTGCTTCACAGTTATCCCCTTAGTTCTATCTGGGATTGCTTGCTGTTTCTGCAGCAGGCACTTCTATAGAAACGCCGTTCCTATTCATAAACGTCTAAATGTAGTTACGTAACTTGAACAGGGTTTCCACATTACAAAGACAGTGCTGTTCTTTGCAGAACTTTTTTATTTTACCCACGTACAACACAAATTGTTTCACCCACAACATTATTATAGTTTCTTTTCCCAGTCTTGAACCTTCTGGAGGGCACTCACGACTAATACTGTACAGGCATTTACATAATTGCAGAAAATATTCTCATCACTGTTTTCATACACTGAAGCAGCAATAAGTTCCTCCAGTTGCATCTCCTTCAGCAATGCGACTAGAACTCGTATGCATATCATCATCGTTACGGCATGCTGAGGGAAAAACAAAAAAAAGTCGTTGCATGCTTATCACTGCGCTGTGAGAATGCTTCAAATGGTTCAAATGGCTCTGAGCACTATGGGACTCAACTTCTGAGGTCATCAGTCCCCTAGAACTTAGAACTACTTAAACCTAACTAACCTAAGGACATCACACACATCCATGCCCGAGGCAGGATTCGAACCTGCGACCGTAGCGGTCGCGCGATTCCAGACTGTAGCGCCTAGAACCGCTCGGCCACTCCGGTCGGCGTACCTTCGCCCATGTGTCAACAAGCTGAAGTCTGTCTACGATGACAGAGAGGGCCGTACACGTGGAATCACGTGGAAGTTGGTCATCAGGCCCTTGTGTGGCGTTGAAATCGCCACCGAGGACCATTTCATCCAGAGGACCCTCAAAAAGGGGCGTTATCTCATCAGCAAAGAAGGTGTGTCGGTTACGACGTCGATTGGAGCCGGACGGCGGATATACATTGAGGATGCGCACGCCGCACAACGTGAGAGCATAAGGAAGGTACACTACATCTTCAGCAGGGAGTCCAGAACGGAGGAGGATGACGACTGCACTATCGTTGACAGAAGCATGTGTGAGAGAGAGATGTGTAGCATGTAGCCAGTGGGGCATAGCAATCAGCGACGATCACTTCTTGGAGGAGGGCAATGTTGACATCAGCAGCATAAATGGTCTCTCAAAACATTGCCAGCTTGTTTGAAGCCCGAATGGTGGCCAGATTCATCGTCGCGATGCGGTAGTGTTGTGGACGTGTTGCCGCCATTGGCACAGATGTGCTGGCAGAGATGTCCGGCTAGCGTGTAACATCCGGCGCAGTCACTGTAGCCGCAATCACTGGGTGGAAGGTGGATCAGGCACCTCCAAGGGGCACTGCCTGACAGGAAGGCTACCATCTCGATCTGCTCCATCGTCGACATCATCAGCCCAGGAGACTGGAACAGGTGGCAAGCGACTGTCACACTTATCGAGAACGAGTTGTGGTGACGCTGCTGCAGCGGGATCCATCCATGGGATCCATCATTGTCGGGTGGGATTGTTCCTCAGATGGGATATCAGGAGCCGCCACTCCTGTCGTCAGGGCGCTCGAAGGGAGATCACTGTCTTGTATCCGCTCCACTGCCTGTGATGCCACATGAAGAAGTGTGTCGTCGGATGACGTTTGACTTCTCTTCTTCCGTTTTCGGGGCTACCTCTGCTTTCGGAGGTGTTGTTCTGTATCAGAAGGTGGACGTTAAATGTCCGAGGTCGCGCCCGTCTGAAGAAAAGCAGAGGTAGGCACCGCATTGATGTCCATCGCAGCTGGCGGGCTGGTCATCGAGCTCTGGAGAGGTGGTGGTCTCGTAGCCGTCGGAGGAGATGGTGCCGGTGAGGCTGTGGCAGCATCGTCATTTCCAGTGGGGAGTGCCGGGGACTGCGTACGGCTGTGGCGTAGCTGTCTGGTAAAGAAGTGACCGTCGCTTTGGAGGTTGAGTCACTGATCGGGACCTGGAGCAAACGTCGGCGGAGACAGTCTGACCGAACATGACCCTCTTGCCCGCAACCGGCACACGTCCGCGGCTGGCCATCATACATAACGATAGCTCGCACGCCACCTATCAGCAGTTAGGATGGTACATGTTTGGAGAGTTCGATTTTGTTTTGACGGACGCCATTCAACACGTGGTATGTCGCGAACGTCTGACATTGTGTCCCACAACATTGCCATAGGGTCGGAAAGCTTCGACGACCACTTCTTGTGGCACTTTGAAATAGAGCTCAAAGACCCGAATTGTTCGAAGACCGAAACCAGCGTGATCTACCTTTACCTCTCCAATACGCCCATCAGAATGCTTGAACTTGAGTCCGTGTGCGTGTTGTCGAACTACCTCAGCACATGCTTGCTCCGTCGTCATTTTAATATATACGATACTGCCAGTGATAGAGAAGTGACTACCTATCAATTCCTGAGGGCTCAGACGTAGCTCTTCGCGAATGGATTGTTCAATTTCATGTCGTGCATGTTCGGCTTGGAATGTTACTTTAAGTGTCGCTCGGCAGTAACAGTGCGCCATGAGGTGCCGTAGTAACGGACGCTACACAACACAAAATACCGCAACGAAGAATTAAACAACTGCAGTGCGCTGCCCGGCGCGCGGAGCCGGTCCGCTCACGACCACGGCCGAAAGTCGACTGCCCGCTTCGGCTATCCGTGCACGAGTCACAACCAGACCCAAATTTCCATATTTCGTTGTTCCTCCGTTTCTGCATGTCCGAAGAAATATTGCATTGTTTTTCTTAATACCACAGGCACTGTGGTATTGTTTTTATGATTGCCACTGTACACAACTGCAGAGCTCATTGCAGAGGGAGATACATCAGATAATAACATTAGTGTCTGAGACAAATTGATCGTAGATTTATGAAAATATTGTTATCATGTAATTTTATTGTGTCCTTCAGTCCGAAGACTGACTTGATACAGCTCACTACGCTAGTGCAAGTCTCTTCATCTCTGCATAAATACTGCAACCTACAATAACTTCAAAGTGATTACTTTAGACAAGCCTTGGCATCCCACTACCATTTCTCTATTTAGAGAAAAAACGAGTGCACTGATTAAATTACGAGATCTAGGTTGACAGGGAGGTTCGCTTTATCTTTTCAAGAAGAAATAAATTACAGTGTGATAGTTGTACTGTGGTTTTGCTACTTTCATCTCAGTGACAGGTATTTCTATGTAACACAACGTGTGTATGTCGCTGAAATGCAGCTGAAATTACAAGATTTTGACACGGCTGTGTGAGGTGATGCAAAGAGGCAAAATATTTTCTATTGTAATCATATTGTCTTAACAAAACTTACAGCTTTTATAGTGCGACTGACCGTAAAAAATATTTAAGAACGTTTGCAGAGATCCTCTTGAAGTGAATGTGGACTTTACAGGTCGCAAAATGTATTTGAAGGAAAGAAAATTCAGTGTTTATTTATAATGAGTCGCTACAATAATATCGAAAAATTAGAATATCCGTCGTAGAATATATCTTGTAGTTGTTAGAGGGAATCGCGCAGAACATATGTTTGTGAGAGAAAGCAAAGGAACCAGTTGTGTCAATTGGAAGTCAGCTGCGCTGCAGCTGCGAGAACACACACACACGCAAAAACCCAGAGGAGGTGAAACAAAGTTTGCCAAATTCCGTTGAGGTAACACCTCCTATCTTCCCATACTTGTATTTTTTGAGGACACGCCGTCGCATTAGTATACACAACCCTTCATTATTACATAAGATTTAGTATTAAATTTCCTCAATATTAAAACAAAAATTGTGGACAACCAAGGGAGCAGCATCGTCGGTCCTACACATTGATAAGAAAATGGAAGTCTGTAATGCTTAACAACTAATATTTCTTATGATACATATACTGTCAGCTACAGAAAATATAACGCGATTTAGTTTCGTCGTTTTGATAGTTCCCATTTTTACAATCATTGTTATAAAAACATTTTTGGCAATGATTTCAGTGTGTCACCATTTCTGCCAGAGCTACTGTTTGCGAACTCAATTTCATTGTCTCCAAATTTTTATTTGCTTTAGTTAAAAAGTACCTGTTAAGCAATACATTCTATGCCGTGAAGGATTACTTAGATAACACAAGAGTACAGGTTTGGTAAAAAATGATACTCAAGTAGTTATTAAAAATAGTATGGGGAAAACATCATCTATCATTCCACATAACAATTCCACTCTACGATTTTCTTCTTTTCTATTTTGTTTTCTTTTGTGAAAAACTCTACTAACATCTTAACCTCCTCCTGAGCTCAACATTTCACTCACTATGGAGGGACGCTGCCTCAGTTTTTCAGACTAGTTTATGGGAAGTTATGGCACAAAATTGATATCTAACATCGCCACTATGATCCTGAAGTCATCCGGTAGTGTATGTAGCGTTACATTGTGAAATAATGTGTGTATGATGTGTGCCATGACAGAGCAGTATTTGAATGAACAGTGTAGCATTAGCCTTTTACATTATTAAATAATTTATTTACAGAATAGTATTGTACGCTAGGGATGAAACGAATGAGGTAGCACTGTTTTAATCGGACTGGTTAATGAGATATGTACGTTTCTTCTAGTATTTCGAAGTGGTGCATTAGCTATGGATCGGCTTGGTGAAATCCTTTGCACCAGAATAGCGAATTATCCTTTGAATTGTAGACAAGGATGCAAAATCTACATGGAAGTTATTTTGTAACTTCTAGTATGGTTATGCAAATTACAGTTCAATTTGTGGTAGTACCTTCCCGTCGCTCTCCACCTGATAGTTATTAATGGTCCATAGCTGATTAGTGACTTTGACTGACTGTGCCTGTGTGGCTCATAGACATAAATGAATGATAGACGGTCGGCAGATTAATGTCACTCGACGATGATTCCTTAGCAAGAGGGAACGCTCACATTAATCAAAATACTACCTACGGACGTGTCTTGTATCAGGGGCATCAGTTCGGTCCAACTTGCAGGGTTAAACACTAGTATTGCGGCTGTTGATCGATTCCAGAGCTGCAAGACGGGTGAGATTAACAACACGCAGTCTATATTTGGGCTTTTCACGAAGAAAAATTTGCGGACACAAGAATCATCGTAAAAACTGCGTATATTCTTAATGAATTACACATTACCAGGGATTAATGAGGGAAACACTCAGAATAGGGTTAAGCATGTAAGAAATCAAGAGAATATTCCAGGCTTTTGCTCTGCGCGGAGAGTTCAATTGCATATTGCACGGTGGATGACGGCGGCGCCAATGGCGTTAGGCTTTGTGGACTGCGAAACCGAGAGCAATGCGAATGATGTAAGTCATGTGAAGTTGGTAACCGATCTTCCGAGAAATATGTCTTTTATTCGGAGCTCTTGGTAGATATGCTACAGTTCTAGAGTTCTCTGAACGAAATTTGAACAGTTGTGGAGAATTTCGTGAAGAAAACAGTAGTAATCGAAAAAATTTTAATCTTGTAAAAGAATTATTTGCCATTTTGCAAAAAAATTATGATAACAACTCTGAATAGCTCCCCAAGAGTCCTACAGAAAACCCTATTGACATTTTTTTGTGGAGATAACACTTTGTTAAAATATACAATATCGCACTAGAAATCTGGTGACATTCCTGGATACCAGTACAGGAGTTCTATAGAAAACGGTAATGACATTTTTCTGCAAATAATAGTTAATCAGATAACTGCAATAATGAGGGATTCAACAAATTCATAAAACAGTAGCACCACAGGAGTTCTGCCGAAAATTGTCCGTTAAGCCTATACTCGAACTCGGAAAACTTTGTCCTCCCCAACAGGTTTGCCATCTGCTCAAGATTACAAAGAGTTTCGTTGTCTAATTTAAAAGTCAGCCATTTTAAATACACTCCTGGAAATTGAAATAAGAACACCGTGAATTCATTGTCCCAGGAAGGGGAAACTTTATTGACACATTCCTGGGGTCAGATACATCACATGATCACACTGACAGAACCACAGGCACATAGACACAGGCAACAGAGCATGCACAATGTCGGCACTAGTACAGTGTATATCCACCTTTCGCAGCAATGCAGGCTGCTATTCTCCCATGGAGACGATCGTAGACATGCTGGATGTAGTCCTGTGGAACGGCTTGCCATGCCATTTCCACCTGGCGCCTCAGTTGGACCAGCGTTCGTGCTGGACGTGCAGACCGCGTGAGACGACGCTTCATCCAGTCCCAAACATGCTCAATGGGGGACAGATCCGGAGATCTTGCTGGCCAGGGTAGTTGACTTACACCTTCTAGAGCACGTTGGGTGGCACGGGATACATGCGGACGTGCATTGTCCTGTTGGAACAGCAAGTTCCCTTGCCGGTCTAGGAATGGTAGAACGATGGGTTCGATGACGGTTTGGATGTACCGTGCACTATTCAGTGTCCCCTCGACGATCACCAGTGGTGTACGGCCAGTGTAGGAGATCGCTCCCCACACCATGATGCCGGGTGTTGGCCCTGTGTGCCTCGGTCGTATGCAGTCCTGATTGTGGCGCTCACCTGCACGGCGCCAAACACGCATACGACCATCATTGGCACCAAGGCAGAAGCGACTCTCATCGCTGAAGACGACACGTCTCCATTCGTCCTTCCATTCACGCCTGTCGCGACACCACTGGAGGCGGGCTGCACGATGTTGGGGCGTGAGCGGAAGACGGCCTAACGGTGTGCGGGACCGTAGCCCAGCTTCATGGAGACGGTTGCGAATGGTCCTCGCCGATACCCCAGGAGCAACAGTGTCCCTAATTTGCTGGGAAGTGGCGGTGCGGTCCCCTACGGCACTGCGTAGGATCCTACGGTCTTGGCGTGCATCCGTGCGTCGCTGCGGTCCGGTCCCAGGTCGACGGGCACGTGCACCTTCCGCCGACCACTGGCGACAACATCGATGTACTGTGGAGACCTCACGCCCCACGTGTTGAGCAATTCGGCGGTACGTCCACCCGGTCTCCCGCATGCCCACTATACGCCCTTGCTCAAAGTCCGTCAACTGCACATACGGTTCACGTCCACGCTGTCGCGGCATGCTACCAGTGTTAAAGACTGCGATGGAGCTCCGTATGCCACGGCAAACTGGCTGACACTGACGGCGGCGGTGCACAAATGCTGCGCAGCTAGCGCCATTCGACGGCCAACACCGCGGTTCCTGGTGTGTCCGCTGTGCCGTGCGTGTGATCATTGCTTGTACAGCCCTCTCGCAGTGTCCGGAGCAAGTATGGTGGGTCTGACACACCGGTGTCAATGTGTTCTTTTTTCCATTTCCAGGACTGTATAACTGTGGCGGAAGTAGATTTTGCAGCGTTTGTAATGATCGTAGTAAAATACATCTAATCTACAATGCGACCGTTCTAGAATCTGAAGTTTTGTGGAGATGCTGGTCAAGAATTCGCTGTGCTCTTAATTTATTTACTAGAGGCAGTGAAAACTTATTTTCACGTTTGGAAGACGATCGTGGCCACACACCAGCACCAAAATATTTATTAAACAGAGGAATGTCATGGATTTCTGTTAAAAGAAAAGACAAAGATTTAGATTTATTTATGTAATCGTATGTCTAGGGCCCCCCGTCGGGCAGGCCGTTCGCCGGGTGCCGCTCTTTCAACTTGACGCCACTTCGGCAACCTGCAGTCGATGAAGATGATAGGATGATGATGAGGACAGCACAACACCCAGTCCCTGGAGGGAGAAAATTCTCCGAGTCAGCCGGGAATCGAATCCGGGGCCAGAGGAGTGACAATCCGTCACGATGACTATTTTTTTATCTCATTTTGTTTTATATTGTTCGTTGAATTTGTTCGGGGCGGACGTCCGATGACACCCCTTCAGGTTCTTCGTTGATCCGTTCACTCGGTTTTTTATTACAGAGGGTAGCTAACCCTCTGACCGAGCACGCTGAGCTACCGTGCTGGCACCATTCAGCTACCGGGGACGGATCAAGACTTAGATGATATGTCCTCAGAACTTATTCGTAAAGAAATTAGTACAATCAAACAACAAAGATCACGTTAACTAAGAAGGACGTAAGGAATATACGCAGCTATAGGGGCTTACAACTCACGCTCATTTGAACAGTATATTTATGGCTCAATGGCCTTGGGGCGATCTTCAGAATTGTTACCATAAATTGTTTTCGAGAAATTCAACAAAACTATTAAAATTTTGTACCGAGAACTCTAAAACTACAGGGTATCTATGAATAAATCTAAGAAAATGAATGCTTCTCGAAATTTGGGTTCCAACTTCACCATGCTGACGTTGTCGGAAGCCAGCAACTAAAACTGATACGAGTGTTTTCACAAATCACTATGGAAACGCCATTCGTCGGTAATTATTATGCGTTAAAGTTACCGTTAACTTGGATAACCTTTCAAGCAAAGGCTCATCAGTCACGGAAATGCTGTACAACACGTCTGCTCGCTAACAGTTACAGTCCAGAAGTGTCCTTGTCGACCACGAAAACCGTTAGCCTTTTTTCGGCGGCTGGCTTTAGAAAATCCCGTGTTTTCGGCTCCACCCCTGTTGAAAACCCAAAACGTCTCTGTGTGAACTCTCTTACCTCACTCTTTAACACAGAAACGACTGAACAACTTGTCTGTGTTTGGTTTTCTGGCAAGGCCGATATCTGTGCAATGCCTGTGACTGACATCGTCTTTTCATCCTGGCTCAAGTAACAGTCGTCATGCAACATCGTTCCGACAGACAACCATTCTTTCAAGGGCATATCTGTAAATGCGTAATATTGCCTTATTAGCTCATGCTCGGCTGTATGGTAACGAATTAAAACATTCATACCACTGAAAGTCAGGCTGATTTTTATTATTATCCACAAGTACCATTCAGAACTAGATTCTCTGGGAGGTGAATCTAAAAATTCCAAGTTCTTGGGAGAGACGCCATCTAAATGTGTGGTTTCAACTTCATTGTATTCTTTTGCTTAATGAACACTCTATTGACCTAAACTGGATTACATCAGAATAGGATTGCTCAGAAACAGAGCAAAATCCAACCTATTTTTAACGAAATTTTCCTATTGGTTTGCATTCTATTGACTGTTGTTAATGTGTGCCACACTGAGAATTGCACGTATATGTCTTTCATTGAATGTAGCCTGTAGTAAAATTCAGGAAAAAAGCAGGAGCTAGCATTTTTGGCTGCCAGAGACTAAAAGACTGCTGAAAATAATTCATCTTGTACAGTAATAATATGTATAGCCATGAAACTAAACATTAGTTTTAAATTCAGTTTTTGTAATACAAGTATATCTGGAGTAATGCTGCGATGTTAGTGACCAATATGTTTTATTTCTTTACAGTTTCCTTAGTTTATACTGCTTATGTATATTAACAGTCACAATAACATTTTTTCTTTGTCTATACATATATTTTTCATACAATTTTTTAGATTTTTGTGTTACGAAAGATTATGCATCTTAGGCTTAATTAAAAGCTGAGACGGAAAAAATATTTCGGACTCAAACCTAACAGTTAGTATACCCTCTTTCATTCTGAAGACAACGGTGACGCTCCGTAACATTGAGTCCACGATTCCAAAAGCTTTGGGTAGCCACCCTGATCCTCGAACGTTCAGCTGCCTCCCGTAATTAGCGGTGATTACGCAGAGCTGAGTCCGAGGCGTACACATCACACTCGATGGAGTCTGAGATGAGCTCAACAAGACTGAGGTCAGTTGACGTGGGACCCCACAAGGGCATCTTCGCGACAGTGGAGTGCTGCTCAAACCCTTCTGACATAATCCAAGGACTAGTGCGTGGTGAATGGTCTTCCTACAAGTACAAGTTGTCTTCGGGCACTGCAGGCAAACAGGCGCTGCAGGCGGACAGCTATTAGTGGTCATTAACATGGCGCATGTCCAATTTTCGCCTTCATGACGGCTTGAACTCTGCTTGGGTTACTTTCAGTGAGGTTTCTTAATATCCGTGGAGGAGTGTCACCCAATTATTCCTCAAGAGCCGAAACCAGAGAAGCTAGTCATGTTAGACGCTGGGGTCGGAGCAAAGTCGTCATTCTAGCTCATCCCGAAAGCGTTCCATTCAGTTCACGTCGGGACTGTGGACAGGACAGTCCATTTCAGAAATGTTATTATTCACAAACCACTGTCCCTCAGATGATACTTTATGACAGGTTGCATTATCATGCTAATACAATCATCGTCTCCGATCTGTTCCTCTGCTATACGCGGTACACAATGCTGCAAAATGTATTCGTACCCAATCACAGTTAGCGTCTACTTAAGAGCAAGAAGGGGACAACATCCTAATCACGAAAACACCGTCATACTGTAATACTGTCTCCTCCGTACTTCATTGTTGGCACTACACATGATGGCAGGAAACGTTCTCCAGGCAATCTCCAACCACAAACCCATCCATCGGATTGCCATAGGGCATAGCGTGATTCATCATCACTCCATATCACTCGTTTCCAGTCATCCACTGTTGAGTGGGTCGCTGTTTAGACCATCTCAAAAAATGGCTCTGAGCACATCTGAGGTCATCAGTCCCCTAGAACTAGGCGATCCAGACTGGATCGCCTAGAACCGCTCGGCCACTACGGCCGGCCCATACATGAGTATAAAAACAGGAGACATACATATTAAAATAAAGGAAGGCGTTCACGGACGCACTGGTTGTATAAAAAAGTAGAGCACTATACACAAACGGAGACACAGAGTTGCACACGTGAACGTATGAACCGGCCGGTGTGGCCGAGCGATTCTGGGCGCTTCAATCTGGAACCGCGCGACCGCTACGGTCGCAGGCTCGAATTCTGCCTCGGGCATGGATATGTGTGATGTCCTGAGGTTAGTTAGGTTTAAGTAGTTCTAAGTGACTAATGACCTCACATGTTAAGTCCCATTGTGCTCAGAACCATTAGAACCATTTGAACGTATTAGATGTATATAGTCCGTATCATTGAAGTAACACTCACAGTCTGACAGTGGACTGAGCGCATGATCACGGTCTGTGGTTCAATCGATTGTGGGAGGTGTCACATGATAGCACTATTACAAATATTAAAAAGGTACTTCGACTATCTTAATCAGACGTGTATTTGTTTGAGATAGTACCGTTCTGCAGCAATTGTCACCTCATTTCCATGTTTGCCGATCAGAGCGCCATCTACCATGAAACGAAAGAAGCATTTCGTACAAACGTTACGCATTTTTTTCACGGAGATTCCAAATCTGCAGGTGCAGGGGGTCGAACAACATTTATTACCACTATTTTTTAAGCTGATATGTATTTCGTCAAATATTCCGACAATTTTAAATTCCTCGCCATATAATACTGCCCTACTTTTGAAACTGGTACAGTGTAAAAAATTAAATTGTAGAATTTCTGCTCATGATGTCTTCGTGCTAGTTTTAATGGGCTTGATACTTCTAGTATTTTACGTGCATTTCTGTTTTTTATTTGTATCTAGCTTTTCAAATACTTCCACACAACAGCAGGTGAATGCGGAAAGACTGAATTTCCATAATTAATTGCCCTATTTATTTAAGAAATGAGGGTGTCTTTCCCGATGTAATAGTGAAAACACTAAATAATTCAATAGGAACCGAGCGACCGCTACTGTCGCAGGTTCGAATCCTGCCTCGGGTATGGATGTGTGTGATGTCCTTAAGTTAGTTGGGTTTAATTAGTTCTAAGTTCTAGGCGACTGATGACCTCAGAAGTTAAGTCGCGTAGGGCTCAGAGCCATTTAAATAATTCAATAATTTTGGAAGTTCTAACACCAAAACTGTCATTCCGCCACAAATCTGCGGTTACCCCTGCATAAAAATGCAAACAATTATTTATATTTGTATTGCCATAATCCATATCTGACATTAAACTTGTACTCACTTTCAAACTGTCTGATAAACGGCAACATCCTGTTACGCGAAGAAATTGCAGGAAGCTGTTATCGTTCATGCCACATTGCCTGCAGATTGTGCTGCATCCTGTTTGTGGCGGCTAGAAACACCGCAAGCGAGCCTGGCACGTTAGAGGCCGCTGCTAACAGACGTTAACATGTGTACGTATGCCATAGTGAAAATTGAATTCAGAGCGCTGGGTCAAATGGTTCAAATGGCTCTGAGCACTAAGGGGCTTAACATCTGTGGTCATCAGTCCCCTAGAACTTAACACTACTTAAACCTAACCAACCTAAGGACATCATACACATCCAAGCCCGAGGCAGGATTCGAACCTGCGACCGTTACGGTCACGCGGTTCCAAACTGATGCGCCTAGAACCGCACGTCCACACCGGCCGGCTTTCAGAGCACTACTGTGTAAAGTGGAAAAATCTACATTAAAATTTGATGTTAAGGACGCTTTCTTGCCTACTTCAGTGATTAACCAAAAAATTATGAAAAGACGAAATGAACTTATCTCAGTTGTGGGCTCGCTTAAGGGCCGTAACTCGTCTCACTTGCTCAGACGAACCACCAACAATCTGCCATCAGTGCATCCGTCTAGTGTATTAGAAGATAGACACACGCTTGTCTATAGAGACACCAGCATATTTTCCAGCGAAGCGTCAGCACTAGAAAACCAGTTCATTTTTATGAGCTAGTCATTCAACTTACAGACGTTATTGAAATAAATTTTCTTTAAAGTTGTTGTCATTCTTGCTGATGACTAAAGTATGTGAAGAAAAAAATCTTACTTCATTGTCTCGGCCATAGCCGATTACGTTACTAACTTGTTTCTTAAATTACGTTCGCATGATTTTATAGGCGATTATGAGGTAGATGTTTTCCTTCATCAGTTCAGTAATGCAATAAAAGACTGCTTCAAACACCCCGTTTATCGGCAACTGAGATATGGGAAGAGTCTGAATTTGCGCACGTATTTTAATATTATTACGTTAATGTTGAAGTAGGGCTTATAGATACATACAACTGTGTCTACTTTGGAAGACGCCTATAGAAGAATGGCGGGTATGTCTTAAAATTTTTAAAAAAAGTATCTATTTCTTTCCCATCATCAATAGTAATTTCGAAGGTACCAGCAAAAGACTACGTATGACGTCGGCTCAGGCACGTTGCCATGTCCTTAGCGAGCAGAACGCTAGCCAATTGACGCGAGAGAGGCAAATCAGCTATAATTTGTGTGGGTAGCGCGAAGAACTCCCGGCGGACTTCCTGTGCCAGCTGTACTCTAAAGCTAGCTGCCCTACCCTAGTATATCCGATCTGGCAACAGCTTTTAAAATGAAACTAATCAAATTCTTTTCTAGGAACAATATGTAAATGAAAATGTTTGAGTAGTTACACTTAGCAGTAGAAAACATAAGAATATGGGAAGGAAGGTTATGTTCTCCGTAGGAGCTTTTTTAGCTGCCAGTAAGAAGAAACTATGACCGAATACAAATACCGAACGTTCAAGAAACAATTTTAACGTACTTGAAGCAAAAAGATCGTGTGATCGTTTAACTTTTCACATGTTGTGATACTATTCGGAAAACTTCGTATTCTTATAGCCTAGAATTTGAGAGCAGAGCAGACAGATAGACCTAGCGTGGATACACGTTTCACACAAGGAAACAACCATAGTCATCGTCAAGCTAGAAATCATTGGATGAGTCTTGGATAATTAGCTACATCGGTCACATCTGAGCCGGAATTTTGACAAATAATCAAGTATATGGAAAAAACTGTAACAGTACATCCAAAAGAAGCTTTTGTTTTTAGTGAATCCTTAATTCTAGGTACGTATGGAACCACATTTTTCAGGCCAACGCATCAGTGTGGTAATAAACTAAAAGTACAGTAATCATTTCGATTCACAACGGTTTGGTTTATCATGACAATATTAATAATTATCTGCCAGTTACTGCGTTTACATATAGAGGCTGATTCACGAAGAAATGCAAATATTTTAATATGTTATTCCACAAGTAAAACTAAAGAAAAAAGTTCATATAAACATAAGCACTCCGTCTTCGGGCCACGAGTGGCCTACCGGGACCATCCGACCGCCATGTCATCCTCCGTGGAGGATGTGGATAGGAGCGGCGTGGGGTCAGCACACCGCTCTCCCGGTCGTAAGATGGTATTCTTGACCGAAGCCGCTACTATTCGGTCGAGTAGCTCCTTAATTGGCCTCACGAGGCTCAGTGCACCTCGAAAAATGGCAACAGCGCATGGCGGCCCGGATGGTCACCCATCCAAGTGTCGACCACGGCTGACAGCGCTTAACTACGGTGATCTCACGGGAATCGGTGTAACCACTGCGGGAAGGCCGTTGCCTCATGTAAACATAGGTCCGCAAACGTTTAGTTACGGAGTTACGGCTAATAAAAGATTTTTCCTGCAATTTAGCAACTTCGCTAGTATGAAACCATCGCAAAACTGTACAAGGTTAAAGTAAAGCACTATTTCCATATATTTTGTTGTTATTGGTCTGGTGAACCTAATAAAACTTCTTCCAGGGTGTATCTGCAGTAGTTCGAGAACATCCAGAGAAGCAAAGATTATTATACAAGTAAATTTGTTTTCTTTCCACTAAGAATGTAGAAACGTTTATTTCATTCTTGGCAACGGTCAGTAAGTTGTTTCAGTCGTTTCCTAACCTTGAAACGAGTTAGTTTTCTGTATTGTTCAGTGAAAGAACATAATAACGACAGTGTATTTAAGTGAAACTATATAGTAACTGTTGTAGTTCGTAGATTATTTATGAAATAGGGCTGCCTTTCAAATTTACGGCAAATTTTCTACAGGAACAGAGGCTCCTTTTGATGCACACTGCAGTGGCTCCGCCTTTCATCGTGGCATGAAGACAGAACTTGCGAGAGCCAACGTCCAACTGTAGGTTGCTGTTCGTTCTCGAATATCAGCAGAAAATGTCATTTGGTATACTACTTATGCAAGCCGTCTCTTGCTTGAATCATAACTACATACCTGAGTGAAGCTAAATATTATTATCTTAACACAAAGAAAAATATTATCTTGCCAATAATCTTCAAATCATGTGCTACTCACACGATGTTTCTATATGAATTAATGAATTTACTCATGGTACGTTTGTTACCTAAGCCTGTGTTCACTTTTACAACGCAAATTAGTAGTCAAATTAAGTTAATAAGAAATTTGGAAATTTGTTGTAAGTTCCTATGGGACCCAACTGCTAAGTCAATGGTCCCTAGGCTTACACACTCTTTAATCTAACGTAAACTAATTTACGCTAAGGACAACACACACACATGCCCGAGGGAGGACTCGAACCTCCGACGGGGAAACCGCATGAACCGTGGCAAGGCGCCCTAGACCGAGCGGCTACTTAGTAAGACTGAACCTTAAATTTCTGGTGTACCCATGTCCCACCACAATAAAATAAAAATAGTAAATCGTAGATGGAGTATGAATAAGAACAGTGGCATATTTAAGTTTAGAAAATAACGATAAGTTTTATTAATATTTTTTTAACTATAACTAACTGACAAATCTTCCACAAAATGACAAGCACAAATCAGAAAAGGAACGGTACTTCATTGGCAAAGCATACATTGGGGTGGAAGCTACACAAATGCTCCCCTTAATTAATCCCTTTTATAACGTGCTCTGACCTTGTTTACATGAATCCACTGTGAGGCCCAATTCAATTCAAAAGGAATCAACTACGACTAAGTACACCGCAAACTATGGTTCACCTGGAAACAGGGAGCTGTGAATATCATTTAACAACCCTACGCTGGTGCAGTAATACTTTACCCTTTCACTTTGATTCAGGAGGCAGCAGAAACGGCGCGGTGTAGGCAAAGAGTGGCGCGCTAGGACAGCAGTATGTTCTGGCGCGTCCACGAAAACTTTCAAACTATGCGGCCTGGCGTTCTGATTATCAGAATGCGAATAACTTCCCTATTAGAGCCCTGAACTCCCGGGAGATTTCAGTGTGAGGTACATCATTTCGCTGGTCTGGCCAAATGAATTTGACTCACAGGCACGACGGTGCGTGCAGGAATTGTCAAACGTCAGACGACTGACTCAGGAAGATTAGGTTCACGAAATGCAGCTCCACTGTCGATACAGTTGGAAACTGCCACTGGCTCTGCGAGGTGCCGGGGCTAGCAGTGTATTTAACACTAAATTCTTCTCGAATCTTCATATGGAAATGATGCTCTAAGCCCCCCCCTTTTCTAACTCCAACTTTTGCTGTTGCACATGGATTAAGAAGAAACGCGAACTGACTGTAATCGACCCTGCAAGTGGAGTAGAAAAGAGTTTGGCACCTGCAATAATTTAATTGGATAGAAATTATTTAGTTAAAGGAAAGTTTCATTAACGTAGTGAGTAATGAAAGGGTTGCTCTACCGATTAACAGAATGAAAGTTCTGTCCAAAATAACAATTTGAGTTATTATGATCAAACTCAAAATAATAAACAAAATACATGAAACATTTTCAATACATCAAATCGTATACTCAAATAAATGCTGTGAAGATCAAGTTGTCCATAAACTACATTGTGACATTTATGACCAAGTGGTATGTGGAGCCAATTCCTTGCAATTCAAATCTTAAGAGAAACACCCAGCCAACCCAACTTTAATTGCTACTACAGTAGGGAGAACTCAGATAATGAACACCCAAGACAGAACAAAGTTAGAAAAGACGAACAGGCGCGCTCTGCTGAGCTCTGACTATCACCTAGCAAAATGCCTTAATCTGCCGGTGCTGTGGACATACGTTACCAAGCTGTCTTCTTAACTGCAAGGACACGATCTGGCATACCGGAGGCGATGGCTGGTTGTTTCTATGTCCCGTCGTGGTGATGATAACGACGCGAGTATAGCCCGAAACAAATTATCCTGGTCTGGTTTTTCCAGGTTAAAGACTTCCTAGCAACACAAATGCGCCTCTGAGAGAGACGAAGAAGGCTCGCTACACAGTCACTGACGGTACAGTGAGTGATTTTAACAAGAGAAGTCACACAGTAACTCCGATACAGTCAACTTTAGCTAAAACTGCTCAACACGGACAACATAGGTCGCTTGAACGCAGAACGCTCAATTGCCAACTGTACTCGGAGAGTTACATTGAAGTCGAAACTTCAGCAATTTCATCAAACAGTCACAATTAAATGAAAATATATTAGACAGCCAACGGAAGACAGGCTGTCCAGAGCAGCGAGAGCTCGGTGTTGTAACCTACTCCGACCGAATGGCGAGAGCCGACTCCCTCAAGAGCACCCATACAAACCAAACACAGAACATTCCCGCCCCCACAACAGTGGCCGTGGCTAAACGTTCCAATCAGCAACTCGAAAACCGGCTGAAAATTCCACTCTATTGCCGAAGCACTACCATTCCACCAATGGAGATTCTTGGCGCCAATTTCTGCGCCGATTTTGCTACGTCACGGAGCTATACCCTGAGCAAGCCAATCACAGTTACGATTTTGCAGAAAACGCGGGAATTTGCCCGCCAAGACTGCCTGGGAACACAAGTCATTCCCACGCCTCGCTGGTAGTCCGCCAGAAAGTGTTTTCACAAAGTTTCTGCGAAGTAACGGAATCTCTAGCCCAGCCGCCCCTTCTGGCCCCTCTGGGCATGTCGCTCCCGCTCTTACGACAATGTCGGCGTCTGGAAAGCATCCACTCGACTCCCCCACACCCGTGGGTTTAACCCTTTCAAGCTCAGCAGAACTCGCCTGTCACTGGGCCAAACGGGTGACGAGAGATGCTGCGTGGGAAGTCTGCGTGTGAAGGAATAGCAACTTTTCACCGCATGCAATTAGAGAGGAAAATCGAATTACTCAGAGTAAGATAGAAATATGAGAGGGGGCTCATGCCGCCTCTCAGCTCTTAGTCCACCACAAAGTACAGACCTCAAGTCTCACCCGCTAGGGAAACAACTGAAGTTCTCCACCAGAAGAGGACCAGAAGATGAAGAAAGGAAAGAATCACAACTAATTTCCACGAAACCTCGGTACAGGAGCCAATCAGCGCCTCAAAATCTCTCTTGTATGAAAAAGAAGACTTTAGACTAGGGAGGCGAGGTTCTCATGGTAGGCATGACCATGTTTTGGCAAAAATCGTCTACCTGGATGGGACTTGTCCTTCATTTACAGAGAATTCTAATCTTTCCTGGACGACCATTTCCAATTTCTGAAAGAAGGCTGATAAGCTTCCCAGACAGTCATGTCCATGAAATACATGTTTTTGCCTCTCGTTAATAGAACTTGGCGACTACCTGGCGTCAGGGGGGTTTACAGTCTTGCCTTCACTAAACATGCATACCAGCCAGTCTATCCGTATCGTCCCAGTTTCTAACATGAGAATTCACAGAGTTTTATGACATTCCCACCATTTGCACAAAATATCAATTTACAGCAGTCTCTCTTAAATGGCTTCTTCCACCCACTTTGGACGATCCGGCCGCCTTCGTGATGGTCTGCTGCCTGGCCCAGGTAAAATATTTTGTGAACTGGTGCCCTTCTGTCTGATTCTAAGTGGAAGGAGGAGAGGGCTTTGGCAAGAAGTTCCTCTGCAGGTAAGATCCACTGAGCGCTGCTTCCCAGAATCACTCACACGGCCAGATCACTGCACTCAGCATTTATGGCCCCAAATTCATCTCTTTCCCTGTTCTCCGTCGCCTCCACTATGGCCCATTGGGTACAAGTTCCCTAAAGGTAATCGCAGTTACAAGAACATTCTGCCATTATTTCCACATGTAAGAAAGTCATAAGCCACACAAACCAGACGTAGTACTGGGGAACACCGAGATCATGTCTTAAAATATGAATGTTAATCTGACTGACTATGTTGTTAAAGTTATAAAGTGGCATGCCACCTCTCACTACCTCCCTGTTACCCAGTAATTTCTGCATAGGGAGTGCTACACTTCAATAAACAGGTTAGTGTGACATGGCGCGGAAGAAATTGTAACACTTTAACTGGGTCTTCAAGAACGACATGCCACACCATGACACCTTTGCCATCCAAAAGCCAAAAAAATACCACACCCTGTCTTGACCTCATTCAACCACGGGTACTACACACACTCATTGCTGCAAGTCTGAAAAAATTCTTTTGCCAACCTAAAACCAAATCATACCACACCCTGTCCTGACCTCATTCAACCAGGGGTCTTACACACACTCACTGCTGCATGCCTGCAAAAGTTTTATAATTTTTTTGGGTGGTAGAATTGTTTCTGTGGACCCTCAGGTCTTTGACATAGACCCCTGACTGTAAATACAGTGGCTGAAATGTTAAAAGGACATGCAGACATTTAATTAGCCCATTTACACTGAAGCTGAAGTCAGAGATGATGGGTTTCCCTAACCACAATATAATATCGTTGAGCATTGACCTCAGATTTTTTGTTACCCTTGTCCAAGCATTCAGTGATTCAATCTTCCATAGAGACATATAACATAACAAATTCTATCCAAGCATTCAGCAACTGCAGGCAAGTCAAGTGTGTGTTGTAACATGTCATCTGTTACCCTATTTCATATTAAGGTGTCTTTCTGTTATTTTAGTACAATAGTGTTAACACAAGCAAGCCTGGGTGGCCGAGCGGTTCTGGGCGCTACAGTCTGGAGTCGCGCGACCGCTACGGTCGCAGGTTCGAATCCTGCCTCGGGCATGGATGTGTGTGATGTCTTTAGGTTAGTTAGGTTTAAGTAGTTCTAAGTTCTACGGGGTATGATGACTTCAGAAGTTAAGTCCCATAGTGCTCAGAGCCATTTGAACCATTTTTCTGTTAGCACAAAATAAACAACATTTAAATGACGTGTGAAACAAAATGAGACTTTACACAAATGACAAACACAAAATAAAAACACGAGTCAGTTTCAGAAAGTGGTTTGAATAATAGTGTATTCGTTGTGTGTGATTTTAGATGAGAGTGACTTTGTATCCCAGAACACATCTGAAAATGGTGTTGTCTGTCATGACAAATATAATAGGAACGAAAAGTGAGAAATTACATTTAACCTAATAAAATAAATACAGCAAAGCACACATAAACAAGAATTAAAAAGAACACAAACATATTTTAAGACTTCTACTGCTCCATTCTCCAGGGTCTAGAGTGTCCAAAAATTAACTTAACATTAGTCACATGAACAAACACAGCACAAAAAACTCACGAGGTGTGTAACAGATTGGAGGTGGCAAATGCTTTCACTCTCTGTTGGCACGAGTGACAGTGGGACTCTGAGCATGCCTCTGTTGCCCTTGAGCTGCGCCAGTGTAATCACGTCAGCCAGTGGCCTGCCCTGTCGCTTCAGGGTGGCAGCTGACAGCTGCTGGTGTGGTCATGCGGTGACGTCACGTTAGCGGGTCGCTCTGCTGTGACGCCACGCCAGCAGCTGAGCGTGAGGTTGCACTACAGCGCGCCAGCCGCGTTGTGGTACGTGCCGCTTGCTGCGCGCAGCCACGTCCTGCCACGGGTCTGCTCCTCGCGCGCCGTTTGGAACGCTGTAGTCCTCTGCACATTCCTTGGCAGCATATTGTAGTGCCGTGCTTTTACAATCAATGTTTACAAAAACACATACATATAAAATCATTAAAAATATGAACTGCCTGTATTAGAAACTTCGCAGTATGGCTAATGCCAAAAAACGTGCGTTACTGCTTTCTTTCATTTAAACGATGTTACTACTAAGGTTCTTTTGAAAAAACTGCAATAACATTGACAATTAATCGCTTATCTAAAAGACTAATAATTCTATTATTATTATCTAAAGAGTAATTATTATCTATTATTATTATCTAGAAGACTAATAATTCTCTAGTGGTGAAGTCGTGTTGCTGTAGTGTAAGCCAGTGTTTTGTTACTTTCCCAACATCACTCATGTACCCTAATGGGCTAAGTCGGCACAGTCTCCACGTCATGCAACGTTTACTTAAAATTGCTACACCACGAAGATGACGTGCTACAGACGCGAAAATTAACTGACAGGAAGAAGATGCTGTGATATGCAAATGATTAGCTTTTCATAGCATTCACACTAGGTTGGCGCCGGTGGCGACACCTACAACGTGCTGACATGAGGAAAGTTTCCAACAGATTTCTCATACACAAACAGCAGTTGACCGGCGTTGCCTGGTGAAACGTTGTTGTGATGCCTCGTGTAAGGAGGAGAAATGCGTATCATCACGTTTCCAACTTTGATAAAGGACTGTAGCCTATCGCGATGCGGTTTATCGTATCGCGACATTGCTGCTCGTGTTGGCCGCGATCCAATGACTATTAGCAGAATATGGAATCGGTGGGTTCAGGAAGGTAATATGGAACGCCGTGTTGGATCTCAACGACCTCGTATCACTAGCAGGAGAGATGACAGGCATCTTATCCGCATGGCTGTAACGGATCGTGCAGCCACGTCGCGATCCCTGAGTCAACAGATGGGGACGTTTGCAAGACAACAATCATCTGCACGAACAATTCGACGACGTTTGCAGCAGCATGGACTATCAGCTCGGCGACCATGGCTGCGGCTACCCTTGACGCTACATCACACACAGGAGCACCTGCGATGGTGTTCTCAACGACGAACCTGGGTGCACGAATGGCAAAACGTCATTTTTTCGGATGAATCGAGGTTCTGTTTACAGCATAATGATGGTCGCATCCGTGTTTGGCGACATCGCGGTGAACGCACATTGGAAGCGTGTATTCGTCATCGCCATACTGGCGTATCACCCAGCGTGATGGTATGGGTTGCCATTGGGCTAGTGGTCAGACGTCTCGGTCACCTCTTGTTCGCATTGCCAGCACTTTGAATTGTGGACGTTACGTTTCAGATGTGTTACGATCCATGGCTCTACCCTTCATTCGATCCCTGCGAAACCCTACATTTCAGCAGGATAATCCACGACCGCATGTTGCATGTCCTGTACGGGCCTTTCTGGATACAGAAAATGTTCGACTGCTGCCCTGGCCAGCACATTCTCCAGATCCCTCACCAGTTGAAAACGTCTGGTCAATGGTGGCCGAGCAACTGGCTCGTCACAATACGCCAGTCACTACCTTTGATGAACTGTGAAATTGTGTTGAAGCTGCATGGGCAGCTGTACCTGTACACGCCATCCAAGCTCCGTTTGACTCAATTCCCAGGATTATCAAGGCCGTTATTACGGCCAGAGGTGGTTGTTCTGGGTTCTGATTTCTCAGGATGTATGCACACAAATTGCGTGAAAATGTAATCACATGTCAGTTCTAGTATAATATATTTGTCCAATGAATACCCATTTATCATCTGCCTTTCTTCTTGGTGTAGCAATTTTAATGGCCAGAAGTGTATGTCCTACAATTTACCACGTCTAGCTATCTCTAATCCTTTTCTACTTTAGGCTAATCTGGCTCGTATAAAAGATGTTAACTTATTGGATGGTGACAATGATGCGGATGTGTGGCGCGGAATCTGGGTCAAAAACCGCTCACCGCCATCTGTGCACTCCTTACTGTGCTGTCAGGATAGATCAGACATCGGCACGAATTCATCTTTCCCTCTAAAACTGACCAATAACTCTCAGATATCGACGTACAGGTATCATCAAATAACAGCTGCTGCAAAGACATAATATACTAGTCTTTTTTTTATAATTTGTAGTGCTTAAGGATTTGTGATTAACTTCCCCATTCGCCATTTCCTATCTACTCGTCTAGAAACGTACTACCGTGACTCGCACTCCACATGCTCACACCATGCAACACAAAACTTCGCCGATCCGCGCCTCTGGCGCTGGTGATACACAATCGAAATACTACAAGGGCCGACCGGGGTAGCCGAGCGGTTCTAGGAGCTACAGTCTGGAACCGCGAAACCGCTACGGTCGCAGGTTCGAATCCTGCCTCGGGCATGGATGTGTGTGATGTCCTTAGGTTATTTAGGTTTAAGTAGTTCTAAGTACCTCAGAAGTTAAGTCCCATAGTGGTCAGAGCCATTTGAACCATTTTTTTACTACAAGGCAACCATCATCGCACTACTGGCAATAACCCATAAGCTATAACCTCAGACGGAAAAGTACCACCAGCGATAAATATCGCAGCATAGGCGATTATCCGCGTGTGTAATCACATTCGGAAACCACCAGCGAGAGCACACCGCTCCACTGACGATGAACCTAATCGAACCACAGCAAGAAAAGAACCGTACTTGAACTTCAACACGACTCCGGCGGGGACCACCCATGGCCATCTGGCAAGATACCACCATCGGTGCCGGTGGTGTGATCGAAATCACGCCAAAATCCACTATTGGATCGCAAATCAACTTCTGTGGCACCACTAAAGCCTCCCTGCTCCGAATGGTGGAACAGACCGTGCATAGGCCCCACTGGCAATGCACACGGAAGAAACCAAACCATTACTACACTCCAAAATGAATTCTGAGAAGAATTGTGTCTCCGAGACTTGTGTAATTATTTCCGAATCAAACATGCAATTTTCACGTTGTTCCAACACATACCTTTGCTGTGGCGTGACAAGCTACTAATACAGCAATGCTCTAGTGTCAAACCACCCAGTTGTATCATGAACCCAGGAGGTCTCCGCCGAGCAATCGGCACATTCCTATCTACGAAATAATTTTCTATCCGTGAAACACGGGAGGATAGCAGTACGTCACAAATTTGCGGTAAATTATCAAAGTGCAAATGTTGGACAGAAAACTGCAAACGCCAAACTCATTGATCAGATGTCACAGGGTACGATCTCATCCTCTTACTATAATAATGAATCATCTAAACAGTGTAAGTGCAAGCAAATAAAGAACAATACACTAAGTGACTACATAAATTAATTGGAAGCAAATGATTCTTAACTGTACGAGTCTGCCTGTACCGATGTTTGTGCGCCTTTGTTATGGGTTGAGACCACACAGCGGCCGACTGTCAATTGCTATGCCGACTTCCGCTGCTGTTTCTGTTTGAGGGGTTATGTGGTCTGATTCCCACAACGTCATACAAGTGATCATGTTGCGGACTTCACCTACCAACTATCCATTATTCCTGATTTTCCCCGAGTTCCAAATCGGCTGCATGACGTTGTTAGAATTTTGCATTTCCCTCCTGTTGCTATTTCTGTTTTCGTGAAAGTTACCGCCTTACACTCCCGTCTGCTTCTATCATCCCACTTACGCTAATTATAAAATCCTGGACCTCGATATTGGTTTCTTCTCGTCCTGTTTATGACTGTGTTTTGCCAGTCATGATTTCTACCAGATATACCTTGCGCCGGCCGGTGTGGCCGTGCGGTTCTAGGCGCTTCAGTCTGGAACCGCGTGACCGCTACAGTCGCAGGTTCGAATCCTGCCTCGGGCATGGATGTGTGTGATGTCCTTAGATTAGTTAGGTTTAAGTAGTTCTAAGTTCTAGGGGACTGATGACCACAGATGTTAAGTCCCATAGTGCTCAGAGCCATATACCTTGCGAATTTCATTCATTATGTCACCTTCGGTCCCTCGCATTTTGTGCTTCCTTGACAAAGTCTAACTCCCGCAGAGCGCTTTTGAATGATTCTGTTGTGTTATTGAATTTTCCAATGAGCAGTTCCTGGTACATCAATGGCAGTTTCATGAAGCAGTGTAGCATTATCTCCTTATCAACATACGGTTGGTCCAGGTAACGGTTCTTGCTGACAAGCGTCTCGAAAAACTTGACCGGACTGCGGCACCCGATGCTTCGTAATCCTTCCCTAACATAACCTCTTTTTCATCCTTTCTTGGATGTCCTGTGACCAGTAGATCTATAAAAAAGTCTCTCCGAATATTCCGTGGCTGCGACAGTTTATTGCAAAGCTACGCATGTGTTTTGCTATCGAACGTTCCAGGTACCCACAAAAAAAAAGAAAATAAAAAGTGGTTCAAATGGATCTGAGCACTATGGGACTTAACTTCTGAGGTCATCAGTCCCCTAGAACGTAGAACTACTTAAATCCAGCTAACCTAAGGACATCACACACATCCGGCCGGCAGGTATCCACAGACAAATTCCAAGTTGTATACTAGTGACCATGGCTCGGGTAGTACCCTATCATGACTTAGGAAATAATAAATTGTGATTGTTTTTGTAAACCTGAAAATTTTGAATTGGAGAAAATGGTTTTAAGTCGAAATATTCATAATTTTGTGCCCCTGGACGTTCTCTAACTTCTGGTATACGTGTGCCCAAGATTTCATGGCCGACCGATCACTGGATGCTGTTGTGCCCTCGTCTCGTGTCATCAGAGTCACGTAGCAATGTTTCCGTACATTTGAGTCGCGTGTAATTGTGATGCGGCTCGGTACTTTCTGCACTTCGCGTCACAAAGTGCGTGCGCTTGGCCGAGCGCTGTACTCCGTAGTGGGTGCTCCTGCTGTTAATCGGCCTGTGGCGAGGATGCGGCTACTGGCTGAGTAACAAAATTTTGCCTTTGACATTCCTGGGGACCAACAAACTCACGGTGATATGCTGTTTCTTCGGGCTGAATTTCTACGCGAGCGACCAGTTTGCACTATTGTCTCATATTATCCACCACCTCATTCTGCTGGGTACAGAGATTCTAACATTTCTTCCTGTGTGTTTTCATCTACTCTCTGTCCCTATTTTTTCAAGAGCAGAAATAGCCTTCTTGGTTGCGATCAATCCGACTTTTGCCAGCACTGCCTGAGCTCGAACAATTTGGCCATTTTTTCGCGAATCTCGTCCTACTAATCTGGCTGTCCTAGCCTCACGTTTGGACTCTACCGCTCTCCTCGCATCCCACCTGATGTTTTCCTAATGTCTTCAACCTCTGCCCTTACACCCATAACTTCATTCCTGACTTGATTTACGTTTTCGACAAACTCATGCTCTCCTTTGAATTTCTTTCATTTCTTTCATGACTTCGTCCTGTATCTTTTCTTCCTTGTCTTATCGCTTCTAAATTTCCCTAATTTCAGCCGGCCAGAGTGGCCGAGCGGTTCTAGGCGCTACAGTCTGGAACCGCGCGACCACTACGGTCACAGGTTCGAATCCTGCCTCGGGCATGGATGTGTGTGATGTCCTTAGGTTTTTTAGGTTTAAGTAATTCTAAGTTCTAGGGGACTGATGACCTCAGAAGTTAAGTCCCATAGTGCTCAGAGCCATTTGAACCTAATTTCATTAGTGAGGATCTCCTGTCTTGGGTCTTCTTCCTGCCGTCTCTTTTCTTCCCTTTCCTTCCTCTCTTTTTCCTCCTCCTGTCGTTTCTTCTCTTCCTCTTGCTCAAACTGAATGAGCGATTCTAATTGCGTACTTTCAGTAAAGTACCCTGGAGTAGACGCACGAGACAGAACTGGACTGTGACGCCTTGCCCGCAAAATCGGATTGTTATTTTCCCTTACTGCACCTCTTTCCGTATTTCCAGAACCAACGTCACCTGCGACCACGGCATCGTTTTCACTTTCATTTCCTGAGTGAACTGAACCCTCATCATCGGAGTAGTCTGCATTTGACATTTGTGCCCTGTTAGCAGAGTGATTTAGATGAACTTCTTCCACCGTTCTAGCTTGTTCTGCATCAATGGCTGTCTCGTGATCCATTTTGGACGACATTAGTGCACAGCCTTTCTCACAGTACAAGTGAGTTTGCTTCTCCTAACCGTTCAAATCGATTGCTACTTCTGCAAGTTTCCGATTCTAAGGCATCGCGTGCCACAACTCTACTATGATCTCCCTTTGAAAAACGCTTAGAGTTATGCCTCATCCCATGTAACAAACCCTGCTCTAAAACATCGTACACATCCACATAATCAAATTTCTTCCACAAAAACTTGCACAACGCTGTTAGCAACAACGAAACATTAGACAAGAAGTGATGCAGAAGTTACTGACAGGACACAATGGGAAACAAAACCAAAAAAAAAAGATGAAAACGACACATACACTGAAATAAAATAGATACAACATGCTACAAACTGCAGAGATACAACGCATAACGCCAAACGCGAGTCTACATGTTCTCAATGCACCATAGTCAACACTGACAAAAACGAAAAACACGCTGTTCCAAGATAATACACTAACTACGTCACAAAAGTGCCAAGATTCGAGATCCTTGCCAAGGGACGCCAACTGCAAGCCGTCATTCCTTTAATCATAAATATATGCCTGAGTGAAGCTAAATGTTATTATCTTAACATAAAGAAAAATATTATCTTGCCAATAATCTTCAAATTGTGTGCTACTCACACGAGGTTTCTATATGAATTAGCGACTTTACTCATGGCACGTTTGTTGCCTAAGCCCGTGGTCGCCGGCCGGGGTGGCCGAGCGGTTCTAGGAGCTACAATCTGGAACCGCGCGACCGCTACGGTCGCTGGTTCGAATCGTGCCTCGGGCATGGATGTGTGTGATGTCCTTAGGTTAGTTAGGTTTAAGTAGTTCTAAGTTCTAGGGGACTGATGACCTCAGAGCCATTTGTACCATTTTTGAGCCCGTGGTCACTTGCAGAACCCAAATTAATAATCAAATTAACTAACTTCATGAGACTGAACCTTAGATTCCTGGTGTACCCATGTACCACCACAATAAAATAAAAATAGTAAATAGTAGAAGAGTATGAACAAGAACAGTGGATTATTTAAGTTTACAAAATAATAATAAGTTTTATTAATCTTTTTGTAAATACAACTATCTGATAAATCTTCCACAAAATGAGAAACACAAATCATAAAAGAAATTGTGCTTCATTGGCAAAGCATACATTGGGATGGAAGCTTTACAAATTCTCCCCTTAATTAATCCCTTTTATAACGACGCAATATGACTTTGTTTACTTGAATCCACTGTGGGGCCCAACTCAATTCAAGTGGAATCAGCTACGACTAAGTATACCGCAAACTATGGTTCACCTGGAAACAGGGAGCTATGAACGTCATTTAACAACCCTACGCTGGTGCAGTAATACTTTACCCTTTCACTTTGATTCAGGAGGCAGCAGAAAACGGCGCGGTGTAGGCAAAGAGCGGCGCGCTAGGACAGCAGTATGTTCTGGCGCGTCCACGAAAACTTGCAAACTATGCGGCCTGGCGTTCTGATTATCAGAATGCGAATAACTTCCCTATTAGAGCCCTGAACTCCCGGGAGATTTCAGTGTGAGGTACATCATTTCGCTGGTCTGGCCAAACGAATTTGACTCAGGCACGACGGTGCGTGCTGGATTTTTCAAACGTCAGACGACTGACTCAGGACGATTAACTTCACGATATGTAGTTACACTGTCAGTACAGTTGGAAACTGCCACTGGCTCTTAGTCCACCACAAAGTACAGACCACAAGGCTCACCCACTAGCGAAAGACCTGAAGTTCTCCACCAGGAGAGGACCAGAAGACGAAGAAAGCAAATATACACAACTAATTTCCACCAAGCATCAGTACGGGAGTCGAATTAGCAAAAGCGAAACCACCCCCACATTGCGAAAACCAGTCGAACTATCCTCTACTCAATGAATCTCCCACTTGACTGTTCTGTTGGCCTGATAGCCAATCCAGACAAAGCACCGAGGTTCCTACGCTGGGGGATCAAGCCTCAGCTTTGCATATCCTGAGAGGAGCCAATCAGCGCCTCCAAATCTCTCTTGTATCAAAAAGAAGATTTTAGACTAGGGAGGTAAGGTTCTCATGGTAGGCATGGCCATGTTTTGGCAAAAATCGTCTACCTAGATGGGACCGCAGTCCCTCATTTATGGAGAGATCTAATTTTACCTGGCCGACCATTTCCAATTTCTGAAAGAAGGCTGTTAAGCTTCGCAGACAGTCGTGCCCATGAAATACAGGGTGAGTCACCAACTATTGCCACCAACATTAACTCCGAAAGTGTGATAGGAACTGAAAAGTTTGTGGCTCAAAAGTTGCATGGAACAATGGGGACCATAATATGATGCTGGTTTTTTGTTGCTAGGGGGGGTCGCTTCAGAGATATGAAGGTCGACTTTCTTTTTTAAATGGGATGCTATAGTTTGGTACTTATTTTCTGATAGCGGCTATCGAGACGAATCCAATGATGTGTAACAGTAAGGTCTTTGAATATCAGTGAATATCAAACAGGCATGAACGTCAATTTACAGAAGGTGTTCGAAATGATGACCATTGGCATCAATGCAGTGCTGCAATATTCTTATCATGGATTGAGTGGTATTCCTAATCACTTTGGCACTTATCTAAGCACATTCTCTGACAATTCTCTCTCGCATATCTTCAGGTGTAGTTGGAATGTATTTATGCCTTTTATGAACCCCCCCACAAGAAAAAATCCAGAGGTGTCAAGTCTGGTGAACGAGCCAGCCACAACACAACCCCTTCGCATCCAATCCAACGATTTTGAAATTGCCTCTGCATTTCTAACCATCAACGAAAAATGTGCGGGACACCCATCATGTTGATACTGAGAGAGGACAAGTTACCCTCTCACTTATTTTTCATATATGGAAAATTATTAAAGATTTTGTTACAACCTTACACACCTTGAGCGAGACTCTAGAAAGTTAACGGCCTCAGCAGACGTTGATGGAGCCTGGTAGGGCGATAAAAGGATGAGGTATTTTTATGGTTCTTAGTTTGTAGAAACGGCATGTTGGAAGTTGAAAGCAATTGGTGGTGAGCCCATCTCTCGGTAAATCTTGCCGAACAGGCCCACAGCCGTACAGGGCAGACAGAGCAGCCCCTAGCCGAGACAGGTCTCCAGCAGGACAATGCCACTATACCTGCATTGGCGCCAGCCGAAGGCTGGGCTGGGGGCGACAGACTGAAGGGACGTGTCTACACAGTGGAGTCATAAGCCAGGCATTGTGCGCAGAGCCACAAGTAATAGAAATTCACAAGTTTTCTTGTTCGCCGATACTGCAAATAGGCCTGTGACTCACTTCCACCTTGGTTCTATAAGAAACTCTGGCATCTGAGAAACGTTTAGAGATATAATCTTTATTACACCTGATAGCTAGGACTAACATGCTCCAAGGCACAGGCGATTTAGATAAAGATCTTTAAGATTCTATCTGTTCGCTTGTTGCCGCGGGAAGCAACGCGACCTCAGAGAAAAACATCTTCTCCCTCCGTGAAAACTTAAAAAAAAAAAAAAAAACAGTAATTGGTGGTTTCTTTTTTTCCAGGGACACAGGTTTCTTAACTCTTGCACTGGTTCGACATGAGTTGCTGTCGTGTAGGAGGGGAGTTTTAGCGCCTCTAAAGCCCTGTGACTGGCTCAGGACGGGGTGAAGGCAGTGTCGTTCGTGCACTTTGGGGGAAAACGGATTTTTTTCTATCTGGAGAGGTGCGAGGCACTTGGGTTCTGGACTTTGGTCTGGAAGTGATTTTCTGGTCGAAGCTCTGGCATGTGTGGTTGGTGCCTGGAACCTGTCCTGAGACTGACTTCAGTTGCAAGTAGTTAGACTGTACCGACAGTGTGACTTCAAACGCCTCGGACTACTCGTTTGCTGAGGGCACACTTATTCGTTTCTGGGTTACCAGTCTTGACGTTTGGTTTCCTTGTGCGCTCTGTCGTATAAGTGAGCCAAACTGGTCCATGGTACGACCAGCGAACTGGTGTATCACACACTGAAATCTACTGCGATTTCAGGGTTCTGGTAGAGAGTAAACTGCGATCTGTCTGCCTGATCGCTAGACCGTGAGATTTTTGCAATTCGTTCGTGGCCGCGATCGACTCACAGGTGCCGCCTTACGCCTCGCCTCCGCCGCACACATCTCGCCAGCTGCAAGTTACATCGCTGCACGAAGCAAACAGGGTAACGTAGTGCTGCTCTGGCCTTGCCAGGGCGTACAGATCTCAACAGCCGCTTGCTCTCAGCTGCACCTATATAGACTTCTGTAGATTATCAATCAAAGTCTGCTCAGCATCAGATAAATTCAGATTGCGTTATCCACGTTTTTAGGGCCAGAGTACTTGACTCACTTCTGCTACCCAGAATCCTTGTCCATTGTTCTCTTAACTCAACTGTTAGTTGTTTACTGTATTCAATCAAAGACTATAATTTATGTCTGTTTTTCTTTTAAAAATAAATGTTGTTAGTAGATTCTACTATATTCTCAATCATTTTATATAGCCAGCACCACGGGTTAACTTGCATTGTAGCGTCCCATGCCAGGATAACTTCCACTGTGGCGTCCCATGCCAGGTTAACTTTCAATACCACATTCTGTTCCTTGTTCCTAAAGGTATTTCTTGCAATAACAGACCTTCTTGCAGGAACGTGGTGTACTTCCTACCATTAAGATTTCCTTCGATGGAATAGGGGCCTATAAATCTGTCCTCCACAAACCCACACCATACATTCACCGACCACGGTTTTTCGTGTGCAACTTGCCGCAGCGAACGTGGATTTTCAGTTGCCCAATAATGAATGTTATGCAAATTAACATTTCCATGGTTCGTGAATGTAACCTCGTCAGTAAATAAAATCAAATTAATAAATGCATCTGAAGTTGAGCTCATCGGCAGAATTCAGTGCGGTGCATACAATCCGTACCAGTTAATTCTTGGTGGAGACTAATATGGTAAGAACACGAACAACACTACTCTCTCTCATGCCAGATTCTCTTGCGATTTGATGTGAACTAACACAAGGATCTCGAACCAAGTGGCAAGAGTATCAATTTCCGTTTCCTCGTTAGTAACTTTTCTTTGCAGGATATGTTTCCGATGCGTTGAAGATCCAGTTGTTCTCAACTTATCATACACATACTTAAATGTACGACGTGTAGGGTGAGTTCGTTGAGAATATCTTTCAGCATGTAAGTCTCTAGCTCGCACTGAATTTCGTTGGCATTCTCCGCAAGTGAGATGCATATCGACATGTTCTTCGAAGGAATACATCATTCACACTCGCTTGATTCGACGATACTAGTCTTACTGTTCCTATTAGTGTTGTATTGCGAAACCTTCGAATGGTATTTACATGTCAATGGCACGTTAGATGGATACGCCGTATTTGGCGAATATTTACTATTTGCATGATATACGAGACAGAATTGCCAGAACATGTGCTTTGTTAAGTGCCGAAATGATAAGAAATACCATTCAAGTCATGATAAGAATATTGCAGCACTGCATTGATACCAATGATCATCACTTCGCACATCTTCTTTAAGTGGAAGTTCATGCCACCTTTTTGATATTCGTTGACCTTCAAAGACCCTACTGTTACACATCATTGCATTCGTCTCGATAGCCGCTATCAGAAAATAAGTACCAAACTATAGCAGCCCACTTAAAAAAAAAGTTGACCTTCATATCTCTGAAGCGACCCCACCTAGCAACAAAAAATCAGCATCATATTATGGCCCCCGATGTCCCATGCAACTTTTGAGCCACAAACTTTTCAGTTCCTATCACACTTTCGGAGTTAATGTTGGTGGCAATAGTTAGTGACTCACGCTGTATTTCATGGGCACGATTGTCTGCGAAGCATAACAGCCTTCTTTCAGAAATTGGAAATGGTCGGCCAGGTAAAATTAGATCTCTCCATAAATGAGGGACTGCGGTCCCATCTAGATAGGAGATTTTTGCCAAAACATGGCCATGCCCACCATTAGAACCTTGCCTCCCTAGTCTAAAATCTCCTTTTTGATACAAGATAGATTTGGAGGCGCTGATTGGCTCCTCTCAGGATATGCAAAGTTGAGGCTTGATCCCCCAGCGTGGGAACCTCGGTGCTTTGGAACCAGCGCCCTTTTCTCTGACCCTAAGTGGAAGGAGGAGGGGGTATTGGCCAGAAGTCCCTTTGCAGGTAAGATCTACAAAGTACTGCTTCCCAGAATCACTCACATGGCCAGATTGCTGCTCTCAGAATTTATGTCTCCCAATTCAGCTCTCTCCCGATTCTCTGTCGCCTCCACTATGGCCCATTGGGTGCAAGTACTCTACACGTTACACATACAATTATAAGAACATTCTGCCCACAATTTCCCCACGTAGAGAAGTCGTAAACCACCCAAACCAGATGTAATACTGGGGAATACCGAGATCATGACCTAAAATATGTACTATTAAAAACAGTCTTACAATTTATTTAGTACGGTGGCCGGTTTCGACCACTACTGTGGTCAACTTCAGACCTACAAGTCGTATACAAAGCTTTAATTGGAGGGCTACATACATTAAATAAATACATAAAGTTACAAAGCTATAAAACGATGAATTATCAATGAGTAAGAACCTTCTTCTGCTAGAGAATCGCCGGCCCGTGTGACCGTGCGGTTCTAGGCGCTTCAGTCTGGAACCGCGTGACCGCTACGGCCGCAGGTTCGAATCCTGCCTCGGGCATGGATGTGTGTGATGTCCTTAGGTTAGTTAGGTTTAAGTAGTTCTAAGTTCTAGGGGACTGATGACCACAGATGTTAAGTCCCATAGTGCTCAGAGCAATTTGATTTTGCTAGAGAATCACTACTGGAGAAAGCAGTGCACGTCTTACTATATATAATGGAGGCTCCGCCCACTTCTGACGGTATGATGTCATTACTAACCAATGAGTTATAAGTCGACTAACAATGTAAAATTTCTTAGTTAAAAGAACATTGTCAAGAAATAAAAATAAACACACACTGAAGTTAGCTTATTTAACAGCTATTGTGAATTAAGAAGCGATAAAAATATTTAAACATGTAGGATAAATGAACTTCGTTTTGACAAAACATTGAAACGATCGTTTCAATAAAGACATGCTGCTGCTCAATAGCACATCGTTTGACGTGACAGTCTTTTCCATTCCACTTTCGCAACAACTTCGTTTGAAAGAAACCTGCTGCCACATCTTTGCACTGGCGTTTATCTTCACCATGGCAACCACTAGTTCGCCTACCGACTTTACAACAACTTCAGTGGAAAGAAGCCTGCTGCCTCATCTTTGGAAAGGCGTCCAACTTCACCATGGCAACCAGTGGTTCCAAATGGTTCACTAACAGGCCTTGACAGGGCAACTCATGTTCTGTCAAAACGAAGTTCATTTATCCTACATGTTCAAATGTTTTTAACGCTTCTTAATTCACAATAGCTGTTAAATAAGCTAAATTTAGTGTGTGGTAATTTTTATTTCTTGACAATGTTCTTTTAACTAAGAAATTTTACATTGTTATTCGACTTATAACTTATTGGTTAGTAATGACATCATACCGTCAGAAGTGGGCGGAGCCTGCATTATATATAGTAAGGCGTGCACTGGTTTCTCAATTAGTGATTCTCTAGCAGAAGGAGGTTCTTACTCATTGGTAATTCATAGTTTTATAGCTTTATAACTTTATGTATTTTCTTTAATGTATGTAACCCGCTAATTAAAGCTTTGTATACGACTTGTAAGTCTGAAGATGACCACAGTAGTGGTCGAAACCGGTCATCGTACTAAATAAATTGTGATCAAGACTGTTTTTAATAGTAAATATTTGTAACTTATTGATCACTGTCACTCCCATAATGTATTCAAAAGTAACCTAAAATATGAATGTTAATCTGACTAACAATGTTGTTAAAGTTGGAGAGTGACGTGCCACCTCTCTCTTAAATCAAAATCTGACTGACTGAGCTCTGAAGTTAAGTTCAAACATGAGAGTTGGCCTACCCTCACACAAATCACAGCATTACACTCACCATTATGCAGCAGCTCAGAATTCTCCACTGATGAAAACAAGTCTCACTACATGTACATATACATCTACACTATGTGATCAAAAGTATCCGGACACCCCCGAAAACATACGTCTTTCATATTAGGTGCATTGTGCTGCCACCTATTTCCAGGTACTCTACATCAGTGAAATCAGTAGTCATTAGACATCGTGAGAGAGCAGTATAGGGCGCTCCGTGGAACTCACGGACTTCGAATGTGGTCAGGTGTTTGGGTGTCACTTGTGTCGTGCATCTGTACGCGAGATTTCCACACTCCTAAATGCTGTTTCCGATGTGATAGTGAAGTGGAAAAGTGAAGGGGCACGTACAGCACAAAAGCGTACAGGTCGAACTCGTCTGTTGACTGTCAGAGACTGCCGACAGTTGAAGAGGGCCGTAATGTGTAAAAGGCAGACATCTATCCAGACCATCACACAGGAATTCCAAACTGCATCAGGCTCCATTGCAAGTTCTATGACGGTTAGGCGTGAGGTGAGAAAACTTGGATTTCATGATCAAGCAGCTGCTCATAAGCCACACATCACGCCGGTAAATGCCAAACTAAGACTCGCTTGGTGTAAGGAGCGAAAACATTGGACGATTGAACAGTGGAAAAACGTTGTGTGGAGTGACGAATCACGGTACACAATGTGGCGATCCGATGGCAGGGTGTGGGTATTGCGAATGCCCGCTGAACGACATCTGCCAGCGTGTGTAGTTGTAACGTCCCCTTAGAACAATTGTACACGACTGTGCTTAACCTGACACACAATATTATTTAGCGCAACGTAATCTGACTATCAAAGATCCCTGCAAAAGAATGGCCCTGACTAACATTAACCTATACCTTTCACAAATCACTTACCTCACAAAAATCTCCGTTACTCGAACTACTGCAACACGGCGAGCGCCACTACTGCCAGCTAAATAAAAGATTCAAACTACTGAAGGCACTAACTACTGATAGAGATAGTTAGCAAATGAAAGATTTTAATAGAGAACAAACACTGTATTTACCTTAATATCATCAAAAGTCATAATATATGTAATTTCAAAACTCCACCATCTCTCTCCTCACATCCACCACTGCTGGCGGCTCACCTCTAACTGCGCAACGCTACGCGCTGTTCACATCCAGCTGCCCAACACTACAATGGCAGACAACAATGCAAACTAGCCACATACTGCACACAGCACAGCCAGTGATTTTCATACAGAGCGCTACGTAACGTTGCCAATAAGAAAACATAAACAGCCTACTTACATAGTGCCAACAGCAAAATTCGGAGGCGGTAGTGTTATGGTGTGGTCGTGTTTTTAATGGAGGGGGCTTACACCCCTTGTTGTTTTGTGTGGCACTATCACAGCGCAGACCTACGTTAATGTTTTAACCACCATCTTGCTTCCCACTGTTGAAGAGTAATTCGGGAACGGCGATTGCATAATTCAACACGATCGAGCACCTGCTCATAATGCATGACCTGTGGCGGAGTGGTTGCACGACAATAACATCCCTGTAATGGACTTGCCTGCACAGAGTCATGACCTGAATCCTATAGAATACCTTTGGGATGTTTTGGATCGCCAGCTTCGTGCCAGGCTTCACCGACCGACGTCGATACCTCTCCTGAGTGCAGCACTCCGTGAAGAATGGGCTGCCATTCCCCAAGAAACCTTCCAGCACATGACTGAAAGTATGCCTGCGAGAGTGGAAGCTGTCATCAAGCCTAAGGGTGTGCCAATACCATATTGAATTTCAGCATTACCAATGGAAGGCGCCACGAACTTGTAAGTCATTTTCAGCCAGGTGTCCGGATATTTTGCTCACATAGTTTATATTATGCAAGTCACTGTGAAATGCATGGCATACGCTACTTCATATTGCACTAGTTTGTATGGCCTCTTTAAGTTCAGTTTATGTATGCAGTGCTGGAGTCATCATTTAAAACCGGTTCTTGAAACCTTGCAAGCAGTCTTTCTTGGGATAATTTGCGTCTATCTTCAAGAGCCTGTCATTTCAGCTTCTGCAGCATTTCTGTGATACTCTTCCATGTAGCAAACAAACTCTTGACCATTAGTGCTCCTCGGCTCTGTAGTATACATTCATTATGTCCTGTTAGATATAGTTGCTGAGGGTTCCACACACTTGAGCAATATTCTAAGTTGGGTCACACAAGTGATTTGTAAGCAATCTCCTTTGTGGACTGATTGCATTTTCCCTAGTGGAAACTATACGAGATATGTTCTCTGCAGCCGGCCGGCCGGTTCTAGGCGCTACAGTCTCGAACCGCGCGACTGCTACGGTCGCAGGTTCGAATCCTGCCTCGGGCATGGATGTGTGTAATGTCCTTAGGTTAGTTAGGTTTCAGTAGTTCTAAGTTCTAGGGGACTGATGACCTCAGATGTTAAGTCCCATAGTGCTATGAGCCATTTGAACCATTTTTTTTTTTTTGTTCTCTGCAAATTAATAAAAACGCCGAAATTGTTACGACTGAAACAAACTTTTATGATAGAATCGTAGCAATGATTAACAATAAATAAACTGTAAGAAAATTTATAGTGATCAAGCGGACAACATAGAACTGAGTATGTTTCCTGGAATGAGTTTCACATTCCTTTTGATGATCAATGAAGTTTTTTTATTTGAGAAAGCGTATTTGAAATTTGATCCGTGTATTCATTTGTGGCAATAAGTATTTGACTTCGAACAACTCTGTAACGATTTTGTCTGCATACCTCCGCACAGTAGACCAAAATCATTCAGCTGCACAAAGAGCATGTGGTCACCGAGAAGGACACGAAAAAAGTGATCACTGATTTATACAGAGTATTACACGAGTAAGCTACATGTTTGCCTTACCATTATAATGGTACCTGACGTAAATAATTTCAGATGAATCGCAAACGTCAGAAAAATCCTTAAACTGATATTGTTATATGATTCATTCGCATAAAAATGTTGTTTCAGAGTCATTTTAATTCGTGAAAGTGTTATTTTATAAACTTAAATCCATTAGATTGTTTCATTTGAGTTTGTGTCCGCCCCCGATAGCTGAGTGGTCAGCGCGACAGAATGTAAATGCTAAGAGCCCGGGTTCGATTCCCGGCTGGGTTGGAGATTTTCCCCGCTCAGGGACTGGGTGTTGTGTTGTCCTACTCATCATCACCTCCTCCCCATCGACGCACAAGTCGCCGAAGTGGCGTCAAACCGAAAGACTTGCACCCGGCGAACGGTCTACCCAACAGGCCTTAGTCACACGACAGTTACATTTGAGTTTGTGTGAAGGTACATGTTTCCTATATACATCCATAATGTAAAATAAACTTTGCGGTTTGAATTGCAATGTTGTTGTTGTGATCTTCACTCCTGAGACTGGTTTGATGCAGCTCTCCATGCTACTCTATCCTGCGCAAGTTTCTTCATCTCCCAGTACCTACTGCAGCCTACATCCTTCTGAATCTGCTTAGTGTACTCATCTCTTAGTCTCCCTCTACGATTTTTACCCTCCACCCTGCCCTCCAGTACTAAATTGGTGATCCCTTGATGCCTCAGAACATGTCCTACTAACCGGTCCCTTCTTCTTGTCAAGTTGTGCCACAAACTCCTCTTCTCCCCAATTCTATTCACTACCTCCTCATTAGTTATGTAATCTACCCATCTAATCTTCAGCATTCTTCTGTAGCACCACATTTCGAAAGCTTCTATTCTCTTCTTGTCTAAACTATTTATCGACCACGTTTCACTTCCATACATGGATACACTCCATACAAATACTTTCAGAAACGACTTCCTAACACGTAAATCAATACTCGATGTTAACAAATTTCTCTTCTTCTGAAACGCTTTCCTTGCCATTGCCAGTCTACATTTTATATCCTCTCTACTTCGACCATCATCAGTTATTTTGCTCCCCAAATAGCAAAACTCCTTTACTACTTTAAATGTCTCATTTCCTAATCTAATTCTCTCAGCATCACCCGACTTAATTCGACTACATTCCATTATCCTTGTTTGCTTTTGTTGACATTCATCTTATACTCTCCTTTCAAGACACTGTCCATTCCGTTCAACTGCTCTTCCAGCTCCTTTGCTGTCTCTGACAGAATTACAATGTCATCAGCGAACCTCAAAGTTTTTATTTCTTCTCCATGGATTTTAATACCTACTCAGAACTTTTCTTTTGTTTCCTTTACTGCTTGCTCAATATACAGATTGATAACATCGGGGAGAGGCTACAACCCTGTCTCACTCCCTTCCCAACCACTGCTTCCCTTTCATGTCCCTCGACTCTTATAACTACCATCTGGTTTCTGTACAAATTGTAAACAGCCTTTCGCTCCCTGTATTTTACCCCTGCCACCTTCAGAATTTGAAAGAGAGTATTCCAGTCAATATGGTCAAAAGCTTTCTCTAAGTCTACAAATGCTAGAAATGTAGGTTTGCCTTTCCTTAATCTTTCTTCTAAGATAAGTCGTAGGGTTAGTATTGCCTCGCGTGTTCCAATATTTCTACGAAATCCAAACTAATCTTCCCCGAGGTCGGCTTCTACCAGTTTTTCCATTCGTCTGTAAATAATTCGCATTAGTATTTTGCAGCTGTGACTTATTGAACTGATAGTTCGGTAATTTTCACATCTGTCAACACCTGCATTCTTTGGGATTGGAATTATTATGTTCTTCTTGAAGTCTGAGGGAATTTCGCCTGTCTCATACATCTTGCTCACCAGATGGTAGAGTTTTGTTCAAATGGTTCAAATGGCTCTGAGCACGATGGGACTTAACTTCTGAGGTCATCAGTCCCCTAGAACTTAGAACTACTTAAACCTAACTAACCTAAGGACATCACACACATCCATGCCCGAGGCAGGATTCGAACCTGCGACCGTAGCAGTCGCGCGGTTCCAGACTGTAGCGCCTAGAACCGCTCGGCCACTGCGGCCGGCATAGAGTTTTGTCAGGACTGGCTCTCCCAAGGCTGTCAGTAGTTCTAATGGAATGTTGTCTACTCCCGGGGCCTTGTTTCGACTTAGGTCTTTCAGTGCTCTGTCAAACTCTTCACGCAGTATCATATCTCCCATTTCATCTTCATCTACATCCTCTTCCATTTCCATGATACTGTCCTCACGAACATCGCCCCTGTATAGACCCTCTATATACTTCTTCCACCTTTCTGCTTTCCCTTCTTTGCTTTGAACTGGGTTTCCATCTGAGCTCTTGATATTCATGCAAGTGGTCCTCTTTTCTCCAAAGGTCTCTTTAATTTTCCTGTAGGCAGTATCTATCTTACCCCTCGTGAAATAAGCCTCTACATCCTTACATTTGTCCTCTAGCCATCCCTGCTTAGCCATTTTGCACTTCCTGTCGATCTCATTTTTGAGACGTTTGTATTCCTTTTTGCCTGCTTCATTTACTGCATTTTTATATTTTCTCCTTTCATCAATTAAATTCAATATTTCTTCTGTTACCCAAGGATTTCTACTAGCCCTCGTCTTTTTACCTACTTGATCCTCTGCTGCCTTCACTACTTCATCCCTCAAAGCTACCCATTCTTCTTCTACTGTATTTCTTTCCCCCATTCCTGTCAATTGTTCCCTTATGCTCTCCCTGAAACTCTGTACAACCTCTGGTTCTTTCAGTTTATCCAGGTCCCATCTCCTTAAATTCCCACCTTTTTGCAGTTTCTTCAGTTTTAATCTGCAGTTCATAACCAATAGATTGTGGTCAGAGTCCACATCTGCCCCTGGAAATGTCTTACAATTTAAAACCTGGTTCCTAAATCTCTGTCTTACCATTATATAATCTATATGAAACCTTCTAGTATCTCCAGGGTTCTTTCATGTATACAACCTTCTTTCATGATTCTTGAACCAAGTGTTAGGTATGATTAAGTTATCCTCTGTGCAAAATTCTACCAGGCGACTTCCTCTTTCATTTCTTAGCCCCAGTCCATATTGACCTACTACGTTTCCTTCTTTTCCTTTTCCTACTCTCGAATTCCAGTCATCCATGACTATTAAATTTTCGTCTCCCTTCACTACCTGAATAATTTCTTTTATCTCATCATACATTTCATCAATTTCTTCATCATCTACAGAGCTAGTTGGCATATAAACTTGTACTACTGTAGTAGGCGTAGGCTTCGTGTCTATCTTGGCCACAATAATGCCTTCACTTTGCTGTTTGTAGTAGCTTAACCGCACTCCTATTTTTTTTAATTCTTTATTAAACCTTCTCCTGCATTACCCCTATTTGATTTTGTATTTAGAACCCTGTATTCACCTGACCAAAAGTCTTGTTCCTCCTGCCACCGAACTTCACTAGTTCCCACTATATCTAACTTCAACCTATCCATTTCCCTTTTTAAATTTTCTAACCTACCTGCCCGTTTAAGGGATCTGACATTCCACGCTCCGATCCATAGAACGCCAGTTTTCTTTCTCCTGATGACGACGTCCTCCTGAGTAGTCCCCGCCCGGAGATTCGACTGTGGGACTATTTTACCTCCGGAATATTTTACCTAAGAGGACGCCATCATCATTTAATCATACAGTAAAGCTGCAGGCCCTCGGGAAAAATTGCAATAGCTTTAGTAAAATGCAAAACAACAGTACTGATTTCGAACCTGTGCGAGAAACAATGATTAGGTGACGATGCGTGCGGGCTGCAAATACAATAATCCTGCGATAAGTTTTCGACCTCACTGGACCTACAAAAAAGCGACAAGAGCCATATTTCATGATCGACCTTAAGAAGGTTTTATGACGTTTGCAGTCCTTGGTAAACCATGTCAAATTATTTTAGACTCCACTGCAATGATACGGAGAGTTTTTGAGCTTCTCGCGTCACACATAACGTTCAGCAGCATTTAATTTTTTTCCCAATCCTGGATTGCTCCAATTCCATACTGCAGTGGTGCAAGCCTCCCGTGCATCTGTTAAGTAGTACAGCAGAAATGAGAGGGTCATAAATCCTGTGGACTGAATTTTTTGGACGCTGCCTGAGACAGGCCCAGAAATGGTTGCTGCCATACTCGCACATTTCGGAGATTGCAACTGGAAGGCAAATTCTTGACGCCTTCAAGTATCATCCAACGCTACAACAACGACTAAGGTCGTAAAAAGGCGCTCCAGAGGGCGAGCAGACACCAGATACTATCCTAGCAAATCAGAAAGAAACTATAATTAGATTAATACGGATATAAATATAGTTGAAATTCATAGGAACTAAGAACAATCTTTAGATTGAGACAACGCTGACATACTAAAATAGGAATTTAAATGAGGCATCTTCCGAAACAGAAGCTCATAGGACGAAATGATTATCTGAGACAGGGCAGTTTAAATACTTCTTTTAATTCATTTGAATAACGACATGATTATAAATACAAGTATATTTTAATAGGATGTGTACTACTATTAAGTAAATCTCTCTACAATGCTTGATATTTTAACTTATGTTTTTAATGCGAAAAATAGTACTTCTGATAAACATTTATAGGCCCTTTTCACATAAACCATAGTCAGTAGGTTATAATGAGAAACATTTAATTCGTCAAATGTTATTTTAACCCTCAGGACACATTAAAAAGTAACAGCAATATTATTCTTAATGCGAGGAGCGTTCGGTAAATAATAAAACAGATTTTTGTTCTGAAAGCAGTTTGGTTTTATTCAGGATTCCAATTCAACATATTATTCTGCACTCTTTCTATTTTTTAACGTAATCTCCGTCCAATGCGATTATCTGAAGCCACCTTTCTGGGAGGGCCTGTATGCTCGCATGGTACCCCTCTACTGGTCGACATCGGAGCCAACGTGTCAATAAACTCCCCATCATTCACGTACAGCTTCCCGCGGAGTGCATCCTTCATTGGGCCAAACAGATAGAAGTCGGAAGGTCTACTGCTAGGTGGCGAGGAACTCAGTTCGCACATGCCTTTGAGTACCCCAGCTGGTGGACGAGTGAGTCAGCAGTCCCAACGAAGACAGCGCGGCGTCTGACTGACCCATCGATTACAACCGGAGCATCCGCACGTTCTAACATTGCAGGAATCACAGCTGTGTGCGACCGGCCCGCACGCGGGAAGTCGGACAAGTTTGCACGACCTTGTTGAGATGACGACAAGCTCCCCGCCCAACGACTCACCGTGCTTTTGTTAACTGCCAGGTCTCCGTAGAAAATCTGCAAGCGCCTATGAATACCTGTGATGCTTTGATTTTCCGACAAAAGGAACTCAGTGACAGTTCTCTGCTTGGAAGGCACCTCCTTTACAGACGCCATTTTGAAGGATGCTTATAGCGCCGCCACATATCTCAACAACACGAAACTATAGGGGCTGAAGCGGGAATATTCCACCATGCCCCACAACAAATTCTGTATCTTTCAATCGAAGTCGGCCGAGAAAAAAGTTGTTGCATTACCTATTGAACGGCCATTTTATACCTACGATCAGCTAACCCCCAGAAAGGCAGAAAAATTAAACAACAGAAAGTAAATGTATAAAAAAAGCTATACTAATAAAATACCACTATTTTGTTCTGTGGTCCATGCATGATGATGGACAGTTTCTCTGGTACAGTTTCTAATAACCGAAGGAACTTTAGTTTGTCTTCTTCTTCTTATTCTTATTCCTGTCCTCTTTGTATGTCTGTTTCTAAATAAGCCTGGCTCGTAGTGACTATCTTAGAGTATTTAATGTAACACGAACTACTTTCATCATCTATGTACTTAAATAAATCCCTGACATCCTTTTATTTTTCTATTTTCACTAATTAAACGCCACTGTTGATAATCTCAGGTTTTCCAATACTCTATTACTGTATTTCTGTTTCCAGAGCCTGGATGACGTGTACGGACCTTCGTATGATGGTGAGTCTAGTAGTGAACCATCTGCGTTGTATTTAAGAAATAAATTCTTCCGAATTTTAAACACAGTTCCCTTGGTGATGGGTTTCTTGAAACTGACCTGCACAAAAGCCCTGCATTAAGTTGAATGAGAGGTTCTACGGGTAATCGCATCAAGACAACGCAGCCCTGACTTCTGGCATTGAGATAGTGCAACAGAACCTGGGTACAATATTCTACTTAATCCGCTGATTAACATTAAACGCTTTCAAAGACAAGTAACACGAGTGTTGCCCCCTTACGATTGGCTATCGCTTCTCACGAAGTCCGTAAAGTAGATTTCCTTTAGAAACTCGAGTGGCATCAGTTGCGTTAATTAGGCAGAGTAGCAGGCTGTCTCGGTAAGTGGTAGCGGTGTGGGAAATCGATTCTGCCCGCAAAGAGTAACCCCGTTTCCATGTCATTTTTTCTTGCAAGATGTTTTGTATGGGCTAACAAAAATTATCTGTTGTTACCAGCAGTGCATAAAACGTGCTGAAGCACACCGGACAAAAACTGTTCACCCCTAGATGACATCACGCTATACTGTGTATCACCAACTTTAGCCGTGATAATCGCCTCAGTTCGCCAACGAAGAGAGTCTACAAGCTTCTTCGGTAACACTATATCCAACTGAATCCATTCACTGATAATTAGGTCCCCAGAGTTACCAAATCATGGGGATTTTGAGTTCTTCGTTTCATCTGCAATTTCAAATAGTTCCACACGTTTTTAAGGACTAAAGTAGGCAGTTTTAGCGAAACAGCCGAGGTGCGATACGGTGTCTGATTGTTCATCAAACCACGAACGTATGCATGCAGCTCTGCGAACACGGCTCTTGTCACCTCACAACACGTGATTGTTCACAGGATTCAGATGTTGAAGAGAGGGCAACACTTGGCTCTCGTCATAGTACAAAAAACATCTCCAAAACACCACATAAGCACATCCGGCCTGAACTGCACCCTCCACACACTGTGGGTGAAACATGTCACTGGACAGTCGGTGCACTCGAATCGTTACGTCATTTGCAAAATAGAGAAAATCGCGACACGTCGGACCACACCACTCGCCTGCAGTCAGCTGCTGTCCAGTTTCTGTGTTGTTTGTCCCACTCAAGACGTGCAACGTCATGTGCCGCTGTGATCAATGGTCTTCTCCGAGGTACGTGACTGCAAATGTACACTGTATGTAGTTTCCTTGGAAATAATCGCTCGGAGACTGATAAATATGAACATTTATTCACTGAAACCACAACCTCTCGTCGGGTTTGAAACCGACTGTCATTGACAAGATACGGCAGTTGTCTTCGGTCCCTATCGGTTAGAATGTTTTCAGTCAATGTTCTTACGCCGTGTTATATGGCTGCGTGTGGCACACCGTCCCTACACACTGGACAATCCACTTTTATACACCACCAAATAGGGCAACTCCAATCACGGTGAGGTCATAGGTGCGTCTAAACGCCACAGCTCATTTCTGCCATCCTGTCATGTCTTCAGCTCGATCCATCTTACTGCGCTGATTCCACACAACCGGCAGGCACATACATACCACTCCACTGCCGTGGCTTACGTCAGCGATGGAGTGTCACATGACCGCTTGGTGCTAGTTCTATATCGTCTAGACAACTCCAAAGTAGTTGATATGCTGAAGATAGTTAAATCATAAACAAATGTAAGGAACTATTAACGATATTTTTCTTCTACCAGTCAAATTTATTTATTTTATGTTTAATTTAACATAATGCAACACGTTTTAAGCACGTTTTGCTCATCATCAGGCGTTTATGCATACAGAAAAACATTACTTAAAGATAAGGTCTTTAATCTAAATTAACATAGAACTGTTTTGTTCACTGTTCTGCTGCTGGAGTTGGTATTTGTGTAGTTATGGGGAGGGGGAAGGGACAGTTGGTGGCCAGAAATCGATGTCCTTTGGTGTCTTCTGCTGAGGCGAAGCTGTGCCTCGTTGTTTCATCTGCATCTACATACATGCTCCGGAAGCCACTGTATGGTGCATGGCGGAGGGTACGATGGACCACTACCATACTATAATTAAAACTACTTGTTAGTTAATTCTTCTCGCACTGGAGCCAGTTTCCTCCAATCAGAGCGCTGAACGTCACACCCGAACTATTCGCCATTGCCACAACAGATTGTCAGTTCACTTCCATTTCCTGTCCGGCTTTCTTTGTTGATATGTTTGGATCCCGAATCCTGGGTCTGGCCCTTTTACTTCGAATTTCATTAGACATGGTAACCACACCAAAAATAACACACACACAACGAGGGTAACGACATACGCAGCTTTCACACACAACATTATCCAAACACGACTGGATATTTTCGCACAAGACACGATTCGGCTTTAAATATTTAATTATTATCATAACAGAGATCGGTATGAAGTAGATAAGCTTCACACGACATTGCATGAGGCTAAACTTTCTGGAGGCAACAAATCACCTTTGCAACTGGTTCTGTAGAGGAGTAAACATAATGCTTTCATGACAAGTAGTGGTGCAGGAGAGAGGTTAAGTTACATTCCTGATCTGCAGAAAGTCGTGGGTTCGAACCTCAACAAATGATAGAACTTCCTTTATTTTCAAATCTTTATCAAAATGACTTTATTTTTATTCAGATAATTGGTTTAAATGTAATTTTTCATTATTTTTAATCCTTTGTCACATCCATTTAATCAACATATCGAATTTTTATTTGCTCTTGTTTTTTCTTCTTATAATTCTTTTTTTTCGTTTGGAATCTGCATGTGCCATCTATACTCTGTAGCTGGGTGACAACAAGGATTGCTCATCAGTTGGTATCGCTTAAGCTGATGTAGTCAGTGTGAGGATAGTTGCAGGTAACCAAAGAAACTAAGAAAGTACAATTTGCTTTTAGTGCTGAAACTGAATTTCTTTCTGTCTTGAGTCTCGTAGAGGTAAACTTTAATCACCGTGAACGAGCAGCGTGTGATCAGTAATTCTGATGCAGGTTGGACCGGCCTCTGTGGTCGAGCGGTTCTAGGCGCTTCAGTCCGGAACCGCGCTGCTGCTACGGTCGCAGGTTCGAATCCTGCCTCGGGCGTGGATGTGTGTGATGTCCTTAGGTTAGTTAGGTTTAAGCAGTTTTAAGTCTAGGGGACTGATGACCTCAGATGTTAAGTCACATAGTGCTCAGAGCCATTTGAACCATTTTTTGAAGCTGCAGGTTGTTGACCGTAATTTTCTCGCAATATTGCACATCACAAGGTTGTGGCTAGGTTAGGACATGACTGTAAATTCATGGCTACAAAACGCGTCGTCTGCCACAGTTCAGTCATTCGTCACTTGAAATAAGCAGTGAACACAGGATCTCGCGTTCGCTTCATGCCTGACGGTAGCAGCTTCCAACATCGCTCCACATGATATGTAAAAGTACTTCAGCATTTGTGAAGTGACCTGCCATGTTTGAACGTCGCCTTTACACGATCAGCAGCCGATGTGGCAACACTGTAGCGGCAAGTAACAGACGTCAGCTAGCAAGTAATTTTAATCGGACTACAGTCATTTCTTTCTTTGATCCACTCGCAAACAGGGCGAGGGAATAACGACTGCCATATGTCTCCGTATGAGCCCTAATATGTCTTAGCTTGTCTTCGCGATCCCTACGCCAAGAGCATGTTGGCGGCAGTAGTATTCTGCATTCACCTGTAAATACCTGTTCTCTAAATTTTCTCAATGGGGTTTCAGGAAAAGAACGTCTTCTCTTCAGAGATTTCTATTTGAGTTCACGGAGCACTTTCGTAATATTCGGGTGTTACTTACCAGTAACAAATCTAGCAGCATGATTCTGAATCGCTGAGATGTCTTCCTTTAACGCGGCCTGGTGGGGGTCTTAACATTCGAGTAGTACTGAAGAATGGGGTGCAGAAGTGTTCTACACGTGGTCTACTTTGTAGATCAACTAGACTTTCCCAAAACTCTTCTAATAAACCGAATTCGGGCATTCACCTTTCCCGCTACCGACAGTACGTGCTTCTTCCATTTCACATCACTTTTCATTTAGTCCTGACTGTGTCAAGCAGAACATCACTAATACAGTATTTGAACATTAGACGACTGTTTTTCCTGCTCATCCGCATTAACTTAAGTTTTCTACATTTAGAACAAGCTGTCAATCATCGCACTAAATACGAATTCTGCTGCTCACCCTGTCCATCAGATCATTTTGTGTATAGAGACCAGAGCAGTCCTATCACATTTCCCTGGGGCGCTCCTGTCGATACCCCTTGTCTGTGATGAAGACCCGCTATCAAGAACAACATACCGGGTACATGAGAAGTCTTCGAACCAATTACGTCTCTGGGAACTTATCCAGTATGCCATGTCCTTCGTTAACAGTTTGCAGTAAGGGACCGTATCAAACGCTTGCTGGAAACCTAGGAATATGGAATATTCTTGTTGCCCTTCATCCATGGTTCACAGGATATCCACCCAGAAAAGTGCAAACTGATTTTCTCATGAATGATCTTTTTTTGATCCTTCCTGATTTGTGGGCGGAAGCTTTTCTGTTTCAAGGAAATTTATTATATTCTAACATAAGAATTCTGCAGAATACCGATGTTAAAATGTGGGTCTGCAATTTTGCGTGTCCGTACTTTACCCTTCTTATATACAGGAGTCACCTGCGCTTCCTCCCAGTGTCTAGGGACTTCGCACTGTGTCAGACATTCTCAAGAAATGTAAGTTAAGTAAGTGGCCAATGCTGTAGAGTACTTTGTGTAAAACCGGATTAGGATTCTATCCTGGCCTGCTGACTTATTTGTTTTCAACTCTTTCAGTTCCTTCTCATTGGCAGGAATGCCTATTTCCATGTCCTCCATATGGAACTTTTTGCGACGGTCTAACGACGGTATGCTCCTCCTGCGTGATTACTTTTTTAAACAAGAAATTTAAAACTTCAGCTTTTCTTGTGATGTTTTCTATTGCCACACAGGCTGGTCGACGAGTGACTGAATAGAATCCTTCGACCCACTCGGTGGTTTTACGTAGGACCAGAATTTTCACGGGTTCTCGACAAGATCCTACGCTAAAGTACGACGGTGGATTTACGATTCGCGATCTTTTTATAGGCGCACGAATTTCTCTCCACGTTCTTATTGGACCCGAGAATGCAGCACTCTCTACTTCCTCAGCATTTTCCAAATTTTGTTATTAAACCACGGTGGGTCTTTTCGATTCTTAATCCACTTGCACGGCACATATTTCTCCGGAGCACGATTTGCAATTATCTTAAATTTCGTACGGAACTCCTGTATGTCTGTCGTACTGAAACTAAATAATGTCCACTCATTGTCTAAGTAGGATTATAACACATCCTTATCTCTCCTAGCCTTCTTGGTAGATTTGATAACTTCACTAACCACTGTCACTATGATGACACGATGATCACTAATCACCGTCGCTGTACTGACACAGCTGATAAGATCTGGTCTGTATTTAGCTACAGGTGTAAACATTTTTCCATTGGTTGCGGATTGTGGGATTAGCTACTCAGGACATTATGCGGGCTCTATTGATATGAGCATAGTGATTTATGACCTTGTCCACCTGTCACTTGAAAGACAACTTCCATCCTCCCTCCCCTCCCACGCCCCTCGAGGTCTCTTGGGCAGCCTGCGTGGTTCTCATATAATGATGTTTATTTAAGATCATTATCGCTATAATTTATTTCTCTGTGATGTTAATCTAACGGTTCAGAAGGATGTCTGTTTAATATCTTTAGTACTGATATAGAATTTAAAATTGTTCAGTCCATGTGAGTTTTCAACTCACGACCCTCCATGCAACAGTTTAGTATCATAACCACTACACCACGGTGCTACTCATCTTCTTCAGTGACATTGCTCCCTCCTTAAGTGAACAGCGTCTCGGTGTTACGTCCTCCTAGTCCGGGAACGTGTCATCGGTCCTGCATACTCCGACTCCTGATAACTGATTCTCGCCCTGGCGATGATCTTCTTAGAACTTCTTTTGCCGCTACGCTCTTCGTCACCTTTCCGCTTGTTGCCTGTAACTGGAGCTTCGAATTTACCCTGGGTTGCAGGATCCTTATAGGGCTTCATTCGAAGGACGTGGACCGTATCTCTGAACTTTCGTCGTCTTGTGTCGGGGTCGAAATCTTCACCTTCATAAGTAACATCAGACAACTGTCTTACAACCTTGTAAGGTCCAAAGTAGCACCTGAGGAGCTTCTCAGAGAGACCAATCTTCCGAACAGGGAGTGAAGATTCAAACGAGGTCACCAGGCTGGTAGACAACAGGGCGGTGGCTCGCGTCATGCCTTCGCCGATCCTTTTCTTGAGCCTGCAGCGTGCGGAATCGAGCTAACTGCCGAGCTTCCTCAGATCTGGTTAATACCTGGCCGATGTAGTCGTCGTCCACGTCATCAGGATGTAATGGAAACACAGTATCCATCGTCGTAGTCTCCTCACCCCCATGCACCAGGAAAAATGGCGTAAATCCTGTGGTGTCTTGTTAGGCGGTGTTGTAGGCAAATGTCACGAAAGGTAGCACCTCATCCCAGTTGCTCTGCTCAACATTGACGAACATTAATAGCATGTCGGTGAAGGTCTTATTAAGGCGTTCAGTAAGCCCGTTAGTTTGCGGATGGTAGGCAGTTGTCATGTGATGAGTAATGTTGCACCGACGGTTTGTCTCTGTCACAAGATTCGATTGAAAAACTTTCCCTCGATCTGTAATTAACGACCGTGGGGCACTGTGTTTTAATACAATGTCTTCCACGATGAATTTGGCTACCTCGGATGCTTCGGCTGTTTTCACGGCTTTTGTAATGGCATAGCGTGTCAGAGAATCAGTGCAAACAATAATCCATCTATTGCCACTAGCAGACATTGGAAATCGTCCGAGGAGATCAATCCCAACATGCTAGAAAGGCGTTTCGGCTGGTGGAATTGGTATGAGTCGGTCACGAGGTTTCTGAGGAACTGCCTTTCTCATCTCGACAGTGCGCAACACAGTGACGGACACTCCTAAATAAACCTGGCCAGAAAAATCTCTTACGTATTCTATCGTATGTCTTAATAAATCCTAAATGTCCGGTCTCAGGTGTTTCATGGAATTTTTGTACAACATCTAAGCGCAAGTTTTTACGAATCACTGGTATCCTCCTCTCCCCAACCGGATCAAAGTTTTTCTTGCAGAGTAATCCATTAACTACCTTACATTGTCCTTTCACATCCTCTGACCTATTTAAGGCAAGCATAATCTGAAATATCTTGGCGTCCTTCTTCTGCTCAGCAGAGGGATCCTGGAGTGCAGCGTGACAGTCACTATCTTCATCAAAGTCTTGATGGTCTTGCACAGGGTTTCTTGAGAGACAGTCGTCATCTAAGTGTTTTCTTCCACTTTTGTACACTTTGGTAATCATACTCTTGAAGACGTACTGCCCACCTGGCGAGTCGTCCTGTTGGATCCTTAAGACCTGTCAACCAACAAAAGTGAACGATGGTCTGTAACAACTGTGAATGGCCTTCCATAGAGATACTGTCGAAACCTGCACGTGGCCCAGATCACAGCAAGACATTCTCTTTTTGTAGTTGACTAGTTTCTCTCGGCTTTTGTAAGTGTACTAGAAGCATAACCTATAACCTTCTCTTTCCCATCCGAAATTTGCAACAGAACAGCACCGATCCCATACCCGCTGGCATCTGTGTGTAGTTCTCTAGGTGCTCTCTCATCATATAGACCAAGTACAGGGACAGTCGTGAGAGCTTTTCGCAGCACATCGATAGATGCTTGTTGAGCACCACCCCAGATAAATTTAGCATCAGCTTTTAACAACTCTTGGAGTGGCCTGCCTTTGATACAAAAGTCTTTGATAAAACGACGGTAATAAGAACATAATCCGAGGAAGCTTCCCACATCTCTAATACTTTTAGTAACAGGAAATTCCGGTATAGATTTCACCTTTGTTTGACACAAGGTGTCCAAATATTTTGATTTCTTTTCCTCCAAAGAGACACTTTCTTGGATTAAGTTTCAGTCCGCCTAGTTGGTGACTCTTAAGAACGGCCCTCAGTCTTTTTATATGTTCATAAAATATCTCTGAGAATGTCATCTAAATAACAAAGACACATCGTCCACTTCAGGTACCTTAGAAAATTATCCATCATCCGATCAAAAGTTGCTGGTGCATTACACAAACCAAACGGCATTACCTTCAACTCATACAGGCCCTCAGGTTTGATGAGTGCAGTTTTCTCACGACCAGCCTCATCTACTTCAATTTGCCAGTATACCGAGTACATGTCCATGGTTGAGAAAAACTTAGCCCCCTTCAGACAATCTAGTGTAACGTCAATTCGTGGAAGAGGGTAAACGTCCTTTTTAGTTATCGTATTAAGCTTCCTGCAATCAACACAAAAGCGCCAACTGCCATCCTTCTCCCTGACGAGAACCACTGGTGACGACCATGGGCTCTGCGAAGGCTGAATGATGTCATTCTTCATAATATTCTCTACCTCGTCGCGAATTATTCGACGTTCCGTTGCTGACACACGGTATGCTCTCTGGCTTATTAGTTGATGATCTCCAGTGCTAATCCGGTGCTTCACCGTCGATTCGTCTAATTTGCTCTTCACCTGTGGATTGAAGCATTCAGAGAACTCTTAAAGGATGGCAATCAGCATCTTCTGTTGTTCCTTATTGAGATCTGGTAATAGTCGAGCTAGAAGATCTTGTCTCGTAGTGGTAGCGCTAATTTCGCCCACAGACTCGGCATGGGAGGTTTCTAAGACTCTCGGCTGTTCTTCAGTTAACGGCTCAGCGTTTGCTACGCACATGCGTGTTGGAAGGATCTGCGGTTCTCGGCGAATGTTAATTTACCGAACTTGTTTGGATCTTGGCCATCGTCACCAGAGAACACGGAAGGATGTCTCATGTGGTGGCACACAGTTTCTGTCATCGTAGCGTCCTCTTCTTCTTCTGTCTCCGATAGATTGCGATCTGTTGAATATGGCTCGAACTCGGGTCTCTCGGCACGTAAACGGCGGCTCTGTCGTGGCCTGATGGGAGCCACTGTGTCGTGCTATCACAAGTTCCAACACCCAACGTCTCCACCAGAATAACGTCACGTAGAAGAAGGTGTAATTAGATGAATGACGAATACTTACTTCACTTAATGGAGGTTTATTCAGCACTTGCACATACAAGAGTACGGAGCGAACTGCCTCCGGCCAGAACACATACAGCATATATCCGGCTACAGAACATACCAGAACAATGATTCTTGACATTTTTGGATACTTCTAGAATGTACTCGAACCGAATATAGAAATTAAAATTGTTCAGTCCAGGTGATTTTTTTTCTTTTTTAGTTATTTTATTTTATTTTATTTTTTATACAAATGGATAAAGGAAAGCCGTTCCTCTTCGGCTACATAACCAGAATAATAGAAAGTCGTCCCGTACGAGATGAGGATGCTCCATACTATATAGCCCGCTGAGAATTTTTTAATGACTGCCCTCTCGTTGCTGTGTTGTTTCCGTTGTTTGTTCAATCTCATAAGAAAAAAAAACTAAAAAGAGGTACGATGGCTATCTTCTCATGTCATCAATGATCCAGCTGCGAGGCGGATTATGGAATGCGCTCCAAAGAAAATTAGAAAGATATTGCCTGTATTTAGGGTTCTTGACGATCGCACAATGTCGTTCGTTGAGATAATACCAAAAATCGGATACTGTCTTTTCGCCATTACCGAATAGGTAGTGAACAGCGTGGCCGCTAATCCAAGTCACAGAGTTCGTTTTTGCTCTTGGGAAATACATCTCATCGGGGAAAAAAAGTGATCGGGTAGTTATCCTGTCGGGAGTCTTGAGTATGAGAAAAGCCAATATCTGACGCACCAAATACCAAACGGCCTTTGCCGACCAGCATCCGAAACGATGTTCATCCGTGTCAGTCACTTGGCATGTGGCACACAAGGGTGAGTCGGCGAGGTGGATGTGATGTAGGCGGGACTGGCACAACTGTTTCCCATTAACAGTTCCGAACCACGCAGATTGCACGTCAGTATTAAGGGTGGTGGCATTCACTGCCTGCCACACAGCACGCCATTTTGTAGTGGGGTGTTTGCTTTCAATAACATTCGGCGTCCCGTTCAGTTGCATGGCAGCAAATATCGCCCTCCTCGTCATCATCAAGCGTGTGGGTAGTAGTGCGGTGTGGATGTAGCTTAATTCAAGGAAGAATTCGCTAATGTAGAAGAAAGGTGCTGGGATGTCCGATATCATCACAGGGGGTGCGAGTGAGGTTGGTCGTAAGGCCTCCAGTAATAGATTTGTGAGGCACGTCGGCATTTGTCGCCATAGTTGTAGGTGACAGCTGACGAACAGGGCCTTTGCTCTGTTCTGAACATTACAAAGGCCTAAACCCCCTCTGCTCCTCGGGAGGGTTAGGGACTCGTAACGAATCTTAAATAACATGCCCGTACTAACAAAGGATCCCAAAACCGCCAACATGCGGTGAGCCAGAGTAGGTGGTATCGGGAGTATCTGTGCAAAATGGGGGATGCGTGACGCCAAATAGACGTTAGCATATCGCGTCCGTTGCAGAATGTCTAGATGTCTAAGACGGTGGCCACTTATTCCTGCTCTCATCTGATTCAATAAACGCCTGTAGTTCAGGGCTGTTGAACGCTTCATGTCAGATGTGAAATCAATGCCAAGACAGCGGATTGTGTCACTGATTCGTAGCGGTGCGACGCTCTCGTCGGATAGACCTCTGCCTATAGACAGGGCGTGCGATTTGTGGACACTGAGACTGCTCGCAGATGCCGTGCCGTAGGTCGCCATCCACGCCAGTGCTGCACCAACATCGTCATTACTGCGAAGAAGAAGTACCAGATCATCAGCATAGGCAGTGCAGCAAAAAGTGTGTCCTCCAAGGGACATCGCAGTCAGGCGTTGTCGGAGGCCGCAGATGAGTGGTTCCAGGACGAGGGCGTACAATATCGCCGAAAGAGGGCAGCCTTGTCGTACCGGGCGCTGGATATGTATCGGCGGCGTGGACGTCGCGCCGCGTAGGAGCCGCATCATTACCTCAGCTATGATGTCCGGATACCCCTTGTGTCGCAGTACCTCCATCAAAAATGTGTGGTCGGCTCTTTCAAAGGCTTGGCTAAAGTCGAGTGAGGCCAAAACTCCTGGCAGTCGGCGAGCTTTGGCTAGCGCGATCATATCTCGATATCGGCACAGCGCAGTGCGAATATTATGGTCACCTCCTAACGATGACTGGTCCTGCGACACAACACATTGTACCGATCGCTTTAGGCGTGCCGCCAGAAGCAGGGTGAAAATCTTCATGTCACTGTTGAGTAAGGTCAAGGGGCGATAATCACTGGATCCGCCTCGTGGTTTGTCGTGGGAGACATAAGATGGCGGCAAATATCAGTCCATGATGGTGCCAGCAATTGTTGATATGTCAGATAAAATTCCAGAGGAAAGGCATCAGGTCTCGGGGACTTATGAGTAGCCCTCGCCTGTATTGCGTCAATAATTTCCTCTTCCGTTACATCTGCAGTCAAAGCCGCTGCCACTGTTGGTGAGATCGTGCCGTAAGTGAGTTGACAGACTTCGGCGATCACCTCTGGGTTCAAATGGTTCAAATAGCTCTGAGCACTATGGGACTTAACATCTGTGGTCATCAGTCCCCTAGAACTTAGAACTACTTAAACCTAACTAACCTAAGAACATCACACACATCCACGCCCGAGGTAGGATTCGAACCTGCGACCGGAGCGGTCACGCGGTTCCAGACTGAAGCGCCAGAACCGCACGGCCACACCGGCCCGTTCATCTCTGGGGGATGTCGTTGTTCCGAGTAGAGCCTAGTGTAGTGAGCATGAAGGGCGTTTCCTATATCACGCTGGGTATCAAGGCATCGTCCGGCTTCCGTCGTGATAGCTTGGATCAGTATCCTGCGTCGGCGCCGTCGTTCTACATTGACGTGGTACATGGACGGTTACTCCTGGGCCACTCTGTCTTGAGTGCACGCTCTGACGATCGCACCCTCAAGGTGGCAACGTGTAAATCTGATTATCTGTGCCTTGGCACAGTTTACCGTCACCTGCCTTGCAGGTGAGTACGGCAGTGTTGTACATTCCCTTAAGATGCTGTAGCAAAAGTCCATGGTATGTCTCTTCCTTGGTGCTACATCTCGTCCGTAGCCTATTAAGGTCTTCCGGCAGGCTGGTTTGGCGCAGAGTAACCACCACGATAGAGTAGACCGGTAGGTGCCACCAGCGACTACAGGAATCCCACGTGTTCTGTATGAGGCGTCGACATTCCTGAGAGGCTAGGTGGGCGACGTTCAACTTCCAAGGACCACGACTGTGCTAATGGCGCAGATGTAGGCCTCGTGGTCAGAAAACGCTGTGGGCCAAACTTCGACAGCTCTCGTCCCCACAGCTACGGAGGACGAGATGTAAATCCGGTCGATGCGGCTGGAGGAATGGCTGGTGTAGTGCGCAAATCCGGGCCGATCACCACAAACATGTCCCCATGAGTTCACCAATTGAAGATTATTTATAACTGTCGCAAGTTCTTTGCAGGGAGAATGATGTGGTGTCTGATCCTTAGGTGCTTGGCCACAGTTGAAGTCCCCTCCGAAAATCAAGGCGTCCTGACGGCCCATAAAGAGGGGCGTGATTGTATGAGCGAAAAAGGTGGATCGTTCGCGACGCCGACCAGATCCTGACGCCGCGTAGATGTTAATAAGTTTGACTCCTTGGATAGTAAGTCGGGGAGATACTCGACGTCTTCTGCGGGTATACCTTCGCGGAGGAGGATCGCCACACTACTGCCATTGGCCGACGCATGTGAGACCCAAGTCTTGTAGCTATAGGGTTCCTTGAAGTCTTCGACATACACCTCTTGAAGGAGCGCAATGTCGATGTCTGCTGCATTGAGCAGGTCCTGTAGCATCCCTAGGTTATGTCGGGCACGTATGTTGTTGACGTTAATCGTTGATATGTTTGGTCTGCCAGGTCGGCAACTGGGTTGTTTAGGAGGCCAGGTGTGGGCGGCAGGGACGGCCCCACAGAGGCTGACGATACAGCCGTAGTCACTGTGGTTGGTCGGTGCTGTGTACAACCGAGGGAGCATCTCTGCCCTCCACATCCTCCGGCTGCTGTGGCTCATCCTCGACATCATCCGCCCAAGAATCGGATGCAGCAATTGCTAACTGTTGATTAGTGTTGTCAGTAGAGCGCTCGCTCTCGTGTTCAGTAGCAGAAGTGGTGTTGTCAGTTCGAGGCTCAGAAACTGTATTCGCCGTAGCATCGTGACGGGACGGGTGGGTTGTGGTGATAGAGTCGTGAGTGTCGTCCAGCCCCGGATATTCGTCCGCGTTACACATCCGAAGCAGGCAATCATCGGATGGCGTATGGCGCTGTTTCTTGCGTTTGCGAGGGGACCGTTGTTTTCGAACATGTTCTGTGTCAGAGTGCGGACGGCAATCGTCTGATGCGGTCTCTATTGGTAGGAAGGCAGAAGTCGGGACAATTTCTGGTTCGACTTCCATCTTCTCTTTAGGCTCGTCTCGGTGGCACAATTGATCACCGTCTTGAGGTAATTCTACCAATGAGGTCGTGGAGGGGAATATGTTGTCCGCCACATTGTCATCGACCACTGACTGCAATATGGTGTTTCGATCCTGGGCAGGAACGGCTGTTGCGGTTGCAGCCGTTGCATACGTGATGGGGAGTGAAGTAGGTGTCGCCGGGGATGGAACTTCAGCAACCGGTGCCTGAGTCAGTTGGCGTTGAATACAGGCCGATCGGACGTGTCCTTCCTGGCCACAGCCGGCGCAAGTACGCAGTTGTCCGTCGGACATGACAATGGCTCTGCAGCCGCCAATTACTAAATAGGATGGCACATGTTTCATCAGTGCAATCTTAATTTGTCGCACTCCGTTTAAGACGGGGTATGTCTCAAACGTTTGCCATTTTTCAGCCAGGTGGCTTAACACGTTGCCGTACGGTTTGAAAGCTGTCATCACAACATCTGGCGGGACTTCAGATGGCAGCTCGAAGACTCCCAGAGTGCGAAGGCCTAATCCAGCGTGGTCGATCGTTACAGTTCCGGTGTGGCCATCAGGATGCTTAAATTTAAGTCCATGAGTGTGTCGGCACATGCGGCTGGTCCCGGCGGATGTTCGAGTCCTCCCTCGGGCATGGGTGTGTGTGTGTTTGTTCGTAGGATAATTTAGGTTAAGTACTGGGGAAGCTTAGGGACTGATGACTTTAGCAGTTAAGTCCCATAAGATTTCATACACATTTGAACACTTTTGTGTCGGCACATATCAGTGCACGCCTCTTCATTGATCAGTTTTATATATACGGCACTGTTTGTTATAGAAAAGTGGATCCCAATTATGTCTTGAGGTGCAATATGAAGTTCTTCTCGGATGAAACGTTCAATGTCAAGTGCTCGAAGTCTCGTGTAGTCCGCTAGAAATGTGATCTTAATTGTGGACTTGCGGTAGGAGGGCACCATGGCACTACCGAGAGACGGACGCGTGACACTCGCCGCAGCGGAAGGTAAACAGGAAACACTCGGGTGCGCGGTACGCAAACAGGCGGGACACAGGCACGACGTCCTTGCCCCACCGCTGCTAATAGCGGACTGTTTTGAACACACGAACCTCCATGCAACAGTTTAATATCATAACTACTACACTACGGTGCTACTCAGCTTCTTCTGCGACAATATTTATGACTCAAGATGGTATCCAGTGTGGCTGATGGCTCTCGATCTTCCACCATAATCGAGTCCATCAACATGAGGTGGCAAATATGAGGTAGCCAAGCGGGTGGAAACCTGGGTTCTACTATGCCAAGGCTGCTTGGTAGCTACAGCAGGAAAACACAGTTAATTAGCAGGAGTACAAAATAAGAAAGTATTTATTACTTAACTTTGCTGTAGTCCATGATCAGTTGGTTGACAATTATACACTCCTGGAAATTGAAATAAGAACACCGTGAATTCATTGTCCCAGGAAGGGGAAACTTTATTGACACATTCCTGGGGTCAGATACATCACATGATCACACTGACAGAACCACAGGCACATAGACACAGGCAACAGAGCATGCACAATGTCGGCACTAGTACAGTGCAGCAGCAATGCAGGCTGCTATTCTCCCATGGAGACGATCGTAGAGATGCTGGATGTAGTCCTGTGGAACGGCTTGCCATGCCATTTCCACCTGGCGCCTCAGTTGGACCAGCGTTCGTGCTGGACGTGCAGACCGCGTGAGACGACGCTTCATCCAGTCCCAAACATGCTCAATGGGGGACAGATCTGGAGATCTTGCTGGCCAGGGTAGTTGACTTACACCTTCTAGAGCACGTTGGGTGGCACGGGATACATGCGGACGTGCATTGTCCTGTTGGAACAGCAAGTTCCCTTGCCGGTCTAGGAATGGTAGAACGATGGGTTCGATGACGGTTTGGATGTACCGTGCACTATTCAGTGTCCCCTCGACGATCACCAGTGGTGTACGGCCAGTGTAGGAGATCGCTCCCCACACCATGATGCCGGGTGTTGGCCCTGTGTGCCTCGGTCGTATGCAGTCCTGAGTGTGGCGCTCACCTGCACGGCGCCAAACACGCATACGACCATTATTGGCACCAAGGCTGAAGCGACTCTCATCGCTGAAGACGACACGTCTCCATTCGTCCCTCCATTCACGCCTGTCGCGACACCACTGGAGGCGGGCTGCACGATGTTGGGGCGTGAACGGAAGACGGCTTAACGGTGTGCGGGACCGTAGCCCAGCTTCATGGAGACGGTTGCGAATGGTCCTCGCCGATAACCCAGGAGCAACAGTGTCCCTAATTTGCTGGGAAGTGGCGGTGCGGTCCCCTACGGCACTGCGTAGGATCCTACGGTCTTGGCGTGCATCTGTGCGTCGCTGCGGTCCGGTCCCAGGTCGATGGGCACGTGCACCTCCCGCCGACCACTGGCGACAACATCGATGTACTGTGGAGACCTCACGCCCCACGTGTTGAGCAATTCGGCGGTACGTCCACCCGGCCTCCCGCATGCCCACTATACGCCCTCGCTCAAAGTCCGTCAACTGCACATACGGTTCACGTCCACGCTGTTGCGGCATGCTACCAGTGTTAAAGACTGCGATGGAGCTCCGTATGCCACGGCAAACTGGCTGACACTGACGGCGGCGGTGCACAAATGCTGCGCAGCTAGCGCCATTCGACGGCCAACACCGCGGTTCCTGGTGGGTCCGCTGTGCCGTGCGTGTGATCATTGCTTGTACAGCCCTCTCGCAGTGTCCGGAGCAAGTATGGTGGGTCTGACACACCGGTGTCAATGTGTTCTTTTTTCCATTTCCAGGAGTGTAGAAGACGCGACTAGACTAAGCGTCTGTAGAATGACATAATTTACAATTAATCTCTCGTAATCTTGAATGTCGAATCCGGTGAATTTTAAGACTAAATTGGAACGGAGCTACAAAGACTTGATGGCAGCAATGACTGAGCTGCAGACGATGACTTAACATCGGCGCTGGTTGACCACTGAGCGCGGTTACGAACTGTAGACTGGCACAACTGCATTACTCTCGTGCTGCACATGAAGTGGCCTAGCGGCACCTCGCGGCGAGCATATGTACTGCGACTGGCTGTGTACTCTTTGGCTAACACAGCCGTTCTTCTGTTCCGTTTATCGAGAGAATCGCATCCGGCGGAACGATCTCTCAGGCGGCGGTGTGATCGAATGGCTGACATCACAGTGGCCACTGTAATTTATTACACAATTAGGGGCCGATGCGAGTGTTTATTTAGGATCCTTATCATTGATATCCAACACCAAATATGGTGTCCAGTATTCTCGACACAATCAGACATGGTGTTCTGAGATGCGGAAGTCAAAAGGGCCCCAGCACATCAGATATATGACTTACGATATGAGACCGCCCTCAAGGGCCCACCTAGGATATCACAACGGATGTGTAAAATCCGTGTCTTGCAGTCGCCCATCCCCACCACTCATCTGCAGCGTCTGGACTTACTAGCCATCAGACAAACTCGTCACTCATGATCTATACAACATAATGGAAAGTTGATCAACATCATGAATTGTCACCAGAGATCAGTCTCCTCCAGACAGCAAACACTGACTCACATGGCTGAACGGAACTATTAACCTTTTCCTCTCGCTCAATAATCATTATTATTATTTATGGTATAAATGTGTTTTAATTTTTTTTTCTCCCTCAGTGTTACGGCTTCCTGATGTGTTGTAGCAGAAGTCAACAGACAAGACTACATGACATATTGGAGCAGGACGCTCAGTTGTTTCTAGGCATTAAGATTCCACTCTCTCCAATGTCTCCACCACCATTTTTCAAGCCGTAGCTAAATTGAATCAGATTACTGCTCTTCATCAGCACTTATAAACAGTCTGCCAGTGGATGAAAACGTGTAAATGTATTCATGGCTTCAAACAATGAGAACAAAATAATAATAAAAATAGCGATTGTTCGGTGCAGTGTTAAAGTGTTGTTTACTTGGATGGAGTGGAACTATCTGTGTAGCATAATGGAACAATTTTAGCGTCTGCTGATGAAAAAGAATGACGCTGACTCATACTCCATCAAACATCAATATCTTTAGCAAGAAGATGTCCATCATCAACAAGTATGGAGCTTCAGCACTGGATTTAACATCTTGAGACCTATCGCAGTGGATTTATTTATGTCACTCAAATGTTTTCAACTTATGTGGTCTATAGAGTGCATTATGGATTGTGATATATATGCTGAGTCAGTGGCAGCGATATGCTAAAGCACTATTCGTTGATTTTGTAAGCTATGTGTGTGAGCATGGCATCCACAAAGAGGTGTTGGATCAATCTACCAGGGTCGTACATTAAGTAATGCAACACTTTTTTTCTGAAAGCAGGTTAGTTTTATTCAGGATTCCTATATATTTTATTATTCCCAACTCTGGCTACAAAACCCTATACTTCAACATAATATCCGTACAGTGTGATGACCTTATACCACATTACAGGGAGGGTCGGTATGCCTGCATGCTACAACACTATTGGTCGATGTCAGAGCCAACACCCTGTGTGGGGCGGCGGGTGGAATTTATTTGTTAATATATATTCGATTATGAATCCCAGACCATCTCCTAATCCCTCAGAGCTATAAGCTGTAGCAAAGTGCCACTTTGAACTTTTTCTTCGGAGGAGAGGTAGTGTGGCGCCATTCCACAGATTGGTGGTAAATTTGTGGTAAGATCTTATGGGACCAAACTGCTTAGGTCATCGGTCCGTAAGCTTACACACTACTTAATCTAACTTAAACTAATTTAAACTATGGACAACACATACACCAATGCCCGAGGGAGGACTCGAACCTCCGACGGGGGAAGCCGTGCGGACCATGACAAGACGCCTTAAGTTACGTTGTGCAAGACGCGACAGTTGGCTGCGACTGCGACGCTACCCCCTCCTCTTTTCCCACCCTGGCAGACGGCGACACGGCCGCAACACGACTGGAGTCGTCGCTGTTTCCCAAGCTCCGGTCGGCGGCGGCGGATTCAAATACATAAGAAAAATAAGAATTCCGATTTTCTTGCTGTAAAAAATACTGTATGTTAATGCAACAAAGTTACATCGGCTCCCAGAGTTAGTTTCTCGATACAGATTCTCCTTTCACTTTAAAAAATTGAAAAGTATCTCTTCCGGTTTTGCGTGTTTTTTTCGCTGTATATTACTTCTCTATCAATTGTAAGGAAAGTAAAAGGCACAAAAAATTGATGTTTGCGTATCTTACAGTTTCACATCACAGCTTGATAATGAGGTGTCTATTTTTCCGATATTCGTCACAGTTATTCCGATACTTAATTTACAAGTAACCTACTGCATAAAATTTGAATTGTGTACAGTGAAAAATGTGGTCGCTGGCTACTTTACGTATGGTTCACGTTAGGTCATACATCGTTGCCGATGAAAAGAAGCTAACATATCAGAATTATTTTTAAAGTTGATATCAGAATGATATCGATCTCCGTTTCCGAGATTTGGGCTCATATATCTCCGGGAGCGTCGCGACTAGCCGCCAGTTCTGTCGACGCGCAACGAGAATCGTGTAGTCATCATACGATAGAGAATGCATTTGTTTTGTTTCGCTGACACATTTGGACCTAATGAAACCATTTTATGTCATATATTTCTCCGGTATGAGTTACTAATATTTCTCCATATGCTCTTGACAATTTCATTTAAAATGCCAGGAAATGTAGGTTTCTTGAAGCCAAGTGATCAAGCAGAACCCATTTCTTGGTTTTGCTGAGGCATCTGAACCTGTTCCAAGCTTTCTTCCTCGTTTATTTCTCTGATACGAGTCCCGAATATTTCTCCATCTTTTTTTGCACATTTCACCTAAAATTCCAATGAAAGATAAGTTTATTAACAATAAGCGCACGCCAGCGTCATTGCATTGTTTCACGTTCTTGACAACAAGATAGGGTTACACCTTAAACATCTCTAGAATTTTCATTCTGAACGTCTACAGTATACACTGGCAGAAATGTGGAAGAAATAATGTCCGTGCTTGTTCACAAAATTTCCCCAAATTATACTTGTCAGTTTCTCCCATGCAGAAACTTTTGGAACAAGTTAAGGCAACTTTCATAGCCAACTGACTCTTTATTCCCATCCAAATGAACTTCCATATTCTTATATTCTGACAGCATACATCGTTATGGATGACATGAACATTTAATCTTGCCAAGCTGCACTCAAAAGATGACTCCAGGATTTACAAAAGACGAATTTCAATTGTGAACTGTGTCAGACCAGAAGGGCCTTGTAAAACAGTAGTGCACTTTTGGCACAAGTTCTTTGAGCACCATCTTCTACCAATGAATTGTAGTGAATGTGACAAATTACTTATTGCAGCATACTGTTTGCGCAATCTGTTGAGAAACGCCTTCCTCAAAAACGAACATCTATTGATTACAGAAAGCTGTACAACAATCTGCTGGTGGTTTTTCACAACTAGAAGGTATCATCAAGACACCAATCTACCGTTTACTTTCAAAGTGAAGGTATTGTAAAATGTAACTTTCTCGTTGTACTTTAGATTGTTCATTTTATAATGTACTTGCCGTTTTCAATTTTTATCGTCACCAAAAAGAGTAATGCGAAAATTGACCTTCAAGTTCATTTTCATCATTTTAATTCTACATCTGCATGGATTATACTGATTTTCATAACAGGCCTGAAAAATTTGCATTAATGGGAAAATATTATATATTTCACTCTCCTGCCAGTTTCAACTGTGCACCAATTTCTTCCCAAATTCTGTCTCTGAACATAGTGTCTCTATATTTAGGGTTCTTCAAATCGTAAAGGCAAGGATGTTGCGAGACCAGCTCACAGAGCATCACATCCTGTGAGTGGCTCATTTCAGTTTTCCTTGACTGGCTCGACATCTTTCTGGCAGCCGTACGTCTTTGTGTCGTCCGACTTCCGTCGCAACACTGCTCACTGGTGCAGTGCTGCGGCAACTGCCGCAACAGTCGCGCGTCGCATCCCAAACTCGAACTGCACATGCGCCAGCAGGCAACTTCTGACGTCACGTAGCGACCCGTCGCAGTCGCTAGTGTGCGTAATTGTGTTTTTAGTCTACGTAATTGTGTTGTTAGTGTATTCTTATCCATTTGACTCTCCAGTAAGTAACCAAAGTGAAAAAGTTCTTAAATAAGTGAAAAGTTCATATAGTGTAGGATCAGTTCTTTGTTTACTTTTGTTTCCTCACGTAAACAATATAGATTTAATCGTTTACATTTTTCCGTAAGTTTTGAATTAGTATCCAAACTTTAGGCCTAACTTTCTCAGAAATTTAACATAATTGAATATTCTAGGAAGCTTGTTTAATTTAGACTAAAGCTAAAATTTGTTTGCCATGAGTGAGAAGTGTACAACTTGCCGTTGGATTGTTAGTCCCAGAGTGTGGTGTGAGGGATGTTGCAGCTTCTTCCATGTGGGTACCTGTAGTGGCGTAGGAATTAGGGAAATAAACAAGGCTCATTGGTTTTGTAGGATTTGCTATAGAGGTAGGAAGATAGTGGAACAGGAGGAGAAGGTGGAACCAGATAAGACAAAACAAGATCTGTAAAGATTAAGGGAGAGGAAGGGAACAGAGAAGTTGCTCCTGACTAGAATAAATAAAAATAGGTCTTTCTCAGATAGTTTTGTTGTTAATGTGGAGAACAGGTTTGATCTGTTCTCACACTTGTAAACTGATGAACCGCAAGAGATGTAGAAGTAGACAGGACACAACAAGCTCTCAGAATGTATCTGAGAAGCAAGAAGTGAGAAAAAGTTGTGAAGAGAAATAAAGTTTTGTTGTTAGATAGTTGACATGGCAATGTGTGGGCCAACTGTTGCAGGATGAACTAGGGTCAGTTTACCAGGTTACAAGTCTTTTTAAACCTCGTACAAGTCTGGCTCAGGTGATAAGGAGATGTAGGTTCACTTTGCAAAGACATAGCAAAGGAAGACATCTTGGTAATAGTGGGTGGGACAGGGATCGGCATAGACAGGGACACTAATTATTCAATTTTGGGTGACCTGGTAAAGATAGCTACAGCAATTAGATATACTGGTACTGAGTGACATGGCGCAGTGGTCAGCACACTGGACTCGAATTCTGGAGGACGACGGTTCAATCCCGAGTCCAGCCATCCCGATTTAGGTTTTCCGTGATTTCCCTAAATCGCTTCAGGTAAATGCTGGGATGGTTCCTTTGAAAGGGCAAGGCCGACTTCCTTCCGTAATCTATGGTACCGATGACCTCGCTGTTTGGTCCCTTCCCCCAAATAAGCCAACATACTGGTGTTCGGCTTCTGCCTGTTTTGAGCCACCATGACTAGCCTAATTTAAACTCTTTTGTTAGGAGAGTTAATTTAGAGTTGGAAAAGCTCTTGGATCAGGTATAAGGTGTCATGTTGGTGTGGTTCCTGTTGACTTTATCAGTAGGTGAGACTATCCTATGCATGGTCTTCACCTCAACAGAAAAGGGGAGAGAAAGCTGTCTGGGAAAATAGCAAATATCTTAAGGGAGGGCACTTTCACATGTTGTAAAGTGTCAGTGGTTACAAACGACAGAACAGCACATTTTTTAGGGCAGGGAGGGCAGAAACAAGGCCGCCCGGTGTGACCGAGAGGTTCAAGGTGCTTCAGTCGGGAACCACGCGGCTGCTACGGTCGCAGGTTCGCATCCTGCCTCGCACATTTATGTCTGTGATGTCCTTAGGTTAGTTAGGTTTAAGTAGTTCTAAGTGTAGAGGACTGATGACCTCAGATGTTAGGTCCCACAGTGCTTAGAGCCATTTGCACCATTTTTTGGCAGAAACTAGAGAGATCAGAGACAGGTTGAGAATGAAATTCACATTGATAAAATAGGCAGCCAGAAAGCAGATTTTAATATACGCAATTCATGCAAACTGCCCGTGATTGAAACTGGAGCGGTTCAGAAATTGACAGAAAAATTAGGTCCATTCAGTTGTAATTCAGCCAGTGCACAAAATCAGTTATTCTTTTTGCATCAGATTATCTGAGGACTGAGGGGTGAGATTAACGATTTACTTATTTGTGTTGAAGACTCACAGTTGAGCAAACCAGTTGATATAATTATGTGACCACTGATATAGATATGGTAAATGTATAGGATTTAAGTTAGCCTCTTACTTCTGTAGAGAAAATATGGAGAATGGAGGACACTTGTTAGAAACTGGTTTAGTTTCAAGACTATTGATATTAATAAAGTTTGCTCAGAGCAGCACATAGAAGCTTGTGCAACAGAGATAGTATTTCATAATAAGTCCTTAACAATAGTAAGTACATAAAGAGCACCTGCAGGAAACTTTAACCTCTTCATACAAATTCAGGAAGCACTGTAAAAAAATAGTGGTAAATAGTAAAAAAATAGTGGTTGATGCCGATTTTAATGTGAATTTATTGAAAAGCTCTGTCAGTGACAATTATTTCGATCAGGAACACTGTCATTCAATTTAATTCCTACTGTGAACTTTGCATCTACGGTATGTAAATGCTCTGAAACTGCTGTTGATAATATCTTTGACGACAAATCTAGAGAAAAAAGTCATATCAGAAAACCAACAGCAAATCGGCTGTGTGATCATGATATGCAGCGCATTATGTTAAATGTTGAGACTTATCAGGATGTAAACTCCATTACGTCTGAGTAAAGGAGAGTAATAAATCAGCCAGAAATTGAGAATTTTAGATGATGTGTTCAAGCGTCTTCTTACGTATTTGACTACGAATAATATATGGTCCAAGTCACCGTTTGGTTTCCTTAAGGATTCCAATGCAGAGAAGGCTATTTACACATACAGTGAGAATGTACACAATTCATTAGATAACAAGTTAGAGACTACTGGCATTTTCTGTGACCTGTAAAAAGCCTTTAAGTGCGTGAATGACAGCATTCTCTTAAGTAAATTAAGATATTATGGTGTCACTGGCAGTGTTGCAGGTTCGATTCTTACCTATGTAACAGGAAAAATAGGGTGTTATTTGCAAAATACCTGTGGAGTAAGCAATCAGTCTGCATGTAGCTGGGCATTAATTACATGTGGTGTTCCTCAATGTTCCGTCGTGGGTCTGTTGCTTTTTCTTGTGTACATTAATGACTTCTCGTCTGTTTCATTGCCAGATGCTAAGTTTGTTTTGTTTGCATATGATACAAACATTGCAATAAATAGAAAGTCAAGTGCAGATTCATAAATGGCTGTTAATCAAATTTTCACTGACATTAATGAATGGTTTAAAGCTAATTAACTGTTACTAAACTTTGAAAAGACCCACTATATGCAGTTCAGAACCTGTAAGACATTTCCTCCTATCACATGTATAACTTATGAAGACATGCAGATAGAAGAGGTTGACAGTGTTAAATTTCTTGGTTTACAACTTGATAGTAAATTCAGTTGGGAAGGGCATACCACAGAATTTCTGAACCGCCTAAAGAAGTCTGTATTTTCAATGCGAATGGTATCAGACGTAGGAGATATAAAAAAAACTTTCATACTTTGCTTACCTTCATTCTTTTATTTTATATGGTATCATATTCTGGAGTAACTTGTCAAACCGAGGAAACGCTTTTAGAGCGCAAAATCTTATAATAAGACTCATTTTTGGTGTAAATTCAAGACCTTGATGCAGAAACTTGTTCAAGGAACTAGGTATTCTAAGCACTGTTCCTCAATATATTTATTCCTTAATTAAATTTGTTGCAAATAATATGTCTCTATTTCCAACCAATAGCTCAATACATAGTAACAATAGTAGGAATGAGAACAATCTACATGAAGACCTAAAATCACTTACAATGGTCCAAAAAGGGGTCCAATATGCAGGAACACAGATTTTCAACAAATTTCCAGCAACCATTAAAATTAGTTTCAGATAAAGCACAGTTTAAACAGAGTTTGAAAGACATTTGGTAAGCAATTCCTATCAACAGAGACTGTTAGCCCAGCTTGCGTAAAAATATCCACTAAATTTCAGTTTTGACAGCACTTGGTCACAACAGTCAAAAACAGGTACTTTGTGTATGATAAATTTATTAAAAGTGCATAACTGTGTTTCATTCTGACGGTGTATTAATTCTGTAAGCATCAGCAATTCCAGTTTATTGTAATATATTCACATATCTTGAGAATCTCCTAACAAATGATCAAGGAAATAAGTATTACATTCAACTCTTCTCTGTTTTTTGTGTTATACTTTCTGACATGTTCCACTCACAAGAATCATCTCATTATTGGGTCTATTGAACTACACTGAATTTAATCTAATCTAATCTAACCTTACCTTTGAAGAATCCATATTGCGCCACCACCTATCAGAACTTCATGAAACTATACAGACTAAAGCGAGAATATTCCACGAAGTCCTACAGCAAGTTCCACATTTTTTCAGCTGCAATTGATCGAGAAAAAAGTGTTACATTACTTATCGAACGCCCCTCATATAAATTCATGTACCCATGTACTCAAATCTAACACTATTACTCCCATAGATATTAAATTCACACAAGAAGAATTTGCAGTTGGAATGCTTCTATACATTGTTTCTCGTAGAAGTTCGCGATGCAACACACGATGAGTTTAAGGCACATAAAAAACAATTTTCGCAAAATATTTCTGTGGATGATGATTGCGTACAAATAATAGTAACTGCACCAAAAAAATATAAATAAAATAATATTTCTTGCAAAATTGTAAATATGTTTTATTTTCCCCCAATCCTGTTTTCTTTTTTTTTTTTTTACTTATAATGTGATTTTAAAGTTGACAAAAATGTGCAGTCATTGTAGCCCAGTCAGTAAGGTAATTGCTGAGGTTTATACAATGTAGAGTAATCCCATTACTGTCATACCCACACTAGCTAAGCTGTAATGCCTGTGCATCTTTGTAAAGTTTTTAAGAACGAAAAACACCCAGAATACATATGCTGCATGTGACCAAAGACTTCACCATTCCAACTTAGATAGCTTGTTTGACAATTGTACATTGCGTTTCCTATTCATTTAAACATTTGGGAATATTTTGGTGCAGTGTACACATCACATCTTTCAAGGGTACATGTTGAAATATGCTCACTATTTTTATTTACTTAAATTTGGCAAATTTCGTGACAGTACCTTTTCCGTGAAATGTTTACTAGATTATATTTGTCTGGGCTTTAGTCTTCTAGAGGAAGTATGATTCCACAATGCAGTTTCGTCGGCTGCAGAAATGACCTGGTTCAATGCGTTTGCCTCATTTTTTGTGCTTCAAATACCATTTCTTCGAATGTGCTTTCTTCTTAAAGTTTATATAAAAAATAGTAACATGATTCATTTTTTCCTGTTCACTAGCAAATTATTTATAACGGCGACCTGCACATTGTTCTACCGTCAACACACACCAAGACTTCACTGCCGACTGACTACAGTCAAAGACGACTCCAGCGTCAAAGACATTTTACACAACACACAACCTTCCACTTGTAATCAGTCTCTTTGATATTCTTCGTCACATCTACTAGTAGTAATCAATATGCTGTCACTCTCAAAAATATAAGAAAATTAGTATAAAATAAGGCAAATTACAATTAAAAAAATTCTGACAAAAATATAAGAAAACATTTACAATTTGGTATCAACAAATCCGGTAGAAAATAACACATCTCCCAGATCCATTACAACTGCTCCCCAGGGCTTTTGTTGTTATGAACATACACAACAAAATCCCGACCACACTCAGTAATGGATCTGTATTACACAATTAGTACATTAATGATGCAGTCTGATAACCTCTTCCAAATTTGGACTCTTTGGATCTGTGGACTTGTTACTGGCTGTTGTTGCAATGATCCTTTCCCATCAATCTCATACACAAAAAATTCAAGTAAAGAAATTATTTAACATGACAAATATACATGGCATAAAACATACATAAGAAATATTCTAAAATACAGCATACAGATTGAAAATAATAGTAAGATAAAAATCATTTTCTAGAATAAGATATCTACAACCACTTCTTTGGTCACACTGTGCCAACTGGTTCTCATAATTAAATTTTTTGTTCCCCATATTAATCTTAATTTCATTTTGATTACATATTGTAGAAAAAAAATGACACAGGACATATATAGTGTAGTTTTTTATATATATATTTGCCTTTTATATATTTCTACTTCTGATTTTATTTTTTGAATTTTTTTACTTGTGGTTTTTTTTGTATATTTTTTTGCTTATGATTTTCGTTTTGAATTTTATATTTTTTTACTCATTTTTTTTACAATTATTTATGTACACATGCCTCTCTACTACAATATTACTACAAGTCACATTCTTGTGAAGAGTACTTTCGCTCCCCACAACATCAGTATAAAGAATAATAAATTGGTCATATATCATGAGGCTTTATCTAAAATTGGTTTTGAAACTTATACCTTCGCATGCATGTCCTCACATGCATGCCTTCACCCACAGGGAAGACTTAGCTTCCAAAAATTAGAAAAATTCAGAAATGCTCGCTATGGAGACTTTTTTTTGTAAAAAAGTAAAAATAAATCTTTCTCTCATTCTTTATTACAACAGTGTTTTTTCATCAGTTTCAATTAACACGTGACTTCAAATTATTAATTTATACATGCAAATATACGTACTTGGTTGTACAGGTAGTTTTGCTCTAGCAAGCATATTCCAGTGGAGGACTTTTGTTTTAGATGAGCATAGGTTATTTAAATTTTGAAATTATGATTTCTGTTTATATAGTTTCAAAGAGACAACATTCCTGAGACCAAATAATTTCTTTGACTTAGGGTATACCAAACAATAAGCATTAGGGAATGGATTTTCTATGACTTCAAAAGGCCCAATATAGATATCAAAGAATTTTTTAATTTCTGAAGTTAACATTTTTGATTTCTCATGAGATTTGACCAGAACAAGATCCCCAATTTTTAAAGTGGTTAATTTTACCCTATTGTTGTGTCTTTTATTCCTCTTTTCCCCTTGTTTCCTCATAGTTTCCCTGACAATATCTTCTCTCTCTTGCATAGTTAAAGGTGTACAAAATTCGAAATTCAATAAGTTCTGACATAAGATTTGGGGTCTGATATTAAACATTATCTCATATGGTGAAAATCCTGTGGAACTATGTTGTAGGCTATTCATAATATGTTCAAAATTTCAAATGTGCTCAAACCAGGTTGGATGTTTAAGGCTATAATATGTTCTACAAAGTCTCCCAATTTCCCTCATATATCTTTCTGCAGGATTGGTGGATGGAGAATAAACAGATATAAGTATATGCTTCAATTCTGATCTTTCTATAAACTTTTTCCAAATTTTCGAGGTGAACTGTGAACCATTATTTGATAATATAGCTCTTGGTTTACCCACCTGTGCGAAATAATCTCTTTCAATTTTTATTATAATTTCATGGCTAGTAGCTTTTTTCACTGCATATAGTTTAATTAATTTTGAAAATACATCTACCATAACAAATATGTAACAGTGACCACCTTTACTCTTTGATAACATTCCATATAAGTCCACAGCGATAAGATCTAAAGGTTTTTCTGGAATAATGTTTTGTATCTCTCCACCTCATCTTTGATTGCTCACTTTAACTCTCTGACATTTGTCACAGGTTGCCAACTCTTTTCTTACCTTCTTTCCAATATTGTAAAGCTCATTTTTTTTGGTGGCAGTGAATCTCTGTGCTTCGATTGAGCTGACTGGCGCTTTGTTTCTGGATTGAAAAATGGCATCCACATCTCATCCATTGTAACAACCGACGAAAAGAAAGTCCCATTCATGCTGTCGTTGCGCGTCAACATTGCTTGGCAACATGCCACACGGGCAGCCATGTGGTCGTCCGTCAGCATTCGTGGCACCCACCTGGATGACACTTTTCGCATTTTCAGGTCGTCATGCAGGATTTTGTGCACAGAACCCACAGAAATGCCAACTCTGGAGGCGATCTGTTCAACAGTCATACGGCGATCCCCCAAAACAATTCTCTCCACTTTCTCAATCATGTCATCAGACCGGCTTGTGCGAGCCCGAGGTTGTTTCAGTTTGTTGTCACACGATGTTCTGTCTTCATTAAACTGTCGCACCCACGAACGCACTTTCGACACATCCATAACTCCATCACCACATGTCTCCTTCAACTGTCGATGAATTTCAATTGGTTTCACACCACGCAAATTCAGAAAATGAATGATTGCACGCTGTTCAAGTAAGGATAACGTCGCCATTTGAAGTATTTAAAACAGTTCTCATTCTCACCGCTGGCAGTAAAATTCCATCTGCCATGCGGTGCTACCATCTCTGGGACCTATTGACAATGAACACGGCCTCATTTTAAAACAATGCGCATGTTTCTATCTCTTTCCAGTCCGGAGAAAATAAATCGGAGGCTTTAGAACTTGAATGCCCAGAATACCCAGAAAAATGTCGACCAACACAATGCTAGCTGTCAATGCAAGCACTTATCTCCAATCATATGCATCATTTCTGGTGGCCATCGAGTGTATTGGAATTTCAGTTACTGTACTGTAGCTGAGTGAGTTGACCTTAGCTATTTAAATACATTTTTATGTTCATGAATCTTACAAAATCTGTCTCTATGAACACTACCATTGCTGTGACAGGATCTTCATCTAACAAAGTTTTTGCTCCTTTGTATGTTGATAACACAGAATACTGATCATTTGCAGCGCCTAGGCTTCTGATATACGTTAAAGATCCAAGATGTGTGCACTTTTGGTGATATGGTCATGATGTCACTTCTGGTTATACTCTATGAATGTGCTCTCACCTAATTCCACACAGTAAAAACACCATTTCATGGTGTATGTGTAGGCAAAAAACGTGGAAAAGCAATAATTTTTTAAAACCATTCATTAGTGTTAATCATTTTTAATAAATATGTAACCCTGAATTTTCCCCTACATAGATGTTTTGGTACAAAGAGTAACAGCATGATACTTTCTGGCATATTAAAACTGTGTGCCCGACTGAGACTCAAACTCGAGACCTTTTCCTCTCGCGGGTAAGTACTCCACCAAATGAGCTATTCAAGTATGACTGACGACCCGTCCTCACAGCTTTACTTTCGCCAGTATCTCTGCATACATACAAAAAACACACGGAGATTGCTTATCGTAATATGTAAGTATGGATACACAGGTCAACAACAACAAAACATTTTGAGGTGCCACGTGAGTTGCAACGAATATTCGGTATTTTGGTGTCGCTGAATCTGAATCTGTCATTGCCTTTCCTAAATTGATTCTATTTTTTAAGTTACAGGGTGAATATCAAATAAACCTTGTAGCCTGACTTAACTTGTATTTACTTACTTATGTAGGGTAATCTTTCATTATTTTAACTGTTTCTTCATGTAACATTGTATTGTCTCAAATATTAAGATCACGTTTGTCTATGTTTTGCTGCAGTAAAATATGAAATATGAGTTCATCGTAATGAGGTTGGCTGACGTCCCCTGATGAGTTCTGTTGTGTGCGTCATGAGCAGACCTCATTGAAAAATAGACAGCTTCACTAACTTTGTGAAGCAAACACATTTGGCACATTTCGGTATTCATCCTCGGAACAAAGATAAGCCTTTGGGTCCTCACAAGGTTTATAAATCCTGTGTGGAGGGTTCTTCGAAAATTAACAAAAGGGACAAAGAGAAATTAAATATTTGGAGTGGCAATAGAATGGAAAGAATCATGAAAGCACAACGACGACTCTTATTTTTGTGTTGCGAGTATAAATGTCTTCAGTAAATAAAAGAAACGGAAGAGCGAACATCCTGATTTTGAGTCAGCAAGGCGACCTTTGCCATTTAGCAAAGATATTCCAGAGCCAGTGTCTACCACATGACCTGAACGTTCATTGTCGTATGTTGAAGAACAGCAGGTCGTGAAAAGTAGCGCTGATGACACTGAATATAAGACCTGTATCTCTATACTTCAATATTTCTCCCAGCAATAATTCACTGATCTTATTCGAGACCTAAGTCTGTTTGAGCAAGATTCTGAACTCTTAGCACCCAGGCTCAAGACTGAAACAATTATTAAAGCATAGAAAACCAGAGGAAAGGTGCTTCTTCCCTGTTTCAATAAAGGTGATGAGGTCGTTTACTGCAATGATATCCTGGGACTGCTACCTGCAGTACGTCTCCTGAAGTATAGACCAATAGACTGCAGACTTTTTATCGAAAAATCCATAAACAACTATCTGTTACACAATGGTCAGCACGTGTAACTTACTTGTGTTGATATGAAGACGGTTAACACCTTGCTTGGGCACCAAACCGCCTACACAAAGTACCCACATTCCATCTGCATGTGAGGTAGCAAAGCTAAGCAAAATCATTGGGAAAAAATGGCAAGCCCTTCAAGAGAACGTGAATATCATTCATGAGAGTTTGGTTGATAGGAACAACATCATTCTTCCTTTGCTACATACCGAGCTAAGCCTCACGAAACAATCTGTTATGACCTTAGACAGAGATTCTAATCACTTCAAGTAAATTTGCAGATCCTTCCCTGGACTCAGTTATGAAAAACTTGAAGATGCAATCTTTGATGATCCTCAGATCTGCAAGCTCATCAGTGATTCAGATTTCAACAAAGTGATGACAGAAGTTGAAATATCTGCTTGAGTAGTTTTGTCGCTGTTGTAAAAAACTTCTTGGGCAACCATAAAGGAGTGAATTACACACAATTGGTCCCCAAGATGCTCACAAACTTTTATAATTTGGGAGCTAATATGAGCATAGAGGTGCACGTCCTCCAGAACCACATAACTAAATTTCCTATCAGTCTTGGTGATTTCAACGAGGGACAGGGGAACTGTTCCACCAAGACATCCAAGTCATGGAAGAAAGGTACCAAGGAAGATGGGGCAGTCACACGATGACAGACTACATCTGAAAGCTCCAATGTGTCTGGCCTGATCGATCATATAGGAAACAATCATATTAATGGAGTCTTTCATGCAATACTGAGAAAGACTACGTTGTTTTCTGTTAAGGACTGACTCCAGTGTCGCTGTGTATAACATGTGTTTGATTTATAATGATGTAGTATTGTTCTCATGCTGTTTCTGTCCAGATTTACAATTTTCATTTTCATCTTCTTCAAAAACTAGAGCCACTCTAGAAAAACTGATGCCATATCTGTGTTCAGTGCAGTAACGTGAACCTACAGTCCTTCCCAGATTCTTGATACCAATGTTACAGATGCGACGTAGTTTGCATCGTAATCAGGATAAGACAGGTACTGCGACTTTCAAGTACAATGTGGCCTGTACGGGGGAATATGCATGATGGATGTACGAGTACAGGTCGTAGACGCATGGTTGACAACATATGGAAGTTTAGAACTAGCCTTGAGTCGTGCACGGATAGCCAAATGGTAAGGCGACCGCTCGCAATATGCGGAAAATCCGGGTTCGAGTCCCGCTCCGGCACAAATTATCATTGTCATCGTTCCATTCTACAGCTGATGGTAGTCCTTATTGGCAATTGCGAATTCATTTTATGTGTTGAAATGTTATAGATCTCCGATTATGAATGTAAATTCATTCCTGTGTCCAAAACAAAAATTGACTCTATACTTTCTCAAAACACGTAAAATTCGAGTATAAAACACACCCATAGCGCTGCTTTTGCGACTTAATTGTTTCATAACAGTAAAAAAAAAACATATGGCTCATTTATTGGCACTACTGATAAAATAGCGTCACATTATTGATTAGTTGTGGCAGGCCCGCAAAGCAGCTGCACCACTGTAAATGATCCAGTGGGTAATGTCGGCAGTTCCGTGATGAGGATCGAAAATGATGTCTTCGTCCATAAGGAGATAGCAATGCCAGAAGACTGTAGCCAATTGCATGAAGGCATGAAGAGGACTGATTACGGGTAGGATTGGGAGCTGACACTAAATATGAATAAAGTGCAACGTAGCGTTCATAAATAGGCCAAGAAAACTTGTACTGTACAGTTACTCTGTCCACAACAGATCACTAAAAATAGTAATGGTCATAAGATACATGGAAGTAACGTTCCAGAACACCCTAAAGCGGAATGACGACATAAAACAAAATGTTGAAAAACAGATGCAAGGATCAGATTCATTGGAAGAATCATAAGGAAATGTGATTCATTCATGAAATAAGTGGCATCCAAAACACTTATTCGACCGATTTTGAGTATTGCCCGTCAATCTCAAGCCTTTACAGGTCACATTAATAGGAAAGATAGGCTAGAGCCAACACAGGACGGCATGTATGTGTCATTTAGTCAGTACGAGAGCGTTACGGAGAAGCTAAATAAACTTCAGTGATAGACGCTTCAAGAGAGGCATTGAGCATGACAGGGAGGTATACTGTAGAAATCGGAGGGTATGTTCCAGGAAGAGTTGGGCAACATATTACTTCCTTCCAGGAATCTCCTAATATGGAGATTTATCGACAGTCATTCTTTCTGGGCATCATTCGTGAATGGAAGAAAGGCGGGGGTTAAATGACAGAGGAACAAAATGTAAGTAATAACTTTTTTATACAGTCAGTCACGATTTTGTTTTTAATTAGAGTACATAGCAACAGTAAATGTGTCCTTTTTTGAGAAATTATCAGCGTCTCCCTTTTTTTTAAAAAAACATTGAATCATTATTCCTTTTCTAAGCAGAGGAATCAGTGTGAGGGTGGCAGTGCTCTGTAAATAATAAAGTAGAAATGGTTTACTTCGGTTCTTGCAAGGAAAACGCAGTTTGCAGTATACGTTTTGTAAATGTGTTACATATTCTAGAACACAGATCCGTGACCAAAAACTGCACACAGCATGCGTTTTGCAATGAGTGAACCCCTTCGGGGTCCTTCGCCGATCGGTCAATGGTTCCTGTATGGAAGAGACATTGGTGACTGACGATGGAATCTGGTGCATGAGCTACTCATCTACAAATTTGTTTAGTTAGTAAGAGTTGCAGAAGGTATGTTAGAGGAATTTCGCACAGCTGTGTGGTTATGATTATTATAGTGGTACCACTTACCCCTGCATCATATACGCCATGCTTTCGATCCACAAGTTTTTGAGGTATAACAACTGTATAACACACAATTAGAGTTGGTTTTGTATAGCATTATCCATCCTTCTCGAAGTATCTGCCTTTGCTTAGCCTCCATTTTTATGGCTCGTCTGTCGGCGTATGGTTCATGTTTATGGACCTGGGATAAGAAATCTTGCGTGGCTGTGAGTTTTATATATAGGTTTAGCAATTTATTGTGTCGTGATAGCGGTTTGCATAGCCAGTGGCAGGGCTGGGTCGAAGTGACTTCCTATCTACTGGAATGGCACTGTCACATGGTGATAAGTTTCCAAGATAATAATCGAGAATATTATGTTGCACTTCCAAGAAAATGAAATAGGTACTGAAAACGCACATAATACCGTTTATAACCCAGAGATGAGGAACCAGCCCAGGTTTTGCAAATGCAAAAGTCAGAAACAACTCATAACAACTCTAGGCTGACATCCGTGCCAGACAAACGGTTGCACACCCTGTGCGTGTAAGGGGTGGGTTAGTTGATTAAATATATTTTTTCTACTTCCAGTCACGATCTCCTTGTTAAGTACAGTGTGTGTTTCCACCGGTAAACATACTCCATATTAATGTCCACTAGCAGGTGTCGATATAGGTACTTCTGATCAGATAGTGTATGCTCAATGTAGACCACACAGCACACTACAAGCTACTAATAGGGGAGCACGTTTGTGCATGCACACTGCAGAAGTGGTAGGAGATATACCCTACCCCCAGCCGAAATCCGATTTCAAGGTCAGCCATATGGACCATTCCACTCTTGAATAGCGTGTGGGAAAAAACTGAACAATTTGTGTATGAATCTCAAAACCTCCACAGCGTACTTGTTATTTAGCAAGAGTGTACTTTGTTTTTAAACAAATGAACCCCAACACATCTACTCTTAAAGCAGCTGTGCATCGTGTTGCCACTTCATGGGAGAAAGTTGTACGAGATGAGGGAGGGAAAAAGTGTAGCACAGGCTGCGGCTGGGATGGAGGTTAGGAGATAAAGCAATCCTGTCGCTGTCAGTCTGGATTCCCTCCCTCACACAGTAGACACGTAGCGACCAGAGCACAGCAGAGGACGATGAGGCCGCCCTTTGCGCACGCTGATTGCTAGTGGCAGCCGTGATACTGCGGATGTTTATAATACGACTATACGACAACTGTTCCTCTTTCCCAGCGCACTGAGCAGTACAATATAATCGCGAAAAAAAGCCAGTGTAATTGTTAAACATGGAACCAGCGGTTATCAGTGCGCTTCGTTTTAAAACATTAAGCTTCCAACTTCAAAATGTAATTGTTACATATCAATTAAGCACTTTGTTTAAAAATATGAATCTCAAAACCTCCACAGCGTACTTGTTATTTAGCAAGAGTGTACTGTTATTTAGCAAGAGTGTACTTTTAAAAAATGAACCCCAACACATCTACAGCGTAACTGTTACATAGCAAGAGTGTACTGCGTTTAAAAAAATGAGCCCCCACTACTCCACAGTGTAATTCTTTCGTATCAAGGGTTCATCCTGTGTTCCGTTGAAATCAAGAGGGGGAAGCAATATACTTTTGCATTCTGTCTGTAAATTTTGCATGTGTGGATTTAATACCTAAGGGAGTAATATCAATAGGTCTGTGTACAGCTTGAATACATGCATTTGTACATTGATTTGACTCCTCCTCGCACACACCGTGTTCACACACATATATCACAAAATCGCTGAATAGTGCTTTGGCATACGGCTGTTACCAACTCAATGAGTCTATCACAAACCATAATGGTTGTATAGACATCAAGCCAAAGACTACCACCCGGCTACACAGAGAAGTGGAGTACATGGAGATCCCTCAACAGGCTAGTTCGGGTGTCACGAAATGTAAGAGAAATTTGACTAAATGGGGTTTCCTAGAGGAGCCGCCACTCTGTGAGTGTGGAGCAACGCAGATGACCTTCCATCTGCTCCAGTGTACCCAATGTCCAACAGCATGCGCAGTAGAAGACCTGCTACATGCAAAGCCAAATGCAATAGAGGTCGCTAACTTATGGGGGGCAGAATTGTAAATAATAGTATTGTAAATATATATGCACACGACATTTAAATATTGTACACTATTTTATACATCGTAAATGCTTCTGACACGAATAAATAAATAAATAAATAAATAAATAAGGGTTTATTTTGATTAAAAATGGCTACACACATCCTTTAAAGGTGTAATGTGTTTTTTTTTAATTACACCAAAACATTCGAAAATGTTTAAATGAACAGACCATGCAATATATAATTCTCAAACAAGCTAGTTCACTTGAATTTTTTCTTTTTTAATTTGCACTTAGCACAGTGCTGGTGATGTCTTGGGTAACCTGCAGCGTATCTATTAAGTGTGTTTTTCTTTCTTAAAAACCTTAGAAAGATGCATGGTCATTACAGCTTAGCCAGTGGGGGTAGGATAGCAACGAAACTGCTCTATTTTTTAAAAACCTCTACAATTACCTTACTGACTGAAATACAAGGATTGCACATTTTTATAAGTTTTAAAATCACTTTATAAGAAAAAACAACGGCATGATTGGGAGAAATAAAACACTACAATTTTGAAAGAAATATTTATATTTTTTGATACAGTTCTGCTTATTTGTACATTGTCATCATTCGCAGCAGTGTTTCGCAAGTAATTGTTTTTATATGCTTTAAATTCATCCTGTGTTGCGTTGAAACCAAGAGGAGAAACAATATACTTTTGCATTGTCTGTAAATTCTGATTGTGTGGATTTAATACCTATGGGAGTAATATTAGTAGGTCTGTGTACAGCTTGAATACATGCATTTGTACATTGATTTGACTCCTCCTCGCACAGACCGTGTTCACACATGTATCTCACAAAATCGCTGAATAGTGCTTTGGCATACAGTTGTTACCAACTCAATGAGTCTATCACAATCCATAATGGTTGTATAGACCACTTACATTCAAGTTGTTAACTTCAGTGTTGAAGCTCCATACAAGTTGATGATGGAAGCCTTGCTGAAGATGTAGATTTCTGGAGGATGAGAAAAGTCATACTCTGTCATCACCAGACTCTCTACTTAGATGGTTCCACTCCATTCCTGTAAACAACACTTTAATACCTGGTTGAACATTCTCAATTTCTGGTACTTCTTTTCTGTCACTGTCCAGAGCTGTCACCTGACAGTCAGTTTATAAATAGTGGTGAAGAGCGTTATTCTGATTCCCTAGCGGCAGCTTCATAAGTGGAGATGCAGACATTGCATATTGTGGAAATATACTGTCTGGAAATAATCGTGTGTCTTGCTCCAATATATCAGGTAGTGTGTCTGTTGATTTCTGTATCAATGTAGCATGGTGCCATTGCACTGAGGAAGAAAAAATAATAATACATGAAAACACGTATAAATTATGAATAATAATGATAATAATCAACAATGAGAGAGAGCAAAGAGTTACAGGAAAGGGTTATTACATTCAATTGTGTGAGTCAGTTTTTTCTGACTGGAAGTGCCTGAACCTTAGTGACCAATCTTGATGATGATAAACCTTCTACTAAAGTGTACAGACCACGAGTTCAGAGTGCATCTGGTGGCTAATAAGCCCAGAGACTGCGTCACTGCAGTGACACGGGCTTTATACATCTACAGTGCCATTATATGGGGGACCTTGAAGACAGACTCTTTTTATAAGTCAGGTAATCATGGTATTGGTGACACTTTAATATCTTGGACTGCCATGTATTAGAGCGTCGTCCATATTGAACGCCATTTTGGATAATAAATATCAGTGATAAGGATCCTTAATACATACCCACAATTGGGGATCATCTTGGGGCACATACAGCAGCGATAAGGATCCTAAGTGTTTCGTATCGAGCAACTTAACCTCTTACCCGTGTTTACATTCCGCGCTGACCAGTTGCAGCTGTAGCGGCGGATCGAAAGCTAAGTACTAATTAATTGTTTGTGTATAGTAGTTTATTTAGGAACTTTAGTAGTCTTCAACCGGTGTTCTTGGTGTTTTCCGGTGAAATAACTTCAGAAGAAATTTTTGCGAACTGCTTTCTGTTTCGTTACTGTCATTAGACGTTTGATTTTCTTTCTGTGTTAGTATTTTGTTATATTCTCATTTGTTGTTGATTAATACTGTCAATAATAGTAGTTACTTTCCTTGTGGAGCAAGTTTGTGATTATTGTAGTCAGTTTTTAACATCTTCTTATTGTAGTAGCGGAACTTAGATAAAGTTGTTTTCTTGTTTTAATAACTGTAAAATTTTACCATGAGTGAGAAGTGTGGGCTTTGCCGTAGGTTCGTGAGTAGTGGATTGCGGTGTGAGACTTGTTCGAAGTATTTTCACTGGGGGGAATGCAGTGGGGAAGCCAGTGGGCATTCTGGTGAGATCCTCTCCTGGAATTGCAGGTTATGTAGCAAGAGTAAGTTGATAGAGGAGCAGGAGCGTAAGATCTGTGCCCTTCAGGTGCAGTTGAAAAACGCACAGGAGGAGCTAGATATGATGAGGAGGGAGAAGGGGGTTGGGGAATGGGAGCTGGCTGTTGGCAAGAGATCTGCTAGGAGAAGGAGATTTTCAGATAGTTTTACTATTGGTGTTTGTAATAGATTTGACCAACTGTCAGAGTCTAGTTGAGAGGAATCTCTAGTAGCTGTAGATGTAGGAAGTATGCAGCAGACCTCAGCAGTTACGGTGGCTAGGACAGTTGCAAAGTCTAAGAGAAAGAAGAAGGTTCTGCTGTTAAGTAGTTCTCATGGTAGAGGTGTAGGCCAGCAGTTGCAGGAAGTTTTGGGGAGTGAGTACCAGGTCACCAGCATTGTGAAGCCTAATGCAGGATTGGCTCAGGTGACTTTTAACATAGAGGGGTTATGTAGGGATTTTACAAAAGAGGATCAGGTAGTGATTGTGGGTGGGGCTGGTAATACACTCCTGGAAATGGAAAAAAGAACACATTGACACCGGTGTGTCAGACCCACCATACTTGCTCCGCACACTGCGAGAGGGCTGTACAAGCAATGATCACACGCACGGCACAGCGGACACACCAGGAACCGCGGTGTCGGCCGTCGAATGGCGCTAGCTGCGCAGCATTTGTGCACCGCCGCCGTCAGTGTCAGCCAGTTTGCCGTGGCATACGGAGCTCCATCGCAGTCTTTAACACTGGTAGCATGCCGCGACAGCGTGGACGTGAACCGTATGTGCAGTTGACGGACTTTGAGCGAGGGCGTATAGTGGGCATGCGGGAGGCCGGGTGGACGTACCGCCGAATTGCTCAACACGTGGGGCGTGAGGTCTCCACAGTACATCGATGTTGTCGCCAGTGGTCGGCGGAAGGTGCACGTGCCCGTCGACCTGGGACCGGACCGCAGCGACGCACGGATGCACGCCAAGACCGTAGGATCCTACGCAGTGCCGTAGGGGACCGCACCGCCACTTCCCAGCAAATTAGGGACACTGTTGCTCCTGGGGTATCGGCGAGGACCATTCGCAACTGTCTCCATGAAGCTGAGCTACGGTCCCGCACACCGTTACGCCGTCTTCCGCTCACGCCCCAACATCGTGCAGCCCGCCTCCAGTGGTGTCGCGACAGGCGTGAATGGAGGGACGAATGGAGACGTGTTGTCTTCAGCGATGAGAGTCGCTTCTGCCTTGGTGCCAATGATGGTCGTATGCGTGTTTGGCGCCGTGCAGGTGAGCGCCACAATCAGGACTGCATACGACCGAGGCACACAGGGCCAACACCCGGCATCATGGTGTGGGGAGCGATCTCCTACACTGGCCGTACACCACTGGTGATCGTCGAGGGGACACTGAATAGTGCACGGTACATCCAAACCGTCATCGAACCCATCGTTCTACCATTCCTAGACCGGCAAGGGAACTTGCTGTTCCAACAGGACAATGCACGTCCGCATGTATCCCGTGCCACCCAACGTGCTCTAGAAGGTATAAGTCAACTACCCTGGCCAGCAAGATCTCCGGATCTGTCCCCCATTGAGCATGTTTGGGACTGGATGAAGCGTCGTCTCACGCGGTCTGCACGTCCAGCACGAACGCTGGTCCAACTGAGGCGCCAGGTGGAAATGGCATGGCAAGCCGTTCCACAGGACTACATCCAGCATCTCTACGATCGTCTCCATGGGAGAATAGCAGCCTGCATTGCTGCGAAAGGTGGATATACACTGTACTAGTGTCGACATTGTGCATGCTCTGTTGCCTGTGTCTATGTGCCCGTGGTTCTGTCAGTGTGATCATGTGATGTATCTAACCCCAGGAATGTGTCAATAAAGTTTCCCCTTCCTGGGACAATGAATTCACGGTGTTCTTATTTCAATTTCCAGGAGTGTAGTATTGATAGGGATGGGGAGTATGACATAGATGGTGACCTGGAAAAGATAGCCACTCAAACTGGCAACACGAATGTGCATTTCGTGGAACTGTTTCAGCATCACGATCGGCCTCATCTTGATACAGCCGTCAGGCGTAATAACATGAGACTTGGGGGTGTGGTAATGACAGAAGGCATGAGTCACATTTCAGTGGTGTCGGTGGAGTCTATCAGCAGGACGGGTTTCACTAGACATGGCCTGTACCTCAACAGGTATGGAAAGCGGAGGTTGGCAAAGCTTATAGGTGACAGCATAGGTGGGGGTGGTGGGATCACTCATGGGAAAATTCCGGTAGTTGTGGGTGTTAGAGCTGTACCTTTTTTAGATTGAAGTCAGCTGATAAGTATTCCTGCTTAAGGGAAGTCTCTCTAAAAAAGAAACCACTTTCGACAAAGCTTAGGTATCCGATAAATGAGGGAATTAGTATACGAGGTGCGGCTAGAAAAAAACCGGACTGATGCTGGAAAAAACATTTATCTACAATTATTTACAATTTCATGTTATCTCCTTCAATGTACTCTCCTCCTCGGACTCTACACCGCTCCATACGAATTTTCCAGTGTTCATAGCAATGCTGCAGATCATTTTCGGTAAGTCCATACATTACTTCCGTCGCTTTTTCTTTTACTGCTTCAACAGTCTCAAATCTAGTTCCTTTCAAAGCTGACTTGACTTTAGGGAAAAGAAAAATGTCACAGGGGGCCAAATCAGGTGAGTAGGGTGGATGATCTAAGATGGGAATGTTGTGTTTTGCCAAAAACGTCTTCACTGACAACGCACTGTGAGCTGGGGCATTGTCGTGGTGAAGGATCCATGACTTTTTTCTCCACAAATCGTTCCGTTTTCTCCGTACTCGCTCACGTAGGGTAGCCAGGACGCTAATGTAGTAATGCTGATTCACTGTTTGTCCCTCTGGTACCCAATCAATGTGCACAATCCCTTTGATGTCAAAAAAAAAAAAAAACAATCATCATTGCCTTGAATTTCGTTTTTGACATTCGTGCTTTTTTTTTGTCGTGGAGAACCAGGAGTTTTCCAATGCATCGATTGGCGTTTAGTTTCGGGATCGTAAGTAAAAAACCACGATTCATCACAAGTAATAACATTTTGTAAGAAGGTGGGATCACTTTCAATGTTTTCCAGGATTTCAGAACAAATCATTCTTCGGCGTTCCTTCTGTTCAATTGTGAGACACTTTGGAACCATTTTTGAACACACTTTGTTCATGTTGAAACTTTCATGAAGAATCTGCCTAACACTTTCCTTGTCAACCCCTGTTAACTCAGACACTGCTCTGATTGTTAAACGGCGATCTTGTCGAACAAGTTTACCGATTTTTATAATGTTTGCATCATTTTTTGCTGACAATGGTCTGCCATTGCGAGTGTCATCACTGGTATCTTCGCGGCCATCTTGAAATCGTTTAAACCACTCAAACACTTGTGTTCGTGATAAACAATCATCGCCGTACACTTGTTGTAACATTACAAACGTTTCACTTGCAGATTTTCCTAGTTTGAAACAACATTTTGATGTTAACACGCTGTTCTTTCTGTACACTCAACATTTTCCGACGCACAGACAAAACGTCAACTACTTAATACAGACGCCACGGGCAGACTGAGTGCAGGAGGCAGATGAAACTCGAGCAGTAGGCGGAGCGAGAGTCACGTAACAGGCCACGCGACTTTCAGCCTTATTGCATTCGTTTTACTGTTTCACCAGTACTAGTCCGGTTTTTTTCTAGCCACACCTCGTATTTCATCAAAACATACAAGGCATTAGAGATAAAATTAGTGAACTACTTATAGATGTTGAATCTGAAATTATTGGTATATCTGAACACTTCTTAAATAAGGAGATAATTCAGAGGCTTCCTTTACCAGGATACAGGTTGGCTGGCAGCTTTTCTAGGAGCTCTTTGTGGTGTGGGGGAGTAGCCATGTATGTGAAAAACGGTATCCCATTTGAGTCAGTTGATGTTTCAAAGAACTGCACTGAAAAGATGTCTGAATGTTGTGCAGGTGTGGTTAAATTTAGTGGAGTTAAACTTCTTACTGTTGTTATTTATAGATCCCCAGACTCCGATTTCAAAACATTTTTGCTAAAGCTAGAGGAGGTTCTTGGTTCACTTTATAGGAAATACAAAAAGTTAGTTATATGTTGTGACTTCAATATTGATTGTATAAGTGATTGTGCAAGGAAAAGGATGCTGGTAGACCTCTGTAGTTCATATAATCTTATCCAAACCGTATTCTTTCCAACGAGAAAGAGTAGAACAACCATAGACAATATTTTTATTCATTCATCATTACTAGAAGGGCATTCTGTTAGCAAAATGGTGAATGGCCTTTCAGATCATGATGCACAAATTTTAACTCTAAAAGATTTTTGTGCTGCAACACAGATAAAATATAGTTACCAACTTTTTAGGAAAGCTGATCCAGTTGCTGTAGAGACTTTTGTAAACCTTATCAAGGAACAAGAGTGGCAAGATGTTTATAGTGCTGATACAGTAGACGATAAATATAATGTTTTCCTCAAGACTTTTCTCGTGCTCTTTGAAAGTTGCTTTCCGTTAGAACGTTCAAAACAGGGTACTAGCACAAACAGGCAGCCTGGGTGGCTGACTAAAGGTATAAGAATATCTTGTAGAACAAAGTGGCAATTATATCAAAACATTAGAAACAGTCACAATCTAAATGCAGTAGCCCATTACAAACAGTATTGTAAGGTGCTTAAAAAAGTAATTAGGAAGGCAAAAAGTATGTGGTATGCAGATAGAATAGCTAAGTCTCAGGATAAAATTAAAACCATATGGTCAGTCATAAAGGAAGTGGCCGGTCTGCAGAGACAGGTCGAGGATATAAAATCAGTGCGTAGTGGGAATGTCCGTGTTACTGATAAGTCGCATATATGTACAGTATTTAATAATCACTTTCTGAATATAGCAGGTGAACTAAATAGAAACCTAGTCCCAACAGGGAATCATATAGCGCTCGTAGAAAAAAGTGTTCCGAGACTGTTACCTGAAATGCTCCACCATGATACTGACAAGAGGGAGATTTAGTTATTAATTAAATCACTAAAGACCAAGAACTCTCATGGATATGACGGGGTATCTAGCAGAATACTGAAGTATTGTTCCATGTATGTTAGCCCAGTACTTAGCCATATCTGTAACTTTTCCTTTAGGAGTGGTCGGTTTCCTGACCGATTAAAGTACTCGGTAGTGAAGCCACTTTATAAAAAGGGAGACAGGGATAATGTTGATAATTATAGACCTATTTCTATGCCATCGGTGTTTGCTAAAGTTATCGAGAGGGTTGTATATACAAGGTTACTGCAGCATTTAAATTCACATAATTTGCTGTCAAATGTACAGTTTGGTTTTAGAAATGGCTTAACAACTGAAAATTGCTATAGTCTCTTTTCTCTGTGAGGTTTTGGACGGATTAAATAAAAGGTTGCGAACGTTAGTTGTTTTCTTTGATTTAACGAAGGCTTTTGACTGTGTTGACCACAAAATATTACTGCAGAAGTTGGAACATTATGGAGTAAGGGGAGTAGCTTACAATTGGTTCGCCTCTTACTTTAAGAACAGAAATCAGAAGGTAATTCTCCGCAATATTGAGAGTGGTAATGATGTTCAGTCCCAATGGGGCACTGTTAAATGGGGCGTTCCCCAAGGATCGGTGTTGGGGCCACTGCTGTTTCTTATTTATATAAATGATATGCCTTCTAGTATTACAGATGATTCAAAAATATTTCTGTTTGCTGATGACACCAGCTTGGTAGTGAAGGATATTGTGTGTAATATAGAAACATTATCAAATAATGTAGTTCATGAAATAAGTTCGTGGCTTGTGGAAAACAATTTGATGCTAAATCACAGTAAGACTCAGTTTTTACAGTTTCTAACTCACAATTCAACAAGAACTGATATTTTAATCAGACAGAATGGGCATGTTATAAGCGAGACGGAACAGTTCAAGTTCCTAGGCATATGGATTGATAGTAAGCTGTTGTGGAAAGCCCATGTTCAGGATCTTGTTCAGAAACTAAATGCTGCTTTATTTACCATTAGAACAGTATCTGAAATAAGTGACATTTCAACACGAAAAGTAGTCTACTTCGCATATTTTCATACGCTTATGTCATATGGTATTATTTTTTTGGGGTAATTCTTCTGATTCAAAAAGGGTATTTTTGGCTCAAAAACGGGCTGTGTGGTGTAAGTTCGAGAACCTCTTGTCGATCCCTATTCAATAGTCTGGGAATTCTGTCATTGCCCTCACAGTATACATTTTCTTTAATGTCATTTGCTGTTAGCAATATTAGCTTATTCCCAAGAGTTAGCAGCTTTCACTCAGTTAATACTAGGCACAAATTAAATCTGCATGTGGAATGCACTTCCTTGACTCTTGTGCAGAAAGGAGTGCACTATTCTGCTGCATCCATTTTCAATAAGCTACCACAAGAACTCAAAAATCTTAGCAGTAGCCCAAACTCTTTTAAGTCTAAACTGAAGAGTTTCCTCATGGCACACTCCTATTCTGTCGAGGAGCTCCTGGAAGAGCTAAAAAATTAAGCAAATTCCAGTGTTACATTCTTGATTTCTTTATTTAAACTAATGACGTGTCGCCTGAATATGTTTCTTATATTTCATTTTATCTGTTTCTACAGTCGTGTTATAATTTCATGTCTTGACTCGTTCCATGACCATGGAGACTTCTCCTTAATGTGGTCCCACGGAACAATAAATAAATAAAAAATAAATAAACACCCTTTTCAACTATTAGCGTAACAGCCAAGGTAAAATATTAAAGCAATTAGGATCCTAAACAAGCATCATTATTAGACAACATGCAAGCTGCTCAGGTGGTCTAGAAGGGTGGGAGAGGGGAGAGAATTGGTGGATGACCTTGAAAGGGGCAGGTGGGGGAGTGAGTTATAAATTACTGTTTTTGGACGAGGTGAGACCCCATACTCATGACAGTTTTGGGAAAATGTGATCAGAACTCATTCACAAAGCTGACTGTCCTGCAGTAAATCCATAGACATCCCTGCTTATATACAGAAGCTTACAGTCGATTCCAACTAATGTTATATGACCAGAGTATTTTGGCGGTACGAAGTGTAGACTTTTTTTAATTATTTTACAACTGTTGTTGGAGAACCAGCTGGCCCATAAAAACACCCAAGGTTAATTTAAGTTCACCAAAGCCGGTTACTCTTGTCCAATCAAGCAGTTTTATTTTGTTTCCTCCTTCCGTTTTAGGTGCCTCATTTTTCTGGCAGGCACAGTGCATTTGGAAAATTTGCAAATTTCCGAATTAACCTCACATGACTTTTCACGGATTTTCAGGCGTACCATACGTAGCAATGATTTTTACTGTACACCTCTGTCATCTCTTTTGATTCATAGGTTGTTTAACTTTCGTTCTAGTGTCTCTCCCATCTTCCCATGGTAAGTCGTTTTCAGTTGTTTCTTACCCCAGTTTGAAGTTAATACACAAACAGTAACAAGATCTTTATGTCGTGGTTCTTCCTCTTTCTCCTCTCACATATTCTATACAACTAATCCTTTCTCTTGTGAGTCACCAGTGATTTTACCCTTTTGTTATGTGTTACTTTCGCTATATCAGATATACTTTCTTCTTTCCTTACCCAAGAAAATCTTCACGGACAAGGATGTATGATACTCTTCATTTGAAGAACGACACCAGCTGTTAAACCGTACGTTCAAGCAACGCTATTGAAACCACTTTGATTTCAAACCTTGAGTTCTATGAAATACAACTGGCATCAGTAAAGCAGTGCTTAGAATGTCACGCAGTCGTGTTAGCACAGTTAATCGTCATTCATACTCACCCACACATACCAATTCCGAGCCATTATGGCTTCAATCAAACAACTTAAAGTTGGTTGGTAGCGCTGCTGGAATACCGCTGTTTCCACTCCTATCTGAATAGCTGCTCAGAGAAATGCAGCACAAAATACTTTTATAGATTTTATAAATGTCATCAGTGACTTTAATTATTTCTTATACAAAAGTTGGATCTAATATTCTTTTCTAGCAGTTGTCATGAAAGTAGCTTATCAGGTCAGAGGAACTGTTTGCTACACTGGGTAAATCAGTTTGGGTTGACACATGTTTTACTTCTTTTTAATTGGTAGTTCATATACTACTTTTCAGTTTTTTATAAACGAAATTAGTCACAAAGTTTACAATGTAAATTTAGTCCCCATGCTACGAACAGTTCAAAGTCGGCGCATAAGTGGAACATTGCAGTGATGAAGTTGTAGTCAATCCGATTGTCAGCGTACATCTCCTCATATAAATCTCCGATTATATCCGATAGGACCTCGTTCTCCGACCAAAGAGCTATTTAACGCATGCCTCGCATCATTGTGTCCACTCGAAGTTTCAGCACGGCTGGCAACGAGCGCTAGCACAATGCCACTTTTATCACAAGCATACTGTAAAGTTCAACGCCTCGTGCCCGACTCTCTTGCTTCGGTGCAAGAATTAACAACGACTTTCGAACCGATGATACTTGACCATTTCTACGGGTGTTAATCATTCGTACACGTTTTTCAGTCTAATTATAGTCTAGACCATTAACAGTTCTAAGAACAATGCTGATAATTAAACTTTTGCCATTAGCTATTTAATTACTAGCCAAAAACGTTTTATTTAAGAAAATATTGCACGCTAATCATGCATGAGAAGTATATAACACTATATCATACACAGAAAAAATACTAGAAGTCTTACAGGAATAGTATATTAGTCTCTGGAAGGACTCTAGGGTTGGTGCTCTTAGATTTTCCTGTACCTTCTCTTTGTGTGACGTTTAGTGACTATACCTCCACCGTTTTCCAGTTTTTATCGAGTGTTGCTATGACACACTGTAGTTGTTTCACCACACCACTGAGAGCGTTAAAGATAGACAAACAAAATTCAAATTAGGTTCCAGAATAAATTTGGAAACAGATGAGTATGGACAGGAATCAAGCACACTAAAGGAACACCACAAAAAATGTGTCTGTTGAAGTTTGTAACCACAGCTTCGAGTGTCATTAATTAAAGACGTGTACCGTGTTTCTTCATGTATTTCTGCAAAAAATGGCTTTGCTGAAGAGGACAGGTAGCACAAAAATATTGTCACGAAATATTCTCTCGCAATACAATGGTAAAGTGATTTGCTAACTCGCGAATTAACCTCACAATAACATCATTTCGTTTGAGATGATAAGCTACATAATAATGTAAAGAAAGCTCTATAAAATCTAACAGCCCAGGGAATAAGGCAATAATCGCAACATATATGAAACATTTTAGGCCTACTTTTCGTTCCAATAACTATTACTTAAAACATGTTTGAATTTTGCAGACTAAAGACCTCAAGGAAATACCCACTGATGATGGCTCAAGTGTGTTGAAACATCTTGGGAAATAAAAAAAATACTTGTATGCATAACAAGTGGACCTGAATTACGAATTTTAGTAAAAAAAAAACACGTCTTCTCTTAGAGCATTGAAACTAAACGATAATGAACTTGCTAGTTAGTTGTTAAAGAAAGTTAGAGAGTGATTATTCATGGAAATTATTGGGTAATTTAATTTGTAAATTCACTTTCTTCCAGAACTAAACCAATACGGGAAGAAATATAACAGTCATCTCTCCGAAACAGCAGCAGAACTTACAGCATAAACAACACTAATGGAAGACAGAAAACCAATATGTAAGAGTGGTGGAATGGATATGTTTCACATACGAAAAATAGCTGCAAATGGTAATAGTCTGTGACAACTTACCAGCGGAAAACCACGGTTTGCTGAGACGCTGTGGCTACTGATACAGACACTGCAAAAATTTAAACAAAAACGAAATTATTGTTCACACCTTTCTTAGAGTATTATCTCTTCTGACAGACTTCGGTCTACTTATCACAATTTCGTGCTGTTTTCTTGCCTTCTTGCCACTTTAGAATATAGTGAGAACAAGTGTATACAAACGCCGAAACGAAAGAGAGCCACAGGTGGGTGGAAATTTTGTGTCACTGAAAAGTAACGGCACCTGCTATATTTGATGAAGACGTGGGAGAACCGCTTCTAATTGGAATGCTCGCATTGTCGACAGCACTTAGCTGATGAGCCTGGACTTTCCTGATTAATACAAGGCTGATTTCCGCTAGGATCCTATAGTTCAATTCTTTTATCTTGGCGTCCGCAGCTCGTAGTCATGCGGCAGCGTTCTCGCTTCCCACGCCCAGGTTCCTGGGTTCGATTCCCGGCGGGGTCAGGGATTTTCTCTGCCTCGTGATGACTGGGTGTTGTGTGATGTCCTTACGTTAGTTAGGTTTAAGTAGTTCTAAGTTCTAGGGGACTGATGGCCATAGATGTTAAGTCCCATAGTGCTCAGAGCCATTTGAACCTTTTTTTTTTATCTTGGCGGTTCGCGCATGCCCGCCCAGATGCGGGAGATTGCTGTGTTGCCAGTTGTACGTGCCAAGAGAAGCAGCGCCATAGTATAGTTCGCAAACTTACGTTTAGGGGGGAGCGCGCAGTTTATGAAGTAAAGCCACCACGGCCGCATTAACCCTTTCGCTGCTGCAGAGACGTGCTCCCCGCATTGCGCGATGTGCGCGATTTTGTCATCATGGCACTGCTCGCCTGTGCAGACACATGGTGTTTCGACTGCTTTCACACACTTTATCATTCGATTTCACAAAAACTATTTGGCCCAAAAATTTGATTTTTACATATCTTCTTGATTGATACCTTCCCCCCACAAATGACTTAATTTTGTTTCGATCTTCAACGCAGTTATTGTGCAACATTAGATGTAGTAAACCATTGCACGAAATTTTGAAGAGTTTGCAGAGGTAAAAGTCCATAGCGTATACTTTCCATATGGTCGATTTTATTTGCCACTAGAAATTTCAAAAATTACATTCAAACGAATAAAATTCATGAAGTAAGACACTTCGATATGGTTTTTTAATAAAGAAAATATTAAGCACCAATCGAGATTTGAACTCAGAACCTTTCACTTAACAGCCATTCACTTTAACCATTATGCTGATGCAGCTCATCTTTTGTTACTGCTCCCGGAGAACTTTACAATGTCACGCAAAATACCGACAAACACTGTTGGTATGATTATGAATTACTTACGTTTTGTCGAAGTACAATAGGAAATAAATAATTACCACTGTTCTTTATTGCGAAAAAGCGGTTAGTGAGAATGATACAAAAACCTTTCCTTGCTATCGCCTGAATTAGGAGGCTTATTGCTTGTTTGGTTTAATTAATTGATAGAATATGAAGCAACTGGTATAAAGAATGCTTTTTCCAAACTTTCAATAAACGAAAGTCTGCTATCAAGACATTGCTTTTGTTCAATTACTTTATTTACGACGAAACGTTTCTAAAACTGAAGACACTCGTCCGTGCTCTGCACTGCAGCCGAGCTCTGGCAACGTCGTTCTGTGTTCATTGGCTGACTGTGTTTTGTGACATCAGATGCGCAGAACGAACCTAAACTCGGCCGCCGCCACAAATGACGCGTACTTTAGTGCACGTAAAGTTCTCTTCGAGGAACTTCTGGTTTGGCTCATTTTTCAGCAGTTGTACCATTACAAGGAGAACATTACAACATTAAATAATAGCACTTGATGTCCTGACAGGCTGTGGTATACTACAGATGGTGGCAACTGGTAAACAGCAGCTAAGAGTAATGAGAATATTTCTGACTGAGCCAGAAGCTAATCAAACCATAGCTCAGTTTTAAACTGGGGTTGGCTGGTAACGGAGTGCCGGTTTCCACGGAGTGAAGCTGTGAGTTTCCTGGGCACCCTGTGGAGCAGGTACGATAGTGAAACTTCCTGGCAGATTAAAACAGTGTGCCCGACCGAGACTCGAACTCGGGACCTTTACCTTTCGCGGGCAAGTGCTCTACCATCTGAGCTACCGAAGCACGACTCTCGCCCGGTCCTCACAGCTTTACTTCTGTCAGTATCTCGTCTCCTACCTTCCAAACTTTACAGAAGCTCTCCTGCGAACCTTGCAGAACTACCACTCCTGAAAGAAAGGATACTGCGGAGACATGGCTTAGCCACAGCCTGGGGGATGTTTCCAGAATGAGATTTTCACTCTAGCACACAGTTTTAATCTGCCAGGAAGTTTCATATCAGCGCACACTCCGCTGCAGAGTGAAAATCTCATTCCAGGTACGATAGTGTTTCTGCATTTGAGCGGTATGTAAAGGATGTAGTCATGGTCCAAAATCTAAAGGGACCAGAGAACGTACTACTCAAGTGCGTAAAGGGAGAGCGACGTTGCAGTTACGATTCTTTTTGCAACGGTTAAGGAGTAAGTGGCACCTGGAAGGCTAGGTTGAGTTTAGCAAAAGACCACGAGACATTTCGGCGGCAGACCTGTGTAAGACCATATTGTTCGTAATCGAATGGAGAAGTCATAGCCAAAAAGGACGTAATTGCTGGATAGCTGCAGTGTTTGACTCGTATCGAATCTGAGTCTCGTACCTTTTGAATATCATCCATTTGATTTTTTTTCCATAGAGTTTCAGTGTAGTATTATGGAAAATCAGCAGATGACTAAGTGGTAGGGCAAGCAACGTTTTATCTTCTGTTACATTGGTGAAATATTTGGGATTTTCTGAATGTTAGAGGAATATATTGTAGCTATTTTTCATTGTCTCTCGATTGAAATGGAGGCTGATGGCTCTTCCAAAAGATTTTTAACGAGTATGAGAGTGTAGAGATGTGACTTGTGTCCGCTATCAATGTTTCCTTCACCGCTCGTTGCGTAATTACGTCGCATAGCGATCTGGCGTACGGAGGACTTGGACGGCTACAACGAACATTTCCATTTCTTTTAGATAAGCAGATCAACCTACTTTTTTTACATAATTTGTTTTATCCCAATATACATTTCGAGCTTTCGCCCATCTTTAACTGGCGTAACACATATTTAAATCTTCGCTATCACATCACTAACACATCGACTGCATTTTGGATGTTGCAGATTCCCTGTGCAAAATAACAGTTTGCTTAACTACGACACTCCATGACTTTTATATTTACAATTTGTAACTTTCTAAACTCACACACTTTCTATTCTGCTTGTTGTCGTTCCTAATTTTCCACGTTTATAAGCGTGATGTCACATTTTTTCTCTGCCTGATGCACAGAAGCAGCGAAGCATTATCATGTTAGCCGGCCAGGGTGGCCGAGCGGTTCTAGGCGCTACAGTCTGGAACCGCGCGACCACTGCGGTCGCAAGTTCGAATCCTGCCTCGGGCATGGATGTGTGTGATGTCCTTAGGTTAGTTAGGTTTAAGTAGTTCTAAGTTCTAGGGGACTGATGACCTCAGAAGTTAAGTCCCATAGTGCTCAGAGCCATTTGAACCATTATCATGTTGCCGAGTGACATGTTTGTTTGCGTTTAAAGTCAAAGTTACATTTCGCTTACAAGTCCAAAGCACTGCTGATTGAACTGGGTGTCGACATTAAATATTTCTGGCCTTAAATTTTAATTTAACCTTAAATTAAGTTTTAAGGGCAACAATATTTATTGTACACCCCCAACTGACTTCAACAGCCCTCTCATAACCTGTAAGCGAAGAGTAACTTTGACTTGCACGTAATTTACGATGTAAACGAACACTTCAGTCAGCAATATGGCGAATGCCGTGCTGCTTTGTGTATCAAACAAAGAAAAAGTCTTTTTAGTACGCTTATAAATGTGACAACAAGCAGAATAGAAAGTAAGTGCATTTAATAAGTAATAAATTGTGTAAAAGCTAAACAAATTGCTATTTTGTATGGGGCAGCTCCTGCATCGAAAATGCAATCGATATATTAATTCTGTTCTAAGAAAGATTTAAATATGTATCACACCACTTGAAGATAGGCAAAATTCCGAAACGTATATTGGGATAAATAAATATATATAAAAAGTGGCTGATTGCTGTATTTCTTAAAGTAATCTAATCCACAGAGTTCAACGACCAGTAAAAATCATAAATTAAGAGTCTTTTCTTCTTAAACTACATGAAGAAGAGGAACAAGGAGTTATTAGTGTACATTCTTATAGGCTCGATGAGGTAATGAGCTCCTACCTGGGAGGACACGCCATTTTAAGCTGCTGCTGGAAGACGCCAGAGTGCAAATTTAGTTTTCAGGCATAATCTAGCCCAAGGTATGAGCTGCAAAATTACTCTCTTATTCACAAAGACAGACACTGAATTATTCAGGAGCTAGATGATTAGCTGACGTCTTTATGAAAGCCGTGGGTAGGTCGGACCTAGAAGAGAGCACATATCCTTGCGGAAGCTTACAGTCCTTCTCAGCAACGGAGGAGTGATTGCTGTTCCTCGCCACTTCCACTCGTCGAGCTTCGTTGTCTGGCGGATTCTGTCAGTTGGGCGACTTTCTTGCGTCATTTCTCGAAATGGCAACAGTCGTTTATCTTTCCTATCGGGCTTTTTGATTTGTCCTGTACCTCATTTTCACTTGCCGAATATATTCCTAAAAGTCTATTGCCAGAGGTTTCACAATGTTAACACTCTTTGCAAGCGTAGTTCAACACCTTGTATCACAATAATTGTGACATTAATTATTAATTTATGGAGGGGAAGAACAATTGTTGAGATGTTACATGATGATCATCCATGTCTCTGAACGTGGTATGACTTCACATTTTTCTCTTTTTTCACTGTCTTGCACATCTTACAGTGTGCACTTATTAATGACTAATGGATTTTCTCTTTGTTAAGCTATGTGGCAAATATGTTATTGATCGCTTGGGTGTACAAACTTTGTTGAGATGTAAGTCGCGTTGGTATTTTCTTTGACTCCCATTTTCTAATGGCGTTTTAATGAATTATCCAGATGCTTTGCCCATTCGTCTTCTATTCGATTTCACGTTGCCAGACATGATGAGACTGGAATAGGCTGTAAATATAGTGCACAAAGCTGATTTACTTTGTTCATTTTTGTTGTTTTCCATTGGTTATAAATTACACTAACTGCTATCCAATAACATATTTTTTTTATTCTAAAGTCGTTAAATCGAACAACTACATACATGTGTAACTTTGGACTGATCAAGGCCACATAGAACACGAGAGCGAGAAATCCATGTGCATCGATGCTTCAAGGGCTTAAGGTCATTTCGACTTAAATTGTATGACTTATGTTGATCGACAGAGGTGTTTCGATCCATCTTGTAAAGTTATTTATGTTTTGTCTGTTGTCATTTGTTCTTCAGATTGAAAGAACACATGTCCAGACCTTGTGTTTGTGCGGAGCTCAGACAAAGATACGAATACTTTTTATTTATATTCCTAATAGTGTACCCAGGGCCGCGCCAAGCTGAGGGGAGCGCCAGAGGCCCATAAGTTAGAAATCTGTAAACGGAGTGTATTTTTTTTCCCTATTAAATGTACAGTTCTGTCTATTCCTTATAATACATTAATGCATGCTGCACTACTACTACTACTACTACTACTACTACTGAATTACAATATTTCTACTTTGTATTACAGTGATTTCTAACCGAATACAGTACTATTATCTGTTACTTACAATGATTGGGCACATAGCCCTACTGGGCTAATACCAGCATGTTACCGCTCCTGTCATACAAGAAGAGGGGCTTCTGCTATCCGAAACTACAGCCTTAAGTTTATCAAGTGCTTTCCACTACTGCATCAGCACATAAGCGGGCATCGTGTTTTCTGTGAGTCTGACACAGCTTCTCATAAGAAGCTACTTATCTTAAGTCGCCTCTGTCCTCTTTAATTTAAACTCGTTAATTTTGTGCATATTTGTTTGTTTATCAAGCACAGTTCCGCGTTTATTAACTGTCTAGAGTGCATTTTCGCTATCTTTGGCATAGATAGACTCTGTGATTGCTTTCTTCATATGTGGGCTGAGTTTGTGACCCTCCGTTCACAGCTCCACGCGGTGTTGGTTTCGATCACACAGCTTGAGGCTGCTGCCAATGGGCATCACTGCGGAGGACCGGATGTGGAGATCCGAGGGACATCCAGTACATCCCATGTGCCCCCGACCGGTCTGCTACTGTGTCCGCCAAGGTTCTGCCCGCGCTGAGGTTGACCCCACACCCGTAGTCGAGTGGGAGGCCGGCCGGTGTGGCCGAGCGGTTCTAGGCGCTTCAGTCTGGAACCACGCGACCGCTACGGTTGCAGGTTCGAATCCTGCCTCGGGCATGGATGTGTGTGATGTCCTTAGGTTAGTTAGGTTTAAGTAGTTCTAAGTTCTAGGGGACTGATGACCTCCGATGTTAAGTCCAATAGTGCTCAGAGCCATTTGAACGGTTTTTCGAGTGGGAGGTCGTTCCATGGTGTGCAGGCAACAAAAGAGTCTCCGAAGGATTGATCAGAGGGCCTCCCCAGATTGTATCACGAACAGGTTTTGATCGCTGCCTATGGCTAAGTCCCTATCCCAGATATAGTCGCTCGCACTGGCTCAGAGGAAGCCTCTCGGTCCATAAGATTTTCGGACCCGTTCACAGAAGATGGGTTTACTGGTAGTTGGGAGATCCACTGCTAGGCGCGTAATCAGGCCCCCTTAGAGACATGGCTGTCAAAGACTACTGCCTGATTTCGGACTATTTGCTCTACTAAATTCACCGCCGATCACGCTCTCCCGCTCCGACTTTGGGCTAAGGGGCTCGCTAGTATTTTCGGACCCACACGAAATGGCCGACTGCTTAATATTAGCGACGTCTATTATTGGCGATTGAACTACAGAACCATACATAATCTCGCTATGAGCGCAGTTGCTTAGCTTTGTCGTGCTGGATCCTTCTACCTTGGTATTGCTGCCGATGTTGCAGTTGAAGCCGACGCTGAAGATCTCGTAGGCCCTGCTGTGGTACTGTAACCGCCGCTGCGCGATGAATCGCCGTTGAAGATGCCGCTGCTGGCTGGAACCACGTGCCTTCGATGTCGCCTCTTCCTCCGCGCTACTTTTTTTATCGCTCCTAACCACTGCTAAAACTCGGTGCACACAACTGTTGCAAAATTCGTAGCTCAGAGCCCCCATGCAAACTGCCTAAACTGCCACAGACTTGGGACCTAGGTCACAGAATGTCGTTAGCTGTGAGAATTACAATTGCAATTTCACAACTATTAAAGAAACCTAATATTCAGACCTGAACCGATCTCACATTTCACTTTTGCGAGAGGTCCTGCCTATCGAAGCTCAGATAATACTTTTTGAAACACTTTGCAGAATTCAAATCCAATACTAAACTTCCCAGAGTTCGTATTCCGCAACTAACACTTCCCAAAATCCAATCCTGTTCCAACACTTTGCAAGATTCTTGTCGCTCAACTAACACTTTCAAGTTCCTATCCCGGACGAGCCCCCAACTGCGAGATAACATCCCAAAGATGTTCGGGCTCACATGCGGTTCCTCTTCGTCGAAATGTCTTGGCTCAAACTCGTCTAGGGGCTGAATCGCATGTGTCGCATTACACGCCCTAAATTGGACACTTGTGACCCTTTGGTTAAATTGTCTGGCTGATGGCAAGTTTGCCAACGGCCTTACCGCAGTGGTAACGCCGGTCCCCGTCTGATCACCGAAGTTAAGTATTGCCGGGCTGGGCTAGCACTTGGACGGGTGACCATTCGGTCTGCCGAGCGCTGTTGGCAATCGGGGCGCACACAACCCTTGTGAAGCAAACTGAGGAGCTACCTGATTGAGAAGTGGCTCCGGTCTCGGAAACTGACATACGGCCGGGAGAGCGGTGTGCTGATCACATACCCCTCCATATCCGCAACCAGTGACACCTATAGGCTGGGGATGATACGGGGGCCGGTCGGTACCGTTGGGCCTTCATGACCTGCTCGGGAGGAGTTTTGAAGGCAAGTTTGCGAAATACGAAGTTAACATAACATATAATAACAGAAATAATAATATCGGTAACTAAATTAACTACCCATGAATGATGTAGACCACACAGTTGCTATTTGGTTACAATAATGCCGGCCGGAGTGGCCGAGCGGTTCTAGGTGCTACAGTCTGGAACCGTGCGACCGCTACGGTCGCAGGTTCGAATCCTGCCTCTGGCATGGATGTGTGTGATGTCCTTAGGTTAATTAGGTTTAAGTAGTTCTAAGTTCTAGGGGACTGATGACCTCAGAAGTTAAGTCCCATAGTGCTTAGAGCCATTTGAACCATTTTTTTTGTTACAATAATGTTTATTCAGAAAGCAAACTAATAGCGAAAGTGGTCGTATTTAGAATTAATATTACACTCGAGGGCTTATCCATTTGACACAGTACGGTCATTCACAATCTCATAGTGAGTTATAAGTTCGATATTCCACCTCATTAACTATGCGAATAGTTAAGTCCCATCATACCACACAATGCGAAGTTTTCTAAGTCGTTTCACTTCCTAGCTACCTAAAGACCGACTGTCCGCTTTCACGTCTCAACCCGAACTGTACCCTTTGGTGTCACCAGCCGAACTGTCTTCTTTTGCATCTGCACCAGCCCTCCCCTCTGCCCGTCCACTGCCGCGCTTCCAAGCGCACCGAACATACTCGCTCTACTGACTAGTGCAGTTCCCTTTCCTGAAGCCGTCCATCTGATTGGCTACAGCTTATTCTACATTATTTTACACTTTAACATATTTAAATAATCAGAGCTTGACCACTTTCACGTTCTAAATAAAGTAACAATAATATCCATTACATAATAAACGTTAAATTATTTTACGTAAAACCAATGCAATTTCCTTCTTAGCTTTGAATGCCATGGCCAGTAGCCTTGCACCAATGTGCTTTCTGATAAATAAATAAAGAACAAAAATAACTATTATACACTAAACTTTACAACAAATATTCTATTACTTAATGGTTCAATAAGGTGTCATGCTGTCATCGTTCAATGTGTTTTGTGAGGAGAAAATGATGCTCTGATGCTTAACTGAATATACTGATAATTACAATTTAGTATATCGTTTAGACAAATAAAGTTACAGAGTTGATATTTACAATGTTTGTCATTTTAATGATGCGCTTCTATATGAAATGTCGATCGTTAAGATCGACCAAAGCATTCAGATTTTAGTATTCAAGTCTTTGTTACAAAACTTGTTAGTTTCACTTTGACAGTAAATCCTAAACTATTATAGATATGATCAATATTCAGGTTTTATTGGGATAACCATGAAAATTTATAGAGGATGGCAGATTAAAATTACTGTGGCTTAATTGCCTACATTATTATAGAATTAAATAGTTTTCATAAATGTTTCCCTTTATAGCCGATCTTAGGTCCACCATATTTAACACTACTATGTCTCCTTGGCCACAAACGGTGGTGAATCTGCGCCCTTTATGGCCACGCGATCTTGGACGACAGGGTTCGTTTCACAATTCCTGTAGGCTGACTCTTTTGGCCATATATTTAAATGAGAGCGCAATGCTCGTTAACTCACAATACCGTGAGGAGTCATTCCAGATGTGAAAAGGCTGCTTCCAGACGTATGAAGACCAAAGGGTGCAGCCAATTGCAGATGGTGGCTCATGTCAGTATCAACGATGTGTGTCGTTTTGGACTGGAAGAGATTCTCTCTGCTTTTGGGCGACTGTCTGAAGTGGTAAAGACTGTCAGTCTTGCTTGCGAGATGAAGGTCGAGCTCACCATCTGCAGCATCGTCGACAGAATCGATTGTCGTCGTTTGGTACAGAGACGAGTTGAGGGTCTGAATCAGAGGTTCAGGCGTTTCTGCGACAGTGTAGGATACAGATTCCTCTATTTGCGCCATCTGGTGGTGGGTCTCCGGGTTTCGCATAATAGTTCAGGGGTTCACTACACAAAGGAAGCGGGTACACCCGTAGCGGAGGCTGTGTAGAGGGGACTGAGCTGTTTTTTAGGTTGAAGGGCCTCGAGAAACTGCAGAAATGGCGTCAATCTATAAAGGTGCAGGGCAAACACGAGAAGGTAGATATAGCAACAATCGGTATTGTAGTTGTAAACTGTTGCAGATGTGTTGGGAAAGAACCAGAGCTCCAAGTACTTATAGAAAGCAATGAAACTTAAATCGTTCTAGGAACAGAAAACTGGCTAAAGCCGGAAATAAGTTCAGTCGAATTTTCTACGAAGGACCTAAGCGTGTTCATAAAGGATAGATTAAACACAGTTGGTGGTGAAGTGTTTATTGCTATCAAAAGTGGTTTACCTTGAAGTGAAGTAGAAATAGACAGTTCCTATGAGTTAGTATGGGTAGAGGTTATACTTGATAACTGAAATAAATTAATAAATGATTCGTTTTACTGGCCTCCTGACACAGATAATATGGTTGTAGGACAGTTCAGGGAAAGCTTGAGTATTTTGCAAATAGGTACCCCACTCATACAGCTATGATTTTTGGTGACTTCAATCAACCCTATATATGTTGACAAAAATACTTCTCTGAAGCCGGCGGTAGGCATAAAATGTCGTCCGAAATCGTGCTGAATGCTTTCTCACAAGATTGTTAGTGTAAGAGCCCACTCGAACTGTAAACTGTTGCAAAAACATACTTAACCTGCTAGAAACAAATAATCCTGAGCGAATAGGGAACATTATGACGGATACAGGGATTAGTGACCATAAGGCTGTTGTTGCTAAACTAAAAATCCTAACCCACCAAAAATAAACGCAAAGTACACCTTTAAAATAAAAAAATAAAAAACAGATAATAATTGACTTGACGCCTTTCTAAGAGACAGTCTTCACTGCTTCCGATCTGCCTATGTAAGCATAGATCAAATGTGGTCTGAATGCAAAGAAATAGTATCGACGGCAGTTGAGAGATATCTACCACATAAATTTATGAGCGACGATAGTGATTTCCATGGTACACAAAACAGGTCAGAACACTACCGCAGAAGCAACGAAAAAAGCATGCCAAATTTAAAAGAACACAAAATCCTCAAGATTGGCGAAATTATACAGAAGCTCGAAATTTAGCAAGAACTTCAATGCGAGATGCTTTTAATACTTTCCACAACGAAACTGTCTCGAGATCTGGCAGAAAACCCAAAAAGATTCTCATCATATGTAAAGTATAGCAGCGAACAAGACGCAGTCACTACCTTCACTACGCGATAAAAGTGGTGATAGCACTGGCGATAGTGCCACTAAATCAGAGTTACTAAACACAGTTTTCCGAAACTCCTTCACAAAAGAAGACAAGTAAGTATTCCAGAATTCGAATCTAAAACAACTCCCAACATGATAACTTAGAAGTAGATATCTTCGGTGTAGCGAAGCAGCTTAAATCACTTGATAAAGGTAAAGCCTCAGGTTCCTTTCAGAGTAAGCTCATACAATAGCTCCATACTCAGCAGTCATATACAAGCGATCGCTCATCGAAAGTTCCGTACCCAAAGACTGGAAAGTTGCACAAGTCATATCAGTATCCAAGAAAGAAAATAGAAACAATCTGCTGAATTACAGACCCTGTTCACTAACGTCGGTTTGCAGCAGGATTTTGGAACATATGCTGTGCTTGAACATCATAAATTACCTCGAAGAAAACAATTTGACGCCAAATAATCAGCACGGATTCAGAAAATATCGTTCTTGTGAGACAACTAGCTCTTTATCCTCACGAAGTAATGACTGCTGTTGACAGGGGTTGTCAAACTAATTTCATATTTTTAGATTTCCAGAGGGCCTTTGACACCGTTTCTCACAAGCGTCTTCTAATTAAATTGAGTGCATTTGGAGTATCGCCTCACTCATGCGACTGGATTTGTGAGTTCCTGTCAGAAAGATCATTGTTCGTAGTAACTGACGGAAAGTCATCCAGTAAAAGAGTAGTAATATCTGTTGTTCCCCAAGGAAGTGTTGTGGGCCCTCTGCTGTTCCTGATCTACTTAAACGACATAGGAGACAATCTGAGCAGCCCTCTTAGATTGTTTGCAGATGATGCTGTCATTTACCGCCTTGTAAGGTCACCAGGTGATAAAAACAAATTGCAAAATGATTTAGACAAGATATACGTATGGTGCGAAAAGTGGAATTTGACTCATCTCCATGAGCACTAAAAGAAATCCGATAAATTCCGGTTATACGACAATTTACTCAAATCTAAAGGCTGAAAATTCAGCTCGGTACTTAGGGATTAGAGTTACAAATAACTTAAACTGGAAAGATCACGTAGCTAATGTTGTGAGGAAAGCAAATCAAAGATTGAGATTTATTGGCAGCACACTTAAAAAGTGCAACAGGTCTACTAAAGAGACTACTTACACCACGCTTGTCCGGCCTCTTCTGGAGTATTGCTGAGCGGTGTGGGATCCGCATTAGATGAGACTGACGGAGGACATCGAAAAAGTTGCCGCACGGAGTGGTCGCGCAGAGAGAGGTGCCATGTCACGGATTGCGCGGCCCCTCTCGCGCCGGAGGTTCGAATCCCTCGGGCATGCATGTGTGTGTGTGTCTGTGCGTGTTGTTCTTAGCTTAAGTTAGTTTAAGTAGTACGTAAGGCAGAAAGTTCGCAAAAAACCTTCAGCGCAATGCCTTCAACAGCAAAAGATAATAATATCACGCAGTGTTTACTAAATTATGCAAGACATGGCAATTACAGTTAGCTTTGAGGATATTTGGGTTCAGATTTTTTTAACTTCTGAAACACTGACGACGTGCAGCCATAATTGACACTACATGCAGCAACATTAGTAAGCTCCAAACGAAGCTTTTCTAATGCTTTGGTAATCAAATTCATAGTAGACTGATGCCTCATCCGGTTCTTAATTTACTATTCCGTCGTCGTATCAAAAGAAGTTTCTGCATATGGGAAGAGTTTTCTATTGCCTTTATTAGAAGCACCAATAGATATTGAAAATGGACTGTGTTGCTCTTTTATTTTTTTACGATAATTCCTACAGAAGATGGTGCCAAAACATTACTTGTGAGAGCCTCCATATTTGTTCTACCTAACTGCACCTTTGAAGCTAATTCAGAGTTGTTGCGGGGTACTGAATCTATTTTATTGCCACTGTAAAAGGAATTGTGACTGTGTCCATGGTTTATCGCATGACAGGTTTTAGTGAGTTCAATTGAAGCTATTTTCTCTTTAAAATCTCCATACGATGTAACGAGTACTTTACTGATATTGCCTGAAACACTTTTTGATCGCAGCGATAAATGATCTTCATGCGATTACTGTGTTCAAAGAGAGCCTTCGTCCCATCATACCTAACTCTAAAATTATAAGAGCAAACGGTACATCTGGCCTGGTGTTTGCCGTCTGCATGACTAATCCAACTGGAGAATCTTTCATCTTGTAGTCTCTTCTTTTTAAAAGCACATGAACCATGTTTTTTGAAGAATCTATGTTTTATGTGTACATAATATTCTTTCCAGTAGTTCTGTAACAATGAAAATAATAATAGATTTTCTATCATAATAGCATGTTTTAATCAAGGTAGGTATGCCTAAAAAAATGTTGGCTATAAAGCACGGATTATATACGACTAAAATATTCTTGCAATTCACTACTATTAACTGAATAAATCAATAGGGTAATAATGTTGTATTAATTCGAAAATAAGCTAGATACGCGTAGGAAATGCTGCAAACAAAAGCCAACAGGCATTTGCGTTCTATTCTGAGATTCAACTGATTAACCGCTGCGCGACCTCGGCTGGCGGCGTGGGCAGCGACAACCGAATGCAGAGAGAGACAGACGACGATCAATCAGGGTCATGAATGCAGCTCATGCCGATTGAAAATAGCGCACCGAATTTTTATTGACTAACTTAGTAATATTAATGGAATTCTAAAAATACCGGACCACTCACACTTCGTTACCGAACGCCAAACACGGCACCGAAATACCGAGCAGTTTGTCGAAAAACGGAATACCTATCAACCCAGATCACAAGCTCAATTGTAGACAGAAAATGTTATCCTACAACATTGAGTGCTATGATTTTTCTACCACTTACGAAGCCTCACATTTTCTCTTCATACGTACACCTTGCGTATTTACACCCTCATCCAGCATCACAGCTCGTCCACGTCGTTCGAGATTACCTGCAACGCTTGAAATAAATGTAAAGTTAACCGCTTTACTTTCACTGTGCCCCTCATACCTGTAACTGATTAACTGGAAAGTCTCAAGTAAATGGTTCAAATGGTTCAAATGGCTCTGAGCACTATGGGACTTAACATCTGTGGTCATCAGTCCCCTAGAACTTAGAACTACTTAAACCTAACTAACCTAAGGACATCACACACGGCCATGCCCGAGGCAGGATTCGAACCTGCGACCGTAGCAGTCGCGCGGTTCCGGACTGAGCGCCTTAATCGCGAGACCACCGCGGCCGGCCTCAAGTAAATACATTGCTGCTTTACCGGATTTTAGGTGTGCTTGTGTCTGAGCTCAAATGGTCTGAACATTGTTGCTTGCCTCTAGATAAATCTGTAATCGCAATCAATAGTTACTTGAAGATGCTGGAAAAAAATGATAGTCCATGCTGCTGCAAAAGTCGTCGAACTTTTCGTGCAGTTGGTTGTTGTCCTGCAACCGTCCCCATCTGTTGACTTAGGGATCAAATGGCTCTGAGCACTATGGAACTTAACATCTATGGTCATCAGTCCCCTAGAACTTAGAACTACTTAAACCTAACTAACCTAAGGACAGCACATAACACCCAGCCATCACGAGGCAGAGAAAATCCCTGACCCCACCGGGAATCGAACCCGGGAACCCGGGCGTGGGAAGCGAGAACGCTACCGCACGACCACGAGATGCGGGCGCAGGGATCAAGACGTGGCTGCACGATCCATTATAGCCATGCGGATAAGATGCCTGTCATCTCGACTGCTAGTGATACGAGGCCGTTGGGATCCAGCACGGCGTTCCGTATTACCCTCCTGAACCCACCGATTCCATATTCTTCTAACAGTCATGTCGCGATACGATAAACCGCAATCGCGATAGGCTACAATCGGACCTTTATCAAAGTCGGAAACGTGACGGTACGCATTTCTCCTCCTTACACGAGGCATCACAACAATGTTTCACCAGGCAACGGCGGTCAACTGCTGTTTGTGTATGAGAAATCGGTTGGAAACTTTCGTCATGTCAGCACGTTGTAGGTGTCGCCACCGGCGCCAACCTTGTGTGAATGCTCTGAAAAGCTAATCATTTGCATATCACAGCATCTTCTTCCTGTCGGTTAAATTTTGCGTCTGTAGCACGTCATCTTCTTGGTGTAGCAATTTTAATGGCCAGTAGTGTAGTTAGATATTGTGGAAATTAGTGACGTTCGGTGACAGGAGGAGCAAGACTTTTGGTCAGGTGAATACAGGGTTATAAATACGAAATTAAATAGGGTTCATGCAGGTGTAGGTTTAATAATGAATAAGAAAAATAGGAACGCGTATAAGCTACTACGAACAGTATAGTGCATGCATTACTGTAGCCAAGATAGACACGAAGACCACCACAGCAGTCCATATTTGCATGCCAACTTGCTCTGTAGATGATAAAGAGATTGAAAAAATGTATGATGAGATAAAAGAAATAATTCAGATAGTTATGGGAGACGAAAATTTAATAGCGAAGGGCACTGGAATTCGATAGTAGGAAACGGAAGAGAAGGAAAAGTAGTAGGTGAATATGAACAGGGGATAAGAAATGAAAGAGGAAGCTGTCTGGTAGAATTTTGCACAAAGCATAACCTGATCTCAGCTGACATTTGGTTTATGAATCATGGAAGGCTTCAAATTAACTATATAATGGTAAGACAGAGATTTAGGAACCAAGTTTTAAATTGTAAGACATTTAAAGGGACAGATGTGGACTCTGATCACAATTTATTGGTTATTAACTGCAGATTAGAACTGAAGAAACTGCAGAAAGGTGGGAATTTAAGGAGATGGGACCTGGATAAACTGAAAGAACCAGAGATTATAGCGGGTTTCAGAGGGAGCATTAGGGAACAATTGACAAGAACAGGGGAAAGGAAAACAGTAGAAGAAGAATGGATAGCTTTGAGAGAAGAAATAGTAAAGGCAGCAAACGATCAAGTAAGTAAAAAGACGAGGGCTGGTAGAAATCCTTGGGTAACAGAAGAGATATTGAATTTAATTGATGAAAGGAGGAAATATAAACATGCAGTAAATGAAGCGGGTGGAAAGGAATACAGTCGTCTCAAAAATGAGATCAACAGGAAGTGCAAAATGGCTAAGCAGGAATGGCTAGAGGACAAATGTAAGGATGTAGAAGCATATATCGCTAGTGGATAAGATAGATGCCTCCTACAGGAAAGTTAAAGAGACTTTTGGAGAAAAGTGAACCACCTGTATAAATGTCAAGAACACAGATGAAAAACCAGTCCTAATCAAAGAAGGGAAAGCAGAAATGTGGAAGGAGTATGCAGAGGGTCTATACAGGGGCAATGTACTTGAGGGCAATATCATGGAAATGGAAGAGAACGTAGATGAAGATGAGATGGGAGATCTGATAACGCGTGAATAATTTGACAGTGCACTAAAAGACCTAAGTCGAAACAAGGCCCGGGGAGTAAGAAACATTCCGTTAGAAGTACTGATAGCTTTGGGAGAGCTAGCCATGACAATTCTCTTCCATCCGCTGACCAAGTTGAACGAGACAGGCGAAATACCCTTAGACTTCGAAAAGAATAGAATAATTCCAATTCCAAAGAAGGCAGGTGCTGACAGGTGTGAAAATCACCGAACTATCATTTTATTAAGTCACGGTTGCAAAATACTAACACGAATTCTTTACAGACGAGTGGAAAAACTGGTGGAAGCCGACAACGTGGAAGATCAGTCTGGATTCAATAGGAATGTAGGGCCACGCGAGGCAATACTGACCCTACGACTTACCTTACAAGATAGATTAAGGAAAGACAAATCTAGGGTTTATAGCATTTGTAGACTTAGAGAAAGCTTTCAAAATTCTGAAGGTCGCAGGGTAAAATACAGAAAGCGAAACTCTATTTACAATTTGTACAGAAAGCAGTTATAAGAGTCGAGGGGCACGAAAGGGAAACAGTGGTTGAGAAGGGGGTGATACAGGGCTGTAGCCTATACACGATGTTATTCAGTCTGTATCCTGAGCAAGCAGTAAAGGAAACAAATGAAAAATTTGGAGTAGAAATTAAAAACCAGGGAGAAGAAATAAAAACTTTGTTGTTTTCCGATGACATTGTAATTCTGTCAGAGACAGCAAAGAACTTGGAAGGGCAGTTGTATGTGATGGACAGTGTCTTGAAAGGAGGATATAAGATGAACATCAACAAAAGAAAAACGAGGGTAATGGAATGTAGTCGAATTAAATCAGGTGATGCTGAGGGAATTAGATTAGGAAACGAGACACTTAAAGTAGTAGATGTGTTTTGCTATTTGGGCAGCGAAATAACTGATGGTGGTCGAAGTAGAGAGGATATAAAATATAGAAGAGAAATTTGTTAACATCGAGCATAGATTTAAGTGTCAGGAAGTTTTTTCTGAAAGTATTTGTATGGAGTGTAGCCATATATGGAAGTGAAACATGGACGATGAGCAGGTTAGACAAGAAGAGAATACAAGCTTTTGAAATGTGGCGTTACAGGCAAATGCCGAAAATTAGATGGGCAGATCAAGTAACTAATGAGGTGGTACTCAATAGAACTAGGGAGAAGAGGAATTTGTGGCACAACTTCACTAGAAGAAGGGATCGTTTGGTAGGATAGGTTCTGAGGCATCAAGGGATCGCCAGTTTAGTATTGGAGGGCGTGGAGGGCACGTTAGGATATACGTTGCAATAGTTACTCTGAGTTGAAAAGGCTTGCACAAGATAGAGTAGCATGGAGAGCTGTAGCAAACCAGTCTTTGGACTGAAGACCACAAAAACAACAACAAAATTGTGAATAAAGTTCCAGTGTAAGAAATTAGTATAAAATTTATGGCAACGAATCTGAGAAAGCTGTTTTGCAGTATATGCATGGGTTATTCGCCAACAACGTCGATTTGTTAAATTTCAAATCTTCTTACTAAACAATGGCAGTCGCTGTTGTCAGTTTCATTACAGGTGCACGGAAAACGTTAAGGGACGGTCTGGACAGTATACTGTCACGTTCTTCCCCAACTGCATCCCCATTCGCCCATACTCCGGCAAAAAAGAAAACGTCATATTAGATCCTTTGCAAGTCTGTTACTTCTAATAGAAAATTTACTTACTAACGGGTGACATATTACCTCATAACCATTTTATGAAGCACATATATTTCACAGTGACTTGCAAAGCAAGGATGTAAATGTAAAATATACCAGTACTTCTTCATTTGTACCCACAAAACTATTCCACACTATTCAACTCTAGAAATCGCTAGTACATAAAAGTTTGATGGGACTTCAGTTTTGTTTGTCATCCCAGAACTTAACTCCTTTTTCCAAAAAATAGAAAACTGTCTCTATTGCAAGTGCTTTATTAATAACTTCAGATTATTATCTGTAATTAGTCGCCAAAACCTTGTTACATAACTGTTTATTCGCGAACCTATCGAACAGCGATCAATAGGATAGGTAAGCTAAAGATGAGAAGTGAAGTAATTCACTTGTGTTGAACTGCGAAGACCGCTTTGAACATATGTAAAAGCCACTGATACGATGGCGTTAAAGTGGAAATCGTAATCGTCAGATGTGGACATTGGGCTGCCAGAAATAGCAAGTGAAAACCTCTGAGTTAAAGGCGTAACGTTACAACATTAATAACAAATTAAATTTGCATAAGCTCGGGATTAGGTACCAAGAAAGAACTCGTAAACCATGGCACTATGTGGTGTGAAGATTGGTTAAAGATGACAGCCATGTATCACAATGACAAACAGATACTGCTCTGGACAACATACATGCTGAAACGAGTATGCCGAACGGAGTATTGACGTGAGAACGAATCTTAGTCAAAGCGCCGTGTGGCAGTGCTGATAGTAAAACGGGATTGAAATAAAGTGAATGCTGAACAGAGATGATTAAAAATAATGGGACAGAATAAAAATACTTCTAAAAATTTGAGAGTAAAGGAACTGATGGTAACGGAAGATAACTATTTCAGTGAAATGCAAATTGTTAAGGTGGACAGAAATGTCAATTTAAATTAATAGGGAGAAGGAAGAGGACAGGGGCGATGGCTGAGAGGGGAAAGGATAGGAGATGGTAAAATATGGATGGAGGAGGAGAGGAATAAAATAAAAAACACAAAGGTTTAAAAATTTTGGGGTACTAGGAAAACCGAACATCAAGCCAATGTGGAAGGAGACAAAGGCAGCAAAAGTGAGGAGCAGACCCATACAGTCACAAGTCTATTCAATCACTTACTTACCTCGATTTAGACCACCGGTTGGTAGAGGAGCGTATTGTGTATAAAATTTGCGGAAAACCTACAACAAGCGACGCCATCATACATGCGCAGTCTTGTCAATCCACTGCACATAAACATAGTTTTTTTAACCAATGTAATAATGACATTAGTTGCTAGTGGGCACTGAATTAAATCAGTGAGAGAAGCTGAAAATTTATGCCGTACTGGGACTCGAATCCGGATTTTTCCTTTTCTCGCGAATGGTCGCCTTGACCGCCTCGGCTATCCGGACACAGCCCCTGACCGAGCCGAATTCCCAACGCATCCACACACTACTGATGTAGTACCCCTGCCCATTACCTTCACTACTCGTACCGATTGCTGATTTTCATCTCTCCTCATCTATTTAATTCAATGCCCACTAGCAGCTAATGTCATTATTCCTTGGATTAATTGTCATATAAAGGCTGAAGGATCAAAGATGGTGTCCGCTCTTTCGGACATATCCTAAAGAACAGACACCACACATATACATAACCATGGCGAGACGGCCAATGATCCTTTCAGTGCAGATCCACAAACGAGCCCGAACTCCTATGGGAATCAGCGATCGCTGCCAGTAGTGAAGGTAATGAGTAGCGGTACAGCAACAGTAGTGCGTGTATGAGTTGAGAATTTGGGTCGGTCAGCGGCCGTGACCAGACGAGGCAGTCAACACGACCGTTCGCGAGAAATAGAAAAATCTGGATTCTGGTCCCGGACTGGCACAAATTTTCAGCTTTTCCCATTGATGTAATTCAGCGCCCACTAGTAGCTAATGTCATTACATTGATTAAAAGAAAAGACTATGCTTGTGTGTGGTGGGATGACAAGACCACACATGTATGATTGCGTCGCTTGTTGTAAGTTTTCAGAAGATGTTATACTAAGTGCGCTCTTCTACCAACCGGAGGTTTAAATCAAGGTAATTGAGTGATTGATTAGACGCGACGTTGTTTTCTGTCTCCTCTTTTCGTGACTGTAGTGTTTACTCCTCACTTTTGCTGCCTTTGTCTCCTACTACCGTGGCTTGATGGCCAGTTTTCCCATTATCCCACAAATTTTAACAATTTGTGTTTTTTACTTCAATTCTCTCCTCCTCCACCCATATTTTACCACCTCTTATTCTTGCCTCTCTCAGCCCCCACCCCCTCTCCCCTTCCTTCTCCCTATTCATTTAGACTGACATTTCGGTCCATATTAACGGTTGACATTTCACCGAAATATTTATTTTCTGTTACCATCAGCCCCTCTATTTTATTTTTGATTGTCTCTGTTCAGCATCTATTTTATTTAAGTCCCCTTTTTACTATCAGTGCAGCCATTCGACGCTTTCATTAAGTTTCGTTCCCACTTCAATCTACCGCGCAGCCCTCTTGCTTCATCATATACGTTGTCTAGAGCAGTATTTGTTTACCACTGTGATACATGGCCGTGATCTCTAACCTATCTTTCGTAGCATATTGCCATGGATTGGTGAGTTTCTTTCCTGGTCCCTAATCTTGTGATCACGCAGATTTAATTTGTTATTAGTGTTGTAATTTTACGCCTTTAACTTAAAAGTTTTCTATTGTTATTTCAGGCAATTCAGTGCTCATATTTGACGATTGAGGTTTTCGTTTTAACATTATCATATCAATGGCTTTTAAGTATGACTAATGCTGTCTCCGTCTTTATAGGTGAGTGACTCACTTTACTTCTCACCTTTTGCTTATCCATCCTATTGATCGGTAATCGATAGGTTAGCGAATAAACTGTTACGTAGCAAGACTGTTGTTACTAATTACAGATAACATGAAGATGTACTAAACGCGCGAAAGCTTCAATATTAATAAAACACTTGCTACTGAAACTGTTTTATATTTTTGGCACATTGAACTACCGTTTCTGCATCAGGCCAAAATGGGGTGGAGTAATGGGTACTGATTCCGTTAGTTTGTGTTGTATCAGTGATCAACGCAGTATAATAATAAATTTTATTTACTCATGACAGAAGCAAGCTAAATCCACAGACTGTTCCAGAAATGTTGCTACAAACTTCTAAGGGAGGTGGGACACATCGTAAGGATTGAGAACTGCATAGCAAACCACATCACATATGTCAGGGGTAAGTTGTGGCAGAAGTCAAAGATCGGAAGGGAAACAAGAGAGCGATTTGTCTGAAACATTTATTGGACATAATGAGTGTTTGCATCATCAGTACAGCTTTTATCCTATTGTAAGTGCACATAGCTCATTTACGCTATTTATTGTGTGTTGGTTTCCGGTAGGGTTTTTTTAGGGTGCCCAACGGCCTAGGGTAGGTACAGTATAGGGTTTAGAAGTGGATCCATCAGCATTATGGCAATGATTTGTTCATGGTGGATCCGTCTGCATTAGGCTTTGAATATTTTCGGGGTGGATTCGCCAGTGTTAGCTCCAGGTTAACTTCCAGAGGTTATGCTGGGGATAACACTCAATATGAATCCACCAGCATTATGCCTGGGATATTGCTCAGAGTGGATTCACCACCACTACACAGTGGATTTCGTCCGGTGCATATCCACCAGCATTAGGGCCAGGGGCAATGGTTTGGGGGCCCCCGCGAGAACTGAGACACAAACAGCTAGTATTATTTCCATCTGTTACATACATTCATCTTGGATGTGCATGTTGAACTTCTCGCGACATCACGAATAATCCAATAAATTTCAGGCATGCAGCCTAGCAAATACTACTTCTTCAAATGTTATTTTGGCTGCGTATCGTCCGGATATTCTGAGAGTGAGTCACTAGACTGCCGACAAGGAGCCAAGCGCGGCCTTGTGTGTTTCACCGAGGCGGTACTGCGCATGTGGGTCACAGAAGCTGGTCGGCGGCCTTAAAGAGGGACACTTACACAGGCACCACCTGTGGTGAAAGCGTTCAGACATTCGATTCACTTATCGATGTATAATCGGCGGCGGTAACCCCTTGACGACTTTTCTGCAGTTTAATGTAATTACACCAAGAGCCGGATTCCGTGCTTTATCCAAATTAAACCCATTACCTCTACTTATTAAGTTATTGGTTAATCTAATTTCTATGACTTCCTCGAAATTAGAATCCCAAAAGGAAGAGGTGGACGTTAAAATCTCCCTGTCACTGTAGTTCATAGAACGACCAGCGTCTATACAATGTTCTGCCATAATGTAGCTGACTTCTCTGAGTGTAGTGAGCGCTTGTATCTTCGTTGTTGCACACCCCTCATGAACGTATTATCTGACCTACACATGACTTATTACAAATTCGGCAAGGAATCTGATACACAGCCGCCTTACGAAGCAATAAATCATCCTTCAAAGAATCGAGTAAGACTGCAAACTTCGTAGGAGTCCGGATGATCACCTTAACACTGTGTTGTCGAGAACACGGCTAATATTCAAAGAAAGACCGCCCACATACGTCGAAAACGCTCTTGATTTGAAGTTACAGTATTACTTTCTTCATCCAGATCACGTACTTGCATTCTAGGACTCACACTGAATGCTCTGCGAATTTGTTTCTGGGAATACCTATTCGCTTGAAAAATACTTTTGAGGTGTGTGAGCTCTTCTTGCAAAATCATCATTATCGGATGTACAGTGTGCACTGTGCACTACGAACTTAATGGTACCTACAGTTTGTGAAAGGTGATGGCAGCTGCTGGCATGTAAATATATACTCGTATGCGTTGGTTTATGATGTACAACGTGTCCTAATGTGCCCTCGACTTTACGACTAACGCAAACATCTAAAAAAGGGAGCCAGCCATCTTTTTCTATTTCCATAGTAAATTTAATACTAGCGAAGATAAAGCTCAGATGCTTAGGAAATCGATGTAATTCATCCTTCCCGTGAGGTCATACTACAAATGTGTCGTCCAAGTACTTCCAGAAGATCGTTGGTTTAAAATCTGCTGAGTCCAATACCTTGTCCTCCAAGTCTTCCATAAATAAATTAACTACCAGAGGGAAGAGAGAGCTTTCCATACCAACTCCATCAATCGTCTCCTAAAACTCTACACTAAACTGAAAATAAGAGGACAGGAGTAAATGCTCGAATAAAGCCGAGATGTTTTTGTAAAAATGTTGGCCGATGAGAGACAAAGAATCCTTTAAAGGTACCGTGGTATATAACGATACCACGTCAAAACTGACCAGCACATCCGTACTCTTTAGCCTAAGGTAGCCTCTGAATGAAATCCGTAGAATTGCGAATGTGGTGACTACATTTTCCTACCAATGGTTTCAATAACGAAGCTAAATATTTGGCAGAAAGATACGTTGGTGAACCAATAGTGCTTGTTATTGGCCGCATAGACAAATCCTCTAGACGCTAATCCTCATCCACCTTGTGAACTTTAGGAAGACCATAAAATCTCGGTGATACCGCACTTCGCGCTTTTAAACCTCTTATAACTTCCTTCGGCAGCGATGAAGCGTTCATTAAGGCAGCAGTCCCTTTTGTCACATTGTTGGTAGGATCTTTCTTCATCTTCCTATACGCACCATAACATACTAAACGACGTATCTTTTCCATATAGACCTGCATGCGCAGTACCACTGCTGTGGAGCACATAAGGACGTGCTTGGCACCTTCTCGTCGTCTTGCAACTCTAAGGATGGTCGGGCGATACGCGACCGAAATCTCAGTTGAAAAAGTAGTATTTGAGCAGCTACATGCCCGAAATTTAATGGATTATCCATCTCGGATCTTTAGTGTATACAGGGTGGTCCATTGATAGTGACCGGGCCAAATATCTCAGGAAATAAGCGTCAAACGAAAAAACTACAAAGAACGAAACTCGTCTAGCTTGAAGGGGGAAACCAGATGGTGCTATGGTTGGCCCGCTAGATGGCGCTGCCATAGGCCAAACGGATATCAACTGCGTTTTTTTAAAATTGGAACCCCCATTTTTTATTACATATTCGTGTAGTACGTAAAGAAATGTGAATGTTTTAGTTGGACCACTTTTATCGCTTTGTGATAGATGGCGCTGTAATAGTCACAAACGTATAAATACGTGGTATCACGTAACAGCCGCGCGGGATTAGCCAAGCGGTCTTAGGCGCTGCAGTCATGGACTGTGCGGCTGGTCCCGGTGGAGGTTCGAGTCCTCCCTCGGGCATGGGTGTGCGTGTCTGTCCTTAGGATAATTTAGGTTAAGTAGTGTGTAAGCTTGGGGACTGATGATCTTAGCTGTTAAGTCCCATAAGACTTCACACACATTTTTATCACGGAACATTCCGCCAATGCGGACGGTATTTGCTTCGTGATACATTACCCGTGTTAAAATGGACCGTTTACCAATTGCGGAAAAGGTCGATATCGTGTTGATGTATGGCTATTGTGATCAAAATGCCCAACGGGCATTTGCTATGTATGCTGCATGGTATCCTGGACGACATCATCCAAGTGTCCGGACCGTTCGCCGGATAGTTACGTTATTTAAGGAAACAGCAAGTGTTCAGCCACATATGAAACGTCAACCACGACCTGCAATAAATGATGATGCTCAAGTAGGTATCTAGTTGCTGTCGCGGCTAATCCGCACATCAGTAGCAGACAAATGGCGCGAGAATCGGAAATCTCAAAAACGTCGGTATTGATAATCCTACATCAACATTGATTGCACCCGTACCATATTTCTACGCACTAGGAATTGCATGGCGATGACTTTGAACGTCGTTTACAGTTCTGCCACTGGGCGCAAGAGAAATTACGGGACGAAGACAGATTTTTTGCACGCGTTCTATTTAGCGACGAAACGTCATTCATCATCAGCGGTAACGTAAACCGGCATAATATGCACTATTGGGCAACGGAAAATCCACGATGGCTGCGACAAGTGGAACATCAGCGACCTTGGCGGGTTAATGTATGGTGCGGTACTATGGGAGGAAGGATGATGGGCCCGCATTTTATCGATGGCAATCTAAATTGTGCAATGTATGCTGATTTCCTACGTAATGTTCTACCGATGTTACCACAAGATGTTTCACTGCATGACAGAATGGCGATGTACTTCCAACATGATGGACGTCCGGCACATAGCACGCGTGCGGTTGAAGCGGTATTCAATAGCATATTCCGTGACAGGTGGATTGGCCGGCACGTTCACCGGATCTGACGTCCCCGGATTTCTTTCTGTGGGGAAAGTTGAAGGACATTTGCTATCGTGATCCACCGACAACGCCTGACAACATGCGTCAGCGCATTGTCAATGCATGTGAGAACATTACAGAAGGCGAACTACTCGCTGTTGAGAGGAATGTCGTTACACGTATTGCCAAATGCATTGAGGTTGACGGACATCATTTTGAGCATTTATTGCATTAATGTGGTATTTACAGGTAATCACGCTGTAACAGCATGCGTTCTCAGATATAATAAGTTCACAAAGGTACATGTATCACATTGGAACAACCGAAACAAAATGTTCAAACGTACCTACGTTCTGTATTTTAATTTAAAAAACCTACCTATTACCAACTGTTCGTCTAAAATTGTGAGCCATATGTTTGTGACTATTACAGCGCCATCTATCACAAAGCGAAAAAAGTGGTCCAACTAAAACATTCATATTTCTTTACGTACTACACGAATATGTAATAAAAAATGTGGGTTCCTATTTTTAAAAAACGCAGTTGATATCCGTTTGACCTATGGCAGCGCCATCTAGCGGCCAACCATAGCGCCTCTGTTTTCCTCCTTCAAGCTAGACAAGTTCCGTTCTTTGTAGTTTTTTCGTTTGACGCTTATTTCGTGAGATATTTGGCCCAGTCACGATCAGTGGACCACCCTGTATAGAAGCTTTGGTAGCTACAGTTGATCTTTATTCTGAAAATTATTTCCATCTAGTGCGTTTAGAATAAGCTTCGACAGCTGTAGTTGGACTGTATTCTGTGTTATTAAGATACGAGAAAGTACAAATGCATGTCATTATTATTATATGTTCATGGAATGATATTTTTGTAAGATTCAGAAGGCGTAAAGCTGTATTGAAGATAGCTGAAGTCAGTATTACTCTGCAACCCTTGTGTATTTTAGCGTATATAAGGGTTGACTATGGCAGTTCGTAAGTGTGTGGTTTCTTTCCTGTGTTGACATTTTCGAAGAAAAAGAGGAAGACATGATCTTACAACTACCTTGTAGACTCTCTCTGGCTTGGTGGTAGGCATCAAATCACAGCTTGTATGCTTAAGAAACTTAGCAGGTAACTCATCATTTGGATTTGCATCTCCTTGTGTTTACCATGTTTGCAGTTAAAATTTTTGGATGTAAGGTGCGCCAGTTATACAAAACACCGTTTTTCCAAGTCCCCAAACATGTTTCAGGACCTCTTTGCTATCATTAGTGAGTTTCTGTTTTGTTTAATCTGTAATGTGAACGTTTCTACTAAATGATTACAAAATGATGTGGATATTTAATTTACAACAATTTGTTTCTTTTGTTAATACCTTTACACGCGATGCATGGTTTCTCAGGACCCCTTGTGTATTGTTTATTATAGGTAGCTTTTTTTTAAATTTGTTTCTTTTTGTTAATACGTTTACACGCGATGCATGGTTTTTCAGGACCCCTTGTGTATTATTTATTATAGGTAGCTTGTCATCTGCAACCAAACGACGTTGATGAGACATTTTGTTGGGAGTTGACCTATCATTTTATGCTCTAAACGTAATTTAGTTTGTCGCGGTATTTCGCGCCTATATCCATTTTTACTTACTTTTTGTGTGGCAAACTCTTTTATTCTCAGCATCATGGTGAGGTGCACACGTAATAACACGTACCAGGGTCATTCGAAAAGTAAGGAACGATCGACCGCGAAATGGAAACTACAGTGAAAATCCGATGAAGTCTTGCACAGGTGTGTTGTACAGTGTATCTAGTATGCCCGTCGATCGCATTACGTCTTTCTTTTTAGTTCTGAGCACACTGGGAGCACATAAAGATATCTAGAACAATAGTGTCTCCTGCCAAGTACGAGGTCCTGGTGAGAAATTTCGCCTGTAGCTATGCAGCCAACATTGCATAACAGTCGTGCGTTTTCTTCTTCAAGACAATTCTCAGCCGCATTCTGCAGGGGCAGTGAAGATGCTCCTGCATCGTTTTCAATTGGAAATTTTTGATTACCCACAATACAGCCCGTAATTGTCTCTCTCTGAGTTTCACCTCTGCTCACGTGAACCCCTGGCTGTGAATACAACATTTTGGCACAGACAACGAGCTGTAGGCCAGCGTAGAGAATTGGTGGAATGCGCTGGCGGCTGCCTTCTATAACGAGGGCATTGGAAAGTTGGTACAACGGTACGACAAACGTCTAAGTCAGATCGGCAATGGAGATAAGTAGCTGGAAGTTGTAGCTAAATGTTGCAAATAAAACAGTTTTGATTTTCACTGTGGTTTCCATATCGCGACCTATCGTTCCTTACTTTCTGAATAGCCCTCGTTTATTCACAAATAAGGTCGTAAAAGCACTTTGCACTTCACCAAAACGCACAGTAATTGTGGTTGTTGTGTGTCCCAGCCCAGTCAGTATTCATCTGTTCATCAGTGAGTTTTGCGCCAACTTTGATTTTTTTTTTCTACATTTTGGCTTTGTGTGTGTGTGTGTGTGTGTGTGTGTGTGTGTGTGTGCTCACCGGCGGGTAGACTTTTTAGCTGTTCGTGTTGTCTTCTTTGTAAAGTTCCTTTTATGTGTTGAATAGTGTGCCTTTCCAGAGTGTAGTGTATTCATTTACGACCTGTTTTCCTTCTGCCATTGCCTTCTGTATGTGCTTTCTAATGTGAACAAATGAACACGGGCTGGACTGGGACACACAACAAACACAATTGCAGTGTGCTTTGGTGAAGTGCAAAGTGTTTTTACGACCTTATTTGTCAATGTACGTGTTATATTTCCGTGTGCTTCACAACACCTCACCATGATGCTGAGAATAAAAAGGCTTGCCACACAAAAACGTAAGTAGAAACGAGTATAGGCGCGAATTATCGCGACAAACTAAATTACGTTTGGAGAATAAAATGACAGGTTAACTCCCAACAAAATTTCTCATCAACATCGTTTGGTTGCAGATGCCAAGCTACCTGTAATAAATAATACACAAGTTGTCCTCAGAAACCATGCAAACTGAGTGTAAAGGTATTAACAAAAAGAAACAAATTGTTGTTTGAACTAAATATCGACATAATTTTGTAATCATTTAGTAAAAATGATCACATTACAGATTCAATAAAACAGAAACCCACTGATGATGGCATAGGGGTGCTGAAACATGTTTGGGAACTTAGAAAAACGGCGTTTTGTATAACTGACAGACCTTACATCCAACAAATTAGTAGGTAATACAATAAGAGCATAAATATTCTTGTACATTTACACGTAGAATATCAATAAATATATAGATAGATATGGGAAAAATATGGGAGAATATACAAAATATTGAAAAATGGGTAAAATATGTAAAAATATGTATACTAAATGGGAATACGCGATATTCTTTTCTTATACAGAGGGAGTAATCGAAATTTGCGCAATAAGCCTTGGATATTGTTGTGTACATAGTTCCGCGTAGTCAGAGCGTACACAACTTTCCCACTAGAGCACGCCCCGCTAAGCACAACAGCGCAGGCGCAGCGCCCGTCCGTCTCCACACTACGAGATGGCGCTGCCTTAGAGACGGACCAAATTCTGCTTCCGCCGATTCGTGTATTAATATGTAACGCAGCCAATGAGATTGCTGCTAACGTAGAACCTTTTCTCCTCGCAGATCACACTCACACAGTGATACCTGAATGCGCGAGGTATTATAACGAGTGTACAGACCTCCGATTAGTCAGTCTGCATTTGTCTGCACCAGTCTGTACCAGTCTGCATTTTTCTGTACCAGTCTATAGTCAAGTTTCAGTCTGCGCCTAATAAGATTATCATATTCCTGTACATAGCCATGAAGAGAAATGTATAGACACTTTGTCAAGTATCAGAGATATGTGAGAATAAGATTAATGTACCAAGACCAAAGGAACTACAGATTGTCAATTGTAAACAGCATCCAGAATCAAGTTATGTAATGTCTATGCTTTTTATTATTTTAATAAATGTGAGTGAAAATTAATCAAGTGGCATTTCCATCGTCTGACCTAATGGCAGAAGATAAACACGCCACGATAAGACCGCGAGACATATTGCTGACACTCGCCTACTTCACTAGAGTGACAAATCAAATAATCTGATGGTGTGCGTACCGAAGGTCTTACAGTATGCACACCACAGATATATAGGTGTTGAATTACATATCACATACACTTAGTAAAAAGAACCTTATGCAAAGGGAACAAGCAGAATTTGTGATAGGACGTTTAATGTAACCACTCTATAGATATAGGGGAGGGATGAAATACATATACGAGCATGTGCTTTAATAGTTTAAAAACTGTACATCCTAGAGACATACTGTCAAGACGAAACTATCATATTTCCCCGCATGTGGTCCATACTGAACAGCAATAGAAAATTGTAAAAATAATTTAGCAGAAAAATATGGGAGTATATGGAAAATATTCTGATAACAAATGGAAATAAAGGAAATGTACATTTATACAAACAGCACTAGAAATACATAGGAGACGTATGATGCCACACACACACTTAGAAAAAAAAGAAAAACATTATACAGAGAAAGCATTCGGAATTTGCTGTAGTACTTTAACGCTACCATCAGATGCAGGAGAGGGATGGCACAGCATATACAGGCGTTTGCTTATGGGCGCTCACCGTCGAGGTCATCAGCGCAGGCGTTTGCAAATTCCCGTTACAAACTTCTGGGATTTATAGAGGGGAATGACTACATAATATTTTCAATAGCAACCCACGTCCGGAAATGTACCGTTTCCGTTCTACGACGGTTTCAATTCAGATGTTTAACTCATCCACTCCTGCGATAGGTACTGGAATTAGGCGTGAAGCAGTACAGTTATTAGGTAACGATTCGAAAGGAAACAAACCGATACCTCATTTATCACGTAAGCACATTTGTTTGTATTAACACTTAACCATTCTTGTTTCTATTATTCCAAAACAAAAAAGAACCCAGCATACTGTACCAACAGAACAGAGCTGAATGCATTACAACAGTGGCTCGATGTGGCGGCCACCAACGTCGTTATTGACATTGTACCTACGAAGCATGTTCTGGTACACGCTCTCCATCCCACCTGGCGTCTCTTCAGTTTCTAGTGCAGCGGCCACAACTCGTGTCAGCGTATCTCCCTCTGATCCACAGGAGTCTTGTAAATTAAACTTTGCATACGACCCCACAAGAAGTTGCCCATAGGAGTTAAATCGGGCGATCGCAGTTGGACCATCTCAGTCTATCCATCCTTCACCATATCGTCTGTTTAGATGTCTCCGAACCGCACGTGAGAAGTAAGGTGGTGCACCATCGTGCTGAAACTACATTTTTCGACGGACATTCAGTGGCACAGCTTCCAAGAACGGGTCCAGTATGTTTTATAGGAACTCTGAGACTTTTCTCTTTCCCTCAGAAGACATGGACGCGTTACACATCTGAACTGAAACCGTCGTAGAACGGAAACGGTGCGTTTCCGGACACGGATTAGTCTTCAAAATATTATATACTTGCTCCACTCTACAAGTTTACAAGTTGGTAACTGGAATTTCCATACATCCTCTGTATGCTTTAACAGTGTGAAGATGGGACATTCTATAGAACTGTTGTATACACAAAACTACCATAGACATGTGGGTCATATCGCATTAGCAATATGCATATCGGAAAAAAATTAGCAGGAAAGCACTGTAAGCATAAAAAAATTGCAGTTATGTGATATAAAGTGGAGTTGACCGACGTTAAAATGTATGTTCTAAGAGATCAAGTGCCTCGACTATTGCATTATTGCATCAGCTTCGTGGATGTAATGCAAGACTCTCCTATGATTTTGAACAAAATGGTGCTGTGTGACTATCTAACATCAAAGATCTATAAGGTAAGAAGATTTTTTGGATGGTTTATATTACATTAAAGATACCTATTCGTAGGCTCTAAAATCAATTCCTCGGGAGGTTACATGTCATATCATCCATAACTGCTCCCACTTAATCATAACGCTGAGCGATAGGTTAAGGTGCTGTCGTTACCTCGTCAGAGCCATTCCTATCTGATGTGGTAACAGCCAGCTAGTGCCCATCAGTGTCCCATAGTTTAATGTTAAACATTTACCGTTGTACATTATTATTATTTTAAATAAACTAATACACTCTTGCTACAAATTGAAACTGGTCGACGTTAAAACAAGTATTCTAATGAAATATTGTAACGGTTCTGTGTAGTAAACAATGTATTTATTATAAAAAAGCGCTATGCTATTAAAAGCAAGAAGAAACGCATTATAGTCTCCGATACAAAAGACCATAGTTTATAAAAACCTGGTGGTAACCTGTTTGGAAATATTTTGCTGCAGTTTGGGAAAGCTATTACTGTGTTTGACTGGTGGGTGTTTAATGATTTATGTTACATATCATGAAGGGTTATGGAATGCATCTGCATCAAGCAACTAAGAGGACTCTCACATAGCAAAATAATAAGCAGCATCTACATCTACATCCATACTCCGCAAACCACCTGCCGGTGTGTGGCGGAGGGTACCTTGAGAACCTCTATCGGTTCTCCCTTCTATTCAAGTCTCATATTGTTCGTGGAAAGACAGATTGTTGGTATGCCTCTGTGTGGGCTCTAATCTCTCTGATTTTATCCTCATGGTCTCTTCGCGAGATATACGTAGGAGGGAGCAATGTACTGCTTGACTCCTCTGTGAAGGTATGTTCTCGAAACTCCAACAAAAGCCCGTATCGAGTTACTGAGCGTCTCTCTTGCAGAGTCTCCCACTGGAGTTTATCTATCATCTCCGTAACGCTTTCGCGACTACTAAATGATCCTGTAACGAAGCGCGCTGCTCTCTGTTGGATCTTCTCTATCTCTTCTGTCAACCCTATCTGGTACGGGTCCCACACCAGTAAGCAGTATTCAAGCAGTGGGTGAACAAGTGTACTGTAAACTATTCCCTTGTTTTCGGACTGCATTTCCTTAGGATTCTTCCAATGAATCTGTCTGGCATCTGCTTTACCGATGATTAATTTTATATGGTCATTCCATTTTAAATCACTCCTAGTGCGTACTCCCAGATAGTTTATGGAATTAACTGCTTCCGGTTGCTGACCTGCTATATTGCAGCTAAATGATAAAGGCTCAGTCTTTCTATGTATTCGCAGCACATTACAGTTGCCTACATTGAGATTCAAATGCCATTCCCTGCACCATGCGTCAATTCTTGCAGATCCTCCTGCATTTCAGTACAATTTTCCATTGTTACAACCTCTCGATATAATACAGCATCATCCGCAAAAAGTCACAGTGAACTTCCGATCTTATCCACAAGATCATTTATATATATTGTGAACAGCAACGGTCCTACGGCACGATTATTTCGTGAGCACGTGGGTGGTGCTTTGCAGACGTCAAACAAGTCAGTAGGATATTTTGTCTATGGGAAAAGAAGATTTCAGGTAGATACGTACTAGTTAATGGTTGACTTGTGTAGATGTACATATTGCAGACAATTAGCACTGAGTAAAGGTTATAAACTATGCATTGTCTGCCTACAGTCCATATATATCCATACATATTAAACTACTGGCCATTAAAATTGCTACTCACGAAGATGACGTGTTACAGAAGAGAAATTTAACCGACAGGAAGAAGATGATGTGATATTCAAATGATTAGCTTTTCAGAGCATTCACACAAGGTTGGCGCCGGTGGCGACACCTACAACGTGCTGACATGACGAAAGTTTCCAACCGATTTCTCATAAACAAACAGCAGTTGACCGGCGTTGCCTGGTGAAACGTTGTTGTGATGCCTCGTGTAAGGAGGAGAAATGCCGGCTTATCGTATCGCGACATTGCTGCTCGCGTTGGTCGAGATCCAATGACTGTTAGCAGAATATGGAATCGGTGGGTTCAGGAGGGTAATACGGAACGCCGTGCTGGATCCCAACGGCCTCGTATCACTATCAGTCGAGATGACAGACATCTTATCCGCATGACTGTAACGGATCGCGCAGCCACGTCTCGATCCCTGAGTCAACACATGGGAATGTTTGCAAGACAATAACCATCTGCACGAACTGTTCGACGACGTTTGCAGCAGCATGGACTATCAGCTCGGAGACCATGGGTGCGGTTACCCTTGACGCTGCATCACAGACAGGAGCGCCTGCGATGGAGTACTCAACGACGAACCTGGGTGCACGAAAGGCACAACGTTATTTTTTCGGATGAACTCAGATTCTGTTTACAGCATCATGGTGGTCGCACCCGTGTTTGGAGACATCGCGGTGAACGCACATTGGAAGCGCGTATTCGTCATCGCCATACTGGCGTATCACCCGGCGTGATGGTATGGGGTGCCATTGGTTACACGTCTCGGTCACCCCTTGTTTGCATTGACGGCAATTTGAACAGTGGAAGTTACATTTCACATGTGTTACTACCCGTGGCTATACCCTTCATTCGAACCCTGCGAAACCCCACATTTCAGCAGGATAATGCACGACCGCATGTTGCAGGTCCTGTACGGGCATTTCTGGATACAGAAAATGTTTGACTGCTGCCCTGGGCAGCACATTCTCCGGATCTCTCACCAATTGAAACGTCTGGTCAATGGTGGCCGAGCAACTGGCTCGTCACAATACGCCAGTCACTACTCTTGATGAACTGTGGTATCGTGTTGAAGTTGCATGGTCAGGTATACTTGTACACGCCATCCAAGTTCTGTTTGACTCAATGCCCAGGCGTATCAAGGCCGTTATTACGGCCGGAGGTGATAGTTCTGGGTGCTGATTTCTCAGGATCTGTGCGATAAAATTGCGTGAAAATGTAATCACTTGGCAGTTCTAGTGTAATATATTTGTCCAATGAATACTCGTTTATCACCTGCATTTCTTCTTGGTGTAGCAGTTTTAATGGCCAGTAGTATATAAAAATAGATGTACATATACAGGTATGTATTGACTTGGTGTCTAATTTCGTAGCGTTTTTCCATATGTTTAATAAACATAACAGATACACATAAGAGAGACTTAAGTTATCAATAATATATTCTCCTTCACTATTTACAACTGTTTGCCAATGTGATTTTGAGGCTAAGAATTCGTCGGGGCATGTTCGGAGTGCATTTTCATCTGGAAAGGAAGTTCCTTGGAGATTGTTCGATAGAAAGCGGAATAAGATGAGATCAGGTGCATAAGGTGGGTGCGGAATGACTTTCCAACCTAATTCCTGTATAGTGTTTTTTGTCAGTCTAGCAGTTTGCGGCTGGCCGTTATCGTGGAGATCATCACTTCACACAGTCTTCCTAGTCGTTGTTCTTGGATTGCGTTCCCAAGACGTCCCAATTGTTGACAATAAATATCAGCACTGTTGGTTACACCTAGGGGAAGCAATTCGTAGTACATTGCACAGTCGCTGCTCCACCACATGCATAACATTACCTTCTGTGGATGCGCGCAGGTATTTTTACGGGGAGTTGCTGCTTTGTTTGGGCTCGACCGTTGCTTTCTTTTCCTAACGTTAGCATAAAGACACCCTTTCTTGTCACCGGTAATGATACAGGTAGGAACGGTGGGTGTTGTTCACGGGCCATTTGATGAAGAACAAGCAGAGATGCACATATGGCCACTCGCTAATTTTTGGGATTTTGGTTTAGAGCATGTGGTATCCATACACCCGATTTTTCAGCCTTCCCCATTTCATTCAAATGTTGCACGAGGATGGAATGATCACAGTTCATCACATTTGCCAGTTCTAGAAATGTTCAAATGTACGTGAAATCTTATGGGACTTAACAGCTAAGGTCATCAGTCAATAAGCTTACACACTACTTAACCTAAATTATTCTAAGGACAAACACACACACCCATGCCCTAGGGAGGACTCGAACCTACGCCGGGATAAGCCGCTCAGTCCATGACTGCAGCGCCTAAGACCGCTCGGCTAATCCCGCGCGGCCCAGTTCTAGGGTACAATGACGTGGATCACTGTGGATTAATGTGTTTAAACCATCTTCATCAAACCCCAAAGGTCTTCCTCAACTTGGAGAGTCACTAATCTCAAAACAATCCTCCTTAGAACGATAAAACCATTTCCTTGTGCTGTGCCCGATGATATTATTCCTGCACACGGCGCAAATGCTTCTGGGTGCCTCCGCTGCTGTCACCTCTCTACTGAACTCAGACAGAAGAATATATCGGAAATGTTCCGATTTCTCCACTTGTCATTCCATTTTGTTGCGCCCACAGCTCTACTCTCTATCTCCAAATGACAAAATGACAGTATGTAAACTCAAATAGCAACATTGAACTACAGATAAAAGTGACACTCGATAAATAAACCCATAGCAACTGCAATATCAATACGCAAAACAAAAGCGCTACGAACTTATGCACCAATCTAATATGTATATATATTCCAAATATCTTTCTAAATCATTGAACCGATCGCAACTGAACTTCGTACAAACATCACTTACTGTTTGGAAAGCATCGCTGTGGGGGTAGAACCTCCTACCTATCAAAGGGTTTGGGGTGTGGGTGAAAAAGCAGCTTAATCTACAACTCGTGAATACCCTTACTTTAGTCACCCAGTATTTGAGAATGAGAGCACTTAGTGACTTGCAACAAACCAGGGGCGCCACAGTTTTTCGTGTCAGTAGGGGAAAAACGTTTTCGCCATACATGCGATTTAGAAATTTTGAGTACATTGTTATCCGCTCTTCATTTCCTCCTATTCATTCCTACCTGTACACTGTACTTTTAACATCTGGTCAATATTACGAACATAAACAAGCCATCTGTATAATTATAGTAGAACCTGTTTTTCCATTCCCGCATTTTATGTTTTCCCGCCATTTAAGTTCTTTCTGTTGGTGCTGTTGTAAGCCCTATTCTTTTAATTAATTGTTTTAACGTCATTAAAATTTTCGGATGGATAACGTTGAAACATCCCCTTGAAAAATTTGACTGTGCTGGTAAACTTCCACGTTACTTGATTTTCAAACAGCTGAGCAAAGCTCAACATACTCAAACAGTATTCTCTTTACTTATTCTGATCACCACTAAACTGACACATAATATTTTTAGCGCAACGCGATCTAACTATCAATAATCCCTACAAAAGAATGGCCCTGACTAGCAATAACTAACAGTTTCATGAATCACTTACCTCACAAAAATTTTCGTTACTCGAACTACTGCAATACAGCGAGCGCCAATACTGTCAGCTAAATAAAAGATTCTAACTACTGAAGTCACTAACTACTGATAGGCATAGTTAGGAAATGAAAGATTTTGATAGAGAACAAACAATGTATTTACCTTAAGGGGCTCCGGAACGCCCTATACTTGCAATGTTAAAATAACGCTTATAAATTACTTCTTTCCTCACAAAGTATTTGAGGTAGGAAGTTGAACTTTTTACAGATTATTTATTGGAATATGGGCTACAACTTAACACAGGGATTTTACAAAATTTTAGTTCAGTTATTAAAGATGATTTTTTTTTCAATTGTAATGAAAATTCACAACATTTTTTTGCAATTTTTTATTTATATATTCAAAAATATACAGTTTTTTGGAAAAAGGCTGTGTTAAATTATGCAGAAGGTACTGTGTAACATTTACTGAAAGTTTGAAACAAATATGTTTGGAAGATCCTTAGAAAACATGTAATTAGTATGAGAAAATAAAAGTTTTGGGAATCGAGCGACAAAGATTGGATTAACTTTTTAGTGCATTCCAGGTCCATAGGATGGATTATCTTCATCCTCTGCAAAGTTCCTCCTCCAGCTTCCTCTTGTTCCTCCTCCTGTTTACTCTTGCTTGTATTTCTAGACTCTTTACAGCCCTGTCTGCAGCCCGAAGGCGTTCCTTGTCTAAAGCAAGCATCGCTCGTACCATGTCAGAACCTATCTTCATTCCCATATTTCTAAATACCTTGCACCTTACAATGTTGCCATCATTGAAAGTCGCAACAGCATCATACACACCAAAGTGAAGTGTTTCTATTCCAACAAATACAGTCTTGGGGATTCTCGACCATATAACACTATTTACACTTTCATTAGGGTTTTGAGTTTTTCCGTGAATACACTTTTTCAACAGTTCAGGTGCTGCTAAGTCTCTGAAAATATGTTTTATCACCTCCATTATTGCATGAGGCAGACTATGCTTATGAGTGTACACTTCACCAGTTAGCAATCCTTTGTTATATTTACACCAACTGTCTTCTTCTTTGGGACACAAGCTATGTTGGGGATTTTCATCGGTTGAAGAAGTATGAAAAAAAAGAGCCCAAACAGCCTTCTTCATTTCGTCGACACTTTGTGTATTTTGCCTAATAGCCATTCCATAATAGTTCTGTATTTTGTCAATTACACTGTCAGTTAACCTTCCCTTCCCATCCAACCGTTTACCATCACTGAGTTTTTGTTTTTTGTACGAAGCTTTCAGTCGCCGAAGTCTTGTTCCCATTCGCTTCTGTACGTGTCCAATACACTCAAATTTCTGCACTACAACATCATCACCATAGGGTTTCAGTCGTTGAACATGTTTGAAACTTTTAGAATCACCGTCACCAAGGTAATTAACATATCGCACAGCGCCACAGTGGGTCACGCCCATGTAGAACACATTTTAAAAAAATTTAAAAATAGTTGTAGTCTTCGGAATTGAATAAATTATATATCTATTAAAAGGTAATAGTCTGCAGATTCAGAAAACGCAAAAAAGTAAAAATTGATTTTTTCATGATTTTGAGCCTTTCCGGAGCCCCTTAATAATGTTCAAAAGTCATCACATATATCTATCAATTCATGACAACCATTTTCACAAATTTCCTTTTTCTGGCAGACACACGTCCAGATCTTCCGCTTATAGTAACCTCTCAAAACTCTGGCATTTCTCTCCACATCCACAACTGCTGGCAGCTCACCTCCAGCTGCCCAACGCTACGTGCTGTTCACATCCAACAGCCCAATACTACACAAGCGAATATTCCAACAGTGAGTCCAACCAGCCACAGACTGCACACAGCACTATCAGTGATTTTCATACAGAGCGCTACGTGGCGTTACCAACATAAAAACCTAAACAGCCTACTTACAACGTTTCCCATAATTTGCACTTTTGAACCGCTGTCACAAGCATTAACATCGATTTTCAAATCGATTTATGGGAAGCTACATCTTGTTCTTGCTCATGCACAACGTCTAAGACAATACACAACATAAAAATGTACGGTTTGTTTCAAAATGTAAATAATTTTGGTTCTTTGAGAAATATAAGTGGCATTTTAGGGACACTTTCAAAATGTTTCCACGATGTTTCGTCACCAGACCATTATAACCTGCAAAAATGCATTATAAACGAATTACTTTTTCCTCGCAAAGGCAAGTTACGTAACGCCCAAAACAATGCGCAAAAAAACTGGTTTCAACTTAGTGCGACTAGATTGTACAAAGATTCTCATTGGTAAATTCTTCTATACTCTTAGTTCCTTTGTAGTAAGATTAACAAAATTACTTGAGTTTTCAACTGCATCTTCATGCTATTCGGAATTCTTATGCATTTTTGCAGATTCATGTGCCTTTTTGAAATTGGTGTGTGGACAGCTCATAAATGCGTCATGATGGCTGCCATGCGTTATACGCCGTCAAAAAACGCACACAACTTACATTTCCCACTTTTAACTGCTTCAAAGTAAACTACCAATGGATATAATGACAACAATCCAATTGAGGTATTCTCTTTACGCCATCTACATCATTCCTGAAATTATAATGTATTTCAGGTTGATATGGATTCAATAAAACCTTATACGCTAGAGATCATGTTCGACAGAATTCCTGGATGCATTACGTGGTCCCATCTCTCACTGTATGAGGGTAGTAACGCACCCAGTAACACTGTCGAACATGATCGGTTTGGTGGTCCAGCAGTTCTATGACGAGGCGTAATGTTGCGTGGGCGCACGAGTACTGACCTCCAGATCTTTGAACACGGTACCTTCACCGGTCAACGCTAACGTGACACTGTTCTCCTCCACCACGTGCGTCTTTTCAGGAGTGCCCTCGGCACTTGTTTCATTTTTATTCACGACAGTGAGCTACCCCGTCGAACTGCGGAGGTGGAGGAGCTCTTGGAACGAAAGGATATTTGGCGAATGGACTGGCCTGTCTGTGAATAAAACTGTCAATCCTGTTCGTCTCATTGCGCATTTCTTTCAATTACCTTTTGTGCTGTACTCTAGCAGTTATTCCTATGTATGGCACAAGTTTGACAGAGCTTCTTGAGTTTTGTATGCCAGTGTATCGTTCTATTCACTCACTTTCAGTTTTCATTCGTTTATGAGGTACAAATAAATTGAGAGTATTGGTAATTTTTTCACTGTTTTTTTTTTTACACCGCAAAGTGCAAAAACTCTAAGTGAACCACATTCATGCATCACTGCTCACTTACAGCTCGTTGTTGGCTACAGAAATGTTGATATATAGCTTCATTCGTTGCCGACAACACCCTCGGGCTTTTCCGATTAGCTGAGTTTCCTGACAGCCCATTGGAGAGATGTTCATACGCAGGTATGGTGCTTGTTTTCAGTAGTGATTAAGAAATTAATGAAATGAAGGCTGCTGTAAACCTATTACTCAATGAGTGCCACCCACTGTTAGATCGCATTGGTTGGCAGTAGTTCCTTTGCCGATGACTTCCTACAGTTACCGATAAGTGCCGATCAGTGACCACAAAGTACACTACTGACCATTAAAATTGCTACAAAAAGAAGGAATGCAGATGATAAACGGGTATTCATTGGACAAATATATTATACTAGAACTGACATGTGATTACATTTTCACGCAATTTGGGTGCATAGATCCTGAGAAATCAGTACCCAGAGCAAACACCTCTGGCCGTAATAACGGCCTTGATACGCCTGGGCATTCAGTCAAACAGAGCTTGGATGGCATGTACAGGTACAGCTGTCCATGCAGCTTCAACACTATACCACAGTTCATCAAGAGTAGTGACTGGCGTATTGTGACGGGCCAGTTGCTCGGCCACCATTGACCAGACGTTTTCAATTGGTGAGACATCTGGAGAATGTGCTGCCCAGGGTAGCAGTCGAACATTTTCTGTATCCAGAAAGGCCCGTACAGGACCTGCAACATGCGGTCGTCCATTATCCTGCTCAAATTTAGGGTTTCGCGGGGATCGAATGAAGGGTAGAGCCATGGATCGTAACACATCTGAAACGTAACGTCCACCTTTCAAAGTGCCGTCAATGCGAACAAGAGGTGACCGATACATGCAACCAATGGCACCCCATACCATCACGCCGGGTGATACGCCAGTATGGCAATGACGAATACACGCTTCCAATCTGCGTTCACCGCGTTGTCACCAAACACGGATGCGACCATCATAATGCTGTAAACAGAACCTGGATTCATCCGAAAAAATGACGTTTTGCCATTCATGCACCCAGGTTCGTCGTTGAGTACACCATCTCAGGCGCTCCTGTCTGTGATGCAGCGTCAAGAGTAACCGCACCCATGGTCTCCGAGCTGATAGTCCATGCTGCTGCAAACGTCGTCGAACTGTTCGTGCAGGTGGTTGTTGTCTTGCAAACGTCCCCATCTGTTGACTCAGGGATCGAGACGTGGCTGCACGATCCGTTACAGCCATGCGGATAAGATGCCTGTCATCTCGACTGCTAATGATACGAGGCCGTTGAGATCCAGCACGGCGTTCCGTATTACCCTCCTGAACCCACCGATTCCATATTCTGCTAACAGTCATTGGATCTCGACCAACGCGAGCAGCAATGTCGCGATACGATAAACCGCAATCGCGATAGGCTACAATCCGACCTTTATCAAAGTCGGAAACGTAATGGTACGCATTTCTCCTCCTTACACGAGGCATCACATCAACGTTTCACCAGGCAACGCCGGTCAACTGCTGTTTGTATATGAGAAATCGGCTGGAAACTTTCGTCATGTCAGCACGTTGTAGGTGTTGCCACCGGCGCCAACCTTGTGTGAATGCTCTGAAAAGCTAATCATTTGAATATCACATCATCTTCTTCCTTTCGGTTAAATTTCGCGTCTGTAGCACGTCATCTTCGTGGTATAGCAATATTAATGGGCAGTAGTGTATAAGTGCACACCCCTTCAGAAACTGACGAGAAATATAATGCAGTACGCTACTTTAAATTAGCCCTTGACATTTTTAGCCATTATTAGAATTCTGAAGGAGTAAGCTTTTGTCGAGTATGTTTTGTCGTGCTGCTGTTATGCTGCACCAACAACTTTCGTAGATTTACGACGATGTGAGCACCTAGTAACTTGGAAACTGGGAGGGTGGCTTTTTGGTCCCTTGGTAGGCGACATTTCCGAGACAGAACCCTGACCATGACATCCTTCTTAATGGTATAGTGTGCATATGTAGTAGTTTCGTCACTCAGTTGATTAGCAGCTTCATTTCATTTTATTATAGATATTAATAATGCCTGGAGATTATCGAAATGTAAACTTTCTTTCCTTATCAGCTACATACTATTCTCAAGTACTAAAATCCCAAATATTCTCGACATGAAAATCAAAGTAGTCCCATACTCAGTGAATAAGCGTAGGTTAGCACATCCAGGGAGCTCTTAGTAAGGTCCTAATGGAGATGGTTTGCCGTTGAATTCTTCCGACTTGTTATGAAGTACCAAGCGTGTATCTGCGTCGTGCGGATGACTGCGGTGAGTGCTTGTGCAGTATAACGTTGGGTTTGTGTTGTTATGGAAAGGGGGAGGATAGAACCCAGTGCCAGTACATAGCCTACGCCTCTCTAGTAACACCAAGCGAGCCGCCAAGCTTACGGCTATAGAAATGTTAATTTAATTTTGCATTTTCGCCATATAGACATATATAATTTTTTAAGGATGATATTACTCTTGGTCCGCCTCTGTAGCCAATTGGTCGGCATGTTTGACTCTCATATGGAGGACTGTAGGTCTCTAGAAGAGCTTAACGTTCCAAAAGATTGGAAAAGGGCACAGGTCAGCCCCGTTTTCAAGAAGGGACGTCGAACAGATGTGCAGAACTATAGACTTATATCTCTAACGTCGATCAGTTGTAGAATTTTGGAACACGTATTATGTTTGAGTATAATGACTTTTCTGGAGACTAGAAATCTACTCTGTAGGAATCAGCATGGGTTTCGAAAAAGACGGTCGCGTGAAACCCAGCTCGCGCTATTCGTCGACGAGACTCAGAGTGCCATAGACACGGGTTCCCAGGTAGATGCCGTGTTTCTTGACTTCGGCAAGGTGTTTGATACAGTTTCCCACAGTCATTTAATGAACAAAGTAACAGCATATGGATTATCAGGCCAATTTTGTGATTGGATTGAAGAGTTCCTAGATAACAGAACGTAGCATATCATTCTCAATGGAGAGAAGTCTTCCGAATTAAGAGTGATTTCAGATGTGCCACAGGGGAGTGTCGTAGGACCGTTGCAATTCACAACATATATAAATTACCTTGTGGATAACATCGGAAGTTCACTGAAGTTTTTTGCGGATGATGCTGTAGTATATCGAGAGGTTGTAACAATAGAAAATTGTACTGAACTGCAGAAGGATCTCCAACGAATTGACGCATGGTGCAGGGATGGCAATTGAATCTCAATGTAGACAAGTGTAATGTGCTGCGAATACATAGAAAGAAAGATCCTTTATCTTTTAGCTACAATATAGCAGGTCAGCAACTGGAAGCAGTTAATTCCATAAATTATCTGGGAGTAGGCACTAGGAGTGATTTAAAATGGAATGACCATATAAAATTAATCGTCGGTAAAGCAGATGCCAGGCTGAGATTCATTGGAAGGAAGAATACTAAGGAAATGCAATCCGAAAACAAAGGAAGTAGGTTACAGTACACTTGTTCGCCCACTGCTTGAATACTGCTCACCGGTGTGGGATCCATACCAGATACAGTTGATAGAAGAGATAGAGAAGATCCAACGGAGAGCAGCGCGCTTCGTTACAGGATCATTTAGTAAGCGCTACGGAGATGATAGATAAACTCCAGTGGAAGACTCTGCAAGAGAGACGCTCAGTAGCTCGGTAGGGGCTTTTGTTGAAGCTTCGAGAACATAGCTTCACCGAGGAGTGAAGCAGTATATTGCTCCCACCTACGTATATCTCGCGAAGAGACCAAGAGGTTAAAATCAGAGAGATTAGACCCCACACAGAGGCATACCGACAATCTTTCTTTCCACGAACAATACGAGACTGGAACAGAAGGGATAACCGATCCGTACTCTAACTGCATGAATCAGGATGCCAGAGAATGATAGCGCGTGGACTTCTGGAGTTTAGTTTTTAGATGTAATTTTTAAGATGGTTCAAATGGCTCTGAGCACTATGGGACTCAACATCTTAGGTCATAAGTCCCCTAGAACTTAGAACTACTTAAACCTAACCAACCTAAGGACATCACACACACCCATGCCCGAGGCAGGATTCGAACCTGCGACCGTAGCAGTCCCGCGGTTCCGGACTGCAGCGCCAGAACCGCACGGCCACCGCGGCCGGCAGTAATTTTTAAGATTTTTAATTAATTTTTACATGTTTGTGTTTAACGTCTATTTATGACCCAACAATTCATTCTTTTACTTTTGACAAGAAAGTACAGTACACATACTTCTAGGAAAAACGCAGCAGTGGGATTCATCTGCTATCGCATCACTTGGTGTTGTTAACTTGTGCCAGGTGTGGGTACTGAAAGAAAAACTATGTGTTGTACAAAATGTAAAGTCCATCCGTCAAATATCGATATTCATGTGTTGATTTTTTAGATTCGCTTCTAAAACTAAAGGAAAATATCAAAGTGCCAGTTGTTCCAGCAGATGTTAAAAAATATTTTGTTACTAAAAGCACGTGTTGTCCGACAACAGATGTTCCCTCACTTTCGAGACTCCCTGCATGCTGGCTCTCATACACTGCAATAGCCTTTATAATACAGTTGGTCATTTTAGTTATAATTATCCAGGTTTTAGGTCGTAAAAATCTAGGTCAATAGGTTACAGGCCCATTTTCATATTCGTAAAGTAAACGAATTTCCACTAGATGCAGCTGGCCCCACTGCCGCCCCCCTCCCCCTCTGCAGACGCAGGACGGGGAAGTAGCGGTTTGTTGCTTTAATTTTGGACACCAGTTTACAATCAGTGCCATTAAGAAGAAAAATATATTCATTCTTGTGCCCCTTGAATGTTTCTAACTTATTACACACACTCCCAACCCATTCAGATCTTCTTCGTTTATTTCAGTCATTATCAACAATCTGATAATCGATTTACGTTTTTTTCAGTACGATCATTTTATTACTTGTATGAAACATTCTCGATTTTCATGATATGCAGTCTTGAGGAAAAGCTCAAACTCTCAACGATCTCTCCCATCTTCAACGGCAACTGACAGATGTGATGGACAGAACACAGAGAACCATAAGGATCAGTGGGCTGTGAACGTTATGGATGCAGGATGACGAAATGTTGAGCATGGTGAGGGCCTGTTAGGTACCCTGGGCGCCAATTGGACAGCCTTAGTGGTTTAGACATTTATTAATTTTGGTTGTACAACTGAATCATCTTCTCCGTTAAAGCAACAACGGCAGCGGAGGAGGCACACGAGATAGAAACGCACTGAATTAGCCAGCTCAGCAATCTCGAGACCGTCGGTGAGGTCACGACCACTAACACAGCAGAAGCAGCGAAGTGCAAGGCTGCCGCCCCAGCTGCGGCAGGTGTTGCTTGTCCGACAGTGACACCCCACAGCAGCATAAATTGTTTTACTAGGGCAAGCTCATGGACATCTAAGGAGTGACCCAGTAAGCTTCCAGCAGCTCTGCATCGGACTGCTGTGGTAATGGGGAGTGACGTCGTGGCCTCTCCACCAGAGGAAGGCTGTGGGCGATAGCAGATACCGCGCCTCCCTGGTATAGCAACAGTCTGACCGTACGCCAGTCACCATCAGTTGGCTCCCAATGAATCAGTGATAGAAAATTCCATGTCTTCACATCAGCAGAGGAGAGGTCTGCAGCTCACAGTAGCTAAGCCCAACAGATGAGACTGGCTGCAGTCTCAAAGGTAGAGATCATCTAGCGAGTCAGCACATCACATGTCCTGCGTCGATGGTGGTTCACTGCAACTACAGCAGAGAAAGGACCGGGTGGTCGAGTATTTTTAGTTGTCCGTTGGAGGCAGTGGCGTTATCGCTTGGTGAGGATGATTGCATATGGCCCGGTTTTCTGGGCTCGTCAGCAGCATTCTTCACTGCTCCTTGGTGTCTCAACTATCACTTTCAGCTGTTCAGCTTGGTGTTTTCTACAACGACACTGGGCTGAAAGGCTTTTTTGTGAAAGATTTATGTATTTTTACAGCAACTTACAACGCTGACAGAATGACGTTATGTTCACTTCGCAATGAGGGCACATGCTGAACTGGCGATTGAGAAATATCGCTCGAGCGATGTGTGGCAATGCCATCAACTGTGTGCCACGATATTTGCAGTATCAGCTTTCGTGCCTGTTTGACTTTCTGGCCGCAACACTGCTCTCAAACCGTCTTGGCTTCGTTCGGCGCTGGCTAGGAAAGATTGAGCATTTGCCCAGTATATCTTGCTGCGATGCAACAGAATGTTTTATACAAGGAAATACACCAAATTATATTTTTCCTATTTCATTTTTAGTTTGTCAGTCGTTTTAGACATTGAAAGGCCATAAACGACGACAGTTGAAAAACATAGAAGTTTAGGTGAACTCTTCAGTCAGATCCAATTTACACGACGGCGTTTGAAAACTATTTAATCCTCAGACAATTGTCATAGGGAGTCAAGTACGGAGAAGCATACCCCATCAGCCCAAAAAGTTTCGAGACTGGATTATAAAAAAGATAGAGAAACGTTAAGCTGGTGGTTTTAATGCTTCAGGTGCTCTACGTAGTCTTCCCCTCCCCCCCTCCATCCTTCCCCCCCAAAACCTTCCCCCCCCCCCCCCTGATTACAACGCACAGAACGTTTACACAACCACGTGAAACTGTCAGAGAAGTCCTTTTTTCGGATGTTGTTCAACTCGTGCATAGCATTGGCTTAAATTTCGGTTATGTCGTCAAAAAGGTGACCCTCCATGTGTATTTCTGCACTTTGTCGTTTTTTGGTAGGTTCGTATTAATAACACTAAGTCTCGTCACTTACAAATTTTTTTCAGAAAAGAACCGTCCGTGTTTTGCATTTCAAAAAAGTCGCGACAGGCCTCCGTGAGTCGTTTCTGTCCGGTACCCAAGGTGTGCGGACAAACATCGCACACAATTTTCTCTTCTTCGAAACATTCTGGAAAATGTCTTGAACATTTTATTTAGACATGTTGCTCCATTGCGATTTGCGACATAACAATTTTGACCTATAACGGTCGCACACAAACTACTTAGCACTGTCTGCTCACCACAGGCTGATCCAATGCGAATATAATGTGTTCAGTTGTTATTTCAAACTGCCACCGTAGATGATGCGCTGATGTCGCTTGTACGCTAGGAAAAAAGTCAGTCTCGAAATTTTTTCGATGGGCAGTGTATGGTACATACAACACACCACAGCCGTGTACTTTAGCTTTTTAGCACTAGAAAGTAGCTCCGTTGTTTCATTTCAAGGCTGAATGTACCTAATACTAATTCTCCCACCACGACAAAATTCTTATTACTACCGGAAATGGAACCTGATCTTCCACACTCAAAGCTCAGCAGCAAAGGTCGCTTCCTGCATAGGAACGTAACAGTTATTTCGTGGTTTTATTGAATTTTTATGTAGTTAAAGTGCAAACCAAAAACGCCTTCTGTATCTCGTCACGTTGTCGTCAGATAGCTCAAAAATCTGAACAACAGATAATATGAGGCACTTATAAATGGAATGATATTCTGAAAATTGAAGGTTTCAGCACTAATTATCTTTCCACATAGCCAAATACTCTCGCAGTTCCAATGAAATACCTGGACCTATGTTTGGAAGGTGTTATACGTTTCGTGCAATAAGCAATTGGTCCCCGTCATCTCATGATACATTGAATACAGTATTAAACTCCTGTCGGCGGTTTTCTGACTTACAGTAGCGTTGAGATTTTTTCCTACAGCCTTATTAGTTCCTTTTTCTGCAACATAAACATCTTGATGAAAATAAACTTAATCAGACAAACATACCTACAGCACAGCAGTAGGCGAATGAAGCCATTAACTTACTGCTGACCTGGAAGAATTCTTCATAACGAAATCATCAGAACACGAATTTCTTTGCCATAGGATAAGGACAGAAGTCTATAGTTCACAATGCAGTCTTACGTCTTTGATTATATTTTGTGTACTCAGTATGCGGTAAGACGTCGACCTAACAAGCAATTGCTTCTGCAAAGCAAATATTCAGTTCACTCGTAATCTTTAAAAATTAAAGAAATAAGTCAGTTCTGTTACTGACTTTAATTCTAACCTTTTTTTAGGCAAGAACATCAAAACTGTTCCAGTAAACCTTCAGCTCTTACAACAGGTTTCGTGAATAGAGCAGTAATGTCATTGGAGCGTCAACTGCATACTCCAGCTAAAGACAGTACCTCAGTCGTTAAGTATCTCACAGCAAACTACCTTTCATACACCCAAAAAACTAGAAACAGTAATTTTTTTCTAGAACGACTGTGCTCCTCCCGCGGAGAAAGTAAAAAATGTCTCGGCAGTAACTCTGCGGCCGAGGCGAAGTTCAATTGCCAGGCGCGCAGCTGTGCGACTCCCTCATTTCTCAATGCACGGTCCTCCAAGCTGTGACACAGGCACTCAGTTATACCAACATTCAGACGAATGCATCACTACTTGGGGCAACAAGCCGAAAATGTTTGCACAGAGTTTCTAAAAGCGCAAAACAGTTAGCTGCAGAGAGTACGAGACAGAGAAAAGAATGACAGGAAAGCTCGGCGTTGGAGGAATAAATTGCGTCAGCTTTGTAGTCTCACAAATTCGCAACAATCTGTTCACAGCTATACTACTGTGCATAATATCCGGAAAAAGAAAACTACTTTGGAGATTCATGTGCGACAATGTATTCTTGCAGCAAACACAATACTTATGATTTCTATTTATCTGCCTATACTCACAACCAGATCACTTGACAAGCCAAGCGTTTCTTGACCTTCGCTGACACCTCTAGGCGCTTATTAACTGAATAAAGCTGTTCTAAATCTTAATGTCCTTGCATTTGTCCAACGTAATATTTGTCTCACCTTGTCTGTCATAGGAAGGCCTACTTTGTGAAATCCGAAGATCAATTTGATTTTTACACATACAAAATGTGGTGTCACCGCCAGACACCACACTTGCTAGGTGGTAGCTTTTAAATCGGCCGCGGTCCGCCACTGTCAGTAATTGCAGACCGAGCGCCACCACACGGCAGGTCTAGAGAGACGTACTAGCATTCGCCCCAGTTGTACAGCCGACGTTGCTAGCCATGGTTCACTGACAACTACGCTCTCATTTGCCAAGACGATAGTTAGCATAGCCTTCAGCTACTTTTGCTACGACCTAGCAAGGCGCCCTTACCAATGGATATTGTGATTATAAAGCCTGTACAGTAACGAGAGATGTTCTACAAACGTGGATTATAGTTAAATATTCCAGAAGCTACGTACTTTTCTTTATAGCATTCATTACGTATCCTGTTTCAGACCTCACGTCAGCCTGCGTGAGTTTAAGCGCGTGCCTTTCGGCTTCCTCTCATTGTGTCTAGGCTGTCTTGTCTAGACACAACACAAAATATACTTTCTTTTGCTTTCTTTTGCTACTGCCATTATCTCACATTGTGCGCAGGGTCAGCAGGGTTAAGTACGGACTTGGCATGGTTAATTTTTAAGGGGTGGCCGGATGCCCTTCCTGCCGCCACCCCACACCCCCCGGGACGGAAGTAGTGTACCCCAACCACCTGCGTCCAGTGTAAATCGTGGAATAGTGTGAATGTGTTTCAAACGTCTGCGAGTCGTGTAACTGAGGCGGAACGTGGGGACCAGCCTAGTATTCACCTATTAGGATTTGGAAAACCGCCTAAAAACCACATCCAGACTGGGCGGCACACCAGCCGTCGTCGTTAATCCGCCGGGCGGATTCGATCCAGGGCCGGCGCGCCTACCCGAGTCCAGGAAGCAGCGCGTTAGCACTCTCGGCTACCCTGGCGGGTCTACATACAAAATATACTGATGGAAAAAAATCGCAACACCGAAAAATAATTAATATAGAGTAATCAAATTTCGGAAATACATTTACCCAGGTAACATGTTTAAGTGATTAATGTGGTGTCACCGCCAGACACCACACTTGCTAGGTGGTAGCCTTTAAATCGGCCGCGGTCCGCTAGTTTACGACGGACCCGCGTGTCGCCACTGTCAGTGATTGCAGACCGAGCGCCGCCACACGGCAGGTCTAGAGAGACTTCCTAGCACTCGCCCCAGTTGTAGAGCCGACTTTGCCAGAGATGGTTCACTGACAAATTACGCTCTCATTTGCCGAGACGATAGTTAGCATAGCCTTCAGCTACGTCATTTGCTACGACCTAGCAAGGCGCCTTTATCAATTGCTATTTATCTTGTGATGCATGTACCGTCAAGAGAGATGTTCACCAATTGTGGATTAAAGTTAAGTATTCCAGCAGCAACGTACATTATTGGCTATATTAATTACCTTGTCCTGTTCCAGACCTCACGCCAGCCTGCGTGAGCTTAACGCGTGCTTTTCGGCTACCAATCATAGTGGCTTGGCTGTCTTGCCAAGTCACAACAATTAACATTGCAAGATCATAGATTAATGTAAGCGCGAGATAGGCCATTGCAAATGTGAAATACTGCCATATTAATAACCGCTGTAGCCGCCTGAATGTTGAATGCAAGCATGCAAACGTGTATGCATTCTGCTCTACAAGTACCGGATGTCAGTTTGTGGGGTAAAGTTTCATGCCTGTTGCGCTTGGCCGATCGGTTAATGCTGGTTGCAGATGACGGTGGAGTTGTCACCCACTGATATCCCATACGCGCTCGGATTGAGACAGGTCTGTTAATCGAACAAGCCAAGGCAACATGTCGACACTCTGTAAAGCATGTTGGGTTAGAACAGCGGTATGTGAGTGAGCGTTATCCTGTTGGAAAACACCCTTTATAAAGCTGTTCATGAATGACAGCACAACATGTCGAATCACCACACTGTCGCACAGATTTGCAGTCAGGGTGCTCGGGGCAACCAAGTTAGTGCTGCTGCTGTCGTAAGAAATTGCACCCCAAACCATGACTCCAGGAGTAGGTCTAATGTGTCTTGCGCACAGACAGGTTGGTTGCAGGCCTTCAACAACACTCGGCCATCATTGGCACCGAGGCAGAACCAAGTTTTATCAGAAAGCACAATTGATCTCCTCCCTGCCCTCCAATGAGCTCTCGCTTGACACCACTGAAACGCAAATGATGAGGGTTTGGGGCGGTAGAATGCACGCTACAGGGCCTCTGGCTCGGAACTATCCTCGAAGTAACTGATTTGTAACACATGTTCTGTCACTGTGGTGGCAACTGCTTTTCAAATTGCTGCTACTGATGCAGGACGATGTGCTATAGCCGTAAGCCGAACACGGTGGTCTTCCCTCTCGGTAGTGCCATGTGGCCGTCCAGAACCCGGTCATCTTGTGACCATACATACTCATTACCATCGCTGCCAGAAAATATACAGTGGCTACAGTCCTGCCAAGTCCTTCTCCAATATCACAGAAGGAACATCCAGCTTCTCGTAGCCCTATTACACGACCTCGTTCAAATTCAGTGAATTTTTGGTGGTAGAGTTTTTGACGTCTTAAATCATTCCTGACTATCATCAACTCACCACATCCAGTCTCAAAGGTAACTAACGTTCACGATCGTTACAGCATGTATTTAAAGAAAACCTTATTTGCATCCTCATAGTAGCGCCGCTAGCGCCACTCTTATGCGACTCGCGCAAAATTTGAATAGACATCATCTTTAAGATGTAGAAACACGCCTAACAACTTTCGTTTATGTCGCGCAATTCCTTCTTGGTGTTGAGATTTTTTTTCGTTAGTGTATATCACACAGAACGTTGCTCTACAAGGTTTGATTTTCTGCACAGCTACTGAGAATTTTTCCGGGTTGTATGGACGTGGTCCATGGAACTCTTCAATCCCAAACGTTTCGTCCAAGGTTACGTCCGACATCTTCTGGTTATGATGAGTCTTGCCGACAGTTGGCAAGACTCAGCATAACCAGGAGCACCTCCGAAGATGTCCGGCGTAGCCTTGGACGAAACGTTAGGGATTGAAGAGTTCCACGGACCACGGCCATACAACCCGGAAAAATTCTCAGCAGCTGAAACATCCGGTCGTGAAAGCCTTCATTGTATGAATTTACTGTACGATATATTATGAGCTGTTATGTGTACTTACATATGCTACTATGGCAGTTACTTTCTTTTCAATCGTTTTATTTTCAATCGTATGGAAAGTTGTTTTCTCACAAGTCTACTACGACAGCTGTTAAATACTTAAATGATAGGCCCACAACTGTATACAGTGTGTAACAAAAATGTAGCGCACAAATTGCAGGACACATTCCTCATACGTAGACGAACAAATCACATTATATGAACATGGGTCTGGAAACGTCTGGTTCCGTTGTGTACCGCCAATGTTTTGTTTTACATGTCCCTGCTGCCATGTGGCGTACGTCATTGCTTGTTTACAGGTAACATCAACTACTGTAAAATTGTTGCAAGCAGACGGGTTACTACGTAGAGTTAACCACAGGCTTCGCTCGTGTAGTGGAAGTGTACACAAATGCAGAAACGGCAGATGCCCATTTGACGTATGGATAAGATGACGGCAATGGCGTTCGCGCTCAACGTTTGTACCGGAACAGATTTCCAGGGCGAAGGTGCCCCGACAGGAAAACGTTTGAAGCCACTGATCGCCGACCTAAGGAACATAGGGCCCAGGAGGACGAGGACACCGCGACGGGATGTGGCAATTCTTCACGTAGTTGATGACGACCTTCATGTCAGTATAAGACAGATGGGTTGATGCATGTATTAGTGCCCACATAGGGTATATTGAACATCTCATGTGAGAAAGAGTTGCATATGGTATGCTGGTGCATTCTGTTAGTGTGTGTATCCCATCATTAATGAGTTGGAGAAAACGAGTTGTAACATGGGAAAAAACCGTTTCCACAACCATGTTCACGTAACATAATTTCTTCTTCTACGTGTGAGGAATGTGTCCTGCAATTTGTTCCGTACATTTTTGTTACACACACAGGATGATGGTGTAAAGTTATATCTTCGAAATCAGCTGAACGTGTAATACAAATGATAGTGGTTATGCAGCAGCCAATTTGTGAAATCGAATTGTGTTTTATGAAATTAAATTAACTGAGGCCCAAAAATGGCATTCTTAATAGTTAAATTCGGTGTAATTACAAAGCCGAGGTAGATGTACGCTTCACACACACGGGAGGAGTGAAACAGACAGAAATGTGATAACCTAGTGGAAAACAGGGTGGTTGCAGGGGTGCATAGAGGAAACGGGCACATAATCAGGCCGTGGGCCGAGTGGCTCCTTTGCGAGGCAGGAGAGTGGTGAGGGGGCAGCGCCGTGGAGAGCCAGAGGCGCGCCGCGGCGCTGTGTCATTAGTTCCGTCCTCTCTTCTCGACTTCAAAGAAAGGATGCAGTAATTATCCAGTGCACTAACAGATTTCCAGACAAGGAATATCTGCAACACACATGCATCTCAATAAACTTTAGGGCTTAACATTACAAATGGTATCTTGAAAGGGAAACCACATTTTTTTTTTTTTTTTTTTTTTTTTTTTTTTTTTTTTTTTTTTTTTTTTTTTTTACTTTGGTTAATATTCTCGTCTGAAATAGAATGTAACGATTAATGTTGCCACTTCGAGAAGTGTGCCTCGCCAATAAGATTTTCCACGAAAGTTGTAGACTTTTGCTACGAAGTCGTAGAGTGAAACTGGAAAACTATTCACAGTATCCGATCGAAAGTCAGCCGACACCACTATGTAATGTGGAACTGACCACCAGATATCACGAGAGGCTGACTTGCCAGTATAGTCAGCCAGCATAAAATCTGATGGAAATGTTGTGTTGTCAGTAGAGAAGCAGTAAGAACGAAATAGGTCGCTTAGGATATATGGGCCTTACTCTCGCTATTCCATTCGCAATTATAGTGTTGTCTTATTGCCTTTTATTATGGTTGTGAGGTCACGCCTCTTACGCTGCGAGGCCCTATTAGCAGTTTTTTTTTTAAGAACTGGCTTTCGGTGCGTGCCCAGACAGCCACCTTACAGCTGGGATGTCAATTATGACCACACGAAAGTGAGGACAACTCAACATCCAGTCCTGGAGCGGAGAAAATCTCCGACTCGGTCGGGAATCGAATCCGGTCCCCTTCAGTTTGCAATCTTTCACGCTGACTGTGCAGCTACCGAGGCGGACGTTGAAGCTTGGCTGTCTACATCTACATCTACATAGATACTCTGCAAATCACATTTAAGTTCCTGGCAGAGGGTTCATCAAACCATCTTCACAATTCTCCACTATTGCAATCTCGTATAGCGCGCGGAAAGAATGAACACCAATACCTGTCCGTCTGTGTAGGTCTGTGTCAAGAAAATATTTTCGCATTCGGAGGAGGAGGTTGGTGATTGGAATTTCGTGAGAAGTTTCCGTCGCAATGAAAAACGCCTTTCTTTTAATGATATCCAGCCCAAATCCTGTATCATTTCTGTGACACTCTCTCCCATATTTCGCGATAATACAAAACGTGTTGCCCTTCTTTGAACTTTTTCGATGTACTCCGTCAGTCCTATCTGGTAAGGATCCCACGCCGCGCAGCACTGTTCTAAAAGAGGACGGACAAGCATAGCACAGGCAGTCTATCGTAACGTGTTAACCTCGGATTCAATACTAAAACAATAATATTAGCAATTTGCACACCATTTTAAAATAAACTTTCTCACTAACGTTAACCGCGTTTGCAACTGTCTGAATATTAATAAGAGTACTGTGCTTCTTCCGAAGCGTTTAGTAGGCAAACAACCGGGGCTTTGTGTCCAGAAACAAAGTATACACTTCATTTCACTATTACCTGTAACTATCCTTCTGATAATGTTTCCTATTGAAATACAATGACAGCATTCACCACAGGATATGCTAACAATTCTTACTCCCCATGAGAATTCTCCTCCTGAAAATGAATTATTCCACTTGCTAACATCGGCCGCCACGTTCTGAAGGGACGGATTTTGAAAGTAATTCTGTTCATTCAAATTAGAACAGTTAATGAATTTACAATACCTGAAGCGTAATTATTGCTTTTGAACCTGATTGAAATTACCGAGACATTTAATGTCGTCCTTTTTAAAAAATACTTTACGTACTTTACAAAACAAAAATTAATTTACAAATTGTCATTAGGCTAAAGTTACTTTAATTATGAGGCTTTTAGTAAACGAATTTAAAAAATGGAATTTAATATAGTGCGATAACAAAGCAATCCATCAAAGTTGTATGTGTCCACTTTCTTACTTTAATAAATCACTCACTAAAGGCATTCGCTGTTGTTACTTTTCCACACAATGAACAGTAATTTTAAGATGATACTTAGTAAAGTAATTATAGGTACTTGAAATAAAATGTTAGACTCGTTTACATTAGCTGTCCCTGAGATTGATCGAGACGTGTAACGGAGCTAAGAGAAGCTGGATGTTCCTTCACTTGTGAAGTGGAAACGCGAAGGAACAACCACAACTAAATCAAGACCAGGCAGACCTCATGTACTGACGGACACGGACTGCCGAGCATTGCGGAGAATGATTGTAAAAAGTCGCATGAAATCACCAGAAGGAATCACTCGTGAGTTACAAAGTACTACCAAAAGTCCAGCTAGTACAATGACTCTGCCCAGGGAGTTAAAAAGAATGAGATACAATGGTCGAGCAGTAACTCAGAAGCCACACATTTCTGTAGTCAGTGCTAAGCTTCGTTTGATATGGTGTAAAGAGCTATGCCACAGGACGGTGGATGACTGGAAATGAGTGATTTCGGGTGACAAGTCACCTTATACCCTGTGGAGTCCGACGGAAGGGCGAATACATGGAGAACGTTGCCTGCCACCGTGTGTAGTGCCAGTAGTGAAGTATGGAAGAGGTGGTGTTAGGCTATGGGGATGTTTTTCGTGGTTGGGGTGTGGTCCCCCTGTTATGTTTAAGAAAACGTTAAATGGAGAAGGATATGGACAGTAATAACCTTCGTGGACTTCACAACGGTATATGACTCCATCGACAGACAGACTCTTCTTAGGATCCTGAAGAACAGAGGACTTGATGGAACTACACAAGAACTCATAAAAGAAATTCTGACAGACACAAAAGCAAGCGCGAGATTCAGAGGAGCACTGTCAGAAGAATTTGAGATCAAGACTGGTGTTAAACAGGGAGATGGATTGTCACCATTGTTGTTCAATATAGCACTGGACGAAGTGATCAGGCAGTGGAGAGCAATAAACGAGGAAATGGGAATACCAAAGACCCATGTGGGGGACAAAAAGGACAACAGGGTTCAAGTGGACTGCCTAGCCTTTGCAGACGACATAGCAATAGTAGGTGAGTCGGAAGAAGACGCAAAGACACAACTCGACAACTTATGTAAGGTAGCCAGAAAGGTGGGACTGAGGATCGCCTATAACAAGACAAAGACATTAAATACCACTGCAGACTGGGAAACACCGGAAGGCACTGTACAAATGGTTGACAAATTTAAATACCTGGGGGAATTTATAACAGGAAGGAACAGGAGGAAGGAGGGAATAACAGAGAGGATAAAGAACATGAGGTCAACTTTCTGCATGACGAGAGACATATACAATAAAAAGAATATATCCACAGAGGCAAAGATAAGCCACTACAAGGCAACGGTAAGGAATGCAGTATTATATGCTGCTGAGACGATGACACTAGGAAGAAATGGGGCAGAACAACTAGATAAAGAAGAGAGAAAAATACTGAGAAAAATACTAGATCCCAAAAGAGGTGGATGCGAAGACCTAGGGAAGAATTGTACCGGAACATGAGAACAATATCCGGGGAAATCGGACTCAAAAGGGCAAGGTTTGCTGGACATGTAGTTAGGATGCGTATGGACAGAATGACGAAGAGAGTGTGTGAAACAACAGAGAAGGCAAGGGGAAAGACAAGAACCGAGTGGGTTGTTGAACTTGTTGCTGGTTGGAATTGGGTATCAAGGTCGAAGGAAAGGAAAATTGGATAAACAAATATACTCCGACCAATATGCCGGAGATCAATGACAAAGAAGAATACAGGAAAAGATTAGAGTGTCACCAGTGGAGCCGTCAGGAGAAACGGAAACTGAAGATCTCGGAAGAAGAGCGGGAGAGAAGAAGAGAAAGAATGAAGAGGTTCTGGAAGAAGAAGAGGAAAATGCAGTCCACGAAGAGGCTACCCGTGGTCCTACAGAGGCCGTAACGCAAGAAGATATGGACTCATTTTAGAGCTTTGTGTACTGCCTACAGTAGAGGAACAGTCTTGAGATGATGACTGCCTGTATCAGCACGACAGTGCATCGTGACAGAATCAGCATCAATGAAGCAATTTTTTTGGACAATAACATTCCTGGAATGAACTCGTCTGCCCAGAGTCCGATCTGAGCCTAATGGAACGCCTCTGGGATGAGTTACAACGTCAACCTCGCTCCAGACTTCAGCGTCCAGCATGACTATCTTCTCTGTTTTCGGCTCTTGAGGAAGAATGGGCTGCCATTCCTCCATAGGATTCGGAACCCTCATTGAAAGTGTTCCCAGCAGAATTCAACCCATCATGAAGACGAAGAGGAGACACACCCCACGTTAATTTCTTAACAGCTGTCTAGATGCTTTTTATGTGGAGCTCATGAGATAGAGACACATGTTTTGCTGGAGAGGGAGAGCACACATGTCGCCTCTCTGAGTAGAATAGTTCGACATATGCCGTGATTAAGACCGTCATAGTCTTTACTGGCAGTAGGAGTGAGACTCGAGCTCAGGATGGGCAATGCGTTAAACTGAAGCCATATTGTGTACGTCCGACGAATCAGATATTCCTTCTATGCAGTCGCACTTGGACCTGGCTGCTGTTTCAAGGGTGTACGATAAGTATTTCGATTACAGGAAAAACGCTGTCACCAGAGACAACTGCTGTGGATGACTACGTATTGATGACCTGAGTCGCTGTCAGCTTCCACAGATTGCAACGTCGGACATATACCAGGTGCGACAATAAAGTTATGAGACTGATTTTCTTTGCAAGATGTGGCAATCCTGTAGGCTTGTGTAGGCACAATATTTTTGACCTGGGTCTATAAGCTGCTTCTAGTCCATGTGGCACATCGATGCAACTGCTCAGTCCTGAATTGTGCTGTAATAAGTTAATACGTGTTTGTGTCTCTCGTCACGGAAATGTAACCGCATAACATTGGGCAACGGTATACCATTTCTTTTTGCGTTAAATTGGGTGAAAACGCGTCGACAACAGTACGGCAAGCTTCAGAAGGCTTTTGGAGAGGAGATTATGTCAAGAGCTTAAGTTTTTCATTGGCATAAAATGTTTAGTGAAGGCAGAACGAATATTGAAGATGAAGACCGCAGTGGACGACCATCAACCTCACGGATGAATGTCAACTTGGCCAGGGTTCGTGAACTCGTACAATCTGATCGAAGATTATCCTTTAAAATGATTGCAGAAGAACTGAACATCAATCGAGAAACGGTTGTCTAATAATAACTGAAGATCGTGGTATGAGAAAGATTTGTGCAAAAATGGTCCCCAAAAATCTCTCTCCACAACAGCGAGAAACACGGAAAAATGTGGCAGCCGATCTCCTAGAGCAAAGGGAAATCAATCCATAATTGTTGAGCCGTGTTATCACTGGTGATGAAAGTTGGTTTTTTTCAGTACGATCCAGAGACAAAACGCCAAAGTTCGCAATGAAGCTCAAAGGGATCACCTAGACCAAAAAAATCTCGCATGTCAAAGTCAAAAGTGAAATGCATGCTTGGGTGGTTCTTTGATTCCAAGGGAATTGTTCATAAGGAGTGGGTGCCTCCTGGATAGACAGTTAACTAATATTACTACAAAGAAATTTTAGAAAAGACTTCGTAAAAGAGTTCTTCGTGTCCTTGCCAACATTATTGATAACTGGATTCTGCATCACGATAATGCGCCATCCCATACTGCTCTGTCAGTACAGCAATTTTTAACCTCAAAACAAATTTCAGTACTACCACAGCCACCTTATTAAACAGATATCCCTCCGAGCGACTTTTTTCTATTTCCAAGAGTTCAAATGGCGGTCAAGGGACACCATTTTCAAACAACACAAGATGTCCAAAAATCTGTGACGATGGTCTTGGAGGATATTACAGAAGATGAGTTCCAGAAATGTTACCATCAATGGCAGAAGCTCTGAAAAAAGTGTGGGCAATCAGAAGGGAACTACTTTGAGGGAGACAACACTGCCATTAGAGGTGACCCAGCGGTTCTAGGCGCTTCATTCTGGAACCGCGCGACTGCTACGGTCGCAGGTTCAAATCCTGCCTCGGGTATGGATGTGTGTGATGTCCTTAGGTTAGTTAGGTTTCAGTAGTTCTAAGTTCTAGGGGAGTGATGATCTCAGGTGTTAAATCCCATAGTGCTCAGAGCCATTTGAACCATTTCAGACTACACTAAACCTGACTAAAACGGTAAGCAACATTTTTTTCACATCAGTCTCATTACTTTATTGTCGCACCTCGTAGGTCACAGAGCATCAGACCAGCCACTAACTTAATGCTGGACAAGAAAGACTGGTAAGCAACCATATCGTTCAAAAGTATCATTTCGTTATGGCGTACAGATATCACCACCTCAAAAGTGTACCTCGGCTCGTCCCATGTCACAGAGCACAGAGCTTAAAGGCGACAAAGATGCTATTGTCAACACCTCACTGAGTTTGAACGAGGCCGTGTCAATAGGGCTACTAGAAGCTGGATACTCCTTCTGAGTTACTGCTGAAAAACTTGGCAGGAATGTAGCCACTGTATAGGATTTCTGGCAGTGGTGGTCCCAAGAAAGTACGGACACAAGAAAACGGGCTCCGGACGACCACGTGGCGCTACTTACAGAGAAGACCGTCTTGTTCGGCGTATGGCTCTGTCGCATCGTACTGCATCTGCAGCAGCAATTTGAACAGCAGTTGACACCACAGTGACACAATGTACTGATAGGAATCGGTGACTTCAAGGATAGCCTCGAGCCAGGCGTTCCACCGACTCCAAACAATCGCCATTTCTGACTTCACTGGTGTCAAGCTCGAGCTCATTGGAGGGCAGGGTAGAGGTCAGTTGTGCTTCCTGATGAAACCTGGTTCTGCCTCGGTGCCAGTCATGGTGGTGTGTTGGTTAGAAGAAGCCCAGTTGAGGGCCTGCAACCAACCTGTCTGTGCATTAGGCACACTGGAACTACACCTGTAGTTATGGTCTGGCGTACAATATCGTATGACAGCAGGAGCACTCTTGTGGTTATCCAACGCACCCTGACTGCAAATTTGTGCATCAGTCTGGTGAGTCGACCTGTTGTCCTGCCATTCACGAACAGCATTCTAGGGGGTGTTTTCCAACAGGACAACGCTCACCCACATACCGCTGTTGTAGCGCAACATGCTCTACAGAGTGTCGAAATGTTTCCTTCTCCTGTTTGATTACCAGATCTGTCTCCAATCGGGCACATGTGGGCAACATCGGACAACAACTCCAGCGTCATCCACAACCAGCATTAACCGTCCCAGCACTGATCGACCAACCGCAGAAGGCATGGAACTAAATCCCAGAAACTGACATCAAAAATGGTTCAAATGGCTCTCAGCACTATGGGACTTAACTTCTGAGGTCATCAGTCCCCTAGAAATTACAAGGGAACCTCCCCATCGCACCTCCCTCAGATATAATTATAAGTTGGCACAGTGGATAGGCCTTGAAAAACTGAACATAGATCAATCGAGAAACCAGGAAGAAGTTGTGTGTAACCACGAAAAAAAAAAGCAAAATATACAAACTGAGTAGTCCATGCGCAACATAGGCAACATCAAGGATGATGTGAGTTCAGGAACGCCGTGGTCCTGTGGTTAGCGTGAGCAACTGTGGAATGAGAAGTTCTTGGTTCAAGTGGTACCTCGAGTGAAAAGTTTATTTTCGCAAATTTATGATCTGTCCGTTCGTTCATTGAAGTCTCTGTTCACTGTAATAGGTTTAATGTTTGTGTTTTGCGACCGCACCGCAAAACCGTGCGATTAGTAGATGAAAGGACGTGCCTCTCCAATGGGAACCGAACCATTTGATCGCAAGGTCGTAGGTCAACCGATTCCTCCACAGGAAAACACGTCAGATATATTCTATACGACACTGGTGACGGCATGTGCGTCACGTGACAGGAATATGTTGTCGACACACCTAACTTGTACACTTGGCGAATGGGTAAAAAGATTCTTCTACCTCGCCCGATTTAGGTTTTCTTGTGGATATGATAATCACTCCCGAAAAAGTGATCGCATCGGACGGAAGGACGGACAGATAAGAATTGTCTGAAAATAAAAAAAATTAAAACTTTTCACTCGAGGGAAGACTTGAACCAAGGACATCTCCTTCCGCAGCTGCTTACGGTAACCACAGGACCACGGCGCTCCTGGGCTCAGACTTTCCTTGATGTTGCCTATGTTGCGCATGGACTACTCAGTTTGAATATTTTGCTTATTTTTTTCTTAATTCCACACAACTTCTTCCTGTTTTCTCGATTGATCTATGCTCAGTTTTTCAAGGCCTATCCACTGTGCCAACTTATAACTAAATCTGAGGGGGGTGCGATGGGGAGGTTGCCTTGTTAGGACTACTTAAACCTAACTAATCTAAGGACATCACACACATCTATGCCCGAGGCAGGATTCGAACCTGCGACCGTAGCGGTCGCGCGGTTCCAGACTGTAACTCCTAGAACCGCTCGACCACCCCGGCCGGCAAACTGACATCCATCGCCTGTAAAACACAATGCATATACGTCTGCGTGCTTGGGTTGAATATTCTGGTGGTTACAGCTGTTATAAATGTGCCAGTATTTCATATTTGCAGTGGTTTATCTCGCGCTTACATTGACCTGTGATCTTGCAATGTTAATCACTTAAACATGTTATGTACATAAACGTATTCCTGAAGTTTCATTACTCTTCAGTACTTAATTTCAGGCAACGGCTTTGCCGCAGTGGTTAAACCTGTTCCCGTGAGATCACCGAAGTTAAGCGCTGTTGGGCGTGGTCGACACTTGGTTGGGTGACCATCCAGGCCGCCATGCGCTGTTGGCATTTTTCGGGGTGCACTCAGCCTCGTGATGCCAATTGAGGAGCTGCTCTACCGAATAGTAGCGGATTCGGTCAAGAATGCCATCATAACGACCGGGAGAGCGGTGTGCTGACCACACGCCCCTTCTATCCGCATCCTCCACTGAGGATGACACGGCGGTCGGATGGTCCCGGTAGGCCACTCGTGGCCTGACGAGGGAGTGCTTGTCATTACTTAATTACTGATGTCGCGATTTTTTTTCAGTCATTGTCTTACGAGTTTTTGTGTTTACCTACATATGCCATTATACCACTTTTCGATATAACTTTTTATACTTTATCTATCAGTTACAGTTTTGGCTCAGGGAGCTCTAGCGTTTTGACTGTTTTTGATCTTTGAAGTGTTCATTCTTAAAATGTTCACTTTCATTTCGTACAGTGTGGATCATCGATAGTGTCTGTTCTTTCAGATATGAATGTAAGTTTTACAAGCCTAGGCGGCCACACGACGATAACAACACTGGTCTAAATGCCTCGTTGTCTCATTCTCCCTGTTTCCAGAACTGAAGTAATGTTGCAAGCATTAGGTTATTAAGTTATATAAGGATGTAGACAGTGTGAAATATGTTGGTTCAAATGGCTCTGAGCACTATGGGACTTAACATCTGAGGTCATCAGTCATCAGTCCCCTAGAACTCAGAACTACTTAAACCTAACTAACGTAAGGACATCACACACGTCCGAGGCAGGATTCGAACCTGCGACCGCAGCGGTCATGCGGTTCCAGAGTGAAGTGCCTAGAACCACTCGGCCACACCGGCCGGCTGTGAGATATGAAAGTTTGGGTCGCTACAGGGGGCGTGCACGGGTAGGTGAAGTGCTTAAGATGCCCGCTTGTGTTAAACAGAAAATCTGTGCTTGAGTCACGGTCCGGCAGGAATTTGCACATTTCACTATTGGGTAGTAGATCAATACAGCTGATGTAAAGAAATTCGCAGTCAGAGAATTAATCTTAAAATGTTTATTTTCGTAACGGATTTCTATATATAGTGTCTTCATATGAGGTAATCTAACTAATAGTATGTTCGTGTCAGAATCTGCGACATGCACATTTTGTTCTTGATCATTGGTGTTCCTGAGTCGTTATCTTGAAACTGTGTTCTGATGTATCTTCTACTTTGAAGAAGTATTCTGCTACACATGTGTATAATCTGCTCTGTGTTACCTTGATGATAATGGTGAACTCCGCTTGTATGCCTCTACCTTTTCTTGGCATTGATTCGTAGGTAAATGATTAAATGAAATGATAAGCCTGCAGTTATTCCTTTTGCGATAGCGGTTAGAATTTCCAATTTTGTTTTCGGCACCAACTGTTATAATATCTCATTACTGTTGTTTGCATCAAATTAGTTACCTATGTTCACCACTTTGTTAAAATAAAACTTGTTCGATAATTTTGTTATTTAATATTCTCACTTGTCTTGTGTTCTCACAAGGGAACCTCCCCATCGCACCCCCCTCAGATTTAGTTATAAGTTGGCATAGTGGATAGGCCTTGAAAAACTGAACACAGATCAATCGAGAAAACAGGAAGAAGTTGTGTGGAACTATGAAAAAAATAAGCAAAATATACAAACTGAGTAGTCCATGCGCAACATAGGCAACATCAAGGACACTCTTAGCTCAGGAGCGCTGTGGTCCCGTGGTTAGCGTGAGGAACTGCGGAATGAGAGGTTCTTGGTTCAAGTCTTCCCTCGAGTGAAAAATTTAATTACTTTTTTAAAGTTATGATCTGTCCGTTCGTTCATTGACGTCTCTGTTCACTGTAATAAGTTAAGCGTCTGTGTTTTCAGACCGCACCGCAAAACCGTGCGATTAGTAGACGAAAGGACGTTCCTCTCCAATGGGAACCGAAAACATTTGATCGCAAGGTCATAGGTCAACCGATTCCTCCACAGGAAAACACGTCTGATATATTCTATACGACAATGGTGACGGCATGTGCGTCACATGACAGCAATATGTTTTCGACCCACCTAACTTGCACACTTGGTGAATGGGTGAAAAGATTCTTCTACCTTGCCCGATTTAGGTATTCTTGTGGATGTGATAATCACTCCCAAAAAAGTGATGAAAACATAAGAGTTTGTCACATAAACTGCAACAAATGAATGCAAAAGTTTCACAGTCGCACAGTTTTCCATGTGCTCTGCCATAACATATGTTTTTAACGTTTTCAAATTTTTCCGTGTGTAGACCATCAAATCCTGTATATGTCCAAGGAAATCTGAATATGTCCTGGAATATTGGAGAGCGAATTTGATTATGTGTGAGTGCCTGAACTTTGATAATTGTCTGAAAACAAAAAATTAAACTTTTCAGTCGAGGGTAGACTTGAACCAAGGAACTCTCGTTCCGCAGCTGCTCACGCTAACCACGGGACCACGGCGCTCCTGTGTTCACATTAGCCATGATGTTGCCTATCTTGCGCATGGACTACTCAGTTTGTATATTTTGCTTATTTTTTCAAAGTTCCACATAAATTCTTCCTGTTTTCTGGATTGATCTGTGTTCAGTTTTTGAAGGCCTTTCCACTGTGCCAACTTATAACTAAATCTGAGCGAGGTGCGATGGGGAGGTTCCCTTGTCAGTATCGTATAACTCAATACCTGATTAGATCTGAGAAAGAATATTTTGACCTAGTTCTTGCCACGTAAATTAATGTTTAAGTAGATAAATATAAATGTTCATATCTTGCGCAACAATGGTAGACGTGATAAGTTCTCTATCGAAATATGTATATAACGGATATCCCTAATGTGAATGTGATACGGCATTCTTGGCAATGTGGTGCAGCCGTTTAAATCGTAAACGTGTTCTCCCTTCGTATCCATTAGGCTTATTTCCAATATGAAGAGTGAGATCGTGTCTCATGTCTCTCTGTTGTTTGTAGGTGATTGTCGTGAGTTCGTGACGAGTTTACTGTCATGTGTCGTGAGTTCGTGACGAGTTTACTGTCATGTTAATGTTGTAAACGAATATAATCAACAGGCTTGACGCATCTTGACGAAAGAATGACAATTAGTAGAGCGAAACGGTCTCACTCCATGGGACCCCATGAAGATGTTTGGGATTGAAACCCGGACATTGACCCAAAAAATAGTGACCGCATATTTTCTTTATCTTACTTCCAATCACAGGATTCGAATAGACTGCCTCCTTGCCATCCACCAACCGATCCCAGTGTATTAATGACTTCAACAATAGAATTCGGTTACAGCTATAGTCCATACACTTACACACTACATAAATAACGGTATAATTAGTGTGTTATAATTATATAATGCAGATATTTGCAGCGCATTCAAGCTTATGTGTGTGTGTGTGTGTGTGTGTGTGTGTGTGTGTGTGTGTTCATACGGTTATTGATAGTATAATTAATAATATATGCTTCATAAAAACATACCGTAAGTTAAAAGTCTGAGAACTTTTTATAAAAACAGATCTATAACATCCATACTGCGAAGTGTGCTAATTTGATAGAATTTAGTCACAGGTACAACCAAATGATACGGGAGACGAAACAAGCGAAAGATAAAGCGTTTCCTTTAAGGAGTACTTGTGGTGATGATTTTATAGTAGAATTCTAATTCTGCTTTGTCAGTTTCTTCTGACTGTACTTCACTGATATTGATTATTCAGAAAACATTTTTTGTGATTGTAATATTAGTTCATGAAATATTTACAAAACATGTCAACAGGATTTCATTCCAATTATGCGTTATTTCGAAACTTATTTCAATTCATTTGTTTACAACGATATTATGGAATTTAGTTACCGTATTTTCAGTTGCACTGATACCTTATGCTGACATCTGCAGCGGGGAGTTGATTGGTTCATTATTCTTTCGCAATTTCGTTTCACGAATGTGAATTACTAACTACCAATCAAGTTCTTTTGCTTTTGAAAACTCTGTTCAGTAGCCAATTAACAACGGGAGGCAAGTGTACCAAATTGAAAGACAAACTAATGAATTATTGGAAACACTCGTCTCCGCTTGTTCGGCGGGGCATAGTTTTGTGAATAGAGAATATACGTCCGGATTTCTATCTGCTTCCTTGTGTCCTTGCAGTCCTAGAGTGTCTTTTAGGAGCTTCCATTCTCATCTGCAGTGTCTCTACACCACTTACAGTGGCTGCTGCAATAGTTCTTGCAATAAGGCAATGGAAAGTTTTATAATCCACTCTTATACAACTGAGCTAATTAATTCTCCACGTGTAATGACCTGGCTATCGCCGGAATGTTACAGTTACTTTCAGAGGCCGTTTGTTTGTCCCCGTCTATACCCAGAAGATGAGTAGCCCATAGTCAATCAAGGTTTGTTAGTTGACGGCAGCTTAGTCGGCCCGAATTAACACCAGATGATTTTATACACCATTTCGGAAGCCAGGCCACAAAAGTCACCCAGTTAAAGAATCGGCACCTACGATGAGCTATAGTTTTAGGCTTCAGCCAGTGGTAAGTACCACTTATCAATGTCCACGGCGACCACCAAAAAACAATGTCAGCGAAGCATCTGTAGAATGAGTGTGGGCCCTTTATCCTAAACCAACACACTATTGAGCACGGGTTACCACACATTCTCACTTATTTCCTATGGAAACCATGGTACTCGTACGATAATATTCGTGTTGCGAGATCAATCCCCCTGTGTTAGATGAGTAGCTTTGGTCTTCATAGGGACTTCGTCATGGACTCAAAGAGACCTCGGGTGCAGGCAAAAATGGACGCCTGGAATGACTGCCACAGTATTTACCCACAGGCCCACTGTGCTCGTGTTTGTGATATTTCTCTCACAGCATTTGACAAGTCACTACCAAGGATCCTTGCCTGTTATTTCTATCGCAAATCTCTGCTGCTAGCATAGACCTGTTACCAACAAGCTTGGGAAAATCAGCCTTAAGCAGAGAGCTAATCGGTCTCCCAGGAACTTCATCGTAGCCCAGAAGAGCTCTCGAATATTAGTAACTACACATCACGTGTGACCCGAAACCTCCAACGGCTATGCACAAAAGCATAGTATGAGCTTCCATTTTAAATCCATTTTCAGATACATATCTAGATCATCATTAATTTTGGAGAAATAGTGGTTGTCAGTGTCAGTCTGGCACAGATACGTTCTTATCACAAGTCACGGATAAGGACTTCTGTTATCAGGTTACACCCTTGGGCTAGTTACATTCATTGCCCCCACCCCCACCCCCACCCCCCCTCCCTGCTCCACACACATACACACACACACACAAATTACACTTCTCCCAGGGATTCACCAGCAGTTGATCAAGGTCATCCAAGAGAAACGCCCACACCCTCTACTCCCCCAGTGGAATCACCAGCACATATATGTGGTACATCAGGCTCATCCACAGGAACTTCTGCATTGCCCATGCACCTTAGGCAAGTGAGATAAGTCATAACAGAACTTGATACAAGTCACATGCGATATAAAATTATCAGGGAAACGCTGGACCAATGCGAGCACATTAAAATGCTAGGAAATACCCCCCCCCCCCCCCCACACTTGGAAAAACAAGATTCAAGCTCTCAGCACTCACCCTCATCATTCTTTATAACCAGTTCAGTTGCGTAGATCTCTTCATTTGAGCTCAGTGCATCATGGAAAGAGGCTAAGTTTTGTTATAAGCAAATTATTGTTAACAAAAATTCTGTAGTGAAACGGTTTAAAATAATAGCAATGATACAACAGGTTAACTAATGGGTCTGTTATTAATATTTATTTTGCAATACAATTAATTAACAGTATTGTTTGATTCTTTATTGATGATTATTTCTTTTGCTGGTTTATTTACACAGACATTTGTTTCTGATGGCACATATATAGCGGTATTTTAGAATGCTTTTGTTGATTTATTTACAAAGTTCTTTGTTCCTTGTATAAAACTTGCAAATCTGTTTTATACGACATTAAACACTGGCTAATTTACGAAACTATTATTTTTTCTGAAGCTTTATATATACTACTAATACTATTAACTACACTAAAAACGTCAATACAGTGTTTCCCATAGAATTTGTCGTTTTTCTCTATATATAATATTTATGTTTTTAATCACTTTCATCTGATCATTTTATTTTTTTCATTTTATTTGTTGTCATTCCATTTACAGTGTTTACACCTTAATCATTGATCAGTCTCTATGTTTTTCTGTATATATATGAAATGAGGACTAGCAAAAGCATGTGAAGAAACACCACTCATACACACAAATATATACAATGTTTACACACAAACACAGTATATACGTAATTTCCACAAACACACACAGTGTGTTTCCATGCCACTTTGCGATAGAATAGTCCTGCGATATCACACCAGTTCTCCCCCACATTTGGACAATGTTCTTTTCTTCACTGGCGTCACTACCCTGTTTTGAGAGTGGGTGAACTCACAAAACATAGCTGTGCTTTGCATAATGGCGGGATACCGCGGATTGCTGGTGGTTTAGGTGAATACCCTTCGCAAAACGCATTGGCAGACATCGAGTAAAGTAGAAAGAGCTCGGTAGCCCACATTCGTGTTGTCCATACGGGCTTGCGAGATCTTGTCACCAGAGGGACCGTTGTACGACTTTCTTGGGATTCGCAACAAAGTGGGCAGGGATACTGCTGTTTCGAGGCCCTGAGCGATGGAGAGGCGATGTCCAAGACCAACGACTGCGAGATGATCCAGGGCACGGAGAGCATGTCTGCATCGGCAAATGAACTGGTGTCATCAGCTAATACTACGGTCATGATCACAGATCCGTCTCTGGTAGAGGTTGCATGGCTTGGCGAATACATCGTGGACGAACCAGGCTGGGACGACAAACGCATAATTGTCGGACTAGGTGGCGGATAACTTGGATGTGCAAGCCCATATCATCATACAGCCCCATCTCACCGGCAAAGAAAAATAAAAAGTTGATAAGAATCATGTATAAAAAATAAGCAGATGTCTTTAATAATACTTTGTACTTTTTTATTTATGTTCAAAATTAGCGGGGTCCAAACAACATATCGTTATTTGTCATGATGTCTTGTAATACCTTATCCTTCTGTACCATCACAATATTACGCTATCATCGAGTGTGTCTCGAAAGGAAGATCTATGATCATTACAAGACGGTTCAGTGCGTGGAGACCGCGGCTGCGTTGACAAACGAGCTGGTGTCATCACCCCATACCACTGTGCTGTTGACGGACTGAGTTACCGTTGTGTTTGCAGGCGCTGCGAATACATCGGTGACGAACCGGGCTGAGGTGATGTACGCATCATCCTCGTTGGAGGGGCAGCGCCTAGTCTGTACACATTCATCACACCTACAACAGAAGGAGAGGAAGAAAAAATGAATCATTAGATTGGAACTACACTGAAGAGTCAAAGAAACTGGTACACCTGACTAATATCGTGTAGATCCCCCGCGATCAGGCAGACGTGCCGCAACACAGCGTGGCATGGACTCTACTAATGTCTGAAGTAGTGCTGGACGGAACTGACACCACGAATCCTGCAAGGCTGTCCATAAATCCATAAGAGTACCAAGGGGTGGAGATCTCTTCTGAATAGCTCAAAGCATGGCATCCCAGATACGCTCAATAATGTCCATTCCTGGGGTGTTTGGTAGCCAGCGGAAGTGTTTAAACTCAGAAGAGTGTTTCTGGAGCCGCTCTGTAGCAATTCTGGGCGTGTGGGGTGTCGCATTGTCCCGCTGAAATTGCCCACGTCTGTCAGAATCCAAAATAGACATGAATGGATGCAGATGGTCAGACAGGATGCTTACGTACGTGTCATCTGTCAGAGTAGTATCTAGAAGTATCAGGAGTCCCATATCACTCCAACTGCACACGCCCCACACCATTGCAGAGCCTCCACCAGCTTGACCAGTGTCCTGCTGACATGCAAGGTCCATAGATTCATGAGGCTGTCTCCTTACACAAACTCGTCCATCCGCTCGATACAATTTGAAACGAGACTCGTCCAACCAGTCAACATGTTTCCAGTCATCAATGGTCCAACGTCGGTGTTGACGGGCCCAGGCGAGGCTCAAAGCTTTGTGTCATGCAGTCATCAAGGGTACACGAGTGGGGCTTCGGCTCCGAAGCACATATAGATGTTTTTTCGTTGAATGGTTCGCACGCTGACACTTTCTGATGGCCTAGCATTGAAATCTGCAGCAATTTGAGGAAGGATTACACTTCTGTCACGTTGAATGGTTCTCTTCAGTCGTCGTTGGTCCCGTTCTTGCAGGATCTTTTTCCGGCCGCGACGGTGTCGGAGATTTGATGTTTTACCGGATTCTTGATATTCGCGGTACACTTGTGAAATGGTCGTACGGAAAAATCCTCACTTCATCGCTACCCCGGAGATACTGTGTCCCATCGCTCGTGCGCCGACTATAATACCACCTTCAAACTCACTTAAATCTAGACATCCTGCCATTGTAGCAGCAGTAACCGATCTAACAACTACGCCAGACACTTGTCTTATATAGGAGTTGCCAATCGCAGCTCCGTATTATGTCTGTTTACATATCTCTGTATTTGAAAACGCATGCATATACCAGTTTCTATGGCGCTTCGGTGTATAACGAAGACACACAATCATGGAAAAAATATCATCTTCAGCACAAACCTGTAGAGACACTAGGGTCAAATCAGAGATGCCAATTAACCACTGATGAACCATCATCATAAACAATTCGATTAGGGCGTTTTGTCTCTTTTGATTCTGTCGGCGCTGTTTACAGTGCTGCTAGCAGGTCCCAGACTAGAGTGATTTTGCGCACCGAAACGATTCGTATTCATAGCCGAAACCCAAATTCCTTTACTTATTTCAACCAACAGGAATTTAGTATGATTGTCTCTAGTCATGTGGAAAATACCGGTTGAAATGGCTCTGAGCACTATGGGACTTAACATCTGAGGTCATCAGTCACTTACAACCGCTTAAACTTAACTAACCTAAGGACATCACACACATCCATGCCCGAGACAGGATTCGAACCTGCGACCGTAACAGCAACGCGATTCCGGACTAAAGCGCCCAGAACCGCTCACCACCGCGTCCGGCTGGAAAGTACCGGCTAATGGCTGTGCACAGGCAACGCTACCTTGCACTGCTTCCGCTGATGTTCTTAAATATGGGATTATGTTGCAGCACAGATGCTCGTAACCTGATCCATCCTGTGGATGCTAGTGGAGAGAAACATCCGATAATGAAAGAGAAGAATAACTTTTTGAGACTTTGAGACTTACAGCTCACTGTGGTTGGTATCTGGGGAGTACTACCCGTACTTCAGACGCCACTGCCATTGTCCGCTCTGTTCAAGGAATTCGATACATATTTCAGCAACACGCCTTTGCAGGTGTTCGCTAGCACGGAAGCCAACGATGTTATTTATAAGCACTAGGCGTCACTCAGAGTCAGGTAGCTGCCGCGGTATGCACGGTATGCAGTCGAAGGCAATGAGAATAAATTGTACCTCGCCAGTGAGGGCACACGAAAACACAACACAACGTCAAGTGGCGGCGTGCACATTCCGTCCATGCCCCTGCATTTTCTATGTGGATAGACAGCTGCACATCTGTATCAAGACGTTAATAAACCCTGGCGTGTGTTAAAAATACTATCAAAACCCAAATATTTTTACCAATAGCAAAGAATGTTTATGAATCACCCTGTGTTAATAATAAATGAAAAGCACCAGTTTGGTTTTGTTCTACTTTATGTGCATACATCAACAGCACGAGTTTGCGTAATCGACTTCCACATTAAATAATTAAAATTATAGACTGACAGACAATATTTTGCATTACACCACCTGTCAAACATGGTTTATTCGATTACTCATATCGACAGCAAAAACTTCTGAGTAAAGATACAAGACTGCAGCACTTCCGATCATTTTACCTAAGTGTGGATCTCATTGCAAACCAGAAACACTATTTCCTTTGTGTGCTGCGACGAGGATACCCTAATGCCAGGGGTACGATGGACTTGAATTTTTTGTATGTATAATGTTACTCAACACACCGAAATGAATACTAATACGGTGTCAATCCCTCTCTTACATCTAGAACTTGCCCCCTTCTAACAGCCGTGTACCGCAAGTCTCTAGAGGAACGGAAGGTTCCAAATGATTGGAAAAGAGCACAGGTAGTCCCAGTCTTCAAGAAGGGTCGTCGAGCTGAGACCCAGAAAATATTACATACAGGCTCCCAGGTAGATGCCATTTTCCTTGACTTCCGGAAGGCGTTCGATACAGTTGCGCACTGTAGCAAACAGAACACAGCATGTTGTTCTAAATGGACAGACGTCTACAGACGTTAAAGTAACCTCGGGCGTGCCACAGGGGAGTCTTATGGGACCATTGCTTTTCGCAATACACTCCTGGAAATTGAAATAAGAACACCGTGAATTCATTGTCCCAGGAAGGGGAAACTTTATTGACACATTCCTGGGGTCAGATACATCACATGATCACACTGACAGAACCACAGGCACATAGACACAGGCAACAGAGCATGCACAATGTCGGCACTAGTACAGTGTATATCCACCTTTCGCAGCAATGCAGGCTGCTATTCTCCCATGGAGACGATCGTAGAGATGCTGGATGTAGTCCTGTGGAACGGCTTGCCATGCCATTTCCACCTGGCGCCTCAGTTGGACCAGCGTTCGTGCTGGACGTGCAGACCGCGTGAGACGACGCTTCATCCAGTCCCAAACATGCTCAATGGGGGACAGATCCGGAGATCTTGCTGGCCAGGGTAGTTGACTTACACCTTCTAGAGCACGTTGGGTGGCACGGGATACATGCGGACGTGCATTGTCCTGTTGGAACAGCAAGTTCCCTTGCCGGTCTAGGAATGGTAGAACGATGGGTTCGATGACGGTTTGGATGTACCGTGCACTATTCAGTGTCCCCTCGACGATCACCAGTGGTGTACGGCCAGTGTAGGAGATCGCTCCCCACACCATGATGCTGGGTGTTGGCCCTGTGTGCCTCGGTCGTATGCAGTCCTGATTGTGGCGCTCACCTGCACGGCGCCAAACACGCATACGACCATCATTGGCACCAAGGCAGAAGCGACTCTCATCGCTGAAGACGACACGTCTCCATTCGTCCCTCCATTCACGCCTGTCGCGACACCACTGGAGGCGGGCTGCACGATGTTGGGGCGTAAGCGGAAGACGGCCTAACGGTGTGCGGGACCGTAGCCCAGCTTCATGGAGACGGTTGCGAATGGTCCTCGTCGATACCCCAGGAGCAACAGTGTCCCTAATTTGCTGGGAAGTGGCGGTGCGGTCCCCTACGGCACTGCGTAGGATCCTACGGTCTTGGCGTGCATCCGTGCGTCGCTGCGGTCCGGTCCCAGGTCGACGGGCACGTGCACCTTCCGCCGACCACTGGCGACAACATCGATGTACTGTGGAGACCTCACGCCCCACGTGTTGAGCAATTCGGCGGTACGTCCACCCGGCCTCCCGCATGCCCACTATACGCCCTCGCTCAAAGTCCGTCAACTGCACATACGGTTCACGTCCACGCTGTCGCGGCATGCTACCAGTGTTAAAGACTGCGATGGAGCTCCGTATGCCACGGCAAACTGGCTGACACTGACGGCGGCGGTGCACAAATGCTGCGCAGCTAGCGCCATTCGACGGCCAACACCGCGGTTCCTGGTGTGTCCGCTGTGCCGTGCGTGTGATCATTGCTTGTACAGCCCTCTCGCAGTGTCCGGAGCAAGTATGGTGGGTCTGACACACCGGTGTCAATGTGTTCTTTTTTCCATTTCCAGGAGTGTATATGTAAATGACCAAGTAGATAGTGTCGGAAGTTCCATGCGGCTTTTCGCGGATGATGCTGTAGTATACAGAGAAGTTGCAACATTAGAAAATTGCAGCGAAATGCAGGAAGATCTGCAGCGGATAGGCACTTGGTGCAGGGAGTGGCAACAGACCCTTAACATAGACAAATGTAATGTAATGAGAATACATAGAAAGAAGGATCCTTTATTGTATGATTATACGATAGCGGAACAAACAGTGGTAGCAGTTACTTCTGTAAAATATCTGGGAGTATGCGTACGGAACGATTTGAGGTGGAATGATCATATAAAATTAGTTGTTGGTAAGGCGGGTACCAGGTTGAGATTCATTGGGAGAGTCCTTAGAAAATGTAGTCCATCAACAAAGGAGGTAGCTTACAAAACACTCGTTCGACCTATACTTGAGTATTGCTCACCAGTGTGGAATCCGTACCTGGTCGGATTGACAGAGGAGATAGAGAAGATGCAAAGAAGAGCGGCGCGTTTCGTCACACGGTTATTTAGTAAGCGTGATAGCGTTACGGAGACGTTTGGCAAACTCAAGTGGCAGACTCTGCAAGAGAGGCGCTCTGCATCGCGGTGTAGCTTGCTGTCCAGGTTTCGAGAGGGTGCGTTTCTGGATGAGGTATCGAATATATTGCTTCCCCCTACTTATACCTCCCAAAGAGATCACGAATGTAAAATTAGAGAGATTCGAGCGCGCACGGAGGCTTTCCGGCAGTCGTTCTTCCCGCGAACCATACGCGACTGGAACAGGAAAGGGAGGTAATGACAGTGGCACGTAAAGTGCCCTCCGCCACATACCGTTAGGTGGCTTGCGCAGTATAAATGTAGATGTAGATGTAGTCGTTACGTCAAGGACTCACAGCCAATAACAAACTCCATATATCTTTTTCAAGCGGCCTTCGAGTTTTTCTCAACATTTACTGCAGATATGTCGGTCATTTTGAAAGCAGATTTTGCTGTGATTCTAGTAGTTCACTTCCTCGGGTCAAATTTGTGGTTTTCTAGGAAAGTATCTAAGAGATCTGCAGATACTTTGATCTTGAGTTTAAGACACGAATTTCAACTACTTCCTGTTTATAAACACAAATATCCTTTTTGACTATGTCGTAACAGGATTTTAGCATATTCTTGATATTTTTTTACCGTTAGTTCCACAATTTTTGATAATTCTGCACACTTTTTCCATTATTTCCTTTTTTCCGCATTTTTCAATTCTTTTCCGCTTTTTCCATAATTACCCCTGCTTTACAACGCGAGAGTAGCCCATGTCGTAATAAAAGGCGACAGACGGTCATCTCTGGTATTGTATTATGTGCTACACTGTTCCACTGTTGCCCTAGAGCCAAGGAGGACGCAGATCTGTCCTGCAATGCCGTTCTAACAAAGTGTCGATCTTCTCCTCTCGGAGTGTGGGGCGGGGATGGTAGAGCGAGGGTGTCCGGGTGGTGCTACCTGACTCATCTCTTCGTGTTCTGCGGCCTTCCATGAACCATTCGGCACACATCCTTTACACTGCCGAAACACTTCGTCCCACATGAGCAGCAGTTTCCCGAATGGATGCATCACACTCTCTCATGCCAATAATGCGCCCTCTTTCAGACTCACTGATTTATCGGTACGGCTCTCGAATACCTCTGCGAGGCATCCTGCACGCCTGCTCAAGTCACACTGATCCAATACCTTCGGGTTATAGCAACAACGAGAGAGGCAAGCACATTTTATCGGTGTGTGGTGTTGCGCCGCGATATCGATGTTGACCTTGAACCCGGTGGCCGACACTGTTAAAATGCTAATCATATCTTCAGAACATACAAAGGTACATGTGCTGTGGATACGAACATCCTGTCTCTAGTCGTTCAGAGTGTTCTGATTTTTTCTGAACATGAATGTATGTAAAATTAAAGCAACAACAGCCCTCTGTCGCAAAAATGAAGTCTTTTTGACCTAGGTTTCGGCCACTAATAAGAGTGCCTTCATCAGAAATGAAACATTTAAACTGGCCTATAACATAAGTACAAAGTTTTAGGAAATTTTTTTTTTAATATAAGTTCTGGCTAGCAGTATAAAAATAAAAGGCATTACTTACATGACACGTATAAAATAAATATAAAGCGATAAAGCTTTAATCACAAAATTTTAAAAACGTCGGTAGGAGGAAATAAAATCTCATTTAATGGTTTTCGTAAAGAAACAGATCGTATCTGTGTCTTCCACGCACCCACAATCTCATAAGAACGCTTTCTTTCACTCTGTTATTAACAGAGCTTCTTCAATTCCACTCTCGAAAGAAAATTCGAGGAAGAAATTAATTTAATCAAAACGATAGCAGTTAATAACGAATACGAACCTGCCGTAGTGGATAACATCCTTAAAAAGAAAACTGTTAAAAGAGTTACTACACTTGGCACCTCTATCATTGAGTCCAGCCTAAAAAAGAAGTTTTTTACTATTCTTTTCTTGGGGCCCACCTCATATCAGATTCAAAGCCTTCTTCGTAATAAATACAACTGCAATGTTGCCTTTTTAACCAATAATAGTTTGAAAAACAATTTATTCATAATTTAAAATCGACCCTTTCCTCTTTGAAAAACTCTGGTGTCTATAAGATTGCGACACATAGGACAAACAGGACGTGCCTTTACAGTCAGATACAAAGAACATCTTGTAAGAAAACATGGTACTAGCACCCAAACATCGTCTTTTGCCGACCACCTCCCGATTACAGGTCACGCGTCTAAAGCTGTTTACGATATCAACATTTTCAACACTGAGAGGAAAGCGCGTAGATTACATGTTCTCGAATAATTAGAAATTTTTAAACATCTTTCTCGAAATGATGGCCTCATTCTTAATGAGCAGCTACAATTACGTAGTAAAAGCTTCTTCAACGTATAAAGCCGTTACTTGATATTTGATTTTGTGGTCCCTCGTGCAGTTATCGAAATATTTTTTCTATCTAAGACGATTCATAATGTTTTGTTCATTAAATTGTTTACATTAACTACATTTCATGTTATACCGTTTTTCTGTTTTTATTCAACTCCCTTTGTAATTCTGTAATGGCGTTTTCAGCCTTTAACCTGTACTTTTAAGCTCTTATGTAGACAAATCGTTACCATATTAGAATTATATATTAATACCTTCATCTGCTGTCGGGCGTTGATATATATCAACGGGGACAGATGAAAATGTGTGCCCCGACCGGGACTCGAACCCGGGATCTCCTGCTATATTTATATATATCATTTTGTTCGCTTTCGTTCGTTCTTTAGGCAGATGTCGTAAGACACCAGTTTTAAGTTCGTCGTTGATCGGTTTACTCAGTTTTTTTTTTATTACACAGGGCAGCTAACCCTCTGACCGAACACGTTGAGCTACCGTACCGGCGATCTCACGCACGCTTCCCTCGAGACCCACATTTTCACCTTATATGCCCACACACTACATTCGAAGTGTCCCTACCCAACACACTCATTACTCGTGGAAGACATTTTTACCAAGTCCCGTAAGATTTCGGGTAATATGTGTGCATCCGCACAGAAGAAGGAGGTCATGGCCGGTATTGCCAGAACTATATACTTGTATGGATGTGGTGTCTGTTCTTTCGGACATGTCCGAAAGAACAGACACCATATTCATATAAGCAAATTGTTACCATGTCTGCTGCTGTCAGGTAAAATATTGCCTCTTACTTCCTGTATTAAATAATGTTCATCACCGTCCTCGTCTGCCTATATTTAAATGTTAAGCAGTCTGTTTGTATTTGCGGCTACTAGATAGCACTTTTGGTGTAATGTTTACCTGTCCGCAGTTGCTAACGCGGGTGCCTCAGTCTGATACTACCACAGCTCGATATGTATAAGCAGCCCATAGTGGCTTGCCTTCCACGTTTTCTATTTTAAAATTTTGTGACTAAAGCTTTATCGCTTGATATTTATTTTATACGTGACATGTAAGTACTATGCCTTTTCTTTTTATGCTGCTAGTCAGTACTTACATTTTTTTAAAAATTTCCTTAAACTTTGTGCTTATGATAGAGGCCAGTTTAAATGTTTTATTTCTGATGAAGGGACTCTTAGTAGTGGCCGAAACCTACGTCAAAAAGACTTCATTTTTGCGACCGATGGCTGTTATTACTTCAATTTTACTTTGTAACGGTCACTGACAACGCAGCTATGTTTAAAACTTCATGAATGTATGTATAAATGTAAAAATGTGTATATGCTCTTACTGCTTACATTACAAGGTGCGGGGTGCTATTTTTACCACCCACCTGTGATACGATGTCCCAACCCAGCCATACTACAAATTAAACTTCTTTAAAATGTCATCCCACACAACTACTGCCAAAGCCAGCGGTAAAGCACACGCAAAATGGTTCAAATGGCTCTGAGCAGTATGGGACTTAACATCTGAGGTCATCAGTCCCCTAGAACTTAGAACTACTTAAACCTAACTAACCTAAGGACATCACACGCATCGATGCCCGAGGCAGGATTCGAACCCGAGACCGTAGCGGTCGCGCGGTTCCAGACTGAAGCGCCTAGAACCGCTCGGCCACACCGGCCGGCAAAGCACACGCACGTGCATGGATTGTTGGGGAGGTAGAGTTTCCTATATAGAATATGGGAACTGTAGAAAAAAATTGGAAAATTTTGAAAGATGTGGAAAAAACTGAAAAATTCATAAAATGTGGAAAAATATGGAACAAACGCTAAAAAATTACAAAACTACGGTAAAATTCGGATACGGTATGGTTATACAGGGTATTTGTATCTATACATTAGAAACAGTCGAAATTGTTGTCACAAGTGCAAGATCAAAGTTCCTGGAGATTTCTTGGACATTCTCCTATAAAGGTACAAGTTTGTAACAGGGAAGAAGACTGTTAGAATCACAGCACCATCTGCTCCGGAAATGCCTGAGAGACCAGTGGTCAGTGTTGAGAGGGCGTGCAGATCGCTTGTAAAAAATAGTTTGTTATTTATAAAGCATAATGCCACTCATACTTAGGGTGACGAGCACCAAACTAGTATAAATTACTCTAACTCTTACTTCTTCAGTCTGAATTACTTTCGTAAATTACTTCCATAGCAATATACTCTTTTAGTAACTATTGCAGAGCTCAGTTTCTGTTTAATTCGTTACTTTACGCCTTTTTACTAAAGACGTAAGCCATTTCAGCGTACTGCTGACAAGTACATTTCATTTCAGCCAGAAAAATATTTACTGTCGACAGACATTATAGCATCACTTTTTTACAATAATATCGTGTTGGCGTAATTTACAGCTACCACCGTCTATTACTGTTGGGTGACACGTGTTAAGTGGCACCTGCAGTTTGAGATAAGAGCTAACAGCCACATGGAGGTGGCTGAGAACCATTTAAGTGTTAAGAAACGTTCAAAAAACATACCAGAAATTCAAAAAGAGCTGTTTGCTGTACATAACTACTATTGAATCTAAAAAGCACGATGTGAACATACTAAAAAGGAAACAAGATGCTTGACAAAAAACACAGAAGTTCTTACATAAAAATCACAAGAGCAGCGTAAAGTAATTTGGAAGGACATGTAAGCAAAAGCGGAGCAAATAAAAGTGAAATGTAATCAAGAACAATTCCAAACTGGGAGCGGAGTAGCTGAGACGAAGATACAAGATATAAGCCAAATGATCACGAATGTAAAATTAGAGAGATTCGAGCGCGTACGGAGGCTTTCAGACAGTCGTTCTTCCCGCGAACCATACGCGACTAGAACAGAAAAGGGAGGTAATGACAGTGGCACGTAAAGTGCCCCCCGCCACGCACCGTTGGGTGGCTTGCGGAGTATAAATGTAGATGTAGATGTAGATGGTTGTTGATGTGATGCCACTAGTTTTTGAGGGGAACGCAATGACACAGCTGAAGATAATGTGGTCCTTTCAAGCAACATCGATGATGATAACTACTCTGAAGACGGCAATAAAACTGCTGAAAGTGAAACTTTATGTCATAGTCATGAGCCTGTTCAGAAGAGGCGCCCAAACAAAAAGGCAGACAACATGCGGTTGCAATGAAGAACAGGGAGTTTCTGGAAAAAGCAAACGAGCTTCATTCGTTGAAAATGAGTTAAATGCGAGAGAAATAGGACACAAAAACGATGTTTATTGTAAGACAAAGAGAAATCATGGAAAAAGAACATAACCTTAAAATGAAAGTCATGAATAAGTTCAAAAACGAAACGGAGCAGACTTCATATTCCGAGCCTTCAGCCAGTATGCTTGAGAAATTTAGGTTTCTGTAAATGAATGTGAACACATTTTATATGTGTACAACATGTTATTTGCTTGATATTTCCTCCAATGGTTAATATGTTCTCATTTTTCGCGTGACGTAATATTTCTGTTTATTATTTCACTATCATTCACTTTATTTATTTATTTATTTATTGTTCCGTGGGACCTAATTAAGGAGAAGTCTCCATGGTCATGGAACGAGTCAATACATGGAATTATAACACGATAGTAGAAACAGATAAAATGAAATACAAGAAACGTATTCAGGCGACAATTCGTAACTTTAAATAAAGAAAATCAACAGTGTAACACTGGAAGTTGATTAATTTTTCAGCACTTCCAGGAGCTCCTCGACAGAATAGAAGGAGTGAGCCATGAGGAAACTCTTCAGTTTAGACTTAAAAGCGTTTGGGCTACTGCTAAGATTTTTAAGTTCTTGTGGTAGCTTATTGAAAATGGATGCAGCAGAATAGTGCACTCTTTTCTGCACAAGAGTCAAGGGAGTGCATTCCACATGCAGATTTGATTTCTGCCTAGTATTAACTGAGTGAAAGCTGCTAACTCTTGGGAATAAGCTAATATTGCTAACAACAAACGACATTAAAGAAAATATATACTGTGAGGGCAATGTCAGAATTCCCAGACTATTGAATAGGGGTCGACAAGAGGTTCTCGAACTTACACCACATATATATAGCTCGAACAGCCCGTTTTTGAGCCAAAAATACCCTTTTTGAACCAGAAGAATTACCCCAAAAAATAATACCATATGACATAAGCGTATGAAAATATGCGAAGTAGACTACTTTTCGTGTTGAACTGTCACTTATTTCAGATACTGTTCTAATGGTAAATAAAGCAGCATTTAGTTTCTGAACAAGATCCTGAACATGGGCTTTCCACAAATTATCAGTACACTATCAGTAGATTAAAATTTCCTAATCACCACATTCTAATACTTACTTGTATTACCAGTATTGTAAAAGCAGACATCTTGATTTTCTTAGAAATAATCGAAACGTCTTTATTGTGTAGCTCTGCGTACTGAGATAAGAAATAAAGTGAAAATGTTAATTCCCTAATTGCTAAAAAAGAAAAAAAAGAGATAGAGGAACATAACTACAAAATATGTCACATTTCACTGCGTTTGTGACGAACCAGAGCTTTGTTTATTCTTTAAGAAGGAAATGTCTTTAGACTAATGTGTCATTTTACTAAAAAGTTAGGTACAGTTATCATTAACATAACTGCTTATGACAGACCTTCTTACAGCTTGGCCTGCAGCGTCTGCTTCTGGCTGAAATGCACATACACAGCATCAGGGTGAAACACATCTCCAACTTCTATTCGAAAGCTGTGGAGAACTGCAGCAGCCACAGTAACATTCCCAAACTTGTTTTGCTTATATCTCATTGTTTTAGTGAGAATTTTGAAATGTTTTTTGTCCAAACACCGAATGAACGCTCCGTTACATGTCTGGTAGCAATATGGGCTCTGTTGTAGCGTCCTTAGACTCTTGCGTGGGGTCAAAACACGGGAGTCATAAGATGTTTGGAGAGAGCACATCATCCATTTCCAACATGCAATACATCATATTTTCCATTTTCAGCGTCTGTAGCCGCTCTGCTATTGTCCCTGATGCTTGCATCATGCGTGGAACCCCGACAACGGCTTACCACGTTCAAAATCTTTATATTGACATCACACATGATTTGTGTATTGATAGGAGAGAAATTCTTGCTATTTCTGTTCTGCTTGTACTCCAGAAGGCCAAAGTATGGGTATATGTACATAATTTATGGCACCTATGACATTCGGGAATCCACCACTTCTTTAGAATTCCCTTTTATTCCTTGATATATTTTCTTGGTTCCGTGACATGGACACAATTAAACTGTTTATCACATTATTAATAGCTCTTCCGGCAGTAGTACGATGGATGTTACCGAGATCCCCCTGCTAAGATTAGATAAGTAACTGTAGGAAAGATTCAGAGTCCACAGAGAAGTTGCAGTCTTGGAGACGAAGCACGGTTCCTGTCAGAATTATACTGCAGTAACGGCTCCAGCACACAAGCAGCGACACAACAGATTCCTTAGGAAACCCAAACCCCTTTTTGAAATTATTGTCGTTTTACATCGCAAGTGAGTCTCTCCTCTCCACAGAAACCTTCCTTCTTGGGATGTCCACTTCTTCCTCTATTTCCAGATATTCTTCACAGTCCAGGTGATCCATAGAATTCGGCATTACACACAGAAACCAAAGAACACGCCTTACTCTCTAACTTAACTCCTACCACGGCGTTTTACACCTACCTCTGCTTAGGAGTAAATGTTGGACTTATTTCCTCATTAAGTCGCTAACGTAGTAGCATACTCTTTGATGGCGCTCTCCACCAGTTATGAAGTAAATAAATTTACTTCGGAAGTAAATTAATAATTTATTCCTGTGGTAATTTACTCCTTTAGTTCAGTACTCTCGACTGGAAGTCGCCGATTTCCTTCTCTTTTAGTAACTCACTACTTTAGTTTCACTTACTTCTGGTTGGTGCTCACCACTCTTAGAAATAAAAAAAAGCGTTGTACAAATAGAATAATTGGAATAGGCTGTAGGTCCTTGATGTAACAACTAGATTTAACGGGGGAACGGACACGTATATGCTTTAACAGTGAAAAGGCGGTGCGTTTTAGAGAGACATGGTGACAAGACGAAATTGTCTTACTCCCACTATTTATGCGTGCGTGAGGAAACAATAATATTTTTTATTTGGATTCTGATTGCTGTGGTATGCCGGCCGGTGTGGCCGACCGGTTCTAGGCGCTTCAGTCTGGAACCGCGCGACCGCTACGGTCGCAGGTTCGAATCCTGCCTCGGGCATGGATGTATGTGTTGTCCTTAGGTTAGTTAGGTTTAAGTAGTTCTAAGTTCTAGGGGACTGATGACCTCAGATGTTAAGTCCCATAGTGGTCAGAGCCATTTGAATCATTTTTGCTGTGGTATTCTGTCGCAATACATGCGAGTTGCAAGTCATATGTATTTGAAACCGTAAAACATTTGGATGCAATGTAATGTGGTATGATTCAACGAAAGAAAAGCGATACACATAGACCACATATAACCGTTACTGCAGATGAAATCACGAGAACTTTGCTGACAGAGGATAAAACGGTCTGTGCTCGATATGGGTATCATATATTTTATCTACATGACTTGGATTAGCTTCTAATACTATTTCTCGGTGTTTGTCTAATTTTTTAACCATTTATCTTCATTTTAACCAGTTTTTCGATTGTTCTCTTCCTCAGAATCAGTTGTGGGAATTATACTACTTTCGACACATATACAATTGATTGTGTTGGAGGAGAGTTAACACTTGATGGAGAAAGAGAAGTTTGGAGATGCTGTCAGACTGAATGCTATTCATATCTCATTGCAACAGTGTGAAAGGTTTAGCCAGTCACTACTGATTCTTCAGGGCCGCCACTTATCACTACCTGTCAGCCCATGAGCCCTTCTCATAGGCTTATGGTTTCAGCGTTTAACATTTTACCGTCATGCATAATTATGTTTAAAATAAACAAATACACCCTTGTTATAAAGTGGCCCAGGGTGACATTGAAAAGAATTTCCTCCATTAGTATGCATTTCGGTGTGTTGAGTAACACTATGCATACAAAAAAATCACATCCATCCCACCCATGGCCCTTGGGATATCCATGTCGCAGCATACAAACGGAATAGTGTACTTGGTTTGCAATGACATCTAGACTTAGAGGCTATGATCGAAAGTGCTGCCGTCTTGGATCTTTACTCAAAAGTTTTTGTTACCGATATGAGTAATCGACTAAACGGTTTGACAGATGGTCTAATGCAGAATATCATCTGTCAGTCTATGATTTTAATTATTTAACGTGGAAGTCGATTACGCAAACTCGTGCTGGTGATGTATTCGTATAAAATAACATAGAGTGATTTATACACATTCATTTATTTATACACATATATTTGTCTAACATACATCTGAGGCCACGAACGTCTTGATACAGATGTACAGCTGTCTCTCCAGATAAAGACCGCAGAGGTATGGGCGGACTGTGCGCGAAAGTGACTGCCCGCTTCTACTTGACGTTCTGCAACGCTCTCGTTTCCCCTCGCCGACGGGGTACAAATTATTCTCACTACTTTCCGTTACTGTTATTGCTGAAGCGGTGCGTACCATGATAGCTGCCGGACTCTGCGTGACGCCTGATGTTTACGTATGACATCTATGACTTACACACTAGCCGGCCGAAGTGGCCGTGCGGTTAAAGGCGCTGCAGTCTGGAACCGCAAGACCGCTACGGTCGCAGGTTCGAATCCTGCCTCGAGCATGGATGTTTGTGATGTCCTTAGGTTAGTTAGGTTTAACTAGTTCTAAGTTCTAGGGGACTAATGACCTCAGCAGTTGAGTCCCATAGTGCTCAGAGCCATTTGAACTTACACACTAGCGACAACCTGCAAAGGCGCATTGCTAAATCATGTATCGTATTCCTTGAACGTAGCCGTCAGTGGCATCTGAAGCATGGGTAGTACTCTGAATATCCCGGCCGTGGCGCGCTGCAAGTCACAAAGCGTCGAAAAATTATTCTTCTCTTTCATCACCGGATACTGCATTCCGCCACCGTCCACATGATGGGCCAGCGCGTGCCTCTGCACTGAAACGTAATCCTATATTTAAGAACACCGGCAGAAGCAGAAGCAATGTAAAGTGTTGCCTATTCACAGCCCTCAGCCGGTGCTTTCCACATGACTAGAGATAATCATACTAAATTCCTATTTGTTGAAATAAGTAAAGGAATAAGGTTTTCAGCTACAAGTACTAATCGTTTCGAATGAATTTCTTTATTTCTGTCTATGATCACAAATTTGTTAGGTCGTCAGACTACCAGTTTCGGCTAGCAATGAGCATCTTCAGATCTGTTTTAGAAACATGTCCTAATACAATGAAGCCATTGTGGCATCGTCAAAAGATAAACACAAAATCAGCTTAGCATCGTGGCACATTATTTTTTGTTTATCTTGTGGTGGTGTCACTATGGCTCCATTGTATTAGGACACGTTTTTAAAACAGATCTGAAGATGGTAATTGCAGACCGATACCGGAACTCTTAGGACCTAACAAATTGGTGATCATAGACGGAAATAAAGAAATTCATTCTACACTAGAAAAAATTTCTTTATTTCACTTCTACACTCCTGGAAATGGAAAAAAGAACACATTGACACCGGTGTGTCAGACCCACCATACTTGCTCCGGACACTGCGAGAGGGCTGTACAAGCAATGATCACACGCACGGCACAGCGGACACATCAGGAACCGCGGTGTTGGCCGTCGAATGGCGCTAGCTGCGCAGCATTTGTGCACCGCCGCCGTCAGTGTCAGCCAGTTTGCCGTGGCATACGGAGCTCCATCGCAGTCTTTAACACTGGTAGCATGCCGCAACAGCGTGGACGTGAACCGTATGTGCAGTTGACGGACTTTGAGCGAGGGCGTATAGTGGGCATGCGGGAGGCCGGGTGGACGTACCGCCGAATTGCTCAACACGTGGGGCGTGAGGTCTCCACAGTACATCGATGTTGTCGCCAGTGGTCGGCGGAAGGTGCACGTGCCCGTCGACCTGGGACCGGACCGCAGCGACGCACGGATGCACGCCAAGACCGTAGGATCCTACGCAGTGCCGTAGGGGACCGCACCGCCACTTCCCAGCAAATTAGGGACACTGTTGCTCCTGGGGTATCGGCGAGGACCATTCGCAACCGTCTCCATTAAGCTGGGCTACTGTCCCGCACACCGTTAGGCCGTCTTCCGCTCACGCCCCAACATCGTGCAGCCCGCCTCCAGTGGTGTCGCGACAGGCGTGAATGGAGGGACGAATGGAGACGTGTTGTCTTCAGCGATGAGAGTCGCTTCTGCTTTGGTGCCAATGATGGTCGTATGCGTGTTTGGCGCCGTGCAGGTGAGCGCCACAATCAGGACTGCATACGACCGAGGCACACAGGGCCAACACCCGGCATCATGGTGTGGGGAGCGATCTCCTACACTGGCCGTACACCACTGGTGATCGTCGAGGGGACACTGAATAGTGCACGGTACATCCAAACCGTCATCGAACCCATCGTTCTACCATTCCTAGACCGGCAAGGGAACTTGCTGTTCCAACAGGACAATGCACGTCCGCATGTATCCCGTGCCACCCAACGTGCTCTAGAAGGTGTAAGTCAACTACCCTGGCCAGCAAGATCTCCGGATCTGTCCCCCATTGAGCATGTTTGGGACTGGATGAAGCGTCGTCTCACGCGGTCTGCACGTCCAGCACGAACGCTGGTCCAACTGAGGCGCCAGGTGGAAATGGCATGGCAAGCCGTTCCACAGGACTACATCCAGCATCTCTACGATCGTCTCCATGGGAGAATAGCAGCCTGCATTGCTGCGAAAGGTGGATATACACTGTACTAGTGCCGACATTGTGCATGCTCTGTTGCCTGTGTCTATGTGCCTGTGGTTCTGTCAGTGTGATCATGTGATGTATCTGACCCCAGGAATGTGTCAATAAAGTTTCCCCTTCCTGGGACAATGAATTCACGGTGTTCTTATTTCAATTTCCAGGAGTGTATGATCACAAATATTGTAAGTCCACAGACTACCGGTCTCGGTCAGCAATGACCGTCTTCAGATCTGTTTTACGAAAACATGTCCTAATATACTGGAGCCATAGTGACATCGTCAAATTCTAAGCACAAAATCAGTGCCAGTACCGCCACTGTTTTATAAATTATGGTATATACTAGCGCCACAACTGTTGTTTCCAACAGTAGCACTGTTAACAAGATAACTCTCGTATATAACATAATTTATATATGTGTGACGATGCTGGCGTTGATTTTGTGTTTAGCATTTGACGATGCCACTATGACTCCGGTATATTAGGACATGTTTTTATAAAACAGATCTGAAGGTGGCCATTGCTGACCGAAACCGGTAGTCTGAAGACCTACAATATTTGTGAACACAGACGTGAAATAAAGAAATTTATTCTACATTTTCGGATCACTGCTGCATCCGCAACCATGCCGCAGCTTGTGAAATCATTCTACACTTTCTGGATCGCTATTCTATTTACGACCATGTCGCAGCTTGTGACAATAGTCGTTTCGTCTGAGACCCGCGAGCAGTAATTTCAGCAACAATGATAGATAGATTCGGCAGATATAAAACGCCGTAAAGAGTAATATTTATGACGATGGTTCATCAGGGACTAATAAGCGTCTCAGATATGATTCTATTGATCCAACAGTTATGTATTTAAGATGCTATTTCAGCAGAGACAGAACGTCATAATAGTAATAGTCATGACGATGGTTCATCAGAGGCTAGTAAGCAACTCTGATTTGACTGTAGTAGTCCTACAGGTATGTATTTAAGTGATATTTTCCCATGTCTGCATGTGCTTTCGTTATAGCTGAAATCTGATTATCAATTTTTTTTCTTCTTCTTCTTCTTCTTCTTCTTCTTCTTCTTCTCCTTCTTCTTCTGTTGTAGATGTGATGGATGTGTGCGGTCTTAGATTTGCGGCTGCAACTGCTCCACTACCTGACAATTACGTATTCGTCTCCCCAGACCGGTTCGTCGACGATATATTCACTGTGCCTGCAAGCACCATCACAGCCCATTCCATCATCATCACCATGGTATGGGCTGTTGACACCACCTCGTTCGCTGATCCAGCAACGCTTTCCACGGCCTGGATCATCTCTCAATCGTTATGGACATTCGGTCCTAGCCATATTCCATGATAATATTGCAATAGATCAGCAGGATAAAATATTACAAGATATCGCAGCAAATAACGATGTGACGAGAGCCTCACGGGCTTATTCAGACGCCGCTAATTTTGAACACAAGTAAAAAAAAAAGAACATAGTATTATATATACGTCCATATACATCTTATTTTACACATGATGCATGATACTTCAGACGCTTCTGAAAGTATTTGTATTGTATGGAGTGTAGCCACGTATGGAAGTGAAACATGGACGATAAATAGTTTAGACAAGAAGAGAGTAGAAGCTTTCGAAATGTGGTGCTACAGAAGAATGCTGAAGATTAGATGGGTAGATCACATAACTAATGAGGAGGTATTGAATAGAACTGGAGAGAAGAGAAATTTGTGGCACAACTTGACTAGAAGAAGGGATCGGTTGGTAGGGCATATTCTGAGGCATCAAGGGATCACCAATTTAGTATTGGAGTGCAGCGTGGAGGGCAAAAATCACAGAGGGAGACCAAGAGATGAATACACTAAACAGATTCAAAAGGATGTAGGTTGCAGTAGATACTGGGAGATGAACCACCTTGCACAGGATAGAGTAGCATGGAGATCAGCATCAAACCAGTCTCTGGATTGAAGACCACAACAACAACAACACGATACTTGTCGATTTTTTGCCTTTCTTTGCAGATGAGATGGATGCTGTATTCCGAAATGGACCTGCACCTGCAGCTACTCCATCACCTGATGCGACGATGTTTTATTCATCGCCCCAGCCCAGTTCGTCGACGATGTATACGTCATGCCTGCTAACACCACCTCAGCGGGGTCCGTCATCATCAACTTGCTTGGTTTGATGACATCAGATTGTTTGCCGATGCAGCCACACTGTCTACACCCATATTATCCCTGCACTCTTTTTTGCGAATCACGAAGTAAGTCCTGCACCAATATTGAGCAACTTTGTGGTTTCTTGCGCTTTTGGTGACGAGATCCCACACGTCCGTATTGACAACACGAATGAGAACTATCGAATCCTGTAACTTTACTTGATTGCTGCCAAGCAGTTTCGAGAGCGTACTCCCCAAAACCGTCAGCAACCCGCAGTGTCCCGCCATTAAGTACAACACAGCTCTACAGCTCTATACTGTGAGCTCACATACTCCCAACAGAGGGTAATGATGCTGGCGAGGAAGTGAGTACTGTCCAATTTGGGGGAGAACCGTTATGGTAGCGTAGGGCAAGTCAATCACAGAGTGGCTTCGAATTTTCGTCGAGAGTTTCTCCAAAATGGAGGAAAGAGTGTCAGGAAAGGCACTCAGGTGTGTTCATCACGTCGATGTATACTCTCATGTCTATGATCCACCTAATGAAGGGTCCAGTTCCATCTCTCTTCCAGAATATATTGCCGCTAAACATGCTTGTGTTGTGTCCAGAATGTACATGTCAGGGATGAATATTGCTTAACATGGTCGTTCCTGGCTCGCAGTAGAAATGACTCATATCACGCACAGCATATGAGTGGATACAAAACACGTTATGTCTATGAGCATTATAATTTCAAATGCATGTCATTCCCCATAAAACTCCAAGACGTATCAGAATCCAAGAGGAAGAATTCACACTATTCAGTTCACAAGTACTACCTGGATGTTTATGATAGCAAGCCAGAAGATGACAATGAACAAAGTGCACAAAACAAAGAAGTCAAACATAAAGTGGTTGGACTCCTCTACTTTTCAAAATTAGTCGATGAGCGCCCCAGACATGTCGATTTGCTGCTGTTGTCTGAGGTTGAGAATCATGTACCACCTACTTTCATTCCAAAATGTGTAAGGTATTTTTGCCATAGGTGCCTCAACTCTTTTACAAATCTTGAAAGGCATCTCCTGGACTGCTTGAGCCAGGAACGGATGCATGTGGAAATCCCTAGTCAGGATAAAAATTTCTTAAAATTTAAGAATGATCACCAATAGGAACTATGTCCCCTCGTTGTATTCACTGACAACAAGTGCCTCCTAGCACCTGTTGCACATTGTGAAGGTGACCCCAGAGCCTCTCATACTAACTCCACAGAACGATATATACCGTATGCTACATCATCTCAAGCTCTATGCTCGTATGATTCTACTCGCAGAAAATTCGAGTCATACGTCGGGGATAATCCTGCGAGATGGCTGCTCTCTGAACTCAAAAAACTTGCATGTGAAGTTTATCGCATTTATCACACCAACATTACAAAGACCAACTTGCAGGAAAATGATGCCTTACATGAGCAGGCAATTGGAGAGAATGATGCCTTATATGAGCAGGTAGTTAAAGGGAATGATGCCTTATGTGAGCCGGCAGTTAAATGTCACCTTTGCGGGCTGCCGTTGGATAGAAAAGCGGGAACTCTACGTATAGACCACTGTGATCTAAGGGGAAGATCCATGGCGCAGCTCACAATGCATGCAACTTGAAGTACCAAAGTCCGCAGCACATACCCATCTTCTTCCGTAATTTGAGTGGATATGATGCTCACTTCCTTGTTGAGCACTTGGGTGATTTGAGTTGAAAGACGACAAGTTCAATGTCATTCCAGACGCCATTGAAAAGTACATCTCATTTTCCAAACGAATCACAAAAAAAAAGGACTCTCCACATTCTGGCTTCACTACATTTCATGCAAGTGTCTCTTCAGAAAGTTGCTGATGCAGTGTGTCAGGAGGATATGCACATCACCAGTTCTGCATATCCTGAAGATGCAAAGTTTTAGCTTGTGACAAAGAAGGTGATTTTACCATACGAATACCTGGATTCGATAGAAAGATTCAACGAAACCACATCGCTTACATAACTGCATTCTCCAGTAAATCCAAAGACACCGTCATAATGGATGTAGCTTATGTGCACACGGTGAACGTCTGGAAGGAATTCGGCATCTCTTATTATGGGAATATGCTAAATTGTTTGGACATAGATGTATGTCTGCTCGCAAACGTCTTTGCGAAGTGCCAGACTGTATGCCTGGGCACATACTGGATCCTGCCTTCTATTATACCACATCAGGGCTTTTATGGGATGCAGTGTTATGGAGAATATGTTTGAGCGTCTAACTCTAAACCAATGTTGACTTGTTGTTCTTCTTCGAACGTGGGATTTGTGTGAGACTTTACCAGTGCATGCACAGGCATGTAAAGGCAAGTAACCAATGAATGAGAGATGTGTAGTACAGGCCATCTGCCGATTTAAGTTACATCCTTTAGTTGGATGTAAATGATCTCCACAGACAAGCCATACAACGACGTCTGCTGTTCAGAGATTTCCAATGGATGTCCAGTGTGTAAATCGCCAGATTGAAGGAAAAGATTCACGATGTGGCTTCTGATTCTGGTGAAGGATGTGTTCTGGAGGCTGAACTGGCATATTCTGCCCATTTGCACGACGCACGCAGTGACTTGCCATTACGTCCAGACCGCCTAGTCCCGCGAAATGGTTCCCTATTAGAGCAATTGGAAACGCTGGTGAATAGGCAACGATACATTCTTTACTACAGAAACCTCCAGCAGCGCCTCAGGTTGGGGATGGAACTTGTTAGAATCACCCGTGGCATTTCCTTCAAGCAGTTTTGCTGGGTGAAAAAATACGTTGATGTAAACACCGAACAGAGTGCCCTCGTCATGTGTGCCTCAGAAAATTTTTTTTATGAATTAATGAACAATTCAGTTTCTGGAAAACAGTGGAAAAGTCAGAGAATACCGAAAAATTTATCTAGTTTACCACTGGAGGGGAGGAATTGTTTTGGCGCAAGAGATGACATTGTCAGACCAAATTTCAAGCTGGTCACCACCTTCAATAGACGACCTTTGACTGTGGAGATGGCTTAGATTTGAGTGCAATTTATGAACCCTGTGTGTATTGGAATATGGGTTATGGATCTCTCAAAACTCCACTTGGGCCCATTGCACTATGAGTTTGCAAAGCCAAATTTAGCTGTTCCCAAGTTACTTTATATAAATACAACCAGTTTCATCTACTGGGTGAAAGGTCGCGATCCATATGAAGTAAAAAGGTAGAATCACGAAGAATTCGACACGACTGCATAGGCACCAGATAATTCTTATGGAATGCTGCCACAACATAAGAATTTTGTCCATCTGATGAACGACGTGACGAATGGTTCCCAGATAGTGGATTTTGCGGGCCTCAGGTCGAAAATGTATGCATATCGCATAGATGCAGGTGCCACGCAGAGGCAGGCTAAATACACTCCTGGAAATGGAAAAAAGAACACATTGACACCGGTGTGTCAGACCCACCATACTTGCTCCGGACACTGCGAGAGGGCTGTACAAGCAATGATCACACGCACGGCACAGCGGACACACCAGGAACCACGGTGTTGGCCGTCGAATGGCGCTAGCTGCGCAGCATTTGTGCACCGCCGCCGTCAGTGTCAGCCAGTTTGCCGTGGCATACGGAGCTCCATCGCAGTCTTTAACACTGGTAGCATGCCACGACAGCGTGGACGTGAACCGTATGTGCAGTTGACGGACTTTGAGCGAGGGCGTATAGTGGGCATGCGGGAGGCCGGGTGGACGTACCGCCGAATTGCTCAACACGTGGGGCGTGAGGTCTCCACAGTACATCGATGTTGTCGCCAGTGGTCGGCGGAAGGTGCACGTGCCCGTCGACCTGGGACCGGACCGCAGCGACGCACGGATGCACGCCAAGACCGTAGGATCCTACGCAGTGCCGTAGAGGACCGCACCGCCACTTCCCAGCAAATTAGGGACACTGTTGCTCCTGGGGTATCGGCGAGGACCATTCGCAACCGTCTCCATTAAGCTGGGCTACGGTCCCGCACACCGTTAGGCCGTCTTCCGCTCACGCCCCAACATCGTGCAGCCTGCCTCCAGTGGTGTCGCGACAGGCGTGAATGGAGGGACGAATGGAGACGTGTCGTCTTCAGCGATGAGAGTCGCTTCTGCCTTGGTGCCAATGATGGTCGTATGCGTGTTTGGAGCCGTGCAGGTGAGCGCCACAATCAGGACTGCATACGACCGAGGCACACAGGGCCAACACCCAGCATCATGGTGTGGGGAGCGATCTCCTACACTGGCCGTACACCACTGGTGATCGTCGAGGGGACACTGAATAGTGCGCGGTACATCCAAACCGTCATCGAACCCATCGTTCTACCATTCCTAGACCGGCAAGGGAACTTGCTGTTCCAACAGGACAATGCACGTCCGCATGTATCCCGTGCCACCCAACGTGCTCTAGAAGGTGTAAGTCAACTACCCTGGCCAGCAAGATCTCCGGATCTGTCCCCCATTGAGCATGTTTGGGACTGGATGAAGCGTCGTCTCACGCGGTCTGCACGTCCAGCACGAACGCTGGTCCAACTGAGGCGCCAGGTGGAAATGGCATGGCAAGCCGTTCCACAGGACTACACCCAGCATCTCTACGATCGTCTCCATGGGAGAATAGCAGCCTGCATTGCTGCGAAAGGTGGATATACACTGTACTAGTGCCGACATTGTGCATGCTCTGTTGCCTGTGTCTATGTGCCTGTGGTTCTGTCAGTGTGATCATGTGATGTATCTGACCCCAGGAATGTGTCAATAAAGTTTCCCCTTCCTGGGACAATGAATTCACGGTGTTCTTATTTCAATTTCCAGGAGTGTATTAACTCCATGGTCCATTGTAGCTTCCTAACCCTACGTGGTTGAAAACAAGAAAGGGTGCAATCCTAAATTTTCCTAGCGACCTAAATGTTAACATTAGTTTTCCATCATGTGGGTGAACCTTCATTAAATACTGTACTGATCTTTCAACTGAAAACTGGATGTGTATTTTGACAATGGCTTGGTGGGTTTCAGGCCTAATGTCTCTAGTAGATTATCAGTGCCAGTTCTGGCGGAGATGACAATCTTATTTCAACGTCACTGATAAAGGATTCTGTGCTCGTCATATTCAGAGTCACTCCCACTCACCTCCCCTCAAGGAATCACTGATAGTTGATCAAGATCACCCAGAGTAGCCCCCACCCACTTCCCTCCCCAGTGGAGTTACTGGAATGTGTATGTGGTGTATTCAGAGTCATCCAGGGGAACCCTTGTCCTACCGATGCACCTTAGGCAGTGGACTAGGTCATAATGTAACTCAATGTTGGTCATATATGATATAACATTGGTGGGGAGCCCCTGGGCCAAAGCGAGTACATTCTCGACAGGAAACATCTCTCTTCCACTGGAAGTTATCAAGCTTCCCAAATACGGGAATGATTGACCCTGTCCTAACACTATTCCATTTAGTGATATCTTCATCATGTCATCACTTTAGTGTTGTAAATGTTCAGTTTCATCCCACACTCATTACTTACACTTAGAAGAATCTCTATCATTACATGGAGGTCTTCCTCCATTTCTGCTAGCACAGTCCTATCATCAGTTACTTGTTAGTTTTTGTTCTTTGCACTTCCACTAAGGGGTTCTTTTGATTTTCCAAGGCCTTCTTGGTTCGGTTTTCAGCGTATATATTGAAAAGAGACATACACCAACTCTACTTCATATCTATTCCAATACCCACCTCTTCAGTTTCATATTCTTCTACTCAAACTACCATTTTCTGCCCCATACAGAGTTAATTTATCAACCATCCTTTTGTTTCCTTTCTACTTACTCAATACACACATTGAATAACATTGGGGATAGTCTATAAACATGTCTCACTCCCTTCTCAACTACTGCTTCTCTTTCGTGCCCCTCGACTCTTATAACTGCCATCTGGTTTCCAAATAAATTGTAAATAGCCTCTCACTTCCGGTATTTTACCCCAGCCATCCAGGCAGCACTGGGTTTTGTGCACAAACCGACTTCACGATTACCGAGCGATGTGGCGCAGTGGGTAGCACACTGGACTCGCATTCGGGAGGACGACGGTTCATTCCCGCGTCCGGCCATCCTGATTTAAGTTTTCCGTGATTTCCCTAAATCGCTCCAGGCAAATGCCGGGATGGTTCCTCTAAAAGGGCACGGCCGACTTACTTCCCGTCCTTCCCTAATCCGATGAGACCGATGACCTCGATGTTTGGTCTCTTCCTCCACACAACCAATTTCATGATTATGTCCCATAAATGTTTGATGAGATCCATGTCCGGCAATCTGCGTGGACAAATCATTCACTCGAATTGTCCAGAATGTTCTTCAGACAGCGAACAGCTGTGGCCCGGTGACACGCCGCATCGTCATCCACAAAACTTCCATGTTTTTGAACATGAGGTTCATGAATGGCTGCAAATGGTCTCCAATTAACTGAATGTAAACATTTATAGTGAACGATCGTTCAGTTGTACCTGAGGATCCAGTTCATTCCATGTAAATAAAGTGCACACCATTATGGAGCCGCAACCAGCTTGCACAGTACGTCGTTGACAACTTGGGTCCATGGCTTTGTTGGGTCGGTGCCATACTCGAAACCTACCGTCAGCTCTTACCATCTCAAGTCGGGACTCATCTGACAAGACCATGGATTTCCAGTCGTCTATGGTCCAACTGATTGTTGCTTGTCTGTTAACACTGACAACTCTACGCAAATGCCACTGCTCTCGATCGTTAAGTGAAGGCCGTTGGCCACTGCATTTTCCGTGGTGAAAGGTAATTCCCGAAATTTGGTATTTTCAGCACATTCTTGACACTGTGGATCTCGGAATATTGAATTCCCTAACGATTTCTGAAACGAAATGTCCCATGTGTTCAGCACCGCAGTCAGAGTCTGCTAATTTCATCATGCAGCCATAGCCACCTTGGACACCTCTTCATATGAATCACCTGAGTACAAATGACGGCTCCAACAATGCACTACTCTCTTATACCTTGTGTACGCGATACTACTGCCATCTTCATATGTGCATTCACTGTCCCATGACTTTTGTCACCTCAGTGTAGTATGACCAAAAAGAAATGAATTAAAAACGTATATATTACATATAAAATAGAAAAAAACAACACGCATTATTGAAGTTTGTAATGTATCTGACAGCATTAGTGATGTACAAGTGTGTAAGACTTCAGAAAAAATAGCTTTGTAAATAAACCAGTGATTTATGTCATAAAAAATAGCTTTGCAAATTGTTGTATATAAGAAACAAATAGCTTTGTAAATAAACCTGCAAAAGAGATAATTATTAATAAAAAAGGCCTTAGAGAATGATGCCAGAATTAGAATTACAAATGTGATCAGTAGAACATATGACACAGGTATCTGAACATCTTCTTAAGGCCATAATGGCTCCCTTAACAAAGAAATGCATTGCCATTAACTGTAAAGATTATGAGAAAACTATTTTATATGCCATGAGGAACAAATTTCTCAGAATATATATGTGGAGCACAGCAATGTATGATTGTGAGACATGGGTTGTGTATAAACTGGAAAAGAAGAGAACTGAAGCATATAATTTGTGGTGTTACAGAAGAATGTTGAAAATTAGGTGAACTCATAAAGTAAGAAGTAGGAGGTTATCTGCAGAATCATCTATGAAAGAAATATACGGAAAACATTGACAATAAGAAGATATATATGATAGGACACCCACATATTAAGACATGAGGGAATAATTTCCATGGTAGTAGAAGGAGCTTTAGAGGGTAAAAACTGTGGAGAGAATACATCCATCAAATAACTGAATACATAGGTTGCAAGCGCTACTCTGAGATGAAAAGGTTGGAACAGAAGAGGATGTCGTGGTGGGATACATCAAGACAGTTAGTTGCAAGTGCTATTCTCAGATGAAAAGGTTGGCACAGGAGAGGAATTCGTGGTGGGCTACATCAAACGAGTCAGAAAACTGATGACTCAAAAAATGTCATGTTGCCAAGGTTGTGATCAGAGTAGTGCTGAGAAGAATCAGAAGTAAAACGGAGGAGAATACAGGAGAAGATCAGTTCGGATTTAGAAAAGGATTAGAGACCAAAGATGTAACTGGGTGTCTGAGGATGAAGGCAGAAAGATTTTTGGAAGCGAATAGAGAAACGTTTGTTTTGTCGTCTGGGAAAAATCATTTGACGGAACTGACTGGCGTATGCTGCTGATGATTCTGAAACATACTGGTATAGATTTGAAGGATGGTTGATAAATTAACTCTGTATGGGGCAGAAAATGGTAGTTTGAGTAGAAGAATATGAAACTGAAGAGGTGGGTATTGGAATAGATATGAAGTAGAGTTGGTGTATGTCTCTTTTCAATATATACGCTGAAAACCGAACCAAGAAGGCCTTGGAAAATCAAAAGAACCCCTTAGTGGAAGTGCAAAGAACAAAAACTAACAAGTAACTGATGATAGGACTGTGCTAGCAGAAATGGAGGAAGACCTCCATGTAATGATAGAGATTCTTCTAAGTGTAAGTAATGAGTGTGGGATGAAACTGAACATTTACAACACTAAAGTGATGACATGATGAAGATATCACTAAATGGAATAGTGTTAGGACAGGGTCAATCATTCCCGTATTTGGGAAGCTTGATAACTTCCAGTGGAAGAGAGATGTTTCCTGTCGAGAATGTACTCGCTTTGGCCCAGGGGCTCCCCACCAATGTTATATCATATATGACCAACATTGAGTTACATTATGACCTAGTCCACTGCCTAAGGTGCATCGGTAGGACAAGGGTTCCCCTGGATGACTCTGAATACACCACATACACATTCCAGTAACTCCACTGGGGAGGGAAGTGGGTGGGGGCTACTCTGGGTGATCTTGATCAACTATCAGTGATTCCTTGAGGGGAGGTGAGTGGGAGTGACTCTGAATATGACGAGCACAGAATCCTTTATCAGTGACGTTGAAATAAGATTGTCATCTCCGCCAGAACTGGCACTGATAATCTACTAGAGACATTAGGCCTGAAACCCACCAAGCCATTGTCAAAATACACATCCAGTTTTCAGTTGAAAGATCAGTACAGTATTTAATGAAGGTTCACCCACATGATGGAAAACTAATGTTAACATTTAGGTCGCTAGGAAAATTTAGGATTGCACCCTTTCTTGTTTTCAACCACGTAGGGTTAGGAAGCTACAATGGACCATGGAGTTAATACACTCCTGGAAATTGAAATAAGAACACCGTGAATTCATTGTCCCAGGAAGGGGAAACTTTATTGACACATTCCTGGGGTCAGATACATCACATGATCACACTGACAGAACCACAGGCACATAGACACAGGCAACAGAGCATGCACAATGTCGGCACTAGTACAGTGTATATCCACCTTTCGCAGCAATGCAGGCTGCTATTCTCCCATGGAGACGATCGTAGAGATGCTGGATGTAGTCCTGTGGAACGGCTTGCCATGCCATTTCCACCTGGCGCCTCAGATGGACCAGCGTTCGTGCTGGACGTGCAGACCGCGTGAGACGACGCTTCATCCAGTCCCAAACATGCTCAATGGGGGACAGATCCGGAGATCTTGCTGGCCAGGGTAGTTGACTTACACCTTCTAGAGCACGTTGGGTGGCACGGGATACATGCGGACGTGCATTGTCCTGTTGGAACAGCAAGTTACCTTGCCGGTCTAGGAATGGTAGAACGATGGGTTCGATGACGGTTTGGATGTACCGTGCACTATTCAGTATCCCCTCGACGATCACCAGTGGTGTACGGCCAGTGTAGGAGATCGCTCCCCACACCACACCCTGTGTGCCTCGGTCGTATGCAGTCCTGATTGTGGCGCTCACCTGCACGGCGCCAAACACGCATACGACCATCATTGCATTGGCACCAAGGCAGAAGCGACTCTCATCGCTGAAGACGACACGTCTCCATTCGTCCCTCCATTCACGCCTGTCGCGACACCACTGGAGGCGGGCTGCACGATGTTGGGGCGTGAGCGGAAGACGGCCTAACGGTGTGCGGGACCGTAGCCCAGCTTCATGGAGACGGTTGCGAATGGTCCTCGCCGATACCCCAGGAGCAACAGTGTCCCTAATTTGCTGGGAAGTGGCGGTGCGGGCCCCTACGGCACTGCGTAGGATCCTACGGTCTTGGCGTGCATCCGTGCGTCGCTGCGGTCCGGTCCCAGGTCGACGGGCACGTGCACCTTCCGCCGACCACTGGCGACAACATCGATGTACTGTGGAGACCTCACGCCCCACGTGTTGAGCAATTCGGCGGTACGTCCACCCGGCCTCCCGCATGCCCACTATACGCCCTCGCTCAAAGTCCGTCAACTGCACATACGGTTCACGTCCACGCTGTCGCGGCATGCTACCAGTGTTAAAGACTGCGATGGAGCTCCGTATGCCACGGCAAACTGGCTGACACTGACGGCGGCGGTGCACAAATGCTGCGCAGCTAGCGCCATTCGACGGCCAACACCGCGGTTCCTGATGTGTCCGCTGTGCCGTGCGTGTGATCATTGCTTGTACAGCCCTCTCGCAGTGTCCGGAGCAAGTATGGTGGGTCTGATACACCGGTGTCAATGTGTTCTTTTTTCCATTTCCAGGAGTGTAGTAAGATGGTAGAGAAGACCTAGTCTCTCACATGCAATGCAACTCTAAACAACTTCAACGTTTTTCAAATACACGAACTATTGCAGGGATGAATGACACATTTGCTTGAGAAAAAAGAGCCTGGGAATAGATCGAGACCAAATCACGAATATCTGAATTAGTGTTCTTTCAGTAGCACGTGCACCATGTTTCAGTTGCACCACAACCTTCTTCTTTCACTGACAGGCGGAGCACATTATTTTACATCGCTTTTGGAGTTGCTGGTCTCGCATTTGACGCTCACTAAATATGGTGGACACTGAAGAAATGAAATATCGTGGTGTACCAAAACCATCAGGATGAAACTGGCTTTTCACAAGCTGTAGGAAGAAAATCTGGAAGAAAAATTTCCTGGTCCTCCAGGTTGGGGATTGTGCATAGGGATAACAATCCTATTACGAGGTCGATTTAAGGAGAAACTCAGTAGTTGTGAACCGGGCATACAATGCAATCGGATGGATGAAAAACGCGACTGAAGACCAAGCGTTTTAAGGAATGATTTTGGGCCTTGTAATGTATGCAGTCTGTAAGAAGCAGGCGCAATATAATCCCCTGTATAATTGAAGAAGTCTCTCAGTGCAAAATGAACATTGTTGCGGTGCAAGAAACACGATGGCTGAATAACGGTGCTCGTTCAAGGAATAATTACACAATATTTAATGGTGGAAATACTTCTGGAAAACGTAAGCTTGGAACTGGTTTCATAGTGAGTCTTAACGTTTTTCACACTGTTAAATAACTTCATGTGGCAAATGAGAGAATTAGCTGACTCGTAACTGAAAGTAAATATCTATAATGGATCATCTTCAATGTACGATGCGTGGTTTTTAAGTAAGTACCGTTTTGAAATTTAAAAAAGAGCTGCTAAGATATCTCAATAATTTTATTTTTGCATGAAAGCCTATACCTTAATCTACTTTTCTACATAATTTCCGTCAATATTGAGGCACTTGTCATAACGTTGTACCAGTTTTTGAATACCTTCCTCGTAGAAGTCTGCCGCCTGACTTGTTAACCACTGCATCACCACTGTTTTGACTGCGTCATCTTACTGAAGACGCTGACCGCCCAGGTGTTTCTTCAAGAGCAGGAACAGATGGTAGTCACTGGGCGCAAGATCGGGGCTGTACGGAGGATGATCTAGAGTTTTCCATCGAAAAGATGTGATGAGATCTTTGGTCTGATTCGCCACATGCGGACGGGCATTGTCTTGCAGCAAAATGATGCCCTTGCTCAACTTCCATGGATTGTTGCTTTGATTCTGGTGTGACGTAGGCCACCCATGTTTGTCTTCAGAATGCCCGCATCTCGTGGTCGTGCGGTAGCGTTCTCGCTTCCCACGCCCGGGTTCCCGGGTTCGATTCCCGGCGGGGTCAGGGATTTTCTCTGCCTCGTGATGGCTGGTGACCATGGAAGTTAAGTCCCATAGTGCTCAAAGCCATTTTGTCTTCAGAAATCATCACCGTCGTTGTGGTACCGCTCAAGGAAAGTCAATGCACTGTCTAGACGTTTGGTTTTGTGCACATCCGTTAACATTTTCGGTACCCAACGTGAACACAATTTTCGGTAATTCAAGTTCTCGGTCATAATGCCATACAAAACACTACGAGAAACATTAGAAAAGTCATCCCGCAAGGAGTAAAGCATCTGTTTTCTCTCACGAAAAGCTGCAACAACTCTAAAGAACAGTATTATTATGCTCACTGGAGATTTTAATCCACAAGTAGGACAGGAATCCCACTATATGCTAACAATTGGCAAACACAGTGCACACATAGATACAAGTAACAATGATCTCAAAGTAACAGACTTTGCTGCATCAAGTAATTTAATAGTTAAGACTACTTATTTTCCCCATAAAAAATATTCATAAACTTATACGGGTCTTCCCGAAAGGAATCACACGAAATAAAGTTGACCTCGCACTACTTCAGAGGAATCATCAATCATCCATAACAGACATATAGAGCTGTCGAACATGATCCAAAAATACAAAAATAAATGGCCAAAAAGTACTCCCACCTGCAAATCTGATACTTCTAAACTCACAGATATCAGAATTTGTGGGAAGTTCGTAGCAATAAAAGTAATATAAGTCCCCTATAACTGGACAACTAGATATTACAATTAATCAGAGGTTTCTCCAAGCATATAAACCTCGATAAAAGAAATAGCATACATGAAGGATGTAAATGAGAATATGATAACAGAAGAAACAACCATTAAAGACAGATGGAAATACTGAACTGAAGTACTACTTAGTTATAATAATCACATTAACTCAAAGATCAGTAACGTAAAGTTTCAAATCACTGAAATACTGGTTGAGGAACCCTCTCTACTAAAAATGAAAAAAGTGTATAGAAATTAAAAAGAAATGGTTGAAATGGCTCTGAGCACTATGGGACTCAACATCTTAGGTCATAAGTCCCCTAGAACTTAGAACTACTTATGAAGCAAATGACAGTGACTCTGGAAAGTGTGTAACTTACCTACACTGGTAAAAACCACATAATCTGTTTGTCAATATCGGAAAGAAGAACAAATTCTAGAATATTGGAAAGATGTTTTAATTCACCCATTATATAAAAAAGGAGATATGTATATCTGCAACAACTGCAGGAGCATGTCAATACCCAAATCTGCACACAAACTTGCAGTATATAATTTTATCGAGAGTACAACCATATCTGGAAGACATTGATGATGCACAAGATGGTTTTAAAAGAAATAGATCAACATTGATTAATATTTTCACTTTATGAGTTCTACGTGAAAAGAAATTTGAATTTGCTCAGGATGTGCCCATGTTTCCCATAGGCTTTAAGAAAAGCAGTTAATGGTATGGATGACAACCTAAGGCAAATTACGCATGCCACAGTAATTCCGTAATGCGGTTGCTGCCGTTCGATCAGCAGTGTGTCATGACTTTAATTTTGTAGTGAGTCCATTACTTCTCCTCGGATGGCAGGCACACATGTACCATTTATCTTTACCACCCCAAATAAACAGCCTTTCTGCAGTCTCTTCGTTGGCGTACACTTTACTCACACAAACCTTCAATTGAAGAAGGCTGATCGAACGACCTTTGTGCATTTTCCTTTTGTTGCCATTTACTCACTGTTATTTCCAGTAAGTGGATGAGTTACATTACTCCGGGTACTTAGACTGTGTGCTAGTACAGGAGAGTTTAAGCCAATTTTGCGTTACGCTTTTAATATCGTCATACTTACGTGAATGGTACACTGTGATTCGTTCTTGAACAGTTCTTGAGGAGAGCAAGAGAAAGACCATAGCATTCTATTTACGAAAAAAAGGTACTGCCTTTCAAATCTTCGTAACAAAAAGTCATCTGGAGCGGCTAGATAAATAGGACATCCTTCCCAAGAAAGCGCGTTTTAGCTTAAATTATACAGAGAATTTTCAGCACTAAACAGCCAATATCGCAACTAGAAGTAGGAATGATTTTCATAGAGAGGTACATATCAAGATCCTACATCAAAAAAAGTATGCTGTATAAACCTAAAATAATCTTCGTTGGAATGTCTTCTGAAATCCATACAAATTATAAAAAAGTACGTATGTATGTATGTTCCGTATCTCCTCCTGAACCACTAGACCGATTTCAATCGAACTTGGTACACATATCATTTACTGTCTGGAAAAAAAATCACTGTGAGGGTAAGAACCACTCACCTATCAAAGGAGTGGCTATGGAAAAGCAGTGTAGTCCCCAACGCGAGAATAGTTTAGTCATCCAGTATTTGAGAATGAGAGCACTTAGAGATTTTCAGCAAACTTTACACATGAATTAAAACCTTTAAGAAACTTTTTCTCGCTGAAAACCCCCACAAAATGATAAAAGGAAAAAAAATTATCTCTTACTACATTTTCGCTATTAATGCAGTAAAATTGCTACATGAAGCATAACGTTTTAATTTATTACTTCTTTACTACTAACTGGATACGTGACAAATTTTGCAAACAGTTTCTCACATATGTTACTGAATGAGCCAGAAACATTGCATCATTGTTCGAAACTTAGCTCAAGAGTTATGATGTCATAAACACTGAATGCGTGAAAAACTACCGCATTATGCAAAACGTTTCAATTTATTACTTCCTTTCTACTAACTCTATTCGCAACACTTTTCGCAGACGGTATTAAAATATGCCACTGAATGTAACTACAAAAATATACCATTGTAGGACACATAGTTCAGGAGATGTGACGTCATAAACATAGAGCTACACGGTAACGAAACTAAAGGGCGCATTTCGATACTAATACATGTGAAACATATGTACAGTTATATATTAAATATGTTAAAAATATGTGACGTGTGTGTATTCAGGCAAAGTCATCGATAACAAGTTCCTGCTAAGCCCCTGGATCGATTTCAATCAAATTTAGTATACACTACTGGTCATTAAAATTGCTACACCACGAAGATGACGTGCTACAGACGCGGAATTTAACCGACAGGAAGAAGATGCTTTGATATGCAAATGATTAGCTTTTCAGGGCATTCACACAAGGTTGGCGCCGGAGGCGACACCTACAACATGCTGACATGAGGAAATTTTCCAACCGATTTCTCATTCACAAACAGCAGTTGACCGGCGTTGCCTGGTGAAACGTTGATGTGATGCCTCGTGTAAGGAGGAGAAATGCGTACCATCAAGTTTCCGTCTTTGATAAAGGTCGGGTTGTAGCCTATCGCGATTGCGGTTTATCGTATCGCAACATTGCTGCTCGCGTTGGTCGAGATCCAACGACTGTTAGCAGAATATGGAATTGGTGGGTTCAGGAGGGTAACGCGGAACGCCGTGCTAAATCCCAACGGCCTCGTATCACTAGCAGTCGAGATGACAGGCATCTTATCCGCATGGCTGTAACGGATCGTACAGCCACGTCTCGATCCCTGAGTCAACCATGGCTGCGGTTACCCTTGACGCTGCATCACACACAGGAGCGCCTGCGATGGTGTACTCAACGACGAACCTGGGGGCGCGAATGGCAAAACGTCATTTTTTCGGATGAATCCAGGTTATGTTTACAGCATCATGATGGTCGCATCCGTGTTTGGTGACATCGCGGTGAACGCACATTGGAAGTTTGTATTCGTCATCGTCATACTGGCGTATCACCCGGCGTGATGGTATGTGGTGCCATTGGCTACACGTCTCGGTCACCTCTTGTTCGCATTGACGGCACTTTGAACAGTGGACGTTACATTTCAGTTGTGTTACGACCCGTGGCTCTACTCTTCATTCGATCCCTGCGAAACCCTACATTTCAGCAGGATAATGCACGACCGCATGTTGCAGGTCCTGTACGGGCCTTTCTGGATACAGAAAATGTTCCACTGCTGCCCTGGTCAGCACATTCTCCAGATATCTCACCAAGTGAAAACGTCTGGTCAATGGTGGCCGAGCGACTGGCTCGTCACAATACGCCAGTCACTACTCTTGATGAACTGTGGTATCGTGTTGAAGCTGCATGGGCAACTGTACCTGTACACGCCATCCAAGTTCTGTTTGACTCAATGCCCAGGCGTATCAAGGCCGTTATTACGGCCAGAAGTGGTTGTTCTGGGTACTGATTTCTCTGGGTCTATGCACCCAAATTGCGTGAAAATGTAATCAAATGTCAGTTCTAGTATAATATATTTGTCCAATGAATACCCGTTTATCATCTGCATTTCTTCTTGGTGTAGCAATTTTGATGACCATTAGTGTATTACTTGCTATCTGGAAAGAAATACTGTTGGGTTAAGAACCCGCAAATTCCAATTGAGGAGGGTGTGATAACTTGGAAATAGATGGGGGGGAGGATGTGATGGATATAGGGTGGAAGGGGAGGAGTGAACAGAGAAAGGATAGACGTGTATGTGGACTGAGAGAGGGTGAGGAGGAGATGGAGAAAGCGATGGGAAAACAGAGATGAATAAAGAGAGAGGGGTTGGAGGAGATGGAATAAAAGGGGGGAGGGGAGATGGACAGAGGGGGAAGGAGCAGATGTTCCGAGGAGGGAAGAGCAGTTGTACAGAGAGGGGGCAGAGGAAGATGGGTGAAAGAGAGGCAGAAGAAGATGGACAAAAAGAGAGAAGAGGAGGAGATGGACTTAGAGGGGGGAAGAAGAGATGGACAAAAAGGAAGGAGCAGATGGACATAGGGGAGAGGAGCAGATGGACACAGGGAGGAGGAGCAGATGAACAGGGAATGGGGGGGGGGGGGTGGAAGTGGACAGAGAGACTGGGTGCAGGAGATGGAGAGAGAGGGGGCGGGAATGAGGAGATGGTCAGAGAGAGGAGAAACAGGAGATGAGCTAATAGAAGATCGAAATAAATACATAGTGCCAGGTACTTAGCAAATATAGAACATAAAAATATTGGGCATATTTAGGATATAATTGTAAAAGATGCCAATATTCATCACTTTTTAATGCATTGTAGAATACATAAGTCATTCAACTTGAAACCAGATTGTCATTTATCCAAGAATAAAGGTTGTGTGTTTTACTATGTCTTTTCAATTAAGTGCTTTTCTGCTGCTGCTTCTGTGTTTTGCTTATTTTAGGCTGTTTTCCATCCAGATAGCTGATGAAGTAAGAGTGGTGAAGAACAAGAGTAATTGCGTGAGTAAAGTAAGTGTGTGAAGTAGTGTGAGTGGAATGGTGTCAGCGGCGTGTGTGTGTGTGTGTGTGTGTGTGTGTGTGTGTGTGTGTGTGTGTGTGTCTGCGCGTACTGACTCTAGAAATGATGAGATACGAATTAGAACGTAAGGTTCTCATTGTATTTCTACAAAATTAAGACGAAAGTTCGTTTTCGTGTTACATTAATACATTCTATACATATTTGTCTAAGTGACTTGTCTATAACATTGCACCAAATGGTCAAAGGGTGAATAAATATTGTTATAGTTGCTGTTAGTATTATGAGTGAAGGGAACATTGATGTTTTAAGCCGAGATTTAAGTAACTATATATCTTTGCTTTTTAAATAGGCCTCAAATTATTTTAGTTTCGACTTCATTAAAAACGAATGTACTTTCGATATAAGTTATTTTTATACAATATACAGATGGTGGATGGCGTACATCATAGAGGTCACTAAGGTGGGGCGATTCTACCCTGACGAGTCCTGGATGATTACATGCACCGGAGTATTGAGTTACCAGTGTGTGATGCTTGTGGCGCATTAATTACTGTGAGCTACATTGTAACAGGATACATTCTATATTTTGACGAGCGGGCAGCGCTCTGTTGTAACTGACGACGAGACGAATGTAGTTAGACCCTTCAAATTTTGAATATTGTCAGGTCTCCAGCGTGAACATTTATGCTGGATGTTTGTGTTTTACAGACTGGCTGGCTCGTACCTTTCTTTGTCCGACAGCCAGCCAACAACTTTTTTGTGTTGCACAAATCTAATCAACCAGGAGCAGCTCTGAAGTTAATATTGTTGCTTATTAAAAAATTACGTACAGAAAAATACTGATGAAAACATCCAGATATCGCAGTAAATCCATTATAAAGGGGATACTTACACGAGGCCACAAAATAAAGACAGTACGGAATATAGTGAATGAGGAAACTAAGAGAACGAGAGATGAGGATTACATGACCCTCACTACACAAGAAGTAGTAACCACTACCGTAAAATCTTTAAAACTATAATATTCTAGCAGTAAAGATAAAATGTAAGCGGAGTTATTTAAATAACGTTGTTCTGAGTTTAGGAACATTTTAAATTGTTTCTCGTTGATCACAGGAACATTTCCTGACTAGTTACATAACGAAATACCGCCAAACTTCTGTCCATGTTTGACTTTTGCCAGAATTATCAAAAACTTTATAAAATGTGATATACTTGCCGCATGTTAACCGTCTGACTACAGATAATATACTGTCACAGTTACAGTTTGGGCTTCCAATTGTTTCCGAAATAAAGAAGGCTATTTACACGAAAAGGGTGAATGTACTTAATTCATTGCATAATTAATTACAAATTATCAACATATTCTGTGATCTCCGTAAATCACATCACTTTAAGCGAATTGCAGTGTTATTGTGACACACGAAATTCTTCAAAATTGTTCAAATGATATATCTTTAACAAGAAACAAAGGGTATAAAAAGGAAATACTTCTGTATTAAGCTACCTGTCTTCGTTCAACAGGGACCTAGTTACGCGTAGTGCTCCCCTCTTAGATTCCATCTTAAGGTGTTTACTTTTCATTTTGTATATAAATGATTTTAGCCCGTAATATTGACAGATGCTGAGTACATTTTCAGTTGATACAGAATTTCTGATAAATGGAAAATCAAGTATAGCTTTAGAAATAGTTATTTATGAAATTTTTATCAGGATTACAGTTTGGTACCTGACTAAACAATTGCCATTAAGTTAGGAAACCCACTCACAATGTGCAGTTCAGAAACTGCAGCAATTTTGCACCCAGCTTATGCATAAACTATGAGGACATGAAGATAGGAAAGGTAGGCAGAGCTAAATTCTTGTTACGGTACTACGACTTGATAACAAATTCAGTTGGGATGAGTGAACCACAGAATTACTGGAACGACTAAACCAGTCTATACTACCCATACGAATTTCGTCAGAGGTAGGTGATGTAAAAATGAGGAAGTTCACGAAAATGCATCATTGTGATGCCACGAGATGACAATGATCTTGTTTTATAAGTTTACGAGCAAAGCATACTCCAGATAAGGGTTTTTTTATTGTAAAAATCATTTTCAGTCGAACAAAATCATGTTAGATTCTAAAAGTATAACAATGAAAAAAATAAATATTATATATTAACTATGATGTAAGTTATTTATACCAATCAACGAAAGGAATATACAGTCAAGGTACCAGGATCCTAAAATACAGGAGAGGATAGAAACCATCACCGGTGTCAACTGGTGCGTGTCATTATAACTGACAAATCATAAAAAAATTTGCGATTATGTATGAACGTATGTCAGAGCTTTGGCGTTACCATGTAAGTAAAACGGTATCACTAAATCATCTAAATACAGAGTGTGCATTAGCGCTACTTATGTTAATACATCGCATTCGTATTTCAGCCTTTGTAATAAACTGAGTGGCCAAAACGCATGGGAATGATTTTCCTACACTGCTCTGCAAATCTTAAGGACGAGATAGATAAAGTAACATAACATATTAAAAACTCGGTGGAAATTAATAAAAGTGCGGGAGCATGTTGCCTGAGGTCTCCCGGACGTGCAAAAAGAGCTATACGTCACATGACATGAGGTCAGCATGATTGTGGTGCCAAATAGGGTTGGTGCCACAACACGAGGCAGTTAAATGAGCGGGAAAAGAAAGTATGTGTCAATTAGCGAGTAGTTACAGCGCACTGTGGTGGTATTCCTCTTTATAACACTTGGATGACTTGACACGGGCAAGTCTCACCCAGAAACTCGAAGAAGGACAAGTGTGACGAGTGTAGTCCTGGAATTTCGTATTGCTCACAGCATTGTTCCACGTGCGTGGGAAGCCAACCACAGGTACTGCTGCCCGAAGGAAACGAAGTCGTCGATGACGATCACTACAGCTACAGATGACCCTGCATTGTGCAACAGACAAGAAGGTTGTATAACATTGCAACTACATTTAACAGGACTGCAAGGCACGCAGTCTCGCCGCGCTCCATTGTGAGGCCCACATGTTGCCAAACTTCTTTCGACTACACTGCAGAAGTTTACTTTACACGTATTCCATATGGTCTCCCTATCCAATTTCCATATTTTTGGAGCCCTGAAGAAAGACACTCCTCGCCGTCTGTTTGCTTCGGACGAAGAGGTGCAAGCCTTGCTACAATCACGGTTCCGTAGGCAACGGGAACCTTTTTCCATGAAGGCATTGACCGTCTTGTCTCGCAGTGGGATAAATGTGTTAACAGCTATGGCGATTACTTTTGAAATAATAAACAGTTTACTTACTTTTTTCCCTCTGTCTCGTTTTCATTTGACTCCTAATTATATTTTGAGTTTTTCTATTTCCCTCAGTATCTCAAATTGACATGAGCCGAAACATGTATCGAATGAACAGTCATCAATTTATTTTATGATCTAGACAGAATGTGACTTTTAATATTATAGTTCTGTCTTCAAATTCGTAGTTGTAGTTGATCTCTCTGTAACAGTGAACAACAAATTTGAAGTGAAAGTCTGTAAATTGCATGATTTTGAGTTAGTTATGTTTATTTCAGTATAAAATGCTACAAAATCGTCATCTTCATAAATATTTGGCTCTAGTTTTTTTTTAAAGTAATCTACATTTTTCTATAAATAACTCACTAACTAAATATGCATTCATGTTCCAAGATTCAGAATAACAAATTCGAAGTGAATAATTACTTGAATTATGTTATGTGTTATGCATTGACAAATTTCAGTGCCATCCTGGAAGTACAAAAGTATAATATTAAGAAAAAATGCAGACAACATTACATAAATGAAAATACTTTGTAAGTCTACTTTGTACCAAAACTATCTAAAGCACAAAAGAAAATATATAAATTAACCGGTCACAAATGTATATGTTAAGTGTCCATATGTACTGTATATACAATTATATATTTTGTTCAGAGGTAAATTCAGAAGATGGCCGTTTTCGCTTGGCTTGACGTTTATACACATACTCAGGAACATCTCTTAGGACAGTCCAGCAGTAATCTGCTAAAATAGTAGGGTTCCACTTTCCGGCATACCTCTTCTCAAATGTGGCAATATCTTGGTGAAGTCGCTTTCCATGTTACTGCACCACAATCTTTGGGGAAGAAGTCAATATTACTATGTAAGAAATGCATTTTCAATGACATGTTGCAACCAAGTTTTTCATAAGATATAACATGTTTTCTACAATCTCCTTGTAAGTTATTGCTCGTTTGTTCCCGAAGAACTGTAAGCAGACTGTCTTAAAGCATTCCCTTGCATGCTTCTCATCACCTTCTTTGATTCCATCCAAAGTATGGTCTCCAAAAAGCTCTCGAATGTGTAAGCCTACAAAGATGCCCCCCTTTACTTTGGCATCACTTAAGTAAGGGAATTTTTGCCGTAAGTGCCGCGTGGGGTAGCCGCGTGGTCTATGACGTCTTGTCACGGTCCGTGCGGCTTCCCTCGTCACAGGTTCGAGTCCTCCCTCGGGCATGGGCGTGTGTTGTTGTCCATAGCGTAAGTTAGTTTAAGTTATATTAAGTAGTATGTAGGCTTAGGGACCGATGACCTAAGTAGTTTGGTCCCATAAGACCTTGCCACAAGTTTCCAATTTTTTGCCTTAAGTACTTAAATGCGGCACCATCTTTGTTCATACCCTTAACGAAGTTTTTCATGAGACCCAACTTGATGTGCAAGGGCGGCAGTAGAATCTTTTTAGGGTCTACTAGAGGTTCACTCTTAATGTTCTTTATACCTGGTTGAAGAGGTTTTCTGGTGGGCCATTCATGTTTACTGTAATGAGATGCACCAGCTCGGCTATCCCATTCATAGAGAAAGCAGCAATATTTTGTATAACCTAACTGCATACCTAATAGTAGTGCAGCCACTTTCAAGTCACCACAAATCTGCCACTGAGAGTCATTATACTTGATGGCTTCTACGAGAGTTGGAACTTTAATAGTGCAACTATTTATTTACAGCTCGTACAAAATAGATACCTGTTTCAAAGTCTTACTGACCTTTAAAGTAGTCACCAGCATTGTGTATAACTTGTTGCTAGCGATGTGGAAGTCGTAGAATACCCTTGGCAGTGCCAGTTGTGTTGACAGTTCGATCGGCGCGGTCTATTGCCCGACGAATTTGTGGCATTCCTGAAGCGAATGCCGTGAAGTGTTTCCTTCAGTTTAGAAATGTGGAGACCAGGCTTTATCTTGATCACCTATTTTTCACCCAAAATAACAGCTGTAAGCTTATTTAATCAGTGGAGTTATTTGCTGTTTTGGTGAAGCAAATGTAACTTCTCCACACACATAGCAAAATGTGTCAGCACTGTTAACACAAGCTCGTGGCATTTTTGTTCACTTCAATAGCAGTCAACTTGAACAACTGGCGGTAGATCTGGAAACAAATGTTCAAAACGTATTACATGCATTAATAAAGTCATTGAAGTTGATGAGGAGTGAGACAAAAAGATCACTAAAATTGGTATCAAAATCTTTATATCCAAAATATTGCACACAGGTAAGACCAAGGACAATAATATAATCGATTGTTACTAGTTATTATGACTTTGACAAACCACTGTAATATTTGATTTTAAACTTCACATAAAAATCCGTATATAATTATCTCACCGTAATAGAACAGTGTAAAATGAAAACTACAGCTAATTTTGAATTGTCTTTGTGATATTCGCGATCAGCACATTAGAGTTGATAGGAATTGGCTATTTTCATTCGATTTACATTTTCATTGTTGCACAGCGTAATTAATATACATTCTAGACAAAAAAAGAACGCACCTCGAAGGAATTATCCGAATAGAATGGAAACCTGAAGACGTCTTCGCTGGTCATCGGGGCAGAGTTCGATGCGGGATTCATTACCGAAGACAATTCTACTCCAATCAATGAGATTCCACGCCGAAAACGTGTCTGGAGACGCCCCGGACAGCAGTGGCATACCAAGCTAACTGTCGCCCACCATACGGCCAGGCAACTAGGAGTGATGGTCTGGCGTGCCATTTAAGTTGAGAGCAACCTTTGGTTGTCATCCGTGGCACCCTTACAGCACATGATCATGTCAGCGATATTCTACGCCTCGTTTTGTTGCCCTTCTTGGTAAACCATCCTAGGCTTGCATTTCAGCAAGATAATCACTCACAAACTGATCGTCTTCGTGCTTGCCCAATCCTTCCTTGGACAGCAAGGTCGCTGGACCTCTCCCCAATTGAGAACATGTGGAGCATTATGTGCACCGACCAACAACCAACTATGGATTTTGACGGTCTAACGCGCCAATAGGACAGAATTTGGCACGATGTCCCTCAGGAGGACATCCAACAACTCTGTCAATCAATGCCAGTCCGAATAACTGCTTGCGTTAGAGCCGGATGTGGACCAATGTCTTACTGACTTGCTCAATTTGTGAACCTCTTTCTCTTGAATAAATCCTCCAGATTCTGAAATTGTTGTCAATTGGCTCTGAGCATTATGGGACTCAACATCTGAGGTCATCAGTCTCCTAGAACTTAGAACTACTTAAACCTAACTAACCTAAGGACACTACACACATCCATGCCCGAGGCGGGATTCGAACCTGCGACCGTAGCGGTCGCGCGGTTCTAAACTGAAGCGCCTAGAACCGCTCGGCCACACCGGCCGGCTGTTGTCATTTGTTTGTCTGTACATGTACGTCACATTTACCAATTTCCGTCTCATTCGTATATCTCCATCGTGATGCATCTTTTTTTTTTTTTTTTTTTTTTTTTTGTTAGAGTGTATCTATGACAAGATAATATACGTCGTTCAGTGAGGATTTCGTTACAATTCATCTTGGTGAAGACAGAATTACAATATTTTAAACTGTCCTAGGAATATTTGGGGGTGAACTGTTTCATTGAATCACCCTGTATATTGACCGTCTTCAAAGGCTGAAATCCGAATTCTTGAACCTCTATGTAGCTAAAAAAAAATGTTCAAATGTGTGTGATATCTTATGGGACTTAACTGCTAAGGTCATCAGTCAATAAGCTTACACACTACTTAACCTAAATTATCCTAAAGACAAACACACGCATCCATGCCCGAGGGAGGACTCGAACCTCCGCCGGGACCAGCCGCACAGTCCATGACTGAAGCGCACTAGACCGCTCGGCTAACCCCCCCCCCCCCCCCCCCCTATGTACCTAAATTGCCGAGTTCTACCAGGTAGTCAAAATTCTTTAAGTGAGCGCCTAATGAACTGTACGGGACTCTGGGAAGACGAATCATGGTGCAACAGACATATGATGTGAATTCTGTGCCCTGTGGCATATCATTGTCAGCACCCTTCGTTATTTGTACCACATCTCTCAAGTTCGAGAATTTCATTATGCAAGGTATTTCTGATTTAGGGGCAGTTGCGTATATTGGCTGGTCCAACACATTCCGTAAGTGATGATCTCTGCTTCTGCGCCACACAGAGCCAAGGGGAAATTGTGACGCTAGTCGGCAACTATCTTGAGTCACCAAGAGTCTATGACGTAATCATTGTCTACTTGTCATTCCGTTCCTCATCGTCGCTATCAGATGCAGAGAATAGAGCGAACACTCGTGGTACTAAATGGTGTCTAGGGCAAAGTCGTGAGACATGGCTAGCGTTGTATTAGCCGTTGTTGGTTTTAGTAGTGATGATGGCAACGTTGGTATTGGAGTAATACGTGTCTCCGCCAGCCACGGTACACAGCCGTAGCATCAGAGGTGCTACATAACAGAGGATCTCACAAGGGGCTGCGCCCACTCATCATCATCGATTTCGCCTAAATTTATTGTATATGCGTAGCTTGGCCAGAAACGAAAGTGAAAGAAGTGGGAGCTCCAGATAGCCAAACGTTTAGAAAAAAATAGCATTTTTGACGCGAGTCGGGCGAGGCATGAACTGACTATATTTTATGTTAGCGTAGTATTGAGGGAACGGTTGGCCCAATGTAAAGAGCGCAGAAGACAAACAAAGCGTCTGGTGTCGTCCCTACTCAGAATCGTTTCTTTTTGTTTCCAGTTTTTACGTTAGTTACAATGTAAATAAACCGAAAGAATGCTCAATATATTAATATTTTCTTAAGAAGCATGAAAAGGAACCATAAAGGAAAATTTGGGATTGTAAATAAATTTCCAGAAAGGGATTGTAAGGCATACACGAGAATTTTGTATGCAAAATTAGATGCTTTTATCATTTCACAGTTGATGATCTCACATGCTGGGGTAACACCGTAAAAACGGGGGAAGCAGTAATTGTCTTGACATCTTGCGCACGGTATAGATATTTTTACAATTACATGTTTGTTTTAAAGTTTCTACAGAAAAAATACAATTTACATTCATAAAAGATTATCTTTCATCGCACTGTTTGGCAGCAAATTACGTATAACGCATCATTTCGCCAAATATTGGTGGGGATAGTTTGTGATGTACAGTGGAACGCATTTTGATGCAGTCTTCTAGGATTGTGATTCCTTTTTCTCTGTCGATAGGTCGATTTTACCCGCAACTGGAGACAGCCGAGGGCTGCTCGAAGTCCGAAATGAAACTAACAGACTACGAAGTCTTGTACTCTTTAATCACAATCCATTCTTGGACAATTATTTGCAGAGTCTTCGTGGACGCTGTAAGTATAATCCTTTCTTGGACATTTCTTTACAATTCAAACTTTTCCTTTGTCTTTCCTTTCCTTGCTTTTTATGAGTATATCAATAAATGCAATACATTGAGTATTATTTCTGTTTATGGACGGTGTAAATAACGTAAAAATTGAAGATAAAAAAATCTCTGAACAGAAACTCGATCCCACGACCTCTTCCCTCTGCGCCTGGTAGCTACGCTTACGTAAATGACGCAAGTCTCACCCGATCGTCGTCAAAAACGCTTGGCAATCTCGAGGTTCCGCTTCCGTCACTTTCATTTCTGGCTAAGCCCTGTGTATATCACAAACCTGACGACATCGGTGATGACGACTGGGCGCGGTCCCCTTGTCAGCAAGGTGACACAAACAGTATGGTCAGTCGCCCTCTAGATGGTGTTCATACCAAGATCTACTTTATGCTTCAGCACAACACATTCAAATAGGATAGTCGTCCGCCAGTAGTTACGTGTATACCACAGAGAGCGCTGAAACCCCGAACTATTTCATGTATCTGCTAAATACGAGGGACGTTCAATAAATGATACAACACAAGTTTGTCGACCGCCAGTAACGGTTGGAAAATGTGAAATTTCTTGTGGGACATCGTGGAGTACTCCCGGTTCAGCCCCTATAGTTTCCCGAGGATCTGATAGGTTGTGGGGCTCTACGTAGCTTTCAAAGTGGCGTCTGTAACGGAAGTGCGTTCCAAGCACAGAGCTGTCATTGAGTTTCTTTTGGTGGAAAATCAGAGCATCGCAGATATTCATAGATGCTTGCAGAATGTTTACAGAGACCCGGCATTGAAAAAAAAAAATGGGTGAGTCGTTGGGCGAGGCGTCAGTCGTCAACGCAACAAGGTCAAGCAAACCTGTCCGATCTCCCGCGTGCTGGCCAGTAGCACACGGCTGTGAGTCCTGCAGTGTTGGAACGTGCGGACACTCTCATTTGAGGTGTTCAAAGCCGCACCCTCAGCCGGTAAAATCATGGCTACGGTCTTCTGGGACTCTGAAAGGATTATTCCGTTTTATGTCCTTCCTCATGCTGCAACGACCAACTCTGAAGTGCACTGTGCTACCCTCAGGAAACTGAAGAAACGACTTCAGCGTGTTCGTCGCCACAAAAATGCAAACGATCTTCTCCTTCTCCATGACAACACAAGGCCTCACACAAGTCTGCTGCGCAACCGAGAGGAGCTCACGAACTTCATTGGATTGTTCTTCCTCATCCACCCTACAGACCGAATCTCATGCCTTCCAACTTCCATCTGTCTGACCCAATAAAGTATGCATTCCTCGGAAAGCAGTACGTGGATGGTGGCGAGGTTATAGATGCAGCAAGGCGTTGGCTCCGATTCAACTAACAGAGTGGTACCATGCGGACAAACAGGGCCTTCCAGTAAGATAGAGTAAGGTCGTCACACTGAACTGAAATTATGTTGAAAAATAAGGTTTTATATCCAAAAGAGCGCTGAATAAAGTGGTGCACTGGAATCCTAAATAAAAACCAAGCTGCTTTCAGGAAAAAGGGGGGCATTACTTATTGAATGCTCCTCGTAGTTCATAGGATGACATTCATACGCCAAGCGCATGATTTAAGAGACCGCAAGCCGCCTCTCGGCCAGTTGTGGCCCAGTTACCTCCCACGTCCACCAATTCCACAATTGCTTACAAGTTATCTACAATGCCGACCAGTCTAGTCGTCGGATAGTTTACGCCGAGTGTCGAACAGTCATCGAAGTGATAGTAGAATTGTTTACCTACTGAGAGACTCAACTTAAACTCTCTAAACAGCAATCTACACTGAACTTCGATTGGATTAGTTAGTAATCACCTACTGTGTTAGGTTAGAGTAGGTGTAAAACTTCTCTGCAAGCCAAAGGTTTGATGTTTGACGCACCTTATTTCAACAGATGATTATTATTGTTTCCCATATGTTGCCTAGTGATTTTTTTTTTTTGTGAAGAGTTGGTAGCTAGCGTGCAGGGAGGCCACTTCCATATAGCTACAGATATCTGTGGCAGGGGTTCGCTTCCTGCTACCTCTATGTTGCGCACCTACCTTTGGTGTACACAGCAAAGTAGCTATTGAAGCTGCGATCATTGCTGTTCCAATGGTTTCTGTTGGTACTGTATGTATTTTTGCACGACTTTTTCCATAAAGAAGGTGAAACTCAAATTTACTTCTCTCAGAGATAACTAACATACTTAAAACAAATTTTTACCACCATCAATTGCCTTAAAAACGTTTTTTACAGCTACCACTTTCGATTATCACGAATCATCAGTAGGCGCTGTAAGTTTCTCAGTCACACTGGATATATACACTAATGTCAACACCATTCTACATAACGTCACAAATGGAAACTGACGCTATGAAGACGATAGGAGAACGTCATCATACAAGGGCGTACTAAAAAGTAATACTTCCGAATTTTTTGTGTGAAAACTCTTAAAGCTTTTCAGTTAATACAGATGTTATTAACATTATATAGCGTTATTCTTCATGTCTACATATTTACTTCTCAACATACAGGGTGTTTCAAAAATGACCGGTATATTTGAAACGGCAATAAAAACTAAACGAGCAGCGATAGAAATACACCGTTTGTTGCAATATGCTTGGGACAACAGTACATTTTCAGGCAGACAAACTTTCGAAATTACAGTAGTTACAATTTTCAACAACAGATGGCGCTGCGGTCTGGGAAACTCTATAGTACGATATTTTCCACATATCCACCATGCGTAGCAATAATATGGCGTAGTCTCTGAATGAAATTACCCGAAACCTTTGACAACGTGTCTGGCGGAATGGCTTCACATGCAGATGAGATGTACTGCTTCAGCTGTTCAATTGTTTCTGGATTCTGGCGGTACACCTGGTCTTTCAAGTGTCCCCACAGAAAGAAGTCACAGGGGTTCATGTTTGGCGAATAGGGAGGCCAATCCACGCCGCCTCCTGTATGTTTCGGATAGCCCAAAGCAATCACACGATCATCGAAATATTCATTCAGGAAATTAAAGACGTCGGCCGTGCGATGTGGCCGGGCACCATCTTGCATAAACCACGAGGTGTTCGCAGTGTCGTCTAAGGCAGTTTGTACCGCCACAAATTCACGAAGAATGTCCAGATAGCGAGATGCAGTAATCGTTTCGGATCTGAAAAATGGGCCAATGATTCCTTTGGAAGAAATGGCGGCCCAGACCAGTACTTTTTGAGGATGCAGGGACGATGGGACTGCAACATGGGGCTTTTCGGTTCCCCATATGCGCCAGTTCTGTTTATTGACGAAGCCGTCCAGGTAAAAATAAGCTTCGTCGGTAAACCAAATGCTGCCCACATGCATATCGCCGTCATCAATCCTGTGCACTATATCGTTAGCGAATGTCTCTCGTGCAGCAATGGTAGCGGCGCTGAGGGGTTGCCGCGTTTGAATTTTGTATGGATAGAGGTGTAAACTCTGGCGGATGAGACGATACGTGGACGTTGGCGTCATTTGGACCGCAGCTGCAACACGGCGAACGGAAACCCAAGGCCGCTGTTGGATCACCTGCTGCACTAGCTGCGCGTTGCCCTCTGTGGTTGCCGTACGCGGTCGCCCTACCTTTCCAGCACGTTCATCCGTCACGTTCCCAGTCCGTTGAAATTTTTCAAACAGATCTTTTATTGTATTGCTTTTGGGTCCTTTGGTTACATTAAACCTCCGGTGAAAACTTCGTCTTGTTGCAACAACACTGTGTTCTAGGCGATGGAATTCCAACACCAGAAAAATCCTCTGTTCTAAGGAATAAACCATGTTGTCTACAGCACACTTGCACGTTGTGAACAGCACACGCTTACAGCAGAAAGACGACGTACAGAATGGCGCACCCACAGACTGCGTTGTCTTCTATATCTTTCACATCACTTGCAGCGCCATCTGTTGTTGAAAATTGTAACTACTGTAATTTCGAAAGTTTCTCCGCCTGAAAATGTACTGTTGTCCCAAGCATATTGCAACAAACGGTGTATTTCTTTCGCTGCTCGTTTAGTTTTCATTGCCGTTTCAAATATACCGGTCATTTTTGAAACACCCTGTAGTTGCCTTGGCGACAAACACACATGTCCCAAAGAGATATCAGTTTGTTGATACCGTTAATGTAGAACATCACAACCTCACCTCTGCTTATAGCGCTTCATCATTATCAAAGTGACGTACTCAAAGGTGTTCTTTAAGTTTTGGAAACAGACGAAATGCTGAGGGCGCCAAATCGGGACTGTATGGAGAATGACAGTTGATAGTGAACTAAAGGAGTCGGATTCCTCCCCATGCTGTTGCGTTCGTGTGTGGTCTGGCATTGACATGCAGCAGGAAAGGGTGCTCCATGTGAGCGAAACTCGATTACACCACGCCGTTCCTCACGCACCGACATAGTTACGTTATACACCGCCATGTTACACGCTGCGTTTCGGAGCACTCTGTTGGCAGAGGGTTGCAAATATGTAGACATGATGAGTAAAGATGCAGAACGTTAATAACGTTTGTTTTATTTAAAAAGCTCTAAGAGTTTCGGAGGCATTACTTTTCAGCACGTCCTCGTATATTTGTTGTTGCGATCTTCAGTAAGAAGACTGATTCAAAAAAATGGCTCTGAGCACTATGGGACTTAACATCTATGGGCATCAGTCCCCTAGAACTTAGAACTACCTAAACCTAACTAACCTAAGGACATCACACAACACCCAGTCATCACGAGGCAGAGAAAATCCCTGACCCCGCTGGGAATCGGACCCGGGAACCCGGGCGTGGGAAGCGAGAACGCTACCGCACGACCACGAGCTGCGGACAAGAAGACTGATTTGATGCAGTTCTCCATGCTAGTTTATCCTGTGCGGGATTTTTCATTTCCGCATGGCTATTACAACTACGGCCATCGGAATCTGCTTATTGCAGTCGCCGTTGGTCTCCTTCCAGAATTTGACGTTTATCCACACACTTCTCTGCATTACTAAATTAACTTTTCCTTGACGCCTAGGATGTGTCCTACCTACCTGTCTCTTCTGTTAGTCAACCAATATCATAAAAAATCTCATTTCCCCGATTCTATTCAGTAGCTCTTCATTGGTTGTCCGATCTACCCATCCCTTTCTTTTCAATGCTGAACAAAGCCCGTGTTTCACTTCCATATTAGACTACACTCCACACAAATACTTTCAGCAAAAGATTTCCTAGCACTTAAATTTATATTCGATGTTAAAATATTTACTCTTTCAGAAACGCTTGTCTTACTATTACCAGTCTGCATTTTACGTCCTCTTTACTTCTGCCGCAGTCAGTTATTTTTCTATCCAAACAGCAAAATTCTTCTACTACTTTTATTGTGTAATTTCCAAATCTAATTCCCTCAGCATCACCTGTCTTAATTCGACTACATTCCACTATCCTTGTTTTGATTTTGTTGATATTCATTTCGTGATCTCTTTTCAAGACAAAATCTATTCTGTCCGACTGGTGTCGCAAACATTCGCCATTTCTGACAGAAATACAGTGTCATCGGCGAACCCCAAAGCTTTCATTTATTTTCAGTGAATAACAATTCCCTTTCGAAATTTCTGCTAAGTTTCCATTATTGTGCGATCTATATACAGATTTAATAACCTGTGGGACAGATTACAACCCCGTCTCACTCCCTTCTCCATTACTGTCTCCTTTTTCCAGTCACTACAAAAGCTGTGGATAACGTTTCACTCTCTGAAATTTATACCTGATAACATCAGAATTCCAAGTAGTGTATTGTAGGCAATATTAACTGTTTTCTCCGAACCCACAAATGTAAGTTTGGCTTTCTTCAGTCTGTCTTCTGAGATAGACCGTGCTGCTGCGACCCGAGGAGCTGGGGTCGCATTTCATGCTGGGCACGGAGTGTGGGCGACTGGTCCAGTTTATGCCCGCAGGTGTTAATTACACACCGATATCTGTAATAACATTTGAAGACCCCACAAAAAAGCCGGGTTAATTCCATTTAATCAAGAAATGAGTTTATGGCACATTCTGATGCTTCGTCGTCGGTACTACGAGGCAGTTAAAATGACTTTGAAATAAAGTGGCAAGTCACCGATATAAAAAGGATTTCACTTTTAGTGGTAACGGAAAGAACGTTCTAAATCGGTCTTTCAACGGAAAGAATGTGGGAAGTCCAAGGTTTGCTTCCACTGTTCACAGTCCACCTGTTAGGTCAGTTGGCTTGCGATTGCAAAAGTGATCGAATGAGTTTCTTGCTCTGTGTTGCTCCCCTATAGGAAAAGTGTTTAGTTTGAGGTGCTATAGTAATGTAGTCCTCTTAGGGTTTTGGAAACGTGTGTATCATCGCAAAAAGGTTGATAAACAGTCCGTTGAAAAAATGGTTCAAATGGCTCTGAGCACTATGGGACTTGACTTCTGTGGTCATCAGTCCCCTAGAACTTAGAACTACTTAAACCTAACTAACCTAAGGACAGCACACACATCCATGCCCGAGGCCGGATTCGAACCTGCGACCGTAGCAGTCCCGCGGTTCCGGACTGCGCGCCTAGAACCACTAGACCACCGCAGCCGGCAGTCCGTTGAACAATCAGCTAAAAAGACATACGTTATGACAGCATGAGTAATGTTTGTAGGGACCTCAGGGCAATGTCTTATGAGATAGGCAGTATCTGCAAATGCTCACTGTTTAAGTGCTTCAAACAAGAAGAAGACTGGAAGCTGTCATCATGGCTGACGGTGGGCCAACACCATATTGAATCCCAACATTACCGATAGAGGGCCCCACGAACTTTTAAGTCATTTTCAGCCAGGTGTCCGGATACTTTTGATCACATAGTGTAGCTGCGCCGTGCATTGTGCTGGCGGCAGCATGGAGACCGACAGGCGTCGCCCATCCAGATATTCAGCAGTATAGTACGCGTAACACCTTAGCTCTCTCGTAGACAACCCGTTCTGTGCTCAGGTGAGGACAGCCGACTGTGTGGTCCAGGAAGTCAATAGTCGTGAAGACCAGGCCATGGTAATCCACCACGGATGGACCAGGAGTTCAGCAGATGTTCACAAGTCGGCCAGAGGGCTGCACAAAAGCGCCAAGCGTGGTCAGTGTGGAAATGACAGGTTGCAGATAATCTGCAACTGACACTCACTGGATCAGGGCTGGTTGTACACCAGTCTTCTCCTCGTCTTCAGTATCCCAGTAGGGACCAGCTGCAGTCCACAACTGTGATTTGCATCAGGTTGGCTGCATCTCGGTATTGTAGTCAACGAGCACATAGCAGGCAGACCATCATGTATCAGCTTGTTATGGTTTCAATGAAACTCAACAGACGTCATTCTCTGTGTTTTTAACGACACAGACAGAATGGCAGTATGACTGGATGTGTCTTTGAGCTCCAAAAGCCTTGTTATGGTGCGTCTGGGTGCATGATCAAATTTGCCTCATTTATTGGTCTTGTCAGCGCTTCTTGTCTCGCTGTTGTAATACGATAATCATTTTGGGTCGCCGAGAGTGGGTCTTTCTGCAACGTTTGACTGGCGCTGAAGTTACTTCGTACTACCCTGCCATGTAGTACTGCGGCGTTTGAGCTACTGCCTCCCTCGCTCGGAGGTTGTGTAGCGATGCTTGCCTTGTGTCCTGTGTTCCGCAACATCGGCGGTACACCTTGTTGACATTCCGACTGGCACACATGTTCTGAGCTAGCCTCTTCGCCTCTGAGTTCGCTTCGCAGAACGTTTATAAATACAAGCATGTACAACGAAGTAATTCATTTTTTCCAAAAAATTCGTCCCAAATTTTGCCACTGATTATCCTCTTCAACAATCTCGTACATTTACGTATGCAAAATATAATGGATATAAGTGCAGATGTTTTTCATGTGGTACCTTAATACGTAGACACATCAGTGGGTTGGTTGTTTTTTTCTCTGTGTCACACAGTCTTCCTACAAACATATCATAAACTTTACGACCTGATGTTTTCTACACAGTCATAACTGCACCACTAAGTAGACTACCACTGTCAGTATAGACTAACCATTTTGGGTCTACGCATCCACAGTCCAACACCTGACCTCCTACCAGAGGAAATTAAGCGCTAGTGGCTTGCTCTTGGCACATTTACTTGGAGGTACTAACCCATCCTAAAATATATATGACTTATAATAGCTATTATTACTAGTCTACAAATGACGTAAATACTGAGTTAATGATCTTGTGTTCTCTGAACTCAGTCACAAATAGAAATATCTGCATTTATACCCGTTACACCCTGAATAATTGTACACTGTGCCCGTTGTAGCAACATTTTTGCTCATGGGAGCTGACTTGCATGGTTTTTCCCTTTGTCCCCTAATTTCCACACCGTTTTTCTTAAGTTTTGGTTTACTGAACCCCTTTTAAAGTTATGCTACATTATTCTTATTTCTGTCCTTACAAGCTTTCACAAATTTACAATTTTCCTCATTTTATCAAGTGGTTCTTTAACCCACTATTTTCTTATTTCATTTGGAACATTGTCTTTGACACAAAAATTTCCCTTGAGTTTCTTCAGCACTAACGTCCTTAAAACTATGCTTACACAACTATTTGCAGTAATACCTCTCACATCATACTGTAGCTCCAATAACCTTTCTTATTTTACAGTTGATTACTGATTGACTACGCCTTGCAATCCCATGCTTCCTTATACCTTTCCTTTTTAAAACCAACTTCCTTGAGCTTTTCGGCACTTAGCCATGCGCATTGACTCCTAGTGATGACTTACACAGTCCACGTGGTTCTACTTTCATGATAACAGATCCTTGCGACTATGTAACACTAACGTCTGTCTCCTTCGACTGAAACAGTGTCTCTCCGAATTTGACTGTGCTTTTAAGAGCAATTATATGTCGTTTTCTCTTAACAACATTTACTATAATATTGCAAGTATCGTCAAATTTACCCTTATCCCCAGGCATACATTTCTGAAAAGATTCAGTCTCGCCGGCTCGATCTTTAGCCTTACAAGTATTTCACCTCCTTCTTCTCCTCCTTCGTCTACAATACTTCGGCGAACTTGCCGAGGAGGGTCCTCTAGAATACAAGAGAATTATGAGAATGAGTGTGGGACAGTTTTACGAACTGTATAATTTAACTGAAAGCAAAATGTCAGTTACGTGGATGAGAAACTCAATTCCTGCTCGTCCAAAACTAGAGGCTGCCCTACGAATTTTAGTTAGTGGTGACTGTTACCAAACTCTAGTCATCGTTTTTCGAATATCGACCATTTCAAGTTTTATGCCAGAAGTACATACAGCAATAACTACAGCATTACAAGAATATATGAATGTAAGATCTCACAAGTTATTGCTTGCTAACTAGTTAAGCTATCGTACATGGTAGAAGAAAAATCAGCAGTGGGCTTGTCTCTTGTATCATGAAACAAACGTTTCTGAACCGAGAGGAGCACATTCTTAGCAATACTGGTGTGTTAAAAATAAATAAATACAGAAATGTACATACGCAGGGTGGTGCATTGATCGTGACCGGGCCAAATATCTCACGAAATAAGCGTCAAACGAAAAAACTACAAAGAACGAAACTTGTCTAGCTTGAAGGGGGAAACCAGATGGCGCTATGGTCGGCCCCCTACATGGCGCTGCCATGGGTCAAACGGATATCTACTGCGTTTCTTTAAAACGTAAAGAAGTATAAATGTTTTAGTTGGACCACTTTTTTCGCTTTGAGATAGATGGCGCTGTAACAGTCACAAACGTATAAGTACGTGGTATCACCTAACATTCCGCCAGTGCGGACGGTATAGAAAACGTTAGTTCGTTCAGTCTCCGAGTATTGTTCGTCTGTATGGGACCCTTACCAGTTGGGTCTGATTCAAGAGATTGGTTCAAATTGCTCTGAGCACTATGGGACTTAACATCTTATGTCATCGGTCCCCTAGAACCTAGAACTACTTAAACCTAACTAACATAAGGACATCACACACATCCATGCCCGAAGCAGGATTCGAACCTGCTACCGTAGCGGTCGCGCTGTTCCAGACTGAAGCGCCTAGAACCGCTCGACTACTACGGCCGGCGATTCAAGAGATTGAGAAGGTCCAAAGAAGAGCGGCAAGATTCGTGACTGGGACATTTCGCCATCGCGTGAGCGTTACAAATCTCATTGAAAGTCTGAAGTGGGACACACTTGCAGGTAGACAACGCGCTAAACAGAAGGGGCTGCTCACTAAATTCCGAAATCCGATCTTCGCCGAGGATGTAGAGCATATACATATTATTACCACAACTTTCAAATCGTGCAACGATCACCATTCAAGGATAAGGGAAATTAGAGCTCGTACTGAGGCGTTCAGGTAATCGGTTTTCCCTCGGGCGATCCGCGAGGGGAACAGAGGGAAAGGGGGGTGGGGGTGGAGGGGAATATGACTTTGGCGCGAATTGTGCCCTCCGCCACAAACCGCTTGGTGGCTAGCGGAGTACATATGTAGATGTAGATTTTACAGGGTTCCGCAGTAGGCGCCTGATTCATGCACCCTGGCTCACTGCTGCTCATCGGCGACAAAGGCTGGAATTTGCACGCCAGTGCCGTAACTGGACGTCCACTGAGAGGCGACACGTATCCTTTCAGATGTATCTCGTTTTATCCTCCACTGGGGTGAAAGCAAACACCTTGCAACAATATTTGGAAGCGATCGGGCCGGCAGAGCATTATGGTCTGTGGAATCCTTTCGTGACTTTCTCTGAGAGGTCTCATTCTGGAAGACTCAATGGATCGAAACAAGTACGTATCTGTCCTCGGGGACCATATCCAAACCTGTATGCAGTCTGTTTTGTCTCAGCACTATGGGATCAACCAGCAGCACAATGCGATGTGTGATACAGCCCGATCTACAGTATCCGGACACCTGGATGAAAATTACTTACAATTTCTAGGCGCCCACCATCGTAATACTCGAATTCAATATGGTGTTTGCCCACCCTTAGCCTCGATGACAGCTTCCAATCTCGCAGGCATACGTTCAGTCAGGTGCTGGAAGGTTTCTTTGGGAATGGCAGCCCCTACTTCACGGAGTGCAGCACTCAGGAGAGGTATCGACGTCGGTCGGTGAGGCCTGGCACGAAATCGGCGTTCCAAAACATTCCAAAGATGTTCTATAGGATTCAGGTCAGAACTATGTGCAGGCCAGTCCATTACAGGGATGTTATTGTTGTGTAACCACTCGGCCACATGCCATGCGTTGTGAATAGAGGCTCGATGTTTTGAAAGATGCAATCGACATCCCCGAATTGCTCTTCAACAGTGGGAAGTAAGAAGGTGCTTAAAACATCAGTGTAGGCCTGTGCTGAGATAGTGCCACGCAAAACAACAAGGGGTGCAAGCCCCCTCCATGAAAAACACGACCACGCCATAACACCACCGCCTCGGAATTTTACTCTTGGCACTACCCACACTGGAAGATGACATTCATCGAGTATTCGCCATAATCACACCCTGCCATCGGATCTCCATATTTCGTACCGTGATTCGTCACTCCACACAACGTTTTTCCACTGTTCAATCGACCAATGCTTACGCTCCTTACACCAAGCGAGGCGTCGTTTGCCATTTACCGGTGTGATACGCAGCTTTTGAGCAGCCGTTCGACCATGAAATCCGAGTTCCCTTACCTCCCGCCTAACTGTAATAGTACTTGCAGTGGATTCTGATGCAGTTTGGAATTCCTGTGTGATGGTCTGGATAGATGTCTGCCTATTACACATTACGAACATCTTCAACCGTCGGTGGTTTCTGTCAGTCAACAAACGAGGTCGGCCTGTACGCTTTTGTGCTGTACGTGTCCCTTCACGTTTCCACTTCACTATCACATAGGAAACAATGGACCTAGGGATGTTTAGGAGTGTGGAAATCTCGCGTACAGACATATGACACAAGTGACACCCAATAACCCTACCACGTTCGAAGTCCGTTGAGTTCCACGGAGCGCCCCATTCTGTTCTCTCACGACGTGTAATGACTACTGAGGTCGCTGATATGGAGTACCTGGCTGTAGGTGGCAGCACAGTACACCTGATATGAAAAACGTATGTTTTTGGGGGTGTCCGGATACTTCTTATCACTTAGTGTATAATGCAGATGGCGAAGGAACCGAAGTCGGCATGGCTGCACATCGCTATTGGTACCTTCCAGAACCTCACTGACTTTCTTCTTGCATGTTTCGCAGCGCTGTAGAAGATGGTTATTTAGACTTTTTACAGTTGGTCACTTTAATATGACTGGATAGTGTATTTATTGGCTTACCTGGGCTCACGGTATTCATTTGACATACAAAGTTATGTAAACAAAACTTACCGAATTCAATGTTTACCTCCTCGTGATAACTTCATCTCTAAAGAAACTGTCGACTGCAATGAACTGTGGTAGTTTCGATAAGTAGACGTCGTCAGTACCCGCTCCGCTTGTCTTTGATGAACCCAGGTTCAAAAGTTCACCTCTGTATCTGGCCTTGTTAGCTTTCATACGAGCTCTTAAAAAACACATGTCGGGAACTGCGACCCCTAGTCGCACTAAGTCACTCTTTAACTTCATCATAGACCTCTCCCTCTTCAACTTACTCGTATAATCACAATGATGTATGTTCCATAATAGCTCATAGTTTACAACAGTTTCTAAAAATATGCCTGTATTGTTCACACTCCATTTTACACTAGCAGTTGGTTTTGACTGCGCTTCTTCAGATAATGAAGACACTTCGTAACAAAAGTATGCTCTGAAGCTCCAAAGAAACTGTTAAAGGCATGCGTATTCAAATGCAGAGATGTGTATACAGGCAGGATACGGCACTGCGGTCGGCAACACCTATATAAGACGACAAGTGTCTGGCACAGGTGTGCTACAATAGCAGGTTATCAAGATTTAAGTGAGTTTGAAGGTGATTTTATAGTCGGTGCACGAGCAATGGGACACAGAAACTCCGAGGCAGCGATGAAGTAGGGATTTTCGCGTACGACCATTTCACGGGTGTACCGTGAATATCAGGAATCTGGTAAAACATTATATCTCCGATCATCGCTGCGGCCGGAAAAAGATCCTCCAAGAACGGGACCAACGACGACTGAAGAGAATCGTTCAACGTGACAGAAGGCAATCCTTCCGCATATTGGTGCAGATTTCAATGCTGGACCATCAACAAGTGTCAGCGTGCGAATCATTCGACGAAACATCATCGATACGTGTTTGGAGACAACCTCATGAATCCATGGACGCTGCACATCAGCACGGGACTGTTCCAACTCGTGGAGACTCTGTGGTGGTGTGGGGCGTGTGCAGTTGGAGTGATATGGGACCCGCGATACGTTTAGCTACGACTCTGATAGGTGAGACGTACGTAAGCATCCTGTCTGATCACCTACATCCATTCATGTCCATTGTGCATTCCGACGAACTTGGGAAGTTCCAGCAGGACAATGCGACACCCCAAACGTCCAGAATTGCTACAGAGTGACTCGAGGAACACATTTCTGAGTTTAAACACTTCCGTTGGCCATCAAACACCGCAGACATGAGCAATATATAGCATATCTGGGATGCCTTGCAACGTGCTGTTCAGTAGAAATATCCACCCCCTTGTACTCTTAGGAATTTGTGAACACCCCTGCAGGATTCATGGTGTCAATTCTCTCCAGCACTACTTCAGACATTAGTCGAGTCATTGCCACGTCGTGTTGCAGCACTTCTGCGTGCTCGTGGTGGCCTTACACGATCTTAGTCAGGTGTACCAGTTTCTTTGGCCCTTCAGTGTAATACGCTCAACAGTAGTTCCTGTTTCAACAGCATCTAGCGCTCTACTGGCGGCCAGTACCTATAAGACAAGTCCAGTAATGGCTACCATTAGATCATGTGACCGTGTTACTGGCACTTTGGCGTCCACTAAACTCAATGACATGAAATGGACTGACCAACACACGCCCAGTCGTTGTTAAAGCAGGTGGCAGATTTCAGTTTATTGGTAGAATACTGGGGAAATGCAATCAGTCTACAAAAGAGCTTGCCTGCAAACACTCGCATAATCCACACTAGAATATTGCTCAGAAGAGTCGAACCCATACCGAATGTGACTAACAGAGGATATTGAACGGATACGGAGAACTGCAGCAAGAATGGTCACAGATTTGTTTCACCCACGGGAGAGCGTCACAAAGATGTTGAAAGAACTGAAAGTAGTAGACTCCTGAAGATAGACGTAAACTATCCCGAGAAAGACTTCTGAAGCCCACAAATGTCAGGAAACAGCTTTAAATGATAACTCTAGGAATATAATACAGTCCCAAACATATCGTTCCCATAGGGACTGTGAGGACAATGTTAGCTTCATATCAGCACGCACTTAGGCATGTAAATAGAAATTCTTCCCGCGCTCTATACGTGAATGGAAACGGAAAAAGTCCTAATAAAGGGTACGTTCGGAGACTTGCCCTCTGCCACTCAGTTCACAGTGGTTCGCATATTATGAATGTAAATGTAGATGTAGATGTAGATACTGAGTTTCATAATCGAAACAAAAAGGAGGACATGGGAAAATAGGATTTTCCAGTTAATATTCGTAGGGATCTTTTATTGTTTCTGAAAGTCGTGCACTATCCTAATACTACAAAACACGACAAAATAACGGACAGTTAATTGTGCTTGATGACAGTCATGATCGTCAGACTGCTACTCGGGAGACTAAAGCAATAGCTGGAAAAGTAACCGAATGTGTTCAGCTTGGTGCTTCTACACTCCTGGAAATGGAAAAAAGAACACATTGACACTGGGGTGTCAGACCCACCATACTTGCTCCGGACACTGCGAGAGGGCTGTACAAGCAATGATCACACGCACGGCACAGCGGACACACCAGGAACCGCGGTGTTGGCCGTCGAATGGCGCTAGCTGCGCAGCATTTGTGCACCGCCGCCGTCAGTGTCAGCCAGTTTGCCGTGGCATACGGAGCTCCATCGCAGTCTTTAACACTGGTAGCATGCCGCGACAGCGTGGACGTGAACCGTATGTGCAGTTGACGGACTTTGAGCGAGGGCGTATAGTGGGCATGCGGGAGGCCGGGTGGACGTACCGCCGAATTGCTCAACACGTGGGGCGTGAGGTCTCCACAGTACATCGATGTTGTCGCCAGTGGTCGGCGGAAGGTGCACGTGCCCGTCGACCTGGGACCGGACCGCAGCGACGCACGGATGCACGCCAAGACCGTAGGATCCTACGCAGTGCCGTAGGGGACCGCACCGCCACTTCCCAGCAAATTAGGGACACTGTTGCTCCTGGGGTATCGGCGAGGACCATTCGCAGCCGTCTCCATGAAGCTGGGCTACGGTCCCGATCACCCTTAGGCCGTCTTCCGCTCACACCCCAACATCGTGCAGCCCGCCTCCAGTGGTGTCGCGACAGGCGTGAATGGAGTGACGAATGGAGACGTGTCGTCTTCAGCGATGAGAGTCGCTTCTGCCTTGGTGCCAATGATGGTCGTATGCGTGTTTGGCGCCGTGCAGGTGAGCGCCACAATCAGGACTGCATACGACCGAGGCACACAGGGCCAACACCCGGCATCATGGTGTGGGGAGCGATCTCCTACACTGGCCGTACACCACTGGTGATCATCGAGGGGACACTGAATAGTGCACGGTACATCCAAACCGTCATCGAACCCATCGTTCTACCATTCCTAGACCGGCAAGGGAACTTGCTGTTCCAACAGGACAATGCACGTCCGCATGTATCCCGTGCCACCCAACGTGCTCTAGAAGGTGTAAGTCAACTACCCTGGCCAGCAAGATCTCCGGATCTGTCCCCCATTGAGCATGTTTGGGACTGGATGAAGCGTCGTCTCACGCGGTCTGCACGTCCAGCACGAACGCTGGTCCAACTGAGGCGCCAGGTGGAAATGGCATGGCAAGCCGTTCCACAGGACTACATCCAGCATCTCTACCATCGTCTCCATGGGAGAATAGCAGCCTGCATTGCTGCGAAAGGTGGATATACACTGTACTAGTGCCGACATTGTGCATGCTCTGTTGCCTGTGTCTATGTGCCTGCGGTTCTGTCAGTGTGATCATGTGATGTATCTGACCCCAGGAATGTGTCAATAAAGTTTCCCCTTCCTGGGACAATGAATTCACGGTGTTCTTATTTCAATTTCCAGGAGTGTATGTCTGGAACAAGGAACTTGTCTAGTCGTCAGAAATCAGTAATTTTGTTGTGCTGTTTGCAGGAGCAAATGAGGTTTTCAGGAATGAGACTTTAAAAACCACTTAGAATTAAAGAAGTGTTTGGGACACTTCACTAATACAAATGTTCTATTAATGAGCTTTCCACCGTGGTCCTGTGCAGTGGCGGATACAGAAAAACCTCAAGGAGGGGGCGCAAAAGGTATCTTGAGCTACCTTTACTTTTACCGTAATAAAAAATAATCAAGTCACATGCAAAGTTTAAGAAAGTTTTATTTAAACTAATTATACATATATACAAGACAATGCCATCTTATAATATAAAACAGTTACAATTGTGGTTCTCTTCCTTAAATGATGAATTCTGTGCGCCTATTCTTCCTGGCAAATTGGGTAATTACATCTTCAATAGGACAATCAATTTCAGGGTGAGTGTTCAACAGAGCTAATCTTCACACGTGCGCCTGCTACACCTAGGACTTTTTACTTTTTCATTCTTTAGTGTTAATATTTCTGCTTCTGAATGTAACCTAGCATCCTATTCGGCGAATAGTCCGTATTTATAACGCTACGTATCGAATGTTCTCTGTACAAGAAAACAGTAGAATACTCGTGACTTTTCTCGAACAAATGCCAGACAGAATAACGTATCGAGATCACTAGAATGGCCACGACTTTTTTCATAGGTATGTGTTAGCTATCTATGTGCCAGACAGAACCATAACCATTTCTTCTCTACTCATTAACAAGGCCTTCATTTCTCTCTTATGCAGAAGTGTTGGACAGCCAAATGGCCGAAAAGCTCAGATATCAGCAAGACAAAAAAACACCCACAAAAATGTCTCTGTATGGACAGATTCTTAGAAAATAAATCTTAGGTAAGTGATGTTACAAAAAGTCCTAAGGAAATTTAAAAGTTAATGTAAAACTCAGTACCCAAAATGTTTCTGTATACCACCATAATATTCAATCAGTCACCTACAGAGTTTTAGCTGCTGAGATTTTGAACGTACTGAACTACATTCTAACAGTACTTTATGCCTCGCAGATCAGCTTCTCTCATTTTCTGTGCCAGGTTATGTACTAGCAAATAATTTTTGTAGAAGTAGTTACAAAAAGGGATATACTCTAATTTCAAGCGATCTTAATTGAATCATAAAACTATTAATAACTTTTAGCCTCTCAATGCAGAAAGAAACTTTTAGCTAATCAGCTAATACTAATTGAACTCAGTGGTGCACATACAATTTTGGCAGGCCTCTATTGCTCCTCAAATGGAAACTCTGACTCCTTCCTAAATAAGCTTCAAAATGTGCTAAATGGCTTCATCTGGGCAAAGAATCCGTAATTCTGTGTAGAGACTTTAAAACTGATTTCCCTGGAATCGGCAAAAGGAAAGAGCTATTGCTGAACCTTACAGATACTTTCAACTTAATACAGACAGTAAAAACCACAACAGTAATGACAGTAACTACTGCTTCTAACCTGGACCACATATATGTAAATACAATTTGTAGTGCAAAATGTGTAAATACGAGCCCCAGTATCCACGAAACCCAAGATTTACCCATTTCGGCTACTTACTGTTCCTCTGTCCCATTTCACACACACACACACACACACACACACAGAGAGAGAGAGAGAGAGAGAGAGAGAGAGAGAGAGAGAGAGAGAGAGACCGAGAGAGAGAACTATTCAAAAAAACATAACAGTATGAGGGTTCAATACACATAACATAAAAACATTCAGTTCTCTATTATCAGGAGAATGGTTTGAACAATACTCCTCAGACATCAATCGAAAGTTTGAGAAATTATCCAAAATCAAATACATGGTCATCAACAAGCATCAAATCTCAAGTGTAAAGAAAATGGAATTACACAAATACAGATAAACCATGCCTCCTTCTCTAAAGAATTACATTCATAAATAAATTTGGATATACAGAGGGGTCGAACTTCAGAGAAAAATTGGGCTGTGAGAAGTTCATTTCAAAGTCAGCAAATTAAAGCCAATCAATCCGGGAAGGACTAAAGTAGGAAGCAAATAAATTGTCGTTTGAGACTTTGTGACAGAGTTGTTGTAGGAATGGTTTTCGTGTGAGACGCCACATATCAGATCCTGAGGGATTTTCACAGCAACATTCGACGACTCGTCCGAGAACCATTTCTATAATAATAAATTGTCTCTTAAAATGCTAGTATCGCACTGAATCTTTGGCAATATGAGTCCCTAAATCTTTCCAGGTAGTACTACGCATATGTCTGAAATAATTTAATAGTCAGTGATAAAAGACGTAATACAAACAAACAGCAAAACAAAGTACATTCTTGTCTTCGTTCTACATTTGTTAAATAATTCCCCATAAAATCATTCACGTTGCAACAACTATAAGAAAATGTCATAAGGGGTTCATGGTATTCCAGATTTCGTCATAAAACAATGCATTGTATTATTGTATTGTATGTTAACCGGGGCCCCAGAAACGATGGAGAGGCTCCATCCCCGCCGCAGCCGCAGTGGTCCGCAACCCCACGACGACTACCGCAGTCCACCTCACCCCTCCGCCGCCCCACACAAACCACTCTGTCAGGGTTATTGTGCGGTTCGGCCCCGATGGACCCCCCAGGGAACGTCTCACATCAGACGAGTGTAATCCCTATGTTTGCGTGTTAGAGTAATGATGGTGTACGCGTACGTGGAGAACTTGTTTGCGCAGCAATCGCCGACATAATGTAACTGAGACGGAATAAGGAGAACCAGTCCGCATTCGCCGAGGCAGATGGAAAACCGCCTAAAAACCATCCACAGACTGGCCGGCTCACCGGTCCTCGACACAAGTCCGCCGGGCGGATTCGTGCCAGGGACCGGGCGCCCCTTCCCAATCCGGAAAGCCGTGCGTTAGACCGCACGGCTAACCGAGCGGGTAAACAATGCATTACAAACAATTCAGTAACTACTGCACATACAGTAAACTAAACTTTTCTGACAGGACCGTTTCCTGACGGTCTAAAAATTGCCAAAGCGGTCGCTGTTCAAATGAAAGAAGACAACACTGGATGTAGAAAACTAAAGACCAGTCTCCTTAACATCACGCTTTGGAAAAATCACGGAAAAAACAATGTTTAAGAGGTTAATTATATTTTAGACAAAAATTAAATCGTCATTGAGACCACAAATGTCTTCCAGAAAATAAATCTTTAACTAGTGCTGTACATGATTTTATAATAAATTGTCAAGAAACAGTGGGTAAACTTTTGACATTTTTGACCAAGGAAAGGTGTTGGAGAACTCAGGTATATTGCAGTTGCCCCAGTGATTATGGCCGGCCGGAATGGCCGTGCGGTTCTAGGCGCTACAGTCTGGAACAGAGCGACCGCTCCGGTCGCAGGTTCGAATCCTGCGTCGGGCTTGGATGTGTGTGATGTCCTTAGGTTAGTTAGGTTTAAGTAGTTCTAAGTTCTAGGCGACTGATGACCTCAGAAGTTAAGTCGCATAGTGTTCAGAGCCATTTGAACCAGTGATTATGATTACCAGCTCAGTTGGTAGAGTACTTGCTTGCGAAAGGCAAAGATCCCGAATTAGAGACTCGGTCGGATATATAGATTTAATTTGCCAGCAAGTTTCATATCAACGCACACTACGCTGCAGAGTAAAAATTTCATCATATGATCATCACAATTTGCACAGAAATGGCTTATCTCTTTTTTGCACGCATCACTGGAAAATAATCATGGCACTCGCAACAAAAATTGCCGGTGTTTGTATTTGAAGAGCCTCAAACATGTTTTGCAAACAATGAGCTGCTGCGATTCCTCGTCAAGCGGTAATTTTAGATATGTATCCACTCTGTCAGTCTTCGAAACACGTTTATTGTGAGGTGTGGGACACGAGTCACTTTTAAATTGTCCTGCAGGTGACGTATTTAGGCCGCGTGGAATGCCGTGTGATTTCACTGTGCAAGCTGCGAGCGGCAGCTCAACGATTTGGCACGCAGACTGCTGCCGTTTCATGGCTAAGGCGTTCGGCTTTGCGATGACATCAGAGCCACTCTCATCTACGCTACACCACGTACACAGCTGCGTTCTGCGAATGCATGACTTTCTCAACCGACAGGTTTCTACAAACAGAGGTTGCTGCCACCGGAAGTGTTCGTCATACTTCGCGAGCGGTGTCAGTTTCGCAGATTTTTCTGCGCCGCCAAATGCGATCGCTCCTCACTGTCTCTCTGTAACGTTCACCATTTATGATTCTCGAGAACTGTACATTCCACCAACTTGAATTGTGACTATTTTACTTACATGATAAACATGTTATTCAGATGAATAGAATTCAGGTGACTCAGTCTGGAGGAATATTCGACAAAAATAATAGCAGAAACTAGCATAAAAACAGCCGCAAAATCATATTTAAAAGTAAATTACATTTTTTTAGTGAACAATGATTGCAGCTCACTGTCCGAAATTACACTGATTGACAAAAGAAGTGAAGCGCCCCGAAAACATGGTCGGATGTCGATGTAAGTTCGTACAAGTAAGTAAAAAAAAAAGATTCAAATGGCTCTGAGCACTATGGGACTTAACATCTTAGGTCATCAGTCCCCTAGAACTTAGAACTACTTAAACCTAACTAAAGTAAGGACACCACACACGTCCATGCCCGAGGCAGGATTCGAACCTGCGACCGTAGCAGTCCCGCGGTTCCGGACTGCAGCGCCTAGAACCGCACGGCCACCACGGCCGGTTAGTAAGTAAATGATTAATGTTAATATTCTCTGTGACAGGTAGGACGGCCACGAGTGTGCATTAGGATTGTTTGTGTTCAGTGTCATGCGACAGTGTAGTGGTACCATTTTTAACAGGACAATGCTCGTGTGGACAGGTCAGTTTCTCTATGAACCGTCTGGGTGATGTTGAGGTACTCTCGTTGCCAGCAAGCTCCGCAGACCACTCCCAAGTAGAACACGTGTGTTATCAACTTGGACGTTAATTGCGTCCCAGAGCCAGTATCTAGCATGTCAAGGGCCAGTTACAACATTTGTAGGCTAGCTTGCTTCAGGAGAGAATACAACGGTTTCATGTCACCTTTCTCAACCGAAACAATGCATGCATAAATGTCATATGGTATGTACACTCATGTTGCCAAGTTCCTTCTAAATTTGACTCGATGCTGTAATCACTGAAATATCTTCATCTACACTCTGCAAACCACTGTGAAGTGCATGACAGAGGGTACATCCCACTGTACCAGTTATTAAGGCTTTTTCCCGTTCCACTCACTTATGGTGAACGGGAAAAATTATTCTTTAAGTGCCGGCCTCTGTGGCCGAGCGGTTCTAGGCGCGTCAGTCCGGAACCGCACGACCGCTACGATCGCAGGTTCGAATCCTGCCTCGGGCATGGACGTGTGACATGTCCTTAGGTTAGTTAGGTCTATGTAGTTCTAACTTGTAGGGAACTGACGACCTCAGATGTTAAGTCCCATAGTGCTCAGAGCCATTTGAACCAAGTTCTTGAAACTTAATTAGTAGAGTTCCTTAAGATAGTTTTCGTCAAGAGTCCGCCAGTTGAGTTCTTTCATTATCTCTGCGACACTCTCTCACAGGTCAAACAAACCTGTAGTCATTTGTGCTCCCCATCTCGGTTTACGTTCAATATCCCCTGTTAGTCCTATTCGTTACAGGTCCCATACACTTCAGAAATTGTCTAGGATGGGTCATAAGAGTGATTTGTAAGAAATCGCCTTTGTAAATTGATTGTGTTTCCTTACTATTCCACCAATAAATGGAAGCCTGCTACCTGCCTTACGCACGACTGGGTCTATGTGATCGGTTTTTCTTTCTTTATTGTAATTTCATTCCCCTGTCCCATATGGGCAGTGGAAGGCTGGCAGTGGCACAGTCCACAGCTCTTCAGCCAACTGGCTTTACAAAAAGCTGATTACATAAAAAGGGGAGATAAAAAGGGGGACATAAAAAACACAGTAAATGGAGATGATGGGTGTTAAAATATACACTACGATGGGGCCATGCACTGGGGGACAGTTAAAAAGTCGACATAAAGTTAAAAGAACACAGCTGTCAAAACAAAGTGCACTTAAAAAAACACTGGAGGCAAACAAAAGTTAAAGGTCGGCCACAGGATAAAAATCACACACAGAATGACACTTAAAAGAACACTGGAAAAGATGGAGCACTCATGAAAAATAAAAAAACCGCTTGTAGGGACCTGTGGAGGGACTGGAGGCTGGAGAGGAGGGAAAAAGAGGGGATGAAGTGGCGGTGGTTGGACTGGGAGGGGGGTGGGAGGAAGAGGGGAAAAAAGGGGGCAGGAGGCGCACCAAGGGGCAGGAGACGGGCAGGGTGGGAGATGAAGAGGGAACACAAGACAGGAGGGAGTGTAGAGACACTGAAGGGAAGCACCAGTGAGGAAAGGGGTGTAGGAGAGGGAAAGCCGCTCAGGAGAAGGGAGGGGGAGGAGAGGGATCCCTGAGGAGGAGGCAGGAGGAAAGTGGGGTTAGAGTTGGTAGGAGAGGTAGATGTTGGGGCGAAGTTCATCATCCGGGAGGGGTAGGCGCTGGAAGTTGCGTTGGGAAAGGAGATGGAGGGTGTGGAGATGGAGAGAGGGCGGGACACAAAGGTAAAGGAACGGCAAAGGCCTGGGGGTGGAGAGGAAGGAGGACACGAGGAGACGGGGGGATCGGGTGGGTGCGCAATATAGAGGGTGCAGATGTGTTCAAGGTTAAGGAGAAGGTGGGGAAAGCGGATAAGGTCATAGAGGATGCGCATGGGGGACGGAAGGCAGATACGGAAGGCGAGGTGGAGAGCATGGCGCTCGAGGATTTGGAGGACGTTATAGAACCATGGAGGGGCGGAAATCCAGGCAATGCTGGCATAACAAAGGATGGGGCAGGTCAAGGATTTGTTGGTGTGAAGGATGGTGGAAGGATGCAGTTCCCATGTCGGGCCAGACAGGAGTTTCAGAAGGCAGAATCTGTTGTGGGCTTTGTGTTGGACTGTAAGAAGATGGGGGGTCCAGGTGAGGTGGCGGTCGAGGGTGAGGTCGAGGTATTTGAGGGTAGGGGTGATGTGATCGTTCCATTTCATGTCCTTATTGATACACCCAGGTACTTGTATGAGCTTACAGATTCCAGGAGTGATTCAGTGATATTCTATACATGTTTTTTTTTTCATTTTGTGAAGTGCATAGTTTTACATTTTCGAACATTTGAAGCAAGTTGCCAATCTTTGCACCTCTATGAAATCTTATCAAGGATACACTGAATATTTATACGACTTCGTTCAGACTGTACTTCATTGTACATAATTGCATCATCTACGAAAAGTATGTTTACTACCAACATTGTCTGCAAGATCATTAATATACAGGGTGATTATAATTAAAGTTAAACTTTCAAAACGCTGTAGAAATAACACCACTGGTCAGAATGACGTCAAGGAGGAGAACGTGTGGCAGAACAAAAAAGTAGTGTGAAAATTGATCAATAGATAGCGCTGTATGTGTCAGAGTACGTAAATGAAACACCTGTCATGCGCACGACCCATTGAATTGGTATAAACACGCCGGGGGCACGGCTTTTCCTCCTTCCCGTCTGTGACGTTCGCCATAACTGTCTCAATGCAGGATCGCGCTCTGCTCGTAAAGCTGTATTACAAAAATGATGACTGTGCACACGTCGCTCTGCAGAAGTTCCGGACACTGAAGGTTTGAGAAAAGGCATTGGGCCAGTGACTGCCGTGGGTCTGGAGAAAATGATTCGGAAATTCGAAAAGACTGGTTCTTTTGGTGTGCAACCTGGTAGAGGGAGGAAACGAATTGATTCGACGTCAGTGGAAGTAGTGGCCACAGCAATGCAGGAGGAGACGAGTGGTGGTGTGCAAACGTGTAGTGCACGCAGAATTGGCCGAACATTCCACATACTCGTGAGCAGGGTGCGTAAAATCCTACAAAACGTCCTTCTTTGCTATCCTTTCAAAATTAACCATGTGGACGAATTGCTTCCTGTTGACCTGCCAGCAAGAGAGACCTTTGCTTTAGAATTTCTTGCTCGTATGGAAGTGGACAATGATTCAATGATTTGCCGTGGAAAATTTTGTGAACAGACGAAGCCCACTTCCATCTGATAGGATATGTCAATACACAGAATTGTCGAATATGGGCAACGGAAAATCCACACGCAAGTCAACCAGTACCACTTCATCCTGAAACGTCACTGTGTGGTGCGGGTTTGCGGCGTCATTTATCATAGCGCCATATTTTTTCGAAGAGGCAGGTGCTTCCAGTCCTGTTACCTGTACCGTCACTGCAAAGCGCTATGAGTGTCTTTTGCGCAACCACGTCATTCCAGCTCTCCAACAGCGTGGATGGGATCATTTTTATGCAAGATGGCGCACCTCCGCACATTGCAAATCCTGTTAAGCAGCTGCTGAAGCGCCATTTCGGAAATGCTAGAATTATCAGCTGCCAATTCCCTACAGCCTGGCCGTACCGATCACCAGATCTTAATCCTTGTGACTTCTGGCTCTAGGGCTATCTGAAAGATGTTGTGTTCAGTGTTCCGACTGCAAACTTAGCTGCATTGGAGGCATGCATTGCGCAACACATTCTGAACGTGACCCCAGAAACACTTCGATCAGTTGTGGAACATGCTGTTTCTCGATTTCAACTTGTTGCAGAAAACGGTGGACAGAATACTGAAAATGTTTTGCGCCAGTCACACAGTGATTAATAATCCGATTTGATTCTGATTCATGCTTTTTATGCGGATTTTGGTCTCAGGACAATTAGAAACCGATGTGATTGATGCTTTTTTATGCGGTTTTTGGCCTCAGGACAGTTAAAAACCGATTTTTCCCATTCGATGTGATATTACCTTGCCGTGGTGGATGGGCTTAACGTAACTAACAGTATCACACCTGTACACCCATACACACTGAGTAGTACAGTTTGTTTAATGTCAAGCATACATGTTAGGCATAGTTGTATGATTCATTTGTCATTTGTGGTCGATCACTATTAAATTATGATGTTTTTCTTCTGCCATACGTTTTCCCCCTTCTCCGATAATATTCCGTTGCAATTTGATGTCATTCTGACCAGTGGTGTTATTTCTACAGCGCTTTGAAAGTTTAACTTTAATTGTAATCACCCTGTACAACAAGAACGGCAGGGGACCATGGGGTACACCCGAAGTTACTTCTACATCTGTCGGTGACTCTCCATCCAAGATAATATGCTACGTCCTCTCTACCAAGAAATCCTCAGTCCACTCACAAATTTCGTCTGATATCTCACACCATCGCACTTTTCAAATAAGTGTAGGTGTGTTACTGGGTCAAATGCTTTCCGTAAATCAAAAACAACTGCCTCTACCTGACTGCTTCGATTCATGGCTTTCAGGATGTCATGTGATAGAAGTGTGAGTTGGATTTCACATGATCTATGTTTTCGAAATCCATGGTGGTTGGCATGGAGGAGATCGTCGCGCTCGAGATAAATCATTATGTTTGAGCTCAAAAAATGGTTCAAATGGCTCTGAGCACTATGCGACTTTACTTCTGAGGTCATCAGTCGCCTAGAACTTAGAACTAATTAAACCTAACTAACCTAAGGACATCACACACATCCATGCCCGAGGCAGGATTCGAACCTGCGACCGGAGCGGGCGCTCGGCTCCAGACTGTAGCGCCCAGAAACGCACGGCCATTCCGACCGGCGTTTGAGCTCAGAATATGTTCTAAGATTCTACAAGAAATGGATGTCACATACCAATTCGAGCTGTAAAGTTTCATTTCGTTTCCTTCTCCCCTTCTGGCTGCTTCACTTTTTTTTGTCAGGCAGTGTATTGAGTTTGATTTCATAGAGGACAAAAACATTTATAAGAATTCTTTCGGATCACATACGCATAGGATAATGGAATGGAATATTGTCTATACAGAAGATATCACCAATGTATATTGTTGGTAATTTTTCTTGTGAAAAAGAGCAGCGAAGCACAAGTTGTCATTTATTGAAGTACTTTGACATGGAAGATGTGGAAGCACAAGTTGTCAATTATTGAAGTACTTTGACATGGAAGATCAGTTGGTGGTAGAACTGACCATAAGGTCCCACTTTTGGGTTCATGCTTTATCTTTCAGTTGGTCTTACCCTGTGTATAATTTGTGTTATGGGGATATATCGATGGGGGAGCGGGGGTGGTACGTTGTAGCTGTTTAGCATATGTTTGGAGGCTGACACTTACCCTTTCTTGTCGCGTCCGCCTCCCTGCCTCCTCCAGCCAACCAGTGAGTAGAGTCTTGACATATGTTCGATCTGATTTTAATAATCATTGAACGTTCTCTCCATCGCAGATGACATGCAGTGTGATGCTCGATAACTGATTGGTGGACGATATGCATGTTTCACCATCACAGTCTTATTCTTCATAAATGATAATAACTTTCTGTGAATATATTAAAGTTCAGTTTTCATTATTCTTCTATTTTCCCAGATTGGCTCATCCTTGACTGAGCAGCACATGAACATATGTCCCCCTCATCACTACTTAATATATTTTAGTGAATCTTGCGACAAAGCTACTTTGTGTAAGCAAGCAGTGACAGTTCAGGTTCTTACTTGCACAGTACATTTTGTAACTCCCTCCCTTAGCATCTCCTCTTTATAAATTCGAGTTCCTGCTTTCGAGAGTTGTCCACTAGAGCTGTACGTTTCTATGTAAAAGTTGACCCTCAGTGGCTCAAAAACTGTGACAGCTAGCGTCTACAGATAATGTGATGCAGCGATTTACGTAGAGAACTGTCGACTAGATGCAGAGATGAAATGGTTTTGTGGGACCTTTATAACATGGTGGAGTATGTTGTGTTTGTGTCGAATGTTGAATACCCGTTTTCTGCCATTGACATCTAAAATCACATATTATGACAGACGTGCAGGGGACAAGGACTCTGACGATATACTGTTCGTGATATGAGTTCACAGTCGCTTAAAATTGTTTAAATGACGTAAGTGTCACCAGTGACTGTAGGAGTAACTTATCTGCACTACTAGACTTTCGGTCTTACGGCCATTGCCAAGTTGTATACCGCAAAAGAATTTTAGATTTTGTAGTAGTATACCGTTTGATAATGACCATAAGGCCGAAACTCCAACAGTGCAAATAAGTAACTTTTACAGTCAATGGCGACTATGATGTCTTTGTTTAAGAAAAAAATTCTGATAATAGCTTCCAAAACAGTTTTGTTTTAAATCTCCAGTGTTCTTGCGAGAACAACTTGAGTGGTTTTTAACATGCAATATAGGCAACACTGTTGCCCATTAAAGTTTCAGACATCAGGAAGGATAGCAAAAAATGGTTCAAATGGCTCTGAACACTATGGGACTTAACATCTATGGTCATCAGTCCCCTAGAACTTAGAACTACTTAAACCTAACTAACCTAAGGACAGCACACAACACCCAGCCATCACGAGGCAGAGAAAATCCCTGACCCCGCCGGGAATCGAACCCGGGAACCCGGGCGTGGGAAGCGAGATCGCTACCGCACGACCACGAGATGCGGGCATTTCATTGAAGGATAGCAAACAATCAAATTTTACTTACTGTGCGTCTACTGTATAGTAGGAAGAATACACGATTAAATCTGTAAGATGTTTCGTCTACATCTACACACATACACGCACACGTATATATACACTACTGGCCATTAAAGTCGCTAAACCAAGAAGAAATGCAGATGATGAACGGGTATTCATTGGACAAATACATTACACTAGAACTGACATGTGATAACATTTTCACGCAATTTGCGTACATAGCTCCTGAGAAATCAGTACCCAGAACAACCACCTCTGGCCGTTATAACGGCCTTGATACGCCTGGGCATTGAGTCAAACTGAGCTTGGATGGCGTGTACAGGTACAGCTGCCCATGCAGCTTCAACATGATACCACAGTTCATCAGGACTAGTGACTGGCGTATTGTGACGAGCCAGTTGCTCGGCCACCATTGACCAGACGTTTTCAATTGGTGAGAGATCTGGAGAATGTCCTGGCCAGGACAGCAGGCGAACATTTTCTGTATCCAGAAAGGCCCGTACAGGACCTGCGACGTGCGGTCGTGCATTATCCTGCTCAAATGTAGGGTTTCGTAGGGATCGAATGAAGGGTAGAGCCACGGGTCGTAACACATCTGAAATGTAAAGTCCACTGTTCAAAGTGCCGTCAATGCGAACAAGAGGTGACCGAGACGTGTAACCAATGGCACACCATACCATCACGCCGGGTGATACGCCAGTATGGCGATGACGGATACACGCTTCCAATGTGCGTTCACCGCGATGTCGCCAAACACGGACGCGACCATCATGATGCTGTAAACAGAACCTGGATTCGTCCAGAAAAATGACGTTTCTCCATTCGTGCACCCAGGTTCGTCGTTGAGTACACCATCGCAGGCGCTCCTGTTTGTGATGCAGCGTCAAGAGTAACCGCAGCCAGGGTCTCCGAGCTGATAGTCCATGCTGCTGCAAACGTAGTCGAACTGTTCGTGCAGATGGTTGTCGTCATGCAAACGTCCCCATCTGTTGACTCAGGGATCGAGACGTGGCTGCACGATCCGTTACAGCCATGCGGATAAGATGCCTGTCATCTCGACTGCTAGTGATACGAGGCCGTTGGGATCTAGCACGGCGTTCCGTATTACCCTCCTGAACCCACCGATTCCATATTCAGCTAACAGTCATTGAATCTCGACCAACGCGAGCAGCAGTGTCGCGATACGATAAACCGCAATCGCGATAGGCTACAATCCGACATTTATCAAAGTCGGAAACGTGATGGTACGCATTTCTTCTCCTTACACGAGGCATCACAACATCGTTTCACCAGGCAACGTCGGTCAACTGCTGTTTGTGTATGAGAAATCGCTTGGAAACTTTCATGTCAGAACGTTGTAGGTGTTGCCACCGGCGCCAGCCTTGTGTGAATGCTCTGAAAAGCTAATCATTTACTTATCACAGCATCTTCTTCCCGTCGGTTAAATTTCGCGTCTGTAGTACGTCATCTTCGTGGTATATATATATATATATATATATATATATATATATATATATATACTACCCCCCATGAACCATGGACCTTGCCGTTGGTGGGGAGGCTTGTGTGCCTGAGCGATACAGATAGCCGTACCGTAGGTACAACCACAACGGAGGGATATCTGTTGAGAGGCCAGACAAACGTGTGGTTCCTGAAGAGGGGCAGCAGCCTTTTCAGTAGTTGCAAGGGCAACAGTCTGGATGATTGACTGATCTGGCCTTGTAACAATAACCAAAACGGCCTTGCTGTGCTGCTACTGCGAACGGCTGAAAGCAAGGGGAAACTACGGCCGTAATTTTTCCCGAGGGCATGCAGCTTTGCTGTATGATTAAATGATGATGGCGTCCTCTTGGGTAAAATATTCCGGAGGTAAAATAGTCCCCCATTCGGATCTCCGGGCGGGGACTACTCAAGAGGATGTCGTTATCAGGAGAAAGAAAACTGGCGCTCTACGGATCGGAGCGTGGAATGACAGATCCCTTAATCGGGCAGGTAGGTTAGAAAATTTAAAAAGGGAAATGGATAGGTTAAAGTTAGATATAGTGGGAATTAGTGAAGTTCGGTGGCAGGAGGAACGAGACTTCTGGTCAGGTGACTACAGGGTTATAAACACAAAGTCAAATAGGGGTAATGCAGGAGTAAGTTTAATAATGAATAGAAAAATAGGAATGCGGGTAAGCTACTACAAACAGCATAGTGAACGCATTATTGTGGCCAAGATAGATACGAAGCCCACACCTACTACAGTAGTACAAGTTTATATGCCAACTAGCTCTGCAGATGACGAAGAAATTGAAGAAATGTATGATGAAATAAAAGAAATTATTCAGACAGTGAAGGGAGACGAAAATTTAATAGTCATGGGTGACTGGAATTCGAGTGTAGGAAAAGGGAGAGAAGGAAACGTAGTAGGTGAATATGGATTGGGGGTAAGAAATGAAAGAGGAAGCCGCCTGGTAGAATTTTGCACAGAGCACAACTTAATCATAGCTAACACTTGGTTTAAGAATCATGATAGAAGGTTGTATACATGGAAGAACCCTGGAGATACTAAAAGGTATCAGATAGATTATATAATGGTAAGACAGAGATTTAGGAACCAGGTTTTAAATTCTAAGACTTTTCCAGGGGCAGATGTGGATTCTGACCACAATTTATTGGTTATGACCTGTAGATTAAAACTGAAGAAACTGCAAAAAGGTGGGAATTTACGGAGATGGGACCTGGATAAACTGAAAGAACCAGAGGTTGTAGAGAGTTTCAGGGAGAGCATAAGGGAACAATTGACAGGAATGGGGGAAAGAAATACAGTAGAAGAAGAATGGGTAGCTTTGAGGGATGAAGTAGTGAAGGCAGCAGAGGATCAAGTAGGTAAAAAGAAGAGGGCTAGTAGAAATCCTTGGGTAACAGAAGAAATATTGAATTTAATTGATGAAAGGAGAAAATATAAAAATGCAGTAAGTGAAGCAGGCAAAAAGGAATACAAACGTCTCAAAAATGAGATCGACAGGAAGTGCAAAATGGCTAAGCAGGCATGGCTAGAGGACAAATGTAAGGATGTGGAGGCTTATCTCACTAGGGGTAAGATAGATACTGCCTACAGGAAAGTTAAAGAGACCTTTGAAGATAAGAGAACCACTTGTATGAACATCAAGAGCTCAGATGGAAACCCAGTTCTAAGCAAAGAAGGGAAAGCAGAAAGGTGGAAGGAGTATATAGAGGGTCAGTACAAGGGCGATGCACTTGAGGACAATATTATGGAAATGGAAGAGGATGTAGATGAAGATGAAATGGGAGATACGATACTGCGTGAAGAGTTTGACAGAGCACTGAAAGACCTAAGTCGAAACAAGGCCCCCGGAGTAGACACCATTCCATTGGAACTACTGACGGTCTTGGGAGAGCCAGTCCTGACAAAACTCTACCATCTGGTGAGCAAGATGTATGAAACAGGCGAAATACCCTCAGACTTCAAGAAGAATATAATAATTCCAATCCCAAAGAAAGCAGGTGTGGACAGATGTGAAAATTACCGAACTATCAGTTTAATAAGCCACAGCTGCAAAATACTAACATGAATTCTTTACAGACGAATGGAAAAACTAGTAGAAGCCGACCTCGGGGAAGATCAGCTTGGATTCCGTAGAAATACTGGAACACGTGAGGCAATACTGACCTTACGACTTATCTTAGAAGAAAGATTAAGGAAAGGCAAACCTACGTTCCTAGCATTTGTAGACTTAGAGAAAGCTTTTGACAATGTTGACTGGAATACTCTCTTTCAAATTCTAAAGGTGGCAGGGGTAAAATACAGGGACCGAAAGGCTATTTACAATTTGTATAGAAACCAGATGGCAGTTATAAGAGTCGAGGGGCATGAAAGAGAAGCAGTGGTTGGGAAGGGAGTAAGACAGGGTTGTAGCCTCTCCCCGATGCTATTCAATCTGTATATTGAGCAAGCAGTAAAGGAAACAAAAGAAAAATTCGGAGTAGGTATTAAAATCCATGGAGAAGAAATAAAAACTTTGAGGTTCGCCGATGACATTGTAATTCTGTCAGAGACAGCAAAGGACTCGGAAGAGCACTTGAACGGAATGGATAGTGTCTTGAAGGGAGGATATAAGATGAACATCAACAAAAGCAAAACGAGGATAATGGAATGTAGTCGAATTAAGTCGGGTGATGCTGAGGGAATTAGATTAAGAAATGAGATACTTAAAGTAGTAAACGAGTTTTGCTATTTGGGGAGCAAAATAACTGATGATGGTCGAAGTAGAGAGGATATAAAATGTAGACTGGCAATGGCAAGGAAAGCGCTTCTGAAGAAGAGAAATTTGTTAACATCGAGTATAGATTTAAGTGTCAGGAAGTCATTTCTGAAAGTATTTGTATGGAGTATAGCCATGTATGGAAGTGAAACATGGACGGTAAATAGTTTGGACAAGAAGAGAATAGAAGCTTTCGAAATGTGGTGCTACAGAAGAATGCTGAAGATTAGATGGGTAGATCACATAACTAATGAGGAAGTATTGAATAGGATTGGGGAGAAGAGAAGTTTGTGGCACAACTTGACCAGAAGAAGGGATCGGTTGGTAGGACATGTTCTGAGGCATCAAGGGATCACCAATTTAGTATTGGAGGGCAGCGTGGAGGGTAAAAATCGTAGGGGGAGACCAAGAGATGAATACACTAAGCAGATTCAGAAAGATGTAGGTTGCAGTAGGTACTGGGAGATGAAGAAGCTTGCACGGGATAGAGTAGCATGGAGAACTGCATCAAACCAGTCTCAAGACTGAAGACCACAACAACAACAACACACATATATATATATATATATATATATATATATATATATATATATATTCCGGAGGCCACCGTACGGTGCATGGCAGAGTGTCCCTTGTACCACTGCTAATCGTTTCCTTAACTGTCATATACAGTGCAAAAAAATTTAGTGTACAGAGCTGCCGCAGAGCTTTGATGAAGAACGAGTTGTCCAGGGCAACAGTCTAAACCCTCTGTATCGAGGTAGCATAACACAGTATTATGCCTAATACGGTGTAGGAAACCCGTTAGCATTCATAACACCGTCCGGCCGTCTCGGAATGGATAAATACGGGACATTTACGTGCAAATAAATTACGGGAATGCAACCGGATGACGTCTTCGACAATCGGCGATATTTTGACAGGTGCACACTCCGACATTTACGTTGCATAAATGCAACAAGAAAGCACTATGCCAGGGAATTTTAAACCTGCGTTTGCATACTAAATCGGGAAAGGTAACACGTACTGTTAACACTAGCTCCACCACACAACCAAAGACGACCGATGTCAGATGGTATGGATAGTGAATATTAATAACCAACCAATATAGATTATTTCTTAAGTCGGTCATCTTTGGTTGAGTGGTGGCGCTAATGTTTATGGTGTGTGTGTGTGTATGTTATCACTGGAATGCGCTATGCAAACCGGGATTTTTAAATTCACAAGCAGGGCATTCGTGCCCTGAAAATGACAGGATGTGCACCAGTCAAAACAAAGCGTGGCAGTCGAGGACGTCACCCAGTTGCATTCTTCCACATTATGTGAACATTTTAGACGTTCGGAGAAATTCAGGTTTCACAGATTCTATATTTCGAGGGAATCTTATACCATTCTTCCAGTAAAGCAGTGGCAAGTTCAGGTAACGATGATGGAAGTAGATAGCGATCAGGCACCCAAAAGTAGATCACAGAGACTCAGTAGTATTGAGATCTGGTGACTACTGTTGCCATAGAAGATGCGACAGTTCATACTCGTGTTCACAAAACCAGTCATGGACGATGCAAGCTATGTGAACAGGGGCCCAGTCGTCTTGGAACACAGCATCTCGATTAGATAACAAACATTGTACCATACGATAGACCTGATCAGCCAAAATGGTTCAAATAGCTCTCAGCACTATGGGACTTAACATCTGAGGTATCAGTCCCCTAGAACTTAGAACTACTTAAACCTAACTAACCTAAGGACATCACACACATCCATGCCCGAGGCAGTATTCGAACCAGCCAAAATGCTCACATAATTTTTCGCAGAAATGCGACCTTGCAGAGTAACCATAGGGCTGCTCAAATCATCACCGAATCCCTCCTCCACCTTGACCATGCCATGTTGTTTCACCCTTGGGATGTAAACTCGTCCCGAAGTCGGTAACTGTGAATCAAGATTGATCCGACCAGATGACTTTCTTCCATTGCTTCGTTGTCCAGATTTCATGGCCAGGGCAACATGTTTACCTGTTAAGGGCATTTGCTTCACTGACGAATGGCTCTGGATTTCCAGCTCGCCCTGCAGTTCCCTGCGTCTGGAGTGCCTTTTTGGTGTTTTGGTGACATTCAGTTGTGCAGTAAATTTTACAGCTGTCGGCCTCCTATTTCTCGTCAAAACACTCTACAACGACCGCTTGTCACGGTCATTCAACACACACTTTCGTCCGCGTTGTGACTTAGCGGATGATGCTTTTTGGGCTTTCCCTATGTGCAGTACAAATCATCGACACGGTACCTCTTGAATCACCAAACACTTCGGATCCCTTCGTTATGGAAGCACTCACAATACGAGCACCAACAATTTGTCCACATTCGAATTCGCTTAGATCCGACGTAATACACACACAACTGAGAATACTGTTCTTACCGCGACTGAAACTTGCAACATTCGTGGTCAAATACAGCTGCGCAACCTGCAGGTGTGGCTAGCATTTTTATTTATGTTCAAGCATGCATTTCTCGTGGTGTTTCCACATTTTAGTCCAACCCCTACACTATCGTGTCAGGTACTGGGCCTGTATGGAAGACAAAGAATACAGTATGACAGCTTTACTTGTCTTCGAAACCTCCATACACAGATACGTCCTTCGTGATGGTGCCTTGGCGCCCCTCCTGTTGTCACCTGGTGTACAGTTGTCGGCGTCCCTCTCTTGGCTGTTGCGTCAAGTGAATCCGCAACAATGGTCGGCACGTTGATATTGCGTAGTGCTCAATACGTCACTGTACTGTCCGTGTTGATAGCAGTATTGCTGTAAACGAGCTCAGTTCTGACTCACGGAATGTAACATGGTTGTATGACCCTGCATCACCAAACGAACGATGTGTCTGACCCCTTAGTATTATTTCAAGATAAAATTCGTTGAGATTCTACTTGGCATTGATTATGGCCCTTCTGAACCCATACAGTCCATGTTCACATTACAACCATGGATCCCGACCAGCGACAGCAGCAGTATCTACATCTACATCCATACTCCGCAAGCCGCCTGACAGTGTGTGGCGGAGGGTACCCTGAGTACCTCTATCAGTTCTCCCTTCTATTCCAGTCTCGTACTGTTCGTGGAAAGAAAGATTGACGGTATGCCTCTGTGTGGGCTCTAATCTCTCTGATTTTATCCTCATGGTCTCTTCGCGAGATATATGTAGGAGGGAGCAATATACTGCTTGACTCCTCGGTGGGCCGGCCAGAGTGGCCGAGCGGTTCTAGGCGCTACAGTCTGGAACCGCGCGACCGCTACGGTCGCAGGTTCGAATCCTGCCTCGGGCATGGATGTGTGTGATGTCCTTAGGTTAGTTAGGTTTAAGTAGTTCTAAGTTCTAGGGGACTGATGACCTCAGCAGGTATGTCCCATAGTGCTCAGAGCCATTTGCATTTGCACTCCTCGGTGAAGGTATGTTCTCGAAACTTCAACTAAAGCCCGTATCGAGCTGCTGAGCGTCTCTTTTGCAGAGTCTTCCACTGGAGTTTATCTATCATCTCTGTAACGCTTTCGCGATTACTAAATGATCCTGTAACGAAGCGCTCTGCGCTCTGTTGGATCTTCTCTATCTCTTCTATCAACCCTATCTGGTTCGGATGCCACACTGTAACCTACTTCCTTGGTTTTTGGACTGCATTTCGTTAGGATTCTTCCAATGAATCTCAGTCTGGCATCTGCTTCACTAAAGATTAATTTTATATGGTCATTCCATTTTAAGTCACTCCCAATGCCTAATCCCAGATAATTTATGGAATTAACTGCTTCCAGTTGCTGACTTGCTATATTGTAGCTAAATGATAAAGGATCTTTCTATCCAAGTATTTGCAGCACATTACACTTGCCTACATTGAGATTCAATTGCCATTCCCTGCGCCATGCGTCATTCGTTGCAGATCCTCCTGCATTTCATTACAATTTTCCATTGTTACAACCACTCAGTATACTACAGCATCATCCGCATAAAAGCCTCAGTGAACTTCTGATGTTATCCACAAGGTCATTTACACTACTGGCCATTAAAATTTCTAAACCACGAAGATGACGTACTACAGACGCGAAATTTAACCGACAGGAAGAAGACGCTGTGATATGCAAACGATTAGCTTTTCAGAGCATTCACACAAGGTTGGCGCCAATGGCGACACCTACAACGTGCTGACATGAGGAAAGTTTCCAACCGATTTCTCATACTCAAACAGCAGTTGACCGGCATTGCCTGGTGAAACGTTGTTGTGATGCCTCGTGTAAGGGGGAGAAATGCGTACCATCACGTTTCCGACTTTGATAAAGGTCGGATTGTAGCCTATCGCGATTGCGGTTTATCATATCGCGACACTGCTGCTCGCGTTGGTCGAGATTCAATGACTGTTAGCTGAATATGGAATCGGTTGGTTCAGGAGGGTAATACGGAACGCCGTGCTAGATCCCAACGGCCTCGTATCACTAGCAGTCGAGATGACAGGCATCTTATCCGATTGCCTGTAACGGATCGTGCAGCCACGTCTCGATCCCTGAGTCAACAGATGGGGACGTTTGCAAGACAACAACCATCTGCACGAACAGTTCGACTACGTTTGCAGCAGCATGGACTATCAGCTCGGAGACCATGGCTGCGGTTAACTTTGGCGCTGCATCACAAAAAGGAGCGTCTGCGATGGTGTACTTAACGACGAACTTGGGTGCACGAATGGAGAAACGTCATTTTCTCGGATGAATCCAGGTTCTGTTAACAGCATCATGATGGTCGCATCTGTTGTTTGGCGACATCGATGTGGACGCACATTGGAAGCGTGTATTCGTCATTGCCATACTGGCGTATCACCCGGCGTGATGGTATGGTGTGCCATTGGTTGCACGTCTTGGTCACCTCTTGTTCGCATTGACGGCACTTTGAACAGTGGACTTTACATTTCAGATGTGTTACGACCCGTGACTCTACCCTTCACTCGATCCCTACGAAACCCTGCATTTGAGCAGGATAATGCACGACCGCATGTTGCAGGTCCTGTACAGGCCTTTCTGGATACGGAAAATGTTCCACTGCTGCCCTGGCCAGCATATTCTCCAGATCTCTCACCAATTGAAAACGTCCGGTCAATGGTGGCCGAGCAACTGGCTCATCACAATACGCCAGTCACTACTCTTGATGAACTTTGGTATCGTGTTGAAGCTGCATGGGCAGCTGTACCTGTACACGCCATCCAAGCTCAGTTTGACTCAATGCGCAGGCGTATCAAGGCCGTTATTACGGCCAGAGGTGGTTGTTCTGGGTACTGTTTGCTCAGGATCTAGGCACCCAAATTGCATGAAAATGTTATCACATGTCAGTTCTAGTATAATATATTTGTCCAATTAATACCCGTTTATAATCTGCATTTCTTCTTGGTGTAGCAATTTTAATGGCCAGTAGTGTATATATATTGTGAATAGCAACGGTCCTACGACACTCCCCTGCGGCACACCTGGAATCACTCTTACTTCAGAAGACTTCTTTCCATTGAGAATGACATGTTGCGTTCTGTTATCTAGGAACTCTTCAATCCAATCACACGATAAACCACAGTCCCAAAGGCCGTGATACTGCCACTGTCGAATTCCAGCACATGTTGATAGACGTTTCCGCTTCTTGCACGAGGCATAACACACTCTCACAAACAACCAACAATCAATCGCGATTTCTGAATTGAAACCTTCCGCGTAATCTTTCCTTAAACACAGCATACAGATTCCGTTACCCTTACCTACTTCGTGCGCTTGCGCTGAAATGCTAATCGTTTGCATATCCAAGAATGTAATACGTTTCATACCAGTTTGACGTTTCTGACATGTAGCCTTCATTTTTAATGGGCAGCAGTGTATGTTTCTAGGGACAGACTGAGTCACTGTATCCTCTAAGTGAACCATATACCGAGCTGTGTTCTGAAATACATACGGCAGCTGAATATGAAGTCAAGAAATGGTCAATAGGTGAGTGATACATCCAGGGCCGATTCTAGAACATTTTTTCGCACAAGCGGCATACGAGGGTGTGCTGAAAATCAATGCTTCCGAATTTTTTGCATGAAAACTCTTAAGGCTTTTTTAAAAAAAAACGTTATAAACATATTACATCTTTATTCTTCAAGTCTACATATTTATTTCTTAATACGAGTATAGATTCCCTGGCGACAAACACATTTCTCCCAAGAAGAAACCAGTTTTTTGATACCGTCGTTGTAGAATGTTTGACTTTGTTAATGGATCCACAATATCACCTCTGTTTTCACCCTTTCGAAAATAGATGAAAATCCGGTGCGGCCAAGTCGGGTCTGTATGGAGGATTATCAGTGACAGTGAACCCAAGGCTTCGGATTGTGGCAGTTATCACAGTGCCTGTGTTTGGTCTTGAATTGTCATGCTGAAGGAAGGGGTGCTCCATGTATGGACGAACTCTTCGAATTCGAAACTCGATTACAGCACGCTGTTTCTCACGCACCTGCATAGTTACGTTACATACCGCCACGTTACACCCTACAATTTGGAGCCCTCTGGTGATAGGGGGCTGAAAATATGTAGAATAAAGATGTAGAATGTTAGTAACATTTATTTTTTTAAAAGGTTTAAGAGTTTTCAAATAATAACTTCGGAGAAATTACTTTTCAGCATGCCCTCGTATGACATGAATTCAAGGAACAAATATCTGAAAACCACAGCCTTCTACACTGAATAGTTCCAAAAACAGAGATACTTAAGAAAGTCAGTGCAGAATGACTGGACTTTTTTACACTTGCAATATTTACTTTGGAACAATAAAAGCTACACTTCCAATTGGAATTAATCGACAAATGATGCCTCAAATTATTCAGGAGAGATCAGACATTATTAAGAGATAATAATCGGAAAATTTCACTTTTTGACCAATTTCACCACATGTCCTCACCTTAACTGAGGAGCTACTGTCTTAGTTGATTTGCATTTTAGGAACCCATTTTGTTTTTAGAATTAGATTGTGTATACTCAGAAAATTTGTATTTCTGCTATAGAAAACATTTTCAACTAATTTGGAAATGGCAAGCAGTACTGAAATTGATTTTAAATTTTTTTTTTGTTTTGTATATGACATAATTTTTAAAGATCAGTGTCATCTGGATAAGTTTTAGTCTGTCTGGGAAGATGCCTGATTCTATTATATGATTTACTGTTGCAGACAAAGATAATGATACTTTTGTCTGCACACTTTTAGTACATTAAATTGAGGTTGTCATGTCCTGCACAACTGACAGATTCAAAGTAACTGATAATGTTACAATATCAATTATTCCTCTGCACCCTTGGGGGCTGAGTATATGCTGTGCTCATATGAATTGCCTTTAAAATTATATTGAAGGTTTTTATATTTGTCTCTAAAGACTTTTCCTAGTGAAGAAAAGCTTTCATTGAATGTCTTACCAATTTGAAGTAGGTGTTTTATGTACATCCCATTGTGGTTAATAACAAAGTCCATATAGGATTTGTCCCAAATTGTTCTAAAACTGTTAATCACTATCCAGACACCAGCAGTAACGTTTTGTAAAGGCTTAACCTTGTTTGGAGAGTAGTTGGTACTCGTCTGTGTTAACAAATGTTTATAAAACACATGATAAGTTTTGAAGGTTGTCATTTTTATTGTCATTTAACATTGCTCAATAGAATAATTTTAATGACATTAATATTTATCCAGATACTTTTGTTCGTATTTTTTTGAGGTTAGCTCTTGTATCTACAACTGGGCATGCAATATCAGAACAGTAGCATAAGTCAACATCAAAACTGTCATAGGAAAAGCTATCACGTCAAACAATAGTATAGGTTCTAACATACAGTTCATGCTATTGATGTTACCATCATACATACTTCTTCTCTTTACATATTGTTCCATTCTAGTGACAAGAGGCCTGTCATAGGACTCTAATATTGTAGTTGTATTCTATGGTGGTTAGAGAACACTTTTAAAGAAATATCAGCTGCAAGTGATGGGTAGCTAAGTTTTATTGTAATATGGAGAAAAATTATAATTTTAATTTGTCTGAAAGGGAAGACATACTACACACATCAAAAAAAGTTTTGCATCACCCTGGTTTCCAGAACTCCTGAATATAGACATTGACTGTGGGTATTGTATCACAGGCATAGTCCCTTTGACTGTTCAGAGATGTCACTTAACCCACCCAAAGATGTAAACAACCATGCATGAGCTGTGCCTGTTAGACAAAGGGGGTCAGACAGCTGACTAGTTCCAGTCATTCCACCAGGAAGGAGGTACAGGGCTCATATTGTCTGTAGTTCAACCATGCCTAGAAGGCCAATACCGCGGTTTGACAGTGTCCGCATTGTTACTTTGTTCCAGGAAGAGCTCTCAACAAGGGAAATGTCCAGGAATCTTGGAGTGAACCAAACCGATGGAGGAGATACAGAGAGACAGGAACTGTCGATGACATGCCTCGCTCAAGCGGCCCAAGGGCTACTACTGCAGTGAATTACTGCTACCTACGGATTATGGCTCGGAGGAACCCTGACAGCAGTGCTACCATGTTTAACAATGCTTTTCGTGCAGCCGCAGGATGTCGTGTTATGACTCAAACTGTTTGCAATAGGATACATGAGACGCAACATCACTCCTGATGTCCATGGTGAGGTCCATCTTGGCAACCACGACGCCACGAAATGCAGTACAGATGGGCCCAACAACATGCTGAATGGGCTGCTCAGGATTGGCATCACACTGATGAGTGTCACACAACAAGACAATCGCCGGAGACATGTTTGGAGGCAACCCAGTCAAGCTGTATCCCTTAGACACACCGTCCAGCGAGTGCAGCAAGGTGGAAGTTCCCTGCTGTTTTGGGGTGGCATTATGTGGGACTGACGTATACATACCTCTGGTGGTTATAGAAGGCGCAAAAATGGCTGTACGATACGTGAATGCCATCCTCTGACAGATAGTGCAACCACATCAGCAGCATATTGATGAGGCATTCGTCTTCATGGACTACAATTCACACCCCCATTGCGCACATCTTGTGAATGACTTCCTTCTCGATAACAACAAAATGGCTCTGAGCACTATGGGACTTAACTTCTTAGGTCATCAGTCCCCTAGAACTTAGAACTACTTAAACCTAGCTAACCTAAGGACATCACACACATCCTTGCCCGAGGCAGGATTCGAACCTTCGACCGTAGCGGTCGCGCGGTTCCAGACTGTAGCACCTAGCACCGCTCGGCCACCCCGGCCGGCGGATAACAACATTGCTCGACTACAGTGGCCAACAAATGGTTCAAAGGGCTCTGAGCACTATGGGACTAAACATCTGAGGTCATCCGTCCCCTAGAACTTAGAACCATTTAAACCTAACTAACCTAAAGACATCACACACATCCATGCCCAAAGCAGGATTCGAACCTGCGACCGTAGCGGTCGCGCAGTTCCAGACTGAAGGGCCTAGAACCGCTCGGCCACACCGGCCAGCAGTGGTCAACATGCTCTCCAGACATGAACCCTATCGAACATGCCTGGGATAGATTGAAAAGGGCTGTTTATGGATGATGTGACTCACTGTTGAGGAGTAGGACAATCTGGACCAACAGCACCTTGATGAACTTGTGGATAGTATGCCACAATGAATACAGGCAAGAATCAATTCAAGACAATGTGCTACTGGGTATTAGAGATACTAGTGTGTATAGCAATCTGGACCATCACCACTGAAGGTCTCGCGTTATGGTGGTACAACATGCAATGTGTGGTTTTCATAAGAAATAAAAAGGGCGGAAATGATGTTTATGTTCATCCCTATTCCGGTTTTCTGTACAGGTTCCAGAACTCTCTGAACTGAGGTGATGCAAAACTTGTTTTGATGTATGTATATGGCTTCAAAACATTGGTGTTGAAATATTTTTACAAGGTTGTAGAGTCTGAAGCTTTTACCTTTTATATTGTCTTCATTAGGATCGATTCACACTTGATAGAATGGAATGAGATGGGATGGAAAGCCAACACATTCCACAATGCATTTAAAATGATGGCATTCGCATAGGCCTTCATCAGAACAGAACAGGATATCTAGGCCAAAGTTTCTTGGGCAGAAGATTTTGAGATTAACACTGGAGGTGTAACTGATGTCATCTATCAACTTTGCAAATTAACGTATTTTCGCTAAAAGAACAAGCACCATGCATATAATAATACATACCTGTATGATGGCAAATAATGATACCTTCATTGTAGATGCACACTACACTTGAACTCTTGCAGAAACCAAATGAAGCTGCAAGCAACAAGGGTAACAGACAGTGGGCACTGCATGTATAGTGTGCAACAAGTGGAGAATTAGGGTGGGGTGGAGGCAGTGCTTGCTCAGAGAGCCAAAATCGTTAAGGCGACTGCTCATGTAAAGCAGGAAATCTGGGACTGAGTTTCAGTCTGGCTCAGGTTTTCACTTGTCTCCATTGGTTTTATTGCAATGCCAGATTGTGGCTGAGGTCTGAACCTCTCTTACAACATGTATATATCTGGCTGCTGAATCAAAAATACCACATACAATAACATTGAAGAGTGTTCACACTAGGCAGAACGTCAACTCTCCATCATTTCACTTATTCCAGTACCACAAGGATGTACCCAGGTTTGTGTCAAATGAGGGTCCAATGTCTTATCGAGGGCAATAAAAAGACTCATGCTTTTGGTTTATTCTGAAAATTTTCGTAAAGAATGATAAAAATTTTATTCGAAAATGATCTTAGAGTTTTCATCAAACAGAGATATAATCTTTTTATTTAGGGTGCCATATTTTGGTAAACCACTAAGAAGCAGTCATGTTCCAGTCTCACTTCACCCTCAAACGTCATTTTAAACTTTTCTTCTTCCAGTCTAGATTTGAGTTGCGGAAGTGATCAGAAACGCACAAGCGCTAATTTTTTGGAAAATTGTGATTATTACCGACAGCGCTTTTGGAATAAAGAGATCTCCGTTCGACAGAGGAGCTAGAATAACTTTTGGTGGTGAAAATACAAAGGATCTGGAATTATTCAGCCTTACACTTTAAGAATGCATCTGTCATTTCTTAGAAGCTAAGAAAGATCATTGTCTGCGTTAAAGAATGTCCTGGGAGCAAATGCATGAGCCTAATTGAGGGGAATTTGGATTATTGGTTATCATACTGCTTTAGTGCCATGAGTCTCTGAAGAGATGTTTGGTTTGCCTTTGATGTAGCTCTTTCCATTGAGCAGAGGAGCTAGATCTTTCAGGATATTGGAATTTTTCAGGATATTGGAATCTGTGAGGAAAGAAAGGTATTCAGAAGCAACTGGCTGTGGCCTAAATCCTAGTATTTGCCTAAACTAAATATGGTAACAACAGAAAACCATTTTCTAGTCTGCTGGCAGACGGATTCATATCATCTCACCTCTCGACTTCATGGATTGCTAGCTCAGCAGCTCAACATGCGGAGCTACCTCAAGTCAATAAAGAATTTGAAAAAAGTGGTTATTGTACAAATTTTTAAAACAAAATAGAATGTACCATAACAAAAGATGCAAAATTTTCATATAATTGTGCATATAGATAGGTAATTAGGATAGGTAATTAGGCTAACATAGTAGTACATACATATTTTTAACTTAACATAAAGTGAGTGGACGAATCAGAAACGCGTTTCCTCATCTCTCTTGTCACAAACTTATCCATACTTAGAAACACAACACAAAAACAATAGACCATAGCACTTACATTAAATTTAACTGCAATTAAAAGTATTGAACTGATTAACAATACAATAGGTGAGCTGAAGTAAAGCCTTGGCGAAAATAGGGATGGGTGATAGCTGAGAGTGCTATGGATGCATAGATAGTTCAAATCTGTCTTTGACCTTGCTGATTATTAATAGCACATATCCCTTTTTCGTGTTATGATTGAAAATAAAAATGTCTTTTAATTCCACTACGTGGCAACTAAGCTGTACATAACTTCATTTGGATGATGGGAGGAGGGGGGGGGGGTATCAGGACTCATTGGACCCCCTCTTTGGTTATGCCCTTGAGTACCAAATGGTGAAAGTGACATCATGAGATACCATTCATGGCACAAACAGTGGGAATATAGCATCAGAATTAAAACTAGCAATAATAAAATTTGTCAGTGATTACAGCAAAGTTCATAACAGATACCGTTGATAACGTTTTTGTGATAAACTATTGAGAAGTGAGACAACAGGAAAGTCTCTTCAAAACATTTTAAAACACAGACCTTTGTTTTCCAGCGAAATTATATGCACACGAACAAATCAGCAATATATCTGAGGTGATACACAGAGTCTGTTTACCTCATCCATCGCGTTTTCTTCTCTAAGTACTGAATAATGTCCACAACTGCTCTTTTTTCTGCTTCAGTAGATCTACATTTTCAGTCCTAACAAAATGTTATTTAATGACAACTATTTTCTCAATTAATTTTCTTATTCATACACAGTACAGACTTTTTCTCTGTCCACTTATTGTAAAACACAAATCATTTTCACTTCCAGTTATCTAACCTCTCTTGTGGAAGAGCGTTCAGTGGAAGCAATATGTTACTCGTAATGGAGCATTTTCAGTACGTGCCGAAAACAAAACAAAATTATCAAACAAAGACTAAGAAGATGGACAAGCACGATATATACTACTAAAACGCGAGTAAGTGCATAAAAGAAAGTTAACTTCTGATATTAAAAGATGACGACCTAGTTCCCCCCACCAAAGTGAATGTCAAAACTTCCTTCCCGAGATACCTTGGCTTTGATATGCCATTCTTTGCCATCCTATTCCGTTCTGTTGATGGCCTGCGTGAATACCGCCATTTGGAATGCATTGTGGAATTATCGAATCACTTCACTCAAACAGTGGAATCTGAATTTCAGAAGGTTAATGAAAATGAAATAAGCAAGAGAATCCTCACATTAAAGACCAATTTACAGATGTATCGAATGTTGTGGTAAATCCCATAGTTAAAAAATACATAAAAGAAAGAGTTAAACCACTACCTTACCTCATAAACTGTAGTGGTAGAGAAAACACTTGTCCTAGGAGTGCAAAAATAAGCATTGATAATCCAGTGTATAAGCAGGGTAAGTGCAAGAGAGGCTTCAAACAACCATCCAGTACCATGGATCCCCCCTTTTAGAAACGTTTTTGTAGTGGTTATCCTTTGCAGCTCTCTGCTCACTTTACAAAAAAAAACAAATCGCTAACAGAAAAACAGAATGACATTAGGAAAGATGGCTGTTCAAATACTGCAAATACTCACATCTAGTAAGCTAGCTGATGACACCTCCCTCTTATTTAATGACAAAGACATCGAGCCATCATAATCTGTTGCAACTGAGGGAAAGACGTAAATGAAAACGTATTTTCGACACCAAGGTTTAAACACTAACATCAGGAAAATAAAGCAACTAACATTTAAAACAACCATCTCTTATGAAGTGGAAATAATATTTGTGGTATTACGTCAATAGTTGCAAACAACATTAAGTTTTCTGGTGTCCACCTGATCAAAAATCTTCGATGAGCGGATCACATTGATTCCGTGTGCGAGAAAGTCAGCAGTACCTAGTATCTGACAACCCAGCTGGCAAAAATAGTTCCAAACCCAAATCTTAAAAATTCCATGCTACAGCACAATTTATCCTTTTCTTAATAATGGGACTAAACTGTGGAGCTATGCAGCAAATCTACACTTGAATAGAACGTTGAGGTTACAGAGTAGAGTAATTACATTAACACATGGACTGAGTCTCAGGGAGTCCAGTCATGAATCCAGAGTACATAAAAATTTTTAATAATATATTCCTTATATTTGTATAAACTTAGTATAGTTTGTGAGCAACACGAACAAAGTAAGCAAGTGAAGTAATACACATAGTATGAGACGAGAAGCAAGGGTAACTTCTTAAAGCAATGACAAAATTAAAAATAACTGACAACAGATAGGGTTCAACAAGCTGCCAAGTACTTTGAAAAACTTCTGAAGGAAAACTGTTCCATGGAGGGTTCACAGCATTCCTAGTAAATAATTGTTTGTATTCACTCCGTGGCCTCTAAGGTGCGTGGGTTCTGCTGCAAAACGTAGTATATTATGAATATTAAGACTATTGTATGTACCATTGCTATATGTAAGTATTATTTATTATTCAATCTCTAAATCACGTGTGCAAAAGTCATTAGCTTGACGGCTACATGCAAAGAATGTACAAAATTTAGAAAGAATATTTTGACGTTCCGTTCGTTAAGTAGGAATCGACCTTAAAACTTTCGACTGTATCGATGCGTATCGATTATGTGGCAAGTAGTTTGCGCGTTTGCGGTGTCGTCAGTTAACTACTTTGCCGCCAAAGTGTTTAATAATAAATATTACGTCAGACAACGAGGATTTGTGACACCCGGTTTATGGAGTGGGTGTGGTTATTTAAGCAGTGACAGGTGCATTGTGTTCTTCAGTTTCCACTTGCATTTGTTGATCTGACGGAGTTGCATTTAATTGCTTTTTGACAGTTCTTCCGTCAGCGGGCAGAATGGTTGCACCAAGTAAAGAGCAGCCCGCAGATGCCCCAAAACGAATAGGGGGAGTGAACATAATGCATGTTATGTATAGTTTTGTAAAAAAGTTAGGGACAGTTGCGTTGGTGTATGCGCTTGGGTACATGGAATTCAGTATAGCGTGGCTGATAGGACCAATCGTATTATCTGTCATAAGAGATGAGTGGAAAAAAGAGAAAGAGCTCCAACGAAACATTGCCAAAGCATCAGCATTGTGCCAGGAAAAAGAAGTAATTCTGGCAAGAGTCGACGAACTACCAAGCTGGGTAAGTTTATTAAGTGTTAATCCCAGACATTCCGTAAATTATTTTTGATGTAACTGTTTGTGTCGGATATAGTTTGTATTCAGTGTGTTCCGTCACTGGCATGAAACCGGGATGTTAGCGCAATCGTTGCATTGTCATTCTTAAACTAAATATATCCGTGGAATCAACATGATTGAGAGAATAGTGTAAGTACAAATATCCAAATATTTTCTTCTGTGTTTCGAACTACACACAGCTGGAAGCCTTATAAATTAATGTTGCTTAAACTCAAAAATATGGACGATATTTATGCCACATCTATTAGAACTAATCGTTGCATTTTCGAAGAACGGAAATAATCATATTGGGGTTGAAGCTCTATCTTTCCCGCGTTTGCTTTAACAATAAATATGTTTTTGGATAGGATCCGCCTTTTACAAAACATAACTTTGTGTTTTAATCCAAACATGTTTCACTGCAGTTGCAGCATCTTCAGTGGGTTTTTATTTTGTGGCTTTTTACCACATGGCGTGGTTTTCCTGATGTATAATGTTTCTACAGGGACTCTTTTGTTTCACAGTTTGTATGTGGTTGCAGATACAAACTGTGAAGGAAAAAAAAAGTCGCTGTGGAAACGCAATACATCAGGAAAACCACAAAATAAAAGCCCACTGAAGATGCTGTAACTGTAGTGAAACATGTTTGTGTTAAAGAACACAATTGTGTTTTGCTAAAAGCGAATCCTATCCAAAAACACATGTATTAAAAAGGAAAAATTATTCCCTCTATATCATAGTTGTACAACATGCCACGAAATTGTTGTTAAACACTGTTCTCTGCGGTACAGTTCGAGAATTAGTATATAGAACCCAAGTTACAGTTGCACATAGCCATTTGCAAATACGCTTGTAAATGCTGGTCAAAATTTCTTTGTGACACTATTATACCCCCCTCTCCTGACTGCTGTCAATAACATATCAAAATCCCACTTTGCACTTGCTGATGGTTGTGAAATTCCAAAAATCATTTTCGTTAAGCACTGTGAAAATAGTATCTGCATTGACTTCTAATGAGTAAACAGACAATTACTCTTGTTATTCAAAAAAATCTTCCACATCTATGATAATGAAGTATGTGTATGGTGCTTACTTTGTGTGCAGCTTGCTACAGTTCTGACTTTGATGAAGAAAGTTGTACATTATTTGCATTATATGCAGATGCAGTATTAGAATATTTATTCCCTCATTATAGAGTTTCTCAATTGAAATTATTAAAAAAAACACCTTTTTAGTGTATTATTTGCATTCACATTGTTTGTTTTTGTTTAAACTGTGTTTATAATGTTTATTGAACTTTGGACTAGGTTTGATGTCCTTTGCATCCCAAGCTTGTGGCCCCATCTGCAATGACTTAATCATCAACAGGATATTACATGATAATCTCTCCAGGTCTTGGTGGAGGTTTCTTGGTTCCAAAAGTGTGAGATTCTGGATTGTACTTCTGTCAGGTTTCACACACAATGACATTTAATCTTGGAAGACAATTTTACTTGTGTTTTGGTCTTCAGTCCAGAGACTGGTTTGATTCAGCTCGCCATGCTACTCTATCCTGTGCAAGCTTCTTCAGCTTCCAGTACCTACTGCAACCTACATCGTTCTGAATCTGCTTAGTGTATTCATCTCTTGGTCTGCCTCTACGATTTTTACCCTCCACACTGCCCTCCAATACTTAATTGGTGATCACTTGATGCCTCGGAACACGTCCTACCAACCGATCCCTTCTTCTAGTCAAGTTGTGCCACAAACTCCTCTTCTCCCTGATTCTATTCAGTACCTCCTCATTAGTTATGTGGTCTACCCATCTAATCTTCAGCATTCTTCTGTAGCAACACATTTCGAAAGGTTCTATTCTCTTCTTGTCTAAACTATTTATCGTCCACATTTCACTTCCATACATGGCTACACTCCAGACAAATACTTACAGAAACGGCTTCCTGACACTTAAATCGATACTTGATGTTAACAGAATTCTCTTCTTCAGATATGCTTTCCTTGCCATCGCCTGTCAATCTAATTCCCTCAGCATCACCTGATTTAATTAGACTACATTCCATTATCCTCGTTTTGCTTCTGAATACTCTGTCCATTCCGTTCAACTGCTCTTCCAAGTCCTGTGCTGTCTCTGACAGAATTATAATGCCATCGGCGAACCTGAAAGTTTTTATTTCTTCTCCATGGATTTTAATTCCTACTCCGAATTTTTCTTTTATTTCCTTTACTGCTAGCTCAATATACAGATTGAATAACATCAGGGAGAGGCTACAACCCAGTCTCACTCCCTTCCCAACCACTGCTTTCCTTCATGCCCCTCGACTCTTATAACTGCTATTTGGTTTCTGTACAAATTGTAGATAGCCTTTCGTTCCCTATGTTTTACCCCTGCCAACTTCAGAATTTGAGAGTATTCTAGTCAACATTCTCTAAGTCTACAAATGCTAGAAACATAGGTTTGCCATTCCTTAATCTATCTTCTAAGATAAGTCGTTGGGTCACTATTGCCTCACATGTTCCAACATTTCTACAGAATCCAAACTGATCTTCCCCGAGGTTGGCTTCTACGTTTTTCCATTCATCTGCAAAGAATTTGTGTTAGTATTTTGCAGCCGTGACTTATTAAACTGATAGTTTGGTAATTTTCACATCTGTCAACGCCTGCTTTCCTTGGGATTGGAATTATTATATTCTTCTTGAAGTGTGAGGGTATTTCGCCTGTCTTATAGATCTTGCTCACCAGATGGTACGAGTTTTGTCAGGGCTGGCTCTCCCAAGGCTATCAGTAGTTCTAATGGAATGTTGTCTACTCCCAGGGCCTTGTTTCGACTTTAGTCTTTCAGTGCTGTGTCAAACTCTTCGCGCAGTATCATATCTCCCATTTCATCTTCATCTACATGCTTATCCATTTCCATAATATTGTCCTCAATTACATCACCCTTGTATAGACCCTCTATGTACTCCTTCTACCTTTCTGCTTTCCCTTCTTTGCTTAGAACTTGGTTTCCATCTGAGCTCTTGATATTCATACAAGTGGTTCTCTCTTCTCCAAAGGCCTCCTTAATTTTCCTGTAGGCAGTATCTATCTTACCCCTTGTGAGATAAGCCTCTACATCCTTACATTTGTCCTCTAGTCATCCCTGCTTAGCCATTTTGCACTTCCTGTCGATCTCATTTTTGAGACGTTTGTATTCCTTTTTGCCTGCTTCATTTACTGAGTTTTATATTTTCTCCTTTCATCAGTTAAATTCAGTATTTCTTCAGTTACCCAAGGATTTCTACTAGCCCTCATCTTTTTGCCTACTGGATCCTCTGCTGCCTTCACTATTTCATCTCTCAAAGCTACCCATTCTTCATCTACTGTATTTCTTTCCCCCATTCTTGTCAATCTTTCCCCAATGCTCTCCCTGAAACTGTCCACGACCTCTGGTTCTGTCAGTTTATCCAGGTCCCATCTCCTTAAATTCCTACCTTTTTGCAGTTTCTTCAGTTTTACTCTACAGTTCATATCCAATACATTGTGATCAGAGTCCACATCTACCCCTAGAAATGTCTTACAATTTAAAACTTGGTTCCTAAATCTCTGTCTTACCATTATATAATCTATCTGAAACCTTCCAGTATCTCCAGGCCTCTTCCATGTGTACAACCTTCTTTCATGATTCTTGAACCAAGTGTTAGCTATGATTCAGTTATGCTCTGTGCAAAATTCTACCAGGTGGCTTTCTCTTTCATTCCTTGGCCCCATTCCATATTCACATACTATGTTTCCTTCTCTTCCTTTTTCTACTGTCGAATTCCAGTCACCAATGATAATTAAATTTTCCTCTCATTTCACTATCTGAATAATTTCTTTTATCTCATCATACATTTCATCAATCTGTTCGTCATCTGTGGAGCTAGTTGGCATATAAACTTTTACTACTGTGGTAGGCGTGGGCTTCGCGTCTATCTTGGCCACAATAATGCATTCACTATTCAGTTTGTAGTAGCTTACCCAGACTCCTACTTTTTTTATCCATCATTAAACCTACTCCTGCATTACTCCTATTTGATTTTGTATTTATAACCCTGTATTCACCTGACCAGAAGTCTTGTTCCTCCAGCCACCGAACTTCACTAATTCCCACTATATCTAGCTTTAACCTATCAATTTCCCTTTTTAAATTTTCTAACCTAGCTGTCCAATTAAGTGATCTGACATTCCTCACTTGGATCTGTAGAACGCTAGTTTTCTTTCTCCTGATAACAACCACCTCCTCAGTAGTCCCCACCCGGAGATCCAAATGGGGGGACTATTTTACCTCCAGAATATTTTACCCAAAAGGACGCCATCATCATGTAACCATACAGTAGAGTTGCATGCCCTTGGGAAAAATGACCGATGTAGGCTCCATTTGCTTTCAGCCGTTCGCAGTACCAGCACAGCAAGGCTGTTTTGGTGAACGTTACAAGGCCATAACAGTCAATCATCCAGACTGTTGCCCCTGCAACTGCTGCCCCTCTTCAGGAACCATACGTTTGTCTGACCTCTTAACAGATACCCCTCCGTTGTGATGGCACCTACGGTACGGCTCTCTGTATTGCTGAGGCACGGAAGCCTCCCCACCAACAGAAAGGTTCATGGCGGGGGGGGGGGCAATTTTACTTAAATATAGCAAAAAATAAATAATAATCTGACTTATTGTGGTAATGTGCAATGTTTGCCATGTGTATGTTAAATTAAATTGTTCAATTTATTTATTTATTTATTATTTTTTCCTTCCAGGTCTTCTTCCCCGATGTGGAAAGAGTTGAATGGGTTAATAAGGTAAGGCAATTTTCCATGTGGTCTTTCTAATTTTTATTTGTTTGTCCTTCCAAAAGATATTTCCAGATTGTGGGCTACAATGCAAATACTGCTGCACTGTCAGTTACTATTTGTGTTTAATGGTAAGATGGCAATCTGTATTTGTCGTTTTAACTAAGCAAAGTACAGCAAGTGCTTGGAAGTATTGCAGTTATTAAAATGCTGTATGGGGTTAAGTTTTGTTTAGCCTACTGTTATGTGTTGCTTGTCCAAAGAGTATAACAATGGAAGTTTTACTTCTTGTTGACTGTTTTGTTTGCTCTGGAAACTCAAATAGCATCATTCCGATACCTTGAAAAAAAATGTGACATTCAGTAGTATGCTGAAGTAGGCATATGCTATGCTTCATATGGTCATAGCAATATTTTTCTTATACTTTAGCACATTTTATACAGTTCTAAACATGATATATGCAGTAAGATATTTGGGATAGATGTAAAAGTTTTATCAGAAGTAAAGGCTGCAGGGAAATGGAAACGATTGCTAAAATTACAATTTTCACAGACAGTAGTTGAGCAAAAAATTAGCCTCCACAATGGATAGTTCAGAAAAAATCCATAATGGAAGTACATATGAACCTGCATTTTCACTTAAACACGAGTCTTGCTTAAGTAGCATTTGGAGTGCAACAGCAGCTGCAAAATGACAACCTTAACATATTATGTTCACACGTCTGTTTTATTGCCATATCACTGTACTAGAGATGCACCAGTGTATGTGTGATACTCTGTATTCAAAGGAGGAGAAGGATAAGGAGGTGTGTCTGTCAAGGTGAAAAGGTGCATAAAACAGCAATGTCCATCAGAAAAGAAGTTAGTTTTGTATCACAGTGAGAAGTTGCGCATATCGTTGACATTCAACATGCTATGGGATGTGTCTTTGTTGAGTTAAAGCTAAGAGTTCATTTACAGATCTTATATTTGGTTTTTGTAAAATAAACCTTATAGTGAATCCAAATCTAAAAGATTAACTTGAAATAAAAGAATTTAAAGCAATATTCAAGAAAATTGCAATTGACCTGTTTTGCACTAAAAGAGTCTTTTTAACCTGAACAAAATGAGTTTATTTTGAAAACAATTGTGTAACCATACAATCTTTTTTGTCTATTCTGGAATTGTTGCCACATTAAAGACTGCTAAAATAAAAATTTAAAAAAATAAAACTCTCATTTATAGAGAAGATCTTTCAGGAGGAGACAAATAAAATTTTATAATTACCATTAACCAAGTCTAAGGGCACCATCTACCATTACTATTTGAAATGGAAATATCAGCACTATTTTTGTTTCAAAGTGCACTGATCAAATGTTTGTTGTAACAATAAAGATGATCTATATGTTACACGTTTTCAAAACTTTACCCAAATGGAACTCAAATGACAACATTCCCATCAAGAGATTATCATGACAGTTCAACATTAACATGGTGATTGAGGCAAATAGATATGCATGGAAAAATATCAGTCTGAAATATTTTAATGCTGTTTGTAGCAAACTGCTGCCTTACACTGTCAGTTCCAGAAAATGGATATTGACATTACTACTCCAACTGAAAGGATAGTTAGCATGGCACAAAACATTGATGTCATTGAATTTCATAAATAGGGAACGTTAAAGCCCTTAAGGCTGAACTGGATAGTACTAGGGAGGAACTGATGAGGTTAAGGGAGTAGAAGGGTAACGACAGGTGGGAAGTGGTGGCAAGGAGCAGGGGCCACAGAAATAGAGCAGTATCTGACAGTTTCATCAGTGGCACATACAATAGATTTGTCTTGCTACCTCATTTAACTAAGGAAGAGGCTCAAGTAGTTGTAATTGTAGTTAGCACCCAATAGACTTTCAAAAGGAAACCAGTTGTTTCAAAAAGAAGAAAAAGAAATATAAAGTAGGAGGAAAGTTCTGTTGTTAGGTAGTATCCATGGAAGAGGTGTAGGCCAGATATTGAAGGAAAAATTAGGTGACAGGTAGCAGGTCCTATTTTCAAGCCCAGTGCTGTCTTAGCCAGGTGACAGATTAGATTAGATTAATACTTGTTCCATAGCTCATGAATACGACACTTTCGTAATGATGTGGAATGTGTCAGGTTAATAAAAGATGTCTGTACAAGATATTACATTACACAAAATATTGCATGGCACTAATGTTTAAGTTGTTGTTTTTTTTTTCCTTAATTTATATCTAAAAATTCAGCCAATGAGTAGAGGGAGTTGTCATCTAGAAATTCTTTAAATTTATTTTTAAATGTTATTTGGCTATCTGTCAGGCTTTTGATGCCGTTTTGTAGGTGACCAAAGACTTTTGTGGCAGCATAATTTACCCCTTTCTGTGCCAAAGTCAGATTTAACCCTGCATAATGAAGATCATCCTTTCTCCTGGTGTTATAGCTATGCATACTGCTATTACTTTCCAACTGAGTTGGATTAACAACAACAAATTCCATAAGTGAATGTATACACTGTGAGGATCCCAAGATCCTTAAATAGTATCATTGTGCAGGTGTATTACAAAGCAAGGTCATGTTGTGGTAGTGGGTGGAGAGGGAAACAGTATTGATAGGGAGCAGGGCTACAATACTGAGTGTGATTTGGTAAAAACAGCATCTGCAATGAACCATACAAATGTTGGCTTGGTTCCTGCTTTCATGTGGCATTGATAGCCCCAGTTCAACAGGTGTGTCAGGAGGGTCAATATGGAGCTATATCAGCTGCCTGGCATAGCTACTTTCTCAAGCATAGGTTTGGTTCCTGTTAATGGTATTGGTACGTGGGACTTTGCAAGATATGGTCTGCATCTCAGTAGGAAAGGGAAGGGTAAATTGGCTGATATGATAGCAAAATCTTTAAGGGGGCCACTGAAACTGATGGGAGTACCTCTTTTTTGTGCTAAGATTAGTTCCAATCATCAAACATTGATTGAAATTAAGTTTAATTAGAAGCTCAGACAGGCAGGTACTAGAGATGTTAAAATATCACAAGATTCTCATAAAAACACAGTGGAAAATGTTAGCATATTGCATCAGAATATCAGGGGATCGAAAAACAAAGAAGATGAGCTTCTTGTTTGTTTAGAAGATTTAGAAATTGAGCGTGGAATAGATGTACTGTGCCTCTGTGAACGTCATATAATCACAGGTATGGAAATGGTAAATGTAGGTGGATATAAGCTTTCAGTACATGTAAGTAGAGACACTATGGAGAGAGGAGTTGACATATATGTTCAAATTTGTCGTACTGTGAAAACTTTAGGCACTGAAAAAAGTTTGTGTAGAGGAGCATTCGCATGTCAGTTTAAGCTAAATAATGGTACTTTTATAATTTTAGCCATGTATAGGTCCCCATAGGGAAATTTTCAGCTATTTTTGAAAAATTTGAATTCTTTGTTGTGCCGTCTGTTAGACAGAAGGAAGCAAATTATTGTTTGTAGGTATTTCAATGTAGATTGTCTGATAGAAAGCTTGACCTTGAAGTTATACTTGGTTCTTTCAATTTGACGTCAGTTGTTGATTTTTCTACGCAGGTGGTACAGGAAAGCAGCACACTGATAGATAATGTTTTTATAGACCAAATTTAATCAAATAAAAGCTTTTCCCATTAAGAATGATCTGTCTGATCATGATGCACAGCTAGTTACAGTATATGACACACCTCCATACAGTAATGTAAAACAGTCTTCCAAAATAGTGCATTCGGTTAGTGATTTAGCAGTTGAAAATTTTAGGTAAAGCCTGCATCAGCTAGACTGGGGTAAAGTGTATAGGGAACCTGATGCTAATTTAAAATCTAACCTATTTCATGATACCTTTGTGAGTGAATTTGAAAACTGTTTCCCCAAGAAAATGGTCAAATATAATTGTCAGAAACCATCTACAAAGCCATGGCTTACTAAAAGGATAAAAAATATCTTGTAAACAGAAAATGAAAATGTATCTTACAGCTAGGAGAATTAATGATCGAGAAACAGTGAAACCTTTTAAAAACTACTAAACTGTATTAAGAAAAGTTATTAAAAAGTCCAGAAGTATGTGCATTATGTCTGAAATTAGCACATCTGACAATAAAATTGAAACCATTTGGAATATTTTTAAAATGGAAACATGGCAACCGAGAGCACAGGAAGACTGTATTTCTGTCAGGCTCGATAAGAAGTTTGTTGTAAAGAAGTCAGAACTAGAGAACGTCTTTAATAATCATTTTTAAGTGTTGTAGAGAAAACAGGATCCAGCTATTCATTAGAAAATGCAAGGCAGTATATTGAAGAGGCAATACCTATGCAATTTGATAAAATTGAAATTCAACCCACCTCTTCTACGGAAGTTAGGAACATAATACTTTCATTCAAAAGTAAAAGCTCACATGGAATTGATGAAATTTCGAACAGAGTACTAAAAGGGTGTTCCCAACAGATAAGTAGGATTCTCAGCTATGTATGTAGTAGCTCACTGAAACAGGGTATTTTTCCAGATCGACTGAAATATGCTATTGTTAAACCATTGCATAAAGAAGAGGATAGGTCTGATGCTAACAGCTACCACCCAATCTCACTTCTGACAGCTTTATCCAAAAGTCTTAAAAAGGTGATGTATTCAAGAGTAGCATCACATATTTGTAAAAATGAAGTACTAACAAAATGTCAATTTGATTTTCAGAAAGCATGTTATATATCCTTTCACTGATCAAATGTTAAATGCATTGAATAACCAAACATCACCCATTGGGATATTTTGTGATCTCCCAAAAGCTTTTGATTGTGTGAGTCATGAAAATCTTCTAGATAAGCTCAAGTATTGTGGTATGAGTTGGGCAGTACACAAATGGTTTAATTCATATTTCACTGGAAGACTGCAGAAGGTTGAAATTTATGGTACAGATGGTCTATAAAAATCAGCAGAGTCCTCTAACTGGGAGGTATCAAGAATGATGTCCCACAGGGTTTTGCTCTTGGTTCCCTTATTGTTCTTAATATATATTAATGACTTGCCACTCTATATTCATAAAGATGCGAAGCTAGTTCTTTTTGCTGATGATACAAGTATAGTAATCACACCCAACAAACAAGAATCAGCCAAGGAAATTATAAATAATGTCTTTCATAAAATTATTAAGTGGTTCTCTGCAAATGGGCTTTCACTAAATTTTGAGAATACACAGTACATACAATCCTCTACAGTAAATGGCATAGCACAGTTGATAAATACAGACATTGATCAGAAGTCTGTTGCTAAGGCAGAATATTCAAAATTTCTGGGTGTATGCACTGATGAGAAATTTAATTGTAAAAACACATCAATGATTTGCTGAAACAGTTATGTTCCTCTTCTTATGCTATTAGGGTTATTGCAAATTTTGGTGATAAACATATCAGTAAATTACCCTGCTATGCCAATTTTTCATTCACTGTTTTCATAAGGCACCAATTTTAGGGTAATTCGTCTTTTAAGAGAAGTATTCATAGCACAGAAATGTGTAATCACAATAATAGCTGGAGCCCACCCAAGATCACCTTGCAGGAACTAAGTATATTCACAGTACCTTCGCAATACATATATTCACTTATGAAATTTGTTATTGATAACCCATCCCAATTCAAAAATGATGGCAAAGTGCATAGCTACAACACTACAAGAAAGGATAGTCTTCACTATTCTGGGTTAAATCCGACTTTGGCACAGAAAATGCTGCCACAAAAATCTTTGGTCATTTTCCAAATAGCCATCCAACAGTTAAAAACAAATTAAAAGAATGTCTGAATAACAGCTCCTATTGCTCAATAGATGAATTTTTAGATATAAAGTAGTAAAAAAAGAATTAATTATTTTATATAAAGAAAACTTATGTTAAAGTGACGTTTTCCACATCATTACAAAATGTCATATTCATGGTCTATAGAACAAGTATTTATGTATGTAGGAAGGAATAAATCAAAGTAGTACACTGTGCGATGAAGCTGACAACAAAGATTTTGGTAGATATTCTTCAATGGAAATATTTGTAGACAATTATCTACATATGTAAAGAAGCACGATAGTGAAGGGATGGTGAAGAAAGATCTACAGTTGATAGTGATCACCCCTCCATCAAAAAGAGAGAGAGAGGGGGAAAGAGAGAGGAGATCTAATTTAACCCAGTATGTTTTTGTGTAACAGTATTTCAGTTTCACAAAGTTTTTTTGTTGACTGTATCATTGTGAAACACATGTATGCATATTCTGAGAGTTACCTGTATATTTGTCATCGGGAAATAGGGCAATCCTCATTGAGGGATTCTCATAGAAACTGGGCAGTGCTTGGTAAAAATTGTTAACCAGGTACCAAGAGCTACAAAGCACATTTAAGTAAAGACATCATGAATAAACTGCTCAAGCAAGTGATCATGTCGCATCTCACAGAGGAACTGAAATCATCTAACTCAGGTGTGGGAATGTAGAGCAATTGTGCTTAAAGTTGAGGTGCATGAATGATCACGATTTCAAATTGATGTGTCCACTGCTGGCAGGCACAAGTAAACAGCCCAGGTGTAGGGAACAAGCAAAAGTTTGTCGAACACAATTTCCACAAAAATATTCTCCACAGCGAACCAAAAGAAAGGATGGTTCTTCAATAAGTGAAACAGAATGAATATTAGTCTTTCAGTAAGTGAAACTTAAAAAAAAACACGTGTAAATAACGGAACCACTTAGACTCCTAGAATCACAAAGTAAATAATAATTTCCATGATCATGAAAGAGCTATGGTACACACTCTTCAGTTAACACAATCTTGATGTCATACGAGCTTTATGTTAAAAATAGTGAACTAGGTTTCTGTAGTCGCATGCTCTTTGGTGAGCAGCGTCTTGAAGTCCTAATAAATTTAGATTAAAACAGAAAAAATGGATCTCTCATTTCAGGTTTAGAACCAAAGTCCAAACCCAAGTTTCAGTGAAGGAGATATGGTGTACTTTGCTGAAGAAGTATTGAGAGATCTAAGTCTGACAGGAATAAAAACTTTCTGTCTGACACTATCTTGTTGTCTCGAAGAACAGCAGTGCAGTTTGCAAAGCCTCAACAACCACATCACTGATCACTTAAGAATCCACTCTGGTGTCGAGTGCCAACCTAAGTAGTCACCTCACAGATGGATACTTGCAGGCCTATTTTTGGCATATGACATGGCAGATGCGTGAAGATGTGCAGTTTGTCAGTGACCTCTGTCATTGTGTATGTGACCTGGTGATCTGGCTGGAGTGCTGTTAATGCTCTCTGCTGGTCTGGCTGTGGAGTTACAGTATTGTGAAATTCCATATCGTATACACTGTAGAGGTTGAGCTTGCTGCAACCCACATGACACTGTTGGTGCCTGATGTCTAGGGCGCCACAGCACATATAAAGTATACTTACTTAACAGAATAGTTGCACCATCATTAATTTCATCCCCATCAATGCATTCATTTCAGTGCAGTGCATTTAGTACTTGTCAACACTGATGCAATCTAACAAAATTCCCTGACATTTTATGGAAATTTATCAGATATACCAAACGAACCTCATATGTAATGAATACAGTGTCAAAATTAAAGTAATTGATGCTTGTACAAATGTGTGCAGAGGTTGTTCTCCCCTGTTGCACAGCCTTTTTCAGTTTAGCTATTAGCTTCATTATGAGTCTTCATCAACTTCAATGAATTTTTGTTGGTGATAAACTATCCAATTAAAAAGAATGTTGTACTGGCACAGTATTCCAGTTTCGGTTTGAATGACACACACAACACTATTACTCTGAATAGTTGTATGATCAGAACTATTCCACAGATAAAGTTCATGCTTGTATGATATTGTACACACTGTATACCAACAAAACAAAATTCTGTCGATGCCAATGCCATTTATGTGCCAGGCCAAGATTGTTGCATTTTCCCCTTGTATGTGTGTGTTTAGTTTAAGTCACTATGATAACTGAGTTAGGTTTTGCTAAACTGTAAAAATACTGAATTCAGCTAATTACTCCTGGCCTTGACTTTTAGGATCTCGTGCATGAAGAGAACAAGTTTGGGTTTGCATTGCTAATGTTTGGAGTGTATTCTAGTTGCTATTGAGGAAGCTCTTTTCTTTCCCCATGAGGGTCACTATATGAATGTTCTGTAGAATTCTGCACCAAATGAAGGAGAATGATGCAGGATAGCTGTTACGTGGTTTAATTCTGCTGCCTTTTTTGTGCTGTTTTTCATTTTCTTTAATGGTTTTTGATCAAGGGATCTGAAGTGAATTATGGATAAGAGTGGGGCCAGTTAAATTTAGAATACTTTCTTCTTCCTGAAGTATTCCTGCTTTGGCAGGTCATTTGTCGAATACTCTATAGGACCATATTGGGATTCTATCTGGACATTATAACAATACTGAGTTTCAGAAATCTCAGTTGCTATTCAGCATCACTGGTAGTGGTGTATGTGTAACTTATCTCTCTGCAGTAGTGTGACAGTGGATGGTTCAATGCTTTTCCCCATTTGCTAAATAATGATGAGACCTCAAATTCAGTATTTCAGTTTTTGTATTGACGTTGCCTGTTTTCTGTTTTGGCTCTTGTCTCATCAACATTTGTCTGGTCACATAGATCTGCATACTTTGTTTAGTTACGCTGGAAGAAAAAAGCTAACTTCAGCAGTAGCTTCAAGTAAAGTGGAAACTACACGAAAAAATCATAAAACCTACCTCAAATTTGTAGCACACATGCATGTCCAAAGGAACTGTGCATTGTAATTCGGACTAACACAGGCACTGCCATATTGTATTTATCTGCCGATACGGGGAAAGTGATTTTTGAGTAAAATGTCTCCCCTGTATGTGATTATACACTACTGGCCATTAAAACTGCTACACAAAGAAGAAATGCAGATGATAAACGGGTCTCCATCGGACATATATATTATACTAGAACTGGCATGTGATTACATTTTCATGCAATTTGGGTGCATAGATCCTGAGAAATCAGTACCCAGAACAACCACCTCTGGCCTAATAACGACCTTGATATGCCTGGGCATTGAGTCAAACAGAGCTTGGATAGCGTGTACAGGTACAGCTGCACATGACAGGTACAGCTGCCCATGCAACTTCAACACGATACCACAGTTCATCAAGAGTAGTGACTGGCGTATTGTGATGAGTCAGTTGCTCGGCCACCATTGACCGGACATTTTCAGTTGGTGAAAGTGCTAGCCAGGCAGCAGTCGAACATTTTCGGTATCCAGAAAGGCCCGTACAGGACCTGCAACATGCAGTCGTGCATTATCCTGCTGAAATGTAGGATTTCGCAGGGATCGAATGAAGGGTAGAGCCACGGGTCGTAACACATCTGAAATGTAACGTCCACTGTTCAAAGTGCCGTCAATGAAAACAAGAGGTGACCATGACGTGTAACCAATGGCACCCCATACCATCACGCCGGGTGATACGCCAGTATGGCGATGATGAAAACACGCTTCCAATGTGCGTTCACCACGATGTTGCCAAAAATGGATGCAATCATCATGAAGCTGTAAACAGAACCTGGATTCATCCGAAAAAATGATGTTTTGCCATTCGTGCACCCAGGTTCGTCGTTGTGTACACCATTGCAGGCGCTCCTGTCTGTGATGCAGCATCAAGGGTAACCACAGCCAAAGTCTCTGAGCTGATAGTCCATGCTGCTGCAACCGTCATTGAACTGTTCGTGCAGATGGTTGTTGTCTTACAAACATCCCCATCTGTTGACCCGGGAATCGAGACATGGTTGCACGATCCGTTACAGCCACGCGGGTAAGATGCCTGTCATCTCAGCTGCTAGTTATACGAGGCCGTTGGGATCCAGCACGGCGTTCTGCATTACCCTCCTGAACCCACCGATTCCATATTCTGCTAACAGTCATTGGATCTTGACCAACACGAGCAGCAATGTCGCGATACGATAAACCGCAATCGTGATAGGCTACAATCCGACCTTTATCAAAGTCGGAAACATGATGGTACGCATTTATCCTCCTTACACGAGGCATCACAACAACGTTTAACCAGGCAAAACCAGTCAACTGCTGTTTGTGTATGAGAAATCGGTTGGAAACTTTCCTCATGTCAGCACGTTGTAGGTGTCGCCACCGATGCCAACCTTGTGTGAATGCTCTGAGAAGCTAATCATTTGCATATCACAGCATCTTCTTCCCGTCAGTTAAATTTCGCGTCTGTAGCACATCATCTTCGTGGTGTAGCAATTTTAATGGTCGGTAGTGTACATTACGTATGTACAAGTGCAGGTTAATGACACTTGGTTGTCAACCTGTGAAAGTTTGAGTCTGTCTGTGAGTCATGCTCAGATAGTGAAATGGTAAGGCGACCACTCGCAATAAGCGGGAAATATGAATTGGAGTCCCGGTCTGGCACAAATTTTTATTGTCGTCATTCCATTATACAGCTGATAGTAGTCCATATTTGCAGTTCTTAATACATTTCACGTATTTCATAATTTCTGTAGTCATCACAGTTCCCAAGGAACCTGCATCATAATTCAGAATAACACAGTTACTGCAGTATCACATATTGCTAATGGTTAGTCGCACAATAACACAGTTACTGCAGTATCACATATTGCTAATGGTTAGTCGCACAGAAACACTTGTGATTTGAAGATCTGATCTTTTGAAACTTTATTCCAGATTAAGATAACTACACAGTTTAAACCAAACCATTACTGATTTCAGAATTATTGCAAATCAATCTTCAGGCAGCTGTTACAGACTTGTTTTGCTTTTCTGGTGGGGTCTCATTTTTAGTTATTATTGGTTTATCTATTATACAACAGGGTGAACGTTTTTCACTGCAGAAATGTTGCAGTACTATCTTCTTACTATATACACATTTAGTCCCCTCTCAAACCCTCAGCCCCATCCCCCCTTTCCCTCCCCCACAACCAACCAACCAACCAACCAATCTTACCTTATACAACTTTCAGTTTCAGTTATCAGTATTCTTAATTGAAAGGTAAGACCAGTAGTAGAGCTCTGTGTCCACATCCATATCCAAGACAGTGTGAGAGAATATAAAATGGAGCACGCCTTTAGTTTTGGGTTTCTGAGGATTCCTCTAAAAGGGCATGGCCGACTTTCTTCTCCATCCTTCCCTAATCAGATGGGACTGATGACCTTGCTGTTTAGTACCCTCCCCGAATCAACCAACCATTGATGCTATCAGTACTGTTCAGAGTTGTTACTCAAGTAGTTTTGTGGCGAGCCTATTGGTCCTCACTTGCTGTTCTGATACTTGGTTTTTTTTTAGTAATGCAAATAGTCCAGTTTGATTCCTTTAATTACCAAATTTTTAAACATTTCTGTTTTTCAGGTAATGGGAGACCTACAATATAAAATAATAATGTTATTTTGCAAGGATAACTTTTCCAAAACTTGCCTTTAGTTTTTAATAGTACTTAAAATGATAGAAACAATTTTTTTTTGTACACATCACAATTGAGATGTCCCTTTTGTAGACTGAATTAGTGGTGAATTATTGGTCACATAGAAAAAAGAAATGAATTATTTTATGCTGTGGAGATCACAATGTACTTTTTCACTCAAATAGAAAATTTACAATCATGATGAAATACTTTTATTGCAGATCCTTCGTCAAGTTTGGCCAAATGTAAATCACTATGCTAAAGATATCCTTAAAAACACTATTGAACCAAGCATCAGAGAAAGCTTGGTTGCGTACCACTTAAATGGCTTCCATTTTGAGAAAATGGTATTGGGTAGTATTGTAAGTATATCACAAACCATATTTTATAACTAATTTCTTATTTAATACCCTTGAATATTTTCTTAAATCATTATTTAGTGAGTATGGTCTGCAGAATATGTACAGAGAAACAGAAATGTCTGCAATCCAGTTAAAAAGTCTAGTACATGCTAATTGTAAAATATATTGAACATTTCATTTTATAGCCCCTGAGGATTGGTGGTGTGAAGGTATATGACCAGAATGTTCCACGGGACCAAATTATTTTGGATATGGATGTTTCGTAAGTGCTATTTGCTGTATTATTATTATTGTTGTTGTTGTTGTTGTTGTTGTTACTAACAACTGTATTTTTATGGTGTTGTATGAAAAAAGCAAGATAGCAGAGCAATCTTATGTTTTGGGTTGCAATTGTAATTTTATACAATCAGAGTATTTTCTTTATCTGTTGGAGAAGGAAGCAGAGTTATTCAACCTTTGTGCCCAGTACTGCATCAGCCGGTGCTTCGTACATTACAGGGGGGAATGGTATGCAGAATGTTTCAAAAAGGTTCATCCAGTTTCAAGGACTATATTCTACATGAGTGAAGGTAGAAGCATGGAGTAAATCTTAACTTCATTTACTTTTACATGTATATTCTACAAATTGCTATTAGTTGCATGTTACAGGGTACTTCCTGTTGTAGCACTTATTAAGGCTTCTTCCCGTTCTCCCCCCTGCGGGTTCGGGGGTTAGAATAGGCCCGCGGTATTCCTGCCTGTCGTAAGAGGCGACTAAAAGGAGTCTCACATGTTTTGGCCGTATGTGATGGTCCCCTCTCGGGTTTGACCTCCATCTTTCTAAATTATTCCGAAGAGCGAGCCAATTGGGGAAGGGCGCCTTACATGGTGCACTGTATCTGTCGTGCAATTAGACCTTTAGCCGGCTTTCACGTCGTTGCAATGGTGTCCCGCTCGTTTTCGATCTTTAGGGCGGGGATACGTCCCTGGGTGCGATTACCACGCTGCCCTCTGCAGTGTTTCTTTTAACTGCGACGACGACCTTGGACAGTTTTGCACCTAAGATCCAGCACGGTAGCCAGTCCGTTGTGGTGGGGCCGCCATGTACCCTCTTGGTTGTAGCCCCCTGACAACGCAGGGATCGCTCTACTGATGCCTGCGCCGTTAACTCCCCACGTATGCCAAGGAGTAGATGCCTATCCTCCTGGGGTATCAGGACTCCCGGCAACGGCCATCCTGCCAGGTGGCCTTTGCTGTGGCTGGGTGGCGCCCGTGGGGAGGGCCCTTGGTCGGAGTAGGTGGCATCAGGGCGGATGACCCGCAATGAAGCGTGGTACATCATCTCTCGCTGGCGGCCAGCCGCCAGCAGTCTCTAAGCGTTCTCGGGCTCAATTTAATGCTCAGAAGTACGATCCGAAAACGTTCCCCTCCCTGGCCACGCCGTGGCAAGAGCGTAAGTCCCAGGATGGAGGTAACAGTTATTCGCCCCGATTCTTAGTTTGCATGAGAGCTGATTGGGAGTCTTTTCTCTCCACAAAGCCTCAGTTCTTCGTCGAGCATTTAGAGGACAAGTTTGGGGAGGTGGAGGGCTTGTCTAAAATGCGCTCTGGCTCAGTACTGATACAAACGGCATCCTCCGCCCAGTCACGCAGGTTACTTGCTTGTGACCAGTTGGGGGATGTTAACGTTACTATTACTCCACATAAGAGTTTAAATATGGTCCAGGGTGTTATTTTCCATAGGGACCTCCTTTTGCAGTCTGATGACGAGCTGCGCGCCAACTTAGAACGTAGAGGTGTTCATTTCGTCCGGCGCGTTCATCGGGGTCCGAGGGACAATCGGGTTGCTACCGGTGCCCTCATCTTGGCCTTCGAGGGTAATACATTACCGGAAAAGGTCAAGGTGATGGTCTACCGATGTGACGTCAAGCCCTATATCCCTCCCCCGATGCGGTGCTTCAAGTGCTGGAAGTTCGGCCATATGTCTTCCCGCTGCACTTCCAGCCTCACATGTCGAGATTGCGGACGCCCATCTCATCCCGATACTCCATGTGCCCCGCCTCCCATCTGCGTCAACTGCGGGGAGCACCATTCACCTTGCTCGCCAGACTGCAGAATATTCCAGAAAGAGCGCAAAATCATGGAATATAAGACCCTGGACCGACTGACTTATACTGAGGCCAAACGGAAATACGACCGATTACATCCAGTGCGAATGACAACTTCCTACGCCGCTGCTACAACACCTGTGCTAGCCCCATCACTTTCGCGCCTTCCGGCCGGATCGACGAGTGGTACAACTCCTCCTACCCCCTTGCCAGTGGGGGGCTCTACCCACCGGGTTGCTTCTGTGCCACCTACCTCAGGAGCAACACCATCCCCCCCATCGGGGACGTCGGTCCCCGCTTTTAAGCCGGAGAAGTGTCCAACTTCTTCGGCTTCTCACGCTCGCAAGGGGTCCCTTGGGTCCTTCCCTTCCCAGGTTTCCACCGGCGGCAAGGCTGACGATCGACAGTGGCGTAAGTGCCCACAATCTGCAGGTCGAAGGGCTTCCCGATCCTCCTCAGTCCCGGAGACTGAATCGGTGAAGCCCTCCCAGCCAGTTAAACCCAAGGATCAGCGTGAGAAATCAAAGAAGAGCAGCTCTAAGCCCAAGGAACGCGCGGTGGTAGCCACCCCATCGCTACCTTCTAGCTTTGCGTCTGAGGACGAGGTGGAGATTCTGGCGTCCGCTGAGGACCTCGATCTCGCCGGTCCCTCAGACGCCGTGAATAGCAATAGCACTAGCACGGGTGCTCAATCGGAGGCAGCAGGTGACCCAGCGGCGTAATCTGCCGTCCCAGTCCCGGCACGCCTTTCTCAGCCATGGACAAAACCATCCTCCAGTGGAACTGCAGCGGTTTCTTCCACCATCTAGCTGAGCTCCGCCAACTTATCAGCCTTCACCCTTTCCTCTGCATTGCTCTGCAGGAAACTTGGTTTCCAGCAATGCGCACCCCCGCCCTCCGTGGCTATCGGGGTTATTATAAGAACCGAGCAGCTTATGAAAGGGTGTCTGGTGGCGTCTGCATCTATGTCCTTAACTCTCTTCACAGCGAGTCTGTCCCTCTACAAACAGCTTTAGAGGCTGTCGCTGTTAGGGTGTGGACACCGCAGGCTCTTACCGTCTGCAGTCTTTACCTTCCACCGTAGGGTGATGTCGCGCAGCATGTCCTGGCTGCGCTGATAACCCAATTGCCGCCACCTTTCTTATTACTGGGCGACTTTAACGCCCATAACCCTCTGTGGGGTGGGTCAGTGGCAACAGGTCGAGGCGCCACCGTTGAGCATTTATTGTCGCAGCTCGATTTTGAATGATGGTGCCTCCACACACTTCAGTGTGGCGCATGGCACCTACTCCGCCATTGACCTTTCAATCTGTAGCCCTAGCCTCTTACCATCTGTCCACTGGAGTGTGCATGACGACCTGTGTGGTAGTGACCACTTTCCGATTTTTCTGTCACTACCACAGCGTCACTCTTCTGGGCGCCCTAGCAGATGGGCTATGAATAAGGCTGACTGGGACTTGTTCTCCTCCACTGCCGCTATTGAGCCTCTCTCAACTGATGCCATTGATGCGGTGGTTACATCGGTCACCGCCGGCATCGTCACTGCCGCCGAGTCTGCCATTCCCCGTTCTTCTGGGTCCCCTCGGCGGAGGGCTGTGCCTTGGTGGTCGCCTGAGATCGCTGAAGCGATTAAAGATCGCCGGCGGGCGCTCCAGCGTCACAAGCGACATCCCTCCATGGACCACCTAATCGCCTTCAAACGGCTGCGTGCGCGGGCCCGCCTCCTTATCCGCCAAGGCAAGAAGGAGTGCTGGGAGCGGTATGTGTCCACCATTGGACTCCATGTCACTCCATCGCAGGTCTGGGCCAAGATTCGACGGGTCTTCGGCTATCGGACCCCTGCCAGCGTCCCTGCGCTCTCACTGAATGGAGCAGTTTGTACTGACTCCAACGTCATTGCAAACCGCTTAGCAGAGCATTTTGCTATGAGTTCCACTTCTGCGAATTACCCCCAGGCCTTCCGCTCCATTAAAGAGCGGATGGAACGTCGGAGCCTTTCTTTTCGCACCAACGCTTCTGAACCCTACAACGCTCCATTCAGTGAGTGGGAATTTCAGAGTGCCCTTGCCGCTTGCCCTGATACCGCTCCCGGGCCAGATCGCATCCACTGTCAGATGCTGAAACACCTTTCAGTGGACTGCAAGCGACGCCTCCTCGACCTTTACAACCGTCTCTGGGTCGAGTGTGAGTTTCCGTCGCAATGGCGGGAAAGTATTGTCATCCCCATTTTGAAACCTGGAAAGAACCCTCTGGAGGTGGACAGCTATCGTCCCATTAGTCTCACCAACGTTCTTTGCAAGTTGCTTGAACGGATGGTGAGCCGGCGCTTAAATTGGGTGCTGGAGTCTCGGGGCCTTCTGGCTCCGTCTCAGGGTGGGTTCCGTAAAGGCCGCTCCGCCACCGACAATCTGGTGAGCCTTGAGTCGGCCATCCGTACAGCCTTTGCCCGCCGTCAGCACCTGGTCGCTGTCTTTTTCGACATGCGGAAGGCGTACGATACGACATGGCGTCATCACATCCTTTCTACGCTTCATGGATGGGGTCTTCGGGGCCCTCTGCCGATCTTTATCAGAAATTTTCTGTCGTATCGTACCTTCCGCGTGCAAGTCGCGGCCTCGTATAGTTCCTCCCTCGTCCAGGAGAACGGGGTACCCCAGGGCTCTGTCCTCAGTGTCTGCCTGTTTTTAATTGCAATAAACGGTCTCGCTGCGGCAGTAGGAAATTCTGTCTCCGCTTCCCTGTATGCTGACGACTTCTGTCTTTACTATAGTTCTATTAGCATTGCAGCAGCTGAACGTCAGCTACAGGGCGCAATCCGCAAGGCGCAGTCTTGGGCTGTAGCGCGTGGTTTTCAGTTTTCGGCTGCCAAGACCCGCGTTATGCATTTCTGCTGGCGCCGAACGGTCCATCCTGAGCCGCGGCTTTATCTTGCCGATGAACTTCTTGCTGTGGTGGAGACCCACAGGTTTTTGGGTGTCCTTTTTGATGCCCAGTTGACTTGGCTGCCTCATATCCGGCAGCTTAAACAAGCGTGTTGGCGGCATCTCAACGCCCTGCGTTGTTTGAGCCACACCCGCTGGGGCGCCGACCGATCTACCCTGTTGCGGCTCTACCAGGCGTTAATCCAGTCTCGCCTGGATTATGGGTGCCTAGCTTATGGCTCAGCATCCCCATCTGCGTTGCGGGTGCTGGACCCAATTCTCCACAGCGGGATACGCCTTGCCACTGGTGCTTTCCGCACCAGCCCTGTGGACAGCGTCCTAGTGGAGGCAGGTGTACCTCCACTGCGGTTCCGACGCCGTTTGCTGGCCGCTTATGCTGCCCATGTTTTTAGCTTGCCCGGGCATCCAAATTATCGTGTCCTGTTCCCGCAGTCAGTCGTCCATCTGCCAGACCGTCGGCCCCGGTCGGGTTGTCCGATCGCCGTACGCATCAAGGAGCTTCTCTGCGGGCTTGGGTTTTTCCCAGTTCCACCTCCTTTCCGGGCGCCTCTGCGTACACCCCCGTGGTGTGTTCCTCGCCCTTGCCTTCGGCTCGACTTGGCACAGGGCTCGAAGGACTCGGTCCCTCCAGAGGCCTTCCGCCGCCGCTTTTATTCCATCCTGGCCACGTATCAGGGCTCTGGAATTGTTTACACCGACGGTTCGATGGTTGCTGGTCGTGTCGGGTATGCGCTAACTCTAGGGGACCATTCCGAACAACGGTCCTTGGCGGCTGGCTGCAGCGTTTACACTGCTGAGCTAGTCGCCATCTTTCGTGCCCTAGAGTATATCCGCTCCTGCTCAGGTGAGTCCTTCGTTATCTGTAGCGATTCCCTGAGCGGTTTACGAGCTCTCGACCAGTGTTTTCCTCGTTCTCGTCTGGTGATGGCTGTCCATGAGTCCCTGCATACTCTTGCGCGTTGCGGCCGCTCTGTGGTCTTTGTGTGGACCCCCGGTCATGTCGGTATCCCGGGCAATGAACATGTTGACCGCCTGGCGAAAGAGGCCACGAGTAAACAGTCTCTGGACATTGGCCTCCCAGAGACTGATTTGCGGGCAGTCCTCCGCCGAAAAGTTTTTGCGCTTTGGGACGCTGAATGGCGCAATCGGATCATGCCCAATAAACTCCGTGCCATCAAGGAGACGACGACTGTGTGGCGGTCATCCCTGTGAGCCAACCGCAGGGACTCTGTCGTCCTTTGTCGGCTCCGCATTGGCCACTCCCACCTGACACACAGTTATTTACTGCGCCGGGAGGACCCTCCTGCATGTCGCTGCGGGGCGGCTTTGACAGTGGCCCACATTTTGTTGGCCTGCCCCCTTTTAGCTGTGGTCAGGCAGACATTTGCGCTGCCTGATACGCTCCCTGCCCTCTTATGTGATGACCCTGGTATGGCTGACTTAGTTTTCCGTTTTATTCGGGCAGGGGGTTTTTATTATTTACTCTGAGTGTTTGTTCTGTTCTTTTGTGTTGATTCTGGCCATTGGCCTACGATTTTACGCTGAGTTTTTAATGTGTTCTCGGTGGTTGGCTTTTCCTTTTTATCTCTATGGTCGGCCAACCACTGTCACACTCTGTGTGATTTTAATTTGTTTCGTCTGATCTCTGTAGGAGTATTTCTTGTCCTGTGTCGTCTGACGTCTTTCCTGTTGTTCGTTTTTTATTCTCTTTGGGTGGTTTTACTTTTTTTGGAAAAAGGGACCAATGACCGTCGCAGTCTGGTCCCTTTAATCCCCCCCAAACCAACCAACCAATCTTCCCGTTCTATTCATGTATGGAGTGCACAAAGATTGCTTGCGTAAATGCCTCAGTGTGTACTGTAATTAGTCTAATCTTGTCTTCATGGTCCCTGCGAGAGAATGCACAGTGGTTTTTAGTATAATCCGACAGTCCTCTTTTAATGCTGGTTCTTGATACTTTGTAAATAGGCGTTCATAGTATAGCTTGCATCTATTTACAAGCTTCTGCAACTTCAGATTTTTTAGAAACTCTGTGACACTCTCCCATGAGTCAGACAACCTGTGATCATTCATGCTACACTTCTTTGTATACGTTCAACATCCCCTCTTAGTTATTTTCTGTATGGTTCTCACACACTTAGAGCATTGTTCTAGGATGGGTCGCATGAGTTCTTTGTAAGCAATCTTGAATTTCCTAATATCCTGCAAATGAACTCAATTTTACTGCCCATTTTGCCAAAAAGTGAGCCTATGTAACAGTTCCATTTCATATCCTTACAAAGTGTTACATACAGTTATTTGTCTGAACTGACTGATTCCAGTTGTGACTTACTGATATTGTAATCATAGGATACAGTGTTCTTTCATTTTCTGAAGTGTTCAACTTCACATTCCTTCATTTAGAGCAAGTGGTTTATCATTACCATTGAGGACTTCAAGCAGTTGAATTCTGTATGATTTGAAAAATAAACGTTGCCACAAAATCTCACACACACGCACACGCACGCGCGCAAAATTCTGTTGAATGTGTTGCACACTTTGAACAAGTGCTCAGGCGAGACCTAGAAATTTCTCATAAACAACCCATGTCTTGAAACTACTGAGTCATTTTCAAATATCTTGAGCTGTAGAACGATTCAGTGCTTACTCACAATGAAAATCAAACCACACAGTTGTAACTGAACTGCACATGTTGAAATGGCGAATGGGAAACATCTTTTGTGTCTCTGTTATTGTCATCTTGACTCGATGAACTGGGTAATGAATGAGTGAGAGAGCAAGCTAACTACAGCAAGGAGGCCTTTATCAGCAACCACTTAAATCAACTACTTAAAACTGGTGCGAAGGTGAACTTTTAGTTTCAGTGCGTAAATTAAAATTCACCCCAAATTTCTTTTTTCGTTCTTGTAGAAGATGTAATCTTGTGAAATTACATGAATCTATTTGAAACACCATGTGTACAGGCTCTAACCTCTGTTGTGAGTGTTGTTAAGGCACTTATTCCAGTATTTTAAATTTCAGCTGCTAAATTAATGGAATATAAAATTGGATTATAATTTTGCATATAGTGTTAATGTGATTTGTGTAGTTTGTTAGTTTCACCTGGAACACACTGTTTTCATTTCTGATCTCTATACGGCATGTTGATTTGTAGTAGTGCACATTCTCATTTTGTATTATTAATGTCAGTATGGTGCACATTAACCTACGTTTGCAAGTTTATATTAAGGTTGATAAATAAGTACCCGCTCATGCAGAGGAAATGTAACTTTGTGGGTAACCTTGTCATGGGACTGTCAGACACTTGCAGCATTAATATATATGTAATATACGTGTAAATGTTCATCTCTAACTTGTAGCACTATTGTCATCTCTCAACAAATCTCTTTCCATGCTGGTAATACTTTCCCTCGTACAGAAGTCGCCGTAAACAAAGACCACTATCAGGACATCATGAATGCTACAAAGCACTCTCTCTACCACTTTTTTTTGTAAATTGCATCTATCTGAATTTATGAGATCCAGGGGAATTCCAGTATGTTTCCATTCTATAGAGAATAATTCCTTCCATGAGGGAGGTAATAACATGCTGTCAGCAAAAATGCTTTGTGTTCTAGATGTCATCATTCAGTGGCCGCCTAAACGATTTATTAGATCCCTTGGTATTTAGTTTTTCCATTTATCTTGCATTATATTATACACTACACTGTAAAAACTATTTAACTGGTGTGCCAAGTTTCACAGCTAGATCTGTTGGTAGTTCCGAAAAGTATTGACATTAAGTGAAGATACAACTGCTATTAGAATTATATATTAATACCTTCAACTGCTGACGGGCGTTGGTATTTACCAATGGGGACAGGTGAAAATGTGTGCCCCGACTGGGACACGAACCCGTGATCTGCTTACATGGCAGATGCTCTATCCATCTGAGCCACCGAGGGCACAGAGGATAGTGCAACTGCAGGTACTATCTCACGCACACCTTCTGCGAGACCCACATTCTCACCTTATATGTCCACACACTACATCCGTAGTGTCCCAACCCAGCACACTCATTACTCGTGGAAGACATTCTTACCAAGTCCCGTAAGAGTTCGGGTAATATGTGTGCATCTGCACAGGAGGAGGAGGTCATGGCCGGTATTGCTAGAATTGTATAGACACCATATCCATGTAAGTAAACAACTGCTATTGGTCACCCAGAACACAAAAAAATGTTCAGTCTTCAAATGGACATCTTAAAAAAAACTGCACCACCTTCAGACATGTTCACATAATCGCCTCCATGCTTGTTCAACATTTTCCTGTGAATTTGAATTTGGATTTGTTATGGTGCACTCAGAAATTTAAAAATACAGTTCTGTTCTCCACCAAAGAATGATAACAGCATGCTTACCACCTTTGCTCAGCAGTTCACATATCTGCCACAAGAACCAGAAATCATTGAAGTAACTTGCCTGTGAAGTTTGAAATAGAGTTGTCTAAATGAACATAGTAGAATGTAAAATGATGTTCTACGTGCTGCTCTTAAATTCTGCCAGAGAAGGTGTGCATTTGCTCCCTTGTTAACATCTGTTTGAGATTTTCTGCAGTTTTTCCCACACCATTCTGAGCTGCATTCCTATTATTTCTTTCTGCTCGAATCTGACCATATAACAGACATTGTAAGTACAAAACATTAACAGGATTCCTGCAGTCATTTAGCAGGCTTAGCTTAAATACGAATTACCATGCTAAGTCATATTTTTGACCTGTAACATAACAGAAAAACACCTTTTTGGCCTGTTACTGTGTAAGGATTAATGCTGTTTGAAAGATGAATTTTGAAAGTTTGTAGGGAATTTGTGCGTGTGTGTTAGAGACAGTCTCGCCAACCTGTAGAACTTGTGCGGCAATACTTTGTCTTGTCCAAATAAGATTAGCTTTGAGTAAATCATCCCAGATACAGATCTGATGAAATTATTTGGATATCTCACATTAACATAAGAATCTAAGTTGATTATTGTTCTTAAGATACAAAAATGTGCATTGTTAACATAATAAGTTTCAGACTAAAAGAATTTAAAAAATAATTTTACTTCATTTCCAGAGTGATTCTGACACTTTTCTTTTTAGAATTTCCGTTGTGTGTGATGAGTTTTCAAGTTTACATTTCTTATGTTCTAGGTACGCTGGTGACTGTGATATATCTTTTAGTATTGGTGGAATCAAAGGAGGCATTAAAGATTTACAGGTGTGTTGTATTTAATATCTAGCATATTTTCTGCCATGCCAATTACATGTGTGTCATTGAGCTTAGGTTTATCATCATGATCATCATATAAACCATTATCATTACTTCTGCAAGCATACTACATGACAACCACTAGTAAGGTTTTGTGAACTTAATGCTTGTATCTTCTCGTTTCCCTGCCCCACCCCTTTCTTAAAAAAAGGGGAGGGGGGTCTCCGCTACTCCTCATCAGTTCCTCATTCTACGAATTTCATCCTGCTGGTTCTAATGTATCTGCATTGCCAATTTAGTGCTGGGTGCAGTTCTCTTTATACCTCCTGTAAATTGGTACTCGGCATATTCTCTCTCTCTCTCACTCACACATAGGCATTTTTGAGCTCTTTACCACAGACTACATGCTGTCAATGCAGCCACCGCACTAACGAAATTGGAATTTACCCTTATGTATTCTTGATAGGTGTTACATATATACAAGGTGGCAGTCAAATGGAAACAAGACAGGCTATATAATGTGCATGATGTGTATGTTGGTAATGCAGGCAGGTCCCCCCCCCCCCCCCCCCTCCCTGCCTCCCCCTGCAGGTCCGGGAATTAGAATAGGCCCGAGGTATTCCTACCTGTCGTAAGAGTCGACGAAAAGGAGTCTCACATGTTTCGGCCTTTATGTGATGGTCCTCTATACGGTTTGACCTCCATTTCTCAAAATTTTCCCAAAGAGCGAGCCAATTGGGGAAGGGTGCCTTACATAATGCATAGTGTCCATCATGCGCTGAGACCTCTTGCAGCCTTCGTCAACGTGGATTTGCACTTCTTCTTACTCTCCAGCTGTTGGGCAAGGTCACCCTCCTGAGTGTGTTTTCCTCCATCCTCTGGGCAGTATCGCTTTCTGCACTGCCGACGATTATGGTCTCCTTAGCTCGTTTGCGCCTTATATCCAGCATGGTAGCCAGTCCATTGTGGTGGGGCTGCCATGTACCCTGTTGGTTGTAGCCCCCTGACAACACAGGGATTGCTCTGCTGATGCCTGTGCCATTAACTCCCCACGTATGCCAAGGAGTAGATGCCAGTCACCCCGGGGCATTGGGGCTCTCAGCAATGGCCATTCAGTCAGTTGGCCTTTGCTGCAGCTGGGTGGCGCCTTTGGGGAGGGCTCCTAGTCAGAGTGGATGGCATCAGGGCGGATGACACACCATGAAGCATTGTACGTCATCTCTTGCTGGTGGTCAAACACTAGCAGTCTCTAAGAGGTCTAAGTCTGACCTCAGTGCTAAGAAATACAACCCCAAATCGTATCCCTCCCTGGCCACTCCATGCGAGGAACACCAGGCTAAGGATGGCAGCAAAGCTTATTCTCCCCAGTACGTCATATGTATGAGAGTCGATGGGGAATCTTCCTTATCAAAGAAGCCTCAGTTTTTTGTGGAGCATTTAGAGGACAAGTTTGGGGTGGTGGAGGGCTTCTCCAAAATGCGGTCAGGGTAGGTCTTGATCAAAACAGCATCGTCTGCCCAGTCATGGGCACTACTCACCTGTGACAAGCTGGGGATGTTTCTGTTTCCATCACGTCCTATAAGAGCTTAAATATGGTCCAGGGTATCATATTTCACAGGGATCTTCTTATGCTGTCTGACGACAAGCTGCGCGAGTATTTAGAGTGGCGAGGTGTCCACCGGGGTCTGAGGGATAAACAGACTGCCACCGGTGCCTTCATCTTGGCCTTCGAGGGTGACACATTACTTGAGAAGGCCAAGGTGATGGTCTACCGCTGTGACGTAAGGCCGTATATCCCTCCCCCGATGCGATGCTTTAAGTGCTGGAAGTTTGGCCATATGTCTTCCTGCTGTACTACCAGCATCACCTGTTGGGATTGTGGACATCCTTCATATCCCAATACTCCATGTGCCCTGCCTCCCATCTGTGTCAACTGCGGAGAGCACCATTCGGCTTGCTTGCCAGACTACAGGATTCTCCAGAAAGAAAAGAAAAATAATGGAATAAAAGACCCTGGATCAACTGACCTACACTGAGGCTAAGAGAAAATATGAGTAGCTACATCCTGTGCATATGACGTCAACCTACACCGCCACTACGACAATGATTCTACCATCTTCCGTTCTGCCGTGTACAGTTGGCTCTCGGCCGTCAGACTACACCTGCCCCCTTGGTGGTGGGAGGCACTTCCTTCCCAGTTGCTCTCTGAGGATGTCAGTCCCCACTTCTCAGCCAGAGAAGCGTAAGTCTTCTTCGGCTCCTCTTGCCAAGAAGGGATCCCTTGGGTCACTCCCTTCCCAGCTTCCTACCAGTGCCAAAGCTGACACCAGCTAGTGGCTGAAGCAACCACAGGTAGCTGGTCATGATCCTCCTCAGTCCCTGAGACTGAATCAGTAAAGTATTCCCAGCTGCACAAACCTACGGAGCAGCGAGAGAAACCTCAAAAGAAAAAGACCCCCAAGAACCAAGGCACTGCGATGGCACCCACACCGCCACTACCTACAAGCTCTGTGTCTGAGGATGAGGGGGAGATTCTGGTGTCTGCTGAGGATCTAGATCTCTCTGGGCCCTCGGACACAATGGATGTCGATTACACAGGCACTCATCTGGTGGCAGCTGGTGACCCTGAGGTGTAGACTACCTCATTGAGTGTTTCATGTCTTCCCAGTCGCATGATCATGTAATCCTCCAGTGGAATTGCAGCAGTGTTTACCACCACCTGGCTGAGCTATGACAACTGTTAAGATTTACACCTGCTTTCTGCATTGCCCTACAGGAAATATGGTTCCCAGCAATGCAGACCCCTGCCCTCCACAGCTATAAGGGATATTACAGGAACTGTAGTGACCATAATAGAGTGTCAGGTAGGGTTTGTGTCTTTGTCCTGAACTCAGTATCTAGTGAACGTGTGCCCCTTCAAACCCCTCTTGAAGCTGTGGCTGTCAGGATATGGATGACATAGGAAATAACTGTCTGCAATGTGTAGCTTCCTCCAGATGTTGCAGTACCCCTGTACGTATTGGCTGCACTGATTGATCAACTCCCTAAACCTTTCCTACTTTTGGGAGACTTTAATGCGTATAACCCTTTGTGGGGTGGCGCCATGCTTACTGGCAGAGATAGGGAGGTCGAAAATATACCGTCACAACTCGACCTCTGCCTCTTAAATACAGGTGAACCTGTACATTTCAGTTTGGCACATATTCGGCCATTGATCTCTCGGTTTGCAGTCCTGGCCTTCTCCCATCCATCCACTGGAGAGCACATGATGACCTGTGTGGTAGTGACCACTTCCCCAACTTCCTGTCACTCCCCTGGCATCGTGCCCACAGACGCCTATCCAGATGGGCTTTAAGCAAGGCAGACTGGGAAGGCTTCACCTCTGCTGTCACCACCGAATCTCCCCCACATGGTGCCACCGATGTTGTCGTTGAGCAGGTCACTACAGCAATCTTTTCTGCGGTGGAAAATGCAATCCCTCATTCTTTAGGGTGGCCCCGGCAAACGACAATCCCTTGGTGATTGCCGGAAGTCACTGAGGCAGTTAAAGAGCGTCGGCGAGCTCTACAGCGACATAAGCGGCACCCTTCTGTAGAGCACCTAATAGCCTTTAAGTAGCTGCGTGACCGTGTTCGCCAGCTTATAAAATGATGGAAACGGGAACATTGGGAGAGGTATGTGTCAATCATTGGGTGCCGTACGTCACCTTCCCAAGTCTGGACGAAGATCAGACGTATTTTTGGGAACCAGACCCCAACAGGTGTCCCTGGCATTAATGTCAACAGCGTGTTATCTACCGACACAAGCGCAATTGCTGAACACTTTTCTGAGCACTGTGCTCGAGTCTCTGACTCGGAGAACCTTCCCCCCAGCCTTTCGCACCCTCTAACAGCAGGCAGAACAGAAAGTCCTCTTGTTCACTACATGCCACAGTGAACCCTATAATGCCCCATTTACAGGGTGGGAGCTCCTCGCGCCCTTGCACATTGCTAATTTAAACACTTTAAAGAATTAACTTTAGCATTTATTAATAGAGAAAATCTGTTATTCAGTAGAAGCTTTAAAGTTCTAATATCACTTTGTAAAACAGTGTACATAGCATACAAGTTTGTTTTTGCAACAAAAAAATGATAATTTCTGACCTTCACTATTTACACTGAAGCGCCAAAGAAACCGGTATAGGCATGCTTATTCAAATACAGAGATATGCAAACAGGCAGAAGATGCCACTGCAGTCAGCAATGCGTATATAGGACAACAAGTGTTTGGTGCTGTTGTTAGATCGGTTACTGCTGCTACAATGGCAGGTTATCAAGATTTAAGTGAGTTTGAGTGTGGTGTTATAGTCGGCACCCGACTGATGGGACACAGCATCTCCAAGGTAGTGATGAGGTGGGGATTTTTCCCATACAACCATTTCATGAGTGTACTGTGAATATCAAGACTCTAGTAAAACATCAAATCTCCGACATTACTGTGGCCGTAAAAGACCCTGCTAAAACGGCACCAACGATGACTAAAGAGACACATTGAACATGACAGAAGTGCAGCCCTTCTGCAAATTGGTGCAGATTTAAATGCTGCGCCATCAACAAGTGTCAGCATGCAAACCATTCAACAAAACGTCATTGATACGGGATTTTGGAGCTGAAGGTCTGCTCGTGTACACTTCATGACTGCACGACACAAAGATTTACACCTTGCCCGGGCCCGCCAACACTGACATTGGACTGTTGATGACTGGAAACATGTTGCCCGGTCAGACCAATCTCGTTTCAAATTGTATTGAGCACATGGATGTGTATGGGTATGGAGACAACCTTAAGAATCCGTGCACCCTACATGTTAGCAGGGGGCTGTTCAAGGTGGTGGAGGCTGTGCAGTGGTGTGCGGTGTGTGAAGTTGGAGTGATATGGGATGCCTGATATGTCTAGATACAACTGACAGGTAACACATATGTAAGCACCATGTCTGATCACCTCTATCCATTCATGTCCACTTGACATTCCGATGGACGTGGGCAATTCCAGCAGGAAATTGCGACACTCCACACATCCAGAATTGTTACAGAGTGACTCCAGGAACACTCTTCTAAGTTTAAACACTTCCACTGGCCACCAAACTCCCCAGACAGGAACATTATCGAGCGTATCTGGGATGCCTTGCAATGTGCTGTTCAGAAGAGATCTCAACCCCCTCTTACTCTTACAAATTTATAGACAGCCCTGCAGGATTCATGGTGTCAGTTCCCTCCACCACTACGTCAGACATTAGTTGAGTCCATGCCACGTCATGTTGCAGCACTTCTGCGTGCTCGTGGGGGCCCTACACGATATTAGGCAGGCGTACCAGTTTCCTTGGCTCTTCAGTGCACTTATGTACGTTAACTAAACCTTTGTATATGTGAACTAAAATCTATGACCATGTCCAAAAACTGATTGTTATATGGACAGCAAACAACAAACAAATAAATAAACAAAATAAAACAAATAATCAAAACAAAAAGCTGTACAGGATTTTCTGGCACCGCATACATAAAAGGAGTCTAGAGAGTGATCATCGGAAATTTGTACCGAAATTTGCAGAGATAGCGTGGCCACTCACTCAGCTGCTGAAGAAAAGAGTGTACTTTCACTGGTCATTGTAGTGTGAAAATGTTTTCGCTTGGTTGAGGGAATTGTTAACAACTGGACTGATATTGATTTTCTAGAATTATGAAAAGTAATTTTTGTTGTAATGCGATACAAGCAATCGTGCGCTTGACTGTATATTGATTTACGAAGTGGACAAACAGAAAACCTAGTTAGTTGCCTATGTCTCATGTCATAGTGCAGAAAAGAACTACTCTACTATGGAGGAAGAGATGATGAGTCTTAAGTAAGGTCTAACATACATTCAGTGTTATTTATATCTAAGGAAATTTAAGTTATACATATCATACAGCCTTTAAGTGGCTGTTACATTTAAAACATCTCTTGAGCAGGTTAACACACGGGGCAGTAAAACTCAGTGAATTTGGTTTTGAGGTAACTAATCCACAAGGCAAGATACTTGGAAATGCAGATGGGCTGCGTCAGAAAGTTAATACATTGCCATACATAGGTTCCACCACTGCAGAATGGTAGAAGGCGCAAACAGCTTATGAAAACCAAATTATTTGAAATGCAATCCCAAATCATTGTGGGCAACAGTGTGTTATGAAAGAAAACAAAGCTCAGACTCCATATTGTGGTACCAGCTACATTTCGAAAATAAGGTGGGTGCATGATAATGTGTTAGCAGGACATGGGGGTTATAGAAAAATGGAATGATGTTTAGCAGAACAATATTGGTGTTGAATACATAAGCACAACATAGAACAGTATGTAAAAAAACTATTTACCAAGCATCCAATGAGTCACGTCATTAGTGCATTGCACTGTAGAGATTACTGGAGGCAAGTAAGCTGTTTGGGATGATCAGTTTTGACATCCCAGGTTCTCTTGGGCAAAAATGGCAGAAAATTTTTACTTATTAACAATAGCAGATCACCTTTCATGCTACAAAGAAGTGACAGCTATCCAAATCAACAAACTGACACAGTGGGGCAAGCCGTGGTCAGTAATTGGTTATTAATGTTTGATACTTGATGAAGCAGATCCTTCCTTGGATCTGCAACTGCCTTCTAATTTAACTAATGAGTCTGTGATATCTACACTGAAGAGCCAAAGAAACTGGTACACCTGCCCAATATTGTGTAGGGCCCCCGCAGAACACAGAAGCGCTGCAACATGACGTGGCATGGACTTGACTAGTGTCTGAAGTAGTGCTGGAGGGAATAGACAACATGAATCCTGCAGGGCTGCCCATAAATCCATAAGAGTATGAGGCGGCAGAGGTCTCTCCTGTACAGCACGTTGCAAGGCATCCCAGATATGCTCGATGATGTTTGTGTCTGGAGAGTTTAGTGGCCAGTGGAAGTGTTTAAACTCAGAAGACTGTTCCTGGAGCCACTCTGTAACAATTCTGGGCATGTGGGGTGTCGCACTGTCCTGCTGGAATTACCCACGTCCATTGGAATGCACAGTGGACATGAATGGATGCAGGTGATCAGACAGGATGCTTACATATGTGTCACCTGTCAGTCATATCTAGAAGTTCGTGGCTTGTGAAAAATAATTTGATGCTAAATCACAGTAAGACTCAGTTTTTACAGTTTCTAACTCACAATTCAACAAGAACTGATATTTTGATCAGACAGAATGGGCATATTATAAGCGAGATGGAACAGTTAAAGTTCCTAGGCGTTCGGATAGATAGTAAGCTGTAGTGGAAAGCCCATGTTCAGGATCTTGTTCAGAAACTAAATGCTGCTTTATTTACCATTAGAACAGTATCTGAAATAAGTGACATTTCAACACGAAAAGTAGTCTACTTCACGTATTTTCATACGCTTATGTCATATGGTATTATTTTTTGGGGTAATTCTTCTGATTCAAAAAGGGTATTTTTGGCTCGAAAACGGGCTGTTCGAGCTATGTGTGGTGTAAGTTCGAAAACCTCTTGTTGACCCCTATTCAATAGTCTGGGAATTTTGACCGTGCCCTCGCAGTATATATTTTCTTTAATGTCATTTGTTGTTAGCAATATTAGCTTATTCCCAAGAGTTAGCAGCTTTCACTCAGTTAATACTAGGCAGAAATCAAATCTGCATGTGCAATGCACTTCCTTTACTCTTGTGCAGAAAGGAGTGCAGTATTCTGCTGCATCCATTTTCAATAAGCTACCACAAGAACTCAAAAATCTTAGCAGTATCCCAAACTCTTTTAAGTCTCAACTGAAGAGTTTCCTCATGGCTCACTCCTTCTATTCTGTCGAGGAGCTCCTGGAAAAGCTAAAAAATTAAGCAAATTCCAGTGTTGCAGTGTTGATTGTCTTCATTTAAACTTACGACTTGTCAGCTGAATATTTTTTTTTTTTTTTTTTAATATTTCATTTTATCTGTTTCTAATAGCGTGTTATAATTTCATGTATTGACTCGTTCCGTGACCGTGGAAACTTCTCCTTAATGTGATCCCACGGAACAATAAATAAATAAACTGATCTCACATTGAGCATGTCTAATAGACAAATGGTACAGAGGTGAATGTTCACACAGTTACTTCTGATCCCCAAGGGAGGACACTTCTATACACACGTCGTCCTGCGTTGGTTGGTTGGTTGGTTGGTTGGTTTAAAAGAGGGGGGAGGGACCAAACTGCTAGGTCATCGGTCCCTCGTTCCGATTAAAATAATCAAGACATACAAAACACAGCTGGAAGAAAGGAAGAAAGCACAAGAATGACAGTAGGGCAACAAACACTAAAATGGACAAAATCAGACAAGAAAACCACAGAGAGATGCAAGAAACATGTAGAAGGGATCAAAGCAAGAGAGCAGATTACCATGGTTGGCTGACCATGAGAATAAAAAAGAGAAGCCAGCCACTCTGCAACACATTAAAATGTGCACCCTAAAAGCACTAGGGTGGAGGACACAAAGGGACAAAGGACATGCACTGAAACTCAGGTCAATTGATAAAACCCACCCTTATGAATAAAGCGTAAAACTAAAGCAGCTGTTGAGGCATTGTCAGTCACCCAACACCAAAGGTAGGATGCTAGGAAAGTTAAAAGCCCACCGCAGAGTGGCTAAAAGTGCACAGTCCAGCAAGTGGTGGACGACCATCATTTGTGAGCCACAGTGACACCGAAGTGGGTCCTCGCAACAGGTAACCATGCATTAGCCATGTATGGCCGGTGCAGAGCCGGCAGAGGAAAACTGATTGCCTACGAGAGGATCTCATGGAGGACTTCCACACATTCGTAGTCTCCTTAATGACACACAGTTTGTTGTGCATACTGAGAGTGTGCCATTCCGTCTCCCAAAGCCAAAAAAACCCTGCGGCATAAGAGAGAACACAGGTCAGTTTCAGAGATGTCCATCTCCAGAAGCGGTTTCTGCGTAGCCTGTTTGACCAGCCTATCGGCAAGTTCATTGCCTGGGATTCCCACATGTCCTGGGGTCCACACAAACACCACTGAACAACGGGTCCATTCCAAGGCATAGATGGACTCCTGAATGGATGCTACCAAAGGATGGCAAGGGTAGCATTGGTCAATAGCTTGTAGGCTGCTCAAGGAGTCAGTACACAGGAGAAATGACTGCCAGGGCATGTGCGAATGTGCTAAAGAGCACAGGATATGGCCGCCAGCTCTGCAGTGAGAACACTGCAGCCATCTGGCAAGGAATTCTGTTCAATATGGCCTACACGAACATACACAAAGCCTACGTGACCATCAGCCATCGAGCCATCAGTGTAAACCACTTCATGGCCCCGGTACATGTTGAGAATCGAGAGGAAGTGATAGCAGAGAGCCACAGGCTTAACGGAGTCCTTAGGGCCATGTGAAAGGTCCAGAAGAATCTGCGGCCTAGGTGTACACCATGGAGGTGTACGTGAATGGACCTTGAGGAGAGGTGGTAACAGAAAGGACTCCAGTTCAGACAGAAGGGACCAGACATGAACCAAAATTGTAAGCCCTGACCTGGGCCGCCGATGCGGGAGATGAACCGCCGTGGTTGAGAAAAGGAGAACTACGAATTTGTGCAACATAACTGGCGAGCAGTTGTGCACACCTAACCTTCAATGGAGGGACTCCGGCCTCCACCAGGACACTGGTCTTTGGACTCATTCTAAAAGCTCCCATCACTAGGCGAAAGCCACAGTGGTGCACTGGGTCAAGTAAATGCAGCACCGAGGGCGCCGCCAAATCGTAAACCAGACTTCCATAGTCACGGCGGAATTGAACAAGGGCGATCTGCACCCCAGTTGGTGTTGCTCAGGCAGCAGAGGGCATTGAGGTGCTGCCAGCACTTCCGCTTGAGCTGACGAAGGTGAGGTAGCCAAGTCAATCAGGTGTCAAAAATCAGTCCTAAGAATTGATATGCCTCCACTACAGTGAGTGGATCGTCATTAAGGTAAAGATGTGGTTCTGGATGAACGGTGCGACGCCGACAGAAATGCATGACACCCAACTTCGTGGCTGGAAACTGGAAGCTGTGGGCTAGAGCCCATGACTGTGCTTTGTGAATGGCTCCCTGCAGTTGCCGCTCAGGAAATGCTTAGGAGCAGTACGAAATGCATGAGTCATCCGCATACACAGAAGGGGTGAGACCATTAGTAGCCACTAAAAATAGAGAGACACTCAATACGGAGCCCTACAGAACTCCATTCTCCTAAATACAGAGGGAACTATAGGAGGCACCAACTTGGACACAGAAAGTACGGAGCGACAGGAAGCTTTGGATCTAAATTGGGAGCAGGCCACGGAGACCCCACTCATACCATGTGGTAAGGATATGATGTCGCCAGGTCGTGTTGTATGCTTTACACAAGTCAAAAAGGATGGAAACCAGATGTTGGCATATGGAAAAGGCTGTTCGGATGGCAGACTCTAGGGGGACAAAATTATCAGTGGCAGAGCGACCCTGGCAGAAGCTGCCCTGACATGGAGTCAGTAGGCCACGTGACTCCAGAACCCAACCCAACCTCCGACACACCATGCGTTCCAGCAGCTTACAAAGAAAGTTGGTGAAGCTGATAGGCTAGTAGCTATCCACATCAAGTGGGTTTTTACTGGGCTTGAGCACCGGAATGATGCTCTACCGTCACTGCGATGGAAAGATACCATTACACCAGATCCGGTTGAAGATGACGAGGAGATGTCTTTTGTAGTCAGGCATGAGATGTTTAATCATCTGACTGTGGGTCTGATCCAGCCCAGGAGGTCAGATGGAAGTCTGTTATTAAACATGGTTCCTATTGTATGTGGACGATGGTCTGCAACCTTTTTTACTAACAATTCTGTGAAAGTTTTCCCTTCCTCGTGTATTGTACCTGTGTACATTACTGTTTATTACATTATATTCTGGATTTTGTTTTACAAACTTTATTGCCTACAAGGTGTACGTAGAGTAGATAGTTAGTATTTTATGTTTTCTGAAGATTTCTGTACAAGGCTCCCTCCTGTTTACCTTAGCTACTGCTCTTACTGCCATTTTTTGTAGTCTGAAGAGCCTGCCTGTATAGACAGCTGGTGCCCCACCCCATATCTCGGTACCATACTGAAGGTGTGATTGTATCACTCTGAAGTATGTCTCGAGCTATCATGATCAAGGAAGACTGAGATGCTTTTCAGTAGATACACATTTGTACTGATTTTCTTACAAATGTGGTCTCTATGTTCTTTCCACGACAGGTCTTTGTCAACAGTTATACCCAAAAATTTGTGTTTATGTAGCTTAGGGCCAATGGAGGTGTAAACACTGTTCTACTTATGTTCTGATTATGGCTAAGCATAAATTTCAGTGTTAACTGTCTTCTCTTTGTTTATAAGCAGCTTATTTGCAGTAAGATAACTTTACATAAAATTATAATTGATTTCACTACTGTGTGTAGTAGTTTGTGTATCATGGCCCCATCTGACAAAAAAATGTTTCATCAGCATAGCTCACAACCTTGGAGGTTTGGGGTTAAATTAAATCATTAACATACATGAGAAACAGAAAAGGCCCCAATATACTTCCTTGGGACACACCACATTAAAGTATCTAGTGAGTTGATTTGGTTGTTACCAACTGTTCATTCCTTTTATAAGTTAGCTTGATGTGATGTTTCCAGTATGTTAGATAGGAGGTAAGTAGTTGTAAGGCTATCCCTCTCATCCCATATGCTTCTAATTTATGCAATAGAACTGTGTGATTCACAGTGTCAAAAGCTTTACTCGTATCCAGGCAGATGTCTGTTACCTTGTCTCCTTCATCTGGCTTGTTTAATATTTCACGTATAAAAATTGCTGCTGTTACAGTAGAGCTTCCTGTTCTAAAACCATGTTGTAGATTGTTTAAGAGATTATGTTTGATGAAATATGCCTCAAATTGATTTAATATTACTTTCTCTAATAATTTCGCAAGCTCATGTCAATTTTTATTCCCTTCTTTTACACCAGTAGGATTACAAATCATTTTCAAAAGATCAGAGAATTCTCCATGGCAGAGGGAAATATTTATTAGATGTGTCAGAGACTTCACTAATTCTGCGCTGAATTCCTTTAGCAGCTTATGTGAAATGTCATCCCAGCCACAAGACATTTTAGCTTTAAGTTTTTAAATGATTGCTAAGAGGTCCACCATTTACACTGGGTGCTCAGTCATGTGTTTCATTTGTGCTAATTGTATTTAACATTGTATGAATGAATTTCTCACACACTGCTTTTGGGTCATCTGTTATGTCATCATTTTCTTTTAATGTTATGCTGGTATGTCCATGAGCCTACTGTTTTCCACATTCTTTATATATTATTTTTCAGGCTGTCTTACTGACACAGTTTGAGTTGCTTCTTTGATAGGTATATTTATGACCTTTAAGGTTATTCAAGGAATCTCTGTATTTTTTTCTGAGCAGTTCTGTTTTGTGAAATAGTATTGTAATTTAGTATCCCTAAAGAGTATGTAACAGTCTTTCATGTTCTCTCTCTTTCAGTGGTTTCTGGAGGGAAATTCTCAGATTTGTGATTGATAGCGTTGTGAATTTGTTTTACTAAAGAACATGTTACATTTAATGTCTTATTGAATTGTTTATAGATTTTTCCCCATTTATCATTCACATTTGTTGCATTGCAAACAGGTTCCCATTTTTCATTGCCTAATGCCCTCTTAAGTTGATTACAATTACTTTTTCTTTTATGCATAAACATATCACTTTTAGTTATATCTACATTCCATACATCAATTTACATGTAGCCAGATATGTCATTTTCTGTGGTGGTATGTTTAAGTTCTCCTTTTATTATGTTTATGAGAATATGGTCAATGCATGTCTGTCTTTCTACAGTAATTCTTGTATAGGTTCTGATTTTATGTGATAATAGTTATAACACTGAAGTAAGTCAACATAATGTAAAAATAATTATTGTTATTATTTAAAGAGTGTGTGTTGATATCTCCAACAAACAGTCCTTTTTTTATATATGCTTGTGTCTTCTCCAGCAGACAATTGAAAAATTCTTCATAACTGCTTCCAAGTGACCTATGCAGAGCTGCTAAAATCAGACTGCTGTTTCCTAGTTTCAAATTTATTGTTGCAACCTCAGATACCATTTCATTACTCAGATCATCAATCCAATCGACTTTTTCACTTGCTATGAAGAAATTTGGTTTTGATTCATTTAGGTATATTTCCAAGTGCTCTGTTTTATTCATTATATACTGAACATTCTGGTATGTAAGGAATAAATTGCTATGTTATACTCAAAAAAAAAAAGAGCATCCCTATTATCTTTGTGATTGATAATATTGCTTACTTTCTCACATAAAAGTGTCTTGCCTTTGAAATTTAGATTTGGTATTTGTTCATTTTATCTAATCCACTTTTCTACATTTTCCAAACAAAGCACACAGCTGTTTGATTTTGATGTTCATTTTTCATACCTTCTTATTGACACACAAATTGTACAGGGTTCATCAGAAAAAAATCGTCAGATTTAAAAAGAAGTCATAACTGTTGTGTTGTTTGAGATATGTGCATGAACAACGTACTGTTGGAAAGAGCAAACTCTTGAGTTTTACATGGTTCCCACTAGGTAGCAACAGTGACTGCCCACCTCAGTTCTAGTAAAAATGGTGCCGGGACAACAGAAAGCATTTTGTGTTCTACATTTTGCGCAGTGCGGATCAGTAGTAACTGGTCAGTGTGACTTTCGTACTAGGTATGGTGTGGATCCTTCTGCAGCACAGGGCATTAGACAATGGCATGAACAATTCCAAGAAATAGGTTGTTTGTGTAAAGGCAAATCGCCAGGCCGTCCCCGACTGTCTGACACAGATGTTGAACGTGTCCACCCATGTTCCTTGGAGCACATATCTCAATATGCTTGAGAACATTATTTTCCCACAGTTGTCGACTAATTTGAATGATTTCATTTACCAACAGGGTGGGGCACCACCACACTAGCATGTGGAATTGCGTAAATTTTTAAATCAAAGGATTACTGAAAGATGGGTCAGTTGCACTGGACCAGGTGATTCAGCTTTGCATTACTGGCCTCCAAGGTCACCGGACCTGATTGTATGTGATTATTTCTTGTGGGGGTTTATAAAAGACTCTGTTTATGTGCCTCCATTACCAACAACAATGCATGAACTGAGACATCGTATAACAGCAGCTGTTGAATGGAAGCTGTATCTCAAGACATGCTCACTGCAATGTGGGAACAATTTGAATACCACATTGACATAGGCTGTGCATCTCAAGGGGGGTCATATTGAACACCTATGAAAGGTATGAAAAAAGTTTCAAGTTTCCTGTTCATCAAAAAACAAAATTCATCATATATGTTTATTAGTTTCAGAAATGTAGACATGCCAAATTGGATGATTCTTTTTGATACATGCATTATATTAGGTCATGCATTTGAGGTAGCATTGTAACTATAGTGTTTCAAGATTTGTTAGCTTCTAAGAACTTTTCCAGGCTTGCTAAGCAATTTTGTGCCTCTTTTTTGTGTGACATTGCTGGCACTTGCTATGCATACAACATTTTCAGTGTCATCTTTCATTTCTTCCTGCGGGTCGACATCAGTAACATTTTTCATTCTTGCAACCAGGTTTACTATTCCCATTGCTTGGAAGTCTTTGTTATTGTCTTGTAAAATACTCGCCAGGATTCTGCCGTGGTTGTCTGTTAAAAAAAGAATGCCGTACCTTTTTGGTGACTGATTCTTGGTTCTGTTGTCACTCTCTCTTCCTTTTGTTTGGTTCGCTCCACTGCTGTGTTGTTTATGAACTTTGATGCCATCACGCTTCACACTTTCATGTTTGTCACTAACGCTTGCTTCAGTAATAATTGCATTCCTCTTATTCGGAAGAGTTTGACTATTGTCCGTAAATGTACACAATTTTCATAGTGTTAACGGTTAGCAACACTTTCTAGATGTTAGGTTTTTTATCTTCATATTTGACACAGTTCGTTATCACACAAAATTATATGTGATTTTCATGAAGGCTCACACTTTCCAGATATAATTTTTTTTTTTCATATCACTCATTAGGGTGTTAATTGGGTCTATGTTCAATCACTACAAAACTATTTCTAAAAGGTAGTGAAATGTAGGTGGTGGGTACTTTAACCTGAGTGACATATGTTGATACTGATAGTGTCCTGAAGAGACCATAAAATCCTGTCTTCAGCTGATTCTCTAGTGCTACTTCTGATTATAACCACTCCACAGAGCCATGGTGGTACAATATATGCTTGCCTCATGTTACCCGAAGTTTCCATTATATTTGGAACTGTATAAGCCCACAGCTGTGCACTTACTAAGGTACCAAGAATCTGTACTCTTCTTTGGAACAATCACCACTGATGCTGCCCAATAACTGGTTCATTCTTAAATAACACAATCTCATAACTGCTGGTTAATAAATTCTTCCATCATCAGCTGTATGTGATATATTCCATACAGCTTATGGTACACAGACAGTTCATTCCCAGTTGGGATTCTGTGCTTTGTAACTGGGGTCACTGCCAAAGACCCATGAGGATCTTGGTTCTCTTACAATAACTGTTACGTTCCTATACTCTCTGCTCCTCCCAAGTAAACTACCATGTCTTGTAATGCAGCTAAATGGTCCAAATTTGTTCTGTCCAGATAGTCTTCCTGTAAAATCTCCAAAACTTGTGATGGTGAACTCTTTGGATAACCTCATGTCCACAGTCCCAAAATTATCTATCCCGACAATCACTACCTGCTCATCGTCTACTTCATTTAAGTGATCATCACTCCTGCAGAGAGATGCTAAGCTTAATGTCACTCCCTACTTTCCTTTATAGACTCTATGACAGACAGTGTATCCACCGGCAAATTGGTTCCTACACTCATCCAAAAGAGGTTTCCCGTACCTTGTGGGAGTCAATTCTAGAGGACTGTGCATGCAGCTTAAGTGGCTTAGACCATGTCTGGTACTATTCCAGCCATAGTACCTAAACAGATAAATGTATTGCCTCGATTGGGGCATGTTGTTTAAACAAGAAATCTATACTAAGATTGCGTGGAAACGATCGCCCATCTGAGGGAAAACTTCAATGCAAACCATGAAATTTTTCACCGCAACACAGAAACACAATACCGTTGAACCTAGTGAATGCATGACATTTCCACCCACTACAATTAACCTACATTGTGATGGGGTCAACCTGCTTTTCCACATGAGATTCAAACTTACATGGACACATCTGAAACTTTCCACCACTACACACATTTTTGCTGTGTTTATACTCTCTGGGAGCACCCTGTGCCATTTAATGGTGAGTTACTATTCGCACCTCATGTCATCCTATCATGTCCTTTCATGGGCTTTCACTTGCAATCCCATTCCACATACCCTATTTGCCTGAGTTTCTTACTTTGTGGCTTATGGCATTCCTGCCATATGTGACCCATTTGTCCCACATCTGTTACACTTAGCAGCTGCAATAAAAAGTCTTTTTCTATCCCAAACTCAGATTACTGCATCCATACCTTGCAATGCCATCGCTGTGGCTTCAGCTGAATTATTAAGAAACACTGCCTGTACTTTCTTGACATAAGGCAGCAACCTCTGCAGAATGTATCCAGTGTCCTCTGTTCTGCCTCTTCAGGAGAATGCTATTAGTATCATTGCTTTGTGTCAACTCGTATTTGTCATTTTCCTCCTAATCCTGTTCACAAAGATTTCAATGGACTTCCCCTGTTCCTGTGACACTGCTCAACTGTTCCCTATAACGTCTACAGCTGTTTTTACTTCTATCTCACTGTACCATATTTTCCTTCAGAATTTCAAATATCTGTGCACTCCTCAGTTCTTCAACATACACTATATACAAGGGTTGACTGAAAAGTAATGCCTCCACCTTTGTAACTCTTCAACAGTTGGCAGCATTGGTATGGGGCAGGTACTGGCTTGTTCTGTAGCATCTTCTCTACAACTCCAGTTGGCGGGAAGCCTTAGCATTGAACGGTTGTGTTGTTACAGTATTAAGAATGGAACCCTGTGCAGACGGTTGATCAATGCGATCTAAGCAATGTGCAGTCATTGACTTCTTGATGGCAGAAGGTGTCACCCCAAAGGAGATTCATCAGAGAATGAGAGCAGTTTATAGTGATTATGTTGATGAGAGTACTGTGCGTCATTGGGCCTATCTTCTCAGACACTTATAACAGATTGTGCAACTATGTATTGTCTGCCAGCATTTGTACCATCTGAATTAATAAGATCTGAACAATCAATACAGTGGTAAACATCTCTACCTGTGGTTAGTCCATTGTGAAGCTTATGCCCACAATAAAAAGAAAAATACAATAGGAAAGGAGCGAAACCAATATCACAGTTTCTTTCCTGGCACTGACTACACCTGATTCTTATATGTGAGTGCATGAGCATTCCCTACATTCTATGGCATAATGTTCAGGCCTCCAACACTCCAAAAAAAAAAAAAAATCACAGGGGATTCTGGGCCCATGGAGAACTTGTGCCTCAACAAGCTATACTGCAGATACCTAAACAGACACTGTTTCCTTGTTGTGCCCTTTAAAACCACTTGCTTTACTAACTGAGTCCCCTTTCAACACTTGAACTTTTCATTCAGTTCTCCAGTCTTGGCAGTTAGAAATTGCATGCCCAAATGTATTGCATGAAAAATAGTTTTTCCCCACTCACCGTGTTGAAATGACGCTGCAGGTCGTTGCTCAACTATGTCACTCATTGGGGCTGCCTCTAATGACACCAAACTGTAATTGCACCACTGAGTGGCAAGCAACACCAACACCAGTACTAGCCAGGATGGCCACATCTACTCCATAATGGCAAATGCGGGACCTGTGGATGGGTATATTCCAATGCAGCGGCAAGCACGGAGTCGAGAATACTCACTCAATTACAACCTTTTTTTTTTAATCACAACGACTGTAGAAGAGGTCAATGTCTGCATCCAGGAACCGGGTGGCAGATGTGGACACTGATGCAGTGGCATGCCACCTCGGCAGTACACAGCTCGCAGCATGTGTGGCTCTGCTGATGCAAGGCCAGAGTCAGCTCAGTGGCCTTCGTGTGAACTGCAGTCAGCTGGCGAGAATAAGCAAATGCCCTGCATTGAACCTGGGACCTCTGCAGCCAGCCAGTGTGTCGGATGATGATACTCACCGAGAAGCCTCTTGGCTGTACCAATGTGAGATCTGGAATAGTCAGGTCTAGCTGGCAGCTCGCAGACTAGTAGCTTTGTCTTGCTGACAGCACTATTTTTGAGAGATTGTAGTGGTTCAGCCACACACCAGACCAACAACTCATGTGGAGACTGTTGTGATGCTAACAGAAACAGAAGTTAGAGAATGAGTGCCACTAATGGCTGAGCGGCCCATCTGCATCCACCGGGCCAGAATAGGTCCTGACAGCAGTCCACTTCCTATTACACAGACAGCTGCAGAAATGCAGCATTATGCCACAGCATGAAGTAACCCAGCCCTCTGCTACAGTAGACAGCTGCAATGGAAATGCTACACCAGCATTATTTTAGCATTTGGCTGGAGGATTTCGTCAGTAAGAGGCTTGTTGTGAAATCTTGTCCACAGCTGATACCGCAATAATGTTGAGTGGTGATAAAAGTAATCCTGTCACTGTATAAAATGTTAATTTCAAATTATGATGGCCGGGAAAACGGAATTTGACAGTGATCGCCTGTTCTTGTAAATCACCCCAGTAAATACCCAGAAATAGTGCTGAGCTATATTGTTTGAAAACTGTTTTATGAACTTGAATGAAAATGAAATAAAAAATTTCTAGTTCTCCTCTTCTTGACTGGTCTCCAAAAGCTGGTCACAAAAGCTATTAATATAAACATCATCTTCACAGTGTACATCACAGCATTAAATTTATCAAATTGATGTGACATTTTTCAGCTCATAGCCGCACAAATAGTTTCACCATGTATAACGGGTTTCATTTTTGTATATCTGCTAGTGTCAATATAGACATAAAAAAATCATGAGTGACAATTTGGCAAAGCTACTGTTGTACATATTATAAAACTGCACGTAAGAGCTTACTCAAAACAAGGTGCTACACATGTGAAAATAACACGTATTTTTGTCTTTGCAGCTCCTTCCTTGGGTGTGTTGTTATTGTCTGTTTCATAATATACACACTCATGTGCAAAACTTATGGATAAAAGCAACTTTCGGATGATGTGTCACTGCCATGTAACTTAGATAGCTCTATGAAACTTGGACCCTACGTCGAAAGAACTGCTAACTTATAATACAGAAAGTAACTTGAATAAATACACAATGGAACGAATAGAAATGACACTTTTATTCAAACACTATTATAACACTGAAGTCACTATGATTTATGATGCTCCCTAAGACACTACAAAAGGTGCATCATTTTTCTTAGTAAATAGTGTGATTACAATGAACAGCAATGCATGCTCTGCAACATGCTCCTGTTCTGGCCACATGATTAATGAGGAGTTCTTGTAACAGGACATTCCAGTCCGCCGACAGTGCGGTCAAGTGCTGGATGGTCATTGGTGCATGTGAACGTGCTCCTTCCCTGTGGGTGCCTTTTTAGGGGTGCATTTGACCCTGACATCATTTTTAGGCATAAAAATGTGTGACTTCATCAAACAGTGAAGGTGGAGGACTTCTTGGAACAAGAGGATATTCGACAAATGGGCTGGCTTGCCTGTTCACCCCATTAAACCTCATACAGTACATGTGGGATGCATTGGGGAGATATATTGTAGCATGTCCAACTGCATTGACACCCATCTAGCATTTGTCAACAGCGCTGGTGGATGAACCACAAGAACTCCTTACCAACCTTGTGGCCAGCATGGGAGCATGTTAGAGAGCTTGCATTGCTGTCCATGATGATGATCGCAGACCCTATTGCATACCATGTCCCAACTTTTGTAGTGTCCAGGTTACTATCATATGTCACAGCTATTTTGGTGTCATTACTATCCTTGAATAAAAATATCACTCCTGTTCATCCCATTGCATATTTCTTTCAGTTCCCTTCTGTACTATACAGTAGCAGTTCTCTCTATGCATTGTCAAAGTTTCGTTGAACTATGACTCTTAGTAGGAAAAGTTATTTTCATACTTAAGAACCAGTGTACTATATCAGCTAAGCATAACTGCTAATCATGATATTTGGTGTCCATATTTACACTAGAATATGTAAATTCTTGATATTGTTATTAGTCAAAACTAGTTGTGCACGTAAGATGGCGACTCGGTAAATATTTCAGCCAAAGTGGAATAACGTCTCCCTCATACTATTAAAACTAGTAAATGATAGGTGGTTAATAGCAACCATAAATGCAACATGGCAAAGTTTATTCAACACTATTTCCATCCATTCAGCCATCCATCTGCTCACTCAACCTCTTAGGAGTATAATTGAGTGGCTATAAGGTCATTGTGGAATCACTCTTGATGCCAGTTCACTGATGTGATATTGCAATAGTTTATAGTTATTATAACCATGGAATAAGAAAATAATTTCTTGTCTCTCTTACGATATGTGCATCAAAACAGACATCCCATACAAGGGGCAGTGTTCATTCTAATTCATGACAAATTAATTATGTGATAAATGTTCATTTTATGTGTCATTGCTGAGGCAGTACTGTTTATACTTAGTGCAGCGATGGATAGAATATTGCCAAGGGTTTACATTTGCATGAAATGTATAATTGTTGCGACTTGATGTGTGAACTTCCATCAATTTTCTCCCGTCTGCTTTTATTTGTTATTATAATTCCATTATTGTAAACAGTCAGTGATGTAGTATGTAGACTATCATTGTATTATATAAAAAAACCATTATTTCCTAGTGATACATACATTTCCCAGAAACATTCCATTTGATTTATATGGTCCAGTAGTGAATTAAGAGCCTTTTCCTCAAGTATAATGGATTGTTGATACTGGATTTATGCATGAAGGGGATTGTACATATTTCAGGTTATTTCTTGTAATTTGTCATGAGTAAAAATAATTTTTGGGATTGTTTGAAGATTTTACCAAAAAAGAGTTGGAGAATAGTAGTTGATTTACAGTACACACCTTAAAATAAATAGATTGTTTGTTTTCCCTTCTTTTTATAATATGGGATCAGCAAATATCTTCAAATTCTAGAACATTCCTGGGTGAGAAAACAACCTTCCTAATGTCTCATTATTATCCGTATTATCCAAAAACTTAATGTATCAGTAGATTATCTTGCTGATAAAAAAATATGTTCATCCATTTACATAAACACTTCTTCATTTTAAGATACAAGGAAATGTGAGGACAGTGATGAGACCCCTCATATCCACAGTGCCACTGATTGGAGGACTTCAGGTATTTTTCTTGCGTCACCCAACAATAGACTTCAATTTAGTTGGTGTGGCTGATGTCCTGGATATGCCTGGCCTTAGGTATGTGCTCATTTAATTTTTTTAATTCTTGGTAAGGTGCTAAGATGAATTGACTCCTCCTTTGAGAGGATTTTGTTTTACTAGCCTGAATGTTCTGGTTCATCTGTGGCTTCGTTATTTACCAGCTGAATGATTGCATTTGCCAATATTTCATAGGACTCAAAAATAATCCATTCTGTGCTAACAGAAGCCATGCCATTTTCCAAAACTTCTTAATCTTGTATGTGGGTGTAATCATAGTAAATGGTAGTATGGCAGACTGAAGATCTTTTGTTTTGATGTGCTGAAGTTTGATAGCTAGTAGATTGAATGAGTAATGGAATGAGCAAAGGGTGTGTTTGTTGGTTCTAGTTGGCATTGGGACCACCAGACCTTCTCCATGGACACTTATCTGGTTAACGTAAACCATTCTCACTGTATTTATTCATTTGATTATGTTTTGTTTAGGTCAGCATTATTTACACTACAGAAGTAAAAAAAAAAAATCTCCATGATGATGGAGAAATTCCTCAAAATCTAGGTACAGTGATATGTTGGTAATTAAATGGTTTCTATGTGTGATTTTTACATGTCTTTGTGTACATGACATCTTTATCTATTTCTACAAATAAATGCCATTAACTTAACTCCTCCAGACACAGAAAGAGCTGCTGTGTAGCCTGTGTCCCAGTGTAGTTGTTACGTTATACAGGCATTTGGACACTAAAGAATGAGACCATCTGTCTGTGAGATGTTGTTTAATGTTAATATCTACTGATAACTTACCTGTATTGATACTTAAGTGAGATGTATATGCAAGGCAGACATAAAATTTATGTATCATATATTCAGCCAAATAAGTATGAAGAAAATATACTTACTAAGTGGTAGGTTGATAGGTAAATTAGAAACCAGTATTTTAATTTTTAGTTTCGTCTACTAATGAGATCATTTACTATTCTGACATCATGTGTTCCCTGTTTTAAGTGTATTTTTGCAGTGCAACACATGGTAGATTTTTTTTTTTTTTTTATTAGCATATCGGTTATCTTTTTATATCATCTTTTGTAATCTAGTGACAACTTTACCCTTTCATACAGAATTAATTTACAGTGGTGTTATCTTTGTAGCGATCTCCTGCGACGCATTGTTGTAGAAGCTGTTGGAAACATTATGGTACTTCCAAACAAAATAGCAATTACGCTAAGTGATGCAGTCCCAGCATTGAGTTTGAAGATGCCAGACCCTGAGGTAATGCTTGTATATGTTAGTTCTGCTACATAAACTTAGGATTGGCTTGTGATAACCTGAATGAGTATGGAGAATCTGTCTGTGGAATAGTCATAGAGATGTACTTCATGATATTAGCCTTCTTTATTTGTTTGAAAGGTGTGACATGTTCATAGAAAGCCACCCATTCTTCTCATAATTAGCATTTAAAATTCAATAATGTTGACTGACTTTGGACCTTTTACAGATAATTCCAGTTACTACTTCAATGCACATAAATGTAAAATTTACTTTTAGACAAAACTTACCTCTATAACTTCTGTCTTGAAGCAATATTACATTTGAATGAAAGTTCTTGAGCAAACTGTTGGCGCTTTGTGTCTGATATGCATGAAATTTCAATAACAAACCAAGGTGTCATAAGCAGGCCCACTGATGAATTGATGCCTGGAGCTGGGAAAAGTGGCCTTTTATTCATGCAGGAATCACTCGCCCCTTAACCAGATCGAGGACAGGATCTCAGGCTTTTCCTGTGTTGGGATTAATAAGGTGTTCTCTAATTTTAATCTCAATTCATTCTTTTATGATGGAATTCTGGAATTTAAAGGCCTGCGACATCTTCATTTTGTTGAAATTCATGGAGTGTCCCATAGCCAGACATTGTTCTGTGACCACTGACCGTTTTGTCCCAGTTGTGCATAACGTTGATGTTCATAGCAACAGTCTCCCATGGTCTTTACCATTTGATCTATTTATTACAAACCATATTGACAAATTATCTGGTAAACTCTTGTCTCATGGAGTTACAAATCATGTTTCATGCTGCCCAGGAGTTATCTAATTCTGCTGTACATACAGAACATGCATCATACCTTATTCTACTTCATAATGGTACTAACTGTACTCAAAAAATTGCCAGCATATGAAATAAAGGTGGTTACTCATGGATTTTCTGTCTTTTCCTAGTTCATGTCCCCACTGCCCATTGGTATTGGTCGAAGAGCACAACATATTTGCTGTTTGGTATAACCATTGCTGCTGAGTATAATTTTGAGGTATTCTGGTCCAGCTGTTAAGTGTCCTGTGCCTGACAGAACATCTCTTCTCAAAACTATATAGTGGTAATTGTCAGCTTGAAGATACAGGTTCTTATGAGGTGGTTTACAGTAAACTGTGTATCCTAATTTGCCATCCCTTTTTTTCCTTCTGGTTGACACATCAGAAAATGAGTTTCCTTCCATCATGAGAGCTATATGGAGATATGTTAACCTTAGATGTTGTAAGAAATCTAGTTTCTCTTTCACAGTTGGCCAAGTTGCAAGTGTGTTAACAGTGGCTGCGTTGACCAACCACAATGTTGGATGGTGGAACTGGTTAAATTGTGGTCAAGGTGCCAGAATACGACCACTAAGGCAAGGGCTGCAGTGGAGCTGTGAGTAGGTGCCTATTAGATGTCCACTGAGAAATAAGAGAAGCAGCATTGGAAAACCATACATTTATTGCTCAAAGTACAGCCATTGTGTCATTACCCCAGCATGACAGCGCTCTTAGCACACAAACGCTGCGTGCCCAGTCAAAGAAGGCACCGCAGTCAGTATGCGGCACATGGCCACAGGCAGGTAATGAGATGGTGACACAAGTGACAGCATGAGACCACTGAGCCAGCAGCCATACAGGAGCACTGTATCAGTGGTGCCAACTAGGGCCGCTAACAGCCCTGAGAATGGCTGAGGCATGCATGACCATGCTGGAGGCCACACACCAAAGGGACAGCTCACAACAGCAGAGTCTGTCCAGAGCAGAAGCAGGCAAGAAGTAGTTTGCCCACAAAGGCAATGGGAGACAAGTGGCTGCACATCCCTGGATGGGAACCAGAGACCTCCAGGGTGGTAAGCAGCAGCTGCTGCAGCAGCTGAATTTGCCAGGTTTGGCCTACTGGTTGGAGAGCACTAGGGCCACAGCATCAGACTTGACACGAGCAGCAGCAGCAGCAGCAGCACAGCTAGCAGCAGCAGAACCCAAAGAGAGTGATTGGTGAAGCCATGTAGACTTGTGGACAAACATAGGTGCCTTTTCAGGACTGGAGGCCAGCAGACTGCAATATCTTTGACTAAAAATGTCTGTTTATATGAATTTGTCCTGACCTTGCTTTGCTATCCCATTGGTTTTGAGCACGCAAGCCACAAAAAGTCTGCGGCTCGGATGTGAAGTAACCAGGCCATCGACACTGCAGTAACTCTGCCTTCGTGCTGCATCCTAACAATGGTTTTGTTGTACATGAAAGTAGCTTATGATGCAGTAATGTTTGGTCAGCTCTGGTCCAAGCCGCTTATGTGGCCCGCTTCATTAGCTGAGGGAGATAATTTAATTTTTCCCCAGGCATACCAAGTACATCATTTTGTTGTGCAACAGAGTTGACTGTGTGGTAAAAAAAAGGCAAGGATGCTTCCATGTGGCTGATTTTAGTGCTTCCTCTTCAAATTGCTTTACACACCAGTTTGTAATGATTCGTGAGGGTCTGTCATCAAATTTTATGCTGATCATTCTTAAAAACTCTTCCACATAGAAACCAGCTTATTTGTTTCCTACAACAATTTACTTACCAACAGACCTTGGGCCCATCCTAGGAAGAGGCAGAGAAGCTGAGGATGACAGCCATATGGTGGCACTCTGTCATACGGGATCAGCTGCAATGTCAAGTAGTATCATTCCTGGGCAGCATAGAAGATTTTTTTGGGGTTCCACAAGTTGAGAGTTCACCAGATCATTTTCCAATATGGTCCATCACAAATAGGCCTAATGGTCAGAGCCTTGGAAGAATGCTGTAATGAATCGCAGCGGAAAACATTTTTAGAAAAAACCGCAGGAGTGTGAGCAGGACTTGTGCTCTGAGGCTTCTGTACAAATTGAATTATGTATATGGATACGTCATCTATAGGCATTAATGAGTGGTTTGTGGGTATCGAATATGTGACACAAATAGCTGTATCTTTTGAGTGCACTGACTTAAAAACTTAAATTTTTTACGCCACCAAGGAACCATAGACCTTAGTATTTGACATAAATTTCAACTGAATACCTCTACTTGTTGCTGAGAAAAAGAGGTCTTGACAGACAGATGGACAGCAAATGGCAAAAAAAAAAAAAAAAAAAAAAAAAAAAAAAAAAAAAAAAAAAAAAAATATTTTTATATGTGATATAATCACAAATTAATTTTTGGATTTTTTCTTTACTTCTACCATCAAACCTTATTTCTTACCAAAATTTCACGATTTTAGGTCAACTAGAAGTACCCTATAGTTTTCAACGAGCGAGTTTGTGAACATCAAAATATGTGGCATAAATGGCCTTATCTTTTGATTACAGTGACTTAGAAGCATAAATGTTGTACTCCATCAAGGGACCATAGACCTTAGTATTTTATGTATACTTCATCTTAATACCTCTCTCTGTTTCTGAGAAAAAGGGGTCTTAACAGACGTAAAACAGTGATCCTGTAGTAACTCTGTGACATTTGACAGAACAAAGTTGGTGATGTAGGCTTCTAACTTCTAGGATTCCATTATTTTAGGAAAAGAAATAATTTGTAATTAAAATTATGTGAAACCTTATTATCCACGAGTCGGAGTATCATCTCTGTAAAGTTTGGATCTTCTTATCTGTTTGCTTAAATAGCAGAAATGTAGATCAGAATCGGATAATTGAAAATCAAAGATTACACAGCAGAATAGACTTAAAAATACTGAGGGTACAGAACAGAATGATGTACTGCGCAAGTTTGCCATGATGGTCTGCTCATTTACCTGATAAATTTTCATTCCTATTATACACCAGGAAAAACCATGGAATCATAACATTACAGTTGTCTCTAATGACTGCTCATTTATTAGGACATCAAATGTCCACCCCCTCCCCCCAAAAAAATTACATTTTGGTTTAAAAATAGTTGTAAATTAGCAATATTTTGAATGGAGTGGGTCGTCACGGGCTATGTGTTGTCATTCATTTTTAAAAATACATATATTTTTGCAGAGTATCAGAGTATTAAAATTTCTGATGTTGATCTTACTACTTTGGATTTTACTTTTTGTAGGGTGTGGTTCGTATACATGTAGTTGAAGCCAAGAATTTGATGAAAAAGGATATGAAGATGCTTGGAATGGGAAAGTCTGATCCATATTGTATAGTGTCAATTGGAGGTAAAACATTTCGTACTCAGACAATTGATAACACCCTGAATCCAAAATGGGACTTCTGGTGTGAGGTAAGCATAATTGGGAATGTTCATTGTTGTTGAAAGAGCCTGCATATGTTCAGTATACCTTTTCAGATGTTGGTTCCAGCTCGCTTGTATTTTGTGTATTTCCATGTTTTTCTCATGTTGACCAGGTTAATACTACTCTTAATACACTGTACATTACATTTGCGTATCGTGTTTGCATTCTTGTGTGATTTCTTGTGTAATTCCTATTTCAATGTTTTGAAACTGAAGTACAGTTTCAAAAGAGCTTCACTTTTATTCTATCTTTGCTACGTCTCTGTTTGTAGTGCTTATACTTGTTTAGTGCCTTCATGCTCTTGATGTCTGTATTACCTGTTAGTGTTAAAGTAGTGTGTGTGTTTCTTCACAGTACTACAGGTTATCAAATTCCTGCTGTTACTGATCCATAAATTTAGATATGTTTATTCAGTCTTTAACAGGTTGTTCAAAGCAGTAATGTCACTACAGAAATTTTCAAATAGTCTTTGTCTGCTGGTGTAAATATGATGTTTCGTAATGAACCATTTTTCCTAAATCATTGTCTTCTGTTTACAATAATGTGTTCATTATTATCTTCCATTTTACCATTACTGTTTGTTGGGATAAATTTCACTTTGAATAAAAGTCATAGACTTGCCATTCGGATTCATTTAGCTTAAAGCCATATTGAATTTCACATTAAAACTTTCGTCATCACAGTGATCATCTCCATCTCATCATCCTCTGTCTGCCTCCATCCCCCCTCCCCTCGTGCTTTGCATATACATAGTCTCTTATAAAGTTTACACTTAAACATTTTTCTGTGCTCTCTTCTTACTGATTAGCTATTTTATTTATGTCACTTCAATTACATGATTTTACTTTCCATTCATTGCTGTTATTAAATTAATTGTATTCACCAAGTAAATCTCTGTAGATTTTCTTCTTAACGTGTAAAGTAGGAAATTAGAATTTTAGAGAATAGATTGTGACTGTAGTTTGTTCATCGTATGCAAATAGTGAAGTCTACTTTCTTAACATTTACTTCACATTAGTGCACGTTAGTTAGTGATATAGCAACAGATAACTGAAATGAGCAGTGGGTCATTCAGATATACTACCATACCACAAAATCCTGTGTGTAAACCAAATAATTCTACACAAGACCTTTACATTAGCAGTGTTTCAGTATTTTATTACTTGTCAAATAATGCGTGTTAAGTAAATGAGAGAGATAATTTTTAAAACTTATTCATATTTGTGTAGATATTTATTCTATTTTCCAGATGAACACATGGTTAATATTCATCCTTTTGCACATGTTTTGGATATGTTTTAATATATACCGGGGATGAAACCTCAATTTTTTCAAAAGGTCTATATACATTATCATTCTTGTATTGTGTTTTTCAAATAAATGAATAAATATTCTAACAAACATTTATAGGTGGAAAGCTAATATCAAAATTGGATGCTGTCATCCATCTCACAAAGGGATTAATGGTGCTGGAAATACTAACAGTTTCCTTAATTTTAACATGTTATTGCCTTTTGATGTATATTGTCCCAAACAGTACCTACAGTCCCATGGTTCTAGATGTTCGTTCACCTTCCTGTTCCAAATACAGCAGTAAGACCTCTATAACCAGCCTCATAATAAAGTGAAGGCTCCAAGAACTTAAAAAGAAGAATACTATTTCTTCATCCCCCATTTATTGTACAAAGACTGAATTATTGTTTAGGTAAAGCATGTAATAGGAGTAGCTTAGCTGGGAAAAGAAACTATATAATAGCAAAAAAAATCTGTCAGCATGTTCTTTGAGATTCTGATGCATGTATAGCATTCTCTGTATTTTACATGGCCTTTTACAGTAAATAAGGTTGACTTGGGCTAGGCCACCTTTAAGTCTGTGTTCTTGGTTTGTAGTATATACCGGGGTTCACATGGTTTCTGTACTTGGGAGAATGTGAATATGTTTCCAATGTGGTCAAATTCTCTGATGCCCGAGAGTTCTTCTGACTTCCCCCTCCCCCCTTCAATTATTTCACAAAATACATGTTTATAATAGTTCTATCTAATGCACACATTGTGAAATCCATCAAAATGGTCCTCAAGTAACAAAAAGAAATGTGAAAATAATGACTTCATTAAGCAAATTACATTAGCAAGTAAGTAAATACAGTGAAACCCCACTTTTACACTTTTCAAGAGACTTCAAAAAAAAATGGTGTAAAATGCGGGAAAATGTAAAAGGTGGGAAATAATGTTTCAAGCTGTAAAAGTTATGTATAGGATACCCCCTTGCACTTTATGTATGATGTATGTACATAACAGGCATAAAAAACTTGTCAGGGACATTTTTATTATCTAATAAAGGTTTATCATCTAATAAAAACCGCTGGTGTAACTGGAATTGATAACTGTGCGGGAAGTGGAAACATTTGACTTAATTTCAGATGTCATGATCGATGTTTTTGGAAAGCCTGCAGCTGTCATTTATTATTTAAATAACGAAATACTGTATTAGTTACATATTTTTTCATGCTTAGCGTGACGTGCTTAGAGAATTTTTTCTCATTGTCAAGTGCAAATATGTAATTAAGTATTTTGTATAGTGTTTGAATATGTGTTATTCTGCATCTGTTGCACTGTGCTCGTCTTTTTGAGGTTATCAGGTACTCCACCTCATCAGTTACTTATAAAACCACACACACACACACACACACACACACACACACACACACACACACACACAAAATTTATCACTCACATTGTTTGTTTATGTAACATCACAAAAAATACATACGTAAATACTGCACTTGACAACGAGAATAAATTCTCGAACTATGTTTTGCTCAGCATGAATACAGTACGTAACCGGCACTGTGTTTACAGTAAAAACATTTGAGCAACACAAAGTGAATGACGGTGTCAACTAGCGTTCCATGTGGTCATAAGCCAAAACACGCTAAATTCGGTTCGACAAAGGTGTCACGATGATCACAACAATCACGAAACTGTGTTTGCGCTGTAGAGACAGTTAGTTAGTTGGTTGCATGTTCCATTGATCAATCGCACGGTATGGTAGCCGTTATGATGTGGAATGTGTCAAGTGCACAAGAAATGCACATAAGAAACAAGATTTTTTAATATGTATCTGTTACAATACAGAGTTAAGGATTAATATTTCTATTATGTACCCCATTACCTTAAGTGGCACAAAATGCATATCCTGTATTTATAGATTTATTTATTCCTATTCAAGAATTCATCTATGGTATAGCAGGAGTTGTCAAGGAGATATGATTTCAGTTTATTTTTGAAACTATTACTGCTGTCTGTCAGACATTTTATTTCATCTGATAATTTGTCGTAAATTTTCATAGCAGCATATTTTACCCCTTTCTGTGCCAAAGATAGGTCGAGTAAAGGATAGTGTAAGTCTTTCTTTTTTCTGGTATTATAATCTTGAATGTCACTGTTGTTTTTAAACTGGTCATGTTGTTGAGAACAAATTTCATTAGTGAGTAAATGTACTGTGAGGCTGTTGTAAGAATTCCCAATCTTTTAAAAAGATGCCTACAAGATGTGTGACTATGAACCCCCACACATTATTTTAACCACTTTCTTTTGAGCAGGAATACTTTTTGTCTAAATGTTGAGTTACCCCAAAATATTATTCTGTATGACTTCAGAGAGTGAAAGTATGCAAAGTATGTTAGCTTACCAATTTCTATCTCCTCAAAATTGGCAATTATTCTGATTGCAAAAGTTGTTGAACCTAGTTGCTTTAGAAGATCCAAAATATGAATTTTCCAATTAAGATTCTCATCTATGTGTACACCCAAAAACTTAGTATGCTCTACCCTGTCTACTGACTTCTGTTGATGTGTTATATTTATTGAAGGAACTGTACTTTTTGCAGCAGAAAATTGGATGTACTATGTTTTTTCAAAGTTTAGAGCAAGCCCATTTGCAGAAAACCAATTAATAACTTTTCCGAAGACCTTATTTGTATCATTTTCAATTGGAGTTTCTTTTACCAGATTAATAATGATGCTTGTATCATCAGCAAACAGTGTCAGTTCAGCTTCCTGTTTCACATAGGAAGGGAGGTTGTTCACATATATCAAGAACAGAAGGGGACCCATGATTGAACCCTGTGGAACACCTAATGTAATTTCACACCGGTTAGCTGAAGTGGCAAACTTATTTAAATCACTTGACCCGTATAAGGAAACTTTTTGCTTCCTGTTCTGTAGGTACGACTTAAACCACTCATATGCTATTCCATTTATACCATAGAACTGTAATTTCTGTAACATAATGTCATGGTTCACACAATCAAATGCTCTGGACAAATCACAGAGAATTCCTATTGGTGACATTTTATAATTTAAAGACTCTATTATGTGGACAGTGAAATTGTATATTGCTGTCTCAGTGGAACAGCATTTTTGAAATCCGAACTGTGATTTACTAAGTATCCCATTACTGTTGGCTAACTACTCTTGAGTACATTACTTTCTCGAAGATTTTTGAAAATGCTGTAAGCAAGGATACTGGCCGATAATTATTGACATCTGTGGTGTCCCCCTTTTTGTAGAGCGGCCTGACAATGGCATATTTTAACCTGTCTGAGAAAATACCTTGAGTTAATGATGCATTACATATGTGACTCAAAACATCAGCTGTAATTGCTCCACATTGTTTTCATATCTTATTGGAGATGTCATCTACTCCAACAGAACATTTATGATACCGGGTTGAGCGATGTACACTTTTACTTAATGGTTTCCGAACTGTACACCCTGTTAGGTTTTGTAAGTTTATCAGTTGTGCATCATGGTCTGACAATCCATTTACCACAGGGAAAGCATGTTTTTGTTTTACATCCTCTTTCTGTACAAATACATTATCTATTAGTTTGAAAATGGTTGTGATTGGTCATGATATCTTCATTCTAATGAACCTATTTACTTCCATCAGCCACTAGGCCACGTAGAGCTAGCCAGTGGCGGGAGATAGGCACAAATTGTGACAACTTTTACTCGTTTACCCATTCAAATCTGCTGAATAGAGTTCCCTGGTGTCAAGAAACTTAACCACTTAATATTTCTAAACACTACTCGATGATCAACATTATGCCAGCATCATATTTTCTCCACAAACTTTTTTTCGTAATGCGTGAATCATGGGAAAATTATAAATATGTTGACGCAAAATCAGGTGCAAATTAGCATTGTGGGCATAGGAAATTTGACGGGACTGATAAAAAAACGTAGTAAACGGTGGGAAAACGTTAATTCCCGGAACGTAAAAGCAGGGTTGTACTGTATGTAACTTAGTGGCAACTGAAAGTAACAAAACATTTTGTGCCCTTATTTCGATCAATCATGAAATTCTCTCTAAGTTGTGACACTTGTTACCATATTCTAGTATGCTGTAATAAAACATTTACAAACTTAGCATGCCTGTAGCACAGTGGAGAAAATTGCTAATGGAAAAAGTGTCTTTAATATTAAACATTGATTAATAATGCATCAACTCATAATAGAGAAATACAGAGTCCGAGATTCGAAAGTGAAAGTTCAGCCACTCTATTAATTCCTTTCATTGTTATCAGTGAAATGTGAAAATCATGGAGATTGGTGCAACTCTCTTAGGCTCAGCTAACTGAGCCTATGAGAAGACCATCAGGGCTGCACTGTGTAGAAAGTAGCCCCCAGTCCTCTATTCCTTCGAGCTGACCATCATTTCAAGGCATAGCCTTAAGAGTAGCTACCGTCTGTTTGAAAAAGATCACTTAAAATAAACAGTTATAAGTAATTTGACGTATTACCCAAATCAGTGTAGAAAATATTCAGAATACTTCCTGGTAATTAAAATTTTGTAATACATTAGTGGAAAAATATATTTTAATGTATCTTTTGGGGTTGCTCTGCTTCAGAGCCTTTCACTATGAACCACAACTGAGACAGATGTAACACATCCTGCATTCACATAAGGTGTATGCTGCACATAAAGAAAGAGGATGTAATTAATAACTGTAGAAAGTATGCTTCAGTGTGGTAGCAAATGAGACAATTATTATTAATCATAGAATGCAGGCTTTCATGGCCTATATTTGTGTTACTCCTGATTTTTGTTTTATCGACATTAGGCCATGGTCCAAGGCATAATTCTTTGCCTAACATTTCCTCTTCCAATGGTTGATACATCATCAGAGACTTTAATGACTCAGAAAGCTCCATAACTTATGTCAGCGTGACTCCATGGTCTAAGGCTGTTGCATGGATACATATAAACAGTTTGGGTTCCTGAGCTTGTTTGGGGCTTGTAACTGCTTTCTCAGTCATTAGAGGTGTGCGTGATGTCTCCAGCGTTGGAAGATGAAACATTAGTCAGAGAATTGTGTGTTGTACATGGCCCATTAAACAAATACCAATAATAATACAATTATTGATGCTTTCTTGCAAATTGCTCAAGAAGGTCTCCAGCTATGATGTTATTAACAGATTTTGTCTTGATAAAAGTTACTGTTGGTGTGCCTTGTTAAGAGAAATGAATGGTTTCCATATCATTTCTTCACGACAGTTATGGAACATTAGTCTGAAAATAAACACAGCATTAATATATGTGAGCTAGCAATGTGTTTCCACTCTGGTTTGATTATGCATGTCATTATTAATCAGAGTAGACTATCACTATTTACATTTATCCATACGAGGTCTATCCAAAAAAACTCCAGAACATTCATAATATTGCACCACTGGTATGTTGGACAAAAATGCAATTGGCATTTCTGCATGCACCTGTGTTTAATTTGTAACTGCCAGAAGTTTGATTGTTGTATGTCTGTTAGTTATTGCTCAGTGATGTATTGAGTAGAACGTTTTGAAATGGCAGAGTTAGAGGAGCAATGTGGCTGCATTAAATTTTGCATGAAATTCAAGAAAACCTGTACTGAGACACACCAAATGATGCAGGAGGCCTGTGGTTATTAGTGCTTAAGCTATACTTGGTGTTACAAATGGTTCACTCAATTTAAAAATGACCAGATGGAAGTTACAGATGACTCTCATTCAGGACACCCTTAGACATCTACTGACGATGCATGTCAGGAATATCAACGAAAGTGTGCACGCCATTCAAAGACTGACTCTCAGAGAGATTTCAGAAGAATGTTACATTTCAGTTGGATCATATCATGAAATCCTGACACAGCATCTTGAAATGCACCATGTTGCCATCAAGTTCATCCCACAGTTCAAGAGTCAAGACCTGAAAGACCTTCACCTCACAATCTGTGAAGAGCTTTTGGATCGCATAAATGAGAATGAGATGTTCTTTGAGAGAACCGTAACTGGTGATTAGATATAATTCTACAGTTATGTTGTTGAGACGAAGGTTCAATCTTCACAATGGGTCGGGAAATGTTCTCCAAGACCACAAAAAGCTCGTCAGGTCAGGTCAAATGTCAAAGCCATGCTGATAGTTTTCTTTGACTTTGAAGGATTAGTTCATCATGAATTTGTGCCACAGGGACAAACTGTTAATCAATGGTACTATTGAGATGTGTTGTGATGCCTGTGAGAAGGAAACAGCATTAAATGTGGCAAAACAATTCATGACTCTTAAACCATGATAATGCATCTGCATATTCATCACTGTTGGTGCATTACTATTGCACAAAACATGAAATCACTGTCCTGCCTCATTGTCCGTATTTTCCAAACCTGATCCCTGCGGGCTTCTTTTTATATCCAAAGTTCAATACCCCATTGAAAGGACAAAGATTTGCAACGACAGATGAAATAAAAGAAAAGTCGCAGATGTCACTTCGTGCTATCCAGCAAGAGGCATACCAGGCCTGCTTACAGAAGAGTAAAGAGCGTTTGAAGCAGTTTATCAATTGTGAAGGAGAATATTTCAAAGGACACGATACACAAGAAGTAAAAGATAAGCATAGGAAAATTTCGTGGACAAAGTTCCAGAATTTTTTGAACAGACCTCGTGGAAATCGTTAGGGAAGGTGAGTAAAACTTACCATCAGAAATAAATACTCTTTGATTAAGCTTATCTATTACTGACATTTAAAAAGCCATGATGTTTATTCAATATAAGTACAGGAATCTGTAACCAGCAAATGCTCTGAAATATCTCTGTAACCTCCTGTACACCATCTAAAGATGAGCCTGAAAAGGTTCAAAAACTGGTTCATTAAATAAATAACTATTTCAAAAAAAGTGACTGGATGCAGTTTTCTGTATTTGTATTTAATACTCTGTGACTTGTGTAACTGACGTGTCAGTGTTACCTAAAAGAAGAGGTGTGAAAGAATACTGTAAAACATCCTCAACATTATGAAGTGTGAGTGTCCATGGTTTAAGGCCCTGTATGCATGTTCAAGAGGAACAGGCAACAAGTCCTCGTTCAGCCATTCTGATGTTCTTACTACAGAATTATGCTGCTGTGATGCCACTTCATTTTTAATAATTATGGAAGAGTTTAAACAGTGTCACTTACCACCAAGCTGTCAACAGTTCTTACCACCAGTCTATCAATATGACAATTAAAAAAAAAAATACACGAGGACACTGCATATCCTCATTCATCTGTGTATCTCAATGTAATATTGTTATTGCATGGTATTAGAAGTTGTCCACTATTACAGGCTTCTATTTGCTTGAGTGACTTACAGAATAGGCTTTGTATAGGAGTTGGTGACTCATTAATCACTTTTAACACTTACCATGAGGAAATATCTGTAGAAGTCCTTGACTGTCCGCAACCATCTATATTTCGTGTTTCTACCTCCCTACCACAGGAACATTTCTTTTTCCTATCTTCAAGTTAATTAAAGAGTGTTGTGACAATTTAGGTAAAAATAAAACAGCCTCATAGAATTGAGTGTAAATTAATTTAAGTTCCTTGTTCTGTGGTTGCTGTAAGAATGCTCTCTGCCTGTTTAAAAGTCATGTAAATATAATTAGTGCATCAGAATATGATCTTAAATCTTTACCATGATACTTCATTAACCTCTATTTTATGATAACCCAAATAAACACCATGAATTTATATGTATTGTATAGTAATTGATTTAACCCATTGGAGATCTTGTAATCGATCATTTTACTTTACTGTCTCTCGTGAGGTTAATATAGTAAATTAACTGGCATTGGTTGATGCGAATGTCCCTACAGCAGACAATAGAAAATGAAGTTTCTTAGCTAAGCTGTTTCTTATTGTGTGTGTAGTGTAACTAAACACATGCATTCAGTAGAAAGCCAGTGTGGAAGGGACACACTGGCGTACAGAAACAGAGGAATGTGATGTGTGCTTGCTTACCTTCAAAAGAAATCACGTCCAGTAAAACTGGTGTTCAGGGCAAGATCAGAGGAAGGAGTTTTGTAAGGTGTGATATAAAGCATCTGTCACTTACATGTGTGTCCATTGTGACATGCTCCAACTGATGATAATGATGTACTTGACAACATGGAACCTTTCTTTACCTGGTAGATATATTCATGACGTAATCACTTTACTGAAACTGATTGTCATTAAATAAATACACATTACAGCAGCTTTTGATGGTTTTCTGATGCCATTCTTTGAGTTTATAGAATCTTTCAGGCACTTTTTATAGGATTTTTTCCTGCTGCAGAGTGATAGATTCATTCGTTTGTAGGCTAGGCTAAACCATTTCTCCTCAGTACCCTTTGTCCTAAGAATACTAGTCCAACAAAGAATGGTAGGAGAGTGTCTGTAATAGAACTGGAGCTGTGAATTGTGGGGTTTGTCTGAATAGTTGAGTTGTCAACAACTTTGCACGCAAAAGGCAAGCAAAGGAAGCTTTAATTTTCGAGTGCTCTTAATAGTGTTCCATAGATTTCGTGTTTGTTTTGAATACAGTCAGAGAGAGTCCCTGTAGTCAACCATAGTGCCAGTAGTGCTAGAGTTTGTTTTCAATACAGTCCAGAGACAGGTAGTGCTATTTTCCTTGTTTTCTACAAGAAGTGGCTAGCAACCACAGTTTAGTGAATAAGCAGCCGCCTTTAGTGAATTAGCAGTCTAGTTAAAGGTTGATTAACTCTCTTCAGTAAATTGTTTCCTTAGGATGGATAGGATGTGTGACTGCTGTGTACGGACGCAGGAGCAGCTGGCCACTGTTCGCGAACAGCTGAGCGTGTTGATGGCCGCGGTCAGCCGTCTTCAGGCTGCTGCCTCGGAGTGTAGCGGCAGTGGGGAGTCTGGTGCGTCGCAAGGTACACCCCAGGTGTTACATGCTTCACCCACTGTCCCTGCTGTCGAGACACCTTCGCGGGTACCGGGCGCGGTTGGGCCACCCTCTCCCCAAGGGGAGTGGCGGGTTCAGCGGCGTTCGCGGCGCACGAGGCGGAAGGTCAATGTGGAGGCTGGCCGTGTGGCATCGCCCGCTCTGCCTGTGAGGGGACATGTGGCTGCTCCTTCAGCAAGGTCCGAGCAGGCACACGGGGGGAGGGGTTTATTAGTTATTGGGAGCTCCAACGTTAGGCGGGTGATGGAGCCCCTTAGGGAAATAGCGAGAAGGTCGTGGAAGAAGGCCAGTGTTCACTCTGTCTGCTTGCCAGGGGGTCTCATCCGAGATGTGGAGGAGGCCCTACCGGCGGCGATAGAGAGCACTGGGTGCACCCGACTGCAAATTGTTGCTCATGTCGGCACCAATGACTCCTGCCGTCTGGGTTCAGAGGTCATCCTCAGTTCGTACAGGCGGTTGGCGGAATTGGTGAAGGCGGAAAGCCTCGCTCGCGGGGTGGAATCAGAGCTAACTATTTGTAGTATCGTTCCCAGAACCGATCGCGGTCCTCTGGTTTGGAGCCGAGTGGAAGGCTTAAACCAGAGGCTCAGACGATTCTGCGGAGATCTGGGGTGCAAATTTCTCGACCTCCGCTATCGGGTGGAGAAATGTAGGGTCCCACTGAATAGGTCAGGCGTGCACTACACGCCGGAAGCAGCTACAAGGGTAGCGGAGTACGTGTGGAGTGCACATGGGGGTTTTTTAGGTTAGAGAATCCCCTCCCTAGGCCCGACAAGACGCCTCCTGAGACGCGGCAAGATAGGAGTAGGCAAAATGCAACAGGGAATAACAATATTAATGTGCTAATAGTAAACTGCAGGAGCGTCTATAGAAAGGTCCCAGAACTGCTCTCATTAATAAACGATCACAACGCCCATATAGTACTAGGGACAGAAAGTTGGCTGAAACCAGACGTAAACAGTAACGAAATCCTAAACTCAGATTGGAATGTATACCGCAGAGACAGGCTGAACAGTGAAGGGGGAGGCATGTTTATAGCGGTAAGAAGTGCAATAGTATCGAAGGAAATTGACGGAGATCCGAAATGTGAAATGATTTGGGTGAAGGTCGCGGTTAAAGCAGGCTCAGACATGGTAATTGGATGTCTCTATAGGCCCCCTGGCTCAGCAGCTGTTGTGGCTGAGCACCTGAAGGATAATTTGGAAAATATTTCGAGTAGATTTCCCCACCATGTTATAGTTCTGGGTGGAGATTTTAATTTGCCGGATATAGACTGGGAGACTCAGACGTTCATAACGGGTGGCAGGGACAAAGAATCCAGTGAAATTTTTTTAAGTGCTTTATCTGAAAACTACCTTGAGCAGTTAAACAGAGAACCGACTCGTGGCGATAACATATTAGACCTTCTGGTGACAAACAGACCCGAACTATTTGAAAAAGTTAACGCAGAACAGGGAATCAGTGATCATAAAGCGGTTACGGCATCGATGATTTCAGCCGTAAATAGGAATATTAAAAAGGGTAGGAAGATTTTTCTGTTTAGAAAAAGTGACAAAAAGCAGATTTCAGAGTACCTGTTGGCTCAACACAAAAGTTTCGTCTCAAGTACTGATAGTGTTGAGGATCAGTGGACAAAGTTCAAAACCATCGTACAATATGCGTTAGATGAGTATGTGCCAAGCAAGATCGTAAGAGATGGAAAAGAGCCACCGTGGTTCAACAACAGAGTTAGAAAACTGCTGCGGAAGCAAAGGGAACTTCACAGCAAACATAAACATAGCCAAAGCCTTGCAGACAAATAAAAATTACGCGAAGCGAAATGTAGTGTGAAGAGAGCTATGCGAGAGGCGTTCAATGAATTCGAAAGTAAAGTTCTATGTACTGACTTGGCAGAAAATCCTAAGAAATTTTGGTCTTATGTCAAAGCGGTAGGTGGATCAAAACAAAATGTCCAGACACTCTGTGACCAAAATGGTACTGAAACAGAGGATGACAGACTAAAGGCCGAAATACTAAATGTCTTTTTCCAAAGTTGTTTCACAGAGGAAGATTGCACTGTAGTTCCTTCTCTAGATTGTCGCACAGATGACAAAATGGTAGATATCGAAATAGACGACAGAGGGATAGAGAAACAATTAAAATCGCTCAAAAGAGGAAAGGCCTCTGGACCTGATGGGATACCAGTTCAATTTTACACAGAGTACGCGAAGGAACTTGCCCCCCTTCTTGCAGCGGTGTACCGTAGGTCTCTAGAAGAGCGTAGCGTTCCAAAGGATTGGAAAAGGGCACAGGTCATCCCCGTTTTCAAGAAGGGACGTCGAACAGATGTGCAGAACTATAGACCTATATCTCTAACGTCGATCAGTTGTAGAATTTTGGAACACGTATTGTGTTCGAATATAATGACTTTTCTGGAGACTAGAAATCTACTCTGTAGGAATCAGCATGGGTTTCGAAAAAGACGGTCATGTGAAACCCAGCTCGCGCTATTCGTCCACGAGACTCAGAGGGCCATAGACACGGGTTCACAGGTAGATGCCGTGTTTCTTGACTTGATGGACTATCAGACCAATTGTGTGATTGGATTGAGGAGTTCCTAGATAACAGGACGCAGCATGTTATTCTCAATGGAGAGAAGTCTTCCGAAGTAAGAGTAATTTCAGGTGTGCCGCAGGGGAGTGTCATAGGACCGTTGCTATTCACAATATACATAAATGACCTGGTGGATGACATCGGAAGTTCACTGAGGCTTTTTGCAGATGATGCTGTGGTGTATCGAGAGGTTGTAACAATGGAAAATTGTACTGAAATGCAGGAGGATCTGCAGCGAATTGACGCATGGTGCAGGGAATGGCAACTGAATCTCAATGTAGACAAGTGTAATGTGCTGCGAATACACAGAAAGATAGATCCTTTATCATTTAGCTACAAAATAGCAGGTCAGCAACTGGAAGCAGTTAATTCCATAAATTATCTGGGAGTACGCATTAGGAGTGATTTAAAATGGAATGATCATATAATGTTGATTGTCGGTAAAGCAGATGCCAGACTGAGATTCATTGGAAGAATCCTAAGGAAATGCAACCCGAAAACAAAGGAAGTAGGTTACAGTACGCTTGTTCGCCCACTGCTTGAATACTGCTCAGCAGTGTGCGATCCGTACCAGATAGGGTTGATACAAGACATAGAGAAGATCCAACGGAGAGCAGCGCGCTTCGTTACAGGATCATTTAGTAATCGCGAAAGCGTTACGGAGATGATAGATAAACTCCAGTGGAAGACTCTGCAGGAGAGACGCTCAGTAGCTCGGTACGGGCTTTTGTCAAAGTTTCGAGAACATACCTTCACCGAAGAGTCAAGCAGTATATTGCTCCCTCCTACGTATATCTCGCGAAGAGACCATGAGGATAAAATCAGAGAGATTAGGGCCCACACAGAGGCATACCGACAATCCTTCTTTCCACGAACGATACGAGACTGGAATAGAAGGGAGAACCGATAGAGGTACTGAAGGTACCCTCCGCCACACACCGTCAGGTGGCTTGCGGAGTATGGATGTAGATGTAGATGTAGATGTAGATGTAGATTATAGGTTCAGTTTTCTGTCTTGCATACAGCTTTATTTGCCTGGAAGTTATAACTGTTGAGAGGTACTACAAAATGAAATGTATACATTGGTTGATACGTGTGTGATATTTTAGCACAACTGAATTTTTTACCAAGATACCAAAATGCAATCCAAGTGGTTTTCCTCTTCTCCCCTTTTTAATAGAATAAATTAGAATTTTGTTTTTAGATGGGGTCTAACACAGCATTGCATAACTTTATTTTCATATGTTGAAATCTGAAAGTGTTGCGCACAGTGAAGCATTGTCATTTGTGTGCCTTGGGTTTGTTATGAACTGTAAGTATACATGGTTTTCAGTGCAGAAGTTGCATGGCTACCAAGAAAATATTTTGCTTAAATATAACTCTCAAACTGCAGCAAGACACAATCAGCTGTCAGTTATTGTAAAAGTGCTAAATTTAACTGCACTTACATGGCTGGAGCATTCTGAAACGTGTATATTGTGATGTATCCCAAAAAATAAAGATAACAGCTAAAATTGCTCATTATCAAAACATGTAATGTAGCATTAACCAGAACACAGCTACTGCTTCACATGCCTAATGTTAGTTTGCGGAAATTTGGGGGAACTAAAAACAAATATAGCAGTTACAAACTGTCGTAACTATTTAATGATTGGAGATAGATCAACAAGAATTTCAGAGAATTTAAAAGAAAGATGAAGCTTTATTGCATATAGGTTTTCTGTATGACACCCCTTAGTCATACAGACGACGTCCCAGCTGCATTCTGCATTCGTGAAGATGACTGTTCAAATCCACATACAATCGTCCAGATTTAAGTTTTCCATAATTTCTCTCAATCGCTCTAGGAAAATACTGGGATGGTTTCTTTAAAAGGACGTGACCGATTTCCTTCCTCATCCTTGAAACGGTCTGATGCCATCTGCAAATATTGTTGATATTTGAGCTGCTTGATTGCATTGCTTATAAAATCTTCTCTGCACAGAATGAAAACTATTAAATGCTAATATATAGGCTGCCTTCTGTACGGTATCCACCATTTTCTTTTAAGATGCAGTATTTTTCACTTGTGCCTCATTGTGCTTGCTCCAGCTTCTGATGCACTGTCCTTGTGCAACAATTGAAATTTTTAACTTTCTTACATTCTCCTCAGTTTTTATTGATGTACCACTGTGCGCCAAATACTTATTGCCATTTGTAATCAGTATATTCATTTTATTTCCCTGTACTACCCGACAGTTATTAAATTTGTGTGCTAAATCGGCACGTTTCAAAAGGCATACTTGTGAGGTGCAACCTGAAATCTCATGCACCGTGCATAAACTGTAATGTGCTTCCCATAGAAGCATTGCTAAATGTACTTATACACTATGGGTGAAAACATAAGTAACAAAACTAAGCAGCCTCCCCAGAGGGGCTCACATCCATTTTGTGCATACATGCTTCGCCACCATGGGGCCCAGCCCTCGCATTGCCACTTCCCTTTCCATGCTGAAAGTCTTTCCTTAAACTATTCTTTTTTCCCCCCTCTACCTTTTCATTGACTGGTCTTTATGGTGCCGATCATATTTCGATTTGGTTTAAGATCTTGGACACAAGTTTTTCTCTCTCCTGCCATGTTCTACTACTTCCCATCATTCACTATATTGTCCCCATTGTTGGGTTTGACATACCATTCCTCTTCTAAATTTTACAGAAGTGCGGATCATGCAGGGAATATTACCCACACGGTTGTACATTCTACCTTTTGTGCTTTTCTGTGTTTGCACCCTTCCTTTCTAACAAAAGCTCTACAACCGAAACCCAACATGGTAGCCATTTCTTTACAGATGTGTGAAGTACCTGTACGGTGGTAGCCCCTGACAGTATTGGTGCCTGAGCTGGAAACTCCCTGCTTATGCCAAGGAGTATGTGCACAGGGGCTCCAGTCAGTGGTTAATGCTCAGGTTGCTGTTGCTGCGGCTAGCTGATGCACATGCCCCCACCCCCAGTTGGAGTGGGTAGTACCAAGGCAGATAACTCGCAAATGGAGCAGATCGAACTTTCTTCCATTGGTGGATGCATGGCCACATCAGTCTGTTCTGGAGGAAAGAACTACTACAATTCAGAGATATGATCCCACAACATTTCCTTCCCTGGCTACTCTGTGGGAGGAATGTAGGGCTAAGAGACAAGGGGAGAAATAATCCCCACAATACTTAGCTTGTTCTAGGACCAACAGTGTGTTCCTTATGACAACTGTGACAACTAAGTCAGTATTCTTTGTTGAACACCATGGGGCAGGTTTGGGGAAGTAGCAGTGATTTTGAAAATGAAAAGTGGTTCATGTCTGATTAAAACAGCAACCCCCATTCAGTCATGGGCACTGCTCACCTGTTACGAACTGTATGACATTCCTGTAACTACCACCCCCCATAATAGTTCCAGTAAGGTACAAAGTATCATCTTCCACCACAGCTTCCTTTTACATACCGATGATGAGTTACATGCCAATTTGGAGTGACAGGGTGTGCATTTTGTCCATGTTCAGTGGGGGCTAAAGAACAATAGGGTTGATACTGGGGTCTTCATCTTGGTCTTAGAAGCAACGCATTGACTGAAAAGGTCAAGGTGATGGTGCACGGATGCAGTGTGAAACCGTATGTTCCCCCGCCCATGCAGTGCTTCAAATGCACGAGATTTGTGCACACGAATGTGGGTTGTAACACCAGCGCTGTATGTAGCAATCGTCGACGTCAGCTTGTGCTGTTGAACAGGGGGAATACAAGACTCTTAACTAATGTATAAAGAGGCCAAGAAGAAATATGATTGTCAGCGTTCTGTATATATGTTGGTGATGTTTGCTATGGCTACGACATTATCATCCCCTCTAGTGGCAGTACCCTCACCCTTTCTGCTTTCTACAATGGGTCCTCAGCGCCACATGACTACACCCACTCTCCCAGTGGTTGGGGGCCCTCCTCCTACAGTTTCACCACACTACAGGAGCACTGACTCCGAACCCACTGGGTATGTCAATCCCCAACCCCAGAAAGCAACACCATTTGCAGCATCTCTCACCAGGAAGGAATAACTTGGGGCTCTCCCCTCTTAGGATTCTGCTGATGTGCAAGCAAGTACCAGCCAGTGCCTGAAGGAACCACAGGTTGGTGGTCTTAGAGCTTTGTGTTCCCCCTCTGTCCATGACTGGACAGACAAGCCCTCGCAGACATCAAAATCATCCATGTAGAAGAGGGACAAAAAGATGATCTCCATGCTGCTGGACCCCCATATTTCACCTCTGTACTCGAGGCGGCATCTGTATCACCAGGTGCCCTCATGAGAGCTGATTCATAGCCATTGTGTATTGATGGTATATCCTTGCAACTGGTGGCAGTAAGCAACCCTAGAGTGTAACGCACCTCCTAGGTCCCTTCCCGCCCCAACAGGTTACTGATAGCATGATCCTCCAGTAGAACTGTAGTGGTTTTCCCTAATACCTGGCTGCCATATGTCATCTCTCATATATTTCCCATACCCTTAGCAGCTCTCGGGGCTATTTCAAGAATCAAGCTGACTGTGTCAGAGCATTGGACAAAATTTTCACACACTGTCTACAGTGAACACATGCCAGGTGATAAAACGTAAGAGGCTGTGACTGTTAGTGTGAGGACATGTCTGGATTTTGCCGTCTGTAACATGTATCTCACTCTTGATAATGAAGTGTCTGACTGCATTGTCTGCTCTGATTTCTCGGCTCCCCCCAACCCATTCAATTTTGGTTGACTTAGGGTCCACAGCCCTTTGTGGGTGAAACTACAACCACTCGTCACAGAGCTCAATATTTGTCTCTTGATTACTGGTCCCCTCACACACTTAAGTGTGACATATCGACCTTACTGTGGCGTATCGACCTTACTGTGCCGTTGATCTTTCCACTTGAAGCCGTGGTCTTATCCCCTCTATCTGTTGAAGAGTCCATGATGGCCTGTGTGACAGTGATCATTTTCCTATCTACCTGTCCTTCCCTCAACATTGCTCACCCGAGTGTCCACCCAAATGGGCTCACAGCAATGCTGACTGGGATGCATTTGCCTCTGCCACAGCCCTCAGCACCCTGCCATATGGAGGTACTGATGTGTCTGTCCAGAGTACAACCACAACCATTTTATCAGCAGCAGTCTTAGCAGTCCCTTATTCCGTGGGATAACCCTGTTGGAAGACAGTACCTTGGTGGAATTCAAATTTCTATGGTCACCAGAAATCACAGATGGGCTCTCCAATGCTATAATTGACGTCCATCAGTGGAGAACCTCGTGTTTAAATAGCGCTGTGTTCAGGCCTGCTACCCAGTAAAATGACAAACAAGAATGCTGGGAACGGTATGTTGCTATCGTTGGACCACCTACCCCTCCTATGAAGGTTTGGGCAAAGGTTAGACGCCTCTGTGGGCAAAACTCTCCAACAGATGTAACTGGTCTCCCCTGGTCTACACTGACACAGATGCTGCCACCGAACATTTTGCTCGAGCCTCACTGTCTGAGAATAATCAGTGTGCATTTTGTGTCCTCAAACAGCAGGTGGATCAAATTTAATTACTTTTACATGCCACCTAGAGCCATACAGTGCTCCATTCGGCGAGTGGAAATTCTCAGTGCCCTAGCCTTTTGCCCTGACATGGCTACAGGGACAGACCACATCCACAGCCAAATGCTCGAACACATCAGTTGCTTGTCAGTTTCACATCCTTGCCATTTTCTCATCCTCGCCATTTTCAGCTGTATCTGTAGCAAGGGTCAGTTCCCATCCCAATGACGAGAATGCATGATCGTCCCGGTACTGGAACTGGATAAACGCCCCCTTGAGATGGACAGCTATCACCCAATTAGTCTTACTAATGTTCTCTACAAGTTTCTCGAACATATGGTGAGCTGGCAGTTGTGCTGGTACCATTAATATCAGTGTCCTTTGGCTCCATCCCAAGGCAGTTTTCACCAAGGCTGTCCTACTGCTGACAATTTGGTCTTCCTGGAGTCTGCACCTGGACAGCTTTGGCCTGATGTCAACACCTTATTACTGTCTCCTTTGACTTGCAAAAGGCTTATGACACCATCTGCTGTCTTCACATCCTGATTAGCCTACATGAGTGGAGTCTCCAGGGCCCACTCCTGAATTTTTTCTGGAACTCCTTGTCACACTGTACCACTGTACTTTCCGTATTTAAGTTTGTACTTCCCACAATACACCCCATATGCAACATAATGGGGTCCTGCAGAGCTATGTATTGAGTGTACTCCTTTTTCTAGTGGCTGTCAATGGTTTTAGTTGCAGGTGTGTGGTGTATTGTGTCTCCCTCCCAATGATTTTTGCATTTACTGTTGCTCCTCCCCTGTGCATGCTGCTGAACACCAACCTCAGGGTGCCGTATGAAAGGCATAATCCAGGGCCTCACCCATGGTTTCCTATTGTCAGCCGCCAAGACATGTTATGCAGTTCTGTTGCCATCGTACTGTTCATCCATAACCAGAACTCTACCTCAGTGACCAATTGCTCAATGTGCTGAAGTCTTGTTGATTTCTGGGACTGGTCTTCAGTGCCCAGTTGATATGGTTTCCCCATCTTTGCCAATTTAAGCAAAGATGCTGGTTACACCTTAATACCCTTTGCTGCCGCAGCAACACAAACTTGGGTGCAGACCGCTCTACAGTTTTGCAGCTGTACAGAGCTCTGATCCTATCCCACCTTGATTATATGAGTCAAGCATATGCCTCAGCATCACCTTCAGCATTGCAGTTGCTGGACATGGTACACCATTGTGGCGTCCAACTTGCGACAGTTACCTTTTGGGCCAGCACTGTTAAGGCCCTACCCGTGGAGGCTGGGGTCCCTCCACTACAAATAAGGCACCAACAACTGCTGCTCAACTTTTCAACACACATTCGCTGCTCGCCTGAGTATCTGAACTACTGTGTCCTTTTCATGGTAGAGAGATACACCTTCCGCAACAGCAGCCCAGGACTGGAGTCATGATTACAGTTTTCTCATGCAACATGTCTCCTCTGAACTCCAAATTCTCCCACAGTTGCCTCATGTCAGGGAGCAGTCACATACACTCCCATGGTGTGTACACTAACCTTCAGACCAAAAGACTGTTGACCCTGTTGTTTCTCACTTCCTGTTTCTGGCCTGCTTGATGCAATTCTAGTTTCGGAAGTTGTATACACTGATGGCTCTGTTGATGGATGAAGTGGTTTTGCCTACCCACATGCAAAGTGCAGTGAACTACATATCTACCGAATGGATTCAGTCAATCAGTGACCACTGCTTGAGCCATGCCCTGAGTAGTCTTCAAGCTGTCGATGAGTGCTACCCTTGACGGTCACTAGTTGTGACTATCTGGAATCTCTTTTTGGCCTCTATCAAGTGGTCATCTTTTTCTGAACCCCAGGTCACGTTGGGATCCCAGGGAATGAGCATGCTGGCCCATGCTGACTTTGGAGATAGGAATACCAAAACTGGATCTTCGGTCAGCTCTATTACATCAGTTGTTAGAGGCTTGGAACATGGTGTGCTATAGTTTCTCCAAACGAAATGCAAGCAGTAAATGGGACCATGACCAAGTGGCAGTCTTCCTATTGTGTTTCTCTCTGGAAATCAACCGTCTTCTGTCGACTTTACATTAGCCACACTTGGCTGACCCGTGACCACATACTATGGTGTGAGGAACCATCCTACTGTCCATGTGGTGCCTGTCTGACAGTGGCCCACAGGTCCACTGGACTGCCCCAATTTGGCCACGTTATGATGAAACCTTAAATTTGCTAACATGTTGCCTCTGGTGCTATGACAATGACAGAGCAGCTGATCGGGTTTTACATTTTACTCTTAAAGATAGTTTCTACTCATTTCTACTCCTTTTTGTGAGGCAGGGCACATTAGCCTCATTAACTACTAGAGAGACTGAAGGAGTGCATAAGTGCCTGCTCAATCCCAGGGGTTCCCATGGCTGCCCTTGCTTGGTGGTCCAGCCTGGCTCTTGCCCCTCACACCTTTTTATTCTTTTTCACCTGTCATTAGTCTACTGCTTCTTTGTTGCTATCTTACCTGAGATTTTATCAAGTTGTCTGCATTGCTATCTTTTCTTGTGGTTATGGAGCGTGAGGAAACACCCATAAGAGGAAGAGGGTGCATCTTCCGTTACATGACATGTCCGAGGGGCCTCAAGCTGCTCTCTGAGTGGAGGAACTCAACTATCTTTATTTTCTTACCCACCTCTCACTTGTACTCACATCTATCTCGTGGTTTTATTCATTCCCTGTTACAATCAGGTTCATCAGGATTTATCTTGTATGGCCTTACTCTCTGAGGACTCCTTCTGGCTTGAATGGAGGGACTGATGACATTGGTAGTTTGGTCCCTTTAACCCTATTAATCCAACCCAACAACAAAGCAGTTTGTACCAACACATTTTTCATATTCTAGCTAATATATTCTATTTATGATCATTATAGTTCGAACTCTCCAGTGTTGCAGTTATTATATTTATTTCAATTTGACACAAATCAAGTTCAAGCTGCAATCTAGTTCAAGTCACAAATCTAGTTCAAGCTGCCATATTTAATTTTGAGATTTCTAGTGGCAAAAATTCTACTTATGATTTGCCAAGTAAACCACAGATATGGAAAACTACAAAATACGGAGAGAGGGTTAAGAAAAGTGTAATATGCCAAAGCAGTAGCTCTGAGATATATGGGAAAATCATTATTTGTAGCTATTTTGTGCTGTGTTTTTTGAAGGCCAAAGCTGTGTAAACCAGTACTTTGACAGTGCTATGTCAATAATTGAACTAAGAATGAAAACAATGTGAAACGACCACACAGTTTGCAACACCTGTAGGGACATCATCTTTAACATGTCAAGAGCTGCACTGTTGAGTGGTGTAAAATTAACAGTCCCCCGAGACTAATAATCCTTTTCCCTCTCCCTGTATCCCTGAAGTATTTGCCTTTCAGAGATACCTCAGAAATGTGGCGTTTGACCTGTTGTTGTTAGTTTTAAACATGGCTGCATAGTCAGCCACCATTTACAAATTAAATTTAAAGCAATTGCACGAGTCAAACATATGCCTCAGCATCACCTTCAGCATTGTGAGTGCTGGACACGGTACACCACTTTGGCGTCCAACTTGTGACTGAAGCCTTTATCGCTTGATATTTATGGTATACGTGACATGCCAATTTGAATATTTAATTTCTGATTAAGGCACTTGTAGAATTGTCGAAACCTGGTCAGAAGACTTTAAAAAAATGTGAACAAGTGCTGTAATTGCTTTAACTTTAATCTTCTTGTTAGTATTGTGTGTGGTCGTGGCTAGTTTGTGATAATAAGACAGAACTACTGAGGAAAAAATTGCCGAAAAGAAGTTGAGTTCCTCAAAGCAAAAATCTAATTAATCCTTTACTCTTCAACACACAGTGGCAAAAACAAAACTGCAACATAGAGTAGCCTTCAATGTTCTCAGTGTCAAAGAAATATAATGTGAAGAGGCATTTTCAGTTGGAAAATGGCAGATAGAAATTTACACTCTTTATCCAAGTAGGTATGTCATGTTTTGAAATTATTACTGTTGTTGATAATGTGTTATGCTTTTGCCCTCAATTTTAGTTTCACCTTGTCATGTATTTATATGAAGAATATCGTGCAATGCATAATGATGTTGCAGTGAAGCTGAACTTATCATGTAGCTCTTAAAATTGCAAAAGCAGTATATCCTTTCATTGATGGAGAATCTATGAAAAAATGCTTTGTGACTGCCGCAACAATTCAAAATACTTCCTCTTTCAAGGAGATTGATTTGCAGATACAGTAAAGAAATGGCAAACGATGTGGAAGCACAGCTAAAATGTGAGGAAAACAAATCTTTCCTTCAGTTCTTTTGTCCTAAGCCAACTTGCCTTATTTCTGATTGGTGATGACACTGAGTTGAACAAGATGGGACAATTCTTTGATTTGGTCCCAGTGCATGGCATAATCACAACTGATGACAGATTTTCATAATTAGAAAACATGATCATCAAACATGACTCCTGTTAAAAAACTTTCATCAATTGCAATGGATCAAGCTCCTGCAGTCATTGGTCACAAGTCTGCTGTCGTCGCTTTGCTGAAAATTTTTAACAAGTTAGTATCCAACAGGAAATACCAGCAATCCACTGTGTTCTGTATCGCATTAATCTGCTGGCAAAATGTCCAAAATTAATGGTATCATGGACGTAGTTGAAAAATGCAGTTGATATACTCACGCTGCATGATTTGGGGCAACCACAGTTCACATCTTTTCTGGCAGAGCTCCGCTATGAATATGGCAATGTGCCTTATTTTTGTAAATAGTGTGGATAAAGTACACATGTTTTTTTTCCATGTACGTAAAGATGCAGAGGAATTCAAGGGTATTAAATGGAAAGCTAGTACAATAGTTCAATGACTCACAGTAGTTATTAGATCTTACCTACCTTTACAATTTATCTGACCAAGCATCTGAATGTTTTGAGCACAGCAGTCAAACATAAACTAATTAACCAAAGTATTTGAAATTGTTTCATGGTTCTAGAGAAAATTACTGATGCGAGTAAAGCAACTTTGAAAAAGTTTGTGTGTCACCACCCCTACCCCTACCATCATCATCTTTATCATCAGGTCAAGGAGAAAATCAGCACAGTAACAAATCCTTCAAAATGTTTGCTTAAGGTTCTGAGAGAGCTTATTGACAATACATCTACTGATTTAAATTGTTTTGAATTTGATTTTAAAATCCTTACAACTCCTTTTGCAATGAAAATTGAGAAGATGCCTCCTGATTTCTCTTTGAGCTCATAGACTTAGTCTGATTGTATATGAGAGAGAAGTTTCTCATTGTAGAAAATTTGTGAATCTTGTACAAAGATTTTCCTTATCAGTAGTTCCATCCATTGTTTAAAATAGCATCTCAAGTCTGCTGTATGATTGGAATCACTGATTTGCTTCAAACCTTTTTTTTTTCAATAATTAACTAAGTCAATACTTACTATAACTAAATAATAGTTAGGAATGGTCTGACTGATGTTCATCGTATTGGAGCAGTCCCTTCAGTGACCAGTAGTTTCACTTCAAACATAGAGATGTTACAAAAAGTTACAAAAAAAAAAGAGAAAAAAAAGGAAGAAGTCACAAGTATTAGCCTTACAGTGAACTTCACACTTCTGCATAAAATTAGAAATATGTTAATAGACATTTAGCAAACAGCTTGTGTTCTTTGCTTACTATGTTGTGTATGTATTATATTTGAGACTATGAAATTAAAAATGTGTTAAAACATTTTGAAACTGAGTAGACTCAAACTACTTGCCTAAATGGGTAAGTGTTTCTCACCTGCAACAAGCAGGACAGCTGCAATCACTGGAAATTTTCTCCTGTTGACAAGCTACATGTACATTGTGCTCTCATGGCATCCTATCTGCCTATAGTGCCCATAAGCCACCAGGTGGGCAACTCTCATACCCATCTCTGATCTGGATATTCTGCAAATCTTAATCATCTGTCTTACTGGCATTAATGGTTTGGCTACATCGTAATGTTTCATAATTTTTTTGTAGACTACTTGGCACAAATGGCTTTATTGACTCCCTTCTTTTCACAGTGCCACTTAAAAATCAGATCTCCATCAACAGAAACTAACAAACAAGATTAAATCAGGCTGGAAAATTAAGAATGACATTTATTCAAAATCCAGCATACTGTATACCATTTTAATATATTATTCGTATTAAAGATGTTACTGTTTATAACTAAAGGAGTCTTGCTGTCAATTATTTTGGTATGTGTGAGGAGTGGTCAAAGGTTTGTATGACTAACGGGAGTGCATCACAAAAATCCTGAGAAACTTCTCTTCAGCTATGTGTCGTACTTTGTCAGTAGAAACAGAGTCCATATTTTTAACTGAAGTTCAAAGACAAGTAGTTCACAGTGCTAATGAGAGTCTTCTTCTTATTCTCTCTCTCTCTCTCTCTCTCTCTCTCTCTCTCTCTCTCTCTCTCTTTCTCTCTGTCTCACACACACACACACACACACACACACACACACACACGCGCGCAGAACTTGAAAATGCAGTATCATTTTTTTAATCCTTGAACACCTACTTGAGTTTTTTGACTAGACAAGGTTTAATCTCATGATTTAGTTAACATGGCTCCCCAAAAGATTAATCAAATGAAATTCAGTATAAAAACATAATGAGGCTCAAAAGGAAAATGTTACATTACCAGTAATTTTATTGATAAATGAGATGGTTAGGTATGAGGAAATATTGCGTAAATGATAATGTGACAGGTAATGCAAGATTCGTAAAACAGTAGTTTGCTAATATTAGTACCTAACAGTTATCTAATGTTTAAATTGAATATTGACTTCTTTCATAAGTCTGATGTTTATGTATAAATTTAGAATGGCCGTTTACCTCTCAAGGAACTGATGCCCTAGATGTTATGTCAAACCAAAATACCCTATTTCCTGTTAACTTCTTTGTAGTAAAATCTGTGGACTTCATGTTTCCCAAACTCTTACATTAAAAAATTGTAAAAAAATGACGTACTTTGGAGAGGTATTCTATGCAATGTATCAATGTTTAGTACTGACAAACACGTAAATCAGTATGGCATCTACCTGGTTTGTTTCTTTCATCCAGTCCTACCTTGGGCTACGCTACTGATCAGGTCACCACCACAAACTTCATTTTGCAAAATATAAAACAGATCTGGAGTGAATATTGTGTAATGTTTTAGAATAAATAATTTATTTTTCAATGTTAATAAGACACTCATGAGACCATGAACAATGTTGTGCTAACCATGGAACATAACAACCTAATGCTCTGTAAGAGTAAAGTTCATCCAGAGATACACACTGACTTGCGACTCATAAAATAGACTTTATAACTCTTCATCTCCTGCCCTCTAGCCGCCCCACCCCCCACCCTCTTTGTTACTAGTGCTAACGGCACAGTTTTAAAAAATATAGAACTGTTAAATAATTGTAGAATAGTTGTAATTGGTTGAAATAAAAGTGCAATGCACACTGAACACATTTATTCAACTCATAGGTATGATCTTATCCAACAGATGTGGCCCTCATTGCCACCAAACACAAAATAATCACTCCTCTCTCTTGCATCCCCTTACTGCACCCATCGTATGATGTCACATCCTGCAGCTGCCAGAGGGTGTGTTCACTACACCATATGTAATAAAATTTGTCTTTAATAATATAGAAATACATTATTATATTTTAGCAGAGATGCTCACAGACTGCAGTGACAGATGGTGGTTAGAGAATAAGTTTGTCCTTCAGATGATGGTAAAGTTCCAACAGTTAATGTGTACATTTTCAAATTGTAGGTTGCATCGGCCCAATGTGCTAAGAGCTACGTTTATTTATTTAAACTCATCTGATTAGGACCATCAGGCCCTCTCTCACATCAGACCACGGTTTCACGTATACAGTGTCTATTACATCACAGTTATGTAAGAAAATAAATTTCAATATGACAACTAGTATTAAAATGATCTGAGTGTCTGAAATGGTGGTGTGAGTAAATTATACTGTCTATGAACTAACAAAGTTAATACTGACCACACTAGTACTACTACACTGCAGCGACTAATAACAACAGTAATAATAATAATAATAATAATAATAATAATAATAATGTTAGATAATAATAATAATGTTAGATATAGAAGAAAAATTTCAGCTGACATATATAGAATACAAAGACACAAATACAGACATAAGACCATTCTTGCATAGACCACCAAATAACCCACAAGTCGAAACAACAATGACAACTATCAACACAATCATACACAACAAAATAAATGAAAACACAACTATGGAAGAGTTACAACTACTGGTTTATGTAGGAGCACTCACTACACTAAATATACACACTAGGCAGAGATCAGAACCAACCAACACACAGAAGAAACCCACAAAACCAGCATGGCAACACAGGCTACAGATCAGAATAGAAAAACTGAGAAAAGACATCGGACAGCTAACACAATTTATAAGAAATGAGATATCAGACAAAAAACGAAAAAGGTTAGGTAAAATCTCACAACAAGAAGCAATAGAGCAATTATATGAAAAGGAGCAGAAATTACAAGCATTGGCCAAACGACTTAGAAGATACAAAAAAAGTGAAAATAGAAGGAAACAAAACCAAACATTCAACATAAACCAAAAGAGATTTTACCAAACAATAGATAACACACACATTAAAATAGACAATCCACCAAACATAACAGACATGGATCACTTCTGGAGCAACATATGGTCAAACCCAGTACAACATAACAGGCATGCACGGTGGATACAAGTAGAAACAGACTCATACAAGATGATACCACAAATGCCTGAAGTGATGATTTTGCAACATGAAGTCACACAAGCAATTAATTCTACGCACAATTGGAAAGCCCCTGGAAATGATAAAATAGCAAATTTCTGGCTAAAGAAGTTCACCTCAACACATTCACATCTAACTAAATTATTTAACAGTTACATTGCAGACCCATACACATTCCCTGATACACTTACACATGGAATAACCTATCTGAAACCTAAAGATCAAGCAGACACAGCAAACCCAGCTAAATATCGCCCCATAACATGCCTACCAACAATCTACAAAATATTAACTTCAGTCATTACACAGAAATTAATGACACATACAACACAGAACAAAATTATAAATGAAGAACAAAAAGGCTGCTGCAAAGGAGCATGAGGATGTAAAGAGCAACTGATAATAGATACAGAGGTGACATATCAAGCTAAAACTAAACAAAGGTCACTATACTACGCATACATTGATTACCAAAAAGCTTTTGATAGTGTACCCCACTCATGGTTACTACAGATATTGGAAATATACAAAGTAGATCCTAAATTGATACAGTTCCTAAACATAGTTATGAAAAACTGGAAAACCACACTTAATATCCAAACAAACTCTAATAATATCACATCACAACCAATACAGATTAAGCGTGGAATATACCAAGGAGACTCATTAAGTCCTTTCTGGTTCTGTCTTGCTCTGAACCCACTATTCAACATGCTAAATAATACAAATTACGGATATAATATTACTGGAACATACCCACACAAAATCACACATTTGCTATACATGGATGATCTAAAACTACTGGCAGCAACCAATCAACAACTCAACCAATTACTAAAGATAACAGAAGTATTCAGCAATGATATAAATATGGCTTTTGGAACAGACAAATGTAAGAAAAATAGCATAGTCAAGGGAAAACACACTAAACAAGAAGATTACATATTGAATAACCACAGTGACTCCATAGAAGCAATGGAAAAAACAGATGCCTATAAATATCTAGGATACAGACAAAAAATAGGAATAGATAATACAAATATTAAAGAAGAACTAAAAGAAAAATATAGACAAAGACTAACAAAAATACTGAAAACAGAATTGACAGCAAGAAACAAGACAAAAGCTATAAATACTTATGCTATACCAATATTGACCTACTCATTTGGAGTAGTGAAATGCAGTAACACAGACCTAGAAGCACTCAATACACTTACACGTTCACAATGCCACAAATATAGAATACATCACATACATTCACCAACAGAAAGATTCACATTAAGCAGAAAGGAAGGAGGAAGGCGATTCATCGACATAAAAAAACCTACATTATGGACATAATAGAAGGAAACATTCCACAAAGGAAAAATATACCCAAAAACAAAGATGATGTGACTTACCAAATGAAAGTGCTGGCAGGTCGACAGACACACAAACGAACACAAACATACACACAAAATTCAAGCTTTCGCAACAAACTGTTGCCTCATCAGGAAAGAGGGAAGGAGAGGGAAAGACGAAAGAATGTGGGTTTTAAGGGAGAGGGTAAGGAGTCATTCCAGTCCCGGAAGCGAAAAGACTTACCTTAGGGGGGAAAAAGGACGGGTATACACTCGCGCGCACACACACACACACACACATATCCATCCACTGGTATATGTGTGGATGGATATGTGTGTGTGTGCGAGTGTATACCCGTCCTTTTTTCCCCCTAAGGTAAGTCTTTCCGCTCCCGGGTCTGGAATGACCCCTTACCCTCTCCCTTAAAACCCACATCCTTTCGTCTTTCCCTCTCCTTCCCTCTTTCCTGATGAGGCAACAGTTTGTTGCGAAAGCTTGAATTTTGTGTGTCTACATTATGGACAGGTAGACAATTTAAGAAAATTCTTTCTAGCATGAGCAGAAACAAGCAATCACTCATATAAATACATCGGCTACACCACTGCAATTTCATAACCACTTCTACAACCCTTTAGATCACATAACATCAACAGATACGAAGAAAGTAAATTGGAAAAAGAAAACAGTACATGGCAAGCGCCCGTATCATCTAACGCAGCCACACATCGATCAAGACACATCCAACACATGGCTAAGAAAAGGCAATATATACAGTGAGACGGAAGGATTCATGATTGCAATACAGGATCAAACAATAAACACCAGATATTACAGCAAGCATATTATTAAAGATCCCAACACCACAACAGATAAATGCAGACTTTGCAAACAACAAATAGAAACAGTAGATCACATCACAAGTGGATGTACAATACTAGCAAATACAGAATACCCCAGAAGACATGACAATGTAGCAAAAATAATACATCAACAGCTTGCCTTACAACATAAACTTATAAAACAACACGTTCCCACATACAAGTATGCACCACAAAATGTACTGGAAAATGATGAATACAAATATACTGGAACATAACCATTATAACAGATAAAACAACACCACATAACAAACCTGACATCATACTCACCAATAAAAAGAAGAAAGTAACACAACTAATCGAAATATCCATACCCAATACAACAAATATATAAAAGAAAACAGGAGAAAAAATTGAAAAATACATCCAACTGGCTGAGGAAGTCAAGGACATGTGGCATCAGGATAAAGTTGACATTATACCAATTATACTATCAACTACAGGAGTCATACCACACAATATCCACCAGTACATCAATGCAATACAGCTACATCCAAACTTATATATACAATTACAGAAATCTGTAATTATTGATACATGTTCAATTACCCGAAAGTTCCTAAATGCAGTATAACATATACTGTACAGTTAAAAGGAAGTGACGCTTGATCAAGGTCCGCGTCATTTTCCATTTTTAACCAGACTTAACATCTGAGAAAGTAAAGAAATAATAATAATAATGATAATGATGATGATGATAGTGGCAGATATAAGAAGAATTTATAGGTGTACAGAATAGATGTTTCTTGTATAGCAAGTTCTGGAAAAAGGAAATTCAAGGCGACTACATCAGCTAAGAAGATCGGAAAATGAGGAGATCAGGTTGGGAAGAGGCATGTACAAGGGTAATGAGTGCGTACAGGGACAATGGTAATATTATTGTTGTTTTAGTAGATATGTCATAACCTGTCTTCTGAAACTGGAGGTGTTACTTAGTTCTGTAATATAATGTGGGAGGTTGTTCCAAAATTTGGTTCCTGCTACTGAGAAGAACTGAGTGGACTGGGACAGAAAGGATTTTGCTCTGATGGGGACAGGTGTTTCTGCCATGTTGTTCAGATGATTAATAATTCCTTTATTAAATTCAACATTTAATTGTATCTCTTTTTTTTCTCTAAAGTAGATCCCAGGTAGCTAAAATTATTGATCTGCACTGCATCATAAATATCTCCAAAATGTATTGTTTTTTGTATGATTTGGTGTGCTAAAAGGTTGGGAATTGTAACATTGGTGGATAAAACTTGTACCTCTGTTGCAAGTTGAAATAATTCAGCGATGGATTTATTATTGTGAGAAAAGTAATTTTTGGTGATGAAACTGTGAAGCTTTGGAAAAACATAAAAAAAGCTTCAGACAGAGATTAGGGAAACATTGGAATGTACTGGGCTGTAAATTAACTGAGCTGCTCTTAACAGCGTACCCATACCGGAGGTCTGGCCTACAAGTGGAGGAGGAAATTTCACCACAAATAGCTCTCTGAGAACACTTGCTATTAGTCAATGTCCATTACATGTTCTGCTTTCTTCAGACTGCTACTGAATTATTGTGTCTTGTCTGTCTGGCTTTACTGGATCCAAGTTCAGTTTGTGAATTTTTTTTCCTAGAGGGTGGGGGTCAACTGCCCTTACTAGATTCTCACTGTGTGCACTCTAGGCTACAGCATCAGACTAGGCTGCCAACTCTCATGGTCACAGATCAATGCAAGTCTGTGTCCACAACCCTTGGTTCTTGTTTCAACCCTAGGGTGATAATGATGATCTCTGTTAATGAGACATGGCAGAGAGTCTGTTATGTATACATAGTGGCAGTTCTCTGTAGTGTAGATACTCTGAAGGGGTACAATCCCTTCAGAATGTAATAGAAGTACTACTTTCCTTGCCAACTGAAAAATATTTACATTGTCAAAGACCTGCTGTTGTGTTGAAGGTAGTTTACCTCCCATTTTCGAATATAGACACTGAGAAACTGTTTTGGCCATAAAATAAAACAAATAAATTGTCCTTAGTGATACAATATCTGTTTTAATCTACATTGCTTTGAAAAATGGACAAGAGGTTGTAATTCATTACTGTATTTAGCACTAATGATGTGAAGGAAAAGCCTAAATATTAAGCTTAAAGACAAGTGCTTTCAACAAAATTGGTTTTAGCTAAACGATGATTACAAGATTTGCAACTCTTTCATGGTGTTAGCTAAGTGCACTTACTACTAATAGCAGGAGATAAGTTACTTTCTGGTACCTTAATATTAAATGTTAAATGGAATTGTTAAGCCTAAGCTTGAAATTGGGAAAGCATTACTGTTTTATTTGTGCTTATAACATACTAGTTGTTCCTGTCTCTGGTGACCTAGTGATCTAAAGGACATTAAACCCTTGCCTGCCTTCATTTTGCTACTTTCTCACATTTTCATTTGCTCTGTAACTATGATTCTTTGTCCACCAAGTTATGGGCACAATGATCCTGTCAGTTTCGATAGAGACCAAACCAATCAACAACAGTCCTGAGAAATTCAAACAGTAGCCCACTGAGAGTCTGTTTCATGGGCTTATTATACCTCTAGAGAACATAACTCAAATTCAGTGCTAGAGTCCATTTCTAAACCTGGAATTCTGTATATCTAGGCATTTATGGTCCAAGTTTGATCTTCATGAAGAAGAGGGATAATTAAATGAAAAGCCTAATACATTAAAATTATTCAGTACTGTTATGATTGATCTGTAGTAAATCTTGATTCTTCATGTGCTTTCCACAAATACCACCAAGATATTTGTTTCGTACTTCTGCTTTTAGTTAAAAATATGCAAGTATAAAACTAAACGAAACAGAATGCTGCATGTACTAAAAAAAAGAAAAATACTCACTGCATGCTGCAAGTATTGGCCATCATTTTGACTATCACTGTGTTAGAAAACATAAATAGGGAGAAATATACCAGGTACTTGTGAATCAGGTAAACAGGAACTGTTGGTATCGGCCAAGCTTAAATGTACAGTAGTTGATGATTATAATTTCAAGCTTTTGTATTCGGTGATTTCTTTGTCAGGAGCTAAAAGAAAGGTAAGACAAATAGAAATATGTAACAAAGCAATGGATTGAGTTGTTTGAGTTGAATTGCTAACAGATAGTTCGGGGTTACCTTAAGAAACTTTCACCCCCTTCATTTTCTCACATACAGTATCTTCACTCTCATTCCCTGCTTGCCCTGCTGCCCTTGACTGTCTGTCAGCATCCCCTATCCCTCCCCCTCCCCCCCCCCCCACCCGCTCTCTCTCTCTCTCTCTCTCTCTCTCTCTCTCTCTCACTCTCTCTCAGTTCCCCAGGACCCCATTTGTTAGATAATTAAATTATTTTATGATTTATGGCTAGGGTGTTGTGGGCAGCAGTTTCTTGGGTACTCTCTTAAGAGTAAGGACTTTCAAAATTGAAATAGTAATTTATTTCATAATCTCTGAAGTAAACTCAGCAATACTTTCCCAAAACAATTCACTGAAGGGAAGACAGCCACACACATTTATTTCCAGTTGTAGTTTGAAGCCAAAATTTAATTTGATATCTTTTTGTGTGTTACTCACTTTGCTTGTTTGAAAACTAGATATAATTGCATGCAGACCAAACTACTTCAGTCTTTATCTGTAATGGGTGTCATGCAGTTAATAACCTACAGTGAGCTATTTTAGCTTTGTTGTTATCAAATTAATTTAAAAATAGGTTTAATGTTGGTGGTCCTTGTTAAGTGCTTTGAAGTGTGGCAAAGTTAATTGTATAAGGACCTACAGTGATTTTACAGTCAAATTGAAGATTTTTTTTGTAGTAAGTGATTCATATTTTGTAGTACATGCTCCCCTCAGTGAAGACTGCCATTAATACTGAAACTAAAAAACCACATTTTCAGAGCTGATGTAAATTTTCATAGTTTAGATTTTATATGCATATATTTTACTCCATTTTGTTTGATAGCTGCCCTTTATTGTGCAAATTATGCAATTTAGTAGATTAGGAATGCTTTATTGTCTGAAGTAAGAGTTTAATGCACTAAGATTTGTCAGTTAGAATGGGATTAACTTGGTTGTAAATCACAGCAGATAATATTACTATTCATGTGCTCACTATACTATGATTAAGAGTACAAGGTGACACAGTCTATATTCTTTATAGATGTTTTGAAGAGGCATCTAAATCTATTTTAACTGCCCTTAGATTCAGTTTAAATAGTTGTTACAAATAATCCTCTAATATCCCAAATTTTGTATAAACACAGCTGTCATGTCCCCGAAACTGCAATTTCACATTTAATTTCCTGAAACATGCATGAACTGTTCTAAAACTCTTCATTGTATTTAAAGTATGTCGTCATCCCAAAGATTAGGTGGTTTTTAGCATATGAGGTTAATGAATACTTTTTATTTTTGCTTTATGAGTATACTGCGTATTTACTGTGTGTGGCATTACTGCTTTGATGTTTGTGAGCCTGCTTGCACCCCCAGAGCATCGTGTTTGACTCACGCAGCCAAGAGCTTCTGTTGCATCTGATGGATTATGATGACTCTTCAGCGGATGAAAGTCTTGGCAGGTGAGAATCCAGCATATTTCACCTACCCACATTTCAGCATGATCTTTAATGAGGCAAATAAATATGTAATGTATGACATAAAACTGGGTGTTTTCAAACACGTTGATCTGTGTTAACCAAATCTTCGTTCTCATATTTGCTGTAAATTTGGGACTGGGTTATAGTAACAAAGTAAAGACAGGAGCATCTCCATGGTCATACATGAAAGATGAATGAACTTAATGTTTTTAGAGAAAGGCCTCATTCCACACATGGAATTAAAGAATTGAATGTAGAACTTGTCCAGGATGCAGGATCAGCATTGTGACACGTGAGATTCCTGTATACAATTTTTATCTGAATAGTTAACCAGGTTGGTGCTTATTATGCTCATTTTTTTCATGATGGAGATTAGGATCTGTCAGTAGCTAATGAATTTTGATGACAGGCATTCATTGTTTCAGAAATGTGTGTGTTAACTATATTATCTTATTTGTACATTAAATAAGCCCAAAATAAAATTTTATTTGCAATTAGAGGATAATGTACAGTCTGATTGTAATCTGTTCTTGATAACACATGTGCAACATTCTAAAATGATGAATGTATGGAAGATAGAAAGAATATTTTGTGCCCATCACAGTTGACTGTAAGCACACTGAACAATCTGAATGAAAAGTTAGTCAGTATATTAAGAATATTATGTGAAAAAGTTTCCGTTTCAAATTAAGCTGCTGTTGATTATTTTTTAAAAAAAGCTTAATGATACCTTAAAATAATAATGATATCTCAGCACCATCATTCATGGGTGAAAATATAAAAAGTGCAAGATCCTGTAATGTAACATATTGCAGATTGATTTCTTTTATAAAGTACACACTTGTAGCGCAATCTGTTACTAATGGTGACTGTATATTTGCTTATGAAAAGTTCCCAGATAAGTTGCAGTTGTGAATCAGATGTATTTGTGAGCCATCACTTGAGACTAAGGAAATGAAATGGACTTTTGAATCTCAAGTAATGTGCTGAACATGCTTAAATGGGCACATAACTAAATTCACAGGTTGCAGATGCTGGCAGTAATTGTCATTAAAATGTTTACCACTAGGATCCAGATACATTGCTATAGGATCGTACTACCTGCATGTGTTTGCTAAGTCAGAATTTTAACCATTCCTGAAAATAAAACAAAATTAGTTCTTTTGTGTGTGATTTCATTGGAGATGGCTAGACAAATTCATATCTTTTTAACTGAAGTTCTTCCTACATTATTTCAGAACACTTCCATGTAGCTGCGTGAGGTTCCCACTGACACCCAGTTTTGTGTGTTACTAACAATATGCACTGAGATTATTTCAGTGTACTATTTTTAATCATGTAAATGTGATATTATTTTTCTTATTTCTTTTGTTCAGACCCTGCAACAGTACCTCATCTCTTACTTACTTTTCCAAGACCAATCTTGCAACCAATGGCTGTTCCCATGTGGCCCCGTAACGCAGGTACATGCTCGTGGCATCTGTAATTTCCTCCAAGAGCCCATGTAAATCAACATTTCACTCAGTATATCCTCCTTAGTCACATTCATGACTCATTTGTTACCTTCAAATTGGTAGCAGGTTGCTGAAGTCATTAATAAATTGTGGTTTTTCGCTTATTAAATGGACAGTGGCAGATGCAAAATCTCAAATACTCAAGTGCCATAAACTTATGTACTGTAACTATGGTTTTGCTCAGAGAAATTAATCAGCATCCAGTTCCACATAGTCCATAAAACTGACAAAGAAATGTAATGCGTATTCCGGTTTACAAAACAAATTTTGCTCCCAACATGGTCCAAACTAATAAATGGCTACTGGATACGCAAGTTTCAGCAATCAGATCACTGTGATTGTGTACAGTACCACTCTGTTTGGCTACTATTATGTGAATTATTATTACTCACATATTTTGCAAACATTGAGATAATAGTTGTTGACAACATATCAATTGAAGTTAATATAACCAGAAATTCCTCCATCATCCTCATTGTGGGCTGTTACTACTTATAGTTCCCAAAGAATTTGCCACAGATAACAAGGTCACTTTGATTACAATTGATCTGTATGTTCCCAGACAATCTATCTGCTGCACATTAGATATTGTCTCGGGAACAGCTATTCTGCCGCCTTTTATTACTTACAGTAACAGGTTGTCCTGTGTACCATCTCATGATCATAGGACGGGCTTCCAGTCCCACTAAAGTAAAAATTTTCTGCTCACAATAGCTGTTACTAAATTAAAAAGAATAATGGTCCTCATTTTTTTTTTCTTTTCTTTTTGTCGTCTGAGACCCTTGTGTCCCTTGCTCCCAATTATGTATACACTTCTTCAATGCTCCTTTATGGTAAGTTGTTTGCTGCAGCTGTAGGGGTCTCTCTCTCTCTCTCTCTCTCTCTCTCTCTCTCTCTCTCTCTCTCTCTCTCTCTCTTTCTCTCCCCAGTTCCACAACACAGTATGTTTTAATAAGATTACTAGAAATAATGTAGAATTAGCATTCCATACTTTTTAACCATCTAATTATCACAATAGGTCACATTATTATAAGTTAAGTGTGATAATGCAGTTGTACTAATTATGACTTATTTATTGAGAAATGTGGTATCTGAGGAAAAGTTTGTCTTTAAAAAGATCCTCCAGTTGTTATTTTCATACATTTCCACTCAAAGTAGCGCTTCAGAAAGGCTTTAGACATAGCAATGTTTATTGGTCATAATACAAGTACTATCATTTAATGAGTGAAAGCTGCACATAAATAAGCCTGCTTATGAAGTTATATTTATGAAGATAACTAAAAGTGCATTTCAGATTGTCTATCAGACAGTATTTTGTACATTGTTATTCATGGAAATGAGCCTTTTGAAATGTATAAATTAGGATCATGAAATGTACTCATCTGAACATCTATTCAGAAAAAAATTAATTTGCTGGGTTTCAGAGGCACACAGCAATGTTATACCCTTCAAAAATCAGTTACTGGTGAAGTCAGAGCTGTACTGCATATTAAATGTGTTCATATAGTTCTTTGGCTGTGAATGTCGGATGTTCTGGATAACATCCTTATAAGGAACTGCAAGTTCGTTCTGTATTTATTTCACAGTTCATTGTTGGGGTGCCTACTACATCGCCAACAAAGCGAATTATCGCACTCGCTTTCAGTTGGAGAACCACTACTTTCTCCTGCTGCTATTTAGTTTTAAATGCACACAGTGACATATCAAACAATATGAACTGAGTAAAGTACAGTGATCACAACACTGGATACATATTCAGCAGAAACAGTTCCATATTGTCATTTGAGTACCATGATTTAAATGGCAAGATGTTCCTTCAAAAAGGCTATGGATGATTTGCTCTTCCATCTTTGTCTAAACGAGCTAGTATTTTTTCTCTTGCCTTCAATGCTGGCAGCAGTCTGTAACATTCCTAACTTCTAACAGACAGTGTTAAATAATGCTTAGTGCATGTTTGTAGGTGTTGTTCATTAAGATGTTTTTGCCATATATAGCTTCAGTTTATTAAATCATAAAACGAAGTATTTAACTAAAAAAGAAAACAACGATGTTACCACATATAGATTAGTGTCTGCACATCTGATAGTAGCTAGTAAGTGGAAGTGACTATGTGTAGTAACCATAGATCTCCTCCTTTTTAGTGAGGTGGATCCAGGTTTTCACATGTCTAACTGGTGCATCTGATGATTTTTCTTAGCACTTTGTGAATGTCAGTGCTTGTGGCTAGTTTTGTATTTGTGGTAATCTAGTTGTACAACATCCAATTTTTCATATCTCAATTATTTCTATGTCTAGAATTTGTCGGATTGTTGTAATGTGCTCTATGTTAAGAAACCTGAAGTGAAGTGACAGGTGAAAATTCATAGACTCAGGAGCTTATCTTTCACTGCATCTTGTCTCTACAGAATCGTACAGTCCACACTAAATTGCACATATGAGCCTTTGGTTCAAGTGTTAAATTTTAAGGGGATGGTTCCTTCTGTGAAGTCATGGTCAATTTCCTGCTCCATCCTTGTCCAATGTGAGCTTGTGCCCTGTTTCTAATGACCTCAACAGCAGTGGGACATTACACCCTAAACTACATTCCTTTCTTTTTGTTAAATTTGATTACCACAACACTGTTATCACAGGTGGTAACCTATCAGATATTTAGTAAGTACAGTTTCACAGATAACACCTAAGAAGCCTACAGCTGCAGTTCTTCTATGTGACATCATACATACCCTTTGATAACAGATTGACAGTTATTACCTAGTTTTATAAGGTGTATTCAAAAAGAAATGAGCCAGAGGCATAATTACAGAAACCGGTACCTGTATGTTAGTACTATTGACCCTGGCTGTCGAGACACTTGTCCCACTGTGACACAAGGCAGTGAATGGCTGTCTGCCGGCCGGAGTGGCTGTGCGGTTCTAGGCGCTACAGTCTGGAACCGAGCAACCGCTACGGTCGCGGGTTCGAATCCTGCCTCCGGCATGGATGTGCGTGATGTCCTTAGGTTAGTTAGGTTTAATTAGTTCTAAGTTCTAGGCGACTGATGACCTCAGAAGTTAAGTCTCATAGTGCTCAGAGCCATTTGAATGGCTGTCTCATAAAATTCCTGGGGGTGCAATGTTAACCAGTTCCGCATGTACAGCTGGACATCGTCGTCCGACGTGAAACGCATCATCTGACGTGAATCGTTTGCCCCTCAGAGCCTTTTTAAGTGGACCAAGATGGCCCCCTTCTGATTCACTTCCTGCAGCACAGGTCAACAGTGAATGCCCAGCATTACTTGCTAACCTTGACCACCCTTCGCCAAGTGAACTAATTGAAACTACCAGGCAATCTCACTCGTGGGGTCATTCTGCTCCACAACAATGCAAAGCCTCATACAGCCAACACAGTGGCAGCACTCCTGCAGAAATTCAAATGGGAGGTTCTCAGCCACCCTCCATTCAGTCCGGACCTCTCTCCCTGTGATTACGTCATTATTGGACCCCTTAAAAAGGCTCTGAGCAGCAAATGATTCACCTCGGATGACAATGTCCAGCTCTACTTGTGGAACTGGTTAACATCGCAGCCCCGAGAATTTTATGAGACAACCTTTGACAGCCTTGTGTCACAGTGGGACAAGTGTCTCAATAGCCAGGGTCAATACTTCTAACATATACCTTATATATTGTTAGTTCCAGTTTCATTTGTAGATGATGTGTACACCTCAAAATGTTATTTTTGCAGCTTATACAAAATGTGGAAATTTTGTAAATTTATATTGATTAAAACATTGTAAAACAACATGGTATAGAAACCTAATATCAATATCAGCTATTTGAACACATGTAAAAATTACAGGTAAGTTCTGAAATTAAATTATTGTAAATGGGGAGGGTACCATATAGAATTAAACTATTATTACAACTGTGGTGCAGCAAAACTAAAGAATGCCTTCAGTATTTATTTATCTTGTACTCTTGTAGCGTCTGACAACTGTTTACAGAAGCAGCATGCACTAAATAAACTGGGCGCTGTGTGTGTTCTTTTCCTGCAGCGTAATATTTCTTATATGCTCATAAAGTTATATTGGTTAGAAATGGGATAGATAGTGTCTTGAGTGTAGTGGAAAGCAAGAGAAAGCAAAGGAAATTTTAAGAGTAAAATACTATAGTAGAAGAAGATAATGAAATGGGTTTAATTGGCAACTTCAGTGTGATTTTAAAGCATAAAAAGAAATTAAAAGCTAAATTTTCCATGAAGTAGCTCTATAAATGAAAAAGGTGCTGTGTGACAGTATTGCTAAGAAATTAACTTCTGTGATATACGATGTGCAAACTGGTTTGTTACAAGTTAGCATTAGAGCATGATCAGCTTCAGTGGTTTTTATTTCCCACTAATTTTCTTTTGTCATTCATCTTTCTAACTACTTTCTCTCCATTATTGCATGTGATTGTGTATCTTACAACAGTCTGTTTTTCTACTTTGTGTGCTATTTCAACCAGAGAATGGTGCTTCTTGTTGTTCAGGTGGTCCAGTTCTTTTCACAGTCTGCAGTGGAATTTTCTTTTGTTTTAACTGTAGTGCCTTTTATATCTTTGGCACTTTCCAGCAAATTCTACTAATATCTTTGTTCTATTCACTAACATAGTTGGGGACACACATATGACTGTGTTGCATAAAGCTGCTCTCAGAAGATGTAACAGCTTAAAATTGATGTTGTCTTTACATGAATGTCTTTCATTATGACGTATAAAAATAACCATTAAATAAATGTAATTCTTGTCCAATTTTAGAAGTGTAAGTTTTGAATTCTTGGACTTTGTTCTTTTTGTAATGGTGTTACTGAATGGAATGTTATGGTATATGCATTGTAGATAGTGAGTGATATTTATGCAGATCTGTAAAAGTTAGATTGCGTTACTGCATATAGCTGTGATTTGTATTGATTATGTAAAAAGCTATTGTTAATAAGGAAAAAATGAAATCATAAATTATTTGACTGCACAATAATTATTGATTTTATGCATTATTACAGTTGCTTCATATATTTATTCTTTAATTTTTATTCATATTTTTATAATTGTTGCCATTTCAGTTGACAATAGATATAGTCCACTGACTTTTGAAATGTGTTGGGTGTTATCTATTTAACACTTCAACCATTTTCAGATTTATAAAAGTATATTTTGCATATATTGTACTGTCATCTCTCCTTTAGTAAATATGTAGTAACATTCAAAAAGGGCTTTTTCTGTTTACTGTACGCTAAAGCATGCAAGGTGAACTTAAATCTTCCTCTCCCTCTCCCTGTGTGGGCGTGGGCGTGGGTGTGCGTTGGGGGAAAGGGGGGGGGGGGGGGGGGGGGGGGAGCGCACACACGCATATGCATGTGTTGTTAATATGACTAGAGTGTACTAGGCTCATTCATAATTACTAAAAGATGCTAAATTTACTATTGATACTGTGTGATGTTTAAAAAAAAAAAAAGTGAAACATAGCTCCACTAGGAAAGGTCCTCTTTCAGGTGGAAATATGTCCTTGCATTCCTCTGAACTAAAAGACAACTTACTGTGTCAGTTGTGAGGGGATATGACAGACAGTTTAATGTGAAGTACAAACAACTTTGCTTTTGAACATGCGACTTGAAAATCAGTTTAATAGGCCGAAAAATGTTTGACTCGGACTTCAAAAATTTTGATTAGGACACTCTCACTATGTTTGAGATATCACCCAATGCTATGCATAGCCTCCAAAATAAATTGATGCAACCAAAACTATTTAAAGGATTTATACCATATTTTTCATGCACTTGTGTTGCTCTGTTAACTCATAGAAATAACCAGACCTGTAGTTTTAGTATTTAGCCAACTTGGTATTATCATATTTGATACCTTTTTTTTATTTTGTTTTGTAAAGAAATAAGGGTTATTATAATCAAGAAGACGAAAAATGTAATCATCCCATCACCGTCACTACTTTATATGCAAATTAATATTTCCAAAATTATACTTGCAGTTGTTAATAATGTCATATCTGTATTGGGTCAGTAAAATCAGTATCCAAACTCCAAATTTTCTGCTGCTTCCAAAACACTGCTTGGATTTTAATTGTTATATGGCATCATTATGCAAAATATCATGTTGCCCATGGCACCTATATTTTTTTATAACATGGGCTTTATTCGTTTGAATTTGCTTGGTGCAGGTGAAGTAGTAAACTGCACGAGAAGAATATTGCAGGTGTAATATCTTAACTTTACAATGATTTGTTACAACCATGTTTGAACTGGGAGGCATATATATTTGAGAACAACTTCTCTTAAATCTGTGTAGTGTATATACAGCATACATTACGAATGACAAGTTAAACCAGTTTTAACTTGTAACATATAATCACATATTATGTATTTTACAAAAGGTTAACCTAAACCTAACTGTACGAACATACAGTAATATCGTGACAAACATTCAGTGTGGTGCTAGGATTAGTAACTTGATCTAAATGTAGAAGAAAATTAAGAGAAGTTTTCCTTCACTATAAGATCTGGAACAATAGTCAAAATTTTCTCTTTTTCTATGTTGAGGCTATGTTAAGTATCAGGTGAGTGAAGAATACAATTTTTGTTTTAGTGGGATACTAACTGTTAGGAAAACAAGCACAGATAATCTTTTGTCATTATTCCTGAAAGAAAGAAAGGGAGGGAGGGAACATTATACGAGGGGTGGTCAAAAAGTTTCTAGCCTAAGATAGTTACCATAATGAGATTTTCACTCTGCAGCGGAGTGTGCGCTGATATGAAACTTCCTGGCAGATTAAAACTGTGTGCCCGACCGAGACTCAAACTCGGGACCTTTGCCTTTCGCGGGCAAGTGCTCTACCATCTGAGCTACCGAAGCTGTGGCTAAGTCATGTCTCCGCAGTATCCTTTCTTTCTGGAGTGCTAGTTCTGCAAAGTTCGCAGGAGAGCTTCTGTAAAGTTTGGAAGGTAGGAGACGAAATACTGGCAGAAGTAAAGCTGTGAGGACCGGGTGTGAGTCGTGCTTCAGTAGCTCAGATGGTAGAGCACTTGCCCACAAAAGGCGAAGGTCCCGAGTTCAAGTCTCGGTCGGGCACACAGTTTTAATCTGCCAGGGTTTCAGTTACCATAATGTCTCTTACAAACAGCACCACCTACTTTTATGGTGCCCCTTTGTGGGTATGCGAGTCAAATTTCATGGCTCCAGCTTTGTTAGTTTTACTGCTAGGATGTGTTGTACACCATAGTGTAAGCAAAATGCCGAATATCAAGGGAATCGAGAACCGTGCTGCGATTGAATGCCTTCATTTGAAGGGTATGATGTTGAAGGAAATTGCAGAGAACATGCGGAATGCACTTAAGGACAGTGCTCCATCTCGTGCAACAGGGAAAAACTGGGTGTCTGACTTCAAACGTGGACGAACGAGTGTGGAAGATGTGCTAAGGAGTGGAAGGCCTGTCATTGTTGCCACTGATGAAACAGTGACTGTAATCCACAGTACGAGTGTGCAGGATCATCAAACAATGTTGCAGCACATTGAAAGCACATTTGGAATCTCCCATGGGTGTCCTCTTGACATTGTTGTGGATATTTTGGGAATGTGGAAAGTTTCATCTCGGTGGGTCCCAAAAGACTTGAATGAAGATCAGAGACAAGATTGTGTACAGTGTTGTGAAGAAATTGTCCGTCAATTTGAAGTGGATGAAGATGGTTTTCTTGAAAGTTATGTGAGACTGGACAAAATGTGGGTTCACCACTTCGATCCTGAGACAAAACAACATCACAACAATGGAAATATCTTTCATCCCCTACCCCCAAAAAAATTTCCAGGTGCAAACATCATCTTGTAAGGTGATGGCATTGGTCTTCTGGGATGCAGAAATGGTAACTATCAGTGCATCATACTATTGCACCCTCTTGCACCGTTTGAGAGAAGAGAGATAGAAGAAAGGTGCAGAAAATTGGCACATGGAGTTCTTTCGCATCAGGACAGTGCACTGCTGCACAAAGCCCTCGCAATACTGGAAACCACATGACTGCAGGTTTGAATTGCTACATGATCTGCTGTATTCTCCAGATTTGGCTCCATCCGACTTTTTTCTTTTCCCAAACCTAAAAGAAAAAAAGATCTCAAAGGATGACGATTTGACAATGATGATGCAGTGATTGATGCTGTGAACACTTGGTTGGACTTGAAATCAAAGACCTGCAGGAATTATCAGAGCATGCCCGCAAGTGTATTAGTGCACACAGGTATTACATTGAAAAATAAATTTGTCTTACGAAATTTCTGTCATTCTTTATTTGTTAGGCTAGAAATTTTTCGACCTCCCCTAGTATGTAATTGAATTTGCTGTTGTTTTAACTGTAAGGTATCACTTTTTCAATATATATGAATCAGACTTCTCAAAATGTGTAGTAAGAAATAAGTAGCTCTACTATAGCAACAGTTATGTTCCAGAGGCATAAGGGACACAGCCATTATCACCCACATTTGTCTAAACTATCATTGCGCGCACCCCCCCCCCCCCCCCCCCCTCCTCCCTCTGCATCACTTCAGGATTCTACCAGTAAATCGCAATCTAGAGTTTGCCTTGCCCTTTACTTGTGTAATCTGATCATTCCATTCGAGATCATTTTGAATAGTCACACCTAGATACTTGACGGACATTACGGCTTCCAAAGACTGGGTATTTATTTTGTACTCATACATTAATGGGGATTTTCGCCTTGTTATACGCAGTAGATTACACTTACTAATATTGAGAGATAACTGCCAGTCATTACATCACACATTTATTTTCTGCAAATCCTCATTGATTTGTTCACAACTTTCATGTGATACTACTTTCCTGTAGATTACAGCATCATCGGCAAAAAGTCTAATGCCACTGTCAGTACCATCAACCAGATCATTTATGTAAATCATAAAAAGCAGCGGACCTATTACACTGCCCAGGGGCACACCTGAAGTTACGCTTGTTTCTGTTGAAGCCACCCCGTTCAGGGCGACATACTGCTCCCTGTCTGTTAGAAAACTATGTATCCAACGGCATATGTCATCGGAAAGGCCATAAGTGTGCACTTTTTTGAGCAAGCGACTGTGCAGAACTGAGTCGAGCACCTTTCGAAAGTCGAGAAATATGGCATCAACCTGGGAGCCGGTTTCTAGAGCCTGTTGTATATCACACACAAAAAGGGCCAGTTGTGTCTCGCTTGACCGTTGTTTCCTAAAACTGTGCTGGGTTCTGCAGATGAGCTTCTCAGAGTCTAGAAGGTCATTATGTCTGAACACAAAATATGTTCCATGTTTCTACAACAAATTGATGAAGGTGAAATTGGGCGATAATTATGTGTATCCAATTTCCTACCCTTTTTATAGATTGCTATGACCTGGGCCTTCTTCCAGTCCCATGGAATTTTCCGCTGTTCCAATTATGTCTGATAGGTGATGGATAAGAATGGTGCTATATTTGTATCACAGTCAACATAAAATCTTGCAGGGATACTGCCTGGGCCAGATGCCTTCCTGGCATCTAAGGATCTTAACTGTTTTACAATCCCAGATACACTCAACACTATGTCAGCCATCCTTGCATTTGTTCGATAATTGAAAGTGGGAATGGTGCTGCAGTCCTCTACCGTAAACAAGTTTTCGAAAGCTGGGTTTAGAATTTCGGCCCTCTGTTTATCATCATCAGTCACATTACCTGTACTGTCAGCAAGAGAAGGTATTGAATTATGTGTAGCGTTCATAGATTTTACATACGACCAAAATTTTTTGGTGGGTTATTTTTAGAATCTGTAGATGACATATTGCTTTCAGATTTGTTAATAGAATCTCTCATTGACCTTTTGACAGCTGCTTTCATTTCGCATAATTTCTGTTTGTCAGCGGGGCAGTGACTATGTTAAAAACGACTGTGCAAAATTCTCTGCTTTCTCAGCAACTTCCTAATATGTTTGTTGTACCAAGGTGGATCCTTTCCCTCCCCTCTATTTTTGCTGGGCACATACTTCTCTAGCACATGGTGGACAATACCTATAAATTCCGACCAGAGATACTCAATATCTTTGTGTCCCACGGTGAATGCTTGGAGCTGACTATGAAGATATTCATTCATGACACTTTTATTTGCTTTCCCAAACAAGAAAACTCTGTGCTGTTTTTTTTAAAAAATTCCACTGACATAGAAGCCACAACGACATTATGGTCGCTAATACCTTCTTCTAGATTAACTTCCTCAAAAAGATCAGGTCTGTTTGTCTCCAAGATATCTAATACGTTCCCATCTCGAGTTGGTTTTCTAACCAATTGCTCAAAGTTGTATGTTGAGAGCGCTCCTAGAATAACTTCACACGAGCCTTTGCTTCTGCCCCCTATGATAAACGTGTAATTTTCCCAGTCAATGGGTGCCGGATTAAAGTCTCCACCTATAACTAATGGACAATTTGGATATATATTTCCTATGTACTCAAGACAGAATATACTGGTGACAGTACTAAAATAAGTAGTTATGGTATACATGCATGAGATAGGTATGTACCTGCGTCTTTCAAGAGGTATGACCCATGGTGCAAGAGGTTGTGAGGAATATGTGGGTGAAAAGACTATTTTGTAACTGAGAGGGGAGTGTATGTGATTACCTCTATGGAATCATGTCGTTAAAGGGAAGGGGGAAAATGTGTCTTTTATAAGGAGCAGTCAAATGGAAAACAAGGCAGATGGAGTAAAGTAAACTGTGTATTATTTCAGAAGTAATCACCATAACTGTTAATACATTTATCCCACTGTGAAACAAGATGGTGAATGCCTTCATGGGAAAATGTTTACAGTTGCTATGGAACCATCATTGTACCCAGTTGTGCACTTCTTCAGCCAAAGCAAATACATGGCCATGAATATTTTTCTTCAGGGCACCAAAATGAAAATTGTATGGGAAGACCACGCACATGTTGCCAAAATCATTATTCTGACTATGCAGCAGAAGTTTTGCTGGGAAGCCCTTATACATCCTCCCTAAAATGTCAACCTCTTCCAGTGTCATTTTCATATTTTTGGTATGCTGAATGAAGACATTCGTGGTTGTCAATTTCCTTCATCTGGAGAGGTGCCTGTCTGGGTTCAATCATTGTTCTGTAGACAACCACAAAAATTTTTGCATGGTGCTGTTGACCGTCTTGCCTCACAGTGGGATAACTTTATTGATAATTACAGTGATTATTTTTGAAATAATAAACAATTTACTTACTTTTTTTACATCTGTTTCATTTTCGTGTGACTGACGCTGTATGTACTTTTAAATTAATGTTAGTTTAATCAAAACTGAAAACTGAATTTTGTGTTCTTGAAGTCAGAAAAAGATTCTACTAAATTGTAGAACAGTGAGTTAAAACATTCTCTGCATTTGTAATCACCTTGGACAGTTTTTGGAGATTTTTGCGAGTCCCAAAAAGGTTGGGCTTGCTTCCATCATTTAGTTTAGGTTCCCTCCAACAGAGTTAGAGACATACCCCCACCCCCATTGCATTTATTCCTCACCTTGTAAAATATTGCTTTGAATTCAGATGGTGTTCCTCTGGAGTTTGCTCACATCTAAAGGTTTTTGGAAATATTGATGTTGCAGCAAAATATGTTTGAAGCTGTGGAAAATCCAGGATGGAATAAGAACAATACAAAAAAGATAACTGAGGAGATGTAGAGTGGCAGACAGGCACAGTGAAAAAGACTGCTAGAGATTATGTTTCTGGGTAGACATGACGAGAGAGTGAGGGGGGGGAGAGAGAGAGAGAGAGAGAGAGAGAGAGAGAGAGAGAGAGAGAGAGGGGGGGGGGGGGTGTCACGCGCTTGTGTGTGTTTTCGAAGCTGATGAAAAATGATTCTGTATATTAAAGCCATTTGTGGAAGCAGATGTTTCACATACCAAATTTGGCTCAACTACTGCACATTATTATTAATTTTTTGTGGGAATGGCCATCAATCACCAGCCAACAAATATAAACTGCCACAGACAGACTGTAGTGAGGATTAAGTTTGACCATCCATCTGCACAGAATGTCATTCGTCACAACTCCATCCATATTAGCAGCTTCTTGACTGATCTAAACACACCAGAAGTAATAAGTAGGGAAGTAGGCAACATTGTTAACATGAAGAGCAACTGAAACAAGGCCTGATGCTAACCAAACTAACTTACCAGAGGCAAGTCGGTGAGGAGCAATATGACGAACAATAAAACTTAGAAAAGAGTAATAAAAGGTTATGAATGCCTGAGAAGAGAAACAAACAAATAGATAAACAATAGAACCTCCTTGCAGACATTTGGTTTGGAACCATTCCTTTATTAAACCATGTATAGCAGGTTATCTTGGATTTACACACATTTGTGATCTCAACTATTAAAATGTTTTGCTCTGTTGAAACAAGAAAATTAAAGTTTCTTGCTGAAGATAGTATGAAATATCATAAGATGTAAATGCAGTAACTGGTGTCAAAGCAGTTTTGTCTCTATTCAGAGACAGGAATTATTATGAGCAAAGCTGCTCGCTGTCTTAGTGTAGAAGGTGTATGGTGTTGCCAGATTTCAAAAAGTACTATCTTATGAACACAGAATGGTCTTGGAGACTTGTTTGTAATTTACTGTGATTGAAAAGTGCATTTAAATCGTTGTGGTCAATCTCTTCAGAGACAACTGGTGAATCTAAGGTGAAAGATTCTGCCTAATAGAATAACGGTAGCCCTAACAAAAGCATCACATCACCTGTTTTATTGTATTTCACATAAAGTATCATCCAGAGTTGAATTTTTCAGTTATTTATTATATTTATCTGGAGTTAAGTCCCTTCCACAAGTAACAATCCTCTGCTGTTGAGATATATAGTTTTCAGTAATAAGAGAATTTGTGAAAATGTAATTTGTGCAGTTTCTGGCATGGAATTTTAAAGTGAATTTTCCACATCGTAAGAAAACTGTACTGTTTAAGGCTTGCATCCTTTCCAAAAATTTATTCATGATAAAAGAGAGTTAGGTGTACATACTCACAGTTTCTTAAATTTTATAAATCTTGATTTTTCTGGACACAGTGATTTTATTTTAGCTCTTAGAACCCAAAAATTCACTAGTCATAGTTTCTAATTCTTTGTAAAAATGCTGCCATTATTGCACTGTCAAAGTAAAATTGATACCTAACAGGAGAAAATGAGCGTTGATTGCTTTGAAAACTATATACCCTTTTATTACAAAAACTGAAAATTTTTATGTAAGCATATAGGTAACATGTTCAGACTTGCCAAGATATTATTTGACTGTAGTGTGGTATATTTTTCGTTTATGGAGTGAGTCGAATGTTATATGCACATACAATACAAGTTAGCAAGATACAGTTTCAAATTCTGGTACTTTCTTTTGTAATATTACAAATATAATGGTTGCCACTTTAAAGAAGTTCATTTAGTATTGTGCATATTTTCAGTAGGAAATAACCATATTTCATTCTGCATTGAAAATCTGTTTCCAGAGAAAGACGTAATCTCTAATGCTTAAGTGAAAAGTTGCATTGAACACCAGAAGTAAAGTACGTTGTGTTTTCTTCTGTTAATACCCATAAGTTGTGTAATTTCAACAAAATATGCAGAACTTACATTTATTATTCATTCTAACAAGTTCAGTTATTGATGAGTTAGTATAAGTGTCTGTATTATTAACAGGGCTGCTATGTCATATTCAGTGCTAGACAATGGCAGAATGATATTTGTGATACAAGTACTTGATACCAGGTAGGTCCCTCCTATACAACTTCACAAGGTGTGGCAACCCGATATGACACTCACTCAACAAGTGACAGGTGACCTTTGCAAAATTTAGAATCTTTCAATTTTATCACCTTACATGCATCCCTAATGATTGTTACTTTTAAGTTCTTAAACATGGTTTCTAAACTACATACCAGTTGTGCTTGGTGGGACTCACATTTGTTACATACAATGAGCAGGCTGTTGTTTGAAGCTCCCCAAAATAATCATCAAACCTAGTTTTAATGTTACTTACCATGTAAGCATATGTGTTGTCCTTTTAGAATGTTTTATAGTTTGAGTGTATATGAACTGCACAGGCTGTTGTTGATAGACTCTACACTATCTTTCTGTATTGTCTTCATCAGCTTATCAAAGCTAAAAAGTCGATTGACACAATTTGTCCAGTCCTCAGGAAAGCAGTACAATTGATGGCCTAAAGTATTCTGCAAAATATACAAATCTATCAGCTCAAACAAGCATGTACAGTGATTAGTTTGACAAACAAACATATCTTCAGTCCTCCACTTTCCAGTGATTGACTGAAATTGTTAAGTTGATGTGCCAATCTCATAGAAGCTGATAAATACTTTTCTGTCTTCTGTTATATACCTCTGTCATAGTGTGATTAAGGTTTGCTTTGTCATGCTGATTGTTTTGAATAATTCTAGCTATTTGTTCCCATTGGCAGTGATGTAAGCAGGGAAGAAGACAGCAGCATCTGTAATGTCTCCCAAGCAGTTTTCTCAATACATGACTGTTGCATGGATTGAGGCTTGTGGAATCTATGTACAACATAAAATATGTTACGTCCCATCCATCTGCCATTCACTTTGATGCCTCATTTCTCAATGACTTGTAACTAACAGCCCTGTGTGGCCTGTCATTTTATAAATGAGTCACCCTTCTTTACAGATACTGGTAAATTTCTTCATAATCATTACCATCATTGACATGACTGTACATTTAGCAGCACTTGTGTATGCAGGCTAATAACACTCGGCATGTTTATAGCATCAGGCGCACACAATAATGTTGTTACAGTACTTGAAAACCAAGAAACTGGATCTTGCACATGCATGTTAAGACTGTAGTATAGTAAGAACAGTCCATTAGAACATCGTATTCTGTACCTATGCATAGTCCTCCATGGTAAAGAAAATGTATTAGTTACATGACAATGCTTTGTATGTTTATGTTTCACAAAAGAAAAAATGGATCAGAAGTCTGTAACATTCTTAAGTAATTCCACATAAGTAGATATACTTTTTCATGCCATAGTTCTTTGATGTATGTTATTCTGCGACTGGTAATGCAGTCTTTATTTGTCTTTATTTGCTCATTATTTCAGCAAAGTTGCGTAGCAAGCAGTTGTAATATTCTCACAAAGAAGCATTTCATTTAAATGATGTTTATGTTTATGTCGAAGGCGAAGATTACATCCCAAAAAGCACAGATGTTGTCATTCGAGCTGTGGGATTGGGACCCCGGTTTCCCAGGCATTGAAAATGACGATTTTCTTGGCAGGTAGTTTAAAATGATTTCTACTACTTGAGGTTAGAATTTTTTTGTGTGCTTATTTTTGTTTCAGAAATGTACCAGAATGCCTGCTTCCATACAAACTTACAAACTTTCTGTACAGTAATATCAGTTGCTCATGCAAGTTTCTTACGTGGTATAGGTTTCCGTAACTATATATTCTCTTTATAAAAGTTAGTTTCTAGCCCATATTTCATTGTAGTGTATGGCCACACACACCACATAGTGTGTAAAGTAGTATTTGGCAGTTTAAGATCTCTAAATTTAGTGTTGTGATATACTATTGAAAAGTAATGTGGTGGCCTCTGAAAAAGAATTGAAGATTTCCCCATTATCTTTCAATACACATACTTAGTAAAAATAAATAAACAAATAAAAAAATAAGAAACTTTCATATTTCTGCAGTACAGGACTCTTTCTATAACTATTTTATATGAAGAGTGAAATGATATTAATGACACACCAGTGATATTCGAATACTGACAGAATTTCTGCATACAGCAGGAATTTTTTGGAAACTTGCTAATGAATTGGTATCCTATAGGCATGTAACATTTTCTTTCCTGATCAAATATCAAAAGTGCATTGCTGAATCAGATACCCAATCTTGGGGACAGGCCAAAGAACTAGAGAATGTTGTGAAGGTCATGTAAATTGAATAATTGTTGAAATGTGGTAAATATTACTGCATTTCAACTATACATAACAAGAACTTTACAAGGCAAGTTAAAAAGTTGCATAAATAGTGAGGTGCAACATTGTTGTTTTGACCGAGAAGCTACTTGTGAGGGGCCTGCATGTACTGTTTTAGGGTATTGGATCTCTCCATGACTGTAACAAGATACCAAGAAAAAGAATCTATACCTGTGGCCAAGAAACTGAGGTGCAGTTACCACATTGGACATCTCCAAGACCTGGAGAAAATTTAACAAGTGTGATGAAAAATCAGTATGATTTTTTTTTACTTTTTTAATACCTTGTTTTAATACCCTAAAGTGCACACTGTGCACTTACATGACTCTACTCCTGTTGCTGGTGTAACTTCAGGCAAGGGACTCAGATTGTTAAATCATCCAACTGTCAGCTCAGTATGACTGTAAGTTGTTTCGTAAGTCACTGCATTCATTTGTAAGTTCCATTATTTCCACCTCTGATCCACTTGATTTCTAATCATTTCCAGAAATGAAAATGCTACTGATTATGTATTAGCAGTATGAACAAATAACATGACTGTTGTCCAGGAATTCTCGTAGGTAACTTCTGCAACAGTTTCATCTGGTGGAGGAACTGCTTAACTAAGGAAGTGAAGCTACAGCGAATATAATCTGAATAGGAACTTACAAATTTAATTCCCTAATGTTTGTGCTTCCCAATGTCTGAATGCTTCTTGAATTTCCCTCATGTATTGTATGCTGCGGCCTGTAGATCCAAAATGAATATTTTTAATTTTTGGTGCAAATAAATACAGGTAGTCTTTATGAGTTGGTGTTTGAAACTGTGTGTTCATATACTTACACAGGACAGTTTGGTGGTGGAGCAGACAAAGCTTTGAAGTGTGAAACCTGCTGAGTTAGTGTTCTGTAAGATTGTGCCTGACAAATCTGTAAGAAATAAATCAGTTTTTTCAGTCATAAAAGTTCAGACTTTAAAGGTGTATTTTATTTAGTAAGTTTGTATGGAAGCTTTGGTCATAGTAAAGGTATTGTGGTGTTTAAACCCTTGGTGATTTTCTGTTTTTGTTTATCCATCTCCCAGATTTAACACCATATATTATATCCCATTACAACTGCTTGCTAATGCTCCTGGGAATTGATTAATTTCATTTGGAATTTTTAATATCCTAATATGTGTGATCCTGCCAGTCATGAGTTGATGTATATACCAGAAATTCCCTTTCCATTTTCCGCCAATTATGTTTTGTGACTTTTTTTATGGGAGGTATGCTTTGGTTTTCATGTTGAAAAATGTATGTAAGGGGTGAACAAAAAGTTTCCATTCAAAGGCCATACATTCTGCATTAGTATGCCAATCAGGCAAAAACACCTTGAGCAGTGAGGCAATCATCCACCAACACATCATGTTGAAAATGCCCATTTTGTAAAACACCATATCCTTCTGTGTGAAGAAGTCTGTAACTGCCTGCATCGGATCATCATCCAGCAAGAAATATCGACCTTTTGAGGTATTTTTTTAAGGGACCGAAGGCATAATAATCACATGGGGAGAGGTCAGGACTACAGGGCAGGGAGGATGAAGCAGCAGCACCCCTTGTTGCACTGTTCTGCAATGGTGGATTTCAACAGACATGCTGCACCATATACATCCTTCATTTTCCTATACATCCTTCATTTTCCTATTGGTATCTACTGGTGTTTGCCCTTTGGGAGCCAAGAAGAGAATAACAGCACATTGGTCCAGTTTGGATGCATTTGGTAATAATATTACCATGGTTCATATAGTGCATATTTAGCATGCACACCTAAGGAAGACACAAATGCCCTACTAACCCCTTGCCTATATGTTCACATTGGAGTCTGCTGCAACACCCTCAGATGGAAACTTTTTGATTGTCACTTACTTTTACATATGCTAGACCCAGTTTGCATATTGCAGCATGGTTTGGTGTGCAACTGTCAAAGCCATGTGATGTAACATCAATTGCTTCAAGTTTCATCTGTTTGATTTTATGTAGAGTTATCTTTAGTTTGCTTCTGTTTTTGTGTGTTATTTTTTTAAATGTTATTCTATTTAGCCTTCAATATTATTGTTTCTCAGTGTGTGTGTGTGTGTGTGTGTGTGTGTGTGTGTGCGCGCGTTCGTGTTCCATCACATCACTGACAGCAGGAGACTAGAATGTGGCATATGTGTCGTCATGAGCATAGTTTTGAAGCATTAATGCAGATAAGCATACTTATCCCCAAGTATATATCCCCTTGGGCTTTCATGGCATGGCAAGGAGCTCATTTTAAGATAGGAAAAAGGTTTTGTAAACAAAGCTTACATGTATTGCTATTGTATGTACTATTTATTTGTCTCCAATAATACAAAAAAATTGCTTAATGTCTTGCTCCATTCCTTTGCAACTGGTACAGACATTTATAGATTTATTTTTTATTTTTATTTTATTTTTTATTATTTTTTTTTTTAGCTTCCATAAAATAAAAATTCGTGGTTATTGTTAATCTCTTGCATATTCATGCTTTTAATTAGTCAGTTATTTTTAGATTATGAATTGTGATCATTCACAACTAATTGAGTTGATTTTTATTCATTATTTCATAACCAGAAAATATGAGCATCCTGCAGACCCTACAACTAATATTTCTGTTTATATATGTTTTTGCTGTTTAAATTTTGTTCTCATCTCACTGAATTATTTGTTGCACATTTAACTTTGTTGTCCCTCAGTTGAGCAGAGACTCAACAATTTTGTTAAATTCTTGTTTCTCTTCCTCCTCCAACAAATGCTAGGGTTGCCTTTTTCTGACTTCGTTTGAAGGTGGCCTCTAGTAGAAGTGTCTCACATTTTTTATATCAGAAACTAGAATATACTCAGAGAGTACATACTTAATGTAAGCCCATGATCTATAAACAGCAGTCAGTTTTTTCATTGTGGTCTTTTAGAGAATTACACATTATGGTAAGTAGTTACATTGTATGGCCATGTGAAGATAAACTTGGCTGCTTAATAGTGCTGCCTAAGTAGTTACGTCCATTTTAAAAGTACTCTGTAGTTGCAAGTCTATTTTATAATTGCTTTTAATCAAAATGTTTGCTGCTAACATATCAGCTTTATGTCTTCAAAATTTTTCCTGTGTCAGCTTTTTTGCTAATATTGTGCTGTTTATTGTGTGTCTCTTTGTTAATAGTTGACTTTCTGTTTCAGGTGTGTACATATTTTCAAATCTCTGATGTACATATTTTCAAATCTCATTTGTTATAAGTTATTGAATCAAGTTATGTTATTTACTCAATGTTTTATAAAAGCAATTTCATCTTTACATGCAGTGTGCTGTGATTGTTTTGTTAGATTAATTTTCCTGCTTGGCCTTCACATCCGTTGGTTTGTATGATGTAGGGTGTGGGTTTCTAATTTGCCACTTTGCTAAGTCTGACATTTATCATTGCTTGAAAAACACACTTGTGTTTAAAAAATAAGAAAAGAGAACACCTTGAATGACTAGAGGATGTTCATATTCACAGGACATATACATCAGTATGTTATGTATTTATTAGCATTTCAGTCACCTCTGTTCAGCATGTGTCCTATTGCCTAGTAGGCACAGGGACCACCATGGGCCCTGATAACTTGTTCCACGCATGATGGTATCAACGTAGATAAGGCACAAATGGAGTTCTGTGGTATAGCCATCCATGTTGCATTCACTTGGTTCCGAAGTTCATCTGTGGTGGTTGGCATTGGGTCACAGTGCTGCACCTATTGTTTCACCATATCCCACACATTTTCGATAGGTAACAAATCAGGTAATCTGGTGGGCCAGGTCAAAAGGTTAACATCCTGTGATACCAAGAAAACACATGTTCATGCAGCAACATGTGGTCATGCATTTCCTTGCTGCAAAATGGCATCTGGGGTGTTGTGCAAAAAGGGTACAGTTACAGGTTCCTAGATGTTTCTCACATACGTCACACTGGTCACAGTGCCCCAGACACACACCAACTGTGATTTTTGATTGTATCCTATGGTACCCCACACCATAAAGCCTTGAGCTGGTGCTTTGTCATGTGAAAATGCAGTCACTGTGATGCTACTCCCCCTGTCTGTGGTAATCCAAAATGCAGCCATCATTTTCAAACAAACAGAACCTGGATTCATCTGAAAAATCTATCTGATGCCATTCCTGTCCCCAGTGACATCATTCCATACATCATTGCTGTCTAGGATGTTCCTGCACATTCTTCAGAGGTGGGCAGAGAAGTGGACGATGTGCTCGTAACCCCTGACATAATAAACGGCTACGGACTGTCATCCCAGGTAGTATACGATGTGTTAAAGTGTTCCACTTTTGTGCCAGAGGCGAAGAGTATGCAGATCTGTCCTGCAATGCCATTCATATGAGGTGTGGCTTTTCTCAGGGGACAGTCTGGGTGGTGCGACCTGACCCACCTCGTCATGTTCTACAGGCTTCCATCAACCATTCTGCACACACCCATTGCACTGCCAAAACACTTCGTTCCACATGAGCAGCAATTTTCCAGATGGATGCATCACATTCTCTCATGCCATTAATGCACCCTCTTCCAGACTCACTGATTTGACAGTACAATTTGTGCATACATCTGTGAGGCGTCTTGCATGTCTGCTCAAGTCACACTGATCCATTACCTTCAGTTTATAGCAACAATGAGAGCCACAGGCACATTTTACAGGTAGGTTGTATTGTGCCACAATATCAGTATTGACCCTGAACACACGGGCCGACATGGTTCAAATGCTACTTCTTCAGAACGTACTAATGTACATGTCCTGTGAATATGAACGTCCTATCTCTGGCCATTCAAGGTGTTCTGTCTTTTCTGAACATGAGTGTGGTTTAGTGCCACTTAAATTTTATGTTTGATTATAAAATAATGAGCTTGCTGTTTTTAATTCCTCTTTGGATATCCACCTACTGATTTTTTCTTATTTGTATGTTTTCCAGTTAGGTTATTTAATTTCAAACTATTAACTAGAATATATGTGTGGCTCTGCTTATGTCTTCTAATACTGAAAAAAAATACTTCATAATAGATTGCAGCTCTTGAGCAATACAAGCACCTCTTGCTCTCCGTTACCAGCCATTTGCAAAATTTTAAAAATAGTTTCCAAGGGCCTTCACTTATCTTTTTCTGCTGGTATCAGTGTTAACTCATGAACTGCAGTCTGTTTGTTTCTTACCCCTCTTTACAGATTTCGTAGCTAGCATGTTTGCCTTCACTTCCTCATTCAATATAATTTGGTTTATGTGTTTACAGTTAACTTAATTTTCCTATACTATTTTATTCTGCATAATTTGCAAGTAACATTGTGTTAACTATAATTAAGTTCTGTGACTGGCTCTTAATGTGCTTTTGCTTCTTACACTTCCCAGTGTGTGGTAGAGGAGGTGAATAGCCAGTACGTGCTATACAAGCTCTTTGACAAAGATAGAACTCAAGATGATTTTCTTGGAAGGTATTAAATATTTCCTATGGAACAGTTTTTTTTTTTAAATATGTATTTTATACTGAAAGCATGAGTGTTAAAAATGAATGACTGCAAGCAATGTCATTGCTAGAACAAGTATTTATTGCATTATCCTTGAAGCTGTGCTAGCACAAAGAGTTGGTTATGTGATTGAAAAACTTTCATCTTTGAGATCTTGATTCTCCCTTACTGTGTAGTATTTTAAGAGCAGTTTCATATTATGGCAACAGGCATTTGCTTTCTTTACACTGCTTACCTAGCATGTCTTATGAGAGTCCATCCCTTTGCGCAGCTTACTTCCCAACCTCAGAAAATATCTTTTCACCAATCTGGCTAGCAGTACCAATGTAACATTACATTTTCTAACAAATTTTGTCCATTTTAGTGATTCTTTGTACGAATTTCATATAATCCCAAAATTTTTCATCTCAAAACTTATCAACAACATACACAACTGCATAGAATTGGAATCAAGTACTAGTTCAAAGAACAGGTCACTCAACTGCAAGGAATGCTTATTGATCACACAATAAAGTGTGACTGGAGCTGAGCTGCCTCCTTCATCTGAATGAGCTCCTATTTATACATGCAGGTACATAAAGCATTCTAGCAGATTAGAATATTTTGGAAATAAGTTAAACTCAGAACCTTCCATATTGATTGTGGCTTTTGTTGAAGGAAGAGGAATCTGAATTCCACTCCTGAATGAGAGTCCAATATCATCTGAACAACTGCATGTTGAGAGGGAACAGACTTGCAAATAAATTGAGCTGAAGGTTCCACAAAGTATACTTGGAGAGGGCTAGAATGTTTGATTAACCTAATAACTAAGCTGCTATTTTATCACTCACCAGCACAAAAAGTAGCCTTTGGAGAAGTTTTAAGTTTCCTTGTTTTCCTACAGAAAATAACCATGACTGATCCCTCACTCAGTAAGTTTGCTTCTCATATTTTACTGGACTGTTTCAGTTGTAGAACCTTAAACAGTAATGACAGAACTTCATCAATTTAGTACCTGCTTGCTATGTCTTCTGAAGCAAGAAATTTGTAAAACTGCCAAGGTCTTTCTCTTTCGGTATGAAATGTACTATCTTCACCATTCTTCATCACACTGCCAATCACTAGGATAACAACTTACTGCTAAAGAGTCATTTACAACACTCGTAAGTCACCATTTGTTTTGTAGAACATCTCAGATGAATAGATATTTCCACCAAATTGATGTAAATAATGTTAGCACCTTCAGAAATATCCCTCATAGCTTTACAAATTGATTTCTCATTTTTTTCTTTCTTTCTTTCTGATACTCTTGCTTGTTTCAACTATAACAGAACATGTGTCCTCATAGAAATCTGTCTGGATGATATTGTTGTGGGAAAAATGCTTCTGAGCCTTCACTAACAGCTGACGTGGTTTAATATTTCACTCACTGACAGTGCAGTTCAGATTTTATATAAAAAGTTGGACCCTAGTATTAAGAAATTTATGCATTGTCCTTCAGTGAAGTGCAAAAATTCTATCTTCCATTTATTCAACTACCGGTATCTCAGAACTTTTGCACACTTAGTTTATTATTTGGAATTCACCTAATATTAAATGTTTTGTTTGCCGCACAATACATATCTTTGCAGCTCAGATTTTTGTGTCTACATTCATAGATCACTTAGTTTCTTTTGTACACTTCCAGTAGTTAGAGTCTGAATACTATGATACTGTCCAGTGTATACACTTGAAATTCTTAGTGAGTTGATAGAACTTTATGAGACCTATAATATAAGTAAATATGATCATGTAGCTCTACATAAAAATGAAGACATTCATCCTCTTTAAAGCTTGTAAATATAAGGTGTTTAATAAAACAACCAGAACTCTAGAACAGGTATAAATAATTTGGTAGAAGTCTTGACCATTTTGTAGATAGTGCCTGAATGAGGCTATGAATACATATGTATTTGAAAACAGTTTGAGCTAAAGACTGAAATATGCATTGTCAGGCCACCATGTAAGAAGGGCAATATAAATTTGTCAACAGCTGCCTAAAACTTTCTCGGATTATATTGATTTCAAATATTTGGGTATTGTAATGGCTCAAAGATTGCTGCTCATATGTGGAACAATAGAATTCAAAAACAGTCATCGCTTTGGTTGTAGCTTTATAAACATAGCTTTTTTGCTTTAACTTGACACACAGTGAAAACTATAAACAATAAAGTATGACCAGTTGAGTTTTTCTGTGACCAAGATACCTTATTGAAAGTGATGCCACGTAGTTACTTATTCAAAGGAATTAGCCATAAATTCTGCATGGGAAGAAATGACAAAGGGTATTACTTCATAAAGTCCTCAGGTGGTTTTGATATATGTGAAAAATCTTTTGTTTTATATGTTCGTGACAGACGAAAATTGTGAGCCAGGGGTGAACTCAAACCTGTACCCTTGTCTTTTGTAGACTGTCTACATATGTCAGGGAATTTTGAGTCAACACTCACTCTAGTAAAAAAAAAAAAAAAAAATCATTTTGGAAACAACTTCTTGGCTGTGGTCATGCTGTTCTTCACAAGCAACAAAAACAGTTGAAAACAAGTAATGCGTCAGTTTCTGATTTAATTACTATTCAGTTCTACAGAAAGTACTTTCTGACATTGGTTCCTTTCTCAGCTTGCATTTACCACAAAGCTCTTATATAATAAACACTCCCAACCAACTGGGAAAAAGTACTGATTGCTCCCATGTATAAGGAAAGTAAAAGAACGGGTGAGCAAAATTATTGACTGATTTCCTTAATGGTGATCTGCAGAATCCTGGAGCATGTTCTATGCTCTCACTAAAATCCTTCTTTTTATTCATTTATTTACATTTTCTTTGCATGGTGCCATCCAAATGATGGCTTTTGCACACATCATAAATAACTGTGCGACAATAATTCCTCTTACAAAATTTTTTACATGTTACACGATAGTTTTTTTTTTACAGCTGATACACTGGTTCATGTCATAAGAAGTGTCATGAAATTCATTGAATGAATATAAACATTTTGCTATCAGAAAAGACAGATCAATTAATTTTCTGTTGAAATCATTCACCTTGCATGTTCTAAGAAAGTTCGGTAGTTTGTTGAGGCAAAGTCAAAACATTGATGTATAGACTTCGAACTGCCATTTTTAATTTTGTTCTCTTGTGGAAATAGTTGAATTTTGTTCTGGTGTTGTGGTCATGTATATCACTTCACTTTGATAACTTCCATTGGTTGATTCATAAAAAATGCAACTAATTTGAATATGTGTAAAGAATATACAACATTATTCTCTCGGGCCCTAACCTGTGTATAAGTTTTATTGCTCTTTTCTGTAACAGCAATATTCTTTGTAAGTGGACATCAGCTTCACAGCCCCATAATTCAATCCCGTAGTTAAGGAAGCAGTAAATCATTCCACAGTGTACTGCTTTAATTGATGGTGAGAAACCATCTTTGTGAACTGGCTAAGGAGGTACCTGCCACTACTGACCTTTCCAAATATAAAATTAATGTGATTTGTTCACTATAATTGTCATCAGCATAAGCACCTAATAATCTACAGCTGCCACTTTCTGTTGCCGAGATGTTACATACATAATTTACATTGCTGTTCTCACAAACTGCCCATTTTAAATGCCAGTAATTGATATCCATTGACATTTACCTTGATGCCACGATCATTGAAGAAGTTCGTTAATTCTATTGCACCACTAGTAGCAAAAGTTTCTAGTTCCTTGTATTCTCTAACATAGGCTGAGATTCAGGTGTCTTCTGCATAGCTTATTATATAGGAGTTAGTGGATTTAGCAGTGTCATTAACATGTATGAGGAAGGGGAAAGGGGCCAAGGATTGAGTGCCGAGATACACCTTGTATTCCTGTCTCATCAGTGACTTGACAGTTTATAATTTTATTGTGTAATTTATCTGTCGGTTTAGTGCATTGCTTTTGATTCAGCAGGTATGTGGCTAGTAGATTCAAAGATGGATCCCCACAATACAGTATGACCTCAGGTGTTTTAGAAGTAACCTACAGTTTACAGTGTCAAAAGCTGTTGCCATGTCAAAAAATATAGCTAAAGTCTGCATCCTCTGGTCCAACAGGCAGTACAATTCAGAGAAGAACTTTGTAACTGCTGTGGTTGTGCTTAGCTCTTTTCTAAAGTCATGCCAATAATCTGCTACCAGTTTTCGTGTTGTGAAAAAGGCACTAAACTGACAAAGGATAATACTTTCAAATATCTTACTAAAAGAAGAAATTAATAATATTGGTCTATAGTCGAAGATATCATCCATACTTCCATTTTTATAAAATAATTTTATGACACTCATTTTTAGAACAGTCGGATAGATGTTTTCTATAATGTTGTAATCAATTAGATGGGTGAGAGGTTTTTGAGAGTCCTTTTAAGCATACCTTAGTAATTGCACTGGTTATACCATTCCACTCCATTGAAAAATTTTTCATTGCCATGCATATTATCTTCCATACTTCCTGCTTATTCACTTCCATAAATTCAAACTTGGTACACTGAGGTGACATGGTGTCTCAAGTTGTGCATCTATAATATGGGTTGCCGTGTGATCTCCTTGTCAGATCTGTAGCCCCTCTTTATTTACAAATGACCATTGTGGCAGATCATGTCGCACTCAAACATTTGTGATAACAGTGTTCATATTGAATAGTTCAGGCAATAAGTTTCAAAAACATTGGAGGGATGTCTTGCTTTCACTTTTATACACTTCATTGCTGCCACCTATAATCACAACATGTTTGTCTTTTGTAGTTGACTTGTCTCTGCTGTAATATTCTTTGCCACTGCATTTAATGTGACACCAGGCTTAACTTTTATGAAAATGGAATGCTTGGAATGTATATTTTTAGGAATGAGAGTGAGGACATCTTTCCCTTGACTGTTAGCTTACAGCAGGAATTCCTTGCTGCATCTTTGTGTTCAGGGGTCTTTTTTATTCTTTATTAGAAGTTTTGTCATTGCTTTTGCTTTTTCCTTCATGTGTGTTTGTTGTATTGCCACAGTTGGTGTCTAGTGCTGACAATTTGTTTGATCGTGGTATCACTGAGGCTGTACTCATATGTAGTGCATGTTTACGTCTTTTGTTGAGTACATGTTGTATCTTCTGCATGGAATGACTGTTAACAACAATGTTGTCTTTGGCTAGGTGATGTTTCCAATCAAATGCTTTATATTTAATTTTGAACTCTTTGTATTCCCTCACAAGCTCTTGATATTTTGAATTGTCACTATATACTCTGTTAGCACACCTGCTATTTTTCCTTTGCTTTGGCATGTTCATTATTTCATTTTTCAATGCACTTACTAAGCACTGATGGCATGTCCTCTCATGTTCATCTTTTACGTATTTCAGATTTACTCTTACACATTTGTCATGGTGCCAGCATTTGAAGTTGACATATAGTAAACCCTCTTTTTAACCTTTTTTGCACAGATTTTACAGCCATCACTATCACTCCCTAAAGAAACTGAGCCACTGTTACATGTATAATTTTAACTTAATTTTGTCTTGTATCTGTCCATAAAGCAGCACAGACTTAGAAAGCATTGTTCACATGAAACACAGATTGCCCTTTTCAAACAAAAAATCATGCTAACAATGGATGCAGGAAAATAGGTGGATTCTACATTCCTATACTTCTGAAAAAGTGTTTGAGCCAGTCATATTTGATAAACTATTCCTTATACTTGGATCTTTGTTAATAGAGTACGATGGAGAGTCAAAGACTTTTTGAGTAGTATAGCTTAATACATTGTCTTAGATGGTGAGTGTTCATCGAAGACAGAGGCAACATTGAGGTTGCCACAGGGAAATAAAATATGAGCACTGTGAAGGGCAAGGTTTCAGATTGAATCTCAGCCCAGTACTCAGTTTTGCTCTGTCAGTTTCAAATTCATCAATTAATTGATGTCCACAAACTTAAAAAAATCACTTCATTTAATTTTGTATTGTAAAAAAGGTCATAATTCCTTTTTTCTGTTGCTCTGCCACATTTAAACAAGTTAGAAATTTATTAATCTTGAGCAATGCATATAATTGAATATTCAATTGAAAAAAAAATCATGTTATTGATATGTTAAAACATACTTCTCATAAGTTTGCGTCACCATTATACAAATAATATGTTCAAAGCCATTCATAAATTTGTGTCAATATTATGCAAATAACATGTGTCTGGCTAATTAATTATTAATGAAATTCGGAAAACACTGGAGGGATACAAGCGATGGAAGTAGTAAATGAAACTATTCTCCACGTAGTTTAGGCACTGAGTGGGTGATTAGGCACATAAACAAGATTGAAATCGTTGCTAGCTTTTGGACAACAAACAAACAACACAAATGACAGCGGAAGTTGTTTTATGTTTCACACATTGATCTTTTTATACATTCACAAATTTCCACAACTTCTGTCTGTCAACATTTCTGTGTTCTTTTTTGACCTGAAAGTCAACAGTCTCTGCTTCCTCAGCATGTTACACTGTGAATCTTAAGCATCCTTAGTCCTGTTACATATTTCTCCAGAAAGTGATTTACCATCAGATTGTAAACTTTGTTCATAATTCCTTTACAGCCATCATAGTGAAGCCAAATGATGTCCATTCACTGTCTAAATTGGATGCTAACAACTGCTTATCTGCTATTTCCAGCATAAGTGCTCTCCTACCCTTCTTGAATGATTTATTTATTGGCTTTAGTAACCATTGTCACTATAATGACATCATGATCACTAATTGCTGTCTTGATACTGACACTTGTCATCAAGTCAGGCCTATTTGCAGCCCACATTTAATGTTGGTTGTTGAACCAGCTGCTCAAGACACTTTTCGGAAAATGTGTTCACAAAACTGACTGTCTCTACCACCTGCAATGAATCAATAGATGTCCCAGTCTATACTCAACAGAGTAAAATTGCCTCCAACTAGTATTACATAATCAAAGCGTTTCTGCACTATTGAGCACTTTCTTTGATGATTCTACAACGGTTATGGTGGAATCGGATGACCAGTATAAACATCCAGTGATTAACTTGAGTTCACCTAGGCCGATTACTCGTGTCCAAATAATTTCACAGTTGGCCTCAATTTCAAATCAATAGAGACATTTTTTCTTGTTGACTGCAGTTAACATTTCCCCTCCTATGATGTCTAACCTGTCTCAGATGTACATTCCATGCTTCATTAAATATGTCGGAGCCCTCTACTTCGGCTTTCATCCAGCTCTTAATTCCGAGAGTAATTTTAGTGTGACAACTTCCCCGGATGGTAGTAAATTCAGGAACTCTGTTACGAATGGTTCAGCAATTTACAGTTAAAAATTTGACAGCTGCAGTCCCATTACTTTGGTTGCAGGATGATTTTGCTCTCTTCATGTCAACTAATGAGTGTTTATCAGAGAAACTCAAACTATCACTTAGCCTTAAAAAAAACATTTCTGCACTCCACAAACCCTCTGCTATCTGAGTAAATGCTTCCTGTGTATAGCCAAGGAGAATCCTACAGTTCTCAACCTCACAACACAGATCCAGAAATCTGCAGCCAGTACCATCATAGAATTGAAGGATCCTCTTGTTGAGGCCATCCACTCACTTCCAAACCAAAGGACCCTGATCAGCTCTGGGTATAATACCACCCTGCTTGCATCCATCAACAAGGCTAGGGTGACACGGGCCACAACCTGCAGATGACTATACCTTGCACCCCCAATAGCCGTAGGCAGGGCCTCCTCCACATCTTAGATGAGATTCCCCAACAGATGTACCAAGCACATATTCAGTTTCTTTCCAGCCCCTGGACACTATTTTCCTATGCACCTAACATTGGAGCTTTTGATAACCAGTAAACCCCTCACCCCGTGTGCCTGTTTGCGCCCTGATGGAGGAGCTGACGCTGCCCACCCACACTGTGAATGGATAAAACCAGACTTCCAGACCCCACATTGACTTTGACCTTCAAACAATTTGAACTTGTTACAACCTGTCGCTCATCCTGCAGTGAAGGCAGATCCTCAACTTCACGCACACTGTAAGGTGCAATGGTAACAGAACCTCTGAGTGAAACAAGTGATACCTGGGGTGTCCCATGTGATGCAGCAGTCTCTCTGCCACTGCTACACCCTGAGGCAGCAGCCTGCAGATGGTTGACCCTGGCCTGCACCGTATTCATCTGTTCACAAACTGCTGCCAGCTCCTCCTTTGTCTGTACACAGCACATGCACACCCTGTCCATTCTGCTACTACTAATTTGAGAATTAAACTGGAAAAGCCCACAGAAAAAGCTAAATATATAACTTGCTGCTCTCCCAATGTGTCACAAGCAGCCACTGGAGCCTAACAGGGCTGTTTGCAACAGTCACAAGTTGCCGAAAACAAATGACAACTGCTCTAGAGAGTGCATGAATCTACCCTACACAATTGATTAAAATGCAGGACTACTCCTTTTAAATATACAAATGTGCAAAGGATTTAAGAATGAAACAAGTGATACCTGTGGTATCCTTGTACCTGTGGTACACACTGTGTACCATGATTCGTCACTCCACACAGCGTTTTTCCACTTTTCAATCATCCAAGGTTTACGCCCCTTACTCCAAGCAAGGTGTCACTTGGCATTAAGCAGCGTGATATGTGGCTTATGAGCAGCTGTTTGACCATGAAATCCAAGTTTTCTCACCTCCCGCCTAACTGTCATAGTACTTGCAGTGGCTCCTGATGTAGTTTGGAATTCCTATGTGATGGTCTGGATAGATGTCTGCCTATTACACATTATGACCATCTTCAACTGTTGGCAGTCTCTTGTCAGTCAGCAGATGAGGTCGGCCCATATGCTTTTGTGCTGTACATGTCCCTTCACGTTTCCACTTCACTATCACGTCAGAAACAGTTGACCTAGGGATGTTTAGGAGTGTGAAAATCTCAGTACAGACGTATGACACCATATCAACTGACCACATTCGAAGTCCATGAGTTCCGCAGAATGCCCGATTCCGCTCTCTCAAGATGTCTAATGACTACTGTGGTTGCTGATATGGAGTACCTTGCAGTAGATGGGAGCACAATGCACCTAATATGAAAAACGTATGTTTTTGGGGGTGTCCGGATACTTTGGATCACATAGTGTAATTATTGTATTCATGACAAATGCTGTACTGGCTGTATATAGGTGGTAGAGCTGAGCTCTGTATTTGCAAATCATAGCTGGAGATGTTGCCCAAGAGTTGTGGCAGGATCAGTATTTATTGTTCCATCTGGGGCCTCATAGTGTGATAACTTGAGGACTTAGATTTTGCATCATGATATTGTGGTGGTCTTCATATTTGATAATATATGTGTTTGAGTAACTGTTTTTTATTTTATTTCTTTTTTTAATCAAGAATTAGAATACTTCCTGTGTGTGGTCTTTCCTTGATGGTAATCTGTGGACTACCAGCTTAGTGCCTTCTGCCATAGCACAAAGGTTCCCGGCGTTGTGTATCAGGCTGTCTGACATGGCTTGTAGTAATGCCTTCCATAGACGAACAAGCACTATATTGCACACAGATATAATATGTTGTGGCATGGCTGCAGTCCTTTGGCAGTATGTATTCCATTTACATTAAGGATATTTTATATTAAGGGTGATAATACTAAGCCCTAAAACTCATTTACACGCATCTCGAGCAGTGGCGGGATCTTTGAGAGTTATGAAAAACATTGTGTCATGGTGGCCGTATATGGAATGACCTTTGGAGGACAGCAAAGAAATGTCATGCATGGCATATCAGTAGTAGTAAATGTAGTGATTCTGACTGCATGTTATTGCATTTGGTGGAATGAAAATGACATAGTACACACATACATAGGACGTTACATGTCACTGGATATTTGCCAAGTTATAGCCTATCTGCTGGCAGCGTGAAAGAGACTAGAGCCACCGCCCACCCACCCCCCTCCCCCTTCCCCTGTAGCTGACCTGGTGAATAGCAAAGCAGCCCTGGCAACAGTGCTCATACTGTTATTACCTTTCTCCCATGTTATTTCATGAATTTTGAAGTTCTTGTAAGTTATGGATATAAGTGTATTTTTAATTAGTAGTTTTTCCTCATCTCTAGTGTCTCTTTTCAGACTGAATAAGTTTTCCATTGCGGTAGTGGACTGAAATGTAATTATCTGCATTACTTTATCCGTAATGATGGGAGAACTCCACAAATTTGTAGAATTTTGACAGCAAAATAGGTTTATTGAACTAACTATTTTTGGGCCTAACCTCATATTTAGAAGACATCAAGCATTTCATATACAAATTACATGTTGTCCCTCATGTAGAGAAAGCCCTCATTTTCTAAAACAGGGCAGATATAAAATACCCACTATGTTCCATTTTCACTGGAAAGAATTTATCTTGTGCAAATTGCATATTGTTGTCATGCAGGGAAAGTATTTTTCCTGCAAGTCAACATGGAGCACTGGAAACATTATATAATCTGTATTATTTTAGGAATATAATGCAGTCTCCATGAAAAATGACATCTAATTTGCATAAGAAATATATCTCACTACCTGAAGATTGTCTTGTGACAAAAACAAGCGATGACGGAAAAAGTCATTCTTTCTCTCAAGTTGTGATTATTTGCATTCTTTTCTCATCATAAATATTTAAGCTTTGAGGTTCTTAAGTAGAGAACCACCTGCCAGTGCCAGAAAATCCACATTTTGAAACATCTTTGTTGTTAATTTCAAATCCATAATCCGCAAATTGATTGCAGATTGTTTCAGCAGTATGCTAGTTAGTTTCAAATAGGAGCCAGATAAAATTTGATAATGATCTTTAAAATTTTGAAACCTATTTACAGTGTGAGGGCTTCGAATTGCCCAATCCCATTGCATGACATTTTTAAAAAAAATTATATATAGTGTTGCAAAAGTTAGGTAGAAAGTCATCCCTCACAAAATTGGGCTATGAACTACATCTTTATACACTTTCTTGCAAATTACTCATGAATGTGTACATAGTACCCCAAATTCCATTTTCTTATTATTTCAGTTGAGAAACTGTATGTGTTCATTATTTCAGTTGAAAAACTGTGTGTGTTCATCACTTGTGAAAACAGCTTTTCGACCCATCACAGGAACTTTTCATATTAGTTAAGGAAATCATTTTTCTGACATTCCAGTGGTTCTTAATTGGAGAACTGATACTGGTTCCAATGTTCAGATAATTTTGTTTTCCCTTTCTTCACACTGGTGCTTTCAAATTTCAGCAATGAATACAGGTTCTCCAATACCCTTAATATCTCCTCCCTGCGCTCTCTCTCTCTCTCTCTCTCTCTCTCTCTCTCTCTCTCTCTCTCTCTCTCCCCCCCCTCTCTCCCTCTCTCCCCCCCCTCTCTCCCTCTCTCTCCCCCTCTCTCCCTCTCCCCCCCCCCCTCTCTCTCTCTCTCTCTCTCTCTCTCTCTCTCTCTCTCTCTCCCTCTCCCCCTTCCCCCTCTCTCTCCCCCCTCCTCCCTCCCCCCCATCTCACCCCTTCCCTCTCCCCCCTCCCCTCCTCCCCCTCTGCCATCTCTATGTTGGGGGGGGGGGTTATGTGCATGTTCATTCCAATTGCACCTGTCAGTTGCCAGTAGCTCATTTTTGGTATTACCCTGAGCTAAGTCTGAACTTTAGTCCATTGATTCTTTATATAGTGGCTAGAATGACTTAGTCTTCCATTCAGTGTCTGCACATCTGTATCTTTGATTGAGTGTGTTTTTATGTATTTTTTTCCTCCTAAGTAAAACAATTGCTTTTTTTTTTTTTTAATCTGGAAAGCTGAAGATTCAGCTGTGTTTCAAAATCTTTGTGGCTGTTACATCAGCTTCAGCCATTGCAGCAACTAATATGTAAACACTTCTCTTCTGTTGGAAATATAGACAGCTACATAGCCATACTTTTGAACATCATTTTTTAGATGCTTTCAGGGTACTGTTGCCCAGTGTTATGGTGACATTATTGCATCTGATTATTGTTATTGACCTTTATATTGGCATGGAAAATTCATGCTTGCTTTAGTCAGCTTGGCATGAATTTTCTTACTATTATGAAGAGTAATCTGTTTTGTTATAAGTCTGTATCTTGTGTCCTTTTTTAAGCAGACTCCTCATCTGTGGTGTATATGTTTGTGCTCTGATAGCTAATGTTGAATAGCTCTAACATCAACATTGATTTCACTTGCCCCTTTGACACACTCAAGGTGATCTTTAAGGTAATGTGTCCTGCTAGGTGCATGCAAGATGAAAGTGCTGTTCGGAAAAGCTGTTAATTATTGGTGTAATAACTTGTGCTGTTGTCTTCAAACTGAAGATTGATTTGATGCAGCTCTTCATGCTAGTCTATTCTGTCTCTCTTCATCTCTGTGTAACTACTGCAGAATTTTTATGTAAAGTAAATGCCAGATAATTGAAACTGATAATCTTTTCTTAGCAACTTTCCAGTACAGTACATTGGCCTTCTTTCCAGTGCAGTTTGGTAAAATTTATTTTCTGTACTCAGATTTTTGTTTTTCTATAAACACTTTACGAGAGAGAGAGAGAGATATGGAGGGTCTTCAAATTTTCCTTAATATCGAGGTGATCAAGAAGTTTCTGTTCATAGGGTGCACAGTTCAGATACAGTATGCTAATCAGGCAAAATCACTGTGACCATTTAGCCAATCATCCCACCAATGCACTGGATTGAAGATACCTGTTTGTAAAACACCCTGTCCTGCTGTGTGAAGAAGTCTGTAACTGCCTGCTGCATATCATTCATCTGGCAGAAATCATCAACCCTTCAAGGCTTTTTTTAAGGGACCGAAGGCATGATAATCACATGGGAAAAGATCAGGACTATATGGCAAGTGGCTGAGTGTCTTGCATTTGAATGAGCATAACTTCTGCATTACGACTTTTTTGATATGGGGATGTGCGTTGTTATGAATTGGCAGCACCTCTGTGCACCATTCACAGTGGTGGTTTTTGATAGACATGCTGCCCCATACACATTCTTTAGGCTCTGATGGATTTCTACTGGTGTTTGTCATTCAGAGCCAAGAAAATGAAATGAAATGTCATGTGACTAGGGCCTCCCAACGGGTAGACCAGTCCCTGGTCCAAGTCTTTTGAGTTGATGCCACTTTGGTGACTTGTGTGTTGATGGGAATGAGATGAAGATGAAGAGGAAAATACAACACCCAGTCCCTAAAGGAGAAAATCTCCGACCCAGCCGGGAATCTAACCTGGGCCCCTTGGTATGACAGTCCACTGACCACTCAGCTATCAGGGTGGACTCTGAGCCAAGGAAAGAATAACAGCATATTTGCTAATACCATTGCCATAGTTCATGTTTCCACATTTACTGCATGCACATCAGAAAGATACGAATGCCACACTAATCTCATGCCTACACGTCAGTGCTTATATACCCACATCAGAGTTATGCTATGTTGCATATACGCTGCAACAGCGTCCTCAAACAGAAATGTTTTGATGATCACCCCTTATATTTTGCTGTTGTTGATACTGACAGAGCAAGAAAAGAGCAGTGTGTTATGTTAGCCAAAATATTTTCTAACGTAATCATGAAAACCAATTCAACCTGTGTCATACTGAAACATGTTTTATTTTTTCCATTTCCTTATAATGGGGAATGTGATCTTGATTTTTGTGTTGGAAGACAGTGAAAAACTGTAACTGTGTAATGAGAATAGATGTGTATTGCATGTGCAGTCAAACTAATTTTGTAATTAGGCTAATGATTGAAATTCATTGCAAATTTGTTGCAATAATTGGTACACAGTTAATGAAACTTTCAAATAATAGAAGTAGATCATGTCCTGGTAGAATAAACATGAAAATAGAATCTATTACTTGTAGATATTTTCTTTTGAGGCTTCAGTATAAGCAGTACTTATGGGAAATGGTTGCAAAAATTAAAATAGCATTTGTTTTCTCTTTTTCTTTGCTTTAAGCTCACTGCCAGAATGTCTTCGAAGTATGCTGGCCATGTGGGATTGTTGTATGCTTTTTCTTTGATAATAGTCCATTTCTTCAGTCATTATCCGTCACAGTTATGATAACAGTCATTTCTTTGTCGTGGCTAGTTTCAGACAATCGTCTTTGTTTTCAAATCATGGACTTGTGTAATCATACAGTTCCCATCAATGTACATGTGACTAACCAGATGTGCATTATTCCTCACCATTAGCCATTACATAGATACAACATGATAAACCTCATATGAGCATACAGTATGAGTTATTTCCAATCGATTGGAGCAAACTAAAGCTACCCCAGTCACCTTGTAACCTCTTCAGAGATCTCTAGAAGTAATACTTCATAGCCTCACATGCAGTTGTTTGTGAGGTTGTCCCACATCGCTGGTAGTGACATAAACATCACAATTAGTATGATCCTGTTGGCAATATGTAGCAACATTTGAACTGGGAGATTATTTCAAATCTAACTGTGCTTGGTGAGTCAACAAACAGTTAAATGTTTAATACAGTCATCTAAACGCAGACAATTGTATCATAATAGAACAGATACATGAATTACTTGTAGTGCAATGGATTTACGTTTAGAAAGAGATAATGATACAGGAATTGAGAATCTTGTTGCAACTGAAATAGTATTCTGTTCAAAAGCAGAATATTACCTGACAAATAAATGGTTTGAGTAGATACAATGACAGACCAGCATGTGAGTGAACACCAGCACCAAAATTCAACTGGAAGACAAAAGTCAGTAATATGATACTAAGCGTGTTGGAATGGAATTTAAACCACTAGGTAGATAGTGTACAAGATACAGGACTTAGGTATCATAGTTTCAGAAATTTAACAGTGAACAAACGTTCAGCCATATGTGTTCTTCATATAATTACATAATTCTTTCTGAAGTTTAGAATTTAAGGAATGAACAGTATTTAAAGAAGAAAATTTCATTTTCTTTGTACAGTGTAAATAAAAACAACTCTCTGAAAATTAGTTTACAAACACTAGCAGCATAACTGGTAATAGAAAATGTTTTGAGAGAAATATGGACTTTATATCGTAGGAAATAGTTGGACACATTTTGCAGAGCACATTGAGTTTCACAGGCAGTATGGGCTAGCATTATCCTGTTGGAACAACACATCACCTTCCTGCTGCAAGAACAGGAAAACAATAGGTCTAACAAGATTCTGCATGTGCCAAGCACTGGTTAGCATCCCCTCCAGAAACACCAAAGGTGAACAAGAGTTGTAGCTTATCACACCCCAGACATTAAGACTGCTGGGGTGGGGCCAGTGTGTCTTGGATGAATGCACTCTGTGAGACAGCGTTCACCAAGTCTACGTCATATGCACAAACGACCATCACCTGCATGCAGGCAGAATCTGCTTTCGTCGCTGAAGACCAGGGCCTGCCATTCCCTCTTCCAACTGATCCTCTGAAGGCACCAGTCGAGTCATGCACGTTGATGCTGTGGTGGGAGGGGAGACGGGTTAGAGATGTGCATTCCCATATTCCTACTTCTAATAACCAGTTCACAAAAGTTCATGTTGACATGTCTCGGCTCACAAACCCTCTTATGTCTTCTGTGATAGCTATCTGCCACTGCTGTCCTTACAGTACGATGATTCTTCTGGGCATCTGTGCTGTGTGGACATCCAGAACCACGTCTGCATGTGAGACAATGTTCATGTGACCACTGACCAGTATTGTTGCACATCTGATGCAGCATGTTCAATGTCAGTGGCAATTCTCCAAAAGAACCATCCGGCCACTCAGTAGGCTACAGTTTGACCCCTTTCAAACTCACTCAGTTGCCTGTAGAAAGCACGAGAGTGTCTCAGTGGTATGGTTACCTGTGTGCTTCTCATGTTTTCACCAAATTGAGCCTTCTGGCTGTGAGAATTTCCTGTTAGAGGATATACGCAGATGGCACTCTAGTAGCTGTGCCACTACACTGTCTGTGGTGGATGACATTTAAAACATTTTCAGTACATCAACTCGCCTTCAGGTGGCATATGCCATCATCAGATTTTTCATTAGATCATATTTGAAGTCACCTTTCCATGTGTACCGTTTCTTCCTTTTCTGCTAGTTTGCATTAGATCAACTCAGTTGTTCCTTGAAATAACACATTATGTCTTTGTACCCAGAGATTGAAAAGCTGTGTAGAATAAAATGAACTATTTCTTTATGTTCCAAATTATGTAGGTCTTTGGGATATTTCTCATATATTCTAATTATATTCTTGGCAGATCATACACCACCATAATCACTTTTTGCTGTTGATGGCTTTTCTTTTTTATGTGATATTTGTAGTGTTAATTTGTTCTGTTAAATTATTTGTTGAGGAAGCCATGGACATAATGACTAAGCATACTTTAGCTTGTAACAAATAAGGAATGTTCTGCATTTTATAAGCTAATCAAGGAAAATTTCTTGAGCTTTAAAATGCAAAAGTAATGGAATTTAGTCTTTATTTATTTCCCAGTAATTACATTATTGTATATTTATGGAAATTTTGTAAATACACTACATATTTTTGTGTGTTTTACTTAATCATATTATTAGCAGCTTTTTTTGTGTGTGTAATGTTTCTCACTATGTGCTTTCTGCATGTTTTATGTTGAAACAGTGACAACAAATAAGAATGCTTTGATTGTCACTCAGTGTAATTTGTTAAACATTCTTCAGACACATTGCTCTCAGTGCACAAATTACCTTTATTTTCTTTCTTTAAATATATGAGTACTGTTATTCGAATAACTACCATTTTTATATCCTTTAGTTTAGTTATTAGTTCCTACTGATCAAGTAACTTTCATGTACCATAAATGATTTTGTTAATGGGAAGAAGAAGAAATTTTGATTCGGATAGTGTAGAAATATCAGTTTTTATTGGTGTGATCCAATGTCATAGCTAATTTTTCAACTTCATTTTTTTCATCGAATTGTATTTTACTGTTTAGTTAGATTTTCTCTGCGTATTTTATTTTTTTTAATTTAGTGTCATTATAAGAAACACACTGTATTGAAAACAAATGTGGGTTATCAGAGGGTTATATCTTCTAGTGTAGAAGGAAAAAAAGGGTGTAGTCCATAATAAAGAAGACATAGTTTACAAGTATGTAACTTGTCAAAGTAATTGTAATATTAAGATATTTCAGTTTATGGATCTGTCACCAGTAATTTTCTGGGCCTAACCCTGTAACTAATCAGGAAGAAATACGTATCGCTGATAATTTGAAGGTTATACATGTACTTTATATGTAATTTTATTTGTACTTAATGAGTTTACTGTTACAAGAAATTAAGTTCATAGCAAGTTTCTTATATTTGTTATGCACTGCTGTATGCATAGTATTCATGTGTAAGCTGTTTTTACATTTAGGTGATTAAAAGTAGTGGGAACTACTAGTTGTAGATTTTAATGTCGTAGTTTTCATGCATCCTTGCATGCAGACTGTGCATGAGATTGGTAGCAGGTTGCCAGATAAATCCAAAGCAATGATCGTACTCACATTTACACATTATTTGTGGTAATCATGCATTCTGCAATTTAGGTGTTATTTTTAGCTAAATTTGAAGTTTTCATCAATATTAAGAATAATTTATGATCTGTGTTCACATATAATTAATGGAGCAATTTACATGTTTTCCAGAGCCACTGTTGAACTAAGTCAGGTGACCAAAAAAGGAAAAGTTGGAATGGTACGTATAGCATAAATTTCAAATAATAATATACCTCTCTAAAAGAACCTTGATCTCAGCTTGAATGACTGCTATGTTATCTTATCCATTATGTTATTTACTATGGTAGTAACAAGTGCATTTAAGGAAAATTAGGATTTTCTAATGTGTAAATAGGAGATAAAAGTATCAGTTATTATTATATTAGTTGGGGTGTCAGAATAAAGTTTAAAATGATTTGCTTCATAACTGTATACAGAGAGCTATTTAGTGGTGTGCAGCCTCTACAGAACTTCATGATGACTGAATTGTGCTTTTGAGTCCCTATCCCCGCCCCCAAATCCCAAATTTCCTTATAGTAGAAGTTCCCATTGTTAGTGCCTTTTTGTGCTAATATGTGTGCATTGGGGTGTTAAATAATGTTATTTAATTTTTGTGTCGTATACTGTATTTGTATTTGATAATATAATGAAAAGAATAGTTGCTACTCACCCTATAGCAGAGAGCTGAGTCTCAGATAGGCACAACAAAACAAAGCTTTTGGCCAAACAGGCCTTCATCAGAATAAATGACACACACACACACACACACACACACACACACACACACACACACACACTGGCTGCCAAGGCCAGACTGTGACCAGCAGCGCATGATGGGAGAAGCAACTGAGTGGTGTGGATAAGGAGTAGGCTGTGGCAGGCAGGGGAAGGTATAGTAGGGTAGGGGTAGGGGACGGTAAAGTGCCGCTTGGGGGAGCATATAGGGATAAAGTGGGAAGAAATTAGGGCAGCTAGATGCAGATGAGATGTTAGATGGAGGGAGCAGGAGGGATGGGCGGGTGGGGCAGCCGCGGAAAAGGAGAGAAGTAAAAGGACTGTGGGTGGGTTGGTGGAATAGAGGGCTGTGTAGTGCTGGAATGGGATCAGGGAAGGGTATAGGTGGGTAAGGAAAATTACTAATGAAGGTTGAGGGCAAGAGGGTTACAGGAACGTAGGATATATTATGTTTCCACTGTAGGGACTGGGGGAAGGAGAGAAGGTCTAACAAATCCTGCATGATTGAATTTAGGAGTGGGACAAAAGGTGAGGCCTTTGGGAAGGACTGATACTTTTGTGGACCTTAGGCTTTTGGAGGAATTGTTCGTGACTGTGTTTTGGGTCTCTTCGGGTTCTTGATTCTGTATGGTGGTGGAAGGGAGTTTTTGAGGGTGGGGTAAATGTAATAGGTCTGCAAGGCAGGGTTTGCCAGCTGTGAGGGGATTTGGAGGAGGTTTGGATGCTGTTATAGAGAGGTAGTCCAAAGCAGGAGTAGGAAGTGAACAAAGTGGAGAGTTTTGAGTTGGCAGTTTGCATGCTGCTCTAGTTCCTGGAGGGCAAGAGTTTCATCATGTGATATGGAATCCAGGAATCTGGGATTGCATACCAAGAGAATTTTACAGGTGGAGAGGAGGTATTGCAGGGTGGTTTGGACCTGATTGACATGGTTTTGGAGGACTGTGTTGACGGACAGTTAAAGACTGGCAAAATCTGAACAGATGGAGGTCATTGTGGAAGGGGAGGTTGCATCCGGAGATGGATAATGTGATGGTAACGTCATTTGGGTATGTGGGACTGGGTCCTGGTTAGGTATAAGGAAACTTCTCTGTGTGGAGCAGATGGATGGAGCCAAGGATTCATAGTGGAGGATAAAAATGTGCAAAAAAACTTAAATAATGTAGAAATACATCTGAAAAAAATACACCAAACATGGGAAAATTTGTGAAAAGGATGAAACAGATGAAGTATGTGGAAACAAGATAAAATCTCAGGGAGTTGGCCAATGGTGAAAGGCAAAAACCAACTGAAATCAACATGAAAACCCTGAAAGATCAAAGAGAAAATAAATAAAAAGATTGTAATGTGGGTTTTAGATCTGTGAAGAAGGGGGCTGAATAAGACAAGATTAGGTGAAGTTAGTACTTGCGAGCTAGAATAAGAGGACGAGGAGTGGGGAAGGGTTGGTAGGGTGATATACAAGTTTATGTCGCCCAGGAAGATACGGAAAATAACACGTGAAAATCTGCGAGGATGACGCAGGAAGAGCGATCAGTTTGAAGGTCTAAGATTAATGACATCGGCAGGAGTAATGTGGGACATGAGATGCTGCTTCAACAATCGGCATAGTTCCTGTAGCCGTCTGTAGTGCATGGCAGAGACAGTTGATACAGTGTGGCTGGTAAGTAGAGCATGCATAGTGGTTTGGAAGGTGACAAATGAAACACAGGGAAGAAGAAGAGGAGGACGGACGGACACTGAGTATAGTAATGCGTTAGAAAATAGTAACAAAGGAAAACAGAAGTAGGTTATGGGATGGAAGAAAAGCCGTCAGGCAAAACCAAACAATGAAAAATCCAGCATGGGATAATGATAATACTATGAAAAGGATAGCTGCTGCTCACCATATAGCGGGGATGCTGAGTCACAGATGGGCACAAACAAAAAGACTGTCAAACAAAGCTTTCACCAAAACCGGCCTTCATCAGAGTAGGTAAAACACACACACACACACACACACACACACACACACACACACACACACACGAACACAGCCTCTGGTGACTGAGGCCAGACTGCGAGCAGCAGTGCAAGATGGGAAGGAGCAACTGGGTGGTGGAGATAAGGAGGAGGCTGGGGAGGGGAGAGGGAGGGAAAGCAGCATAGGGATGGGGGACAGTAAAGTGCTGCTTGTGGAAGCACACAGGGATGTGATGGGGAGAGGGTACGGCAGCTAGGTGCTGTCAGGTTCTTAGATGGAGAGGGGGGGGGGGGGGTGGAAAAGGAGAAAAGTAAAATGACTGGGATGCATTTCATTTGTGCAATAGAGCTGTGTACTGCTGGAATGGGAACAGGAAAGAGGATAGGTGGGTAAGGACAATGACTAACGAAAGTTGAGGACAAGAGGGTTACAGGAACATATGATATATTGAAGGGAGACTTCCCATCCGCACAATTCAGAAAAGCTGATGTTGGTAGGAAGGTGACTGGAGAGAGGAGGCGCAGATCTGTTTTTGTACAAGGTTGGGAGTGTAATTACGGGGTATGAAGGCCTCGGTGAGACCCTTGGTGTATTTCAAAAGGGACTGCTCATCACTACAGATACAGCAGCCATGGGTGGCCAGACTAGGGGAAGTGGCTTCTTGGTAATGAATGGGTGGCAGCTGCCGAACTGGTGGCATTGCTGGTGGTTAGTAGGTGCTGGTGGTTGTTTTTATGTTGTAACACTGGACTTTCATTGCTGAACTGACTGTAAGCTAATTAAATGAGAAAGATCTCATGTTACATCTTAACAGAAACTTGTAGTTTGAGAAATATATCTGGGCATAACATAGCAAAGCGATATGAAATGGAATGATCATGTGAGGATTGTAGTAATAAAGGTGAATGGTTGACTTCGTTTATTGGGAGAATTCTAGGAAAGTGTAATTCACCTGTACAGGAGACCACTTGTACGATGCTAGTGTGAACTATTCTTGAGAATTGATAGTGTTTGAGATCTGTACAAGGTCGGATTAAGGGAAGACATTGAAGCAATTCAGAGACAGGCCTGCTAGATTTAATACTGGTAGATTCCAACAACACACAGGTGTTAATAGAGATGTTTCAGGAATTTAAATGGGAATCCCTGGAGGAAAGGCTACATTCTTTTCGAGGAACACTTTTGAGAAAATTTAGAGAATTGTCGTTTAAAGCTGACCTCAGAACGATTCTGTTGACTCCAACATACACTGCGTGTAAGGATAATGATGATGAGATACAAGAAATTAGGGGTAATAGGGAGACATATAGATAATATTTTTTCCCTTTTCTATTTGTGAGTGGAAGAGTAAAGGGAATGACTAGCAGTGGTACAGAGTACTCTCTGCCATGTGCCATAAAGTGCATTGTGGAGTATCAATGTAGATGTCAATAGTAATTTTTTACCATGTATTATTGCTGTGTCTCTTATTTCAGAATACCTATACTGCCTAACTGCTTCTTGACAATATGGCACTTCTGTACCTTCATAATACATTGACTAATCATTGCAGATTATCAAAATGCAGACTAGTTGTTACATTTGTTTACATTGTATGGCATAAAATAACTGTTACGATTGATGCAGCAAAATTAGTAGCAGATTAGCTATGAGTTTCCTTTGTTATTAAAGTATTCAAAATATTTTCAGTGGCTGACTTTAGAAGGAGCAAAGCGTGGTATGGTACATGTTCGTATGACCTGGTTAACTCTGAGTAAGGACAAGAATGACCTTGCAGCAGTAAGTATGTTTGTATTGTATAGTAATTAAAATTTTGTAACACCAGATTGATGGAACTGTTTCTTAGTTTTATTCATAATAACGGTGAGGTGAATTTGGAAAATCTCTAGAATAAATTTGAACACTGAAAAATTCTCCTTTTGTTTGATAACTTAATGTGTGTACAATTTGAGACTAAATACTGGAGAGTCTAGCTCTGGCATGAAAAAAGCTTTGAAATTTAGTGGCAGATAAATATTTTGAGTAAAATGTTAAAATTAATTTGTCATCCTGTGGTTTTTACAAGAAGAGTAGGTATGAACTTTGACATTTCTCATTCTGTTACATGCAAGTTTTGAACTTAGTTGCTCAAAGGCAGCTGCAGATTGTGTAGCCTGAAATTTAACAATTAGTTGCAGTGACGATAACCATCGTCAAATCAACTAATTGTAGAGTATACTAAAGGAAACCAAGCTTTTTATCAGTCTGACATTTATCATCCTCATGCTAACCACCACGAAGCAATATTCTACTTATCATTAGTGTCTGATGGGTCATATGTATGTCATAATTTTAGAGTATACTGTACATTGCACTTCCGATGATAATTGGAGGAAATTATTTTCTGTTGTCATAAATTTTGATATTGCTGCCATCTATTCACCTTTATTGATTTCTAGGCTAATATATGACACCTTCTTAATTTCTCAGAAAGGTCCTTTTAAATGCCTCTGGTGAAAATTGGCTATGTCCACATAATAATGGCACCCACACAGTTGTAGTAACCTGTCTATCCCCCTCCCAACCTCTACCCCCCTCCCCTTCTCTCTCTCTCTCTCTCTCTCTCTCTCTCTCTCTCTCTCTCTCTCTCTCTCTCTCTCTCTCATATCTCAATTGATGTCAGTGTCATAGCAATGGAGGGAAAATGTGTAGCTCTGTGTCCATTCAGAATATTGCTACACTGGCCTAACCATTCTTTCAGTTTAAAAGATAATTTTTTTTTAAATGATAACAGATTTCAACAGAAAATGAGTTTGAAAAATTTAATCGTCTTAATACTAGACAAGTTTTATTTGCCCAAATCGCAATAAATATTTACAAAGACATTGAGTTTCAGCAATTTAAATTGCCATCTTCAGATCATCTACATACATCAACCACTATGCTACTCAATGTAATGCACTGTCATCTACTCAGAAACATTTTGGAAGCATCTCGCTGAAGAAGGCACACAAGTGTAACATAATATATCATATAATAAAACCATATTTATGGTATCGTGCACAAAAGTTTCTGATAAAATACATTTGCTTTACTGGGAATTGTTTGCTGTGTCTTATTGACAGCTGACAGCACACCAGCTGTTAATACAAACACAGCAAGCAATACCTTGTGTACCAAATGCATTTTATCTGAAATTTTTGTGAGTGTTTACCACAAGTATGGTTTTCTTATACAATACATGATGTTACACTGGTGCATCTTGAGCAAAAAGTTGCTCCCAAATATATTCATCGAGTAACACAGTGGCCGTTGTATGTACATGATCTGAAGAGGGCAATTTACATTGCTGAAACAGGTTGTCTCCATCTGTACACTATGTGATCAAAAGTATCCGGATACCCCCAAAAACATACGTTTTTCATATTAGGTGCATTGTGCTGCCACTTACTGCCAGATACTCCATATCAGCGACCTCAGTAGTCATTAGACATCATGAGAGAGCAGAATGGGGCACTCTGGGGAACTCACGGCATCACCATCAAAGCGAATGGAAACTTGATAAACAACAAGCTGGAAGTCGAAAACATTTTGAATAATCATTTTTTAAAAGTTATAGAGAAAATAGGATTTAAATGTTCATTAGAATAAGCAAGGCAGTTAATTTTAAGAGGCCTTACCCACACCATTTAATACAATTGAAATTCCACCCACCTCTCCTTCTGAAATTAGGAAGATAATACACTCTCTCAAGAATAAAAGCTCACATGGAATTGATGGCATTTCCAGCAGGATAATAAAAGCTTGTTCCCAAGAAATAAGTGGGATTCTTAGCCACATATGTAATAGCTCTCTGAAGCAGGGTATTTTCCCAGATAGACTGAAGTATGCCATTGTTAAACTACTGCATAAAAAAGGGGATACGTCTGATGTCAACAACTACCGTCCAATCTCTCTTCTGACTGCCTTATCCAAAATTCTTGAAAAAGTAATGTATTGTAGAGTAGCTTCACACCTTTGTAAAAATAATCTTTTAACAAAATTTCAGTTTGGTTTCCAGAAGGGTTTTTCAATGGAAAATGCTATATATACTTTCACTAATGAAATTAGTGAATTAGTGAAGTTCGGTGGCAGGAGGAACAAGACTTTTGGTCAGGTGACTACAGGGTTATAAACACAAAGTCAAATAGGGGTAATGCAGGAGTAGGCTTAATAATGAATAGGAAAATAGGAATGCGGGTAAGCTACTACAAACAGCATAGTGAACGTATTATTGTGGCCAAGATAGATACGAAGCCCACACCTACTACAGTAGTACAAGTTTATATGCCAACTAGCTCTGCAGATGACGAAGAAATTGAAGAAATGTATGATGAAATAAAAGAAATTATTCAGATAGTGAAGGGAGATGAAAATTTAATAGTCATGGGTGACTGGAATTCGAGTGTAGGAAAAGGGAGAGAAGGAAACGTAGTAGGTGAATATGGACTGGGGCTAAGAAATGAAAGAGGAAGCCGCCTGGTAGAATTTTGCACAGAGCACAACTTAATCATAGCTAACACTTGGTTTAAGAATCATGATAGAAGGTTGTATACATGGAAGAACCCTGGAGATACTAAAAGGTATCAGATAGATTATATAATGGTAAGACAGAGATTTAGGAACCAGGTTTTAAATTGTAAGACATTTCCAGGGGCAGATGTGGACTCTGACCACAATCTATTGGTGATGACCTGTAGATTAAAACTGAAGAAACTGCAAAAAGGTGGGAATTTCAGGAGATGGGACCTGGATAAACTGAAAGACCCAGAGGTTGTACAGAGTTTCAGGGAGAGCATAAGGGAACAATTGACAGGAATGGGGGAAAGAAATACAGTAGAAGAAGAATGGGTAGCTTTGAGGGATGAAGTAGTGAAGGCAGCAGAGAATCATGTAGGTAAAAAGACTAGGGCTAGTAGAAATCCTTGGGTAACAGAAGAAATACTGAATTTAATTGATGAAAGGAGAAAATATAAAAATGCAGTAAATGAAGCAGGCAAAAAGGAATACAAACGTCTCAAAAATGAGATTGACAGGAAGTGCAAAATTTCTAAGCAGACATGGCTAGAGGACAAATGTAAGGATGTAGAGGCTTATCTCACGAGAGGTAATATAGATACTGCCTACAGAAAAATTAAAGAGACCTTTGGAGATAAGAGAACCACTTGTATGAACATCAAGGGCTCAGATGGAAACCCAGTTCTAAGCAAAGAAGGGAAAGCAGAAAGGTGGAAGGAGTATATAGAGGGTCTATACAAGGGCGATGCACTTGAGGACAATATTATGGAAATGGAAGAGGAAGTAGATGAAGATGAAATGGGAGATACCATACTGCATTAAGAGTTTGACAGAGCACTGAAAGACCTGAGTCGAAACAAGGCCCCCGGAGTAGACAACATTCCATTGGAACTACTGACGGCCTTGGGAGAGCCAGTCCTGACAAAACTCTACCATCTGGTGAGCAAGATGTATGAAACAGGCGAAATACCCTCAGACTTCAAGAAGAATATAATAATTCCAATCCCAAAGAAAGCAGGTGTTGACAGATGTGAAAATTACCGAACAATCAGTTTAATAAGCCACAGTTGCAAAATACTAACACAAATTCTTTACAGACAAATGGAAAAACTAGTAGAAGTCGATCTTGGGGAAGATCAGTTTGTATTCCGTAGAAATACTGGAACACGTGAGGCAATACTGACCTTACGACTTATCTTAGAAGAAAGATTAAGGAAAGACAAACCTACGTTTCTAGCATTTGTAGACTTAGAGAAAGCTTTTGACAATGTTGACTGGAATACTCTCTTTCAAATTCTGAAGGTGGCAGGGGTAAAATACAGGGAGCGAAAGGCTATTTACAATTTGTACAGAAACCAGATGGCAGTTATAAGAGTCGAGGGACATGATAGGGAAGCAGTGGTTGGGAAGGGAGTAAGACAGGGTTGTAGCCTCTCCCCGATGTTATTCAATCTGTATATTGAGCAAGCAGTAAAGGAAACAAAAGAAAAATTCGGAGTAGGTATTAAAATCCATGGAGAAGAAATAAAAACGTTGAGGTTCGCCGATGACATTGTAATTCTGTCGGAGACAGCAATGGACTTGGAAGAGCAGTTGAACGGAATGGATGGTGTCTTGAAGGGAGGATATAAGATGAACATCAACAAAAACAAAACGAGGATAATGGAATGTAGTCGAATTAAGTCGGGTGATGTTGAGAGTATTAGATTAGGAAATGAGACACTTAAAGTAGTAAAGGAGGTTTGCTATTTGGGGAGCAAAATAACTGATGATGGTCGAAGTAGAGAGGATATAAAATGTAGACTGGCAATGGCAAGGAAAGCGTTTCTAAAGAAGAGAAATTTGTTAACATCGAGTATAGATTTAAGCGTCAGGAAGTCATTTCTGAAAGTATTTGTATGGAGTGTAGCCATGTATGGAAGTGAAACATGGACAGTAAATAGTTTGGACAAGAAGAGAATAGAAGCTTTCGAAATGTGGTGCTACAGAAGAATGCTGAAGATTAGATGGGTAGATCACATAACTAATGAGGAAGTATTGAATAGGATTGGGGAAAAGAGAAGTTTGTGGCACAACTTGACCAGAAGAAGGGATCGGTTGGTAGGACATGTTCTGAGGCATCAAGTATTGGAGGGCAGCGTGGAGGGTAAAAATCGTAGGGGGAGACCTAGAGATGAATACACTAAGCAGATTCAGAAGGATGTAGGTTGCAGTAGGTACTGGGAGATGAAGAAGCTTGCACAGGATAGAGTAGCATGGAGAGCTGCATCAAACCAGTCTCAGGACTGAAGACCACAACAACAACAAATGAAATATTAAATGCTCTGAGTAACCGGAAGTCACCCATTGGGATTTTTTGTGATCTATCAAAGGCTTTTGATTGTGTAAATCATGGAATACTTCTAGATAAGCTCAAGTACTGTGGTATGAATGGGACAGTGCTCAAATGGTTTAAATCATACCTAACTGGAAGAGAGCAGAAAGTTGAAATAAACAGTTCACATAATATGCAAAAAACTGGTGATTTCTCAAACTGGGGAACAATCAAGAATGGGGTGCCGCAAGGTTCGGTCTTGGGTCCTCTGCTATTCTTAATATATGTTAATGACTTGCCATTCTATATTCACGAAGACGCAAAGCTGGTACTTTTTGCCTATGATACAAGTATAGCTATCACACCCAACAGACAAGAATTAACTGGTGAAATAGTAAACGATGTTTTTCAGAAAATCATTAAGTGGTTCTCTGCAAATGGGCTCTCATTAAACTTTGACAAAACACAGTATATACAGTTCCACACAGTAAATGGAATGACACCATGAATAAATATAGACTTCAATCAGAAATTGGTAGTTAAGATAGAATATTCAAAATTTCTAGCTGTATGCATTGATGAGGGGTTGAACTGGAAAAAACACACTGAGGATCTGCTGAAACGTTTGAGTTCAGCTACTTATGCTATTAGGGTCATTGCAAATTTTGGCGATATACATCTGAGTAAATTAGCCTACCACACCTGTTTTCATTCTCTGCTTTCATATGGCATCATATTCTGGAGTAACTCATCATTGAGTAAAAGAGTGTTCATTCCACAAAAGCATGTAATCAGAATAATTGCTGGAGCTCATCCAAGATCATCCTGTAGACATTTATTTAAAGAGCTAGAAATCTTCACTGTAGCCTCACAATATATATATTCACTTATGAAATTTGTTATTAACAATCCGAACGAATTCAAAAGTAATAGCAGTGTACATGGCTACAACACTAGGAGAAAGGATGATCTTCACTACCCAAGGTTAAATCTAACTTTGGCTTAGAAGGAGGAGCTAGATAGGATGAGGAGGGAGAAGGGGGTTGGGGAATGGGAGCTGGCTGTTGGCAAGAGATCTGCTAGGAGAAGAAGATTTTCAGATAGTTTTACTATTGGTGTTTACAATAGATATGACCAACTGTCAGAGTTTAGTGGAGAGGTATCTGTAGTAGCTGTAGATGTAGGAAGTATGCAGCAGACCTCAGTAGTTACGGTGGCTAGAACAGTTGCAAAGTCGAAGAGGAAGAAGGAGGTTCTGCTGTTAGGTAGTTCTCATGGCAGAGGTGTAGGCCAGCAGTTGCAGGAAGTGCTGGGGAGTGAGTACCAGGTCACCAGCATTGTGAAGCCTAATGCAGGGTTGGCTCAGGTGACTGTGAACATAGGAGGGTTATGTAGGGATTTTACTAAAGAGGATCAGGTAGTGATTGTGGGTGGGGCTGGTAATAGTATTGATAGGGATGGGGAGTATAACATAGATGGTGACCTGGAAAAGATAGCCATTCAGACTGGCAACACGAATGTGCATTTCGCGGAACTGTTTCAGCGCTTATGCTCTTTGATCCTGGTGTTAATGGATCGTCCAGTCATTCCGACATAAACTTTTCCGCATGTGCAAGGTATACGGTATATTCCTGACATTGAAAGTGGGTCTCTTTTCTCCTTCGCTGATCTAAGACACTCTTTTGATCTTCCTTCTCGGTTTGAAAATCGTCTTTACGCCATGTTTGCGCAATATACGGCCGATTCTGTCCGTCACTCTGGGAATGTATGGCAGAAAGGCCGTACCCGACATTTCTTTTTCTGGTTCCTTACTTCGCCGAGTGTTTGGCTCTGTTACACTTCTAATGTAATTTGTGGAGTACCCATTGTTCCTCAGAACAGTTTCCAGGTGTTGCATTTCTCGTTTGAGGTGTTGGGAGCATGCAGAACGAACTCGAGCGCTGCACCGAGCGGCAAAAGAAAAAGTTTGAAAGATGCCGGAAGCAGACCGACAAGGCGATTCCCGACATGTCACACACAGTGGTCAACCTCTCGGAACGACAATTGACCGAAGAGGAAGTGTCTGTTCTTCAAAAAGGAGGGAATTTCGCTATCATCCCGAGAACTATACTTATGGAGGACATCATTGCCAACACCAAAGCAGCCATTCGGACCCTTCCTTGTGAAAGGGCAGAGGAAATACGCACTGAAACAGCCAGGATACTGCGCCGAGCAAAACCACCAGCTTGCAACCTGAAGAAAGAAGAGGTACAAGCCGTTAAGAATCTCAACGCCGACAAGAGTATATTGGTACTGCCTGCCGATAAGGGGAATGCAACCGTCATAATGAAGACTGAAGATTATGAGCAAAAGATCAGAGACCTATTAGATCCGACGACGTACCGAAAACTAAGCGCAGATCCGACGCAGCGTATCACTCGGAATACGAATCGATTAATCAAGGCATCTTCTCTGCCGGCGGACATACAGAGAAACCTGCGCAACAGAGAAGCCCTACCACCTCGGCTGTATGGATTACCCAAGATCCATAAGAACAGCGTTCCACTGAGACCGATCGTTAGCGCTCCTGGCTCACCAACATATAAACTGGCGAAACACTTGGCCTCTCTGCTCCAGCCACACGTGGGAAAGACCGACACATACATTAAGGACTCAGGACATTTCATTGAGAAGCTGGAGAAACTGAAACTTGCGCCAAACAACATCCTGGTCAGTTTTGATGTTGTTTCGTTATTTACGAAAGTGCCACTCAGCGACGCTCTGGAGCACATCGGTTCCATGTTCCCGCAAGACATCAAAAAGCTCTTCCATGCATGTCTCACCATGAGCTATTTCTCGTGGAATGGCGATTTCTACGAACAGCTGGAAGGCGTCGCCATGGGTAGTCCTCTCAGTCCAGTGGTGGCCAACTTCTTCATGGAACAATTTGAAGCACAGGCACTGGACTCGGCGACTTGCAAACCTAAGGTGTGGTACAGGTACGTCGATGATACTTTCGTGGTGTGGAGCCATGGTGAAGAACAGCTTGGTGAATTCCTGAGACACTTAAACAGCCTCCATGCCAACATAACATTTACCATGGAAGTAGAAAAGAACAAGAAACTGCCATTTCTAGATGTGCTGGTCACAAGGGACGGCGAAAACCTGGGACACAGCGTGTATCGAAAACCGACACACACGGACCGATACCTGCACAAACTGTCAAACCACCACCCGAGCCAGAAAAGAGGCATGATTAGTACGCTCGTAACGAGAGCAGGACGAATATGTGAGCCTCAACACCTCAAACGAGAAATGCAACACCTGGAAACTGTTCTGAGGAGCAATGGGTACTCCACAAATTACATTAGAAGTGTAACAGAGCCAAACACTCGGCGAAGTAAGGAACCAGAAAAAGAAATGTCGGGTACGGCCTTTCTGCCATACATTCCCAGAGTGACGGACAGAATCGGCCGTATATTGCGCAAACACGGCGTAAAAACGATTTTCAAACCGACAAGGAAGATCAAAGAGTGTCTTAGATCGGCGAAGGAGAAAAGAGACCCACTTGCAATGTCGGGAATATACCGTATACCTTGCACATGCGGAAAAGTTTATGTCGGAATGACTGGACGATCCATTAACACCAGGATCAAAGAGCATAAGCGACATTGCAGGTTGGGGCAGGTGGAGAAATCGGCCGTGGCAGAGCACGCACTGAATGAGACCGACCACGTAATAAAATTCGCCGACACAGAAGTTCTGTCTGTAGAGAAGCACTATCACACGCGCCTGTTCAGAGAAGCTGTAGAAATCCAAAAACACGCGAACAGCTTCAACAAGAAAGAGGAAAGCCTTAAGGTAAACGGATCCTGGCTTCCCGTACTGCAGCGAACGACCGTCGCAGGTAGCAAGAGGAGAAACGCTCCGGAAATGACCGCGGAGAAGCCCTCGGACGTCGGCGCGCCAGGTACATATAGCCTGCGGCCGCAAGCTCGCCTCCAGTTCACCACCGGCAATGGAGGGTGAAGCTTTGACAATGCCAGCCACTTGTGCTGGCGAAACGTCAGAAAAATCATTAGAGGAACGTCGGCCGAAGAACCCGAGACAGAAGCCAATAGGCAGTTTGTCAACAAGTGGCCACGAAAGCCTTAACAATTTTGTACAGTTCAAATTCCTAGGCGTTCGGATAGATAGTAAGCTGTTGTGGAAAGCCCATGTCCAGGATCTTGTTCAGAAGCTAAATCTGCTTTATTTACCATTAGAACAGTATCTGAAATAAGTGACACTTCAACACGAAAAGTAGTCTACTTCGCATATTTTCATACACTTACATCGTATGGTATTATTTTTTGGGGTAATTCTTCTGATTCAGAAAGGGTATTTTTGGCTCAAAAATGGGCTGTTCGAGCTATATGTGGTGTAAGTTCAAGAACCTCTTGTCGACCCCTATTCGAAATCTGGGAATTCTGACATTGCCCTCACAGTATATATTTTCTTTAATGTCGTTTGTTGTTAGCAATATTAGCCTATTCCCAAGAGTTAGCAGCTTTCACTCAGTTAATACTAGGCAGAAATCAAATCTGCATGTAGAATGCACTTCCTTGACTCTTGTGCAGAAAGGAGTGCAGTATTCTGCTGCATCCATTTTCAATAAGCTACCACAAGAACTCAAAAATCTTAGCAGTAGCCCAAACTCTTTTAAGTCTAAACTGAAGAGTTTCCTCATGGCTCACTCCTTCTATTCTGTCGAGGAACTCCTGGAAGAGCTAAAAAATTAAGCAAATTCCAGTGTTACATTGTTGATTGTCTTCATTTAAACTTACGACTTGTCACCGGAATATGTTTTTTTTTTTTTTTTTATATTTCATTTTATCTGTTTCTAATAGCGTGTTATAATTTCATGTATTGACTCGTTCCATGACCATGGAGACTTCTCCTTAATTTGGTCCCACGGAACAATAAATAAATAAATAAATAATAAAATTATGCTGCCACAAACGTCTTTGGTCACTTACCTAATAGCATCAAAAGTCTGACAGATAGCCATATAGCATTTGAAAGGAAATTAAAAGAATTTCTTAATGGCAACGCCTCCTACTCATTAGATGAATTTTTGGATATAGTAAGTGGGTAATTTCCCAACCTCCACAAAAAAAGTGTCGTGTAATATTTTGTGTAATGTAATATCTTGTATAGACACCTTTTATTAACCTGACACATTCCACATCATTACGAAGTGTCGTATTCATGATCTATGGAACAAGTACTAATCTAATCTAATCTGATCTGAATGTGGTCAGCTGATAGGGTGCCACTTGCCGTACGTCTGTACCAAGACTTTCACACTCCTAACCATCCCTAGGTCCACTGTTTCTGATGTGATAGTGAAGTAGAAATGTGAAGGGACATGTACAGCACAAAAGCATATGGGACGACTTCATCTGTTGACTGACAGAGACTGCCAGCAGTTGAAGATGGTCATAATGTGTAATAGGCAGACATCTATCCAGACCATCACACAGGAATTCCAAACTGCATCAGGAGCCACTGCAAGTACTATGACAGTTAGGTGGGAGGTGAGAAAACTTGGATTTCGTGGTCGAGCAGCATTTACTGGTGTGATGTGTGGCTTATGAGCCACAAATCACGCCAGTAAATGCCAAACGACGCCTCGCTTGGTGTAAGGAGTGTAAACATTGGACAATTGAACAGTGGAAAAATGTTTTGTGGAGTGACGAATCACAGTACACAGTGTGGCGATCCAATGGTAGGGTGTGGGTATGGCGAATGTCCGGTGAACGTCATCTGCCAGCATGTGTAGTAAAATACGGAGGCACTGGTGTTATGGTGTGGCCATGTTTTCCATGGAGGGGGCTTGCACTCGTTGTTGTTTTGCATGACACTATCACAGCACAGGCCTACATTGATGTTTTAAGCACCTTCTTGCTTCCCACTGTTGAAGAGCAATTTGGGGATGGCAATCACATCTTTCAACACGATGGAGCACCTGTTCAGAGTGCACGGCCTGTGGCAGAGTGTTTACATAACAATAACATCCCTGTAATGGCTTGGCCTGCACAGAGTCCTGATCTGAATCCTATAGAACACATTTGGAATGTTTTGGAACACCAACTTCATGCCAGGACTCGCCAACCAACATTGATACCTCTCCTCAATGCAGCAGTCCATGAAGAATGGGCTGCTATTCCCCAAGAAATCTTTCAGCACCTGATCAAATGTATGCCTGTGAGAGTGAAAGGTGTCATAAAGGCTAAGGGTGGGCCAACACCATATTGAATTTCAGCATTACCAATGGAGGGCACCACAAACTTGTAAGTCATTTTCAGCCAGGTATCCGGATACTTTTGATCACATAGTGTATTTATTGCAGTCTGGGCAAACAAAACTTCTCTGGTACAAAGATTACATTTTTATGATCCGGAGATTGCTCTGCTGCTGGCTGTGTCAGGCAACCAGAAAATGAATTGATGAGAATTCTTCAGCAGTTTCTTTCTTCCTTGAGTGTTAAGCTCTTCGTACTTTCTTTTCAAATGTTTGTGTAGTGTGTGATAATTTCTACAGACTTTGACAAAATTTTGCATCAAATCTGATTATAGCAGTTTCTGAACTGTTTTTCCCACTTTGTCCTCTGTTTGAAAGTACTTATTGCCTAGGAATCTTTTTGTAACTGGGGAAACATGTAGTACTCCATGAAATAAGATGAGGACCATATGGGACTTCATGTCAGTACTGCCAACCAGATTTTCAAAACCAATGCCAGCGGACAGGAGTCCATAGCATCCCTTTTGGTTAGAGCCACAATGTTTTTTAAAGGTTTCATAAAATTCTGCTTTCTTTCTTTTACTTGTTTCTGCATAAAGTCCTTCAGAGAAGTGCTATCTAACCCAAAAGACATTAACCGTATTAATAGAGATGGTGTACTTGTTTCTAGCCCTGCCTCGTACAGAGAGCTTTCCAAGCAAGTGCTTGTTTGATTCAAGAATCATGGCAAACATCTGTCTCTTTCCACGTTACGGGTGATTTGGCAGTTCATCATGTACCTCCTGAAATGACAAGGTTCTGGCACATGTGTTCACTTCATGTCATTATTGGTATCAGCCAAGAGGAAACGTTCTTGAAGTTCAGATTTATGAACAAGACATCATTAAACTGTGTCAAGACATTGTTTCAAACAGCAGTTAAGGACCATTTGTGATTCCCTTTAGTTGAAAGAACTCTAAAAGATTTTATGGCACCAAGGCTGTTGACAACCACATGTATGCTGTTCACTTGCTGTAATTGCCAACAGGAAAATGGTGCACTTTTTGTCATTGTTGTGCGTTACCAGAACTGTGGATGCTTATTGACTTGATACTGCTTTTTCAGTTTGTGACAATTGTTTCTGTAACAGTAATTTTCTTTGTTACAGGCATTGCAAGAAACACAAATGCTGAGAGTTACTTCCATGAGCACTGCTGTCCTGGTTGTTTTTGTGGATTCAGTTAAAAACTTGCCTGTGAGTGACCCACGTGAAAAAATTCTCTCTCTCTCTCTCTCTCTCTCTCTCTCTCTCTCTCTCTCTCTCTCTCTCGTGTGTGTGTGTGTGTGTGTGTGTGTGTGTGTGTGTGTGTGTGTGTGTGTTTTTCACTAGTTCTCTTTGTAATAAGTTCAAACTGTATTAATTCCATAATATTACTTCTTTACATTGCATCTGCCTGACAGTAAAACAATGTTGTTAGTATAATGTGAATAAACTGTGTGTAATAAACCTATTCAAGTTGAACAATTTAATGACTCCAAACATTTTTTTCATAGAAATGTTGCACTGCAGTTCACATTTGGATGATTTTTATTATAATAAAACACAGGTCACAAGCTGACTGTCAGTACCATTAAAGGTGCAACTTTTGGCCAATGCATGTGAAAGTGGTGAGGGCTACAGTCAAATGAGGCACTAAAGAAGGGGACGTGGTGATTAGTTGCTCCTTTGTAGGTTACAGTCTCTTAATTTAACACTGCCCACATACCTAAAGAAATTCAAGAATTTATTTAAAACAAGTTGTGGTGGCAGTATGTGTGCTGCATAATATCATTTCATGTTTTAATGCCATGTTGGCTATGACAGGGTAACTAACGACTAGACCTTGAGTAAAACGGTAATGCTAAGTCATGAGAGGTACCACCAGATGGTGATCTCCGGTGCATGACGTCAGTTAGACATAATGTCATAGAATCCCGCGTGTATATAACATTAGAATTAACGTAGGTAATTTAACTTCAAAGGTAGTGCCGGCTGGGGTGGCCGAGCGGTTCTAAGCGCTACAGTCTGTAACTGCATGACCGCTACGGTCGCAGGTTCGAATCCTGCCTCGGGAATGGATGTGTGTGATGTCCTTAGGTTAGTTAGGTTTAAGTAGTTCTAAGTTCGAGGGGACTGATGACCTCAGAAGTTAAGTCCCATAGTGCTCAGAGCCATTTGAACCATTTTTCAAAGGTAGTATGTGCCAAGTAACTGTGATGACAAAATTATACAAATTATACATAAGAGACACTGTGTGATGTAAAGTATCATAAATGGTGATCTACAACATTGGAATAATTAATTGTTGTTATGTTTTTGATGGAATGGTGACAGAATGCGGTAGATGAAATATTAACAGATTACATCATACAAGGTATATAACAGAATTGCCTTTAGAGGAAAACTACACAGTCAACATTTACAGATAAACGAAGTAGGATTTGACCTTATTGGTCAGTTTCCTTGCAAGCGAAGGATGACAGAACTTAAAAATTATATAGTAGAAAACTGCAAAACAAGCCAATATGCAATGTAGGATAACAGTATAAAAAACATTTCATGTGTAAATTTTTTTAAAGTGTGCACCAGTCTCATAATGTACATGTAATACAATTTTATTTATTAAATTTACATCTGTACATCAACATTCTATCACTGAGTAAAACTGTAGTTGGTTTACAACCATTGGACACCATTTCTGAAAATGGGTGGTGTGGCTAGCTATATGAGGAAAGTTGCCAGAATTTAATTTATTGGCCTGCTGTGTTTATAAATGTTATGTACATATGGTAGTCACATACAGTTGCTACTTCAGGTATGAAATCAATGTTCTCCATTTCTTCCTAGATGTTTCAGCTTCACCCTTAGTACTCTTTTGGGACTCAATTTTCGACCTTGGCTTAGGGTTGATCTTACTTATATCTCGGACTATGCACCCCATACTGCTGCACTTTTCTTGACGAAGCCTATCTTGATATGGTTTTATTTGCCTTACCTTTTTGATGTTTGTGGAAGGTGTTTGGTCTTATATTGCCACTTAATGGTTAACAGTCCACGTAGCTTGAATGTTTTGACCTAGACATTGAGGTAAATTGTAACAGTACATTGTGACAAGGTTTCGTGTAATCAAATTTCCACTACCACTCTTATCACAACAAATACAGTTTATTTTCATTAACCAGTAGATTATAAGCCAAGTTGATGGTACCATAGACTGCAATCAGAGTGTTGTGTACTTCGGTATTTATTTCCTTGTCACTTAGCTTAAGTGTACACTATTTTATGTATGGTAAAAATATGCTATTGCTTCTTCAACTATGAAATCTGTGTTCTCAATTTTTTTGTGGATTTTCACCTTTACCATTTGTACATTTTGGGATTTGATTTAGGACCTAGATCTCAAGCTGAAGAGCATCACTCTGATTTTGTCAAATCATTAGCATACTACAGGATGTTACTCTTATGAAATTGTAGCTTGTGCCTTAGTACTAAAAGACTCTCAATTTGCATATGTCACAGGTCTTATAAGAATAGTACTAATGCAATCCTTATCGTACATGGTACTGAAATACAGGCTGTCTCTCCTAAGAGTTGTCAGGCACATTTTCTCTAGAGTTTCAGTAGATATTTGCTATTTCATTTTTGTAATGTGTAGATGGAGTTGGTCCAAACAAATACTGCTCATCACAATTTTCATGTGATGACCACTGTCAGCAAAAAGTGTCTGTTTCCCATCACAAACAAACTGATTTTCAAAGTGGAATTTCACATGCCCCTCAGTAGAGCAGTCTCAGATTATTCTAATGTGATAACCTTTTTAGCAATATGTATTAACGGGGCAGTAAAACAGAAAGAATAACCAATACTCCAGTTGTGACTGAGTAGCACTGCTCTATGGTGTTAGCAGTCAGAGTGGCCAGTTTGACACGTGAGTCACTGATGGGGCTCTGGTTACTTTTTATGTTTTACTGTTGCTGTTAATACATATCGCTAAAATAGATATCTCACTATTTAGGACCACTCAATCGAATGGGTGTGTCAAATTCCACTTCAAAAATGTTTTTGTTTGTGATGGGAAGAAACTGATGCTTTCTTTTCACGCTGGTTATCGTATGAAGCATCATGAGCAGTATTTGTTTGGGCCAATTCTTGCTACAGTTTGAAAACACAAAATTGCAAATATCTTTTGAAACACCACAGAAAATGTGCCTGACAATCTAAGGACAGGGACCCGGTATGTCTTACTAGCAAACCCAGTAATAGTATATGGCAGATAATGCCTTGATTACTAAATAAAATAATGTTTTGCTTTTCATTCCTACTTATTCAGGATGTGAAAGTAAAATACCACTTCATTTGCACATCACAGTCAGCCAATAAGTGTAACTTGTGATAACTTCCCTCATATAGCACACTATGTATTTTCAGAAATTCTCTCTAATGGTTGTTAATGAACTATAGTTTTACTCATACAATGATGACACATTGATGTAAAGATGTAAATTTAATAGAGACAGTTAAATTATATATATCCTGTGACTGAGGCATGTTTTCCTAAACATTTTCATATGTGAAGTGTTTTTCATATTGCTATCCTACATTGTGTGGTGGCTTGTTTTGCAGTTTCCTATCATACAATTGTTAACTATTGTCATCCTTTGCTTGCAACAAAACTGACCAGTAAGGTCAATTCCTCCTTGTTTTCTCTGCAAATCTCGACTGTGTAGTTATCCTCTAAAAGGCAGTTCTATTATATACACTCCTGGAAATGGAAAACAGAACACATTGACACCGGTGTGTCAGACCCACCATACTTGCTCCGGACACTGCGAGAGGGCTGTACAAGCAATGATCACACGCACAGCACAGCGGACACACCAGGAACCACGGTGTTGGCCGTCGAATGGCGCTAGCTGCGCAGCATTTGTGCACCGCCGCCGTCAGTGTCAGCCAGTTTGCCGTGGCATATGGAGCTCCATCGCAGTCTTTAACACTGGTAGCATGCCGCGACAGCGTGGACGTGAACCGTATGTGTAGTTGACGGACTTTGAGCGAGGGCGTATAGTGGGCATGCGGGAGGCCGGGTGGACGTACCGCCGAATTGCTCAACACGTGGGGCGTGAGGTCTCCACAGTACATCGATGTTGTCGCCAGTGGTCGGCGGAAGGTGCACGTGCCCGTCGACCTGGGACCGGACCGCAGCGACGCACGGATGCACGCCAAGACCGTAGGATCCTACGCAGTGCCGTAGGGGACCACACCGCCACTTCCCAGCAAATTAGGGACACTGTTGCTCCTGGGGTATCGGCGAGGACCATTCGCAACCGTCTCCATGAAGCTGGGCTATGGTCCCGCACACCGTTAGGCCGTCTTCTGCTCACGCCCCAACATCGTGCAGCCCGCCTCCAGTGGTGTCGCGACAGGCGTGAATGGAGGGACGAATGGAGACGTGTTGTCTTCAGCGATGAGAGTCGCTTCTGCCTTGGTGCCAATGATGGTCGTGTGCGTGTTTGGCGCCGTGCAGGTGAGCGCCACAATCAGGACTGCATACGACCGAGGCACACAGGGCCAACACCCGGCATCATGGTGTGGGGAGCGATCTCCTACACTGGCCGTACACCACTGGTGATCGTCGAGGGGACACTGAATAGTGCACGGTACATCCAAACCGTCATCGAACCCATCGTTCTACCATTCCTAGACCGGCAAGGGAACTTGCTGTTCCAACAGGACAATGCACGTCCGCATGTATCCCGTGCCACCCAACATGCTCTAGAAGGTGTAAGTCAACTACCCTGGCCAGCAAGATCTCCGGATCTGTCCCCCATTGAGCATGTTTGGGACTGGATGAAGCGTCGTCTCACGCGGTCTGCACGTCCAGCACGAACGCTGGTCCAACTGAGGCGCCAGGTGGAAATGGCATGGCAAGCCGTTCCACAGGACTACATCCAGCATCTCTACGATCGTCTCCATGGGAGAAAAGCAGCCTGCATTGCTGCGAAAGGTGGATATACACTGTACTAGTGCCGACATTGTGCATGCTCTGTTGCCTGTGTCTATGTGCCTGTGGTTCTGTCAGTGTGATCATGTGATGTATCTGACCCCAGGAATGTGTCAATAAAGTTTCCCCTTCCTGGGACAATGAATTCACGGTGTTCTTATTTCAATTTCCAGGAGTGTATTTTGTATGAAGTAACCTATTAATTTTGCATGTACTATACACTGAGGTGACAAAAGTCATGGGATACCTCCTAATATTGTGTTGGACCTCCTTTTGCCTGGTGTAGTATAGCAGCTCAACATGGCATGAACACAAGAAGTCGTTGGAAGTCCCCTGTTGAAATGTTGAGCCATGCTGTCTCTATAGCCATCCATAATTACTAAAGTGTTACTGGTGTTGGATTTTGTGCATGAACTGACCTCTCAATTACATCCCATGAATGTTCAATGGGATTCTTGTTGGGTGATCTTCAGGGCAAGATCATTCACTCGAATTGCCCAGAATACCTGTGGCCAGGTGACATGGCACATTGTCATCCATAAAAATTCCATTGTTGTTTGGGAAATGGAGTCCACGAATGGCTGCAGATGGTCTCTAATTAGCTGAACATAGCCATTTTCAGTCAATGATTGATTCAGTTGGATGAGTGTACCCTTTCCATAACATGTAAAAGCAGCCCACATCATTATGAAGCCACCACCAGCTTGCACGGTGCCTTGTTGGCAACTTGGCTCCATTGCTTCAGGTGGACTGCACCACACTTGAACTGTACAATCAGCTCTTACCAGCTGAAATCAGGATTCATCTGACCAGGCCACAGTTTTCCAGTTTCCAACTGATATTGTCACGAGCACAGGAGAGGCACAGCAGGCAATGCCGTGCCGTTAGCAAAGGTACTCGCATGTGTCATCTGCTGTCATAGCTCATTAACACCAAATTCTGCCACACTGCCATAACAGATATGTTCATTGTACGTCCCACATTGATTTCTGTGGTTATTTCACACTGTGTTGCTCATCTGTTAGCTCTGACAACTCATATGCAAACACCACTGCTCTCAGACATTAAGTGAATGCCGTTGGTGGGAGGTAATGTCTGACATTTGATACTTGCAGCACACTCTTGAACCTGTGAGTCTTGGAAATATTGACTTCCCCAGTGATTTCCGTAGTGGATTGTCCCATGTATCTAGCTCCAATTACCATTCCTTGATCAAAGTCTTAATTCCCATCATGTGTCCATAATAAGATCAGAAACCTTTCCACATGAATCATCTGATTATAAATGACAGCTCCAACAATGCACTGCGCTTTGGATCCACGATAATACCATCATCTGTATATGTGAATATCACTATCCCATGACTTTTGTCTACTCAGTGTATTACTTCATCATTACATCAAAATAAATAAATCCCAATGAATTATTCCCATATCATGGGCCACCATCTATGACACTTTACAGCACACTCTCTTGTTACATACAGTGTGTGTAATTTTACCGTGGTGATTACTTGGTGCATACTAGGTTTTATGTTAAATTAGCTTTGTTAATTCTAGTGTTATACAATCATGGGACCTTATTACAATATTTCTAATTGACAACAAGCATTTCGGACTGCCATCTGGAGGTGGTGTTTGTGGACTAGTGTTGTTTCAACCTGTGGTGTATGACTGTCTGGCTGTTTGCCCTGTCGTAGGCAGTATCCTGGTGGTACAGCACTAAATTGAAGCAAGGTCCTGGAGCAGAGAACATTCCCTCAAACTTATGGAGATCCTTGGAACTATTCCACCAGGTATAAAAAATATGAGAGAGAGACTAAATACCCTCAGACATTCAAGAAAAGTGGAGTAATTCATATTCCAAAGAAGGCATTGCTGGCAAGTGTGAATATCACTGAACCATGTCATTGTTGCAAAATGCTGCTAAGAATTATTTGCAAAAGAATGGAAAAAACTTGTATAAATGACCTCGAGGAAAATCAGTTTGGATTCCAGAGAAATGTATGAATGTGCAGGGCAATACTGACCCTACAACTTGTCTTAGGAGATAACCTGAAGAAAACCTACGTTTATACCATTTGTAGATTTAGAGAGAGCTTTCAACAGTGTTAACTGAAACACTCATTTTGAAATTCTGAAGGTAGTGAAGATAAAATACAGAGAGCAAAAAATTATCTATAATATGTACTGAAACCAGACTGCAGTTATACAAGTCTAAGGACATGGAAGGGTATGAATGGTTGAGAGATAGGTAAGACTGTGTTGTATTCTATCCTTGAAGTTATTCCATATATACATTAAAAAAACGGTAAAGGAAACCAAGATGTTATTTGGAAAGGGAATTAAAGTTCATGGAAAAGAAATTAAAACTTTGAGGTTTTGTCAGTGACATTGTAATTTTTTCTGAGACAGGAAAAGACTTGGAAGGGCAGTTGGACAGAATGGATAGTGTACTGAAAAAGAGATTATGTGGTCAACATCCTTGAAAGTAAAACAAGGGTAATGTAATATATTTGAATTAAATCAGCTGATACTGGTAGAGTTAGTTTATGAAATAATACACTAAAAGTAGTAGATGAGTTTTGCTAGTTGGGCAGCAAAATAAGTGGTGATGACTGAAATAGAGAGAATTTAAAAGAAAAACTGGTTGTAGCAAGAAAAGTGTTTCTGAAGAAAGGAAATTTATTAACATAGAATATAAATGTAAGAATTAGGAAGCCTTTTGTGAAGATATTTGTATGGAGTGTAGCATTTGCATGGAACTGAAGCACAGATGATAAACAGCTAAGAGGGGTAGAGAATAGTAGCTTTCGAAATGTGAGGCTACAGAATAATGCTGAAAATTGATAGATGGATTGAATAACTAATGAAGAGGTACTGTATCAAATTCAGGGAAAAACAAATTTATGACACAACTTGACCAAAAGAAGGGATGGGTTGGGAGGACATATCCTGAGACTCTGTCAGTGCAAATAAGTAAGTAAGTAAGTGTGTGTGTGTGTGTGTGTGTGTGTGTGTGTGTGTGTGTGTGTGTGTGTGTGTGAGGGGGTGGGGTTGGGGGGGGGGGGGGTAAAAGGGAAACCAAGGGTTGAGTACAGTTAGCAGATTTAAATGCCTCTAGGTTGCTGTTGTAATTATTCAGAGATAGGGAGTGTTCACGGAATGACTAGTGTGAAGAGCTGAATCAAACCAGACCAAAGAGAAAAACACTGGAATGATAGGTTGATGATGATGGAAGTCTTTACTTTTTGTTAAAAAATGCTAATTATCTTATATAGAACACTATGTTTCATTGACATAGATTTGTGATACTTGAAAGTTATTTAACTCCTGAAAGAAATCTCAAGCATTTGCAAATATCAGAATTTTTACATATTATTGCTGTTTGTGTATATTTTGGAACAGCAGTAGCATGTGTTTCCTTTGTTTTTTTTCATTAAGACTCTGTATTGTCACTGGCGTTGTTAAGCAGTTAATACCTGTTTAAGAGAATGTTTCAGCTTCACCATTTTATCGCATTTGCATGTCATCATAGATTTCTTATTTTCAAGTGCCCCACCTTCCATCAAAACTCAAATTTTGTTTGGTATGCAGTGCCCATAACATTGCTTTTATTGGTTTTACTGCACAGTTTACAAATGCAGCCTGCAGAACCTTTGTAATTAATAACTGTATCATATAGCTACAACTCACTATTATTTTTAAAATGATTGATTTACTGGTTGAGTTTGTAAGATATATATTTTCCAGCATATTGCTGTCCCAATATCTCCATAATAATTTCATCACTATAGTTCTTTTTGTAATATTGTTGTTCATAATTCTTTGTTGTATTTTGTGCAATAACTGCATTTGGGTAGACATTTTCACACATAAAATGAAATTATATAGTTAATGTATATTACACTTTGCAGTAGCACATAGTATCTATGCTCAAAATTTCTGAGACTCTTAAAACAATGTATTTGCTCCATATGCAACTTAACTACCTCATTTTTCTGTTGCGTAAGATGGTTAAAGCAAGGAAGATGCTAGAAGCAAAGTGACACAGGGATATGCAGGCAGCTCTCTCCAACAAAAGAGCTTTGCCAATGTCAAAACTGAGGAAGAGTATTCTGAAACACTATGTTTAGTACAAAGCCTTGTGGAGTAGTAAACAATTACTTGAATATGAGGACTTGAAATTTGTTGCTACATAAGGATGCTGTAAAAAAAGAGAACAGAAAAAATATGAAATGAAGAACTGCTAGGGAGAGCATAGGAGGAATGAGTGTGTGACAAACCCCTAAAGGGGGAGGGAGGTTAGAAGGAAAGGAGAGGGAGAGGTTAAGGAACATGTATTATGGTGGTGCTTAGTACAAGAAGCAACAATAGAGGGAAAAATTTCCAGGGGCAGACAAATATCAAAATATGTGAAACAGATTGAGGAAATGTAGCATGCAGAGATGAAAAGATTAATCCAAGTGGGAAAAACAAAGAACAGCATTAAAACAGTTGAACAGCAGGTGAGTATTAAATCTTCAAATTTTGAATTGAATACGAGGAGGACAGGAAAAAAACTTTTATTGTATGTTCCAAGTTGATGCCACAATTTATTTCTTTGTTTACTACTTGTGTAACAATGTGAATAAGAAATTTACTCTTGCCTATGTGGGGTGAGAAGTGAATTCAAAATCCTATGCATTGTCCTAGTATCAGTAGACTGATAGACACTGATTCTGTACTTTGATGAATCAATAAAAAGGCTGCACTGGCATCTAATGTTTCTTGAAATAACATGGGGACATTTGTGCTTTGGAGAACAAACGAGTAAAGTATACATAGGGAAAGAGACTAATTTGGAAATGTGGCCAAATCTGATTGTGAAATGGAAAGAGCAAATTAGTAATCAATCCAGAAATTGCATTCAGCACCACAATGATAAATTAGCCATGCTGCCAATGGCTGTGCAAAAATAGACACTTTCATTTCTGTCCTGATATTTTAAGTGATTTATCCACAATATCTCATTTATCGTGTTGTAAATAGAGTTTGTCATATGCTGAAGAAAAGGTAGGGTAAGCATCTAACTCTATCCCTTTTCTCCTTACTTGAAATAATACCTCAACAGATTTTTTTTCAAATCACAATACATATTGGAAGACATACAAAGGAAATATATTACATAAACTGGATTAAGAGGTATGGCTGTATAAGAATAAGAGTGATCATAATTTTTATGTTGCTTGTATTATCGTTCTCAGTTTTGGTGAATAGCATGTCTAGTTTGTTATACTGTGAATCACAGTGCTAACATGATATATGTGGCAACTTACATTTGGATTGTTTAAACTGTTGCAGAAAGCACGCACTACTAGTCTGCCAGATCCGTATGTTACATTGACAGTGGGAAACACTACAGAGCAGACTGCAAGTCAGTTCCGTACAGTTCACCCTGTTTGGGAACAGGGCTTTACTTTCCTTGTCAGCAATCCTGAAAATGACACACTTTATATCAAGGTATGTCTCATAAATATGACTTCTCAAAAAGAAAATAAAAATAGTAAATCTTATACTCTTTTTCTTTGATAATCTCACTCATAGGGCTACCCCTTCCTCATTTCATAACTCTATTTCTGTGATTTTTAAAGAGAAGGATGCTGGCCAAGTGAAACACAGTGCAGGACAGCTTATTTATGAATGATTATTGCATGTTTTGATTACAATGAAACTAACCTTTTTGTGTTCTTTAAACACATCATCATGTTTCAGACAGTTAAAAGTTGACCCATTCCTTTTAGGGTGTGTTTGTTGTTCATAATCCACAATTGCTCTGAGGAAGCTATTTCTTGATTTAACCCTCTGGGTAACTGGTCAGATTCATATAGTATGTTTTATATGGCTGTGGAGGACTTAGTTCTCTCCTTGTAACCACTTGCCTCCCATTAAATTTTTGGTGATCATTTCCAGCCAGCTGCTAGAGCTTATCACAAGGAGTAGGTTTCAGACAGATGGTAATCAGTCTGCTTGCTTCACTGATTGCTACATCAACACGCTTAGCATAGGTGGATTTGTGCATGACAGGGGAGGCAAGTTTGACACTGGAGTAGGAAACTCCCAGTATTGACCAGTTGTGATCTAGCATCCCAGTTTGAGCCTAAATTTTTCTCAAGTACATTGTTTCTGCATTTAAATTTTATGTTTGAAATAAATGAAATGCATTGGTATGAAATTAAATGAATGGATCACAAATTGAAACATCCCCAGATAGCCAAACTGGTGAAGACACATCTGACAAAAAACAGGAGATCTGTCTGTGATTTCAGGTTGCATCCAAATTTTCAGTTCTTATGACATATTCATTTAAATACAATAATTACCTCTACAGAGTCATATTCTAACTAGTTACATATCACTAATGATTTCTAGCAATTGTTGGGTGTCAGCACTATATTCCTCAGTGCTTAGAACAGCTGCTGCAACATTAAATGTGTTTGTTTAACAATTAAAATTATAGCATTGCTTTTCAACTGACACTTTACTATGCCACTGAAGATACCTTTCCCTGCCTTTTTGTATGGCCCAGTATTAATTTGGAAACTTTGATGGAAGTCTGTAGTCAGCTAAAAGATCTGCTTCTCATGGCCTCCATAGTTCTTCTATTAAGTGAACAGTGAATCATAGACCTAACAGTGGAGATCCATACTCTGCAATATGTTTATACCTTTGTACAAGATGTCTGATCCCACAGTTTCTCAATGATACACCAAGTACTAGAAAGTTTTTTTTTTTTTTTTTTTTCTCTCTTGCCTTACTGTAAGAATCAATCTGTAACAACTTGCAAGGAGTTACATACAATAAACACAGATGAAAAAGGAAATAAAAATGATGATCAGTCAGTCCTAGATATCTACTTGATTTCAGCTGGTATCACATTCACAATTCATGTCATACACAACTTTTCAGAGGTATGGGATTGTCAGTGTAAATTTCTTTGATCCATGCCTATATTTCATATTTCTAATTGTCATGGATGCCCTGTAGCATTTCCCTTACCTTGTGATGGTGTCATCTGTCAGCAGAAGCACAGGGAGGACCTAGTCACTTATTTTTACGGTAGACTCATTATCATGAATTATCATTCATTATCAGTCTGAGACAAGTGGGCACATCTTCTTGGTTCAGATATTGATTTTATGTAGTCTGAATCACATTTTCCACGTTCCCTCAGCTCTTTCCCATACATCGTTTAGAAACACAGCTGAACAACTCATCCAAATGTTCAGGGCACAGATGATGGACACACGCAACATTAACTGCCTTCTCTAGGAAAGCATGCCTACTGATCAGAGGATTCTGTGCTTATCTGCAGGCATTTTCACCATCCAACTGGATACCTACCACTACCCTCAGGCTCAGATGTGTAACTGTGACAGTTGTTCTACACACAAACCATGTTTTCATTCAATTCAAATCTCATCACCACTTGTGAATGGAATTGGAAGAGCACTCGGTGAAAAGTTCTATGTACTCCATACCTTTTACAATGATTTTCAGTGTCGCATTCAGATGGTGTATAGCCTAAAATTTCTGTACAAGTAAATGTAACCAGTTATGCTGTATTTCAGCTCAACAATAAAAATTAGTTGTGTAAGCAAATGACACAGAAAATCTTTTTAAAGGTTGAGTGAAATGTGTACAAAACCACTCAGAGTTGAATTTTTTCACAAAAATTGTGCATAACATCTGAGTTTGTTATGTAATAGGAATTGTTCATTAAATGTCTATTTGTTCTCTATAATCTCTCATTAATCCGTGATAGTAGTACTAGGTAATAATATCCAAAAGCTTGAAAATATTACATATAAGTTTTAGTGTAAATTCCTTATGTATTATGCATGATTTTGTTTTAGGCTATCGACAGTAAAACAACACAAGAACTTGGAGTGTTTGTGTACAATGTGTCTACACTTCTTCAGAAGATGGATATGGAAGTGGAGAAACAGCCATTTTCACTCAGTAAATCTGGTCCTGAAAGCACAATTTACCTGGCTATGCATTTACGGGTTAGTAGTGTACTGCCATTCTCTCTCTCTCTCTCTCTCTCTCTCTCTCTCTCACTCACTCACTCACTTTCTGCCACTACAATTTTCGAAAAATGACAAATTCTTGTCCTTAAAAATATAATAAAGACTCGTCAATATAATGCCCACATTTGATGTACATTAGGGTTTCCTTAAAAAAAACCTGTAATTTATTACGTAGTATCAGCTCTGGGGCTTGTTGACACTATTATAGCCCTGTGTTTGAGATTTCTGGCATGAATTGCAGTAAATGTGAAAAGAAAAATATATTCATGTATTTCATCCAGACTTTTGATATTGAAAGTAAAAATAATGACTAGGTTATATATGGATAACAGATTTGAAGAGGTTGTACATTATTGTGTGTGCCAACAGAAAACATGAAATAGATTTCTGGGTAAAATGTCTGTTCTTTGCAAAGGCATCCTTAACCTGTAAAACTGTTTTACTCACTGCTTGAGTTATAACCAGTTGTATAATATGCTAGCAATAGTATTGTGAAATGTTTGTACTTGTTTTAAAATTATCTCTGGCTCATTGACTACCATATATAAGAATTAAATTGTGTATCCAACTTACAACTACTTGCCTAGATACTGAAATATGAGGAAAAAGACACAAATGAAGAAGATGAAGAGGAACCCACAGAAGGAGGAGACACTGAAACTGACACTGCTACAGCACCTTTGTTGGATAAACGCAGTCCCACTCAATTATCTGAGGGATCTGAATCATCAGGTGACTCACATATATGTTAACTATTAATTTTATTACTGTCTGTAATTGTTTCCTATTGAGTCTCTCTGTGTATTCCTCTGTGCTGTTGTGACTTGATCGAAAATGCATACAATTTTTCTTGCTCAGATTAACAGAAAGGGAGTTTAAAGACTTTTGGTAAAATGTTGTGTTTGTGGTTGACAGATTATCTGTTACAATTCTGGTGTTGTCTGCAAACATAGTTAATTTCCACTCAGTACCATTTCTATCTACAGGCAGATCATTAGCAAAAATCAGAAACACTAAAAGGACGCAGTACAGAATGCTTTTGGACTCTGTAATGAATAACACCTTATTCATTGTAACAGCTACTCCTGATTTGCAATGCACAGCTTCTAAAATTACTTCATCCTTCCTGTGGTGAGACAGGATTTCAGCAGGTTACCTAATGGCCCCCTGATGCCACGCTGCTAGGCTTTCTCTTAAACCCTAATAGTAGTCGGTAATCCATTCAATTAAAAGACTTGAATCAAATCAGAGAAGATATGCAGTGGTAAACTGTTCTTGTTTGCTGACACAAATATATCATCCACAAATATATTAGCTGTACAGTTGATACATATTTTTGAAAACCAAATCTCCTTTTAAATCAGTCCTTCACACACATTGGACAGTGAACCACCTATGAACTGAAACACATTTACTATGTGCTATTAGGCACACTCAAAGGGATGTCCAGTTTCTTGTTTGTCACATGAAAGCTGTGAACAATCCAGGAACCTGCTTGAACATGACTGAAGCAAAGAAACTCTCAAAAGTGACTGTATACAAAAGTGTCTGTGTTAGTGTCGGGGTGCCAACTTTTTGGCCAGAAAATTCATTATTTTTCCTGACGCAGATTTTGTTTGGTAACTTCCATTACAAACATAGCATTGTTGACGACAAGCACCTGTCTATGTGGATTCTAGACTATCTATGTATATAATATTTTTTTATACATGAACTAAGACAATGTTTAGAACATTCTACCAGCTGCATGCAATTACAATTGTAGAGAGATGGTGGAAACATGGAACCAGGATATCCCACTGTTGTGTGATGTGAAAGCGAGGTGTTACACCGAGTTCAGATTGTGTAGTACCATTAGACAAGCTAGTAACATGAAGGGAAGTGCTGGAAGACAACATCGGTATCAAAGTTTACAACATTAGCATGTACGTTTTCAGGGGTCCGCATGTTCCTTCATCTGAAAGGTGGTGTCTATTCAAGTTTTGGACCAGTCAGGTAAGAGTGGCACTACTAGTGCCACTATGAGGGTGCAAATCAGGTTTACTTTAAATACACATTATAATGGTCATAAGCATTAGTTTCTTTCATGATTAGACGTGGTGAGATGATGTTGGTCAAGAAAGCCTTTAATGTGACAAAGACACCACTATCAACACCTCATTGAGTTTGAACAAGATCGTATAATAGAGCTATGAGGAGCTGGATGCTCCTTCTGTGATATTGCAGGAAGTCTTCACAGGAATGTAGCCATTGTACATGATAACTGTTGCAGTGGTCGCAAGATGTCCGGGCTCAGCGTGGCATTGTGGCATTACCGATAGGGAAGATCTTTGTGTTCAGCATATGGCTCTGGCACATTTTACTGCATCTGCAGCAGCAATTTCAGGTGCAGTTGGCACCACAGTAACACAATCAACTGTTGCAAATTGGTTGGTTACCTCAAGGACAGCTTTTAGCCAGACACCCTGTAGTGTGCATTCCACTGTGTGACTTCAGTGGTGTCAAGTGAGAGAGGATGGAGGGCTGGTGTGTTTGCTGATGAATGCTGGTTCTGACTCTGTGTGAATGATAGACCTCTTTTAGTCCGGCAGAGGCCAGTTGAGGACCTGCAACTAACCTGTTTCCGTGCTAGACACACTAGACCTACACTGGGAGTTATGGTCTGGAGTGCAATTTTATATGACAGCAGGAGCACTCGTAGTTATCCCATGCACTCAGACTGCAAATTTGCATGTCAGTCTGGTGATTACACCTGTTCTACTGCCATTCATGAACAGCATTCCAGGGGGGTTTTCCAATAGATAACACTCACCCACATACTGGTGCTGTAACCCAGCATGCTCTACAGTGTGCAGATGTGTTACCATGGCCTGCTCAAGTAGCAGATCAGTCTCCCATCAAGCACATATTAACCATCGTCAGACAACAATGCCAACGTCATCCACAGCCTGTACTAACAGTCCTGCATTGACCGACCTAGTGCAACAGGCATGAATCTCCATCCCACAAACTAATGTCTAATATCTGTAAAACACAGTAATGCGTGCACATTTGTTTTCTTGCATTCAATATTCTGGTGGCTACACTGGTTATTAAAGTCCCAGCATTTCACATTTGGAGTGGCTTATATTGCACTTGAATTAACCTGTGATCTTGCTATGTTAATACTTAAATATGTTACCTGGACAAGTATGTTCCTGAAATTCAGTTGCTCTACATTAATAATTTTTGGTGTTGTGATTTTTTTTCTGTCTGTGTTGATTGCACAGTTTTGTCCACTGTGTCCACAGTATTATTACACCTGGAAGTGAGGTCGTTTCAATTGGCTCATGTGTTTACCCATGCACTTTAAGACCATCAGAATGTGCTCTATTGTTCTAATGACCAAATGACTTGCTCGTAACACTATTCGGATTTCCATATATTAGAGAGAGAGAGAGAGAGAGAGAGAGAGAGAGATAGTGTGTATACAGACACAAAAAACTGATACAGTTTTTTTTGTTTACTGTAATGTCACCATGTGTTTCCAATTATGGCTACGGGAAGCCAAGTGAATAATATTGTCATTGGGTTGTTATAACTGCCTGTGTTTACAGTTTGGCATAGTCTACTGTGGCTGGACGTGTTACATTGTGTCAGCTTCCTCTATCCAAAAACAACAGTCTCATACTGAAATGGGCACATAAGCATTGTCTGTTACATGCGGAGTGATAAATGTACTGATGACATGAGTTCCCACTATATCAAGAAGTATTTGGACCCAAGGTACTGCCGGCCAGAGTGGCCATGTGGTTCTAGGTGCTACAGTCTGGAACCAAGCTACCGCTACGGTCACAGGTTCAAATCCTGCCTCGGGCATGGATGTGTGTGATGTCCTTAGGTTAGTTAAGTTTAATTAGTTCTAAGTTCTAGGCGACTGATGACCTCAGAAGTTAAGTTACATAGTGCTCAGAGCCATTTGAACCCAAGGTACTGCTTCTCCTTTAGGCAATTCCTCACGTTATATTTCAGCATGAAAATGCCTGGTTGCATGTGCCACCAAATTCACCTGATATATTGCCATCTGAATTTAGGTGGGATATGATTAGTAATCCCACATTGTGCGTGTAACATGCATCAGCATTATATTGTTTTAGGAAAGGGAATAGGAGCTGTGCTTGCATTCTTCATTTGAGCAAAAACTGCTTTTTATTCCAACAATATTGTGCAGTTTACAACACTGTATAGACACACTATCAATTTGTTCACAGTGGAAGCAAGTCCAGCAAAGGAGCCTGCTGTGAAAACTGAACTTGATCGTACTGAGTCAATGAAATCAGCTACAGAAGAAATTATAATACCAGCAGCAGCATCCCCTGGTGTGCAGGCTTCTCCAGACTTGCGCCAGCGAAGTCCCAGTGCTACCTCGTAAGATTTATTGTGTTTGTTTTTCTGTTAGTAATGTCTCTGTCTTAGTATAGGAATAGTATTTTACAATTTCAAGGGATGTAATACCTACCTTCCTCCCTCCCTCCTTCCTCCTTCCTCCCTACCTCCCTTCTTCCCCCCTGCCTCCCCCTCCCTCTCCCCTCTGGCCCTCCCCCCCCCCCCTTCCCACACCCATAGTATTTATAGTATTTTACAGTTTCAAGGGATATAGTACATTCTTCCCTCTGCCTCTGCCTCCCATACCTCTTTCTATATGATGCAAGAAGAGTCTCTATTGACAACTGATATCATTTAGGGCTTTTCAGGTCTCCACCGCATGACAGGGAGCGATTGTTGATCAATATGGAGCTTATAATAGACCTGCCCAGAGAGTTTTGCATGTTAGCTCAGTGCTTCTGGGGTTCAGAGAGACACACCAGCCCTGGATCGAATCCATCTGGTGGTGGATAAATGACTAGAACCAGTGTGCAGGCCAGCCTAAATGTGGTTTTGAGGTGGCTTCTGACATCTGACTAGATGGATACTGGGCCTCTACCCACATCCTGCCTCAGTTAGATGATTTGCAAACATTTAGAAAGCATTGGCACACTTTCACCTGGACAAATGAGGTATACAAATTCCATCCCTGTGTGTGGGGGGGGGGGGGGGGGGGGAGATGGCAACTGGGGGCTGGCAGCTAGTGACAGGAAGGACATCCAACCATCATGTACCACTAACATTGCAGAATTCACAAATTAACATGCTGATTTCATGAAGATACAGCATAAATGTCAGTAAAAAGAACATATGGACTTATTGTGTGTTTATATCTTATGTTAGAAAGATGAAATTATAAACACACAAATAAACTCTGTAAAATATGGCTGATATTGTTTTTGTGACTGACAAGTAAAAAATTCACTATCAGGCACCTTCATTGAAAAAATAAAATAAAAGCAGTATGATAAGTGCTATTGCTTTTGTGAGATTGATGTGTTAGTGTGTGTTGTAAAGTAGCAAGTGTTCATCAAAAGATTTTCTTTCCGTTCAACTGTGTGTGTCTTTGACTACAATTGTTCTCAAATATACGGTATGTGCACCCAAAAAGTAATGCCATGAATAAGCCATGATTCTGAAGCACAAAATTTTTTGGGGTCACATAGTGCTTACAGTATTCTAAAGAAGGTGCACCAGTAAAATTCTTCTTTATTCTTAGTCAACAGCAACTTGATATAGTCCATTTGATGTGTTAGTCAGTGGGTGTAGGTACACTAAATACAGATTGGTGTTCAGGGTTCTCCAGACTTGCACCAACGCAGTCCCAGTGCTACATCATAAGCTTTATTGTGTTCATGTTTCTGTTAATAATGTCTCTGTCAGCTATTACATTAGCAATGGTAAGCATGAGGTTCATATTCTGGACAGGTACAATTGAAACACACAGCCAGCCATTAATTTATAAACTCAGTGAAGATAATTTTTTGAACATCGTGAGGTTTGATGGTGTGATAGTAGGTTACAGAATATTGTCCTGTATACTTCCTCAAGCACTGGAGTCCAGTACCAGCTGTGTCTTTTTTTTTAATTTTGCAAACAATTATAAAATCACAGTTAGTAGTTATAATGGTCATGTTGATGTTGTCCAAAGGGAAAACATAGCTGTTTTTGCTATGTCATTCAGGTGTAGGTATTTCCAGATTAACTAAAATGTGTGTCACTACCTGTAATAAAAATTCCAGTTTGAACAATCTACAGAAAATGCTAATGCATCAGACATGTTTGACTAAAATTATTGTAATTGTGATGATAGTTCGTTTCAGTTTGAATCCTGTGCTGCTTCAGCCTCATGATGATTTATATACGGCTGCTTGACTCATCAAATCCATTATTGCAATATATCATGTTTTTTTCAGCTCATAAGATAGTACTGTTGTGAAAAGAATGTAATATATAGTTCTTTAGTCTGTTACAAGATTATCTTGGTGAAGTTCTGGCAATATTTTCTTGAGACAGCTGCTGGATATTTTCTGTGGACAACTGCTACGGTCACCTGAAAAAGTTTAGGCTGTTATTTTAAGGAAATATTGTGGGAATTTCACATGGTGACCTTGTAGCACACCCAAAGATGACATTGATGAGCCAAAACATTATGACCATCTGCTTCGTAGCTCATTTGTCCATCTTTGGAACAAAATACATCACTGATTCTGTGTATCAGGGATCTGACAGTTTGTTGGTAGTTTTGTTTATTTTCTATAACAGTTACACCATTTTAATGTTTGAAGAATCCTATATTTTTCTACATAAATACCATTTTGGTTGATGCACTTTTGTAGACGCTGTGGCAGTTTTACAATATCCATTTCATACTTGCTTGCCAACTTATCCTTTAGTAAGCACTGAATCTCATCTTTCATGTCATCATCAGAGCAGAACCACCATACAGAATGCCCCATTAACTTAGCAAACAGGTGATAGTCGCTTGATGCCAAGACCTCCTTGTATTCCAGGAGGGTGATGAAGTTCCACCCAAAGTTTTGTTGGAGATAGGCGGTTTGATGGCCAATGTGTGGGCAAATATTGCCATGGAGAATGCTTATGCTCTTGATCATCATTCCTTGTCTCTGGTTCTGAGTTGCCCTTCTGAATTTGTTCCATGTTTCACAGTACCTGCCAGAATTATTGTTGTCTCAGCAGACTGAATGTCAACCAACAGTACCCCCTTCCATTCTCAAAACACAGTTCCCATGAGTTTACCAGCAGACTGTATGTTTGAATTTTCACAGCTTAAGTGAAGAGAGATGCTACCACTTGCGTGACTGTTGTTTTCTCTCAGGTGTGAAGTGGAATGCCCAGGTTTCGTCACCTGTCACAATCAGGTCCAAAGAGTTGTCCTTTTGTCTGCATAGTGGTGATGAAATTCACAGGAAAAATCAACTTGTTGCTGTTTGTGATCATATCTCAGCATATGTGGTCCCCATCTTGCACACACTTTCCAGTATTACAAATTTTCTGTTAAAATCCTATGGATGGTACTTTGGGAAATCTCAAGAACCAGAATGCAGAGAGCATCAAGAATGATCCTCCGATCTTAACTCATGATTTCCTCAACCTTCACAACTTCTCATCAGAAACTAATGGCCTGCCACTCCTTTCTTTGTGATGAATTTCAGTACAACCTGCTGTAAACTCTCTACACCACTTGCAAACGTTTTTGACAGTCATGCATAACTGTGCATACACCTTCATCAATTGGCAATGAATTTCAACTAGTTTAATGCCTTTTGCAGTGAGAAATCGAATAACTGCATGAACTTGGCACATGATTGTAGTGTTTAATGTGAGCTCCATTTTGAGAGACTGCCAAGCCAAGACTGAGCATCAAAGCAAAGCTTGCACATCCTTATTTGGGAGTGGGAGAAGCACCAATCACGGCCATGTGGCCAACAACCACATAAACAGTCTCTCTGCATCCCCAATGCACTGGAGAACTTACTTTTGGGATTGCCCTATATGATGAGATAATATTACAGACTGATATGTTGCTAAGTATCACTCAGGTCCTCTTTAAAAAGATATTCAGGTAATATTTTTTTTTCTGGGCTTACCAATTCCTGAATAACCTGTCAGGTCTGAAATATTGCTTTCATGTATTGATCTCTTACACCTTCAATGTAATCCAGTTTTTGCAAATAGACTTTTGTTGAATATTCCTCAGTCCTTATTTTATTGTAATATAAAACAGTTTTGTGTTACATTTGTTCTTGTTGGCATTTCAGGGCTTCATGTTGAGACCATACCTGCTGTATAAACTTTATTGAAATGTGCTACTAGTTTCAATCTGTGGGCTATCTTCTGGCACTGGACAAAAAGTTGTTACAGTCACTCACTTTCTGATATATTAAACATAGTTGCCATAAGATTGACATAAATAGGCAGACATCAGTATTTATGTTACACATCAGTAACACACTTTTGGTTTTACTTGTCTGTGTGGTATTGTGTTGCAGGTTTTCTGTGTCTCTTTGATTGGAGTGAGCTCAGTGACCACCAGCAATGTGAGAACTGCAGTTCTAGGATAGGTCTTGCAAAAAATGTATATGCTGCCTTTGCAGTGGAGTACAGATGTGTCCAGTTACCAAAGTGTGTTAGTGACATATAATCTAAATATTGTTGTTTGTCTTATTTATGTTTATTGTGGTGTGCATACTGTAAGACCTTCAGTACACACACCATCAGATTATTTGACTTGTCGCTCTAACGAAGTAGGCGAGTGTCAGCAATATGTCTCGTGGTCTTATCGTGGCATGTTTATCTTCTGCCGTTAGGTCAGACGATAGAAATGCCACTTGCACGCTTAGAGTAGCAGATTGACGGTGACCAACTTTAAACAGAACTTCATTAATTTTCACACACTTTTATTAAAATAATAACAAGCCTAAAAATTACTTAACTTGGTTCTGGATGCTATTTACAATTGACAATCTGAAGTTCCTTTGGTCTTGGTACGTTAATCTTATTCTCACATATTTCTGATGCTTGACAAAGTGTCTATACATTTCTCTTCATGGCTATGTACAGGAATATGATAATCTTATTAGGCGCAGACTGAAACTTGACTACAGACTAATGCAGACTGACTAATCGGAGGTCTGTACACTCGTTATAATACCTCGCGCGTTCAGGTATCACTGCGCGAGTGTGATCCGTGAGGAGAAAAGGTTCTACGTTAGCAGCAATCTCATTGGCTGCGTTACATATTAATACATGGATCGGCAGAAGCAGAATTTGGTCTGTCTCTAAGACAGCGCCATCTCGTAGTGCGGAGACGGACGAGCGCTGCGCCTGCGCTGTTGTGCTTAGCGGGGCGCGCTTTAGTGGGAAAGTTGTGTACGCGCTGACTACGCGGAACTATGTACACAACATTTATATTAAGACAACTGTGTAATACATCAGAACTATTTTTTGTTGAGTGCCAGATGATGTTACTCAAAGAGCAAAACTAGTAGCACATTTCAGTACAGTTTATAAGTAGCTGATGGTGTATAAAAATGTCTTTCATTAAACATATTGCAGCTGTGAAGCTCCAACTTGAAAACTATATCTGCAAAACCTGTAATTTTGATGAGGAGTAATGAAGTGCAGTTAACTGTGTCAACAAATTAATAGTTAGTTATTTTTTATCGACTTCATCTGACTTTACACTATTGCATGAAATTATTTCATTTGTTCCTGGCAACACTTGAGTAAATTAAAGAATTGTGAAAAAAAAGTTAGTGATATTAGGTTGTTTGAGTCTAAAGAGGTTACACACTCCACCAGATTACAGCTGAGACTCTGAATATTTCTATTAATTTTTGCAATAATGAAGGTTCATTAACCTTGTACAGTAACTCTCAGTTGTCTTCCACATGCTGTTTCATATAAGGGGTATCTTCTTTACTGTAGTCATTTACCTGTAGCTATGATTTCAGATGACTCTATAGTTTTATAAAATCAGGAATAATATTGCTTTATGAAATCTAATCTGCTAAATTTCATGTATGTATTTATTTATTTCTCATGGAACCACTGTAGCACTGTTCCAGCCCATGGCTCTTAAAGCAGATATTCACTACCGTCTCTTCCATAAACTGTTCTCATTATAATCATTTTTAAATGAGTTCTGATGTTGTTCACTACACATACACTATGTGATCAAAAGTATCTGAACACCTGGCTGAAAATGACTTAAAAGTTCATGGCACCCTCCATTGGTAATGCTGGAATTCAGTATGGTGTTGGCCCACCCTTAGCCTTGAAGACAGCTTCCACTCTCTCAGGAATGCTTTCAGTTAGGTGCTGGAAGGTTTCTTGGTGAATGGCAGCCCATTCTTCATGGAGTGCTACACTGAGGAGAGGTATCACTGTCGGTCGGTGAGGCCTGTCATGAAGTCAGCATTGCAAAACATCCGAAAGGTGTTCTGTAGGATTCAGGTCAGGACTGTGCAGGCTGGTCCTTTAGAAGGATGTTATGGTCATGTAACTACTCCACCACAGGCCGTGCATTGTGAACAGGTGCTTGATCGTGTTGAAAGATGCAATTGTCACCCCCGAATTGCTCTTCAACAGTGAGAAGCAAGAAGGCATTTAAAACATCACTGTGCTGTGATAATGCTCCACAAAACAACAAGGGGTGCAAGCCCCCTCCATGAAAAACACCACCACAACATAACACAACCGCCTCCAAATTTAACTGTTGGCACTACACACACTGGCAGATGTTCACCAGGCATTCGCCATACCTACACACTGCCATCGGATCGCCACATCGTATGCCATGATTCCTCACTCCACGCAACATTTTTCCACTGGTCAATTGTCCAATGTTTATGCTCCTTACACAAAGCGAGGGGCGTTTGGCATTTACCAGCATGATGTATGGCTTACGAACAGCCGCTCGACCATGAAATCCAAGTTTTCTCACCTCCCGCCTAACTTTCATAGTACTTGCAGTGATTGTAAGAGTGTAAATGGAAATTCTTGTTTTATTAAACATGGGATTTGTCAGAAAAAGCAACAGTATTTGCAGCTTTGAAGTCAGTTTTTATAAACATGACTTATCAAGATATGCCTTTTCGTTGAACATACCCTAATTTTTCACTTTCTGTTTCACATGTTTCTCCTGCTTTTCCATCATTTCCTTGTTATCCATTTTCTCAAACACATACCATTTGTCATGCTATTCATTTCATGTATCATGGAAGATTGAAGTTGTTAAGAAGATATTCATATAAACTATTTTTCTGGAGAAATGCTTTGGCCTCTTAATGTATCTGAAAAGGGTTAATACATTTTTGGATGCATTAAAATCTGCTGCAAAGTACTTTTCTGCAGTATCTCCTTAAGAGTATCACAAAATATTACACGAGGAAATGAATTTGTGTGTTCAGTTATGAATTCTTTCTGGCATTCTGGCACCTTCATAGCAAGGGTATGCTTACACCTTTTGTCATCATCTACTGCACTGTGTTAATTTTGGTTCTTTGTCACTTTCTTCATTATGGGGTCAAGAAAAATTTCTGACAAACCACACAGCGCTAGCCCTGTTTTCTACACAAATCAGCTTTGATCTTTTCAGTTCTTTCCCAGGTTCTTTAACAAATCATCTTTGTTCACTTACATCATGCACGCCCTAGTGGTTTTCATTTGTTTGTTTTGTCTTGCTCAGTGACATTTTGACAACATTTTCTGAAACACATTGTGTAGCCTTGTGCTTTTAATAGATTTATTGGGGTCATTATGTTTGCATTTCTATGTACATGTTCATTTCCAGGGTGATTTCATTCATTTTTTTCTTCTCATCTGATTTAGCTTCCTTGCTCTGTTACTTCTTCCTCTCCATTATTTTAGGTAGATATTCTTGTGCACCATTTTGTCTGTCATTAACCGTAATTACTCTTTTCATCTCATTATTATTTGCTATAGTTTCTATAGATTTTTTCCTATATTTTTACTCTTTTTATCAGTAACTTGATTGTTAAGTCACACTCCTAATTGATGAACAACTAGAGAACCATGGCAATGCTGTTGTTGGTTCACAGTTGGCTTCACTTTTCGGTAGAAAGACAGATGAGCATGGTGTGTCTTGTCATTACTTCTGCACTTCAAGATTCTCCTCCGCTCTTCGCTCCTGGAGGAACCTAAAAAAATTTAAACATACTTCAATATACCTTAAATGCCATTTAAATACTGTATGTCACAGGTTGTGTGCTACTCTTGGATCAAATTTGAATGAAAAAAAAAATTATTCATACTAAATGTTAATGATTTTGGTCATATAAGTTTGTAGGCTTCCATGGCCACTGTCAGTTTGAATAAAATAATTTTGGATATTGGGCTGTGTCACTGTAAAAGCACTAAAGCAACAAAATTATTAACGTTTCATCCAACTTGCTGTGGTCTTCTTCTGGCTCTGAAGAGGATTGCAGCAAGTCGATCGAAACATCAACAGTTTAGCCGCTGCATTGCTTTGCAATGACATGGCCTAATGCCCAAAATTATTTTATTCATCAAGATTTTGGTAATAATTATGTCCTTTCTAACAGGCAATCTAAGATGATTACTCCAAAAACTTAAATGATCTGCTTATTTTTTGTATTACGTTCTATTTCTCACAATATGCATTCTGTTTGAAGAGTCAGTCAAGCTAATTTTATCAAGATGTTAAGCCTGATCTTCCTGTCACTAAAATTCTCCATGGAAGATAAAAAAGCAGATAATACATGATTTATAGGTCATGTAACATGTAATATTCTGCTATATAACATGATCTCCAAGATTAACAGGGAACTTTGACTCAGAAATAGAGGTAGACTTTCTAAATAATTTAACAGTCAGCTGTGAATATCATTTGCTACTGGCAATAAAAATAACAGGCCAGTCTTCTAGCAATAAGCCAGTGTATTCCTTTAGAAACAAGAATCTTATTCTAGTCCACAATTGTTTGACACTCATTGGCTGTTGCTATGCAAGCAAAACAAAGTTTCATCAATTCACATAATGTGTGTGTTTATATGCTATGCAACCTAAGAAAAAATTATGATTTCATTATTTTGATAAGTATTGAAATTGGATATGCAATCTTTGGCACATTGAAAGTTACCTCAGCTGAAAAACTGGCAGTTTTCTAGATATGATGTTTGGGCACTAAGCCTTTGAACTCTGTTCCATTAACAGCATTACTTAACAAATGTATATCAATAAATATAAATGTTTGCAGATCTGCTGGAGAATATAACTTGGGCCGAATACAGTTGACACTTCGCTACAGCCAGCAGCGTCAGAGATTAATTGTTGTTGTCCACAGGGTTGTGTAAGTATTTAGTGGTTCTACTATAACTAGTTTTAGTACTTACTATATATTTTACTGTGTACTGCTTGTAAATGTGTAGCATACAGTGTGAAAGTGATAACTGTTCTTACTTTCTCAACTCCTTGTGTTTCATAACTGGCCAAATATTTCCATAGTATTTTTCTTGACACTTTATCGTAAACCTCTTTGTGTAAATTATATCAATTTAATGGTAGACTTGTGATCACAGCAAAGTTCAATAATAATGAGTGGGTAGCAGAACTGATCTCCATTCCATTTACTGTGTTTTGCTAGAAAGTTTGCTTTATTCATTTGCTGTAATGCACACGTAGATAGATAGGTATACAGTGAACATTGTATGTTTTCAAGACATCAGAGAGCAATGTGATGTCAGATTAGTAGTTTCATATGAACCTAATAACACAATGTGCTCAAAGTAGTAATGAAATATGAATACATTGTGGGACATTAGCTGAAAGAATGACAGATGAATGATGTCCATTAACTGCAAATTGCTGACATCTGTATCAGCCTTAAGCCCTGGCCCTGTCATGTACTTCGTTTGAAATGGTACAGTTGAGATAAAGTGGAAGAAAAAGTATCATTCACAGTATTGAACTCAATTCTGAATACAGATGACTGGCAACTGTAAGTAATGGTGGTGGTGGTGGTGGTGGTGGTGGTGTGGTGGTGGTGGTGGTCTTCAGTCCAAGAACAGCAGCAAAGATATTGCTTAAAAACAGTTAATGCACTGATACATAATCCCCCATAGAATGATGTGACTTATGTCGTGCACAGCAGTCAACTGGACATATGAAGTTGAAAATTACGTAAACAGCAGCCTGAGATGGAATTTTTCTGTTGGAAATGTGGAAAATTAGCATTTTAGGGTAACAAGTTCTCACATGCTATGCACATTTATCACAATTTTCCAGTTCATACTTCAGTTTTATATTATTTAATATGGTTCTTGAGGGGCAAGCAGTATGTAAAGAGGCTGTAATGTATGCTGAGAACTATTTTTTACATACATATAATTCTGTTTTTTGCTGAGAATCACCTAATAAATAAGTAGCAAATACAAAAGAATTTGGCAATAAATGTTCCGTATCAAATGTTAAAGAACTGGCTATATGTAACACTAAATTTGACAAGCCTCTGAGTTTCCCATCTTCAATAAAATAACTGTGCTCTCGTACATCTAATCCCAGTAGAAGGTTACATAAGATAGTGAACTGCAGTGAAGGATACATGTAGTGTAAAGATGCCTTGATATAACCCTCTTTACCTAATACTGCATAAGTGATTTAGATACCAATTTGGAATTTGTCATCTGGTATATGTGTCGGGTGCACTTGTTTTCAACTTACACTTCTAGATTCTATTAAACTGAAAACTTGTAACATCTAGCATTTGTAGCATGCCTCAATCTGATTAGCAGTACTTTCTAAGCTTGTAACGTTTTATTTCTTCGCTTTGGCTTATCTGCGCTAGTGCATAAGATGGATCCTGAATTAAGAACAGATGTTTCAGTAAGAGCACATTATGCCAGCAGAAAAGAATGTGATTAGTTCCCATGATGTCAGTGTGTACATTGTTGTAGAGAGTGGTTTGGTCATGATTAACTTTTATCACAGGAACTATATTAATTGTTTCTTTGTTATGAAAATATTTTTAATGAAATCTCCAGTTTTATCCAACATTGAAAGAAAATGTTGCTGTATATTTTTATATACATATAAATTTTAGGTTATTGTACATGGTTAAAGACTGTTAACTTTGTGACACATTGTCATGACAACATTCAAGAGTTTATTCCTCACTTCTTTCAGTAATCTGCCACTGAAGGATCCCAACAGTATCCCTGATCCATATGTGAAGCTGTATCTGCTTCCAGAACGTTCCAAGGATTCCAAACGAAAAACTGATGTAAGTTCCTGTTATAATTTAAAATTACTAACATGTGTAATTTGGACAATGTAAACTCTTTTATATAAGAAAGTGTAGAGAAGAAAGTTATATTGCCCAATATTTTAATGAGTTGATCCATATGAACAGCAAAATAAACTAAGAACAGTATAACAATGAGACAGACCAATAATTCAGGAATGGCATATAGAAATTCTTGGTTTTATAACTGATGATTCTGCACCTACTAGTTGGTGAGCATTTATCATACATATTTTTTTCAAGTTTAATGACTCAATTTAAGCTGAGGTTTTCGTAAGCAAAATGGAAGGTTCTCTGCCGTAAATCTTAATCTGCTTATGTAGAACTGCTCACAAATTATTGTTCAGCTGCTGCCATAGCTCTCACCATCATTACCCTGACTGTGAACTAGAGTGTGTGTGTGTGTGTGTGTGTGTGTGTGTGTGTGTGTGTGTGTGTGTGTGTGTGTGTGTGTTTTCAAGGTACAAATACGAATTAGTGTTACTTATGATATTGTTCTCAGGCGTGGGCTACAGTTTTTACTGTTGGCAGATGACAACCTTATTATCCAGTGTGGTAACAACCTACTCAGGCAGTTTATGAAGCAGATGTATTATTCACTATAACTTAGGGATGCTTCACTATAAACAAAATGAAAACAGTATGCAACAAATATTATGTTCTCCTGGTGACAGTGAATTCTTTAATAATGTGGGTGCGGTGAAACTTCATGGTTTTTTAATTCATAGCAAGTTCACCTGGTGGGACCATACAGCTCATGTGTGTCAGAAACTGTCACTTGTTACATCTGTTATGAAAACTGAACAAAGTAATAACAAAACCAAAGTATCTTGTTACAGTGTTCTACACACCCTTTCACATCCACATCAGTTGTTCACAGAAGTAAAATTTGTGCCACTAGAAAAGTTCAGAAAAAACACTAAGAATGCCCATATTCAGTCAGTGATTTTCTTTATTCTGAAATCACAGAATTAATGTGTGGAACAGGTAAAATGTACAGATAAACAACATAGTACTACACCCGTATGCTGCAGGCCTTTGTACATCTGTGGCATTGTGTACAAAGTGTACGGAATCATTTCCCCTCACCCTGTTTTGTTTGTAGGTGATATACAGGAAAAATTAATAATCTGCATTCCTCTGTACAAACCCATAATTTTTTCCCTTGGTATTTACACTAAACACTAAACATATTCTGGAGGAAGTAATATGTTTCTTGATTCTCACTAGAATGTGGGCTCTTGGAACTTCGGGTGTTAAACATTTCTCTGATACTCAAAACCATCTTGTACTGTCTCGCCTTCTAGATTGAAAATCTAGCTGAACTGTAGTAGAGCAACGTGGGATTATCCTACTTGCTCTTATACCACTCCTGATGCTATATTTTTCTGACATATTTTCATTAGCAGTATATACATGATAAGTACATAGAATTACTAAACCGTTATTGAAACATTCTTTTATTAAACTTTGTTACTCACTGTATAATTTAACGATTGCTAATGACAGTAGTACATATAGTTCATATGAAAACATTTCATTTAAAAAAATATTCATGATTTACCATACCTGCAAACCTTGTGAATGTAAAATTTCAATGATGCTAAAACTTGTTTGTTTCATCTGAAAGCCCTGTTTCTCCACTTTTCAACATATGTTTTACTCTTTCCAAAAGATTTATATCATAAAGTTATTTATATTCTAAAGGCTCATGTTCCAGAATGTTCAAATCTTAAAATGTGCTTCTTTCCAAAATCCAGTAATACTGTTTTGTAGCACAGATTTTTCCATTTCTGAAAATGTATACTTTCACTTAAATAACATGTTAATCTGTTAATTATTCCAACTAGAAAATTTAACGTTCTGTAAACTTTTCAGTGACCTTTAAAAATCCCTGTGCACATTAAATTGCTCTCCCATAAAACTGTACCGATAATTTTGCTATTTTGTAATTATACATCTAGTAGTTAAACAAACTTACTTCATCACCTATTGTATGTTTGTTCGTTTAAATTTTCTTGAATTTTATGTTAACATCTCAATTGGAATAACTTCGCGTTTTACTAATTTGTAATTTTCTGTAATATTCTTGTCTATAAATAGTTGTGGCACTCAATGCTACAAGCAATCGGAGGCTAGCATTAGTTACATAAACTTCATGTAGTCAGTATTAAGTCTGCAGATGATACTCTGTCAATAAAGGCACAATGTTATTAGTCAGTCAGTGGTGGGCAAACATTCAATCAGTTCAAATACTGTGATCTTAGTTCGTGTCCACTAATCAAACAGTACAGTTATTGTGTCATTCAATCTGTGTTTAGCCAGCGTAATTTAAACATACAAAGTCAATTATCTGAGTAGCCACATGAAAAACTGTGTTAAACCACTTTTTAACTGTGTGAAGTGATGACCTGTGGTATATTAAGTGTTGAAATTACTAAATATAAGCTGATCATAGTCAGCTTAAAGCAATAAATGCAACAATTGTATTTGACTGTGTTGTGATAATAAATCATTATTTATTTTGAACAGACATGTTAATTAGCTAATGAAGATTTTAGAGGGTGAATTTCCCTGAGACTAAAGAGGCACATTATCAGGTTGATAACTTTACAGAGCTTTAGTACAGTGTCCTTTGGACACAAGTAATCCCCCATTCTCTCTCTCTCTCTCTCTCTCTCTCTCTCTCTCTCTCTCACACACACACACACACACACACACACACACACCTTCCTGCTTTTCTGTCAGTCAGCTCCTCTTACATACCCTGCATACCTGTTCTCTGACCTATTAGGTCAGAGCGTGGGCACTTAGGTAGCATCAGTACTCAAGTTTTACACCTCGCCAAACTAATCTTAGTCATTGCCAGACAATCAACCCATTCACCTAATATGTAACTAATTGTTCACTGTTTCCTAGATTTATGCTACATCTTTGTACTCCTAGTTGTCCCATAACACGATCATCCATACTATCATTTTCTTCTTATCCTCTTTATTATTTGGAGCTGCATAGTTGCACAGCACTTGCTTGATTCAGAATCATCTAACAGAACTATTTAGTCTATTCTGTTAATTGTAAATATGATTCATATTAAAGCAGCAGTATTTTTAGTACGTCTTAAATATTCACTTCAGGTCTTTTATTTATGATGGACACACTTACGCACTATATCATTGATTTTTTGGGTTATATAACCCCATCTTCAGATGGCCATAAGGATTTCTGAGGATGGAAGTACATAATTTCAAAAATCAAACACCTAATGCAGATATAAATATCGCGAATGAAGACTGCTGAATGGAATAAACTTAATACAGCTGAATGCCTAAAAGATACTTCTTAGAAGCTCAAGCAGTTACCAGTCACTAAATAATTCTGTATTAATTTTGGAATGGAATGGTTTGATTCTCTCCAGTGTAATCAAGTATAGTCTCATACCCATTATTAGTAATGCATTAACTATTGTCCCACACAGCCATGCCTACTTGAAATCAGTTTTAGAGATAAATTAGTCTTAATGTTGAAGCAGTACTGGTAAAACCATTCATGCTATCATTCACAGGAGCTATCTTCCTAGGGACACCTTAACAATTCACTAGGTAGAATAGAGTACTACATGAATAAGATTCAAATTATGTTATTGGGAAAGAAATTCTGAATTCGCAAAACAGTCAGTGAAGATGTTGGGCATCCCTCTCTTTTTTTATCTTCATCAGTGCTTTATAATGCCTAGGCCAGTCAGTGGCTTAATGTAGTATTTTTGTGACAAGTTAATTGGATAATCACAGACTTTTTGTATTTAATGAAGTGTTACTAAATTGAAAGTGATATATTCTCTGTGCAAGTATGTATGTGAGCACTACATTCAATTTGCTGTACATTCATGTCTGTGGGTGTAACACTGACAGTCAATATCAAGTACTGTAACTAATTTCCATGAAATATGATGATGGCTGTATATTGTTTACACCTGTGTACCGCTTTAGAATTCTTGCTAAGTTGTCGTATATCCATAATTTTCTGTAAACAATGAAATATATAGCAGAAAAAATATGGTAATTTACCATATGGTGGAAACTAGCCAATAAATTGCAAGATACAGCTTCAGTAAAAATAATTTTCTTGCCTTGTTTAATCTTTAATTGCATCCCAGATTCTTGAAATGGGGCAGTTGATTTTTAAATATAATTCTACATACTTTTTCCTGTTACATCATCCAGTCTCGTGGAAAAAAAACAGCTTAGCACTGTCACCTTGATACCTGCCTCTTTAGTAGAGATTGCTAATGCATGTTTGTGCAGAAGTGTTGGATATCGAGGTAGCAGGTTCAAATCCTGACAATGAAAAAATGCCCTGTAGAGCTTGGCCAGCAAAATGAGAAGAAGTGATAGTAAAATTCCTGTTACATCTCTGCAGTTTCCCATAGAGTGTGAACATGTGACAGTGTTGACAGTAATTCATCCATCCATTGGGGACAGTAAACTGGATGGTCTGCTGGGTGCTTGTTGAGATGATTAGGATATGTGGTGGCACCACATTTTACCATCTCCATTTTCGCATCGTCATCATTGGAAGCAACAAACATGACACACTACATTTCAGTTCAGTACAGTACAGCACAGCATACTACACTACACAAGACAAGTACTTGGCACGAGCACATGCATGAAATATTTAAATTTAAGTTACGTTACCCACACGCCGCATAAATGGTATCAACTATCAAGCCTTACACCAAGTATACTACTCAAGTAATTATATAAACATTGTAATTGTAACATATTATTGTGTGTCATTGCATTATTTAGATTACAAACTTTTATAATACTAGTAACAAAAATTTATAGTGTTGCTAATATATGGTAATATTTAATGGTTATTCTACTTTAAAATTTTTGCATTTCAGACGCTGAAGGACAACTGCAACCCTGTTTATGATGAAACATTTGAATACCTTATCTCTCAGGCTGACATGCGAAATAGGCAACTAGAGGTTTCTGTTGTTACTCGAAAAGGATTCTTGCAACAGAGTCCTACCATGGGCCAGGTAAATACATTCTGCAGTATTTTTACACTTTTCAAAAACACAGTTGTGCTCCTACAGTTGGCATTATTATTTGTTCCTTGGTATTAGATTACTTATAAGTGTGAAGGGAAGTATCTTTGTGATCAGATTCACTTCGTACCAACAGCTGCCAAGAAACAGATGTGAAAAACATTGGATGAATCTATTGTATCTTTTCAGTATGGGATACACACTTTTCTGTACCATTGCTAGTATGTGTTTTTCAGTGTTGCACCTCATTGATGATATAGCCCACCATGATTTCCTCTCCTGTGCCAACCTCTTCTTCTTGTAGTAGCACTTGCGCCCTACATCCCCAGGTATTAGTAGGTATATTCCAATTTGTTTCCCCCCCCATAGTTTTTACCCTCTGCACGTCTTGTATTTGCTTGGCGCCGGCAGCACTAATTCGGATTACTTGGCTTGTCGTCGGCCGTTCCTGACATTATCAGGAGATTAAGTTCTCAACCCCCTTCCCCCTACTTCCATGAAATGTAAAAGATATACATATTTAAATAAATACAAAATTTGTTTGTTTCATATGTTTGTTTATTTGCATTGTCTTTGGTACTTAGTATTTCTCTTTCATATAATATGCAGAAAAACAGTCTCCAAGATGTTACACAACTCCACAAGACTTACACATTAAGTTTGTTGTTGTTCTTTTTTGTTTTTGGAACATACAAGGCAGTTTCTCCGTTTTTGTTTATTCTTTTCGGAAATAAGTATTAGTTGGTGTTGGTTTATGTGACCGGGAAGTCTGTCAACCAGAACGTGATGAGACATACGTGATGTAGTGGCAACCTCCAAGTTTTTCTCAGAAGCAGGTACATGGTCTTTTATCCACGAAGCAGATACTTTCAATAAAAAATCGTGAAATTAGAGGCTCTTGTGTTCTGTATTGAAATATTGACATGTACGGAATGCATTAAATAATGTGCAATAACAAAGTTATATGCAATTTTTTTTTGACCATTTTATCGTTTTTCTGTATATAGGGTAATAACTCAAATATTGGTCTGCCCAATCCAATCCATTCATGTATTTGTTGTAGTCTAATTCACTTTCAGGTTTTTTTATTGTGTAATTGGTTTTTCTACATTTTCCGTGAGTGCCAGTCAAAGTGGGATTATGTATTGTAGAGATCATTCATATCATTTGAATTTTCGAAGCTCTCCATATCTGTGCGAATATGTCACCTTTCCGTTAATGACAAGCTTGAAACACATTGACTCTTGCGCACTTTAATTCTTCCGGAAATCCTCTGTTTTGCCATATCGTTTCACAAACTCGAATTTTATTTTCAAGTAACTTCGTGCAAGTTCTGCACTGCAATAATAATTATCCATGTAGAGGTTATGCCACTTTCCATAAGAAGGTGTCAATAGTTCCATCACTGTTTTTGCTAAAGGCTCTCCAGCGCCGGAATATATCTTGAATGAGGAAATGTATCCCTTACTCAAATCACATAGCATCCAAAAGATTATGCCACATTTCGTAATTTTCAATGGATTGCAAACTTTAAAATTTAACTGTCCATGCCGCGGTATCATTCCTTCATCAGTTGAGATGTTTTGACTTAGATTAAAAGTTTCTTTAAACTTTTTGGAAAGTAATCAATTATGAATTGCATTTTGTAAAGCCAGTCGGCATTATCCAGTTTATTGTTGTTGTTGGAAATATGTGAAAATGATAATATTTGTCTGAATTGGTTGCGGGACACCATTTTGCGAAATATTGGTGTGTCTATCAATGGATTCTTTGACCAATAATCATCGATCCTTGCTTTTTTATAATTCCCATAAGGATAGCAATCTGAAACCATTTTCTAAGTTTGGGTCCTGTGACATTGACAAATTTGGCATTATTTTTATCCAGTTTCCTTCTATTGCAATTTGGACTGTAGTACTCATTGGTTTCATTGCTAATATATACAAATAGATCATTCCCAATATATAATTCTACAATATGCTCGACACTCTGTGTGTCTTTGGGAAATATGTTTGGATCCGGAGATCATTCAAATTTATTATTGGTCCTCAGTCAATCAAAGTCTGACCACTGTGCACTGTCTTCTTCGTCTGATTCATCCGAATCATTGGCAACCGTAGCATTCACCGATTCTTCTTGGGTGTGTTTCACTATCTTCCAATGATTCTGCTTCACTTTAATTTTTTTGTATATCCAGTGTCTTATTCTCAATTGAGCAAGTCATCCAGAATGTCAGACAAAAGTCCGCATATTCATCGTAAATAATCGTATTGTCTGCTACGATGAAGGGGCACAAGTACTTATATAAACAAAACAACATGTTGACGTGTGTAACTTATTGTTACCTAAACAAAACACCAACAGAATGCAAAAGATACTGAGTGATCTATGCACACGACACCACTGCGGTGTCGCCAGACGTTGACCACTATTTCGCGCATGACACCACTGTGGTGTCGCCGGACGGCATAGAGTTAATGTCCACATATTCCTTTCCTCAATGATTTTGCAGAGCACCACCTTATTTACTATCAGTCCACCCACAGCCTTCTATAGCATCACATCTCAAATGCTTCAGTTCTCTTCTTTTCCAGATTTCCCATGGCAGTGAGTCACTTCCACATAACGCTGTGCACCAAACATACAGTCTCAGAAATTTCTTCCCAAAGTTGAGACCTGTGTTTGACACTAGTAGACGTAAAGAAATGAATGTCCTCTCTGCCTCAGCTAGTCTGCTTGCTTTGTCTATCGTGTACAATTTTGCTTCCACTGTAGCAGACTCCTTCACTTTGTCTATTCCGTGGTCCCCAATTTTTATATCAAGTTTATTGCTAATCTCATTTCTGCTACTCCTCCATACACTTATCTTGCTTTGGTCTGCTCTCAGTTCATATTCTGTGCTCATTAGACTGCTCAGTCCATTCAACTGGTCTTGTAATTCTTCATCATTTCCACTGAGGGTAGTAGTGTCATTCTTATCACTGACATGCTTTCACTCTGTATCCAGTCCTGAAACTTACTTTTCTTTCTGTCATCACTTCTTAAATCTACAGATTGAACAGCAGGATAAAAAGCATGTGTCCCTGTCTTACACCTTTTGTGATCCAAGAACTTTGCTCATAGTTGTCCATGCTTACTGCACCCTCTTGGTTGTTGTACATTTTGTATATAATCCAACTTCCCTATAGATTATAGCAATCTTTCTGAGATTTCAAACATATTGCACAATTTTACTTTTTTCACTGCTTTTTCTAGATCCACATCTCCTAGGAATATTTCTTGATTTTCCTTAAGTCTTGCCATCATTATCAAGTTTAGTATCAGCATTGCCTATCTTTACCTTTCCTAAAGCTACACTGACCATTGTCTAATATATGCTCAATTTTCTTTTTGATTATTTTGTATACTGTTCTTGGCAGAACTGTTGTGAACGTTCTCATGTTTATCTGCCTTTGCTGTTTACAGAATTATTACTTTTTCAACTGTCTGATGGTATGTCCCCAGTCTCATAGATTATACACAGCAGCTTGAATAATCATTTGGTTACTACTTCCCTCCAACAATTTTAAAAATTCCAAAGAAATGTTTCCCATCCCTTCCACATTATTTGATTGCACATTTTCCAAGACTCTGACTCTAATGCTGTATTCCTAATGAATCCCCAAATAACTGCCACCCATTTCTTTTTCTACATCGTCAGCAGATAGTTTGTCCCACTTGTAGAGGCCTTCAGCATATTATTTTTCATCCCTCTGCATTCTCCTTTGTATTTAACAGTGGAGTTCTTTTTGGAATCTTATGCTTATTGCCTTTAATTTCACCGAAGATCGTTTTGACTTTTGTATATGCTGAATCTATCTTTTCCATTGACCATTTCTGTGTTGATCTCCTCACATTTTTGCTGCACTTACCTATTGATTTCATTCTCAAGTAACTTACATTGTTACTTTCGTATATTTTCCTGAACAGTTTTTAATTTCTTTCTTCTATCAAAAATTGAAGTATTTCTTCTGTTATGCAAGGTTTCTTCACAATTAACTTCCTTGTACTTACATTTGTCTGTCCAATTTATGTGATTGCCCTTGATAGAGATGTCCACTCCTCTTCAACTGAACTGCCTGCTGCGGCACTCATTATCACAGTATTTACAACCACAGATAACTTCAGACATGCATTTTCAATCTCAATAATTCAGTGTCTTGCTTCTTTAGACTTTTGTTCTCCATGGTGATTCTCTTCAATTCCAGTCTACTCTTTATCTTTAATAAATTGTGATCTGAATCTATATCTGCTGTCGGGTACACATTACAATCCTGTGTATGATTTTGAAATCTCTGTCTCATTGTGATGTAATCCAGCTGGTATCTTCCCATATCTCCATGCTTTCCCCAAGTATACTTCCTCCTCCTGTAATTCTTGAACAGTATATTGCTATTAACTATCCAAAATTTATTACAGAGCACAGACTCTCTCTCACCTGTCTCTTTCTTATTACCTAGTCTGTATTCTCCTGTAACAAAATAGCAACAGTTGGTATTTTCTGCAACCTAACTAAGGCATTTGATTGCACGAATCACAGGGTTCGCCTAGATAAATTGAAGTTTTGTGGAGTGGATGGTATATCCAACAATGGATAGTGTCAAATGTAACCAAAAGAAGGCAGAAAGCAGAAAGTTCTACTTAGTATTTGAAAGTGTGTAGTTCGGGGACACTATTCTGATTTGGGGGAGGGGGGGGGGGGGGGGTATAACATATGGACTTCTACAAGGCTCATTCAGAAGAAATGGTAAACAATGTTCTTAAAAGTACGACTGTTTTTTTTTTTTTCAAATGATCTCACCCTCAGTTTTAAAAATACACAACATATTCAGTTCTGCACCTGTAGGGGTACTACACCAATGATAAGTGTAATGCATAGTGATTAAGTAATAAATGGGATGGAAACTTGAAAATTGTTAGGTTTCCATATTGATGAGAATTTGAACTGGTAAAGGCATGTTTTGATAATCCTGAAACAACTTAGTTCACCCGCAGTCGTACTTAAATTCATTGCAAATCTTGGGGACAGACAAATCAGTAAGCTGACATATTTTGCATAGTTTCATTCGGTAATGTCAAATAGAATAATGTTCTGGGGTAACTCACCTTTAAGAAGGAAAGTCGGTCTTCATCGCTCAAAAATGTGCTGTAAGAATGGTATGTGGTGCTCACCCACAATCATCTTGTAGACATATTTTTAAGAAGTTGGCCATCCTGACTACTTCTTAACAATATAATTATTCCCTCATGAAGTTTGTTGTAATTAATCATCTGCAGTTTTTAAGGAAGAATGATGTACATTACTACAATACCAGAAGAAAAAACTAACATTCATTACGCACATTAAGACTGTCTTTAGCACAAAAAGTGGTACACAATGCTGCAACCAAGAGTTTTGATCGCCAACCAGTGATGTAAAGTATCAGACAGACAGCAAAGCAATATTTGAAAATAAACTGAAAAAGTTTCTCCTTGACAACTCCATCTGTTCTGTAGAAGAATTTGTATTATTTTAATGTGTAAAAGGTGGTATGGATATAAAATCACTCATTCCACATCATATGATTTATCTTCGAAATGATACATGAAACTAACTTGACACAGTCTTCTCTTCTTTCATACAAATTTGATGAAGATTTATAAGCTGTCTGCTCTTCCAGTTTTAGCTGCACCCAAACATGTCCATACGGTACTTCTTTCTTTAAAAAAACTAACCTCACCTACCAGAAGGTGTATGACCATTGTTTTCAACAATGAAAATGAAGTTGTTCATATTTAGTGCTTTGAACAGGGATAAAACAATAACTGGGAAATAAAATGCAAGTCTTTTGGACCAACTGGAGGTAAACAAGAAAGTGAGAAAAGGCCTGGATGAAAACAAGAAAGTGAGGAAAGGCCTAGAATGCAAAACAATGCAGCTGCCAAGAATGGTACTTTGATGATGGAGGAATTGAAGGATTTGAAGCATAAATTATACTCTGTTCACAAGATTTAACTTCATAACTTTCACATATTCCCACATGTATAGAAAGTTGTGACTTGAAAATATTTTGAATTCAGTGAAATGTTATGGGAGTCATAGACACACATTTTTTCAGACCTTTTAAAATTACATTTCAGAGATGGATTGAACTTGCTGAAAGACTATGGAGAAATTGTATTGACTTTAAAATAAAACCTCTCACTAGTAGCATGAAAATTTTCTCTTTATGTTGACGGTCTTTCAGGAAACTTGGAGGAAATACCATCACAGAAATTCTGGTATTTAATTACAGTTATTATTGCAGGTTAAGAGAAGTAGTTTTGAAAGATTATGTTAATATGTGAAAACAAACAAATGGTGCATTAGGCAATGTATAAAACCTACAAACTCATTACAACATAATCAAATGACAGAGTACTGTGACTATTCAAACATATATGTGTATAATAATGTTGAAAGCTGAATGGTTGAAATGCCAGACTGTGGCAATTATCTCATGGAAAAACTGGCCACTGTGCCAAACTTCCTGAAATAAAACACAGTATTAGTGTCTAGTAAAGGATAAGAACTCCCATTTGAAAGATGAGCCCAGTCCTCCCCCCTCCCTCCCTCCCTCCCTCCCTACCTCCCTCCCCTTTCCCTTCTCATTTTAGCTGCTCGTAAGGTGACTGTTATGCACGTTTTAAAATTTAGGACTTCTTCAGTCATTTTCACATATCAAAAGATCCCCAAAATGCAGTTCATCTCCCAGCATCTTTCATCTGTCCTTAAACTGAGAAATTCAGTGGTGTGCTATGGATTTCTTTAGTGCACTCACACCATAATCTTGGTTCAGTGCTGATAGCTTATCTAAAGCTGAATTTTCTGGGTTTTTTCCCCATAACTTTAATGTTAACATGTTTTGCATCTGAGAGTACAAGCCAGTATATTGTGTCTCTAACTCAGAGTAATTAAAATAATATTGCATCCTAAAACCAATGCAGACTTCTTGGCACTTACCAGTAGGAAAACACTTCATTCTGAAACAGCTTGTGTTTATTTTGATTGCTACCTACTACATTATAATTGCAAGAACTTATTAGTGCCAGGCATATTGGACCACACTGTGGAAAGAATTACAGGAAAGGTTAAGATTTGAGGTTGGCTGTCATCCCACAGTTTATTTCTCAATAGCTATGTACTGACACTCAAGCAGTATAGATATTTCAGTGTGAGTCATCCCCAGTAACATATCATTGGTGTTATTTAAATTTTGTAGGTTTCTTTCCAGATATCTGAATATCTTTGTGACAATAATAGGAATAAGACCTTAAGAAAATTCACACAGCTTTTAAAAATTTTGTGAAGACATTGGCTATGTACCAGGCCACATGAGCTGTAAAAAGCACTATTACTGGTTACCTCTAGTGGCCATCATAATTTAGCAACAGTTGTGTTACAAGCTAGACAGGCAACATGCTACTCATATCAGAGTTAATTCCCAGATACATCTTGAGAGTATCATTTATTTCAATTGCAGGAATTATTTAAAATTTGTGTACAATATTATCTAAGCAGTTTTTGAAAAAGGAGAAGCACTGTATGTTCACATTTTGTATTCTTCAGTACACAGTCCATATTATTAAACAAAAATGAACTGTTACAGGTTGTGCTGGATCTGAAGAATATGGATCTAAATGAGGCAAAGACAATGTGGCTTGACTTGTGTCCAGAAACTTCCAGGGAAGCATAAATTCCCTTTTCATCTATGGCCTTTCACTTAAACACTTAATATCGCAGAGATAACCACTGTCAGATTCTAGGAAAATTATGTCAATGAAGGTGTAATCTGCCATAAGCCATGAAAAAGTGAAAGAAAATGGATCTGTAATTCTCAAATGGAGTCTTTAAAGTTTTTTCAAGTTATGCTGTGCAAACACAAACTTGCAGAAGCAGCATTTTATGTGTAATTATAGGTATTTCTTCAAACAAAAAAATATTTGTGCATTTCTTTTTTACTAATCAAGTACTTAGTAATAGACAAAGCTTTTATAAAAAAAATACAGTGTGTATTGTGCAATAATATAAAAGTTAAATAGTTTAGGAAATGAAGTGTTGCTCTTTGTGTTTCTATGTGTGTAATTTATTGTGTTGTAATCAAAATGACAAAAGCATGACTTACATGAAATGTATGAGCACAGCAAGGATTAATTCAAAGTAATTGGCACTCTGTTATGAAATGTGATTGTTAAGAAGTTATTGCTGTTATGTTTTGTGTTATCCTAATGTTTAAATATATTTATTCATACAGTACTGCATTGACCTTTTATTTTTTAGCCATATAATTTCCTGTATGAATGTATTATGGTACTTCATTTTTCACATTAATACTGTGAAATGAATGTTTTTCCATCCACCTTCCCCCCATCATATCACTTTTAATCAAGAAATACATGACAAAATGATAGCGGCACTGTTATTGTTTTCTACAGGAATATTGGCATACTGCACCAGGTAATGTTGTCCAGTTGCAAGAAATTCATAGCAGCAATTGTAGCAGTCACTTTGATTATGGAAAGGATAACCAGCACAGCAACCAACAATGTAATTTTGAGAGCTAATAAGCGCAACAAAATTATAGCTCTTGCTCTTGCAAAGAAAAATACTGGAACAAGTACTGAACCATCTGCTTTTGAGTTCAATGTCCTCAAAAGGAATATTCACTGTGGTTCTTTTGAGATCCCATTGAGCCATGAAAAAAATTCCAGTTGTATAAAGATGTGTGTCAGACCTTTCAGTCAGTTCTTACAGTTAGAAAAACTTCCAAGAATAGGCATAGATACAATGATGAAATAGCACAAAATTAACTACATTTCTACACTACTACATAATATTTCAGTTCACGAGATCACATACTGTATTCGTGGCATAAGTGTCAAGTTTGGTAGAAAAGGCTTTAGTGATGACTATATCTGAGTAATTGTTGCTGGTTAATTGGAGAACAATAAAATAAAATAAGTAATTAAAATGCAAGAGCACGCACAGGCTCTGAGCTATGGGAGAGCAAGGTTAACTCACGTTATTTTCTCAGTGAATGATGAAATAGTTTATTAATTTCACAAAAATGACTCTGGGTACACTTGCTACTAGTAAATATCCATTGCATGTTATGGTTTTCTTCAAACTGATACTTAATTCATACATCTTTGCTTGTTAGGGTTTTCATGACTTCTGCTTGCTTCAGAAATTTTTGAAATCAATACATAATTATTTGTAATCATAAGAAGTCATTTTATTGACATGGTGAACCATGTAGTCATGCATAGGCACCCGTAAAGTGCAGTATGATAGATACTCTCGTTTAGCGCATGGTTGTCCATACCTGTAATAGTACTTCTCTAGTGATTTTCGTAAATGTCCAGTGTGCAGTTATTTTAGGTATTAGTATCTGTGCAGGCAGTTTTTATGTTAAGTGTAGGCTAGTTAGTGCAAGTATTTATTTGTAGTATACAAGCTGTATGGGGGGCCAATACTTCCGTAACCATTTCTCTACACATTGGTCACAAAATTATGAATAGTTTCTTAGGAGTGTGTTGGTACTACTATGGCGTGTCACAGATTTGCGACTTGTCATGGCATCGATTCTATAAGTCCATGGCATGGTAATATAAGTAGATGACATAAGTATCCAAGCAATTTCTGTAGATTATTAGGATATTGGGCAGATACACTGAAGGATTTATGTGAAACTTTTGGACAGACAATTTGGCATTATCTTGTTTAAATCTGAAGCTGTTTTCCATAAAGATGTTTTAAGTGAGATGAGGTTTCCCTCCCTCTTAGTATTTTAATTGGTACTCGTGCTGCATTTTCTTCTTTCCCACTTGTTGTTACTCAGTCACAGACATTCTATGTGCAGGCCACTACCACTGGCTGTTTCAGCAGCCCACACTAGAACTGCCTCCAGCTCTAGTAAATTGTGTACACAGTGTTGAGGAGATAGGTTAAAGAAAGACAAGCTTCCATTTATGAGATTTGTAGCTTTAGACAGTGTTGACTGGAATATACACTTCACAATTCTGAAGGTAGGTGGGATAAAATAAAGGGAGAGAGAAGTTCTTTACAACTTGAACAGAAACCAGGCTGCAGTTTTAAGAGTTGAAGGATATGAAAGGGAAACAGTCCTTGAGAAGGCAGTGAGACAGGATGATAGCCTATCTTTCATGTTATTCAATCTGTACATTGAGCAAGCAGTAAAGGAAACCAAGGAGAAATTAGGAAAGGGAATTAAAATTCAAGGAGAATGAATTAAAAATTTGAGGTTTGCTGATGACATTGTAATTTCGTCAGAGATGGCAAAGGACCTGGAAGAGCAGCTGAATAGTATAGTGTCAGGAAAACAGATTATTAGATGAACACCAACAAAACTAAAGACTAACAAAACTAAAACTACAGTAATGGAATATATTCAGATTAAATCATGTGATGCTGAGGAAATGAGGTTAGTAAATGGTGCACTAAAAGTAGAAGATGGTTTTTGCTATTTGGGCTGCAAAATAACTGCTGATAGCCACAGTAAAGGGGATATATGATGCCAGCTAGTCATGCAATTAAAACAGGTGCGAGGGACAGTAATTCATGAGAGACCCTTCTGAATATCTATTCTGAAAATTACATCAAGCAATTGGATTTATCCTAGATTTCTAGGGACAAGTAGGTGCTGGCTGGAACTCTGCTTGTCATTTGGAGGCCTCTATAGACTGCATTTGAGGCTGTTTGCTTGTAGACAGTATGTGACTGCATTGCCTTTCGCATTCAATTCACAATCAGCAAGTGTGAAATCATTGGTTTCTTAATGTGTATGACCTCATACCAATTGGAGAAAGCAACTAGCACTGTATATCTCCATCTAAGTTACTGTTAATTTTGAAATTTTCTTATTTTTCTGGCAAACCTTCATGATTCGGTCATTACACTGAAAATTCAAATGCAGTTGAGTATTGCCAGAAAAAAAATGCTGAATTCATAGATGTGTTTTATTTTCCTGAAACAAGTGCTCACTTGTTCTCCATAAAAGCAGCTGCATGAAAAGGGTTTTGCATGAGCCTTGATAACGAAAGTGTCAAAATTGAAGACAAAGTGACAGGGGAAACAATGATAACAATCATGTCAGCCATAGTTCATGTTCTTGACATTTGGTCATCAAGACATGGAAAGTTTCTTGAAATAGATGAACATCAGTGTGGATGGGTACAAAGAATAATTCTGAAATGGATGTGCAGTGGTAAAAATGCATTGACTGCCATTTGGGAATGAATGAATGATGGATGGTTGCCGATGAACAAATCCATGTTGATGTAAATGGACCTATGTCCATAGAGTCTCTCGGAAAAGATCTCTACCATTTATCCGTATCTACATCTTACTCTACAAGCCACCTCACAGTGTGTGGTGGAGGGTACTTCTGGTACCACTAACAGATCCCTTCTTCCATGTTCCACTCATGAATGGCCCATGGAAAGAATGATTGTAGACAATCCTCTGTGTTATCTCTAATGTCTCGAATTTTCTGGTCATGGTCATTTCACAAAATGTATGTGGGAAGAAGTAATATTTTGTCCAACTCTTCCTGGAAAATGCTCTCTTGAAATTTCAATGGTAAATCTATAGTTGATGCACAACACTTCTCTTGTAACATCTGCCACTGGAGTTCGTTGAGAATCTCTGCAATGCTCTTGCGGTGACTAAACGATCACATGATGAAACATCCCACTTTTCCTTGGATCTTGTCTCTCTCTCTCTCTCTCTCTCTCTCTCTCTCTCTCTCTCTCTTCTATCAGCTGTACCTGGTAAGGATCCCATGTCGATAAACAGTACTCAAGAGTCAGTTGAACAAGCACCTTGTAAGTCACTTCCTTCATAAATGAGCTTCCTATGAATTTCAGTGTGGCACCTGCTTTTATCACTACTACTACTACTACTACTACTACTACTACTACTACTTCCGCCCCTCCCCCCCTCCCCCCTCCACCACTTAAGGTCGCTGTGGATAGTTACTTGTAGGTATTTTACTATAAATACTTTTTCCAGAAATCTGTCATCAATAGTGTAGTTGTACAACAATGGGTTTCTTTTCCTAGGTATGCATAATATCTTACAGTTATTAAGTCCAAGGTCAGCTGCCAAAGCCTCCACCTCCAATCGTAAATGTGGTTTGGCACTTGGTAAGCTCTCTTTTTTTATTTTCGATAGCAGTGCGGGATGTTGTCAAATGCCTTCCTGGAGTGAAGGAACATGGCATCAACATTGATACCATTGTCTACAGCACTACAGATATCATGGAGGAATAGAGCAAACTGAGTTTCGCAAGATCTCTGTTTGAGGAAACCATCTTGATTTTTAGAGAGGAGATTTTCATTCTCCAAAAAATTATAATTCTTGAACATACAACATGTTCCATAATGTTTTAAAGACAGATTTAGCAAGTTTTGTAAAATTGTCTTCCTGAAGTAGGACAGTAAAGTTGGCACCATCCCATAACAGTTCTCGAATAAAGCTAAGACAAATGGTTGTGTTATCAAACAGTTCAGGTGTCAAAGAGGAAACAGAGTTTCATAACAATAAAGTCTCCGAATTGCTGGTAAACAGGGGCATAGAGCCTTACATTACCCCACCCTGCATACCACAGCAAAATGGTGTTGCAGGAAGAGAAAACTGCACTAGTGTGGAGTGTGCTCATTCTGTGTGGAATCCTAGTAAATTGCCAAAAGAAGTGTGGCCAGAAGCATTCAATACTGTTACATGCCTTTTGAATTGCACTGGGAAGTCCTGTATTGAAAACAAACTTCCTCATGAACTGTGGTGTGGATAACAAGTAGGCAACTTGAAACAGAATGTTACATGGCAAGTGAACAAGAATTTTCATTCAAAATGTAACATCAAAGCTGTGCCTGGACATCTGGTTGGGTACATAAATGCAGAGATGTCGTTAGGATCTGGATTCTACATCTACATCTACATCTACATCCATACTCCGCAAGCCACCTGACGGTGTGTGGCGGAGGGTACATTCAGTACCTCTATCGGTTCTCCCTTCTGTTCCAGTCTCGTATTGTTCGTGGAAAGAAGGATTGTCGGTATGCCTCTGTGTGGGCTCTAATCTCTCTGATTTTATCCTCATGGTCTCTTCGCGAGATATACGTAGGAGGGAGCAATATACTGCTTGACTCTTCGGTGAAGGTATGTTCTCGAAACTTTGACAAAAGCCCGTACCGAGCTACTGAGCGTCTCTCCTGCAGAGTCTTCCACTGGAGTTTATCTATCATCTCTGTAACGCTTTCGCGATTACTAAATGATCCTGTAACGAAGCGCGCTGCTCTCCGTTGGATCTTCTCTATGTCTTGTATCAACCCTATCTGGTACGGATCCCACACTGCTGAGCAGTATTCAAGCAGTGGGCGAACAAGCGTACTGTAACCTACTTCCTTTGTTTTCGGATTGCATTTCCTTAGGATTCTTCCAATGAATCTCAGTCTGGCATCTGCTTTACTGACAATCAACATTATATGATCATTCCATTTTAAATCACTCCTAATGCGTACTCCCAGATAATTTATGGTATTAACTGCTTCCAGTTGCTGACCTGCTATTTTGTAGCTAAATGATAAAGGATCTATCTTTCTGTGTATTCGCAGCACATTACACTTGTCTACATTGAGATTCAGTTGCCATTCCCTGCACCATGCGTCAATTCGCTGCAGATCCTCCTGCATTTCAGTACAATTTTCCATTGTTACAACCTCTCGATACACCACAGCATCATCTGCAAAAAGCCTTAGTGAACTTCCGATGTCATCCACCAGGTCATTTATGTATATTGCGAACAGCAACGGTCCTATGACACTCCCCTGCGGCACACCTGAAATTACTCTTACTTCGGAAGACTTCTCTCCATTGAGAATAACATGCTGCGTCCTGTTATCTAGGAACTCCTCAATCCAATCACACAATTGGTCTGATAGTCCATATGCTCTTACTTTGTTCAATAAACGACTGTGGGGAACTGTATCGAACGCCTTGCGGAAGTCAAGAAACACGGCATCTACCTGTGAACCCGTGTCTATGGCCCTCTGAGTCTCGTGGACGAATAGCGCGAGCTGGGTTTCACATGACCGTCTTTTTCGAAACCCATGCTGATTCCTACAGAGTAGATTTCTAGTCTCCAGAAAAGTCATTATACTCGAACACAATACGTGTTCCAAAATTCTACAACTGATCGACGTTAGAGATATAGGTCTATAGTTCTGCACATCTGTTCGACGTCCCTTCTTGAAAACGGGGATGACCTGTGCCCTTTTCCAATCCTTTGGAACGCTACGCTCTTCTAGAGACCTACGGTACACCGCTGCAAGAAGGGGGGCAAGTTCCTTCGCGTACTCTGTGTAAAATTGAACTGGTATCCCATCAGGTCCAGAGGCCTTTCCTCTTTTGAGCGATTTTAATTGTTTCTCTATCCCTCTGTCGTCTATTTCGATATCTACCATTTTGTCATCTGTGCGACAATCTAGAGAAGGAACTACAGTGCAATCTTCCTCTGTGAAACAACTTTGGAAAAAGACATTTAGTATCTCGGCCTTTAGTCTGTCATCCTCTGTTTCAGTACCATTTTGGTCACAGAGTGTCTGGACATTTTGTTTTGATCCACCTACCACTTTGACATAAGACCAAAATTTCTTAGGATTTTCTGCCAAGTCAGTACATAGAATTTTACTTTTGAATTCATTGAACGCCTCTCGCATAGCTCTCTTCACACTACATTTCGCTTCGCGTAATTTTTGTTTGTCTGCAAGGCTTTGGCTATGTTTATGTTTGCTGTGAAGTTCCCTTTGCTTCCGCAGCAGTTTTCTAACTCGGTTGTTGAACCACGGTGGCTCTTTTCCATCTCTTACGATCTTGCTTGGCACATACTCATCTAACGCATATTGTACGATGGTTTTGAACTTTGTCCACTGATCCTCAACACTATCAGTACTTGAGACAAAACTTTTGTGTTGAGCCAACAGGTACTCTGAAATCTGCTTTTTGTCACTTTTTCTAAACAGAAAAATCTTCCTACCCTTTTTAATATTCCTATTTATGGCTGAAATCATCGATGCCGTAACCGCTTTATGATCACTGATTCCCTGTTCTGCGTTAACTTTTTCAAATAGTTCGGGTTTGTTTGTCACCAGAAGGTCTAATATGTTATCGCCACGAGTCGGTTCTCTGTTTAACTGCTCAAGGTAGTTTTCAGATAAAGCACTTAAAAAAATTTCACTGGATTCTTTGTCCCTGCCACCCGTTATGAACGTTTGAGTCTCCCAGTCTATATCGGGCAAATTAAAATCTCCACCCAGAACTATAACATGGTGGGGAAATCTACTCGAAATATTTTCCAAATTATCCTTCAGGTGCTCAGCCACAACAGCTGCTGAGCCAGGGGGCCTATAGAGACATCCAATTACCATGTCTGAGCCTGCTTTAACCGCGACCTTCACCCAAATCATTTCACATTTCGGATCTCCGTCAATTTCCTTCGATACTATTGCACTTCTTATCGCTATAAACACGCCTCCCCCTTCACTGTTCAGCCTGTCTCTGCGGTATACATTCCAATCTGAGTTTAGGATTTCGTTACTGTTTACGTCTGGTTTCAGCCAACTTTCTGTCCCTAGTACTATATGGGCGTTGTGATCGTTTATTAATGAGAGCAGTTCTGGGACCTTTCTATAGACGCTCCTGCAGTTTACTATTAGCACATTAATATTGTTATTCCCTGTTGCATTTTGCCTACTCCTATCTTGCCGCGTCTCAGGAGGCGTCTTGTCGGACCTAGGGAGGGGATTCTCTAACCTAAAAAACCCCCATGTGCACTCCACACGTACTCCGCTACCCTTGTAGCTGCTTCCGGCGTGTAGTGCACGCCTGACCTATTCAGGGGGACCCTACATTTCTCCACCCGATAGCGGAGGTCGAGAAATTTGCACCCCAGATCTCCGCAGAATCGTCTGAGCCTCTGGTTTAAGCCTTCCACTCGGCTCCAAACCAGAGGACCGCGATCGGTTCTGGGAACGATACTACAAATAGTTAGCTCTGATTCCACCCCGCGAGCGAGGCTTTCCGCCTTCACCAATTCCGCCAACCGCCTGTACGAACTGAGGATGACCTCTGAACCCAGACGGCAGGAGTCATTGGTGCCGACATGAGCAACAATTTGCAGTCGGGTGCACCCAGTGCAGTCCACCTCAGAGGAAGGTTGTACTAAGTCACATCATGAAATATGCAGTCTGCACACAAATGTTACTAAGTTTGGATGTGCCCATGATGAAACCATCCAACAGAGTCAGTGTAACCAGACTTCCAATGAGAAAAGGGTATCAGAAAACGTCAGCCATGGCAAGAGAACAGAAGGTTTAAGTGAAGAGGAGGAAGATTTGGATACAACCATAAGTTCTGGAGCAAGTCAAATATTAAGTGATAAATGAAGAACAAACATGAAAGAAGGAAACCAGAATGGATGACCAGTGGAGATTATGTGTACATGGCTGGAACTTCTATCATCAGGAAAAGCTTTGCAGTCCAGCAATAAAAGTCAGTGGCTGGAGGCCATTCATGAAGAATTGAAGTCCCTGGAAAGAGAATAATACTTGGGTACTTGCTGAGTGTCCCTGTGGTGCACAGATTTTGCAGATACTGTGGGTCTTGTGTAAGAAAACTAGGAAATGGGAAAGTTTGTTTCACCTGTTCATGTGTGGCAAAAGGCAGGAAATCGACCATGAAGAAACATCCAGCCCTGTTACGGTTTATTATACTATTCAAACCCTATTGGCAGTGCCTGCTGCAGAGAAAATGAAGCCTGATCAGTTCGATGTCAAAACAGCTTTTCTAAACGGTGTATTCGAGGAAGGTGTGTATGTGTAACAACCTGAAGGAGTTGAAGATGATACTGGACGTGTATGTTTGCTGAATAAAAGTCCGTATTTTCTCGAACAGGCACTCTGTTGTTGGGGCAAATGTTTCATAGACTTCGTGACAAAGGCTGGATTTAAAAACTGATGGTGATCCATGTCTGTTGTACTGTTGAAGCAAGAATAATCATTTATCTGTTGCAATCTTTGTTGTTAATATTTTAGTTCTGGGCAGCAACAGAGCAGATATTAAGGAGTTAATGAAAACATTGATGCTGGAGTTTCATACAGTTAGAGTGTCTCAACAATTTTTTGAGTCTGAAGATACAGCAGAATGAAGACGGGCCAGCAGCAGTGAACCAAGAGGACTATGCAAGGGAAATTCTAGAAGTATCTGGAGTGGCCAAGTCTAATGGAGTTTTTGCGTCAGTTAGCACATAGGAAGTAATGTCGAAGAAAAGATCACAGCCAAAGTTCCTTATCGCAAGGTGGTGAGTTGTCTGATGTGTTTGAATACAGTCGTCTCACGTCCAGACAGGGCTTTCACAGTGAACAAAGCACCTGGAGCCATGGAATATCCTACGACTCAAGACTGGAATCAAATGAAATGAATTTTTAGATACTTGAAGAATACAATGGATTGTGGGACCATCTACATATACAAAGAGGTTTAAAGTTTAACAGTGATGCTGATTATGCAGATGGCAATTGCAAGAGACATTTAACAACAGATGTCAAAGTCTCAGTTTTGGGACTCCATCATGGACCATTCACTTATGACAGACAGTGGCAATATCCCCTATGGAAGCAGAAATACTCTCAGCAAGTGAAGGGGCAAAGGAATTGGTCTGGCTGGAGGGGTTGCTGTATTAACTGACTGGAACTTCCAAACACATGAAATCACCTAAGTTCTACTTTGACAATGTAAGTACGTTGAAGTTGTCCAAAAATCCAATGTTTCTTTGAAAATCAAAGCATATAAAAGTTCGTTACTTCTACATCAGTAAGAGATTCTTGAATGCAGACCTTGGATTTGAACACACTGGCAGGACCAACCAGTCAGTTGATGTGCTAACAAAGCCCTTCGAAAGGGTTTGACTCAAGATTCTGCATGAAAGAATTGAAGTGCAGAAGATTAAATCCATGTAAAATTCAGTTCTCACATTTCATATTTTTCTTTGTAGGAAGTGTTGACATTGAAAATAAAAATACAAAAAGTATTGTCATATCTTTGTTGTGCAAGTGCTGTGAAATATTTGGACCAGTAAAACTGAAAATGTTTTGGTACAATGTCCTTATGTGCGCGTCATAAACCTTTTGCAGTCTATTTTTAATAAATAACCTTAAGGAATACATTGTATATAGTTGGACTCAACATAAAATGAGAACCTGAACAAGGCACAGTGTTTTGCATGCTATAGTTTGTCATACGCGCAAGAGCTTCATGGATGCCAGGTAGTGCCTGTCAGCATGAATAATTTTGAGTCATTGGAAGAAGAGCTATCATGACATGCACTGATAATCAACCTGGAAGGGTTGGAGTTAGAAAAGTTGTATAGGAATTTCAATCTTAAAGGTTGTAAGCCATGGCACTGCTGATATAGCTACATAGCTGCACTATGGTGAAAAGTGTCACATTTGTAAGGAAATGACAGGGGAGTAATGTAAAAGTTTTTAGGAATCATGTAATCCTTGTGGACCATTGAAAGTTACACTGATAACATAGCATAGGATTCCCACTGAGAATGAACTGCTGGTGTACAGGAAAGCATACCGACTACCATATCACCTCCAACAGGTGGAGGAAGAATTTAGAAATCAACAGCTCTGTGACAGAATAATACAAGAGAGTACCAGCCTATGGAGTGCACCAGTAGTAACTGTATAAAAAGAATCTCAGATAGGAATAAGACCTATAGATGCTATTGTGACTATTGGTATTTAAATCAGTGTATGGTCATAGATACATGCACAGTGCCTAATATCACAGAATCTTTGGTTAACCTGGGGCAATGCTGTTATTTTACAATCTTGGATACGCAAAGTAGGTATTGTCAGTTGGTGGTAGTGCCAAAGGACAGTCATAAGCCCAAGTGTATGGCTCCATATGGTCATTACCACTACCACTAAATGCTATTGGGGTATGCACCAATGATTTTGAAATGCCTGTTACATGGAGTATTATGAGCCCTGAAACCAAAACAGTTTATGGTATACTTAGATTCCATTATATTATTTTCTAAGGACACCCAAGAATGTGGGATACATTTAGGGATGTGTTTAATAAACAGCAGTACAATTGATACTTAGTTCAAGAAAGTGCCATTTAATATTGAAGGAAGTTCATTATTAGCACTACGTTGTCAGCCAGGAGGATATGCGAATAGTTCTATGCTGATGATGGAGTATTGCATAAACAAACAAAGTGCAGATGACATATAGTTGTGCCAGTGAGTATGCGCGATGAGGCATTAAGGCAAGCCCACAAGTCTTATCTTAGCAGGCCATGGTGGTCACCAAATTACCAACCAATATGTTGGAGAGAATTATTGGTGGAAAATGCACAAGCAGGACATGGAGCAATATGTGGAAAACTGCTGCTGTGTGCACAAAGGGATGAGTGTAATCACCAGCGAATGTCATTGTAGAGATTACCAAAGGCCAACAAAGCGTTTCATATGATTGTTATGGATAATCTTGGACCCTTTGCACAGACTCCAGGAGAGAATCAGTTTTTTTGGGTATAATTGATCACTGTTTGTGTCATTTATATGTGATTGCTGTGTCAAATCAGCAAGTGAAGATAGTAACTCCGGCATCAGTAAAGCTGGATTTTGAAATTTGGGGCACTGGAGACTGTGACAACCAACCATGGCACTAATTTTATGTCTGAGGTAATGAAAGATTTTTTCCATTGACTTTTACACTGCATGAGTTTGTTTATGGCCATATAAGACAGTACCACAATGAACATCAGCACTGACTCATCATGTGGAGAACTTCTACATGTCAGTCATACACGTAATTTACAAAAATAAGGGTCTGTCCATTGATACCGCACACCTGCAGTCGCACAGTTCCTGCCTCTACTGACCTTCCACCTGCAGGCCTATAGCAATAGGGCTGCACTCTGCTAAGAGTGTAAGAGAGTAATGGCGTGAGTAAAGACAAGGGCTTCTTACTGAAATCATAGTACCTGCTACAACACACTGACAAAGAATCATGCCTGGCTGCCCACCTCTGAGCTGCAGCATGCCTGTCCTATTGATGACCTACAAGGTTACCAAACCCACAAATGCTTTGGCATGTGACATACATGGCACCTGTGATGGCCACTCAGCAACAAACCTGCTCTGGTGCATATAAATACTGGCTGTCCATCCAGGTTGGGCATCAAATCATGAGTCGTAGAATCAGCATCTGCCATAGTGTGGGCTACCACCATGAGGCCACCGTTGCTTGACTATCATACTGACAGGCCCACCTGCAAGGGGGTCCAGCCACGGCACTGATGAGCCAAGGGTCAATTTGAAATCCTCCCAGCCACTGAGCCAATGGGCACCCTCCATTGCCATATGCCGACAGCCAGACACAGGTATAGGTGGTTTTACCCGATGCCTTTGCTGCCACACACCATCATCCTCTGCTAGCCACCTTCACCTACAGCCTAGTCCAGCGGAGATACCTCACTGTGAAGGTCATCCAGCACTGCTGGTTGCCCAAAAAAGGAAAAGTGTCAAGGTTGCTTTGCTGCTGTGCTGAAGAGGATCTGTGGATGTCTGAAACTGCTGGCTACATCACCTCTACACATTATACACCATGTTCTGTGAATTCAACACCCACCACCCAATGCTCACAAGATGTGGCTCAAGTTTACCATTGTAGACTGCTGATAAGTATATAAAGGTTTCTACTGTGAATGAGCTACTTATGACTTATCCTGCCCACCAACCTTGACCAGAGAACACCTGGACTCAAACAATACCTACTTCTCTAAAATCTGTTCTTCATATTACATCACTTGTTTGACATTGCTCAGTTCCAAAGTTAGTGTAGAGCATTGGATGTATGACTTAAAACCATGAAAAAAATTAAAGTCCCTATAAGACACACGTAAATGGATTTAGTGTATTATTCAGTTTTCTTGATGATGTCACAGCCATTATCAGTGAGCAGTCAAACTAAAGGAACCTGTTTCTGTTTTCTATGTTGCATGTGCAGTTAGCTGCTTTAGCACTGACAAAATTTTGTTTATTTAATTAATGTAATTATGTTATTCTTAGAACAAAACTGTCAAGATCGTCCCTGCAGCACCAGTCACTTCTTTGGATATATTGACTTTTTTCTCTCCTTGAGGTTTCATGTCTCTCAGAGTCTGCATGGTGTTTATCTTCAATTTTGTAACCTGAAAGTCTACAGTAATGCTTCAGTAGTGTTTTGTATCTGTTTTTGTGACTGTGGGTTATTTTCTTTGTGATAGCAGCCCATAAGACAGGATTTTGAAGAATTGTTAATACAGCATAACATGAAAGTGACAATAACTGCACCAACAAGAGTGACTTCACAAAGTGAGACAATTATTGACAACATAATTACTAATATGTGTAACTATGAGTCACATGTAGTTCAGACAGAAATATCTGATCATCATGGACAACTAATCAGCTTTTGCAGAAGTAATGACGCAGTATCAGAACCAAAACAAACAACCAAAGAAATTAGGATTATCAGTGAACAAAATATCAACATGAAACTTCCTGGCAGATTAAAACTGTGTGCCCGACCGAGACTCGAACTCGGGACCTTTGCCTTTCGCGGGCAGAAGTAAAGCTGTGAGTACCGGGCGTGAGTCGTGCTTCGGTAGCTCAGTTGGTAGAGCACTTGCCCGCGAAAGGCAAAGGTCCCGAGTTCGAGTCTCGGTCGGGCACACAGTTTTAATCTGCCAGGAAGTTTCATATCAGCGCACACTCCGCTGCAGAGTGAAAATCTCATTCTGAAAATATCAACATCTTTAGAACAATGTTAAGTAAGGAAACCTGGAATGAAACCCTACAGGCCCAGAGTGTAGATGAAAAATATGATGCATTTATTTCAACAATTAAGTACCATTTTAATGTAGCATTTCCCAAAGTGAAGAGACAAGAAAGGCAGCAAGATCAAACACAATGGATTACCAGTGAAATACTAGAACAGCGAAGGAAGCTTCAGGGCGTGAGACGGATGGACGAAGCTGAAAACTATAAAATGTTAAAAAAGAAGTATAGAAAAACAATAAGAGAAGCGAAAGCAAGGGCAATTGACACCACTATAGCAAACTCAAAAAACAAGGCAAAGGCAGCTTGGAATGCAATCAATGCTGAAAGAAAGGAAAAAGATGGGTCAAACAAAGAAGAAGGTGTTAGGTCAATTAAAGTACACAACACAGTGGTCACAGATGGTATGGAAATAGCAAACATACTGAATAATAACTATATCAGTGTAGTAGAAAACCTAAAATTGGAAATAAATAGTCAAAAACAGAAGGGTATTAAGGTACCAAAAAGATCATGCAGTACTATGTTCTTAAGACCAGTCATGGAAGATGAATTGCGGAATACTATACAGAAACTGAAGTCCAAGAAATCAGCTGGTGATGATGAAATATCAAATCATGTAATAAAGCTGGTATGTGAGGAGATAATAACACCACTGCTGAACATAGCAAACTGTTCTTTCAGAGATGCAATTTTTCCAGAAAAACTGAAGATAACGAAGGTAGTGCCAGTGTACAAGAAAGGGTGTAAGGATGATCCCAACAACTGCAGACCAGTTTCACTGATATCAGGTTTCTCAAAAATCCTAGAAATGCTTATGTATACCAGATTAGTTAACTATTTGGACAAACATAACATTCTCATGACCTCACAACATGGTTTCAGAAAGGGTAAATCTACAGAATCAGCAATTGTCAGTCTAACAGAATACATTTTACAGTCCTTAGATGAGAAAAAGGTTGTCTCTGCAATGTTTCTGGATCTTTCAAAGGCATTTGACACCATTCACCATGAAATGCTGATACAAAAATTAAGCAACTATGGCATTTGGGAGCAACCAGGTGAATGGATAAAATCATACTTGTGCAACTGCAAGCAGTATGTATCATTAGGAAACTCGTACCAATCAGAAACCAAATCCATCAAATATGGAGTGCCGCAGGGTTCGGTAATGGGGCCATTGTTATTTAATGTATTTGTTAATGATATAGGTGTTGAGGAGGAAGAAAAGAAAATATTGTATGCTGATGACATGACAATACTAAACAGTGACCAAAATATGGAACAGCTTGAGAGAAGAGCATACATATCTGCAAATGTCACAGCTCAATGGCTGTTGGAAAATGAACTGGTTATAAATCTAAAAAAGACTATGTATACAGTGTTTAAAAACAAGGAAAAGGCTGTAGACATGGATTTAGAGGTTGATGGAACAAGGCTGGAAGAAGTAGAATCTGCTAGATTCTTAGGTATTCTTGTGGATAATGAACTGAAATGGAAAAAAAAAACATATTAATAATGTCTGTAAGAAACTGAGCTCTGACATATTCTTAATGATGCAGCTATCACAGTATTCAGACAAGAACCTTCTGTGTACAGTGTATCATGGACTTTTTGAACCATACTTACAGTATGGAGTGACTGTGTGGGGAAACTCAAACAAACAAGAGACAAAACGAGTGTTCACATTACAAAAAAAAGCTATTAGGACCATTTTAAGAAGAAAGACCTCTGAAACATGCAGAAACTGTTTCAAGAATTTAGATATCTTAACTTTTTCATCGTTGTATATATACAAAACAATAATGTACATCACAAAAGGTAGTGAGGACTGGATTACAAATGCTAGTGTACACACCCACAATACAAGAAAGAAGAATGAAGTACGGACATACCCCACCGACTGGCAGGGCTAGAAAAAGGACCCCAGTACTCTGGTATCAGACTACTAAGAAGTCTGCCCAAAACCCTGCAAGATAGTTTACTTCACAATGACTTTCCAAAGAAACTTAAAGACTATCTCATTGAAAAAGAGTTTTACAGTGTTGCAGAATACTTATGCCATTAAATTTGTATATATTGTTACTCATTATCAGTGATGTAAAAATGTAAGCTAAAGGTGTAGAAAAATAAGTGATAAAGAATGTTAATACTTTGACATGTCCTATATTACACGTACATTTACTGTACACAATGTAATCTTACAGGATCAAATAAAATTCAATTCAATTCAATGTATGTTTGATTCTGGTTCACTGATAAGCTTGATGTATTTATTGCTTGGCAGAGCAGCAAGAGCTACAGTCAACAGCAGTGGTGGCGGTCAGGATGGGATATTTTGTAAGAATCAACAAGCACAAAGCAGTTTTTGATAAGGTGTATGCTCGAAACTGAAATGTTTAAGGTAGCTAAATTCCAAGAAACAAATCTGAGAACATATTACTGGCTGATTTTATGGACATGCAGAAAACTAACTGTCCACAAGCCTGCCTTGCAGAGAAATTATTGAGGAAGAAGGCATTTGTGCAATGCTCAGGATTTGATAAGAAACACAACAATTGGATTACTGTAACATAAAATCTAGTTTTATTACATTATCACACACACTGTGCAAATAATAAACTCTGTTAGTCCTTTACAAAATCAATAATATCACCACCATCCTGAATAACAATTTTGTAAATGAATAAAATAATTTCTCATCACTTAATACCCATTTTCATTGAACATTGACTGCTATTGTGAATTGATACCTGCAGAAATGCTAGTGACACCACCATTTAGCAAGTAACTCTACAGTCACTGCTTCCCCACTTCAATGTATAAATAATAAAATAGCACCAGTTGGTATTTTCTGCAATCTATCTAAGGCATTTGATTTTGTGAATCAAAGTATTCTGCTAGATAAATTGAAGTTTAATGATACTGATGGTATAGCCAACCAATAGATAATGTCAATTCTAACCAAAAGAACATGGAAAGTTGTGCTTAGTAATTCAATCAATGTTGTCCAGGACTGACTGGGGAGAAATCATGCAGGGGAACATCGAGGCTCAATCTTATGTCCATTATCATTCCTCATACATTTAAAGGTTCTTCCCTCTAATATACAACAAGCAGAATTAGTTCTTTTTGCAGATTATACTAGTATTGTAATCAATCCACAGAAACTGGAGGAATGGTAAGCAATGTTCTTAAAAGAATGAGTGACTGGTTTTCTTGAAATGGTCTCACCTTTAATTTTGAAATGACATGACACATTCAGCTCTGCACATCTAGGGGTACTACACCAGTGAAGTGTAACACGTGATGAGGAAATAATGAATAGGATAGAAACTTGGGGTGCTCATATTGATGAGAATTTAAACTGGAAAAAGGACAGTTTGGAACTCCTAAAACAACTTAGTTCAGCCACATTTGCATATCTTGGAGAGAGACAAATCAGTAAACTGGCATGTTCTGCATATTTTCATTCAATAATGTGATACGGAATAACGTTCTGTGTAACTCATCTTTAAGAAAGAAACGCGTCATTGTGCAAAAACATGCTTTAAGAATAATATGTAGTGCTCATCTATGATCACCCTGTAAACATCTGTTTAAGGAGTTGGGCATTCTGACTACTGTTTTGCATGAACTTTGTTGTAAATAGTCCACTGCAGTTCAAAACGAACAATGCTATACATAATTACAATACCAGAAGGAAAAATAACATTCATTACACCACATTAAAGTTATCTTTAGCACAAAAAGGAGTGAACAGTTCTGCAACTAAAATTTTTGATAACTTACCCAGTGACATAAAACATCTGATGGACAGCAAAGTAAAATTTGAAAACAAACACAGAAAGATTCTCCTTGACAACTCCTTTTATTCCATAGATGAATTTCTATTATTGTAATATGTAAAAGGTGATGGATAGGAACTGCTAATACACATCTGTAGATTTAAAACATAAATAAATAAATAAATGTTCAGTGTGTAGCCATATTTACAAATTAATTTTTGATGCCAATGTAAAATGATTCATTCCACATCATTACAGTTTATCATGCTAATGGTCCATGGAACATGAAAACAACTCACACACATTGTAAAGCATTCAGCAGCAGAAGTGTCCGCCCCCGGTAGCTGAGTGGTCAGCGCGACAGGTTCGATTCCCGGCTGGGTCAGAGATTTTCTCCGCTCAGGAACTGGGTGTTGTGCTGTCTTAATCATCATAATTTCATCCCCATCGACACGCAAGTCACTGAAGTGGCGTCGGATCAAAAGACTTGCACCCGGTGAACGGTCTACCTGACAGGAGGCCCTAGTCACATGACATTTTTTAGCAGTATAAGTCAAAGAAAGACATCTGTAGTAAAGCATTGAGCAGCATGTGTTTGTATGTTTTTGTCAAATAACAACAGAAAATGAGCTGGGCTAAAGAGTGACTGTTTTCCGAAGCTAATGTGTACAGTATTGAGGAGTATGTCTGTCATTAGATAAATTATGATCAGAAAATGAAGAGAAAATAGTTTTTCATAATGCTCACAAGAAACTAATTGACATGTTCTGTTGAAAATGTATTTTCAATTGTTTACTGGTTAAATAAATATAAATTAATTATATCTTTAAATGATGTCTACTGTTTTATGAGCATGTCTGTACATGTCCCTGCATGTCTGTTTTGATGGGAGTGTGCAGTTTATAAAGATGTTTGGTCATTACAGCTGAGTCAGTGAGACATTTGATTCTTCTTAAGTAAAGCTAGGTAAAGGTACTAGTAGGAGCTTGTACAAAATAGGTTATTACCCTTACTTTTGCCCAACTGACTAAGCTATACTGACTGAAAATTTTGTTTCATTTAATAAGAAAGTGAGGCTTATAGAAAAATATGAGATAGATCACAAAGCAATAGCATGTGATTTTGCCTATTGATCCACATGTATTGATTGTTGGAAACACATGGCATGTGATCATAGCTGTTTGCATAGATGTATTGAGGACAGGTGCAAACTGTGTTTCCTGCATTGGATGTACATCATAGAAGCCATATGTAAGAGAAATTTCATTAAAAAGTCATGAAGTCTCAAAAAACTATTGCTTTTGTCATTTTTTCTCTCCATGTATTGAGAGCATATACCATATGTATAATAATTTTTTGGATGTATTCCCTTACAATTTGTTCATTTATTCACTACACAGAAATTTCTAATAGCATTTAATGGTTCGAGAAAAAAGAAGTAAATCAATGTGGATTGTGTTAAAACTTTTGCAATGTTCTGTATATGCCTACCGAGCTTAAATCGAAACTGATTTCTGATCTGTCACACGCTGTAATTATTAAGTAACTACAGGTTTTAGTTATTTCAGTCTGCAATGGCCCTTTTGTCTTTTTTTCCAGTTCCTTGTAGTAACACCAGCTTGCCAACTAGTCTTTTTAGTATCATTATTGAAACAGTCTATATAGGCACAACATTTATCTTTTGATAAGTTTAGTTTCTTTTCCTGAAAGACTGTTGTTCTCCTGTGAAACACCTTGGCACCAGGTATCAAGTATAATATCCTCTATCTCATCTTCTTTATTCCCAAGCTCTGAAAGACATTACAGCATATTAGATGAGCAATCTTGTAGATTGCAGTCTCTCCCATCCTGATGACATAAAATTTCACATGCGGTGTGATAATGTCTTGATTCACAGGACACACTCTTCTATACTGTGCTGCAGATGTTGAGTAAACTTATGATCAACACAGAATGTGGGCATGTCCAATGGGTGAGGTACGAATTCAATGCAAATGGCACACATGTAAACTCCTTGCAGATGTATTCAAGCAACGTACAGTCTGGATCCTGTATTAGCATGAAATGCAGTGCTCAAACGTGTGTGGAGCTTTTAATCAATGTTGATATGTCATTGTCCTTTGAGCGATATTTGTGGGCATCTTTGCCAATGTATTCATAGGCACAACAAGGAAAATAACCCATGAATAGTTTAACTCTTCAGCAACAATATCAGTTCAAGTTGCATCTTGTACTTGGACGTTTACAATTTATGTGACAGCAATTATTGTCTATAAGAGTCTGACCTGATGATACAAATTTTTAATGCATGATTCTGGTGATGTTATGTTTTGGCATGTACTAATAGTTTGCTGCTAACAAGTTCTGTAGGTTGCTGAAATCTACTGTCTCTTTCCTGCAGAATATGAAAAACATTGGCTTATGGAAGAAATTTAGTGTTATTTCATTAAAGTGTGGATATGTGCTGTCATTTCAGCATCTCCCACATTTTGGTATCTCCCTTGTATATAGCAGTGTGATCTTATTTGACAGAAATTGTTTACATCATTTATTTGCCACTTACACTTTGTAATTTGGTGCTTAACTTGCTCTGAACAGAATCTTTCAACTTTACTCTGATGCCAAGATTTTGACATGTTGGTTGTATTGTGTTGTCAGTCATATCTGATAGTTGTCCATGACATAGTTTGGTAGAGTGCCATGCATTTGTCTGTAGTGAGGGTCACTTTTGTATGTGGCAGACCAAATTGACTCTTTGAAAGAGACAGCCATTGCATGTATCACTCTGTCATATGTGGTAGAGGTGTTCTCAGTCTTTCAGCAGCAAAAACTTATGATTGTTACATTATTATCAGCTAATGTCCACCATCTGTGCGTATCCAGTTTCACCCCTCAGCTAGAGTTCCTCATAATCTCACCTAAGTTATGCTTGTGGAATCCCATGTCTGTGGATTTTTTCAGGGTTCTCCAGGTTGTGTGGTATTTATTTTCCTTCATAAATAACTGAAGACTGTGAAGTCTGCAATTTTTTAATGCACTTTGGGATGAAAATTGCCCTATGCTTGTAAAAACTGCCTGCTGTTTGTGGATTGTGTTATTATTTACAGAACTCATAATCAATGTTGTGATTGTATGGTATCAATCCCTAGTGCTCCTGCTACCTCAGTACTATTAGGTGACAACCCATACGTGTTTGGAAATTACTAGCTGATAAAGGTGGTTGTGACAACTACTCACATCTGCAATATCCTGTGATGTAATTCTTCAGCTTACATGCTGGTTATGATGATGATGTTTAGTTTGTGGGGCACTCAACTGTGCAGTCATCAGCACCTGTATGAAGTTCCAATTTTTACACAGTCCAGTCTAGCCACGATCATGAATGATGATGATGAGGAAATGATGAGGACAACACAAACACCCAGTCCCTGGACAGAGCAAATCCCCAACCCGTACCTCAAAGTGCTTTTGTCATCCTGCACCAGCTTAGGAGTCTCATTAGGATGAATATCTTCATACTCCTTTTCCCCATCATCCTGGGCTGGATGCTTGACGCTGGAACTGCCTTTCCCTGTCCCAGGGTCAGACCACTCCTTTCCCTAAGGGAAAGGTAAGCCTAGTGCTAGTTTATTGTCCCAGCTCACAGCCGAAGCACATAGTGATGCATCAGGTTAGTGACTGTGCTGCCTTGATTTTTCTGCCTCTTTCTACACTGGTGTCCAAAATTAAAGCAACAAACAGCAAGGTTGCGTTTGTTTTGCTACAAAACAGTATAAACAGGTGATAGTAAAGTAAAAACAATGTAAAAAATAAAGAACATAAACAACTGCAACACACATAACAGTAGACAAAAACCTTCTTCGTTTTCTCCAACTTAACGGATTTGTTCACACATTCCGACAACTGGTTAATGTGCTTAGTATGTGGTGTGATCACCTCTGGCAACAATACAGACCTGACAATGATGGGACATTCTGTGAATAATGTCATCAATCTCATGTTTAGGTGATAATGCCCATTCTTCTTGCAGAGCTGCTTGCATGTCTTGTAGAGTGGTTGATGGATGCTGATGTGATGCAACCTATCTCCCTAGTGTATCCCAGACATGCACCATGGGATTCAAATTGGGAGAGTGAGCAGGCCACACCATGTGTGTGATATATTCTGTTTCCAAGAAAACATCAAGCATCTGTGCTCCATGAGGTCGAGCATCATCGTCCATTAGTGCAAAGTCTGTGTCCACAAAACCTCGTTACGACCGCACATGAGACCCCAAGGTCTCATCAAGATACCTGACAGCAGTTAAACCCTGCTGATTCACCTGTGCAATTTCATGAAGAGGTGTTCCAGTGGACTGGCCGGTGTGGTCGTGTGGTTCTAGGCGCTTCAGTCTGGAACCGTGTGACCGCTACAGTCGCAGGTTCGAATCCTGCCTGGGGCATGGATGTGTATGATGTCCTTAGGTTAGTTAGGTTTAAGTAGTTCTAACTTATAGGGGACTGAAGACCTCAGATGTTAAGTCCCATAGTGCTCAGAGCCATTTGAACCATTTGTTTGAGTGGTCAGTGCTCACACTATTAGGGATCTTCCTCGATATCGGTCTATTTCCGTTATGTTTGCTCCCAAAATCATGTTACATGTGCCCTCCAAATGCAAATCTGTCGAGAATCACTCTCTGGAGCAAATTGGAACTCATCTGTGCAAAGAACATTGGCCCACTGTTCGACCACACAGGTGGCATCTTGACGAATCCAATCTAGATGCTCCATTCTATGAAGTCACATTAGAGGTACACATAATGACAATAAAGACCACTCTGCGAAAGACTTCTGTACACCGTCTGCCTCAATACAACACATCCAATTGATGCTGCGAGGTCAGATACCAGTTTCTGTGCAGTACTAACGCTATATTGTCATACCCTTACAGCCAAATAACGGTCCTCTCTTTCTGATGTCATACATTAGACAAAGTACAGGGAAATAGCGGTATGTTTTTTTCAATTTTGGCTACCAGTGTATTTTTGCTCCTGCTAACCTCACATACTCCCCCCTACCCCTTTCGCGGAAGTTGTTTATGAAGGAGGTAGTGGATATATGAAACACCCAAAAGGGCAAACCCTGTTGATGTGAACAATCATGACATGATTTTGAAGAGTAACTTTACATGTGCTAGTGACGGCATCTCGATCACATGAAATGGCCCCAGATAAAGTTCTTCGTCTCCCTTTAGGTATGCAAGAGTTGGTTCACATGACCCACTGACCTACCCGATATTTTGCTAATACATACTACTTTTTTGTCCCTTCCCCCATGAACCACGGACCTTGCCGTTGGTGGGGAGGCTTGCGTGCCTCAGCGATACAGATGGCCATACCGTAGGTGCAACCACAATGGAAGCTGTTGACAGGCCAGACAAACGTGTGGTTCCTGAAGAGGGGCGGCAGCCTTTTCAGTAGTTGCAGGGGCAACAGTCTGGATGATTGACTGATCTGGCCTTGTAACACTAACCAAAACGGCCTTACTGTGCTGGTACTGCAAACGGCTGAAAGCAAGGTGAAACTACAGCCGTAATTTGTCACAAGGGCATGCAGCTTTACTGTATGGTTAAATGATGATGGCATCCTCTTGGGTAAAATATTCCGGATGTAAAATAGTCCCCCATTCGGATCTCCAGGCGGGGACTATTCAAGAGGACATCGTTATCAGGAGAAAGAAAACTGGCGTTCTACGGATCGGAGCGTGGACTGTCAGATCCCTTAATCAGGCAGGTAGGTTAGAAAATTTAAAAAGGGAAATGGATAGGTTAAAGTTAGATATAGTGGGAATTAGTGAAGTTCGCTGGCAGGAGAAACAAGACTTTTGGTCAGGTGAATACAGGGTTATAAATACAAAATCAAATAGGGGTAATGCAGGAGTACGTTTAATAATGAATAAAAAAGTAGGGGTGCAGGTAAGCTACTACAAACAGCATAGTGAACGCATTCTTGTGGCCAATATAGACACTAAGCCCACACCTACTACAGTAGTACAAGTTTATATGCCAACTAGCTCTGCAGATGATGAAGAAACTGATGAAATGTATGATGAGATAAAAGAAATTATTCAGGTAGTGAAGGGAGACGAAAATTTAATAGTCATGGGTGACTCGAATTCGAGAGTAGGAAAAGGGAGAGAAGGAAACATAGTAGGTGAATATGGATTGGGGGTAATAAATGAAAGAGGAAGCCGTCTGGTAGAATTTTGCACAGAGCATAAATTAGTCATAGCTAACACTCGGTTCAAGAATCATAAAAGAAGGTTGTATACATGGAAGAATCCTGGAGATACTAGAAGGTATCAGATAGATTATATAATGATAAGACAGAGATTTAGGAACCAGGTTTTAAATTGTAAGACTTTCCAGGGACAGATGTGGACTCTGACCACAATCTATTGGTTATGAACTGAAGATTAAAACTGAAGAAACCGCAAAAAGGAGGGAATTTAAGGAGATGGGACCTGGATAAACCGAAAGAAACAGAGGTTGTACAGAAAAATGGTTCAAATGGCTCTGAGCACTATGGGATTCAACTGCTGAGGTCATAAGTCCCCTAGAACTTAGAACTGCTTAAACCTAACTAACCTAAGGACATCACTCACATCCATGCCCGAGGCAGGATTCGAACCTGCGACCGTAGCAGTCGGGTTGTACAGAGTTTCAGGGACAGCATAAGGGAACAATTGACAGGAATTGGGGAAAGAAATACAGTAAAAGAAGAATGGATAGCTCTGAGGGATGAAGTAGTGAAGGCAGGAGAGGATCAAGTAGGTAAAAAGACGAGGGCTAGTAGAAATCCTTGGGTAGCAGAAGAGGTATTGAATTTAACTGATGAAAGGAGAAAATATAAAAATGCAGTAAATGAAGCAGGCCAAAAGGAATACAAACGTCTCAAAAATGAGATCGACAGGAAGTGCAAAATGGCTAAGCAGGGATGGCTAGAGGACAAATGTAAGGATGTAGAGGCTTATCTCACAAGGGGTAAGATAGATACTGCCTACAGGAAAATTAAGGAGGCCTTTGGAGAAGAGAGAACCACTTGTGTGAATATCAAGAGCTCAGATGGAAACCCAGTTCTAAGCAAAGAAGGGAAAGCAGAAAGATAGAAGGAGTATATAGAAGGTCTATACAAGGGCGATGTAATTGAGGACAATATTATGGAAATGGAAGAGAATGTAGATGAAGATGAAATGGGAGATATAATACTGCGTGAAGAGTTTGACAAAACACTGAAAGACCTAAGTCGAAACAAGGCCCCGGGGGTTGACAACATTGCATTAGAACTACTGACGGCCTTGGGAGAGCCAGTCCTGACAAAACTCTACCATCTGGTGAGCAAGTTGTATGAGACAGGCGAAATACCCTCAGACTTCAAGAAGAATATAATAATACCAATCCCAAAGAAAGCAGGTGTTGACAGATGTGAAAACCTACGTTTTTAGCATTTGTAGACTTAGAGAAAGCTTTTGACAATGTTGACTGGAATACACTCTTTCAAATTCTAAAGGTGGCAGGGGTAAAATACAGGGAGCGAAAGGCTATTTACAATTTGTACAGAAACCAGGTGGCAGTTATAAGAGTCGAGGGGCATGAAAGGGAAGCAGTGGTTGGGAAGGGAGTGAGACAGGGTTGTAGCCTCTCCCCGATGTTATTCAATCTGTATATAGAGCAAACAGCAAAGGAAACAAAAGAAAAATTCGCAGTGGGAATTAAAATCCATGGAGAAGAAATAAAAACTTAGAGGTTCGCCGATGACATTGTAATTCTGTCAGAGACAGCCAAGGACTTGGAAGAGCAGTTGAATGGAATGGACAGTGTCTTGAAATGAGAGTATAAGATGGACATCAACAAAGGCAAAACGAAGATAATGGAATGTAGTCCAATTAAGTCGGGTGATGCTGAGGGAATTAGTTTAGGACATGAGACACTTAAAGTAGTAAAGGAGTTTTGCTATTTGGGGAGCAAAATAACTTATGATGGTCGAAGTAGAGAAGATATAAAATGTAGACTGGCAATGGCAAGGAAAGCGTTTCCGAAGAAGAGAAATATGTTAACATCAAGTACAGATTTAAGTGTCAGGAAGTCTTTTCTGAAAGTATTTGTATGGAGTGTTGCCACGTATGGAAGTGAAACATGGACGATTAATAGTTTGGACAAGATGAGAATAGAAGCTTTTGAAATGTGGTGCTACAGAAGAATGCTGAAGATTAGATGGGTAAAACACATAACTAATGAGGAAGTATTGAATAGAATTGTGGAGAAGAGGAGTTTGTGGCACAACTTGACAAGAAGAAGGGACCAGTTGGTAGGACATGTTCTGAGGCATCAAGGGATCACAAATTTAGCATTGGAGGGCAGCATGGAGGGTAAAAATTGTAGAGGGAGACCAAGAGATGAATATACTAAGGAGATTCAGAAGGATGTAGGTTGCAGTAAGTACTGGGAGATGAAGAAGCTTGCACAGGATAGGATAACATGGAGAGCTGCATCAAACCAGTCCCAAGACTGAAGACTACAACAACAATAACTTTTTTGTCTTGAGCCCTCTCCAGCTGCTTACAGTTTTCGTGTTAATTTTTCTGCATCTTTTGCCAAATCATTTTAAAGCGTTTGGAAAAATCTTTTAATTGTGAAACATCTCTCCCCTTGGGTGGCTTGATGGCAGTGTGAAAGCACGTTTCGACCAAAAATATCATAGCCATAAAATGCGATATATGATCAATAATAGTTAGCACATATCGGTTTCCAGCAGTGTGCATGCAAATGGCCCTCACGTGTCATTCTCAATCATTTTGAAAATTTTTTGGCTTCAGTTAGTCATTATAATGCAGTCGTTTGGCGGCCTGAATCTGCTCTTTGGGCGCATGGAATGCAGTTGTTGCATAATGCTCGGCGTCTTGGTTGCGTGTCATCTACCAGTATGTTTGCACCATTCTGTATTCTATTACCCTACGTCCACTGCCCTGTGTTCCATTGCCAGAACAGAATCAAGTCATAGGCCTGCCTGAATGCTTCAGTTTGTAGCTCATCTGTTATTACCACACACAAGCCACATCTTGTTTACCTGTGAAGGAGACCGTCTTCTGTGCAGAACTGCGGCTTCCTTGCAAATCACTGACAATCTGGGTTATGACTCTGTGCTTGCCTCCAAGCGTCATTACCGAAGCCAGTGCACTCCAAAGCGCGAATTTCACGACTCAGACCGTCCGTATTCACGTGAGACCGGCCTTTACTGACATGTAAAGCCCACCTGCTGGTTGATTGTTTAAGACATAGTAGCCATCCATAAGCACGTTGAAGCATCTACCACAAAAATAACATCCGAAATACGTTATACCAAATATGAGTGCAATCATTTCCTTGTCAGCTGTTGAATAGATTTTCTCAGCTGAATTTAGTTGCCTAGATGTGTGTGTTATGGGATGCTCATCACCATTGATTTCCTGGCTCACAACATAGTCAAGAGTGAAATCACAGGATACTATCACCTGTTTTTGAAAACAGGGAAAAACAAGAACTGGACTGAACTTAAGAAGGCTTTCAGTTTTTGAAATGCCGCTGCATAACTGTAAGACCATTGAAATTTTACCCCCTTTTGCAATAATTGTGTAAACGGCATTGCAATTTCAACAAAGTGCAGCACGAATTTTCGGTAGAAATTCGCCAGGCCACGATATGCTTGTAATTGTTCAATTGAATTAAGTGTTGGAAAATTTTACACAGCTTCCACCAGACAAGAGTCAGTGCTTACGCCACCCTGCCCAATGATGTGCACTAAACAACGAACTTCAGGCAAAACGAAGTGGCATTTCTCTGAACTAAGTGCCAGTCTTTCTGAATGTACTCAGCACAGTCTAACATGTTAGACTGTGGTACTCAGTCAAAACCTTCACACAAACGTTGGAGATGTTCCAGAAAATCTTTAACAAATAATATTATGTCATCCATATATACAAGACACTGTTTCATTCCCTGTTGGAATACGATGATGACATGTTGGTATCGCAGGCAGAGGTCCAGAAGGGTCAAATAGGTCAATGTTTTACTGCAACAGCTTCTCCATGCTTGCCCCGTATTTTCCCTGTAAACGTGCTACTTTTCCCTTCAGTGCGGACAAACTGCTGGACTATTGGTGGTGCTGCATAATGAGGCAAGAATTTCCTTTCCAATTCGTCCTCATCCTCTGCTTCTGAATTAACTACCAGAACGCCATGTGGCGTATTCACATGCTCAGGGATAAAATTATCAATACTTATTGGTACCACTTTATGAGCTTTAATTTCCCAAACGCAGGACAAGCTACGTCATGCGGAACACTGAATTTCATCCAATTCCTCATTTTCTGACAGTAGATTCACAATATGCAATGAAGTTAGTGGTAGATCAGCTTCCACATCAACCCAGATCAACCTTCCGGTATTACTTGGTATGATGTCCTGCAACTTGGCTGCAAAGGGCATGGTATGCAGTTTATGCAGCTCCCTCTGGCCTAGAGATGTGTCTTGCAGTAGTAATGGTTTTCTGGTTGTACACCCAAGAAGAAGCAGAGTTCAGTCCAGCTCCACAACACGCCACTCCAAATCAACTTCAGTGTGATGCCCAGCTTTGAAACCTAACCTTAGTATGACATTGTAGCCACTGCCAACCATAGGAAGAACTTCAACATCTATCTGGAAGTTACATCCCCTCACTCAGAAACTCATTCGCATTGACCTGAGTGCATCCACATGACAGCCACCTACACCTCTCAGCTCACAGTGTGGGAGCTTAATTCAAGTCCTTCTATTATACCCATCCTAGATACAGACACTTGAAAACCTTATCCAACAGAAATTTACTTTACTTATTATTTATACACCCAGTGTGCAAAAACTACACCACCGATTCTGCACAAAGGTGCCCCATGCTAACCCACGTAGCTCAGTGGACACAGCACCCCTGTTTGGATTAACTATGTGTTACATGGTCCATTCTGAGGTCATGTTTGAAGCCCATGCAAATTCCCGGTCCTACAGTTCCTATCTGAGAGCCCGAACTGTTTGTGTATCTGACACCGTTGCTCTCTGCAGTTCCTTTTCACATGACTTGTACAACCACATCTGAATAACTTAATGTCCATATTAAACACTAACTTCCTTTCCTTAGCCTTGGTCATTGTCTCTATTTTCGCTAACACTGCTGCAACCTCAACTGTTTCATTCAACGCATCTGGCAACTCCATTTGCACCTTCCAGGAAATGTCGATAGAAGAATAATGTGCTTTTTAGTGTAGTTTTAATTTATTCAAGATGGCGGACCCTCCAGCACCCATTCCCTCTGCCCCCTGTTGTAGATGTGGCAAGATTGCACTGACGACATCATGAATTCTTCCGCTTTACCCACTCTCAGACCTCTCATCCGAACTTCCCATTCCCTCCACCACTTCCTCTCCTCTTTCCCACTTGGAAATTGTCGGGAAAAATGATGGTGGACTGGAAGCATTTCTTTATCTTTTTATTTTGTGTGTTATTTTGTTGAAAATTCTCTGCTGTTTACTTACTTCTGGAAGGTTCAAGCGTAGTAAAATACCAAGGAAAAAACTACTAACCTGTCAAAAAGTGATTAAATATGCAGATAGATCACATGTTTTCCTATTGTGTGTGCAATACTGCCACGAAATCGGCATTAACATTAAGTGCACGTAAATACAGTGTTACAGATAGCTACTGTAGCACAAAATATAGTCAGTCAAGATATATCTGTCAAAAGAGAGGTCTTTTTGATGGCAAATCATACATATTACAAAAAATAGGTAGTTAAAAACATCGTCACAGGTAGAAATAATCGCGAAAAAAGTAATTGACACCGATCACACGCATAGAAATTGATGGTAAATAATACATATCGCGATAAACAAAAGTTTATAACATTGTCATGGGCAGAAATAATCGCAGGAAACTGAAATGGCACCCATTACACACATAAAAATTGACAGGAAGTCCCATACGTATTACGAAAAAAAGAAACACTGGCGCTCAACACTGGATGCGTATTTCTGTGCCGCAGCAGCAAATGGTCATCGGTCTGGAGGGTGAGCGATCTGCTCCAGCACCATCTATCATCTGGTGGTGCCTGTGCCACCAGCATATCGTTATGTGGATTTCCCAGATCGAAACGTTCACACTGTCAATGGCTACTTCGAAGGACAGCCTAGAAAACTGATATCACCTTGTGCACAGCAGCCACGACCAGACTTTGTGGATCGGTTTTGTTTTTGTTCCCACTCCAATAGTTACAGACTGGAAGTGGCGCATATGGCCGTTATATCGCTCTCACCTTGATGTGGTCTGTCAGCTTGTGGCAATTGTATCAAAGACATTCCTGAAAGGAGTGCTCACTTAACAATACACTTCCGACATTCTGTCTGAAACACGCTCTTCCCTTTGAAACCACCCCATCATGTTTGAACCAGTAAACCAGCATCAGTAGCTTCAGGGACTTTCCTAGAAAGACCGACGAAGTACGGTGTGTTTCCTGTCTCTACACACACAGAAGCAGTTGCTTCAAAGGCGTCTGGGAAAGTTATATAGCAAACACCAGGACGTTGACCTTGGATATGATGTAGATGCCATCCAGTTTTCTGGGAAAGTCTGAATGCTAACTATGGCGTTCCCTGTCTTACCACCTGCATTCTGTATGAGGGTGGTCCTGAAGGATGTGGACAATAACCGATTTGTCTCAACATACTGACCAGGGTTTTCCCCGAAATTAATGGGTAGAGCTTAAGTCTGTATTAACCCTACCCCGTCCTCAATCATCTTCATTCTGTACTAGTTTGTGAGTATGTTCAGTTGTTGTCGTTAGTGCATCTGTCGACCTGTTTGTCGAGTTGTCATCATCTAGCTCCACCATGAAGCGTTCAGCATCTTCAAGCAACATCAGCAGCGTGAGTGACAGCGGGAAACTTCCGAGGCTTGGATTGTTGGTTGGTTGGTTGGTTTGGGGAAGGAGACCAGACAGCGTGGTCATCGGTCTCATCGGATTAGGGAAGGACTGGGAAGGAAGGCAGCCGTACTCTTTCAGAGGAACCATCCCGGCATTTGCCTGGAGTGATTTAGGGAAATCACGGAAAACCTAAATCAGGATGACCGGACGCGGGATTGAACCGTCGTCCTCCCGAATGCGAGTCCAGTGTCTAACCACCGAGGCTTGGAGGAACTGCCATGTAAGTACATATTTTCGTAGCAAGTGTGTGCGTTTGTTGCTCGGACACTTCAGATTCCGATGTATGTTTTCGTTATTACGTTACTCTGAGTATTCAGATTTTGTCAGAACGAATTTAGCAGCAATTGTTCGTGGTATATTTTGTAGCAGGTTTTTATCAAATCAATGTGTTAAAATTTACTAGCAAGTTTTCAGATTTCGAAATATGTTTTCGTTATTTTGCAGCACACGTTTTAAGTTCAGTAGTACATTTTTGCTAGAAGAAGGTTTCCTTGTTGTTACAGCATTCATTCAGGAAATGTTGACTAACCTCGATCGGCAGCTGGAGGCTTGAGAGGATGCAGGCTGACGATCCTGTACATCCCCCAGAGCAGTCTCCAGTGGCAATCCCGCCATGTAAGTACGTCTTCTTATTATAAAAATTTTCGTAGTGTTGTATTTCCTGTAGGTGTATACGTTTTTATATCGATATTTTCGTGCTGTTATAGACAATTTTGAGGAGATCGAGGGTAGTGTTACACCACCCCCGATAAACCTATCGTAGATATCTTGTACAGGGTGACAGTTATTGAACTATATGAATTGCTTTAGGACGTTTAAACTGCATGGTTGGCCATGGAGCATGACGGGAATTAGTATGGTTTGGCTTAGCGACGAAGCCCACTTTCATTTTGGATGGGTTGGTCAATAAGCAAAACTGGCGCCCTTGGATGACTGATAATCCATATTTCGCGGTCAAGAAGTCTCTTCACCTGCAACGAGTGACTATGTGGTGTGCAATGTCCAGTCAAGGAACAATGAGTGCATTATTCCTTGGTGACATGGTGACTACTGAACGCTATGTGAAGGTTTTGGAAGATGATTTCGTCCGCATTACCCAAAGTGACCCTGGTTTCGATAAGATGTGCTTCATGCAATACGGAGCTAAACCCCATGGGAGCAGGAGAGTGTTTGATATCCTGGAGGATCACATTGAGGACTGAACTCTGGCTCTGGGGTACTCAGCGGCCACTGGCATGGGCCTCCAATGGCCACTATATTCTCTGGTTATGAACACATGTGACTCCTTTTTGTGGAGCTATATTAAAGACAAGCTCTCCAACAATAACCCCAAAACCATTGCTGGGCTGAAAACAGCCATTCAGGAGCTCATCGACAGCATCCATTTTTGGACACTTCAGCGTTCATTCAGGAATCCGCTATATGTCTGCGACACATAACCGCAAATGATAGCAGGCATATCGAACATGTCATAACATAAAATCGAATATCTGTAGTGACATTTACATGTTGTATGAAGTGTGTGCACACTGTAGTTTGTAACTAATTTACGTTTTTTTTCATATAGTTCAATAATTGTCACCCTGTAAGTATGCATTCTATTCATTACTTTTTTATGTTGCTGTAAGCTTTTAAAAAAAATCAGTATGTTGTTCTTGTTGTATAGTTCAATTCTTTTATCTTGGCGGCTCGCGCATGCCCGCCCAGACGCGGGAGATTGCTGTGTAGCCAGTTGCAAACGACGCACGCGTTAAGAGAAGCAGCCCCATAGTATAGTATAGTTTGCAAACTTACGTTTAGGGGGGAGGACGCAGTTTATGAAGTAAAGCCACCACGACCGCATTAACCCTTTCGCTGCTACAGGGACGTGCTCCCCGCATTCCGCGCTATGCGCGATTTTGTCATCACTGCACTACTCGCCTGTGCAGACACATGGTGTCCCGGCTGCTTTGACACACTTACCACTCGATTTCACAAAAACTATTTAGCCAAAAATTTGATTTTTACATGTCTTATTTACAGATACCGTCCCCCCATAAATGACTTAATTTTGTTTCGATGTTCAGCGCAGTTATTGTGCAGCATTAAATGTAGTAAACTATTGCACGGAATTTTGAAGAGTTTGCAGAGGTAAAAGTCCATAGCGTATACTTTCGATATGGTCGATTTTAGTTGCCACAATGTTGAGAATGAAATGTGGACAAGATGCCTACATTTCATATAAAATTTACTGTATAACAATATCTCATTTAATTTAAGTACCAGATAGGTGTCATATGTAATATTGAGAAATATTCCATCTTTAGCAACTGTAATAAAACTTTTATTTATACCAAAATCATTTCGCTTTTTCTAAAACGTTCTGATTAGAACAAAGTCGTCGAAGTACACAAAACTGAACTGTGGACGTAATAATACATAGAAACTAAAATATATTGTCAGTGAGGCACAGTGCGCAAGCAATTTGTGTTTGTCACAACGGACAGCAAATATTTGCCAAAACATAGATCAGTCGACGAAAACATTGAATATGATGTTGCTAAAGCATTGAAGCAAAGAACTGCATCAGAAAATCAAGTAGCTCGGCAACGTACGAGCCGAAATTCTGCTCTGAATAATACTTTTAATACTGTCACAAAAGAATAAATGCCTATCTCAATATGAATAGTAAAACAGCGACGGCGGAAGGGAAGATATACAAACAAATCAGATAACATGAATATTGTATGTGTGTCTTTTCATTGTTTTTAATTGCTGTGAAAAGAAATATTGGAGGACAAAATTAGAAAAAACCGAAAACTTATTATGATTATAATGAAGAGACAAACCACTAGAAATTTCAAAAAATTACATTCAGACGAATAAAATTCATGAAGTAAGACACTTCGATATCATTTTTAAATAAAGAAAACATTAAGCAACCAACAAGGTTTGAACTCAGAACCTTTAGCTTAGCAGCGAAATACCTTACCCCTTTTTTTTTCATTTGGTTCGATATTGTTCGTTGCGTTTGGTCTGGGCAGACGTCACAAGACATCCGTTAAAGTTGATCCTTTGACTCAGTTTTTTTATTACAGAGAGCACGCAGCCCTCTGACCGAACATGCTGAGCTACCGTGCCGGCGACCCCTTACGTTAACGCAGCCTGTCGTTTAACGGAACTCTATGAGGACTCTAGAAATGTATCACGCAAAATACCGACAAACACTGCTGGTATGACTATGAATTACTAACGTTTCGTCGAGGTACAATAGGAAATAAACAATTACTGCTGTTCTTTATTGCGTAAAAGCGGTTTGTGAGAATGATACAAACACCTTATTGCTTGTTTGGTTTAATTAATTAATAGAATTACTTTATTTATGACTGAACGTTTCTAAAACTGAAGACAATCGTCCGTGCTCTGCACTGGAGTCGAGCTCTGGCAATGTCGTTCTCTGTTCATTGGCTGACTGTGTTTTGTGATGTCAGATGCGCAGAACGAACCTAAACTCGGCCGCCGTCGTAAATGATGCACACTATAGTAGGCGATATCGATGAGTTGGACTGGTAGTTCCATGCCGGTCCATAAGAGTAGGTGCCACAATGGGTGGAAGAAATGAAGTGAGAGCTGCGTGAAGTTCAATTACCGATGTCTTACAGAGTGGAGACCCCTGGTGACCTTCGGGATGTGGTGTCATCGTCGAGGAATGGTGACAACACCACTGCTTCAGGTAATTTATTACCAATCTATATTTTTTACAACACATATAATCAGTGTTCTTTCTTTCATTGCAGCAGCAGCAGGCGAGTTCATGACACATATATTTGTTTTTTATTAGTCTCTCTGTACAGTCGACAAGCCAACACTTCCAGGGGTGCAATCCAGTCCGTGATCCCCACAATACACTGTGGCACAGTGTGCGGGCAGGTGATGACAGCATTGCCACAACATGCCTCGCCCTCCAGGATGAGACTTATTGCTGCACCAACTGCAGCCGCATCAACCTCCACCATCTTCACCATTGTCGCCACTGCCACTGCCGTCGCCAATGCGGCACCACTCTAGCGGCCATGGGCTTCCAGCCCTCTGGCTACACTCCATCAGGCCATTAGGACGCCACCAACCACGTCAGGGGTCACCGCCGCCGCTGCTGCCTCACCTGCGCCATCGCTCAGATGCCCGCTGGTAGTAATTGGCTCACAGGCATCCGCCCCTCCAGCTAGACTCCCCCCTGTCATTAGGATGCTGCTGCCAACTGGGTCAGGGCTAGGAGCTGCTGACACACGTTGTCCATCTCAGCAGCCTGGATGCTCATATTGTCCTGATGTGCCTGCACTCCACCACCAGCAGCCTCATAGGGACGTGGCACAGTGCCGCATACCACCTTGCTCCAGCCAACACCCGGCCTCACACACTGGATGGTCGCGGTTCTCAGCTGTCAGTCATAGTGCTAGTAGCAGTTATCCTGTGACTAGTGGCAGTTCCGTCTCCTCGTCTATTATAGATGGACACCAGGTTGGTAATGTGAAGCCGCAGCTAAACTACGATGTGATTGAGGATTATTTGAGAAGCGCATGTCGTTTTTTCGCACAGAGAACCTAACAGGAGAGCATAGAGACTCAATCGGTTTTCTAGACGTGTGCCTTCCTGTTCTGGAAACAGAGCTCCTCAAAATCATTCATGATCCACAGTACCCCACCATTAACTGCAGCGCTGTGTTGTGAAGTCACATATCCCCTCAAACAGGACTCCAGTGTTAAAGTGACAAGTATTGTGAACATTTGGGGGGGGGGGGGGAGGGGGGGATGGCGTGGTATTGCAGAGCACCTCAGTCGCTAAGTGGTTTCATGACTCCACCTTGAGTGCTATACAGGCCAAAGTTTTCAAGATGGAAGTTAGAGGCTCAGGTAAATCACTCAGCCAAGTACTACACCTTGGCATCTATATACATGTCTTTGATCTGATAACTGGGGGTCAAGTTACATTGAGCTTCCAAAGAATATAGCTGATAAGAAGACATGAATTAGTGTCCATAATAAAAAAGACAACTATTGTTTTGCGTGGTCAGTCCTGGCTTGTGAGAGAAAAATTAAACAAAATCGAGAGCTCACATATCAATATGGCAGAGATATCTATGATCATGGGTTTTATAATTTTAAAGGTACCGAGTTCCCCATTAACATCCAGGACATTCCTAAATTTGAGGCACAGAATACCAGGATATTGGTTCATGTTTATGACCAGAAGAAGAACAAGCCAGACAAAGATGGTAAAGTTACAAGCCAAGTTGTTGGACCCCTTCATTTCTCTGAATTTTCCAGTCAGTGGGAGCTACATGTAAACATGTTACTGTTCTCCAAAGGCGAAGATCATCACTGTTATGGATAAGAGATATGTCCTGACTCCTTTCATCCCAGTTGTAAAGAAAATCATTGTGTAAAGCATTTTTGATTCAAGTGCCCCAATGCATTTTCCATGAGCGACATACACTCCTGGAAATTGAAATAACAACACTGTGAATTCATTGTCCCAGGAAGGGGAAACTTTATTGACACATTCCTGGGGTCAGATACATCACATGATCACACTGACAGAACCACAGGCACATAGACACAGGCAACAGAGCATGCACAATGTCGGCACTAGTACAGTGTATATCCACCTTTCGCAGCAATGCAGGCTGCTATTCTCCCATGGAGACGATCGTAGAGATGCTGGATGTAGTCCTGTGGAACGGCTTGCCATGCCATTTCCACCTGGCGCCTCAGTTGGACCAGCGTTCGTGCTGGACGTGCAGACCGCGTGAGACGACGCTTCATCCAGTCCCAAACATGCTCAATGGGGGACAGATCCGGAGATCTTGCTGGCCAGGGTAGTTGACTTACACCTTCTAGAGCACGTTGGGTGGCACGGGATACGTGCGGACGTGCATTGTCCTGTTGGAACAGCAAGTTCCCTTACCGGTCTAGGAATGGTAGAACGATGGGTTCGATGACGGTTTGGATGTACCGTGCACTATTCAGTGTCCCCTCGACGATCACCAGTGGTGTACGGCCAGTGTAGGAGATCGCTCCCCACACCATGATGACGGGTGTTGGCCCTGTGTGCCTCGGTCGTATGCAGTCCTGATTGTGGCGCTCACCTGCACGGCGCCAAACACGCATACGACCATCATTGGCACCAAGGCAGAAGCGACTCTCATCGCTGAAGACGACACGTCTCCATTCGTCCCTCCATTCACGCCTGTCGCGACACCACTGGAGGCGGGCTGCACGATGTTGGGGCGTGAGCGGAAGACGGCCTAACGGTGTGCGGGACCGTAGCCCAGCTTCATGGAGACGGTTGCGAATGGTCCTCGCCGATACCCCAGGAGCAACAGTGTCCCTAATTTGCTGGGAAGTGGCGGTGCGGTCCCCTACGGCACTGCGTAGGATCCTACGGTCTTGGCGTGCATCCGTGCGTCACTGCGGTCTGGTCCCCGGTCCCCGGTCGACGGGCACGTGCACCTTCCGCCGACCACTGGTGACAACATCGGTGTACTGTGGAGACCTCACGCCCCACGTGTTGAGCAATTCGGCGGTACGTCCACCCGGCCTCCCGTATGCCCACTATATGCCCTCGCTCAAAGTCCGTCAACTACACATACGGTTCACGTCCACGCTGTCGCGGCATGCTACCAGTGTTAAAGACTGCGATGGAGCTCCGTATGCCACGGCAAACTGGCTGACACTGACGGCGGCGGTGCACAAATGCTGCGCAGCTAGCGCCATTCGACGGCCAACACCGCGGTTCATGGTGTGTCCGCTGTGCCGTGCGTGTGATCATTGCTTGTACAGCCCTCTCGCAGTGTCCGGAGCAAGTATGGTGGGTCTGACACACCAGTGTCAATCTGTTCTTTTTTCCATTTCCAGGAGTGTATTTACAAAGCATAAAGTGGATACCTCTACCAGGAAACTGGTACATGTTGTAATGCCCACCGAGGAGAACAAAATCTTAAAGTTTAAGAATGACCAACGTCAGGAGCATTGCTGTTTTGTAGTGTATGCTGACTTTGAGAACTCCTAGTTCCTATTACACAATGTGAGAGCGATCGTACAGCTTCACATACCACCATCACAGAAAAACGCGTTCTGTACGTGGCAGCATACCAGGCGGTATGTTCATAAAGTTCAAATCTTAGCCAAGACAGTTCATATGTCAGAGATAATCCTGCGATTTGGCTTCTCACTGAGCTGGAAAATCTTTCATGGGAGGTTGATAAGCTCTCAGCGCCAACATTCCCATGAGCAAGCCAAAGGAGAATAACAATTTGTACAAGAAGGCGATTGACTGTCATATCTATGGGCAGCAGTTAGACTGAAAAGTGGAAACTCCTCGTAGATACAATTGTCACCTAACAGGGAAGTTCTACTGGGCTGCCCCTAACACATGCAACCTGAAGTATAAATTACGACACATACCCGTCTTTTTCCACAGTTTGAGCAGATATGAAGTTCAATTTATCATTGAGCATTTGGCTGATTTCGGTATGGAGAGTGATCTGGTCAGTGCCCTGCATGACAGCATTGAAAAATATATTTCATTCTCCAAATGAATGACGCCAAGAATTAAACCCTCTTCCTGGAGTCGTTACGTTTTATGCAGGCACCACTCCAGAAACATGTTGAAACTTTGCCTCAGGAGGATATGCAAATCACTCAATGAGCATATTCCAATGACACTAAGTACAACTTGTGACATGGAAGAGTTATATGAATATCTGGATTCAAAGTTGTTAAAGCTTTCGTGGCCACTTGTTGACAGACTGCTTCTGTCTCGGGTTCTTTAGCCGACGTTCATCTAATGATTTTATACACGTTTCGCTGGCATTGTCAAAGCTTCACCCTCCATTGCCAGTGGTCAACCACTGGCAATGGAGGGCGAAGGTTTGACAATGCCAGCCGCTCTTGCTGGCGAAATGTCAGTAAAATCATTAAATGAACGTCGGCTGAAGAACCCGAGACAGAAGCCAATAGGCAGTTTGTCAATATCTGGATTATATGGGAAAACTCGACAAAACCAGACTACCCAACATAACTGCCTTACAGGCAGTGCCATATTGGATGTAGAGTATAAGCATGAGTATGAGTTTGGAAGAAGTTTAACAACTCCGTTTTAGGAGAGTATGCAAAACTTTATATGGACACAGAAGTGCATTTGCTTGTGGAAGTTTTTGAGAATTTCTGGAGCGTATGCATGACCACATATGCTCTGGATCTTGGTTTCTATTACACATCACCTAGGTTCTCTTGGGATGCTATGCTCAGGAAAACGAAAGTCGACATTAAACTATTGACCTATTTTTACATGCTTCTTTTCTTTGAGCACAGGATTGGTGGGGGACTTTGCCAATGTATCCGTAAGCATGCTAAGCCAAATAGCTCACAGATGAGTGAGTGGTTTAACACATTCCTTGATTTGAGCTACATCATGTACTTGGATGTGAATAATTTACGCGGGCATGCCATGCAACTGGCGAGTTTCGATAGTTGTCTAAAAACAAATGTAACGGATTAGGTGAAGATATCCATAATGTGGCAGCTGATTCTGGTTTAAAGTATCTTGTGGGGGCAGACCTCAAATACTATATCAGTTTGTGTGATGATCAAAGTAATTTTCCTCTATGTCCAGAGCATCCAGTTCCACAAGGAGGCACCACTGATGAGAACACTGAGGGGCAAGCTGATGTACATTATGCATTACAGAAAACTTCTGCAGCATCTCAGTTTAAGGATGGAGCTGGTTAGAATCACATGCAGTATCTTCTTCTCGCAGTGATCCAGGTTGAAGGAATATAGTGATTTGAACACTGGGAAGAGGGCATCTGTAAAGAATGATTTGGAAACCGACTTTTTAAATTAATGAATAATGCGAATTTGTGCAAGGCAATGGAAAATTTGGTAAAACACTGCGAAATTGTTATTAGAACACAATGAGATGGACGTTGGGGCGTAAGGAAATGTATCACCAGACCAAATTTTAAACAGGTCACCATCTTCAATAATAACTTCATTGCTGTGGAGATGGCAAAGATTACAGTAGAGTTCACGAACACTGTCTATGTGGGCATGTGTATATTAGACCTGTACAAACCCCACATATACCGATTCCATTAAGAGTTTGCGGTAATTCATTTACTTGATCGAAAGATACTTAACATAGATGTAGATAGCTTCAACTATTGGGCTGCCATCCATATAAAGTAATGAGATCCCTCAGCATAGCAGTTGACACATCTTCCTACACGGTCAGAAATATTTACTGTATTTTGCACAGAACAAGAACAGAATTGGCCTTATGAAAGATGAGGTGAATGGGTTGCCAACTGTGGAGTTTGTGGGTCTTAGATCCAAAATGTATGTGTATCGCACACTGGGAGGTGCCACCCAGAGGTGGGCGAAGGGTGGTGTTTTGTGGCATCCAAGGGCCTCATGATTGTAGATTACTTGCAGTGCTTGTACAGCAGTGCTCATGGTACTCCACTGTAGCTGCAGCATATGGTACAGCAAACTAGTATTCAGTCATAAGGGCGCGAGGTGTACAGCATGCTGCAATCTAAAATTGTTCTGTCGCCTCATGACTATAAGCGAGTCATTTGTGAGTATTTGATTGAAACTCACCCCTACTCACATTATTCACTCGATGAGAGTGGTGTGAAGGAGAGAGAGTGAGAGTGCATGTGAATAGTGTACGCATGTAGAATGGTACAATCCAGTCATCACAGTGTAAATATGTTTTAGTGTAAATATATGTATATACCATGTGTGCTAACATAGTTGTGCACTTGTAAGGATATGTGTACAGCATGTGTGCAGTTGTAATCTAAACAGCCCAAAAATTTTGTAAAATATATGCATATCATGTGTGCCAATATGGTTGCGCACTTGTAAATGTATACACACCATATGTGGAATTATAGTGTAAAAATCTTGTAAAATACATGCACACCATGTGACAGAATATATATTTGTAAATAGCCCTTTCAGAGGCATACAATTGTAAGTAGTCCATGTTCATCATGTAAATCGAGTTGTTTTTAAGTTTCGCCTGCAGCTAGTCTTCCAAGTCTGATTAGTATTATTTAACCTCCAGTTATCGACGAAATGCGAATATTTTCAACTAGTGCCACCTATCTAAAAATTGTGAGTGTTTCCCACCACATATATGTATGAGACACAAGTAAACACACAAAATTACAATTATTTATTTATTTTTTAACTTCATATAGTTATGAGTAGATTCACTTGTAGAGTCTTGTCCTTGTTTATCATTCTGTTTTTAATCTGTTTTTATGTAGCTTGATTGATAATGTTGATAATGCTATCATTACTGTTTTATGCACGCAGGCCTGAAGATGGCACATTGATGTGCCGAAACTGGTTGCAACGAAATAAATAAAATCATAAGAATGGCTGTAGGCGCTTTATTGTTTCACAACCATAAAGATATGGTGGCATTGCTTCAGTTATTCGACTACACAGATATCATCATCAGCATAAAAGGCAAGGAGAAGCTCACATCAATGAGTGGATTTTACAAGTATACAGCTGTTCATGATCTGGAGTACTACCTTCCATCAGCTCAAACTGATGTGTGAATATTAACAAAATAGTACTGTGTCTGCTTCTGAAAATGTAAAATTGCTTTTAAGTTGGATGAAAAGTAAATGATTTTTTACCTCACATTCCATGTATTTTATTACTGATTTCACCCTGCACACAAGCTGATAGTTAAAATGGTGCAAATGGCTCTGAGCACTATGGGACTCAACATCTTAGGTCATAAGTCCCCTAGAACTTAGAACTACTTAAACCTAACTAACCTAAGGACATCACACACACCCATGCCCGAGGCAGGATTCGAACCTGCGACCGTAGCAGTCCCGCGGTTCCGGACTGCAGCGCCAGAACCGTTAGACCACCGCGGCCGGCAGCTGATAGTTATATAGTATACAGCTTTGTCCAGACACCGTGCCTGTGGCTTTCATCAAGCACAGCAGATATAATTTTAAACATGTTGGTATATGTCTTTTGAAGCAGACAGGGTCACATGCCACCTGCTCCCATGACCAAAAATGTGCAGCATGATATGAAAAATACCATGCAACCATTTAATAACTCTTCATCCTAAACTTCACCTCCTTTATAGCACTCTTGTTGAGCCTTAATGACATGTTTATGTCTTGCACCCCCATTATGTATGGAATGCAATGGGAATAGGGTTTTTTAAGTAACAATAAGAAAGACGTATGGTAATGAATATCATTTGTTCAATTCTCACAGAAATATAGATACAGTTTGGTTCTTCAGATACAATTTGATTCTTTTTCACAACACTGATACAGTCTGGATCTTCAGATAAAATTTAGTTATTTCTCACATAATACTTTTCAGTGCTGAGATACTGTTTGTATAAACACTATTTCTTATACTAATAACTATGACTCAAAAAAATCCCACAGTCCACCCAGCAGTAGCACTGGTTGAGCACTCACAATATTCAGTGCATACAAGCCTTGGTGGAAAATATTCAGTTTTTTCGATAGGTGGCACTAGTTGAAAATATTCGCATTTTTTCGATAACTGGAGGTTAAATACGTCTCCACTAATAACTAATCAGACTTGGCTGGCTAGTTGCAGGTGAAACTTAAAAACTACTTGAGTTACATGATGTGCATGGACTATTTACAAGTGTATGCATCTGAAGGTGCTATTTACAAGTATTCATTCTGTCTGCACACATAATGTGCATGCATACACTATTCACATGCACTCTCACTCTCTCTCATTCATACCACTCTCATCAAATGAATAATGTGAGTATGGGTGAGTTTCAATCCCAACTTCATAAATGACTCGCCTATTGTCATGAGGCGGCAGAACAATTTTAGATTGCAGCATGCTGTACACCTCATGCACTGATGACTGAATACTAGTTTGCTGTACCATATGCTGCAGATGCTGTGGCAAGCTACAACACATTTGTGAAGAAACACTTGTGACGTTGGATAGAACTGCAGATTACCACATTGATATTGAATGAATATAAACACTGCTGTACATGCACTGCAAGTAATCTTCATTCATGAGGGTCTTGGATGCCACACAACGCCACCATTTGCCCACCTCTGGGTGGCACCTCCCAAGGTGTATACACATACATGTTGGATCTAAGACCCACAAAGTCTACAGTTGGCAACCCATTCACCTCATCTTTTATAAGGCCAATAACCTTCTTGTTCTGTGGAAAAATACTTTAAGGATTATTTACTGTGTAGGTACACGTGTTGACTGCAGTGGCAGTCTAACATAACAGTCGCGACATTCACTACTGTAGAAGTTGTTACCGTTTGACAGCTGGAGCAACATGAGCGCTCCAAGCGGCGAGAAAGGAGAACGTTAGGTGCATCGTAAGCATAATGTTTGTTTTGCACCTCTTTCCTACATGATTTGCGAAATATTGGAATTTTTTTTATCTCCAAGTGTTTGTGTAATATTAGAAGACGTAGATGTTCCTAAAAATGATTCTAAAATAAGCGCAAGTAGGGATAAAAATCATGAATCCAGTGGCAAGTTACAACACATTCGTGAAGAAACACTTGTGACGTTGGATAGAACTGCAGATTACCACATTGATATTAAATGAATATAAACAGACAGATTCACACGTAAGAAACACAGACATCTAATACTGTGTGCAAAAGGGATTGTCACCCCATTTGTCGTTCAGTAGGCATACTGTGTTGTCATTGTCGCCTGTTGCCACAAGTACGATCTTCATCTTTATGTTATTCTGGTGGTAAAAGTAATTGTAAAATAGAGGGAGAAACATGCAGGGCGAGTAAACCACAAGTCCTCAAAGCCAATAACATTGACTGAAAGACAGTCATATGTTAAATTTACCATTAGAGACGTTTCATCCAGTGACATATTCACTAGTTTATCAGTATCAGAGAAATGCTGTACCTTCTGCTTTAAAAGGTGGAATATATTGTCACTTATCCCACATTTTATTTGTATGCCTTCCACGCATCTCTGTAATGTATGCACTGATGGAAACATAAAGCATTATAACAAAACCTGTACATCTGAGAGCTGGACATAATAAATTTAGAGCAAATAGCTTATTTTTTGTCTTTCCATCTTACAGCACGTTTCACCTTCAATGGCACGGTAATCTGGCTTAACAACAAACCAAGGGCATCTTTTTTTAAATATCAGGATCCTTCTCAAATGAATACTCAATCACACATTCCACATCATTACGAAGTGCCGTATTCATGATCTATGGAACAAGCATTAATCTAATCTAATCTAATCTTCATAGTTTAGCTATGGCGTCACATCACCAACCTGGTGTCCATCTATAATAGGGCAAGAGACGGAACTGCCACTAGCCTCAGGGTCACTGTTACTAGCACAATGAGTGGCAGCTGAGAACTGCGCCCATCCTGTGGGCGAGGCAGGATATTGGGTAGAGCAAGGTGGTATATGGGATGGTGACACGTCCTTATAAGGCTGCTGATGGTGAAGCGCAGGCACATCAGTCCAGTGTGAGCATCCAGGCTGCTGAGGTGGCCACCGTGTGGGAGGACAAGGTGTGTTGGCAACTCCTAGCCCTGACCCAGTTGGCGGCAGCATCCTAATGACACGGAGAAGTGTAGCTGGAGGGGCAGATGCCTGTAGTCCAATTACTACCAGCAGTCGTCTGAGTGATGGCGCAGGTGAGGAAGCAGTGGCGGCGGTGATCCCTGACATTGTTGGTGGTGTCCTAATGGCCTGGTGGATTGTAGCCAGAGGGATGGCCGCCAGAGTGGTGCCGCATTGGCGGCGGCAGTGGCAGTGGCGACAATGGTGAGGATGGTGGTGGCTGACATGGCTGCAGCCGTGCAGCAATGAGTCTCATCCTGGAGGGCGAGGTGTGTTCTGGGAATGCTGTCATCACCTGCCCGCACACTGTGCCACAGTGTATTGTGGGGATGACGGACTGGATTGCACCCCTGGAAGTGTTGGCTTGCCGACTGTACAGAGAGACTAATAAAAACCAAATACATGTGTCATGAACTCACCTGCTGCTGCTGCAATTAAAGAAAGAACACTGATTATATGTGTCCAACACCAACATCTCATCAATTGCACACATTTACCGCCAAAAATTAGAATTTCCCACCAATTTTCAACAGATAACACACAGGATATAAAGATAAGGAGATACTTCCAGTCAAGCACCTTTTTTCCCGACAATTTCCAAGTGGGAGAGAGGAGTGGAAGTGGTGGAGGGGATGGGAAGTTCGGATGAGAGGTCTGAGAGTGGGTAAAGCGGAAAAATTCATGATGTCGTCAGTTCAATCTTGCCATATCTATAACAGGGGGCAGAGGGAATGGGTGCTGGAGGGTCCGCCATCTTGAATAAATTAAAACTGCACTAAAAAGAACATTATTCCTCTATCGACATTTCCTGGAAGGTACAAATCGAGTTGCCAGATGCTTTGAATGAAACAGTGGAGGTTGCAACAGTGTTAGCGAAAATAGAGACAATGACCAAGGCAAAAGAAAAGAACTTAGTATTTAATATGGACATTAAGTGTTTCAGATGCGGTTGTACAAGTCATGTGAAAAGATGCACAAACAGTTCAGGCTCTCAGATAGGAACTGTAGTACTGGGAATTTGCATGGGCATCAGATGTGGCCTCAGAATGCTCCATGTAATTGATAGTTAAACGAAACATGGGTTAGCATGGGGCACCTCTGTGCAGAACCAGTGGTGGAGTTTTTGCACACTAGGTGCGTAAATAACAAGTAAAGTAAATTTCTGTTGGAATGAGGTTCTGAGGTTCTCAAGTGACTGTAGCTAGGATGTGCATGTGAGAAGAACCCGGAGACCTAGAACAGAAGTTGAATCAGAGATAGCTGCCGGATGTGGGGATGGGGACACACTGCACTGGCCATCGCCCTGCCAAGTGCGCTGTTACGTCAGACAGCACTCAGACAGCCTGGAATGGCCACTGCAAGCGACCTACTGCAGTTACAACACCCAGCCACCTTCAGGAAGACACCAATACCTTACCAAATATGGTCACTATGAGAGGCTTTGGTGCGATGCACTAATGATGCCACCATTGCACAATCAGCAGGTAGCATCACATTTAGTCCCAATCCCACTGCCATTTGTCATTCATCAGCAACATGAACAGTGATGTGTGGGTTTTTTCATGACTTTGCACCCCATGGTAATTATGCAGCTGCCTCTGCCCCACCAGACCCTAAACTTCTGGCCTTTGCCTAAATTCAGTAATTATTTCCCTGAAACTGATTGGAGCATCACAAAAATCGAGTACTCCATCTGTATATTTTGCATGGATGGACTTCATAGCTACCGGAGTCGACTTTGGCACTACATTGAAACATGAATTACAGCACTGTTCTAAATCACCTACATGTACATGACATACATTGAGACATTTCACAATGCCACGCATGAGTGGCCACAAGGTTTGAGGCGCCATGTCACAGATTGCACGGCCCCTCCCACTGGTGGTTCGAGTCCTCCCTCAGGCATGGGTGTGTGTGTGTGTGTTGTTCTTAGCATAAGTTAGTTTGAGTTAACTTAAGCAGTGTGTAAGTCTAGGACCAATGGCCACAGCAGTTTTGTCCCTTAGGAATTCAAACACATTTGAACATTTTTTGAACATTTCACAGTGACTTTGTACACAGCTTGAATACATCGTAGCCAAGGCTCCAGTATCCTTAATCCACATAAGTTCGCCACAGTGGGGTGCTATAAATAAATGGATCAGTCTCCAGATTTCACTCTGAGTGACGCATCATTGTGCATTGATGTGACAGATAGTGTCAGGCCAGCACAGTAAACATCCAGCAAAGACAGAAGTGGGCTATAATTTGTAATCATCTGAGCTCTGATGTAGGGTATTGTACAGCACAGTTCTTATCATTTGAGCTTAGGAAACTACTTTAACGTTCTTTGTTGCATTTTCGATCTCCATTACCACACGCCAGTAGCTGCCCACTGCTTCTATGCCTATATTGAGATGCTTTGATCCACTAGCAGTTAAATTATATGTGGAAGTGAATAGTTGTAGTGCACAGGGAGCGACTCGTATCTTCTCATCCACCACCTCCATACTTCTTGCAGCCTCACTGGAATGTTCTACAGTGCAATGGATGGTGCGTGTGTTGGAGTCCAGTAGTGACCTGCTGCATGCTGTTTGAAATGTACGGTGCACTTCTGCAAGTCAGGAATATGTTAGGTGTCGTCATCGATGACTGTCGTGGACAATAGCAGCTCCACATCATGCCCCAACATGCTGACCAGATGTGCTACAGGATCCCGTGTGCTGGAAATCACCACCCTAGCTGCAGGTCCTGAAACGTAGTAGGCTGCTGCTGCTGCTAATGCAGGTACTGACAGGCTGGAGGTCAATGCAGATCCAAACAAGATGGAAGCCATTGCCACTGCTGCATGTCACAAAATGCTGGAGGCCACCTCAGGTGTTGAACAAAAAGAAAAAGAACCATTACATGTGGACAAAGAAATGGAGCTGGACAAAGAAGAAGCAATACCAATAGCAAAGACATGTAATTAGTAGATGCTCTACCACTTCTTCCTATTGTGCTGGCAGGCGTTGGATGATCATGGCTGCTGCTGTTATTGATGCCTCATGATCCTCCCACTGACTAGTGCCAGAGAGCTGACTCACAATCATGTGATTGGATGCAACATTTTCATTGGATCCCGCCAATTTTTTTACCAATGACGTCACCGTTTTGAGCGTCTCTTTGATGGAGGTAGTGTGAACTAGGTCAGTAGGTCCCCACACATCAAGGTGAGCACATGCAAGGGGAAAAAAATTTTAGGAAGCATTTTCCTACAGGATAACGCCCTAAACTAAAGAAAAAAAACACCCTATGGCCTTTCATACCAACAGCTCAGCACTGGTTACGGTTTTTGTGCTGATCTCCAACAGGTTAACGCCCAAAATAAAGAAAAAATAAAGAAATCCTTCCAATACAACAGCTCAGACAGACTGAGCGATTTTTCCCACCAATTTTTCTCTGGGAGTGGAGGGGGAGGGGGAAGGGCCCACCATCTTCATTAAATTAAAACTGCATGAGACCAAACATTATTTCTTTACGAATATCAACAGACAACCCGTCAATAATATATCTAGAGCTCTTTGCTTGGCTTCTTGCAGAACATCCTTATTCGTTTTGTTATTGTTTGTTAGTTCATAGGTATTGAGATTGATCTTATGAATGCAATCTACAAAACTCTCCAGAGATTACCCGTCTTCCTAACATAACCCATTGAGTTGCTCACTTAAATACCTTGCCATATTCTTCCTTATATACCTATCAATCAGCCCTTCCTGGAGAGTGTCAAAAGACTGAGCCTCCCTTAACTTCTCAGGGTACATCAAATAAACTCTACCATCATCTGTTATTTTAAGCTTAGCCATGCTTAATAACTAATCCTTATTCCAGTTTCCTAAGGTGACCGCTGTATTCAGATTATCCAAGAATACAAATTTATCCTCTGCATGTTTCCCAGAAAATGGAGCAACCAACGCTGAGGTACTAGTATCAAGGACAGGTGAAGTAGGAAGTTACTTTCCCCATTTCTCCTACCCTAAATTGATTTAACTCTGTTCATAATTGTGCTGTCTGATAGATTAGGTGCTGTACTGCGCTTTACACTGAAACTTCCTTAGCTGCCCCGTGTCATAATGCATGTTAACTAACAGTACAAATATACACCCAACACAAATTAAGCTAAGAAAGGATAGGAGGCAACCAAACAGATGCCAAAATAATTCTATCATTCCCACGAAACAGTTATATGTCTACAGGGCTGCCAGGCCTTTCAAATAACACTCACACATCCCTTAATGTTACCCTCGACATGTCTAGCTATACAGAAAACATAGAGAGAAGGCAGTTGCTGGACACCCTATTCAGTGTTTCTCGGTTGCTCCGCATGGTGCTAGTCAGAGTCGTACTATGGGTGCGCCTGACACCACTTGTTATGGCTTCTGTACCATTTGTTAGCAGCAGACACAGTGGCTGCACCAGAAACTGAGACGGCGCGGAGTTTTACAATTATTTATTGTACTTTCTTTACAATTTCTCCCTCGTCATCGCTGCCCAGCCCTGCAGATCCCTTCGCCTGGCTGCTGCTGTGAAGACTCCGACAATCCACGCAACGCGCGCCGCTGATCGCACTCGGGGGCCTCAGGCCACCAGTGCTCCGCTGAAGCCAGGATGCCCTGTGGTTGAGATGAACTCGTCGCCGCTCGGCGCCCCCAGTACGGCCACGCCCATGGAGCTGCGTCGCCGTGAGGTCAGCTGCCGACGCCTGCTGCACCAGCGGATGGGAAGCCATCAGTCGCGATGTCCGCGAGGTCCTGTCATGGATGGACCACGCGCCGTTGGGGTTGCCGGGAAGTCTTGGCGTCAGTCCCCGGCGGCGCCTGTGACCAAGACCGCGCTGCGGCCGGTCCTGCTGGATGTTCTCACTGTAGTTAGTCAGCCATGGTGCCGACCGGACTCGGGCCGACCTCCAGAGCTGAAGTTGACATCTGGTGACGAACGGATGACTCCTGCAAGCTGGAACAGACTTCCGAAATCGTCAGTTACGAAGATTGAACATTCGGACACGGACCACGTCCGTCCTCAGATCCAAACTGCTGCCTAATGGCTTCTGTCCGTTGCTGCCTGCACTCCACTATTTACATCCGGCAGGAGGACGTTTTTTACCCTCGGTGGTAGCTTTTTGTTATTACTCCTGCAGTATATTGCAGCGTAACTTAGTGTGCTGGCCTCAATTTCCCTTACTCAGCACTCTCCAGGCTTCGCTCGGCGCTCGGTCTGTGTGCGTCCTTGCGTCAACCAGTTGGTAGACTGCTGCTGTCAGCAAGGCTATCTGAGAATGCTTACTTTGCAACGCCTCGATCGCCGGCGTGCCTCTGTTTTGCCATGTGGTCGCAACACTCTGTTCGTAATTGTGCTGTCTGATAGATTAGGTGCTGTATTGCGCTTTACTCTGAAACTTCCTTAGCTGCCCCTTCCGTGTCATAATGCATGTTAACTAACAATACAAATATACACCCAACACAATGTAAGGTAAGAAAGGATAGGAGACAACCAAACAGATGCCAAAATAATTCTCAGAACGTGGCATTTACTGGCAGAGGAGCATAGTATGATATCTTGTTTAACATAGGACGTCATCCATCTTCAATATCAGTAGCATACTGACACCAGTAGTTTTAAGGGGTACAAGAATGGCAGATGGCGAGCTGTGGGTTGCTGCTGGTGAAGCAGGAGGTCTAATAATTGAGGGAAGCGTTCGTGAACTGCAGTGCTACTTTATTAACATTGTGTACAATAGATAGCGCCGGCCGCGGTGGTCTCGCGGTTCTAGGCGCTCAGTCCGGAACCGCGCGACTGCTACGGTCGCAGGTTCGAATCCTGCCTTGGGCATGGATGTGTGTGATGTCCTTAGGTTAGTTATGTTTAAGTAGTTCTAAGTTCTAGGGGACTGATGACCACAGATGTTAAGTCCCATAGTGCTCAGAGCCATTTGAACCATTTTAGCCAATAGATAGCCATTGATTGCATTGGCCACTGACTGCCGACCAGGTACTCATGGAAGCTGCTGTTTTTGCATCACGGAAAGGCTTGTAGTACCGGTTCACATCATGGAGGGCGGTGCCGAGGAAGACCCTGGCTGCATCATGCTCTGAGCCCCAGAGCGCAGGAGACCTGTGTTGAGTCGTGTGAAGTTAGCACCCCTTTTTCGAGAAATATACATTTTTTTCACAGTTCTTGTTAGATGTGCCATAGTTCTAGAGTTCTTTGCACAAAATTTCAATAGTTCTGCAAAATGTAACGAAGAAAACAACAATACTCGAAAAAATTTTCGTATCGAAAACATTCTCTGACAATTTCCGCAAAATGTAAATAAGTACAAGAGTTCTGAGCACAGTTCTGAACAGAGCTCCAAGAGTTCTTTCGAAAATCCAAGTAACATTTTTTTGTGCAGCTAATAGCTACGAGATAATTGCAATTTAAGGAGAAAATCTTTTCATTTACTGTGAAGTTGGCACCCTTTTTTTCAGAAATGTATATTATTTTCAGAGTTCTTGATAGATATGCCATAGTTCTAGAGTTCTTTGTACACAATTTGAATAGTTCTGCAGAATTTAGCGAGGAAAACAACAATACTCGAAAAAATTTTCGTATCGAAAATATTATTTGGCAATTTTCGCAAATTGTAAATAAGTACAACAGTTCTGAGCACAGTTCTGAAGAGAACTCCAAGAGTTCTATCGAAAACCCAAATAACATTTTTTTGTGCAGCTAATAGCTTACGAGATAATTGCAATTTAAGGAGAAAATCTATTCACTTAATGTGAAGTTGGCACCCTTTTTTTCAGAAATGTATACTTTCTTCAGAGTTCTTGATAGATATGCCATAGTTCTAGATTTCTTTGTACAAAATTTCAATAGTTCTGCAGAATTTAGCGAAGAAAACAACAACACTCGAAAGAATTTTCGTATCGAAACGTTTTTTGTCAATTTTCGCAAAAATTAAACCTGTACAACAGTTCTGAGGACAGTTCTGGACACCACGTGAAGAGTTCTATCGAAAATCTTAGTAGAATTTTTTTGTGCAGGTAATAGTTTAAGAGGTAATTGCAACTTAATTAAGAACCCCATAAGAGCTCCTACTGTGAAGCTGGCACCCTTTTTTTCAGAAATATGTATTTTTTCAGAGTTCTTGATAGATAAGTCATAGTTCTAGAGTTCTCTGTACAAAATTTCAATAGTTTTGCAGAATTTAGCGAAGAAAACAACATTGTATAACATAGCTGATTCAGGAACCCTTTCCTTCTGATACAATTCTTACTGTTGCCACAATAAATCACTTGTGCATACATTCCAACTGTACTGATCATTACAAAAATATAACCATTGACCAGCGGCGCACATTTCTTGCAGCGTTGTACAAAGCATTCAGCTGATCCGATGTGAAAATACCACACTTAACGCTATTGTAAAATTTACGGTGGATGGCTTCCGTTTATCTACAATGTCAGCATCTATCGAATTATATTCATACAAACGTGATGCCTGGATCACTCACTTCCCCTTTTTAGGTACGGAGGAAACTAGAGTTCAGTCTTGTGGAAGCCAAAAAAGGAAATGTGGGCAGCCCTTCTTTTACTGATAGCAAACTCTGGAGAAATCTCCAACCTTGTTTTTCTTCATCATGCCAACAAAAGAAAAATTCTCCCTTCATAGCTCTATTATCATTCCAGTACTAGTAAACCAGTTGTCCGCTTTCACATTTCGACCTGACTGATATATAGGTTTACGCAGTCACAGAACAACATCAAAATGTTTATTGCTCAGTTGGTAAATCCTTCTGGTTGCAACACAGAGTATATTTCCAAATTGTACAGGTAAAATACCTAAGAATCCACACTTAAGAATCCATACTCGTTTGTTTTGATTGATACATATTGGCGAAAACTGTACCTTCCACAGAATCCTTCCAGCTTCTTGTCTATTTTAACATTTTCTCCAAGGGTGTAAGATTTGTGGTAGTTGCGTACAAACACAGTAAATATTTCCCGAATAGCTGTTAGCTTGTCTAATTGTCTCTTTTCATCACAAATAGCGCGACTGTAAAACCTATGGCTCTCCAGAATAAATTTGAAACGTTTTATGTTCACTTGCGAGGTAAAATTTTTCAGTGCCATCACCATCAGTTCCACATAGATCTTCCAGGCTTTATCTGTTACTTTTGTTAACAACAATTAAAAACAAGAGACTGATGAAGGCTTTCAATTCAATATCACCTATGGATTTTGCCCTTCTCTCATGCTGAAATGAGGCTTTGATGCTCTGAAAATTCTGATTGGAATATAAAACTACAATAGACAAATATCGTTATCTATGAGGTAGTTACAGCATCACAAAGGCTGTTTTGGCTTCACCTATTGGTACAGGTAAATTTCGAATAATATTATGCTCTTCGAACAATATGCTTTGGGTTTCTTCAACATTATCTAGTACTTCCCACTTAAAATAATAAAATTCCTAAAACATAACGCAACCAGGCACAGTGTATTAATCTGATATTTGACGTTCAGACAGCGGACACTGACGGTTAAACAGTTCAAACAGAATTTAAGTGCAGTTTACATTCTGGATTAGCTTTGTACAACTTACTACGTTGATAAACAAATAAATTAATCGCTGAAACGAAATACGAAAGGGCACAGTGGATAAAAACGAGCAATCGGCTCATATCTCATCAAGAGAGCATTAGCGTCGATACTGAATCATACAACAATGAAAGGTATACCGAGAAAGGAAGCTATAACGAGAAGGCGCCAGTGCTGCCAATTGTTGACAAGTAATTGCTCGTTTTTATCCACTGCGCCCTATCGTATTTCACAACACACAACAATGAAAAGCATACGGAGAAGGGAAGCTGTTAACCAAGCAGCGCCAATACTGCAAATTGTTGAAAAGTAATTTACAGAAAATTTCGACACGTGTCAATCTGAACAGCTGCGCCCGATGGAAGGATAATGAAAACTATGATACGTCCCTGAGACCTCTCAAGACCAAAAAATAATAAACACAGCACAGCAACAATGCAAAAGTCGTGGCACTACATCTGGAAACAATGAACACGTGAACTGCGTCTTTTAAACAATCGGCAAATGACGTCAGTGTAGTAGTTACAATAGAGGTAGCATGAAAGCTTCTCACGGTAGCATCAAGGCTAATGACAACAACAGCTGCACTTTTTGGGTGGCGCGCGCCGCGTCGTGTGAAGCCGCCCGCCAGCGCTGCATTTCGCTCCTTGATCTGCCCCTAATGACTAAACGTAACAATACTGCTCACTCTCATGGAATAATCGTTATGCTCGTTCAGTCAGAGCTCTTGTGCAGTCGTTGCCCGTTGTGCAGTCGGTGCTGTTGTGTAAGTGATATTTATGAACCAGAACACCCATAAAAATGTACAATCTACCAGAATTGAAACGTCTTCTCAGCATGGAGGAATTTAAAGTAATCGATGATAGAGGCATTCAATTCACTCCGTCTCATCCGGTCTTCCAAAAACTGTCCGATGCCATGGCCGACATCGGCTCGAAAATGTCTTCAAAACATATTTACACAACAATTAAAGAAGATCGTCACGATCTGCTTGCTTTTGTTAGAAACACTTTCAGGCTGGAATGTTTCGTTGAAGAAAAAGACGACGACAGCAAAGATGAGTCGTGGAATGATTTTGGTTCTTTGTGCAACAAGGACATGACAAAGCAATTCGACTTACTACTGTCAGCAGAAAAATGGTCTACCATAAAACCAACAAAGAGGAAACTTGGAAAGCCTTCAAGACTGGAAATAGGGAAATGGACCGATTTGATGGCTCATAAAATTTATGAACATCACAAAATTCCATGTGCCTTTTCTTTCAAATATGCGAAAGTATGTGAGAGTTCAAGTTCAAAGTATTTCTTGAAGATCAAAGGAAGATGCCCAGAATGCGGAGCCACTTTCGAAGGGATTGCTCTGAAGAAGCCAAAAAAGGACAACGATATTATTATAAACTGCAGACTTTCAAACTTTTCAGACGATAGTATTCACCTTAAATGAAGACAACTTCGTGGCACGAGAAGACAACAGGTAGCTCCTAAATTGGTTGATAACAGGATGCCTGCAGCTCTTTGGCGAAATTATGAAGCGAAAAATATGTCTTTTGGAGACATGATTCCTCCAAATTTACCAAATGCTGATGTCTTGAGAAAGGCTAAAGAAGAGGAAAGGGACAAACGTTTTGGTATAACAACCAGTAAGCCTGTTGAAAACCTGCAAATTGCAAAACATACAACCCATCAGGACGAAATTCACGCAATCGGATTGGACCCATTCTTCTGTATATATTGGCTGAAAGATCAAAGTCAGTTGCACAAATATTGTCATCAAATCAATAGCAGTGTATACGATTCAGTAGATGCTACAGGTGGCGTTGCATTTCGAGTTATTTCACGATTTGGGGATCTGTCAAACAGGGCTGACTGTGTGGAAATTAAATCAAAGTACATATACCTGTATCAGTACATGTGCATCCGCGAAGTAAACGTCACTAGTAAAGATCCAAATATCGTCAATCGATCATCAATCAGTTGCCCAACTTATCAGATGATATCCTCTAGGCATGACGCATCATTCCTGTCATTTTTCTTTATGGAAATCGTCAGATCTGGAGCTCCCAGACCAAAAATCATGGTAACTGATTTTGGTAAGGCTTTGTTGGTGCCATTTCTAGAGCAATAGCCAATTGCTCGGACTTAACAGATTATTTGAATAGGTGTTATAGTCATATTGTTTTGCATGAAAGAGTAATTCTACCCTCGTGTTGTTTGAGAATAGATTTAAACCATTTTATGGTCATGATTTCGAGGTGGAAATGCTTCTCGAGAGTTAAATCACAAGTCAAACAACTTTATCTTCGAGTTTTGGCCCATATTTACATGATGACAGATTTTCGTGATATTGAAAGTGCTTTGCGCTCACTTTTGGTTGTTGCGTTAAGTGAACATCTTGGTATTGATGAGTGCGGTCAAGAATATGCATCAATGGAACATCAGCGCCACCTTGATAACATTATCAGAGGTGGTCCACGTCATTCATATATTGACGAAAATAAAGATGATGACAAGAAAACTGATGATGTTGAAGACAATGATGACTGTCTTTTGGAATCAGTTTTGAACTCTAAGGAATCTACTGCAAACGCGTGGGTTGATAGGGCAAAGTATCTACAATGAAGCTGAAGTCATCGCGAATCAGACTAAGGATGACAATCTATTTTATGTGAATCCGTACAACATTCCTAATGCTGCAGAGATGCTGAAAGAGTTGATGTACTATATACCACTGTGGACAGCTGTGATGTATCCTTCTTTCCATATTCCTTTATCTATTCGTTCGTCAGCAGCGACTGAAGGACAATTTTCAAAATTAAAGACAATGGGCTTTGACAAGCTGCCTTTACGAGTAGACAAATTCATTTTTCAACATTTGAAGTGGCTGCATGAGGAAACAAAACTGTTAGCGCCACTTATGATGGAAAAACAAGATTCAAAGCAAGCTGTGAAGCACAAACCAACTGAAGCATCGTTGCCTTACCATGAAGAAGAAAACTGGAGAGGAAAAAATAAGAACCTGAAGATAACAAACCCCAAAAGCAATCATATCCTTGATAATTCTGAGAGCACACTGAACAATACCTTAAGAAGTGAGACCCAACTCGATGATGCCAATAAGACAGAGTTAAACAAAATTTTTAATAGTTTTGAACACAGATTTTCTCCTACTTCGAGCACACTTGTTATGAATGCGGAGAACAACTGTCTCTCAATCAATAGTGAGAGTGTGTGTTTTCAGCGCTCTTCAGATAATAATTTACTGCCGAATTTGGACTCTAAAGAGATATGTCATTCCACAAAAGACTATCGAGAATCATGCTTCACCAGGGATGTCAATGAAATTTCATCCTGTGGTTCGAAAACGGAAGAAAATCGCGAGACCTGTAACAATAAAATGGAGGGGAGTGCAATGCTGAAAAAGCTTCAAAACGAAATCATTGTCACATCGAGCATGCAAACTAAGAGCAAGAAAAAGTACTTAGATGATTGCCCAAACTGGAATTCGACTAAGAAATTCATAGACATTAATTTGCCACTTTTCCCAAATGGGTCCTCAAGCAAATTCAAATCTGCTACCTACAACTTGAAGGGAACGTGCGGTTTCGATTCTTTGATAACCTTATTCATGCAAGCAATATCACTCAGTGATGATTTCAAAAGTACCATTCAAATGGTGAGCCATCCATTTTTGGATCTGGCTTTTGATGTGTTAGACAAAAAAATTATAAACTCCCAGCATTTTAAGGAGAGATTTGATATTTTATATGTGATACCGTTCCTAAAAAAAGGAGTAATCTCTCGAAAAATATTGTCTCTGAATGCAGAGTCGAATGTTGGGGAATTATACGAGACAATATTAAAAGATAACCCGATTTGCAACAAAAAGATATCGTGTGTGACGTGCCTAAATTCACGCTATGTGAAACTACATTATATTTCCGTTGATACGTATGTGCTTTTCAGACTTGGTTATAATTTCATGCAAGAGGCTGTAGATGCAACAAACGGAGGTCTAAAGACTATTATAAAATGCAAGAAATGTAAAGGAGAAGCAGTCGAAGAAAAGAAATTCGGATGCTACTTGATGATGGATACTAGTATAACAACTTGTCCACTAACTGAAGATCAATTTCCACCGAATCAAAGGAAGAAATGTGTGTTGCAAACGATCACGAAAGAAATCGTAGTCGACAATCAAGAGTACACTCTCGTTGGTGCCATTCATTATAATAGCTCCATCAAACACTACACGGCATATGTCTTCGATGGAACCTACTGGAAGCAGTACGATGACCTGTATAAAGAAGTACAGAGAGTTTCAAAAGAAACGATAATTTCTCCACACCTGTTCATGTATGTCAAGACAGGAAAATTTTCAAATGGCAGCTACAAGACCGACGAGATGAAACAAGTAGTTCCTACATAGGAACTTTGCTTTATAAGGTAAGCAATTGCTAAAAGTTGATATTTAAATATTACAAATACAGCTCTTATGTTAGTTCGTCGTATCTTTGTTTCTGGAACCAGAGCCCTCCTGTTTTAGTTACTAGAATAAGAGCATTTTATGCCCTAAATGTCACTTATATATTTTTTGTACTTATTTTTCATAGTTGTTTCACACCTCATAAATTCTATGCTTATTTATTACTAAATTCCCTACATATGTATTTCCTTCTGGGTTTTAGTGTATCCTGAAGAAGAGCTGTTAAGGGGACCTGTATATCACGGCCTGTAGTTTTTCCTGGTACTTTGAAATTTAATAATGCAAGACTGTCAATAGATTCAGGAATGAAACTTTAATAAAAGAATTGGTATATTGTGAGCTTTAGGTGAAATACATTGTAAATCTGTGGAATACATTGTGGAGTGAATATTGATGTTTTTCTTACCTACAGAATTACACGTAATTGTTATTTTAGGTTCAATGTACTTACACGCTATTCCAAATAAAAGATAAAAAACAAATTTTATTCTTTGAATTATTGCCTTGTTGAAACAGCAAACCAGTAATATTTTTCAGTTTCATGTTTTGATTATTTTAAAAACAATGTATTTTAAGAGAAAAATTTTTCTCCTAATAATTTAAGAACATAATATGACATACTGCAGCTTAAAATATTTAATCCATTCTTGAATAATGTGGTTCAGTGTGTAGGCAAGCACTATATTATTATTCATCCATAGCTTTGTTTATGTAGCTTTAATAGTGGATGAGATACCGGTAACAGTATCTCTGTATGCAAACACGTTGATTGCAGAAAATTGAAACTAAAGATTTGTATGTCATTTTCCTCTCAATGACGTCATTGCAAACCATTCCTGCTCCATAATCTTGTTGATACCTTTCATGTCCTTTTAATTTTCTTTAGTTTTGCTTCTTTTCTTTGTTATTCTGGCCTCCTTTTTCATGCTTTTAGCAGCTTTTTTCAGTTTACGTAACATGTTGCCTGTCCGCCCATACCAGCACAATTTTCGTGTTGTTCCTAGTTTTGATGCCTGTTCTGCTCATTGTTTTTAATCTTTACTCCATCAGGCTGGCCGGAGTGGCCGAGCGGTTCTAGGCGCTACAGTCTGGAACCGCGCGACCGCTCCGGTCGCAGGTTCGATTCCTGCCTCGGGCATGGATGAGTGTGATGTCCTTAGGTTAGTCAGGTTTAAGTAGTTCTAAGTTATAGTGGACTGATGACCTCAGAAGTTAAGTGCCATAGTGCTCAGAGCCATTTGAACCATTTTTACTCTACCATTAAAACGTATTGCAACTGTTGAAACGCATTCTGATTTTGTTTTATGCCATGTAAACATTTTTCCTGCACATACGACAGTCGACAGGTTCTTCAAAGGTATTACATAAACGAGGTTCTACGGAAACTGCCAAATTAAATGTTCAAATGTGTGTGAAATCTTATGGGACTTAACTGCTAAGGTCATCAGTCCCTAAGCTTACACACTACTTAACCTAAATTATCCTAAGGACAAACACACACACCCATGCCCGAGGGAGGACTCGAACCTCCGTCAGGACCAGCCGCTCAGTACATGACTGCAGCGCCTTACACCGCTCGGCTAATACGGTGCGGCACGCCAAATTAAACAAAATGGACATTTAAACACGAGAATTACGAGGTACTGTACAGGAAGTGTATATTTTTTAGAATCAGGAAGAGCCAGATGAATTTTATTACGTAAAACAGTAATTGTTTTGAGCTCTCATGACATCCAGGACCCACTAACAGCTAAAAATATGCCCAGGACCCTCATGGATGAAAGTTATGTGGCAACATCACCAGACGCTAGGATACATAAAAACATGTGCTGTGTGTAACGAATAAATTTGAAATGCTGTCGTTAATATTGTTGCAATCATTTGTTCTAGTTAGAAAGGAAGTGTGGAAGTTCGATGAGTTACACTACAGCGAGAGTTAAAAGTCTTTACAATGTATAGAAATGTAAGTATATTTACTGAATATATTGTACAAGCGAACTAATTAGTATGTTTAAATCCTAATTCAATACATGACTGATAGATGTGTTATGTTGAGGGGATACAGTATTAAAGTTAATAAGAAGTTAGAAATTTGTAAGTAAGAACCTCGTTTATTTGGTCCTCAGTAATCCGGATTCCCGGTTTATCCGGATTCATATTTTGTGTCCCTAGGTATTTTTCTCTTTTTTCTCATAACACGAGATGTGTAGTCGGTGAGATACATAGGCTGCTTATCACTAGGCCGGCAATTTAGTCTAGTATGGAGTGATAAGGAACTCGGAGTGTGTGAATGACATTGTTTCTCAAGTATTTTACATTAATATAACGTGTATTGATGCCCATCAAGTAAGTTGCATAGTAACCACGCCAACAGCACTCCACCACAGCTCATTGTACCTCTGGTGCGCTTCTCGACAGGTGTGACACCATCTGGTTAGTGGTGCGTGTGAATGTATCCGCTCTCTCAGCCATCTGTTTGTTTTGCACTGACCAGCCTTCTCTCCTTGAATCATCTAAGCGTGCACATCCCACGCTTCCACCTACAGTTACTACAGTCAGTCTTAAGAAAGGTGTACTGGCATTTGTATAGTGCTGAACATTTAGATTTTTTGTATTTAGTAGAATATACATCCGGGTTTTCGATTTTCGGTTTTCCAAATAAAAGTGAGAATTTACGATCGTCCTCATAGCTGTACTTCCAGCAGTACTTCATCTCCTCCGTTTCCCAATTTCGTAGAAGCTGTCCTACCAAAATTGCAGAAGAAGCACTCCTGACGAAAGGATATTGTGACGATATTCCTTCGTCATAGCCTGGGGTTAGAGACCCGGTCCGGCACACAGTTTTTATCTGCCAGTAAGTTTCACATCGGCGCACACCCACTGCAGAGTGAACACACAATCTATTTCATAATCTACTGGCACCATAAAAATGTTATGAGGGTTTTTAAAATAACTCTTTCGGTGCTATCCAGAGCTGTCAGCAAAAGGGTTGTGCCAATTTATTATAATGTAGACCAAGTGGGTCTCTCGAAAATGCTATTATCTCATTAACTGTTGTCCCCACAAAAAATATTATTACAATTTTCGGTAGAACTCTTAGGGTAGTATTAAGAAATGCCATCAGACCTTTTGTACGAATTTATTACTTTTACATGACAAAAGTGAGTCCCACATTAATTATCTCATATGTCATCGTCACAAATAATGTTATTATAGGTTTTGGTAGAACTCTGTGGGTGATATTCAAAACTGTCATCAGAACTATTCTACGAATTTTGCTATAGTAGAGAAAGTGAGTATCAGATTAAAACAATTACCGTATAAACTATTATCGCCACAAAAATGTTCTTATCGTTTTCAATGCAACTCTTCCGGTGCTATCCAGAACTGCCAACAGAACTGTTACACAAACTTATTTTTTCCAAACTGACAAATAATTTTTTACCATACCAAAATTTTGCCGAGTTATTGTTTTCTTCCCGAAATTCTGCAGAACTATTCTTGTTTTGAGCAGGGAAATCTAGAACTATTACATATATATCAAGAACTATGAAAAAATGTATATTTATCGTAAAAGGGGTTCAAACTTCACGGGAAATGCTCATAAGCATTCCTTAATAAAGGCAGTTACTACGTAAACAATTACCTGCACAGAATATGTTACTAGTATTTTCGATAGAACTCTTACAATGCTATCCAGAGCTGGCATCGGAACATACGAACCGACATAATTTTTTTTTTTTGAGTAAGTGTGCCCCACAATTAATCAATTACCATACAAACTATTATAACCACAAAAAATGTTATTATGACTATCGATACAAGTCTTGAGGTGTTAACCAGAACTGTTCATCAAAACTGTTGAACGAATTTACTTTTTCTGTGGAGAAAGTGGGTCTAACATCAAAGCAGTTACCGTATAAACTATCATCGCCACAAAAAGATATTATTAGGATTTTCGATAGAGCTATTGGTGTTCTGTTCAGAACTGTTGTACAAGTTTAATTTTTGCGAAAATTGACAAACAATGTTTTCGATACGAAAATTTTTCGAGTATTGTTGTTTTCTTCGCTAAATTCTGCAGAACTATTGAAATTTTGTACAGAGAACTCTAGAACTAAGACTTATCTATCAAGAACTCTGAAAAAAATATATATTTCTGAAAAAAAGGGTGCCAGCTTCACAGTAGGAGCTCTTATGGGGTTCCTAATTAAGTTGCAATTACCTCTTAAACTATTACCTGCAAAAAAAATTCTACTAAGATTTTCGATAGAACTCTTCACGTGGTGTCCAGAACTGTCCTCAGAACTGTTGTACAAGTTTAATTTTTGCGAAAATTGACAAAAAACGTTTCGATACGAAAATTCTTTCGAGTGTTGTTGTTTTCTTCGCTAATATCTGCAGAACTATTGAAATTTTGTACAAAGAAATCTAGAACTATGGCATATCTATCAAGAACTCTGAAGAAAGTATACATTTCTGAAAAAAAGGGTGCCAACTTCACATTAAGTGAATAGATTTTCTCCTTAAATTGCAATTATCTCGTAAGCTATTAGCAGCACAAAAAAGTGTTACTTGGGTTTTCGATAGAACTCTTGGAGTTCTGTTCAGAACTGTGCTCAGAACTCTTGTACTTATTTACAATTTGCGAAAATTGACGAAGAATGTTTTCGATACGAAATTTTTTTCGAATATCGTTTTCCTCGCCAAATTCTGCAGAACTATTGAAATTTTGTACAAAGAACTCTAGAACTATGGCATATCTATCAAGAACTCTGAAGGAAGTATACATTTCTGAAAAAAAGGGTGCCAACTTCACAGTAAGTGAATAGATTTTCTCCTTAAATTGCAATTATCTCGTAAGCTATTAGCTGCACAAAAAAATGTTATTTGGGTTTTCGATAGAACTCTTGGAGTTCTGTTCAGAACTGTGCTCAGAACTCTTGGACTTATTTACAATTTGCGAAAATTGACGAAGAATGTTTTCGATACGAAATTTTTTTCGAATATTGTTTTACTCGCCAAATTTTATTGAAATTTTGTACAAAGAACTCTATAACTATGCCATATCTATCAAGAACTCTGAAAAAAATATATATTTCTGAAAAAAATAGTGCCAACTTCACAGTAAGTGGAAAGATTTTCTCATTAAAATGCAATTATCTCGTAAAATAGTAGCTGCAGTACAAATGTTACTTGGATTTTCGAAATAACTCTTGGGACTCTGTTCAGAACTATGCTCAGAACTCTTGTACTTATTTACATTTTCCGGAAATTGCCATAGAATGTTTTCGATACGAAAATTTTTCGAGTATTGTTGTTTTCTTCGCTAATTCCTGCAGAACTATTGAAATTTTGTACAGAGAACTCTAGAACTATGACTTATCTATCAAGAACTCTGAAAAAAATATATATTTCTGAAAAAAAGGGTGCCAACTTCACAGTAGGAGTTCTTATGGAATTCTTATTTAGTTGCAATTACCTCTTAAACTATTACCTGCACAAAAAAATTCTAGTAGCATTTTCGATAGAACTCGTCATGTGGTGTCCAGAACTGTCATCAGAACTGTTGTACGAATATATTTATATTTTCCGTAGAGAAAGTGTGTCCCATATTTTAAATCAATTTATCTGAAACCATTATCGCCATAGAAAAATGTTGTTGGGATTTTCGATAGAGCTCTTGGGGTTCTGTTCAGAACTGTCCTCAGAACTGTTGTACAAGTTTAATTTTTGCGAAAATTGACAAAAAATATTTTCGATACGAAAATTTTTCGAATAATGTTGTTTTCTTCGCTAAATTCTGCAGAACTATTCAAATTTTGTACAAAGAACTTTAGAACTATGCCATATCTATCAAGAACTCTGAAAAAAATATATAGTTCTGAAAAAAAGGGTGCCAACTTCACAGTAAGTGAAAAGATTTTCTCATTAAAATGCAATTATCTCGTAAACTATTAGCTGCACAAAAAAATGATACTTGGATTTTCGAAAGAACTCTTGGAGCTCTGTTCACAACTGTGCTCAGAACTCTTGTACTTATTCACATTTTGCGGAAATTGCCAAAGACTCTTTTCGATACGAAAATTTTTTCGAGTATTGTTGTTTTCGTCGCTAAATTCTGCAGAACTATTGAAATTTTGTACAAAGAACTCTAGAACTATGCTACATCTATCAAGAACTGTGAAAAAAATGTATATTTCTCGAAAAAGGGGTGCTAACTTCACACGACTCCTGTGTTGTCGCCTCAGCGACAGCAGGGCGGGCCAGAACTTCCAAATTTGTCCCATAGGCTGGTGGTGAGGACAGGCAACAGGCAGGGGTTCAGAGCCTGGCGGCGGCAGAAGCAGATGCGTCACCTGCATGGGTTAGAGCATCATGGATTGACCATACATCATCGTACATGATGGCTGATGAATGACAAATGACATTGGGGTCAGGCTTAAATATGATGCTGGCTGCTGACTGTGCGGCGGTGGCATCATTAGTGTGTGAAGCCAAAGCCTCTCATCATGACCGTATCTGGTAAGGTATTAATGTCTTTCTGAAGATGGCTGGGTGTTGTAACTGGCAGTAGATCACTTGCAGTAACCATTCTGTGCTGTCCAGACATGTAGTCTGATGTCGCAGCTTACTCAACAGAGCGACAGCTGACATAATGTGTCCCCATAGTCCCGCCCAGAGTCTTTCTCTGCTCCAACCTCTGGTTCGAGTCTTGGTTTTCTACAGAAGATGTTTAGCTTAAGAGGTATGAAGCAAGTTAACAGAGGTACCAGTCTAGGGCATGGAACATTGGTTATGACGCATAGTGTCATAAATCCTCTTGGTAGCGTCCTATCCCGCTAATGATACTTCCAAGCGTGAATTTGAAAGCGTGTATGACATTACTTGAATCTGCTGGCACATTGGGTCTTTATGTGAAACGGAGGATGGGGAAGGAAAGGAAAAGGATGTGTGGGAAACTCACGACTTCCAGATGCATAAGGCGTTATGGTAACGCAATGACAAAAGTTTAAAATTTATGCTGGTCCTACTACTTCTTATGAACTGTTGCCATAAGTCTCTGACGTTTGTTTCAGTGCAGATGTACTTACATCGCCTGAACCCCTATGGGAATCAATCATTTGCTAATAGGGTTTAACAAACGAAGGACCGCTGTGTTGCGGCGTGCCGTAAGCTGGAAATTTGAGTTAGTCAGGGACCGTGTCTAGACGGCTGAAGTGGTTCAGTCAGCCTTAGGCTGTGGAGCAGTGCGGTACGTCCCGACATCTCCGTGTCGCGTTTCCAGGTGTGTTGTTGTTTACTGCGCCACCGCGCTAGTGTTGAGTGTTATAGCTACGTTCGTCACATCCGATGGCTCTTTCGTATCAGAAAGCCACGATCAAGCTGCAGTTTGATGCTACGTAGTATAGACCCAAGGCCCACGAAGTAGAGAGATTTTTACGTGATGTGATACATGTTGTCAAGAAAGAGCTGCTAGGTATCCACTTATCTATCGTCTCAAATGTTGTATATCTTAAGTTCACTGACAGTGAGGTCTGTGACAAACTTCTCAGAAACTTGACAGAAGGTTATAGATTCTGCCACTCTAATGGAAACGTGGGTGTGGTAGTGTTCGAATGTGCTGCACTGGGAATACAAAATGTGCGCGTGTTTGAGCTACCATTTGAAGTTACAGCGGATTTGGTCACCCTTGCTCTTCGACACTATGGCACAGTCCTCGGCCATACGGCCGAAAAATGGAAGCCCTTCGAAACTTATCTTGTCCTTAACAGGGTGCGACAGATCCGTATTTGAATTACACAGCCATATACTTCGTATCTCACGATCGCTGGTTGCCGGGCGATAATTATTTATGACGGTCAGCCGACGACCTGCTTCGGATGTGGACAGGCAGGACACGTGCGTACTGAATGCCTGCAACGCCGTCTCGTGCAGACGCCCTCAGCCGACCAGATTCGACCGTCGATAGCGACCACTGTGCCGCTTACGTATGTTGCGGCGGCGAGACGGGAGACACCAGCTGTCAATGACGACCCTTCTATATTGGTACAAGCCTTGGAGGCCCTTCCAACAGTTTCTGAAGAACCCTCAGTCTCTTCCAGCACGCGATGCCTCTGTTGCCCTCTTGTCGAGCCCAGGTGCATCGCTACAATGACAGTAGTAGGAAGCTGACGGCCTCAGTGCAGTTTTGATATAAAATTGATATGCAAATTAATTAAATTGATCAGTTAATCACCCCGCCCTCGACCACCCCCACCCACCCAGGCCCTGGATGACGTCACATGTTTTCTCAGCTGCACGTGTGCCCCAGCCCCCTCCTCACCCTCACCCTCTCCAATCCCCCCTCCCTCCAACCTACCTTATTAGCGGGAATTTCGTATTCTGGCGGAATTTTGAATTTTGCCGGGAATTACGAATTTTCGTGGGAATTTCATTGTCCCAGGGTTGTGCTGACATCCCACCCCACTCCTCACCCGGGAGTTGATGGGAAATTAAATTTGGCAGTACCCTTTCTGGGACTCAAACCCGGGTCCTCTTGGGTGGAAAGCCCAAGTGTACCCCCATAGCACAATTAAACCTCCAGAGTCGTTTGGAATTGACGGGAAATTAAAAATGGTGACACCCTTTCTGGGATTCGAACCCTGGTGCTCCTGGATGGAAAGCCTAAGTGCAACCCCTGACACATGAAAACTGTCCAGATGCGGGAGAGGAAGGTTAGGTTGGTGTACTTTCTTATTTTGGTCGGGAAACTGATGCAAAGATCGATCCTAATTACGTAATGAATCACAAAGATCGGTCCTAATTACACAACTATATGCATAGCGTTACACAAGGAAGACATAAAAGCGCGATACACCGTAAAAACTGGCGATATTATACAAGTGGTGTTATCCTGCTGGGAAAAAATTTCGCAATACCACTCGAAACTAGCGACAGACACACTCAAACTCTACCCTACACCTACAAGCTGGCAGTAAAAAGGCTGGGGTGTAAGGTACTACCTTTATTCTTTTTTGTGGGAAATACATTCAACTGATGAGGTTCTGGTGCTGAACAGAGAGGAATTTAAAAAGTGTATTACCTGCAAGCATACAGTAACTATCGCTGTTTGACGTCAGAGTTCGCTACAGATGCCTGCTCAAAAACCATCCTGTAGACCAGGTAATCGAAGCCAATACACGCTACCACAACTGACGAAAAAAAAAATGCATCACACTTGTAATTGTTGTTGTTGTTGTGGTCTTCAGTCCTGAGACTGGTTTGATGCAGCTCTCCATGTTACTCTATCCTGTGCAAGCTTCTTCATCTCCCAGTACCTACTGCAACCTACATCCTTCTGAATCTGCTTAGTGTATTGATCTCTTGGTCTCCCTCTACGATTTTTACCCTCCACGCTGCCCTCCAATGCTAAATTTGTGATCCCTCGATGCCTCAGAACATGTCCTACCAACCGATCCCTTCTTCTAGTCAAGTTGTGCCACAAACTTCTCTTCTCCCCAATCCTATTCAATACCTCCTCATTAGTTACGTGATCTACCCACCTTATCTTCAGCATTCTTCTGTAGCACCACATTTCGAAAGCTTCTATTCTCTTCTTGTCCAAACTAGTTATCGTCCATGTCTCACTTCCATACATGGCTACACTCCATACAAATACTTTCAGAAACGACTTCCTGACACCTAAATCTATATTCGATGTTAAAAAATTTCTCTTCTTGAGAAACGCTTTCCTTGCCATTGCCAGTCTACATTTTATATCCTCTCTACTTCGACCATCATCGGTTATTTTACTCCCTAAATAGCAAAACTCCTTTACTACTTTAAGTGTCTCATTTCCTAATCTAATTCCCTTAGCATCACCCGACTTAATTTGACTACATTCCATTATCCTCGTTTTGCTTTTGTTGATGTTCATCTTATATCCTCCTTTCAAGACACTGTCCATTCCGTTCAACTGCTCTTCCAAGTGCTTTGCTGTCTCTGACAGAATTACAATGTCATCGGCGAACCTCAAAGTTTTTACTTCTTCTCCATGAATTTTAATACCTACTCCGAATTTTTCTTTTGTTTCCTTTACTGCTTGCTCAATATACAGATTGAATAACATCGGGGAGACGCTACAACCCTGTCTCACTCCTTTCCCAACCACTGCTTCCCTTTCATGCCCCTCGACTCTTATAACTGCCATCTGGTTTCTGTACAAATTGTAAATAGCCTTTCGCTCCCTGTATTTTACCCCTGCCACCTTCAGAATTTGAAAGAGAGTATTCCAGTCAACATTGTCAAAAGCTTTCTCTAAGTCTACAAATGCTAGAAACGTAGGTTTGCCTTTTCTTAATCTTTCTTCCAAGATAAGTCGTAAGGTCAGTATTGCCTCACGTGTTCCAACATTTCTACGGAATCCAAACTGATCTTCCCCGAGGTCGGCTTCTACCAGTTTTTCCATTCGTCTGTAAAGAATTCGCGTTAGTATTTTGCAGCTGTGACTTATTAAACTGATAGTTCGGTAACTTTCACATCTGTCAACACCTGCTTTCTTTGGGATTGGAATTATTATATTCTTCTTAAAGTCTGAGGGTATTTCGCCTGTCTCATACATCGTGCTCACCAGATGGTAGAGTTTTGTCATGACTGGCTCTCCTGAGGCCATCAGTAGTTCTAATGGAATGTTGTCTACTCCCGGAGCCTTGTTTTGACTCAGGTCTTTCAGTGCTCTGTCAAACTCTTCACGCAGAATCTTATCTCCCATTTCCTCTTCATCTACATCCTCTTCCATTTCCATAATATTGTCCGCAAGTACATCGCCCTTGTATAAACCCTCTATATACTCCTTCCACCTTTCTGCTTTCCCTTCTTTGCTTAGAACTGGGTTGCCATCTGAGCTCTTGATATTCATACAAGTGGTTCTCTTCTCTCCAAAGGTCTCTTTAATTTTCCTGTAGGCCGTATCTATCTTACCCCTAGTGAGACAAGCCTCTACATCCTTACATTTGTCCTCTAGCCATCCCTGCTTAGCCATTTTGCACTTCCTGTCGATTTCATTTTTGAGACGTTTGTATTCCTTTTTGCCTGCTTCATTTACTGCATTTTTATATTTTCTCCTTTCATCAATTAAATTCAGTATTTCTTCTGTTACCCAAGGATTTCTATTAGCCCTCGTCTTTTTACCTACTTGATCGTCTGCTGCCTTCACCACTTCATCCCTCAGAGCTACCCATTCTTCTTCTACTGTATTTCTTTCCCCCATTCCTGTCAATTGTTCCCTAATGCTCTCCCTGAAACTCTCTACAACCTCTGGTTCTTTCAGTTTATCCAGGTCCCATCTCCTTAAATTCCCACCTTTTTGCAGTTTCTTCAGTTTCAATCTGCAGTTCATAACCAATAGATTGTGGTCAGAATCTACATCTGCCCCAGGAAATGTCTTACAATTTAAAACCTGGTTCCTAAATCTCTGTCTTACCATTATATAATCTATCTGAAACCTGACAGTATCTCCAGGATTCTTCCATGTATACAGCCTCCTTTCATGATTCTTGAACCAAGTGTTAGCTATGATTAAGTTATGCTCTGTGCAAAATTCTACAAGGCGGCTTCCTCTTTCATTCCTTCCCCCCAATCCATATTCACCTACTATGTTTCCTTCTCTCCCTTTTCCTACTGACGAATTCCAGTCACCCATCACTATTAAATTTTCGTCTCCCTTCACTACCTGAATAATTTCTTTTATCTCGTCATACATTTCATCTATTTCTTCATCATCTGCAGAGCTAGTTGGCATATAAACTTGTACTACTGTAGTAGGCATGGGCTTTGTGTCTATCTTGGCCACAATAATGCGTTCACTATGCTGTTTGTAGTAGCTAACCCGCACTCCTATTTTTTTATTCATTATTAAACCTACTCCTGCATTACCCCTATTTGATTTTGTATTTATAACCCTGTAATCACCTGACCAAAAGTCTTGTTCCTCCTGCCACCGAACTTCACTAATTCCCACTATATCTAACTTTAACCTATCCATCTCCCTTTTTAAGTTTTCTAACCTACCTGCCCGATTAAATGATGTAGTTACACTTCGAAAATGTCGTGAAAAAACCAGCACTCGTAATGAACAGGTCATAATGCAGCACATGTACTGGGGAAAATCGTCGTATTAAAGGACTGCAGAGGAGTCGGTAGCTGAATGTGCGTTCTCCTCGATAGGCGTCCACAAACTGCCGAAAATCGAGGCCCCCTTCCTCCATCCTTCCCTCCACCCATCCCTCCCGCCATCCACCTCCGGGGGGCGGGGGGGGGGGCGGGCACATGCTCCTTCAAACGGCCAGCTGTTCCGCAGACCGCCTCTTGGGGTTGGCAGGCTGCTGTCCGCCCTTTGCTACCACCCTCTGCGGTCACTGGCCGCACTCGGCTTTCCACCATCTGGCCGCCGCCTTAATGCGACACTCCTATGCCAACACAGTAGCGTGTATAGTGAGCTGAACAATAGGAGATAAAAGGACGGCCGCCTCAAGAGCAACTTGTTCGTCTAAAATATAGTGACAGAGCCCTCACACGCCGCCGCCCCCCCCCCCCCCCGCCCCCTCGGAGACATGCCCCTCGCCCCCTTACCCCCCAGTAGCCGGCCGTTCGGGGGTGGAGAACATTTGTATTTTACGTCAATGCATCTACAGGGTGTTACAAAAAGGTACGGCCAAACTTCCAGGAAACATTCCTCACACACAAAGAAAGAAAATATGTTATGTGGACATGTGTCCGATGTTAGAGCTCATTTTATTACTTCTCTTCAAATCACATTAATCATGGAATGGAAACACACAGCAACAGAACGTACCAGCGTGACTTCAAACACTTTGTTACAGAAAATGTTCAAAATGTCCTCTGTTAGCGAAGATACATGCATCCACCCTCCGTCGCATGGAATCCCTGATGCGCTGATCCAGCCCTGGAGAATGGCGTATTGTATCACAGCCGTCCACAATACGAGCACGAAGAGTCTCTACATTTGGTACCGGGGTTGCGTAGACAAGAGCTTCCAAATGCCCCCATAAATGAAAGTCAAGAGGGTTGAGGTCAGGAGACCGTGGAGGCCGTGGAATTGGTCCGGTTCTGCCAATCCATCGGTCACCGAATCTGTTGTTGAGAAGCGTACGAACACTTCGACTGAAATGTGCAGGAGCTCCATCGTGCATGAACCACATGTTGTGTCGTACTTGTAAAGGCACATGTTCTAGCAGCACAGGTAGAATATCTCGTATGAAATCATGATAACGTGCTCCACTGAGCGTAGGTGGAAGAACATGGGGCCCAATCAAGACATCACCAATAATGCCTGCCCAAACGTTCACAGAAAATCTGTGTTGATGACGTGATTGCACAATTGCGTGAGGATTCTCGTCAGCCCACACATGTTGATTGTGAAAATTTACAATTTGATCACGTTGGAATGAAGCCTCATCCGTAAAGAGCACATTTGCACTGAAATGAGGATTGACTCATTGTTGGATGAACCATTCGCAGAAGTGTACCCGTGGAGGCCAATCAGTTGCTGTTAGTGCCTGCACACGCTGTACATGGTACGGAAACAACTGGTTCTCCCGTAGCACTCTCCATACAGTGACGTGGTCAACGTTACCTTGTACAGCAGCAACTTCTCTTACGCTGACATTAGGGTTATCGTCAACTGCACGAAGAATTGCCTCGTCCATTGAAGGTGTCCTCGTTGTTCTAGGCCTTCCCCAGTCGCGAGTCATAGGCTGGAATGTTCCGTGCTCCCTAAGACGCCGATCAAGACATCACCAACAATGCCTTCCAACGTCTTCCTGTCGGGACACCTTCGTTCTGGAAATCTGTCTCGATACAAACGTGCCGCGCCACGGCTATTGCCCCGTGCTAATCCATACATCAAATGGGCATCTGCCAACTCCGCATTTGTAAACATTGCACTGACTGCAAAACCACGTTCGTGATGAACACTAAACTGTTGATGCTACGTACTGATGTGCTCGATGTTAGTACTGTAGAGCAATGAGTCGCATGTCAACACAAGCACCGAAGTCAACATTACCTTCTTTCAATTGGGCCAACTGGCGGTGAATCGAGGAAGTACAATACCTACTGACGAAACTAAAATGAGCTCTAACATGGAAATTAAGCGTTTCCGGACACATGTCCACATAACATCTTTTCTTTATTTGTGTGTGAGGAATGTTTCCTGAAAGTTTGGCCGTACCTTTTTGTAACACCCTGTATAATGAAGCATCTATTAAAAAAGGAAAACACATTTGCGGCCATAATAAATGTCCTCTTTTCACGAAAATAGGTGAAGTCCATTGTCTTTTAGTTTTATGATAGAAATCAGTATAGTTTTTACATTCGACTGCAGTTGCATCTCATTGTTTTGTGACTTTCAGGGACGCGTACCGCCATCGATCACAAATGATCAGCGTGAAATCAGGAAAAAAAAAACTTCGACAATTTTTATGCACGAACTACCGATCACTGCAGAATGTCCTCGTTATTTCGGAACCGTCATCGGAATAAAAAAAAAAAAAAGCGAGAGTTTAAACTCCAAAGAAAAAAAATATATTAAGCAAATTCTTCTAACTTGAACAAATTACACGACCTGAGAGCATCCGTACTACAAACTTTTCTCTTCTATCCATTTGATCATGATATCACTTATCATTCCGTGTTCCAAAATTGCTTGTAACTGTAGTACAGCTGCCAACAACTAGCGCAAACGCACTATTTTTCTGGTCGGGCGGCATAGTATAGCACCATAGTCGAATGCAACCAGTCACCTCCAACCGCGTATTCTACAGCTGCAGCACGTTTACTCTGTTTTCTGTATGTCTGGGTGCCATCCGCGACACAAGAGTATTCACAGACATACAGAAAACAGAGCAAACTCACTGCAAATGTGGAATATGTGGGTGGAGGCGACAGGATGAAATCGAGTACAGTGCTATACTACGCCTCCCGATCAGAAAAATAGTGCATTTGCGCTAGGTGTTGGCAGCTGTACTACATTTACAAGCAATTTTAGAACACGGACCGAAAGGTTATGTCATGATCGCATGGATAGAAGCGACACAAAAAAATCGATAGAATTGCGAAAAATACATACAAATTGAGGGAAAATATGCCGAAATGTGGGGAAATTGAGGGAGTTCTTGCATGTCTTCTGATTGGTGCAGAACAATTCTTGTAAGTGGAAACGAGTATACGACAGCAAGAGGAATGCGGGAAAACAGCGAGATGGAAGCACCGGGAACTGGGGATACAATCTTTTATTTTTCGTCGAGGCAACATTCTACTGTATGCCTATTGAGGTAATGGTGACACGTGCAAGCTGACTGTTGTCTTTGATGCTTTCCTGGAAAAACGAAAACCATCTGCCTCTAAACTTATTTGCATGTGCGTTGGAGGATGACAGAGAATGGATGGAGTGATAGGGCGAGATGGAGCTCTAAAGAAGTAGGATTTAATGGTAGACTGATGATGTATTCTAGAGAGAGAGGGATATGGTTCAAATGGCTCTGAGCACTATGGGACTCAACAGCTGAGGTCATAAGTCCCCTAGAACTTAGAACTACTTAAACCTAACTAACCTAAGGACATCACACACATCCATGCCCGAGGCAGGATTCGAACCTGCGACCGTAGCAGTCGCTCGGTTCCAGACTGAAGCGCCTAGAACCGCTCGGCCACCATGGCCGGCGAGGGATATGGTGTTGCGGGTCATTTTGCCATTTTTTTCTGTTGCTCTGTCGGGATGCATCAGTTGTGTGACATGACCTGCGTTTGACTCGCATACAACTGCGTGTTCTGTCTACTTGCGATCGTTAACAGCAAATCTCTCGCTCATCAGAGGACTTCCATCCTGTTTCGACACATTCCTCTAGATGAACGAAGATTTATGCGATGTACTCCATTTCCCTGCCGCATCTTGGGCGTAAAATCGAGTCTTCAGTTTCATAACTACGGTGATTCTAAGTTTGCGATAGGTGTTTGTGAGGTACTACAATCTCCGTGTATACATCTGCTTGACAGTTTCCTGTTTATGGAGTTAGTGGCGGAATGACGTGTAATTTTACATGTCAATCACCGTTGCTATGCGTTTGTCCCTTTCTTTGTAAGAGGCATTCCCTGCTACTAACGATCATTTTATACAGGACTGATGCGAGCAGAGTATAATTTCTGAGCCGAGATCAGATGTGGATAGTGGGGACTATAGAGTTCAGGAAAGCTATATTGTACGAGTATCACGAGGAATCGATGTTTTAAGGAAGTAGTTTTTCATTTTACAGTTTATCACCATAGTTTATCGTCGAGAAACCTGCAAGGAGAATGTATGTCATGCCCTGGAAACATATTTCTTACATTGGGATAGTAACAGCGTTGCATACCATATGACTAATAGATTGGAAACCGCAACGTGTTTTAAGTGCAGAACATTGTAGCCTTAGAAGTGCATGTGTTTATGTTCTCTCTTACCAATATCTGCTTGGTAATGACACCAGACACTAGAACAATACTTTAGAATTGCTAGCGCAGTTGATTTACGTAAAACGCAGCAAACTCCATCCGTCTGGAGCTCTATCATGCATAAAAACCACCCGTTTCTTGTTCTTAACCGACTGTTATATCATCACAACAGTTTCACATCTACTGTACACCGATAAGGGGTGCTAATCTCCTCGACATTCGCACATCTGGAGATATCTTGTGCTCTTGGATGGGTGAGGGACAGTAGTTACAACCTTGGTTCGCACTGTTCCTACACGAAACCACGAAACGTGGAATTTAGCGGTCTACTTCTGGTCAGCTGCAGGGAGCGTTGGTCAAAGACAATGCGAGGATATCTTTCGCTCTCTAACTTTATCTTAAGAATGCGAGAATGCCCTGTGACTCACATCCACATAGAGAAAGATCGTAAGTTACGCACTGTGATCGAAGTGCTAGAGATATGTAGGACGCTGTCTGGTATACTTTGGCGTATACGTACAAGAATTAACAATGATTGAACATACTGCACAGTCATCTACTTGCTTTCGCGATGGTACTCGCAAAGTGGGGAAGGAGCTGTTTAGCGACGATACAGAAATTGGTGAGCATGCTGCCGCGTCATTGGTTGGTTTTGAAATTACGCTAAAATTGCTAAAATTGATCGCACTATCAACTATGATGCTTATTATTACAGTACATCGACGTTGTCTTTTCCGTCCCAACAGTCCAGGTACGCTGTTGATTACCACATAATGTGGTTTACACCATGTAATGTCTAGTTTCCTGAGGGACTCAATGGACCAGACGTTTTAATGTCAGTTTAGAATCTGACACAGACGTCGGAAATGTATGGCTGTGTACAAAGCGTGTTACTGCAGAAAAAGCGGTGTATCAAACAACGAAACAGCGTGCCTCTCCTGCGACTGATAACGTGGGAGAAGGTTCTTGTACAGTTCAGGAAATGAAACATTACACCGGTCTGTGCAAGCGACATCACTCACTGACTACCTGCCCCAGTGGATAAATACCTGTATATTTAATATGATCGCCACATATGCTCGATACTGGCATGTAGACGGTATTCGTTTTCGATATATCAGAAGAGAGAGATGGGGTAAAAGTCTATCGGATGAAATTAATGGAGCTTTTATAGTTCGTAATTTTTCTCTGCTGGATCGTACAGAATAACGATGCTACAATGTTTGGGTGATAGACGTGAATGGATCCTGAGTGACGCGGATCTGCTTCGATGTTGAGGCAGGCCTCAGTGGCCGAGCGGTTCTAGGCACTTCAGTCCGGCACGACGCTGCTGCTACGGCCGCAGGTTCAAATCCTGCCTCAGGCATGGATGTGTGTGATGTTCTTAGGTTAATTAGGTTTAAGTAGTTCTAAGTCTAGGGGACTGATGACCTCAGATGTTAAGTCCCATAGTGCTCAGAGCCATTTGAACCATTTCGGTGTTGAATCTTCCTAATGTTCCCAGCAGGAAACACGACCATAACTGTTCGTATTGTCGTCGTGTTGTAGGAGCAGGCTTCATTTGACGCTGACCTTAAACATCATACATGGGTGGCAGAGCTACGACAACATGTTCCCACTTCCATCGAATGGTCAAAACATGCTCCTATAGCAGTAACTCAGCTCACTCTGTTTGTACACAGGTTGCAGAATGTGGTGCATATTGCTCTCTCCGACTTCTGGCTAAAATTGCTAAAATTGATCTTGCCATCAACTGCAGTGTGTATTATAGTACATTGCTCCATATCAATGGCGTCTTTCCAACCCCGACGATACACTTGGTACACTGTTGATTACCTCATAATGATTGACTGACACCACTCCGTTGAGATGGAGCGAACCTTGACGGAACACTGGATGTCTGCTGCTTCTTGCTGTGGAACATGGGATTAAATGTAGAGGTCATCACCTTAATACAGTTGTTTGGAAGCGTTCCTCATTGCTACAGACTCATCATATTACCATATGCTGCGATACCCTACACTTTGTTTTATTTTTATTGTTGGGTTGGGTTGTTTCGGGGAGGAGACCAGACAGCGAGATCATCGGTCTCATCGGATTAGGGAAGGACAGGGAAGGAAGTCGGCCGTTCCCTTTCAAAGGAACCATCCCGGCATTTGCCTGGAGCAATTTAGGGAAATCATGGAAAACCTAAATCAGGGTGGCCGGACGCGGGATTGAACCGTCGTCCTCCCGAATGCGAGGCCAGTGTGCTAACCACTGCGCCACCTCGCTCGGTCTTTTTTATTTTTATTTTTTTCACCAATAAGACAACAGTACCTCTTTTTATTTGTGCTACCTCACGCATGATGTGAGCAGCACCTTCCGGCGATAGTCAATACCGGAACAGTAATCAAAAATGGTTCAAATGGCTCTGAGCACTATGGGACTCAACATCTTAGGTCATAAGTTCCCTAGAACTTAGAACTACTTAAACCCAACTAACCTAAGGACATCACACATACTCATGCCCGAGGCAGGATTCGAACCTGCGACCGTAGCAGTCCCGCGGTTCCGGACTGCAGCGCCAGAACCGCTAGACCACCGCGGCCGGCAGGAACAGTAATCATGTACATGACTGCAAAATGAAGGAACAATGCTTTTTTGAAATGGAGCACAGAGACATCCGCTACCCTTTCGATGGGAAGATGAGATTAACTGTACAAATAATCACCGTCAAATAGTTGCTGGAAGCTCCCTACAGTACCACAAACTCTTCCAGTTTCCATATGTCTACATCTACATCTATACTCCGCGAGCCACCTTACGGTGTGTGGCGGAGGGTACTTATTGTACCACTATCTGATCCCCCCTTCCACATTTTTGTTCAAAAATGGTTCAAATGGCTCTGAGCACTATGGAACTTAACTGCTGTGGTCATCAGTCCCCTAGAACTTAGAACTACGTAAACCTAACTAACCTAAGGACATCACACACATCCATGCCCGAGGCACGATTTGAATCTGCGACCGTAGCAGCAGCGCGGCTCCGGACTGGAGCGCCTAGAACCGCTCGGCCACCGCGGCCGGCCACATTTTTGTTAATGATAAACATTGCATCTGTATTTCATTTTTACCAGCCTGTGCTGTGGTAGCTGTATAGTTTATGCCATGCGATGTTCAGTTTTCTATGAGAGCCAGAGGATGGAAACGTGTTAATGTTGGGTTAGCAGCAGCTGGCACAGGTCTCTAAGTCATGATAGAAAAAACAAAGTGTATGGCGGTGTACACTGATTGGGTGTGTTATATAAAAAAAATAAAAAAAAATAAAAACAATGTATTAAACTGCTTATGAAGGAGCAATACAGGAACCCTCTCGTGTGATTAATAGTCTGTTGGATATATCATCCTACAGTACAGGCGATGAAACTTCACACCGGTCTGTGGAAGCGACTTCGATCACAAACCACCTGTGCTCCAATGAACCAATACCTGTATATTTAAAAGGATCGACCCATATGTTTGGGTGACAGACATGAATGCACCCTGAGAGACACAGATCTCCTTCGGACTACCTGTATGTAGTTTGGAGATGTGTCGCAAAATCTTCGACCTACCTCCATGATATGTAGCCTTCCCAATTTTCTCAACAAGAAACACCACCATAACTGCTTGTACTATCTCTTCTACTACCTCGTGTTGCAGGGGAAAGCTTCATTTGGCGCTGGCCTTACACACTGTACACACTTGGCGGAGCTATGACACCATGTTCCCATTTCCACTGAGTGATCAAAACACGCTCCTGCGGCATTAACTCAGCTCGTCCTGTTTCCCTACAGGATACAAAAGGCCTTAGATATAGCGCTCTCCACCTTCCGTACAGGTCAGACTTAAATTGGGATCATCACATGGACTAAGCTGCAGGGAGGGCGGGACAGAATATTAAAAGCAGTTACAAGATGCAGAGGGACTGTCTAAAAACAGCGCTGGAGTTCTTGGTGTATGGGATCCTTAGCAGATAGGTTCGAAAAAAAAGGGTGACTTGTTTCTAGATACGAGAGTAGCACGAATATGATTCAACAGTGGCTGTAACCATTAAAAGACGTCTCTACGAGATAAAACTTGTGTACCTGATGGAATTGATAGACTTGATTCCAAATCGCAGAGAGCATTTCTACCTGAAAGTGTAACACTATCAGCTACTCGTGTGTGCGCCTGTAGACACAAAACCGCTTTTTATGCAGGGTGACGATAACTAAGGCATTATGATCGTGTTTTAATAGCACAGTTCTTATGTGAAAGGTATGTTGTGGGCTGTAGAATCCCCTCTGTAGTCAGTTTCAAATGTCATTTCTCAATAGTGTTCCTCGAAAGGAACATCATGTTCCCTCTATGGATTCCTAGTTGTCCTAGCTGGTGAGTGTAATCCGACTGCTGAAAAAAAAAAATTCGCCATGCAAAGTGATTCTCATGATCAATTTAATTAATTAGCCTATCGAACTGATATCAATGACTTGCCACCTGGCGGGTCGAAGAGATGGCTAGGGCACCGCGGAATGATTCTTGGCAAGCGGTTTTTTTTCGTTTTGGCGAAATCTTTTAACGAAATTTCAATCTCCCACCTTCACAGGGCGCGACAGGCTCTCACAATTTGTTTCGTAAATGATCGTATGATACAGCATCGCATATGGTGGAAAGCCGAGTGCTGATCTGGACCGTTCTCCGGATGAGCGCCGTTATGCTACTTAATTTCCCTTTTGTGTTGTGTAGGACCGCCACCTTAAGGCGGCGGCCAGATGGTGGAAAGCCGAGTGCGGCCAGCGACCGCAAAGGGTGGTAGCAAAGGGCGGGCAGCAGCCTGCCAACCCCAAGAGGTGGTCGGCGGAACAGCTGGCCGTTTGAAGGAGCATGTGTCCCCCTCGTTGGTGGATGGAGGGAGGTAGGGGTGGAGGGTGGGATAGAGGAAGAGGGCCTCGGTTTTCGGCAGTTTGGGGACGCACATTCAACTACCGCCTCCTCTGCAGTTCTTTAATACGACGATTTTCCCCAGTACATGTGCTGCATTATGACCTGTTCATTACGAGTGCTGGTTTTTTCACGACATTTTCGAAGTGTAATTAGAATTGCGATGCATTTTTTTCATCAGTTGTGGTAGCGTGTATTGGCTTCGATTACCTGGGCTGCAGGATGGATTTTGAGCAGGCATCTGTAGCGAACTCTGACGTCAAACAGGGATAGATACTGTATGCTTACAGATAATACACTTTTTAAACTCCTCTCTGTTCAACACCAGCATCTCGTTAGTTGAACGTATTTCCCCCAGCCTTTTTCCCGCCAGCGTGTAGGTGTAGGGTAGAGTTTGAGTGTGTCTGTCGCTAGTTTCGAGTGGTATTGCGAAATTTTTTCCCAGCAGGATAACAGCACTTGTATGGTATCCCTAGTTTTTGTGGTGTATTGCGCTTTTATGTCGTCCTTGTCTAGCGATATACATATAGTTGTGTAATTAGGACCGATCTTTACGATTAATTACGTAATTAGGGCGTCAGTTTCCCGACGAAAATAAATAAAGTACATTAACCTGAGCTTCCTCTCCCGCATCTGGACAGTTTCCATGTGTTAGGGGATACACTTGGACTTTCCATCCAGGAGCACCAGGGTTCGAGAGCCAGAAAGGGCACCGCCATTTTTAACTTCCCGTTAATTCCACGCGACTCTAGTGGTTTAATTATGTTAGGGGAGTGCACTTGGGCTTTCCAGCCAGGAGGGCCAGGATTTGAGTCCCAGAGAGTATTGCCAATTTTAATTTCGCGTCACTTCCCGGATGGGGGGTAGGGTGGGATGTCGGCACAACCCTGGTCGGCGCAACCCTGGGACAAAGAAATTCCCACGAAAATTCGAAATTCCCGCAAAAATTCGAAATTCCCGCCAACAGGGTAGGTTATAGGGAGCGAGGTGGGGGAGGGGAAGGAGGATGCTGGGGCACACGTGCAACTGAGAAAACACGTGACGTCATCCAGGGGCGAGGGTGGGCGTGGTCGGAGGCGGGGGTGGGGTGATTAATTGATCAATTTAATCAATTTGCATATCAATTTGATATCAAAATTGCGCTGAGGCCCGCAACTCCCTAGTACTAACGACAAGCCAGTGGTGTTGTGAAGTTGAAGAACAGGATGCTGCGTCCTCCCCATGCCCTGCGTTGGACAGAGAGGAGAGACAGCATAAATAGAAATCGCCGAAGTGCCATAAGAAACAGCGCATAACAACCGACGCAGTAGAACGGCCCGAGACAGCAACGATGGATGATGATGTGCGGTCAGCCAATAATCCAGTCCGACAGGGCCGATACTAACGTACCACACAGTTCGATGTCTTCTTCTGCTACCAGTGTTTCCGTACCAAAGACCCGCTCCCGGGGATGCACCCACAACTATGTCTGCCTCTCGAGATCCAGTGTTGTCGACCTCCCTGGGAGACTGGGCGCAGGAGATGGAGATGCAGGAGGGGTTTCAGGACCATGACGATACACAGATGCCATTGGCAGCGTCTATGTTGACACCAACAGATGCCTAGGCTGGCATGACCCACACCCATCACTTCCTATCTCTACGACATGAAGATGCTGCACACCGCTACTACTGCCCACCTGTAATACCAAGGACAGCCCCCGCAACTTGATGGAACAGGCATACCTAGTCACCACGATCAATGTCAATGGTTTTACTTCTGCTCTCAAAACCCATATGCTGCAAGATACATTACGAGCTGAGGATCTGGATGTTGTTTTCCTTCAAGAAGTCCAATCAGGTCTCTGTATCGATGCCTACGGATATGATGCCTACGTTATACCTTCATATGTATGCAGAGGAGATACAGCTATTCTGCTGAGGGAAGGGATTATAGCAACTGATGTATCCTATTTACCATCTGCCCAGGGAGTCTACTCACAGGTGGTACGGTTCACCTGGTATACCTGTATGCTCCTTCCCGCACTGACAGAAGGAGAGAACACCGCACCTTTTTTGGCAAAGACATGGCACTGCTCTTCCAGGGCAATGATGACCACTTGGTAGTAGTCAAAGATTTCAATTGTGTGCTCAGACCATCCAACTAGAAGCCACACTATACCATCTGTCCAGCACTTCAGGTGCTTGTAAAGGACTTGGCTTTGTTGGACACATGGGTCATACAACGTAGGACCAAAAGGCATACACCTACTTTACTAGTCATTCCACGAGCCGTTTGGATCGAGTTTACGTCACACGGGGCCTGTGATCGGCTGTTGTCGATGCTGATATGTGGCCAGCAGCATTCATGGAGCACCTAGCATATGTGTGTACTCTCACCCTACCCCATAAACGTGTACAACGACGTAGAGGTCCGTGGTGCCTCAATGTGGCCCTTCTTGATGCGGTGAATTGCAGACACAAGTTTGAGTCCACATGGTGCAGATGCCAACAGCAATTACCCACCTTGGTTCCATACTTCAGTTGTGGTATTGTAGACTATTAATTGATATGGACAGAACATGTGGGAATTTTAGCAAAGAGGCTATCCTCAGCATGTTACACCTTGCGAATCCAATGTGCAATATTCCATGACTCAAAGTGTTGAGGAATAAGTGTCGGAAACATACAGACTGTTTTCAAGATAAGAGATGTATAAGTAACAAATGCTAGTAACAGAGCACACTGCAAAGAATTGTTCAAAAAACTAGAAATTTGAATAAATCTGTTTGTATACATCTATCACAACATAATGTATATAAGAAAAAATCTTAATCTGTACACCACAAACAGTACAACACATGACCATGGAACCAAATCCAGACAGTGTATACATCAAAATGGAAGAAACAAGAGCCAAGTAAGGTGGCGCGTGATTATCACACTGGACTCACATTCGGGAGAATGATGGTTCAAACCCGCATCTGGTCATCCTGATTTAGGTTTTCCATGATTTCCCTAAATTGCCAGGATGGCTCCTTTGAAATGGCATGGTCGACTTCCTTCCCCATCTTTCTCTAATCCAATGGGACCAATGACCTTGCTGTTTGGTCCCCTCTCTCAAATCAACCAAGAACAACAACAGAAGAAACAAATCAAAACTCAGAATAGTGTATTATACCATAGAATAAAATTGTACAATAGACTGCCACAAGAAGTAAAAGATGCAAATGATCGCCACACATTTAGCCTAAGCCTAAAAAAATGTTTTCTAAATAATAGCTGTTATACTGCAAATGAATATTAACATAATTATAGATAATAACTTAATGTTCATGAACATTGTAATATGTAACAATTTATGACACATTTAGAAAAGTAGAACTCTCTATGGGAGCTATAAACAGTGTAAGAAGGATGTTTATTTTAATAAGAAATATTGTGCAAACATTTGATGACATCCATAAAATGTTTATTGTTCTACAGATGAATAAATCAGTCAGTCAATCAATCACTTTATAAATACAATGAAGTCATTTACTCTCTGCTTCCTCAATGAAAAATCCGCAAGGCTACAAGCATGCTTAGACAACTTAATTACCAATGAACATGGACACTATGTAGAAGATAGTGTGGTTCAATTAGGAATGTCTGATCAGGAAGGACTGTGACAAAAAATAAGGCAGCCACACTTTGAATGTACCCAAGATGCTCTAAAGCACAGAATATAAAATATAAATAACATTGAAAATATGGTAAGGGAGCTAAAGTCAGTGGACTGGTCTTGTGATTGATCACTGAGAGAACTATTAATTGATGCTCTTCTATTTTTCTAGACTCTGTTCAGTGTGTACTAAATAGGAACTGTCCAAACATCTGTAAGAAAAATAGAAAAATATTAACAACACTAAATGTAGACCACAGAATACTAAAATACAGCATACTCCAAGACTGTATGAAGTTGGAATACTGATTCTTACAACTAAAGACAGATCTTTTAAAAGGGTTGAAGTTCAGGAGATATACATAAAACTCAAAAAAGTCTCCCAAATTTACACAGCCAAGAGTGAAGGAAATGATAACTACATTTTAGGGTCCGCCGCTCGTGGTCTCGCGGTAGCGTTCTCGCTTCCCGAGCACGGGGTCCCGGGTTCGATTCCCGGCGGGGTCAGGGATTTTCACCTGCCTCGAGATGACTGGGTGTTTGTGTTGTCCTCATCGTTTCATCATCACCCAGGAAAGTGGCGAAATTGGACTGAGCAAAGGTTGGGACATTGTACGGGCGCTGATAACCACGCAGTTGAGCGCCCCACAAACCAAACATCATCATCATCATCATCATACATTTTAGGATTCAAAAATACTCCTAAAACTGCGTGGAATGTCACTAAATGTGATAGACACCAACTTAAAAAAGATAATACGATTCCCATTGACTCTAATACATTAAATGAATGTGTTCTAAATTGTACAGGCTCTCGTCACTCAAGAAGTAACAACAGCTCAATTGCTGAGACATTTCTACCTCAGACAATAATTATAACTACATTCTTGTAGTCTAAATACTCCCCACAATATTAGTACAGTAATTAGTAAACTTAGCAATTACGAAACAGTGGACTTTTATAGCATTAGTAATTTTACTGAAAAGAGCATAGGAAGTGAACTTGCTATATACTGCCAACAGAGTTGTGACACAATATTTTTCCTGGAGCTCTTGAAATCAGCTTTACTCTTTCGATGTTTAAGAAAGGCGAAAGACATCTCCTAGTAACTACAGATCAGATTCAATTGTCCCAAACGAATAAAAAATAACGGAAAGCTCTATTCACAAACAAATATATGACTATTTTGAAAATAACATTTATTGATTGGAAGCCAGTTTGGATTTAGATCAAATCTGTCAACAGTAAAAGCTGTATGAACTCTGTCAGATGCTAAACATGATGGTGTTGAGAAGGGGCGAAGTACTTGTGCTACACTTACAGACTTGAGCAAAGTATTTGACTCAGTGTCACATGAGACTATAATAATACAGTTAGCTTACCGTGTCATAAGAGATAAGTCACTAAGTATATTTAGAACCTTTCTATCTGACGCTACAGCAAGTATGAGTGGCGTTTGAAAAGTCTGTGCAAAAATAAAAACTACTTACATGTTTGGGTTAAACCTTTTTTATTTTTCGACATAGTCTCATTTTAGACTTATGAACTTCGTCCAACACTGTACTAATTTGTTGACCCCTTACGAATAATAGGACTTGTCCAAGTCTGCAAAATAGCTATTAGTTGCTGCAATCACCTCCTTGTTTGTATAACATTTTTGTCCTGCCAGCCATTTATTCAAATTGGGGAACAAATAGTAGTCTGAGGGAGCCAAGTCTGGAGAATAGGGGGGATGTGAAACGTGTTGGAATCCTATTTCCATTAATTTTGCGACCACAACTGCTGAGGTGTGTGCTGGTGCATTATTGTGATGGAAGAGGGCTTTTTTGCGGTCCAAACGCCGACGTTTTCTTACAGCTCGGTTTTCAAACGGTCCAATAACGATTAATAATATGCACCTGTAATAGTTTTACCCTTTTCCAGATTGTCGATGAGGATTATCCCCTGTGAATCCCAAAAGATAGTCATCATAACCTTTCCAGCCAAAGGAATGGTCTTCACCTTTTTGGTGCAGATTCTTCCTTGGTAATCCATTGTCTAGATTGTTGTTTGGTCTCAGGAGTATAGTAATATATCCCTGTTTCATCCCACAGTGACGAAACGATGCTTTAAGTCCTGCGGATTCTTCCTGAACAACTGCAAACCATCCTTGCAACACTTACCACGATTCCGTTTTTGTTCAAGCGTGAGCAAACGCGGAACCCATCTTGCCGATAGCTTTCTCATGTCTAAATGTTTATGCAAAATATTATGTACCCATTCATTCGAGATGCCCCCAGCACTAGCAGTCTCACGCACCTTAACTCTTCTGTCATCCATCACCGTATCATGGATTTCATCAATGATTTCTGGAGACATAATCTCCACAGGGGGTCCAGAGCGTTCATCATCACTTGTGCCCATATGGCCACTCCGAAATTTTTGAAACCGCTTATAAACTGTTCTAATCGAAGGTGCAAAACATGGCTCTGAGCACTATGGGACTTCTGAGGCCATCAGTCCCCTAGAACTTATAACTACTTAAATCTAACTAACCTAAGGACATCACACACATCCATGCCCGAGGCAGGATTCGAACCTGCGACTGTAGCGGTCGCTCGGTTCCAGACTGTAGCGCCTAGAACCGCTCTGTCACCCTGGCCAGCTCGAAGGTGCAGAGTCACTGTAATGTTTATCAAGCTTCTCTTTCGTCTCCTGAGTCGTTTTACCTTTCATTAAGTAATGTTTAATCACCACACGAAATTCTCTTTAGTCCATTTTTTGACAATCACTCGACTTCCTTGACTCATACAAATGCCAAACACAAAGAAATAGACCAATATGTCTGAAACTTGGTGTGCGTTCTTTCCAAAGATGCTACTAACTAAACATGACCACGATATGCACCAGTGGTGCCATCTCTCGGATTTTGCACGGATTTTTCAAACGCCACTCGTATATACGAATAATCAGACATCAGATTTGTTGAAAATCAAATGGAGAACGGTTATTGAAATCTTTCTCTTTATTGATTATAAATTGATTTTTTACGTCTTTTAGATAGTTTTTCTGTAGATCATATTGATGATAATCGTTATCATGTGAGATGTGCCAATGGAACAACTATATATGGCTACATGTTTGTCATTTACTGGTTTTTTCTTAAAAAATGACGAGTTGATGATCATTGTTGGGACTTCTGTTGTTGATTGTTCTTTTTCTGCAGGTGATGCTACATCCATGGGTTTCTTCTTTCCTTTGGTCAATACAAAATCGTTCATTCACGCAGGAAGCACCGTTTTCCTGTTCCCCACTGCACTTATTCTTGCATTCAGAATATTTCTTTTGTATTTGGCTCCCCTGATACTTGTTCAACTGCTGTTGTTGAATTTTCCTTGGTTTCTGATGTGAAGATTTCATTGCTTAATCCTTCTTCTTCTGCAGCAGATCTTGGATTTTGATTTGGTTTGTTCATTTCTACTACAATAATCACAGTTCAGAGCATTATTCTGAGATTAATTTTGGGTGGCTCTTTTGTTTTGCTCCACTCACTGATCAGCTCTGCTTTCAATCAGTTATACATCAGATGCGGCGCATGCCTTGTATAATAATTTGTGCTGAGGAAGGTGTTTATGTCAGCCGTTATAACATCATCTTGCCCAGCTGCTGCTTTTATTATTTGGCTGTTTAATCTGTAAATTTATTTGTTTTTGTTTGGTGCGTCGTGTTTGTATGGGATTGTACTCAATATTAATTTCATCTAAACTGTGTTGTGTATTATGGTTTTTCTTCAGTGTAGCTATCGTTTGTTCCAGCAAGCACTACTACACTGCTGGTTTTACATTAATGATTATTGTATTCGCTAACGTTTTCTATAACTTTAGAAAAATGTGTACCTGGTATTAAAAACGAGGTTACAGTGTAATTTTTTCCAGCATATTATTCAGAAGCTTTCTGCACTTCCTACCATGACTGACACTTCGTAAAAGAACTTCCTGTCAGAAGTTTTTTTCATCTTGCTTAAATGCTTCGCTTGACTGTGTTCTACATGTGTTCTTATATTTTACAGCATTTAGAGAACGAATTTCTTCCAAGCGGGTGTCCTAGCTTTTTCAAACTGGTGTACTTGTTCTTGAACCGCTCGTTTTCTGATCTGATGTTATTCTGTAATTTTGACCTGTTCGTCTGAATTTTTACAAGGTTGTGCCGATGGTTGTGACAGTCTGTCTGACGGAAACCATCTTCCAAAACAACTGAGTCACTACTGAGTCTGGTAATTATAGCTTTCAGATGTAATATCTCTTCCTTCATTCGCTTTATATTCTGCTTTTCTATGTCATTTCCCTCTACAGTAACAAATTGGGTCTTTTATGTGTGCTGTTGTTTTTAGGCTCAATCCTGATCGTATTTTTTCATGTGATACTGAGTATACATCTAACTTGAACTGTTTTCTGAGCACATATTACTGTACTTCATATATCTTTATTGTAATATATCTGCCTGCGGCGTCATTATAATTTGTGTACACACAGATTGAAGTGGCGAATGAAAATTTGTTCCAAGGCCAGGATTCAAACCCAGGTCTCCTGAAATCTTTGAAGAAATATGCCCCAGATATTATAAGAAACATTTCAAGTGTAGCCCCCATCCTAAACCAGGAAGTTTAAAAGACTGGTACATGCCACAAATAAATAAAAAGAATCTTGATGTTCCTGTATTGTGTGAAGCAGATATGTATAAATACAAGATCATAAAAAACATTGCAGATCTACAGTCAGGACATCAAAATTTAGAGGCCAATGATGGACACATCCTCAATTCTTTACATAAATGTTAAGCAGCATTGGCAGTCATAAAAACTGAAATGAATTGTCAAAAGAAAAATTACAGTATTTCATTTGCTCCTGATACACTAAACAAATATTTGCCAATTTTATATCAAAAACCAACATCAAGAATGACGTGAGCATGAATTAAAGGAAAGGCTTTGATACAGTGTCCCACACTATCCTAATAAGAAATTCTAATCAGAAAACTACAGTGCTATGGAATAGGAGAAAAGCTCTCGTCCTACTGCAGTAATACCTAAGCAATAGAAAACAGCCAGCGTGTGTGAATACCCAAAAATCATATCCTTTACCTCTTTAAGAAAGAGTGCTGCAGAGCTCTTGCGTCCGTCCAGTTTATTATATGAGGGTAAGTCAATTGTTATCCGCAATTGAGTTATATTTATGTTTATTTTGGTAGTACTGTCGTTTTGCATTGATGACGCATGCTTTATTTATTTGTTGTTATCTATTTGCTATTTTCAAGCTGCTAGGTTAGTTTCGTTATCGCTGCCATGCTATTAATCAGCTCCGCTGTGTATTTGCACCAAAGAAGAGCAACGTTCAGTGATCCGTTTTTTGTGCTCGGAAGGTGTATCAGGGAACGAAATTCATCGAAGACTTTCGGTACAGGTCGGGAACAGTGTTTTGCCACAACGGAGTGTCTATGAGTGGATTGAGAAATTCCGAAATGGTTGTACAAGTGTTACGCACAATGAAGGAGCTGGGCGACCGTTTACCGCCATAATTGAAGGAACCACTGAGCATTCACGTGAAATGATTCTCTTCGACAGACGATTAACTATTGACGAAGTGGCACATCATCTGTAAACTAGTCACAGTTCTGCCTACGAAATCATCATCAACAGGCTTGGGTTTCACAAAGTTTGTGCAAGATGGGTCCCAAAACAACTCACACAGTTTCATATGAGCAAACTCGCTTGGACATCTACAAAAAACATTTGGATCGCTATGGTAACGAAGGGGACAACTTCTTAGACAGGATGGAATGGAGACATCCAAATTCTCCGTGCAAGAAAAAGTTCAAGACCCAACCATCAGCAGGAAAACTGATGCTTACGGTTTTTTTTTGTGATCCAGTACTGCATCATTATGGGGAAAGGGGCACAACAATAAACAGTGTACAATACAATGAGATGCTTATTGCCAGGCTAAAGCCTGTAATTCGAAGCTAAAGCCTAGGATTGCTGTAGTAATGTGTTGCGTTGTTGCACGGCAGTGCCCGTCTGCATACTGCTGCCCACACTACTGAAACGCACCAGAAACTCTAATTTGAAGTACTGGGTCATCCTCCATATAGTCCAGATCTTGCCCCTTCTGACTATCACTTGTTTGGTCCACTCAAACAAGCATTAAGGGGCCATCGATTTGCCTCGCCTCGGAAGAAGTAATGAAAGAAGTGGTGCATTCCTGGCAGCTCAAGCGAGAATCTTCTTCTATGAGGACATCAAGAAGCTTGTACAACGACGGACCAAGTGCGTTGAAATGCAAGGAGACTATATCGAAAAATTATGTTCTTGTAAATTTCCTAATTGATTACAATAAAATTTTATAACTACTTTGCGGATAGTAATTGACTTACCATCGTAAATGATCTGAAGCTGTACTATATGCAGACGACACCAAATTAATTGCTCAGAATACCAACATGAATGAGTTACAACTATGCTGAAATAGCAGTAGATAGATGTACCTCCTGGTCTGAGGTTAATGCATTACACATAAACAGTAGCAAGACAGGAAACATCGTATTTAATACGAATGCCCTCAATAATGAGAATAAATCAGTGAAACTTCTTGGATTCCTTAATGATCAAAGTCAAAGCTGGGATAAACATACAGACAAGTTATGCTCTAGGCCTGCATGTGTGATTTACCTGTTGTACAAGCCAAGAGGCCATGTAAGTTGAACTCTGCTGCTATATGCATGCTTTGCTTTTTTAATTCCCATCTAACATATGCAATTTTGCTATGTGGAGACTCGCCTGGTGCTAAGACGGCATTTCAATGCCAAAAAAGGCCATCCGCTGCATTTTGGGACTCATATTATGAGAATCTTGTAGACACTACTTCAAGGAAATGAATATTAAGACAGTGCCTAGTTTACATATTTATAGTCGCCTAGTATACACCAAAGAAAACCTGAATAATTTTGTCTTTCGGATGTCAATACATCATCATAACACTAGACATAGACATGCAACTGACAAGTCGCATACCAGACTAGCAAAGGTCCAACAGCTGCAAACATCTTGATCTAACATGTTTTAACAAACCCTAAAAATGCCCATTATTGCCCTGTAATATATTTAAAAGCGAAATAAAAAAGTGAGTAAAAAGTTGAGCCTCTTACACAATGAACGAATTTGAAGCATGTACAATAGATTACTTAAGAGTTTTGACATGGGAGTATACAAAATGATAAATTGTAATAGTTTATGAAGCTAACACTGTGACGTTGATTTTGTGTGCTATATTCTATAAGGGTCCACAGAGATAAGGTTTATGATTATTATAATTATTTACAGATTACATAAGTACAAGGCCATTCATGTGATACACTGCTTCATTGTGTCATACTCTATTACGTTTGCAAAAAGTGATCAGTTTTATAGCAAACTACTTTCGTGAAGTACTTACTCACATAATAGCTTCCTTGTAACATAATTAGGTAACGATCCGTGTAAAATCTGTGTAATTTTGTAGTTGTATGGGTACAGACATATTCAAAGGTGGATAAATATTATATTCTAAATATTCTGTTCTATCCTTTTCTGCAACTAGGCAGACGTAGTAACCACTACGCCATTTGGCATAATGGCTTTGCACAACTGCATGGACTACACTAGCACGCTTCCCTTCTCAGCCCAAATTCTCATTCACGCTTCAGCCCACTGGTATTCCCCCTTAACTCGAACAACACTGCAGAGGTTCTCCAACTGTAATGGAACAGCATTTCAGCATCCAACAAAACGGAGGATCCTGCCTGAATCTCAGGCATAGGTGATTTTCATCAAATTAAACTATGTGGTTCCAGAGTCTTTTCTAAGTCTGAAGGCATGCTGGATACTCCGTGCAGTTGTGGGAAACCTCTGTGCCCGGGGGGCGTAGTGATTAGCGCTTCTACCCAGTGAAGAGAGGATCCGGGTTCAAATCTCTGCCTTGGTACGAATTTTCATTCACCGCTTTAGTCTGCATATATACGTCATAGGTGTTCGAGGTGCCATGTCGTGACATGATGCTGCCAGTGTAGATGTCGCCATTCGAAATGCATTGTGGGATGTTTTGACGAGACGTAACGTGATGGTCAGTGTGAATTGGTCTGTCCTTTTTTCCTTCAGTGTATACATACTGAACAACTGATAACAAACACTTTAATTCAAATGCTGAAATACCTTTCGTATGTGATGATATGATTTCCCGATTACATCTAACTACAATACTTAAACCAATTAATAAATGTTTTAAAGCAATATTATTGTAGCGCTTTAAACCACCAGCACATCTTCGGTTTCCGGTTGTGAGTTGCATTGGTGTCGTGTTGGTTGGTAAGAAAGTTGGGTTTGTAGAGGTTGGTAGCCCGTAACGTAGTATTGTGATTTGTTGTGTGCAGAGTTCTATTAGCGTAGAGGTTATGCCTGTGGAAAATATGGAGGAAGAAGGATTAGATAAAAATCCGAATCTTATGCTAGCGCAATGGCGATTCCTTTTAAGCCTGCCAGAGCACACAAATGATACCCAAGTGAAACACCAATTGCTGGAAGCAATTACTCGTGACAGTGAGTATCATGAGTAACACTGCAAGTCATGCCGTGTATTGTAGCTGTATATTTATATTCTTTTATAATTTTAAGTGGCACAGTTTCTTTCCTATCACAGAGACGTTTCAGAAAAAACAGTAGAATTTTTTTGGATATGGTTTCTGCGTTATTTGCTGTTTGTGGGGTCACTGGCTTCGTCACTGTGTTTGTTTATTGGCCTCATAACAATGATGTTAAACATCCAAAAATTCCTCGACAATTGCTATAGCAGTCAACAGTTCCTAATACTGCTTCTTACCGCCGTTTTCAATGGCTTTCCAGTAATTTTTGCTAAAGGTGCAGGGGCCCTGAACTTTACAGCTAGTCACCATAGACTAAAAGCACAACATTACTGTGTCTTTGTATTTTGGTGCCTCTTGTATTGAAGAAATTGTCCACTGTGTACTGTTAGGAACTTCATTTTTTCATGTAGACTTAAATAGATTATCTTGTTTTATTATTATGAGAGTGTATCTGAGTTTACAGATTATATTTTAGTGATTTCTGCTTCCATTCAGATCTTCTGCTGTGAAGTGGTTATCTGCTTTCTGAACATTTAGTGGGCTAGTGGACAAATTCATTACTTGTTGTTACTGGTAACCCTTTGAAATCACTACATCAGCTGCTACTGCTTTGATGTATTATTAAGATGCAAGCAACCTCTACTTGCATACTTAATTTATTTGGAACTGTGTGCTTTTTCTGATCGTGCTACATAAATCCTTATGATGATGTTATGATCAAGGGTGAGCATGAACTGCTGTTCTGCAGTGTGGCAAACACTGGCCCCATTTCTGTTGCAAGCGTGGCTTGTTAGTTTCCACTGAAATCACTAATTGCCCAGATTGTTTGTAGATAGGGCATAAAGTATGTGGAGATAATGAAGACAGCTGTCATGTGGTAATCCACCACACTCACTCATCTGGAGAACAGTGTTAGCATATAGTTGTGAATTTATGTACTGTGTCAGTAACTTGGTATAGTCCACACATTCACATGACCTCTTACTTCTGAAGTATTTGTTTACAGAAGCACAGTTAGAGGACGAAATGAAGTATTGTGAAGTCAGCCATCATGCAGAAATATATAAGCTGGAATAGAGTGTATGAGAAATACAGCCTGGCTTGCTATTAAGAGCATTCACAGTGGGCATTGAAACTAAAAATGTCAAGACTGTTTATTTTTTATCATAGTTAGAATGTTGATAAATGAATTATTAAGAAATTCATTCCCTCATCATCGTGATCTCGGCAGTTGCCATAAATTACCTAGCAAGGGAATCAATATGCTGCCACAGTAAATATCTGCAGGATTGTGCCGAAGAGATAGTTTGGAAAGTTTCAAAACTCTCATCCCCAGAGGGGTTGCTCGTGTGTGTCTGGCAGCAGTTCATGTTGAAGTATTTTAATCATTTTGCTTTGTCATTCGATAGCGCATTGTTTTTGTTCTGACAATATATTGGCGTATAGCACTGTCTGACTTGAAGTTTCCTTATGTATGTTATGCATGAGAATGAACAGTACCTCCCTAAAGCATGAGGCCACAAATTCAAATTCTTCTGCACTAAAAAAAGAAAAAAAAACAAAAAGAAGGAAACAAGCTAGAGGGAGAATTACTGTGCTCACAAAATCACCTGTCAAGGTGTACATTTGTTTTATTAAGCAAGTTTACTTGTTGCAACAACAACAACAACAACAACAACTTAGTTTAAAGTTCAAAATGGTGAAACCTGATGTCATCTGCTCCCACAGTTCTCTGAAGAATGTTATGTCCATATTCATTAGGTTGTGTCCAGTTCTCTTGCATATTTGTATGTGTTTCTATGTAGGGAAATTATCAATATTCTACAAACTTATTATTCAGACTTTCCAGCTTTATCCGATACAATATTCTGTGTACACTCAATTCTTAATATGATGGATGTACAGGTTTTGCTCATTTGTCGGGAAAAGTTACATAGTGGGTCCTCCCCTGCATTTTTTGTAGTTTGTGTGCAATATATGTACACAGAATGCATGAGAATACTCATCGGTGGCTTGTCCATTATCTAATGTGCGGTTTCTGAATTTACTTTGCGGCTTTAGCTTTCATGATGAAAAGTGCATTAACTATAGCAAAGAGTACTTAAGTATGGCACAAATGTAAACATTAGTCTATGTTATAGGTCAGTCTGTTAACACAACCTATATGTGGCATTTATATTTGTTGGATTAGCCAACTAACAACCAGATTATCACCTTAAGCTACGACATGGACATAGAGCTGTGCTACACATCAGTCGTTCGTTGCAACCAAGAATTCGGGAGTGGGGGGGGGGGGGTGTTAAATACCACACTGTAGCCCATTTGTCTTCTAAATTCATAAACTTGTTGTACATTATCAGAGTTTCATATTGTGCATGGTATTTTACTTCATCAGGATTCTGAATATGTATTCCTGTCTTCTGAGAATATTTAACATGCCCAGCAACTAATGGTCAACTGAACCTACCAGTATCATATGTTGGCTTCATCCCCCCTAGACGTAATGACATTGTGGCATGTGTCAGCAGGAAGAGAACAGAACAGTGGCATATTTGTTTTGTGTCAATTATTTTTTGGGGTGTGGATTGGAGGACACACTGCTGCCGACACTACGCTTGTCCATCCTCTTTTAGAATACTGCTGAGCGGTGTAAGATCCTTATCAGATAGTATTGACAGAGTACATCGAAAAAGTTCAAAGAAGCGCAGCACATTTTGTATTATCGCAAAATAGGGGAGTGTGTGTCACTGAAATGATACAGGATTTGGGGTGGACATCATTAAAACAAAGGCATTTGGAATCTTTTCACAAAATTTCTATCACCAACTTTCTTCTCCGAATGCAAAAATATTTTTTGGCGCCAATCTACATAGGGAGAAATGATCGCTATAATAAAATAAGGGAGATCAGAGCTTGCGCGGAAAGATATAGGGGTTCGTTATTTTCTGCATGCTATACAAGATTGGAACAATAGAGTATTATGAAGGTCGTTCGACAAAACCTCTGCCAGGCACTTAAATGCGATTTGCATAGTATCCACGTAGATGTAGATGAGGTTCAACGGTAATAATTGCGTTGTATTTGCAAAGCCAAGTAATGTGAATGTAAAATCTCAGTTGTGGTGAAATACTGGTAGGTACCACAGCCGAAGCTGTAAACTGATGAATGTTGCCAACTGTTTTCAAACATCAGGCACTGTGTAACGACACATTCCTTTTGATTGTAGAAATAGAATGGAAATGAATAGGCTTGAAATAGAGACCGAGGTAATAATTAGCAGACCTCAGTAATGTCAAGAGGCCTGAAACAAAATGATTGGCAGAATAACAGCAAGAAAAAGGAAATGTTAGAGGAAGAGAACATTGTCTCAGTCTATCCCCAGAGACAGAGGCTGAGGTGGCCTGGTTGGCCACTGGTAGAAAGTGTCATGACTGTGGATTATTATTATTATTATTGTTGTTGTTGTTGTTGTTTTTCATTCCTATCGCATCAGGGTTCGTTGTTAAGCATGTTTTTTGGCATAAAATTCACTATATTATCATCTTGACGAAGTTCGTAGATTTTTAGTCCAGTCGTGAATGTGTGCCACAAACTTTACCTTTATCTTGATCTTCCATCTTCAGTGGGTATGTAGTTCTGAAGGTACTTAGCGTATTACGGGAGGTATTGAACATTCTTCTTGACCAGAGCTAGTGTGTGGACATTTTTCTTGATTTAAATTTAAAGTATGTCATCTTGTAAAATGTGGATCAACTAAAAACTGGGATAGACCTCTTAGTTAAATTTTAGAAGAGATTGTTGGGAAGTAGAAGAGTACATACATTTTCAGTAGTCGTTTATGTGGCTGTTGATACACTTAAGGTAACCATCTTTGTGGCTTGTTTTGTGGGAAACAAATATGGTGTGCATACCAACCTTCACTGCAGACAGCATGGTGAGTCGAAACTCTTACAATCCAAGTAGGCTATTGTACCAGAGGGGGGGATGTCAAAGAAAAGGTCCAGGGACCTCACTTTTCTGACTGGATGAAAGGATATTTAGAGTATTTGGAGGAAGACGCTATATGAAGTTTGGCCAAATGAATAGTAACATAGACATTTGAAATTAAACTGTTCTCTCTTCAAGAGACAATAAATTGCAAAGCTTTAAGAACTAAATGTAGGTTAATGAAGGTGGAAAAGGAGTTATAGATTCAAATGGGATATAGTAAGGCTATCCAAAGTGGGGTCGACAGAAGCATCCGATCCCATGCGTCTGCTTTGACCCGTGACGTAAGGGTGTTGTCGTGTGTGATGTCATGACGGCGCGGAGTTAGGTTTGTGAGTGTGGCGTGTTTGTAGATGTCGTCGTGTTGTGGTTTGTTGTGCTCTCTGATAGTATGTTCAGGGTTTTCGTTTGTGTGGTGTAATGGGCTCAGTTTGCTTTTGCTCATTATTCAGAATTGTTAGTGTCGGCTGTGTTTGTAGTGTAATTCATTTCAGTGAGTTAACGATTTTGTGTGAAGGTTAATTTAGTGTTGTTCGCTGTACATCGCGTGGTAATTTTAGTAAAATTAATCTGTTGTTGTTTATGTTCACGAATGGATATGACGGATAAAATTAACAGTGCACAGGTCAAGGGAAGTGTTCGATCCCAATGTGTGGCTGTGTATGTTGATATTGGTATCGAGAGATGTTTTCGAGCTATATAGGCCCAGGGAAGTGTTTGATCCTAACTTATGGGATCGGGAGCTGCTGTTGAGCTATATAGGTCAAGGGAAGTGTCAGATTCCAGATTATATTGTGTTTAGTGGTATTTGTGGAGTTTCGTGATGATTTTTTTGTCGTTTTGTGTGGTTTGTATGGGGGTGGGTGTCTAAATTTGTTTATATTTAGTTTGCCCCCACCCAAAAACACTCCATTTCCTATGCTTGTCCCATTAGTGTCATTAAGCTATTTGTGGAAAGTGTGTGTGTGTGTGTGTTTTTTTTTTTTATGTATTTTCGTTCTCATAATGTGTACGTACCGACTTCATATGCACCATATTGGAATCGTGGTTTATGGTCGTTTTCGCCATATTTGTGACGTCATGGGTCAAAGCAGACGGGCGGGATCGGATGCTTTCGTATTTCCCCAAAGTGTGACAAAACAGAAAAACCAAATAGAATCAGAATTGGCACACGTTTTACTACAGAGAAATAGCTAGACAGAAGTTATGATGTAGGCGTTACTGCAAATAGGAAAATTAAAAAATTGCAGGTAATGAAGGAAGATGACAGAATACAATAATGGTAAAAAAAAAAGGAATGTTCCATACCTGTCATTCTAGTCTCTTTGCTAACGTGTTCATATTCAGATGAGGTGGCAGAAGTTGTGGTTATTTGATTTATTATTTATTCATTCCACCATCTATCCACGGATTGTACAGTGATAGATTTGTCGCCATAATACAAAGAAGTCAAGTAGCTCAAAAATTTACATGTAATCAGAATATAAAGTATGCTGTATGGGGATAGGACGGGTCTGTCATGGCCTTGATCAAGGAACCATCTCTATGAAGAGTTACTGGAATGGATAAATGACACCAAACCCACTACAATGTGGTATTCGGGATTTTAATTCCAGAGTAGGATCAAAACTGTAGTTTGATAGGTTGTGTGTTAGTAGATATGCCAGAAACAAGATGATGATGCTCTTTATTACATTATTCCAGAAGAAAACAAATAGAATATTGGTTTAGCAAGTACCAAATGGAACTAAAAATTCAACAGAGTACATTTTATCAAACAAAAATTATTCAGGTTGTGTCAGTCTTAAACCACGTATGAACTGAAAATGATAATATATTCGTAAAACTAGGTAACAGTGTAGAGAGAAACCCTGATCAGGTAGTGTAAGAAATTTGTATTATGAGAATTTACTGAAGGATAGGACAGATTGGGTCTATTAAAAAGTGAAGGTTGTATAGAGATAGACAAAGTGGCGCAACTATCTAACAAAGGTACTTCACCAACAGCAAAAGATGTTGCTTTGGTGAACACAGATAAAAAAAATTGTGAAATCTGTTTCGGAGAAAGTGGCATTTAAAATAAATGTTTCTTGGAATGTGAAAGAATATACCTAATTAGACAAATCTATTTGGAAATGTCTTCAGTATGATATCAGAAGAGAAATTCATACATACATTCAGAGATTCCTTCAAATCACTGTATAATATAGAATCACAGATTGCTCATAGTGTAATGAGATTCAGGAAATAATGTCAGATGATATATGTAAAGCCATTTGATGTAAATAAAGGAAATACACCAGGAGATTGTGTTTAAGTGTAAATTATTGAAGCTGGAAGAAAGGTAACATGAAAGGAACTTAAAGAATATCTGTGGAGCAAGGTGATTCACAAAAACTGAATAAATGTTGTAATAATTCTGCTTCACAAGTTCACAAGGAAGAAAGGTGGTCACACACACACACACACACACACACACACACACACAACCTGTAGAAATATCAGCCTCATTTCTGTAATGTATGAGATAGTTGGAAGTAAAGACTAACCATCTGAAGCAAGGGGGGATGTATCAGATTTTAATCAGCTCAAGGAACAAGTTGGCTTTAGTAATGATTTAGTCCAGCTGATTCCAAATCACAAAAACTGTTCTCAGCAGTCCTAGAGAAAGTTTTCAGACGCTTAAACTGGGAAACTGGAGGATAACATAGTAGTGGAATGTATATTCTGCACTATCTTCATTTCACTGGTGATTGCTCATACACTTTTACAAATAATGCAAGAACTAAATAGAGTAAGTTTAAAAGTGGGCCTGAAGTTTAATTATAGGATTAAAGCACTGTTTAATCAAGACACAGAAAATAAAATTAACTATTAATCCAAAACCAGTTGATATGCTTTAGTATTTAGGGAAACTGAAAACCTATGAATGGCTAGGAAAAGAAACAAACACAACTGAGTGTCCTATAGTGCGTTACAAAAACTAGAGCTCTCAAAGCTAAGTTTCCAGCATATGTGATATAAAAAGTTTCCAATCAGTCTTATGGTAGTGAGATAACATTTTAATGTAAAAACTGTTAAACTACTATGAGGTATTCAGTGTGTAATGGAGAGGTGCATTTTAGGAATTATTGGGTGAGACCAAAAATAAGCAAATTGATGATGAAATGAAATGAAATGGTAGTGCAAGTCTTGTAACTAGATGAATTTTTGGTACAGGGACAAGGCAGTCATTCAGTGGATTCAAAAATAGAAGAAAAGGCTAATGACTACCTAATGAAAGGTTAATTGATTAAAGAAGGTGCTAGAGCCACATGGGCACACATGACTTAAGTCTGAAAAATAGAGTAATATAGAGGAGGCCTTTATCTAGCAGTGGATGTCAAATGTGTGGTGGTGGCGGTGATCCCTTTCTTGACTTACAGGATGCCATTTATTGTCTTCGACTGAAAGTTTTGAATGTACATTACCTCTATCTATACCACAATTAGTCACTTTTATTGTATCAGAGACAGTATTTTTCCTTTAATAACATTTTTCTGATTGCTTGCCATTTCATCTTCCTGTTATTTCTCAATATCTTCTCTAATATGCTCTCTGTAGTTATCTTACATTCTGAGAGAAAGAAATTCAGAAAGAGAAAGTATTGGGCGATGCCAGTCAGCCAGTTTGTGAAAGGATCTTGATTGAAATGCTGTGTGTGTGATATCTTCACTTGACTAAAAGGTTCACTGTATTGGAATGTAAACTTATACACACTCTGCATCTATATGCATGCTTTCTAAACTGCTTTGAAATGCATGGCAGAGGTTACTTAACATGGTTCCTCATGTTAGGTTGTTAGGTTTTTTCTGGCTTTAATAGCTGTGGAGAACACATAGAATGATTACGTAAATGCCTGTTTGTGTGTTGTAATTAGTCTAATTTTGTCTTCACGGGCCCTATGGGGGACTGATTCTTCACTTAATATTGATTCTAGAAGTTTTGTAAGCATGTTTTCATGGGATAATTTGCATTATCTTCAACAGTGTTCCAGTTCAGGTGTTTTTAACATTTCTACGACACTTTCCCATAAGTTAAACAGATCTGTGACCATTAGTGCCCCACTTCTTTCGGTACATTCAATATCCCTTGTAAGCTACATTTGATATGGATCCCACACACATATGCATCCCATCTTGGAATATTGCACAAGTGATTCATTAGCAGTCTCCTTTGTAAACTGACTATATTTTCCCACTATCTTGCCAGTAAACGATGGTCTACCACCTGCCTTCCATAAAATTGAGCCTCTGTGATTGTTCCCCCTTCAAGTTCTACAAATTGTTGTATCTAGGTATTTATATAAGTTGACTGGTTCTCATTTTAAATAATTGATATTGTAGTCATTGGATACCAAGCTTTTTTTTTCATTTTGTGAAGTGCATAATTTTACATATATTAACATTTAAAGCAAGTTGCACGTACTTGCTTCAAATTGAAATCTAGTTAAGTTCTAACTGAGTATTTATGCAGCTTTGTTTCAGACAGTACTTCATTTAAGGTAACTGCATCATCTGTGAAAAGTCTGAGGTGCTATTAATATTGTCTGCAAGGCCATTGATATAAAACATGATCTGCAAGGGTCTCAAAACCCTTCCCTTGTGCAATTTTAAGTTACATATACATCTGCAGTGACTCCTCATCCAAGATAACATGCTGTGTCCTCTCTGCCAAGAAATCCTCGTTCCAGTAACAAATTTTGCTTGAAGCCTCCTATGATCGTCATTTTGATAAAAAGCGTATATGTGGTACTGAGTCAAATGCTTTTGGGAAGTCACTTTTTGGAAGTCAAGAAATAATGTATTTACCATGTCATTCTGTTAGACATACCTCATTACATTTGAGCGGAGCTTATATTGTAGGATTATACAACAGATAGGTATCAGTGTGATTGGATGTTAGTTTTGTTGATAACAGCTGTTACCCTTCTTCTAGACAGATGTGACCTGTGCTATTTTTTCCCCCTAATCACTGGGCTCAGCTTTTTTATTCAGCAGCTGTACAATATGTTATGGTTAAAACGGCAGCTGACAGTAATAATCTGTATCACTTGTCTTTGCAGTGGTGCAAGAACTAATCTGGGGTATTACATGTAAAGGAACATTTAAAAAATGGGGTCCAGTATTTCTGCTTTTGTTTTGCCACACACAGTTCCAGTTCCTGTATGATCCATGAGTGCTTGGACACTGATTTTGGTACCACTGACAGCCTTTCCTTATGACCAGGACTTCCTTAGTTTTTATGAGATATTTTGGTAGGATTCTGTTATGGTAATTGCTGTTTCTTTACTAGTTTCGTTACAGCGACTGTACCTGTATACCAAGGAGGATTGCATCCACCATGAACAGTTCTACTAGGTACATACATATCCAGTGTATGGTCAACTATTCCTTTAAACTTGAGAGACAGTTCTTCCACATGCTCCTGCCCAGAGTAAAATATTCTTAGTTTCACTCTGACATATGACCCTGTGTCTCTTCATTTTACTCACTAAATATGTAAATCTTGCTACTTAATTTAGCTGTCTTTCTACCTACTTAGTTGTTGTTACAGCTGCCTCATTGTCACTGATACCACATTCAATATTGATACTATGAAAGAGGTCAGGTCTAATCGTTATGAGTAGGCTCCTGAAATATCTGATATAGGTAGTATTCAGAGATTGCATTTTGTACTGTTTTTCTGTGTGTCTTGTCACACCTCCATTTACAGAATTGTAGTTTTCCCAAACAATTGTTGGATTTCTAAAGTCTTCTCCAATGATGAGAATATGACTGGGAAAATTTGTACCAATTTAGGTATAATTTGTCAGTTTAGGTATAATAAAGTGTAATAAAGTCCTCTTGTTTACTATAATAATAAGTTGCCATATCAGAGAATCCTATATGTCAGTATAAAAATGTGTGGAGTGGGAGAGTGATATTACAGATATTATATGCAGCATTTTTTATATAAAAAAGGTATCGTTCTTATCAGAATGCAATAACATTATACTGATTGTACAGGTTACATGCTGTATTTGTGAACAAGGGCATACTTTGATATTTTGTACAGGTTACATGCTGTATTTGTGAACAAGGGCATACTTTGATATTTTAGCACATTACTGTTAGAAAATTTGCAGAACATGAAAGTAAACTGCCTTAATTGTGTCAGTACTGCCTATGTTGATGTCTCTTACGTCAGTAGCCTGAAACCAATTGTGTTAACATTACTGTCAATCTTTCACTTCAGTTAAAGAGTTGATCAGAAATTGAACTCTCACCTTTCCCAGGCAACTGTAGACCTCTTTTGCTCTGATCTGTATAGCTGCAGAATGCATGATGCCATTGGAAATATTCAAAGCATGAAAAACTTAAACCTGTTGTGTATACTCGCAAGTGTTGGAGCAGCCACATGATACTTTCTTGTAAATATCTTTAAAGTAATTGTAAACTTGATAAGGCCACATCTCGGGCACTTAGCAGCAGCAGCAGCAGCTGCTGCTGCTGTTGGTTGGAGAATACGTGTATGTGAAATACTCCAAAAACAATGAAAAATTTAATGAATAATACATATGTTCTTAAGCTTTGTTTTACTAATTTTCTAAAGAACTTCAAACAATGATATAGGCCCAGTATTTGTGCAATGTGGACATGGTTGAGCATTTACAGGATATACACTCCTGGAAATGGAAAAAAGAACACATTGACACCGGTGTGTCAGACCCACCATACTTGCTCCGGACACTGCGAGAGGGCTGTACAAGCAATGATCACACGCACGGCACAGCGGACACACCAGGAACCGCGGTGTTGGCCGTCGAATGGCGCTAGCTGCGCAGCATTTGTGCACCGCCGCCGTCAGTGTCAGCCAGTTTGCCGTGGCATACGGAGCTCCATCGCAGTCTTTAACACTGGTAGCATGCCGCGACAGCGTGGACGTGAACCGTATGTGCAGTTGACGGACTTTGAGCGAGGGCGTATAGTGGGCATGCGGGAGGCCGGGTGGACGTACCGCCGAATTGCTAAACACGTGGGGCGTGAGGTCTCCACAGTACATCGATGTTGTCGCCAGTGGTCGGCGGAAGGTGCAAGTTGCCCGTCGACCTGGGACCGGACCGCAGCGACGCACGGATGCACGCCAAGACCGTAGGATCCTACGCAGTGCCGTAGGGGACCGCACCGCCACTTCCCAGCAAATTAGGGACACTGTTGCTCCTGGGGTATCGGCGAGGACGATTCGCAACCGTCTCCATGAAGCTGGGCTACGGTCCCGCACACCGTTAGGCCGTCGTCCGCTCACGCCCCAACATCGTGCAGCCCGCCTCCAGTGGTGTCGCGACAAGCGTGAATGGAGGGACGAATGGAGACGTGTCGTCTTCAGCGATGAGAGTCGCTTCTGCCTTGGTGCCAATGATGGTCGTATGCGTGTTTGGCGCCGTGCAGGTGAGCGCCACAATCAGGACTGCATACGACCGAGGCACACAGGGCCAACTCCCGGCATCATGGTGTGGGGAGCGATCTCCTACACTGGCCGTACACCACTGGTGATCGTCGAGGGGACACTGAATAGTGCACGGTACATCCAAACCGTCATCGAACCCATCGTTCTACCATTCCTAGACTGGCACGGGAACTTGCTGTTCCAACAGGACAATGCACGTCCGCATGTATCCCGTGCCACCCAACGTGCTCTAGAAGGTGTAAGTCAACTACCCTGGCCAGCAAGATCTCCGGATCTGTCCCCCATTGAGCATATTTGGGACTGGATGAAGTGTCGTCTCACGCGGTCTGCACGTCCAGCACGAACGCTGGTCCAACTGAGGCGCCAGGTGGAAATGGCATGGCAAGCCGTTCCACAGGACTACATCCAGCATCTCTACGATCGTCTCCATGGGAGAATAGCAGCCTGCATTGCTGCGAAAGGTGGATATACACTGTACTAGTGCCGACATTGTGCATGCTCTGTTGCCTGTGTCTATGTGCCTGTGGTTCTGTCAGTGTGATCATGTGATGTATCTGACCCCAGGAATGTGTCAATAAAGTTTCCCCTTCCTGGGACAATGAATTCACGGTGTTCTTATTTCAATTTCCAGGAGTGTATTTGAGAGATTTGTTTGTGCCTTAGGGTATGCATTTGAAAATTAGTGAACCATGAGCAGCTGCTAAAAAGCCATGACTCATTCTTTCTCCAGATGTCTTGTAATAATTTTGAGGTTATAACAACACTAGCTTATAGAACTTCATTCACTTGGTGTACCCTGCATGAATGTTAACACATTTCCCATGACTAATTCCCTACATAATCACACAGTAAGGTTCATTTGCAGGTTTCCCATTATTATTTAGACAATGCTAACTGGCAGTAATAATCTTCTTGACACAAAGCAGTGATGAAATGCATCTTCATCTATGTCCTCTTCCATTTCCATAATATTGCCCTCAAGTACATCACCCTTGTATAGACCCTCTACATAGTCCTTCCACCTTTCTTCTTTCCCTTCTTTGCTTAGGACTGGTTTTCCATCTGAGCTCTTGATATTCATACAGGTGGTTCTCGTTTCTCCAAAGGTCTTTTTAATTTTCCTGTAGGCAGCATCGATCTACCCCCAGTGATACATGCCTCTAAATCATTACATTTGGTCTCTAGCTATTCTTGCTTAGTCATTTTGTACTTATTGTCAATCTCATTTGTGAGACGCTTGTATTCCTTTTCGCCTGCTTCATTTACTGCATTTTTAGATTTTCTCCTTTCGTCAATTAAATTCAATATCTCTTCTGTTATCCAAGAATTTCTACTAGTCCTTGTCTTTTTACCTACTTGATCCTCTGCTGCCTTCACTATTTCATCTTTCAAAGCTACCCATTCTTCTTCTGCTGTATTCCTTTGCCCTGTATTTAATCATTCCCTAATGCTCTCTTCGAAACTATCTATTCCCTCTATTTTTTCCAGTTTATTCAGGTCCCGTCTCCTTAAACTTTTACCTTTTTGCAGTTTCTTCAGTTTTGACATGTAGTTCGTAACCAATAAATTGTGGTCAGAGTCCACATCTGCCCCTGGAAATGTCTTAAAATTTAAAACCTATTCCTAAATCTCTGTCTCACCATTATATAATCTATCTGAAATCTTCCAGTGTCTCCAGGCCTCTTCCACATATACAAACTTCTTTCATGATTCTTAAACCAAGTGTTAGCTATGATTAAGTTATGCTCTGTGCAAAATTTTACCAGGCGGCTTTGTCTTTCATTCCTTACACTCAGTCCATATTCACCTACTATTTTTCCTTCTCTTCCTTTCCCTATGGCCAAATTCCAATCCCCCATAACTATTAAATTTTTGTCTCCCTTAACTATCTGAATAATTTTTTTATCACACCATAAATTTCTTCAATTTGATCGTCATCTGCGGAGCTAGTTTGTGTGTAAACTTGTACTACTGTGGTAGTGAGAGCTTTGTGTCTATCTGGGCTACAATAATTTGTTCACTATCATGTTTGTAGTAGCTTATCTGTGCTTCTATTTTTTTATTCAATAGTAAATCTACACCTGCATTACCCCTATTTCATTTTGTATTTACCTTTTTAAATTTTCTAACCTACTTGCTCAGTTAAGGGATTTGACATTCCATGCTCCGATCCGTAGAATGCCAGTTTTCTTTCTTCTGATAACAATGTCCTCCTGAGTAGTCACCGCCTGGAAATCTGGATGAGGGACTATTTTTATCCCTGGAATATTTTACCCAAGAGGATGCCATCATCATTTAACTGTACAGTAAAGCTCCACGCCATCAGGAAAAATTATGGCTGTAGTTTCCCCTTGCTTTCAGCTGTTCACAGTACCAGCACGGCAAGGCCGTTTTGGTTAATTTACAAGGCTAGATCAGTCAGTCATCCAGACTGTTGCCCCCTGCAACTACTGAAAAGGGTGCTGCCCCTGCTCAGGAACAACATGCTTGTCTGGCCTCTCAACAGATATCCCTCCGTTGTGGTTGCACCTATGGTACGGCTATCAGTATCGTTAAGGCATGCAAGCCTCCACACGATTGGCAAGGTCCATGGTCCATGGTTTATGGGGGAGAGGGAGGGGGAGGTACGTACAGTATATACACAAAAAAAGATTAATTCATGAAATCTAAAACTGCAGTAAGTTAGAATAAATTTTCAATAAAAGTACCATGAGAGTGTAAATTGTATCTACACTGGTATTCTGATAAGTTATTCTTTGTATACAAGAGAAAAGTGTAAATATTCAAGTTGATTACTGTTAATGTTTTTAGGTCAATAAACTATTGTCTGCAGTGGGCAAGTTTTTCTGTGTTTGTAATAATTCTAATAACTTTCTTTTGAAGTACCAAAATCTCCTGAACATGTGTGTTATTGCCCCAAAAATGAAAACCTCTTAAGACATAATACTATGAAAAAAGCAAAATAGGCTGATGTTACATAAGTCAATGGTACATGTTTTTTTAACAATTACACCCCACTAAGAAATATTTGTGCTAAAATATTTAATATGTGAATCCCAAGACAACTTACAATCAACAACACCACCTAAAAACCTTAACACTACCTGAAAAATCTTCTACTGGCTAAGCTCTTAATACAGTTTGAGTTTTACTCATATAAAATGACAAATCATTTATCATTAGAATAAAGTACAAAGATCCCAAACTCAGTCTTGTGGCATGCCACCCTTAATTTCAGCTATCTGCGATCTCTCCCTTTCACTAAACATAATTTGTTTACCATTGTTAAGAAATGATTGAAATGTCACTAACTTTGTTGTTAATGATTCTATGATAAACTAATTTGTTGAGAAATGAATCATGCTCTACACAGTTGAAGGCCTGGATAACAAGGGAAGGCCATGGAGAACAAATTGTATTGTATTGTATTGTATGGCACTGGGGACCCAGAAATGACTTTGTCTCCGCCATAATCCGCAGTGGTACACAATCCCACAACAGGCTACAGCAGTCCACTCACCCCACCACTGCCCCACACCGAACCCAGGGTTATTGTGCAGTTCCGCCCCGAGATAGAAAGATAGATCCTCCCCATCTGTGTCATCTGGTATTAGCAACTGATATGACACCATACCTGAAAATTACAACAGTGTTGGCATAGAAAAGGAATATAAAGAGCAAGGCTATGTTAAAAAAGTTTGAAAGTAGACTAAAACAACAGTTTTTTGTCAAACACCCCAATTCTGCAGGATGTGATAAATTGTGAATTAAGTGATCATTTTATAGTAAAGAGAGAGGAAACCGCATGAATAAATGACTGCAATTGAGACTTCTTCACTGAAAATAAAGACGAGAATTCACTGCTGTTCAAAGCTTACAACTTGTGGGTAAAGAAATTTAAATGTAGGAATAAGATCGTCTGTCACAAAATAACCCACAAAGTTAACAAGCGGTCGGTTGAAGGGAATGCCGATATTCAACAAAAAGTTAATCAGTTCGTGAGATAAGTCAGGTCTCTCATTGAGGAAGAAGTGTCACCAGGTCAAACAATTAATGCCGACCAGTCAGAATTTGATAATGAGTTAAGATATGGACGGACTCTAGGAGTGAAGGGAAGCGAGCATGTCTTTGGTGCAGTTGGATCCATAGTGGCAACCACATAATCTTATACGATAATATCTAAGATTACGATGAACGGTATGCAGCTACGCAGTTTACATGTCCTTGAATCGGAGGCCACCCGACCTCCTGCAAATGTAAATATAAATTTGCCAAATATCAAGGTGCTTGCTAGTAAATCTGCTAACATGACAAAAGAGGGATTTAAAAGTCTTCCTATAACATGTGATGTGGCCACAAATACAAGTAAAAAAACTTCCTGGTGTATTTCGAACACCCTTGAAGTACTGCTTTGAAGAAGGATTAATGGAAGAGTGTTTCCATGAAAACTGTGACCAACCTACTTTCATCATATGTGCACACTGCAAGAACTGCCTATGTATTGGCCATGCTGTTATTGTTGACTTGCATATCTTCTGCCTCCAATAGTGTAGTCAAATAAGTAAGCTCTGTTATAGTGTATTTCATGTCATATCATTGACTATTTGTCTCAAATAATCAATTTGCGTAATCATTCGTATTGTAATATTCTCATTGTAACTTTGACAAGTAATATCTCCTGTTCTAATAGTCCATAGCAGGTACAATTTTTATAGCGTACGTATATTTTTTGCTGTATTAACTGTGATATGTATGAATATAATTTCCGCTGCAGCATATCGTGACCTTCCCTGCAAGGTCACAAAAAGTTACAAAACTGGTAATGGACGACACATTCTAAAATTTTTGATCAAAAAACTGTCTGAGATACTGGGTGATAACCAGAGGTGCAATTTCTCTTTCCCTTCTTATAAATGGGCACAACACTCTATAATTTTAACCCCTTTCACATTATGACATTTTACAAGATCAGATACAGTTTCACGAGGCCTAATAATGCTTTCACAAATTTCATTAACATGCTGTAGGCAAAAGTTATTAAATTCAGCTGGTGATAACTCTTCAGCCTCTGGCCACTGGGTTTATTACTCCACACTTCCTTGCATTTATTTTTGGATGAATCTGTATGAAACAAGTTGTTGTTTCTTAGCCACATTGAATGCATGTTTATAATTCTTTTGATTACTGAAATATCTTAGCTTAGCCATATGTGTGTAATCTATGAAAATCTAAACATATTAACAATCTGTTTTTTGTATTGGCTGGTTGAAAATTTACCATGTATTTGTGTGCCTGTGCTTATTCAGGTTACATGTGTTGGGATTGACTTAACATTTGTAATGAGGAAAGTTGGACTCAAAAATATTAAAAAAAAAAAGTGGAAAATCTATCAAAGACTATATTAGCAGAACAGTGACTATTACTATTAAACAAATGCTTCCAGTCATAACTCTTGAGTGAAACCATAAAATTAGAAATTTTTTTGTATGTTATTGGCCTTGAGATGGCCACATTAGACTCTTTGAGCTCTTTAGACTTCATATTAGGCCTACTCATTTCCACCCAAACCGAATCGTGATCTGAATAAGCAAAAACAGCTATATTAGAACACATTAAATCTCTACTAACATTTGTAAGTATAGTGTCAAAATAAGCAATTTTTCTTAGAGGTTTACTGTTTAACAAATTTTTAAATTCACTTACATAGTGTGTCTTTTGTTACATCAGATACAGGATTTATGTCACCAAAGATCACTTTATTATACTTTCTCCACTAAGGACTATGAAAATAAAGAAATACTCAATTTTTTTGTAAAAGATTAGTGGATCACCATTGGGTTACCTTTAAAGTGATACAATAACAATATTTAAATGCTCTAAGTATATAGCCGTAGCTTTAGAGAGCAACTCATCACACACAAAACCTAGACCTAATCCACTGTTACCATTTATGAAAACTATTTTGTCTAAAATTGACATTGTGAGACCGTGGCTGTGTACAATTAATGTAGGTTGATTCTTACAAAGAAGAAAACAGCAACCAGCCACTATTAATACTGCTATTTATTTAAGTAAATAGTGCCGTAACTGGTTTCGAACTGGCAAGTTCATCATCAGATGGCTGTTCACATGATTTGCAAGATACACTTTACATAATTGTCATTTTTCGATTTTTATTCTTCCACTGTGGCAAAATATTCTTGGTGTGTTGGTGCCATCGAAAATTCTGCGCGATTTTGTTGCGAAGTTGCAGGTTTGTATTTTCTGAACATTCCAAAATATATGCAGCACTTACATAATTTGTACATCACCATATTCTACACACACACACACACACACACACACACACACACACACACACACACACACACACACAAAAATTATATAAGTGCTGCATATATTTTGGAATATTTGGAAAATACAATTCTGCAACTTCGCAACAAAATCGCACGGAATTTTCGATGGCACCAACACACCAAGAATATTTCGCAGTGGAAGAATTAAAAACTTTTCAGTTCGAAACATGTTGCAGCGCTATTTACTTAAATAAATAGCAGTATTAATAGTGGCTGATTGCTGTCTTCTTTGTAAGAATCAACCTACATTCATTTATGAAAGGTTTCTCACTATTATTTGACCCCACCCCCTTGAATATGCTCTATCTGCTGAAACTGTTAACTGGAAAGAATCTAATATATGACAAGAAATTTCTTTTCCTTTACACCAGTGCTCAGTTAAACATAATGAATCAATCGTACTCTCATTTTCAAAATCATTTTAAACTACGTTTTCCACTCATACTTTCAACATTGAGATAGCCTATCTTAAATGTCAGTGTTCATGAATAAGCTGTATTATAAGGTCAAGCATTATTCCCAACTCATTATTCCTGCTATTTTTCTCAAAAACAGTGACTAACTTCATAGTAGACTGTGTCACAAAGTGAAAACTTCATATTAGGCTTTACCACAAGGTGAAAACTTCGTACTACACAGTGTCGCAAGGTGAAGCAGTATGTACAAAATTGCTAATGCTAATTTGGTTTAGACCATAGATGTTTTCCGTAACCACCTTCATGGTATTTTTATGAAATCTTGCTTATCTTTAAACTGGTTCTCCAGTGTGAATCTGGATAAAGCAGCTAGGCCCTGGCCTTCTTTGTTATCTCTTAAAAAATCCTTAAAACTAAACAGTGTTGGTGACTATAACCTATCAATTTGTGCTAAGACTAAATTATCAGCTAAATTTTTGATTTCTCCACTCAAATATTTTTTTTTTCAAGTTCATTCATTTGGAGGCCATGAATGGTATGAAGTCTTTTACCCATATCAGTTATATTTACAAAAGGGACATATTTAAAGTATTTGCAAAATTTCTTCATGTACTCGTACCGTTTACACATTAACGTGTGACCGGAGCAGATCATCATGCCAAAACTGCACTGAGAAGAGTATAATTTTAGTGTTTTGTAGTTTATGCAACTTTTTAAGTTTCCCACTACATAGTTTGTCCTAGCAAGAAAACCTGCCATTTCACTAGCATCTGTTTGTGAAAAACTTACCACATCATCTTTAAATTTTGCATTAGGTTTTTTCGTGGCTGAGATATAATGGCTCCAACTTTTTTCAGTAATATCTTGTGTTGATGATATAAGGAGCTGGTGGATAAAGTCATAGTTAACCAAAGTAATGTGGAAAGTTGTATTCAGTAACTCAACAAATGTAGTCTGGTGACTTAATTCTGACTGGTGAGAAATCACTTATAGGGTTCCCCAAGGCTCAATCTTAGGTGTACTGTTGTTCCCCATTTATGTAAATGATTTTCTGTCTAATATGCATGAAGCAGAATTAGTTCTTTTTGCAGACGACACTAGTATTGTAATCAATCAAGCATAGATACAAAAGAGAAGATAATAGTAAACAGTGCTGTTAAAAGTATCATTGACTGTTTGTTTGCGAATGGCCTCACCCTCAATTTTAAACACATAGCATATTCAGTTTCACACATATAGGGGTACTACACCCATGATTAGTGTAACGCTTGTTAAGGAAATAATAAATAAGATGGAAACTTCAAAATTCTTAGGTCTCCATAGTGTGTGTGTGTGTGTGTGTGTGTGTGTGTGTGTGTGTGTGTGTGTAGGGGGGGGAGGAGGAATTTTGTGTCATTGAGACTACTTCTGCCTTCAAATATCTTAAAATGTATTATTTATTTACAGACATGGCACCATTCTATGAGGAGTGCTGCAGTTCTCTTGGCTGGCCACTTGATGAAGAATTGATGTCAAGAATGCAGGCAGCCAATACCCAGAGACTCAAAGAACTAGATGAAGCAATTGAAGATGCAGAGAAAAATCTTGGTGAAATGGAAGTAAGAGATGCTAATTTGAAAAAGTCAGAGTATCTCTGCAAGATTGGTGCGAAGGTATGTATCGTTGTAGCTGAAAATATCTCTCCCATGTTCTGTTTGGGAAAAAGTGTTCCATAATGTTTTTGTTTTTCAGGATTTATCATTGCAGTGTTTTAGGAAAACATATGAAAAAACGGTCTCTCTTGGAAACCGTTTGGACATAGTTTTCCACATAATACGAATAGGTCTGTTTTATCTGGATCATGATCTGATAACTAAGAATATTGACAAAGCAAAGAGGTAATTTATAAATTAATTAGTTAAATTCTTAAATTTTTGAAAATCTTAACTCAGATTTGCAGGTGTTGTGAATATTTGTTTCATAGGAATATTTAGTAGAATTTGTTGAGGAAAATTTAGCGAGAGAATAAGGAAACAAAGTCAACTGTTGTGTTTCTGAATGATTGGAGGAATAAAGGAATAATTCTTTGTATTTTCTATTTTTTTTGAAAGTTTGATAGATGAAGGTGGTGATTGGGACAGAAGGAATAGGCTGAAAGTTTACCAAGGAACGTACTGTATGGTTATCAGAGATTTCAAAAGTGCAGCAGCTTATTTCCTCGACACGATTTCTACTTTTACATCGTATGAACTCATGGACTATAATACATTCGTGCGTTATACTGTTTATATTAGCATGATATCACTACCTCGTAATGAACTGAGGGACAAGGTGAGTATTTGTCGTACTTCTCATCTAATACACATTGCCAATTACATCAGTATTTCAGTACTATATATATTGGTTCGTAACTTCTATTTTAGTTTGAATATATTTAAGACAACATACGTCCCACATTTGTTAAATATTTATTCCTTTACAGATTGTTAAAGGCTCAGAAATTCTAGAAGTGTTGCATTCAAATACAGATGTGAAAGATTATTTATTTTCACTGTACAACTGCCTTTATGCTGATTTCTTCAAAAATTTAGGTAACTGGTTTTATGAAATATATATTTATTTTTGTGAAGATTGTTTGAAAATTTTGTTTGACACCTTCAATTCTTTTCACAGCTCATGTTGAGGGACTTCTTAAGAGAGACTATTTTCTGAATCCACACTACCGCTTCTATGTACGTGAGATGAGGATTATGGCATACTCACAGCTATTAGAGTCATATCGCAGTCTAACACTGCAGTACATGGCTGATGCTTTCGGTGTTACTATTGACTATATCGATCAGTAAGTGAAAAAAATTGGCTTAATGTTTTATCACAATTTAACTTTGGAAAATTGTGGGTAAGACAGCTGCAGCTGCCACCCCCTCCCTCCCCCCTCCCTCCCCCCCTCCCTCCCCCCTCCCTCCCCCCCTCCCTCCCTCCCCCCTCCCTCCCTCCCTCCCTCCCTCCCTCCCTCCCTCCCTCCCTCCCTCCCTCCCTCCCTCCCTCCCTCCCTCCCTCCCTCCCTCCCTCCCTCCCTCCCTCCCTCCCTCCCTCCCTCCCTCCCTCCCTCTCTCCCTCCCTCTCTCCCTCCCTCTCTCCCTCCCTCCCTCCCTCCCTCTCTCTCTCTGCCACATGTGTTGTAATTATTGCTAATTTCAGTAATTTTTTACAGGGAACTGTCAAGATTTATTTCTGCTGGAAGATTACATTGTAAAATTGATAAAGTCGGTGGCGTAGTAGAAACAAATAGACCTGACTCAAAGAACTGGCAGTATCAAGCAACAATTAAGCAAGGTGATATTCTCTTGAATCGTGTGCAGAAACTTTCGAGAGTGATAAACATTTAAATCCTTTGGCCGAGGTGCATCAGTCATAAGTGAGACTAATAACTATAAATTAAATAACTTGTTGTGCGGACTGCGTGGTTTCGTGTGACTGTTGTTAACAGTAATTTTCATTGCCATAACATCTATGTCTAGAAACTGCAGTGTTGTACTGACTTAGAGATGTGCAAATAGTTTAATCACATATGAGTTGCAAAGTTTTGCAAGTCTTCTGGTAAAGATTTGTAATTTATGGAGCGGATGTGTGATTTTTTTTCTTTGGAAATCAGTCTGTGTAACTTAAGATGTACATGCACATGCTCAATGTGTGTTATTTTTTGTTTCTATCAGCTATTTTAACAGCATCTTATAAGAAAGTCATTGGGTGGATGGTAGTTTCATTTGATTGTACACCATTTTGTTTGATATCCTTTAATCTTTGCTTGACTTCAGTTAAATGTCAGCTGAATGTCTTATTTTGTTTGCAGAGCAATGCATAGTGTAAAATATTGTTTAGATGCTGTTACATGACAGTGTATTAGTACTGTCATCAAAGTTTTCATTATTAGAAAGACTTGGATATCACTATGAAACATAAGCATTCAATGTTTAAAGTTCTGTTAAATGCCTTGTAAAAGCAATGAAAATAACCTTTCTCAGACACTTGCATTGCTTCCATGAAACGCATGCCCTCTCTTGGTACAAAAATATTTATTTCACTATCTCTGAAAGATTGTTCAGTATAATGTCTTTTGATTCCACAAAGAACAATTGCCATTCAGTGTATCATGTGCTTGACATGTAATGCTTCCATTAACCTGCAGTGTTGTTTCAAAAGCTTTACATGAAAAGCTAATGATACTCAAATTTTCCAGTGGTGAACTAGTTGAATTTTTTCATATGGTATTTAACGCCCTAACAGTCATGATAAATTTGTCATTCAGGTTGGTACTTTCAAATCTAGGCATCTTGTCAAGAAATGGAGAATACGTTAAGAGTAAAGCTAAATGTGGCTGCTTTAGGGAACAAGTAATAGAAACAAAAATGCTGTTGAGAAATGCATTACATCAATGAAATGTATTAAATTGGTAAAAATCTGTTTTTGTCAGAAATGTTCTTCTATGGAATTTGTTTCACATTAGACAAAAAGGGCTTGGCATTTAGTGTGTCCGATATTTTCACCTTTTTCAAGACTACTAGCTTCTAAATTTTGTTCTTTGCTTAAATTTTAAAATAATTTTAATTATTATGTACAGAGAACTTCAAATGAAAGTACATACACACAGTTTCTTTTTGTAATAATTATTTTAATTGTTTAAGAGTTGTGTTTGTGTATCTGTTGTAGTTTAATGATAACATTAAAATCAATAACGATATTTTTTAAATCATGTTTAGTGTGTTAATAGCTCAGCCGTGAAGATATCCAGATTTGTATTTAATTTATTATTACCATAACTATGCTTAAAGTGTGCAGAATGTTGATGAATATCAGTAGACAGTATCAGAACTGTTTCTTCACATCAGCATATTCTTCTCCAAGAGTAAAAGTTTTAAGAAAAGTCATTTTACCACACCAGCATTTTGTGGTGTTGGACATGATTTTAATTTATATTTTTTAAAAATTTTGAGCTTGGTTCAAGTGTTCAATTTTTATTCTGTAAAAGCTTACTTTCAAAAGTGAGTAAAAGAAAAACTGGTTGACATATTACATTATGTAATATGGCATACAAAGAGCTGTCTGTATTTTGTTTTGTTTTTACACTAATGTACACTGAGCAGTAAATTTAGTTCTAGTTCTTTATATGCAGATTTATTCTGATATTATGAATAACTTGTCTGTAAATTTACAGAAACATCTGGAAGCCTTGGTGTTACATGCAATCAAAAAAAGTATGAAAGTAAATTACAATGAGTTTGTATTTGTCTGTGTTTCATTTTGGTATAGTACTTACTTTTTAAATACCATGTTTGTCAGGCAATTTATGTGTGTTTAGAAATTGTTCATGAGCCGTTAAGGCAATTGAATAATTTTTAACTGGAGAGGTTGTCTACTCTTAGAGATGAAAAATTAATAGTGGAACTATTAGAATTAAAATACAAACTCCCTCTAGCAGTACAGTAACACTACAGGAACGTTTGAATTTTGGAGGCACAAAATGAAACTCCTTTATTGCCAGGAGATTTTTTTCAGAGATTGGAATAAGCTGGCTTTAAGATCCTATACTGTGACTAGAGTATGTTGTCACTGTGGGAAATAAAAAGGCCACCTATTTTTAGAAATGACAAAAGAGAAGAAATAGTGTAATAATGTACGGAAAGTTGTGGTTGAGAATAATGAATTATTTAGGAATAAAGGAGACAACTCACCGAAAGGCAGAAGTGCTGCATTGTTGACAGATACACACACAATAGGTACAGAGCTTTACTTTGCTAGCTTTCGGAATGGAATTCCTGTCTCAAGCTATAAGAGAAAAACGCACCACACCACAACACAATACACGAGTGTCCCTACAGCGTAGTGTGTGTTTGTGTTTTTCTCTTAAAACTTGAGAAAGGAATTCCATTCCAAAAGCTAGCAAAGTGAAGCTCTGTACCTTTTGTGTGTGTGTGTGTGTGTGTGTGTGTGTGTGTGTGTGTGTGTGTGTGTGAAACGGTATGCTTCTCATAATACTTGCACCTCTATTTTTAACTTTATACATAATGAGCTTCATGATTGTTTTGCGCACTGACAGATTCAAGCAGCAAATAATTTAGGGTGTTCTTTTACTGCCCCACACAGGGCCTTAAAGTTGTGCTCCTAAAATGTGTAGTGTGTATAATGCCAAACTAAACACTTTCAAAAAGTGACTTAAGAGGATAAGAAATTAACCTAGCAAAGTTGCCATCTGCTCAGACTCTCTCTGTTCCCTCTATCCAATAGTGGAAATCTACCCAACACAGAGAATTATTCAAACTTTCTAGATACTCCCCTGGATATTTATAACCAAAGGAAGAAAATATCGGTGCCTAGTTGAAATAAACAAGCAAAGCAGCCAAAGAGCCCTGTATTGATGGCGCAGTACAAGACATATTGTATTTACCCCATTATAACACAAGATTTTTTCCGAATTCATTATTCAAAAAAATATGAGGTTGTCGTATATTTGCAGGCTAAACTACTACTGCCGAGGACAACATTTTTATGTTATGTGAAAGATTAATACAGGGGTTTTCTTACATTTAAAAATGGAGCTTTGGCAATTGATCTCACTGAGGATTTATTCTGAAGAATTGTGAAAAGTCGTATTGTGTCACAAAATTTTTGACAGTGGCGTTCGTACTCCAGCTGCTGGAGCAATCGCAGGCAATGTCTAATAGAGACTACAATTTGTTATAATTGACTACTATTTAATACATGCACTTCTTTATTTCACGGCCAAAGATATTGAGAGGACGAACTTCCATGATGCTGCATCAGGGAGATTAGAATCTATTGTACCTCCTTGTTCCACATAGACACTGTTCTTTTCTAAAATATACATTATTGTTCATTATTTATCAGGATTGGTTGGAGAAAGTTGTTACAAAAGTAATGATACTTGTTAATTAGCTCTATTGAGCAAAATGTCACAGTGACTTTACCAAAATATATTATACTTCAGCAAAAGTAAAAAGATGGCTATTTTCATAGTCGCATTTAAAAAAAATGGCAACTAAATATTTTTCAGAGTTACCTGCCTTTTCATTTGTAGTTGGAATTGAATTGACTATAAAATTGGGTAAATACTCAACAATGGCTAGTGGCATACTTAAGTGTTTCGTGCAGCAATATTGTCAACACTCACATTGATGATATGACGGGAACAAGAGGGGGTGGTTGAGATTCTGGTTCTGTGCTGTGATAGTTGTGTCCCTATATGTTCTTTCTCTCACTGGTGGGAAAGAAAATTATGATTTTATGAACAACAAGCTGTGAGTGGTAAATCCTAAGATTTGACAATGGTGCACATACTCTCAACTGAAAAAGTGGAAGCAAGTTGTGCTTGTCGGGCCCAAAACAGGGCATTCTTCCATGGCCAGCAGGCGAGAGGTCCCACTAGCTTCCAGTGTTACTCTCTGTACTCTACATTTTAACTAAAGGCATTTTATTTACTAGCAGGTGCATAGGCTTAATATGTCATGAGGACTTGCCACAAGTTTTGTCCCAGGGTAACACAGTAATGCAACAATTTTAAAAGTGTGTGTGTAGTGGAACCATCTTCTTCAATGTCAGTATATAACAAGAGTGACTAACTCATCCCTATTTTATCATTTGGTCAGCCAGTCACATTTATTCGTAGTGCTATTTTATCTTGTCGTAGCTGTACTTTTTTATTATGAATTTTGTTTATCCATGTATTTGAACATGCAGTAAAGCATGTGTAACACAGATATTTAAAATAGTAGTAGCAGTATTCTGGAAGCTGATGCCTAAAAACGTCGGTGCCAATGATGAAGGCACACACAACACCATGGTCAGTCCAAGAGCCATCAGTGTACACAAAGGTACTATCACGAATTTCCATGTGTAGGTCATGAAACTGTAGGCAATTAGGGTGAGGCTGGAGTAGTGTCCTTAGGAAGCGAATAAAGGCCAAGGTGAACACGGGCCTCAGCATGTAGCCAAGTTGGTAAAGGGTTCACACCCACTGGGAAAGTTGCAGGTAGAGTGAAGTTAAGCTGCCGGAGCCAGAGCCGAAAGCAAACTCCAGGAAGTAATAGAGAAGAGGGATGTGCACCATATTGGCGATCAAAGGAGTCATCGAGAGAGGTGGCGTATGACGGGTAGCCACACATGGCAGACAAACCTCATGCATATCTGGTGAGGAGAAAGTCACGACGGTAGGACAGCGTTAGTTTGGCAGCTTCTGCATACACGCACAAAACCGGACTAGTGTAAAAGGTGCCAGTGGCCAAATGGATGCCACGATGGTGGATAGTATTGAGACGGCGTAAAAGGGACGGATGTGCAGAGGCATAAACGAAACACCCATTGTCAAGTTTTGAATGGACAAGGGATCGGTACAAATGGAGGAGAGTGGTTCGATCTGCTCTCCAGGAAGTACTATTGAGGACACGTAGGGCTTTGAGGGACCACATACAGTGGGTTGCCAAGTAAGACGTGGGGGACCAAAGAAGTTTCCTGTCTAGAAGGAGCCCGAGGAGTGTTGTTGTTTCAGTGAATGAAAGAGCAACAAGCCCAAGATGTAAACATGGTGGAAGACACCAATTGTGCTGCCAGAAATTCAAACAAACAGTTTTGTCAATGGAAAATCGAAAGCCATTGTCGATGCTCCATGAGTAAACATGATCAAGACATCTACTGAGGATGCCGCTCTATGAGACAAGTCCGTGGAGAACTGCAATAGATGGCAAAATTGCCAATGAAAAGGGAGCTGGAGAAGGCTGGCGGGAGACAGGCCACTATAGGATTAATGGCAATAGCAAAGAGGACGACGCTCGGGACGGAACCCTGAGTCACACCGTTTTCCTGGCTAAAGGTGTCTGACAATGTAGAACCCATACTTACCTTGAAAACTCAGTCTTTTAAAAATTCCTGAAATAAATTAGGCATGCGGTCTTGGAAGCCCCATGGGTAGAGAGTACGGAGGGTTCAAGTCCTCCAGCAGGTGTCTTAGGCTTTCATGATATGGGAAGACAAAGTGACGAGATGGTCAATTGCAGAATGGTGCATTCGAAATCCACACTGTACAGTGGTTAGTAAATTGCGAGACTCGAGCCACTATACCAGCTGGGCATGAATCATACATGCATCACCTGGCACACGCAGCTGGTGAGAGAAATGGAGCAGTATCTGGAAGGAAGGTGTTTGTTCTTACCGGGCTTAGGTATGAGTATGATAGTGGTTTCACGCCAGAGTCCCGGAAAGTTGTAATGTGCCCAGATGCAGTTGTACATACGAAGCAGAAAGTGCTTGCCCGCAAGAGAAAGGTGTAGCAACATCTGACTGTGAACATCACCTGGCCTTGGGGCGGAGGGTCGGAATGAAGTGAGAGCAAGATCTAGCTCCCTCATAGTAAATGTGGCATTGTAGCACTCACGTTTCTGACAAGAGGAGGGTATCACCCGAGCCTCCTCCACTCGTTTCCTATGGAGGAAGGCAGTGATCTCCACAAAATGGTGGCCCAAGGTGTTGGAGATAACAATAGGGTTGACAATGATATCATCTGGTACTGTCAGGCCGGAAATTGGGGAATGGATCTCGGTCCCAGAGAGATTTCGGGGGCTGGCCCACATGACGGAAGAGGGAGTGGAACTGTTAAAAGAACTAGTGAATTAAATCCAGCTAGCTTTCTTGCTATCCTGAAGAACGCGATTACACCGTGCAGGCAACTGTTTATAATAAATACAGTTTGTCATCATAGGATGATGGTTAAAAATGCGGAGAGAAAGTCTGTGTGAGCAAATTGAGTTGCAGTACGCCTCAATCCACCAAGGGACCAGGACACAGCATGGTAATGAGGATCTTGTCATAGTGCTATCAGACATTCGAATAGCTCCACATCATTCACTTTTGTCAGTGTGAAACTAAAACTGAACAAAGACTGGTGTTACGAGTAATGAAATGCGCTTAGAGTAAAACATTACAGAAAAGGAAAATAACAAAACTGTGACAGTGGAAGAAAACAGACAGATGAACAAAAAAGTCTTCTCCATTACACAAATTCACTAGAAGAATGCTTAAAATTATAGAAGGCGCATATAGATTGCTGCTCCCAAAATCTAGTTGAATACTATTATTTAAAATATGTTTTACTGCATGATCAAATCCATGGATAAACAAAATTTATAATAAAAAAAGTAAAGCCAAGAAAAGATAAAATAGCACTGCAAATAAATATTGACTGGCTGATCAAATGATAAAATATGGATGAGCTAGTCACTCTTGTTATATACTGACATTAAAGAAGATGGTTCCATTCCACACACACTTTAAAAATTGTTGCATTACTGTGTTATCCTGGGACAAAACTTGTGGCAAGTCCTCATGACATATTAAGCCTATGCACTTGCTAGTAAATAAAATGCCTTTAGTTAAAATGCGGAGTACAGATAGCAACACTGGAAGCTAGTGGGACCTTTTGCCTGTTGGCCATGGAAGAATGCCCTGTCTCAAGCCCAACAAACACAGCATCCTTCCACTTCTTCAGTTGAGTGTATGTGCATCATTGTCAAATCTTAGGATTTACCAGTCAACACGTTGTTCATTAAATCATAATTTTAACACTATATCAGTTTTGAACGTATGCCATTTATTGGTTGCCTACGTTCTGAAATACAGGGAGAAATACAATAAACAAAGAAAAAGTTTACATTAATTTTTGAATTCACTACTTCTTTGTTTACAACCAGCCAGCTGTCTATGGTATTATTATTTTTAATCGTCATCAACACCAGTGACGTCATTACGTGGGATAACAGCTAACCACTGACAGCAAGAAAAGAGGCAATGTATTTCTATATATGGGCAGCAATGTAATTTATATAATCTTTGGCTGTCACAATAATTTTGCTGTTTCTTCTGATTCTGATTGTCATGATTTCTGAAGTTTTGGTTAAGGTGAGACCTGAAAACTCACCCCCCCCCCCCCCCCGAATGTATAGTGGATTTCACAACTATGACGCGAGAATGTGAAAATATTTTACTTCGTCTCTTGTTTAAAAAAATGTCATTTCACTGATCTCATTGACAGCATAGAATCGGCACCTCATACACGCCTTTTTTTATTCTTTATTTATTTATTTTTTGTGAATTTTTAGAGCTCTTCACCCTGTATCATGCCACCCAGAACGTCTGGTGAGACAGGCTCTTCAAATATGTCATCTGCTCATACTCTATTAGTGGCCTTCTAAGCCTCTGCTGCGTGCTGTACACCGTTCATCCCTTAGTGCACCAGGTCTAGGAAAGCTGTCACTTACTCACTTTTGAGGGAGCCACTGGAATGTTTATGTGGGTCTGACAGGAAACAAGGCTGCTGACGCTGCTGCCAAGGATGCAGTCCTCGTACCTCAGCGCGCTAGTTCTTACATTTTCTGTGATGATCTCTGTGTTGCTGTCTGTCCGCAGATGATGTCACTTTCGCATCACCACTGGTCCTCCCTTCATGGGAACAAGCTCCAGGTTATTAAGTCTCTACCAGTGGCTCAGATTACCTCCTCTGGGCCCTCTCGCTGTGATGAGATCATTTTAACAAGGTTGCGTACTGGGCACTGTCTTTTCAGCCATCACCATTGCACTCAACTTTTGACGGTCCACCATTTCCTGACAGAATGCGCCATTTTTTTTTTACTGTTTACATTCTCGTTTGTGCTTGGCGTCTTGAGTTATCGCCTGTTTTTATGGACAACACGCGGGCAGTTAACTGTGTTTTACTTTTTATCTGTCATAGTAAAATGGCAAAAGCGATTTGATTTTTATTTCAGGACCTCTGTTTTTCTATGGTATATTTTATAGACCTTTCTCCATGTCCCTGTTTTTAGCTGTTTTGTCGTCCATCGATTGGGATTGATGTATTTCCAATTTTAACTCTTCTCTTTGTCTTTGTGTTCTACAGTTATGACATAGGTGTGTATGACCCTAATTGGTTTTACGCCCTAAAACAAAACAAACTATGACAAGAAGTGTTGACATTGGTGGGGGACTGAGTTTCTCTCCTAGACATTTACATGGCCCAGCATTACCAATAACCTGCTGATCATAAAAACTGTTTCGCACTGTAATATACAGGATTCTTCAGCATTTTGAATGTTATCTGTTTCTCTCCGTGGAATACCCAGTGGTGAAAAGGTATGTTTGAGAAGCCACCAACATGAGACTCCGTTCTCTCTGTGTCTGGCCCATAGAGCCAGCACTCCGCTTCCAAATAATCGAACTGCTGTTCTATAAATATTTACTAATAATGCAAAAGTAACTTTCCTCATGGAGAATTATGTGATTTGTTTTACTAAACAATATGTTCATAATGAGAAAGGGTACTAATATCCATGCTGCTTAGTTCCCTAAAATTACCATAACCATTATGTCTGTAGATGTAACTTGCACTAAGAAATGTAGCAGGTTCAACTAATTCATTAGTAAAGCATGGTGTATCATATATGGAAAATGGAAAATAAACACACACACACACACACACACACACACACACACACACACACACACACACGTGGCCAACCCGTGCGGTGAGTTGCCATTGTTGTTTGTTGTTCATCGATGTTAGTATTCAAAGTGGCATCACCTGCAATAGAAAAGATGCATTGTGTCATAGAATATGCAAAAACATCATCAATAATTGTTGTCGAAAGACATTTTTGACACAAGTTTGGTAAAGTGGCATCAAACCATCACACATGGTTAGATGGACAAACCAATACAAGGGGAGATCGGGTTTCACTGGGCATGGCCTGCACCTCAATATGTATGTGAAGGGGAGGCTGGCAAACCTTATAGGTGACAGTGTAGTGGGTGGTGGTGGGGTCACTAATGAAAAAATTCCTGCAGTAGTTGATGTTAGAGCTGCACCTGTTTGATTGAAATCAGCTGATACGTATATCTGCTTAAAGGAAGTCCCTCTAACTAAGGTATCACCTTCAGAGGATGTCATGTTTACAGGTAGAGGAGGATTTAGCATATTTCATCAAAATATGAGAGAGATTAGAGATAAAGTTGGTGAACTGCTTATAGGTGTTGACTCTGAAATTATTGGTATGTCGGAGCACCACTAAAACAATTTGACAATGCAGAGGCTTCCTTCACCAGGACATGGATTAGCTGGCTGTTTTTCAAAGAGCTTCTTGTGGAGTAGGGGGGTGGGGAGTGACCATGTGTGTAAAAAAACAGTGTTCCTTTGAGTCCATAGAGGTACCCCGGCACTGCACTGAACAGATATTTGAATGTTGTGCAGGGGTAGTTGAATTTAATGAAACTAAACTTTTAATTTTTGTTTTTTATAAGTCCCCTGACTCTGACTTCAGAGCATTTCTGCTCAACCTAGAGTGTTTTTGATTCACTTTATAGGAAGTACCAGAAACTAGTTATAAGTGGTGACTTCAATATTACTTTTGTATATGGTTGTGCAAGAAAAAGGATGTTAGTAGATCTCATAAATTCATACGATCTGATGCAGACTGTGTTTATTCCAACTAGGGTGCAGTGGAACCGTAGCACAGCCACAGACATTACTTTTATTCATTCTTCATTACTAGATGGGCATTCTGTTAGCAAAAGGTTGAATGGCCTTTCAGATTATGATGCACAAATTTTATCACTAAAAGGCTTTTGTATTCAAACAAATGTCACATATAACTACAAATTATGTAAGAAAGTTAATCCAATGGCAATAGAGAGTTTTTTAAAACTCGACAAGGAACAAGAGTGGCAGGGTGTTCATAGTGCCAATAACACAGATGACAAATATAATGCTTTCCTTAACTCATTTCTCATGCTCTTTGAGAGCTGATTTCCATTAGAACATTCTAAAGGGGGTACTAGGAGTAAAAAGTAGCCTGGGTGGCTGACTAGTGGGTTTAGGATATCATGTAGAACAAAGTGGGAATTTTATCATAATGTTACAAATAGTCACAATCAAGCTACAGTAGCGCATTACAAATGGTATTGTAAGATGCTTAAAAATGTTATTAGGAAGGCAAAACATACGCAAATGGAATAGCTAAATTAAAACCATATGGTCAGTTGTGAAGGAAGTGTCTGGTCAGCACCACAAGGTCGACGATACTGTCAGTTCGTAGTAAAAATATTTCTGTTACTGATAATTCAGATATATGTACAGTATTTAACAATCATTTTCTGAGCATTGTTGGTGAATTAAATAAAAATGTAGTTTCTACAGGGAATCATATAACTCTCTTCGCAATGCCTTTCCGAGATTGATGTCTTAAATACTCCTCTCTGATACAGACAAGGGGGGTATTGAGTCAATAATTAAATCACTGAAGACTTAGGACTATCACAGACATGATGGAGTCTCTAGCAGAATATTAAAGTACTGTTCTGCACATGTTAGCCCTTACTGAGCCATATTTGTGATTTTTCCTTTAGGTATGGTTAGTTTCCTGAACGATTACTCAGTAGTAAAGCCACTTTATAAAAAGGGATAATGTAGACAATTTTAGACCTATATGTATGCCATCAGTATTTGCTAAAGTTATTGAAAAGGCTGTGTAAGGACAATTGATAATTTTATATCACATAATTAGCTATCAAATGAACAGTTCGGCTTTAGAAGTCATTTAACAACTGAAAATGCTATATTATCTTTTCTCTGTGAGATACTGGATGGGTTAAACAAAATGCTTTGAAGGCTAGGCCTATTTTTTGATTTAACTAAGGAGTTTAATTGAGTTGATCGCAAAATATTGCTACAGAAGTTGGGCCATTATGGAATATGGGGAGCAGCTCACAATTGGTTCACCTCTTACTTTAACTGCAGACAGCAAAAGGTCATTATTCAGTGTTGGAATGGCTGTGATCTGAGGGGGGTATGGTCAAATTGTGAGGAGGGGGGGGGGTCAGGGATCAGCCACACCTGTTCCTTCTTTATATAAACTTTATATAAATGATATGCCCTCCAGTATTACAAGCAACTCGAAAATATTTCTGTTTACTGATGACACTAGCTTGGTAGTAAATGATGATGTGTGCAGCATTGGCTCAGTTTCAAATAGAGCAGTTCATGACATAAGTTCATGGCTTGTAGAAAATAAAATAATGGTAAATCACAGTAAGACTCAGTTTTTATGGTTTCTAACATACAATTCAATGAAACCCGATGTTTTAATTTTACAGAATGGGCACACGATTAGTGAAACTGAACTGTTCAAATTTATGTGTGTTCAGATAGATAGTAAACTGTCATGGAAAGTCTACATTCAGGATCTTGTTCGATGACTTAATTTTTCCTATTTGAACAGTATCTGAGATTGTTCAACACGAAAATTAGTCTACTTTGCTTATTTTCATTTGCTTATGTCGTATGGTATTTTATTTTAGGGTAACTCTTCCCATTCTAAAAGGATTTTTTTGCTCAGAAATGGGTGGTTCGGGCAATAAGTGGTGTAAGTTCGTGAACCTCTTGTTAACCCCTATTCAACAGTCTGGGTATTATGACATTGGCCTCTCAATATATATAAATATGTCTGCTTGTGTCTGTATATGTGTGGATGGATATGTGTGTGAGTGCGAGTGTATACCCGTCCTTTTTTCCCCCTAAGGTAAGTCTTTCCGCTCCCGGGACTGGAATGACTCCTTACCCTCTCCCTTAAAACCCACATCCTTTCATCTTTCCCTCTCCTTCCCTCTTTCCTGATGAGGCAACAGTTTGTTGCGAAAGCTTGAATTTTGTGTGTATGTTTGTGTTCGTTTGTGTGTCTGTCAACCTGCCAGCACTTTCATTTGGTAAGTCACATCATCTTTGTTTTTAGGTATATTTTTCCTTCGTGGAATGTTTCCTTCTATTATAACCATATCATTAATTTGAACCCAACAATTACGTTTGTTATTGTCGCCTTTGCATTTCGAAATCTTTCCTGTCGTCTTATTTCTCTTTTTTCTCTTTATTTTCTCTTTCTGTTTTTACCAGTAGTTTCACTTTGTATTCACCTTCCCCTTTTACCGTAATCTACTATACAATTTTATCCCGCCTATATATGCTCAACAATACGTAACCCACTTCCCAACCATAACCAAAAAATTTAATTTTCTGCTTTCAACACTACCGCTGCTATAAAATCCACCGTTTCTAGTTCAATAACAGCTGCTTTCACGTATTTAACAACCATTTCGGCTAGTTCTAATAACTTTAACTTTATTTCCACTTCCGTTTTTTGCACATCACTGATCATTTTAGCCGCTCTCCACAGGTTTTAACGTCATTATTTCTACAATTGTTAGCCCCATTTTCGTAGTCTTTCACCACAACACCACTCCTTTAATACGTTTTTTCAAAATTTTCTCGAAATTTTCCCGAATTTCTCCGTCCTTTAACGTGATTTAGCGGCAACACAACCACCTAACCTTTTTGCACATCGCTGTCTACCAACTCAAGTTCACCACAGGATCAACTTAACCAACACTTTTTCGCCTTTTTTCATACCAGATCTCCAATTGCTTTCTAGTTCACCTTTATCTCTCCCCATATATTTCTATCTTTCTTTTTCATTTCAACCTCATGTTAAACTTTCCACCTTCTAATACCATGTCACCCTCACAACACCCCCACAACGACCCCATTAAGTTTTATTTACATTCCCTCTGCAAACATGCCTTCACCCTAGCCAGAGGTCTTTAAATATGTCTGCTTGTGTCTGTATATGTGTGGATGGATATGTGTGTGAGTGCGAGTGTATACCCGTCCTTTTTTCCCCCTAAGGTAAGTCTTTCCGCTCCCGGGACTGGAATGACTCCTTACCCTCTCCCTTAAAACCCACATCCTTTCGTCTTTCCCTCTCCTTCCCTCTTTCCTGATGAGGCAACAGTTTGTTGCGAAAGCTTGAATTTTGTGTGTATGTTTGTGTTCGTTTGTGTGTCTGTCGACCCGCCAGCACTTTCATTTGGTAAGTCACATCATCTTTGTTTTTAGGTATATTTTTCCTTCGTGGAATGTTTCCTTCTATTATAACTATATATATATATATATATATATATATATATATATATATATACACTCCTGGAAATGGAAAAAAGAACACATTGACACCGGTGTGTCAGACCCACCATACTTGCTCCAGACACTGCGAGAGGGCTGTACAAGCAATGATCGCACGCACGGCACAGCGGACACACCAGGAACCGCGGTGTTGGCCGTCGAATGGCGCTAGCTGCGCAGCATTTGTGCACCGCCGCCGTCAGTGTCAGCCAGTTTGCCGTGGCATACGGAGCTCCATCGCAGTCTTTAACACTGGTAGCATGCCGCGACAGCGTGGATGTGAACTGTATGTGCAGTTGACGGACTTTGAGCGAGGGCGTATAGTGCGGGAGGCCGGGTGGACGTACCGCCGAATTGCTCAACACGTGGGGCGTGAGGTCTCCACAGTACATCGATGTTGTCGCCAGTGGTCGGCAGAAGGTGCACGTGCCTGTCGACCTGGGACCGGACCGCAGCGACGCACGGATGCACGCCAAGACCGTAGGATCCTACGCAGTGCCGTAGGGGACCGCACCGCCACTTCCCAGCAAATTTGGGACACTGTTGCTCCTGGGGTATCGGCAAGGACCATTCGCAACCGTCTCCATGAAGCTGGGCTACAGGCCCGCACACCGTTAGGCCGTCTTCCGCTCACGCCCCAACATCGTGCAGCCCGCCTCCAGTGGCGTCGCGACAGGCGTGAATGGAGGGACGAATGGAGACGTGTCGTCTTCAGCGATGAGAGTCGCTTCTGCCTTGGTGCCAATGATGGTCGTATGCGTGTTTGGCGCCGTGCAGGTGAGCGCCACAATCAGGACTGCATACGACCGAGGCACACAGGGCCAACACCCGGCATCATGGTGTGGGGAGCGATCTCCTACACTGGCCGTACACCACTGGTGATCGTCGAGGGGACACTGAATAGTGCACGGTACATCCAAACCGTCATCGAACCCATCGTTCTACCATTCCTAGACTGGCACGGGAACTTGCTGTTCCAACAGGACAATGCACGTCCGCATGTATCCCGTGCCACCCAACGTGCTCTAGAAGGTGTAAGTCAACTACCCTGGCCAGCAAGATCTCCGGATCTGTCCCCCATTGAGCATATTTGGGACTGGATGAAGCGTCGTCTCACGCGGTCTGCACGTCCAGCACGAACGCTGGTCCAACTGAGGCGCCAGGTGGAAATGGCATGGCAAGCCGTTCCACAGGACTACATCCAGCATCTCTACGATCGTCTCCATGGGAGAATAGCAGCCTGCATTGCTGCGAAAGGTGGATATACACTGTACTAGTGCCGACATTGTGCATGCTCTGTTGCCTGTGTCTATGTGCCTGTGGTTCTGTCAGTGTGATCATGTGATGTATCTGACCCCAGGAATGTGTCAATAAAGTTTCCCCTTCCTGGGACAATGAATTCACGGTGTTCTTATTTCAATTTCCAGGAGTGTATATATTCTTTGCTGTTGTTTCTTGTTAACAATATCAGCTTATTCTCAAGAATAAGCAGCTTTCACTCAGTTAATACTTGGCAGAAATCCAACCCGCATTTGGATAGGAATTCCATAACTGTGCAGGAAGGTGGGCAATATACTGCTGCATCCATTTTCAGTAAGCTACCACAAGAAATCAAAAAGCTTAGCAGTAATCCACACACTTTCAAATCGAAACTGATGAGTCACTACTCCTATTCTGTCGAGGAGTTCTTGAAAAATTAAGCTGATTCCTATGATACGTTGTTGATTGTGTTTACTTAAACTTACAGCTTGACTTGTTTTGGGTTCATAAACATTTTTTTTATCTGTTATTACTTTTATGTTGTAATTTCATGTACTGACACGTTCCATGACCTTGGAGATTTGCTCATCAATTTGGTCCTACGGAACTTTATGTATAAATAAATAAATAAAACCACAGGATGGCCCTCTGTCAGGAACAAAGTAGTGGAAAACATTTGTACGACCCTTAAAAAAGCCCCAGAACCAAGTAGAGCATGTGCGTCAATCAACAATGTGGCATGTGCTGCCCAAGCGTCTGCAGTTCAAGGCTTACAGAATTCAAATGTTGCAGACGCTAAAGCCAGCTAATAAACCAAAATGGAGACAATTGTGCATTGATTGTCAAGTATGGATGGATGCAGATGGTTTCTCAGACATGCTTGTGTTCCTAATGAAGCCATACTTAAACATTTTTGGAAGTGACTGCCGACAGCCGTTAAGTAATGTATAAAGTAAGTAATACTTACAGTCCTGATCTTATCTCAGTACTGTTCTGTATAATTTAATATTTGGATGTTTGCTTTTAAAGTCCTGTGTCATATATTTAATTCATGGCATGCACTACATATTTTAAGTAATGACTACTGTAATATGGTAACTTAAACCATTTTAACCCTTCATCCGTGAAAATGGTCCAAGACCGAAACCAGTAGAATATGGGCTTAAAATAAAAACAGCTGATGGTTCAAAGAAGCCATATTTCTCTTAAGTGGTAAAGTGAACAAGCATAATTTGAGAATGAGTACACAAAACCTGCATGTGTGTCTAGAACATGAATGTAATTATCCAAAAGTCAATGTTTTTACACCATAACCAGATGCAGAGTCAGTAGCCCTTTCTACTTTGCAGAATCTGCTGATAGAGGCATAACATCTCATGTCTGGCTGTTGCTTCAGCTGCCAGAAGAGTTACCCAACTTCATTTTGCAGCAGGATGGACCCCAGCCACATGGGCATAACATCGTACAGTCACCTCAAGGAACACCTGGATTTGTTGTGCTGGGCTGAATGATGCGCCTTTCATGTTGTGGCCCTCATCTCACCTGACCTGACACCACTGGATTTATTTATTTATTTGGGGATTGTGAAGGATGTGGTTTACCTACCCTTATTGCTGCAGGACTTCAGCAGCTAAGGCATCAGACAGTCAGCATGGTTAACTGACTGATCAGGCTAAATTGGAAATGGTCTGGCAGAAAGTGCAGCACTAAATAGATGCCTGCCATGTCACAAACGAAGCCCACATCAAACATCTGTGAATGAGCATAGAAGCTGTGAAAGTTAACCTTTCCATCTATATGTGTGTTTCTGAAATAAAGTCATTACTGTAGTCACAGAAATACTTTTTTTTTATGTCCCATTTATTTTGAATCAACTTCTTCACCCTTCTATTACAACAAAAGCCAACAATTTGTCCAAAATGTTAGAAATTTTTCTACTTTTGACTATTTTATAGCTGGCCGGAGTGGCTGAGCGGTTCTAGGCGCTACAGTCTGGAACCGTGCGACCGCTACAGTCGCAGGTTCGAATCCTGCCTTGGGCATGGATGTGTGTGATGTCCTTAGGTTAGTTAGGTTTAAGTAGTTCTAAGTTCTAGGGGACTGGTGACCACAGCAGTTAAGTCCCATAGTGCTCAGAGCCATTTTTTTTACTATTTTATAACATTTAAGCAACATTTACATGATTCAAATATGCAAAATCCAATACATAACTGCAGGATAACTACTAGAGCTTCAAATTCAAAAAAGACAAGTGATAAATGTACTTGTAGCAACTTACATGTATTGTGTTATTGCATGGTTTATTTAATCTACTTCATGCAGAAAGCCAAACAATAATAATAAACAAGTTTATGCATGCCAGTGTGAGAGCAGAAATGGGCCAAAGGTGCACTGCATTGCGATCAGCTAGGTGTCACTGGCATTAGCTGGTGGCCTATGTATGGCGAGGAAACTTGAACATAAACTGTTCTGATCTTGATGCAGTCATGAGTTCTTTCACAGAAATGTTTCAGGAAGTTTTTGCTATTACTGGTGGGTCAGAAAATAAAGAAAATCATCTTTAAGACACCACCAGATTGATACTTTCAGCAGACAGACATATTGAGATTTAATAATTAAGCAAAGGAGGGAACTCAATCTCACAACTTTGTTTCTACATTTGCGATGTGTATCATTAGACTGTAAGCAGATGCAGCACTACATCATCTCGAGCAGAAAGCAACATTTGCTCCAGAAACTTCCACATCCTAAAGTGTTGCCAAATACTGCAGGTGCTTGGAGTTAGAATTCTGAGAGGTGGCCAGTTTTATTGGCACCTTAAGCGATTTACTTGAACTTAGTCTGTGCTGTGGCTGGTCAACAGCCACATTTTCTGTCTATGACTGCACGAGTCAATCGACCTGTATCAGATGTGGATCAGTAGCCCATGAACCCAAATCCCCATGCACATCTCCACTGAAGTGAGTTAACTGCAAAGGTGGTCTACATCTGTATCTACAGCTATATGCCACAAGCCACCTATATGGTGTATGGCGGAGGGTACTTTGAGTACCTGTCACTAACCTGTTTTCCTGTTCCAGTTACAAATGTTTGCTGGTAGAACAGTTGCTTTTATGCCTCCGTAAGGGCTCAAATATCTCTAATTTTACCTTAATCGTCATTTTGCAACATACGTGTAGAAGGAAATAATTTATTGGTTGACTCTTCTAGGGAAAAACTTTCTCTGAACTTTTAACAGTAAACCACACTGTGATGTGGAACACCTCTGTTGCAGTATCTGCCACTGGACTTGGCTGAGCATCTCCGCGACACTTTCATACTTATTAAACAAACCTGAAATGAAATGCACTGCTCTTCTTTGGATCTTGACCATTTCCATCATCAGTCCTATCTCATACAGATTTCAGATTGATGAGCATTATTCAAGTATTATTTGAATGAGGGCTTTACAAGTTACCTCCTTTATGGGTGGGCCACATTTCCTGAGAATTCATCAAATGAATCTCAGTCTGACATCTGCCTTGCCTTGTGTCATTCCACTTTAAATCACTCCATGCACATACTCCTAGAGATTTTATGGATGTGACTGCTCCCAGTGATTGTTCTGCAATTTTGTAATCACAGAGTAATGGGTCTTTGTACCTGTTTATGCACAATGTGTTACATTCGTCTGCGCTGAGAGTCAATTGCAACTTCCTGCACAAATGTCACTCACCTGCAGGTCTTCTTGCATTTCACTACAATTTTCTAGCATTGTGACTTCTCTGTCATTATTTGCATTACGGACCATGGGACTTCAACATTATCAATGATGTCATTTATATATATTGTGAAAAGTAATGGTCTTGTAACTCTCTCTTAGGGTCCACCCGAAGTTACTTTTACATCTGGAGATTCCTCGCCATTGTGAATGACATGCTGTATTTTGTTTGCTGAAATCTCTTCACTGCAGTCTCTTAGCTAGTCAGATACACCGTATACTTGTATTTTGTTCATTAGGCAGCAGAACAACGTGAACCTGGGTGACAGTAGTTACTGCTTTCTTGGTCTTGTGGACTAACAGGGCTAGCTGGGTTTCATACAATCATTGGTTTTAGAACCAATGTTATTTCCTACAAAGGAGATGTTTGGCCTCCAGAAATGTCATAATATGTGAACATAAAGCATATTCCAGAGTTCTGTAACAGACTGATGTCAGAGGGATAGGTCTATAGTTTTGTGCATATGTTCGATGACCCTTCTTGAAAATGGGAATGGCCTGCACTTTTGCTCTACCAGTGACCTATGGTATGCTGCTGGTAGAATAGGAGCAAGTTCTTTTGCATGCTTAATTAGAATCATACTGGTACCCTATCACGTCCAGTGGGTTTGACATCTGTCGTTCTGATGTTTGTGTGATGATTTAAAGGAGAAATCCGAACAGAATCAGTTTTGGAAAAAGATATTTAGTATTTGGCCATCTCTCTGTCTTCCTCCATTTCAGTGTCATTATGTTCACAGTGTGTCTGGATAGATTGCTTTGATCTGATCACTGATTTTACATAAGACTTTTTAGGATTTTCCATCAAGTCAGTAGATAGAATTTTACTTTCAGATTTGTTCAGTGCCTTTTGCATGGCTCTCCTTATACAAATTTTGGCTGGGTTCAGTTTCTGTTTGTCTGTGAGGCTTCCTCTCCTCCCGAACAGGCCATGAAGGCCCAATGGAACTGACCAGCCACCAATTCATCTTCAGCCCATAGGCGTCACTGGATGCGGATATGGAGGGGCATGTGGTCAGCACACTGCTCTCCCGGCTGCATGTGGTTCCAAGACTGGAGCCACGACTTCTCAATCAAGTTGCTCCTCAGTTTGGTCTGTGAGGCTTGATTGCATTTAAATTTGCATTGAATCTGTCCTTGCTTTTGTAGCAGCTTTCTAACGAGACTGTCGCCCTATGACATGTCTTTCCCATTGCTCTCAACTTTGCTTGGCACATATCTGTCTAAAGTGTATTGTACAAATATCCTTGAATTTTGTCCATTGATGATCAACATTGTCAGGACTGAAGATGCAATTTTCATGTTGGTCATTTAGGTTATCTGAAAACTTTTCCTTGTCACTTTTGCTAAGCAAAAAATATCATCCTATCTTTATTTATATTCTTATTTGCGGCTATAATCTGTGATGCTGTAATGATCTTATGACCACTGATTCCCTTTCTACACTAGCTAAGCTTGAAGATTTGGGCCTGTTGGTAACCAGGAGATCTAATATGTTGCCTCCAAGAGGGGGTTCTCTGATTATCTGCTCCAGCTAATTTACAGACAAAGCATTTAGAACAGTTTCACATGATTCCCTGTCCCCACTACCCATCTCAACCCCTTGCAACTCCTAGTCAGTAATAGGTAAGTTGGAATCTCCAACTAATACCATAACATGGCCAGTAAATTATGTGAAGTATTCTCCAAGTTTCCCATCAAATGCTCTATGCTCTGCCACTACTGATCCTGAGAGTGGGGGGGGGGGGGGGGGTGAGGTCTATAAAACAGCATCTGATTGCCATGCTTGATGCACCTTCGACATTTATCTTCACCAAATTATTTAGCATCAGCTCTGCTTTCTCTCTGTGAGCAAGACAGTTTGTCTTCACTAAAGCAGCCAGCTGCCCGTAGGAACCAACACTGGCCTCTGAACCCACATGACACGTGTAATTCATGCCAGCATGAGCCATGATTTGCAGCTGACCACACCCAGTGTGCTCAGTCGCTGCTGACAGAGCCTCCTACGCATCTAAGACATTAGTACATGACACCTGACAAGCAAACAGAGTGGACACTGGCTATCTTCTCCGGCTTGCCTGCTAGTTCCCTAAGGGGCTCATCTAATGTTGGGGCTCCCAATGACAAGCAACCCCACCCTCTGCCCATGTTTGGCCCTTTCAGGAAGATCAGCTCCAGTTCCAATAGACAAGATGCCCTGTGCTGGTTCAGATGTACTCACTCAAGCCTGTTTTTTAAAGCATAGGGGGACAGCCACTACCCATTTTTGCCATCTGCCCAGAGATTTGTGACCCCACCACTATTGCTATTGAACTTCAGGTAAGTTTCAAGTGGCCAGGGTGTGTGATCAAAAGGTGCTGTGACATTGGGGATCAAAGGCAACATTATAGGCACTAGAAGTGCCAAAGCATTCATCTCAGGTGCCCCAGTGTCACTATAGGGCACTATCCTGTTGATTGTGGCCAACACAACTTCCAAGTGTTTACAGACAGTGGCCAATTCCCCCTGCATCTGTATACAACTGGCGAAGCCCCTCGACATCATCCCATTTGAAGCAGTTATATGCGGTGAGCAGTGGAAAATTCAGACGATCTAAGTAATTAGGAAAATACCCTGTAGTGAAGTGAAATAAGCATTGAAGGCTCTGTGCCATCTAAGTTTTACAACCTCATTTTGCTGTGGCACTGATAAAGTAGCAACTTATAAATAATACCTCCACACAGACAAAAACCAATGAAGTTGGAAAAAAAAGTATCTATAACTGCAAATGCACCTGCAAGGTAATCATTGTTACGTTGCCCACATCTACCGCAAAACTGACGGATACATCAGATAGCCAAGGGAGTTTCACTATGGCATTAAAGGACTGTGTAATAAAATCATCTGTGGTGTAGGCTAAGATAGAGATATTCCAGATGGAGTGAAGGAGACCATAAATACCAAATGTCTACACTTTATTATCTGATGGAGACACACACAAAACACATGCATACACAAGGCTAGAGCTGACCGAGTCAGAGATTGTTGCTTCAGCACTGTTTAAAGAATTTCCTCATTGGAACACTTGATCATTGCTAGGTCACCACACATCCTTATCTATATTGACAAGTAGTGAAAAACCCACAGGAAATACTGAATCAAAATCAAATGCAGTTGCACTAAATGCATTGGATTACAGAGTATTTTTGCTGTCTGACAGTGAATGTAAGTTTATAAATGTTGACTATGTGGATGAAACCTACCACTCCTGCTAATGGCATAGCCACATCTCCAAGGCAGAGAAAAAGATGGAAAGAAAATTCCCACCAATAAATGGTTCTCATTGCATGGCAGAATATTAATGGATTCAGAACTCACATAGGCAAGCTAAAACTTCTAGTTCAGGAAGTCCATTAGGCTCATGTCTACATGAAATAAACTTTAAAGAATCTGACATACCTGTGCTAGAATACTGTATGCTCTACAGGAAGAATGAGGCTGATGATGAAACAGTAAAAATCGGCGAGTCTGTGTGTGTCAGTGAGCAGCAGTAGCAACTATGACAACCGTATCACACTCAACTCCCAGTTACAGGCAGTTGCCAAATTTATTACTACAGATTACACTACCCTCAGTTTATCTATCACCATATGGGTCACTTGTCAGAGACACTCTCAGAGATTTAACTAAAGAACTTCCTTCTCTGTTCCTCCTGCTTGGAGATTTTGGTGCCCATAATCATCTCTAGGGTTCCATAACCAGCTGCCCCACAAGCTAAGAATGTAAAAATCCCCTCTTGTCACATGGCATGCCCTTCCTGAACAGAGGTTAGTGACACCCTTATTTTTGAAAAAGGGCCCTTCTATACCATAGCTCTTTCCATTTTTTTCATCTACCTTGTGAACACTGCTCAATGGGAAGATGTTGCTGGTATACAATCAAGCAACCATTTTCCAATATGGTAACACCTTACAGGAAGGGCAGTCTATAAAAGGAAACCACCGCTATGGATGCTCAACAGAGCAAACTTGACACTATACAATTAACTAGTGACATTTGAATGTTGAGAGAGCATCCAGGACAAACTGGATTTCATCAGAAGCATGACCCACAACAATGCCGAAGCATCCATCACACAGTCTTTAGGACAGTAGAAGTTGCAGCCTGATGGAATGATGAACGTCACTCTACCTAGGGACAGGTCACGTCACTCTACCTAGGGACAGGTCAGTGGCACTGTGAAGGTTCAAGTCCATACCACCAGGAGTGAAAATTGCATTCTTTCAGATAGTGATGACAAAGACTCAGTGAAAAAAATAATAAAGTAGTCACAGGCCATGGGAAGTGTTCCTGAGTTTGATAAATCATTCCAGTTTGGCCATCAGTGTCAATTAGGAAGATTTCTGCAAGGAAGGGTAGAACCACAGTAGCATCTATACAGCAAAATAACATTTGTATAATGTCACCACATCTTACTGTGCAGATAATTTTCATTATGTAGTATCCAAGTGAAATGAGACTGCCACATTCAAATACTGTGAGGTACTGTGGATAATAGAAGATGGAACTTCGATTCTGCTCACACTGACATACAGCTACCTGTTATCAATGTGGGATTTAGAAACTGCCTTGTCTGTAGGGAAAAAAAAAAACACAGCTCCTGGCCTTGACAGAACTGTCTGTGAGGTCCTACTGAATTCCCAAGCCAAAGAAATCCTCCTGGAATGTTTGAATAAGATCTGATTATGACAGTTCTTGGACAGAATCTATCCTGATCTCTCACCCAAAACCAGGAAAGGATCACACATCTTGAAGTCAAGTATTATTTTACACTTAATAATCCAATCCAAATGTAAGTGGCAATATGAAAGTTTTGTTTGAGACACCTCGTACAGATGGTTTTTGATCTTGAATAGGCATACGACACTACTTGGAGATACAATATTTTTTCCACTGGCATCTCCACATTTTATTGTGATCCTTCCTTAGTGAATGATATTTGAAATACAGAGTGAGAGACAGCTTCTCAAATTATTTTATTCAGGAAAATGATGTCCCCTACAGGAAGTATTTTAAATGTTAGCCTTGTCCTTTTTCTTTAAACAATATTTTGCCCATTCTAAAATGTCCTGTCAAATGTTCACTGTACATGGATATTTTTTCTATATTTTTACTTACCCTCCAGTCTTAACCATACGTCATCAACTTCAAAAGATGGGAAAAGCACATGAGAAACGGGCAGAGAATACTAGCTTTAAGTTTTCCACCTCTAAAACTGTGTGCATCAAATTTAGTCATTCATACTCTGTAGTACTGTACCAGTACAGTAACTTATTCATCCAGTGACATTGTTAACATACATGACTTACACGTTTTATGAATTTGGTGATGCTCCTTGGCCTTATATGTGACAAGAGGCTTAGTTGGCTGCCACATTTGAAACTCTTAAAGCTATATCGGAGAGTGTTTTAAACTTGGAGAGCAGATAGATCATGCCTGCTGCAATTTTATAGAAGCTTTATTTGTTCCTGCATCTATTATGGCTGTATGGTTTATGACTCTGTACAAGCATCATATCTATAGAAATTAGATGCAGTCCATCACGAGGGCATTAGTTTGGCTACTGGAGCTTAGAGAACAAGCCCTATTCCAAGTCTTTGCACTGTGGTGTGGTAACCACGATTATCCATCTGATGGCAGCTCCTCATGATGCAACACAGACACCAATATCACTCCATAGAATAGTCACTTCTATGCTCATGAGTTGCCCAGATACATATGGAACACTTGTATGCATGACACCCAAATGCCACAATGCTATTGAGGATTCAAGCAAAGTGGGTCCTGTTATTTGAAAGACCTTGGATATTTTTAAATTTAATGGAGTACAGAAAGTCATTTGCTTCAAATCTTATAATTCAGGTAACGTTTAGTTAAGATTTAAAATCAGAAGAATGGTTTTTAGGGTATATTATTTCATACATTTAAGCAGTAGAAAGTGTAGGCTTTGCTATCATTTCTCCTGAGTGTGTCTCCAGAATTTGTCTCTTGAATGATTGCACTACTTTGGACACCGAACATCATGATATTGTGGAGACAACGAAACAGCTGAGTTGTGAATAAGACAAAATTTCTCACCTGCTCCAATTCCCTAGTTGTTGTATAGGCCATCCAGCACTTTTAGTCAGCAGACTAAACTGTCCATAAAATGTAGAACATCAGTTTCTAGTTACAATATCAATGGAAGAAAATGGCACTCTTAAGGGTTCCTAACCATGTGGGATACATGGCAATGAAACAGCTGACAAAGTGGGAGATGAGGTCCGTGTGGAGCCTGCACAGTGCAGACTGCCAGCTCCTTGCATGCAGTTACCTCACTATTAAGAAAACAATTAGGGTTTAATGTCCTATTGATAATGAGGTCATTAGAAATGGAACACAAGTTCAGATTGGGGAAGGATATGGAAGGAAACTGGGAGTGTCCTTTAAAAGTATTTAGGGAAATCACAACAAAACTTGATCTAAATGACCAGACAGGGATTTGACCAACTGCCCTCTTGAATTTATGTTCGCTGCACCATCTTGTTCAGTGCTCAGCCACAAAGTGATGTGCTAGTGGGAAAACACACAGTTGGTCGAGAACAACAGTAAGGTGTGAGGTCTGTGGACCACTCTGTAGTGGCACATCTGTGGTGCATGTGTGGTAATGCTATAGGTGGTGGGAAACCAGTGGAAACATGAGGCAGGAACACCTCTCCTTGTGAGCTGTGGACTGTACAGCTGGTGTCGGCTGCTAGGTCGACGCCCAGTGATGCTGCGTCAGGACTCTGGCCCGGTGGTGAAGGCAAGGCCGTGGCCAGTTGCGACAGCAGTGGTTCCCATCACAATGATATGCCAGGTGCTGGCCTGCTGCTCTTTGCTCCACGGTGGTGGAGGCAGCTGTGCGAGGGTCCCGAGCTGCGCTCCTCAGACAGGCAGTAGACATAGGCTGGCATTGTGATACTGAGTCCCTCCCTGGGCCTCAGTGTCGGTGGCAGCTGGCATGAATAGCAGGCTGACAGGGCTGTGCCACCAAGTTCTGTGAAGGACCCAGTATGACAGCAGATGCAGCCTGGTCTCGAACTATAAGTTACTGCTGGCGCTGCCCAGTTGTGTCGCAGTCCAGCATGGCTCTGGTGTTGTGGTGCGGCTACTCAGCGATGACCAAGGCCCTGAATCTAATGCCATCCTGTCCTCAAATTCAGGCTCATTTATACTTCTTTACTGCCCATTTGTTTCTCTCAAATCTGGTGTCCAGTCATGTCACCCATAACAAACAAACTCACTCAAGTCACATGGTAATGGCCCATTTACTATATCATTCCTTGCTGCGCTCAACTATCCTCGTCTTGCAATTCACTTGCACACCTGGTATTGGTCACTACATATTCACATAGCAAGGATGACGGCCAACGCTGTTACCAAAATACTCCATGGTGGCCTCAATGCTACTTTTAGTCACTTACACCAAAGATTTTTAATACTTTTTCCTAAAATACTGCGTAGTGCCACTACACTGTCTCCCTCCATGGATAAGACCTGGTCCCTCAAATCTTACTCTGACCCATTACTCTACTTTGATTACAACTATACTCTTTATCTATACAGTTACCCCAACTTCTCTGTTCCTTGCTATTATATAAGTACTATATCAAGTAAGTTGATCTATCTGTCATCTTTTGTCCTGAGAATCTAATCTACTGGAACTTGTATTACCCCATCATGAGGTTTCCTAACACTACATCACCTCAGATATAAAAAAAACCTAGGTGGAGCAATCAGAATCACCATCATGCTAGCAATTGTGACACTTTAAGTCATTGGTACTTATTCCAATATGGCTCTACATGCTGTGGCATTTGTTCTGCAGTTACCTGCCCTTCTTGGGCTTAAGGAGTGGTCCAGACCTGGCATGCAAGTATTATTCAGAAAGGTAACATTCTGTTTTGATAAGATCTCTAGTGGTACATCTGGCCAGTACAGCTGTGGCTGTGGCACACTAAACAGTAACTCCAATCATAGTTGCTGGTAAATGAAATGTAGGTCCTACTGTATCACAGTTAGTCCTGTTAATTAGTAGTCCGCTGTCTTGCAACTCCAAACATTTTGCTCCCATGAGTTTCCCTTGCTCACAACAACTAGCAATGATCACTGTGTCATTGTACACTGAACAGATCCGGCGAAGCCCTGCTCTCCAAAAATAATGTTTTGGTTCAGCCACTTCCTTTGGGTAAAGATTTTTCCCTTAAATAGTTACAGGATGCATGTGTCCCTACTCTCTATGACCTTGTGAGTTGGGCATATGGTGACTACCCCATTCTGACATTCCAGGAGTGTATCCATTACTAACTGCCAATTCTTGCACCCCTGAAAATATTTCTTCCAGTCTCCTGATTTCATTTCCTAGCTCCCACATGTTAAATACTAAACTTAAAAACCGTTTATGGCTAGAAAATATCACATCTGGCTGTCTGGAAAACTACACTCCAACTTCCAGGTGATCCACTTGCAGTCCCATTACTACACCCCGGGCGAAGAGGTACAGTACTGCCAAAACTAGCATTCTTCTCCTCCTCCACCTGACAACCTGTCAGGGATTCATATCACCTCTCCTCCCCTAAGAAGAGTGCTGTCTCTAAAAAGTGATCATCTTATTGTTTTACTGATAAAACTACCACAAATAAATATATAGGTCTACTTCTATCCATATCAACATTACGTACTATGCTACACATACAAATAAACTGCACAAAATCGATACACCTAACTACTCTCTCGACCTTAATGTATAACAAGTCTGATGTAATTGGACTGACTTCTCCCATTGCTCACAGTTTTGCTTTTTCTTCATAATGTCCTTCCTTACCTTTACTAGTGCTTCTCTTGGAATGCCTTTGGTGCACACCTGAATGGTCGCAGACGTTCCACATGCACAATTGATATCCTTGTTGGCAACTGCAGCTTCACATTTATCAGTGACGTAGGCTTGACTACTTAGCACAGTCTTTGGTACTGTGTTAAGAACTTCTTTGTCTTTCCCTTCAACGTATATGGACTCGACATCACCCATTGACCCACATTATACTGCAGTAACGTCCCCACACGTCTCACTGCCTCTTCCTGTTTCTCCAAAGCCTTTGTATTTGTTCTTTGTTCCCTATTCCACACTTCCTTCAATTTTATTGCAAAATTGCAGATTGCTTATCCCTTTCTGCCATTCTTCCGGTCAGTCATGTTGATAGGTGACAGCATTTTTGTGCCATATACTATGTCGAAAGGTGATAATCCAATGCTAATATATACTTTAGAGTTATGCATCCCAGTTTGAATGATTCGAATCCATTTAGTAACTAAGAATTTTCCCAATTGTTTCATTAACTCTCTCTGTTCTTCCATTAGTTTGTGGATGTAATGGGCTAGTCTCCATCTTCTTCACCCATACAAACTGACAATTCTTTCATCAGATCTGACATCAAGTTCGTCCCCTGGTATGTTATCATCATCTGTGGCACTCAGAACTTTAATATTCACCTATTAATTAACACCTGTGCAACTGTGGTTGCCTGTTGGTCCAGCATTGGCACTATCTCAACGTAACAAGAAAAATGATCTGTTATGGTCAGCACAAAATGATTACTCACTGGCGTTCAGTTGAATGGTCCTAGCATGTCCACTTTAATGGAACTAAAAGATTCGGTTGCTTATGGCAATCTTTGTAACAATACATACTTCTGACTCAAAGTGGCCCTCTATGCACAATCCACACAATTCTTGATGTATCGAGCCACACATCAACCTTTCCACCAATACTTCTTTGCGCCATCCTTCTGTTCATTGCCCTGCATCCACCATCTCCTGGCAATATAAGATCATGCATCTCATGTAAAGCTTCCAGTTTTAACTTGACTGGCACCACCTCTTGTGGTTCTAGTTTTGTCTCTCTGCACAATAATCCATCATGCATACCAAATTGCTGTTTCTTATACAGCCTACAGTCTTCATTGGTGTTCTATGCTGCTCATCATTCTACAAGATAATGACCCAGTGCTTTTAATAAAGCTATCTTTCAGCTTAGCCCATCTGCATATCAGTGTTTCCCTCCTGGATTGTGGATTACTTCATACTCAAATCTACTGAGTTTCAATGCCCATCTCATTAATCTACTAGACGGGTCCTTCAAGCCTGGTAACCATTTGAAAGCTTCATAGCTTATCATCATCATAAACTTCGTCCCACACAAGTAACATCAAAATTAAATTAATCCATATGCCAGACTAAGCATCTCACTCACCATTGTAGAATAATTTCTTCCTGCGGCATTCAATTGTCTTGATGCAAAGGCAACAGGATATTCTTGACCATCGACCTCCTGGCCCAAAATGCAGCCATCACATGACAATATAAATTCTTTCTGATAGTCTGGAAACTGGACTGGATATCAGCACCTTCTTTAACTCATCAAATGCTCCCTCACATTCCTTCGACCACAAAAACTTAACCCCTTTCTTCAACAATTGCGTAATCTGTCTTGCAATATCCGCAGATTCCTTCATGAAACCCCTATAATAATTCATGAGACTGAGGAAAGATTGTAACTGCCTAGTAGTTTGTGGTATTGTAAAATCTTGCACCAACCTTGAATCAGTCATTAAACCATCCTTTCTTATGAAATGGCCCAAATCGTTAACGTCCTCCAGCACAAAGTGACATTTTTTAGCACTGAGTGTGAGACGTGCCTCCCGTAATCTGCTGAATACTTCTTTTAGATGTTGCCCATGTTCCTGCATTGCCTTTGAATGGATGATTGTGTCATCAAGATATACTAAGCCCTGGTGTGGTTTCAGTTTTTATTTATTTTTATTTACATGTCAAGTTCCGTAGGACAAAATTGAGGAGCAAATCTCCAAGTTCGTGGAATGTGTCAGTACGTGAAATTACAACATAAAAGTAATAATAGATAAAAATAAAATGTTTATGAACCCTAAAAAAGTCAAGCCATAAGTTTAAGTAAACGCAATAAACAATGTAACATAAGAATCAGCTTAATTTTTCAAGGAACTCCTCAACAGAATAGAAGGAGTGACCATGACAAAACTCTTCAGTTTTGATTTGAAAGCATGTGGATTAGTGCTAAGATTTTTGAATTCTTGTGGGAGCTTACTGAAAATGGATGCAGCTTTATACTGTACACCTTCCTCCACAAGAGTTAAGGAAGTCCGATCCAAATGTGGGTTGGATTTCTGCCAAGTATTAAGTGAGTGAAAGCTGCTTATTATTGGGAATAAACTGCTATTGTTAACAAGAAACAACAGCAAAGAATATATAGACTATTGAACAGGAGTTGAGAAGAGGTTCTCGAACCTACACCACTTATTGCCCGAACCACCGTTTCTGAGCCAAAAATATCCTTTTAGAATGGGAAGAGTTACCCCAGAATAAAATACCATACAACATAAGTGAATGAAAATTAGCAAAGTAGACGAATTTTCATGTCAAATGATCACTTACTTCAGATACCGCTCAAATAGTAAAAATGACAGCATTAAGTCTTTGAACAAGATCCTGAACATGGGCTTTCCACGACAGTTTACTATCTATCTGAACACCTATAGATTTGAACTGTTCAGTGTTTCTAATCATATGCCCATTCTGTAAAATTGAAACATCGAGTTTTGTTGAATTGTTTGTTAGAAACCATAAAAACTGAGTCTTACTGTGATTTAGTGTTAGTTTATTTTCTACAAGCTGTTAACTTATGTCATGAACTGCATTGTTTGAAACTGAGTCAATGTTGCACACAACATCCTTCACTACCAACCTAGTGTCATCAGCAAACAGAAATATTTTACAGTCACCCACAATACTGCAGGGTACGTCACTTATATAAATAAGGAACATGAGTGTTCCAAACACTGATCCCTGGGACACCCCCTATTTGACCATACCCCACTCAGACCCCACATCACACCCATTCTCAGCACTGTGTATAACCGACCTTTTGCTGTCTGTTGTTGAAGTAAGAGGTGAACCAATTGTGAGCTATTCCCTATATTCTGTGTTGGTCCAACAACTTCTGGAGCAATATTTTGTGATCAACACAATCAAACACCTTAGTTAAATTTAAAAAAAATTCCTTGTTTAACCCATCCAGTACCTCACAGAGAAAAGAGAATATAGCATTTTCAGTTGTTAAATGATTTCTAAAACCAAACTGTACACTTGCTAGCAAATTATGTGATATAAAATGATCAATTTTCCTTACATGCATAGCATTTTCAGTAACTTTAGCGAACACTGATGGTATAAGAAATAGGTCTAAAATTGTCTACATTATCACTTTCTCCCTTTTTATAAAGCGGCTTTACTACTGAGTACTTTAATCGTTCAGGAAACTGAACATTCCTAAAGGAAAAATTACAAATATGGCTAAGTAAGGGCTAACATGTGCAGAACAGTACTTTAATACTCTGTTAGGCACTCCATCATATCCATGGGAGCCCTTACTCTTCAGTGATTTAATTATTGACTCAATCTCCCCCTTGTCTGTATCACAGAGGAGTATTTTAGACATCAATCTCGGAAAGGCATTTGTCAAGAGAGTTATACGATTCCTTGTAGAAACTAAATTTTTATTTAATTCATCAGCAATGCTCAGAAAATTATTGTTAAATACTGTACATATATCTGATTTAGCTATTAGCTATTCTATTTGTGCACCACATACTCTTTGCTTCCTAATAACATTTTTAAGCACCTTACAATACTGTCTGTAATGGGCAACTCTAGCTTGATTGTGACTACATCTAAAATTTTGATATAATTCCTGCTTTGTTCTACACGATATCCTTATCCCACTAGTCTGCCACCCGGGCTGCCTTTTACTGCTAGCACCCCATTTATGACATTCTAATGGAAAGCAACTCTCAAAGAGCATGAGAAATGTGTTAAGGAAAGCATTATATTTGTCATTTATGTTATTGGCATTATAAACATCCTGCCACTCTTGTTCCTTGACGAGTTTTAAAAAACTCTCTATTGCCATTGGATTAAATTTCCTACATAGTTTGTAAATATATGTGGCATTTGTTTGAGTGCAAAAGCCTTTCAGCGTTAAAATTTGTACATCATGGTCTGAAAGGCCATTCACCCTGTTACTAACAGAATGCTCATCTAGTAATGAAGAATGAATAAAAATATTGTGTATGGCGGGACAGAACGGGCGACAAGCCATCAAATTCCGGATCCTGGTCCACCTCGGGAGGGGCAAGACCCAGTGGCGGGGACGATGGGGAAGGGATGACCACAGGTGAACCAGCCTCCTGAGAAACCGGGCCTGCGAGGGTGGCCGGCTCTCACTGGGGCATCGCGAACGATGGCGATGCCTGTGCTGGAGCTACTGCAGGCTGCCAAGGCTGAGAACCATCACAGCGGGGCGGAGTCACAGGTGGGAGGGGCAGTAGCGTCCCCTGAGAAAACAACACGGGTGCCGGCAATGGGGAAGCCGGCGCCCGAGGGGTTGGAGGGTGGGTGTCCAAACGTGGACGTAGCTGATTTTGGTGACGATGTACCTCCCGGTCCCCCGCCTGCAAGGTATAGAGCCGGCGGCCATTGCGGCGTAGGACCACCGCCGGTACCCAACATGGATTGCAACCAAACACACGTGCCCAGACTAACATACCCGGTGGAAAGCCGGGTACCCCGTTTTGCGAAGACTGGCGAGAACCAGGCCAGAGGAGGTGCAGGAGAGTCCTAGGTTGGCGCCCGTGGAGGAGCTCTGCGGGGCTGTGTTCTCCCATCAGTGTGGTCTGGTATGCCATCAGGAAAAACGTCAACGCCTTCTCTGCAGGCAATTCGTGCACATACTTTTTCATCTGCGTCTTAAATGTGCGCACCGTGCGCTCAGCTTCCCCATTCGATTGTGGATGAAAGGGGGGAGAGCAAACGTGCTGAATACTGAAGCGCCTACAATAATCCTGGAAGGTCTGCGAAATAAACTGAGGTCCACTGTCCGATACCAGGGTGACTGGTAGACCTTCCACAGAAATATGTTTACTAGTGCCTGGATTGCAACTTCTGAAATGGTTGAGGAGCAGCGAACCACATATGGGGATCGGGAATAAGCATCAATGACAATGAGCCAAAAGCCATTGAGAAAGGGGACCGCAAAATCTACGTGAACACATTTCCATGCCTGGGTTGCAGGCGGCCATGAAGAGAACACTGACCTGGGAGACGCCTGTTGACTCTCACACTGGGAACAGGCGGCTGCCGAGTGCTCAATTTCTCTGTCAATACTGGACCAGTACACATGTCTGCGAGCCAAGGTTTTAGTACGGGAAACACCCCAGTGCCCCTCATGTAATAACGTGAGGACCTCCCTTCGCAAACTTGCAGGAACAACCACGTGAGGAGCTGTATCATCGGTAGCCAGAAGGAGAACTCCTTCCAAGACAGAGGTGGTCTCATAGAACAAAATAATTATGAAGATGGTTCGAGGCCCGGCCTGGGGGTCAGGACGACCACCCCTGCTGAACGAGGCGAACTACTTGCCGGAGAACCGAGTCAGCTGCTGTTTCCCTGGCGACTCTAGAAGTAGTGATCAGGAAGCCATCAACCGCTTGGCGGGATGCCACATCCAAATGAAAAAACATAATCTCCTCCCGATCGAACTTAGGATCCGGGCCCACCGGAAGACGGGAAAGAGCGTCGGCGTTGGTATGCTGTCCGGTAGGGCGAAAAAATGTCATAATGGTACTTAGAGAGGAACAACACCCAGCGCTGCAGTCTGTGGGCTGCCCTATCCAGAATCTGAGAGGCGGGGCCAAATAACGATATTAATGGCTTATGGTCAGTGATTAACTGAAACTTTGTGCCATACAAGAAAGGGTGAAACTTGGTAACAGCGTAGACAACGGCCAAAGCCTCTTTTTCCACCTGGGAGTAATGGGCCTGTGCGGGACTAAGAGTTTTAGACGCAAACGCCAGCGGCTGCTCAGAGCCTCCGAAAGTCTGAAACACGCTCCAGGTTCTCCTCAAAGATATCCTTAAAGTCAGAGATCAAAGACTCCAATGATTGATAGGGAACGTCTTCGAAGACCAACTGTATGGTGTCTGTGATAGAAAAACCGAAAGCTTGAAAGGCATCCAATCCAAAAAGGTTAGCGGAGCTCACATCACTGACAACAATAAAAGTCAGAGGCCGAGTGACTGATTTGTAAGTAACGTCGGTAGTGAATTGACCCAGTAGGGGAATGAACTGTTTACCATAACCGCGTAGACGCCGGTAAACTGGCGCCAACGGGGGCGACCCAAGGTCGGAGTAAATTTGTGCATTCAACAAGGAAACTGCCGTGCCCGTATCTACTTGCAGTTCTAATCGGCGCGACCGAACCGACATCTCGATAAAGAGTTTGTGTGCCGATGCGTCGGGAACCTGGCCCAATGAAACTTCCTGAATGTCAACGTCCATGTCCTCTGTACCTCCTTCCTTCGATTCTTTTGAGGCTGAGTGGCAAACTTTAACAATGTGTCCTTTTTTATTACATTTGCGACAAACGGCCCAACGCTGGGGACACTCTGACCGATCATGATGTATATAGCATGACGCACAGGACGGTAACAGAGGCCGGCAGCCGGAACTCTACGCGCCGTGCGGGAGCGGCTGTAACGGCCGGATTGTACTGCTCGTACGTCGTCCACCCCGGACGCAGTGGACACGGCCGCGCCGCCCTGAACCGCCGCGACGTCGCACCACGCTTTCAACTGTTGACCTGCGGCGTGAGAGACAATATACGATTGAGCAATGGACTGGACTTCCTCAAGGGAAGGGTCTTCCAACTGCAGGGCCCGTAGCCGGACCTCCCCATCCAGGGCCGGACGAACAATGACGTCGCGCACCATAACGTGGGCATAGGACTCTCATGATTGCTCCGTGACAAAATGACACTTGGGACTAAGACCGTGCAGGGTAGCGGCCCACGCCCGGTAAGACTGATGGGGCTGCTTCTTGCATTGATAGAACTCAACCCTAGCCGCCACAACATGCGTGCGGCGGCGATAATATGAAGACAGCAATGAACACAATGCGTCAAAAGACAAGGACGAGGGTTCCTGCAACGGCGCCAACTGCCGCAAAACTTGATACAGCGAGGGAGATATCCAAGACAAGAAAAGAGCACGACATACCTCCACATCAGCAACATCAAACGCCTGGAAATGCTGCCGAAGGCGATGTTCATATGCGTCCCAATCCTCTGATGTCTCGTCATACGGGTGGAAAGGGAGGAGGGAACGGCGCTGGAGCAGACTGCGTGGAGAGCAACGCCGGAAGCACTTCTTTCATAGTGGCCATGAGCTCTGTCTGCTGCTCAACCAAAACTCGCACTAAGTCCTCCATGCTGTGGATAAGCTGCGAAACCGGAACAACAACGCAACACGCGAAAGAACGACCCTACTCGTCGCCAATTGTGTAGTAACATGATTCACGTTTCTGTCGCCCTTTACATAGTGTAGACCGGGAACCGTCTGATAGGCATGCCCGATGTCAACTGGCTGGGCACGGCCCGTGCTGCCTGGGTTGTTGTTGTTCCACCGGCAGAGGTCGCAGCCGAATTCTCGCGTGCCCTCTGGTGGACAGGACTTTACTTGCGGCAACTACTGTCCGTGACGCGCCGTGCCGATGTGCGCCTCCCGCGATCTTTCTGGTGGCTACTGCATTTAGTTTCATTAAATTTAACTGCCCTGCACAACATTCAGATATATGTTCAATGCAGTGCTGTGATACATCTGTGGACTCAAATGGATTATTGTTTTTACACTCATGGCCACCCCGCAAGGAAGTCCTTGAAAGATAGCCAGTGAATCTGTATCCTGGTAAAGGAAGCCTCTGAATTGTCAAATTATTTAAGTAGTGCTCTGATATACCAATAATTTCAGAGTTAACATCTATAAGCAGTTCACTAACTTTATCTCCAATACCTCTTATATTTTGATGAAATATGCTGATTCCTTCTCTACTTGGAAACATGACATCCTCTGAAGGTGATTCCTTAGTTGGAGGGACTTCCTTTAAGCAATTATACCTATCAGCTGACTTCAGCCTAAAAAAGGTGCAGCTCTAACACTAACTACTTAAGGGGCTCCGGAAAGGCTCAAAATCATGAAAAGTTCAATTTTTACTTTTTTGCGTTTTCTGAATCTGCAGAAAACCTTTTAATAGATATATAATTTATTCAATTCCGAAGACTACAACTATTTTTAAATTTTTTTTGAAATGTGTTCTACATGGGCGTGACCCACTGTGGCGCTGTTAAACTGCTGTCAAATGGTGTTATTATTAGACCAAGTTTACGACCTATAATAAATTAATAGGGTCTAAAGTAGAAGATGTCTGTATAGAATCTATGAAGAACGCTGTGGAAGAGGCAGTAATGGAAAATAATGGTAACAGAGATTTGACTGCAGCGTTCAATGGTACCTGGCATAAACGGGGACACACATCTCTTCATGGTGTAGTATCTGCCACCAGTATGTATACAGGGAAAGTTTTAGATGTAGCAGTAATATCAAAGTATTGTAGATGTCCACAAAAATATAAAGGTACACATGAAAATAATTGCAAAGCTAACTATAGTGGCAGTAATGAAGGAATGGAAGTGGCTGGTGTTGCCAGTATATTCCAGCATTCTGAGGCGTGTGATAAAGTGCAATATGTTAATTACCTTGGTGACGGTGATTCTAAAAGTTTCAAACATGTTCAAGGACTGAAGCCCTATGGTGATGATGTTGTAGTGCAGAAATTTGAGTGTATTGGACACGTACAGAAGCGAATGGGAACAAGACTTCGGTGACTGAAAGCTTCGTACAAAAAACAAAAACTCAGTGATGGTAAAGGGTTGGATGGGAAGGGAAGGTTAACTGACAGTGTAATTGACAAAATACAGAACTATTATGGAATGGCTATTAGGCAAAATACACAAAGTGTCGACGAAATGAAGAAGGCTGTTTGGGCTCTTTTTTTTCATACTTCTTCAACCGATGAAAATCCCCAACATAGCTTGTGTCCCAAAGAAGAAGACAGTTGGTGTAAATATAACAAAGGATTGCTAACTGGTGAAGTGTACACTCATAAGCATAGTCTGCCTCATGCAATAATGGAGGTGATAAAACCTATTTTCAGAGACTTAGCAGCACCTGAACTGTTGAAAAAGTGTATTCACGGAAAAACTCAAAACCCCAATGAAAGTGTAAATAGAGTTATATGGTCGAGAATCCCCAAGACTGTATTTGTTGGAATAGAAACACTTCACTTTGGTGTGTATGATGCTGTTGCGACTTTCAATGATGGCAACATTGTAAGGTGCGAGGTATTTAGAAATATGGGAATGAAGATAGGTTCTAACATGGTACGAGCGATGCTTGCTTTAGACAAGGAACGCCTTCGGGCTGCAGACAGGGCTGTAAAGAGTCTAGAAATACAAGCAAGAGTAAACAGGAGGAGGAACAAGAGGAAGCTGAAGGAGGAGTTTGCAGAGGATGAAGATAGTCCATCCTATGGACCTGGAATGCACTAAAAAGTTAATCCAATCTTTGTCACTCGATTCCCAAAACTTTCACTTTCTCATACTAATTACATGTTTTCTAAGGATCTTCCAAACGTATTTGTTTCAAACTTTCAGTAACTGTTACACAGTACCTTCTGCATAATTTAACACAGCCTTTTTCCAAAAAAACTGTATATTTTTGAATATATAAATAAAAAATTGCAAAAAAATGTTGTGAATTTTCATTACAATTGAAAAAAAAATCATCTTTAATAACTGAACTAAAATTTTGTAAAATCCCTGTGTTCAGTTGTAGCCCATATTCCAATAAATAATCTGTAAAAAGTTCAACTTCCTACCTCAAATACTTTGTGAGGAAAGATGTAATTTATAAGCGTTATTTTAAAATTGCAAGTATAGGGCATTCCGGAGCCCCTTAAGGAATTTTTCCACAAGTGATTCGACCAAGCTTTGCCAGCCTCCCCTTCCCATGCCTTTTGAGGTGTAGGCCATGCCTAATGAAACACGATCTACTGATAGACTCAACTGGCACCACTGCGATGTGCCCCATGTCCTCTGCCATCAGTGCCCTCTCTGGCTCCATGTTAACGCACCTAACAGCCCCATTAAAATGAGGCTGATCATGACACTGAAACAGTTGCATTAAATGCACATTAGTGCCACCAGTTTGAGTAGCTATCTTTACCAGGTGACCACCTACATCATATTCCTCGTCCCTATCAAGAGTATTCTCTGTTCCACCCATTATCACTACCTGATGCTCCTTAGTAAAATTCCTACATAACTCTTCTGTGCTGTCAGTCACCTGAACCAACCCTGCACTAGGCTTCACAATGCTGGTGATCTGGAACTTACTCCCCAACACTTCCTGCAACTGGTGACCCACACCTCTACCATGTGAACTACCTACCAGTAGAAACTTCTTCTTTCTGTTAGACTTTGCAACTGATGATGATGATTATGGTGATGATGACGATGATGATTGGTTTTTTGGGGCACTCAACTGTATGGTTATCAGCGTCCATACAAATTCCCAACCTTTGCTCATCCCAATCTCGCCACTTTCATCAATGAAGATGAAATGATGAGGACAACACAAACACCCAGTCATCTCGAAGCAGGTGAAAATCCCTGACCCTGCTGGGAATCGAAACTGGGACCCCATGCTCAGGAAGCGAGAACGCGACTGCAAGACCACAAGCTGCGGACCTTTGCAACTAACTTAGGCCTCCTAACTGCTGAGGACAGCTGCATGTTTCCTACACCTACAGCTAAAAGAGCTTCCTGTCCACTCATCTCCAACAGTTGGTCAAATCTATTGCATATACGCAAAGTACAACTGTCTGAATACCTCCTCCTCCTAGCTGCCTTCCCATTCCCCTGCACCCTTCAGCCTCCTCAACCTATGTAGTTCCTCCTTTGTGTATTGTAATGGCACCTGAAGGGCACAGATCTTATGCTCCTGCTCCTCTATCAACTTATTTCTACTACAGATTCTGCATTCTCAGGAGAGGATCTCACTAGAATGCCCACTGGCTTCTCCACTGCATTCTCCCACCCCCATCCCAATAAAAATACTTTGAACAAATCCCACATCATAACCTGCTACTCACAAACCTACAACAGAGCCCACATTTCTCAATCATGGGAAAATTTTACAGTTACTGAAAAAAACTAAACATCTACGTTATCTAAATTCTCTCAGTACTCCGTCCAGGAACTATTGGAATGCTGCCGGCACATTTTTCAACCCAAAAGGCATCCTCCTGTATTGGTACTGTCCCTCATATGCTGAAAAAGCTACTTTTAGTCTATCATCAGGAGCCACTACTAACTGACAGTGTTCGCTCTTTAAGGCCAACATCAAGAAATAGTTCCTTTGCCTACGTTATCTATGGTCTCCGTGACATTTGGAATAGGGTATGCATGTGTTGTAGTGTTGCTATTCAATTACCGAAAATTGCAACAAAACTGATAGTTCACCAAACTGTCCATAGACTTCTCAGGTATGATTACAATTCCCCCCCCCCCCCCATGCACTATTAATTTCTTCTATTGTTTCATCAGCTAACTGTTGACCTGTGAACTCTTCTAAAACTGGTTGTAATGATCTTGGTATCCTGAATGGTCTTCGGTATGCTGGTGCTTCTTTTCCTGTTGGACTCCTGTATTACCTTACTGGCTTGGCAGGCAATGGCCCTCTCAGAAAAAAAAATAAATAATAATAATAATTCCTGGAATTCTAGCAACAGGTCCTCCAACTGTGCTCTGACTTCTCACGAAATCCAGTCCTAGTGATGTCCTCTGCCCCCTTATAGCTCACAACACCTGTCTGACAATCTTCCTCATCCAGAATCTCTAGTACTGACACATATGAGGTGCATTCAAGTTCTAAGGCCTCCGATGTTTTTTCTAATTAACTACTCACCCGAAATCGATGAAACTGGCGTTACGTCTCGACGTAATCGCCCTGCAAACGTACACATTTTTCACAACGTTGACGCCATGATTCCATGGCAGCGGCGAAGGTTTCTTTAGGTGTCTGTTTTGACCACTGGAAAATCGCTGAGGCAATAGCAGCACGGCTGGTGAATGTGCGGTCACGGAGAGTGTCTTTCATTGTTGGAAGAAGCCAAAAGTCACTAGGAGCCAGGTCAGGTGAGTAGGGAGCATGAGGAATCACTTCAAAATTGTTATCACGAAGAAACTGTTGCGTAACGTTAGCTCGATGTGCGGGTGCGTTGTCTTGGTGAAACAGCACACGCGCAGCCCTTCCCGGACGTTTTTGTTGCAGTACAGGAAGGAATTTGTTCTTCAAAACATTTTCGTAGGATGCACCTGTTACCGTAGTGCCCTTTGGAACGCAATGGGCAAGGATTATGCCCTCGCTGTCCCAGAACATGGACACCATCATTTTTTCAGCACTGGCGGTTACCCAAAATTTTTTTGGTGGCGGTGAATCTGTGTGCTTCCATTGAGCTGACTGGCACTTTGTTTCTGGATTGAAAAATGGCATCCACGTCTCATCCATTGTCACAACCGACGAAAAGAAAGTCCCATTCATGCTGTCGTTGTGCGTCAACATTGCTTGGCAACATGCCACACGGGCAGCCGTGTGGTCGTCCGACAGCATTCTTGGCACCAACCTGGATGACACTTTTCGCATTTTCAGGTCGTCATGCAGGATTGTGTGCACGGAACCCACAGAAATGCCAACTCTGGAGGCGATCTGTTCAACAGTCATTTGGCGATCCCCCAAAACAATTCTCTCCACTTTCTCGATCATGTCGTCAGACCGGCTTGTGCGAGCCCGAGGTTGTTTCGGTTTGTTGTCACACGATGTTCTGCCTTCATTAAACAGTCGCAGCCACGAACGCACTTTCGACACATCCATAACTCCATCACCACATGTCTCCTTCAACTGTTGATGAATTTCAATTGGTTTCACACCACGCAAATTCAGAAAACGAATGATTGCACGCTGTTCAAGTAAGGAAAACGTCACCATTTTAAGTATTTAAAACAGTTCTCATTCTCGCCGCTGGCGGTAAAATTCCATCTGCCGTATGGTGCTGCCATCTCTGGGACATATTGACAATGAACGCGGCCTCATTTTAAAACAATGCGATATGTTTCTATCTCTTTCCAGTCTGGAGAAAAAAAATCGAAGGCCTTAGAATTTGAATGCACCTCGTATGTTCCTGTTTCCAACAATGGAGAAGCACCAACTGTGAAGCAGGGGAGGGTTAGTTATGAAAGCAATGACATCTAATAGCAACAATGGTGAGTCAGCATAGTGTAACACTGACAATGTCTTCACACTTCAATTGACAGTTCGAGAAATTTTATCATTTTACACAAGAAGATGGCTCTGAAAAATGTTTAGTGTATTGTAAAACACTGAAGGGCTTTCAAAATTTAAATGGAAGCTTTCTGAAGAGGAAGAAATATCAAGTTAATGTGCCATACAAATTAGCAACAAAATTGCACTACTTTTAGCAAAGTCCTTGCTCCCTTTCATGGATGGTGATTTAATGAAAGAGTACTTGGTAGTTGCAGCTGAAAATTTATGTTTTGACGTTTGTTACTCTGTTTTACTTAGAATGCTGCTTCTCTTGGGTTGCATCGCAGTGTTATCATTAATTTGTTTATGGTACTCTTTCTCAACAAACTGTCTTAAGTTGGTTTGTATGCAATTATTTATCCTAAAGAAGACCTCCACAATTGCAACTTTCAAACAGGCTCTAAATACATGAGCTGGCGAAGTAGAAATGCAACTGTCACAAAGTTGCGCTACAAGTAGGTACTGTACAACTTTGTACCGCCTATTTAGTAAAATTATGTTTCCCACAAGTATGTGCTTGCATAATTTATTTCTTTTTAAGAAAGAGTATCACAAAATTGCTATGGTTTGCGGTAGGTGTCTCTCTTCGTAAACACAATAGGCCTATCGATATTTTTTACTGGGTATACTGCATGTATTTTTCGTTTTATTTTACTTCCAGTCCTCTAGAGAGGACAACAGTTCGCTGATCGGTAATACCGTCCGCATTTCCCACACACATCGAAAAGACACAAATGCAGCGCTCATCCCTTGCCTACATGTCGGTGCTTATATGCCAATGTCGGAGTCATGCTAGGTTGCATATGTGACACAGCAAACTTTTTGACTGCCCCTTATAATTTGGTTAACTCTGGTGTCACTTGAGGTACTGGAGCAGTATTGTCTTATCAGAACGACAAACATTTTTAAATAGCTGAAATCACGAGTATGCCTGTTCATGTTGATATTGAGATTTTTCAAAAATGTTTCTCACAAGGAAACCTCCCCATCGCACCCCACTCAGATTTAGTTATAAGTTGGCATAGTGGATAGGCCTTGAAAAACGGAACACAGATCAATCGAGAAAACAGGAAGAACTTGTGTGGAACTATGAAAAAAATAAGCAAATTATACAAACTGTGTAGTCCATGTGTAAGATAGGCAACATCAAGGACAGTGTGACCTAAGGGGCGCCGTGGTCCCGTAGTTAGCTTGAGCGACTGTGGAACGAGAGGTCCATGGTTCAAATCCTCTCTCGAGTAAGATTATTTTTTTTATCTTCGCAAAGTTATGATCTGTCCGTTCGTTCATTGATGTCTCTATTCACTGTAATAGGTTAAGTGTCTGTGTTTTGCGACCGCACCGCAAAACCGTGCGATTAGTAGACGAAAGGACGTGCCTCTCCAATGGGACCCGAAAACATTTGATCGCAAGGTCATAGGTCAACCGATTCCTCCACAGGAAAACACGTCTGATATATTCTATATGACACTGGTGACGGCATGTGCGTCACATGACAGGAATATGTTGTTGACCCACCTAACTTGTACACTTGGCGAATGGGTAAAAAGATTCTTCTACCTTGGCCGATTTAGGTTTTCTTGTGGATGTTATAATCACTCCCAAAAAAGTGATGAAAACATAACGGACGGACAGATAATGATTGTCTGAAAATAAAAAATTAAAATTTTCACTCGAGAGAAGACTTGAACCAAGGACCTCTTTTGTTCCGCAGCCGCTCACGCTAACCACGGGACCACGGCGGTTCTTCACCTATGGTGTCCTTGATGTTGCATATCTTATGCATGGACTACTCAGTTTGTATATTTTGTTTATTTTTGTCATAGTTCCACACAACTTCTTCCTGTTTTCTCGATTAATCTGTGTTCCGTTTTTCAAGGCCTATCCACTGTGCCAACTTATAACTAAATCTGAGGGTGGTGCGATGGGGAGGTTCCCTTGTCAGTAACGTGCTAAATTGAAAGACAAGGCAACTGGAATCAGATGTTTTCATGTAAAACCTGACAACAGCGGCTCTTAAGTCAGGCTGTCATACTTTGCTAGAAGACAGGCTTATGTTTCTAAGATGAAATGTATTTCCTCTTTACACTACTTTATATTAGGTAGGTACAAAGTCAGCTATGATTTTCGTAAATGAAAATACAATGGCGGAAAAAATCGTAACACCAAAACATAATAATGTACCGTAATGAAATTTCGGGAATACATCTGTCTAGGTAATACATGTAGGTGATTAACATTGCAAGATCACAGGTTAATGGAAACGCGAGATAAGCCATTGCAAATGTGAAGTGCTGGAACATTATAAGCGCTGTAACTGCCAGAATGTTGAATTCAAGCATGCAAACGTGCACGAATTGTGTCGTGCAGGTGCCGGATGTCAGATTGTGGGATGGAGTTCCATGTGTGTTGCATTTGGTCGTTCAGTACAGGTACAGTTAATGCCGTTTGTGGATAACGGTTAATTGTCGTCCAATGATGTCCCATATGTGCTTGATTGGAGACAGATCTGTTGATCAAGCAGGCCAAGGCAACATGTTGACACTCTGTAGAGCATGTTGGGCTACAATAGCGGTATGTGGGCAAGAGTTATCCTGTTGTAAAACACCCACTGGATGGTGTTCACGAATGGCAGCACAACAGTTTGAATCACCAGACTGAGTAAGAATTTGTAGTCAGGGCGCATGGGATAACCGCGAGAGTTCTGCTGCCATGCGAAATCGCACCCCAGTCTATGACTCCAGGTGTAGGTCTGGTGTGTCTAGCATGCAAACAGGTTGGTTCAGGCCCTACACTGGCCTCCTCCTAACCAACACATGGCCGTTACTGGTGCCGAAGTAGACCCAGCTTTCAACAGAAAACACAACAGAACTCCACCCTGCCCTCCAGTGAACTCTCGCTTGAGACGACTGAAGTCGCAAATGACTGTGATTTGGGGTCATTGCGTACAATAGGGCCTCTGGTTTAGAGCTGCCCTTGAAGTAACCAATTTGTAACAGTGTCACTGTGTGGCAACTGCTACTGCAATTTCTGCTGCAGATGCGTCTCAGAACACATCGAACATGGTGGTCTTCCCTCTCGATACTGCCACGTGGCTGTTCAGAACTCGGTCTTCTTGAGACCGTGCATTTTCGTGACCATCACTGCCAGCAATCATGTACAGTGGCTACATTCCTGCCAAGTCTTTCTGCAGTATCATAGAAGGAACATCCAGCTTCTCATAGCCATATTACACGACATCACTCAAACTCAGCGAGGTGCTTATAATGGCATCTTTATCGCTTAAAAGCATTCCTGATTAACATCAGCTCACCATGTCCAATCTCAGAGGTAAAATGACCGTTACAGCGTGTATTTAAAGCAAACCTGATTTTCATCTTCATAGTGGCGCTACTAGTGTCACTTGTATGCGACTGGTGCAAAATATGTATAGACATCGTCGTTCAGATGTAGAAACATGCCTACCAACTTTGGTTCATGTCGCACAACTTCTTCTTGGTGCAGCGATATTTTTCCGTTCTGTATGTGGTAATATCTACCACACCAGAAATGGTTTAGCAAAACTATTTCAAATGTCTGTTCATCATTATGTTTAACTGAACAGCTTTTGTGGAAACTGCTGCATTTTTGTCACTTCATTTTACGATTAAACCTGTAATGTAAAATGACTTGTTCCACATCATTAGCATTTATTGTACAAAATGATCCATGGGACATGAAACTAACTAACCTGTGCTGTGGCTGCTTGCTTATCACGGCTGAAATTCTCCATAATAAAAAAAAGAGTCCTGTCCATGGAAAAATGAACTACTGTATTAAATTCTGGATTTGCGAAATGATTCAATTCAATTTATTATCATCCATGTTATCATATACATGATCTAGGAATTGTCATATAGAAAGAGAGAGAGAGAAAGAGAGAGAGAGCATGATTTATATTTTAAACAATTAAGGGAAATAACATTTTATTAATTTCACTTTACATGTTTTGTCTTCTTTTTACGTGCAAGATGAAAAAAAAATTACGAGGTTTATACAAAAAAAATCCATTAACGGAAATAACATTTTCTTAATTACACATTACATATTTTGTCTTCTTTTTACATGCAAGATGAAAAAGAAAATTTTCAAGGTTTATACAAAAAATGCATTAAGGGAAATAACATTTTCTTAATTTCACTTTACCATTTTCTTAATTACACTTTACATATTGTGTGTTCTTTTTACATGCAAGTTGAAAAAACGAAGGTTAACAGGGTGTATACGACCCGGGACAACCGGGAGATCCGGGAAAATCCCGGGAATTGTTTAGAATTCGGGGAATTTTTCATTGTTTTAGTTTCCAGTTAAATTTTTGTGATTTTGATTCGTAAGAACCAATACTCTAACAAAGGATATTACTGAATCCCGCTATTGCAGAATAATACTGCAGCAGCAAAACATGATACTATGCGATGCTTCATAACAACAAATTGCCTCCGATGAGCGTGACGTGACAACTGTTTTAATTCGATTCGTTTGAGCAGTTGCGGGCGGGCTCTTGCGCATGCGCAGTTGAGTCGCGTATGAGTAGTACCTTCTTTCGCTTCTGGTTGCAGAAGTATGGCTGGGCGCCACTACTTAATATTGCCCCAGTTCAGAAATGTAAATCTGGCGCTGATGCCCAGAGCAGTCTGAGTTGTGGTGGGGAGATGGGTTGTCTCCACATGACCTGTGTTTACGTTCAGTGATTTTGTTGTTTCCTCTTCGTTTATTGCTCTCACGTTAAATGATAACAAACGGATTTTTGAGGCCGGGAGTTCTCAAATGAATTAAAATACGTTCGCATAATTACGGAAGGCTAAAATATGTTATTAGTTTTAGATTTTATTTCCACCTTCCTGACAGTCAAGCATTAATCGCCTTGCAGAACAATGAAGTTATTTTTGTCGGTTTGCTAAAGAGATTTGGCTTTCATTAATCTTTTCTGCTTTATTTGAAACGAAGTGTTTAATTTCACACTATTGGCTAGTTTCAACTGTTCGCAGCATTTCAACTGCACGTATGGCAGTATGCCATAATAAAGAGCCAAACATGAGATAATACGGTACTGGTACGCCAAGAAAATTTACATACGAATCTGGACATATGAATGTGCATTTTAAGCCGAATTATGCATTTTAGTATGCTTCACGAAATTCCGATGCTCTTGAAGTATCCTCTGATGTCTTGTTTCTTTTATGACATAATCTAAGATCTTTTAATGTTTTACACGTAGGAACATATGGGCTTCCTGCGTCATCGTAACTGCGTAAGCGCGGTGACGCCTATTATCTGGCGCTCTCTTCCAACTGCTGAAACGAACCTATTTCTAACACGTCGCAGGAAAATATTGCGAATGGTGGTTTGAAAAACGTTACATTCAAACCAAATTTCCTTTTACGCAAGATGAACTATGTCCGAGAATGTACGATGAATTTGTTAAATCACAAAGCGTTTGCCGGCCGGAGTGGCCGAGTGGTTAAAGGCGCTACAGTCTGGAATGGCTACGGTCGCAGGTTCGAATCCTGCCTCGGGCATGGATATGTGTGATGTCCTTATGTTAGTTAGGTTTAAGTAGTTCTAAGTTCTAGGGGACTTATGACCACAGCAGTTGAGTCCCATAGTGCTCAGAGCCATTTGAACCATTTTCGAACAAAGCGTTTGACTCTCATTTAAAAATCAACTCTTTGAGGACGACCTTTTAGAAGAATTTCGAGCCCAGAAGATCAGACATTTACGTCGTTATCAAAAATTTTAGAGGTACATTTGTGTGATGTATCTTAAAGTGTAACACGCGCAAGAAAGATAAACATTACATGTGGAAGCTTAGCTTCTCTTCCAGCTTATTAATCTTCGAGACCAATATTATATGTGAATACTATGTATATTAATTTAAACCATTAACTTTTTTTATTTGTGTGTTCGCGCTACTTAAGAGTGATCTTGCTATTGTCTGACTACATCACGTGTCCTATGGTTTCATCAGCTGGCGGGATCACGTGACGTGAGCTATGACTGGCTTACAAAAGTGCATCGCAATCTCGATTTCAGCATCTAGACTCTAGAGGGTTGCATTCCCTCCTTCGAAGGCACAAGATTCCAGAGCCTGGGCTACCCTCAGGGTGTGATCTACGTCTTCGAAGCGCTAGTTCTGTTGCTGTCTGTCTGTCTACCGCCGCCTGCTGCTGCTGTTGCCGTCTGTCCACCCGCCTGCCTGCCTGCTCACCACCGTTCGGGGCTCGCCGCCGCCTGCTGTCCGTCCGTCGCCGTTCGTCCACCATGAGCACTCCCACCTCCACTGTAATCTACACCTCCCCCTCCTCCTCTCCCACAGTCACTTCCTGGAGTGCCGCCCCTGGCCTCCCTCCTTACACCTCACCTCCCCTTCCCCCACTTACTCATTCCCCTACCTCCTCCCCTCCTGTGTACCCCCACCTCTACACCCTTCCTCCAGACCCTCAACAGCTCCCACTACTGCCCCCGCCCTCACATACGCCTCTGTCGCTGCCTCTGCTACCACCCCTCAGGTGGTCGGCTTCCCCTCTCAGCCCCCCGTCACTTCATCATCTGCATCCCCCGCACGCATCACGTCACGCCGTGCCACCATCGCCGACACTGAACCGGCTGCTTCTCCCGGCATCTCCACTACGCCACCTCCCACCTGCCACTTTCCTCTTCTCCCTGTCCCTCTCCCCTCCTCCAAACCGAGAGTCTCCAAAAAAAACCAAAAGCCCATCATTACCGACTCTGCTCCCACCACTTCCCACAAAATGTCACGACCTCCTCCCCCTCCTCCTGTCGTCACCATGGACGCCACCTTCCTCCAGCCACCCGTGCCCCAGCTCCTTTGTACTATGAAATCCCGATCCTAAGTTCCTTGATGCCCTTACCCTCACCATGGAGATACCTGGTACTCCAATCTCCCAGCTTATTCCCCGCAGGGACTCAGTCTTTATCAAGTCCCCATCACCCTCCTTTCACCTCCTCCGTAAACTCCCATGTGTTATGAAACTTCCTGGCAGATTAAAACTGTGTGCCGGACCGAGACTCGAACTCGGGATCTTTGCCTTTCGCGGGCAAGTGCTCTACCGACTGAGCTACCCAAGCACGACTCACGCTCCGTCCTCACAGCTTTACTTCCGCCAGTACCTCGCCTCCTACCTTCCAAACTTTACAGAAGCTCTCCTGCGAACCTTGCAGAACTAGCACTCCTGAAAGAAAAGATATTGCGGAGACACGGCTTAGCCACAGCCTGGGGAATGTTTCCAGAATGAGATTTTAACTCTGCAGCAGAGTGTGCGCCGATATGAAACTTCCTGGCAGATTAAAACTGTGTGCCGGACCGAGACTCGAACTCGGGATCTTTGCCTTTCGCGGGCAAGTCCTCTACCAACTGAGCTACCCGAGCACGACTCACACCCTGTCCTCACAGCTTCTATAAAGTTTGGAAGGTAGGAGGCGAGGTACTGGCGGAAGTAAAGCCCATGGCATATTTTCCTTCTTCCCTCCCTGAGTCCCTGCACCCCCTCCTCGGCTGTTTTCCTCTCCCGTCCCTTCCCTTTCCAGCCCACCTTCAGCGTTCCCCCCACCTCATCCCCCTTTCTTTCCTCTCCTCCTCGCCACCTTCCCCTTCTTCTCATTTCCCTTGTCCCCCCCTCCCATGCAGATCCTCCCAGGTTTTTATTCGGTATCAGTGTGCTACGTTAGTGTTGTGTTTCGGTACCATTCTACAGTGTCATCTAGTGATGTGGGTTTTAACTGTGTGCTCGACCCATTTATTGTCCGTGCAGTTCCTCGCTACGCCGTCCGTCATGTGGCTGTTTTACACGTTCTACGGACTTTTATGCTCTGACCGTACTTTGCCTGGTGCCTTTTCATGTAGTGTGTCGTTTTTTTTGTAACATACTTTTTTAGATTTTTATCTCCAATTTACAGTCACCGCTTTGTATGTCTTGTTTGCTTCTGTTCCATCTTTTTTGCTTTATATTTCGCCATGTTATCTCCTTTATATTGTTTTTAAATGTCTTCCTGCCTATTTATGTCTCTCGGCTGAAGAGCAGCGCTTATGCTGCTGCCAGCCTGCCCCTGATGGGAAATGGAAATGACAATAAAGGGAAAAAAAATTGATTTCAATGCTTTGGAAAGTGTCATGCAGTGTTTGGTGGAATTCAAATTTGTACCTTCATAATATGGAAATATGGAGCATACATGTTGCTGCACATCAAAGGTCTTTCAAAAAGTGTTTTTCCCCCCTGAGTTTTGTTTGCTAAAGTGCTGGGAAATTCTACGTTGGTATATAAAACCATAAACATTCAAAGAATTGATGAGTTTTTCAGTGCCGAGGAAGATTATACTGTCACTTAACATGGAAAAAGTGTATTTTCACCCAGGAGAAAGTGTATTTTTAACTGAGAAATCCGGGAAAAGTTCGGGGAATTTTTTTTCCTTCTCCATGTATACACTCTGTTTATGCAGAAAAATCAAAAGATGACCACTATCTGTTTAGATAGCAAAGAAATTCATTAACATTATAGTAACTTTGACCTAATAGTAGCATCTTTAATTCTTTTTTAAAAATATGTAAGTCTTGTATGCTTTTTATTTCTTTTGGAAAGGCATTGAACATTATTTTGGACAGATACATCACACTATTTTGGTACACAGCTTTCGAATGTATGTTTCTATGGAAATCATGCCTGTTTCTGGTTTGATAGTCATGTACTTCACTGTTTGGAGAAGAGAATTCTTGATTTGACTTCAGGAAACATACTGATTCATCGATGAACAAACTAGGGAGGGTCAAAATTTTCAACTTCTTAAAGAGTCCTCTACATGGGTCTCTGTAGACAACACCCTTCAGAATATGAATAGCTTTCTTTTAAGGCTCAAAACAACTTTTTGAGAAACATATATTCCCCCAAAATATAATACCATATCTTAGATTACTATGTATGTAAGAGTAGTAGGCACATAGTACTGTTTCAAAATTGCAGTTTTCTTTAAGTTTTCTTAATAAATAACAGTTTTTACATTATCTGACCTGTCTTTGTCCAGATATACCTGAATATTTCTTGTAGGTAAAACACCTGTTGGTGAACAACTGTGACTACAGATAATACCTGAAACTGCAATTAAATGGAGTAAGAAATCAATGAACTAAAATTTTTCCTCACGGTTATCTGGTGACTACCATCACCTGCAAAAGAAATCCTTTCTGTAACAAAATATAGTTTTATACTTCGCTTAAGCGCATGATCAAACTATTTCCCATTGACATCAAGCTATAATGCAGTTTATGATCAAACTGTTTCCCATTGACATCAAGGCATAATGCAGTTAACATGTCAAGAGAGAGATGAACAGACGAGATATCAGTGCACGATATGGTGGTGGATGATGAGGTGGTTCATCGCAAAATATCATTTGGTGCAGTTGGGTCTTCATAGTAAAACACATCGTTCAGTGCTCTCCACAGAAGAGACTGAGAGGAGTCAACTGTGCTGACCTGACAGGCCATTTTACTACAACACTCCATAATTTCCTTTCAAATCATATACACTGTAGCTCTTCTGGTGGTATCTCATGTAGAACAATGGGTAGAATGTTCATAGGAAAATGATGCATATATATTTCCATGTAATTTGCCTCAGATGAAGTAAGGCCAGACAATTAAATTTCATACAATGTCATGCCATATGTTTACACTCCTTGTCTATTACTGTTGTACCTGATGAAATCAGCATGGATTTTCTGATGCCAGTAGTGAATGTTATGTAAATTTACATTACAGAAAGTATTGTTTTATTGGCAAAGAGCACATGTTTCAAAAATCGTGTATCATCTTTCACACATTGTAACACAAACTGACACAATTCTATATGCTCAAAATCACTTTCTTTCAGTGTCTGATGAAATGAGAGATGAAAAAGATGAAATGATTGTTGATGAACAATGTGAATGACACTTATCTGACTGATACCACTTTTCTTGGTGATACATCTTACGTGACCATGTGCATTGATAAGTGTCATAGCCAGAACAGTGTCTTCATATGGTCTGTCAGTTGCAGTTTTCTCCCTTTTTGTCTGACATTCAAGCTGCCTGTTCGCACTAGTGTCCTAATAATTTCTACAAGTGCCTGGAGAATTGTACACTTAATTGCAGGATAGTGATCCCAGCACTGCCATACTGTTCTGATGGCATTTCTTAAGCACGTATAGTGTACATCGCATAATATAGTTTTCCTCATTGGCATACATGTCTGTGTGCAAAGAATGTTGAGTCAGGAATGATCTGTTGATAGATGTCACATTTCTTGCTAGTTATGTAGTGCATACTAGTAATTTGTTGAAAGGTTTGATATGACAGAAACTGGCATGAGAGCTCCCCTTGGCACTTTTTACACAACAACAACCAATTACAGCCACCTTGCCTTTCAGTTTTAGCACATTTTTTAGATATAAACTACATGAGGAAAGAGTTGTATTCAATGGGATAGCTTATGTTGACAGCTCTGTACTGCTTATTGAGAGAAATAACAACAATAAAATGTAGGTAAGAGCATGGATGGTGATAGACATCCTGGGACTGTGGTGCTCTAAGACAAAACTGTCAGCTACATCACACAAATCTATCTTTACATGACTAAGTGATGAACTGAAGTATATTGCAGCCAGCAGTATGGCTGAGATATGCATAAGTTTATTTCAGTGAGCACAATAACTTTGGGGCTCACATTGACTGTGGGAACACAAGTATTAACAGTTCTCAACAAACTTACAGCTACTGGTTAGTGAAAAATCACTTGGCCCCAGGTCTGACCAAATTATACCATAATAGTAGAGAGTCATCAGTAGTAGGCTACATATTCTGTATTTAGGTGTATAGGGTGATGGTTGAGTCATCATCAAGAGAGTTAAGATAAATGTACTGTTGTAATGTACTGGGGAGTGCACAATCTCTTAAAATAATTTTTTACTAACAATAATCAGTTTATGTCTTCTAGACTTGGTAATTACAAAATAAGCAGCCAACTATTGGCTAAAGGAACCCTATTCTAAGAGGGTGAAGGAGGGCAGGGGGGGGGGGGGGGGGGATATAGAATGATACTGGATTAGTTCACTTACAGTAAAAGGGAAATTAAGCAGAGAATATACATTTGGTAGAACACTTGAGACATTGGAAGAAGGCCCTAAATAGTGCTCCCAGATATTAAAGAAAGGCAGAAATTAAAATATTTTCATCTGACCAATGACCTCATACATCTCCTCAGAGGACTTAACCTATATCCTCGGTATCTATGCAATCTATGCAAGATGGTGAAACAGGTGAGATCGAATGTCACTGTTGGCAAGAGATAGGTACTACAGAGTGTGGCATATTTGAGTATTACTCAAATGCATAAGCACTCTTAGAACATAAGATGTATATGCCGTTTTAAGAAATGAAATGTTTGTAAAATTTAAAAAATTGACAGACATGTTTGTAAAATGCTAGGTTACACTTCACAATAAGTTAGTAACCTGCTCACCTAAGCCAGTATGGGAGAAAGCATGAAAAAAATAAAAAGAACACACCTCACTGTGGAGGCAGGTGAAGAGATGCAGTACCACAAAGAAGAGGAAACAATAAATACTCAATAACACACTCAATACAACACGGGACAGGTTACCATGTTTAGGACTGGTTTGTCCATTTGCCACCTGACATATGGGTGCAGATCAGAACTCTAGTAACAACATACACAAGTGATATATGATTGAACTATAGCAAGCACCCCACTTTATAGAAATACAGGGTAAGTTTGGCAGCCAAAGAATTTGTACTGTAGCTGGATGCTTTTCAACTGTCTCAAAAAACATTTCAAATTTTAAATGTGCTGTTTAAATATGCTCTATGAAGTCAGTGAACACTATAGTTGGGACTGATGACCTTCGCTGTTTAGTCCCCCTTAAACATCCCAACAACCACCACCACTATAGTTGTAGGGTAATTGGTTGTCTGTGTGGGGTTGGTAAAACAAAGGTTTGATCAGCAGTATAACTGATATTGGGAACATCCTCATCCTCACAGTGGAAACATTTAGTAACCATACCTTGTTCAATGAAGCTAAGTAATGGAATGAAATAAATTCTTATTATTTTATAATGTAATACAAAATCAAATAACACAGAATAGAATGTGAACACCAATAACATGGTCAAAGTTGTAATCAAATAAGTCATTCAATATTTTTTAAAACTAATACACATTCACCCACTTATCACCATGTTTATTTCCTTTTTTTGTTGTAGATTTCATGAAGTTGTGATAAAAACTCGTCTACTTAGAATTAGTCTGTTCATTGTCTTTATTAACTGGGGTAGAGGCACTGAAAAACTTACACCTTGTTTTCAATTTGAAGAATGATGGTGGTGGTGGTGGTGGTGGTAGTTGTTCCAATAGAGCATTCAATGGAATGGTCATCAGTGACCTGGCTGAATATAAACATGTGCATTTAGTTAGTTTCTCCACATATTCCATGCACATATATTAGCATTTTCCCTCTATAAAAGAGCTATGATACCACCAGCTGCATTGGTCATTTCTCAGGTTTTGAACATTCCACAACCTTTCTTTTCATCACTGGAAGGTCTGCAGTTGTAGGTAAGTGACACAAATGAAGAAGATCAGTCCAAATAGTTGCAATGCAAAACAGATTTACCCATATTAGCAACTTTGGGGACACCTGGCAATGTCAATACTTATGAGGATGTGGAAAGCTACTACTCAGCGCAAATCTATATTGAGAGCTGGTTCTCCCAGTCCCCACCTACACCATATTGTCTGTCTTGCTGATGTCAGATGTTATGGTCATTCCACAGCATCCGTGTTTATCACTAGGGCACTAACAGTCTAAGTAAAAGTGATAATAGACAATTATCTGGAGTTATCCTCCCATTTCACTTTATAAAAGAGCAAAAGATGGTAAAACCATCGAGTCAGAATATGAATGTAGAAGGGGTAATCTAAGTTTTAATTATCATCCCAAAAAAATGTTATGCAGTTTTTTTTTGTTTATTTTGCAGGTATGTATCAGCAGTCCTGCTATACATCCTTGCACAACAGTTCATAGCACACCACTAGAAGAGCCCAGACAAAATAGTGCAGCCCACTGATAAAGTGGAGTATTGTGTAGAAATTCAATTTCAGCAACAGCAAAAATGTTGCAACAATGTCAGGCCAATCTAGAGAACCTTTTTACCTGTCTGGATTGGTGTTTCAAGGCTGTAACATTTCTGGTGTTGTTGAAAATGAACTCCCATATGATACTCCACTTTGTCAATGGGCTGCACCATTTCATCTTTGCTTTTCTGGCAGTAGGCTACGGTACTGTTGCACAGTGATGTATAACAGGATCGCAGACATGTAGCTACAAACAAAAAAGTTGAATACGTATCCTTATTTTTTCAAGGTGATAATCAAAATTTTATGATTACCCATTGCATCTCTGTTCATCAGAGACAAAGGTATCATTCCCCAGGAAAGCGTGATAGGACCACTGTTGTTCTCTATACATGTAACTAATTTGGCAGGCAGGGTGGGCAGCAGTCTGCAGTTTTTTGCTGATGATGCCATGGTGTACAGTGATGTGTTGAAGTTGAGTGACTATAGGAAGGTACAAGACAACTTAGACAAAATTTCCAGTTGGTGTGATGAGTGGCAGCTAGCCCTAAATGTGGAAAAACGTAAGTCAATGCGGGTGAGTAGGAATAACAAACCTATAATGTTCGGATACAGTATTACTAGTGTCCAGCTTGACACAGTCAAGTCATTTAAGTATCTGGGTGCAATGTTGCAAAGCAATATGAGGAGGAACAAATATGTGAAAACTGTGGTAGGGAAGGCAAATGGTTGATCTCAGTTTACTGGGAGAATTTTAGGAAAGAGTGGTTCACCTGTATAGGAGATCGCATATAAGACACTGGTGTGACCTATTCTTGAGTACTGCTTGAGTGTTTGGGATCCATACCAGGTTAGATTGAAGGAAGACATCAAAGCAGTTCAGAAGAAGGTTGCTAGATTTGTCATCGGTAGGATCGAACAAAACCTAAGTGTTATAGAGATGCTTTGGGAACTCAAAAGGGAATCTCTGGAGAGAAGGTGGCCATCTTTTCAGAAAACACTATTGAGAAAATATAGAGAACCAGCATTTGAAGCTGACTGCTGAACAATTCTGCTGCTGCCAACATACATTGTGCACAAGGACTGTGAAGATACGTAAACAAGAAATTAGGGCTCATATGGAGGCGTACAGATAGTCGTTTTTCCCTTGCACTATTTGCAAGTGGAGCAGAAGGGGAAATGACAAGAAGTGGTGCAGAGTACCCTCTGCCAAGCACCTTATGGTGGCTTGCGCAGTATCTATGTAGATGAAGATGTAGCTGGTTGCTGGGAAAGATCAGACTTGTTTCCACTTCCAGTACGCCAAAATGTCCTAGTAATTTAGGGGCAGGTTTGGATGACACTCTAAATGACACAACATTTAAAATATTCATTGCATTATTATGAGAGCGGTTGATTACTCAGTTATTTAATTAATGCACAGAAATTGCACAAAAGGTTGTTTGTCAATGTATTTGAATATAAAACAGATGAGTATGCACACATGGTCTCTTTGTTTAATACAACAAACATAGTTTTTATATAAAATCTTACTTGATAACAGTCATTAACTGAATAGAAGTACTAATTCTTTTTTAAAAAGGCAGCAGTTCCAGAAATCACCCTTTTAACTCTTTTAACACTTTAGGGATGTGGCCAGACACTTTACAAAATTGTAAATATATGCTACACTTGTCTTGTTGTTACCTAAACAAAAAGGCAGGGAATCTGTCGTTTTGGGAGATAAAACATCTAGTTAAAATATGTGGTATAACAATTTTCATATGCTGTTAGCAGCTCTTTGGTTTGTGGTTAGCATTACTGACTTAATCATGGGGCGCCGTGTTTGATTCCTGGCTGGCCCAGTGATTTTCTCCATTCAGAACTGTGTGTGTGTGTGTGTGTGTGTGTGTGTGTGTGTGTGTGTGTGTGTGTGCGCGCACAGCCCAGATCGGATCTCCCAATCGGTAAGGCCATATGCAAATTTCATTTTCTTTCTTTAAGTACTGGTTGATTGTTTCACTAGATGAGGCACCAGTGTACCAAAGGGGAGTGTCATATTTCATCACTTTGTTTCATGAGTGTGGTTGGTAAGAGATTCACGACAGCTGGGTTGGTGATTTGATTGTCCATAGCATCTTGACTGCTACTTTCAACCAGTCATTTTCGCACCAACACATGATCCTTCTCCTCAACAATAAGATGGGAGCTTAATGGGGGATGGCACACTGTGATGTGGTGCCCTCTCTACCGACATTCTTGGCTCCTTCATTAGCTGGGCTGAAGTATCCAGATAGCCAGTTTGATGTCTCCTCTTTACCTTGGTATTGTGTTGCTGCTTGGTCTCTTGGCTGCTCTGATTTTTTTTTTATTGGCTGCATTTGTTTTACTGCTAAGGTTTATAGACAGTCAGAGCTGACAGATATTTTTGCTGTTATGGTTTCTCATGCCTTCCAGTGGTTTGAGGACAGTGTATATTTGTGTATTGTAATTTGTTAAATTAGGGAAGCAAAATGTGAACACATTATCAGGGAAAACAGTGGAAGAACCAAGGATATTTTGTATGTTATATCCATCAATATACATAATGATAAAATCATGAAAGACCTCAAAACTGATGGACAAACTTTCAAAAATAATTTAAAGAAGTCGGTGAAGCAATTTATTCCATCCATGGCTCATTTTCTTGAGGTTTGATACTGCCAGATCCACAAGACATTTATAGCATGGATTTCAAAAGGATGGTTCAAATGTGATGTATTTCTGAATATCTACTCCACATTAACTGTCAGTGATGTGACAATGTTATTAATTTTAGAGCTTATCTAACCATGAAAAGACACCAGTTAGTTCAGAGTAGTGGTTCACCTTTATATGGTCATAGACTCGGAACTAAAATAACCCATTAGGTACCTGCTGACAGCATGACGCTGCATTTTTGTGCATGGTTAGCTGGGAATTTCAGGATAAGAGGCTCACAGTCTGATCCATAAACATCACTGCCACAGCCAAAATGAAACCTAACAAATGATTTACAGAGCTGTAGAAGACAAGACCTGTCAGTGCTCCATGCTCACTGCTGAAGCATTTTAAAATTTTCAGCTGTTTCACACTCTTTGCTCTTAAGACTAAGGTATCATGAATTTCTAATGAAAGGGTAGGCCCAGAAATCAGAGACACTAAAATATAAAAAGTTGCCATTTTGCACAATATTTTGTTAAAAGTTAGATATGAACCATCCAAATTTACACATGTAAAAATGTGAATCAGTCTTTTCAGCCTATACTTCCAACCTTTTGCTGCACTAAGGTTGGAATGCTGGGTTAAGAGCATAAAAACACAAACTTGTCCACAAGAATCCTTACTGTGGGTTAAATGCTGTTGATAGCTTTTGCAGATTACACTTAAATCTCTACAATTCTACCCTCAAGTATAGTATTGGGGCATCATGGTAGCTTAGACAACATTCTCAAAGAGATTTAAAATTGAAGAACACACACAGTGCAGTAGACTATCTGCTAATAAATCTTTCCTACACAGCTAGTCAGGGAGACAATACAGTTATATCTGTTTCACCTGGTATGGGCCTTGCTATGTTTTAATAGAAAACTCATTGCCCCCCTCCTGGTGACTGGATATTGACCACCAGAAAATATTTTCTAAAAAGGATCTGTTAGTCCACATTTAACACCCAAGCATGGATGATACAGCACGGTATAATGAATCTGATCCAGTCTTGGGTCTAGTTCTCATGCCAGAGCAAAGATTTGGCACCACAAGAGAACAGGTGATAATGTGCTTCCCCACTGTTTGAGAAGCAGCTCAACCTGTTCACCTCCACGACGTGGAATACTGGAGTTAATCTAAGTGAAGACAGTGATCTTAAAAAAAGGTGCCTTCCCATTTCCTGATCTACATCTGTAGATTTACTCTACTACATATAATTTGTTAATATACTCATAAGAAGAAGTGTATTGTAGTTGTTTGATACTCTCCTGAGTGACTCCTAAGCTTTTATGCTTGGTGTGTAACAAAAGGAAATGGTGTTAGTTGGGTTCTCTGGAGGAGGAGGAGGGGGAGGAGGAGGAGGAGGAGGAGGAGGAGCAGCCTGAGATTGTCTCTGAGAACTATACCTTTTGAGTGATACAGTTGCAGATATAAAGAGAAAACCATTATTTTCAGTGTATAAAGAGCAAACCATTATTTTTAGTGAGACCCAAATTATGATGAGAGTTGTTTGTAATTCAATGGTAATTATGTTTGGTGAGGAGACATATGTTTTATTAGAAAATACAGTCACCCACTATTGGCTTTGTTACCACCAAGCTCAGCTATTTTGTGCAGATTGTAGCCTCTTAGTACAAGAGTACTGGTATCTTTAAAGTGTGTTTCTGGAGGCAAGTGTACAGGTATTCTGCACATGTCTGGAATACAGTCATACTTCATTGTATAATAGGAGCCATTTCAGCAGTGAGGTTTATTTTCATTGTTCTGTCTTGGTGATTAGTCCAAAATATTAGAAGACAGTGCCTTAAGACTTCCTTGTTCCTAGGTACATATATCAAGCTCTAGGCTGAAGTAATATCCATCTAATGTAGGAGATTTCTCCTCTAATGTTTTTGTAGTTTGTCTCTCAGGGCATGTTTTATTTTGCATATGCTTTTATTACACTAGAGAATGGAGGGTGGGGGTTGGTCAAGGAACAGTTTATTGCCACTTGAAAGCAATTCTGTACCAGATGCTTTTTTTTTTAATTATTGGTGGCTATCTCTAAAATTTTTCACTGTTGATTATGGGTGTTGCTTAGCAGGTACATATGCAGGTGCAGGTAGTGTCTGCAGCAGTATCACTTGCCATTCAATTTGTGGCAGTTTTCATGAGAGTAGAGGCAAATAATGGGGACAATGCTGGAGACTGTACAGTTATAAATGCATACCTTGCTTCAGCATTAAGATATTTATTTGGTGCACTTCAGTTCTTGAATTTTTCTTCTTCTTGGCAAACATAGGACTGTTCTTGTTCTGCATTGGTGGTCACCAGAGAAACACAGGAAAGCAAAACAAAGCAGAGATGCATCAGGCCTATGTGTCCCTGCATCATATGTTGTCAAGCAATATTTTCCACAGGTTTCTTTGCCTGCACATGGAATCTTTGTTTGTTCAGATGCAGCATGACATGGTTTTCAGGACAAGAGTTTGCACCTTGTGATAGCTAAATCATGTAATAACATATTCAGGCAGTGTTGGACTCTGAAAAGAGAGAGAGAGAGAGAGAGAGAGAGAGAGAGAGAGAGAGAGAGAGAACCGAGAAATGGGAGGGGAAGGGGGGGGGGGGGGGAGGAGGACTGGAGTTGTTTCATTCAAAAAATAACATTCAATATTGAAAAAAATACAGACAACATTTTCAATCTCATTTATTTTCATTAAATATAATCCCAGAACTCTACAACTATCAGTGGACAGATTGTGACAGCTCTTGGTCATTAATGTTTTATTTATACATCCAAAGAAACAACTAATTATCGCAAAACAGGAAACCTTGTGCAGTGCTTAATAGACAAACCAATATATATAATCTAAACTAATTATGTTAAATTAATTTAGTGACAAAATATTCACAGCACTGTGTCTGATTTATTAACAACAATCGTTCTATAATGTATCACATTAATGCTAACTTATATCAGCTGAGGCATCACATACTTAAACATGTAACACAGTCTTGTCCCATTCCTATATAATTACTCTTTTTATCAGTTTTTACACAAAATATTTATAAAAAAACAGCCTCTCATATAGCGCAATGATTTTCTTCTCAATGCTTCCTACATACTGAAAATGTATGCTGAACATGCTCTCCACAACAGAATTACTTAGGTTTTATTTTGAATTAAGATAAATAGCTTCAGACAACAGTGGATGCTTATCTTTCTCCTACATTATGTAAAATGGGAACTCCATAATTAGTTCAGTGAGCAGAATTAGTACAAGTATCTTACTTAGTCATCTTACCATAAAAATGAATTACATGAGTTAATACACTTCTGAAGTTGTTACTCAAATTTATTTACATATAAATATTATGGATTCCAACATTTCACTACAATACAATGTTTTAATGTATTACTGAAGGATCTGCGATGCATTTCCACTCCTTATTGTAGCAGTTTTTATATGTATGCTTTGGCACCAGGAGATCCACGATTTATCAAACTATCTGTGAATTCTTCCAGTGCCAAGTCACACAAATAAAGATCATTGGTACTGAAGAGACGTATCTTGAAAATTTTGCTTGAAAGTAAAATGGTAGCGGGGGTTAGATGTTCCATGGTGTCTTTCATGGCCTGCATTTCACCCCACTCTGCTTCTTCATTCTGCTTCACACCACCTGTTACAATTGCACAATTATTCACAGCAAAGTCAAATACTTCATTGTTAATAGCAAAAACTTAAATCTATGAAAATTATTTATAAGTTAACTTCTCATGGTCAGTGTTCACAGTCATTTAGAATTTTTTTAAAGACATCATATTCACCATTGACAGTAGAAATTATTTATTCCACAATTGCAATTTTGGCCTTTGGGCCATTTTCAAGTAGTGCTGCAAAAGAATTTGCTTCAGTGTTGGAGGATTTTAAAGACTGACATGTGCTGGAGAAAAATCTTTTGCACCACCACTTGAAAATGGCCCAAAGGCCAAAATCATGATTGTGAAATAATTAATTTCTGTAGTCTGTAATTTGCTGAATTGGTCACAGATGAAGGAATAATATATTCAGAGAAAACTAGAAACCAGTATGCCTTCATTTATTAACCCATTTTTATGTGTGTTGGTTTTAGCCATCATCAGAAACCTGGTCGGTATAAAAACCGGTGGATGACATAGTTACATGGTTGACTTGCAACGAACATGATCAGAGTCAATCATGTAATAATGTAATCCTCTGTTTTTTTCTGAACCTGTATTATGATGGATTAATAACTGAAGGAATGTTGGTGTAAAGTTTTCTCTGTATTACAGTTTCGTCATCTGTGGCCAGTTTAGCAAATTGCAGACTACAGCCTTTATGGCACACCGTTTGTTTGATAAGTTACTTCTACAGTCAACGGCAAATTTTCCTTTAAAAAATTCATAAGTTAGTTATTTTATTTATGTGGGGTATGTCAATCATCTTTCATAATTGGGAAACTGGAGTCATTAACATGTGAATGCCACTGTGTTCCACTTATGATTGAGAATTAAGATATCTTAACTTGTTAATGTACCAAATTCCTTACATGCGTGGTCTACTTCATTGCTTAAATGGTAAGAACAGTGCAGGAATGCTACACTGAACACCAGTGGCATGCAAGACAGTTAACTTGACAAGTAATCTGGCATGTAATAATTTAAGAATCAATTTACATTAGAAACAAGAAATACAACACCAACCACAACTCAGGTTACATGAGAGGGACTGACTTTTGAATACAGATCTGTTGTCATAACACTCAGTGCTAAAATGAGGTACAGGAAAGCATAAACTAATGAGGGGATAGATACACTCACCTCACTTCAAGGAATAACAGAGACTAGGTGAGATAATGGTAGAATCAATTATGTGTTTAACACGCAGTTCTCACTCTTACGTTTTTAGAACCTAGTGTTTGGTAGGAGTTCCACAAGGTATGAGTTTTGTAGTTTCGATGTGGCCACACATCCAATGAATGAGGAATGGATGCTCACGTTGCATCTGCTACTGGCTTCATCATCATTCACACATTTTCGGTTTATTCTAATGAATGCACCAAAACTCTCACTGTTTTCCGGATACTTTATACAGTCAGTAGGCTTCTACAATTTGTTCCTTATTAAAGTTGCAAACATCAGTAAGCTTTCCACACTGTTTACATACAGGGTCACTAAATTCTTTGTTCCCTGCATCTGTTACCCAAATTTTGCAGCCCATCTTGCGGTCTGCATACTACCCATTCTGATGATTTGGATGACAAAAGGTTGGTCATGGTATGGTGCTTGAACAGTATGATTAGGAATGCTATTATTCAAAGTTATTATCAGTTTTGGAATACATACTTCATCATGGAGCAAATGTTCTGTGAAGCTTTAGCAGTATTTCCAATTACTTGGAGAGTTTTAATTAAGATTATGGAGGATAGACAATTCATTGTTCTTATTAAATATTTTCCTGTAATAAATTATTCATTTTTAAGTGTGAAGTTTCTCAATAATATTATTGCAGATGCTATTTACAGCTGATACTATGTGAAATATTAATACTTGGACATTGTCACTGCCAAAACCATTTTCTGTTATGAAGTCAGGATTTTTGACTTCAAGTGATGGTCAGCTTATGGTTTGTTTAGAGATGAATAATCTGTTTCTGTGCCTTATTAGTGGAACTTAATTGTTTACAAGTAAGGAACCTAGGCTAACTATGAAACTATCTTGAAATTAATCTGGTATACTTATTTTGTTTACTAGATGTATCAGTTACTCATTCCTAGGTGCCTGAAAACCTCAATTAAAAATTCTGGATTTTGTCTTCAGCAAGGTACATAACAAGTTCGGTATTGGAAGTAAGTTATTTAGCTTCTCTCACTGGAATATTATACACTATGTTAGTATACTTCTACAGTTCTGAAATGAATTATTATTCCTTTGAGTTTCCATAAATCTTTTGGGTTTATACCAAACAGATGCATAGTAGTTATGGTGATTCAACTCCTCAGTTTACGTTTTCTGTTTCCTTATAAACTTTCCATGTTGGGGGAAGGGATAACAAGCTCAACTTTGAAAATGTTATCTGCAAGTTCACACACTTTTTGTAGTTTAGAGAAGAGCCGGTAGGGTTATACTGGTATAATCTCAAGCATGTGTTAGGGGGTATGATGAGTCATCAGTTAGGGTTGACACTGCTACAGTGTATGTATTCTCATTAGTAAGCATCAATTGAATGTAAATGCTATAGTAAGAATTATGCTGTGATGGGTATGATAACTGAAACTGTGTGTGATTTTGAGTAAGTTAATTTAAAGTGAAAGGCATGGTTTTCCATTAGATATAATGAACAGGATTTAAGGTAGAAACTTAAAAAAATTGTAATGACAAAATTATCACAGCTACTAATAAATATGGATATGACAAACTGAAGAAGCCAAACAAACAGCACAAAACAGATTTTTGATAGCTATGTACATGCAAATTATGAAAAGAAAGATATGAAAACCTGCTGCTAGCCATGTTAAGTGCATTATATATGAAACAGCATTCCACTTTTGATATGGAAAAGTAGATCCCTCATTGAAATGAGTCCAGAAATCTGTGATGGTGTGGAAATGTGAATGTGTAGAAAAGTATGAACTGGAAATATTCTTTTAGCAACCAGCTGTGAAGTGATGTCAGTGCTCCTCAGCATCTTAATGAATTAACATCAAAACCACATGCTGCTGCTGCTGTTCTCCACACACCTGGAAATGATATCAAATTGCTAAATATTCATATTTCTTTATGAAGCTTGTGATCATTGATAATACTTATGGACATAGTATAGTATACATTAGAGGGACTGGAAAGTACTGTAATTTTTCTACATTAAATTGAAACACATGTATTGCTTACATGTTTTTATTTTTAATCAATGATGTAATCACCATAGTTATGAACAACATTTTGCCACCTAGTGTGCAAATTTTCAATGCTGGATCAATAAAAATCAATTGGTTTTAGAGCAAAATATTTGGAGATGGCATTTTTGACATCATCAACATTTTCAAATCATTTACCACATAGATAATTCTGTAGCTATAAGAATAAGTGGAAATCTGATGGTGCAATATCAGGCAAGTATGGTGGGTGAGGTAATACCTCCCATCTCAATTCATTAATTTTTTCCTGGGTTCGTCTTGCACAGTGCAGTCTCGTATTATTGGGTTGCAGAATAATACCTTTTCTGTTGACAACCACTTAGCACTTTTCAATTAAAGATTGATTTTCTTGATGCAATTGTTGACAGTAAAGGTCTATATTCACAGTTTATCCATGTCCAAGCACTTCAAAATGAATGAGTCTGTGACTATGCCACCAGACACACAAAAGCGCCTGTTTTGGGTGTAAACCTGGCTTAGCTGTTCTTCATGGCAATTCATTCAGAAAAAGGCATTGCCCATATTTCATCTCCAGTCATCAAAAGAACGCTTCTGCATTGTGCCCCTGAAGCAATAATTTGCATGTGGTACATTGGTTAGCTTTTTTTGTCTTTACCAATCTGCTAAAAATGTTCTTTGATTGTTGAGCAAGGTTGGTTAATGGTGTCCAGCTGTGCCTTGATTGTCATTTAAATGTCTTTGATATAACTCTGGAGTATGCAATGGGCTGATAAATGAATGTCGACATGTGCAGAAATGACATTACTTTTCAGTCCCTCTAATATGTTATAATATGTTATATGTTAATGAAGCATCAACTGTGAGTTTTGTCAAGTGTGTAGAGCTCCCCTACCAGACATACGCATGCTCACTCTTGAAAAACTGACAACTTTTCTTAAATTATTGCATTATACTGTTTCACAGTTTTATTTATGTGTATAAAAATCTGTAATCTACAAAGAAGTGCCACCTTGGTCAATTTATTCTTTAGTAAAAGACACCAAAAATAGGATTCCTTTAAAAAAGAAAAAGAAAAGAAAGTAAAGAAGAAAGAAAGGAAAGAAGATAGTTAGTCAACTGGAGCACTTACATGAGTGTTTTTAATTCTTACTGCTAAGGAACAGCTCTCACATTATGTAAGTAGTGCTGTTGGTCATACATTTTAAATCACTAATAAGCTTCATTTAAATGGTCTTGGGCAGCACCTTTTAATACATGTTACTCAAAGAAGCAAGAAATCTTCAAACAGCTGATCAGCTGATACAAAGAAGACAATACTAAATTGATATCTGGGCTTAATCAATAACCCACTTAGAAGGCACATTTCAAACTATAAGAATCAGATGTCATTCTCAGCAGGAAAGACATGAACTGAAAGCAATTAAAAAAATAAATAAATAAGTAAATAATCATTATAAAATAATTTTTTTTTCTTTGAAACATCCACTAAATAAAGCTGACTGGAGGAACATTTTGTGGCAGCGACGAATATTCTGCAGCACTAATGATATAGCATTTTTAATTAATATCTTATTTATGCAATACAAATTAGTAGTAACCAATTAACATTAGAAATATAGACACCTTCCAAAAATAAAAGACTGAAATTCACATGTGGTAAAATTACAGACAGTGAGCCATTCCATGACTATTTCAAACTTCATATGAAAATCCTGAACAAAGGCAGTTATGAACACAATAAACTGAACATCGATTTATGATAAACTCTAGGAATACATCAAATATAGAAAGTTATCAATGAGTGAAATGTTAAACAAAAGTGAAGAATCAATCAACAATGTGCCTTAAGCATGAAGACATAGTCAAAAATCATTTCATAAACACTGTTAGTCAAAAATCATTTCATAAACAGTGTTGGCGAAGCTTCTTCTTTAATGAGTACTCAAACATCATCTCTTAGCTCTGACCTTGAGTTACTCCCAAGATCACTGTTTCTTGACACATACACAATATTATAATACAGACATAAAGCAATTGCACACTTCTGTGGTTTTGTAGTTTACATGATTACCTAACAGAATAAACCTACTGTAATGCATCTTGTTACTTCTTAAGTACAACAAACTGCTCTTTACAGTCAGGTCACTATCTGAAAATTTTTCAAGGCTACAAAAGTTTTTCCCTCTCTAATTAACAGGAAAGGAAGTATATCAATAATTATAGACCAATGACCATCATATCAAATATACCAGAAGTTAAAAAAAATCACTGTATGACTATATTATTAAGTACCTGGAAAGGAATTTCTTATTGACTATCAGTTTCCCTTTGGAACAGGAGTTTAGTTTTTTCCTTATAAATGAACAAGTAATTTTTAAGTGTGCATTTCAGCGACATTTCAAGACATTGTTCATAATGTTTATATTTTCCGCTTGCACTGACAGGTATGTTGTAGAACAAAAATTTGCAATTTGTGATCATTTGGTAATTAGCCCTTGGGTGTCCCCACTTGTAAGTATCAACAAATCACAGAACTGCATCAAGGAGTCCCATAGACAGTATCTCAAACTCCTTTGTGTGTAATTGCAATAAAACCAAATCATTCTCAGCTCCAAATAGCTTTAGAAAAAAATGATTCTATAAGAGCTCTGTTATAAGGGTCTAAAGTTCAAACCATTCACTTGTATAGTCACTTTTAGAATAAATTTAATTTTTCCACATTGTTTTATGGATGTAGTTTAAATTTTTCTCCAGCTGTGTCTAAGTTAATTATTTCTTCAATGCAGAGAAACGATACAATGAAACTGACTCATCCCATCTAAACAGTGTTTATGTAGTATTAAAAGGAATATACAATCAGAAGGCAGCAAAATTGACAATGAATCTCACTTTGCTGGCCGGAGTGGCCGTGCGGTTCTAGGCGCTACAGTCTGGAGCCAAGCGACCACTATGGTCGCAGGTTCGAATCCTGCCTCGGGCATGGATGTGTGTGGTGTCCTTAGGTTAGTTGGGTTTAATTAGTTCTAAGTTCTAGTGCTCAGAGCCAGCCAATCTCACTTTTTAATTAACCATGTATAATCTGTACAATCAATAGCAGGAGTTTATATGCCTACTACCTACACAGATGAAGATATTCAAAGAATGCATTAAAAGATAGAAGAAATTACTCAGATAGTCAAAGCAGTTGAAAATTTAATTATGATGGGGGCTGGAATTTGATAGTAGAAAAAGGAGAAATAGTAGGAGAACATGGACTGGAAAAATGAATGAAAGAGGATTTCACCTGGTACAACATAGCACAAAGCACAATTTAATTACTGCTGACATTTCATTTAAAAATCATAAAAGAAGATTGTATACCCAGTAGAGACTTGGAGACATCCAAAGGTTTCAGAATGATCATATAATGTTAAGACATATTTCAAAACCCTATTTTAAATTGTAAGTCATTTCCAATGGCACATGTGGAACCTGACCATAATTTACTGGTAGTGAGCTTCAGATTAAAACAGAGGAAATTGTAGAATGGTAGCAAATTATGGGGATGGGATTTGGATCAACTGGAAGAACCAGATATTTTTGAGATTCTCAAAGGGAGCATAAAGGCAATGGCACACTAAAACTGGACAAAAGAATACAACAGAAGACAAATGGGGTAGCTTTGAGAGATGAAAAACTAGGTCCAACAGAAATCTTTTGATAACACATGAAATATTGAATTTAAAAGAAAATATAAGAATGCAGCAAATGGAATACATGCATCTACATATTGAGTGACAAAATGCAAAGTGACAAAGCAAGAATGCCTAGATTGCAACTGCAAAGCTTTACAATGGGAAATGCCCCCTGACATGCACTTCACAGTGGTTTGTAGAGTACAGATGTAATGTAAATGTAGAAGAAGACTTAGATGAAAATAAGATGGAATATATGATACTGCAAGAAAAAATTTGGCAGAGCAGTGAAAGACTTAAGTTGAAAGAAGCCACATGGAATAGGCAACATCACCTCAGAGTTATTGAGATTCTTGGGAGAGCTAGTCATGACAAAACCATCCCACCTGGTGTGCAAGATGTATGGGACAGATGAAAACCTTCAGGCTTCAAGAATAATGTAATAATTCCAATTCCAAAGCAAGCAAGTGCTGACAGGAGTGAGTCCTACTGAACCATTAGTTTAGTAAGTCATGCTTGCAAGATATTGACTCAAATTATTTGCAGAACAATGGAAAAATTGGTAGAGACCTACCTCAGAGAAGATCAGTCTGAGTTCCAGAGCAATGTATAAACACCAGAAGCATACTAACCTAACAACTTACCTTCGAATTTAGTTTGAAGAAAGGAAAACCTACATTTGCAGCTTTTGTAGGTCTGAAGAAAGCTTTTGAAAATTGTGACTGGAATATACTCTTTGAAATTCTGAAGGCAACTGGCATAAAATCCAGTGAGCAAAAGGTTATCTACAATGTGTACAGAAACCAGGCAGCAGTTGCTAGTCAAAGAACAAAAAAGGGAAGCAGTAATTGCAAAGGGAGTAAGCTAGGGTTGTAGCCTTCCTCTGATATTATTCAGTCTGTACATTAAGCAAGCTATGAAAGAAATGAAGGCAAAATTTGGGAAGGGAATTTAACAGGGGGAAGAAATTATCAGGGACAGCAAAGGATTTGGCTAAGTATTTAAACAGAATGGAAAGTGTCTTAAAAACAGGTTATAAGGTGAACATCAGCAAAAGGAAAACAAGGAAAATGGAAGTAGTGTATTTGAATGAAATCAGGTGATGCTGAGAGAATTAGATCAAGAAATGAGACACTAATAAAAACAGATAAGTATTGCTATTTGGGTAGAAAAATAAGTGATGATGGCTGAAGAAGAGAGGATACAAAATGTTAACTGACAATAGCAAGAAAAACATTTCTGAAAAAGAGAATTATGTTAATATTGAACATAAATTCAAATTTTAGGAATTCTTTTCTGAAGGTCTCAGTCTGGTGTATAGCCTTTTACAGAGGTGAAACATTGATGATAAACAGTTGAGACGTGAACAGAAGATAAGCTTTTGAAATGTGATGCTATAGAAGAATGATGAAGAGGTGGGTTGATAGAATAACTAGTAAGGAAGTAGTGACTCGACTTGAAGAGATAGACCAGTGAGGAGGAGGAAGAGGATGATGATGATGATGATGATGATGATGATGATGATGTTTATGAGTTTAAAGGGAATGAACTACCGGGTCATCAGTCTCTCCTTATCATGAGATAAAAACATAAAAAGTGAAAAAAATGGGGACTTAGCTGCTCCAACTACATAAGCAAGTGAAAGAATTTAAAAGGGTATGACAGTAGCTGTAACATGATAGGTAAAAGAAAACAGAGATAACCCAGGCAGCATCTTCCACAAGAGGGTCTTAAGGCACAACAAGGTGAGGGGAGAAGAAAGTAACCTGTGGTCGAATGGAGGGTACCTGCTAAAGGGGGAGGCTCTCCCACCCACAACCATCCCTAACACTGGAAGTGGAGGAGTACTATAATTCAGTGTAAAATCAGCTCTTGCTCAGGAAATGCTTGGTAGTGGCTGTCTAGTCATCCACAGGCACCTGAGGTATGCAAGCTGAGAGCACGCTGCAGATCGGCCAGCAGGGTGCACTCAACAAGAACATGCACTATTAGCAGTAGACTACTGCAGCTGCAGTGAGCAGGATCTTGCTGATGCAGAAGGAAATCATGCCTGTCTTGTGTGGCTGATGCATATGTGGCAAAAAACACAATGACATCTTTCCGAGAGGCCTGGAAAGATGTATGCCACACCTTAGTGGACCCTTTAATTGCTCTCCACTTGTTTTAGGTCATAGTAGCCTGCCATTCCAATTCCCAGAACCTCAAAATATCCCATCAAAGTTGTAATTGTAGGTCTGTGCTTGGTATCCCTATGTCAAGTTGATCTCCTGTAGTTTTGTATTTAGCTAAATGGTAGTTGAGTTCATTTCCTGGATTGCCTATGTGACTCAGTGTCCACATGAAGGCCATTGTCTTTTCACAGCTCTAGGGTCAGTCAATAGGCCCCAGGTCTTGGTGACCAAAAAATTTTTGGGATAGCACAGGGTAATACCTTTTAAGCGACTCATGGAATTGCTACAGATCAGAAAGTCTGTCATGGCCTGGGATTTCATGTACAGCAAATCCAGAGATTTGGCAACCAACTCTGTAGTGTATACACTGCAGGCACTCTGCAGAGAATGCTTCTCATGTGCCCTCAATCACGTGCAAAAGTGTAACTGACCCTGTTGTTGACTTCCTATCCATGGTGGATCAAAAGAAACGTGTTGGAGCAGGGTAGGATCAGCATCCTTCTTGCGGCACAAAAGAGGTCCATTTGTATCACAGGACAGTGCTGGGAGGGAGCTCTAGGCCTTCAGTAGAATATCGAGCCAGACCCCAGCTGGTCTACCCAGTTTTGGGATATGCAGAAACACTCGAAGCTTTTAGTTGTGGAACAGAGTTGAGTGACATGTGTGGGTAGGGATCTAACAGATTGGGACTGTGTAACTTGCCAGAAGCTGCTGTCATCTAACCTGCAGCAGTGGGACACTGGCTTCTGCCAGGAGGCTGTCAACAGGACTCGTACGGAAGGACCCTGTTGCCAACAGCATGGCATTGTGGTGAACAAGGTCCAGCAAGCTCAGTATGGATGGTGCTGCCAACCCATAGGCAACACATCCATAGTCCAAGTGGGATAAAATCAGTGCTTTGTGAAATTTCAGAAGATCTGTGCGGTCCACGCCCCACGAGGAGTGACTACAAAAATGGAGAGCATTCAGCTTCTTTATGCAAGTTGCCTTGAGCTGGCAGATGTGTGGCAGCCAAGTTAGCTTATTGTCAAACAAAATATCCAAGAATTGAAAATTTTTAATGACTTTAAGTAATTGGTCACCATGGTTTTCTGGGTGCGGGTGCACAGCCTGGAGTTGATAAAAATGCACAACTCATTATTTTGTAGGAGAAAATTGATAGCCGTGATTCAGGGCTCAGTCATGGACTCTCCAGACAACCCCTGAAGCTAGTGCTCAGTGGTGTGCAGTGATGCAGAGGCATAGTACAGACAAAGATCATCCACGTACAGTGACGGAGAGACTGTGGGGCCCCCCTTGTGATACTATTGATGGCAATAGTGAACAGCACGATGCTCAGAACCAGTCCTTGATGGACACTGGTTTCCTGTACTTATTTTTTGCTGATAGTTGAACCTAACTGGACACAAAAAAGTCAGAAAGGTATGAAATTCAGGATAAAAATGGGTAAACTGCCCCAGAAACCCCATTCATGCAGTGTGGATAGGATGTGATGTTGCCAGGTGGTATCGTATGCCTTCCTTAGGTCAAAGAACACAACAATCAGATGATGGCAGTGCATGAAAGCATTGCACACTGCAGATGAAACAAGTGACCTGTAGTGGACCAGAAGACCCAAAAGTCACTTTGGAATTGTGACATATGCCTTTCGGCTTCAAGGCACTAACAAAGACAGTGGTTGACCATTCATTTGAATAGCTTACACAGCCAATTCATCAGAGAGACTGGCCAGTAGTTAATTAAAATATGTGGGTCCTGTACTGGTTTCAGGACAGGAATAATAATGCATTCCCACCACTGAGAGGGAAATAATTCCTCCCGCCAAACAGCAGGCGGCACTCAATAAGGTGTTTCTGGATCAGGAAATGACTATAGCAATTACTGCAAGTGGGCACTTCAGCAAAGTGTGCTGTAAAACATTCGGCTAGTATCACAGGATCAGTGCAGATGTTATTATTGACAAGGATGCCGGGAACTGCCACAGGCAGTGGATGACCACAAATGTGGCGGAGTTTAGTCTATATTTGGGATGATGGGATTTGGGACCGCATAGTTGAGACGTATTTGTCCCAACACTCTTGCTTCATTTTCTTTATTAAAAACCATGCTTTTGCTTGGAGTCTCACTAATGCTATTAAATTATCCATAGAGGGTTGGCACTTGTGCCGTTGAAGCGCCTGTAGGATTCCCTGACAGCTGTGGCTATATCTTCAGGCTATCATGGCACTGGAAGTCGTCATGATGAGCAGGAGGAGTAGGGTTTCATTGCTGCTGTAGCATGAGTAATAGTATCAATAGTATCCTGTACCAATTTGTCGATATCTGTCATATGACTGGCTGCAAAAGTGATTGTAGAGGAGAAAGTCCTGTCAGTCAGCTTTCTGAAGTGACCAACATGGAGCTTGTGCCAGATGTCTGCGAGGGGGGAGGGAGAGAATGATAGGAAAATGGTCACTGTCACAAAGATCGCCATGGACACACCGCTTAACTGACGGTAGGATACTTGGGCTGCAAACTGCGAAATCAATAGTTGAAAATATTCCGTGGGCCACACTGAAATGGGCTGCAGCTCCAATGTTGAGTAGGCAGACATCCAGTTCTCAAAGGAGGTGTTCCAGTACTCGGCATCTGTGAGACACAGTGTCACAGCCCCACAGAGGATTATGGGCATTAAAGTCCCCCAAAAAGAGGAAGGGGGCAGGGAGTTGTGCCACTAACTCAAACACATCATGATAATGGAAAGATCTATCTGGAGGTAGATAAAATTACTTATTGTTATCCAAACTGACAGGCCTGTAGTGCAGTTGTAAGGGGCACCTGCTCACTGAAAATATCAAAGCGTATGTGGGTGCAGACCCACTGGATGCTCTCTTGACATTAACATGATTGGTACAGTAGGGTTTGTAATTTTTCAGAGCAGGGAAGTGTGTTGCAGTAAACTGTGTTTCCTGAAGTGCTATGCCAGTTACAGAGTAAGAAGCCATTAAATGATGGAGTTTGGTCAAATGGTGAGAGCAGTTATAATTCCATAGTTGTTAGTTCCATTGAAGGAGCATTGGAGTCAGGTCTGAGAAAGTGACGAATGAGAAAAGATGGGTGTGGTTACGTCACAACCAGGTTGTGGTCCACCTGAACGTACAATCCATCATCCATGTGCATAGGTTGAACTGCTGCAGGGCTGGGGAGTGAAACATCTGAAGCCTCAGAAAGTAGTTTATCTTTCTGCTTATCCTTCTATGACTTGGATTTCTAGGAGGATTTCTCCATTTTATCTTCCGAGAGCAAAGAGGACCGTACTTTTCTTCAGCCTGTGGCTGCTGCTTCTTGTCTTCAGAGGGGGGGAAGGGGTTGGGGGGGGGGGGGGACACAGGTGTCCTCATCCCTGACACCAGAGGATGAGAGGATGAGAGGATGACTGGGCATCTCTGACTGCACTGGTGGTGAGGGAACCACTGGTGCCACAGGTGTAGGGGTGAAGAAACTGACATGTTCTCCCCAGTGACGGAACTGATGTTCCCTCCCCCAACTGTAGGGCAGGCCCTGGAACACAACCAGGGCCAGGAGGTGTTGTGCACAACATTGTCATTGTGTGAGGTGTGGTCTGGGACATGACAGTCACAAAACTGAAGACCATATTAGTCAGATGAAATATTTCAAACTTTTCCTTGCATCTCGGTAACATACGTGGTCAAGTATTTTATACTCTTGCATTTTCTTCTCCCTCTTGAACACTGAGCATTGCAGTGAACGAGGAGGGGGCATTTCTGGACAGTTGACACATTGAGGGATTGGTCACAAGGGCTGTCCTCATGGGACACCCATCCCCATGCCCTACAGATAGCCTCATTAAAACAGCAGGAGGACATGTGTATGAACTTTAGGCCTGACATCACGCCTATAAACCATGACCTTAACCTTATCAAGTAAAATGTTGCCATCGAAGGCTAGGATAAAAGCTCCAGTGCCCACTATATTATCCTTGGGTCCCTTCTGGATGCAGGAAAAAAAATGGACTCCACGCTGTGCCAGATTAGTACACAACTCTCCGTCAGCTTGTAGCATTAGGTGCCAATGGAAGATTACACCTTGAATTCTATTGAGCCTGTTATGAGGAGAAATGGTGATTGGTGTATCCCCTAACTTGCCATTTCTCATCTTCTCTATTGCCACAACCTCCCCAAACCAATCTTCAATATTTTTAATGAAAAAACATTTGCTTTGTTGTAGTGAAAGAGTCACCATCAGTGTGGGAGCAAACCAATAACTTGGCAAACCGTCCATTTCCATATCTCCTTGCCTGGTTCTTGTCTTAAGACATGGTCAATGACAGGAACGCCATAGTATTGTAAACTTCTGCATTAAAATCACTGTTCCTGGCTGATGAGATGGCTGTGTTGGCATGATCACAATTAAGTTTGATCCATTTCATTGCAGATCATTCACCCCAATGCCACTCACTCTGATCGGAGTATCTCCCATGGGTGCACCCCACCAGGGCAAAGGCCACCTGGCACAGCAGGCATTGCCCAGAGTCCCAGCAGTGCGATCCCTGTGTTGTCAGGGGGCTACCAACGAGGGGGTGCATGACAACCTGACCATGATGGACTGGCTACTGAGCTGGATTTCGGTGCAGAGGTAGATCCACTTGATTGCTAGGTGCGTAAGATAACAGTGCATAGTGGAGAGTTAACACACCACAGTAAGGCATCCTTCCCAAAATGGCTCGCACTTCAGTAAAATTTGGAAAGAGGTGGTCAAACTCAAAATGGGGACCAGAATTTAAAAATCCAAAAAAAGTGATGGGAAAAAGCACCAAAAAAGTGAGAAGGGTGGAAACCTTCAGAAGTTTGAAGAACAGTCATGAGACCACAGTAAAAAACTTGACCCAATAAAAAAAAGACTCCTATTAGTTGACTCTTACTACAGGCAAGGAAGGGCCATAGGTATATTCTAACCCCCGACACCAAAGGCGGAGGAGGAGGAGGAGGAGGAGGACAGTTATTCCAGCATACAAGATATACAAGAAGTTGAGGCTAATGGTGAAACAATTGTGGCAGAAATATACAATATTTTGTAGTATATCAGGTAGCTGATTGATGCCAGGAGGAAAGAGCAGTTTTACTGTATACATGGAGGCATTTACCACTCTTGCAACCTATGTCATTCCAGGCAAATCATTTTACGTTGTCACCCTGTCACAGAGATTGCTTTTGCTCTCTATGGCTCTCCAAGCATTCTAAAAGCTATCTTGTTACATTTTATCCATCTCTGACAGGGATTTTGTTCACAAAATTCTAATTTATATCTCTGCTGTTATTCATGCAGATGAAGGCTGCAGATCCTAGACATAGCTGTGGCAATACCCTGAGTAACAGATAATATATTCTATGATTTTAATTTTAATGAATATTTTCTAATTGAACCCATAAGTTTAATTTATGAATCAGCAACTTTATTTGTTTGATATCCATAGAGAGCTCACTTGGCAAGTTGTGTTAATGACTGCTGGTTTGGGTGATGGGTGATGGTGGTCGTGGTGGTTGAAGGCGGTTGGTATCTTTGCAATGGGTGCTGCTTACATTCTATGCAGTGATATTCCAGGATTCTGACTGTTTACCTGATATATGCTAGGCTGCAAAGACAAGGGAGTAGATAAAATTCATGACTTATGGAGATCAATATAACATGTTATGATACCCAGGAATAATCTAATTTTGTTAGGTGGGCAGAATATTAATCACATCTGATGCTTCTCCATTATGAAGTTAATGCTGTCCAACTGTCATTATACAGAGGAAAAGGGCTACTTCAGGATATCTCTACTGCCCCTTGATTGACATGGCAGACAAGTCAGAGATCATGACAAATTTTCTGCCCTGTATTCCTATTGCTGCAGAACTCAGGTACTGCACTTTTGAAAACACCACTGCTTTGTCCTAGATAGCAATGACTGATGAATGCATATACAACTATGTTTCAGTACATTTATGGTGAACACTAAGAGTCAGAATGTGTTCTGTTCATCTCCAGGCCAATATATCCATAAAATGCAATTTCCCTACAGTTTTTGCACCCTAGTTCACATAATCCACGTGAAAATTAAGTATAATTCTCTCCTTCAGGGACCATAGATTTCTACGACATTAGATTTACAAACAACGCTATTCAAGGTATTTTATGTTAACTGAGCTAACATTTACTGTATATTAAGTAATATGATTAGTAAGTAGTCATACTAACTTAAATTTGTATTGTCTTAAGCAAGAAATGTTACCATTAACAAAGAGTGCTAAATTTGTTACTTTCAGAGAGTTTTATTACCACACTCATCTGCCATTTGAGCAAAAACATCAACTGGGTCCCAGTGATGCATTTTGTACAGGACCATAGCTTTCTCTTCTCACACAGGCTGCTGCTGATGAAAAGTCTCATGTCACTTAAAAGGTTCAGGACACTCTTGTTCTGGTCACATCTGACTGTCCATCTTCATAGCAGACAAGCTGAATGGTTGGATGCACAGTATTGCTGCTACTGGCAGTTTTTCACATCTGGAGACAAGAGAAGAACGGACATCACACAACATTATGTTCATTACTAGAAGACATTATAAATCCCACATTAGCAGTGGTCCAACAATGTTATTACTATTGCACTGGAAAAAAAATGCACACCATATATCTTATTTTAGATCACATCACATTTTCTTTATTTCTTAACTGAATATAAAAACAGTTTTCAATAGGACAAGTATTCGTCACACTGTCTGGCACACTTGAAATGATTTTGCATGAGATTATATGGCAGGTGTCATTTAGTAAGGAGAGAGGAGGGAATTGTCTGTCAAATACTTTTTTAAAATACCATACATATAACTTCTGGGATTCTTTGACTCGGAGAAAGATTTTGGCTGTCTTATGGAGCAGGAATGTGATGAATGGAATGAAAAGACTCATATGCAAGTCGATATTCGATATTAGAGTGTATAGTCTTTTATGCAGCAGAGACCTGGACAACTAATCAGAGACATATAAACAAGCTGAAAGTAAGAGAGATGGAATTTTGGAAAAGGTCAGCAAAAATTTTCAGGAGAGCATCATACAAATATAGGTTCAGTCACAGCAAGATATGATATAACAGAAGCAGGATTCACTATGAACAGGAAAGTAGAGGATATAATGAGTTATTATTAACAGTTCAGTAACATGATTATTCCTATGAGGATTGGCAAACAGTCATCACCAACAACAATAATTCAGGTATACTTTATACTTGTCAACAGCAAAAGCAGAAAATGAGAGAGAAAGAGAGAGAGAGAGAGAGAGAGAGAGAGAGAGAGAGAGAGAGAGAGAGAGAGAGAGAGAGAGAGAGAGAGAGAGAGAGAGCATGCAACATGTAATTCAGTAAATAAAGGAGATGGAAATATAATATTAATGGAGGACTGGAACACTATAGTAGGAGAAGGAATAAAATATAGAGTCACAGCAGAAATACAGAAAGAAGAAGAGGAGAAAGACTGAGTCCCACAGTAAATTTCAACTAGTATTGCCAATAGCAAATACAATGTTCAATACTCACAAGAGGATGAGATATACTTGGAAGAGGCTTGGAGGAATGGGAAGATACCATCTGGATTACATCATAATGAGGCAGAGATTCTGAAATCAGATGCAGGATTTTAAGGTGCACCAAGTAGCAGATACAAATTCTGAACACAATTTAATAAGGATGAAGAGTAGGCTGAAGTTGAAGAGAATGATCAGGAAGAATAAATGTCTAAAGAAGTTAGATTCTAAAGTACTCAAAAATAAGTATGCACATCTGAAGTTGTGAGGTTTTAAATAGTATGATAATGAATACCACAGTAGGCAGTTCAGTAGAAGAAGAGTCAACATCTCTATACAGGGCGATCACAGAAACTCGGCAGAAAAACATAGATAAAAGGAATGTAATTGCAATGAAACCTTGTGTAACAGAAGAAATACTTCAGACAATTGATGGTAGACTGAAACACAAAATTGTTCAGCAAGATACAGGGATGCAGCAATGTAAATCACATAAATAACTAAGGAATGAAATCAGTAGGTAGGGCTTGGAAACTGAAGTGAAATGATAGCAGGAACAATCGAGGATATAAGAACAGGTTCTGTGCATAAAGAGTCAATAAAACGTTCTGTGAAATCAAAAGCAAAGGTCTCAACATCAAGAGTGCAAAAGGAATTTCACTGTTAAATAGAGAACATGGAGCAGAGAGGTGGGAAGATTATGCCAAAGGCCTCTAGGCCAACATGATGGAGAATGAAACAAATGGATTTTGACATGGGCGTCTGCAGACATTTTTTCATTTCTCAAACTGTAAGAGAATTTTGAAATGAATAAAAACTCTCTACTCCAGATCTCAGGGGATCCATAAGGGATAGCTGACATTCTTTCAGAGTTCTGAAAATCACTGGGGAAACAAAATTATTCAAGTTAGTGTGTAGAATCTATGAGACTGGAGACATGCTGAAACTTCCTGGCACATTAAAACTGTGTGCCCGAGCGAGACTCGAACTCGGGACCTTTGCCTTTCGCGGGCAAGTGCGGAAGTTTCATATCAGTGCACACTCCGCTGCAGAGTGAAAATCTCATTCTGGAGACATGCTGTCAGACTCAGAAAAACAACGAATTTGGCCCTAGGAAAGGTAAATGCACCAGAGGTACACTTCTGACATTGAACTTGATGATGGAAGCAAGACTTAATAAAAAAAAAAATCAAGGCAATTTTATAGGATTTCTCGACCTAGAAAAAGGGTTGAAAATCTGAAATTGTGCAGGATGTTGAAATAGTCGGAAAAATAGGTATAAGCTATGGGGAAAGATGGGTAACATATATAATCATGAGCAGGAGGGCCGTTTCCAGAGATTTTGGTAATTCGTTGTACAGTTTTATTCCTTGGTAGAAAATGCTGTTTTGAGTTTTATGTTTATTTTTTCTTGGTAAATGTAAGATGAGTCTAGCTCTTGTTCCATGTTCATGGACAGAACTATTTGTGCGGTAATTACCAATGTTATTTTTTATGTGTACAACTGACTGGTAAATGTGTCCACACGGAGCAGTTAAAATACCCAGTGTGATAACAAAGCTTCTGTCATATAAGGAACATACCTTGAAGAAGATATGACAACTTATGCTCGTTCCAAATTTGGTTTGATTTGAACGAATAGCTTTTGAGAAATGTGTACCAAGGTTAGTATGGTCAACCATAGTAAGTACGCTGAGGACAGGGTTCCCTTACACAACAAACATGTAGTTCGAATGAGTTGACTAGTGAAATGGCTTGTGACTTCCCGCAGTCTACCAGAACTGTCATTGTTGATAATCGTTCTTTATGCTGCTTTTTTTACGATTTACATTACGGATTATTATGTCTGAGAATCAGCCACATAATGGCTGTTCTACTCTAGAAAATTACTTCCTCGTTATACTTCGTGTTAGGAACATGGATGCATCGAAACATTCAGGGACAACTGCAACATTCACTAAACGAACACACTGGACTCGCATTCGGGAGGACGACGGTTCCGCATCCGGCCATCCTGATTAAGGTTTTCCGCAATTTCCCTAAATCGCTCCAGGCAAATGCCGGGATGGTTCCTTTGAAAGCGCATGGCCGACTTCCTTCCCCGTCCTTCCCTAATCCGATGAGACCGATGACCTTGCTGTCTGGTCTCTTCCCCCAAACAACCCAACCCAACCCAACTAATCAAACACAAAAAGTGGAAAAATCTGCACTTTGGCAAGATTTCCTTGACAATTAAAAATTGTGCCTTACACTGGAGGCTGCGTTTTATAAGGGCCCCAATAACAAACAAAAAAATAAGAAACCAATAACAATTGATTAATAAGTATCAGAATTTCAAATCCAAGTTGAAATGCTTTCTTGCATCACATGGTTTTCTTTTCTTTCTTTTTCTTAGCGAGAATGAAAATTTGCAAGACTAAAATGAAAACCCGGAGAAATAGCCTCACATGTATTAAGTTTTATTCGCTGGTTGTAGGTACCTGACAGATTGGATCGGACAAAAGCTTTACTATCTTACAGCCTACTGTATTTACAACACAGTCGTGCACAGACATGAACGTAGGTGTGTCAGACGTGGTTTGGGAAGGTAATATTTCACACTAAATCCTCCTATTGTCTCACTTGGTCAGATGACTTTGCAAATAATGCAGACAGTCATATCGCTACAGGTCAGAAGATTGTGACAGACAGAGAAAAATGTGAACATTTCGTAGGTGGCGCACTGAGTATTCTGGAGGTGGCCATGTCAAACCCCTGTCTGGTCATTCAGATTTAGGTTTTCCATAACTTTCCTAAATCGCTTAAGGTAAATGCCGGCATAGTGCCTTCGAAAGGGCGTGACCAATTTCTTTTCCCATCCTTGGCCAATCCGAGCTTGTGCTCCATCTCTAATGGCCTCGTCGTCTACGAGACGTTAAATCCTAATCATTCTTCTTTTTTTCCTTTAGCCGGCCGCGGTGGCCGTGCGGTTCTGGCGCTGCAGTCTGGGACCGCGGGACTGCTACGGTCGCAGGTTCGAATCCTGCTTCGGGCATGGGTGTGTGTGTGATGTCCTTAGGTTAGTTAGGTTTAAGTAGTTCTAAGTTCTAGGGGACTTATAACCTATAACCATTTTTTTTCCCTTTAGAACAGAAAAAACAATCTTGGTTGCACAAGATAGGTGCAACTAAAACTGTTTTTCTGTTCTAAAGATCTATTACGGTTGCTGTACCAGTGCCACTGTGGCAGTCATGGAGTGGAGTGATTTTAATTCTTTTTTTCCTTGTAGTGGTCGTTTGGTGATGAGACTGTCTGGTGTTCTCTTAACTTCCGTTGAAAGCTATGGCTCCCCTTAACCACGATAACCAGTTTAGGGCCTGTATGTTAGTGCCAGATACACTCTAGTTGTTGACACTCGCTACCGACGCAGAAATCTCAAATGACCATTACTGACTCGACAGCAGAATTCTCCCTCATCACACCACTTCCATATTGTGTCACACAATTGCAGCCGGGCTGCACAGAGTTTAGATGTGAGGAAGAGCGTTTCACGTCCTTTTACTCAGCCCATTCCACAGCAAATGGTTCCTGATAGTCCTTGCGGACACGCTAGGGCAATTATCTCTCTCAAGTTGTTCTGTGGTCCATGTGAGATCAGATGTAGCTGATCGCTGGATGCGAAAGATGTTTCTAGGTCACGTCTTTAGTGAGATTCGTTTTTTAATTTTCTCTAGTGTACCACAAAAGGCGTCATTCATACTTCTCTTATTTCTTGGCTTTAACTTTACTCCTTTTCTATGTGAGGTTTGGCTTTTACAGTCTCGGTTTTGTCGTTTTGTGTTTTACAAGATCAGACAATTTTTAAAACGTATTGTAACATACATAATATATATGCAACGGACAACTGATTTATCTTGCCGTGGTTTAAATATGAGATTTCTTGACCGTTATCGAATGGCCAATTAATCGGCCAAGAATAATGCGCTGTAGTCTATGTTCCATTTCAGCACTTGAACCAATCTTGAGAACACAGGATATACCGACAGCAATTATCCCTCTGAACCAAACGAGAACAAATTCGAGATAGACGATTTTATTTTTTTATGCCAGATCAGAATTTGAGATTACCTGCAGAAAATTCAGTACGGATACACATCATATTTACTGGATGAGAACTCTACTGAACACAGATGCGGTTTCCCTTGGGTGACATTGAACTGTAATGACATTATTCCCCTCAGCTGACTTCCAACGAAATTTGTCGTGCTCTTGTTGGTAATAGATGGTAATACGCACGCCCATGTCTACTAGTATGTGTTGTGTTCCTCTAATAGGATAGGTTGCTTCTTCAACAACAACAACAACAACAACCACTACTATTACTAATACTGCTGTTCTGCCATCTCTTCCTCTCAGTGCTTCTGGAATTTATTGACAGAGAGAACTGAAAACGGTTAAACACTATCATTACTTTAATCACGCTCTTATTAACAATTACCACGGCCACTTCTTTAGCAGCTTGAAAATCCCTTATTTTGTGGGATTTGCTGTCCACGAATCAGCACGGTTTAAGAAAGCAGCGTTCGTGCGAAACTCAGCTTGCCATTTTCTCATATGATATACTGCGAACTATGGATCCAGGGCAACTGACAGATTCCATATTTCTGGATCTCCGAAAAGCATTTGACGCGGTGTCCCACCGCAGACTGTTAACGAACGTACGAGCATATGGCATTGGTTCTCAGAAATGTGAGTGGCTCGTACATTTCTTAAGAAATAGAATCCATTTCGTTGTCCTCGACGGCGAATGTACATCAGCGACAAGGGCATCGTCTGGAGTGTCCAAGGGAAGTGTGATAGAACCGCTATTATTCTCTGTATACATAAATGATCTGATGGAGAGGGTGGGCAGCAATTTGCTGTTGTTTTCTGGTGATGCTGTTGTGCAGAGGAAGGTGTCGAAGTTGAGTGACTGTAGGAAGATACAAGATGACTTAGACAAAATTCTAGTTGATGTGATGAATGGCAGCTGTCTCTAAATGTAGAAAAATTTAATTTAATGCAGATGAGTAGAAAAAAGAAACCCGTAATGCTCGAATACAGCATTAGTAGTGTCCTTGACACAGTCACGTCGGTCTGTGGTAGGGAAGGCGAATGGTCGACTTCAGTTTATTGAGAGAATTTTAAGAAAGTGTGGTTCATCTGTATAGGGCACCGCATATAGGACGTTAGTGCGACCTATTGTTGAGAAATTTACCTGGTCTGCCATTTGCAGAATTTGTCGCAGATGAAGGAATTGCAATGCAGGAAAAACTAAAAACCAGTATTCCTTCATTTATTAATCCATTTTTGCGCGTTTCGGCAGTCTGTTCACGTTCGTTGCAAGTCAACCATGTAACGATGTAATCCTCTGGTTTTTATCTGAACCTGGATTTTGATGATGGCTACCGGTGGAGAGAGTAAAAATGAATGAATACATGAAGGAATACTGGTTTCCACGTTTCTCTGCATTGCAATTCCTTCATCTGCGCCCAATTCAGCAAACTGCAGACTACGCAAATTATTCACCATGGTCCCCTTCCTCGTGGGTGCATTAATGGCATACCCTTTTTGTCTGTTCTTGCGTACGGCACGAGTGTTTGGGATCCACACCAGTTTGGATTAAAGAATAACTTCGAAGCAATTGGAGGCGGGCTGCTAGTTTTGTTACCGGTACGTTCGACAACGCACAAGTGTTACGGAGATGGTTCGGGAACTCAAATGGGACTGCATCGAGGTAAAGCGACATTCTTTTCCAGAAATACTATCAAAAAAATTTAGAGAACCGGCATTTGAAGCTGCCTGCAGAACGATTCTAATGCCACAAACATACATTTCGCGTAAGGACCACGAAGATAAGATACCATAAATCAGGTCTCACACAGAGGCATGTAGAGAGTCGTTTCCCCGTCGCTCTTTTTGCAAGTGGAACAGGAAATGAAATAACTAGTAGCAATGCAGGATCCTCTCCGCTACGCTCCGTACCGTGGCTTGTGGAGAACGTATGTAGGTGTAGATGTACGGTTCGTAAAGTTGTTCTGTCTCATCAGAAAATGAGCACGCTGATGTATCATAGTTGAACGAATTGCGTGGAGTAGGTTTCGCGTATTTTTAAAACACATCTTACTACGCTGTTTGAGATACCTTCAATACTTTTATATATATTTTTAAAATTTCTTGCTTACACTAAAGCCTATGCCCAAAGTTCCTTCCTACTCTGTTCCACTGTTATAAAAAAAAAAAGTATCCTGGTATTAATTTAATTTAGTTTTTGGTTCTTCGGTCACTCTTATGATAACCCTACAGTATCCTATTTAACGTTATTTAACTTCTTTTTTAACTCCATTAAACTATAATCGGATACTGGAGTTCTTTAAATTATTCTCCTTAAATAAAATTTGGTACAAGCAGTTGGATTTCTAAGGCTCATGTCACTCTCTTCAGCTAAACTTGGCGCAGCAAGGTGTGGGGGTAGAGGTAGCTGGGCACTCCCCATAGCTAAAAGCCATTGCGTCCCTCACAGTCATGTACCCCCTATTTTGATGATTTTTCCCTCATGGGGGACCAATGTTATGTAGAACTTTTTGAAAGAAATTTCTGCCGTCTTTACTGTAAATTACTATTCATTTATCCTACACAACCGTGAGTTCGGCTTTATAGTCACTTTCAAGTGCAAAATGAAATGCCACAATATGTCCGACGTATCTAAATGACTTAACATCGTCGAATTGAGACATATATATGTCATTTAGGCATGGCCGGCCTCTGTGGCCGAGCGGTTCTAGGCGCTTCAGTCCGGAACCGCGCTGCTACTACGGTCGCAGGTTCGAATCCTGCCTTGGGCATGGATGTGTGTGATGTCCTTAGGTTAGTTAGGTATAAGTAGTTCTAAGTTCTAGGGGACTGATGACCTCAGATGTTAAGTCCCATAGTGCTCAGAACCATTTGAACTGACGCCGGACAGCGAAATGTGACTGCAGCCTGAAATGAAATAACCTCTCCGAAGCCGCAATGACGGACTGCAGATCGTCTCGTGCGTTGGTACAGCTTTAGCATACTCTCACAAATGTCTTTTTTTTCGGGGTTCCAAGGGTTCCGTTCCTCAATCGTTAAAAAAGGAACGCTTATAGGAGCACTTTGTTGCCCGTCTGTCTGTTAAGACCTCTTTTTCTAAGGGATAGGCAGAGGTACCAATTTGAAGTTTACGTCACAATCTAAGATGCTGATACTCGCTAACTTACCCATCAAAACCTATGTGGTATTTCCCGTTTTAAGAAGCAAGGTCTCACAATACCAATAAAGAAAAAATCTAAAAATCGTTAATTATATCACATAAAAATATTTTTTACCTTTAGTAATTTACACTCCTGGAAATGGAAAAAAGAACACATTGACACCGGTGTGTCAGACCCACCATACTTGCTCCGGACACTGCGAGAGGGCTGTACAAGCAATGATCACACGCACGGCACAGCGGACACACCAGGAACCGCGGTGTTGGCCGTCGAATGGCGCTAGCTGCGCAGCATTTGTGCACCGCCGCCGTCAGTGTCAGCCAGTTTGCCGTGGCATACGGAGCTCCATCGCAGTCTTTAACACTGGTAGCATGCCGCGACAGCGTGGACGTGAACCGTATGTACAGTTGACGGACTTTGAGCGAGGGCGTATAGTGGGCATGCGGGAGGCCGGGTGGACGTACCGCCGAATTGCTCAACACGTGGGGCGTGAGGTCTCCACAGTACATCGATGTTGTCGCCAGTGGTCGGCGGAAGGTGCACGTGCCCGTCGACCTGGGACCGGACCGCAGCGACGCACGGATGCACGCCAAGACCGTAGGATCCTACGCAGTGCCGTAGGGGACCGCACCGCCACTTCCCAGCAAATTAGGGACACTGTTGCTCCTGGGGTATCGGCGAGGACCATTCGCAACCGTCTCCATGAAGCTGGGCTACGGTCCCGCACACCGTTAGGCCGTCTTCCGCTCACGCCCCAACATCGTGCAGCCCGCCTCCAGTGGTGTCGCGACAGGCGTGAATGGAGGGACGAATGGAGACGTGTCGTCTTCAGCGATGAGAGTCGCTTCTGCCTTGGTGCCAATGATGGTCGTATGCGTGTTTGGCGCCGTGCAGGTGAGCGCCACAATCAGGACTGCATACGACCGAGGCACACAGGGCCAACACCCGGCATCATGGTGTGGGGAGCGATTTCCTACACTGGCCGTACACCACTGGTGATCGTCGAGGGGACACTGAATAGTGCACGGTACATCCAAACCGTCATCGAACCCATCGTTCTACCATTCCTAGACCGGCAAGGGAACTTGCTGTTACAACAGGACAATGCACGTCCGCATGTATCCCGTGCCACCCAACGTGCTCTAGAAGGTGTAAGTCAACTACCCTGGCCAGCAAGATCTCCGGATCTGTCCCCCATTGAGCATGTTTGTGACTGGATGAAGCGTCGTCTCACGCGGTCTGCACGTCCAACATGAACGCTGGTCCAACTGAGGCGCCAGGTGGAAATGGCATGGCAAGCCGTTCCACAGGACTACATCCAGCATCTCTACGATCGTCTCCATGGGAGAATAGCAGCCTGCATTGCTGCGAAAGGTGGATATACACTGTACTAGTGCCGACATTGTGCATGCTCTGTTGCCTGTGTCTATGTGTCTGTGGTTCTGTCAGTGTGATCATGTGATGTATCTGACCCCAGGAATGTGTCAATAAAGTTTCCCCTTCCTGGGACAATGAATTCACGGTGTTCTTATTTCAATTTCCAGGAGTGTATATTGCATTCGTAATCCGTCAAAAACCTCAGCAAGTACAGCAGAGATTTTGATCTGGTTTCCAGCAACACGTAGAGTGATTCACAAGGAAGGTTTGTGTAGATCATTTACAAACATTTCGTGCTAACTGGCTGAGATACGATGAAGTAAAGTCCCCTGTCGCTGTGAAAACCATGTCACTGCCATCTACCGGCGATAGGCGTATAAATATTCCCTGGCAGTCGATGCCTACGACACATACATCATCTGCAATGCTTCAGAGCAAAGTAATACTGGCAACTCATTCAGAATTGCACTTCTGTTGTTTTGTATGAAGTTCCGATATGCCATAAGATATCCGTTGAAGCATTCCACAGAACAATTCATTTGCGTAACGACACTAGACCTATGGCCGGCTGTACGTATTCTTCTATGGAAACTTCCGTCAAATCTTAGCAGTAACCCCAAGAGCGACGAGAGCAGACGAATTCAAAGCATCTGCAATTGCCAACTAGCATAGCATGTTAATGCAAGTCCAAAATTAATGAAATAAATGAAAAAATACTATAGTGAATGCGAAATTACACGAAAAATTTAAACTTAAAATTGAAACATTCTTGAAAGTCTCGCAATTCCTGGGACCGATATTCTGCCAGTATCGATATCTATAACGGGCAAAACTCGTCGAGATTCTCGATTCCGAGGATGGATGAACTGTCTACTATAGCCATCTCACAGGGCGCTATAGTAATCAACATCCCATAAAAACGCTTAGCGCGCGCTTTCTTTTTTTTTTTTCTCTAGAACTCGAGCATGATCCGCATTTGGCGGGCAATGCGCTAGCAATTGCGTTATCCGTGTACACCTCACCAACTGGCTAAAAGTGAACTCGTCATTGTTTCCTCCGATACCCTCCTGGTTCGGCAGAATTTCTCTTTGCGAATCAGTTTAGACAGAAACGGCAGAATGACTATTAGCTGTCGGGTCGCGAGGTACACTTACATTTCCATAGTGTCTAGTAGTTGAAACTTCCTGGAAGATTAAAACTGTGTGCCGGACCGAGACTCGAACTCGGGACCTTTGCCTTTCGCGGGCAAGTGCTCTACCAACTGAGCTACCCAAGCACGACTCACGCACCGTACTCACAGCTTTAATTCCGCCAGTACCTCGTTTCCTACCTTCCAAACAATGGTCTAGTAGTTACTTAACGTTTCTCAATAGTTTATTCACGGCCCACAAGGGTATTCACAACTGTTCGTAACAATTCTAATAAAATTTAGTGTCAATTTTTTTAACGTTTCTATTGTTCACTTATCGTTTGGTTTCTAAAACAAACTGAAAATGTCGTCTGGTGGAAAATAACGACTGAACACATTCCTGTTAATGTTGACATTCGAATAATTATATTCATCATCATTTTCAGCGCAATGCGTCCTTGTCTTGCTGTTGCCTTCCTTAATAAAGCACACTTTTGTGGCTGCTTTGACACTCAGTTCTTTCTTTGCTTAAGACTGGCTGTCATTAGCTTTTACGCGAAGACATCAGCGCTCTCTGCTCCTGAATCATTTCTACTGAGATTTAAAGTAAAAATCAAACACAAGACTCCCGGCTGTGTATTAGCGATATATATGCCGTAACAGCAGCCAAAGAGATTCCATTAGATATGGCACTGATTCAGAACTACAGAAGAAATTTGAGGGGATGCTCTGTTGCAGAGGAAGTAACGCAGGTTGGAATGAAGGTGCCTGCGCTTGGCGCGGCTGCGCAGGCAGCGCTGTCAAGGTTAGCACGGGCAGCCGCTGTAACGGAGCGTCATAATCACCGCCACAGCCTCCAAGTCTACGCCATCCCTCAACTTCCGTTCCCCCATCGACACAGCCGCTATACGCCATGATTTACGCCGACAGTTTCTTGGGCTACAATGGTACTACTACATTTATCCTCTACATTACTTTCACTCGTAGTCGTTTCCTATACACACGCTTCCTGTGGTCCTTCGCACATCCAGTATTTTCTGTGCCGTGCTTAACATTCATTAATTACCAATGGAAAATTGTACTGAAATGCAGGAGGACCCGCAGCGAATTGACGCATGGTGCAGGGAATGGCAATTGAATCTCAATGTAGACAAGTGTAATGTGCTGCGCATACATAGAAAGAAAGATCCAGCCGGCCGAGGTGGCCGAGCGGTTCTAGGCGCTTCAGTCTGGAACGACGCGACCGCTACGGTCGCAGGTTCGAATCCTGCCTCGGGCATGGGTGTGTGTGATGTCCTTAGATTAGTTAGGTTTAAGTAGTTCTAAGTTCTAGGGGACTGATGACCACAGATGTTAAGTCCCATAGTGCTCAGAGCCATTTGAACCATTTTTTGAAAGAAAGATCCCTTATCATTTAGCTACAATATAGCAAGTCAGCAACTGGAAGCAGTTAACTCCATAAATTATCTGGGAGTAGACATGCAGCGAGTAGACATGATTTAAAATGGAATGATCATATAAAGTTGATCGTCGGTAAAGCAGATGCCAGACTGAGATTCATTGGAAGAATCCTAAGGAAATGAAATCCGAAAACAAAGGAAGTAGGATACAGTACGCTTGTTCGCCCACTGCTTGAATAGTGCTCAGCAGTGTGGGATTCGTACCATATAGGGTTGATAGAAGAGATAGAGAAGATCCAACGGAGAGCAGCGCGCTTCGTTACAGGATCATTTAGTAATCGCGAAAGCGTTACAGAGATGATGGATAAACTACAGTGGAAGACTCTGCAGGAGAGACGCTCGGTAGCTCGGTACGGGTTTTTGTTGAAGTTTTGAGAACATACCTTCACCGAAGAGTCAAGTAGTTGGTTGGTTGGTTGGTTCGGGGAAGGAGACCAGACAGCGTGGTCATCGGTCTCATCGGATTAGGGAAAGATTGGAAAGAAGTCGGCCGTGCCCTTTCAGAGGAACCATCCCGGCATTTGCCTGCAGTGATTTAGGGAAATCACGGAAAACCTAAATCAGGATGGCCGGACGCGGGATTGAACCGTCGTCCTCCCGAATGCGAGTCCAGCGTCTAACCACTGCGCCACCCCGCTCGGTTGTCAAGTAGTATATTGCTCCCTCCTACGTATATCTCACGAAGAGACCATGAGGATAAAATCAGAGAGATTAGAGCCCACACAGAGGCATACCGACAATCCTCCTTTCCACGGACAATACGAGACTGGAATAGAAGGGAGAACCGATAGAGGTACGCCGGCCGCGGTGGTCGTGCGGTTCTAGGCGCTCCAGTCCGGAGCCGCGCTGCTGCTACGGTCGCAGGTTCGAATCCCGCCTCGGGCATGGATGTGTGTGATGTCCTTAGGTTAGTTAGGTCTAATTAGTTCTAAGTTCTAGGGGACTGATGACCACAGCAGTTGAGTCCCATAGTGCTCAGAGCCATTTTTGATAGAGGTACTCAAGGTACCCTCCGCCACACACCGTAAGGTGGCTTGCGGAGTATGAATGTAGATGCAGATGTAGAATTAGGTAATGGTGTACGGAAGAAAGCACCTAGCCTGCTGCAGTGTGTTTTACTTTAACTCGGTAGCTGGATTCGTTAGGTATTGGTTTACTACTAAAACGTAGCTCGATGATAATTTTCGTTTGGTCAGAGGTTATTTTTTCCATGTTCAACCTGACTTTTACCTCTCTAAGTGTGCTCGACCCCTATTCCGTCTAGGATTTTTTCTGTCACTTATGAATTCTTTCATCTATGGCTATGAGGTTTATATATGAAAAATGCCAAGAAGCACAGTGTTTCGGAATCCGCGTAAAGGGTAAGTCGATTCAGAGGTCGTAGGAAGGCAAGGACATACTACCTTCAATAGGACAATGCTCTATGGTGCCCAAATAAACCTTCGGGTTGATGACACTTTTACCTTAATTACCTCTGTGTGAAAATGTGAACTTGCTCATTGGTCCGGATTATACAGGGTGTTCCAGGAGGAATGGTTAATATTCAGTAATATGACAGTAACGATCATTCGTGTAGGAGGAAATTTTGGTAGTAAATATAGGCTCCAAAATGCATATCTTAAGACCTACGAACACTTTTTCATTTTCAGTAGTGTGAAACATATCAGTAGAAGAGATTGTTTCACAGTAGCGAAGATGATCAAGTACTGATAGCTCTTAAGGTATTTTAGTCCCAGGCTACTGAACTTTTGTCTTGGTTTGATCCTTATTGCCACATCTCAAAATATGGAAAGCAAAGAGTCTGTAGTACAAAAGATTTGTTTCATAATGTTGAATATAATGAAGTGCTCATAGCTCTTAAGGTATGCATTTTAGAGCCCATGTTCAGTAGATGTTTTTGTTCCGAATGATCTTTCCTGACATAACCCTGAATATTGACCATGCCTTCTGGGACCTCGTGTATACGTATAAACAGACGCAGCTGTGGCAATCGAGTGAGATGGACGCGCGTTGAAGCACTGGATATTTCCTTAGGAACGAACGAAGTTGAAATTGTTATAGCAGATTATGAATATCCATTGTTTCAATCTAATCTCGCCGCGAACTGAAAGCGTGTATCCTCTCATATCCTCCACCCTCTTCCTAAACACCCTTTTAACTAAAAGGAAGTAGTGCCGCGAATTTAAGTAATCTGCCGGTGAGATATTTAGCTCTATATGGAAATGCAGGTATCTGAAATTTGGTGCTCTATGCCAAACACGCTAATGCCATCCTACTAGCTAAAGTTTTCCACCTCATTAATCACTGTCAAACGTATGGTACGAATTTCTGGTTCTTTGGAAAGCATGGAATCCTTTCACCTGGCGGTTCTGTACCAACTGCGGACGACTAAAAGTTGGGGCAACGTGGTACTGTGCCCGTTAATGAGGTGACAGGTTCAAAGCCCGGAGTGGTTCATATCTTCAAGCTCCAAGAAGCCCATAGTCAGTTCTTCCCCATCCTAAATCCCTTTAAGCTCGAATTAGTGCTTCGTCTCTAACGGCCCATCCGCCGATGATACGGTAAAAATTAAATTCCAAGCGTGTGCCTGCGGACGAGAGCAGTGGTATTCGAAGTGAAATGCAATTAGTGCCCGCAGTTTTATTTTTCCCGTTATTCTCTGAAGTGCATGGCCGTAAAATCGCAGTGAATGTGGTATTTCTACTTATCCGCTTCTGCAAAAGTTCAGAAAGCCTCATGAAATAGTTTTCAGGTTTGTGTAATGTACAGGCTCGAGTTGTCGCTTCGGTATTGCTACCCAACACTTGTGAAATCAGGAAATAACTGGGACGATATAATCTTTTATTCTATTATTATATACCATGAGCAGCTACGTAAAATCCATCATCGGCAAGGAAGAACATTTGTTATCACAACAGTCGACTTGCAAGTCTGAATGGCGCAACCTAACACGTCGATACGGACCGGGAAAGCTATTTCGTGTGCACAGTCCCGTCTGTGTAATTAAAAAAAAAAAAAAAAAAAAAGCGAAAAGAAACCCTCGCTTCGTTATAAAGTATTTTCTGAGTGCTGTCTTATTAACTCTGCGGAAACTTCCGCTGCATGGCCATGAGGCTCTCCCAAATGACCTCGCACGCACGTAGCTCCTTCCTAACGACCCGTACCGTCAAACATCTCGCAGAATAGAAAGGTGTAGCTTTTGGAACTTTTCCCATCTTTTTGCATCTGGATATAATTTAGTTCTTTGTTGCCGTTAGTTACCAACTATTTGTCATTATACTGAGAAATCAACAAACCCACAGTATAGTACCTAAAAAATATGATAAATCTTTCTACTCTTTTTTAAATAATGATATTGTGCAGACAACCCACGATTGTTATTAAATGGAAGGATGCGCAGTTGTCAATCAGAAAAGTATTTCAACTCAGTGACTTTGAAATGAGAAAGTTTGTTGAAAAAATGTTTTATTGTGTCATACATCAATGTAGAAGCTCAAAGTCTTATAGTTACGCGTTAAAATTAAATGAAGCAGTGGTCCCGAGATAATGACTGACCCGAATAGCTGTGCGCATCTGACTACGTGAATTCCGGACTAGTATCTACCGAGTGAGTGGGCGCAGTGGATAGCACACTGCACTCACATTCGGGAGGCCGACTGTTCAAACCCGTCTCCGGTCATCCTGATTTAGCTTTTCCGCGATTTCCCTAAATCACTTCAGGCAATTGCCGGGATGGTTCCTTTGAAAGGGCACGGCCGATTTCCTTCCCCATCCTTTCCTAATCCGAGCTTGTGTTCCGTCTCTAATGACCTCGCTGTCGACGGGACGTTAAACACTATAATCTCCTCCCCTCCGGACTAGTACCCACGTTCCATACACGAACTGCAAACATTTCGAGAACGTTCTCAGACTTTCACACGGATAACACTAGATGCGAAACGATGGGGTACACAATTTCCGTCACAGGCGGCGAGGGTGAGGAAAGCTGGAGGAATGGGGAGGGGGAAGGCGGAGGAGAGGGGGGGGGGATGCAGGAAGCAGATTAACATGCCGATTCCGTGGAGACAGGGATAAAGGCCAGGAAAAAAGAAGGTGTGCGCCCCAAGTTAGAATCTAATCTTAAAGCGTTCTAAACCTACTATGTAGCTCCGAGGGAGCTGCACACTTGAATGTCACTGTCTGTGCCACCCGTAACAAGTAGAACGATCAGTGACGAATAGCTGCGACCAGGAAGAAAAGAGACAACCATGGATTAACCGTGTTTGTACACGCGCTGGCTAGGGTTCCACACGTCTACTCTAATGAAGAATGTGCGGATATGGTAAATGTTTACAGCTTCTGCTATGGTAGCACTCCTGCTCCAATCTAAGAATACCGTCGGCGCTTTACGACATGTCGAATTCACGATTGTACAGTGTTTACCAGAGATTTTAGCACATTTCGTGAAACACGTATTCTCCCAAGTTCCCATTTTTCATCTAAACGTGTAGTTCAACAAGCTGTGCAGGAACGGCAACACATCGTTGAAATGGCGCAGCGTAGACCTACCACCAGCACACGGCGACCTCCTGCACATATCGGCGTCTCGGAGAACTTGTACCCATTTACTATAAGAGTGTCCACAGTCTTTTCATTGGCGACAATGCCACACGACTTGAATTTTATTTTATTTATTTTTATTTTGTCACTAGTTAAATGAGAATCGTCATATGCTTCCATTAATACTATTCACTGATGAAGTGACGTTTACGCGCAATGGAGTCAAAAACAATCGTTAAATTCACACGCTACAGTGGAAATCAGTTTCTAAGTTCGTTTCTCGATCAACTTTTGGTGAAAATTCGTTTGTTGAACACCGCGAAGACGTCCCTTTGGCGAGGCGGATCGCAGTGTACTTCCGACGGAACCTCACCACTTACCCTAATCGTTGGATTGGTCGTGGCAGTACCATTAACTTGCCACAAGATCAGCAGACCTTACGCAATTAGACTTTTGTTTATGGGTTGGATGACGTCTAAGGCGTACAAACGAAAAGTGAATACGCGAGATGAAAGTCTTTGTCGCATTATGGACTCTTATGCCCTCATTAGGGAACATGCAGAGGCACTGACACAAGCAACTCAACATGTTCTCCCAAGAGAGCACAAATGTACTGAAGCTATCAGTGCGATCTTCGAACATTTATTGTGAACTGTGCAACAACTGTAAGTGACGTGTTCGATAGTTCTTAGAGGCGAATGTGTTAAAAATACGTATTTTTCAGTTGATAATGCGTAAAACGCATGTTGTGATTTTTACAAACTGTTGTACGTGTGCAAATCTGACAATGTACTGAACAATACAGGAAATAAATAACAACGTACATTATACAGTATGTGATCTATCTCGGAAATCATTCGCAATAGCGCATATGTCCATATGAAGTTATTTTGCATCAAATGATCGTTTCTGTCATATCCCTGGATATTGACCATTCCACGTGGGGCACCCCGTATAGTGAACAGTAACGGTCTTCTAACGCTCCCTCGTAGTACGACTACAGCTACTTCAACGTCTGACGAATTCCCTCCGGTAAAGCAACGTAACATTTTCTAAACTGCTTGGCAAAAAAAGTGAAATACCCAGAAGACATTGTCAAATGTCAGAGTATCTTCGTACAAGCACACAGCAACGGCCAGTATGTAAATGATGAGAGCTGAAATTTCTCTGTGAAAAGTAGAACGGCCACCGTAGAGCATTAGTGTTGTTCGTGTTTAGTTCTTTTACGAGGCTTCGTAGGGTACAACATCACATGCTGAGTGATCACTATGAAGGACATGGAGGTGGCGCGTAACCGTGTGAGACAGCGTTATCAACACCTGGAAAGAGTTTCGCCAGGTCGAATCGTACAATGTGTAGATTTATGAGGCATTCGGATGTGACAGTGGCCCGATGTCGGACTGCTTGGAAATGCAAGGGCAGACATACTCATCGTCAAGGTTCTGACCGACCATGTCTAACCGCCACAAGGTAGGATCGCAGTATTGTACACCAAGCACGTCGTAACTACTCCACATATGCGCCTGCTATCCGAGAACAAGTGGACTCCCTGGAGTAATATGTGTCAACACGCACCACTGGCCGGATACTAGTAGCAGCCGGACTATGGAACTATCGTTCCATGCGTAGGCTGCCGTTAACAAAACACAAACGGCTGTGTTTGGAGTGGTACTGGGAAGTGTGGGATGCTAATGGATGAAATCGTATTGTGTCCAACGGTGAACAGCGGTTGTGCACCACCCCAAACAAACATCGGCGGCGAGTATGGCGGCGAGCTGGGAGAGATCTAACTCTTCTAACATTTTGGTGAGACACAGTGTTATGGGAAGCCATCGAGTATAACTTTATGTCACGGACAGCAGTGACTGCGGAAGCTCTGATGGCACAACGGCAGGTCGCGCTCATCCTGCGTCCACATGTGTTACCTCTCATGCGACAGTATCGCGACGCCATTTTTCAACAGGGAAATGCTCGTCCACGTATGGCGGCAATACTCGTCCACGTATGGCACGTGTCTCTCGTGATGTTGAGGTACTACATCGGCCAGTAAGAACAGCCAGATCTGACCCCAATAGAACATGTACGGGACCAACTCTGTTCCAGTGCCAGTATACCAAGGACCAATTATAACAGCCATGGGCCAGCTTGCATCAGATGAGCATACAACGGCTTTGTACCACCCTACCTAGCACAATCATCCAGGCTTGAGGGGATGCGATGTCATACTGACAACTGGGCCCACATTACCATGTTATTCATTAATTTGTTTAGATTTTGTGATCACGAAATAAAATCACATAAACTCTCAATCCGTGAAGTTCCTTTTCGTTTCCTCCTCCACTTCCGGGTGCTTAACTACTTTTGTCAGGCAGTGGTTTTGAAGTGTCGTGTGATTTCTATGGGGCGGCGGCGGCGGCGGCGGTAAAGGAAAGGGCGAATTCCAGTGCCGACATTTAGCCTACTGAATAGTTACGTGACCCAACTGAAGTAAGGCGTTCTGAAAGTAAGTTGCACACGCACTTCCACTTTGCTGCTGGTGCTGGGGCCTGAGTATTGCAGCGGAGCAACGCGCCGTGACCTTTCTGCACTGGCCGCAACACACGCGTTGCACGCTCGTATGCCGCTTTCTGTGCGTGCGAAATTTCTCACGGCCCGTCGTCATCTCCATCTTTCCGGTTGCCGCTCTCACGATGGTGGCCGTCGCCGAGCAACACAGACTTCCTCCCCATTTTGAGAACGGTACTCATATCTACGTCGTTCTTAAACAGGTGAAAATCCCGTACCGTAGTTGGAACTAGTTCGTGATAAACTACAGCGTGTATGAGGCGATCTTCAACTATGGTGTTGTAAATAACGAAATTCACAGAGACTATTCTTTCATCAACAAGTGTTTTAAATGTGTCGTTTATGACTAATGGGCATTATGGTTTTTTTTTATAGGTAGTGATGTTGAAAGAATGAACATGGTATTCACATAATATGAGCGATGGACATTATAGTAATCCTGTATCAGAATGGAAATCGGTATATTTTCCTCTCAAACTTCTGAAGTCAAGTCTAATATCTAACTACATCATTACTCAACCGTCAAGGTTCCAAATTCTCAAGCTCTGTTCCGAGTACCTATTACTCGAATAATGTAGTTGTATTTGACGACGCTAAGTTTTTGAGAATTGCAGTGCAATATTGTCATAACATATTCCTTAACTGAAAATATTCAGATTGCTTAGCTACAACTCCGGAAGGAACTTTATGTCACAACTTGAAAATTTACTTCTTTTATTTATTATATATTTGAAAATCAAGACTGTACACAAATTACTGACAGGGCCCAGTATCTGCAGTCATGGTACAGTAAAATCACGACTCGGGCGAACATACCACCAGCTCTCATTGTTGTTTTACTTCCACTGATGGAAAAGTTTGCCAACACTTGAACCTATGGAGAGCCACCCGACTGGACCTAATTGCTGAACAGCATGATTATGGATACCATGCGCCAAGTTGTTCGAATCGTTAGTATTTCTAGATTCTACTCGTGTTTGCCAGAAAGCTGTATTGAAGATATCCCCGTACACAGCAGCTGAACAGGGCTTGTTAATGTCCAAATGCATAATCTCGCGGCGATACTGCGTAATAAAATCCTTTTAGTGTCGGATGCATCTTGAGCTTTCGGCCGACCACATCACGGTAATTTTCGAGCTCAAATCGCTGACTGTCAAGCAGAAATTTACTCTGTGGAGTAGCCACAGAAAGACCATGAGGCTTTTGCTACTACGCTAAGTGAATAAATCAGTTACGAAACACGGTCTAGAAAATGGACAACACATTTTATTCGCTAAATGCTTTATCGATAGGCGGACAAGCTGCTTTGGGATAACATCACAAAAGAAAATACAGAAATTAAGATAGATTATTATATCTGCCCCGATTGCCGCGTGTTCGAATCCATCGGGGGGATTGATGACGAGGGCCGGTTGGTGCGCCGGCCAGCGTGGATGTGGTTTTTAGGCGGTTTCCCGCATACGACTAGGTGAATATCGTATTGGTAGCCACATCTCGCTTCAATTACGTGATTAATAAACACACACACACACACACACACACACACTTACAAAACAATTAAAATCACGTTGTCAGATGTTACAAACGGTGTTACATCTGAAGTGTGCCCTGAGCTTAATGGTTGCAGAGGACTGACGGCACTCCCGTTCCCCGACTCAGAAAACCCGGGTTCGCCAATCCTGTACGCAGAAAAAGCTCTCTGAGGTGCTCGTCATTTATAACGACCCGAGAGGCACGTGTGGCTTCATCGAAAATACCGCGGATGCTGCGATGATTACCTCCCTGCTATATGCAGATTAACATGCCGACCCTGTGAAGATATGAGCTAAGGCCAAGGAAAAGATCATCCTAGACTATGATGGTGATATTCAGCCGAATCGGGCGTGGGTTCAGCAGTGAGAAGGTTATACACGGAAGCAGCCGTCGCTGAGGGCATATATTACGTTATACAGCGATGGACTGGACAACAGTGGCGTCGCTATATGTAACAGGGTCATAAGAAAGATGCCGTCAACCACACCACCAGTCTTTCTTGATACAATAATTTACCAACAGCCGTATGTACTGCAGACATTTATTTCATGAACTTCTTATATGCAACCAGTTTCAGCATTACCTTGGATCAGCAAAGACACTACCAGTCCGTCGTTACCAACCAATCAAGGTCGGGTAGTATTGTACCACAAGCGTGTGGAGTTCTAATCATTTAATTTAAAAACCTGCTAATGAAGATGTCTTCGGAGGAAACTACTAATACCTCGTGGTTATAACTAAACCGCAGCTACTAACAGAGGTCCAGTGTGGGCTGTAATTATCGTATGGCAGCAAAACTTGGTAGATAGCCTAGTCCGTTACTGCGGAACCGATTTACACAGGAAAAAAATAATTTCAATTTCGGCAACCAGGTGCAAATCTGGCGCTGTGAATGCAAAAAAGACGTACAGAATTGTTTCCATATGTAACGGATTAGGAACGGGACGTGAACAGAAAAGGTCAAACAAGTGAGAAAGGCAGAACGTTGATTTTATTATTAACCGTCGGTTGCACAATTTGTTCAATATTAGCACAGGAGATGTCGACGAGATGCTTTACAGTGCCAGATTTGTACCAGGTTGGCACAATTGGAACTAATTCTTTTCAGTGTAACGCATTAGCATATACCAGGTTTCGCTGCCATACGATAATTACCGCCCACAATGGACCTCTGTGAGTAGCTGCTCTTTAATCAGAACCACCCCGTGATTTCGCAAAGAAATCGTACTGGAAAGAGTTAATACCGTAAGATACCTAGAAGTAACAATCCAGAGAGATTTAAAGTGAAATGACCACATAGAAGAAACTGTAGGCAAAATACACCCCTGGAAATGGAAAAAAGAACACATTGACACCGGTGTGTCAGACCCACCATACTTGCTCCGGACACTGCGAGAGGGCTGTACAAGCAATGATCACACGCACGGCACAGCGGACACACCAGGAACCGCGGTGTTGGCCGTCGAATGGCGCTAGCTGCGCAGCATTTGTGCACCGCCGCCGTCAGTGTCAGCCAGTTTGCCGTGGCATACGGAGCTCCATCGCAGTCTTTAACACTGGTAGCATGCCGCGACAGCGTGGACGTGAACCGTATGTGCAGTTGACGGACTTTGAGCGAGGGCGTATAGTGGGCATGCGGGAGGCCGGGTGGACGTACCGCCGAATTGCTCAACACGTGGGGCGTGAGGTCTCCACAGTACATCGATGTTGTCGCCAGTGGTCGGCGGAAGGTGCACGTGCCCGTCGACCTGGGACCGGACCGCAGCGACGCACGGATGCACGCCAAGACCGTAGGATCCTACGCAGTGCCGTAGGGGCCGCACCGCCACTTCCCAGCAAATTAGGGACACTGTTGCTCCTGGGGTATCGGCGAGGACCATTCGCAACCGTCTCCATGAAGCTAGGCTACGGTCCCGCACACCGTTAGGCCGTCTTCCGCTCACGCCCCAACATCGTGCAGCCCGCCTCCAGTGGTGTCGCGACAGGCGTGAATGGAGGGACGAATGAAGACGTGTCGTCTTCAGCGATGAGAGTCGCTTCTGCCTTGGTGCCAATGATGGTCGTATGCGTGTTTGGCGCCGTGCAGGTGAGCGCCACAATCAGGACTGCATACGACCGAGGCACACAGGGCCAACACCCGGCATCATGGTGTGGGGAGCGATCTCCTACACTGGCCGTACACCACTGGTGATCGTCGAGGGGACACTGAATAGTGCACGGTACATCCAAACCGTCATCGAACCCATCGTTCTACCATTCCTAGACCGGCAAGGGAACTTGCTGTTCCAACAGGACAATGCACGTCCGCATGTATCCCGTGCCACCCAACGTGCTCTAGAAGGTGTAAGTCAACTACCCTGGCCAGCAAGATCTCCGGATCTGTCCCCCATTGAGCATGTTTGGGACTGGATGAAGCGTCGTCTCACGCGGTCTGCACGTCCAGCACGAACGCTGGTCCAACTGAGGCGCCAGGTGGAAATGGCATGGCAAGCCGTTCCACAGGACTACATCCAGCATCTCTACGATCGTCTCCATGGGAGAATAGCAGCCTGCATTGCTGCGAAAGGTGGATATATGCTGTACTAGTGCCGACATTGTGCATGCTCTGTTGCCTGTGTCTATGTGCCTGTGGTTCTGTCAGTGTGATCATGTGATGTATCTGACCCCAGGAATGTGTCAATAAAGTTTCCCCTTCCTGGGACAATGAATTCACGGTGTTCTTATTTCAATTTCCAGGAGTGTAGATGCCAGGCCGAGATACACTGGAAGAATCTTAAGGATATGTAATTCACCCACGAAAGAAATAGTTTTCAAAACTATTGATGAACGATTCTTGAGTATTGTTCATCAGTCTGGGACCCTTACAAGGTTGGATTAATATAAGAGAAAAGATACAACGAAGAGCAGCGCGTTTCGTCATAGAATCGTTTAGTCGGTGCGAGAGCGTTACGGAGATGCTCAACAAACTCCAATGGCAAACCTTACAAGAAAGGTGCTGTATATCACGGAGAGTTTGCTACTGAAATTCCGAGAGAGTACGTTTCAGGAAGAGTACGTCAGAATATTACTTCCTCCTACATACGTCTCGCTAAATTATGACAATCAGAGGAATTAGAGCCCATAAAGTAGTTTACCGACAATCATTCTTTCCACGCGCCATCTACGAATGGAACCGTGAATAGGGAGAAGGAAGATAGTGCTACCAGAAGTAACCACCACCATAGACCGTAACGTGGTTCGCGAGGTACACAGGGTGATCAGAAACAGTCTGAAAAGCTTGTAAGGGTGTTCCGTGGTAGGTTTACTGAGAAATAATTGTTAAATGAAAAATTTGGTACGTTACGCCGTTTCCGAGTTTCAGCATTGAAGTTAGCCAATTAGGTCGTTGTGTGCACAAATACAAGTGGCCCGCGAGAGACGGTGTCGTCAAATGCGCGAAAAACAGAGCGGTACAAAAATTGGACATGGAACGATAGAAAGGATCGGACACTAGCAAAGGCTGAGCAGTCTCGTGCGCTATCATATACGCTACGAGAATAACTGACACTAATTGTATCTGGCGGGATGCTTGAATTTTTGCCCCCAACGGCCTGATTGGCTAACTTCAATACTGGTTAACTCGGAAATGGCGCAACGTATCGAATTTTTTTTCTTAACAACCATTTCCCAGCACAACTTTACCTGCAACATCCTTACAAGATTTTCAGACTGTTTGTGACCAATGGTCAGAGTGTCTACAGCGACATCAAATGTATTGAAGAAGCTACAAGATGTGGAGTGGGCTATAGGACTGTATATGGAAGCAGAATACGTACTAGATGGCTTCTTGTAAGTCACCAGTATAGAGGAAGCGCCTCGTGTGTGCTCCAGCATATTTTACTGGGCCATAGAGGACAGACACGAGCTGCTGATCGGATTCCGATGTGGACGAAACTATGACACCACGACAGTACACACTCATACTTATTCCGCATTTTTTCGCTCTTACTACATTGCCAAGTTAACACTACAAACAAATCTAAACGGTGAAAATAGTAATCGTGTAATGTGTTGGTTTAAACATAATTGATGTTTGAATTTAGTTTAGTGTGCACACTGGATAATTCTGGCTTTCATATTGTGACATGGTGGCTGTTGGGATGACAGACTAGAAGTCCGTTATTCAATCGGTGCGTCTGTCAGTTAAGGGCAGTTTCACCTCTGCCAATACGTTGTGCACGTGAGAAAGAAAGAAGTTGCACTGTGGTTCACATTATATCTTGAACTACAGCTCTTGGTTGGGGTAGTGGGTTCTCAGTTCGGAGGGAGACAATGGCATATCAAGTCCATTACGGCCATTAATGTTTAGTACAGCACTCTAATGCTCAAGCCACCTTCGTGTGATGGAGGGGAGAGATGCGGTGAAAAAAAAAGGACTTTTTTTACCCTAGATCTGTACACGAAGAAAATTAGTCCCCGTCAAGTTGGGATAAGTTTTCTGAATATGGCACCGCATCATAATGTAAAAAAAAAAAAAAAAAAAAAAAAACCGTGCTGGTCTAGACCCAGAAAAAGGCCATTGTACACGTGACCGAGTCGTTGGTTTCTCCAGTATAGCTTTTTACATTATGACGCGGTACTGTGCTCAGAAATCTTCTATGTCAACTGACTCTGGCCGCGGGTGCCTATGCAGTTATATCCTCCGTCCTCTTACTGAGCCGAAGTTACAAAGCGTTGCTGCGACCATCAGGACTAAAGAGCTTAGCAGAACGAGGAAGTATAATTATACGCTTGGAATAAAAATTCTAATGACGGGTGCGGAGAAAAATTAGAGGGCATCAGCACAAGGTAAGGCTCAAGAACTCCGCAGAAATAAGATTCTGTAGCCATACCCAGTGCAGATGAAGCATAAACGCTTTCGCTTCGATGCTAGAAAGCGTTGAGAAGAGAAGTATCGCGATTTCTCCTCTTGGCCTACGAGTCGGCCGGCGAGGAATGCACTGCAAAAAGCTAGGCGGCTCCCAGGACAGCAAGCGCTGGGGTGCTTCTCCACTGGCTGCGGGCGATCGCGAACAGCTACCGTCACATTACATTCAATCTGGGAAGCAACTTCCGCTTGAAATAGCCAGTATCGCTTAGGCTGCAGTCTTATTACTTCTTAGCAACTTCAGTGTCCACGCCATTACAAATATCTATTCGTGCTCTTACTCTGTGCCAACACCGAGGATGGCAATGAAGAAAGGAAATATACGAGGTCCATTTCAAAAGTACTGACACTGCGCAAGCGCGACAATTACGGTAGCGAGATAAAGTTGAAATTCAAGTCAGTTCTGAGCGAGACTTTAGGTGTGACGGTCGTATGTGTGTTTGCTGGTTCGCGTGGTTGTGTCGTGAGTAATTCAGTCTTAAAATGGAAGCTGAAACTCAATCAGGTCGGATTACACGTAGTGATTAGTACCTTGAGAGAGGTGTGAGGGAATAGTATAGCGGGTCGTAGCACAGTTTCACGGTAGTCTGCTCGTTTCTATGAAGAACGGGTAAGCGCTGAGGACAACCCAAGAAGTGGAATACACTTGCTGTAGTTGGGATTCACAGTCATAAAAAACTTTTTGCAGGACATCATCTTAACGCCACTGTGTCTAGTAATGGGTTAACGAACATGTGCATTTACAGATTATGTTGTTTTACGATGTTTGAATACGTGTGCTAGCACTATGTAACAACGACACGAATATATTTAACAGACATACAAATGTGTCAGCTTACATTACGTTGACATGGCTTAAAGCCGTAATATCAGCACTTGATAATGGCCTAAGGCCGAAATTGCGATAGTGTGTAATAAAAACTTATAACAGTCAGTGGCGTAAAGATGATGTCCTTCAAGAAGTGGAAGGCCATCAACTGTAATACATTATGGCGGACGTCGTTTATCGAATAAAATTTTTCTCTGTTGTGCATTGCGAATCGAAGTACCGTCTGCTCTATCAAGATTCCAATTAAATCAGTTTCCATTGTCTTGAAAACAGTTCATTCAGTCTTAGATGACTGACACTTTAAAACCTTGTTCATACTTGATGTTAAGGTATAAAACATCTCTTACCATCTTCAAAGAATGTGGAACATTCCCTTGCGTACATACACGAACTCTCAAAACTGCGTGCACCTTAAAACTGTAATAGGATGCACCATTTCCAAACAAATTTTCCGGCCTGTGATCATTTTGTAACGAGTACGCTATTTCTGCTAAGACAGAGACTTTGGAACCATATTTTAAATTGTAAGGAATTACCAGGAACAGATGTGGTCTCTGACCGCAATTTATTGGTTATGAACTGTAGACTAAAACTGAAGAAACTGTAAAAAGATAGGAATTTAAGAGGATGGGACCTGAATAAACTGAAAGAACGAGATGTTGTAGAAAGTTTCAGAAGGAGCGTTACGGAACTATTGACAAGAACACGGGAAAGGAATACAGGCGAAGAAGAGTGGGTAACTTTGAGAGATGAAATAGTGAAGGCACCAGAGGATCAAGTAGGTAAGGAAATGAGGACTAGTAGAAATCCTTGTGTAACACAAGAGATATTGAATTTAACTGATGAAAGGAGAAAATACAAAAATCTAGTAAATGAAGCAAATGAAAGGAATACAAACGTTAAAAAATGAGATTGACAGGAAGTGCAAAATGGCAAAGCAGAAATAACTAGAGGACAAATGCAAGGATTTAGAAGCATATATCGCTAGAGGAAAGATAGATGCCGCCCATATGAAGGTTAAAGAGACCTTTGGAGAAAAGAGAAGCACCTGTAAGAATATCAAGAGCTCAGATAGAAAATCAGTCCTAAGCAAAGGGGGAAAGTAGAAAGGTGGAAGGACAATATAGAGGGTCTATGCAAGGGAGTTGTACTTGAGAGCAATGTTATGGAACTGGAAGAGAACGTAGATGAAGATGAGATGGGAGATCTGATAATGCGTGAATAATTTGACAGAGCACTGAAAGACTTAAGTCGAAACAAGACCCCCAGAGTAGACAACATTCCGTTAGAACTACTGAGAGTCTTGGGAGAGCCACCAGTGGCAAAACTCTTCCATCTGGTGAGCAAGATGTATGAGACAGGCGAAATACTCACAGACCTCAAGAAGAATATAATAATGCCAATTCCAAAGAAAGCAGGTGCTGACAGGTGTAAACATTACCGAACTATCAGTTTAATAATTCATTATTGCAAAATACTAGCACGAATTCTTTACAGAAGAATGGAAAAACCGATAGAAGCCGACCTCGGGGAAGATCTGTTTGGATTCCGGAGAAATGTACGAACACGCGAGGCTATACTCACCCTACGACTTATCTTAGAAGATAGGTTAAGGAAAGGCGAACCCACGTTTATAGCATTTGTGGACTTAAAGAAAGCTTTTGACAATGATGACTGGAATACTCTCTTTGAAATTCTGAGGGTAGCATAGGTAAGATACAGGGAGCGAAAGGTTATTTATAATTTGTACAGAAACCAGACGGCAGTTGTAAGAGTCGAAGGGCGTGAAAGGGAAGCAGTGGTTGAGAAGAGAGAGAGATAGGGCTGTAGCCTATCCCAGATGTTATTCAATCTGTATATTGAGCAAGCAGTAAAGGAAACAAAAGAAAAATTTGGAGTAGGAATTAAACTTCAGGGAGAAGAAATACAAAAGTTGAGGTTTGCCGATGACATTGAAATTCAGAGACAGCAAAAGACCTGGAAGAGCAGTTGAACGGAATGGACAGTGTCTTGAAAGAAGGATGTAACATGAACATCAGCAAAAGGAAAACGAAGGTAATGGAATGTAGTCCAATTAAATCAGGCGATGCTGAGGGAATTATATTAGGAAATGAGACACTGAAAGTACCAGATGAGTGTTGCTATTTGGGCAGCAAAATAAGTGATGATGGTCGAAGTAGAGAGGATGTAAAATGTAGACCAACAATGGCAAGAAAAGCGTTTCTGAGAAAGAGAAATTTGTTAACATCGAGTATAGATTTAAGTGTCAGGAAGTATTTTCTGAAATTATTTGTATGGAGTGTAGCCATGTGTGGAAGTGAAACATGGACGATAAACAGTTTGGACAAGAAGAGAATAGAAGCTTTTGAAATGCAGTGCTCCAGAAGAATGCTGAAGATTAGATGGGTAAATCACGTAACTAATGAGGAGGCACTGAATAGAACTGGGGAGAAAAGAAATTTGTGGCACAACCTGACTAAAAGAAGGGATCGGTTGGTAGGACACGTTTTGAGGCATCAAGGGATCACCAGTGTAGTACTAGAGGGAAGTGGGCGTCGGGAGGGGGGCGTAAAAATCGTAGAGGGAGACCAAAAGATGAATGCAGTAGGCAGATTCAGGAGGTGGTAGGTTGCAGTAGCTATTAGAAGATGAAGAAACTTGCACAGCATGATGGAGAGCTGCATAAAACCAGTCTTTGGACTGAAGGCCACAACAACAACATTAACATTCTTAGCCCTAATAATGCAGTACTAAATAATACTACTAACACTGTTGTCCTTGTCGTCGTGTGACTAGGGCCTCCCGTCGGGTAGACCGTTCGCCGGGTGCAAGTCTTTCGATTTGACGCCACTTCGGCGACTTGCGCGTCGATGGGGATGAAACGATGATGATTAGGACTACACAACACCCAGTCCCTGAGCCGAGAAAAACCCCGACCCAGCCGGGAGTCGAACCCGGACCCTTAGGATTGACAGTCTGTCGCGCTGACCACTCAAGTACCGGGGTCGGACACTACTAACACTATTAATGCAAACAAAATAACTTAATCATGATTATACAAAGCGGAAGTTATAATTACTTAGAAATAAACCGAGATGAAACTAACTAATTAACAAAAGACTGGAAGTAGTCTCCCATTCCATTTGAAACAATGTTAAATACTGAGGCCTTCCGCTTTGCGGCAACCTCAGCATGTCTCTAAGACTGACGGCACCGAATGATGAAAATTTATACACCTCCATTTACTAAAGATATAAGCAAACTATGCTATTTTTGTATTAATCTACTGGGACTAGCCCTTCTGCCACTGTGTGGCTTCAATAACACTTGAGCCATCACAACTTACATATAATCTTATTACTGTACTACATTACATTTAATATTGTATTATAAAAAACTCACAGGTTATTGTGGGACTAGACCATTTCTGGAGTCAATGGAGTTCCACGCAAAATTAAGCATACTGTCCTATAATTAGCTAGTAATGTGTTTCTGTTAAACAGAATTACAATTATGTATGCTGCTATTATGGAGGTGATTCTCACAATATATACAATACTTCACTGATCTTACAGAGCTTCTGCGATTTTTTTGTTACAAATGTATTCGCGCACGTATTCCTGGCCAATCACTTGCATGCCGTATCAAAACACTTATTCCCTAACGACCACCACTGCTAACAGCCACTTGCACCTATTCTGCCATGGTATCTACACCAAATCATCTATCTTCTTGTACGTTACAATGTCCAGTAACCTCAGAGTATTGGTATTCCTGCGTAATAACTTAATTTCACCCCGAAAGGGTTCACGTCTGCTAGCCCTATTGTTGGAGGTGACATCTGGAAAGCACATTTTCAGCAGATTCGAAGCTACTACACTAACAAAATTCTCATGGTCTCTTTGCTAAGCTGTATTCCAAATATTGGAGGTCCTGGTCGTGTCCTACCATAAGATACACCATACGACTGAAATCATTTCTAGTCTCTCTGATGTTCAGGAGGATAGTCCCGCATTTCCACTGACCTAGTCCCGCTGCAAGTCAAGAGTCCAGTTTCGGAAACCTGACTTGTTTATTCTAGAACCTCTACTACTTTATAACTTAGATAAATTATTTAGCCGTGACCAATAAGTCGCGGACAGACACATTACTGTGATGACAGCGGGGCATATTTCAAGAATGGCAATGAAAGCCTCTTCTGGTGTAGTACTGAAGGCTCCCTTCAACCATAGGGGGACTCTCAACTGTATGCGCCTTAGAGCTGATCTTCGTACCAAAAGGAGCTGGAGAGCCCTAGTAATTACTGCAAAGCCCACAATGGCAGTCAGAACTATTCTTTGGTATAGCTCCACAGTCTCTAAGATTAAGTTGTAAATAGCAGTGCTAACGCTGGCAGTTTTATACACTTTTTTTGATGTTGTTTTTCTTTCGTGCCTTCGTGCCTGTACACAGTGGTTCCAGAGATTGGGTTGTTATCTAGCTTGCGCGATGGATTTTGTTTTAGCGAGAGCTTACCGTTAAACTTTATTATATACAGTCTTTTCGTTTACGGATATTGTTAACTTGTTACCCATGTCCCATCACAGCGCCTTTGAGAGCACGTGGTTTGCATTTTCTTCAACCTTCCGTCTGGAGTACCCAGAGATCATCACTAAGATATTGTCAACACAATCTACAACTTCATCCGCTTCATCAGCCTCATCCAAGAGGTTCATCAGCTGCTCTACTGTCAGGTTCCAGAATATTTAACTATGTATGGGGCCCTGTTGGCAGCCATTGGTGATCTTTTTTCACTGTTCAGCGATGCATTCGACTGTGTGGCCCCTACAGTAGTCCATAAAATACCAAAGACGCTTTGGGACCCGGAGATCTCTAAGTCGACTGAACATTGAAGGTCAACCGATGAAGTATGCATAACTATTACGCGGTTGAGATTAAAGGATTAGTACGTCGAAGGAGTTTCCATTTTCTGAAGAGGCATTGAGCCATTACAGCACTCGCTGACCTCTCACCACAGATGTTGGTCAACAAACCATTCTAACAAACTGGCCCTATGGGAAGCTGCTCCCTAACAATCCGCTCCGCGAGTTCGATGAGAAAGTGTTCGGAGGAGAACAGAAACTCGCGGCGCGGCCTTCATCACTGAAAACTGTCACGCAAACCATGGGCCTTAATACGTCAGAGTGTGACTCAGCCAGAACAATACGGCAGGAAGCATAACACGATATTTAATGACTGCACACAGGCATTGTTTCACTTCTGGTACGCAGTCTTTACGAGTACTGTGTGGTGGTGGTGGTTGTGGTGGCGGCGGCGGCGGCGGCGGCATCATTCGGCGTTATACTTTCGGTGCAACTAACGGAGAACTCTGTTTACTCCTTTGCGAGGCGGCTGCATCTTCATAGAAGTGAAACATCAAGTTACAACTCTGCCACCAATAGTTTCCAAAAATGCACAACGCTAATTTGAAAACGAACACCTCCAACGTTGTAAGAAGTACAAGTTAGTCTAGTTATATTATGTGTGCCTTAGCAAGATGAGATTTTACTGAGTACAATTTTCATACTAAGCCTTTATCGCCACTTCCCATTTCAACTGATCCCTGGCTGGAACGGTGGACAAGTATGAAATTATAGGTCTTCCTGGAACGAAACAACTGTAACTGCGAACAGTTATCACTGTCTAAAGCCGTCCTCAGGACAAATGTTCCAAAAATCGTTAATAAAATCTAGTAGCTATCGACTGTACAATTACTTGTTTGTTACGTCCTTTTCCCTGTTCAGACGTTAGTGGTGTCAGAACACTCCGTGTGCTACGACCGCGAAGAATAGTTTTGGATTTTATGTCTACCCATCCCTAATCGTGTTCTTACGAAATTCAAGTCTTAGAGAAGACACTTGTAGCTTTGTTAACGCTTAATAGTCCATCGTTATCCACGTTATTAAAGAGAAAAATAAATAAGAAAAATTTTAAAAACTGGTGAAGCAGTTGGCCACTGCCTCCTTCAGGAGCAATCCTAATGTTTATATGGAATTATATAATCCAACCGAGGAGAACCAATCAGGCTGAATGGGGGAACTAGCACCAACCAACTGCCAAGATGGCTTACCCACGGCTCAAAACCTGCGTTCTTGTCCAACTGTGCTGGTACTCATTCTAATGACATCTATGTCGACAATGCAGACGCCAACCTACTATTCTTAGTGTGGGATTTTAATCTGGCTCTGTAAACCCCGACAGTAAAATACTGCTTAGGATGTTTCTCTCATGATTTGTAAATTCGCTGCATTGACTGAGCATCAACCTGAATCGCTCGTGTTTGTCTGCACCCACCACCTTTCCAGTTCATTAAACACCGAGCAAGGTGACACAGTCGTTACCACAGTGGACTCTCATTCGCGAGGACAACAGTTCAAACCCGCGTCCGGTCATCCAGATTTACGTTTTCCGCGATATCCCTAAATCGCTCCAGGTAAATGATGGGATGGTTTCTTTGGAAGGGCACCATCCGAGCTTGTGCTCCGTCTCTAATGATCTCGAGGTCGACGGGACGTTAAAAACAATATTCCTTTTATTTCATTACATTATACATATATCTGTTCCTATGACTCTTACAACATTGGTAATTTACGAATCCCCTGCCACCTCAAAGGCAAGTTTCCTCAAAGTACGAAGGGTGTTCAATAACTAATGCAACACTTTTTTTCTCGGCCAGTCTCGTTTGAAGAAATGCAGAATTTGCTGTGGGACATTGCGGGATATTCCCGCTTTAGCCCCTATCGTTTCACGAAGTCGCCATAGGTGGCGGCGCTGTACGGAGTCTTCTAAATGGCGTCAGTGACGGAGGTCCGTTCCAAGCAGATAGCTGTCATTGACTTTCTTTTGGAGAAAAACTAGAGCATAGCAGATATTCATAGGCTCTTATAGAATGTCTACGGACACTTGGTAGTGAACAAAAGCACGTTGGCGAGACGTCTGTCATCGTCGCAACAATGCCGCGCAACCCTGTCCTACTTCCCGAGTGCCGGCCGGTCGCACACAGCTGTGAGCTCCGCAATGCTGGAACGGACGGATGCTCTCATTCGAAGTGATCGTCGTCTCCATGAAAACGCAAGGCTTCACACAAGTCTGTACACCCTTGATAAGCTCACAAAATTTCATTGGACTGTTTTTCATCGTCCACCCTACAGTCCGGATCTCGCACCTCCATCTGTTTGGCCCAATGAAGAATGCAGTCCGCGGGAAGCAGCACTTGGATGAGGGGGGGGGGGGGGGGGTAGGGGGGGTTTATTGATGCATCAAGACGTTGGCTCCCACGGCGACCAATAGACAGATACCAAGCGGGCATACGGTATCACGAATAAAACCAACCTGCTTTGAGAAAAAAAATGTGTTGCATTACTTATTGAACGCCCCTCGTAATTCGCTGTTTGCTATCGCCTTCTGTTTGCAATATCTACAGTTATGAATATTTGACTGGACAGCTTGTGAATCTCTCTAAAAATTTTTCTTTATGAGTAACTCCTTGTTTTCGAGCTATTTTCCCCTGTTACATACCCTATCCTGGTTGTGGACAGTTGCAGAAGCTACTTTTCTGACTCCCCAGAAGTATGAAATAACTGTTACGTAAAATAAAATTAATTTCACCTTTATGTTGTATGGTTGTATGTTGTATGGTAACCGGGGACCTAGAAACGACGGAGAGGCTCCGTCCCCGCCGCAGCCGCAGTGGTCCACAACCCCACGACGACTACCGCAGTCCACTTCACCACTCCGCCTCCCCACACCGAACCCAGGGTTAGCGTGCGGTTCGGCCCCCGGTGGACTCCCACCCCAGGGAACGTCTCACACCAGACGAGTGTAACCCCTATGTTTGCGTGGTAGAGTAATGGTGGTGTACGCGTACATGGAGAACTTGTTTGCGCAGCAATCGGCGACATAGTGTAGCTGAGGTGGAACGAGGGGAACCAGCCTGCATTCGTCGAGGCAGATGGAAAACCGCCTAAAAACCATCCACAGATTGGCCAGCTCTCCGGACCTCGACACAAGTCCGCCGGGTGGATTCGTCCCCCGGGGCCCGGAGCTCCTTCCCGCTCCGGAAAGCCGTGCGTTAGACCGCTCCGCTAACCGGGCGGGCCCAATTTCACCTTTAAGTCAATTTTTAAATACATGGTTTTTAATTTTCTTTCATGTATAACTCTTAACCGCTTTATTCGCTCTCTAACACCAAACAAATGACTGTCTGTAATCGTGCATCCTAATGGAATTAAGAAAGCTTTGGAAACAAGTGAGTATCAGAGATGTATAAATATTTTTATTCTAGAAATAAAATCTGCCAATAAAAAATCTGAACAGGGGAATTAATCGAAAACGACGACAACGCGGGGACTTAGTGACATCATTTCACTACTGAAGATTAAATGTCAAATGTAAGAGTTCTGAATTCGATATGCAGTTGATAATGGTTTTGTCAACACTTTCTGTGACTGTCAGCTTTGGTAATAAATACTCTCTGAATGTGAAAAACCTGAAGTCGTATTTGAATTTCATAGCATACTGCAGATATTTCCATAATCGTCTGGGGATCTGCTTATTAGGCTAGAGCATCGTTTCTCAACCTGGAGTTCGCGACCCACATGGGGTCGCGGTGATATTAAGAGGGGGGGGGGGAGAGAATGATGGTGAAGTAACCTAAACAACAATAAAATAATTTTATGAGAAGAAATCATTTATTATAAACATTTTGCTTATAATAAGTACACATCTAAAGAAAATAAACTAATGTGATGGTTGCATTTGTTTATAATTTAAAAATTTCTCTATACGTGGCTCTACGTTAGAAACACACAAAAGCAAATTATTTTCGAGCGATAAAAGACAATCCCTTTATTTAGTTTTTAGCACAATCATAGACGAAAACTCCTTTTCAGTACTTCTGTGGCTAAATTTCCATATTCATTTCGACGAGGAAGCCAAAATGTATTGTAATCTTCAGATGTAAATTGCAGTAGTAGCGTTTTGTTGGCAGACAGTTCTGTGAGCTAGTCGTGAATGTCAACTGTTAACTTAGTCGCAGCCACAACGCTTTCACTAGACGGATTAAGTACCCATCTTTTCGAGAAATCAATTTTAACTTCCGACAAATACTCTGTTAACTGACATCTTTAGCTCACGCAAATGCATCTTCAAGCATCCAAACTGTGGTGTTTCATTCAAATTTTACTCAATATAATCCGAAGTGAGTAGAAACATTTCCAAATTTTTGCTTTGAAGGTGAGGAGTTCAGATATCAACCTTCTTAATGACAGCATGAACTTCGTCATTAATAAAGTATTTTTATCACAATTAGAATGGCGTGGCGTTTTTTTATCATGGAGAAATATTACTCATTCGTCTCGCAATTTCAATACCCGAGGTAATACCATTCCTCGCGATAACCAATCTAACTTCCGTGTGGACAAAGAACATTTTTACAGCTTCACGAACAATTGGATTGAGATTTTGTGACAATATAATACCTGTGAAGGATGGTTCAAATGGCTCTGAGCACTATGGGACTTAACACCTGAGGTCATCAGTCCCCTAGAACTTAGAACTACTTAAACCTAACTAACCTAAGGACATTACACACATCCATGTTCGAGGCAGGATTCGAACCTGCGACCGTAGTGGTCGCGCGGTTCCAGACTGTAGCACCTAGAACCGCTCGGCCACAACGGCCGGCTCTGTGAAGGAAGCAGTACGTCAATTCTGCCCATGGTATCTGTTGATTCATCAAGCGGAATACTGAGTAATTAACTTGAACTAATTTGCTGAATTATCTGATCGCGAACTTCGTCAGCTATGCGTCGATTCTCCTTGAGTCGTTATTCCTTTTTTTGGGGGGGGGGGGGGGGCGTGACGTATTCATTTTATTTATATTTACTATTGGAGGGGGGTGGAGTTAAAAAAGGTTGAGAATTGCTGGACTAGAGAAACGGTAGTTTGTAGCACGTCCAATACAGCCATTCCTACTAGAGCACTGGGATTTTCGAACACTGATAAATGATTCATTTTAATATTTCACCAGACAAAACAGTCAATGTCGAGTTCATCTACCACGTGTGAATATTTGCGCTCGCGCGCGCTTTTGTGTTTGTGTTTGTGTTTGTGTGTGTGTGAGAGAGAGAGAGAGAGAGAGAGAGGGAGGGAGGGAGAGAGAGATTTATTATTGCTGTATGTTAATTATGTTAGCACAAAGCTGTAAATTGCTTCCCCATTTTCCCTGTACGTTATCAGAAATAAAACTGCTCTTGGATATCATTTACTGAATGATACTAAATATGAAAATACATAAACGCCCTTTATTATTTCGTCTGGCATCTTATTAAACACTAAACGTTTATAACGTAACGCACCAGTGCAATGTGATACAGTGAACGAAAATCCAAAACAACGGCTAGTAACAAAGCAAAACTGGAATTGAGGTTGCAGTCACGGCTCCACTGGCAGCGGGAACGTCCGCTTGCTTGAGCAATTTCCGTTCTTACGCAAGCGTCACTACACTCACTGTTACAGCACTGCATTTCCCAGCAAACTAGCATCCCAGATGTCAAATGGTGTTTTCCTATTCTTCACGTAATGCTTTTGCGCACATTCCTAAGCTTCCTTCATTGAGCCTACGTTTTGAAACAACTCATTTGTCCGAAATAGTTCTAATTATTTCAGTTGTTGAGGATTCACACTACTGTTTGGCTGGCCAGTGTGGCCGAGCGGTTCTAGGTGCTTCAGTCTGGAACCGCGCGATCGCAACATTGCAGGTTCGAATCCTGCCTCGGGCATGGATGTGTGTGATGTCCTTGGGTTAGTTAGGTTTAAGTAGTTCTAAGTTCCAGGGGACTGAAGACCTCAGATGTTAAGTCCCATAGTGCTCAGAGCCATTTGACCCACACTACTGTTTGTAAAGACTGCAACATGCAGAAAGATTGGCCCGAAGTTCGAAGGGAGGAGTAAACACGGTTTCAGAGGAAACGGGTTTGTCAAAACGTGACATTTTGGTTAACATACTGTGTACCGCTACAACAGTCATGCCTGGGTGGAGCGATTGGGTAGAAGATGGTCATACAGTGACGAATAGCGTCTGAAGCACACAGTATGGCCAAGAAAAGGATAAGCGTTTGTGGCCCTTTCTCTGTCGATGGTTTGACGTCATCTAAGTGGATTCTGTTGGTGGCAGTCATGCTGTTGTGTCGCTTCCATTATCCACAAACTAAAATTTACTCTGACTGCAGCAGATGAGTGAACACCATGGTTGACATGCCGAGTGCCAAGGTTTGTGTTTTCCGACAACTGCCGTCTAACATGCTCTACAGTGAAGGTCAAGGACTGCCATAATGACTGCCAACTGGCGCCATTGCATACATACCACCTACATTGCTGCGTGAAGGGACTCTTGCACAGCACTGTCCATGCATTGAAGACATGCTATAAACCGCATGGAGCGAGATTCCCCACCAACGTCTCCAGTGTCTAGCCGGCCGCTGTGCCGAGCGGTTCTAGGCGCTTCAGTCCGGAACCGCGCTGCTGCTGCGGTCGCAGGTTCGAATCCTGCCTCAGGCATGGATGTGTGTGATGTCGTTAGGTTAGTTAGGTTTAAGTAGTTCTGAGTCTAGGGGACTGATGACCTCAGATGTTAAGTCCGGTAGTGCTTAGAGCCATTTGAACCTTTTTTTCCCTCTCCAGTGTCCATATATTTATGTTTAGAGCTTCCTCTGCAGCAGGGCTTCGTATCATTTTCAGTTCTGCTAGCGACATTATTTTGACCTATTAAACCCATTTGCATATTCCGATGTACCAGATATGGTGTGTAAAATTATTTTATCACATGATCCTCCTCGGAGTTGCAAATTTCTCATATTAGTAAAATAAATTGATGAGCCAAAACATTATGATAACTGCCCTTCACGAGACTGAGTGGCGAAGCTAGTTGTTTGTTTGTGTGCTGCTGACGTGAGCATCCACGGAAAGTGTTTGAAGGGCGGTTAACGCTGGAGTATAATAGGCGCAGGAGATCTACGCTTCATCACAAAACATGGAGGTCAGAGGCTTGGCCAACCTGTGAAGCTGGATAGGCGGCGATATATGGCAGAGCTGACGACAGCGTACAACGCTCGTGCGGCACTGAGTTTCGGAGCACATTGATCAGTGCACATTTTTGAACATGGGGCTCCATCCAACGACATAGTCAATTACGCTTTCAGTAGGCTCGGATCATCGAGATTGGACCGGTGGATCGACTGAAACTTGTCACCTGGTTGGATGAATCGTGTTTATTGTTACACCAGATCGATGTTCGTGCCCAGATACGCCGTCATACAGGCGTACGACTGCTTGGAACATGCATTGCACCACGCACGCTGGCTGCTTGGGTCACAGTATTATGGTATGGGTGACATCCACCTGTGCTTCCGTGGGACTTGCAGTAATCGAAGGCACTATGACAACCGTAGAATACAATAACATTGCTGAAGACCACCTGCATCGCATCTCCGACGGCGATGGCATCTCCCAGCTCTGACAAGGCAAAAGTGTTTATTAGGTCTACAACTTTGCTTCCGCCGTTTTGCAAATAGACGGCAGTAGCGGCAAGTGGGGTTCAGGTGGTTGGTCATAGGTGTAATACAATAAGCTTAGCCATCTGTAAACATAATGTCATAAAAATATTAGTCGATTTGTGATTGCATCATAAGGTTATTCTCGATTATGTACGTCAACTTACGTACCCATTTCTCGCCATTTGCGGAAAGTTTGAATTTTCTGCTTTAACATGAAGAAATCTGCAGCTGTGGCTCTTAAAATGCTGGGTAAGACCAATGGTGAAGGAACTATTAGTGGAAGAACGTGCAGAGAATGTTTTCACCGCCTTAAGAACGGTGATTCTGATGTCGAAGACTGGCATGGCGGTGGAAGACAGAACATTTTCGTAGCTACTGAAACAGATGAAGACAGTCACAGGACACCATTATCGAAAGCAATTGATGCGTTCGAGCCCAGCACTGAAACACAAACGGCCACAATACAGCGATAGACACGTAAAGGTAATTTTGCAACAGGTCAGTGCTCGACCCTATGTCACAAAACCCGTCAAAATATAAATAGAAACGTTGAAATGAGAAGTCCTATCCCTCCCGCCGTATTCTCCATATGTTGCTCTCTCTGACTACCACCTTTCTCGACCAGTGGCATACAGTCCGGCTGACCAGCACTTCTGATCACATGAACAAGTGCAAGATTGAATCAATTCATGCATCCCCACAAAAGACGCCCAGTTCTTCCGCCACAGGATTCGTATGCTATCTGAAAGATGGGAGAATGTAGTGGCCAGCGATGGGCATGAATCATTTTTTTTTTTTTTTTGTAGTTTTTCACAATAAAGCTCCTAACTTCGAGAAAAAAATGGTGGACGCGAAGTTGTAGACCTAGTACAATGGATTGAGGAGCGTGATAATGGACTCATGTTGACGTTTTGGCCACAAAATCCATCTGATCCGAACCAGATAGAAGTCATCTGGGAAGGTATAGGGTGCCAGCGCCGGTCCCACAAACCAGCGGCCAGTAGTTTTCCGGAATTTCGAGACCTGTGCGCAGACATCGGATGCCACGTACCACCGGAATCTAATCAAGGATTGTCGGATCCATGCCACGTAGAATCGCTGCTGTACTTCGTTCCAGTGTTGAACGTACACGCTATTAATCAGGTGGTCATAATGTTCTGACTCGTCGGTGGACGTTACGTAAAGAATGCCTTCAGCGGACTAACGAGCACCGAAATGTAGTACGTTAGAAATCGCTCCTATGGGCTCAAGAGTAACTTGTCCCAATACTTGCTAGCGGCAGCTCGTGTGTATTAAGAGACAGTGTGGGGTGTTAACACTGGAGAAACACGTATATACGGAGTGGAGAGTGGAATTAGTAGTCAAAACGAAATGATACCATGCAATCTTCATTGTTCATTGAGGGAAACGAATTTTACTTTGCATTAGCGCAAGAGGCTTTATTTTCCAAGAAACAATTTTCAGTAGGTATGTAAATAGTCTCTCTCGTACAGAAGAACTATGGCACAGCACAAATGTGTGAAATTTATTCACTTGGTTATCAAAGTTGGTATCATAACGCGCTGAAATGTGTCTAACGCTTAGCTTAGAAAGCTACTATCGTTCATCACGCGTTCCCCAAAAGCAACGTATGGATTAGCTTCAAAGGAGTCTCGTCCGAAACCCTACTATCCCAGTTTTGTTGCAGATAGCCTAAGACTACTAAGCACTTAAGCACTTCCTATTTACTGGTTTACAAAGTAAAACTATACGTAGAGTTGCTAAATTCGATTGAAATCCTTCAGTTAAATATTTTGAAACAAGAAATTCTTATTGCTCTAATATGCAAGTGGTTTGCATGCAATCTTCTTCAGCCCCTGAGGACTTTTGAATGAAAGTGAAGATGAAGCTTTGAGTCAGTCCGTGATGGGTGTTTAGGTAATGCAACTGGTAGCGTACTGCATGTGAAAACAGGTAAAGCGGTTTGAGTCTCACTGCTGCAGAAAGTTTTAACTTTCCACGTAATTCGCAAGCCTTATTTCACAAGATCCGTCTTTTTTCCTCCAAGAAAAAACTCTACATCTTGGTATGTCATTTAACATTTCAACATGTAAAAGTCTGGACGTACTTATGCCGGAATTTTATCCCCCACGTGTTTACTTCGACATTGAGGCAGTGAAGTTTGGCTTGCTCTATTGGTACAGAAATTCTACTGCTTATCGTTCGTACATAAGTAATTGTTTTAATTTGTGGCGATAGACGAGAGTCGTATTATAACGTTACGTTAAACATCCAACTTCCTTCTGACGTTAAAAGAACCGCTCATGTTTTTCGGTATGATACTCAGTGGATACGAGAGCCTCACTGTTACAGCGACGAGATGTAGGTAAAGGTTGTACTGTTGTGTAGGCAGGAGAGCTTACGGCATCATTTCCTACTGTATCACGTCCACAAGACGTAGTCTGTAGGTTAAGTAAGTTAACAATGCATTGCTCTAATGCTTTCAGACAGTCCGAAACAAGTGTCAATGCAAATACGGCGGATTCGCGAATGGATTAGTACAACAGCAGTAAATTGATGTGCCACAAAATAGTTGTACAAATAAATGATTTTATTTACAGACGCACGCAACCACACTTAACAGAACATTAGTTTTATGCAATGAGGCATATCAAAGTGCAACAAATGAAAGTTTGTCATTTCCAGTGCGGGTAGTTCTTGAGGTTCTGCTCAATTGTAGCCTGACAAACTATTCTGAACGAAGTACTCAATTGTTTGTGGACGACGAAAGAACAATGATGATGTAGTTACATAGCAACTGCGTCTTATCAGCGCCGTGACGGACCTGCGAGTTTACTAGGGTTGAAGTACTCCGACGCTAACAAAAATTACCGAGCTAGGTGGCGCAGTCGTTAGCACATTGGACTCGCATTCGGGAGGACGATGGCTCAAATCCGCGTCCGGCCATCCAGATTTAGGTTTTTTGTGATTTCACTAAATTGCTCCAGGCAAAGGCCGGGATGGTTACTTTGAAAGGGCACGGGCAATTTCCCTCCCCATCCTTGGCACAATCCCAAACTTCTGTTCCCGCTCTAATGACATCGTTGTCGACGAAACGTTAAACCAATAGTCCTTTTCTTTTTGTTGACAAAAACTGCACAACCACGTAGTACACATGTGAAAAATGAACATCATACCAAAGCTTAGGTACAAGTTGATACACAAATGGCTACGATTACAGAACTATAAGTAATCTCTGACGTGTACTGACGAGTCTCCATAACGCATTTTATGAGTGTGTCCACAAAGCGTCGACAGCGATTGCTGGAACACTGTGAAGAACAGACACATCTGGAAAGCAACTGTACCCGTCACTCTTCGGAGACGTCTTATATATTCCTCATCAGATGTGGCTGGACATTATGCTGCAGACGTATGGCAAGTGGAGTTGCTTGAAGAAATGTGTAGTACTCCAGGCTCTATAACCTCACTAACCTTCGTGATGTAGCATCCAGACTGCCTTAAATATGTGCTAGACGAACGGTCGTCGCTGACAGGACCATACTTGTTCCAGATTTTCAGCGCAGAGCTGAATGAAGCTGGACGATCCTTTACGGCCATGATGTCAGTTCGGAGGTCATTCCACGTTGTTAGAGCACTGCCTGGTCCAGTATGCACTGGTTGCTGCTTGCGAGCAACATCTATACACTAGTTCCACACACACCTGCCCGCCACGAGCCGTAATCATAAAGATTGCAATACGAAAAATCTATTTTTTCTGAGCTCGAGTACTCTGCCCGATTCGACCTCGCCCGTATGCTGGTACTATTTGACATTGTCGCGGCATACTAGCATCTGAATTTACGTTTTCATTTCGTCTGAAAGCGGTACATTGTAATACGTACTCGGTTCGAGGAATGCCAGTTCACAAGGACTTTTTTTTCTTCTTTGGATCTCGTAGTAAACGGATACGTTTGCGGGTCTGTGACAATAGGATTGGCAATAAGTGCCTCTCAAAAACACATGACACGATATTCGCAGTAAAACCCATTAAAATCTGTACTCGTGAATATGCAAGGACGTGAACCAGCAAATCTATTTAGGGAAAAAGACTAAGTGGGTTACCATAGTGTAAGCTATGAAGGTAAGGCGGCCATCAGTCCGAAGGTTGCACTGAATATCACACAGCTTCAGCGGCCACGGCCCCATTGAATGCTGATGCACCCTTTTTCTCCAACCGGACAGCTCACTCATCTAAGTGGAGAGGTGCATACAGCTTAACGTGAAATGTGAATTACCGTACATGTTGGCATATTTCGTGTAGGTATACGAGTCACTGACGTAGTTGTAAATTCGCCACTTCTGATAACTCATTCATACATCACGACTTGCTGTTCACCAGTTAAATATTACAATTCCAGTTTTGCTCTTAATACTTCGCAGATTGTTCATCCGCTGATTACATGTAAGTAGCGATTTTATAATTGTCCGAAAATTCATCCGCACACCAAGCTTCAGTTGGTAGCACAGGGTAAATACGACAGGACATTTTTTTATTTAAGCTTCGACAAGAAATTATACGAATTCTCCGCACCTGCCGTGACAGTACGGTCACCTACTCGAAAGCTCGCTATTTTAAAATTTTCTACTACTCGTTTGCATAGTGTACCTCATGTACGATGCGGATACTGTCTCCAGCGTTGCACGGGATGTAATACAGGGCTATTACAAATGATTGAAGCGATTTCATAAATTCACTGTAGCTCCATTCATTGACATATGGTCACGACACACTACAGTTCCGTAGAAAAACTCACAAAGTTTTGTTCTGCTGAAGCCGCACTTCAGGTTTCTGCCGCCAGAGCGCTCGAGAGCACAGTGAGACAAAATGGCGACAGGAGCCGAGAAAGCGTATGTCGTGCTTGAAATGCACTCACATCAGTCAGTCATAACAGTGCAACGACACTTCAGGACGAAGTTCAACAAAGATCCACCAACTGCTAACTCCATTCGGCGATGGTATGCGCAGTTTAAAGCTTCTGGATGCCTCTGTAAGGGGAAATCAACGGGTCGGCCTGCAGTGAGCGAAGAAACGGTTGAACGCGTGCGGACAAGTTTCACGCGTAGCCCGCGGAAGTCGACGAATAAAGCAAGCAGGGAGCTAAACGTACCACAGCCGACGGTTTCGAAAATCTTACGGAAAAGGCTAAAGCAGAAGCCTTACCGTTTACAATTGCTACAAGCCCTGACACTCGATGACAAAGTCAAACGCTTGAATTTTCGGCGCGGTTGCAACAGCTCATGGAAGAGGATGCGTTCAGTGTGAAACTTGTTTTCAGTGATGAAGTGATGGGGTTATGTGAAAGATTCAGTGTTTAAACCTCCTCTACCAAGAAACGTGCCAGAACTGTGAGCTCGCATCAACGATGCTTTCGAACTCATTGATGGGGACATGCTGCACCGAGTGTGGGAGGAACTTGATTATCGGCTTGATGTCTGCCGAATCACTAAACGGGCACATATCGAACATTTGTGAATGCCTACAAAAACTTTTTGAGTTTTTGTATGTGTGTGCAAAGCATTGTGAAAATATCTCAAATAATGAAGTTATTGTAGAGCTGTGAAATCGTTTCAATCATTTGTAATAACCCTGTAGATAGGCTCCTGTCACCAGATGGCACTCCGGCGCGTTGTTCGGACAGTCGTGTGACTAGGGCCTCCAATCGGGTAGACCGTTCGCCGGGTGCAAGTATTTCGATTTGACGCCACTTCGGCGACTTGCGCGTCGATGGGGATGAAATGATGATGATTAGGACAACACAACACCCAGCCCCTGAGCGGAGAAAATCTCCGACCCAGCCGGGACATTCTGTCGCGCTGACCACTCAGCTACCGGTGGCGGACGTTCGGACAGTGTGTCAGGAGATATATCGGTTTTAACCGAGATAAGCGAGACGAGTTAGGAAAGGCATGGAAAGGAAATGATGAAAAAACTGTTGCGCTGTTTAGCACTCTGATTTTTAAGTCATCAGCTTATGCTCACAGAGCTATGTAGAGATAGAGACTTAACGAAGCAACGGTAGTGCCCCTACTGTACGATTCAGATACTGTTCCTCGATGTCAGTACTGCAACCGGCTATTTGAAGTCTGTGCATGTGGAGAGAATGACCTTGAAATGATCCTTTTTCTGACGAAGCATGGCTTCAGTATCGGTGTTCAAAATGGTTCAAATGGCTCTGAGCACTATGGGACTTCACATCTGAGGTCATCAGTCCCCTAGAACTTAGAACTACTTAAACCTAACTAACCTAAGGATATCACACACATCCATGCCCGAGGCAGGATTCGAACCTGCGACCGTAGTGGTCGCGCGGTTCCAGACTGAAGCGCCTAGAACCGCTCGGCCACACCGGTCAGTATCGGTGTACGTGAACTCGCAGAGCAATAGAAGTTGAAATTCTGATAATTCACATCAATTAAATAAAGAGCCTCCGAGCGATTGGAAAACAGGATTACGGTGTGCAATTAGCGCAACACGAATTACTGAACCGATCTTTTGCTACCAAAAAACGCTGGTGCGTAAAACTTAAGGAGAAATGTAATTTTCGCATGATGTACCACTGTCAAGCAAAATATTTCGAAGAAACTGGGACCATACATAGAAAAAACTGCTACAGTGTAGTACAGAAGGTAAATGTAAGACATATGCAATGATATAAAGAGAAATGACACCTTTTTATAAGACAATAATTACACTGACGTCACGGCGATTTATGATGGCCCCTGGACATTACAAACCTCCCACGCTGCCCACAAGGTTGGTAAGGAGTTTTTGCGGTATGGCGTTCCATTCCTCCACCAGATCGGTTGACAACTGCTCGATAGTCGTTGATAGATGTGGACGTACCCCAAAGCATCCCACATGTGCTCGACGGGATTTAAGTCGGGGGAACGGGCAGTCCAGTCCATTCGCCGGATATTGTCTCGTTCCGAGCTCCTCCACTTGCGCTGTTGCATAAGGTTGCGCATTGTTATCAACAAAAATGGAATCACGGCTCTCCCAAAAGACACACGTGGGGAAAGAGTACATTGTGATGATAACTTTGACCGGTTAGTGTACCGTATTATAGTATTTAGAGGTCACTACGCCCACGCAACATTATGCCTCCCCACGTCATAATACCTGGACCATCGAAACGATCGTATTCGACAATGTTCCTCGGTTAACTATGAGTTCCACCTCCCGCCATATGAGGGTACGTCTAGCATTGTCAAATGGCTCTGAGCAATATGGGACTTAACATCTGAGGTCATCAGTCCCCTAGAATCTAGAACGACTTAAACCTAACTAAACTAAGAACATCACACACATCCATGCCCGAGGCAGGATTCCAACCTGCGACCGTAACAGTCGCGCGGTTCGGGACTGAAGCGCCTAGAACTGCTCGGCCACGACGGCCTGCTAGCATTGTCGAATATTATCGCTTATGTGGTCCAGATGTTATGGAGTGGAGAGGCATAATGTTGCATGGGCGTTGTGACCTCCATATCTTCGAACACGGCACACTCAACCGTCAAAGTTATTTCCACATTGTAATCTTTCCCTATGAGCGTCTTCTGAGTGGTGCGTTCGGCTGAGACTTCATTTTTATGGATGACAATGCGCTACAGCATCGAACAGCGCAAGTGGTGGAGCTCTTGGAACGAGGGGATATTCGGCGAATGGATTCGGGTGCTGCCAGTTCCCCTAACTTAAATCCGATCGAGCATATGTGGAATGCGTTGGGAGGCGTACTGCAGCACGTCCACATGTACCAGCGACCACCCAGGAGTTATAACCGCGCTATTAGAGGAACTAAACGCCTTACCACATAAACTCCTTACCAACCTTGCAGCCATCATGGGAGTACGTTGCAGAGCATGCACTGCCGCCGTGGTGATCACACACCCTATTAAGAACCATGTCCTGCCTTTTGTAATGTCAGGTGACCAGCACGAGTCGCGGTGACAGTACAATTACTGTCTTCGAATAAAAATGTCATTTTTGTTCATGTTATTGCGTATTTGTTTCAGTTGCCTTCTGTACAATACTGCAGCATTTCGTTCTGTGCAAGGTCCAAGTTTCATCGAGTTATTTTATATGGTAGTGACACACTAGGCGAAAGTTACTTTCGTCCTTCAGTTTTTCATACCAGTGTGCAACTGCTGAGCCGGCCGCAGTCCGGAACAGCGCGGCTGCTACAATCGCAGGTTCGAATCCTGCCTCGGGCATGGATGTGTGTGATGTCCTTAGGTTAGTTAGGTTTAAATAGTTCTAAGTTCTAGGGGACTGATGACCTCAGAAGTTAAGCCCCATAGTGCTCACAGCCATTTGCCCTTTTTTTTTTCAACTGCTGATAAGTTCCTTTCTCCCAGAACTAACAAATAACAGAAGTATCTACGGTTATCTCATGCACGGCAGTGGTAAGAACACACACACACACCACAAACGCATCTGTTACGAGGTACTTTTGCTGATCGGAACCAACGTCAAATGCTCTGTGTGTTCATGTACACCGATAAATGCAGCCATTCTTCATCAGCCAAAAGGTCAAATGTTCAAATGGCTCTAAGCAGTATGGGACTTAACATCTGAGGTCATCGGTCTCCTAGAACCTAGAACTACTTAAACCTAACCAACCTAAGGACATCACACACATCCATGCCCGAGGCAGGATTCGAACCTGCGACTGGAGCAGCCGCGCGGTTCCGGACTGAAGCGCCTAGAACCGCTCGGCCACAGCGGCCGGACAGAAGATCATCAGGATCATATTCTCCATAATGCATGTACTGCAACAACCTGTTGCAGTACTGACTTCACACGACAGCATTCGAGTTGGCTAGTCTATGCACTTTACAAGGTTTCCGTTTGCTTACGCTCAGCTCTATGAGAAAATGCTACTGACACACAACTCTGAAGTGCTAAACGGCGCAACAGTTTTCTAGAGCTTTTCCTAAATTGTCTACTTTATTCTCGGCTAAAACTGAATCACTATCAGCCACAATGTGCAATCATCGCAGCCTGCCCACGAAAAAAGAGAGCTTGCGTTGTATGCGGAACACATTACATATCTCTTGGCGAAAATACAGATGTTAAGAATCGACAGAAGACGTTTCATGTGTTATGTTTCAAATACGGTCCCTTGAAGAAATCTGTTTACAGGACGTTAATCACCAACATGTGACACCAGATTTCTTTTATCCGGTATTTTCTTGAGAGTAAGTTAAATTACTACAATTTTATTTTATATGTCCAGTTTACGAAAGTCGAATCTTCACAGCTACTGAGTGTGATTTTCTGGTGAATGTTTATCGGAACTTCAATGTTGGCGTAATCGACCACTAATATGCGTCGAAACTTTGACAGGCTTTTTAAAGTCCTCTATATATCAGGTGAATCATCACAGAGAATGCAAATATTTCGTAGAATAAGGTAAACTTCACCAAAATTGTTACGAAATGGAATTTACCCCTATACATTCTCCATCTGTACCTCATCGCTTCTGACACTACGTACAATACTGACATGGGCGGTCCAATTATGATCATCTGTGGCATGCTTCATGTTTTCATACTGACGTCTATAACTATTTCCCATTCACTTACAATATTATTGCAAGGTTTTTTGACCGCTTGTAATGGACCTAAAAAAAAAAAATACAAAATCAGGTTCTCAAGATTTCTAGTTGAAAACATACACCGAAACACCTCAAATTATGGGTTGCAGTGTTCCTGCAATTTATCCTCAGAATTACTTTTAAGGTCTACAACAAAAGTTATTAACACTTTATCCCAGACGGAGTTACTTATGTGTGTTGCAGGCAACACAGAATGACTATCAGCAACTATTGACTGTTCACGCAGAGAGCAAACCCAGTATTACTTTTCCACCTCTATGCGAGGCCGTTGTAGCTGGTTTGTTGTGAAGCGCTGAGTTGCAGTAAAAACATTTTCTGAGTGCTTCAGCTTAGAAAATACAACAAAACAACGTAAATTTCAAAGTATGATCACGTAAATCACACCTTCTTTTACATGTTCAAAATTACGAGATATAAAGAAGTTAAAAGCTGACAAACAGTTAAATTGAAAAATTTGGGAAGCGGAATAGAGTTCTCTTCGTACCTACTCTTACATGAATTCTGTCGTTACAAATTTAAGAACTGATCGTAACATACCTTAATTCCATTTCCCAACACCCTTCCCAATTCAACAAGATTCGCAAGCGTCGCTCTAGCCACTAAAAAACGATATGTGCATCGAAATGGCAGTGAAAATAAAAACAATCCACATTCACGATCACTCACACAGCCGACTGTTTGGTATTGAAAGGCAGTGTAGCACAGGTACCAGTGCACAGCAGAACGTGCAACAGGGCTCAGTCTTGTCCCACGAAATGTGAGCGTAGCCTTGCAGTCTCCACTGTGTTTGTCTGACAAGGCCATGCCAACCAGGGAAGAGGCAATCTAAACATTTTCTCTCCCAGAACGCTCGCGGAGTTATGCAGAGTGCCACCGTCACACCGGACTCTCGGCTCTAGTGACGTGGTTGCGAAGAAGAAGTATAACTTCTCCGTTTCAGATCCTATCATTTCAATTTCACTCGGGCGGAATAAGTCCGTACACTACATGCATTTTCAGATTTTGTTACGCGCTTTTATTCACATAAATCAGTGATGAAATATTACAGCACAAAAATGATTAACATTCAACCGGAAAAATAATAACGCGAAAATCGAATGCTCCTGTTAGTCTTGGAAGACTCCATGCACAGTGGAGACACAAGAAACTTTATCACAGTCAAAACGCGAAGCTCGAATGAAAACTGACTAATACATTTATTCCACTTCATATTCTCTCGAAGCTTCACCGTTTATTTGTCATCTAACTTATTGTATACAGAGCTCAATTAGACAAAGACGGGAAAGGAAGCTGCCGACATCTTTTTAAAAGAACCATCACGGTATTCCCTTGTATTTTAAGCTTAATTACGATGAGTCTATATCAGAATGACTAGTTCCACATCTCAAAAACGTGCGAAATTCTTCAAAACATGGTTCAAATGGCTCTGAGCACTATGGGACTTAACATCTGAGGTCATCAGTCCCCTAGAACTTGAGAACTACTTAAAACCTGACTAACCTAAGGACATCACACACATCCATGCCCGAGGCAGGATTCGAACCTGCCACCGTAGCGGTCGCGCGGTTCCAGACTGAAGCGCCTAGAACCGCTTGGCTACAACGGCCGGCATGCGAAGTTCTTCCTGATGGCAGTTTTAGCGGTGAATGTTTTGATTGTCACGTGACGTATGCAAGAACAAAGAAATCAACAACGAAATCTACAACTCCACCCTGACCAGGCAAGATGCCTACTAAATGGTTCAAATGGCTCTGAGCACTATGGGACTTAACATCTCAGGTCATCAGTCCCCTAGAACTTAGAACTACTTAAGCCTAACTAACCTAAGGACATCACACACATCCATGACCGAGGCACGATTCAAACCTGCTACCATAGCGGTCGCGCGGTTCCAGACTGAAGCGCCTAGAACCGCTCGGCCATAAGCGGCCGGCCAAGATCCCTACTCGTTTCGTTATTACTGCAAGGCTACCTTTCAAAACACTGTACTCGATTTTAAGAAAATACAACCGTATTTTTCTGAAAATGGGTGGACTAGCAGACTGTACGGTCAGTAAACCTGATATGATTCGAATTAGATCTATTTGAAATGTTATTTACACGATGGACGACAGAAAACCCGTCAACCCCCAACGACTCAGTTTTCCTCGCACAGGAAGACGAATGACGTAACGTGTTAGAAAATGTGAGAACACTGTAGCTCGAATCCAAAACACTCAAAAAAATGGTTCAAATGGCTCTGAGCACTATGGGACTTAACATCTATGGTCATCAGTCCCCTAGAACTTAGCACTACTTAAACCTAACTAACCTAAGGACAGCACACAACACCCTGCTATCACTAGGCAGAGAAAATTCCTGACCCCGCCGGGAATCGAACCCGGGAACCCGGGCGTGGGAAGCGAGAATGCTAGCGCACGACCACGAGATGCGGGCTAAAACACTCACTTTTGGTTCAAACAACCTAGGCAGATGGAAGCTGAGGACTGCCAGGACACGATCACAGGGCGGTAATTACGCGCGCGTGACTTTCTGCGCAAGCAATTGCGCAACACGGAAATTCAGCTTCCGTAAAATGGTTACAAGTTCTCTCCGTCCCAATCCTAGCCACTCGTTCCTCTCCAGGCAAAAATTCCATCTTCATAAAAAAAAGTGTGCTACGGACTGGGAAGCAGCACGCCAACTTGTAAGAGGTCTTCGGCCTGGCTGGCGCCAGTGGGTCGGGACTGTGAAGCAGATTGTCCATTAGTTCTCCGCCAGAGCTCCCAGTTCGGGAGAAAAGAGATGCGGTCGGCTGCTGCTTCTGCTACAGCTGAAAAAACACCAAAAAACTGAAACCACCACCACCACCACCACCACCACCACCACCACCACCACTTCTACTACTACCACCACCACACTTTCTGAATACGATCACAACTATAGTTACCATCATTTACAAGCACTGCAAGTAGTAAGGCAGTAGCTGAATAAGAACTTGATGTCAGCTGTAAGTGCCATTAAGCGAGGGTTGTTGTGAGGTATTGAAATATGAAGAGCCACAGACCACAGTCCCCATTAAAACACACACACACACACACACACACACACACACACACACACACATACACACAAAGAGTGAAGTAAAAAGACAGGCGCCTGAAGATTACAGTAATGGCAGGTATCTTTGTAAGCCGGAAGACAGTGCTCATCAGATGAGTGCTGAGAGAAGAGCGGCAAAAACAACGTAAGATGAGATGCGCTGCGCCAGAGGCGACGTCGAGGGAGCGTCGTGTGGCCACGGCACTAGCTACGGCACCGAGAATCCACGGCAGGAAGAGACCCCGTGAATTCTTCCAGTGCCATTGCTAGGGCGGCGGCCGTCGCACTGCGCCGTCTGCGTCCGCTGCACAGCCGGCGCCTGGCTCCGGCAGGGGCAGCGGAGAGCGGAGGGTGGGGGGTCGTGAGCCGCCGTGGAGGGGGGGAGGGGGAGGGCGGGGAGGGGGGCAACTACCAACAATGCTGGCGCAGGTCATTACACCCACACCGGCACTGCCACCGTCGCTGATTTCTAGAATGCAGATTCTCTCTCTCTCTCTCTCTCTCTCTCTCTCTCTCTCTCTCTCCCTCCTCATTCCCAGCTCCCTCCCTACAACACTTCCGGACGCTAACCTGCAATCACGTGCCCAAACAGTCATCAGCCTTTTAAAAACCAACGTTTCTCTTCATGCCTTGCTACCTAAAGCACAAATAATAATCTGCCGTACAATAAATTTCCAGGCGAGGCTTCCAAGTGTACATAGCAAGTCTTATACGTAAACTCCACGCTGAGAAATACACTGCATTCGTACTAGGCGACCACAGTCCTAAATGGTTCAAATGGCTCTGAGCACTATGGGACTTAACTTTTGGGGTCATCAGTCCCCTAGAACTTAGAACTACTTAAACCTAACTAACTTAAGGACATCACACACATCCATGCCCGAGGCAGGATTCGAACCTGCAACCGTAGCGGTCGCGCGGTTCCAGACTGTAGCGCCTAGAACCGCTCGCTCACAGTAGCCGGCTTATTTTCTTCCAGAAAGGTGTTCATTAGTCAGGAACACACATTTTCAGTAACTTGCTAGGAGCCATAGAAAGTGGAACTACTAATAAACTTCAGTTTAATAAAGGATTTACTGGTGGCTAAATCCTTCTATTCCACTGATTAATTTCTCACCAGAACCGACAGATCTGCATATGATACTAATATTATCAAATAATGTGAGTGTTGTGTACAATATGAGGCCGAGCGGTTCTAGGCGCTACAGTCTGGAACCACGCGACCGCTACGGTTGCAGGTTCGAATCCTGCCTCGGGCATGGATGTGTGTGATGTCCTTAGGTTAGTTAGGTTTAAGTACTTCTAAGTTCTAGGGGACTGATGACCTCAGAAATTAAGTCCCATAGTGCTCAGAGCCAATCTGACTTTTGTTCAAATTCAGTGCAGTAATGCAATCACTGCATATAAATGTTGTAAAATAAGTTTCCTATTTGTTGATGAACGGCTACAACAGCCTAAGAATTATCAATGCGCCTCCGTGTATTGAATATTTGTGTATTTTGTGACAAGTTTTTTTATTGCCTTTGAAATGAAAATATGTTAAAATTTTCGTGACTTATTCCACATCCATGTAGACCTTTCCACTTGCGCTCTGCACCAACATATACACTTTTCTTTGTAGATATTTATTGTGTATTTTTGTTTTCCGACACATTCTAGACAATATCCTCGCTGTGGATCTACTGGAACGACTAATAATCTAACCTATTCAGTGTTTTACTAGGCATGGTCATATTGCAAGTGGTATGCCCCGGCCTTTTTCCGACATTCCAACTGAGTGACCAACACGGAGACCTACAGGTTAGTGTGTGCTTAGAATCACGTTGCAAGTCGGCGTTTTTCACATTTAAAAGCTCGAAATACACAACGAACGATAAAGTGAATGCGCGATCACATATCATTACCGATGCTCAACATATCTTACCAAAGGGACAAAGAAAACCCAGGCAAAGAAGAGCCGGTGTTGTTACTGGTCTGTACTTCCGATTTACACACCAGCTGCAGTGCTTAGTAATAACGACTGATAGCTCGTTTACGTATCCCTCGGTCATGTATTTCATAATTATGATGGTCTGAGCCTCGTCGAAACCTCTCCAAGGTTTGTCTCTAGACACTAACAAAATCCGTCAGATTCTGTACCTTGAATATCGTCGTCGACACCAAAAACAAAACTATCTTCCCCGGAAGTTCAAATAATTGTAAGGAGTTGTACTGAACCTCCTTTCGTCTGAGCGCTGCAGGGACCTATCTTTTGCCTTGCGAATCTTTCCAGCCATTATAGATTCGATGGCTTGTGCCGAAAACTAAGAATAAATATTTTCCCGGATTTGTGGCCAACGCTCTAGGGCATTACCGCTAGCACGTTTTGTTATATTGCCAGACAAAAATTAGGACAATCTCTCTTGCATGTATTTTTCCGGTAGATGACTGTCTTCAGTGATTTCGCGACTAATCATTTTGGTCGCCATCTTTAATCGGAACCTCCGGCTTGTGGCTTTATACTGTAATAAACTTCATCTTAGTCTGCCTCTACACACCCTGTAAACCACCACTATCAAAATTCAGCTTCCTTATGGTGGGGCGTCAGGCAACTATTACACGTATTACACACTAGCACGATAAAACTGCTTATCACTGCCTTCATTTCAGTCAAAACGCGGAAACTTTGTTTACTATTAATATTAATTCTTTCTTCTGGAATGATGTGTGGGAAACAGGTTGGCTGACTATACTGCATAGCATCCATGATGGCATAAACGATTGTATTTTGAATTTGAGGTGATACCAAAATACTTTGAAGGGAGTTTACTTTTTGTTTTACAACGACAGAACTAATTTACGTGAGGTCCTCCACATGAGTACAGATTTGAAGATTGTCGATTCAGCTAAATAACTAGGTATTACAATTACGAAGAACTAAACCAGGAACCTTCACATAGAAAATATTGTCAGGAAGATGAACCAAGCAAGGACTGCGTTTTATTGGCAGAATACATAGAAGATGCAATAAATACGCCCACACCACGCCTGACGGTTCTGTTCTGGAATATTGCTGCGCGGTATGGGTTGTCATCAGATAGGACTGACGGTGGATATCGAAAAAGTTCAAAGAAATGCAGCTCGTTTTAAATTATCGCGAAATAGTACCGAGAGTGTCACGGAAGTGACAAGGGCATTGCGGTGGCCAACATTAAGGCAAAGGTGTTTCTAGTTGCGACGAGATCCTGTTACGAAATTTCAACCACCAACTCTCTCATCCAGATGTGGCTCTGAGCACTATGGTACTTAACATCTGAGGTCATTAGTCCCCTAGAACTTAGAACTAGTTAAACCTAACTAACCGAAGGACATCACACACACCCACGCCCGAGGCAGGATTCGAACCTGCGACCGTAGCAGTCACGCGGTTCCGGACTGAAGCGCCTAGAACCGCGCGGCTAGTGCGGCGGCCGGCATCCAGATGTGAAAATATTTTGTCGACTTCCACGCACATTGGGAGAAACGACCACTGTAATAAAATAAGAGAAATCAGAACTCGCACGGGAAGATTTAGGTGCTAACTTTTCCCATGTGCTATTAGAGAACAGAACTTTCGAGAAATAATTTGAAAGCCGTTCTCTGAACCCTCTGCCAAGCACTTAAGTGTGACTTGCAGAGTAGTGATGTAGATTCAAAGAAGAGAGTATTGGTGGTAGTGCAATGTCAATCTCGATAAAAGAGAAACAAAGTCTAAATACGCAAGGTATCCACATTTTCATGTACAGAGGTGTGGTACAGTAGAAATTTACCAATCTCGGTTCGTCATCACATGAAATCCGCGCTTTGTTCCACGGTAGATACACGAAAGCTATCAAAAAGGGGACAAGTAAAGGTGCGGTACGTACTAGTCGACCACAATAGTTCAAATGGCTCTGAGCACTATGGGACTCAACTTCTGAGGTCATTAGTCCCCTAGAAGTTAGAACTAGTTAAACCTAACTAACCTAAGGACATCACAAATATCCATGCCCGAGGCAGGATTCGAACCTGCGACCGTAGCGGTCTTGCGGTTCCAGACTGCAGCGCCTTTAACCGCACGGCCACTTCGGCCGGCTCGACCACAATGTTATTGCACTTGGTAGCGAGGGCGTTTTGGTCGGCTCGTGCGTTTACCTGTGTTCTTGAAGCCCGCCAGAATGTGCTCTGCTGCTCCGATTAGACACCTTGATCTCGAAGCTGTTCAGACTTCCACAGTGTATACGACAGTCGAAAAACGGATAAGGTTTTTGTTTGTTATAACGTCATCTACATCTACATGATTACTCTGCAATTCACTTTTAAGTGCTTGGCAGAGGGTTCATCGAACCACAATCATACTATCTCTCTACCATTCCACTCCCGAACAACGCGCTAGAAAAACGAACACCTAACCCTTTCTGTTCGAGCTCTGATTTATCTTATTTTATTTTGATGATCATTCCTACCTATGTAGGTTGGGCTCAACAAAATATTTTCGCATTCGGAAGAGAAAGTTGGTGACTGAAATTTCGCAAATAGATCTCGCCGCGACGAAAAACGTCTTTGCTTTAATGACTTCCATCCCAACTCGCGTATCATACCTGCCACACTCTCTCCCCTATTACGTGATAATACAAAACGAGCTGCCCTTTTTTGCAACCTTTCGATGTCCTCCGTCACCTGGTAAGGATCCCACACCGCGCAGCAATATGCTAACAGAGGACGAACGAGTGTAGTGTAAGCTGTCTCTTTAGTGGACTTGTTGCATCTTCTAAGTGTCCTGCCAATGGAACGCAACCTTTGGCTCGCCTTCCCCACAATATTATCTATGTGGTCTTCCAACTGAAGTTGTTCGTAATTTTAACACCCAGGTACTTAGTTGAATTGACAGCCTTGAGAATTTTTCTATTTATCGAGTAATCGAATTCCAACGGATTTCTTTTGGAACTCATGTGGATCACCTCACACTTTTCGTTATTTAGCGCGAACTGCCACCTGCCACACCATACAGCAATCTTTTCTAAATCGCTTTGCAACTGGTACTGGTCTTCGGATGACCTTACTAGACGGTAAATTACAGCATCATCTGTGAACAACCTAAGAGAACTGCTCAGATTATATAGATCAGGAACAGCAGAGGTCCCAGGACGGTTCCCTGGGGAACACCTGATATCACTTCAGTTTTACTCGATGATTTGCGTGTTTGCGATAACGGCTACGGGAGGCCAAGTGCAATAATATGACGGTTGGGTAGTATGTGAGAGGTGGCAGCGGCGTGTTTACCCGCTGTGAGAATGCAGCGGTCCGGCGCTTGGGCAAGACGGTGCCGGCCGCAGGCGTGACGGACGAGCGCGAGGGTTCGCTGGCCGAGGGAAGCACGCAGCGAGCAGCCAAGCACAGCCCAGTTTTTCCGTGACGGTGCGTCACAGTCTGCTGCCACTCCATGACTTCCTATCCGCCAATCTCAAACAATTTCCTCCAAAAACCTCGCGCCGCGCTACCTGCTCTCCGCGACGCATTCTTTTCTTCGTTTGTTCTGCGTCCTTTACGTTGCATCCACAGTGTTATGTCGAAATCGTCTGCCGTTAAAGTAACAAAGGAAACTACCGCTTTCATCTGAGCTTTAGGTTTCTTAATAAGTTTTCACCACGCCCCTCTACAACACGAATAATATTATCGTGCTACTTGTTTAGCGGATTGTAACCACTGAACGACTATCCATAGCAAAAGCCTTCTTTCATTGCAATGCCTTCGTATAATGAATAAGGTGTCCAGGGAGCACTTACCATGTTCTGGAAGATATCACTGGTCACTACAAACTAAGTCCATGAGTGGTTCATTCTGTATAAAACCCAGATTTAATATTTTGAGTGTCATTCAAATTACATACACTGAGGAAACAAAAGTCGTGGGATCATTCACCAACAGCAGTAACGTAAACTGGCATAATATGCACTATTGGGCAACGGAAAATCCACGATGGCTGCGAGAAGTGGAACATCAGCGACAGTGGCGGTTAATGTATGGTGCAGCATTATGGGAGGAAGGATAAAATGGCTCTGAGCACTATGGGACTCAACTGCTGTGGTCATAAGTCCCCTAGAACTTAGAACTAATTAAAACTAACTAACCTAAGGACATTACACACATCCATGCCCGAGGCAGGATTCGAACCTGCGACCGTAGCGGTCGTGCGGTTCCAGACTGTAGCGCCTTTAACCGCTCGACCACTCCGGCCGGCGGGAGGAAGGATAATTGGCCCCCATTTCATCGATGGCAGTCTAAATGGTGCAATGTATGCTGATTTCCTACGTAATGTTCTACCGATGTTACTACAAGATGTTTCACTGCATGACAGAATGGCGACGTACTTCCAACATGATGGATGTCCGGCACATAGCTCGCGTGCGGTTGAAGCGGTATTGAACAGCATATTTCATGACAGGTGGCTTGGTCGTGTGGCTTGGTCGTCGAAGCACCGTACCATGGCCCGCACGTTCACCGGATCTGACGTCCCCGGATTTCTTTCTGTGGGGAAAGTTGAAGGATATTTGCTATCGTGATCCACCGACAACGCCAGACAACATGCGTCAGCGCATTGTCAATGCATGTGAGAATATTACGGAAGGCGAACTACTCGCTGTTGAGAGGAGTGTCGTTAGACGTATTGCCAAATGCATTGAGGTTAACGGACATAATTTTGAGCATTTATTGCATTAATGTGGTATTTACAGGTAATCACGCTGTAACAGCATGCGCTCTCAGAAATGATAAGTCCACAATGGTACATGTCTCACATTGGAACAACGAAATAAAATGTTCAAACGTACTTACGTTCTGTATTTTAATTTAAAAAACCTACCCGTTACCAACTGTTCGTCTACAATCGTGAGCCATATGTTTGTGACTATTACAGCGCCATCTATCACAAAGCGAAAAAAGTGGTCCAACTAAAACATACATATTTCTTTACGTACTACACGCATACGTAATAAAAAATGGGGGTTGCTATTTCAAAAAAACGCAGTTGACATTCGTTTGACCTATGGCAGCGCCATCTAGCGCGCCAACCATAGCGCCATCTGGTTTCCCCCTTCAAGCTAGACAAGTTTCGTTCTTTGTAGTTTTTTCGTTTGACGCTTATTTCGTGAGATATTTGGCCCAGTCACTATCAATGGACCACCCTGTATACAGATGGCAGTAGTATTGTGTACACGAGGTATAAAAGGGCAGTGCATTGGCGGGGCTGTCATTTGTACTCCCGTGCTTCACGTGAAATGGTTTCCAACATCATTATCACTGTACGATGGGAATTAACAGACTTTGAACGCGGAATGGTAGTTGGAGCTAGACTCATGAGACAGTCCGTTTCGCAAATCGTTAGGGAATTCAATATTCCGAGATCTACAGTGTCAAGAGTGTGTCGAGAATACTAGGTTTCAGGCAGTACTCCTCACCACAGACAATGCAGTGGCCGACCGCCGTCACTTAACGACCGAGAGCAACGGCGTTTGCATAGAGTTATCAGCGCTATCAGATAAGCAGCACTGCGTGAAATAATCGCAGAAATCAGTGTGGTTCGTACGGCGGACGTATCCGTTAGGACAGTGCGGCGAAATTTGGCTCCAATTGGCAGCAGAAGGCCGTCGCGGGTGTCTTGCTAACAGCACATCATTTTTGGCGCCTCTCCTGGGCTCGTGACCATATCGGTTGGATCCTAGACGACTGGAAAACCGTGACCTGGTCAGATGAGTCCAGATTTCAGTTCGTAAGAGCTGATGGCAGAGTTCGAGTGTGGCGCAGATCCCACGTGGTCCCAAGTTGTCAACAACGCACTGTGCAAGCTGGTGGTGGAATGGACTGGGTCCTCTGATCCAACTGAATCGATCATTGACTGTAAATAGATATGATCGGCTTCTTGGAGACCATCTGCAGCCATTCACGGACTTCACGTTCCCAAATAATGATGGGAATTCTTATGTATGACAGTACGCCATGTCACCTGGCCACAATTATTCGTGATTGGTTTGAAGAACATTCTGGAAAATATGAGCGAATGATGTGGCCACCCAGATCGTCCGTCATGAATCCCATGGAATATTTATGGGACATAATCAAGAGGTCAGTTCCTACACAAAATCCTGCACCGCCCAAAATTTCTCAATTATGGACGGCTAAAAAGGCAGCGTCGGTCATTTTTTCCGCAGGGAACTTCCAACGACTTACTGAGTCCATGCCACGTCGAGTTGCTGCAGTACATCGGGCAAAAGGAGGTTCGACATATTAAGAGGCGTCCCATGACTTTTGTCACCCGCATTACACAACGAAAGTGAAGAAAGACTTAAAAACATTAAAAAGGACCCGTGCAATGGACTCAGAATATTCATCAGATATTCGCATCGAGGAGGTTACCAATGCCCTGAAGAAGGTTAAATCAGGCAAAGCTCCGGGTTTCGATGGTATCCACCCTGAGTTCCTCATACATGTCGGAGCCTACACAAAACAATGGCTGGCTAAGTTCTTTACGGACATTCTCCAAGTGGGTAACATTCCTCCCTCACTTAAACGAGCAAAGATCATCGCAGTTCTGAAACCTGGTAAACCAGGCGATAGACCAGAGAGTTACCGCCCCATTGCCCTTCTCAGTATGGTCTATAAATTACTAGAAAGACTGCTCAACAGAATAGGCCAGACTATACTCAAAAAAATCCCTATCGAACAAGTAGGATTCCGTCCATATCGCTGCTGTACAGATCAAGTCCTATCACTGACAATATATATAGAGGCGGGGTTCCAGAAGAAACATAAAGTAGCTGCAGCATTCGTAGACCTAACAGCAGCCTATGATACAGTTTGGAAACAGGGGCTCATGTACAAATTAATCTGTGCCGTCCCCTGCAAGAAGATAACCAACCTCATTAATGATATGTTGTCTAATAGAACCTTCCAAGTAATAATGGGGAATCAGAGAAGTAAACAGATGAAACTCAATAATGGACTCCCACAAGGCTCTGTCCTTGCGCCCCTTTTCAGCCTTTACATCGCTGACATGCCTGCAACCAGATCGCGCAAATTTGGTTATGCTGACGACTGGGCTCTAGCAACAGCCCACAGAAATATAGAAACTGGCGAAGATATCCTTACGAGTGACCTAGGGATTCTCAGCGAGTACTTTAGAAAATGAAGGCTACAACCTAGTGCTACAAAGACGGAAGTATCTGCCTTCCATTTGAACAACAAAATGGCCAACAGAGAACTACAAGTCTATCTAGACGGGAAATTACTAAATCACAACAAACACCCAAAGTACCTTGGGGTTACCCTAGATAGGACACTAACATTCAAAGAACACCTGACGAAAACTGCAGCGAAACTTAAAACACGCAACAACATATTGCAGAAGCTCTGTGGCACCACTTGGGGCTCCACAGCATCTACCTTAAGAACATCCGCACTTGGCTTGATGTATCCAGTGGCAGAATACTGTGCCCCAGTGTGGCTCAACAGCAAACACACACACACATGGTAGATAGCCAACTTAATGCAACAATGCGTATTATATCAGGCACAATCAAGCCAACTCCTACAGTGTGGCTGCCCGTTCTCAGTAACATAGCCCCTCCTAACCTGCGCCGTGAACACGCTCTGGTTAGAGAATTTCAAAAAATCATGACCAACCCTCAATTATAAATCCATGAAGATACTCACGACATCCAAGGAAATCGACTCCGGTCCAGGCATCCTCCACTAAAGACCGCACAGGCTCTGCACCAAACCAACTTTAAAATAAATGACCGATGGAAAGAGGAATGGGAGAGCAGAACCGCAGTAAACTGCCACAGTATGCCATGCATCTTTAGTAAACCAAAAGGATTTGATTGCCCTCGCAAAGTTTGGTCAACTCTTAATCGCATCAGAACCAACTGTGGGAGATGCGCAGACTCCTTACACAGATGGGGTAAACTTCCTTCGGCCGCTTGCGACTGTGGCGCTGAGAGACAGACAGTCAAACACATCGTGCAGGAATGCCCACTAAGGGCATACGAGGGTGACCCACAGGATTTCCTAATGGCGACCCAACAGGCAATCGACTATTTATTATCTAAGCTGGACGTCTGCTTGTGATTGCTCTTCTGTGAGTGTAAATTTACAATTGGCGGTGTCCTTATATACAAACTGTTATTTATTGCTCTGTTTATACATATGTCATTTTTTTAAATCGTGTTGTTTCTGTAATTTTTACTGTGATGTTATGAGCCACACGCTAAATAAAATAAATGTCACCGCACTGTACTACCATACTTTTTTTCAGCTTCAGGCTGTGTCTGTGTGGCTGACTGATTTGGATAGTTATCAAAACTCTGCAGTGAATTAATATTTAACAACACAGTGGACAAAATTCCACATATCTGTACAAGTTCGGAAGACATGCTACGGCTCCTTTGACAGTAATTCTACAGTTGCTCAATAGTACCATCGATGTTAGATGTGACATGCATATTCGTGGTGTGTTCGCTCTAGTTTTTGGCATATGGCCTGGAACTGCCAAGATACCAAGCGCTGATGTAGCATCCGAAAGAGGACGTCGAGGCAGTGTAGTTGAGGAGAAACGTTATGATGTGTCAATGTCAGACGGAAGCGTTTATGATAAAACGCTGGCAGAATTCATTGTGTGTGTGTGTGTGTGTGTGTGTGTGTGTGTGTGTGTGTGTGTGTGTGTGTGTGTCTTTGTGTGTGTTTTGTCGTCCACAATTTTGCCACTGGCTCCATGTCTAACGCACCCAGCGAAACTTTTATCTTTTGTAGCTACGTTCAGAGTGAGGAACTGTTGTGAGAACTCTTTGTCGTCTCTAAAAAACATCGATTTGTAGGTACTTCCATCTTTAATGTGTTGCTTGACAGGTGACTTGCTCTCAGGTCCAATTGCTTCAGGCGTTCCTGTACATTTAGATCTGGATCTACTCTCTAAGTCTCTGTATCGTGATTGGAAGATGGTCCCTCATACTCAGTACTACTTCTCCTTCTTTATTTCCTCCGCGGATGCCCAAACGCTCTTGTACATTTCCCAATAATTTTATCACACCGCCTCTGCGCTATTGATATCTAGAGGAAGAAAAGGCATTTAGATTTCTAGAAGTACAAGTTCTCCAAATTTCAAGAGCACGTCTTGATGTGCAATGGGACGTTGTTATTACACAGTATCAGACTGTAGTTGACTATCTCCGTAACCTTTGAGTACTCATCACATAAACCGATCACAAATTACGCAGCTACACTGTGAACCTTTTCAGTGATTTGCATTTGATATGGGCTTCAGAAACAAGAAGACGTGCAATATTAGAGGATGGACTGCACGAGCATCGTGAAGTCGTCTTACGTATAGGAGTTACAGCTCCCAAAACACCTCCAAAAGGAATCTGATGCTTGGCTTTCAGGCTGCGCTGCAACGGGGAAGCTGCATTTTATATAATTCCAAACGGATTTGCCGTGGAATTTAAATGTAGCACAAATGCTACAAATGTTATACAGGCACAATGACAGGTTTTTCACCTACCTTGTGTGCTTTACTTATCATTTTATTTTGCTTAACAAGCTACCGGGCTCCATATTAAACGCTTATTTTGCGCAGATCTCCTTGAATGACGAAACATTTAATACGACTGGTTCCCTTTATACAAACGGCAGTATCATCTACGACCAGTAGCAGTAAGTGCTGTTATAGTGAATAACAGTGCCGCTGCCGGCCGCGGTGGCCGTGCGCTTCTGGCGCTGCAGTCCGGAACCGCGGGACTACTACGGTCGCAGGTTCGAATCCTGCCTCGGGCATGGGTGTGTGTGATGTCCTTAGGTTAGTTAGGTTTAAGTAGTTCTAAGTTCTAGGGGACTTATGACCTAAGATGTTGAGTCCCATAGTGCTCAGAGCCATTTGAACCATTTTTGAACAGTGCCCCTATCGCACTCTGCTGAGGTACAACTGATGTTATGTGCCCTTCCCACGAGAGTGCGATCCCACAACTACAAACTGAGTTCTGCTGTAGAAAAATCGATCCGTAAATATGCTTGATCATATATGCAGCAATGTCGTACCTCGTTGAGCAACAAGTAGTACTAAATTACTGAACTGGGTTCCACCTGTTTCTGCAAAAACGACAGATGCTCCTTTCGTGTTGCTACAACCGCGCACAGAGTACGAATACAAACATTGTGTTGGAAATTAGTGCCTAAAATAGACCCCCGTTACTAAGAATGAAGAGCAGACCTCCGTCTTCACGGGCGAAGCATGTACATGACAAGAACAAAAAAATGGTTCAAATGGCTCTGAGCACTATGGGACTTAACATTTATGGTCATCAGTCCCCTAGAACTTAGAACTACTTAAACCTAACTAACCTAAGGACATCACACACATCCATGCCCGAGGCACGATTCGAACCTGCGACCGTAGCGGCCACACGGTTCCAGACTGAAGCGCCTAGAACCGCACGGCCGCTACAGCCGGCCGACAAGAACAACGAAACAGACTATGAGAAGATATCTAATCGGCTAATGAAGGTTTTAATAGTATCAAAGTAACTAGTAACATTAAGATTTAAATAAAACAACAACCCTCCTGTGATGACACAAATGTGCTGAAACATGTTTGGGCGAAGAAAAATAACGTAAGGAGAACGTGTGTTTCGCGGAAATACAACACCGAACCCGATCCGACAATATACACTCCTGGAAATGGAAAAAAGAACACATTGACACCGGTGTGTCAGACCCACCATACTTGCTCCGGACACTGCGAGAGGGCTGTACAAGCAATGATCACACGCACGGCACAGCGGACACACCAGGAACCGCGGTGTTGGCCGTCGAATGGCGCTAGCTGCGCAGCATTTGTGCACCGCCGCCGTCAGTGTCAGCCAGTTTGCCGTGGCATACGGAGCTCCATCGCAGTCTTTAACACTGGTAGCATGCCGCGACAGCGTGGACGTGAACCGTATGTGCAGTTGACGGACTTTGAGCGAGGGCGTATAGTGGGCATGCGGGAGGCCGGGTGGACGTACCGCCGAATTGCTCAACACGTGGGGCGTGAGGTCTCCACAGTACATCGATGTTGTCGCCAGTGGTCGGCGGAAGGTGCACGTGCCCGTCGACCTGGGACCGGACCGCAGCGACGCACGGATGCACGCCAAGACCGTAGGATCCTACGCAGTGCCGTAGGGGACCGCACCGCCACTTCCCAGCAAATTAGGGACACTGTTGCTCCTGGGGTATCGGCGAGGACCATTCGCAACCGTCTCCATGAAGCTGGGCTACGGTCCCGCTCACCGTTAGGCCGTCTTCCGCTCACGCCCCAACATCGTGCAGCCCGCCTCCAGTGGTGTCGCGACAGGCGTGAATGGAGGGACGAATGGAGACGTGTCGTCTTCAGCGATGAGAGTCGCTTCTGCCTTGGTGCCAATGATGGTCGTATGCGTGTTTGGCGCCGTGCAGGTGAGCGCCACAATCAGGACTGCATACGACCGAGGCACACAGGGCCAACACCCGGCATCATGGTGTGGGGAGCGATCTCCTACACTGGCCGTACATCACTGGTGATCGTCGAGGGGACACTGAATAGTGCACGGTACATCCAAACCGTCATCGAACCCATCGTTCTACCATTCCTAGACCGGCAAGGGAACTTGCTGTTCCAACAGGACAATGCACGTCCGCATGTATCCCGTGCCACCCAACGTGCTCTAGAAGGTGTAAGTCAACTACCCTGGCCAGCAAGATCTCCGGATCTGTCCCCCATTGAGCATGTTTGGGACTGGGTGAAGCGTCGTCTCACGCGGTCTGCACGTCCAGCACGAACGCTGGTCCAACTGAGGCGCCAGGTGGAAATGGCATGGCAAGCCGTTCCACAGGACTACATCCAGCATCTCTACGATCGTCTCATGGGAGAATAGCAGCCTGCATTGCTGCGAAAGGTGGATATACACTGTACTAGTGCCGACATTGTGCATGCTCTGTTGCCTGTGTCTATGTGCCTGTGGTTCTGTCAGTGTGATCATGTGATGTATCTGACCCCAGGAATGTGTCAATAAAGTTTCCCCTTCCTGGGACAATGAATTCACGATGTTCTTATTTCAATTTCCAGGAGTGTATTTTGCAAGCACTTGTGTTTCAGTGAGCATTAAAAACGAAAAGATGATTAATAGCGCTAAACTGTTCTCATAACCTTACCAAAGACAAGATTCACAGTACTGACCTGGCCGGGCCGGCCGGGGTGGCCGAGCAGTTCTAGGCGCTACAGTCTGGAACCGAGCCACCGCTACGGTCGCAGGTTCGAATCCTGCCTCGGGCATGGATGTGTCTGATGTCCCTAGGTTAGTTAGGTTTAAGTAGGTCTAAGTTCTAGGGGAATGATGACCTCAGAAGTTAAGTCCCATAGTGCTCAGAGACATTTGAACCATTTGATCTGGCCGGCCTTCCTTGTACCAGTCTAGATCTCCCTCCTATGTATATCTCGCGAAGAGACCATAAGGATAAAATCAGAGAGATTAGAGCCCACACAGAGGCATACCGAGAATTCTTCTTTCCACGAACAATACGAGACTGGAATAGAAGGGAGAACCGATAGAGGTACTCAAGGTACTTTCCGCCACACACCGTCAGGTGGCTTGCGGAGTATGGATGTAGATGAAGAATAGAAAGAGAGAGGGGGGTTTTCTCAAAATCGTTGTTTCTGATGCTGACTTCAACAGGAAAGCTAACTGGCCTAGAGGAAAGTCAATGTTTCAGAACATAATCGAGCGCGATGACGCAGTGGTAGACACTGCAACGCATTCAGGAGAAGCGGGGTTTAAAATCACCGCCCAGCAATCGGGATTTAATTTTTCTATGGTTTCGCTAAATCGATTACGACGAGTGTTGGAATGGTTCTTTTGTGAGGGACGCAGCCGGTTTCCTTCCTCATCCTTTTGCAATCCAAGGTCGTTCTCCGCCTGTAAAGACTTCGTTGTCGATAGAACGCTGAAACAATATTCAATGTGTTCGGAAAGACACCGTAAAATGAAGTAAAATGTCTTGTTCCGCATATCTGTATTTTTGACAAAATGAGAGACAAATAGGCGACCAAATGCTGGACGTCCACACCTCATCATAGAACGTGGCGATATGAAGCTTGCTCGCTCTGTAAAGCAGGATAGGTGGCGACTGTGACAGATCTAACGACAGAGTACAGGGATGGTGCAAGCTCATGTGTTACGGAGCACACTGTTCACCACACATTATTGACCATGTTGACCCAGCGATATGTTCCATTACGGTTGCAGCGGGAACTGTATCATAGAGATTGGAACAGTTTGCTGGAACGGTGTGTTCAAAGCGTTGGCAGAACACTGCTGCCATTAGCGCTGTGCTCTCCGCGACAACGAAGTACGCTCGGCCACCATGTTTGAAAGGAAGGCATCTCTACTGAGGATTTATTACCGACAGTTATTTTCTCGCCTAATGCCGCTTTGCCTTGATGCGTTTATACAGTGAAACTTTACATTACAGTGGCGATCTTTATCGAAAACGACACTGATGGTCACGATGACCAAAATTTTGACATCAGTCTTCGGTATATTCCGAATGATGACATTGAATGGTTTGAATAGACTATAAGCTTCAAGAAGAAGACAATCATTGCTCGTTCGTGTTGAAGTGAAAAAATATCCACATTTTTTATTCACATAAGAAACTTTACAAAATGTTCTAAAAGTTCCTTTCTTCAAAATCGGTATAAGAACATCGGAGATGTTTGTTCTCAGGAGATGATCGTGATGATCTTTTGCTGTGGTCTCCATCATACGAGGAAATACTTCATCTCCGTAGACCTCAACCTTCACACATTCCATAAACAACCCAAGGAGTTGGAATGTATGTAGGCAGGGATGGGGCAATCACGCTCAATCTACCAGAAAGGCTCGGACACCATGTTCGAAATGAATGCATTCGGCCTGCCCGGCTTCCTGTATGGTTCTATATCAAGCACGCCGCTAAGATGGCTTTACTTCTAGCCACTGTTGGCCGCAGTATTCTCCAGGAGCTATTCATCTCTTAAATACTCCCTCCCCCTGATGATGATGGGGCAAACAAAAGATAAAATCGAAAAAACAAACTCGAGTTTCGATATAATTGAGAAACTAAGTCCAAAGAGTGCGCATAGCGTTCCCATACTGCAGTAGACATGTTATTTTTCTTGCTCTCCAAAAGTGAGTCGTCGGGTTTATGAAGATGGACATTCTATAGAGTGCTTATTACCCTTCTGCTCCCATCATCATTATTACTGTTTAGAAATTCGCGGATGCATGCAGCAGAGAATAGCATTCACAGTCTATACACAACAGTGGATACTTAAGCGTTTTTAAATGACCCGAATGGTACTTTCATGAAGAAATTATAAAAATGAGAATGATTATCATCGATAAAAGTTTCCGTGCTGTTTATTATAAGTTCTTGGCTCACATGCTGTTCCGAAAGCTTACGTGTTACGAACAAACATGGGTAAATACACAAAAGAATTAAAGACATTAGCCTCCAGTAGACATTGATTTACATCAATAGGGTAAGATGAAAATTTGTGCCGGACCAAGATTCGGACCCTTGTCTCCTGATTACGAGGCAGACAGTGGTCACCACAACTGCACGGATTACTCTAGTACGCCTACCCTCAGACCCAAATTCTCAACTTTATACCACACACTATTGATGTAGTGCCCCTGCTCATTAGCCTAATTACTTGCGGAATCTCGCCAATTCCTGTAAGAGTTCGAGTTTGGAGTTTATCTACACTGAAGGAATCATTGGCTGTCGTCGTCTTAATTATAGCCTATATGTGGTTTCTGTTCTTCAGGACATGTTCGAAATAACTGATACTATATATACAAAAACAAGTAAATATTTCTTCGCGACTCTCTTTGCTACAAACCATCACATATCAAATGCTCCAGAAAATAGGAATAAAATATTTGGTGACACTGGAGTGCTAGCAGATATATTGTAATATCTAAATGTATTTAGCTCCCGTTAGTATTTGATAACACAATAATGTCATTATACAAGCTTCAAAGCAATCTATAGAAACCCCGAATCAGGGTTTACACATTACGCACTGTTGTTGCCTCTAGCTCAAACACTAAACTCTCACATTTGTAGTGTGATTGTTTGTCTTGAGACTACTCACTCCATAACCATGACCTCTCTTAATTCGGCCACGTTGTTCTGTCAGTTGTTCTGCGTTACGCAGCACCCCGTGTCTCTTTCAACGTATCGATCTGTTGTTACCCCACGCCACTTGATAGCATTCAGTTCTACGTCCTCTGTCCATTTTTCTGTATAAACCAATATCCAACGCTCTTTATGTCTGCCTATTCCATACATACAGTGGTTCTCAAACTGACTAACGCACCCAACAGATTTCTCTCAACTGTTCAAATGTGTGTGAAATCTTATGGGACTTAACTGCTAAGATCATCAGCAATGTTTTAATGTCATATTAATACGTACGGATAAAACGAATATGGCACTAGACTAATTTGGGAGCGTTCTAGCGAATGGGCACGTAATATTCCACTTTAAAAAGAATTTTGTTTGTAACTGGAAGGAAACCGACGTTTTGCGTTGACACTGGGCGTCGCATGAAAGACGCGATGACTAATATTTGTGTCGCAGGTTCGAATCCTGCTTCGGGCATGGATGTGTGTGATGTCCTTAGGTTAGTTAGGTTTAATTAGTTTTAAGTCCCATAGTGCTCAGAGCCATTTGAACCATTTTTTGAACTAATATTTGTGTTGGCTGACCCCGGCCAAACACTGCAAAAACGAAATTGCAAATATCTACCGAAGCATCAGAGAAAATCTGCCTGACGACTCTTAGGAGTCATACATACTCACTTCCAATGAAAAATGGTTTTTGATGTTACTGAGCAACAGTCATACAATAATTTTTAAATGAACACATCGCCATTTGACTGTACCGCTGTTTATTTAATTACAGCCCATGTTTCGGGCTTTTATGCAATTTTCAAAGTCAGTCACTTGTAAATGGCATAAAAAGCCGAAATCTGGGTCGCAGCTAAATAAACAACAATACAGTCAAATGGCGATGTTTGATTCAAGAACCAATGAAAACGGTTTCTGCAGTAGCATGCTTCAGCTGAGTTTCCACCTGATTTTTTTATAAGTGCTAACGTAATTCCATGTTCCCCAATCTCTTATCTTTCGCCAAAGATAGGCTACACTGCTTGGAAATGAACGATTATAAGCTTTTAGCTACATCAGCTGACAACTAAAGAAAGGAAACTATGTCTATCCCGTATTAAATTTCAAATTTGTGTGTGTGTGTGTGTGTGTGTGTGTGTGTGTGTGTGTGTGCGAGAGAGAGAGAGAAAGAGAGACAGGAGGTAGGGGGTGGGAAGGGGATTTTTAATTTATGCCACATTCTCGTGAGTTGAAAATGCTTCCGATGGTGTGCCTGTTTCATGACAATCATATGGCAAATCTCCTATTGTTCGTTGACAGTTTTGTTGCAATTTGTTGGAAATTGGCAGATAGGGGAATGGTGGAGAATCGTTATGTGGCTGTATTTTAGTTTCCAAACATGTATAATTTGGTCCACGAATTACAAATACGCTGGTTTCTGCTACTGAGTAAGTTTATTTTTACAAAAAGCAAATGGTAGGAGGTACTTCAGCTCCAATCTATGTGCTCAGTACGTTCGCTCGTCAGCTTGCTGGATCTGGGAAGTTTAGAATGGTACTTTTTTCCATCCTGGACTAGGTCGTAGCGTTAAGTAGACGGCTGGCAAACCCTAAACTAAATGCTCACTTAGTGAATAATTTTAGAATATAATTTCACGAATCTGCGTGCTTACTGAGTTTTATTGATGGTGAGAATGCAAATACCGCATGAAACAAGTTGCGAATGAGATTAAATACGCAATCCGATTCTCAAGAAGAATTACTGCTTTGGAAGAACGTTGGGTGGTAGTGAGACCAATAAATTACTATAAATCAGACGCCAAGTGCAGGTTTGACTAACCCATTTTATACTCAGTGTAAAGTAGTAATTCAACACCAACCAAGGGCAGTCATTTCGAAAAGCAGAGGAATGAGAGGATGGAAAACATAGAACGGAAATGAACTAAAAAAGAATGAGAGAGCGTGAGACTACGAGCCAACTTGCATAGCTGAGCTGGTGGGAACCAGCTACAGGAATGGGAAAATCCAAACAAAAGAATTCCACTGTTTCGCGGGAAAACGGTTGGTGAAATTTCGCAACAATAAAGTCGACGGCTGAGAGAGTGACGAGTGCGTGCGGCGTCTCACGCAGGAAGGAACACGCCCTGCGTAATGGTGCGTGCGTGCGTGGCATACGCAGCCAGCCTGCGGAAGCGACCTTATAGCGGCTCGCAGTTCCGCATGCCCCCCGCTGTCTTCTGGACACACACGTCTCCAAAAATTCGCGCTGCTCTTCCCACAAACGAACCATAAGCGAAACAAGCCACGATAATTCGACGACACGCGACTTTCGGTTAAAGTTAAATGCTCACGTTAAAATTGCATGCATGGGGCCACTTGTTTCAGCAGGAGTAATAGCTTTCGTGTGGAAATGTGTGTCGAAGCAGTGTGATAAGATTTTCATTACTGTTTCCTTAGTGGAAACTTATCATATTGATAAAAACTTATGAATGGACTTAATATCTAAATGCCATTCGCCGATGCTGAAACCTTAAGTTGGGTAGGTTTCATCTTTTAAGAAGGTACTGGGCACAAGCAATGCAGATCTATGCAAATTCGACAGCTTGCTGTCAATGAGATTACAAAGCGTTTAAATAGGGGTATCAATGACTGTTTTATGCTTGTATTCAACCAGGAAGGTTAGAGGTATCAACTACTATCCTGAAATTTTGTCACAAGGGCTTTAATGTGATATAATCACTTCATAGGTGCTCTAATGTCTTAGGAAGGAGATAAACTTAGTTCCATATAGCGTACTGAATGCCACATGTTCGTTTACGAAATGGCATGGTGGAATTTTCATCATACAAGCTTTTCAGAATGTACTACAAGGCTATAAGAATAGTCCTAGCACTCTTTCGCTGTTCTTGGCATTAGCTCCGCATTCTTCCCCCATATACACAATCTGACAAAGAAAGTGAATTACCTAGAGTGGGAGGGGGAAGCAAAATATAACTTCACGGATTGAGAGGGTGCGTGGTGCCTACATATAACTAGGCAGTATGAGCCCACTTATCAGTATGACGGTGCACCCCCCCCCCCCCCCCCCCCCTCTGGCTCGACGCATGCCTTCATTCGTTTGGGAAGTGTGTGAAAGCCGTTGTATCCTCTCCTGGGCCAGGATGGCCCACAACTGTGTAACTGGCCCTTGATATACTGGATACTGGCACTGGGAAGGAGTTGGACGTTCGATCTGGTCCCACACGTCCATCGGGTGCATATACGGGGATCCTGCTGCCACTTGAGTACCTCAACATCATGCAGACAGTTCATAGAGACACGTGCCATGTGTGGACGAATGGAGAATCGCCTTCGTGTCAGTGAATTGTTCTTCACACCAATCTTAAAAACGCAAGATCAACTTGAAGGTGCTGCAGGTGAACCAATGGATGCACATAGCGGGGCAGTAGGTTGCTATATCGTTCGCTGGTGAGACAAGACGGCAGACGTATCAAGGGCCCTACTTCATCCCATGTAAACATCCCCTACACGAAAATACCTCAGCCGCCAGCGTGAAGGGTACCCTGTTGGCAAGTAGGCTGCATCGGTTCTTGTGGTTTTGAATATACTAGTAGTCTGCCATGTCCCAACGTGTACCGACACCATCAGCCCAGGTGACCCTTTACGATGCTTTAAGCATCCGATGGCGGTGTTACTGCCCCTGATGACCTGTGGGCTCTGTGACGAGTGGTGAACAAGTGTGGGTCGATAGCTTCTGTACTCCATAATAAGGATTCGTAATACTATGAGTGTGCGCCGATTCTGACTGTCCAGCGCTAAATTAGCTATTGTCGCACTGTGAGCTTTTATCCGCTGTTACAATCCTCGTTAGTCGATGGCAAAACCTGTTAGTAACACGTTGCTGCCCATACCATTTGGCTCTGGCAGCGGTGGTTTTCTACTGATCGACACACAACTGACACTTGGCTCGTGAATAGCCCAGTGTCTGTACGACCTAACAGTAAGAGATGACCTGTCCTACGCGTATGGCTCCCACGATCTGGCAGCGATTAAATGCGCTAATAGCGGGCGTCTTGTCCATCTTGTGCAAGACTGTCACGCCGACGAACAGTAAAAGGTCTGACAGTCCCCAAGTTACGGGACACGTCGAACTAGTAAATTTATCTTGTTGACAGGATAGCGTTCGGTCCAACATAGCACCTATCTGTGACTGAACTTTTCTCTAGTGTAGTGATACATATGTTGAAACCCTATCCGTGTGTACAATCGAAGATGTTTTAGAAAACTATTCTCATCTATTCTTCAGTCTCAGTTGCTCATTTCTGAACACATGACATTTTTCGAGCTCTCTGGATCCTCTTCAGAGCTACGTGGTTGCGTCAACAACACCTCGCGTCTGTGTCAGAATCTCGTATCAGAGATCTGAAAATGATCCAGAGAGATCGAAACATGTCATGTATTCACAAAAGTGAAACTGAGACTGAAGAATAAATGAGAACTGTTTTAAACATCAATATAGTTGCCGCCGGCCGGGGTGGCCGAGCTGTTCTAGGCGCTACAGTCTGGAACCGCGCGACCGCTACGGTCGCAGGTTCGAATCCTGCCTCGGGCATGGATGTGTGTAATGTCCTTAGGTTAGCTAGGTTTAAGTAGTTCTAAGTTCTAGAGGACTGATGACCTCAGCAGTTAAGTCCCATAGTGCTCAGAGCCATTTGAACCAATATAGTTGCCAATCACTCGTGACGAGTATGTCGGCTATAGAGAAGAATGTTTTGTCACAGTGACACTTTAAATTGTATAGTGCTTACGAATTGATTACATTTATTCTTAAGGATTTGCGAGTGAAGCTTCCACTGCTAAGAAAACTGTATTTTTTAAGGTCTGAATGATTTTTAAAAAGGAATCAGAAACATAGCCGCGTTTGTGAAACCGAATGCTACTTCATGGTTTATGAGAGTATTTACACACAGTTACGACTGAGCTTGTCAAAGAATCTCCGATTTTCTTAAAGGATCGAACGGCTCAAATTATTGCAATTTCTGGCGAAATATCGCATTTCGCTGGTCTGACAGTCTTATTTTTCAAGCCTCTGCAGTTACTGTACATTTTTCTTTGGGAAAATAAAAAGCCATTTTAAATATACAAAATCTAGTCTCGTAGGAGAACTTGGAATTTCGAAAGACCGAAGAACAAAAGCTATGGACTTGTTTGCATATTAATTTATAAGTCTGTAACAAACATATAGTAAAACTCAATTCAGATGGACTTTAAATTTTCCGTTCGCATTTGTAGCCCACGTGTATCATAAGACACTTCTAACTAAGGCTATTAAATTTCTTGGCCATGTATCATGAAACGGACATCTCTTGATTGTAGTTCGTGTTTAAGGAAGCAAGAACTAAGTTACCTAACGTACAGCGCACTATTCATTAAGTGGAACTGTGTCATCAGATTACAACTTTCATTATGTATCTTAGTTTATTAGGGTTCCTCAACTACATCGACGATTACATTTTGATACCAGTAAGAACACTAACTATTTGTTAGTTATCTACACTCGGAGACTGATGAGTTTCTTCTCATCCCGAATAGTGTGATTCGTTCATGTCACTCAATAAATTACTACTAAGTTGCCCATGAATAACAGGGCAATGCTGGCTGCATTATTTTATGAAGAGCAAGAGCAACGTTGGTTACTGCCGAATTTTATCAAATCAAAGCAAATAAAATTTTCTATTTTCGATGACTCCGCCATCTAAATAAATCGACAGACGTTGGGATCAGTAACTGTGAACAAAAATTATACTAAAGAAATGGAATGTTTGTGGTGATGGCACAGCTGTTTCACGACTCAATCTCTGGTAGTGATCGTGTCATATTACCTAACCCCTCATTCGTTGTCCTTCGAGATGCCTTCCTCAGTTTCTTATATTACCTGCATCGCAAGCGACCTTCATCAATTACTATATGAAACAATGCAGGAGACAGTTCAAGAATCCTCTTTTTCAATAAGTTTTGGGGGAGAAAATTATTGTATTTTCCTGTTTTTCAGTTATTTCTAGGCCAAATCTGAGCAGATTATTTAACATTTCAACCCTAGGCGAAATAATTTCGTTTAAAAGTATTTTCTCAGCTATTCCTATGGAACCCGTTTCTCGATATTCTGTATCATCTATGTTATCCCATAACTTCGCTCGGGAAATCCGTCGTCAAAACTTACTTACTCTCTCACGGCCTACTGCTGTGATAATGCGCAACCACAGTAACTGTGTTAAATTTAGTAAGCATCACATGAAACTGCACTTCAGTATTCACAGACTGGATTGGAATCTGCGCCGGCCGGGGTGGCCGAGCGGTTCTAGGCGCTACAGTCTGGAACCGCGCGACCGCTACAGTCGCAGGTTCGAATCCTGCCTCGGGCATGGGTGTGTGTGACGTCCTTAGGTTAGTTAGGTTTAAGTAGTTCTAAGTTCTAGGGGACTGATGACCTCAGCAGTTAAATCCCATAGTGCTCAGAGCCATTTGAACAATTTTTTGGAATCTACCTTTTCTATTTACTTTGTACCCCTGCAGTTTGAGAGCATTCAGTTCTTCACAATGGCTTATTCCAAAGAACAAAAAGATATTAGTCAAACCTGCTTTATATGCACGAAACCACGGCTCCGTACTCGAAAACTGAACTACCTGTTCTAAACAAATAGAAAACAGAAGAATGAAAAATAAGTACAAATATAACGTCTCGTCGACATCAATGCAGTTAGGGAGTGAACAGTAGGCAAGTTCAGCAGAAAAAAGATTGGGAAAGGAATCTGCTGCAGCCTACTAGAGGCGTCCCCTCTCCGTATAGTCCTGATGTGAAGTAGGGAAGCTGTAGAGCATCTAAAGCAGAATGCCACGATGGGAATTTAACAGTGCCTCCCTCCTCCTACCCCACCTCCACTCAAACACACGCAATAATAATCTAGTTGAAACAAGAACGACTGGTCTGTTTCTGTTAATTTTACTGCGTATCTGTTGAAACATGGCACGTAAAAAAAAAAAAGAAAAACATTCTTTGCCACTTGCTTCACTATTTTTGCAACCTCACTTGTTTCACAATTTTTGCAACCTAGGTTTCGGGTTATTAGCGCACTGTCCACCATTACTGAGAAAGATATTGTTGTGTAAACGGTACAAACGTAAACAACAGCAAAATTACAGTCCTCAAAGAAATTAATTGCAAATACCAAACATACAAAAATACCGTTGCAATAAGGAGAATACTAACTCCAGTAACTGCCAACTTCATTTATAGTCGGACACCATTGGAAAAGAAATGAAATGGCCAATCAGTCACTTTTGACAGTATGAAGGAGTGGAGAGTAACTGAAGTCAGTCCAGTTCACTGCACTACAGGAAACATCCTGAACCGCTTCTAAAATGAACAAACGGACTTCAGAACTCCCCATTTCTTTATATTGCCAAAACTGTCCAATCTATTTTTTTTTGATTGCGCTTCCACTATAAATGCATCTGCCATTTATTGATGCCAGTGTTCTATGATTGTGAATGCTATTTATTGTACTTCGTATCAGCAAATGGTTCAAATGGCTCTGAGCACTATGGGACTCAACATCTTAGGTCATAAGTCCCCTAGAACTTAGAACTACTTAAACCTAACTAACCTAAGGACATCACACACACCCATGCCCGAGGCAGGATTCGAACCTGCGACCGTAGCAGTCCCGCGGTTCCGGACTGCAGCGCCAGAACCGCTAGACCACCGCGGCCGGCTCGTATCAGCAATTAATTTCTTTGTGGACTGTACCATTACGCATAACTTCTTTGTCAATAATGGTAGATAATGAATTAATTATCCGAAACATAGCTCACGAAAGTAAACAATCGACGCAAAAAGGGCAAAACGTATGTTTCCAAAATACGTCAGTTTTTGTGCTTAGACCTTCATACACTACCTGAGCAAAACAATGTAGTACCCAGAAGTGACGAATGACAAAACAGAACTTCATGGGTTGACAGCGTATGTGATGTTATATCACTGATTACAAAATCGTGTCAAATTTAGTAAGACGGTTCAATATAAGACTACTTATCAGTCTGGCGGTGCGCCCCTTTGGCCTGGACGCGTGCGCTAATTCGGCTGGAAAGAGTGCCATGAAGCCGGTGTGTTTTCTCTTCAGGCAAGCTGGCCTACAACTGTGTAACGTTGTATTCGCGACACACCAATCTGCCGCGACATGCCAGGTGTGTAGTGAGGCTGTTAACACCTCAACGCCGGGCGTCGCGAATTCGCATCATATCAATGCGACTCTAGTAAATGTAAGGTTAACTGTTTTCAGCACCAGAGACGCTACCAACGCTTCTGATGTTTGCTGCCATGTCCTGAGTGTTTCGGGTATTTCTAGAGCGATATCATTTTTGATTTTATTCTTCTATGAAGAAATTTATTCAGACATTGAGCGGCAAATATCTTCTAATCTTTCATAAATAAAATATCTAGAAGATAAATAAATTTATCGCAAAACCGTTTCTTGAAGTAGCTCAACTTGCAAGAAATCACCCGTCATTATACGTTATTATACGGATAATATAAAAAAGTGTAGTATTCACTATATGTGTTTGCTTTTTTTGCAACTAGGAAGAAAATATGTGTAGGGCTGTTACGAAAGTTTGAAAAGTACATTGATATGTCGCAAACGAAAAAGGTTGATACTGGCGTTGGGACGAAGTTGACGTCTGAGCTGGTCCCACACACATTCTACCGAGGACAGATCTGGGGATTAGCCGTCCGGTGTGGCCGTGTGGTTCTAGGTGCTTCAGTCTGGAACCAGTTGACTGCCACGATCGCAGGTTCGAATCTTGCCTCGGGCATGGATGTGTGTTATGTCCTTAGGTTAGTTAGGTTTAAGTAGTTCTAAGTTCTAGGGGACTGATGACCACAGATGTTAAGTCCCATACTGCTCAGAGCCATTTTTTTTTAGATCTGGGGATTAGCTGGCCACGGGAGTACCTAAGTTCACTCACATAGTTCATAGAAACGTGTGCTATGTGTGGACGACCGTTGTCCTATTGAAAAATGACATCACGATACTTTTGCATGAAAGGCAACACATCAGGACGCAGATTGTACGAGGGTTGGAACTTTAATAGTGGAAACTATTCATTTACAGCTCGCACAAAATAGATACGTGTTTCAAAGTTTTACTGACCTTCAAAGTAGTCTCCAGCATTGTGTATAATCCGTTGCCAGCGATGTGGAAGTCGTAGGATACTCTTAGCAGTACCAATTGTGTTGACAGTTCGAGTGGCGAGGTCTATTGCCCGACGAATTTGTAGCAGTTCTGAAGTGAATGCCGTGAAGTGTTTCCTTCAGTTTAGAAATCGAGTTGAACTCACGAGGGCTTAAGTCAGGGGAGTGCAGTTGGTGGTATAGCACTTAGCAGCCCCAATCGTCGAACAAATCAGAAACAGCTTGTACTGCACGTGCTTGAGCATTGTCCTGCAAAATGATGGTCATGTCCTGTAGAAAGTGTCATCATTTCTGTCTCTAAGCTGGTCGTAGGTTGTGTTCCAAAAATGAACAGCATAGAGACACAGGACCCCACCATCATTTTGCAGGACAATGCTCAAAAACGTACAGTGCAAGCTGTTACTGATTTGTTTGACTGATGGGGCTGCTAAGTGTTATACCACTTACTGCACTCCCCTGACTTAAGCCCTCGTGAGTTCAACTCAATTTATAAACTGAAGGAAACACTTCACGACATTCGCTTCAGAACTGCTACAAATTCGTCGTGCAATAGACCGCACCGCTCGAAATGTCAACACAATTTGCACTGCTAAGAGTATCCTACGACTTCCACATCGCTGGCAACGGGTTATACAAAATGCTGGCGACTACTTTGAAGGTCAATAAAACTTTGAAACACATATCTATTTTGTAGCCGGCCGCGGTGGTCTAGTGGTTCTAGGCGCGCAGTCCGGAACCGCGGGACTGCTACGGTCGCAGGTTCGAATCCTGCCTCGGGCATGGATGTGTGTGATGTCCTTAGGTTAGTTAGGTTTAAGTAGTTCTAAGTTCTAGGGGACTGATGACCACAGAAGTTAAGTCCCATAGTGCTCAGAGCCATTTGAACCATCTATTTTTTACGAGGTGTAAATAAATAGTTGCCACTATTTAAGTTCCAGCCCTCGTATGTGATGTACCGTTGTGCCGACAGGGCTCACTCAGTCTCTACCAGCCGTGACAGGAAGTCATACTCGATGGTCCCCCCCCCTCCTCCCCACAAACAATGACATAGCTGTTCCTGTCCAAAACATTGGAAGAATGGGACATCTCCCCAAGTCGCCACCAAACTCGCTGATGATGGTCATCCGCAGTAATACATAACCGCAGTTCATCGATGAATACAATGCGACACCATTCATCAGAAGTCCATGCTTCCCGGTCATGTCACTACTCCAAACGCTGCCGACTGCGGTGTTGACAGCAGCCTACTGATGGACCGGTAATTTCCTGGCCTAGCTGCTGTTGATCTCCGAAAAATGATGTGGAATTACACAGAAGGAGTCTACTACTTGTTCTCAGGTGGCAGACATAAATGTGGAGGGGTTACGATGTGTTAGCTGTATAGTACGGCGAACCTCCCTTGCGGTGGTCAGACGCCGTCAACCGGAACCTTGACGAGTATATCTGCCCTCACGTTCCCATGCCGTCCAACATCGGGCCACTGTCACAACCGAACTTTGCACAGATCTGCATACTGCACGATTCGAGCAGCTGGCCAAGTTGAGACACTCAATGAGGCCCCTTTCAAACTGTGTCAGTTGCTGATGACGCTGTCTCATATGAATACGCGGCACCGTCATGTCTTTTACAGCGATCACTCAATATATGACGCTGGTCCTTTACATAGCCTACCAAGCCTCGTAATAACACTAAACACGAACAACACTAATGCACTCTGGTGGACATTCTACTCGTCAGAAAGGTATTGCAACTCTATAATCATTAACATGCTCGGTGACGTCGTGTGCGAGGACGAAGATGTACTAACATGCGACCACGCCGTCTGTGTGCTTAACTTTTTTTGTCAGGCAATGCATATAAGAACACGTAATTGATTACTTGTGTGTGTTACTATGTTATACTACATTACGTATCTTAACCTGCAGAGGCAGAAAATTCGTTTTGACTCTCCGATCATACATTAATCCCATTTAGACCGGAATATTACAGAAAGAAATGGCAATGTTGACTTGGCGCTCACAGTTATATATACCGCAGCATCGATCTCACGTTACGCTTCATTAACATCAGAATTACCTTGAGAGTAACTTGGTGTCGTCGTTGGTGGTGGTGATAGTGGTTGTGGTTGTGTAGCAGTAGTAGTAGTAGTAGTTGTTGTTGTAGTAGTAATCTGAAAGAAAATCTGAAGATATGAACCTCTTATGTGTCTGTTTCTTTGTAACTCTGTAAAGGTCACAGTCTGAGTCGTTTAGTAATTGATGAAATTTAAACGGACATAAATCTGATCTCATACTGTAAAGTATCTTCGCTAAATGACTATGTATAGATTTTGCTGAAAACATCAACATGGTGATGTTTATCGAGGTAGGAGTAATACAGATTGTGAGCTTCTTGCCCCAACATTAGTACCAATGTGACGCGATGCAATGTGTTATTCACCGTGATTAGCATGTCCAAATGAAGGTGGCAAATAATTTAACATCGCCCACCATTAGGTAGTTTCAGAATTTTTTTCTGGTGCGATCCTTACCAAAATAATAAATTTAGAGAAACGTGTACACTGTAGACGATAGCCAGAAGCCATGCGGCAGTAAGAACGTAGCAACCAGTTTTCCTTGCACTAGTCCTCCATACCTTTGCACCTGGCCCTTCCACTAACACGACTCTTTGCGTCACAGCAATTATGTTAATTTACCATGATATAGAGGGTCAGGCGTCCTGAATATGTATCTTCTGCCTGCCGAAGTGGAATTTACATGTCCAGTCTTCTCGCCTCGTTGAAGAGCAGCTGTTCTATTTTTGTTCGTGTTGCGACTGGTATCTTACATCAGTCTCCATACCTTAATTCAGGTGTTGAAAGTATTAATTGCTAAAGTCGCATACACATGCTGTCAAAGAGCAAGGCTGTATGTGTTTAAAATATCTAATGCCCTGGACGATGGACCTAGCTACACAGGTTTGAGTGAAAATACTGGCTACTTGATCTTACATAAAGTACATAATGTGTAACAAAAAGAGCAAATAATAATGTTAAAGCATCATTGCATTATTGTGACTCCCGTAGTGAATGTCAGTTAAACCGTTATTACAACGAATCATTTAACTACGGTGATTACTTCGTGTCACGTCTAGACTCGATATCACGAGCTCAACCTGTTATCAGGCCACTAATGGAATAGCTGATCATTTACGCCGGCCGCTGTGGCCGAGGGGTTCTAGGCGCTTCCGTCTGGAACCGTGCGATCGCTACGGTCGCAGGTTCGAAACCTGCCTCGGGCATGGCTGTGTGTAATGTCCTTAGGTTAGTTAGGTTTAAGTAGTTCTAAGTTCTAGGGGGCTGATGACTACGGGATGTTAAGTCCCATAGTGCTAGGAGTCATTTTAACCATTTGATCATTTACATCAACAAAAAAAAAAGGTTCAAATGGCTCTGAGCACTATGGGACTTAACTTCTGTGGTCATCAGTCCCCTAGAACTAAGAACTACTTAAACCTAACTAACCTAAGGACATCACACACATCCATGCCCAAGGCAGGATTCGAACCTGCGACCGTAGCGGTCGCGCGGTTCCAGACTGTAGCGCCTAGAACCGCTCGGCCACTCTGTCCGGCCTTTGCATCAACATTCAATACGGAGCAGTAAAAACTGGACGTGAAAAACCGAAATTAACGTTTTGAACCTCAGTAAATGAACTGTACTGCGGTGAAGTATTGGACAAGACTTTTAGCGAATACGACTTCAAAGTCTGCAATTTGCATGAAAATGATATGAGACGAAGCAGTCATTTGGATGCACTTTAGTAACTTTCAGATGTCTTGACCACACCTTTTATTATTCTCAAAATTGCATTACCCCTTTCGACATTCCGTCATTTTCATAGGATGATGGAGGGTGGTATGTCGAAACGCATGAGGCGATTTTGGAAATAAAAAGTGTGATGAAGACATCTGAAAGGTGTTAAAGTGCTACTTCAACACACTTGTGGTACAGCATGAATGTCAATTTTATAACAAAAAAAAAAAAATACTTTCCAAAGGAAAAGGCACATTATGTGCCAGAAGCCATTCTGTACGAGTTTTTTAAAATATTTTTAAATGTCATGTTGTGTAGGACCAATTTGAGAAGGAAGTCTCCATGGTCATGGATGAGTCAGTACATGAAATAGTAACAGAAGAGCAGTAATAGATTAAATGAATGTATGTGAATCCTATACAGACAAAAACACAAAAGTTTAAATGAATATAATCAACAACGTAACACAGGAATTATGTTAATTTGTTAACTTTTCCAGGAATACCTCGACTGAATAGAAGGAGTGAGTCCTGAGGAAACTTTTCAGTTAAGACTTGAAAGTGCGTGGATTACTGCCAAGATTTTTGAATTCTTATGGCCGATTACCGAAAATGGATGCAGCAGAATACTGCACGCGATTCTGCGCACGAGTCAAGAAGGAGCATTCCAAATGCAGATTGTATTTCTGACTAATATTAACTGAGTGGACGCTGTTAACTCTTAGGAATAATCTGATATTGTTAACAACAATCGACATTAAAGAACTACAAACGACATTAATGAAAATATGTATTGGTAGGCCAATGTCATAATTCACAGACTCATGAACAGGGGTCGACAAGAGGTTCGCAAATTTACACCAGAAATTGCTCGAACCACCCGTTAAAAAAGTAAAAAATACCCTTTTTGAATCAGAAGAGTTACACCAAAAAATAATAACATACGTCATAAGCGAATGAAAATAAGCAAAGTAGACTACTTTTCGTGTTTTTGGAAATTTGTGGTAAGTTCCTATGGGACCAAACTGCTGAGGTCATGGGTCCCTAGGCGTACACACTACTTAATCGCACTTAAACTAACTTACGCTAAGGACAACATACACCCATGCCCGAGGGAGAACTCTAACCTCCGACAGGGGGACCCGCGCGAACCATGGCATGGCGCCGAGACCGCGCGGATACCCCGCGCGGCTCTACTTTTCGTATTGAACTATCACTTATTTCACATACCGTTCTACTGGTAAATAAAGCAATGTATACCAGTTAGCAAGGTATACGTACAAAAAATAGGAACAGAAAGAACCCCTTAACAAACCATGACCTTTATCGTGTTCTATGCCACTGTTGTGAGTCGTACTGTGGCGAAGTATGGTACAAAGCTTCGCTGGCGCCGTAATTTTGCATGGCCCGGCGCCTGACCCCACATATATATCTTAATGACAGCTGTATTCTTATTTACTATTTGCTTCTGCTTCCAGAGAGTGATCTGTACTCCTAGATGCTTTGAAGAATATTTTAAATATAGTACCTTCAGCTTGGAAATTCTTTTGGTGTAGGCCACGTAAAGCGTTTCCTTATGAGCGAAAGTTATTCCTAGCAATGTCAGTTACAAATTCTTCAGTACAGGGTATGTGAAAAAATGTGTTTTTTTTTTCTTTTACGCAAGTATGTACACATAAAAGGAGCTGTGGTTAGAAAACACAGCAGACGTAACGACGGAACGGTGGGAATTTTGCAGATATGTGGGGTCCACTTCCTCAAGCATATAATAATTATAACGGAGGATACGTGTGGGACAGAATGAACTTAACAACAGAAGTAGACTGTACGTGATTGGTTACAAACTCTATGACTATTTGGCCGCAGTAAGGTACGGAAATCATGAAGCAGGCCATGATTTCGCGAAACTTCATGTAATTTTTTTTATATTTGTGATTATTGTCATCGTACAGTCACAGAGATGTATTACATAAATGATGAATAAAAGACTCTTCATCTATACTCTGCAATCTAATCCATGGTAGAGGGTACTTCTTAGTTTACCATATACTAACGTTCCGCCAAGTCCCCTTCACGGATGGAAGGCGTGACGAATTATTTGTTGTCTGTTACTAACTAATGCCATCTTCACAGTCTCTGCGGAAGCGATACGTAGGGCATCTAGGAATATTCGTGGATTCCGATCTGAAAACGTGTTCATGGACTTTCCAAAGTAGATTTTTTTCCAAATATTACGAATCCCTTCCACGTACGGCGGGTGAGACTTCTTAGAATTACAGTTACACTCAACACCCGGAAAAGACCGGGACCATACGCCTCTCTTGATTAGAGTACGTTCGATGCGATCTGTCAGTGAGACCTAATATGAATTGCAGACACCTTAGCTGTATTCCAATCTACGAAGTTGTGCAAATGTTTTGTAAGCAATATATCGTAGTCAAACTGCGTGTACACAATATCCTACCAATAAAACAAATCCTGTCACATGTTTTTCTTATAACAGAGTCCAAATGATCATTTTTATATGACTGAATCAAATTTTAACTAATTAAATGTTGAGTCGAAGTCTACTACATTTTCCGTTTCAAGAAGAAAACGGAATTTATAACACTGCATTAACAGCTGGTTGCCAGACAGTGCACCAAATCAAAGTGTACAGATCAGACTGACCACTACTCCAAATTTTTATTTGATGTCGTCATCTCAGAAAGCCGCGTCATCTGCATGCATCCATACGAATATTGTTGGCCTTACCACGCTTGCTGAGGTGCATGTGAAACTACTACTGCGTCTATGTGGAGACTTAACATCGAGATCAACATGTTACCTTTCGCCTCATATTAAACTTCAAATCCGGTCGCAAAGCTGACTAGATTTTATTCGGCAGGCGTCGGTATAATGCCGAATCTAAGGCTATTATCAAAGTTGAAAATCACCGACTCTGTTCGACTGCCTCAATCTATGGTTCTTGTATCATCACGTGATACTACGGATAACGACCCATTTTCGTCAAAGCAACTGAGGACAATCGAGTGTGTTTTTATTAGAGACTTAAAAATGATAATCTGGTTTTAGTACGATCAAACAACAGTAAACGCGCTGCCCAGATACCAATGTACAAAAGAACAAAGTCAACAAATGTCAACAATAATTCACTGTGTGGAAGAAAGTACGTGGTTACCCAGAAGACATGGTCGGACGTCGAAGTAAGTTGGTACACTTACACACCATTAGCAGTTATGTAAAACTTCCTGGCAGATTAAAACTGTGTGCCCGACTGAGACTCGAACTCGGGACCTTCACCTTTCGCGGGCAAGTGCTCTACCATCTGAGCTACCGAAGCACGACTCACGCCCGGTACTCACAGCTTTACTTCTGCCAGTATCCGTCTCCTACCTTCCAAACTTTACAGAAGCTCTCCTGCGAACCTTGCAGAACTAGCACTCCCGAAAGAAAGGATACTGCGGAGACATGGCTTAGCCACAGCCTGGGGGATGTTTCCAGAATGAGATTTTCACTCTGCAGCGGAGTGTGCGCTGATATGAGAGCTTCTGTAAAGTTTGGAAGGTAGGAGACGGATACTGGCAGAAGTAAAGCTGTGAGTACCGGGCGTGAGTCGTGCTTCGGTAGCTCAGATGGTAGAGCACTTGCCCGCGAAAGGCGAAGTTCCCGAGTTCGAGTCTCGGTCGGGCACGCAGTTTTAATCTGCCAGGAAGTTCCATATCAGCGCACACTCCGCTGCAGAGTGAAAATCTCATTCTGGAAACATCCCCCAGGCTGTGGCTAAGCCATGTCTCCGCAGTATCCTTTCTTTCAGGAGTACTAGTTCTGCAAGGTTCGCAGGAGAGTTTCTGTAAAGTTTGGAAGGTAGGAGACGGATACTGTCAGAAGTAAAGCTGTGAGTACCGGGCGTGAGTCGTGCTTCGGTAGCTCAGATGGTAGAGCACTTGCCCGCGAAAGGCGAAGTTCCCGAGTTCGAGTCTCGGTCGGGCACACAGTTTTAATCTGCCAGGAAGTTTCATATCAGCGGACACTCCGCTGCAGAGTGAAAATCTCATTCTGGAAGCAGTTATGTAGATGATAATAGTTACAATTCTCTGTGACGGGTATAGCGGCCAACAGGGTACATTAGTGTTGTTTATGTTAAGTGTTGTTGCATACCTGGTAGGGTATATAAGGAGCGCGATCAGTGTCAGATATTAAGTGATCACCGTGAAAGACACGGAGATGCAGTGTACTCGTGTGAAACAGCTTTATAAGTATATGAGAGATTAAAAGGGGCCTAATAAATCGTGGTTCTGCACTACCCCGGATGAACATCGTCGGCGAGTTTGACGGCAACCTTGGGAGAGGTTCCATTCTTCAAATGTTTAGGAGAGGAACACCTGTGTTACTCCAGGCGTCACTGTATCAGGAGCCATAGAGTATGATTCCAGATCACGGACAGTAATGACTGAAGGAATTCTGACAGAAAAACAGTACGTCCCTGACATCCAGCGACCTCATCATGGAACAGTATCAGGATGCTATTTTTCAACAGGACAATACTCGTTCACAATTGGCACGTGTCTCTATGAACTGTCTGCAGAATGCCGAGGTACTCCCGCGGCCAGCATGATCCGTGGTCCGTCCCCGGTAGCTGAGTGGTCAGCGCGACAGAATGTCAGTCCTAAGGGCCCGGGTTCGATTCCCGGCTGGGTCAGACACTTTCTCCGCTCAGGGACTGGGTGTTGTGTTGTCCTAATCATCATCATTTCATCCCCATCGATGCGCAAGTCGCCGAAGTGGCGTCAAATCGAAAGACTTGCACCCGGCGAACGGTCTACCCGACGGGAGGCGCTAATCACACGACATTTACATTTATTTACATTATTCGTGGATCTGTCCCCAATTGGACGTGTGGTACTGGGTCGGACGTCAACTCTGTCCTAGTACCAGTGCTCAGCATATTAAGGACCAGTTACAACAGTTTGATCCATTTAGCGTCAGGAGAGGATACGAAAGGTTTAAAGAAACTCTTCACAACCGAATTGGTGCACGCATCAAAACCAGAAGGGGTGTAACGTTGTGATGATAAGTGGGCTCAAACTACCAAAGTCTTCGTAAATTTGATTCGGTATTGCAATCACTAACACATCACATACTCTCTCAGCCGATGAAGTTTCATTTCGGTTCCTCCACCGCTTCTGGGGGCATCGTCTTTTATTGTCAGGCAGCATATGTTATGACCAGGAAACGAATATGACTGGAGATGACTTACACCTATGTTCAACCGTGGGCCACTCAAAGAGGTTTTCGCACTTTATGTAAGGCGACGTCTGCTCTCAGAGCCTGATTCTTAACTTTTGTCTAATATTGTGGCATAATTTGCAAGTTGCTATTAAATCAACGGGAACACCTACTGAGCAAAACTTCGTATGAGGGACCACCACCACTCTCTTGTGTACTGCCAGAGTCGTTTGTTATAGCATCACAGGAAAGTGGTAGTCGTTACTTTAGGCGCTGGATTCCAAATTGTTCTGTGTACCTGATGACATGTCTGTGAGCGCAGACTGTCAGAGCACAGCTTATGGGACCAAATGTATCTTAATACTAACTAAATACTTAGGTATTACAGTAACGAATAACAAATTGGAACGATCACATACTTCATGTTGTGGTCAAAGCAAACCAAAGACTGCGATTTATTGGCAGAATACTTATAAAATGCAACAGGTGTACTAAAAGTACTGCTTACAACATGCTTGTCCGCCTCTTCTGGAGTACAGCTCTGCGGTGTGGAATGTGGAATTCACATCAGATGGGACCGACGGAGGATATCGAAAAAGTTCAAAGAAAGGCAGCTCGTTTTGTATTATCGCGAAATAGGCGAGAGAGTGCCACGGACAAGATACGTGAATTGGGATGGCAGTCATTGAAACAAAGGCAGAATCTCGTGAAATCTCAATCACCAACTTTCTCATCCGAATGCGAAAATATTCTGTTGGCGCCCACCTACATAGGAAGAAATAATTATCATGATAAAAAAAAGAGAAATCAGAGCTGGCACAGAAAGATTTAAGTGTCCGTTCGAGAGTGGAACGGTAGATAAATAGCTTGAAGGTGGTTCGATGAACCCTCTGTCAGGCATTTAATTGTGAATTGCAGAGTAATCATGTAGATGTAGACGTAGGGCAATTATTCTGTTAGAGGTCTCGAGATTATGTCTGAAGTCATAAATGCTTTTAAGATTATAGACAAAACATACGAAATATTAACAGAAGGAGACTGCACAGGACTGTCGCGAAGGAACAATAGACATAATGGGACAAGCAACTTCAGAATTAAGTGGAACAACCTTTCCGTGAAATCATGAAACGACGCAAAATGCAAAAACAGATCCTCCCTGTTGAGGTTTGAAGCTCAAAACCTTTGCTTAACAGAGATACTCCTTTAACAGGACACATATAGGAAAGACATGTAAACATAAACCAAGGATGTTTGGAATACTGTAAAATGTCCCAATCAGTAAATGCCCAACAAAACGTCGGATTTATTTTCGGCGGAAACACAGGCCAACTAGTACGGTGAACTACAGACCTCTTACCATTTTACATGGAAGTAATTTTGCTGCAGCGGGGGTTCTAGTTTCAAGGTGATCTTTTCATCATCTACACGGTTTAATTACAACCAAGGACTATATCATCACTTTATATCTCATGTGTTTTTCATACACCGTGTGGTTCTTAGTAAGGACGTCGTGTATAAAGATGATAATGACCGTAATTCACTGCCAGTTCTGACCATACGTGGTTTGACAAACATGTGGCACACAAACGTTAAAGCGATATCAGCGTTCTCTTTCTGAGCTTTCCGAAATTATTCTGTCAACGTACCACTGGGCTCCGGGAAGGCGCAGCAGTACCCACTAGCTGTCAGCACTAGACTCTGGCTTTCTGACGTACGTCCCGTCGCTCTCAGCTTCCTGTAACAGAAAATTCCAGACCGCTATATCATTTGTTGCCCTTGAATTTTGTTAACACATAAGATACTTTGTAGTGCACTTGTGTTAAGTTTGGCACATGGAATTACAGCCTAGGAATGTTAAGAGAGGTAGAAGATATTTTAATTTTACAAGGGAACCTCCCCATCGCACCCCCCTCAGATTTAGTTATAAGTTGGCACAGTGGATAGGCCTTGAAAAACTGAACACAGATCAATCGAGAAAACAGGAAGAAGTTGTGTGGAACTATGAAAAAATAAGCAAAATACACAAACTGAGTAGTCCATGGGTAACATAGGCCACATTAAGGATAATGTGAGCTCAAGAGCGCCGTGGTCCCGTGGTAAGCGTGAGCAGCTGCGGAACGAGAGGTCGTTAGTTCAAGTCTTCCCTCGCGTGAAAAGTTTAATTTTTTATTTTCAGACAATTATCAGAGTTCAGGCACTCACACATAATCAACTTCGCTCTCCAAAATTCCAGGACATGTTCAGATTTGCTTGGACATATGCACGATTTGACGGTCTACACACGGAAAAATTTGAAAACGTTAAAAACATATGTTTTGACAGAGCACAGAGAAAACTGTGCGACTGTGAAATTGTTGCATTCATTTGTTGCAGTTTATGTGACACACTCTTATGTTTTCATCACTTTTTGGGAGTGATTATCACATCCATAAGAAAACCTAAATCGGGCAAGGTAGAAGAATCTTTTTACCCATTCGCCAAGTGTGCAAGTTAGGTGGTTCGACAACATATTCCTGTCATGTAGCGCACATGCCGTCACCAGTGTCGTATAGAATATATCAGACGTGTTTTCCTGGATCAAATGTTTTCGGTTCCCATTGAAGAGCACGTCCTTTCGTCTACTAATCGCACGGTTTTGCGGTGCGGTCGCAAAACGCAGACACTTAACTTTTTACAGTGAACAGAGACGTCAATGAACGAACGGCAGATCACAACTTTGCAAAAATAAAGTAAGTAAAATTTTCGCTCGAGGGAAGACTTGAACCAACGACCTCTCGCTCCGCAGCTGCTCACGCTAACCATGGGACCACGACGCTCCTGTGCTCACATCATCCTTGATGTTGTTTATATTTCCCATGGACTACTCAGTTTGTATACTTTGCCTATTTTTTCATAGTTCCATACAACTTCTTCCTGTTTTCTAGATTGATTTGAGTTCAGTTTTTCAAGGCCTATCCACTGTGCCAAACTATAACTAAATCTGAGGGGGGTGCGATGGGGAGGTTCCCTTGTTAGTAAGAGTGAAAGGATACTAATTTCAGAGTATCTGAGTAGTCAGCATCAGAAATTCAGTGATGAGGAAAATGAGAAAAATTCAAACCATCGTTCAATATGACTTACATAACTATTGTCCAAGCCAGGTTTTAAGGGATGGGAAAGACCCACCGCGATTGAATAGCAATGTTAGAAAGTGCTACATAAACAAAGAAAGCTTTATCACAGATTCAAGAGAAGCCCAAACCTAGTTGACAAATAAAGGCTGAACGAAACGAAAATGAGCATAAGGAGAGCAGTGTGAAACAAGTGTTCAATCACTGTGAAAGAAAAATGCTGTCATCAACCAAACTGAGTAAAAACCCTAAGAGGTTTTGGTTTTATGTAAAATTAGAAAGCTGTTCGAAAACCACTATTCATTCACTCAGTGACCATAGTGGCACCCAAACGGAAAATAACTGACAGAATGCCGAAATACTGAATTCGGTCTCCCGAAATTCCTTCATCGCGGAGATCGTAACACGGTCCCTCCTTTCAGTCATGGTACGAGCGTGGAAATGGCAGGTACTGAGATAGCCGACCGTGGAATAGAAAATCAACTACCATCACTTAATAGTGGAAAGGCATTACAGCGAGACGAAATACCTATAAGATTCTACGAAGATTAGGCGAAAGAACTTGCTCCCCTCTGGCAGCAGTTTATCGTAGATCGCTGGAGCAACGAAGAGTACTTAGCGAGTGGAAGAAAGCGCAGATCATTCCCGTTTTCAAGAAGGACCATAGGGCAGATGCGCATAATTATAGGCCTATATCGCTGACGTCAATCTAAGTAGATTTATGGAACATGTTTTATGCTCAAGAATTATGACGTTTTTCGAGAACGAAAATCTTCTCTATAGAAATTAACATGGATTCCCAACACAGAGATCTTGCGTAACTCAGCTCGCTCTGTTCCTCCATGAGATCCATAGCGCTGTAGGCAACGACACTCAGGTTAATGCCGTGTTGCTTGACTTCAGGAAGGCATTTGACACCGTCCCGCACAACCGGTTAGCGAAAAAAACACGAGCTTATCGAGTGTCGGGCCAGATTTGCGACTGGATTCAAGTCTTTATTGCAGATAGAACTCAACACATCGCCCTTAACAGAACAAAACGACAGATGTAGGTCTATAGGCAATTTCAGAAGTATTCCAAGGAAGTGTGATAGGATCGTTACTGTTTACAACGTATGTAAAAGACCTAGTGGAAACCTTCGGAAGCTCTTTAAGGCTGTTCGAAGATGATTCGGTTGCCTATAACAAAGTAGCAACGCCAGAAGACAGTATCGATTTGCAGAATGACCTGCAGACGACTGATGAATGGTGCAGACGCTGGCAGTTGAAAAAAAAATGGCTCTGAGCACTATGGGACTTAACATCTGTGGTCATCAGTCCCCTAAGAACTACTTAAACCTAACTAACCTAAGGACATCACACACATCCATGCCCGAGGCAGGATTCGAACCTGCGACCGTGGCGGTCACGCGGTTCCAGACTGAAGCGCCTAGAAGCTGGCACTTGACTCTGGACGTGAATAAATGTAACATATTGCGCATACATAGGACAAGAAATCACTACTGTACAGCTACACTATTGATGACAAACTGCTGGAAACAACCTCTACCGTAAAACATCTAGAAATAACTATCCAGAGCGACGATAAATGAAATGACCACATAAAACAAATAGTAGGAAAAGGAGATGCGAGACTGAGATTCATAAGAAAAGTGACTCGTTCACGAAGGAAGAGCCCGCATCTCGTGGTCGTGCGGTAGCGTTCTCGCTTCCCACGCCCGGGTTCGATTCCCGGCGGGGTCAGGGATTTTCTCTGCCTCGTGATGGCTGGGTGTTGTGTGCTGTCCTTAGGTTAGTTAGGTTTAAGTAGTTCTAAGTTCTAGGGGACTTATGACCACAGCAGTTGAGTCCCATAGTGCTCAGAGCCATTTTGAACGAAGGAAGTGGCTTACAAAGCGCTTCTTCGACTGATTCTTGAGTATGTTCCACCGATTCTTGAGTATTGTTCATCACTCTGGGATCCTTACCAGGTAGGACATTCGGGGAAGTTCGGTCGCCGAGGGCAAGTACTTATTGCATTTGACGCCAAATTGGGCGACTTGCGCGTCGGAGATGGGGATGAAATGATGATGGTTAGGACAACACAACACCCAGTCCCTGAGCTGAGAAGATCTCCCACCTCGCCGGGAATCGAACCCGGGCCGTTAGGATTGACATTCTGTCGCGCTGACCACTCAGCTACCGGGGGCGGGGGGGGGGGGGGACAATATAAAGTTGGTCTACATTTGTAATGTGTAATGGTAATGGTAATGGTATATACATACGGCAGCCAAATAAGTATCTGTATGTATTGGGGTAACAAACAAAAACCGACTAGATGTGGAGCGTTAAAACATAAATAACACTTTTGAACAAGTTATTAGGACACCTTTTCAGATGCTACGTCATTGTAGAAGCCAACATAGTTTTTGATCGAATTGCTTTTTCTCTTTGTTTTATGAACGTTTCCGATATATGTGATATTATCAGATACCTCTGTCTGGTGATGATCACATGGGTCAAAATCGACCATAAAGTAAGGTAAAAGAAACTGCGATGAAAGACTGGGTTGCTGGGTACTTAAGTGTGATTATTCATTATCTCACTGGGTGGCAAGGTCGGTTATTGAACTACCTGTCGGTCTCTCTGAACGAGCGAAGTAATTAATAACCGTTTTACAAGCTGGCCAGTTTAGATCTTCTCGTCTAACGTCTTATGAACTGTCTAACCTTTTTTCTTCCCGTCTCCAAAATTGTGAAACGCAGGATGGCGGAAGATGTGGCTGCAGCGCGAATGCCGAACGGCCACCCAATCAAATTTCTAATACGTCTTCAAGAGTTTCGTAGTATGTGCTACCGTTTCTACGCAGAATTACGTTGAATACCTTTACAGTAGGTATCTTTGGATTCAAAATGCGAGGGAAGTTATGCATTTGTTTATGAATTAGTGCTGAAGTGACGCGCTGTCAGAATCAATACTAAAACGAAGTACATTGTCTGACAAAAAAAGTAAAACAGGCAGAAGGGGAGAAGGACGTGGGACATCCGAACTGGTCCCACAGATGTTCTACTGGGGACAGATCTGGATAACTTGCTGACCATGGGAGTACATCAGCATCGCGCAGTCAGTTCACAGAGACTGGTCCCATACGTGGACGAGCACTGTCCTGTTGAAAAATGGCACCACGATACTGTCGCATGAGATGTAGCATTATGACGCAGGCAGTCAGTGATGTACCATTGTGCCATCAGAGCTCCCTCAATCACCACCACCCGCGACTTGAAGCCGTACCCAATGGGTCCCCACGCCGTGACGTCAGGAGTAACAACGTTGTGCCTGGCTCTAAGCACTATGGGACTTAACGTCTGAGGTCATCAGTCCCCTAGCCTTAGAACTACTTAAACCTAACTAACCTAAGGACATCACACACATCCATGCCTGAGGCAGGATTCGAACCTGCGACCGTAGCAGCAGCGCGGTTCCGGACTGAAGGACCTAGAACCGCTCGGCCACAGCGGCCGGCCGTTGTGCCTCTCTGAAACATTGCAAGAATGAGACCTGTCCCGAAGTCGCCTTCATACTCGCTGACGATAGGTCATCCGGGGTCTTGCAGAACCACGATTCATCGCTGAACACAACGCAACGTCATTCATCAGCTGTACTTGCTTCCCAGTCATGACACCACTTCAAAGTAGCGTGGTGTAGACAGCAGCTTACATATGGGACGTTAAGCCCCTACTCCGGCTGCTGCTAGTCTCCGGCCAATGGTGCAGTATGATACAGAATATTACAGTGAGTCCATTACTTGTTCTCAGATGGCTGGCACAGATGGGAACGAGTTACAAAGTGTTTGGTGGGCGGATGTGGTAGACCAGAACCTTGACGAGAAGTATGCCTGCCCTGAACGTTCCCGTGCAGTCCATCGGGGCACTGTCACTGCCCCACATATTGCACGATTCGACCAGCTGGCAAAACGGAGACCCAGAATGAGACCTACTTCGAACTCTTGTCGGATGATGATAATGCTGTCTCACACGAGTATGCGGCATATCCATGTCGTTCACTGTGATCACTCAAGATCTTACGCTGTACACTACCAGGTCTGGTACCAACACTTCACACAACAACATTAATGTACACTCCTGGAAATGGAAAAAAGAACACATTGACACCGGTGTGTCAGACCCACCATACTTGCTCCGGACACTGCGAGAGGGCTGTACAAGCAATGATCACACACACGGCACAGCGGACACACCAGGAACCGCGGTGTTGGCCGTCGAATGGCGCTAGCTGCGCAGCATTTGTGCACCGCCGCCGTCAGTGTCAGCCAGTTTGCCGTGGCATACGGAGTTCCATCGCAGTCTTTAACACTGGTAGCATGCCGCGACAGCGTGGACGTGAACCGTATGTGCAGTTGACGGACTTGGAGCGAGGGCATATAGTGGGCATCCGGGAGGCCGGGTGGACGTACCGCCGAATTGCTCAACACGTGGGGCGTGAGGTCTCCACAGTACATCGATGTTGTCGCCAGTGGTCGGCGTAAGGTGCACGTGCCCGTCGACCTGGGACCGGACCGCAGCGACGCACGGGTGCACGCCAAGACCGTAGGATCCTACGCACTGCCGTAGGGGACCGCACCGCCACTTCCCAGCAAATTAGGGACACTGTTGCTCCTGGGGTATCGGCGAGGACCATTCGCAACCGTCTCCATGAAGCTGGGCTACGGTCCCGCACACCGTTAGGCCGTCTTCCGCTCACGCCCCAACATCGTGCAGCCCGCCTCCAGTGGTGTCGCGACAGGCGCGAATGGAGGGACGAATGGAGACGTGTCGTCTTCAGCGATGAGAGTCGCTTCTGCCTTGGTGCCAATGATGGTCGTATGCGTGTTTGGCGCCGTGCAGGTGAGCGCCACAATCAGGACTGCATACGACCGAGGCACACAGGGCCAACACCCGGCATCATGGTGTGGGGAGCGATCTCCTACACTGGCCGTACACCACTGGTGATCGTCGAGGGGACACTGAATAGTGCACGGTACATCCAAACCGTCATCGAACCCATCGTTCTACCATTCCTAGACCGGCAAGGGAACTTGCAGTTCCAACAGGACAATGCACGTCCGCATGTATCCCGTGCCACCCAACGTGCTCTAGAAGGTGTAAGTCAACTACCCTGGCCAGCAAGATCTCCGGATCTGTCCCCCATTGAGCATGTTTGGGACTGGATGAAGCGTCGTCTCACGCGGTCTGCACGCCCAGCACGAACGCTGGTCCAACTGAGGCGCCAGGTGGAAATGGCATGGCAAGCCGTTCCACAGGACTACATCCAGCATCTCTACGATCGTCTCCATGGGAGAATAGCAGCCTGCATTGCTGCGAAAGGTGGATATACACTGTACTAGTGCCGACATTGTGCATGCTCTGTTGCCTGTGTCTATGTGCCTGTGGTTCTGTCAGTGTGATCATGTGATGTATCTGACCCCAGGAATGTGTCAATAAAGTTTCCCCTTCCTGGGACAATGAATTCACGGTGTTCTTATTTCAATTTCCAGGAGTGTACTTCTTTGATGGCCGTTCTACCTGTCACAGAGAATTGCTGCAGCTCTGATCATTGTACGATGTGTACGTATAGGAAGTTACATTGACATTCGCCCATGTCTTCTAGGCACTGTATAGCCCTTTGCCAACGGCCTTGCTATAGTGGTAACACCGGTTCCCGTCAGATCACCTGTTGGCTTGGCTAGCACTTGGTGGGTCACTGTCCGGGTCTGCCGAGTGCTGTTGGCAAGCGGGGCGCACTCAGCCCTTGTGAGGCCAATTGAGAAGTAGCGATACCGTCCCGAAAACTGACAACAGCCAGGAGAGCGGTGTGCCGACCACATGCCCATCAGTAACTGGATCCGGTGACGCCTAAGATTTGAGGATGACACAGCGGCCGGTCGGTACCGTTGGGGCTTCACGGCCTGCTCGGGCGGTGTTTGTTTTGTATAACGCTTTAACGCCAAAAATGTCTTACCGTTCAGCAGAAATGAGAATTTCGTACTGGCCTTGTGTCATAGCCACATGCCTTGTTATAGTTGTGCGCCTGATAGGCAACGAAAACAAGGTTGAAGATAATCGCGCTAGTCAGCATTCTTGAAAAATATATATCCAATAATCACATCTTCAGTAGTATGTTACAAAGGAAGAAATCTGACCAGCCTTCATTTTCATGGTCAGGATAACGCTGTCGATGTGAAAAATGCCGATTTACTTCTACCTAATTGGTTGGACGGTAAAATTCACATCTCCGAGAAAAGTAAGGCCACGTTGAGTGATACTGGAGCATTCCGAGAAAAATAATTATTTAGGAATAGACCCTTAGATTTATGAATCTCTGCCGGCCGGTGTGGCCGAGCGGTTCTAGGCGCTACAGTCTGGAACCGCGCGACCGCTACAGTCGCAGATTCGAATCCTGCCTCGGGCATGGATGTGTGTGATGTCCTTAGGTTAGTTAGGTTTAAGTAGTTCTAAGTTCTAGGGGACTGATGACCTCAGAAGTTAAGTCCCATAGTGCTCAGAGCCATTTGAACCATTTTATGACTCTCTTAATGACATCCACATCATCTTGCGACAGTGAAGCTGAATTAGATGCCATAATAATTTCGTAAATAATTATCTATGACTGAGTATTTCGGGTGTTGTTTTAATCAGTACATGAGAAGCGTCCAGTTCTCAACATCTCGGAGACATTTTGGTTCACACACAGAGGAAAATTACTGGCTAAATGGAACGCAGCAAGTGTAACGCAAACGGTGCTTCACCTTTGTAACAGAGAACGTAAAGGTTGTGTACATATGTTCTTTCTGTGGCGAAGAATACACTCTCTACAACAACCTCGAGTTATGGGATGAAAAAGTAAACAGAATTCGGCAGGTTATGTAGTAGAGGGTTATGTACATAAACGGAGTGTACGCGCGTGTCCACCAGCCAGTAGTCCTATTTACGTTATTTTCGATCGATTTCGAACTGTTTCTTTACGAAAATCGCGTTGATTCCTTACTTATGAAGTACAGTATTTCACTCAAGATGAAACCAAGATAACCGACTCATGTAAATCTACTTTCTTCGAGCTACAGATAGACATTAATCTGCTATTCACGGTTGGTTTGATAAAAATTATTGCACCAACTATATAGATATTTATCGCCGAAGATGTTGGCAGACATTCTAGGCATTGAGTTTACCGAAAGTCACCTGGTGTTGTGTTCGACAACAGCCGTGCAGTTGCGAAACGATAACACGGCTACACTGTCAGCTTTAGTGGCAACTGGTGACACAGCTCTATCACCCCTCAGCGATCTACCGATCTGCTCAACCAGCAAAGAACGGAACCAACTCAGCGCAGTTACTGACAACTAGAAGTCGAACAACATGGTGTTCCAAATGACGAACGCCTATCATTTCTGCATGCGTTAACGTAAATTTGAAGTTTTACCAATGTCTGAACTGTTGTTATAATTTCAAAACGCCAACGATATGTTCGGCATACTGTCCTATGCTCTAGCGATCAAGTGATCAATAAATGAAATGACGCTGAGGTGCGTATTCTCGAACTAGATAATATTGCAGTTTTTGTTGTACACGAGCCACCAAAGTGATTTCCTATTTTTGAAGTAACACGGTTCCACCATTTTAACAACTTACCAGGTCACACAGTTCCATCACTTCTCTTTACACATCACTCCCTGTTTTTAAGTGTACATGTGATTTTAATATAAACATTGGCATGGGCAGTGGTAGTTATTTCCTTATCCTTACAGACCATTTCCTAGGTTACTACGATTTATCATGTACTGTGTTCTTGACACTAGGCTTTAAGGGCTCTCCTGTGACCAGGAGTCAGTAGAATGCACCTTTCAGGTCTCCGGGCGAATAAAGCATGTCTGTTCAGTCGTCTGTAGACTGTTTGTCTGGGGACAACTGTTCCAGTGGCTGCGGTAAGGTCCCGAGCAAGGCTACCTGCAGTACTCCGTGGCCGTCTGCGGGCACTGATGGTGAGATATCGGTCTTTTTGTGATGTTGTACACTGTGGACGTCCCGTACTGTAGCGCATGTACACGTTTCCTGTCCGCTGGAATCGTTGCCATAAACTTGAGATCACACTTTGTGGCGCACGGAGGGCCCGTGCTACGACCTGCTGTGTTTGACCAGCCTCCAGTCTCCTTTGCATTCTACCCCTCATAACGTCATAAATGTGTGTTCTTTGAGCCATTTTCAACACACAGTCACCATTAGCACGCCTGAAAACGTCTGCACATTTACTCGTGCACCAACACACCTCTGCGTATGTGGACTGCTGCCAGGGCCACCGTGCGACGACTGGAGGTCAAATGCACCCATGGTCATACCCCAAGGTGATTTAAAACCCGCAAACCACCCACCAGAGTGTTGTTTCACCATGTATCAGCATGGTATGAGTGTACATAAATGGTCTGTCGGACAGGATAAGAAGCAATCTGCGGCTGCTGTGGTGTATAGGAAAGTGTCGTCGTTTAATAACTATAGGAGGATGTAAGATAAAACTTTTAGTTTGTGTGATGAATGACCGCTAGCTCTAAATGTAGAGAAATGTAAGTCAATGTAGATGAGTAGGAAAAACAAACCCACAATTATAGAATACAGTATTAATAGTATGCTGCCTGACATAGTCACGTCTATTAAATATATGCGCGTAACGTTGCAAAGCATTATGAAATGGAATGAGTGTGTAAGGATTGTAGTAGGGAAGGGGATTGGTAGACTTCGGTTTCTTGGGAGAATTTTAGGAAAGTGTGGTTCATCTATAAATACGACCGCGTATCCGTTAGAAATGCTTAGTGAAGCCTGCGACTATAAAAACAATGGATTTGTTGGAGAAACATCTTCTGCTGCTGCTAATTAAGACGCGTTTCGAGAAATGTTTCCCATTTTCGATTGTGTTTTTTCGTGTATTAGGCCTCGGTGCTTCTTGTTTTCGATGTGTGGGCTGCTGAATTACTATGTTGACTTTACTGTAACTTATAAACAGGGTAAATGTAAAGAAGGATTGATTCTTATGTATAGTTAACAGTTTTTGTGTAGTCCACTTACGCAGAAATTCAAACATATTCAACATCTGCCTCACACTCTACTGCGGACAGCATACGTGAAAACTGAAACGTACGCACCAGACGAGTGTAACCCCAATGTTTGCTGGTAATTATGGTGTACGCATACGTGGAGACAGTGTTTGCGCAGCAATCGCCGACATAGTGTAACTGAGGCGGAATAAGGGGAACCAGCCCACATTCGCCGAGGCAGGACGAAAACAGTCTTAAAAACCATCCACAGACTGGCCGGCACACCGGACATCGACACTAATCCGCCGGGCGGATTCGTTTTAATCAGACTGGAGCTACAAAATGGAAGAAACTCAGTCCTGAGAGAGTGCACTCTTATATGTAAATAGCAGTGATTATTGCAGAAAGTACTTGTTATACTTTAATTAATAAGTCCTACAATATGTTAAAACCCTAAGATTAAAAAAAGTCTGGGTATAGTTGGAAGCAAACCTACTTCTGTCGATCCCATAACACCATGCCTCTGTTCATTACGCTGCGGTGAACTCATGTAACTTCAGACATTATCTTTCTCGTGTCACGATTCTCTGAAGTATTTTACCACCGATTTGTCATTAACTGATGTCTGATTACACCGACGGAAGAAAAATCGCAACACCAAGAATGAGTTGTACGACACAAACGAAAGTTGGTAGGAGTGTTTCTACATCTGAAAGATGATGTCTATTCAAATTTAGCACCAGTCGCATAAGAGTGGCGCTAGTAGTGCCACTGTGACAATGAAAATCAGGTTTGCTTTCAATACAGTCGTGAGTTGATGTTAGTCAAGAATCCCTTCGAGGTGACAATGAAGCCGTTATCAACACCTCACTGAGTTTGAGTGAGGTTATGTAATAGAACTACGAGAAACTGGATGTTCCTTCTGCGACATTGCAGAAAGACTTGGCGGGACTATAGCCACTGTACATAAACCGCTGGCAGCGTCACGAGAATGTACGGTCGCAAGATGACCTGGATCCGGACGGGCACGTGGCATTACGGAGACGGAAGACCATCGTGTTGGGTGTTTGGCTCTGCCGCATAGTACTGCACCACAGTGACAACTATCTGTTACAAATCGGTTACTTCAAGGATAGCTCCTAGCCAGACGTCCTGTAGCATGCATTCCACTGTACCCAAACCACCGCCAGTTGCGACTTCAATGGGCCGGCCGGAGTGGCCGAGCGGTTAAAGGCGCTACAGTCTGGAACCGCACGACCGCTACGGTCGCAGGTTCGAATCCTGCCTCGGGCATGGATGTGTGTGATGTCCTTAGGTTAGTTAGGTTTAAGTAGTTCTAAGTTCTAGGGGACTTATGACCACAGCAGTTGAGTCCCATAGTGCTCAGAGCCATTTTTGACTTCAGTGGTGGGCAGGGTGGAGGAGGTCTGTTGTGTTTTCTGATAGAAGATGGTTCTGCCTCGGTGCCAGTGATGGCCGTGGATTGGTTAGAAGCAGGTCAGTTGAGGGCCTAAAATCAACCTGTCTGCGTGCTAGAGACGTTGGACCTTCACCAAGATTTATGGTGTGGGGTGCGATTTCGTATGACACAAGGGGCACTCCCGTGGCTATCCCACGCATTCTGACTGCAAATCTGTACATCCGTCCGGTGATTCGACCTGTTGTGCTGCCATTTATGAACAGCATTCCAGGGGATATTTTCCAACAGGATAACGCTCTCCTACATACTGCTGTTGTAATCGAACATGCTCTACAAAGTGTCGACTCGTTGCGTTGGCCTGCTCGACAACCAGATCTGTCTCCAATCGAGCACATATGGGACATCATCGGACGACAACACCAAAGTCATCCACAAACTTCATTAACTGGCACGGTATTGACACACCAGGTGCAAGAGGCATGGAACTGCACCTAACAAACTACATCCGGCACCTGTACAACGCAATGCATATACTAGTACGTTTGCATGCTTGCATTCAACATTCCAGCGATTACACCTGTTATTAATGTACCAACATTTCACATTTGCAATGGCTTACCTCGCGCGTACATTAAGCTGTGACATTGTAGTGTTAATCGCTTACAAGGGAACCTTCCTATCGCACCCCCCTCAGATTTAGTTATAAGTTGGCACCGTGGATAGGCATTGAAAAACTGAACACAGATCAATCGAGAAAACAGGAAGAAGTTGTATGGAACCATGAAAAAAATAAGCAAAATATACAAACTGAGTAGTCCATGCGCAAGATAGGCAATGTCAAGGATAGTGTGAGCTCAGGAGCGCCGTGGTCCAGTGGTTAGCGTGAGCAGCTGCGGAACGAGAGGTCCTTGGTTCAAGTCTTCCCTCGAGTGAAATATAATCAACTTCGCTCTCCAAAATTCCAGGACATGTTCAGATTTGCTTGGACATATGCAGAATTTGACGGTCTACACACGGAAAAATTTGAAAACGTTAAAAACATATGTTTTGATAGAGCACAGGGAAAACTGTGCGATTGTGAAACTGTTGCATTCATTTGTTGCAGTTTATGTGACACACTCTTATGTTTTCATCACTTTTTTGGGAGTGATTATCACACCCACAAGAAAACTTAAATCGGGCAAGGTAGAAGAATCTTTTTACCCATTCGCCAAGTGTACAAATTAGGTGGGTCGACAACATATTCCTGTCATGTGACGCACATGCCGTCACCAGTGTCGTTTAGAATATATCAGACGTGTTTTCCTGTGGAGGAATCGGTTGACCAATGACCTTGCGATCAAATGTTTTCGGTTCCCATTGGAGAGGCACGTCCTTTCGTCTACTAACCGTACGGTTTTGCGGTGCGGTCGCAAAACACAGACACTAAACTTATTACAGTGAACAGAGACGTCAATGAACGAACGGAAAGATCATAACTTTGCGAAAGTAAAGAAAATAAACTTTTCACTCGAGGGAAGACTTGAACCTTTTTTTTTAAAGTATATAGACTTTTATTTACAAATTAACAATTTTCGTTTTATAAATACAGTTTGCATTTTATCTGTAAAGACGATACAATCCATTCTTTGCTTTTATTTTTCTGTTACTGTCCAGGTATTTATTTCATTTGGTGCTTTTTTAAAAATATTTTTTGAGAGTCTGTCAGTCTGAGTTCGTTAGTGGTTTCTTGCACTGTTTATTGTTGCAGTTTAGCTTTTTCTGAGTCTTTGTACACTACATTTGTACGTGTGGCAGAAGGCGTTTGGAATAAGCATTGATTGTACACAGAATAATTAATAAATAGAAGTTATTTTATGGAAATTTTACTTATTACTAGTTGTATTATTATTATTATTATTATTATTATTATTGTCATTATTTTTATATATATTTTGGGTTGTGGATGTGCTCTATTCATTTTAAAATAATGTTGAATTATTACTATCTTCTTATTAAATCTTGTGTTAGAAAACAAAGGGGGAGGCATTGTACGTTGGGTCTTGAAAACGAGACCTTAGTGGGACATGCACTAGGCATGAAATCAGTTTGACAGAAATGTTAACGAGTGTATCAATTGTCAACTGTTGTTTGGTGAGTAAAGTGGTATCGAAAGGGGAAACACTCATGAGAAACTATCTTAACATATTAAACAATCCATGACAAAAGAAAAGGACATTACCATTTTAGCGAATTATTAAACCTTTTTTTTCAGATTGAGCAAAGAGCAATACACTGGGCCTCTCGTTCCGCAGCTACTCACGCTAACCACGGGACCACGGCGCTCCTATCTTGCCCATGGACTACTCAGTTTGTATATTTTGCTTATTTTTTTCATAGTTCTACACAACTTCTTCCTGTTTTCTCGACTGATCTGTGTTCAGTTTTTCAAGGCCTATCCACTGTGCCAACTTGTAACTAAATCTGAGGAGGGTGCGATGGGGAGGTTCTCTTGTTAGAAATGTTACCTAGACAAAAGTATTCCCGAAATTTCATTACTTTACATTCATAATTTTTTTTCGTCAGTGACGAGATTGTGATAAATTTCGAATGCGCCGTTGCCTTGATACAGTTTGCTGCATACTACGTAACTTTATAGTACGAACACAATGAAACACTACGGAATCTAGTATAGCGTCCGACTGCTGTAGACTTTCGTGGTCACACGGAGCTGCACTGCGACGTCACGAACGTCAGCAAATCTGCAAACGCAATCCCCCGTCATTGTCGAGACGCAGTATACAGAGAGTGTAACGGCAAAGGGAAGCTGGTGGAGATGGAGGCGCAGCTTTTGTGCGGCGGAGCGGCAGCTGCGCGCGGCAGGTGGACGGCGGCGGCTGCCGGAAGCGCGGGCAGTGGGCACAGCACACGCGGCCGCGCGCGCCACCGGAACCGCCGGAACTGCGCCAGCGCACCGCCGTCGCCGGCCTCGCCGCAAATTAACGCTGCTGCCGGGGTCTACGACACCGACACCCGCTCTGCTCTCATTCATCACACCTACGTGCAAAACTGCGGTCGGACTCAACTGAAGAGCAGTTTATTCAGGTCTCTAGTAACCACACACGGGTGCACCCAGATACCCAGAGGGGACAGGGCATTCCTCAATAAAAGCAAAAAATCTTCGCCATCGGAACTCTCATCCTGCACAGACAGACACACAGACGTGTCAATTCTGTATCGAAATTGTTAATGCTTGCAACCATTCTGGAGTAGACAACATTCCATTAGAACTACTGACAGCCTTGGGAGAGCCAGTCCTGACAAAACTCTACCATCTGGTGAGCAACATATATGAGACAAGCGAAATACCCTCAGACTTCGAGAAGAATATAATAATTCCAATCCCAAAGAAAGCAGGTGTTGACAGATGCGAAAATTACCGAACTATCAGTTTAATAAGTCACGGCTGCAAAATACTAATGCGAATTCTTTACAGACGAATGGAAAAACTAGTAGAAACCAACCTCGGGGAAGATCAGTTTGGATTCCGTAGAAATACTGGAACACGTGAGGCAATACCGACCCTACGACTTATCTTAGATGCTACATTAAGGAAAGGCAAACCTACGTTTCTAGCATTTGTAGACTTAGAGAAAGCTTTTGACGATGTTGACTGGAATACTCTCTTTCAAATTCCGAAGGTGTCAGGGGTAAAATACAGGGAGCGAAAGGCTATTTACAATTTGTACAGAAACCAGATGGCAGTTATAAGAGTCGAGGGACACGAAAGGGAAGCAGTGGTTGGGAAGGGAGTGAGACAGGGTTGTAGCCTCTCCCCGATGTTATTCAATCTCTATATTGAGCAAGCAGTAAAGGAAACAAAAGAAAAATTCGGAGTAGGTATTAAAATCCATGGAGAAGAAATAAAAACGTAGAGGTTCGCCGATGACATTGTAATTCTGTCAGAGACAGCAAAGGGCTTGGAAGAGCAGTTGAATGGAATGGATAGTGTCTTGAAAGGAGGATATAAGATGAACATCAACAAAAGCAAAACGAGGATAATGGAATGTATTCGAGTTGCCTCGGGTGATGCTGAGGGAATTAGATAAGGAAATGAGAACTTAAAGTAGTAAAGGAGTTTTGCTGTTTGGGGAGCAAAATAACTGATGATCGTCGATGTAGAGAGGATATAAAATGTAGACTGGCAATGGCAAGAAAAGCGTTTCTGAAGAAGAGAAATTTTTTAACATCGAGTATAGATTTAAGTGTTAGGAAGTCGTTTCTGAAAATATTTGTATGGAGTGTAGCCATGTATGGAAGTGAAACATGGACGATAAATAGTTTGGACAAGAAGAGAATAGAAGCTTTTGAAATGTGGTGCTACACAAGAATTCTGAAGATTAGATGGGTAGATCAGATAACTAATGAGGAGGTACTGAATAGGATTGGGGAGAAGAGAAGTTTGTGGCACAACTTGACTAGAACAAGGGATCGGTTGGTAGGACATGTTATGAGGCATCAAGGGATCACCAATTTAATATTGGAGGGCAGCGTGGAGGGTAAAAATCGTAGAGGGAGACCAAGAGATGAATACACTAAGCAAATTCAGAAGGATGTAGGTTGCACTAGTTACTGGGAGATGAAGAGGCTTGCACAGGATAGAGTAGCATGGAGAGCTGCATCAAACCAGTCTCAGGACTGAAGACCATAACTTGCTTGCAACCATACACGTCTGAACTAAACGAATTACGCGTCATCACTGACCAATAGAGTAAAAGATATTTGTTGATACATGAATTGTTATGAAAAGTGGTGTGTCCTGACAGCACATTTAGTTTATTTTGCTACTTACAATGATACTCTGAGGTGACAGGAGTCATGGGATAGCGATATGCACATATACAGATGGCGGTAGTGTCGCGTACACGAGGTATAAAAGCGCAGTGCATTGGCGGAGCTATCATTTGTACTCAGGTTATTCATATGAAAAGGTTTCCGACGTGGTTATGGCAGCGCGACGGCAATTAACGGACTTTGAACGCGGATTGTAGTTGGAGCTAGACGCATGGGACATTCCATTTCGAAAATCGTCAGGGAATTCAATATTCCGAGGTAGGTTTGGGGGAAGAGACCAAACAGCGAGGTCATCGGTCTCATCGGATTAGGGAAGGATGGGGAAGGAAGTCGGCCGTGCCCTTTCAAAGGAACAATCCCAGCATTTGCCTGGAGCGATTTAGGGAAATCACGGAAAACCTAAATCAGGATGGCCGGACGCGGGATTGAACCGTCGTCCTCCCGAATGCGAGTCCAGTGTCAATATTCCGAGATCCACAGTGTTAACAGTGTGATGAGAATACCAAATTTCAGGCACTGTCTCTCACCACGGACAGCGCAGTGGCCGACGGCCTTCACTTAACGACCGAGACCAGCGGTGTTTTCATAGATTTGTCAGTGCTAACAGACAAGCAACATTGCGTGAAATAACAGCAGAAATCAATATGGTAAGTGCGATTAACGTATACGTTAGGGTAGTGCGGCGAAATTTGGTGTTGATGGCCTGTGGCAGCAGACGACCGGCGCGAGTGCCTTTGGTAACAGCACGACATTGTCTGCAGTTCCTCAGAATGGTTCAAATGGCTCTGAACACTATGGGACTTAACTTCTGAGGTCATCAGTACCTAGACTTAGAACTACTTAAACCTGACTAACCTAAAGACATCACACACATCCATGCCCGAGGCAGGATTCGAACTTACGACCGTAGCAGTCGCGCGGTTCCAGACTGTAGCGCCTAGAACCGCTCGGCCACTCCGGCCGGCTGCAGTTCCTCTCCTGGGCTCGTGACCATATCGGTTGGACCCTAGAAGACTGTGAAACCTTAACCTGGTCAGAGTAGTCACGTAGATGTATAAAGTTCGAGTCATGTTTGCTCGCTTCTACGATATCATTGTACGAATCTGCAACTGGGATATGATGAGAGAGATCGAAAATACGTTTTTATTGAAGGATGATAATACCATGCTCCAGTTTAAGCAAAAAGTGACATTAATTACAGAGACATTATTTTTAAGTAAATTCTTAAATTATGCGATTATAAACATTGCAGTCTAGCAACATGTACTACAATTATCCATTTCTAAATTCTTCCTAGGTATGATTTTCACGTGTAGATATCCATTGTTGTGCTAACGAGTGGTAATGTATCATATAGCGATTCCTTCTTTTTCGTTTGCGTATGTTCACATTTATATTAAAGAATCAAACAAAGTAATACAACGTTAAAACGAAAACAGCTAAAAGTTTTCCTGCTGAAAAATTATTTGGTGAGTCGTCTAATAGCTATTTCTCACAAATAGTGCAACACCTTACTACCGACACATATTCCGCAGTCGAAATTAACTAATCATTTTCGGTGATATTTGATGGACAAGTTTACATAGTTCGTTGAAAATAACGGTGTTAACTAGAAAAAGTTGCCTGTGCCATAGCTCCTAGCAGTAGAGCAGTATCAGACGACGAATGTTTATTGCTTTTATGAATTTGCTACTGCGGAATAGCATTCAAGATTAGCACTGATCGCCTTGTTACTTACCACGGCAATGGTCTAAGATATATACTAAAAGTGCTTTCCGCCAAGCACTGTTCGCATAGTTACGTTGCTAATGATGAGACGGATGTCACAAAACCCAGTATATTACTTTCGGTACTCGTAAGGGTTTCAAATATTTTCGGAGTGATAGGTAATGCAGTGATTAATACACAGGAATGATTAAGATGTGGAGCTGATGATGATGATGTTTGGTTTGTGAGGCGCTCAACTGCGTGGTTATCAGCGCCCGTACAATTACCCAATCTTTGCTCAGTCCAATTTCGCCACTTTCCTGGATGATGATGAAATGATGAGGACAACACAAACACCCAGTCATCTCGAGGCAGGTGAAAATCCCTGACCCCGCCGGGAATCGAACCCGGGACCCCGTGCTCGGGAAAGATGTGGAGCTGAAGTACTCGTCCAACCAATGAGATTTAGGTTCTCCGCGATTACTTTAAATAGTATAAAGTTAATGTTGCGAAAATCTGAGAAGGACATGGCCATGTTTTTATCAGTTCTCGTAATTAGAGACTGAGAACAAGTTCGTACTGGACATCAATCGTCTGTCAAGACTCAAAATCCTAATACTTCCGAAAATGACGGATTTGGCAGTGTAAGCAAAAGAAATAAAGCCTGTAGCAAAATTATATTTCAAACAGCCTTTGAACGATAATAGTTCAGGGATCAAATAACGAATTTGTTTTAGCCAATATTAATGAAATTCATGAAAAGTCAATTGTGTGTGATGTAAATACACTGCCGGACAAAGAAAAGTGAAGCACCCAGTCGGGGAGGAGGAAACGAAATGAAACTTCATGGCTTGAGTGGTTATGTGATGTTATTTCGGTGATTACAAGATCGAGTCAAATTTATGAATAACTTGGCAGAATTGGTCCATTTATCATAATGACATTGCACCCTGTTTGGCATCGATGCGCACTTTGATTCGGTTGAGAGTGATGTCACAAATCAGTCGTATCTTCTCCTGAAGCAACTGACCCACTACTGTAGTAACTGGTCGTTGATATCTTTGATACTGAAACTGCGACGGAGTTGTCCGAGCTGATGCCTCACATGTTCTACAGGAACAGATCTGGGGATCTTGCTGGCCACTGGTGTACTTCAACATCACGCAGACAGGTTATAGAGGCACGTACCACGTGTGGACGAGCATTGACCTGCCAATAAAAGAGCACCACGACACTGTCGCAGGATGCCCAGACGTACAGTTTAGTCGTCAGAGTTCCCCAAATCACTACCGCCGTCACCTAAAGTCATACACCGATGGCTCCGCACACTAGGACGCCAGGAATATCACCGCTGTGACTGTACAAAACACCGACCTCTCCCCCAGGTCGCCGTGATACTAGCCGAAGACAGTCATCCGGGGTAGAGCTGAATCGACATTCATCGCTGTATACAATGCGGCTAAGCAGGCTAAGCTTCCCGGTCACGGCATCAGTCCGAATACAGCCGTTTGTGTTGTAAGTTAACGGCAGTCTAACAAGGGAACCTCCCCATCGCACCCCCCTCAGATTTAGTTATAAGTTGGCACAGTGGATAGGCCTTGAAAAACTGAACACATATCAATCGAGAAAACAGGAAGAAGTTGTGTGGAACTATGAAAAAATAAGCAAAATATACAAACTGAGTAGTCTATGCGCAAGATATGCAATATCATGGATAATGTCAGCTCAGGAGCGCCGTGGTCCCGTGGTTAGCGTGAGCAGCTCCGGAAGGTGAGGTCCTTGGTTCAAGTCTTCCCTCGAACGAAAAGTTTAATTTTTTTATTTTTAGTTTATGTGACAAACTCTTATGTTTTCATCACTTTTTTGGGAGTGATTATCACATCCACAAGAAAACCTAAATCGGGCAAGGTAGAAGAATCTTTTTACCCATTGGCCAAGTGTACAAGTTAGGTGGGTCGACAACATATTCCTGTCATGTGACGCACATGCCGCCACCAGTGTCGTATAGAATATATCAGACGTGTTTTCCTGTGGAGGAATCGGTTGACCTATGACCTTGCGTTCAAATTTTTTCTGTTCCCATTGGAGAGGTACGTCCTTCCGTCTACTAATCGTACGGTTTTGCGGTGCGGTCGCAAAACGCAGACACTCAACTTATTACAGTGAACAGAGACGTCAATGAACGAACGGACAGATCATAACTTTGTGAAAATAAAGAAAGTAAACTTTTCACTCGAGGGAAGATTTGAACCAAGGTCCTCCCGTTCCGCAGCTGCTCACGCTAACCACGGGACCACTGCACTATTGAGCTCAGACTATCCTTGACATTGCTTATCTTGCGCATGGACTACTCAGTTTGTATATTTTGCTTATTATTTCATAGTTCCACACAACTTCTTCCTGTTTTCTCGATTGATCTGTGTTCAGTTTTCCAAGGCCTATCCACTGTGCCTACTTATAACTAAATCTGAGGGGGGTGCGATGGGGATGTTCCCTTGTAAGCACAGGACAGTAATTCCCTAGTCCAGCTGCTGCTGATTTCCGACTAATGATGCAGAAAAAAAACGAGAATAACACTAAAGCCTAGTTTACACGACGACATTGGGTTGCGCCACTCCTTGCGTGGAATGCGTTGCACGCAAATGCTTTCGTATTTGACTGTAGACACGCGAAACCAGTGTATACTCCAGTTTCGTCGTTTTGTCGTTTCCTGAGTCGTGTCTGAAATGAAAGTTTTGGCAGCTGCACGTCACACGGGTTGTGATGGAGTAAAAGCTTGTTGTGTGGAATCGCTGCATAAGAAAAAAAAAATAAGAAACGTGTTTCGATTCGTGGCTGGATGAAGAACAGACGTCAGCTGGTTGCTCAGCATCCTTGCTGAAATAATTTATAATGGAAGACCGAAGAAGTTCCTTCAGCGATCTTAGAATGTCAGTAGAACTGTTAACGTTTCTTCTCAGCAGAGTTAATTATGCGATAAGGAGTAAAGATACTGTAATGCACGAAGCACTGTTGCCAGAACTGAAATTACGTATCATAATGCGTGCATTACAATCTAGAACGCTCGGCATGCTATAAGATGCGGTTTTAATTGGTGATGACGCTTTTTGATTAACACCAATGATTATTAACAGTAATAATTATTAACATTAGCAGCAGTAATTATTCGAAGCAGGTCGCCTTAAGAAGAGAATGATTTGCAAACTACTGATCTGTACAGTGGCAATATTTCAAAATTCAAACGTATGTGAATGGGGAGTACTGCTGCGACGTTTTAAATAGATGGATATTGAATAAAGAATGTAGCTTCTTGGTCTGTGTAGCCTCCGTCCTGTCAACATTACTCCTTTAAAAAAAAAAAAAAAAAAAAGAGAGAGATTTGGCCAATTCGAACGATGGGATTTTAGTCTTGTAGACAAGAGCATTTCTACAGCTAGAGTTACATTTAGTTGTATAGGGGTTCCTAATTCAATATATTTTGCCTTGCAGCTCAGATATTGTCAAAATATCTATGTTCTGATCGCACGTGACGGTCTCAAAAGCAGCAATATGTTGCTTATTTTTGTAATCAGCATCACTGAAACCCCCCAAATACCTATGCAAAGCACAGATATCCCAAAAGGGAACATTATTCTCCGTTCCCCATTTCAAATTTCAGTTTGTCTACACTCTACGAACACACATAACCTCAAAACCCATGCAACTAGTGTCGCCAAAGTTAGAACACGCCGAAACTGTTTAGTTTCGCCGACGAGCTGCGCAAACGCGAGACGCAGTGGCCGGTAGCGCAGTTGCCTGCAACCTAGTGTCGTCGTGTGAACTAGGCTTAAAGCACTCTGCTGAACGTTCTACCTGTCATCAGAGAACTGGAACTCTATTTACATCATTGCGGTGGTGTGTGTGTGTGTGTGTGTGTGTGTGTGTGTGTGTGTGTGTGTGTGTGTGTACGAAGTTATATAGATATCCGACCACGTCTTCTGTGTCGTCTGACAGTGTACAGTCTAGAAAAGCAGTTTGTAAGGACTGCAACAATTGCACATGCAAACTATGTTAAGTTAATTTGAAACAAACGTACTTGATGATGGATACGTAATCCTCAGAAACTTGTGGTGGACACAAAACTACAGTGACAGTTACAGTTTCTCGTGTATTTCGATTGGCATTTAATAGTACTGTAAGTCGGTGGTTCAGTAGGTAAGTGCCAACCCAAAAATCCAAAAGTCTGCGGTTTGATACCCACTCAGTCCTAGTATCATTTCCTACCCCTCATCACATCTTTCACATCTGGCGATTTGTTAACGTCAAAAATGTCAAACCGATGCCTAACCGCACTGTGGTACGGACGTCACATTAAATTGTAGGTCCTGTACAACTGGCTGGGTAAGTCGGTCCAAAGTTCGGAGAAAGGATAGGACATAACATCACCGACAGGATCGTGACTAGTAGAGCACTGCGGTGGTGAAAGCAACCATCTTGTTGAGGACAGCTTTACTACTGAAGTCACGAGAGGTCCAAACTAAAATTTTATCATTCTTTTATCTTTACGAAGCTTTACATTCACATTTTCAACTCACTTAAAATGTTTCCTTTATAATTTTATTCCAAGAAGCTCGTAAGCCTACGGCCGTCACAAAGAAAGTAGACCGCTCTCTGAGCCACCGGGAGGGAGGGGAGGGGGGGGGGGAGGCACGTCCTGACAGGTGGGCGCCAGTGAACGGTTAAACAGGAACCGGCAGCCTGCCCTGCTCCCCACTCAGTGGCCAGCACCCATCGTTATTACACTATCGTGCGCACTCAGCACAGTCCCACCATGCACTAGCCACCTTTCTTTTCCTATAAATTTATAAGAAATCTATTTTCAAATAAAACTTTTTTTGTTGACAACTCCAACTGAAATGGTGTTTCCAGTAATGAGACGGAAAGGGCACACAGCTGATGCAGCCTTGAGATGGAACCGAACTTTCTCACAAGGGAAACTCCCTATCACCCCTCCTCCCTCTCAGTTTTAACGGTAAGATGGGCCACGGATAGCCCGTCGAAAACTGAACACAGATCTAGTATGGAAACAGGAAGAAAGTGGTTGAACTGTGTGAAGAAAGAAGCTAAATGGAAATAGTGAACGGTTCTAGATCAAGATGCGCAACAACGAGCAAATTTTGCAGAGGCACGCCGTCGTGGTTATGTGGTGACGGTGTTGAATTGCAAAGTGGAGATCCGTGTTCAAATCTCACTCGTGTCCAAATTTTTCACAAAATTGTGAACTGTCAGTCCTGTCATTGACGTGCCTGCTCTATTTCCGTATTCTTGGATATTGTCATACTACTCACTTTTTATAGAATATCAATAATGTGGCAAGAATATATTACCGTCGCAAGCAAATGTGGTGAATAGCGAGAGCGGGCGTAAGGCTGCATAGACCTTTCACAGAAATGAAAACAACAAATAAACGGATGTGAACTATGTTACAACAAAGGAATTCAAGAGTCAAAACTTCCAAAACGGTACGCAAGAGTCATAAAAAGTGGTACTTGCGTAGAACAAATAGGAGGTATGTACGTCTGGAGGTTCATCGCCTTCTAGACACGGGATCCCAGTGTCGAGTAACGGTAAAAACACTGAAGATCTCGGAATCAACTTTCATTATAGGTCCCTTCCTTACATCTCGCAGTTGCAAACGGACGTTAGACGATCATAAAGATTTGAATACAGCGAACAGACACCGGACGGGCAGCTCATAAATTTGTTTGTTTGTGTGTGTGTGTGTGTGTGTGTGTGTGTGTGTGTGTGTGTGTGGCGAGGGAGGGGGCGGGAGGGAGGGGAACGAGGGAGATCTAACACGGAACTCCCATTTTGCAGTCCAACACCATGACTAGTAACCACACGACGTCTTGGCTCTTCCAGATCACTTGATGCCGCACGTCTTGAGCTTGGACCGTTCACTGTTTCTAATTTGCTTCTTTTTTCACAGTTCAGTACACCCCTTTCCTATTTTCATGCTTGATCTGTGTCATGTTTTTGACAGTCTATTCACTGGGCAATCATACCACTAAATCTGAGTGGGATACGGTGTGGAGTTTCCCGTGTCAGTATCTTATTGTGGTAAGTGACCGTTAAGATATGGTGCGGTTTTTATTTCATAAAAAGATTCTGTTACGTCACAGGAAGCTGTGGGATTCACATGCAACTGAAATTATTTTTAAGTCGGACATGACGCGAAGTAAGCTATAGAAGCGACTGTGACTATACTGAAATGGGCATTGTTGGCCGGGAGGCCCCATCCGGGGAAGTTCGGCCGCCAAGTGGAAGTCTTTCGACGCCACATCGGGCGATTTGCTTGGAATGATGACGAAATGATGATAAGGACAACACAACACCCAGTCCACGAGCGGATAAAATGTCTAACCCGGCCGAGAATCGAACCCGGGCCCGCTGCGTGGGAAGCAAGCACGCAACCACCCAACTAAGGAGGCGGACTGTGACTATACTATCAACACATTACATGTAATGCGAGGCATGAGGGGAAGAGGTACGACGGGTACTCAAAATTTTAACTGTCACCACGAAAAAATAAAGGTACTTTTTACTTTTTTGTTTTTCTTGCAGGTAAATGTCTATAGTTCTGGCAAGTATTGAAATCTTCTTGCCAAAATGATACAGCACACCACTAGAGGAGCAAGAACAAAATGGCGCAGTCAATTGATAAAGTTATTTTGTTCATTACAAGGAGAACAACGCTCCAACAATCCGCGCCGAACTGGTGGAAGTCGACGTCAACAATGCATCATCATATGCCACGGTCATCCGGTTTACTTAGGGCTCCCAAAATTTGATTTCCTAAACGGATTTCCCAATACCGCTTCTGGGTGGTCATGTAAACACTTCAAAATCGATTCTGGAAATCCGCTTCTGGTTGCCGGTTTTTTCCGCATTCGATTTTCGCTCCCGTGAAAACGCAACCAGTTTCGAAACGTGCTTGGGCTGTCAGGTCTCGTCTTGTTTTTCAAAATTTTCGGATAATATGGAGGAAGTGGCTTTTTGTACAGTGAAGAATAAGGAGAAATATTAGATTGAAGCTGTTTATACCTTGTCTAATTGAAGAGAAATAGAGATTGTGCTGACTAAATCAAACTGTGATGATGATGATTGGTTTGTGGGGTGCTCAAATGCGCGGTTATCAGCGCCCATACAAAGTTCCAATCTTTACACAGTACAATCTCGCCATTTGTACGAATGGTGATGAAATAATGAGGACAACACAAACACCCGGACCCTTGGTGAGAAAATCCCCAACCCGGACGCGAATCGAACCCGGGACCCCGTGATCCAGAGGCAGCAACTCTAGCCACTTGAACACGAGCTGCGGACAAATCAAACTGTAACAGCTGTTTTCCAGGCGCCATATTTAACAGAGCTGGTAAATCCGCTTCAGACCTTAACGACAGCGATAAACGGTTTCCGAAATTCGGTTTTCATCTTACGGAAGATGTGTCACATGTAAACGTAGTGACTACCTCAGTGGCGCATACATTTCCACTCAGCGACTCCTGATTTTTTTTCTCAATTTTGGAGGAAAATGTTTTTCGGGGGGAACTTGTGGGGAAATAGAAACTTGGGGTAAATTTCTGAGGAAAAAGTTTAGGTGCCAGAGAAATAAGGGAAGTAGTTTATCTTCCTTGTCTTACTAGTAATACCATCTCTGATATTTTATTTCAAACAAATTTTCTAGATATTCACTAGATTCACACACATATCGGTATTTCAGGTGGTAATAGGTGTCGCTTCGGTACGAGATTGTGCCTGTGTTTTATTCATTAAGTTTTGTTTCACTGACATTAGGATGTCGCACTCCAAATCAACAATTACACCTTTCACTTCGTGGGAGACTTTAGGCTTAACACGGTGATGCCTCTACATGACATCACTATGACGTGGACATGCCCAGTTTCGACCGTTTGGGATGTCTGTCGACTTTCGTGGTCGTAATGAGTTTTGGGGAGACATCATATTGGATTTCGTCGTTTTAGTTGAAGCTTGTATGTGCAGTGTTTTATATTACAACATATGTCCTATGAATATAAGCTATTTCAAATATTGACGCTCTCTCGAAAACGCATTGGTATTGATATGATTTGTTATAATTAAATGTAAGGTAATGACAAATCGGCGGCTACGAGCCTTCAGCAGGTGCAAGTAAAAATCACAGGCACAGATTTTGTGTGTTCTCAGTAGCACAGTGGATGGAAGCGTCGAGCTGCTAAGTGAGATATAGGTGGTGCGGTGATGGTAAATCAATAGAACCATGAAAAAAGCAAGAAAAAAAGCAAATGTGGCGCCTTTAGAGCAGGTTTTTTTATTTTTCTGGTCAGAATATTGTTTTTGTTTACAAATTAAAAATTTTAGTTTACGTACTATAATTTCTTTGATATGTTACGATAATTTTACGGCCATGAACACATTAATTCCTCCTCTTCAAGGTGAAAACACTGATAACAAATAACAATAATTTAAAGGATTGGATAGATTTAAGGTATCTGAGGAAAAGTTAAGGAAACGGTATAATTTTGGGGAACCTTTTGTCTGCTATGGTGGAATTTAGTATACTCAATCTGGAAACGCTGCTTCCACTGTGGTCAAACAGGTATGGCCGACGAACTGGCAGACCATCTCTATGTGAGGAACCGCGAATCACGAGATTGGTGGGGGCCTGGAGTTCAAACATTAGCTTATCACAACTAAAACGATAAAGGAAAAACTGAAAGTTAATCACGGATCAGTTTCATAATCTTGCGCAACATTTGCAATATGGCAGACATCGTCACCAGCTGGGTTCCACGATTGCTCACATCAACGCAAAAAGTCTGCTGAACGGAGGTAGCAGCGAAAATGTTGCAGCTGTGTCAGTCCAATACAGATGTCTGAACCGAGGCAACAGCGGCAATGTTGCAGCTGTGTCAGTCCAATCTATATGACTTCTTTGGTCGCCAAATCACAATGGGCGACTGCTTGGTTGTCATTATGACCCCTAGACAAAGTGGCAAAGCAAGCAGGGTAAACCTATGCATTCACCACCCCTAGAATAGGCGAAGCCCCCCAGCTATAATCTAGTAAGAGGATGTTGACTGTCTTTTGGGACTAGCACGGCTTAGTGGCACTGTCCAGTCACATTAATGAGCCCACCTGTCAAAACCCTGAAATACATCTTTGGCAGCGTGGAACGCTGCCAGAAATGCAGGAATAGACTCTCGAAAATACCTACAGAGATGTGGAGCCATGTCGACTTCAGTGCCGTAGCCAGCTGTGCTAGGTTTCTCAGTCGACGATCCGTGGTCCAAACAGTCCCATCGAGTTGGTCCCACAGATTCTCGATGGCGTTTAAATCTGTGGAGTTTGGTGGCCAGGGGAGTACGGTAAACTCATCCTGGAGCTCTTCGAACCACGCATATACACTGCCAGCTGTATGACAAGTTGCACTGTCCTGCTGGTAGATGCCATCGTGTCTTCGGGTCGAAGAAAAATGAACTGCATGTAGTGGTGCACATAGTCCCAAAGGACAGATGCATACTTATGTTGATCCATTGTGCTTTCCAGACTAATGAGATCATCCAGGGAATGCCATGAAAACATTCACCAGAGAATAACGCCCCTCCTCCGGCGTGGATCCGTTTGCTTTCAGACATTTCACGAAGTACACGCCAGTGGCCGCCTGCCCTATGGAGCGTAAAACGTGATTCATCTGAAAAGGCCATCTGTCAGTGGACGTCCAGCTGCGGCACTCGCGTGCAAATTACAGCCTTCGTTGCCAATGAACGCCAGTCAGCATTGCTGCATGAACCAGGCGCCTGCTGCGGAGGCCCATACGCACCAACGTTCGCTGAACTGTCGTTGCGGAGACACTGCTGACATCTCTTGGTTCATCTGGGCTGTCTGTTCGCGTCTGTTCGCCCGTACACATCTCCGCAGCCGTCGTTCACCTCTGTCATCTATATCCCATGGTGCACCAAAGCTGCCTTGGCGCCGGTTTTGGATGGCGCCATTTTGCCATGCCCGGTACACTGTAACCACGACGGCACATGAACAGTTGACAAATGGCTCAAATGGCTCTGAGCACTATGGGACTTAACATCTGAGGTCATCAGTCCCTTAGAACTACTTAAATCTAACTAACCTAAGGACATCACACACATCCATGCCCGAGGCAGGATTCGAACCTGCGACCGTAGCGGTCGCGCGGTTCCAGACTGTAGCGCCTAGAACCTCTCGGCCTCCCCGGCCGGCAACAGTTGACAAATTTAGCGTTTTCGGAATTCTTCCACCCTGGACCGAAAGCCAATGATGTCCTTTTGGACGTTAGATGAATCGCTCTGTTTCTACATAACAACAACGACTGCACTTTTTACCGCGTCCCCCCGCCCCCTCCACTGCTAGTGCTGCCACCTACCGTCTGTGAGTGATTATTACACGTTGACGTTAAACATACGCGTCGGTCACATTAATGTAGCTCGAACGTCAATATTATGCTCGTAAGGGGGCAAACCGTCACAAGAGCATACTACCGAAATCTCCTGACGAGATTGCGGGAGGCTGGCTGTTCAGACGACGCATTGCGGTAAGCTGTCCAGTGGGATGTTCTTACTCCATGACAATGCCGCAGCTCATTCTGCACAGGATGCAGACTCACAACCTGCTTCCTTGGACCATCAAATTTTGCTTCACCCTCCGTACTTGTCTGAGATCGCACCCGGTGACTTCTTCTTCTTGCCTCGAATGAAGAAACTATTGTGTGGCTGACAGTTCCAGAATGACGAGGTTACTTCTGAGGTGGAAAGTTTCCTGACCAGCCAAAATGCAGATTTCCAAAGATAAGATCTTCGCCAGGTCATCGATCATTGGGTTAAATTTTTCGCATTGAGTGTCGAATATGTAGAGAAGGACTGGCTCCATCACAAGGATTCATGCCCGCAGCTTGGTTCTCTACGGGATAATTAAAACTTAACGATTACCCCTCCTAAAGGAACTATTTCTCTTGACAAGGTACGTACCTCGAACCAGCCCCTAAACTTCCTCAGCACTCATTTGTTTTGTTTTCAGGCGTTCGTAATTAAGTGATCACAAAGACATCCTCTAAAGACCCTTCACTAAATTCAGGTTTGCAGGAACTGACCCGTCGTTGTTTGATAAAGTCAATATTGATTTGCAGTGGTTGCAGAAAATGAGAATAGCCGGATGAAATTCTAATCACTATCCTCCAGAATAATAATGTATTGCGCGTCCGACTGACACTTTTCTGGTAAAACTGGTGAGTGGCTTTTAAATATTACGTGAATACACAGAAAGGATTAACAGGTACTTGAGTCCTCACATTCTCTCGTCAGCTTGCGTGAGCTCCGCACCCATTATCATAATGTAGCCTTCCTGATCAGATGCGCGGCTGTCACTAACCGAGTTGAATACGATACCAGTTGTGTCATAAGGAAACTAGCTCTCGAGTATGCAGTATTACTACTCATAATTCCACACGAGCTACAGAACCTGAATATCGGTGGCCCCGAGGCAGTCTCTGAACCACGGTGCTAGCGATGACGAAGTGAAACTCTGATCCTAGACTATCCTTCACAGTTTTTTGAAAAAGAGATTATGTTTATCTAATCCGGACATGTATTGAACTTAACGCGTCAGCTTACCTTTTTCCAATAAATGACGTGGTTGTGTGTCGTTTATGGTATTTCGTTGGTTCCCTAGAAGGAAGAATTATGGGAAGAAGTACAGAAACATTTCAATTCCATGTCTAACTCTACATACGATACTCCGCAACCACCATACGGTGGTACCTTGTACCACTACTAGTCACTCCTTTTCCTGTTCCGCTCGCAAGTGCGAGGGAACGACGACTGTCTAATTGCCTCCATGCGATCCTTCGTTTTTCTATCTTTACATCGCGGTTCTGATGCGAAATTTACCTCAGCGGCAGTAGAATAGTTCTGCAGTCAGTCACAAATGTCGTTTCTCTGAATTTTCTCAGTATTGTTTGGCGAAAAGAACGTAGTCTCCTCGCCAGAGATTTCAGTTCACGGAACACTTCCTAAATACTCGCAAGTAGATTGAACCCCTCGCCTCCCTACTACCGACCTTACGTGAAACTGAGGTCGCTGGACTTACTGTACACACGTTATCTAACAAGACTACCGTTTTCCAAAATGGGAACGCCCACTCCACGCCATCTCTGTCAAGATGTGGTTTGATGAAAATTCCAGTTAACTTCACCTCTTGTGGACCCGTCACCGACCATCCGAGATAGATTACATACGGAAATCGGTGCAGGTTTCCTATCTCCCGTTGTCTACGGCGGCTTAGAAGCTACACTGGGTGAGAAACTGTACAAAATACCTCTGGCAAACAATTCTCGAATTTTGAGTTTTAATTCCGAGCAAATCACACAACGGAAGAGAGTCAATACACCCTATTTCGGCGTTTTCGGCCTTTAGCTCCATTGTTTAGTACAAAATCGGCACAGAAGTATTAGGTATCGCTTATGTCGTAATTACTATAAGCGGTTAGTGGGTGGTGCAGGTGTCATGCTCCAGATTTGTAAACTCGGGTGCCAAATCTCACTTCTGACAGCTTCATCCAAAATTCTTGAAAAAGCAATGTATTCAAGAGTAGCATCACATATTTGTAAAAAAGAAGTACTAACAAAATGTCAGTTCGGTTTTCAGGCAGGCTTTTCAACACAAAATGCTATATATGCTTTCACTGATCAAGTATTAGATGCACTGAATAACCGAACATTACCCATTGGTATATTTTGTGATCTCTCAAAGGCTTTTGATTGTGTCAATCATGAAATTCTTCTACATAAGCTTAAGTATTGTGATATAAGTGGGACAGTGCACAAATGGTTTAATTCATACTTAACTGGAAGAATGCAGAAGGTTGAAATTAACAGTACAGATAGTCTGCAAAAACCAGCAGAGTCCTCTAACTGGGGAGGTACCAAGAATGGTGTCCCATAGGGTTCAGTCTTGGGTCCCTTATTGTTCTTAATATACATTAACGACTTGCCACTCTACATTCATGAAGATGCAAAGCTAGTTCTTTTTGCTAATGATACAAGTATAGTAATCACACCCAGCAAGCAAGAATCAGTTGAGGAAATTGCAAATAATGTCTTTCAGAAAATTATTAAGTGGTTCTCTGCAAATGGACTCTCACTAAATTTTGAGAAAACCCAGTTTATACAATTCTGTACAGTAAATGCCATAACGACATTGATAAATATAGACTATGAACAGAAGTCTGTTGCTAAGGCAGAATACACAACATTTCTGGGTGTGTGCATTGATGAGAAATTGAATTGGAAGAAACACGTTGATGATCTGCTGAAACGGTTAGGTTTAGCTACTTATGCTATTAGGGTTATTGCAAATTTTGGAGATAAACATATCAGTAAGTTGGCCTACTATGCCTATTTTCATTCACTGCTTTAATATGGCATCATATTTTGGGGCAATTCGTCATTAAGAGAGAAAGTATTCATTGCACGAAAGCGTGTAATCAGAATCATAGCTGGAGCCTACCCAAGATCACCTTGCAGACATTTATTGAAGGAACTCTGGAAGTTCACAGTACCTTCGCAATACATATATTCACTTACGAAATTTGTCATTAATTACCCATTCTAATTAAAAAATAACAGCGAAGTGCATAGCTACAACACTAGAAGAAAGGATGATCTTCACTATTCTGGATTAAATCTGTCTTTGGCAGAGAAGGGGGTGAATTATGCTGCCACAAAAATCTATGGTCATTTGCCAAATAGTATTAAAAGTCTGACAGTTGCCAACCAACATGTAAAAGGAAATTAAAAGAATTTCTGAATGTCAACTCCTTCTACTCAAAAGATGAATTCGTAGATATGAAGTAGTAACTGTAATATATATTATTTTGTGTAAAGAAAACTTATGTTAAAGGGACACGTTCCACATCATTCGAAATGTCGTATTCATGATCTATGGCACAAGAATTAATGTATGTATAAATGTATGTATGTATGTATGTAGTCCGTATTTTGAGTTTGACGAAACTTTTATCTCATGTAAACTGTAATTTTTCAAAAAATAATATGCCTTTTAATATTCTAACTAATTCTCTTATCTTACATGAACATAGTAGCGTTTTGCGACAGTGGGGCACGTCGGTGAACGTAATTCTACATTAAGCGAATGCCTAATAACTGGGCACTTACGTTGTACGTTTACTGTTCAGTGTATCTTTTGTTCAATCCTGGTTTGTTACAACACATAAATACTATAAAGTTGTTCATCTCAATACATGGAATTCTAACGATGGTGACAACCATGGTAAGCAGCGATACACGGGCCTGTCACATTACTGTGACAACCTGTCAGAGAAACCTGAGTAACCAACTTTTGCAGCGCAGACGTGCAGGAAGAGAGTCACTGCGTGTCTGGAAGGAACCGACAGGTATGTGGAGCCACGCCGACTCCAGTGCCGTGGTCAACTGCGCTAGATTTCTCGGATGAGGATCCATACTTCGAACAGTCTGATCGAGGTGGACCGATAGATTCTCGATTGGGTCTAAATCCGGAGAGTTTGGTGGCCAGTGGAGTAAAGTAAACGCATCCTGGTCCTCTTCGAACCACGCATACAAACTGCGCACTGTGTGACAAGTTGCACTGTCCTCCTAGTATATGCTATCCTGTGTTCGTGTCGAGGAAACACAAACTTCATCTGGGGGTGAACAATGTTCCCAATGACAGAGCGATACGTGTGTCGATTCACTGCTTGTTCCAGAACGACGACATCACCCACCGAATGCAAAAGGAAGACGTTGCTCTAGACCGATACGCTCCCTCCTCCAGCCTAGATTCGTTTGCTTTCAGGCGTCTCACGCCGCAAACGCCAACAACCATCTGTCCAATGAACTATAAAACGATTCCTCTGAAAAGGCCACCCGTCGCCGCTCAGTGGACATCTACTTGCGGTATTAGTGTTCAGATTCCAGCTTTCGTCGCCAATGAACAGCAATCAGCATGGCTGCGTGAACCAGGCGCCTGCTGTTGAACGGTCGTTGAGGAGATATTATCCTTAGCCCCTAGGTTCACTTAGGCGATCAGTTACTCAACAGTTGCACGCCTATTCGCCCCTACTCATCTCCGCAGTCGTTGTTCACCGCTGCCATCTATGGCCTGTGGTGCATCACAGTTGCCTTGGCGCCGGTTTTGGATAGTGTCATTTTGCCATGCACGGTATACTTTAACCAGGGCGGCACGCGTACAGTTTACAAACTTAGCCGTTTCGAGGATGGTTCCACCCTTGGCCCGAAACCCGATGACCGTGCCTTTCTGAACGTCCGTTTCCGCATTACGTCAACGTTTGTTTGCACTGCTTACCGCGTCCCGCCGATGCGCTTTATCTACTCCCCTCCCCCCCTCCACTGCTAGTGCTGCCACCTGCCGTCTGTGACTGATTATTGCACATTGACGCCGAACTTAGCCGATGGTCATATTAGTGTGACTGGACCATTTAAGACGTTCGACGATTGGCACTAAGGTGATTCATTTCTAACACTACTCGTTTCAGAAGGTATCTTCCAGCTTCAAGTGTTTTTAGATGAAATATTTACATGATTCCCGTTAATTCATACCGCGATGTGCCGCTATTGACAGTGTTTTGGAACAACCTACTGACAATGGTGACTTATCTCGCCACTGCTGGTGTAGTCTAAGTACGTTAGTAAAACGCATGTCAAGATGGATGCTCTCCAAAACCGGTTGTGTGAGGAACAAATCAGTTGAGTGGCAAAGGTCGAACGTTTTATTATTACTTGCATCCAAACTAAATGAGGTATAGATTGGTAATAAAAATGCAAATTTCGACAATATTCACGATCTCGTGCACATTAAACTTTTATTAAAATACTTCCTAGTTGCCGATAAAAAAGTTACACAGGAAAATTTCGTCAAAATCGGCAAGCGGACTTTGAAACGTCCCCTTAGAAAAAATTATGAATTACTGTGCTGATAAACCTCTTACATTATTTGCTTTTCAAACAGCTGAGTAAAACTGAACGTACTCAAACATTCACTAAAGTGACACACAATATTTTTAGCGCAACGCAAACTGACTTTCAAAAATCCCTACAAAAGAATGGCCCTGACTAACATTAACCTATACCTTTCACAAATCACTTACCTCACCAAAAATCTTCGTTACTCTAACTACTGCAATACAGCGAGCGCCACTACTGCCAGCTAAATAAAAGATTCAAACTACTGAAGGCACTAACTACTGATAGGCATAGTTGGCAAATGAAAGATTTTGATAGAGAACAAACAATGTATTTACCTTAACAGTGTTGAAAAATCATAATATACATAGCAGTTCATGACATCCAGTCTTACAAATTTCAAAACTCCGCCATTTCTCTCCCAACATCCACCACTGCTGGCGGCTCACCTCCAACTGCGCAACGCTACGCGCTGTTCACATCCAGCTGCCCAACACTACAATGGCAGACAACAATGCAAACTAGCCACAGACTGCACAAAGCACAGCCAGTGATTTTCATACAGAGCGCTACGTAACGTTGCCAATAATAAAACATAAACAGCCTACTTACAACTTTTCACGACTCTACATCTTTCAAGTGTCACTGAGTCCCTCACCAATCTGCTATAATCATTAGAAGATAGACACAAGTCGATTTTTGAAAACCTCGACGGACCTCTGTCGAAACTCCATTAATATCCGAAACTCACAGTTGCCGATATACCATTGTCAGCTGTTTGATACACTACAGATGGTCCAGTGCCGTAGAAACGACATTCATTCGATAAGTCAGCTGTTCTAATTTACTTTTGTATATTACGCGAGCCAAAGAGCAGTCTTACTATTGTGTTCCGTTAATGTCCAGGCAGGAGGAGATTTGACACTTTCTTCGAATGTGTCTTAACTTTTCTTACATTGTTCCAATGATACGAACGCGAACAAACACTACAAAACAACGTCATTTGACGTAATGTACTCCTTTCTCATTTATTCCGCCGAATGTCTTCGTCAAACATTAACTAAAGTGGACAGTTGCAACCAATATTATGCTTTCATTCTTTTCCTTCAGAACGATTTATGAAGTGCGTAAATAAGGTAGCAGTAGAATGAGATTTTCATTCTGCACCGGAGTGTGCGCTGATATGAAACTTCCTGGGAGATTAAAACTGTGTGCCCGACCGAGACTCGAACTCGGGACCTTTGCCTTTCGCGGGCAAGTGCTCTACCATCTGAGCTACCGAAGCACGACTCACGCCCGGTCCTCACAGCTTTACTTCTGCCAGTATCTCGTCTCCTACCTTCCAAACTTTACAGAAGCTCTCCTGCCAACCTTGCAGAACTAGCACTCCTTAAAGAAAGGATACTGCGGAGACATGGCTTAGTCACAGCCTGGAGGATGTTTCCAGAATGAGATTTTCACTCTGCAGCGGAGTGTGCGCTGATATAAAACTTCCTGGCAGATTAAAAGGTCCCGAGTTCGAGTCTCGGTCGGGCACACAGTTTTAATCTGCCAGGAAGTTTCAAGGTAGCAGTAGTCAGTAACAGACTGTACTGTGCTGTATTCTTTATAGATGTGCTCACTCTAATTATATTTTTCCAGAAAAACTTCTAACACTCGCGGCGTTTTTATTCATGCGCATTGTACAACACTTATTGAAGTTTAAGGCGAGCTGTCACTTATTACAACAACAAACATTTTCACTCGGTTATTACGGATTTCTCTACTGTTTCTCAGGATAATAGTGTCCGGTAGATGAAAAATACGCCAGCAAACTATCAGAATGCGGCCGACTTTGTTCAAAAATGGTTCAAATGGCTCTGAGCACTATGGGACTTAACATCTATGGTCATCAGTCCCCTAGAACTCAGAACTGCTTAAACCGAACTAACCTAAGGACATCACACAACACCCAGTCATCACGAGGCAGAGAAAATCCCTGACCCCGCCGGGAATCGAACCCGGGAACCTGGGCGCGGGAAGCGCGAACGCTTCCGCACGACGACGAGCTGCGGACTTTGTCTGCTACTCCTTAGTATAGATAACTGACATTTCCCCTCCACTATTGGCCGCTGGATTCTGTCCATCAAGAATTCTTAGAGTCGTTGACGCACACAAATACGGATCTCTTACAAATTCCTCATGCACACTCTTAGGACTTGTAGAGGGCAGAAACACGTCTCCGGATAATAACGTTTCCACGCTGCAGGAATTATAACATATGGTACAATAAGCGAGTTCATTCTATTTGTATACTGAGTGAGAGAGGTTGGGCTTCACACGAGCTGCGGACTACTAAACGCGTCGGGATACCTGCTAATATTGTCTTGAACCTTCTTTCGCTTGGCGCACTGCAGCAACGCGACGTGGCACGAACTCAACAAGTCGTTGCAAGTCCCCTGCAGACAGTGAGCCACGCTGACTCTATGGTGTCCATAATTGCGAAGGTGTTGCCCGTGTAGGATTTTCTGCACGAACTGACGTCTCGATTATGCCCCATAAATGTTCGATGGGATTCATGTCGAGCGATCTGGGAGCCAAATCTTTCGCTCGAATAGCCGAAAATGTTTATCAAACCAGTCGCGAACAATTGTGGCCCGGTGACATGGCGCATTGTCATCCTTAAAAATGCCATCGTTGTTTGAGAACATGAAGTCCATGAATGCATACGAATGGTCTCCAAGTAGCCGAACGTAAGTATTTCCAGTCGATGGGCAGTTCAGTTGGACCACAGGACCCAGTCCATTCCACTCAACCACAACTCGCAACATTATGGGGTCGCCGGCAGCTTGCACAGTACCTTGTTGACAACTTGGGTCCATAGCTTCATGGGGTCTGTGCCACACTCGAACATTACCATCAGCTCTTATCAATTGAAATCGGGACTCATCTGGTCAGGCCACCGTTTTCCAGTCGTCTAGTGTCGAACCGATATGATCACAAACCTATGAGAGGCGCTGCAGGCGATGTGGTATTAGCAAGGGCACTGACGGATACTTCATCGTATGTCGCACGTTGATTTCTATAGCTATTTCATGCAGTGTTGCTTGTCTGTTAGCACTGACAACTCTACGCAAACGCCGCTGCTCTCGGTCGTTACGTGCAGGCTGACGGTCACTGCGTTGTCCGTGGTGAGAGGTAATGCCCGAAATGTAGTATTCCTGGCAAACTCTTAACACTGTGGATCTCGGAATATTGAATTCCCTAACGATTTCCGAAATGGAATGTCCCATGCGTCTAGCTCCACCTACCATTCTGCGTTGAAAGTCTTAATCCCCGTCGTGCGGCCATAAACACGTCGGTAACCTTTTCACATGAATACAAATGAGTACAAATGACAATTCCGCCAATGCGCTGCCGTTTTGTACCTTGTGTACGCGATACTACCGCCATATGTACATGTGCTTATCGCTAATCCAAAGACTTTTGTCACCTCAATGTATTAATGAACTTATGGTGTCAGGCATGCAGCATTCTTACTTTGCTGTCATGTTTACCGTGATGCAGCAGAAGGCCATATGGTATCCATAAAATTAGCAAACAACTATCCTTGCGGCTTCGGGAAAAAAGTTCAACACATCTATCATCGTGATCTCTCAGATTTTCAGGGCGTAACTGCTTAATGATGAGCTTTCAGGTATTCAGCCGAACTGTTGATAGCGTTTTTCTTCACAATATTTCAACAACTGACCGTGTCATTATCTTCAGGAGCTGCTTCCTGTGTTCTTATGCGTACTCGCTACCTAGACTCCAGACTGTAGTATTGTTGGCCGGCTGGGGTGGCCGAGAGGTTCTAGGTGCCACAGTCTGGAACCGCGCGACCTCTACGGTCGCAGGTTCGAATCCTGCCTCGGGCATGGGTGTGTGTGATGTCCTTAAGTTAGTTAGGTTTAAGTAGTTCTCAGTTCTAGGGGACTAATGACCTCAGAAGTTCAGTCCCATAGTGCTCAGAGCCATTTGAACCTTTTTTTTGTATTATTGTTGGTGTTGCGCTTTTGTTTATAGCTGAGTGCGCTAACATCATTCATTCTATTTTTATTAATTCTACACATTTACTGTGGTTTAAATATGCAAATTTGTCGACGTCACAGGCGGAAGCCATAATTACGATTCCGGAAGACACTGCAACCTCAGCGGTAGGGAGCACTGGCAGTGACGTTCAACCATGCTCAGCGTGGCGAAACAAGCTACCCATGTAAGGTGGAAATAAGAACGCAGATATGCGCTCAGGGCACGCTTGCACGCATGTCTTAAGGAGGACACGTCCGGGCTGGGGGGAAGCGGTGCCAAGGCAAGCTGTCCAGTCATTAAAACGTCCTGCCTGCCTGCCTGCCTAGATAAGCTGTCAACTAAGGGCAGTTACTAACATGCTGCAAATCATAATGACAGTGGAAGAGCGCTTATTTCAGTCTACCCTCGTAACGTGTAGGACGACTCTAGCTGCAAATGTCATCGCCACCCAACACCCGTGGTGTGCAGGAAACTGGGATAGTTGTATTAAGTGCACCGACGGTAAACATAAACCGTTGGTTAACAGCATGTGGCACTCGGCTCTGACGCAGACGCGAAAACCATGTCCGCAAACTGGCATCTATTGACTTAGTAATGTGCTGAGAGATGACTGCAAGACTTATTTTACCCAAGCGTTCAATACTTTGGGTACTGAACCGCCAGTATACAGAGTATTTCAAATTAATACCCAAAATACTGAGTTCCAGGGTACAAAGAAACGAAGCAGAGGAAAGGAAATACAGTACTAATCTGACTATAACAGATGTTGAAAGTCACCATCATTCATCTTTTGGCAATGCTCTGGTCAGCTGGTTGCTGAAGGCGTATCGAAGATGGACTGTTGGAATTGCTGCAGTCTCATCCGAAATGTTCTGCTGCAGTTCTTGAAGACTATGAGGGTTGAAACTTCCTGGCAGATTAAAACTGTGTGCCCGACCGAGACTCGAACTCGGGACCTTGCCCGCGAAAGGCAAAGGTCCCGAGTTCGAGTCTCGATCGGGCACACAGTTTTAATCTGCCAGGAAGTTTCATATCAGCGCACACTCCGCTGCAGAATGAAAATTTCATTCCGGACTATGAGGGTTGTTTCGATACACCTTAGACCTGAGGGGCCGGCCGGAGTGGCCGTGCGGTTCTAGGCGCTACAGCCTGGAGCCGAGCGACTGCTACGGTCGCAGGTTCGAATCCTGCCTCGGGCATGGATGTGTGTGATGTCCTTAGGTTAGTTAGGTTTAATTAGTTCTAAGTTCTAGGCGACTGATGACCTCAGAAGTTAAGTGCTCAGAGCCATTTGAACCATTTGAGACCTGAGGGATGCCCACACAAAGTAATCGCACACTGTCAAATCAGGTGACCTGGGTGGCCAGCTAGGCCGCGACAAGACTGACTTCTGCTAACATCTCTGTCAGGAGTGAAGATTGTGTAAATGTGCTCCAAGGTTCGATCGCCTGTACGGACACTTGCTCCATCCTGTTGGACGTAACTATAGGTCTTTTCCTCCTCCGTTAATGCTCCCACAAATGGTTTCAAAATGTCGGCAACGTAACGCGCCGAAGTTAGCGTCTGATAAAAGAAGATGGGGCAAATAATGCGGCGTGTAGACACTGCACACCAAACACCACCTTTCCGATCATGCAATGGTGTTTCGTGGAAGTTATGCGGATTCTCCGCTGCCCAGAACCTGTGATTCTTTGAGTTGACATAATCACTCAGGTGAAACCAGGTTTAATCAGACATAAAGAACAGATCCATGTTCAGGCCATTCAGTGCCGTCTCAGTGAACAGCGACATACAAAACTGGAGGAGCTGACGAGCACCTGCTGATTATAATGCATGAACAGCAGACACTCTGTAGGGATGCGTGTCCAGGTCCGGGTGGAATATTCGTCCGCATAATCAGCGTGATATACCGGTTTCTTGAGACAGGCGTCGGGTTGATTTGATGGGACTCTGAAGCATTTTTTGTTGAACTGCAGTCACATTTTCTGGTCACGTTACGGAATGTTTTTTGACTTGTTCAAGACAGATCCTGTCTCACGCCATTTCCGGACGAAGTGTTGCAAGTCACTCTCTGCTGCCACTTTGACACTACGCAGACAACTGACGATACAGTTTCCACGACTTTGTTGTCACCTAACTATCCACAACGAACACCTGCTGCTGAACTGTGAGTACCATCGTCACCTTTGCACTGCTCCACACACGCTAACGCAGCCCGCACTATGATCTGAACCGTTGTGGATCACGTGGCGGGAGTACACATGGTGTCCGTGTCATGGTGTGTGGTGATATGTATACATTCACGTCCAATTCCATCCACTCGTCCAGGCCACTTTTATTTGGCCCATTCTGCATAAAATAATTTCTCCTATCCCGATACAGCCGGCCGATGTGGCCAAGCAGTTCTAGGCGCTTCAGTCCGGAACCGCGCGACCGCTACGGTCGCAGGTTCGAATCCTGCCTCGGGCATCGTTGTGTGTGATGTCCTTAGGTTAGTTAGGTTTAAGTAGTTCTAAGTTCTAGGGGACTGATGACCTCAGCAGTTGAGTCCCATAGTGCTCAGAGCCATTTGAACCATTTTTTATCCCGATACAGATTAATAAACCCATGCAGATAGTCTTGAAAATTTGTGTTTGTGAATTTTCAATACCTGTGGCAATACTTGTAAGATTTATAACGAAAAACGTGGGGCGTATACAACACATACTTGATGCACGAGTCGTTCATCTCCTATTATCTACTGCAGACGCCCCACGTTTTTCGTTACAAATCGTACACGTATTGTCGTAGCTATTAAAAATTCACAAGAACAAATTTTCAGGACTATCTGTATGGAGTTAGGAACGCGTATGGTGGCGCCAACCTTGTGTGAACGCTGTGTAAAACTAATCATTTGCATATCACAGCATCTTCTTCCTGTCGGTTAAATTTCACGTCTGTAGCAGCCATCTTCGTGGTGTAGCAATTTTAATGGCCTGTAGTGTAAATGTGCACCAGGTCCACTGTTACCGATATCATTTTCAAGAGGAATCACAAGGGAGGCACAAGCCTACATATTGCTGTGTTGATAGAGTCTGCATAAACAGTTTCCTTTCTTTTATATCAAGTTGTATTATTCCTGCTTCTCTCAGATCTTCTTCTACGACTCCGGTCTATTTTATTGTTTCAGTTTTTGCTTTACTGCGTGTTTCGTAGAATTCCACAACCTGTCTAGTTAATATGGTTAACTGCATTCTTTTAATATGCTTACAGAATTTTAGGGTACGTTTTTTCATATCCCAATATATCTTGGTACACTTTTCAATGTCTTTATTTGTTCTTAGTCTGTACGTTCCTTTTTCAGTATAATTTGGGTCTAAAGTTTTGCTCAGTACTTTACGTTCCCTGTCTCGGGTTTCATCAGTGTCTCTCTGTTTAAAATGAGTTTCTCAGCCCCATACAGACACTCTGATTTGACGAATGTTTTGTAGTATCTCAGTTTGATGCGTTTTGAATTGCATTTTTTGTTATGGATGTGTCTTGTAAGCCTGAAAGCCGTTTTCATTTTGTGATAATGAATTTTGTAACCGATGTTGCTGTCTGTTATCCATAACAGTTCCTTGATTGGTTTCGCCTAAATATTTAAAATGAGGTTCAAATTAAACGTTTGAAATGGCTCCGAGCGCTATGGGACTTAACATCTGAGAGCATCAGCACTGTAGAACTTAGAACTACTTAAACCAAACTAACCTAAGGACTTCACACACATCCATGCCCGAGGCAGGATTCGCACCTGCGACCGTAGCGGTCGCGCGGTTCCAGACTGGAGCGTCTAGAAGCGCTCGGCCACACCGGCCGGCTAAAATAAGGAACTCTCTCGATTTTACTATATTTAGTTTTTAGAATTTTCCGTGCCAGATTGTTGCTGGACACGTATTTTGTTTTTTTTTTTTTTTCAAACGGTATTTCGAGCCCTACAGTTTCTGCTGTTTCTTTAAGCATTTCTATTTCTTTTGTGCAGTTTGAACCTCTTGATAAAGATCCGCTAGGTCGTCTACGAAAGTTAAATAGTCTACTGTGATATTAGTTCTTCCTCCTGCTCTTTAGGGATCCGTACCTCAGTAAGTAAAAACGTCACCCTTATAAGATCGTATTGTTGTCTGTCTCTCGGTCTGTCTGTTTGTCCGCCTGTTGAGAAGCCTTTTTCTCTGCAACGGATAGTCGTACCTAGTTGAAATTTGTGTAACATACGTTGCTCTACGGTCCCTTGCGATGTAAAAAATTTCAGCTTCAAGTCAACTTAATCAAAAGACACGACCATTTCACATATATTCATACTCGCAATCTCACTCACCAAAACATATAAGGTATTTCCTGTTGACCTAGAATCATGAAATTTGGCAAGCAGGTATGTTTCACGGTACAAGTAACGGAAAAATCTTAAAATTGTCGCCGGCCGTGGTGGCCGAGCGGTTCTAGGCGCTTCAGTCTGGAACCGCGCGACCGCTACGGTCGCAGGTTCGAATCCTGCCTCGGGCATGGATGTGTGTGATGTCCTTAGGTTAGTTAGGTTTAAGTAGTTCTAAGTTCTAGGGGATTTATGACCTCAGATGTTAAGTCCTATAGTGCTCAGAGCCATTTGAACCATTTGAACCTAAAATTGTCAATTTGTACTTACGTCACTAGAAAAAATTATTAAATTTTTTGTGTCATTTGTTATCCATCTGTCTTTCTGTACGTCTGTTAAGACCCCCTTTTCTCAGGAATTACAATAAAAAATGCGATTATGCACAAAAAAGTTTCAACTTAGAATTAAAACATTCTCGAAAATCTTGGAATATCAGCGACAGACATCTTGCCAGTATCGATATCGATAACGGGCAAAAATTGCGGAGAGTCTCGATTTCCGGGATGGATTAACTATCTGTACAGGGTACAACAAAAAAGTACGGCACAAGTTACACGACACATTCCTCAGACGTAGATGAAGAAATTATGTTATATGGACATGGGTCTGGAAACGTTTTGTTTCCATGTTACATCTCATTTTCTCCAACGCATTAATTATGGGAAACACACATAAACAGAACACATCAGCATACCACATGCAAGTCTTTCTTAGAGGAGATGTTCAATATTCCCTCCGAGGGCATTGATACATCAACCCGCCGTCGTAGTGAATCTCGGATGCGCTGATGCAGCCGTGGAGTAGTGCGTATGGTTTCGCAGCCTTCCCTAATACGGGGAAGGAGACTTTGAAAATCTTGTACTGCGGTTCCTTACACAAGAGCTTTCGAAAGCCCCCAAAAATAAAACTCAAGTGGGTTTAGATCCGGCGAGCGTAGAGGCTACGCAATTGGTCCTCTACCCAATCTGTTATTTAGAAGCCAATGGACATTAACACTAAGTGAGAAGGTGCTCCGTGGCGCGTGAAGTACATGTTTTATTGCACAGCTAAAGGTACATCTGCTAACAGTTCAGGTAGAGCATTCTCTACGAAATTATGATAACTTTGTCCGTTGAGCCTGGGTGGAGGAAAGTGAGGCCCTACGAAACAGTCACCAACAATACCGGCCCAACACATTGACATAAAATCTTTGTTGATGACTTGCTTCAACAGTTGCGTTAGGGCTGATGACTGCCCGTACAAGCCAACTGTGAAAATTTAGAATCTGATCTCCTTGAAACACGTTGGAGACAATGAGTTGTATCATGGAAACAAAGCGTTTATAGACATACGTTCATATAATATAATTTCTTCGTCTACGTGTGAGGAATGTGTCCTGCAACTTGTACCGCACATTTTTGTTACACCCTGTATACGAGGGCTATTCGGAAAGTAAGTTCCGATCGATCGCGAAATGGAAACCATAGAGAAAATCCGATGAAGCTTTGCATAGACGTGTTGGGCAGTGTCTTGCAGTATGCTCTTCGATGACGTCACGTCGCTCTTCTCAGTTCTGAGCGCGTAAAGATGACTAGAAAATTGTGTCTCCCGCCAAGTACGATAGCCTGTGAAAGATTTCGCTGATTTCATGGAGCGCACACAACGTAACTGTCATGCATTTCCTTCTTCATGAGGACGCTCCTGCAGCGTTTACGATGGCAAGGGTTTCATCGCCCACCATACAGCCCGGACTTGGGTCCTCTGATTTTTATCTCTGTCCACATGAACCGCTGCCTTTGAAGAAAACATTTTGGCACATACATCAAGCTGTAGTTCAGCCTAGAGAATTGGCAGAAAGCTGAGGCGGCTGCCTTCTGTGACGAGGGTATTGAAAATTTAGTACAATGCTACGTCGAACGTCTCAGACGGAGCGGCGACTATGTACAGAAGTAGCTGAAAGATGTAGCTAACTGTTGCATAAAAAACATTTTTGATTTTCATAGTGGTTTCCATTTCGCGACCGATCGGATCATACTTTCCGAGTAGCCCTTTTACATAATTAAGTTTGTACGGAAACCTCAGAGCTCGCTAGCCCTACTCCACCGTGGCCAATTTTTAGTTATTATTCGGGTACACTCATATTTGCAAGTCTTTTTCCAATGTGGTTTATGGCAAAACTAAAAGGGGCAGAGGAGGAGATAAGAGTTTAAGTATTGGGACCACCTTCTATGCTTGCGGGTAACATACGAAAGATGACCGTGCGAATATTACATCGTACGAAATTTTCCTTGAGATACTGAGGTGGACATAGCGCTTGCAATCATTTCAGGTATGTGGTACGAGTGTATTGAACTTCATACGGATCAAATTTTCAGTGACGACTGCTGAGCGAAGTCACGCAGCAGCAGCCAAATCTAATTTCATCAGCGGATGCAAACAGGTTGCCTTAGCGAGCGCATCAACTTCCCACGGCGGTTTCGCAGCATCAGCGTCCTAGAGGATCGCAGCGGTGGCAAGTTTTCTTGTGCTCTTACCAAGACATTTATACTCATTCCTCTGAAGTTAGCTTGAAAGAATATTAACGGCTCTTTTATTTACCTGGTTGAAGTACGATGTACACACTACTTGAGCCTCGGTCATCCTGATTTTTCATGTATCAATGTGCGCGTGCACAATGGACAGTTGTGCGTGTTTTCAGTGTTTCTAAAAGGTTTAATATATATTTTCACACAGGGAATTCAGTACTCCGTCGCTACGATAATCATCGCAGATAATATATCCCGGAATGAGCAAAACCACGGCAAAACGCAATAAGAAAAAACATTTCACCGTCATAGTTATGACAGCGAACTCATAGTTCTGTACTGACGAGTTACTCTGTAACTGCAATATACGATCTGAAGATGGGCAGCTAGCCTGAAACCAGTCATTGAAAATAAAAAATAGCGATCATAGACTGAAATGCCATATTTTTATTTAATGAACGATCGCGGAAATCCCATTAAGACAATCATGTCTAGTTTTGGAAACCACGTTCGTATGTGAGAAGTATAATGTTGCTCTGTGCCCTGATTATATGAAACAGTTTCTTCCACAAAATAAAATCCAAAATAGTATGTACACTTCCCATGTATTGTTTGATATTACTAACAAATGTTCTATGTAAGATGCAGTAGTTTTTGTTCCCACTGCTCTCATATGAGGACACCTCCCTATTGGGGTACGGGAATATTTGGGAGGTAATTGTAATGAATTACGCATAAGATAGCTCTTACGGCAGCAAAAAGTATATCACATTTTTTATCAATTTCGGCTTGATTATTCGTTCGTGAAAGTGATAAGAAGTGGACCAGAAGTAAATCTGTCCTCGATTCCTCGACTCGGGTGTTCTTTTACACCCTTTTAGGAGAAATGGCGGTGCTGGAAATGATACCTGTATATCCCTGATACACTTGGCTTATACTGACATGAGAAATGGCTCGCCCAGTTACGGAAGCACATACAGGTTTACATGAAATTTCAGCCACGATGAAACTTGTATTTTTAAGTACACAAGGTAGTGCTTTTATTGCGGATTTTCTTATGATGGAACTCTATTACTCGGCCGACTTGCCAGCTTCCCTGACGCTAGTTGCAACCCTCTGCCACTATAGGGTTCCGAATTGTAGTGTGTTAATATCGCGGTGCATGAGAAATAGCGTGCTGTAATCTAATTTCCAATTCGAAGAGTTCTTCCACACATGGGGCACACTCTCCTTCGACTTCAGAATGCAAGACCACACACGCGAGCGCTGCAACCTCTGCAATCATCCTCCATACAGTCCCGCCTTCGAGGACTTCACTTTGATAGTGATGAAGCGGTGAAAGCTGAGGTGAGGTTGTGGCTCCGTCAACAAAATCAAACATATAAAAGTGAGAGTATCAACAAAATGCTCTCTCGTTTGGAGAAATGTGTTCGTCACCTGGGTGACTACGCTGAGAAATAAATATGTAGATATGAAGAATAAAGCTGTAGAAAGTTAACAAAGTTTGTCTTATTCAAAAAGCTTAAGATTTTTCACATGTGAAATTCAAAGGTATTTCTTTCACCACGCCCTCGTACATCCACGGAACTTGCCTAATGTAGTCAAGCTACATTCTCGCCCTATACTTTTTACCCGCCCCGATCATGTTCAGTGGACAAATGGAGTCTCGACTGTGGAGACAATCTAAAGAGCGAAGTGGGCACGAGATTACGAACCCAAATGACAAATTTGTCTCTCACGCTGATAAAAGTACTCCTCTCATGAAAGTATGTCACAATATCACTGGAAGAACAACTACACATAAAGTTGTGAAAAGAACTGAAAACTGAGTTGTGATTCTGAACACTTTATCTGAACAGTTGAAAATTACTCCTGCGTTTTTATCCTCAAATAGTTTCAACAATTTTTAAGCCTGTAACCATTTTGTAAGAATTCTTTCATTTATAACTTCAAAATTAACTACACGCACTGTCAAAAGGGCACATTTTTGTAGGAATTTTTTAACTTTAAACTTGTTCATACTATCGCCTCCAGAATCATCTGGTATAGGGCGCACTCTTACGTTGCGTAGGGTCATTTCCACAAAACCAACTTGAAGGTTTACTTTATTATTCTCATCAAAGTAAGCTGATTTCTTATTAACGATGGCCGTGCGTTAAATTGTTGTTAAATTAAAACAGTGTTTAACGAGACACCTTCGGGAAAATGGGGTATGAAAACAGTTTGTTTACAGAATACAGCCCTTTTTCGAAGAAGATTTTGCGGAAATCTCTTGTTTTAGGTGTATGTGCATATAAGGTCGATGACGAAGTAAGCACAACAATCAGTTTTAGCATAGAGCTTGCCTTTCTGCAACGCATTTCGGAAAAAAAGTTCTTTCAACGATCTATCACATTTATTTCAACAAAAAAAGACCCATAAACGATTGGATATCTCCTCTCGACATCGACGCAAATAATCCGTAAGGCAAAACCATACTTTTGTGTACAGTCAGCTACGAATTCAGAAACGTGTGGGAAAAACTTAGCCACATTGACAAATATTTTACTCCACCGAAATAGTTAGTTTCCTTAAGTATTTCTGTTCATTAAAAGTATGTGACCTGAGGTGGTAGTAGTAGTAGTAGTAGTAGTAGTAGTTTCATTCATCTGTCGATCAGTTTTGCGAGGATATTGGATGAAGTTTGTTCGAGTGCACGAAATATTTCCAGGAATCCAGCCAGGTTGGAAACTCTATTTTTTGTCAGATGGCCACTAGAGAATAAATGTACAAGGGTAATCTCAAAAGTAAGGTCTCCTCTTTTTTTATAAGTACATAGACCTGTTTATTTCAACAATGGTTTACATCAGTTTACAGCTTGAACATTTAGCTATTTTTCGACATAATCACTATTCCTGTCGATGCATTTTTGTAGACGCTGTGGCAGTTTTTGTACGCCCATGTCATACCAGCTCGCCGCTATGCTGTTCAGAAAGTTATTAACCTCTTATTTCACCTCGTCGTCGCAGCTGAATCGTTTTCCGGCCAAACGTTCTTTTAACCTAGGGAACAGGTTACAGTCACTGGGCGTCAAGTCAGATTATTTATGGGCGATTGCGTTCTACTGAAACTGTTGCAGGAGAGCAACGGTTTGCCGAGCGATGTGTGGGCGAGCGTTGTCATGGAGAATGTGTACGCACTTGCTCAACATTCCCCTTCTCCAGTTCTGAAATGCCCGTTTGAGCTTTTTCAGAGTCTCATAGTACCTGTCAGCGTTAATTATGGTCCCAGCGAGTCAGCTTCGACGATGAGGTGAAAGAAGAGTTTCATAACTTTCTGAACAGCATGGCGGCGAGCTGGTATGACATAGGCATACACCAACTGCCACAGCGTCTACAAAAATGCATCGACAGAAATGGAGATTATGTCGAAAAATAGCTAAATGTTCAAGCTGTAAACTGATGTAAACCATTGTAGAAATAAACAGGTCTATGTACTCATAAAAAAATTGGAGACATTACTTTTGGGATTACCCTCGTATTATTTATTTTCTTTTAGTCATTTTTTACTGAAAGTCTGGATATTAGCAAATTACTACAATGTAATTTGTCATTGGTATTTACTGGAATGAACCCATACCTGAAGATATTTGTCGCCTTAATGAGGATATGGGAAATAGAATTCCATATATCTGCTACTGGAGAGTGGACTGTGAAATGGAAAAGCTAACAACTATACCTAATTAATAGAATAAAGTGCTTTTCTAATATCTATAAATGATCAAAATCAGCCAAATTCTTGTCATAATTTAAAAAAAATTAATAGTAATTAATGCTAAAAATACCGAAACGTGATACATAAATGCTATTCTGCAAGCAGTATAACCAAGTTGATTAGGAGCGTGATCTTTCGTCAGTAACAAGGGTTTATAGCATCATTACACAAGTGTACAGCCGAAATAAGCTGGTTGTAAAAGTGATGTCAGAAGCAACAGAGTAGGAAATATTAAAAGTTGAAGTCATGAGCAGTGCAATTTCGCGGCGGCATAATGGCGGCGCTATCTGAGGTGGTACGATCAATACCGGTCGGTCGATAACAGTGGCGCATTGCGGAACCCGCCTCAGCAGAAGCCAAAGCCAAATTACATTCACGGCCCTACCCCGACTACACGTTTGACGCCCCCACAACCACTCTGAGCCACACACAGAACTTATGACACTTCTTGATACGGCCTCCAGATGCCGCTCTACGCACATCATCAGCTGCAAAACTTCGTCAACAAGTTGCTCCCATTATCAATTATGCTACCGCTTTTTGGAGATTGAGAAGTGCGGATGATATTAAAAGAGGAGCGATCCATCCACTGGATGATCGTCAGAGCCTACAAAGGAAGAAAGGGTTTTAGGACCAGTCGACGGAGTACAAGCTCGGAATGGGCAAGGTTAGCGCAGGAAAGTGGTCGTGGCCTTTTTGAACGAATCATTCTGGCATTCGCATTAAGTGATTTTAGGAGAACCTAAATCTGGATGGGTTGCCGGCTATTTGAAACCTACTTCCCAAATGAGAGTACGGCATATTAACCGTTGCACCACATCGCAAGGCTATTAGCACCTACATCGAAGTTCTCCAAGGTATGTGGATTTAGTGAGAGAACTTCACGTTCTTATAACATTACATCTGGATAATTAAACGTGAAGCTGGACAAATAATGGGGAAAGCTTCACTGCTGTTCTTTTGAAACCGGAAAACTATATGGATGGTGGTCGGACACAGTTTTGAACCCTGGTCTTTCTCGCCAGTTTCATCTTTAAAATGCTGCTTCATCACGACATATCTTCAATGAGCAAGTGTAATATGCATAGTTACCAAACATGTACGACTTTAGACTTCTAATGGTTTTATCAGAGACAAGGCTTTCGTCTGGAGCGCCCCTGGGAAGTGTGATAGTACCGCTTGTGTTCTCTATATACATAAACGATCTGAAATGTTGAGCAGCCATCTGCGACTCTTTGTCTGTGATACTATGGTGTACGGGAAACTGTCGTCGCTGAGTAACTGTCTGAGTTTACACAATGACTTAGAATTTCTATTTGGTGCGATGAATGGCAGCTTGCTCTAAATGCAGAAAGCAGTAAGCTAATGTAGATGGATAGGAAAAACAACCCTGTAATATTCGAATGTGCTGCTTGACACAGTCAAGTTGATTAAATTCTAGGCGTAATGTAGCAAAGCGATATGAAATGCCACGAGCACGTAAGGACGGTTGTAGGGAATATTCGAATGCTAAATTTCGGTTTATTCTAGGAAATTGTAGCTCATCTATAAAACAGACCATGTACAAAACACCAGTGCGACCGATTAGTTAGTGCTGATCGAGTATTTGGAACCCTTTGGGATACCCATCAGGCCAGGTCAGGAACACATCGTAGTAATTCAAAAGCATGCTACTAATTTAGTAGGTTCGATTACCAACAGAATATTACGGAGATAGTTCGTGAACTCAGATGGGAAGCGCTTGTGGGAAGGCGACGTTCTTTTCGCCCGTGTGAAAAGTATCATGTGGGCCACGGCTGCGAAATATGGTTTTTACCAACTTCAGTTTCCCATGTGGCGAGTGGTCTCGTAGAATAACAAGCCCTTCCCCCGTCTGCACGCAGCTAATCCTACTATACAAGAATTATTTCTCAGTTGTGTGTACATACTTTACTTCAAAAGTTTTCAGAGAGTTTAACAAAAGCTCAAAAAAAAAAAAAAGGCTCTGAGCACTATGGGACTTAACAGCTGTGGTCATCAGTCCCCTAGAACTTAGAACTACTTAAACCTAACTAACCTAAGGACATCACACACATCCATGCCCGAGGCAGGATTCGAACCTGCGACCGTAGCAGTCGCACGGTTCCGGACTGCGCGCCTAGAACCGCGAGACCACCGCGGCCGGCCTTAACAAAAGCGGGATATTTATTGGCATCGTCACGTTTCATGTGTTACAGAGTACTCAAGATGGAGGCCAGCTCTGAATCACGGACGATAAATGTCTTTCACAAGTGAACTCCGATTTCAAAGTAACGATTCAGAACGGCAACCAAGAGGAGCATCCTGTTTAGACCTGTCAATGTATGCTACCACATGACTGCGCTGTTCACTTAAAGCACAGATCAACATACTCCTACGTTCTTGAGTACACAAATTTCTCTGCGCCAGTATAGCTAAAAAAAAGTGTGTACTGTTTCAACAAATAAGATGGTGAAAGACACCACATTGTTAAGAAGCTACATTTCTCCAGTAGCTATGGCACAAATCCAAAATGGTTTCGTAAGTCACTGAAAGCATATGAAAAATCGCTCCGTTGGAGTGCCAGCAACGGTTTGAAATTATGGGGTCAACGGACTCTACCATTAATCTTCACCGGATTTCATGGAGTGGGTAACCAATTTCAGCACAGAATTTGCGGTAAGTCTGGCCATGAAATGACTATTCTCTCCGTGACGAAAAGTCGTTAACATTGTAGATCATTAAACTCGTAGCACTTCACAGAGCCAGGTTCGTGCGAAAACCTTGTAGAAATGTAGTAGACGAGCACTATCGGTTTCCATGACCGGTGACAATGGCATTTTAATACTGAAAACATTGAGAACATAAGTGCTGGAACACTGTCAATCATCGAAAAATAAGAATTGGGAAACTCATCAAATTTCTGAAATTTAAATCATCATGTCTCAACAGTGGTTCACAGAGTAAAAAAAATTAAAATTTAAGAAATACAGTTTTCTGGAAAGAAAACGTAAAATCATAAACTCCTGCAAACACATCTATCTAGTTGATGCTGTCCCTCGACCTCACAGTTTCCAGACTCACACTTTACCGCTAGACCACCATGCCCGACACACTTACATGTCATAACTATCGGCGAAATGATTTATTGACCACTTATCCTGCGTTAATTGTCTCTCTTCGAAGACGACTACTAGTAAAATATGAGAGATGTGTGTCTTGGATGCGCTACGCTCCAGCCAAATTACCGAATACGTTTCTTGTGACCTTATGCAAATCTGCATCTCGCTGTGAAATCCGTGAAGGCAATGTGTGTAAATCAGTCGTTTGCCGGTGTTAGAAAACTCTTCGCCTCTATTGCGAATGGTAAAGTGGCTTCGAGTTCAGTTGACTTTATAAGCCTCTTAGACGTCTGAACAGCTGAACTTTTTAACAATTCACAGATCTCTAAAGGCATTATTTTAAGGACTGGGGCTACGGGGCTTATTCTCAACACAACTACGGCCCGTGGAGGTAGACTGTTACTTCACTTACAGCACTGTCGTCATTGGTAGACATGACAGCAAATGTGGAAACGAATAAATAGATGCAATTTGAAAACTGGGATTTCGATTGAATACCGTATGTAGTCAGCCATCATATGTAATCCCATTTTATCTCCATGAAAACTTTGGGAATAATAGGAAGATTAAAGCTTTACGTCCCATCGGTGCTGAAGTCATTAGAGACGATATTTGGCAGTATTCGGAGTATTTGACAAGTATTTTCTATGGTAATCTATGCACGTCAACAACAGTAAGGTTTCACATGATGTACGAACAAAATCAGAAGTTTCTTATCCTTAGATCCATTGTTTCCATGAACTATTAAAGTGGTGGCCAGGAAAATCTACACTAAATAATTATTAACACAAAATTTGAAGGTGATATCGCAAAACGCGATAGAAAAATAGTTCTTATCATAAATCATCCACAGTCTAATTTTGGGCTGGTTTGTACTTCGTTGCCCGCATCTCGTGGTCGTGCGGTAGCGTTCTCGCTTCCCACACCCGGGTTCCCGGGTTCGATTCCCGGCGGGGTCAGGGATTTTCTCTGCCTCGTGATGGCTGGGTGTTGTGTGCTGTCCTTAGGTTAGTTAGGTTTAAGTAGTTCTAAGTTCTGGGGGACTTATGACCACAGCAGTTGAGTCCCATAGTGCTCAGAGCCATTTGAACCATTTTGTACTTCGTTAATGTTCTAAGCACCATCCGCTATAGTAATGTAAAACATAACAAGAGTGTACCTTAAATAAACTTCATACAAATTTATCTCCAACTCCCATTCCGTACAGTTTTTCCATCCTGTCAGGGAAGAAATATTCAGACTAATTAAACTGATCGAAATTTAAATGGGCAATACTTATTAGCAAAACTTTGCTTGTAAATTTTTTGTATGTATAATCTAAGCGGTGAACTAGTTCACTAGAGAAAGTGCGGAGAGCCACCCAAAGCCACTTTTAGACGAAATGACATGACGTAGTTTAAGTGGCGAGTTACAGGTAGAGCATTGACGGCCCTGTCCAGTCCAATACGTTTATGAGTGTTTCCAGCTGAGCAAGAACTAAGTCGTATTTTAATCTGGAGCACCAATTAAGCTAGAACGTCAATCAAGTAGCTAAAATATCACGTACGCTGCACTTATAACATGTTCGTTATTGAGTCATACGTTGTCTCTTGCTCTCTGCAGTTATCCTGAGGAAGGCGGAACTGGGCTCCTGGAAGGAAAGAAAGAAAGGATAGGTAGATGGACAGAGGAGGGAGGTTTATATTCTAACGTCCCATAAACAATGAGATCATAAGTGACAAAGCACGAGCTGAGATTCAACAAGCTGGATTAGGAAATCGCTAGTGACCAATAGAAAATATCGGCACTCGTCTAAAGTGATTTAAAGCAACCTGGGGAAACGTAATTCTGACTGGCAAGAGGAATCTGAACCATCTCGAATGCGAGAGCTGTGCGTCAATCATTGAGACAACTCCCTCGATAAGAACGACTATAGGACGCAGAGTTGTTCCTTGACTCTGCTCGGAAGGTGGGTTCTAGGAAGCTGTGGAGATATCTTGTTTGTGATGTACGAGGTGCATTCAAGTTCTAAGGCCTCCGATTTTTTTCCTCCGGACTGGAAAGAGATAGAAACATGCGCATAGTTTTAAAATGAGGCAGCGTTCATTGTCAATACGTCCCAGAGATGGCAGCACCGTACGGCAGATGGAATTTTACCGCCAGCGGCGAGAATGAGAACTGTTTTAAATACTTAAAATGGCGACGTTTTCCTTACTTGAACAGCGTGCAACCATTCGTTTTCTGAATTTGCGTGGTGTGAAACCAATAGAAATTCATCGACAGTTGAAGGAGACATGTGGTGATGGAGTTGTGGGTGCGACACTTTAATGAAGGCAGAACATCGTGTGACAACAAACCGAAACAACCTCGGGCTCGCACAAGCCAGTCTGACGACATGATCGAGAAAGTGGAGAGAAGTGTTTTGGGGGATCGCCAAATGACTGTTGAACAGATCGCCTCCAGAGTTGGCATTTCTGTGGATTCTGTGCACACAATTCTGCATGACGACCTGAAAATGCGAAAAGTGTCATCCAGGTGGGTGCCACGAATGCTGACGGACGACCACATGGCTGCCCGTGTGGCATGTTGCCAAGCAATGTTGACGCGCAACGACAGCATGAATGGGACTTTCTTTTCGTCGGTTGTGACAATGGATGAGACGTGGATGCCATTTTTCAATCCAGAAACAAAGCGCCAGTCAGCTCAATGGAAGCACACAGATTCACCGCCACCAAAAAAATTTCGGGTAACCGCCAGTGCTGAAAAAATGATAGTGTCCGTGTTCTGGGACAGCGAGGGCGTAATCCTTACCCACTACGTTCCAAAGGGCACTACGGTAACAGGTGCATCCTACGAAAATGTTTTGAAGAACAAATTCCTTCCTGCACTGCAACAAAAACGTCCAGGAAGGGCTGCGCGTGTGCTGTTTCACCAAGACAACGCACCCGCACATCGAGCTAACGTTACGCAACAGTTTCTTCGTAATAACAACTTTGAAGTGATTCCTCATGCTCCCTACTCACCTGACCTGGCTCCTAGTGACTTTTGGCTTTTTCCAACAATGAAAGACACTCTCCGTGGCCGCACATTCACCAGCCGTGTTGCTATTGCCTCAGCGATTTTCCAGTGGTCAAAACAGACTCCTAAAGAAGCCTTCGCCGCTGCCATGGAATCATGGCGTCAGCGTTGTGAAAAATGTGTACGTCTGCAGGGCGATTACGTCGAGAAGTAACTTCAGTTTCATCGATTTAGGGTGAGTAGTTAGTCAGAAAAAAAATCGGAGGCCTTAGAACTTTAATGCACCTCGTACAAAGACATTATCTAATAGTCTCTTACTGCAATTTTCTGAGAAAACGTGACACTCGCTGTGAAAAGGCACCTATGGCTTGAACCCACGACGAATTCTAAAGGTCATCTTTGAACCTTCTCTCTTTCAATCCTCTTTCGTATGAATCTCCGAGAGGAGAGAAAGACTCAGTAATGGGTTGGATGAAAGTGTAAGTAACTACATTATATTTTCCAAGATTTGCTCTAATGCATCGTAGCCTAGTGTCTAGTTTCCCTGCCGGCCTGCGTGGCCGAGCGGTTCTAGGCGCTACAGTCTGGAACCGTGCGACAGCTACGGTCGCAGGTTCGAATCCTGCCTCGGGCATGGATGTGTGTGATGTCCTTAGGTTAGTTCGGTTTAATTAGTTCTAAGTTCTAGGGGACTGATGACCTCAGGAGTTAAGTCCCATAGTGCTCAGAGCCATTTTCTAGTTTCATATGGTTCATATGGCTCTGAGCACTATGGGACTTAACATCTGTGGCCATCAGTCCCCTAGAACTTAGAACTACTGAAACTTAACTAACCTAAGGACATCACACACATCCATGCCCGAGGCAGGATTCGAACCTGCGACCGTAGCAGTCACGCGGTTCCGGACTGAGCGCCTAGAACCGCACGGCCACCGCGGCCGGCTTTCTAGTTTCCCTGCTCTAGATTAGTATAGTTGTTTCATGTTACGTCGCTGTGGTTGGTATCGTTAAATATTTCATTATTGTGAATCTCTCGTTACATATGACGTAACCAACCTGTTTTGAATCTTTTCGCTTGTTCGCCCGAATTGAATTACCTTACATTTACTTGTAACGAATGTCTGTGGCCAATGTTACCATCAAGTGCTAATATTCTGCAGACTTAGCAGCGGTTATCTGTGTTCGATCGATTTCAAGGCGACAGTGGCACTACTAAAGAATGATAGAGCCGCATGAAGTTTCCTTTACATGTACTCCAAAGTTCCATTGAATTCTATCTGACATATTCTGGTTTAGCCATGCTATCAAGTCATTTTACGCGCTAGTGTCACGTTTTATCGATATTTAGATATATAATCTACACGTTAGTCGCGGATTACCACAAATAAAACAAGAAGGCTTCTTCTTTTTCGTGTTCTCTTTCCCATTTCTCCATATTTAAGGCTAGCTGCCAATTGTTCCACCAATGCAGTACTGCACTCCAGAGACACTTAAAATAACTGAAGAGAGGTGCTTTGTGTGGTGATGGTGACATAGCGATCCGCATCTGCGCAGGAGGTCAACCTGAAACAGTAGCCTGACCTTCGGCAGCGCCACTTTGGATCACGTTACGATCTACGCTTGCCTGCACTCGGTAGCCGACAGCTCGGCTTGTTCACATTCTTCAGCTAGTTGCAATTCATTCTCTTGTTTTAAGCTTGCAGCCATTTGCTTTACAACTGTTATTTCGACGACACCAACTGGCAGCTTCTCTTGAATGTACTTACTTGCATCAACAATGCAAACCATGAGAGAGAAATAAAACGATCACTGAACTGTTATCCTGAAGTTCCAGAAACCAGTATTAATTTATTGGTAGATCGTACAAGGTATCCGTAGTGAGGAGGAGCTGTCAGCCATTTCTAAAGATTACTAAAAAAATGTTTCGAACAGTGGAAGCATAGGTGGGACAATTGTATTAGTTGTAAGGGAGAGTATTTTGAAGAGGATAAGGCTGTTTTGTAAAAAAAAAAATGAAAATATGTAGCTTTTAAAAATAGTTTCGGTTATTTTTGAGTACCCCTCGTACCTATCCAAAACATTGGAAGAATCGGATCTCTCGCCAGATCGCCGCCATACTCGCTGTACATGGTTAGTTGGTTGGTTGGAGGTTAACGGACTACACAGAAAGGTCATCAGTCACTCGATCCAGGGGTAGTTCATATGTTAGTGACGTCCGTGAAGTGCATGTTCTGATGATGAAAGCACGTAGTAGAGGTAAGACTGAGCAATTGGAAGCAATACTGATGCCACAGCTGAGAAAGAATTTACGGAGGGGTGCATGCATCAGGCTGGTGCGTAGGTCGGAACAGACGAGGGTTCTCGCAGGTGATATCCAATGGCGTGAAAAGTTCCACCTAGCATCCAACCACCGCCAGTCCGGTGAAAGGCGAAGACAGTTACAGAACAAAGACTGTCTTCTAGTCGACAGACTGAGAACAGTTCGAGTGAGAAAGCTAAAAATATTACGGACATCATCCGTAGATGGTCATGTGGGGTCTACTAAACCGCGATTCATCGCTGAACACAGTGCGACGACACTCATCAGAAATTCGTACTACTTGGTCACGGGACCAATACAAACGCAGCCGTGTATGTTGATGTGCTGACGGCAGTTTCCGCATAAGACGAAAATTAGCAAATCCGATTGCTCCTAGTCTTCGATCGATGGTGCGGAATTTACAGAATGTTGCAGGGAGTCCATTACTTGTTCTCGGATGGTGGGAATAGATATGAAGGGGTTACGATTTGCTTGGTGCACAATACGGCGATCCTTCCTTGCTGTGGTCGACCAGAACCTTGACGGCGAGTATGCCTGCCCTCACGTTCCCATGCAGTCCAACATCGGGCCACTGGTACATTCAACTGCCCCACAAATGTGGACATTGTGCAACACGACCAGCTCGGACAAATGGATACCTACAACGGGGCCTCTTTCAAACTCTGTCAGGTTCTGATAACACTGTCACAGGAGTACGCGACATTTCCGTGTCCTTCACAGTTATTACCCAACATCTGTCACTGTTCTCGACCATTAAATACCCTACAACGCTTGGTAACAACACTAAACACGAACAACGCTAATGAACTCTGGTGACTGTTCCACATGTCAAAGAGAACTGCAAACATACACGCAGATGGTGTGTAGGTGTACGAAGTTATACTGACATCCGATCACGTCTTCTGGGTGCCTCCACTTTCTTTTTGCCAGGCAGTGTATGTGTAAAACTGAGTCTACAGATAACACTATAGCCGGCTGGCTAGGGCTTCTAGAAACCGCGTCACAAGTACATCTGTATTATCAGGAAAGAGTCATAGCCTTCTAAAGAGTTAAGTCATGCTTGTGTGTTGCATGATAAGGTGGCGGTTGTCTACTTTCGGACGCGACGACACCGTAATTGAGCTTAGAATGGGAGGTATTGTTTGTAAATGTAAAATGAAGAGCTTCGATAATGTTTTTTGTCGTAATCACTCCGTGCGTTATCAAGTACAGAGAGAGACAGACAGAGAGAGAGAGAGAGAGAGAGAGAGAGAGAGCGAGAGAGAGAGAGAGACAGCATCTTCTACACAGAGTATAATAACGCGAAAAGATGCGTTGGAGTCTTAGCATTGTGTGAGCGTTGAGTACGTACCATGCGACAAGCTTCAGCTGTGTTGTCACACTAGTTCCACCTTCCACTCTGCATCCTGAAACATACAAATATTTGATTAGAACTGTGATACCACTACGGACAAGTTTTGAAATTTAATATAAAAATGTGACAAATTTTCAGCTGATGTAAATCTGCAGCTGTTGGGCTATTACGCACAAAGAAACCTGGAAAGGTCAAGAGCACACTAACTTATGGTTGAAAAAGTGCTCTAAGAGTATATATCGCTAATATCAAATTTTCAAAAATTCCATCGCCGATCTCAACACGTTTCTATATATTATTTGTAGCTGGAAATTTGTGACGGTAACACTGGCCACAGGGTCTGTAGCGTTTACATTTCTCAGGGATTACAATGTATTTCCAGATAAACACTGGCGAGGAAAGGTATGGCTGGTGCAAAAAATGGTTCAAATGGCTCTGAGTACTATGGGACTCAACTGCTGTGGTCATCAGTCCCCTAGAACTTAGAACTAATTAAACCTAACTAACCTAAGAACATCACACACACCCATGCCCGAGGCAGGATTCGAACCTGCGACCGTAGCAGCAGCGCGGCTCCGGACTGGAGCGCCTAGAACCGCACAGCCACCTCGGCCGGCTGACTGGTGCAGTTAATCCATCGATAATAACGTGTTTGATTTAGGTAACTGTTACTTGTTGTGGAAAATGAATTAGAAAGATTAGTGTTTAACATCCCGTCGACAATGAAGTCATTATAGACCAACATACGCTCGGATGAAAAAAAGGATAATGAAGGACATCTATTGTGTCCTTTCCAAAGAAACTGTTTCAGCATTTACCAGAATTGACTTACGGGAAATCACCGGAAACCTAAATCTGTATGGTCGGACAATCATTTGAACACATCTCCTCCCAAATAGGAATGCTGTGCCTTAGCTATTGCGCCACATTGTCGACACGATTAGTATGTGCAGAGAATCCATGAATATACATGTCCATTGTTTCAGCCAGAAAGACCTCTTCAGCAAGTATGGTACTTTTGGTACAAGGACTGTCTTCAAAATTTCAATAATCGAGTTTCACCACCTGCGTGAGGGTGTTCCATCCGTTGATTATGTACACTATGTGATCAAAAGTATCCTGACACCGGGCTGAAAATGACTTACAAGTTCGTGGAGCCCTCCATCGGTAATGCTGGAATTCAATATGGTGTTGGCCCACCCTTAACCTTGATGACAGCCTCCACTCTCGTACGCATACGTTCAATCAGGTGCTGGAAAGTTTCTTGGTGGGGAATGGCAGCCTATTCTTCACGGAGTGCTACACTTAGGACAGGTATTGATGTCGGTCAGTGAGGCCTGGCACGAAGTCGGCGTTCAAAAACATCCAAAAGGTGTTCTGTAGGATTCAGGTCAGGATTCTCAGCAGGCCAGTCCATTACAGGGATGTTACTGAATTGTAACCACTCCGCCACAGGCCGTGAATTACGAACAGATGCTCGATCGTGTTGAAAGATGCAATCGCCATACCCGAATTGTGCTTCAACAGTGGGAAGCAAGAAGGTGCTTAAAACATCAATGTACGGCAGTGCTGCGATAGTGCCACGCAAAACAACAATGGGTGCAAGCCCACTCCATGAAAATCACGACCTCACCATAACACCACCGCCTTCGAATTTTACTGTTGGTCCGCAGCTCGTGGTTTGCGGTAGCGTTCTCGCTTCCCACGCCCGGGTTCCCGGGTTCGATTCGCAGCGGGGTCAGGGATTTTCTCTGCCTCGTGATGACTGGGTGTTGTGTGCTGTCCTTAGGTTAGTTAGGTTCAAGTATTCTAAGTTCTAGGGGACTGATGACCATAGATGTTAAGTCCCATAGTTCTCAGAGCCATTTGAACCGTTTTACTGTTGGCACTACACAAGCTGGCAGATAACGTTCACCAAGCATTCGCCATACCCACACCCTGCCATCGAATCGCCACACAGTGTACCGTGATTCGTCAATCCACACAAAGTTTTTCCACTGTTCAATCGTCCAATGTTTACGCTCCTTACACCAAGCATTTACCGGAATGATGTGTGGTTTTTGAGCAGCCGCTCGACAATGAAATCCAAGTTTTCTCACCTCCCGCCTAACTGTCATAGTACTTGCAGTGAATCCTGGTGTAGTTTGGAATTCCTATGTGATAATCTGGATAGATGTCTGACTTTTACACATTACGACCCTCTTCAACCGTCGGCGATCTCTCTCAGTCAACAGACGAGGTCGGCCTGTACGCTTTTGTACTGTACGTGTCCCTTCACGTGTCCACTTCACTATCACATCGGAAACAGTGGACCTAGGGATTTTTAGGAGTGTGGAAATCTCGCGTACAGACGTATGACACAAGTGACACCCCAATCACCTGACCACGTTCGAAGTCCGTGAGTTCCGCGGAGCGCCCCTTTCTTCTCTCTCACGATGTCTAATAACTACTGAGGTCGCTGATATGAAGTACTTGTCAGTAGGTGGCAGCACAATGCACCTAATATAAAAAACGTATGTTTTTGGGGGTGTCCGGATACTTTTGATCACATAGTGTATGTACATTTATACGCAGGGTTAATACTTCTGTATGTGGAACAGCGATACGCATTAAAATTCTTCCCGTGTATGTTGTTGTGTTATATTCTACTTGGACATGAATTCATTTTGTTCAGCTAAGCACTCAGAAGAAATGTATGATCAGGGAACTACTCTCTTCTCATTAAATCGGTTGAAATCGGGTGTGAACAAGCTTGTATTCAGCAGATTTGGAAACCGCATACGGTATTCTTCGTAAGTAGCAGGAGTGTTTCCACTACGGAATCTGTCAAATACCACGTTCGTATCTACAGCATTTGTCAATTATTTGCAGCATTGTTTTGAATAGTTTTACAACAGACAGCAAGCCTGAAACTGCCATGTCGTTTGACTCAGTAATAAGGGACGTGATGCAAAGTCGTTTGTTCCAGACTCGCACGTGTATCTGAAACGTACGCAAAAACATTAAGAAGAGAAAAAATTGCAAATACAACAATTTCCTTGAATATCTACCATTCCTTCTGAAACACCACGTTCAGTCTATAACACATGACGCACAGCGCCTCGCCTGTCAAGAGTTCTGGTGACACAAGAGCGTGGCTACTAGTAGTCCTTGTATCCTGGTAATTAGTTGCGCTCTCCCAAGACTACGGTTCGGTAGTTCTGGTACACTACGTAAATGACGTAGTAAACGGTATGATTACCGGTAGTACTCGTAGCACTGGTAGGGAAAGAAATATAAATGAATGTTTAAGAGAGAAACTGGTAGCCAACGACTTCACTTAATTTGTTTGTTTGTTTGGTTGTTTGATTTGCACACAGTTAGAACCACACATCATAGACTTTTAGTACATTGTGGATTTCATAAACTTATTGAATATAAATTGCATTTTGTAAGTAATAAAATTAGTTGGATGCGTAACTTCTGTGCTTTTATGTAACCAGAGCAATCACTTCTGATGCAAGTCCGGTTTAGATGCATAAATATTGTAATTACCGTTGTTATTTTGTACTCAGTAGAACGTTCTTCATTATGATCAAAGACAGGAGTTTCCTGTTATTATTGATAAATTAGAAAGTTGTTTATGAATAACAGAAACGTGTTTTATATAAGTTCGAAGAAGTATTGAAGTGATGTTTGATATACGACGGTTGCCCAGAAAGTAATGCATCTAAGGTGCTGCAGTCATGGACTGTGCGGCTGGTCCCGGCGGAGGTTCGAGTCCTCCCTCGGGCATGGCTGTGTGTGTTTGTCCAGAGGATAATTTAGGTTAAGTAGTGTGTAAGCTTAGGGACTGATGACCTTAGCAGTTAAGTCCCATAAGATTTCACACACATTTGAACATTTTTTGAAAGTAATGCACAGCATTTTTTTTTCTTCGAGAATTCTTTATTGAACACAATGAGAATTACACACATGAAAGAATCTTATTTTACCCACACACCCTATTTCTCCACGTAATCTCCATCCCGTTCTATGGCCTTCCTCCAGCGCGAAACTAGGGCGTGTATGCCCTGTCGGTACCAATCGTTGTCCTGGTGGCGCATCCATTGATTCACTGTCCTCAAAATGTCTTTCACGAATGCCATCCTTTAATGGCCCAGATAAGTGGAAGTCCGAGGGGGCTAGATCAGGGCCGTAGGGTGGATGGGGTACCACTGTCCAACCGTGTTTTGCGATGTGTTCAGCAGTCCTCAGACTGCGTTATCGTGTTGTAGCAAAACATCTCCTGGGTTATTGTGGCGCCGAGAGTAGCCGGAAGCGTGTCTTGAGTTTTGTTACTGTGTTGACATATGCTTCTGAATTAATGGTACCGCCTCTTGGCATCACACCAATGAGAATCACACCTTCACTGTCCCAGAATACAGTGATCATGAGCTTACTGGCGGAAGCAGTTGCTTTTAATCTTTTCTTCTGTGACGAGTGGGAATGGCACCATTCCATCGACTGCATTTTTGTTTCGGGCTCAAAATGGTGAACTCAGGTTTCATCTCCTGTCACAATCCTGGACAAGAAGGCCTCCCCCTCAGCTTCAAAACGTTGCAACAAATGAAGGAAAATGTTTTTTCTGTGCGATTTGTGATCCACCGTTATGAACCGCGGGACCCATTTTGCACGCACTTTTGAATATCCAAGAGTGCCGATAATTGCATTCACACTCCCTTTGCCGATTGACAGATGCAGCTCCAAGTGCTGAGTCGTAATGCGTCTGTCCTCACGAATGACAACTTCAGCTCGCTGCAACACGTATGGTGTGACAGCTGTGGATGGTCTCCTTGACCGCTGCACATCGTGAAGCTCCGCCGAACCGTATGGGACCGATGACCTCACTGTTTGGTCTCCTCCCCCAAATCAACCAACCAACCAACCAACCAACCAACCAACCCGAACCGCCTTCTCATGACCTCATCCTCCGTGCCCAGCGACTAACTGTACTCCTGTCGATAGCAGATTCTCCATAGACTTTGCACAAGCGTTTGTGAATATTCCCCACAGTTTCTTTCTCTGCAGTGAGAAATTCAATGACGCCACGTTGTTTGTAACGCACTTCACTACAAACGCCATTTTGAAACTTTCCTGTGACTACGCTACCTGTCGGAAGTAACGGAAACTTGGCGCGCGCACTCAGGAGACGTCAAATAATGGGTACGTAACCTTTCGCATTCCTAGCACTGTATTCGGCTGAGAAAAAAAAGTGCGGTGCATTACTTTCTGGGCAAACCTCGTATTTTTGTTTTGTGTTTTTTCCTTATCTTACCTTTTTGTTGTTGAATAAAACATGATAAATCTTTACTTTATTCACTTTACAAATCAACGATTTCCGAATAAAACCTGAAATAGGCATCGAGAATTCCAATTTTGCTATAAATACTGATTACTTTTAAGTAACAGACAACAGCGTAACAATTTAGAAAAGGAAGGTCCCTAGCTTACCCGGCCATTGATATATTCTCACTCAGTTTCTAGACGGTTCTCCGCTTCCGGTTTTCAGGGAAATCTAATAAGACACTGTTCTAATACGTAAAGAAAGCTATCGAAATGAGGTAACATCCGGGGAGGAAGGAAACTGATGTTTCACGGCCCGTCGACAATGAGGTCATTAGAGATGGAGCACAAGCTCGGATTCGGGAAGGATTGGGAAGGAAATATGTCGTGAGCTTTCAAAGGAACTATCCAGGCATTTGCCTGGAGCGATCTAGGGAAATCACGGGATAACCTTAATCAGGATAGCCGGACTGGAGTTTTAACCGTCGTCCTCCAGAATGCGAGTCCTGTGTGATAACCACGGCGCCACCTTGTTCGGTAGGTTAAGTCCGACAGATATGCAACGCACCTAACGTACAAGTAACGCGCAGTTTCAACAAGTTTGCACGCAACTATGAGACCGCCCGCCCGGTTGGCCGTGCGGTCTAACGCTCGGCTTTCCAGGCGGGAAGGAGCGCCGGTCCCCGGCACGAATTGTGTCGAGGTCCGAAGAACCGGCCAGTCTGTGGATGGTTTTTAGGCGGTTTTCCATCTGCCTCGGCAAAGGTGGGCTGGTTCCCCTTATTCCGCCTCAGCTACACTGTCGGCGATTGCTGCGCAAACAAGTTCTCCACGTACGCGTACACCACCATTACTCTACCACGCAAACACAGGGGCTACACTCGTCTGGTGTGAGACGTTCCCTGGGGGGTCCACCGGGGGCCGAACCGCACAATAACCCTGGGTTCGGTGTGGGGCGGCGGAGGGGTGAAGTGGACTGCGGTAGTCGTCGTGGGGTTGTGGACTACTGCGGCCGCGGCGGGGACGGAGCCTCTCCGTCGTTTCTAGGTCTCCGGTTAACATAACTATGAGACCAATTTTCAACATTCAACACTAGCCTCTTTCCCCTTTCATTTCGTATTTCTGTGATATCTCAAAGAAGATAATACTATGGGAAGGAAATAAGTATTTGCATTACGTCAGGTCGTGAAATCTATAGATTTAACTCAACGAAACTGATAACGTATAATATCAAATAAAATGTTGTTTACATGTAACACTCATCAGTTCTATTCAAACTATTCACTTTTTTTAAAAGGAGCCAAAATGATTTTATAAAATTATATTTGCAACAATACTGGAAGTTATTGTGTAGTTTAATAGTACATATATTATATTTTTCTAGATTGAATCGGTTCAATGTGAGGAGTCATTGTGGTCTCCATACAAGCACCACCTGGAAGACACTAACAGAATCTGAAGTTTGGGAACCACTAATTTATCACGCAACTCCTGCTGCAGTAACGATATGATAAATTATCTCGAGTAGCCAACTGTTTATTTCTCAGACTAGTGACGTGCTGCAAAGATTGAAATGGCTCTGAGCACTATGGGACTTAACATCTGAAGTCATCAGTCCCCTAGAACTTAGAACTACTTAAACCTAACTAACCTAAGGACATCACACACATCCATGCCCGAGGCAGGATTCGAACCTGCGACCGTAGCATTCGCGCGATTCCGGACTGAAGCGCCTAGAACCGCTCGGCCACCACGGCCGGCGATGCTCGTTCCTGTGACAACTTTGTCGCAAGTTTCATTTGGAAGACCAGCATTTGCCAGTACGTTGCGTGGTTTGCGGGCAGCCGTTCGACCACGAAATCCAAGTTTCTTCTTCTCGTGGTTCACGTTCGTTATGCTAAGAATGGATACTATCATTGTGGGATTAATTTCTGGAGGTCAAAATGAAGAGCACTGATTTAACAGACGTCCGCTTTTGAGCACTTGGCTCCCTCTAGACATTAATTCTGTAGGCAGCCTGTTTACTTTTTAGGATGCTCACATTCCAGCTCACTACTGACCCACCTCCGTAGTCGAGATCGCCAATGCTCGCTTATGAGATAACGCTGGACTCTGGTGCATCCTGCAGGAACGATCATTATTATTTATTCGTAAAGGGGTGAGATGATGCGGCGTACGACTCCTCATCACCATACTGCGCCGATTTCCTGGGCCAAATCGCAAATGGTGTTAGTGTGGTAACCGCTTTCAGTCGTAGACAGACCATCCTCAGACTAGTGAAGCCTCTATTGGTAACGCATGGAGTTTATGCGCAGAGACATTACCTTCCATTCTGTGTTCGAGCGGGAAGAAGGATGGAAGGTTTGGAATTTAGCGACTCATCGACGTCGGTTTAATCAGAAGTAGCATACTCTCAGTGTGGACAAACGATAACGGAGTGAGTCTGCCGAGGTCTCTATCAAACAACCCATTACTCGACTCGTGTGAAAATAATGTAAAAAATCTAAATCAGAATGACTGGATGAAAATGTAAATTTCTCCTCATCCAAATATGTGTCCAGTGTACCAAGATTTGCTCCGTATCACTCGGTATGTGAAGAATGGTATAATGCGCGTCGCGTCGTAGTCGTAGTAGTAGTAGGAGTAAAACGTGCATTCGACACAACCTTCTTCGCTAAAACAGTTGCACGGACCCTATAAGCCACTCCGACAGTGTCAGCTGTCGGATGGTTATAACTGAAGTGCAGCTATTCACAGAGGTCCTGTATGGGCTGTAATTATCGTAGGGCAGCGAAACTTGGTAGATATTCTAATGCGTCAATGTACCACCGATTTACTCTCGAAAAAATTAGTTCCAATTTTGGCCACCAGGTGCAAATCTCGCACTGTGAAAACAAGAAAGTCGTACAGAAATGTTTCCATATGCAATGGATTAGGAAAGGGAGTGGGCAGAAGAGGTCAAACAAGTGAGAAAGGTTCAAAATGGTTGAAATGGCTCTGAGCACTATGGGACTTAACTTCTGAGGTCATCAGTCCCCTAGAACTTAGAACTTCTTAAACCTTACTAATCTAAGGACATCACACACATCCATGCCCGAGGCAGGATTCGAACCTGCGACCGTAGCTGTCGCGCGGTTCCAGACTGTAGTGAGAAAGGCATAATGGGATATTATTTACCGGCGCTTGCACAATTTATTGAATATGGGCGCCAGGGATGTCGACGACATGCTGTACTGCGCCAGATTTGCATCTGGTGGCCAAAGTTAGAACTAATTTTTTTCCACCGTAATTCGGTTCCGCACTATCGCATTAGAATATCTACCAAGTTACACTGCCATACGATAATCAAATCCCACACTGGATCTCGGTGAGTAGCTGTATTTTAATTATAACCACTCGATAAAAAGGGAGTGACCAACATGAGATAATAAACTCACTACCACACGTCCAATCGGTGAAACAGGTGTAGTTTGGGGGGCTGAGATCACCGGTCGTGACTAGATACATAGGAAGCACACGTTTAAGCTGACGCTGGTATTCCGTGGGCTCGACAGCACGTCTCAGTCCGGTCCCTCGCCCAGTCTCCTTGCGACTGCGAACGCTATCCGTGGTGGGCGTCTATAGTGTGGCAGATTTTCGACGGCAACCTGCAGGCGTCCTTGCGCCGCACGCCGGCCGCCACGCCGGAAGCACGCGTTTACGCTCTTCCTTCCTCCCTGTAATTACCAGCCGTCACTCGACAATGCCGCAGCGTTGCACAATTTCGGCATCACAATACGAGCATTTTCCCTTTCACAGTTCCAACTGTTTGTGCTGAATCTGCGCCTGTCGACCATTATATGGCTTACGCCATTCTGCCAGCAGCAGGGCTAAAATAGTGGCTGCAGCAGAGCATGAACGAACCCTATGGCTGAAGCGGAGTCCATTGAAAACATTCCTATAAAATTAGACCTTTATTTGAATGGGCCACAAATATGAATGACAGAATAGGATCGACGCGTACTTAGGAAATTTTTCACTTGTAAATAGGACTTACGGTTAAGAGAAGTACCAAAAACGAATTAAAATACTAATATTAAAAAGCCATAGGCAAGAATTTGAAACAAGATGTTCATGATAACTTTTGTGGGTGTTGAGAAATCAAGTAGTAACCTCTGGTATGGAGATTGGATATCAGCAGTATGTTGTAACGAGCTGGTTAAGACACCTTTCCAATTATCTTCAACATTTACATTGAAAGTATAATACAACTTGCGGGTCTTTGTTATTGCGTACATGACTTTTCGACTTTTTAAATACGAAGTTGTATTATTGGAATAGCCGGCCGCTGTGGCCGAGCGGTTCTAGGCGCTTCAGTCCGGAACCGCGCTGCTGCTACGGTCGCAGGTTCGAATTCTGCCTCGGGCATGGATGTGTGTGATGTCCTTAGGTTAGTGAGGTTTAACTAGTTCTGAGTCTAGGGGACTGATGACCTCAGATGTTAAGTCCGATAGTGGTTAGAGCCATTTGAACCATTTTTAATTATAGGAATATTATAATCCACTGCTGCGCGACTACAAAGGAGAGAGCGCAAAATGGTTGCAAGACATAATGTTGACCAGCTGCATGATTAAGATTATAAGAAGTTCTCTGTGGTAACCTTTGGAGGGCAAACTGCAGTCTCTTCTTTTTTTTTTTTTTTTTTTTTTGCGAAATCGTATTCGGAAATTTTACACGATCAAAGTTAAGCACAGACTGTAAAGCTATAGAATTACACTCACAGTATATCTCACAAAACAACTACCAGAAAAAGAAGAGAGAGTTTAGGGTGTGTACAGAGTCATACACGTCGCCATTTTTTCCTGTACACCGTTCGTAGGAAGTACAGGAAAGAAAAGTATAAATACGTGCCCCGAGTATCCTCTTCCTCCAAGGAGTTACGAGGGACTTGCAGAATAATTATTTACGGGGTGACAATTATTGAACTATATGAAAAAAACGTAATTTAGTTACAAACTGCGGCGTGCACACGCTTTATTGAACACGTAAACGTCACTACAGATATTCCAGATATTTTGATTTAGGCTATGACATGTTTGATATGCCTTCCGTCATTGGCGAAGATGTGGCGTAGACGAATGGCGAAATTCTGCCTGACTCACTGAAGTGTCGGAACATCGATGCCGTCGATGGCCCCCTGAATGGCTCAGCAATGGTTTTGGGGTTATTGCTGTATATCTTGTCTTTAATATGTATAGTCCCACAAAAAGGAGTCGCATGTGTCCAGATTCGGAGAATATGGCGGCCAATCGAGGCCCATGCCAGTGCTCCTCCAGGGCATCAAACACTCTCCTGCTGCGATGGGGTCGAGCTCCGTCTTGCATGAACCACATGTTGTCGAAATCAGGGTCACTTCGGATAATGGGTATGAAATCATCTTCCAAAACCTTCACGTATCGTTCGGCAGTCACCGTGCCATTACGGAATATCGCACCGGTTATTCCGTGACTGGACGTTGCACACCACACAGTCACTCGTTGAGGGTGAAGAGACTTCTCGATCGCGAAATGCGGATTCTCAGTCCTCCAAATGACCCGACTTTGTTTATTGACGAGTCCATCCAAATGAAAGTGGGCTTCGTCGCTAAACCAAACCATACAATTCCCATCACGCCCCGCGGCCAACTAGATGGTTTGAACGTTCTAACGCCAACCGTTCAGAGGTTATGACAGTTTTATTTCATATAGTTTAATAATCCTCACCTTGTAGATACACGAAGTACCAACACCCTTTCCCGTTCACGACTGCAGTCCTAAGCTAGTTAGATCTAGCCACTCAAAATATTACCATCAGTCGCATGTTTAACGATTTCTTTAGAACTAAAATCTGCAAATTATTGTAGGTAGCATATATTTACTGAAACTTTTGGGAATAAAATTTACAAGTGTTGCAGATTCAGCAGAACGCAAAAACATTTGTCACCACTTTTTTTTTTTCAGTTTCTTCCATGACTGAACTATGGAATCATATATGCTTCGAACCAATCGAGAATGGCCCAACAAATTACAGTGTACGAAGTTATTTTTTACAACTATTTCTATCCGTATCAAGAACAGAAAATACGAAAACGGCGTAAAATTTTGTCTTTGAGAGCAAAACGATAATAGCACCTAGGATATTGCTTGCTTATATAAGATACAAACGGAACTCTTACCACACTGCCGGAAAAGAAACACAATCAGCGGAGGACAGAAATGATCCCTTCTACTCAATACTCAGAAACATATCGTCCAAAATTCGTTATCTAAGGATATTGTCAATTCATAGGTCAACTTAAACAACGCGTCTAATCGCCATCAATTTATGACTGAATCGATGGAGAAAGCCAAACAGTTGATCCCAGATGTTACCAGATGTTACATCTTTCAAACTTAATTCAACCAGAGCGATCCTTTTGTATTCTTCTATCGATGCTTGCAGGATGTTAACTCTCCTGTTAGTCCCGGCACACTCGTAAACGTAGCTTGACACAATGGAGACGGTAAGACTTCGTCAATCAGCGAAGTCTCATTTCCGACGGTCGTGCACCTGTTCGCCCGAATTAGAATGTTCAGTGACAAACCGTCTGCCTCTCTCCAGCAGAGTTCGTGTCTGGTAGTCTTCTTGTTCAATATGACAGTAAACAATCAGGTCCATCGTGTGGGTGGATCTGACGGACAAACTTTCACCGCTTGTCTCTAGCACGTGGTCGGTTGTGTGTGTTAGTGCCATATGCTCGTTCACATAACACTGCGGCCAAATGATCTCAAACTTATTCCGTACACCACGAGAGGCTCTTACCACGAAAAAAATTTTTACATGCGAATACTTGTTGTGCGCATATTTGTGAAAATGAGACTGTGAATTGCAAATGTCAAAGAACAACCACCGTTAAACCAAGACCAAGCAGACCACGGACAGCATTCGAGCATTGAGGAGAGTATTTGTAAAAATCGCATGAAAACAATGGAAGGAAACGCTCGAGTTGCACGGTGCTACCAGCAATACAGTTAGCACAATAACTGTGTGAAGGGAGTTAGGAAGAATGTGGTACAGTGGTCGAGCAGCTCCTTGTAAGCCACACGTTTCTGTAGCCAGTTCTAAACGATGCTTGAGGTCCTGTAAACAGTGACCCCACTAGTCAGTGACTGACAGCTAACGAGTGACAAGGAACCATGAATCGCGCTACACATCTACATCTACATCGCCGGCCGGAGTGGCCGTGCGGTTCTAGGCGCTACAGTCTGGAGCCGCGCGACCGCTGCGGTCGCAGGTTCGAATCCTGCCTCGGGCATGGATGTGTGTGATGTCCTTAGGTTAGTTAGGTTTAAGTAGTTCTAAGTTCTAGGGGACTGATGACCTCAGAAGTTAAGTCCCATAGTGCTCAGAGCCATACATCTACACTATGTGCACCACTGTGAAGTGCATGGCACAGGGTACGTCGCTCTATACCAGTTATTAGAGCCTTTTCTCGTTCCATTCACGTATGGAGCGCGGGAAGAATGGTTATTTAAATGCCTCAGCGCGTGCTGTAATTAATCTAATCTTGTCCTCACCAACCATATAGGAACGATACTTCGGAGGTTGTCGTATATTCCTATAGTCATCATTTAAAGGCGGTTCTTGAAATTTTGTAAGAAAGCTTTCTAGTAATAGTTTACGTCTATCTTTCAGATTCTGCCAATTCAGTTCTTTCAACGTCTCTGTGACACTCCCCTGCGGGTCAAGCAAATCTGTGACCATTCGTGCTGCTCTTCTCTGTATACGTTCAGTATCCCCAGTTAGTCCAATTTGGTACGGGTCCCAGACACTCGAGCATAACTGTAGGATGGATCGCACGAGTGATTTGTGAGCAATCTTCTTTGTAGACTAATTGCATTCCCCTAGTATTCTAACAAAACCGAAGTCTGCTACATACTTTACCCACGAATGAGGCTTTGTAATCGTTCCATTTCATGTCCCTACGAAGTGTTACACCCAAGTATTTGTACGAGTTTACACATTCCAACTGTGACTCACTCGTATTATAACTACAGGATACTGTATTATTTCGTTTTGTGAAATGCACAATTTTTCATTAACATTTAAAGCAAGTTGTCAATCTTTCCACCACTTTCAAATCTTATCAAGGTCTGGCTAAATATTTGTGCAGCTTCGTTTAGACCGTACTTCACTGTATAAGGGGTGACCAAAAAGTTTACGTTCGAAGGCCGAACAGTCTACAATACGATCAGGGAAAATCACCGCGAGCATTGAGGCAATCATCCCACCGAGGTACCAGGTTGCAGATACCCATTTGGTGAAAGACCGTCTCCTGCTGTGTCATAAAGTCCCTAACTGCCTGCTGCACAGCCTCGTCCTACAGGAATCATCGATCCTTCAAGGCCTTTTTTAAGGGACCGAAGGCCCGATAATCACATGGGGAGATATCAGGACTGCAGCGCGGGTGCTCGAGCGTCTCAAACTTGTGTTGGCGTAACGTCTGCGTTACGACATTTGCGATACGAGGACGTGCGTCATCAAGAAGCAGCAACACCTCTTGTCGCACCATTTCATAATAGTGGTTTTCGACAAATATATTGCTCTATACACATTTTCCGTTCTCCGATGGATGTTTGCCGATGTTTGTCATACGCCAGTCAAGAAAAGAATAACTGCACGTTGGTCCTGTTTGGACGCATTTGGTAATAATGTCGCCGTAGTTCACGTTTGCGCATTTACCACACGCACGTCTTTTTTTTTCTTTTTGGAAATTTGTGGTAAGTTCCTGTGGGACCAAACTGCTGAGGTCATCAGTCCCTAGGCTTGTATTGTATTGTAACCGGGGACCTAGAAACGACGGAGAAGCTCAGTCCCCGCCGCAGTCGCAGTGGTCCACAACCCCACGACGACTACCGCAGTCCACTTCACCCCTCCGTCGCCCCACACCGAACCCAGGGTTATTGTGTGGTTCGGCCCCCGGTGGACCCTCCCAGGGAACGTCTCACACCAGACGAGTGTAACCCCTATGTTTGCGTGGTAGAGTAATGATGATGTACGCGTACGTGGAAAACTTGTTTGCCCTGCAATCGCCGGCATAGTGTAACTGAGGCGGAATAAGGGGAACCAGCCCGCATTCGCCGAGGCAGATGGAAAACCGCCTAAAAACCATCAACAGACTGGCCGGTTCATCGGACCTCGACACAAATCCGCCGGGCGGATTCGTGCCTGGGACCAGGCGCTCCTTCCCGCCCGGAAGGACGTGCGTTAGTCCGCACGGCCAATCGGGCGGGCTCCCTAGGCCTACTCACTACTTAATCTAACTTAAACTAAATTACGCTAAGGACAACACGCACAGACATGCCCGAAGGAGGACTTGAACCTCCGATGGGGGGAGCCGCGCAAACCTTGTCAAGACGACGCACGTCGGAAATACACGAATGCCACATTCATCCTTTGCTTACGTGTCGGTCCTTAGATACCCGAATCGGAGTCGCGCTGCTGCGCATAAAGACTGCAGCAACGCCCTCAAACGGAAACATTTTGATCTCCCTTATAGATAACTGCATCATCTGGGAAAATTTGAGGTTATTATTAATACTGTCCTCAAGGTAGAATACAGCATAACCAGCAAGGGACCCAACACGCTTCCCTGAGGTATACTCGAAGTTACTTCTATATCTCTCGATGACTCTCCATTAAAGATAACATGCTGAGTCGTCCATACCAGAAAATACTGTATTCAGTCACAAATTTCGCCTGATACCCAGTGCGGTCGTACTTTCGATAATAAGCGCAGGTGTTGTACTGAATCAAATTCTCGTCTGAAATCGAGAAATCGTGCATCTGCCCGACTTCGTTGTTTAACGGCTTTCAGGATGTCATATGAGAAAAGTGAAAGGTGGGTTCAAAATGGTTCAAATGGCTCTGAGCACTATGGGACTTAACATCTGAGGTCATCAGTCCCCTAGAACTTAGAACTACTTAAACCTAACTAACCTAAGGACATCACATATATTCATGCCCGAGGCAGATTCGAACCTGCGACCGTAGCAGTCGCACGGTTCCGGACATAAGCGCCTAGAACCGCTCGGCCACAGTGGCAGGTTGAAAGGTGAGTTTTACATAATTTTAACAGTGCGGCAATCCGATGGAAGGGTTTGGGTTTGCTGAATACCTGGAGAACGTTATCTGCCATCATGTGCAGTGGCAATAGCGAATTACGAAGGACGTGATGTTAGGGTACGGAAGTGATTTTTGTACTTCGTGTGTGGTACCCTTACTGCGCTCAAGAAAATGATAAATGCGGATTCATACGGTATTTTACATAATTGTTTAGTGAGTACAACAGGGGAACAGTTGGGAGATGATCGCTGTATCAGTATGACAATGCACCCTTTCAAAAAAGCATGTGTGAGGCAATGGTAGCCGCGCGGAGTAGCCGTGCGGTCTTAGGCGCCTTGCCACGGTTCGCGCGGCTCTCCCCGTCGGAGGTTCGAGTCCTCCCTCTGGCATGAGTGCGTGTGTGTTGTCCTTACTTAGCGTAAGTTAGTTTGATTAATTACTGTGTAAGCCTAGGGACCGATGACCTCAGCAGTTTGGTCCCATAGGAACTTACCACAAAAGGCACTGGTGTGTAGACAAAAATATTGCAAAACTTCAGAGGTCGATCTTTGTTGGTCCTACGGTTTCCTCAAGCAGTTAATGTGACCAGAATGAGAGTTTCACTCTGCAGCGGAGTACGCGCTGATACGAAACTTCCTGGAAGATTAAAACTGTGTGCCCGACCGAGACTCGAACTCGGGACCTTTGCCTTTCTCGGGTAAGTGCTCTACCTTGCAAGGTTCGCAGTTTGGAAGGTAGGAGACTAGATACTGGCAAAAGTAAAGCTGTGAGGACCGGGAGCCCGCATCTCGTGGGCGTGCGGTAGCGTTCTCGCTTCCCACGCCCGGGTTCCCGGGTTCGATTCCCGGCGGGGTCAGGGATTTTCTCTGCCTCGTGATGGCTGGGTGTTGTGTGCTGTCCTTAGGTTAGTTAGGTTTAAGTAGTTCTAAGTTCTAGGGGACTGATGACCATAGACGTTAAGTCCCATAGTGCTCAGAGCCATTTGAACCATTTTTTGAGGACCGGGCGTGAGTCGTGCTTCGGTAGCTCAGTTGGTAGAGCACTTGCCCGCGAAAGGCAAAGGTCCCGAGTTCGAGTCTCGGTCGGGCATACAGTTTTAATCTGCCAGGAAGTTTCAGTTAATGTGACATTTATCAAAATGTTCAAATGTGTGTGAAATTTTATGAGACTTAACTGCTAAGGTCATCAGTCCCTAAGCTTACACACTACTTAACCTAAATTATCCTAAGGACAAACACACACACCCATGCCCGAGGGAGGACTCGAACCTCCGCCGGGACCAGCCGCACAGTCCACGACTGCAGCGCCTAAGACCGTGACATTTATCTCTCGCAATAATTTTCACATGCAGAAAAAAACGAAGTTACGCCGTAGTTCTTTTAGCGTGTACAGTTGCAGGTATCAACTCTCCCCCCTCCCCTCCCCTGCCGGCCCGCAACCCACTTCTCCATAACCGGCTGGATGAACCAATCACCACGTTGGAATAAGGCACGGGCATATCCGTATCACCTCCAACAGGACCGTGGTTATCAAGAAGTCCGGTGTTAAAATCGACCGTTGTAGTTTGCACGTATAGGCACACAAGCAGAATACGAGCTGGTCGTCACGGACAGTGAACTGCGGAGAGGCTGATAATGCGGTTCTCAGCCGGAGGCGGCGGAGCGTCGCTGTGAGAGCGCGCTGGTGCGGCCGCTGCTCCCACGGCCGGCGTTGCGTGTCCACGGCTTCCGCCGGCCGACGCACTTCCTCCACAAAACAGCCCTACAGCTTTCCTGCCCTCTACTAACTCTGCGCCGTACATTTATTCTCTGTTACATGTCTATTTTATCACTGTCGTCGTGGTCACTCGTTTCCCGCCCAGATCGGGGTAATAAGCAAGAAATGCACTACTGGCCATTAAAATTGCTACACCACGATGACGACGTGCTACAGTTGCGAAATTTAACCGACAAGATGCTGTGATATGCAAATGATTAGCTTTTCAGAACATTCACACAAGGTTGGCGCCGGTGGTGACACCTAAAACGTGCTGACATGAGGAAAGTTTTCAACCGATTTCTCATACACAAACAGCAGTTGCACGGTGAAACGTTGTTGTGATGCCTCGTGTATGGAGGAGAAATGCGTACCATCGCGTTTCCGACTTTGATAAAGGCCGGATTGTAGCCTATCGCGACTGCGGTTTATCGTATCGCGACACTGCTGCTCGCGTTGGTCGAGATTCAACGACTGTTAGCAGAATATGGAATCGGTGGGTTCAGGAGGGTAATACGGAACGCCGTGCTGGATCCCAACGGCCTCGTATCACTAGCAGTGGAGATGACAGACATCTTATCCGCATGGCTGTAACGGATCGTGCAGCCACGTCTCGATCCCTGAGTCAACAGATGGAGATGTTGGAAAGACAACAACCATCTGCACGAACAGTTCGACGACGTTTGCAGCAGCATGGACTATCAGCTCGGAGACCATGGCTGCGGTTACCCTTGACGCTGCATCACAGACAAGAGTGCCGCACGGGATTAGCCGAGCGGTCTGAGGCGCTGCAGTCATGGAATGTGCGGCTGGTCCCGGCCGAGGTTCGAGTCCTCCCTCGGGCATGGGTGTGTGTGTTTGTCCATAGGATAATTTAGGTTAAGTAGTGTGTAACGTTAGGGACTGGCGACCTTAGCAGTTAAGTCCCATAAGATTTTCACACATTTTTGAACAGACAGGAGTGCCTGCGATGGTGTACTCAACGACGAACGTGGGTGCACAAATGGCAAAACGTCATTTTTTCGGATGAATCCAGGTTCTGTTTACAGCATCATGATGGTCGCATCCGTGCGCGGTGAACGCACATTGGAAGCGTGTATTCGTTATCGCTACACTGGCGTATCACACGGCGTGATGGTGTGGGGTGCCATTGGTTACACGTCTCGGACACCTCTTGTTCGCATTGACGGCACTTTGAACAGTGGACGTTACATTTCAGATGTGTTACGACCCGTGGTTCTACCCTTCATTCTATCCCTCTGAAACTCTGCATTTCAGCAGCATAATGCACGACCGCATGTTTCAGGTCCTGTACGGGCCTTTCTGGATACAGAAAATGTTCGACTGCTGCCCTGGCCAGCACATTCTCCAGATCTCTCACCAACTGAAAACGTCTGTTCAATGGTAGTCGAGCAACTGGCTCGTCACAATACGCCAGTCATTACTCTTGACGAACTGTGGTATCGTGTTGTAGCTGCATGGGCAGCTGTACCTGTACACGCCATCCAAGCTCTGTTTGACTCAATGCTCAGGCGTATCAAGGCCGTTATTACGGCCAGAGGTGGTTGTTCTGGGTACTGATATCTCAGGATGTATGCACCCAAATTGCGTGAAAATGTTATCACATGTCAGTTGTAGTATAATATATTAGTCCAACGAATACCCGTTTATCGTGTGCATTTCTTCTTGGCGTAGCAATTTTAATGGGCAGTAGTGTACCATTTTGCCCGCCATTCGTAGATTTTGACAAAGCTTGTGACTCGAATTCAACAACGTCTAGATTGACTGTCTAGGGCGTTCATCCGGCATATGTTAGGGCACTGACCAAATAAGGACACTCGAAGAAATAAATACACGCAATTTTTTGTTTGTTTGTGTGGAGGTATATGTCTGCACTCGCACTACACGTTTAAATCTCCGCGGGACAGTACTGTAGCTGTCAGCTAGAGGTACCAAAACAAAACAGCGCAGCCGCCTAAAAAAATCGAGTATTGGGCCGTAAATTGTTTTCGGCACCAGCGGAAATGATACACCTCTTTCAGAGAAATCTAGAGTACTTCTTCATTCGTCTCGATGCACCTGTGATAGCTGCAACATTTTCGCTGCTGCTGAAAACAGTTTACCGTGCGATACTCCACTTTATCGTCCGCCAAGCAGATGAATGGTTAGCGCTGCTGATTACCACGCGGAGAGTCCGAGTTTGTTCCCCTGTAGGGTCAGAGGTATTTCCTTGGTGGGAGGAGTCAGCCTCGTGATGGCAGTCTAGGAGCTACTTGACACAATAGTAGTGGCTCCAGGTGACGAACTGACAAGAACCGGGAGAGCGGTGTTCTGAACCCACACCCCTCCATACCGTATCCAATGACGTCATTCGAGGAGGATGAGGAGGAGGCGGTCGGTCGGTACCGAGGGCCCGTTAGGGCCTGTGGACGGAACTGACGTTTACGTTCCTCCACTTTATAAATAATGGATTGCACCAGCTTTCATTTTAATGTTCAATTCCGGTACGATTACTGGGGTACGTTAAGGGTTTCGAAGTCGCCGAAGTGGTCTTCAGTGGGAAGAACGTGCAAAAAAACGGCTGAACATCATATCTGAGAGACTCCCAGCCAATCATGCCGTACGAATGTACTTTACTTCAAACGAATTTCAACAACTAATTCAAGAAATTACTGTACCAAGTTTCATACAGGCATCAAAATCAATTCTAATTAGAATAAAATGAGGCATGCTCAAATTATCCACGAGAAAATTGTACGAATTAACAATAAAGGTATGGCGTAAAGTTTTTGTTTTGCGATAGGTGAAGGCAACAACTGGACTGACCGCAAAAGAAATAAAGAGAAAAAAATGCTTGATGTGTTTTTGGTATAGTTTTCAAAACCAAACTGCTGAGTCCGATAAAATAAAAGACTACAATCAGTGTGCACGATTACCACTTTTTACCGATGATAGTGGGACATATATTTTTAATACGATAACCATTCAACATATGAGCCGTTCTAGGCGTTTCAATCCGGAACCACGCGGCTGCTACGGTCGCAGGTTCGAATCCTGCCTCGGGCATGGATGTGTGTGGTGTCTTAGGTTGAAGTAGTTCTAAGTCTAGGGGACTGATGACCTCCGATGTTAAGTCCCATAGTGCCTAGAGCCATCTGAACCATTTAAATCAACATATGAGGGTTACTCAGCGGGCAATGGAGACGTGCATGTTTGAAGTTACAGAAATAGAGGAAAACAAATCATTTAGGGAGCAGTCTGGTGTGGAAAACTTAAGCGTGACTGTAACGAAAATGAAATGGAGGAAGGCGATTTTTATAGTCAGGAGAATGTGTGACAGCTGCAACAAGGAAGTTGTTTGTTGGGTTCCCATAAAAGTTTACACCAAGAAGAAACTAATGGACGGTGTATACATGCTAGAAAACATACAAAAACAATATGCATATGTTTAACTTAAGACCGTAATGCATGGAGAGGTCTAGAAGCTTTCATCAAGCAACGGATGCCGAATTACTGGTGACGATGACGACGACGGCTCAACTGAGGTGCCCAAAGTCTATTACAATAATTTTCTAAAATCGGCCAGAAATGCTTAAATCCCGTGCTTTCTTTTTAAAAAAAATGTTATTGACGTTTCGTACAGACCAGCAAACTTCCACCCCCGACCCGATTCTTTAAAACGTGCACTCCGGCGTCTACCGCCGATGGCTCACGTTTAATATTCCCATCTGGCGTTATCACCAGTGTGGCTCACGCTCGACTCTACCAATTATGCTACCAGCAATACACTACCGTATGCTGTATGATGCATTAGCTCACCCAGGCCCAACGAACAGCAGTGAATACGATAATATGTGACTCTTCAACGAGAGAGCTTTCTGTACAAATGACATATCACATAATTCGTGATTAATTTAGTGTAACACTATTTTATGTGATCTGTCGTTGTTTCTCAAAATGAAGGGCGTATGAATACGACCACCGCCACACAGCGAGAAACAGGACTAGCGGCGCCGCCAGATGAGGGATACACGCGGTGCCCTACAGCTACGAACACAATTCTCAAATCCTGCCCGAACGTGTTAAATAAACTAACTCCAATATCTTCCGAATTACGTGTCGTAATGTTTCAGGTACATTCAGTCGATGTGTGTGGATACTCTCCGCACTGCCATCTTCTACACTCCTGGAAATTGAAATAAGAACACCGTGAATTCATTGTCCCAGGAAGGGGAAACTTTATTGACACATTCCTGGGGTCAGATACATCACATGATCACACTGACAGAACCACAGGCACACAGACACAGGCAACAGAGCATGCACAATGTCGGCACTAGTACAGTGTATATCCACCTTTCGCAGCAATGCAGGCTGCTATTCTCCCATGGAGACGATCGTAGAGATGCTGGATGTAGTCCTGTGGAACGGCTTGCCATGCCATTTCCACCTGGCGCCTCAGTTGGACCAGCGTTCGTGCTGGACGTGCAGACCGCGTGAGACGACGCTTCATCCAGTCCCAAACATGCTCAATGGGGGACAGATCCGGAGATCTTGCTGGCCAGGGTAGTTGACTTACACCTTCTAGAGCACGTTGGGTGGCACGGGATACATGCGGACGTGCATTGTCCTGTTGGAACAGCAAGTTCCCTTGCCGGTATAGGAATGGTAGAACGATGGGTTCGATGGCGGTTTGGATGTACCGTGCACTATTCAGTGTCCCCTCGACGATCACCAGTGGTGTACGGCCAGTGTAGGAGATCGCTCCCCACACCATGATGCCAGGTGTTGGCCCTGTATGCCTCGGTCGTATGCAGTCCTGATTGTGGCGCTCACCTGCACGGCGCCAAACACGCATACGACCATCATTGGCACCAAGGCAGAAGCGACTCTCATCGCTGAAGACGACACGTTTCCATTCGTCCCTCCATTCACGCCTGTCGCGACACCACTGGAGGCGGGCTGCACGATGTTGGGGCGTGAGCGGAAGACGGCCTAACGGTGTGCGGGACCGTAGCCCAGCTTCATGGAGACGGTTGCGAATGGTCCTCGCCGATACCCCAGGAGCAACAGTGTCCCTAATTTGCTGGGAAGTGGCGGTGCGGTCCCCTACGGCACTGCGTAGGATCCTACGGTCTTGGCGTGCGTGCATCCGTGCGTCGCTGCGGTCCGGTCCCAGGTCGACGGGTACGTGCACCTTCCGCCGACCACTGGCGACAACATCGATGTACTGTGGAGACCTCACGCCCCACGTGTTGAGCAATTCGGCGGTACGTCCACCCGGCCTCCCGCATGCCCACTATACGCCCTCGCTCAAAGTCCGTCAACTGCACATACGGTTCACGTCCACGCTGTCGCGGCATGCTACCAGTGTTAAAGACTGCGATGGAGCTCCGTATGCCACGGCAAACTGGCTGACACTGACGGCGGCGGTGCACAAATGCTGCGCAGCTAGCGCCATTCGACGGCCAACACCGCGGTTCCTGGTGTGTCCGCTGTGCCGTGCGTGTGATCATTGCTTGTACAGCCCTCTCGCAGTGTCCGGAGCAAGTATGGTGGGTCTGACACACCGGTGTCAATGTGTTCTTTTTTCTATTTCCAGGAGTGTATATTAATGTTCGTAAGTCTATAGACGCACTGGATATGGGGCGAAGCTCTGAGTGCGGCTGCTTAAAAAGACGCGCCGGCCAATTAGAGTCGTAAGTACTGAGACCATATCAATTCCACGTCTTCTGGTAGCGTGTATGCGTGGCGCCCCCTCCCCCTCCCTCCACCATCGGAAACCACGGACGATGGAACAGCGAGCTCGCCTGGCGGCACACTGGAGGGACGTTGAGAAGCGTCACCCGTGAGCGGCGCGCGGCGTGCCGGTGCCATCGATACCGCAATGGGAACGTCTGCCTCACATGTTCACTTATATCTCCACAGACACTTTTTGTTTTACGACCATGACGGAACACTGTTTTATTAAAACCACTATTGAACTATCTGATGGATTGATACCCTACACTAATGCAAGACGAGCCAAGTGAGAAGTGTGCTGGAGATAATAGTTCGCTCTCAGGCTGAATGGTACGAATCTGGTCGAGACCTATAGCCGATCTTCAAGTATTTGACACACGTACGTAAAATTGGTCAAAACTGTATATTTTTTTCCCCACCATTTAGTTCTGAGCATGTTAGAAATTATGCCTTCGGTTTTTAGAGTTTAATCCATACTGCAAATGATGTAGAATTCATCTTGTTTCAATCAATGCATAGTGTCACAGCCCCTTTTATACACGAATCTGTCCTTGTTCGCCATGTTTTATTATTGCCTGAGGTCAAAAAAATAGCTCTGAGCACTATGGGACTTAACATCTATGGTCATCAGTCCCCTAGAACTTAGAACTACTTAAACCTAACTAACTTAAGGACAGCACACAACACCCAGCCATCACGAGGCAGAGAAAATCCCTGACCCCGCCGGGAATCGAACCCGGGAACCCGGGCGTGGGAAGCGAGAACGCTACCGCACGACCACGAGATGCAGGCTGCCTGAGGTTAGAGAAGCATTTAAAGAGTATATAAGGCAGTGAGGCAGTTCACGATGAGTTATCTTTCCCTGTCGTTAGCTACACTGAAGAGCCAAAAAAGTTGGTACATCTGCTTAATATCGTGTAGGGCCCCCACGAGCACACAGAAGTGCCGCAAATCGACGAAGCATGGACTCGACTAAAGTCTGAAGCAGTGCTGGAGGTAATTGACACCAAAAATCCTGCAGGGCTGTCCGTTAATCCGTAAGTGTAGGAGGGTGGAGATCTCTTCTGAACAGCTCGTTGCAAGGCATCCCAGATATACTCAATAACGATCATGTCTGGGGAGTTTGGTGGCCAGATGAAGTGTTTAACCTCAGAAGAGTGTTCCTGGAGCCACTCTGTAGCAATTTCTGGACGTGTGGAGTGTCGCACTGTCCTGCTGGAATTGCCCAAGTCCGTCGGAATACACAACTGATATGAATGGATGCAGATGATCAGACACGATGCTTTACGTACGTGTCACCTGCCAGAGTCGTATCTAGACGTATCAGGTGTCTCGTATCACTCCAACTGTACACGACCCGCACCATTACAGACCCTCCACCAGCTTCAACAGTCCCCTGTTGACATGCAGTGTCCATGGACTCATGATGTCTCCATCCCCGTGCACGTCCATTCGCTCGATACAATTTGAAACGATAGTCGTCTGACCAGGCAACATGTTTCCAATCATCAGCAGTCCAGTGACTGTGTTGACGGGCAGAGGCGAGGCGTGAAGCTTTGTGTCGTGCAGTTATCAAGGGTGCACGAGTGGGCCTTCGTCTCCGAAAGTCATATCGATGATGTCTCGTTGAATGGTTGGCACGCTGACACCTGCTGACGGCCTAGCATTGAAATCTGCAGCGATTTGCGGAAGGGTTGCACTTCTGTCACATTAAACGATTCTCTTCAGTCGTCGTTGGTCCCGTTCTTGCAGGATCTTTTTCCGGCCGCAGCTATGTCCGAGATATGATGTTTTACCGGATTCCTCATATTCATGGTCCACTCGTGAAAGAGTCGCACGGGAAAATCCCCACTTCATCCCTAGCCCGCAGATGCTGCTTTCCATCGCTTGTGCGCTGACTGTAACAGCATCTTCAATCTCATTTAAATCTTGATAACCTGCCACTGTAGCAGCGTTAACCGATCTAACAACTGCACCAGACACTTGTCTTATATACACGTTGCCGACCGCCGGGCCGTATTCTGCCTATTTACATATCTCTGTATTTGAATATGCATGCCTATACCAGTTTCTTTGGCGCTTCAGTGTATCTTTGCCTGCTGTTATTGTCTTTGGTGTAAAAATATAAACAGTTACTGGAAGAAGCACGAGCGTCTGTAAACTTTTCGACTAAATCACCGTTTAAATTGCCAAGATATAGCAGTAAGGCTTTTAAGAAAGCGACTGAAAGTCGTCATTGACGTTTAAAAATGTTTGAGCCAGCTATTGAAGAAGATTTATAATATGCGTATTGCTAGTTCTGAAATGTCAGTGAAGGATATTGCCAAAAGAGCACGCCAGAAGGATCAGACTAGAAAAACAGAACTACATAAGAACCAAGAAGACCAAATATATTGGTTACAGCTAACATTAAGATGCTTGTTTACGGGTTAAATCTTAAAATAATCTTTTCACATTTCCCGCAACTTACAATTTCCAGTGTATAAACAACATTTTCTGCTGAACCACGGCAGATAAAAAGGTGAAATTTGCTACAGACCTTATAAATACTGTAAAATAACTTTCGAAATGCATTTCTGCCAAATTCATTTAAAATTTTGTAAAATACAAGTTGCTGTACTATACACATACATTTAAAAATAGATTGTGAAACTTCTAAGAATGATTTAAAAACTGGTAAACTGACTTGTTTATCTTATCACTTAAGAATAACTTATGACATTGTGAGACTGATGAGTAAAGTAATCCTTGAAAAAATGTTCCTCATGTGATAGCATGTGTTCGAAAAATATATAGTCTCTTCATGATACCGTATTGACAAAATGTGCAAAATTTGGTTCAATTATCTCCCAAACAGCAAAAGTTACATTACCTTATATCTACCCATGCATTTTCTCGTACGTCTGCCCTTAAAGGCGGATTCACAATCAGTGATAAAGAAAGAATATTTTTTTTATTGTTACTGATAGGCCTTGTTTCCACGTCGCAGTTAAATAAGTAATGTAGGCTGTATACCTCCTTTAGCGTCTGTCATAAAAGTTTTATTTAGATCGTACGTGCTTATTTTAAAGTATTCTCAGTGGTCAGATTTTTTCTTGTTTCCTACTTCATTTTAGCACACTGTAATACACTGAATATATTTTTATTTTCATGGTGTGTAGATTTACTTATCCCTTGTGTACCTTGAAAAAACAAAGTCCATGAAATGTAAGTGGATCTTCACGGCATGAAAAAAATATAAACCTCGTATCCTTTGAAAACACAAAGTGCTCGAGGTGTAAGTGGACCTACAGGGCATGGAAACGAAAATATGTTCCGTGTCAGTGGAGTACAGTGTACTAAAATCGAAGACCCATGTGTGGAAGAACATTAGGAGTGAAGTTGGAAACAAAACTGCCGACTGAAGATGCTTTGATCTAAAGCGGAAAGTGTAGTGTATAAGTAAGACTTTTATTACAGTTGCAAAAATGCTATATAAATTGCAAAAAAAAGAATATTGCACTAAAAACCTCTCGGCCCAAAATCTCTCTCCCTCTATGATCTCTCGAACCAATAGCTACAGCAAATTTCTTATGGGGAGTCCTAGCCAGCGTGTAAAGAAAATCTATGACTGAGGTTAAAATACAGAAATCGGCACAATGTGACTTTTTACCTGCAGTCTCGAGTTGGAAAACTTGTCCTTTTGCGAACTTCAATTTATTAAAAAAATAGGTGCGTTGTCACAGTCTTAGCACTTTCGCTATTTATGGCTACTGCCATTTATGAAGTGCAAATGTAATAGGTGGTACAACATATAATTATCTAAAAAATAATTTTTAAAATACCACGTTTTCAAATCAGACTTCAAGTATAAAATAATTCGTCTAGCCCCACACAGATTCCTAACCCCTGAAAGTTTGTGCTTAGAATTTTTAATTTCTGTGAAATAACTTTTAAGATTTAAAATGAAAAACGTGGGGTGCGTGTAATAGATAATAGTAAGGAGGTGAGTTATTCACGCGTAAGTTAGGAAGTAATGTAACACTAACGAGGCGAACTATTCATGCATAAATTTTGTATTTCATGCTGCCCACATTTTTTAGTTTTAAATCTTACAAGTATTTTCACAGCTATTAAAAATTCACAATTATAAATAATCAGGACTATCTGTATGGGGCTAGGAAAAAGTATTTTATACTTTAAACACAGTATACTAAAAATTCATTTTCATTTAAATAACTATTCCTGCTTTTTAGTCTCGTGCTTGTGAAATTTTTCAATCGTTTTCATACATTTTGAAGAGATTACAACAGAAACATGTAGTAAATTTCAGTATTATTTAGGTTTACCTTCACGTTACTCAACTAAAGCAGTGTGTACCACTTAACACTTGCACCGCAAATATTTCGGACATGAAAGGCACTATACATATGCAGCTTTCACAGAATCGAATAGTAGGCAAGGGCGCGTATTTGCAGGCAATACACAGATTTTGAGACGTTGACGAAAGTGCAGTTTTTTTACAATAGTTACAAAATGGGACATGCCTATTGACAATAAAATCCGGAAAGCAGCGTAAATGAGAATGTCAATGGTGTTTTTGCAGGAAGCTGGTACAAGTTGTTTACGAGTTATCATACCGTGAACATCGTAAACAGCGTCAGATATTTGTTCCATCCTATGACGTTATGTTTGTTTACTTGTGTTGTGTGCACAATGAGATTGAATTGAGACGGTCCTGTCACTTATTGTGTGATGGTTTACGTAGTAGTACGTGCTGGAAGATGGTATTTCTCACTGCGAAAAAAAGCAGACGTGCTCATGGTTTATGGTTAATGAAGGAAGTATGCCGTCCTTCGTGTACCGCATACGCCTAACATCTTCATATAATTACAGATATGAAACCGCATGTTACTACTGCCTGCGCTGGAATTTCCGCTGAAATGATAGAACGTGTGCAGAAATCGTTGCATGGTAGACTGCAGGCTTGTACTGACGCTGGTGGTGGTCATTTTGCCCACAAGCTTTGAACGTACATTGGTTATTTACCTGTCAGATCCCACAGAGAGACTGTATTCATCTTTGTCTTTCGTTTGTCCTACGCAGTGTCCCGTTTAACAACACGACACCTCCGGGGACGTATTAACATCTGTGGAGGGCTGCACTTACACACCACCCACATTCGTTTATGCTATAACATGGAACAAACAACAGTCGGTATTTACAATGTTCAAACTACGATATCTCGTGAACTACTTGCATTAGACTCCAGCAACAAACACCACTGACCTTCTAATGTAGTCTACTCTGATTGCGGTACTGTCGAGAAGCATGGCTCCATTGAAATATTTATACCTTTTGTAAATAAATGCAAATATGGAACTCATACCACTCTGTGTATGGGTTGTAAACGTGGGCCCTTGCCTACCATTCGAATTTGTGAAATCCGCATATCAATAACGCCTTCCATAATCGAAATTTCTGCGGTGCAAGTTTTAGGTGATTCGCCCTGCATATTGCTTACTCTTATGAATATTATGTATATTTCGCGAAAAGACCGTGAAGGTATAAATTAGAGAGGTTAGAGATCTCACACAGACTGACCAGCAATCGTTCTTCCCACGAACCGTTTGTGGCTGGAACAGGAAAAGGGGGACATAGCAGTGGCGCACAAAGTACTCTTCACGAAACACAGGTTAAGAAAGCCAGTTAATACTGCATTGTCATCCAGTTATGGACTATGCTTAAAATTTGCACTCTGTAGCTTACTGTGAAATTAGTTTCAAATCAACTGCAAAAGATAAGAAAGCAATCTCCTCTTCCTTCCTATCTTTGCTGAGCCATGCACGTCCACTTGTATACCCCTGGAATGCATTCTGAAACTATGCTTAGAACACGCAGTTGTGCAGGGCAGCTTAGATGTCGGGCACTACCAATCTTTTTCATATCACCCCACCCCTACAGAATACACTGACAAGAAAGCGAGTTAATTTTAAATTGTCCTGTAGTTCTGAATTATGTTTAAAATTTCAAGTCTCTAGCTCACTTAGCTTTAAAAATCAATTGCAAAATTTGTACTGAACAGACAGACACACAAAAAAGCGACCTAATAAAAGCGTGGTAAAATACTAAAAACTCATCACCACTTATAATGAATTAATCAATACTGAGAGTAAAATAAATGAAAATTGTTATTTAAGATGTAAACTAGCTAAAAATAGTGTAAAATTGTAAACATACACCAGTGAAGAACACCAAAAACTATACAGGAGAGATTTTGGGTTCTGTAATACGTGTATTAATCTGAAGAAAATAAAGATCAGGGTTCAGCATCCTATCGATGATGAGGTCATTAGAACTATGGGAGGGTAGGAAGGGAATCGACTACATCCTGTTTTGAAATGCATCATCACGGCATTTGCCGTAAGTAGGGTTGGAAAACGACCAGAAAAATCGTAATCTGGACTAAGAGTTGGGGATTTTGATACGAAAGTGAAGACAACACTGGAAAGATGAATTCTTCTCAGGTTATCAGCCGAATGAAGGCGATAACTCGAGAAGGCTTCCTCATCGAGATTCGCCGAGAAAGTCTAAATTCGCATATAACACTGGAAAGGTCTAAATTAAATTGCTTGTCAGTCAGTGAGAATGCCAGTAGCAATATACGATCAGAAGAGGAGAAGAGTACTGTATATTCTAGACAACTCACCTGGGTAACATGTCCTATCGCTTGAAGGACACTGCAATAATATTAACAGATCTGAGTTCTTCACTCGATTTTGTATCGGCTGATTATGTATCTTTATTTTGGCATACTATATTCCGTGTACAGTACCTTGCTTTGGGTGAAGACTTGCTGAATAACCGACAACGCACGACGCCTGCGAAGCCAAGGAAATTCTCTCACGTAAAGCCTTCCGAATTTACGTTAAAATTGTGGCGCTTATTTAACATTATGTAAAATAACTATCTAGAAAAACTGGGAAGACATTCTTTTCAGAATATTTAAAAAAAATTATTTTAGGCCTATTGAGAAGCCACGGTAATAGGTGTTTTTCTCCAATTCCAGTCCAGCAAAAAAAGTTCATCACTCTTTCTTCTAAACTAGTTCTTTGAACGGTTCCCACATTTCTTCGTATAGAGACAAATACTACCCCATGCCATCCGTCCCCTCTCTGTCTCCGCGTCTGATTATTTTACTTTATGTGTCACGCAGCTTAGCGTTTAAATATTTTCAGTGAGTGATACTTTAGAAATTTCGTTATTGCACCTTAAAGACGAAGTCCGCCATGCTCCAATACGAGCATCCCTTAATACGAACAGGACATATGTTTTAAAAACTACCTCATATCGTAACCTTCCTCCAGGTGCGTATTACACGCAGGAATACACAGTTGACACTAAAGCATTTGTTTCACAAAATTTTCCTAATAAAAATATACAATTATTGACAGTTCAGTTCAAAACAATGTGCAGTATAATACGGAAAAACATTATGGTTCTCAAGTTTCCTTGATTACCAGGAAGTTCTCAGTTTCACTGAATAAAATACAGGACCATCTTCACGACCCTTAGACAAATTTTGATCTTTCCAATATGTGGGAATCTGAAGCGATTTGCGTACGGTTTTCTGTCGTCTGTCAAAGATACTATCGATACCTGCGAAAATATGCAGCCAGATTCTGTCGGAAGGATGGATGGGGAGGGGTGAAAAAGATAGCCCCTGAGGCCCTATTGTCTCTCTTAAAATTGTACATTTGAAGCATTTATTTGATATTTTTCCCTTAGCAACTTCCACAGTGTAGGGGGTATATTCATAAATTTTAACGTTTAATGGTGTTCCCTGTCAGCTAGAAACTACAAAACGTGAATGATACTAATTCTTGCATACAACTATTTCCAACATCACAGATAGCATATTCACGTATGAGGTGGGATTTACTGACTGCAAACATGAGAAATTAGTTCTTTGTTTAGCAATTAAGTGTAGAATGTGATATGACACTCCTATATATGTTTATCTGCTGTTCATGTATGCTAATTTGACAGAATAGACGGTGAAGGCTAGTCTAACTTAAAATTTTCGACATAAAAACTGACAGTTGATTTCATCACTGAAACCGATTAGAACAGTTGGCGTTCTACGCTAGAGCTCAGTCCGACCAGAGGTGAGACTCTATGTACTTGAAAGATAGTATATGTCTTAGTAGCTGAACTCGGACAGCAGATACAGATAGCGTAGAGGAATGTCAGAACTGTGAAGTATTGACATGCACTTCTCTTAGAGGGCTCTAAGAGGATGATGAACGTGGGACAAGCGGAGAGGCCACTTGAAAAACAAATATTTTGATCATATTCCACGGTAAGTCTCGTCGTACGAAGCTGTTAAAATATGTTTTATTATGAGCTATAAAATCGAGTTTCACGGACTGCAGAGATAACAAATAGGTCGGAATTACAGGAAATAAACCAGACTGCTCCTTGGAATATCTCATACTAAAACAAAAACTGACCTAATTTGGACGCATCATCATGAGAAGACATGATTCACTGGAAAAGACAATAATACTGGGGAAGTTCGAAGGCACAGGAAGACGAGGTTGGCAAAGGATGGGATCGATTGATGGTATCAACGAAGTAATGATTCCACCCTCGGTGGTCTTCGGGGAATTGTGCGGGGCAGAAGAAACTAAACGACAAGAGACAGAGGGAGAAGGAGATAGTACTGTCGGCTGGGGAGAGTTCAGCTGCCTAGCGGAGCGTGGTGTTTATTTTGGTGTCTTATAATGATTATGACGAGAGAAAGACAGGGTGAAACCTGGTGCTGCCACATAGCCCAGTCCTCGCGAATGGCAACAAGAGAACCACGGAGCTTAATGTCTCCATCCGGCGGAGGGTCGCCATCAGCAGTGTCACATGAACTCACTTTATAAGACACTGCGTAGCACAAAGATTGGTGGTGAGGAACTTAACGCCACCACCTCTCTTCCCCTTGCTGGCCAAATATTGGCAGTGAAAATTTCATTCGAATCAGCTTAACTCCGAGTCGAGCGCCACGCGAGGGAGAGCACTATCGACCTCGGATTTTTTTTCCGTTTTTCATTGTGTTCGTTATTATTCTCGGTATTTGCTTTGGGCGGACGTCACATGACACCCTTTCAAGTTCATCATTCATTCCTTCATTCAGTTTTTTATTACACAGAACAGCTAGCCCTCTGACCGAAAACGCTGAGTTATCGTGCCGACAGGCTAAGGAGACCGGTGACGTGGTCGATTAAAGTAAGATACTGAAGAGTGAGCGCCCAAAGTCTGCTACACAAGCACGAAGTTCTCACGTGCGATGTGGGAAGAGCCGCGTCAAGGGAAAAAATATATAACCTGCTCAACTTCCGGTCACACACTGAAATGAAACAGCAGGAGGCAACTTTAAGACAGCTTAACTGAAGCCCCGTGTGAAAACGCAAGGCTTGGAAAAAAGGTAAAGAAAGAGTGAGTGAGGGAGTTTACAGTAACGGTGTTCACCCTTTTTGTGTTTCAGCTGTTTGCACACAGCAATGAAAAACTGCACGCACAGTCATATTCACTAGGAGATTTCGCTGACCATCACAGTTGTACTTATCAGCTACAATTCGCATCCCGATCTGAAGCCAATGGACTAGAATAAGATATAGTAATTGGATGTCGCTACATTCAAGCGTTAGGTGCGAAAAAACGAAAGCTGACGTTTTAATTTATTTTTCCTGGGAAAAAATGTTATAGTTAAGAATTCCTCTAGTATTCTAACTGAACTTAAGTTAGATTGCTACAATTACTCGAAAGGCACAGAAACGCTTCATTTAAAAATTCTAAATGTGTGATCTCCTAAGCCGGCCAGAGTGGCCGAGCGGTTCTAGGCACTACAGTCTGGAACCGCGCGACCGCTACGGTAGCAGGTTCGAATCCTGCCTCTGGCATGGATGTGTGTGATGCCCTTAGGTTAGTTAGGTTTAAGTAGTTCTAAGTTCTAGGGGACTGATGACCTTAGAAGTTAAGTCCCATAGTGCTCAGAGCCATTTGAACCATTTTTTTGTGATCTCCTAAGCCATGTGTGATTTGATTCAACCTGATGTGTGCTCCAGATACTTCATGATTTATAGTGTTTGCACGCAGAATTTTAAGTTTTAAATTTTTGGTTACTGAACCACGGGAAACATGCAAGTATGCAGTCGAATAAATTCACGTCGCTCCGATGTACCTGACAGCGATTTATGAACGGCATTCTACGTAATATTCAGTAATGGAAAAGTACATTGTTTCCGTCTCAGATCTGTGATTTATGAAATTAGTAAAACCCTTAATTAGTTTTGAGGAAAGAATTAATAACGGTTGTTTGATCGTATGTTAGGATAATCGCAGCCAGGTGAACGAAAAGAAGCTGTCGGAACAGCAACTGGTTTACCAGTTTTCCGAAAACAATTAAACTGTTTCAGGTAGGTTAATTATATGCAAACGTCAAATACCTCAGTACACAAAACGATGGTAATTGGTATTTCCTTGCCTAATGATTAACGAATGAAGAACATTATAATGCAAAATATACGCCTTAAACAAGAGTGTTATGAGCAACAAAATATTAATATATTTAGCAGATAGTTGCTTCGATGCAGTGGCTGTACAGTATGGTAATTTCCGTAGGGAATTAACTGTCGTGCTGAAAATGTCGGCTGTGGCGTTTAATAAATATCTTTTTTAGTTCAAAGCTCACATGCTATAGTGGAGATGTGAACCATCTTTTTACATATCTCCGTCATCTAAGTGGAACGCTCAGCGCTTCCGGTGCACGACACTTTTGTGGAATTTTGCACAATTCACGTCATAGCATAACTTCTTTGTCCTCACACTCATAGTCGTGTTAGCTTGCCTAAGTGACTTTAGCTGACATGCTACACGGTTCCTCTCAGCGGTTTTTCTCTTACGTGCAGATTTTTATATCAGGCTATGAATTATGCAACATATTCGCAGTTTGAGAATACGATATTACAGCAGATCTCTGGTTTACTGTGGACACATGAAAATTTGTGCTGGAACGGGACTAGAGCCCGCATTTCCTGTTTATCACGAGCGGTCGCCTTAACCACTTCGGCTATCCGGGCAGACTCTCTCCAGACCGATCCAGATTTCCTTATGCCGTATTGTCTACGTCCCACAGTGCTCACACACCGTTCGTGTGGCTCCCGCACAGAGAGAGGCACTGTTTTTTTTCTGGTCAGTTTGCCTCGTTTTAGCATGAAATACAGTTACTTCGGTGTCTGTATTTGACAGTGTCCGTATAGGTCGATGTAAATGCCATTCTGACATGCATGCATCCATGCATACATACTTGTCTGGACGACATCTGCATCGATCTACACTTACACTGTCAAATACAAACTGTATTTCGTGCCAAAGCAAGGCAAACTCACGAGGAAAACTTTGTCTCTCCCCCCCTCCCCCCCCCCCATGCGGGAATTGTACGAACGGTGTGCGATCTCTAAGGGACGTAGACACTATGCCATACAGAAATTTGGATCGGTCCTGGAGGCATGCACAGATAACCGAAGTGATTAAGTTCAAAATGGTTCAAATGGAGCACTATGGGACTTCTGAGGTCATCAGTCCCCTAGACTTAGAACTACTCAAACCTAACTAACCTAAGGACATCACACACATCCATCCCCGAAGCAGGATTCCAACCTGCGACCGTAGCAGCAGCGCGGTTCCGGACTAAGCGTCTAGAACCGCTCGGTCACAGCGGCCGGATGAAGTGATTAAGGTTGCCGGTCGTAGTAAGGGGTAAATCTGTGTTCGAGTCCCGGTCAGGCACAAATTTTCATTTATCCATAGTAAACCATACAGCTGCTGAAACATCGTATTCGCAAGCTGCGAGTATTCACTGGTGCTCAAAATTAAAGCAACAAAGGCTATTTCCCCATCCTGTGTCTAATTCAAGATACAAACATACAAACTGTCAGCATATGTCCATACAATCGTGATCTGCACGGAAAATGGTATTACGATCAACGGACAACCACGTCTATGATGACATCAGGGCATCAAGCAAACGAGGTAGTGTTTGCCGGGTAGTCCGACATCCACAATTGCTGTGTATACAGTCACCGACGGTGCAGTATGGCACAGAGAAGACGCCTGCCAGACTCTCTGCGGTGGAGGGCCATAAGAAGAATGGAAGCAAGACAGTCGCAAACTGACGAGGCCCGATGGCTTAATGTGCGTCCACTGGAAGTGCTGTATCGAGACGAATGGTGTACAGAGGGCTTCAGCAGAGTGGCCTTTGTTGTCGGGGACCTGCTGTTTGTGTGCTTCTGACGCGTCTTCACAGAAGGGAACGCCTACGGTGGAGTCGTCAACATGCCACCTGGACGGTCGAACAAAAAAATGGCTCTGAGCACTATGGGACTTAACTTCTAAGGTCATCAGTCCCCTAGAACTTAGAACTACTTAAACCTAACTAACCTAAGGACATTACAAACATCCATGCCCGAGGCAGGATTCGAACCTGCGACCGTAGCAGTCGTGCGGTTCCGGACTGAGCGCCAATGTTCTTTTCGCAGATGAATCCCGATTTTGTCTGGAGAGTGATTCTCGGCGCATTCGCATCTGGAGGGAACGTAGAAAACACGATTTCGCAACCCAAACATTATGGAAAGAGACCGATACCGAGGAGGATCCGTTATGTTGTGGGCAGGGATTATGTTGACCACATGAACACCTCTTCATGAAATTGTATGGGTAAACCGACAAGGTTTAACTGCTGTCAGATATCGTGACGAGATCTTGGGACCTCAGGTGCGGTTGTTGCGACACGGGGCAAGCGCAGACTTCGTACTGAGGGACAATAATGATCGTCCTCACAGAGCAAGATCGGCTGATATTTACTTGGAAACGGTAGATATTGCACGCATGGTGTGGCCTGCTCGCTCTCCCGATTTGAACCTCATAAAGCACGTCTGGGGTGTATTAGGGAGACAGGTTGAATCATGTCAGCATTCACCAACCACTCTCCAAGACTTGCGAGCAACTCTCCAGGAAGAATGGGCGTTACTGTCTCAACATGAGATATCATTCATAGCATGTCCCATCATTGGCAGGCCCGTATTGCTGCCAGAAATGGTCATACCCCATACTGAGCACATTAACCAGTTGTCGGAATGTGTGTGCAAATCCGTTAAGTTGGAGAAAACGAAGAACATTTTTGTCTACCGTTATGCATATTGCACTTACTTAGGTTCTGTATTCGTTACATTGTCTCTACTTTACTATCACCTGTTTATACTGTTCTGTGCCAAAGTAAACACAACCTTGCAAAATTTTCGTTTGTTGCTTTAATTTTGGACACCGGTGTATTTCATAATTTAATACAGCCGTACATTGTCGGCGGTATGTGTTCCTTCAAATGTGTGTGAAGTCATAAGGGACCAAACTGCTGAGGTCATCGGTCCCTAGACTTACACTCTACTTGAACTAACGTATGCTAAGAACAACACACACACACACACACACACACACACACACACACACACACACACACACACATGCACGAGAGAGGACTCGAACCTCCGGCGGGAGGGGCCTGTGTTCCCTCAAACATGCATGCATGCTATTGATTGGCGACTCCATGGAGTGTCCTGTGCCCCACGACCAGATAATGGATATACTTAGAAGGAGAGACAGCGTTGGTCGTATTTTTTTGTTTTATTAACCGCAAAATCGATTTTCGGTCAGTTAGTGACCATCCTCAGTGCTTTAATATACAATTTAAATTGGTAGGCACTGGTGTCAACAAGCTTAGAGCCATCACATAAACTGAGTTTATGTGATCGCTCTAAGCTTGTTGACACCAGTGGCTACCAATTTAAACTGTATATTACTGCACTGAGGATGGTTACTAACTGACCGAAAATCGATTTTGCAGTTTATGTGATCGCTCTAAGCTTGTTGACACCAGTGCCTACTAATTTAAATTGTATATTACAGCACTGAGGATGGTCACTAAGTGACCGAAAATCGATTTTGCGGTTAATAAAACAAAAAAATACGACCAATGCTGTCTCTCCTTCTAAGTATATGCATGCATGCATTTGCGTCTAACTATACAGACACTGTCAAATAGAGACACCGAACTAGCTGTCTTATAACAAGGTTGACCGTGTGTTTGTGAAACTGAAGTTATATTAACGTGGTTTAAACTTCGTAAATTACCATGTTATACCGATAATAACGTTAAAAGGAGAAGGGCTTCATAAATTTCTACTAGTGAAACAGTGCATCAAACACTGATCGCACAATAGCGATTGAAACGGTTTGCAAGAAACAGACGGCGATGCAAAGAACTGTGATAGCATCGTTATAAAGTATTGTAACGATCTGCAGCAACAGCGTTAGGCTAATTAATAATACACGTCACCCAAAAAATGCTGTCTTACTTTGAATCAGTCAGGGGCTTGGTTAAAATAATAATAGCCACCTAACAACTGTGTCTTCAACGTTTTGTTTGGGTAGCTCCCGTCGAATAGCTTACCTTCACGTTGTTTTTTCTAGTCGCGTATAAGGCCGGCGACCCGTTTCGTAGTGCTGGACATCTTAAAGACAACTGTCGTCTTCAGCGTCTGTGTCAGTAAGTTCATCTACACTCTACAAGCCACCATAAAAATGTGGCGGATGCAGCTTCTTTTTCCATCTGCGCTCAGGGCGCGACGTTTCTCCCGTGATCTCCATAGACGGCTATGACACTGCACTAGATACAATAGCTTTATGTATCTCTCTATGTAAATTAGAGACTGTTGTCACAGATGCGCATTCTAAGCTGGCACTGATGACCTATCCTGATTTGAAGTCTGTAAAGTCCAACAGGAAATATACCAACGCGGCACCACGACAATCAGCGGCATGCTGGCACCTCATAACACTTTAAGAGGTCATAATCAATGACATTGAGTTTAATGTCAGATCAGAAACTAGACTTATTACAAACCGCGTAAAAAATTTATTCACAGTCTGCATCTTAACATCGAGCGAGGTGGCGTAGTGGTTATCACACTGGACTCAAATTCGGGAGTACGGCAGTTCAAATTCGCGTCCGACAATCCAGATTTACGTTTTACGTGGTCTCCCTGAGCCTGAGCTTGTGCTCCGTCTCTATTGACCTCGATGTTGACGGGTCGTTAAACCCTAACTTACTTACCTTCCTTCCTCCCTTCCGTCTTAACAGCAGCCACTGTGAATATGTTTCGGCTACTCACTAGCCATAGCAGCATCCAAATTCACACTCGTTACACATACAACGTTCCATGATGTCTTTGCTAAATAGCACTACTGTAATGTTGAAGGTTGACAACGCTTCTTACGGTAAGGTGAAACTGGTAATTACGAAATTTACTGTTATCATATGATGTTCGATATACCACAAATGTTACAGCAGATGGTAAAGCATAAGAATGTCGGTTCATAACGGCAACTCCGAATCTTGTAACAAAGTATTCGTATCATTCAGTTACTTCGTTCAAATCGCAAATTTTTGTCGGTACCCTCACTGACAACGCATAGTTTAGCCACTGTTTCTAGCAACCCTGCCTCGATGAACTGCTGCTTAGTTATCACGTTATCATACGGCACTATCGTCCACAGCTGTTTCGCCAACTGGTCCATCGGTAAAGCGAATTCACTTTTCCCTCCCGTAGAGTAAGGGTGGGAAAAGGAAACTATTCAACATGAATATATCCGCCAGAGAAGTCTGGATTAAAATTGGTCAACACAAATAAACCAAAAACGCGCGCACAGAAAACGTAATTATCAGTTTCAGTTTTTTTTTTTCCCTGTCTTACAATTAATACCCAAACACTAACATGGAAACTGTTGCATCAGCTCCGTTTCGTAAGCCACAAGAACAGTGAGTAGAAGCTTCCTTTAGCCGATGTCTCATATGTGAATACTCCCTACTCAACTTCATAAGGACAAACTTGACAGATACATGAAGCATTCACACGTACGGTGGAAAAGTTACAAAAAAAATTGACGGATCTCGTGTAGCACGTAGGTCACAAGTCGGAAGTCTTTTTCATAACGGCTTTTGCGGCAAGGCAGCAGGACCTCCCTACTCAAACATCAGCTGTCAATATCCTAGGCACTATACAAACTGAGTGCCCCGTTCTGGCGAGAGATTCAGGTCATTACCTACTTTTCTAGGACTATAATGCCCCAGCATTTTTAAATTAATGAAGCGCTGTCACTGGCTTGGCCTGACAGTTGCGGCGGTTGCGGTCTACGTGAATGGCCTTCATATTAAGCGAGGTCTGAAATATGGACACCCGAATCGGTACGCCAACCGAAAGGTCATCCCCCACATTTCTTCTAAGAAACACGCCACTCGCCTTTACTTATGAATATATCAAAAACTATCGAGCGCCTTTGTACAGGTTGTTCCTAAATGATATTTGGAGATTTGATCACGGGTATTTCAGAATTGTGGATAGGTAGAAAGGTACCGTTTGCGGCGTAATACTCATGTGCCACACCAAAGTTGGCAACGCGAATCGATACCACAGAAATTAGCGAGGACTCGCTACAATCTGCAACAACGAACGGGATGCGCTCCTGAGCACCATGTCCCCCCTCGCAGCAACAGCAGCGTCCCAGCACTGAGGTCCATATAGCGATGAGCGTGCAAGACCTCATCTGAAGGAGTCACCATCATAGTATAGGACCAACGTGATACTTAAGGTTTCTAATGGACTTGTTCATTTTAATGTGGAACGGTGTATTGCAAAAGACAGTTTGTTAATCTATACATCAAGTGATGCTTTGCTAGCCTATGACAGTTGTAAATTATCCAGTACTCCTGTGACAAAGAAGTGAGTCAAAGGTAGGTAAATCTTTTATTCATTTATGCATTAAAGTGAACAAATATTTCATGTGTTCTAGTATGATGAACGCTCTACCAGAGCAATCAAAGAACCCACATCTCTGACCAGAAAGTAGTTTCGCCTGGTCACAATAGTTCACACACACCTAGAGTCTTAACAGAGCTCAACGGATGTGCCATCTAACACGCAAGATATCTAAGCGATTTGCAGTTCCTCCTATGTCCGACCTAGCATGTACTCATTAATGCGTGCAATTGCTGCTCTTATGCAGGTTCTGGACCAGTGTCTGATAGCATGCTTCACAAAGCCCCAAAGAAAAAATGTAATAGGGCTATGGCCTGTATCAATCATTCCACACACTGAGCCATCCGCTACAGGATGGTCATTTTCTTCAATAACTAACTAGCAAAAAACTTCAGGTGTGTGTGAACATTATGTCGCAAACCGCACGTTTCTACCTATCACCATTTCTGAATTATGAGTGATCAAAGCAGTAAAGGTAATTTTGGAACACCCTGTATCTATCCCAGTGTTCACCTATGCGGATAGTAACTGGTATTGCTGCGAAATGTCTCAAAAACTTTTTCGTAAATGGAGGTACCTTAGCTCACTGAAACCATTTTCAAAAATTTAAATGGTTTGCCTGCCGACGCTGCTAATAAAGAATCTAATATCCGGATTCGAGCAAGAACATACGTCGAAGTTCGGCAACAATCTTCGCGGTAAGTAACACCATTAAATGTGGAAAATTGTTGCTCGACTATGGACTGAAACTTTCAAGTGCATAAGAGCTGTAGTGCCTTACAGAATTCGTCTGGGTTATCCTATATCCGATTTCTCTATTTCAGCGTAGGGCTAACAATGTTACTTGCATTTTGTAGGATAATGGAAAATTAAAGGCACATAACTTAGAAATCAACTGTTTGTTGTTAACGTAGTGCGTAGTTTCTTATTTTCGATACAATAATTAAAATGCGTTTCATGTGAGAGGGCTGTACTATGGATGGTCTTTGTTCAATAATCTATGATTACTAAAATAATGGGTCAGCCGTCAATAAATGTAACCATTAATCGAAAAATATTATATCTTACAATAATGGACGGTAGCTGCAACATAAATATTGTTTGCACATTTTTAATGAGTACTAATTAATTTGTGCCCAAACATTTGATGTAGAGTGAGAGATCTTCACATCTCATATGGGTGCCCATTAACAGGCTATTTTCAAGATGAGGCCAAACACAAAATGATGAAGAGCCGCAGGAAGCGGCAAAATAGGATAACAAACGTTTGAAAGGGCATGTATAAAACACTAGCCAAAAGCCAGAATGAGGTGTCACCGGGAATTTTAAAATTTTGATGCAGTGTTTCTTCAAAATAGAAGGATATACACAGGTTTTCAACGTGTTTTAATTACGCCTTCAAAGACAATAATTCATGCCCCACCCCTTCAGGGTACGTCCAATTAGAACTGCTACACCACGTACAAAGTGACACATCGTTTAGTTTCTTTAGGCACTGATAGACAACTGAGCGTCTATGGTTTAAGAAAGTGAGATCCATTTAACACGCATTACGGAAAATGGTCTTATTAAGTATTGTGTTACAGTGCCCGTTCATGCTTTTCATTTGTTTATTCCTTTTTCATTGCGTTCCGTAACTATTATATTAAGATACATCTGCCTAACAACGGCAATTTCTTAGTGAAGCTGGCTTCACTAGTAAAACGTAAATATACCGGGTGATCAAAAAGTCAGTATAAATTTGAAAACTTAATAAACCACGGAATAATGTAGATAGAGAGATAAAAATTGACACACATGCTTGGAATGACATGTGGTTTTATTAGAACAAAAAAAAAAGTTCACAAAATGTCCGACAGATGGCGCTGGACAGCAAAACGTCAGTGACTGCGCATGACAATCGTGATATAGAATCACATCATCCCCAGCCTGGCTGATAAACACCTGCTGGAACGTACGATGGTACGATGTTTATGCAGGATGGCGCTCCACCCCATATTGCTAGACGCGTGAAAGATCTCTTGCGCGCGTCGTTTGGTGATGATCGTGTGCTCAGCCACCACTTTCGTCATGCTTGGCCTCCCAGGTCCCCAGACCTCAGTCCGTGCGATTACCGGCTTTGGGTTTACCTGAAGTCGCAAGTGTATCGTGATCGACCGACATCTCTAGGGATGCTGAAAAACAACATCCGACGCCAATGCCTCACCATAACTCCGGACATGCTTTACAGTGCTGTTCACAATATTATTCCTCGACTACAGCTATTGTTGAGGAATGATGGTGGACATATTGAGCATCTCCTGTAAAGAACATCATCTTTGCTTTGTCTTACTTTGTTATGCTAATTATTGCTATTCTGATCAGATGAAGCGCCATCTGTCGGACATTTTTTGAACGTTCGCTTTTTTTGGTTCTAATGAAACCCCATGTCATTCCAAGCATGTGTGTCAATTTGTACCTCTATATCTACATTATTCCGTGATTTATTCAGTTTTCAAATTTATAGTGGCTTTTTGATCACCCGGTACATGAAATTGGTGATTCGGCACTCAGCAGTATCCACAACTTAACACCGTGTGAAGTCCGAGTTTGGTGCCTTAGCTCGCCAGTATAGGAAGGATGGTAGGGCGAAACTGCTGTTTTCTCACCACTTTCAGATCAAAATGAGTCTGCCCAAAAGTACTACGTATAGTTGAGAATTGTTCCACCACTCTACCAAGCACTATTTCTACTAAGTTGGGACACTTTTGCTCTTGCTCTATTTTAGACGTTCTAATTTCCATAAACAATGACGAAGTGACAGAATTATTGTGTGATTTATGTCTCCTGCGTGGTTAGATTTTTTGATACAAGTTTTATACGTTTCCACTATTTCCAAAAGGTTGGCTGATGAAACATCGTATCAAAAAATTTATATAGAGGGGACTTCACTTCAGTAATCACCTAGCGCCTTAGTATTTTTGTTTTGTTTTGCTTTAGGGCGCAAAAACAACTGGAGTCATACGCGCCCAAGTCAAATTTAGCCTGACTTCATCTTGGTGAATGACACTGCATGACCGCATCGAACTGCGCAGCTAGAGCAACTTTTGGAACGAGAGGATATTCGGTGAATGTACTGGCCTGCCCGTTCTCCCGACTCTCATTCCACACGTGCTCGATGGGGTTTGTTGGGGAGACGTATTGCGGTACGGCCACATGCACCATCTCTTTGAATAAAAGTGTCATTTGTGTTCGCGTCATAGCTTATTTCTTTTAGCTGACTTCTGTACTATGCTGTAGCAGTTCTTTCTATATATGGCCCAAGTTTCACCGAGTTATGTTACTCGGCAGTGACACATCATGCGAAAGTTACTTTTGTCCAGATGTTTTGCACACAAGTGTATTATCAGTTCTCCCCTTTCCTCTACTGTACTGAAATGATTTATATCTTGCACCTTGCGATTATTATTCTGTTCTTGGATACGACAGGGTAAGCGGGTAATAGAAGCATTCTGCGAGTCTATCCATTTAAGATAGTCGATGTCAGTGTGTTTTTTTCTACTCTTCTTCTTTATAATGTGTTCCTGTTAGAGCAATACCGATCTTCTTCAAAGATGACACTTAAGTCCTGCAACGTTAACTAACAATCTCCAAAAGACAGCCACGGAATTAACGTTAACTGACAAACAACATTACTGCAACATTTTCATTTAGCAAAATATTTACAATTTTTTCTCTTTACTTTTGAATCCAGTAAGTGCTATGATAGGTTTTACACTGTTTCGCAGATGGCTCTGTGTTTTCAAACAAGAGTAAGTTCTTTTATGCAGTCAATAGTGTAAATGTAGATGAGGTAGTAGTTCTTATACTCGTATGTAGGCGCTCCCCCTAGGGGGGTCACCACTCTTTGGCGGGTTCTTGCTTGGTTACCACAGGGCCCCAGCATTTGCAGCATTTTTTCCCTTCCGTTCTGCGTGTCTATCCTCTTACTATTCTTTTCCCCTCCCTTGTGGAACATGTCTGGGGTATTCTTGGGAATGTTCTGCATTCTGTCGGTGATGTGCGAACAGTCTCACCTTTGTTTTTCGCTCTCTTTTCCTTTCTTTGTTTCCCTTCTCCTCTCGTTCCTCCGCTTCGGCGTTTGAGGATCCTCTTTTTTTCTTCATCCTCCCTGTGCGCTCCTGAAGGCCGGCCCACGGGTCGGACGCGTAACAGGTGACTGGGTAACGCGTAACTCCCAGCTCCGAGTCGACAGGTTGGGTTCGCACGTACCCCTTGGTACAGGCCAGGCCCAGGGAGGGGTGATTTCCTGAGCTGTACTCTCCCAAATTGCCGATTGGTGCCTCCGTCAGGTGTTCGGGAGGTGTGACCTGAGGTGTGAACAGTCACCTAAGGCGGGTGCTCCCCCTTGTGACGGGGGCCGCCTGTTGCAAGGAGCGCGCCATCGGAGACATTGACAATCAGGGGGATTTCCTCGCTATGAGTCAATCATCTTCCCACTCAACTTCTACAAAACGTAAACGTAACGAGGCTAATGATTCAAAGACCCTTCCCGCTGCACCACGGTTCCTCGTGGTCTCACATACTGAAGCTGGTCAGTCCTTCACCACAGTAAATCCGTTCATTATTCAGAAGGGTGTAGGTGCAACTGCTGGCCCTCTGAAATCCTGCTCTCGTTTACGGAATGGCATTTTGCTTTTGGAGACCACTTCTGATTCTCAGGCACAACAACTGCTTGCTGCCTCGCTTCTCCACGGTTACCCTGTTCGTATCGAGGCCCACAGAACTTTGAATTCTTCCCGTGGTGTAATTTTCACCAGGCTGTTCGACGGTCTAACTGAGGCCAAAATACAATCTTACCTCTCTGATCAGGATGTCACTGCCATTCGTCATGTAATGAAAAAAGTAGATTCCTCCTTAGTGCCTACACGCACTCTCTTTCTCACCTATGATAGAGTGCTGCTTCCATCCAAGCTCAAAGCAGGCCATGAAATTATCATTGTCCGGCCATACATTCCGAACCCGATGTACTGCTACCAGCGTCAACGTTTTAACCACACTAGAACGTCTTGTCGACACCCAGCCAAATGTGTCACCTGTGTTACGGATGCGCACGAGGGCGATTGTCCACCTCCTTCTCCCCGCTGTATCAACTGAAATGGCGGCCATGCCGCTTCCTCTCGGGAGTGTCCAGTGTATCTTGATGAGCGGGCTATTCAAGAGATCCGGGTAAAGGAAAAGGTGCCTTATCCAGTTGCTCGCAAGTTACTGGCTAGTAGCAAACCCTGTGTACCCGTCTGGTACCTATAGTTCTGTTGTTGTTAACCCTCGCTCCAACTCAGCTTTGAGGTCGTGAAATCGCCCAGTATCAAGGTAGCATCGCCATCGCCCCATCAAGCTGAGCAAGAAGCCGTCAAACTCTCGCCTCAAGGGGCGACACCACCATCTACACAACCGGTAGGCCGGAAAGGATAAAAGGAGTACTCCCGTGACGACTTCCTCTGTCCGTCCATCCAAACAACACCCGAGTCTTCATGTACCTGGAAAGGCTTGAAGAAGTCCTCCAAAGGCAAATGGTCTTCTCCTTCGCCACCTCAATGATCCTCTTCGATGGTGTCGGCACATGATACCTTAGCCCGGCCAGCCTCCGTGTCGCCGGTGCGCACCAATAACCGTTTTTCGGCGTTGGACTCCACAGACCGACTGCACAAGCAAACATGCTTCCGTGAACCCCATGGAGCAGGATCCTCCTGCTTCTGTGCCCTGTATGCATTCGGGAGGACGACGGTTCAAACCCGCGTCTGGCCATCCTGATTTAGGTTTTCTGTGATTTCCCTAAGTCGCTTCGGGCAAATGCCGGGATGGTTCCTTAGGAAGGGCACGGCAAATTTCCCTCCAGAGGGCACATTTCCTGGACGGTGGCGTGAAGCCACCGTCATATCCACACCTAAGCCCTGTAAGGGCAAATACCTTCCTTCTAGCTACCTCCACACCTCTCTTACTTGCTGAGTTTGCAAGGTGATGGAACGTATGATTCATGCCCGGCTGGTGTGATGGCTCGACATTTACTAACGAATGCACAGCGTGGATTTCGAGCGCAGTGTTTTGCAGTTGACCACCTCGTTACTCTGTCCACCCATGTCATGAATGGTTTTCTGCGGAAATCCTAAACTATGGCCGTGTTTTTCGATTTGGAGAAGGCATACGACACCTGCTGGAGAACTTGTATCCTCCGTGCTCTTTACACGTGAAGCTTCCGTGGGCGCCTGCCCTGTTTTCTTCGGGCATTTTTACAAGACCGAGTTTTCAAGGTGATTGTGGGCTCTACCTTGTAGGACATCTTTATCCAGGAAAATGGTGTGCCTCAGGGTTCCGTCCTGAGCGTTTTCCTCTTTGCGATCGTCATTAACCCTATAATGGCCTGTCGCCCGCCGGGCATCTTCGGCTCTCTTTTTGTAGACGACTTTGCCATCTATTGCAGTTCTCCACGGGCCTGTCTCATTGAGCGGCGTCTTCATCGCTGTCTTGATTGTCTTTACTCTTGGAGCATCGACAATGGCTTTCGCTTTCCCCTGACAAAACCGTCTGTATGAAATTCTGGTGGCGCAAATGGTTTCTCCCATCGTCTCTACATCCTGGGCCTGTTGCCCTTCCGTTCGTTGAAATTAAATTTCTGGGGCTCACGCTAGATAGGAAACTGTCTTGGTCCTCCCATGTGTCTTACCTGGCAGCCCCCTGTACACGGTCCCTCAATCTCCTACGTGTCCTCAAATGTACTTCCTGGGGTGCCGATCGAACCACTCTCCTTCGTTTGTACCGGTCCCTTGTCCGTTCGAAACTCGACTATGGGTGCTTTGTTTATGCATCTGCACGCTCATCCCTCCTACGCCGTCTCAACACTATCCACCATCGTGGCATCCGTTCGGCCACGGGCGCCTTTTACACCACCCCAGTTGAGAGTCAGTATGCTGAAGCTGCTGAACTACCACTGCCCTACCGTAGTGACTTTCACCTCAGCAGATATGCATGTCGTTTGTCTGCCATGCGTGGCCACCCGTCCTATGCCTCCTTCTTTGATAATTCCTTTGATCGTCAGTATAGGGCTCGTCCCTCTTCTCTGTCACCTCTTGGAGTCAGCTTTCGCCACTTGCTACGACGGCTTAACTTCACACTATCATCAGCTTTCTCGGTGTGTGTGAACCCTTCATCACCTTGGATTCGTGAAGCGGCCCATGTTAACCTTGCCCTTCATTCGCTTCCTAAGGACATTACTCCAGCCTCAGTCTATGGACTCCAGTTTCACGACCTTCATATGGAACTTCACGATAGTACCTTTGTCTACAGTTATGGCTCTCAGACTGACCATGAGATCGGGGCTGCCTTCGTCATTGGCACTCGTGACTTTCGATATCGGCTTTCGGCACACTCCTCAGTATTTACAGCCGAGCTCTTCGCCTTGTATCGGGCCACGGAGTACATCCGGCGACACAGCCTTTCCGATTGTGTCCTCTGCTCAGACTCATTCAGTGCCCTCCAAAGTCTATGTGCGCTGTACACTGCTCATCCCTAAGTGCAGCGGGTCCAGGAATACTGTCACCTGCTCACTCTTCATGGAGCCAGTGTCATGTTTCTGTGGGTCCCTGGTCATGTCGGTCTGCCAGGAAACGAGGCTGCTGATGCTGCTGCCTAGGCTGCAGTTAAAATTTGGGCGCAATGTGCACAAGGTGGTGCGGTAGCACCACTTAGCAAATGACGATGGCTAAATTTTAAAAAAGACGCTCGTGAGGGAGGAGAACAATATGACAATAGCGTTGACCGGTGAGTGTATTGTTTACAAAGATTTTGGCGTCAGTACGCCTATGCAACATTATGCCTTCCCACATCACCTCGGCCACAAAAACTATCATGTTCGACGCTTCTTGGGTGCATTGTGTGTTCCCACGTTCGCCAAATAAGAATACGTAATGAACCCACGAACTTTGTTGTTTAGTTGGTTCAGATGTTATGGTGTGGGTAGGGTTAAAGTTACAAGAGCGTACTAACCTCCAAATCTTCAAAGACGGTAAACTCACCGGTGAAAGTTATTGTCACAATGTACTCCTTCCCAACGTACGTCTTTTCTGGGGTGCAATTGACCCTGACTTGATTTTGATGGATGACAATACATGATCGCATCGAACTGCACAGGTGGAGCAGCTCTTGGAACGAGAGGATATTTGGCGAATGGACTGGCCTGCCGTTATCCCGACTTAAATCCCATCGAACGCTTGTGGGATGCGTTGGGGACACGTATTGCAGCACCACCACATCCACCAACGACCGTCCAGCAGTTGTTAAACGCGCTGGTAAAGGAATGGAAAGTCCTACTACAAGAACTCCTCACCAACGCTGTGGGCGGCGTGGGAGCAGGTTTCAGAGCATGCATTGCCATCCACGGTTTTCACACTCCGTATCAAGAACGATGGCCGCCTTTTGTAATGAAACTTCCTGGCAGATTAAAACTGTGTGCCGGACCGAGACTCCAACTCGGGACCTTTGCCTTTCGCGGGCAAGTGCTCTACCATCTGAGCTACCCAAGCACGACTCACGCCCCGCCCTCACAGATTTACTTCTGCCAGTACCTCGTCTCCTACCTTCCAAGTCACCGGCCGGAGTGGCCGTGCGGTTCTAGGCGCTGCAGTCTGGAGCCGAGCGACCGCTACGGTCGCAGGTTCGAATCCTGCCTCGGGCATGGATGTGTGTGATGTCTTTAGGTTAGTTAGGTTTAATTAGTTCTAAGTTCTAGGCGACTGATGACCTCAGAAGTAAAGTCGCATAGTGCTCAGAGCCATTTGAACCTACCTTCCAACCTTAACAAAAGCCCTCCTGAAAGCCACTGGAACAGTTGTCTCCAGACACACAGTCTACAGACGACTGAACAGACATGGTTTATTCGCCCGGAGACCTGCAAGGTGCATTCCACTGACCCCTGGTCACAGGAGAGCCCGTAAAGCCTGGTGTCAAGAACACAGTACATGGTCACTGGGACAGTGGTCCGAGGTTATGTTCACGGACGAGTCCAGGTATAGTCTGAACTGTGATTCTCGCCGGGTTTTCATCTGGCGTGAAGCAGGAACCAGATACCAATATTTTAAAATGCTTTAAAGGGATCTGTATGGAGGTCGTGGTTTGATGGTGTGGGGTGGGATTATGATTGGTGCACGTACACCCCTGCATGTCCTTGACAGAGTAACTGTAACAGGTCAGATGTATCGGGACGTCATTTTGCATCAGTATGTCCGCCTTTTCAGGGGTGCAGTGGGTCCCACCTTCCTCCTGATGGATGATAACTTACGGCCCCACCGAGCTGCCATCGTGGAGGAGTACCTTGAAACAGAAGATATCAGTCGAATGGAGTGGCCTGCCTGTTCTCCATACCTAAACCCCGTCGAGCATGTCTCGGATGCTCTCGGTCGACGTATCGCTGCACGTCTTCAGACCCCTACGACACTTCAGGAGCTCCGACAGGCACTTGTGCAAGAATGGGAGGCTATACCCCAGCAGCTGCTGGATCACCTGATCCAGAGTATTCCATCCCGATTGTGCAGCCTTTGTACGTGTGCATGGTGAACATATCCCTTATTGATGTCGGGGTACATGCGCACGAAGTGGTGGCGGTTTGTAGCACATGTGTTTCGGGACGGTTTTCTCAACTTATCACCAATACCGTGGACTTACAGATCTGTGTCGTGTGTGTTCCCTATGTGCCTATGCTATCAGCGCCAGTTTTGTGTAGTGCCACGTTGTGTGGCACCACATTCTGCAATTATCCTTAATTTATGAGCTTGAGTGAATAATGTAGTAGTTCCTTCAGCGTATGGCCCAAGTTTCATCGAACTATGTTACTTGGCAGTAACACATGTTTAAGTTAATATTATCCTTAAGATTTGCACGCCAGTGCAGTTAACAGGACGCTTTGAAGGAAAGTTAAGATCCAGTAGAAACATCTAGTCATTTCTTAACACATCTTGCAGTATTCCATAGTACACCGACGGACGCTGATTTAGGATTACTGAACACACAGCAAAGAGAGATTTCTTTTCTGGATGTGACTACGCAGATTGCACGGTAATCGTTTTCTGAAGGCAATTCGTCCATAATTCATTTGTGTTATGTAACCTGATGCACTGTAACCAAATTACGACCAATAGCGGAAACTCTTGGATGTAGGCAAATTCACTAAGGGCTACTTGTTCTGTTGTTTCAGCTTTGTGAACCCCACATTTAACGACTGCCTGTTGCTTTCCAGATACACGTAAAGCTTTTTAATGCGACAGGATGGCCGGCCGCGGTGGCCGAGCGGCTCTAGGCGCTTCAGTCCAGAACCGCGCGACTGCTATGGTCGCAAGTTCGAATTCTGCCTCGGGAATGGATGTGTGTGATGTCCTTAGGTTCGTTAGGTTTAATTAGTTCTAAGTTATAGGGGGCTGATGACCTCAGATGTTAAGTCCCATAGTGCTCAGGGCCATTTGAACCATTTTTGCGACAGGATGACCATGTGCATCTACACTCAAGTTGAGCCGCACGGCACCAAAAAATTTAGCCTCTTTTCTGAACTTTCACATTCCATAGTCATCCACGAAGAATTTTATTCTCATCAGTCTCTGAAATTTCAATTTTTCTAGAGACGCCGTATTAAACCGTCATCACAATTTGTGATGGCTTTTCCATATACTGTCAGAAATTGTATTTTGTAATTCGGACTGTTAGGTATCAAGCAACGATCTGTTCCAATATTTCAGCAAGATTTAAAAATAAAAAGATTGCCAACAGGTCTATTTCCAGTCCAATGTCTGAATTCATGGACGTACTTAGTCACTGATGGGATGTCTGATATTAATTCGTAATGCAATGAATTGATGTCTTCAATTAAAGTAAACTGAAGTATATTGTTGCGCCACGCGGGATTACCCGAGCGGTCTGGGGCGCTGCAGTCCTGGACTGTGCGGCTGGTCCCGGTGGAGGTTCGAGTCCTCCCTCGGGTATGAGTGTGTGTATTTGTCCTTAGGATAATTTAGGTTAAGTAGTGGGTAAGCTTAGGGACTGATGACCTTAGCAGTTATGTCCCATAAGATTTAAATAATAATAATAATAATAATAATAATAATAATAATAATAATAATATACCGTTGCTTACATGATACAAGCTTTGTGGTTCACCGGAGCATATGTAGTTGTCATACAGGACATTTCGAAACTACCGACAATATTTAGCTACTGCATTCTTGCCTTCAAAGTAAGTTTGTGGCATAGATCAGGAAATTCCGAATGATGAGACATCGGATATTGGGGTACTTGAGATCCAATTTAATGCTAAATAGGCGTACGGAAGGCGAACTAAAAAAGTTTATTGCGCAATATATTGCTCGATACCTTGGATTACAGGGCACCCGCGGTCCATCGCCAAGTGGCGCTCGTGTATATTTCGGTTTGCGTGTCTCAGCGCACCTTGCTGCATACTATAATGGTGAGTGGAAAGCTGATATGCCGATTCCTTGTCTTCTAGGCTCACTTGATTTTAACACGTTAGAATTCTTTCTGCCACTGACTTGAGTTGTGAAAGCACTTGAGACAACACGCGCTGTAACTATGTCATCTCTTCACCTTTGGGGGCTCACGACGGCGAGTAACTACTCGCACTCCTTCATACTGGAAATGGAATAGCGAGTGAGCATTTTGAACAGTGTGTAATATTTTATCTGCTGCCGTTTATAAATATTCTACAAATATAATTAAAGATGTTTTCAAATGACATATTATGCTTTATATGCTACTTCAGGAAGGCAGTAGCGCACTGTCGTTTAGTGAGCAAAATGCGAGCTTATGGAGTATCGGACAAGATTTGTGACTGGGTTCAGGTCTTCTTCTTAACACACACAATTCGACACGTAACATAGAATTCGACACGTAGCTCTTAACGTGACGGAGTCGAAAAATATAACGGTAATTTCGAGAGTACCCTGTGACTGTTAAAAGACCAATACTGCTTAAAGTATGTGTAAATGATTTAGTGGATGACGCTGGAAACTAAGAGGCTGTTACTAGACGATACAATCATCTGTAGAAAGGCAGCAGCACTAGAAACTAGTGAAATGTAGGAAGACCTGCGGAGGATCGGTGATTGGTGCAGGGACTGGCAGCTGACCCCGAAGGTAAGTAAATGAAACGTGTTGCGCATAAATTGCCGAAGAGATCATTTACTGTCAAATTCCGCTATTGGCGAAAAATCAGTGGAGGCAGTCACAACCGTAAAATACCGAGGAGTATTCACCTAGAGTGGCCTGAAGCAGAATGAGCACATAAAACTAATTCACAGGAAGAATATTACGGAACGAAATTCACCAATGAAAGGAGTGCCTTAGGGAACACTTTTTCTACTGATCGAGTATTGCTCATGAATCTAGGACCATTAACAGACTGGATTAATAGGGGAGAGAAGATCCAACGAAGAAACACATTTCGTCATGGCATCGTTCAGTGTGAGCGAGAACGTTACGCCGGTGCTCACGAAAATCCAGTGCCAGACGCTACAACAGAAGCGATGAACATCGCGGGGCGGTTTCCTGTTGAAATACCGAGACAGTATGTTTCAAGAAGACTCGGGTAACTTACTTTTTCCTGCCACATACATCTCGCGAAATGACCACAACGAGGGAATCAGAGAAATTATAGCTATTGCGGAGGGGTTTATCGATAGTCTTTCTTCCCTCGGACCATTCGCGAATGGAATAAGAAATAAGCATTCTGTAAATGCATCCCTATTTTTACCTGGGGATTTTACCTCTACGCATTGCTTACTTTTTTCTATGCAACGAGTTTTTTGCGATCTATAAAGTGACCATACAAGAATATTCTTTTCCTCTATGTTATTGAGCGAGGTGGTGTAGTGGCTAGCACATTGGATTCGCATTCGGGAGGACGACGGTTGAAACCCGCTTCCGACCATCCAGATTTAAGTTTTCCGTGATTTACCTGAATCGCTTCAGGCAAATGCCGGGACGGTTCCTTTGAAAGGGCACGACCGAATCCTTTCCCATCCTTCCCTAATTCGAGCTTGTGCTCCATCTCTAATGACCTCGTTGTCGGCGGGCGTTAAACACTAGTCTCCTCCTTTTCCTCCTACTCCTTCATATATTTGTACATGCACTACAACTGATTGATTCTTTACTAACATTCCGTAGACACAGTCAAATCATTTATTTATGCCGTGAGAAGTATAACGTAGCAGCAAATGTTAAACCATACATTACAAAGTCAAACGAAATCGACGCCGGCGACCACCGGGTTGCGTAGTGGTAGGATAGGGAGTTTTTCGCACTGTGAAACGAATTTTCGTACCTCAAGACTGAACTTTATAGCTACTTCACACAGCTGCCCAATTAAATGAAATAGTTCCGCTTTAAAGAGTTAGCAGGAACTAGCACGGAATAGACAGCTCCCTGTATGGCCGGAAATGCAGGCAGAGGAGTGTAGCGTACTATCAGTACCCCAGATAAAAGCTCGCCCGCATGTTACAAACTCTTGGTGACAACGGTTGCGAGTTCACAGGCAAACGCTGCATCCATAACTATCATTGTTTTTCGTCCTGTTCTCGTGGTTTCGCGTAATTTTTAAAAAAAATTCTGGTCTAATCGTTTCACTGAGAAGTCAACTGCTCAGTTGTAGACGCTGGAAGCTAATAAGAGTACGAATAATTAGCCCTCATTACTTTTACTCCGCTTAATCTTCTTTTTGTGTACTAGTAAATCTACTTAAGAACCTTCACATACTCTTTCTCAGTGGTACAGATCCAACTCGAGACAAAATATCAATAAGAACAATAGTCCATACTGCCGATGACACTTCAGGACGATCAGCAGTATGTATTATCAAATAAGTGTCGTATCCGTAAACATTTTACACATATACTTACTCTGATGTGGTTCGCCAGCCATCTGGAAAACAACGTTTAGTCTGTGGAAGGAAGCACCTTTCAAAACTTTTATTTTCAATATTGCTAAAGAATCGATCCTATTTCATTACATTCTTCAATTGTGGCCGAGCGGCTCTAGGCGCTTCAGTCCGGAACCGCGCGACTGCTACGGTCGCAAGTTAGAATCCTGCCTCGGGCATGGATGTGTGTGATGTCCTTAGGTAAGTTGGGTTTAAGTAGTTTTAAGTTCTATGGGACTGGTGCCCTCAGATGTTAAGTCCCATAGTGCTCAGAACCATTTGAACCATTTGTATCACTTATCTCTAGTATTTATATATCAGCTACAATCTGATAATCCCAGTCCTTCACGTAACAGATCGAATAACGTTTTTATACCTTTCTCAAGCGTGAATGATGCCCATCGTCTCCTGTTATTACGATTGGTGTAATACCTGTGTGTTAAGCTGAATACAAAAAAGTCACAGCTGAGTTAAGTATCTTACCTTCAGAACTCAGAGTTTCTCTGAAAAAGAGTACTGTCTTTCCTATCGACTTTATAACATTAACTCGAGAAACACGAACTGTTCGACCTTGTCCTAATCTTTTATGAGCTATTGGGTAGGGCTAGCGGTTGCACCACGAAGTAAATCTCTCTCGTTTATACGCTATTCAAGAATTTAGGAACATTTCTTCCAAAAAAAGCGAGAAATGCTCTGTCATTGTTCGTGTGACTGCACTACGATGTTACTGTTTTTGCATACTATTTAATCCTCATGCGACTGCACTATGGTGATACTGTTCATTGCCTACTATTTAATTCTCAATGCTTGGGAAACCGTAAAGTGATTTCATATTACCAGCGACTCTCAGGCTCATCCACGGAGGATGGCTTTTTCTGGTCTTTCCACCCTCACCCCGTGTCTCTCTCTCTCCCCTGCCAAACTAAATTATTAATACTAGCGCTAACAGCAAAACAAGTAACACCTTTTTATCTCTAACTTTGATATGCAACATAATATTATTCAACGGAGCATGCCTAGCATGACATAAGAATTATTGTTCCTATCTTACCTGATAAAACATGTAGATCAGCCAAAAGTGCTAATGTTTATGGGGGACCATCCTTCACACCACACTAAACGACCATGAATTAGAGCGGTACCGTCCCGAGAGGGATTTTGTGATATTACAAAAGCGTTGTAGTGACTCTCAAGGTCCCACATTCCGAATGATGGCTGTAATGCTATTAAGAGCGACGATGAAACCGTGTAAAGTGCAAACCCAGTGATACATTTGTGACACACGGAAAAGCAAATTACATCCGGTGGGAAAAGAGTCCGCCCTCTAAGCGACTTCACGATTAGAAAACAAACGATTACTGCTTTGTATAAATGAGTACGGAGTGTCCCTTTTATTCATACTTATCTCTAACCCATTAATACAACCTTCGAAAATAAAAAAAATGAGTACTCACATGCTGTTAGCGCGCTTGAAGAACTCGAAATTGGCAATATTGTCTGGAATTCTAGGAACAATTTAAGCAATAAGAACACACTAACCAAAGACCACAGTAAATAAAGTATTTAGGCAGCTAGCTCAAATAAAGCATGTTATCTCTAACAGAGCAGACTATGAGAATAAAAAGTCAAGAACTTTTATCTTTCAATGAAGAGAGGAATACATTATTCTTAATGTTTAACATGCAAGGAACATGGTTACTTTCTCAAACATTGGCTTCATTTTTTCTTCCAGACAACTTTTAGGTCGCCCTCCGATAGGAGACAGGTTCAGCAAAACGTGCGACAACTGAAGTCGTGCGCGATAAGTAAAGCGAAGAAACCTGTAAACTAACTGAAGGCACGCAAAGTGATAAGACCACAGCTGGAACGAGGAAGCCACCATGCCTATGAAACCAAACAAATGAGAATAGTTCTTGCTGTAATTGCTGTCTGCAATGGCTGTTGTCTGTCTACCAACAACAAAGAACTTGAGATTTACTAAAATATTCAACTTATTACGACTGTCTTCCGCGCATTCTTTTTAATCTACTGGGAACATCAGCTACGTTCGGATTGCGTGTTGCTTTCTCTTCTTCACTGCGTTCTATCTTGGACGCACGCTACAGAAATGACATTTCGTTGTTGTAACGACACGTTTTCTGCGTGCGCATTTCATTTTCCAGCACTCTCCATTTGTCTAGTCACAATCTCTAGTTTCCAGTGTTTGATGTGCATGCCCACGCTGTCTCCCTATCGTCACATATTGTTTTAAAAACGCATTCCACTTAACCCCTTTTTACAGTTTCTTGCCATCATTTGCTTGGGATACCCTTGTTATCTTCACTTCGCTCATTATATGCTCATGGCTTTGCGTTTTATAAGTTCCTAAAACGTCCATGAGGTTCTTGTCCGTTCGTGACTCATTATGTACGCCCTCTGTTTCATAGTTTGGATGGACATTTTTGTTGCTGACATTTTTGTTGCCAACATTTTTGTTACTAACGTTTATGCTGATACGGACAAAAACACATTTTAATCTATGTTTCAAAAACTTTTAATCGCATGTGATTTAGGTTTCGGGGTCCAAATGGCAATGCATCTGATCCATAGATATACGGTACAAGGTGTCCCAAAATGACCATTGTTGGGAAAACGCATTTTTGAAAACAAACCCACAAGATTTGTTCGATATACATCTGTAATAGAGACCCACGTTCATATGCATGTAAATACTACTGTGAACTTTATAACGTCAGGGCAACACCCGCAACACGAGACCCTAAGGACGGCATAGAAGCTACCGTTAAGGCTAGCGCAAGCAGCAACAAAGCACATAGGAACAATATCAAATGGCGTACAAATCTCTAGGTGGTTTGTAGCACACGACACAGTTACCAAGCTAATTTTCGTACTTCAAAATACTGAGTGTCGGCGGTCAGTTGCGTGCTGGGAGACTGCTTACAGTCAGTAAGAAGTTAACATCGGGACCTAAATAGAAAAGAAGAGGTAAAACTGGATGTATGATGGCAGTGAGGATATGGACGAAAAATCAAAAGGGCAACTGGCTTGATTCCTGACTTGTTTTACATTTTTTTTCGACAGTAAATACGACGATCATCTTTGGTTATGCTTTCTGTTTATGAAACATAAGCTGCACCATGATTCGGTTTTCGCGTTAAACTGTAGGTCCTCAGTAACTGACTGTGTAAGCTGATACTCACGTCCAAGGAAGACATGGGAATACCGCTTCACACAGTTTCATGACTGTTAAAACAAAGTGGCAATGAAACCAATCTTTCGTCTCAATGATAGCTTTGCTTTATAGAGCTTACGGTGAACTCAGTTTCCAGAACATTATGTACTATACTACGCTATGATGATCATACCACAAATAATTTTGTGACCACGAATGAGTAACTATTTTATTGTATTGCTAAATGGTTCAAATGCCTCTGAGAACAATGGGACTTAACATCTGAGGTCATCAGTCCCCTAGAACTTGAAACTACTAACCTAAGGACATCACACACATCCAAGCCCGAGGCAGGATTCGAACCTGCGACCGTAGCGGTCGCTCGGTTCCAGAATGTAGCGCCTAGAACCACTCGGCCACCCCGCCCGGCTGTACTGCTAAACTTTCATATATTTTGACAGTAAAGTAATTGGTTCAAATGGCTCTGAGCACTATGGGACTTAACATCTTAGGTCATCAGTCCCCTAGAACTTAGAACGACTTAAACCTAACTAACCTAAAGACATCACACACATCCATGCCCGAGGCAGGATTCGAACCTGCGACCGTAGCAGTCCCGCCGTTCCAGACTGCAGCGCCTAGAACTGCAAGACCACCGCGGCCGGCAGTAAAGCAATTATGCACTGTTTTTATTGAAAATTGTTCCATACCTGAGATGCCCAGGGCTCTTTTCACAGCAATAAAACTAACAAGTAAATTTAAATACAATCGAATCCACAAACACTTGCAAACAGTGGAACCCTCTACATTCAAATTTTATTATCTAAGTGGGTCTAAAATACCTCTCCAAGTAGCCTGTTCGTCTGCCCATCATATGATATCTTTCACAGTAACTTTTGAAAGACCCAGCAAATCACTCCTTCAAATAGAAGCGGTAAGTCCTTCAAACTACGTTGACCACTGTTTTGACCTTCAATCAAGTCTGCTTTCGTGCGTATAACGAGTTGAACCAACGACCCGCCCTATCAGAACGGTGCCGTGAGAAACTTCTACACTGCACACAAGGTCATCCGACAGCGCAAATGTTTGAATGGCAGTGTTAGTTGTAACTTCTCAATGGTTAAACAGTTACTCGGGAAGAATGGACTTGCAACCACTCGACCGAATCCTTCCCTTCCCTTAGCCAACTGAATTGGACCTCTGTTCCGTAAACTAACTGTAACTTCTCTTTTCTCACGAGTCGCGAAGTTCAGAGACATGCTACATTGAGTGGAAAAACGACATCGAAACTTTCAGCTTTCATCGTTGTGACAGCTGACAAGTCCATATCATCACATGGTATTTCCTACGGAGTTGGCCATTCTCCGAAGGGCCCAAGACTGAGAAAGGAAGGTTAACATTCAATTCATTAACACTGTTTCAGAGAATAGCTTACGAGAACTAAAAAATCAGCCAAAAATTGTTAACCAACGGGAACTTCAAGAATTTGCTGTTATATTTACAGGGGCGTTACTGTAAAACAAAATTAGTTTCATTCCATATATTTGCAGACGTTACATGCAGCAGCAGGAGCAGCATTTGGGTGAATGATATCGTGGTCTTCAGTCCGAAGACTGGTTTGATACCGGTCTCTGTGCTACTTTATCCTGTGCAAGCCTCTTCATCACCGAATAATTACTACAACTTACATCCTTCTGGCTTTGCTTACTGTATTCATCTCTTAGTCTCCCTCTACGAATCCCCCCCCCCCCCCGCACACACATACACACTTCCCTCCAATAGTAAATTGGTGATCCCTTGGTGTCTCAGAATGTGTCCTATCAACCGATCACTACTTCTAGTCAGGTTGAGCCACAAATTTCTTTTTTCCCAATTCTATTCAGTACCTACTCATTAGTTACGTGATCTAAACATCTAATCTTCAGCATTCTTCTGTAGCACCACAGTTCAAAAGCTTCTGTTCTCTTCTTGTATAAATTACTTATCGTCCATGTTCACCTCCATACATGGCTACACTCCATACAAATACTTTCAGAAAAGACTTCTTAACACTTCCGATCTACATTCGACGTTAACAAATTTCTTTTCCTCTGAGAAGCTTTTCTTGCCATTGCCAGTCTACATTTTATATCCTCTCTACTTCGGCCACCATCAGTCACTCTGCTGCCCAAATAGCAAAATTCATCTATACTTTAAGTATCTCGTTCCCTAATCTAATTCCCTCAGCATCACCTAATTTAATTCGACTACATTCCATTATCCTCGTTTCGCTTTTGCTGATGTTCATGTCTCATATCCTTCTTTCAGGACACTGTCCATTCAGTTCAACTGCAAGTCCTTTGCTGTCTCTGACAGAATTACGTCAGTGCCAAACCTCAAAGTATTTATTTCTACTCTCTCAATTTTAATTCCCATTCCAAATTTTTCTTTGGTTTCCTTTACTGCTTGCTCAATGTACAGAATGAATAACATCGGGGATAGGCTGCAGCCCTGTGTCATTCCCTTCTCAACTACTGCTTCCCTTTCACGCACCTCGATTTTTATAACTACCGTCTGGTTTCTGTACAAGTTGTCAATAGTCTGGATTTTACCCCTGGTACTTTCAGAATTTCAAAGATAGTATTCCAGACAACATTGTCCAAAGCTTTCTTCGAGCATACAAATGCTATAAAAATGGCTCTGAGCACTGTGGGACTCAACATCTGAGGTCATCAGTCTCCTGGAACTTAGAACTACTTAAACCTAAGCACATCACATACATCCATGCCCGAGGCAGGATTCGAACCTGCGACCGTAGTGGTCGCGCAGTTCCAGACTGAAGCGCCTAGAACCGCTCAGCCACAACGACCGGCTGTATTGTTCCAGATTGGTACTAGTAGCAGAGACTTTTACTGCTGATAAAATTTAACGGGTACTATTCAAGCAAACCTCACAAGGGAGACAATAACGTACAAAATTTTACTGTTACTACATGGAAATCCTCGCAATAAATCATAGCTTAATTCCATAGACTGCAAGGTAAGTTAGTGTTACACATAGTTATTTATTCAGTGGAAGTGCAGTCTCCTTTAGCAGACTTTTCAAATTTGGTACTGTATTGCCGAAAAATCTGTAGTGTAATCTATAAAGACTGAGCTTTATGAATACGTTTACTATGTGTGGTAATTCTCAAATCATTTTACCTGTACGTCAGACGGAGAGATTCTGACTTCTTTTGTACTTCGTGTCTTGAAGTAAATATGCTTTCCTGTTCCAACAAACGAGAACAGTAAGATGAAGGTAACGAACTCTTGAAGACAATGTACTGCCTACACCTGAGTTTCCAAACAGCTATACAAATGACGTACATTCTTTTAGTCATATATTCTTGTAACTCGTGGCCAAGATACACAAATATGTAGTTAGTCATCAGCGCTAATGGAAATGACCCTGAATGTATCACGCTGCGCCATAAAAACCCATACACGTTCTGGTAAAGTTTTAAAGTCTTGTGAAACTGTCTAATCTGAATGATTCCATGGGAGCTTTTCATGCAGATAGCAAGTGGGAAAAATCTAATGAAAAAAATCTTCTCGGGGAATATTGTTGGAGCGTACAGTAGACCTAACTTAGAGTTCCTCGTGGACGTAGTTTGTTAGAGGGGATTGCGCACGTATCCGCGAGGCGGCAGTGTGTCCGTCGCGGCGTGACTGGCGCTTTGTGTGCTCGCGACTGGCGTCACGCGCTCGTCACTCATGTGCTGTCCATTGCATCGGCCATTGTCCGCGCACACACTGAAATGGCCGCCTACCTGAACCACGTTTCCCCTGCCACATGAAAGTTGAAGATTTTGTCCTCGTCTGTCTTTACAGAGGCATACTCAACCTGGATGCTGTAAAAGACCTCGTATTAGAATAACCGACGCAGCAATCAATAAAGTGCACTAACCGTGAGCAGCAAAAAGTGTCTATAGTTACACTACTTCTCCCAAATCCTCGCATTATCTGCACGTAAGCATGCGACAACAGAGAATCACAAGTATCTCTTTGTAAAAGCAGGATATCCCCAGATTATTAGTTACGGTACATTCTCCAACTCTCACTGTCAATTTCATTGCCACTGTCTCTGCAGAGAAAACGCTCGTTCGTTTTTTTTTTATCTAAACAATTCTCCTCACATTTCCTCTGGTGACTGAAAACAGTTTCTACTTCTATTTCTACATTTATACTCCGCTAGTCCCTCAACGATGTGTGGCGGAGGGCACTTTACGTGCCACTGTCATTACCTCCCTTTCCAGTTCCAGTCGCGTATGGTTCGCGGGAAGAACGACTGCCGAAAAGCCTCCGTGCGCGCTCGAATCTTTCTAATTTGATAAGTAGGGGGAAGCAATATATTCGATACCTCATCCAGAAACGCACCCTCTCGAAACATCTCCGTAACGCTATCACGCTTACCAAATAACCCTGTGACGAAACGCGCCGCTCTACTTTGGATCTTCTCTATCTCCTCTGTCAACCCGACCTGGTACGGATCCCACACTGATGAGCAATACTCAAGTATAGGTGGAATGACTGTTTTGTAAGCCACCTCCTTTGTTGATAGACTACATTTTCTAAGGACTCTCCCAATGAATCTCAACCTGGTACCCGCCTTATCAACAATTAATTTTATATGATCATTCCACTTCAAATCGTTCCGCACGCATACATCTGTCTGACATACAGGTAAAATGATTTGAGAATTACCACACATAGTAAACGTTTTCATAATGCTCAGTCTTTATAGATTACACTACAGATTTTTCGTCCATACAGTACCAAATTTGAAAAGTCTGCTAAAGGGGACTGCACTTCCACTGAATAAATAACTATGTGTAACACTAACTTACCTTGCAGTCTATGGAATTAAGCTATGATTTATTGCGTGGATTTCCATGTAGTAACAGTAAAATTTTGTACGTTATTGTCTCCCTTGTGAGGTTTGCTTGAATAGTACCCGTTAAATTTTATTAGCAGTAAAAGTCTCTGCTACCAGCCGGTCGTTGTGGCTGAGCGGTTCTAGGCGCTTCAGTCTGGAACTGCGCGACCACTACGGTCGCAGTTTCGAATCCTGCCTCGGGCATGGATGTGTGTGACGTCCTTAGGTTAGTTAGGTTTAAGTAGTTCTAAGTTATAGGGGACTGAAGACCTCAGTAGTTAAGTCCCATAGTGCTCAGAGCCATTTGAACCATTTTTTTTTGTTGTTGTAACAATACAAATGTCAGGTGACGTTTCATGCAGTTAGATCAGGGAGTCCATTCGTCTCGTTTTTCACAAGACAGTTAGGTTTTCACTAAAAATGTCCCGCTGTCCCGAGAGTTCTTGGGAGACACTCAGATGACCCGCTTTTTGGTGATTCCGCTTGACTAAAATATATTACGCTACCGGATGTTCTACTGACAATTTAATGCGCATTGCGCAAGTGTATACGCTAAGACGTGCCTCTTGTAGAACTTGCTCTACGATCTTTGTTTATTTACTGGTAATGGAGGAAATTAATGTTTAACGACTCGTCGTCAACGAGTCGTTAGGGACGGAACGCAAGCTCGGATTAGGGAAGGATGGGGAAGGAAATCGGCCGTGCCTTTGCGAAGGGACCATCCCGGGAAGCGATTTAGGGAAATCACGGAAAACCTAAATCTGGATGGCCGGAAGCCGGTTTGAACGGTGGTTCATGGTTGTTAATAAGGCGTGTGATCACAACGGGCGGCAATGGGTGCTCTGCAATTTGCTCCGATGGTGACCACAAGGTTGGTATGGAGTTGTGGCAGGGCGTTCTATTCACTTATCGTTAGGGACACCTCGGCCCGAATTGCTTCGTTTTGAATGAGCCTGTGTGCAGTCTGGCGGATACGTTTTTAGCTTTGGTGTTGCGTTGGCACTGTGACATACATAACTAAAGCTGAATGTTTACATGTGAAACACTGCGGTAACAACTTGTCAGGAAACGATTCACAGGATAGTGTATTTTGTCACTGCAGTAATTTTTGCGAAAAAGAGGAGGGAAAAAAAGTTGGTCCATATTTTCAATACGTGGCTTCTGCTTCTGGGAAATTTGCGTGTTTCAAAGATTCACCGACAACTCTTTTTGTAATTTGTAGCGCTCAGTGTATTGACTAGTTGTCATGGCGAAAGTGTTTCTTGCTACATTTAAGTGAATATTTTGCCTTTAAATTATGTTTATTGTCCGGAACCGCGCTGCTGCTACGGTCGCAGGTTCGAAAAAAAATGGTTCAAATGGCTCTGAGAACTATGGGACTCAACATCTTAGGTCATAAGTCCCCTAGAACTTAGAACTACTTAAACCTAACTAACCTAAGGACATCACACACACCCATGCCCGAGGCAGGATTCGAACCTGCGACCGTAGCAGTCCCGCGGTTCCGGACTGCAGCGCCAGAACCGCTAGACCACCGCGGCCGGCTTCGCAGGTTCGAATCCTGCCTCGGACATGGATGTGTGTGATGTCCTTAGGTTAGTTAGGTATAAGTATTTCTAAGTATAGGGGACTGATGACCTCAGATGTTAAGTCCCATAGTGCTTAGAGCCATTTGAATGATGTTTATCGGGACGTAAAACGTAAAGTGCGGAAATTATGATACAAATCACAGTAGGACACCGTAAAATCACTGTCCATTCTCTCCATTCTCTAACATCTTCAGCTTTTGTAGTCCTGTCGTCGTCGGTCTGTATAATATTACGGTACGCCGATAATTGTTACTCTGGGACTTTCTAATCACAACTGAATTAGGATGTGATTAGACGGTTCCAAAATAATAATTATCAACATACCGCTCACTCTCTATTTTGCACAAAGTTCATTGTCACTGTCTGTGTGATGCGATCTTTGTCTGGAGCGCTGAATTTACGAAAGTGTTGTCAACGATTCGATCACAGCTAAATATTTGTGACAAGCAGTAATGTCAATGTCATTGCTTCTCGTTTAGTTCGTAGCAATTTAAGCAGTACTCTTAGGTTCCTGCCTAACGATACCCCCAGAAAATCGCTACACATTCGGAATAAATAGCAGTGTTCACAACAAGCTACAGCACAAATACGATTTTTGGTCGTTTCGGTTTTTAGTAATAATGAAGGCACAAAATCGAAGAAACTCTTTCCTGGGAGAGCAGGTTTTTATGTGTAAATAAGGTCGAATACGATGAACTCCCATGTGGAGGCTCCGAAGTAGCAGGGGAGCAACGTCACGTGACCCGACCCGAATGCCGTGAAATGCTATTGGTTATTCTTATTTCGGGCCGACGTCTCCCTAAGGGCTTTGGCCGGGAGGAGGCAGCTAACGTTGACGTGCACGCAGACGGGACATCCAACATCACGAGACAGCGTCGTCTGCACACTGACTGTCTGGTTAGCGTGATTTATCGCTCTCAGCGCTCTCCAGCGACAGGTGACGGCTTTATTTGGCTCACAAAAAATACAGTTTGTTTACAAAAATGGAAGCGTGTAAAATTCCTACGTTATTAAATGCACGTTTCCTCCGTTTTCCATATGCTAGCCATGTTGTTCTGTCTGTGGTTTACATAAATAAAAACTTCAATGTCCGAGAACATGTAACAAGACGAAATCAAATCAGTAAGGACAAAAGCATTAAGAAGTTCATCAGATCGAACAAACTCACTCCTGGCACAGAATGCACTTATATCTAAATAACATCAGGTATTACAGAAATTTTGGTAAACACGAAGGTGAAAAAAATTACGACAGATCTGGAAACCTATAGCCACCCAACTACCGTTTCATAATACAGTGCCTCTAGTTACTACGTTAGACAGCAGCTTCGTTACAAATGACTTTATATTGTATCTTATGGTCTTTCAGAGGCTTTATTCACTGAAAAGTTATTAATTTACATTTAATTATAACATATCCTAACAAGAACGACACGTTTTAATGACTCTTCAATGTGCCGTTGCCTTTAAACAGCTTTCTATGATAACACGTGAGTTACAACGCCATAATTAAATACGAAAATTCTTCAGCCACCAATACGACTTTTCCGTCGTATTAGCACAACAAATCGTACAAATAACGATTCGTTCTCGAAACATTCGATATGCTGGTGTACAGAAACAGCATACATTCATGGGGTGTAAGGTATAACATAAAACCCACGGAATATGGGCTTCTAGTGAACAAGACAAGCCGGCCCCTGTGGCCGAGCGGTTCTAGGCGCTTCAGTCTGGAACCGCGCTGCTGCTACGGTCGCAGGTTCGAATCCTGCCTCGGGCATGGATGTGTGTGATGTCCTTAGGTTAGTTAGGTTGAAGTAGTTCAAAGTCTAGGGGACTGATGACTTCAGATGTTAAGTCCCATAGGGCTTAGAGCCATTTTGAACAAGCCAAGTACAATATGGCGTCTAGCTTTGCGTGGGCTTCAAGCTTACTGCTTGTTACGAAAGACGCGTTCTTGCTTCCTGCTAGTTCTCCTTTACGTGACACGTCGCCGAAATATCGCAAACTTTCGTGTTTCATGTGACGAAATGGCTCCTCAAGTGGAAGTGGAAGTGATGAAAAAAACTGGTATAGCGCCATGTCAACGTTAGCTAACTCGTCCGTTGTGCCAAAAGCTTAAAGACGAGTTTCCATTCTTATAATAACACGATTGATAACTACTGGATGGTCGTTGGCGCATGTTCACGTGCTATAATACGTCTCCGTGACGCATCTCACACGTGCTCATTGGTATTCAAGTCAGGCCAGTCCATTCGCCGAATATCGTGTCTTTCCAAGGGCGCCTCCATCTGCGCGCATATCGTCATCCATAGAAATGAAATCAGGTTCGAATGCACTCCAGAAAAGACGCACATGGGGACGTGGTACGGTGCCACGATAACGTTGACCGGGGAGTATATCGTGTTCAAAGATTTGGAAGCTAGTAGGCCTATTCAGCATTGTGCCTTCCCACACCGTAACACCTGAACTACGAAAACGATCACGTTCGACAATGCTGGACTACTCTAATATGAAGAGAGGTGTGAACATATAATGCATCCGGGAACCTTGCAAAAATGATCGTTTTGGTCGTCCAGGTGTTATGGTGTGAGGCGGCGTAATGTTGCATGGGCGTACTGACCTCCAAATGATCAAATGGTTCAAATGGCTCTAAGCACTATGGGACTTAACATCTGACGTCATCAGTCCCCTAGACTTAGAACTACTTAAACCTAACTAACCGAAGGACATCACACACAGCCATGCTCGAGGCAGGATTCGAACCTGCGACCGTAGCAGCAGCGCGGTTCCGGACTGAAGCGCCTAGAACCGCTCGGCGACAGAGGCCGGCTCCAAATCATCAAACACGGTACACTCACCGGCCAACTTCATCGTCGCACAGCATTCCTTCCCCATCTGCGTCTTTTCAGGGGTGCATTCATCCCTGACTTCACTTTTATGGATAGTAACGCGCGACCACATAAAACAGAGCAGTTAGAGAAGCTATTGGAACGAGAAGATATTAGGTGGGTGGACTGGTCTGCCTGTTCCCTCGACTTCCATTGAGCACTCGTGGGATGCGTTGGGCAGACGTACTGCACCACGTCCAAGAATGGCCACTGGCGTCCGTGATGATCACACACCCTAGCCTACTATGAACCATGTCCCGCCGTTTGTAATGCCCAGGGGAACACTATGAATCGCTGTGGCTTCAGTGTAATTATTGTCGTTGAATAAAAGTGTTGTTTCTATTCGTATAATTGCGTATTTCTTTCAGTTACCTTCTGTGCTATACTGCAGCAGTTCTTTCTGCTCGTATGTATGGCCCAAGTTTCATCAAGCTATGTTAGTTACTTCGCAGTGACAACACCATTCGAAAGTGGCTTTCGTCCTTAAGTTTTGCACAGCAGTCGATTAGTTTTATTTGAGAAACAAACTTTCCAATTTCCCGGTTCTACGACGATGCACGAAGGGCAATCAACAATTAATGCAACACTTTTTTTTGTCGGCCACTTTTGGTTGGAAAAATGAGGAATTTATTGTGGGACAGAATAGAATATTCCCGCTTCAGCACCTAGGACCTGAAATTTCGTGTAGTTCCGATAGGTGGCGTCTGTAACGGAGCTGCGTTCTAAGCAGTGAGCTGTCACTGAGTTTGTTTTGGCGGAAAACCAGAGCATAGCAGATTTTCACAGGCGCTTGCAGAATGTCTACGGAGACACGGCAATGCACAAAAGCAAAAAAGCGAGGCGTCTGTCACCACCACAACAAAGTCGCGCAAACCCGTCCGATCTCCCGCGTGCCAGCAGGCCGCACACGGCTGTGACTCCTGTAGTGTTGGAACGTGCGGACACTCTCATTCGAGGTGATCGACGGATCATAATCAAAAACCTCGCTGCACCGCTACACGTCTCTGCTGGTATCGCTGACACACTCGTCCACCAGTTGGGGTACTCAAAGGTTTGTGCCTACTGGGTTCCTCGCTGCCAAACAGATGACCATAAAAGGCAATGGAGGACCATCTGTGCGGAATTGCTTGCACGTTATGAGGCTGACCGTCACAATTTTTTATCTAACATCGTTACAGGCGATGACACATGGGTTCACCACTTCGAAGCGGAAACAAAACGGCAATCTCTGGAATGGCGCCGCGCACCTCGCCTCCATCTACATCTACATCTACATGGTTACTCCGCAATTCACCCTTATGTGCCTGGCAGAGGGTTCATCGCACCATTTTCATACCACTTCTCTACCATTCCGCTCTCGAATGGCGCGTGGGAAAAATGAACACCTAAATCTTTCCGTTCGAGCTCTGATTTCTCTTATTTTATTATGATGATCATTTCTCCCTACGTAGGAGGCTGTCAACAAAATATTTACGCATTCGGAAGAGAAAGTTGGTGGCTGAAATTTCGTAAATAGATCTCGCCGCAAAGAAAACCGCCTTTGTTTCAGTGACTGCCGCCCCAACTCGCGTATCATATCAGTGACACTCTCACCCCTATTGCGCGATAACACGAAGCGAGCTGCCCTTCTTTGCACTTTTCCGATGTCCTCCGTCAATCCTACTTGGTAAGGATTCCATACCGTGCAGCAATATTCCAGCAGAGGACGGACAAGTGTAATGTAGGCTGTCTCTTTAGTGGGTTTGACGCATCTTCTAGGTGTTCTGCCAACAAAGCGCAGTCTTTGTTCCACCTTCCCAACAATATTATCTATGTGGTCTTTCCAATTTAAGTTGCTCGTAATTGTAAGTCCTAGGTATTTAGTCGAAATGACAGCCCTTAGGTTTGTGAGATTTATCGTATACACAAATTTTATCGGATTTCTTTTAGTACCCTTGCGGATGAACTCGCACTTTTTTTTGTTTGGTGCCAATTGCCACTTTTCGCACCATACAGAAATTCTCTCTAGATCATTTTGTAATTGAAATTGATCGTCTGATGATTTTACTAGACGGTGAATTACAGCGTCATCTGCAAACGATCTAAGAGGGCTGCTCAGATTATCACCTAGCTCATTAATGTAAATCAGGAACAGCAAATGGTTCAAATGGCTCTGAGCACTATGGGACTTAACATCTGAGGTCATCAGTCCCCTAGAACCTATAACTACTTAAACCTAACTAACCTAAGGACGTCACACACATCCATGCCCGAGGCAGGATTCGAACCTGCGACCGCAGCGGTCGCGCGGTTTCAGACTGTAGCGCCTAGAACCGCACGGCCACTCCGGCTAGCCAGAAACAGCAAAGGGCCAATGACACTACCTTGAGGAACGCCAGATATCACTTCTGTTCTACTCGATGATTTACCGTCTATCACTACGAACTGTGACCTCTCTGAGAGGAAATCACGAATCCAGTCACAGAACTGAGACGATACTCCATTTGTACCCAATCTGATTAACAGTCGCTTATGAGGAACAGTATCAAAATGCTTCTGGAAATCTAGGAATATGGTATCGATCTGAGATCCCTTGTCGACAGCACAAGAACGATATTTTCTGAATCCGTGTTGGTTATGTATCAATAAGTCATTTTCTTCAAGGTGATTCATAATGTTCGAGTACAGTATATGCTCCAAAATCCTTCTCCAAATTGAAGTCAGTGAGATGGGTCTGTAATTCAATACGTTACTCCTATTTCCTTTCTTGAATATTGGTGTGAACTGCGCTACTTTCCAGTATTTAGGAACAGACCTTTCGTCAAGTTAGCGGTTGTATATGATTGCGAAGGTAGGCGCTATTGTGTCTGCATACTCTGAAAGGAACCTGACTGGTATACCATCTGGACCTGAAGACTTGCCTTCCTTAAGTGATTTGAGTTTGTTTCCCAACACCTAAGATAACTACTCCGAAGAAAAAGTTCAAAGCCGCACCCTCAGCCGGTAAATTCATGGCGCCGGTCTTCAGGGTTTAGAGGGTTTAGTCATTTTGATATCCTCCTTCATGGTGCAACGATAAACTCTGAAGTTGAAGAAACAACTTCAACGTGTTCGCTGAACTTCTTCTCCATGACAACACAAGGTTTCATACAACTCTGCGCACCCGAGAGGAGCACACACAGGTTCATTGGACTGTTCTTCCTCATCTGCCGTACAGCACGGATCTCGCATGTTCCGACTTCCATCTGGTTGACCCAATGAAGGATGCACTCCTTGCGAAGCAGTACATGGTTAATAGGGAAGTTGCTGAAGGCTCCGACGTCGACCAGTAGAGTGGTACCCTGCAAGCACTCAGGCCCTCCTAGTAATGTAGCGTAAGGCCGTCGCACTGAACAAAGATTATGTTGAATGCTGGGTTTGTATCCATAAGAGTGGGGTATAATATTGTGTACTGTAATCCTGAATAAAACCAACCTGCTTTCAGAGAAAAAAGGTTGCATTACTTATTGAATGCCCCACATATATTACCCAAGCGGAACACATGTTACGTGATGAAATTGCGAAATAACTATTTGATGAAATTATGGCCCTAAATCGATGCAAGAATTCGTAAAACAATATGTATAATTATACTTCCACTTTTAAGATCCTAGCTTGTCACAGTTTCGAGAAGGGCTGTTTGAATATTTAATAAGAATAAATTTGCGATACAGGCATTATTTATGGATGCAATATTCAAGTTCGCCACTATAATTTACTGGTTAGAGTTCCATTCAACACTGGGGCGATCGTTTAAAATTGGTTAGAATATTTGCTACGTGTAAACTACCTCGAACGAGAACGTACAACTATCGCGAAGGAAATCAATATAATGTCAAGTGAAGCTTTAAGCTTGTGGTATCTGACATTTGCTTAGCACTGAGATTCTTATTTTTAACGGAACGTTCCGCGAAACTGAACACGTAAGGCGTCTTGAGAAGCTAGCGAAATACACAAAACGAAGTGTATCATCGGTGCTCCACTAAAATGCGTGGCAGCAATTAAGATGTTCCATGTTTTAAAAGTCCCTGGAAACGATCAGACAATTTGTTAAACTTATCTAGCTCGTCAAATTATTTGTCAATGTGACGCTTACTATGGTATGTTCGTCAAACATAGATCGTGTCTGACGTGTCGAGAGAAATTTTGACTGACGTCCGATTTTACAATATGTCGTTGGTTTTACTGATGTTTCTCCGCGTATGTTTAGCGAGAAAGTTTTCATCACAATTTATCCCAGTGTATTGTGAATATCCACAGTTGTGGAAATTGCGATCAAATAGTACATGGATAACAACGACAGAGCACGGGAAATTACCAAAATGATAGGAGGTGTCGCGTGTTTTCCAACCACATATACGAAGAGCGTTTGAAAAGTCCGTGCAAAAATAGAAATTACTAACGTGTTTGGGGTAAAGCTTTTTTATTTTTCGACATAGTCTCCTTCTAGACTTATACACTTCGTCTAACGCTGTTCTAATTTGTTGATCCCTTCCGAATAATAGGAATTGTCCAAGTCTGTAAAATAGCTATTAGTTGCTGCAATCACCTCCTCGTTTGAATAAAATCTTTGTCCCGACAGCCATTTCTTCAAACTGGGAAACAAATAGCACCCTGAGGGAGCCAAGTTTAGAGAATAGGAGGAATGTGAAACGAGTTGGAATCCTATTTCCATTAATTTTGCTACCACAACTGCTGAAGTGTGTGCTGGTGCATTGTCGTGATGGAAAATACTTTTTTACGGTCCAGTCGCCGGAGTTTTTCTTGCAGCTCGGTTTTCAAACGGTCCAATGACGATGAATAATATGTACCTGTACTAGTTTTACCGTTTTCCAGATAGTCCATGAGAATTATCCCTTGCGAATCCGAAAAGACAGTCGCCATAACCTTTCCGGCCGAAGGAATGGTCTTCGCCTTTTTTGGTGCAGATTCTCCCTTGGTAACCCATTGTTTAGATTGTTTTTTGGCCTCAGGAATATAGTAATGTATCCATGTTTCACCCATAGTGACGAAACGAAGCTTAAAGCACTGCGGGTTCTTCCTGAACAGCTGCAAACCATCCCTGCAACACTTCACACGATTCCGTTTTTGGTCAAGCGTGACCAATTGAGGAACCCATCTTACGGATAGCTTTCTCATGTTCAAATGTTTATGCAAAATATTATGCACCCCTTCATTCGAGATGCCCACAGCATTAGCAATCTCACGCACCTTAACTCTTCTGTCACCAACACCAAATCATGGATTTTATCAATGATTTATTTCTGGAGTCGTAACCTCCACAGGGCGTCCAGAACGTTCAGCATCACTTGCGCCCATATGGCCACTCCGAAAATTTTGAAACCACTTATAAACTGTTCTAATCGAAGGTGCAGAGTCACTGTAATGTTTATCAAGCTTCTCTTTAGTCTCCTGAGGCGTGTTGCCTTCCATAAACTAATGATTAATCACCACATGAAATTCTTATTCGTCCAGTTTTTGACAATCACTCGACTTCCTTGATTCACATGAATGCCAAACACAAAGAACTAGACCAATATGGCTGAAACTTAGTGTGCGTTCTTTCCAAAGATGCTATTACCTAAACATGACCTCGATACGCGCCGATGGTGCCATCTGTAGGACTTTGCACGGACTTTTCAAACGCTGCTCGTATTTCGCAGGATGACGTTACGAGGAAAGTGCGTATCCTACGCGCAACATACGAGCGGGAGTGCAATAAATAAAAAGTAATAAATAGAAATGGATTTAATCATCAGGTTTTGAGTGCAATATTTAATTTAGCAGGTTTTCATGGGTGTATTTATCTCTGTTTCAGCCATTCCCTGGACCGGTGTCTTCTGTCATTTTTCTTCTTTATACCCAGTGCTAAAGACAATGCAAGAAATACTTTGCCTGCATTGGTAGTCATTTCCAATAATGTCAAAATACTTTGCGCACGTACGCACAGCTGCTTCAGAAACGAGGTTTAATTTATTAAACTTTATTGGTACGTCTGCGCTCTTGTCTGACAAGCTCACGTATAGGAGACAGCGAATTTAAAAAACATGTTTGATTGTTATCAGGTGCCTTTTCAATATTCCACCCAATTACTTACTAATGAACAACTCGCCAAAATCTGCTGAGTAAAGGAGAGTAGCCCCTCTGCCCCTCGCAGACTGCGAGTGTCTGTTTAGGTGATGACCCCAGTGTCTACAACACGTGAGCAGGGAGAACAATCAGCACGGCAGTGTACAGCTGCCGAAGAAGGCAGGCACCTCCGTCAGCAAACAAACCCAGAACCAAGAGCCGGCGTCACCGCATTACTCACCTCACTCCGCACACAGCCTGCCTGCGGTCAATAAGATTCCTTAACCAGAGTGACACTCCAGGAACAAACGTTCTATTAGTGATGCAAATAATAAACCTAATCCGTATGGCACATTGTACTATAACAAAAAATTAAACGCTTGAAAAACCGAAGGGCATCACATTTATAAAAGAAAGAAAGAAAAAGAGCCACTAATGACTGTAAAAGTTTCCAGAAGTGCGCTTTAGTAAAATAAATAGTATTTTGCAGAGGCGGACAAACGTACGGTGTGTCCCAGCAGGAATGGTCAACATTCAGGGATATAACAAGAACCCTGATTTAAAGCAAAAGACTTGAGATGTACATGTACACTACTCCGAATGATTTCTTAGATAAAACACATTTAATGTGCATTAACTTATGAGTCAGTGGTGCATGTCCCTTAGCCACCTAACCTTTTTACGTTTCATTCTAACCCAACCTCCTCGATGCATTCAACCTCTTCGCAAAGAATGTCTTTCTACCATTAAACTAGTCGGTAGAACGCGCAATTGTCCATTGTGTGTTGTGCGTGAAGTAGTGCCAGGGACTGAGATTGCATTAAAGAGAAGCATCGGTTACCTGTGTTTGAACAAGCGCTTGCTAAAATGCTACACTACAGCACTATTGAGGAATACAGTAAGCAGATATGGTGCATGTTTGTGGGTTCTGCGATGGTAGCGCTCCTGCTGCTGTCTAAGAATACTGTCGGCGCTTTCCGAGACGTCTAATTCCTGATCGTGGAGTGTTTACCGGAGTTTTGAGCATATTGCGTGAAACAAGTACTCTTCCAAGTTCCCATTTTTCTTCTGAACGTGTAGTTCAACAACCCGTATATGAACGGCCAAACATCGTTGAAATGTTGCAGCGTAGTGTGTGTGTGAATTCCTAAGGGACCAAACTGCTTAGGTCATCGGTCCCTGCAATTACACACCACTTAAACTAACTTATCCTAAGAGCAACACACTCACCCATACCCGAGTGAAGACTCGAACCTCCGGCGGGAAGGGGCCGCGCAGTCCGTGACATGACGCCTCAAACCACGCGGCCACTTTTTTCTTCTTTTTTTCCATTTTGTTCGGTATTGTTCATTGCGTTTGGTCTGGGCGGACGTCGCAAGATATCCGTTCAAGTTGATCGTTGATTCCTTTACTCAGTTTTTTATTACAGAGGGCGAGTAGCCCTCTGACCGAACACGTTGAGCTACCGTGCCGGCATCAATGTCCCACGACCACGTGTATGACGAACATTACATACGGGTAAGTTGTACCCATACCGCAATCTTCACATTGGCTACAATGCCACACGATTCGAATTTTGCCACTCGTTAAATGACAATCGTCATTTGCTTCCATGAAAACTATTCCCTCACGTTCACACGGAATTCAACCAACACCACACGTAACAGTAATCGATATTGGCAGGAAAAAACCACACGTCACAGTGGAAACCAATTTCCAAGTTCGTTTTTCGACTGATGTTTGATACTGCATGTTCGGTAAAATGTTGAGAGGTCCAGTCATTTTAGAAGAGCGACCGAGACTTGAAGGAGTTCCTTTGGCCACACGTACTTCTGTGTACTGTCAGCATGACGAATCCCCTCCACATTTCACCATACTGTGAAGGACATCTCGCCGGCCGGTGTGGCCGAACGGTTCTAGGCGCTTCAGTCTGGAACCGCGCGACCGCTCCGGTCGCAGGTTCGAATCCTGCCTCGGGCATGGATATGTGTGATGTCCTTAGGTTAGTTAGGTTTAAGTAGCTCTAAGTTAAGTTCTAGGGGACTGATGACCTCAGATGTTAAGTCCCATAGTGCTCAGAGCCATTTTTTGAAGGACATCTCAACCGCACTAACCCGAATCGCTTGATTGGTCTTGGTTAGTACAATTAACTTACCACCAAGATCGCCAGACTTCTGCGTCATTAGACTGTCTTGTTTACGGGTTCGGATGGACTCTGCGGAGTACAAACAAAAGGCGAACACGCTAGATGAAATTCTTGATCACACCATGGTCACTGATACCCTCATTAGGAGACATGCAGAGGTACTCAGACAAACAACATAATATGTTCTCCCAAGAACGCACATATGCACCAAAGTTGACGGTGGATATTCAACCATTTATTGTGAACTGTAAAACAGCTGTAGTGTGACGTCTACGATAATACTTAGAGGTGAGTGTTAAAAAATATACATTCTTTAACCGATATTTTGTAAAGCGGATGTTGTAATGTTTACTAACAAGTATAAACCTGACAATGCATTGCATTATTCAAAAAATAAATGACTTGTATTTAATGTGTCCTCCCTCGGAAACCATTCGGAATAGAGCATACGTTCATATGAAATTTTCTGCTTCAAATGCTCATGCTTGTCATATCTCTAAATATTAACCGTTACTCCTCGGACACTCTGTATAGTGAAGTGACATTAGACATTCCATACGCGCATAGATGCATACAAAATACCAAGCCTATTAAATAGCGAGACATCGTTTACATTTCTAACGTTCTGTGCGTTATTTCTAGAAGTAAATGTGGGTATTTAAATGTCAACTCCGTAATCTAAATGGAATGAATGATGGACATGTATTACTAAGTGCTGCTCGCATCATATACCTGATTACATTCCTTTTTTTACAGTACGTTTAAGCTGACGAGTCGAACTACTACTTGTGCCTATGGTGGTAGCATATGACGTCGTTAAACCAGAGAGGCAAGCAATGAAAGTTGTTGCATATTATTAAGAGGCTAGAGTGAGTCCATACGTATTCAGTAACGTTTGGCATTTAATACCTACTATTTCGATGTAATCCCATTATAGCCGGCACCATGTGACAGAGAAACATTCATGTTTCATGCAAAATTTCAGGATTTTACAAAGTGACACTTTGTAAGCTGCTGCTTCTTGTCTGAAGCATTTGACTCTGAAGCAGCTACGAATCTGAATGTTCTCGTTAGGCTGCACGGAAATCCCCATTTGCCTCTAATTTACCGCGGGAGACAAACAACCGTTAGTTAAGCAGGGAAATTTGGTCGTGTACTAAACTTAAATCAACTTTCCAGATAGTCAACCGTATAGTCATCAAACAGTGTATAATTGAGTTTTGTCCCTACTTCATTGTTTACGTGTTATAGTAATTCATGCTTGAGTACACTACTATAGATATAAAATGTGATAGTATCAAATTTCAGCGCGGTTTGCGATATCTTTGCATCTTTCCGGTCTTGTGGACATTTCTTAAAAAAATTTCAAACTTCGCAACCTTCAGTATTTGATCGACTGCCGAATATTGCAGTTTTGCTTAACGCACAATAAGCAGAGGTTAATTTATTCGCCGTCTGTAGCGAAAATAATATTCTGTCACATTCTTATGCTTTACAAGAAAACTTAAAGGATTTTATACTTTTTGTTAAACTTTTGAGATTTAGCGAACAGTCGGTACATTTGCTTTGAATTTTACTAATAAGACAATCATTTATTGTAATTTCTGCGGTTCAGTTGTTATTCCAATATGATTTAAGGAAATCGTACATAACCAATTCATTGCTCCGACTGAAACTAACTAAAAAACACTTGATGAGACCAGTAATTTACCATTTTCTCTACCGCTTGACTAATACATTCTACCTTGTGTTTAGTTACCCTATTTCCGTATTTTGAAGCCATCTTCTAAATGGAGACCGAAAGAGCCCTCTAGAGCTGTATCAGGGTAATAAAATGCGTGTTGAACACCTTTATTGCAAGACAGACAGTTGGAAATCATTCTTACATTGTCTTTACGGCGGTTTGGAGCGCAGGATCTGGGTGGAGACACAGGCGTTTTCTGACATACTATCTACGTGCCACAAAAACTCGGAATTACGAGGCGTTTCGCAACAACGTATTTCCAGTCCAACACAGGTAAGCAGTTTGACGTAAGCGCGGCACGGATTTCCAGCCGGCACTCTACCTCTCACGACAAGCCACAGAATCATACGTGGTAGTGCCACACACCTGCGCTTTTAACCACTGATGGAGTTCAATGCCAGTGGAATTATTTTAATAGTGCTTGGTCTATCCTATGGAAGAGTAATGTTGAAATAAAAATTATTGCTAAATAAATTTGTGAAAGATCTACGACAGGATTCCTCTTGTCCTGATGTCCTACGTGCAGCTGTTCTATAGAAGAAGAAACTCTTGTTAGAGTATTGCGTGATACCCCAATTTTTTATTGTTTCTGATGTACTTCACATCTTGAGATAACTCGAAACTTAAATAGCTTGGGTCGAGGGCACTCAGAAAATCACGGAATTACTGTCATTCCAGTCCAAGTTTCCGTGTTACCATCCCATCCAGCGTGACTCTGGAATTCTGTAGCTGATACAAGTTTGTGAAAAAGGGAATTAGATAGTCTGTGGCCGCCGTTTTGCTGCTAAAGTTCTTAGGATAGTTCAAGTGGCAACGACGGTTATGACACGCTTGTCAACATTTCAAACAGTGTGCGTTTCTTAAATAGAGTAGATCGTTACGACGAACAGTTGTCTAATGCATTATGCGAATAATAAGGAAAACAACTTTCGCGTGTTGAAATTCACCTCAAGGTGAGTTTGACTTTCGCATCCGATGAACTAATGATGAAATATGACATACTACTGCACTCCAACTGTTGAGCTACACAGCTTCACTCACTTTTAATAGTCTACCAGGGATGTGGACAATTGTGCCGTAACGTAATATATTATTTATCGCACATCCATGCGTATCTTGCGATCTTACGCAGTCAAATTAGTTTAATATCAATTGCCAGTCGGTATATCGCTTGCCAAGTTGCCGAAAGCAACACATTTGCATTTTCTTCAAGAAAAAAAATCTCAAATAGCGTTCTCACGGGTTCTAGGAAAGGAGCGCTATCATAAGAACGCAATCGGTTAGGAATAATTTCGCCATAGTCGATGATGATGATGATGTTGTTGTTTGGTTTGTGGGGCGCTCAACTGCGTGGTTATCAGCGCCCGTACAATTTCCCAACCTTTGCTCAGTCCAATTTCGCCACTTTCCTGGATGATGATGAAATGATGAGGACAACACAAACACCCAGTCATCTCGAGGCAGGTGAAAATCCCTGACCCCGCCGGGAATCGAACCCGGGACCCCGTGCTCGGGAAGCGAGAACGCTACCACGAGACCACGAGCGGCGGACCCCATAGTCGAATAGTAGAGTTAACTGCTTTAGTATATAGAGCACTAGAAGGTGCTTTGGTTGTCCACAGTGATTAGTGGCTGCTCATAAGTTGTTAGAACTCCGCGGTGGTACTGAGACACTGTCTCTGTCAATGTTTCTTTTTTTTTTCATTTCACAATTAGTCCAACACTCAGTGAAAAAGCTAAATTACGGGTCAGAACAGGACAGATCAGACTTCTATTATTAACAAATATGTAGTATGTCTACACAGGTCATGATAGTTTTAGATTAAAATCTTACAATGGTTATACGTGTTTCGCAATTATAACTAGAATAAACGTGCATTTACACAGTTCAAACTCCGATATAAACGGGTCACTAGTCTTACGCAGGTAACTGAACTGCAACATGCAGACGATAATGCTTCTCCACCTTATACTCCAACAGATCTGAAACTGTCTGTAAATTGATTCAGTAGTGCATATAAACGGTTTTGCCTCACAATAAACTTCGCAAAAACAACGGTACTCGCACAGCCAACTCCTGGAACTGCCTTTCCGGATTTCAATACCTCTGTTTCCAGCACACTTTCACAACAAGTAGATCACTTCCTCTGTCTAGGAAGTGTATTGGTGTGCAAAACTTAACGGACGAAAGTAACTTCAGTATGACGTGTCACTACCAATTGACGTAACTAGATGAAACTTGGACCATACATAGAAAGAAGTGCTACAGTATGGCACAGATGGTAACTGAAAGAAATACGCAATGAAACGAACAGAAATGACATTTTTATTCAAGCACAATAATTACGCTGAAGTCACCTCGATTCATTATGGTCACCTGGACAGTATAAATGGCTGGAGATGTTTCTTAATAGGGTGTAGAATCACTACAGACAGCAATGAATGCTCTGCAACGTGCCCTCAGGTTCTCAAGAAGATTTCAGTGGTGGAGGGTCATCGGTCTACATGGACGTGCTTCCCAACGCATCCCACCCGTGTTCGATGGGATTTAAATCGGGACAACGGGCAGGGCAGTCCATTCACCGAATATCCTTTCGTTCCAAGAGCTCCACCGCCTGCGATGTTCGATGCGGTCGCACATTGTAACTCATAAAAATGAAGTCAGGTTCAAATACACGCATTAAAAGTTGCACATGGAGAAAGAGTACAGAGTCGCTACAACATTGGCCGCAGAGTGTAGCGTGTTCAACGATTTTTAGGTCAATGCCCTCATGAAACGTCCGCAGCTCGTGGTCGTGCGGTAGCGTTCTCGCTTCCCGCGCCCGGGTTAGATTCCCGGCCGGGTCAGGGATTTTCTCTGCCTCGTGATGACTGAGTGTTGTGTGATGTCCTTAGGTTAGTTAGGTTTAAGTAGTTCTAAGTTCTAGGGAACTGATGACCATAGATGTTAAGTCCCATAGTGCTTAGAGCCATTTGAACCCTCATGAAACAACATTATGCCTCCCCACGCTATGACACCTGGACCAACAAAACGATCAAGTTCTACAATGTTCCTGGGTGCATTATGTGTTCCTACCTCTCGCCATACGATAGTACGTCTAGCATTGTCTAACAATGGCCCAGGTGTTATACTGTGGGGAGGCATGGCCGTATTGACCTCCAAATACTTGCACTCGGTACACTAATTGTGACATTGTCCTCTTCTCCATATGCGTCTGCCCAGGACAGCATTCGGCCATGACTTCATTCTTCTGGATGGCAATGTGAGACCGCATCGAATAGCGCATATGGAGGAAGGAGCTCTTGGAACGGGTGGATAATTGGCGAATGGACTGGCTTGACCGTTCACCCGACTTAAATGCCATCGAGCACGTGTTAGGTGAGTTGGAGAGACGTATTATAACATATACAGCAACGACCATTCAGCAGTTTTCAATCGCTCTACTGGTGGACTGGGTCACACTACGGCAACTTCTTACCAGAGCGTGCACTGCCGTCCGTGGTTATCACGCACCCTATTAAGACCCATGTCCAGCCTTTTGTAATGTCCAGGGGACCATGATGAATCGCAGCGACTTCAGTGTAATTATTACTGTCTTTGAATAAAAGTATCATTTCTGTCCGTGTCATTTCGTATTTCATTCAGTCACCTTCTGTACTGGGAAGCAGTGAGGCCTTTTTAGGTCGTTGGAGGGAGCTAGCACCACATCTGCACATGCAAGTCATCTAATTTCCGTAAATTCCTGGAAGGGAGACGACGAGGTCTGACGCCACGTTCAATCACATCCAACATGTGTTCGATCGGGTTCAGATCTGGTGAGTTGGGGGGCCAGCACATCAACTGGAACTCGCCATTGTGTTCTTCGAACCACTACATCACACTCCTGGCCTTGTGACATGACGCATTTCCTTGTCGAAAAATACCACTGCCGTCGGTAGACATGATTGGCATGAAGGGGAGTACTTGGTCTGCAGTCAGTGTACGATACTCCTTGGCCGTCACGACGCCTTGCACGAGCTCCACTGGACTCATTCATCAGACCTTGCAGTGCTCTGCCACTGCGCCAACGTCCAGTGCCGATGGTCATGTGCCCATTTCAGTCGTACTTACCGATGTCGTGGTGTTAACATTGGCGCATGCATAGGTCGTCAATTGCGGAGGCCCATCGTTAACAGTAGTCGGTGCTCTTTGTGTTCAGACACACTTGTGCTCTGGCCAGCATTAAAGTTTGTTGTTAGTTCCGCCACAGTTCGCCGCCTGTCCTGTTTTACCAGTCTGCTCAACCTATGACGCCCGACATCTGTAATGAGGGGTGGCAGCCAACCCCACGACGCCTGGACGAGGTTTCACCTTGGTTTCACCACGTGTTGAATACACTCAGCACTTCTCGAACACCCGACAATTTGTGCAGTTTCCGAAATGCTCGTGTCGGGTCTCCGGGCCATCAAATATGCACTCGGTCACACTCAGATAGCGCGCCTTCCCCATTCTACGCACGGACAGCACGCTCCCTGATACTACATGCACCGTGTGTGTGTCTGACTAGCAGTCATCCCACGCCAGGTGACGCTGCTACCGCCTGGACGGGTTTATATCGATAGTAGGTCGGTTGTCGTAATGTTCTGGGTGAGGAATGTGTGTATCGCTCGAGATGCATCGAGCTTGGCACTGACATTACGCGAAAGTTACTTTCCTCCTTGTTATTGTTGTTGTTGTGGTCTTCAGTCCTGAGACAGGTTTGATGCAGCTCTCCATGCTACCCTATCCTGTGCAAGCTTCTTCATCTCCCAGTACTCACTGCAACCCACATCCTTCTGAATCTGCTTAGTGTATTCATCTCTTGGTCTCCCTCTACGATTTTTACCCTCCACGCTGCCCTCCAATGCTAAATTTGTGATCCCTTGATGCCTCAGAACATTTCCTACTAACCGGTCCCTGCTTTTTGTCAAGTTGTGCCACATACTCCTCTTCTCCCCAATTCCGTTCAATACCTCATCATTAGTTATGTGATCTACCCATCTAATCTTCAGCATTCTTCTGTAGCACCACATTTCGAAAGCTTGTATTCTCTTCTTGTCCATACTATTTATCGTCCATGTTTCACTTCCATACATGGCTACACTCCATACAAATACTTTCAGAAACGACTTCCTGACACTTAAATCTATACTCGATGTTAACAAATTTCTCTTCTTCAGAAACGCTTTCCTTGCCATTGCCAGTCTACATTTTATATCTTCTCTACTTCGACCATCATCAGTTATTTTGCTCCCCAAATAGCAAAACTCCTTTACTACTTTAAGTGTCTCATTTCCTAATCTAATTCCCTCAGCATCACCCGACTTAATTCGACCACATTCCATTATCCTCGTTTTGCTTTTGTTGATGTTCATCTTATATCCTCCTTTCAAGACACTGTCCATTCCGTTCAACTGCTCTTCCAAGTCCTTTGCTGTCTCTGATAGAATTACAATGTCATCGGCGAACCTCAAAGCTTTTATTTCTTCTCCATGGATTTTAATACCTACACCGAATTTTTCTTTTGTTTCCTTTACTGCTTGCTCAATATACAGATTGAAGAACATCGGGGAGAGGCTACAACCCTGTGTCACTCCCTTCCCAACCACTGCTTCCCTATCATGTCCCTCGACTCTTATAACTGCCATCTGGTTTCTGTACAAATTGTAAATAGCCTTTCGCTCCCTGTATTTTACCCCTGACACCTTTAGAATTTGAAAGAGAGTATTCCAGTCAACATTGTCCTTCGCCCTTAAGGTTTGCAAATCAATGTATGTTAGGAAGTAACTGCTCTTCGGAAGAAGACATGGAAAACAAGATATGTGCTTTTAGACGTCTCACACATCAGTCTTCCTGAATAAAGGTCTGACTCTACACACCAAACTGATGGTGTATCTAACAGTTGTTGTTTCTTCCCTGCTCTATGGTTGCGAAACCTGGACGCTATGTAGACGTCAGCTCAAGAAATTAGAACACTTGAACCAACAGAAGCTTAGATACATTAGGAACATCCAATGGGATGACTTCATATCAAGGGCAACTGGTCCTGAGAAGGCGAAGATTTACCGTATAGGAGCCACCGTCATCGTGCATCTCAATCGGATGCGAAACAACAGAGTTCGTACAGTGAAGTGGCACAGGTAGAAGGCCCCATGATGCTCCTCTGAAGTGCGATAATGATCAATTCGAGAAGATCCTAAAGAGCAATTGGTGAGCCACAGCTACAAAAACTACTTCAGCTGCCGTTTTGTGTTTTGAGTAGGAACGGCGGAAACTGGGATGATAACTGAGTACTCGTATCAGCCGAGGGTTTTCAAGGATGAGGCATCTGGCCAGTGTAATTTGTAGGTAACATGGGCTCTTATCGAAGAGTGTTCTGGAAAGGAATTCTGAGATCATAAGAGTTTGCATTTAACATAGATAAAACAGATTCCAAACTGGTTCACACGGAAGATATAGAAAACTGGAAGTCCGCTAGCGACAGAAGCCTGAAAAACAAGTACAAAACTATGTTATCTGATACCAAACGCAAATTATTTTTCAAGTGTTCTTTCATTGTTGCATTAGGTATTTTTGTCCTACTTGTTTTCCAAGATTTTTATTGAACGAGATGTTGAAGTTCCTAATCTATCTGCAAATACTTGACTCCTGCCGGCCAGGGTGGCCGAGCGGTTCTAGGCGCTACAGTCTGGAACCGCGCGACCGCTACGGTCGCAGGTTCGAATCCTGCCTCGGGCATGGATGTGTGTGATGTCCTTAGGTTAGTTAGGTTTAGGTAGTTCTAAGTTCTAGGGGACGGATGACCTCAGATGTTAAGTCCCACAGTGCTCAGAGCCATTTGAACCTTTTTGAACTTTACTCCTTCGAAGTCCGCCGGCCAGGACCATAGAGCTCCGTGAACGTCATCTCTTGCCCGCTCTCACACGTAAGGCAAAGGTTATGTGCATTTCACTGTGACATACATCGAAGAAAAATTAATTTAACTATATTGTACATGCTACTCGGTTAGATTAAGTGTATAAATGAAGGCTATAACTTCCCGTATGCAATGTAACAGCCACAGTCATATTTAAAGGGTAGCTAAATAGTTCAAATGGTTCTGAGCACTATGGGACTTAACGTCTGTGGTCATCAGTCCCCTAGAACTTAGAACTACTTAAACCTAACTAACCTAAGGACATCACACACACCCACGCCCGAGGCAGGATTCGAGCCTGCGACCGAAGCGGTCGCGCGTTTCCAGACTGAAGCGCCTAGAACCGCTCGGCCACCCGGCCGGCTAAAGAGTAGCTTTTGAGACATCTGTTCTTTAGTACTATTAGATGTAGGCAACATGAAAGGGTGGCGCATGAAATTAGTAAAGATATGAGCTCCAAAAATGTGATACACACTACAGAGAGTGAATATTTGAGACCTAGATTCAACAGACGATTTATTTTGTTGTCATCTTCCCAACTTTAAGGAGAATGCACAGGTAAAACTGTGGAAAATATCACTCTTTAGTTAAGCATAACCTATATTTCGGGTATAGTAAATGATTTGGGATTCCCTTTCTTCGTGCGATTTACGGTGGCACTGAGCATAACAGCTCATGGAGTTTCCCAGTAGCTACCGACCTTGTGGTTGAAACCAGAAATCCGGGTTCTACCCGCGACACAACAAATGTGTCGGCTCGTTACTCGCCGCTATAGAGCGCGCGGTCTGAACGGCACGTTCTGAGTCACCGCAGGCTTCTCGGGCCGACCTCACGCGCTGCCCGCCACTTGCAATCTCCCGGCCGTTGCGAGTGAAAGTGGGTAGCCGCTAGTCGGCAGGTCACAACTGCATCCCGTGTACGGTATTATGGCAGCCGCCACAGCTTGCATCGCCTTCTTACACCGTCGCTTTTCCTCTTCGACAGACCAAACTTCGTTTTCTATCAAACTCTGTCTTTACAAATGTGGTCGTCCACCGCTGTACTGCATTCCACGGCGTGCTAAAGTATTCGTTATTACGCCATGAGATGCTGTGCCGATAGCAGGTCGAACAAACTTATTTATATTTCCACAGCTCATATTCTAATGCGCCTTGTAGATAAGTACCATATGTCAGATTTAGAGCAAGTGCTTTCTGTTTAATCATCCGATTAGTTTGGTTATTCTCACGTACGCACATCTCGTGTAATCCAATAATATTTTATTTCAACGCTACTCATAAGCCTGCGAAATGTCACGTGTATCACTGCGTAACTCCGCGAAGAATATAAAGAACAGAACCAAGTAATTAGAGCCGGCAGAGTAGCATTCCGCGAACGGCTTGCGCGACAGGAGAGCGAAGGGAGAAATAACTTCTTCACACAATACGTAGATAAGTAACAGGAAACACTTAGGTACTGGAACCGAGCTTTCGTCGTCGTCGCCGACAGACAGTTCACTAAAGCAGTGTGGTACTCCTTTTATCCGCCACATACCGCGAAGTAATCTTATTTAATCCACGGATGTTGGTAAAAACTGATGTTGAGAGTCCGCGAGTCGTCATTTGCTATATCCTCTCAATCAGATGCCAGTAATTTTCGTAATTTTTTAAAACACAGAAAGAGGCCAATGATAAGCAGTTACGCAGTTCAATATTTTATAGGAGGGGAGGCGGAGATTAAGACAAACATAGAGTGGAAGATGGAAGTCACGTTTAAAGAACCATGTGATATTGATTCACCTAGGCTGAGCCAGGTACGGCACGAAACCGCAAACGCCCTCGAAGCTGAAAGGTTGGTAGTCAGGAAAAGTCCTGAATGGGTGTCAGTGGCACCCTGTTTAGCGATCTCTCAAATCCTAAAAGAAGGATTTGGCCGCAGAACAAAAGGAAGAAAAAGAAAGGCAACACAGGAGGCAATTATAATATTGTTTCTTTCGCGTATGCACTTCCCTTTGGTGAACGTTTCATTCCGTTTTTTCCGCATTGTATTTTATTTTTCTATTTGAATTAGCTCATAATTTACCCCATCGAAATATACTCATAGTGCCAATTTAAGCAATGCGAATGAAATTCTTTAGCTTTCCTTGTGATAGTAGTGGGAACTGGCAGAAATCCTACACACGAATTACTTCCACACGTTCCGGTGACTGTCACCACTGCGAGTTCATAGTTAGTCACGAGCTTTTCTTGCCGCTAAAGATGCCGTTACGATATTCCGATTTTCGAAATATTATCAATGTGAACTGTATATAAATAATGTTAGCTACTTCTACTACCTATGGAGTAAATATGATAAATATTGCAACCAAAATGAAAAAGAACAGCAATGACTATTCTCAAAACACAAAAACATATCGTACATTTAAAATCTTCAGAAATATTTTATTTATAGTTCTTGCAAAAGCATAACGACTAACACAATTCTAACACGCAAGACGGAATCTGGTTTAATACTAGATAGTCATGATTTATTTCTTTGGTTGCACGACATCAAAGCCTCAGAAGGATTTAGAATTCTATTGCACACCAACTTGGCTGCCTGACTGGTTGGTCATTGGACTGGAAGACGAGCGACGCAGTAAAACCTCCAGCCCAAAATCTTAGCGATGCATGCAGACATTATACAAAATTTTAGAACGTTTACCGCTCTCGTCACGTCATTAGATCAAATAGAGGGCATATATCCCTACTAAGTTTGCTTTTACCCTCATATCAAAACATAAAACGCACTATTAAAATATGCTTTTTCCTAAATCGTTCCAGGCAATTGCCGGGATGATTCCTTTAAAAAGAGCACGGCCTATTTCCTACCCCAGCCTTTCGTAATCCGAGCCAGTGCTGTCGACGGGACGATAAACCCTTATCTTCTTCGAAAATGTGGCGTATGTCAAAAGCATAACAGGCAGGTGCGTCTTCCAGCTGAAGAACAGACATGCGTGAGTGAACTGCAGTGTGATTCATCACATCTTTGTAACCGGGAGGATCACGACGATCGGGATCATTGCTTTCACCACCACAGCTCCTTGTCCATCATCTCCAGCATCTAGTTTTCCCTTTGGTGCAGGAGCGTTTGGCTCTGTAGCGCAATTACGCCCACTATAATTCTTTCACTTTACAGTACGGTGTGTTTCAAAGTAAGTGGTGGCTTAAAATGTGTAACGGGCTGAGTTTCTAACCCAAAATATTGCCTTGAAGCCGCGAGGGCGGGTCGTGAGTAGTGATCGGATAGCTCAGTCGGTAAATCCTCATGAAGCGCAAGCTTGTGCACTGGTGTCCCGTTCCGGCAAATAGTTTTAATGTATCAGGAAGATTCAGTGAGATTACTGTCTGTAGGGGAATAGCACAACGTTCAGTTATGTCTTCTCTGATGACTCCTTCGCTCCTGTATCACTTTCCTTGTTCACCTTTTTTTCTCTTCTGCTACCCAACTGAGTGCAACAACCTTATACGATGGTTCCAGCAAGTAAAGGCTGTCTGTATGACTGTACTCTGGGCCATTTTCTCTGTTGGGTACACTTTATGAATGGTCTGAAAAGTGTTAAGAATATCTTAAAAGATGATAAGTTCCTTTACTCGATTGTGTCTCACCTGATCCAGTACCTTCAGGGCAACTTAAATTCATCGTTGTTCATTGAAAATATCTGATAGGAGAATTCTTAAGATTAAATCAGGAAAATGTAATGTGCAGCCGAGAGTCTCGCCCTCCTCTGTTCCTCATATATACACTATGAAATTGTGGTACTTTTCTACAATATTATAAGATAAAGGCATAGAATTCACATTTTTCAGGATTTTGCTTTCGGAAATTCGTCATAGCTAGAACAATTCTGAATCTCCTTGGAAACAAAAGAGGTGCTTGCTCCAACATTGACTTAAAACATCGATATTCGCCGTACCCATTTCTGAAAGACAGCTCTAGTTCCAAACACGTAGTGAGTCGCTCCATGGGCGAGCGAACAATGGTATTGATTATATTTTTTCATGCTTGTCGCATCACTTACAATTGCCGCCTGATGTGAAGTGGCAACTCACCATACTCATTACAAAAGCTTTGCGATCAGCCTAACTCCCTTATCGTGGAATGTATCCAATACCTTCAGGTATGACGGTGTGGCAGAGCAGTACCTCGGTTCTATAAAACTGGAGCGTACGAGCAGGGTCTGCTACAGAAGTTCAGTGCCCAATGCACTTTAAAATACAGTACCTGAAGAAGAAGAAGAAGAATGAAGCACCCAGAACACATGGTCGGATGTCAATGTAACTCTGTACACGTATAAATCACCGGCGCGTATGTAAAGAATTAGAACTGAAATTCTCAGTAACAACGAGAATGGTCATAAGAGTGCATTAGTGTTGGTACTTGTCCTGGTAGAGTATATAAGGGCCGTGAGAGACATCACATGTTGAGTAACCACTGAAGGACATGGAGATGCCGTGTACTCGTATGAGGCAGCGTTATCAGCACTTGACACAGATTGAAAGAGGCTTCATTGTGAATCTCCATTTGGCCTACTGGTCGAATCGAACAATGTCCAGATTTGTGGGCCGTTCGGATGCGACGGTAGCCCAAAGTTAGAATGAATGGGAACGTGAGGGCTGGAATACCCGTCGTCAAAGTTCTAGTTGATCATGTCTAACTACCACAAGGTAGTATGGCCACGCGCCTATCATCTGAGAACAAGTAAAGGACTCCCTGAAACTTTCTGTGTCATCCCGCGCCATTAGTCGTAGACTGGTAGCTGCCAAAGTAGGGTCAACAGCTCGTGGTCTAATGGTTAGCGTTGCTGTCTCCGGATCACGGGGTCCCGGGTTCGATTCCCAGCTGGGTTGGGGGGTTTTCTCTGCCCGGGAACTGGGTGTTCGTATTGTCATCATTTCATCATCATGATCATTCGTGACAGTGGTTTGATTGGTCTGTGTGAAAAGAAATTGGACTGTGAAAGACTTGGGACTTTGTACAGCCCGCATCTCGTGGTCGTGCGGTAGCGTTCTCGCTTCCCACGCCCGGGTTCCCGGGTTCGATTCCCGGCGGGGTCAGGGATTTTCTCTGCCTCGTGATGGTTGGGTGTTGTGTGCTGTCCTTAGGTTAGTTAGGTTTAAGTAGTTCTAAGTTCTAGGGGACTGATGACCATAGCTGTTAAGTCCCATAGTGCTCAGAGCCATTTGAACCATTTTTTGAACTTTGTACAGGTGCTGATGACAGCGCAGTTGAGCGCCCCACAAACCAAACATCATCAGCCAGACTACGGTACCGTCCAATACGCAGGCAGCCATTAGCACCTTAACACAAACTGCTGCGTTTGGAGTGTTGCCGTGACCGGAAAGCATGGGCTGCGCACGGGAGTGGAGACTAAAACAATAAAATGTGCATTAAAATCCACACAGAGGTGAAACGGCCGCGGTAGCCGTGTGATATGGCAGGGTAGATTCCTCTTATCTAGACCCAAGTTAAAGGGAAGATATCTTCACCTTTGCTGCCTGTGAACTTATAGCAACTGTTTACATGTCGATGTGGAGGGAAAGGTATGTGACGATGCATATCATTCATACAGACAGTAGCGCCACTTCTCGCAACTGTAATCGTGTTTCTTGCGCAGACTATAATCACTTAACATTAGGGTGTCTCTTGCAAAGGCAGACACAAGCACAAAGATTTCCCACGCTCTAGAAGTCGCAATAAATCCACACGCTATGTGCATACATTGATACTACGATCTAGTATTGCAGCTACACTGCCTGACAAAAAGTGAAGCACCCAGACGCCGTGATCGCATGTCAGTGTGACTTCGTGCACGTACAAACCATCGGCGGTTATGTAAACGGAGCTGCAATTCCTTGTAACAGGTAGAACGGCCACCAGAGTGCACTGGTGTTGTTCGCGTATAGTTACGTGGCCTGGTACGATACACCCGTGTAAGGGGCCTGAACAGCGCCAGATTCTCAGTGATCACTGAAGGACGCGGAGATGGCGCGTACTCGTCAGAGACGGCGCTGTTAGCAACCAAAAGAATTTGAAATGGTCCTCATTGTATATTTCCGTCTGGCCGGCTGGTCGAATCGTGTAATGTACAGATTTGTGGGGCATTCGGATGTGACAGTGGCCCGATGTCGAACTGCATCAGAACGTGATGGCAGGCATACTTGTTATCAATTACGGTTCTAGTCGACCAGGTCCGTCAGACAATCACAAGGAAGGACCAATTTACATCTACATCTACATTTACACTCAGCAAGCCACCCAACGGTGTGTGGCAGAGGTGCACCAAGCACGTCGTATCGCCTTCGTATCTGCAGTTGCCATCTGAGGACAAGTAATGGATTCCTGCAACACTACGCGTCATTCCGAGCCGTTGGTCGGAGACTAGCAGCAACCGGAATAGACAGCTACTGTCGCATGTGTAGGGTGCCGTAAACACCGCGACATAGACGATCGCATCTGGTGTGGTGTGGTACCTTGTCCGGTAAGCATCACTACTAACGAACGGTGTCGTACTGTGTCCAGCGATTAATTGTGGATCTGCACTACTCTCGGATGACCAACGTCGGCGAGTACAGCGGCGGCCTTGGTAGAGGTTCCATCCCTCGAATGCTTTGGAGACGCTACCTGTGTCATGAGCCATATATGACTACAGGTTTCGGCTGGTGGGGACCGAGGGAACTTTGGCGGCACAACGATACATCACGTACATCCTGCGTCTTCATGTTCTTCGCAAATTGATTTGAATTTATAATTACTGAAATAACACCTCGTACTCTGTCACCACGTGAAATTTCACTTCTGTGTTTCACTTTTGTCAGGCAATGTATTTTAGTGGTGTTTGTTTCTTTGTTTTCACCCCTGTCTTACCGTCAAGGGCGAAATTCTGTGGTATAGAGCGGTTCCATTTGAGGGATTTGTTAGTTTCCTAAGACAAGCGACCTCGTTTTGTATAGTATAGTGATCAGATCATTAAGACAGAAGCAACGAGACATGCTCTAACAAACTCGAGCATCAATTTTTGATGAACACTTCCGTTTCATTAGCAACCCGTCTACACTTACCACAAGCTTCTTGGCCATTACAATTTTTTTTTTTTTTTTTATATAGGTTGGTGATTTAGGGCTGTTGTACTTCCCTGCAGATAAAGATCCCTGTAATAAATTCAGGGACTATGAATGGTTTGGAAGTTAACACAATGCCGCTGACTTGGACTCACCGATTACTTAGTTCGAAATACTCTTAGCATCGGCGATACCAGCATAATCGCATTCTGGTTACTGTTCGCTTTTGTCACGTTGCATGATGTCCTTGCAGGTCACGACAACGTTTCTGTAAATAAGCGCGTTCTCTAAGGTACTCAGCGTTTAAAAACGTGTTTATCTGACGGGAGGTAACGGTTCCTGTAAGTGGTGTCCCATTTCCAAGTTTTCCCACGAATTTAAGGTTTCAATATTTTCCTGTTACGATACGGAGGGCATCTCAAAAAGTCTTACACCAGTTAGAGCTGGTACGAAATATAACAGACACTAGCAAACAAACCGCTACTGTTAAATTTAACTAGAGTACACAGATTATCCGTACAGAACTTCCGTAAAATTTGTTTTGTCAAGTATATTCTAACATTTAACTGATGATAATTTTGTCAATGCGAATCCTCATGTTAACAAGCACATAAAAATGTTCTTAGAACAGACGCTAAAATTGCATACCACTGCTTTTAGTCATGCTCCAGATTACTCTAACATTACTACTCATCCCCACCAAACGAAGAAAAAAAATGTAGGCGTTAGGAAATGATGTCTTCCCAAGGTTCGAAGGTGAGCACGATAGTAATTTGCCGCTGTCGCTGCCCCTCCCCCCTTACATGTAGCAACTTGCGGCAGGAACGCCTAATGGAAACTCGTGGTCTTCTATGCAGCAGACCGTGACATACGCTTCCACAGCGGCTGCGATCCAAACAGCACGAGACCAACGGTCACGAGAGTACACAGCGCAGCACAATTGTCCGTTGGCGTAAAATGTTCAAAAAATTCCATTACGTGTAGTTAAGTACATGCGTGTTATTGAAACAACAATATTTAGTGAAACCTTTGAAAATTTATCCTTAATACGGAAACGAGCAACTAAAATGAGTACAGTACAACTAGCCTTCGGCTGAAATCGACCGATTAAATATGCCGCGAACGACAACATTGGCTACGCTAACGTCAGGCTGTTACAACCACCTTTGCTTGATATTCACATTGACAAATTATGACCGTCCAACATAACCCAGACTTCGGGCTACGCTACAAACCAAAGTACCACCACAACCAAATCGACCGATTTCAGTCTATCACCAGGTGTGCCGTACGCATTTTTTGCGACTCGAAGCAGGGAATGGAGTTGGTGTGCGAGGCCACATAAGAAGACATCCAATTATGACGCTCACATCAATTTTGAGGAGATTGGGAAGTTCTGCACTGATCTCTTCCAGGCACAATCTCTAAGCCTACAACACACTTGACACAAAATGGATAAACTTCGACAACGCGACAAGCCCCTAAAGCGAAGTCTATCCAGGCAACCACCTTATTACAACCGAAGAGTTCTATGTTAGATGGGAAGAATAGAAAGCCTCGTTTGGTCTTTTACAATAGTGAAGAGTGCTTTGATGCAATGTGTTGTGTTAATTTATTGCCCTTCTTCTTTCCGCTATTGGGATGTTAATTTCCGGTATAGGTCGGTGTTTCAGAATGCATTGAACTGTTTGCGGTGGCCTTCCATATATACATATTTGCGAAAGTAGTTTCACCTCTCCGTTATCTGGTTCCCCAATTCCTGCATAATTGTGCTATATAGTAGGTTTGGCACATATTGCAGGCAAGTGCGTATATTTCCTCGCTGCAAAATTTATCTGAGGTTCTATTGTTTGTCCGTACATTTCCTGTGTTGTATCAAACTCCACTGGGATTCTTTATTACATTATTTCCCTGAGCTACTTTGTTATGCATTAGTGTGTACTACTTGCTACATTTCTTTGTTTTCCTACGTTAAGTTGTACCTTGTGTAGTGTTTTCAAGGTGACTCTATGAATCCCATGGTATTATGACCGTTCTGTTCAATATTTTCTCTATTTCACAACAGAAATGATTCCAGACAACATTACCCAATAAATATTCAGTGTATTAAGTGACGACTCATGTATATACATGAGAAATATGTTCACAGCGATGTCAGAACTGACGGGAGCAGTAAGAATACAGCACTGTTGGCTATATTAAGTTAGGTTCTTTAGTTGTGCAGGGACTTTACACAGATTACCTGTTATTCGTTATATTACCTCTTACTGGACAGTTTCGTCCATTCATGTATGGTAGAACTACCACTGTTGTTCCAGCTGCCGAATGCCGAACCGAAGCTTACAAAGCATCACAATGAAGGACGAAAAGCTACGAAGGTGCGTATTCAAATCTGTGTGTAGCCCACATTACGGTGATTTTGTGGTTTGACTATTCAGCATTGTACTTACCGTTAATTACAATTAAGATCTTTATTTCGGGCATGAATCTTTGCCTTTCTAACTCACATGCTTTATTAAAGAGAATGTTTTTGGTTATTCTTGTGTTCAATTAAAATGCATATACCACTGAAATTCTGGGTTCCTACAACACCAAATTTTGAAAGTTGTTTCATATCAGTTTCTTATCATTATCGTTTGAATTTTTTCCTTCATGTTTTGGTGTGAATAGCTACTGAATTTGATGTGTATTGGTTGATTTTATTTAAAAAATATTGTTTGGCCCAATTTTTGAATACATATCCGACATTACGTGTCCTGATACCTTGCTGTCCCACTGCAGTCGTTATTTATCCGGCGAAATAGGCTTCATCGATCCTATTAAAAGTATTCCTGTTTTTAGGTTAAACACTTTAGTATAAACCTTTCGAGATATTAGAAATTAAAATATTCTGCAGATGATTTTAACTGTTTCTCGTAAGCGCAGAAGGGGTAACAGGCGAGAACTACAGTAGAGATGAAGTAATAAAGTTCTAATCAACTTCACGTCTGTTATAGAAAAACAGTTGTTTTCCATATAGGACTAAGTTGAATTCTTAGACTGAATACAAAATCTTGAATAACCTGACAGAAAACGCAATGCTTATGTGGCAACACCGCGGAAACTGTAGGGAATGATTTTCTTCATGTTAAGACGGCGTTGAGTAGTTTTTCTGAACGACTAAGACCAAATAACATCTGAGAACGATTATTTCTGACAACTGTTTTTTTTTCAGCTGCAAAGTATTGTGCTTCAATGTGGTGTAATAGTTGTCATATTAGTCTCAACGATGCGCATGATTACTGCTACACAGACTAAATCCTGCCTACTGGCTTCCCCTGCTAAATAATATCTATCCACCACAGATTCGCAGAACTGAGACCCTACCAGCAGATTATCTCAAAAAACAAGAAAATAAGGAACTATCCATTCACCACGACATACACGTCTTACGGAGAGACAGGCTTCGTTCGGGACACTCCCCAATAATGCCCGCAGGACAACTAGCCACAAGTAGCACCAAAGGAAGATATCTCTCGAACAAGAACTGCCAACACATCGGAAATGGTCCGAGAAATATAACTGTAACATTGTAGATGTCTAACCTGATAAGAAACTGTGGGTCAGCTTAGATAGAATCCGCACTGGATGTGGTCTACATCTACATCATACTCCGCAAGCGACCTGACTCTGTGTACAGTTCTCCCTTCTATTCCAGTCTCGTATTGTTCGTGGAAAGAAAGACTGTCGGTATGCTTCTGTGTGGGCTCATCTCTCTGATTTTATCCTCATGGTCTCTTCGCGAGATATACTTAGGAGGGAGCAATATCGTGCTTGACTCATTGGTGAAGGTATGTTCTCGAAACTTCAACTAAAGCCCGTACCGAGCTACTGAGCGTCTCTCCTGCAGAGTCTTCCACTGGAGTTTATCATCTCCGTAACGCTTTCGCGATTACTATCAACCCTATCTGGTACGGATCCCACGCCGGTGAGCAGTATTCAAGCAGTGGGCGAACAATTGTACTGTAACCTACTTCCTTTGTTTTCGGACTGCATTTCCTTAGGATTCTTCCAATGAATCTCAGTCTGGCATCTGCTTTACTGACGATTAATTTTATACGGTCATTCCATTTTAAATCACTCCTAATGCCTACTCCCAGATAATTTAAGGAATTAACTGATTCCAGTTGCTGACCTGCTATATTGTAGCTAAATGATAAAGGATTTTTCTTTTTATGTACTCGCAGCACATCACACTTGTCTACATTGAGATTCAATTGCCATTCCCTGCACCATGGGTCAATTCATTGCAGATCCTCCTGTATTTCAGTACAATTTTCCACTGTTACAACCTCTCGATATACTACAGCATCACCCACAAAAAGTCTCAGTTATCTTCCAATGTTATCCACAAGGTCATTTATGTGTATTGGGAATAGCAACGGTCGGTGCTCTGACTCACAATATAAATTGAGTATTGTGGAATCTCCGAGATGTGACTGATGCATTGAAACAATCTATCAGGCATATAAGAAAGGAGTGCGTTCTACGATGCTATAAGTGCACGTGGAATTATTTTGTGAATGCCACTGCTACAGCGGTGGAATGCATTAGCAATTAGGCAATAATATTTAGTCGACTTAGTTTTGTTTTATGCAATGATATTCATTACAAATTATAAATGCACTGCATAAGAATGAATTATGACACACACATGCAGTTTAGTCCCTTTAATCCCCAAACCAACCAACCCAATTCGAACGTAGTTCTCTAAGCAACACACTGCACGTCGCTTAATTTCATCCGCTGAAAATATTTTATCCAGGTTTATAGTCATAGAAAGAACACAGTCATGTGGATCAAGTGCTATAAGTCTGACGCCAGCTACAGCTCAGTCATTACAAACTTTTGAGCATTGTACTGAAACGCTGAGGGAACAACCAACCGCTGTGGAACGGTGTTTCCAGGCTCCTTAGCGACTTCAGCAGGGCACTATTTTGCCTACTCTATCCCAAGAGCAGCTTTATCGAAGGGCATGTAACTCGTATAGCACTGTGCTCTGACGTAACGACCAGTAACTTCTTGATAGAGCTGCAGTTTCAGACTAGAAAAGATGTCCCCTCACTTCCACACTGTCACCTCTGGTTTTGTGACTTGGCTGGAATACCGTAGCAAGAGAGCTCTGACTTGTACTCGCACAGCAAGATGCACCGCTTTTATTTTTCTTGAGCATTTATTGCAACTACTGGACATGATGTGTTATTTGCTCTTTTCTCTCAGAGTGTAGCACTCCACAAAGTATCTTCACTTTAACGAGATCAGGCAGTGGTGTGCGCTGTACGTGTAGACAGGTGCAGAGTTTCCAGTCTCACGATACACACTGGCCGTCCTCGTCTAATTTTCCAACGGCAACAGTGTTTTTTGCAGTGGCCATTTAAGACTAAACTGGGCGCAGAGTGGAGGAGAGAAGGTGTCTAGATGTTGAAGTTAGCAGTCCAGCTGTCTGAATCAGGCAACCGATACTGAGATGTGGGCTTTATTTCCGAAGGAGTGTTCCGCTATCAGCTATGACGTTTTTGGCTGCAGAACTGTTTTTTAATCTTTCTTCCTTACCAATTAATTCAGTCATGTCGACATTATGATGTTAATAACTCCACGTACCTCGCCGCATTCAGTGCTTACTTTTTTCCATCTTGTTCTGTCTCGCCACAGTTACACGGCGGTCCCTACAACGCTGTGAGCGATTACCAAAAGCTGTAACATCTGATGAGCCGCTACGCGACTTGAAGCAGGTAACGTGAAAATAAAAATTCCTCCATTACGAAAGGTGACTAGTTGCAGCCAGTTCTGGAAGCCTTAATTCATCACAGATGCAGTGATTCCATCCATAATGCATAAAAGCTTGGTAGCTCAAGCTTCCGCCTACAGTGTGCGATGAAACAGTTACAAGCGTGTAAACAGGGAAGTTGTGATTTGTATTCTTATAACGTATTACATAGCTTCACTAGTACCTGTTTTTCGTACTGTGACTTATTTTTAAGGAACAAGTTTAACTTCTCTCTTATGAAGTGAATACATTTACGTTTTAGCATGTCTGAAATGATAGATTTGTAAAAGTGCCTCGTTGATAACTTCGGAAAATCGTGTTCGCCAATTTTTAAGTATGGGTTATCTGGCACATATGAAGCTGAATATCTGAATAAATCGTCTCCCGCGTTCAATGAAGGAAATTCTCCATGGGAAACCAAGTATTTACTGCATGGTCTCAGTGTAAAATAAACAGAACGGAGAAATTATATGCAGCTTGTTGCTCCTTATAAAGTGTACTAGGAGGGGGGGAGGGGGGGTGTACGAAAAGCCTTCTTCCTCGAAGAATGCTGTGTGTGGAAAACGGATATTTGCAGGAGCCTCTTCTAATTTTCTCTATGGTCCTTGCACACTAGACATTTTGCAGTAATATATTCTTCGAAAGCTACCTAGAGAAAGGTGATCGGTAGCTAAAATTTTCTTTCTCGCGAACCACGATGTCTTCTTTGCCGAGTCTTCCATTGAAATTTCTCCTGCACCTGTAATGCGTAGCCGTGGTGGTCTAGCAGTTAAAATACTGCATTCCAGCTTTGGAGTTTCCCGGTTTCAATGCCGGGCGGGCGTGGGGGTTTTTCCTCGTCCCTCCTCCACGACAGTCCCACGTCCACTCGGCCTATCAAAATGAGTGCGGGGGATAAAAGCAGGGGCGCTAGCAGAGGGAGGCCAGTGGGGGAGGGAGCAGCTGCCCCTCGTGAAATTTCATTTAATTTACGAATATGGGAAAAGGCCTGTAACTGTAGGGCTCGGATATTTATTACCTAAAATACCTGGGAAATTATCACAAAAACTGGACAAGTGCGAGTGGAAGCGCGCTGTGAGGGTTCCGTACAAACTTAATTACGCATATAGACTTCATCTATAGGTTTTGGTGAATGAGTTAGATAGTCAAAATATGTGACAAATGGCCGTATCTTTTCATTGCACTGACTTAAAAAAATTTTCACACTACCAAGTGACGGAAGACCTTAGTATTTGACGTAACTTTCGACTGGATATCTCTACCTATTCCTGAGATAAAGGGTCTTACAGACAGACGGACAACGTGATCCTAAGAAGATTCAATTTTTAAAACTCACCTGTAAATATCCGTAAAATGTCGTAAAAATGATACAAAACGTGTAATGTGAGCTATAAAATAAACTAGAGCAATGAAAAGTTTTATAGGTGGTTCAGTCGAAATTACAAAAAGGATATTTAAAAGTCCTATGTTGTCTTTAAGAAATTTCATTCTTTGAAGACATACGAGAATTATTGTATAACAATGTTAGAGCCGTTGCAGTGTATGACGGCAGAGGTCCTTGAAGGTTGGGGAATGTCTCGTCGGACGACACGTGTTTGTAATTAAATCTTTCATAACTTGCTGAAAGAACTTGAGCGTGAACGGCACTTTGCTATTTCCATTTAGTTTTATGAACTAATCTAAAATGTAGACACATGAATATCTATATTTCACAAATGGACATTATGTTTGGTACAGTATGGATACAAAATATCGCTTTTGTGAATCGACAATGACAATAAGTAGATGAACTATCAATTTATTTTCAACATAAATTCCTGAGCAACACTTTAATTTTAAGAATGACATATTTGAAACATTACAGTACGGTATCTATATGACCATTACTTAATATAGACAGTAACTTCCTTACACAATTCTGTTCTTATTGCGTCTAAAGAATTTTAAATCTTATTTGAAAGACTATTCGTACTAGAGTCTTTGAAGAATATTGCTCTGTAAGGCAAGGGAAAGTCTGTGGCACAAGCCCATCACCAGGGTATTGCCCTCGCTGCAGGTACAATGCAGTCTCGTCGCCGCAGCACTAGGAGGGGGAGGGTGGCAGACAAAGGATATCCATAATCTTATGCTCTTTTTGCGCTTAGCATCAAATTAGTAACAAAGATGTGACATCATTTAAAACAATATATAATTTACTAATTAAGGTTTTTGTCACAGTTGGATAAAGATTTTTATTGCTGACTAGTTTCGAACATCTTCGTTCATTTTCAAACCATTACCTGTATTTGCAATGTTTGACTGCAGATAATTTCGATGGAATATATAATAGATTTGTTATCATATGCGACTGTGACAACCTTTGTTAATAAATTATAAGTAGTGTTGCGGACCCTTATACCAGCGTAATGTTGTAAGTGCGTTAGTACTTTCATAACAATACGCCAGTCGCATCATCCTCACAAGCGAAATATACAAAATTCATGACTGACATCTGATCTATGTTTTGCTCCAACTGACATGGAAAGCTGCTGGCGCCTGTGGATAAAAGGCAGCTGGAGCGATGGGCTACCCACCCCTCCCCCTCTTACCGTTAGTGCCCTCCTAGAAGGGCTGCACTGCCTGCAGTTAGGCCGCTTGCGCCGTAAACTTTGCCGTTACCTATATAGTGTACTCGTCGAGATCTCTAAGTTATGGGAAACTTAACTCTGAATGACTAGACGGGTGTTCGAAGCGTCTACAAGAGGATGGCATTAAACACTGCAAGATCCTAACCACTATTCTCGGGCGCAGCCCAGGTTTTTGGGTTCCTCATCAAGTTAAAGCAAAAAGAGCTGGTACTTAGATGGGTTATAGAGCTGTAACCAGCCCGATTTGTCAGAACAAGATTATTAAAAATATATCAAGGAAACTTTAGAGAATTAGTATTGGACTTGGTATGAAGCTAATCAAGTGCTTCGGACGTACCTCTCACACAAGTTAGAATAAGAGGGCGAACAGGAAACGTACAGAGGCAGACAGACAATCATACCTCACATCACCACTTCTCCTTCCCCCAACAATTACAGTCGCGGGTGGATCAGGAAACTGCACCACCACCACCACCACCACCACCACCACCACCACCACCACTACTACTACTACTACTACTACTACTACTACTACTACTAGTAGTAGTAGTAGTAGTAGTAGTACTCCTCGAAATCCTGTATTCAGACAATACGAAAAAAGCCCTATGAAGGAATCCCGCATTGCAGTTCTGAGCATTGCTGTTGAAGGGTCGAATGTCCGTCACTACAACTGGGTGGACAGTAGTTGACCGTGACACAAGACGCCCGGGTTCGAATCCCGGCCGGGTTGGAGATTTTTCTCCTATCAGGGACTGGGTGTTTTTCATTGTCCCCAACATCATCGACACGCAAGTCGTCAAAGTGTCGTCAAGAGACATGCACCAGACGGCCGAACTCCCCGAAAGGCGACTCACGGCCAAAATATGCCACACGGACATTTCATTTCATTTCTTTGGCCGAATGTCTACATGTCGTGTGGATAATTCAAGTGTGTTCGGTGAAGTGTTGTTATGAATAAGTATGGGAATGAGGCGAGAAGGAGAAACCCTTAGCTTAGTATGCAGCCTACCAAGACTAGCACACACCAATAGTCTGACATCTTCCCTCCACGATACGGAGTGACGTGGTGTAATGGTCAAGTCATTGTAACCGTATTATGGAGAAACAGTATCTAAATCATCATATATTCGCGGCGCAAAGACTGATCCATAAAATTTCGGGCGTGCAGCCGCATAATTTCGACTTCTAATATTTCGGCTGAATACAGTCCACCCATCTTCAGTCACTTCGGCTCAGTCTGAAGATGGCTGGACGGTATTCAGCCGAAGTATTAGAAGTCGAATTTATGCGGCTGCACGCCCGAAATTTTATGGATCAGTATCTAAATCCTCGTCCAGTCATAAAGATTTAGGATTTCTGTGGTTTACCTTCACCACACTAAGCAAATAGTGATCTGATTTCTTAAAAGAAAGAGACTATTTCATTCTTGTTCAAGCTGAGCTTATATTCAGTCTAATGCCCTGTGGCTTACGGAACTACTGTCTTCCTTTTGCCTTATATGCTACGGATAGATTTGCGATTTAAACGACGGCACTGGGGCAAGTCCTGATCAGCAATTTTACGCTGTTACATCTGCCTCCTTTGCTGGTCATGTTATCGTGACGAAGTATTCGTCCACCACCACGATTCGAAACGGGTGCTTCCAGGCGAGTAAGTTATCTCAGACAAGAAGTCTTGCTATAATCACTTACTATTCTCCTTGGGCGTATTCATTGTTTAAGAGGTCTTACAGGTCACGGTTTTGGTGAAAATTTGCTTTTTGTATTTAACATCTACTTGCATTAACCAGCAGAAACTAAATAAAATGTCGTGTGACTAGGGCCTCCCGTCGGGTAGACCGTTCGCCGGGTGCAAGTCTTTCGATTTGACGCCACTTCGGCGACTTGCGCGTCGAACAAGCAGGAACTGACTGAAGGGCAACACCACGGCGGTCTATGTTTAGTATCTGCGTCACTATCACAAACTGTGATTTCTAAGCATACTTTGCATGAAATTTAGCGCAAAGCCTTAATTGTTTCGATCATATATGAACTCGGTTAACGACTTGGTGCTTGGGTGAACAAGGAGCGTAAATGGTGACCTAAGGCTAAAATTCTGAATGGTTTTCAGGAATTTTATCATTTAAGAAGAGAACCACTGTTGTGATATGTGAGGACGTATATAACAACGTGTAAATTAGGAAAATAAGAGGCAGATACACTCGAGAAATCTAGACCAGATAGATTTGGCGTTAAATTTTATATTGAGTTCGTAGTAGATAGGCCACATGTAGAGTTGGCAGCTCGCAACGTATTGCATTCCAAGTGACTATGAACACCAGTCTTATCCGTTTTCAAAGAAAATCGTACGACAAACCCACAAATCAGCACAGATTTCGGAAATGTCACAAGTGTAAAGTAAATCAATTTCTCGTTCCTACAACGATCGATCAATCTCTTTTTGAATGGAAATCGTGGTTTTAACTTTAAGTCCCCATCAACTCAGATTCTTAAGGTTCAATGTTTTTAGTACCATTATAGTTCAGGTTTTTTCTATCCATTCCTCCGTATCACTGCGTAAGGATTTTGTTGACAACATCCTGTCAATCACGTACGGACAAAGCCAAAGATGTTCTCGTACGTACTTTGGTGTCAAAGACTTCAATATTATTGAACCAAAGAAGCATAGACAGTATCGTTGTATATCTTGGCGCAATCAGTTAGCATTTTATTTCAGTAAAAGAGCGCAGTGTAATACTCAGAAGGAAACCTCTTTTGACCGCTCTTTCATGAGGTACCTCGAAATGAGAAAGTACCGCTCAGAATGCTGCAGTCTCGTCTAGGCTATGGTTTGCAAGCGCACCTGATTTATGTAGGAGTTTTTAGAAGCTCTTCCATTTGTAGTAAGATACTTAGAGGTCACTACCACAAGTTAAACACTTATCGCTGCTATAACCCAAAGATGCTTCGGTACACGCCAGTGCTTTCTTTTATTACACCAAAATATGTAGAAACAGGTATATATCTTAATTAGTTAACTCTTTCTTTAGAAATGAAAGACCGCTGCAATGAAGGGCTTAATACCTGCAGTTTAAAGCTATGCTATTCTTAGTTGGAAATAACGCCTACCTACAAAATTTTTATATTACCCTTGTTAGCTGTCGTAGCACAAAATAACGCTGCCAGCGTTCCCGAAAGGAAGTGCTGCACGATAAATGTATTGATCCGTCTATGAAAACTGCAGAGTAATTCTCCCACAACTGTCGGGTACAGTCAGCCCTACAGCGCATGAATGCAGGTTACAAGAATCACGTAAGATCCTTCTAGGGGCTTTTTTTGTCAGTTACAGCTGTTGCTGCTACATTTCGTATTACTATAAAAACAAACCACCGGCAACATCTGCCTTAACTATCGGATGGGCTGTTTCGGACTAGGAAACAATTGCGAACCAGCCGCGTTACTCTTGTTAACATAATATACTGTATTTGAAACATTACAGCAAACTCTAGATAACCTGATTCTCATGCGGACCAGCTTATTGTCATGCAGAAAGGATACGAAGCGAGTTCATTGAAACCGAATGGCCAATGGCAGCGTGGGCTTCCTCCCTTCCCGGAAAAGCCAGTGACATACAGAAACTTCAGTAGTACGGACGATAGTCTGCCCGTGAGGTTCTTTGATACTTCCTGCTGTACCTGTTCCACATCAAACTTACTGCACAGGTACCTGATGGAAGCTAATAGCAATTTCCTTAAAATGACGTCACAGGTTTACAATTTCCATTTCTACTTCAAGTCTAGAAAGTTGCTAAGAGTCGTCCGCTGACTGAGGGTCCTAATATTTGATTACATTATTCTGCGACAAACATTTATAATCACTTAATATTTAATCATTATTAAACTTATTTACTAAATATTAGTAAACAATAAGTGAATTACTGACTTATGAATTAAATGACTAAGGCAGAGAGATATCGCCAAACAGACTCTTAGCAATCCTTAAATTACGTTACCGAGTGGTCATACAGATCAGCACTTTAAAAATTCTCTAGAAAATAGTAGTAATACTAAAATGCAACATTGTCGCCCACTTAAAACCGAAGCTACATGAGGCAACGCGAAAGTGACATCGCTACATAGTCTACGTAGACTTTGTCCTTTCTGCGGAACATGCATACCATTTCCCACGATCACTAAAATATTTTCCTTACTACTCCGTAAAAACATCCTACAACTACAACAAAGTACTGTAAACATCTGAGACAGTGAAAAACACTTTTGATCAATCGTTCTGTTACAGAGACTCAACAAACAACTTTCTCCACTGCTGAAACAAGAATTCTTTGCTTTATAAAATCTCTCTCCTGCTAAGATGAGAAAACGAATCGCAAGTCGAATACGATTAAACGCAAACGCCGATTAATATCTAAGTAAACAATACAAAAAGCAGATCTTTCATTTCACGAAAATTGGTAAAAGTTACGTATTGTCAATGAAAAGACAGCAAATGTTTGTTGCATTTTAGCTGTAATCTTTAGCCATAGAAAGGAACTTCAGCAGTGTAAGATACGTACGATTGCTGCGGCGAACGCTCCCAGCCGACTACGACGTGCTGAATGTTACCTTCCCTCTCTCTCCACTTCACCTGTCCACGTAGGGCATGCAGGGGCGGGAGTGGAGTCAGTCGCACTGCATCAGTTCTCCCCACCCCAGTGCGCACCAGCCGGTGACGTCACGCGGTAAAAACTGACTTCCTTGGTTATTGATGCATAACCGCGTTTTCCAGTAAAATGCTGCATCTCCAAGTAAGATTTGACCTGTGCTTTCTAACATTTGAATGCATTATTGTTAGAAGCAGCCCGAAACTAAAGGAGTTGTGTAATAGCTGTGCTGGGAGTCCATTTTCCTCAGAAGCCAGCAGGACTGAACACCTGTCAGAAGTGTCTTCCGTGCCCCTATCCTGCTGGGAAGCGCTTCAAGGTGGTTATGTATGCATGAAAACAATATAATTATTGCACTACGTTATGACGATAGTTCGTGAGTGTTCGGAAAAAAAATTCAATGAAAAAGCAATCACAATAAGCATTTACTCTGACTTCTGAAACCAGTTCATGGCAATCTGATTTTAGGTTTTGGCTTTCTTTGAGTTCCCGTAAATTATGAAAATTATATCTGGTACAGACTAACCGGAACCATCGATCATTGGCTCACGTCATCGTGTAACAATGCTCTCCAATGACTTCGTATTACACAGGAAGTTCGTTACCTACAGTTTTAAACATTTTCTCGTGAGAATGATGTGAAGATATGTCAGATCCAAGACGTTCCAAATCTGTGTTTAGAACGAATTCATAAATCCATGGAGGAATAAAGAGTTTAGACACGCTTCATCTTTGTGTTTTACAATTCAACGTCATTGGGATGAGAAACTGGTTTCTAGTTCAATGAATCAACAAGCGGTAGGGAATATGCTCTTGTCTTGCCGATGTCTACATTCGCTTTAGGCGTAATTTATGTAAAAAGTCAGGATGGCCGGATAAGAAACAATACCACCTCGTGCGCAATCTGTATCTGGACGTAAATGGCATAATGTTGAGTAATGTCATGATGTATCAAACATATATTACGTTCCTTAAATTGTGATAGATGGATTCTTACCGATTAATCTTAATCAGTTTTACATCATCTTCATGCATATTACGTACCGTATTATAATTAAACAACACTGTGGGGGAAAAAAGTTCCTTGTTGTACAAGGAATAAAACATCAGAGCTAAGAAACTTTTTATTCTGCTAGTTACGGTCTGAATAAATACTGTTATCTCATCCCCCCTCCATTCCGTAATTTTCATGCAATGTTTAATATTTTTCGGCCACGTTCTCCGTCAGACCTCACTCCCTTCCTCTGCTCATAAATTTAGCAAACGTCAACGCCAAGTTGACGCGCCTGTTCACGAACACTTTCCTTGGAGAACATTCGACGTATGTACTACAAGTTAACAGTACGTACTGCTTTCAGTTAACATAGCTGTACCTGATCACTGTAGTTAGAAATAACAGTGTAGTGTCCGATCAAATGTAGCCTTTGCTCGACGATGCGGGTAGCACCGTGTCGTATCGTGCATTATGGGAGACTCCAGGAAAGAAACATACTCAACCTCTTACAATCAGCATTATTCTGTCCATCAGAGAAGTAATACAAGGGAATAACGGAAGAAGACAACTTGTATATTCACCCCAAATATTTCTGAGATATGCAGTTGTCTTCCCAGAAACACTTCGCTCGGCAGAGCTATATAGCAAATATGAAACTTATCCGTATGGCACATCTCACAATACAGCCTGCGTGTATGCATATATAATGCTACATTATACCATCATACTCTGATCTGTTCACACACGTTACAGATTACACAGATCGCAGAGTTTACGTTCTCTTTTTGAAGATACGACCAGTTCTTGTCCATGCATCTGGCTATTTAAAAGTAAAGGAAAAATAGAAAAATTAATGACATTTTACACTGAAAATATAAACTGCGAGAATACTTTGTTTCACAAATTGCACTACATTTTTTTAGAACTGCTTCCGCTTCTTGTTAAAGCATACATGATTACTGGTATAAATGAGAAAAATTTAACTGTTGTGAGAAACATCCTGTGGAGACATTTTGTCGGCTTCTCACCAAGTGGAGGTGTGTACAGTTATCTATACTACGCTACTGCATTGTTGACGGCTGAATGTAAGAGCGAAACAATTACCATCCCAGTAAAAAGGTGCACAGGAGTGTCTCCAGCTTATGGTATGTCTGCTACTGTTTCGTACTGTTACTGGTAATTGAGATAGTCAATCACCTACAGTTAGTGGTAGTTAATCTGGAATCCGTGACATCTGATATTACAATGCGCTTGCTAGTAGCAGGCAGCTTAATACAGCTAACCTAACGTTGGCTGGAGCAAGTGTTGCCCATTGGAAGTGGCTATATGGTTCGCTTCAACAACCAGTAGCAACCGTATCATCAAATGTGCGGCACTTGCATCCACAATAAAGTCAACAAACCTCGTGACTGACTTCCGAGCTGCTACTAAGTTGGTTGGCACGTTGCCCGACATACTCTGTCAACAGACAACGAAATAAAGTTTGCAAAAATTGTAATACGTCACTGGCTTTACAAGAGAAATTAAACTACAGCGAGTGTCTAAACTGACATAGCAAACCTCTGCACCGTTACTCCATTCTGCGAGGCAACTGACATTACAAAACATAAGTTCACTCTCTACGCTGAAGCAATAACTGCAAATCTGACTGTTTATGTTACAGGTTTTTTTCCCAATAATGTTCTTTTCATTGAGACTTTCACGCCAGGCAACAGCCTAGTAGGAACAACAGCTGGCACTTTTCCAAGATAATCCTAAAATTAAAAATAAGGTTATTTAATACAGAAAATGTGTGGATGACATGGTTACCCAATGTGACAAAAAATTTAAAAAAAGGCACGAAAACTGTACACTATGCATCCCAAGACTGAATTTACTACAGAATATGAGGTGAGAAGTATAAATATTTTGCATCTAAAAATAAGCAGGAAGTAGACTGTTCAAACACACGGGAAGCAAGTCTGTACAGACAATTATTTATCAGCCCCCACCGAACTACCCGCAACGTCCCGAGCCGGCGTATTTTCCTTGTATGGTGTATGTAATAATACGAGTTCCTTCTAAAAATCAGAGGCTAAAAAGGAAACAGTCAATGAGTAAAATACGTAACTAATTAAAAACAAAGGGGAACGCAATAAACTGAAAAGACGGCTAAACATGCCTCTACGACAACACACCGGCATCTCTGACAAGGTGGAACCAACGCGTCATAAGAGCGATGAAACGTATTTGAAAACAACGGATAATCTAGAAATGCGATTATGTCATGATATGCCAGTACGAAACAAAGGGAGAACATTCCAGGTATTAAAAAAAAAAAAATTGTTGCTTGTTCGGGAGAAAATTTATATGCCAATTAGAAAGGTCTTTTGGCCTAGCATTTAGGTAACTTACTGATGCTGGTGGTAAGACACTAAGAATATTCACACGCAGAAAGGAAAGCATAATACAATCTGCACCGATCAGCGTCTGAAAATTTTCAAGACAGTACAAAAGGGTAATGAATACATATGTCGAAGGAGCTGAAATCTACGCTTCGAAGAGAAAGGGTCCTAAATGAACAGAATGAACGTGGTAAAAACGCGTATTTAAATAATTGCAACTATCTTCGATGTGGCTCAGTGCAGCCAACGGAACAGCCGCTTTACGCTGACCAGCTCGTGTAGACTGCAGAGGACGTCTGGATGTAGTGTAAGCAACACGCTGGCCCGCTAGTGGAGCGCTCTCTGTCGAGGATAGGTTAAACTAAGGCTCGTGTTACGTTGCCAAATGTCTTTTTATCGTATCTTTTATATTATAGCGAGAGTCTGGCTTTTATAACCGATTTATCAAACCCTTTTGATAGTGTATTGCGTGTCTAATTGCAATCCTTTTCATTTTTGCAATAGTGTCTATGCAAGTATTTCGTAAGTATTTTTCTTTGAGAACAGTTTCTAAATGTTGTAAATTATCTCCCGATGTCTCTAGACAGTGGAGATAATTATAAATCGTGGAAGTGGACTATACTTGTATGTCGTCCCGTTTCCATGGAGCTCCCAAAACCGGATATCCTAAACCGATTTCCCAATATCGTTTCTGGGTGGTCATGTAGACACTTCAAAATCGATATATTGATAATTTTTACTTATGAACAGTCTGTCAGCAACTGAATAAAACACAATGTTAGTGCCATACGCGTTTCGCCTTTATTTTCTGCAAGGCATCATCAGTGGCCTGGAATATGTACATATGTTTGCTATTTAATTTACATTTTTGTCACTGTGCCTATAGGTTATTAACAGTTCTGGTGGTTGGTATTTCCTATTAAGTAGTAATGTTTTGACCTGTACTTACAGGTTGCGTGGACAATTTCTTACATGTTACGCTCCTGTTGCATTTTTTTGTGTTGTTGTTCTTCTTATGAATGCCAATTTGTGGTTTTTTTCCCACATTCCAGAGCACTATGAACTGAACGCTTGTTTCAATGCAATGTTTTGATTTCTGTTGGCGACTGTCAAATGTATTTGTCAAAGATCGAATGTTATTGCCAAACTTTCAAGTGTAATTATTGAAGTATCTGTGATCTGTAATTACACTCGAAAGTTTGGCAATAACATTCGATCTTTGGCAAAAACATTTGACAGTTGCCAACAGAAACCAAAACATTGCATTGAAACAAGTGTTCAGTTCATAGTGCTCTGGAATGTGGGGAAAAAACCGCAAATTGGCATTCATAAGAAGAAGAACAACACCAAAAATGCAACAGGAGCGTAATATGTAAGAAACTGTCCACGCAACCTGTAAGTACAGGTCAAAACATTACTACTTAATAGGAAATACCAACCACCAGAACTGTTAATAACCTATAGGCACAGTGACAAAAATGTAAATTAAATAGCAAACATATGTACATATTCCAGGCCACTGATGATGCCTTGCAGAAAATAAAGGCGAAACGCGTATGGCACTAACATTGTGTTTTATTCAGTTGCTGTCAGACGGTCCATAAGTAAAAATTTTCAATATACCGTAATATTACACGCAACTGAGGAAGATTCTGGAAATACGCTTCGAGTTACCAGTTTTCCAGTTCCGCTATCGATTTTCGCTTCCATGTAAACACAACTGGATTTGAAACGTGCTTCGGTTGTCAACTTACGCCTTGTTTCAGAATATTCGGCTACACAGACTTATTGTGCAGTGAAGGAGAAGCGGAAATATTAGACTAAGCATGAAGCTGTCTAACTGTAATATCAAGTGAAGAGAAATAGCGAGAAGGCCGTGCGGTTCTAGGCGCTTCAGTCTGGAACGGCGTGACCGCTGCGGTCGCAGGTTCGAATCCTGCCTCGGGCATGGATGTGTGTGATGTCATTAGGTTAGTTAGTTTTAAGTAGTTCTAAGTTCTAGGGGACTGATGACCACAGATGTTAAGTCCCATAGTGCTCAGGGCCATTTTTTTGTTGACTGAATTAGCAACTGGCTGTGCTGTTTTCCAGACGCCATATTTATCTGGGCTAGCAAATCTGCTTCAGACCTTAACATCCCAATACGACAGCGAAAAACAGTTCCCGAAATTCGCGTGTAAACGTAGGGTGTGTTCACATTTTTAAACTATTTTGAAATTGCTACAGAACTCTAACGTAAAAGTTGTGAAGTTTTTAAAATATTTTTTAAATATTTAGGTTTTTAAAGCTTTTACAAAAGCTGTATAAGTTATATCCATACTGTGTAACTTGGTCAGGATATAAATAACTCAGAAAGTTAACACATTTCGACGGGCCACTCAACCAGATACTATTAATAACGCTATTTATTCTCAAAATATAGCGGAGTTATCAGTTTCGAACACACAGACTTATCTTCGGAAGGCTGTTCACGTTTGGATCACATTTGTTGTTGTTTACATTAGCTGCCTGCTGGTTTTTCTATGTAAACAACAACAATGTAATCTAAATGTGAACAGCCTTCTGAAGACGAATCTGTCAGTTCCAAACCAGTAAAGGCGTTATTTGTGTGAATAAACAGGATTATTGACAGTGGCCAGTTGCTGTTTTCTTCTTTGCAAGAATCAGTTTTTATTTGTTCACATCCACGATCTGAAAAGGCCGTTTTCGACTAAACAGCATTATAAGAACGTATTGTAGTGCTTACTCTTTTCGTTTCCTGTTCATTAGATATGAAGATTACCAGTAGTGACCTACAACAGACAGCTGTAAGTAGATAAAACTGAACATGTCCGACAGTAAAACTGTTAAAAGCCTTTGTAAAGGTATCTTTAGAATTCACTTATGGCATTTACGATTGCTAGATAAAAGTAAAAATAGCGCGCGCGATATTAAAGTCACTGAAATGAGGGCGAGAGCAAGCATATTTAATATGAAAGGAAGTTAGGAACGTTTATGTACTAGGAATCGGTGCCTTCCAGAATGCATTTGATTTTTTGCCTTCTTGATCTGAATTTTCAACGGTCTTCTCAACTCATTCCAAGCAAATACCCTCATGGTTGCTAGAGGCCACCTTCGCCATTTCCCTCCCATTAGCAGCAACAATAAAAGTAAATGTCGCATGGCATCGTTGGCCAGAAAGTCCTCTAGTGACATACCTGTCTAAATCAGAAAGATTCTCTTTAGTCACGCTCACTCTGCACCATTCCATTACGAATTCTAAGAGCGGTTGAGTTAAATATAACTGTATTGAGTAGATGACTGTAACGAGTGTTCACAAAGTAAAGTGTTATACTTGTTTAGTTAACTACAATGAGTGAGTGAAGTGAATTCTCCTTGCTGTTGACCGGAATATTATAGTCACTTAGAAAACAAAAGAACTGACTCCAGAAAGAGCAAATGAAACACTCAAGGAAGTTTACAATTGGCCAATACGCAATTAGTGACGTTGAACATAAGGAAAACAAATGTCATGAACTTTGGTTTGAAGAGAAGAAAATGACACTGTTACATTAAATGTAGACATAACTTCTATAGACTGCGTAACAAACACAGAATTTCTAGGAATGAATACTGCAGCGTCGTGAACACACAAACACAATGTCATCAGCATGTTACGCCCGTAGAATCCTGGCATCTGTAACAGGCAGTGTCTTTTAGTTACGTGCTATTCGTATAGTTCCTTGTTATGGAATCGTTTCTGGGGAACAAATGGACAAAATATGAACACGGTTTTTAAACTACCGATACTTGCCATAAGGATTATAACCAAAACTAGCAGTCGAGCTCGTTGTAAAAATCTGTTCAAAACACTAAGGATTTTAACTACACCATGTGAGTACATTTACCAGTCAGTTGTACACATAACATATAACACTGATAATTATTGCACAAAGACCTCTGTCCATGAGCATGGAAGAAGAGCTAGTCTGAACTTACATTTACCAAAGAAGAATAAACGTAAACAGCATTTTTTACCAAGGAATAAAACTATACAATAAACTATCCATAGAGATAAAATAGATTACTGAAGCAACCTTATTTAAAATGTAGTTAAAAAGTACCCGTTAAGCAGAATATTCCATAAATTGAAAGATTACTCAGATAACACACAGCAGTGGTTTGGTAAAATATATAACCAATAAATAATAATAGCTATAATAAGACATCTGTCAGTTCCCATAACACATTCACATTGTGTTTTTGCCCGTTTTCTTTTCTGACAAAGCGTACTACAAAAGCTGCGCGATGTATAATACTAACACTTTATCCTCTTCCTGAGCTCAACGTCTTACTTGTTGCAGAGGGATGCTGATTCTATTTTTCACGCGAGCAAATGGAAAGTTGCGGTGCATAAAATGAAAACCACACGTTTGGTCGTGCCATCAGCTGATAGGATGTGTAGCGTAACACTATGGAACAATGTACGAGGGCTGTCCAGAAAGTAAGTTACGATTGATGGCGAAATGAAAATCACAATGAAAATCAGAAATGTTTCATTTGTAACAGTTAGCTACACCTTTCAGCTACTTCTCTACGTAGTCGCCGTTCTGACTCAGACATTCGTCGTAGCGTTGTACCAACTTTCCTGTGCCCTCATCATAGAAGGCAGCCGCCAGTGCTTTCCGCCAATTCTCTACGCTGGCCTAAAGCTCGTTGTCTGTGCCAAAATGTTGTTTTCATAGCCAGCGGTTCGTTTGAGCAGAGATGAAACTCAGTGGGAGACAATTACGGGCTGTATTCTGGGTAACCAAACGTTTCCAATTGGAACGATGCAGGAACATCTTCATTGTCCCTGCAGAATGAGGCTGAGAATTGTCTTGAAGAAGAAACCGCACGACAGTTATGTAATGCTGGTTTCATAGCTTCAGGGGAAAATTCTCACCAGGCCGTCGTACTTGGCGGGAGAGACTATTTTCTATAACATCTTCACGCGCTCACTAAGAGGTCAGGAACGAAAAGAGCGACATAATTCTACCTAGAGTCATACTAGAGACACTGCCCTACACATCTTTGCAAATCTTTATCGGATTTTCATAGTCGTTTCCATTTCGCGACCGATCGTAACTTACTTTCTGGACAGCCCTCGTATGTATAGTGTGTACAGTGACTGGGAGTAAGAAATGAGTGGACAGTGTAGCATTAGCCTTTTACGTTTCTCAATAACTTCTTTGCAAAACAGTTTTGTACACTGGGAGTAGACCGAATGAAGTAGGGCGGAGGCCCCAACCTTCATCCGGCCATCCTGATTTAGGTTCTCAGTGGTTTCCCCAAATTACTTCAGACAAATGCCCAGATGGTTCGTACTATAAGGCCACCGCCGATTACCTGTCCGATCCTTGTCAAACTGGACGTGTAAATGCCTGTATGCATGGATTATGTTACTTTTGTTGTTCTTAAATTGTAATACCAAGACATGTCCAATATCCTTGTAAAAGTGATCCATGGAGGAATAAAACTACCACTACTACAACTACTTTTACTACTACTACTACTACTACTACTACTACTACTACTACTGAACCCGTGAAACTTTGTTCTGGTGCATGAACTATTACATATAGCATCAGAAAGCCCACCATATTTAACGCTCCCACTCCAAAGATGAATCATCATCAGGCGAGTCGTGTGCCCTCACTCCTTGAGACTCTATGTAGATATTTGGGATTTAGTTCGGGACATTGGCACGTGGTCTGTTTATCAGGAATTTTTGGCTACCACTACTCCTTTCGTTTATAAATCTTAAATTAATGAGAAGTTTTCTTGTACCACCACATTTTGAAGCTGCTGCCAGGGAGTCAAGTACCACAACCCTATTATGCGTTATAGGCATCGGTTACTGGAACAGGTGCCTCATTATCTGTAGATTGAAATTATCCTCTGACAAAGGCACAAAATTATTATTATTGATTCATTCAATTTAATTACACATTCGTTTAATGCTGGCATACATTTTTTGATCGTATGGGAATATTGCAGCCATCTTTTGGAATAAGACTTTAGAAAAGGGAGCAAATAACTGGAACTGCGAAGAAACTATGTGTAGTGCATAAAATCTATGCAAACTGTTACAAAACAAAACAAATATGAGAAGCTAGTATGAGCTGCTTAGGCAGTTGCAACATACACTTTTACTGTCAGGCGTGGTAGTGTGGTCTGCTTCGGACGTCACAATCGATATGAGCTGTAACAATTATCGGATTCTAGTTGTAGCAGATGCTACTTCTGGAAACCATAGAAGGAAACGTCGTACCCTTCCTTCAGCTGACTATTGGGACTACATTTCAACAAGATAACAACCCATTACACGCTGCCTTATACGCCTTTTTCACAGCACAGCGTCTATCCCGAGTATATCATTAAAATTTTTAAGTTTATGATCACTTCGCAGCCTAACTGTTAGTATCACCAGAAAGAAGTAAGCAAATGTATAGTTTCTTTGAAACAACCTGAAAGTATTACGAGAGGAACACATTATTTGTTTTTTGTTTTTTATTTACTTCTTATTTGCAACTGAAGGATTGATCTTATGACAAGAGGGGATAGAAAGTCTAATATTGTTTCACTTGCTACTGCATATGGTATCCATTTTATGTCTTTAATTCCTGAATTTTAGTTTTTTCGCTGTACGGTGAAAACTCTGCTGCAACAGCAAGAAATCAACTGCTCTAGACACACATTTCTGAGTGCTGGGTCACGTTGGTGCGCCCACGTAGCGGACAGGGGAATTTTTTGGATATTTGTGGTAAGGTCTTATGGGACCAAACTGCTGAGGTCATCGGTCCCAAACCCCTTACACACTACTTAATCTAACTTAAACTAAGGGGAGACACGAACCTCCGATGGGGGGAGCCACGCGGACCGTGACAAAACGCCGTAGACCACGCGGCTATCCCGCGCGGCCGGGGACAGGGCTTCTACCAGTTAAAGGAAAAAAAAAAGAGCTTGGTACACAGGACCTCATTCTGATGCGCTGCTTTGATTTTTAATATGTTCTTACAGTCCACACAAATTCAGCTCTGTTTTCTAAAATCCCATTGTATCGAAGTTTACTACACACACAGAGATACACGTAAACTTTCTCTACCACTCAGTTCTATTTTGCGCCTCAATTTATTTAATATAATGAATTCCAAAACTTTTACTGAAATCTGGGCCATCGCTTAGGGCAAACATCATCTTTAACTGAAGAACTCTGATTGTACCATTATCTGTTTTGGTGGTCATAGATGTGAGTCCACCATTAACTGACGCAGACACAAATTTACTGTTAACACTGGAAGGGTATTTAACTGGACGAAAATAATAGTATTTTACGCAAGAGGAAATTGCAGCTACTAAGAAATTAATTGTTGAAAGCCAAGGGCGAAACCTACTTCGAGGAGAACTGCGGCTGAAATCTGCGAGGTTCACGCGCGTAAGCTCATTGGACAAAAAAGCGTACTAGTCGTTTTGGAGCGCTGTATATGGTTTATAACTGGTACCATGTGGTCGTGTGTCCGTCCATTGCTGACTAAGTGATGGCAGTGGATTGCTGTGTATGTGGTAGTCAGTTGTACGGAATCGTGCCGTATGAGGGAGTGGAGGGGGGGGGGGGGGGGCGACGTGGAGACGTGACAGAATGGCTGAAAGGAGTTATAGTGTTCGAACGTGTCCATGTCCGCATCTTGAATGAATTTGTCAGATTTGTTAGTGTACCAACGCGGACTATTCAGCGCATCGACAAGAGGTGATCAAAAAGTTTCCGTTCGAAGGCCGTACAGTATGAAATCGGTATGCGAATCAGGCAAAATGGCCGTTTGCATTGAGGCAATCATCTCACCCATGCATCTGGTTGAAGATACCCATTTGGTAAAATAGCGTGTTCTGCTGCCTGAAGAAGTCTGTAACTGCCTGCTGCACATCCTTGACAGACAGAAATCGTCAACCGTTCAAGGCCTTTTTTAAGGGACCGAATGCGTGATAATCGCTTGGGAAGAGATCAGGATTACAGGGCGGGGTGCTCGAGTGTCCTATATCTCACAGTCTTCCAGATCGACCGGCGTCTTGTGTCGAATCTCGACCAGCACGGAACTTCCTGCACCATTCCACAACGTTGATATTTGACAGACATGCCAATAAACATTCTTCATTCTCTGGTGGATGTTTACTGGTGTTTGTCCTTAGGAAACAAAGAAAAGAATAACAGCACGTTGGTCTTGTTTGGATTCATTTGGTAATAACGTCGCCATAGTTCACATTTTCGCATTTACCGCACGCACATCGGAAAGACACGAATGCCACACTAATCCCATGCCTAAAGTCGGTGTTTATATACTCACGTCAGAGTCACTATTCGTTACATATATGCCGCAGCAACACCCTCACCGGAAACTTTTTGATAGTCCCCTGCACAAGGAATTGCGTATCAATTGTAGCTATGTAACACGCCCTTATGAGAGTGGTCGTAAAAAGATCCTAACAGTCCGAGGCCGGAAACAAGTGTCACGCCTTTTTAGTGACAATAGGCTTACAACTCAACAGGAATTTCTGCTGTCAGTGGATGCATATCCATCTCAACTAGCTACTGAGCGAAAGTTACGAAGGGAACTGCATGTAATGGAGATTAGAGTCAGGTACCTAGCGAAAGGCCATTGCCCACAGCGGCACATTGAGCTGCACGTCTTCAGTGAGCCAAACGAGACAGAAACGGGATAGTAGCTGAGTGGAGGCGTGTAAAGTGGTCTGACGAGTTTCGATTTTGCCTCTTTTCAAGTGATGCAAGGCTTCGAGTGCACTGACGCCCATTGAGGTGTTCAACCTGCAGGGTGTGGAGGGTAGACCAGAGGTGCTTCTGTGATGTTTTTTGGGTGTTTTTCGCACCATGACCTACGCCACTCATGACCATGACCATGAACTGGGAAGTTTATTTCAACATCCTTGGTAAAAAAAGCGCTGTCCTTCCCTCATCCTTATGACACTGTGGACACTCCCGTCATTCAAGATGACAACAGCTGTATTCACAGGGCTACTGGTTGGGAAGGGAGTGAGACAGGCTTGGCCGGCCGCGGTGGTCTAGCGGTTCTAGGCGCGCAGTCCGGAACCGCGCGGCTGCTACGGTCACAGGTTCGAATCCTGCCTCGGGCATGGATGTGTGTGATGTCCTTAGGTTAGTTAGATTTAAGTAGTTCTAAGTTCTAGGGGACTGATGACCACAGATGTTAAGTCCCATCTACTACATCTACATTTATACTCCGCAAGCCACCCAACGGTGTGTGGCGGAGGGCACTTTACGTGCCACTGTCATTACCTCCCTTTCCTGTTCCAGTCGCGTATGGTTCGCGGGAAGAACGACTGTCTGAAAGCCTCTGTGCGCGCTCTAATCTCTCTAATTTTACATTCGTGATCTCCTCGGGAGGTATAAGTAGGGGGAAGCAATATATTCGATACCTCATCCAGAAACGCACCCTCTCGAAACCTGGCGAGCAAGCTACACCGCGAAGCAGAGCGCCTCTCTTGCAGAGTCCGCCACTTGAGTTTGTTAAACATCTGCGTAACGCTATCACGGTTACCAAATAACCCTGTGACGAAACGCGCCGCTCTTCTTTGAATCTTCTCTATCTCCTCCGTCAACCCGATCTGGTACGGATCCCACACTGATGAGCAATACTCAAGTATAGGTCGAACGAGTGTTTTGTAAGCCACCTCCTTTGTTGATGGACTACATTTTCTAAGGACTCTCCCAATGAATCTCAACCTGGTACCCGCCTTACCAACAATTAATTTTATATGATCATTCCACTTCAAATCGTTCCGCACGCATACTCCCAGATATTTTACAGAAGTAACTGCTACCAGTGTTTGTTCCGCTATCATATAATCATACAATAAAGGATCCTTCTTTCTATGTATTCGCAATACATTACATTTGTCTATGTTAAGGGTCAGTTGCCACTCCCTGCACCAAGTGCCTATCCGCTGCAGATCTTCCTGCATTTCGCTACAATTTTCTAATGCTGAAACTTCTCTGTATACTACAGCATCATCCGCGAAAAGCCGCATGGAACTTCCGACACTATCTACTAGGTCATTTATATATATTGTGAAAAGCAATGGTCCCATAACACTCCCCTGTGGCACACCAGAGGTTACTTTAACGTCTGTAGACGTCTCTCCGTTGATAACAACATGCTGCGTTCTGTTTGCTAAAAACTCTTCAATCCAGCCACACAGCTGGTCTGATATTCCGTAGGCTCTTACTTTGTTTATCAGGCGACAGTGCGGAACTGTATCGAACGCCTTCCGGAAGTCAAGAAAAATAGCATCTACCTGGGAGCCTGTATCTAATATTTTCTGGGTCTCATGAACAAATAATGCGAGTTGGGTCTCACACGATCGCTGTTTCCGGAATCCATGTTGATTCCTACATAGTAGATTCTGAGTTTCCAAAAACGACATGATATTCGAGCAAAAAACATGTTCTAAAATTCTACAACAGATCGACGTCAGAGATATAGGTCTATAGTTTTGCGCATCTGCTCGACGACCCTTCTTGAAGACTGGGACTACCTGTGCTCTTTTCCAATCATTTGGAACCTTCCGTTCCTCTAGAGACTTGCGGTACACGGCTGTTAGAAGGGGGGCAAGTTCTTTCGCGTACTCTGTGTAGAATCGAATTGGTATCCCGTCAGGTCCAGTGGACTTTCCTCTGTTGAGTGATTCCAGTTGCTTTTCTATTCCTTGGACATTTATTTCGATGTCAGCCATTTTTTCGTTTGTGCGAGGATTTAGAGAAGGAACTGCAGTGCGGTCTTCCTCTGTGAAACAGCCCATAGTGCTCAGAGCCATTTGAACCATTTGAGACAGGGTTGTAGCCTCTTCCCAATGTTATTCAATCTGTATATTGAGCAAGCAGTGAAGGAAACAAAAGAAAAATTCGGAGTAGGTATTAAAATCCACGGAGAAGAAATAAAAACTTTGAGGTTCGCCGATGACATTGTAATTCTGTCAGAGACAGCAAAGGACTTGGAAGAGCAGTTGAACGGAATGGATAGTGTCTTGAAAGGAGGATATAAGATGAACATCAACAAAAGCAAAATGAGGATAATGGAATGTAGTCGAATTAAGTCGGGTGATATTGAGGGAATTAGATTAGGAAATGAGACACTTAAAGTAGTAAAGGAGTTTTGCTATTTGGGGAGCAAAATAACTGATGACGGTCGAAGTGCAGAGGATATAAAATGTAGACTGGCAATGGCAAAGAAAGCGTTTCTGAAGAAGAGAAATTTGTTAACATCGAGTATAGATTTAAGTGTGAGGAAGTCGTTTCTGAAAGTATTTGTATGGAGTGTAACCACGTATGGAAGTGAAACATGGACGGTAACTAGTTTGGACAAGAAGAGAATAGAAGCTTTCGAAATGTGGTGCTACAGAAGAATGCTTAAGATTAGATGGGTTGATCATATAACTAATGAGGAGGTATTGAATAGGATTGGGGAGAAGAGAAGTTTGTGGCATAACTTGACTAGAAGAAGGGATCGGTTGGTGGGACATGTTCTGAGGCATCAAGGGATCACCAATTTAGTATTGGAGGGAAGCGTGGAGGGTAAAAATCGTAAAGAGAGACCAAGAGATGAGTACACCAAACAGATTCAGAAGGATGTAGGTTGCAGTAGGTACTGGGAGATGAAGAAGCTTGCACAGGATAGAGTAGCATGGAGAGCTGCATCAAACCAGTTTCAGGACTGAAGACCACAACAACAACAACAACAACAACAACAACTGGTTCGAGAAACCTTCAGGTACCCTCCGCCACCTCGAATGGCGCACTCTATCACCCTATCTTAATCTGATAGAAAATATCTGAAAATACTTGGAACAGCGGGTGAATCATAGCAATCAAAATTACCGTACTTTAGTAGCTCTGTGAGATGCAATTATCAACGGGTGGCTTAACCTGTTTATGGCATACATGAAGAAACTTTTCGGCTCTCTACTTCGCCAAATTGAGGTCAGTATCAAGTATTGGGTTTGGAATTGTTTGGGAATAATATGGGTTTCCTGCAATTTCGGTTCTAGAGATTCAGCATGTTGTCCGCAGAAGTCGGGGACTCACTCGCATAGACGTAAGTAACGATAGCATAGATCAACAGATTTAGAATTCATCAGCAGGGGCTTCTTGAAGAACATACCTTCTTTAACCACGTGGTGTTCCACAAGTTAAGATCAGCAACTGACAGTAAACCATCCGCTGCTATGGTAGCGTGGATCATAAAGAAATGTAATACTATGGTTTAAGGGTTTTGAGTGATTTTTCTTTTTTAATTTTCTGCTGAACTAGCTCAGCGCAAGCTGCTTCGCTCACGTAGACTGTTACGAACCGCACAGATTTTTTTTATTTAGTCGAAATTTTAAGTTGATCATAAATTGTAACACTTTCTAAATTTTTCACACTAATTAAGGCCATATAAGCATGGTCTTTTCTGAATGTACTTTTCACCAAAAAACGGTTCTGGTAGCTGGTGTCTAAGGGTTTTGTTGACCATTCCCTTTGCGTTCTTGTAGTGATATTTCCATAGTAACTTCCGTGCTCTAACACGTACTCCTTTATATTCACCGAGAAGTGAAATACCAATTTTCATAGCTTTATTATGTTTTTAATAAAACGAAATATTTTCTTTAAAATTTTCATCTCTATTTTATCCCTTTAGTGGCTGAATTTCCAAAAATCCTGAAACACGTTTTATTTCTGACTGAGAAACTACATACCATTTTTCGTAGTTCTCACTTCAAAATTGCCTTAACAGTGACATATTTTCAAAAAGCCTTTTATCCACTATTTCACCCCATTAAGAATGGAATTTCGAACAATATCTTCTTAAACGATGCATCCAGTACAAGATCCACACCATCTCCAAAATACAAGTACTTATCCTTAACGGTTTGGGCTTAGTTTCTGTGTAAATACTGTAGTCTACATCATCCAACTTGACCTGCTACTGTAGTCGCACTCTCCAATTCTTGCCCTCCACCGCCCCCAGAATTCCTACCATTGCCAAACGACTATTCCTTCATGCCTCAGGATGTGTCCTATACACTGATCTTTTCTTTTAGTCACATTGTGCCATAAATTTCTTTATTTCCCCAATTCGATTCAGTACCTTCTCGTCATCTTTTTATCGTCGATGTTTAACTTCTGTTCAATGCTGACTCCACGCAAATACCTTATGTTTATATTTTATGTTAGCAAATTTCTCATTTTCAAAGTCGCTTTTCTTGCTGCTGCCAGACAGACTTTGACATTCTCTCCACTTCGGTTGTTTTCTACTTCGGTTATTTTGCTGTCCAAAAAACAAAAGTGATTTACAACTTTTGGTGTCTTTTTTTCTAATCGAATTCCCTGAGCACCGTCTGATCTAATTCGACTACATTCAGTTACCATTGTTTTACTTTTGTTAGCCGCGCGGTGTAGCAGAGTGGTCTCGGGCGTCTTGTCACGGTTCGCGCGGCTCCTGCCGTCGGAGGTTCGAGTCTTCCCTCGGGCATGGGTGTGTGTGTTGTTCTTAGAGTAAGTTAGTTTGAATTAAATTAAGTAGTGGGTAAGCTTAGGGACCGATGACCTCAGCAGTTTGGTGCCATAGTACTTACCACAAATTTTTACTTTTGTTAATACTCAGCTTATATCCTCCTTTCAAGACAATATTCATTTTGTTCAACTTCCAAGTCCTTTGCCGTCTCTGACAGAATTAAACTGTCATCGGGAAACCTCAAAGTTTTAACTAATTCCCCCCGAATTTTATGACGCTCCAAGTTTCTGAATGCTTTCCTTCACAGTTGCCTCACTGCACAGATTGAATGAAATCGGGGATAGGATACAATCTTGTCCCACTGACTTCTCAACTACTGCTTCCCTTTCACGTCCATCGACCCACTACTGCAGCCTGATTTCTGTACAAGACGTAGATAACCTCTCGCTCTAAGTATTTTATCCCTGCTACCTTCCAGTCAATATTGTCAAAGGCTTTCTCTAAATCCGCAAATGCTACACATATAGGTTTCTCGTTCTTCCACCTGTGTCCTAATAAGAGTTGCAGGCTCAGTATTGCCTCGTGTATTCCTACATTTCTATGGAACCGAATCTGAATGATCAGCTTCCACCAGTTTCTCCATTCTTCTGTAAATAATTCGTCTCAGTATTTTGCAATCACGATTTATCAAACAGATGGTTCGGCAGCACTCACACCTGTCAGCACGCACGTTCTATGGAAATGAAATTATTGTATTCTTCTTGAAGTCTGAGAGTATTTCATCTCTCTCAAATATCTTGCATACCAGGTGAAATAGTTTTGTCATAGCTTTACTGACGATCTCAATATTTCTGAGTCAATGTCGTCTACTCCAGGAACCTTGTTTCATAGTAGACAGTTTTAGTTTTACTATTGACGATTAGCTAGTGCCCTGAGATTTCATCATTACTAAGTGATTCAGTACTTACCGAATGTTTCAATTACAGGTACATATTTATCGGACATGAAAGTCTGAGATGGAAAATTCCAAGAGCTGTATTTTATAAATTTTATAATAAGTTCAAATGGTGGAACCCATATTACAATTTAGCAGAGAACCAGAGATAAACCAGATACGAAGTAACGTCGGACCACAGCAGCAAAAACCGCTAGAATATCTGTGTTTTTGGCTTACTGTCAACAAGCGATCGACTTTCAAAAGTATGTTTCATTTTCGCAGGAAAATAATTCAAATTTTGTGGATAAAAACTTTTATATTTGTTCATAAGACGAAAATATCGGCTTGTTGTTGCAGTCAGACATTCGTGACTATTAATATTTGATGTTAGATTTACTGAAATGTAAATGTACAATGCTTTAACATCACATTGTCTGCTTACACTTTGTAGTCACTACATCAGTAACTGTAGATCGCAACACTTTTAAATTTGAGTAGAATGTCTATTCCTTGATACATGAACATAGAACAATTTTTCACGTTTGGAAAACACTTACTTTTATGGAGTGATTTTTGTCAGCAAAACACTGCAACACAGTTACATGAAATAAGAAAACATATTAAACTTCTATTACAGTGCTGGCTAGAAGTGAAAGTTTGAAAAGCGTTACAAGGTACAACACTCTCCCCTGCCATAGTCACTACACTGCGGATGTGCACCAGGGCATTTGGAGACGGAAAGAGCCAAGTTTAAGAAAAAGATTGGAAACACATTTACATCAAAAATAATTTAACTTTCATGGAATCTTCCAAGAACGGGGTGACTTCAACAGAAACAAGCGTAACTTCAGGTGTGCCCCAGGGCAGCGTAATAGGTCCGCTGCTTTTTACGATTTACATAAACGATCTGGTTGATGGTATTGACAGCGGCATTAGACTGTTTGCCGATGATGCTGTAGTCTACAGGAAAGTAGTATCACACGAAAGTTGTGAACAAATTAATGGGGATTTGCAGAAAATAAATGCGTGTAATGACTGGCAGTTATCTCTCAATATCAGTATGTGTAAACTACTGCGTATAACAAGGCAAAAATTCCCATTAATGTACGAGTACAAAACAAATGCCCAGTCTTTGGAAGTGGTAACATCCGTCAAGTATATGGGTGTGACTATTCGAAATGATTTCAAATGGAATGATCAGATTACACAAGTAACGGGTAAGGCAAACTCTAGAGTGCGGTTTATTGGTAGAGTCCCGAAGCGATGCAGCCCTTCTACAAAGGAAATGGCTTACAATACGTTAGTTTGTCCAGTCTTAGAGTATTGTTCGTCTGTATGGGACCCTTACCAGTTGGGTCTGATTCAAGAGACTGAGAAGGTCAAAAGAAGAGCGTGACTGGTACATTTAGACATCTCATAGAAAGTTTGAAATGGGACACACTTGCAGATAGATGGCGCGCTAAACGGAAGGGGCTGCTCACTAAATTCCGAAATCCGATCGTCACCGAGGATGTAGAGCATGTATTATTACCAACAACTTTCAAATCGCGCAATGATCACTATTCAAAGATAAGGGAAATTAGAGCTCTTACTGAGGCGTTCAGACAGTCGTTTTTCCCTCGCGCGATCCTCAAGTCGAACAGAAGGGGGGGGGGGGGGGGGGGGGGGTAATGACTTTGGCGCGAATTGTGCCCTCCGCCACACACAGCTTGGTGGCTAGCGGAGTATATATGTAGATGTAGAAAAAATCCCGGAGAGGATATGTGAATTACTTCTCTAGCAGCGAAAACGACATAGTTGCAAACCTTTTTGGAATTCATTATTAGAAAGGCAGAAAAGTAAGAGTTACAAGGTAAAAAGACAAGCAAAGCAAGCAAAAGCTGTAATACTTGACATAGAATGCAAATGAAAAGTGGCAATAATGAGAAAGGACGTGATAAACGTTAAAAGTATTTTTCCAAGTTTCTGGGTAATTAAGATTACAGGAAAGATAGTAGGAGTGTGTTCAAATTTATTACACCTATAGACGCAGAAAGATAAGTGCCTAGTAACTCACTTAAAGGCACTCCGTCTTCAGACCACGAGTGGCCTACCGGGACCATCTGACAGCCGTGTCATCCTCAGAGGAGGATGCGGATAGGAGGAACATGGGGTGAGCACACCACTCTCCCGGTCGTTATGATGGTATTCTTGACCGAAGCAGCTACTATTTGGTCGAGTAGCTCCTCAACTGGCATCACGAGGCTGAGTGCACCCCGAAAAATGGCAACAGCGCATGGCGGCTAGATGGTCACCAAACCAAGTGCCGGCCACGCCCAACAGCGCTTAACTTCGGTGATCTCACGGGAACCGGTGTAGCCACTGCGTCAAGGCCGTTGCCAGTAACTCAATTAAAACAGGTGTTATTTGTATAAAGATAAAGTTTTAGTGGAACAACTTAAATCCTACAACCACTCGCAGTCACTTCCTAAGCAATTAAAAAAAAAATAGGAAATTATAAAAACAAAAAATTTAAGATTTTTTGATAAAACTGAACTTGAACCTCTTCATCATTTATGTTTCTTAAACTTTTAAGTCCCTAAAGGTGAAGAACAGCCTTTGCCTCGTTAGAGGCGTTGTTGAACTTTAGAAAAACCTTGGTATAGATGAGCAGCATTCGGTCCTCCATTTCAAACAAATGTTGAGAAATAGAAATTCCATCAATCAGAAAAGACTGAAACAATTCCGATCTTAAGCCAGGTGCGACATATAAATATCTACCTCATTTCGTTATCAGTAACCTAGCTTAAAAGCGAAAAGAATGGTGAATAACACATTAAATTATCTCTTTGGGAAGAATGAGGACGAACTCCAGAGCTGTTTTCCAATAGACTATACCAACTTCAGCCAACGTTGTGGATCGAGGCCGGCCGGAGTGGCCGAGCGGTTCTAGACGCTACAGTCTGGAACCGCGCAACTGCTACGGTCGCAGGTTCGAATCCTGCCTCGGGCATGGATGTGTGTGATGTCCTTAGGTTAGTTAGGTTTAAGTATTTCTAAGTTCTTGGGGACTTATGACCTCAGCAGTTGAGTCCCATAGTGCTCAGAGCCATTTGAACCATTTTTTTTTTTTTGTGGATCGAGATATTTACCTATCCGCATCTGAACACGCTGTGGGGCTACTAAAGTTGTGTTATCAGTACCGTATTCGAGGTCCTCCTCCTAATAAAAATCTTTGTAGATGATCAAACTCCATCTGGCGTCACTTACCAGTAGCAGGAACAGAGGCAGTAGCACGAGATCAGCAACAGGAATACAGAGTTATTCATAAGTATATTTGGGGTTTCAGAATACAACTGTATGAAAACACAAGACATACAGAAAAATGACACATATCAGTGACTAGACTATCTCTCCAAGTTTCGATTCGTAATAGGCGCCGTACCATAGCTGCACTAGGGAACAGGCGTGTCAGAACATGTAGGCAAATCATTCGCTCTGTATTGTCGCATCGAATTACTGACGAAAAGAAAGCGTTATACCAAGAAGGAGTTGTGCGACACAAACGAAAGTTGGCATGCATCTCTCTACATCTTCAACATGATGTCTGTTCAAATTTCGCGTGAGTTTGAACGAGGTCGTGTGGTAGGGTTACGAGAAGCCTTCTGCGATCTGCAGATAGACTTGGCAGGGATGTAGCCACTGTACACATTTGCTGGCAGTGGTGGTCACGAGAAGGTATGCTCGCAAGAAGACTGGGCAAGGCAACGTGCCACTACCGAGAGGTAAGACCATCACGTTCGCCAACTTACTACATCTGCAGCGGCAATTTAAGCGGCAATTGGCACCACAGTTACACAACGAACTGTTACAAATAGGTTACTTCAAGTACAGCTCCGTGCCAGACGACATGTAGCGTGCATTACACTGACCCCAAACCACCGCCATTTGGAACTTCAGTGGCGTCAAGCGAGAGCTCATTGGGGAGCAGGGCGGTGGTCTGCTATGTTTTCTGATGAATGCTGGTTCCCCCTCGGTGCCGGTAATGGCCGTGTGTTGGTTAGGAGGAGGCCAGTTGAGAGCCCGCAACCAGACATACTGGACGTGCTAGACATACTGCACCTACACCAGGAGTTATGGTCTGCGGTCCAATTTTGTATGACAGCAGGAGCACTCTCGTTGTTATTCCATGCACCCTGACTGCAAAATTGTACATCGATTTGGTAATTTAACCTGTTGTGCTGCCATTCATGAACAGCATTCCAGAGGGTGTTTTCCAATACGATAATGCTCGTGCACATGCCGCTGTTGTAGCCCAACGTGGTCTACAGTGTATCGACATGTTGCCTTCGCCTGCTCGATCACTAGATATGTCTTCAATCGTGCACATATGGGACATCGTTGGACAACTTCAGCACCCTGACTGCAAAATTGTACGTCGATTTGGTAATTTAACCTGTTGTGCTGCCATTCATGAACAGCATTCCAGAGGGTGTTTTCCAGTACGATAATGCTCGTGCACATGCCGCTATTGTAGCCCAACGTGGTCTACAGAGTATCGACATGTTGCCTTCGCCTGCTCGATCACTAGATATGTCTTCAATCGTGCACATATGGGACATCGTTGGACAACTTCAGCGCTATCCACAGACGGCACTAACTATCCCTGTATTGGCCGGGCAAGTGCAACAGGGATGGATCTCCATCGTACAAACTGACATCAGGCACCTGTACAACAAAATGCTTGCCCGTCTCCACGCTCTCATTCAACATTCTGACGGCTACATCGGTTATTAATGTACCAGCTTTTCACATTTGCAATGGTTTATCTTGCGCGTGTATTAACCTGCGGTCTTGCAATGTTATTCACTTAAATATGTTCCATAAACAAATATCTTCACGAAATTTCATTGCTGCACATTAAATATTTTTTGGTGCTGTGATTTTTTCCGTTATTGTAGTTTGCACCCGCCGATAGGCAACCCAGAGAACAGATTTCCATAATGGGCTTCTGTTGTTACGCCAGCAGCGACTTCAGTGAATTACGTGCACCTGCTCTTCCGCCAGCATGGACATCTGCCGTCTCATAAATGGTGTCTGTATTGAGCACCTGTAATATGGGTTGGGAACTTGGAGAGAAGCATTATCTACTGATATGTGTCTGTTTTCTGTATGTCTTTTGGTTTTCACACAGTTGGCTTCTGAAGCCGCAGAGATACTTATCAGTAAGTATCAGTAAGCCTGTTCTTAGTTAGTTACACGTTTCGTAGACCATTTTAACGATTATTAATGAGACATAACGGGTCAGTTTACAGGATATGTATACACGATTAGTGTTAATATTAATAAACACATCATCTTTATTTCTACTCATGTAAATGCAATGAAAACCAGTTTTTACAGGCTACCTACTCTTAAACAAAAATGCGTCCATGGAATACAAGGAGTTGTCCAGGAGAAATGATTTTCAATTACATTTAAAACGTGCTTTGCTATCGTGAGTGTTCAATAAGTAATGCAACACATTTTTTTCTGAAAGCGGAAATGCTTTATTCAGAATACCAGTACAATTTATTATTTCTCACTCTTTTGGCGACAAACCTCTATTTTTCAACATAATCTCCACTGAATGCGACGACCTTACACCACCTTACTGGGATAGCCTGTAGGCTCGCGGGGTACCGCTCTATTAGTCGACGTCGGACCCAAAGGCTTGCTGCATCAGTAACCTACTCATCATCCACTTACTACTTCCCATGGACTGCATCCTTCATTGGGCCAAACAGATGGAAGTCGGAAGGTGCGAGATCCGGGCTGTAGGGTGGATGAGGGAGAACAGTGCAATGAGTTTCATGAGCTCCGTTATGTTCTACAAGAACGATGTTTTCTGAATTCGTGCTGATTGTGTCTCTTATTTCACGATCGCCATCTCCCCCCATGCAGGGTGCGACAATAAAATTTTTTCATATTCCGAGGATAAAGTTGCAGACTGAAAATTAGTGGAAAGATTTAGCCTCAACGAAAAACGCCTTTGTTTTAATGGTTGCCACCCCAACTCGCGTATCATATCCGTGGTATTCTCTCCCTTCTTTCGCGATAATACAAAACGAGCTGCCCTTCTTTGGATTTTTTCGATGTTCTCCGTTTTTTGATAGAAGTCTCTTGTGAGGAACGGAATCAAAAGCCTTCTGGAAATCTATAATATGGAATCAACTTGAGTTCCCCTGTCGATAGCACTCATTGCTTCGTGCAGATAGCGAGATAGTTGTGTATCTCAAGAAAGATATTTTCTTAATCCGGGCTATGGGTCAGTAAATCGTTTTCTTCAAAGTAATTCATAATAGTCGACCATAGTAAATTTCCAAAATCCTACCGTATATCGACGCCCACCGTAGAGTAAAAATTTTATCTCAGTTTCTAAGCTTCACCACACATTATGACTCCGCATCTTTATAGCAGTCAAATAGCTCTTTAATCCAACGAACTGTCTCCAAGCTCCATTAAAAACATAGAGCTCATAACAGATGCAATTATTCATCCCTGGCCTGATACAGTGACACTTCCAGGATGATCTATAAAAGTTGAAATTCGCTTTGGGATAGACAGTACGAGGTTTTGAATGCGAGTTACAATAACGTTTAATTACTCCTGGGTGACAGATGAGACTGCGTAGATGCCTTCGCTTACTCTCAGAGTTAACGTAGTACTTAGTTATTTGCGATATTTCAGTCACACACACATATTTCATTGCTGCTGAATATCAGTCAAGCCATGCACAAACCATTTTAGGCCGGTGACAGAAGTGTGTCTATGGGCATCACAGACCACCATATTGGAAAGTCAAAAAGTTTTAATTTGTTTGCATTTGTGACGTCACAAGCCATGCCCCTATAATTATGACATCATCATTATGATGTCATAAACCACATCCCTTTTTCAACGATGTCGTGGAGATGGAAGTTGGAGGGAAATTTAAACATTAAAGATAGTGGATGATGGTAAATTTATAAATTAAATATGGGAGATGGAGAGAAATGTAAGAAATCTAAGCTGGCGGAGCTAGGCCAACTGTGTTTTGTAGCATCTCAGCCCTGCCCTCCTAGCTGCTCTCTTCCAGTCAGAGCCTAGGACTTAACAGACTATTAGAAAGAAAAATCAGTCACAATGCAGTCATCTTTGTGCACAAAAGTATCTGAACACACTGAATTTATGTGCTGTGTTCACAGGTATTTATCCAAAACATTACCTAAAGCATCTAAAGTGCAGTATTTTTCGTCATGCTCATAAGTCCCGATTTTTTTTTGCACCACGTTTAAAAGCATGTTTCAAAAAAATTATGGGAAGGGTTTAACTTACAGTATTTCCACTTCTAAAATCACTTTATAGACAATGAAAATGAAGCAGCCAGTCACAGTGTATAAGGGTAAGTCAAACAAAAACGAGACAGATTGATAAAGGTAAGCAAACTGTTTATTGTTTCAAAAGTAATCATTATAACCGCCACAGCTGTTAATACACTTATCCCACTGTGAGACAAGGTCAGTGCCTTCTTGGAAAAATTTTTCGTTAACTACAGAACTGTGGTTGTACACAGTCGTGCACCTCTTCGTGGAAGCAAATAGACGACCATTAATGTCTTTCTTCGAGCTCCAAAAATATGTAAATCGTATGGGGAGATATCGGGACTGTATGGAGGTTGCCCAGCGAAAATTCTGCAGCGTAACCGAAACAACTTTGGCAACATTTGGGAGGGAATTTTGATGGCAGGTAGTTTCGTCTCCAATGCAGAAGTTACGCTGGGGAGACCTTACACATCCACCGTACAGTCCCGACCGCTCCCCATACAATCTCCATATTTTTGGAGCCCGGAAGATAGATGTTTATGGCCGTTGCTCTGCTTAGGACGAACAGGTACACCGTGGGTACAATAATAATTCATCAGGCAACCGAAAATTTTTTTCTATTTAAGCGAAATAGAGGAACAGGAGTGTAAGATCTGTTCCCTTCAGCTGCAGTTACAAAAACCAAAAGAGAAACTACACAGATTGAGAAGGGTGAAGGCCGCAGAGAATGGGAACTGGCAGTTGCTAAGAAGGCAGCTAGGACGAGGAGATATTCAGACAGTTTTACATTGCGTATAACCAATGGATCTGACCAACTGTCAGAGTTTACATGAGAGGAGCCTCTTGTAGCTCTCGGTGTACGAAACAAGCAACAGTCCTCAACAGTTACGATGTCTCAGTTAGTTGGAAATTCTAACAGAAAGAAGAAGGTTCTGCTGTTAGGTACACAGAAGTGCCAAAGAAACTGGTATAGGTATGGGTATTCAAATTAAGAGATATGTAAACAGGCAGAATATGGCGCTGCACTCGGCAACGCCTGTATAAGACAACACGTGTTTGGCGCAGTGATTAGATCGGTTGCTGCTACTACAATGGCAGGTTATCAAGATTTAAGTGAGTTTGAACGCGGCGATATATTCGGCGCACGAGAGATGGGGACACAGCATCTTCGTGGTAGCGATGAAGTGGGGATTTTCCCATACGACCATTACACGAGTGTACCGTGAATATCAGAAATCCGGTAAAAAATCAAATCTCCGACATCGTTGCGGCCGAAAAAGATCCTGCAAGAACGGGACCAGCGACGGATGAAGAGAATCGTTGAACGTGACAGAAGTATAACCCTTCCGCAAACTGCTGCAGGTTTCAATGCTGAGCCATCAGCAAGTGTCAGCGTGCGAACCATTCAACGAAACATCATCGATATGGGCTTTCGGAGTCTTGGGCCCACTCGTGTATCTTTGATGTTTGCACGACACAAAGCTTTACGCTTCGCCTGGGCCCTTCAACGCCGACATTGGACTGTTGATGGCTGGAAACATGTTGTCTGTTAGGACGAGTCTCGTTTCAAATTATATCGAGCGGATGGATGTGTACGGGTATGGAGACAACATCATGAGTCCATGGGCACTGCGTGTCAGCAGGGGACTGTAAAAAGCTGATGGAGGGTCTGTAGTGGTGCGGGGCGTGTACAGTTAGAGTGATAGGGGACCCCTGATACGTCTAGATACGACTCTGACAGGTGACACGTACGTAAGCATCCTGTTGACCACCTGCATCCGTTCATGTCACTTGTGCTTTCCGACGGAGTTGGCCAATTCCAGCATGACAATGCGACACCTCACACGTCCAGAGTTGCTACAGAGTGGCTCCAGGAATACTCTTCTGAATTTATCCACTTCTACGGGCCACCAATCTCCCCAGGCATGAACATTATTGAGTATATCTGGGATACCTTGCAACGTGCTTTTGAGATGACATCTCCACCCCCTCGTAGTCTTACGGATTTATGAACACCCCTGCAGGATTTATGGTGTCAATTCCCTCCAGCGCTACTTCAGACTTTAGTCGAGTCCATGCCACGCTGTGTTGCGGCACTTCTGCGTGTTCGCAGGGCCTCTGCACGATATTAGACAGGGGTACCAATTTCTTTGGCTAATCATTGTAGTTCGAATCGCAGAGGTCTGGGCCAGAAGTTTCAGGAAGTGCTGGGGAGTAACTACCAGGTCACCAGAATTGTGAAGCATAGTGCAGGCTTGGTTCAGGTGACTGACAACATAGAGGAGTTATGTAGGAAGTTTACGAAAGAGGTTTATGTAGTAATTGTGCATAGAAGTGGGAATAGTCTTGATATAGCCAGGGAGTATGATGTAGGTGGTGACCTGCTAAAGGTAGCTACTCAAACTGGTGCACTAATGTGCACTTCGTGCAACTGTTTCAGCGTTATGATAGGCCTCATCTTATTACTGCTGTTAGACGTGTTAATATGGGGCTGGAGAAGGCGCTGATGGCGGAGGGCATGGCTCACATAACACTGATGCCATTTGAGTCTATCTATAAATCGGGTTTCACTAGGCATGGGTTGCAGTTCAATAGGTATGGGAAGTGCAGGCTAGCAAAGCTTATAGGTGACAGTATAGTGGGTGGTGGTGGGATCACACATGGGAAAATTCCTGTAGCAGTTGATGTTAGAGGTGCACTCTTTTTAGATTGAAGTCAGCTGATAGGTATCCCTGCTTAAGGGAGGTCCCTCTAACAAAGTAGTCACCTTCAAAGGAGGCCAAAAATACAGGTAGTGAAGGAATTAGCATAGTTCATCAAAATGTAAGAGGTATTACAGATAAAGCTAGTGACCTGCGTATAGATGTTGACTCTGATATTATTGATATATCGGAAGGCCACTTAAATAATTTGACAACTCAGAGGCTTCCTTTACCAGAATACAGATTAGCTGTCTGTTTTTCAAGAAGTTCTTTGCTGAGTGGGGGAGTGGCCATGTACGTAGTCCGCAGGGGCAGTTGAATTTAGCGAAACTGTACTTCTAATTGCTGTTGCTAATAGATCCCCTTACTCTAACTTCAGAGCACTTCAGCTCAAGCTAGAGAGGGTTCTTGGTTCACTTTATACGAAGTGCCAAAAATTAGTTATATATGGTGACTTCAGTATTAATTTCGTATGTGATTGTGCAAGAAAATGGATGTTGGCAGATCTCCTAAATTCAAATGATCTGATGCAGACTGTGTTGTTTTCAACCTAGGTGCAGGGTAAAAGTAGCACAGCCGTAGACAAAATTTTTTTCATTCTTTATTAGTAGATGGGCATTCTATTAGTAAAAGGTTGAATGGTCTTTCATTCCATGATGCACAAATTTTAATACGAAAAGGTTTTTGTACTCAAACAATAATTACAACTACGTAGAAAATGTAACCCAACGGGAATAGAGAGTTTTTTAAACCTTGTTAAGGAACAAGAGTGGCAGGACATTTATAGTACCGATAACATAGATGACAAATATAATACTTTCCTTAACACATTTCTCATGCTCTTTGAAAGTTGCTTTCCATTAGAATGTTCTGAAAAGTGTACTAGCAGTAAAAGGCAGCCTGGGTGGCTGATTAGTGAGATAAGGATATCATTAACAACAAAGTGGGAATTATATCCAAATGTTAGAAGTAGTCACAATCGAACTAAAGTAGTCCATTAAAAACAGTATTGTAAGGTGCTTAAAAATATTATTAGGAAGGCGAAGACTATGTAGAAAATGTAACCCAACGGGAATAGAGAGTTTTTTAAACCTCGTTAAGGAACAAGAGTGGCAGGACATTTATAGTACCGATAACATAGATGACAAATATAATGCTTTCCTTAACACATTTCTCATGCTCTTTGAAAGTTGCTTTCCATTAGAATGTTCTGAAAAGTGTACTAGCAGTAAAAGGCAGCCTGGGTGGCTGACTAGTGAGATAAGGATCTCATTAACAACAAAGTGGGAATTATATCCAAATGTTAGAAGTAGTCACAATCGAACTACAGTAGTCCATTAAAAACAGTATTGTAAGGTGCTTAAAAATATTATTAGGAAGGCGAAGACTATGTAGAAAATGTAACCCAACGGGAATAGAGAGTTTTTTAAACCTCGTTAAGGAACAAGAGTGGCAGGACATTTATAGTACCGATAACATAGATGACAAATATAATGCTTTCCTTAACACATTTCTCATGCTCTTTGAAAGTTGCTTTCCATTAGAATGTTCTGAAAAGTGTACTAGCAGTAAAAGGCAGCCTGGGTGGCTGACTAGTGAGATAAGGATCTCATTAACAACAAAGTGGGAATTATATCCAAATGTTAGAAGTAGTCACAATCGAACTACAGTAGTCCATTAAAAACAGTATTGTAAGGTGCTTAAAAATATTATTAGGAAGGCGAAGACTATGTAGAAAATGTAACCCAACGGGAATAGAGAGTTTTTTAAACCTCGTTAAGGAACAAGAGTGGCAGGACATTTATAGTACCGATAACATAGATGACAAATATAATGCTTTCCTTAACACATTTCTCATGCTCTTTGAAAGTTGCTTTCCATTAGAATGTTCTGAAAAGTGTACTAGCAGTAAAAGGCAGCCTGGGTGGCTGACTAGTGAGATAAGGATCTCATTAACAACAAAGTGGGAATTATATCCAAATGTTAGAAGTAGTCACAATCGAACTACAGTAGTCCATTAAAAACAGTATTGTAAGGTGCTTAAAAATATTATTAGGAAGGCGAAGACTATGTAGAAAATGTAACCCAACGGGAATAGAGAGTTTTTTAAACCTCGTTAAGGAACAAGAGTGGCAGGACATTTATAGTACCGATAACATAGATGACAAATATAATGCTTTCCTTAACACATTTCTCATGCTCTTTGAAAGTTGCTTTCCATTAGAATGTTCTGAAAAGTGTACTAGCAGTAAAAGGCAGCCTGGGTGGCTGACTAGTGAGATAAGGATCTCATTAACAACAAAGTGGGAATTATATCCAAATGTTAGAAGTAGTCACAATCGAACTACAGTAGTCCATTAAAAACAGTATTGTAAGGTGCTTAAAAATATTATTAGGAAGGCGAAGACTATGTAGAAAATGTAACCCAACGGGAATAGAGAGTTTTTTAAACCTCGTTAAGGAACAAGAGTGGCAGGACATTTATAGTACCGATAACATAGATGACAAATATAATGCTTTCCTTAACACATTTCTCATGCTCTTTGAAAGTTGCTTTCCATTAGAATGTTCTGAAAAGTGTACTAGCAGTAAAAGGCAGCCTGGGTGGCTGACTAGTGAGATAAGGATCTCATTAACAACAAAGTGGGAATTATATCCAAATGTTAGAAGTAGTCACAATCGAACTACAGTAGTCCATTAAAAACAGTATTGTAAGGTGCTTAAAAATATTATTAGGAAGGCGAAGACTATGTAGAAAATGTAACCCAACGGGAATAGAGAGTTTTTTAAACCTCGTTAAGGAACAAGAGTGGCAGGACATTTATAGTACCGATAACATAGATGACAAATATAATGCTTTCCTTAACACATTTCTCATGCTCTTTGAAAGTTGCTTTCCATTAGAATGTTCTGAAAAGTGTACTAGCAGTAAAAGGCAGCCTGGGTGGCTGACTAGTGAGATAAGGATATCATTAACAACAAAATGGGAATTATATCCAAACGTTAGAAGTAGTCACAATCGAACTACAGTAGTCCATTAAAAACAGTATTGTAAGGTGCTTAAAAATATTATTAGGAAGGCGAAGACTATGTGGTACGCAAATAGAATAGCTAATTCAAAGCATAAACTAAAACCATATGGTCAGTCGTGAATGAAGCGTCTCGTCAGCAGCACAAGGTCGACGATATAAAGTCAAAAATGGTTCAAGTGGCTCTGAGCACTGTGGGACTTAACATCTCAGGTCATCAGTCCCCTACAACTTAGAACTACTTAAACCTAACTAACCTAAGGACATCACACACATCCATGCCCGAGGCAGGATTGGAACCTGCGACCGTAGCGGTCGCCCGGTTCCAGACTGAAGCGCCTTTAACCGCGTGGCCACACTGGCCGGCGATATAAAGTCAGTAAGTCAGATATATGTACAGTATTTAATTATCACTTTCTGAGTGTTGCTGGTCAATTATATAAAAATTTAATTTCTACAGGGAATCATATATCTCTCTTGGAAAATGCATTTCCGACAGTGGTGTCTGAAATAATACTCTGTGATACTGACAAGGGATAGATTGAGTCAATAATTAAATCACTGAAGACTAAGGACTCTCATGCATATGATAGAGTACCTAGCAGAATATGAAAGTACTGTGCTGCACATGTTAGCCCTGTACTTAGTCATATTTGTAATTTTTCCTTGAAGAATGGTCTGTTTCCTGAAAGATTAAAGTACCTAGTAGTAAATCCGCTTTATAAAAAGGGAGAAAGGGATAATGAAGACAATTCTAGACCTATTTCTATGTCATCAGTGTTCGCTAATGTTAGACAAGGCTGCGTATGTAAGGATAATTGATCATTTTATTTCACATAGTTTGCTATCTAATGTACAGTTCAGTTTTAGAAGTGGTTTAACACCTGCAAATGCTCTATTCTCTTTTATCTGTGAGGTACTGGATGGGTTAAACAAAAGGTTTCGAAGGCTTTTGATTTAACTAATGCGTTTCATTGTGTCCATCACAAAATATTGCTCCAGAAGTTGGACCATTATGGAATATGGAAAGTAGCTGTCAATTGGTTCACCTCTTACTTTAACAGCAGACAGCAGAAGGTCATTATCCATAGTGTTGAGCATGACTATGATATGGAGGCTGAGTGGGACACGGTCAAATGGGGGGGGGGGGGGGGTGCCCTAGGGATCAGTGCTGGGGTCTCTCCTGTTCCTTATTTATATAAATGATATGCCCCCTAATATTACAGGTGATCCTAAAATTTTTCTGTTTGCTGATGACACTAGCTAGGTAGTAAATGATGTTGCATGCAACACTGTCACTGATTCAAATAGTGCAGATCATTACATAAGTTGATGGCTTGTAGAAAATAAAGTAACGCTAAATCACAGTAAGACTCAGTTTTTTCATTTTATAACACACAATTCAACAATACCCAACGTTTTCTTTTCACTAAATGGGCATATGATTAGTGACGTAAACTGTCATGGAATGCCCACGTTCAGGATCTTGTTCAGAGACTTAATGCTGCCATTTTTTCTATTCGAACAGTTTCTGAAGTAAGTGATAGTTCGACACGAAAAGTAATCTACTTTGCTTATTTTGATTCGCTTAAGTCGTATGGTATATATTTTGGGGTAACTCTTCCCGTTCTCAAAGGATATTTATGGCCCGGAAATGGGATGTTCGGGCAATAAGTGAAGTAAGTTCGCAACCTCTTGTCGTCCCCTGCTCACTAGACTAGGTGTTCTGACATTGGTTTATCAACATATATGTATTTTTTACTGTCGTTTCTTGTTAACAATATCATCTTATTCCCAAGAATTAGCAGCTTTGACTCAGTTAATACCAGGCAGAAATCGAATCTGCATTTGGATCGCACTTCCTTGACTCCTGTGCAGAAGGGTGTGCAGTATCCATTTTCAATAATGTACCACAAGAATTAAAAAATATTATCAGAAATCCACGTGCTCTTAAATAAGCTACCACAAGAATTCGAAAATCTTAGCAGCAATCAACGTGGTTTCAAACCGAAGCTGAAGAGTGTCCTCATGGATCACTCCTTCTATTCTGTCGAGGATTTCTTGAAAAACTAAGCTAATTCATGTGTTATATTGTTGATCTCTTTTATATAGACTTATGGCTTGTCTTTTTTTGGGTTCATAAATATTTTATTTTATCTGTTATTACTTTTATGTTGTAATTTCATAAAATGACTCGTTCCATGACCTTGGAGATTTGGTCCTCAGTTTGGTCCTACCAAACTAGACGTGTAAAATAAATAAAATAAAATATGGTGAGGAAACAATAAATAGGATGGAAACTTCAAAATACTTAAATGTCCATATTGATGAGAATTTTGTCTGGAAAAAGCTCATTTGGGAAATTTTAAAAGAAACTTAATTCAGCCACATTTGTACTCAGAATCATTGCAAATTTTGGGAAGAGGCTCGTCAGCAAGTTGACATACACTTAAGAGCCAAAGGAACTGGTACACCTGTCTGATATCGTGTAGGATCCCTGCGAGTACGCAGAAGTGCCGCAACACGACGTGACATGGATTCGACTAATGTCTGAAGTAGTGCTGGAGGGAACTGACATCATGAATTCTGCAGGACTCTCCATAAATCCGTAAGAGTACGAGGGGGTGGAGATGTCTTCTGAAAGGCACGTTGCAAGTTATCCCAGATATGCTCAATAATGTTCATGTCTGGGGAGATTGGTGGCCAGTGGAAGTGTTTAAACTCAAAAGGTATTCCTGGAGCCACTCTTTAGCAATTATGGACGTGTGAGGTGGTGCATTGTCCTGCTGGAATTGGCCAACTCCGTCGGAATGCACAATTGACATGAATGTTTCAAATGGCTCTGAGCACTATGGGACTTAACATCTGAGGTCATCAGTCCCCTAGAACTTAGAACTACTTAAACCTAACTAACTTAAGGACATCACACACATCCATGCCCGAGGCAGGATTCCAACCTGCGACCGTAGCAGTTGACATGAATGGATGCAGATGATCGGACAGGATGCTTTCGCACGTGTCATCTGCCAGAGTCGTATCAAGACGTATTAGGGGACCTGTATCACTCCAACTGTACACGCCCCATACCATTACAGACCCTCCAACAGCTTGAAGAGGACCCTGCCGATATGCAGGGTCGATGGATTCATCAGGTTGTTTCCATACCCGTAGACATTCATCCGCACGGTACAATTTGAAACGAGACTCGTCCGACCAGACAACATGTTTCCAGCCATCAACAAACAGTCCAATGTCGGTGTTAACGGGCCCAGGCGAGGCGTAAAGCTTTGTGTCGTGCAGTAATCAAAGGTACATGAGTGGGCCCAAGGCTCCGAAAGCCCATATCGATGAAGTTTCGTTGAATGGTTCGCACGCTGACACTTGCTGATGGCTGAGCATTGAAATCTGCAGCAATTTGCGGAAGGGTTACACTTCTTTCATGTTGAACGATTCTCTTCATTCGTCGTTGGTCCTGTTCTTGCAGGATCTTTTTCCGGCAACAGTGATGTCGGAGATTTAATGTTTTACCGGATTCCTGATATTCACGGTAGACTCTTGAAATGGTCGTACGGGAATATCCCCATTTCATCGCTACCTCGGAGATGCTTTGTCCCATCGCTCGTGCGCCGACTATAACACCACGTTCAAACTCACTTAAATATCGGTAATCTGCCATTGTAGCAGCAGTAACCGATCTAACAACTGCGCCAGACACTTGTCTTAAATAGGCGTTGCCGACCACAACGCCGTTTCTGCCTGTTTACGTATCTCTGTATTTGACTACGCATCCTTATACCAGTTTCCTTGGCGCCTCAGTGTATTTTGCATATTTTCATTCAGTAATGTCATATGGAATAATGTTCCAGGATAACTCATTTTAAGAAGGAAAGTTTTCATTGTTATAAAACGTGCTGTTAGAATAGTATGTGGTGCACACACACAATCATCTGGTAGACGTTACTAACTCACGTCTGTAATTAACTATCGATAACAGTAGACACTGCAGCGAGGCTTTGTGTATAACCCAGGACATTGGCGAACAGTACAGTAACTCAGAACTTTTCACCGCTACCTCTCCTCCCTTATCAAGTGCAACGAAATTTTGAGTCACCAACAGAATTTGAAACCTGTGCCTACTGCTCGAACACCACAGTACTAGTTGCCTTAGCGGCCTAGCCCACGTGGGAACGAATTCATTATTTTCGTTAAAATTGTTTTCTACATTTAGTGCCACAGAATATGGTCACTATTACTTTTAAGAGAAACTGCCTTTGGAGTGAAGGTGGAAGCGAAGCCAGAACTGGTGGCTGACGTGTTGCAGGCAATCTGATCTTGTCTGCGCCATCCATCACCTGCAGTGTCACCAACGACGCAGCGGGTGGGAGACTAGCTTAGCAGACGTGGCGAACGCTGAAAAAGCCGGATGATTCACATAAAGCAACCACAAAAATTATTTTGTTTTTCTGCTGCATGTGCTGTACGTAGTGATACACGTATCTGATAATATCTAATGCTGTTTTATAATCGTTCTATGTTTCTCACTGCCACAACCTTAATGAAATTTCAGAGTGTTGATTAACGTTCAGTAGCCAACGGCGATAAGAATGTTATAGATCGACAATATCTTATCTCAACTGATAACATTTTGTGATGGTTACGAGATGCGAAGTGGGGGTAGATGCTGGCATTCTGAACGACCCCTTGACTTTCGGACTTTTGATACAGTGCGTTCATGGTGGAAATGAGTGAACGCCGTGACGGAAGAGTACTGAGATACTGGTGGACACAGAAAACGTACTTAAGTTACTGAAAATATATATAGTTTTCAGAGATTGTTTCCTGACGACGCTATTGAGAAAACGGACGTGAATTCAGCTGAAAAATTAGAATAATTCAGCGCAGTATGTATAACCAAGGGAGAAAACCCAATGACTCTCCGAAGTAGAATCAAGCTAAGTAATTCCTGCACTTTACGGGAAAGTGATTATTGAGCCCTGAGCTGACTGCATACGGCACTCTACGTGTCTTCGATATGGCTGATACGAAGGAAATGTGGACCTCAAGAAGACATCAAAGCTTTGTTATTCACTTCTGGGTGTTCTAAGATGGGCGTGTGTCTTTTTGGAAAATGTTGTTTTCGGTGGGGAAGATAGTCGTGGATGGCTGAACAGCTACACCAGCGTTCCCCAGGGAAGTTTTACAGACATTCTGTTGTTCCTGATCTACAGGAATGATTTAGGAGGCAATCTAAACGGTCTCTTAGACTGTTTGTAGATGATGCTGTCGTTTACCGTTTTGCAAAGTTATCAGATGATCAAACAGAACAGCAAAATAATTTAGACAAGATATTTGTATGATACAGCAAGGGGCAATTGACTCTAAGTAAAGAAAAATGGGAAGTCATCCACATGAGCACTAAAAGGAATCAGCTAAATGTCAGTCACGCGATAAATTACACAAATCTAAAGGCTGTAAACTCAATTAAATACTTAGGGATTACAACGAATAACGTAAATTGGAGCGATCACAAATATAATGTTGGGGTCAAAGCAAACCAAAGACTGCGATTTATTGCCAGAACACTTAGAAAATGTAACAGTTCAACTTAAGAGACAGCTTACACTACGCATGTCCGCTCTCTTCTGGAGTATTGCTGCGCAATATGGGATACACATCAGATTGAATTGATGGAGGACACTGAAAAAATCAAAATAGGACAGCTCGTTTTGTATTATTGAGATATAAGAGAGAGAGTACCGTGGATATTGTGCTGTCTTAAGTTGTTGACAGCACTCTGATCGCTAAAGAGGCTACGAGAAGATCGATAGTAGGCACCGGAGCAAGCGAACCTATCAGGAGAGAGGCCAAAGACAAACTCGCAAGAAACGTACCGCCAACGCCCTCTCGACCGCCAGTATTTAGATCGCCGCCGCGCACCAGAGGGCCCAGTCAGTCATCCTGTGAGTCAACGGGTCGAGTCATCAGTCGCAGCCCACTGGGCGTCGCAGTGCTAGTTAGCTCAGCCTCTAGCTCAGAATCAGTCAGTACCAGAGTAGTGTACATAGCGAGACTTATACTTCGCCACCAGTGAGGCTAACGTGTACTATTACAGAAGAGCTTGTACCACAAAACCTGGACTATCTTAAGTTAAGTACCTTCCTGTTTAAGTTAATAAAGAACTCTGTTAATATATTTGTGCAGGTGTGTTATAGAAAGAGGATACCGACCACCAAACATCATCTTCTCCTTGCTTCCCATAGTACAAGGCTACAGTGACAACGAGACGACACCAAAGATATGGTACACGAATTGAGGTGGCAAACATTAAAACAAAGGCTTTTTTTTTGCTGAAGCAGGACATTCTCGTGAAATTTCAATCACCAACTTTCTCCTAAAAGTATGAAAATATTTTGGTGACGCCCACCAATGTAGGAAGAAATGATTATGAAAATAAAATAAGAGAAATCAAAACTCGAACGGAAAGATTTAAGTGTTCGTTTTTCTCGCGCTTTTCGAGAGTGTAAATGCAGATGCAACACACGCCTTTTAAGGTGTCTTGCATAACCACCATGTCTTAATATTGTCACCGCAGTCCGTGGTCGACTCACTCAAGCGTTTGCCAGTGAGGAATCATTCATACACGGTCACTGACTTCATGCACTAGTGCGTCCCGTTGACCAATGACGCCGTCTTTAGCTATTTCAGCGGACACACAAAAATAGTGATTGGATCATGGACCACTGGAATTAGTTGCATGGACGGATGAATCACGCTCTCAGCTGCATATTTTTTAAAATCACTATTTTGCTGTGTCCACTGAGATCGTTAATGCCGATGCCAATAGGTCAACGGGGCGTGTTTGCACATAGTCATCTACAGACTCAATTTTCCAACAAAGAGCGTCAGGCCACGCACTCGGGAATATTTGTGGGAGTACCGTTCACAGTTTTGTATTCCACTGACTCGTTTACACTCTGCAAGCCTCATATGTGTGGCGTAAGGTTCATAATGTACTCTTATCGCTTTCTCTCCTTCCTATTACATTTTCGGATATTGCGCCGGAAAGAACGTCAGAACGTCTCGGATTTCGCTCATTTTAATGTCGTGATTTTTAGGCAAGATTTATGTGGAAGGAAGTATTCTAGTTCCTGACTAGTCCTGTAACGTACACGGTTTGAATCATAGGGTGTATCCGAAATGACGTCTAGGCTAGAATTAGTAAGTTCATCAGTTGCAGCGTTTACAATATTACGTTTGGTAACTGAAAAATACCACCTGGGCCAAACGAGAAGAAATTTAGAGATACTTTATAAAGAGTAAACAAACACTAGATTTTCGCTTACAAATCGAAAAAAAAACATTACAAATATTAATTGAAATTGTGAAAAATCGTGTAAACAGCGTAAAGAGGACTTTATTTTGACACAATGGAGAAGCTGAAAATCTGCACAACAAACAGGAAGGACTCGAGTAAGTTGCTGACTGGAAAAAATAATTTATTACGGACACTTTTTTCAGTATATGCACCCAATTCCCTATACGAATAAATGTGCAAGATTTTACATGTCTTCCTGCCAGTAACAACTGCGAGACTTGACTACAGTGCAAATAAATCGTCAGTCGAAAAGGATGCGTCCACTAGTGGATCTCAGTCATTTCTGCGTCAGTATTTTACTAATTTTTATTATATTTATATAAAAACTTATCTGTATAGCAACTGCGTCAATAATTTTAAAAAATATGTTATATAACCTGATGCCATTTACCGCTTCGTAAAATCATCCTATGATCATGAAAATTACAAAATGATTTATACAACATTTCTGTATGGTGCGAAAGGTGGCAATTGACTCTAAATAAAGAAAAGCGTGAAGTCATTCACATGAATGCTAAAAGGAATCCGCTAAATTTCGCTTACACGATAGAGCACACGAATTTAAAGGGTATGAATTCAATTAAATACTTATTGATTACAGTTGAGAATAATCCGATCACGCGGATAATTTAGTGTGGAAACCGAGCCAAAAATTGCGATTTATTGACACAACACTTAGGAAATGCAACAGATCTTGTAAAGAGACCGCGTATACTACGCTCATCCGTCCTGCGCTTGTCCCTGCACTGCATTTTGTGGGATTCACCTCAGATAAGATTGACAGAGGACATAGAGAAATTTCAACGAAGGGCAGCTCGTTTTGTATTATCGCGAAATCGGTAGAGAATGCCACGGATACGATACGCGAATTGGGATGGCAATCATTAAAACAAAGACGTTTTTCGCTGCGGCAGGATCTTCTCACGAAAATTCAATCACCAACTTCCTCCTCCGAATGCGAAAATACTTTGTTGGCGCTCACCTACATAGGGAAAATGATCATTGCAATAAAATAAGAGAAATCAGAGCTTGCACGCAATGATATAAGTTTTCGTTCCCCCCCCCCCCTCCCCCGCTTTTCGAGAGCGGAACAGTAGAGAAATAGCTTGAAGGTGATTCGTTAAACCCTCTGGCAGGGCCGGCAGGAGTGGGCGTGCGGTTCTAGGCGCTACAGTCTGGAACCGCGCGACCGCTACGGTCGCAGGTTCGAATCCTGCCTCGGGCATGGATGTGTGTGATGTCCTTAGGTTAGTTAGGTTTAAGTAGTTCTAAGTTCTAGGAGAGTGATGACGTCAGATGTTAAGTCACATAGTGCTCAGAGCCATTTGAACCATTTTTTTTATAATTCGAACATATTTCCTCCAGCACATCCAGAACTCATATGAGCACAATGCACTGGGTAGCTTCTACCGCTAGTACGACCATATCGCTTTTTATGCTAGTGGCAACGTGTGTGACTCATTGGTATGACAATTTTATAAATCACATTTTTTATAATAAGAAATTTATTTTATATGTAATATGTCAAAACATGTAGTTATAAATTGTATTTTTAGATCTGAGGATAATCATTTAAGACAGCTGAAACTGTTTGTCTAAAATACATAAATGTGTTTCCGTAGTAGTATGGTACTCTGCCTTACGGCAGGTCTTGTCATGGGTTAAGCCTCTTCCACTTTTGTCTGTCCATAGCCAGTCTTTTCATTTCTGAATATTTGTCTCCTTTGATATTGTCCAGCATTTGGTATCTCCTTTTTCCTCTTCCCCTTTTTCCCTCCACCATTTCTTCTATTCCTTCCTTCAATAAACAGTCCTTCCTCAAACAATGTCCAATCCAGTTCTGTTTTCTCTTTGTGATGACTTTCAGCATGTTTCTTTCTTCTCCAACTCTTCTTAATACTTCTCCATTCCTTACTCGGTCTTCCCATTTCACTTTTTCCATTCTTCTTCATACCCACATCTCTAGTGCCTCCAATCTTGTTTCATCTTCCTTCCTCAATGTCCAGGTCTCAGCACCATACAGTGCAACGCTCCAGATGTAACATTTGGCAAGTCTTTTCTTTTTCTCTCTCACTCGCTCTCCCTCGCTCCCTCTCCCAACACTCCCGTCCCCACTTGCCGTAAACACAGCCTCTCAGGAGTGTGGATCTGATTAACTGTACTCACCAATCAGTCCAACTAGAGTTCTGTAAGCGACGTCCATCATGAATGAATTACAGTTTTTTACGTTGCTTCCAGAGATCCTCTAGTTGGCGTCTGTATTCCTCATAACTGTCAGCAGCTCGAGGTCTTTTAGTTGATGTTGCTGACTCTCGATCACAGGGCACCGGTTTAAATTCCTTGGCGGGGCGGGGATTTTCACCCCTCGGAACTGGGTGTGAATGTTTTCCTCATCATCATTTCATGAATGTCATCGATACGCAAATTGTCGAAGTGGCGTCGAGTAAAAAGACCTACACCAGGCGGCTGAATTCTCAAACGGGGACTCCCGGCCAAAAATGTCATATACTCGTTTCATTTTTTCCCCTATAATTATATGTGCTGTGGCGTTATATCTTCAATAGCTTCGGAAGATTCCTCTTTGTACAGTATTTGACGATTATCGTCGATTACAGTGAGTGATTATCTACACTCCTGGAAATTGAAATAAGAACACCGTGAATTCATTGTCCCAGGAAGGGGAAACTTTATTGACACATTCCTGGGGTCAGATACATCACATGATCACACTGACAGAACCACAGGCACATAGACACAGGCAACAGAGCATGCACAATGTCGGCACTAGTACAGTGTATATCCACCTTTCGCAGCAATGCAGGCTGCTATTCTCCCATGGAGACGATCGTAGAGATGCTGGATGTAGTCCTGTGGAACGGCTTGCCATGCCATTTCCACCTGGCGCCTCAGTTGGACCAGCGTTCGTGCTGGACGTGCAGACCGCGTGAGACGACGCTTCATCCAGTCCCAAACATGCTCTATGGGGGACAGATCCGGAGATCTTGCTGGCCAGGGTAGTTGACTTACACCTTCTAGAGCACGTTGGGTGGCACGGGATACATGCGGACGTGCATTGTCCTGTTGGAACAGCAAGTTCCCTTGCCGGTCTAGGAATGGTAGAAAGATGGGTTCGATGACGGTTTGGATGTACCGTGCACTATTCAGTGTCCCCTCGACGATCACCAGTGGTGTACGGCCAGTGTAGGAGATCGCTCCCCACACCATGATGCCGGGTGTTGGCCCTGTGTGCCTCGGTCGTATGCAGTCCTGATTGTGCGCTCACCTGCACGGCGCCAAACACGCATACGACCATCATTGGCACCAAGGCAGAAGCGACTCTCATCGCTGAAGACGACACGTCTCCATTCGTCCCTCCATTCACGCCTGTCGCGACACCACTGGAGGCGGGCTGCACGATGTTGGGGCGTGAGCGGAAGACGGCCTAACGGTGTGCGGGACCGTAGCCCAGCTTCATGGAGACGGTTGCGAATGGTCCTCGCCGATACCCCAGGAGCAACAGTGTCCCTAATTTGCTGGGAAGTGGCGGTGCGGTCCCCTACGGCACTGCGTAGGATCTTACGGTCTTGGCGTGCATCCGTGCGTCGCTGCGGTCCGGTCCCAGGTCGACGGGCACGTGCACCTTCCGCCGACCACTGGCGACAACATCGATGTACTGTGGAGACCTCACGCCCCACGTGTTGAGCAATTCGGCGGTACGTCCACCCGGCCTCCCGCATGCCCACTATACGCCCTCGCTCAAAGTCCGTCAACTGCACATACGGTTCACGTCCACGCTGTCGCGGCATGCTACCAGTGTTAAACACTGCGATGGAGCTCCGTATGCCACGGCAAACTGGCTGACACTGACGGCGGCGGTGCACAAATGCTGCGCAGCTAGCGCCATTCGACGGCCAACACCGCGGTTCCTGGTGTGTCCGCTGTGCCGTGCGTGTGATCATTGCTTGTACAGCCCTCTCGCAGTGTCCGGAGCAAGTATGGTGGGTCTGACACACCGGTGTCAATGTGTTCTTTTTTCCATTTCCAGGAGTGTAGTTCAAATCAGACGAATTTGGCGTCGCAGATACCAACATGAGTTCACTATCATGCTCCACAAGCCACTGTAGCATTATTATCACCTTGTGACACGGATAATTATCCTTCTGGACAATGCCATCAATGTCGGGTAAGAGATTAAGCATGGAGGGATGGAAGTGATTCGAAGTAATGTTCACGTTGTCCGCAGCCGTCGTGGTGCCTTTGATTACTACTATAAATCCCATGGGATCCTAGGGGGAGAACACTAACCCCGCCGGCCTGCATCCGTGGTGAAATGCATAAACGCTCCATCTGACCTGGTGGCAAAGAAATGGTTCAAATGGCTCTGAGCACTATGGGGCTCAACATCTGAGGTCACCCCTAGAACTTTGAACTACTTAAACCTAACTAACCTAAGGACATCACACACATCGATGCCCGAGGCAGGATTCGAACCTGCGACCGTAGCAGTCACGCGGTTCCGGACTGAAGTGCCTAGAACCGCACGGTCACCGCGGCCGGCTACCTGGTGGCACGTCTCCCTTGATTCATGGCTCAATCTCAATGATCCCATGCCCACTGCAATCATAAATGACTGTATTGTAAAGTCAGCATTTGGACAAGCAGGGGTCGTCTGCTGGGTAATCCCACGTTCATCGCTGTGCGCCGAACAGTGTGCTCCGAAACACTTGTACGTGCACCAGCATTGTATTCCGTCTTCAGATCTGTCACAGATCACCACCTATCCTGCATTACCGAGCGAGCAAGTCTCCGACGTCCACATTCTGTGATAAGGCGTGGACGTCTAACACCTTGTCGCCTACTCGTGGTTGCACCGTTCCTCGACCAGCTTCTGTAGATGCTCACGTGAGTACCCGCAAATAGTAGACCAAATTCGCCGTTTACGAGATGCTTGTTCCCAAGTGTCGTACCGTAACAACAATCTGCTATTTATCAAAGTAGATTATGTCACCCCCCCCCCCCCTCTCTCCCCCATGAACCTTGGACCTTGCCGTTGGTGGGGAGGCTTCTACATCTACATTCTACATTTATACTCCGCAAGCCACCCAAGGGTGTGTGGCGGAGGGCACTTTACGTGCCACTGTCATTACCTCCCTTTCCTGTTCCAGTCGCGTATGCTTCGCGGGAAGAACGACTGTCTGAAAGCCTCTGTGCGCGCTCTAATCTCTCTGATTTTACATTCGTGATCTCCTCGGGAGGTATAAGTAGGGGGAAGCAATATATTCGATACCTCATCCAGAAACGCACCCTCTCGAAACCTGGCGAGCAAGCTACACCGCGATGCAGAGCGCCTCTCTTGCAGAGTCTGCCACTGGAGTTTGTTAAACATCTCCGTAACGCTATCACGGTTACCAAATAACCCTGTGACGAAACGCGCCGCTCTTCTTTGGATCTTCTCTATCTCTTCCGTCAACCCGATCTGGTACGGATCCCACACTGATGAGCAATACTCAAGTATAGGTCGAACGAGTGTTTTGTAAGCCACCTCCTTTGTTGATGGACTACATTTTCTAAGGACTCTCCCAATGAATCTCAACCTGGTACCCGCCTTACCAACAATTAATTTTATATGATCATTCCACTTCAAATCGTTCCGCACGCATACTCCCAGATATTTTACAGAAGTAACTGCTACCAGTGTTTGTTCCGCTATCATATAATCATACAATAAAGGATCCTTCTTTCTATGTATTCGGAATACATTACATTTGTCTATGTTAAGGGTCAGTTGCCACTCCCTGCACCAAGTGCCTATCCGCTGCAGATCTTCCTGCATTTCGCTACAATTTTCTAATGCTGCAACTTCTCTGTATACTACAGCATCATCCGCGAAAAGCCGCACTATCTACTAGGTCATTTATATATACTGTGAAAAGCAATGGTCCCATAACACTCCCCTGTGGCACGCCAGAGGTTACTTTAACGTCTGTAGACGTCTCTCCGTTGAGAACAACATGCTGTGTTCTGTTTTCCTCAGCGATACAGATAGCCGTACCGTAGGTGCAACCACAACGGAGGGGTATCTGTTGAGAGGCCAGACAAACGTGTGGTTCCTGAAGAGGGGCAGCAGCCTTTTCAGTAGTTGCAGGGGCAACAGTCTGGATGATTGACTGATCTGGCCTTGTAACACTAACCAAAACGGCCTTGCTGTGCTGGTACTGCGAACGGCTGAAAGCAAGAGGAAACTACGACCGTAATTTTTCCCGAGGGCATGCAGCTTTACTGTATGGTTAAATGATGATGGCGTCCTCTTGGGTAAAACATTCCGGAGGTAAAATAGTCCCCCATTCGGACCTCCGGGCGGGAACAACTCAAGAGGATGTCGTTATCAGGAGAAAGAAAACTGGCGTTCTACGGATCGGAGCGTGGAATGTCAGATCCCTTAATCGGGCAGGTAGGTTAGAAAATTTAAAAAGGGAAATGGATAGGTTAAAGTTAGATATAATGGGAATTAGTGAAGTTCGGTGGCAGGAGGAACAAGACTTCTGGTCAGGTGAATACAGGGTTATAAACACAAAATCAAATAGGGGTAATGCAGGAGTAGGTTTAATAATGAATAGGAAAATAGTAATGCGGGTAAGCTACTACAAACAGCATAGTGAATGCATTATTGTGGCCAAGATAGATACGAAGCCCGCGCCTACCACAGTAGTACAAGTTTATATGCCTACTAGCTCTGCAGATGACGAAGAAATTGAAGAAATGTATGATGAAATAAAAGAAATTATTCAGATAGTGAAGGGAGACGAAAATTTAATAGTCATGGGTGACTGGAACTGGTCAGTAGGAAAAGGGAGAGAAGGAAACGTAGTAGCTGAATATGGATTGGGGGTTAGAAACGAAAGAGGAAGCCGCCTTGTAGAATTTTGCACAGAGCACAACTTAATCATAGCTAACACTTGGTCCAAGAATCATAAAAGAAGATTGTATACATGGAAGAAGCCTGGAGATACTGACAGGTTTCAGATAGATTCTATAATGGTAAGACAGAGATTTAGGAACCAGGTTATAAATTGTAAGACATTTCCAGGGGCAGATGTGGACTCTGACCACAATCTATTGGTTATCAACTGTAGATTAAAACTGAAGAAACTGCAAAAAGGTGGGAATTTAAGGAGATGGGACCTGGATAAACTAACTAAACCAGAGGTTGTACAGACTTTCAGGGAGAGCAGAAGCGAACAATTGACAAGAATGGGGGAAAGAAATACAGTAGAAGAAGAATGGGTAGCTATGAAGGATGAAGTAGTGAAGGCAGCAGAGGATCAAGTAGGTAGGAAGACGAGGGCTAGTAGAAATCCTTGGGTAACAGAAGAAATAATGAATTTAATTGATGAAACGAGGAAATATAAAAAGGCAGTAAATGAAGCAGGCAAAAAGGAATACAAACGTCTCAAAAATGAGATCGAAGCGTTTCTGAAGAAGAGAAATTTGTTAACATCGAGTATAGATTTAAGTGTCAGGAAGTCGTTTCTGAAAGTATTTGTATGGAGTGTAGCCATGTATGGAAGTGAAACATGGACGATAAATAGTCTGGACAAGAAGAGAATAGAAGCTTTCGAAATGTGGTGCTACAGAAGAATGCTGAAGATTAGATGGGTAGATCACATAACTAATGAGGAAGTATTGAATAGGACTGGGGAGAAGAGAAGTTTGTGGCACAACTTGACTAGAAGAAGGGATCGGTTGGTAGGACATGTTCTGAGGCATCAAGGGATCACCAGTTTAGTACTGGAGGGCAGCGTGGAGGGTAAAAATCGTAGAGGGAGACCAAGAGATGAATACACTAAGCAGATTCAGAAGGATGTAGGTTGCAGTAGGTAGTGGGAGATGAAGAAGCTTGCACAGGATAGAGTAGCATGGAGAGCTGCATCAAACCAGTCTCAGGACTGAAGACCACAACAACAACAACAACAACAACAACAACACTGTATGTGCCAGGGCAACTTCAAAACCTCATACTGATAAATGGGCTCATATTACCAAGTTCTCTGTAAATTTGACTCCATTTTATAATCACTGAAACAACACTACACGCACCCTCAACCCGTGAAGTTTTATTTCGGTTCCACAATTCCTTCTGGTTGTTCCACTTTTTTGCTAGGCAATGTTATGAACAGCTGCTACGTTTATCCGTCGAACATCTCCTTCCCATCCGTTCATGTATAACATATGAGTCCTCTTTACGATATAACTTTCCTTGTAATGTAATGTAATTTTTCAGCCGTCGGAAAAAGCGAATGCTGATACAAGGACATGTAAATGCTTTATATGCACTAGCGTATTCACTAAAATATTTTTTATAATGGTCACCAGCTTTGCTTCGACCCGGAGATAAAGTTGAAAAATTACAAGTCTAATATTACTGATTATAGCCCTGTACACTATTGGCCATTAAAATTGGTACACCACGAAGATGACGTGCTACTGACGCGAAATTTAACCGACAGGAAGAAGATGCAGTGATATGCAAATGATTAGCTTTTCAGAGCATTCAAACAAGGATGGCGCCGGTGGCGGTACCTACAACGTGCTGACATGAGGAACGTTTCCAACCGATTTCTCATACACAAACAGCAGCTCAACGGCGTTGCCTGGTGAAACGTTGGTGTGATGCCTCGTGTAAGGAGGAGAAATGCGTACCATCGCGTTTCCGACTTTGATAAAGGTCGCATTGTAGCCTATCACAATTGTGGTTTATCATATCGCGACATGCTGCTCGTGTTGGTCGAGCTCCAATGACTGTTAGCAGAATATGGAATCGGTGTGTTCAGGAGGGTAATACGGAACGCCGTGCTGGATCCCAACGGCCTCGTATCACTAGCAGTCGAGATGACAGGCATCCTATCCGCATGGCTGTAACGGATCGTGCAGCCACGTCTCGATCCCTGAGTCAACAGATGGGGACGTTTGCACGACAACAACCATATGCACGAACAGTTCGACGACGTTTGCAGGAGCATGGACTATCAGCTCGGAGACCATGGCTACGGATATCCTTGACGCTGCATCACAGGCAGGAGCGCCTGCGATGGTGTACTCAACGACGAACCTGGGTGCACGAATGGCAAAACGTCATTTTTTCGGATGAATCCAGGTTGTGTTTACAGCATCATGATGGTCGCATCCGTGTTTGGCGACATCACGGTGAACGTACATTGGAAGCGTTTATTCGTCATCGCCATACTGGCGTATCACCCGGCATGATGGTATGGGGTGCCATTGGTTACACGTCTCGGTCATCTCTTGTTCGCATTGACGCCACTTTGAACAGTGGACGTTACATTTCAGATGTGTTACGACCCGTGGCTCTACCCTTCATTCGATCCCTGCGAAACCCTACATTTCAGCTGGATAATGCACGACCGCATGTTGCAGGTCCTGTACGGGCCTTTTTGGACACAGAAAATGTTCGACTGCTGCCCTGGCCAGCACATTCTCCAGATCTCTCAACAACTGTAAACGCCTGGTCAACGGTGGCCGAGCAACTGGATCGTCACAATACACCTGTCACTAGTCTTGATGAACTGTGGTATCGTGTTGAAGCTGCATGGACAACTGTACCTGTACACGCCATCCAAGCTCTGTTGGAGTCAATGCCTAGGCGTATCAAGGCCGTTATTACGGCCAGAGGTGGTTGTTCTGGGTACTGATTTTTTTCGGGATCCATGCACCCAAATTGCGTGAAAATATAATCACATGTCAGTTCTCGTATAATATATTTTCCAATGAATACCCATTTATCATCTGCATTTCCTATTGGTGTAGCAATTTTAATGGCCAGTAGTGTAACAATCAAACTGCACTTAAATAATTCGAAGATCCGACCAGTGGACTCTAATATACAGTGTCAACAGCATGCCTCCGCCTGTCTTCCATGGCTCCTTGCAGCATCCTCGGCAAACGCAGAAAAGTCAAAGTCTAATGGTTCACCGACATGAGAGTCAGGTAGCCGTAACAACATCAATTTTCTGAGGTTAATACATTTTATTGTCACAGACTGAAACTTGCGAAATTCGATTCTCCCACTATCAGCTCCTCCTGCTATCAGTCCCCTCATGTGGGGAAGGCTAGAGTCGAATAATAACAACCGCTTTGGACAAATTATCCTACACTTGTCTTTGAAAGTCCCACCTGTTCAGTAACTATCACTATAGTAAAGCTGCCACCATAAAATAACACGCGCCTTGCTACACGACTGCATTTGTATTTACGAAGTAGAGAACTGCCGATAATACTAAATTTCCTGGATTCGTTGGACCTGGCTTCACCTTCCACTTGAGTCCACGACAGACGCTTCAGAATTCCCGAGTTCAGAGAAGCTCTAGAAATATTTTGAACACTTCTAAATTTTAACTATGAGCTGAAGAATCTTCAGAACCTAAATACACACTTCGCAAGCCACCATACGTGACTTGGCGGAGGGTATCTTGTGCCACAGCTAGTCATTACTTTTGTTTGTTCGCTCGCCAATGGAAGGAGGGAAAAACGACTATCTATATACTTCCATACGAGCTCTGATTTACCTTGCCTTTGCGGTCCTTACGCGAGATACGCACTGGTGGTGGTAGCATCGTACTGCAGTCTGCTGCAATTTTTTTTTTTTTTTTTTTTTTTGGTCGTCAGTCTACTGACTGGTTTGATGCGGCCCGCCACGAATTCCTTTCCTGTGCTAACCTCTTCATCTCAGAGTAGCACTTGCAACCTACGTCCTCAATTATTTGCTTGACGTATTCCAATCTCTGTCTTCCTCTACAGTTTTTGCCCTCTACAGCTCCCTGTAGTACCATGGAAGTCATTCCCTCATGTCTTAGCAGATGTCCTATCATCTTGTCCCTTCTCCTTATCAGTGTTTTCCACATATTCCTTTCCTCTCCGATTCTGCGTAGAACCTCCTCATTCCTTACCTTATCAGTCCACCTAATTTTCAACATTCGTCTATAGCACCGCATCTCAAATGCTTCGATTCTCCTCTGTTCTGGTTTTCCCACAGTCCATGTTTCACTACCATACAATGCTGTACTCCAGACGTACATCCTCAGAAATTTCTTCCTCAAATTAAGGCCGGTATTTGATATTAGTAGACTTCTCTTGGCCAGAAATGCCTTTTTTGCCATAGCGAGTCTGCTTTTGATATCCTTTTTGCCCCGTCCGTCATTGGTTATTTTACTGCCTAGGTAGCAGAATTCCTTAACTTCATTGACTTCGTGAGCATCAATCCTGATGTTAAGTTTCTCGCTGTTCTCATTTCTACCACTTCTCATTACCTTCGTCTTTCTCCGATTTACTCTCAAACCATACTGTGTACTCATTAGTCTGTTCATTCCGTTCAGCAGATCATTTAATTCTTCTTCACTTTCACTCAGGATAGCAATGTCATCAGCGAATCGTATCATTGATATCCTTTCACCTTGTATTTTAATTCCACTCCTGTCCTTTCTTTTATTTCCATCATTGCTTCCTCGATGTACAGATTGAAGAGTAGGGGCGAAAGGCTACAGCCTTGCCTTACACCCTTCTTAATGCGAGCCCTTTGTTCTTGATCGTCCACTCTTATTATTCCCTCTTGGTTGTTGTACATATTGTCAGTTGCTAAACTTTCTCAATAGTGTTTCGCCTAAAGACTCGTCTTCTTCCCTCCGATGACTCCTATTTGAGTTCACGGAATATTTCCGTACTACTAGCGAGTTTATCGAACCTACCGGTAACAAATCTAGCAATACGCATGTGAACCCCTACGTCTTCCTTTAATCCGAACTGTTAGAACGCCGCCAGTCCCTCACGACAAAAGGCTTCTAATTAATATGCATCTGCACGTAGAAAGACTTTCTCTAAAGCCGGACAACTACGGCTTAACTGAACTGTTAGCTCCTGTCTGAAAGGATTGTCCCGTTTAAAGACTGACGGGCAGCAGAGGGCCACCGTTGAGCCCAAGTGCCTAGGCTCACTTGATCAAAGGCTTACAAGTATTTCCGTTACAAACAAGCGGGCTTGATGGTGTGCTGTAGCCTTCCCGACAACTCAGCAATGCAGACAAACACTTGAAGTAGTTACTAACTGTGTGCAACAGAGAATCTGCCATGGAAGCCGCTAGAGAACGCGCAGCACGTAGTGTTAAGTATTGTATCGCAACATGATACAGCCTGAAAGTGCTAAACGCCAACTGCCGCACAGGGACGGATGGAAATTTTGTTAGTGCGAAGAAAGGAAGGAGAGGTTTCGCAGTGTTGATCATTCATCATACCAAATTGCAAATTGCGCTCACTAGTGAGAAAGACGATACGACGGAAAATTCAGCGCACTGTAGGACGGAGTGGGTGAAAATGAATACAACTGTTGAGCAGCACCAGGAGTTAGTTCAGACAGGTAGGAAGTGAGAGATCAGACAGGTAGTGTGATTCAGTGATCAGTGAGAGAAGGACCCAAAGGCGCCTGAGAAGAAGTGATTTGCGTGCTGCTTCATACATTGCCTTCTGGAGGCATGTCAGCCTATTGTTTGCTCATTTTTCAGGCTCAGAGTTGGATCCCTGCATTAATTTCAGTGTCTCTCGTCGCTTTGTGTGATACTCAGTTTTCATTCTATGGCATATGGAAATTCTTACTGTCCAATGCATTAAGCTTTAAGCATTCGAAAGAAGAAAGGAAGATTAAAGCTTAACGTTCCGTCGACAGCGTGCTCTTTAGTGACGGAGCACAAGCTCCGACTGCGAAAGAATGAGGAAGGAAATCGGCCGCACCATTGTCAAAGGAACCATCCCGCCATTTGCCTGAAACGATTTAGGGAAACCATAGAAAACCTAAATCTGGATGACTGAATGGAGATCTGAACCGTCTTCCTCCAGATTGCAAGTCCAGTGTGCTAACCACTGTCCCACTTCGCATGGTAGAGTATCCGACTGTGTATCCCTTGTACGACCTTTGTCTCCAAATACAATAATTACACCGCCTCTAAGAGCTAATCACTGTAGACAAAAGGCGCTGAGTGCGTGGACAAAAATATTAGGTCGGCTGCAACACGGCCTCTACATAGAGGAATTATAGATATGAGTGGTGTCTGGTCTGTCGGATATGTCCGACAAAACAGACAATACTCATATCTATAATTCTATGGGCGCGCCGGTCTCTGGTGAAAAAGTTTCAGTGCGAATGCACAACCAACGTCCGAAGTCCTACGGGCATCAGATATTTGCGAGTAGGGGGTTAGTGGGCTGGGTCGTTGCGGTGTAGAGAGCGGGAAGTTGGCGATTCCGGGCTGACGGAAAGCGTGTCGGGATGGCCGAGGCGGTTGAGACAAACGTTCTAGAGAAAAGGAGCATCCGGTTTCGAGTCCCGGGCCGGCACAAATTTTCAACTCAGTCATTATTTCCTTCCTATCTCTTTCCCACCCCATTTCCTTTCCATTCCCTTCATTCTAATTATTCATATAGAGGAATCAGGCCGGCTGTCAAATTGCGGAAGAAGGAAGGAATTGAGCTAGCCCAGATCGCCACCGCAGAGCCGCGGGACACCAGAGATGAGAACTGCCGAGTCACACAATGTGAGATGGGATCGACATGTCGCGCCAACATCGCATCAGCCACAGATATCAGCAAGTGTTCCTGACCCCTTCGAGTGGCGAGATGAAATGGTTTATTCCCCAGTCTCCCTCTTCTTACTCAATTGCTGAGTTGTGTTTATGTCTAGTCAAATTAACTCTAAGATTATTCCAGTACTGTTGATCTTTAAATGGCAATAATATTAAATGTACATGTTTCCAAGCGTTCACTACCTCATTACATTTTGGGCGCTCAGCGTGGGGCCATATGAATTTCAGTTGCTCAATCAATTTAATTTACATTTCTGCGACCTCGTAGGGCGACTTCATTATCAATTCACTCCCTTACAAGCAGTTTTCAAGAATGGGTCGCACAAGTGTTCTGTACTTGGTCTCCTTTATAGATGAGCTATGCTTTCTAGAGTTCTCCCAATAAATGTTTGACTTTTTTCTCACCTGTAGGTTGGTTCTGAGCACTACGGGACTTAACTTCTGTGGTCATCAGTCCCCTAGAACTTAGAACTACTTAAACCTAACTAACCTAATGACATTACACACATCCATGCCCGAGGCAGGATTCGAACCTGCGACCGTAGCGGTCGCGCGGTTCCAGACTGTAGCACCTAGAACCGCTCGGCCACTCCGGCCGCCTCTCACCTATAGATATCGTAATTAGTTCAGTCTCTATACAGCCAATAACCACTCTTGTCCCTGCAGCCGCTTAACAGAATCACTCGTAAGTCTATTCTACAACGTACTGACCAGTAAAGATTCTGTGAAATCATCTGAAACTCTCGGGACAACGACTAGCAAAGCTTTCGACATGCTCTGAAAGCTTAATCTTTCTGGAAAGCTTCAGTGTGGTGGGATTTAGTGGAAATCCTCGCGTGGCGCAAGGCTGCCAATAGTAGAAGCGTACCAACTAAATTGCAGTTCGGAGCAGCTGCCGGAATTCTCCCTGTTGCTAGTATTTGTGTTAGTGACTACAGCGGCCCATCTCAATGCAATTAACGCATTAATACTACATATTAAAACCCGGATAAAATAATTATTCCGCTGACAGCCTGTCCTTACCAGCTTGCAGAAGATCAGTTAGAAGTGGTTTCCCGCAAATCTCTCTGACAACAAGAATGTCACCATTATGGGCCGTTCTGCCACCTGCATCATCTCCTTCCGTTAGATATAGGAGAGATTAGATTGTGAGGTTTTGACAGTTCCTGGTCACATGCAATCGCTTTTAAGAAGCTGGAGAACCTTCTTCTGCCACCCTCGTTATGTCTCCCTAAAAATTGACGCATATGGCCAGTTTTCTCTCTGTTGAATAGTAAAGAAAATGATCCCATGCGCGACCGCTATGGACGCAGGTTCGAATCCTGCCTCGGGCATGGATGTATGATGTCAAAAAAAAAAAAAAAAAAAAAAAAAATGTTCAAATGTGTGTGAAATCTTATGGGACTTAACTGCTAAGGTCATCAGTCCCTAAGCTTACACACTACTTAACCTAAATTATCCTAAGGACAAACACACACACTCATGCCCGAGGGAGGACTCGAACCTCCGCCGGGACGGGCCACACAGTCTATGACTGCAGCGCCTTGGACCGCTCAGCTAATCCCGCGCGGCTGTGTGATGTCCTTAGGTTAGTTAGGTTTAAGTAGTTCTAAGTTCTAGGGGACTGATGACCTCAGAAGTTAAGTCCCATAGTGCTCAGAGCCATTTTGATCCCATATTCTCCCAGTCATTTCTCTGTCATGTCGGTTTTTCTCCCCTATCTTCATTAATTGTGTTTTACCACAATCCGCTCTTTTTCCTCTTCTACACCTTCTCTCATGTCCCTACCTTCTAGCGCTCATAGTTTAAATCTACTTTTCTGTAATTGGTCTTGATTGCTGTAATTCTCATGAAGGAATGTAGATTGTGTTTTTTATGCGCTACTGCAATGTCTAAATGTGTATTGTATCATATATGTCTTATAAGATGCTTATCGTAATAAAGGTTGTGTAAAGTACGGAGAAGTCCATGTTAAATTTAAGAGAAGGCGTTATTGCATTAATCTTGCCAGGTTCAATAAATAAAAAAAATTATATTGTCTTTGCTTGATGTTTTAATTTCAAATGGATTCCATTTGTATCAGTTTTTAGCGTTTTGGATTACTGTACATAATGTTCGAATGTTGAGTGGTACAATGTCTGTGCGTCGAGGAACAGTGAGAAGACGCTACCCCAACCCAAGCGACATCTGGTGCCTCAAATTCTGAGTCCCTGGCCCCCTGACAGCTTAGGCTTATTCACACCAAGCGATAAGGAAGTTAACAAAATCAATTGCAACCCGTATAAGGCCGTGCTCAAAAGTAATGCCTCCAAATTTTTTATGTGAAAACTCTTAAAGCTTTCTAAATAAATGTGCAGACAAACAAAAATTACGTGAAGCGAAATGTAGTGTGAGGAGGGCTATGCGATAGGCGTTCAATGAATTCGAAAGTAAAGTTCTATGTACTGACTTGGCAGAAAATCCTAAGAAATTTTGGTCTTATGTCAAAGCGGTAGGTGGATCAAAACAAAATGTCCAGACACTCTGTGACCAAAATGGTACTCAAACAGAGGATGACAGACTAAATGCCGAATTACTAAATGTCTTTTTCCAAAGCTGTTTCACAGAGGAAGACTGCACTGTAGTTCCTTCTCTAGATTGTCGCACAGATGACAAAATGGTAGATATCGAAATAGACGATAGAGGGATAGAGAAACAAATAAAATCGCTCAAAAGAGGAAAGGCCGCTGGACCTGATGGGATACCAGTTCGATTTTACACAGAGTACAAGAAGGAACTTACCCCCCTTCTTGCAGTGGTGTACCGTAGGTCTCTAGAAGAGCGTAGCGTTCCAAAAGTTTGGAAAAGGGCACAGGTCATCCTCGTTTTCAAGAAGGGACGTCGAACAGATGTGCAGAACTACTTACGTCGATCAGTTCTAGAATTTTGGAACACGTATTATGATCGAGTATAATGACTTTTCTGGAGACTAGAAATCTACTCTGTAGGAATCAGCATGGGTTTCAAAAAAGACGATCGTGTGAAACCCAGCTCGCGCTATTCGTCCACGAGACTCAGAGGGCCATAGACACGGGTTCCCAGGTAGATGCCGTGTTTCTTGACTTCTGCAAGGCGTTCGATACAGTTCCCCACAGTCGTTTAATGAACAAAGTAAGAGTATATGGACTATCAGACCAATTGTGTGATTGGATTGAAGAGTTCCTAGATAACAGAACGCAGCATGTCATTCTCAATGGAGAGAAGTCTTCCGAAGTAAGAGTGATTTCAGGTGTGCCGCAGGGGAGTGTGGTAGGACCATTTCTACTCACAATATACATAAATGTCCTTGTGGATAACATCGGAAGTTCACTGAGGCTTTTTGCGGATGATGCTGTGGTATATCGAGAGGTTGTAACTGTGGTGTCACCGCCAGACACCACACTTCTAGGTGGTAGCCTTTAAATCGGCCGCGGTCCGTTAGTATACGTCGGACCCGCGTGTCGCCACTATCAGTGATTGCAGACCGAGCGCCGCCAAATGGCAGGTCTAGTCTAGAGAGACTCCCTAGCACTCGCCCCAGTTGTACAGCCGACTTTGCTAGCGAGGGTTCACTGTCTACATACGCTCTCATTTGCAGAGACGACAGTTTAGCATAGCCTTCAGCTACGTCATTTGCTACGACCTAGCAATTCGCCATATTCAGTTACTATGTCTTCTGAACAGATAATATTGTGACTCATGTACCGTCAAGAGCGACGTTCATCATCAATGGATTAAAGTTAAGTATCAAACTACTTCCGTCCGCTTTCTGAATTCTAATTCCTTGTCATGTTCCAGACCTCACGTCAGTATAGTTCTTCCCTCCTCACGCCAGCCTGCGTGTGCTAAAACGCGTGCATTTCGGCCTCCTCTAGTAACTCGGTGTTGGCTCTTCTGCCAACACTACAGTAACAATGGAAAACTGTACTGAAATGCAGGAGGATCTGCAGCGAATTGACGCATGGTGCAGGGAATGGCAATTGAATCTCAATGTAGACAAGTTTAATGTGCTGCGAATACACAGAAAGAAAGATCCCTCATCATTTAGCTACAATACAGCAGGTCAGCAACTGGAAGCAGTTAATTCCATAAATTATCTGGGAATACGCATTAGGAGTGATTTAAAATGGAACGATCATATAAAGTTGATCGTCGGTAAAGCAGATGCCAGACTGAGATTCATTGGAAGAATCCTAAGGAAATGCAATCCGAAAATAAAGGAAGTAGGTTACACTACACTTGTTCGCCCACTACTTGAATGCCGCTCACCAGTGTGGGATCCGTACCAAATAGGGTTGATAGAAGAGATAGAGAAGATCCAACGGGGAGCAGCACGCTTCGTTACAGGATCATTTAGTAATCGCGAAAACGTTACGGAGATGATAGATAAACTCCAGTGGAAGACTCTGCAGGAGAGATGCCCAGTAGCTCGGTACGGGCTTTTGTTGAAGTTTCGAGAACATACCTTCATCGAGGAGTCAAGCAGTATATTGCTTGGAGGGATGGAAGTGATTCGAAGTAATGTTCACGTTGTCCGCAGCCGTCGTGGTGCCTTTGATTACTACTATAAATCCCATGGGATCCTAGGGGGAGAACACTAACCCCGCCGGCCTGCGTCCGTGCTGAAATGCATAAACGCTCCATCTGACCTGGTGGCAAAGAAATGGTTCAAATGGCTCTGAGCACTATGGGACTTAACATCTCAGGTCATCAGTCCCCTAGAACTTAGAACTACTTAAACCTAACTAACCTAAGGACATCACACACATCCATGCCCGAGGCAGGATTCGAACCTGCGGCCGTAGCGGTCGCGCGGTTCCAGACTGAAGCGCCTAGAACCGCTCGGCCACCAGCAACCGGCGGAGGATATCAAACAAATAACGCCTTCAGAGTCCCATAAGACTGTCGCCCTGACTTTACTGGCTGAGGGTGTAGCTTTGAACTTTTTTCTTCGTATGAGAGGTGGTGTGACGTTACTCCATGGACATGTTTCATCGGCTGTGACGATGTTCAACAAAAAATTGTCACGATCAGACTCCTAACACGCAAGCAGTTCCGCACAGATGGACCTTCGTTGCTCTTTATGGTCTTCCTTTAGGCGGCGGGGAATCCAGCGGACACACACGTTTGAGTACCCCAACTGTTGGACGAATGTGTCGGCATTACCAACAGAGACGTCCAGTTGAGCAGCGAGGTGTGCGACAGAGAACCTCGAATGAGAGTGTTGTAACGTTCCAACATCGCAGGACTCAGACTCACATCAGTGTGCGTCCGATGACACGTGGGAGATCAGACAGGTTTGCGTGACCTTGTTACGACGATGACAGGCGCCTCACCTAATGACACACAGTGCTTTTGTTCCTTGCCAGGTCTCCGTCGACACTCTGCAAGTGTCTATGAACGTCTGTGATGCTCTGGGTTTTCGCCGAAAGGAACTCAATGAGAGTTCTCTGCTTGGAACGCACCTCCGTTACGGAAGCCATTTTGAAGGCTACGTATAGCGCCGTCATCTATGGTAACTTCATGAGACTATGGGGGCTAAAGAGGGAATAATTCACGATGTCCCACAGCAAATTCCACCTCTTTCAACCGAAATTGGCGAGAAAAAATGAGTTGTATTGTTTACTGACCGACCCTCGTACTTACAGCTGACAACGTGAAAATCCACTTCGCAGGCGTAAACATGTTATTCCTCTGCAGTGAGAAACCTATTATCCATTCATCAATAAGAGGACCTAGATATGCTATTTGTAGTTTACAGGTACCAACCTGCTAGCTAATTACAGAAGACCTACATTTTTCCACGGTAATTTACTTGCTAGAAATGTGAAGACATATGAGTACTTTCTGGTGTCAGGATTTCAGAGTTTCAAGTTACTCCACGTACGCGCGCGCGCGCACACACACACACACACACACACACACACACACACACACACTGGAATACAGTTCATCCGGTATTAGTAATGAAATGCGTCAAAACTTCCAATATGATAATGAAGGAATAAAGAATACTGTAATTCAAAACAATTGTAACTCAATCAGCAAATAAAGAAACCTGAAGATGATAGACGTACGTTAATAGCCTTCCTTATATACCGTGACCTACCTAAAACCGAGTAAAGATGTGTGGTCAATGTGAACCAGTCTTTCGAGTAGTAGTTGTAGCTATCATAGTAAGTTTAATCCATAGACTCAAATAAGGTCTACTTTAACACCAAAGATTCAGACAGTAGATCCTGTAACTTTCTGTACCACATCGAACACACCCTTTTTTTGATGAAGTTATTCATACTACATATTGCAGATAAATAATAATTTCAGTTAGTAATGAGCTGTTAAAGGGTGAAAATCCCCTTCATGAAGTGGCAGGCTACATCATCACCACCATCATGTAAGTATAGGCAAAATTCTTGTGTATATGTGTGTCGTATCTGGTTTAAATCGTTTTATTTTAGTTTCCAGATAGTGTTGTGCAGCACCCATAGGTGAAGATGTCTTAACAAGACGATATATCCATTTTCAATATGTCTTGCATCTTAAGTTGAAGTCAAAATAAACGTGTGAGCTCTGCGGTGATGTCTGATTATGTATTCAAGCCAGCTATCATTTTAGAAAACCCTCGTTATTGTGGCGCTAACGTGATACTACCCCATACAGAGTGATGTCGGCTGTACGATAGCTCAGTTACGATTGGAGGCATGTTTGCCCGAAATACTCAGACACCCACATTGGTATCAAGTTATCAGAAGATCAATGCAGGCGATTCCCCATGAACTTTTTAATGAAACAGAATCCAGTCACAAGCAGGAAGGAACTTTTAAGAATTTAGTGTATAGTAGTTATGCCATACAGTTCGAACCACGAACTCAACCAGGGATTGGTAGCCGTACATTTATATCTTCTAAACACTATGGAGTAATTTATTACAACCGTCATGACGAACTCCGAAACCTACAGAAGAAGATATTTTGATATGTGTTGTCGCCAAAACGCAGAAGTATATATGAGTTTACAGTGTTGATGTAGGAATAGAACTTCGTTTTTATTTGAATATGTGTATACTCCTGCAAGTACGTGTATGTCATCTGTCTTCTTTTTTCTGACGCTTGGAACCAGTAACACGGACAGGTTATGTGGGCGCAGACTTCACGCGGGACAGCTGTTCAGTGACACGCAAGGGACGGCCACGTTCGGCCCGGCCCCACCCAGTAACCCAAGCGCCACCAGAGGTCACTGACCTATCGAACCTTTTCTCCATCATGGGTCACGTGGCTGAAAGTAGTACATGAAGTATCCTGGCACTCAGGCAGTATTAACGAGGGCCGTTCAATAAGTAATGCAACACATTTTTTTTCTCGGCCAATTTTGGTTGAAAAAACCGGAAATATCTTGTGGAATATTTTCAAACATTCCCGCTTCGTCTCGTATAGTTTCATTGACTTCCGACAGGTGGCAGCGCTGTACGGAGCTGTTAAAATGGCGTCTGTAACGGATGTGAGTTGCAAACAACGGGCAGTGATCGAGTTTCTTTTGGCGGAAAACCAGGGCATCTCAGATATTCATAGGCGCTTGCAGAATGTCTACGGTGATCTGGCAGTGGACAAAAGCACGGTAAGTCGTTGGGCAAAGCGTGTGTCATCATCGCCGCAAGGTCAAGCAAGACTGTCTGATCTCCCGCGTGCGGGCCGGCCGTGCACATCTGTGACTCCTGCAATGGCGGAGCGTGCGAACACACTCGTGCTACTCTTCAGAAATTGAAGAAACGACTTCAGCGTGTTCGTAGGCACAAAAATCTGAACGAACTTCTCCTTCTTCATGACAACGCAAGACCTCACACAAGTCTTCGCACCCGAGAGGAGCTCACAAAACTTCAGTGGACTGTTCTTCCTCATGCACCCTACAGCCCCGAACTCGCACCGTCGGATTTCCATATGTTTGGCCCAATGAAGGACGCAATCCGTGGGAGGCACTACGCGGATGATAAAGAAGTTATTGATGCAGTACGACGTTGGCTCCGACATCGACCAGTGGAATGGTACCGTGCAGGCATACAGGCCCTCATTTCAAGGTGGCGTAAGGCCGTAGCATTGAATGGAGATTACGTTGAAAAATAGTGTTGTGTAGCTAAAAGATTGGGGAATAACCTGGTGTATTTCAATGCTGAATAAAACAACCCCTGTTTCAGAAAAAAATGTGTTGCATTACTTATTGAACTGCCCTCGTAGATCGACACTCGGGGCACACTCAGGCAGTTCACTCCAAGTGAGTTACCTGGGTTTGGCGCCGATTGCGAAAGCATCCCGACTATTAGGATCTGACCCCGGAGCCACCACTACGACAGTGACGCCGTCCACGCCGATCCTCGCCTCCAGGAGCTGCCATTGTGGACTTACACCATTCATGGACTCTACGCCGAAGAGACGTGGCCTCCGCTGCCATGACTAGTAAATGGACTTTGTAAAATTTGTCTTTGTTTTTCAACGACAATACACCGGACTTAAACTTTTGTGCATTCCTTCTGAACTTTAACGTTCGCATGTCCCTTTTGGACTTCGATTGTGGCATGCTTAGTGTATGGACAATGAATGTTGGAACTTTCAACTTTGCGTGACAATTGCAGTTCTTCAGCCTTCAGATTTTATTATTGTTCTTTCAATATTCAAGAGACCGATGACCACGCTGTCTGGTCTCCTTCCCCAAACCAACCAACCAATATTCAAGAAGTGACTTGGTTTCAGTAACTACGCTCCGAACTATTTCCCATCGGAGAAAACTGTTTGTGTGTGTTACAATAAACTTCATGTTCATTGGCACATGGGTATTTCCCTTTGCTGCCTTTGGCGGACACATCAGGTGTATTTTACCTAACTCACATGTACGTGCATTAGGATTCCAAAGCGACTGATACGAGATAATACAAACTTATTACTGCATTCAAACGAGACAATACAAATTTATAACATGTTTACCAGCCACATACAGCAAGAGACATGATAGTTGAAGAATTATACAGAGATTGATGGAATCATCCACAGTACAGCTTTTTGGTTATCGATGAACCGAAACAACTGAATGATTGAAACTTCCTGGCAGATTAAAACTGTGTACCCGACCGAGACTCGAACTCGGGACCTTTGCCTTTCGCGGGTAAGTGCTCTACCATCTGAGCTACCGAAGCACGACTCACGGCCGGTACTCACAGCTTTACTTCTGCCAGTATCTCGTTTCCCACCTTCCAAACTTTACAGAAGCTCTCCTGCGAACCTTGCAGAACTAGCACTCCTGAAAGTAAGTAAGGCAGAAGTAAAGCTGTGAGTACCGGGCGTGAGTCGTGCTTCGGTAGCTCAGATGGTAGAGCACTTGCCCGCGAAAGGCAAAGGTCCCGAGATCGAGTCTCGGTTGGGCACACAGTTTTAATCTGCCAGGAAATTTCATATCAGCGCACACTCCGCTGCAGAGTGAAAATCTCATTCTGAATTGAATGATTGTCTGTACTAACAGAACTTTCAGGAGGTTTTTGAAAGTCCCAAATTAAGAACTAAAGCCCCCCTGAAAGTTCTGTTGGTATAGACAATCATTCAGTTGTTTCGGCTTATGGATAACCGAAAAGCTGTACTGTGAATGATTCCAGCAACTCTGCATAAAGTTATAAATCCCTCAACTACCATGTCTCTTTCTCTATGTGGTTGGCGAATATGTTTTAAATTCGTATTATCTTATGGATAATCAGTCATAATACACACTATACTTCACGCTATGGATAAACTTGCACGCCCATCCATCCAAAATCAGTCTGAGAGGGGAAGGGAGTACATTCGTCTGTATGACGATGCCAAAACTCAGGCACGCGATGATAGTATCAAACGTCATGCTACTAGACTTGATGTACTCAGCAAAAGTACCAGGGAAGCGAACACTCATTCTCAGGAAAGCGGTGATGTAATTGTAAAGAAGGCAAACGAGAGTTGTACACTGCTTAGCGTATATGTCATAGAAACATAATGCTGTTGAACTGCACAAGGCTGTCTGCGAGAAACTATGATTGCTGAAGTTAGGTTATGGAAAGAGATCAGTCATTCAGCGCAACGTTTAGATCTGTTACAGTATCTATTGAACGACTCTCGAAAACGAGTGAATCTGAATATGATATTGCCGATTTCATTAAACATCACATCAATAGTTCAAATGGCTCTGAGCACTATGGGACTTAACATCTACGGTCATCAGTCCCCTAGAACTTATAACTACTTAAACCTAACTAACCTAAGGACATCACACAACACCCAGTCATCACGAGGCAGAGAAAATCCCTGACTCACATCAATAGTCATATAGATCAAATATAAGGAGAAAACATGGAGAAACCGTATATGCTTAGTTCCGCTTGGGACGTGACAGCGATCGGACGTGTTGGTTCTTCCTCGTAGTCGTAGCGCCGCAAGCCGTGTTTATAATAATTCTTGGATTGTGACCTGTGATATTCTCAGTGCTTCTTCACTACCGTCGTACACAAGCTTCTTAATTTACTCACAGCGGTCCCGACCGCGCATATAGTGCAGTTATGGCTCCCAGTGTACCACGTAAGAATACCCTGTGTTTTGCATTTGAGAAATCTTCCAGGAATGTGCAACCGAGTTCTCTAGAAATCCATGACTGGATAGTAGATATTATTGGCATCACATCCGATCAGGTCCACACAGCATATTATGACATGGCGGAATACTGTTTCTTTGTGAAGTTTTTAGACCAGATACAACTGGAGAAAATTTTGGTGAATACTGGTGGGAAAGCAGAGTTCCGACATCGTGATCAGTCGGTGAGTACAGTTTCAATAACTAACGCTGACTTTGAGTATAAACAAGTGCGAGTGTTCAATTTGCCACCTGAGGTTGAGAATTGTTTTCTTAGAGATGTCCTCGCAAAATACGGTGACATCCGACAGATTAGAAACGAAAAATGGTCGAGCCGTCACAAACTCCAATGTTATAGTGGGGTTCGCTCAGTTGACATGGCCGTTAAAGTCAATATCCCATCGTATATAATGGTTTGTGGTTATAAGGCTCATGTCATTTACGAGGGGCAAGTAGGTACTTGTTTCATCTGTAACACGAGTGGCCATTTACGAGAGGATTGTCCACGGCGAGTTGTCGTACTTCGAAACAATCTGCAACAACGATAGAGATTAACATTGGCTGATGTCCTAACTCAAAATCAGACGCCTTCTGTGACTGACTCCCAACCGAGTGCATCTGTGTCAGAGGACAACGATCTCGGTAACGGCACCTTCCCACCCTTGCCTCAAAACCCCGTGGCCAGTCACCCCTTAGCCACCGGTGTTGCATTATCTGTCGGTAACAAACGACGACGTACTATAAGTGACGGTAGTGGTTCCGGCGAACAGGCAGTAAAAAATCAAACCGATGACGCGGAGCCACGGGCCTCTACACAGGACACGCATGTGTCGGATGGTTCAGTTACGACCCGCCTAATTCCCATTCAACCGCCCGACGCAGAAACAGTCAATACGAGTGCAGCCGAGTGTTTACAGCAATCCGTTCCGATGCCGCTTGCCGACTCGCCGCAGGTGGCCAACACACAAGAGGCGGCAGTCAGTCAACTGCAACTCGTAACCACGGTGGATGAAGCACGCGGTGTAGAGCATAACATAAACAGTCGCCACCTCGAAACTGCTCCCAAACAACACGAGGACCCGGACAGCTGTATACAAACAGCCAGTGCGGCTCCAAACAAACACAGTGAGCCTACTGACGCCGCGTCTTCGGACTTGCCGTCACCCGTTCCGAAGCAAGGACTTTCACATACTGCTTACAACCATGACTCGCCGACTCCGCCGTCTTCAATGACACTTCGGACGCCTTTGCGACGGCAAAATAAAGTAAAACCAAAGGACTCGGTGGCTCGAAGTAACTCAAAAAGTAAAGTCAGCGCAAAAACTGGTACAAAACCTGCGGATGTAGGTTCGAAGTCCGATGGTGAGATGGACTGGGCTTCCTACGCTTCCCATCACCCACAAGTCTCGGACGATCATGAGTCAAGCTTATAAGTTTTTGTCCCTGAACATTAATAGAGTTAGGACAGATTTAAAATTAGCAATGCTACGGCAGTTTCTCCATGAGTCCGAAGCTGATATAGTTCTGTTACAGGAAGTGTCTATCTTAAGTTTTCATGTATCAGGATTTGCAACAATCGTAAACACCGTGGCGGACGGGGGTACAGGTACGGCCATTCTATCACGAGACGGAATCCCAGTGAGCAATATCGAAATGTTGGACTCCGGTAGAGGCATAGCTTGCCAAATTTTTGATGTCACCCTCGTCAATATCTATGCTCCATCTGGAACGACCTTAAAATCAGAAAGAGCTAACTTCTTTAAACAAGACATCATATACTTGCTACGCCGCAACCCAACCCAGTTGATAATTAGTGGTGATTTCAACTGTGTGATCCACAGGAAAGACCAATCGCCAAACTTTAATTACTGTAGGGAACTACATGATCTGGTGCGTCACCTGCTGCTGAAGGATGCGTGGGAACTAAAATTTCCTACCCTGGTAAAGTACACGTACCTGACCACCACCGCATGTAGCCGTCTAGACCGTTTGTACATCTCTGAGAACATTTGCCAACATGTTCTGGACGCCGATGTCATTCCGGCTAGCTCCTCCGACCACTGCGCCCTCTGTGTCACAATAAATCTGGACAAACAGCATACTAAATGGTATAGGGTTCCGTGGAGCCTAAATGTTTCTATTCTCGCCGATGCCTTGCTACAAGATGTCATCTCCACGACATGGGCGGATTGTCTCAAGCAATGCTGCAGATATCCGAGCAAGATAGCCTGGTGGAATGCTGTGGTCAAACGGAAAATGCGATTATCTTTAAGAACTACAGTTGGCAACGGGCGCAAGATGTCAAACGCACGATTGATTTTTACCAAACAGTTCTGAGAGAGTTGTATGCGACTAAGACACCAACCAACACACAGCTGACGAGCATCAAACAAATAAAGGCGAAGCTTATAGGCATAAAGCGAACGCAGCTTGAAGGTCTGAAGATCAGATCTAAAGCAAAATAGCTTCAAGAGGACGAACTTGTATCGCTGTATCACCTCATAAAACATCGTGCCCATCGCAAGCGAGCTTTTATCGGGGAGCTGGACACAGATGATGGACTCCGTTTGACCCGACAGAGTGATATTCTTACTGCAGTTTACCGGTACTTCACGGATCGTACTCGCAATGCGATACATATGGTGATGACGGCGGCGATATCGTGAGTGCTCTGCCCACAGTAATTACGCCTGCGGACAACTTGGCGGTCGTACACGATTTTGCTCCAGACGAAGTCCTTGAACTGATTTCTGGCTCGCCATCAAATAAATCCCCTGGCCCTGATGGTTTGCCACGGGAATTTTATGTGCGCTTCTGGCCCATAATCGGACACGCATTTACAGATGTTCTCAATGAAGTGATGCGAGGGAGTGACGTGCCGGCCGAAATGAAGGAAGGCCGAATTGTATTGATACCAAAAAGCAAACACCGAAAAACCTTAGATAACTTCCGACCTATTACTTTACTCAATTTTGATTACAAAACCTTCGCCAGAGCACTCAACAGCAGATTGTCTCCGTTAATGAAGCAAGTGATTCACAACTATCAATCATGCATCCCTGGTCGCACTATTATGACGCCCCTTTCGGAATATAGAGATGTAATAGCCATAACGTCAGTCACTAACGTGAATCTCGCATTGCTGTTTATCGACTTTTGCAAGGCTTTTGATCGCGTCCGCCACGAGTACCTCCTACAGCTACTGCAACGGTGTGGTTTTGAGCAACGGGTTATAAATGTCGTGCAACATTTCGTCACGGGCGTTACAACCAGAATCAGCGTAAATGGACAGCTTACTCAACCCATCGAGGTCCAAAGAGGAGTGCCGCAGGGGAGCCCTCTCTCCATGATGTTATTTGTTTTATCGCTCGAGCCGCTCTTACGCTCTATTCATGACAAACTTGCAGGCCTTTCGATCGCCGGGACGTCCTTCGTGGTTCGTGCTTACGCCGACGACGTCGGAGTGTTACTGCGCAACGACGGAGACGTATCAACCCTCAAGACCGCGGTAGACGAGTACTGTCGTGCTTCCGGTGCTAAAATCAACGCCGGTAAATGCAACTTTGTCAACATTCGAGGATTCGACGCAGTTATTATACCTTGGGCGAAGCGTGTCGAAAACCACACCACTCTGGGGATGATTATCGACAAATGCCCGCTAAAAATGAATGCAAAAAATTGGAAGCAGGTCACCAATAACATGCAAGGTGCCATCTATGAAAACAATTGGCGGTCCGTTAACATTCTCCAACGCATACGACTCCTAAGCAGTTATATATTCAGTAAAGCGTACTATATGGCCCAACTTTTTCCAGTCCCCAAGATGCAGGCCAAACACGTGATGAAACTCTCTAATAGATTTATCTGGCAAGGGCATCTGTTCAAAATGAAATACACCACGCTGACGTCTTCCAGACAGGCCGGCGGACTAAACATGCCTGACATTAACCGAAAGTGTACTGCGTTATATATTAAACGAATCACCCATTTGTTGGACAAGGAACCTCTCAGCGTAACCAGTTGGCTCTTCAGAACCTTACAACCCACCGATACGCATCCACCCATTGATGTAGGTAAAATACATTACAAACTACGACATGTCAAGCAGTTTTTTCTTGAAGTAAGCTATATTGATGGACATTATTTCACGCAGGATTTACCGACGACGCACCTGTTATTAAAAAGATGGACATCTCCAATAGTCCGGAATCCCATTGAACTTAAATACCCGAGTGTTCATTGGAAGGCAGTTTGGGACAACATAAGTTTAACCATCCACACTGCTGAAGTGGCGTCCACATGGTATAAAGTGGTAAACGATGTTATACCCACTAATGAAAGGTTGCATGGAATCGGTTTAATGACAGTGATAAATGCGTCCGCTGTGGCCTGGTCGACACCTTACGCCATCGCTTCACTTGTGGCGGTCATATCATTAACTGGAAATGGGTGCAGCAGAGGCTGGGCCTGATTACCCGCAGCAGCCCAGCCAGCCACTGCACCGACATCCTGCTCTGGCCGGACGCGAAACATTTTCCCGCTACCAAGAACAACACCGTGATGTGGATGTTAGGACAGTTTGTGACATATATCATCATCCACAATAGTGAAGATAATCTCATTAGTTTCGAGGCTTACATGAGAACGGCACGCTGGAAGATGTTACCCAAATTTCAGGAAGATGTTTGCTAACATGTTAGACATAATTTTTGAAAAACAAGGCGTAGGGTAATTCTCGATGCCGGTAAGGACACAAATCACATGCAAGACTATGTAGCGAACAAAATACACAACGAGTAAGGGGTTATGCCAGTTCCTAGGACTACTCCCGACTTCTCAATGGTGTTATTAAATTCATTATGACGTTTTCATTAATTTATGTACCTGTGAATCTCTTGTTATCCGTTTGTGTGCTCCAAATGATTTTGAGTTTGGACGGTTATGAATCAAATGACAGAACTGTCATTCCATTTAAGACAATCAATTATATATGTGTTTGCGTTTCGGATCTATATCTCTGTCTGGACTGAAGTGGCTACTATTTATGTTCTATTTTGTAAGCTTACAAATGGCACTATATTGAAATGTGTTCTTCAGTCTATTGTAGGATACAATTCCATGTTGAATCAGTTCCAGCTCTTCAATATTTTGTTTTTGTGCTTATGTACATATATGGTTGTTTTAATAAAGGAAAAAAAGGTTAAAAAAAAGATGGTAGAGCACTTGCCCGCGAAAGGAAAAGGTCCCGAGTTCGAGTCTCGGTCGGGCACACAGTTTTAATCTGCCAGGAAATTTCATATCAGCGCACACTCCGCTGCAGAGTGAAAATCTCATTCTGAATTGAATGATTGTCTGTACTAACAGAACTTTCAGGAGGTTTTTGAAAGTCCCAAATTAAGAACTAAAGCCCCCCTGAAAGTTCTGTTGGTATAGACAATCATTCAGTTGTTTCGGCTTATGGATAACCGAAAAGCTGTACTGTGAATGATTCCAGCAACTCTGCATAAAGTTATAAATCCCTCAACTACCATGTCTCTTTCTCTATGTGGTTGGCGAATATGTTTTAAATTCGTATTATCTTATGGATAATCAGTCATAATACACACTATACTTCACGCTATGGATAAACTTGCACGCCCATCCATCCAAAATCAGTCTGAGAGGGGAAGGGAGTACATTCGTCTGTATGACGATGCCAAAACTCAGGCACGCGATGATAGTATCAAACGTCATGCTACTAGACTTGATGTACTCAGCAAAAGTACCAGGGAAGCGAACACTCATTCTCAGGAAAGCGGTGATGTAATTGTAAAGAAGGCAAACGAGAGTTGTACACTGCTTAGCGTATATGTCATAGAAACATAATGCTGTTGAACTGCACAAGGCTGTCTGCGAGAAACTATGATTGCTGAAGTTAGGTTATGGAAAGAGATCAGTCATTCAGCGCAACGTTTAGATCTGTTACAGTATCTATTGAACGACTCTCGAAAACGAGTGAATCTGAATATGATATTGCCGATTTCATTAAACATCACATCAATAGTTCAAATGGCTCTGAGCACTATGGGACTTAACATCTACGGTCATCAGTCCCCTAGAACTTATAACTACTTAAACCTAACTAACCTAAGGACATCACACAACACCCAGTCATCACGAGGCAGAGAAAATCCCTGACTCACATCAATAGTCATATAGATCAAATATAAGGAGAAAACATGGAGAAACCGTATATGCTTAGTTCCGCTTGGGACGTGACAGCGATCGGACGTGTTGGTACTTCCTCGTAGTCGTAGCGCCGCAAGCCGTGTTTATAATAAATCTTGGATTGTGACCTGTGATTTGAAAGGACAACTGGTTTACTGAATTTGATATTTAAAGAAATCACAATACTCGACAGTTATCACAGAAAGAAATAGAAATACATCGTCAAATATTAAGAATGACATCTACATTTACATCATACTCGGCAAGCCAACTAATGGTGAGTGGCGGAGGGTACTTTCGGTACCACTGCCTTATCCCTCCAACCTTGTTCCACTCGTGAATAGTGCGTAGGAAGAAGTGTATAGAAAATGTTTATAAGAAAACCGATGGAAGAGGAGCAAAAAGACCCAATATTTCGAAATACAAAAACATTCTTAAACTGGCGTTAAAGGGTGTACCTGGCAGTGACATTATCGACACTCAGAACAGGAAAATTAACAATCGATCATGCTACTGAGACGACCCCAACGAAATAGTTAAATGATTATGACTGCTCACAGCGTCGGCTACAGCTGTGAATACAGTTCATTTGAATAAGATCACTTCAGTTATCTCAGAGCTTCGAGAAAGAGGTATCATCGAATAATAACGGAAACAGTAGATCAAGAGGTCCATAAACCAGCATGCAAGACGTACTTGACTAGGCATAATACAATTCGAGGTTTGGATGACTTACAGCAGATGGATCTTGTAGATATGATGCAGTATTAATGGGAAAACAATGGTTTCAAGTACATTGTAATGATAATTGATAAGTGCTCGAAATTTTCCTGGGCCTTACCTGTGGAAACAAAGATGTGAAGGCAGGTGCATAGGTATGTGTTCAATTATTGCAGCGGAAACCAATCGCATCACAGACAATCTTTAAACAGATCATGGTGGCTGGAATTTTTTAAACTGAGTGACTGATGTATTTTCGGAAGTATACGTCAGTGACAGAATTTAGCGCACCTGGCTTTCCATCATACGCCGGCCGCAGTGGCCGTGCGGCTCTAGGCGCTACAGGTCTGGAACTGAGCGACCGCTAAGGTCGCAGTTTCGAATCCTGCCTCGGGCATGGATGTGTGTGATGTCCTTAGGTTATTTAGGTTTAATTCGTTCTAAGTTCTAGGTGACTTATGACCTCAGAAGTTGAGTCGCATAGTGCTCAGAGCCATTTGAACCATTTTTCCATCACACAAAAATAATTTGAAAAACGGCGTCTCAATTAATCTGTTGAGAAATTTAGGCCCGTCAAAGTTGTGTAACGGACCGATGCTTTAAGTGACTTCTCTCCAACATATCATCGTAGAAGCAGAAAATTTGATGGAAAGTGGTGCAGGCGAGCGAGTTCTTATACTCCGAATCTCGCATACTCCCAACAATATACCATTTCGCTATAAACGTGTCCAATTCCCGGTGAGCTTATGTTATGCCATGACGATAAAGAAAGCACAAGGCCATATGGTCATTGGGGCTCAGTTCGACGAGGGAGCGGTAGCGTTCTCGCTTCCCACGCCCGGGTTCCCGGGTTCGATTCCCGGCGGGGTCAGGGATTTTCTCTGCCTCGTGATGACTGGGTGTTGTGTGCTGTCCTTAGGTTAGTTAGGTTTAAGTAGTTCTAAGTTCTATGGGACTGATGACCATAGATGTTAAGTCCCATAGTGCTCAGAGCCTCGACGAGGGACTCATCACTGAAGACATTCTACCCCAGTGAGTGAGACTCCACGGCGAACGGTGGGACACCAATCTGATTGTCGCCCGTCATACGGCCCGACAACTAGGAAAGATGCTCTTGGTGCCATTTCTTTTCATAGCAGAACTCATTTGGTTGTCATCCGCGGAAACCTTACAGCACAGCGGTGTGTCGACGATATTCTACGCCCCATTTTGTTGCCCTTCATGGCAAGGGGCTACATTTCGGCAAGGTAATGAATGCCCTCACTCACACGGCGAAAGTTTCTAATGCTTCTCTTCGCGCTTACCAAAGCCTACCTTGGCCAGCAAGGTCGCCGGGTCTCTCCCAGTTGAGAACGTTTGGAGCATCATGGGCAGGGCCTCCCAAGCAACTCGGGATTTTGACGATCTAACGTGCCATTGGACAGAATTTGGCATGATATCCCACAGGATGGCATCCAAAAACCTTATCAGCCAATACCAATCCAATTAACTGCTTGCATAAGGGCAAGAGGTGAACCAATGTGTTGTTGACTTGATCAGTTTGTGAATTTCTTTTTCTTCAATAAATCAGATTTTGCCGGCCGGTGTGGCCGAGCGGTTCTAGGTGCTTCGGTCTGGAGCCGCGCGACCGCCACAGTCGCAGGTTCGAATCCTGCCTCGGGCATGGATGTGTGTGATGTCCTTAGGTTAGTTAGGTTTAAGTAGTTCTAAGTTCTAGGGGACTGGTGACCTCAGATGTTAAGTCCCATGGTGCTCAGAGCCATTTGAACCATTTGAGCCAATCCAATTTTTCTGAAATTGTAATCACTTGTTTGTCTGTACACGTACATGGTATCTGCAGATTTCGGTCTCATTCGGATAAATCCTTCGTGGTGAGTCGTTTCCTACTTTTTTTATTTTTGTTTTAGAGTGTATCTACCAAACTGGTTGACGGAGATATTTACAGTTTCCAAAGGATTGCGAACGAATGTTAGACTTTACATATTAGGGCATAGCAGCAGTAGTGAAACTGTTGGTAGTTTTTGCACAGAAGAATTACAGGGAAGCAATGAACCGGACGTCTTTCTTGTAGAATGTGCCATAAGACGATAGGGGAATAAGGCCCTTGTTAAATGGCTTGGCTTCCGTTCATCGCACAACATTAGGTGGATGCTATGATTTTCTGTACAGGGTGAATCAGGAGGAGAGGTACATGATTTGAGCTGTCATAGTATTAGTGATTCTGAACAAAAAACGTCATATGAACGTATGTTCTGTTCTTAACAGTTTCCGAGGAAACTAATGAAAACAATGGGGAACAGGTCAAATGCAGGTTATAGTAAATGAAACATTGTGATTTAATATTTTGTTTAATTGTGTACATTTCCTCACGAAATATATTCTAAAAGTCCACCGTCAACTGAATGCATTTTGCAGCTCTTGTAGACAGCTGCTGAGTTGATGATTTGAGTTCATTCGTACGGGCACGGAGAATACGAGCGAGACGTTCGTCCTCTGTGTCCACTCTGCGCTTGTAACTTCGCTCTTAATCCAAACTCACAAACAGTAATGCAATGTAAGAGCAGGTGACCTCAGTGGCCAAGAAATGACTGCTCGGTGACGGATCCAATTCCCAGGAAGCGCTTCTGCGATTTACTATGTCACTGGGAGTATGGGATGTGCAAGAGCTCCATCATGCTGAAAGTAAATATGACATCATGTTGCCAAAGGTATATCCTCCACGTATTCTGGCAACACGTTTTCAAGGAAATGAAGATACAGTACTCCATTAAGATACTTACTTGATACAACTGGACCGATGAGCTGATCATCAGTAATACAACACTACACGTGCACCGAGAAACGTCGTTGAAAATTTGTTTCCACAATACCATCAAGATTTTTACCTGCCCGCACGTGAGAGTTGAACGTATTATTGATACCGTTGCGAGTGAATGTTGACTCATCAGTGAAGACTCATCAGTGAGTGGAATACAGAGTTCATTGGCAATGATCCATTGACAGTATTCCTTTTGTTTGGCATAATCTCCCACATGCATATGTTGCACACTCTGCCGATCATACAGATGCAGACTCTGCTGATTACATTACTCGTGTTTGTGGGATACCAAGCTGAGAAGCAATTCTTCTAGATCTGGTAGTTGGGATGCATTCTACCATTTGAAGAATGTTATCAACTTCACTAAGGTCTTGTTGGACAGGATGTTTAGATACAATAGGTACGCTGGGAAGCGAAGCGCACCCACATATTCTGTCAAACACTCTGATAAATACCCTGGTATCATGAACTCTGAGATTAGGAAATCGTTGTTCATACACGCAAACATCTGCTGTGGAATTCCCACTGCAAAACCCACAGACAAAGATCGTGTTACCATACTCCTCATGCATGAAGACCTGTGGCATTTTCACTACACTGACCCGTAATGTTTTGACTGTGCACGTAACAACACTGTAGTACACTGGTGCAACCACTGTGGTACTGAGGCGTGGGATTAACAACGTGTACACTTGAAGCAATCGACGCCCCATCTGCGCATGTGGAGTGCACGTTGAATATGCTCAGTAAGGACAACACTACGTAGCCTAGTCGCTTTGGTTAGAGCCGCATGTGAATGCTGGTGAAGAAGGTCATGCGACTGATACCCATAATTTTCAAACAGCTGTATGTTATATACGGTTAAGAAAATTGAAGTTTTCTGTCCAGAATCATCAATACCATCACCCCTCAAAGGATTTTCCTCCTGACTCACCTCGTATAAAATGGTACACCAACATCAAACAGTTTGATATGATTACACGAATGACAGGAAGAACATCAACAGAGGTAGTGGTACTCTTGACGAATTACCTGTACAACTTCGCATCACCACATATAATTATTCACATGTAATTATTATGGGCTAGGCACTGAGCTTGAGAAATGACTTACACATTTTTACAAGGGAATAAATTTTTAGATGAGTCCTGCAGACAACACGATATCGCGTAGGCAGAAAACAAGGATCTCCTAGGATTTCACTTTGCACATCGAAATTTGGATGGCAGAGCTACGAAAATACACGCAAGATGGGATAACGGTATTGGTTAGCGTATCGCGACACTTGTATTCGATAAAAGAATACGTGCAAAACTTAAATCGGGTATGGGGCTAAATTTCAGTTGAATTATGAATGCAGCTCGTTGTCTGTTGAAAATGAGGAAGAAGAAGGAGAAGATCACATCAAAATGATTAAAAAATGCATTCAGCTATCGATGGCGGCAGCTAAAAGAGCCTCGAAAGGAAAACTGATTCAAATGCCAAGTGTCCTGCCACTGCCAGCTCATTGGGTGGTATTCTTCCAGCTATAGTGGGACTTTCAGCAATTGGCTCTTTAGCTGGTGGCACGGCAGCTATCGCCAGAACAGTGAAACACGCGGAAAATGCAAAGCAGCAGCTTGGTGAAGAAAAAGACACAATAGGTTCAGGAAATTTGTGGTTGTTTGGAAAGTACCATATTTAAAACCACATAGGAAAGGGCATGAATTGATCATAAAAAAAAATAAGCTGCTTGCCATACTGCCCAGCAGACCGCTGACAAATGTACATCTGCTTAAATCTCTCAAAAAGTTCTCTGTTCCAAGATTTCGTGGAGTGTTTATGTGGAATGAAAGCGCCGGCCGCGGTGGCCGAGCGGTTCTAGGCGCTTCAGTCTGGAATTGCGCGACCGCTACGGTCGCAGGTTCGAATCCTGCCTCGGGCATGGATGTGTGTGATGTCCTTAGGTTAGTTAGGTTTAAGTAGTTCTAAGTTCTAGGGGACTGATGACCTCAGATGTTAAGTCCCATAGTGCTCAGAGCTATTTGAACCATTTTTTTCCCCTAATGAAAGCAGGGTTGTAAATTCTGACGTTGAGGGAGCAGGTGGGACTCACTGGGTGGCTATGTTAAAAGGAAAACCCAAAATATAATCTGTCACTTTGATTCATTCAGAGATTTACAACCACCAGAAGAATTACGCCACTAGTTTACAGGAACGATATATTCTACAATTTTCGATGTTACCAAAATTTCAATACATACCTGTGCGGACACTAATGCCCCATGTTCATCCTGTCAGACAAAAAGAAGAAGAAGATATAAAAGCAATAATCAAACACATCAGTTCGTCAGTTGAGCTTGAGGAGTTGTGTCATACACTTTAACTTTAAAAGATCTATCGTTGGTGCGACATAGCAGTTACTTTCAACCAACCGACTTAAGCAAAGAGGATTGGAGTGCTGCATTGATGGACTGGATATGTATGACACTATTATTGAAAAGCAGTCTATATCTGAGAGGTGGTAAAGTTGTGCAAATATCCCACCGCACATTTGACACTGATGATTTAAACATATATTTAAAGCAGACTATACCAGATTTTGAGTTACATACTCATGTCAATACGCTTAAAATGCAAGTAGGAATGTCCAAGGAGGCAATATACTTACGAGTCATCTCATTCAGTGGATACACTCCCCGATAGCACAATCTGGACTGAGTGTAATACGTATTGCAACCAGTCGGTTTCTCAGCGACAAACTGAGTCATACAATCTACGGAGTCTTCTGTGCAGTCGACTCAGGATATAAAATTGTACATATGGCAAGCAACGCCATTTACCTCCTACAGACTGTTCAGATATTAGATCATCTCATGTGGAAGATTGTGGACCAATACGATCGTCTCATCGACTTGCGTGGTGAAGAACTCATTATGCGCTTACATTTGAAGCAGAATGGGCATGTGATATAAAACCAGCACATCAGTTTAGAACCGAAATGTTATGGATCATCAGTTCATTGTCTTTGGGCTTGAAAATATGCAAGAACAACTTCGTCGCTCAACATAACCGCTCCAGTCGAATATGATGAATGAATCATTCGCCAGCTTTAATTCTGGCAGAAACCTTCTGCTTCAGTGATGTTCGAGAACAATGACGAGATCCGAGTTCTGATCGAGCACCAAGATGAGTTGACCATTCCAACCAACAGTTTCCTGTGTTTATAGGGGAAATTCTTGAAGAAGCTCCTACAGCAACATCTCATCTTATACGTAATGCATTTGTTTTCCTGTTTCATGAAGTGTGACACAGGCTGAATGGTGTTGACATTGACTGCACTCATAATGTAGGTATCACATCAACCTTAAAAACACTAGTCCGGCACCAAAATTAGACTTGAACGGTTTAGAAAATTCTGGACGGTTTGTGGAGAAACCGGTATCAGCCGACGAATATAAGCGACTCAGTGCGTACATACGTTTCAAGATGATGATAGGAAACTTGTACTATATGAAGTGCATTTTAGTTAATTTTAAGCAGGAAGACATCTTACAAGGGAACCTCCCCATCGCATCCCCCTCAGATTTAGTTATAAGTTGGCACAGTGGATAGGCCTAGATAAACTGAACACAGATGAATCGAGAAAACAGGAAGAAGTTGTGTGGAACTATGAAAAAAATAAGAAACATATACAAACTGAGTAGTCCATGCGTAAGATAGGCAAAATCAAGCAGAATTTGAGTTCAGGAGCGTCGTGGTCCCGTGGTTAGCGTGAGCAGCTGCGGAACGAGAGGTCCTTGGTTCAAGTCCTCCCTCGAGTGAAAAGTTTAATTTTTTATTTTTCAGACAATTATCAAAGTTCAGGCACTCACACATAATCAACTTCGCTCTCCAAAATTCCAGGACATGTTCAGATTTGCTTGGACATATGCACGATTTGACGGTCTACGCACGGAAAAATTTGAAAACGTTAAAAACATATGTTTTGACAGAGCACAGGGAAAACTGTGCGACTGTGAAACTGTTGCATTCATTTGTTGAAGTTTATGTGACAAACCCTTATGTTTTCATCACTTTTTTGGGAGTAATTATCACATCCACAAGAAAACCTAAATCGGGCAAGGTAGAAGAATCTTTTTACCCATTCGCCAAGTGTACAAGTTAGGTGGGTCGACAACATATTCCTGTCATGTGACGCACATGCCGTCACCAGTGTGGTATAGAATATATCAGACGTATTTTCCTGTGGAGGAATCGGTTGACCTATGACCTTGCGGTCAAATGTTTTCGGTTCCCATTGGAGAAGCACGTCCTTTCGTCTACTAATCGCACGGTTTTGCGGTGCAGTCGCAAAACACAGACACTTAACTTATTACAGTGAACAGAGACCTCAATGAACGGACAGATCATAACTTTGCGAAAATAAAGAAAGTAAACTTTTCACTCGAGGGAAGACTTGAACCAAGGACCCCTCGTTCTGCAGCTGCCCACGCTAACCACAGGACCACGGCGCTCCTGAACTCAAACTATCCTTGATGTTGCCTATGTTGCGCATGGACTACTCAGTTTGTATATTTTGCTTATTTTTTTCATAGTTCCACACAACTTCTTCCTGTTTTCTCGATTGATCTGTGTTCAGTTTTTCAATGCCTATCCACTGTGCCAACTTATAACTAAATCTGAGGGGGGTGCGATGGGGAGGTTCCCTTGTTAGTACGAAATGGAATGGACGGTAACTCATACATCAAAGGAGTAGGTGCCAGTCATGAAGAGAATAAAATAAGTTATATAAGGCAGGCCAGCAGGTTGTATTTCGCTTCACTCTGTTTACAGCATTCGTGTGTGCCGTTAGCATCATCATCATCAGCAACACCATAATGAGACTTGGCAGCATCAGCAGTGGCAGCAGCAGCGGCGACAAGGGTCGTCATATTGAGAGGGAGGATGATGATAGCATGGTCATCAGTCTTCTTTGATGAAGACACGTTTTCAGGTTTAATGGAACGTTTTACAGACGAGGGTCTTGCACACAATTAGCAGCTGTTTCCCGCATGGGTGCACAACTGTGTATAAATTTTCGATACTTATAGACTGCGGTTGTTTTAGGAATATTGAATGGTGATAATCATTTCAGAGCAACTGTGATAGATGTGGCAGCACCATCTCAGGGTGAGTATCGTATAGTTAGCCCGCCTGGCTAGCCGCGCGGTCTAACGCGTTGCTTCCCGAGCAGGAAGGCGTGCCGGTCCCCGGCACGAATCCGCTCGGCGGATTAGTGTCACGGTCCATGTGCCGGCCAACCTGTGGATGGTTCTTAAGGCGGTTTTCCAGCTGCCTCGGCGAATGCGGGTTGGTTCCCCTTATTGCGCCTCAGTTACACTATGTCGGCGATTGCAGCGCAAACACTGTCTCCATGTACGCGAACACCATAATTAATCTACCATACAAACATTTGGGGTTACACTCGTCTGGTATGAGACATTCCAGAGGGGAGGAGGGGGGGGGGTATACTGGGGGCCGAACCGCACAATAACCCTGAGTTCGATGTTGGGCGGCGGTGGGGTGGGTGGACTGCTGTGGCCTGTTTTGGGGTTGTGAATCACTGAGAGCTACGGCAGGACGAAGCCTCTCTGTCGTTTCTAGTTCCCCGGTTCAATACACAATCGCATAATGTCTGTATTTCTCGCTTCTTACTTATCCAGTGTCGTTCTTGTTTTTAGGATCTATCAACATCGATGTACTGCCACTGAGTCAGTTCTCCGATTCACCGGCACCAGAGAACTGGCGTCTCAATGTGAATCGTTGTATTAACAGTTTGGAAAATGATGAAGTGGCAGAACCTCAGGGTGAGTATCGTATGTACATGTCTGTGTTCTTGTCTGCATTTTTAGCATTTTTACCTGGCCAGTGCCGTTGTTGTTTTATGTTGGATTAATGTTGGTATTGCGCAGCCCATTCTGTTCTTGTCTTGACTGGCATTGGAAGGTTGGCCCTAACGTTAAAAGGTTTATAGAAACGTTGGCTGCCCCATTTCAAGGTATCATGTATACATATCTGTGCTAGTGTCTGTATTTTTCACATTTTACTTGTCTAGTGTCGTTGTTGTTTTAGAACTGATGAATGATGTTCGTATACCGAGTCAGTATTCAAATTCGCTGGCACCGGATGACTCACATCGTAATATTAATAGGTGCACAGAAATATTGGCCACACTAAGGAAGGTAATGATGATGAAGCTATGTAATTTATATCTATATCTCTTTGTGCACATACGTTTCAAGTGCTGTTGTTTCCATGTATTCTTAACAAGTCTCGTTATTTAGTTTGTTCTAGTGAGCCAGATGCAGTGCATGCTATTCGTCATGATGCGTTACATCCCAGTGAGCCAGCTCACACCGTCTCATGACGATGTTGAGTTGGATGGTAATGACCTGCAGCCTACTATCACAGATTATGAGCAAACGCATAAACTAGAGATAGAACTGTAGCGATTCACACCCGTCACTGATTTTCAGGAGGCAGCGTTTTTGTATATGAATCTGTCTGTCTCCCTCTCTCTACATGGGTATGTGTGTATAACGTTTTCAGCATAATACATATAGATTGTTATCATGTTTCAGAAATGCTGGACGAATTGGAGCTGCCACCCCTATCACTTGCACCCAAGACTGGGCTTTTGTGAGCAGCAATGTCAGCATCTACACCCACGGCATCGGGTACAACACAGCCTGCAGCACCAGCAGCCATGACACAGCCCGTGCCTGGACTACAGGGGCCAGCAGTACAAGATCCCATGCCTGAGACATGGCGAGCGTGAGCGCGAGCGCTGACGCCTCCACTGTCCACATCTACAGACCGAGGGCATCGCCAACGTTTGGTTTGCCATGAGCAGCAGCACCGTGGCCGACACCCAGACCATCTGGATGTGGTCTTTGCAGTTTTAGTGATGATAAGCTATAGGACAGCAGCAACATATCTGCCTGGTCTGGTAGTGAGGATGAAGATGATCAGATATACCAAGCGGAACTGTCGTGCTCAGTCTGCTCTGAGGTGCACTTGGGGACAGGATAACATGAACCTATCATTTTCGTAAATATGTGGCTACCCATTTTGGACAGGGATCTTTCCAAGATAGTAAATGATCCACAGTATCCTGCCATTAAGTGTAACACTATTCTGCGATTTAACTCTTTCGCCAAAGGAGTGCTCTGAAAATACCATTACACATAAACAGGGGGGGATTCCGGGAAAGTTCTTAGTAGAGTCCTGCACTTGGACTTACATGTGCATGTGCCTGATACTGCACATAAGGGGGGGGGGGAGGGGGGAGAGTGGGTGTCCTCTTATATCTGTCTTCCAAACGATACAGCTGATAAACAGGGCGTTATTAACGTCCAAAATAACGACAAATACTGCTTTATTTGGTAACTTATGGCTTGTGAGTTAAAAATCATTATCAGTGTACAAGGAAATACCATGAAGATATTTGTGGGTATTGAAAACATTATGTTCTTGAATTTACCATGAGTCTTCGTGCATCCGTAAATTAGAGAGGCATAATCTGCTTGTACCTATTCATGATATAGCCTGAAATAGTGCAAGTCATGTGATTGTCTTGTTATTCATAAAATCATTGGACCACTACACTTTTGCAAACTCTCTGGTCAGCACGCAGCATATGCAGATTTGTTCAAAATGGCTCTGAGCACTATGAGACTTAACTGCTGTGGTCATCAGTCTCCTAGAACTTAGAACTACTTAAACCTAAGTAACCTAAGGACATCACACACATCCATGCCCGAGGCAGGATTCGAACCTGCGATCGTAGCGGTCGCACGGTTCCTGACTGTAGCGTCTAGAACCGCTCATTCACTCCGGCCGATGCAGATTTGTTGTTTATCTCCAAGGATGAGAAACAATACTACTTCTGGTTCAAAAAAATGTCCCAGCTTCTTTACCATCAACTGTCAAAATGTAAAGGTGCATTCCACACATGCCTTGGGTACCATAACTTGTTTGCTACAAACGAGCAATTAAAAAAAAAATCTGCTGTATTCAGAATGAGATTTTCACTCTGCAGCGGAGTGTGCGCTGATATGAAACTTCTTGGCAGATTAAAACTTTGTGCCTGACCGAGACTCGAACTCGGGACCTTTGCCTTTCGCGGGCAAGTGTTCTACCATCTGAGCTACCGAAGCACGACTCACGCCCGGTACTCACAGCTTTACTTCTGCCAGTATCTCGTCTCCTACCTTTCAAACTTTACAGAAGCTCTCCTGTGAACCTTGCAGAACTAGCACACTCCGCTGCAGAGTGAAAATCTCATTCTGGAAAGATCCCCCAGGCTGTGGCTAAGCCATGTCTTCGCTATATCCTTTCTTTCAGGAGTGCTAGTTCTGCAAGGTTCGCAGGAGAGCTTCTGTAAAGTTTGGAAGGTAGGAGACGAGATACTGGCAGAAGTAAAGCTGTGAGTACCGGGCGTGAGTCGTGCTTCGGTAGCTCAGATGGTAGAGCACTTGCCCGCGAAAGGCAAAGGTCCCGAGTTCGAGTCTCGATCGGGCACACAGTTTCTGGGGCAGTTCGGCGCTAGCGGCCGTGCGAAGCGGAGGTCCGCTACTTCCGCCTGTGCGGCGTGTGCGAGTGTTTGTTTACTTGTGGACTTAGTCTGCGCGCGAGCTAGTAACAACGATCATGGCGAACAAGTACAGGAAAACTACATTACGATTCAATTTCTGCAAAGACTACGAACGACCAAAGGCTTTAGCAGTGGAACGATTCATTCGAGAGGACGTCAAGATACCGCCAAACGATATTGTCGGAATTCATCTGTCCATCGTTAGTCCCACGGTGTATGTTAAGATGGTAAATGACGCGGCGTGTGAGAGAATTCTACAGGCGACAAAAGCAGGTCTCCGATTTTGCCATAGTGACGGGAATGTCGGCACGGTAACTGTAGAACATGCTGGTCTGGGTGTACGAACAATACGTGTTTTTGAGCTGCCTTTTGAGCTCCCGGCTGACGAAGTTATCGAGGCTTTTAAGCCATACGGCACGGTACATGGTCACACAGCAGAACGCTGGACACAATTCGCCACGTACCCAGTTCTTAACGGAGTGCGACAGATCACTATTGATCTTCAGAAGCATGTACCGTCCTATCTGACAATTGGTGGTTGTCGGGCGGTGGTGATTTACGATGGTCAACCACGTACATGTTCTGGCTGTGGCCAGGAGGGACACCTCGGGTCGAACTGTATGCAACGGCGGATTACGCAACTGCCTTCAGACGTGCGGGAGCCGTCGCCGGCGATGACAGTACTTCCGATCACCTATTCCAAAGCCCTCACTGCGTCCGCTGATGACCGAACAGACACAGCCCTGGTGGAAGATGGCACTCTCCGAAACCTTGTAGCAGACGTCGGGATGACAGAGGTTGCTGCTCCATCGAGCATAAAATCTACAGCGACAACATCCGATGAGACCGAACTCCCACCAAGCACACCGATAGTACATGAAGCAGTTCCAGCCACTACGGATGCTGTACCGTCTGGAACGCACTCTGTGACGACAACATCAGTTTCGACCGAACTCCCGCCAAGTACAACGATGGGACTCGACACACTTCCTGTTCCTACGGATGCTTTTCTGTCGGGCAGCCGTGATTCCCTACAATCTGAGGACACGGAAGGAAGATCACGCAAACAACGTTCCCCGAAAAGGAGGAATCGGCGTCGTCACACGACATCTCCTAAGGATGACTCCCCTTGCCCCGACGACGCTGTGCCTGTGGACCAAGACGACACAACAGCCTCTACGACACAGGATGAGGCAATGGAAACTGTTCGATCAGACCCGCAGCGGTCTGTCACATTGACGGTACCGGGACGTGGTGATGCTGAAGAGGAATCACAACCAATTGGCTCTCCAGAAGCAGATGCTGTGGCAATGGACACGAATATATTACCGCCTGCCTGGTATGACGATATTGAGGAGGCGCCGGACGTCATACAGAGGCAGCCGGCACTCACGAAGACGGCCTAATAATTGCTGAAGGTGAAGGGAGAGGGGCGAGAGAACGTCTTATACCTCAGTCCCCAGCGCCGATGCAGGGAGATGGTGTTGCGCATCGACAGAGTGGGATTCAACGCCATGCGAACCGTATTGCGACATTAAATATCAATGACGTGCGTTCACCGGCCAAAATACACCTACTGAAGGAAACGATTTGGGCATCTGATGTGGATATTGCTTTGCTGCAGGAAGTCCACATAGCTGCACTCCCATACATCGCAGGCTACCAATCCTACTCGTCACATGGAGATCACAATGGGAGTGGGGTGGCAGTTTACGTGCGAGGTGGCTTCCCAGTGGAAAACGTGTGTTACCTTCCCTCGGCTAGGGGAATGGCTTTCACGACGTTTGGGACACGCATCATCAATCTTTATGCACCGTCGGGAAACAATCGGCGGCGGGAAAGGGCGCGATTTTATGCAGAAGACATTGCCCCACTTTTCCATGGACGTTATGAATGTGTAATAATTGGTGGAGATTTCAACTGTGTTCTCAGCCCGAAAGACCAATGGCCGCAAGCAAACATCAGCCAAGAGTTGTGAATCGTTGTCAACGACCTTGTACTTAGTGACACGTGGGAATTACGACATGGAGATGCACCGGGATACACCTATGTGACAAGTCATTCGGCGAGCAGGTTAGATCGCATTTATATCTCACGCGCTCATGCAAATGATGTCCAGGACGCGGAACGCTGGCCATTGGCATTTTCCGATCACAGCGCTTACATCTGTACGGTGCTTCTTCCCCGTAGAGAGGTGTGGAACAGTAAGGCCCCGTGGAAATTAAACATTCAACATCTACATGATCCTGAATGCCGTCACCGGATCCTTGAGACATGGACGATGTGCGAGCGAAGGGTTGGAAGGTATGCGATGAAGCTTGATTGGTGGCTGACTTGTGCTAAACCGGCGCTTCGCCGTACGTTCATCTCATATAGCAGGGAGATGGCAGAATGGCGCCGCCGTACGACCGACTTTTATTTTGCAGCGCTGCGCGACCTGGACGATGGTCCGCCGGGACAGGACGTCTGGATCGAACGCAAAAGGATAAAAGCTAAACTAGTGGCTTTAGCTCGGAAACATCTTCAGGGAACCATGGTGCACGCCAGATGTCACGATACGATAATGCATGAGATTCCTTCCATGCACCACGTCGTGAATGAACGAAAGCACCGACGACGCGTTTTGGTACGGGAATTAATTACCCGCGAAGGCCGGAGAGTGACGCGTCAAGCGGACATTGTCTCTGCGTTCGTCGACCATTACCAACACATCTATCGGGAAGAAGCAGCCCCTGTCGATGACCTCGAACGTATAGCCACGTACGTCTCCCGTACACTGACGGTGGAAGCCGCGGGAACCTTACTGGAAGCCATTAGCTGTGAGGAAGTACGTGATGCGATCGCAAAGGGTGCGTTGAACCGGTCCCCAGGCATTGATGGACTTCCTGCTGAATTTTATCGAGAATTTCGCAACTAAATGGCACCGCGATGGACGGAAATGTACAACGAGATGTTAAATTCCGATGCGCCTATTCCACCGGCTTTTATGGAAGGCCTCTTGGTGCCAGTACATAAACCGAAGCCAGGAATTACGGTCACACATTATCGCCCCATCACCCTGCTTAATGCCGACTATAAGATCTTTGCACGGTTGCTAGCGTCCCGATGTCGTATGTTAATTCGTAGCGTTCTCTCTCCAGAACAGACGACACCGGGTGGATCGGTGAATGTGCAAACAGCTACTGGCGAATGCCGTGATGTGATAGCGCTGGCGGAGGAGTGCCGGCTTAAAGCGGCGATGGTGGCGGTTGATTTTGACAGTGCTTTTGATAAGGTGCGCCACAACTATCTGTACGCTGTACTGGAACAAATGGGATTTCCAGACCGTTTTACTGGTCTCATTAGAAGGATTTATGGGGGCGCACAATCCTTGGTACAGGTTAATGGGCGTATAGCAGGGCCCATTCAAATTCGACGATCCATTCGCCAGGGCTGCCCTCTTTCGATGCTGCTGTTCGCGATAGCGTTGGAACCATTAATTGGGAGGCTAACAAATTCTCTTTCTGGGATGGAACTGCGGGGCTACACCTTCAAATGTCGTGCCTATGCGGACGACCTCCTGCTGCTCGTTCGTTCTGAAGAAGAGGTGAAGACGGTCCTTGAACTGTTGTTGGACCACAGTGTGACGGCGGGTAGTGCAGTGAACATGAACAAATCGGCAGCAATGCCTGTTGGAAGGGGCCTTACGCCAGAAGAAATCAGTCCGTTTCCTTGTGTGCAACGATTCCGCTATCTCGGCATAGACTTTACCTCATCTGTAAAACATACTGCGGCAGTTAACTACCGACGATTTTACAGGCAACACGTACCATGGTCCGACAACATCTCCTACGGCGCCTCGATTCTTTGCAGCGAGTCGAATATCTGAACACTTATGTGGTTTCTCGAATGGTGCATATTTCGCAGATCCTGCCCCTACCACTCACGCTCGGACGTCGACTTCAATCAGCACTAGGCTATTTTGTGATGATTGGATCGCCCCTCAAAGTGCGATACACAACGCTCACGCTCCCTACGGACAAGGGGGGACTCGGACTTACGAATGTTCACTGCCGAGCGACGGCGCTCCTTCTAGCCACGATGTACAAGCAATGGCGTAGCGGGCGTGATTCCCTTACATCCCGCCTACTGGATCTCCTAGTTCCAGCGTCCCTCACACCTCCGGTAGCGGTGGGCAACATTACGCCACATTTTGCGCATGTATCAACATTTAGCGTGGGACTTAGTTATGTCAGAGACGAGCTTCCGCGCACGAGACCACCATGCGCGAAGGATTTTTATGTTTGGCTGCAACGACGGATAAGTCGTAATGTCATTGAACTCAAACACCCCAAGTTGCATTGGCCGAAGATTTGGAGACATGTGCACCAAAAATTCCTTCCTACCTTCGTTCGGGCACTGTGGTTCTCTGTCACCTGTGGCAAGTTCAACACCAACGAACGACTCTATGCAATTGGACTAGTGGACACTCCACTTTGCCCGAAATGTCGCCAAGTGGATGACGACCATCACCGCTTAACTTGTATCGCGGTGGAGGACGTATGGCTCCTAGGAAGACAGATGGTGGCTTGCTATCTCCGTGTGACCCCGCAACATATTACACCTGCTTCCTTCTTATATCCGGAGAGTGACTACTTTCCGGCGACTAAATCACACTCGATCATCTGGGTCAAAAGTTGGACGATAGCGTACCTCTATGGGGACGCTGCCAAGTCGCGACTCGACTTTTGGTATTTCTTGCAGCAAGCCCACAATGAGGTTCATAGATGGTCACACTATCGGAAAACCTTTGCCAGCTATCTTCAGGCAGTCTTCCTCGACCCCCCACGCAGTTGGGATGTGCCGGGTGCAGTCGGTAAGCACATTTGACAGCTGATATTGAACCTCACGCTTCTCTCACCGCTCCATATATAATGCTCATACTATCCCATGAAATGATCTACATGTTCCTATTAACAGAGTCATCTTTATGGAAAATAAATAAATAAAAAAAAATAAAAACGACATCCCTGTATCCCTATTCCTTTACATTTGTGATTTGTTTTACAACGATTTTTTTTGTTTTTGCAGAGGATGCATTTCATTTAGTGTTTGTGAACTATGTAAAAAAAAAAAAAAAGATGGTAGAGCACTTGCCTGCGAAAGGCAAAGGTCCCGAGTTCGAGTCTCGATCGGGCACACAGTTTTAATCTGCCAGGAAGTTTCATGTCAGCGCACACTCCGCTGCAGAGTGAAAATCTCATTCTGGAAAGATCCCCGAGGCTGTGGCTAAGCTATATCCTTTCTTTCAGGAGTGCTAGTTCTGCAAGGCTCGCAGGAGAGATTCTGTAAAGTTTGGAAGGTAGGAGACGAGATACTGGCAGAAGTAAAGCTGTGAGTACCGGGCGTGAGTCGTGCTTCGGTAGCTCAGATGGTAGAGCACTTGCCCGCGAAAGGCAGAGGTCCCGAGTTCGAGTTTTGGTCGGGCACACAGTTTTAATCTGCCAGGAAGTTTCATCTGCTGTATTGCTCTTAACAGTACCTGGCATGTGTAGAAATGGCCACTGAGTGAATAAATTCTTAAGGTTTAACAAGTTTTATACAGTAAATGAGTACCCTATGTTGTATATGCTGACTCTGAGTGCCATCTCACTCCCATTGTGGGCTATGATGGTAACTACACTGCTTCACACAGTACTGTCACAGAATACCACACACCTTATGCAGCAGTATATCAAGTTGTGCTTGCAAACGATTCTATGCATAATCAATTCGGATTATACACTCCTGGAAATTGAAATAAGAACACCGTGAATTCATTGTCCCAGGAAGGGGAAACTTTATTGACACATTCCTGGTGTCAGATACATCACATGATCACACTGACAGAACCACAGGCACACAGACACAGGCAACAGAGCATGCACAATGTCGGCACTAGTACAGTGTATATCCACCTTTCGCAGCAATGCAGGCTGCTATTCTCCCATGGAGACGATCGTAGAGATGCTGGATGTAGTCCTGTGGAACGGCTTGCCATGCCATTTCCACCTGGCGCCTCAGTTGGACCAGCGTTCGTGCTGGACGTGCAGACCGCGTGAAACGACGCTTCATCCAGTCCCAAACATGCTCAATGGGGGACAGATCCGGAGATCTTGCTGGCCAGGGTAGTTGACTTACACCTTCTAGAGCACGTTGGGTGGCACGGGATACATGCGGACGTGCATTGTCCTGTTGGAACAGCAAGTTCCCTTGCCGGTCTAGGAATGGTAGAACGATGGGTTCGATGACGGTTTGGATGTACCGTGCACTATTCAGTGTCCCCTCGAGAGATCACCAGTGGTATACGGCCAGTGTAGGAGATCGCTCCCCACACCATGAGGCCGGGTGTTGGCCCTGTGTGCCTCGGTCGTATGCAGTCCTGATTGTGGCGCTCACCTGCACGGCGCCAAACACGCATACGACCATCATTGGCACCAAGGCAGAAGCGACTCTCATCGCTGAAGACGACACGCCTCCATTCGTCCCTCCATTCACGCCTGTCGCGACACCACTGGAGGCGGGCTGCACGATGTTGGGGCGTGAGCGGAAGACGGCCTAACGGTGTGCGGGACCGTAGCTCAGCTTCATGGAGACGGTTGCGAATGGTCCTCGCCGATACCCCAGGAGCAACAGTGTCCCTAATTTGCTGGGAAGTGGCGGTGCGGTCCCCTACGGCACTGCGTAGGATCCTACGGTCTTGGCGTGCATCCGTGCGTCGCTGCGGTCCGGTCCCAGGTCGACGGGCACGTGCACCTTCCGCCGACCACTGGCGACAACATCGATGTACTGTGGAGACCTCACGCCCCACGTGTTGAGCAATTCGGCGGTACGTCCACCCGTCCTCCCGCATGCCCACTATACGCCCTCGCTCAAAGTCCGTCAACTGCACATACGGTTCACGTCCACGCTGTCGCGGCATGCTACCAGTGTTAAAGACTGCGATGGAGCTCCGTATGCCACGGCAAACCGGCTGACACTGACGGTGGCGGTGCACAAATGCTGCGCAGCTAGCGCCATTCGACGGCCAACATCGCGGTTCCTGGTGTGTCCGCTGTGCCGTGCGTGTCATCATTGCTTGTACAGCCCTCTCGCAGTGTCCGGAGCAAGTATGGTGGGTCTGACACACCGGTGTCAATGTGTTCTTTTTTCCATTTCCAGGAGTGTATATTAAGGATGATCCTGCAAGACAGTTGCTCTCTGAACTTGAAGACCTTGCAAGGGAAGTTGATGTGATTTATTGCTTCAATGTTTCTATGACTGACACACAGCAAGCTAGATCACTGTACAAGAATGCAGCTGTTGTTATTTTTACGTGCAGCCATTAGCTAATAAAGCTGAACAGGTGCATAGAGGTAACTGACATCCATCTGACCAATTCCGTGGTGCTGCACACAATTCATTCAACTTGAATCACCATCTCCCATGGCACATACTCTTTTTCATCCAAAATTTAAGTGGGTGTGGTACTCATTTCCTAGGTGATCTCTTGGCAAATTTCAGTCTGAGCAATGGTCAGGTTAGTGTCTTGCCTGACAATACACAGAAATATATTTCGTTTTCAAAGGGAATCACAAAGAAAATTACACTGCCCTTCCTGGACTAACGGAGATTTTTGCAGGCATCACTACAGTAACTAGCTGAAATCAAATCTCAGGAGGATTAACATCTCACTCAGTCTACATTTCCTGATAATCAGCTTGTAGTAAAGAAAGGAGTCTTTCCATACGATTATCTGGATTCGAGGGAGAAACTCAACGAAACCACACTGTTCAACACAATCGCATTCTCCAGCAACGTTGGAGGCACCGTCACATCGAATGTGGTTTATGAGCAGGCAGTGAATGTCTGGCAGGAGTTTCACATCTTTAAACTATGGGGGTATGAGATTTTTTCTATGGACACAGATGTAAGCTCACTTGCAGACAGTTTCGAACGATTTCCCAGTGTATGCCTTGAAACGTCCTCTCTGCAACCTGTATTCCACTACACTATGCTACGGCTTTCGTAGGATGCCATACTCACACTCACTCGTGCCAAAATGGAACTTTAAGTGATATTGACATGCCATTGCTTTTAGAGCAAGTGATTCATACTTAGCTGTGCCAATGCTTTCGTAGGCACGCCAAGTCAAATCACCCACGAATGGATGAACATCTGAATGAAACAAAACGAATGGGTGAAAATCTGAATGAAACATCCGACGATTTAAGCTATATCACGTACTTGGATGTAATCAGCTTATAAGGGCATGCCATGCAACAATCTTTACTTGTTGCAGGATCTCAAATACCGCCTGATGAGGAAATCATGGGATTCGGTAATTTTTTTATCTGTGACACCAGATTCTGATGTAAGATATGTTTTGGAGGTAGACTTAATTTATCCTAATAGTATGCATGACGTGCTCAGGAATTTGATATACACTCCTGGAAATGGAAAAAAGAACACATTGACACCGGTGTGTCAGACCCACCATACTTGCTCCGGACACTGCGAGAGGGCTGTACAAGCAATGATCACACGCACGGCACAGCGGACACACCAGGAACCGCGGTGTTGGCCGTCGAATGGCGCTAGCTGCGCAGCATTTGTGCACCGCCACCGTCAGTGTCAGCCAGTTTGCCGTGGCATACGGAGCTCCATCGCAGTCTTTAACACTGGTAGCATGCCGCGACAGCGTGGACGTGAACCGTATGTGCAGTTGACGGACTTTGAGCGAGGGCGTATAGTGGGCATGCGGGAGGCCGAGTGGATGTACCGCCGAATTGCTCAACACGTGGAGCGTGAGGTCTCCACAGTACATCGATGTTATCGCCAGTGGTCGGCGGAAGGTGCACGTGCCCGTCGACCTGGGACCGGACCGCAGCGACGCACGGATGCACGCCAAGACCGTAGGATCCTACGCAGTGCCGTAGGGGACAGCACCGCCACTTCCCAGCAAATTAGGGACACTGTTGCTCCTGGGGTATCGGCGAGGACCATTCGCAACCGTCTCCATGAAGCTGGGCTACGGTCCCGCACACCGTTAGGCCGTCTTCCGCTCACGCCCCAACATCGTGCAGCCCGCCTCCAGTGGTGTCGCGACAGGCGTGAATGGAGGGACGAATGGAGACGTGTCGTCTTCAGCGATGAGAGTCGCTTCTGCCTTGGTGCCAATGATGGTCGTATGCATGTTTGGCGCCGTGCAGGTTAGCGCCACAATCAGGACTGCATACGACCGAGGCACACAGGGCCAACACCCGGCATCATGGTGTGGGGAGCGATCTCCTACACTGGCCGTATACCACTGGTGATCGTCGAGGGGACACTGAATAGTGCACGGTACATCCAAACCGTCATCGAACCCATCGTTCTACCATTCCTAGACCGGCAAGGGAACTTGCTGTTCCAACAGGACAATGCACGTCCGCATGTATCCCGTGCCACCCAACGTGCTCTAGAAGGTGTAAGTCAACTACCCTGGCCAGCAAGATCTCCGGATCTGTCCCCCATTGAGCATGTTTGGGACTGGATGAAGCGTCGTCTCACGCGGTCTGCACGTCCAGCACGAACGCTGGTCCAACTGAGGCGCCAGGTGGAAATGGCATGGCAAGCCGTTCCACAGGACTACATCCAGCATCTCTACGATCGTCTCCATGGGAGAATAGCAGCCTGCATTGCTGCGAAAGGTGGATATACACTGTACTAGTGCCGACATTGTGCATGCTCTGTTGCCTGTGTCTGTGTGCCTGTGGTTCTGTCAGTGTGATCATGTGATGTATCTGACACCAGGAATGTGTCAATAAAGTTTCCCCTTCCTGGGACAATGAATTCACGGTGTTCTTATTTCAGTTTCCAGGAGTGTATATTCAGAGAACCATGTTGCACAAAACGGTTCCCACCCAAGCTGTTGACAACGCTAGAGCTTAAAACAAGGTGCATCATACATTATCGAAACATCCAGCAATGTCTCAAGATGGGGTTGAAAAAATGTCTCAAGATGGGGCTGAAAATGGATAGAGGATTCAGGCAGCCGTCCCTTGTTGAAGGAATAGATTGATGTAAAATCTAAAAAGTGGGCTTCCGCAACGTGTTCATTTGAAAAGGATTTTATAAACATATGAATGATGCAGCTTTCCCCGAAACTGTGGAAAATATTAAAAACCACTGCGAAAATCACTTAGTCACCCATTGGAAGGGGTGTATGGTGCAGGAGATTATCTCACCAGGGTAAATTTTAAGTGAGCCACAATATTCAATAAGAATCCGTCACTCTGGAGACGGCGCAGGTTTCGGTCGATTTCCTGTAACCTGTTTACAAAGGTAAGTTTATAATAGACCCATCTAAACTCCACATATACCAATTCCATTTTGAGTTTGCAAAATGTCATTTTACTGATCAAAAGTTACTTTATATGGACACGGACAGCCTCACCCTTTGGGCAGAGAACTGCGATCCATATGAAGTAATAAGGTGCCATCACGATGCATTCGACACATCTGGATATACAGCTGATAATCCTTATGGCATAAAACCTGCTAACAGTAATGTTATTGGCTTGATGAAATTTGAGGCGAATGGGTCGTCAGTCGTGGAATTGGTAGGTCTTCGCTCAAAAGTGTGAGCATACTGTACAGGCACAGGTGCCACCCTTAGGCCGCGTAAGTGTGCGGCCTCAATGACTCTTACAGTTGAGGATCATTTGGTGGTGTTCCGCCTCCTTCTTGCATATGGCGCACCAAGTTAGTATTCACTCATGAAGAGATGAGGTGCGAATTGTATTGCAACTGAGAATCGGTCTATCACAAGGAGATGATAAGGGTGTCATTTGTGCTGATGGGACTGAAACTCTACCCTACATACGCTATTGGCTTGAGTGATAGAGTCTGAAGTGCATCCACCAATTGTCTGAATGACTCGTTTCATGAGATACCAGTTTCAGTCACCCTGATGGAGAGAATGAATACTGAATTCCAAAATAACAGAAATAATTGCAGGAGGCAGGCAAATGGCACTCACATTCCATTTTCCGATTGTAATTTGGATGCACTTCCCTGCAGGGGCATTGACTGACAAAATTTCCTCGTTAATAAAGTGGGCGCGCTTTTACTCGTCATTAAATTCTTTTCTAAGCGACACATCTCAACCGAGAGTGCCTCCATACAGCATGTGAGTGCAGCTCTGGTGTATCCAGGCCAATGTGCGGCGTCTCTCTGTGACTGCACAAAAGGGGGGCCGGTTACGTCTTCAGATGCTGTGGGTGGGGCCAGCTTCAGAAAAGAATCATTTCTTGCTCCGTGGTTGGTAAGGCTAGTGCCAAGATGTCACGCAACTCTTTCAAGACACATCCTCCTATTGTGTACTGGTGAACTTGTCGTTTACAAATGTGAGAACTGTTTGTGCATAGCCACATCTCGACCGACGAGAGCCACGAGTGATCATTTACTTGCAAGTTTTTCCTATTTTACTGAAGGAATTGTCCCGTTACAGTTTGAATAGCTAAAATGAGGTACGCAACCCTTGGCAAGCTGAAACCGTTTCTCAGGCCAGGACCGAGGTTTCCGTCTGGCATCCTGAAGGCGTGTGCCACACTATTATGGGAGGAAGACCTCTTGTTTGACCGATACATCTGGACAATGGAATTTCAAAGCTTTCTGAACGGAACACCGATGTACCGTCCCTCTCTCTCTCTCTCTCTCTCTCTCTCTCTCTCGCTCTCCCTGTCTCTTTCTCTCTCTTCCTTTCCTGAGTGGAAACTTCCACTGGGTCCTTTTCAAAAAAAAGTTGTGCGGATAAGGTTTTGGTGAGCCGATCTCCACTCATGTCGTTGGCTGAGCACAAGTTACTCTTTTTGATCGGCTGAGAAAGGTTAGATGGGGCTGTTTTTTTGCCGAAAGCTCGAGAGTGGTTAGAAGCGAAGTTTTGCGGCACTTGGTCTCCGACGTCAGGTCTCGATTGGTGCAGATATTCTGACATTCTGGGTTGATATTTCGGTTGAGACAGGCGGTACACACTGAGATCTCGACAGGTGCCCAGGCTCTTGTGACTCTGGCATCTGACTTCGATGGAGATACTTGGTTCCTGGCCTTAGATTTTGATGGACGCAGACTTTACCTTCAGGGTCTGAAGGCATCTCTTTGTTGGTGAGCGTTGCTTTGTTCTGTGAAATATGGATTTGGAAAGTGGCTAGGATGTGAATCCGAAATCACGTTATTAATTTCATAAGTAATTCTATGGGAATGCGTGATTGTTTTAGTATCATATTAATATTTTGTCATTTAACTCTTTTCTGTGACTTGAAGGTGGACTTATCCTGGTTGATGATTGTCCACATACTTTTTTTATACGATTGATCATGCTGTGCCAATTACGTACAGGTAACTCCTTGCATGCTTGATTAATACTTTCAAATAACATGATCAGTGCACTTTTTTTTGTTCCACCGGCAAAAGTAAATTTGAACGATTTCCTTGGAGATGACATTTTTGCCCTTTTATTATCCCAGTCCCCTCTGGTCCACTCGACAGAGCTTAATGTGCACTCAGGTAATGATTCACCCCTCCCCGCCTCCCAATGTCATTTGTGTGCCAATGAGAGCAAATACGTTACGTAACATGGACTTGTTGCGTCTTTTCTTAGGCTAGACAACCCCTGCTCCTCCATGTTTAATGATTGTGCAAGACTGGCATCCATGGTTCATTTGGGAGGGTTCTTTTGCGTTATTCATTGCGAAAACTTTTTACATTACGCATCTGAACACATAGGGAGCGTACTGATTTCCGGGATGTCCAGACGGGATGAGACACTAAACTGGCTAATTAAGTCGAGGCTCACGACAGCGACAGCCCTCTTGCAAGTGCATGTATATATTATCAATAGAGTAAGAAAATGCCTGTGTGTATGTGGAATAGTATGCTTAGTTTATCGTATTAGGAATATAGGTGTGTACATGTACATCTGTGTGTGTGAGTCAGTGCGTGTATAGTGTATATGTGAGAGAGAGAGAGAGAGAGAGAGAGAGGGAGAGATGTGTGTGTGTGTGTGTGTGTGTGTGTGTGTGTGTGTGACAGAGAGAAAGAGGTAGATAGATAGATAGAGAGAGAGAGAGAGAGAGAGAGAGAGAGAAAGAGAGAGTACACTATGTGTGTGTGGCAGAGGGCATACTGTATGTGTCAGTACACACCTTGTGTACAAGATACAAAGGGTATTCTGAAAGTAATTTCCTATCGGTCGCGAAATGGAAACCACTGTGAAAATCAAAAATGTTTCATTTGCAACAGCTAGCTACACCTTCCAGCTACATTTCTACATGGTCGTCACTCAGACATTTGTCGTAGCGTAACTTTATAATAGTCTCGTCCTAGAGGGCAGGCGCCTGTGCTTTCTACCAATACTCTACACTGGTCTACAGCTCGGTTCATGTGAGCAGAGATGAAACTAGCAGGGCATCCAGTTACGGACTCTATTGTGGGCGATCTAAGACTTCCCATCGTAAACACTGCAGGAGCATCTTCGTTGCCCCTGCTTAGTACGGCCGAGAATTGTCATGTAGGAGGAACCGCATGACAGTTGTGTTATGTGGGTTGCATGACATCAGGTGAAATCCCTCACCAGGCCCTCATACTTGGCGGGAGACGCTCTTACCTAGACATCTTTACGTGGTCACTGTGCGTTCAGAACTGAAAAGAGCAATGTGACGCAATCGATGGGTATAGTAAGACACAGCCCAAAGCTTCATAGAATTTTCACAGTGTTTTCCATTTTACGACCGATCGGAACTTGCTTTCCGAATAGCACTTGTGTATTGTTTTGCGCACCTTTTTTGTGGATTATATTGTTTTGTGCACTATGTCTGTGAGTTTATTACACTGTTTATTGTATATATTCCTTTAACTTTAGGGTAAGTTGCACTGCTGCTGACAATACCAATAAAGAGTGCATGTAATTTAATGTTGTGTCCCACAGGTGAACTGCAAATATTCTGATTAATTATGGTTAATGTGCATCAACTGTAAACTATATTCGAAAAATGTGTAAGCAGCGTCGAATTTGGAGGGAGGGGGTGCCACACATGCCAGTGCATACCTAAAAAATCGCTAAAGGAGATGAACAATGTTGGATCTAAAATTAACCACAACACTTCAATGTTTTTAACATTTATACAGTAGCTTAAAAACATTTATTTTATAAAACTTTTGGATTTCTGAAGATGCCTAAAATGTTATTCAAAAAAGCTCTGAATTAGTAGTCGCTTGTAACGCAATGACATTTACGGCACTCTTTTGACACTGGCCACAGATAAAATAAGTAAAACAAAAAAAAGGGGCCGTCGGTCATGAAAGGAATGGATATTGAGAAAGAATGAATAAAACAATTCTCCATTTTGTAACCAAGGGCGCCCTACGATGGTTTGTAGGTGGGGAGCCAATGAGTGGGGGGAGGGCGGATGGTATGTAGTATATCTCTTTCTCTCTCTATCTGTCTGTTTATATATAAATGATGAATTTAAATCCAAAGAACTGTGAAAACGATGCCATCGCCATCAGATGGAACTCCTCGGAAGTACAGCGTGACGTACCCTGTCTCACTGTGGAATGATTTTTTGAAGTGAAGTAGATCTGAAGTTATTAACGAATGACTGAAACGAAATAGTAGTTCGTTTCATTAAACTTCTTTCTAAACCTTGGCTGGAACGGTTCATACTTATTGAGTCGTGAAAATTACTGTAATTGGTCAGACTTTAGGCTAAACTAAATACAGTATATTACTACTTTTCAAAAAATGATAATGTGTACGACTCAGCCACGAAAGCAGGACCCCTTGCCACGAGACAAGTCAGGGCTTGGGCGACCGCGCAAACACAGAGGTGCGGGGAGGCGGGCTGTTGTCACTGCCGACAACTGACTCTCAAAAAGAAAGTAAATATCACTCGTGATAATAATTATAACAATGGTAGCTTGACAATACTCTTTTCGTCAAGTCTGACAATTCATATATTAAGTTATGATAACATGCTGCCTGCCTAGTGTGGCGTCGATACACTGAATTTTTAACATGTAATTTGTACTATGGAGGACGCTATGAGTCACAGTGGGAGGTCGAATGAGTGTATTGAATAAATGCTCATCTTTCCCTTCCAGGAGTACTGGGTGATTCTCCAGGATTATTTCCGACAAATTGCCGAACTTTGTGTATGTTACAATACGCTTCACAGGTTGCTCCAAAGGACCGATAATGTATTTAATTTTTTTCTTCTTTGCAGCGCTCATACACATTCATAATAATTTTTCGCACCACAGGCTTAATACATGGTGTCTGAGGAGTCATAGCCGGCTGGTGTGACCGTGCGGTTCTAGGCGCTTCAGTTTGGAACCGCGTGACCACTACTGTCGCAGGTTCGAATCCTGCCTCGGGCATGGATGTGTGTGATGTCCTTAGGTTCTAGGGGACTGATGACCTCAGATGTTGAGTCCCATAGTGCTCAGAGTCTCTGAGGAGTCACGAGAATTTCGCCCATGTTATCTCACATACCACGTCACAACGAAAGAATACGTGCTGGAATAATACAGCACCACACATTTTTAGACAGCATATGTTGGTAGGGCCACTATTTACACTCAGTAATTGTGAGTAAGCGTCGGAGGCAGATGTCATGTTTTCGTTGGTGAGTCATTGTGACTGAAACGAGTGTGGTGACTGTGTCAATATTCTAATTTTTGGTAAGTCAAAACAACATTTTTATCTTTTGGGTCACGTTTTTCTTAGTTACATCTCCAGATTATTTTCTTTATTTGTTATAGCTGTAATATTGTGGTTGTGAAATAGAGAGTGACTACGCAATAATTTACCATATTATTAAATCATGCCAGAAGACACGGAAATAATTTAAAAAAAGCTTTCTAGTTAAAAAAATCGGAAAAGAAAAGTTGAAAAAGAAATTTTTTTGAAGAAACTAAAAAGGCACATGAATATTTATAAATACCTTAAAAGAAATTCTAAGGCAAGTACTTCAGATATTGAATCAGACGTCCATGTGTCAGCTAATATTTCTTTAGATTCTGAGCAATTAGGCACTATAAATATATAATCATCTATTGAAGGTAATCAAATTGACCAGATCAGTAAATCCTTTCATGAACCCTCTGAGATTTCTCTAAGCCAGAATCAATGTATGACTTCTGTCGTTAATGAAAGTATCAACGTACATGGAATAAAAGAATACAATGCTTCACATGTAGGTACGTGCCCAAAAATACTTACTGCAAGAGATATGGATCGCATTATACTATGTGGAGTGTCACAAGTATATCTAAATAATTTTCCAGAAGATGAAAATCGGCATAATTTCTCTTCAGCACATTACACAAGAAAACTATCAAACAAAGGAACTATCAGATGACGGGACTACTTTATTCAGTAACAAACGACAGACTCTTTTCCTTTTGTTGTCGATTGTTTGACTTAAAGTAAACTGCTAATTTGCCCACCACTGAGGGTTTCAAAAATTGGAAACATTTAAATGAAGCACAAAAGAGCATTTACTCAATGGACTGAAGCTGAAATCAGGTTTAAAGCTGGATTAACTATTGACAAGGAAGTTGTTGTTGTTGTGGTCTTCAGAACAAAAGCTAATTTCTAAAGGAAGTTTATGATGGAACAATGTGCTCCAAAGATTGATGTACAGAACTTTGTATTTAACTGACAATAATATGGCGATGAGACGGCTATCAGATAAATTATTTACACAAAGTACTGAAAAATTCGTAGGCCTTGTACAATTATTGGCAAAATTTGATCCCATCATGTAAGAGCATGTCAGATTAGCAGTGAATGGTGATTCGGCTGACCATTATTGTGGCAAAAGTATACAAAATAAATTAATGGAACCGATGTCATCAAACGTTATGTCTAAAATAGCGTCTCGCATAAAGGGTTCAAAGCACTATGCAATTATAGCTGATTGTAAACCTGGTATAAGCCATAAAAAGCAACTTTCGATAACCTTAAGATGCGCCGACATAACAGAGGATGGCGTAAGTGAAAAAGACTAATTTATTTCGTTTTTGGAAATAGATGATACAACCGATACACGTCATGCAGAAAGAATTTAAAAACACTGAGTGATCTAGGCCTTAACATTAGTGACTGCAGAGGACAGGGTTACGATAATGGCACGGACATGAAGGGGAGAAATAAAGGCGTTCAGAACGGAATTACGAAGTTAAATCTGCTAACTTTTTGTACCTCGTGGATGCCATAGTAATAATTTGGTATTATGTGATGTGACAAAATCATCAGTAAAATCCTTGACCCTGTTCGGGATGTTACAAGAAATGTTTAATTTATTTGCAAGTTCGGTGAACAGATGGAAAATTTTGACCAACAATTTGAAAATATACAACCTGAAAAATGTTAGTGAAACACTCTGGAAAGGTCGAATTGAAAGCGCCAAAGCGGTTCGTCATCAATTATGTGAACTACACAGTGTTTTGGTTTCCTTGACCGATTTTACCCAACAAAGCGATGCTGCGACGTCACACGAAGCGACAAAACTAGGAAGACAATTAAATGACTTCAGTTTCAATGTTTCTCTCGTGACATTGTGTGATGTTCTGTTTCAAATTAACGTTGTGAGCAAAGCAAGTCAGTCAACTACAATCAGCTTTGTCGAGTTTATCGAAATCCTTGATAAATGTTGCTCTTATTTGGAAACATATAGACAAACAGGTTTCGATCAAGCAATTGTAACAGCAACTGAATTAGAGTCGGATCTTAATACACAGCCATTATTTAAACAACAAATGCGACTAAGACGTATTAAACGCAGACCGGATGAAGATGCTTGCTGTTGATGATTAAATAATTGACACAAAAAAGAAATTTGAAGTGAAGTTTTTTAATGCTGTTTTGGACACCGTGTTCAAATCCATGAAAGAAAGGCTTGAACAGATACAAGATTTTTCTACGACGTGTGAAACGTCCCCTTTCAACAATTTATACATACAGCTGAAGCAGCACATCTCATATGCATGTGAAGCCATTCCGCCAGACACGATGTCAAAGGTTTCGGGTAATTTCATTCAGAGACTACGCCATATTATTGCTACGCATGGTTGATATGTGGAAAATATCGTACTATAGAGTTTCCCAGACCGCAGCGCCATTGTAACTACTGTAATTTCGAAAGTTTGTCCGCCTGAAAATGTACTGTTGTTCCAAGCATATTGCAACAAACGGTGTATTTCTATCGCTGCTCGTTTAGTTCTTATTGCCGTTTCAAATATACCGGTCATTTTTGAAACACCCTGTATGACTGTGCTTAAACTGACACACAATATTTTTTAGCGCAACGCAGTCTGACTTTCAGAAATCCCTACAAAGGAATGGCCCTGACTAACATTAACCTATACCTTTCACAAATCACTTACCTCACAAAAATCTTCGTTACTCGAACTACTGCAATACAGCGAGCGCCACTACTGCCAGCTAAATAAAAGATTCAAACTATGGAAGGCACTAACTACTGATAGGCATAGTTAGCAAATGAAAGATTTTAATAGAGAACAAACAATGTATTTACCTTAATAGTCATAATATATATAGCAGTTCATGACATCCAGTCAAACAAATTTCAAAACTCCGCCATCTCTCTCCCCACATCCACCACTGCTGGCGGCTCACCTCCAACTGCGCAACGCTACGCGCTGTTCACATCCAGCTGCCGCTGCCCAACGCTACAATGGCAGACAACAATGCAAACTAGCCACAGACTGCACACAGCACAGCCAGTGATTTTCATACAGAGCGCTATGTAACGTTGCCAATAAGAAAACATAAACAGCCTACTTACATAGCCCCCACGCACCCCACAAAAAATTTTACAAATTGTTTTGGGCACTGGGCAATACATATTTGTTAAAATTTTTCATAATCGTAATTACAATAACAAAGAAATCAAATGCACACACTTACTGATACAATGTTGGTCAAAAGCGAAAATTTTCTCACAGTCCATAAAGACAGTCCTGATCATTCAACACAGTGAAACTGCCGTTTCTTTCTCAAGGTCTGAGCAGTAAAAGACAATGCACACGGAAGTAGTGGATTTCCATGCAGTCTTGAAGAAGTAGTGTTGTCCTTCCAACGGAAAGACAGTGCTGACTCTTGACATGCTGACAGGTAATGGGCGACAACAGAGCAAACCCACAGCAGAGTCATTCGACGTTTTGAAGAATATTGGTAGCTATGTCATCACAGAGCAGACCCACTGTAGTCCTGGTAGAGATTACGGTATTGGTGGGCCACCAGAGGTGCAGACCCACTGCAGTCCTTGTAGAAATAATGGTGCTGGTGAGTCAGCAAAGGTGCAGACCCACTGTAGTCCATGTAGAGACGGCCAGCAGCCATCTGTTGCGACTGTGCAGGTGCACATTCACCATCGAAGAGTCTTGCGGAGAATATAGCAAGTCCATAAACCACCACTTGTGCACTCACAAAGTTTTTGGAATTGTCCTTAGAACCAGCAATGCTGTTATCCAGTCCCTTGCTGAATTATTAACACACGTGCAAACACTATCACTCCCTACTTCTCACATATTGTCCATATACTATGACCAACAGAAACGTGTGCAGTGAAATGTAACTTACAAGTTACTTTATTTGATGAACTGGTGTCAATATTATTATAAATTTACAACATAAGAATACAATTACAAAGGTACAAAATACATCATTAAAGAACATAACAATACAGATAACATTTGTAGTACAGGTTTTACAAAAGAATCGAAATAACATATACATCAGTGTTACAGGAATTATGACATGAGTACATACATAAAAGATCAGAATAACTTTTGAAACATCAACTTTACACATGAGCATTAAAACAAAACAGAATAAATAATGTCTAAATATCTTTACAAAGTAAATAACATATTAATGCAAATTATATTTGAGGCTAACAGTATTCCTCATCATAGTGAATGTAGCTGAGTATTAGAAAAATTGTACGATATAAATCGTATCAGATAAACACATAAAGACAGGAAGAACACAAATACACAAGGGTACACAAACACATATAGCGGAATAATACAAAAGGAAAGGACAGGGTTTGTTTTAGTGCAGTATTTTGCAAACAAAACTTTCTTTACTTCTTGGAGATCTCCCTTCATTCATCATTATTCCCAAAAGGTCCTATCTATACCTCCTTCCTAAATTATGTTCATATTTCTTTCAAAATAATTATTTCTGATTGTAGAGTACTCATTTTGACCCAAATCTTTTTCATATAACTTCGCAATGCATTCTTTGCCTATTTTCCATAGTCAGTTTCTTATATAGTCTACCCCTCTTAAGCTAACTTAAATCTACTGAGCTCAGATGCTAAACTAAGGGACGAGGCAATGCAGCAGCACAAAACAATTAACGCAAACAGCAATGACAAAAAAATGCCAATTTGCAAAGCAAGCAGCAGTAAATCTAAATTAACAGATAAAATGCAAAATTACAACTAGTATGAGCCAATGTGCAGCAACAAGAAAAATAAATCAGTAGTAAAACTGGCTTAACAGAGTAATGTAAAGTGAAATTTAGTAGTACTATACCTGGCAAACAGCAGCAGTAAATGCTATAACTTATACCTAAGCATGACAAAGCTCAAGCAGAAAAAATAGTACACTAAAGACAACAATGCAGACAAGGGAAATGTATATTCACATCTTAATGTCTATGTGATTAAAGTGGTGCACCACAACTTATTCTACAAAAAATATTACCAAATAGTTGAAAAGAAAATTATGTATGCAAGTCTGTAAAGGGAAATGTCTTTTTGTGCTCCTTCGTTTTCTTTTTAAGTTATTGTTTACTGGATCTGTAGGCATAAAATATCTATATTAGTACATTCATAAAATTTTATTTTAACCAATGCTGCAGTGCAGCTAGAAACTAGATATTAAAGAAAATGAGCAAATATGTACAAAGGACGGCATGAGACATCATTCATTAGCCATATGGCATTTCATAAGGCAGTAAAAATTCTCTCAACTCTCGAGAAAGACGCTTGTCATAATGAGGTGTGCAGATGTAAGTATCTTTCCAAGTAATGAGCGTGTCGTATTTGCGGTGCTTTCTACAAAGGAATGTCAATAGCGAGGATAATGGCCTCCCTTTTTTTTTTTTCTACCTGTGCCTCTGAAAAGACCCACACTAATGGCTTTTTTTTCAGGCGTCTGACACAGCTGGGTGCCCACGACGCATTACGTGCAGGTGGTCACTTAACTTTCTTATGGAAATATTTACGACAGCAGTTTCCGCTACAGTGACAGTCTCATATACAAAATTTCACGGGTCAAGAATTTGCGTTGCAAATGCGTAGAAACAAAATCTTATGAATATAACAGTGTCCAAAAAATTTTCGCCGGCATTGTGATACATTCACGCATTTACACACATTTCATAACTCTTAAAGTATGATTCTTGGTTTCCAACATCCTTTTTCACAAGTCAGAGTCCCTAATCACTACTCCTTATTCCTTACCTTATTACACATATACATATTCATCAACACGTCTTCAACAATTCATCATAATAAATACATATCATAATAAACATTCCTCAACAGCATAATACACGTCGTCGTCATAATAATAACATCATAACACCTCGGTCAAATCTCAAAAACGTCGTAGCTTTCTGCAATAATTTCAAAACCTAAAAACATTCTCTACTCATTTAAATAGCGTCATCTACCTCAAACGTACTTTAAAAATCGTGATCCCATACCAAATATATCATTCAAAGCTCTCATAATATCACAATGGGTCCGAAAAAATATGAACAGTTCACAAAGTACAGACAAAATACAATTTCGTAAGTGTGAAGTTATCCAACGGTGTAATTGCGTAAACATGTGTCACTGATGTAGTAAAAAAATGTTTGTTTCTCTGGTAAATAATCAGATAGCTGTGTAATTTGTGTGTTAGAGGAATATGGTACCGATGTGTAAAGTTGTATAAGCAAATACCATATTAGCTAAGGCTCCTTGTGCTTGCCAAACACATGGTACACAAAGTAGGCGTGTACCCCCCTGAGGATTAATGTAATTATACCCTCAGGTGTTACAGATTACAGCAATGGAATGAAATGTATCACAGAAAACTTTCTTTGTAATTCAAAAATCTTTAAAAATAAATGGTTTAAGTACAAAATTAATCACTGAAATGCGTGTCCTGTAGCGCTAAATGTGCATCTTGTTGTAAGATAATCTCTCTGGAAGTGTTGTAGTTACTTTCCTCCGAAAGCTAAGTTCTGCAGAAGCCAATGTACTTACCTCATGATAAACAAAAGTGAAATGCTTTGCGTATAGATATCTTAGTTATTACGCTTATTGTTGTGATGATGAAAGTACTGTGCTGTAACGTATTGTTGTCCTACAGAAAAGGCTGTCTCCTTGTAGGTATAGCACAAAAGTTACTACTAAAACATGTTTTACTTTACAGAAGAATACAGAAAAACTGTGCAGATATGAAACAGAAACACCGCAAACAGATTCTAAGTCTGACAAAGCATACTAGTAATGTAAAGTGAAAAGTTATATGGCAAAGACAAAGTTAAAACGCAGATTATCTTTCAATAAACGGTTTTACATGTGAAATGTGGTGTAACCCTTTGCTCTTCCTAGTACGCAGAGTTTCAACTTCAACGCAATTATCATGTGGTATACGTCGGATTCTGTAAGGTCCATTGTAAACTAGAAAGAATTTGTGACTCAAGGTTAGCGTCTATGTTATTTTTCCCTGAGCCAGCAGGCGCACGTGGCTGCCTGCGGTGCGAGTCATTGTCTATTGTCTCTTTCTTGGCGCGTGTCGTTATTGGGATTTGGAGACCTAACTTCCACAAATTCACCGTGACGAGAGGGCCCTGCCCTGTTTAAATCCCGCCAGTTCTGATGCAGTTCAGGTCTGTCGTTACGATCATATCGTCTGTCGTCATGTCGGTAGATTCCATAGTTTCTTTCTTGTCGGTCACGTGGTGGAGAATTTCTCCCTGAGTCGTAACTGCGCGCAGGATTGTTGCGTCTAAAGTTATTCTGTCTCCCTTGATAATAATTATTTTGGTTCCCATATTGTCTGTTTCTCTGATTGTCTCTGTGATAGTCATTACCGCGGAGAGGTGATCTTTCCCTATAATTATTACTACTCTGCCAACGGTTGTCATACGGGTGGTGTCTGTTTTGGTCACGATTTACGTTATAAGAATAGCCTTGTCGTGTATTATTTCTGTCATCGCGGAATTGTGACAGATGTGACCTGTAATTGTTGTGCTCCTGTTTTCGCGTTCCGCGATTGTCAGTGTCAATTTCCAGTTCTTGTAACAGTCCCTGAAAAGCTTCAATGTCGTCTTTGCAACGTCCTGCTAAAATAATATGTCGTAAATGTTCAGGCAGTTTGATTAAGCAAATGCGGATGAGTTCTGAGGGGCTGTACGGGTTTGAAAGATACTGATTCTTATGCAACATGTCTTCAAAATATTTCATAAGACTGGAAAATTCAGATTGTTCGAAACGTTTCATCATTATGATGCTATGTTTTACTCGGTCTTGTGTAGCTTGAGACCAATACGCTGAGAGGAAGGCATGATAAAAATCTCCTTCACTGTGGCAATCGTGAACGACCGATCGCATTCTTACAGCTGGTTCATTCTCCAAGTAGCCACACATAAATTCTAACCTGTGCTCCAATGACCAGTTGGGAGGAAAACAATGAGAAAATTGATGAATCCATGCTTGAGGATGAATGTCGTTGCCAGAATTCTTAAATGTTTTGAATTTACGTGTAGTAATGAACAGCTTATAGTCGAAATCATCGTGTCGGCGAGTCGCCCATCGCTCATTGTTACTTCGTTTCGGCGGTTCCATCTCAAAATCCAATGCGCCTTGCCAATTTCTTTCATAATTTCCGAAGTGTCCTGTGTTATTATTTTGTGGTTGTTCCGTATTTCTATGTCCCTCTTCCCGTACTGGAGCGCGAGTGTCCTCTGAAATATGTAATTCTTGTATTACCTGCGTCAACTGATCTTGTACTTCCCGGATTTCTCTTTTGTACTGTGTATTGATTTGATTTTGTTTTTGTTTGAATTTTCTAATTTGTTCATTCTCTTCTGTGTCAGTGAAGGCTACAGGTCTTGTGTCATTCAGATCATCATCTACCTTTGTAGATAAGTTAGTGACCTGATCCGAAAGTTCGGCTACTTTCTCCGATAGTGAACACATTTCCTCAGTGTGTTTTTCTGAACCAAGTTTCAGAGTGTCCATTTGTGTTGAAATCGAATCTACTGTGTCCTTTAAGTTTTCCTGAGTTTTTGCAAGTTGCGTAACCGAATCGGTAGATGCAACTGAGTCAATTTTAGCCCACAAGGTCTCATGATTTTCATGAACAATGGTTTGCAGTTCTTTTATAGCTGCTTCGTGATTCTGTAATGCATTTTCATGCCGCGAAAAAATAGGTTGAAAATGCTCACAAATTTGTGTTTTTACGTCATTACAGACTTTTTGACATTTCGATTCAATGTTATGTAACTCAGTAGTTAAATCTTCACGTGTTTGTTCAAGTGTGGTGTCTAACTTCCGAAAATTTGTTCCATTGTGTCTAACTTTTTAAGATTTTGTTCCACTGTGTCTAACTTTTTAAGATTTTGTTCCACTGTGTCTAACTGTTGTTGTGTTTGTCTCTGGTGTTGTTCCATTGTGTCTAACTTTTGAAGATTTTGTCCCATTTGTCTCTGATTTTATTCCATTTGTTGCATTAATTGCAATAAAGCTGGAATCTGTTTCTCTATGCTTTTTGGCAGTGCATTTTCACCGGCAACATTCACATTTTGACAAGCAGAAAATGTGTCTTGACTCATTTGAGAAAACGGTGAGGACCCAAAACCTAAGTCTACAGTATTTGCAGTATCGTGTTCTGTCATTTCGGATTCCTGAGGCGAGCTGTTGCCGACCGATCGATCGATAATGCTTCCCTGTTCACTACCTGTTTCACTGTCTACACCATTATTTGCAGCCCGCTCCATTTCCCTATGCACAATTACCAAATTACTACTTCGAATGTCTGTTAACTCACTACACAGTGGTGCTGATAAGCTACGCTCTTCGTCACTATTATTTATCAGTTTACTTTGGAGCCTAGTGTTACGTTTTTCACACGCCATTATTGTCAAAATATTTCACACGACAACACAGAAAAACACAATTTGAAGAGCAAAAATAAGAGAACACATTAACATAGCACTGAAAATAATATCTAGTTAATTGCAAGCGCAGCTGCGAAGTACTTGGTGCAAATCTAAATGCATGCCACAACTGTGTACAACAATGAAAAACTACAACTACAAAGGAAATTCTCTCTATAATTACGCGCTAGCAATAAACAAAAGCTTCACTAATTACACAAACTACAAGAAAAAATCAGAAGATTCAAGTGAGATATCCTTGGCTAAGGGTCGACATATGAAACGTCCCCTTTCAACAATTTATACATGACTGTGCTTAAACTGACACACAATATTTTTTAGCGCAACGCAATCTGACTTTCAGAAATCCCTTCAAAGGAATGGCCCTGACTAACATTAACCTATACCTTTCACAAATCACTTACCTCACAAAAATCTTCGTTACTCGAACTACTGCAATACGGCGAGCGCCACTACTGCCAGCTAAATAAAAGATACAAACTACGGAAGGCACTAACTACTGATAGGCATAGTTAGCAAATGAAAGATTTTAATAGAGAACAAACAATGTATTTACCTTAATAGTCATAATATATATAGCAGTTCATGACATCCAGTCTAACAAATTTCAAAATTCCTCCATCTCTCTCCCCACATCCACCACTGCTGGCGGCTCACCTCCAACTGCGCAACGCTACGGGCTGTTCACATCCAGCTGCCGTTGCCCAACGCTACAATGGCAGACAACAATGCAAACTAGCCACAGACTGCACATAGCACAGCCAGTGATTTTCATACAGAGCGCTACGTAACGTTGCCAATAAGAAAACATAAACAGCCTACTTACACGTGGAGTTTCTTGTTTAACATAGGAAAAAATCAAAATAACATTGCCCTAAATTACAAGAAAAGTTAACTGTCAACGTGAAATCAGATAATGATGGCGATTTGTTGTGCAACGAAGATTTTGGCCTATAACATTATCTCGAAGACAGTCAGGCAACGCCCACTGAAGCCTTGAACTTAATCAAAATGCGTAATGTTCAAGACTTAATATCCCAACACCAGGATAACGACAGGTATTCTGCTAACAATACCAATAACTGCTGCAAGTAACGAACGCAGTTTTTCCAAACTGAAACTGATAAAAACGTACTTGTGGTCTGCAATGTCAGAAAAAGGATTGCCCAGTTTGGCCTCTCACTTTCCAGTGAAAATGAAGTTGCAGAAAACCTAACTTTTGCTAGTTTTATCAGAGAGTATGTTAACAAAAAAGCTAGAAAAGTAAAGTTTTAGCTGTTTGTATATATTCGTTTTTCATTAAATGTTTTGTGTTCAGAGTACTGACAGACATTGTAGGTTCATTGCTTGGAGCTATATTAAATTAAAAAAATGTGGTACCCAATTCAAAATTAGTTTTTTTTCATTGTACATATTACTATATAGTAAAAATCGCCAAATGAATCACTCGTCCGGACGCCTAGATGGTTGAGGCTGGCCCTGTGTGTAAGTCCATTAACAGTTTACACCGTGAAAAGTGCCACAAGTATTCAGAGCCGTTGGAAAAACGTATAAATGCATTAACTATGGAATGTATTCCAAAAACACATATAGTGCGTCAACCTGTGAGGCATATTTTGTATATTTTCTTTCGGTATTCTGTCAAATTATTTTGTAAATATCGCATTTTCAGTTTTTATTCCTTATCTTTCTGTGTACAGTATGAAATGGTCCATATTGTGTTCAAACAATCTGAAATGTAAAGTTTATGTATTGGTCCAACATGTGGGACATAAATTTTTTAAAAACCACATTGTCTAAATTGTTAAATCTATTTTGAAGAAAAACCTAGAACAACTAAATCTAATCTACCCTATCACGCGTGCGTGTACACACAATATATATGGAGTCCATAAATTAAATTTTCAGTTTCAAAACGCTCTAGAAAGGGAACCATTGCTCAGCACGACATCAAATTTCAACAGCTTATAAGTGACGCATGGGGAAACGTCATGGAACAAAAACATTTAACGAGATTTGAGCCACTGTAAGCGTCAGAATATTCACACTAACAGACATGCGGCACACGGCTTTTCCCCAATTTGTGTCCTAAACGCCCAACCTGACTGTCTCCACTAAGAATCGCACGCTGCTGGTAAAGCTCTTTTACAAGAAAGGTGATTGCGCACCGGTAGCCCTGAAGAAATTCCGGACAGTCAGGGGTATGAAAAAAGGCATGGTCCGATGTCCTCTACGACTCTGGAGAAAATTATTACAAATTCGAAAAGACGGATTCTTTTGAAGTGACATGTGGCAGAGGGAGGAAAGTAGTTGATCTAACGTCTGTTGAAGATGCAGCCACATCATTGAAGGAGGGGTCGAGCGGTGTTGTGTAAACTTGCAGTGGATGGGGAATTGCCTGAACGTCGGAAATGCATTTGATCACAGTACACAAAATTCTACGAAACATCCTGCATTGCTATCCATACAAAATCACCTATGTTCAGAAGTTGCTATCTGCTGACCTGCCAGGAAGTCAAATATTCGCTCTAGAAATTCTTGCTCGTGTGTAAATGGACAATGAATGGTTATTGAATATTCTGTAGACAGGCGAAGGCTATTCCCATCTCCAAGGACATGTCAGTATATAGAATTGTAGAATCTGGACAACGGAAAATCTGTACGCACATCAACCGATACCACTTACTTCTGCAAAGCTGACGATGTGGTGGGGGTTGACAGGATTGCTTATCGTAGGGCCATCTTGTTTCAAGATGAGTCCTGCAGGTCTTGTTACCTGTGCCCTCACTGATATGAGAGTCTTTTGCGCACCAGCGTCAGTCATTCCAACCCTTCAACAGCTTGGATACGTGGGTAGGATCACTTCTATGCAAGATAGCCCTCCTCCGCATATTGCACAGCCAGTGAAGCGGCCGTTGCAGAGACATTTCGGAAATAGTGGAATTATCAGTCGTCATTTCCCTACAGTCTGACCGTGTGACTCCTGGCTGTGGGGTTTTCTGAAAGATGCATTTTCAGTTCTCCAATTACGCATGTAGGTAAACTGAAGGCACGCACTGAGCAACGCATTCTAAACGTGAGCCCCGAGACACTCCCATCTGTTATGGAAACTGCTGTTTTTCGATTTCAGCTTGTGGCAGAGAACGGTGGACGGCAATTGAACATTTCTTGCGCAAGTTTCGGGACAATTAGAAAGCGAGGTCCTTTTCCTTTTTATGCGGTTTTTGGTCCCAGAGCAGTTAAAAGCCGATATCGTTTTGATTTTTATAATGTTTTTGGTCTCAGAACAATCAAAAACCGATTTCTCAAGTCAGATGTGGTACGATATTGCGACGGTGTATGAGCTTACCTAACAGTGCTGTAACTGTTAACTGACGAACTTGTGCTGTCATGGAAGTTGAAGTGCAATTCAAACCATAGACGTCGTATTGCGATTCATCTGTCATTTGTTTTACATTAATACGCTTACAGCACCATCTATTGCTGAAATTTTGGTTAAATTTATTTTGTTCCATAAAGTTTCCCCCTTAGTTAGTAATATGGTGTTAAAATTTGTCATAATTATGAGCAGTCTCTCTGCAGCGTTTTGAAACTGGAACTTTAATTATGGACACACTATATGTGGTCAGAAACAGGCTGAAAAACCTGTAAGGATGTTGCAGGGTAGGTTGTGATGAGAAATAATTGTTAAGAAAATATTCGATACATTTTTCTATCTCCAAGTTAATTAACATTGAAGTTAGACACTCAAATCGTTGGAAATTAAAAAGTGTCAAAGCCAGAAATGTTATGTCATCCAGACGTTTACTACCATTATGGTTAGCTGCTGAACGACATTTTTATAGTTAGTTTGGACTAAAATCTGACCCTTGAACGGGTTCGACTGTCCACTGCATATCACCTAGTATCTACATTGAGGATAAACCAGCTGTGGAGAGCTGATGTGCTGGTATATATCAACATTAACCAGACACACGGCTGTGCCTGTGTCCAACTGGAATTCTTCCATTGTTCTATCAATTTACAGCTGCAGTATGAGCTTCTGCATCCTGTGTGCTGCTGCTGTTGGCACTGCAAGATAACCTGCAGGGTGCTGGCGACTAATGTTGCTGTCGTCCTCCAGGCAAAGCAGACACTTGCTAGATATCCCAGATTTTAGCATGCAAAACACGGGATGTCATAGAACTGGTAGTGAGGTAGTTAATGGCTTGAGCCAATCTTTTCTGGAATTCTTTGACAACGACATGCAGGTAACTTTTATATGAGCTTCCAGTGCCTTGAGACACGTCGCTGGCGGGAAAGTCCTTCTTTTTGCATGCGTTTACCAACAATGAGGGTGGTGGACTACTAACAACTGCTCTAACTACTGAATCCCATTTCACCAGACAACTGGACGATCGGATTCGTGGTAAATCGAATGATGGCATTGATTGGTTGTCACCAGTGGATTGTAGAAGACAATGGCAGCGACTGCTACTGTTAAGAAAGTTGACACCAGAAGTATCGTGAAACAACACTTCTACTGATGCTGTTACCTCATGAGTCTTTGCAGTTTTTAGAACATTGCTCAGGATAGGAACATGTGGTACTAAAACCTTCGCACTCACTAGAGTGCTAGATGTATGATAAAGACAGACTAATGATTCTACATACCATTCGCCAAATTGTTGGCAGAATGATCACTATTGAGTGCTAACCCTTTCAAGTTTGCAGATCATGTTATAAAAAAGAAAGGAAGATTAGTGTTCAATGTCCTGTCGACAACTAGGTCATTAGAGGGGGGGGGGGGGGGGGGAGAGTCTAAGCTGTGTATGCTGTTGCGCTCACAAATTTAGGTGACCCACCAGAGATGATGTTGCCAAACATATTCTTCGTCTTGTTTCCTAAAACCAAACAAGTGAGTGATACAAAAAATGTACATGGAGCAGTAGTAAGGATCGAAACCGAGACAAAAGCTGAGCAGCCTCGAGCACTATCATCTGTGGCATGAGAACAACTGACAGTAATTATATCTGGCGGGCCACTTCAGTTTGTGCATGCAACGGCCTCATTGGCTAACTTCAATGGGCATTAACTCAGAAATGACACAACATATCGAACTTTTTGCTAACAATTACTGCTCCGCAAAACCTATCCTGCAACACCCTTGAAAGTTTTTTAGACAGTTTCTGACCGTCATATAGTTTAAAAAATACAGTTACATCCGCATTGTACATGACTACACAAATTTATGTATAAGAAGAGTGAAACGTCCCCTTTCAACAATTTTACATGACTGTCCTTAAACTGACACACAATATTTTTTAGCGCAACGCGATCTGACTTTCAGAAATCCCTACAAAGGAATGGCCCTGACTAACATTAACCTGTACCTTTCACAAATCACTTACCTCACCAAAAATCTTCGTTACTCGAACTACTGCAATACAGCGAGCGCCACTACTGCCAGCTAAATAAAAGATTCAAACTACGGAAGTCACTAACTACTGATAGGGATAGTTAGCAAATGAAAGATTTTAATAGAGAACAAACAATGTATTTACCTTAATAGTCATAATATATGATATCCAGTATTACAAATTATCAAAACTCCGCCATCTCTCTCCCCACATCCACCACTGCTGGCGGCTCACCTCCAACTGTGCAACGCTACGCGCTGTTCACATCCAGCTGCCGCTGCCCAACACTACAATGGCAGACAACAATGCAAACTAGCCACAGGCTGCACACAGCACAGCCAGTGATTTTCATACAGAGCGCTATGTAACGTTGCCAATAAGAAAATATAAACAGCCTACTTACAAGAGATGCACTTATGCGTCACTAAAAGTGCTCAGTTTTACAGTTGGCAAGCATTACTAAGGTGACATTCAATCAATAGTCCATGTTCGAAGTTACTAAGCTCTTATGACTGAGCCATTCCGCGTTACTGCTTCTCTACTAACATACTCAATACCCCCTGCCTCCTTACATACTGGTGGGTTGCACTCGTGACTCACAAGCGTCTTCTAACCAAACTGCGGCCCTATGGAATATCGCGTCAGTTGTGCGACTGAATTCGTGGTTTCCTGTCAGAAAGGTCACAGTTCTGAGTAATGGACGGGAAAGTCATCGAGTAAAACAGAAGTAATAACCGGCGTTCTCCGAGGAAGTGTTATAGGCCCTCTTTTGTTCCTGATCTGCATCAACGATATAGGAGACAATCTTAGTAGCCGTCTTAAATTGTTTGCAGATGATGCTGTCATTTGCCGACGTGTTAAGTGATCAGATGACCAAAACGAATTGCAAAATGATTTAGATAAGATAAATGTATGGTGCGAAAAGTGGCAGTTGACCCTGAATAGAGAAAAGTGTGAAGTTATTCACGTGAGTACTAAAAGAAATCCACTAAATTTCGATTACGTGATAAGTCATTCAAATCTGAAGGCTGTAAATTCAGCTAAATACTTACGGATTACAATTACAAATAACCTAAATTGGAACGATCACATAGATAATGTCGTGGGTAGAGCAAACCAAAGACTGCGTTTCATTGGCAGAACACGTAGAAGGTGCAACAGGTTTGCTAAAGAGACTGCTTACACCACGCTTGTCCGCCCTGTTATGGAGGTGTGGGATCCGCATCAGGTGGGACTGACGGATGACATCGCAAAGTACAAATAATGGCGGCGCGTTTTGTATTATCGCGAAATAGGGGAGATAGCGTCACAGACATGATATGTGAACTGGAGTGGCAATCATTAAAACAAATCGCGAAATAGGGGAGATAGTGCCACTGACATGATACATGAATTGGAGTGGTAATAATTAAAACAAAGGCGTATTTCGTTGTGACGAGATCTTCTCATGAAATTTCAATCACCAGTTTTCTCCTCCGATTGCCAAAACATTCTGTTCGCACCCACCTACATAGGGAGAAATGATCATCAAGATAAAATAAGAGAAATCAGGGCTCGCATAGAAAAATTTAAGTGCTCGTTTTTCCCATGCACCGTTCTAGAGTGGAACGGTAGAGACACAGCTCGAAGGTAGAGACACAGCCATGCACTTTATTGTGAATAAGAGTAATCACGTAGATTTAGATGTAGATGACTCCTAGTGTTCAATTCCACACTATGAAGTAAGTGATCTGGCAACAATGCTAGAAACAGCAGTATCCCAGGGTCGGTCATTGTGAATTTTGATGTCATAGGGCTGAAGGAAGTCTGACAAACATCCAGGCTGCACCAGTATTTCAGAGTCAGAGATCTTGGATTCTATAATTAGTTCTGCCATCTTGGATTTTCAACTAATAGTATAACTCTACATCTTGTGTTTTTGAATTTAGCACCAATTTACACTGGCATCTGAGCTGTGATATCATATTAGTGGAGGAATACCCTGTAGCATAATTGGACAATTTTGAATTTCCCACAAATTTTTGGATTTTCTGCCATTTTATACATAGGGAAATTGGCCTATATCACAGGATGGGTTAGGGGAGAGGAAATCTGGTATTGTTGCATGACTTCATAGAGGTGGGGGAGACGGTTGGAGATGGGGAAGTGGGAAGTCAAGCAATGATGCAGACTGTACCAGTACCCCCACAGCCCCACTACTAACATTCACTACTGGACGGCACATGACAAGCAGTGCATCCCTTTGAAGTTGTACTTGCCATGTGTCAAAGATTCCTCAGTTTAGCCCAGGATGATTTTAAAAGATAAAACAGACGTTTTTGGTGTTGGACACAGCTTTTTGAACTGTGACAGAGATTCTATAATAATAGACAAATAAAGAGACGTAAGCAAGGCCATTGTTCTGTAAGATTTACACAAGACTCTTGAGCCAGATAAAGCTATGAACCCATTATATGTCAATTCAATGCTTACAACTGGCTTTTTTTATTTTAAAGATGCTGCTAAAACATTGTCAGTGTAGGCGTGTAAGCTCTCCAGATGTCATACTTATCCACCTCAAATAGCTGTGAAATACACTACTGGCCATTAAAATTGCTACACCAAGAAGAAATGCAGATGATAAACGGGTATTCATTGGTCAAATACATTATACTAGAACTGACATTTGATTACATTTTCACGCAGTTTGGGTGCATAGATCCTGAGAAATGAGTACCCAGAACAAACCACCTCTGGCCGTAATAACGGCCTTGATACGCCTGGGCATTGAGTCAAACAGAGCTTTGATGGCTTGTACAGGTACAGCTGCCCATGCAGCTTCAACACGATACCACAGTTCATCAAGAGTAGTGACTGGCGTATTGTGACGAGCCAGTTGCTCGGCCACCATTGACCAGACGTTTTCAATTGGTGACATATGTGGAGAATGTGCTGGCCAGGGCAGCAGTCGGACATTATCTGTATCCAGCAAGGCCCGTACAGAACCTGCAACATGCGGTCGTACATTATCATGCTGAAATGTAAGGTTTCGCAGGGATCGAATGAAGGGTAGAGCCACGGGTCTTAAGACATCTGAAATGAAACGTCCATTGTTCAAAGGGCCGTCACTGCGAACAAGAGGTGACTGAGACGTGTAACCAATGGCTCCCCATACCATCACGCCGGGTGATACCCCAATATGGCGATGATGAATACACGCTTCCAATGTGCGTTCACCGCGATGTCGCCAAACACGGATGCGACCATCATGATGCTGTAAACAGAACCTGGATTCATCCGAAAAAATGACGTTTTGCCATTCGTGCACCCAGGTTCGTCGTTGAGTACACCATCGCAGGCGCTCCTGTCTGTGATGCAGCGTCAAGGATAACCTTAGCCATGGTCTCCGAGCTGATAGTCCAGGCTGCTGAAAACATCGTCAACTGTTCGTGCAGATGGTTGTTGTCTTGCGAACGTCCCCATCTGTTGACTCAGGGATCGAGACGTGGCTGCTCGATCCGTTACAGCCATGAGGATAAGATGCCTTTCATCTCAACTGCTAGTGATATGAGGCCGTTGGGATCAAGCACGGCGTTCCTTATTACCCTACTGAACCCACTGATTCCATATTCTGCTAACAGTTATTGGATCTCAACCAACGCGAGCAGCAATGTCGCGATACGATAAACCGCAATCGCGATAGGCTACAATCCGACCTTTATCAAAGTCGGAAACGTGATGGTACGCATTTCTTCTCCTTACACGAGACATCACAAAAACGTTTCACCAGGCAACGGCGGTCAACTGCTGTTTCTGTATGAGAAATCTGTTGGGAACTTTCCTCATGTCAGCACGTTGTAGGTGTCGCCACCGCCGCCATCCTTGTGTGAATGCTCTGAAAAACTAATCATTTGCATATCACAGCATCTTCTTCCTGTCGGTTAAATTTCGCGTCTGTGGCACGTCATCTTCGTAGTGTAGCAATTTTAATGGCCAGTAGTGTATAAGGATGGAAAAGGATGTTAATGTATTCAAAAGACACAGACCATAGCAGATATATGCTATGCCGTACTTCATTTGAAAGACCAGCCATTTTTATCAGATACAAAACAGAAAAGTGTGTTGACGATGTTGCCGTTTCTTCCTTCACAGCACTTTGAATTCTACAGTAAACTTTGCAACATCTGAAGCCGAGAATGGAGTTGTATAGGAAACAGAAATCAATACTGGGAGACTTTTCCCTTGAACTTAAATTCTTATATTCTCTTGTAAGAAATTTAAAAGTAATGAGAAATGTTTTTGTTGACTACAGCTCTAGTAGTTAAAATGTTACTGCTGTATTACTGTACTTGTATTATCAGAAATACAACTTAGCGCCCCAGTGTTAACAGCACTTGGAAGTAAAGATTTCTAACTGTCGCCAATCAGCTTTCATGTGTGGCACTTAGGATGTTCTCAATAAATTATTCGTTTCCTGCTTTGACTCAGTATTTTTTTGCAGTGATGAGGTGGACAGCATAATTCTGTGGTATCAGAACAACTTCTCAATTTTTCGAGTACAAATAAGCTATCCACAAAAAGAGTCACATTGTTTCCTATCATCTTCATAAATATAAGGCTTGGCACACAAAACGTCTTCCATTTCCACTCTTAGATTGCTTTTGTTCGTGTTGTGTTCCCTATTGAATACCTTGCTGGAACTCGCTTTCTAGGTGTGTACCCGAAGTTTCCGATACACCTCTGGACATTTCTGTCTTAAAATTTAAGTGATCTGCACGTTTCTAATATGATACGCCTATCCATAGCTGCCAGAAACTCGTAGTATAAACTTCTGACTTTCGACTTCACTTTCCCAGGTTCTCGATTCTGATTACAATGGATGTGTGAGCTGTTTGTGATACTTCACACAGGAACTTGTACATCTTTATGTTGCGCTTCTGACCTACGTATGTACATGAATTCAGTACTCATTATTGCCGCCTGGTTAGTGTAGCGGATGCCCTATGAAAATTTGCCGAATGTCACAGAGCAGAAAGTCACTAGCCAATCCGATGTTGGTTAAAATTTATGAGTTGCCACACCATCAAGAACAACGTAATCCTTGTGCGTCTGTGACTACATGCTCCACGGCCACAAACATGTAAACAGACTCACAATACGCCACAGGACAAATTGACTGACGTGACTGCGGGAACATCGCCATTAATCACTAAAAACGTGAAGGGAGGTCGCCCCACCCTATGAGTCATGGTACACGTTGCTGACGATATGAATCGCACTTGATAACAGTGCAGTGCTCAAACTGGTAACGAGGATATTCTTTTATATTGGATGTAGGATTAAATGGGGTCCCTGTTAAGTCTGCTGTCCTCTCTCAGCGGCTAACGGCGTGATATACATATACACTCCTGGAAATGGAAAAAAGAACACATTGACACCGGTGTGTCAGACCCACCATACTTGCTCCGGACACTGCGAGAGGGCTGTACAAGCAATGATCACAAGCACGGCACAGCGGACACACCAGGAACCGCGGTGTTGGCCGTCGAATGGCGCTAGCTGCGCAGCATTTGTGCACCGCCGCTGTCAGTGTCAGCCAGTTTGCCGTGGCATACGGAGCTCCATCGCAGTCTTTAACACTGGTAGCATGCCGCGACAGCGTGGACGTGAACCGTATGTGCAGTTGACGGACTTTGAGCGAGGGCGTATAGTGGGCATGCGGGAGGCCGGGTGGACGTACCGCCGAATTGCTCAACACGTGGGGCGTGAGGTCTCCACAGTACATCAATGTTGTCGCCAGTGGTCGGCGGAAGGTGCACGTGCCCGTCGACCTGGGACCGGACCGCAGCGACGCACGGATGCACGCCAAGACCGTAGGATCCTACGCAGTGCCGTAGGGGACCGCACCGCCACTTCCCGGCAAATTAGGGACACTGTTGCTCCTGGGGTATCGGCGAGGACCATTCGCAACCGTCTCCATGAAGCTGGGCTACGGTCCCGCACACCGTTAGGCCGTCTTCCGCTCACGCCCCAACATCGTGCAGCCCGCCTCCAGTGGTGTCGCGACAGGCGTGAATGGAGGGACGAATGGAGACGTGTCGTCTTCAGCGATGAGAATCGCTTCTGCCTTGGTGCCAATGATGGTCGTATGCGTGTTTGGCGCCGTGCAGGTGAGCGCCACAATCAGGACTGCATACGACCGAGGCACACAGGGCCAACACCCGGCATCATGGTGTGGGGAGCGATCTCCTACACTGGCCGTACACCACTGGTGATCGTCGAGGGGACACTGAATAGTGCACGGTACATCCAAACCGTCATCGAACCCATCGTTCTACCATTCCTAGACCGGCAAGGGAACTTGCTGTTCCAACAGGACAATGCACGTCCGCATGTATCCCGTGCCACCCGATGTGCTCTAGAAGGTGTAAGTCAACTACCCTGGCCAGCAAGATCTCCGGATTTGTCCCCCATTGAGCATGTTTGTGACTGGATGAAGCGTCGTCTCACGCGGTCTGCACGTCCAGCACGAACGCTGGTCCAACTGAGGCGCCAGGTGGAAATGGCATGGCAAGCCGTTCCACAGGACTACATCCAGCATCTCTACGATCGTCTCCATGGGAGAATAGCAGCCTGCATTGCTGCGAAAGGTGGATATACACTGTACTAGTGCCGACATTGTGCATGCTCTGTTGCCTGTGTCTATGTGCCTGTGGTTCTGTCAGTGTGATCATGTGATGTATCTGACCCCAGGAATGTGTCAATAAAGTTTCCCCTTCCTGGGACAATGAATTCACGGTGTTCTTATTTCAATTTCCAGGAGTGTATTTGTTCGCCTATACCACTCCACAGGTGCCCTCTATTTTCGACGCTGCCCTATTGCTACCGAACAGCGCTAATATATTTTGATGAACATTCCAGAGATATGAGGGAGATAGTAGGTGCTGCAGACAACTCGTCCTCAATCTACTGAGCACATCTAGGATGTCACTGTATGACTTTTGCGCGCCTTCGACCTAATTCCAAGCACTTTCAATGAATGGTATGTGGCAGTCCAGTTGTCATGTATCGAGATGACTCCTACCTCCACTTTCCCTCACTTCCCGCCTCCAAATACTTTTGGTGCCTCGTGGAGTTTATGCCACGGCGTGTCGCCTCTGCCACCAAAACAAGAGAGACACTAGGTAGACCTCTGTAATTCAGTTGCTCATTTGTGTGGAAAGCTCTTTATAGTCACTTTTTATAACTCATCTTAAGACCACCCAATTTGGAAGTTCACTTATTTCTGAGCTAGTTTCAAATGAGGTGTCAGTTATGCTGGATGTCGGTTTGTAGAGTAAAGGGACCACACTGCTTGGTCATCAGCCTTTGATGGATGCTCCAAACCCTCTTTTATATATAGGGTGCTCGGAAATTTATCTCTTAAGCCCATTTGTTTGTATTAACATATATTTACATTATTTCAGAGAAAAAGAAACACATCATACTGTACGCACAGAACATAATGTACAATATAAACAATTGTGTTTAAGTGATAAATGGATGTTTCCTTATGTTTTCTTTCGAACTGTTATCTAATGACTGTACTGCGTCACGCCTAATTCAACTCCTCAAGCTAAAGTGATCGAGTTAAACATCCGAACTGGAACTACCGTGGAACGGAAGCGATACGTTTCCGGACAGAGGTTTCTATTCCAAATTCTATGTAATCACTCCCCTCTCCAAGTCCCATAAGTTGGTAATGAGAATTTCCGAACTCTCTGTATGTTATATGTTAAAACTATTATCGTTGTGTATGTTCTGATCCACTTTTGCTCGTTCGCCTGTTCCAGGATAGTGCCAAAGAACCGATTTACTCTAAGCATATCAACGCATCTCTAGACGTTGTAGGAGTATTGAGCGTTCGCTGATGAGGTAGTCCAACCTTTTTGACTGCATACTACAGGGTGTTTTAAAAAGACTCATCCGATTTCAGAAGACCACATCTTCTACCCGAAATCAGATAGAAACTTGGGATGGATTTTAAGTTAGTTCCAGTCGTTAAGTTCCCAGTTTATGTGGTTACCGGCAGGTGTGCGTCGAGTCAAGATAGCGATAACGCATCTACAAAAGGCGTTTAGCGCTCTCTTTTTCAACACGTGCAAATCAGTTACAGCTGTATGGCGTGACATCTGCAGAGAGGGCGGCACTGGACTTAGTACAACTCAGACCCTTCGATGACAGCACCAGCATTTTCAAGACATTGCTCTTTCATGACGTAGAACGCATTCGAGAGACTTTTGCTACTAGTCCACAGAAGTCTACTCTCCTTTCCAGCCGATAGTCAGGCATTCCTCACGCGTCTGGCTAGTTCGTTTTGCAGCGACCTTTGTGCTTCAAACTATACAGCATTCAGTTGCAACAAACCCTTCATGCCGGCCGGAGTAGCCGAGCGTTTCTAGGCGCTACAGTCTGGAACTGCACGACCGCTACGGTCGCAGGTTCGAATCCTGCCTCGGGCATGGATGTGTGTGATGTCCTTAGGTTAGTTAGGTTTAAGTAGTTCTAAGTTCTAGGGGACTTATGACCTCAGCCGTTGAGTCCCATAGTGCTCAGAGCCATTTGAACCATTTGAGCCAAACCCTTCATGATGGTCATAAACTACAATGTGTAGAGTGTGGTGAGTTCATTATAGGCGTAGAGATGGAACATAATAATTTTATTTCTCGTTCAGTGTTCAGTGATTTCTCCGTTTCCCGAGAAGATTTTCGGCCCATGCTTTTTTGTGGAAAAGACGGTTAGAAGAATCATACACATCAATATGTTGAAGTTCAGATTTTTCCGCAATTATGAGAACATCGGTAACATTTTATTTTTTGACAGGATGGTGCACACTGCACAGGCTCCAGTATTTCGCAACAATGAGCTGCCTCAACGATGGATCGGCCGTAAGGGGGCACGCGTTAGATACACACACGGCTTACGCGGAATTGACGTCAATGCGACACTCGATGCGACAAACGCCATATTCATTTTGTCGTATTTAGCTGTTTTTGTATTATAGCTTGCAGTATGCCGTTTCAAGACAATGCCGTATTAAAAGTTTATCACAAACGTGACTGCTGATACGATTTCTCATTATGAAATTCCGGTTAATAACGCACTGATGGTAAAATCCTTTTAGAGATACTACGACCAACAACACTGAAGTTGTAAGTTGCATGTCTGCATTGTATTGCAGTGGCCAAGGACGTGGATTACAGAACTAGGTCCTGCCATATGCTATTATTGTTTTTTTCTCATATTAGCTTTTTTAAACATAGACTGGGATTTTTTATGAATGTAATACAAGTAATAGAAGTATGTTCAGCAATATTCTATGTTATTTACATATAAATGCTTGCTCTACCTACCACCACCTTTTACACGTTACAATAATAAAAATTATTCTACTGAACAGAAGGAGTTGTCAAGGAGAAACTTCTGAGTCTGTTTTCAAATTTTACTTTTCTGTCTGTCAGACGTTTTACATCACTGGGTAAGTGACCAAAAATTTTAGATGTAACATTGGTTCTAAATACAACCTTAATGTGGAATAATGGATGTCATTTTACCTTCTCGTAATGTAATTATGTACATCATTGTTCCTTTCGAGCTGCAGTTGATTATTTACGACAAACTTCATGAACGAATAATTATACTGTGAAGCAGTAGGCAGAATGTCCAACTATTTAAACAGATGTCTACAAGATGATTGTGGGTGAGCATCACATATTATCCTTACAACACGTTCTGAAGAGTGAAGACTTTCTTCCTTAAATATGAGTTACCGCAGAGCATTATTCCATACGACATCATTGAATCAAAATATGCAAAATATCTCCGCTTGCTGATTTGTCTCCCCCTCCCCCCAAGACATGCAATGGTTCTATGTGAAAATGAGCCAGAAGTGAGTTGTTTCTAGGAGTTCCAAAGTGTGCTTTCTGCAGTTTAAATTCTCATCAGTATGAAGGCTTCAGGATTTTTAGTTTCCACCCTGCTTATTATTTGTTCACCATGTATTATATTTACCATTGGTGTTGTACCCATAGATGTACATAACTGAATATATTGTCCCTTTTTGAAATTTGGAGTGAGACCATTCGCAAAACAAGTCAATGATGCTTTTAAGATCATTGTTTACTATTTCTCCTGTTTCTGTATGTATGACTGGATTGATTACAATACTAGTGTCGTCTGAAAAAAACCTCTCTTATCACATTTCGAGGGGACTGACAATGGCACATTTCAGTATCTCTGAGAAAAAAAAATGCCTAGCGTTACTGATGCATTACATAATCTACAGTAGACAGGGCTTATTACGTAGGAACAAATCTTTAATACCCTATTGGAAACACCGTCAAAGCTAGACGCGCTTTTATTCTTGAGAGAATTTACTCGTATAATTTACTTAATTGCAGAAGGAGAATTTGATGATTCATTCATATGATTGAATTCTATGATAGTTGTTTTTTCAACGTACTGCTGTGATTTTTCTTTTGAACTGCTTGGCCCTATATTTAAGAAATAATTATTAATTATATTTGCTACCTGTGTCTCACCATTTATATTATTACCTTTCTGCTGTAGCCCGCTATTTATTAGCAAAAATAAGACGTACTTCTTGGACCCAACTGGTGACGAGACTTAACCTACTCCTTCAGAACTCAGACCAGTAACTTGTTTTACGTCCAACCATAAAAAATGAACTGAATTCTTTAGCTGCACATCAAACCTCTACTGTGATCACTGTTCCGTGGATGAACTCGGGATCGGTCAAATATTTTGCAGACGACGGGGAATATCACCTAGTAAATCCCGTGGAGGGATGGTTTTATAAGGGGAATGTCCGACGAGACGAAGATAAAATTCGTGAAAAGACATATGGAGGGTGAGCCGCAAACGTCGGAAAATATTTGAAAGCTGTTTCCTGAACAAGTTCTGGAGTGAAGCAAAGCAAACGCGACTCCAAAATGAGTTTCTGAACGGGCCAACATTTAAATACGGGAACGGGTCGATGCGAGAATTTTGTAAACGTGAACTTGCGAGATTCATACATGTGAAACGTCCATTGGGAGTGCTTACTGAAATTACTACGCTGAAAAGGCGGTTACCGGAAACTTTGCAGTGGGATCTAGTGCACAGTCCTAGCAACTCAACAGACGAATTTTTGGACTTTGCCACTGTCAATGCACAGTATTACTGTTCGTTTTTGGAGCGCACCTGCGACCAACTTTGTGAAAGAAGCTGCGACACTTTCTGCGCAACCCACCCATCATTTTGCATGACAATGTGCGGGCGCATACAGCACAAGCTGTGGCTGCTTTGTTCGGTCGATGGGACTGGGAGGTACTGTAACCATCCACCATACTCCCCAGACTTAAGTCCTTGTGAATTTGATTTGATTACGAAGATGAAGGAACCACTTCATGACATTTGCTTCAGAACTGTCCCAGAGATTCGACAGGCAGTAGACCGCTCCATTCGCACCATCAACAGAACAGGTTCTGATAACGGTATGCTACGCCTTACACATCGCTGGCAACGGGTTCTACACAATGCTGGTAACTACTTTGAGGGACAGTAACAGGTGCAAACATGTAACTCTTTTGTATCGGTTGTGAATAAATAGTTGCCACTATTTAAGTTCCAAACCTCGTATGAACGGTTCTTATATTGGTGATTTGACGGTGGAGGTAAATGAGGTTTTATGTAGCGAGTTGTATGATGTAACAGCGGCTGTTGAAAGTGCTGTTTGTGAAGGTGTTTGTAATGACATGGAAGTAAAAAGTAATGCCCGCATCTCGTGGTCGTGTGGTAGCGTTCTCGCTTCCCACGCCCGGGTTCCCGGGTTCGATTCCCGGCGGGGTCAGGGATTTTCTCTGCCTCGTGATGGCTGGGTGCTGTGTGCTGTCCTTAGGTTAGTTATGTTTAAGTAGTTCTAAGTTCTAGGGGACTGATGACCATAGATGTTAAGTCCCATAGTGCTCAGAGCCTAAAAAGTAATGCTTTATTTCATGATAGTGATGTTGTAGCTACTAATGTCGATAATTTTACGGGAGAATACGGTGAGTTTGATTCTAATATAGAAAGTGATATTTGGACTGAATAGTATCTCAAGGAGGAATGTGATTTTGCTGTAACCGATTGGCGATGGTACAGTAGACCGTTACGTTCGTTATTGCCTCATTTGTGGACCTGGGAGAAGTTTAAGATAGCGAGAGGTCCACAAGAGAAAAAAAGAAAGAAATTGGGGTGAAAGAAGCATTTAATTAATTATTTTTGGACGAGTACAAAATTGAGGGGTAATTTGCAATGTTTTATTTCAGGATTTATTGTAGTTTGTTTGTTGTTTCGTCGTATAAGGATTTTTTTCGCTTAAGGTCTGTGCAGTTATAAATAGATGGTTTAGACGCACATTTGGGTGCGAGGAGGTCCAAGAACTCACTTATATAGTGAACGGTATCAAATCAAAACCAGTGAAGAGTATGCATATAAATTAGGTTTTTGGGGGTATATAAGGAATTTATTTATGTGTGTGTATGTGTTAGACTTAAGTTTTGGGTGGTTTTATGTTTGTTGTAATTTCCAAATTATAAGATATGGTCATGCCAATTTGGGTGCATGAAGGTCAGAGAAATTTGGAAAATGGAAATTAATAATGCTTACCTAGGAAGGCAAATGTATGTTTATCTACGGATCTGAGAATATTTTGGGGGAATAATTTATTGTTGTATGGAGTATTGATCTGTGTACGCAGCTTCACTGCACGGAATTAAACGAGGGGTGGGGTTTGTCCATATTTGTTGTTAGTTTTGAGTCTAAGGGAGTTATTTAAATTAAAAGAAAATATAATTTGCCGATGAAGTCGATTGGGAATCTGTCACGATATGCATGTCTCTAGTGTGTAAGATGGCAAGAACTATGCTCCTTACATGAAGTCATTAAAGATCACCAAACTCATGTTGAGTGAACAGTAGGGCTGAACAAAAATGACTGACAAGGCACAATGCATATGTATAGTATGGACGTATTGGAATAATTAATGTTGGGTGATAGTTTTAAAGTAATTCACATGACATGAAAACTTTGTGGAAATGCGTCGATGTACTAGAGGCTAGTTCATCCCAGGGAAGTGACCACGGCACGCAGCTGGGGAGTGGCGAAGGGAAGCGACAATAGGCTGCTTAGGGCGGCTCAAACTCTTGAGAAAGCGGTAACGGGGCGTGGCCTCTAGCTGCCTTAAGATGAGTGACAGTGAGTGGGTGGTGGACCCCATGCTGGTGTACCGGGAAGCAGACGGAGAACTTGTACACCTGTTGATAAATGTCCGTCATCCCGTTTTCAGTGAAACATGCGAGAAAGGCGCGCAAAGCTACGATGGAGCGGTCAACAGAGGCCAAAACATGCGTGTTCGTGACTATAGCAACTTCACGCTGAATTCACGGTCCGCGGAGTCTGAAGTAAATCAGGTGAAGAGCTACAGAATGAAATACGCCGGCCTCCAATGGGAACATAGGACCAAGGAATTTGAAGTACTCTTCTGGGAGACAGAATTCCGGAAAAATTGGTGTTTTGTGCAGACGATAACCTTAATGGGTGGCCTGGGAGGAGCTAAATAGCAGAAGTTGGGAGGAAGGGAAATTTTGTGGGGTTTTGTTCACTTCCCAGAGCAGGCATTGGTCGGCGCTGGGAAGCGACGCATAATTAACGCGAGTTGCGCTGCAATTGGCGTAAGTGATTTTGCTGGAGGGGAAACTGAGGTGAAGAGCGGACTGGGAGAAGTCCCCATAGAGGTCTTCCGTTCCCAGCTTGCCTAGAGTGCGGACGTGGCGTTCTTTACTCAGCTTGCCTGAGAAAGAGTGAGCATTTTTGCAGTTTAGGACTTAGCAAATGGAACGATTGAGCTTGGAGATAGGAAGTTTTGGTTCAGCTATGTACTGAGCAAGATAGCTAGGAGTGAATAGACGAGCGCAGCCTTGCAGCACCACGAGGTCGGCCGACATCCGCACAACGACGCCGCTCCGCCACGCTGTATTCAGTGATATTGCGCCCTCTCTGGCCACTGATTAATTTGTTGGATCACGTCGGCAAAGTTTCCTCGAGGGTTTCATGGGCCGTGTGTTGTAGAATTCTTCTCGCACTTCGCATTACGCCTGGGTCAGTCGATAAGAATTAATTTTGAGTTATTGCGCTTTACTCCACGCAAACGCAATTTATTACCACTGCCTGGTAGGAGAGTCATGTAATGTGATGATTGAAGGTCGTGAGTTAAAATAAATTTGTGCTAATCGACTGCTTCTGTTTTCAATCAAATAGTTGAAACCCCAAGTCATTTTCTTAATTAATTTTATGTTCAACATGTGCATCTGGTGTTCAATAGCTGAATATAACATCAATGTGCACCCCTTTGTAATTAAAAGTGATCAATTCTGAATCAATTAAAGTCAACACTGTCACCGCAGTTCAATCAGGAGTCACAGGGCCATATTACTTTCTTGGCGTTATCCAATATTGCGGCAGTTTTGCACTCTCTGTTGATCTGTTAGTCAATTAGCTGGGGTGAACACACGCCAAAACCAGATAAGTGACGGGTGGGGTGTTACAAGTGGGACTTGAATAATGTGTCAGAATCATTGAAGAATTTGCGAGCATCTTGCAAACGCTGTAAAGCAATTGTTTAATGTGTAGTTTAGATCTGTTTGTGTCGATTCCACTGCGGGGAGCGTTCAGTGCAGATCCTGGCCGGTTTCGCAAAGTGTTTGTTTTCTGGTATCTACACCTGATTCGAATTTCAACACATTTATTCCCGAAAAACGTTGGCGATGGAATGCAGAACCATACAGAATTTCAGCGGGGTACTCGGCTCCAGATCTGTGGAGCACCGCTGGAAGCTTCGTTGTGACAAAAAGGTTCTGTGCAATTGAGCAGTGGCGCTGATATTTCTGCGGCATTTCAATAGACAATCGATTTTGATACATGTATAGTTCTATTTGGCATTTAATTAATATGCCGCAATTCGTAATTTATGTTCGATATAAGTTTCTTTAAATTTAAAACATGCTGCATCAACACCACTACAAAGAATTACACTATTGATCTGGCGCTTAGGATATTTATGTTATTGTATTATGAATTTGTGTCTTATAAATTTTGGTGCTACTTCATAACATATATGGCACGCCAACATATTATGAAGTGGAGGTGTGTGAGTTAACGAGTATTTCGCTCTCATTTAAGTATATGGCCGAAAGAGGTAGCCTTGAGGTATTGTGAAACGAACCCTGTCGTCCAGGACCGGATGCCAGTAAGGGCGCAGATTCACCACGAGATGGGGAAACTCACAGGCGTCTATTGTCTATTGAGGCCTAAGCGCTGTAGTGTGCAGGTGAGACAGACGAGAACCTACGTCATAGGGAAACCCAGTAGAAGGTTTTTGTGGCCAAGGAAACGTAGCAGTGTTAAATATGACGGACCTAAGATCGGCCATAAAGGGAAACATTTATGAAAACTATTTAATTCTGTAGTAGTGCAGGTATTCAAGTCACAGTAATTTTAATCTGCCATCCTCCATAAATGTTCTTGGTGATTCCAATAAAACTTGAATATTGATCATATCTATAACAGTTTAGCATTTACTGTTAAAGTGAAATTAATAAGTTTTGCAACAAATACCTGAATGCTAAAATCTGAACGCTTTGGTCGATCTTAACGATCGACATTTCTTGTAGGAGAGCATTATTAAAATGACAAACGTGGTAAATATCAACTCTGTAACTTCATTTGTTTAAAAGATATAGTAAATTTAAATTATCAGTATTTACAGTTAAGCATCAGATCATCATTTCCTCCACACAAAACACACTGAACAATGACAGCATGACACCTTATAGAATCATTAGGTAATAAAATATTTGTTATAAAGCTTAGTGCATAATAGTTACTTTTGTTCTTTATTTATTTATCAGAAAGCACATTGGTGAAAGGCTACTGGCCGTGGCATTCAAAGCTAAGAAGGAAATTGTATTGGTTTTATGTAAAAGAATTTAAGGTTTATTATGTAATAGATATTATTGTTACTTTATTTAGAAAGTGAAAGTGGTCAAGCTTTGATTATTTATATATGTTAAAATGTAAAATAACGTAGAATAAGCTGTAGCCAATCAGATGGACGGCTTCAGGAAAGGGAACTGCCCTAGTTAGTTGAGCGAGGACATTCGGCGTGCGGGAAACGCGGCCGGGGACGGGCAGAGAGCAGTGATGGTACAGACGCGAAAGCGGACAGTTCGGCTGGAGACACCAAAGGGTACAGTTCGGACTGAGATGCGAAAGCGGAGAGTCGGTCTTTAGGTAGCTAGGAGGTGAAGCGACATAGAAAATTTCGCGTTGTGTGGTATCGCGGGACTTAGTCTCTGAGCGGTGAGCAGCCGCACACGTGGTGTGAACTTAGTGTTTCGAGTAGTTAACGAGGTGGAGTGTTGGACTTTTGATTCACGATGAGATTGTGAATGATCGAACTGTGTCAAATGGATATGCGCTCGAGTGTAATAGTAATTCTAAACACGACCACTTTCGCTATTAGTTTGTTTTCTGGATAAACATTATTCTAACCAAATCGCAACTGTGTGGCCTACAACATTTATGGGTCGTTAATTTAGTTCCCGATATTATTATTACTGTAATTATATGTTATATTAGCTTTGTATTTCGCAAACTTGCCATCAGCCAGACAATTTAATCAAAAGATCACAAGCGTCTAATTTAGGGCATGTAATGTGACATGTGCGGTTCAACCCCTGGACGAGTTTGAGCCAAGACATTTCGACGATGAGGAACCATATGTGAATCCGAACATCTATGGGATGTTAGCTCGCAGGGACTTGGATGATACTATTCTCACAGATGGTGTACTAGCGCCAAAATTGTTAAAAGAGTATAGTCTTCGTTTTTTTCTATTAACAATTTACAGTAAATTTCATTATTTCCATGCTGTTTGTCTTGTAGTTAAGAGTCTACATCTACATCTATTCTTCGCAAGCCACCTTAAGGTGTGTGGCGGAGGGTGGTTTGTGTACCACTTTCATCTTCCACTTTCTCTGTTCCAGTCGCGAATGGTTTGCGGGAAGAACGATTGCTGGTAAGCCTCCGCGTCAGCTCGTATATCTCTAATTTTATTTTCATGGTCTTTTCGTGAGAGTTATGTAGAATGAAGCAACGTTGGTTGACTCTTCCAGGAACGTACGCTGTCGGTAATTTAACAGTGAAGCACACCATGGAACAGAATGCCTCTTGCAGCGTCTGCCACTGGAGTTGTTCGAGCATTTCCGTAGTGCCTTCGCGTTTACCAAATGAATCTGTAACGAAACGCATTGCTCTTCTTTAGATCTCCTCTATTTCCTCTATCAATCCTTTCTGCCACAGATCCCACACTGACGAGCAATATTCAAGTATTGGTCGAACGAGGGTTGTGTAAGCTACCAGTTTTGCGGGCGGACTACATTCCCTAAACACTATTCCAGTGAATCTCAGTCTTAGTTATTTTATGGACTTGGCTGCATCCATTGATTGTCTGCAATCGTGTATTCATACAATTATTGTTATTTCTGCCTATTTATGCAGAATACGTTATATTTTTTGTGCTCAGGATCAACTGCAAATCCTTGCACCAAGTGTCGATCCCCTGCAGGTATTCCAGCATTTCACTACAATTTTATAGCGTCGCAATTTCTCTGTATACAATAGTGTCATTCGCAAAAAGCCTCACAGAGCTTCCGACGTTATCCACCAGTTCATTTACATTTACAGTGAAAAGTAATGGTCCTGTAACACTCCCTTGGGGTACGCCTGAAGTTACTTTTAGGTCTGAAGATTCCTGTCTTTTGAGACTGACATGCTGTGTTGTGTTTGCTATAACCTCTTCGGTTCAATCACATAGCTGGTCTGGTATGCCGTAGGCTCGTATTTTATCATTAGGTGGCAATATGGATTTGTACTGAATGCTTTCCGGGTGTCAAGGAACAATGCATAAACTTGGGCACCGTTATTTATTGCTTTCAGGGTCTCGTAGACGAAGAGAGCGAGCTGGGTATCATACGACCGTAGATTTTGGAGCCCATATCGATTCCTACGGAGGAAGTTTCATGTCTCCGAAGTGTCACAATAGGGGAGCATGAAATATATTCTAAAAATCTACAACCCACCGTCGTTACATACATGAGTCTGTGGTTTTGTGCGTCTGTTCGAGGACTCTTTTTGAAAATGGAAATGAACCGCGCTTTTTCCAACCTTCAAGAACCCTCCGCTCCTCCAGGGATCTATGGCACACTGCTGCTAGAAGAGGAGCAAATTCTTTTCCATACTCTGTGTAGAATTGTACTGGTGTTCCATCATTCCAATGGCATTTCCTTTGTTGAGCGTTTTCAATTGCTTTTCTATTCTATGGGCACTTATTTGGAAGAATGTCTGTAGCTATCTTCAGTACCTAATACAACTGGATGAAGCAGGTTTGTTGAAAACAAGAGGAGAATTCAGTTGCAATAAACAGCATCGAACAAGCAGATGCGGAAGAATAACTGCGAATGCTAACAATATCCATTATTTCTTTTTGATTACGCTTGTTCAGAGATTGTGATTTTCCGCTCGAGTAACGTCTTCTAAATTCGACATTCATTTATTTCCTTTTTGTGACACTGAGACCTAGAAAATGTTTCAGCCACCAGTTCATTTTTGAACTCAATCACACTAATGACTTCTTCTGGATTTTGTTCAACAGTCCTTCTCTCTTATAGTGTCCGGCATCAATCACAGCGTAGTAATGTAGCCGGTATTAAAACGAAACACCCAAACACAGCCTACCATTTTAGCAGCCATTAAAATGAAGCAGATATTCACAATGTAGCTACATTTAAATTGTGTAAAAATGGCGTCAGTTCATAAATATAAAGTATTTTTTTAAAAAATTAAACCTCACTTTATTTATGTAGAAATGGTGTTATTTTCAAAGATGCTCGCCTCTGAATTGCGTACAATGGCATTATCTTCAACGATATTTGTCAATACTATGATACTTCGGTGTCGAAAAAAATACATAATATTCACATGAATTGGCGCCGTGATAGAAGATAATTGTCTCTGAACTGTGTAAATTGGCGCTATTCATCTCTCTCTCTCTCTCTCTTTCCACACACACACACACACACACACACACACACACACACATATATATATATATATATATATATATATATATATATATATATATATATATAGGGTGAGTCACCTAACGTTACCGCTTGATATATTTCGTAAACCACATCAAATACTGACGAATCGATTCCACAGACCGAACGTGAGGAGGGGGGCTAGTGTAATTGGTTAATACAAACCATAAAAAAAATTCACGGTAGTATGTTTTTTAACACAAACCTACGTTTTTTTAAATGGAATCCCGTTAGGTTTGTTAGCACATATGAACATATAAATAAATACGTAATCAGTGCCGTTTGTTGCATTGTGAAATGTTAATTACATCCAGAGATATTGCAACCTAAAGTTGACGATTGAGTACCACTCCTCCGCTGTTCGATCGTGTGTATCGGAGAGCACCGAATTACGTAGGGATCCAAAGGGAACGGTGATTGACCTTAGGTACAGAAGAGACTGGAACAGCACATTACGTCCACATGCTAACACCTTTTTATTGGTCTTTTTCACTGACGCACATGTACATTACCATGAGGGGTGAGGTACACGTACACACGTGGTTTCCCTTTCAATTACGGGGTGGAATAGAGTGTGTCCCGACATGTCAGGCCAATAGATGTTCAATGTGGTGGCCATCATTTGCTGCACACAATTGCAATCTCTGGCGTAATGAATGTCGTACACGCCGCAGTACATCTGGTGTAATGTCGCCGCAGACTGCCACAATACGTTGTTTCATATCCTCTGGGGTTGTAGGCACATCACGGTACACATTCTCCTTTAACGTACCACACAGAAAGAAGTCCAGAGGTGTAAGATCAGGAGAACGGGCTGGCCAATTTATGCGTCCTCCACGTCCTATGAAACGCCCATCGAACGTTTACCTCACCCCTCATGGTAATGTACATGTGCGTCAGTGGAAAAGACCAATAAAAAGGTATTAGCATGTGGACATAATGTGCTGTTCCAGTCTCTTCTGTACCTAAGGTCAATCACCGTTCCCTTTGGATCCCTACGTAATTCGGTGCTCTCCGATACACACGATCGAACAGCGGAGGAGTGGTACTCAATCGTCAACTTTAGGTTGCAATATCTCCGGATGTAATTAACATTTTACAATGCAACAAACGGCACTGATTACGCATTTGTTTATATTTTCAGATGTGCTAACAAAACTAACGGGGTTCCATTTAAAAAAACTTAGGTTTGTGTTAAAAAACATACTTCCGTGCATTTTTTTATGGTTTGTATTAACCAATTACACTAGCCCCTCTCCTCACGTTCGGTCTGTGGAATCGATTCGTCAGTATTTGATGTGGTTTACGAAATATATCCAGCGGTAATGTTAGGTGACTCACCGACATGTCGGGGCACACTCTATTCCACTCCGTAATTGAAAGGGAAACCACGTGTGTACGTGTACCTCACCCCTCATGGTAATGTACATGTGCGTCAGTGAAAAAGACCAATAAAAAGGTGTTAGCATGTGGACGTAATGTGCTGTTCCAGTCTCTTCTGTACCTAAGGTCAATCACCGTTCCCTTTGGATCCCTACGTAATTCGGTGCAAGTGTTACAAAAAGGTACGGCCAAACTTTCAGGAAACATTCCTCACACACAAATAAAGAAAAGATGTTATGTGGACATGTGTCCGAAAACGCTTAATTTCCATGTTAGAGTTCATTTTAGTTTCGTCAGTATGTACTGTACTGTACATGTGTGGGCTGGCGAGAATCCGCACGCAATTGTGCAATCACGTCATCAACACAGATTTTGTGTGAACATTTGGGCAGGCATTGTTGGTGATGTCTTGATTGGGCCCCATGTTCTTCCACCTACGCTCAATGGAGCACGTTATCATGATTTCACACGGGATTCTCTACCTGTGCTGCTAGAACATGTGCCTTTACAATTACGACACAACATGTGGTTCATGCACGATGGAGCTCCTGCACATTTCAGTCGAAGTGTTCGTACGCTTCTCAACAACAGATTCGGTGACCGATGGATTGGTACAGGCGGACCAATTCCATGGCCTCGACGCTCTCCTGACCTCAACCCTCTTGACTTTCATTTATGGGGGCATTTGAAAGCTCTTGTCTACGCAACCCCGGTACCAAATGTAGAGACTCTTCGTGCTCGTATTGTGGACGGCTGTGATACAATACACCATACTCCAGGCGTGCATCAGCGCATCAGGGATTCCATGCGACGGAGGGTGGATGCATGTATCCTCGCTAACGGAGGAAATTTTGAACATTTCCTGTAACAAAGTGTTTGAAGTCACGCTGGTACGTTCTGTTGCTGTGTGTTTCCATTCCATGATTAATGTGATTTGAAGAGAAGTAATAAAATGAGCTCTAACATGGAAAGTAAGCGTTTCCGGACACATGTCCACAAAACATATTTTCTTTCTTTGTGTGTGAGGAATGGTTCCTGAAAGTTTGGCAGTACCTTTTTGTAACACCCTGAATATATATATATATATATATATATATATATATATATATATATATATATACTCCTGGAAATTGAAATAAGAACACCGTGAATTCATTGTCCCAGGAAGGGGAAACTTTATTGACACATTCCTGGGGTCAGATACATCACATGATCACACTGACAGAACCACAGGCACATAGACACAGGCAACAGAGCATGCACAATGTCGGCACTAGTACAGTGTATATCCACCTTTCGCAGCAATGCAGGCTGCTATTCTCCCATGGAGACGATCGTAGAGATGCTGGATGTGGTCCTGTGGAACGGCTTGCCATGCCATTTCCACCTGGCGCCTCAGTTGGACCAGCGTTCGTGCTGGACGTGCAGACCGCGTGAGACGACGCTTCATCCAGTCCCAAACATGCTCAATGGGGGACAGATCCGGAGATCTTGCTGGCCAGGGTAGTTGACTTACACCTTCTAGAGCACGTTGGGTGGCACGGGATACATGCGGACGTGCATTGTCCTGTTGGAACAGCAAGTTCCCTTGCCGGTCTAGGAATGGTAGAACGATGGGTTCGATGACGGTTTGGATGTACCGTGCACTATTCAGTGTCCCCTCGACGATCACCAGTGGTGTACGGCCAGTGTAGGAGATCGCTCCCCACACCATGATGCCGGGTGTTGGCCCTGTGTGCCTCGGTCGTATGCAGTCCTGATTGTGGCGCTCACCTGCACGGCGCCAAACACGCATACGACCATCATTGGCACCAAGGCAGAAGCGACTCTCATCGCTGAAGACGACACGTCTCCATTCGTCCCTCCATTCACGCCTGTCGCGACACCACTGGAGGCGGGCTGCACGATGTTGGGGCGTGAGCGGAAGACGGCCTAACGGTGTGCGGGACCGTAGCCCAGCTTCATGGAGACGGTTGCGAATGGTCCTCGCCGATACCCCAGGAGCAACAGTGTCCCTAATTTGCTGGGAAGTGGCGGTGCGGTCCCCTACGGCACTGCGTAGGATCCTACGGTCTTGGCGTGCATCCGTGCTTCGCTGCGGTCCGGTCCCAGGTCGACGGGCACGTGCACCTTCCGCCGACCACTGGCGACAACATTGATGTACTGTGGAGACCTCACGCCCCACGTGTTGAGCAATTCGGCGGTACGTCCACCCGGCCTCCCGCATGCCCACTATACGCCCTCGCTCAAAGTCCGTCAACTGCACATACGGTTCACGTCCACGCTGTCGCGGCATGCTACCAGTGTTAAAGACTGCGATGGAGCTCCGTATGCCACGGCAAACTGGCTGACACTGACAGCGGCGGTGCACAAATGCTGCGCAGCTAGCGCCATTCGACGGCCAACACCGCGGTTCCTGGTGTGTCCGCTGTGCCGTGCGTGTGATCGTTGCTTGTACAGCCCTCTCGCAGTGTCCGGAGCAAGTATGGTGGGTCTGACACACCGGTGTCAATGTGTTCTTTTTTCCATTTCCAGGAGTGTATATATATATATATATATATATATACACTTGAGAAACTTATTACGGTCTTACCATTTCCAAAAATTGTGTGAGTTTCCCTTAAACTGGTTCCATCACAATGTAGCGCCACCACTATTTTGTGCGGTACTGAATAAATATAGGAGCTGCCACATGTCTTGTAAGAGGCAGTGACAATGGGCCAGACGAGAGCAGGCCAAAAGTATACTGTCCAGTCATATTATTGTTAACACCTGTCAAAAGCCTCAATAACCAACTACCCTTGTAGCATTGACTGCTGAGAGACGTGAAGGAAGGAGCCATACCGACTGCAGTGCCGTGGCCATATGCGCTAGGTTTTTCGGTTGACGATCGATGGTGCGAACAGTTCGATCGAAGTGGCGCCACAAATACTCGATTGTGCTTCAAGCCAGGAGTCTGGTGGTCAGGGGAGTACAGAAAACCCATTCTGGTGCTCTTCAAACCACACATGCACACTGCAAGCAGTGTGGCACGTTGCACTCTCCTGCTAGTAGAGTCCATCGTGCTGAAGAAAAACTGAATCATATGTAGACGTGGTCTCTGTGGATAGATGTATAAATGCCTTTGTGCCTTCCAGACTGACGATATCAACCAGGAATTGCCCTCCGTCCTGGACCCTTCTGAGGATTGTTGCAGATTGCTTGATTTCAACGTTTCATGTCTGTTGGAGCATGAAACATGATTCATCTGAAAAGGCCTGTCGCCCCTCAGCGGACGTCCAGTTGCGTGCAAATTCCAGCCTTCGTCGCCGACGAACGGCAGTCAGCATTGGTGCATGAAGCACGCACCTACTGCAAAGGCCATACGCAGCATCATTCACTGAACGGTCGTTAGGGAGACACTGTCGCTAGTACATTGGCTCATCTGGGTTAACAGTTGCTCAACAGTTGGACGTTTATTTGCACGTACACATCTCCGCAGTCATTGTTCACCCGTGTCGCCTATAGCCCAAGATGCACCACAGTTGCCTTGGAGCCGGTTTTGGATAGTGTCATTTTGCCATCCATGGTGCATTTTAACCACGGTGACACGCGAAAAGCTTACAAATTTAGCCGTTTCGGAAATGCTTCCAACCTTGGCCCGAAAACCAATGATCATGCCCTTTTGGACGATTTCCGCATTACGACAACAACTGCACTGTTTTCCACGTCCCCCCTCCACTGCAAGTTTTCCCATCTGCCATCTGTGACTGGTAATTGCACGCTGACTTTGAACATAGACGGTGGTCACATTAATGTGACTGGACTGTGTAGTTAGGTCAGGAACTAACTACTGATAGAATGCGAACAGATGCTATGACAATGGGAACTTACCAAATCACTGACTACACAGCAGAAAAACTGCACCATTGAAGCCAGTAGCCCAATCACTTCATACGTGCACCATAGTGTGTGGCGGGGCTACACGATAGGAATCAATGACTTGTACCAAGCCCATATAAATTGCCGTCATTATGCCATTAGGCAGCCGCATACTATGCAGGGAGGTCTAATTCGGTCGACAGCTCGACATGGTTCTGCAAGCTGCCACCACGAGACGTGACAACAGGCCTCCTGCTAGCTCTGAGTCCGACGCTATGGACTTAGCACATTCCGGCCAGTGGGTCTCCTCTCGATCTACTTCCAGTCATTGCCATCTTCCGACCATGGAGGGCATCTGTTCAAGGGCAGGGTGGTGCAGCTGCCCACCCGCCTTCACCTGTGTGGGCACACTGTCGCTGTCTGCCCCGCTTGGAAGAATGGGCGCTACTGCTGAGAACTGACTTCCTCTGTGGAGGCCACGGTGGAATTCCACGCCTTTTTGTGCAATCTGCCCTGAGCTGCAAAGCTGAGCGCAGATGGTGTACATGCAGACACATCAGCATTCGTCATGCGTTACTGGTATCACAGGAGGCCGTGGGCCAGTTGCTTCCATCAGCACCTTCACACTCACTGCTATTGTCAGTACACGTCCTGGAGGGCGTTCTCACCGCAGAGCGTCACCGCGATTGTTGCAGTTTGTTCACTAATTAAATGTCTGACTAATAATAACGATTTCGTGACAACCATCGGTCAACATCTTGACAACAACCCTGCCACTGCAGAGATCATCCACTGCATCCTCTACATTTTGGTGGCAGCAGTGGTCACTGTAGTGGTGACAACTGCCGACTGTGAGGAGGAAGAGGTTTCTGACATTTGTTCATTTTGTGTGTCAGGAATACAATGGATGTTTGCAGCTGGAACAAGCGTCATGCTGCAGCGGCAGCAGTTAGGCTCGAGGCATGTAGTAGGGTGAGTGAAGAGTTCTTTGTGTTTATTTTAGAATGCAAGTATCTTGGAGAGTCAATCGATATCTTACCCTATGTTAAGTTTGTTTTTGTATGTAAAGTAAGGGAAATAAACTCAGACGGTGTCCTGAAGGTATGTAAATATAAGTGTAAGTTTTCGCCTGATTACTATGGACAATATGCCTTGTCATGAGGAGGGGATGTGGTTCATTACCTAGAAGTGTATGAAGTGTTAACCATGTGTAGTGTTTCAGGAGGTGACGTTGAGATGCAGTGAGGAATGTTGTGATAATGTTACTTGATTATGATGGTCTTATTTGATTTTCTTTCCTTCAACGTTGTTTGTGTAGCTGAAAGAGGGTTAATCATGTCATTGTCAAGGCCACAGGAGGTTACCCTGAGGGGTAATACGGGAAATTTTAGCGCTCCAATTAGCTGAGTTGCGAGCAGACTATGCCAATATGTCAAACGGGATGGCAGCTATGGGAGCAGACGAGGAATATATAGCGGAAAAAATTAAGGTTGGCGAAAAGATCACAGAGAATTGCTTCAAATCATACTGAGAAGAAGCAGAAAGAATCTGACGAGTGGTTGGCTAAAAACGAGCTCAGATATGTTTCTCCAGTGATAAGCAATTTGTGGCTTTTGAGGAGGCTTGAAAGAAGGTAAAAGGTTGATACCTGGGCTGATGTAGAGAATGCGATGGTGTGCTGAAAAGAAAGTCCTTGAAATTTTTTATTCCGTTTTTAATATCGGCTGTGGTATTACACGTGCTGTACACTGGTGTTCAAAATTGAAGCAACAAACGCTAATTTTGCAAGGTTGCGTTTATTTTACCTAAAGACAGTATAAACGGGTGACAGTAAAGTAGATACAATGTAAAGAATACGGAACGTAAACAACTGCAACACACATAATGGTAGAGAAAAATGTTCTTCGTTTTTTCCAACTTAACAGATTTGCATAGACATTCTGACACCTGGTTAATGTACTCAATTTGGGATGTCCCAACCTCTGGCAGCAATACAGGCCTGGCAACGACGAGAAATTCTGTGAATGATTTCATCAATCTCACGTTGAGGCAATAGCGCCCAATCTTCCTGCAGAGCTGCTCACAAGTCTTGGAGAGTGGTTAGTGGATGATGACGTGATGCAACCCGTCTCCCTAGTGCATCCTAGACATGTTCTAGGATATTAAAATCTTGAGAGCGAGCAGGTCACGCAATGAGCGCAATATCATCCGTTTCCAAGGAAACATCAACCACTTATACTCTATGACGTTGAGCAGTATCGTCCATCAGTACGAGGTCTGAGCCCACAGCACCTCGCAACAATCGTACATGAGGTCCCAAGATCTCGTCACGATACTTTAGAGCAGTTAAAACTTCCCTATTCACCCGTCCAATTTCGTGAAGAGGTTTTCCAGTGTCAAAATAATCCCTACCTACACTGTTAGGAATCCTCCTCAATATGGGACTCGTTCTACAATGTTGGGTCCCGAAATCGTGTTCCACATTCCCTCCAGATACGAGTCCGTCGAGAATCGCTCTCGTAAATCAAATTAGGCCTCATCTGTGAAAAGAACATTGCCCCACTTTACGACCGCCCAGGTAGTATGTTGACGACTCCACTCTAGACGTTCCCTTCTGTGAAGACGTGTCAGATGTACTCATACAGCATGTCTCCGACAATAAAGGACACTCTGCCGAAGCCTTCTGTAAGCCGTTTGCCTCGATACAACACGTCCAGTGGATGCTGCGAGGTCAGATACCAGTTGCCGTGCAGTACGGCTGTACCGTCGTGCCCTTACAGCCACATAACGGTCCTCTCTTTCTGATGTCACACGTGGTCGGCTTTGCCCTGGTCTTCGGGATTCACTTATGGACTCTATAAACTGTCAAACATACGAGAAACAACAGAGCGATTCACCTTAAGCCATCAGGCCACATCAGTCTGCGACTGCCCTGCTTCCATTTTTCCTATGACCTTCCACCGCATCCACCGTAGAGTGTCTGCTAGAAGTCTTCTCTGTGCTATACTACACCGTCCGTGACAGCGTACACAGCGATTGTGGATGTGGGACAACCCAGCAAACACTAACACGTTTGATAAGTGACCTGACGTTATCGTTGGCGTGGTTGTCCGTTGACCGGAATGCCATCTTACGTACAGATCACGACCGTACGGACATCTGATGACAGTTTGTATGGTTCTATCGTGAATTAGCGAAACTACGGGGAAACAGAGGTTTGTTGTTTTAATTTTTGACAACTGTGTATAGTAATCGGCTGAATTCGGCTGACTTTCCCGTTTCGGCCACGCAAATTGCAACCCTCTGTCGTAAGAGGATTCCGAACTGTAGCGTGTAGCATGGCGGTGTGTAACGTAACTACGCCGGTTCATGAAAAACAGCGTGCCGTAATCAAGTTTCCAAGCGCAGAAAACTGAAAGCAGGCATTCGAAGATTTTTTCCGCAGATGGAGCACCTCTCCTTCAGCATGAAAATGCCAGTCCATGCACGAGCGTTGCGACATCTGTAACAATTCGACGCCTTGGTTTCACTGTCATCGATCATACTTCGTAGAGTCCCGAGTTCCAACTTGGCCCCAAGGGATTTTCATCTGGTGAGTCTGTCAAACATCCTACAGTGGTGGTATCAACAAACTCGTCTCTTGTTGTGAGAAATGTGTTCGTCGCCAGGCTGACTATGGTGAGAAATACATATGCAGACATGAAGAATAAAGATGTACAATGTTAATAATATTTGTTTTATTTAAAAAAGCTTTAAGAGTTTTTACAAATAAAATGCGGAGACATTACTTTTAAGCACGCCCTCGTAGTAACATTGTAGAAGTTAAGGCTTCAAGGTCTTGTGAAAATGTTTTGTTTTCTCTTAGTACTGGCGGAGATGTAGATCGTTCTGCCGACAGACAGAAAAGACGACGCGCCACAGACACTGAGCCAGTTGAGCACCTGCAGCCAGTTCAGTTCAGTTCCTGCAATTAACAATTAAGCTACGGAATACAGTTACGTCCGTTCCATGCAGAAAAATGCAATTCCGACTTGGCAGTCGCTATTTACGGAGAACTAGACGAGTACCTGCATAATTATTTTCAGGCAGAGTGACAATATCAGTGGCTGCCAAGAGACCGAAAAGTTGTTTAGATGTAACTGTTTTACGTATAGGACTTCAAATGTCATGCAGCAGACTGTTGCCAAAGGTTAAGTAAAGTTTATATCATAACTCTTAATAAATTTTGTTTGTTGTTTCCTATGTGTTGCCACATTTGTGTTCTAGTGCCAACGTGTGAAGCAAGTGCGTGATTTGATGGGACTAGCGTGAAATCTGCGACCGCTTTTACTGCACCATAGTAAGAATTAAATGTTCTGCTACGTAGACGTTTGGACTCAACTAATAGTACATTCAGTTACAGCATCCCAACAACATATATTGTAAGTTGTTATTAGGGGCTGAGTCGAGAGTAAAGAATCTGGTAAAATTACTCTGATAGTCAAAGAGTTGGAGTTAACAGTGGGCTAATACTGTATAGGTTAAGCGAATGAGCCCTGTGACTTAAGCTGACTATTTTTAAGGAAAGTTTAGCGTCCACATTTATCAGGTTGTAGCATGTATGTTGAGTCTTTGCAGAATTACAGTTAGCTAAGATCTGGAGGCCACACCTACCGGGGACTGGAGGTACGTAGAGCCACCACTGTCTTTTGGCGCTACTGAGTATAATAATGACGTTGCCACTGGTTTTGCAAGAGTTCAAGGGTCGGGTCAGACCAAAGCGGGCCAGATATACACTATCTGAGCAAATATATCAGGACATCCCAATACATAAGTTTTTCATATTAGGTTCATTGTGCTGCCACCTACTGCCAGGTACTCTGTATCATCGACCTCAATAGTCATCAGACATCGTGAGAGAGCAGAATGGGGCGCTCAGAGGAACTCACGGACTTCGAACGTGGTCAGGTGATCGGGTGTCACTTGTGCCATACGTCTGTAAGCGAGATTTCCACACTCCTAAACATCCCTAGGTCCACTGTTTCCGATGTGATAGTGAAGTGGAAACGTGAAGGGAGCATAAAAGCGTACAGGCCGACCTCGTCTGTTGACTGACAGAGATCGCGACAGTTGAAGAGAGTCGTAATGTGTAATACGTAGACATCTCTCTAGACCATCACACAGGAATTCCAAACTGCATCAGGATTCACTGCAAGTACTATGAGAGTTAGGCAGGAGGTGAGAAAACTTAGATTTCATAGGAGAGCGGCTGCTCATAAGCCACACATCATTCCGGTAAATGTCAAACGACGGCTCGCTTGGTGTAAAGCGAGTAAACATTGGACGATTGAACAGTGGAAAAACGTTGTGTGGATTGGCGAATAACGGTACACAATGTGGCGATTCGATGGCAGGGTGTGGGCATGGCGAATGCTCGCTGAACGTTATCTGCCAGCGTGTATAGTGCCAACAGTAAAATTCGAAGGCGGTGGTGTTATGGTGTGGTTGTGTTTTTCATGGAGGGGGCTTGGACCCATTGTTGTTTTGCGTGGCACTATCACAGCACAGGCCTACATTTATGTTTTAAACACCTTCTTGCTTCCCATTGTTGAAGAGCAATTCGGGGATTGCGATTGCATCTTTTAGCACGATCGAGCATCTGTTCATAACGCACGGCCTGTGGCGGAGTGGTTACACGACAATAACATCCCTGTAATGGACTGGCCTGCACAAACTCCTGACCTGAATCCTGTAGAATACCATTGGGATGTTTTGGATGGCCGACTTCGTGCCAGGCGTCACCGACCGACATCGATACCTCTTCCCAGTGCTGCACTCCGTGAAGAATGGGCTGCCATTCCCTAAGTAACCTTGCAGCAGCTGATTGGACGTATGCCTGCGAGAGTGGAAGCTGTCATCAAGATCAAAGCTAAGGGTGTGTCAACACCATACTGTAGTCCAGCATTACCGATGGAGGGCGCCACGAACTTGTAAGTCATTTTCAGCTAAGTGTCCGGATACTTTTGATCACATATTGCAGTTACCTCAGGGGCTACCTGCTGATAGAACAAAAAACCACTGCCTCACCAGGCAATTCCCGATCAAGGACCAGGCGAGCGACCTGCTTATTAATACCAGCGACACGGCAGAAACACTCAGCTACTGCGTCGTTGTAGCCCCGATAGTTTTATGCCCACATTGTAGACTCTGTTGGTAATACGTGATGGGACTCGATGTCTTGGCAAAACAAGTGCACATCAAGCCCGAATAAATACCCCTCATTTTTAGATAGCAGCCGGCAGCAATGAGCTACGAGTGGAGGTCTCCGCCTGTTAACGAGTCTACATGGTTCTGCAAGCTGCCACCACAAGACTTGGCCTCAAATGGCTCTAAGCACTATGGGACTTAACATCTGAGGTCATCAGTCCCCTAGACATAGAACTACTTAAACCTAACTAACCTAACGACATCACACACATCCATGCCCGTGGTAGGATTCGTAGCAGCAGCGGGGTTCCGGACTGAAGCACCTAGAACCGCACGGCCACAAGGTCCGGCACAGACCTGGCCTCCACTAGCGACAGCACTACTGATGGCTCTGAGTTTGATGTCATGGACTTAGCATGATCCACCCAGTCGGCCACCTCCGGATCTACTCCCAGTCGTTGCCAGCCTCCTACCTGGAGGGCAGCTGCTCGAGACCGGGACGGTGCACCAACCCACCTTCGCCTGTGTGGGCAAACTGTCACTGTCTACTTCTGGTTGCAAGGGGGTGCATAACTATTCAGAGTTGTCTTCTTCTACAGAGTCTACCATGGGATTCCGCACGATCCAGTGCGACCTGCCACGAGCTATAAAGCGGTGTCCAGACATCGTACCTGCAGCCCCACGCATGTCACGTCAGCATTCGCGTTCAGTCGCTGCCGTCACAGTAGGTTGCGTGCCACCTGTTTGTATCAGCGTCTTCACACCGTATGTCTCACTCAGCCCTTGTCAGGGACGGTGCTGCGACCACAGAGCGTCGCTTCGATTGTTGTAGCTTGTACACTAACAAAGTGTCTGATTAATGATGATGTTTCCATGAACAACCATCTGTCAACATCATGTTAACAACCCATCATCCCATCGCAGTCCGCCCCCGGTAGCTGAGTGGTCAGCGCGACAGAATATCAATCCTAAGAGCCCGGGTTCGAATCCCGACTGGGTCGGAGATTTTCTCCGCTCAGGGACTGGGTGTGATGTTGTCCTAATCATCATCATTTCATCCCCATTGACGCGCAAGTCGCCGAAGTGGCGTCAAATCGAAAGACTTGCACCCGGCGAATGGTCTACCGACGGGATGCCCTAGACACACGACATTTACATTTACATCCCATGGTAACCCCACCATGTCACTCACTCCAGCCCTCAACAACACACACACACACACACACACACACACACACACACATCTGGAAAACGTATTATGGACTTCGTATTGCCAAAAAGTTATGTTCCACCTAAACGCATAAACTGGCACCATTACACACACACACACACTGCATAACTTTTTAATTGTGTACTTCATCCCATTATATATCTCTTTCATTCTCTTTCTCTTTCTCTCTCTCTCTCTCTGTACTGCCTTGTCACTAAAATTCATCTCACATTTGCGCACACAACATCAAAAAATTATGTACAATATTTCCACATCTGCCTCATCATCACCATTATCAGTAAATGTCGTCTCCCTGACTGTACACCACAAAAATTAAAAATGTTTGTGTCAAATAATGTTCTGCTTCTGAAAATTCCTCTTTTTCTCTCAATCCCTCTGGTTTAGTTACATTCGTGAGACAACAACACTGTAGCATGTTACAGAGGGAATGGGAGGAAGAAACCATAACAAAAAAATTCGAGATATAAATTGTATTATACACTAAGGTGGCAAAAGTCATGGGATAGCGATATGCACGTATGCAGATGACGGTAGTATTGTATACACAAGGCATAAACGGGCAGTGTATTGATAGAGTTGTCATTTGTACTCAGGTGAATCATCTGAAAAGGTTTCCGAGACGATTATGGCCGCACAACGGGAATTGACAGAATCTGAACGCGTAATGGTAGTTGGAGCTAGACGCATGGAACATTCCATTTCGGAAATCGTTAGGGAATTCAGAATTCTGTGATCCATAGTGTCAAGAGTATGCCGAGAATACAAAATTTCAGGCATTACCTCTCACCACGGACAACGCAGTTGCCGACGTCCTTCACTTAGCGACCCTGACCAGTGACGTTTGTGTAGATTTGTCAATGCTAACAGACAAGCAACACTGCGTGAAAGAACCGCAGAAGTCAATGTGGGATGTACGACCAACGTATCCGTTAGAACAGTGCAGTTCTGGCAGCACAAGGCCGACACGAGTGCCTTTGCTAACAGCACGACATCGCCTGCAGAACTTCTCCTGGGCTCGTAACCATATCGGTTGGACACTAGACGACTGGAAACCGGTGGCCTGGTCAGCTGAGTCCCGACTGCAGTTGATAAGATCTGATGGTAGGGTTAGAATGTGACGCAGACCCCTCGAAGCCACTGACCCAAGTTGTCAATAAGCCACTGTGCAACCCGGTGGTGACAACTTAAAGATGTGGGCTGTGTTTACATATGGTGGACTCTGGTCATGTTCAGTTACTTGGAGACCATTTGCAGCCATTCACGGGCTTCATGTTCCCAAACAACGATGGAATTTTTATGGATGACAATGCGCCATGTAGCTGGGCCTCAATTGTTCGTTATTGCTTTGGACAACATTCTATACAATTCGAACGAAGTGATTTGGGTGACTATAGAGGCAGCGTGGCTCAATATTTCTGCAGGGGACTTCCAGCGACTTGTTGTGTCCATGCCACGTCGAGTTGCTGAACTACGCCGGGAAAAAGGAGGTCTGACACAATATTAGGAGGTGTCCCATGACTTTTGTCAAGTGTAATTTATTTACAATTTAATACAATAAATCACATTTTCACACATACACTAAAACCATAATTAACTTTGTCTTGTGGTACAAATCATTTGAGAGTTTGTGCTGTCAAACAGTGGAAACATCCTAATTCAAATATCTTCAACACATTTAAAACTATCATCTATTCCAAAGAGTTGGTTTTTGAAATTACAGTAAATATTTGAGACATCTCCATTAGATAAACAATCGAAATGACACTGAATTGCATTTTGTGGGCTAACTGCCATCATGCTATTTCATCTTGTTCAAACCAGTTAGAACTTGTTCCAATAGGCAAAAAGTGCAGATAATCAGAAAGCCATGTTCTGAAACACAAGCATCACGTTTCGTTCCGCATTTCCAGGAACGTGATCTTGATGGTATGTGCGCTTCAGGATACACATAATTAAGGAAACTGTATCTCAGATGTGCGCGTTGTGTCTGTACATTTCAAGTAATAGGAAACAGATAGACAAATTCATGTGAACTCAAATGCAGGTATGCCTCTCTGCAGAACTGTGCTATATGGTTACATTAACTGGAAATAATCACACCTTTTCGGTACACGTCTCAAGTTATGTGCGGATACTGACCACCTCCCAGAAAGGAAGATAAGACAGTCTCAAGGCACAGTGGTATCTTACATGCCTACTCTGTTAAGCGCCAGGTGAACACGCAATATAGCCGGCCGGAGTGGCCGTGCGGTTCTGGGCGCTGCAGTCTGGAACCGAGCGACCGCTAGGATCGCAGGTTCGAATCCTGCCTCGGGCATGGATATGTGTGATGTCCTTAGGTTAGTTAGGTTTAATTAGTTCTAAGTTCTAGGCGACTGATGACCTCAGAATTTAAGTCGCATAGTGCTCAGAGCCATTTTGAACACGCAATATTGGCGCTATAATTCGGCCTGTTTTTAATTCTCCTCTGAACTCGAATGTGATCCCTCGCCATCTGTTCCCAAGATCCAACGTGCTCTGTGAAATTTCGTGCAATAGTTATGTGAACTGTTTCCAAACCTATTTTTGTAGGCGTCTTTCAACTCATGGAATGTTCTCATACGCAACTTACCATTCTTCAGTTGCTCCTTCAACTTTATTATTTTCGAGAGTTACCACAAACTTCTAGCAATAGCTGGTGATTCACAAAGATACTCTTTAACAGATATTATTTCATTATCATGTGAAATATTGCCCGCCACTCTTGACGCTAGCAAGAAAACTACTCGCTCCACCAATTCATAGAGATTATTCCTATCGTGAACATTAAGTATATTTTCGTTCTCTCCCAGATCGATGTGTACGACGTTATCTTTTAACAATTATCCATTGCTTTTATTTAATGCTGGCTTAACGATCTGAGTACATTTATAGCCTCATTTTGAATTTAATGATCTGTATGAGAGATAGCTTTGCTTATGAGCATTGGTAACCCTGAGAATTTTCTTTCGCGACTCATTTTTTCAACACCATCACCATCGACCTCATCATATCCGTGATCATCATCATTATCTTTTTCTTCTTTTCCGCCTTCATTTTTTAGGAATACGTTGTTTTCCTTGGCTTCACGTCCTTCATCGTGATCTGCCTTTTTTCGAATCTTCTACTCGTACAAAACCTGGCAAGATGCTTTGTATCCAACATTGAGCACAGCTGGATTAGGGTCTCAAATGGAGAATAATATCTCATTAATATCGCCATTATATGATGCTAAGAGATTATATAATTATTGGATTTAAAGTTCTTTTACATATTGATGCTCTGCATTTGTTGTGGATGATAGCAATAAATTTGAAAATTAAGTTATGTTAAAATATTAACTCGGTTGCTTTAAATAAAACTATGTTTTCCAAGCTCATTAAACTGTAGAATTAATCACAATTATAAATATTGTCACCAGCAGAACAAGGTTTTATTTTTCGACGGAATCATTGCTGCGTCATGAAATTTATTCCAAATTTATTAGTTGCCTTTCTCAATGAATAACCTCCTATTGCATCTTATGCAGTTTCGCTATATGTTTCTTTTGATTATGTGGTTCTGTTTGTCTCTTCATTTGTAATTTATTGTGTTGCCTTCACATGGATAATCAGGTTGTTACACCGCAACAATGATTCCATTGCTGCCATGTTAGAGCAAAACTGGTAAAAAATTGTCATCTATTTCACCACAAAATTGTCACACTGGACATTAATACGGGCCGTTTCCACCCTTTGCCTTTATGACGCCTTGAACTCTGCTAGGAATACTCTCAATGAATGAAAACGGAGAAGGTAGTGATGTTGGATGCTTGTGTGTGGAGCGAAGTCGACTTCCTAACTCATCCAAAAGGTGTTCCATTGGGTTCAGGTCAGGACTCAGAGCAGGTCAGTCCATTTTAGGAATATTATTGTCAACAAACCATTGCCTCATGCATACTTTTTTATGACAGTGTCCATTGATATGGAAATACAAACGATCATCGTCTCCAATCTGTTCCTCTACTATACAAAATAAGCAGTGCTGTAAAGTGTATTCATATCCTTCCGAATTCAGCACTTCCTTAAGGGAAAACAGAATGTCCTATTCGGATAACGTAAAATTAGGTATAGTGTAAGGCACTTTGTCTCACAAGCCATGCGACAAAAAGTTTCGAAATCTTTATTGCTCTTAGATAAATTCTTTGTGTAACTTCTGAAGTTATAGGAATTTAGTATTATCTCTTATAAGCGATGATATAATTTTTTTCTCTAAACTTGATTTTTTTAAATATTTCAGTCTATTTTCCTGATAAAATATCAAAAACATTAGTACTCATATTAAAAATAACTTCAGGTGATGCAAAATATATATTTAAGTACAATTCGAAAACGTCAGCTTTCTATAGAGAAACTGAGAAAATGTTCCTTTTGTGCAGAAAAATAAAATAAAAGAAAACGGAGTCCAGAGTTGAGACATAAAAACATGACTGCTGCGTAGGTTGGATCATAAGGATCCTCCTCATGTTCCAATCGTAATTTCCTCTTGGAACCTTTTCTAGTTCGTTTTGCAGCCTTTCTGAACATTTTTAGCTTCATTTCTGCATTTCTCTGTCTCCCGCCATTCAAATTCCTCATCGCCTCAATAGTACAAGAGCCTACACGTAATCCTTGGGATTACAGCACTACACGTTTACTAATGTTGCCTTGATTGAATTAGCAAACGTGTATCCCTACAAACTCATTTTTGGGTAAGCGAGTCCAAATGACATATTTTATAGATGCTGTATTTTGTCACCTGCGATACAAACCCTTTAGAAGGAGATCAGTGTTTGCCAAGTCTTTGAATTCTGCCTCCATAATTTCAATAGGCAGACTATTTCGGTAATCATATTTCTCAATGGTTACTAAAACCTTATTGTATTTGTACCAACTTTCCACACCTGCCCGTCACATACCATCAGGAGGTTCGTGAGATTCTACATTTTCTTGTCTTTTTTTCTTCCTATGCATTTATGTTTATACAGGTGGTTCGTGGTGATTATGAGTTATTATTACCACGAGAACGTGATTAGTTTTGCCTAGGCAAAATAATAGATTGTTGATTGGAGAGAAAAGAGAAAAACGCGATACCAGGCTAGCCAACACAAAAAATATCCTTCTTCAGCTTCATATTTCGTATGAATTGTGACAAATTTAAAGGGCTCGCTAACGGAATATTTCTCAGTTGGACAGCTATGGTTGCGGCCACATTGACTTCTAGTAGACAAATTCTTGCACAAGCAATTACTTAAAAAGTAAAACAAAATACTGCTCTGTGTATACATAATATGTTTGCCTCTGAATGTACTGTGTCGTATACTGATATTCAGGTCATGCTCTACACATTATTTAAGTAATGACAAATGTAATGTGCTGGCTTTAACCATTTTAACCCTTATCCGTGACGATGGTCCATCACTGAAACCGATTGAATTTGGGTTTAAAATAAAAGCAGCTGATGGTCAAACGTGCATTACATACATATAAAACAAAACACTTCTAGACGCGCTATAAACAAGATTTAAACACCATTTCAAACAAAAATTTCTAGATATTCAGAAACAAAAATAAATAAACAAATAATTTTTTAACCTAAATGCCACTATGTTCCTCCTTAAGTCCAATAAGACGACCACACACTAAATACGAAAGACAGACCTATACTTCAAAACTGCCACCTCCTTCGTACGTAGCTGTTGGTAGGTAACACTGTCAATCAGATTGCCACAGACTATAGCGTGATTTACCACTCCAAATATTTTCTTTCTAAACATTTACTGTCAAGTGGCTTACCATTGACTACAGATTTGTGTGTTTTATGAGGAGCTGTTGCACCACATTATTTTTAACTTGCTATTCACAGTCATTGTGCTAGGTAGATTGCTAGAAGCACTCTAGAACTAACAAATTATTGCTGCTGCAATTTTCATGCATTTCGCAATGCTCGGTTTTCCGTGTCCATTAGTACACGGCATTTTTATATATTCTCCTTTCATATTGTGTTGCCCAAGGATTTCAAATAGGCTTAATCTTTTTACCTATTAGCTCCTTTTGTGCCTTCACTATTTTGTCTCTCAAAGCTACCCATTCTTCTTCTACAGTATTCTTTTCCGTTGTTCATGTCAATTGCTCCCTAATGTTCCCTCTAAAGCTCTCAACAACATCTGGTTCTTTCAGTTTATCCAGGTCCCATCTCCTTAATTTCCTACCTTTTTGCAATTTCTTCACTTTTAAGCTACAGTTCATAACCAATAAATTGTAGTCATAGTCCACATCTGCCCCTGGAAATGTCTTACAATTTAAAGTCTCGTTCCGAAATTTCTGTCTCATTATTACATAATCAATCTGAAACCTGTCTCCAGGTGTCTGCTATGTATACAACCTTCTTACATCATTCTTAAACCAAGTATTAGCGATGATTAAATAATGCTCTACTCAAAATTCTAGCAGGCGGCTTCCTCTTTCGTTACTTTTCCCAAGTTCATATTCACCTACTATTTTTCCTGCTCTTCCTTTTCCTACTATCAAATTCCACTCCCCCATTACTATTAAATTTTCGTCTCTCTTAACTGTCTGAGTAATATCTTTTACTTCATCATACATCGGTTCAATCTCTTCATCATCTGCGGAGGTAGTTGGCATATACAGTAGCAAACTTGTACTACTGTGGTGGGTATGTGCTTCGTGTCTATCTTGGCTACAATAATGCATTCACTATGCTGTTCGTAGTAGTTTACCCACATTCCTATTTTCGTATTCATTATTAAATCTACTCCTGCATTTCCCATATTTTATTTTGTATTTATAATCCTGTATTCACCTGACCATAAGTCCTGTTCCTCCTGTCACCAAACTTCTCTAATTCCCACCATATCTAACTTCAGCCTATTCAGTTCTCTTTTTAAATTTTCTAACCTACCTGCCCGATTAAGAGATCTGACAATCCGCTCTCCAATCCGTAGAACGCCAGTTTTGCTTCTCTTGATAATGACATCCTCTCGAGTAGTCCCCGCCCGGAGTTCCGAATGGGGGACTATTTTACCTCCGGAATATTTTAGCCAAGAGGATGCCATTTTCATCCAACCATACAGTAGAGCTGCATGCCCTCGGGAAATATTATGACAGTAGTTTTCCGTTGCTTTCAGACGTTTGCAGTACCAGCACAGCAAGGCCGTTTTGGTTGATGTTACAAGGCCAGATCAGTCAATCATACAGACTGTTATCCCTGCAGTTATTGAAAAGGCTGCTTCCCCTCTTCAGGTACCACACGTTTGTAAGGCCTCTCAACAGATACCCCTCAGCTGCGGTACGTGGTACGTCTGTCTGTATCACTGAGACACAGTCCGCCCCCGGTGGCTGAGTGGTCAGCGCGACAGGATGTCAATCCTAAGGGCCCGGATTCGATTTCCGGCTGGGTCGGAGATTTTCTCCGCTCAAGGACTGGGTGTTGTGTTGTCCTAATCATCATCATTTCATCCCCATCGACGCGCAAGTCGCCGAAGTGGCGTCAAATCGAAAGACTTGCACCTGGCGAACGGTCTGCCCGACGGGAGGCCCTAGTCACATAACATTATTATTATACTGAGGCACACAAGCCTCCCCCCCCCCCCCAATGGCAAGGTGCATGGTCCATTGGGGTGGGAGGCTTTCATAGTACGCTGATAAAATAGCTCCATAGTTAACAATCATATACAGCTGGTCCTCTATTCGAAAGATCCGTACCTAAAGATTTGAAAGTTGCTCAGGTCACACCAGTAACCAAGACAGACATAGGTGTAATCCGATGAATTACAAATTACCAAGCAGTTGGTGGCCGTTAACCGAGTACACTTTATTGGGAGATTGTACTGGTGACCTACTTCTCTGATGCTGCTGGACGATTATTTCGCTGACCTGATAAGGTGATTAACATCGATTTGCAGCAGGATTTTGGAACATATACTATGCTCTAACATTATGAAATACCTCGAAGAAAACAGTTTATTGACAAGCAGCCAACACGGATTCAGAAAATATCGTTCTTGTGAAACACAATTAGCTCTTTATTCTCACGAAGTAATGAGTGCTGCCGACAGAGGATTTCAAATTGATTCCATATTTTTAGTTACAGAAGGCTTTTTTGCACTATTTCTTACAAGTGACTTCTAAGCAAATTGCGTGCCTATGGAATGTCGTCTCATTTGCTCGACTGGATTCATGATTTCCTGTCAGAAAGGCCACAATTCGCAGTAACTGACGGAAAGTCATCGAGCAAGACAGGAATAATAACTAGCGTTCCAAAAGGAAGTGTTATATGCCCTCTGCTATTACTGATCTACTCAAACGATTTAGGATAAAAACCTGAACAGATCGTTTGCAGATGATGCGGTCATTTACCATCTTGTAAAGTCATCAAATGATCGAAACCACTTGCAAAATGTTTTAGACAAGTTCTCTGTATGGTGCAAAAAGTGGCAATTGACTCTAAATAATGAAAATTGTGAAGTCATCCAAATGAGTAATAAAAGGAACCCGCTAAATTTCGGTTACACGATAAATCACACAAATATAAGGCTGTCAGTTCTATTAAATACTTGGGATTACAATCACGAATAACTTAAACTGGAACAATCACATAGACAATGTTGCGGGGAAAGCAAACCAAATTTATTGGTGAAATACTTAGAAAATGCAACAGGGGTCTTCACTCCTGTCCGCCCCCTACTGGAGTGCTACTGTGCAGTGCGGGATACACATCAGACAAGATTGATGGAAGACCTCGAAAAAGTTCAAAGCAGGGAAGCTCACCACGGATATGATACATGAATTGTGGTGGCAATCATTAAAGCAAAGGGATTTTTCATTGAGGCAGAATCTTCTCATGAAATGTCAATCACCAACTTTCTCAACACAATGTCAAAATACTTTGTTTGTACTAACCTACATAGGGAAAAATGATCATCATAATAAACTAAGAAAAATCAGAGCTCGCACATTAAGATTTAAGCGTTAGTCTTTCCCGTCCGCTGTTAAGAGTGGAACAGAAGAGAAATAGATTGAAGGTGGTTCAATGAACCCTGTTCCAGGCACTTAATTGTGACTTGCAGAGTAATCATGTAGATGTAGGTGTAGATGTGTCACACAGTCAGGTTGGACAATCCATCTGGCGTGGCCAAAGGTATCAGAATTTCCAAATGGCTGATGGAAATAGATACTGTGACGAAAGAATGTGATGACCATTGGGGCTTTGCCTTTGAAGTTAACTATTACAGATTAGGACATAATGACTATCTGCAGAAGCAGTGTCACCAACCAGGTTGTCATCAATATGATAAAGCTGGTCATAAGGTATGGGACTGCGCCGGCCGAAGTGGCCGAACGGTTCTAGGCGCTTCAGTCTGGAACCGCGCGACCGCTACGGTCGCAGGTTCGAATCCTGCCTCGGGCATGGATGTGTGTGATGTCCTTAGGTTAGTTAGGTTTAAGTAGTTCTAAGTTCTAGGGGACTGATGACCATAGATGTTAAGTCCCATAGTGCTCAGAGCCATTTGAACCATTTTATGGGACTGCAGGAATAAGAAACAAGGAAACATCATGAGAAAAAGCATTCGTTAAACGCAAACGTCAATCCATTGCCTGTCTGAAGGAATTCCCATTAGAACGGAAAGCTGGACACACATGCAGAGATGGAATGGTGCTTGTCAGACATAATACAGGGCGGGGAACATAAGTGTTTAGCTGTCGTGAGTGTACAAGTGACAGTCGTTAGTCTGGACCTCTTAGGCAGGAAGAGACAGAGGGCTCCACGATAAAGGTTACTTGGAGTAAGTGACTATGACACGAAGTTATTAGGGACAACACTGCTTGACTTTTTCACTGGAACTGAGAGTTTTTAGGAATACATGGAAGTGCTGCCAAATGTTGGTGAAGGTTGTAGGGGAACTGGGAACAACAACAGCAAGCGAGGGTGAGCCATGCCGGCTCTGCAGCTATCGATACTCATTCAGAGATGCTAAATTTTCGGCCCTTGTGGGTTGGTCGCGAGGTGGCGCGGCGGTGAGCGGATCGACGGGAGAGCGCGAGAGGTTGTTTGGAGGTGGGGACGAAACAGTGATTTCCCGAGGAGGGGAGGTAACTCGGTTGGTGAAGAGGCGTTTTGAAAATGATTGTAGGGACGACAGTTGTAACGGCTGTGTCTTGAGATGGTCTGCGCAGCCAAGCAGTTGGTGGCCATTAACCGAGTACACTTTATTGGGAGATTGTACTGGTGACCTACTTCTCTGATGCTGCTGGACGATTATTTCGCTGACATGATAAGGTGACATCATTCTATTTATGTCTTCCACTGGCCATGCATTATCTGCCTTCCGTATTGCAAGTGTACCTCACCTGAGACAAACTATTACCGACTGCTCAGTTATGAAAATCTGTTAGTAATCCATGTTGTGGTCGGACACTAAGCAATTTGTTGCATCATCCCAACCGAACTGTTGTTGCTTGATGTCTAGTAGCGTCGCCGTTCTGCCTTACCATCCAATCCGTGGGGCTTATTGTGTATAATGTTTTAAAACTGAGTACTATACCTTTTTATTTAAAGTTGTTTTAAGTGATTGATTTTGGTTTTATTAACATAGCAATGTTAGAGACGCTTGGTTGTAGTGTGTTGTTGCTGCGTCAGCACACGCGATTTATTGGACTATAATTGTTGACAATTTGTTCTACATCTGTACCTAGGTGGTGGCTCTGGACTACACCTTGGAGTTCTCGCTTGTTCTTGCATCTGACAGAATTGAATGTTCCGTTAAGGCCCAGGTGCACCCAATGACAGCTCTCTGAGTTAACCGTTCGGGGAGAGGGGCACCTGGAGATTGAAGTCGGACGCACCTCGGTCGAGCTGATAAATCGGGCCCGAGCGGCACAACCAGGTGTGGCCCGTGTTGGCTGCTCCGCAGGACGTTCATGTCCGCACTTGGCCGATGTCGTGAGCTGGGAACTATTTGTAAGAGAAGTGTCTGGTGTATATTATTGGCTGTCTAGTTGGGAGTCCGTATGTAAGGTTACTGTTTCTTTTAAACCAATATATTTGGGTAAGGTTTTAAAACTGTCTGTAAGTGAACTTACGATAGTCCTTTCGGAGTGCAGTGTTTTCTATTTTCTATAAAAAAGGTATTACCTTTCTCATTTGAAAAGCTGTTATACATTCACTGGTAATTAAAGCCAACTGGCTTCATGTATAAATGTTCTTTCACTGGGAGTTTATTATTATAAATGTTATTTCTTCCCTATTTTGTTAATACAAAATATAGTTATTCACAGTTCATATCTAAGGTTATCCTTTTTTTTTAAACAAGTATATTTGGGCAAAGTTTGAAACTGAAAGTGAACTTTAGGCGTTCAGTGTATTCTACTTTTTATGAAAAAGTATTATCTTTCTCATTTGAAAAGTTGTTATACATTCACTGGTAATTAAAGCCAACTGGCTTCATGTATAAATGTTCTTTCACTGGGAGTTTATTATTATAAATGTTATTTCTTCCCTATTTTGTTAATATAAAATATAGTTATTCACAGTTCATATCTAAGGTTATCCTTTTTTTTTAAACAAGTATATTTGGGCAAAGTTTGAAACTGAAAGTGAACTTTAGGCGTTCAGTGTATTCTACTTTTTATGAAAAAGTATTATCTTTCTCATTTGAAAAGTTGTTATACTTTCTTTGGTATTTAAAGCCAACTGATAGGCTTCATGTACAAATTTTCTTTCACTTGAAGTTTATTATAATTGTTATTTCTGTTGACTGACTTCAATAAATATCGTGAACAATAAAATGTGAATGCTGCCCTTCCCTAAGGTCCAGTCCTTCCACTTAGTCCTTTGGGCGTTTTATGATACGCCGAGGTAATACCGGTTTCAGAGGGTATGTTGCAAGGTACACCATTCAGGACAGTATTACCAACTGAACTGTGGTCATGTATGCTGAAGATTAGTTCTCATGATGACATACAACCAGGTACAGGAAAGCTGGTTTGGATTCCTGTGGATGCCGATGTATCCCAAGAAATTTCGTGTGTGGTGAAGCCACTACAGAGTAACGAAGAGTTTGGTAAAATCCCCTGTTTTCTATGCAGAAGCATAAATTAGAGGTGTAAATGGAGAGTTCATGGTTCCTGTCAGCCTAGATAATTTTTGGATAGATAAGGTCAGTCTGCCAAAGGGCTTGTTGATTTCTAATTAAGATGTTCTGAAGAATACATAGATAGGTCAAGTGATGACCAGACCCACAAGTAAGCTGTTAATCGATCTGCATTATGTAAGAAGGTGAATAACTTTTGAGGAAGTGATAGACAAGCAATAGAAGCATTGTTGCTCCGATTTTTAGATTTTTTAACAAACAGTCTCTTACCAGTGCAACCTGTTATGCAACATCATATACACATAGGTAACAATACTCCAGTCTATAGGAAACCATATCATGTTCCCAAGTGTTTGCAACTGTTAATTGAAGAATTTATTGACCAGCGACTAGCAGGATGAATAATAGAACGTAATGACAGTCCACGGAGTGCAAATGTCATGATTGTCTCAAAAAAGTTACCGAATGATATCTAGTACAGATTGTGTTGTGATTACAGATGCCTGAAAGTCAAAGCCCTCACTGATGCATACCCTGTTCCCAATATGATGGAGACATTGGACGATCTGGGTAAATGCAGATACTTTTCATTGATGGGCCTAACAAGTAAGTATCATGAATTAGAGGTAGTTCCACATAACACACCGAAAACTGTCTTCACGACACCAACATGCCATTACCAGTACTGGAGAATGCCATTTGGACTTAAAAATGCACCAGCTACATTCCAGAAACTGTTGGATGGCGTACTTTGTGAACTGAAACCTAAGACGAAATCATCGTATTTTCGAGAGATATGGAAGAACATGTCAAGCGTTTGGAAGAAATATTTAACAGACAATGAACAGCACATTTAACCCTCAGCGCCGATGAACACCATTTTGCACAAGCAAAAGTGAAATACCTTGGCTATGTAATTAGTGCAGAAGATGTAAAAACTGATGCCTGATTAATTTCAGCAGTCGGTGACTTCACAACACTGCATGCACCCGAACAACTTCAATCAATTTAGGCCTATAAAATTACAGGAGATTCATTAAAAATTTTGCAAAAATTACTGAGCCATTGAACCGATTGTTGCGAAAAAGTGTAAAATTCGAATGGAATACAGACTCCCAAACAGAATTTGAGACATTGAAGAAAATACTGACATCAGATCCAGTACATATATTCCCCGATTTCGAAAAAGAAGTCATCCTTTCATATCATGCTAGTAGTAGTAGTAGTGCATTCTCAGTTAGAATGTAGATGCTAAGGAGTATCCTGTCGCCTATGCATCTAGACAACAAGGCAGAAAAAAATTGTTCTGTGACAGAAAAGGAGATGCTAGCTGTGATTTATGGAATTACATGCTTTTGTTGTTGTGTGTATGCCCAAAAGTTCAAAGTAGTAACAGACCACACATCACTAAAATCGTTGTTAGGATTAAAGCATTCTTCTGGTAGATAACGAGGTGGGCACTCAAACTGAGTGAATCTGACTATCAAGTAATTCATACACTAGGAAGGAAGCAATCAAATGTGGACCTATTAAGCAGAAAAATCGGAGTACTATAAGCAATAGGCAAAACTATAGAGTGGCATAGAGTGCCAAGCATTTAAACTACAGCCACAGTTCGTTATGCACGATGGCGTACTCTGCAGAGCGACAAAGTGTAGACCACTTGTAGTAATTCCAGCAGCGTTTAGGGACGAAGTTTTTTATTTAAAAAAAGCAGCAAAACTAGGCAACGTGATACGGAAGAGAACATAAGAACTTGTATACCCAGTGCACAAAGAGCTGATCTTAGCCACAGAAAGTTTCCATTGTAGTGATTGACAGAAACGTACAAACTTTTTGAAATTCTTAGACTGGATGTCTCGGGGCCTTTCAGTAAAAACTCTGCAGGAAACAAGTACACATTGGAAATAATGGATCACTTTTCCTGATATATGAAAATGGTACCAATCCCAGACCAACAATCTAACATAGTAGCACAAACCTTAATAAATAATTGGATTTACAAGTCTGGAGTACCAGATACCGTAATAACACAACAAGGTATAAATTTAATATGGGATTTAGTGAAACAACTGTGTCGTTTGCTTCACATTCACAATTTAAGAACAAGCAAATGAATGAACAGAAAGAGTTCACAGGACGATTTCTAGAATGTTGAGCCATTACATTAACAAGCAACACGATAATTGGGACGCATACCTAGCATTCATAATTTTACGGTACAGTTCTAAAGTTTACACCACTGACAATCTTTCACCACACGTGGTAGTATACTGCAGAAAAGTGACATCCGCTTTTGACATGAGAAAACTCAAGCTTGGAGCAAACAGCTAGTCGGTAACAAAGCTTGCAAAACGTTTACGTGACGTTCGGAAAAGGGTAAAACAAGCCAACACAAAAGCATTACAGTGTCAGGAATGGACAGAGCAACGTATAGGGAAACTTCCAGAATACAGAGTTCGACAGTAGGTACTATTAACAAACCCATATACACCAAAGCCAAAAACGTTTTAACTAAGTACCACAGGATGTACCAAGTTATTGAAATCACATCACCAGTAAATGTGAATTTTCGATTGCCAACGAAACATTTGCTGTTCACATAAGCAGAGTGAAAAAATTCAAAGGAGCTGTTTATGCTTTATCACAAGTTCCATCGTTTGTACTAGTCTCGAAAAACGCGTCCAAAAACGATAGGAAACGAATATCTATTGACGATCAGGAGACACACAATATGCCTTATCCACTCATATCGAGAAATAAGAAATTATGATGAGATTTTTTATGCTGTTTTAGAGTTTTCTGCACATTCGTTATCTTTAAGTGTTGCTATGTTTTTATTGAAGTACTATGTACGATTTAGTTCAGAAGTTTTGTACTGAGTAGGGTAGGGTTTATTTTCTTTTCATTACGTGTACACATTTCCGAAAAGGCAAGGAACTGATGAGATATTTCTTTCTCTTATGTGGCGAACCATTATGGAGACACAGGAAAGTTACCCTAGTCCTAATAACGCTCCTCTTCGTCAAGGAAGGAGTACTGAATACAGCTCGGAACCAGCCATTCAGTTGTGGGTTACTGTTCCCCAGACAACCGGATGTATCAGTGGACGTTAAGATTAACCTTCGACATGTGAGAAATGCGTAGCGACGTACGTAGATTACAGGGGGATTACGGAATTACATGAAGAAGCGTAGAAAGAAAGCGGTTCTAGGCGCTTCAGTCAGGCACCGCGCGACCGCTACGGTCGCAGGTTCGAATCCTGCCTCGGGCATGGATGTGTGTGTTGTCCTTAGGTTAGTTAGGTTTAAGTAGCTCTAAGTTCTAGGAGACTGATGACCTCAGATGTTAAGTCTCATAGTGCTCAGAGCCATTTGAACCATTTGAAGAAAATATTTTACAGGAAATACACAAAGAGAGTCATGAGCTACGATTTTCATATGAGAAACGGAGAGCACAGCTAAATCAGTTGACAGAAACGGTACCATAAACATATTTTAAAAAGAAATTTATTTGCTTTTCGTACCCGACCATACAGCCACCCGAACAGTGGAAAGACGTTACGACAGTGTGCTTGACAACTCAGAATAATCACTCGGTTCAATTTTTAAGCTGGTACGAAGTTACATAGGCTTAGACCTGTTATGTGATGCCATGTAGGCGATTTTCGAGTCAGTTATGACGATACGAATACAGGTACAACACAGCACCAAGCCCCGAGAGGAGAAAATCTCAGACGCAGTCAGCAGTCAAGCCTGGGCCCCTTTGATTAGCAATCTGCCGTGCTGACCCCGTAGTAACCAAGGCGGACAGACCACAGACGTTGATCAGGGAAAAAAATGGGATGGCTATATGCAGGAGGGAAGTTACTGACAACCGTATTCGGTATGGCAGACAATGAATATAAACAAAATTTAAATAATGCACGGGAACATTGTTAATTTTGGAGTAAAGAGAAGCTTTCGTCCTCGCGTCACTAGCAGAATTACAAGACTGTAAAAAAGAAAGCACCGCAATTTGTCCAGACAGAGTGATACACACTAACATACATGCGTATGAAGTACAGTGTTACTAGGGAAACTGGAAGTATCACTGTGTTAAAGACAAGAGCTAAACCGACAATCGTATTTCCAGGCAGTTAGAGCGCATTGGATTTATTCAGTTTTCACAGTGGAAGTTGTCATCGTAAAAACCGTTACGAAAATGGAATATCCATGGCCATCACCAAAGTAGAACTACGAAACGGTGGTATATTACTAAACGGTACGACTTGCGATGTAGCAGGAGCACAATTTCGTCTTCCATTTACGATCACGGGTACGACATGGTACAGTTCTCGCAACATACGTTTTATTGGCCGGAAAACCGTCAGAAATGTTACGTCCACTGTTCAAAGTGCCGTCAATTCACCCCATACCATCACGCCGGGTGATACGCAAGTGTGGCGATGACGTATACACGCTTCCTATGTGCGTTCAGCGCGATGTCGCCAAACACGGATGCGACCATCATGATGCTGTAAACGGAACCTGGATTCATCCGAAAAAATGATGTTTTGCCATTCGTGCACCCAGGTTCGTCGTTGAGTACACCATCGCAGGCGCTCCTGTCTGTGATGCAGAGTCAAGGGTAACCGCAGCCATGGTCTCCGAGCTGATAGTCCATGCTGCTGCAAACGTCGCAGAACCGTTCGTGTAGATGGTTGTTGTCTTGCAAACGTCTCCATCTGTTGACTCAGGGATCGAGACGTGGCTGCACGGTCCGTTACAGCCATGCAGATAAGATGCCTGTCATCTCGACTGCTAGTGATACGAGTCCGTTGGCATCCGGCATGGCGTTCCATATTAACCTCCTGAACCCACCGATTCCATATTCTGCCAACAGTCATTGGATCTCGACCAACGCGAGTAGCAATGTCGCGATGCGATAAACCACAATCGCGATAGGCTACAATCCGACCTTTATCAAAGTCGGAAACGTGATGGTACGCATTTCTCCTCCTTACATAACATTCCTCAACATCACCGTAAACCCCGATCTATTGCGCTCGTTAGAAGAGCTGTAGCGTGACAAAACGGACTAATTACCGCAGAACAAATGGTTCACCACATTCAGAGGGATAGAGAAAAACAGTGACCTGACATCACGACCACAAGAATTTCCATTACCAGTGTTGTCATGCTTCTAACACTTTGTGCATTCTGCTTTTGCTTGGGGCGTAAAACCTCACATTCACCTGAATCACCAAACCCAGCAAACAGCTGTCAAGTGCCTAAATAATAGCAACAAAGAATAATAAAGAAGTACAATGTATAGTAATATTGTAAACTTAAATTAGATCATAGGACACAAGAGACAATATAGGTTTAAGAACAGATAAAAAAAAACTTTGTGAATAAGCTTTCCAAACGTGTAAATAATAGAAAATTGTACAGCGTTTCATTATCTATGCATCATGTATTTCATGAGATTGTTTCAAATGCAAACTATGGAAATTCGGGACGAATTTGTTAAAACAGGGGGAATGCTTCACTGCAAAAAATGGTTCAAATGGCTCTGAGCACTATGGGACTTAACTTCTGTGGTCATCAGTCCCCTATAACTTAGAACTACTTAAACCTAACTAACCTAAGGACATCACACACATCCATGCCCGAGGCAGGATTCGAACCTGCGACCGAAGCGGTCGCGCGGTTCCAAACTGTAGCGCGTAGAACCGCTCGGCCACCCCAGCCGGCGCTACACAGCAGAAATATGTTATTCACAAAGGTAAAATTTTCTCGAAGTTCTCTTCAGCCTGCACCAAACCAGGGTAACCCAAACCAACGCCCCGTGTAGTAATCAGAACGACAAACAGACAGAAAGACGACTCTCCGGAAAGCACAATAAACGCGGAAAAAATCGCCTCACCTCGCGTATAGAGAAGTTCGAATCATAAACTCAGCAACATGACCTGAGCAAGGAGCAGACATCACATCATTGCAACAGCATAGCTTGATTTCGTAAGAGAGAGTAAATTTTTCACAAGAACGCCTATCAGCCTGCTGATATGGCCGAATGGCAATAAGCTGAAATTCTGGAAGTCATTATTACGAAATAGAGGGTGTGTGAAGACATCTGATGAGCCCGGAAGAGTAGGCCACATTATGAAGAGAATATAAGCGCCGATAGAGCTAGCCTTGGCCACACTAGGAGAGCCACACTAGAAGACGAGCTGTGATCCAACGATTTAGCCGTGACTTGTGATCTTTATTAACTGCTTGCATGGAAATTGTACACTAGTGGCCATTAAAATTGATACACCAAGAAGAAATGCAGATGATAAACGGGTAATCATTGGACAAATATATTATACTAGAACTGACATGTGATTACATTTTCCCGCAATTTGGATGCATAGATCCTGAGAAATCAGTACCCGTAATAACGGCCTTGATACGCCTGAGCATTAAGTCAAACAGAGTTTGGGTGGCGTGTACAAGTACAGCTGCCCATGAAGCTTCAACACGATACCACAGTTCATCAAGGGTAGTGACTGGCGTATTGTGACGAGCCAGTTGCTCGGCCACCATTGACCAGACATTTCCAACTGGTGAGAGATCTGGAGGATGTGCTGGCCAGGGCAGCAGTCGAACATTTTCTGTATCCAGAAAAGCGGTCGTGCATTATCCTGCTGAAATGTAAGGTCTCGCAGAGATCGAATGAAAGGTAGAGCTACGGGTCGTAACACATTTGAAATGTAACGTCCACTGTTCAAAGTGCTGTCAATGCGAACAACAGGTGACCGAGACGTGTAACCAATGGCACCCCATACCATTACGCTGGGTGATACGCTAGTATGGCGATGACGAATACACGCTTCCAATGTGCGTTCACCGCGATGTCGTCAAACACGGATGCGACCATCATGATGCTGTAAACAGAACCTGGATTCATCCGAAAAAATGACGTTTTGCCATTCGTGCAACCAGGTTCGTCGTTGAGTACACCATCGCAGGCGCTCCTGTTTGTGATGCAGCGTCATGGGTAACCGCAGCCATGGTCTCCGAGCTGATAGTCCATGCTGCTGCAAACGTCGTCGAACTGTTCGTGCAGATGGTTGCTGGCTTGCAAACGTCCCCATCTGTTGACTCAGGGATCGAGACGTGGCCGCACGATCGGTTACAGCCATGCGAATAAGATGCCTGTCATCTCGACTGCTAATGATGCGAGGCCGTTACCCTCCTGAACCCACCGATTCCATATTGTGCTAACAGTCATTGGATCTCGACCAACGCTAGCAGCAATGTCGCGATACGATAAACCACAATCGCGATAGGCTACAATCCGACCTTTATCAAAGTCGGAAACGTGATGGTACGCATTTCTCCTCCTTACACGAGGCATCACAACAACGTTTCACCAGGCAACGCCGTTGAACTGCTGTTTGTGTAAGAGAAATCGGTTGGATACTTTCCTCATGTCAGCACGTTGTAGGTGTCGCCACCGGCGCCAACCTTGTGTGAATGCTCTGAAAAGCTAATCATTTGCATATCACAGTATCTTCTTCCTGTCGGTTAAATTTCGCGTCTGTAGCACGTCATCTTCGTGGTGTAGCAGTTTTAATGTCCAGTAGTGTATATATATCGAGGGACACTGATTATTTGCATGTCGCCAATTGCTTGCAACCCCTCTTCGTAAAAAGGCGAAGTTAAGTGTTGTCACTTTAATTTACTGTAATTAACTCCATTAACAAGATTTGCTTGAGTGTTATCTAGCTATCCGAGAAAACAGCTTCCTAGGCACCCTATATTTGACGAGTGGGGAGGATCCTACATTGGCAATGAGTTGTAAGAAGAACCCCGCGCCTCGCGGCCACGGAATTTTCTTTTGTGTTTTGCTGGCGCCTTAATTCCCTCTTGTCTTTCCTTTGCAGGGGCGTTTACTTACTTTAACAGTCTCTTATCGTTTTTGCTAATCAGTGTTTCCAGGTGGGTGTTGCAGAAATTTTCTTTGCTTTTGTACTTATTTTTCTTACTTGCCTTGTCTGTTTCTTGCATTTGTCTCTTCCAAAATGCCCACCCCACCAATCCCACCTCCTGCTCAGGTGCCACAGCTGGCAGCGCTAGATGCAACACAGCTAATGCAGATGTTTCACTTCCAGACTCAGCAAATATCTACAATGCTCAACACGATGCAGCAGCTACTGGTCACCGCTGCGTGCCCGACAGAACAAGCGCCGCCTACAGCAACACCTACAGCTATGCCGCCTTGTCGCCAGTTTCGTGAACAAGAAGAGGAATAGCTCGAGTTGTTCCACCAGTTTGAAGCTCATATAATTGCTCACAACGTACCAGGTGCTGTAAAAAGCCATTACTTTCTCTCAATGGTGGGAGGTGCAGTGTTCCGACTAGCCCAGAAACTGTTCCCTAACGCTACTCCGTGTGAACTTGCACATGAACTTGTTGTAGATTCGAGAACTATCTATTATGACCAACAACTGAATGTGATGTGATGGCAGCTAGGTATCAATTCTTTAATTGCCAAAAACGGTCAGCACAAACTTATCGCGAGTGGGTAACAGATTTTTAGGGTATGACGAGGAAATACAAATTCAAATGTGCATGTGGTGCTTTATATTCAGAGGTTATATTGCGTGATGTGATCGTGTAGACTGTAAATGATGGCAAACTCGGAGAACAGATTTTGAAACAGTCCGATCCATCTTTTCAGCTGATAGTACAAATACTAGATCAGTACGTATCATGCGCCCTGTCAGCCGTTAAAATTGAGCAGCCATCAATTTGTCGGGTTGAGTCCCTTGTTGGCGATCGGCCAATTCAGTGGCAGCTTCTGCTCGCCACACCGCGTAAACACCTCTCCACGCCGCATAAGCAGCTCGCTAAACAGGCGAACAGTATTATGTCTTGCCTTCGGTGTTATTCACGGCACAAACGCCAAGACTGCCCCTCTCGACAAGTACAGTGCTACGCTTGTGGTGGGAAAGGACATGTACAATCCGTTTGTTTGCAACGGACCCACCATAAGAATTCGGCCCACTCACAAAAATCTAGTCACAAGGCCCATTCATTAATGCAGTATATTCAAAGTCTGCAACAGGCATTAGCAAAACTAGCAAGCATACAGTTTCCTCACTGATATGCCAGTCCAACAAACTTTATGTTCATTTGCTTCTTTGTGGGAAATGTGGGAAATTTCAGTTGGACACGGATGCCTCTCTCACAGTGCTAAATCGTCAAACATATGATCTGTTAGGCTTCCCTCGCCTGTCTAAAACTAGCACGAAACTGACGACTTATAATGGACAAGACATTCCCGTTCTCAGAAAATGTACTTTGCCTGTCATGTATCGCTCGCATATGTGAACAGTGACTTTTACGGTGCTAGAATCACGGAATTGTGAGAACATATTTGGTCTTGATTCATTTGACTTGTTTGGCTTTAACATTCAAGACAATGTGTTGTCAGTGTCTGCATTCCATACAACAGACAGAGTAGCTAGCATGCTAAAAGAATTTCTGGAACTCTTTTCTGAAGGTTTAGGCAAGGCTAACAATTTTGTTGCACATATTACTCTAAAGATATTGCTCAGCCGAAATTTTTCCGGGCCAGAACTGTTCCCATTGCATTACGGAACAAAGTCGCTGCTGAATTTAAAGAACTGCAAGATAGCAGAGCTATTGCGCCCATAAAAGCTAGTCATTGTGCAAGTTCACTGGCTCTGCTCCCCAAACCTTCAGGTCGCATTCGCCTCTGTGTTAACTTCAAGTCTACAGTCAATCTATGAGCTGTGATTGATACTTATCCACTGCCACGCCCAGAGGATCTCATGGACAGATTAGGTGCTGGTCGCTACTTTTCAAAAATTGATTTGCGCGATGCGTATCTTCAAATACTGCTCGATGAAGAACCTCAAAAAGTGTGTGTAGTGAATACTCACTTGGGCTTGTTTAAATATTTGCCTTTGCCTTTTGGTAGTGCTTCCGCACCCGCCATTTTCCAACAGTATTTGGAACAGCTGACCGCACAAGTGCCAAACTGTTCAAACTATTTGGACGATCTTATCGTAGCAGGTCGTACACCTGAAGAACACCTTGCAAATTTGCGTGCTTTGTTTCCTGTGTTATCAGATGCAGGACTAAAACGTAGACTGAACAAGTGTCATTTTTTTAAACCTGAGTTGCAGTATCTTGGTCATGTCATAAACAGTCAAGGTGTACATGCTCTTCAGTCGCATTTGTTAGCCATACGAGATCTGCCAATTCCTCGCAATGTCACGGAATTGCAAAAATGAGCTACTATATTCGGTTCACACCGAATGCTGCACAAATCGCGGCTCCATTGCATCGCTTGCGCCGCAACTATGTTTGGTCACATAAGTGCCAGGCTGCTTTCCAAAAACTTAAATATGCATTGCTCTGTGATCGATGCTTAGTTCACTTTGATCCTGACAAACCAGTTGTATTGCAAGTTGACGCTTCCTCTTACGGAATTGATGCAGTGTTTTCACACAGAACTGGTGATAAAGACAGGCCTATTGCTGTCGCATCGAAAGTGTTGTCTAAAGCTCAGTGTAACTATTCACAAATTGAAAAAGAGGTTTTGGCTATTGTGAATGTTGTCACCAATTTACACCACTATTTGTATGGCTGAAAATTCTACTTAGCAACTGATCACAAGCCTTTGCAGTCCTTGTTTCATCCAACGAAACCGGTTCCTCTCGAACTGCCCAAAAATTGCAAACATGGGCTTTGTTGTTGTCTCAAAGTACGAGATTGTGTATCGTCCGACAGCTCAACATGGTAATGCGGACGCACTTTCACGTCTTCCGATTGCCCTGATACAGACTTTGACGCTTCTGCTGCATCTTGTTGTCATATCGATGCTCAGGTTTCTGAATTGATTGAATCTTTTCCGCTGAACTATAGGAAAATTGCACAGGTCATGGAAGGTGATTCAGATTTCATCATTTTGCTAACATACAGCCGCACATCTTGGCCTCGTTCCGTGCACAGCATAAAGAACGCTGTAGTGCGCCGATACTTTGCATAGCCTCGCTATACAGAAAGGTGTGATTCTTGTTCAAAATGACAGAGGACGGTCACAAGTGCTGATCCCTAAAGCCTTGCAAAAAGAAGTGTTGCAGTTACTTCACCAAGGACAGTTGGGGATTGTTCGTACGAAACAGATAGCTCGTCGACGCTGTATTTGGCAGCGTATGGACACCCACACAGAAAGGATGACGTCTCAGTGTCACGTATGTGGAGAAAATCAGTCCGCTACGACACAAAAATTCTTTGCTTGGCCTACGTCGCGATCACCACGGCAACGTGTGTACATAGACTATGCGGGACCTTTTTGGAACAGTCGTTGGTTGATTGTGGTGTCGTCGTATATCAAGTTTCCTTTTGCTGTGCCAATGAACTCGACAACGTCATGTAGTACAATTCAGCTGTTGTCTTCTGTTTTTTGCCTCGAAGGTTTACCTGAAGTCATAGTGTTGGACAAGGCTCTCAGTTCACGTCAGATGAATTTGAAACATTCTGTGAAGGCAATTGCTTACAACATCTAACTACTGCACCGTTCCATCCACAGTCAAACGGCGAAGCGGAAGGTTTTGACAGAATCTTCAAGCAGCAGATGGCTAAACTTCGCTTCGCACACACCATGGATCAAGCATTGCAACTCTATCGTTCGCACCCACGAGATGCATCATCTCCGGCGGAACTGTTGACGGCTGCCGTCCTCGGACACTGCTCCACCTGCTCCACCCCCCTCAGCAACCGGCACCGAAGGAAGGCCGAAGATATCGCTTCGCGCCACATGATATTGTGTTTTACAGGGTTTTCAGCGGCAGCAGACGGTGGGGGCGAGGCGAGATCGTCCGTCGACTTGGCGCTTGCATGTATCTCATTTCAGATCCAGATAGGAAGCAGCGCCGACATAACAATCAGCTTCACCACTGTCATGTGCACGGTGATCCCTCTGTATCTCTTCCCCCAGATTTACGGATCTCGAGGACAGCACGGCCTTAGCAGCCGCCAGAGGGTTTCATCACGACACTGCGGGACGACCCCATGGAGACGGAGCTTACACCTCCTCCGCCTCCTCTAGTCCTGTCGATGGAGCTGGACCCGCCCACACCGCAGCCGCCGACGCCTTCCCCATCTGGTTATTGGCCTCCGAGGGTGGATGCGTACCTTCTGGTCCTTTCCCGTGGGACGTTTCTGCTAGAGTGAAGGCCGGATGGCAGGGTACGACCGGAAGTTTGACATCCCCTGCAGCCACAGCTTCCGGTCCACGCTACGTCCAGCCTTCGCGGTCCCTACACGACGACGGTCCTTCGCTTTGGGAGGGACGAATGTTCCGGCCTAAAGTCAGCTCCGGCACGTCGACCTGGAACGATACAGCAGAGAAGGCTGTGAAACGACGTCAGCCAATAGTACGCTGAGTAGGACCGCACCAAGACAGTAGCGGCCCCAATACGTAGAGAATATAAGCGCCGCTCCAGCTAGCATCGGCCGCACTAGAAGAGCCACACTAGAAGACGAGCCGTGATCCAACGATTTAGCCGTGACTTGTGATCTATATTAATTGCTTGCATGGAAATTGTTCCGGTGATCAAAAAGTCAGTATAAATTTGAAAACTGAATAAATCATGGAATAATGTAGATAGAGAGGTACGAATTGACACACATACTTGGAATGACATGGGGTTTTATTAGAACCAAAAAAATACAAAGGTTCAAAAAATGTCCGACAGATAGCGCGTCATCTGATCAGAATAGCAATAATTAGCAAAGATGATGTTCTTTACAGGAAATGCTCAATATGTCCACCATAATTCCTCAACAATAGCTGCAGTCGAGGAATAATGTTGCGAACAGCACTGTAAAGCATGTCCAGAGTTATGGTGAGGCATTGGCGTCGGATGTTGTCTTTCAGCATCCCTAGAGATGTCGGTCGATCACGATACACTTGCGACTTCAGGTAACCCCAAAGCCAACAATCGCACGGACTGAGGTCTGGGGACCTGGGAGGCCAAGCATGACGAAAGTGGCGGCTGAGCACACGATCACACCAAACGACGCGTGCAAGAGATCTTTCACGCGTCTAGCAATATGGGGTGGAGCGCCATCCTACATAAACATCGTACGTTCCAGCAGGTGTTTATTGCCAGGCTGGGGATGATGCGATTCTGTAACATATCGGCGTACCTCTCACCCGTCACGGTAGCAGTTACAAAACCAGAATCACGCATTTCCTCGACGAAAAAAGGCCCGATAACGGTAGATGTGGTAAATCCAACCCATACCGTGACTTTCTCGTCGTGCAATGGAGTTTCCACGACAGTTCTAGGATTTTCGGTAGCCCAAATTCTGCAGTTGTGGGCGTTGACAGACCCTCGGAGTGTGAAATGAGCTTCGTCGGTCCACAACACGTTACTCAACCAATCGTCATCTTCCGCCATCTTTTGAAACGCTCACACCGCAAATGCCCTCCGCTTCACTAAATCGCCAGGTAACAGTTCATGATGCCGATGGATTTTGTACGGATAGCGTCGGAGGGTACGCCTCGGTGCCAACCAAACAGTAGTGTATGGAATGCCGGTGCGACGTGCCACTGCACGAGCGCTGACTTCCCCGTGCATACCGTAGACGAACCCGTTACAGTCTCCGTTTCTTCCTGAACTGTCTCAGCAGCATTACGCCTTGTGCTCGGTCGGCCACTACGGGGTCTATCGTCTAAACAACCGGTGGCTTCGAACTTAGAAATCATTCTTCACTAAAAGCGCCTTTTCAGGTAACGTCAACATGCTGCGACTGCTGGCGCATCTGATTCTCTCTCTTTTTTTTTTCTTTATTGTTATTTAAACACCTTACATAAGGTGGGCTGGCAGCAGCATGCTACGCTGCTCTTCAGCCACAAGTTTTACGAAGAAAATACAAAGGAGACACAGAAAATACTGAACAAAGTGGGGAGCAAAGAACAGCAGACACAGAAACAAATAACACGAAGCCATTCACACTCGACGAAAAAACACTAAAAACTGTCGGCACGGCGCACAAACACTGACGACTTAGACGGTATAGGTGAACGAAGGAGCGTGACGGCGAAGAACACTAAACCACAAACACGATGGCACACACACGTGAAACCGATAGCGATGATCTCCGGCGCGCGAAGTCCACTGTAATGTATGCGAGTCCGGAGACCTGCCAAGAGGGGAAGAAGGGGGTGGGGGAGGGAGAGGGGAGAGCAAAGATGCCAATGGCAGAGGAGATGGTAGGAGGAATGAAGGTATGTGGGTAGGGGAAGCCCGGGGGAGGAGTGGGGAGAAATGGAGAAGGGAGGGAAGGGGGAGAGAAGGGAGAGAGGGTGCCCATAGGAACAAACACAGGAAGAGGGAGGGAGGATCAAAGTTGGTAGGAGGGGTAGATGATGGAGGGGAGGAGGGGAGCTGGCGGAAGCCACCTTGGGAGAGGGTATGGAGAGTGGAGAGATGGAGAGCAGGTGGGACGTGGAAATACAGGCGTGGCAGCAGACGGGGGTGGGAGAGGATGGGAGAGACAAGTGGGTGAGGAGGATCGAGTTTACAGGAGGTGTAGAGGATCAGTATCTGTTCAAGGAAAAGGAGGGTGTGGGGGAACGGAATAAGGTCGTACAGGATCCGCATGGGGGAGGGCAGACGGATGCGATAGGTGAGGCGAAGAGCATGGCGTTCGAGGATCTGAAGGGATTTGTAAAAGGTAGGAGGAGCGGAGATCCAGGCAGGGTGGGCGTAGCTGAGGATAGGGCGGATGAGTGATTTATAGGTGTGGAGGATGGTGGAGGGGTCCAGACCCCATGTAAGGCCAGAAAGGAGCTTGAGGAGACGGAGTCGGGAGCGTGCCTTGGCTTGGATTTTCCGGAGGTGGGGGGTCCAGGACAGGCGACGGTCAAGGGTGACGCCAAGGTACATAAGGGTGGGGGTGAGGGCGATAGGACGGCCATAGATGGTGACACAGAAGTCGAGGAGGCGGAAGGAAGAGGTGGTTTTGCCTACAATGATCGCCTGGGTTTTGGAAGGATTCACCTTAAGCAAGCACTGGTTGAACCAAGTGGTGAATCGGTCAAGATGGGACTGGGGAAAGTGTTGGGAGCGCTGCAGGGTGGGGGCGAGGGCAATGAAGGCGGTGTCATCGGCGTACTGGAGAAGGTGGATGGGGGGTGAAGGCGGCGGCATGTCTGCCATATACAAAAGGTACAGAAGAGGGGAGAGGACGGAACCTTGGGGCACACCGGCGGAGGGGAAGAAGGTGTAGGAATCCGTGTTATGGATGGTGACGTAGGAAGGACGTTGGGAAAGAAAGGACCCGATCAGACGGACGTAGTTAATAGGAAGGGCGAAGGTTTGGAGCTTGAAGAGGAAACCGGAATGCCACACACGGTCATAGGCTCGTTCGAGGTCGAGGAAGAGGAAGATAGCGGAGCAACGGGAATTGAGCAGTTCGGAGAGGAGATGAGTGAGGTGAAGGAGAAGGTCATCGGTAGAGAAGGACGGCCGAAAGCCACACTGGGTAACGGGAAGGAGGCGGTGCTGGCGGAGATGCTGGTGGAGGCGGCGAGTAAGGATGGATTCCAGGACCTTGCTAAAGACCGAGGTAAGGCTGATGGGACGGTAGGAGGAGACAGCGGACGGCGGTTTGTCGGGTTTGAGGAACATCGGGATGCGGGAGGTTTTCCACAGGTCGGGGTAGTAACCGGTGGACAGGATCACATTACAGAGCCTGGCCAGACTGGAGAGGAAGGAGGCAGGAGCTTCACGAAGGTGGCGATAGGTGACACGATCATGACCGGGAGTGGTGTTGCGTTTCGTGCGGAGTGTAGCGATGAGATCCTGAGTAGTGATGGGGGCATTGAGTTCGGTGTGTGCAATGTTGTCCAAGTACTGGAAACCAGAGGCGAGCGGAGGGACAAAGGTGTCAGTTCGATCGCGGACATCCGGGATGAGGGAGTAATCGAACTGGGGATCGTCGGGGATGGTAAAGACATCAGAGAGGTAGGAGGTAAAGTGGTTGGCCTTACTAAGATTGTCAGAGAAGGGTTGACCATCATGAAGGAGAGGGTAGTAGGGAGGGGGCTTAAATCCGGTAAGGCGGCGGAAGGCTGACCAGTACTTGACGAGTTGATAGGAAGTGTAGCATTAAGACGGGTGCATGTCTGTCGCCAGCCTCGGCGTTTTTTAGCCGCGAGCAAGTTTCTGATGTGTCGTTGTAGTTGAATTCTCTCTCTCTCTCATTACAGCTCCTTTTATACACGATTGTCATGCACAGTCACTGATGTTTTGCTGTCCAGCGCCATCTGTCGGACATTTTGTGAACTTTTTTTTTTTTTTTTTTTTTTTGTTCTAATAAAATCCCATGTCATTCCAAGCGTGTGTGTCAATTTTTACCTCTCTATCTACATTATTCCGTGGTTTATTAAGTTTTCCAATTTATACTGACTTTTTGATCACCCGGTATATATCGAAGGACACTGATTATTTGTATGTCGCCAATTGTTTGCGACCCCTCTTTGTAAAAGGGCAAAGTTAAGTATTGTCACTTTAATTTACTGTAATAAACTCCATTAATAAGATTTGCTTGATAGTTGCCTAGCTATCCGAGAAAACAGCTTCCTAGGCACCCTATATTAGATGAATGTACAGGATTCCTCAACCGGCGCGCCAAAACGTCACTGCCTCGAATCAGTAGTAAAAAATACACATTCTTCTGAGTCTTTGTATCAATCTTTAGTTTGCTACCTGTATGGCGTACGATACTCAGTCCCTGTGAGCTGCCGACCTTGCAACCACTGACGAAAACACTTAAGAGACTTCTACCTACAGCTTGATGAGCCGAACTGATGGTACTTGAATAAAAGTACACGTGTCGCATTGTTTGGGAAGTGCGGTAATTGTTGCTGCCCCCGACTATGGCTATGAACAGTAATCTAAATTCCCTGCCTTCCTTGGTGAAGGGGCATGCGGTCGATCCTCTCCACACCATGCAGAGTGGCTGAGAGATTACCAGAGCACACTTCTTCGATGTCAACGAGAGTGGTCTGGTAATTCAGTCTCCGTCCTGGGAAGCCATGCCTATCATACGGACTACACCGTTCGCCCATAAGACCTGCTCCCGCCCAATACTACGATTACGTAAGCCAGATGCTGAGGGCAACATCCGCAGTAGTTTGCTGGGACAACGTCAGTAAGTTCTGAGGCCGTGTGCTTCACTGCCGCCAGCTTAGGCGCCGACAAAGAGGATACGTGATTTTAAACTTTAATGAATAAATTGTTGTTCCGCTTAGGCGCCGACAAAGAGGATACGTGATTTTAAACTTTAATGAATAAATTGTTGTTCCGCTAATGTTGAATCGTTAGCGCCCGGCGCACCGACTGTCCCACTCCACCGGACTCCAGGTTCCATCATCCCTACAACGGTAGAGGTCTCAACGCAGGCCCCTACAGAATACACGTTGATTTCGCCGGCCTGTTCCTGGGAACAAGGTGGTTGCTAGTTGTCGATGACCTCTCGAACTTTCGATATATAGCACAAACGGTTACCACCACAAATGCGGCTACCATCTGCCCCTCCCATCATTTTTACAATAAAAAGGTAACTTCCCACCCTAGTTTCCGGCAATAGCCTTAAATTTACGGCGTCTCAGTATCAGGATTTTTGTAAACGCAGCAGTGTTGAGCAGATGAGCGCCGCACTTTCTCATCCAGCGTACACTTTGGAAGCCAAGTGGATGGTCAAGACATTCAAAATGCAAATTCGCAAGATAATAACGACAACCAGCTTCCAGGAAGCACTCACTGGGCTCCTCATAACCTGCTCATTCATTCTCTGTAAATGGGTGTAGTATGGCCGAAATTTTCCGCGGATACAGACCTGACACCCTCTACGACATGCTGGGCCCAACTCAGCAGGTCCACTGCCCATGTGCGTGGTCTTCTTACTGCGTGGGCTCCAATGTACAGTATTGCACACTTAGATGGAATAATGCAAGGTGTTATCATCGGCAATAGGGGCTGACAAGTGTTTGAGGTTGTGGCTGGCTGGTAGTACATCAGTTCCAAGAGCTACGAAACGTAGCACCCACCTGCCTCTCCCTCAGCTGCCAACTGGACATAAGTTATGCAACCACGTCCAGGTGAAGCCTGTACGACAGCCAGCCTGCCTGCCGCCGCTACAACCTATGTCCTGGTTTTAGTCGCCAGCAAGGGGTCGACAATGACAAGCAGTGGGAGTCGATGGAGGTGGAACAATTACCACACTCTATGCCACCGCTGGGCCCCACCAACACCAGAGATGTCCTACCAAACAATGGGCAGATGTTGAACATTCTGATACTAAGTCGCCCAAGGAAGCCAAAACGATTGTCCCCTTCTCAACCACTGCTGGCTCCCACTTCCCTGCAGGCAGGACCAAGCCGTGCCACAGAAACCGTCGAACGGCTGGCAGTTCGGCATATGCCGCCAGCATCTGAGCCAGCTGATCACGACGAGGAAATACTATGGGACCTCTTGACGGGGATTCCAGCACCTCTGACTTAGTATAACTGTTCATAAAACCACATACATACTTCTGACTGGAAGACTTTCTCTTTCCAGGAATCCTTCCATGAGGCTTGACGGAATACCTGTAGAAAACAGCACTGTTTGTAGATGTTTAGGCATTATCTAGACGAAAAAAGAAACTTTCTGGAACACATAAAATCTGGTAGTCATAAAGCAGCCAAAGTTATGCATAAGATTGCCAGTGCTGGCACTGCTGACTATAAATTACCGTTGTGTATGGTGCAGTCATACCACGAAGCTATCTTCAACGCCATTGTGGGCTTCGCTGCCAGCTTCTGGTTCAAATGGCTCTGAGCACTATGGGACTTAACATCTATGGTCATCAGTCCCCTAGAACTACTTAAACCTAACCAAGCTAAGGACATCACACACATCCATGCCAGAGGCAGGATTCGTACCTGCGACCGTAGCAGTCGCGCGGCTCCGGCCTGAGCGCCTAGAACCGCTAGACCACCGCGGCCGGCAAGGTGCCAGCGTCTGGGCGCATCGTCTTAGACTAAGCAGCTACAAAACAATACTGCGACGAATTCAGTGGAGCATACTTCTGAGGCTCACCGGTGCCTATCGCACTACACCTATAGACGGTTTGCTGTTAATCCTCGGAATATGTCCGATGGATATCGTGGTACGTTACAGGGCAGCGCTGCATTGGTTGCGGTGTGAGCAATATAATTGTCTGTACGAGATCACAGGAAGGCATTACTGATAAAAAAAATACACGAGGCTGGAATTTAGATGAATGACAGTCCGACTGGGACACTAGGACCACTGCAAGGTGTGTTTACAGCATATTTCCAAGCATCAGGAACAAACTCAAACTGCGCGACTGTGCCCGTACTTGAGGTATGGTGCACCTATTAACAAGTCACAGTCCATATCCCAAATATCTGCATCCAGTGGGATGTAGTAACATACCAATCTGTGAATGTGGAGAGGAAGGTTCCGCTGACCGTGTCGTTCTCAGATGCCACTTTTTTCAGTTAGGGAGAGACTGCAGACTATTAGACTGCGATCTGCAAATAACTGTAAGTGACAAAAACTTGTGGACTGAAGTCAATACGATAGCACATCGGATATCTAAAAGGCAGCTGCTTAACTTTCAGTCTATAACATCTAGTGATCTAATGGACACTGTGAATATCAAAATAATGTCAACAGGTCACAAGAAGCGTCTCCTCAATTATAGATAATGATAGGCACACATAAATTTAATTAAGAGAAACTTTATATATATATATATATATATATATATATATATATATATATATATATGGGTATGCGTAAGCTCGAGGACTGCCGAGGCTCGCACATACCAGTGTGGATTATGTCCAATCGTGTAGCAACTATAGGATTCAAAATGATTCAAATGGCTCTAAGCACTATGGGACTTAACATCTGAGGTCATCAGTTCCCTAGACTTAGAACTACTTAAACCTAACTAACTTAAGGACATCACACACATCCATGCCCGAGGCAGGATTGGAACCTGCGACCGCAGCAGCAGCGCGGTTCTGGACTGAAGCGCCTGGAACCGCTTGGCCACAGCGGCCGGCCAATAGGATTAGAAGTATATGTAGTTAATCGGCAAACATCAAGTTCTTCCGAGACTGCCGGTACCATATCTAGTAATGTAAGTTATTCACTTGGAACTCGAGTTAATTCCCCTTATTTTGTGTTATTTTCATTAATTCTTATTTTTCAAATATTCTGTTTTATTTCTGCATTATTATTGTTAATGGTTGCTGTTAACGTGATTTACTACTACATACATAATGTAAAACATTATGTGTCACCATAATAACGGATATGTATGACCTGTTCAGAGTTTTCAGATAAAAGGTCTAAAATTCGTAACAATAAATTGAATTGAACTGAACTGAAATGACCTGTGTCTGCCTTTTCTCGATTATGATGGCGTAGGGTGGGCCATTTGCAGTGCTACATGCTGATTAAAGGGGGAAGGGGTTTAATATCCGACAGTGATTCGGATTCTGCATCCAGCCTGAGTAGCGATATGGAGGAAAGCTTCCGCACACTGCGCCTCCGCAGCTGCGGGCATGTCACATGGGCCCGTCCACTGACGCAGGAGTACCTGTAAATACTGCATCCCCTTACTCGTCCAGCAGTTGCCGCTATTCTCTGAAGCCTTCGATATCCGCCATTAATAATAAAATGATTGACGTTGCACGAATTTACGTTTACAGCTTCGGATCGCTCCCTGGGCTGGTTGCGCACACTTACGACGACTTTCGCTATGGTCTGGACTTTGCTCCCAGCTAGCGGTTCACTTCGCGAATTCTGCCGTCATCGACAATAGTAAACAACTATTTGTTCCAGCGGTCTCTGCGTCACCACTAGTGCGAGTGATCATAAACTGTTCTACCTACTCAGCGTAGGATAGAAAAGCATCAGTATTGGTAAGTTCTGACTAGTTATATTTAGATGTTTGTCACCTTATGTATGTCGTAACGAATTATAGAGTTATCTTCATGTAACATGAAACATTTCGTCTGTTCCTATAATTGTTTTGACCAGTTTAGCTGAAACTGTGGCGTGAGACACCGTGTCATGTGCCGCAGCAGAGCTTTATCACCAGCTTTTACGTTTTTACTTTCTGCCTGTGAATCTGTTACGTAGATAACAGTCGATTAGGGGCAGACCAATATCCACATTACCCTTCCGCAGATTCTTATTTCAGTCACTGTGAAAACTGATACTTCCTTTCTCGTTTTAAGTGAAACTAACTGTGCTTGTAAAGTAGTTTATTTTCTATGAATGACTAAAATGCCAGTTCTCTTGTGGTATTATGAAAATTCAGAAACAGGTAAACAGATCTGCAAGAAACATGTAAAACAAATATTCGGGTCGGTATTGACGTAAGAACTTGAGAAGTCTCATAGGCAGCTTGGCATCACCTGTTTTCCACATTACGTCGCGTACCGTACTTGGTGCCACTAAAAGAAAGAGAAAAAATGTATTGTCCTGATTACACCCTAAGAGGAAAGCTACTATTTATTTAAATTTCTGAACTATGAACGCAGTGGTTGTATTCTGTAAGCAGCTGCCAGTCTTCTTCTTGCAGTTCATGTGAGAGTGCTGACCGAATTTGCCAATAGTACAACATGTCCGCTAATTATGGTAGATACATCGTACATCCAAGAATTTTAGGCCAAACGTTATTGAAACAAGACATGACGGACGCTCCTGTGTGTAGTAGCTGTGTCTCATCTTCCAATGGACCTCTTTAAAAGTTATTAAAACTTTGATAAACGCGTTCATGGAAATTTCATACATTCATGTAGACTTAAAAAGATGGTCTTCGACCAAGAAATAAAGAGGAACTACACCTGAATATTAGGTTCTACGCCCTTGTTTTTAGCCTCGTCATGTGAACAGACATGGACCAAAAATAACGAAATATCAGTTCCATTAGTTAAAACAACCTTTCATTGCCATCACCGCCATTAAGTCTGCCATCGCCACGCCATTCAGCCATCTGAATTCACTGGTAAACAGAGGCCTCCTCTAAACACTTCCAAGTTTTGCCTTGAGCGAAATCTGTTGTGAGCAAATTCTCTTGCTGCCTGCCAGGGTGGCCGAGCGGTTCTAGGCGCTACAGTCTCGAACCGCGCGACCGCTACGGTCGCAGGTTCGACTCCTGCCTCGGGCATGGATGTGTGCGATGCCCTTAGGTTAGTTAGGTTTAAGTAGTTCTAAGTTCTAGGGGACTGATGACCTTAGAAGTTAAGTACCATAGTGCTCAGAGCCATTTGAAATTCTCTTGCTACTTACCACTTTCTCCTAGATGTTCTTCCTGAGACTGTCTTTTTCACGCGAGTGCCTTAGGATTTCCTGTGTTCGTAGGCTGTCTTTCAGTGATGCAGTTCGTCCGGCTGGCGAAACACATGGATAAAGCAATACAATTAGTTGAATCTTACACTTACCCAGAGTTAGATTTTCGTTGTTTTTCTGAATAACTTCAGCTGAGTGTAGGGGCTGTTTATTTGAAAAAGTACCGGCGACATCCTTCCTATTCCTCCTTCAACTGGCCGGCCGGAGTGGACGAGCGGTTCTAGGCGCTACAGTTTGGAACCGCGAGCCCGCTACGGTCGCAGGTTCGAATCCTGCCTCGGGCATGGATGTGTGTGATGTCGTTAGGTTAGTTAGGTTTAATTAGTTCTAAGTTCTAGGCGACTGATGACCTCAGAAGTTAAGTCGCATAGTGCTCAGAGCCATTTGAACCATTTTTTGAACCTCCTTCAACTGAACAAGTGCTACCACGTCGACGACACGCTATATCCCAAATTTTCTTTTGTCTGTTGGTCGTCTTCTAAGGTTTTCATTAGTTTCCCAGACTCTCAAGGCTATATTTATGTGCTAGATACCTCATAATTTGCAATATACCACCCGTCGGTTTGTGTATCTACAGACTTACGAAAAATAGAAAAGTAATATTTTATCAGTTATTTGATATTTCATTGTAGTTGTTGGTGCACTTTAAACTGCATCGCGCTAGCCGTTAAACAGCAAGACCTCGAAGTCGGCATGTAACAAACGTCAAATTTGCACGAAGTGTGCCACATGTTTGGCTATGAAAATCATTATACCGCACGAAGTAAGAGAAACGCCATCTACGTTCTACGAGGGTTTGCACTTTAATAGTGGCAACTATTTATTTACAGCTCGTACAAAATAGATAAGTGTTTCAAAGTTTTACTGACCTTCAAAGTAGTCACCAGCATTGTGTATAACCCCTTGCCAGCGGTGTGGAAGTCGTAGGATACTCTTAGCAGTGCGAGTTGTGTTGACAGTTCGAGCGGCGCGGTCTGTTGCCCGACGAATTTGTAGCAGTTCTGAAGCGAATGCCGTGAAGTGTTTCCTTAAGTTTAGAAATCGAGTTGAACTCACGAGGGCTTAAGTCAGGGGAGTGCAGTTGGTGGTATAGCACTTAGCAGCCCCATTCGTCAAACAAATCAGAAACAGCTTGTACTGTACGTGCTTGAGCATTGCCCTGCAAAATGATGGTCAGGTCTTGCAGAAAGTGTCATCACTTCTGTCTCTATGCTGCTCATTTTTGGAAGACAACCTACGACCATCTCGAACTGTCAACACACCTGGCATTGTTAAGAGTATCCTACGACTTCCACATCGCTGGCAATGGGTTATACATAATGCTGGTGACTACTCTGAAGGTTAGTAAAACTTTGAAACACATATCTATTTTGTACGAGCTGTAAATAAATAGTTGCCACTATTAAAGTTCCAACCCTCGTATATATTGGAAATGATTACGTAACGGGTTTCTCATTCAGAAAACACGTTTCCAGCTTGTTGGTTTGTTATAAGATTGTGCTACTCCTCGTTTAAGGAGGAGAAACGTCTCCTCGCACATTCTGAAATTAGATCGCAGTAATACCGTAACCTATTGCGGTAGTGGTTTATTATTCAGCGATATTGCTGCTCACGTTGGTAGGAAACCCACGAGTGTAATGTGAATATGTATTCAGTAGAGCCGGCCGCGGTGGCCGTGCGGTTCTGGCGCTGCAGTCCGGAACCGCGGGACTGCTACGGTCGCAGGTTCGAATTGTGCCTCGGGCATGGATGTGTGTAATGTCATTAGGTTAGTTAGGTTTAATTTGTTCTAAATTCTAGGGGACTGATGACCTCAGATGTTAAGTCCCATAGTTTTCAGAGCCATTTGAACCATTTAGCCATCCTAGCTTAGATGACACAATGATTAGCCAGTGAGCACAATTGTTACACACAGAAATACGAGGTGAATTGACGGAGTGATTATAGTTAAAGTCAAACTTTCAAACCGCTGTAGAAATAGCACCACTGGTCAGAATGACGTCAAATTGCAACGGAATAGTATCGGAGAAGAGGGAAAACGTATGGCAGAAGAAAAGTATATAGTTACAAAATGTAGCAATAGACGGTACTGTAAGCATGATAATTTAATAGTGTTTGACTACAAATGACAAATGAATCATACAACAATGCCTAAGGCGTACGTTTGATGTTAAACAAACTGTACTACTCAGTGCGCATGGATGTACAGGTGTGATACTGTCAGTTACGTAAGCCCATCCACCACGGCAAGATCATATCTTATCTGACGCGCAAAATCGGTTTTTAATTGTCCTGTGGCCAAAACCTGCACAAAAAGCGCCAATCACATCGTTTTTAATAGTCCTGAGGCCATAAATCGCATGAAAAACATCAATCACATCGGTTTTTAATTGTCCTGAGGTCAAAAATCGCATAAAAAGCATCAATCATATCGATTCTTAATTGTCCTGAGGCCAAAAACCGCATCGAAAGCATCAATCAAAATAAAATCGGATTGTTAATTTGCGGGTGGCTGGCGCAAAACATGTTCAATATGCTGTCCATCGTTTTCTGCAACAAGTTTAAATCGAGAAACAGCATGTTCCACAACTGATCGAAGTGTCTCCGGGGTCACGTTCAGAATGTGTTGCGCTATGCATGCCTTCAATGCAGCTAAGTTTGCAATCGGAACACTGAACATAACATCTTTCAGATAGCCCCACAGCAATAAGACGCATGGATTAAGATCAGGTGATCGGGACGGCCAGGTGGTAGGGAAATAGCGGCTGATAATTCTAGCGTTTCCGAAATGGCGCTTCAGCAGCTGATTAGCTGGATTTGCAATGTGTGGAGACGCGCCATCTTGCATAGAAATGATGCCATGCACACATCCACGCTGTTGGAGAGCTGGAATGACGTGGTTACGCAAAAGACACTCATAGCGCTTACCAGTGACGGTACAGATAACAGGACCGGAAGCATCTGTCTCTTCGAAAAAATATGGCCCTATGATAAATGATGCCCTAAACCCGCGCCACACAGTGACCCTTTCAGGATGAAGTGGTACTGGCTGATTTGTATGTGCACTACACATTTGCACACCTCCACTCGTCTCCTCCTGCACTGCTGTGGCCAATGTTTCCAGTGACGTCGAATCAGTTCGTTTTCTCCCTCTACCAGGTTGCACACCAAAAGAATCCGTCTTTTCGAATTTCCGAATCATTTTTTCCAGGTCCACGGCAGTCATCGGACCAACGCCTTTTTTCAAACCCTTCAGTGTCCGGAACTTCTGCAGAGCGACGTGTGCACAGTTATCATTCTTGTAACATAGCTATACAAGTGTCTTGAAAGGAGGATATAAGATGAACATCAACAAAAGCAAAACAAGGATAATGGAATGTAGTCGAATTAAGTCGGCTGATGCTGAGGGTATTACATTAGGAAATGAGACGCTTAAAGTAGTCAAGGAGTTTTGCTATTTGGGGAGCAAAATAACTGATGATGGTCGAAGTAGAGAGGATATACAAAGTAGACTGGCAATGGCAAGGAAAGCGTTTCTGAAGAAGAGAAATTTGTTAACATCGAGTATTGATTTAAGTGTCAGGAAGTCGTTTCTGAGAGTGTTTGTATGGAGTGTAGCCATGTATGGAAGTGAAACATGGACGATAAATAGTTTGGACAAGAAGAGAATAGAAGCTTTCGAAATGTGGTGCTATAGAAGAATGCTGAAGATTAGATGGGTAGATCACATAACTAATGAGGAAATATTGAATAGGATTGGGGAGAAGAGAAGTTTGTGGCACAACTTGACCAGAAGAAGGGATCGGTTGGTAGGACACGTTCTGAGGCATCAAGGGATCACCAATTTAGTATTGGAGGGCAGCGTGGAGGGTAAAAATCGTAGAGGGAGACCAAGAGATGAATACACTAAACAGATACAGAAGGATGTAGGTTGCAGTAGGTACTGGGAGATGAAGAAGCTTCCACAGGATAGAGTAGCATGGAGAGCTGCATCAAACCAGTCTCAGGACTGAAGACCACAACAACAGCTTTACAAGCAGAGCGCGATCCTGCATTGAGACAGTCATGGCGAACTTTGCAGACGCGAAAGGAGGAAAAGCCGTGTACCCGGCGTGTTTATACCAACTTCAGTGGGTCTTACGTATTTTGTCTCATACAGCGCCATCTATTGATCAATTTTCACACTATTTTTTTTTCTTCTGACATATGTTTTCCCCCTTTTCCGATAATATTCCGTTGCAATTTGACGTCATTCTGACCAGTGGTGTTATTTCTACAGAATTTTGAAAGTTAAAAAAAAATGGTTCAAATGGCTCTGAACACTATGGGTCTTAACTTCTGAGGTCATCAGTCCTCTAGCACTTAGAACTACTTAAACCTAACTAAACTAAGGATATCACACACATCCATGCCAGAGGCAGGATTCGGACCTGCGACCGTAGCTGTCGCGCGGTTCCAGACTGAAACGCCTAGAACCGCTCGGCCACTCGAGCCGGTTGAAAGTTTAACTTTAATTATAATCACCCTGTACTAAATTCAGTTCCCCCCAAATAAACTATAAATGTAACTACGTATTCGTCATACTGTACTGTATGCGCACAGTAAGTAAGACTTCATTATTTGCGTTCTTTACTAGTATTGAAGTTTTTATGGTCAGGAGCGTATCTTTTGAATCCTCTCGTTTCCCGAGCAGTTGCAATTCGCTATGGAGTAACGTTCGGATCAGACTTAGAGCTACCACATAAATCATCCAATGTTCATATGTAGAGAGCTGCACCCATCATTTTCCGATATACACGCACCATCAGTCGAATTTTAGATACCATCCATCTGATGACATTTCGAGACCCGCTGCTGCATGTGTGAACCGGCATACTCTCGAAAAACATTGCACAAAGCATCGGCGGCGTCTATTTAAATTGTCATGGTTCATCTACGAGGGCACGTTGAAAAGTAATGCCTCCGAATTTTTTTATCTAAAAATTCTTAAAGCTTTTTAAAAAAAAAAAACGTTCGACATAAAAGTTTTCGCCGGCCAGAGTGGCCGAGCGGTTAAAGGCGCTACAATCTTGAACCGCACGACCGCTACGGTGCAGGTTCGAATCCTGCCTCGAGCATGGATGTGTGTGATGTCCTTAGGTTAGTTAGGTTTAAGTAGTTCTAAGTTCTAGGTGACTTACGACCATAGCAGTTGAGTCCCATCGTGTTCAGAGCCATTTGAACCATTTTGAACCATAAAAGTTTTCTGGGTATGGTCCGCGTCATAATATAAAAATTACTGCTGCTGGAGAAAAACCAACGTTTCGGCCACGGTTGTGTTCAAATGTGTGTGAAATCTTATGGAGCTTAACTGCTAAGGTCATCAGTCCCTAAGCTTACACACTACTTAACCTAAATTATCCTAAGGAGAAACACACACACACCCATGCCCGAGGGAGGACTCGAACCTCCGCCGGGATCAGCCGCACAGGGGCCACGGTTGCAGCGGCCTTCTTCTGGGTCTTTATTTTATGACGCGGTATCATACCCAGAAAATTTTTATGTCGACTGACTCTGGTCGCGGAAGCGTACGCAATTATAAAAACAAACGTTGTTAACATTCTGCATCTTATTCTTCGTGTATATTTGCAGCTGTCTGCTGCAAGAGTGCTCCGAATAGCAGCGTGTAACATGGCGGTGTGTAATGTAACTATGTCAGTGAGTGAGGAACAGCGTGACGTAATCGAGTTTCGGATTAGAAGAGTTCTTCCACACATGGAGCAGCCTCTCTTTCAGCGTGACAATGCCATAACACACACGAGCACCGCGACATCTTCAGCGATCCGAGGCCTTGGAATCACCGTCATCGATCATCTTCCATACAGTCCCGACATTTCCCCATCAGATTTTCATCTGTTTCCAAAACTTAAAGAACACCTTCGAGGGCTTCTCTTTGATAATGATGAAGCGGTGCAGACAGAGGTGAGGTTGTGGCTCCGTCAACAGATTCAGACATTTTACAGTGACGGTGTGAACAAACTGTTCTGTTGTTGTTAGAAATGTGTTTGATGCCAAGATGATGACGTTGAGAAATAAATATGTAGAATATTACAACGTTTGTTTTACTTAGAAAGCTTTAAGAGTTATAATATAAAAAATTCGGAGGCAATACTTTTCAGCACGTCCTTGTACTTATTTGTGCCGTATGTACAACTCAAATGAAAAGCTAAAGAACGATAACAAAAATACCACCGCAGATTTTTTTGTATTGTTGTGGAAACGAATTGGGAATGACCTGAACACTTAGCGAGTTACGTGCCTGCAAGCAAAGTGACGATTCGCTCTTAGAGTTTCAGTTAGAACTGCGAAAAGTCAAGCAGCTTCTTCAGTAAGATATGGTTCCCGAATCCTTTCGCAAGTGCTGACGGAAACGTGTACGTGAGATGGCGAGGCGGCCGCAGCTGTAGGAATGTGCCGGGCGTGAGCGGGATGCGCGATCGCCTATCGCCGGTGCCGAGCTCGGCTCCACACTGCAACTCACCGTCGTAAGGGCTGGGGTACACCACAGAGTTTACTGCAAACAGCTGCAGAAAGATTCATCTTATTGCAGAAGAGCAGTGAAATCTCGCGCTGGATAGGTGTCTCTGCTGTCGCGAGACTGCAGATGCGCCATTGGAAAGGACTGCATTCAGTTACATTAAAGGAGTGCCAGTGGACAGGCGCGCGGATTATATCGTCACAGCTGCCGCAATGGAATCACACCTTAAAGACTACTTTCTAATAGTCACGCTTTACTAGTTGAGATTTACCATGTAAAGGGAAAGCCCCTCCCCTGTACAATTATTCGCCTCTACTCTCAAACAACTAAAACTGTAGCAGCATTGTGGGGCAGTTGGGAGTACTCGCAGCAGAAAATGGTGCAAAGCTCTCAGATAGAACGAAACCCTCAGCTTAATGCACGACGCTTACGCACCCCATCTCACCACGGTCAGTACTTTGTCAATTGTCAAAGGTTCCACCAACGAAATTTCAACCAGATAATAGTATAGGCAATTGTTTTCTGAAGACCTCAGAGCAGTCGTTAGCACTTTCGCCTTCTTTCTACCCTCCAATAAGTTCAACAGTCTTTTCAAATTACTCTTCTTCCTTTATCTTCTCCAGTGATAGAATTCCAATATTCGCCGATCGGAGTGACCGAGCGGTTCTAGGCGCTACAGTCTGGATCCGCGCGACCGCTACGGTCGCAGGTTCAAATCGTACTTCGGTCATGGATGTGTGTGATGTCCTTCAGTTAGTTAAGTTTAAGTAGTTGTAAGTTCTAGGGGACTGATGACATCGGAAGTTAAGTCCCATAGTGCTCAGAGCCATTTGAACCACTCCAATATTCATCGTGATATTCTTCCTCAGGTGATGTCATGTAATCGTTTCAGAATTTTTTCCCTTTTTTGTTCTCTTGACCAAGTAAACAAAACATTTCTTGAGTAAGTACTGCGAACACAAATGAGGACACCCTTCCGCATACAGGGTGGTCAGGAATAATCTGAAAATGTTGTAAAGGCGTTACAGGGTGGGTTGTGCCGATAAATAACTGTTAAGAAAAAATTTCGATATTTTGCGCCGTTTCCGTGTAAATTAGCGTTGAACTTAGCCAATCAGCCCGCTGCGCGCGCAAATTCAAGCGGCTCGCCAGAAATGGTATCTCCAATCGTGTTCTTCGTTTGGTTTCCTAAAACCGAACAAGACAACGATACAGAAATTGGACATGGGACGGTAATAGGGACCGAACCCGAGCCAAAGGCTGAGCAGTTTCATGCGTTATCATCTATGCTATGAAAACAACTAACTGCATCTGGAGAGCCGCTTGAATTTGTGCTCGCAACGATCTGACTAGCGAACTTCAATGCTAATTACCTCGGAAACGGCTCAATGTGTCGAATTTTTTCCTTAACAATTACTTCTCAGTGAAACCTACCCTGCAACACCCTTACAAGCTTTTCGGATTGTTTTTGACCTCCCTGTATACCCATGTTTTTTGATGGTACCTTAGTGATCAAATGCTCAAATGTGAGTGAATTTCTAAGGGACCAAACTGCTTAGGTCATCGGTCCCTATACTTACACACCACTTAAAACAACTTATGCTAAGAACATCACACACACCCGTGCCCGAGGGAGGGCTCGAACCTCCGGCGGGAGGGGCCACGCAGTCAGTGACATGGCGCCTCTAACCGCGCGGCCACTCCGTGCGGCCTTAGTGATCATTTGTGACGCTTATTTAGGGGTGTGTCATACATTACACAGGGTGAATCCGACTCCAGACTGTTCTGAGATATTTGCTGAGTACTTTGCTATAAGAGAACCGTTGCTCGTTCCAAAGTACGTGCATTTAGTTTGAATTCTTAAGCACATTTGTTTTTGTACCTGTATTATACTGAAAACATTTGCAATGTTGTGCGGTATGGACTGCGTATCTCGTTTGGAAACAAATCTGTTCCATTCACTCGCAACAGTTGCCGTTGTTTATAGAAGTAATGTCTACCTTACTCTGCACCCTAAAGCTTGCGTTCAATTCTATTCGGTTCTGTCTCGGGTTTGTTTTGCTAGCAATATTAGGCGTACGTCAGCAGTGATGTTATGGAACAGCGCCACGACGAGGCTATATTGACCTGTTTCCGCGGCGATGGCAGTTTTGGGACGGAAGTAGGTAGATGTGATGTACATGTACAGACAAACAAATGATTAAAATTTCAGAAATATTGGATGATTTATTTAAGAGAAAGAGCTTCATAAATTGAGCAAGTCATTAACGCGTTGGTCCACCTCTGGCGGTTACGCATGCAGTTTTTCGGCTTGGCATTGATTGACAGAGTTGTTGGATATCATCCTGAGGGACATCGTGCCAAATTCTGTCCAACTGGCGCGTTAGACCGTCCAAATCCCGAGGTGGTTGAAGGGCCCTGCCCATAATGCACCAAACATTCTCAGTTGGGGAGAGATCTGGCTACTTTACTGGCCTACGTCGGGTTTGGCAAGCACAAAGAGAAGTAGTAGAACCTCTAGCCGTGTGCAGGCGGGCATTATCTTGCTGAAATATGAGCTCAGGATGGTTGGCCATGAGGGGCAACAAAAGGGAGCATGGAATATCGTCGACGTACCGCTGTGCTGTAAGGGTTCTGCGGATGTCGATCAAAGCGGTCTTGCTATGAAATGAAATGGTACCCCAGGCCATCACTCCGGGTTATCGAGCCGTATGGCTGGCGACAGGCGGGTTGGTACCGCACCACTGTCTGGGGCGTCCCCAGACACGTCTTCACTGGTCATTGGGATTGAGTTCGAAGCGGGATTCTTCACTGAAGACAATAATACTCCAGTGAACGAGATTCCAGTCCGAAAGTATACGACACCACTGAAAATGGGGTTGCTGGTGTACAGAAGTCAATGGTAGTCGGCGCAAGGGGCGCCGGAAGGTCAGCCCCCTTTCCGTGAGCTGCCTATTAATGACGCTTGTGGTGACTGAAGCACCAGCTGCACGTCAGCTCGATGATAACGATGAACTCGGGGCTCTGAGTGCCTCTCTGACGACTTTTCGGTCCTCACGTTCTGTTGACCGCTTCCTTCATGACGCTCTTTTCGGTCACCCATTTCTGCGAATATAGTCGAATAGTGGCCTCAACTCAGATGTCGAGCGATTCGCTAATTACTCCAACCGGATTCTTTGAGCCTAACTACACGTCCTCTCTTAACTGCTGACGTCTTTGTATATTTTACGTTCCGTTGGGCCCGCACGATAGTACACGTCATTATAAGAGATAATGAAAATGAAAACTTCAAAACAAGCTGCAATAAAGTAATATATTTAATGTTTAACGCGACAGACCTGTTTAGGATTAATTGCCATTATTAAGTGGCCTGCGAAAATAACATTAGTAAGATTATCTATACGTAATTCATGGCTGTTTTAAGTGGAAAAGAAGTTACATAAAATACAAATGCCCAGACAAGACAGACAGAATGCATTGCCCTCAAAGCAATCAATCAAAAATTACAAGCAAACTATGAATTTGCAGTAAAATCGGACAGAGAAAATTGTACCGTTATAATCAACAGCAATGACTACATAAATAAGGTTAATACATTTTTCGAAACTAACAACATCACAGAATTGCCATCTAACCCAACAAACAAATATTCAGCACAGCTAATGGAAAATATTAAAAATTGCAATGCAGTACTGACGGAATATGAAAAGGAAACATGTGTTATTATGAACCAATGCATGCAAACGTTACATCTTCAATCAAAGATACATACAATACTGACTGGACGTGAACTGTGTCCGTAACCCTCCGTATTTGATAAGGAAAAATTCTGAACAAATTCACAATGAAGCTGCATACATACAACAAGAAATAGACAACAAAATATTCACGTACTTTAGCAAAAGCAACAAAAGGCATACAAATTCCACATAGTGACAAATTTGTCTCTTTTTGACATCACAAACCTATATACCAACATTCCAGAAATTATAAAACAAAATCTTTTACAATGAATTGTAGCAACTTACGAAATCGTATATGTCCATAGAACTACTTTATCCTAAAATTATTTTGAATTCCTAGATTACACAATACAGATATCAATAATATCCAGCAAGCACTTAAGAAACACAATTTCAGTGTCAGATTTATTACGAATTGGAAATAAATGATTCAGTAAACTGCTTTGAGCTGAAAACTAGTAAAGACAGCAACTATCAATATTTGACATATACAGAATACATACTGACCAATTTCTGTAGATCGAAAGTCGAATAACGACGCAGCGATAGGACGAAGATCTGTGTATCGATATCACGAATTTATACGGAAGATAGTTAGAAAAACAAAAGCTAAAAAGAAGAAGTTCGATAGGTCCACATGTCGAAGTTCGACATACCGTTGCGCCAAAGTTAGATAGACCATAAGGTAGATGAAACTTCCTGGCAGATTAAAACTGTGTGCCGGACCGAGACTCGAACTCGGGACCTTTGCCTTTCGCGGGCAAGTGCTCTACCAACTGAGCTACCCAAGCACGACTCAGGCCCCGTCCTCACAGCTTTGCCAGTACCTCGCCTCCTACCTTCCAAATTTTACAGAAGCTCTCCTGTTTCATATCAGTTGGTAGAGCACTTGCCTGCGAAAGGCAAAGGTCCCGAGTCCGAGTCTCGGTCCGGCACACAGTTTTAATCTGCCAGGAAGTTTCATATCAGCGCACACTCCGCTGCAGAGTGAAAATCTCATTCTGGAAACATCCCCTAGGCTGTGGCTAAGCCATGTCTCCGCAATATCCTTTCTTTCAGGAGTGCTAGTTCTGCAAGGTTCGCAGGAGAGCTTCTGTAAAGTTTGGAAGGTAGGAGGAGAATTACTGGAAGAAGTAAAGCTGTGAGGACGGGGCGTGAGTCGTGCTTGGGTAGCTCAGTTGGTAGAGCACTTGCCTGCCAAAGGCAAAGGCCCCGAGTTCGAATCTCGGTCCGGCACACAGTTTTAATCTGCTAGGAAGTTTCATATCAGCGCACACTCCGCTGCAGAGTGAAAATCTCATTCCATAAGGTAGATGTCCAATAGATCAATATGTCGAGTATCGATAGACCGACAGGACGATTAATGACACATCGATAGTTCGGAGCGCAGTATAAAGATGGGTCGAAGTAAGAAACAAGCTTAAGAAGTTCGATAGCTTATTCGTCAAAGGTCGAGAGAATGAAAGCCTAATATCTGTTGATCGGTAGGCAGAATACCGATATGTGGGTCGGTCCGTGTTCGACAGATCGACAGGTCGATGTTGTTAAGGATGGTAGGTAAAAGCTTGACATATCGGTTGGTCGTAATTTGTCTGGTCGTTAACTCAATGCCTGACAGATCAATAGTTCGAATCACAGGAGGATAACATTTTGTAGAAGACATCGACTGGTCTTCCGCGGGACTGCTACGGTCGCAGGTTCGAATCCTGCCTCGGGCATGGGTGTGTGTGATGTCCTTAGGTTAGTTAGGTTAAGTAGTTCTAAGTTCTAGGGGACTTATGACCTAAGATGTTGAGTCCCATAGTGCTCAAAGCCATTTGAACCATTTTTGAACATCGACTGGTCGAATTCCATTAGGTCTCTTGTTCGATGTACCGCATTGTGCAGCATTTTGAGGCGCCTTGGGACCACACAGTATTGCCGTTCGATATGTCGATAGAATACCACCTGTAATGTAAAGTGATGGTATCTCAACATGTCAATATGTCGAAGATCGATTGACCAACAGGTCGAAGTTTGGTAGACAGATGTGGTAAAGTTCTAAATTACAATAGGCGAATTCTGCTAAATCGGTAGGACATTGTTCTACTGATCGATAGGTAGAAGTTCTGTAGATTGGTAAGATAAGGTCCAATACATCGAAAGGATGTTGTACAATATGTATATAGTCTGAAGTCCTCCATATCGACATGTTGAATGTCTAGAGGATGACAGGACGATGAGTTATAGACAGAGCTGAATTTTGTCGACGTATTGACTGGTTTCATTTCAATAGACCTGTCGATGTTCAACAGAGCGAAAGGTCAACTTCCTATAGACCGACAGGCTTTCTTTCGAATATCTATAGGTCAACGTTGGATAATTCGATATGTCGATGTTCAAATGGCTCTGAGCACTATGGGACTTAACTGCTCAGGTCATCAGTCCCCTAGAACTTAGAACTACTTAAACCAAACTAACCTAAGGACATCACATACATCCATGCCCCAGGCAAGATTCGAACATGCGAACGTAGCGGTCGTGCAGTTCCAGACTATAGCGCCTAGAACCGCTCGGCCACTCTGGCCAGCTATGTCGATGTCCACTAATTCAATAGGTTGATGTCAGATATACAGTGTAGATAAGTTGGTAGTCTACATGCCATTGGAATGTTTGATACATCGGTAGGGTCTAGTGCGATAAATCAATAGGTCAATGTTCTTTGCATCAATGTGTCTATGTTCGATAGATCGATACGACATATTGCTATCTCGATGACCGATAGGTATATAGATTCCAATCAGCAAGGAGAAAAACAAGGAAAGAAGTACTATGAGGTGGTGGTAAGGATCCTCATCTTCCGAAACTTGTACCTGCTGGAGTGCCTATGATAGGCACCGCACATTATTCTGATGGCTTTATTGGCGCAATGAAAATTTTTTGTGAGTCATTGGTTCCCCCACGACATAATAGCATACAACAATAATGAATCTAAGCAGTCATAGTTGCTAAGTGTTTCAAAAAGATGGAGATTGAAGTACCAACGATTTTTGTGTACTTAGCATGCTGTATTGGTTGATATCTACACTTTATTTTAAACTTGAAAGGTTTATTTGTGGTGTATGGATCCTTACACACTGAGGTGATAGAGGTTATGGGATACTTCCTAATATTGTTTCTGACCTCCTTTCGACCAGTGTAGTGCAGTATCTCTACATGGCATGGACGCAACAAGTCTCGCTGTTAGTCTAATCGATATCTTAACGTACGATATTTCGATAACTGACGTTGGAGTAAATTAATAGTTCGTGTTCGGTGGACCAGTAGCTTGTAGGCCAATAAATCGACAGGTCAAATTTCTATGTTCCAGAAGGTCAAATTACAATAAATCAATGGACAAAATTAATTACATCTGCAGAAGGAATTTCGATAGAACGATTTGAAGAAGGTCGATGGCGCTGTCTTTGGGTCTCTGCAGATCGATATATAGATGTTCGTAGCTTGTTATGACGAATTTAGATTCAGCACTGTCCAAGTCCCGTAATTCTATAGCTCCAGTTTCTGCTGATCGTCGGTTGGTTGTTCTTTAAATCGATATTCTGATGTCGTTCTAACTACTCGGCGATATTTGATGTGTCGTTTGTTTGTGGGTATTGGGTCGCTAGGTCTATGTTCGACTCTTCGATAGGGCAGAGTTACGTAGTGTTCGATTTACTTTCAGGAGAACCAGATACACAAAAGAACTGAAAACACTGTTACTTCGCCTACAAAAAACTTTGTTAATCGAGATATATAAAAAACACAAAACCAAAAGCCATCACAGATCATAATGCCATACATCTTTCTAGTCAAATTTTAACATAACTACAATTTACCTAGGGCGAATATCAAATAAAGAAATGCGCTATTCAAATCCACACCCACTCAACTGGCATTCTATGCCAATAACGATCTTATACCGAGATTGCGTTCAAGCACAACCAGAATCTCAGAATATGAAGCTTTCAGAATATACAATATCACCTGTGACGACTACAACAATTTGTATACTGGTCAAACTGGGAGAAATTTTAACACAAGATTTAAAGAACACACTAGAAGCAGTGATAGTAATCTAAAACTCAATATTACAAAACCGAGAAAACAAACTAGTTACATAGAATACCGAAAAGACTTATTACGAACGTTCTCGAAGATCTGAAAAAATACAGTGTCCATAAATAAATACCCTGTTTTCAAGAGTAAATATTAATTATAATTATGATGGTAACGTTTGTCTTTGTTACAGGTCTCCTAGGGAACCAATGAAGTTTCCGTACACCTATGTCCTGCACAGCTAACAGTCTGGTCCCTTCCCCGCTCATTTAAACCAACCAACCAACCCAAGCTTAGTACTGTATGACCAGACGCAGTTCTCTTACTCGCCACTTATAACTGTAGACACTACTCATGATCTAATCCAGGCGATGTTGTAAATTACCATTTTTGAAAGGAGTTCAAATGGCTCAAATGGCTCTGAGCTCTATGGGACTTAACATCTGAGGTCATCAGTCCCCTACAACTTAGAACTACTTAAAACTAACTAACCTAAGGGCATCACACACATCCATGCCCGAAGCAGGATTCGAACCTGCGACCGTAGCGGTCGCGCGGTTCCAGACTGAAGCGCCTATTGAAAGGAGTGCTAATTTCCGACTGTCCAATGGGTAGTCCCAGTTCTTGTGTCAGTTGCAGCTATTCTGTGAGTGGGGAGACTATGGAGATCGACCTTCGGTACGCCCAGCTGTCTTCGATCATCTATGGAACTGCGAGTCCGACTGGAAGGATACTGCTGCCGCCAGTTGTTGCGAGACGACACTGATGGGGCACAGAGGCTACCATCACCCTGCATACCAGCTGGAGATCTGACCTGAACAGCTGCAAACCATCCTTGCAACACTTCACACGATTCCGTTTTTGGTCAAGCATGAGCAATCGCGGAACCCATCTTGCGGATAGCTTTCTCATGTCCAAATATTTATGCAAAATATTATGTACCCGTTCATCCGAGATACCCACAGCACTAGCAATCTTACGCACATTAACTCTTCTGTCATCCATCACTATATCATGGATTTTATCAATGATTTCTGGAGTCGTAACCTCCACAGGGCATCCAGAACGTTCAGCATCACTTGTGCCCATACGACCACTCCGACAATTTTGAAACCACTTATGAACTGTTCTAATCGAAGGTGCAGAGTCACCGTAATGTTTATAAAGTTTCTCTTTAGTCTCATGAGGTGTTTTGCCTTTCATAAAGTAATGTTTAATCACCTCACGAAATTCTTTTTCGTCCATTTTTTGACCATCACTCGACTTCCTTGATTCACACGAATGCCAAACACAAAGAAATAGACCAATATGGCTGGAATTTGGTGTGTGTTCTTTCCAAAGACGCTACTAACTAAACATGACTTCGAGACGCGTCGGTGGTGCCATCTCTCGGACTTTGCACGGACTTTTCAAACGCCCATCGTAGAATCTACAGTAGATGACCGCTACCTACGGAATATGGCTCGGAGGAACGTTGACAGCAACGCCACCATGTTGAATAATGCTTTTCGTGCAGACACAGGACATCGTATTAAGACTCAAACTGTGCGCAACTTCACTCCCGACATCCATGGTGAAGTCCATCTTTGCAACCACAAAACCATACAGCGCAGTACAAATGGACCCAGCAAAATGCCGAATGGACCGTTCAGGATTGGCATCACGTTCTCTTCACCGATTAGTGTCGCATATGTCTTCAACCAGACAATCGCCGAAGACGTGTTTGGAGACAACCCGGTCAGGCTGAACGCCTTAGACACACTTTCCAGCGAGTGCAGCAAGGTGGAGATTGCCTGCTGTTTTGGGGTGGCATTATGTGGGGCTGACGTACGCCGCTGGTGGTCATGGAAGGTGCCGTAACGGCTGTACCATATGTGGATACTATACTCCGACTGATAGTGCAACTGTATCGGCAGCATATTGGCGAGGTATTCGTTTTCATGGACGACAATTCGCACTCCCATCGAGCACATCTTATATATGATTTCCTTCAGGACAACGACATCGCTCGAATGGAGTGGCCAGCATGTTCTCCAGACATTAACCCTATCGTACATGCCTAGGATAGATTGGAAAGGGCTGTTCATAGACGACGTGACCTAGCTACCACTCTTAGCGATCTGCGCCAAATCGCCGTTGAGGAGTGGGACAATCTGGACCAACAGTGCCTTGATGAACTTTTGGATAGTAAGCCACGACGAATACAGGCATGCATCAATGCAAGAGGACATGTTACTGGGTATTAGGGGTACCAGTGTGTACAGCAATTTGGCCCACCACCTCTTAAGGTCTCGCTGTATGGTGGTACAATATGCAATGTGTCGTTTTAATGAGCAATAAAAATGGTGGAAATGATGTTTATGCTGGTCACTGTTCCAATTTTCTGTACAGGTTCCGGAACAGTGGGAATCAAGGTGAGGCAAAACTTTTTTGATGTGTGTTGTAACCTCCCAACAAATAAAAAAAAATTATAATAACCTCCCAACAGTAAAAAAATATAATTATAGCTTTCACATTCAGCGTAACCTACGAACAGATAAATTCCGTAACCTACCAATAATAAAAATGTGACTAATCTCTCAATAAAATTGTGGCTCACTTATAACCTTTCAATAATTAACTGATTGTGAATCTAAACTGGTAAATTTGGACGTCAGCAGTGCTGCGTCATGGCCCTGAAAAATCATACTGAATAAATTAAAAATTCTTACCTCAATAAGGTCGCCGGATAACGCATATATATATCTGCTCCTATAAGAAATTTTTCTGGCACAGCTCAGTGCAATGCTGGCCGATAGATTTGTCATGTATAAAAAGAAACAACTGATTTTTCTTTACAATAATCGTGATGACCATGGACTGGAGAAATTAATAAAATCTTTAAACTGAGATGAATGATTGTCAAAAGTTATTTTTTTATAAGAAAGATTATTATTAAGATATTTTTAAAAACATTTACATGGGACTTGATATAACAATTGTACATATGCGCGAGGCTGCTTTTACCTTATACTACATCGCTCAGTCACCGCCATCACTCCACACCACCGGCCCAGCCAACTTCATACACACGACTGCTAGCAACAACTTACTCCTACTGCTACACAGTTCCTACCGCTGACAACACTGCTCTCTGGTCTGAGATTCTCTTATAGCTTACATATCGCAGGCAGCGCGTGAGCAATCCATCGAAATTACATCTGCTCAAGTGCGCTAACAACAAATTTCTTAATCATGGACCTCTTACATAACCCTCCATTTGTGGGGGGGGGGGGGGGGGGGGCAAAAATTTGTCAGTGATGGTGAGTCAATTGGACTTGCCATGAGCAACAAATTTTCCTATAATCTATTTAGTTAACTAAGTCTACAGTCACAGAGTTTATACATTATTGATAAGTGCAGAACATATTAAGAAATGAAATAGAGTACACACGCATTGAGTTCAGAACATATTAATAAATGACAAAATGTATACGCAATGAGTACAAAATATATTAACAAATGACATAAAGTGCACACGCACTGTATAAGGCTTTAGCATTTTTTAGAAGAACTGAATACATTAAGAAATGAAAGAAAGTGCACACACACTGTAAAAGTCTTTAGCATTTTTACATGAATTAACATACCAAGGAGTGAAATAAAGTGCACATGCACTGTAAAAGTCTTTAGCATTTTTACATGAATCAAACATACCAAGGAGTGAAATAAAGTGCACACACACTGTAAAAGTCCTTAGCATTTTTACATGAATTAAACACATCAAGGAGTGAAATAAAGTGCACTCGCACTGTAAAAGTCTTTAGCATTTTTACATGAACTAGGAAAGGAATGGGAAGGATAACATCATGGTTGTAGCACAGTGGATTGCACGTAGCTGCGCTGAAAGTCCATATCTTTCTACAGAAGCACAACACCAAGTGAGACAAGACAATCTGAAGTTCTCTTCCCTGAGGTATTTATCAGTGTAGCCAAGACACTGAAATGTTGTATTAATATTGTATGTTATCATTTTGGTAGTACATTAGGTACACCAAACGGTAGGACCATAATGACATCTTCGGTCAGACTGGTGGACAATTAGATGTCAACACCACATTCTGATAGAATCCATACTCTTACATCAGCGTAGAATTAGTGCAAAAACCAAATATAGTGCTTCATGATCATGAGGATGTACAGGACATTTGGATATAGCAGTAATTGGTGGTAATTAGGTCAGAAGGTGAAGGCTACATTAATGCTTATGCTAGTCATCATTCAGAATTACACTAGTGTATCAACCGATTTGCATAATTATTGGCAGTCATTGGCTATTTACTAAACATTTATGTAGTATGTATGAAGTATTACAGAACATTATTCATAAGTCATGTCATTACAGTAATTATTGGCATAACATTTATGCATAAGTCATCTCATTACAGTAATTATTGGCATAGCATTTGTGCATAAGTCATCTCATTACAGTAATTATTGGCATAGCATTTATGCATAATTCATTTCATTATAATAATCATTTGCATACCATTTATGCGGTATTACAAAACATCATTCAGTATTACTCATCTAATTACAGTAATTATTGGCACCATGTCATCTCATTACAGTAATTATTGGCATAGCATTTATGCAGAAGTCATCTCATTACAGTAATCATTGGCCAGTTACAAGGCATTTATTGTGCATTATTCAGAAGTCATCATTCAAAACACGAGTTATTGCGTGTAGCATCAAGCTGCTAGTGTTTATATATGATATCATGTAAGTGACATAAGACATATTTAAAATGTAAGACATTGTAACTATTACTCAAGGTCCGTAGTCCAATAATTCATAGACATAAGGGAATCAATACATCAGAAAAATCTGCATTATATTTAGGACTAGAAATATATCTTAAACTGGTAGCATTATATAGTTGTATACTGGTAATAGTTGGGACTGAAATTTTTGTGCTAGCAATGCATTGCGTTGCGATCGATAGTCAATTGCTGGGGCATGAGAATATTTACTTTTGACTTATTGCTGAAAATAAGGATTAATAACGTCATTCGTCATGAGTCAGCTGTAGCAAGGTTATTAAACAAGTAGAGTACATGTGATCACATTCATGAATGATACACACAACAGGGTAAAAAATTGCAAGTATTAGAACAGGTTTCATAACTAAGTGCTTATAGCATATTAATATCATGAAAAGCTTCTCCTGAAAAAAATACAAAATGGGTTATTGCCTGAAAGAAAAAATGTATATTATGCTGAAAAGTAGTAAACTTCGAATTAACAGGTAATGAAACGTGTATTAATTTGTATGTACTCTAGCTGTCTTTCCCAAAACATTCAGTCATTATGCTACGCAACATAAGACATACTGTCAAAAGGAACTGCAAACAAATACTTAAATAACTACATAGCATTTCTTAACTAACAGAAAATATATAAACTTCATCATTATCATCATTTGCAAAGAAAAACTTCATTATTCATATTACCATAACTTCATCATTATCATCATCTGCAAAGAAGAACTTCATTATTCATGTTACCATATTCTTCATACAACTATTCGTCATCATTTATTATCATCTCCAAAAAAATAGACCATTATTCATATTCATATTACCATTCTCCTCATACAAATATTCATTATCATTCATTACTTTATATATTATAGAGTTTCTTACTTCTAGCATATTTCATCACTAAAATTAACGTGTGTAGTTCTGCCTGACAGCCTGCATCAATCGCCTCGTATTCTGAAAGAAAAATAATTAGTTAAGACTGCTATTATACAGTGTGTATAGAATATTCTCGTTAATGCTAGTTAATTCTGATCCAGTTACTCTTCATGGCAAGGTATAGCATTTTCTTTCTTTCATTCCGAAGGTGAAATATCCATTTCATAGTAAACCAATGTTGTTTGTTTAATTTATTTCTTTTACACGTTATTGCTTTCTGAAAATGATGAATATGGATTAATATCTTGCATTTAAATCACATACCCATTAGATAAAAACTTGTTTCTAGTGAGATAACTAAGCATACAGCATAGCATGACAGAAAACGTATTAGGTCAAAAACATAGACAATTTTCAAGTGCAAAAAATGTACACACAGTATCATAATGTAGTAGCAAAAAATGTAGAATAGTCAAGATATTGAGATATCATAAGGATAAAATGTCAAAGTCAACTTGTTTGTTACATCTTAAAGATTTCATATTGCATACAGAGAAAATTATCCTTTCAGTAGGAAAATCATCATATATACATAAAAATGGAAAATGTGCACGATCTGGTATATAACGGCAAGAAAAGCGACCTGCTAACCTTACCTTGCCGGGCACTTGCGAAGAAAAAATATGATCATCAATAAGTAGTCACATAGATACAATGGCACAAGTGGTCATATAATATGTAAGTTTATCTGGAAAAATGTGCACGGTCTGATGTGTAACGACAAGAAAAACGACCTGCTAACATTACCTTGCCGGGCACTTGCCAAGAAAAAAAATATAATCATCATCAGTAAGTGTTCATATAAATATCTGGAAATGGCATTACAGTGCGATAAATCATAAAGTATGTTCATTCAATGAACGGTTTAATATTGGAAGTATGGTGATTGCCTTTGCTTTTTCTGGTTTTCAGAGTTTCGACATGTACTACATTGGGGTGAGGAATGCTTCGTATTCTATATGGACCTGCGTATAAAAGCTCAAATTTACTGCATCTACTCTTTCCTCTGTTGGATAGATAATGTGTCCGTACTAATATCTTCTGTCCAATGTGAAAGTCACGGTGTGTACAAACCTGTTTTTGTTGTCTTCTCCGGCGCTCTGCGGCACGTTTGATGTTCTTGAGCGCAATGTCAATTATTTCATGGTAGCGTAGTCGACGAGATGTAGGAAAACATACTAAGTCTTTAATTTTGTTAGGTGGTTCAACATTTTTCAATATAACAGTCGGAGATAGCATAGTAGATTTATTTGGTATGGAGTTTATTACATCCTGGAATGACAGTATGTGTGTATCCCAATCAATATGTTTTTTATGGCAGTATATTCTACATAGTTTACCAATTTCTTTCATCAGTCGTTCAGAAGGGTTCGAAGAAGCGTGATACCTGGATATATAGATCGGAGAAATGTTTCTAGCTCGTAACATACCTGTCCATATTGCAGATCGAAATTGTAGGCTATTGTCGGAAATTACTTTCAATACATGCCCTACATGAAATAAAAAATGTTTTACAAATGCATTCGAAATAGATTTAGCAGTAGCTTTGCGCAACGGAGTGAAGGTAACAAATTTCGAAGTGAGTTCAACAGCGACAAAGATGTAACAAAAACCTCTATTAGATCTGGGAATCGGACTAAAAATGTCTAAAGCGGCCATGTGTCTCAATTTAACGGGTGCATATGTGAAGTCGTGTCTGATTTAGTTTTCTGACAGATTTTACATGACGCTAAAACTCGTCGAATACGTTTCTCCATGTTGGCAAAATAACAGTTCTGTCTCAGTATAAGAAAACATTTTCTGGCTCCGTAATGTGCGTAACTTAAATGGGTATACCAAATTAATTTGTCAACAAGTTCGTCTGGAATACATAATAACCAGTTGTTGCTGTCAGGATGAGAGCGGCGAAACAGAATGTTCTTGCGTACAGTATAATGGTTTCTCATGGTAACGTTATTCCTATCTTGCCAAAGGTGTTTAATTTCTTTCCATACGTTGTCTTTGCTCTGCTCTTGTAAAATGTCTCGTAATGACGACGAAATGAAATTTTCAAATGCAACTCGTTGAATATACATGACGCTAAAATTTGCTTGGTAGAAGTTGGTTGCGATGTCTTGCTGATTGTTGCTGAAAGAACGGGATAGTGAGTCTGCTACAATATTTTGTGTACTGATTTCCGGAATAGGATAATGTTTAGCTTTAAATGTGTCATTCTGTTTACCTTGAAATTCATACATAAAACCGGACATAGTACCAGGTATGTTGTCAAAAACTAGAGCTTGCTGTAAAAAAAATTTGCGTAGCCCTGTACGTTCGTCGTCTGTATTTGCACTGCTCTGTTTTACCTTCTCAGAAATCATTTGCATAACGTCACAGTCGGCTTCGTCTGGTGTATTGTAGTTGTGCACGTACGTATCTGTGAACGATATGGAATGACAGTCTATGTTACGCGATGTCGAAATGACCGCTGTTCGATTAATTGCTTGTTCTTCTGCAGAGATAGCGTGCTGAAATTCAAATGCCAGTTGTACTTTTTCATCCTTTAACATTAAATAGGAATTTTGAAAGTCAATAATTGCGTCGTGTTGTACCAAAAAATTCGTACCTCAAATAACGTCTGTTGTCAATATGGGAACAATCCAAAAACTTGAGTGGAACGTATGACCTGCAATAGAAAATGATGTGTGTCTGTAATTTTACATCTGCTCCTTTACCAGATACTGCTCCTTTTACTTTAGTTTTACCTAATGGTAACGCAGGATAGGTGTTCTCTTTGTTACATTCGTTGAATGTTTCTTCATTTATAACTGACATAGGTGATCCAGAATCAATTACTGCTGAAAATGTGGATGATCCAATCATTACTTCAATGACAGGGTGGGAAATGGTTTTTTGAATGATTGGTTTTTCATGCAAAAGTGTGTCTCGGATGTCGTCAAAAGTAATAACATTTTCGTGAACAAGATTCTGTGTGTCAAAAGTATTGCTTACGTCACTGGAAGATGCAACCTGTACTGTACCAAGTCAAATTCTTTCTGACGTGCTGTTATTTGCGGGAGGATGCTGTGGCATTTCAACCAATTGTACTGTTCTGTTATTTCTTCCTGACGTATTAGGTTCGGGATGATACCGACTGTCTGGTTCATTCATGATAATCTGTTGTTGCGGATGGTTCTGACCGACTGTTACGCTGAAAACTGTGCTCATTACTTTTACGTCTGTCATAATAATCATTGTTATACGGCGCATTGCGATAGGAGTTAAAATGTTGTATTTTCTGTACGTAGTGATTTCGTTATTGCTGTGCGATACTATTTGTTGGGGCCCATGCTATACGTGTAGGCGGCGAAACATTAAAGCTTGGTAGACGTTTTACATTACATTGTTGGTTAGGTTTGCTAACCGGCTGGTTTTGTTGCTGATGTGGTGAAAACCCTCTATTGTTGCCAGAATGTGTCTGCGATTGCTGACGATACTGATAATTAAAATTTTGTCTGTTATAATAAGTCTGGTGGTTGTCATTTCTGGAGCGTCTAATGAAAACTGTCACTTTCAGGTAAAACTTGTATCAGGTTTTCTTTAGTCATTCTTAATCCTAGATAGCTCTATAGTTGAAGAGTTGTTTTGATAGACATAAAGGATTGTAAGAGAGTAGGCAGTAGTGCAGAAAACTAAAGAAGAAATAGCACTACTACGGCTCGGGGTCCTGTGCACGCTACGGCACATATTCATTGAAGTGTAATGAATCCCCTGAGCTCAGCCCGCACCTCGTGGTCGTGCGGTAGCGTTCTCGCTTCCCACGCCCGGGTTCCCGGGTTCGATTCCCGGCGGGGTTAGGGATTTTCTCTGCCTCGTGATGGCTGGGTGTTGTGTGCTGTCCTTAGGTTAGTTAGGTTTAAGTAGTTCTAAGTTCTAGGGGACTGATGACCATAGATGTTAAGTCCCATAGTGCTCAGAGCCATTTGAACCATTTGAACCCTGAGGTCACTTACGCGCTGCAAATACATTTTAGTTTCTGCATTACAGGCAATGTAGGTGAAAATTCAAAAGCAGGTTTTTGTACCCAGTCCAAAGCGTGAATCTGTTTTCTGTCATTCTTAAATTTCCTAACGGATAGAAAGTGCTTGTAATCAGAATTATCGTCTCTGAATGTCTGAACAGGTTCAGGATTGCATGAGAATCTATTTGTCTGTGTCTGTTCGGATTCTAAGTCACGTACTCTCTGTAAATTACCTAAATTACACTGGCTGTGTGTGTGTGAGAAGTGTTCGGAATGTGGCGTATGCTGTGTCGTGTTAGAGGCTGAAACATTTTTCGTCTCCGTCACTTCGTGCTGTAAAGATGACAATTTTCTACGTAATGTATTATTCGACGAACCTATCTCACTGATCGTCTGCTGTAAATTTTGGAATCCGGGTGTATGTTTGAAAGAAATTGGTGACGTATCGTCTAATTTGGTGTCGTTGTTATTTTCGATAACGTCAATACGACTGGCCAATTCATCAAATTTTTCAGTCAGTGCTTTAACCTGATCGTCATTTTTAGTGTCGCAAGCATTAATTTGTTTTTGTATTTTTCGTGTGGTTTTGTTTAATTTCTTAATGTCTACTTTTAATAGCATCGGGATCCTGTATTAATTCTAATTGTTCAAGTCTGCTGGTCATTGTCCGAAAGTCTACTGTTTGTGTGTCTGTTTTCGTTTTAAGAGCGAAGATTTCATCATGCAATTCAGTGTTCAACTGTTTGATAGTATTAATTGCGTCTGATACTGTAGCAATGTTGTTGTCTACGTATGTTTTTGCTTTCGTAAACAACTTACGCTTATCTTCCTGTCTCTGTGCAGTAATTGCTTCCAAGACTTGTTTTTTGTTTTCTTTGTTCTGTTCCTGTATGAATTTATGGTGACGAGTTTCACTGTTTTGTAGGTGGTGATTAAAACGTTCGTCAGTTTGGCTGTTCTGTTGTTCCAATTTCTTGTCGACTTTCGCTTCCAGAGTGCGTGAAAGTTCTGCTGACATTAATTTAAACTCGTCGCGTAACTGTGTTGCGTTTTCTGAACATTGTTTAGCAACTGCATTAATTTCATCTCTAAGTAATTTCGTAGTGGCTGCATGTGTATTACATATTTCTTGTGCAACGGATCTAATTTCTTCACTACTATTCCTAGCACTAGCCATAATTTCCTCACGTAATTGTTCTTTAGTATCATAGAATTGCACGGCAACGGCTGTAATCTGTTCACTAAGTTGTTTGTTCTGTTCATTAAGGTTGTCGTGTTATTCATTCAACTGTTTGAGATTTTCATTAAGTTGTTTATAATTGTTGTCTTGTTTTTCATTCAGTTGTTTGAAATTGTTGTCTTGTTTTTCATTAAGTTGTTTGTTCGATTCATTAAATTGTTTGTTAAGTTGTAGCAATAATGCCACAACTTGATCCATGCCAAAATTAGCGACTATTTTCTGTGCTATGTGATGGTGTATCTGCATGTGTCACGTTTTGTGTAACCATTTGGTCATTGTCTGACTCACGAAAAGATTTGCTAATTGGATGTGCACTGTGGGTCACTACATCGGAATCAAATAAATCTGACGTATTTTGACTACATCGTTCATTTCCGTTAAAAACATTTATCTGTTCACTGTGTAAATTTTGCAAATCAGGTGTGTCAAACTGGGCAGCGTTCATTGAATTGGAACGTGCCGCGTCATCAGTTGTCAAATTTAGTGTGGACATAATTGAATTTGTTTGCTCATCATTACGATTAAAATCATTACTAGTGGTCGGTACGCACTGATAATCTGTGATTAGAGGATTATCATTATGACACTGAGTGTCGCTAGTATTATCAGTCAAATTATTCAAGTCGGCTTTTTCATTCGTTGCGCATCGCGATGTACTGTTAGCAGTTTTTCGCGGCATTTTCACAAATCAAAGGTAAGCACAAAATCAAACAAAGACAAAGGAAAAATGGAACAAATACAATAACAACAAAGAGGAATAAATTGCCGATGATCTGTGAAAGAAAGAGTGACAAATTAGTAAATGCGTTGCGCCAGATGCAAACTACATTTAACATTAAGTAATCAAGAGCAGATATGTAACTGAATACTTCTTAGAAATCGACAAAAATACGATCCTGGCCGATTGTTGTCAAGTGTAACCTCCCAACAGATAAAAAAATAATTATATCATTTACATTTAGCGTAACCTCCGAACCGTTTATTATTCCGTAACCTACCAATAATACTATGTGACTAATCTCTCAATAAATTTGTGGCTTACTTATAACCTTTCAATAACTAACTGACTGTGAATCTAAACTAGTAAATTTGGACGTCAGCAGTGCTGCGTCATGGCCCTGAAAAATCATACTGAATAAATTAAAAATTCTTACCTCAATAAGGTCGCCGGATAACGCATATATATATATATATATATATATATATATATATATATATATATATATATATATATATATATGCTCCTGTAAGAAATTTTTCTGGCACAGCTCAGTGCAATGCTGGCCGATAGATTTGTCATGTATAAAAAGAAACAACTGATTTTTCTTTACAATAATCGTGATGACCATGGACTGGAGAAATTAATAAAATCTTTAAACTGAGATGAATGATTGTCAAAAGTTAATTTTTTGTAACAAAGATTATTATTAAGATATTTTTTAAAACCATTTACATGTGACTTGATACACCAATTGTACATATGCGCGAGGCTGCTTTTACCTTATACTACATCGCTCAGTCACCGCCATCACTCCACACCACCGGCCCAGCCTACTTCATACACACGACTGCTAGCAACAACTTACTCCTACTGCTACACAGTTCCTACTGCTGACAACACTGATCTCTGGTCTGAGATTCTCTTATGGCTTACATATAGCAGGCAGCGCGTGAGCAATCCACCGAAATTACATCTGCTCGAGTGCGCTAGCAACAAATTCCTTAATCATGGATCTCTTACAGTGTATTCAACTCTACGGATGAGTTATGAATTGTCGGTGTTAGCAACATGATATTACTGACACATTTTGCATAATGTCCGCATTGTAGGTCAGCAACGGCGCTTGTGTCGAGTTGCATAGTTAAGACTTTCGTCCTCTGGCGGTTATTAAGGAAATAAAACTCGTTTCCCGTATCCCTTTCCAGTGTAACTAACCAGTTCCTTTAACAGCAATAGCATCTTTCAAGACTCTTGCCTCTATCAGTATCGTTCTTCTTCTGCAGTAATGATTTATAGGTCACAGCATGGGCTTGAATCTCCTTGAACGCCTATCAATATTCATATCTGCACCTTGTGAGATATCATGAAATATCTCATGTAGTTATTGGATGCGTCTACTAACCCCACTTCGGTACTGAAGTCTTGGAAACTTCCTGACAAACGTAAATTGTGTCCCTAGATGCAGCTACCTCAGCTCATTGTCTTTCAAAAGCAATACTCTTACGAGATAACCCGTAAAGATGTGCGTCGTAATCACACTGAAATCTGCAGCATGCCAGTACGTCTGTCCCACTTTCCATACTCCACACTAACTTTCCCGCATACCGCGCTCCATTTACACCAGTGGGATAAAGGATGAAGCGGAAGGTTTTCATAATTCGGGAACAGGAGAGTCCCTACGATATTGGAGCTCTGAATAGTCCTGTCAAGGGTGTCTTGACATCTCAGCTGGCGGAAGCACCGTCAGCGAAAGGCAAACTTCTTAGTTTGATCTGTGAAAAACTTAATTAGAAAGCGTGTTGTACTAAAGAGGAAAAAATTCAACATGTTTACAATATGCATCGTATATAACTTGGTTGGAGATAAAAGAAATTACAGGCATTCCATATCATATCGCTGCTGTGCAGAAAGGATCTTGGAAGCCAAATGTGAGGCATTTATCAAATTATATATACTGAATAAGCTAGAAACGTCTCTGGTACAATACGGGGAAGTTGCTTCAATTTAAAAAGATGGCATCTTACAAAACGCCTACGACAGTACGTTCATGGGTTCATCGGGTTTGGCTGGAAACAGACGGACTGCTGGGTGTGTGCAACGAAAACAAGCACAGGTGGCAGTAGGTTGCCTTCATTTTAGAGAAAGTGTAACAGTTTTTAAAAAGCTGAAATAATTGATATCTGGGGAGTTGCCGTGTAAACACCTGTTAAAATTTCGAATGTTCTTACCAAAATCTCAGAGTATTTTGTATTCGGGTAAAGCGTTTTCAAATATTCAGTGTGAAACCTTAACTAGATTAATTATGTCACATTCTGATGCACGTGAATAAAAACTGTTAGTATGTTCTGACTAAGATCATGAAGATACTCATTAATTTGGTAAGTTGTTTTTTCATACGAAGATCATTTTTCAATAACATTTGGAATGTAAAATTAATACACTAAAACACATGTACTTTCAGTACGTAATTCCTTAAGTTCTATATTTACAAAGATCTACAGGTCGTGTGTAATGGTCTTTCATAAAAACATGCTTACAAAATAGTTGGCTGATGGCGTAAAAACTAATGTTACGCTATTCATTGACATGTTATCGTTAGCCACTGCACACATTGCATGCACTGCATACCCACCAACCTCGCTTCACTCCCCTTGCTCATCCCAATCGCACCCCATACCCCCCAAACACAGAGCCGGCCGCGGTGGCAGAGCGGTTCTAGGCGCTTCAAGCCGGAACCGCGCGACTGCTACGGTTGCAGGTTCGAATCCTGCCTCGGGCATGGATGTGTGTGATGTCGTTAGGTTAGGTAGGTTTAAGGAGCTCCGGAAAGTCTCAAAATCATGAAAAGTTCAGTTTTTACTTTTTTGCGTTTTCTGAACCTGCAGACTATTACCTTTTAATAGATACATAATTTATTCAATTCCGAAGACTACAACTATTTTTAAATTTTTTTTGAAATGTGTTCTACATGGGCGTGACCCACTATGGCGCTGTTAAACTGCTGTCAAATGGTGTTATTATTAACGTCCGTGTTCATCAGGTACATTTTAGTGATGTGAGATAAAGTATGTGTTGTGGCTAACCTATGATGGTTCAATATATATCGCTGGTGTGATTGTCGATTGTTTCATGTTTATTTACTCTGTCGTTATCTCGAAAATATTCGTAATTAATTCTGTTTCTTGAGTCTCTGTTTTGTTGAAGTATAATAATGAGTAAAAGTAAAGTTATTAGAAATCCTCTGAAGGCTTTTAAGAAAAGGAGAAATGTTGGAAAGCCAAAGGTATGTGTTATTACTGTAAATAATAACATTCTAACATGGTACGAGCGATGCTTGCTTTAGACAAGGGACTCCTTCGGGCTGCAGACAGGGCTGTAAAGAGTCTAGAAATACAAGCAAGAGTAAAGAGGAGGAGGAACAAGAGGAAGCTGGAGGAGGAGTTTGCAGAGGATGAAGATAATCGATCCTATGGACCTGGAATGCACTAAAAAGTTAATCCAATCTTTGTCGCTCGATTCCCAAAACTTTTATTTTCTCATACTAATTACATGTTTTCTAAGAATCTTCCAAACATATTTGTTTCAAACTATCAGTAAATGTTACACAGTACCTTCTGCATAATTTAACACAGCCTTTTTCCAAAAAACTGTATATTTTTGAATATATAAATAGAAAAGTGCAAAAAATGTGAATTTTCATTACAATTGAAAAAAAATCATCTTTAATAACTGAACTAAAATTTTGTAAAATCTCTGTGTTAAGTTGTAGCCCATATTCCAATAAGTAATCTGTAAAAAGTTCAACTTCCTACCTCAAATACTTTGTGAGGAAAGTTGTAATTTATAAGCGTTATTTTAACATTGCAAGTATAGGGCGTTCCGGAGCCCCTTAAGTAGTTCTAAGTTCTAGGGGACTGATGACCTCCGATGTTAAGTCCGATAGTGCTCAGAGCCATTTGAACCCAAACACACACACAGAAAGTCAGGAATATGATGACGTCCTTGTCTTTCCATTACATTCTTCATATTGTCACATTTGCATGTTTGATCAAAAACTAAGTAAACACCCTTCCATGATAAAAGACACGGAGATATTGAGCTCAAACAGATGGAAGATTAGTATCAGTCCATCACGAATCTTGTAATATCGATTTTCCAGTAATGTGCATTATGCTGTGAATCTGTATTGTAGAGAAGCAGAGATGTTATATCAGTCGTTTATGACACGTTTTTACCAATTCCTATTTCGTTTACCTTAGTAGTCTCGTACTACAAATTATGTATTATGTAAGAGATATGCTTTAACTGCATTTTAATGATATTAATTTTAGTTAACTCTAATTTCCTTTCACAATATATTCAACATTTTTAAATATTGTTTTGAGTGTTTTCTTGGAAAATGAAAGTTAAGCCTCGCTAATCGAGCTATTAATATAATAATTAAGAATATACTAATAGATTGGTAAGTTTTCTTACACTATGATAGCAGTCTCCGACTCTTTAAACATTTATTTGCAAAGAGGCTAATTCTAATTTTTTTATTGTTCTTATTGAATATTCCGTACTTTGTAAACGGTGTTCATTTCTGGCGCATTTAAACCCTAAACAAATTTCCTATAGCTAAGAACTGCTTTTATATAGCAGCAGTATCTAGCTAGGTTGCACATGCGCTGAGCTACGGTTATTAATACATGGTACAAATTGTATCATTAACAGAGTTTTTACTTTTGCACATCCAAAATTAACTTTTTTTCTACATACAATCATCAAAAAATCAGAATGTAATGGCAGGATCTCGTATTTTTTAGTTACAAGGAGACAGCAACACGTTGCGAACAGTTCCTGAAAATTTTATAGCATTAGCGCATAAACTTTTTGAGAAAATGCTTCTAATAACATAAAAAATGTAAACCAGAGAAAATGAGGTTCAAAGATTTTCTTCTCATGTAATAAGCTTATCTCAGTTTTAAAATCTTCCATACTGGTACTCCTCATCCTCCAGGTTTCTCTTCTCTCTTCTTCGAATCTGCCTGGCCTGTATTTGCAGGTAAGACACTGATCTGTTAGTTATCTTGACCCTGCACTCGTCGATGGTGTAAAATGCTTTTGTTGTAAGTACATCAGGATCTATACCAACTCTCTTCAGCACTTCAGTTCTGCCATTGGTCAAGGATTGGTGGGAGCAAAGTCTTTTTAACACTAATGTAAGGTTTTTATGTCAATATTCCGACAAAACATACTTTACTAAGGAAAGGTAAAAATTGATTTAAGCGCTTTTAACACGTCATGATTCAACTATAAAACAACTGTATAATTATTCAGATCCTTCTTGTGCAGTAGAAAAATGAGCTTAAGTGAAAGTCTACAAAATGGCCACTTTGTTTGGTAGGCAGCGTGAAGTGGACAGAGATAGAAAAGGAGAAATTGGATGAAGTGGAATCTGGTCATATAAAGTTTATGTGTGGATGCCTTCCTGAACTGTGCTTCCAGTCTTTACCTGCCATGGTTTTTTTCTTTGTTGAGTGGGTGTGACAGATTATTCCGCTCAGCAGACTGAAAGACAAAGTATCGTAAAACAGTTACTAATATGCCATAATGTCGTTACATGTCAAAAATACGGTTAAGGAATTCTTCCTTTTGCTGTTGCTTGAATACACATCTTGTTTTCAGTAGCAAAACCTTGTTTTAAGTACTCTTCCTTTATGTGTGTATCCTGATACACTGAATAGTTTGGCAGCTGTACAAACGGCATCTTCTCTTTTCTTACAACTTACAATGCCCGTGGCATAGCTTGGAAATTACATGATGGTTGTAGTGATTTGCTTAAATAATTTGATGGCATCATAACATACACCTAAAATAAGGGTACACAGCTTTTCATCAAGCTGTTAATAAGCTTATGCCTCAGTATACTTAATTTGTGAAATACAATTGCCGTATTATCAGATCCGTTGTCTTGAAACAACGTAAATCCATTAGCTCGGACAAAGTGGTTACTTGGCCACTTTGCCCCGTCAGGCTACTGGCCACTATGCCCGACTGAACGCCATTACGCTAAACATCTGAATACGAAGTTACATAACTAGGTAATTCATAGACGTTTAATTTCAAAGGTAAATTATAATGCTTTACCAGCGTTATACCAATTATCTGTCATAATATACACATATTTTTAACATACGCAAATTAATATCTCGTTTGCGTTACATCAGACGTGCAGAAAGCAAAAAATATTTCACTGCAGAGGAGCACGCGCAAATATGATGTAAGAAACATGCTGTACGTATCAAACCCTGGTCCCATGTAAGAGAGGGCCTGATGGCCCTAGTCACTTCAGGTTTATTAAATGAATAAGCAAAAATTCAAGTAAATAATTATCATCTCGGAACTCACTGACGTAACCAAAGAAGTCTCTTTGAATAGTTTTAAATGTTCGCCACTAGGCTGCAGCAATCTGCAAGAAAATAAAACGAACTGGCCACTTCTGTCGCCCTTCCCACTATAACCGTCCTTACCCCATATTTCTCTCCCCGTTGGAGGTTCGAGTCTTTCCTCGGGCATGGGCGTGTGTGTCGTCCTTAGTGTAAGTTAGTTTAAGTTAGATTAAATAGTCTGTAAGCTTACGGACCGATGACTTCAGCAGTTTGGTCCCATAAGACCTTACCACAAATTTCCAATTTTTTACCCCATATTTGTTGATTCGTCTTGGAACATTTGGATAATTCCGATATGCAATGCATTAGACCAGCATCTGAGATGGGAGCTCTAGATTCGTTATGAAGACTACACACAAAATCCGTTATTTCAACTGGGAGCTATAGCGAAATATATAACGGTGTTAATCATTAATCACAGGAGTTTTTGTAAAACTATTATCAACACGCCAAGAAACTTATGGAAAAGATTAATCCACTTGAGGCTGCCCATCTCCAAGACGTATTCTTCTTTATTATTTACGACTAAGGTAAAAGCACTAGAAAACCCTAACGATTGTTATTCTTCGTCTATAAAAGTAGAGAAATCACCAGTTGAAGATCTTTTCTTTTTATCGCAGGTGTAATATTGTTCCACCCAAATGTTAAGATGGAAGAAAAATCTTCTATAGCCTTCAGTATTTCCGACTACCCCCCTGAGCTGTCGAAGCAAGTTCGTCAAATATTCAACATCTGTGCGCAACGACGGTCGATAATGTCCTGTATGACGTAAACTATGACTATTTACCTGTCCGGCGAATGGCAGACCATGAGCACAACTTCAGCTGTTATTTGTTTGCCGTCAAGACCTCCGTGTGTGATCGATTGTGGTGAGCTAAAATAGAGGCAAGTAAGGTTAGAGTTCACAGACTCATCGATATTGAGGTCTTAGAGATGAAGATCTAGCTCAGATGGTCAAGGTTGGACAAGAGAACTGACAGCGACGTAGCCAATGAAACTGTCCTGACATTCAGATGAAGTGATTTGTGGAAACCAAAAGAAATCTGAATCCTTTAGCCGGACGAGGGTTTTCACCTGTCCCTCTCCAACACAAGCGCCAGCTCCCTCCGTGTAAGAAGCAAAGGGGACGGTTGTTTCTATGGTCAGTGCTTTTCACACTGCGGATGCTTCTCGCAGAGAAGGAAAACGATGGTAAAAAAGAGGATTATTATCAGTATTTCCTCTGTTAACTTGTACCCACTTCCGAACCAAATGTCACCATAGCAGTAAGTTCCGCCAAGTAGTTAGTGCTAATTCATGCCCCATGTTAGCTATTTCTACGCCACTAAAATTATGTAAAATAAGCCTTTTGTCACTCATTTGTCTGCAACAAATCTGACGAGTTAATTTTTTAATTTTATTTTATGTATTGGTCGTTCTTTGTAGTGCAACGAGGACGTGTTGTTCTGTTTCGTTCCTGATAATTCCCTCATTTCGCGTGCGGTTCGCTTAGACTCCTACGGCAAGACTAAAAACTAATGTCCATCTGGCATTTTACGTATAGCTTTTTGCGATTTCGGCAGCACGCTCCGTTATAAGGAGAAAAAACCGCACCAGCATTCACGTCAGCGTATGTACGAAACAGAGGAAAGCTCAATGATACAGACACCATCGCTCATTGATACAGATCTCGCGTGGCTCATTCCCTCACTGAAGACATATGGAATTAATTTTAATTCAAATCTAATTATGTAAATAAGAAATTCTAACAATTTATACAAGTATAGTCATACTAACTTAGTATTTTGTTGACCAAAGCTGTCGCCTCGTGGAAACCTTGGCTATCTATGTTTGGGTTTTTGCTTCACATAGCTACTCGTAGCTTTAATACGTTTTGTGTGTTAATTTTTTCACATAACATTAATAAACAGAATATTATAAAGTCAATAAAAGTTAAAACAAGACATTATGTGCTTTTATTTCTATCTTTCTAGCTTCGCATCACAAAAAGTGTATTGCCGGTTTCATTTTCCTAGAAACGCACCATCAAATGTGAAGCTTTTGCCGAAATGCTGTTAACTTCCTTCTTACGTGTTGCTATGTAATATATTGGAATCATTTGATGATGCTTTTCTAAGAAGCTGAAATTGTTAATGATACCATTTATTTGGCCCTATTTTTGAAAGCTACAGTAAACGTACTCTCTTTTCTAGCTAGTATGTTCTTCTTTGTAAATATGCCTAGACTACAAAGTCTCTGCTGTCTCTCTCATTGTAGGCAATTTTCCCGAATTCCAGGTGCGCCATCCATCCTGGATTTGGTTTTTACTGTTTAATAATGTTTTCTTTGCCTTGATGTCATTCCTGTCGCCAGATCATTTGCGCTAAGAGAGGGGAAATCAGGAGTTCGCCACCTATCTGTAACTCGTATAAATTTTGTATGTATAAATGAAAAGGACATAATTATGGATGTTCTACAGCAGGGTCGGCCAAGGTTTGCCAAACTGCACACAGACGCACTTTGCGGATCGCGTGCGGACCTAGGCCCCGCCTCTCTCGGCCATGCTCGGTATTCTCGGAAGCACTCGATACAGCGCGACATTTCATTTAACACTGCAGTGTCGCCTTTTTTTGGCCACCACGACTTTTTTCATCTCGACTGAATCATTGTGTCAACGCTGTTTACCCTTCGCTATTTGTTCGTAGTATAAAAGTAGTTCACGGGTCCAGTGGCTGCTTGTACAAAGAGGCACTCCAGCGATCAATCGTCACAAGCCTTTCAAAATGAATGGGAATGGCAGAAGAGAAGAATAAGCATTTCTCAGTATCTATCATGTGATATACATTCACCTAATCGACAGCTACTGTAAATTTGCTGTGGAAAGACACTACAAAACATGCAAAAAGCATTTACAGATTTAATTGTCCATGATAAGGCAAGAAGTAGCTACGATCTAAAGACGGGGATCGTTGTTCTATACGTTAAGAAGCACTTTCTGCTGAATTTGCTGGCACGGAGTACGTGATGAACTTGGCTGTACGAATGTTAATTTTTGAAAGTCGCATATATTATTCTACTGTCAGTTCCAAAAGTTTTCAATAGAACTGAACGAGGAGTATGGAGACTTTATATATTACTGTAAAGTACATTGATCAAGTCAAGGAGCATGCCTGAAATGATTTTTCGATTTAAAATCCGCTATTGTTGAATTTATGAAGGAAAAAGGAGAACAGAAATGCATTGCAGACCTCGCTTTTTAAGTGGACTCAGCTGCGCACTGCCCATAATAAGACATTACACGGCGCGAAACAACTTATTTCTGATTTCATGGGGAGGCATTTAAAAAGCAAATCGCGTTGTGTATGGGACAAATTCAACACTGTCAGTTTCCCTAAACACAGTTTCCCTAAATTCAAATATAAAAGCTGCATATTCAACTAAATACCTAGGGATTACAATAACGAACAACTTAAATTGAAAAAAGAAACACACACACAGAATATGTTGTGGGGATGGCGGGCAAATGACTGCGTTTTATTGGCAGAACACTTGCAAGATGCAAAAAATCTACTAACGAGACTGGCTGCACTACGCTTGTCCGTCCTCTTTTGGATTACTGCTAACAAGGGAACCTCCCCATCGCACCCCCCCTCAGATTTAGTTATAAGTTGGCACAGTGGATAGGCCTTGAAAAACTGAACACAGATCAATCGAGAAAACAGGAAGAAGTTGTGTGGAACTATGAAAAAATAAGCAAAATATACAAACTGAGTGGTCCATGTGCAAGATAGGCAACATCAAGGAGAGTGTCAGCTCAAGAGCGCAGTGGTCTCGTGGTTAGCGTGAACAACTGCGAAACGAGAAGCCCTTGGTTCCTTAGCTGCTCACGCTAACCACGGGACCACGGCGCTTCTGAGCCCACAATCTCCTTGATGTTGCTTATCTTGCACATGGACTACTCAGTTTGTATATTTTGCTTATTTTTCATAGTTCCACACAACTTCTTCCTGTTTTCTCGTTTGATATGTGTTCAGTTTTTCAAGGCCTATCCACTGTGCCAACTTATAACTAAATCTGAGGGGGGGGGGGGGGTGCGATGGATAGGTGCGCTTTAAGTGGTGTGCGATTAATTTCGTTTCAGCCGCACTAGCGAGTGGCCGCTGTTAACTGCTGCGCTGCACTTCCGTGTTTACATCGCTGTACTTGTGCTTCGCCGAGTGCTGTCCGTCCGTTAATCTCCGTGTTCGTTCATATTTCTTGTGATCTGATAGCTCTTTCTGGTCTTGCTGCTGCTAATTGGAATGTCGGTTGTTTAACCGAAATTGGGTCGCTGGATTAACCGTGGCTACAAACCTCAGGAAGAATACTCTGGTATTTGCTTTTGACAAGGAATCCCGTCCTGTTCAGCAGACATCCCTGCAAATAGATGACTGGATTACACAGGTAATTGGTCTCAATTCTGAAACCGTCCATACCTGGCAACTGGATCAGGAAAAATACTGTGTTTTTGTCAAGTTAATCAGTGCTGCGACTGTTGATAAAGCGTTACGAAAGTGAGGCTATGAAGTAGATTTTGTGCATAGAAAAGGTTATAAAAGTAAGGTTTCCATCTATAGAGCGGACATTCATTACAAAACCGTTCGTGTCTTGAATCTTCCCATTGAAATTGAAAATGATAAGATTAAGGAAGCTCTTTCAAACTACGGGGACGTTAAATCAATTGCAAATGAAAGATGGTCGCAGTGTTTCAACGGGATCCGTTGTGTTGAGATGGAAGTTAAGACGAATATTACGTCTCACATAACTGTTTGTGGGTATAACGCAAAAATTGTTTACACAGGTCAGGAAGCTACATGTCATATATCTAACGAAACCGTCCACTTCAGACAGGAATGTCCGTGGCGAACTGTTGCTCATAAAAGTAATTTGATACAGCGTCAGAAGCTTACCTTAAATGATCTGTTACCAAAGAATAGCCCGGATCAACTGGTTGAGGATGTTAACGCAGCGGGCCAAGCTGGTGTCTCCCTTCACGATACCAGTCAATTTCCCCCGTTAACAACAAAGGGAAACTCTGTAACCACTACTCGTGAAACTGAAATGCAACCGAAAAAACGACCTCTGGAGACAACTGATAGTTGTTCAGAGGACGAGCTGTCGTGTCCCACTCCCTCATTTCGCAAGCAAAAACAGTGCGATGAGGAGGCAGAGGAATCTGAAGGCAAAATGCGAATGGAAACTGATGAACAGAAAGATAATACACATACGGTAGCAGAAAATGAGGGGGGTGTAATCAGCAATAATTTGCAAGAAACAACAGGTGCAGTAGCCGATTGCAAAGATCAGCTAGCAGCTATCTGTTAATAAACAAATTCAGGGAGAGGTTGCAAAGCTGCAGTCTCCATTTGTTTCCCTCGATCAGGAAGTGAGTGAAATTAATAAAGAACGAGGAAGTGGTGGCCAAACAGAAATCACGGTCAACACCTCAGGGCAGGCGCCGGCAACCGAAATTGCGAAAGCGTCTGCTGCTGCTCCAGATAAGCCGCGAAGTAAAATACCGACGCAACCAAATGAGAATGTAGCTCGTAACCAAGGGAAAGGAAAATCCGGTAGGGGCGACCCAAACCCAAAGAATGTTCGGTCCGGGACGGTCCTACAATAATCACTGGAGGAAAAATCAGAAAGCTCACCAGGAAATCAGTCTGCTTGTGGTACAAGAGTAAACATCAGAAGTAAAAAAAAAAACGGGACAGTAAGTAATAAACTGATTGAAGTGTTATTCCATGTTCAGCATTCCGAGAAAAGTGTTACAGCTTAACTGAACAATGAACCACAGGAAACTAAATTAGTTCATCAGAACAACTACATAGTGACAGCACAATGACGCAATCTTATTCTGTCGCCACTATAAACATAAATAAAATTGCGACCGGTTTGAAATTATCGCCCCTTAAGGAATTTTTGTACGAATCCGCGACTAATATTGCCCTGTTACAAGAAGTTCTAATTTCGGAAACAAGTGTTGGAACAGCTGTTTCGGCGAGGGAAGGGATTACAGTAAGCGAGGTGGAACGACTGGAATCCGGAAGGGGAATAGGACTAAATATCTATGATGTAACTATCATCAACTTGTACGCCCCTTCAGGAAGTTCTCACCGAGTTGACAGGGCACGTTTCTTCAAAGATGACCTGGTATACTTGTTAAGGAAAACTCCATGACAGTTATTATTTGGAGGTGATTTTAATTGTATTTTAAATCGAAAAGATCAGTTACCTAATTTTAATTTCTCAAGTGAACTAAAACAACTAGTTAGTTGTTTAGAATGAAAGGATATATGGGAAATCAAATACCCCTCCATTGTTGAGTTCACTTATGTCGCGGCAACATCATGTAGCAGGATTGATAGATTATATATTTCTAAAAATCTTGAAACTTCCGTGACAAAAGTAGAAACCATTCCTACGTACTTTTCAGACCATTCAAGTGTCTTACCTTGCATAAATCTAACAAGACAGCAGGTTCGCCGATTCAAGAATCAGTGGAATTTGAACACTTCCTTGTTAGCAAATCATGATTTAGAAGACCTGATTAACGAAAAATGGGCAATATGCCTGCGTGCTTGTAGTAGATATGCCACTGCTATTGACTGGTGGGTTAAAATGGCAAAGCCAAAGTTGAGGAAGGTTCTTATTCAATACAGTGCCCGGAGCGCAAGAGAAATGAAATGCACTATAGAATATTACTATTCCGTTTTGAGAGATCTATATGATCAAGTCTCAACAGGTTCCTCACTTTGAATAGCAGACATCAAAAAAGTCAAAGCCAAGTTATTTAATATCAAGAGAAGTCAAATGGAAGGATTGAAAATAAAATCGAGGGCAAATTCGGTGTCAGAAGATGAAACTACTTTCCTATATCATTTAGTGAAGCATACGAAAATCGGGAGAAGGACTTTTATTGATGAAATTCGAACAAAACACAGTACGATTCTCAGAACCCAGCAGGTTATCATGGACGAGATTTATCGCTATTATTGCGAGCTATATTCTGTACATCAAAGTAGTGATGCTTCCTTAGAAGAATTCCTTGACATACTAGCCCCACAGATGACAGAAGATGACAACGAAAATTTTCTCGAGGTTGTCAGTGAAGAAGACGTGTATGAGACTCTCTGCGCCTCACCACCAAAAAAAGTCCCCAGGAGCGGATGGTCTGTCAGCAGAGTTTTACATCCGTTACTGGCCAATAGTAGGTGCGAAAATCACGGACATTGTAAATGAGGTTATTCAGTGTAAAATGATTCCGGCTGAGTTTAAAGAGAGTAAAATTGTTCTGGTGCCAAAAAATAATGGAAACAAAGATTTTACGGTCGCAAGTTCGAATCCTGTCTCGGGCATGGATGTGTGTGATGTACTTAGGTTAGTTAGGTTTAAGTAGTTCTAAGTTCCAGGGGTCTCATGACCATAGAAGTTAAGCCCCATAGTGCTCAGAGCCATTTGAACCATTTGAAACAAAGATTTAAATAATTTTCGTCCAATTTCGCTGCTGAATTCTGATTATAAATTAATAGCTAGAATAGTAAACAAGAGAATTTCATGCCTTACAGACAAAATTATTAGTCAACATCAGAACTGCGCGCAAGGCAGAAACATTTTTCAAAATCTAGCAGAATTCAGGAATATCATTGCAATAACTTCTGTAACAAACATAAAGTGTGCTTTATTGTTTTTAGATTTTTGTAAAGCGTTCGATGTAGTAAATCATGAATATCTTCTACAGGCATTGAAGAAAATAGGTTTCAACGATAGGGTCATACAGTTGATTAAGAACATAGCGACTGGAATAAATGCTAAAATAGCAGTGAATTGTCAACAATCCAGGCCGATGCAAATACAACGAGGTGTTCCTCAAGGAAGTCCTCTGTCCATGTCGCTCTTCGCCATTTCGCTGGAACCTTTCCTCCGACATGTTCATGCTAGATTAAAAGGCTTAACATTATCAGGAAATAAAACAAGAGCCTATACTGACGATATAGGGGTCATTATAAGGAATAATGACGAGGTAACCACGCTAGGAACAGTGATTGATTCGTGCTGTAGAGCATCTGGAGCCAATGCAAACGAAAAAAAAGTAAAATGTTAAATCTCAGAGGTTTTGATAATATCAACGTCAAGTGAGCAAAAGTAGTCCGACAACATAAAACACTTAGGATCACCCTGACAGCATGCCCCACGAAAATGACGGCTTCAAATTGGAAAGTTGCAGCAGATAAAGTGCAAGGAGCCATTATAGAGAATTTAAGTCGATATATATACCAAGTTCAAAGAACACAGTATGTCAACTCGTGCATTCTTGCTAAAGCTTATTATACTTCCCAGCCGTTTCCATTACCGAGAATGATAGAGAGGAGAATAATGTCCAAAATCACTAGCTTTTTGTGGAGAGATGAAGTGTTCAGAGTACCTGCTAAAGTAGCCACTTTAGATCCTAAAAATGGTGGACTAGGATTAACTGATATAACGGATAAAGACTCTGCACTTTTTATCAAAAGGAAAGTTAATTTAATAAGAGACTCGCTAGAAAGCATAACCAGTCAACTTTTCGGGATCATTAAACCTCGAAGCCTGCTTCCCCCGACTGACGTGCGGAATATCAACAGTCACTTACAGCATGTGAGGATTTTCTACGTTTAGTTATGTAAGTGTCGAACTCAGGCAGTCTCGACACATCATCAAGAGCCATAATGCGGGAACGAAAGAAAATCGAAGGAAGGAACAAAATAGAACGACAGTTTCCAAACATTGAGTGGACTGATATTTGGAAAAACATTAGTTCTAATGTGCTAACGTCTAATATAAAAACGTCATGGTACAAGACAGTTAACATAGTTAGCACCAATGAAAGAGTGCACGCAATCGGACTCTGAAACAAATTTATGTCAACAGTGCCATCTAGTTGACACAATAATTCATAGATATACTTGCAGTGGTCACATGAATAATTGGAAGTGGATCCGGGAGCAAATAGCTCTGATTACAAGAACATCCCCTGAGTATATATCGCTGTCATTGATACACAGGCCTGAAGCACGCTATTTCCCAGAAGCAAAAAATAACGCTGTGTACTGGTTGCTGGGAAATTTTGTTAATTACGTCCTTAACAAATCAGGATCCGATAGCATCATAGAGTTCAAGGTACATATGCTGTGTGAATTCCACAAAATTAGAAGGTATTCGAATCACAAGAAAAAGTTCGGTAATATGTTAAAAATTGTATTTGAAAGAATGTGCATTGGTTAATATAAAAAAGAAGACCGTGTTGACAGTGATGTATTGTAGTTACCTTAAGGATATTATTTAAAATTTTATAGTATATTTATGGTGTATGCTTTTTCTACTTCAGAGAGTAGTTTCTGAAATTTATAAGCTAATGTACAGAACTTATGCGACTGTGAGATTGTGTGTGTAATAATCACTAAACATTAAAGGTGCATTATTGGCTTATATTAGAGATCTGGAAATAGACAGTTTTTATGGAAATGTCCTTATCGATTGGTTAAAACCGTAAGATTCTATCTGATATAATGTAATGTAATGGCTGGCACATTGCCCTGTTCATTTTTGCACTGTGATGTGTAAGTCAGTTTTGCAGTGAAAGACTTATTTTATAGATCTGATCACTTCAGACACTTAACATTCAATTAATGTCCAGAAATTGTAGTTGGAAGGCTGGTCAACTTTATTATATATCTCCTTTCCACCATTCTCAAGTATTTCAGAAATTGTCTAATATGATTATTAAATTGTTTTATATTTAAAATTATCCCACCAACTCGCTGATATCCATCATAAAGCGCTATTTATGCTTGTGTAGAGATTGGAGCTCATGTAATTCAAAGCGCAGACTTTATTTCTTAATGTGGAAGTTTGAATGTCTTAAAAAAAACTTTTCTTGATGTTTAACTTAATTCTTTCTCGTAATTTAGTCAGTAACACAATATTCTGTTGTCTTTCTTTAACATCAGCATAATTGAAATGATCGAACTGTTTTTGTTTAAATCAGTTTATGTATAAAATGTGTACATGGTTAGTACATGAACTTAGTATGTATTTGGAATGTATAACATTGTTTTTATATATATATATATATATATATATATATATATATATATATATATATATATATAGTTAGTACATGGACTTAGTATGTATTTGGAATGTATAACATTGTTTTATATATATATATATATAAAAACAATGTTATACATTGTTTATATATATATATATATATATATATATATATATATATATATATATATATATATATATATATATAAAACAATGTTATACATTCCAAATACATACTAAGTTCATGTACTAACTATATATAAAACAATGTTATACATTGCAAATACATTCTAAGTTCATGTACTAACCATGTATACATAATGCATACATAATATACACTCCTGGAAATTGAAATAAGAACACCGTGAATTCATTGTCCCAGGAAGGGGAAACTTTATTGACACATTCCTGGGGTCAGATACATCACATGATCACACTGACAGAACCACAGGCACATAGACACAGGCAACAGAGCATGCACAATGTCGGCACTAGTACAGTGTATATCCACCTTTCGCAGCAATGCAGGCTGCTATTCTCCCTTGGAGACGATCGTAGAGATGTTGGATGTAGTCCTGTGGAACGGCTTGCCATGCCATTTCCACCTGGCGCCTCAGTTGGACCAGCGTTCGTGCTGGACGTGCAGACCGCGTGAGACGACGCTTCATCCAGTCCCAAACGTGCTCAATGGGGGACAGATCCGGAGATCTTGCTGGCCAGGGTAGTTGCCTTACACCTTCTAGAGCACGTTGGGTGGCACGGGATACATGCGGACGTGCATTGTCCTGTTGGAACAGCAAGTTCCCTTGCCGGTCTAGGAATGGTAGAACGATGGGTTCGATGACGGTTTGGATGTACCGTGCACTATTCAGTGTCCCCTCGACGATCACCAGTGGTGTACGGCCAGTGTAGGAGATCGCTCCCCACACCATGATGCCGGGTGTTGGCCCTGTGTGCCTCGGTCGTATGCAGTCCTGATTGTGGCGCTCACCTGCACGGCGCCAAACACGCATACGACCATCATTGGCACCAAGGCAGAAGCGACTCTCATCGCTGAAGACGACACGTCTCCATTCGTCCCTCCATTCACGCCTGTCGCGACACCACTGGAGGCGGGCTGCACGATGTTGGGGCGTGAGCGGAAGACGGCCTAACGGTGTGCGGGACCGTAGCCCAGCTTCATGGAGACGGTTGCGAGTGGTCCTCGCCGATACCCCAGGAGCAACAGTGTCCCTAATTTGCTGGGAAGTGGCGGTGCGGTCCCCTACGGCACTGCGTAGGATCCTACGGTCTTGGCGTGCATCCGTGCGCCGCTGCGGTCCGGTCCCAGGTCGACGGGCACGTGCACCTTCCGCCGACCACTGGCGACAACATCGATGTACTGTGGAGACCTCACGCCCCACGTGTTGAGCAATTCGGCGGTACGTCCACCCGGCCTCCCGCATGCCCACTATACGCCCTCGCTCAAAGTCCGTCAACTGCACATACGGTTCACGTCCACGCTATCGCGGCATGCTACCAGTGTTAAAGTCTGCGATGGAGCTCCGTATGCCACGGCAAACTGGCTGACACTGACGGCGGCGGTGCACAAATGCTGCGCAGCTAGCGCCATTCGACGGCCAACACCGCGGTTCCTGGTGTGTCCGCTGTGCCGTGCGTGTGATCATTGCTTGTACAGCCCTCTCGCAGTGTCCGGAGCAAGTATGGTGGGTCTGACACACCGGTGTCAATGTGTTCTTTTTTCCATTTCCAGGAGTGTATATAAAGTGGTCAGCGCGATAGAATGTCAACCCTAAGGGCCCGGGTTCGACTACCGGCTGGGCCGGAGATTTTCTCCGCTGAGGGACTGGGTTTTATATTGTCCTAATCATCATCATTTCATCCCCATCGACGGGCAAGTCGCCGAAGTGGCGTCAAATCGAAAAACTTGCACCCGGCTAGCGGTCTACATGACGGGAAGCCCTAGTCACACGACATTTATTATTATTTAACGGAGTACATTGCAAACTTCAGAGAAGGACACCACTTTTTATATTATTGAGAAGTAGGGGAGAGTGTGTCACGGACATGATAGGTTCTGGGGGGAAGTTGGGGAGGGGGGGGGGGGGGAGCGAAGGACATCTTTAAAATAAAGGCGTTTTTCGTTGCGGCGGATTCTTCTGACGAAATTTCAATCACCAACTTTCTACTCCGAACACGAAAATATTTTGACGTCCCTACATAGGTAGAAACGATCATCATAATAAAATAAGGGAAATCAGAGCTCGCACGGAAAGATACAGGTGTTAGTTTTTTCCGCACGCTGTTAGGGAGTGGATTAATAGAGAACCACTGTGAAGGTGATTCGATGAACTCTCTGCCAGTCACGTAAGAGTGATTTGCAGAATATCCATGTAGATGTAGATGCAAACTTACAAAGTTTAACTGACTCTTCAGTCATTTTTTGGTAGAACAATTTCATTTATTGTAAAAGAAAAGCACAAAATTATGGATGTTCTACGGTATTACATTACTTCGTTACCCGGTATTCATCGTCAAAAGGCATTATTAGACTATGACTGACTGTCTTCGTCAAAGACATACCACTGATGAATAACACGGCAAAATACACTGAGATCACAAGAGTCATGGGATACCTTCTAATCTAATGTCATGTCGTACCTTATTTTTCCCGGCGTAATGCCGCAACTCGACGTGGCATGGACTCAAGAAGTCGTTGGAAGTCCCCTGCAGAAATGTTGAGCCACGATGCATCTACAACCGTTCACAATTACAAAAGTGCTGCCTGTGCTGGATTTTATGCACGAAATTACCTTCTACATCTACATCTACATCCACACTCTGCAAGCCACCTGACGGTGTGTGGCGGAGGGTAACCTGAGTACCTCTATCGGTTCTCCCTTCTATTCCAGTCTCGTATTGTTCGTGGGAAGAAGGATTGTCTGTATGCTTCTGTGTGGGCTCTAATATCTTTGATTTTATCCTCATGGTCTCTTCGCGGGATATACGTAGGAGGGAGCAATATACTACTGGACTCTTCGGTGAAGGTTGTTGTTGTTGTGGTCATCAGTCCTGAGACTGGTTTGATGCAGCTCTCCATGCTACTCTATCCTGTGCAAGCTTCTTCATCTCCCAGTACCTACTGCAACCTACATCCATCTGAATCTGCTTAGTGTATTCATCTCTTGGTCTCCCCCTACGATTTTTACCCTCCACGCTGCCCTCCAATACTAAATTGGTGATCCCTTGATGCCTCAGAACATGTCCTACCAACCGATCCCTTCTTCTGGTCAAGTTGTGCCACAAACTTCTCTTCTCCCCAATCCTATTCAATACTTCCTCATTAGTTATGTGATCTACCCATCTAATCTTCAGCATTCTTCTGTAGCACCACATTTCGAAAGCTTCTATTCTCTTCCTGTCCAAACTATTTACGGTCCATGTTTCACTTCCATACATGGCTACACTCCATACAAATACTTTCAGAAATGACTTCCTGACACTTAAATCTATACTCGATGTTAGCAAATTTCTCTTCTTCAGAAACGCTTTCCTTGCCATTGCCAGTCTACATTTTATATCCTCTCTACTTCGACCATCATCAGTTAATTTGCTCCCCAAATAGCAAAACTCCTTTACTACTTTAAGTGTCTCATTTCCTAATCTAATACCCTCAACATCACCCGACTTAATTCGACTACATTCCATTATCCTCGTTTTGTTTTTGTTGATGTTCATCTTATATCCTCCCTTCAAGACACCATCCATTCCGTTCAACTGCTCTTCCAAGTCCATTGCTGTCTCTGACAGAATTACAACGTCATCGGCGAACCTCAAAGTTTTTATTTCTTCTCCATGGATTTTAATACCTACTCCGAATTTTTCTTTTGTTTCCTTTACTGCTTGCTCAATATACAGATTGAACAACATCGGGGAGAGGCTACAACCCTGTCTTACTCCCTTCCCAACCACTGCTTCCCTTTCATGTCCCTCGACTCTTATAACTGCCATCTGGTTTCTGTACAAATTGTAAATAGCCTTTCGCTCCCTGTATTTTACCCGTGCCACCTTTAGAATTTGAAAGAGAGTATTCCAGTCAACATTGTCAAAAGCTTTCTCTAAGTCTACAAATGCTAGAAATGTAGGTTTGCCTTTCCTTAATCTTTCTTCTAAGATAAGTCGTAAGGTCAGTATTGCCTCACGTGTTCCAGTATTTCTACGGAATCCAAACTGATCTTCCCCGAGGTCGGCTTCTACTAGTTTTTCCATTCGTCTGTAAAGAATTGAAGGTATGTTCTCGAAACTTTAACAAAAGCCCGTACCGAGCTACTGAGCGTCTCTCCTGTAGAGTCTTCCACTGGAGTTTATCTATCATCTCCGTAACGCTTTCGCGATTACTAAATGATCCTGTAACGAAGCGCGCTGCTCTCCGTTGGATCTTCTCTATCTCTTCTATCAACCCTATCTGGTACGGATCCCACACTGCTGAGCAGTATTCAAGCAGTGGGCGAACGAGTGTACTGTAACCTACTTCCTTTGTTTTCGGATTGCATTTCCTTAGGATTCTTCCAATGAATCTCAGTCTGGCATCTGCTTTACCGATGATCAATTTTATATGATCATTCCATTTTAAATCACTCCTAATGCGTACTCCCAGATAATTTATGGAATTAACTGCTTCCAGTTGCTGACCTGCTTTTTTGTAGCTAAATGATAAGGGATCTATCTTTCTAAGTAATCGCAGCACATTACACTTGTCTACATTGAGATTCAATTGCCATTCCCTGCACCATGTGTCAATTCGCTGCAGATCCTCCTGCATTTCAGTACAATTTTCCATTGTTACAACCTCTCGATACACCACAGCATCATCTGCAAAAAGCCTCAGTGAACTTCCGATGTCATCCACCAGGTCATTTATGTATATTGTGAACAGCAACGGTCCCATGACACTCCCCTCTGGCACACCTGAAATCACACTTACTTCGGAAGACTTCTCTCCATTGTGACATGCTGCGTTCTGTTATCTAGGAACTCCTCAATCCAATCACACAGTTGGTCTGATAGTCCATATGCTCTTACTTTGTTCATTAAACGACTGTCGGGAACTGTATCGATTATGTCTCGATAGGATTCATGTCGGGCGTTCTACGTGGTCAAATCAGTGCTCGAATAGTTCAGAATGTTCTTCAAATCAGTCGCGAACACAGGGTGACATGGCGTATTGTCATTCATAAAAATTCCATAGTTGTTTGGGTGCATGAGTTTCATGAATGGTCTCCAAGTAGCCGAACGTAACCATTTCCACTCACTGTACGGTTTACTTGGACTATAGGACCCAGTCCACTCCTTGTGAACACACCCCACACTATTATGGAGCCACCAATAGCTTGCACGGCGCATTGTTGACAACTTGGGTCCACGTCTTCGTGGGGTCTGCGCCGTACTCGAAATCCACTGTCAATTCTTACAAACTGAAATTACGACTCATCCCACCAGGCCAACGTTCTCTAGTCGTTTATGGTCCAACCGTTACGGTCATGAGGCCAGGGGAGGCACTGCAAGTAATGTTCTCTTAGCAAAGGCAATCGCGTCGGTCATCTGCTGCCATAGCCCATTCACGCGAAATTGCGCCGCACTGCCCTAACGGATACGTTCGTCATACCTCACGCATTGCAGTTATTTCACGTATTGTTGCTTATCTGTTAGCACTGACAACGTTACGCAAGGCCTTTCGTTAAGTGAAGGCCGTTTGCCACTGCGTTGTCCGTGGTGAGAGGTAATGCCTGAAATTTGGTATTCTCGGAGCACTCTTCATATACATCTATCTGCATCTACATGGATACTCTGAAAGTCACATTCAAGTTCCTGGCAGAGGGTTCATCGGACCACCTTAACAATTCTCTATTATTCCAATGTCGTATAGTGCGAGGAAAAAATGAACACCTATATCTTTCCGTACGAGCTCTGATTTCCCTTATTTTATCGTGATGATCGTTCCTCCCTAAGTAGGTCGGTGTCAACAAAATATTTTCGCATTCGGAGGAGAAAGTTGGTGATTGGAATTTCGTGAGAAGATTCCGTCGCAACGAAAAACGCCTTTCTCTTAATGATGTCCAGCCCAAATCCTGTGTCATTTCTGTGACACTCTCTCCCATATTTCGCGGTGGTAAAATACGTGCTGCCTGTCTTTGAACTTTTTCGATGTACTCCGTCAGTTCTATCTGGTAAGGATCCCACACCGCGCAGCAGTATTCTAAAAGAGGGCAGACAAGCGTAGTGTAGGCAGTCTCCTTAGTAGATCTGTTACATTTTCTAAGTGTCATTACAATAAAACGCAGTCTTTGGTTAGCCTTCCCCACATCATTTTCTGTGTGTTCCTTCCAATTTAAGCTGTTCGTAATTGTAATACCTAGGTATTTAGTTGAATTTACGACTTTTAGATTAGACTGATTTATCGTGTAACCGAAGTTTAACGAGTATCTTTTAGCACTCATGTGGATGACCTCACACTTTTCGTAATTTAGGGTCAACTGCCACTTTTCGCACCATTCAGATATCTTTTATAAATCGTTTTGCAGTTTGTTTTGATCTTCTGATGACTTTATTAGCCGATAAACGACAGCGTCATCTGCAAACAACCGAAGACGGCTGCTCAGATTGTCTCCAAAATCGTTTATATAGGTAAGGAACAGCAAAGGGCCTATAACACTACCTTGAGGAACGCCAGAAATCACTTATGTTTTACTCAATGAATTTCAGTCAATTACTACGAACTGTGACCTCTCTGGCAGCAATCACAAATCCAGTCACATAACTGAGACGATATTCCAAAAGTACGGCCGGCCGGAGTGGCCGTGCGGCTCTAGGCACTACAGTCTGGAGCCGAGCGACAGCTCCGGTCGCAGGTTCGAATCCTTCCTCAAGCATGGATGTGTGTGGTTAGGTTTAATTAGTTCTAAGTTCTAGGCGACCTCAGAAGTTAAGTCGCATAGTGCTCAGAGCCATTTGAACCATCCATAAGTACGAAATTTCACTGCGAGCCGCTCGAGTGGTACAGTGTCAAAAGCCTTCCGGAAATCCAGAAATACGGAATCGATCTGAAATCTCTTGTCAATAGAACTCAACACTTCATGTGAATAAAGAGCTAGTTGTGTTTCATTGGAACGATGTTTTCTAAACCCATGTTGACTGTGTGTCAACAGACCGTTTTCTTCGAGGTAATTCATTACGTTCGAACACAATATATGTTCCTGCTGCATATCGACGTTAACGATATGGACCTGTAATTTAGTGGATTACTCCTACCACCTTTCTTGAATATTGGTGTGACCTGTGCAACTTTCCAGTCTTTGGGTACGGATCTTTCGTCGAGCGAACGGTTGTATATGATTGTTAATTATGGAGTTAATGCATCAGCATTCTCCGAAAGGAGCCTAATTGGTATACAGTCTGGACCAGAAGATTTGCTTTTATTAAGTGATTTAAGTTGCTTCAGTACTCCGAGGATATTTACTTCTACGTTACTCATGTTGGGAGCTGTTCTCGATTCGAATTCTGGAATATTTAATTCGTCTTATTTTGTGAAGGCATTTCGGAGGGCTGTGTTTAGTTGCTCTGCTTTGGCAGCACTGTCTACGACTGTATCTCCATTGCTATCTCGCAGAGAAGGCATTGATTGTTTCTTGCGACTAACATACTTCACACACGACCAGAATCTCCTTGGATTTTCTGCCAGGTTTCGAGACAAAGTTTCGTTCTTGAAACTGTTATAGGCATTTCGCATTGAAGTCCGCACTAAATTTCGAGCTGCTGTAAAAGATCGCCGATCTTGGGGATTTTGAGTCTGTTTAAATTTGGCATGCTTGTTCCGTTGTTTCTGCAACTGTGTTCTAACCCGCTTAGTGTACGTAGGAGGATCAGTTCCGTCGTTTGTTAATTTATTCGGTATAAATCTCTGAATTGCTGCCGACACTATTTCTTTGAATTTAAGCCACATCTGGTCTAAGATTGTATTATTTATTTGGAATGAGCGGAGATTGTCTCTTTGGAAGGCGTCAACTGAATTTTTATCTGCTGTTTTGAATAGGTATATTTTTCGATTATTTTTCGGGGATTTGGGGATTACAGTATTCAGTCTCGCTACGATAACTCAGTGTTCACTAATCCCTGAATCGGTTTTGATGCTCGTTATTAACTCAGGATTATTTGTTGCTAAGGGGTCAAGTGTTCACAACCGTTTACTATTCGCTTGGGCTCATGAACTAACTGCTCGAAATAATTATCAGATAATGCGTGTAGCACAATTTCGGATGATATTATAAGTGTACCTCCGGAATTACCATGTATTTTCGTCAACATATCGAGGGTAAATTAAAGTCACCACCAACTATTATCATATGAGTCGGGTACATGTTTGAAATCAAACTCTTCACACTGTGGATCTAGGAACACTGGATTCCCTAACGATTTCAGAAATGAATTGTTCCATGCTTCGACCTCAAACTACCAATCTGCGTTCAGAGTCTGTTAATTCCCTTCGTCCGGCCATAATCACATTGGAAACCTTTTCACATGAATCATACTAGTACAAATGACAGCTCCGTCAATGCACTGCCCCTGTATACGTTGTGTCCGCAGCTCGTGGTCTAGCGGTCGCGTTCTCGCTTCCTGAGCACAGGGTCCCGGGTTCGATTCCCGGCGGGGTCAGGGATTTTCACCTACCTCGAGATGACTGCGTGTTTGTGTTGTCCTCATCATTTCAGCATCATTCATGCGGGTGGCGAAATTGGGCTGAGTAAAGGTTAGGAATTTGTACGGACGCTGATAACCGCGCAGTTGAGCGCCCCACAATCCAAACATCATCATTGTATACCTCGTGTACATGATTACACCGCCATCTGTATATACTCATATCGCTATCCCATGACATTTGTCACCTCATTGTATAATACACATGAAGAGTGGGATGCAAACACAGTAACCACTGCACTATGAAAGTTGACATTTAGTTTGTGTTTGCACCTCACACTCCATGTGAAATACCTTTAGCAATGTTCTTCACTAGTATTGTATCCTCTTTGATGATGCCACTCAGTTAAAGTCTGATGGTGACCATGTAAGTCAAAAACCAGTTAACGAAATAAATTAATACTGTAGAACAAGGACGACCAAGAATTTGGCATGCGAGCAGTGCTCTTGTCTGCGTTTCATAGCTCTTTTGCCTGGCTGCACGCTTCCACCACCGGCACCACCACGTCACACTGTCCGAGCGAGAAAGGGGAAACAGGGAGAAACTGCGGCATTTAAATGGCAAAACAGTCACACTGTATAAGACTCTATCTTGTATTTCTCAGTTCTCAACGACATAGATCACAGACAAAACAAATTTTCAGTGTCATTTAATTATTTTTGGCGCACTGAAGACAAAATTTTTAACTTGTATAAACTGCATGGACAGACAGACAATTTTGCAGATTATTTCACTCAGTTGACACATAATCGTGACTTAGTTTCATAACATGCATATGTTTAGTTAAATATTTGATGACATTTGGAGTCTCATTGTTGAGACGTGGAAACTATTCCCGAGGCAAACAATATAGACCTCCTGGACAATTTTAAAGTAAAGGGAATTTTACTTTAAATGGGAATTAGCTACACTACAGACCAATCAGTTCCATCTGCACATGAGCAGGGGCGCCTTCAACGGAAACGGCAAACAGCTCGAAAATAAATGTAAGATTGACAGTGTCCTCAAACAGTTAAGAAAAACTAACTATGCATTTACTTCAAGGCCACAATGAATACTTCATACCTTGCTTTTCTTTCAAATTTAAGTCGTTCGTAGTTGTAATTCCTGGGCTTGTAGCTGAATCAGTGACCTTTAGATTTGATTGATTTAACGTGAAACTGAAGTTTAACCGATTCCTTCAAGCACTCATGTGGCTGACCTCACACTTTTTATTATTTAGGGTCAACTGCCACTGTTCAGGCCATACACATATCTTTTCTAAATCGTTTTGCAATTTGTTTTTATCTTCTGATGACTTTACTAGACGATAAACGACAGTATCATATGCAAGCAACCAAAGACGGCTGCTCACATTGTCTCATAAATTGTTTATATAGATAACGAACAGCAGAGGGTCTATTACACTATCTTGGAGAACGCCAGAAATCACTTCTATTTTACTCCATGACTTTCCGTCAATTACTCCGAACTGTGGCCTCTGACAGGAAGTCACGAATCCAGTCACATACACTATGTGATCAAAAGTATCCGGACACCTGGTTGAAAATGACTTACAAGTTCGTGGGGCCCTCCATCGGTAATGCTGGAATTCAATATGGTGTTGGCCTACCCTTAGCCTTGATGACAGCTTCCACTCTTGCAGGCATACGTTCAGTCAGGTGCTGCAAGGTTTCTTTGAGAATGGCTGCCCATTCTTCACGGAGTGCTGGACTGAGGAGAGGTATCAATGTCGGTCGGTGAGGCCTGGCACGAAGTCGGCTTTCCAAAACATCCCAAAGGTGTTCTACAGCATTCAGATCAGGACTCTGTGCTGGCCAGTCCATCACAGGGACGTTATTGTCGTTTAACCACTCCGCCACAGGCCGTGCATTATGAACAGGTACTCGATCGTGTTGAAAGATGCAATCGCCATCCCCGAATTGCTCTTCGACAGTGAGAAGCAAGAATGTTCTTAAAACGTCAATGTAGGCCTGTGCTGCGATAGTGCCACGCAAACCAACGAGGGGAGCAAGCCCCCTCCATGAAAAACACAACATCATAACACCACCGCCTCCGTATTTTACTCTTGGCACTACACACGCTGGCAGATGAAGTTCACCGGGCATTCGCCATACCCACACCCTGTCATCGAATCGCCACATTGTGTAACGTGATTCGTCACTCTACACAACATTTTTCCACTATTCAATCGTCCAATGTTTACGCTCCTTAGACCAAGCGAGGCGTCGTTTAGCATTAACCGGCATGATGTGTGGCTTATGAGAAGCCGTTGGACTATGAAATCCAAGTTTTCTCATCTCCCACCTAACTGTCATAGTACTTGTAGTGGATCCTGATGCAGTTTGGAATTCCTGTGTGATGGTCTGGATAGATGTCTGCCTATTACACATTACGACCCTTTTCAACTGTCGGCGGTATCGGCCGGCCGCAGTGGCCGAGCGGTTCTAGGTGCTACAGTCTGGAACCGCGCGACCGCTACGGTCGCAGGTTCGAATCCTGCCTCGGGCATGGATTTGTGTGATGTCCTTAGGTTAGTTAGGTTTAAGTAGTTCTAAGTTCTAGGGGACTGATGACCTCAGCAGTTAAGTCCCATAGTGCTCAGAGCCATTTTTTGAAGACCACGCTAAATTTTCAGCTTCTGTAAAAGATGGCCAATCTTGGAGATTCTGAGTTCGTTTAAATTTGGCATGCTTTTTTCGTTGTGTCTGCAACAGTGTTGTGACCCGTTTAGTATACCGTTGGGGATAGCTCCGTTGTTTGTTAATTTAATTTTCTCTGAATTCAAGCCACATGTGATCTACACTTACCTTTACATTGTTAATTTGGAAGGGTGGAGATTGTATCTCAGGAAGTCAAGTGAATGATTTTTGCATAGGCATGTTCACTAATCCCTGTATCCGTCTTGATGCTCGTTATTAGCGCAGGATTATTTGTTTGCTAAGAAGCCAAGTGTATTTTCACAACCGTTTACTATTCGAGCGGGTTCATGAACTAACTACTCGAAATAATTTTCAGAGAATGCGTGTAATACAATTTCGGACGAAGTTTTATGCGTACCCCGAGATTTTAACATGTATTTTCGCCAACATATCGAGGGTAAATTGAAGTCACCAATTATAACTGTATGATTCGAGTATGTGTTTGAAATTAGACTGAAGTTTTCTTCGAACATTTCAGCAATTGTATCATCTGAGTTTGGAGGTCGGTAAAAGGATCCAATTATTATTTTATTCTGGTTGCCAGAATACCTCTACCAATATTAACTCACAGGAACTATCTGCTTCCATTTCGCTACAAGATGAGCTACTTCTAACAGCAACAAACATGCCACCGCCAACTGTGTTTAGCCTATTATTTCTGAAAACCGTTAGGTCCTTCAAAAAAATTTCGTCTGAACTTACCTCCCGCTTTAGCCAGCTTTCAGTGCCATTAAAGATTTGAGCATCAGTGTTTTCTATTAGCGCTTGGAGCTCTGGTACTTTCCCAACACAGCTACGATAATTTACAGCTACTACACCGATGGTTCGTGGATCTACGTTCTTCCTGTGTTCGACCTGCGCTCTTTGAGACTAAAGCCCTTTTCGTGTTTCCAAGTTTCATCCGTTTCTGTATGTGTTTCTGGAGAGGGATGGGGAACTAGCCCTGTGTTACTCTTAACGGGCGCCAGAAAGCGCATAAAATTCACATTCGGGGTGACTGGTGAGCTAAACCAAGGGCCATAAATTCAGCGCATAGTTTCGATACGGGTCAGGGCGCCTTCTTACTTCGCAAATTACTGTGCTACGAGTTCATTCATACAAACTTGTAAGAGTTTTGGTACGATATGACATGGAATAAGCAGCAGATGTGCACACCGGCTATTCTGAGGCTGCTGGGCGTTATCGGATACTGAGGCTCCACTTTTTAAATGGCATTATTCAACATACATTCAGTAGTCCCGTTGTATGGGTCCGACGTGGAAAGTTGTGCTCCGAATTGTCAGACATTGACTCGTTGCATTACAGCGCCAGTGGTGCACTGATAAAGTACGAGGTGTGCTTCAACTTGCCTTAGGTGTCGGTTGCTGTATGGAGTACACACAGTTCGCAAACCAGCATACTACGTGGCACATCAAACTATTAAGTCTGATGATCATTCAGCATAATGCTACGTAACATGTAACATGTGGCTCAATGTTGCGTGTGATATCTGTCGTTCATAGTTGCAAGCCATGGATGCAGCCCTGTGCACTCCCACGAGCAGTACTGCGCCCTTGTACAGGATCTAGAAAAGCAACTCTCCCACTTGTCACTGTCGTTCTTATAACACGTATATTATTGCGAGCTATAATAATTTTTTGTAGGCCACCGGCGGATGTAAAATGTTTTCAGCCAATTACGGGATGACTTAAAAAAATAACTTACGTATGTCATCCCACGTCAAGAGCATTGCACAGCAAGAGTGATGCATCGTCACAAGAGAGTACGTGCTCTGTTTCCTGCACAGTTCTGCCGCAGTGCGGATATCATCTGTCTCAATATAAGAGTGAAATAGCACGGCACTGGCAACGTACTTCGGAACTGAAGTGCACAGAACAGCATGATTCTTGTGGCGAAAACATCTAAATTGCACAAAGATTCAACGTGAAATTCTGGTGGAATATGGACCGAATCCGATGTCGCGCCCAGTCGTTGTACCAACAGTTTGACCAAGGGCGCAAAGGCGTGGGTGATGCTGAAGCAATTAGCCATACCACCGTATCTACTGTGTCCGGTGTGTCGGAGTGATGTCTGCAATGACAGCAGAACTCCAGATACAAAATATAAAGAAATACCTAATCTAATACTGTCTTCTCCTCTCTGTGTTCTACAGACAACAAACACTAGGTCCCAGCCACACGGACGGAATTCAAAAAATGGTTCAAATGGCTCTGAGCACTATGGGACTCAACTGCTGTGGTCATAAGTCCCCTAGAACTTAGAACTACTTAAACCTAACTAACCTAAGGACAGCACACAACACCCAGCCATCACGAGGCAGAGAAAATCCCTGACCCCGCCGGGAATCGAACCCGGGAACCCGGGCGTGGGAAGCGAGAACGCTACCGCACGACCACGAGATGCGGGCACGGAATTCAGATAACATCTCTGTGTGAGTGTAGACAGAGGAAGGGCTCTGAATCACTGAATGTTGCGTACTCAACGACGACTCCCTAACCGGAGGCAAAGTCCATAATCGTATAAGTTCGCAACAGTACAGTGCCTAACCGATCTAACTATTAAATCTCCTGAGAGCAAAAACAGGAAGTCCGTCTGTACCAACAAAAGCTGATACTAAGCGACCCTGTGGTCTAGGGGTCGGCACGGTAGCTCAGCGTGTTCGGTCAGAGGGTTAGCTGCCCTCTGTAATAAAAAAAAAACTGAGTTAATCGATTAAAGACGAACTTAAACGGGTGTCTTACGACGTCCGCCCCGAGCAGATGCAACGAACGAAAGCGAACAAAATGAGATTAAAAAAAAAAGGGGGGTAGCATCTTTGATTCACAATCAAAACGTCTTCGGTCCCTGGTTCGATCCCCGCCACTGCCTAAATTTTGGTAAATAATCAGCATTGGCGGTCGAAGACTTCCGGCATGAGAAGTCAGCCTAATTCTGCCAACGGCCTTGTCAAAGTGGGCGGAGGAGCGGATAGAGGTTCAGGGCACTCTCTTGTCCTAGGGGTGGGAAATTGCCCCTAAAGGCGGAAGAATCAGCAATGATCAACGACATGAGGATGCAGAAGGCAATGGAAACCACTGAATTAAAGACACGTAACGTGTATCCACAGGATATGTGGCCTGTAATTGAAAAAAAGAAAATGAAGAGGTTAGCACAGGAAAGGAATTCGTGGCGGGCCGCATCAAACCAGTAGACTGATGACCAAAAAAAAAAAGAAAAAAAAAAGCGACCGTCAAACACAGGTGCTCAAAACGGAAGATCTCTTTCTCGCCAGCACTGGCTTCCCAGCAAAGTTCGGCTCCCCTCCCTCGTAACTGCAGAAGGCGAATCATCTTCTCGAAACCACGGAATAATCTTCCTTTCTACACTTTCTCCCAAACGCCGACCAACCATATTTTAATCTTTTGTCGTACAGCGCGGAAAGTTTGCGAGGAAATACCTATCCTCATTAATTAGGAATACATCCAATGGTACGCTTCTCAGAGCAAAAATCCTCAGAAATAACTCAGCCTGCGTGATTTCCGAGGTAACGTTTCCTCGTTCCTCTCTGCTGCGTCCAAGAGTTTCAGAGTTTCCGAAGTATTATCCGGTTATACATCCGGCCCCGCCCAAAACCGGCCGGCCGCCGCTGTATTGTGCTTCAGCGCTCAGGTGCCCCGACCGTCCGTCTTGGCTACTTCCTGTGTCAAGCAGGACCAACACACCTGTGCGGGCTTTTCCAACCAGGGCTTGAGTTAAGCCTGTCGTTTCACTTCCACTGGCGTTCCAACCACTACTAGTATAGGCAATCATTCTTTATGCTGTTTTGATAATAAAGGCACTCCGTCACCTTTCATGCAATAAGCGTTAAGAACTATTTACAAAGTGTACATGCCAATGTCAGTCTTCTTTAAATATTCATATATACGATGTACAGCTTGCCACCCCAAAACAGCGAGGAACCTCCTTCCTTGCTGCACTCGCTGGAGAGTGTGTCTAAGGCGTTCAGCCTGATCGGGTTGCCACCAAAGGCGTCTCCGACGATTGTCTGGTTGAAGGCTTATGCGACACTCATCGGTGAAGAGAACGTGATGCCAATCCTGAGCGGTCCATTCGGCATGTTGCTGGGTCCATCTGTACTGCACTGATCACGGTCCTTCGATCGATTTCATAAGAATCAACTACCGAAGTTCTCATTACTAATAGCACCTTTATCAAGTTACCTTCCATTAGGAATGTGGAATGCACTCAATGAGTGTGATATGACTTTCAAAATAATGGAGGATAGCAATCAGTCGTTCCTTCCTTTCAGGCTTTATTAAAGCAAATCTAGCTCTCGGCTAGTACTTAGCCATTATCAATGCAGTATTTCAGAGTTTTGATGCATGTCCTAGTACGTCATTCGTCTGTTGTTCGGTCTCCTCTCACAGTTCATTCAGGACTGAAGAATGAAATAGAACCTTTATTTATCATGATCTTCTCAAGAGTTATAGAAGGATAATTTTACGTGTATGAACATTTTTTCTGGAAACAGTAGTCCCAGAGCTATCGTTTATTGTATTTATCTTACTTGTACATACTTATTTCTTTGGTATTAGTGTCGCAGTGCAAGCCCATTCTCAAGTGCCCATGTAACTATTTGATTAAAAGTATCCGGACAGCCCTATGTAATGCGGAACTGAACATTAGATGCCATGAGAAGCGGACCTGCCAGTATAATATACACATAAAAAAACGTTTTGCATCACCCCGTTTCCGAGAACTCCTGAAGATAGACATTGACTGTGGATATTGTATCACAGACACAGTCCCAGACTGTTCAGAGATGTCACTAAGCCCACGCAGAGATGTAAACGACCATGCATGAGCAGCGAGTATTAGACGGAGGAGGTCCCACAGACGGTCAGTTCCAGTCACTTTACCATGAACGAGATACACGGCTCGTGTTGTCTGTAATTGAACCACGCCTAGACGGTCAATAGCGCGGTTCGATCGCGTCAGCATTGTTACTTTCTGCCAAGAAGGGCTCTCAACAAGGGAAGTCTCCAGGCGTCTCGGAGTGAACCAAAGCGATGTTGTTCCGACATGGAGGAGATACAGAGACAGGAACTGTCAATGACATGCCTCGCTCAGGCCGCCCAAGGGCTACTACTGCAGTGGATGACCGCTACTACGGATTATGGCTCGGAGGACCCCTGGCAGCAAAGCCACCATATTGAATAATGCTTTTCGTGCAGCCACAGGACGTCGTGTTACGACTCAAACTGTGCGCAATAGGCTGCATGATGCGCAACTTCACTCCCGACGTCCATGGCGAGGTCCATCTTTGCAACCACGATACTATGCAGCGCGGTACAGATGGGTCCAACAACATGCCGAATGGACCGCGCCGGCCGCGGTGGTCTAGCGGCTCTAGGCGCTCAGTGCGGAACCGCGCGACTGCTACGGTCGCAGGTTCGAATCCTGCCTCGGGCATGGATGTGTGTGATGTCCTTAGGTTAGTTAGGTTTAAGTAGTTCTAAGTTCTAGGGGACTGATGACCACAGATGTTAAGTCCCATAGTGCTCAAAGCCATTTGAACCATTTGAATGGACCGCTCAGGATTGGCATCACGTTCCATTCACTGATGAGTGTCACATGTTCCTTCAACCAGACAATCGTCGGAAACGTTTTGGAGACAACCCAGTCAGCCTGAACGCCTTAGACACACTGTCCAGCGAGTGCAGCAAGGTGGAGGCTCTCTGCTGTTTTGGGGTGGCATTATGTGGAACCGACGTACGCCACTAGTGGTCATGGAAGGCGCGGTAACGGCTGTACGATACGTGAATGCTATCCTCCGACCGATAGTGCAACCTTATCAGCAGCATATTGGCCAGGTATTCGTCTTCATGGATGACAATTCGCGCCCCCATCGTGCACATCTTGTGAATGACTTCCTTCAGAACGACATCGCTCTACTAGAGTGGCCAGCATGTTCTCCAGACATGAACCCTATCGAACATGCCTGGGATAGATTGAAAAGGTCTGTTTATGGAGGACGTGACCCACCTACCACTCTGAGGGATCTACGCCGAATGGCCGTTGAGGAGTGGGGCAATGTGGACCAAGAGTGCCTTGATGAACTTGTGGATAGTAGGCCACGACGAATAAAGGCATGCATCAATGCAAGAGAACGTGCTACTGCGTATAAGATGTGCCGGTGTGTAAAGCAATTTGGACCACCCCCTCTGAAGGTCTCGCTGTACAACATGCAGTGTGTGGTTTTCATGAGCGATAAAAAGGGTGGAAATGATGTTATATTGATCTCTATTCCAATTTTCTGTACAGGTTCCGGAGCTCTTGGAACCGAGGTGATGCAAAACTCTTTTTGGTGTGTGTAAAAGGCGAGGAGTATCGTGTTGTCAGTAGAGAAGCAATAACTACAGAATGGGTCGGTCAGGGAACTCAGTGACTTCGACGGACTAGTCACTGGAGTAACAAATCCATAGGGGATTTTTCAACCCTTCTAAAGCTGCTCAATTCGACTGCTGCTAATGTGACGGTGAAGTGGTAATGTGAAAGAACAAACACAGTTAAACCAAGACCATGCACATCTCATGTACTTAGGAATGGGCACCATCGAGCATTGCGGAGGGTGGCCGTAAAAAATAGTATGAAATCAGCGGTAGCTGAAATTCACGAATTTCAAAGTGCTACCAGGAGTGCAGCTGGCAGAATGGCTCTGCGTAAGGAGTTAAAAAGAATGGGGTACAATGATTGAGCAGCTCCTCATCAGACACACATTTCTGTAGTCAATGCTAAGCGACACTTGAGGTAGTGTAAAGAGCAACGCCAATGGACATCGCATGACTGGAGATGAGTGATTTCGAATGGTGACTCACTCCATACCCTTTGACAACCCGATTGGCCGGCCGCTATGGCCGAGCGGTTCTAGGCGCTTCAGTCTGGAATCGCGCGACTGCTACGGTCGCAGGTTCGAATCCTGCCTCAGGCATGGATGTATGTGACGTCCTTAGGATAGTTAGGTTTAAGTAGTTCTAAGTTCTAGGGGACTGATGACCTCAGATGCTGAGAGCCATTTGAACCATTTTTGAACAACCTGATTGAAGGGTTTGATTTTGGCGAATGCCTGAAAAATATTACTTGCCATCATGCGTAGTGCCAATAGTCAAGTGCGGAGGATGTTGTGTGACGGTAGGGAGATGTTTTTCGTGAATAGGGTGCGGTCCCCTTAAGAAAACACTAAATGCGGATGGATATGAATACATTTTACAGCATTATGTACAGCGTATAGTAGAGGAAGGACTCGGAGATAATGATTGTTTGTTTGAGCATGACAGTTCACACTGTCATAAAACAGCATATATGAGGCAATGGTTTGTGGACGATAACCCTTTCTAAATAAATTGCCCTGCTAAGAGGCCCGACCTGAACCCAACCTAAACTTTGGATGAGGTATAACGTAGACTTCTCTCCAGACTCCAGCGCTCAACCCCACTACCTGCTCTGGTTTTGGCCTTGAAGACTGGGCTGCCATTCCTTCACAGTAGTCAGAAACCTCACTGACAGTGTTCCTGCGGAGCTCAAGCCGTCGTAAAGGCGAAGGGTGGACACACTTCATGTTAATAGCCATTAATAGGGGCCCCGGTACTTTTGATTAGATAGAATACGTTGAAATCTCCCAAACTGTCTATACAGTGATCCCAAGTAGCATGTTGATACTTCGAGAGACAATGGTGTTGCGACCCTGATTCTAGTATCAAGCAAATAAATATAAAGAAATGAAAAGATAAAGAAGATTTACCTCCGACTGTCAAATAAATTGAAGCAATAATTCAAATCTTAAAAAACAATAAATCCCATGCAGAAACCCTATTACAGCTGTTACACGCAAATCTAAAGGCCGTCAATTCGACTAAATACCTAATAATTATAATTACTGCGTTTTATTGGCAGATGCAACAGGTTGACTCAAGAGACTGCCATAGGGCCCTTACTAGATAGGATTGACGGTGGACATCGAAAAAGCTCAAAGAAGGGTGGCTTATCGCTAAATAGAGTAGATAGTGTTACGGATATGATACGCGAGTTGGGATGGCGGTTATTAAAACAAAGGCGTTTTCCGCTATGACGAGATCTTTTCACGAAATTTCAGACTCCAACGTTCTCCTCCGAAAACGAAAATATTTTGTTGACACCCATCTACTTAGAGAGAAATGATGATTGTAGTAAAACAAGATAAATCAGAGCTCGCGCGAAAAGATTTAAGTTTTTGTCTTTCCAGCGCTATGTTCCAGAGTGAAACGGTAGAGAAATAGAGTGAAAGTTGTTCGATGAATCGTCGCTATTTAAGTATGAATTTCAGAGCAGTCAAGTAGATGTAGGCAACAGCCTTGCTACAATGGATACACCGGTTCCCGTGAGATCACCGAAGTTAAGCGCTGTCGGATGGGTGACCATCCAGGCCACCATGCGCTGTTGCCATTTTTCGGGGTGCACTCAGCCTCGTGATGCCAATTGAGGAACTACTCGACCGAATAGTAGCGGCTCTGGTCAAAGAAAACCATCATAACGGCCGCGAGAGTGGTGTGCTGACCACACGCCCCTCCTATCTGCATCCTCACTTGACACGGCGGTCGGATGGTCCCGATGGGCCACTTGTGGCCTGAATACGGAGTGCAAGTAGATGTCGATTAGAACTGTGAAAATGATCTCTACCAAAAATAAAAAAAGAGCTATTATTAACGTGTGAGGAGATCTCGAAAACAAAAAACAAAACAAAAAATCCCATGGCAGTGGATGGTAGCTTTGGTACATCCACTACATAAGAAAGGCAATAAAGGAAACGTTAACAACTACGGAGGAATTTCTTTTCTACCAGTTGCATATAAAATATTTTCCATGATGTTATTAAACAGAGTAGTAACAACAGTGGACAGTCATTTAGGTGAATGTCAAGATAGTTTTAAGGGAGGGCAGATCATCTTCTGAACAAATATTTAATCTGAAGTCAATCAATGCAGTAACGTCCGTTGATTTCAAAAAGGCCTTTGGATGCACTGACAAACAACCTAGCCGCGCAGAGTGGCCGCGTGGTTCGCGGCGCCGTTCACGGATTGCGCGACCCCTGCCGCCGGAGGTTCAAGTCCTCCCTCGGGCATGGGTGTGTGCATTGTTCTTACCATATAAGTTAATTTAAGTAGTATGTAAGTCTAGGGACCGATGACCTCAGCAGTTTGGTCCCTTTGGAATCCACACACATTTGACAAACTAATTACGGGTAACACGAGAATTTGGTGTAAAATCTAAATTAGCAAATATATTTCGTGAAACACTTACAGACACTGTATCCTAAGGGAGTCTGAGAAATATGTCAGCACATCGAAATAAACAGGAGTGCACGGCAAGGTGACGGCCTATCTCCAATCATTTTTAATTGCGTTCTAAAAAAAACATTGAGAATTTGGAATGAGAAAATGAATGACTACAAGATTTCACAAACAAGGGTGAAAAGTGGAAAGAAAAATGCTGGAATAAACCGTTTCGCGTTTGTAGATGACTTTTCTGACCGTCTTCAGAATTTCTGCAGAAAAAGTTACAAACATTATAAATGCACCGAAATTTTTTGAAACATATTGGCAAAACTGAAAAGGTTATAAAACTTAGATATCTTGGGGAGATTATCCAAATCAGGAGTTTGGAAAAAGCTTCTATAGAGGAAAGGATACATAAAATGAGAAGAGCAGCTGATAGAAATAAAGACTTTTACAACACAAAAAGGTCTGTCTAAAAATGCTAAAATAAGGCACTACAGCACAATAGAGAAGCCAGAATGTCTATATGCAAGCGAATGTCTATCACTAAACTATAATTACGATTAAACAGGAACACTAGAAAGGAGTATCACCAGGAAAATATTAGGCCCACGAAAAATTATAGAAGATTGGAAATTATGCAGTAATGATGAAATTTATCGAAACACAAATATTCAAATGTATGTGAATTCCTAAGGGACCAAACTGCTGAGTTCATCGGTCCCTAGACTTACACACTACTTAAACTAACTTATGCTAAGAACAACACACACACCCATGCCCAAGGCAGGACTCGAACCTCCGGCGGAAGTGGCCGCCCAATCCGTGACATGGCGCCTGTAACCACGCGGCCACTCCGCGTGGCTATCGAAGCACAGAAAACGTACAAGAAGTAATGAGAAAAAGCAGACGGTTTTTTTTTTGACATTTATGTCGAATGTAAGACATTAGATTAACCATAAAGATGTTCAAATATTTGTGGCGTAAGAAGTCAACATCAGATTGAATCCATGAAATAAAAAGTGATTTACGAAAGAATAATACAAACGCTGGAGAAACAAATGACAGAGATGTGTTTAGAAAAAAAGTATTGATTGTGGAAGGGTTTAAAGGAAGGAGAATGAAAAGAAGTTTCTGAAGTGATCATACAACAGGAACAAAAAACATAGTGGATAGATTAAAGAGTGCTAGAAGAAAAGAACAACGAATAAGGAATGGAAACTGGCATGTTCCCCTTAGTTGGGCCATTCGAAAAGAAGAAAGAGTTAAATATAGCTATGGAACTGCTACTTTGAGAAAAAAAGCATTCATTTGTTACTGATGAAATAATACTGAACCCACTCAATCCCAAGGACAATCATGCCATTATCCGAGACGCCAAATCTGCAATGACCACCTAACGCAAAACAGCAGAAAGCCTTCCATTTGTCCTCAATGAAAAATATTCACCTGTTCAAAAATGCCTCAATCTTCAGTTCACATTTCTATAAAAGTAAGGAAAAATCTCCTGCCTCGAAACCTGAATTAACGGTCCTCATTCGTCCCATCGATACATAACTCCACTTAAACAACCCCCTTACGTTTAGGCTCCATCTTTGAAGATAAAATCCTCTTTGTAAACACTGTCCTTCAAAATATCCATCACTTTAAGTAACCTCATGTCCTCGACTTAACAATATTAACCGCCCATTCCATACTTAATCTGTATGCAACCACTACATGCTATTAAGGCCACTCCCATCTGTCTTTCTCCCATCTGGATACCCTACTTTATACAACATTTCCAATCCTACTGCATCTAACTACATCACAAGCACATTCACATCCTGATCCATTACCTCAACCGTTGTCATGCTAACCTTTCTCCAGCCAACACACTCTCATCAGCTCTTCGTCCTATCCCTCCTACATTCCTTCGCCATTTTTACATTTTCCGAAGCTGGTTAGCAAAAACCCACTGACAGATCATATCCAATATAACTATAGCAGCTCTGCCATAAACATCTACTGCAGCATAAAACCAACTCCACGGCTGCTGCAGTCATTCATCCAAATCACCGATTTTAATAAACGAAAATTGCATTTACTCATCTTGTAATGTCAAAAAGGGAGAAATGTTAGGGTCCAACGCCTTTCAATGTTATTATTTTCCTGTGTGACTAATATAAAATTCGTATTGCTAAGGGAGTTTTGATTTTCTTAAAGCTACTGAAAATACATATATGCGGAAAGAGCTGACTGCTCGTAAGTGAATGGATGGGATGTGTCAAACCATTTCAGCTGCATTCTTTTCATTTATCTTGCTATGTACACTCATGCTCATAAATTAAGGATAATTGCAGAATGTGGTGCCACACAATGTGGCACTACACAAAACTGGCGCTAATAGCATAGGCACATAGGAAACACACACGACACAGACCTGTAAGTCCACAGTATTGGCGATAAGTTGAGAAAACCGTCCCGAAACACATGTGCTGCAAAACGCCACTGCTTCCTGCGCATGTACCCCGACATCAATATGGGATATGATCACCATGCTCATGTACACAGGCCGCACAATCGGTTGGCATACTCTGGATCAGGTGGTCGAGCAGCTGCTGAGGTATAGCCCCCCATTCTTGGAACAGTGCCTGTCGGAGTTCCTGAAAGGTCCTACGGGTTTGAGGACGTGCAGCGATACGTCGACCGAGAGCATCCCAGACGTGCTCGCTGGGGTTTAGGTCTGGAGAACAGGCAGGTGACTCCATTCGACTGATATCTTCTGTTTCAAGGTACTCCTCCAAGATGGCAGCTCGGTGGGGCCAAGTGTTATCATCCATATGGAGGAAGGTGGGACCCATTGCACCCCTGAAAAGGCGGACATACTGGTGCAAAATGACGTCCCGATACACCTAACCTGTTCCAGTTCCTCTGTCAAAGACATGCGGGGGGTGTACCTGCACCAATCATAATCCCACCCCACACCATCAAACCACGACCTCCATGCAGGTTCCTTTCAAGGACATTAAGCGGTTGGTATCTGGTTCCTGGTTTATGCCACATGAGAACCCGACGAGATCACTGTTCAGATCATACCTGGACTGGTCCGTGAACATATCCTGGGGCCACTGTTCCAATGACCATGTACTGTGTTCTTGACACCAGGCTTTACGGGCTCTCCTGTGATCAGGGGTCAGTGGAATGCACCTTGAAGGTCTTCGGGCAAATAAACCATGTCTATTCAGTCGTCTGTAGACTGTGTGTCTGGAGCCAACTGTTCCAGTGGCAGCGGTAAGGTCCCGAGCAAGGCTACCTGCAATACTCCGTAGCCGTCTGCGGGCACTGAAGGTGAGATATCGGTCTTCTTGTGGTGTTATACACTGGGAACGTCCCGTACTGTAGCGCCTGGACACGTTTCCTATATGCTGGAATCGTTGCCATAATCGTGAGATCACACTTTGTGGAACACGGAAGGCTGTGTTTGACCAGCCTCCAGTCGCCCTAGTATTCTACCCGTCATAACGTCATCAATATGTGTTCTTTGAGCCATTTTCAACACACAGTCACCATTAGCACGTCTGAAAACGTCTGCACACTTACTCGCTGCACCGTACTCTGACATGCACCAACACACCTCTGCGTATGTGGACTGCTGCCAGCGCCACCGTGCGACGATCACAGGTCAAATGCACCGCATGGTCATACCCCGAGGTGATTTAGACCCGCAAACCACCCACCAGAGCGTTGTTTCACCATGTATCAGCATTATCCTTAATTTATGAGCATGAGTGTAGATTCGATGTAACGCAATTATACTTTCGGAGACAGTGCAAATACATTTTTCGCGTTGAGTAAAGCTATAGCAGTGATGGTAAGAGGTGATTTCACTTTCTTTTCTTTACCGTATTACAATTAACCTACTGCATTAGGCTATAATTCTTTCTTTGGTTGAACTTTCAAGCTGTGGCATGCGGCGGTTCGTGGTATAGGACGTTCAGAGTGAAACGCAAACAAAACGGAACCCCTTGCAGATAAGGAAGAAGGTGTTCTGATAATTGGCAGATGGCCAACGCAGGGAAAGGCGGGTAGGAGTGTGCGCATTGTCCTCGTGAAAGAGGATTGGAGGCAGTCACAGAAGCGCCAATATGAATGTGCCACTGACTCAGTTAGCAGTAACAGCCAAGGTGACAGACCAATTAAAAAGGCAAAGTCCAGCTAGGAGACTATACTGTGTTAAAGAGAGGTGCCCTGAAAGCTTTATATGTAAGTGATTAACACTGCAAGATCACAGGTTAATCTAAACGCGAGATAAGCCATTGCAGATGTGAAAAGCTGGTACATTAACAGCCAGTGTAGCTGCCAGTGTTGAATGCCAGCATGCAGACGTGCATGCATTGTGTTAAATGGCTGCTGGATGTCAGTTTGTGGGATGGAGTTCCATGGCTGTTGCACGTGGTCGCTCAGTTCAGGGATGGTTAATGCTGGTTGTGGATAACGCTGGAGTTTTCGTCCGACTATGTCCCATATACGCTTGATGTGAGAGATATCTGATGATGGAGCACGCCAAGACAACATGTCAACAGTCTGTAGAGCATGTTGGATTACAAGAGCGGTATGTGGCCTAGCGCTGTCCTGTTGAGGAACTCCGTCCGGGATGCTGGCCATGAATGGCAGCACAACAGGTCGCATCACCAGATTGATGTACAAATTTGCAATCGGAGTGCGTGGGGTACCCACGGGAGTTCTCCTGCTGTCATACGAAATCGCACCGCAGACCATAAATCCAGGTGTACATCCAGTGTGTCTAGAATGCAGACATGTTGGTTCCAGGCACTCAGCTGGCCTCCTTCTCACCAACACACGGTCATCGCTGGCATTGGGGCAGAACCAGCTTTCATTAGAAAACACAACAGGCCTCCACCCCACCCCCCAATGCGCTCTCGCTTGACACCACTGAAGACGCAAATGGAGCTGCTTCGGAGTCAATAGAATACACGCTATAGGGTGTCTGGCTCCGTCCTCGAAGTAACCGATTTATAACAGTTCTTTGTGTAACTGTGGTGTCAACTGCTGCTCAAATTGCTGCTGCAGATGCGATACGATGCACCAGAGCCTCACGCCAAACACGGTGGTCTTTCCTGCCGGATAGTTAACGTGGCCGTCCGGAGCTAGTCTTCTTGCGACCATACATTCTCGCGATCACCGCTGCCAGCAGCCTTATACAATGCCTACATTCCTGCAAAGTCTTTCCTCAGTATCGCAGAAGGAACATCCAGCTTCTCGTAGCCGTATTACACGACCTCGTTCAAACTCAGTCAGGTGGTCGTAATGGCGTCTTTGTCGTCTTAAAGGTATTCTTGACTAACATCAACTCGCCACTTTCAATCTCAAAGGTAAGTAACGCTCACGACTGTTACAACGTGTAGTTAAAGCAAACCTGACTTCATCCTCATAATAGCGCTACTGACGTCACTCTTATGCGACTGGTGTGAAATCTGAATAGACATTATTTTTCAGAAGTAGAAACACTCCTACCAACTTTCGTTTATTTTGCAAAACTTCTTCTTCTTGCTGCGGTTTTTTTTCCGTCAGTGTACAAGGAAACAGACTCTGTAGTACTATAGCTTGGGAGACGGGTGGCAGGTGGACGCCAGGAAACAAAAAACCTTTTCTCTTCAATCTTTTCACACAGCTAGCTGCTAAAAAGACCACAGTTTGGTGGGTGTAGTGTCACGTAAGAATGACGTAACATTTTAGTAGCTTGATAGGGAACGGAGAGGTGTTAAGCCTGTTTATTGGATTTGACATTTTCGCCTGTTTCTGCTGGGAGGTTTTTAACAACTGAACAATTGCGCCATTGGCAGAGAAAATATAAATTTTTGAGGATTGGTAGATGAAATTTTCTATGTGCGAAACGCAGACTGTCTTCGTCAAGTAATTTCATGTTTGATTTTTCATTTTCTTGTGCACTGGAATGTTTCTAATCAATTCAGAATTCACTCAAATGAGGCTTTCGATTCACGTAGATAGCACGTCCTCTATCATGATCCGTGTTTTTGAATGATAAGTTCTGGATACCCCAACCTTAGTTTCACTGCTAATTCCACAGTCTTCTAAATTGTTAATTTCATCCGTTCTGCACATTTCATCCAGCACTGATACTTAAGAATGGAGTTGTCTCACAGCTAATACTGACACAGATTACTTTTTATAAAATTAGGGTTTCACTTTATGAAATAAAATGACATGCAGTTTAAAGATTTTTAATAGCTCAATGTGTCAAAATGGATATAGCTTTCGAACACTTTCAGTTATCTACCTTTAAGTTCCAAACTGAATAATACGAACATCTAAAGGGATACAGGGATTAGTGAACATAATGTTGTCGTAGCGAGACTGAATACTGTAACACCCAAATCCATCAAAAATAAACTAAAAATATATCTGTTCAAAAAAGAAGTCCTGAGAGACAATCTCCACTCCTTCCAAATTAACGACGTAAGTGTAGACCACATGTGGCTTAAATTCAGAGACCTCGAATCGATAGGAATTGAGAGATTTATACCAAATAAATCAGCAAACGACGAAGCTGATCCCCCATGGTACACAAAACAGGTCAGAACACTATTGCAGAAATACGCAAAAAGCATGCCATATTTAAACGAACGCTGAATCTGCAAAATTGGCCATCTTTACAGGAGCTAGAAATTTTGCGCGGACTCCAATGCGAGATGCTTATAATAGTTTCCACAACGAAACTTTATCTCGAAACCTGGCAGAAAATCTAAAGCCATTCTGGTCGTATGTGGAGTATGTTAGCGGCAAGAAACAATCAACGCCTTCTCTGCACGATAGCAATGGAGATACTATCGAAGACAGTGCTGCCAAAGCAGAGTTACTAAACACAGTCTTCTGAAATGCCTTCACAAAAGAAGACAAAGTAAATATTGCAGAATTAGAATCAAGAACAGCGGCCAACATGAGTAACGTAGAAGTAAATTTTCTCGGAGTAGTGAAGCAACTTAATCACTCAATAAAATCAAGTCTTCTGATCCAGACTGTATACCAGTTGGGTTCCTTTCAGAGCATGCTGATGCATTAGCTCCATACTTAACAATCATATACAACCGTTCGCTCGACGAAAGATCTGTACCCAAAGACTGGAAAGTTGCACAGGTCACACCAGTATTAAAGAAAAGGAATAGGTGTAAACCACTAAAAAATGCAGTTCCATATCATTAAAGTCGACATGCAGCACGATTTTGGAACATATATTGTGTTCCAAGATCATGAATTATCTCGAAGAGAATGGTTTATTGACACACAGTCAACATGGATCATTCTTATGAGACACAACTAGCTCTTTATCCACAATAAGTGCTGAGTGCTATCGACCGTGGATTTCAAATTGATTCAGTATTTCTAGATTTCCGGAAGGCTTTTGACATCGTACCTCACCAGCGGCTTGTAATCGAATTGCGTGCTTATGGAATATGGTCTCGGTTATTCGACTGGGTTCATGATTTCCTGTCAGGAGGTCATAGTTCGTAGTAATTGACGGAAAGTCATCGATTAAAACATAAGCGATTTCTGACGTTCTCCAAGGCAGTGTTATAGGCCCTTTGGTGTTCATTATCTACACTCCTGGAAATTGAAATAAGAACACCGTGAATTCATTGTCCCAGGAAGGGGAAACTTTATTGACACATTCCTGGGGTCAGATACATCACATGATCACACTGACAGAACCACAGGCACATAGACACAGGCAACAGAGCATGCACAATGTCGGCACTAGTACAGTGTATATCCACCTTTCGCAGCAATGCAGGCTGCTATTCTCCCATGGAGACGATCGTAGAGATGCTGGATGTAGTCCTGTGGAACGGCTTGCCATGCCATTTCCACCTGGCGCCTCAGTTGGACCAGCGTTCGTGCTGGACGTGCAGACCGCGTGAGACGACGCTTCATCCAGTCCCAAACATGCTCAATGGGGGACAGATCCGGAGATCTTGCTGGCCAGGGTAGTTGACTTACACCTTCTAGAGCACGTTGGGTGGCACGGGATTCATGCGGACGTGCATTGTCCTGTTGGAACAGCAAGTTCCCTTGCCGGTCTAGGAATGGTAGAACGATGGGTTCGATGACGGTTTGGATGTACCGTGCACTATTCAGTGTCCCCTCGACGATCACCAGTGGTGTACGGCCAGTGTAGGAGATCGCTCCCCACACCATGATGCCGGGTGTTGGCCCTGTGTGCCTCGGTCGTATGCAGTCCTGATTGTGGCGCTCACCTGCACGGCGCCAAACACGCATACGAACATCATTGGCACCAAGGCAGAAGCGACTCTCATCGCTGAAGACGACACGTCTCCATTCGTCCCTCCATTCACGCCTGTCGCGACACCACTGGAGGCGGGCTGCACGATGTTGGGGCGTGAGCGGAAGACGGCCTAACGGTGTGCGGGACCGTAGCCCAGCTTCATGGAGACGGTTGCGAATGGTCCTCGCCGATACCCCAGGAGCAACAGTGTCCCTAATTTGCTGGGAAGTGGCGGTGCGGTCCCCTACGGCACTGCGTAGGATCCTACGGTCTTGGCGTGCATCCGTGCGTCGCTGCGGTCCGGTCCCAGGTCGACGGGCACGTGCACCTTCCGCCGACCACTGGCGACAACATCGATGTACTGTGGAGACCTCACGCCCCACGTGTGGAGCAATTCGGCGGTACGTCCACCCGGCCTCCCGCATGCCCACTATACGCCCTCGCTCAAAGTCCGTCAACTGCACATACGGTTCACGTCCACGCTGTCGCGGCATGCTACCAGTGTTAAAGACTGCGATGGAGCTCCGCATGCCACTGCAAACTGGCTGACACTGACGGCGGCGGTGCACAAATGCTGCGCAGCTAGCGCCATTCGACGGCCAACACCGCGGTTCCTGGTGTGTCCGCTGTGCTGTGCGTGTGATCATTGCTTGTACAGCCCTCTCGCAGTGTCCGGAGCAAGTATGGTGGGTCTGACACACCGGTGTCAATGTGTTCTTTTTTCCATTTCCAGGAGTGTATATAAGCGATTTGTGAGACAATATGAGCAGCCGTCTTTGGTTGTTTGTAGTTGATATTGTCGTTAATCGTCTAGTAAAGTCATCAGAAGATCAAAACAAATCGCGAAACGATTTAGAAAAGATATCTGTATGGTACGAAAGTGGGCAATTGACACTAAATAATGAAAAGTGTGAAGTCATCCACATGAGTACTAGAAAGAATCCGTTGAACTTCGGTTATACGATAAATCAGTGAAATCTAAAGGCCGTAAATTCAACTAACAACCAAGGAATTACAATTACGAACAGCTTAAACGGGAAAGATTACATAGGAAACATTGTGGAGAAGGCGAACCAAAGACTACGTTCTATCAGCAGAACTCTTAGAAAATGCAACATATCTAGTAAAGAGACTGCCCACTCTACGCTTGATCGTCCTCTTTAGGAGTGCTGCTGCGCGGTGTGAGATCCTTGCCAGCTAGCACTGACGGAGTACATCAAAAAAGTACAAAGAAGGGCAGCACGTTTTATATTATCGCGAAACATGGGAGAGAGTGTCACTGAAATGATACAGGATTTGGGCTGGACTTCATAGCCGCGCGGTCAGAGGCGCCTTGCCAGGTTTCGCGCGGCTGCCCCCGTCTGAGGTTTGAGTCCTCTCTCGGTCATGTGTGTGTGTGTGTGTGTGTGTGTGTGTGTGTGTGTGTGTGTGTGTGTGTGTTGTGCTTAGCGTAAGTTAGTTTAAGTTAGATTAAGTAGTGTGTAAGCCTCGGGACCGATGACCTCAGCAGTTTGGTCCCATAGGAATTTACCACATATTTCCAATTTTCCAAACAGGAGGTCAAAGACGGGCACCACGTTTAGTACTACTGAGAACTGGGGGAGAGAGTGTTACTGACATGATACAGGATTTAGGGTGGACGCCATTAAAACAAAGGCGTTTCTCGTTATTGCGGGATCTTCTCATGAAATTTCAGTCACCAGCTTTCTCTTCCGAATGCGAAAATATTTTTTCGACGCGACCTATGTAGGGAAAAATTGTCATCATTGTAAAGTAAAGGAAATCAGAGCTCGCACGGAAAGATATAGGTGTTAGTTTTTTTCCGCGCGCTGTTCGCGAGTGGCATAATAGAGAAGTGCTGTGAAGGTGGTTCGATGAACTTAAGTGTGATTTTCAGAGTAGCCATGTTCATGTAGACGTAGATCCATCGTTAATTACTCATATGCTGTTTCTGTTGATGAAGTATTCAATCTTATCAAAATGGGAAACAGTAAAAATTACTCTCCCATCCTCGCCAAAAATGATGCAGTCTTTTAAGCAACAACTGAAAAACAGTTGATCAGGAGAAAAAAAAGAAAACGTTAAATTAACACATAGATATTAAAACTGATGATAATAATTTTTTCCTTCGTAATAGAGACAAGTTCGAAATTATAAGAATAACGAAGCTAATCAAGGCGAATGAATGCATAGCTGCATATTAGGAATAATTGAGTTCACGTGTTGTTCTTGGTGGTAGTGTTGCGATTCTCAGTCCAAAGAGTAATGTGACACTGCTGTCCATGCTAGTCTGTCCTGCGCAAGCCGCTTAGCCTGTCCTGCACATGTCACTTAATCTCTGCATAAACCCTGCAATCTACATTCATTTGAATCTGCTTATCGTACTTGGTCTTCTTCTACAATTTTTTCGTCAACAAAGGCTCTGAGCACTATGGGACTCAACTGCTGAGGTCATTAGTCCCCTAGAACTTAGAACTAGTTAAACCTAACTAACCTAAGGACATCACAAACATCCATGCCCGAGGCAGGATTCGAACCTGCGACCGTAGCGGTCTTGCGGTTCCAGACTGCAGCGCCTTTAACCGCACGGCCACTTCGGTCGGCTTTTCGTCAACAGTCCCATACATTACCGAAGTGATATACTCTAACCCTCCGTTTCCTCCTCCAACCGGATGATTCCATGATGCCTCAGAATAAGCCCCATCAACCGATCCATTCTTTTGTTCAGTTTGCGACATAAATTTTTGATTTCACCAGTTCGATTCAGGGCCTCTTCATTTATTATACGATCTAGCCACGTAACCTTCAGTATTTTTCTGTAACAACACATTTCAAAGGGCTTGAGTTAAAGCATCAGGTCATGAAATAGAGAAGCGTCTGAAATACGCTGATCAGCCAGAACATTCTGACCACCGACCTACTATCGATACAAACCCGTCCAGGCGACAGTAGCATAACCTGGCGAGGAATGACTCTCAGTCAGACACACGCACCGTGCATGTAGTATCAGTGAGCGTGCTGTCAGTGTGTAGATTGGGGAAGGTGCAAGATCTGGAAGGTGCAAGATCTGAGTTTGACCGAGGGCAGATTGTGATGCCCGGAGGCTCGACACGAGCAATTCTGTAACTGCACTACTTGTCGGGTGTTCGAAGAGTGCTGTGGTGAGTGTCTTCAACACGTGAAGAAGCCTAGGTGAAACCACGGGGCGATTACCCCTCATTACAGATGTCGGACGTCGTAGGCTGGATAGACTAGTAAAACAAGACGGGCGAACTATTGCTGAACTAACTCAGACATTAATGCTGGGCAGAGTACAAACGTGTCTGAACAAACAGTGCACCGGAAACTCCTAACGACGGAGCTCTGCAGCCGTCAGACCCATGCATGTGCCATTGTTAACACCATGACATCGGCAACTACGACTGAAATGGGCACGTGACCATCGACACTGGACGTTGGCGCAGTGGCAGAGCGTTGCATCGTCTGATGAATCCCGTACCTTCCTCATCATGACGATGGGAGGGCACGAACCGGTCGTCTTCGAGGGGAACAGCTCCTTGACACCTGTACTGTGGGACAGAGACAATCCGGCGACGACTCCATTATGCTCTGAGGAACATTCACGAAGGCATCCATGGGTCCAGTGGAGCTCGTGCAAGACACCATGAGCGTCAAGGAGTATCGTACACTGGTTGTAGACCACGTGCACCTCTTAATGACGATCACGTTTCTCAACAGTAGTTGCATTTTTCAGCAAGATAATCTGCCATGTCACAAGGCCAGCAGCGTGATGGAGTGGTTGGAGGGACACAGTGGCGAGTTTCAGTTGATGTACTGGCCCCTCATCTCGCCAGACATGAACCCCATCGTGTGATTGATCCTGGCGTCAGAGGTCATCGCCCCATCCCCGGAATTTATGGGGATTAGGTGACTTGTGTATGCAGATGTGGTGCCAGCTCCATCCAGTGATCTACCAAGGCCTCTTTGCTTCCATGCCACGACGCGTCATCGCTGTTTTCCGTGCCAAAGGCCATTAGGCAGCTGTTCACAATGTTCTGGGCTGGTTAGTGTAAATGCACTGCAGTGGACGTCAATACAGTGATGGAAATCAGTATAAAGGCAGGGATACCTCTACGAAAATTAACATTGGCTGTTGGAGTAGTTGTGCAGACTGTATATGCAATAGTCTGAGACCCAGTATTCCGACAAATGCAACAAATGGTATCGCATTTGATGTCAGTAGTACAGCATATACCAAGTCATCAACAATTCAGGTGTTAGAGGGTGGAACTCGATGTAAAGGTAGTCGGATCGGTGTTGTGTTACATCTACATCTACATGGATACTCTGCAAATCACATTTAAGTGCCTGGCAGAGGGTTCATCGAAACACCTTCTCAATTCTCTATTATTCCAATCTCGTATAGCGTGCGGGAAGAATGAACATCTATATCTTTCCGTACGAGCTCTGATTTCCCTTATTTTATCTTTGTGATCGTTCCTCCCTATGTAAGTCGGTGTCAACAAAATATTTTCGCATTCGGAGGAGAAAGTTGGTGGTTGGAATTTCGTGAGAAGATTCCGACGCAACGCAAAACGCCTTTCTTTTAATGATGTCCAGCCCAAATCCTGTATCATTTCTGTGACACTCTCTCCCATATTACGCGATAATACAAAACGTGCTGCCTTTCTTTGAACTTTTTCGATGTACTCCGTCAGTCCTATCTGGTAAGGATCCCACATCGCGCAACAGTATTCTAAAACACGACGGACAAGCGTAGTGTAGGCAGTCTCCTTAGTAGGTCTGTTACATTTTCTAAGTGTCCTGCCAATAAAGCGCAGTCTTTGGTTAACCTTCCCCACAACATTTTCTATGTGTTCCTTCCAATTTAAGTTGTTCGTAATTGTAATACCTAGGTATTTAGTTGAATTCACGGCTTTTATATTAGACTGATTTACCGTGTAACCGTAGTTTAACGAGTTCCTTTTAGCACTCATGTGGATGACATTCAGATATCTTTTATAAATCGTTTTGCAGTTTGTTTTGATCTTCTGATGACTTTATTAGCCGATAAACGACAGCGTCAACTGCAAACAACCTATTACGGCCGCTCAGATTGTCTCCCAAATCGTTTATATAGATCAGGAACAGCAAAGGGCCTATAACACAACCTTGGGGAACACCAGAAATCAATTCTGTTTTACTCGATGACTTTCCGTCAATTACAACGAACTGTGACCTCTCTGACAGGAAATCACAAATCCAGTCACATAACTGAGACGATATTCCATAAGCACGCAATTTCACTACGAGCCGCTTGTGTGGTACCGTGTCAAAAGCCTTCCGGACATCCAGAAATACGGAATCGATCTGAAATACCTTGTCAATAGCACTCAGCACTTCATGTAAATAAAGAGCTAGTTGTGTTTCACAAGAAGGATGTTTTCTAAGCCCATGTTGACTGTGTGTCAATAGACCGTTTTCTTCGAGGTAATTCATTACGTTCGAACACAATATATGTTCCTGCTGCATATCGACGTTAACGATATGGGCCTGTAATTTAGTGGATTACTCCTACCACCTTTCTTGAATACTGGTGTGACCTGTGCAACTTTCCAGTCTTTGGGTACGGATCTTTCGTCGAGCGAACGATTGTATATGATTGTTAAGTATGGAGCTAATGCATCAGCATACTCCGGTAGGAACGTAATTGGTATACAGTCTGGACCAGAAAATTTGCTTTTATTAAGTGATTTAAGTTGCTTCACTACTCCGAGGATATTTACTTCTACGTTACTCATGGTTACAGCTGTTCTCGATTCGAATTCTGGAATATTGCTTCGTCTTCTTTTCTAAAGGCATTTCGGAAGTTTGTGTTTAGTAACTCTGCTTTGGCAGCATTGTCTTCGATAGTATCTCCATTGCTATCGCGCAAAGAAGGCATTGATTGTTTCTTGCCTCTAACATACTCCACATACGACCAGTATCGCTTTGAATTTTCATCCAGGTTTCGGGACAAAGTTTCGTTGTGGAAACTGTTATAGGCATCTCGCATTGAAGTCCGTGCTAAATTTCGAGCTTCTGTAGAAGATCGTGTTAGTGTGTCCGTACATACTTTTACTGCGAATGGGAAATATTTGCTATTAGTGACAGTGTGCATCGTGTACATAAATCACGACTTTGAGAATGCCACGCTGAAAACAGTCATCACGTGACGCAAAAGCAAAAATCGATGCGTGCAAGGAAATGGGACTCTAATAGTCAAATCGCCAAGAAGTTGAAACGTTCTAGTACAGTGACCGTTAATTTCGTTATACTGGGCGCACGATACGGTAGAACGGAAAAATGGGCAAATTATCTGAGACATCGAAATGATTACTTTTTGCAAAAACAAGGGCCACAAAACTATTTTTTTAAACTTATTGCTGATAAACATTTGCCAGTAACTGCCAGACATGTACGACAAATTTTGTCGAATGAAAAACATCTTGCATTCAAGAAACGACTGCAAGACTAACTGTAACACCCAGACATAAACAAGCTAGATTGAAGTTTGCTGAAAAACATACGCCATGGACTTCAGAGTGGGACCAAGTGATCTGCAGTGATTAGGAGTTTAATTTAGATGGGCCAAATGGATTTCAGTGTTATTGGCATTGCCTGAAAACAGAGCAGCAGGTAAGAATGAGCAGAAATTTTGGTGGTGGAAGTTCAAATGTTCAAATATGTGTGAATTCCTAAGGGACCAAACTGCTGTGGTCATCGGTCCCTAGTGTGGTGGAAGTGTGTTTTGGGCAGCCTTCTGCGATAAAGGTAAATCACGCATTGCTTGGCTAAACACTAAAATGAACTCTAACATATGCATTGACACGTTAGAGACAGAACTTATTAGAATGTATGAGAAACTAGAGGACGAAAGTCTAATGTTTCAACATGATAAGGTATCTGTGCATATTTCTGCTACAACCAAAAAGTGATCCGAAGATAAACATCGAAATCTTGCCGTGGCTTGCTCTTTGCTCGAATTTGAACCCGTGGAAAACCTTTCGGTAATACTTGCAAGGCGTATTTATCGCAATGGTAGACCATTTGAAGCCGCATGTGAGTTGAAAAGAGCGATATGAGAAGAGTGGGCGACAATTTGACTGCAGGAATTACAAACCCTAACAAAATCGATGCTGAAGAGAATTTTGAGGTAATTGGGAAGAACGGAGGTTGGCCAAAGTTCTGTCAGTGCAATAAAACGATAAGACAGCGAATGCCTTGTCATAAGTTTCCATCCAGGAAAGGCAATCGCCTTATTTTGTTACGAGTGTTCTGAAAGAAAGAAAGAAACTATGTAATTCCCTGATAATTCTTTATGTCTTATATGTATCTACTACTACCGTAAATTCGATGCGCTTCAGACACTGTACTATTACTTTCGTAGGAATCCTGCCTTTATACTGCTTTCCAATACTGTAGCGTATCCTATTTTGCTGCCTGAAAGAAGGCAAAAGTTTTAATAGACGTGGTGTAAAGTACAGCGTTGCAGAGCAACAAAGCACTGTGGCACACTGCAACGAGGTGGCTTTCAGTATCAAGGGAAAATGTGGCATTAGCGGGAGAGGCCGAGAATAGCCGTGAATTAAGTGCGGCTGGTGGTGGTGGTGGTGATGGTGGTGGTGGCGCGCAGCCTTTGAAAAGGGCAGCTGGGGGTAACGCCCTGAGCTATCGATCTTGCCCCACGGCACCGCGCCACACGCCACAGCAAAATTGTCGCTTGTCAGCTCACGCGAGCCGAGTTCGTAAATCACAAGCCGATCCTAAAAGCGCCTCGCCAACAGCCTCGTCCTTCCACACGTTTCACAGGCCAGACAAATTTTCGAAATGTTTCGGCTTTATACTCGGAAGTTTGCGTCGTAAAACTCATTGATACTGAGGAACAGCAACACTTTTTATTCGTCTAACTGTAACACACAGATTTAACAGAATCTAGGTATGAGCTTAAACGCCAATTTCATTGTGTCCATTGTGTTCTGAATTATATAAAATCAAAGTAAAACAAGGTGCCAAAAGTGTTATTTCCCATAAAGTTAACATCGTTGAAGCTTCCTGAGTATTATACGATCATCATGCAAGTCTATATGAAGTGATAATTAGCGCATCAACCAAGGAAACTCAATATATCAAATTTTGTGACAAGCTTAATTATCATGCTGCAAATGTGAGCACCATATTCGATGCACGTTGAACAAAATATTTCCACATTGCTTTCCTTTCAAAATCTTATTTTGATGAAGCTTACACTTACCTCAAGCTGTCACAGAACAGACTTGTTATTTATCACGTATTTTTAAACGCGATGTATTTTCAGCTGTTGCTGCATATTGTTAGATAATACGAGGTTTGTTCAGGAAGTAAGTTCCGATCGGTCGCGGAATGGAAACCACTACGAAAATCCGGTAAAGCTTTGCACTGACGTACAGAGCAGTGTCTCTAGTCGATCGTGTCGCTTAGCTCTTTTCAATTTTGAGTGAACAGTGATCAAGTAAAGATGCGTAAGGAATAGCGTCTCCCGCCAAGTATGAGGGCCTGGTTAGAGATTTCGCCTGTGCCATTTAACCCACATAACACAACTGTCGAGCAGTTCCTTCTTCATGCTAATTCTCGGCTGCACATTGCAGGGGCTATGAAGACGCTCCTGCAGCGTTTTCGATGAGAAATGTTTGGTCATACACAGTACTGTCCGTAATTGGCTCCCCCTGAGTCTCATCTCTGCTCACAAGAACCGCTGGCTATGAAGTCAAAATTCTTCTACAGACAACGAGCTGCATACCAGTGCCGATAACTGGCCGAAAGCACAGGTAGCTGCTTTCTATTGCGAGGATATTGGAAAGTTGATACAACACTACGACAATAGTCGAAGTTGGAGCGACGTCTATGAAGAGAAATAGGTGGAAGGTGTACCTAACTGTTGCAAATAAAATGTTTCTGGTTTTCACAGTGGTTTCCATTTCGCGGCCGATCGGAACTTACTTTCTGGACAACCCTCGTATATTAGGCTAATAAACATTTATCTTTATGTACAAGCTTTGCTTGGTTAAAATATAGCGATATATCTCAGATAGTGTGTGTGTGTGTGTGTGTGTGTGTGTGTGTGTGTGTGTGTGTGTGTGCTGCTCTACAACGTGTCTTCAGAATCGGAAAAGTGTTCATTCTAGCTTAACGTTCCACGCAACACAAAGCCTCCCAAAGCAAACATCAGTTTTGCAAAATCGACGCAATGTTGTTTGACGTATGTAGCACAAAACACTTTACTTACGCATTTGATTAATCCGTTAGAAATAACCGAAAATAATCATTTTTTAAAATATCTTTCCTTGTTGTAAGACACCACAACTCCAAGAAGCTATTCCAACTGGATGTCGCTGCCATCTTGGGGCCACAACTGTGTAAATAAAATAAAATAAATGTAAACAGCCGTATAAAGATGAACTTGTCGCTTCAAAACCTGTAAGTCTTTTTTTAAATAATCAATTACCAGTAAAGACGCACCTATATTTTTCCACAAATCGGTTACATTATCATAATCAGCCTCAGAATAGTATATATATATATATATATATATATATATATATATATATATATAAACTAATAAAACTCCATTAGCGAAGCTGAATTGTTGCAGTTTCTGGGTAATTGTTAGCTAAATTCTCAGTCAGTGTTGTTGTTTTCAGTTCGAAGATTGGTTTGACTGCGCTCTCCATACTAGTCTATCCTGTGCAAGCTTGTTGATCTCTGCACAGCCGTTGCAACTCACATCCATTTGAACCCACTTACTGTATTCAAGCCTTAGACTTCCATTGCAATCGTTACACTCCACACTTCCCTCCATTAGCAAACTGACGACTCCTTGACGGCTCAGGTTGCGTCCTACAAACCTATCCCTTCTTTTAGTCAAGTTGCGACATAAACTTCTTTTTTCTTCAGTTCGATTCAATACCCTATCATAAGTTACTCACTCTCGCCGTGTAATCTTCAAGATGCGTCAGTAGAGCCATATTTCGAAAGCTTCTATTCTCTTTTTGTTTGAACAGTTTATTGCCCACGTTTCAGTTCTGTACTAGGCTACGCTACATACAAATGCCTTCAGAAAAGACTTTCACACTTAATTTTATATTCGATGTTAAGAAACCTCTCTCTTCATCATACTAACAGCCTGCGTTTTGTATCTTCCCCACTTCGGTCAACATACGTTACTTCACTGCATTTATTACGTTTGGTGTCTCACTTTCTAATGTGATTCCCTCAGTATCGCCTGATTTAATTAGACAACATTCCGTTAACGTTGTTTCACTTTTACTGATGTTCATTATACGCTGTGGTGACGAAAGTCATGGCCGGCCGGGGTGGCCGAGCGGTTCTAGGCGCTACAGTCTAGAACCGCGCGACCACTACGGTCGCAGGTTCGAATCCTGCCTCAGGCATGGATGTGTGTGATGTCCGTAGGTTAGTTATGTTTAAGTAGTTCTAAGTTCTAGGGGACTGATGACCTCATAAGTTAAGTCTCATAGTGCTCAGAGCCATTTGAACTATTTTTTTTTTTTGTGATCTAGTATTTTCTATACTCTGTCGTCAAAGAGAACTGTCTGGATGTAACAAATATTTTCAAATCGCGGAGGTTGCGACTTATCAGTAGAGACATGTAACAAACACATATTCCTCGAGTAACAGAAATAATAGACCAGACAATCCACGAACAGCCTACTGGTGAAAACAGAGATAGTTGAAAAAACTTGAAATATCCCTAATCTCAGAAAAGAATGAAGATAGCAGAAGTGTTTCGATCATGTATTTCTATAAACTCTGCAGAACTCTCCTCATCTTGTATTATTATTGGTTATCTCTGTAATGCACGGCTAATGATAGCTGATCATGTACTCAGTGCCTCTACAGAGGTCACCATCTCGTTGTAGCACTGATTGTGAGGGTTGAGAGGCATGCATGTCCACGTGAAGCAGAGGGCTATGCCAGCTGTAGCGCACATACTGGCACGGTCTCCCATGCCAGACAGGTCTGATCGAATGAACCACACGAAGAAATCCTCCATCTCTCCCACATCTATACCGATAGCCCATCCAAAGTTCGCCATGTACCCAAGCCAAGGTGTGATGCGATCCGTGCCGATGGGTGTGTGGCACATAGAAACATGTATCGTTAACGGAGCCTCAGGGATACCGGGTGATGTCCCTGAGTAATTAGCCTTGCACTTGCTGGGACTCCATGGTGTTGACATAGTATATCCTCAGTTATTGTGGGAACAAGATGGAAAACACAGAAAACAACACAAAAACCGAGCTACTTGTTGAGAAGTCAAATGCCCGAGCATTAGGGTTGGAACTGATGGAAGCTGTTTCTGCAGCTGGATCAGGGGTAGACTAGTCCAAGAAGTGGAAATCGTCACGTAGAAGTGGGACCAGGTCAGATCAAATGCCTCTCTGGGGCTCAGATGAGAAAACTTCTCAGAGAACAAAAAGAAAAGGAAAGCAAACAATGGCTTCCTAAACATAAATGGAGGGAATGAAAGTCTCAAATTTACGACCTCAAAAAAAGACTGAATTAGGGTGATGGGGTTATACAGACACCTTCCACTTCAAGGACGGGGAACAAGATAACAAAAGAGGAGTCTAATACTCCCACTTCTCAGAATAATCGGATACAGAAAACGCCGAGGCAAGAAATAGGGAAACAGACATATACTACTGCAGTCGCGATTTATATTATGGCGTTACCCAACAAGGATTCCACTGGTCAACATCAGCTCGCAGCAGAAGGAGCTAGTTCAGATTGCTCTCTATGAGAAGACTGGGGGGAAACGTAAGTCCAAGCCCCAAATTCAGGAGTGCCTATATGGACAAAGGTGCTCTAATCTTTGTCTGTGAGGGATTGGGAATAGTGGATTGGCTTAAGAAGGTGGGCCCATGACATCTCCATGGCAGGAGGCAATTTGCTGGTCAAGACAGTAGCTGAACTCTTCAGGACCATAAAAATATCAATAGGGATACCAAACTTCTTAAGCATGCTCCTCTAAAGATTCTGTTCGAGAATGTATGACTGTAGAAGCAAAAGATCTCGACATAGGACTGGAGGGTAATCGACTAGAATGTTTTATCTGACGGCCAAACTACTTTGGGGTATGTCGGTGAAGAATACCTGGGGCCAAAGCGAGAAAACGACCTGGAACTACTTAGGGTTATCGCAGGCTACCGTCAGGATAATTAAAGACATCAGAAGTGACCAAGGCGGCAAGCTGACGGCTGCAAGTGTTGCAGATAAGCGTGCAACACAGTAAGGGGCAACTGCCGCTCTCAGTCATCTTCTGAGGAATTGGAGGCAAACTGATTTACGTTAGAAATCTGAAAAACTACTGAGCATGCATTTATATCAAGAACGGAATTACATTCACACCGATGACGAACTTTTGTTCCAAGGACTTAGTGACCATCAGGATGAAACAGCGTAAGGAAGGAAGCACGATGGAAATTTTATTGGCTTCCGCTTACCTCCCTTGCGAGGACAGTGCTGCTCCTTCCCAGGAAGCGAGGAGACTGGTAGATAGCTGCTCACAGCTGAATGAAAAACTGTTGATTAATTGTGATGCGAATGCCCACAAGCTGGTGTGGGGAAGCACCAACACCAACAACAGAGTACCTACTGGGGTATCATCTCGAGAGCAACTTGTTGATATTGAATAGGGGTACAGAACCTATATTCAGTAATAGGAAAAGGGGAGAAGCAACTGTCCGCAGCTCGTGGTCGTGCGGTAGCGTTTTCGCTTCCCGCGCCCGGGTTTCCGGGTTCGATTCCCGGCGGGGTCAGGGATTTTCTCTGCCTCGTGATGACTGGGTGTTGCGTGATGTCCTTAGGTTTAAGTAGTTCTAAGTTCTAGGGGACTGATGACCATAGATGTTAAGTCCCATAGTGCTCAGAGCCATTTGAACCATTTTTGGAGAAGCAACTGACATAAATTTTGGGTCCATCTGAATGGATAGTTATGCCAAACAATAGCATTGGTGATGGAACAATCCTTATTTGACCACTTGTCTATTAAGTTTAATTGAAGTGGGTATTAAATAGACTGTGGTCTGCAGAAATCCTATAGAAACAAACTGGGACTCATGTAGAAAAGACCTAAACACAGGCTTATCTTAAGCTAGAACTTCGATAAGAAATCCAGTAGATCTTAAAAAAGTGACGTCTGCCCTATGACTTCATTCTTAGAAAACTGTCCAATTCTGACAGTCCACTCCTTTTCACGTTTGGCAGACATCAGCAAAAACACCCTGTGAGTGCATTAGCGTCCCTAGAATCAGTGACTGGGGATAGGAGTGGACCCTTATTCTAGGACAGAGCACATTGGTGTTTGGCTGTACAAAAATCGTTTAATTTCAGAATTATTGTCAAAGAAGTACACTAATTTACATAGGTTGTGACATGAAAATGCTAGGACAGTTGTCGAGATAACGCATTACGTCCTGTTTAACCGAAATTACACTGAACACAACAATATCAAATTTAAATAGAAGGTTCTCTACGAGCTGAAGTTGTCCAATATTACGACAAATCATCCGATTCCGGTTCTAAGTTCAGAGCTATTTAGGATGAGAATCAAGTCTACGGAGGATTACTATCTTTTGTGACAAGATGAGCAAAAGATTACCCAAGGTTGCTTGAGTCCACAGTGGATGCAAGCTGGTGAACGAACAAGTTTACACATGTGCTAGTGGCATTTACATTAGCTGCGATGAGCTGTCGGCTGCAGGGCTGCTCTCGCCCTCTGAAAATCGTATAAAAAAGCTAATCAAAATCTTTACTGATTTTATCAGCAGAAACTGTCCTATGTTTCTCGTTAGGCGAGAAAACATGCACTCATTCCTAGTCTGGAAATATGACGATATACATGTGCATGGATGGAGCAGCGTGTATACTACAATGCCCTCTCAATTCTCATAAGAACAATTAATTACGTGGTTGTTTCGTTTCTTCGCTATTGGAGCTCAACGACTCTTCAGCTAATTTTTAACTGAATGTCAGCCGTAGTGAATGCAGTGTTCACACAAAATTCCTCTTTTGGCGTCGTACAGAGCGTGATGCGCCCTGTTCTACACTTGACGTTGGTTCAGAGGAGAGTCCACGAAGTTTTAGGGCTTGTGTCTTTCGTAGCAAACTGTCCCCAACCTGTGTCCTTTAGTGTTTCACGTCATGGCTTTTTCAAACCAATGGAAGCGTTCCTCTCATCTTGTGGAAACTACCTCTGCCAATCGCAAAGCGCCTACCTTCAAACTGTATCGAAGTTTCGCCCTTTCCTACTCCTTCCAAGTTTATTCCATCCAATGGCACATTTTGTGCCCGCTCCTGACGCCTAAAAGTTACACGTGTACATCACGAGCTCACCACGGGCATTTCACGTGATCAACTGCATCACTGGTCTGTTTGTATCCATCTGGAAATTCCCCACTGCAGTTTTCTAAAGAATTTCTCTGTAGCAAGCAACCCTGACCTGCTACCTCCTCTCCTCGATGTATCGCCCAGCATGTTCATTGTCCCTTTCGCCACGGGTCACCAACACCTTTTTAAAAGCGTTCCTTTGTGCTCGGGCCGTGACGGCGCATCTCGCGTCTGCCCCCAAACCAAAACGTTTCCTCCAGCTGCTTTTTTCATCTTTTGCACATTGACATGGAGGTTTTGGATACGGTGTGTTAACACCGTAAAATCTAGTGTCATACCTTTAAATTACATTCTGTACATTTTAATAGGCAAATCTGCTCATTAACGCTGAAGTATGTCAGGTGACATACTCATCTACTTGTTACGACATATAAAATCTCTCCTGTACGGGCGAAATCGACACTCATTCAATCTGCCACCTTACACAATCACCAAGAATTGTACAACAGGAATGTACATCGATGGAATGATAGTCTGTAATTGCAAAAGTAACGGGAAAGAAGACTGTTCAACATCGGAAGGAGGAAAGGGTAGTGGGGAAAATATCGGGAGGCACTTTCCAAACACTAAACTGGGATTAAGCAATCTGAACTATCATCCTGGAAGCTATTCTTGTGCCAGACTTCATAAAATCCCCACTAGAATACGGACTAATCCACGAGCCACTCTAAAGAAGGACAAATTGTGGGTATACAAGGAAAGTGCGTGAGACGCTGGATGTTCTCCTTGAGACTGGCTTCCCTCGATCTACTGTGGCAGATAACATGGGCCAAGAGTCAGTCCCTGGAAGATACTGGTTTACAAGTAACCAAAGGAAGAATTAAACTGGAAATCCGCCAGAGAATGCATTGATTTTAAAAAAATCCAGTGGGTAACTGGAATGCTTCAGTCATTCAGGTCACTGGGTCCAGATGAAATCTCTCTGGCTCTACTGCAACAGGCAGGAGTGGGATTAATTAGATTCCTATGCAGTCTGTTTCGAGTCACTCTAGCAGCAAGTCATTCCTAATGCTTGGAGGACAGTGAAGGTTGTTTTCATTCTGAAGCCACAGAGAACTGATCATACCAAGGCTAAGGATATAAAAGCGATCAGTCTGGCCTCCTTTCTCCTAAAGACATTAGAAAAACAAATTAATATGCTCATTAGGGAATGGAGATTAACTGACGTTCCTTTACATGAAAACCGACATGCATATCAATCAGGCAAATCATGTGAAACAGTATTTCATCAACTTCTTGGGAACTTCTCTCTGAATCTTGCTGGATATCAAGGGAGCTTTAAGTAATACAACCTCTGAATCCATGATTAGATCTGCAGAAGAGCTAGACATTAAGACCACCATATGCAGGTGGTTTGAGACCAAGCTGAGTAGACGAAAGGTAGATGCCACCAGATGAAGGAGAAAATGTTGGTTATTACCATCAGAGAGTGTCCGCGAGGAGGGGTTTTATCCCCACTACTGTGGATTCTAATGGTGAATGATATCATCAAAGAGTTAAATACTAGAGGTTACTTTTGTCAAGGGTACACAAATTATGTAACACAGTAATACTTGTCAAATTTTCTAGTACCATTATAACAATGACACAGTGTGCTCTGAACATTGTGCAGAACAGGTGCAGGAAACAGAATCTAAGGATTCGTCCCCACAAAAACGTTGTCGTACCATGCACGAGGAAGCATACCAAGGACAGGTACTGTAATCTCAAGCTTTTCCACAAAATGCTACTAGAGGGGGCAGAGAAGTATCTAGGGGTAACCGTGGACGTGAAACTGTTGTGGACACCTTACATAAAGAATATATGTTCCAAGTGAAAGGTACTCTTATGTGCACTAGATGGGCCTGTGGAAGAAACTGGGGTCTTAGCCCCAGGAGTATGAACTGGCTAAACACCGCAGGAATAAGAACTATGGTAATTTATGGCTCTTCAGAATGGAAAAATAAAGTAGAAAATAAGGTGGTTGCTAAGGAGCTTGGTGCCAGATGCAAAGATTGGTCGAATTAGTCATAACAGGTGTAAGTAGCACCATACTCACTCCTGGGATGGAGACCATGCTGGACATGCACCCTTTACGATTTTGAGTTGCAGTGCAGGCAGCGACAGTGGAATACAGGTTAAAAACTGGGAACCGGTAGGATATCCAGAACCTCACACCAGCATAGTCAATGTGATAAATATAGGAATGGGTGGGGAAACGCCAGCTGTCTATACAATAAATTCCAACTGTTTCAATAAACCTTTCACTGTAACAAGTGGAAGTAGTGAGCACAGGAAGAACGAACCACGGCACCATTCAGGGGATATAGTCTGGTTTACTGACAGGTAGAAAACTGACGAAAGAGCTGGGGTTGGGGCATACGGGGTACAGCCTAGACTAAAAATAGCTATCTCTCTAAGGAATCTGGCCACGATATCCCAGGCGTAAATCTCGCTATCTTGGTGTGCGCAGAGGAGATTCTGCATAGGTGCTACAAGGATAGTTGTATTTACATTCATTCAGACAGCCAATTAGTTCTGAAATCTCTATTAGCCCCTGCAACGAGATCAAAGATCGCTGCAGATTTTCGTGAAGTGTTAGTGATGCTAGGGGAGAGCAACAGGGTAAACCTGCTGCTGATCTCTGGTCACTCGAGGATTGGTGGCAATGAACAAGCTCAGTTTTCGTTCAGAAATCTGTCATAACCATCATTAAGGCGATAGTGAAATCAAAATTACGTAGCTTGGTCAGGATACAGCACGCAGAATATTGCATTAAGAGCCAAAAACAAAAACGTGGCAGTCTGATGATGGTGAAGTCATGTTTCAAGAGATTCTGTAATCCTGAGCTTTAACAGGTGAGAGACTGAACTCATGGGAGGACTTATGACTGATTATGAGAACTAAAAAAAAAACACCTACACACTATGGGTGTAGAGATAGGAGCCCCTAAGCGTAGACTATGTAGTGGGGGGGGGGGGGGAGGCAGAAACCACACATTTGAATTCCAGTGCAAGAGTTTGGAAATCAAGAGATACGGAATATTCAGGTCATTAATTCCCGAAGAAGTTGTGTCTGATAAAGATTTAGTATAGGGTCTCCTACTATCCTTTAAAGGTACCTGCTGGCTTTACTGGAATCACAGGAAAAGAGATCGCACAATAAACTCAGTTTCGGTACGCCATTACATCTACATGGATACTCTGCAAATTACATTTACGTGCCTGGCAGAGGGTTCATTGAACCACCTTCACAATTCTCTATTATTCCAATCTCGTATAGCTCGTGGAAAGGACGAACTCCTATATCTTTCAGTACGAGCTCTGATTTCCCTTATTTTATCGTGGTAATCGCTTCTCCCTATGTAGGACGCAGTCAACAAAATATTTTCGCATTAGGAGGAGAAGGTTGGTGATTGGAATTTCGTGAGAAGATTCCGACGCAACGAAAAACGCCTTTCTTTTAATGATGACCAGCCCAAATCCTGTGTCATTTCTGTGACACTCTCTCCCATATTTCGCAATAATACAATATGTGCTGCCTTTCTTTGAACTTCTTCGATGTACTCCGTCAGTCCTATCTGGTAAGGACCCCACACCGCGCAGCAGTATTCTAAAAGAGGGCGGACAAGCGTAGTGTAGGCGGTCTCCTTACATCTGTTATATTTTCTAAGTGTCCTGCCAATAAAACGCAGTCTTTGGTTAGCCTTCCCCACAACATTTTCTATGTGTTCCTTCCAATTTAAGTTGTTCGTAATTGTAATACCTAGGTATTTAGTTGAATTTACGGCTTTTATATTAGACTGATTTACCGTGTAACCGTAGTTTAACGAGTTCCTTTTAGCACTCATGTGGATGACCTCACACTTTTCGTAATTTAGGGTCAACTGCCACTTTTCGCACCATTCAGATTTTTTTTATAAATCGTTTTGCAGTTTGTTTTGATCTTCTGAAGACTTTATTAGCCAATAAACGACAGCGTCATCTGCAAACAACCTATTACGACCGCTCAGATTGTCTCCCAAATCGTTTACATAGATAAGGAACAGCAAAGGGCCTATAACACTACCTTGGGGAACGCCAGAAATCACTTCTGTTTTACTCGATGACTTTCCGTCAATTACTACAAACTGTGACCTCTCTGACGGGAAATCACAAATCCAGTCACATAACTGAGACGATATTCCATAAGCACGCAATTTCACTACGAGCCGCTTGTGTGGTACCGTGTCAAAAGGCTTCCGGAAATCCAGAAATACGGAATCGATTTGAAATTCCTTGTTAGTAACACTCAGCACTTCATGTGAATAAAGAGCTAGTTGTATTTCACAGGAACGTGGTTTTCTAAATAGTGCGCTAAGACCACTTTTCCTTTGTTTCACTGTTGAAATTAACCAAAGAATGTCAGGAAACAAGCCGGCCGGGGTGGCCGAGCGGTTCTAGGTGCTACAGTCTGGAACCGCGCGACCGCTACGGTCGCAGGTTCGAATCCTGCCTCGAGCATGGATGTGTGTGATGTCCTTAGGTTAGTTAGGTTTAAGTAGTTCTAAGTTCTAGGGGACTGATGACATCAGTAGTTAAGTCCCATAGTGCTCAGAGCAATTTGAACCATTTGTCAGGAAACAATTAAAATAGCAACGGAGTTTGTATCGTGTATTTCATACACTCTGCAGAACTTTATCCACCTGATATTATTACTAGTTATCGATGTAACGCACAGGCTTGCCTTGTACTCACTGACAAAATGTAGTGACAATTTAGGATTCTCGAAATCTGATCTTAGGCCAATGCAAGATGTTTTCCACTAAAGTTTTAATATGTGTAATTGGGTGGCGTGGGCGACTGTAGAAAACGCTTGAAAAATGTTGAGATTCGTTGAACAGTACGTGCCCATCAGTGTGACCTACGAGTACCACCATCAACAGTATCTTCTGTAGGGCACTAAGGAGAAGTTTGTGATTTAGTCCAGGACTCTGGAATCCAGCCACGAAGTATACGCTTCTACCTCTCCTCCATTTTCAGAACAGATTCTGGGGATTCTGTTTTCATTTTTCATTGTTAATAGCTTGATGCGAGCTCCGAGTCGAGTGCCATCGCATCACAACGATTTATTGGCGTCGGCTGCAGAGAATACACTGACATAACATTAATTTCGTATGTAATTAAAGTTTGACCATAAATTCTTCTGTAATATGCCAATGAATTTGTAATGTCTCATGCGTGCTCTGCTAAAGCGGACGGCTGCATTAACTGCGTAGGTCTGTAGCACACGAATCAAAATCGTTTCGATTTTTGCTCTTTAGTGGCCGCAGTTACAGTACATCAGACAAAAGAAATAGGGCGTCGTTTACTGACTCGACGAAACTGGGAATGAAAACAGTGTTTTTTTCACACACACACACTGTGGGGATTAGTGAACCTAAAATAAATCGTGGAAGCTTCGTAGTTTAAAGATGAAATTCATGTGGTGAGAACAAGCAGCTAAACAAATACACAATCTGAAACGTCCCCTTAGAAAAATTAGTGAATTACTGTGCTGATAACCTCTACCTTATTTGATTTTCACTTACCTCACAGAAATCTTCGTTACTCAATCTACTGCAATACAGCGTGCGCCAATACTGCCAGGTGAATAAAAGATTCTAACTACTGAAGGCACTAACTACTGATAGGCATAGTTAGCAAATGAAAGATTTTCATAGAGAACAAACAACGTATTTACCTTAATAATATTCAAAAGTCATCATATATATATATATATATATATATATATATATATATATATATATATATATATCAGTTCATGATATACAGTATTACAAATTTACTCTTTCTGATGGAAACACGTCCAGATCGTCCGCTCTCAAAATTCTGCCATCTATCTCTCTCCCGACATCCACCACTGCTGGCGGCTCACCTCCAACTGCGCAACGCTACGCGCTGTTCACATCCAACTCCCCAACACTACAATAGCGAATATTGTAACAATGCCAACCAGCCACAGACTGCACACAGCACAGCCAGTGATTTTCATACAGAGCGCTACGTGGCGTTACCAACATAAAAACCTAAACAGAAACATAAACTGCCTACTTACAAATCCTTACATGAAAAATGGGTACAGCTAGAACTCATCAGAACTATTCAGCCGGTCAAATTACGCGCATTACAAAATTTTTTTAAATACACTGCACGACAAAAAGGTGAAGCACCCTGAAGGAGAGAAGGAAACTAAAGAAAACTTCACTGGTTGAGAGGGTATGTGATGTTATTTCAGTGATTACAAAATCTAGTCAAATTGACAAAGAACTTGGCAGTATGAGCCCATTTATGAGTATTACGTTGCGTACCCTCTGGCCTGAATGCATGCACTGATACTGTTGGAAAGGTGCCATAAAGCCGTTGGACTCTGTCCTGAGGCAATGTGGCCCACAGTTGTTGAAGCAGGTCCTTTATACCAAGTATACTGGCACTGGGACAGAATTGACATCCGAGCTGGGCCCACACATGTCCTATTGCAGAAAGATATGCGGATCTTGCTGGTGACACGAGCACCTCAACTTCGAGCAGTGCCATGTGTCTTGAAAAATGGCTCAGCGATACTGTCCCATGAGAGGTAATACATGAGGTCGGAAGATGTCCGTGACGTACCGTTGTCCTGTCAGGGTTCCCTCTATCACTACAAGTCCGCAGCTCGTGGTCTAGTGGTTAGCGTTGCTGCCTCTGGATCACGGGGTCCCGAGTTCGATTCCGGGCCAGGTTGGGGATTTACTCTGCCTGGGGACTGGGTGTTTGTGCTGTCCTCATCATTTCATCATCATCATCATTCGTGACAGTGGCTAGATTGGACTGTGAAAAAATTGGACTGTGTAAAAATTGGGACTTTATATGGACGCTGATGACCGCGCAGTTGAGCGCCCCACAAACCAGACATCATCTATCACTACCAGCCGTGACCTGATGTCATACCCAGTGCCTCACCAGACCATTACGCCAGAAGTAACACTGCTGCGCCTCCCAAAACCTCTCTCAGTTCGCCGCGACACTCACCAACGGCCACCTGGGCTAGTGCAGAACTGTGATTCATAGCTGAACACAGTGCGACGCCATTTGTGTTGTGGTGTTAACGGCCCTACACATGGGATGATAACTGTCCAGTCGGTTCCTGTTAGTCTCCGATCAAAGGTGTGGGATGACACAGGATGTTGCAGTGAGTCCACTACTTGTACTGATGTGGTAGGCGTAGATGTGAAGTGGTGCACAGTAAAGCAGTGCTCAGTTGTGATGGTCAGAACCCTGACAACGAATATGCCTCCCCTCATGTTCCCATATAGTCCAACACTGGGCCACAGTCAGATCCCACAAATCTCGGTACTGCACGATTAGACCATGCAGCCAAATGCAGACCTGCAATGTGAACTCTTTCAAAGTCTGACAGCTTCTAATAACGTTGTCCCACACGAGAGTGCAGCATTTCCGTATTCTTCACAGTGATCACTCAACTTCAGACGCTGTTTGCGCTCCTTATGTACCCTATCAGGCCGGACAGCAACACTAAACAGAAACAACACTAATGCACTCTGGTGGCCGTTCTATCTGTCACGGAGAATTGTAACCCCAACCATCCACATACCCATCGACGGTGTGTAAGTGTATGTAGTTGCAGTGACAGCCGACCAAGTAGTCTGGGTCAGGCAGTGTATGTTTCAAATTCCAAATAGGTGAGTCACATAGAATTGCGACTCAAATCACTTACATTCCTACCTATGATTTACACGTGTATTAAATTACATTCACATCCGATCGTGTCTTCTGGGCGCTTCACTTTTTTTGTTCGACAGCGTATTTTCTAACTTTCAAATAACTGAATTACTTAATAACTAGGACAGTACGTGTTTAATAGGATTTCTAGTCCAGTAAACCGACTGTCTTCTGTCGATGACGGCACTTTCTATCCGTTGCCACCTTCCACTCCTGCCAATCAATGTTACCAGATTTCTCACAGGAAAAAACAAATCACGATGGTGATACTGGACTACTTTACCTGTGGTTAAATGGCGGCAAATTCTAACGGGAGCACAGAAAAAATAGATTAATACCAGGATAATCTGAGGGTGCACACTTAATTGGCTGTATGTTTTATTTGAATTCTGTCGACAAAATTTTTCAGCATGCGAGGCCACGCTAATAGCATTTGGTTAGCCTGTTCCTTCAAAGAACAGCTATCAGAACTCAATTCTGCAACGGACGAAGGCGTTATATGATACAGTCACACTTCCTTTCCTTCATCCCCCTGAGACAATCAATTGATGTACTTCAAGTTTCTCAACGATAGTAGCAGGAGCTGAACAACACAAAAATACGAAAGGAGTCCAACCAACAAAAAGCAAGAGCAGTCTATGTAGGAAGCGTTACTGTCGAACATTCATTTAACCTGCAGGAAAAACTGAAAAAATGGATACTCGCATAACTTAGGGAGAAATGATCATCACGATAAAATAAGAGAAATCAGGGCTCGCGCAGAAAAATTTAAGTGCTCGTTATTCCCGCGTGCCGTTTGAGAGTGGAACGGTAGAGAGACATCTTGAAGATGTTTCATTAAACCCTCTGTCAGGCACTTTATTGTGAATATCAGAGTAATCACGTAGATGTAGATGAACTTTTTCTTTCTGTTTCATTCCCGGCTCTGACGGTGTTGGGAGGCTAGCTGAAAGCTTCAGCTCTATTGGACTATTGGTCTATATTGAATATTGAAACAAACTTATAAGAGTAACTAATTTACTACTCTTACAATTTTGTGGTACGATTTGTTCCTTCTACTCAGAAATAAGCAAAAATGAATATTAAATTTAACAAATATATTAAAAAATAGTCATATCTGTTAGAAAGAGCAGTTTCGTAGAAGCTGAACTGTTTTGTCAAAAGTACATAATTTTGAACCATTGTGTCTAAAAATGGTTCAAATGGCTCTGAGTACTATGGCACTTAACATCTGAGGTCATCAGTCCCCTAAAATTTAGAACTACTTAAACCTAACTAACCTAAGGACATTACACACATCCATACCCGTGGCAGGATTCGAACCTGAGACCGTAGCGGTCGCGCTGTTCCAGACTGGAGCGCCTAGAACCGCTCGGCCACACTGGCCGGACGTTGTGTCTCTCTACCGTTCCACTGTCGAACGGCGCGAGGGAAAAACAAGCACTTAAATTTTTCTGTGCGTGCCCTGATTTCTCTGATTTTATCGTGATGATCATTTCTCCCTATGTAGGTCGGGGCCAACAGAGTGTTTTCGCAATCGGAGGAGAAAACTGGTGATTGAAACTTCATGAGAAGATTCCGTCGCAACGAAAAAGCCTTTGTTTTAATGATTGCCGCTCCAATTCACGTATCATGTCTGTGCCATTATCTCCCCTATTTCGCGATAGTAAAAAACGAGCCGCCCTTCTTTGTACTTTTTCGATGTCAGCCGTCAGTTCCACTTGATGCGGATCCAACACCGGACAGCAATACTCCAGCATAGGGCGGACAAGCGTGTTGTAAGCAGTCTCTCTAGTAGACCTGTTGCATCTTATAAGTGTTCTGCCAATGACTCGCAGTCTTTCGTTTGCTCTACCCGCAACATTATCTATGTGATCGTTCCAATTTAGATTATTTGTAATTGTAATCCCTAAGTATTTAGTTGAATTTACAGCCTTCAGATTTATGTGACTTATCGCATAATAGAAATTTAGTGGATTTCTTTTAATTTAATGAATTAAGGCGGCACCGTCGTGCCCTTACAGCCAAATAATACTGCTCTCTTTCTGATATCACAATGGGCTGCCCTGCCCTGGTCTTCGGAATACTGTTTGGGTTTCTGTAAATTGTCGCCACATCCTAGAAACAACAGTACGATTCACATTAAGCCATCGAGCCACATCAGTTTGCGACTGTCATGCTTCCATTCTTCTTACGGCCCTCCACCGCAGAGAGTCTGGTAGGCGTCCTCTTGTGCCATACCATCCCCCATCTGTAGCTGCATACACACCGATTGTGGATGTGGGACTATCCGACACACACTACCCCGTTTGATAGGTGGCTGACGTCACCGTTGGCGTGGTTGTCCGTTGACTTGAATGCCACCTTCCGTGCAGAACACGGACAGTTTGTACGATTGTACCTTGTATTAGACAGGAGACGGGGAAATAGCGGTTTGTTGCTTTAATTCTGGACACCAGTGTATATCGATACAATACACAAGCATACTGTAATACTTAGAGACTGAACGATTAAATCTTATATTACAGTACATTAAGATATTAAAATTATGTGGATGTACAAAGCAAAAATGGTTTACAAGTGAGTAATGGCTCAGACTATTATATCATATGAACAGAATGCTGAATGTGATGAAAAAAGACCGAAAAAGGGTTGGGGGGGTGAGGGAGGCGAGAAAGAAGTCTATGGACTGTGGATGTGGAACAGCTATAACTAGTTTATTATGTAATGGTGAGAGAAATAATAACTGGCTGCTGCTACTTTAATAAGGGTGAGTAATAGAATTGTGTTTTGTCGTTAAAGATCAGGTCGTGATTCTTTGATTGATGTTTATTAATGGCCAGAATTTCAAGTAATGTTATTTTTCTGCCTTTAGTTCCTTTATGGAGAACATCACATTCCACATCATATGAATGACATTCATTTTGAGCATATCCAGCAAAGGTGGAATCTTTCTTTTTCAGTCTCCAACTCTTTTCATGCTCAGTCAGTGTAGTAGTTGCAGCTGTACCTGATTGACCTACATATACGAGTAACTTGCCCCACAGATTGGATGAAATTTTATAAATTCCAGTCTGTTCTAAAAGTAGAATCTTATCGTTACTGATGAACAGAAGATGAGGAACAGTATTCCTAGTGTAAAAAGCTAGAGTATATTTCATATATTTCAGTTTCCTGGAAAGAACCAGTGAAGTCCTACCCACATAAGCATGTGGATTGAGGTAGATAAAGGAGCTCTGTTATCCTCTGTCTCTTCTTTTTGCTGAGCATGTTATCAAGTAGGGTAGGACTATAACCATTGCTGCATGCTATTTCTGTAATTATTTTCAATTCATTTTCATAATCTGGTATCGTTTGTTGTGGAGATAGTAGAAGGTGCAGTGTCTATGCCACGATCGAAACCAGATTTTGAAAATGAATTGAAAATGACTCCATGCAATCTGTGTGGCAAATTTTATGTATGTCAGTTAGGTAGGGCTACAATTACTAGACTGATTGAGCATGAAAGGAGTTGGAGATTCAAAAAGAAAGATTTCATTTTTGCTGAATATGCTCAAAATGTATGTCATTCATATGATGTGAAGTGTGATGTTCTCCATAAAGGAATTAAAGGCAGAAAACTAACATTACTTGAAATTCTGGCCATTAATAAACATAAGCCAAAGAATCACTATCTGCTCCTTAATGACAAAACAAAGTTCTATTACCCACCCCCACTTTTCCGGTATTTTCATCACATTCAGCAGTTTGTCCATATGACATACACTCCTGGAAATGGAAAAAAGAACACATTGACACCGGTGTGTCAGATCCACCATACTTGCTCCGGACACTGCGAGAGGGCTGTACAAGCAATGATCACACGCACGGCACAGCGGACACACCAGGAACCGCAGTGTTGGCCGTCGAATGGCGCTAGCTGCGCAGCATTTGTGCACCGCCGCCGTCAGTGTCAGCCAGTTTGCCGTGGCATACGGAGCTCCATCGCAGTCTTTAACACTGGTAGCATGCCGCGACAGCGTGGACGTGAACCGTATGTGCAGTTGACGGACTTTGAGCGAGGGCGTATAGTGGGCATGCGGGAGGCCGGGTGGACGTACCGCCGAATTGCTCAACACGTGGGGCGTGAGGTCTCCACAGTACATCGATGTTGTCGCCAGTGGTCGGCGGAAGGTGCACGTGCCCGTCGACCTGGGACCGGACCGCAGCGACGCACGGATGCACGCCAAGACCGTAGGATCCTACGCAGTGCCGTAGGGGACCGCACCGCCACTTCCCAGCAAATTAGGGACACTGTTGCTCCTGGGGTATCGGCGAGGACCATTCGCAACCGTCTCCATGAAGCTGGGCTACGGTCTCGCACACCGTTAGGCCGTCTTCCGCTCACGCCCCAACATCGTGCATCGTGCAGCCAGCCTCCAGTGGTGTCGCGACAGGCGTGAATGGAGGGACGAATGGAGACGTGTCGTCTTCAGCGATGAGAGTCGCTTCTGCCTTGGTGCCAATGATGGTCGTATGCGTGTTTGGCGCCGTGCAGGTGAGCGCCACAATCAGGACTGCATACGACCGAGGCACACAGGGCCAACACCCGGCATCATGGTGTGGGGAGCGATCTCCTACACTGGCCGTACACCACTGGTGATCGTCGAGGGGACACTGAATAGTGCACGGTACATCCAAACCGTCATCGAACCCATCGTTCTACCATTCCTAGACTGGCAAGGGAACTTGCTGTTCCAACAGGACAATGCACGTCCGCATGTATCCCGTGCCACCCAACGTGCTCTAGAAGGTGTAAGTCAACTACCCTGGCCAGCAAGATCTCCGGATCTGTCGCCCATTGAGCATGTTTGGGACTGGATGAAGCGTCGTCTCACGCGGTCTGCACGTCCAGCACGAACGCTGGTCCAACTGAGGCGCCAGGTGGAAATGGCATGGCAAGCCGTTCCACAGGACTACATCCAGCATCTCTACGATCGTCTCCATGGGAGAATAGCAGCCTGCATTGCTGCGAAAGGTGGATATACACTGTACTAGTGCCGACATTGTGCATGCTCTGTTGCCTGTGTGTTTGTGCCTATGGTTCTGTCAGTGTGATCATGTGATGTATCTGACCCCAGGAATGTGTCAATAAAGTTTCCCCTTCCTGGGACGATGAATTCACGGTGTTCTTATTTCAATTTCCAGGAGTGTAGTAGCCAGTGACATTACTCACTTGTACAACATTTTTGCTTTGTTCATTCGTATAGTTTTAATATTTCAGTGTACTGTAATATAAGATTTATTTGTTCAGAGTCTATTTAAGTATTACAGTATCCTTGTGTTTTGTATCGATAAAGTCATAAAATGTCATATACCTTTTTTACAGCAATCTTCGTACAGCTATAAATTTTCACTGAAGTTGTTTGGACGATCTGTTTAGTATTAAGTTATCTGTCGATGGCGTAAGAAGCCGAAAGCCAGTTCATAGCGAACAATTAAATAAATAATTGTGGAACATTAATACCGTGTACTCAAGTTATAAAGAAAAATTAGGTCATAATTTTCATGTACTCCGTGCGGTACAAACTCACAGCCAGCTTTCGTCGCCAAGAGGGTAGGTCTAAAGTTACTGAAAATGTAATGGTTATCTGCAGATATGTGGAAGAAGTAGTTGGCAGCTTACTCTCAGTTCCCCTACCTCCAGTAGATCGACAGCAATTTTTGCTGTCCCTGTGTCTCACAACGGAAATGATAGTATCAACAGGCGCACCGTAGCGTATCATTATCTTCACTTCCTCCAGTTGCTTATTGAGTCTTCCTTATAGCGTAACAATTATGGCAAAGGCTCCATACCTAGATTACTAATTCATTCTCCCAGATCAAGACTGTATGGCAGCAGTTTGTCAAAATAAGGACGGATACCTTGTATCACAAATTTTCCCCTTGTACATCGAAGTTCTTTGTCAGAGCGACGAGCCGACACGAGCGCAGACCAGTGAGACGTTGGGCCGACACTTCAGTCTCAGTTCGAATCTGTTTATACGGGCAAGGCCCCCATTTGTGACTAACCTCTCCCGGCCATTCCATTATTCATCATATAAGGACCCAGTTGCTTATTGAGTCTTCCCGGCGCCTTTATGATCTATAGGAAGAATATGCAGCAGTACAGCTTTGACAGCTGAGAAATGAGCTGTTGATTTAGATTCCCAACACACGGAAGCAAGTGGCGTTACTGAACTGGCTCGTTTTCTTCCAATTAATTATTTGCAAATGAAAAAAAATCTTTCGAGCTATTCTTCGAGTTACCAAATGACTATTAGCAAAATTAACCTGAGAAAACTTAGTTCTCATTTATTCCAGAATGGTTATTTTTTCTGCAGGACTGCCATAATGTGCTCCTTTCTCGTCAAAATTTAACTTGTTACGATGTTCTAACTTTCATATTTAATATAAAACAAACGTCGTGCCTAGATTTACTTTTTCTCAGAATCATTATGATTTTGGTTAATCTGTTTCACAACGCTACAGATGGAAAGAGTTCTCCTCCAATAATTCTTATTCTCCTCATTGTCACTGGTTCTTTTCAATCTTTGCGTTTCTTTGCTTAAGTGCCCAACACTTTCTTCATGAAGCCGTCCTTTTATGTTGATTTCTATCACTTAATATAGCGATTCCATTTACGTCATTTGGTATCTATTTGCTAAATGCTCTATTAAATTTCTAAACCTTCAAATAGATTTTTAAAAAAATCCCGTTCATTTTCACCTCCTCATTTCCAAAACTCACTATACTGATGAATTACATTTTAAAATTTCATAACTATCAAACTAAGCGAGATGTGACAATGGTAAGAACGAGATTTGTATTTGGAAGGAACCGAGTTTAAATATTGATAAAACTATCTTTATTTGGCTTTCTGTGGTTTTATTAAATACCAAGGGCGGGGGGCGGAAGGGGGAGGGGGGCGGGACAAAATGGCTTCTTCAGGAGTTCCCAAGTAGATTCCTTCTTCATTCCATGCACGGAAGAAAAAATGGCATATAAAAATTTCGTTATAGATGGGACATAAAAACAGTAACGAGAAAAAAAATCTGATGGTTCCCTAATTTTCGACTCGTTCATGCCTTATTATTATTTCAACAACGATATTAAGCTGCGTAACATGTTAAAAACTATCACACGCAATTTTCATTTTTATTTTACGGAGCTATTAATAGGAGTCATCAGGGCATGCTGTATTGGCTTCCCATGCACATTGCTGGCCAAACGGTGTGATTTCATTAAGAATACTGGAAGCGAGAACACTACAAGTGCATTGTTAATGCAAGAAAGTTCCCAAATCGCTGCGTTGAAATAAAGAGAATGCACTTGGTTACCAGCTGTTCATCTTGCTCGCCGTTTTGTACTACTATGGACAAAAGTAGAAATCGTGCTATTGCTGAATGCAGAAATGCTTCATATAAAGCTGCGGATATCCTTTACCATCGATTTCCGAAAAAGAAGAGATCCACAGCGCAAATGAGGTGTCACACTGTTAAGGAACTGATTCTGTTAATGTGAATAATGCGATTACTTGTTGATATTATTTCCTTCCCGAAGATTATGAACATGACATAAAAAATGAACTTCTTTGGTTGCCTTTGAAAAGATAATTAAAGGATGATTCCTGCCATCACAGAAAATTCCAAATTGGCATGGAGTTGCATTCGGGGTTGTTGCAAGCACTGGCAAGGACAATGTACAGATAATTGCCAGGTATTCATCCTCTTTAGAAACAAATTTCTATGTATTATCGACATCTTGTTTTGGAATTATTTGTGCATTGCTCTTTTTATAGAGTTTACTAACGTTTCATTCCTACAACAATAATGCTACTCTGAAATGTATTTGCTTTTATTAATGGTAAGAAGAGCAAGAGATTGCGCGACGTTGAAAGAGAAGAGAACGCTGTCTGCTTTAGAAGCTTTATATCAGAAGAAAATTAAATATACTCGGTCGAGCATCAAAGAGGTAGTTAGTTCTTGGCCTATACGTCACTGCTAAACATGAAGCAGACGGATTAAAAACTGAAATACGACTGGTGAGGACAGAAAACTACACTTTGAAAAAAAGTAACAACGTCCTGAAAGCCAAGTATTCAAAGTATGTTGTGTAAGTAAATAGATGTGCCTCCTCTATATCTACATGACTACTCGACATTTCACAATGAAGTACGTCGCAGAGTGTTCATCGAACCGCCTTCATACTGTTTCTCTACCATCGAGCGGCGTAGTGAAGTAGTTAGCACACTGGACCCGCATACGGTCAAAACCCGCGTCCGGCCATCCTGATTTTGGTTTTCCGTAATTTTCCTAAATCACTTAAGGCAAATGCCAGGATGGTTCCCGAAAGGGCACGGCCTCTCTCCTTCTCCATCCTTCCCTAGTCCGAGTTTGTGCTCCGTCTCTAATGACCTCGTTGACGACGCGACGTTAAACGGTAATCTCCTCCATTCCAGTGTCAAACAGCATGCGGGAAAACCGAACACTTAAATCTTTCCGTGCTAGCTCTGGTTGCTTTTATTTTATTACAGTGATTATTTCTTCTTATGTAGGTGGTAGCCAAAAATTACATTTTCCACTTGAGGGAGAAAGCTGGTAATTGAAATTTCGTGAGGAGATCCTGTCGTAACAAAACACACCTTTGTTTTAATGATTGCCACCCTAATCCGCGTGTCATTCCCGCCGCACTCACTCCCCTGTTTCGTGATAATACAAAACAAGCTGCGCTTCTTCGAACTTTTTCGATGTCCTCAGTCGCTCCTACCTGATACGGATCCCACATCGCGCAGCAGTACTTCAGTAGAGGGCGGATAAGCGTGGTGGAGGCAATCTGTTTAGTAGACCTATTTCATCTTCAAAGTGTTCTACCAATCAGTCACAGTCTTTGGTTGGCTTCCCCCACACATTATCTACTGCATGTGATCGTTCCAATTTTAATTATTCGTAACTGTAATCCTTAAGTATTTAGTTGAATTCACAGACTTTAGAGTTATTTTATTTATCGTGTAACCGAAATTTAACAGATTCATTTTAGTATCCATGTGGATGACTTCACACTTTTCATTATTTAGTGCTTTAAAAAAATGTGTGTGAAACCTTATGGGACTTAAATGCTAAGGTCATCAGTCCCTAAGCTTACACACTACTTAACCAAAATTATCCTACGGACAAACACACACACCCATGCCTGAGGGCGGACTCGAACCTCCGCCGGGACCAGCCGCACAGTCCATGACTGCAGCCCCCTATACCGCTCGGCTAATCCCGCGCGGCATTTAGTGTTTTCTACTATTATACAACAACAAATTAGAGATAAGGTAAATAGCATTTTGTCTGAGTGTTTTACACAAGGTCAGATTCGAGCTTACGTTGACAATTCCTTTTTTAAAAACTTCTTCCGTATTCAGATAACGACTGCATCTCCGTAATCTACGAGGTGGGCTCACTTCTCCTTCAGCTGACTGGTTCAACAAAATAATTGATTTTGTAGTGATATTTTGTAGTTATCATGGACGACAATTTGCTTAGTGGGACGAAGTAATGCAAAATATAAATTCTACAGTAACTTCAAAGTTTCCCGTAATGCATCACCAAGTGTTTTCTCCCTACGTAAGGCCAAGAGCCTTCCTTAGAATAAGGCATCTGAACACAAATTCTAAAACAGAAAACAGAAAAAAAACTTGCCGCGAAGAAAAATCTTCAGTGAGTTGCGTCGTGATGTTTCTGAGTTACGCTTGGTCTTTATTAACGCAGTAAGGTATTCTGGCTCTTAATATTGAAACGTCCCCCTAGCACAATTTATACAAGACTGTGCTTAACCTGACACACAATATTATTTAGCGCAACGCAATCTGACTTTCAAAAATCCCTACAAAAGAATGGCCCTGACTAACATTAACCTATACCTTTCACAAATCACTTACCTCACAAAAATCTTCGTTACTGGAACTACTGCAATACAACGAGCGCCACTACTGCCAGCTAAATAAAAGATTCAAACTACTGAAGGCACTAACTACTGATAGGGATAGTTAGCAAATGAAAGATTTTAATAGAGAACAAACACTGTATTTACCTTAATATCATCATATATATAGCAGTTCATGACAAATTACAAAACTCCGCCATCTCTCTCCCCACATCCACCACTGCTGGCGGCTCACCTCCAACTGCGCAACGCTACGCGCTGTTCACATCCAGCTGCCGCTGCCCAACACTACAATGGCAGACAACAATGCAAACTAGCCACATACTGCACACAGCACAGCCAGTGATTTTCATACAGAGCGCTACGTGGCATTACCAATATAAAAATCTAAACAGCCTACTTACAATATCAAGTATCAAGTCTTTGAAGGTGGTTATATTGTAACAGACAAATGTATATTTATTATAATTTTAGATTTAAGCGACGTGTAATAATGTGAATGAGGACTTCACAACATGAGGCTGGTGTTCAACTCTCGCGGACTGCGGTAGAACAGTATTCCCACAGATGTCACACGCATCAGCCAATAGCTGCGCGACCTCCCCGGAATGGCATACCTGACTGTTTCTAGTGGTCTTGATGTGTATTTTAAATCAACTCTTAATGATTGCGAAATATTTCAGACATCATTCATATTTCAGACGTGCTAAACTGTTGTCTGATGCTCATGATTTGCAGTTTCCTAAACAGGCTGGTTCAAATGGCTCTGAGCACTATGGGATTTAACTTCTAAGGTCATCAGTCCCCTAGAAGTTAGAACTACTTAAACCTAACTAACCTAAGGACATCACACACATCCATGCCCGAGGCAGGATTCGAACCTGCGACCGTAGCGGCCGCGCGGTTCCAGACTGTAGCGCCTTTAACCGCTTGGCCACCACGGCCGGCTTCCTAAACAGAATAAGACACATAGTTTACCAGTAAGAGTCCGCCTATTTCAGATTTTATTGGGCCTATCTCAGGTTTTCATGGAGGCTCTCCGTTGCAGATTGGCAGAGCGGGGTACCTTAACTTCACAAAGCTATTTTTTCACAATTTGTTTACAAAGTGTTTCCTTTACTCTGCTTGATCTTCATTACACACGCCATCACAACAGAATGGTGCTCGATGGTACAGATCACATGGATTACTAACGACAGATGTCCTATTTTAACATTTTCGATCATTTAAAATTAATTTCTACCTCATAAATGCAGACAGGCTCAACAAAAACTGAAATACAGACTATTGACTGACCTGCACTGACTCGTGATCATATGTAAATAAATCATGTAACATTTATTTTGAAATTAACTAGATCTAGAAGTAAGTGTATGCCTGCATGTTGGGAAACTTTCAATTACGTTTTATTACTGTATTAAGCTGGCAAGCCCAATATCATTGTAAAATGATATGTGGATGAATAAATGAATAACTAAATTTTAGTAATAAAATATTTCTTTTCCACTGTCTGCTTATCAAGTAAAGCCATGTTGTTGTCAGTTAATTTGCCTCTACAGCTTGAAACTGTACATCAGACTGCAATGCTTCCTTCTAGAAGAATGTAACTTTAAACAGCCTCCACCCCCCCTCCCCCATACCTATATTTAAAATTGCAGATGCAACATAATTTAATAGTCTTTTTATGTAGTGGATTACAGTTTTCTGTGACTACAGAAGAATGAGGAGTGTTCGGTGCAAAGCGTTGCCGTTTTTATGTTCCAATGTTCTCGTTTCGGGGGGGGGGGGGGGGGGGGGAGTCAAGCTGTACATACAACACACTTTCCATTCATGCTCAGGGTACGTCATGTTGGTCATCTTAATGTAACATGACTAATCCACACATTTGACATCGCTGTGTGCTGGGAAGAGCTTCCCCTCCAGGCTTTCCTTGGCAGTGGGCAGCACCCTAACAGCGTCAGGCACTGCAGAGTTGGAAGCCGCAGACATCGATTGCCGCAGAGAACGCCGTGCCACGGTGCATGGCGCTACAATTCTGATTCAGGCTTCATATCTTCCAACCGTCAAATACATTAAGTCCAGTGAGTTAGGAAGTAAGTGGTGCGTATCGTCTGTTGGTACTTGAGTCACATATGAGCTGAGACACTTAAAATTTCTACATAGGAGCTAATTGTGAGCTGTCGTCAACAGAATGTACTCACAGATGTAAGTAGTGCTCCGAAACACGGACTTGGTGGCAATGAAAGTCGTGGAGCATAGGTTAAGCGTAGCTAGGGACAGTATACGAGAACAGCGAGAACCAGTCAATACAGGGTCAAATAGCTCTGAGCACTATGGGACTTAACAGCCATGGTCATCAGTCCCCTAGAACTTAGAACTACTTAAACCTAACTAACCTAAGGACATCACACAACACCCAGTCATCACGAGGCAGAGAAAAGTCAATACAGTAATAGTCATCAAACGAACATTTGACACAAAGACACTATAAAAATTTCAATAAAAGCTGAGCCAGATAAGTTCTTTCTGCCAGGTGATTGTTTTAACAGTAGACGTGCATCTTTTGTTTAATGAGTTGCCTCTATTAAAAGACACTGCACGCATGATCGGTAGTGAAACCGGATATGCATGGTGGATATAATTAAACTTTCGATTCTCTAGCGGTCTCATGAAAAACGAGTGATTGTAGGACAATGAAACTTTGTGGAAATATGTGTAAGGACATGCGGAAGAGACAACGAGACAGTGAAGAATTTCGTCGTTACCATACAGCTGAATTTGAAGTTCTCTGAACAAACAGAAAGCAATACGTAGACGCAGTACAATGCTTCAACAGATACGATAGATGTTTCACACGTGTCCAGTATCTGTACAATAGTTATCAGAGCAATGCAAAATTCGAGAAACAGAATTACTTGAACGTCTCAAAAAGAAAGGAACGAGGCGAGAAAAACAACTGAAAGTCAAAGATACTGTAAAAAAGTCACAAAAACCTAGGCCAAATAACTTTCTTTCTGAAAAGGATAGGGTTAACAAGAGACGTCCACGGTTTGTTTAATGTGTCGCCCGTATAAAACACCATTTACGTAATATCACTTGTGAAACCTCATAGACAAGGCTGAAATAATCAAACTTTCGCTTATTCAGAGGCTCCATGAAAAATGAGTGATCGTTGGACAATGAAACTTTGTGGAAACATTTCTAACTACATGCGGAAGACAAATAACGAATAAAGCAGTCACAGAAATACATTTTAATTTGCAAAAAAATGGTTCAAATGGCTCTGAGCACTATGGGACTCAACTGCTGAGGTCATTAGTCCCCTAGAACTTAGAACTAGTTAAACCTAACTAACCTAAGGACATCACAAACATCCATGCCCGAGGCAGGATTCGAAACTGCGACCGTAGCGGTCTTGCGTTTCCAGACTGCAGCGCCTTTAACCGCACGGCCACTTCGGCCGGCTTTAATTTGCACATAGGAGGATAAGATTTGTTAATTGAATACTGTGTTTACGTTCCAGGTTACAAACGTTGCTCAGTGTGATGGCCATCCGTACTCACGACAGCGTGGAACCACATTAAGAGATACCATTCCACAACTGTTCGTAGCACTTTTCGAACGGTGGACCGTGGAATGTTCGTCTGTCGTGACACAACTGGTGCACTACTTGAAGATCGCACATTGCGTCTAGCATTCTGTCATGGCAACGGTAACTTATTCAACAATTTGTAGCGTAATTTGCCGTCGGCCGCTCCCAGGAGCAATTCCAAAATCGCCAATTTATTCGAACTTCCGAGTCCTGTTCTTCAACCTCGGTGCGGAAAAAGGACGTCTCTGTATTGCTTTAATGCATCGATACTAGCGAAGAGCAGCAACATTACTGGTGTCATTCTGGTGAAACAGCTGTACGAGTAAAGCTCTGCTCACAGTGCCCACAGCATGTTGACTGCAACTGTAATGCACACTGATGCTTGCGTTTCAACCCTACGTCGCCGTATCAGTATCGGCGCCTAACGGCAAGTCATGACACTATAATCCATTCATCATAAGAATAAACCTGATGTAAACAAACATAAACGCGATGATTGGTCAGAATCCGTAGCACACGTACACTGGTGTTCAAAAAAATGGTTCAGATGGCTCTGAGCACTATGGGACTTAACTGCTGTGGTCATCAGTCCCCTAGAACTTAGAACTACTTAAACCTAACTAACCTAAGGACATCACACACATCCATGCCCGAGGCAGGATTCGAACCTGCGACCGTAGCGGTCACGCGGTTCCAGACTGTAGCGCCTAGAAGCGCACGGCCACTCAAGCCGGCACACTGATGTTGTTACACTCTTAGAAGAAGGTCCTACATATGTATAAGATATATTACAACTAAGTTACGTTAAATGAATCTTTAAGATATTCAAATTTATTATCAATCATCAACGATTCTCTTAATCACGCTTTAGCTACGCAGTTTTTATTTCAAAACTCGTGCACAGTCACAGCCTCTGCAGCGTTGTACTCTTGATTGTCGCGCTGTTAATGCGCAGTATGAAAATGAGTGAGGCTGCTTTCCGTTCCGTGGTGAAACACGGATGTGGAATACGATAAAAAAAGTGCCGAGAAATAGGCTGTTCTTAACGTATTTCATAAATTTACGTAGATAATCGGCTTTGAAGTTTTCCCACTTACTGTATGTAATACAGTTAAAACACTAATTAACTTCGGAAGTGTAGCGCAGTCGGTAGCGAAATGGAATGTTAACCTAACACAATTACTAGTTCTTTAGTTCAAATCTTCCTAGTATCATTTTTTTCTCGTTAATTTGAAATACCTACATCTCGCAATTATAAAACTCATCATCATTTTTTATGAATAATGCACGTTTTCTTGTTTCTAATTATATACTGGACGCGAAATTCCTGTTTCCATTCCTGGACTGTGCGGCTGGTCCCGGCGGAGGTTCGAGTCCGCCCTCGGACATGGGTGTGTGTGTTTGTCCTTAGGATAATTTAGGTTAAGTAGTGTGTAAGCTTAGGGACTGATGACCTTAGCAGTTAGGTCCCGTAAGATTTCACTTTTTTTTTGTTTTCATTTCAAATACAAATTCTTAATTATCGATGTTTTATGAAAGCCTTTCCATAAAATTTGCTTACATTAAGAAAACTAAAAGTTGCTTAAATTAAGAAAACATAACAATTTAATTTTTTAAGGCAAAAATGAAAAATCAAATCCTCTTTATTTGGACTATGTCCATCGTTTTATACCACAGAGGTAGATAAATATCGTAGAATGGTTCAAATGGCTCTGAGCACTATGGGACTTAACAGCTGTGGACATCAGTCCCCTAGAACTTAGAACTACTTAAACCTAACTAACCTACGGACATCACACACATCCATGCCCGAGGCAGGATTCGAACCTGCGACCGTAGTAGTCGCGCGGTTCCGGACTGCGCGCCTAGAACCGCGAGACCACCGCGGCCGGCTAAATATCGTAGAGACATGAAAAACAATCACTTTCACAGCATCGAGCATATCATACAATTGCTGCATTTTTACACTTGCTACTGTACTGTTATGATGTGAACCCAACAGCACTGATCTGGAGCCAAGTTGCGGGATTTGGTCCGAGAAGTAACAAGACTGTTAAGCTGCCAGACGTACTGGAACTAACGCACACAGCTTTTTCACAAGTCATTGCCGAACGCTGGCGGGATATACAACGGCTCGTCATAAAAGAAGAAGAGAAAATACGGCGCCTGGTTGGCTTCGTGGATTCTGTTGTTGGTACGCTCATTATCAACGTAGCAGGTGACACTTCCAGAACTGAAATGTTTTAAGGATAAGGAAGCAGCCAAGACATTACCAGACGATTGACTGTAATTAATACACTCCTGGAAATGGAAAAAAGAACACATTGACACCGGTGTGTCAGACCCACCATACTTGCTCCGGACACTGCGAGAGGGCTGTACAAGCAATGATCACACGCACGGCACAGCGGACACACCAGGAACCACGGTGTTGGCCGTCGAATGGCGCTAGCTGCGCAGCATTTGTGCACCGCCGCCGTCAGTGTCAGCCAGTTTGCTGTGGCATACGGAGCTCCATCGCAGTCTTTAACACTGGTAGCATGCCGCGACAGCGTGGACGTGAACCGTATGTGCAGTTGACGGACTTTGAGCGAGGGCGTATAGTGGGCATGCGGGAGGCCGGGTGGACGTACCGCCGAATTGCTCAACACGTGGGGCGTGAGGTCTCCACAGTACATCGATGTTGTCGCCAGTGGTCGGCGGAAGGTGCACGTGCCCGTCGACCTGGGACCGGACCGCAGCGACGCACGGATGCACGCCAAGACCGTAGGATCCTACGCAGTGCCGTAGGGGACCGCACCGCCACTTCCCAGCAAATTAGGGACACTGTTGCTCCTGGGGTATCGGCGAGGACCATTCGCAACCGTCTCCATGAAGCTGGGCTACGGTCCCGCACACCGTTAGGCCGTCTTCCGCTCACGCCCCAACATCGTGCAGCCCGCCTCCAGTGGTGTCGCGACAGGCGTGAATGGAGGGACGAATGGAGACGTGTCGTCTTCAGCGATGAGAGTCGCTTCTGCCTTGGTGCCAATGATGGTCGTATGCGTGGTTGGCGCCGTGCAGGTGAGCGCCACAATCAGGACTGCATACGACCGAGGCACACAGGGCCAACACCCGGCATCATGGTGTGGGGAGCGATCTCCTACACTGGCCGTACACCACTGGTGATCGTCGAGGGGACACTGAATAGTGCACGGTACATCCAAACCGTCATCGAACCCATCGTTCTACCATTCCTAGACCGGCAAGGGAACTTGCTGTTCCAACAGGACAATGCACGTCCGCATGTATCCCGTGCCACCCAACGTGCTCTAGAAGGTGTAAGTCAACTACCCTGGCCAGCAAGATCTCCGGATCTGTCCCCCATTGAGCATGTTTGGGACTGGATGAAGCGTCGTCTCACGCGGTCTGCACGTCCAGCACGAACGCTGGTCCAACTGAGGCGCCAGGTGGAAATGGCATGGCAAGCCGTTCCACAGGACTACATCCAGCATCTCTACGATCGTCTCCATGGGAGAATAGCAGCCTGCATTGCTGCGAAAGGTGGATATACACTGTACTAGTGCCGACATTGTGCATGCTCTGTTGCCTGTGTCTATGTGCCTGTGGTTCTGTCAGTGTGATCATGTGATGTATCTGACCCCAGGAATGTGTCAATAAAGTTTCCCCTTCCTGGGACAATGAATTCACGGTGTTCTTATTTCAATTTCCAGGAGTGTACCTTCAGTGTCTTCACTATTCAACAGTACGGTGAAATCCCTGCAGTATACTTTTGTATTACATACAGCTCGCTCAGAAAAATTGCCCTATGTTTCAGTTAGAAATTTTCATCACGCTTGTTTGTAATTAGAATAATACGTCAGGTGAGAACGAGTGCATTTTATACTTTCTGTCTTGTCACCTAAGAAGCGCGCAGTATTGCTGGAGTTTTTCCGAGTATTATTTCATTCTCCTTAAAAATAAAATGACATTCGAAGCGAGCTATATTGTTTCCTTGCTCGTCTCATTTTACGTCTGAACCGCAACTGCTCACTTCATTGCACGGTAGCTGGACCGCTGGCTGGCCAGTGCTGCACAAGTTTAATGCGCCGGTAAAGCTATTGTGCCGCCTTATCGCTCGGTCTATGTGCGTGTAACACAGCATAAAACGTATCCTTATGATCGTACTTGACTGTACTAGTCACAGCTTGGCTTCCGCTCCACGCGAAACGAAATCCAATCAGATTCAAGCAAACGCGGAAGAATACTTGGGGTAATGTTTACATCAGGTATTTTGGTATGATGAACAGAGTATAACACTACTAACAACGAAAATCCTGCAGCGCACAATCTGAACACTACCTATAAAGCTGGGTACCCATCCCCTAAATAGTTTTCACTCTACACTGGTTCAAGCAGCGAAAGTTTAATTACAACCACCCTGTACGTGTTTCTAAATCTACATCTACATAGATAATCCGCAGTCCAGTTCAAATGGTTCAAATGGCTCTGAGCAGTATGGGACTCAACATCTTAGGTCATAAGTCCCCTAGAACTTAGAACTACTTAAACCTAACCAACCTAAGGACATCACACACACCCATGCCCGAGGCAGGATTCGAACCTGCGACCGTAGCAGTCCCGCGGTTCCGGACTGCAGCGCCAGAACCGCTAGACCACCGCGGCCGGCCGCAGTCCAGTGTACGGTGCGTAGCGGAGGGTACCCTGCACCATTGCTAGTCATTCCCTGTCCTGTCCCACTCGCAAATAGAGAGAGGTAAAAATGAATGTCTATATGCCTCCGTAGTATCTTATATTCGTAGTCCTTACATGCGATGTACGTTGGAGGCAGTAGAATCATTCTGCAGTCAGCTTCAAATGCCGGTTCTCTAAATTTTCTCAATACTGTTCCTCGAAGAGAATGTCGCCTTCCCTCCAACGATTCCCATTTGACTTCCCGAAGCATGTCCGTAATACTTGCATGTTCAAACCTACCAGTAACAAATCTAGCAACCCGCTTCCGAATTGCTTCGATGTCTTCTTTTAATCCGTCCTGAAACGGATCCCAAATACTCGAGCACCACTCAAGAATAACTCGCACTAGCGTCCTATAAACTGTCTCATTTACAGATGAATCACTTTCCTAGAATTCTCTCAATAAACCGAAGTCAACCACTCACCCTCCCCACCACAGTCCTCACATGCTCGTTCCATTTCATATCGCTTTGCGACGTTACGTCCAGTTAATTAAACGATATGGCTGTGCCTAGCAGCACACTGCTAATGCTGTATACGAACATTACGGATATCTTTTTCCTACTCATCCGTATTAACTTAGATTTTTCTACGTTTACAGCGAGGTGGGATTCATTACACCAACTAGAAAATGTTGTAAGTAGGCTGTTTATGTTTTCTTATTGGCAACGTTACGTAGCGCTCTATATGAAAATCACTGGCTGTGCTGTGTGCAGTCTGTGGCTAGTTTGCATTGTTGTCTGCCATTGTAGTGTTGGGCAGCTGGATGTTAACAGCGCCTAGCGTTGCGCAGTTGGAGGTGAGCCGCCAGCAGTGGTGGATGTGGGAAATGAGATGGCGGAATTTTGAGTACAGAATGGATATTATGAACTGCTATGTATATTATGATTTTTCAACACTATTAAGGTAAATACATTGTTTGTTCTCTATTAAAATCTTTCATTTGCTAACTATGCCTATCAGTAGTTAGTGCCTTCTGTAGTTTGAATCTGTTATTTAGCTGGCAGTAATGGCGCTCGCTGTATTGCAGTAGTTCGAGTAACGGAGATTTTTGGTGAGGTAAGTGATTTGTGAAATGTATAGATTAATGTTAGTCAGTGCCATTCTTTTGCAGGGATTTTTGAAAGTCAGATTGCGTTGCGCTAAAAATATTGTGTGTCAGTTTAAGCACAGTCTTGTATAAAATGTTCAAAAGGGGACGTTTCAATGTGTCTTAAGTCGTATCATCCCACAGTCACTCAACGTCGACATCTGACCGTACAAAACAGCATCATCAGCAACCAACCGCAGACTGCTACCCAACCTGTCCGCCATATCATTTATGTGTATAGAGCAGGGCTTCCCAACGTGTGGTCCGTGGACCCCTTAGGGGTCCGCCGGCTCTTTCTAGGGGATCCGCGGCCACCTTTCACCAAATCGTGTAAAATAATGAGTAAAATTATTTAATAAAAATGTGAAAATCAAATTCATCACTATTTTTTTCGTGTGAAAAACCTGTGTACTTTTACTTCAGGTCGTATTCCCAAGCAGCCTTTGCGGTTCCTACGTGGGAACGCATACACAGTTTATTGCCGGAGAATGCGGCTTCTCTGATCGACTAGTTTCGCAGCAATACGGGGGTTGTTTGTACGCCGGCTCACGGCGCTAGATGCGCTGAAACCTTTTACGCATGCGCGGAGCGAACTTTGTCGACCAATCACAGCGCTCACTGGCGCGTATGCTGCCCCAGGCATCATTAAATGTTAAACTTGCTTTGTCAGTGCACTACCTATTTCATAAGTCGATTTTTGACCAGTTTATTACGTCTAACATGGATCGGTGGCTGAAGTCAGGATCATTGAAGAAGGGTGCAGTTTCTCCATCGCCTTCACAATAAGGGGAAGTTTCCAGTTGAAATGAATGGGGAGGGAGGGCAACCAAAGGAAGAATCAATCACAAGAAGCTCCACAGCCGGATTTATTATGTGAAAACGCTGCAAGGACTCCACTGGTTGCAATGTCCTGTGGAAGTGGAATAACCAAGAAGCACAAGTACAACGAAAGCTATTTACAAATGGGCTTTATGGAGACAAAGGAGGGTAAAGCTCAGTGTGTAATTTGTGCGCTAGTCCTTCCGAACAGTTCAATGGTTCCAGTTCAATTGCGCCGTCATTTTGAAGGTACTCACCCGGATTTTTTTCAAAAGGAAGAGTGGTGAACTAGCTGCTTCTCAGCATTGCATGAAAACTCATGCAAAACCAATTAATGAAAATTCATTAAAAGCTTCCTTCTTGGTTAGTTATCGAGTGGGAAAAACAGGCAAAGCTCATACCATTGCAGAAAATCTCATAAATCCGTATGTTAATGATATTGTTTCTTGCATGCTAGACGAAAAGGCAGTAAAGCTTGTATCTTCTGTGCCATTATCAAACAATACTGTCGAGAGACGCATTGTTGACATGTCAAATGATGTGAAAGACACTCTTGTTTCTCTCATCCAACACAATTCATTTTCTCTGCAGATAGATGAATCCACTGATGTTGCAAGATTAGCGATTTTATTGGCTTTTGTCCGTTATTAATATTCTGGATGTTTTGAGGAGGACCTCTTATTGTGCAGACCACTTCCTGCCAACACAACAGGTGCTGAAATATTCCGTCTATTGGATGATTTTTTAAGAAGTAACGAACTTTCGTGGTCTAATTGTATACATGTGTGCACAGATGGTGCAAAAGCTATGAGGGGTTCTACAGTCGGAGCAATAACGAAAATAAAAGAAAACGCCAAGAATTGCAGCAGTACTCATTGTGCTCTCCACAGATACGCTTTAGCTACGCAACAAATGCCTGCTTCGTTCAAGAAAGTTGTAGACGAATCCATTCAAATCATTAACTAGATAAAATCAAGGCCGTTGAAGTCAAGACTTTTCACAATACTGTGTGAAGATATGGGAAGCCTCCCATCGTTCCCTGCTTCTCCACACAGAAGTGAGGTGGCTCTCACATGGGAATGCACTCTCTCAGTTGTACGAATTAAGATGGGAAGTCTTAGCTTTCCTTTTGGAGCGTAACACCAAATTAGCAGACCTTATTAATGGCGAAAATTGGCAGTGTATACTTAACTATTTGTCAGCTATTTTCTCCAAAATGAACCAAATGCATATTCACTCCAAGGGTAAAGTGAAACAAAGGTCACTGCTACTGACAAAGTTCGAGCTTTCAAGGTATTTCCCAACAGCTGAAGATGAGAAGGTGCAGAAATACGAATGGGTGGTCAACCCATTCACTGTATCTAAAAAGCCGAATATTCTATCATCAAATGAATATGAGTTGTTGATAGAAATTGCCACAGGCCCTACCTTGAAATCAAGTTTTGAAATTGAGGGTCACTAACACATTTGAATCCGTTTGGATAACAAGAAATACTAACCCCTTGTTGAAAAGGTAAAACGTGAACTTCTTCCGTTTGCCACAACATACATGTGTGAATCTGGATTCTCGATCTATGCTGCCCACAAAACTAAGTACCGAAGCTGTCTAGATGTGGAACCAGACATCCGTCTTCAGTTGTCAAGAACTGAACACAACTTTTCAAAATTGTTTCGGCAGAAGCACCCTCAACCATCACATTAGGATTCCATTATTATTACTACAGACTCATCTATAATAAAGAAGCAAGCATTTTTCTTCATAGATGGTCAGTGAAGGTACCTGAACTATAACTCTGTAGGAATTTTGTTTCTGTTTTCTGTCATTTACTAAATAATTATTAATTGAATTATGTTGGCATTGATATTTTTGTTACGAAAATTAAAATTATGTCTAAAGCTAATTTCTTTTCTTTATAATATACTCCGTCCTCTCAGTTAAAAATTTGGCCTATCTATACTTCAATTACAATTACTTGCTATTACTCTGACACTATATTGTGGCAACTGGCTGCGAGTGTAAACAAATGAGGACTTTTCAAGTGCCAGCTTGTAAAAAGTAAACCTCCTCTGCCAGAATTGTTTCCTTTGAGAAACAAAAGTCTTACATTCTGTGAAATGCTTTGTCTTCTTATATAGAAATAAGAGAGTATGTTTGTTTGTTTTTCTAATTTGTTTACAGTCGAGGCTGACTGCCACTATATAGTGTCCAAGTAATAGTTGAAGCCGTCAGCTGTGGCTAAACTGTTGCCACGCCGCCTGCCAGTTGCCAGCTACCAACTGACAGTACACTGTTGCAACGCCGCCTGCTAGCTGCCGGCTATGGACTGACAGCTGCCGTTCAGTAGATACGCAAAGACGTAAAAATAACTAGACTTTCCAAGCTGTTTACATGGGCACGAAAATCGATTGTGGAACTGGAAAACGGCTTTATGAAAGCAGATTTCCAGAATCGATTTTGAAGTGTTTACCTGACCAACCAAAAGCGGAACTGGGACATCGGCTTACGAAATCCGGTTTTGGAAACGCATGTAAACTGGTTGAATGTATTCCCACACATTGCACATCAGATGTCACAATAGTCCTTCAAAGGCAATTCCTTGGTCTCTTTTCTTTCTTTCTTTTCTGCACAGCCGCGCGAAATGGCCGCGCAGACTAGGGAGCCATGTCGTCGTGGATTGCGCGGCCGCTCCCGCCGGAGGTTCCTCGGGCGTGTGTGTGTGTGTGTGTGTGTGTGTGTGTGTGTGTGTGTGTTGTCCTTAGCGGAAGTTAAACTTAGGTTAATAGTGTGTAAGACTAAGGACTGATGACCTCAGCAGTTAAGTCCCATAGACTTTACATACATTTGAACATTTTTTTTTCGGATTTCACGAAAAACCACACACACACACACACACACACACACACACACACACACACGACTGATACGAAATGCGCATGCTCCTTACACAACAGTAGCCAAACAGTAGAAGTGAACAGACCACAAGCGGCAGGTTGTCAACAGCGAACAGTTTGGACGTGACGTTGATTGCTCTTGGAGGAAGGCAGCTCCAACGTGTGAAATGTCAATTACCAAGTAATTTTAATCAAGCTATAGTGTACTGAACAAAGGGAATAAATCCACTAGTAAGTGTCTGGATACAGTGGGAATTCAAATTGGATAGTTAATTTCAAGTTGTTTTCATTCATCTCTAAACCAAAGACTATTGATACTCCGGGGAGGGGGGGGGGGGGGAGGGTCATTGGGAACATGGCACTTGCATTAAGAAGCTTTCAGTTCCCATGGGTTTCGCTCTGAAATTTAAAGTTACTGTGCTCTTGACTGACTAGGAGTCCGCCATGGATTTTCGACTGAAGAAGGGGTCCGCCAGCTGAGAAGGTTGGGAAGCCCTGGTATAGAGAATACAAGCGTTCCTTTCACACTTCCTGGGGCACTCCTCACTTTACCCTCTTCTCTGATGAACACTCGCCGTAGAGGTCAATAAAAATGGTTCAAATGGCTCTAAGCACTGTGGGACTTAACATCTGAGGTCACCACTCCCCTAGACTTAGAACTACTTAAACCTAACTAACCTAAAGACATCACACACATCCAAATCCGAGGCAGGATTCGAACCTGCGACCGTAGCAGCAGCGCCGTTCCGGAGTGAAGCGCCTAGAACCGCTCGGTCACAGCGGCCGGCAGAGGACAGCATACTGAGTTTTATATGAAAAGGGGTCTTAGAGCCACTCACATGCCTGTGAATCTATTCCATGTGCTAACACCTTCCTTAACAGCCTAAAACAGGACACCTTGTCAAACGCTTTCTGAAAATCTAGAAATATGGAATCTGCTTGTTGCCCTTCATCCATGTTCCCAGTATATCATGTGACAAAAGGGCAAGCTGATTTTTGCACGAGCGATTCTTTCTAATACCATGATGATTCGTGGACATAAGATTCATGGTCGCAAGAAAATTTATTGTATTGGAACTGAGGATATGTTCAAGGATTCCGCAGCAAGCTGATGTTAGGGATATTGGTCTGTGATTTTTCGGGTCTGTTCTTTAGTCCTACTTATATACAGGAGTCAACTGCCCTTTTTTCCAGTCGCTTTGGACTTTGTGTTGGGCGAGAGATTCGCGATAATTGCAAGCTAGGTAAGGGGTCAGTGCTATAGAGTACTCTGAAAAACCGAACTTTGAACCCAACCGGACCTGGTGACTTATTTGTTTTCAACTTTTTCAGTTTTTCTCTACGCTAGATACGCTTATTACTATAACGTCCTTACTGGAGTCTGTTCCATTGTCAAACGACGGTATGTTTGCACGATTCTCCCGCGTGAACAATTTCTTGAACGTGAAACTTAATACTTCTGCTTACAATTTGCTATCTTCAACTGTGACACAGAGGCAATGATGTAATATGTCGATCATCACTGCTCGAGCACAGTTGGCTGAAGACTGGGAGATGTTTCATGATAGGGTTAACGCTTGCTCAGCGAAGAGTTCATTATAGACGGAGCACAATTTCGTATTAGACAAGGATGCAGAAGAAAATCAGCCTCATTTCTGTCCTTGTAAACATCTCGACATTTCCTTTACACTTATTATGGAAGGTATGGAAAACCCATATGTAAATGGCCAGTCGTCCAGACTGCGAGTCAAGTGGAATTTTTTGTGAGAGTACGGTACCACATCTTTTTGGCAAGTACACTGCGTACCACAGTTAAAGGATCACTTTTTCGAAACGTCCTAATAGTCTCCCATTGCGACGTAGAAGTTTGAACTGAGGTTCAAAGGTTCCTGCAACCTTCCGCTGTAAAGGAAACTACCAGAGTTCTCAGCCCGTCTGGAGTTTCCCTGCTGCTTACTGTGTTTGCTGAGGGATACAGTTGACAGTAATAGCTCTTTTCCCCTATCTGCATGATACATAAACGGTCAAAGAAAAGGAAGAATTATTTCCAGTGAAGAAAGAACAATCTGTCTGTATGATAATCTTCAAGCCTGTTATGTGAATAAACAAAATTCGATTCTCAACAGTTTTACGTAGCTGAGAACAAGTGTCTTACTAGGAGAGAAGAAAAGAATTCAGCGCTTCACAAACGTTAATATAATCTAAATTCCCTCTATAGAGATAAATGTTGACATTTCACGCAACCACTTCAAATCTTTAACTAGCCGGCCGCTGGTGGCCGAGTGCTTCTAGGCGCTTCAGTCTGGAACCGCGCGACCGCTACGGTCGCTGGTTCGAATCCTGCCTCGGGCATGGATGTGTGTGATGTCCTTAGGTTAGTTAGGTTTAAGTAGTTCTAAGTTCTAGGGGACTGATGACCTAAGATGTTAAGTCCCATAGTGCTCAGAGTCATTTGAACCAAACTTTAATTCCTTCTTAGTTCGTTATAGTTCCAGAGGAAATAATCGTTGAGTTGGGTTGTTTGGGGGAAGAGACCAAACTGCGAGGGCATCGGTCTCATCGGATTAGGGAAGGATGGAGAAGGGAGTCGGCCGTGCCCTTTCAAAGAAACTATCCCGGCCTGGAGCGATTTAGGGAAATCACGGAAAACCTAAATCAGGATGGCCGGACGCGGGATTTAACCGTCGTCCCCCCGGATGCGAGTCCAGTGTGCTAACCACTGCGCCACTTCGCTAGGAAATAAACGTTGACAATAAATGTTACATTTGCATCTCAAGTTAATCATAATAACGGTTGATTATTTTCACTTCTTTTGCCTGAGTTTGGAATATCTATCATAACGAAACTACAAAAAAACTATTATTTTTTGATAATCTTCCTTATATTCGTAAGCATTTATAAATATGTTCCGGAAAGTTAAATGAGAGTGAGAATTTGGAACAACTGAAGCATGAAATTGTTGATACAGGCAATCAATCCACGCATGCATCGCGTTAGTCACAATGTAGAGTGGCACCACTCAACCTTGCTGCAGTGGTAACACTGCGGTTCCCGTCAGATTACCGAAGTTAAGCGCTGTCGGGCTGGGCTAGCAATTGGATGGGTGACGATCCGGTCGGCCGAGCACTGTTGGCAAGCGGGGTGCGCTCAGCCCTTGTGAGGCAAACTGAGGAGCTACTTGATTGAGAAGTAGGGGCTCCGGTCTCGTAAACTGACATACAGCCGGGAGAGCTGTGTGCTGACCACATGCCCCTCCATATCCGCAGCCAGTGACGCCTGTGGGCTCAGGATGACACGGCCTGTTCGGACGGAGTAATGACACTATATCAGGAGTATAGATCACCACCCTAACGAAGGTAGCCTTCAGTACTGAAGATTAGGGAAGATTTATTTAAGGCTTGCTGTACTGCGCCAGAATAAAAAGAAACGCTGCTTATACATTATGAAAACGAGTTCGTTGTAGACTTATTGACAGGACGTAGATTACGCTATTCAACAAAGGCAAAACAAAAAGTCCTGAAAACAATGGATTGAGAAAAGAGATAATTATTTATTTCTAATTTCTGCTACCAGTCACTTTTTTATTTTATGTTTAATCTAACATAATACAACGCGTTTCGAACATTTTCTGTTATCTTCAGGCGTTTATACACACATACAGAGAAATGTTACTTAAAAATAAACAGTCTTAAACTAAATTAATTTAGAACTCTTCGTCCATTGTTTGTTACTGTAGCGCCTGGTGCGGCATTTGGGGGGGGGGGGGCAATGGATGGCTAGAAATCGAAATCAGTGATGTCTTCTGCTGGTTTTCTTCCTTGTGGTTGACTATGTATGATATCACAGCCTGTATAGGATGCAGATAGATTTCCATCAGTTATGTGTTACGAAAATAGCGTGAAAGGCTTTTATATGACAGTCGATCAGTTATAATTTCATCATCTTGCTGCTTCACTTGCATCACTGGTGTAATGACGGAGCTGTTGATTAACATTACACTATTGCGCATTGTATTTTGTCACTGATTGCCAACGTAATTCACTGCAAAGATGCTTCGACATACATGTAAACATTATGCACTCAACACAAGATGGCGGACTGTTGCACGTGAGTCTGTATCGATTATCGAGGTTTTGTATCGATATTCTTGGTACTGACAGATTTTTAGTCAATTATTTACATTGACATATCTTGAATCTATTGAGTTAGAACTGGTTAAGACTGTTGAAGAATTCTGAGTTTTTGAATTCGGTTATCTCATTAAGAATGTTATCTCTATGCTTTGTATTATGAATGAATATTTCAATTTCTTCCATGATATTCTTTTACTTTTTCCTGTTTTGTGTAAAATTTCGAGGTTGTCTTTGATTTTTAAAGGGTGGCCTGTGTCTTTAATGTGAGTTGCTACTGCTGATTTGTGACATTTATCAAACCCGTAGCAGTCTAAATGTTCTTTGAATCGGGTTCTGAAATTCCTGCCTGTTTGGCCGATATAATATTTATTACATTGGCTGCAGGTAATTTTGTAAATGCCAGATGCATCAAGACTTGTATCTGGTGGTTTTATATAGTGAATAAGCTTCCTACTTAGGTTGTTGTTGGTGCTGAAGCTGATTTTCACTTCTGAGTTTTTGAATAGTCTTGCTAATTTGTCAGATACTATTCCAAGATATGGAATTTTTACATATTTGACTGCTGGGGCACTGGCAGTTGTGAGTGCAGTTTGATGTTGTTTGTTCAGTTTATTTTGTTATCGGATGTGACGTGGCATTAATTAGATAAGGATCATATCCGTTGTTTATTGCGGTATATGTTATGGTTTCTATTTCTTGTTGGAGTTCTGTATGTTGAAGTGGAAATTTGTGTGCTCTGTACAGCACTGATCTATAATCAGCTTTTTATGGGAGGAGGGATGTGTAGAGGAGTTTGGTATAGTGGTGACAGTGCCAGTAGGTTTTCTGTAAACATTGAAAGCTACGATTTGGTTCTGTTTTGATATTTTTATGTCTTCTTCTTGACCTAAAGTAACATTTCTCTGTAAAGTAAGGCCGGCCGTGGTGGTCGTGCGGTTCTAGGCGCTCCAGTCCGGAGCCGCGCTGCTGCTACAGTCGCAGGTTCGAATCCTGCCTCGGGCATGGATGTGTGTGATGTCCTTAGGTTAGTTAGGTTTAATTAGTTCTAAGTTCTAGGGGACTGATGACCACAGCAGTTGAGTCCCATAGTGCTCAGAGCCATTTGAACCATTTTTGTAAAGTAACATTTCTCTGTATGTATGTATGTATGCATGTATGTATGTATGTATAAACGCCTGAAGATGAATAGAACATGTTCGAAACGCGTTGTATTATGTTAGATTAAACATAAAATAAAAAAGGGACTGATAGTAGAAATTAAAAATAAATAATTATCCCACACAGTCACGGTTCACAAACATAGCCATTATGGCTGAGAATAATGAGGCCAGAGATATTGTAAAGGCAAAAGATGTAGAAGCATTCACAGAATGCCCTCGTAAAAAGAGGGTACCTAGTATTTGGAATAACGCCGATTAGTCTATTATTAGTGATATAAAAGCTGCTTACCACGATTCCCATAACCGTCTATATATAACATTAGGCTTAATACAAAGCGAAGAAAACTCCAGATTTAAAATCGGGTACAGCCCAAGGGATCATCAACTAGTTCTAAAGAACGTAGCAGGAACGCTCAATTCTGTATGTAGGACTTATAACTGTTTTGGGACATATGAACTGTATAACTGTTTTAGGGCATATGAACTGTGATAAAGCATTTGTTCCCGTAAAAAAATTTTTAAAAAAACTTTGCTTATACGAGGGAAATTAGAAAAGTAAGTAAGTTACCCAATATTGTGGCAGGCCAAGTAACTTTTATTGAATGCTGCACTACTGTTCAAAGTGACACAGATACATAAGACTATTTTTCAACATAATAAACACGTCTCTGTAAACAACAGTTGAAACTTTCTACCAATCACTCATTTCCCCAACGATAGAAATCTGCTTCTTGGTCACTTAGCCATTCGAGAACCGCTGTGTGAACGTTCTCATCGTCGGAAAATCAGCGATTGCTGCCCATCAGTTCTTCGACTACCTGGACATCATCGTCTATGGTCAATGTCGATGACCCTCCTTCCCGACTAGTATCACCCACGTATGTACAGCCTTAGTCAAATTGTTGGCACTATTTCACGACGGCTCTCCTTGACACTGCGTTTGATCCATATACCTCCAGAATTTCGCGGTGAATATGTGTGAAATTTGGACTCTGTCCACAAGGATCGTACTGTCCCGGGTACTTCAGGTTGCCGAGTATGTTTCCAGTTGCCGTGCCGTTTCAGTCGCACACTGTTAACCGTACCCCACTAGATCTGTTTCTGCAGCGAGCCCAGAACAACGTATGCGCCAGTCTTGTTTCACAATAGTCTTAGCGTGAGACGACATGTATAGCTTACTTTTTGAAGTTCCCACGTAGATCTTGCGAAACAAGGAAAACAAATCTCTCTCAGACCAGAACAGGAATTCAAAATTGAAAAAAGTAAGTCGAGGTGACGCAGGAATACATTTTTGCAGCCTTGGAAAATATTTCGTAAGCGCTCCTGAGCTAAAGAAAAAAATATGTATCCGAGAATCTTGTACGAACCATTTTGAGTTTTTGGGTGGCATTATTTTGTTCGTTTCCACTGCAGAAGAACTACGAAGAAAACTGGAGTAACTGATCCGAAAAAGACCTGGAGTAAGACAAACTGATTTAGAGGGTGAACCAGAACTCCGCCGAGAAATTTACAGAGGTGGTAGTATGCAGCAAAAGAAGAAAAAACCTGTAGTAAACATGGCCTCTAAAATATACATCTTAAGAGCTATGAGCAATTGTCCATCTTCGCTACTGAAAGACACATCTCTTCTACTGAATAAGTAATCATAGCTCTTAAGGTATACATTTTATAACTCATGTTTATGGGAATGTTTTTCTTGTGTTTGGTCCACGTTACTTCATCCCACAATATGGAAGAGACATGCAGTAGAAGAGACGTGTTTCACAGTATCGAAGATGAATAAATACTCATAGCTGTTAAGGTATGTATTTTAGAGCTTATGTTTACTAGACCTTTTTTCTTGTTTTGGTCCATACTAAAACCCTTCAAAGTTCGTCGGCGTGGGTCTGGTTCTCCCTGTAAAATCAATATACTGAAGCGAAGAGAGTGGAGATTAACAGTGACATCCTTGAAGGAACTGGTGAATTCGTATACTTCGGACAACTGAAAACGACGGTCTGATAGACCTAACAGAGACATATTTAAGGATACAGGGTACTTATAAATGGTGGAAAAATCGAAATTTTTTATGACTTTCTTAAATTATATAGTCTTTACTAATTACATTGACAGGGTTTCAAATGGAAAATGACCTATATATATCAAATTTTAAAGTTACTGTCATGTATGCTGCCATGCCCCCTTTATTTCTCTTTACAGAAACCTGTATTATGTCGAAAAGAACAGTGAACTTTCTGTTTCCAGCGATTATACGTATGATACGTTGTATATGTTGGTAACAGTGCGGGTTTTAGTGTCTGTAAATTATTATCTTTTCTAGTATTTACTTTTGTTTCGCTGAAGCAGTTTGTTCACGTGTTACTGAATGTTTGTTGCACAAGTGCTACATATATTTGTGGAAGTACATATCCCTTAGACGCGCGGGATTAGCCGAGCGATCTAAGGCGCTGCAGTCATGGACTGTGCGGCTGGTCCCGGCGGAGGTTCGAGTCCTCCCTTGGGCATAGGTCTGTGTGCTTGTCCTTAGGATAATTTAGGTTATGTAGTGTGTAAGCTTAGGGACTGATGACCTCAGCAGTTAAGTCCCGCCGGCCGCGGTGGTCTAGCGGTTCTGGCGCTGCAGTCCGGAACCGCGGGACTGCTACGGTCGCAGGTTCGAATCCTGCCTCGGGCATGGGTGTGTGTGATGTCCTTAGGTTAGTTAGGTTTAAGTAGTTCTAAGTTCTAGGGGACTTATGACCTAAGATGTTGAGTCCCATAGTGCTCAGAGCCATTTGAACCAAGTTAAGTCCCATAAGATTTCACACACACACACACACACATATCCCTTAGTGTGCAATAAAACGAACTATGCCACGCATCAAGAAATTCAATAAAAGGAAATTCCGTGGTAACTAGTTCACAAACAAAGCAAGCCACACTGTTGAAAGTAACCTATGTATCAGTTCTTCAGGGAAGAAACTCCCACATGGCACGCCACCTGGTGATCCAAATTTTTGTGTTAACAATGACGCTGTTTGTAGTGGATTTGTTGTTTTGATGTGGGCATCTTATCTTCTTTGATAAAGGAAGTGGCGAAATGTAAACAATGTGATGGTGTAGGCTGTCTGGAAATAACTAAGTAACAATGTAGCAGGAAGGGTTTGGCGCCAAAATTAGTTGTTCTGTGTAGATCCTGCAATAAATCTACCTCGAAAATGACTTCGAACATGGTGCATAATTCATATGATGTGGATTTGAAGTTCGTGTATGCAATGCGTGGAATAGGAAAAGGAGAAAAGGCTACTCAAACTTTTTGTGGTTTGATGGACCTTCCTCCTCCTCGCAGTATGTTCAGCAAGTACATAAAAATACTTTTAGGTGCTTTGGCGGTTGTGTTTATAGCATCTATGAAACGTGCAGTAGAAGAAACTGTAAATATTAGTGGAACCAGGGACATTGCTGTTGCACTTGATGGGACATGGCAACGTCGAGGACATCGTTCCTTCGATGGTGTTGTAAGTGCTACTTCTCTCGAGAATGGAAAAGTTGTTGATGTTGAGTGTTTATCTAAGTACTGCCACACCTGCCATGGTAACACTGAAGGGTATATTGAACATCAGTGTTCTAAGAATTATGATGGTTACAGTGGAGGTATGGAGTGTGACGGAGCTCTAAAAATATTTCAGTAGTCGGTGCCCGTTTATAACGTTAGATATACGAAGTACCTAGGCGATGGTGACTCTAAAGCTTTCAATAAAATTCATGTGTTCAGTGCTTATGGTGATACCTTGGTAACAAAACTGGAGTGTTGTGGACATGTGCACAAGAGGATGGGTGCTAGACTGAGGAAGCTACGAAGAGAAATGAAAGGAAAGTTGCTATCTGATGGAAAATCACTGTCTGGCCAAGGCAGATTGACAGAAACTGAAATAGACCTCCTTCAGAGTTATTATGGACTGGCCATTAGACGAACTGCACCTCTGAATGTTGTTATAGCAATGAGAAAAGCTGTATGGGCCACCTACTTTCGCAAGTTGTCCACAGATGACCGACCTGTTCACGGACTTCGCCCTAAAGGAGCAGATTCAAAAAATGGTTCAAATGGCTCTGAGCACTATGGGACTTAACATCTATGGTCATCAGTCCCCTAGAACTTAGAACTACTTAAACCTAACTAACCTAAGGACATCACACACATCCATGCCCGAGGCAGGATTCGAACCCGCGACCGTAGCGGTCACGCGGTTCCAGACTGAAGCGCCTAGAACCGCACGGCCACACCGGCCGGCGCAGATTCTTGGTGTGATTACCAAAAAGCAAACGAAAATGGTCAAATATACCATCATAAGCATTCTCTTCCTGAGCCTGTTATGAAAAAATAAAACCAATTTTTAGAGACCTGAGTGACCCTGTTTTCCTTAGTAAATGTCTTCATGTGGGCACTCAGAATACAAATAAAGTTTCAACCATTGCATATGCGAAAGATTATCCAAAATGTTTTTGTAGGACTAAATACATTAAAAGTTGGTGTACCAGATGCAATCATATGTTTCAATGATGGAGTGATAGGAAGGTTGGAAGTCCTGAGAAATTTAGCCACAAAATATGGAAGATCAATCGCTTGCGTGTGACAGACAACGAGTGCATGAAGCTAAAAGATTCGCTCTTCAAGTTACCAAAGAAGCAAGAAGTGCTAAAAGTAATGCCAAGAGGAAGCTTGAAGCTGAAGAAATGCTGCAGAATGAAGACTATGCTTCAGGAATGTTCTGAGGCACAGTTTAATTGGACGCATATCTTCATTCGCAATTTTCCGCAAGTTGTATTTTTCAGAATTCAGGTACAAATATTTCATAAAGTTTATAAAACATTGCTATAATTTTTTTCTGTAACTTGCAATAGTTCATACTTATGTAGTAAACCTAAGCTTTATTGCAGGATCAACTAAGTTTGGAAAAAATAACATTTTTATTAGGAAAAAATTATAAAAGTTAAAATCTAAGCTGTGATACTTTTTTATCCTTGTAATATACATAATAGGTGGAATTAAATAGGTCTAGTACCTCAGCCATCATGTCATGTATATCTGGTAAAAATTTGGTCTCCTTCAAATGTATAAAATTGGATTAAATGGAACCTCAATTTGAGGAAGCATTTTGGGAGAAAATTGCATCAGTTTCTTTGTAATTTTTTAATAACCCTAAGCATGTTCAAAAATATTCAGAATACTTCTAATTTCTTTAGAAAGTGTGCTGCATTACCTGAGATAAAAAAATCTGTGAAACATATACATTATGAACAGTGCCTGAAAGAAATAGTTGTTGATCTTACCATAATACTGAGCCGGAAAAGTACCCTGTATCCTTAATTAAATCACCTTAGATTCCAACTGAAAATGGTGTTTTAAAATGTGCATTTTCAATTTGCCAGCAACGGAAACGCCACAACCTGAGCATGCTGCCAGTTCTAACATACGGCCGTGATATACACTACTGGCCATTAAAATTGTTACACCAAGAAGAAATGCAGATGATAAACGCGTATTCGTTGGACAAATATATTATACTAGAACTGACATGTGATTACATTTTCACGCAATTTGGCTGCATAGATCCTGAGAAATCAGTACCTAGAACAACCATCTCTGGCCGTAATAACGGCCTTGATACGCCTGGGCATTGAGTCAAACAGAGCTTGGATGGCGTGTACAGGTACAGCTGCCCATGCAGCTTCAACACGATACCACAGTTCATCAAGAGTGGTGACTGGCGTATTGTGACGAGCCAGTTGCTCGGCCACCATTGACCGGACGTTTTCAATTGGTGAGAGATGTGGAGAATGTGCTGGCCAGGGCAGCAGTCGAACATTTTCTGTATCCAGAAAGGCCCATACAGGACCTGCAACATGCGATCGTGCATTGTCCTGCTGAAATGTAGGGTTTCGCTGGGATCGAATGGAGGGTAGAGCCACGGGTCGTAACTCATCTGAAATGTAACGTCCACTGTTCAAAGTGCCGTCAATGCGAACAAGAGGTGACCGAGACGTGTAACCAATGCCATGACGCCGGGTGATATGCCAGTATGGCTATGACGAATACACGTTCCAATGTGCGTTCACCGCGAGGTCGCCAAACATGGGTGCGACCATCATGATGCTGTAAACAGAACCTGGATTCATCCGAAAAAATGACGTTTTGCCATTCGTGCACCCAGGTTCGTCGTTGAGTACACCATCGCAGGCGCTCCTGTCTGTGATGCAGCGTCAGGGGTAACCGCAGCCATGGTCTCCGAGCTGATAGTCCATGCTGCTGCAAACATCGTCGAACAGTTTGTGCAGATAGTTGTTGTCTTGCAAACGTCCCCATCTGTTCTCAGGGATCGAGACGTGGCTGCACGATCCGTCACAGACATACGGATAAGATGCCTGTCATCTCGACTGCTAGTGACACGAGGCCTTTGGGATCCAGCACGGCGTTCCGTATTACCCTCCTGAACCCACCGATTCCATATTCTGCTAACAGTCATTGGATCTCGACCAACGCGAGCAGCAATGTCGCGATACGATAAACCGCAATCGGGATAGGCTACAATCCGACCTTTATCAAAGTCGGAAACGTGATTGTGCGCATTTCTCCTCCTTACACGAGGCATCACCACAACGTTTCACCAGGCAACGCCGGACATCTGCTGTTTGTGTATGAGAGATCGGTTGGAAACTTTCCTAATGTCAGCACGTTGTAGGTGTCGCCACCGGCGCGAACCTTGTCTGAATGCTCTGAAAAGCTAATCATTTACATATCACAGTATCTTCTTCCTGTCGGTAAACTTTCGCGTCTGTAGGACGTCATCTTCGTGGTGTAGCAATTTTAATGGCCAGTAGTGTATAAACTTAAAAGGCGCTAACCATTCAAAACTTGAGAGACGCCCAACGAGCAATGGAAAGACTAAAGCCATGCAGGAAACAAGTAGATGAAATAACAAGATAAAACTGCGCAAGGGAAAGTACAGAAGTCAAGGACGTCACGGTGACTGTTATGTAATTCATATGGACTGGGCTTATAGCAACTGTGAGTGAACTTCAGTAAATTTCGGGGTTCGAGGCGACAGTCAGTCCTTTAGTATTTCACTTTTTCAAAATAAAAAGAGTTGGATGTGAGCTGGCGTAAGTTGTCGCCGGCACACTGGTAGGTAAAGATGTAGCAAGAAGATCGATAGCAGGCGCTGGATGAAGTGCGCCTATCAGGAGACAGCACAAAGACAGACTCGCAAGCTACATGCATAGCACGACTTGTACTTCACCAGCAGTGAGGCTAACGGGGATCCTACAGTGGCGATGAGGATAATTCAGTGCAGATCGGAGATAATTAACTTGGCCAAAGATTTTGCTTGCTTCTCTTGTGTTGTAGCTTGCAGGGGTGAACGTGTTCAAGTGTTTTATAATTTATTGTTGTATTCTTGTATGTATTCCAGGAGGGGAGCCGCAGAAATAGCCAAATTTCTCTTTTCAGAGGCTTCGCTTGCTTTTTGATATAACTTATTTGTGTAAACCATGGCTACTTTGCTCCCTCCACCACCCGCTCCCGCACCTCTGGCGCTGACGGCCAATGTGATGGATCTAACACTAGCTTTTCAGTTTCAGAATCAATAAATTGTTGCCCTACTAACGACGGTACAACAACTACTGGCTGCACAAGCTGCGTCGGCCGCACAACAGACCAACCAACCAGCCCGACAAGTGCCGCTGATCAGCATACCACCGTTCCGGCAGTTTAACGACACAGAAGAGGAATGGCTCGAATACCTGATTCAGTTCCAAGCACATTGTGAAGTTCATCTTGTTCAAGGTACTGTCAAGTTACAATACTTCCTCTCGATTGCGGTGTCCCCAGTGTTCGGGTTAATACAAAAGCTATCCCCAACCGCGTCTCCCGACTAACTCAGCTACGACCAAGTAATTGCTGCATCAACTCAATATTATAACCAGCAAGTCCAAGTAGCTGCAGCTAGATGTCAGTTCTTTCGCTTGCAGAAAAAGCCGGACCAGACGTACCGCCAGTGGTACACAGACCTAACGGGCATGACTAGGAAGTGTAAATTTAAGTGTCGTTATGGCAACTTTAACAGTCATCTCGTGACACGGGATGCAATAACATTCAATGTCCCAGATAGTATAATACGGGAACAGATCGTAAAGTACTCGTATGCATCACTTCCCCAAGTGTTGCACATCTTAGAGCAATATGATTCGGGTGCCATAGCGGCCTATAAGTTTGACCAGGCCCTGATATGTCGGCTCGAGTCGCCCCTTGTTCGCGACCGCACCAAGCAACCACGACAACGACCGCATATACAGCCAGCCGCTCGGACAGCCACGTAGACATGTAAACAGACCTATGAATTTAGTGTAGTCTTGCCCCTAGATGTTTTGCTCTTCATGTAACGCATCGTGTTACACGTGTGGAAAAAAGGCCATGTCCAAGCAGTTTGTTGGCAACGGCATAAAAACGCCAGTTTTTTCCACTCCCAGAAAAAACAATCTCGTGCACATGCAGTGAACGCTGTGTTTTCAAAACCTACAACAGGTTCTGACAAAAGCAGGATTAAGGTTGTGCCTCCTTCTCGCCCTAGTGCCGTGCAACGACGTTCTAAGAAAGTACAGGGCTATTACAAATGATTGAAGCGATTTCATAAATTCACTGTAGCTCCATTCATTGACATATGGTCACGACACACTACAGATACGTAGAAAAACTCATAAAGTTTTGTTCGGCTGAAGCCGCACTTCAGGTTTCTGCCGCCAGAGCCCTCGAGAGCGCAATGAGACAAAATGGCGACAGGAGCCGAGAAATCGTATGTCGTGCTTGAAATTCACTCACATCAGTCAGTCATAACAGTGCAACGACACTTCAGGACGAAGTTCAACAAAGATGCACCAACTGCTAACTCCATTCGGCGATGGTATGCGCAGTTTAAAGCTTCTGGATGCCTCTGTAAGGGGAAATCAACGGGTCGGCCTGCAGTGAGCGAAGAAACGGTTGAACGCGTGCGGGCAAGTTTCACGCGTAGCCCGCGGAAGTCGACGAATAAAGTAAGCAGGGAGCTAAACGTACCACAGCCGACGGTTTGGAAAATCTTACGGAAAAGGCTAAAGCAGAAGCCTTACCGTTTACAATTGCTAAAAGCCCTGACACCCGATGACAAAGTCAAACCCTTAGAATTTTCGGCGCGGTTGCAACAGCTCATGGAAGAGGATGCGTTCAGTGCGAAACTTGTTTTCAGTGATGAAGCAAGATTTTTTCTTAATGGTGAAGTGAACAGACACAATGTGCGAATCTGGGCGGTAGAGAATCCTCACGCATTCGTGCAGCAAATTCGCAATTCACCAAAAGTTAACGTATTTTGTGCACTGTCACGGTTTAAAGTTTATGGCCCCTTTTTCTTCTGCGAAAAGAACGTTACAGGACACGTGTATCTGGACATGCTGGAAAATTGGCTCATGCAACAACTAGAGACCGGCAGCGCCGACTTCATCTTTCAACAGGATGGTGCTCCACCGCACTTCCATCATGATGTTCGGCATTTCTTAAACAGGAGATTGGAAAACCGATGGATCGGTCGTGGTGGAAATCATGATCAGCAATTCATGTCATGGCCTCCACGCTCTCCCGACTTAACCCCATGCGATTTCTTTCTGTGGGGTTATGTGAAAGATTCAGTGTTTAAACCTCCTCTACCAAGAAACGTGCCAGAACTGCGAGCTCGCATCAACGATGCTTTCGAACTCATTGATGGGGACATGCTGCGCCGAGTGTGGGGGGAACTTGATTATCGGCTTGATGTCTGCCGAATCACTAAAGGGGCACATATCGAACATTTGTGAATGCCTAAAAAAACTTTTTGAGTTTTTGTATGTGTGTGCAAAACATTGTGAAAATATCTCAAATAATAAAGTTATTGTAGAGCTGTGAAATCGCTTCAATCATTTGTAATAACCCTGTATTTGTCTCATTACGGGTTGCTGGCCATCGTGTGAACTTTCCGTTAGACACAGATGCCTCAGTAACTTTACTTAACCTTGCCACATACGAACAGTTAAGCTCACCACGCCTGTCTTAATCTAGCAAGCACATCACAGCTTACAACAGACAGGAAATTCCAGGGCTTGGACAGTGTAATTTGCCTGCCACTTTAAAATCTCACTATAGGGCAGTGAGTTTTACTGTGTTGAAGCCAAGAGGCAGTGAGAACATATTCGGTTTAGATACCTTTCATTTGGTCTTAGCATCCAAGACAATGTACATTCAGTATCGGCTTTTGCACCGAAAGACACTGTAGCTTGCTTAAAGAATTTCCTGAACTATTTTCAGAAGGAATGGTTCAGCTAATAACTTTACAGCGCATGTTACATAGAAAGACAATGCGCAGCTTAAGTTTTTCCGGGCCTGCCTCGTTCCAATTCTTTTAGGAGACAAAGTAGCCAGTGAATTGAAAGAAATGCAAGATATTGGAGTAATTGGTCGCATTCAAGCTCGTCAATTGGCAGGTCCTTTCATTTTGTTGCCTAAGCCATCAGGTCGCATTTGCATTTTTGTTGACTTCCATTGGATGAAGAATCACAGAAAGCGTTTGTTGTAAATGCACACTTCGGACTGTTCAAGTATTTGCGTTTGCTCTTCGGCAGTGCTTCCGCACCCGCCATTTTTCAACGTTACTTTGAGCAGCTGAGTGCAAAAGTGCCATTTTGTTCAAACTGCCTTGACAATATTGTCGTCTCAGATCGTACGCCAGAGGAACACATTGCCAATTTGCGTACTCTTTGTCGAGTGTTGTCAAAAGCAGGACCCAAATTTCGTCTCGAAATTTGTGACTTTTTTCAAACTAAACTAAAGTACTTAGGTCATGTGATAAACAGTCAGGGTGTGCACCCCTCCAATTTCATTTGCTTGCAGTCCGTGACATGCCTGTTCCTCGCAATGCGTCTGAACTGCAGTCAGTACTAGGCAAAATGACATACAACATTTCGTTCGTACAGAAAGCCACTCAAATCGCGGCTCCATTGCATCGCTTGCGTCGCAAAAATGTGCCTTTCGTATGGACTAAAGACTGTCCATACGCATTTCAGAAACTCAAAAGTGCTTTGCTTAGTGACAGATGTTTAGTCTAAGGCGGTGCAGTCATGGACTGTACGGCTGGTCCCGGCGGAGGTTCGAGTCCTCCCTCGGGCATGGGTGTGTGTGTTTGTCCTTAGGATAATTTAGGTTAAGTAGTGTGTAAGTTTAGGGACTGATGACCTTAGCAGTTAAGTCCCATAAGATTTCACACACATTTGAACATTTTTGACAGATGTTTAGTGCATTTTGACCCTGACAAGCCGGTAGTTTTACAAGTCGGCGCTTCTTCCTATGGAATCAGCGCTGTGCTTTAGAACAGGATTAATGCACATTGGCTTTTCAGGACCATTCTGGAACACTCGTTGGCTCATAGTGGTACTCTCTTTTAGCAAGTTTCCATTTGCAGTGCCTATGAACTCTGCCACATCACTTAGCACCATTCAAGCATTGTCCTCCATATTTGGCACAGAACGTTTGGCAGAAGTACTTGTGTCGGACAACGGACCACACTTCACGTGATTTTGAACAGTTTTGTGGACGGAATGGCATTCATCATCTAACAAGTGTTCCGTTTCACACCCAGTCCAACGGAGAAGCAGAATGCATCGAACGCACTTTTAAACAACAGATGGCCAAGCTTCGCAGCACCCACACACAGGAACAGGCGCTGCAGCTCTTTGTCGCCTTCTATCGCTCCCACCCACGAGACGGACCATCAATGGCGGAATTTCTGCGTGGCCGCCGCTATCGGACGCTGCTCCACTTGCTACAACCACAGCAGCATTCGACGCCGCCAGTGGTCCGTAAGTATCACGTTGCGCCGCGCGATCTCGTTCTTTTCAGGGTTTATGGCAACCATGGGCGCTGGGGGAAGAGGCGTGATTCAGGAACGCATTGGCTCTTTCATATACTAGATTGCAGGTCCCGATGGTTTGCAGCGCCGCCACCAGATCCAAATTCGTGCGTGTCATTTGCCCTGTGATTCTGCTGCTTTTCTGTCCCCAGATTCACGGGCTCACCGGACAGTGCGGCCCTCTCAACCCCCCACTGGTGCCAACAGGGCATCCCAGGAGGATCGGATGGACGATACGCCCTCACTCCCGCCCCCGCCCCCGCCGTCCCCGCTCGCCGACCCAATGGACCTGCACCTGCCATCGCCATCGCCGTCATCACCCACAATATGCCCTCAGGCCTGGACGTATGCCCTGGCCGCAGTTTTCCGGAGGATGTTCCTGTTGCCTCGCAAGCCAGATGGAGTTGTACAGTCAGGAGTACGCCGTCCTCCACAGTCACAGCTCCCTGGTCATATCAACGTCCAGCGTCCTGCCTCCCTCCCCGTTGTCGTTCGCATCATCCCTACACTACAACAGTGCGGCATTTCAGGGGGGAGGAATGTGCTGGTGTAAGCTGTCGCCAGCACACCGGTCGGTAAATATGTAGCAAGAAGATCGATAGTAGGCGCTGGATCAGGCGCACCTATCAGGAGAGAGGCCAAAGACAGACTCGCAAGCTACAAGCCGCCAACGCCCTCTCGACCGCAAGTACTTAGCTCACCACCGCGGACCTGAAGGTCTCAGTCTCAGCCACTAGCGCAGTCGCATAGTCACTATCTCAGTCACTGACGCACCAACTCGCATTCCAGTTTGGCGTCTGTCATTCATCGCATAGCAGGACTTGTACTTCACCAGCAGCGAGGCTAATGAGTATCCTACAGTGGCGACGAGGACACTACAGTGACAACGAGAATACTACTGGATGAACTATGACAACGAACTACTTTTAAGGAATGGAAATTTATTAAATTTTGAGAGATTACTAACAAGAATCTGAGCCCATTGAGGTGTTCAAAAATGGTTCAAACGGCTCTAAGCACTATTGGACTTAACATCTGAGGTCATCGGTCCCCTAGACTTAGAACTACTTAAACCTAATAACCTAAGGACATTACACACATCCATGCCCAAGGCAGGATTCGAACCTGCGACCGTAGCAGCAGCGCGGTTCAGGACTGAAGCGCCTAGAACCGCTAGGCCACAGAAACAATTAAAATCTGTTGTATTTCTTCGACATCTAGCAGGGTGTTTTTCATTATATGAACGATGTTGTAACATCAACACAACTAGACGACGCAAACAGCTCTTTTTTCCTTCGTTTAAATAGTGTAGCCTAAGTTGATTATTTATATTTGTTAACATTTATGTGACTACAAAGTCTTCAACTCTAATGGAATGAGAACAGCGAGATTGCTCGTAAGTTGAATTTTTCTAACTTATAACAGCTTAAAGCACAGCCGCGGAGAAATTAATCAAAGTCAACCCACTCCGCTGCCAGAGATACTACAGTGTTGAACATTATGTATTATTTCTCGAATAATTCTCAGTATAATTTTAAAGTTTTATTTTCTTTATACGTATGTTGAAGATAAACAGATTTTCCGTCTTTATGTATTTCAGAGGGAATTACTGGATATAATAAATATTCCAACTCCAAATATATTTTCACTAATTTCATCACTGACAAGGACAACTCGACATCATATTTTAAGCAGAAAAAAGTATCCTTCGATATATCACCGTCACCAATCGATACCATGCGAAAATTTGGGACATAAATCTGACAGTACGCAGTAATGACCTTCTGAATGCACTGTTTCAAAATGTCGCCCGCACCGCTTGATTTGTCACTCACTCGCCCCACTGCAGCCGCCTGATGCCCGAGTGCGAAATACTATACATCGGAGTGACAAACAAAACCTTCATATTCGCGGGATGTTGAAGGCGAGAGGAGAGGAGGAGAAAGATGGACACACCCACCAAATGTGTTGTGAAATACTGTCCAGGAACACATGTTATTCTGCGCGAAATATAGGTATGTAACGTGAGTACTGTACATAATATGTCAACCTCAAGAACATATCCGTTCAATATTGTTTTAACGATATTCTCTATTGATCTAATGCACCTGTATATACGCCTCAAAGACAAAATGAGTAAATGAGTAAACTTAAGCAACTTAAGAAATATTTCGAAATAAAGTTAATTTTTTCGATTTACCCTGAGGTGACAAAAGCCATGGGATAACGATATTCACATATACAGATGGCATTCGTATCGCGTACTCAAAGAGTAAGAGGGCACTGCATGGGCGGAGCTCTGCATTTGTACTCAGGTGATTCGTGTGAAAAAATTGCCGACTTGATTATGGCCGCACAACGGGAATTAATAGACTTCGAACGCGGAATGGCAGTTGGAGCTAGACGCATGGAACATTCCATTTCGGAATTCTTTAGGTAATTCAATATTCCGAGATCCACAGTGTCAAGAGTGTGCCGAGAATACCAACTTTCAGGCATTACCTCTCACTACGGACAATGCTGTGACCGACGGCCTTTACTTAACGACCGAGAGCAGCAGCATTTACGCAGAGTTCTCAGTGATAACGCAAAGGGAACGCTGTGTGAAATAACTGAAGAAATCATATGGAACTTACGACGTACGTATCGGTTGGGACAGTGCGGCGAAATTTGGCGTTAATGGGCTATGGCAGCGGACGAGCTACACGAGTGCCTTTGCTAACAGCAAGACATCGACTGCAACGCCTCTCCTGGGTTCGTGATCATCGGTTGGACCCTAGATGACTGGAAAACTGTGGCCTGTTCAGATGAGTCCCAATTTCAGTTGGTAAGAGCTGATGGCAGGGTTCGAGTTTGGCGCACACCCCACGAAGCCATGGACTCAAATTGCCAACAAGGCATTGTGCTAGATGATGGTACCTCCATAATTGTTTGGACTGTGTTTATATGGAATTGACTGGGTTCTCTGGTTCAACTGAACCGATCATTGAGTGGAGAAGGTTATATTCGCCTACTTGGAGATTATTTGTAGCCATTCATGGACTTCATGTTTACAAACAAAGATGTCATGTCACCACGCAATAATTGTTCGTGAATGGTTTGAAGAACGTTCTGGATAGTTCGAGTGAATGGACCAAGCATTTCACCCGACATCAGTCCCATCGAACATTTGTGGGACATAACTGAGACGTGCTGTGTTTACGTGGAATGTACTGGGTCCTCTGGTCCAACTGAAGCGATCATTGAATGGGAATGATTATGTTCTGCTACTTGGAGACCATTTGCAGCCATTCATGGACTTCATGTTCCCAAACGACTATGGAATTTTTATGGATGGCAGTGCGCCGTGTCAGACCATTATCGACAATTCGAGCGAAGGATTTGACCACCAGATCATTAGACATGAAACCCATCTAACATTTTTGGAACATAATCGAAAGGCCAGTTCGTGCACAAAATCCTGCACCGGTGACATTTCCGCAATTATGGACAGCTATAGAGGCAGCATGGCTCAATATTTCTACAAGGGACTTACAACGACTTCTTCAGTCCATTCCACGTCGAGCTGCTGCATTACTGCAGGCAAGAGGGGATCCGACATGATATTAGAACGTATCCCATGACTTTTATCACCTCGGTGTACAATTTAATCATGCCAATCTCGTTGAAGAATCTCCTGCATATTTACTTCACTTTAACACTGTCATCTTTAAAATCCAAATAAAATAACGCACAGGAATCATGTTAATAGTGATATAGTGCCCCGCTACTTCTTAATGACACATTCATTCATTTCATTCATTCACACTGCATTCGTGAATCGTAACATAAAAACGTTCAAAGCAAAGATGTTTGGCATAAGTTATAGGTTAGAAACCGCGCGCTTTGATGTAATGGACAAAGCATGTTAGCAATGCCACAACATTATTTCTCAAACCTCTTACTCACTTCACTCTACAGTACTTCGCGCTCCGGCACTAGGCAGCTGCAGTGGGAAGGAGCGAGTGACACACATCCACTGCGTGCGAAATTCAGAAGCTGTACATTCGGAAATTCATGAGTTCGTACTATCAGAATTAAGGGCCAAATTTTTTTCACAGTATCGATTTCTAGGGTTAATATCTCGTAAATTTGCTTTTCCCCCCTAAAATATCAGGTCAGGTTAGTGATGTCGCCTTATGAGACCGATTTACTTAATATCAGTACAATCACAGCAATGGACATTCCGTCTGCTTAACTGAGTTGTAACGTATTTACCTACCATCCAATGGGCCCGAGTTCGATTCCCGGCAGGGTTGGCGATTTTCTCCGCTAGTGGACTTGGTTTTTTTTTTTTTCCTCATCATCATTTCATCAACACCGACGCCCAAGTCGCCCTATGTGGCGTCACGTAAAATAAGTATTGCATCCGGCGGTGGAACTTCCCCGAATGGGGCCTTCCGGCACATCAATGCCAAACGATCATTTCAGAACAGTGCACAAATCGAAGCTCGCCTAAGATCAAAATGCACGAACAGCGAGATACTCAACACACAGTAATCACAATTCATTTCAAAATACATAAAATTTTATTGTAATGATGTGCAACGAAGCTCTTGGCAATGTCGCCTGTAACTTTTCCCGGGCGCTGGCCTTCGGCTATTTCGTCGTAGTGACGTACACTGCCGCCCGCCGCGTCCGCAGATAAGCACGAGGCTTCGCTGTCACCAACTCGTGCGCCCCACATGAAATGGGAAGAAACCTTTAAACCTTGACAGATATTTTATAATATACATTCAAAATAAACTGATCGTTATTTACGTGCAATTGCTCAGGCGGGAAATTGCGTCTGGGTTACAGGAAATATTCTGAAACACTTAAGGTGATAGAGATGACGGCATTATAGGAATGAATAGGTCCTATTTAATGCGGTTTGCTATTTCCGACGTCATGAATGAAGGCGGAAATCATAGTGTGTGTGTGTGTATGTGTGTGTGTGTGTGTGTGTGTGTGTGTGTGTGTGAGAGAGAGAGAGAGAGAGAGAAACACGAAGGGAGTGACGACCTCTGCACCACTATACGATGAACCAGTCATATACCCTCGTTCCGTAGGACATTTCGTTATTGTGTGAAATACGACACTTGCGCGGAATTTGGGGGGATAACTATATCCTCCCCTTGCTGAACAACTCTCGGCAAGAGAAATTTTTGCATAGTAGTTGTAGGATCTGAAACGAAATTAGTCGGAAGCCGAGCAGAGGATCTTCCAAAAAGCAATTTTGTTTTTCGTATTCATTTAAGTAGCTCGTGGTACCTAGGGATCTTCGGCCGACGTTATTTCAATGATTTTTCTGATTTTTCGCCGGCTCGAGTGACTGGCGCTTATTTATCTATTTGTTTATTTATTCAAAATGGTTCAAATGGCTCTGAGCACTATGGAACTTAACATCTGAGGTTATCAGTCCCCTGGACTTCGAACTACTTTAACCTAACTAACCTAAGGACTGCACACACATCCAAGCCCGAGGCAGGATTCAAACCTGCGACCATACCAGCAGCGCGGTTCCGGATGGAAGCACCTAGAACCGCTTGGCCACAGCGGCCGGCTGTTTATTTATTCTTCATAATTACAACCTATTATCTGAAAAGCTAAAATAGGCCATACAAATCACATTTCCTTGAATACTTATAAGTTACGTATTAATTATTTATTTCTGATACTTAATCTTTTTTCTAAAAAAAGAGAGATAAAAAACTACAACTACTTCTACTACAACAAACTACACTATAACCCTTAACCAATCACCCAGCTACCAATCTACTACTAACACTAGAATGTGTTACCTATTTCTTAATTTACTTTCGTGCATTTAACTTGTACATAGTTGTTTCCGTTACTGGATCTGCCCACATGGTACCCCAGTCAACAGCTATAGCCTACTGGATTCCTTGGGCGTCGGGCAGCACGTCAGGAGCGTTTCCATGTAGCGAGTAATTCCACCCATCACTGTTACTTCTTAAAGTCCACACTTCCATGATCACTTACACCAACGCAATTTGGATTCTTGGGACAGTGTTTCACTCGGTGGTCGCCAACCTCAGTCATCTTCTCTCCAGAGTATGTTGTCTGGCCTGGACGGAAGCATATCTTATGGTTGAATGGCTCGTGAAGTCTTTCTTGGCCTTCCTGGATGCTGCGGCTGCAGTATCGTCCAAGATGCGCCAAGTCGACTCGCTCCTTAGTGCTGCTTAGGGATCCAACGTCCTTTATACCTGGCGTCCATTACCCGCTGCGTCTTCATAGAGCTCGCAGTCCCACAATGTGTGTTCTGGTGTGCCCACGTTGCCGCAGGCGCAGCTATCATTCATCTGTCTTCCGATTTTGTATAGATACGTGGCATAAGGGCCATGGCCAGTCAGGTAATGTATCAATCCAGTCGATGGGCTAAGAAATCTCATTTTTAATCCCTCCCTGATGTTAGTGAGAAATTAATATGTTTTCCTGCCAGTGCCTGAAGTGTCCCATTCATTTTGCCACAGTTGTAATATACGATCTCTTATTGCCTTTTTCGAACCGGTCTCAGTTCCAAACACCCTTTGTACTTCCATTTGACTGCCTTTCTTTAACCAGTGAAAGGCTCCCCTTTTCCTAATTTCCAAGTCCTGTGGGCATATTCCTAGAATTGCTAACAAAGCATCATTCGGGGCAGTGCCGCCCCCGTTAATCTTAGGCCGTGTCCTACGTGAGCGACAGAAGCAAGCGACAGCGCGCGATAGCTTCAGGAGAAAAAACACAACCGCAGGTATAGTTACGGAAGTGTTCTACGTGAGCGACATCTGTGTCGCTGCCTGTCTCCTGCTGCAACTGGCGACGTTTGAATTCAAACGTGTTTGAATCTTGTAGCTGCAGCACACGCGACACAGATCGACAGCCACGTGTCTTCTCGGCAAAGCAGTGGAGCGGACGCGCGGAAGCTCTGAATTTAACATCCGATTTTAAGAAAACTATTCGGTGAAAAAATTTGATTCTTCCGCAACCTATAGCTTAATATCTTTAAACGATAAAGGTCTGAATTTATTTTCGTTATTCGTCATAGTTACTGTGCTGCACGAAATTGAGTACATGAATGTATGAAATTTTTAAGAATTTGCAGACTTTCCGTACAGTTCATTTAAGGCCATACATTATTTCATATGAAATGCAACCAATATATCTAAATTGTATTTGAAGTTGAGGCCGCAATGAAATCTCTTTTCATTCTTGAGATATTGGTTGTTATATCTGAGGACGGGTCGCTCGCGGCACGTGCGAACCTTTCCTGCGCTTCAGGAATCAAGTGGTCGTAAAAATCGTCGTATCTCATAAAAGGTTCAAGGTATCGAAACGACGAATTTTGGAAATGATAGCACGCAGAAAGGACTATTTTATCATATGATTAACACTCGATACGTTTTTGTAAACGCATGAGCAGAGCGAAAACAAAACTCCCTATAACTTCCACCATGAGGTTTTGTTCGAATTTTCATAGCCAAACAAAGGGAGAGAACCAGGTAAACAGTTTGGCATGAAAATATTTAACTGCTTGAAAGTAATCAGGATAATGAACGAAAACTTAATTAATAAGATGAGGAAAAATTGAAATATTTCACGAAAAGCTGCTGTAAATGAAGTGTTAAAATTTAATTTGTTCAAGACCTAGTTATTTTACACATAAAAAGATACATTAGTGCTGTATTTAAATGTCAAAAAGGCTTCATTCGAATCAAGTACGTTAGGAAGGCAAATGAGAATGCTTTCTGAATAAAACTTGAAATTCAAAAATGGAAGAAATCAGTCAAATATTTTATGAAATGGTTTGTGTAAACGAAATAAGTAGATCAGAGAAACGTTCTATGTGCCGTTGAATGATGCTCGAAATCATGAATAAAAAATGACGTGCACCAAACGTTTCCCTAATATTTTTCATTTCATACTTTTAGACAAATCATTACACAAAACGTTTGACTTTCTTTTAAAAAATTTTGGAAGCTTTACTTTTTACAGACTATTTAGAGTAATTGAAACGATTGGCCTTAACACTGACTGCTGATGAGTTACGTTCGCAACATCAAATATCTGTAAAATTTCATGGTTCAGTGTAATTTATTGGGAATTAAATGTGTATGATATACTGTGATAGGTGTGAAGATCAAGTTACTTGGCAAGACCTTAAAAATATACTTAGCGATGCAATGTAAACAGTATACATAAAACTTAGTATACAGAATCGTAACTGAGTCAGTAAAAATATAAACTCAGAGGAGAATCGAACCCACAACATAGTTCAATCACATGACTACAAACTGTATACACTACCCCTACACCACAGTTTTTTTTTTGAAAGGAGGTGGGGGAGGGCGGGGAAGGCAGAGCGATCAGGGGTCGTAACCCGAGGCCTGGTCACAGTGTCCCCATCGTCCGTCAAGGAATCAGGGATGGGAAGGGAAAATCTTTTGTGGGCATTATTATTTATTTATTTACTTATTTTTATTTACTATTTTTAATACATTCTTGGTGTGGTTTTACTTTATACCACAACAAAAATAAATGTATCTAGCACCGCTTCGTGCTCTGAGAAAAAGAAAACAATATCTCGGCACGTTCCTTCACCGGTGTAATGTATATGGGGAAAACGAAAAAAAAGTGCTTCATACAGGATGCAGAATGGTGTGTCGCTACTCTCCTTACGCTTCATCATCCAGGTACATCTTCACGTATATCATGTTATTCCACCGAGAATCGAACTTAGTCTTGTCAGCTCACTCAATGGGTGTCTTCTCCTACCTGTTGATGATCCAGCGGCGTGGAGGGTCGCGTAGGGTACTCCCTAAGTAATTAGAAAAATACTGTCTGTATTTTGGGTTCCGTACGATCTTGTAATGACATTCTTGTAGGTAGTTCCAAAAGTCGAATACATCTTTAGGTCCATCGTGAAATAAGTAGTGTACCACATGCGCACGGATCCACGTGACAGCGTTGGTCTTGGCGCGCGGGAAATACTGTTGATCCGGAAATAGTAGAAACCGAGGTGTAATGTGTTCCGGAGTCACTCGTAGAAATTACGACAAAATTTGTCGCACCAAGCGCCATACGTCTTCTGCCGCGCCACATGTGAGACGGTGTTCGTCCGTGTCTGGTATCCCGCAGTCTACGCAGAGAGGCGATTCCGCCATGTTTATCTTGTGGAGGCGTGATCGGGTGATCTGTTTACCATTGACTGTGATGTACCATGTGGATCGGACGGCTGTGTCCATTGGAACCGTGTGAATCGTCTTCCACACCACCTTCCAATTAACCTGAGGGCTTTTGGTCTCCACGATGTTTGGTGGGCGCCTCTGCTGTAGAACATGATTTACAGGGTGAGTCACCTAACGATACCGCTGGATATATTTCGTAAACCACATCAAATACTGACGAACTTATTCCACAGACCGAACGTGAGGAGAGGGGCTAGTGTAATTGTTTAATACAAACCATACAAAAATGCATGGAAGTATGTTTTTTAACACAAACCTACGTTTTTTTTAAATGGAACCACGTTAGTTTTGTTAGCACATCTGAACATATAAACAAATACGTAATCAGTGCCGTTTGTTGCATTGTAAAATGTTAATTACATCCGGAGATATTGTAACCTAAAGTTGACGCTTGAAACCTCCGACGTTCAGTTGAGTGTTGTAACAAACACGGGCCACGGTCGGCGAGCAGCTTCTGCAGGGACATGTTTACGATGACGACCGTGTTTAGGAGTGTGGCTGTAGTGCACTGTTGTGGTTTGGTCTAGCTATCGCAGTGTCCGCATGTAGCGCTTGCTGCTATTGTTATTCTGCATTCGTCTCCGCACGCAGACCAACTGTAGTACACCGTGCTACCAGACGTCTGTGATAGTGTAGTGTTGTAGGAACTGTGACCATGGTGTATTCGAACTCTGAAAAGGCGGAGATGATACTCATTTATGGCGAGTGTCGACGAAATGCAGCTGAAGCCTGCAGGGTGTATGCAGAACGGTACCCGAACAGAGAGCATCCAACGTGCCGCACATTGCAAAACATCTACCGCCAACTGTATGCAACAGGTATGGTCATAGCACACAAACGGGTGCGTAACAGGCCCGTCACAGAAGCGGGTGCAGTTGGTGTGTTAGCTGCTGTTGCCATGAACCCACACATGACTACACGGGACTTTGCGAGAGCCGGTGGACTGAGTCAAAGTAGTGTCATGCGCATACTGCATCGTCACCGCTTTCACCCGTTTCATGTGTCGCTACATCAGCAATTACATGGTGATGACTTTAATCATCGAGTGCGATTCTGTCAATGGGCATTAACAGAGAATGCGTTGCAGTTCTACCTGTTTACCGATGAAGCGGGTTTCACGAACCAGGGGGCAGTGAATCTACGGAACGTGCATTACTGGTCCGTGGACAATCCTCGCTGGCTCAGACAGGTAGAGCGACAGCGACCGTGGACTGTAAATGTATGGTGCGGAATCATTGGCGACCACCTCATTGGTCCTCACTTCATTGCAGGGGCCCAAACAGCTGCAACATACATCGCGTTTCTACAGAATGATTTGCCAACGTTGCTCGAAAATGTCCCACTGGAAACGCGTCGACGTATGTGGTATCAGCATGATGGTGCACCTGCACATTTCGCAATTAACACTAGGCTGACCCTTGACAGGATGTTCGACGGGCGTTTCATAGGACGTGGAGGACGCATAAATTGGCCAGCCCGTTCTCCTAATCTTACACCTCTGGACTTCTTTCTGTGGGGTACGTTAAAGGAGAATGTGTACCGTCATGTGCCTACAACCCCAGAGGATGTGAAACAACGTATTGTGGCAGCCTGCGGCGACATTACACCAGATGTACTGCGGCATGTACGACATTCATTACGCCAGAGATTGCAATTGTGTGCAGCAAATGATGGCCACCACATTGAACATCTATTGGCCTGACATGTCGGGACACACTCTATTCCACTCCGTAATTGAAAACGGAAACCACGTGTGTACGTGTACCTCACCCCTCATGGTAATGTACATGTGCGTCAGTGAAAAAGACCAATAAAAAGGTGTTAGCATGTGGACGTAATGTGCTGTTCCAGTCTCTTCTGTACCTAAGGTCCATGACCGTTCCCTTTGGATCCCTACGTAATTCGGTGCTCTCCGATATCTCGATCGAACAGCGGAGGAGTGGTACTCAAGCGTCAACTTTAGGTTACAATATCTCCGGATGTAATTAACATTTTACAATGCAACAAACGGCACTGATTACGTATTTGTTTATATGTTCAGATGTGCTAACAAAACTAACGGGGTTCCATTTAAAAAAATGTAGGTTTGTGTTAAAAAACATACTTCCGTGCATTTTTTTATGGTTTGTATTAAACAATTACACTAGCCCCTCTCCTCACGTTCAGTCTGTGGAATCGATTCGTCAGTATTTGATGTGCTTAACGAAATATATCCAGTGGTAACGTTAGGTGACTCACCCTGTATATCCCGCGCCGACGCCTGTTTCGTCGGTGGTACTGCGATACGGACATAGCTATGTTCAATGTAAAAGTTCCCGAAGTAGTAGAAGGGTGGGGGTATGTCTTGCGTCGTCAGTGGGGGCATAATGGAGGGCGGAGCTAAGGACTCCAACAGCAAACCTGTCAAACTTTCCGGGTGGTGGCGCCACAGCTTGACGTGTGAGCTGACATACACGGCCACAGCTCTGTCGTGGAGATGGACTAGACCAAGACCTCCCCTTTCTGGGGGAAGGGTCAGTGACTCGTAACTGACTTTGAAGAGCATGCCTGTACTGACGTAGGCTACGAATGCCGCTAATAGACGTCTAGCCATCAGTAACGGTATTGGAAGAACACGCGCTATGTGTGGAAGGCTCGATGCGAGGTAAACATTGACGAAGTGTGTCCTTTGGAGAATGTCGAGGGTCCGCAGACGAAGGTTGAAGATCTGGAGCCGAATTTGTTGTAATAAGCGGCGGTAGTTAAGAGCCGCAGCGCGCCGTATGTCGTCGTGAAACTCTTTTCCGCGACATTTGATAGTGCCACGAAGCTGTAGGGGTTCGACACACGCTGGGGTCAACCCGTCTCCTATGGCCATGGCGACCGATTTGGCGACGTTGAGACAGCTGCCGGAAGCCACACCGTACTTGGTAATCCATTCTAGTGCTCCGTTGACATCGTCGCGATTGCGGAACACGAGAACCAGGTCGTCTGCATATGCTGTACAGCGAAATGTGACGTCACGTAGGATAAGACCGGTGAGGCGTTGACGGAGGTCACAGTGGAGCGGTTCCAGTGCCAGAGCATATAGTAACGTCGACAAGGGGCAGCCTTGACGCATGGAGCGGAAAATCGGGAGGGACTGCGAGAGACGCCCGTTAACGAGCACTTTGGAAGTCGCCCCTCGGAGGAGGCGCATCACGACGTCTGTGAATTGCTGTGGGTACTGCATGTGCTGGAGAACGGACGTTAGGTACGCGTGATCCACTCGATCAAAAGCTTGGCTAAAATCTAGTGATGCCAGCGCTCCCGGGATGCGGCGTGCCCTGGCTAGGGCTATTAAGTCACGGAATCGATACAGTGCTGTGTGGATGTTGTGGATACCGCCTAGGGATGTCTGATCTGGCGAGATGACGTAAGGTAGGGTTGGTCGTAGACGGTTTGCTAATAATCTGGTGAATATCTTCATGTCGCAGTTGACGAGTGTTAACGGGCGGTAATCTTGTATTCGATCCCCACCTTTAGGTTTGTGAACCGGTATAATTATTCCTTCTACGAAGGTCGCAGGGAGCGGCGCCGCGGGGGACATAAGCTCCCGACAGATGTTTGTTAACTTGGGAGCCAGTAAATACTGGAAAGTTCTGCAAAACTCCACAGGGAGCCCGTCGGGGCCAGGAGACTTATTCGCCGCTCCTTTACCGATGGCGTCGATAACTTCGTCTTCCGTAATGTCGTTCAATAATACAGTTTGTAAATCCTGTGGGACAATGCCGTAAACCAGTTGTGAGACTGCTACTACCGTCGTCGGGTCGGAATATTGAGCAGAATAAAGTCGTGCGTAATGGTCGAAGAAGGCTGCAGCAATATCGCGTTGTGTGGTGTGATGGCATGTATCAGCGATCGTCTTCGCAGTGTACGTTCTCGGATGACATGGTACGTGGTGGGTCGTTCCGTTGCTAGTCTGTCTTGTGTTCGCGCTCGGACGATCGTCCCTTCGAGGTGTCGGCGCATATGGGCTACGATCTGTGCTTTCGCACGCTGCACTGTCAACTGTCGTTCAGGTGTGGGTGGCAAGGAGGCGCATTCGCGAAGGACGGTGAAATAAAAATCAAGGGTCTGCCGCTTCCAAGCAGCAGTCTCACGACCATACGTAATAAAGGTACGCCGTAGGGCCGGCTTGGCGCAGGTTAACCACCAACTAATCGACGTAGGATACGTTGGGAGGCGGCGGACGCACAAACTCCACGTGTCTTCGATGGCGCGTCGACAATCCGGAGAAGCGAGATGAGCAAGGTTTAATTTCCAGGGATGTCGGCTGCGCCACACCCGTTGGCGACGAAGGGTGACGGCACATATATAGGCCTCGTGATCAGAAAAGGCTACTGGCCACACCTCCGCGTCACTCACCGTTGCCGCGAGAGAACGGGAGACGTAAATCCTATCGATGCGACTAGACGAGTGACTCGTGAAATGGGTGTATCCCGGTCTATTTCCTCGGACATGTTCCCATGTATCTACCAGCTGGAGATCGCCGATGAGTGTCCCAAGTTCGGGGCACGGTGAATGGCGTGGCAGCTGATCTTTAGGTTCTTGGGTGCAATTGAAATCGCCCCCTAAAATCAAGTCATCGTGCCTGCCCTGAAAAAGCGTGCTATTCCTTCTGCGAAGAAGAGCGAACGGTCACGACGGCGATTCGTTCCGGAAGGGGCGTACACATTGATAAACCGGACGCCTTGCACCGTTACCGCCATTCCTCTAGCGTCGGGGAGGTATCGGACTTCGTCCGCCTCGAGGCCCTCTCTGAGGAGAATTGCGACTCCACTGTTAGTTGGCGAGGCGTGGGACACATGAGCCGTATAACCAACCATACATACCCGAAGACTTCTTGGAGAAAGACAATGTCAACGTCTGCTGCATTGAGCATGTCTTGGAGCAGCGACAACTTCGTACGTGTCCGAATGGTGTTAATGTTGATGGTCGCTAAGCGATAGGTCTGTACATCGTCTCCTGCGGTGGGGGCCGCCGTCAGTGTCGCCGTAAAAGGTGGGGCCTGTGATCTGCTGGCCGCGTCCGCGCCGTCATCTGTTGCTACTCAGGAGGGGCCGAGGTGTGGGAGGAGAGAACTCTCTCCTCGTCCACCATAGCGGGCGTAGAATCGTCTTCAATGTCATCCGCCCAAGGTCCGTAAGTTAACGGTGGCTGCGGTAGAACACTTGTGGGCTGAGTGACTAAGGGTGAATCCGCAGTTGTTTCCGGTTGTGTACCAACGGCGGGCGCTGTGCTGGCCATCCGTTTGTCCGAGAGAGCGGAATCGGGTTTGTCAAAATCAGACAAAGTGACAGGTGAGGGCGATCTCGTGTCATCCATTTTCCTCGTCGTTTCGTCGGCCGTCCGGTCGTCAACTGGAGAAGACGTCCGCTGGAGGCAATCGTCTGAGGGTGTGCGACGTCGCTTTTTATGTTTTCTCGGTGACCTTTGTTTGCGGACGTGGGTTTCTGTGTCCGAAAGCATAGCATCCCCCTCAGGTAGAAAGGCAGAGGTCGGTACAACCCTAGCGTCGAGTTCCATTCTCTCGTCCGAATCTTCATGTGGAGTTGATGGGCGGCGTTCTTCAACCTCTGCAGACACCGTAATGGTGTTGGTCAATCCAGGACCGGCGACAGGTGCGCATTCTAACGCTTCCTGTCTTCCGGGGGGGGGGGGGGGGGTTGTCGTCTGTCATGACGGTCGATCTTGTCACCTCTGCGTAATTGAGAGGGAGGGCCGTGAGCGTAGGAGGTGGTGTCGTGTCATGCAATGGAAGTTGTGTAACCCGACGTTGAATACACGCCGAGCGCACATGACCCTCCTGGCCGCAACCAGAACAAGTACGAGGTTGTCCGTCGTACATTACTATTGCTCGACAGCCACCTATGACTAAGTAGGACGGCACATGTTTCTTTAATTCAATTTTCACTTGTCGGACGCCGTTGAGGACCTGCTACGTCTCGAAGGTGTTCCATTTTTCGGCCACGTGGCTAATTACTGTCCCATAAGGGCGGAAAGGTGAGGTAACGACGTCCGGTGGTACTTCGAAAGGGAGTTCGAAGACTCTTAGTGTGCGTAATCCTAGTCCAGCATGGTCAACAGTAACCTCTCCGATGTGACCATCGGAGTGTTTGAACTTGAGAGTGTTCGCGCATCTGTTCACAACTGCGTGACATAACTCGTCATCGACCATCTTGATGTAAACGACGCTACTTGTGATGGATAGGGGGATACCGATGATGTGCTGTGTTGGTATCTGAACTTCGTCACGGATGAATCGTTCGACTTCAAAAGATCGTGGTCGTGGGTGGTCGGGCTGGAAGCTGATCTTGATGGTAGCTTTTCTGTACGAATGAGCCATGGCGACTCAGTGTCAACGGACGCGAGTATTAGCTGCGGCGAGGAAGTAAACAAACTACGCGCGCTCGCGACTCTGCGGACGGGACGTAAACAAGACGTCCTCGCCGCACACCGGCCGAAAGCAGACTGACAGCTAGCCATCATTCACTGCCATCAATCTGTGTGCTTATGTTACTATTTAGCGTAGTTAGTCACGTAATAGTCATTCCTCCGCATTTATTGGCTGTTAAATGTTTTTGATCATGTAAAAAAAAAATATTTGCATTTTATTTATTGATGAGACAGTCAAATGCTACTCTGCACATTCAAGTGTATTCGAAGAATTTGTCTGGTGATCTTCTAGTTGACGATACTTATGAAATTCTCCATAGAGATTCCTCCCTTTGTAAATTTCATGCACAGCGTTCCTTTTATCTTTATTTTCTTAAGTAAACCTAATTCTGTAGCCTTACTCTACAGCTACAGTATTCTACAGGTTAAGGACGCCGTTTTATAGAAACAGCTGGTTGGCGCTAAGCAGCCATCTTGTAGCACGACATGGTCGCTCGCACGCGGGACACCCAAGGTTGTCGCCCGATGCTGCTTCCTGTCGCTGGAGTGTCGCGTATCCAGAAGTCGCTCGCTATCGCTCGCTTCTGTGGCTCACATAAGACACAGCCTTACTAACACGCCTCGTTGAACTCTTCTCACTATTGAGGCTAGCTACATTAGCTGCAGTCTATGGGCCCAGGTGCTCGCACCACATCCTACGACTGATGCTAATGTAGATTGGTGGTTGACTCAAATTATCTTCAATGGAAGCCGAAATTGCCTATTTGCAATGGTTATGGTGGCTGGCATTATTCACCTTCCAGCAATGGAGGGCGAGACGTCAGAAAACTCTTCAAACAAACGTCGGCCGAAGTTCCCGAAAGGAGGGCCAACAGGCAACACGTCAACGAGTAGCCACGAAAGCGTCAAAAACGAGCGTGACTTATGGAAAATGATGTGAACAGACTCATATTAAATTAAATACCATAGTTAATAGTCCTTGATAACTAAGCATTTAGTAATTAAAATGGAATAAAGCAGGGGCGGCCAAGAACTCGGCTTGCGAGCTGTGCCCTGGCACCAGTGTCATAGTGCTCAGTTGCCGCAGTACACTGAGTGTGAGGAACGTGAAACTGCGAACACACCGCATGTAAATAGCAACGTAGTCCCACTGCATATGACTTGGTTTTATATTTCATATTTTTCAACAACGTAAATCACAAACAAAACAAATTTTCAGTATTATTTAATTATTTTTGATGTGCTGGAGACATAATATAGTTTTTATCTTTTACCAGTTCACAGACAGACGCAGACAGTTTCACAGATTTTCGCACTTAGGTTGCCACATAAACGTGACTTACTTAGTTTCATAATCGTAAAAAGGTCTTTCACTCACAAATGCTGATCGATATATTGTAGCACTTTTGTAACCTCACTATGGAGTCGTGGAAGCTCTACCTGAGGAAAACAATGTAGATATCCTGGACAGTTTTAACGTAAAATGATTTGTCTTTAAAACGGGAATTACACTGCAGACCAGTCAGTTACATCTGCACATGCATACGGGCACTTTGAAATGAAATGGTAAATTATATCGAAAACAGATGTAAGATTGACAGTGCCCTCAAACCGTTCAGAAAAGTATCCTTGTAATTCTTTCAAGCCCACAGTGAATTCTTCATACCTCACATTTTCTTTAATGCCAGTGAGCTTAGGGAAATAGATGGTGTTTTTTGTCAGGATTTGTCGCTTCCACAACGTGATGCGTCCAAATGCAATGAGAAATTAGTTGTTTCTCACTTTGCAGTGCATTATTGTCGGCAGTGTGCAGTCAAGTCCACTTAAAATGCGAGGTTTGCAATATTTTCGAGATTTTGTAATTTTCGTTACTGCACTCCTTTTCCCTTCATAAATTCAACAAGAGTGGGATCTTCAAAAATGGTTCAAAAGGCTCTGAGCACTATACGACTTAACTTCTGAGGTCATCAGTCGCATAGAACTTAGAACTAATTACACCTTGTAAGATGGCAAGAACTATGCCCCTTACATGAAGTCATTAAAGATCACCTAACTCACGTTGAGCGAACAGTAGGGCTGAACAAAATGACTGACAAGGCAGAATGCATCTTGTAGAGGGTATAGTATGGACGTAGTGGAATAATTAATGTCGGGTGATGGTTTTAAAGTAATTCACACGACATGAAAACTTTGTGGAAACGAGTCGATTTACTGGACGCTAGTGGCCGGCTGGGGAATGGTGAAGGGAAGTGACAATAGGCAGCTTAGGGCGGCTCAAGCTCTGAGAAAGCAGTAACGGGGCGCGGCCTCCAGCCACCTTAAGATGAGTGACAGTGAGTGGGTGGTTGACCCCGACTCCATGCTGGTGTACCGGGAAACAGACGGAGAACTTGTACGCCTGTTGATAAATGCCCGTCGTCCCGTTTTCTGTGAAACATGCGAGAAAGCCGCGCCAAGCTACGGTGGAGCGGTCAACAGAGGTCAAAATATGCGTGTTCGTGACTATAGCAACTTCACGGTGAATTCATGGTCCGCAGAGCCTGAAGTAAATCAGGTGAAGAGCGACAGCATGAAATACACTGGCCTCCGATGGGAAAGTAGGACCAAGGAATTTGAAGTACTCTCCTCAGAGTCAGAATTCCGGAAAAATTGGTGTTATTCCGGAAAAATTGGTGTTTGTGCAGACGCTAACCTTGATGGGTGGCCTGGGAGGACCAAAATAAGAAGCTGAGAGGAAGGGAAATTTTGTGGGAATTTGTTCACTTCCCAGAGCAGGCATTGGTCGGCACTGGGAAGCGACGCATAATTAACGCGACTTGCGCTGCAATTGGCGTAAGTGATTTTGCTGGAGGGGAAACCGAGGCGAAGAGTGGACTGTGAGAAGGGTCCGTAGAGGTCTTCCATTCCCAGCTTGCCTAGAGTGCGGACGTGGCGTTCTTTACTCAGCTAGCCTGCGAAAGAGTGAGCATCTCTGCAGTTAAGGACTTAGCAAATGGAACGATTGAGCTTGGAGATAGGAAGTTTTGGTTCAGATATGTACTGAGCAAGATAGCTAGGAGTGAATAGACGAGCGCAGTCTTGCAGCACCACGAGGTCGGCCGACGTCTACACAACGACGCCGCTCCGCCACGCTGTATTCGGTGATATTGCGCCCACTCCGGCCACTGATTAATTTGTTGGATCACGTCGGCAAAGTTTCCATGAGGGTTTCATGGGCCGTGTATTGTAGAATTCTTCTTGGACTTCGCATTACGCCTGGGTCAGTCGATAGGAATTACTTTTGAGTTATCGCGCTTTGCTCCACACAAACGCAATTTATTACCACTGCCGTATAGGGGAGTCTTGTAATGTGATGATTGAAGGTCAGGAGTTAAAATAAATTTTTGCTAATCGACTGCATCTGTTTTCAATCAAGTAGTTGAAATCCCAAGTCACTTTCTTAATTAATTTTATGTTCAACATTTGCATCTGGTGTTCAATAGCTGAATATAACACCAATGTGCACCCCTTTTAAATTAAAAGTGATCAATTCTGAATAAATTAATGTCAACACTGCGACCGCAGTTCAATCAGGAGTCACAGGGCCATATTACTTTTATGCGTTATCCGATATTGCGGCAGTTTTGCACTCTCTGTTGATCTGTTAGTCAATTAGTTGGGGTGAACTCACGCCAAAACCAGCTAAGTGACGGATGGGGTGTTACAACCAAACTAACCTAAGGACATCACACACATCCATGCCCGAGGCAGGATTCGAACCTGCGACCGTAGCGGTCGCTCGGCTCCAGACTGTGGCGCCTAGAACCGCATGGCCACTGCGGCCGGCAATAGTGGGTTCTAAATCTAAAAATCGGTAGAGGCGTGTATCTTGATTTAAGCAAACAGCTATGCGGTCTTAGATATACAGAGTGTCCATACTCTTCGTTCATTTCTATCGAAAACCGCTGACATTGACATTGGAATAATGCATATGACTTCAGAAAGTTTACTGTTCATTTCACCAGTTTCTTCATGTTCCCCATGATTGCAATTTTCTATCTAGCTATCGTTGTAAGTTTTTGCTCTTTCGTTGTCAATTAAATCTTTAATTCTTTCTGCATGGTATTGTCACATCGTTTCATTGTAAATCTGCAGCACCCATCGATTATGCAACTACATAACAAATATTGAGAATTCTCATCCCTCTCTTCCGACTTTCCTGCTCATTAATAAAGGCTTGTGACGATAGATCGCTAAACTGCCTCTTTTTGTGCAAACTGCCGCTGGACCTGTGAACGTCCTTCATACCACGAACAACCAGTGAAGAGTAAACAGCTCGGACACCGCGATTCTACCAAACAGAAGAGAGCTTTGCCGACCGGAAAATGTCTCGCCGCAATACTAAATGAAATGCACTGCGTCGCGTACTCCCGAGGAGGACCGAGCAAAGCCGAGACAAGCCGAGCCAGCCCGCAGCCTGCACACTCGGCTCGCGAGCCATTTGGCATGCCCGTGGCCAGCCCTAGAATAAACGGTTCAGTAGGCTATACAAGAAACTCAAGAAACTTGTTTATTGAATATGTTCTGGAACATGAAAATTCACGCCATACCAAACGTGGATCTGCTTATCGTAGGAAGTCACCTGAAGGTTAGAAAAAGAAAAGAAAGAAGAAAGGAAAAAAAAAGAAGGAGGGAACCTCCAGGGCTGACTTAAATATTCACTTTTACTGACATTATGTCATATTACTTCCGGAGGTTTTCTCACAGTGATAGCGCCACTGTGTGAACAGCTTATGTGATATGCTCTACCTTACCATACAACTGGAATTTATACCAACTGAATTAAATTGAGTGAAAATAGATGTATGGAATCAATAAGGCTTACATCACTGAAATACAATGGTATGAAATGATATCAGTGAAATTTCTTAAGAATCCTGAATCTCCATCAAACCCTTTCCATCAGTGGTGCTATTTCCGCATAATCCATGGGATAAACTCTGATTTCAGGATTCAGAAGCGATGGAAGGAAACATCAGTGACAGTAAAAAAATTGAATCAATCCTGCAGACGTGCTTAGATAGACTAATGATTTCTTTGATGTTAACATCAATTGCTGCAGTTAGCAGGAGATCGAAATTTTGTCTCGGCGTAAGGGGGATAGTCACAAACACATGATCATTACCTTGAAAAGATAAAGTTCCCGCAGTTACGTTTTTGTTTGTTTGCAGGTAGGCTACGTGTCTGCAGTCGTGTTAACGCATTCAAATGCCCGCGCCAAAGCAACGTAGCACGCCGTTAAAAATAAAATAAAATAAATTAAAAAAACGCAGCCCGTCTCCACTTTATCAATGGAATGCGCAATTTTTTTGACTCCTCTAGCGGCATGCTAGGAGATCGACGTTAACCAAGACTGTAGACTTGTACCTGCAAATAAAAGAAAAATTTAATTAGATAACTTTATTTTTTCTAGAAGACAATTAGAACTTTGTGACTAGCCTTCGTATTCATTCCCCTGCAGATTCACCACTTCTGAATGAAATTCACTGATACTTTTGCATTTGATTGATTTCGTACGAATTGGTCCCACCATTTCATTTCAGTGATCGTTAATTCAAACTTGTTTAGCTTGCATCTCACGTTAAAGTGTCAGTTTTGTTTTAATACGCGCTGAACTGCTGGCATATTTTTACTAACTTGTCTTTTCTTTGTTAGTTTAAAACAAGTAAAACATTTTTTTCACAAAACTGAACGGGAAGAATACTGGGAACAGTCCTTACCGACTGACGCCTCCTGAACATTACAGCACATCGTTCATTTGATGAAGGGTCTGTTACAATAAAAATCAATTCTGAATTAATTTAATACCTATAACTATATACCTTTTTACCCAAAATAGTCTCTTTTTTTTAATCTTGAAGCAAAATGCGAGGAAGTGTTGTACTTTGGAACACTTTTCAGGCTTCGCCTCTAGACAGCGCTGTAGTAGAAATTTAGTATATCTTCTTATTCCATTTTGAAATGACAGCATTCGCTTTATATGTGCTGCAGTCTTTTTTTTTAAATTACTCCATAAAAGTAAGGTTTTTGGAAACGTGAAAAACTGTTCCAAGATAAAAAAACACCGTCATGTACCTATGAAAAAAATATTCTATTCAAATTTGAAAGCGTTACAGTCGAGAAAATCTTTTCAGTGCTGTATTTAATAGTCTATGCTTACTTTATTACCGTAATACACCAATAACAAGTATGTGAAATCAAATTAAGAAGAAGTATTATTAAAAACCAGATACAATGCAAAAACGTTTTGAAATAGACACTGTTGGCAAGTAACACATATTTCAGTTCTCAACACATGGAAAATTGTTAAGGCATTGACTCAGTTCATTTGCAAATGCACGTGTTCCATGGTATAAGACCCTCTTCCGTTTCAAGATACAAATCGGTGCACGACCGACGAAGTATGGCTTAACCATCCATATGTTGTGTAACTAGTTTTAAAAATGTACAGAATTTTACTCACGAAAAAACTCTTGTAACTTAAGAATTAATATTATCCTCCAGATAGCTTTAACATATTATACACTACTTAAATATGTAACACTCTTAATATTTACAAATGCAGCATAAAACACAGCCTCATGTTTCCCAACAACAAAAACGGTAGAAAATGCCGGAATTTGCTTATGGCGGTTTCTAGTGCGCATTTCTTCGTGTGATTCTTTAATCAGTCATTAGATTGAAACACTGGCCAAGAAACATCATGTATTCCTAGGCACACTATCCTCCAGGTACAAAACTCTCCCTACTGCACTCTGCTACAAAATATAGCTAGTAGGTGCAAGTTACCAGACTGGAAATTTCAAACGCAAAACAATAAGAACTGCTCTCAGCTGCGGGAACAAATTAAATCTTAATAAAAAGACATTTGTTCTACTTGTGTTAACTCAGCCCTTGTGAGGCCAATTCAGGAGCTACTTGACTGAGAAGTAGCGGCTCCGGTCACAAAAACAGATAGTAGCAGGAAGAACTGCGTGCTGACCTCTTGCCCCTCCATATCCGCATCCAGTGACGCCTATTTCTGAGGATGACACGGCGGTCGGTCGGTACAATAGGGATCTTCCAAGGCCTATTCGGACGGAGAGTTATTACTTGTATTACTGTGTCAAGATAGGGAAAATTCAAAAGTAAAAGAGAAACCAGGCAAGAAACATTCAAGATCAAAATAGATACGTAGAGCTGTAAACCATAATCCAAGGTGAAGGCTTGAAGAGGGTTTAGTATAGCAGTGGAAGTCAAATAGTTGACCACGATTTTCATGATGGTGAGGGAAGCAAGGTCACGTGTTAGAGAATTTGGTCTCCTGGCTTTACAATACGACATAAGTCCTGACCGAATAAATTATGCTTCAGTTACTTGTCATCTCAGCTGAGCAGATTTCGCGTTCGGTGCTTCTCTGGCGTCTCTTCCACTTTATAGTATCAGCACCAACGGCTCTCCTGGGAAAATATGAATTGCGAGAAATCACTGTGACGAAATAGCTGCAATTGTCGGTTTCTCTACAGTTCACCCATTTATTTCCGTTACCGCTTAGTTACAAAAAGAGTGACACACACTGCTTGCACTTACACTGCCTCGAATGCATAGCATTAAGTTATAGAGAGCCCCGCTCGTTAGCGTGAGTTAGAGAGATTGCTTAGCCTTAGAGCACCTTAATCTTTTTTTTTTATTGCCTTCTCGATGTTTCTGCCAGTTTCTGTTAGGTAACGGGAGAAAGAAGTGAAGGTCAGATTTTAGTGCTCCCTCGACGTCGGGGTCAATACAGACTGAATACTAGCACGTACAGGGATAGGTATCGGCCGCCGCCTTGTTAAAGGAACCGTCCTGCAAGTCATTAGAAGTGATTTAGGGAAACCATGGAAAATGATGGTGGGAGTGTATAATGATCCAAGGCTGACTGCCTCTTCTCCAAACTGCATCAGTCGATGCTGGTCTCTCCATTCATGAATCGTCCGACGCCACGATTGGTCACATTTGCCCGATTCACAGGTTTTGCAGGGGAGCTTGGTTTTTTATTGCAGTTATCCGTTATTACTATTTCCTTATTCTTCTTGATATTTATGAGAACACTTGGTGTGCTTTTTATGCAAGACTACGTGCACTTCAGAAAGCTAGCAATTTTGATATATTCAACAGTCAGTTTAAATAAAAATAAATAAATTTATATACCTTGTAAAGTAAAAACAATCTAATGAAACAAACTACTACATGAATACAAAGTTTTGTCGCCAATATCGAAAAGCACAGAGAACATCTGTTTCAATGTAACTATCCAAATACGTGTCTTTGGTGTAAGATTCTCTTTGGAATGGCACACACCATCACGGCATGTCTCTAGCTGATTGTCTTTCGTTGGAGGAATCAGACATGTTTTTCTCACTCCGTTCAAAGTTGTAACTTTCGGAAGTCTTTGGGAAGGAAGACCGATATTTGTGAAACTCTTGATTGTGATAAAATGCAAATGTTTGAATGAAGGTCAACGCAATAACTCGTCAAGTAAAAAACGAGAACTGTGTTTCAGTCGTAAAAAAGAACAATCCGGACCTCAGTGATGGTATGTTATAATATATTATTGCTGTCCCTGGACTAATGAAGCCGTCAAAAGATAAGTATTCAAACATTACTTTCTACCATCGCGACCATCAAATCATCTATATCATTGCTAAAAGAAAGTGGTTTTCACTTGAAGTTCAATGCTGGTGGCTTTGGAAGGGGTAGGGTCACACATTTGACCTCTCCCGGTACTGACACTAAGAAATAAAGGAAATAAAACAGTGTGTAGTTTCTCATTATTTTCAACTCATTTACGATGGATAGTCATAAAGTTCTAGTTACCACCTGAAAAAATAAAGCTGCTACCATAAGAATTACCGATGGTGTTGCTTCTTTTCTACATATTCTACCTTCAATGCAAAATATTTTCCCAGCGATGACTTGGCGGAGACTTTCTTTGTACACTGTCGAATCACATTAATGTGAACACCTGTCATAAGCCTGAATAACCATCTTTTGCAGCGTGGACCGTTGTGAGACGTGCAGGAAGACAGTCAATGAGAGAGCGGTGTGACACGTTCCATTGTGCTTCTGGTAGATGCCATCTTGCCGAGGAAAACCAGACTGCATGTGGGGATGGAAATGGTCATCAAGGATAGATGCATACTTATGTTGCTCCAGTGTGTCTTCCAGAATGACGAGATCATCCAGAGACTGCCACGAAAACATTCCCCAAACCATAACCACCCCTCCTGGTTGCAGGATGTTTGCTTTCAGACATTTCACGCTGTACACGCCAACGGTCATCTGTCCTATGGATCATAAAAAAGACTCATCTAAAAAGAACACCTGTCGCCACTCACTCGACGTATCGTTGCGGTATTAGCGTGCAAATACCATCCTTCGTCGCTGATGAATAGCAGTCAGCGTGGCTGAACGAACCAGGCACCTGATGTGGTGGCCCATGCACAGAAACGTTCGCTGAATGGTCGTTGAGGAGACACTTTTGGTAGCTCCTTTGTTCATCTGGGCCATAATTCCCTCAACAATTGCACATCTATTCGCCTTGTAAGTAGGCTGTTTATGTTTTCTTATTGGCAACGTTACGTAGCGCTCTGTATGAAAATCACTGGCTGTGCTGTGTGCAGTCTGTGGCTAGTTTACATTGTTGTCTGCCATTGTAGTGTTGGGCAGCGGCAGCTGGATGTGAACAGCGCGTAGCGTTGTGCAGTTGGAGGTGAGCCGCCAGCAGTGGTGGATGTGGGGAGAGATATGGCGGAGATTTGAAATTTGTAAGACTGGATGGCATGAACTGCTATATATATTATGATTATTAAGGTAAATACATTGTTTGTTCTCTATTAAAATCTTTCATTTGCTAACTATGCCTATCAGTAGTTAGTGCCTTCAGTAGTTTGAATCTTTTATTTAGCTGGCAGTAGTGGCGCTCGCTGTATTGCAGTAGTTCGAGTAACGAAGAATTTTGGTGAGGTAAGTGATTTGTGGTAGGTACAGGTTAATGTTAGTCAGGGCCATTCTTTTGTAGGGATTTTTGAAAGTCAGATTGCGTTGCGCTAAAAATATTGTGTGTCAGTTTAAGCATAGTCTTGTATAATTTTTCTAAGGGGACGTTTCAGCCTGTACACATCTCCGCAGCCGTCGTTCACCTCTCTCATCCATGGCCGCTGGTGCAGCACTGTTGCCTCGGCACTGGTTTTGGTTAGTCTTGCCATGCACAGTATACTTTAACCACGGCGGCACGCGAACGGTTTATAGACTTTGTTGTTTCGGAAATGCTTCCACCCTTGTCCCGAAAGTCAATAATTGTGCCCTTTTAGACGTCAGGAAAATTGCTCCGTTTCCTCATTACAACAATGACTGCACTGTTTTCCGCGTCCCCCGGACTCGTTTTATATATCCTCCACTGTTAGCGCTGCCCCGTCTGTGAGTGGTTATTGCTCGTTGACGTCGAACATAGGCGGCGGTGGTTGATGTGACTGGACCGTGTGATACCACCTCCATTTTGAAACGCTGGTCATCGAGCACCCGGTCCTCCACTGCTTTTGAATTCCCGGTTCTTCACGTAGAGATGCCCTGGCACTTCGTTCTTCATCATTCAAACTTGTTTGACCACAAAGGAAGCGTCTGAGGCCCCTGGCCTCTATGACATATTATGGAGCACTGTTGTCATACACTTCAGCCAACCCATCATGGATTTCTGCAGCGTTGTTCCCACTGACACGTAGAAAAATAGCTGCCGCACGATACTTGAGGTTATCAGTCGGCTGCGTTGTTTTATTTTGGCTCCTCTACGAGCTACAGTACTATGGAAAAATTAGGATATTTGTCTTAATGGTCTTATGGGACCAAACTGCTGAGGTCATCGGTCCCTAGGCTTTCACACTACTTAATATAAATTAAACTAACTCACGCTAAGGACAACACACACACCCATGTCCGAGGGAGGACTCGAGGACTCGAACCTCCGATGGGAGGAAGGGAGGGGGGGGGGGGGGGGAGGGGCCGCGCGAACCGTGACAAAGACGTCTGACACCGCGCGGCTACAGTACTATGGCACTGGGATTTCAGTGAACAGTAGAATTTCTGTCATTTACCTGCAAACAAAAAGAAAAATAATAACGTAACTATACTGTTTCTAGGTGATTATTGAAAATTTATTGCTACCTTCATGTGATTGTACAGCTAGAGTTTTCCATGTCATTCTAAAGTAACTATGTAACTGGTTTTAATCATGCCTAGCAAACAGAATGAGAGAAGTTGTACTGAATAATTGGAAAAATGTTAGAAAGGTAGAAAATTTTAGTGACTGGGGAGAAATCACAAAGCGAGTCCCACAGGGTTCAATTTTGGGCCCACTCCTATTCCTTATACAGAGTATTCCACCTAAGAGCCGTGAGGCGCTTTAGCTCTGGTGTTTCCGCAGATATCTGCTGGGATGTTCTCTCTCTTTTCTCTCTCTCTCTCTCTCTCTCTCTCTCTCTCTCTCTCTCTCTCTCTCTCTCTCTTTTTTTTTTTTTTTTTTTTTCACTGTGTTGCTAGAGTCAGCCCTCATCACGTATTTCACGCGACGCCCAGTGTCCGCGGAAAGCGTCAGTTTGTTCTCGTTACAAACAAAATTATTTTTAAAGCGAAATTTTACGTGACCATTCAATAGAGTGGTCGCAGGTAAGTCTCGTGCGATATTCGTTTCATCGCTATATATGAACAGACATTAAAACAAGACGAATAACATGTACTCCAACAAGGACGGAACAGAGCTGCTGCATGGCAGTAGAAGACATTGCTGGTCAGGACGGCACGCGAGTCACTGCTGGAGTCCTGGTTATTCTTCATGTTTTAATGTTCCTGTTAACACATATCAATAAAACGAATATCGCACTAGACTAATTTGGAACCGTTCTATCGAATGGGCCCGTAAAATTCCGCTTTAAAAAAATTGTTTCTAAAGGGAAACAAATCGACTCTTTCCGTCGACTCTGGGCGTCGCATGAAAGATGTAATGAGCAATATTTGTTTGGGCTGACTTCAGCTGCACACTGGAAAAATGAAATTTTAAATATCTACCGGAACACGAGAGACATGCTCCTAGCGATTTATACGAGGGACACACGGTATATGTGAACGACCTTCCACTTAACATTCAACAAGCAGAATTGTTATTTTTGCAGACGCTCCTGTTGTTATAATAGATCCCATTAAAGAAAGCAACAGAAGAGATTGTTAATGATGTTTTTCAAAAAATTATTAACTGGTTCTCTGGAGTAGGGTTCTCCCTTAATTTTGAAGAAATTACATTCAGTTCTGTACAACAAAATGAATCATACCAACAATTTCTGTAGCACATGGGTGTACATACTGATGAAAACGTAAAATGAAATAAGCATATCATTGACCTTCTAAAACAGTTAGGTTCAGGTACTTTTGCTCTTCGCACAATTTCTAGTCTTGGAAACAAACAATCAACCTCCTGACATATTTTGCATATTTCCACTCAATGGAATAATTTTCTGGGGTAATTCATCACTTAGAAAGAAAATATTGATTGCATAAAAGCAAGCAATAAGAGTAATATATGGTGTTCACGCGCAGTTGTCATGTAGTCACCTGTTCTGTGAGTCACGCATTTTAACTGCACCATCACAATACATGCACTATGTGATCAAAAGTATCCGGACACCTGGCTGAAAATGACTTACAAGTTCGTGGCGCCCTCCATCGGTAATGCTGGAATTCAGTGTGGCGTTGGCCCACCCTTAGCCTTGATGACAGCTTCCACTCTCGCAGGCATACATTCGATCAGGTGCTGGAAGGTTTCTTGAGGAATGGCAGCCCATTATTCACGGAGTGCTGCACTGAGGATACGTATCGTTGTCGGTTGGTGACGTCTGGCGCAAAGTCGGCGTTCCAAAACACCCCAAATGTGTTCCATAGAATTCAGGTTAGGACTCTGTGCAGGTCAGTTCATTACAGGGATGTTATTGTCAAGTAACTGCTCCGCCACAGGCCGTGCACTATGAATAGGTGCTCGATCTTGTTGAAAGATGCAATCGCCATCCCGGAATTGCTCTTCAACGGTGGGAAGCAAGAAGGTGCTTAAAGCACCAATGTAGGTCTGTGCTGTGATAGTGCCACGCAAAACAACAAGGGGTGCAAGCCCCCTCCATGAAAAACATAACCACACCATAACACTACCACCTCCGAATTTTACTGTTGGCACTACACACTCCTGCAGATGTTCACCGGGCATTCGCTATATCCACACCCTGCCATCGGATCGCCACATTGTGTACCGTGATTCGTCACTCCACACAATGTGTTTCCACTATTCAGTCATCCAATGTTTACGCTTCTGCACCGAGCGAGGCGTCGTTTGGCATTTACCGGCGTGATGTGTGGCTTATGAGCAGCCGCTCGACCATGAAATTCAAGTTTTCTCACCTCCCGCCTAACTGTCGTAGTACTTGCAGTGGACCCTGATGCAGTTTGGAACTCCCGTGTGAGGTCTGGATAGATGTCTGCCTATTACACGTTAGGACCCTCTTCAACTGTCGGCGGTCTCTGTCAGTCAAGAGACGAGATCGGACTGTACGCTCTTGTGCTGTACGTGTCCCTTCACGTTTCCACTTCATTATCATATCGGAAACAGTGGACCTAGGGATGTTTAGTAGTGTGGAAAACTCGCCTACAGGCTGGTCAGGTGATTGGGTATCACTTGTTTTAACAAGTGATACCCAATCACCTGACCACGTTCGAAGTCCGTGAGTTCTGCGGAGCGCCCCATTCTGCTCTCTCATGATGTTTACTGACTACTGAGATCGCTGATATGGACTACCTGGCAGTAGGTGGCTGCACAGTGCACCTAAAATGAATAACGTATGTTGTTGGGGGTGTCTGGATACTTTTCATCACATAGTGTATATTCGCTAATGAATTTGTCATAAATAATCCATCACAATTTGAGAAGAATAGTAATGCCCGTACCAACAGAACTAGAGGAAAAATTGATCCTTATTACCCATTATTAAAGCTGACAGTAGCTCAGGAAAGAGTTCAGTATGTAACAACAATTTTTTTTATTATTTGCCCAGTAAAAAATGTCTGACAGGTAGCGAAGCAAGTTTTAAGTTTAATCTATAATCATGTCTCCATGGACGTATTTCTATTTAAAAACTAATAGCCTAAAAAATGTTTTAACTGTAGTTGCATGACTAGGATTGAAAAATAATGTGTTCATTAATGTTAACTCTAATAATGTATACATGTCATGTAAATTGTCTCGTTCCACATCATTTTGATAAAATGGTGTTCATATGATTTATGTAACATGTAACCAACTAACTGCCTCACATGTATAAAACATATAAGAATACAAAACTTCAATCGAGAAAAATAAGGTCATGATAAATTATCACCATACTGTTGCCACGGTTCACATGAATTAGTAGTTAGAGTAGACGGTAATGCAATGCGTTAATGGCAAGAAGTTAATCGTGAATAATGAAGGAGAATGTGAGGCAGATAATAAATATAGCTTCCAAATTCGTACAATATATCATGGATGTGTTCAGGTGTTCTTGGACAGTTGGTACGCCAGTTCCAGCTTGTTTGCTCTTGTTGGCAATGCTGTTCTTTCGGGAAGACTGAGTTTCGGTCATTCCCCCCAAGTATTTAAAACTGTTCGTTTTATCGATTTATTCCTGTTCCAGGTGCACACTGCAAGGAGAATCACTGATGTTCGGAGACCCACTGATGTTGCTAATGAATTTAGTTTTTTAAGTGACACATTTAGCTTTATCTTTGCTGCTTGTTGTCTGAGTACACAAAACTGATTCACTGAAGTTTCTACTGAATTAAAGAGACTTGTCAGGTCATCGGCAAATGCCACGCATTCAAAACTGATCCCACTGCACTTTTGCCCCTGAGAGACACTATTTGGAAGTCTCCGTCTAGCTAACGCCCTTCGCCAATATCTTATTACTTTTTCCAGTGCACAGTTAAGGAGGAGAGGGGAGACACCGTCTCCCTGTCTTACTTATGTCTTGATTTAAAAACTTCTTCGAAGTGTTACTGCCGGCCGGTGTGGCCGAGCGGTTCTAGGCGCTACAGTCTGGAACCGCGCGACCGCTACGGTCGCAGGTTCGAATCCTGCCTCGGGCGTGGATGTGTGTGATGTCCTTAGGTTAGTTAGGTTTAAGTAGTTCTAAGTTCTAGGGAACTGATGACCTCAGAAGTTAAGTCCCATAGTGCCCAGAGCCATTTGAACCATTTGAAGTGTTACTCCGAACTTTACTCGTGATCTGATGTTGTTTAAAGTCTGTTGAATAAGATCACGGGTCTTCTGGTCCACTTCTAGCTCCTGGCAATAGAATTATACTCCTTTGTAAAATCAACGAAGATAGTGAAGTACTTCTTAACATCCATTTTCGCTTGTTATAACACTGAATTCAGGTTGCTTACCCGTTCAGCACAAGAGCGTCCTTTTCGGAATCCTCATTTGTATTGACCTAATCGTGTGTCCGGTTGGGATTCGGCTCTGTTTAATATGGCCTTGGTGAAAATCTTGTATGTGACAGGTATCCTGAGACTGGTTTGATGCAGCTCTCCATGCTACTCTATCCTGTGCTAGCTGCTTCATCTCCCAGTACGTACAGCAGCCTACATCCTTCTGAATCTGTTTAGTGTATTCATCTCTTGATCTCCCTCTACGATTTTTACCCTCCACGTTGCCCTCCAATACTAAATTGGTGATCCCTTGATGCCTCAGAACACGCCCTACTAACCGATCCCTTCTTCTACTCAAGTTGTGCCACAAACTCCTCTTCTCCCCAATTCTATTCAATATCTCCTCATTAGTTATGTGATCTACCCATCTAATCTTCAGCATTCTTCTCTAGCACCACATTTCAAAAGCTTTTATTCTCTTCTTGTCCGAACTATTTAGCGTCCATGTTTCACTTCCATACATGGCTACACTCCATACAAATACTTTCAGAAACGACTCCCTCACACTTAAATCTATACTCGATGTTAACAAATTTCTCTTCTTCAGAAACGGTTTTCTTGCCATTGCCAGTCTACATTTTATATCCTCTCTACTTCGACCATCAGTTATTTTGCTCCCCAAATAGCAAAACTCCTTTACTACTTTAAGTGTCTCATTTCCTTATCTAATTCCCTCAGCATCACCCGATTTAACTCGACTACATTCCATTATCCTCATTTTGCTTTTGTTGATGTTCATCTGATATCCTCCTTTCAAGACACTATCCATTCCATTCAACTGCTCTTCCAAGCCCTTTGCTGTCTCTGACAGAATTACAATGTCATCGACGAACCTTAAAGTTTTTATTGCTTCTCCATGGGTTTTAATTCCTACTCCGAACTTTTCTTTTGTTTCCTTTATTGCTTGCTCAATATACAGATTGAATAACCTCGGGGAGAGGCTACAACCCTGTCTCACTCCCTTCCCAACCACTGCTTAACTTTTATGTCCCTCGACTCTTATAACTGCCATCAGGTTTCTGTACAAATTGTAAATAGCCTTTCGCTCCCTGTATTTTACCCCTGCCACCTTCAGAATTTGAATGAGAGTATTCCAGTCAACATTGTCGAAAGCTTTCTCTAAATCTACAAATGCTAGAAACGTAGGTTTGCCTTTCCTTAATCTTTCTTCTAAGATAAGTCGTAGGGTCAGTATTGCCTCACGTGTTCCAATATTTCTACGGAATTCAAACTGATCTTCCCCGAGGTCGGCTTCTACCAGTTTTTCCATTCGCCTGTAAAGAATTCGCGTTAGTATTTTGCAGCCGTGACTTATTAAACTGATAGTTCGGTAATTTTCACATCTGTCAACACCTGCTTTAAAAATGGATTAAATGGCTCTGAGGACTATGGGACTTAACATCTGAGGTCATCAGTCCCCTAGAACTTAGAACTACGTAAACCTAACTAACCTAAGGACATCACACACATCCATGCCCGAGGCAGGATTCGAACCTGCGACCGTAGCAGTCGCGCGGTTCCAGACTGTAGCGCCTAGAACCGCTCGGCCACTCCGGCCGGCCAACACCTGCTTTCTTTGGAATTGGAATTATTATATTCTTCTTGAAGTCTGAGGGTATTTCGCCTGTCTCATACATTTTGCTCACCAGATGGTAGAGTTTTGTCAGGACTGGCTCTCCCAAGGCTGTCAGTAATTCTAATGGAATGTTGTCTACTCCCGGGGCCTTGTTTCGACTTAGGTCTTGTTAATGCGTATTATTTGTGTCAGACTGAGAACATTAAATTATAACTACGACATACTAATGTTTGCATTGGGGTGTATTTTATGGTTTAGGTGTCTTTTTTTTTTCTTTGCTCGTATTTATGTCACGCATTATGTATGTCGCGTTTGGCTTAATGACTTATTGACTGAAGACCAATACAAGGCAACCAATCAAAAAGGCTCAAGAGGGCACCGTGCCTTAGCGGCAGCAACGCTAGGAAAGTAGTGTGTGTGCGTGCTTGAAACACAGGGCGCAGCGTGATTTTTGAGAATGAGCAGAAAGCCGCAGGCAGCAGGGAGCCCAGCGAGGTGAGGCGGCTGATGTTTATCGCGGCGGTGACGCAGCGCGATCAATGCGGCCGCCTCACCTGCAGCCACGCGCGCCCCTCGCTAGCACGCGACCGCCACCGTATTCCTCCCCTTACCGCAGCGAAGGACGTAGCACGTTCCCTCCGAGGGAAAACCTGCACCACTTTCAGATCGTTATCAAAGCAAAGAAAACTTCTGCGTTCCGTACCACTGCTGTTTTCTGGTGTGGTAACACATCATTCTTGCACTGTGACTGTCTCTTGTCATTGTAGCTAGTCTTCAGTACTCTTAGACGGTCCACTCATTCGGCCAGAGGTAGAGAGAAACTTTACTGGCATTCAAAGAAAGAAGATTTTAGAGTGCGGTTAGAACTAATAACTTCCTAACAGGCAGAATGCAGCACATTATCCAGGAGGAAGCATAAACTGAGGTGACAAAAGTTATGGGATAGCCATATACACATATACGAGGATTGGAACTTTGATAGTGGCAACTATTTATTTACAGCTCTTACAAAATAGATAAGTGTTTCAAAGTTTTACTGACCTTCAAAGTAGTCACCAGCATTGTGTATAACCCGTTGCCAGCGACGTGGAAGTCGTAGGATACTTTTAGCAGTGCCAGTTATGTTGACATCACGAGCGGCGCAGTCTATTGCCCGACGAATTTGTAGCAGTTCTGAAGCGAATGCCGTGAAGTGTGTCCTTCAGTTTAGAAATCGAGTTGAACTTTCGAGGGCGTAAGTCTGGGGAGTGCAGTAGGCGGGCCGGCCGATGTGGCCGTGCGATTTAGACGCTTCAGTCTGGAACCGGGTGACCGCTACGGTCGCAGGTTCGAATCCTGCCTCGGGCATGGATGTGTGTGTCCTTAGGTTTAATTAGTTCTAAGTTCTAGGCGACTGATGACCTCAGAAGTTAAGTCGCGTAGTTCTCAGAACCTTTTTTTTTTTTTTTCTTCAGTAGGAGGTATAGCACGTAGCAGCCCCATCAGTCAAACAAATCAGTAGACCCAAACAGCTTGCACTGTACGTGCTTGAGCATTGTCCTGCAAAATGATGGTCAGGTCCTGCGGAAAGTGTCATCACTTCTGTATCTAAGCTGGTCGTAGGTTGTGTTCCAAAAATGAACACTATAGAGACAGAAGTGATGACACTTTCCGTAGGACCTGACCATCACTTTGCAGGACAATGCTCAAGCACGTACAGTGCAAACTGTTACTGATTTGTTTGACTCATGCGGGTACTATGTGCTATACCACCTACTGCACTCCCCTGATTTAAGCCAACTCGATTTCTAAGCTGAAGGAAACACTTCACGGCATTCGCTTCAGAACTGCTACAAATTCGTCGGGCAACAGACCGCGCGACTGGAACTGTCAACGCAAATGGCACTGCTAATACTATCCTACGACTTCCACAACGCTTGCAACGGGTTATGCACTATGCTGGTGACTACTGTGAAGGTCAATAAAACTTTGAAACACGTATCTGTTTCGTACGAGCTGTAAATAAATAGTTGCCACTATTAAAGTTCCAATCCTCGTGTAAATTCCTGTAGTATTCATCGCTGGCCGGGGTGGCCGAGCGGTTCTAGGCGCTACAGTCTGGAACCGCACGACTGCTACGGTCGAAGGTTCGAATCCTGACTCGGGCGTGGATTTGTGTGATATCCTTAGGTAAGTCAGGTTTAAGTAGTTCTAAGTTCTAGGGGACTGGTGACCTCAGAAATTAAGTCCCGTAGTACTCAGGGCCATTTGAACCATTTTTGTTGTATCTATCGTGTAGACAAGGTATAAAAGGGCCGTTCATCGGCGGAGCTGTCATTTGCGCTCAGGTGATTCACGAGAAAAGATTTCCGACGTGATTGGGGCCGCAAGACGGGAATTAACAGACTTTAAACGCGGGTTGGTAGCTGGAGCTAGACGTATGGGACATTCCTTTCGGAAATCGTTAGGGAATTCTGTATTCTGAGATCCACACTGCCTAGAATGTTCCGAGAATACCGACTTTCGGGCATTACCTGTCACCACAGACAAAACAGTGGCCGACGGCGCTTCACTTAGCGACCGAGAGTAGCGACGTTTGCGCTGAGTTGTCAGTGCTAACAGACAACAAAACCGTGTGGAATAACTCCAGAAGTCAACGTGGGATGTACGACGAACGTATCCGTTAGGACAGTGCGGCTAAGTATGGCGTTAACGGATTATGGCAGCAGACGACTGACGTGAGTGCCCCTGCTAACAGCACGACATTGCCAGCAGCGCCTCTCCTCGTCTCGTGACCAAATCAGTTGGACCTTAGACGGCTGGAAAACCGTGACCTGGTCAGATGAGTCCCAATTTCAGTTAGTAAGAATTGATGATAGGGTTAGAGTGTAGCGTAGACCCCCGAAGCCATGGATTCAAATGGTCAACAAGGCATTGTGCTAGATGATGGTATGTCCATAATTGTTTGGACTGTGTTTACGTGGAATGGACTGGGTCCTCTGGTCCAACTGAACCGATCATTGAGTGGAAAAGGTTATATTAGGCTACTTGGAGATTATTTGTAGCCATTCATGGACTTCATGTTTCCAAACAACGATATGTCACCGCACCACAATTGTTCCCGAATGGTTTGAAGAACGTTCTGGACAGTTCGAGTGAATGGACCAACCATATCACCCGACATCAGTTCCATCGAACATTTATGGGACATAATTGAGACGTCACTTCGTGCACAAAACCCTGCACCGGCAACACTTACGCAAATATGGACGACTATAGAGACAGCATGGCTCAATATTTCTGCAGGGGACTTACAACGACTTGTTGAATCCATGCCACGTCGAGTTGCTGCACAGCGCAGGGCAAAAGGAAATCCGACACGATATTAAGAGGTTTCCCATCACTTTTCACCTCAGTGTAATTCAGAGAGTCAGAAAAGTAATGAAATCTCGCTTATCCAGCCCTCGTTTTACACGAGCAACTTTCTGGTCAAAATCGATTACTCGTTGCGGGTGCGCGTCACGCGCTTGAGTGTAAATCTGCCGCCAACCACATCGCGGGTGGCTCAGTGAGTCAGTCATACGCCAACGAACAGCAAGCGGAACGTCTCGCAACGGACCTGTCGGCATTCAGGTCATTAGATAACGTCGAACACGTCCACGCCTGTCACAACAACACTGCTTGCGGTTTGTCAGCGTACAAACAAGTTTGCTGCCAAAAGGGTGACATAGCGTCAGGCGTTGGCCCCGCTCTGAAGCGTCGTTGGACGACGTTTTCCGGACACTGAGTTCCTGTCCTCAATTTATTCTTCAAGACGTCCTCTACAGCCCCTCGAAGTTTGTCGGTATCTGTTACACAATGACTGTAATAAATTAGTGATTAGTGTTTGCTACATAATGACACAAACGTTCATGCGAAATTGTTATCCGATATAAACTGTATTAACATGTAGTTAAATTTCAGAGATTGACAGCTAGGTGTCATGTAGAGAAATCGGAGGTTTTACGCTTCGCTAAACGTAATTATGAATAACCTTTCACCAAAAGATTAATACCGAGCGAGGTGCGCATTCGGAAGTGAGATTTCAGTTCTCTTTCATTCATCAGGTTTTGGTTTTCCGCCTTTCCCTAAGTCAGTTGAGGCAAATGCTGCGATGATTCCTTCGGCAAGTCCGCGGCCGATCGCTTCCCTTCTTGTTCAGTTCAATTATTGCGCCGTCTACAAAAGTCATGTCACTTACATACCTGGGGCTAAATATAGGTAAGCATGTTATGACGAACGTTCGCTATGGTTCAAATGGCACTGAGCACTATGGGACTTAACGTCTGAGCTCATCAGTCCCCTACAACTTAGAACTACTTAGACCCAACTAACCTAAGGACATCACACACATCCATGCCCGAGGCAGGATTCGAACCTGCGACCGTACCGGTCGCGCGGTTCCAGTCTGTAGCGAATAGAACCGCTCGGCCATTCCGGCCGGCTCTTCGCTATGATCCAGTTGAAAACAAAGCAAATAGCAGTGGGAATAGCGGGTGCTTCAGTTCATCTACGAGAGTCGCTACTTATAGAACACTTGTACAGCTTATACTAGAATACTGCTCACGAGTGTGGAGTCCATTTAACGTCGGAATAACAGAGAACATCTAGCGTAATCGGAGAAGGAAGCGCAGACAATCACAGCCTTGTCTGACAAGCAAGAAGTCTAACAGAAATATTGAAAAATGCCAAAGATAGACGTCGAATAAGGAGTAAAAATCTGCTCATTAATTCTAAGAATTCGTTTCCACGACGAAATTTAGCAACATTCTTAAGTGCTCCTTACCTTGTTCCCGTTGGAACGGCGCAGTTACAATGGGAGTAATGACGTAGGCTAATAAACGTACTCCCCCCTCTCTAAATGGAAGAAACCTTAACATATGGTACAGTGAAATACACTCTCTGCACGCAATTCACGGTGTTTATCAGAGTATAGATATAGACGGAGTTAGTAGATCAAATTTGTAGAAAAGTGGCTTGTGTTAAATGTACTGCGAGAAGCAGAGGACTATACGTAGTGACCCTTTGAGAGATGTCGTCAGTGAGGAGTGTCAGAGACGCAGTTCACCAAACGTTGAAGGAATCGTCACATATATCCGAAAAGTAAGTGCGACGCAAGTGACGTCAGGGCTCACTCAGCTTCTAAAGCAATGTGTTTCTGCAAACACCAATGGAATAACACACACCGTACATCCACAGCCACTTGTTTCCGACAGCGGGTCGCGTTTGTTTATGGTGAATGCCAGAGACCTGCATGGACCGAACGTACTACTTTTATCCATTAAATACTTTGTGGCTTTGTGGTAGCTTATGTTAGGGTTGTCTGGTATTCAACTTGTATTACCTTTATTCGCCTACAACGTTTGCTAATAATTACGGAGATATTTCAAGAAACCTATTACCTTTTTTGGTACAGATGATCTTTGGTAAAGAAGTAGTATTGCAGGATGACAGTTAACAAACACACGCTTACGTCGTTATTCAGGTGGGTTGATGAGTAGTACCTTCAGCGACTAGATAACTTGAACACAGTTCAAATCAAGACATGACCTCAGTACAGCAAGTGAAGACAAACACTTTGAAATACCAGCTATTGAATTAACAGGGCTTGATATCACCAGGAAATTAATCATTTTATGTGTGTATAGATCTCCCGGTGGTAGTGTGGACACTTTTTTCAATAAATTAACAGAAGTGCTAGATAAAGTCTCAAGTACAAAGGTCAAGGTAATTCTGTGTGAGGACATTAACATCAACACTAATACCATAAATTAATCCAGCAGCACCCTCATAAATATCCTTCAAAATCTTGGCATGCCCCTATTGGTCAACAGTGCAACAAGGGTTACTACAATGACTTCATCAGTAATTGACTACATGGCTACAAATATGGACAGGGAAAAATGTGATGCAGCTGTAAAAGATCTCGAACTATCAGACCATCTCTGTCAAATAACAACAGTGAAATCAGGCATCGAATCATTCCCTAAACTACAAGCCTACAAACGACCTGTATCAGAAATAAAAATAAAAGAATTTTCAAAGGAACTAGCAAAACAAAGCTGGAATGAAGTGTATAAGGAAAACAATGTGAATATGAAATTCTCTAAATTCTCCACATTATTTAAATAGCACTTTGAAAAGGCATTTCCAAAAGCATGCATGTCTGTATCAACATCTCACAAAAATAAATGGTTAACAGCAGGTATTAAGAAGTCCTCCCAAACACTTAAATACCTCAGTTCCATGAAAAACAGTCGCAATCATCCAGAATTCTTAAATTTCTATCCTAGATACAAACAGATCTATAGGAAGGAACTGACTGCAGCAAAAAGTCATTTAATGACAAAATAATAAATAATACAGGGAATAAAAGCAAAGCAATCTGGGATGTTATAAAAATGGAAACGGGGAGAGGCAAACAAACGCAGAATAACATACTGCTAAGGGAGGGGATAAGGTAATAAATGATCCACAACACCTAGCAAACTATGTAAATGAGCATTTTTCAAGTATTGCAGAGAAGTTACAGCAAAAATTCCCCAAAACAAATATAACACCTGTAAATAATGTTGTACCTAATACAATTCTGTTACTTCCAACCACAGAGAATGAACTCAATAAAACTGTTCAAAAACTAAAAAGTAAAAAGTCAGTAGGCTTAGAAGTAGGACCAATGTGTGTACTGAAACAATGCATAGAGATTATACAAGGCCCCTTAACAAATATAATAAATGAATCCTTCACATCAGGGACATTTCCAGAACAGTTAAAACAGGCAAGAGTTGTACCTTTGCTTAAGAAAGGTAATGCAGAATACATAGAAAATTACCGGCCCATTTCCCTGCTGTCACCATTCTAAAAAATAACAGAAGCAATTCTGAAAGACAGATTAATGAATTTCCTGAATAAATACAATATTTTAAGCGAATCACAGTTTGGTTTCCAAAGTGGCAAAAATACGAAGTTAGCCTTAGTAGAATTCACAAAAGTTGTACTTGATGCTCTTGATAAAGATAATTGTATCACAGGCATATTTTTGGACCTTTCTAAGGCGTTTGATACAGCTGACCACAAGATTCTATTAAATAAATTAGAAGCATTAGGAATAAGAGGGGTAACTGATGACTGGTTTCGATCATACCTGGCAGATAGGATACAAAGAGTAGAGATAACACATACTTCAAATAGATCTAAACATTTAGTAAAACACTTATCAGAACCAAAATACAGTAATATAGGGGTTCCACAAGGTAGCATATTGGGACCAGTACTACTCCTGATATACATCAATGACTTTCCCAGTAGTGTTCCTCATGGTGAAAAAATTCTCTTCGCTGATGACAGCAATATTATAATCAGTGAGAAGACAAGAGAACTCCTTGCAGAGAAAGCAAATGAAACTCTCAAGGAAGATTCGATTGGGCAATAAGCAATCAAGTGACTTTGAACATGAAGAAAACTAATGAAATGAATTTCAGTTTGAAGAGGGACAATTACAATGTTAAATTAAATGTAGATGACACCTCTACAGATTGTGTAACAAATTCAAAATTTCTAGGAATGAATATTGATTCTCAGTTGAAGTGGTGTGAACATACAAAGGTACTTGCAAACAGAATGTCATCATCACGTTATGCCCTTAGAATCCTACCATTAGTGTGTAACATGCAGTGTCTTTTAGTTACATACTATTCACATTCTTTTTGGGGGAACAAATGCACAAAATATGAACACAGTTTTCAAACTCCAGAAAAGAGCCATAAGAAAATGGTAGTCGAGCTCATTGTAAAGATCTGTTCAAAACAGTGGGAATTTTAACTGCTCCATATGAAAACATTTACCAGTCAATTGTACACACCAAAAGTGATATTGTTAATTACTGCACAAACAGTTCTGTCCATGACCATGGAATAAGAGGTAGACTCAACTTACATTTACCAAGAAAAAATAAACATAAAACTCAAAACAGCATTTTCTAGAAATTATAAAACTGTACAATAAATTACCAAAAGAGATAAAAGAAATTGCAAAAATACACTTATTTAAAAAGGTTACTAAAAAGTACCAGTTATGAAATACGTTTTATACATTGAAGGATTACTTATATGTAACAGAGTAGGGGTTTGATAAAAAAAATGTTATACAAATAAATAATAATAATGATTATAAAACATCCAACATTCCACATAACACTTTCACACTAAGTTTTTTTCTTTCTTTTTTCCTGTTCTAGGAAAACTTCCCCCAAGGTACGCATTGCACAATAGTAACACCTCTTCCTCTTCCTGCACTCAACGTCTCACTCATTACAGAGCGATGCTCCCTCAGTTTTTCAGGATAGCAAATGGGAAGTCGTGGTACAGAAAATGGCCCAGAAATCACCAGTGTTTGTGTGTGTGTTTGTGTGTGTAGTGAGTGAAGTGTTATGAAACAATGTGTGTATAGTTTGTGCAGTGACTGATAGTGAGATATGAGTAAACAGTGTGGCATTACATTATTTAATAAGTTATTTGTAAAAAAAAAGTATTGTATATCAGCAGTAAATCTAATGATTGTCTCTAACCAGAAGTCTGTAAATGCATGTGTATTCGGATTAGCTTATTTTGAATTGGTCTAAACTTGTAAATGCTTATACATGTCCTATATCATTGAAGAAAGATATCTACGGATGAATAAAGCTACTACTACTACTACTACTACTACTAATGTAAGTGGGCTGCTTCTGTGTTGTCAGCGCTGTGTAGCGCTTTACATTGGATCTCTGACTACACTTTGTAAGAGACTCTGTGGCTGGTTGGACTCGTTGTTGGTAGTTAGTCGCCAGCAGTGATGGAAGTACTGTTGGGCAGTTGGAGGTGAACAGCCAGCAGTGATGGATGTTAGATGCGAGAAGTTAGCATTGATGGAGGGTAGAGGTCTGAAGTGTTAGCGTAGGCTAACGACCTGTACATGTTCGACTTGGAGATTGAATATTACCTTTGTACTACATGTCAATGACGATTTATACTCGTGTCTGAACTGGATGTCCCATTATTAAGGTAAAAAATACATTATTTGGTTTGCAACAAAATCTTTCCTTTGATAACCACATGCCTATTAGTAGTTAGTGACTTTAGTAATTAGAATCTTTTATTTTGCTGGCAGTATTGACGTTCGCTGTATTGCAGTAGTTCGCATAATGAAGATTTTTGTGAGGTAAGTACTTAATGAAATGTATAGGTTATTGTTAGGATTTCGTTTTAGTCACGGCCATTCTTTTGAATTAATTATTTGAAGTCAGGTTATCCTTTTTTCTTGAGCAGTCAGATTGCGTTGCGCTAGAATATTGTGGGTCAGTGTTGACATGATAAGAATAAGTAAAGAGAAAGTAGGCTCAGTACGTTCAGTTTTACTCAGTTGTTTCAGAATTAAATAACGTAGAAGCTTCAACTTCCCATTTCATTCAGCAATAGAAGCAGAAAAGAATTTTAATAAAGAAGTTTCACTACCACTAACTACTTGCATTGAACTTTGTTGAGATACTGCAGCTGATAAAGCACAGAATCGGGAGCAGATTATCTTTGTTGTTACCTGTGACAGAACTAATTATTGCACATAAGAATCCCCCCAACGACATGTAGAAACCACGTAATTCAGTTGTACCTAGGTTGTAAGAGCTTCCTAAGATTCATAAAGAAGATGTGCACCTACTACTCATTGTGAGCAATATTGGTGCAGCCACCTATTACATTGTCAAATTTCTTGGCGTCTTTACTGAAGCCCGTTATAGGCTAGACTTCACATCACACACACAGTTCTACCGATTTTAACGGCAGACTTAAGTCACTAAGTTGAAAAGTTTTGATGCTGTCTCTATCTAAAAAAGTTACTTTCGCGCCCTTGCTACATTTCGTCGGCAACAGATTTGCGGACAACATAAGAATACAACATAAGAAAACAATCCGATGGTATCGCCATGCATAGTTCTTTGTGTCCCTGGTGGAGAATCATTTTAGAGATGATTATGAGGAGCGTGCACTGGACCACGTAGTTTTAAGACGTATGGTGTTTCGGTGATGTTTTGATGACACATTTACAGTTTTAACTCACAAGACAGTTTGCGGAGGTTTCTACAGCATCTTATTACGATACACCATAATATAACACTTTCTGTGGAGATGGAAGAATATGGTGGTTTCTCATATTGGCCGTTTTGGTACGCCGTAAGAATACATTCCACGTACTGAAACTCCACACTAGCTAATTTATATTGGTAGGCTCGAGTTTGTCTCCAAATGGCACTGACAATCAACTTTTTTAATACGTTGTTTCACCGAGTGCCTATCAAGTCAGATGTAGATTGCAAGCAGACAGGATTGAAACATCTCCAAGTTGTGTTCGTGGGAAACATAAATATGTCTCCTCAGCTGTGAAAGATGCTTGAGATGCATCAGTGGCAGAAAAAAGAAGAGAATATAGGTTTCTAGGTTACTACTTGCTCTGAAAATGTTTCTTTTTTCTCTTGAGTAGAGAGAGTACTGGGCTCGGACGAAGATACTCTAGCACTACACAAAGCAGTAGAATTCCGTGCGAATGGGGAAACTTTATACGGTATAAACCAAACCACACGCACTGTACAGGAGGCCGCTGTGAGCACCTCCGTCATATCCGTCTCCTTCAAGCCATGAAATCCATTGTTGCAGAACACTTCATTTAATCGAGTCATTGGATTTCATTTCATGGAGTCATTCGATGGACTGTAAGAAATTGAAAACTGGCCACATACATCGGTCGTTCGGGTCACCATCACTGCGAAGTGGTGAAAATTCGACTCTTGAAAGAACGTAATCAATTGAGATTGTGGTTCTATAGTAAATTCCACGTGAAATCCTCTCGTTAAGAAATTCCGTTCTCTTCGTAATCAGCGTTTTCCTGTTCAACGAATAAGAACAGACGAGCTGATATCGAAAAGGCGCATTTACACCAGGGCAATTTATCAACTTGCAGTAAAAGCACAGGCGCTCTAGTAATGCTTGAACAGCAACTTGTGTCATATCGGGGGCTGAAAGAGAGTAGCTCGGTACACTTAGATTAGTTTATACCTATAGATGGTCGGAAGATTATTGGCCAATTCGTCGTGACAGCAACTGAACATCCGACAGTTTTCCTAGCACCTTATCAGACAACTCACAATTTGACAGCAATCATTCCGCAGTAAGTTTCAACTGAAGATGATCTGACGTCATAGAAGTTGTGTTGGTTAATGTATTTCCATTTATGTGATTAATATCTGGATTTATGACTAGGAATTCGTATGAAAAGTTTGTTGTAATAAAACTATGCGATTCTGGGAGCAGCTATAGCGTAGGCGTGGCCAGCCCCCTCTCGTCAGTTGCAGCAAATCTCTTCATGAAGCACTATGAGGACAGAGCACTCGAAACTGCTTAACGAAAAACCTGTTTGTTTCTTTCGGTACGTAAACGCCACATTTGCCATTTGGGTACATGGACCCAAAAAACTACATAATTTCTTAGAACATGTGAATTCCATCCATGAAAACATCCTGTTTACCATGGAAACAGAAAACGATAGGAAACTCTCTTTTCTCGACGTCATAGTTCAGAGTAACTTCGAAGCTCCCCACAGTGTATACCGCAAACCAACGCATAAGGATTTCTAGGAGGGCTATTCAGAAAATAAGATCCGATCGTCCGCGAAATGGAAACCACTGTGAAAATCAAAAATAATTTATTTGCAACAGTCAGCTACACCTTCCAGCTACTTCTCTAGATAGTCGCCGCTCGACTTAGACATTTCTCGCAGCATCGCACGGACTTTCCAATACCCTTATCATAGAAGGCAGCCGCCTATGCTTTCCGACAATTCTCCACGCTGGTCTGCAGCTTGTTTCCTGTGCCAAAATGTTGCCTTCGTATACAGCGATTCATGTGAACAGAGGTGAAACTAACGGGGAGCCAATTACAGGCTATATTTTGGGTGATTAAACACTTCCCATCGAAAATGCTGCAGGAGCATGTTCATTGTCCCTGCAGAGTGCTGCCGAGAATTGTCATGGGGACGGAAGCGCATGACAGTCATGGTATGTAGGCTGCATAACATCAGGCGAAATCTCTCACCAGGCCCTCATGATGGCGGGAGACACTTTTTTCTAGGCGTCTTAACGTGTTCACTGTGCTCTCAGAACTATAAAGGGTGATGTGACGCAATCTACGGGCATACTAAAGATATTACCCAACACATCTGTGCAAAGCTTCATCGGATTTTCACTGTGATTTTCATTTCACGCGCGATCGGACCTTACTTTTAGAATAGCCGTCGTATTATCTTCATGTCTCCAACTGCCACCATCCCTCGTAGAACAGCGCGCTCAACACTGTAGTACGCAGGGCATATTCCAGCTCAGACGAACAGTCTGATGGCAGGGCTGCGGCACTTGGAACCCGTCTTCCACGAGAATGGATATGGTGCAGCAAGCGACCTATCCGGATGGCTCTGTGAACCAAGACCCCAAGAACGACACGGAAGACGGAAAGACGGAAGAAGAAGATAATAAGACCGCTTTCGTACCGTTTGCTGGCGATGTACAGTGTGGCCCACAATTATTTATACGATGTTTCAAAGACTGCGGTAAAGAAACTAGCAACACAGCATGAACATATAGTTGGACATAAACGCATTACTCTCATACCTTTTCTTAGAAAAATTTTAATCCTTGTTCTCCACGGCATGGTCCACCAATGCACCATCCAAATCGAGACATCCCTGGAGACGAAGAGTAGCCTTGTCACAAGCAGCTTGACAGACCTGTACTGGTATCTTGTGCAACTCTTCTGTGATAGCTTCCCGTGTTCCGGCCAAATGTCATGTTCATAAACTTTGTCCATTAAACAACCCGACGTGTTCTGCTAAATCTGGATTTTCTTTCAGCGTTCACAGCCATTTTTCTGCAAGCCCCAAGTGCCTATCCGGATCATCTCCATTAAGATGTTTTATCGAACGAAGATGATATGGCTTTAAGTTCAGATTCTTCTTTATTCTCTGCAGTGTTGTGCGTGAGATTTTCAACTCTCTGGACGTACACTGATCAGCCAGAACATTATAACCGCCGACCTACTATCGATATAAACCGGCTCAGGCGATATCAGCGTCGCCTGACAAGGAATGACTGCTAGGCAGACACACGCAGGGTGCATGTAGTATCAGTGAGCGTGCTGTTCGTATGTAGAATGGGGAAGGCGCACGATCTATATGAGTTTGACCGAGGGCAGATTGTGATAGCCCGGAGGCTCGACACGAGCATTTCGGAAACTACACGACTTGTCGGGCATTCGAGGAGTGCTGTGGTGTCTTCAACATGATGGTGAAACCAAGGTGAAAAACATCGAGACGTCGTGGGGTTGGGCGGCCACCCCTCATTACAGATGTCAGAAGTCTTAGGCTCGGCAGTCTGGTAAAAAGGGACAGGCTGTGAACTATGGCGGAACTAACATCAGACTTTAACGCTGGACACAGTACAAGTGTGTCCGAACACACAGTGCACAGAATACTTCTAACGATGGGCCTCCGCAGTCGACAAACCATGCATGTGCCAATGTTAACACCATGACATCAGCAACTACGACTGAAATGAGCAAGCGACCATCAGCACTGGACGTTGGCCCAGTGGCAGAGCATTGCACTGTCTGATGACTCCAGATATCTTCTTCATCATGCCGATGGGAGAGCGCGAATCCATCGTCTTCCAGGTGAACAGCTCCTTGACCTGTACTACGGGACAGAGACAAGCTGGTGGCGGCTCCATTATGCCCTGGGGAACATTCACGGGGGCACCCATTGGTCCAGTGGAGCTCATGCAAGGCACCATGACGGCCAAGGAGTGTCGTATACTGGTTGCAGAGCGCGTACACCCCTTCATGAAGACCATGTTTCCAGACGGTAACTGCATTTTTCAACAAAATAATGAGCCACGTCACAAGGCCAGGAGTGTGATGGAGTGGTTCGAGGAACACAGTGGCGAGTTCCAACCAATGTGCTGGCCTCCGAACTTGCCAGATCTGAACGCAGTCGAACACATCTAGAATGTGATTGGACGTGGCGTCAGAGCTCATCGCCTCCCTCCCCAGAACTTATGAGAGTTAGGTGGGTTGTGTTTGCAGATGTGGTGCTAACTCCCTCCGGTGACCAATCAGGGCCTCCATGCTACGACTCGTCACGCTGTTATCCGTGCCAAAGGTGGACATACCGACTACTACGCACGTGGTCATAATATTCTGGCTAATCAGTGTACGCGTTTGAGATTTCGGTTTCCAGGGTACGATTTAATGGTTTCCAACAAACGAGCTCTGTTATGAACGGCATGCATCTCCGGGGCCTACCCGCTCCCTTCGCATGCATAACACTACCAGTAGCATCAAGTTTATTGTTTGTTCTTGCGATTGTTAACACGCACAGGCCATTTACTTGGTTCAAATGGCTCTGAGCACTATGCGACTTAACATCTGAGGTCATCAGATGATGATGATGTTTGATTTGTGGGGCGCTCAACTGCGTGGTTATCAGCGCCCGTACAATTACCCAATCTTTGCTCAGTCCAATTTCGACACTTTCCTGGATGATGATGAAATGATGAGGACAACACAAACACCCAGTCATCTCGAGGCAGGTGAAAATCCCTTACCCCGCCGGGAATCGAACGCGGGACCCCGTGCTCGGGAAGCGAGAACGCTATCGCGAGACCACGAGCGGCGGACATCTGAGGTCATCAGTCCCCTAGAACTTAGAACTACTTAAACCTAACTAACCTAAGGACATCACACACATCCACGCCCGAGGCAGGATTCAAACCTGCGACCGTAGTAGTCGCGTGGTTCCGGTCTGAAGCGCCTAGAACTGCTCGGCCACAGCGGCCGGCGGCCATTTCCTCCAAACTCGAGTGTCATTCTCAGTCTCACCACTGCACAATTGTTTGTTGCAGAATAAAAACTCACACAACGCACAGGCTGTCCCAAAGACAATAATTCACCACGCTGTCTGGAATACAGTAACCGTTCTAAGACCCATGACCGTAATCCCGGTGTGGCCGTGCGTTTCTAGGCACTTCAGTCTGGAACCGCGCGACCACTACGGTCGCAGGTTCGAATCCTGCCTCGGACATGGATGTGTGTGATGTCCTTAGGTTAGTTAGGTTTAAGTAGTTCTAAGTTCTAGGGGACTGATGACCTCAGATGTTAAGTCCCATAGTGCTCAGAGCCATTTGAACCATTTTTGAACCGTTATCCACACTCTCAGCCTACACAGTGTTGCCATATCGAAACTATGTCCAAAATTACAAATACTACAGTCAGCCAAATATCGTACACATAATTACGGGCCATCCGCCAGCCAGCCAAAACAAGAGCTTTATTAGTGAAAGACGATCTGGGCCTTCAAAAAAGAGGGGTTACCTAGTTCCGCAAGAATGCGGAAAAATGTAAATTGGACTAACGATCCGCACACTTGAAGATCTATATATAGAACATGAGCGTTCAAATTGTTCAAAATGGCTCTGAGCACTATGGGACTTAACTTCTGAGGTCATCAGTCCCCTAGAACTTAGAACTAAGAACCTAACTAATCTAAGGACATCACACACATCCATGCCCGAGGCAGGATTCGAACCTGCCACTGTAGCGGTCGCACGGTTCCAGACTGAAGCGCCTAGAACCGCTCGGCCACTCCGGCTGGCTTCAAATGTCTCTGAGCACTATGGGACTTAACGTCTGAGGTCATCAGTCCCCTAGACTTAGAACTACTTAAACCTAACTAACCTAAGGACATCACATATATCCATGCCCGAGCAGCAGCGTGGCTCTGGACTGAAGCGCTTGGAACCGCTCTGCCCTAGCGGCCGGTAACATGAGCGTCACTCCCAACAAGTCTGCAATAGCAGAACACTGCATTGAAAATGGACATAAAATGAATTAGCAGCACATGAAAGTGCCAGATACCATCGATAAATTTTGGGACTGTATTATTAAGGTAGCACTGGAAATTCGTGTTATAGATAATGTAATCAACAGGGTCACTAGTTTCCAACTGAACAAGATATGAGGGCCAACACTAGGTAGGCCCCATCAAAGCAAAACTTGACACCCTGATGCGAGATACGACAGGAATTCTGGGTGGAAGGAAACAGATTCCCTCCTCCATCGTCACAGCCACATGCATACTCGCCACCGAGTACGGCGAGGGCTGGCGAGGCCCGAACTCTGGACCGGAAGGTATAAATACCGCGAGACCACAACTTCGTGGAGAGCTCGGGAAAAAGTGTCGTGCTGTGTTTGTGGGCGAATGTAGCAATCGTGCGTTGTTTTCACAGCGAAGTGTCGGGTTTCTCCGTGTCGCAGCATGGGCAAAAAAGGCGGGCAGAGGCAAGCTGCTACTACGAAGGGACACTCGATCGTGCAAATCAGCGAGACTGCCAATCGGGCCAAGAAGATCCGAGACAAATTCGCAAACGCCTGACCCCCCTTTGTACGACGAGTACAAAGGCATCGGGTGGCCAGAGCTATACGTCAAATGACGAGCTGGTACAGGAATGAAGCGGTCATCGAGTCTGTCTACTCTGACTCGCTGGTTTCCGTGCAAGCAGCGAGTATGGCCGACCAAAGGGCTATCAGAAGCCCTGTGGCCGCCCATATAGTCGACGGGCCGCAGGCAAGGGAGAAGCAGTCCAGGAAGGGCTCCTAAGCGCCGGGTTTGACAATGCAGCTGTAAGGCTGAATAACCGGACCAACAGAAGACCGCCGCTATTTGGCGTAGCCGTGCAAACGGCAGGCTGCTCTTGCGATGTCTTCTCTCTATGGAAGTTCCTGGGCTTCCCCGTGACTACGGGAGGTCTCCCATCCGGCATGGGCCCTCAGCCCCAGTGCTTCAGATGCCAGGGCGAGAGCCACGTCGCCAAATACTGCCGCTCGCTACGCTGTTCGTAAAGTGCTCTGGACAGCACGGCAGCCGCACCTGTGACCGCAGTAGAGAAGCTATCCTGACTTGAGTTCGGCGTGGCGGGCCCCATGTCGCCAACTGGCGTGGCTGCCCGGCCTCCTCAAGCCACAGCCAAACAGACGGGGCGTGGCGGCCACTGCCGCAACGACGCAGAAGACACCGACACCGACGAAGAGCGAGAGGCTTGCCACCAACTGTGGCAAATGCACGCGAAATTCATGATGGCCACAGAGCGACGAAGGAAGTGCCGGTCCCTGCTCCCGCCCCTGTGGCGTGGGATGCGGGGACAAGTGCCGCCATGCCAACGGGGACTCTTGCGGCAACGCCAGCACTGCCATCTTCCGCCTTGACCGACCCAAAAGTCAAGAAGGCTGTTGAAGACGCCCAGGCACCACTCAACGATGGGTACGCCACGAAGTGAGGCAGCAACAGCCGAGCAACGCGACGCCCGACAACGGACCTGCGCTGCCGGAACTTGCCCACCGCGTACCAGGTAGCGTGAGGTGGGAGCAAAGTCGGACAACATTGCCGGGGACGAGAGTCACGAATGTGGACGATCGGGTTTAGGCTCGTTCGGCGCACCTTTGTCACGCATCCTTCGAAGGCTACTAAGTGTCCAAAAGCGTTCTGGGGCGGATGTCGTAGCCACTGCGAGAATTGAACGTGATCGTAGAATTATTTAATGAATTTTTATTCAATTTGTTTGGAGATGTCGTTGCTGATGTGGTGATAAGCGACATATTCTACATAAGCGAGCGAGAGACGTAATTTGCAGCATACACGCTTTCTTCTACATCTACATCGACATTTATGCTCCGCAAGCCACCCAACGGTGTGTGGCGGAGGGCACTTTATGTGCCACTGTCACTGTTCCACTCGTGCATGGTTCGCGGGAAGAACGACTGCCGGAAAGCCTCCGTGCGCTCTCGAATCTATCTAATTTTACATTCGTGATCTCCTCGGGAGGTACAAGTAGGGGGAAGCAATATATTCGATACCTCATCCAGAAACGCACCCTCTCGAAACCTGGACAGCAAGCTACACCGCGATGCAAAGCGCCTCTCTTGCAGAGAGTGCCACTTGAGTTTGCTAAACATCCCCGTAACGCTATCACGCTTACCAAATAACCCTGTGACGAAACGCGCCGCTCTTCTTTGGATTTTCTCTATCTCCTCTGTCAACCCGACCTGGTACGGATCCCACACTGATGAGCGATACTCAAGCATAGGTCGAACGAGCGTTTTGTAAGCCACCTCATTTGTTGATGGACTACATTTTCTAAGGACTCTCCCAATGAATCTCAACCTGGCACCCGCCTTACCAGCAATTAATTTTATATGATCATTCCACTTCAAATCGTTCCGCACGCCTAGTCCCAGATATTTTATAGAAGTAACTGCTACCAGTGTTTGTTCCGCTATCATATAATCATACAATAAAGGATCCTTCTTTCTATGTATTCGCAATACATTACATTTGTCTACGTTAAAGGTCAGTTGCCACTTCCTGCACCACGTGCCTATACGCTGCAGATCTTCCTGCATTTCACTGCAATTTTCTAATGCTGCAACTTCTCTTTATACTACAGCATCATCCGCGAAAAGCCGCATGGAACTTCCGACATTATCTACTAGGTCATTTATATATATTGTGAAAAGAAATGGTCCCATAACACTCCCCTGTGGCACGCCAGAGGTTTCTTTAACGTCTGTAGACGTCTCTCCATTGAGAACAACATGCTGTGTTCTGTTTGCTAGAAACTCTTCAATCCAGCCACACAGCTGGTCTGATATTCCGTAGGCTCTTACTTTGTTTATCAGGCGACAGTGCGGAACTGTATCGAACCCCTTCCGGAAGTCAAGGAAAATGGCATCTACCTGGGAGCCTGTATCTAATATGTTCTGGGTCTCATGAACAAATAAAGCGAGTTGGGTCTCACACGATCGCTGTTTCCGGAATCCATGTTGATTCCTACAGAGTAGATTCTGGGTTTCCAGAAATGACATGATACGCGAGCAAAAAACATGTTCTAAAATTCTACAACAGATCGATTTCAGAGATATAGATCTATAGTTTTGCGCATCTGCTCGACGACCCTTCTTCATTCTTGAAGACTGGGACTACCTGTGCTCTTTTCCAATCATTTGGAACCTTCCGTTCCTCTAGAGACTTGCGGTACACGGCTGTTAGAAGGGGGGCAAGTTCTTTCGCGTACTCTCTGTAGAATCGAATTGGTATCTCGTCAGGTCCAGTGGACTTTCCTCTGTTGAGTGATTTCAGTTGCTTTTCTATTCCTTGGACACTTATTTCGATGTCAGCCATTTTTTCGTTTGTGCAAGGAGAAGGAAAGCGTGATTAATGCGCGTACCGCTGCTGTCGCTTGGAACTGACAACACTACAATTTCCTTCCATGCCTCGACCTGCACGAACCATCATCGTTCGTGAATCGGGCTATAAACGACCGGGCCTACTTACCGCACACAGTATACACTGACGGAGAGTGGCTGTCGGGACTCCACAACACACTGTGCTGCCGCACAGATTCGGACCGACCTCTTTATGACGACCAGATGGCATCACTTGGTATCGAGTTGCATGATGGCCACTACTAACATAACCTATCCTTGCATGATCTGTCGTAGACAGCAAGAAATCCGCTACTGCTCTTTCTACCCGTCGCGATTTTTGTGACTTTTTTTCCGTGGCGCTTGCCTTGGTACTTTTTCTCTCCCCCCTTAAACCCGATCTTCTTTCAAGCTTTTCAACGACTTACTAACTCCCGATGGGTCCATATTAGTGGGTAATCCTTCAAAACGCACGGACAAAGTCACTGAACCCGCTCCTGTTATCTGCTCGTGTAATATTAGTAACAAATCCAGAGGTGACAGTAGATCTTATGAGTTGGTCACCATGCTTGTGCGGGCATGGAGGGGTCCTGTTTCTTCTAGCAGGAACTTCGTTCCATCACTACCACCTGATGATGGTGAAACGGTTGTCCGCCGAAATATCATGGACTTTCGACGATAACCCGGCGCTATACTCGAGAATCATGGAAGTATTACAGCATGATAGCGAGATAGCCAATATAGCTAACATTGCGTGTTATCGGCGCCCTGGGTACAGCGATAGCATTTTGAGGTTCAATATATTTTTGTAGTCAAACACGCACTAAGGTAAGCAATCGAAATGATTCTCACCCGAAGTTGCAAGATCTGCTGCCGTGTGATTGAGATTCCTTTTCGCTCACGTACCTGTTCGTGGTATCTTTCAGTTTTTGATTTTGTTTATGTTTTGCTTTAAGTCGTCTCAGGTAATATTTGTGTCAACAGAATCTCCATCCTCAAACCATGGTTTTGTAACATCTCATGTTTTGAAGAACAGTGCTGAAAGTAATATTATCTTCACGTTTATTGTTCCTTGTCAGTTCCTATGCCATGGCCTTACCTCGTTAGGGCAAGTATTACACTATTATAGAAAGTTTTTCAAAAGAAGCAACAAGTATTTGAGAGCGTAGAACCATAAGACCCCTATACTCTAAATGTAAATTCCCATCGTCTCTAGTGAGCCTTAGGGGCAAAGCAGGAATGTAGCATTTCTTACTCAGTGGAGGTAGTAAACTAATGCCTTCTTTTGGTGCATGGATGGTGTGTCATATATCCAGCTGTGGCTGTAATGAGTGCCTGTGTTGTGTAGTCACGTTTGAATCATTAATTGTTAACATGGAATGAGGGGAATGGCAGACGGGAGCCCAGTGCAGGAAATCAGCCGCTTCTCTACGAAAAGAGAAATGGGACCACGAGACTTGACGCCCCCTTCTCAACGACATTAGCCTGATAGGAAATTTATGCCGCTAACTCTCCTGCAAAAATGTTTCATACTCTAGCTATGGAAAGTTCTCCCATCACCAGGATTCGAAACGGCTAGCACCATAGTTGAGTTCCACCGAATTACTACTACTTTGTGATCTCTGCTACAGAAGGGAGTGGTGGTAAAGACAAATCTGAGTAAAAACACGTTTACACAGAAACATCTTTCCAGTTTCCAGTAGGTATTCTCCAAGTACTCAGTTAAGAAACCTTCACAAAGAAGAAGAAACTTGGAATTGTAACTATAGGAAGGTTAACATACGATGAACGTGTCGCGGACAACAATGTCATAATGTATTTTCTTCTATCTTTGGAATACATAAATGTTCAAGTAACATAGCAACTAAAAGTTGGGCAGCCTTCTTACGTGGACAACGTCATGTGTAGACACCCATTTGTTTTCTAAATTCAGCAAATCACGGTTATTATGGACCGGTTATTTTTTGTCGCTGCAGCAATGTGACCCCCTCCGTGTAGCACATCAGTGTTGCGATCACGTACGGCGGGTCTGAGGTAAAGGTCTCTCAATTATAAAGTCTTACTGTCATCTAGCACTAGACGTATAAAATGAATAGTATCTTCAAAAAATGAGACTGATGCCGTCAACGGATTCAGAAAGTTCTGTTTTATTATTTAATCTAATGAGCTTTTACCCTCTCCCTTTAGATGCAAAAGTAATATTCGCGAAAGAATAGGGGCGGCAGACGACAGGGTAAGGGTTAGATTCAGATGAGGATAAAAAAAGTTACGACAAGAGGGAGAGAGTATGGTTGGTCACTTTCTAATTTAATGCATTTTGCTCTTCTTCACTCCTAAAGACCGCAGAGTGCCCTGTCGTCATAGAAAAGCTGGACCGGAGCAGAAAATATTAGCGAACAAGTTAACATAGTAAACAAGATTTACTTAATCTGTATTCCCCAGAGCGAACGAAGACCCTGTACAAATAATACGACAAGAAATAGAGTCCAGCTCTCGATGTAAACACGGAAGGGTCTCTCAATATCACTCAGTACTGAATCATGAACGGTTAAGGCGGCGCTGCGATTAGGCGGCGTCTGCGTAGCCTCCCGTAGCGAAGTGGCACCAAGACCAAGTGGGCTGAGTCGCTGCCACAGGCCAGCCTGTATCTGCGGCAGAGGACGCTCGTAGTCTAGAGCTGCTAGAGGAGTGGCTCAATGGGCATCCTCCATTGGGTGCGTCGGATCCCACATGACCGCTATCGACACTGGCCGGAAACTTGCTATTCTGTTGCCAGCTGCGATACGCCGGTAGGTTAGTATCGATACGTGGTGCCACCACATTCCTCCACCCTGAAAGCTCCTCACCACTGTAGTGTAATGTAGATGAGCGAACGACGATGGGGGGGGGGGGGGGGGAGGGTTGGATGCAGATGGCAATGAGGAGACAGGAGCCCAAACGGAGGCTGAGGCCAAGCTCCCACCTGCACCCCAGGATATGCCTTCAGCCCGCCTGGGAATACCATCCGAAAAACTGGGCAGAGGGCGCATGCCAGCATCCAGAGGCAGAGCAGCAAACGAACATCCAGAGACAGAGCAGCAAACGAAGACGGAGGCATCTTGATGACTGCAGAAGGATCCGGGGCGGCACGTGGGACAGAGGATGGAAGAAGGGCCCATTGCCGGATAACGGTGGCTGTCAACACAGTGACGACCGAGAATAGGCGTCGACTTCCAACGACTCCGGACCAGCGCCGACATTCCGGGGCTCCGGGATGTGCATGCGGCGGGCGCTGCTGTGTCCAGGCAAGCATGGAATCTGAAAGCACAAAGCCTGTGGCAGGATCACGCAATTCACATAGACGAATTTGATTCTGGTGATGTCCCAGAAATCCTCTCGGTACCTGCAGGTGAAACATAGAACGCCCAAAACGTTGTACAATGGCTCCTCGCTCCCAGCGCCATACAGTCTGTAAAAGACCGAATGGTTAGTGTTATATTTTGCCTGCCTGGGCGGAGTCGACGCCGCTCGCCGGGGCAGGTGCACCAATTGAATCAAGGTGCGGTGGGGCGCCATCCAAGTAACAATTCCACCGGTGATGGTCAGTCACGTGCCTGGGAGCCGTAGAAAGAAAAGAAGAGCAACAGAGCTTGAGCCCGTGTGTGGGAGACACAAAGTTTGTCCATCTGTTACTTAAATGTTCGTCCAAAGCGTTCAGCTCCATCGTTGGATTGCGGGTGGAATGGTGGACTCGTGATGTACTCGTAATACAGAACTGTTTAAACTCGGCGGCAATGGAAACTGAGGTCCACTGTCTGTCACAATTATTTCAGGCAATTCCTCGAGGCAAAAGATCGACGACGAGGTCTGGATTGTGAGACGAGCCATAGTAGAGTGCATAGGAACCACGAAGGGAAATTTGCTGAAAGTGTCAACGACGGCGAGCTAACATGTGTTCGCCGGCAGTGGTGGCCGAGCGGTTCTAGGCGCTACAGTCTGGAACCGCGCGACCGCTACGGTCGCAGGTTCGAATCCTGCCTCGGGCATGGGTGTGTGGGATGTCCTTAGGTTAGTTAGGTTTAAGTAATTCTAAGTTCTAGGGGACTGATGACCTCAGAAGTTAAGTCCCATAGTGCTCAGAGCCATTTGAACCAACATGTGTTCCAGTAAGGACCTGCGAAATCCAAGTGCAGAAGTTGCCAGTATCCTTGAGATTTAGACCATTCAAAGAATTTTTGAAGTGGAGCTGACAGTTGTTCACCACAGGATTGGCACTGCGAGGTGAACCGTTCAATTTGTGTATCGAGACCTTGGCAAGTGCAATGACGTCTCGCCAATTGCTTGGTGCGAACGACGCCCAGTGACCTTGGTGTACCAAATTAAGCACTTCAAGCTGGAGAGCCTGGGTACCACAACAAGTATTTGGTCACTATCGGCCGGAAGCAAAATAACACCTTGGTGAACTGCAAGGGCATGCCGACGAGCAAAATATTGGCAAACCGCAGAGCTACGAGTCTGTCTAGCTGAACACCGCCAACCAGGACGGACATATGCAAAACAATCTGCAAATCAGGATCCGCTGCCGTGACCTTGGCAATTTTCCGGTGATTAATCGGAAAGCAATGCTAAATACACTCTTGGAAATGGAAAAAAGAACACATTGACACCGGTGTGTCAGACCCACCATACTTGCTCCGGACACTGCGAGAGGGCTGTACAAGCAATGATCACACGCACGGCACAGCGGACACACCAGGAACCGCGGTGTTGGCCGTCGAATGGCGCTAGCTGCGCAGCATTTGTGCACCGCCGCCGTCAGTGTCAGCCAGTTTGCCGTGGCATACGGAGCTCCATCGCAGTCTTTAACACTGGTAGCATGCCGCGACAGCGTGGACGTGAACCGTATGTGCAGTTGACGGACTTTGAGCGAGGGCATATAGTGGGCATGCGGGAGGCCGGGTGGACGTACCGCCGAATTGCTCAACACGTATGGCGTGAGGTCTCCACAGTACATCGATGTTGTCGCCAGTGGTCGGCGGAAGGTGCACGTGCCCGTCGACCTGGGACCGGACCGCAGCGACGCACGGATGCACGCCAAGACCGTAGGATCCTACGCAGTGCCGTAGGGGACCGCACCGCCACTTCCCAGCAAATTAGGGACACTGTTGCTCCTGGGGTATCGGCGAGGACCATTCGCAACCGTCTCCATGAAGCTGGGCTACGGTCCCGCACACCGTTAGGCCGTCTTCCGCTCACGCCCCAACATCGTGCAGCCCGCCTCCAGTGGTGTCGCGACAGGCGTGAATGGAGGGACGAATGGAGACGTGTCGTCTTCAGCGATGAGAGTCGCTTCTGCCTTGGTGCCAATGATGGTCGTATGCGTGTTTGGCGCCGTGCAGGTGAGCGCCACAATCAGGACTGCATACGACCGAGGCATACAGGGCCAACACCCAGCATCATGGTGTGGGGAGCGATCTCCTACACTGGCCGTACACCACTGGTGATCGTCGAGGGGACACTGAATAGTGCACGGTACATCCAAACCGTCATCGAACCCATCGTTCTACCATTCCTAAACCGGCAAGGGAACTTGCTGTTCCAACAGGACAATGCACGTCCACATGTATCCCGTGCCACCCAACGTCCTCTAGAAGGTGTAAGTCAACTACCCTGGCCAGCAAGATCTCCGGATCTGTCCCCCATTGAGCATGTTTGGGACTGGATGAAGCATCGTCTCACGCGGTCTGCACGTCCAGCACGAACGCTGGTCCAACTGAGGCGCCAGGTGGAAATGGCATGGCAAGCCGTTCCACAGGACTACATCCAGCATCTCTACGATCGTCTCCATGGGAGAATAGCAGCCTGCATTGCTGCGAAAGGTGGATATACACTGTACTAGTGCCGACATTGTGCATGCTCTGTTGCCTGTGTCTATGTGCCTGTGGTTCTGTCAGTGTGATCATGTAATGTATCTGACCCCAGGAATGTGTCAATAAAGTTTCCCCTTCCTGGGACAATGAATTCACGGTGTTCTTATTTCAATTTCCAGGAGTGTATCTGTGTCTTGAGCATCAATGTAACAACAAGAAGTAGAGGACTCATCGAATGCGAAATCTGGGCTAACAGGGAGGCGACAAAGGGCATATACGTTGGAATGCTTAGAAGTGGGCCGATACAGAATCATATATTGGTAATTTGACTAAACAAGAGCCCACTGTTACACTTTCTGCGCTGTGCGAATTGGGACTGACTGAGAAAGGCTAAACAAAGATTGTGGAGATTTATGGTCAGTCCACAAGTAAACTTTTCTGCCAAAAGATACTGCTGAAACTTATTGACACCAAAGACAATGGCGAGAGCCTCCTTTTCAATTTACGTATAATTACAATCAGCTTTGTTTAGAAATTTCGAAGCAAACGCAGTCAGCCTGTCAACATACCAAATTTATTCTACAATTCTGCACCGATTCCTTAAGACGAAGCTTCCCCAGCCAAGGTCACAGGTTTGGCTGGATCAAAGTGAACAAGGCATAGATCACTAAGCAAAGCATCTTTCAACTTCTGAAAAGCAGACACACCCTTGTGACCAACCACACGGAACATGCTTCCTGCGCAAGCGATTCAAGGATGCCGCGATTTGAGCGGCGTGAGGAATAAATCGGATGAAGTCATGAGTTTCCCCAACACGGACTACCATTCCCATACATTGTGTGGGGGTGGAAGATCACGGATTGCAAGCAGATGTGATTGCAATGGGCGAACATCCTGGCTGTTAATGACATATCCTAAGTATTCTAGTTCAGTCTGAAAACACATATTTGTCTGCTACATACGAGACATGCTGCGGACAACATTTGAAACACAGTGCGAAGATTGCCAATGTGTTTTCCAGTGGTGTCATTTGAGGCGATTAATGTCATTCAAATAATTCGTGCAAAAAGGAATTTTTTAGTCAGCTGCTCCAGAAAACGCCGAAATATGGCGAGTGCAGAAAATTTGAAGAGACCCAATGAGTGTTAACGACAGAATTCTGCGACTGCTCATCCAGAGGTATTTTCAAGTAAGTGTCTCGCAAATCAGTTTTGGAAAAGTAATTACCGGCACCCATTTTACCCATCTATTCTTCAGTACGTGGCAGTGGATAACTGTCGATGACTGTTTGAGGATTTACAGTTTCCTTAAAATCGGCGCACAACCGGAGTCTGCCGGACGGCTTCTTTACAATGACTAGAGGGGACGCCCAGTGACTGGCAGTAATGGGTACTACGACCCTACTGTCTTGCAGAGCAGTAAGTTCCTGAGCCACTTGTTCTCGAAGGGCCTTAAGGACGAGACGATTTGTAACGAAACGTGGCTTTGCATTGTCCTCTTTTGTGATATGAGCAACAAAATTATTATCTTTGCCTAAACTCTCAGAAAACAAATCCTGAGATCCTACACACAACTTATCAACACTCTCCCTAGGATCAAAGGAAGAAACAGATAGTACCGGATGATCAAAAAGTCAGTATAAATTTGAAAACTTAATAAACCACGGAATAATGTAGATAGCGAGGTAGAAATTGACACACATGCTTGGAATGGCATGGGGTTTTATTAGAACAAAAAAAAACGAAGTTCACAAAATGTCCGACAGATGGTGCTGGACAGCAAAACGTCAGTGACTGCGCATGACAATCGTGTATAAAAGGAGCTGTAATGAGAGAGAGAATCAGATGCGCCAGCAGTCGCAGCATGTTGACGTTACCTGAAAAGACACTTTTAGTGAAGCTGTGTTATCAGAATGGGGAATGTGCTAGTTCAACGTTACGATCCCCTTCCGGGAATTCGAACGGGTAAAGGTCCGTTGACAAATGCAGCTGTGGCGAGAATGATTTCGAAGTTCGAAGCCACGGGTTGTTTAGACGATAGACCCCGTAGTGGCCGACCGAGCACAAGGAGTAGTGCTGCTGAGACAGTTCAGGAAGAAATGGAGACTGTAGCGGGTTCGTCTATGCACGGGGAAGTCAGCGCTCGTGCAGTCGCACGCCGCACCGGCATTCCATACACTACTGTTTGGTTGGCACTGAGGCGTACCCTCCGACGCTATCCGTACAAAATCCATCGGCATCATGAACTGTTACCTGGCGATTTAGTGAAGCGGAGGGCATTTGCGGTGTGAGCGTTTCAAAAGATGGCGGAAGATGACGATTGGTTGAGTAACGTGTTGTGGACCGACGAAGCTCATTTCACGCTCCGAGGGTCTGTCAACGCCCACAACTGCAGAATTTGGGCTACCGACAATCCTACAAATGTCGTGGGAACTCCATTGCACGACGAGAAAGTCACGGTATGGGTTGGATTTACCACATCTACCGTCATCGGGCCTTTTTTCTTCGAGGAAATGCGTGATTCTGGTTTTGTAACTGCTACCGTGACAGGTGAGAGATACGCCGATATGTTACAGAATCGCATCATCCCCACCCTGGCTGATAAACACCTGCTGGAACGTACGACGTTTATGCATGATGGCGCTCCACCACATATTGCTAGACGCGTGAAAGATCTCTTGCGCGCGTCGTTTGTTGATGATCGTGTGCTCAGCCGCCACTTTCGTCATGCTTGGCCTCCCAGATCCCCAGACCTCAGTCCATGCGATTATTGGCTTTTGGGTTACCTGAAGTCGCAAGTGTATCGTGATCGACCGACATCTCTAGGGATGCTGAAAGACAACATCCGACGTCAATGCCTCACCATAACTCCGGACATGCTTTACAGTGCTGTTCGCAACATTATTCCTCGACTGCAACTATTGTTGAGGAATGATGATGGACATATTGAGCATTTCCTGTAAAGAAAATCATCTTTGCTTTGTCTTACTTCGTTATGGTAATTATTGCTATTCTGATCAGATGAAGCGCCATCTGTCGGACATTTTTTGAACTTTTGTGTTTTTTTGGCTCTAATAAAACCCCATGTCATTCCAAGTATGTGTGTCAATTTGTACCTCTCTATCTACATCATTCCGTGATTTATTATTATACTGACTTTTTGATCACCCAGTACATTTTCCTGAATGATTAACCCAAACAAATCAAAAGAGTCTAGACTAAAAATATTAGCATTGCCTTCGGAGGAAAGTTAACTGTAAATGTCATTGTCTTCGTCAAATTTCGGAAAGTCGCAGGAAGGCTACAAGAGCCAAAGACAGGAATGTCTTGGCCGTTATATGCCATAAGCGTATGGCACGACGTGCACAACTTAGATTTGGCAAGGTGTTCATAAGTGCTACGGTTAAGTAAAGTCACTGAAGCGCCAATGTCATGTTGCAAATGAACTTGGTTCAAATGGATCTGAGCACTATGTGGCTTAACTTCTGAGGTCATCAGTCCACTAGAACTTAGAACTACTTAAACCTAACTAACCTAAGGACATCACACACATCCATGCCCGAGGCAGGATTCGAACCTGCGACCGTAGAGGTCGCGTGGTTGCAGACTGTAGCGCCTAGAACCGCTCGGCCACATCGGCCGGCCCTGCAAATTATCTAATGCACTTTCGCAAGAACCCTGATATTCAAGAATCTGCAGAACCCGTTGCAAGGGAGGGTCCGGGTATTTAAGAATCTTTTACAAATTCTAGAGTAATAGTATCATGCATGAACCATTTTATCACTGTAGTATTTGCCAGAGTCACATTTGAATCTACACTGTCGAGTAAGGCCTTTAAATTCAGTCACCCACTGACGATATGTCTGTCCTTATTGCTTACGCAACCTAAAGAATTTGTAACGGACAGCTGCCACTTGTACCCTGTCCCTAAAATACTTCGTAAGCGCCTGCAGTAGGTCCTCGCATAGGACTAGTCCAGGGCGGGACGTGAGAAATAACTTCACGCAAACTCTATAAATAGCCACTCTTGCCGTGGCCAAGAAATAAGAATGTTTATGAGTATCTGGTATGTGATGTACAAGTTGAACTGTGCAAGGTACTCTGTCCAGTCCTCCTCCGCCTTTTCAGTCACGAAATGACACCGCGTAAGCAGGAGGTACGGGAGGTGGCACTAAATTGGGTCAGGCATCTTGTGTGACGTCATCTGCACGGTCATGAAGCGATTCATCATTTCAAGCAGTTGTGCCACTTGTTGACTCAAAAAGAGTAAACCGAGTTAGATCAACTGCAGGCAGCTCAGCAGGCGATTGCGGCATAGTAGCCACCATGAACAAATGCAGCAAGCAACCTCGGAACCTAGAGCATAAACAGCACAACCAACCCAAACACTGGGTACTCACGTTAAAAGCAACCGAAGAAAACAACCAGTAACAGCAAAAACCAATCACATAAAAGATAGAACAGGAAGAAAGCAACTCGAAGACTGCCACACGTAGGCTCGATAACTCATTGCTAGATGTTGTGTACGACTTCACACACAATGGTAAGGAGAGGTGGACTACAGAGTGGTGCAGCAACTGTCGTCATAGGAAAGCTTGACAAGAGCACAAAATATTAGCAAACAAGTTAACACAGTAAACAGAAGATTTACTTAAGTTGTATTTCTCCATGCGAACGAAAACTCATTACAAATAATGCGACAAGAAATTGACTGAAGTTCGAGAATGCTGTTCCGATGAAAGCCAGAAAAGACACAGAGGAAAGGATATTTTATTACGCAACAATTTCCTGAAACATGTTTTTCATTGCCGAAAAAATTCTTTATCGAGAAGTTCTCTCACGCTACTTGCTCCAATCGGAATCCGAATTATATCAACAGTGTTTTCGTCATCCTCCTTAAAGACAGAGGCGTTGATATATACAGGACAAAGGTAACTTATTTCGTGCAACTGGTATGAAGACATTTCGAATAAAATGCTTAAAATTATTCTTTCCCATTTTTCCCGATTTTGATAGTCCATTACACGATTTCGCAACTAAAGATTCCTTTCTTTTTATTTTGGTGTTAATTTGCCTTGAGGTTCCTAACGGTAGATATAAAGTTGCAGAAACAGTAATCTAATCACACTATCACTGGCATTATTGTAAACGAATGTGTCATAGCATTCATCGATAGCGCAACCGACTCTGGTTTTTTTTTCTTCCAAAATGATACAGTGCGATTTGCATGCAGTTCTTTCACAAAATTCGACTGATGGGCTATATCCCCAGCAAATTCAACAATAATAGCAAGCTTTGTCGTCACGTCATCTAAGAATTTCTCAATAGCACTGCCTATCAAAGGCATCTGCTCTACACGTTGATCCAAAGTAAGTTTAGTAATTTTGCAACCTCCTATTCCGTAAGATTTTTTTAAAAAATTTGCTTAATCAGGTCGACGAAGATTGGAAACCAACAACTTTCATCTCACTTGCAATTTGGAGGGTTCAGTCTCGTAGATCTTCAGTAATGTTGCAGTATCTCTCACGAGCAGTTCTGGATCTTTTGAATAAGTGTTTCTTTCACATTTTCGCGAGTTTATTTTGGCGCATACTTCTTACTTCGTACAAATCTGTCCTCTACTTTTACATGTTCAGATTTTACGAAACGAAACCGGCTTTGCACACTGCTGAATTTTAGGCGATTTCTCCCTCCTTCATTTAACCAAAAATTCACTGCCTGTTCTTTGCCACTGAAAGCTATGTTTGTACATGTTTTCTTTCTGCTGGGAAGGTATTCCTGCTACGAGATCTTACTGGAAGAGCAATCATCGTTCGAATCACAATTCACGGAATTGTCAGAGTCATTACCTATTTCTTCTAAAGTTTCCACAATTTCTAACGAAAAGCGGACATCACCCAAATGAATGATCAAGAAATTAACAAACAGCGCATAAGTAGACCCTTCGGGAAAGTAAGAGATTTCAACTGCGCATCACATTTTTCATCTTTGCAAAACAAAGAATGTTAACTGAATTCTTCAAAAAAATGTTCAAATGTGTGTGAATTCCTAAGGGACCAAACTGCTGAGGTCATTTGTCCCTAGACTTACACACTACTTGAACTAACTTATGCTAGGAACAACACAAACACCCATGCCCGAGGGAGAACTCGACCCTCCGGCGAGAGGGGTCGCACAATCCGTGACATGGCGCCTCAAACAAAGAATGTTAACTGAATTCTTCAAAAAAATGTTCAAATGTGTGTGAATTCCTAAGGGACCAAACTGCTGAGGTCATTTGTCCCTAGACTTACACACTACTTGAACTAACTTATGCTAGGAACAACACAAACACCCATGCCCGAGGGAGAACTCGACCCTCCGGCGAGAGGGGTCGCACAATCCGTGACATGGCGCCTCAAACCGCGCGGCCACTCCACTCGCCAACTGAATTCTTGATTACTATGAATCTCTAGAAACTGTGCAGATAGATGCTATTAGCAGACATATACGAAGAAAACACAACGAATATTAATTCAGTTTTTCTCTGTTTTTAGCACTTAACGAAATTCGCTTTGCAATTATGATCACGCTGTCTCATGTTATCTGTTTACCCATACACCGTCAATCAAGTGTATGCGGCTGCTATGTTGCACATGTGCAGTATTCCGCAGCTTTGGTAGAGTGTCCAATTCTCCAGCCGCCTCATGGGTTTGGATTTGAAAATCTTCAATATTTTTAAAAAATAGTTACTGTGTGTTTTAGTAGCTAAATTTTTGACAGTATATTTCTTTAGCTTTGTTCTTCCGGTATAAAAAATATTAGGGCATGTTTCGACATGTTAGATTTGACCATTCCCTTATCAGTCAAATCCAATAGGCGCTTCAGTCCGGAACCGCGCGACCGCGACGGTCGCAGGTTCGAATCCTGCCTCGGGCATGGATGTGTGTGATGTCATTAGGTTAGTTAGGTTTAAGTAGTTCTAAGTTCTAGGGGATTGATGACCTCAGATGTTAACTTCCATAGTGCTCAGAGCCATTTTCAAATCCAATAAACGTTTGGGGTCATTCCTGTGTCTCATAATGCTTGGATGCAATCGAAGTATGCAGGGCTGTCCGCTCCATGCAAGGCCGTAATTTTTCCTCTCTCAGCCAACAGCATTTGAAATAGTAGTTGGTAGCTAGCAGAGGATCATGTTTCTCACGTGTATACGCAAGATATGCGAGAGAACAATAATTTTTCCTTCTTATACGCAACGATTTCCGTATTTTCTCCCCACGTGAGTGAATTCCTGACATCTTTACAGAGCTGTTGCGTTAAGGAGACCATGCCTTGCTGTGTAACGTTTTGGTTCAAAATGGTTCAAATGGCTCTGAGCACTATAGGACTTAACTACTGAGGTCATCAGTCCTCTAGAACTTAGAACTACTTAAACCTAACTAACCTAAGGACATCACACACATCCATGCCCGAGGCAGGATTCGAACCTGCGACCGTAGCGGTCGCTCGGTTCCAGACTGTAGTGCCTAGAACCGCTCGGCCACTCCGTCCGACTCAGTGATAAACAGAGGCCTCCTCTGAACACTTCCAAGTTTTGCCTTGAGTGAAACCTGTTGTGAGCAAATTCTCTTGCTATTTACCATCAGTAATATTGTTCATCACACCGGCCAGCAACGTTTTGGTAGTCATTGATTGTTTGTAACCTTGTCCTGCGGTTGTTCATGTGTTTTAGACAAGTTGGTCATGTCTTACAAAAATAAAGATAATTTGTGATGCTAAAGCAAATCGCCAGTTTCCTCCAAGCAATTTTCCGCCACCTGCTCGCCAGAATTCGTTTCCGTTGCTCGACGTTCAATAATTACTATCTGTGCCGCGATTTAATCGCTCATCCTAATTTGTAAAGTGGCGGAGAAGGAAGCTGAACTGGAGGTGTATGCAGAAGTTTAATATTCCATTTAGTCTATCTCACCAGAAGCTGTTTTAAACTTTGCATACTCCATAGACGTGCCGGGTGGTTAGAATTAAAGTACAGCTACTCACAGAGCTCCAGTGTGGGCAGCAGTAATTTTCGTATGGTATCGAAACTCGGTAGATATTCTAATGCATTAATGCGGAACCGATTTACTCTGGAAAAAAATAATTCCAGTTTTGGCCACCACGTGCAAATCCGGCGCAGTGAATGCAAGATAGACATATAGAAATGTTTCCATATGTAATGAATTAGGAATAGGATGTAGCTAGAAAAGGTCAAACCAGTGAGAAAGGCATGATGTTGATTTTATTATTAACTACCGCTTACACAATTTGTTCAATATGAACACCAGAGACATCGATGAGATGCTGCATCAACAAAACAAAGTGTTCAACAGTTGTTCGCAGCAGTCCCAATGGAATCTGAGCAAAATGTTCCTGTATACTGGACTTCAGATCAGGTAGGAGAGCAAACGTGTACCTGGTAAAAGCATTCTTTTAGATATCGCTACAACCAAGAGTCACATGGGTTCAGATCAGGTGATTTTGCAGGCCATGCATCGGGAAAATCTCTGGAGATAACATATCCGTGGAAGATTTGCATAAAGCAGAGCTTTCGCTGGGCGAGCGACATGAAGTGTTGACCCATCTTGCATGAAAACAGTGGTTTCCACACAGCAGGGCTCTTGCACAGCAGGAGTCACATGTTGTACCAGGGAATCTCGATAACGTGCAGACATCGCGATACACGTGACAGACACTCTGGGCGTAGTCTCTTCAAAGAAGAATATACCGAGAGTAAATATGCTTGCAAATCCAACCAACGCAGTCACAGACCACTAGTGCAGTAGCTCTTCGTGCACAACACGCGTTTTAACAGTAGCCCAAATTGGGAAGTTCTGTGTATTCACTGCACCATGTAGTGTAAAATGTGCCTCGTCACTCCACAGAATATTACCCACCCACATGTTATCTATATCTACATCTACGTACATACTCCGCAAGCCACCATACGATGCGTGGCGGAGGGTACCTCGTACCACAACTAGCATCTTCTCTCCCTGTTCCACTCCCAAACAGAGCGAGGGAAAAATGACTGCCTATATGCCTCTGTACGAGCCCTAATCTCTATTATCTTTGTGGTCTTTCCGCGAAATGTAAGTTGGCGGCAGTAAAATTGTACTGCAGTCAGCCTCAAATGCTGGTTCTCTAAATTTCCTCAGTAGCAATTCACGAAAAGAACGTCTCCTTTCCTCTAGAGACTCCCATCCGAGTTCCTGAAGCATTTCCGTAACACTTGCGTGATGATCCAACCTACCAGTAACAAATCTAGCAGCCCGCCTCTGAATTGCTTTTATGTCCTCCCTCAATCCGATCTGATAAGGATCCCAAACGCTCGAGCAGAACTCAAGAATAGGTCGTATTAGTGTTTTATAAGCGGTCTCCTTTACAGATGAACCACATCTTCCTAAAATTCTACCAACGAACCAAAAACGACTATCCGCCTTCCCCACAACTGCCATTACGTGCTTGTCCCACTTCATATCGCTCTGCAATGTTACGCCCAAATATTTAATCGACGTGATTGTGTCAAGCGCTACACTACTAATGGAGTATTCAAACATTACGGGATTCTTTTTCCTATTCATCTGCATTAATTTACATTTACCTATATTTAGAGTTAGCTGCCATTCTTTAGACCAATCACAAATCCTGTCTAAGTCATCTTGTATCCTCCTACAGTCACTCAGCGACGACACCTTCCCGTACACCACAGCATCATCAGCAAACAGCCGCACATTGCTATCCACCCTAGCCAAAAGATCATTTATGTAGATAGAAAACAACAGCGGACCTACCACACTTCCCTGGGCACTCCAGATGATGCCCTCGCCTCCGATGAACACTCACCATCGAGGACAACGTACTGGGTTCTATTATTTAAGAAGTCTTCGAGGCACTCACATATTTGGGAAACAATCCCATATGCTCGTACCTTAGTTAGGAGTCTGCAGTGGGCACCGAGTCGAACGCTTTCTGGAAGTCTAGGAATATGGCGTCCGTCTGATACCCTTCATCCATGGTTCGCAAGATATGTGAAAAAAGGGCGAGTTGCGTTTCGCAGGAGCGATGCTTTCTAAAGCCGTGCTGATGCATGGACAGCAACTTCTCTGTCTCAAGGAAATTCATTATATTTGAACTGAGAATATGTTCGAGACTCCTGCAACAAACCGATGTTAAAGATATTGGTCTGTAATTTTGAGGATCCGTCCTTCTACCCTTCTTATATACAGGCGTCACCTGCGCTTTTTTCCAGTCGCTCGGGACTTTACGTTGGGCAAGAGATTCGCGATAAATGCAAGCTAAGTAAGGAGCCAATTCAGTAGAGTACTCTCTGTAAAACCGAATTGGAATCCCATCAGGACCTGGCGATTTATTTATTTTCAACCCATTCAACTGCTTCACAACCCCAGGGATGTCTATCACTATGTCCTCCATACGGGAATCTGTACGAGACTCAAATGGCGGTATGTTTGTACGATCCTCCTGCGTGAAAGATTTCTCAAATGCTAAATTTAAAATTTCAGCTTTCGTTTTGTTGTCTTCCGTTGCCAGGCCAGACTGATCAGTGAGTGACTGGATGGAAGCCTTCGACCCGCTTACCGATTTTACGTAAGCCAGAATTTCCTTGGGTTTTCAACAAGATATTTTACTAAGGTATGACGGTGGTAGTGGTTGAATGCTTCGCGCATCGCTCTTTTTACAGCAGCACGAATCTCTACTAACTTTTGCCTGTCCTCATTCTCTCAGTCTTTCTTGTATCGCGAGTGCAACTGCCTTTACTTCCTGGGCATTTTCCGAATTGCGCTGTTAAACCACGGTGGATCTTTTCCGTCCGTAACCCACTTTTTCGGCACATACTTGTCCAGTGCCTGATTTACAATGTGTTTAAAATTTGCCCATAATTCTTCCACGTCCATCGTACCGGAAGTAAATGAAGTCGATTCATTTACTAAGTGGGATGCTAACAACTGCTTATCTGCTCTTTCTAGTAAGAATACTCTCCTAGCCTTCTTGACCGACTTTTTAACTTTCGTAACCATAGTCGTAATGACAACATCATGATCACTAATCCCTGTCTCAACACTAACACCGTCGATGAGGTCTGGTCTGTTCGTGGCTACCAGATCTAAAATATTTCCATTACGCGTTGGCTGTCGATTTAGCTGCTCAAGACACTTCAGTTCTGCCAGAAACCGAAGAGCAGATTCAGAGAATTGCTACAGATCATGAGGTTTCGGTTTCTGCACCATCTGGATCTTGTACGGGCACCAGTGTAAAATAGACGACAAGACGTTTCTGTACTGTTGACCATGGGAGGGACAATTCTTATGACACTGCACCATCCCTAGCTCTACCTGGGTCACATGATGCATGGTAGACTACAGCAACACCAACTTTCTCATAACTTCCACCCGGCTAGGACGCCTTCATCTTCCAGGTGCCACACCAAGCCCTCCCGTGTTTTCTAATTTCATTATCATTTTCTTTAAAACATTTAATGACATCGGGCATCTCCTCAACCTTTCATTCGGCTATACTTTCTCAATACAGTACAGCAGTTGCCCTCTTTCACATAAAAGTTTCAGTAACAGTGCACGGTCACTCTTCTCGATAGTGTTATAACTCCTTTGCAAGCTGTGTGATTCTTAGTGGAACTCTGTTGCTGTAGTTGCAGCATCAGTTTAGAATTTGGAAATTTGTGGTAAGGTGTTATTCTGACACACAATTTTATCGAGAAGCACCGCCGTTCCCTCAAACCCCAGCCAAATGCAATATTGTTCTTGTGAAAAAATGAAAACATGTGCAGGTTATGCAGTAAACTTGATTTTTCTTTTTTAAATGTAAGGGGCGATCAAAAAGTTTTCTTTCGAAGGCAGCACTAACCGCTTACCTACATAACGGTGCTCATATACCCGCATCGAATTCGCGGTGGGTTGGATATACGCTGCAGCAACACAAGCAAACGTAAACTTTTTGATCGCCTGTTATATAGCCAACTTAGATACGAACGTAATATTTACGACATGGAAGTGTGGAACCGGAGGGAGAGGTATGCAGTAATTTGAACTCATCTATTTAAGGTAATCATTATTCTTTTACATCAATAGTGGCAGTCTTCTGTAGTCTACTATCAGTGTAATAATAATCCTAGACATCTCTGAGATACTTTTATGGAGGACTGTACGCTAATTGGTAAAGTTCAGAGACATCGGTATTTATGGGAACAGCAAGAATACTTTCCTGTTCAGGGGGGCGCCATATAAGAAATCGAAATCGCCAACCTGCCTGTAAGATTGAGAATGATTGGTATTAAGTACGGGTCCATAACCCATTCTTAACACCAGTCATTCTAAATCCACAAAGTAAATTAAAAAATTGTGAACTACTGCAGTGACTTTTTAAATACGGTACCTTAATTTGAATAACTCGTAATGTAAAAGTAGGAAGAAAAAAAATTAATATATCTTCAGGCATTTTCAAATGCATGAAAATTTACCACAAAAATGCTAAATAACGTTCTGATTGCATCTGATCAGATATGTGTAATAGTATTTGATGTTGGTATGTATGACTTTATGAAAAATACGTAAGTGTCTGACAAACTTTCAAATAAATTTTCGTATCATGATGCTTGTGTGTTTGGATGTCAGTAACTCCAAGACAAGTAGCTTATGCTTCTGTTGTTTGACAGTTGGTTTTCTTTTAAAATTAAACTTCGGAAAAATTTATTAAATTTAGTTCTTTAGTAGCATGATTGGTGTATCACGGATCTAAATAACACAGTATCTTACATTTGATACATATCCTTTGGATGTCGGTTCACCGTTTTTTTTTTTTTGGGGGGGGGGGGGGGCGGCTTCAAATGCGTTACACTCTTGGGCTGCCATAATACCTGGGTCAGTCTGCGAAGAAAGTGTGGTTCACAGGTGAGCAAATTACGTTTGATATCGTTAGTTATTAAGTAGAGGATCGTAGGTGGTAATCATCGAAGCAGTAAGTGTGTTTCAGCAGCAACTTAAGCGTTGATTAGTAGCCAAAAATTGACGTGAATGAAGAAACAGCCAGTGATGGACTGTACATACGGTATTCATATTAAATATGCTTTAATAGCTGAACCACCCGTGAAATGGGAATGGTAGCAGAATAATGTTTGTACAGTATTTTTGCACTTCGCGCGTAATAATGCATGTCGTTTCATATTGTTGGATGGATCTAACAGCCAGTTATATCATGGAAAGGTGTAATCCGTAAGATATTTTAAGATGTAATGTGTTCCAGTTGTGGTTTTAAACAAAACTACCTTAGTACTCATAGATATAAAGTTGTAATCACAATCAGTTTGCCTTTAACCTGAGACTGGTAAGCTATGGGCTGTTGCTTCATCAGGTTTTAATAACCCCGTCACAGTAGGAGTACCGGTAACTAGTTTTATAGCTGTAAGGAGAGTTATTGCTCGGGCAGAAAATTGAAAGCTGCGTCTCCGTCTGTTTGCACGGTTCATTGTTTCACAAAGCATAACTCTTGCGGAGATTAAAGCTCATAAATCATCAGTGCTGGTACGATACCAGTAATTATTTCGATTTTACGTAACTAAATAAGATAATTTTTTTCGATAGTCATCCATGTAAATGAGCAACCTGTAGCAACACTTATGCCTGTATATGTAAAACTTATATAGTGTGCTGGTATTTCTCTTTATGGAATTTCTAACTGCTAAACAAGTAGCAGGTCTCCACTTGGGGCGAAGAGAAACTGTCATGGCGGCCTACCAAATACAACCTGTATACAGTTTGTCATGCAATGATACCTGTAGAACCAAATTTATAACGTGTTGTTCTTTTTATACCATCGATAAATTACCCTTTTACATGAAAGTCTGAGACTACTCCTTTCCATTTTTTTTATATGCAGCTATCTTTGCCCGTTGAGTAGCGTCTCACAGTTGTATTTAAATTACATTTTTCTTCTCTTTTTTGAGGTCTTTGCCTTGTGTATTATGATATCTTCAATTAATAACACATTCATTTTTGTCAAAAATGGGTACAGGTACTATGACTGCTGTAGAAAAATATACAATGGTCTCTTGGTGAGGGTGTAATGAAGACACCTCCTAGTGACGTTTCTTTCTTTTTTTTAAATTTAAATTTAACAGATATCTGGAGATTTGTAAATGTGGTGTGAGGACTACAAGGTCAAAGTTGTCTGCACTGGTAACTTTGTACTTATAAGATACCTCTACTCTCAAATTTTAAGTTAATAGTTTTCATGAAAATTTATCTGTTAGTAGGTATCAGAAAGGAGAACCATTATGATGGACCGGGTTTTTTCTAGGCAGGAACTATGTGAGAATGCTATTGGCTCATAAAGATGGTAATGGTAAACCAAATTACGATATTTTAAGGGAGCTGGGAGATGTTGATGGATGTTGAAAAATTGTGCAGCACATTTCACACATATGCATGTTACAGTCATTGTAAGTATGGTAATGGTAAGTCCTGAGGTAACTTAAGAAAGTGATAAGAACCTCCCTTCGTACACACGAATTGTTTCTATGAAGAGAATTTTCAGTTTTGCCTCATGGCTGCCATCTGTAGACAACTCATAGAGATAAAGATACTAATGACACACCACTTCACTGTCTTCCTCTAAAGATTATGCAGATTCCTCTCAAGAGCCAAAACATTAATTATGTTTGGAAAGAATGTATTTATCTGTAACAAACATGTATGCATTATTTAACACCATGTTTGTTGAACAAGTGGTACACTTGCCTACCATATAGACTTTGGCAAAAATGTATGCTAATGGATGTCTTTACTTTTTATACTTCTGTTATTCTGCAGCACATTAGGGATAATCATAGAAAAATAGAGGTTAAATTTTTGTGTAGCATCCATGTTGCTAATTATAGATAGCAATTAATTCTGTGGCAACTCACTTGGTGCACACAATTTCTGTAGTCCCTTTAGATAAACTGCTTAGAGATAACATGCTGTATAGGGTATAATATTACTGCCATCCACATTTTCATTGGAGGAAAATTGTTGTCATCTTTGCCGTTAAATGATTTACTCTCTGATCACAGATTTCAATGAATAATGTGTGGTCACTACATGAATCCTGCCTTTGTAATAAGTGTGGAGTAGGCCTATAGGAATATAAAACAATTATTTTTGCTCAAATTTAAATATTTCAAGATGAGAAATTCTTATCACAGTACCAAAAAATCTACTGAAAACACATTTTAGTATTACAGAATGTGCAGACCAATAAATTACAGCAGGAGTGCCCAAACGTTTCTTCTGATGAAACACTTCGATAATCCCGGTACTTTGATAGAACACCTTGTTTATTCAAAGGTTCATAAAAAATTTTAAAAATGAGAAAAACTAGTTTTAGTCAGCAATTACTTCAATTTTGCATCATAACTAATACCATAGAAATCATAATAAAATTTTAAAAAAATATTAGTGTCATCAAAATGTCAAAAAAATTGCCATGTTATTAATAGTTTTTCACAGAGCACTTATTCTCTTCCCATGAAACATAAGTTCCCCACAGAACACAATTTGGGAGACCCTTTTTGCCGTAACTACTACCACATGATATTGCTTCCCAAAAGTATTCGAGAATTTAGAAAATGTCATATAGCATGGAATTTAATTAAAGAAAAATCGTTTTACCAGTGTGAAGTGGGCAAGGTTTATTGTGGCTGAGCTGTGAGGGAAAGTAGGAAAAGCCAGTACAAGCTTCTTACTGCATCACATGATGAAGAAATATGCTGTTGTGTCTTTGGAGTAGAAAATTACTGTTCGTGATTAATGAAACACCTTTGTTTGTTGATCAGTGGTAGATGGAAAAAAACATGTCCTTCCATAGGAAATCTCATTCCCCAAACTTTTAAGGTAATGTTTGTTGTATCTGGACACAGGTTTGCTAAAATCAACAGGAAGAAATAAGTTAGCCTACTTGTTTCAGTAGGTGAGACTGTGAAGACAGTTTAGGTTTGGCAAGCAAGTGACACATTGTCAGCTGATTTTCAAAACTGTAACAAGTGAAATCTAATTCCTCAGTTACATAGTGTGGAAAGTTGTTTGAAATTTAGTTGGGACTTTGGATTGCTTCCAAATAAGGATAGTGAGAACTGTGTAGAATGTCATGGACACATTTCAATGAAACATCACAAGAAAGTTGCAGATGTTGTTTTTCCTTTGCAATTGTACTGCACCCAGTGTCATAAGAGACCATCTGTAAGAAAGAATGTGCAGTTTGACAGTTCCAAGTTATCCATAGAGATGAACATCATTTTGGTGTCTTGTTGGATAACAGACTCTCTTGTAGCAGTGTCTGCTTCTGCAGCGCAGTTGTCCATGAACATCATGTGTGACTTCTACAGCTTCTGCTGAAGAGTCTGTTATGTAATAGCCACAAATGTGAGTGTTCCAATTGCTGGGTGAAACAAGGTTTTCAAAACAGATGAATCATGTATAGGTACTAGGAAATATCAGAGAGAATGACTGTTGAAAAATGAAGTTTAATGTATCTGGGTATTTGGCAGCACTGAAAGAGAATCCTACACGTGATTTATAGTTTAAGTTTATTCACAGGGGAAGAAAACTTTAGTCTCTCTGGTAAAGCACTCCGTATTGCCAGGCACAAAAGTGATAACAGGCAGCTATAAGTCATACAACATCTTAAAGAAAGAGGGATTTCAACATGAACTTTTAAATTATTCTGTTGAATTTGTGTCATCAGATGATCCATCTGTCCACTCACAAAACACTGAATGCTTGTTGGAATCCATCAAATTTTAGATAAAAAGAGAAGGAAATCTAGAAGATAGGGATGAACTCTACCTCTTCCAATAGCTATATTTCCACAACTTGAGGATCTGTGCAAAAAATTGATGCTCCTGATACTCATCTGATATTTCTGACTGACATAGCTAGAATGTACCTTGGTTATGGTAAAAAAGGACTGCTGCTAGCAGCTTATACAACATGAGGAATAGTGCACTGAGAAGATGTTACTGACAGGTAAAGTAAGTAAAGTTACTTAGTAAATGTTCATCTTTTGTTGTTGCTCTAGTGAATGCTGTAAATAGTATCCATAACTCATGCCACCAGAGTCAAGTGGCGGACATAGAGTTGGACATTCGATATATATCATTAGTTGCCCGCACTTTCGATAGACAATCATTCTTGGAAATTACCTTTTTATGATTTCATTGTAGATCTTGTAATTGAGATAGACCATCTTGTATACCAGTGTACCAGTACTGCTTGTAGTAGTAATCAAGCTTTGGTTCCCATGTTTAGTTAAAAGTCTGACAAGAGAATATAGTGGACAAACAGTCGTAGCCACTGACCTTCATTGTCTTCTTTAAAGGTGCCAACTCCAGTTCCAAGTTGTTGTCATCACTGATACAAAAGGCACATGAAGAAAAAGTGTTGAGCACTACTTGCTTCTGGGCTGGGTGGAGATGTGAAGTGGCATCTAAATACCCATTTATGTTAGCAGACTTTCTATACACTGTGTGTACTAGAGTGTTGTCAGATCTTATGCATACCAACACATCTAGGGGCGGAAGAATTCTATTTAAGAAAACTGATAAACACATGAAGTTCTTCCTTGCTGTGTGGCCATATAACAAATGTGTTAGCCACATATGGCAACCACAGGAAAGCTTATTTTAAATTCTGTGGCTAGGATGTTCTTGCCAGTGGATGAGAACATGAGTCCCCCAAGTTTGAGCAATATGGAACCAAAAACTTTCAACTGCTTGCATGATATTTAGAGAAATGCCTGCTATTTAGAAGGCTCCTGTATCCCCAACTCCAAAGTGCCTATTTTGGTAGCTGTATCACATCAGCAATATGGTTCGTAAGGAAAGAGAAGTAGAGACTGATTGTGAGTTTTAGTTATAACAATGTGTCAGCATGCTGGTGTAATAAGATCTTTCAACCAATTCAATTTCTACTCACTCTTAGGGTAAAAATCGTTGAAGACTGATGCCAGTGGGAAGCAATGCACCAATGCACATTTATATCAAAGTGGAGTCATTTGATGACAAACACTAGGTGATAAATTGGAACAAATATGAGTCTTCTCTAAAAGAAAAGGCTTCCAATTAAAAATAAAATACTTTCTGCATTGATGTGTGGAATCAATATACAGCATAAAATTATTTAAAAATGCTTTTCCGTAGTTGAAGGAACCACAAGTTAAATCGTCTCTAGAGACTGCTACGTTGTTACATCAATTACTGAATATTCATATGCAGAGTAAATAAAAAATAAATAAGAACACATGGTGCAATGTAAAGCCACTGGGGATGGTAACATAAAAGGATTATATCAAGCCTGAAGATATCAGTATGTACTTATAATTACCGATGAAAAACATAGGAAATATTATAAATAACTGCTAGCAAGCATTCTCATAGTTTGTAATGCTCAGAAGCAAAAATTTCATTAAAATATTGAATCTTCAGCCGTGATGTTAGACATTGAAAAAAATACATTCACATATTTGGCACTATGAAAATCAAAACACATCAGAATGAAAATTTTTAATAATTCTGAGATATTATAGACATATGAGTACTGCATAGTGAGTAAAGCATTCAACAATTTAATGTAATGATGCCAATACCAAAATAATGACTTGCCAAATTAACTACAAAGTGATCCATCAGAAGTGATATAAAAGCAGAGCCTTTAGCCAACACACACCATTGATGACAATGGATGAAGAATATGATGTGAGAAACTGTTAGTGTAAACACTGATACACTACGTGTTTTGGTATCACAAGCAGCCACCAAAGTTCGAAGAATGTCTCTGATATACCACTAATGCACTAAATGTGTCATGGTGGGTAGCTGTGAGAGTGAGTAAAGAGATAGAAGTTGTCAGTTATACTTTAGTGTATGGATTAACTAACTATTTGTCTTCTCATGTTATACTGTTGGTGCATACTATTCACAGTCAAAATATTGCACTGAATACCACAACCTTTAAAGGCCATGGTCATGTCTGCTTCCTCTGAACTTTGAGCTGACTTCCACAGCCAGTTATGTGGGGCCCCAACTAATGTGGACTCCAAATAATAGTACACAGTTAATAGAAAATAATATGTTTGTTATGTATAGCATAACAAACATTCTAAGCAGACAATGTAAAGTGACTAAACATCTCTGCATTGTGTTACACAACTTTACTGCAAGAATTTGGATCACACTGAAGAGATTCTAAGCAGATATTTTGGGAACATTTAGTTTTACTCACTAAATACCAGAATTATAAAATATGTACTGACATGCCAATAATGAAACCTCATTTGGCAGACACTCCAAGAAAATGTAAGTACAGGTGGTGGAATGAAAATTGTGACAAAGCACTTGAAAGAGGATTAAAATTCTTGAACAGGTGTAACTCTAAAAAGATTTCAAGAAACAGCCAAGATTATAAGAGAAGAGAAGAGGAAATATGACAGAACTATGGTGGAAAAGGCGGAAGAACAGTTCTAAAGGAACAACATCAGGGAGTCTTACAGGGCCTTCAAAGGGGAGCTACAGGGGTGTGAGGATCAAGTCAATCCAACATTTGGTTTGTAGACATTATACATCAACTGCACACCACCGGAAGCTAAGTACTTAATTAATCAATACACAATACTGTAACTGACAACTTATCTCTCTCTTTCTTCCCTGTCACTCATACTGCAACAAATGATGGCACTTTCAATGCACTACCAGTATATCAGGGACATCACAAAAACTTTGGTGGTTACATGTGATACACAAACATCTAGTGTCTCAAAGAGTACACATACATTTTCTGACATGATGTTCTTTGTTCAGTGTCATCAATGGATGTGTATTGGTTAAAGAATCTGCATTTGTATCATGTTTGATAGATGACTTTCAGTTAATTTGTCAAGTCATACGCTGTTATTGGTATCTTTTATGTTAGCTGTTGAAAAGCTTTACCATAATGCAGTACTCATTTGTCTGTAATTTTTTGGAATTATTCTCAATTTTCACTCCTCTGTGTTGATTTTCACAGGGAAAAACTTGTGATTATATTTTTGCAGTGTCTAACAGCTGGATATACATTTTAAAGAAAATTAAGAGACATTATTTTAATGAAATTTACACTCTCTACTGTTTCTGAGAATTACAAACTTCAATAATGCATGCTACTTCCTCAGATGTTTTATGATAATAGAGATACACGGAGACCTTAGGGTTTGTTTTTATTTTTACTGTTACTCAAATGGCTTGGCTACCTAACTGGTATTGAGATTTCTGCAAATACTAACTTTATGCTGTGAGTTGTTCTACATGTTATAATTTATTTGTGAGTGACTCTTAATATGGATATTGTAGGGTCTCTGGATACTATTTCATTAGTCATGATTTCAAATACTGATATGCATTTATAAATAATATTGGCCTATGTGTTGAGTCCAAACTTATGTGCAGACAGAGTGTATGTAACTCAAAGCCTATTCTTTTATCATAGAATCATATTTTGTTCCTACTTATCACCTTATGTTTATCATTGAATGGCTCTAGTTTGCAGTTAATCTTCATTTCTGGATTTTGAGTTAGGCTACTTAATTTTAACCTGGGTAAAAGTGTTGCACTTAACATTTTTTGAAACAGAAATCTTCTATTATCCTCAGCTGTGACAAAGACTAGATAAAATCAGAAGGCAAAGTGGTTACTGCAGTCATGATTTATTCCTCTTGTGAGTTTTCTCAAGCACTCCAAATACAATAAGACCAGTGCTGATACTATACCACTTCCTTTTTGTTTATCATGGCAGGAATTCAGCTTTGTCGTAGCTATGTCAGCAGATTTTTTTTTTAGACATGTGCCTTTTTTGGCTTGATACAAATTATATATGTTTCATCTTTTCCATTTCCTGTTTGCAAAATAAAAAGGTTACATACTGTAAACTGTTGAAACATGTTGCATATATAAACCATTCATTGTTACATAAATGAGTACATGGTTTCAGGTTGTGTACATGCATATAGCACATCAAATCCAGATGGCTTGGCTGTTGTTGTTGTCTTCAGTCCTGAGACTGGTTTGATGCAGCTCTCCATGCTACTCTATCCTGTGCAAGCTTCTTCAATGCCCAGTACCTACAGCAACCTACATCTTTTTGAATCTGCTTAGTGTATTCATCTCTTGGTCTCCCTCTACAATTTTTACCCTCCACGCTGCCCTCCAATGCTAAATATGTAATCCCTTATGCCTCAGAACATGTCCTACCAACTGGTCCCTTCTTCTTGTCAAGTTGTGCCACAAGCTCCTCTTCTCCCCAAATCTGTTCAGTACCTCCTCATTAGTTATGTGATCTACCCATTTAATCTTCAGCATTCTTCTGTAGCACCACATTTCAAAAGCTTCTATTCTCTTCTTGTCCAAACTATTTATCATCCATGTTTCACTTCCATACATGGCTACACTCCATACAAATACTTTCAGAAATGACTTCCTGACACTTAAATCTTTACTCGATGTTAACAAATTTCTCTTCTTCAGAAATGCTTTCCTTGCCATTACCAGTCTACATTTTATATCCTCTCTACTTCGACCATCATCACTTATTTTGCTCCCCAAATAGCGAAACTCCTTTACCACTTTAAGTGTCTCATTTCCTAATCTCATTCCCTCAGCATCACCCTACTTAATTCGACTACATTCCATTATCCTAGTTTTGCTGTTGTTGATGTTCATCTTATATCCTCCTTTCAAGACACTGTCCATTCCGTTCAACCGCCCTTCCAAGTCCTTTGCTGTATCTGACAGATTTATGATGTCATCGGCGAACCTCAATGTTTTTATTTCTTCTCCATGGATTTTAATACCTACTCCAAATTTCTCTTTTGTTTCCTTTACTGCTTGCTCAATATACAGATTGAATAACATTGGGGACAGGTTACAACCCGGTCTCACTCCCTTCCCAACCGCTGCTTCCCTTTCATGCCCCTCGACTCTTATAACTGCCATCTGGTTTCTGTACAAACCGCAAATAGCCTTTCGCTCCCTGTATTTTACCCCTGCCATCTATAGAATTTGAAAGAAAATATTCCAGTCAACATTGCAAAAGCTTTCTCTAAATCTACAAATGCTAGAAATGTAGGTTTGCCTTTCCTTAATCTATTTTCTAAGATAAGTCGTAGGGTCAGTATTGCCTCACGTGTTCCAACACTTCTGCGGAATCCAAACTGATCTTCCACGAGGTCGGCTTCTACCAGTTTTTCCATTCATCTGTAAAGAATTCGCATTAGTATTTTGCAGCTGTGACTTATTAAACTGATAGTTCAGTAATTTTCACATCTGTCAACACCTGCTTTCTTTGGGATTGGAATTATTATATTCTTCTTGAAGTTTGAGGGTATTTCACCTGTCTCATACATTTTGCTCACCAGATGGCAGAGTTTTGTCAGGACTGGCCTTCCCAAGCCCGTCAGTAGTTCTAATGGAATGTTGTCTGCTCCCGGGGTCATGTTTCGAGTCAGGTCTTTCAGAACTCTGTCAAACTCTTCACGCAGTATCTTATCTCCCATTTCATCTTCATCTACATTCTCTTCCACTTCCATAATATTGTCCTCAAGTACATCACCCTTGTATAGACCCTCTATACACTCCTTCCATCTTTCTGCTTTCCCTTCTTTGCTTAGAACTGGATTTCCATCTGAGCTCTTGATATTCATACAAGTGGTTCTCTTTTCTCCAAAGGTCTCTTTAATTTTCCTGTAGGCAGTATCTATCTTACCCCTAGTTTGATAAGCCTCTACATCCTTACATTATGGGAGAGGATGCAGTTGGTCCTGGTGATCTGGAAGGAGTTTTAGTTTAGGAGTCATTTGGACAGTGGAAAATTGGTGTTCAACAGAGTCAAGACCGTAAGGATTGGGGGGGATTAATGTTGAGGAAGGCTGTGTTGACAGTGATGAGAAGGTTGCTGAGTGGTAAAGGAAAGGGAACTGTGGCTTGACTACCTAACTGATACTGAGATTTCTGCAAATAGTAATTGTATGCTATGAGATGCACCACATGTTCTAATTTGTTTGTAACTGACTGTGGATATGGATATTGTAGCAGTCTCTGAATACCATTTCACTACTCATGATTCGAAGTACTGAATGAATTTATAAATAATTTTGGCCTGTGTATTGACTCCAAACATATATGTAGAGAGAATATTTTTAATTGAAAGGCTTTTCTTTTATGCTAGAATCATATTTTGTTCCAGTTTATCGCCTACTGTTTATCATCGAATGCCTCCAACTTGGAGTTAATCTACATTTATTGATTTAGAGTTAGCTCACTTAATATTAACCTGGGTGAAAATGTTACTCTCAACACTTTTTGGAACTGAACACTTCGGTTGTCATCAGCTGTAACGAAGACTAGATAAAATCAGGCTGCAAAGTAGTTACTGCAATCATTGTGATTTGTGCCAATTGTGAGTTTTTTCAAACACTTTCAATTAGGTAACGTTAAAAACGAGTTGAATGGTTAATATGAACCCTTTTGGCTGATTATTTTCTGGACATCGGCACTAACAAGGCAGCACCCGAAGTTCAGTGTCAGTGGCAAGTGCATCCCACATGGTATCATAATAGTCATTGTTGGATGGCTGTGGGTTATGCCGGTAGGTGCCTCGAGCTGCCTTGACACAGTGGGTGGCTGCAGTAACAATGTTGGGAACCTTTCTGGAAAAAGGTGAAATGAATTTGGTTTCATCATTCCCATATCTAACGTGTGGCAAAGTCATTACCATAGTACACTACCAGGAAAGCGTCTTCAAGAACATTGTCAAGGCACAATTTTGTGAAGTTGTGTTTGATAGGAAAGTGCTACCCGTGGACGTGCTTGGAAGATTGCTGTTGATTCTAACCTGGCCATGGGTGATGATCGCTCTATTATGGAACTAACAAAGACATTACCCAATGGTGAAATTTCTTAAATAACAGTACACATGTTTGTAGACAGAGCATTCTGCAGAGAATACCTAAGTTTTCTTTATTTTTTGGTATACTTATCTTTTAAAAAGGAATACTAGGTAGTTATCATACGACACAGCAACGAGTGCAGATTTAATGTAGTAACAGATGGTGTGCCTCCCACTGCATGTAAAGGTTTCTAGGACATTTTACTGCTTCTGCGTAATTCAGTTCTCCCTTATATCATATTTTCCTATCCGTTCATGAATATTTTAACTGTACTCCTTATTTTACTTACCTCATCATTTTTCTGTATAAGCAGAAGCACAATTTTGGATTTACTCTGTATGTCTTGCTTTAGAGTTAGTTCATTTAATATTAATGGGTTAAAAGTGTTACTATTAACATGTTCTGAAACTGAACATTTCTATTATTCTCAACTGTGACAAAGATTAGATAAAAGTCAGTCTGCAAAGTAGTTTCTGCAGTCATTTTGACTTATGCCACTTGTGAATTTTCTCAAACACTCTGTTTAGGTGTTGTTAAAAACCAGTTGAATGGTTAATATCAACACTTTTGGCTATTTGTTAACTGGACATCGGCACTAACGAGGTAGTGCCCAAAGTTTAGTATCGATGACAAGTGCTTCCCACATGGTACCAAAGTAGTCATTGTCAGAGTGCTGTGGGTTTTGCTGGTAGATGTCTCGAGCTGCTTTGATGTAGTAGGTGGCTGCAGCAACAATGTTGGGAAACTATCTGGAAAAAGTCAGTTTGCATTTGCTTTCATCATCCCCATATCTAACATATGGCAAACTCATTGCACAGTACACTACAAGGAAAGGATCTTCAAAAACATTGTCAAGGCAGAATTTTGTGAAGTTGTGTTTGCATACGAATCAATTTCTTCAGGGCTTAGTCAGTATAGTGATAAAGGAATCTGACATTTGGAAGACCTCTTTCTAAACATCTTGCAAGAAATCAATAGTTTTTTGATTCCATATTGCTCACACTTGGGTAACTCTTGATTTCAGCCTCATGCAAGAAACTAAACCCACTGTGACTGTAGTACCCTCTGTCTTCTGTGAGTCCTATCAATGAATGTGCTTGGAACACTGCCATTGTCTCTAACCTTGCCACTGGTCTTGACTGATCTCTCACGGAACTGACAAAAACTATACCTAATGGTGAACTATCTTAAATAATGGTACACACGATTTTAGACAGAGTACTCTGCATAAAATGCCTAAAATTTAAATTTATTTTGGTTACAATTATCTTTGAAAAAGTAATACTAGATAGATCTCACATAACACAGCACTATTTGGTAGAGTGCAGACCAGTTGCGGATACAGAAAAACCTCAAGGAGCAAATGCTAAAAATATATTGAGCTACCTTTACTTTAACCATAATAAAAAATAATCATGTCACATGCCAAGTTTAAGAAAGATTTATTTATATTGATTGTACACGTATACAAGACAATGCCGTCTTATGATATAAAAAACTTACAATTGTGGTTCTCTTCCTTAAAAACAATGATTTTGATGCACATATTCTTCCTGGCAAATTGGTTAATTACATCTTCAGTCTTAATATTTCCGCTTCTGAATGCAAACTGGCTTCCTATTTGGTGGATAGTCCATAATTATAATGCTATGTATAGAAGGTTCTCTGTACAAGAAAACAGTAGAATATTTGCGACTTTTCTTGTACAAATGCCAAGGATCACTAGAATGGCGACGACTTTTCTCATAGGTATGTGTTAGCTATATGTGTGCCAGACAGATACTTATAAAATATGATGACTAGGATGTGCATGCTACATAGGAAAGTACAACTACTCAATAACTTGATTCAGTCAAATTGACTGACGAAAGAAATGAACGAATAGTGTGCGGGCTGACTGGTGGGGACAGCAATGCTGGTGGCCCTGCAAAGGCCCCATATGTATCCACCACTGGTGCAAACTTAATGTAGTACACAAAAGGTGTGCCTTCCACTGCAGGTAAAGGCTCCTGGGGCATTTTTCTGCTTTTGACTGATAGGTTCTCCTGATGTCATGTTTCCTTATCCTTTAATGAGTATTTTAATGGTACTCCTAATTTTACTTACCTCATTATTGTGCAGAAAAGCAATCTAGTTAGCATGTATTTTCCTGTAGGCACTATCATACCCGTACACTCCTATTTCAAAATCATAAATAATAGTGTACCTCAGACACATGGCAGTTCAACAGTCATATTTACAATTATCATTTCTCGTAAGATATAGTGAGACTAGCACCAGACTTGCTAATAATTCTTCACAACATGGTTTATCAGGCCATAGATCCATTGAACTGTACACACAATACACTGAGTGTTCTATCGAATCACCTCTACCTTTGTGGACCTCACATCATTCGTTATGAAAGTAGGTTCTCAGTTTCAACTTTTGCAGATTTTTTGGCATAGCTACTTCATTACCTTTGCTGGCAGCTAATCCAGTAATAAAAATACTTCACCATCAGTGAAAATAACCAACTGCTATGATCAATTTCTAACTCTCTAATGAGTTCAATATAAGTTAGCCTACTGCAAACATCACCTTTGGAGAGATGCTGGTGTCAGGATGCACGTGCTTCAGCAATTTGTAGATGTAGATGGCATAGCTCTCCTTCCTCTCAAGCTGCTTCATCTTATTGCCCTTTGAAATATTCTACTGCACCGTGCCAGCCTTTTTTGCACCCTTCCCATTAGTACTTGACAGCATATGTAACATTTACACAACTGCCTTTAAGTGCCTTTTTAAAGATACAATTTTAATAATACAAAATAACAATGTATTTTGTGTGTCAAATATATGAAGAGGCAGACCTTTTTTCCAGAAAGGTAAAATTGAAAAGCTTATTAAGTTAACAAAACAAATCAATAAATATAAGATGAACTCAAATAAGATTTTATAACAAAGTATGTACATATGTGCATACATAACTAACAACATACTGTCAGGTCTCATATTGTAATTGTACTTTACATTATCAACAGGAGCTGCTCTGGTTATTGTTCTGACAGTTTTAAAACATATCGATTCTTAACAGAAGTATTAAGTACCAAAATCAGAGCAGGCCCTCCATATTGACAGATACCAAAATGACCTAAAGAAAGACTTACACAGCACAACATTGTCCTCAATGGCCTTTAAGCATCGAAAACACTAAAATATAAATAATCATGTCACATGCCAAGTTTAGGAAAGTTTTATTTATATTGATTCTACACGTATACAAGACAATGACATCTTATGATATAAGAAACTTACAAATGTGGTTCTCTTGCTTAAACAATGAATTTGATGCACCTATTCTTCCTGGCAAATTGGTTAATTACATCTTCAGTCTTAATATTTCCGCTTCTGAATGCAAACTGGCTTCCTATTTGGTGGATAGTCCATAATTATAATGCTATGTATAGAAGGTTCTCTGTACAAGAAAACAACAGAATATTTGCGACTTTTCTTGTATAAATGCCAAGGATCACTAGAATGGCGTCGACTTTTCTCATAGGTACGTGTTAGCTATATGTGTGCCAGACAGAAACTTATAAAATATGATGACAAGGATGTGCATGCTATATAGGGAAGTACAACTACTCAATAACTTGATTCAGTCAAATTGACTGACGAAAGTAGTGAACGAATAGTGTGCGGGCTGACTGGTGGGGACAGCAATGCTGGTGGCCCTGCAAAGGCCCCATATGTATCCACCACTGGTGCAGACTTAATGTACTACACAGAAGGTGTGCCTTCCACTACAGGTAAAGGCTCCTGGGACATTTTTCTACTTTTGACTGATAGGTTCTCCTGATATCATGTTTTCCTTATCCTTTAATGAGTATTTTAATGGTACTCCTAATTTTACTTACCTCATTATTGTGCAGAAAAGCAATCTAGTTAGCATGTATTTTCCTGTAGGCACTATCATGCACGTACACTCCTATTTCAAAATCACCTTTCTGGACCTCACATCATCCGTCATGCAAGTAGCATCTCAGTTTCAACTTTTGTAGATTTTTTGGCATAACTACTTCATTACCTTTGCTGGCAGCTAATCCAGTAATAAAAATACTTCACGATCAGTGAAAATAACCAACTGCTATGATCAATTTCTAACTCTCTAATGAGTTCAATATAAGTTAGCCTACTGCAAACATCACCTTTGGAGAGATGCTGGTGTCAGGATGCACGTGCTTCAGCAATTTGTAGATGTAGATGGCATAGCTGTCCTTCCCCTCGAGCTGCTTCATTTTATTGCCCTTTGAAATATTCTACTACACCGTGCCAGCCTTTTTTGCACCCTTCCCACTAGTACTTGACAGCATATGTAACATTCACACAACTGCCTTTAAGTGCCTTTTTAAAGATACAATTTTAATAATACAAACTAACAATGTATTTTGTGTGTCAAATATATGAAAAGTCAGACCTTTCTTCCAGAAAGGTAAAATTATACAAGCTTATTCAGTTAACAAAACAAATCAATAAATATAAGATGAACTGAAATAAGATTTTATAAAAAGTATGTACATATGTGCATACATAACTAACAACATTCTATCAGGTATCACATTGTAATTGTACTTCACATTATCAACAGGAACTGTTCTGGTTATTGTTCTGACAGTTTTAAAACAAGATGATTCTTAACAGAAGTATTAAGTACCAAAATCAGAGCAGGACATCCATATTGACAGTTACTGAAATGACCTAAAGAAAGGCTTACACAGCCCAACATTGTCCTCAATGGCCTTTAGGCATCGAAAATACTAAAATATAAATAATCATGTCACATGCCAAGTTTAAGAAAGTTTTATTTATATTGATTGTACACGTATACAAGACAATGCCATCTTATGATATAAAAAACTTACAATTGTGGTTCTCTTGCTTAAACAATAAATTTGATGTAACTATTCTTCCTGGCAAATTGGTTAATTACATCTTCATTCGTAATATTTCCGCTCCTGAATGCAATCTGGCTTCCTATTTGGTGGATAGTCCGTAATTATAATGCTATGTATAGAAGGTTCTCTGTACAAGAAAACAATAGAATATTTGCAACTTTTCTTGTACAAATGCCATGGATCACTAGAATGGCGACGACTTTTCTCATAGGTATGTGTTAGCTATATATGTGCCAGACAGAAACTTATAAAATATGATGACAAGTATGTGCATGCTACATAGGAAAGTACAACTACTCAATAACTTGATTCAGTCAAATTGACTGACGAAAGAAATGAACGAATAGTGTGCGGGCTGACTGGTGAGGAAAGCAATGCTGGTGGCCCTGGAAAGGCCCCATATGTATCCACCACTGGTGCAGACTTAATGTAGTACACAGAAGGTGTGCCTTCCACTGCAGTTAAAGACTCCTGGGGCATTTTTCTGCTTTGACTGATAGGTTCTCCTGATGTCATGTTTCCTTATCCTTTAATGAGTATTTTAATGGTACTCCTAATTTTACTTACCTCATTATTGTGCAGAAAAGCAATCTAGTTAGCATGTATTTTCCTGTAGGCACTATCATACCCGTACACTCCCATTTCAAAATCATAAATAATAGTGTACCTCAGACCCATGGCAGTTCAACAGTCATATTTACAATTATCATTTCTCGTAAGATATATTGAGACTAGCACCAGACTTGCTAATAATTCTTCACAACATGGTTTAACAGGCCATAGATCCATTGAACTGTACACACAATACACTGAGTGTTCTATTCAATCACCTCCACCTGTGTGGACCTCACATCATTCGTTATGAAAGTAGGTTCTCAGTTTCAACTTTTGCAGATTTTTTGGCATAGCTACTTCATTACCTTTGCTGGCAGCTAATCCAGTAATAAAAATACTTCACCATCAGTGAAAATAACCAACTGCTATGATCAATTTCTAACTCTCTATTGAGTTCAATATAAGTTAGCCTACTGCAAACATCACCTTTGGAGAGATGCTGGTGTCAGGATGCACGTGCTTCAGCAATTTGTAGATGTAGATGCCATAGCTGTCCTTCCTCTCGAGCTGCTTCATCTTATTGCCCTTTGAAAAATTCTACTGCACCCTGCCAGCCGTTTTTGCACCCTTCCCATTAGTACTTGACAGCATATGTAACATTCTCACAACTGCCTTTAAGTGCCTTTTTAAAGATACAATTTTAATAATACAAAATAACAATGTATTTTGTGTGTCAAATATATGAAAAGTCAGACCTTTTTTCCAGAAAGGTAAAATTATACAAGCTTATTAAGTTAACAAAACAAATCAATAAATATAAGATGAACTGAAATAAGATTTTATAAAAAGTATGTAAATATGTGCATACATAACTAACAACATACTATCAGGTATCATATTGTAATTGTACTTCACATTGTCAACAGGAACTGCCCTGGTTATTGTTCTGACAGTTTTAAAACAAAACGATTCTTAACAGAAGTATTAAGTACCAAAATCAGAGCAGGACATCCATATTGACAGATACCAAAATGACCAAAAGAAAGGCTTACACAGCCCAACATTGTCCTCAATGGCCTTTAGACATCGAAAATACTAATATATATATAATCATGTCACATGCCAAGTTTAAGAAAGTTTTATTTATATTGATTGTACACGTATACAAGACAATGCCATCTTATGATATAAAAAACTTACAATTGTGGTTCTCTTGCTCAAACAATGAATTTGATGCACCTATTCTTCCTGACAAATTGGTTAATTACATCTTCAGTCTTAATATTTCCGCTTCTGAATGCAAACTGGCTTCCTATTTGGTGGTTAGTCCGTAATTATAACGCTATATATAGAAGGTTCTCTGTACAAGAAAACAATAGAATATTTGCAACTTTTCTTGTACAAATGCCAAGGATCACTAGAATGGCTACGACTTTTCTCATAGGTATGTGTTAGCTATATATGTGCCAGACAGAAACTTATAAAATATGATGACAAGGATGTGCATGCTACATAGGAAAGTACAACTACTCAATAACTTGATTCAGTCAAATTGACTGACGAAAGAAATGAACGAATAGTGTGCGGGCTGACTGGTGGGGACAGCAATGCTGGTGGCCCTGCAAAGGCCCCATATGTATCCACCACTGGTGCAGACTTAATGTAGTACACAGAAGGTGTGCCTTCCACTGCAGGTAAAGACTCCTGGGGCATTTTTCTGCTTTTGACTGATAGGTTCTCTTGATGTCATGTTTCCTTATCCTTTAATGAGTATTTTAATGGTACTCCTAATTTTACTTACCTCATTATTGTGCAGAAAAGCAATCTAGTTAGCATGTATTTTCCTGTAGGCACTATCATACCCGTACACTCTAATTTCAAAATCATAAATAATAGTGTACCTCGGACCCATGGCAGTTCAACAGTCATATTTACAATTATCATTTCTCGTAAGATATATTGAGACTAGCACCAGACTTGCTAATAATTCTTCACAACATGGGTTATCCGGCCATAAATCCATTGAACTGTACACACAATACACTGAGTGTTCTATCGAATCACCTCCTCACATCATTCGTTATGAAAGTAGGTTCTCAGTTTCAACTTTTGCAGATTTTTTGGCATAGCTACTTCATTACCTTTGCTGGCAGCTAATCCAGTAATAAAAATACTTCACCATCAGTGAAAATAACCAACTGCTATGATCAATTTCTAACTCTCTAATGAGTTCAATATAAGTTAGCCTACTGCAAACATCACCTTTGGAGAGATGCTGGTGTCAGGATGCACGTGCTTCAGCAATTTGTAGATGTAAATGGCATAGCTCTCCTTCCTCTCGAGCTGCTTCATCTTATTGCCCTTTGAAATATTCTACTGCACTGTGCCAGCCTTTTTTGCACCCTTCCCACCAGTACTTGACAGCATATGTAACATTCACACAACTGCCTTTAAGTGCCTTTTTAAAGATACAATTTTAATAATACAAAATAACAATGTATTTTGTGTGTCAAATATATGAAAAGTCAGACCTTTTTTCCAGAAAGGTAAAATTGTACAAGCTTATTAAGTTAACAAAACAAATCAATAAATATAAGATGAACTGAAATAAGATTTTATAAAAAGTATGTACATATGTGCATACATAACTAACAACATTCTATCAGGTATCATATTGTAATTGTACTTCACATTATCAACAGGAACTGCTCTGGATATTGTTCCGACAGATTTAAAAAAAAATGATTCATAACAGAAGTATTAAGTACCAAAATCAGAGCAGGACATCCATATTGACAGATACCGAAATGACCTAAAGAAAGGCTTACACAGCCCAACATTGTCCTCAATGGCCTTTAGTCATCGAAAATACTAAAATATAAATAATCATGTCACATGCCAAGTTTAAGAAAGTTTTATTTATATTGATTGTACACGTATACAAGACAATGCCATCTTATGATATAAAAAACTTACAATTGTGGTTCTCTTGCTTAAACAATGAATTTGATGCACCTATTCTTCCTGGCAAATTGGTTAATTACATCTTCAGTCTTAATATTTCCGCTTCTGAATGCAAACGCTATGTATAGTAGGTTCTCTGTACACGAAAACAATAGAATATTTGCAACTTTTCTTGTACAAATGCCAAGGATCACTAGAGTGGCGACGACTTTTCTCATAGGTATGTGTTAGCTGTATATGTGCCAGACAGAAACTTATAAAATATGATGACAAGTATGTGCATGCTACATAGGAAAGTACAACTACTCAATAACTTGATTCAGTCAAATTGACTGACGAAAGAAATGAACGAATAGTGTGCGGGCTGACTGGTGAGGAAAGCAATGCTGGTGGCCCTGGAAAGGCCCCATATGTATCCACCACTGGTGCAGACTTAATGTAGTACACAGAAGGTGTGCCTTCCACTGCAGGTATAGACTCCTGGGGCGTTTTTCTGCTTTTGACTGATAGGTTCTCTTGATGTCATGTTTCCTTATCCTTTAATGAGTATTTTAATGGTACTCCTAATTTTACTTACCTCATTATTGTGCAGAAAAGCAATCTAGTTAGCATGTATTTTCCTGTAGGCACTATCATACCCGTACACTCCTATTTCTAAATCATAAATAATAGTGTACCTCTGACCCATGGCAGTTCAACAGTCATATTTACAATTATCATTTCTCGTAAGATATATTGAGACTAACACCAGACTTGCTAATAATTCTTCACAACATGGTTTAACAGGCCATAAATCCATTGAACTGTACACACAATACACTGAGTGTTCTATCGAATCACCTCTACCTTTGTGGACCTCACATCATTCGTTATGAAAGTAGGTTCTCAGTTTCAACTTTTGCAGATTTTTTGGCATAGCTACTTCATTACCTTTGCTGGCAGCTAATCCAGTAATAAAAATACTTCACCATCAGTGAAAATAACCAACTGCTATGATCAATTTCTAACTCTCTAATGAGTTCAATATAAGTTAGCCTACTGCAAACATCACCTTTGCAGAGATGCTGGTGTCAGGATGCACGTGCTTCAGCAATTTGTAGATGTAGATGGCATAGCTCTCCTTCCTCTCGAGCTGCTTCATCTTATTGCCCTTTGATATATTCTACTGCACCCTGCCAGCCTTTTTTGCACCCTTCCCGTTAGTAATTGACAGCATATGTAACATTCACACAACTGCCTTTAAGCGCCTTTTTAAAGATACAATTTTAATAATACAAAATAACAATGTATTTTGTGTGTCAAATATATGAAAAGTCAGACCTTTTTTCCAGAAAGGTAAAATTATACAAGCTTATTAAGTTAACAAAACAAATCAATAAATATAATTTGAACTCAAATAAGATTTTATAAAAAGTATGTACATATGTGCATACATAACTAACAACATACTATCAGGCCTCATATTGTTATTGTACTTCACATTATCAACAGGAACTGCTCTGGTTATTGTTCTGACAGTTTTAAAACAAAATGATTCTTAACAGAAGTATTAAGTACCAAAATCAGAGCAAGACATCCATATTGACAGATACCGAAATGACCTACAGAAAGGCTTACACAGTCCAACATTGTCCTGAATGGCCTTTAGACATCGAAAATACTAAAATATAAATAATCATGTCACATGCCAAGTTTAAGGAAGTTGTATTTATATTGATTGTAGACGTATACAAGACAATGCCATCTTATGATATATAAAACTTACAATTGTGGTTCTCTTGCTTAAACAATGAATTTGATGCACCTATTCTTCCTGGCAAATTGGTTAATTACATCTTCAGTCTTAATATTTCCGCTTCTGAATGCAAACTGGCTTCCTATTTGGTGGATAGTCCGTAATTATAACGCTATGTATAGAAGGTTCTCTGTACAAGAAAACAATAGAATATTTGCAACTTTTCTTGTACATATGCCAAGGATCACTAGAATGGCGACGACTTTTCTCATAGGTATGTGTTAGCTATATATGTGCCAGACAGAAACTTATAAAATATGATGACAAGGATGTGCATGCTACATAGGAAAGTACAACTACTCAATAACTTGATTCAGTCAAATTGACTGACGAAAGAAATGAACGAATAGTGTGCGGGCTGACTGGTGGGGACAGCAATGCTGGTGGCCCTGCAAAGGCCGCATATGTATCCACCACTGGTGCAGACTTAATGTAGTACACAGAAGGTGTGCCTTCCACTGCAGGTAAAGACTCCTGGGGCATTTTTCTGCTTTTGACTGATAGGTTCTCCTGATGTCTTGTTTCCTTATCTTTTAATGAGTATTTTAATGGTACTCCTAATTTTACTTACCTCATTATTGTGCAGAAAAGCAATCTAGTTAGCATGTATTTTCCTGTAGGCACTATCATACCCGTACACTCCTATTTCAAAATCATAAATAATAGTGTACCTCAGACCCATGGCAGTTCAACAGTCATATTTACAATTATCATTTCTCGTAAGATATATTGGGACTAACACCAGACTTGCTAATAATTCTTCACAACATGGTTTAACAGGCCATAAATCCATTGAACTGTACACACAATACACTGAGTGTTCTATCGAATCACCTCTACCTTTGTGGACCTCACATCATTCGTTATGAAAGTAGGTTCTCAGTTTCAACTTTTGCAGATTTTTTGGCATAGCTACTTCATTACCTTTGCTGGCAGCTAATCCAGTAATAAAAATACTTCACCATCAGTGAAAATAACCAACTGCTATGATCAATTTCTAACTCTCTAATGAGTTCAATATAAGTTAGCCTACTGCAAACATCACCTTTGCAGAGATGCTGGTGTCAGGATGCACGTGCTTCAGCAATTTGTAGATGTAGATGGCATAGCTCTCCTTCCTCTCGAGCTGCGTCATCTTATTGCCCTTTGATATATTCTACTGCACCATTCCAGCCTTTTTTGCATCCTTCCCACTAGTACTTGACAGCATATGTAACATTCACACAACTGCCTTTAAGTGCCTTTTTAAAGATACAATTTTAATAATACAAAATAACAATGTATTTTGTGTGTCAAATATATGAAAAGTCAGACCTTTTTTCCAGAAAGGTAAAATTGTACAAGCTTATTAAGTTAACAAAACAAATCAATAAATATAAGATGAACTCAAATAAGATTTTATAAAAAGTATGTACATATGTGCATACATAACTAACAACATTCTATCAGGTAACATATTGTAATTGTACTTCACATTATCAACAGGAACTGCTCTGGTTTTTGTTCTGACAGTTTTAAAACGAAATGATTCTTAACAGAAGTATTAAGTACCAAAATCAGAGCAAGACATCCATATTGACAGATACCGAAATGACCTACAGAAAGGCTTACACAGCCCAACATTGTCCTCAATGGCCTTTAGGCATTGAAAATACTAAAATATAAATAATCATGTCACATGCCAAGTTTAAGAAAGTTTTATTTATATTGATTGTACACGTATACAAGACAATGCCATCTTATGATATAAAAAACTTACAATTGTGGTTCTCTTGCTTAAACAATGAATTTGATGCACCTATTCTTCCTGGCAAATTGGTTAATTACATCTTCAGTCTTAATATTTCCGCTTCTGAATGCAAACTGGCTTCCTATTTGGTGGATAGTCCGTAATTATAACGCTATGTATAGAAGGTTCTCTGTACACGAAAACAATAGAATATTTGCAACTTTTCTTGTACAAATGCCAAGGATCACTAGAGTGGCGACGACTTTTCTCATAGGTATGTGTTAGCTGTATATGTGCCAGACAGAAACTTATAAAATATGATGACAAGTATGTGCATGCTACATAGGAAAGTACAACTACTCAATAACTTGATTCAGACAAATTGACTGACGAAAGAAATGAACGAATAGTGTGCGGGCTGACTGGTGAGGAAAGCAATGCTGGTGGCCCTGGAAAGGCCCCATATGTATCCACCACTGGTGCAGACTTAATGTAGTACACAGAAGGTGTGCCTTCCACTGCAGGTATAGACTCCTGGGGCGTTTTTCTGCTTTTGACTGATAGGTTCTCTTGATGTCATGTTTCCTTATCCTTTAATGAGTATTTTAATGGTACTCCTAATTTTACTTACCTCATTATTGTGCAGAAAAGCAATCTAGTTAGCATGTATTTTCCTGTAGGCACTATCATACCCGTACACTCTAATTTCAAAATCATAAATAATAGTGTACCTCTGACCCATGGCAGTTCAACAGTCATATTTACAATTATCATTTCTCGTAAGATATATTGGGACTAACACCAGACTTGCTAATAATTCTTCACAACATGGTTTAACAGGCCATAAATCCATTGAACTGTACACACAATACACTGAGTGTTCTATCGAATCACCTCTACCTTTGTGGACCTCACATCATTCGTTATGAAAGTAGGTTCTCAGTTTCAACTTTTGCAGATTTTTTGGCATAGCTACTTCATTACCTTTGCTGGCAGCTAATCCAGTAATAAAAATACTTCACCATCAGTGAAAATAACCAACTGCTATGATCAATTTCTAACTCTCTAATGAGTTCAATATAAGTTAGCCTACTGCAAACATCACCTTTGCAGAGATGCTGGTGTCAGGATGCACGTGCTTCAGCAATTTGTAGATGTAGATGGCATAGCTCTCCTTCCTCTCGAGCTGCTTCATCTTATTGCCCTTTGATATATTCTGCTGCACCATTCCAGCCTTTTTTGCATCCTTCCCACTAGTACTTGACAGCATATGTAACATTCACACAACTGCCTTTAAGTGCCTTTTTAAAGATACAATTTTAATAATACAAAATAACAATGTATTTTGTGTGTCAAATATATGAAAAGTCAGACCTTTTTTCCAGAAAGGTAAAATTGTACAAGCTTATTAAGTTAACAAAACAAATCAATAAATATAAGATGAACTCAAATAAGATTTTATAACAAAGTATGTACATACGTGCATACATAACTAACAACATTCTATCAGGTATCATATTGTAATTGTACTTCACATTATCAACAGGAACTGCTCTGGTTATTGTTCTGACAGTTTTAAAACAAAATGATTCTTAACAGAAGTATTAAGTACCGAAATCAGAGCAGTACATCCATATTGACAGATACCAAAATGACCTAAAGAAAGGCTTACACAGCCCAACATTGTTCTCAATGGCCTTTAGGCATCAAAAATACTAAAATATAAATAATCATGTCACATGCCAAGTTTAAGAAAGTTTTATTTATATTGATTGTAGACGTATACAAGACAACCCCATCTTATGATATAAAAAACTTACAGTTGTGGTTCTCTTGCTTAAACAATGAATTTGATGCACCTATTCTTCCTGGCAAATTGGTTAATTACATCTTCAGTCTTAATATTTCCGCTTCTGAATGCAAACTGGCTTCCTATTTGGTGGATAGTCCGTAATTATAACGCTATGTATAGAAGGTTCTCTGTACACGAAAACAATAGAATATTTGCAACTTTTCTTGTACAAATGCCAAGGATCACTAGAGTGGCGACGACTTTTCTCATAGGCATGTGTTAGCTGTATATGTGCCAGACAGAAACTTATAAAATATGATGACAAGTATGTGCATGCTACATAGGAAAGTACAACTACTCAATAACTTGATTCAGTCAAATTGACTGACGAAAGAAATGAACGAATAGTGTGCGGGCTGACTGGTGAGGAAAGCAATGCTGGTGGCCCTGGAAAGGCCCCATATGTATCCACCACTGGTGCAGACTTAATGTAGTACACAGAAGGTGTGCCTTCCACTGCAGGTATAGACTCCTGGGGCGTTTTTCTGCTTTTGACTGATAGGTTCTCTTGATGTCATGTTTCCTTATCCTTTAATGAGTATTTTAATGGTACTCCTAATTTTACTTACCTCATTATTGTGCAGAAAAGCAATCTAGTTAGCATGTATTTTCCTGTAGGCACTATCATACCCGTACACTCCTATTTCTAAATCATAAATAATAGTGTACCTCTGACCCATGGCAGTTCAACAGTCATATTTACAATTATCATTTCTCGTAAGATATATTGAGACTAACACCAGACTTGCTAATAATTCTTCACAACATGGTTTAACAGGCCATAAATCCATTGAACTGTACACACAATACACTGAGTGTTCTATCGAATCACCTCTACCTTTGTGGACCTCACATCATTCGTTATGAAAGTAGGTTCTCAGTTTCAACTTTTGCAGATTTTTTGGCATAGCTACTTCATTACCTTTGCTGGCAGCTAATCCAGTAATAAAAATACTTCACCATCAGTGAAAATAACCAACTGCTATGATCAATTTCTAACTCTCTAATGAGTTCAATATAAGTTAGCCTACTGCAAACATCACCTTTGCAGAGATGCTGGTGTCAGGATGCACGTGCTTCAGCAATTTGTAGATGTAGATGGCATAGTTCTCCTTCCTCTCGAGCTGCTTCATCTTATTGCCCTTTGATATATTCTACTGCACCATTCCAGCCTTTGTTGCATCCTTCCCACTAGTACTTGACAGCATATGTAACATTCACACAACTGCCTTTAAGTGCCTTTTTAAAGATACAATTTTAATAATACAAAATAACAATGTATTTTGTGTGTCAAATATATGAAAAGTCAGACCTTTTTTCCAGAAAGGTAAAATTGTACAAGCTTATTAAGTTAACAAAACAAATCAATAAATATAAGATGAACTCAAATAAGATTTTATAAAAAGTATGTACATATGTGCATACATAACTAACAACATTCTATCAGGTATCACATTGTAATTGTACTTCACATTATCAACAGGAACTGTTCTGGTTATTGTTCTGACAGTTTTAAAACAAGATGATTCTTAACAGAAGTATTAAGTACCAAAATCAGAGCAGGACATCCATATTGACAGTTACTGAAATGACCTAAAGAAAGGCTTACACAGCCCAACATTGTCCTCAATGGCCTTTAGGCATCGAAAATACTAAAATATAAATAATCATGTCACATGCCAAGTTTAAGAAAGTTTTATTTATATTGATTGTACACGTATACAAGACAATGCCATCTTATGATATAAAAAACTTACAATTGTGGTTCTCTTGCTTAAACAATAAATTTGATGTAACTATTCTTCCTGGCAAATTGGTTAATTACATCTTCATTCGTAATATTTCCGCTCCTGAATGCAATCTGGCTTCCTATTTGGTGGATAGTCCGTAATTATAATGCTATGTATAGAAGGTTCTCTGTACAAAAAACAATAGAATATTTGCAACTTTTCTTGTACAAATGCCATGGATCACTAGAATGGCGACGACTTTTCTCATAGGTATGTGTTAGCTATATATGTGCCAGACAGAAACTTATAAAATATGATGACAAGTATGTGCATGCTACATAGGAAAGTACAACTACTCAATAACTTGATTCAGTCAAATTGACTGACGAAAGAAATGAACGAATAGTGTGCGGGCTGACTGGTGAGGAAAGCAATGCTGGTGGCCCTGGAAAGGCCCCATATGTATCCACCACTGGTGCAGACTTAATGTAGTACACAGAAGGTGTGCCTTCCACTGCAGTTAAAGACTCCTGGGGCATTTTTCTGCTTTGACTGATAGGTTCTCCTGATGTCATGTTTCCTTATCCTTTAATGAGTATTTTAATGGTACTCCTAATTTTACTTACCTCATTATTGTGCAGAAAAGCAATCTAGTTAGCATGTATTTTCCTGTAGGCACTATCATACCCGTACACTCCCATTTCAAAATCATAAATAATAGTGTACCTCAGACCCATGGCAGTTCAACAGTCATATTTACAATTATCATTTCTCGTAAGATATATTGAGACTAGCACCAGACTTGCTAATAATTCTTCACAACATGGTTTAACAGGCCATAGATCCATTGAACTGTACACACAATACACTGAGTGTTCTATTCAATCACCTCCACCTGTGTGGACCTCACATCATTCGTTATGAAAGTAGGTTCTCAGTTTCAACTTTTGCAGATTTTTTGGCATAGCTACTTCATTACCTTTGCTGGCAGCTAATCCAGTAATAAAAATACTTCACCATCAGTGAAAATAACCAACTGCTATGATCAATTTCTAACTCTCTATTGAGTTCAATATAAGTTAGCCTACTGCAAACATCACCTTTGGAGAGATGCTGGTGTCAGGATGCACGTGCTTCAGCAATTTGTAGATGTAGATGCCATAGCTGTCCTTCCTCTCGAGCTGCTTCATCTTATTGCCCTTTGAAAAATTCTACTGCACCCTGCCAGCCGTTTTTGCACCCTTCCCATTAGTACTTGACAGCATATGTAACATTCTCACAACTGCCTTTAAGTGCCTTTTTAAAGATACAATTTTAATAATACAAAATAACAATGTATTTTGTGTGTCAAATATATGAAAAGTCAGACCTTTTTTCCAGAAAGGTAAAATTATACAAGCTTATTAAGTTAACAAAACAAATCAATAAATATAAGATGAACTGAAATAAGATTTTATAAAAAGTATGTAAATATGTGCATACATAACTAACAACATACTATCAGGTATCATATTGTAATTGTACTTCACATTGTCAACAGGAACTGCCCTGGTTATTGTTCTGACAGTTTTAAAACAAAACGATTCTTAACAGAAGTATTAAGTACCAAAATCAGAGCAGGACATCCATATTGACAGATACCAAAATGACCAAAAGAAAGGCTTACACAGCCCAACATTGTCCTCAATGGCCTTTAGACATCGAAAATACTAATATATATATAATCATGTCACATGCCAAGTTTAAGAAAGTTTTATTTATATTGATTGTACACGTATACAAGACAATGCCATCTTATGATATAAAAAACTTACAATTGTGGTTCTCTTGCTCAAACAATGAATTTGATGCACCTATTCTTCCTGGCAAATTGGTTAATTACATCTTCAGTCTTAATATTTCCGCTTCTGAATGCAAACTGGCTTCCTATTTGGTGGTTAGTCCGTAATTATAACGCTATATATAGAAGGTTCTCTGTACAAGAAAACAATAGAATATTTGCAACTTTTCTTGTACAAATGCCAAGGATCACTAGAGTGGCGACGACTTTTCTCATAGGTATGTGTTAGCTGTATATGTGCCAGACAGAAACTTATAAAATATGATGACAAGTATGTGCATGCTACATAGGAAAGTACAACTACTCAATAACTTGATTCAGTCAAATTGACTGACGAAAGAAATGAACGAATAGTGTGCGGGCTGACTGGTGAGGAAAGCAATGCTGGTGGCCCTGGAAAGGCCCCATATGTATCCACCACTGGTGCAGACTTAATGTAGTACACAGAAGGTGTGCCTTCCACTGCAGGTATAGACTCCTGGGGCGTTTTTCTGCTTTTGACTGATAGGTTCTCTTGATGTCATGTTTCCTTATCCTTTAATGAGTATTTTAATGGTACTCCTAATTTTACTTACCTCATTATTGTGCAGAAAAGCAATCTAGTTAGCATGTATTTTCCTGTAGGCACTATCATACCCGTACACTCCTATTTCTAAATCATAAATAATAGTGTACCTCAGAACCATGGCAGCTGAACAGTCATATTTACAATTATCATTTCTCGTAAGATATATTGAGACTAACACCAGACTTGCTAATAATTCTTCACAACATGGTTTAACAGGCCATAAATCCATTGAACTGTACACACAATACACTGAGTGTTCTATCGAATCACCTCTTCCTTTGTGGACCTCACATCATTCGTTATGAAAGTAGGTTCTCAGTTTCAACTTTTGCAGATTTTTTGGCATAGCTACTTCATTACCTTTGCTGGCAGCTAATCCAGTAATAAAAATACTTCACCATCAGTGAAAATAACCAACTGCTATGATCAATTTCTAACTCTCTAATGAGTTCAATATAAGTTAGCCTACTGCAAACATCACCTTTGGAGAGATGCTGGTGTCAGGATGCACGTGCTTCAGCAATTTGTAGATGTAAATGGCATAGCTCTCCTTCCTCTCGAGCTGCTTCATCTTATTGCCCTTTGAAATATTCTACTGCACTGTGCCAGCCTTTTTTGCACCCTTCCCACTAGTACTTGACAGCATATGTAACATTCACACAACTGCCTTTAAGTGCCTTTTTAAAGATACAATTTTAATAATACAAAATAACAATGTATTTTGTGTGTCAAATATATGAAAAGTCAGACCTTTTTTCCAGAAAGGTAAAATTGTACAAGCTTATTAAGTTAACAAAACAAATCAATAAATATAAGATGAACTCAAATAAGATTTTATAAAAAGTATGTACATATGTGCATACATAACTAACAACATTCTATCAGGTATCATATTGTAATTGTACTTCACATTATCAACAGGAACTGCTCTGGATATTGTTCCGACAGATTTAAAAAAAAATGATTCATAACAGAAGTATTAAGTACCAAAATCAGAGCAGGACATCCATATTGACAGATACCGAAATGACCTAAAGAAAGGCTTACACAGCCCAACATTGTCCTCAATGGCCTTTAGGCATCGAAAATACTAAAATATAAATAATCATGTCACATGCCAAGTTTAAGAAAGTTTTATTTATATTGATTGTACACGTATACAAGACAATGCCATCTTATGATATAAAAAACTTACAATTGTGGTTCTCCTGCTTAAACAATGAATTTGATGCACCTATTCTTCCTGGCAAATTGGTTCATCACATCTTCAGTCTTAATATTTCCGCTTCTGAATGCAAACTGGCTTCCTATTTGGTGGATAGTCCGTAATTATAACGCTATGTATAGAAGGTTCTCTGTACACGAAAACAATAGAATATTTGCAACTTTTCTTGTACAAATGCCAAGGATCACTAGAGTGGCGACGACTTTTCTCATAGGTATGTGTTAGCTGTATATGTGCCAGACAGAAACTTATAAAATATGATGACAAGTATGTGCATGCTACATAGGAAAGTACAACTACTCAATAACTTGATTCAGTCAAATTGACTGACGAAAGAAATGAACGAATAGTGTGCGGGCTGACTGGTGAGGAAAGCAATGCTGGTGGCCCTGGAAAGGCCCCATATGTATCCACCACTGGTGCAGACTTAATGTAGTACACAGAAGGTGTGCCTTCCACTGCAGGTATAGACTCCTGGGGCGTTTTTCTGCTTTTGACTGATAGGTTCTCTTGATGTCATGTTTCCTTATCCTTTAATGAGTATTTTAATGGTACTCCTAATTTTACTTACCTCATTATTGTGCAGAAAAGCAATCTAGTTAGCATGTATTTTCCTGTAGGCACTATCATACCCGTACACTCCTATTTCTAAATCATAAATAATAGTGTACCTCTGACCCATGGCAGTTCAACAGTCATATTTACAATTATCATTTCTCGTAAGATATATTGAGACTAACACCAGACTTGCTAATAATTCTTCACAACATGGTTTAACAGGCCATAAATCCATTGAACTGTACACACAATACACTGAGTGTTCTATCGAATCACCTCTACCTTTGTGGACCTCACATCATTCGTTATGAAAGTAGGTTCTCAGTTTCAACTTTTGCAGATTTTTTGGCATAGCTACTTCATTACCTTTGCTGGCAGCTAATCCAGTAATAAAAATACTTCACCATCAGTGAAAATAACCAACTGCTATGATCAATTTCTAACTCTCTAATGAGTTCAATATAAGTTAGCCTACTGCAAACATCACCTTTGCAGAGATGCTGGTGTCAGGATGCACGTGCTTCAGCAATTTGTAGATGTAGATGGCATAGCTGTCCTTCCTCTCGAGCTGCTTCATCTTATTGCCCTTTGATATATTCTGCTGCACCATTCCAGCCTTTTTTGCATCCTTCCCACTAGTACTTGACAGCATATGTAACATTCACACAACTGCCTTTAAGTGCCTTTTTAAAGATACAATTTTAATAATACAAAATAACAATGTATTTTGTGTGTCAAATATATGAAAAGTCAGACCTTTTTTCCAGAAAGGTAAAATTGTACAAGCTTATTAAGTTAACAAAACAAATCAATAAATATAAGATGAACTCAAATAAGATTTTATAAAAAGTATGTACATATGTGCATACATAACTAACAACATTCTATCAGGTATCATATTGTAATTGTACTTCACATTATCAACAGGAACTGCTCTGGATATTGTTCCGACAGATTTAAAAAAAAAAGATTCATAACAGAAGTATTAAGTACCAAAATCAGAGCAGGACATCCATATTGACAGATACCGAAATGACCTAAAGAAAGCCTTACACAGCCCAACATTGTCCTCAATGGCCTTTAGGCATCGAAAATACTAAAATATAAATAATCATGTCACATGCCAAGTTTAAGAAAGTTTTATTTATATTGATTGTACACGTATACAAGACAATGCCATCTTATGATATAAAAAACTTACAATTGTGGTTCTCTTGCTTAAACAATGAATTTGATGCACCTATTCTTCCTGGCAAATTGGTTAATTACATCTTCAGTCTTAATATTTCCGCTTCTGAATGCAAACTGGCTTCCTATTTGGTGGATAGTCCGTAATTATAACGCTATGTATAGAAGGTTCTCTGTACACGAAAACAATAGAATATTTGCAACTTTTCTTGTACAAATGCCAAGGATCACTAGAGTGGCGACGACTTTTCTCATAGGTATGTGTTAGCTGTATATGTGGCAGACAGAAACTTATAAAATATGATGACAAGTATGTGCATGCTACATAGGAAAGTACAACTACTCAATAACTTGATTCAGTCAAATTGACTGACGAAAGAAATGAACGAATAGTGTGCGGGCTGACTGGTGAGGAAAGCAATGCTGGTGGCCCTGGAAAGGCCCCATATGTATCCACCACTGGTGCAGACTTAATGTAGTACACAGAAGGTGTGCCTTCCACTGCAGGTATAGACTCCTGGGGCGTTTTTCTGCTTTTGACTGATAGGTTCTCTTGATGTCATGTTTCCTTATCCTTTAATGAGTATTTTAATGGTACTCCTAATTTTATTTACCTCATTATTGTGCAGAAAAGCAATCTAGTTAGCATGTATTTTCCTGTAGGCACTATCATACCCGTACACTCCTATTTCTAAATCATAAATAATAGTGTACCTCTGACCCATGGCAGTTCAACAGTCATATTTACAATTATCATTTCTCGTAAGATATATTGAGACTAACACCAGACTTGCTAATAATTCTTCACAACATGGTTTAACAGGCCATAAATCCATTGAACTGTACACACAATACACTGAGTGTTCTATCGAATCACCTCTACCTTTGTGGACCTCACATCATTCGTTATGAAAGTAGGTTCTCAGTTTCAACTTTTGCAGATTTTTTGGCATAGCTACTTCATTACCTTTGCTGGCAGCTAATCCAGTAATAAAAATACTTCACCATCAGTGAAAATAACCAACTGCTATGATCAATTTCTAACTCTCTAATGAGTTCAATATAAGTTAGCCTACTGCAAACATCACCTTTGCAGAGATGCTGGTGTCAGGATGCACGTGCTTCAGCAATTTGTAGATGTAGATGGCATAGCTCTCCTTCCTCTCGAGCTGCTTCATCTTATTGCCCTTTGATATATTCTACTGCACCATTCCAGCCTTTTTTGCATCCTTCCCACTAGTACTTGACAGCATATGTAACATTCACACAACTGCCTTTAAGTGCCTTTTTAAAGATACAATTTTAATAATACAAAATAACAATGTATTTTGTGTGTCAAATATATGAAAAGTCAGACCTTTTTTCCAGAAAGGTAAAATTGTACAAGCTTATTAAGTTAACAAAACAAATCAATAAATATAAGATGAACTCAAATAAGATTTTATAAAAAGTATGTACATATGTGCATACATAACTAACAACATTCTATCAGGTATCATATTGTAATTGTACTTCACATTATCAACAGGAACTGCTCTGGATATTGTTCCGACAGATTTAAAAAAAAATGATTCATAACAGAAGTATTAAGTACCAAAATCAGAGCAGGACATCCATATTGACAGATACCGAAATGACCTAAAGAAAGGCTTACACAGCCCAACATTGTCCTCAATGGCCTTTAGGCATCGAAAATACTAAAATATAAATAATCATGTCACATGCCAAGTTTAAGAAAGTTTTATTTATATTGATTGTACACGTATACATGACAATGCCATCTTATGATATAAAAAACTTACAATTGTGGTTCTCTTGCTTAAACAATGAATTTGATGCACCTATTCTTCCTGGCAAATTGGTTAATTACATCTTCAGTCTTAATATTTCCGCTTCTGAATGCAAACTGGCTTCCTATTTGGTGGATAGTCCGTAATTATAACGCTATGTATAGAAGGTTCTCTGTACACGAAAACAATAGAATATTTGCAACTTTTCTTGTACAAATTCCAAGGATCACTAGAGTGGCGACGACTTTTCTCATAGGTATGTGTTAGCTGTATATGTGCCAGACAGAAACTTATAAAATATGATGACAAGTATGTGCATGCTACATAGGAAAGTACAACTACTCAATAACTTGATTCAGTCAAATTGACTGACGAAAGAAATGAACGAATAGTGTGCGGGCTGACTGGTGAGGAAAGCAATGCTGGTGGCCCTGGAAAGGCCTCATATGTATCCACCACTGGTGCAGACTTAATGTAGTACACAGAAGGTGTGCCTTCCACTGCAGGTATAGACTCCTGGGGCGTTTTTCTGCTTTTGACTGATAGGTTCTCTTGATGTCATGTTTCCTTATCCTTTAATGAGTATTTTAATGGTACTCCTAATTTTACTTACCTCATTATTGTGCAGAAAAGCAATCTAGTTAGCATGTATTTTCCTGTAGGCACTATCATACCCGTACACTCCTATTTCTAAATCATAAATAATAGTGTACCTCTGACCCATGGCAGTTCAACAGTCATATTTACAATTATCATTTCTCGTAAGATATATTGAGACTAACACCAGACTTGCTAATAATTCTTCACAACATGGTTTAACAGGCCATAAATCCATTGAACTGTACACACAATACACTGAGTGTTCTATCGAATCACCTCTACCTTTGTGGACCTCACATCATTCGTTATGAAAGTAGGTTCTCAGTTTCAACTTTTGCAGATTTTTTGGCATAGCTACTTCATTACCTTTGCTGGCAGCTAATCCAGTAATAAAAATACTTCACCATCAGTGAAAATAACCAACTGCTATGATCAATTTCTAACTCTCTAATGAGTTCAATATAAGTTAGCCTACTGCAAACATCACCTTTGCAGAGATGCTGGTGTCAGGATGCACGTGCTTCAGCAATTTGTAGATGTAGATGGCATAGCTCTCCTTCCTCTCGAGCTGCTTCATCTTATTGCCCTTTGATATATTCTACTGCACCATTCCAGCCTTTTTTGCATCCTTCCCACTAGTACTTGACAGCATATGTAACATTCACACAACTGCCTTTAAGTGCCTTTTTAAAGATACAATTTTAATAATACAAAATAACAATGTATTTTGTGTGTCAAATATATGAAAAGTCAGACCTTTTTTCCAGAAAGGTAAAATTGTACAAGCTTATTAAGTTAACAAAACAAATCAATAAATATAAGATGAACTCAAATAAGATTTTATAAAAAGTATGTACATATGTGCATACATAACTAACAACATTCTATCAGGTATCATATTGTAATTGTACTTCACATTATCAACAGGAACTGCTCTGGATATTGTTCCGACAGATTTAAAAAAAAATGATTCATAACAGAAGTATTAAGTACCAAAATCAGAGCAGGACATCCATATTGACAGATACCGAAATGACCTAAAGAAAGCCTTACACAGCCCAACATTGTCCTCAATGGCCTTTAGGCATCGAAAATACTAAAATATAAATAATCATGTCACATGCCAAGTTTAAGAAAGTTTTATTTATATTGATTGTACACGTATACAAGACAATGCCATCTTATGATATAAAAAACTTACAATTGTGGTTCTCTTGCTTAAACAATGAATTTGATGCACCTATTCTTCCTGGCAAATTGGTTAATTACATCTTCAGTCTTAATATTTCCGCTTCTGAATGCAAACTGGCTTCCTATTTGGTGGATAGTCCGTAATTATAACGCTATGTATAGAAGGTTCTCTGTACACGAAAACAATAGAATATTTGCAACTTTTCTTGTACAAATGCCAAGGATCACTAGAGTGGCGACGACTTTTCTCATAGGTATGTGTTAGCTGTATATGTGCCAGACAGAAACTTATAAAATATGATGACAAGTATGTGCATGCTACATAGGAAAGTACAACTACTCATTAACTTGATTCAGTCAAATTGACTGACGAAAGAAATGAACGCATAGTGTGCGGGCTGACTGGTGAGGAAAGTAATGCTGGTGGCCCTGGAAAGGCCTCATATGTATCCACCACTGGTGCAGACTTAATGTAGTACACAGAAGGTGTGCCTTCCACTGCAGGTATAGACTCCTGGGGCGTTTTTCTGCTTTTGACTGATAGGTTCTCTTGATGTCATGTTTCCTTATCCTTTAATGAGTATTTTAATGGTACTCCTAATTTTACTTACCTCATTATTGTGCAGAAAAGCAATCTAGTTAGCATGTATTTTCCTGTAGGCACTATCATACCCGTACACTCCTATTTCTAAATCATAAATAATAGTGTACCTCTGACCCATGGCAGTTCAACAGTCATATTTACAATTATCATTTCTCGTAAGATATATTGAGACTAACACCAGACTTGCTAATAATTCTTCACAACATGGTTTAACAGGCCATAAATCCATTGAACTGTACACACAATACACTGAGTGTTCTATCGAATCACCTCTACCTTTGTGGACCTCACATCATTCGTTATGAAAGTAGGTTCTCAGTTTCAACTTTTGCAGATTTTTTGGCATAGCTACTTCATTACCTTTGCTGGCAGCTAATCCAGTAATAAAAATACTTCACCATCAGTGAAAATAACCAACTGCTATGATCAATTTCTAACTCTCTAATGAGTTCAATGTAAGTTAGCCTACTGCAAACATCACCTTTGCAGAGATGCTGGTGTCAGGATGCACATGCTTCAGCAATTTGTAGATGTAGATGGCATAGCTCTCCTTCCTCTCGAGCTGCTTCATCTTATTGCCCTTTGATATATTCTACTGCACCATTCCAGCCTTTTTTGCATCCTTCCCACTAGTACTTGACAGCATATGTAACATTCACACAACTGCCTTTAAGTGCCTTCTTAAAGATACAATTTTAATAATACAAAATAACAATGTATTTTGTGTGTCAAATATATGAAAAGTCAGACCTTTTTTCCAGAAAGGTAAAATTGTACAAGCTTATTAAGTTAACAAAACAAATCAATAAATATAAGATGAACTCAAATAAGATTTTATAAAAAGTATGTACATATGTGCATACATAACTAACAACATTCTATCAGGTATCATATTGTAATTGTACTTCACATTATCAACAGGAACTGCTCTGGATATTGTTCCGACAGATTTAAAAAAAAATGATTCATAACAGAAGTATTAAGTACCAAAATCAGAGCAAGACATCCATATTGACAGATACCGAAATGACCTAAAGAAAGGCTTACACAGCCCAACATTGTCCTCAATGGCCTTTAGGCATCGAAAATACTAAAATATAAATAATCATGTCACATGCCAAGTTTAAGAAAGTTTTATTTATATTGATTATACACGTATACATGACAATGCCATCTTATGATATAAAAAACTTACAATTGTGGTTCTCTTGCTTAAACAATGAATTTGATGCACCTATTCTTCCTGGCAAATTGGTTCATTACATCTTCAGTCTTAATATTTCCGCTTCTGAATGCAAACTGGCTTCCTATTTGGTGGATAGTCCGTAATTATAACGCTATGTATAGAAGGTTCTCTGTACACGAAAACAATAGAATATTTGCAACATTTCTTGTACAAATGCCAAGGATCACTAGAGTGGCGACGACTTTTCTCATAGGTATGTGTTAGCTGTATATGTGCCAGACAGAAACTTATAAAATATGATGACAAGTATGTGCATGCTACATAGGAAAGTACAACTACTCAATAACTTGATTCAGTCAAATTGACTGACGAAAGAAATGAACGAATAGTGTGCGGGCTGACTGGTGAGGAAAGCAATGCTGGTGGCCCTGGAAAGGCCCCATATGTATCCACCACTGGTGCAGACTTAATGTAGTACACAGAAGGTGTGCCTTCCACTGCAGGTATAGACTCCTGGGGCGTTTTTCTGCTTTTGACTGATAGGTTCTCTTGATGTCATGTTTCCTTATCCTTTAATGAGTATTTTAATGGTACTCCTAATTTTACTTACCTCATTATTGTGCAGAAAAGCAATCTAGTTAGCATGTATTTTCCTGTAGGCACTATCATACCCGTACACTCCTATTTCTAAATCATAAATAATAGTGTACCTCTGACCCATGGCAGTTCAACAGTCATATTTACAATTATCATTTCTCGTAAGATATATTGAGACTAACACCAGACTTGCTAATAATTCTTCACAACATGGTTTAACAGGCCATAAATCCATTGAACTGTACACACAATACACTGAGTGTTCTATCGAATCACCTCTACCTTTGTGGACCTCACATCATTCGTTATGAAAGTAGGTTCTCAGTTTCAACTTTTGCAGATTTTTTGGCATAGCTACTTCATTACCTTTGCTGGCAGCTAATCCAGTAATAAAAATACTTCACCATCAGTGAAAATAACCAACTGCTATGATCAATTTCTAACTCTCTAATGAGTTCAATATAAGTTAGCCTACTGCAAACATCACCTTTGCAGAGATGCTGGTGTCAGGATGCACGTGCTTCAGCAATTTGTAGATGTAGATGGCATAGCTCTCCTTCCTCTCGAGCTGCGTCATCTTATTGCCCTTTGATATATTCTACTGCACCATTCCAGCCTTTTTTGCATCCTTCCCACTAGTACTTGACAGCATATGTAACATTCACACAACTGCCTTTAAGTGCCTTTTTAAAGATACAATTTTAATAATACAAAATAACAATGTATTTTGTGTGTCAAATATATGAAAAGTCAGACCTTTTTTCCAGAAAGGTAAAATTGTACAAGCTTATTAAGTTAACAAAACAAATCAATAAATATAAGATGAACTCAAATAAGATTTTATAAAAAGTATGTACATATGTGCATACATAACTAACAACATTCTATCAGGTATCATATTGTAATTGTACTTCACATTATCAACAGGAACTGCTCTGGATATTGTTCCGACAGATTTAAAAAAAAATGATTCATAACAGAAGTATTAAGTACCAAAATCAGAGCAGGACATCCATATTGACAGATACCGAAATGACCTAAAGAAAGGCTTACACAGCCCAACATTGTCCTCAATGGCCTTTAGGCATCGAAAATACTAAAATATAAATAATCATGTCACATGCCAAGTTTAAGAAAGTTTTATTTATATTGATTGTACACGTATACATGACAATGCCATCTTATGATATAAAAAACTTACAATTGTGGTTCTCTTGCTTAAACAATGAATTTGATGCACCTATTCTTCCTGGCAAATTGGTTAATTACATCTTCAGTCTTAATATTTCCGCTTCTGAATGCAAACTGGCTTCCTATTTGGTGGATAGTCCGTAATTATAACGCTATGTATAGAAGGTTCTCTGTACACGAAAACAATAGAATATTTGCAACTTTTCTTGTACAAATGCCAAGGATCACTAGAGTGGCGACGACTTTTCTCATAGGTATGTGTTAGCTGTATATGTGCCAGACAGAAACTTATAAAATATGATGACAAGTATGTGCATGCTACATAGGAAAGTACAACTACTCAATAACTTGATTCAGTCAAATTGACTGACGAAAGAAATGAACGAATAGTGTGCGGGCTGACTGGTGAGGAAAGCAATGCTGGTGGCCCTGGAAAGGCCCCATATGTATCCACCACTGGTGCAGACTTAATGTAGTACACAGAAGGTGTGCCTTCCACTGCAGGTATAGACTCCTGGGGCGTTTTTCTGCTTTTGACTGATAGGTTCTCTTGATGTCATGTTTCCTTATCCTTTAATGAGTATTTTAATGGTACTCCTAATTTTACTTACCTCATTATTGTGCAGAAAAGCAATCTAGTTAGCATGTATTTTCCTGTAGGCACTATCATACCCGTACACTCCTATTTCTAAATCATAAATAATAGTGTACCTCTGACCCATGGCAGTTCAACAGTCATATTTACAATTATCATTTCTCGTAAGATATATTGAGACTAACACCAGACTTGCTAATAATTCTTCACAACATGGTTTAACAGGCCATAAATCCATTGAACTGTACACACAATACACTGAGTGTTCTATCGAATCACCTCTACCTTTGTGGACCTCACATCATTCGTTATGAAAGTAGGTTCTCAGTTTCAACTTTTGCAGATTTTTTGGCATAGCTACTTCATTACCTTTGCTGGCAGCTAATCCAGTAATAAAAATACTTCACCATCAGTGAAAATAACCAACTGCTATGATCAATTTCTAACTCTCTAATGAGTTCAATATAAGTTAGCCTACTGCAAACATCACCTTTGCAGAGATGCTGGTGTCAGGATGCACGTGCTTCAGCAATTTGTAGATGTAGATGGCATAGCTCTCCTTCCTCTCGAGCTGCGTCATCTTATTGCCCTTTGATATATTCTACTGCACCATTCCAGCCTTTTTTGCATCCTTCCCACTAGTACTTGACAGCATATGTAACATTCACACAACTGCCTTTAAGTGCCTTTTTAAAGATACAATTTTAATAATACAAAATAACAATGTATTTTGTGTGTCAAATATATGAAAAGTCAGACCTTTTTTCCAGAAAGGTAAAATTGTACAAGCTTATTAAGTTAACAAAACAAATCAATAAATATAAGATGAACTCAAATAAGATTTTATAAAAAGTATGTACATATGTGCATACATAACTAACAACATTCTATCAGGTATCATATTGTAATTGTACTTCACATTATCAACAGGAACTGCTCTGGATATTGTTCCGACAGATTTAAAAAAAAAATGATTCATAACAGAAGTATTAAGTACCAAAATCAGAGCAGGACATCCATATTGACAGATACCGAAATGACCTAAAGAAAGGCTTACACAGCCCAACATTGTCCTCAATGGCCTTTAGGCATCGAAAATACTAAAATATAAATAATCATGTCACATGCCAAGTTTAAGAAAGTTTTATTTATATTGATTGTACACGTATACAAGACAATGCCATCTTATGATATAAAAAACTTACAATTGTGGTTCTCTTGCTTAAACAATGAATTTGATGCACCTATTCTTCCTGGCAAATTGGTTCATTACATCTTCAGTCTTAATATTTCCGCTTCTGAATGCAAACTGGCTTCCTATTTGGTGGATAGTCCGTAATTATAACGCTATGTATAGAAGGTTCTCTGTACACGAAAACAATAGAATATTTGCAACTTTTCTTGTACAAATGCCAAGGATCACTAGAGTGGCGACGACTTTTCTCATAGGTATGTGTTAGCTGTATATGTGCCAGACAGAAACTTATAAAATATGATGACAAGTATGTGCATGCTACATAGGAAAGTACAACTACTCAATAACTTGATTCAGTCAAATTGACTGACGAAAGAAATGAACGAATAGTGTGCGGGCTGATTGGTGAGGAAAGCAATGCTGGTGGCCCTGGAAAGGCCCCATATGTATCCACCACTGGTGCAGACTTAATGTAGTACACAGAAGGTGTGCCTTCCACTGCAGGTATAGACTCCTGGGGCGTTTTTCTGCTTTTGACTGATAGGTTCTCTTGATGTCATGTTTCCTTATCCTTTAATGAGTATTTTAATGGTACTCCTAATTTTACTTACCTCATTATTGTGCAGAAAAGCAATCTAGTTAGCATGTATTTTCCTGTAGGCACTATCATACCCGTACACTCCTATTTCTAAATCATAAATAATAGTGTACCTCTGACCCATGGCAGTTCAACAGTCATATTTACAATTATCATTTCTCGTAAGATATATTGGGACTAACACCAGACTTGCTAATAATTCTTCACAACATGGTTTAACAGGCCATAAATCCATTGAACTGTACACACAATACACTGAGTGTTCTATCGAATCACCTCTACCTTTGTGGACCTCACATCATTCGTTATGAAAGTAGGTTCTCAGTTTCAACTTTTGCAGATTTTTTGGCATAGCTACTTCATTACCTTTGCTGGCAGCTAATCCAGTAATAAAAATACTTCACCATCAGTGAAAATAACCAACTGCTATGATCAATTTCTAACTCTCTAATGAGTTCAATATAAGTTAGCCTACTGCAAACATCACCTTTGCAGAGATGCTGGTGTCAGGATGCACGTGCTTCAGCAATTTGTAGATGTAGATGGCATAGCTCTCCTTCCTCTCGAGCTGCGTCATCTTATTGCCCTTTGATATATTCTACTGCACCATTCCAGCCTTTTTTGCATCCTTCCCACTAGTACTTGACAGCATATGTAACATTCACACAACTGCCTTTAAGTGCCTTTTTAAAGATACAATTTTAATAATACAAAATAACAATGTATTTTGTGTGTCAAATATATGAAAAGTCAGACCTTTTTTCCAGAAAGGTAAAATTGTACAAGCTTATTAAGTTAACAAAACAAATCAATAAATATAAGATGAACTCAAATAAGATTTTATAAAAAGTATGTACATATGTGCATACATAACTAACAACATTCTATCAGGTATCATATTGTAATTGTACTTCACATTATCAACAGGAACTGCTCTGGATATTGTTCCGACAGATTTAAAAAAAAATGATTCATAACAGAAGTATTAAGTACCAAAATCAGAGCAGGACATCCATATTGACAGATACCGAAATGACCTAAAGAAAGGCTTACACAGCCCAACATTGTCCTCAATGGCCTTTAGGCATCGAAAATACTAAAATATAAATAATCATGTCACATGCCAAGTTTAAGAAAGTTTTATTTATATTGATTGTAGACGTATACAAGACAACCCCATCTTATGATATAAAAAACTTACAGTTGTGGTTCTCTTGCTTTAACAATGAATTTGATGCACCTATTCTTCCTGGCAAATTGGTTAATTACATCTTCAGTCTTAATATTTCCGCTTCTGAATGCAAACTGGCTTCCTATTTGGTGGATAGTCCGTAATTATAACGCTATGTATAGAAGGTTCTCTGTACACGAAAACAATAGAATATTTGCAACTTTTCTTGTACAAATGCCAAGGATCACTAGAGTGGCGACGACTTTTCTCATAGGTATGTGTTAGCTGTATATGTGCCAGACAGAAACTTATAAAATATGATGACAAGTATGTGCATGCTACATAGGAAAGTACAACTACTCAATAACTTGATTCAGTCAAATTGACTGACGAAAGAAATGAACGAATAGTGTGCGGGCTGACTGGTGAGGAAAGCAATGCTGGTGGCCCTGGAAAGGCCCCATATGTATCCACCACGGGTGCAGACTTAATGTAGTACACAGAAGGTGTGCCTTCCACTGCAGGTATAGACTCCTGGGGCGTTTTTCTGCTTTTGACTGATAGGTTCTCTTGATGTCATGTTTCCTTATCCTTTAATGAGTATTTTAATGGTACTCCTAATTTTACTTACCTCATTATTGTGCAGAAAAGCAATCTAGTTAGCATGTATTTTCCTGTAGGCACTATCATACCCGTACACTCCTATTTCTAAATCATAAATAATAGTGTACCTCTGACCCATGGCAGTTCAACAGTCATATTTACAATTATCATTTCTCGTAAGATATATTGAGACTAACACCAGACTTGCTAATAATTCTTCACAACATGGTTTAACAGGCCATAAATCCATTGAACTGTACACACAATACACTGAGTGTTCTATCGAATCACCTCTACCTTTGTGGACCTCACATCATTCGTTATGAAAGTAGGTTCTCAGTTTCAACTTTTGCAGATTTTTTGGCATAGCTACTTCATTACCTTTGCTGGCAGCTAATCCAGTAATAAAAATACTTCACCATCAGTGAAAATAACCAACTGCTATGATCAATTTCTAACTCTCTAATGAGTTCAATATAAGTTAGCCTACTGCAAACATCACCTTTGCAGAGATGCTGGTGTCAGGATGCACGTGCTTCAGCAATTTGTAGATGTAGATGGCATAGCTCTCCTTCCTCTCGAGCTGCTTCATCTTATTGCCCTTTGATATATTCTACTGCACCATTCCAGCCTTTTTTGCATCCTTCCCACTAGTACTTGACAGCATATGTAACATTCACACAACTGCCTTTAAGTGCCTTTTTAAAGATACAATTTTAATAATACAAAATAACAATGTATTTTGTGTGTCAAATATATGAAAAGTCAGACCTTTTTTCCAGAAAGGTAAAATTGTACAAGCTTATTAAGTTAACAAAACAAATCAATAAATATAAGATGAACTCAAATAAGATTTTATAAAAAGTATGTACATATGTGCATACATAACTAACAACATTCTATCAGGTATCATATTGTAATTGTACTTCACATTATCAACAGGAACTGCTCTGGATATTGTTCCGACAGATTTAAAAAAAAATGATTCATAACAGAAGTATTAAGTACCAAAATCAGAGCAGGACATCCATATTGACAGATACCGAAATGACCTAAAGAAAGGCTTACACAGCCCAACATTTTCCTCAATGGCCTTTAGGCATCGAAAATACTAAAATATAAATAATCATGTCACATGCCAAGTTTAAGAAAGTTTTATTTATATTGATTGTACACGTATACAAGACAATGCCATCTTATGATATAAAAAACTTACAATTGTGGTTCTCCTGCTTAAACAATGAATTTGATGCACCTATTCTTCCTGGCAAATTGGTTCATTACATCTTCAGTCTTAATATTTCCGCTTCTGAATGCAAACTGGCTTCCTATTTGGTGGATAGTCCGTAATTATAACGCTATGTATAGAAGGTTCTCTGTACACGAAAACAATAGAATATTTGCAACTTTTCTTGTACAAATGCCAAGGATCACTAGAGTGGCGACGACTTTTCTCATAGGTATGTGTTAGCTGTATATGTGCCAGACAGAAACTTATAAAATATGATGACAAGTATGTGCATGCTACATAGGAAAGTACAACTACTCAATAACTTGATTCAGTCAAATTGACTGACGAAAGAAATGAACGAATAGTGTGCGGGCTGACTGGTGAGGAAAGCAATGCTGGTGGCCCTGGAAAGGCCCCATATGTATCCACCACTGGTGCAGACTTAATGTAGTACACAGAAGGTGTGCCTTCCACTGCAGGTATAGACTCCTGGGGCGTTTTTCTGCTTTTGACTGATAGGTTCTCTTGATGTCATGTTTCCTTATCCTTTAATGAGTATTTTAATGGTACTCCTAATTTTACTTACCTCATTATTGTGCAGAAAAGCAATCTAGTTAGCATGTATTTTCCTGTAGGCACTATCATACCCGTACACTCCTATTTCTAAATCATAAATAATAGTGTACCTCTGACCCATGGCAGTTCAACAGTCATATTTACAATTATCATTTCTCGTAAGATATATTGGGACTAACACCAGACTTGCTAATAATTCTTCACAACATGGTTTAACAGGCCATAAATCCATTGAACTGTACACACAATACACTGAGTGTTCTATCGAATCACCTCTACCTTTGTGGACCTCACATCATTCGTTATGAAAGTAGGTTCTCAGTTTCAACTTTTGCAGATTTTTTGGCATAGCTACTTCATTACCTTTGCTGGCAGCTAATCCAGTAATAAAAATACTTCACCATCAGTGAAAATAACCAACTGCTATGATCAATTTCTAACTCTCTAATGAGTTCAATATAAGTTAGCCTACTGCAAACATCACCTTTGCAGAGATGCTGGTGTCAGGATGCACGTGCTTCAGCAATTTGTAGATGTAGATGGCATAGCTCTCCTTCCTCTCGAGCTGCTTCATCTTATTGCCCTTTGATATATTCTACTGCACCATTCCAGCCTTTTTTGCATCCTTCCCACTAGTACTTGACAGCATATGTAACATTCACACAACTGCCTTTAAGTGCCTTTTTAAAGATACAATTTTAATAATACAAAATAACAATGTATTTTGTGTGTCAAATATATGAAAAGTCAGACCTTTTTTCCAGAAAGGTAAAATTGTAAAGCTTATTAAGTTAACAAAACAAATCAATAAATATAAGATGAACTCAAATAAGATTTTATAACAAAGTATGTACATACGTGCATATATAACTAACAACATTCTATCAGGTATCATATTGTAATTGTACTTCACATTATCAACAGGAACTGCTCTGGTTATTGTTCTGACAGTTTTAAAACAAAATGATTCTTAACAGAAGTATTAAGTACCGAAATCAGAGCAGTACATCCATATTGACAGATACCAAAATGACCTAAAGAAAGGCTTACACAGCCCAACATTGTTCTCAATGGCCTTTAGGCATCAAAAATACTAAAATATAAATAATCATGTCACATGCCAAGTTTAAGAAAGTTTTATTTATATTGATTGTAGACGTATACAAGACAACCCCATCTTATGATATAAAAAACTTACAGTTGTGGTTCTCTTGCTTAAACAATGAATTTCATGCACCTATTCTTCCTGGCAAATTGGTTAATTACATCTTCAGTCTTAATATTTCCGCTTCTGAATGCAAACTGGCTTCCTATTTGGTGGATAGTCCGTAATTATAACGCTATGTATAGAAGGTTCTCTGTACACGAAAACAATAGAATATTTGCAACTTTTCTTGTACAAATTCCAAGGATCACTAGAGTGGCGACGACTTTTCTCATAGGTATGTGTTAGCTGTATATGTGCCAGACAGAAACTTATAAAATATGATGACAAGTATGTGCATGCTACATAGGAAAGTACAACTACTCAATAACTTGATTCAGTCAAATTGACTGACGAAAGAAATGAACGAATAGTGTGCGGGCTGACTGGTGAGGAAAGCAATGCTGGTGGCCCTGGAAAGGCCCCATATGTATCCACCACTGGTGCAGACTTAATGTAGTACACAGAAGGTGTGCCTTCCACTGCAGGTATAGACTCCTGGGGCGTTTTTCTGCTTTTGACTGATAGGTTCTCTTGATGTCATGTTTCCTTATCCTTTAATGAGTATTTTAATGGTACTCCTAATTTTACTTACCTCATTATTGTGCAGAAAAGCAATCTAGTTAGCATGTATTTTCCTGTAGGCACTATCATACCCGTACACTCCTATTTCTAAATCATAAATAATAGTGTACCTCTGACCCATGGCAGTTCAACAGTCATATTTACAATTATCATTTCTCGTAAGATATATTGAGACTAACACCAGACTTGCTAATAATTCTTCACAACATGGTTTAACAGGCCATAAATCCATTGAACTGTACACACAATACACTGAGTGTTCTATCGAATCACCTCTACCTTTGTGGACCTCACATCATTCGTTATGAAAGTAGGTTCTCAGTTTCAACTTTTGCAGATTTTTTGGCATAGCTACTTCATTACCTTTGCTGGCAGCTAATCCAGTAATAAAAATACTTCACCATCAGTGAAAATAACCAACTGCTATGATCAATTTCTAACTCTCTAATGAGTTCAATATAAGTTAGCCTACTGCAAACATCACCTTTGCAGAGATGCTGGTGTCAGGATGCACGTGCTTCAGCAATTTGTAGATGTAGATGGCATAGCTCTCCTTCCTCTCGAGCTGCTTCATCTTATTGCCCTTTGATATATTCTACTGCACCATTCCAGCCTTTTTTGCATCCTTCCCACTAGTACTTGACAGCATATGTAACATTCACACAACTGCCTTTAAGTGCCTTTTTAAAGATACAATTTTAATAATACAAAATAACAATGTATTTTGTGTGTCAAATATATGAAAAGTCAGACCTTTTTTCCAGAAAGGTAAAATTGTACAAGCTTATTAAGTTAACAAAACAAATCAATAAATATAAGATGAACTCAAATAAGATTTTATAAAAAGTATGTACATATGTGCATACATAACTAACAACATTCTATCAGGTATCATATTGTAATTGTACTTCACATTATCAACAGGAACTGCTCTGGATATTGTTCCGACAGATTTAAAAAAAAATGATTCATAACAGAAGTATTAAGTACCAAAATCAGAGCAGGACATCCATATTGACAGATACCGAAATGACCTAAAGAAAGGCTTACACAGCCCAACATTGTCCTCAATGGCCTTTAGGCATCGAAAATACTAAAATATAAATAATCATGTCACATGCCAAGTTTAAGAAAGTTTTATTTATATTGATTGTACACGTATACAAGACAATGTCATCTTATGATATAAAAAACTTACAATTGTGGTTCTCCTGCGTAAACAATGAATTTGATGCACCTATTCTTCCTGGCAAATTGGTTCATTACATCTTCAGTCTTAATATTTCCGCTTCTGAATGCAAACTGGCTTCCTATTTGGTGGATAGTCCGTAATTATAATGCTATGTATAGAAGGTTCTCTGTTCACGAAAACAATAGAATATTTGCAACTTTTCTTGTACAAATGCCAAGGATCACTAGAGTGGCGACGACTTTCCTCATAGGTATGTGTTAGCTGTATATGTGCCAGACAGAAACTTATAAAATATGATGACAAGTATGTGCATGCTACATAGGAAAGTACAACTACTCAATAACTTGATTCAGTCAAATTGACTGACGAAAGAAATGAACGAATAGTGTGCGGGCTGACTGGTGAGGAAAGCAATGCTGGTGGCCCTGGAAAGGCCCCATATGTATCCACCGCTGGTGCAGACTTAATGTAGTACACAGAAGGTGTGCCTTCCACTGCAGGTATAGACTCCTGGGGCGTTTTTCTGCTTTTGACTGATAGGTTCTCTTGATGTCATGTTTCCTTATCCTTTAATGAGTATTTTAATGGTACTCCTAATTTTACTTACCTCATTATTGTGCAGAAAAGCAATCTAGTTAGCATGTATTTTCCTGTAGGCACTATCATACCCGTACACTCCTATTTCTAAATCATAAATAATAGTGTACCTCTGACCCATGGCAGTTCAACAGTCATATTTACAATTATCATTTCTCGTAAGATATATTGAGACTAACACCAGACTTGCTAATAATTCTTCACAACATGGTTTAACAGGCCATAAATCCATTGAACTGTACACACAATACACTGAGTGTTCTATCGAATCACCTCTACCTTTGTGGACCTCACATCATTCGTTATGAAAGTAGTTTCTCAGTTTCAACTTTTGCAGATTTTTTGGCATAGCTACTTCATTACCTTTGCTGGCAGCTAATCCAGTAATAAAAATACTTCACCATCAGTGAAAATAACCTTCTGCTATGATCAATTTCTAACTCTCTAATGAGTTCAATATAAGTTAGCCTACTGCAAACATCACCTTTGGAGAGATGCGGGTGTCAGGATGCACGTGCTTCAGCAATTTGTAGATGTAGATGGCATAGCTGTCCTTCCTCTCGAGCTGCTTCATCTTATTGCCCTTTGATATATTCTACTGCACCGTGCCAGCCTTTTTTGCACCCTTCCCACTAGTACTTGACAGCATATGTAACATTCACACAACTGCCTTTAAGTGCCTTTTTAAAGATACAATTTTAATAATACAAAATAACAATGTATTTTGTGTGTCAAATATATGAAAAGTCAGACCTTTTTTCCAGAAAGGTAAAATTGTACAAGCTTATTAAGTTAACAAAACAAATCAATAAATATAAGATGAACTCAAATAAGATTTTATAAAAAGTATGTACATATGTGCATACATAACTAACAACATTCTATCAGGTATCATATTGTAATTGTACTTCACATTATCAACAGGAACTGCTCTGGATATTGTTCCGACAGATTTAAAAAAAAATGATTCATAACAGAAGTATTAAGTACCAAAATCAGAGCAGGACATCCATATTGACAGATACCGAAATGACCTAAAGAAAGGCTTACACAGCCCAACATTTTCCTCAATGGCCTTTAGGCATCGAAAATACTAAAATATAAATAATCATGTCACATGCCAAGTTTAAGAAAGTTTTATTTATATTGATTGTACACGTATACAAGACAATGCCATCTTATGATATAAAAAACTTACAATTGTGGTTCTCCTGCTTAAACAATGAATTTGATGCACCTATTCTTCCTGGCAAATTGGTTCATTACATCTTCAGTCTTAATATTTCCGCTTCTGAATGCAAACTGGCTTCCTATTTGGTGGATAGTCCGTAATTATAACGCTATGTATAGAAGGTTCTCTGTACACGAAAACAATAGAATATTTGCAACTTTTCTTGTACAAATGCCAAGGATCACTAGAGTGGCGACGACTTTTCTCATAGGTATGTGTTAGCTGTATATGTGCCAGACAGAAACTTATAAAATATGATGACAAGTATGTGCATGCTACATAGGAAAGTACAACTACTCAATAACTTGATTCAGTCAAATTGACTGACGAAAGAAATGAACGAATAGTGTGCGGGCTGACTGGTGAGGAAAGCAATGCTGGTGGCCCTGGAAAGGCCCCATATGTATCCACCGCTGGTGCAGACTTAATGTAGTACACAGAAGGTGTGCCTTCCACTGCAGGTATAGACTCCTGGGGCGTTTTTCTGCTTTTGACTGATAGGTTCTCTTGATGTCATGTTTCCTTATCCTTTAATGAGTATTTTAATGGTACTCCTAATTTTACTTACCTCATTATTGTGCAGAAAAGCAATCTAGTTAGCATGTATTTTCCTGTAGGCACTATCATACCCGTACACTCCTATTTCTAAATCATAAATAATAGTGTACCTCTGACCCATGGCAGTTCAACAGTCATATTTACAATTATCATTTCTCGTAAGATATATTGAGACTAACACCAGACTTGCTAATAATTCTTCACAACATGGTTTAACAGGCCATAAATCCATTGAACTGTACACACAATACACTGAGTGTTCTATCGAATCACCTCTACCTTTGTGGACCTCACATCATTCGTTATGAAAGTAGTTTCTCAGTTTCAACTTTTGCAGATTTTTTGGCATAGCTACTTCATTACCTTTGCTGGCAGCTAATCCAGTAATAAAAATACTTCACCATCAGTGAAAATAACCTTCTGCTATGATCAATTTCTAACTCTCTAATGAGTTCAATATAAGTTAGCCTACTGCAAACATCACCTTTGGAGAGATGCGGGTGTCAGGATGCACGTGCTTCAGCAATTTGTAGATGTAGATGGCATAGCTGTCCTTCCTCTCGAGCTGCTTCATCTTATTGCCCTTTGATATATTCTACTGCACCGTGCCAGCCTTTTTTGCACCCTTCCCACTAGTACTTGACAGCATATGTAACATTCACACAACTGCCTTTAAGTGCCTTTTTAAAGATACAATTTTAATAATACAAAATAACAATGTATTTTGTGTGTCAAATATATGAAAAGTCAGACCTTTTTTCCAGAAAGGTAAAATTGTACAAGCTTATTAAGTTAACAAAACAAATCAATAAATATAAGATGAACTCAAATAAGATTTTATAAAAAGTATGTACATATGTGCATACATAACTAACAACATTCTATCAGGTATCATATTGTAATTGTACTTCACATTATCAACAGGAACTGCTCTGGATATTGTTCCGACAGATTTAAAAAAAAATGATTCATAACAGAAGTATTAAGTACCAAAATCAGAGCAGGACATCCATATTGACAGATACCGAAATGACCTAAAGAAAGGCTTACACAGCCCAACATTTTCCTCAATGGCCTTTAGGCATCGAAAATACTAAAATATAAATAATCATGTCACATGCCAAGTTTAAGAAAGTTTTATTTATATTGATTGTACACGTATACAAGACAATGCCATCTTATGATATAAAAAACTTACAATTGTGGTTCTCCTGCTTAAACAATGAATTTGATGCACCTATTCTTCCTGGCAAATTGGTTCATTACATCTTCAGTCTTAATATTTCCGCTTCTGAATGCAAACTGGCTTCCTATTTGGTGGATAGTCCGTAATTATAACGCTATGTATAGAAGGTTCTCTGTACACGAAAACAATAGAATATTTGCAACTTTTCTTGTACAAATGCCAAGGATCACTAGAGTGGCGACGACTTTTCTCATAGGTATGTGTTAGCTGTATATGTGCCAGACAGAAACTTATAAAATATGATGACAAGTATGTGCATGCTACATAGGAAAGTACAACTACTCAATAACTTGATTCAGTCAAATTGACTGACGAAAGAAATGAACGAATAGTGTGCGGGCTGACTGGTGAGGAAAGCAATGCTGGTGGCCCTGGAAAGGCCCCATATGTATCCACCACTGGTGCAGACTTAATGTAGTACACAGAAGGTGTGCCTTCCACTGCAGGTATAGACTCCTGGGGCGTTTTTCTGCTTTTGACTGATAGGTTCTCTTGATGTCATGTTTCCTTATCCTTTAATGAGTATTTTAATGGTACTCCTAATTTTACTTACCTCATTATTGTGCAGAAAAGCAATCTAGTTAGCATGTATTTTCCTGTAGGCACTATCATACCCGTACACTCCTATTTCTAAATCATAAATAATAGTGTACCTCTGACCCATGGCAGTTCAACAGTCATATTTACAATTATCATTTCTCGTAAGATATATTGAGACTAACACCAGACTTGCTAATAATTCTTCACAACATGGTTTAACAGGCCATAAATCCATTGAACTGTACACACAATACACTGAGTGTTCTATCGAATCACCTCTACCTTTGTGGACCTCACATCATTCGTTATGAAAGTAGTTTCTCAGTTTCAACTTTTGCAGATTTTTTGGCATAGCTACTTCATTACCTTTGCTGGCAGCTAATCCAGTAATAAAAATACTTCACCATCAGTGAAAATAACCTTCTGCTATGATCAATTTCTAACTCTCTAATGAGTTCAATATAAGTTAGCCTACTGCAAACATCACCTTTGGAGAGATGCGGGTGTCAGGATGCACGTGCTTCAGCAATTTGTAGATGTAGATGGCATAGCTGTCCTTCCTCTCGAGCTGCTTCATCTTATTGCCCTTTGATATATTCTACTGCACCGTGCCAGCCTTTTTTGCACCCTTCCCACTAGTACTTGACAGCATATGTAACATTCACACAACTGCCTTTAAGTGCCTTTTTAAAGATACAATTTTAATAATACAAAATAACAATGTATTTTGTGTGTCAAATATATGAAAAGTCAGACCTTTTTTCCAGAAAGGTAAAATTGTACAAGCTTATTAAGTTAACAAAACAAATCAATAAATATAAGATGAACTCAAATAAGATTTTATAAAAAGTATGTACATATGTGCATACATAACTAACAACATTCTATCAGGTATCATATTGTAATTGTACTTCACATTATCAACAGGAACTGCTCTGGATATTGTTCCGACAGATTTAAAAAAAAATGATTCATAACAGAAGTATTAAGTACCAAAATCAGAGCAGGACATCCATATTGACAGATACCGAAATGACCTAAAGAAAGGCTTACACAGCCCAACATTTTCCTCAATGGCCTTTAGGCATCGAAAATACTAAAATATAAATAATCATGTCACATGCCAAGTTTAAGAAAGTTTTATTTATATTGATTGTACACGTATACAAGACAATGCCATCTTATGATATAAAAAACTTACAATTGTGGTTCTCCTGCTTAAACAATGAATTTGATGCACCTATTCTTCCTGGCAAATTGGTTCATTACATCTTCAGTCTTAATATTTCCGCTTCTGAATGCAAACTGGCTTCCTATTTGGTGGATAGTCCGTAATTATAACGCTATGTATAGAAGGTTCTCTGTACACGAAAACAATAGAATATTTGCAACTTTTCTTGTACAAATGCCAAGGATCACTAGAGTGGCGACGACTTTTCTCATAGGTATGTGTTAGCTGTATATGTGCCAGACAGAAACTTATAAAATATGATGACAAGTATGTGCATGCTACATAGGAAAGTACAACTACTCAATAACTTGATTCAGTCAAATTGACTGACGAAAGAAATGAACGAATAGTGTGCGGGCTGACTGGTGAGGAAAGCAATGCTGGTGGCCCTGGAAAGGCCCCATATGTATCCACCACTGGTGCAGACTTAATGTAGTACACAGAAGGTGTGCCTTCCACTGCAGGTATAGACTCCTGGGGCGTTTTTCTGCTTTTGACTGATAGGTTCTCTTGATGTCATGTTTCCTTATCCTTTAATGAGTATTTTAATGGTACTCCTAATTTTACTTACCTCATTATTGTGCAGAAAAGCAATCTAGTTAGCATGTATTTTCCTGTAGGCACTATCATACCCGTACACTCCTATTTCTAAATCATAAATAATAGTGTACCTCTGACCCATGGCAGTTCAACAGTCATATTTACAATTATCATTTCTCGTAAGATATATTGGGACTAACACCAGACTTGCTAATAATTCTTCACAACATGGTTTAACAGGCCATAAATCCATTGAACTGTACACACAATACACTGAGTGTTCTATCGAATCACCTCTACCTTTGTGGACCTCACATCATTCGTTATGAAAGTAGGTTCTCAGTTTCAACTTTTGCAGATTTTTTGGCATAGCTACTTCATTACCTTTGCTGGCAGCTAATCCAGTAATAAAAATACTTCACCATCAGTGAAAATAACCAACTGCTATGATCAATTTCTAACTCTCTAATGAGTTCAATATAAGTTAGCCTACTGCAAACATCACCTTTGCAGAGATGCTGGTGTCAGGATGCACGTGCTTCAGCAATTTGTAGATGTAGATGGCATAGCTCTCCTTCCTCTCGAGCTGCTTCATCTTATTGCCCTTTGATATATTCTACTGCACCATTCCAGCCTTTTTTGCATCCTTCCCACTAGTACTTGACAGCATATGTAACATTCACACAACTGCCTTTAAGTGCCTTTTTAAAGATACAATTTTAATAATACAAAATAACAATGTATTTTGTGTGTCAAATATATGAAAAGGCAGACCTTTTTTCCAGAAAGGTAAAATTGTAAAGCTTATTAAGTTAACAAAACAAATCAATAAATATAAGATGAACTCAAATAAGATTTTATAACAAAGTATGTACATACGTGCATATATAACTAACAACATTCTATCAGGTATCATATTGTAATTGTACTTCACATTATCAACAGGAACTGCTCTGGTTATTGTTCTGACAGTTTTAAAACAAAATGATTCTTAACAGAAGTATTAAGTACCGAAATCAGAGCAGTACATCCATATTGACAGATACCAAAATGACCTAAAGAAAGGCTTACACAGCCCAACATTGTTCTCAATGGCCTTTAGGCATCAAAAATACTAAAATATAAATAATCATGTCACATGCCAAGTTTAAGAAAGTTTTATTTATATTGATTGTACACGTATACAAGACAATGCCATCTTATGATATAAAAAACTTACAATTGTGGTTCTCCTGCTTAAACAATGAATTTGATGCACCTATTCTTCCTGGCAAATTGGTTCATCACATCTTCAGTCTTAATATTTCCGCTTCTGAATGCAAACTGGCTTCCTATTTGGTGGATAGTCCGTAATTATAACGCTATGTATAGAAGGTTCTCTGTACACGAAAACAATAGAATATTTGCAACTTTTCTTGTACAAATGCCAAGGATCACTAGAGTGGCGACGACTTTTCTCATAGGTATGTGTTAGCTGTATATGTGCCAGACAGAAAAATATGATGACAAGTATGTGCATGCTACATAGGAAAGTACAACTACTCAATAACTTGATTCAGTCAAATTGACTGACGAAAGAAATGAACGAATAGTGTGCGGGCTGACTGGTGAGGAAAGCAATGCTGGTGGCCCTGGAAAGGCCCCATATGTATCCACCACTGGTGCAGACTTAATGTAGTACACAGAAGGTGTGCCTTCCACTGCAGGTATAGACTCCTGGGGCGTTTTTCTGCTTTTGACTGATAGGTTCTCTTGATGTCATGTTTCCTTATCCTTTAATGAGTATTTTAATGGTACTCCTAATTTTACTTACCTCATTATTGTGCAGAAAAGCAATCTAGTTAGCATGTATTTTCCTGTAGGCACTATCATACCCGTACACTCCTATTTCTAAATCATAAATAATAGTGTACCTCTGACCCATGGCAGTTCAACAGTCATATTTACAATTATCATTTCTCGTAAGATATATTGAGACTAACACCAGACTTGCTAATAATTCTTCACAACATGGTTTAACAGGCCATAAATCCATTGAACTGTACACACAATACACTGAGTGTTCTATCGAATCACCTCTACCTTTGTGGACCTCACATCATTCGTTATGAAAGTAGGTTCTCAGTTTCAACTTTTGCAGATTTTTTGGCATAGCTACTTCATTACCTTTGCTGGCAGCTAATCCAGTAATAAAAATACTTCACCATCAGTGAAAATAACCAACTGCTATGATCAATTTCTAACTCTCTAATGAGTTCAATATAAGTTAGCCTACTGCAAACATCACCTTTGCAGAGATGCTGGTGTCAGGATGCACGTGCTTCAGCAATTTGTAGATGTAGATGGCATAGCTCTCCTTCCTCTCGAGCTGCTTCATCTTATTGCCCTTTGATATATTCTACTGCACCATTCCAGCCTTTTTTGCATCCTTCCCACTAGTACTTGACAGCATATGTAACATTCACACAACTGCCTTTAAGTGCCTTTTTAAAGATACAATTTTAATAATACAAAATAACAATGTATTTTGTGTGTCAAATATATGAAAAGTCAGACCTTTTTTCCAGAAAGGTAAAATTGTACAAGCTTATTAAGTTAACAAAACAAATCAATAAATATAAGATGAACTCAAATAAGATTTTATAAAAAGTATGTACATATGTGCATACATAACTAACAACATTCTATCAGGTATCATATTGTAATTGTACTTCACATTATCAACAGGAACTGCTCTGGATATTGTTCCGACAGATTTAAAAAAAAAAGATTCATAACAGAAGTATTAAGTACCAAAATCAGAGCAGGACATCCATATTGACAGATACCGAAATGACCTAAAGAAAGGCTTACACAGCCCAACATTGTCCTCAATGGCCTTTAGGCATCGAAAATACTAAAATATAAATAATCATGTCACATGCCAAGTTTAAGAAAGTTTTATTTATATTGATTGTACACGTATACAAGACAACCCCATCTTATGATATAAAAAACTTACAATTGTGGTTCTCTTGCTTAAACAATGAATTTGATGCACCTATTCTTCCTGGCAAATTGGTTCATTACATCTTCAGTCTTAATATTTCCGCTTCTGAATGCAAACTGGCTTCCTATTTGGTGGATAGTCCGTAATTATAACGCTATGTATAGAAGGTTCTCTGTTCACGAAAACAATAGAATATTTGCAACTTTTCTTGTACAAATGCCAAGGATCACTAGAGTGGCGACGACTTTCCTCATAGGTATGTGTTAGCTGTATATGTGCCAGACAGAAACTTATAAAATATGATGACAAGTATGTGCATGCTACATAGGAAAGTACAACTACTCAATAACTTGATTCAGTCAAATTGACTGACGAAAGAAATGAACGAATAGTGTGCGGGCTGACTGGTGAGGAAAGCAATGCTGGTGGCCCTGGAAAGGCCCCATATGTATCCACCGCTGGTGCAGACTTAATGTAGTACACAGAAGGTGTGCCTTCCACTGCAGGTATAGACTCCTGGGGCGTTTTTCTGCTTTTGACTGATAGGTTCTCTTGATGTCATGTTTCCTTATCCTTTAATGAGTATTTTAATGGTACTCCTAATTTTACTTACCTCATTATTGTGCAGAAAAGCAATCTAGTTAGCATGTATTTTCCTGTAGGCACTATCATACCCGTACACTCCTATTTCTAAATCATAAATAATAGTGTACCTCTGACCCATGGCAGTTCAACAGTCATATTTACAATTATCATTTCTCGTAAGATATATTGAGACTAACACCAGACTTGCTAATAATTCTTCACAACATGGTTTAACAGGCCATAAATCCATTGAACTGTACACACAATACACTGAGTGTTCTATCGAATCACCTCTACCTTTGTGGACCTCACATCATTCGTTATGAAAGTAGTTTCTCAGTTTCAACTTTTGCAGATTTTTTGGCATAGCTACTTCATTACCTTTGCTGGCAGCTAATCCAGTAATAAAAATACTTCACCATCAGTGAAAATAACCTTCTGCTATGATCAATTTCTAACTCTCTAATGAGTTCAATATAAGTTAGCCTACTGCAAACATCACCTTTGGAGAGATGCGGGTGTCAGGATGCACGTGCTTCAGCAATTTGTAGATGTAGATGGCATAGCTGTCCTTCCTCTCGAGCTGCTTCATCTTATTGCCCTTTGATATATTCTACTGCACCGTGCCAGCCTTTTTTGCACCCTTCCCACTAGTACTTGACAGCATATGTAACATTCACACAACTGCCTTTAAGTGCCTTTTTAAAGATACAATTTTAATAATACAAAATAACAATGTATTTTGTGTGTCAAATATATGAAAAGTCAGACCTTTTTTCCAGAAAGGTAAAATTGTACAAGCTTATTAAGTTAACAAAACAAATCAATAAATATAAGATGAACTCAAATAAGATTTTATAAAAAGTATGTACATATGTGCATACATAACTAACAACATTCTATCAGGTATCATATTGTAATTGTACTTCACATTATCAACAGGAACTGCTCTGGATATTGTTCCGACAGATTTAAAAAAAAATGATTCATAACAGAAGTATTAAGTACCAAAATCAGAGCAGGACATCCATATTGACAGATACCGAAATGACCTAAAGAAAGGCTTACACAGCCCAACATTTTCCTCAATGGCCTTTAGGCATCGAAAATACTAAAATATAAATAATCATGTCACATGCCAAGTTTAAGAAAGTTTTATTTATATTGATTGTACACGTATACAAGACAATGCCATCTTATGATATAAAAAACTTACAATTGTGGTTCTCCTGCTTAAACAATGAATTTGATGCACCTATTCTTCCTGGCAAATTGGTTCATCACATCTTCAGTCTTAATATTTCCGCTTCTGAATGCAAACTGGCTTCCTATTTGGTGGATAGTCCGTAATTATAACGCTATGTATAGAAGGTTCTCTGTACACGAAAACAATAGAATATTTGCAACTTTTCTTGTACAAATGCCAAGGATCACTAGAGTGGCGACGACTTTTCTCATAGGTATGTGTTAGCTGTATATGTGCCAGACAGAAACTTATAAAATATGATGACAAGTATGTGCATGCTACATAGGAAAGTACAACTACTCAATAACTTGATTCAGTCAAATTGACTGACGAAAGAAATGAACGAATAGTGTGCGGGCTGACTGGTGAGGAAAGCAATGCTGGTGGCCCTGGAAAGGCCCCATATGTATCCACCACTGGTGCAGACTTAATGTAGTACACAGAAGGTGTGCCTTCCACTGCAGGTATAGACTCCTGGGGCGTTTTTCTGCTTTTGACTGATAGGTTCTCTTGATGTCATGTTTCCTTATCCTTTAATGAGTATTTTAATGGTACTCCTAATTTTACTTACCTCATTATTGTGCAGAAAAGCAATCTAGTTAGCATGTATTTTCCTGTAGGCACTATCATACCCGTACACTCCTATTTCTAAATCATAAATAATAGTGTACCTCTGACCCATGGCAGTTCAACAGTCATATTTACAATTATCATTTCTCGTAAGATATATTGAGACTAACACCAGACTTGCTAATAATTCTTCACAACATGGTTTAACAGGCCATAAATCCATTGAACTGTACACACAATACACTGAGTGTTCTATCGAATCACCTCTACCTTTGTGGACCTCACATCATTCGTTATGAAAGTAGGTTCTCAGTTTCAACTTTTGCAGATTTTTTGGCATAGCTACTTCATTACCTTTGCTGGCAGCTAATCCAGTAATAAAAATACTTCACCATCAGTGAAAATAACCAACTGCTATGATCAATTTCTAACTCTCTAATGAGTTCAATATAAGTTAGCCTACTGCAAACATCACCTTTGCAGAGATGCTGGTGTCAGGATGCACGTGCTTCAGCAATTTGTAGATGTAGATGGCATAGCTCTCCTTCCTCTCGAGCTGCTTCATCTTATTGCCCTTTGATATATTCTACTGCACCATTCCAGCCTTTTTTGCATCCTTCCCACTAGTACTTGACAGCATATGTAACATTCACACAACTGCCTTTAAGTGCCTTTTTAAAGATACAATTTTAATAATACAAAATAACAATGTATTTTGTGTGTCAAATATATGAAAAGTCAGACCTTTTTTCCAGAAAGGTAAAATTGTACAAGCTTATTAAGTTAACAAAACAAATCAATAAATATAAGATGAACTCAAATAAGATTTTATAAAAAGTATGTACATATGTGCATACATAACTAACAACATTCTATCAGGTATCATATTGTAATTGTACTTCACATTATCAACAGGAACTGCTCTGGATATTGTTCCGACAGATTTAAAAAAAAATGATTCATAACAGAAGTATTAAGTACCAAAATCAGAGCAGGACATCCATATTGACAGATACCGAAATGACCTAAAGAAAGGCTTACACAGCCCAACATTGTCCTCAATGGCCTTTAGGCATCGAAAATACTAAAATATAAATAATCATGTCACATGCCAAGTTTAAGAAAGTTTTATTTATATTGATTGTACACGTATACAAGACAATGTCATCTTATGATATAAAAAACTTACAATTGTGGTTCTCCTGCGTAAACAATGAATTTGATGCACCTATTCTTCCTGGCAAATTGGTTCATTACATCTTCAGTCTTAATATTTCCGCTTCTGAATGCAAACTGGCTTCCTATTTGGTGGATAGTCCGTAATTATAACGCTATGTATAGAAGGTTCTCTGTACACGAAAACAATAGAATATTTGCAACTTTTCTTGTACAAATGCCAAGGATCACTAGAGTGGCGACGACTTTTCTCATAGGTATGTGTTAGCTGTATATGTGCCAGACAGAAACTTATAAAATATGATGACAAGTATGTGCATGCTACATAGGAAAGTACAACTACTCAATAACTTGATTCAGTCAAATTGACTGACGAAAGAAATGAACGAATAGTGTGCGGGCTGACTGGTGAGGAAAGCAATGCTGGTGGCCCTGGAAAGGCCCCATATGTATCCACCACTGGTGCAGACTTAATGTAGTACACAGAAGGTGTGCCTTCCACTGCAGGTATAGACTCCTGGGGCGTTTTTCTGCTTTTGACTGATAGGTTCTCTTGATGTCATGTTTCCTTATCCTTTAATGAGTATTTTAATGGTACTCCTAATTTTACTTACCTCATTATTGTGCAGAAAAGCAATCTAGTTAGCATGTATTTTCCTGTAGGCACTATCATACCCGTACACTCCTATTTCTAAATCATAAATAATAGTGTACCTCTGACCCATGGCAGTTCAACAGTCATATTTACAATTATCATTTCTCGTAAGATATATTGAGACTAACACCAGACTTGCTAATAATTCTTCACAACATGGTTTAACAGGCCATAAATCCATTGAACTGTACACACAATACACTGAGTGTTCTATCGAATCACCTCTACCTTTGTGGACCTCACATCATTCGTTATGAAAGTAGGTTCTCAGTTTCAACTTTTGCAGATTTTTTGGCATAGCTACTTCATTACCTTTGCTGGCAGCTAATCCAGTAATAAAAATACTTCACCATCAGTGAAAATAACCAACTGCTATGATCAATTTCTAACTCTCTAATGAGTTCAATATAAGTTAGCCTACTGCAAACATCACCTTTGCAGAGATGCTGGTGTCAGGATGCACGTGCTTCAGCAATTTGTAGATGTAGATGGCATAGCTCTCCTTCCTCTCGAGCTGCTTCATCTTATTGCCCTTTGATATATTCTACTGCACCATTCCAGCCTTTTTTGCATCCTTCCCACTAGTACTTGACAGCATATGTAACATTCACACAACTGCCTTTAAGTGCCTTTTTAAAGATACAATTTTAATAATACAAAATAACAATGTATTTTGTGTGTCAAATATATGAAAAGTCAGACCTTTTTTCCAGAAAGGTAAAATTGTACAAGCTTATTAAGTTAACAAAACAAATCAATAAATATAAGATGAACTCAAATAAGATTTTATAAAAAGTATGTACATATGTGCATACATAACTAACAACATTCTATCAGGTATCATATTGTAATTGTACTTCACATTATCAACAGGAACTGCTCTGGATATTGTTCCGACAGATTTAAAAAAAAATGATTCATAACAGAAGTATTAAGTACCAAAATCAGAGCAGGACATCCATATTGACAGATACCGAAATGACCTAAAGAAAGGCTTACACAGCCCAACATTGTCCTCAATGGCCTTTAGGCATCGAAAATACTAAAATATAAATAATCATGTCACATGCCAAGTTTAAGAAAGTTTTATTTATATTGATTGTACACGTATACAAGACAATGTCATCTTATGATATAAAAAACTTACAATTGTGGTTCTCCTGCGTAAACAATGAATTTGATGCACCTATTCTTCCTGGCAAATTGGTTCATTACATCTTCAGTCTTAATATTTCCGCTTCTGAATGCAAACTGGCTTCCTATTTGGTGGATAGTCAGTAATTATAACGCTATGTATAGAAGGTTCTCTGTACACGAAAACAATAGAATATTTGCAACTTTTCTTGTACAAATGCCAAGGATCACTAGAGTGGCGACGACTTTTCTCATAGGTATGTGTTAGCTGTATATGTGCCAGACAGAAACTTATAAAATATGATGACAAGTATGTGCATGCTACATAGGAAAGTACAACTACTCAATAACTTGATTCAGTCAAATTGACTGACGAAAGAAATGAACGAATAGTGTGCGGGCTGACTGGTGAGGAAAGCAATGCTGGTGGCCCTGGAAAGGCCCCATATGTATCCACCACTGGTGCAGACTTAATGTAGTACACAGAAGGTGTGCCTTCCACTGCAGGTATAGACTCCTGGGGCGTTTTTCTGCTTTTGACTGATAGGTTCTCTTGATGTCATGTTTCCTTATCCTTTAATGAGTATTTTAATGGTACTCCTAATTTTACTTACCTCATTATTGTGCAGAAAAGCAATCTAGTTAGCATGTATTTTCCTGTAGGCACTATCATACCCGTACACTCCTATTTCTAAATCATAAATAATAGTGTACCTCTGACCCATGGCAGTTCAACAGTCATATTTACAATTATCATTTCTCGTAAGATATATTGAGACTAACACCAGACTTGCTAATAATTCTTCACAACATGGTTTAACAGGCCATAAATCCATTGAACTGTACACACAATACACTGAGTGTTCTATCGAATCACCTCTACCTTTGTGGACCTCACATCATTCGTTATGAAAGTAGGTTCTCAGTTTCAACTTTTGCAGATTTTTTGGCATAGCTACTTCATTACCTTTGCTGGCAGCTAATCCAGTAATAAAAATACTTCACCATCAGTGAAAATAACCAACTGCTATGATCAATTTCTAACTCTCTAATGAGTTCAATATAAGTTAGCCTACTGCAAACATCACCTTTGCAGAGATGCTGGTGTCAGGATGCACGTGCTTCAGCAATTTGTAGATGTAGATGGCATAGCTCTCCTTCCTCTCGAGCTGCTTCATCTTATTGCCCTTTGATATATTCTACTGCACCATTCCAGCCTTTTTTGCATCCTTCCCACTAGTACTTGACAGCATATGTAACATTCACACAACTGCCTTTAAGTGCCTTTTTAAAGATACAATTTTAATAATACAAAATAACAATGTATTTTGTGTGTCAAATATATGAAAAGTCAGACCTTTTTTCCAGAAAGGTAAAATTGTAAAAGCTTATTAAGTTAACAAAACTAATCAATAAATATAAGATGAACTCAAATAAGATTTTATAAAATGTATGTACATATGTGCATACATAACTAACAACATTCTATCAGGTATCATATTGTAATTGTACTTCACATTATCAACAGGAACTGCTCTGGTTATTGTTCTGACAGCTTTAAAACATAAAGATTCTTAACAGAAATATTAAGTACCAAAATCAGAGCAGGACATCCATATTGACAGATACCAAAATGACCTAAAGAAAGGCTTACACAGCCCAACATTGTTCACAATGGCCTTTAGGCATCAAAAATACTAAAATATAAATAATCATGTCACATGCCAAGTTTAAGAAAGTTGTATTTATATTGATTGTACACGTATACAAGACAATGCCATCTTATGATATAAAAAACTTACAATTGTGGTTCTCTTGCTTAAACAATGAATTTGATGCACCTATTCTTCCTGGCAAATTGGTTAATTACATCTTCAGTCTTAATATTTCCGCTTCTGAATGCAAACTGGCTTCCTATTTGGTGGATAGTCCGTAATTATAACGCTATGTATAGAAGCTTCTCTGTACAAGAAAACAATAGAATATTTGCAACTTTTCTTGTACATATACCAAGGATCACTAGAATGGCGACGACTTTTCTCATAGGTATGTGTTAGCTATATATGTGCCAGACAGAAACTTATAAAATATGATGACAAGGATGTGCATGCTACATAGGAAAGTACAACTACTCAATAACTTGATTCAGTCAAATTGACTGACGAAAGAAATGAACGAATAGTGTGCGGGCTGACTGGTGGGGACAGCAATGCTGGTGGCCCTGCAAAGGCCGCATATGTATCCACCACTGGTGCAGACTTAATGTAGTACACAGAAGGTGTGCCTTCCACTGCAGGTAAAGACTCCTGGGGCATTTTTCTGCTTTTGACTGATAGGTTCTCCTGATGTCTTGTTTCCTTATCTTTTAATGAGTATTTTAATGGTACTCCTAATTTTACTTACCTCATTATTGTGCAGAAAAGCAATCTAGTTAGCATGTATTTTCCTGTAGGCACTATCATACCCGTACACTCCTATTTCTAAATCATAAATAATAGTGTACCTCAGACCCATGGCAGTTCAACAGTCATATTTACAATTATCATTTCTCGTAAGATATATTGAGACTAGCACCAGACTTGCTAATAATTCTTCACAACATGGTTTATCCGGTCATAGATCCATTGAACTCTACACACAATACACTGAGTGTTCTATCGAATCACCTCTTCCTTTGTGGACCTCACATCATTCGTTATGAAAGTAGTTTCTCAGTTTCAACTTTTGCAGATTTTTTGGCATAGCTACTTCATTACCTTTGCTGGCAGCTAATCCAGTAATAAAAATACTTCACCATCAGTGAAAATAACCTTCTGCTATGATCAATTTCTAACTCTCTAATGAATTCAATATAAGTTAGCCTACTGCAAACATCACCTTTGGAGAGATGCGGGTGTCAGGATGCACGTGCTTCAGCAATTTGTAGATGTAGATGGCATAGCTGTCCTTCCTCTCGAGCTGCTTCATCTTATTGCCCTTTGATACATTCTACTGCACCGTGCCAGCCTTTTTTGCACCCTTCCCACTGGTACTTGACAGCATATGTAACATTCACACAACTGCCTTTAAGTGCCTTTTTAAAGATACAATTTTAATAATACAAAATAACAATGTATTTTGTGTGTCAAATATATGAAAAGTCAGAACTTTTTTCCAGAAAGGTAAAATTGTACAAGCTTATTAAGTTAACAAAACAAATCAATAAATATAAGATGAACTCAAATAAGATTTTATAAAAAGTATGTACATATGTGCATACATAACTAACAACATTCTATCAGGTATCATATTGTAATTGTACTTCACATTATCAACAGGAACTGCTCTGGTTATTGTTCTGACAGTTTTAAAACAAAATGATTCTTAACAGAACTATTAAGTACCAAAATCAGAGCAAGACATCCATATTGACAGATACCGAAATGACCTACAGAAAGGCTTACACAGCCCAACATTGTCCTCAATGGCCTTTAGGCATCGAAAATACTAAAATATAAATAATCATGTCACATGCCAAGTTTAAGAAAGTTTTATTTATATTGATTGTAGACGTATACAAGACAACCCCATCTTATGATATAAAAAACTTACAATTGTGGTTCTCTTGCTTAAACAATGAATTTGATGCACCTATTCTTCCTGGCAAATTGGTTCATTACATCTTCAGTCTTAATATTTCCGCTTCTGAATGCAAACTGGCTTCCTATTTGGTGGATTGTCCGTAATTATAACGCTATGTATAGAAGGTTCTCTGTACACGAAAACAATAGAATATTTGCAACTTTTCTTGTACAAATGCCAAGGATCACTAGAGTGGCGACGACTTTTCTCATAGGTATGTGTTAGCTGTATATGTGCCAGACAGAAACTTATAAAATATGATGACAAGTATGTGCATGCTACATAGGAAAGTACAACTACTCAATAACTTGATTCAGTCAAATTGACTGACGAAAGAAATGAACGAATAGTGTGCGGGCTGACTGGTGAGGAAAGCAATGCTGGTGGCCCTGGAAAGGCCCCATATGTATCCACCACTGGTGCAGACTTAATGTAGTACACAGAAGGTGTGCCTTCCACTGCAGGTATAGACTCCTGGGGCGTTTTTCTGCTTTTGACTGATAGGTTCTCTTGATGTCATGTTTCCTTATCCTTTAATGAGTATTTTAATGGTACTCCTAATTTTACTTACCTCATTATTGTGCAGAAAAGCAATCTAGTTAGCATGTATTTTCCTGTAGGCACTATCATACCCGTACACTCCTATTTCTAAATCATAAATAATAGTGTACCTCTGACCCATGGCAGTTCAACAGTCATATTTACAATTATCATTTCTCGTAAGATATATTGGGACTAACACCAGACTTGCTAATAATTCTTCACAACATGGTTTAACAGGCCATAAATCCATTGAACTGTACACACAATACACTGAGTGTTCTATCGAATCACCTCTACCTTTGTGGACCTCACATCATTCGTTATGAAAGTAGGTTCTCAGTTTCAACTTTTGCAGATTTTTTGGCATAGCTACTTCATTACCTTTGCTGGCAGCTAATCCAGTAATAAAAATACTTCACCATCAGTGAAAATAACCAACTGCTATGATCAATTTCTAACTCTCTAATGAGTTCAATATAAGTTAGCCTACTGCAAACATCACCTTTGCAGATATGCTGGTGTCAGGATGCACGTGCTTCAGCAATTTGTAGATGTAGATGGCATAGCTCTCCTTCCTCTCGAGCTGCTTCATCTTATTGCCCTTTGATATATTCTACTGCACCATTCCAGCCTTTTTTGCATCCTTCCCACTAGTACTTGACAGCATATGTAACATTCACATAACTGCCTTTAAGTGCCTTTTTAAAGATACAATTTTAATAATACAAAATAACAATGTATTTTGTGTGTCAAATATATGAAAAGTCAGACCTTTTTTCCAGAAAGGTAAAATTTTACAAGCTTATTAAGTTAACAAAACAAATCAATAAATATAAGATGAACTCAAATAAGATTTTATAAAAAGTATGTACATATGTGCATACATAACTAACAACATTCTATCAGGTATCATATTGTAATTGTACTTCACATTATCAACAGGAACTGCTCTGGATATTGTTCCGACAGATTTAAAAAAAAATGATTCATAACAGAAGTATTAAGTACCAAAATCAGAGCAGGACATCCATATTGACAGATACCGAAATGACCTAAAGAAAGGCTTACACAGCCCAACATTGTCCTCAATGGCCTTTAGGCATCGAAAATACTAAAATATAAATAATCATGTCACATGCCAAGTTTAAGAAAGTTTTATTTATATTGATTGTACACATTTACAAGACAATGCCATCTTATGATATAAAAAACTTACAATTGTGGTTCTCTTGCTTAAACAATGAATTTGATGCACCTATTCTTCCTGGCAAATTGGTTCATTACACCTTCAGTCTTAATATTTCCGCTTCTGAATGCAAACTGGCTTCCTATTTGGTGGATAGTCCGTAATTATAACGCTATGTATAGAAGGTTCTCTGTACACGAAAACAATAGAATATTTGCAACTTTTCTTGTACAAATGCCAAGGATCACTAGAGTGGCGACGACTTTTCTCATAGGTATGTGTTAGCTGTATATGTGCCAGACAGAAACTTATAAAATATGATGACAAGTATGTGCATGCTACATAGGAAAGTACAACTACTCAATAACTTGATTCAGTCAAATTGACTGACGAAAGAAATGAACGAATAGTGTGCGGGCTGACTGGTGAGGAAAGCAATGCTGGTGGCCCTGGAAAGGCCCCATATGTATCCACCACTGGTGCAGACTTAATGTAGTACACAGAAGGTGTGCCTTCCACTGCAGGTATAGACTCCTGGGGCGTTTTTCTGCTTTTGACTGATAGGTTCTCTTGATGTCATGTTTCCTTATCCTTTAATGAGTATTTTAATGGTACTCCTAATTTTACTTACCTCATTATTGTGCAGAAAAGCAATCTAGTTAGCATGTATTTTCCTGTAGGCACTATCATACCCGTACACTCCTATTTCTAAATCATAAATAATAGTGTACCTCTGACCCATGGCAGTTCAACAGTCATATTTACAATTATCATTTCTCGTAAGATATATTGGGACTAACACCAGACTTGCTAATAATTCTTCACAACATGGTTTAACAGGCCATAAATCCATTGAACTGTACACACAATACACTGAGTGTTCTATCGAATCACCTCTACCTTTGTGGACCTCACATCATTCGTTATGAAAGTAGGTTCTCAGTTTCAACTTTTGCAGATTTTTTGGCATAGCTACTTCATTACCTTTGCTGGCAGCTAATCCAGTAATAAAAATACTTCACCATCAGTGAAAATAACCAACTGCTATGATCAATTTCTAACTCTCTAATGAGTTCAATATAAGTTAGCCTACTGCAAACATCACCTTTGCAGAGATGCTGGTGTCAGGATGCACGTGCTTCAGCAATTTGTAGATGTAGATGGCATAGCTCTCCTTCCTCTCGAGCTGCTTCATCTTATTGCCCTTTGATATATTCTACTGCACCATTCCAGCCTTTTTTGCATCCTTCCCACTAGTACTTGACAGCATATGTAACATTCACATAACTGCCTTTAAGTGCCTTTTTAAAGATACAATTTTAATAATACAAAATAACAATGTATTTTGTGTGTCAAATATATGAAAAGTCAGACCTTTTTTCCAGAAAGGTAAAATTTTACAAGCTTATTAAGTTAACAAAACAAATCAATAAATATAAGATGAACTCAAATAAGATTTTATAAAAAGTATGTACATATGTGCATACATAACTAACAACATTCTATCAGGTATCATATTGTAATTGTACTTCACATTATCAACAGGAACTGCTCTGGATATTGTTCCGACAGATTTAAAAAAAAATGATTCATAACAGAAGTATTAAGTACCAAAATCAGAGCAGGACATCCATATTGACAGATACCGAAATGACCTAAAGAAAGGCTTACACAGCCCAACATTGTCCTCAATGGCCTTTAGGCATCGAAAATACTAAAATATAAATAATCATGTCACATGCCAAGTTTAAGAAAGTTTTATTTATATTGATTGTACACATTTACAAGACAATGCCATCTTATGATATAAAAAACTTACAATTGTGGTTCTCTTGCTTAAACAATGAATTTGATGCACCTATTCTTCCTGGCAAATTGGTTAATTACATCTTCAGTCTTAATATTTCCGCTTCTGAATGCAAACTGGCTTCCTATTTGGTGGATAGTCCGTAATTATAACGCTATGTATAGAAGGTTCTCTGTACACGAAAACAATAGAATATTTGCAACTTTTCTTGTACAAATGCCAAGGATCACTAGAGTGGCGACGACTTTTCTCATAGGTATGTGTTAGCTGTATATGTGCCAGACAGAAACTTATAAAATATGATGACAAGTATGTGCATGCTACATAGGAAAGTACAACTACTCAATAACTTGATTCAGTCAAATTGACTGACGAAAGAAATGAACGAATAGTGTGCGGGCTGACTGGTGAGGAAAGCAATGCTGGTGGCCCTGGAAAGGCCCCATATGTATCCACCACTGGTGCAGACTTAATGTAGTACACAGAAGGTGTGCCTTCCACTGCAGGTATAGACTCCTGGGGCGTTTTTCTGCTTTTGACTGATAGGTTCTCTTGATGTCATGTTTCCTTATCCTTTAATGAGTATTTTAATGGTACTCCTAATTTTACTTACCTCATTATTGTGCAGAAAAGCAATCTAGTTAGCATGTATTTTCCTGTAGGCACTATCATACCCGTACACTCCTATTTCTAAATCATAAATAATAGTGTACCTCTGACCCATGGCAGTTCAACAGTCATATTTACAATTATCATTTCTCGTAAGATATATTGAGACTAACACCAGACTTGCTAATAATTCTTCACAACATGGTTTAACAGGCCATAAATCCATTGAACTGTACACACAATACACTGAGTGTTCTATCGAATCACCTCTACCTTTGTGGACCTCACATCATTCGTTATGAAAGTAGGTTCTCAGTTTCAACTTTTGCAGATTTTTTGGCATAGCTACTTCATTACCTTTGCTGGCAGCTAATCCAGTAATAAAAATACTTCACCATCAGTGAAAATAACCAACTGCTATGATCAATTTCTAACTCTCTAATGAGTTCAATATAAGTTAGCCTACTGCAAACATCACCTTTGCAGAGATGCTGGTGTCAGGATGCACGTGCTTCAGCAATTTGTAGATGTAGATGGCATAGCTCTCCTTCCTCTCGAGCTGCTTCATCTTATTGCCCTTTGATATATTCTACTGCACCATTCCAGCCTTTTTTGCATCCTTCCCACTAGTACTTGACAGCATATGTAACATTCACACAACTGCCTTTAAGTGCCTTTTTAAAGATACAATTTTAATAATACAAAATAACAATGTATTTTGTGTGTCAAATATATGAAAAGTCAGACCTTTTTTCCAGAAAGGTAAAATTGTACAAGCTTATTAAGTTAACAAAACAAATCAATAAATATAAGATGAACTCAAATAAGATTTTATAAAAAGTATGTACATATGTGCATACATAACTAACAACATTCTATCAGGTATCATATTGTAATTGTACTTCACATTATCAACAGGAACTGCTCTGGATATTGTTCCGACAGATTTAAAAAAAAATGATTCATAACAGAAGTATTAAGTACCAAAATCAGAGCAGGACATCCATATTGACAGATACCGAAATGACCTAAAGAAAGGCTTACACAGCCCAACATTGTCCTCAATGGCCTTTAGGCATCGAAAATACTAAAATATAAATAATCATGTCACATGCCAAGTTTAAGAAAGTTTTATTTATATTGATTGTACACGTATACAAGACAATGCCATCTTATGATATAAAAAACTTACAATTGTGGTTCTCTTGCTTAAACAATGAATTTGATGCACCTATTCTTCCTGGCAAATTGGTTAATTACATCTTCAGTCTTAATATTTCCGCTTCTGAATGCAAACTGGCTTCCTATTTGGTGGATAGTCCGTAATTATAACGCTATGTATAGAAGGTTCTCTGTACACGAAAACAATAGAATATTTGCAACTTTTCTTGTACAAATGCCAAGGATCACTAGAGTGGCGACGACTTTTCTCATAGGTATGTGTTAGCTGTATATGTGCCAGACAGAAACTTATAAAATATGATGACAAGTATGTGCATGCTACATAGGAAAGTACAACTACTCAATAACTTGATTCAGTCAAATTGACTGACGAAAGAAATGAACGAATAGTGTGCGGGCTGACTGGTGAGGAAAGCAATGCTGGTGGCCCTGGAAAGGCCCCATATGTATCCACCACTGGTGCAGACTTAATGTAGTACACAGAAGGTGTGCCTTCCACTGCAGGTATAGACTCCTGGGGCGTTTTTCTGCTTTTGACTGATAGGTTCTCTTGATGTCATGTTTCCTTATCCTTTAATGAGTATTTTAATGGTACTCCTAATTTTACTTACCTCATTATTGTGCAGAAAAGCAATCTAGTTAGCATGTATTTTCCTGTAGGCACTATCATACCCGTACACTCCTATTTCTAAATCATAAATAATAGTGTACCTCTGACCCATGGCAGTTCAACAGTCATATTTACAATTATCATTTCTCGTAACATATATTGAGACTAACACCAGACTTGCTAATAATTCTTCACAACATGGTTTAACAGGCCATAAATCCATTGAACTGTGCACACAATACACTGAGTGTTCTATCGAATCACCTCTACCTTTGTGGACCTCACATCATTCGTTATGAAAGTAGGTTCTCAGTTTCAACTTTTGCAGATTTTTTGGCATAGCTACTTCATTACCTTTGCTGGCAGCTAATCCAGTAATAAAAATACTTCACCATCAGTGAAAATAACCAACTGCTATGATCAATTTCTAACTCTCTAATGAGTTCAATATAAGTTAGCCTACTGCAAACATCACCTTTGCAGAGATGCTGGTGTCAGGATGCACGTGCTTCAGCAATTTGTAGATGTAGATGGCATAGCTCTCCTTCCTCTCGAGCTGCTTCATCTTATTGCCCTTTGATATATTCTACTGCATCATTCCAGCCTTTTTTGCATCCTTCCCACTAGTACTTGACAGCATATGTAACATTCACACAACTGCCTTTAAGTGCCTTTTTAAAGATACAATTTTAATAATACAAAATAACAATGTATTTTGTGTGTCAAATATATGAAAAGTCAGACCTTTTTTCCAGAAAGGTAAAATTGTACAAGCTTATTAAGTTAACAAAACAAATCAATAAATATAAGATGAACTCAAATAAGATTTTATAAAAAGTATGTACATATGTGCATACATAACTAACAACATTCTATCAGGTATCATATTGTAATTGTACTTCACATTATCAACAGGAACTGCTCTGGTTATTGTTCTGACAGCTTTAAAACATAAAGATTCTTAACAGAAATATTAAGTACCAAAATCAGAGCAGGACATCCATATTGACAGATACCAAAATGACCTAAAGAAAGGCTTACACAGCCCAACATTGTTCACAATGGCCTTTAGGCATCAAAAATACTAAAATATAAATAATCATGTCACATGCCAAGTTTAAGAAAGTTGTATTAATATTGATTGTACACGTATACAAGACAATGCCATCTTATGATATAAAAAACTTACAATTGTGGTTCTCTTGCTTAAACAATGAATTTGATGCACCTATTCTTCCTGGAAAATTGGTAAATTACATCCTCAGTATTAATATTTCTGCTTCTGAATGCAAACTTGCTTCCTATTTGGTGGATACAGGTAGTCCGTAATTATAACGCTATGTATAGAAGGTTCTCTGTACAAGTAAACAATAGAATATTTGCGACTTTTCTTGTACAAATGCCAAGGATCACTAGAATGGCGACGACTTTTCTCATAGCTATGTGTTAGCTATATATGTGCCAGACAGAAACTTATAAAATATGATGACAAGTATGTGCATGCTACAAAGGAAAGTACAACTACTCAATAACTTGATTCAGTCAAATTGACTGACGAAAGAAATGAACGAATAGTGTGCGGGCTGACTGGTGGGGACAGCAATGCTGGTGGCCCTGCAAAGGCCCCATATGTATCCACCACTGGTGCAGACTTAATGTAGTACACAGAAGGTGTGCCTTTCACTCCAGGTAAAGGCTCCTGGGGCATTTTTCTGCTTTTGACTGATAGGTTCTCCTGATGTCATGTTTCCTTAACCTTTAATGAGTATTTTAATGGTACTCCTAATTTTACTTACCTCATTATTGTGCAGAAATGCAATCTAGTTAGCATGTATTTTCCTGTAGGCACTATCATACCTGTACACTCCCATTTCAAAATCATAAATAATAGTGTACCTCAGACCCATGGCAGTTCAACAGTCATATTTACAATTATCATTTCTCGTAAGATATATTGAGACTAGCACCAGACTTGCTAATAATTCTTCACAACATGGTTTATCAGGCCATAGATCCATTGAACTGTTCACACAATACACTGAGTGTTCTATCGAATTACCTCTACCTCTTTGGACCTCACATTATTCATTATGAAAGTGAGTTCTCAGTTTCAACTTTTGCAGATTTTTTGGCATAGCTACTTCATTACCTTTGCTGGCAGCTAATCCAGTAATAAAATTACTTCACCATCAGTGAAAATAACCAACTGCTATGATCAATTTCTAACTCTCTAATGAGTTCAATATAAGTTAGCCTACTGCAAACATCACCTTTGGAGAGATGCGGGTGTCAGGATGCACGTGCTTCAGCAATTTGTAGATGTAGATGGCATAGCTCTCCTTCCTCTCGAGCTGCTCCATCTTATTGCCCTTTGATATATTCTACTGCACCCTGCCAGCCTTTTTTGCACCCTTCCCACTAGTACTTGACAGCATATGTAACATTCACACAACTGCCTTTAAGTACCTTTTTAAAGATACAATTTTAATAATACAAAATAACAATGTATTTTGTGTGTCAAATATATGAAAAGTCAGACCTTTTTTCCAGAAAGGTAAAATTGTACAAGCTTATTAAGTTAACAAAACAAATCAATAAATATAAGATGAACTCAAATAAGATTTTATAAAAAGTATGTACATATGTGCATACATAACTAACAACATTCTATCAGGTATCATATTGTAATTGTACTTCACATTATCAACAGGAACTGCTCTGGTTATTGTTCTGACAGTTTTAAAACAAAATGATTCTTAACAGAAGTATTAAGTACCAAAATCAGAGCAGGACATCCATATTGACAGGTACCGAAATGACCTAAAGAAAGGCTTACACAGCCCAACATTGTCCTCAATGGCCTTTAGGCATCGAAAATACTAAAATATAAATAATCATGTCACATGCCAAGTTTAAGGAAGTTGTATTTATATTGATTGTAGACGTATACAAGACAATGCCATCTTATGATATATAAAACTTACAATTGTGGTTCTCTTGCTTAAACAATGAATTTGATGCACCTATTCTTCCTGGCAAATTGGTTAATTACATCTTCAGTCTTAATATTTCCGCTTCTGAATGCAAACTGGCTTCCTATTTGGTGGATAGTCCGTAATTATAACGCTATGTATAGAAGCTTCTCTGTACAAGAAAACAATAGAATATTTGCAACTTTTCTTGTACATATACCAAGGATCACTAGAATGGCGACGACTTTTCTCATAGGTATGTGTTAGCTATATATGTGCCAGACAGAAACTTATAAAATATGATGACAAGGATGTGCATGCTACATAGGAAAGTACAACTACTCAATAACTTGATTCAGTCAAATTGACTGACGAAAGAAATGAACGAATAGTGTGCGGGCTGACTGGTGGGGACAGCAATGCTGGTGGCCCTGCAAAGGCCGCATATGTATCCACCACTGGTGCAGACTTAATGTAGTACACAGAAGGTGTGCCTTCCACTGCAGGTAAAGACTCCTGGGGCATTTTTCTGCTTTTGACTGATAGGTTCTCCTGATGTCTTGTTTCCTTATCTTTTAATGAGTATTTTAATGGTACTCCTAATTTTACTTACCTCATTATTGTGCAGAAAAGCAATCTAGTTAGCATGTATTTTCCTGTAGGCACTATCATACCCGTACACTCCTATTTCTAAATCATAAATAATAGTGTACCTCAGACCCATGGCAGTTCAACAGTCATATTTACAATTATCATTTCTCGTAACATATATTGAGACTAACACCAGACTTGCTAATAATTCTTCACAACATGGTTTATCCGGTCATAGATCCATTGAACTCTACACACAATACACTGAGTGTTCTATCGAATCACCTCTTCCTTTGTGGACCTCACATCATTCGTTATGAAAGTAGTTTCTCAGTTTCAACTTTTGCAGATTTTTTGGCATAGCTACTTCATTACCTTTGCTGGCAGCTAATCCAGTAATAAAAATACTTCACCATCAGTGAAAATAACCTTCTGCTATGATCAATTTCTAACTCTCTAATGAGTTCAATATAAGTTAGCCTACTGCAAACATCACCTTTGGAGAGATGCGGGTGTCAGGATGCACGTGCTTCAGCAATTTGTAGATGTAGATGGCATAGCTCTCCTTCCTCTCGAGCTGCTTCATCTTATTGCCCTTTGATACATTCTACTGCACCGTGCCAGCCTTTTTTGCACCCTTCCCACTAGTACTTGACAGCATATGTAACATTCACACAACTGCCTTTAAGTGCCTTTTTAAAGATACAATTTTAATAATACAAAATAACAATGTATTTTGTGTGTCAAATATATGAAAAGTCAGACCTTTTTTCCAGAAAGGTAAAATTGTACAAGCTTATTAAGTTAACAAAACAAATCAATAAATATAAGATGAACTCAAATAAGATTTTATAAAAAGTATGTACATATGTGCATACATAACTAACAACATTCTATCAGGTATCATATTGTAATTGTACTTCACATTATCAACAGGAACTGCTCTGGTTATTGTTCTGACAGTTTTAAAACAAAATGATTCTTAACAGAACTATTAAGTACCAAAATCAGAGCAAGACATCCATATTGACAGATACCGAAATGACCTACAGAAAGGCTTACACAGCCCAACATTGTCCTCAATGGCCTTTAGGCATCGAAAATACTAAAATATAAATAATCATGTCACATGCCAAGTTTAAGAAAGTTTTATTTATATTGATTGTAGACGTATACAAGACAACCCCATCTTATGATATAAAAAACTTACAATTGTGGTTCTCTTGCTTAAACAATGAATTTGATGCACCTATTCTTCCTGGCAAATTGGTTCATTACATCTTCAGTCTTAATATTTCCGCTTCTGAATGCAAACTGGCTTCCTATTTGGTGGATTGTCCGTAATTATAACGCTATGTATAGAAGGTTCTCTGTACACGAAAACAATAGAATATTTGCAACTTTTCTTGTACAAATGCCAAGGATCACTAGAGTGGCGACGACTTTTCTCATAGGTATGTGTTAGCTGTATATGTGCCAGACAGAAACTTATAAAATATGATGACAAGTATGTGCATGCTACATAGGAAAGTACAACTACTCAATAACTTGATTCAGTCAAATTGACTGACGAAAGAAATGAACGAATAGTGTGCGGGCTGACTGGTGAGGAAAGCAATGCTGGTGGCCCTGGAAAGGCCCCATATGTATCCACCACTGGTGCAGACTTAATGTAGTACACAGAAGGTGTGCCTTCCACTGCAGGTATAGACTCCTGGGGCGTTTTTCTGCTTTTGACTGATAGGTTCTCTTGATGTCATGTTTCCTTATCCTTTAATGAGTATTTTAATGGTACTCCTAATTTTACTTACCTCATTATTGTGCAGAAAAGCAATCTAGTTAGCATGTATTTTCCTGTAGGCACTATCATACCCGTACACTCCTATTTCTAAATCATAAATAATAGTGTACCTCTGACCCATGGCAGTTCAACAGTCATATTTACAATTATCATTTCTCGTAAGATATATTGGGACTAACACCAGACTTGCTAATAATTCTTCACAACATGGTTTAACAGGCCATAAATCCATTGAACTGTACACACAATACACTGAGTGTTCTATCGAATCACCTCTACCTTTGTGGACCTCACATCATTCGTTATGAAAGTAGGTTCTCAGTTTCAACTTTTGCAGATTTTTTGGCATAGCTACTTCATTACCTTTGCTGGCAGCTAATCCAGTAATAAAAATACTTCACCATCAGTGAAAATAACCAACTGCTATGATCAATTTCTAACTCTCTAATGAGTTCAATATAAGTTAGCCTACTGCAAACATCACCTTTGCAGATATGCTGGTGTCAGGATGCACGTGCTTCAGCAATTTGTAGATGTAGATGGCATAGCTCTCCTTCCTCTCGAGCTGCTTCATCTTATTGCCCTTTGATATATTCTACTGCACCATTCCAGCCTTTTTTGCATCCTTCCCACTAGTACTTGACAGCATATGTAACATTCACATAACTGCCTTTAAGTGCCTTTTTAAAGATACAATTTTAATAATACAAAATAACAATGTATTTTGTGTGTCAAATATATGAAAAGTCAGACCTTTTTTCCAGAAAGGTAAAATTTTACAAGCTTATTAAGTTAACAAAACAAATCAATAAATATAAGATGAACTCAAATAAGATTTTATAAAAAGTATGTACATATGTGCATACATAACTAACAACATTCTATCAGGTATCATATTGTAATTGTACTTCACATTATCAACAGGAACTGCTCTGGATATTGTTCCGACAGATTTAAAAAAAAATGATTCATAACAGAAGTATTAAGTACCAAAATCAGAGCAGGACATCCATATTGACAGATACCGAAATGACCTAAAGAAAGGCTTACACAGCCCAACATTGTCCTCAATGGCCTTTAGGCATCGAAAATACTAAAATATAAATAATCATGTCACATGCCAAGTTTAAGAAAGTTTTATTTATATTGATTGTACACATTTACAAGACAATGCCATCTTATGATATAAAAAACTTACAATTGTGGTTCTCTTGCTTAAACAATGAATTTGATGCACCTATTCTTCCTGGCAAATTGGTTCATTACATCTTCAGTCTTAATATTTCCGCTTCTGAATGCAAACTGGCTTCCTATTTGGTGGATAGTCCGTAATTATAACGCTATGTATAGAAGGTTCTCTGTACACGAAAACAATAGAATATTTGCAACTTTTCTTGTACAAATGCCAAGGATCACTAGAGTGGCGACGACTTTTCTCATAGGTATGTGTTAGCTGTATATGTGCCAGACAGAAACTTATAAAATATGATGACAAGTATGTGCATGCTACATAGGAAAGTACAACTACTCAATAACTTGATTCAGTCAAATTGACTGACGAAAGAAATGAACGAATAGTGTGCGGGCTGACTGGTGAGGAAAGCAATGCTGGTGGCCCTGGAAAGGCCCCATATGTATCCACCACTGGTGCAGACTTAATGTAGTACACAGAAGGTGTGCCTTCCACTGCAGGTATAGACTCCTGGGGCGTTTTTCTGCTTTTGACTGATAGGTTCTCTTGATGTCATGTTTCCTTATCCTTTAATGAGTATTTTAATGGTACTCCTAATTTTACTTACCTCATTATTGTGCAGAAAAGCAATCTAGTTAGCATGTATTTTCCTGTAGGCACTATCATACCCGTACACTCCTATTTCTAAATCATAAATAATAGTGTACCTCTGACCCATGGCAGTTCAACAGTCATATTTACAATTATCATTTCTCGTAAGATATATTGGGACTAACACCAGACTTGCTAATAATTCTTCACAACATGGTTTAACAGGCCATAAATCCATTGAACTGTACACACAATACACTGAGTGTTCTATCGAATCACCTCTACCTTTGTGGACCTCACATCATTCGTTATGAAAGTAGGTTCTCAGTTTCAACTTTTGCAGATTTTTTGGCATAGCTACTTCATTACCTTTGCTGGCAGCTAATCCAGTAATAAAAATACTTCACCATCAGTGAAAATAACCAACTGCTATGATCAATTTCTAACTCTCTAATGAGTTCAATATAAGTTAGCCTACTGCAAACATCACCTTTGCAGAGATGCTGGTGTCAGGATGCACGTGCTTCAGCAATTTGTAGATGTAGATGGCATAGCTCTCCTTCCTCTCGAGCTGCTTCATCTTATTGCCCTTTGATATATTCTACTGCACCATTCCAGCCTTTTTTGCATCCTTCCCACTAGTACTTGACAGCATATGTAACATTCACATAACTGCCTTTAAGTGCCTTTTTAAAGATACAATTTTAATAATACAAAATAACAATGTATTTTGTGTGTCAAATATATGAAAAGTCAGACCTTTTTTCCAGAAAGGTAAAATTTTACAAGCTTATTAAGTTAACAAAACAAATCAATAAATATAAGATGAACTCAAATAAGATTTTATAAAAAGTATGTACATATGTGCATACATAACTAACAACATTCTATCAGGTATCATATTGTAATTGTACTTCACATTATCAACAGGAACTGCTCTGGATATTGTTCCGACAGATTTAAAAAAAAATGATTCATAACAGAAGTATTAAGTACCAAAATCAGAGCAGGACATCCATATTGACAGATACCGAAATGACCTAAAGAAAGGCTTACACAGCCCAACATTGTCCTCAATGGCCTTTAGGCATCGAAAATACTAAAATATAAATAATCATGTCACATGCCAAGTTTAAGAAAGTTTTATTTATATTGATTGTACACATTTACAAGACAATGCCATCTTATGATATAAAAAACTTACAATTGTGGTTCTCTTGCTTAAACAATGAATTTGATGCACCTATTCTTCCTGGCAAATTGGTTCATTACATCTTCAGTCTTAATATTTCCGCTTCTGAATGCAAACTGGCTTCCTATTTGGTGGATAGTCCGTAATTATAACGCTATGTATAGAAGGTTCTCTGTACACGAAAACAATAGAATATTTGCAACTTTTCTTGTACAAATGCCAAGGATCACTAGAGTGGCGACGACTTTTCTCATAGGTATGTGTTAGCTGTATATGTGCCAGACAGAAACTTATAAAATATGATGACAAGTATGTGCATGCTACATAGGAAAGTACAACTACTCAATAACTTGATTCAGTCAAATTGACTGACGAAAGAAATGAACGAATAGTGTGCGGGCTGACTGGTGAGGAAAGCAATGCTGGTGGCCCTGGAAAGGCCCCATATGTATCCACCACTGGTGCAGACTTAATGTAGTACACAGAAGGTGTGCCTTCCACTGCAGGTATAGACTCCTGGGGCGTTTTTCTGCTTTTGACTGATAGGTTCTCTTGATGTCATGTTTCCTTATCCTTTAATGAGTATTTTAATGGTACTCCTAATTTTACTTACCTCATTATTGTGCAGAAAAGCAATCTAGTTAGCATGTATTTTCCTGTAGGCACTATCATACCCGTACACTCCTATTTCTAAATCATAAATAATAGTGTACCTCTGACCCATGGCAGTTCAACAGTCATATTTACAATTATCATTTCTCGTAAGATATATTGAGACTAACACCAGACTTGCTAATAATTCTTCACAACATGGTTTAACAGGCCATAAATCCATTGAACTGTACACACAATACACTGAGTGTTCTATCGAATCACCTCTACCTTTGTGGACCTCACATCATTCGTTATGAAAGTAGGTTCTCAGTTTCAACTTTTGCAGATTTTTTGGCATAGCTACTTCATTACCTTTGCTGGCAGCTAATCCAGTAATAAAAATACTTCACCATCAGTGAAAATAACCAACTGCTATGATCAATTTCTAACTCTCTAATGAGTTCAATATAAGTTAGCCTACTGCAAACATCACCTTTGCAGAGATGCTGGTGTCAGGATGCACGTGCTTCAGCAATTTGTAGATGTAGATGGCATAGCTCTCCTTCCTCTCGAGCTGCTTCATCTTATTGCCCTTTGATATATTCTACTGCACCATTCCAGCCTTTTTTGCATCCTTCCCACTAGTACTTGACAGCATATGTAACATTCACACAACTGCCTTTAAGTGCCTTTTTAAAGATACAATTTTAATAATACAAAATAACAATGTATTTTGTGTGTCAAATATATGAAAAGTCAGACCTTTTTTCCAGAAAGGTAAAATTGTACAAGCTTATTAAGTTAACAAAACAAATCAATAAATATAAGATGAACTCAAATAAGATTTTATAAAAAGTATGTACATATGTGCATACATAACTAACAACATTCTATCAGGTATCATATTGTAATTGTACTTCACATTATCAACAGGAACTGCTCTGGATATTGTTCCGACAGATTTAAAAAAAAATGATTCATAACAGAAGTATTAAGTACCAAAATCAGAGCAGGACATCCATATTGACAGATACCGAAATGACCTAAAGAAAGGCTTACACAGCCCAACATTGTCCTCAATGGCCTTTAGGCATCGAAAATACTAAAATATAAATAATCATGTCACATGCCAAGTTTAAGAAAGTTTTATTTATATTGATTGTACACGTATACAAGACAATGCCATCTTATGATATAAAAAACTTACAATTGTGGTTCTCTTGCTTAAACAATGAATTTGATGCACCTATTCTTCCTGGCAAATTGGTTAATTACATCTTCAGTCTTAATATTTCCGCTTCTGAATGCAAACTGGCTTCCTATTTGGTGGATAGTCCGTAATTATAACGCTATGTATAGAAGGTTCTCTGTACACGAAAACAATAGAATATTTGCAACTTTTCTTGTACAAATGCCAAGGATCACTAGAGTGGCGACAACTTTTCTCATAGGTATGTGTTAGCTGTATATGTGCCAGACAGAAACTTATAAAATATGATGACAAGTATGTGCATGCTACATAGGAAAGTACAACTACTCAATAACTTGATTCAGTCAAATTGACTGACGAAAGAAATGAACGAATAGTGTGCGGGCTGACTGGTGAGGAAAGCAATGCTGGTGGCCCTGGAAAGGCCCCATATGTATCCACCACTGGTGCAGACTTAATGTAGTACACAGAAGGTGTGCCTTCCACTGCAGGTATAGACTCCTGGGGCGTTTTTCTGCTTTTGACTGATAGGTTCTCTTGATGTCATGTTTCCTTATCCTTTAATGAGTATTTTAATGGTACTCCTAATTTTACTTACCTCATTATTGTGCAGAAAAGCAATCTAGTTAGCATGTATTTTCCTGTAGGCACTATCATACCCGTACACTCCTATTTCTAAATCATAAATAATAGTGTACCTCTGACCCATGGCAGTTCAACAATTATCATTTCTCGTAACATATATTGAGACTAACACCAGACTTGCTAATAATTCTTCACAACATGGTTTAACAGGCCATAAATCCATTGAACTGTGCACACAATACACTGAGTGTTCTATCGAATCACCTCTACCTTTGTGGACCTCACATCATTCGTTATGAAAGTAGGTTCTCAGTTTCAACTTTTGCAGATTTTTTGGCATAGCTACTTCATTACCTTTGCTGGCAGCTAATCCAGTAATAAAAATACTTCACCATCAGTGAAAATAACCAACTGCTATGATCAATTTCTAACTCTCTAATGAGTTCAATATAAGTTAGCCTACTGCAAACATCACCTTTGCAGAGATGCTGGTGTCAGGATGCACGTGCTTCAGCAATTTGTAGATGTAGATGGCATAGCTCTCCTTCCTCTCGAGCTGCTTCATCTTATTGCCCTTTGATATATTCTACTGCATCATTCCAGCCTTTTTTGCATCCTTCCCACTAGTACTTGACAGCATATGTAACATTCACACAACTGCCTTTAAGTGCCTTTTTAAAGATACAATTTTAATAATACAAAATAACAATGTATTTTGTGTGTCAAATATATGAAAAGTCAGACCTTTTTTCCAGAAAGGTAAAATTGTACAAGCTTATTAAGTTAACAAAACAAATCAATAAATATAAGATGAACTCAAATAAGATTTTATAAAAAGTATGTACATATGTGCATACATAACTAACAACATTCTATCAGGTATCATGTTGTAATTGTACTTCACATTATCAACAGGAACTGCTCTGGCTATTGTTCCGACAGATTTAAAAAAAAATGATTCATAACAGAAGTATTAAGTACCAAAATCAGAGCAGGACATCCATATTGACAGATACCGAAATGACCTAAAGAAAGGCTTACACAGCCCAACATTGTCCTCAATGGCCTTTAGGCATCGAAAATACTAAAATATAAATAATCATGTCACATGCCAAGTTTAAGAAAGTTTTATTTATATTGATTGTACACGTATACAAGACAATGCCATCTTATGATATAAAAAACTTACAATTGTGGTTCTCTTGCTTAAACAATGAATTTGATGCACCTATTCTTCCTGGCAAATTGGTTAATTACATCTTCAGTCTTAATATATCCGCTTCTGAATGCAAACTGGCTTCCTATTTGGTGGATAGTCCGTAATTATAACGCTATGTATAGAAGGTTCTCTGTACACGAAAACAATAGAATATTTGCAACTTTTCTTGTACAAATGCCAAGGATCACTAGAGTGGCGACGACTTTTCTCATAGGTATGTGTTAGCTGTATATGTGCCAGACAGAAACTTATAAAATATGATGACAAGTATGTGCATGCTACATAGGAAAGTACAACTACTCAATAACTTGATTCAGTCAAATTGACTGACGAAAGAAATGAACGAATAGTGTGCGGGCTGACTGGTGAGGAAAGCAATGCTGGTGGCCCTGGAAAGGCCCCATATGTATCCACCACTGGTGCAGACTTAATGTAATACACAGAAGGTGTGCCTTCCACTGCAGGTATAGACTCCTGGGGCGTTTTTCTGCTTTTGACTGATAGGTTCTCTTGATGTCATGTTTCCTTATCCTTTAATGAGTATTTTAATGGTACTCCTAATTTTACTTACCTCATTATTGTGCAGAAAAGCAATCTAGTTAGCATGTATTTTCCTGTAGGCACTATCATACCCGTACACTCCTATTTCTAAATCATAAATAATAGTGTACCTCTGACCCATGGCAGTTCAACAGTCATATTTACAATTATCATTTCTCGTAAGATATATTGAGACTAACACCAGACTTGCTAATAATTCTTCACAACATGGTTTAACAGGCCATAAATCCATTGAACTGTACACACAATACACTGAGTGTTCTATCGAATCACCTCTACCTTTGTGGACCTCACATCATTCGTTATGAAAGTAGGTTCTCAGTTTCAACTTTTGCAGATTTTTTGGCATAGCTACTTCATTACCTTTGCTGGCAGCTAATCCAGTAATAAAAATACTTCACCATCAGTGAAAATAACCAACTGCTATGATCAATTTCTAACTCTCTAATGAGTTCAATATAAGTTAGCCTACTGCAAACATCACCTTTGCAGAGATGCTGGTGTCAGGATGCACGTGCTTCAGCAATTTGTAGATGTAGATGGCATAGCTCTCCTTCCTCTCGAGCTGCTTCATCTTATTGCCCTTTGATATATTCTACTGCACCATTCCAGCCTTTTTTGCATCCTTTCCACTAGTACTTGACAGCATATGTAACATTCACACAACTGCCTTTAAGTGCCTTTTTAAAGATACAATTTTAATAATACAAAATAACAATGTATTTTGTGTGTCAAATATATGAAAAGTCAGACCTTTTTTCCAGAAAGGTAAAATTGTACAAGCTTATTAAGTTAACAAAACAAATCAATAAATATAAGATGAACTCAAATAAGATTTTATAAAAAGTATGTACATATGTGCATACATAACTAACAACATTCTATCAGGTATCATATTGTAATTGTACTTCACATTATCAACAGGAACTGCTCTGGATATTGTTCCGACAGATTTAAAAAAAAATGATTCATAACAGAAGTATTAAGTACCAAAATCAGAGCAGGACATCCATATTGACAGATACCGAAATGACCTAAAGAAAGGCTTACACAGCCCAACATTGTCCTCAATGGCCTTTAGGCATCGAAAATACTAAAATATAAATAATGATGTCACATGCCAAGTTTAAGAAAGTTTTATTTATATTGATTGTACACGTATACAAGACAATGCCATCTTATGATATAAAAAACTTACAATTGTGGTTCTCTTGCTTAAACAATGAATTTGATGCACCTATTCTTCCTGGCAAATTGGTTAATTACATCTTCAGTCTTAATATTTCCGCTTCTGAATGCAAACTGGCTTCCTATTTGGTGGATAGTCCGTAATTATAACGCTATGTATAGAAGGTTCTCTGTACACGAAAACAATAGAATATTTGCAACTTTTCTTGTACAAATGCCAAGGATCACTAGAGTGGCGACGACTTTTCTCATAGGTATGTGTTAGCTGTATATGTGCCAGACAGAAACTTATAAAATATGATGACAAGTATGTGCATGCTACATAGGAAAGTACAACTACTCAATAACTTGATTCAGTCAAAGTGACTGACGAAAGAAATGAACGAATAGTGTGCGGGCTGACTGGTGAGGAAAGCAATGCTGGTGGCCCTGGAAAGGCCCCATATGTATCCACCACTGGTGCAGACTTAATGTAGTACACAGAAGGTGTGCCTTCCACTGCAGGTATAGACTCCTGGGGCGTTTTTCTGCTTTTGACTGATAGGTTCTCTTGATGTCATGTTTCCTTATCCTTTAATGAGTATTTTAATGGTACTCCTAATTTTACTTACCTCATTATTGTGCAGAAAAGCAATCTAGTTAGCATGTATTTTCCTGTAGGCACTATCATACCCGTACACTCCTATTTCTAAATCATAAATAATAGTGTACCTCTGACCCATGGCAGTTCAACAGTCATATTTACAATTATCATTTCTCGTAAGATATATTGAGACTAACACCAGACTTGCTAATAATTCTTCACAACATGGTTTAACAGGCCATAAATCCATTGAACTGTACACACAATACACTGAGTGTTCTATCGAATCACCTCTACCTTTGTGGACCTCACATCATTCGTTATGAAAGTAGGTTCTCAGTTTCAACTTTTGCAGATTTTTTTGGCATAGCTACTTCATTACCTTTGCTGGCAGCTAATCCAGTAATAAAAATACTTCACCATCAGTGAAAATAACCAACTGCTATGATCAATTTCTAACTCTCTAATGAGTTCAATATAAGTTAGCCTACTGCAAACATCACCTTTGCAGAGATGCTGGTGTCAGGATGCACGTGCTTCAGCAATTTGTAGATGTAGATGGCATAGCTCTCCTTCCTCTCGAGCTGCTTCGTCTTATTGCCCTTTGATATATTCTACTGCACCATTCCAGCCTTTTTTGCATCCTTCCCACTAGTACTTGACAGCATATGTAACATTCACACAACTGCCTTTAAGTGCCTTTTTAAAGATACAATTTTAATAATACAAAATAACAATGTATTTTGTGTGTCAAATATATGAAAAGTCAGACCTTTTTTCCAGAAAGGTAAAATTGTACAAGCTTATTAAGTTAACAAAACAAATCAATAAATATAAGATGAACTCAAATAAGATTTTATAAAAAGTATGTACATATGTGCATACATAACTAACAACATTCTATCAGGTATCATATTGTAATTGTACTTCACATTATCAACAGGAACTGCTCTGGATATTGTTCCGACAGATTTAAAAAAAAATGATTCATAACAGAAGTATTAAGTACCAAAATCAGAGCAGGACATCCATATTGACAGATACCGAAATGACCTAAAGAAAGGCTTACACAGCCCAACATTGTCCTCAATGGCCTTTAGGCATCGAAAATACTAAAATATAAATAATCATGTCACATGCCAAGTTTAAGAAAGTTTTATTTATATTGATTGTACACGTATACAAGACAATGCCATCTTATGATATAAAAAACTTACAATTGTGGTTCTCTTGCTTAAACAATGAATTTGATGCACCTATTCTTCCTGGCAAATTGGTTAATTACATCTTCAGTCTTAATATTTCCGCTTCTGAATGCAAACTGGCTTCCTATTTGGTGGATAGTCCGTAATTATGACGCTATGTATGGAAGGTTCTCTGTACACGAAAACAATAGAATATTTGCAACTTTTCTTGTACAAATGCCAAGGATCACTAGAGTGGCGACGACTTTTCTCATAGGTATGTGTTAGCTGTATATGTGCCAGACAGAAACTTATAAAATATGATGACAAGTATGTGCATGCTACATAGGAAAGTACAACTACTCAATAACTTGATTCAGTCAAATTGACTGACGAAAGAAATGAACGAATAGTGTGCGGGCTGACTGGTGAGGAAAGCAATGCTGGTGGCCCTGGAAAGGCCCCATATGTATCCACCACTGGTGCAGACTTAATGTAGTACACAGAAGGTGTGCCTTCCACTGCAGGTATAGACTCCTGGGGCGTTTTTCTGCTTTTGACTGATAGGTTCTCTTGATGTCATGTTTCCATATCCTTTAATGAGTATTTTAATGGTACTCCTAATTTTTTTTACCTCATTATTGTGCAGAAAAGCAATCTAGTTAGCATGTATTTTCCTGTAGGCACTATCATACCCGTACACTCCTATTTCTAAATCATAAATAATAGTGTACCTCTGACCCATGGCAGTTCAACAGTCATATTTACAATTATCATTTCTCGTAAGATATATTGAGACTAACACCAGACTTGTTAATAATTCTTCACAACATGGTTTAACAGGCCATAAATCCATTGAACTGTACACACAATACACTGAGTGTTCTATCGAATCACCTCTACCTTTGTGGACCTCACATCATTCGTTATGAAAGTAGGTTCTCAGTTTCAACTTTTGCAGATTTTTTGGCATAGCTACTTCATTACCTTTGCTGGCAGCTAATCCAGTAATAAAAATACTTCACCATCAGTGAAAATAACCAACTGCTATGATCAATTTCTAACTCTCTAATGAGTTCAATATAAGTTAGCCTACTGCAAACATCACCTTTGCAGAGATGCTGGTGTCAGGATGCACGTGCTTCAGCAATTTGTAGATGTAGATGGCATAGCTCTCCTTCCTCTCGAGCTGCTTCATCTTATTGCCCTTTGATATATTCTACTGCACCATTCCAGCCTTTTTTGCATCTTTCCCACTAGTACTTGACAGCATATGTAACATTCACACAACTGCCTTTAAGTGCCTTTTTAAAGATACAATTTTAATAATACAAAATAACAATGTATTTTGTGTGTCAAATATATGAAAAGTCAGACCTTTTTTCCAGAAAGGTAAAATTGTAAAGCTTATTAAGTTAACAAAACAAATCAATAAATATAAGATGAACTCAAATAAGATTTTATAACAAAGTATGTAAATATGTGCATACATAACTAACAACATTCTATCAGGTATCATATTGTAATTGTACTTCACATTATCAACAGGAACTGCTCTGGTTATTGTTCTGACAGTTTTAAAACAAAATGATTCTTAACAGAAGTATTAAGTACCCAAATCAGAGCAGTACATCCATATTGACAGATACCAAAATGACCTAAAGCAAGGCTTACACAGCCCAACATTGTTCTCAATGGCCTTTAGGCATCGAAAATACTAAAATATAAATAATGATGTCACATGCCAAGTTTAAGAAAGTTTTATTTATATTGATTGTAGACGTATACAAGACAACCCCATCTTATGATATAAAAAACTTACAATTGTGGTTCTCTTGCTTAAACAATGAATTTGATGCACCTATTCTTCCTGGAAAATTGGTTAATTACATCTTCAGTCTTAATATTTCCGCTTCTGAATGCAAACTGGCTTCCTATTTGGTGGATAGTCCGTAATTATAACGCTATGTATAGAAGGTTCTCTGTACACGAAAACAATAGAATATTTGCAACTTTTCTTGTACAAATGCCAAGGATCACTAGAGTGGCGACGACTTTTCTCATAGGTATGTGTTAGCTGTATATGTGCCAGACAGAAACTTATAAAATATGATGACAAGTATGTGCATGCTACATAGGAAAGTACAACTACTCAATAACTTGATTCAGTCAAATTGACTGACGAAAGAAATGAACGAATAGTGTGCGGGCTGACTGGTGGGGACAGCAATGCTGGTGGCCCTGCAAAGGCCCCATATGTATCCACCACTGGTGCAGACTTAATGTAGTACACAGAAGGTGTGCCTTTCACTCCAGGTAAAGGCTCCTGGGGCATTTTTCTGCTTTTGACTGATAGGTTCTCCTGATGTCATGTTTCCTTATCCTTTAATGAGTATTTTAATGGTACTCCTAATTTTACTTACCTCATTATTGTGCAGAAAAGCAATCTAGTTAGCATGTATTTTCCTGTAGGCACTATCATACCCATACACTCCTATTTCAAAATCATAAATAATGGTGTACCTCAGACCCATCGTAGTTCAACAGTCATATTTATAATTATCATTTCTCATAAGATATATTGAGACTAGCACCAGACTTGCTAATAATTCTTCACAACATGGTTTATCAGGCCATAGATTAATTGAACTGAACACACAATACACTGAGTGTACTATAGAATCACCTCCACCTTTGTGGACCTCACATCATTCGTTATGAAAGTAGGTTCTCAGTTTCAACTTTTGCAGATTTTTTGGCATAGCTACTTCATTACCTTTGCTGGCAGCTAATCCAGTAATAAAAATACTTCACCATCAGTGAAAATAACCAACTGCTATGATCAATTTCTAACTCTCTAATGAGTTCAATATAAGTTAGCCTACTGCAAACATCACCTTTGGAGAGATGCTGGTGTCATGATGCACGTGCTTCAGCAATTTGTAGATGTAGATGGCATAGCTCTCCTTCGTCTCGAGCTGCTTCATCTTATTGCCCTTTGAAATATTCTACTGCACCATTCCAGCCTTTTTTGCACCCTTCCCACTAGTACTTGACAGCATATGTAACATTCACACAACTGCCTTTCTCTTCTCTAATATGATACCTCATAAAGTTACAATTTTAATAATACAATATAACAATGTATTTTGTGTGTCAAATATATGAAAAGTCAGACCTTTTTTCCAGAAAGGTAAAATTATACAAGCTTATTAAGTTAACAAAACAAATTAATAAATATAAGATGAACTCAAATAAGATTTTATAAAAAGTTTGTACACATGTGCATACATAACTAACAACATACTATCAGGTATCATATTGTAATTGTACTTCACATTATTGACAGGAACTGCTCTGGTTATTGTTCTGACAGTTTTAAAACAAAACGATTCTTAAAAGAAGTATTAAGTACCAAAATCAGAGCAGGACATCCATATTGACAGATACCAAAATGACCTAAAGAAAGGCTTACACAGCCCAACATTGTCCTCAATGGCCTTTAGGCATCGAAAATACTAACCAAAACAAAATTATAGTTCATTTACTGGCACTTCTGATTTTTACACTGTTTGGTATTTGTTTTCCAATTTGCCAAGTGTCTGCCTCTAGTCAGCATCCCCCTTACAGAGTACATAATCAATACTTTTGGCTGATTGTTTTCTCGATGACAACAGTAACAAGGTGACGCCCCAAGTTCAATATTGATGGCAAGGACATCCTGCATGGTGGCACTGTAGTTGTTGTTGGAGTGCTGTGAGCATCAGGAGGGGACAATCTGGACCAACTGTGTCTTGACGAACTTGTGGATAGTATGCCACAACGAATACAGGTATGCATCAATGCAAGAGGATGTGCTACTGTGTATTAGAGGTTGGAATTAAACAAAGATAAACATGTCAACTTCCTGATGTATTGATTCTTTACTTAAACCATAAAACTATCTCGTTGACAGTTTGACCGTTTTTATACAGTTACGTGTATATTTTACAAAATTTTTTAGGCTAGCTTTCGCAATAATTATTATTTGACATACACTGGAGTAGAGCTGTCTGCACAGGTTTGGTATTTGTGTCATTATATTTCTGTGCACAAATGCACCAGTATTTTTCTTCTATGTAGATGTTGCAACATGGTCTAAAAGGAATGAATGGCGGAACTGTCTTTGATCATACTGTAGTAAATGTGGGGATACACACATGTGTATCCAAATTTCTAACATTTCTAAGTTTATGACCTTTGCTCCCTTTCCCTCTATGTGTAGCACTTTTACATTGATTAGATATTTATGGTTCTCACTGAAGTGTTGTCCATACCAGAGCTTACATATGATATAGGTCTCTAAATGGAACCTTTTTGATATATGGGTACTGCGCCTAACATATTTTCAGGGCACCTTTTGTTTATGCTTGGAGGCTCAGAATATCAAAAAGTGATGAGACTATTAACAATAAATTAATTGCCATGGCTGCCCTCCATCAAAACTATTCTCAAGGAATCAGTTGTCCTTTGTCCATATCACATTGCCCACATTTGAATTATGGCAACTTTCTGGCAAGGAGACCTTTCAGAATGTAAGTTTAGTATTTGTATGTTAATATCACCCATCTTTCAAGAATGCACCAATTTTTTTATCATGCACCGAATATTAAAACATGCTTCTTCATTTCTTTTGGCACTGCTTCTTATTGTTCAAGAATCTGATGTCTTACTGTCTGATTGTGACTGAATTCCGTATACTTGAGACAAGCAATGGAAATTCCAGGATAGAATTACTGCAATATTATGAATGTCTTTGAAGACTCATTTCATGCAGTTTCTTTAGTGTGTACTGTTTTATGTTCATCAGGTGCAACAACTCCATCTGGTTTTGTTCACTTCGTCTCTCCATTCATGTAATTTGTTTATATTATCCAGTATTTCACTTGTACTGGGAACATCATCTATCTTCTTCAGCTTCATCATGATAATCCTTGACTGCTTCACTACTCTCATTTCAGTCAGCATCAATAATGTCGATCTCTGAGACTGGTTCTTTGTTTTCTGTTACTATTCAATGTTTCAAATACCAGAGATCAATATTGCACTGAAAAAAAGCACATGCCAAGTGGATGTCACTGCTGTTGAAATCTATGTCACTGCTGTGTTCAGATGTAGCATTTTCTTCAATGGAACACTTGTTCCAGCAATTTCTAATAGTGCTAGGGGTTGTGGTTTTCCATGCCAGGCCTGCTGACTACTTAATACTCTGATTCTTTTGTATTGAGAGTTCTGGTTGGAAGCCATCAATAGTAAAGTGCCATTCATCATGGCTGTACACTTTATGATCATTTAAATTTTCATCTACCATTACTTTGTATAGAATTTTAGGAAACTGTGGAGCAGATTCATTGTCACAGGGCATTGCGTCTCCTCCAATGGTCATTTGGTGAATTTCACAGTGACATTTACATCTTGAAAACCATCCATTAAAAGCCATAATGTAGTAACTCTGTTCACGTTTTACGTCCCACTTCACTTAGCGTAGACCAAGACTGTGTCCTAGGCATGCCCGATGTGAACTGAATGGGCACGGCCCATGCTGCCTGAGTTGTTGTTGTTGTTCTGCCGGCAGAGGTCACGACCGAATTCTTGTGTGCCCTCTGGTGGACGGGACTCTACTTGCGGCAACTACCGTCCGTGACGCGCCGTGCCGATGTGCGCCTCCCGCGATCTTTCTGATGGCTACTGCACTCCTCCTCCTTTGGGGGGTGAAGCCACTGTGATCCACTGTGTCGGAAGGTGGAGTGTTGGGCAGGAGCGATGATCTCCATGTCCATCGGAAGGCTGGAGTCGAGGGGATCTGCCAACCCTCGAGCGGGAACCTTCGAATACGGCTGGAAGTGACCCACACGAAGAGGCCCCCGTCGTCCCACCACCGGAGCCTGGGACAGAACGGGAGACAAGCTGTCTAACTCTGGATCCTGGTCCACCTTGGGAGGGGCAAGACCCAGTGGCGGGGACGATGGGGAAGGGACGACCACAGGTGAACCAGCCTCCTGAGAAACCAGGCCAGCGAGGAGGGCCGGCTCGCGCTGGGGCATCTCTAACGATGGCGATGCCGGTGCTGGAGCATATCAACTGTTATGTAAACACTGTCTGGCCTTTCACATCGGCTCGACCATCACCAAGCTATTAGTCAGGATAAATGGACATAGGCAGAGGGTGTATGCTCTGAGAACTCTGAGAACCATCTCTGCCAACTCTGAGAACCATCGCAGTGCGGCGGAGTCACAGCAGGGAGAGGTGGTAGCGTCCCCTGAGAAACCAAAATGGGTGCCGGCAATGGGGAAGCCGGTGCCAGAGGGGTCGGAGAGTGGGTGCCCAAACGTGGACATAGCTGATTGTGGTGACGACGTACCACCCAGTCCCCCGCCTGCAAGGTATAGATCCGGCGGCCATTTCGGCACAGGACTACCACCGGTATTCAACGTGGATTGCAACCAAACCCACGTGCCCAGACCGACATACCCGGTGGAAAGCCAGGTACTCCATTTTGCGAAGACTGGCGAGGACCAGGCTGGAGGAGGTGCAGCAGAGTCCTAGGTTGGCGCCCATGGAGGAGCTCTGCGGGGCTGCGTTCTCCCATTGGTGTGGTCCGGTATGCCATCAGGAAAAACGCCAATGCCTCCTCCGCAGGAAATTCGTGCACACACTTTTTCATCTGCGTCTTAAATGTGCACACCATGCACTCGGCTTCCCCATTCAATTGTGGATGAAAGGGGGGAGAGCAAACGTGCCGAATACCGAAGCGCCTAAAAAAATACTGGAAGGTCTGCGAAATAAACTGAGGTCCATTGTCCGATACCAGGGTGACCGGCAGACCTTCCACAGAAAAGATTTTTGCTAGTGCCCGGATTGCAACTTCTGAAGTGGTTGAGGAGCAGTGAACCACAAAGGGGAATCTGGAATAAGCATCAATGACAATGAGCCAAAAGCCATTGAGAAACGGGTCCGAAATCGATGTGAACACGTTCCCATGCTTGGATTGCAGGTGGCCATGAAGAGAACGCTGCCCTGGGAGATGCCTGTTGGCTCGCACAGTGGGAACAGGCGGCCACCAAGTGCTCAATTTCTCTGTCAATACTGGGCCAGTACACATGTCTGCGAGCCAAGGTTTTAGTACGGGAAACTCCCCAGTGCCCCTCATGTAATAACGTGAGAACCTTCCTTCGTAAACTCGCAGGAACAACCACGCGAGGAGCCGTATCGTCGGTAGCCAGAAGGAGAACTCCTTCCAAGACCGAGAGGTGGTCTCGTAGAACAAAATAATTACGAAGAGGGTCCGAGGCCTGGCCTGGAGGTCGGGATAACCACCCCTGCTGAATGAGGCAAACTACTTGCCTGAGAACTGGGTCAGCTGCCGTTTCCCTGGCGACTCTAGAACTAGTGATCAGGAAGCCATCAACCACTTGGCAGGACGCCACATCCAAATGAAAACACATAATCTCTTCTCGATCGAACTTAGGATCCGGGCCCACCGGAAGATGGGAAAGAGCGTCGGCATTGGCATGCTGTCCGGTAGGATGAAAATGAATGTCTCAATGGTACTTAGAGAGGAACAAGGCCCAGCGCTGTAGTCTGTGGGCCGCCCTATCCGGAATCTGAGAGGCGGGGTCAAATAACGATATTAACGGCTTATGGTCAGTGATTAACTGAAACTTCGTGCCATACAAGAAAGGGTGAAACTTGGTAACAGCGTAGACAATGGCCAAAGCCTCTTTTTCCACCTGGGAGTAATGGGCCTGCACGGGACTAAGAGTTTTAGACGCAAATGCCAGTGGTTGCTCCGAACCATCTGCGTTGCGATGGGCCAGGACTGCCCCCACCCCATACTGCGAAGCATCTGTAGCCAGGACTAATGGCTTATGGGGGTCAAAAGTAGCCAAACAAGGTGCTGACGTGAGGAAGCTCTTCAAAGAAGTGAACGCTCGCTCGCATGCAGGCGACCAATCAAAAGGAACACCCTTGCGCAGAAGGCAGTACAGGGGGCGAGCTATGGTGGAAGCCCTGGGAATGAACCGGTGGTAATTGGCGATCTTGCCTAAAAAAGCTTGTAACTCCTTCAGCGAAGCGGGCCGAGGAAGGTCGACGATACCTTGGACCAAACTTCCTAGCAGCTGGCCACCGTGCCGAGAGATAGTGTAGCCCACATACTCAATGGACGGTTGGAAGAAGTTTGACTTACGCAGGTTGCAACCCAAGCCCACGGACCTGAATTTGAGAAAGAGGGTACGAAGGTTGTGCAAGTGTTCCTTCGTGCTGCGGCCCGTGACAATTATGTCGTCCAGGTAATTAATACAATGAGGGATTGTCGACGTGACGTGCTCAAGATAACGCTGGAATATCGCCAGGGCATTGGATATTCCGAAGGCCAACCGCTGGTATTGGTAAAGGCCAAACGGGGTGTTGACGACCGCTTGCCGTTTGGAGTCCTCATCAAGTGGTATCTGATGATAAGCCTCCGAAAGATCAATTTTCGAAAAATATTGGCCTCCCGCCACAGCGGAGAACAATTCATCAGCACGAGGCAAAGGATAGGTATCCACCACCAATTGGGAATTAATGGTGGCCTTGAAATCGCCACAAAGACGTAATTTTCCCGAGGGTTTCCTGACAATATCGAGGGGCAAAGCCCACTCACTAGAAGAAATGGGAAGAACGACCCCGAGGGCTGTCAGCCGGTCTAGCTCCTCTTTCACCTGAGGGCGGAGAGCCAAGGGGATCTGCCTCGCGCGAAGAAAACGCGGGCGAGCCAACGCCTTCAATGTTAAGTGAGCTTCAAAGTCTGAAACACGCCCCAGGCCCTCCTCAAAGGTATCCAGAAAGTCAGCGATCAAAGATTCTAATGATTGATAGGGAATGTCTTCGGAGACCAACTGTATGGTGTCAGTGATAGAAAAACCGAAAGCTTGAAAGGCATCCAAGCCAAAAAGGTTAGCGGAGCTCACATCACTGACAACAATAAAAGTAATAGGGCGAGTGACTGATTTGTAAGTCACGTCAGTAGGGAATTGACCCAGTAGGGGGATGAACTGTTTACCATAACTGCATAGACGTCGGTAAACTGGCGCCAACGAGGGTGACCCAAGGTCGGAATAAGTTTGTGCATTCAACAAAGAAACTGCTGCGCCCGTATCTTCTTGCAGTTTTAATCGGCACGACCGAACCGACACTTCGAAAAAGAGTTTGTGTGCCAATGCATCGGGAGCCTGGCCCGATGAAACTTCCTGAATGTCAACATCCATGTCCTCTGTAACTGCTTCCTTCGATTCTTTTGAGGCCAAGCGGCAAACTTTAGCAATGTGTCCTTTTTTATTACATTTGCGACAAACGGCCCAACGCTGGGGGCGTTCCAACTGATCGTGATGTATATAGCACGACGCACAGGACGGTAACAGTGGCCGGCGGCCGGAACTCTGTTTACGCGCCGTGCAGGAGCGGCCGTAATGGCCGGATTGTACCGCTCGCACATCGTTCACCCCGGACGCAGTGGACGCAGCCGCGCCGCCCTGAACCGCCGCGATGTCACACCATGCTTCCAGCTGTTGACCTGCGGCATGAGAGACTTCATATGATTGAGTAATGGACAGGACTTCCTCAAGGGAAGGGTCTTCTAACTGCAGGGCCCGTTGCCGGACCTCCCTATCAGGGGCTGAATGAACAATGACGTCGCCCACCATAATATGGGTATACGACTCCCGCGACTGCCCCGTGACAAAATGATACTTGCGACTAAGGCTGTGCAGGGTAGCGGCCCACGCCCGGTAAGACTGATGGGGCTGTTTCTTGCATTTATAGAACTTGACCCTAGCTGCCACAACATGCGTGCGGCGGTGATAATATGAAGACAGCAATGAACACAATGCGTCAAAAGACAAGGACGAGGGTTCCTGCAACGGCACTAGCTGCCACAAAACTTGATACAGCGAGGGAGATATCCAAGACAAGCAAAGAGCACGACACACCTCCGCATCGGCAACAAGAAACGCCTGGAAATGGTGCCGAAGGCGATGTTCATATGCGTCCCAATCCTCCGCCGTCTCGTCATATGGGGGAAAGGGAGGAGGGAACGGCGCTGGAGCAGACGGCGTGGAGAGCAATGCCAGAAGCACTTGTTTCATGGTTGCCATGAGCTCCGTCTGCTGCTCAACCAAAACCCGCACTAAATCCTCCATGCCGTGGATAAGCTGCGAAACCGGAACAACGATGCAACACGCGAAAGAACGACCCTACTCGTCACCAATTGTGTAGTAACTCTGTTCACGTTTTACGTCGCACTTCACTTAGCGTAGACCGGGACTGTGTCCTAGGCATTCCCGATGTGAACTGAATGGGCACGGCCCGTGCTGCCTGAGTTGTTGTTGTTGTTCCGCTGGCAGAGTTCACAACTGAATTCTCCCGTGCCCTCTGGTGGACGGGACTCTACTTGCGGCAACTACCGTCCGCGACGCGCCGTGACGATGTGCACCTCCCACGATCTTTCTGATGGCTACTGCACATAACATATTTGTTTCTTGTAAATCATAGTGAAATTTTTTAGTTTAGGCTTTAATAATTGGACTGGAAAGTGGCACACCTTCACCAATCTTTATTAAAACCACCTATATATACATTTCTAAAGTTCACTGTCTTTTCCTATTTTAGTCCTTTTTTGTCCATTTCGACATCACTTTCAACTGTGGTTGCAAAACTGCAAAGTTTTCTCTTCTTTCAGCTATCCTCTGACTGTTGCCCCAGCTACACCACACTCATGCGATAAACATGCATTAGTAACACCATTCTTCACATGATAAATAATTTTTAGTTCATCACTCACAAAATATGCTTTCCGATTCTGCAACGTTGTAGCAAGCACACAGAAATCTAGATAATGAATGAATCATTTATGATCCACATGATGGTTGTGCTCATTTCAGTTACTGCCAAGCACAGTTTCATAGTTACTTTGTTGACCGTGTCACAGTGTTAACCGTGAGGTGTTCATTCCATGTTAAAAGTAATTTGTATTTTATTTAATTCATCATTTTACTGTATATGCAAAAGAGCAATCTGGTTAGCATCAATTTTTCTCAAGGAACCTTAATACCTGTATACTCCCAATTCAAAATCATAAATAACATTCTACTTCAGACCCATTGCAGTTAACAGTCATCAGCACAGTCATCATCACCCCTAGGATATATTGGTCTTGGCTCCTGACTTGCTAATGATTCTTAGCAACATATCTTACCAGGCCATAGAGCCATTGAACTGTATTTGGTTCCCATAACACTGTCCCCTCCACCTCTTTGCATATGAGTGATATAACTTTACTTTCCTTTCTGTTTGTCATCATAGACCAGCTGCGCACGCAAATGAAGTTTGATCTTGTGCGTTATTTTCCATGAAGAGCTTTCATTACTTGGTATCTCAAAAGAGAGAGATTAAAGACTGAGTGGGTTTCATGTGTAATCCACACCACTAGTCATAATTATTACGTTAATACTTACAACTTATGTATGCTAGATCTCAGATTGTTATTACCAAACTAAAGACAAATAATGCTTACAAGTTATTTAAATTAAATTTTTATTCTGAACTAAGCAAACTTAGTTGTGACTTATAAGCCATTTTTTTTTAGTTTACAACTATTCCCAAATATGGGAACCAAGTAAAGATAAATACATCAGCATCAAAATCTATCAGTTCTTGAGTTACACTATAAAAGCTGTCTTGTTAACTATTTCGATACAGTTACCTATGCATTTTACAAAATTCATTGGATTAATTTTCACAATAATTATGAATTAACATACATTGGAGTAGAGCTCTGGGTACAGGTTAGGTGTTTGTGTCATTTATTTATGACAAAAGGTACCAATGTTCTTCTTCTATGTAGACATTGTGAGATCGTCTAAGAGGAATGAATAATAGAACTGAACTTGTTCATTCTATATTAAATGTGGGAGTACGCACATTTCTCAGTATTTAATATTTCTAACTGACAAGGAACTCCTTGTGTGCAAGGTTGCATGTTCAATCTTTAGTAAGGCTCATTTGAAAGTGTTGTATTAACAATTATGACAGGAAAAATATTAGCTGCTAATGACTTCACCATGTGGATGAGGAAGGTGACAGAAAATGAGTATCCGGGAAGTGCAGAGATCAACCTTCTAGGGGATATATGTATTACACTTCACAAAACAAACCAGTAACTTGCACCATATACACTGACTGAAAAATGACTTGCCACACTGATCACAAAGGTTCACACCATCAAGAATGAAGGTGAGCTCCTTGTGAGTTACAAACAATGCAGGACGTTCAGCTAAATATCCACTCTTAAAGAATGCATATAAAATCATGTTAGTGTAACTGGGTGATGAGAATTGATAGAATGTGATGGCATGCAACCAAATGTGAAACAGTCTGTTTTGTATCTTATCATGAAACTTGCAATAATATGTTTCATTGGCATGAAAAGATAAAATAAAATAAAAACACTTCCAGAGGCTGAATTTGCCCAATGGTTCCAGCTAATATGAATTGCAATGTCACATAGTTTTCTGGTGGGGTAATTTGCTCTAAAGGAATATGATTTTCATATGCAGACCAGAAATTAAGCAAAAGCAAGTTATTTTGACCAGCTATTTGAAAAAGCAGTGCTCATACCATAGCTCTAGGTCTCTTATCCCCATTTTTGCACTCTTGCTTGCTGTGACGTAAATATTCCATACTGCCCTTGCAAGATCATGCACACAAAGAAGAATCATAAGAGACAGAGCACCTCCAGCTTCTTCCACCATAATGAATAACTTCCCAGCCAATTTATCATTCAGATTAACAGTAGATTAGATTAGATTAGATTAGATTTACTTTCATTCCAATTGATCCGTAGTGAGGAGGTCCTCCAGGATGTGGAACATGTCAGAAAAACAACAATACATGACAAATATTTACAACTAAAACAAATAAGCTTATTTGCTTTGACATCCTTATTACAGTCTTTAATATTTTGCAGTATTTCTTATAATGTGCTATAGCATCAACATTGGAAATGTTTCGGATTGACAGATATAGTTTTTAGTTTTATATCCCCTATGTCTGACAAAATTCGCATTGCAAACAGAGCTTTGTAATTGTATATGAATGCATAAAGGTTGATCTTGACAGAACTCTTTTGGTACCTCTAATTTCCAGGGTTCTTTCCCTATGCATTTCCTCTTCGTATCCCAGTTTGCCAGAGCTGAAAACAAATTCATTACTGAATGATAGAATAAGTTGTTTATCTCATATACAAACTTTTGGGCTGATTCTGCAGTTTGCTTTGCATTTCCAAGCTGTCACTTTGTTTGAAACTTTGTTATCTACATCTTCCAGTTCTGTAACACTGTTTGAAGTTTTGCAACCAACCACTGCTTCCCTTGAAATCACTGTAATCTATTTCATGTCATTTGACAGACATAATGTAGTTGGTTACTATCATGCACATCCTGTATCAAGCATCCTTAAAACATGCAAACACCAGTTTTTGAAGAAAGTGCTTCTCACCGCCCCTTGAATAGCCATACATTTTCTCATGCAGTACACAGTCATATTACTATGGACTTAGTTGAAATCTGTTCATAATTGTTTTTCACTATGCTGCAGATAATCTTACATGTATGTAAGTATGTTTAGTACCTCCTTGGACAATGATCATCTTTTACTACATTCCACTGGATAAAGGATTTGTGACTCCATGTCTGGCAAGGATGATGAACTACATGACTTGACACCTGTTTCCGTATTACAGTATCACATTCACTTGTTAAGCATGTATCATCATCATTGTACTTCTCATATTTATTGTTCCCACTGTTGAGTGTATAAGACACGATACGTTCCATTGACTCATCTTGCAGAAATCCTGATATTTCATCTGCCACTTTTTTCTCACTATGTAAAATTCCTGGGGTTCCTTTCTGATGAAATGTCAACTTTGGCTACTGTTGTTGTAGATGTAACACAATGTTTATTTTGTTTATTGTTGCCATTGCCCCTCTTTGTATCAACACCACTAACACTGGAGCACTGTTGCGAGTTGCTTGTCAACTAAGCAGTTCAACTATGCTGCGTAGCCACATGTATGCTCACCATTGGATACCTCCAGCCCTGCCCCCTGTTGGCATTGGCGGCCAATATTGTGATTTCATAGTAGACAATACACAGATAAACCAAACATTATGACCACTGCTCACCACCATGCTGGATAAAGCCTGGTGGCTTTGCAGACACATGAAGTGGTAACAAAAGTATGTAACCACAGCAGACATGGACGGGGGTCAACCTAGCAAAGATATACGCTGCAAATGGGGAAATCCATTGAGATAAGCAACTTTGACAAAGGGCAGATTATTATGCAGAGCCTGTGAATGAGTAGCTCAAAAACAGTGAAGCTGATCAAGTGTTTACATGTGGTCATCCACAGAAACAGATTGAGAGACAGGGAAACTACCACTAGGTGCTAAGTGGTTAGATGTCCATGACTCTTCACAGAATGTGAGCTTTGGAGACTTCCTCTCTGTGAAGATGGGTTCATGGTTATTTGTGCCAATATGTAGACAGAGCACATTGCTGGTGCATGCACAAGTGTTTCAGAGCACACTGTTCATTGGACATTGTTGAACATGGAACTCTACAACAGACCACCCCTACATGTTTACATATTGACCCAACAATATTGTCGATTATAACTGCAGTGAGCACAAGACCATCTGGATCTTACTGTTGATCAACGGAACTGTGTTGGCTCTTTGGGTGAATCACTTTTCTGCTACAGTAGGGCAGTGGTCATCTCCACAAATGTTGTCATCAAGATGAACGGCAGGCCAAAATGTGCAGTGCACCACAGACACATGCTGGTAGGAGCAGTACTACGCTATGCGAGACATTGTCCTGCACTTGCATCAGACCTGTGGTAGTAATCAATGACACACTGACAGCAGCAAAACACCTGCATCACTTCATGCTTGATGTCTTCCCCTGCATCAGTGTCATCTTCCATCAGTATAATTATCAATGTCTCAGAGCCACACCTGTGCTATAGTGGTTTGAGGAGCTTTATGGTGAACTCAAGTAGATGTCTCAGTGACCAAATTTGCTGGATGTAAATCCTTTGAAACTGACCTGAATCGCTATCAGGGTCATCACATCATACAAAAATCAGCAGCCCATTATTTATGTAAATTACCTGTGCATAGACATCTAATGCCACATACCTCCACAAACCTACTAACAAATTTTCAGATCTCTGACACCCAGCATCAGTGATGTATTTCACTCCAAATATGGACTAAAAAGCTATTAAGCTGGTGGTCAAAATCTTTTGGCTCATCAGTGTATGTTGGGGCATTGAACGTCATAAACAGCATTGTCGTTTTGCGACCTCACACTGAAGGGTTTCCATGTGAGTTAGATCTACATGATTTCCAACTGTGTGTAGCACTTCTACATCAATTATGTATGTGTGGTTCTTGTTTAAGTTTTGCCCATGCTAGTATTTACATGTGATGTAGTTGTCTAAGTGGAACCTTTTTGATATGTGGGTACTGGGCCCTAACATATTTTCAAGTTGCCTTTGTATATTATTGGAGGGTCAGAATATGGTAAGGTGGACTGAGACTATCAACAATAAAGTAATTGCAATCAAGAAGGCTATGTCCACAGCAGCCCTTTCTCAAAACTACTGTCAAGGGATCAGTTGTCTTTTGTCTGATTCATGTCACCAGCATTTCAATTATGGTAACATTTTCACGCAAGAAGACCTTCCACAATGTAAATTTTGTTTTCCTATATTAATGACACCCATCTTGTTACACTGCACCAATTTTGTTACCTTGCAGCAAACATTAGAACATGCTTCTTCATTGCTTATGGTACTGGTGCTCAGTGTTTAAATAGCAGACATGTTACTAGTTTGTCATTGTGTTTGAATTCTGTATACTTGAAACAAACAATAGAAAGTCCATTATAGAACTACAGCAATATTATGGAAAGAACAGTCTGCTGCAACAACACAGAGGAGGGATTGTATTGCAGACAGGGACAAGGAGAAGACTGCTAAACATTAAAGCTTTCAGACAAACCAATCCTTTCTTCAGAAATAGAAAACACACACATACTTACGCAAGCTAAACTCACAAACACACCGCTGCTGTTTTTGACTGCTTTGAGCAGACAGCAGATTGCAGCTGCATCTGACATGCACAGCAATCTGTGTTGGATGGTAGGTGTAAGTAGAAGGGATAGGGTGATGAAAGAGTGGGATAACAGGGTAAGTGTGGGGGAAGATGATATGTCTGTGAGAGCATGCAGGGATGTTGTGGGGACAAGATAGGACTACTACGTGCATACTCTTGAAGCTGTGCAGGAGGGGGTTGCGGTGCAATGTGTGAGGGGTGGGGAAGAGGTAGAAAAGCGGAAGAGATTGTAGGTGCATTATCAGAGTAGAAGGCTTGTGTATGGCTGCAGTGGGAGCAGGGAATGGGGTAGGTTTAGGATAGGAACTATAGAGGACTGAGGCCAAGGGGTTATGATGACAAAGGATATGTTGTCAGGAGAGTTCCCATCTGTGCAATTCAGAAACCTGATGTTCTTAAGAAGGATCCAGATGTCATGAGCTGGAAGCAGTCACTGAAGTGAAGCACATGTGGTGGGCAGCATGTTCTACAACTGGGTGGTCCAACTGTCTCTTGACCACAGTTTCCAGTGGCCGTTCATTTGACCAGACAGCTTGTGAGTTGTTGTGATTACATAGAAAGCAGCACAGTGATTGCTGCTTACTTTGTAGATCACATGGCTGATTTAAGAGGTAGCTCTGCCTTTCAGAGATAGGAGATGCCTGTGACACTTCTGGAGTAGGTGGCAGTGGGAGGATATATAGGACAGGTCTTGCATATGGCCTATTGCAGGGATATGAGCTATGAGGCAAGGGATTCGGAGCAGAGGTATGACAACAGACTACCACTGTGGGAAGGGGGGTGATGATAGTGGGAAGGATATTCCTCATTATAGGACATGATGAGGGGCAAATGAGACCCTGGTGGAAAATGCAATTCAGTTGCTCCAGTACTGTGTGGCACTGAGTTATCAGAGGAGGGACAAGATATGGCAGGTCTGTTTCTGAATGAGGTTGGGAGGGTAATTTCATTCTGTTAAGGCCTCAGTGCCACCATTGTCATTTTTGGAGAGGGGCTACTTGTCACTGCAGATAGAATAACCATGAATGGCTATGCTGTATGGAAGGGACATCTTGGTATGGTATGGGTGGCAGTGGAGGTAATGTTGGTGCTGGGTAGGTTTGATATGGATGGAGGTAGTCGTGTAGCTACACTTTAGATGGACATAGGCATGGAGGAAGGTGGCTTGTTGGGTTCAGATGAGCCATGTGAACTGAATAGGGGAGAAAATGTTGAGGTTCTGGATGAATGTGGGTAGCATGCTCAAATCTTTGGTCTGGATCAAAAATATGTCTTCAATGAATCTGAAAGAGGTGAGGGCTTGGGACTTCTGGGTGGTTATGAAGGATTCCTCCTGATGACCCATGAACAGGTTGGCATAGGTTGATGTCATGCAGGTGTCCATTGGTATAGCATGGATTTTTGTGCAGGTGATGACTTCAAAGGAGAAGTAATTGTGGGTGAGGATATCGTTGGTCTTGGTGACCAGGAAGGAAGTTTAGGTAAGGAATCAGTTTGGAATTGAGGAAAGTAGTGTTCTGCAACAGCAAGACTGTAAACATTGTGCATTTTAAAACTTCCCGGCAGATTAAAACTGTGTGCCCGACCGAGACTCGAACTCGGGACCTTTGCCTTTCGTGGGCAAGTGCTCTACCATCTGAGCTGCCGAAGCACGACTCACGCCCGGTACTCACAGCTTTACTTCTGCCAGTATCTTGTCTCCTACCTTCCAAACTTTACAGAAGCTCTCCTGCGAACCTTACAGAACTAGCACTCCTGAAAGAAAGGTTTGCAGGAGAGCTTCTGTAAAGTTTGGAAGGTAGGAGACGAGATACTGGCAGAAGTAAAGCTGTGAGTACCGAGCGTGAGTCGTGCTTCGGTAGCTCAGATGGTAGAGCACTTGCCCGCGAAAGGAAAAGGTCCCGAGTTCGAGTCTCGGTCGGGCACACAGTTTTAATCTGCCAGGAAGTTTCATATCAGCGCACACTCCGCTGCAGAGTGAAAATCTCATTCTGGGATTGTGCATTTTAATTTAGAGGTAGGCTGCATTGATAGTGATGAGCAGGGTGCTGAGTGGTAAACAGAAATGAACTGTGAATATTATGAAGAGTAGGTAGTATGTGTTGGTCCATGAGAGCAAAGATTACTTCTGAGTGGGCACAGTAACCAGCCACAATGGGGCATTGTGTACTATTGGGTTCATTGACTTCAGTTTGCAATACAGAGAGTGGTGGGGATGAGAAGAGAGATAGACAATAGAGACGTTCTGGGACGGGCCAAAGGAATTGAGAAGATACTGAAGAACCTGGCATGGAAGTCAGTTTGGAGAATGGCAAATGAGTTGTGAAGTATTGTTGAGTTCAAGTCAACATTTGATTTGTAGACACTAAGCAACAATCTCATAACATCAAAAATTGAAAAGTCAGTTACCCATACACAATAGTGTAACTGACAACTCTTCTCTCTTTCCTTCCTCACACTCACACTACAACACATGTTGGCACATTCATCACATTACCAGTATCTCAGAGACATCTTAAGAACTTTTGTGGTTACATGTGATAGGAGAATACCTAGTACATCAAAGTTTACACAAAAATTTTCTCACATGATGTCCTTTATTCATGTCATCAATAGATGTGTATTGGCTAAAGACTCTACATTTGCATAACTTATGATAAATAACTTTGTAGTTAATATGTCAAGTCAGTACATTGTTGTTAGTATCACATATGTTACCTGTTTAAATGCATCACCATAATGCAACACTCATGTGCGTGTAATTTCTCAGAAGTATTCTTGATTTTTATTCCTTTATGTTTTGTTTTTCATATTGTGTAAATTCTCATTGTGTTTTTTCAGTGTCTAAAGGCTGAAATACATTTCAAATAAAATTATGGCACATTATTTCAATGAAATTTACACTCTGTACTGTTTCTGAGACTTACAAACTATTCGAATGCATATTAGCTCATCAGATTTTTAATGATAATTTTGACAGATGACAGATGTACAGGAACAATACATACATATAAAACATTTACAAAATAGGATAGGATAAGGTGGAGATATGGCAGGAAATCAAGCCTGGTCTAAACACAGAAATGATCTCAGCATTCGCCTTAGTGACAAGGGGAAGCTGTAGAAAACCCTAGTCTGGATGGCAGGATGGGGAAGAAACCCCAGTCCTACCGAATGCAAGTCAAGCACATTAAGACTGTAGTACCCACCTTGGTCGGTTCATGATTGGAAGGTGTATAACAAAATGCATACTCATCTACATTGTGAATGCAGTGTGCACAATAATTAAAAAAATAAAGAAATTATGAAAATAAAAACACTACTGAAAAAGTGAAAACACGTGAATAAATTATATGATATGGCATAAAAGTACAAGAAGGGGTAATAAGTCTGTCTATGATGTAAGTAAAACATGAAACCAATTAAAACATCGCTCAAAAAATAAAAGGCATGAGCACTTTACGTATAGCTAAAAGTTATGAAGCACAAGCCCAAAAATCCTGCTGATACTACAATCATCACAATTAAGTTAGCACCAAATCCTTTCTGAGCATAGGCATTTCACACTGTATATGATACAGATGAAACTGAAGACCAACAGTAGAAACATTCCTTGCAAAGTCTAGCACTTGTTGTCAACACACATTTGTATATGTGCAATGAGGTAAGAGTAATCAAATACAGCTTTTTAAATATGGTCTTGCAGTGAGCCCTAGCCCAGTTATGTGACAAGATTCGAGTAGCCTTATCTGATAAAGTAAAAATTTCATTTATTCATGTATTAATTTTACCCTCAAAAACTATTCCATGAGCTGCAAGGTACTGGTAGTATCCAAAATAAAGCATTCTAGCAACATCTAGGGAGCAAAGTTTAGAAATAATTCTCAGAGTTTCTGGGAGAGATTGACTACTTGGTCTTTCCAGTTTAAATCTTGGTCAACATGCATTCCTAAAAGTTTTGTGATTCACACCCTTTCTAAATCATTTCCACCCGGTACCAGATGAAAGTCTTGGCTTTGATTCGTTTTTCCTAATTGTATGTGCAGTACTGCTCCACAAAATTTCAGGAGAACTGCCAGATGTTTGTAAATTCCTGCCACCATATTTCGGTGCGGAGTCTTCTGGCCATAATCAGGTGATACCAATGAAAACACACTGAGCTCTGGTATTTAAGGCCCTGCCGGCATGTGCGTGGTTGATTCACTTGGCGTTGCATGTGTGCTATTTGAGCGTGTTTGATTCTGCCGCGTCATGTGCCCTCCGTGGTGAAAACGCGCCTTGGTGATATCAGTTCAGTTGTCTTCCCGTTGTTCCATCATGGAACTATGCCAGCTGTGGAGGACAAGAAATTTTTCAGTGACTGAATTCCATGCCAAATTCAATTGAAAACTGTCATCTTGAATAGTAAGAGTCTTACTGTCAGACAGTCATATTTCCATGGATTCATTAATAATAGAACTCCAAAAGTTAGACATTTGGGCCACAATTTTTGTCTCCCTGTTGTTCATTACATGAGGAGTGGAAATAAAGTGTTTGGAGCTGGCAGACTTATAAGGCTGTAGGAGACAAGTATGCTGCTGGTATCCTACAATGCAATCCTGCACAGTATGTGTCGTTTGCCCTGTATAAGATTTGCCACATTCCCCGGAATCCTGTAAACACCTGCCTTGCGCAACTCTATGTCATCTTTAATGGATTTCAACAATGATGAAATTATTGCAGGAGGATGAAAGATTGCTTTTACTTTATATTTTCGTAGTATTCTGACTATTTGTGCTGAAATATTACCAGTATATGGTAAACAGGTGTCATTTTAAAGCCCTCTTCCTCCTCTTTGCTCTGTTGTTTACAGGTCTGCAGCGCTCTCTCCACTTGCTGGGATGAATACCCATTCTTCAGAAATACAGTCTGCAGGTGCTCCAGTTCCATTTGCAAACTATCGGTGTCAGAGATGACTTGGGCTCGGTAAATTAAGGTCTTCAAAACAGCCATTGTCTGTGCCGGATGGTGGCAACTAGCAGCTTGCAAAAAAATGTCTGTTTGAGTGGGCTTTCCATATACTGAATCTCACTTCTATATACAGTAGTTTGTTTTCATCACCGTTGGGATCAGCCTGTTGACACTAAACCGTGAATGTGAGGACTTAACAAATTTGTCAGTTGTAGTGGACAGAAATTCCTTAAAATCATTCACTATTACACTAGTGTCATCTGCAGATGACATGATGTTGGCAGCAGTGTCTGAAGTGTATATATCATTTCTGTCAGCAAGGAACAGATGGGGGTATGCTGCATACCCTGGGGTATGCTTATTTTGACTTTCCTTGCATCAGAGGCTAATCTGATTTTATGATCAGCAAGTGCTGATGTGAACTCCACCACCTATAATGTATTTTGCTAATATGACTGAATCCACTTCTTTTCTATTCCTTTTATATACATTGCAGGCAACTTATCTAGATGGATTTCATGACTAACCTTATTGAAAGCTTTAGAAAGATATACTCTAACTCCGCCAACACTATGGTTGGTACCCAAATTTCTGATTATTTCATCGCTATTATTTATCGCTATTCTGTACTTCCAGAAATTCAAATGCCATGCTGATTATTATTCTGTAGGTAGTTGATGTCTAAGTACTTGGCAATATGTTGTTTCATTAATCTTCTAAGCACTTCAGAGAATGACAAGTGGAGTGAACTGCGTTAGTTATTTTCAACTTTATCCTTACTGCCACACTTGAATGAGGGTATCAATTTTTATATTTTTAATCTTTCATGGAATAAACCTTCAGTGAATGATAAATTAACAACGTGGGTGCAGGCCTCCACAATTTGTGAAGCGGAACGGATAGAAAGCGATACTCGTATATTATCTGCACCAACTGAGTTTTGCATTTGAGGCTTTTAATCACCATGAAACTAACTTCATGCTGTCCACTGGTACACAAAACCAAAGTTTATCCTGATCAATGAAATTTAAGCTATGTTTTTGGGAAGCATTTATGAAGTAATGATTTATGTAATTTGGCATGTCTCATTTGCCAACATTGATGTCATCAACATTTTTAAGAGTAATTCCTACTCTTTCTGTATCTTCCCCGTTTCACATTTTACAATATCATACACAGATTTTGATTTGTTGTTTGACATTGTTATTAAGTTATCATTTCTAAGCAACTCTGCATCTGAAATTAGCTGTTGATATACTTTCGTATAAATCTCTACATATTTTATAAATGGGAAGCTGTGGATCTTTTCATTTGTGAAATGAGAAGTTTTAAAATTGGGCAGGAAATCTTAATGCATGACACAACTGAGGAACTAGATTTAGTGATCCTACATTAATGAGTGCTAGTCAACTGCTTAGAAAAATACATTTCTGAATTTTATATAAACCTTGAAAAGAAAACTTCATAAGCATATTCAGTAGTATCTGCCAGCAAAGGGCTTCTTACTATTACTGCTGTCTGATTTCCGACTACTGGAACAGGGCCCTCCACATTTAATCAAGGGTGCGCCACTGCAAATGGAGTGTCACCTGCTGCCAGTGATGTGACGTCTAACCACATTGGAGTGTCCTCCACCACCACTGAATTCTCTCCTACCACCATTAATGTGTGCTCCGCCACCATTGGTGTATCCTGTGCGACTGGCGAGGTGTTTCCCACCACAATTGTGGTAGCCTGTGCTAATCCCTAAGTATTCCCCAGCACTGCTGTGGTGTGCTCCACACCCAGTGTGGTATCCTTCACTGCCAGTGAGGTGTTCTTCACTAGAAATAAAGTGCCCTCTACTGCCAATGAGGTGTTCTTCACTGTCAGAGTGAAATCACGTACTGTATGCATCCCAGCATCGTGCACAAATGACCTATTCTCTGTTGTGCGTGATGTGACGTTTGCTGTTGGAGGCTTGACCTCAACTGCAAGTGACCTTACCTCAGTTGCAATAGTACTTGAATTCAGTGTTCCAAGACTTTCAGCAGCCATAGTTTCTTTCCCCTTTCTGTTGCATTGGACACCATGCCCAGTAAAGTGGCCTGTAACAGTACTGTTTGCACAAATAAATGTTGCAATTCTGGACTCTCTGCAGGTAATTTTGAGATATTTGTTCAAGGACTTTGTTGCATGGTTAACACATGATATTTCCATAAGATTATGCCCATGAGGTATGCTAACAGTAATGAAATGCACTTGTGACATTTGGTGCAAAGTTTCAATACGAACAAAATCAGAAATTTTATGAAATTCATTTGTACCTCCAGTTACCACAGTTGCTGCTAAGTTTAACTAACTTCTCACAGACTTTTGGTACTTATGTGAGGGGAGCACTAGACTTGGTGACCCCCAACCTCATGAGTGTTGAAATCAGTTGCAACACTAGTCGTAATAGCTGCTACACCACGTCCATGGCTGTCAGATGGCGTCCCAATGTCATGCCCCTCTAAATGCAGTATGGTTTTCTTGCATAAAGCTAATCCTCTGAATTTACTGAGGAAATAAATTACATATATCATGCCAATGATTGAGAGACTTGCTCTGTTAATCAACCATATAATATCAGAAGCTGAGTTGTCAGTCAATCCATACACAATAGTGTAACAGTCAACTCTCTTCCCACCCTCACACTCTCACCACTAAATGTTTTGGCACATTCAACACATTACCAGTATCTCAGAGACATCCAGAGAACATTCGTGGTTACATGTGTTAGGAGAATACTGAGTATGTCAGCGTTTACAGAAAACCTTTTCTCACATGATGTCGTTTGTACATGTCATAAACAGATGTGTGTTGGCTAAAGAGTCTGCATGTGTATCACTTATGATAGATAACTTAGTAGTTAATATGTCAAGTCGTGACATTGATCTTAGCATCATATATGTCACCCACGTAAATGCTTTACCATAATGCAGTACTCATGTGCATGCAATTGGTCAGAAGTATTCATAATTTTTATTCCGCTATGTTTTGATTTTCATAGTGCAAATATTTGATTGTCTTTTTTAAATGTCTAACAGCTTAAAATACATTTTAAATATTATTATGTCACAACATATTAATGAAATTTACACTGTATTCTGTTTCTCAGAATTACAAACTATGAGAACATGTCTTAGCTCCTCAGATTTTTAATGATAATTGTGGCACATACTGATACCTTAAAGTTTGTTATTACTTTAATGTTACCATCCAAAATGGTATGCCTACTTAACTGATATTGACATTTCTGCAAATGCTAAATGCAGGCTTTGACTTGCACAACCAGTTCTAATTTACTTTTAATGTACTCTGTCTGTGGGTATTATTATTGATGTATGAATGCAGCAGTCCCTAGATAACATTTCACTACTGATGCCAGTGAGGTGTTCTCCACTACTAATAAGGTTCCCTCTACAGCCAGTGACCTGTTGTTCACCTCAGGGTGAAATGACATACTGCGGGCATCCCTGTGTCGTGTGCAGATGACCTGTTCTCTACTGTGTGTGATGTGATGTTTGCTGTAGGTGGCTTGACCTCAACTGCATGTGACCTTACCTCCGTTGCAACAGTACTTGTGTTCAGTGACCAAGATTTTCAGCAGCTATAGCTTCTTTCTCCTTTCTGTTCCAGTGGAGACTGTGCCTGGTAAAGTGTCCTCTAACAGTAGTGTTTGCACAAATAAATATTGCAATTCCAGACTCTATGAAGGTAATTTTAATATATTTGTTCATGGGCTTTGTTGCACGGCTAACACATGAGATTTCCATAACATAATTCCCATGAGGTATGCTAACAGTGATGAAATGAACTTGTGGCACTTAATAAAATTCATTTGCACCTCCATTTACCATAGTCATTGCTAAGTTTAACTAACTTCTCACAGACTTTTGGTACTTTTGTGAGGGGAGTACTGGACTTAGTGACCCTTCCCCCCCAGAGTGTTGAAATCAGTTGCACTACTAGTCATAATAGCTGCTACACCACTTCCGTGGCTATCAGATAGTATGGTAATGTCATGCTCCTCTAAATGTAGTAACTAAAGAAACTTGTGAGGTGTCTAAACAATGAAGGTTTTCTTGAATTAAGCTAATGCTCAGATTATACTGAATAAATAAATTTCAAATACAATGCCAAGGATTGAGAGAGTTATGAAAAGTGAGTGCCTTGCTCTCTAAACAAAAACTATGGAAAATATTTACTGTATCAGTAAACTCACTACACATCATGAAAACAGCTGTGATGTAGTTTGGACATATGGATTTTAAATTGTGAAATGTTGTTCTGCACCTTGCCTGTCTTCTTGGCAACCTTCCCGGTGGTATTGGGCAGCATTTGAATCATTCATGGACCTTTAGCAGTGCTCCTTTCTAGTAAGCTTCGCCCCATACACAGTACATAATCAACACTTTTTGATGATTGTGTTCAGGACATCAGCACTGACAAAGTGTCACGCCAAGTTTAGTGTCGGTGGCAAGTGCATCACACATGGTATCCCAGCAGTCAGTGTAAGAGTACTGTGGGCTTCACCAGTCGACATCTCGAGCTCTTTGAGATAGTGGGTGTCTGCAGGGAGTTCAATGCCAACCTCTTACCCGTATCTGTTGTATGACAAACTCATTACCGCAATACACTACATGGAAAACAGCTCAAAGGATATGGTCAAGTGAGAAACGGGTGAATTTGTGTTTCATAGGAAGGTGCTACCTGAGGATGTGCTTGGAACACTGCTGTTGTCTCTAACTTGACCATAGGTGATGACTGATCTATAATGGAACTGACAAAATCAGTAACTAATGATGATATATCTTAAATAATAATACTCCTGTTTGTAGACAGAGTACTCTACTGAAAACATCTAAAACTTGTTTATTTATATGTTTTCCATTAAACCTATATTTGAAAAAGGAGTACTAGGTAGTTATCACATAACATAGCATTATCTGGTGAAGGGCAGATTTATTGTAGTACACAGATGGTTTTATTTATTCGTTCAGCATATACAAGGCAAATATTATAGTGTCATTACAATCCACCAGGAAATTACAACACTACACAATGCTACTTATAGTTTTCAGCCAATCTATGGCTAGGTCAGGCAGATAATGTATGTCCTTAAGTTCACCACTATATCCTACCACTTCAAACACCAGTAGGTGGTCCACTGTCTGGATTTCACCACATTCACACACGGGACACTCCGCAAGTCCCCACTTATTCATTAGATGTTTGCATCTTCCCACGGTTGTTCTAAGGCGATTTAAGGCAACGCAGAGCTTCCAAGGGAGATCAAAACCATTTATCTTCTTGCTGGGGTCATCGATAAGCTTTTGGTTCTTGTGTGTCCCTTTGCGTCATGATTCTCCCCAGGCTAGCTTGTCCTGTAATTCCCTGCCAATCTTCCAAAAGGGGGACCTAGATTTTAGCCTGTTGATAGGTGATAAGTCTTGGTGTATAGGGAGTTCTGGATTATGTACAATCTTCCTATATATTCATGAGTTCGCCATGGAGTGCCTTATATCAGGGGGTTCTATGTTGGCAAGGACTGGGAGCCAGTCACATGGGGTAGCCCTAAGTGTGCCTGAGATAATTCTCATCGTCTCTTTCAATTGGGTGTCTACTTTGTTTACATGCACAGTTTTCGCCCAGACTGGTGAACTATATTCAGCCACGCTGTACACGAGGGCTAATGCTGATGTCCTTAGTGTATTACCTCCGCACCCCCATGATGTTCCGGCCAGTTTAGTTATAATGGCATTTCGAGATTTTAATTTGTGTTTGGTGTCTTCCAGATGGGAGCTAAACGTTAGTGTGCGGTCTAATTTTACTCCCAGATTTTTGGGCTTATCTTCATGTCTGATATGCCGGTCTTTCAGGGAAAGCTGTAGTTTCCTGCTTGAAGCTCTGTTATTAAGGTGCATTATGATACTGGTCATTGTATTGGGGTTGGGATGCAAATGCCACTTAAGGTAGTAGGTGTTCAGCGCTTCAAGGTCCGCATTCAATGTTTTTTCAAGATCTTCGAAATTTTTGCTTTGGTATGCGATGGCCAGATCATCTGCATATGCAAATTTACGCGACCTGGTGCTCGGCTTATCAGATATGTATAAATTAAAAAGGGTCGGCGCCAGGGCTGACCCCTGCAGCAGGCCATTATTTATGACCATGCTTTTGCAGCTCTTTCCATCTTCCTGCCTGTCGGCATATTTTTTAGTAATGTGTACGTCTGATTGCATTTGATAATTCGAGTAAACTTGAGCAGTAGTCCTACGGTCCAGACAGTGTCATAGGCTGATGTAAGATCTATTAATACCAGGCCCGTTTTCAGCTTGTCCTGATAGCCTTTCTCTATATATGTTGTAAGGGACAAAACTTGTTCACAGCAGTTCCTTCCCACACGGAACCCAGCTTGATAGTCTGGGAGGTTCGCCTCAACGTATGGTGCTAGTCCACACAGATGGTGTGCCTCCCACAGTAGGTAAAGGCTTCATGGTCTTTTTACTGCTTTTGTAGAGCTCAGCTCTACCTTATGCCATATTTTCTTATCATTTCTTGAACATTATAGTGGCACTCCCCATTTTACTTTACCTCAACACTTTGCTGTATAAGCAAAACAGCAGTCTTGTTGGGGTGTATTTTTTTTGTAGGATCCTTCATACCAGTGAACTCCCAATTCAATATCATAATTGAAAGTGTACCTCAGACACAGCGCAGTTCAACAGTTATAAAACACCATTATCATCACTTTTAAGATATACTGAGACTGTGAGAGGTGGGAGGGTGGGGATTCTTGGTGGTTAGGAGGTATTCCTCCTGATGGCCCGTGAACAGGTTGGCATAGGATGATGCCTTGCTGGTGTCCATTGGTATACTATGGATTTGTGTGGAGGAGATGACTTCAAAGAAGATGTTATTGCGTGTGAGGATATAGATGGTCTTGGTGGCCAGGAAGTTTAGGTAAGGAGTCAGTTTAGCAATGAGAAATGTAGTGTTGAGTGGCAGCAGCAAGACCATAAGCATTGTGGATGTTAGTGTAGAGGAAGGCTGTGTTGATAGTGATGAGCAGGGTACTGGGCAGTAAACGAATGTTAAAAGTGGATTTTATGAATAGTTGGTATTAGGCATTGGTCCATTAGATAAAGATTTCCTCTGTGGGGGCAGAACAACAGGCCACAATGAGGTACTGTGTATGATTGGCTACACTGACTTCGGTTTGCAATACAAGTAAAGTAGAGGGTGAGGGAAGCGACGGACTGTGGAGAAGATCTGGGATGGGCCGAAGGATTTGCGAAGGTACTGCGGAACCTAGTGTGGAAGTCAGTTTGGAGTTGGGCTAGTGGGCAGTGAAGTATTGTGAAATTCAGGAACAAATCTGGTTTCTAGACACTGTTAATCAACCATATAATATCAGAAGCTGAATTGTCAGTCAATCCATACACAATAGTGTAACAGTCAACTCTCTTCCCACCCTCACACTCTCACCACTAAATGTTTTGGCACATTCAACACATTACCAGTATCTCAGAGACATCCAGAGAACATTCGTGGTTACATGTGTTAGGAGAATACTGAGTATGTCAGCGTTTACAGAAAACCTTTTCTCACATGATGTCGTTTGTACATGTCATAAACAGATGTGTGTTGGCTAAAGAGTCTGCATGTGTATCACTTATGATAGATAACTTAGTAGTTAATATGTCAAGTCGTGACATTGATGTTAGCATCATATATGTCACCCACGTAAATGCTTTACCATAATGCAGTACTCATGTGCATGCAATTGGTCAGAAGTATTCATAATTTTTATTCCGCTATGTTTTGATTTTCATAGTGCAAATATTTGATTGTCTTTTTTAAATGTCTAACAGCTTAAAATACATTTTAAATATTATTATGTCACAACATATTAATGAAATTTACACTGTATTCTGTTTCTCAGAATTACAAACTATGAGAACATGTCTTAGCTCCACAGATTTTTAATGATAATTGTGGCACATACTGATACCTTAAAGTTTGTTATTACTTTAATGTTACCATCCAAAATGGTATGCCTACTTAACTGATATTGACATTTCTGCAAATGCTAAATGCAGGCTTTGACTTGCACAACCAGTTCTAATTTACTTTTAATGTACTCTGTCTGTGGGTATTATTATTGATGTATGAATGCAGCAGTCCCTAGATAACATTTCACTACTGATGCCAGTGAGGTGTTCTCCACTACTAATAAGGTTCCCTCTACAGCCAGTGACCTGTTGTTCACCTCAGGGTGAAATGACATACTGCGGGCATCCCTGTGTCGTGTGCAGATGACCTGTTCTCTACTGTGCGTGATGTGATGTTTGCTGTAGGTGGCTTGACATCAACTGCATGTGACCTTACCTCCGTTGCAACAGTACTTGTGTTCAGTGACCAAGATTTTCAGCAGCTATAGCTTCTTTCGCCTTTCTGTTCCAGTGGAGACTGTGCCTGGTAAAGTGTCCTCTAACAGTAGTGTTTGCACAAATAAATATTGCAATTCCAGACTCTATGAAGGTAATTTTAAGATATTTGTTCATGGGCTTTGTTGCATGGCTAACACATGAGATTTCCATAACATCATTCCCATGAGGTATGCTGACAGTGATGAAATGAACTTGTGGCACTTAATAAAATTCATTTGCACCTCCATTTGCCATAGTCATTGCTAAGTTTAACTAACTTCTCACAGACTTTTGGTACTTTTGTGAGGGGAGTACTGGACTTAGTGACCCTTCCCCCCCAGAGTGTTGAAATCAGTTGCACTACTAGTCATAATAGCTGCTACACCACTTCCGTGGCTATCAGATAGTATGGTAATGTCATGCTCCTCTAAATGTAGTAACTAAAGAAACTTGTGAGGTGTCTAAACAATGAAGGTTTTCTTGAATTAAGCTAATGCTCAGATTATACTGAATAAATAAATTTCAAATACAATGCCAAGGATTGAGAGAGTTACGAAAAGTGAGTGCCTTGCTCTCTAAACAAAAACTGTGGAAAATATTTACTGTATCAGTAAACTCACTACACATCATGAAAACAGCTGTGATGTAGTTTGGACATATGGATTTTAAATTGTGAAATGTTGTTCTGCACCTTGCCTGTCTTCTTGGCAACCTTCCCGGTGGTATTGGGCAGCATTTGAATCATTCATGGACCTTTAGCAGTGCTCCTTTCTAGTAAGCTTCGCCCCATACACAGTACATAATCAACACTTTTTGATGATTGTGTTCAGGACATCAGCACTGACAAAGTGTCACGCCAAGTTTAGTGTCGGTGGCAAGTGCATCAGGCGTGGTATCCCAGCAGTCAGTGTAAGAGTACTGTGGGTTTCACCAGTCGACATCTCGAGCTGCTTTGAGATAGTGGGTGTCTGCAGGGAGTTCACTGCCAACCTCTTATCCATATCTGTTGTATGGCAAACTCATTACCGCAATACACTACAAGGAAAACAGCTCAAAGGGTATGGTCAGATGAGAAACGGGTGAATTTGTGTTTCATAGGAAGGTGCTACCTGAGGATGTGCTTGGAACACTGCTGTTGTCTCTAACTTGACCATAGGTGATGACTGATCTATCATGGAACTGACAAAATCAGTAACTAATGATGATATATCTTAAATAATAATACTACTGTTTGTAGACAGAGTACTCTACTGAAAACATCTAAAACTTGTTTATTTATATGTTTTCCATTAAACCTATATTTAAGAAAGGAGTACTAGGTAGTTACCACATAACATAGCCTGCCTTCTTGGCAACCTTGCCGCTAGTATTGGGCAGCATTTGAATCGTTCATGCACCTTCAGCATTGGTCCTTTCTACTGAGCTACCCCCATACAGAGTACTAAATCATCACTTTTTGAAGATTGTGTTCAGGACATGAGCACTGACAATGTGTCACCCCAAGTTTAGTGTTGGTGCCATGTGCATCACACATGGTACCACAGCAGTCCATGTAAGAGTACTGTGGGCTTCACTGGTACACATCTTGAGCTGTTTTGAGACAGTGGGTGTCTGCAGGGGGGACACTGTGAATGTCTTACCCATATCTGTTGTATGACAAACTCATTACCACAGTACACTACAAGGAAAACATCTCCAAGAATATGGTCAAGTCAGTGCTTGGAACACTGCTGTTGTCTCTAACTTGACCATCGGTGATGACTGATCTATCATGGAACTGACAAAATCAGTAACTAATGATGATATATCTTAAAAATTAATATTACTGTTTGTAGACAGAGTACTCTACTGAAAACATCTAAAACTTGTTTATTTATATGTTTTCCGTTAAACCTATATTTGAAAAAGGAGTGCTAGATAGGTATCACATAACATGGCAAGAACTGGTAATGGACAGATTTATTGTAGTACTCAGATGGTGTGCCTCCCACTGTAGGTAAAGGCTTCATGGTCTTTTTACTGCTTTTGTAGAACTCAGCTCTACCTTATGCTATATTTTCTTATCCATTCTTGAACATTATAGAGGCATCCCTCATTTCACTTTACGTCATCACTTTGCTGTATAAGCAAAATAGCAATCTAGTTGGGGTGAATTTTTTTGTAGGAACCTTAATACTAGTGTACGCCCAATTCAATATCATAAATAAATGGGTACCTCAGACACAGAGTGAAATCACGTACTGCAGGCATTCTAGCGTCATGTACAGATGACCTGACTTGCCATACTGGATGACCGATTGTGAGTCAGGAAGTGGAATGATTTGATCAGATATGCAAAACTAGTGATGTTGCAGTTTTTGGCTGATTGTGTTGTGCCACTTACCCTCTGTCATTTACCTGTGAATGATTTGATATGGCTATTAACTTATTCAAGAAACAGTTCTGCAGTTCTAAGATTGTGGTACACTAGTGATGCTTCCAATTACTGCAAAGTTTATATAAATAAATCAAACTTGATTGTTACTCAAAGAATGTAGACCAAATCTTTCTAGGCAACCTACTCAATTTCTTTTAGTCTGTGAATTACTGCAGTGAGTTTGCATTACATAATATTTAGTGACAGGTAGCACCAAGTACATTTTATTGTGCATTGGCTGTTGTCTACATATTGCAGTCTATATGATGGATCCTTGATTGTTTAGTGCCCTCACTGATGACATGCTTGGTCTATTCATACGGAGTGATAATGTGTTTTGGATCTTAGCAGACTACATGCAAGTCTTCCTGCTAGTCTTGTGACACCATATCATCTGTCTGTTAGTTAGCAAAGATATTCAATGAGCAGAATTCAAAATTACCTAAACTTTTCATACTCATCTCATACCTCATTGGTTTATGTTCCAGACAAAAAACTCATTGCTGATATTGACAGTCATTTTATTTTACCCCTTCAAGTGATATAATACATTAATATATTAGAGCTTCGTAGATTCAGATCCAAAATGCATCCTATTGTTAACAAAGTCCATGTCGTATTGCAGTCTACTATCACATTGGCCTAGATATCGTGTCCCCAGTATAACTGTAATTATTTTAAACTTGTGTTGTGATACTTTTTGTTGATTCTATTATTTTAAGATATTAATTGATACTTTGAAAATATACTTGATTTGCTCTAGATGTAGCTAAGTAAAATCTTTTTTGTCTTGAATAGTACTGATACAATCTCTCTCAGTACTCACTACGATTAGTTTTTTGCAAATAAATGCAATAAATCATCTACATACAGTCTATAAACTAAGTATCATTTTATTTAACAGTTTTGGTGTGCTGGGTAGATCCCGAATCTAACCATAGGGTTAATGGTGGAAGGAGGGAGGAAGGGAGATGCTGCCTGACCATTATTAGTGCTCTCTGTTGCAGATGACTTCATAGCCACTATTTCCCAAATTAAACATAGTAATTAATATAGATTTTGGTGACAACTAGCTAAACATATTTCTAATAGTGCATGTAAACAACTGCATTTGCAAAAGACTCTTCAGTTAGTGTTTCCCTCCATTCATATAATCATCTCAAGCTTCTTAACAAATAACTTCCAAATACTATGCCCAGGACAGTCAAAGGCATAGTATAAAAAGTAACCTCATTGTATTTCAAATTAAGAGTCAAAGAAATATTTTCAGCATGGAAAGATTAACAATGACTTATGAAAACAGTTGAGTCTCTCATTATGTATAAGAATTTTCGTGAATTATTACATATGAAATAGGTAAAATTGAACTGTATTCTAAAGAGCAGATTGTTCAATGTGTCCCGCTGAAGCATATAATACAATTTGTTATTGTTGGTTTTGTTATTGTTGGTAGCAGAGAACAACTACTAACACAGTCTGCTGTTACAGTTTCAATATTTTCTTCTGCTATTAAATGTGTAAGGGCCTCTCAAACTACATTCTACGTAGTGGTTCTGTTTTTACTATGTTGCCCCTACATGGTGCATTAAGAAATAAAATTTGTGTGGGGCATGTGTATATTCACTAATGTCTCAGCAGAGTGTAACAGTTTATATCAGTCACAATCATTTCAACAGCACATAGACTGCAGCCATTGACTGCCCACAGTGCAAAAGATCATACATGAAAGTCTGAAGTATGTGGGTAGCAAGGCGAGGTTCAAATAAAATATATCAAATCCAAAAATACACTCGCATATATTCTGAAAATCCTTCAAAGAAAGTAATCAATTTCACTAGAGATTCATTCAGTAATGGTTAATCATACTTGCATGGCCAGCAGAACTATTATTGATTGTTCATTATTGTGCTAGTAAGTTCACCAAGCTAGGAGACACAGTAGTTAGCACGCTGGGCTTCCATTTGGGAGGACGAGTTGAAACCCATGTCCAGCCATCCTGATTTAGATTTTCTGTGATTTCCCTAAAACACTTCAGGCAAATGCCGGGATGGTTCATTTGAAAGGGCATGGCCGAATTTCTTCACCATCCTTCCCTCATCCGATGGGACCAATGACATCACTATCTGGTCCCCTCCCCTCAAATCAACCAACCGACCAACCAACTAGTGCATTCAGAATATTTTTAGGATCTCATATTGCTGGTGTCATAATGTCAGTAAACATGTTTACACACAAGAAGCACAGCTCAATTTAGTAATGTTACTAAAGTTTCTCAGTGATACAGTCACAAATAATGTGCTGACAATTCATGTTTGTGTATACATGATCACTGTGAGAGCAAACAACACTTTCTGTTCTTTAGCGATTAGCATACACTTCTATAAACATACTTTCATCTAATTCTTAATGATATTCAAACATCTTTACAATAAAAAAATTATTTGATGTGTTACCACATCTCACATTATTTAATTTACTTTGTGATGCAACATTCTACAGGTGGCAAGAGGATCCTGACAAATGCTATGTTGCATCTGTGCTGGCAACAATGACTGGTTGCACCAACAATGCCACAAATCAAACTACAGGCACCAGTGAACTACTAAAATAATGTATTCAGGTATTATATAAGACAGGATAATAGTTCAGTCACAAATGTACAGCAAAAATCCAGTTCCCATCTTCAATTGTTAACTATTTCTCTAAGTCTCACAATTTAAGACTCACATTCACACTTCTTTTAAGAAATTTTATAACACATTCATCTCTCAAAACAGAGAATAATCTGAAACACATACTAACTTTTTCAATAGATAAGATTTCAGTTTCGTTCAATATTAAATATCTAGTTCATTCCATCAACATACAACCATGCAGTAGAGGCCAAGACTAGAAATTTTAACAATTCCATGTTTGTAAAGACATCACCAGAGATTTCATTGACTGAGCTGCAGACTTCATAGGCATTGATGAATACTTGAATTACTGAAAGGAGCAAATAGATAGGTGGCTGCTATCATCAATGGAAGTGCTTGGAACACTTCAATTGTCTGCATATGGGCTGGTCATGGATGTGATAGATGGGTTTCAGCAGTGAACTGACAAAAATCATATTTATCTCCGATACACTGCAACATTGTTTGGTAGAGTGCAGAATAAAGGTAGAATGCAGACATTGTACTTCTTTCTGCAGTTATAGTCCTGGGTGCCTTTGTATCCTTTTGGCTGTCACACCACTTTCCTATGGTCCAGTATTTTTATCCTTTCACAACTATTATAATATTCCTTGACTTTTTTTGTTTAAAATTTTACTCCCTTCTGATTTATACAAATTCACATTAAAAATTTACACTCTGCATCTCAGTAAGATGCAGATTGTCAAGACAATATGCCAAATGGCAGTTTGGTTACTTTGGTAGTCAGTCAGTACATGTCAGAATCTCTGAGTTACACATGTTAAGTGAGGCAGCAGCAGCAGCAAGATGTGAATCCAGCATTATCTTATGTGGCTCAGTTACTTAAAGCTCTCTCCTTCACACTCAACTGAAATCAGTGTGTTTTCCCTAACAAAACAGTTGCTGGAAAAGTTTTCCAGACAACCAAAATATGTGATGTAACTACAAAAAAGCCTTTACATATATAAAATCAAACTCAAGAATCAAATGGTGTGCTGAATTAACAATCACTACAACCATATTCTTTGGTAAATATGGCAAGCAGCAGCTCTTTGGTGAAACAGAAAATATAATATGTTAATAAATCAGCAAAAGCAATTCTATAGCTCTGACTTCTTCAGTCAACATGACTAGTTCAGGAAATTAAGTTATGTGATACAAGTCACTACATGACCCTTCATTGTCCAAGCTACATCTGATTTAGTAACATTAACAATGAGACTAGCCATAAACCCATTCCTCATCAAGTAACTGTATTCCACCTTCAGCATATTTTTTTCTTTCCACATTAACATTTTTGGACCACTCTTCAGAATTTATCTGTAACTGACAGGAACAACCTAAACAACAGCATAGAATTTCTGTAAATCAAGATGTGTGAGGATCTGGTTTTCCTTTGCATGCTACAGTCTAGCTTGTGCTCCAGTGTCTTCAATCGCAGCACATGCAGATTTTTCGTAACTTCCCTTCACTTCCTACTCCTGTCAACTTCTGTGACACATATCACTTACTGATTTCTTCAATCTCCATGGAATTGGATATGATTTATTACAATATGTCTCATGAGGAAACACCTCCAAATGGCACATAAATCCTTAATAATTCCTGGCCTTTCTTTAAAAATCTAGATATATTTCTCCCAAAAATCTATCAATTGATCATTTTGTTCATTTTCCAATCCACCAGCTTCCTCTGCCTTTTCTTCCACATGTTCTTTTATCCCGAGTATCTTGCTTTCCTTTACCTCTTCTGTACATTTACATCTCCTTTCTTTTCTGATGTGCTTAATACCATGCCCAGGACAGTAATTTCCAATGCTTCTTTCTTCCATGATCAGATCAACTTGTACCATTTCCCCATTATCATAAAACTGACTTTACCAAATGAGAAGTCTATTTTTAAGTCCTTCTACCTCATAGTCTCTAATCCAATGAGACAATCTTCTATTAATTTTTGAATTACTAGTAACATTCATCTTATTGCTGTATTTCCTATTCTTACATCTAGCAAAGTTTGTATCCTGATTGGTTGCAAGCAGGCACCTAAGGATTGAATGATCTTGCAGGTTTGTATCGGCAAAGTTAGTAACTCTGTCTTCTGGGATAGCCACTTAAATAAATTGTTGGAGATCGCATTTATCGAAGCTCCAGTATCCAACATAACTCTGCTAGGTATGTCTAATATTTCGGCATGGATCTCTGATACTGGCAACTTAATAGAAACTTGTTCCCCAGGATTTATGTCTTCCATTAACTCCTCAATGATCCTCATTCCATCACTGTACCTAAAACAATTTACGGTGACTGGTTGCCCCCACTACTCTTTCATCAACCAAACCTCTGGGGCGTAATCCAGTCAGATTCAGTTTAAATTGCCCGGTCCAGCCGGACCATTGTTGTCATCAGTTGCTTTGACTATGACTGATGATTGTTCTCACCAGGCTTGATTATATGTTGGCCTTAACTTTGCCTCGTATATGGTTTGATTACTTTGTCTTTCGGCGTAGATCCCTCTGAGTGGTTGATGTGTCACGTCAAACATAAACAGCCCTTTTCAATCTATCCCAGGCATGTTCGATAGGGTTCATGTCTGGATAACATGCTGGCCACTCTAGTCGAGCAATGTCATTATCCTGAAGGAAGTCATTCACAAGATGTGAATGATGGAGATGTGAATCGTCATCCTCACCAATATACTGCCAATCCCAAGTGGTCCATTCAGCATGTTGTTGGGCCCATCTGTACCGCACTGCATGGTGTCATGGTTGCAAAGATGGACCTCGCCATGGTCGTCAGGAGTGGAGTTGCACGTCATGCAGGCTATTGCACTCAGTTTGAGTCATAACATGATGTCCTGTGGCTGCACAAAAAGCATTATTCAACCTGGTGGCATTGCTGTCAGGCTTCCTCTGAGCCATAATCCATAGGTAGCAGTCATCCACTGCAGTAGTAGCCCTTGGGCGGCCTGAGCAAGACATGTCATCGACAGTTCCTGTCTGTCTGTATCTCCTCCATGTCCGAACAACATCCGAGACACTTGGACATTTCCCTTGTTGAGAGCCCTTCCTGTCACAAAGTAACAATACAGATGTTATCAAACTGCGGTATTGATCGTCTAGACATGATTGAACTACAGACAACATGAGCTGTGTACCTCCTTCCTAGTGGAATGACTGGGACTGATCGGCTGTCGGACCCCTTCCGTCTAACAGGCGCTGCTCATGCAAGATTGTTTACATCTTTGGGTGGGTTTAGTGACATCTCTGAACAGACAAAGGGACTGTGTCTGTGATACAGTACCCACAGTCAATGTCTGTCTTCAGGAGTTCTAGCAACAGGGGTGATGCAAAACTTTTTTTGATGTGTATATTTTTAAAAATATCTTCTTATGTTCCCATTTTGGTAAGAAAAGGGTTCTAGGTTATGTACTTCCTTCTTCAGCCTCTCCTGGATGCTTCTTGACTGATAACTATTGAGGAATGTCTTTTCTCAAATTCTTCATAGGTGTGACACTTGTCTATTACATCAGTCACCCACAGGCTACCATCGTCTTGGATGTAACCTGATACATATTCGATTTTCTTAAATTTCTTCACTTGCCATGGAGCACCGCTAAGTAAAGGAATAAATATGGCTATGGCACTCATCAAAACTTTAATTTGACTTAAGACCTCAGCCATAGGATCTTTGGATTCTCCTTGCCTAGCATCTACTGTTTGGCCTGGGTTTTGTTGATCACCATTCACTTCCTGTCCCCTCTGCATTTTAAACTGTGATCTGGTTATAACCATAAGAATTCAGTTGTTCACTATTCTTTTAATTACTTTACTTTGGACACAATTCAGCTTTACCCCACAAAAATACATATCAGATTCTATACTCCAGAATATCTCTCCGTAATTGTGAGCACATCAACAAAAAAAACACAAATCACTCTGCATATACTACAACATATAGTAACTAAATCTACAAATATTCCTTCTCAGTCGTTATCTGCAGAGTAGAACCACATGAAGTTCAAATGTGATGGACCCGCATTGTCGTGGCTGTCTGATGTCAGATGTAGGTCACATAGAATGATTCCATCAGTCATACATGAAATTATTCATTGCACAACATTAATACATATACATAACATAAAATACACATTTGTCACAACAAATCACAATTTATACAATAAATGTATATAACTGAATGATCATGTATTAATTTGTTTTTGGTCATGAAATACTTGACAGTGTCTATGTTTCACTCCTTGTAGGTCCTGTCATGTTTTAGCCAAAAGAAGAAATTAATGTTTTTTAAGCTGGTAATATTAAACTTGTTGTTGAACTAGAGTGTGTAGTGTCTCCGTTTGTATGTCTGTGAAGGACAGTATCAATTTGTAGACTGGCATTGACTACTGCCACAGCATACATGATTTCATACACATAGACAAGTTACTCTCATGGTATAGAAGCAGCTGCTGACTCCAATGGTCGCCTGTAAAATTCTTGAAATGCAAGAGAAAGAAAACTTTTGTAGGATCTTATCGAATTGGGATACTGCCATCCACATTTTGTCATTCGATGATTGTCTGCGAATGAAATGAGTTTGTTTTAGCAGAAACATTTTTCTATGCTTTTGCCCATGTTATTCAAGCAGGTTCTACAGCAAACATTGACCAAAAAATGTTTGAAGCCCTATAAGAGCTTACCGTACATTACAGTTCATCACAGAATCTTTTGATCAAAAATAAATACGCAAAATTACTTTGAAATGCACCAGACTGTATTATGGCCGTTACTAAACACCACATTAACGTTACATATCGCTTGTGAATCTCAAAAAACACAAATTGTACAATATGACGGCTAACAGTAACTGTTTCATTGCACACACTGCATACACATTCACTTGTTATCCTGTATCACCACAAAGTCAGGTCATATACTGATTTTCTTACATTTCTTCACTCACCATGGAGCAACATAAGTCAAGGAATAAATATTTCACTCACACAGGCGAAATGCACTGCCTCACGATGTATATTAACTTTGAACCAAAAACAATAGGAAAGTAATTGAACTGATCAGCTGATCGGTCCACGACTCCTAACTGCTAGTACAGGCCAAAGGATACTATACCATTTAACTGGATGTTGCCTTTTATTTTAATTATGCAGAGGAACAATCTCATTATTCATATATTGTCCGTGTCTGGTAGCTGAGTGATCAGTGCGACGGAATGTCATACCTTACGGCCCGGGTTCGATTCCTGGCTGGGACGGAGATTTTCTCCGCTCAGGGACTGGGTGTTGGGTTGTCCTTCTCCTCATCATTTCATCCCCACCGACACGCAAGTCGCCAAAGTGGTGTCAATTTGAAAGAGTTGCACCAGCGAACAGTCACTAGCCACACGGCATTTCCATTATTCATATATTGTTCTTGAGAAACTGTAGTAGCTCTATACTCACAGGATGAAAGGTTGAATCCGTGTGTAGTTTGGCCCTGTTATGCTCACGAGTCATCATCATTTTCTGAATGTGGTGTTACTGACACATCTGTTACTGACAAGTTTTCACTATATAACTGTCCAGACTTGCAACTCGATATGGTGTGGTTACAACCAACACAATAAAAGTGTAAAGGAGACTCCTGACTGTGTGGAGTTACCTTTAATGTCTCACAGGGAAGATTGTGTCCTGGTTCAGCTCCACATCAGACACACTTTCATGACTCATGGCCTCATTCTCAAGGAAAAAGATACTTTTTGTTTTAATTGAAGTGCCCTCCTACCAATGGTTTAAATTTTTCTAAAATGACACAGTATTTTAAAATGGCTCCTTCAGAGCTTCCAATACTGGCCTACGATATTCCAATAGCTTTCTTGGTAATACTTTCATGTATCTTCTTAAATTTGAAAAGAGTTACCATGATCTTGTTGACTGCCATATGAGGATGGAGGAGTGCCTCAACCACATGATAATCTCAGGGGAACTCAGTTTTCTCCTGAGCAGTGGTGCTAGCTTAACCTCAAAATGTTACCATGGTTTATATCTATAATCTCCATTCGTTGCAGTTTGTGGATTAGCATTCACTTACATTGAGCTCTCAGAAACTGAATGATAGTAGTAGAAACTACCATTTCAGTTTGGAGTGTCGCTACCCACAAATGATATACTTTGAAGTTGTGTATCTGCTCGTGAATGTGGCTCCCTCACTCATGATGTGCTTGGGCAGCTTACTGGACAGTAAAAGCCATACAGTAATCTGGATCTCTTGGGTATGGTGGCTGATCCCTTGTTACAGTGTGAATGGCAAGATGGCTGAGGAACAATGCTCTTTAAAGTATTGTTGATGAAGCTGTGCATGGTACTCATCATCTTTGAAGAGATGCCAGTGTCAGAGTGCACCACTGCTAGCAACCTTTATTTATAGTTGGCATAACATTCCTTTTGTTTTTCTCTTCTTCTTCTTGCCCCTGAAAATGTTATTTTGGATCCATCCTCCTCCCATGGGGACTTCTTGCTACTCTCTGGCAGCATGGAAACTTCATCTAAAGGATCAACAGGGATAATAAATGAAAAAACTGACAATAATCCGCCACGTACCGAATGTACATGGATCTTGTTGCCATGCACATGCCACTGATGGCATTGTACACTTCACCTTGTCATACACTGTCACATTGCACTGCTTATTGTGTCACCAATAGAACCATAATTATTTAAGACTTGCTTTGGGACACTTCTAGTAGACCACATACTAATTCATCTGGCATTGATTAATGTTTGTATCAGAAATCCTACCATGTTGAGTAACTTACTCTCATACGATGTTGAGTCTTATCTGTAACATCTGAGATGCTACTTCAAGGATATCTACCAGTTGTGTATAAGACTAGCTTCATTTATGTAAATACTATACTCGACTTACTTTCTTCTTGCTTCAAACTGTGTATGAATTTTAATGGCAGAACTGCTGTTGGGTTGTAAGCTGTGTTAAGCTAATTAATATGGTTGGCACGTAGCGGGCTCTGATCAAACGTTATAAATTGTTTCTGTATATTAAAACTCTATTATCATAACAAAACATGCATGTGACAGTTGTGATGTAGATCGCCTCAAGTTATTACTAATACTACATATGTATGATCTTATTTGTATAAAATTCTTGACAGCTGTTTTCTAGCATTCTGGTAACACCTTCAACTAACAGAACAATTACAGAAATTATGTCCAGAAAAGGCAGAGGACCTATCATAAAATGTGAATACATATGCTTAGAACATAATGTAGTAAAAACTGAAAAATATACCAAATTAAATATATCCTATTTGTCTTTGTCATTTATAAAATCATCCACACTATAGCAACATTTGCTTTTTTAATATTTTTCACTGTTTATTCCTGTGGGCTCTAGCTTGCACTCCTTGAACTCTGACCTTATTTTATTGCTAAGCTTCAAAGACATGTAATATGGAGTCATTTTAAATGATGTTAGTCTGGGGCAAGGTAACATGTAATCTTGTTTATGCCTTGTTTCATAAGCATGTGAAAACGAATTTCCTAAAAAAGATGTTTTTTTTAGCTCAAAGAGAATTGTTTCATATATAAACATAGAAGGAATTCTCAATAAGTCAAGGCTTGCAAGCAAAGGTTTGCATAATTGTCTCTAATAATTTTTTTCTGTAACTTGAACACTCTGAGGTTTACTTTTTCAATGCCTGAGAAAATTATGCCGTGTCTTCAGTAAGCAATCCATTCAATGAGTCCATGACAAGTTTTTGTTTGTAGTTATTCCAAGAAATTTAACAGAATCTGCAGTGATCAGTTCTCTGCCTTCATAACTTACCTGTATTATATATTCAACAGTTCATACTGAAGTGCACAATTTGTGTTAGGTTTAGTTTCATAGCATTATTATTTATCCAATTTTCTAATTCTTGAAGAGTTTGTTGTGTTTACTGTGCTAATGCCTCAGTGTTATCACAGACTACTGCTGTTGAGTCATCTGCATACCGAAATGTATCTGAAATTACTTTACTTGACATGCCATTTATATAATTCAGAAACAGTAATGGGTCTAGTATGTACCTCTAGAATGCACATACTTGTATTTCCTTCCATCCAGAGGAAGCTTTCTCACCCTTATGTTGTATAACTGTCCTCTGTTTCCCTCTTTTGAGATAGGATGAGATCCAGCTGTAAGATTTTTCATGGATGCCGTAAGAAGCTGATTTGAGGAGCAGCTTCTTATGGTTTACCATATCAAATGTTTTAGTGGTGTCACAGAAGATACCAGATATGTACTTCTTATTATTAAGGCATTTGCTCATTTTAGTTATTATTTCATTAATAGTATGCACAGTACTTCACCCTTTCCTAAATCCATATTGATTATTCAGAATAACTTAATGTTTTGTGCTATATTATTCTAATTGATTATAAGCTATTTGATCAAATGTTTTTAAAAAATTGGTTGTACTGATATTGGCCAAAAATTTCCCATCTCCTCTTGTCTACCCTTGTTGTGGCTAGGTCAAACTTCTGCAAACTTCAGCCTGACTGGAGAGCAGTCCTCATCAAACTATTGTGACAGAGTCGGGGTGCAATGTTATCACATCCTGCCATTATTATTTTTATTGGTATTTTATTGCAGCCCACAGATTTAAGATTTTTTAGGGGTTTTATAATATTAGCCACCTCATAGCAAGATACATGAGTAAATTTGAATTCTCCTGACCTGTGTGTTGAATTTATGTGTGGAAGAGGGAGATCATCAATTTTGTTTGAAGTTATAAAATACCTGTTGAATTCTTCACATATATGTCTGCAGTTTGTAATGATTTCTCCATCAATTTCTAATTTAGCATTAAAACTTTTTTTTTTTTAGCATGTATTCCAGTCTTGACAATCTGCCATACAGCTTTTGATTTATTTGTGACATTTGATATGTATTTACTGTTTACCATTCTTTTTGCCTGTTTAACTACTCTGCCAATTATTGATTTATATTTGTTTACCTATCTGACAAACTCTGCATCACATGCCTTCAGTTATCCATGAGGTTTTTTTTATGGTTTTTATCACGTGCTGTTATAAATGGGAAACATTCATTGAAAACACTCATGAATTCTGATACAAAAGCATTGTAGTTTGTGTTTACTGAATACCAGTTGCTGAATGAACAGAAAGTTTCATTTAGTCTTGGGACAAATTTATTTACATTTTGCTGGCTGAATTTCCTACTGATAGACTGCCTATATTAAGCTGAATTATGAAATTATTACAAACTAAATCAAACAGTGAATCATTTAATTGGTCATCAAAGGCAGCACCTGCATAGTCTTCAATTTTAAATTGCATTCCCACGTTTAGAATATGGAAAGAATGAAACGCATCATCAAAACAATTGAGAAAATCATTTCATTTAAAATTTATTAAGAAAGAAATGAATTAAATTCTAATAACTTGTTGCACAATGTAAGACCAATAAAGTGTTTAACAGAATGTGTTCATGTTGGTAACAAAGAACAACAAGTAAACCAATCCATGTGTACAAAATCAACATCTTCCTTCCTCAGTGAATTGTGTGGTGGAAATCCAGGTTTCGTGTTTGTTAGTGTTAACAAAGTTTCTCTGCCTGACAATTTCACACTCAAATTCGCATTTATTTTTAACAACAGTATTCAATTTTATTTGTCTTAGATGAGACTACAGTTTTCTCAACTACTAAGTTTGTGGTTCTCCATCAAATTAATGTCATACAGTACAGTCCTAGATTGGAAATTTCTACCTCAGGATGCATTTTGCTGCTGACATCGCAGATACCAGAGGTTTCACTCTCTGGTACTGATGAGCTTTTGAGGTACTGAAAAGGGCAAATTGATAACACAAGTTACAACTTGATGAGGTGCCTACAAGATTGATGAATGAAGGTCTGTAAATTATGGAATACATTTTTTCAGCTGGGTTCTCTGCAGTTAAGTTATAATATTTTACTTATAAACTTACTTTTACTTATAAAAAATAATAGTAGATAACTCACACACAACAGCAATGTTTAGTAAAGAAGAGACATAAGGTAGGGCACAGAACTAGCACCTCTTTCCTTACATAAAGGCATGGGTCCTTTGCCTGATTTTAGCTAGCAACACCTACGTCAAGCTATTTTTATCATTTCATGATTGTTTTACGTCTATGCTGCCTCTTATTAGCATTCTAATTTTTCTGAATGTGTAGGGGAACACTAAGTTTCTGCAAATACATATAGTGAGAAAATCTAGTTAATCTATCCTTTCAAGATAAAACAATGAAGGACCATGCAGTTTAGCCCCATTAACACTTTGCATCCTCAAGTGTTTGCAGCATTTGTGTCACAGAATACAGAGTGTCTTATTCAGTCCTCATCATATGTGGCTATTACTTTTATCAAGTTTTTGTAATTGGAAGGAGAGTACTAAACATGATGACAGCAGTAGGCAGACATGGAGAGACATTACCCAAAATGACCATACCTTAGCTTCTGTAAATGTTTGCCACTGCAGTGCCCTCACCCATGTTAAGGTTGGCCAGACTGTGGGGCAGTAAAAGCTATGTGCCTGTCTGGAGTTCTTATTTGGATTGAGCAAATGTTGTAATGTACCAAGTGCAATTATTGGGCAATGATGTTTGGAGTTAGGGGGCAGCTCTTTCTGCACCTTGTAATTGTTGAAAATGTAGGTCTGTTGGATATATTCTATGGCTTTTAGCAGATATTTTGGAGCATTTCACATTAGTCTTCAGTAGAATGTCAACTAACATGACTCTGGTAATACATAATGAAACTGAGTACATCGCCGCGCAGGGTAGCCGCGCTGACTAAGGTGTTTTGTCACGGTCCGGGCAGCTCCCCCCTGTTGGAGGTTCAAGTCCTCCCTCGGGCATAAGTGTTTGTGTTGTCCTTAGTGCAAGTTAGTTTAAGTTAGATTAAGTAGTGCATAAGCTTAGGGACTGATGAACTCAGCAGTTTGGTCCCATAAGACCTTACCACAAATTTCCAAATTTGAGTACATCATTTTCAAGCAGTTGTGGTTGATGACACTATCCATTTCATCTTGTAATCTACAGTCACATTGCCCTAAGGATTCTATCACCAGTAATGTTGTTGCAGGAAACCTCCTGACTGGTAGTGTGGCATTAGTTAATGTACATATTGGTTATCCTACCACGTTCAGGGGCCTACTCTAGTGAGGTATTGAATGGAATCTGCTATACTTTAGATAGTACTCCAAGGATATTTAACAGCTGTCAGTAGGATTGGTTATGTGCTGGTTAGATCCTGAATCTAGCCACAGGTTTGGTGAGGAAGGAGGGAGGAAGGGAGCTGCTTCCTGACCATTATTAAGGCTTTGTGCTGCAGATGGCTTCATATTCACACTATCCCATATTAAATGTAATAATTAATAATGATTTTGGTGATTATTAGTTCAGTGCACACTAACCATTGTATTTGTAGAACACTCTTCAGCTACTGTTTCCTTGCATTCATATAATTATCACAAGTTACTTAATAAATAATTTTCCGATATCATGCTCAGGACAGCCAAAGGACATAGCATAAAAAGTGACTCATTGTATTTCAAATTAGGAGTCAAAGATATATTTTCAGCATGGAATGATTAACAATGACTTACGAAAACAGATGAGTCTTTCACTGTGTATGTGGATTTCAGTGAATTATTACAAATGAAATAGGCATAAATGAACTGAATTCTAAAGAGCAAATTGTATAATGCAACCCACTCAAGCATACAACACAATTTGTCTTTTTGGTAGCAAAGAACAACTACCATCACAGTCTGAAGATACAGTTCAACATTTTACTTTCCCTGTTAAATGTGTAAGAGGCTTTCAAACTCCATTCTATATACTGCTCCTGTTTTTATTATGTTACACATACTCGTACATGGTATGTTATGAAATTTAATGTGCGTGGGGCATTTGGATATTCACTAATGTTTCAGCAGTGTGTGATAGTTAAATCAGTCACAAACATTCTGACAGCACATAGGCTGCAATTATTCATTGTCCCCAGTGTAATAGATCATACGTGAAGGTATCACAAACTCAAAAATACACTTGGGTATATTCTGAAAATCCATCATTGAAAATAATCAATTTTACTAGATATTTGATAACAATTGTACTTGAGTGGCCAGGACTATTTATTGATTGTTCAATATTGCACAAGTAAGTTAAGAATATTTTTGGGACCTAATACTGCAATAATGTTTATAACTGTTGGTATCATACAGTCAGTAAACATGTTTATACACAAGAAGCACTTTTCATAATGTTACTGAATTGGCGACAAAGTGCTGGCAACAATGACTGGTTCCACCAGTAATGCCTCTGTGATATAGTCATTGGTAACTTGATACAGGGTGTATACAACCCAGGACAACTGGGAGATCCGGGAAAAACCTGGGAATTTTTTCATCCAGGAGAAAACCGGGAAAAACCCGGGAATTGTTTAGAATTCTGGGAATTTTTCATTGTTTTCATTTTCAGTTAAATTTTTCTAATTTTGTCTGGTAAGAACCAATACTCTAAACAAAAGATATTACTGTATCCTGCTACTGAAGAATAATACTGCAGCAACAAAACATGAACAAGAGAAAAATAAAAAAAAGACGAAAATAAAACTAGTTGCAAAGGAAATGCACCATGTACAACAACAAAAGACAGTGCTCATACAAGCGTCTGCCAACAGCAAAGTGTGTCAAAGGCTTTAGGAAGACTATGGAATGCTTCATAACAACAAATTGTCTCCAATGAGCGTGAAGTGACAACTGTTTAAATCAGATTCGTTTGAGCAGTTGCGGCGGGCTTTTGCACTTGCAGTTGAGTCACGTATGAGTAGTACCTTCACCCACTTCTGGTTACAGGAGTGTGGCTGGACGCCACTACTTAATATTGCCCCGGTTCGGAAATATAGTAAATCTGGGGCTGATGCACAGAGCAGTCCGAGTTGTGGTGGGGAGGTGGGTCATCTCCACGTGACCTATGTTTACGTTCAGTGATTTTGTTGTTTCCTCTTCATTTATTGCTGTCACATTAAATGAAAACACAATGGATTTCTGTGGCCGGGAGCTATCAAATGAATTAAAATATGTTCGCATAATTACAGAAGGCAAAAATATGTTATTAGTTTCAGATTTTATTTCCACCTTTCTGACAGCTAAGCATTAATCGCCTTGCAGAACAACGAAGATATTTTTGTTGGTTTGCTGAAGAGATTTGGCTTTTATTAATCTTTTCTGCTGACAGTCAATTTATTTGAAACAAAGTGTTAAACTTCACACTATTGGCTACTTTCAACTGTTCACTGCATTTCAAGTGCACATATGGCATTAAGCCATAATAAAGAACCAAACATGAGATAAAACAGTACTGCTGCTCCAAGAAAATTTACATCAGAATCTGGACATACGAATGTGCACTTTAAGCCGAATTATGAATTTTAGTATGGTTCACGAAATTCCGATGCTCTTGAAGTATCCTCTGATGTCTTGTTTCTCTTATGACATAATGTAAGATCTTTTAATGTTTTACATGTCCGAACATATGGGCTTCCTGTGTCATCGTAGCTTCGCAAGCGTGGTGACGCTTGTTATCTGGCGCTCTCTTGCAACTGCTGAAACGAACCTATTTCTAACAGGTTGCGGGAAAATATTGCGAATGGTGGTTTGAAAAGCATTACATCCAAAGCAAATTTCCTTTTATGCAAGATGAATCATGTGCGAGAATGTACAATGAATTTCTTAAATCACAAAGTGGTTGGTTGGTTGGTTGGTTGGTTTGGGGAAGGAGACCAGACAGTGTGGTCATCGGTCTCATCGGATTAGGGTAGGATTGGGAAGGAAGTCGGCCGTGCCCTTTCAGAGGAACCATCCCGGCATTTGCCTGGAGTGATTTAGGGAAATTACGGGAAAACCTAAATCAGGATGGCCGGACGCGGGATTGAACCGTCGTCCTCCCGAATGCGAGTCCAGTGTCTAACCACTGCGCCACCCCGCTCGGTTCACAAAGTGTTTGGCTCTCATTTAAAAATCTCCTCTTTGAGGACGCCAGTTTAGAAGAATTTTGAGCCCAGGAGACCAGACATTACGTCATTATTAAAAATTTTACTGGCACATTTGTGTGCTGTATCTTAAAGTGTAACACGCCCCAAAAAGATCAACGTTATATGTGGAAGCTCAGCTTCTCTTCTAGCTTATTAATCTCCGAGACCAATATTATACGTGAATGCTATGTATATTAATTTAAACCATTACCTTTTCTTACTTGTGTGTTCGCGCTACTTAAGAGTGGCCGGCCAGAGTGGCCGAACGGTTCTAGGTGCTACAGTCTGGAACCGTGCGACAGCTACGGTCGCAGGTTCGAATCCTGCCTCGGGCATGGATGTGTGTGATGTTCTTAGTTAGTTATGTTTAACTAGTTCTAAGTTCTAGGGGACTGATGACCTCAGAAGTTAAGTCCCATAGTGCTCAGAGCCATTTGAACCATTTGAACTTAAGAGTGATCTTGCTATTGACTGACTACATCACATGTCGTATCCTGTCATCGGCTGGCGAGATCACGTGACATGAGCTATGACTGGCTTACAAAAGCGCATTGCAATCTCAATTTCAATGCTTCGGAAAGTGACATGCGGTGTTTAGTGGAATTCAAATTTATACCTTCTTAATACGAAAATATGCAGCGTACATGTTACTGCACATGAAAGATCTTTCAAAACATGTTTTTCCCCCCTGAGTTTCGTTTTCTAAAGTGCCGGGAAATTCTACGCCGGTACTAAAACCATAAACATACACAGGATTGATGAGTTTTACAGTGTCAAGGAAGAGTATACTGTCACTTAAGATGGAAAAAGTGTATTTTCGCCCGGGAGAAAGTGTATTTTTAATTCGGGAATTTTTTTTCCTTGTCCACTTATACACCATGTGATAACAATTCATGTTAGTGTATACATGAGCACTGCAAGCTAACTACACTTTCCATTCATTGGCAATTAGAGTATATTTCTATAAACAAAATTTCCTCTAGCTCTTGAGGATATTCTAACATTATTGAAATAAAAAATTGTTAGGAACATTACCACTTTTCACATTAACTGATTTACTTTGTGATACGGCATTCTGCCTCCCCCACGTACCATGGACCTTGCCGTTGGTGAGGAGGCTTGCATGCCTCAGCAATACGGATAACGGTACTGTAGGTGCAACTGGAATGGAGGGGTATCTGTTGAGGGGCCATACAAACATGTGGTTCCTGAAGAGGGGCAGCAGCCTTTTCAGTAGTTGCAGGGGTAACAATCTGGATGATTAGCTGATCACGCCTTGTAACATCAACCAAAATGGCCTTGCTGTGCTGGTGCTGCAAACAGCTGAAACCAAGGGGAAACTACAACCGTAATTTTTCCCAATGGCATGCAGCTTTACTGTATGGTTAAATGATGATGGCATTCTCTTGGGTAAAATATTCAGGAGGTAAAATAGTCCCCCATTCAGCTCTCTGGGTGGGGACTACTCCAGAGGACATCGTCATCAGGAGAAACAAAACTGGCATTTTGCAGATCTGAGTGTGGAATGTCAGATTCCTTAATCAGGCAAGTAGGTTAGAAAATTTTAAATGGGAAATGGATGGTTTAAAGTAAGATATAGTGGGAATTAGTGAAGTGTGGTGGCAGGAGGAGCAAGACTTCTGGTCAAGTGAATATGGGGTTATAAATACAAAATAAAATAACAATAATGCAGGAGTGGGTTTAATAATGAATAAAAAAATAGGAACACAGATAAACTGCTATGAACAGCATAGTGAATGCATTATTGTAGCCAAGATAGACACGAAGCCCATGCCTACCACAGCATTACAACTTTATACACCAACTAGCTCGATGATGGAGAGATTGATGAAATGTTCAATGCAATAAAAGAAATTATTCTGGTAGTTAAAGGAGACAAAAATTTAGTAGGCATGGGGGACTGGAATTTGATAGTAGGAAAAGGAAGAGAAGGAAAAGTAGTAGGTGAATATGAACTGGGGATAAGAAATGAAAGGGAAGACACCTGGTAGAATTTTCCACAGAGCATAACTTAATCATAGCTAACACTTCATTTAAGAATCATGAAAGAAGGTTGTATAAGTGAAAGGGACCCGGAGACACTGGAAGGTTTCAGATGGATTATGTAATGGTAAGACAGAGATTTAGCAACCACCTTTTAAATTTAAGACATTTCCAGTTGCAGATGTGGACTTTGACCACAATTTATTGGATATGAACTATAGATTAAAACCGAAGGAACTGCAAAAAGGTAGGAATTTAAGGAGATGGTTCCTGGATAAACTGAAACAACTAGAGGTTTTAGAGAGTTTCAGATCGAGTATTAGGGAATGATTGACAAGAACAGGGGAAAGAAGTACAGTAGAAGAAGAATGGGTAACTTTGAGAGATGAAATAGTGAAGGCAGCAGAGGATCAAGTAGGTAAAAAGAAGACTAGTAGAAGTTCTTGGGTAACAGAAGAGAGATTGAATTTAATTGATGAAAGGAGAAAATCTAAAAATGCAGTAAATGAAGCAGGCAAAAAGGAATACAAACATCTCAAAAATGAGATCGACGGGAAGTACAAAATGGCTAAGCTGGAATGGCTAGAGGAAAAATATAAGGATGTAGAAGCATGTATCACTAGGGGTAAGACTGATACTGCCTACAGAAAAATTAAAGAGACCTTTGGAAAAAAGAGAACCCCCTGTATGAATATCAAGAGCTCAGATTGAAAACCCATCCTAAGCTAAGAAGGGAAAGCAGAAAGGTAGGAGTATATAGGGGGTCTATACAAGGGCATTGTACTTGAGGGCAATATTATGAAAATGGAAGAGGACATAGATGAAGATGAAATGGGAGATACAATACTGCGTGAAGAATTTGACAGAGCACTGAATGACCTATTTCAAAGCAAGGCCTCGGGAGTAGACAATATTCCACTAGAACTACTGATAGCCTTGGGAGAGCCAGCCATGACAAAACTCTTCCATCTGGTGAGCAAGATTTATGAGACAGGCAAAATACCCTCAGACTTGAAGAAGAATATAATAGTTCCAATCACAAAGAAAGTAGATGTTGACATGTGTGAAAATTACCGAACTATCAGTTTAATAAGTGACAGCTTCAAAATACTAACACAAATTCCTTACAGATGAATGGAAGAACTTGTAGAAACCAACTTTGGGAAAGATCAGTTTGGATGCCATAGAAATGTTGGAACACGTGAGGCAATACTGACCCTACGACTTATCTTAGAAGATACACTTAGGAAAGGCAAACCTATGTTTCTAGCATTTGTAGCTTAGGAAAAGCTATTGACAATGTTGACTAGAATACTCTCTCTCAGATTCTGAAGGTGGCAGGGGTAAAATACAGGGAACAAAAGGTTGTTTACAATTTGTACAGAAACCAGATGGCAGTCATAAGAGTCGAGGAACATGGAAGCGAAGCAGTGCTTGAGAAGGGAGTGAGCAAGGTTGTAGCCTATCCCCAACATTATTCAATCTGTATATTGTGCAAGCAGTAAAGGAAACAAAAGAAAAATTTGAAGTAGGAATTAAAATAAATGGAGAAGAAATAAAAACTTTGAGGTTTGCCGACGAGATTGTAATTCTGTCAGAGATAGCAAAGGACCTGGAAGAGCAGTTGAACAGAACAGACAGTATCTTGAAAGGAGTATGTAAGAAGAACATCAACAAGAGCAAAATGAGGATAATGGAATGTAGTGGAATTAAATCAGGAGATGCTGAGGGTATTACAATAGGAAATGAGCCACTTAAAGTAGTAAAATATGAGTTTTGTTATTTGAGGAACAAAATAACTGATAATGGTTGGAGTAGAGAGGATACAAAATGTAGACTGCCTATGGCAAGGAAAGCGTTTCTGATGAAGAGAAATTTGTTAACATCGAGTATAGAATAAGTGTCAGGAAGTCTTTTCTGAAAGTATTTTTATGGAGTGTAACCATGTATGGAAGTGAAACATGGAAAATAAACAGTTTAGACAAGAAAAGAGTAGAAGCTTTTGAAATGTGGTGCTACAGAAGAATACTCAAAATCAGATGGGTAGATCACATAACTAATGAGGAGGTACTGAATATAAGTGGGGAGAAGAGGAATTTGTGGAACAACTTGACCAGAAGAAGGGATCAGTTGGTAGGACACGTTCTGAGGTATCAAGGGATCACCAGTTTAGTACTGTAGGGAAGCAGGGTAAAAATTGTAGAGGGAGACCAAGCGATGAATACGCTAAGTAGATTCAGAAGGATGTAAGCTGCAGTAATTATTCAGAGATGAAGAGGCTTGCGCAGGATAGAGTATCATGGAGAGCTGCAACAAACCAGTCTCTGGACTGAAGACCACAACAATAACAACAACAACAACAACAACAAGAGGATTCTGCACATGCTAAGTGCATCCTGACAAATGCTGAACACTTTGTATCTGTGTTGGCCTCAAATCAAATTACAAGTCCCAGGGAACTATTTAAATACAGTATTAAGATATTAGATAAGCTAGAGCGGTGGTACATTCACAAAAAACAGCACAAATCCATTTCCCATTATCAATTGTTAACTATTTCTCTAAGTCTGACAATTTCAGACTCACATTCACACTTCTTTTAATAAATTTGAGAAAAAAAACATCTTTTGAAACAGAGAATACTCTGAAACACAAACTAACTCTTTAACAGATGTGGTTCGAGTTTCCTTCAATATTAAATTCCTAGTTTATTCCATCAACATAAAACCATTCAGTAGAGGCTCAGACTATAAATTTTAACCTGTGTGTACAATTTTGTATTTTTAAAAGAGGTCACCAGAGATTTCATTGACTGAGCTGCAGACTTCATAGTCATTAATGAGTATTTGAATTACTGAAAGGAACAAATACATAGGTGGCTGCTTTTAATGAAAGTGCTTGGAACACTTCAGTTGTCTGTAAATTGTCTGGTCATGGATGTGGGTTTCAGCAGTGAACTGACAAACACCATACCTAACTCTGATACACTGCAATTTAGTCCTGGTGGCTTTGTATCCTTTTGGCTGTCAATTTCCTATGGTCCAGTATTTTTATCCTTTCATAGCCATTTAACTGGTTGTTGCCTTTGACTGTGATTATGCAGAGGGGCAACCTCATTATTCATATATTTTTCTTGAGAAACTGTAGTCACTCTATACTCTCAGGATGAGAGGTTGAATCTGTATGTAGTTTGGCCCTTTTAATGCTCAGAAGTCATCATCATTTATTGAATACAGTGACAACTTGTCACTATATAGTTTTGTAGGTTTTGAATTAGATATGCTGTGGCTACAACTTGCAGTGTAAGAGCGTAAAGGAGACCCCTGATTGTGTGGATTTACTCTTAATATGTCACAGGGAAGTATGTGTTCAATGTTGGCTCTGTATCAGCCACACTTGCATGACTCGTGGTGATATTCTCAAGAAAAAAAGACACTTTTTGTTTTAACTGAAGTGCCCCCTTGCAAATGGTTCACATTTTTCTAAAATGTCACAGTACTTCTAACTTGCTTCTTCAGAGCTTCCATTGCTGGCCTACAGTGTTCAAGTAGATTATTTGGTAGTACTTTCTATTTATACGTGTGGTCTTTGTTCTTAAATTTGATACAATTTATCATGATCTTGTTGACTGCTATATCAGGATGAAGGAGTGCCTTCCTGGCATGATGATCTCAGAGATCTTAGTTCGCTGCTGAACTGTGATGCTGGCTTGACCTAAAAACATTCTAATGATTTATTCCTATAATCTCCATATCGTTGCAGTCGATGGGTTATCTCTCACTTTTATTAAGCTGTAAGAAATTGGGTGACAGTAGCAGAAACTACCACATTAGTGTGGAGTGTCACTACTCACAACTGTTGTACTTTGTGCTTGTGTACCTGCACATCACTGTAGTTCCCTCACTCCACTCATGGCGTGCTTGGACAGCATTCTGGACTGTAAAAGCCATACAGTACTCTGGATCTCTGGGATATGGTGGTTGAGCCCTAGTTACAGTGAGGATGCTGTGATGCCTAAGACACAATGCTTAAATTAGTGTTGATGAAGCTGTGCATGTTATTTGTTGTCTTTGAAGAGGCACCAGTGTCAGATTACGCCATGACTCACAACTTGTAAATATAGTTGTCATAACTTTCCTTTGTACTGCTCTTCAACTTCTAACCTTTGAAAATGGTCTTTTGGACCTACCCTCCTCATTGGCAGCATGGCAGCTTCATCTAAAGCATCATCAGAGATAATAAAGTGGAGAACTGAAAATGATAAAATTATTTATTTATTATCATAGCCATCTTCAGTGATCAACAGTTCTAAGAATTTTTAGAACATGATGTCAGCACAACAAAACATGGATTCAGCACACCAGTTAGTGCAGTCTCCCAGAAGTGGGTGTCCTACCAAGATGAGCTTGCTCCCAAACAATGCACGGAAAGTGCCAGTTTATGCAACAGTTTTTCGTTTGATGAAGCTGATAACTCTTTGATGTACACCTGACCAACAGCCAATACTAAGTGTTGAACCACTGACTGAGGGACAAGAAACTATAATAAATGATCAATTCCAGTGTAAAAGCAGTGAATAACTGCATCAAAAATTCCCTAAATGGGTCAGATCATTAAATGTATTTAAGCCATACAAAATTAGATAATGTCACAAGCATAATTGATGTATGAGACATTCTGACAAGCAAGCAAAAATTAGACTAAGTGACTGGGGAGAAACACTTTGAAATAAGTACAAAAGTGGTGGTTCCTTGCTATAAGGAAAAGCAGGAATAATAGCACCAACAAACACTACAGACCTGATTTCATGGAAATGTGACCCGCATCACTCATCATTGTGAGTATCCACACCTGTTAGCCAGACTTTACTTGCATGATGTCATGCCTTTATATAGAAACAAATATTTGTGTATAGTAACATAGAGAAAGAAGCATTCATGTAACAATTGGATGTATTGATTGAAACCTTTCAAGGGATATATCAAGCAAATAAAGCTGAAAATTTAGTCAAAAAGATGAAATACTAGCTGTAAATTTTGAAATCTGAGCTGTGGGCAGAAGCTTGCAATACTGTTACAGAACTTTTGAATCACATTAGTCTTCTATTGAAAACAAACCTCTTGAACTGTGGAATGGAAGACCAGTAGACAGCTTGAATCACTGTTTGGTATCTTAGAGGAAGGTTGTAGCAAGATGCAACATAAAATCAAGGTTGAAGTTGTATAGAATTTGGCCTCCACTGTTATATTACTGAATTTGAAGTTGCTTGTGATGAAACCTTTTGACATGGTCAATTGAGTTAGACTTCCAATCAGAAAACATAATGAGGAAATAGCAGCCATTACAAGACGAATTAAGATTTATGTGCAGACTAAGGAGGTATGGATATGAAAGTGAAGGCTAAGGAGATTTGGGTATGATGTCAAGTATTAAGTGAGGAATGGAGAAACACATGTGAAAAGAAGTAATTGGGATGGGTGACCAGTGGACATTGTGTGTTCATTGCTGGAACTGGTATCATGAGGGACAAGGTTCCAAGGTTGTATAATTCAACTTCATTGTCTGGTACTAAATATCCATGGCTGGAGGTCATTTTTGAAGAACTATAGTCCCTGAAAGATGACAACCACATGAGTATTTTTTGGGCATCCAATTGGTGCACAGACTGTGCATAATTGAAGTGTGCTACACAAGAAAATTTCGAAAAATTGGAAAGTTCAAGGTTGAAGTTGTATAGAATTTGCCCACCACTGTTATGTTACTGAATTTGAAGTGTCAGCTTGTGAGCAAGGTGTATGTAGAGACACACTGAAATGGCTGTGATGCAACATTCAGTCCTGTTACATGTTATGCTACTCTTTGAAACCTTTTGGCAGTGGCTGCTGTAGAGAAAATTAAATTTGATGACTTTGACATCAAAACAACATTTCTCAGTGGTCTACTGAAAGAAGATGTATACACAGAACAATTTGAAGTTTCCTACAATGATACTGGACATGTATGTTTACTGAATAAAGGTCTCTATGTTCTCAAATAGGTGCAGCCTTGTAGGAACAAATGTTTCTTAAGCATCATGATGAAATCTTGATTTGGAAACAGTGATGCTGATCCATCTCCCTTCCACTATCAGAGCAACAAGAATTATTTGTATGATGCAATCTTATTTGGTGCTGGTTTAGCTCTGGGCAACAACCAAACAGAAACTGAGGAGTTCATGAAAATGTTGAAACTGGGGCCTGTGCAGGTAGATTTTCTGGCTATGTAGATACAGGAAAAAGGAAATGGGTTAAATGCAATGGACCAAGAGTACTATGCAATACAAAATCCTGCAAAGATATATAATGGTTGAATGTAATGGAGTTTCTTCTCAAATTGGGCATGAAGAGAATATTGTCAAAAAGAAGATTACAGCCAAAGTTCTTACAGGAAGGTAGTGGATTTTCTAGCGTATTTGACTACAGTGTCATGTCTAAACATTGGTTTTCTAATGAACAATACAAAAAGAAACAATGGATTATGGAACTACCTACAAGAGCACAGAAGATTCAAAGATCAACAAGGAACATTTGAATCCTGTTCTCAACATGTCTGAAGAACATCAAGTGTGGATTCCAGAGGGTTACTGTGTTTGATTTCAGGAAATGTGAAATTCCTTGATTCCGACAAAACGAAGATGCAGCAGACCATAGTTAGTGGAACCTATCAGAAGAGGGTCTCCAATCACGATTTCCAGACTCCCAAACAATGCATAGAAAGCACCAGTTCATGACAAAATTTTTTCATGTGATAAAGCTGATAATTCTTCAGATATATACCATATCAAATGGAAACACAAAGTACTGAACCACTGACTGATGGGGAACAAATTACAGTTCAGATCAATACCAACGTGAAAGTAACGGAGATCTGCATCAAGAATGCCCCAATTGGGTAAGATTGTAGAGTGGATTTACGACATACAAATGAGATGACACCACAATTCAGAATGAATCCTGGGGTATTGGTGATGAGCAAGCAGATATCGGACAGAATGAATGCAGAGAAAGACTGTGCTGTGAAATAAGTACAAAAGTGATGGTTCCTGACCTTAAGGATAAACAGGAATAAGTGCTCCAACATACCAGAACTGACTTTATGGAGAGCTGTGTTCCCATATTACTCATCAATAAGAGTGTTCATGGTTGAATAAAAAACATAATGTTTGTAAATGGTAAAACTGACAAAGAAGCATTCATGGAACAACTGTATGTTGTGGTTGAAACCTTTCAAAAGATGCATCAGGTTTAGAATGGTGAAAATATAGTACACAAGATGAAAGATTAGCTGTAAATTTTGAAATCTGAAGTGTGGGCTGAAGCAGACAACACTGCTACATAGCACTGGAATCACATTAAGTCCTCCATTGAAAACATTCTCCCCTCTTGAACAGTGGAGTGGCAACCTGTACGCAGCTGGAATCAACTGAGGGTCTTTGTACCAGAACGTTATGTGTATGTGAACATGCATTTTTGTCAAGAATTTGCTCACAAGGCTGTCCTTGATTGTCTAGCTGCCACATAAATGATATAGACAGCTTTATGATGTGGTTGTCATCACAATGCAAGCTTGTAGTAAGATGCACAGTTGCATACATCTGGACATCAGTGTTACTGAATTTGAAGTTGATTGTGATGGAACTATTTGGCAGAGGAGCATGTGAATGAGATATTCAGTAAGAAGAAGGAATCAGGAAATGTCAGCCATGACAAGAAGAAAGAAGGTTAAAGTGAAGACTAAGGAGATTTAGATGTGATGTCAATTATTAAGTGAAAAATGGAGAAGCAAATGTGAAAATAAGTAATCAAGGTGGGTGACCAGTGGAGATGGTGTTTACATGGCTGGTACTGGTATCATGAGGGACAAGGATGTAAGCTCATATACTTAAGCTTCCCAGCCTAGTAGTAACAATCAGTGGCTGGAGGCCATCTATGAAGAAGTGAAGTCCCTGACATTGGTAAAGTACTTGGGTATTCTTTGAGCATCCAAGTGGTGGGCAGATTTTGCAGAATTGAAGAGTCTTACACAAGAAAATTGCACAAAAGGCCAGTTTGTGGGGAAAGTATGTGTACAGAGGCAGTAACTTGACTTTTATGCTGCATTCAGCATTTCAATCCTATTGCCAGTGGCTGCGGCAGAGGAAATGAGGTGTGACCACTTTGACATCAAAACAGGAATTCTCAATGGTCTTCTGAAAGGAGATGTATACACAGAAAAACCTGAAGTTTAGTACAATGGTACTGGACATATATGTTTACTGAGTAAAGGTCTTTATGATGTTGTTGTAACAAATGTTTCTGAGGTATGATTATCTGACATTTCAGAGGTTGAATCATGTGAAATGAAATTTTAGGTACTTGAAGAAAACAATGGTTGTAGAATTTTAGAACACGTATTATGTTTGAGTATAATAACTTTTCTGGAGACTAGAAATCTACTCTGTAGGAATCAGCATGGGTTTCGAAAAAGACGATCGTGTGAAACCCAGCTCGCGCTATTTGTCCACGAGACTTAGAGGGCCATAGACACGGGTTCCCAGGTAGATGCCATGTTTCTTGACTTCCACAAGGCATTTGATACAGTTCCCCACAGTTGTTTAATGAACAAAGTAAGAGCATATGGACTATCAGACCAATTGTGTGGTTGGATTGAAGAGTTCCTAGATAACAGAATGCAGCATGTCATTCTCAATGGAGAGAAGTCTTCTGAAGTAAGAGTGATTTCAGGTGTGCTGCAGGGGAGTGTTGTAGTAACGTTGCTATTCATAATATATGTAAATGACCTTGTGGATAACACTGGAAGTTCACTGAGGCTTTTTACGGATGATGCTGTAGTATATCAAGAGGTTGTAACAATGGAAAATTGTACTGAAATGCAGGAAGATCTGCAACGAATTGACGCATGGTGCAGGGAATGGCAATTGAATCTCAATGAAGACAAGTGTAATGTGCTGTGAATACATAGAAAGAAAGATCCTTTATCATTTAGCTACAATATAGCAGGTCAGCAACTGGAAGCAGTTAATTCCATAAATTATCTGGGAGTAGGCATTAGGAGTGATTTAAAGGGGATTGACCATATAAAATTAATCATCGGTAAAGCAGATGCCAGACTGAGATTTCTTGGAAGAATCCTAAGGAAATGCAATCTGAAAACAAAGGAAGTAGGTTACAGTGCACTTGTTCGCCCACTGCTTGAATACTGCTCACCGGTGTGGGATCCGTACCAGATAGGGTTGATAGAAGAGATAGATAAGATCCAACGGAGAGCAGCGCGCTTCATTACAGGATCATTTAGTAATTGTGAAAGTGTTACGGAGATGATAGATAAACTCCAGTGGAAGACTCTGCAAGAGAGACACTCAGTAGCTCGGTATGGGCTTTTGTTGAAGTTTCAAGAACATACCTTCACCGAGGAGTCAAGCAGTATATTGCTTCCTCCTATGTATATCTCGTGAAGAGACCATGAGGATAAAATCAGAGAGATTAGAGCCCACAGAGAGGCATACCGACAATCTTTCTTTCCACAAACAATACAAGACTGGAATAGAAGGGAAAGTGATAGAGCTACTCAAAGTATCCTCTGCAACACACCATCTGGTGGCTTGTGGAGTATGGATGTAGATGTAGATGTAGATGTAGAACAGTCTACAAGAACAATGAAGATTTAAATGTCCCCAAGGAATGTTTGTATTGCATTCTGAATGCATCTAAAGCCCATCAAATGCAGTTACCATTGGATTACTTGGTCTGTATTTCAAGAGATGTGAAGTTCCTTGATCATTCTAGTCCTGAACCCAAGCAGATTTGTGTGGATTTATGTGAAGACAACATAGGACAGAATGAATGAGACATCAACCTAAACTTTCAGGAATGAGGGTTCCAGAGGTCTGCCAAATGTTAAATCATAACCATCTTCAGTGATCAGCCATTTTAAGGGTTTCAGAACATGATGTCAGTGCAACAACATAACATGGACACAGTGGAGTGAAGTTCATTCAGTCTCCCAGAAGAGGGTGTCCAGCCAAGATCCATAGCTCCCAAACAATACACTGAAAGCACCAGTTAATGAAAATAATTTTTCATACGGTAAAGCTAATAATACTTTGGATCTGTTTAAATGAACAACTAATATGAAGTGTTGAACCACTGACTGATGGAGGAGAAACTACAATTAATGATCAGTTCCAATATAAACGCAATGGATTCCTGTATCAAGAATGCTCTAAATGGGTCAGATTGTAGAGTGATATTAAGGTATACAAAATGAGATGATATCAGAAGGATAAATGATGTCTTGGATATTGCTGACAAGAAAGTGAAAATAAAGTGTAAATGACTTCAGAGAAACAATGTGAAATAAGTACAAAAGTGATGGTTCCTTACTTTAAGGAAAATCAGGAACATCAGCACCAATATCCAAGAATTAACTTCTTGGAAACATGTGCCCCCATATTACTCATCACTTAGAGTATTTACAGAGGTTCACCAGACCTGACTTGTTTGTATCATTGCTGAGAATGAACATAATACTTGTGAACACTGACATTGACCAAGAAGCATTCATGGGACACTGGACACAGTGGTTGAAACCTTACAAAAGATGTACTGAGTTGAGAAAGGTGAAAATATAGTCAAAAAGAAAAAAGGTTAGCTGCAACTGTTGAAATCTGAATTGTGGCCGAAGATCTACAATGCTGCTACATACAGTCTTCTATTAAAAACAAACCTCATGAACTATGGAATGGGAGACCAGTATGCAACTTGAATTGCTTGAAAATTTCTGGTACAGAATGTTATGTGCATTTGAACATGAACTTTTTGTTAAAAGTTTGATTTCAAGGCTATGCTTGAATGTCTAGTTGGCACATGAATGACATTGACAGCTTTAGGGTATGATTGGCATCTCGGAACAAGGTTGTAGTAAGATACAATATAAAATTAATGCTGCAGTTGTATACAATTTGCACACAATTTTTACTGAATTAGAAGTAACTTGTGATGAAACCATTTGATAGAGTCAGCTGAATCAAACTTCCAGTGAGAAAAAGGAATGATGAAATGTCAAGCACAAGAGAAAGGAAGATTTAAGTGGAGACTAAGAAGTTTTGGATGTGACATCAAGTATTAAGCGATGAATGAAGAAGGAAATGTGAAAAGAAGCATCAAGGATTGATGACCAGTGGAGTTTTTATGTACATGGCTGGAACTAGTATCATGGAGGAAAAACATCCCAGTATGTGAATTTAAGCTTTACTGTCTACTAATAAAAACCAGTGATTGAAGGCCATTTATGAAGAATTGAAGTCTCTGAAAGGGAAAAATCATTGGGTATCCATTGAGTGTCCAAGTGGTACACAGATTTTGCAGAATTGAAGGATCTTACACAAGGAAGTTACAGAAATCATTAAGTTCACTTCAACGACCAGGTTGTGGGAAAAGTAGATGTACAAAGGCAGTGAACTGACTGTAATGCAACATTCATTCCTGTTGCACTTAATGATGCTTTTCAAAACCATTTGGCAATAGCTGTTGCAGAGGAAATGAAGCTCGACCACCCTGACATCAAAGCAGTATTTCACGATCTTCTACTGAATGCAGATGTTTACACAGAACAATCTGAGGGTTTCTACAATAATACTGGACATATATGTTTACTGAATAAAAGTCTTTGTGGGCTCAAGTGGGCACGACATTGTTGTAACAAATGTTTCTTGAGTATATGATGAAAGCTGGATTGAAAACAGAAATGCTGATCCATGTCGCTTCCACAATCACAGCAACAGGAATTGTTTAGAGGTTGCACTCTGTGTTGATGATGGTTTAGTAGTGGGCAGCAACAGATCAGACATTGTAGAGTTCATGAGAATGTTGAAGCTGGTGTTTTATACAAATAAATTATCCTCAACAAATTTTTGGTCATGGAGATATAGCAAAAAGAAGATGGGGCACTGGACACAGTGGTTGAAACCTTACAAAGGATGTATCAAGTTGAAAATATAGTCAAAAAGAAAAAAAAAAGGTTAGCTACAACTGTTGATATCTGAACTGTGGCCAAAGGTGTGCAATGCTGCTACATACTTTTTGAATCATGTTAAGTCTTCTATTAAAGAAAAAACCTCCTCATGAACTATGGAATGGGAGACCAGTATGCAGCTCGAATCACTTCATAACCTCTGGATCAGAATGTTTTTTGAAGCTGAACATGAATTTTTTGTTAAACATTTGAATTTTAGGCTATGCTTGAATTTCTTTGAATTTCTGGTTGGCACATGAATGATACCGACAGCTTTAGGTGTATGATTGGCATCTCAGAACAAGGTTGTAGTAAGATACAATTTAAAATTAAGACTGAAGTTGTATACAATTTGCACACAAGTGTGATTACCAATGGGTTACTGCATCTGTATTTCAAGAGATGTGAAGTTCCTTGACCATGACAGTCCTGAAAACTCAAGCTGATTTGTGTGGATATTTGTGAAGACAACACAGGCCAGTATGTAGGAGACGTCAATCTAAACCCTGGGGAAAGGCTTGCTAAATGTTAAATCATAGTCACCTTCACTGACCAACCATTATATGGCTTTTAAAACAAGATGTCAGTACATCAACAAAACATAGATGCAATTGACCAAAGTTCATGGAATCTCCCAGAAGAGAGTGGGCAACCAAGATGTGCAGGCTCCCAAACAGTTCATGGAAAGCACTAGTTTTTGACAATAATTTTTCATATGACTGATGGAGAAGGAACTACAATTCATGATCAGTTCCAGAGTAAAATCAATGGAGATCTGCATCAAGAATGCCCCAAGTGGGTCAGATTGTTACGACATACAAATGAGATGACACCACAAACAGAAATGAAGTCTGGGATATTGCTGATGGTCAAGCAGATATCAAACTCAATGACTGTAGAGAAATACTGTGAAATAAGTACAAAAGTGATGGTTCCTTAGTTTAAGGAAAAACAGCAATAAGTGCACTAATATTCCATAATTGTCTTTATGGAGATGAGTGTGACCATATTACTCATCATTAAGAGTGTTCACGGCCGTCATCCAGAATTGACCTGTATGTCTTGTGCCTGAATATAAATATAACATTTGTGAACTGTGACAGTGACAGTGGAGCAATCGTAGAAGAACTGCACATAGCAGCTGGAACCTTACAAAGGATGGAACCTTACAAATTTGAGATAGATGAAAATTTAGTCAAAAAGATGAACAACTTGTTCTAAGTGTTTAAATCTGCTGATATGTGTAGACTGAGATAAATCACTTATTGCCCTCATCATTCAGGTATGCAGAGGAATATCATGTTGAATGTAACTCAAAAATCATTCAAACTGCTACCATTTGGTTCAAATCTGAATTTGTATGTCAACAGTTGAGGGCATTGTAAAGTATTCCAATTTACTCATTTTTACATAACACAAAGTAGATTATGTATCAGTTGTCTTCCAGGTTTTATTCTAAAGACGCTGGGCTGTGAATGTAAAATGGGCATTAAGGTGAATTAATCAGTTGAACTTAGTCTTAGCCATTCAGCCTGGCATATCTTGTGTAGTCAACAAGTTAAGCAAATACAATGACAATAAAGAATGTAATTTTTCTATAGTGGCCTATTATATTATGTTTATCTAAAGTTGTATACTAATGAAGTATATTTTATTGTGTCTGTTTAATAACATGTAAGTACTATGTGAATAGTAGGAGAGGTACTTGTGTGCTGTGCAATTAATTAAGAACAGAACTCGGGTGGTCCAACAGTACTGATTGATCCCAATGTCGCCCTCAGTCAATACGTGTCACTTGAAGTGGATATGGAAAGCACACTGTACCCCCAGCCATTGTCAGGTTTCATGACCAAATCCATAACATCGCAATCAAGTACCTCCTCAACTGGCCTCACATGGGCTGAAAGCTGCTCACTTGCCAACAGTGCTTGGCAGACAGGGACAGTCACCCATCCATATGTTAGCCAAGCCTGATTTACTTCAGTGATGTGGCAGGAACTGGTGGCACTACTGTGGCAAATTCACTGGTAAATTTGTAAATAGCTTTTGTAATAAATGGGTTCATGATTGACAATGTGCTGGTTATTAAGTAGATGACATTACAACTATGATAAATGTATTCACTTGTATTTTTGCTAAAGAAATGCAAAGTAATGCAAACAACACAATTTATATATACAGTAGTCATATGAAAATGACACGAAAATTTGAAAGTATGTAGTAAACTAAGTATCTTTCTCACATTAAGTAATTTTCTCACAGTCATGAAGTGTGATGGCAGTCTATCATGAATATGTAAGTTCTTTATTTAATATATATATTTTTTTTCTAGAAGTCTCTCTCTCTCTCTCTCTCTCTCTCTCTCTCTCTCTCTCTCTCTCTCTCTCTCTCTCTCTGTGTGTGTGTGTGTGTGTGTGTGTGTGTGTGTGTGTGTGGTGCATCTTATTTATTTATTTATTGGTCCATTTGATTCATTACATACTTAAACAGTACATTGAATATAGGACAAGTCAAAATTGCGAAAGGAGCAGAAAAACATACACACACACACACACACACACACACACACACACACACACACACACACAGAGAGAGAGAGAGAGAGAGAGAGAGAGAGCATGACAAAATTAATTACAGATAACAATCATAAATTACAAGTGACAAATATAGCAATTTCAATTTAACCATTATTACATAATCATTGTTTACAAGGCTATTTTTTTGTAATTTAAAAATTCTTTTACAGAGTAAAAACATTTTTCCACTAGAAATGACTTAAGATTATGTTTAAAATAAATTTTATGTTGCTGCGATTTTAAATCACTGGGTAGGCTGTTATGTAGCTGAACTGTTTTCTGTGATACACTTTTTTGGTACAGTGCTGTTCTACACTGTGACATGTGGATATTATTTGTGTTTCTTGTGTTGTGACTGTGTATGTGCTTATTTTGTTGAAGATGTCCAGTTTGGTTTAAAAGATACTCATTTGTGAACAGGATACACTCATATATGTAAAGGTTTGGTAGGCTCATTATTTTCATCTGGATGAAACATGGTCTACGTGTTTCCAGTTTTCTTAGGTTGCAGATAGCCCTGATTGCTCTTTTCTGCATCCTAAAGATCTTTATGCTGGTGGCTGAATTTCCCCATATTTGTTCTGTTAATTTATACAGATATTCTATAGAATGCTGTATCACTAGCATGTGTGTCAGCTTACTCTTCTCACCTAACTAGTGTTTGTCATAAATCAGTTTCATTCAGTATTACTTATTTTTCCAATTTAAATTGTTTGGCTGCTGACCTGAAACAGTGAAACATTTGCAAATTATTCATAGTAATCTTCTTATGTGAAATGTAATTTACAATATTTCCTTGGTAATTATATTGGGAAGTGAATGGCCCAGTTGAAAATGTTATGTTTTCCATTACCCTCACAGTTACTGCTTATGAAACTATGTTAAATCTGAGTACTGTAATCTGTTTATGATGTGTTACTTTAATTGTATTGAAATACAGTGCCTGAAGAATGTCAAGGCCAGCAGAAAATCCAGTAATACAGATTGAATGTAACAAGTTGGGAAATTTTGTTCCAGCACATTTCTAACACACATAAAAATTGTAAAAATTTTGAAAGCAGATCATATGCCAGTTAAAATAATAAAAATTTTAATTTTTGAAGCTATGTTGTAATCACTTTACACTAATTTTGTGCATGATTACTGATAAATATGTAAAATATTATGCTATAGTTATGTACCACTATTATGAGTCTATTTGTGGAGCCACAGTGTTAACTTCTGTATTGTATTCACACTGTAAAAGTTAGTGATGAGGTTCATAACATAGTAGGAGTGTCAGCCCTCATTTGCTACATTGCCACTCAAAAAAATCAGCAGCCAAGATGGCTTCTATATTTTTTTAGTAGATGGTATAATGTAGATAATATTTCATGACTTGTTATAGAATAGATTCTTCATTAAATTGTGATTACATCCTGTGATTAATGTGCAGTTATCATGGCATTACTATTGCATAATATCCTTTGTACCTAGAGATGTAACACTATATGCTCCCACTTTGTATGAGGGGCAGACCATTTTCTGGAGTAGTCTGTCCATGGGGAGTTGTGAGAGAGAGACCTTCATTGTTTTTATCAGCATAATGCTTGTAGCTTGGTCTTTTGTAACATGTTATTGAGTTTGTTCATCTCTAGGATTTGTGTTTGTATAAGTAATATTGTTGGTTATGGAGTAAGAAATTATACCATTTGCATCTTTCAGTTCTGTACAGAATCATTAATAACAGCAATTTATATACATGAACTATCTTGCTGCTGTGACATTTATGACCAACCACGCACAAGAAGCCTGCATTGTTGTATATAAATATGTGAACTAGAATGTGAGAAGGGGCAGTATTATCTCACACTTTCCTTTCACTTGTGTTTGTGCTAAACTGACCTCAGGATTGATTATTCTGTGGTAAATGTAAGATGTGTGAAATCCAGTTATGGGTACAAACTTGTGATTATAATTTTGAAGTCAAACAAATGAATTTTTGTGAGAAAAGCTACGAAGCTCAACCAGTTTAACATCAAAACAGTATTTATAAATGGTCTACTCAGAGGAGATATATACACAGGTCAACCTGAATATTTTGAAGATAATACTAGACATTTATGTTGCCTGAATAAAGGTCTTTATGTTCTCAAATGGGCATGACATAGTTGGAACAAATTTTTTGTAGGTGTCATGGTGGAAGCTTGATTTGAAAACAGTGATGCCAGTCTGTGTCTCTTCCACAATAAGAGCAACAAGAACTATTAATATGTTGCAGTCTGTGTTGATGATTGTTTAGTTGTGGGCAGCAACAGAGCAGGTATGATGAGTTCATGAAAATGTTGAAGCAGACATTATGTACAAGTAGAGGGTCGCTCAACAAATTTTTCAGTCATGAAGATACAGCAAAAATAAGATGGATTAACACCAGTGAACCATGAGGACTATACAAAGCAAATTCTGGAAAGTTTTGGAATGGCTGATGATGTACCTCCACTCATGAAAGTGGTGATTTGTGAGTGCACATGTTCATACAGTTCACAGGCCTGCTTATAGAGGCTATCTGGGTTGGACCACTGGCGTGCTCAAGTGAGCGATCAAAGAAACAATATTATTTATGTGATCACAAATGAGTGCTCTGGATATTCTGTAACCTGTATTACTGTTGTCCAGTCAATGTGTTCAGTGCTACATCCAACCATGTTGAAACCTGAACTGTGAGCAGAAGTGTGCAATACTGCTACATACTTTTTGAATCACAGTAAGTCATCTATTGAAAAGAAGCCTCCTCTTGAACTGTGGAATTTAAGACCATTAGGCACCTTGAATTACCTTACAATCTTTGTACTGTAATGTTCATGTGAACATGAATTTTTCTTAAAAATTTGATGACAAGAATGTGCTTGTATGCCTGGTTGGGCATGTGACTGACAGTGACAGTTCTAGGGTCTGGTTGCATCTTAGAGCAAGGTTGTAGTAAGATACAGTGTAAAATTCAAGGCTGAAGTTGAACAGAATCTGCACATCAGTGTTACTGAATTTTAAGTTGCTTGTCATGAAACCGTTTGACAGTGTTAACTGAATCAGAACGTCAATGAGAAAAGAGAATCGTGAAATGTCAGTCACAACAAGAGGAAAAAAGTTTTTCATATGCAAGTGAAGACTAAGAAGATTTTGATATGATGTCAACTGTTAAGTGAGGAATGTAGAAATGCAAAAAGAGTTAATTAAGATGGGAGACCACTGGAGATTGTGTGTATATGGAAGGAACTAGCATCATAAGGGACAAGGATCCAAGCTTTTAAACATAAGCATTGCAGTCTAGTGATAAAAATCAATGACTGGAGGCCATTCATGAAGAACTAAAGTCCCTTAAAGTGGAAAAATACTTGAGTACTCTTTGAGCATCCAAGTGGTGCACAGATTTTACAAATTTGATGGGTCTTACACAAGAAAATTGCAGAAAATTGGGAAGTTCACTTTAAGGGTCAGTTTGTGGGCATAGTATGTGTACAGAGGCAGTGGACTGGCTATGATACAACACTCAGCAATGTTACATGTACTGATACTATTTGAAACCTGCTGGTAGTTTCTGTTGCAGAGGAAATGAAGTGCAACCAGTTTGACACCAAAACAGTATTTCTAATTGGCCTACTCATGGATCATGAGTAGACCAATTACATAGAACAACCTGAAAGTTTTCAAGCTGATTCTGGACATGCATGTTTCTTGAGTAAAAGTCTTTATGCTCTCATGTGGGCATGATATGGTTGGAACAGATGTGTCTTAGGCTTCATGATGAAAGCTGGATTTGAAAACAGTGATGGTGCTCCATGTCTCTTCCACCAGTACAGCAACAGTAATTATTTATGTCCTACAATCTGAGTTGATGAAGGTTTAGTTGTCAGCAGCAACACAGCAGATATTGAAGAGTTCATGAAAGTGTTGTAGCTAGCATTTTGTACAAGTAGATTGTCTCTCAACAAATTTTGGGGCATGAAGATAAAGCAAAAAGAAGATGGGTTAACATTGGTGAACCAAGATGACTATACAAAACAAAATTCTGGAAAGATTTGGAAAGACAGAATGTAATGAAGTTTCCACTGAAATTGGGCATGAAGAAAGTACTGTCAAAGAGAAGATCACAGCCACAGTTCTGACAGCAAGGCAGTGAATTTTCTAATGTATTTGACTATAGTCTCATGTTTGAACATTGATTTTGCAGTAAACAAAGCAGCTAAAGCCCCAGTACACACTACATCTCAAGGGTTTAATCATATGAAATGAAATTTTAGATATATGAAGAATACAGTGGATCATGGAATTGTTGTCAAGAACAAAGAACATTTAAAGGTCTACAAGGAATATTTGTATCCTACTCTGACTGCCCTAAAGCCCATCAAGTGTGGTTCTCAGTGGGTTATTGTGTCTGCATTTCAAAAGATGTGAAATTCCCGTGACCATGACAGTCCTCAACCCAAGCAAATTTTTGTGAAAACACAAGGCAGTATGAAGGAGACATCAACCTAAACTTCCAGGGTCTACCAAATGTTAAATCGTAGCAACCTTCAGTAGTCAACCATTCTCAGGCTTGTTACAACATGATGTCATGCAGCAACCAAAGTTAACACAGTCTTCCAGAAGTGAAAGTCTCTCAAACAGTACATGGAATGCACCAATTTATGTCAACAATTTTTCATATAACGCTGATAATACTTCGATTTGTATCAGATCAACAGCCTGTACCAAGTGTTGAACCACAGACTTATGGAGAAGAAAGCAGTGGAGATCAGCTTCAAGAACACCCTAAATGGTTTGGATCATAGAGTGTATTTAAGCCCTGCAAAATGAGGTGAAGTGTTAAATAAAACTGATGTCTGGGATGTTACTGACAAGCTAGCAAAAATCAGAGTCAATGACTACAGAAATACTGTGAAATAAATACAAAAGTGATGGTTTCTTACTGCAAGGAAAAGCATGAATATTAGCACCAATAGTCCAGAATTGACTTCACATAAATATGTGTCTCCATATTACATATCATTAACGAGTATTTATGACTGTAAGTCAGACCTGACTTGTATGTCTCATGGCTGAATATAAAAATAATATTTATATGGCTCTGATCACTATGGGACTTAACATCTGAGGTCATCAGTCTCCTAGAACTTAGAACTACTTAAACCTAACTAACCTAAAGACATCACACACATCCATGCCCAAGGCAGGATTCGAACCTGCGACCGTAGTAGTCATGTGGTTCCAGACTGAAGCGCCGGCCGGCCTTATGAATAGTGACATTGTCAACAAAGCATTCATGGAACCACTGGACATAGTAGTCAAAACCTAACAAAGAATGTATCAAGTTGAGAAAGGTGAAAACATAGTAAAAAAAAAAAAAAGAAATGATTAGTTCTGAATGTTGAAATCTGATGATATGTGTAAACGAGGAAAGCCATTTAATGACATCATGCCCGTGGACAGAGGAATAACTAATTGAATGCAACTCAAAAATCATTCAAATTGCTACCAAAGAGTTCAAATCTGAATTTGTGTGTAAACAGCTGGGGACAATGTACAGTCCTTTAACTTAATCATGATTACATGGGACAAAGAAGATCATGGATCAGGCACCTACTATTTTTATGTTAAAATCACTGAGAGGTGGATGTAATCTGGGCATCAAGGTGAATTAATCAGATGAATGTAGCGTTAGACACTCAACCTTGACATATCTAGTGTAGTCAACAAGTTGAGTGAATACATTAACATAAACAATATATATTTTTCTATAGCAGCCAGTAATATTATGTTTATCTACAGTTGTGTGCCAATGAAATGTATTTTATTGTGTCTGTTTAATAACACATAAGGGCTGACTGAGTAGTAGGAAAAATACTTCTGTGCATTGCAATAAATGTAGTGGACTCGTTAAAACGCTCAAGTGTAAAGGACTGAGTATTTGTGTGCAGTATCCTATAGTGTGAATTTTGTAAAAACAGGACTTGGAAGGCCCAATAGTACCGATCAACCACTGAGAACCTCAGCCAATACGTGTCACTGGAAGTGGCTATGGAAAAGCATGTCATCGGCACTCTGCACTCCCAGCCATTGTCAGGTTTCAAGACCAGATCTACCAATTCTCATTCAAGTACCTCCTGAATTGGCCTCACAAGGGCTGAATGCTGTCACTTGCCAACAGCACTCGGCAGACCTGGGTGGTCACCCTTCCAAGTGTTAACCAAGCCTGATTGCACTTTACTATGGTGATGTGACAGGAACCAGTGGCACTACTGCAGCAAGTTCACTGACAGTTTTGTAAATAGCTGTTATAATGAAGTGGTCCATGTTTTACAATGTGTTGGCTTTTGAGTAGATGGCATGACAACCATGATAAATGTATTGACTTGTATTTTTGTCAAAGAAATGCAAAGTAATGCAAACAACAAAATTTATATATACAGTAGTCATACAAAAATGACATGAAAATTTGGAAGTATGTAGTAATCTAAGTATCTTTCATAGTAAGTACTTTTCTTACAGGCGTATTACAGGGTGTCGCACTCAGACCTCCCTGATTTCAAGGACCCAGGAGAGAAAAACCACAGTAGATACAACAATGGAAAATGCACCACACTGTAGAGCATCTCAAAGAATTTATATTCCCATGTCAGAAGTGCCAAGTATCATCTCCAGAGTGCAGCATGGTTGCATGAAGTGAAAATGGCAACTCCACAGCAGCGCACACAAGCAGTAGTATGGTTTGCAGAAACAAAATCACCGATTACTGTGCAAGGAAATTATCGTCGTGTGTATGAATGTGATCCACCTGATGTGAAAACATTTAAGAAATGGCATAGGAAGTTGCTGGCAACAGGAAGTGTTCTGAAACATTCTGGTGGTGCACATTATGGAGTTTAAGAAGAGACAGTGCAGGACATCAGACTAACATTTCTCAGAAGCCCACATAATTCAATTCATCAAGCATCTAGGCAACTTGGTGTACCTTGATCAACATTGCATTGTGTAGTTCACCAGCGTCTTCGTATGTATGCTTACAAAGTGCAAATTATGCAACATCTGATGCTGAATAACAAACCACATCGACAACAATTTGCTGTGGATATGCTGCAGCATATTGATATGGAAACATGTTTATTCTCATATATGGCAACCTTTCATCTATCAGGAAGTGTTAACAGGCATAATGTTTGGGTTTGGGATTTGCAAAATCTGCACATTGTCATTGAATATGTTCGTGATTGCCCCAAACTAAACGTCTCATGTAGGCTAATGCACAACAGGATTGTTGGACCATTCTTCTTTGTGGAACAAACAGTGAATGGGTCAGTGTATCTGGACATGTTGGAGCAGTTTGTGTATCCTCAGATACTAGACTTTCAACACAGCATCATTTTTCAACAAGATGGAGCTCCGCCGCATTGGTCAACGCCTGTTCGCAAGTTCCTGGATAGGAAATCCCCAATCGTCGAATCAGATACAAAGGACCCATTGCCTGGCCCCCATGTTCACCTGACATTATGCCGCTTGATTTCTTCATGTGGGGATTCCTGAAGGACCGCATGTATATGACCAAAGTGGATAATATTCCTACGTTGTGACATCGTATCACTAATGCAATTGCAACAATAACAGAGGAAATGTTACAAAGAACTTGGCAAGAAATTGAATATAGACTCGATATTCTTTGTGCTACATATGGTTCACATGTAGAGGTGTACTGATGATAAATAAATAAATTCTTTGAGATGCTCTACAATGTGGTGCATTTTTTGTTGTCATATCTACTGTGATTTTTTCCCTGGGTCTTTGAAACTGGGAGATTTGAGTGTGACACCCTGTATCATGATAATTTATTGTGAATATGGAAGTTTTTTACTTAGTACATAATTTTTTCTAGAATTGTGTGTGTGTGTGTGTGTGTGTGCCTTTTTTCACTAATTTATACAGGTATTCTATTTCTATAGACTGCTGTATTATTAGCATATGTGTTGGCTTACTCTTCTCAATTAACTAGTGTAAGTCATACATCTGTTCCATTCAGTATTACTTATTTTTCCAGTGTAAATTGTTTGACCACTGCTCTGAAGCAGTAAAACATTTGCAAATTATTCATAGTAGGTGTTGGTTCAAACAAAATACCTTCTTGTTGTTACTAATTCAGACAAAATACCTTCTTATTATGGAAAACATAATTTACAATATTTCCTCAGTAATTATATTGGGAAGTGAATGGCCCAGTTGAATATCAAGGCTAGCAGAAAGTCCAGTAATAAGGTTTGATTGTAAAGAGTTGGGAAATTTTGTTCCAGCCCATTTCCTAAACCACATTAAAATTGTAAAAATTTTTAAAGATCATACACCAGTTGAATTAATAAAAAAATTAATTTTCTCACTTCTTTTTGTAAAAATAATCACTTTACACTAATTTTGCAAATGATTACCTATACATCTGTTAAATATTACACTATTGTCATGTGTCACTATTATGAGTGTATCTAAGGAGGCACAGCGTGAACTTCTGTATTGGAATTACATTATAAAAATTACTGGTGAGTTTTGTAACATAGTAGGAGTGTCAGCTCTCATTTGGTACATTGTCACTCAAAAAAATTAGCAGTCAAAATGGATATTTATATTGTTTTTAGTAGATGGTATAATGTAGATAGTATTTCATGACTAAATTGTTATAGAATAGCTATTTCATTAAACTGTGATTATATTGTATGTTTAATGTGCAATTACCATGGCATTACTATTACACAATATCCATTCTACCTAGAGGTGTAACACTATATGGTCCCACTTCGTATGATGGGCAGACCATTTTCTGGAGTAATCTGTCCATGGGGAGCATTTGTGGCAGAAAGACCTTCATTTTTTAATCAGCTTGGTCTTTTGTAATATGTTATTGACTCTATTCATCTGCAGTATTTGTGTTTGTATAAATAATATTGTTGGTTATGGAGCAACAAATTATACCATTTACATTTTTCAATTCTGTTCAGAATCATTATAATAACAGCAATTGATATACATGAACTACCTTGCTGCTGTGACATTTATGACCAACCACGCACAAGAAGCCTGCATTGTTGTATATAAATATGTGAACCAGAATGTGAGAAGGGGCAGTATTATTTAACACTTTCCTTTCCCTTGTGTTCATGCTAAACTGACCTCAGCATTGATTACTCTGTGGTAAATGTGAGATGTGTGCAGTCCAGTTACTGATTTTTCTCTTCTTTTTGTTTTTAATTTTACTTACTCATACACACTCATAAATATGTGATCTATAATTTTGAAGCCTAATAAATGAATTTTTGTGATGATAGTTATGAAGCTACTTTGACTCATTTATTTAATCCTAAATTTCACAACTCAGTTTTGTAGTGTCCTGTAACCTGGTAAGTGGCAGTAAAGTAGTTATATTTCCCGTGTTCTCTGAGAGACTTTTATGGATGACTTGAACAACCTTTAAGGTGTGTGTGTGTGTTTAAATAAAAAGGTGTTATGATTTATGTTGCTGTGGTCTTTATGCTGAAGACTGGTTGCATGCTGAAGACTGGTTGCATACTGCTGTCCATGCTATTCCTGGGGAAACCTCTTCATCTCCAAATAAGTGCTGCATCCTACATCATTTTCAATCTGCTTAATCTTTTCATCTCTTGGTCTCCCTCAACAATTTTTAGACCAAACACTTCCCTCCAGTACTAAATTTCTCATACCTTGATGTCTCAGAATGTGTCCTAGCAACCAATATCCATCCAATCTTCAACATTTATCTGTACTACTTTATTTTGAATGCTTTTGTTGTCTCCTTGTCTCAGCTGTTCTTCCATAAAAGGCTTCATTCCAGACAAACACCTTCACAAAGACTTCCTAACACTTAAATCTGTATTTGACATTAAGAGATTTCTCTTCTTCAGAAATGCTTTTCTTGCCATTGCCAGTCTACATTTTATGAGGGCGTGCTGAAAAGTAATAACTCAGAATTTTGTATGTGAAAAATCTTTAAGCTTTTCAAATAAAACAAACTGTATAAACATTCTATAAATCTTTATGCTTTATGTCTACATATTTATTTCTCAACATAGTGAACCCAGGGATAAACACATTTCTCTGAATAAGAAATCAGTTTGTTGATACTGTCACTGTGGGCTGTTTGATGTTGTTGATGTAGCCACAATCTCACCTCTGTACCACTTCATCACTATCAAAATGAAGTCCTCAAAGTTGTCCTTTAAGTTTTGGAAACATATGAATTTTGTATGAGGCCGAGTCAGGACTGTGTGGAGAATGATCGATGACAGTGAACGCAAGATGTTGGATTGTTGCAGTGCTTGTGTGTGGTTTGGCACTGTAATGCTGCAGAAGAGGATGCTCAATATGTGGACAAACTCTTTGTATTCATGAAACTTGATTACAACACATTGCTTCTCATGCACCAACATAGTTACATCACAAATTGCCATGTGACACATTAAAATTCTGAGCCCTCTAATGGCAGAGGATTGCTACTTGGGTGAAAAATGCAGGAAAGTTGACCAAGTAATATGCATTGCATGTAATACCTCAACCAATATTGAGAACTGAGTAAAAAATGGGTAGGCACTACTTTTAAGTACATCCTCATATATCCTCTCTACTTCAATCATCATCAGTTATTTTACAGCCCAAATAGCAAAACTGATCTACTACTTTTAGGGTCTCATTTCTCAATCTGAATCCCTCAGCATCAACTGATTTAATTTAACTACAACTGATTCCCTGGTTTTGCTTTTGTTGATGTTCAACTTATAACCCTGCAATCTTCAGAATTTCAAAGGTTGTATTACAGTCAGCAATGCCAAAAGCTTTCTTTAAGCCTACAACTGCTATGAACATAGGTTGTCTTTCTGTGACATATCTTCTAACAGAAGTCATAGACTCAGTATTGCTTCAAATGTTCCTACATTTCTCTGGAATCTAAACTGATATTTCTCAAGGCCTGCATCTACTGCTCTTTCCATTCTTCTATAAAGAAATCCTGGTAGTGTTTGCAACTATGACTTATTAAACTGATACTTTGGTATCACTCACAACTATCAGCACCTGATTTTTTTGGAATTCTAATTATTACATTCTTCTATAAGTCTGAGGGTATTTCACCTGTCTTACATTTTGCACACCAGGTGGAACAGTTTGGCCATGGCTGGCTGTTCCAAGGATATCAGCAGTTCTGACAGAATGTCGTCTGTTCCAGGGGTCTTGTTTTGACTTAGGCCTTTCAGTGCCCCATCAAATTCTTCTCACAGCATCATATCTCCCATCTCATCTTCATCTATGTCCTCTTCCCTTCGTACAATATTGCCTTCAAGTTCATTACCCATTGCTAGACACTTTACATATTCCTTCCATCTTTCAGCTTTCCCTTCTTTGTGTAGGACTGGTTTTCTCTTGATATTCATACAGCTGCTCTTATTTTCTCCAAAGGCTTCTTTAATTTTCCTATAGGTGGTATTTGTCTTTCCCTTAGTGATATGCACTTCTAAATCCTTACATTTGTCCTCTAGCCATTCCTGTTTAGTCATTTTGCACTTCCTGTCAATCTCATTTTTAAAACATTTGTATTCCCTTTTGCCAGTTTTACCTTCTGCATTTTTATATTTTCTCCATTCATCAGTTAAATTCAGTATCTTCTGTGATATCCAATGATTTCTGGTAGCACTTGACTTTTTATCTAGATGATCCTCTATTGCATTCACTCTGTCATCTGTTAAAGCTACCTCTTCATCATCTGTATTTTTTCCCCCTCCCTGTTGTAGTCAATCATTGGCTAAAGCTCCCTCTGAAACTGTCATGGTTCTTCTTCCTTTTTTCATTTCTTCTTTCTTTCTTTTTCATTTCTTTTCCCCAGTCTGAACTGATCAACAATTATTTTTCACTTCCTTTTTCTACTATCAAATTACAATAAAATTTTCGTCTCCCGTAACTATCTCAATAATTTCTTTTAAATTATCATATATTTCTTCAATATCATCATCATTTGTGGAGCTAGTTGGCATATAAACTTATAGTACTGTGGTGGGTGTTGGCTTTGTGTTAATCTTGGCTATGATAATGTATTCACTATGCTATTCATAGTAGCTTCCCCACTTTCCTATTTTCTTATTTATTATTAGATGTACTCCTGCATTACCCCAAACTGATTTTTTATGTACAACCCTGTCCTCTGCTGATCAGAAGATCTGTTCCTCCAGCCATCAAAGTTTGTTACTTTCCACTATATGTAACTTTAACATATCCATTTCCCTTTTTAAATTTTCAAACCTACTTGTCCGATTAACAGATCCAGCTTTTGATGCTCAACCTGCGAAATGTCAGCATTATTTCTCCTGATAACATGCATTCTCCTGAGTAGTCCCCATCCAGAGTTCTGAATGGAGGCCTATTTTACCTCTGGAATACTTTACCTAAGAGGATGTCATCATCATTTAACCATACAGTAGAGCTGCATGCCCTCAGAAAACATTACAGCTGTAGCCCTTGCTTTCAGCTATTTGCGATACCACCGTAGTAAAGCCATGTTGGCTGATGTTACAAGGCAAAATAAGTGAATCATCTGACTGTTGCCTCTGCAACTACTATAAAGACTGTTGCGCTTCTTCAGGAGTGACACATTTGTCTGCCATCTCAACTGATACTTCTCCATTGTGGTTCCACCTATGGTACAGCTATCTGTATTGTTGACGCACACAAGCCACTCCGCCACAGCAATGTCCACATATCCTGTGGGGCAGGGTGGGGGGATATTACAATATTTAGTACAAAACCGTCCAAAGTGTGACTGAGTTTTAAATTATAACTTACAATTTTGAATCTAGATCATATTTTATTTTGTAAACTAATAATTCATTGTAAAATGTGGCCCCATGTCACTGAAACAAATGATGAATTATGGTGAAAATCCTGAATGGAGTTACATGTTTGGCCAGATGGTGTCAGATATGTATTAATATCATTCAAATGGATAAATGTGATTTTAGGAGAGAAATGGGAATTTCTGAAGAAAGTGTAGACAAACTGTAGTGTCAGTATTATGTGAATATACACAATTTTTCTGGGAGTATTGTTAAGAAATTTCAAAGCTTGAGATTTAATTAAACTTTGCATTGATAGTAACTCAAACCAGTTTACAGTGCTGTTGTCAAACAGTAATTTTTTGTTGCATTGTATAGGGTTATTGGGATTTAAGATCACCTTGTTATGGTTATGTCACATGGTAGCATGAGCATAAAGGTGTACCACTGATGAATTTGTATTTGTTCAGTGCAGGTATGAACAAACTCATGTGAACTCTTCTTAGGAGAGCTAATTGGTAGTTGTAGGGTTACACATTGGTGTGGATCGCATTGCTTCTGTCAGGGATTATACAAGACATGTCCTCCACACCAATATGAAAGAGAAGAGGTAACTGGCTGATTTAGTAGCAGAAATCCTAATGATGGGGTCATTGTCAACAGTCACTACAGGTACCAGAGCAGCATCTCCCATATGGAGGAAGGACTAAAAGAAACCAAGCTTTAAGAGTGGTTAGAAGTCAAACAAACAATCAGTTTAAGAAAGCAATAAAAAGTGTATTTTTAGGATACTGCATCCATAGAAAGAGCAATTACTAGGAAATTTTTGAAAATTACAAGGAAGTTTATTCTCACCTAGTAATATTTTGGTCACTGTAAATTGCCACCAGTAATTATTGCATCAGAATTTTCAAGGACTGAGGAGTAAAATTAATGAACTACTACTTTGCATTGATGAAGCAGAGTTGTCAAACCGAGTTGACATAATCTGTCACTCTGAACATCATGCGACCACTGGTATAGGTATGTTATGTAGCATAGGGTTTAGGTTAGAATCTCACTTCTGTGCCGCAGAAATGGAGAAAGGAAGCATTACCACATTCATTAGGAATTGTCATGCATTTTAGTACATAGACATAAATAAATTTTGTTTGTAGCAGCTAATGGAGACATTTGCAATAGTAGCAGAATTTCATAAAAAAAAAGAGTTTATAATGGTTTATAAATCACCATGAAGCTCTATTGACCTATTTAACAGTAGAAAATGGAAAGAAATAGTGGTTACTGGTGCCATTAATAGAGGATTTTTAAGACATCTTGCAGAAATAATTTATTGTGGTTGGTAACAATATCGTTTAACTTAATTCCTGTTATTTAACATATGAACTAGGATAGCTTACTGTTCCAAAATAACAACTATAGATAGATCCAATAAACAATGACATGCGCTTCTTGATGATAAATGTGTACAGGTGCAGAAGGGACTTGGTCGGGATGAGCATGGTGTGGGTATCCTTTACGGGGTAATGAATTAGAAAGTGTAGATTATCATGAATGAAGAGGAAGTTTTTTCCTTCTTTGGAGTCAAAATTGGCTGACCTAGGTTGGTTTGCGATGCCATGGCAGTCCATTATGAAGTTATTATTATGTCAGAATAAAGTTTGAAAAAAGAGGAGGAAAGGAGTCATGTCATTGCTGGATGGAAGCTAGAGTCAGAGAGAGCATCCACTGGTGCTCCAAGCTACCAATCAGACTGTCTAGGTAACCTGCACAGATGTTAATACTAATGAAGATACAAAATATGAGTTTAGGAGTGTAGTCAGTAAGGCAAAAATTGATTATTTTAGGAAACTCCTCAAAGACATGAACTGGAGGTATGTATACATAGCTTATGACATGAATGAAAAACACAACACATTTATTGATGACATTCCTGGGTAATTAAAAACTGTGTTCTCTCAAAAGTAACCCATATTAGACCAAATTATACTAAAACACCATGGATCACACAAGGAACAAAGATAAAGTGCAGGACAAAAATAAAAATGTATCTTAGAAACCACACTGATGTTGATATTATAGTGCATTATGGGGCACACTGTGAAATACTGAAGACAGTAACACAGACATCATAGCTAAAGTTTTGAGTTGGCTTCCACCTCTGCTCACTAAATAACTGCTGGAGCTGTTATTGAATGCATGAAGTAATTGTCCTAATTTGGTGTCTGGAGCTGCGCAATGAAACGTAAATTGCATATCATGATCTGGTAATTGCTCTATGCTGTGTAATTAGTTAAAACTCTTGCACTTCTTTTCCAAATGACAGCAGGTTCAGATCATACAATAAGTGAAAAAAAAGACATTGTGTAATGTGTAATAAAGTTACACCAATGACGAATCTGTGCCACATTGATATGTAGCATCTCTCTCACAAATGGCTCAAAAATGAAATTGATAATACATTCATAGTTAGCATAAATATGTAAACTGGTATGGCAAGAAAGTATTCAGACACATTTTGATTGATATTTAGCTTAATATATTACATATCATACAGACTAGGATGCTTACATGATGGAAGTGAGAAGCCAAAGGCGAACAGCCGGCATCTCCTAGCTGCCCTAAAAAAAAACTGAAGGTACTGCTTTCATTTATTTTCACAGATAATGCAAATATTAACACATTGGCTCTTTGGTCACAATCTGTACAAAGAATTTTACATAAAAAGTGATTTTTTAGAAAGGGGTATTACAAGTGTTATGGAAAAAACTTAGTCATATCAGATAACAAACTGAAGACACTATGAGATATAGTAAAGGTAGAGACTGGTAGCCCCAGAAATGAAGAATAACACATAGCTTTTTGAGTAAACAATACTTTGGTAGCAGATGTACGTAGCGTTACAAAACTTTGAAACATGCATTTCATAAGTGTTACTGAAAATGTGGGTCTATCAGTTCCTGTAGATGCTGCAATGGAACATCTCTGACCACCCTTTACAAATTATTGCAATAATATGTATACAGTCCTCACCACACCAGTAAATCCGCTACAAAATTTTTCAAATAAAAAAAAAAATTGAGTGAGGGAGGTGGGGTAAAGTGGCCGCCCTAAGGGAAACTGAATTTCCTACAAATTGTGATTACTGATTCAAGCTTTCCATTTACACATTTTGAATTTATATGTTATAAGTTGTCACACAGCATATTTACTAGTAAGAAATATATGATGATTAAGCCCTATAGCCATTTCCTGAAGCCTTGCATAGTGGCCACTTTTACCAACCTAATGGTGTAAAGTGGCCAGTGTGGACATATGTACTATAAAAGTGAACAGCAACCATCTTTCACCTGAAGTAACGCTTCTATCTTGGCATCTTTCTTTAAGTGTAATATCAAAAAACTTCTTGATGTTGACCTTGTTAGAAGCTTGTCCTCTTCCCTTTAAGTTAGGCTTCCTAAGACTAATTAGGGTGCTGTCTTTGCTAGATAACAAGCAGATTAGCACACTGGACTCACATATGGGAGGACGACGATTCAAATCCATGGCTGGCCACCCTGATTTACCTTTTTTTGTGATTTCCCTAAATTGCTTAAGACAAGTGTTGGGATATTTCATTTGAAAGGGCACGGCAGCTTTCCTTCTCCATCGGTCCCTAACCCAAGCTTGTGCCCCATCTTAAATGACCTCGATGTTGATGGGATGTTAAACACTAATCTCCTCCTCTTCATCTGATATATCTGACTGTTTGTTATAATAATGTAGCAGTTTGTTCCACTCTGCCAATGGAAATACTAAATTCCATACATTGTCCACTGTAAATCCATAAAATCACTTTTCCATTTCAAAAACATAATCAGCGATTTCTTGTTCTTTGTTGAACACAATCAATAAGCTTCCCATGATCTTGTTAACATCAACTGAATCTCTGTTTTTTACTAGAACTCTTCTTTCAGTGTATTGTGTTGAACAGGGAATTACTTTGCTGCTGTAGCAGGAGGCAACTTATCATTCTTTACTGCCTCAGTCACACATTCCACCATAACTGGGTCCAATGTTTGTAGCCCGGATTTCTGGACTTATTGTCTAGACATCTTGATGCCTGAGTATCTGAAAGAATACCATGAAGCTGCAGCAAACCATTTTAAATTAATTTTTGTATACACACAAATATAACAGAACAAAGATGGTTTTAAATAACATTAATTAATTAATCGAAACTAGTGACAAAGGGATAGAATAATGGTGACAGCTTTGTATGTTAAAGGGCTTAGAAGTCATTGTGTGGTGTTATATGTGATGTATGAAAGTGAGTAACCTGTACTGGGGTAAACACATTAAAATGAAGTGTTGGGAACAGTGGCCACCTCAGCCACATTTCCTGACAAGTACAATGACAACTTTTCCTGATCAGATACCATCTCGGTATTATTGCTTCACAAATGAAACTATCAAACCAAAAGAAATAACAAGAAACTGAGCCAAAATACGTTGTTTAAACATCAATATTACTCTATGTTAAAGTGAGGTAACTAGACTACAGCAGCTGCCACAAAAATAGGCAACACACAGTCATAGATGTGTGACCTGGAATTAAAATACAACAGCTAAATAAGCATTTTAAAAATATGGGAAACTCAAAACAGAGTACTGCAGCAAATGGACTTAAGCACAACGGTAGTGGTGTGCTAGTGCATAGTGGGACAAATTCAATAAAAGGTAGAAATGGAGAAGCAAACGTGAATGAGACAATAAACTTGATTCACTCAGCAAGAAGTGTCTATGCAGGTTCCTAGCTCATAATCAGTGAAATAATAAAAAGATGATCTGTAAGTGATAAATATATCTGTAAAATAAACTGAATGGTAAAAGAATAGCATGATAGGCCTGGAGCAGTGTTCATACAGCCAAATAAATTCCTAAATGAAAACTGCTCAAATAGATTGGGGTCTCTAACATTAAGTAGGATGTCTGCAGATTAATAAAGAAACAAGAGAAACTAAAATGGCTAGATGGAGGTGAAAAACTGATTAAATCAGCTAAAAAATAAGTATCATCCAAAAAACGAGGAAGAGCAGAATATAGACATAAAAATTGTTCTTTTAAACATCCAAGGGTTGGATGACAAGGAAGTGGTAATGAATGACTTTTCATCATAGAATAAATTTGACCTTCTGTGTTTAAGTGAACATTGTGGTGTTCCTTTTTCTTACGTACATTAACGACTTCTCGTCTGTTACATTGCCAGATGCTAAATTTGTTTTCTTTGCAGATGATACAAACATTATAGTAAGTAGCAAGTCAAGTGCAGATTTAGAAATAGCTGCTAATCAAATTTTTACTAACATTAATAAATGGTTTAAAAGCTAATTCAGTATCATTAAACTTTGAAAAGACCCACTATCTGCAGTTGAGAACCTGTAAGAGATTTCTTCCAGCAAGTGTATAACATATGAAGACAAGCATATTGAAGAGGTTGACAGTGTTAAATTTCTTTGATTACAACTCAATAATAAATTTAGTTTGGAAGGACATATCACAGAATTGCTGAAGTGCCTAAACAAGTCTGTATTTGCAGTGAGAATGATATCAGGTGTAGGAGACATAAATACAAAAAAAACTTGCATACCATCCCTACTTTAATTCTGCCACACAGGATTATATTCTGGGGTAACTCATCAAATGGCCCAGAATCTTTTAGCATGAAAAAGCATGGAATAAGAATCATTTGTGGTGTAAATTCAAGAACATCATGTAGAAACCTGTTCAAGGAAATTTGTTTTCTTACCACTGCTTCTCAGTACATTTATTTTTTGATGGAATTTGTTGCAAGTAATATATCTCTTTTTCCAACCAATAGCTCCATAAATAGTACCAATCTATAAATAAGAACAATCTACATAAAGACCTAAAATCACTTACCTTGGTCCAAAAAGGGTCCAATATTCAGGAACACACATTTTCAATTGCCAGCATCCATTAAAAACTTGATTTCAATGCATTACAGTTTAAACAGAATTTGGAAGAGTTTTTGATAGGCAACTCCATCTACTCTATAGATAAATATCTTAACAGGGACTGTTAGACCAGCTTAAGTAAAACTGTCTGTTATATTTCAGTTTTGACAGCACTTTGACACAACAGTCAAGATTAGTTATTTTGTGTATGATAAATATGTTAAAATTGCATAACAATGTTTCATTCTGACAGTGTATTAATTCTGTAAATGTTAACTGTTCCAGTTTACTGTAACCATCTATTTTGACAATCTCCTGTCAAATGATCATGGCAGTAAGTATTGTTTTCAGATGTTTTATGTTGTTATTTCTGACATGTTGCTCACTCACAAGAATCATCTCATCAAATGAATCTTGTCTAATCTATCTAATTGAGCCACTGAAGATCATCTTTTGGTTTGTAAGTTAGAAAATTATAGTTTATTAAAGAGTTTGCAAGAGTGGTGGTGTAGCAATTTATGTTGGCAGATCAATAAATTGGTCAACTTGTATCTTAGATCTAGATTATTGGTGTAAAGAACTGAATTTTGAAGCTACTGTTATAATTATTAGCAGTATGAAACTAATAGTAGCATCATTGTACATGTCTTCCAGTTGTATTATTAGTATAGTCATAGAAAAATTGCATATCCGTATCAACTATGACATTATAATAATTCTGATTTTGACACATCAACTGATAAGTGAATTGTTAGTGATTTGAAAAACTTATTATGGCAATTCAATCTACAGTGTGTTAACTATAAACAAACTGGGGAACTAGCATCCTTAGACAATGTATGTGCAAATTTTAAATGTTCCAAAGACTAATGTGAAGTAATGGTGTTCCCCTTTTCTAACCACAAATCAATGTCCTTAATATTTCTTAATAGGTTCAGGTCAATCAATCTTAGTGTTGCCTTGGCCAACTCAAAAATGGTGATCACTAGGCCAATGAGCAACGGAAAAATTGACAAGTTCAGGAAATCACTACAGAGTGAGATGGTGCAGTGGTTAGCACACTGGACTCGCATTCAGGAGGTTGATAGTTCAAACCCATATATGGCCATGCTGATTGAGGTTCTCTGTGATGTCACTAAATCGTTTCAGGCAATTTCTGGGATGGTTCCTCTGAAAGGACCAGGGAATTTTGGAATCAATTAAACGTCATCATGAACGTTCACTTCTCATCTCCTTGCTGAATGAAAGTGGAAACGACTCTATCGAGACTATGCAGAAGGTGTGGAAAGCAATTAACATATGTGATGTTGTTTACCAAGCAGCCAAAGCATGGGATAAAGTGGAGAGCACTACCATCATGAAGAGCTGGAGAAAATTGTGGCCATCCATTGATGCCGAGTTGGATCCAGTAGTGAGTGACAGCGATGAGCCAGTCAGTTCGGGATTATCAATTGCTTCGTACACTGACATGTTCCACAATCTTCAAGGAAGAGAAGAAATTGATTATGAAGATGTTACTAAGTGACTGAATGAGGAAAACTGTGATATGGACCAAACATTAACAGGTGAAGAAATAATCAAAACCGTGCAAGGAAGTAATGATGAAAGTGGTGAAGAAGAGGACACAGGACGAGAGAGCATAAAGATTTCTCACACTGATGGTGCTGAAGCTGCCAAGGTCTTCCTGCAGTACATTATGCAACAACAACCAGATACATTCTGTATCAATGTAATGCTTGTAAAGCAGTTGGGTGATAAAGCATGCCACCGTTGCGCATCATTATTGTGACAGTTAAAAATTAGAGAAATGTTTCATAGGGAGTGATACGATTGTATAATTATGTACAGTATCCACTCAAGGTCTAAGTTTTCTTTGAAAATTTATGTATTTGTGGATTTAATAAAGTATATCCTTTATGTTTTAAAATTGTATCCTTTGGTTTAATAAAGTACAGTACACTACATCCCCTATGTTTTCAAAATAAAAAACAAAATAAATGAATAAAATAAATTTCAGACACTCAATAATCCGGCACCCATATGTGCCAGGAATGGTCGGATTAATGAGAGTCTAGTGTATATGTATTAAATTGACAATTAATTGTGCCTCATTACTAAGTGCTTAGTTGATTTGTTTCAAAATGTGTTTGCTTTCTATAACTAGTCATTAATCATTGTAAAATTAATTAGTAATTACATTACTGGTGGTTGGGTGGTCACTGTGTGAGCCCTCGTATCCAATTTCATAAATTGAGGCTCAGTTGTGGTCAGTGGTAGTTTCAGGCTCAGTATTATATCTCATGCCATGTTGTCTAAGAACATAACATCTGAAAAAAATATAGTGTTCCCTTGCAAAATCTAATCATCATGCTTCTTGTACAGTTATTACTCTTCACAACTGAGAGGGGGATCCAATTAGATGATCTGGGTAGGGAGCAAAATATCCAGAGTCAACTTTCCTCTTATTCTGTCCCACTATGAGCCATGCCGGAGGATACTGATAATTGTTTGTCATACGTCCTGATAATTTTATTGCAATTATTTGGGTGCAATTTGATTCAGTTCATTATGCTGTCACCAAATGTGCTCTCACAAAATATGCAGTACATATTTTACTGCAAATTGTAAGTCAGTGCTTTAGATTCTTCAATGATTTTTAATTAATTTGTAACTGATACTAGTTAAATCCACACCGTGAATTCATATTCATAAAATTAAATGATGCAAGGACATATTAAGACTGCAGAAAGCTCTGTAGCCAAAAACCTAATTGTTAAGTTGAAAGTTGTTGATAACTGCAAACAAAAAAAGTGTTGTCAAATGTGCAAATAGTATTGTAGCTTGCTCAATTTGTTAGTAACTAGTTCGAAATGAACCCAGTTTGTTTCTTTAAGTTTGCAGTTTGAGTGAGATGAGGGACTGTGTCAAGTGTGCAGGTGGTTGTTTGTGAAAGAACAGCTCCAAAGGAATGATTTGCTAAACTGAGTGGGAGAACCAAAGAGAGACTTCTAAAAAATAATTGTTCATCATTTCCTTCAGGTCAGTCCCATTCCCACCTCAGTCTCATGGAATGTTGATACCATGGGTCAATATTAGGCTGTGCCACCAAACAGCAGTATATACCTGTAGCAACTGTAGCTTGTTGGAGAGCAATAAATAGTCTACGTACATGCCACCTGTCTTGCTGCAGCCACTTTCACATCCAACAGACTTCCACAGCCCTTGCCAATCCATCATACCCACAACCCCAAGTGTGAAGAGTTGAACATCAAGCTGACAACTAGCAGAATGGCTCTTCCACCCCTCCATAACTGCAAACATGACCTGCTACATTCTGGTGTCAGAACATGGATGCAGAATTCTTTGGAGATATTCAGTCCCTAAATTTAGTTTGGTGCTGCACCAATGAACGCTGTCTAAAACAAACACAATTAATAATGAAAATTACCTATACAGATTGTATAGTTCTAGCCACTGGCTGGTTCAGAAAAATACGCGCAAGTTCTGTTACACAGATGAAAGTGTACACTGATCATCTAGAACATTACTTCCACTGACCTTCTATCAATATAAACCCATCTAGGCTATAGTAGCATCATGTGGCGAGGAATGACTGCTAATCAGACACACTCACAGTGCATGTAGTATCAGTGAGTGTGCTGTCAGTGTGTAGAACAGGAAAGACGTGTGATCTATCTGAGTTTGACTGACGGCAGATTGTGATGGCCTGGAGGCTCAGCATGAGCATTTTGGAAACTGTATAACTTGTTCAGTGTTCGAGGATCACTATGGTGAGTGTTTTCAATGCGTAGTGAAACCTAGGTGAAACCACGTCCAGCCATCATGGGGTTAGGCGGTCACCCCTCATTACAGATATTGGACATTGTAGGCTGGGCAGACTGGTAAAACAGGACAGGTGGCAAACAGTGGTGGAACTAACATCAGACTTTAATGTTGGGCAGAGTACAGGTGTGTCTGAACACACGCTCCTAACAATGGATCTCTGCAGTCGACAACCCATGCATGTGCCAATCAGTGTTAACAGCACAACATCAGCAACTATGACTGAAATGAGCAAGTGATTATCAGCACTGGACATTGCCACAGTGGCAGAGCATTGCACCGTCTGACAATCCTGCCTTCATCATGCCGATGGTAGGGTGCGAATCTGTCGTCCTCCAGGTGAACAGCTCCTTGACAACTGTACTGCAGGACAGAGACAAGCTAGTGGCAACCCAATTACACTCTGGGGAACATTCACTTGGGCATCCATGGGTCGATTGGAGCTCATACAGGCCATCATGACAGCCAAGGAGTACCATATACTGGTTGCTGACTGCATACACCCCTTCATAATGATCAGGTTTCTTGATAGCAGTGACATTTTTCAACAAGATAATGCACCATATCACAAGGCCATGAGTGTGATGGACTGATTCAAGGAACCCAATGGCAAGTTCAAATTGCTGTTCTTGCCCCCAAACTCACCAGGTCTGAACCTGATTGAACACATCTGGGGTGTGATTGAACGTAGCATCAGAGCTCATTGCCCCCTTCCCCAGAATTTATGGGAATTAAGTGACTTGTGTGTGCAGATGTGGTGACAACTCCCTCCAGTGTTCTAAAAATGCCATGATGCACTGCTGCTGTTATTTCTGCCGAAGGTGGACATACCGGCTATTGGGCAAGTGGTCATAATGTTCTGGATGATCAGTGTATCTGACTGTGTTATTACACTGGAGTGCATTGGTTACTTTTTTCCACACCATTCACACTTTATTCAATGTTCACATTTTCTATGCTCTCCCACTAATTCTCAAGGCAAAGCTAATCCTTAAACCACTTACAGTCCGCAACAGTCACTTGTTCATTTGCTAGTGGTGTTAAACAATCTATTGCTTAGTTGGTTGGTTGGGGGAGGGGACCAAACAGTGGGGTCATCGGTCCCATAGGATTAGAGAATGATGGGAAGGAAATTGGCCATGATCTTTCTAAGGAATCGTGATGGCCGGTCATAGGCTTGAACTGTCATCCTCTCGAATGCGAGTCCAGTGTGCTAAGCACTGCTTCACCTCACTGTGTGTTAAACCATCTCATAACCATAGGAGTATGAAGATCTGGGAGCCATCCTACAACATTATGAATCTATGTAACCACTCCTTTCCAACTGCTACTTTACTTAATCTTAGAAACATATCACTTACATTCTTTAACCTAGCTATCGCTCCTTGCAAAACGATCAACACATTTCCATTATACACTTTACAACATTAGACATTTCTTGAAAACAGAAATTCCACCTGGAAATTCCTGTAATATATTAACTAATCACATATTTGCTCCCATGCAAGCCTCTTGCATGGATTAGAATGCAATGATCAGAATCTCAGAATTCCTAAATGCGTTCAAACAAAAACATGTGGATGGACATGTGTGTGTGTGCGAGTGTATAACCGTCCTTTTTTCCCCCTAAGGTAAGACTTTCCGCTCCCAGGATTGGAATGACTCCTTACCCTCTCCCTTAAAACCCACTTCCTTTCGTCTTTCCCTCTCCTTCCCTGTTTTCCTGATGAGGCAACAGTTTGTTGCGAAAGCTTGAATTTTGTGTGTATGTATGTGTCTGTTTGTGTTTCTATCGACCTGCCAGCGCTTTCGTATGGTAAGTCACATCATCTTTGTATATATATATATATATATATATATATATATATATATATATATATATATATATATATATATATATATGAGACCTGCGATCCCACTGGTGAATTTAACCACAGGCACCTCCCAGCTCCAATCTGTGTTCTTTAATAGCACTCAACAATACTCCATAATTCTTCATCACAACCTCCTAATACCTGATACATTATCCTTTACACTGACTCCGACAGTTACCCTAGAAGGATTTTCTGCTATTTGCTCACTGTACCCAAGGGAAATACAGCAGTTTAATGATGTTGTCACACTAGCAAACACTTCACCTCAGTGGAATCTGAGCAACTTGCTAAGTTCCTCTGAGCCAGTGTCACTTTATGAAATGACAAAAATCCTCAATTATATGATACTGTTGCAACACTAATCTATGTTTCACATTATCAGCGCCGTATCACTGTTTACAACTATCATCTAGAGAACAGACTAAGCAGAGGTCATGCAGTGCAGGTGTGGAAAACAAAAAGCTTCGCATACAATTCAGGCACTGTTGATGCCAAACCACATATCTACTAAATAAGACTCTTCGGGAATACTTAATCTCATCTACAATTTACAGTACCATCTATAACTCTGTCCAAGTCATCTTGTATCCTCGTACAGTCACTAAATGATGACACCTTCCCGTACACCACAGCATCATCAGCAAACAGCCGCACATTGCTATCCACCCTATCCAAAAGATCATTTATGTAGATAGAAAACAACAGTGGACCTACCACACTTCCCTGGGGCACTCCAGATGATACCCTCACCTCCGATGAACACTCACCATCGAGGACAACGTACTGGGTTCTATTACTTAAGAAGTCTTTGAGCCACTCACATATTTGGGAACCAATCCCATATGCTCGTACCTTGGTTAGGAGTCTGCAGTGGGGCACCGAGTCAAACACTTTCTGGAAGTCAAGGAATATGGCATCCGTCTGATACCCTTCATCTGTGTTTCACAAGATATGTGAAAAAAGGGTGAGTTGCGTTCCGCAGGAGCGATATCCTACACAGAAAGAAAAAAGGGATTGGACACAAAACCAGGAAAAATGGAAACAAAGACCCAATGATCAGTAACAGTTAACATGTGCTGCTAATTACTTGCAGTGGCAATGTCTGTAGCACCTTTGCCAATTCCACTTCTGACACCAGTTATTATGGTTCAGGATGGTGGATGAGGCAGCAAATATGAAGAACCAGTTCCTCAGCCATCATGGAAAGATAAGTATGGTGGTAACAGCAATGTATCTATTCACCAGAGTATGTGCAATTGAAGTACACAATGTTCCAGTGATGTGCAATGATCCTGGGCAGTGGTGCTTATTCATCTCAGCGCACAGCAGCAGGAGACACCACCAGAACAAGGAAGCTTGGCTGAAAATGCAGCCAGAATGAAGGAGAAGCATCAGCACCTCAGCAGATGTGCAGTTATGTCAGGCCTGCAGATTTCAGACGCAGTGTCAGCAGCCATGTGGGTGGACTGTTCATACCATTAGACATGAATGTAGTGCCTAATCAGCAACTCACATTAGGTTAGGGAGGCACCTAAGATTGCGATGTGAGTCAAAGACCCCTTGGAGGCACTCAGGAGTCAGTGAATTGCAGCCTGCAGCAGACCCTAGCTGGAAGGCACCAGCTAAGGCACCAGCTTAGGCCCCAGCAGCATCAGGACTAGGCAAGGCCTGTAGACTGGTGTCTAACAGACACTGCAGCAAGTTGTAGATGAGCCTGGATGACCCACACTGTCCCCCCAGCTGGCACAGAGGTGTTCTTGGCGCATGCGGCAGGCAACAATAGATACTGTATGACCAGTGTAGCCATTATTTATATGGGCAACACCCAGGCATTGTTATGAAAAGGTGCAACTTCTCGTTACACATGGAGCCCAGGCAGCAAGCTGGCACACCTGTCTGGATATTGTGAAGTTCACTACAATGTCAATAGCTATGCCCTTATGTTATTAATTCTCATTCTTTTTCGGGTGGTCTCTCATTTCACTGTGCTTTGTTCAGTATTGGCTCTGAGCACTATGGGACTTAACATCTGAGGTCATCAGTCCCTATAACTTAGAACTACTTAAACCTAACTAATCTAAAAGATGTCACACACATCCATGCCTGAGGCAGGATTTGAACCTGCGACCGTAGCAGTCGCGCGGTTCCAGACTGAAGCGCCTAGAACCACTTGGTCACCACGACCGGCTTTCAGTATTGAATTGCAATTACTTTCATTCATTGCATTCACCCATTTTTCTTCAATTTCAAACTCCTCCCAACATTCACACTTCTAGTTCTTCACATCCGCCATTGAGCATCCATAACCGGTAATTTATAACTTTGCTATAATAATAAATTAAAATAAAATAATAACTCTTGAGTCACTGAAATTCACTTTTTGACAGTATAGTCTGTGTCTTTGAAAACAAGGTGCCTCCAATATGTGCTTTATGTTTCACAAATGGCAATGTTTGACTTTGTATATATATGTTCTACTAGTTGTTAACACATAAAATTTTAAAATGAAATTAAATGAACTTAACTCTTCAGCTTCTGAAACACAGCAAGTAGTTCTTTGAAGGGATTAAAGGGCAGCTGAACTACATGGAGTCTATTCTAATCTCAATTTCATTTGCTCAGGTCTCCAAAATTTTTATTTTGAATTTCAAAAATGTCTTGTACCTCTTGAGTTTGATGTATATACAAAATTTATACAAATATTTCAATTTGAATATAACAACATTTTTATTACCTATGTAGCGTATCAACCAAATTTGGTCAAAAAATATGCCAGAGTGGAAGTGAGTTGCAACAGAGCCTGCAAAACAAAATGTGAATGATAGGCTTTGCCAAGCAGAGCCAACTGAGATTGGTACAGCAACAGCCGATGCTGCAATACACTGGCAGAAGGACGGGAGCCTTTCCTCACTTGCCACCATGAGAGTGTTTAGGATACATGCTGTAAGCCCTGAACGAACATAGTCTAGAGCATGTAAGTACTTAGCCATTTGTGTACTAAGATATTCTCATCCCAGTATCACAGTCAACACCATGAGCCTGTGACACCCAGAGAGATATCCCAGAATTCAGTATGGAGTCCGCTGTTCGACCATGAGACAGGGCACCTTCCCAGAGTCATGATAGGAGCTGCCACTGGAGCAGAGAGCTGCCCACTCACTGGAGGGAGGTCACAACCACCTCCATAGTAACATCAGCTGCACTGTCATCACAATCGCAGCGGGAGACATCACTGACAGCTGCATTCGAATGATGCCCTGCTTGGCACCACTCTTTGCACTCTCGGAAATGCTGGGCATCTATTATTTCACATGGCAACTGGCACCTTCACCAAGATACCTTCACCAAGCTGTTCCTGATGTACTATAGCTAAGGGCTGGAATAAAGAAGTTAATTAAACAAATCTACTGTCGTCCTGTCATCTCATTTCATTTTCCATGGGTGACAACCCATGGGTCATCTAACACTGGTGTCAGATCATTGATGTTGCCTTCTTAGTGCAATGTCTGAACCTACAGCCTACAGTATGGTGAGTCCTAAAAATTCTGATTGTATTTTAGTCATGGAGGAAAGGTTTGATGGTTGTACATTTTGTAAAGTAGATTTTATTGTGAGTAGAAAACCAGTGGATTTGTCTAGTTTTAGAGGTAATGGAAGTCATGACTGGTTAGTGCCTGTTAGATGCACAAAGTGGAACCTTGAGGGCCACTCATTGCCATGTACGGAATCTGATCCGATAAAATGTTATACACGTAATCATCAGGGGCATATGGACAATCAGTGCCAGAATTCGAGATGGCTCATGGTTAGATATAGTAATTAAGTTAAGGAATTTTGTTTTCTTGTGTTGTGAATGTTAATTGTCAAAATGACTGTCGCCAAGGATAAAGCTTCGATGGAAATAGGGATGCAAGGTATGTCAGAGCCGGAAGCAGTACATGAATTGTTAGAAAAGGCAGCACAATTAACAGTAGGTAATGCAGAACTGTGTGGGTTGGTTGTGTTGTGATAATCACAATGGGTTGCAGGTTTGTCAGTCATAAGTTTAATTGCTCCTCTTTCTGGTATGGCAACTTAGGATGTGCACACCTTTGTGGGAGGCCTTAGAAATCTGGTCGAGATGGAAGGTTAGTCTGATAAAGAGTTATTGAGTGTTGCAAAATTGAGACTGATAGGGGAAGCTAAAACTTATATAATGTATACAAAACCTCTTAAGGAAGCCACAACATTTGAAGAATTTAAAGAAGGGTTGAGTACATGAAATGAAATAGTGTCAAACACTATAGGAAAAAATTGGTGAAAACTAAGAGAAATCCAGTAACCGTGGAACAATTTGTGGATAGAATAAGGAAAATTAATGGATGTACTTATGAATTAAGACAGGATGCTGCAGTCAATGAAATTATTTTGCAAGATGCTGAGCAGAGGTTGCTCAATAATTTTTTGTGAGGGTTGCATGCAGAAATGTTGAAACGTGTATGGACAGAAGGTCCAATGGCTTTGTGCACAGGAGTGTGGGAAGCTGTAGAGTCTGAGGAGATGGCTTTGTCAATTGGAATGCGGGGTAAACAGATAGTGTTTACAACTAATATAAAATGTTTCCGGTGTGGATTAATGGGGCATGTAAGGAGGCAGTGTTTCCAAACTCAGGGTGATGTGAATAAAGTGAGAAGAAATAATAGTTTTAGAAGTAGAGGACTGAGGAAGAATAAGGTGTTAAAATGCCAACAGGAACCACAGTTCCACCTACAGTCATTCTAGTAAGATTGGATGCTACAAAATCGTATGCAGAGGTGGATTGTGCAACATGAGGAACCATAGGAAAAGAGGTGTTGGAGGTATTATTGGATACAGGGGTGCATGTGTCAGTCACTGGTAGTGATCTGATGAAATGTAAGCTATGGGGCCCACCACAGTACAGACTGCATGGAGTGGGGGATAAAGAAGTCACATCGTTAGTATCAGTGGACACAGACTTTTCCTGGATATAGTTCAATTTCAACACTATTTAGAGAATATGCCACTCATGAGTGAGGACTACAACATGATCCTAGGATAAGATTTCTTATATCAGCATTTGCCACAATCAATCTTCAGTAACACAGGGAGGAACTTGATAAAGCCATTGCCAGTGTAGCGATGTCATAGGGGTGTGTCTGTCGGGGAAGGCAAACCAATTAAACTGTGAATGTTTACACTAAGACTTGATTCGCACGATTGTGTACCTAAGGCTACAGGGAAATCACTTTGGGTCAGTGTTGAGTCTAGCTTGCCAGTAGGAATTTTGTGAGTGGTGGAACTGTTAGAAGAGAATGAAGCATTAGATCAGACGGGCTGCTTAGCTAGAAGGGTACTGTATGTGTACAAGAAATAAGGAATAAAAGGAAGGTTCCTGTTTTATAGATAATTTTAGCGCAGAGGACATAGGATTAACAAAGGGGTTGTTAATCAATAATATGGATACACTGAAGGAAGAAGAATGACACACGAGGGGTGTCAGCCACGGACAATCACTGAACACCACTGAAACTGCATTACGAGGAAAAGTGAAGCCTGAAGAGAGAATGGATGGAAAAATTATTTTTGGAATGTAAGGATTTATTTTTTTCCAAATGGGCCATTACCAGCTGTGCATATTACACACCATCACATACCAATGGTAAATGAATCACCAGTCTACCACAAACCATGCAGAATACCTAGGTACTTACAACCAAGTTTGGAGGAATTTATTGATCAACAGCTGAAAGATGGAATAACTGAAGAAAGTAATAGTGCATGCAGGGTGGGGGGGAGAGGGCAGGAATAGGAACAAAAAAATCAATGGATGGAACACGAAAATATAGGTTTTGTTGTGATTATAAACATTTAAATGTGAAAACCATAACAGACGCCTACCCTTTGCCAAACATCACAGAAACCTTGGACTATTTAGGGTATTGCAAATATTTTTCGACAATGGATTTGATGAGTGGTTATCAGAGAGGTTGAACTGCAGGATTGATATAAAACAGTGTTTTCTGCACCTTGAGGACACTAACAATTCAGAAGAATGCCATATAGATTAAAAAATGCACCTGCAATGTTTCAGAGATTGTTGGACGGAGTATTCAGAGCTTTAAAACCACAGCAGTGCTTACAGTATCTCAATGACATAATTGTCTATGGGAGTGATACGGAACAGCATATGCAGCAATTAAGAGATATATTTCTAAGGTTAAAAGCAGCAAAGTTAACACTGAGTGCATTAAAGTGTAATTTTGTGATTGAAGAGGTAACATACCATTATCATATCATAAGTAAAGATGCAGTTAAGATAGACCCAAGATTAATTATAACTGTATGCGAACTTCCTGTAACAGAATCTGTAAAGGAGTTGCAATTGTTCTAGGAGTTATGAAATATTTCCGCCGGGTCATAAAAGGATTTGCAGATATTGCCGGACTGTTGACACAGTTGCTAAAATAAAGGTACTAAATTTGTGTGGTCATAAGAGTGCAGCATGCTTCTGAGGAGCTAGAAGGAGCTTTAACATTAAGTCTGATATTGGTATTCCTAGATTTTAATAGAGAATTAATTTTATCATATGATGCATCAAACCATGAGCTTGGCTGTGTTGTCACAAGAGATAGAAGGCATAGAACATCCAGTAGCTTATGCACCAAGACAACTAAATTCTGCAGAAAGAAATTATTCCACAACAGAGAAAGAGATTTTAAGTCTTATTTATAGAATCACATATTTCAAATGTTATCTGTATGGCAAAAGGTTTAGATTAATAACAGATCATGCAGCATTAAAATGGTTGTTTGGGGTTAAAGGATTCTTCTAGTAGATTGACTCAATGGGCAGTAAGAGTAAGTGAATTTGATTTTGAAGTCACTCATAAACCTGGAAAGAAGCACACAAATACGGATGGCTTAAGTAGAAAATTAGCAGTATTACATTTTGGAGGTAATGAGAATAAAGAATGGAAAACTGCACAGAGAGCGGATGATGACTGCAAGCAGTATTTTAAGCAGTTACAGTTTTGTATGCAGGGTGGGTTGCTATACAGAGAAACCAAATTGGGACCGTGGGTAGTGGTACCAGAGAAACTAAGGAACAGAGTGCTACAAGATGCTCATGATTATATATTAGTGGGTCATGAAGACTGCAGATCCACCAACAGAAGAGTAGCAGAAATTTACTGGTGGAGGAATAGGCAGTCAGATGTAAATCAGTATCTGTGGAATTGCATACAGTGCACACAGAGAGTGGATTTGTGTCAAACAAGAGTACCATTGCAGAGGCTACCAGGTACATTCAATAAAATACTTGCAGGGAGTAAGAATGTACTCACAATTATAGTTTATTTTTCAAGACACATAGAAATGGTCACCTTGCCAAACTAGCCGCCAGCAACAGTGGCACAGGCATTTGTGAATTATTGGACACTGGAATTCTGAATGCCTGAAAGAATAGCAACAGACCAGGAAACAAACTTCATGTCTCATCTCCTGTGCGCTGTGCATATGACTATCAGGAAGATGCTTGAATACTATGTTGACTTACATCATGCCAACTGGGAAGTCTATTCAAAATACATCATCTCCACCTACAACTCAAAACAGCATACAATACGGGATTATCACCATACAAAGTAGTACATGGTTGTAAAATGCAGCAGGCTGTAAGAGGTCAGCTAGGGGTAAACTTGTTGGCTCCAGAGCAGTGTCTAGAGGGTTCTAAGGAAAGTACAGAAGGAACTACTGCCAATTGGTTTGAGAACAGGAGCACACGAACTTACCTTTTTATGTAAAGGTAGCCGAAGTATTGGTGAGATATGATGGAGAGAAAGCTTACATTTCCATTTCTATACCAGTAGCAGGGAAACAAGTATGTTACAAGTGGTACATAGTTCGTGTGTATCCTGTCAAGTGCAGGATACTGAAGAAATTTGTACCAGTAAAAACACAGTGATTATTATTAATTGCAAAAGACGAGGGAAGATATGTAGAAATGGAGGAAACAAAGTTACAAAAATTACAGTCTTTCCGAATACGGTAATAAGAGAGTGCAGTGAAATTGCTAATGGCACAAAAGGAGGTAAAAGAACGTAATAAAGAAGTGATCGAACTGGAACTGTACAGCAGTTGAGGTACAGCCCCAGATCTACTATATTTCTGAACTGGGGCAAAAACTTGATAGTGGCAACCCCCCCCCCCCCCCCCCTCCACTTCCCCCTCTCGCTCGAGCGTTTCAGATAGGATGTCAAAAATTCAAAAAAAGAAATCAATTTTTCAAAAATATGTTCATTTGGTAGTGCACCTCTTTCTGAAGAGTTTGATATATAAAACAAATGTTCAAGGCATGTAAGATACGTTGGTCTTAAGTGTGCCAAAGTGCAGTGCCACACCTCTTCACACAGCATTCGTCTATCGCATGTCACTGCATTTCACTCTGTGGAACTAAAACGTGTATATTTTGTAATGGAAGCCATCAAATCTATATTCAGGGCAGTGGAAATAAAAATGTCCTGTGGTGCCTCTCCTGCTCCCAGTCAGCCGGTTTGACAGCCTGCCATCCCCCCCCCCCCCCCCCCCCCCCAAAAAAAAAACCACACAATTAATACTGGGTGGGATTATTTTTGACCAGAGGAATAGGAACTCTTCAGGAAATTTGTACTCTTTATTGCCTGTTAGCTAATAACTTTCTCTTTTGTGTGACGTAAAATTAAATATACTAAACATAAAAATAGTACAGACAAGCAAGACAGTGTGCATTTCTTCAAAACTTAGGTTCCATTTTTCTCTCTAATCATGCTACAGCTTTACACAGCATGTTTTCCTTTCTGCGAAACAATCTGTTACCTCATCAAAGTTCATCAAAAGTTTTGCTATATGAGAAATCAAAATGTCATTGTCTAATAGTGAAAAGCTGTTAATACGAATAGTACCAAAGACTAGTGTGGTTTCTCAATCTGATTACATCTATTTTGACACTGTCTCCTAGATAGAACAAAACAAGCCTTTCTAACATTGCAGCAATTGAAACACATGCCAAATAAGTGAGACTGTTTTAACACAAATGGTCAGTTTTATGTACCTCATTTAAATAAATTACATGGCAGAATATAATTCATGAAGTACCAATAACAAATGCCTATTAGGTCTACTACAAGCAAAAAGTTTTATGTTAGGAAACAGTTTCACATTTCATTCATACACTCCAGTTTCTCACGCATGAGATCAAATAGTAGTAGTACAAAATTTTTATATACATTTAAAATCATCATAATCTTTCCGTGTAATTTGTCTGATGTCCACCTTTCTTCTCCTTCCTCATTCTAACAATCTTGTCATCATAAATTCTGTAACTGTTCCTGCCATTGTCAAAAATTATTCTCTGGTTCAATACACTAGCCCTGCCAGAATCATTAGTTCAGTTATCCTGCATTTATTCTCTGGTTAGGCATTATTATGTGTTTGTACAACACATTTTCCACACTATTCCAAGAACAGAACTTAACTGGCTGTTAACTACAGACTGTACAACTGGCCCTTGGCAGTGTAGCCTTCTGGCAAAAATTTTCTGTTCATTTTCTTTGATACAGTGAGAAGACAATATGTAATCTTCCTTATCTGCCATTGCTGTTACTTATTTATTTCCACTCTGGTAGTCTGGATCTACAGATTTTGCTTGTAATTATAACAACACTGATCATTCACACCTCCAATCAACCACATAAACAAACAGCAATTGGCATTTACCCATTCGGATTTATTCGGCCCAGCTTGTATAGCCACGTCCTCTTTTGTCTGTGGAAAAGTTTTTTTATTTCTAGATGCAGCGGGGATTTCCCTGGCAGAGACATCACGTACAGTACGCACACATTCAAAAATCAACTTATGATTCGTTCAGAAATCAAGTTATAATGTGCTCAAAAATATATGAAAGCAAATTGGGATGTTTTTTTTTAAGATTGTATGAATATTCGATAGACCAATGTGCACTGGATGGTAGGCGCCTTGTGAAACAAGGTTTTTTCTTCAAGAACATGAATTTGCCCCCCCCCCCCAAAAAGTTGCTGATACCCCAGTTTGTCTCCCCCCCCCCCCCCTCATCCCCTAGTTCTGGGCCTGATTGGTTGTACTCTACCTCTGACAAGATGGAAGTAGTGGCTAGTTGTTTCAAGCAGGGAAAGCTTATGTCAGCAAAGAGGTTTGAATTATATGGGAGTGGTTTGTTACTAAACAGAACAGTGTGCAAGATAATGGGGTCTGATTTCCATCTGCCTACCATGATTAGCCAAAGGATATTCAAGGTACACTTGTGAAATGGTTTTATGGGAAAGTCCCCACCTTCATCACTACCTTGGAGATGCTGTGTCCTATCTCTCATGCGCTGACTGTAGCACCCTGTTCAAACACACTTAAATCTTGATAACCTGCCATTGTAGCAGCAGTAACCAATCTAACAACTGCACCAGACACTTGTCTTATATAGGCATTGCTGACCACAGTGCCACAGTCTGCCTGTTTACATAGCTCTGTATTTGAATACGCATGCCTTTATCTGTTTCTTTGGCACTTCAGTGTATGTTGGCTAACAGCATTGGTGAATTCTCGCATTTGATTATTTATGCTGCTTCCAAATGTTGGTCAGCTGGTCAGTCATTACAGTTATTTTCAACTTACAATATAGCAATCATTTATTCAATTCAAACACAACACATTAAAATGACATCTTGACTTAGCTACTAACAATGAAGTCTACACTGATAAAACACACTTGTTCCTTAAAATGAAATAATTGCAATGAGACACCAAGTCTCACAAGGTTCCTTTTCATTTATTGCTGGAAGTAACAAAATAATGTGGTATGTCAATGAGCAAATATTAAAATGCAGATTTAATTCTTCATAAACAGTCTTTATTTGGAAAGTATTCAAAATATGTATATCACATTATAGATTTTATTTCAGTTTCAAAATATCCATGAAAACAACACATTGTTTACAGTCTATTCTTGTGGAGTTTGAGAATCTTTTAATATGCAAAACATATAAAACTCCCTACAAAAATAAATATTAATACAAAAAAAAAATTAGGCAGCTGTACTAAGAACATAGCAACTCTGTGGAAAACATATAGCAGTAATTGCTTGTCATCATGGGCTTGCAATATAAGATTTCCACTTTTCTCAACATTAAGGTTACATGTAATACACAGAAGAAATAATAAAATGAGACTTGGAGTCAGAAAGCAATTAACAATTTATGATAGAGATGAGCTATGTAGAAACACAATGATAAGAACCATTAAAAATTTGACAAACATTTTAATAAAGCAATATTACAGCACAGTAGAGTGAATGAAAGGACAAACTTGTTGCATAGTTGTGCAACATTTTTCTCATCACACTACTCTCCAAAATCCTGATGTTAACAATAAATTATCCTGATGTTAACAATAATTACAGTTTTATTGAGGGTAGCCAGCAATATGTTTTGCAATCCTTTCACTTTTACAATATACTCTTAACATAGTCAAAAATACAACTGGATAGACATGTAAAATGTTTGGGAACATTGCCTTAGCTTAGAGAGAATAACTAGACTCTCTTATTAAATATAAAACTGATCCAAATGTCAGTGCAACAAATTTCAAAGAATCCATCTATCAGAAACTTCTGCAATCTTCTACGAAAGCACTTAAGCACTGCCTGTGGCACAGAAGCCATTGTCTTTCTATATGATCAATCTCTATGAACTGTGAGTAACTAATACATCAAATGAAGTATAAGTAACACCCAAAAGCCAGTTGAGGGTCTTTCCAGAGAGTGACTTTTTTCTTTTTTTCACCATTTATCACAATCGTAATGATAAAAATGTCTGAAATGATATGTATCTTCAAGACAATGTTGAAAGGAATCTCCGTGAATGTCTGAAATGTGGCATAATAATACTTGTCCGAGGATTATGTATGTGTAATAACATTGTTTTGTCTTTCTTTTGTAATTTGTGTTATATGCAACAATCCTGAAACAGACTGCTTAAACCAATATTGATACACATTTATGATTACTTGTACACTACAATCTGAATTCTGTCATGTCACCATTTTATACCTCCACACTCTGCAACTACTATTGGCAAAGAAACACATTTTGACATTTGATTCATTAGATGGTATTTGGTAATATTTATCCAAGTGCAAAAGTTCAGTGTGTAATATTAAGTGGATGGTTCAGGATCACTAAACACCAATTTTCCTGTCTTCTCAGTACGCACAAGTAACTAAATTCCGTTTCTTTGAAACTGGATTGTTATAAAATAATGAGAACAATTTACATCTCCATCTATATTTATTATCAGTTTAGCAATCTTAAGTGTAAGAAGTTAATGAATTCTACTGTTTGGGCTACTATTACCAAATACCATGGAGTTACAATATAGGCACTTTGTTTAAAAATGTATAGTAAAAAAAGACTTCTCTATGTCACCACTTACTTGAATGAATTGCCTTTAAAAATTAATTCACTTATATTTGGGTATGAGTTACCGAGGAAATAGAGTAACTAATCAAAAAGAACAACGGAAGTATCACACCCAGAAGTGACAATGTCCTGTAAATATGATGGACAGCTTATAGTGAAAAATAAATGTTTACATGAATTGTGTAACAGTCTTTATGTTGAGGCTTAATTTTTTTCAGTAACACAACAAGCATTAAACAACTAAAATAATTCTTTTGAACAGACAATTTAATTGTGAGTAAGATTGGAGTTTTTAACTGTGGAAGAGATTTTTAAATGCATGTACTGCTCAGAATGTTTACAAAGCTCTCTGAAATGCAACTACCTGGTTATTGTAATTCCCAAGACAGAATTCAAATAGAAATGCAAAAAAAGGGCAGTTAAGTAGTTAGAAGAACCTACGAACACAGTGTTAGAGGTCAAGCTTTAAGATGACAAATTCTTAACACAGATAGCTCTTGGAACACAGGCTGCTGTATTTTGTTTAAAATAAGTGTAGAAATTGTTACAAGACTGGAAAAAAGTGTGGAAACTGCTCACAACCTGTGGCAGTAAGAGCACTCCTCATAAGCATGAAAGAAACCCAGACCACATTGTCCAATCTAAACTCTTTCCTGCCTTCCCCTCTATCACACTGTATGAAATAACCTGTGCTCCGGATATTGGAAACTCAGCATACTTCCAATTTTCACTCATCTTTCAGTTAGAGGACTATCAGAATTATAAATAGGGAAGACATACAGAGAAAGTTTCAAATGGAAATGGAAAAATTACAGATTCATTTTTAAAAAGAAAATGGAAAAAAAGACTGAGCTGTAACTAAAAAGTATAGAATTTAGTATAACCAGAGGTGAAAATGTATAGATACCATATTTTTCCCCATGCAGTATGGGAGACACGAATGGTATAAAAGAATTATAGAAACATACTCTTATGGTAAAACAGCCCAGTTTCTTTGCAATTTCCACACATTTGCTTTTAATAAATTTCTCAACAGTTCCCAACATAGATTAGGAATGTCAAGAGGTAGTTATAATATTGAATAACCTACAATGTAAGACTCTCCACAAAGTTTTCCTTTACTTCTCTCAGGAATCATTAACAACTTCTGTAACTGTATTTTCTCTCATATTCATACATGGTGACACAGCAGCTTACAAGCTGTACATGTAAGCTGCCAATACGCAAATGTTTTTGTCATAGTGAGATTATAATAAATGACCCAAAAAGATTTATTTATTAAAGTAAAAATAATAGTCACATGACATGAGGAGTTACTATAGTTAATAGTGTAAAGCAGCAATTATGTGTTTACCTGTCAAATTGGAAGGAAACAATAGGCTAAATGTATAAAGGTCTCAGTGGATTCTTCAGACTCCCATTATATGGAAAAGAAGTCACACTACCCAAAAATATGTTGTTCCTAAAATTTCAGGAAACAATGCGAATAAAAACATTAGAAACAGCATATGGGATTCATGAAGATTGAAAGTGTGATAAAACCATTTATAATTTGCAATCTATAAGACTCACTACAACTTTTTTTTCTGAGAAATGAAAAACAAATGGTATGCATGAAAAGCTATGATACACATCAGTGTGTCTGCAGCACACTGGAGACATAGAAATACAAGTTATCAGAATTTATAGAAGTTCTCCACATAGTGTATTGGAGATAGAATTACTTACTTTGCCAAAGAACATATTAAATCTGACATTTTAACAGAGGTCTACAGACTATTGGCCCTGTTATTTTTGCAATGTGCAATAAATAGATATGACAATAATTAGGATGTAATTGCAACTCTTAACTATATTATGCTCAGCACTATCTAACAAATACATCTGGCATCTTACATTAGTCAGCAGAAAGTCATTATTAAATAAAATCACTAAATTTTATGTAAAAATTAGACACATGCACAAAACTAATTTTTCTCATTTTTAATATTCCAAAAATGTCCCAAGCATATCAGAGTGGTGAAATAATCTTACATGTGTAGTACATTCAGGGAACCAATTTGCTGCACCAAAATCACATTAATAAACTTATCAATTATGTACACACATATATTTGTGTGTAGGTGGTTTTACAACACACAGATAAATGTCTCAATTTTTTTTGCACAATGTGAAAGAGTACTATTTCAGTTAAATTTCCAGAATTAAAATAGGGAATAATTGTATGAAACGTGCATGCACGCCCCCCCCCCCCCCCACACTCACACAAAATAGCACCCTATATGCTGTTGTAGCTGTATCAAAAATACTGTAAGCTTTTCTAAAACATATGGCAAAGATAGTTTTAAAGGTAACAACAGCTTTCACCCTTACAGTTACATTACAAAACAAGAAATAATTAATTTACACTGTTTTAAAACTACATACAAAAGTATGAAAAGTATGCTGGCACAGAATTATTACAACCTGAAAAATTTTAACTTTACAAGACAATTACAAGAAAGAAGTGCACTGCTATGTATAGTTCTGCACTTTCTGTAGTAAGCACTTCAGGCAATTGATGGCATATGTTGAACTACATGTGTGTAGAAATGATACCAATGAAAGCTGTCTGGCTAATGTTAGCATTACTCATAGAAAGACACTAAAATAGAGCCTAAAAAATTTTATATAGTATGCTCTATAGGCATGCTACAGTACCTTTCTAAATGTAACACTGAAGATAAATAACTGTGACAAATAGTGTATTTTGAAAAACTGAAGACTGTAGTTACTGGAATATGATAATGGTTACATCATGCATGACATACATAAAAAAAGATTACAGTGATATTTCATGTGCATCTATATCTAAAATAACTGAAAACATGAATGACATTACCTATCAAGGTCACACTGTGCTTAAAAAATTACTCCACTGTGAGCTTGCCCCCTCCCATCCTCTTCTCTTAATTCCAGTGGTTTCCACTTTCTGAACGTTATATATCTAAGTTTTTTGTGTAATTTATTGGCATTGGATAAAAGGGATCAAACAATGGAAATTTGAGTAGAGCTGCTGCTAAAGTCATGACAATGGCCATCGAAGGAGGAATGCTCTGCAATTGACTCTCATTTGTATTACAACAAACACAATTTGTAAGGACATTGTTTTCTTTTTGTAGTGGCACCAAAGGAATTATTTTACATTTAACATGCATAACAATATTGTTTAATAATTACTTCATTTTCCATTAGCACTGATGATGAAAACAGCACCACAGAGTATAGTTTCCATACAACATAAATTAAATGGAACTGAACTGAAAACTCAAACATATTTTCATACTTTGCTCATCTTGGTCTTGGAAGCAGATATGCAATTTCTGCCTGCCATATCACAAATAAGAGGAGAACAAAATTACATACAGAGGAAACCAGTGATATCCTGTACGCAAAAAATTCTATCTAAAATCAGACATAAAAGTATCAGAGAGCTGAATAATTAATGTTAAAATAATAATATAAGCACTGAAAACTCACAGGAGGACTGCATGCATCTTAATGCAATTAAAAGGTCAGGTAAAATAAAGTTCTTCAGGGAACATGAAATCTCATTCTCCTTCCACACATTAGGGAGACTGCCTTGTAAAAGAACCCATGATGCAAGCAGCATGAATTGATGACACTGAGTATGATAAAATCCCATAAAATGGAAGACCTGATATATTTGAGCTCTTTCTGTACTAAAACCTATACTCCTCTACCTTGACTGAATGTTTCACGAATAAGCAGAGAGAAATACATTGATACAATAATACATGTCCCGCATTGTTTCACTGAGACTGCAATGTAGGTAGTGAGAAATCATCAATCCATATATTCAAGTTTCTAAAATGTGCCTTTACAGAAACTCTGATTACATGAACAGTACAAAACATCTCTATTAAGTTATTTTTGATGATTCATAGAATCACACTATAACAGTTGCATTATCTTAGACAGAAACTGACTCAATGCTTCTTGCTATTGAGAAAAAAAAAGGACAAGATATTCCTCATAATGTAAAACTGCAAACCACTTCTTATACTAAATAAATCTGAAAGTCATGATCAGTCAAAAATTGTGTGTTAAAGCTAGCAGATGTAATCATCAATAGTAAGTTATTAAAAATTTAAACAGAATATAACTCTGTACCTCTTCATTAGTTTCATTTTTACTGACCTAGATAATACACAGGAACCACGTGTCGTTTTTGCTCCTGATGTTTCTTATTTGAATAGATACAACATAACAAAATGTTTGCACATAATATTACATATTTCCACAGAATATGTAATCTCAGAAAACCATCATCCCCTTAATATAATCTTGGTTTCATATGATGTTATGTGCCAACTTCAAGTACATAACTCAATTTAAGGCAATCCCTCAGGGAGGACAGTTGGTAACCAATGGCTAAATATTTATTCTTGTCTTGTGAAAAAGACAGCATGGGCTATGAAGTTACAATGCTTGTACTCTGCACACTCAGGCACTGCATCTATAAATGTTTTCAATCACTACTTATGAACTTCAACATTATAGGACCAAAAGTATCCACGGAAGGATACATTTTAAGTTAGACAAGCATCTGGAGGGACCATACAAGAGACAAGTGCACTGTGGTGGTATGGATGAGCAGTGGGGTACATTTTTCTGTTGCCTTGCACGAAACACACATATAAAACCACTAAACTTTTGTCAACAATGCCAAGCAACTGTGTCCAGTAAGTTACATTAAATGATACATAGGCATTTGTGACTGCCAACATTTACTTAGGTACTGATAGACATTTTACTGTAATTAACTACTAATTGCTGCATTAAAGAGCCTATGGAGCTTCACTAAATGCATGTCTATCAAGAGATTATCCCATAAACTTCCTGCATACTTGGCTTTTTTGTTTTGTCAGTGTAAAAACAAATTCAATTCTAAAGTAGACCATTATTCATCCATGAGAATTATAGAGCTTATCAAATATAAACCAGATTCCTTTAAGTCATCTAGTTACAAAGTTTCAGCCTTCGAGTCAAGTTTCAGTTATTAATCATTAAGTACTTTTCCAAATCCCACACAAAGATTGGACTAAAATTGGGCATAAAGTTGCTGTAAAAACACAATATTGTACAGTTATAAACAATGAAATAATAACATGATAACTCATGAGTTGGAATCAATATTGGCACCAGGGCTACAAAGAAAAGAATATTATATTGCAAAACTATACATATAAAATGGCTAGCAGAGACTGTACCACGAATGTTGCTGTGATGAAAAGAAATCTCTAGATAGTTAAATATTTGCATATTAATTATACTATCTTCAACACACAGTTTTAGATTCATATCAGACAAGCGGCTGTTCTCTTCTTTTGATGGAACTGGACAAACTTTGCCAACTGAAAGTATGATATATTGCATACTGACTGAAGTAGAAACTAATTCTAAAAGTATTTAGCTTGATTCGACATTAAATACATCTACCCTCATTCTTTCTGCACAAAAAACTATTTCATAAAATCTAATGTATCTATGGCAGCAATAGACTGCCAGTAAGGAAAATGAGTCTAATTTTTTTACAGCAATATTATATTTCAGGTGAACTGATTCTTTCTTTTTTTTTTCATAACAATAGTATATCTCAAGTGATATACATTTTCAAGCCCCCTCCCCCCCTCCGAGTTTTAAGGGCTTAGCTTTACAGAATATGAATACTGTAAATAACAAACTAACATTGCCGTATAAACAGGCTACAAGTAACAGTGGTATTAATAAATTGAACAACATAAATATACAAGAGATCTGTAGAAGGAAAGGAGTCTCTAGTATACTGAATATGATCCTAGCTTGAATAAATCAACCAACAGAACAGGTCTTAAGAAGACATTTTGGTAATTACCTTTTTAATGACAAAAAGAAGGAAACACCTTCAGGTGAAGGAAAAGTGTTAGGATGAGAACAGTTGCTTTATCACTTACAAACACAATGCATTTTTTAAATGTTTCAAAGGTGAAAACAGAATTCCCTGTGCACTACACACTTATGGCAAAGATAGCACAACAGCATAAGCAAAAATGTCCTACCCTGTTCCTATGCAATTAGCAGGAAGTATATGAAAAAGTCTCATGGAATATAGAGCAATCATCCCTTACTATACCATTTACAGAATATGACTCTCGTACTTCCCCCACTTTTATAATAACTCTAGCACTCTACAGTGATGGCTTGAAAGTTAGTGTTCTTTGATTTTCTTCCTTAGAAAAGGCCCACAAATTTCTAATTTTATGACATACATTACTCTTTCTGCCACCAAAAGTGAAGATTTCACCTTCAAACAGCTGAAAGAAGTGCAATATGTAAACTTATTATCAGAAAACAATGGCATCTTAGGAATCATTTATGGCACAATATGGACACGAAAAAGCAAATTTAATTTTTCACAAAATATTAAATCTGAAAATGTTACATCAACATTCAACACTATAAACATGCAAATTTTTAGTATGATAAAAATATATTAAGCACATATACTGATTTGCAGATTCACAACCTGTTCGAAAAGTGTGCCTCTCTAATTTCATTCTGCCGCATTTGTATCAGTTACATGTGCAAGCTACACGAATTTGCACAGCCAAGTGCGGGCACATGCATATGCAAGGTGCTGAAACACACACACACACACACACACACACACACACACACACACACACACACACACACACACACACAAAGTGAGGTCTAATCAAAGGAAGAGGTAAAATGACCACATACACATAAATCAGTGTCTCTCTAATCTTAATGCTCTTCCATCAGCGACATTATGGAAATTTAATGTGACATGAACTACTATTGTAAATATATTTACCACAATTCTTTTAAACATGGATGGGCAAATGAAGCACCTACAAGAACATTATTGGTAAGAAAAAATGCATTCTCAACGATGAAAAAGAGAAACAACAATACAAGTCTAATATTTACATTACTCTCAGACAGTTCACTGTTTATCCTCCAACTCAAAGTAGTTGACATTTGGAAACTTAAAGCAAGCAAATTTTTACTACTGATCCAGCTGAAATATAAGAACAATATAGCACCATGAAGATCTGTCTCTGAACTATGGCCTGAGAAATATTTTGGCATTCCTATTAACCAAAACTATTGGTTTGAAAATATATTATATGCAGATATGATCTGATAAATAAAATAATGGATTAAAATTACTAAAACCTGGGGGCTGCTGGCGATGGCATGATACCCTGTTCTCTCTCTCTCTCTCTCTTTCTCTCTCTCTCTCTCTCTCTCTCTCGCACACACACACACACACACACACACACACACACACACACACACACACACACACACACACACAAACACACACACATGGCACATGACCTTAAAAAACAATATCTAAATTACTAGCACATGTCAATCACTCTGAAGAGACAGGGACCAAGCTAAAGCTCCTGATAATTTCAGCAATCCACATTTTGCTCACAAACTAGTTACACCATTTGTGGGCACACACAAGTAAATTATACTGTAATAAAAACAGTTGAAGAAGTTTTTATTATTGCACATATTCAAAAATATATCTCATTATTTGTGACTGACTACTGAATTGACTATGAAGCTTTCAGTATGAGGTAAAAAGAGAAATGTGAATGGTCATGTACCTACAGAGTTACTACTCAGCTCCTGACAATCAAAGGTATCATCAGAACTAAGTGAAAGCACAGCACCAAGTTTCGTTAACGTCAATGTGCAGTCACAATTGACATGTTGCTGGGGTTGTGCAATTCTACTACAAATTAACTGTTTCTGCACAGTATTTTAAAAAATTATTAAATATGAGTATTCTTTAGCACTCCCATCAGTCTGTCACACATGATGAAGCTTCACAATTTTTTTGTTGATAATGTAGATGAAAATATATTCAATCAATGCATTCAGAGAAATTGGTATATAAATTTTTCAGTATTAGCAATCAGTATAAACTAATCAGGTTTACAGAAGCAGTAGTTACATTTTGTGAAGAATAAAAATAAAATGAATGTATCACAGAGCAAAATATCTCATACACCAAAGAGCAGTAAACTATTGAAGGGAAATACAGAAAAAGCAAGACTTATTTTAAACTCTAATAAAAAAAGTAACTGATTTGGATAAGCAATATGATGTTTAAATGCCCGCTAAAACATCTTTTCCTTCTTAAACACACATAAACTAGACTCAATAAAAACAACAGTACCCTGCCCCACCCCAATTAAGAGTTGATGTCTTTCACCATATTAAAAAAACAGAGGGGGAAAAAGGCAATGTGCGCCAGCACACACAAGCACCAGTCCGATACAATAACTTACAGTAAATTCAATAACATCTTCTAGGTAGTTTACAGTATTAATATACAAAAGCAATTTAGACAGTAGTAAGAATATTGGTAACAAAACTCTAGGTTCACTATAAAGACTATATAAATTACCACTGACGAAACCACTGAACATTTCAGTTAAACAGAAATCAAAGAAACTCAGAACTCTTGAAATACAGCGTCTTACTATAACTGAATTGATAAACAACATAATGGCAAGACAACAATACATTTACAAAGCTAACTGGACACTCACTCAAGATGGGTATTTACAAAATCTGGTGGTTCATTGTCAGAAATAGTGTACATTTAGCACCTGATCACTGAATGTCAAAAATCAGAATGTAAGGTATTGTAACAGCCTAATAAATGATCTTATTCTTGGATTCATTTATATATTAAACTTTTTTAATGTACTAGATCAACACATTTTCCGATATGTTTATTACCAAGTTCTCCACAATTCACTAAATACACACTATAGCAAAAATAATTCCAAGAAAACTGTCGAGCAGTAATATACAGCTGCTGACAATTTTAGCGATGAGCATAACAAAATAATTATGTAAATTTTGAAATATGAAGATTTTCCTAAATGCACAACCACTAAAAGGTCAACACTTTTATTATTATTATTATTATTATTATACGAGTTCTGCAAGGCAGCTGATTCACAGAGATATATTCACAAAGGTAAGAGATGAAATTGCAAATATCAGTACATGAAAAAGAAACCAGAAAAATAACAAAGAGAATCATTCAACTTCGCAGTTGCAACACGAAGGAGATTGTTTTAAATTACTTGCATTAAAATGTATACAAGGAACACTCGTAGTTGTGTTCAAACTGCCACAGTTAATTTAAAAATTATTGACTATGATACTTAGGAACAACGGAATAGTAATACTGTTGCATTTGTATATTCACAACTCTATTTTTATGGAACACAATTAGCAAACAATATTGTCAGAGTACAATGAAAGAAAAAAGCAATAGTCCCACAAATTTGCCATACACCCTTTTTCTAAAAATAAAAGTGGTGCTCTACAGTACCACATTCCAAAAATTTTCACATGTTATCTTTCTTAAGACTTCTGAAACTCTCATTTTTTGTCACCTTACTTTTAATATCTGACGTTTTTTTTAAATTACTGATATGCAGGGGAAAAAAAACAACAGAAGCCTAAAATAGCAATAAATAAATAAATAAATAATTGCAAAATCAAATGTTAGTAAGAGAATAACTTTTTATGTTGTGATTGCCAGTTGCTTGAGCTTAGGTCAAATATAAAAGATTTAAGAAAACAACCACAACAATAATATGGTACTGTTAGCTAAATAGTAAATCTGATACGAAATTTAATTTGGTAAATTACTCTCAGAGTGTATGGCAGACTGAAGCATCAATTGATCATTTCTTTCTTTCACAAAATTTTAATTCCAACCAGTCTCACTTCATTTCACTGCAATGCTCAATGTCTTCCTGTAAAAAAATATGAATGCATAAATACTATAAAATGTTTGCTTGGTTACACATCGTCAATGCATCCATTATTTCATACTTTGTACGACTAGTTCAGGCAATGGTGTCCAAAATGCAACAGAAACAGTGGACTAATACTATTTGTCCCTATCATTTGCTGGGACCAAAATATTTGTGCAAACTGAATTACATATCTGACAAAATCCCTCAATCAGCTTCCTACAGTACTGGAGAGCTTATGACTGAGTACCTTAGGTTTTCGCATAAAAAATATGTAATCTCATACTTAAAAAAACTTAGTGTTCTGTAACATATACAGCCAACAATTTTCTGTTTTGTTTAAAATCAAATAAATCACTGAAACGTGAAGAGAAATTTCGCAAATAATCCTAATGGTAGCATGACAAGAAAGATAGCACACACACAAAATAAACACACATGTTCACACCAATTCAGCAGTATCACAACCAAGACATTTCCTGACTAATCGTGTCCACATATACAGGTAATTAAACACATTTATTTACTGGACGCCTCACTTTTGCTGTTTTCTTGTTGGGTCTGGAACTTGGTTTCTGCGATGCAGTGAAACTTGAGCAATCAAGATTTGGATCCCGGATGCGAGGCCAAATCTTCCGAAGCTGAGCACTATCCATGCGATGGCTGGTGATAACTGAACGATCACGCAACAAGCAAGGATCAATTCGACGACGTGCATATGTGAAAGCTGGATGATCACGTGGACGTATGCCTGCTGCTTTGGAACACAGTCCTGTCACATATACATCCTCCAAATGGAAGAGTGGTGTCTGCAGAGCGGCTTTGTACAGTCGTTTCATAACATCATTTGACATTACGTATCCTGTGCCTGACAGGTAATTTGGGTAAACTCTTCCAGGATACATATATCTCGGAGCATACCTGCACAGAAAGAAAGTTTCGAAGTATTAGTGGATACATTATATATACTCTAGCTACCCCAGCAATTAAATAGCAGTGAAACTTGTATTATTCACTATGGTTATAAAACAGCTTGTGCCAAGTTACCCATGCTTATTTAACAAACAACACAAACCCTGACATAATGAAACTGTAGAAAGTTTTTAGGCATAAAAAGATGAAAAAAACAGCATATTTCACACATCTTTTTCTGATAACAATCAGACAAAAACAAAGTTAAATGTTACTGTTTCTAAAAAGGAAAGAAGGAATATTAGAGCTCAATAATGACAAACAAAGGTTTTGGTGGATAGAAAAGAAAAATAGACATGCTCTGTTCAAAGGAAATATGTCAGTGTTTATATTAACTTATTTAAGCGAACAGAAAATGTAAGTCTCAATGGCTGAACAGGGATTTGAACTGCTGTCCTCCTGGGAATGACTACAGTGTCTAACCAATGCCCCATCTCATTCAATAGTGAAACCAGAAATGAGTATCCCAGTTACACAAACACCAATATGTTTAATGAAATTTAAATTATTGGTGAAACCTAAGAAACAGGGCTAAAAAGCATAGGAATGAAAGAAATCACACTGGACATACGTGTTTCATAATCGAATGAAGAAAAAGAAGTAAAAACTGTTGAAAGATTACTAATGATCTTCATCACTTAATGATAGCACACAAATCAAAACTTTCGAGTTGGAGACAAGTTACTTGGGTTTGAGCTTTTACAATGATGCACACACTTTAAGAATATCCAGCTGGATGGAATATATCACAGCAGGTGAAACCCAGAAATTTGTTTTGGACAAAAAGCAATCAACAAAAACTAATATAATATCACGCATGTAACGGAAGTATAACAGGGACTCTGATGCCGGCAGCCATTTAGCCATTTATTATGTCTTGTAGTATGACAACTACAAAAGCAAATGCAGCAAAACGAAGATGGAAAGATTTTCTTTATTCTCTAAATCACTTAGTGCAAATGCTGAGATGGTTCCTTTGAATAGGTAACAGAAATTTCCTTCCCCAACTTGAGCTAGTCTACTCACATTACCATTTACGGCACAAATGATGAATTTAACAAGCAACACACAGAGTCTCTCTCTCTCTCTCTCTCTCTCTCTCTCTCTCTCTCTCTCTCTGTGTGTGTGTGTGTGTGTGTGTGTGTGTGTGTGTGTTCTTGCCATACTGATACTTTGTGATGACACAAATCTAAGTTTATGTGCCAAATCTAAGTTTATGACAAGTGTCTGTCTATCCTCACACAATTTATATCTATATAACAGTTAAGCATTTTATAATTTGACACAACAGTTTCACAAAGATTCACAGTGAAGTTAACTTGTAAAGCATATTTTTAAAATTATGAAAATTCTGGATTCACAGTAAATTCTAGTAACTGACTGGTCTTTATTAGCTGAGTCTATTTCTATTTTTTCTAGCTTGTAGGGTTGTTTTTCAAGTGGTGGTATTGTTTGGTTGGGATAGATTCTGTTGTTCTGCAGTATGCAGTATGCTGCTATTAAGAATGTTCAGCAGAGTTAGTGTATGAACGCGAAACAAATGATACTTTCGGCACATCTGATGTGAGATGATTAATTTTCCTGAAAGAGTCTAATTCAACAGAGAAGTGGAATTTTTTGATTCAAGAAAGGAAATATATATAAAAAAATAAAGTGAACAACTGAAGAATCCCACCACCCTCATTTGGTCAGGTTCATGTCATTCCGTGTCAAACCTTTAGGCATAGTAATATTATAGTAGTGGTGACCCACAAAAAGCCACAAGTTTTGGGTAATGGGATGGATACAACAATGTAGATGCAAATTCTTTTTAGAAAGATGGAAGAGCAAACCCAGTATGATAGAGGAGACAAAAATAACAGAAGACACTCTCGGAAAAGAGAGCAGGTAAACCAACTTGAAAATAAGGGCATGGAAAGTCAGGGGAAGTGGTTCAACAAGTTGATTTTGGAATCAACGAACTATTTTAAGTGAAGAAGAATTTATGCAACCCAAATATATTTAAACCAGCCACTTATGAAAGAAAAGTTTCTTTTCAGTTCTTACAGTCACCCAGAACTCAACAGCAGAGTCCTATAAAACATACTATACACTATGTTTATGAAATACACACATCCAGTTTACTGTAAACTGATTTTCCAATATGTTATGTGGTTATTCATGCATATACTCCAATACTGTTCCCAGAAATTCAGTTTTGATTGGTGGATTTCATCTTCCATAGGCAGTATTCACATTTAAGTAATTTTTGGGTGGTAAGGTGGCTACTTTCTTTTTGAAATGATGGTTAATGTGGACAAAGCAATTTTATGTGGAAAGAAAAAGGATTTGATTGACTTGAAAAATATTAATTTTCTACATTTAACTGAAAAAAGTACATTTCATTTTCACTGTGTAGTAGATGGAGACGTGTAAATGATGATATCTTTGATGAAGTAGAAAAATCAAACTGACTAGCAATTCTATCTAGCTGGCTAATTCCTAAACTGGTAAAAGCTCCCATAAACAGTAAACAGTGAGGGTGAAAAAACATTAGCCAAGTCTGTGTTTAGGAATATGAATGTGTCTTATTCATTTTGAAGTTTTCTAGCTGTTCCTAGTTTCCAAAATGTTGAAGTGCAATAATCTTCCTTATTGATGAATTCACACTAAAACTGGTCTTAAGCAAGTGCCTAACTCAAAATTTGCAAGAAGTACACTCTCCTTAGTTCTCACCAATACAACAGTATGAGGTGACAAACCAGTTGGACATGGGCTAGAGCTAACAGACCAGGCAGTCATTTAGATGGAGCAAAGCCAACCAGTGGTGCAGGGATACCGAGTAATGTGTTCTAAACGGGCATCAATAAATAAAACAAAAGAGTGAATGGAATTTCACAGTACGTGGCATTGTATACTTTGCATATACCACAGGACAGGTTTTAGTCTGAGAATACTATTCTGTTAGTAAACATGAAATTTATTATGTTCAGACAGAGGCAAGCAGCATGGTCAGTGGTTACATACCAGGCTTCAAATCTAAAAATCTGGTGTTTGATATCTCAAGCCGATCCTTGGATTTTTTTCTGTCACTTATCACTTCCTTCACTTCTGGCAATGATTTGTTAATATGAAAAATGTGTAGTTACACTGGGGCATAGAGTGCATATTAAAGTGGATAAGTCAGGTTGAAGCTCAGAAGAAAAGAAGGATGCATCAGACAGCAGGACCACATCTAGTAAAAGCACTGCAGTATTTAAATCAATTTTCAGGCAGTGGATGGTTTTCCTTTTCTGTATCAGAATTAAGATCCTATGCATAGCTGGAGAAAAAACGTGGAGAAGAGGCATAAATTTAATTTTTTTCTTGCATGAAAATAAGTATTATTTAGCAGTCACTGAAAGTTAAAACTAACAATACTCCTGAACTTTAAGTTTAATCACAATCTTCAAGCTTTTTCACACCCTTTTACCAGTTTCATCACCTCAGAAATCAAAATTTACTAATAGCCTGCTACATAAAGCCAGTTTTATACATAATTCACAACAATGAATTTAGAACAAAATTTTCTCCATACATGCAACAATATCAGAGATTCTAAACAATTTTCTTCTTCTCTGCATTTCTAATGCCTGAATAGCTACATAAATACACAACATTAAAAATATCTGATGAAAAAGCAAGGCCATAAGCTTGATTCAGATGTCTGAAGTCTTGAAGAGAAATACTTCAGGCAGGCAAAGGAAATATTAAACACACTGTGTTACACCTTCTGATTAGACTGACTCCTCTTTGGGCCCCAGATCTAAGTATGTGTATCTGGGATGACAGACAACAGCTGTGTAGATATTCTGAAGGGATTCAAACCTCTTTAGTGGAAAAGCTACTTTTCATCCAAGTAGCCAACTCAATAATTAATTATTTGCTGTTGTGTCACTGAAATCAGTTTGGGTTTCAGGTTCAAATATATAGTGAATGGTTATTTTCTGACTACAGTGCTGATGGATCAGCAGCACAACCACCCAAAAGATAACATGGAAACACTTTCAGCACTGTTTGGTTGAAGGACTATAAGCATGATTTTGCAAAAGCTTTCTTTGTTATGTAGGTTGCACAAGTTTAACTTTTCTCTTATGTATTATAAATAAATGTGATGTGTAATATCTAATAAATATAGACAAAAATATAAAACAATAATGAAAAATAAGCTTTTAGAAATGGCACCAAAACTTGGAAATGAAACAACCACACTGTAATCTGCAAACAATAATTCACCATCATGCTCCTCAAATCACTGTAGCATGATTCTGGCCTTGTGACATGGACAGTTAACCTGCTAGAAGATGCCACTGATGTTGGAGAAGATGTCAAGCATAAAAGGATACAGGTGATCTGCAATACTATTCATGTAGTCCATAGCTGTCATGACACCTTTGATTGCTACCACAGATGAACATCCTCCATAGCATAATATGGCCTTCAACATGCTGCATCTGTGGTATGGTGCATGTTTTGCACACCCATTCACCTGTATTACAGTGTATCTGGACATTACCATCCACCTGGTGTAAAAAGAAACATAATTCATCAAATCAAAGGGTACACATCCACTGAGTCATGATCCACTCTTTATAATCCCATATCCACTGCAATCACAACTGATGATGATGATGTTGGGTCAACATGGGAACATGTAGGGGATGCCTGCTGCAAAGTTTCGTGTTCAACAATGTGCGCTAAACAGTGTGTTCTGAAACACTTTTGCTTGCACCAGCATTATACCCTGACAATACGACAGATATGCCACAGATCACCTGCCTATCCTGTTATATGAAGTAGTAAAGCCTCCAAACTCAATGTTCTTTGATGAAATTGCAACAACCAACACCTTGTTGCCCGCTAACGATTTCACTGTGCTTCAACTACTTTTCACATATGCTCATGACAGTTGCATGCGAACAGCCAACCTGCTTCACTGTTTCCGATATGCTTGTGCCCAGCAGTTGGTCCATACTAATCTGCCCTTTGTGAAAGTTGCTTATGTCAGTGGATTTCCCTATTTTCAGCCTGTATCATCAGTAGAATGATTCCCCATTCACCTCTGCTCTACTTATATTTTTTCCTTATCATGTCACATGTTTGCAGCAACAACAGGCAGCACTGGATCTCAAGGTGTGCAGTGGGCATAGTTTTGGCTCATCAACATTATTACTATAATACTACTTCTTCTACTTTTTTTTCCTGTGTAGTAAAACATTTAACTTTACAGAAAATGTTTACGGCACATTTAGTGTGCAGATATAGCTACAATTTTGGGTATCATATGGAAGTTTACGGTCAGTAAGGTCACAGTTTAATAAAGGAGTCTTTTGCACCACACATTCACTTTTTCTTCTTGGGAGTACATCATTCCTCTTTTCGGTCTTTTATTCTACATGAAGTGTTTTTCTGCTGTCCTTTTACCTAACTAAAAGGTTACATAGGAAACACCGGGGCAATACCTATTTGCGCAGTGACAGATGTAACAGTAATAACTTGTTTCAACTCTTCATTTACATGCGTTGGCGCGATGACAAGCTAATCAGAGAGGATGCCACATATACCGGAATTATTTTCTACTCATGTTCAACAGACTTGAGCTATTGTGCAATCTAACAAACCCTCATGGATTTCATAATGAAGAGGAAATCAATACATGAACAGGCAAATAGCTTGGAGGTGGTTTCCGCACTGAAGTATGAAGATCACTAACAATGTATTTATTTCCCTACATCGATCTTCTCAGAGGCTACCTGCACAGTGAGCACCAATGCTCTTCCCAACTGTAGTGTCACTACAGAAACCAGCAGCTCAGCTGCAGCAGTTGCAGAAACCATATGAAGCTGGCAGGTACCAAGGTGTCGGCATGCCACTTGCACCAACAGGGAAGCTTATACATTGTGAGACACTGGTGTCTACCATCAGCAGTGATGCTGCACTAAATGGGGAACATGTTGCTGAGCGGGCTTCATTGTGTGAGCATTCCTGGGTGCAGACATCATTGCCTGAATTCCTGGATGCCGATGTACCCGTTGACCTACAGGCTGCCAGCTGGCCACCTCAGCATACCATGCACCATCTTCATCACGTGGAGAAGGGGAGGGAGGGGGGGGGGGCTCGCAGATGGGATGGTTACAATTAAACTTTCACTAGAAACTTTCACTACTTGAGCCACTGTAGACAAAATACTACTTATCATACGGGCACACACCTTTATGGGAATGACATTCAGACTGTGCACTGCCAGAGTGGCATTGTTAGTAGTGGCATGACTTGGCATAAGATGCCAGTACTGGTACGGCAATGTAGGGTTGAAACAAAGTATCAGTGTGAATTACAATTACACACAGTCAACAGGAGTCTGGACAGGGTAAGCAGGACTTTATTAACAAAGCTGTTTCATCAAAACATCAGCAATAGTACTGCTGCTGTTCGTGAGTATTGACATGATACAAGAATACAGAGTAGTCCTGTTTCCACACCGAGGTCAAAGACCATGATTCATCAGATCAAAATTCACTGGCGATTTGGGATCTGCTTCTGGGAGAGGCTGATGGCCAACTGCGCCACAAATTGTTGGAGAATACACTGTTACCATGGCTGTGAATGCTGGACACAACGTGCGATCTTCAAGCAGTGTAAAAACTGTGTAGTGCTAATTGAACATTCCATGGTCTACCATTCACAAAGTGCTGTGAACAATTGTGAAATGGTAACTCTATGGTGGTTCCAGGCTGTCGTAGATGCAGATGGTCAACGCACTGAGGAATGTTTGTAACCTGGAATGTAAACATGGTACACAAGTAACAAATGTTACCCTCTCATGTGGAAATTAAGATGTGTTTATTTCAATAGCTTATTCATTGTCTCTCTTCTGCATGCCGTTACAAATGTTTCAACAAATTTTCATTGTCAGAAGAGCAGATTAGTGTTTAATGTCTCATCGACAAAAAGGTCATTGGAGAAAGAGCACAAGCTCGGAGGAGGGAAGAACGGAGAAGGAAAGCAGCTTTTGCCTTAAGTGATTTAAGAGAAACCATGGAAAACCTAAATCAAGATGACCAGACGCAGGTTTGAACCATCATCCCAAGAATGCGAGCCCAGATTGCTAGCCACTGTGCTACTCTGCTCGGTGAAGTTTCATTGTCCTACAACAACTCGTTTGTCATGGACACCCTCTCAAGTAGTGAAAGCTTGATTGTAAACATCCTGTATCTGACTTTTGATGCTTCTCTCAGCTGCCATTGGCATGCATCCCCACCACAGTCCACCACCACTACCCAACTCTGCACTGATGTGGCCCTACATTCAAGGTACATCTCAATTGGTGTCAGAAGTTGACCTCCACACAGCATAATGGCACAATCATAGCTCACACTGTCATAACTGTGGGGTGAGTGAATAAGTTGACTGTTTCTACTGCTATGTGCAAAGGAAATGGGGTCAAAGGCAGAGGGTTTAAAAAAAAAAAACTTGTGGGACATGTTAATAAAGCCTTTAGAATCAGATGAGTTTAGAAGCAATACAAGGAAACAGAATTTGCAACCCATATGGTGTCTTCAGTGTAATTTGTCTGATCACATTGCACTGTGTGTCAAGACAGTGGCCGTAGTGTGTGTTACTTATCACCAGTATTGCCATATGGCTAGACAATGCATGGAGTCAAGATGGCTTGTGATGAGACATAGTGTTTAAATTGTTGTATTGTAATTGTGAATGTTTGAGTTATTGTTGACTGATACTGTACCGTACTTACTTATGTATTCGGATAAAGATTCCACAATGAAAGAGTCTGGAATGCAGAGTTCTGTCCAACAGGACATGACACAGAATTTACTTAATGAGATAGCACAACTGAGAGCAAAGAAGACACAGTTGCTGGGGCAACTTTTAGCTAAAGATGAGGAATTAATGTTAGTCAGTTTGGCTGATCTGCGGATGGATCCAGCCACCTCCGGCTTAACTACTCCTTTTTTCTGGTATGTGAACTGAGGGCTTGATGTCTTTCTCGGATGACTGGCATCACCAGGAAAGTTGGAAGGTTGGACAGATAATCAATTGCTGCAAATAATGTAATTGCAGTTGCTTGGGGAGGCAAAAATGTTTGACAGGTGTACTGAGAGGTTGAGGGATTCACAGACGTTTAAGCAGTTGAAGGAAGGCCTACTACAGTGATACAAAAAGCAAAATACTATGAGATTTTCCAGCAGGCAGTTAAATAGTGTGACAATGGGGCATAATGAAATGGTGGAGGTTTTCCAAGACAGAATACGCAAGATTAATGTGCAAACATACAAACTAGGGGAGCATGATGAGGCAAATAGATTATACTCCAGGAAGCTGAGTATAGTGCACTTGACATCTTCATGAGGGGCTTGTCACTTGATATGTTAAGAAGGACTTGGGCAGATACCCCAAAACACCTGTACCTACTGGCAGATTGGCTGCTGAGTTTGAAGAAATTTACATAGCAACAGGACTGTGGGACAAGTGAGTAGTATTTTCCACTAACTTGATATGTTATAGGTGTGGATGATTGGGACATGTCCACAGGCAGTGTAGCCGGTCTCAATGGGGTAAGAATGGTAAGGGTACAGACCAAATCAGATTATGGGAGTAAAGATGGGAATAGATATGGGAAAAGTGGACAAGCAAAAAGGGAATCCAAGTCTGGTATATGGTACAGTGGGAGTTGCAGTTCTTGTTGGATGCAGGGGATACATGTGCCAATGGTTAATTGGAACCTCGTAGGTCAGAGACAATTAAATCGGCCATGTTATAGGTTGTGTTGGGTGGGAGAGACTGTTTTGAAAGCATTAGCATCAGTGTTATCAGATTTTAAGTTTGGGGTTGTTCTGAAACTTCCTACCAGATTAAAACTGTATGCCGGACCGAGACTCGAACTCGGGACCTTTGCCTTTGGCGGGAAAGTGCTCTACCAACTGAGGTACCCAAGCACGACTCGTGACCTGTCCTCACAGCTTCAATTCTGCCAGTACCTTGTCTCCTACCTTACAAACTTCACAGAAGCTCTTCTGCCGACCTTCCAGAATATGCACTCCTGAAAGAAAGCATATTGTGGAGACATAGCTTAGCCACAGCCTGGAAAATGTTTCCAGAATGATATTTTCAGTCTCAGTTGTTAGAGCACTTGCCCGTGAAAGGCAAAGGGGCCGAGTTCGAGTCTCGGTCTGGCACACAGTTTTACTCTGCCAGGAAGTTTCATATCAGTACATACTCCACTGCAGAGTGAAAATATCATTCTGGGGTGGTTCCATTTGAACAACATGTGTTGGTGGTGCCCCACGTAGTGAAAACTACTGTATGACACTGGGGTTGGACTTTCTTTCAGATCATCATTTCAAAATTGACCGTTGGCAGCATTTGGTGGAATTTAACTGGGATGGCATTCTATCTAAGGGAAACTATTGTCAGCAAAAAATACTGTCTCAAGGTTCATCTCACTTAAGGAGCAAATCGATTAAGCTGGGTACAAAAACAATAAGGATTGATTCTTAAGGTACTGTGCAGGAGGGCAATGGGAAGAACCCAAATTACATTTTGATGCATTGCTGTGGCGTTGATGTGGAGGAGGTGGTCCTACACTTGCAACCCCCCCCCCCCCCCGGCCCCCCTTCCATCCTTCCTTCCTTCCTTCCTTCCTTCCTTCCTTCAGAACCATTAAGTTTTTTAAATGGGGTTCAAGTCACTCAGGTTAAAATATGGGAATTATTATTTGTAATGAATATTAAATTTTGCCTGTTGGACACTTACAGTGATTGTTAGATTGCCAAGTTAGGCAGCAGGGAAAAGTGGCACAATACCTGTAAGATGAGATGCTAAGGTGAGCTTTGGCTCTCTACTTGTTATTGGCACATGTTGGTACACCTTGTGTATTCTGTCTTATGTTTATGACTGCTGCCAACTCTAGCTGTAGCAGTAGAGTAGTGTGGTGGACTTATGTTTGTGTGTGTCAACAGAAAAACAGATAGCATAACAATTGTGTCTGAACATGAACACCTCTTTGATATTCTTCCACATAACCTTTTTACTTACACCATAGTTACTGATTATCTGCATGCATGCCTAAAGATGCACCATTTTACAGCAGACATAACATTCCCCCTCTAATGTCCCTACTCAAAGTGGGGACAAAATTCTCCTTTCTGCTTTCTGTGCACCTCACATTCCTTTGACGTAAGAGCTTAGCTTAGCTCCGACAACTTGTATCCACTTCTATCGCATATGACATCACTAAAACTTGAAATAATAAAAACATGGCTTGAATAATGTACCAATTACCAAAAACTTGAACATTTTTAATACTTTTGAGTGTCTCCGGGTTTCAGTGTAGTGATGTAACAACAATATACCCATAGGCATTCACACAGAAGCACTCCTCCCCCAGGTCCTCCCCTATGTTGGACCACATTACAAGATAAGTCCTTCCCAATATAATATAATATAATCATATGAATTGCTTGCTTCAAAAACAATGTTTCAGGAACTTTGTATTGCATGTCACAAACTTTTGCGTCGAGTAGTTAATTTGTTGACAAAAGTTTCATTCGTTTTATGTTTATGCGTACCCAATCTCTCAGACATCAAAAATATTCCCAAGGCCACTTGTGAACAATTTTGCTAGGACTAATGGTGCACTGTTTTTATTCAGGTGTTTCGCTTGCTACAGAAGGCCTGTTTGATGATTTTGAACACAACAGGAAATGTCTCCAAGACACTTTAGAGAAGCTCATTTCATTGAATGATGCGATTCAGAATTTTCTCTGTGATGATGAATATGACACACACATGCTGAGCTGCGAGGAATATAAAGACAAAATTAAACACGCTATCAGATGGCTACAAAAGAAACTGATTATAAACTTTCAACCTTAATGCTGCAGATGAATACTGTCGCCTAGTGTCCACGCACCCTGCTGTATTCCACTCTGTCAAGTTACCATCATTAAACTTTAGCTATTTTGTGGAGATTTTAAAATGTGGTCCCACTTTTGGGAAGAATTTGAATCTAGTATTGATAAATACTCATTCCTTTCTACAGTAAATAAACATGTTTTCCTATGAGGGTATCTGTTAGGCGAACTGGAGTTGTTAGTAGATAGAATACTTATAACAGCAAACATGTACAAGGAAATAAAGAAAATTTTATCGAATCAGTACAGAGATAGCAATTGCATTATACAGGTAAACCTTGATTATTTGGATGTGCTAAGGCCCCCAGTCAGTGACTCCTGAAATGCTGAACAATACATTCCTAGAATGTAACCATAATATTCATCAAATACGGTGTGCTCTAGGAGAAGACGTAGCAGTACATGGTATCAAGTTCTCACTCCAAAAATTCTGCATGCATTCAGAAATTGGTTATTCATGCTAGGAGAACTAAAGGATCAGACAGGGAAGCATTGAAATTAGTGAATTTTTTGGAAGTAGCAGTTCATGGTGCTCTTACTGCACAAGAAATGTGTGCAGGATATCTGCCCTCCTCTAACTTCACAGCCACTGCAGAGACACTTCATGCAAATTCAGAGCAAGCTAAAAACTTGCAAAAATCTGAGAGTGGTAAAACCATATTGTGTTTTTAATGAAGCCTACACTTTTTAGGACAAAGGCTGTAACATAATGATGTATCAATAAATTAAAGCAAGATAATCATGATTGTGTGTGTCCAAACTGACACTGTAATGCTAAAAACTACAATAAGAAGGGCAAGGTTTGGTGTTCTAGGTGCAATAAGCACCATCACAAAGCTATTAGTACTGACACTGTTACCTCTGTGTCATCTTATCAGCAAGATGTCACTAGTTCTGTAGGGAAAATTAACAAGTTCAGCAGGTTTTAAATATCTCCATACAGCTCGAGTTTGCATCAGTGGACCTAGAGGATTAAGCTGACTTACTTGCTGCATTCCAGATAGTGGTAGTCACACAAGCTTCATTTCCAAGTTCGTCACCGATGTGCTGAGTTTAGTAACTACTGAACATCACAATCTGTCGGCACCTTTGAAATGTCATCCCCCAACTTCTACACACCATAAAGTTGCAGAATTCACAGACATCATGGAACTTGTTACACAATCTCTGTGACTGCCTTTGAAATCGCATACTCATTTGCTGTATACCCAACTGTCCCTTCCAGTATAAGAAACCTAGTGCACACCAGAGACTCTAGTGAGTGGATCCACAGAATGACATAGAAGATCTTCCCATGGAGATCCTTATCGGAGCAGATTACTATTGCAAAACCACTGAAGATTCCCCTCAGATTTGACCAACATCATCCACTGCACTGTGATCTTCCATTCCTGGTTGGATACTAAGTGGGAGCTAATCAAGCACTATGGCAAACCTTGTGATAGCAAACACCAGTTTATGGACAGCAATGGAAACAGATAATATTCTATAGTCTTTCTGGAAATAGAAACAATGGGGACCACATAATACAACTCCAAATCCAAAGTAACAGGCCTTATTGCAAGATTTGTCAAAATCCTACTGCATCGAAAACAAAAGAAGGGCTGTGACCTTCTCCAGAAAACCCAATGTTATTGTATCTAATAATGTTTACCAAGCAGAGAAGAGACTTAATGCACTGGAGGAAAAAATGTATGAAGGACAGCAACCTGAAACACATTTACTAGGCCAAAAGGTAGACCACAGCAAAAAGAGAGAAGGGGAATCATTTCTTCTGGATGGACATTGCAGGACATTTTGTGTGCCAAATCATGCAGTAAAAAAAGAAGAAATGTTAAGTGTCATCAAATGGAAGTTTGTATTTGACAGTTTGTTGCATGAGGAGATTCCATCAATATATAGTAGCCGTAACTGCTCATACTGCACAAGTATTTCTGCAATTAGTTCTTCACAGTAAAGACAATGATTCCACAAGGTTTTCTGGTACAAAGTAATCATAGGTCAACAAGGAAACTATATTACAACTGCCAAAAGGATTATAAATCTCTTCACCTGCCTACCTTTCGGACTTACCTGCAGCCCGTTTCTTCTCACAGCCATGCTGAAAGAACTTGCTACAATGCACACAACAAATTTTCCTCAACCCACGTCACTTGTCGAAGATAACATGATTCTGTAGTATCAGGTGCTAATTTGCAAGGAAATTTGGTCTAGGGGAGTGGAGTGGGATGAGATTTCACCTCTTTATATTGGTACATGCGGTTATCAACTTTCCCATCATGTTCACACATAAAAAATCCCCCAATGGGTTAGAGTTTCTAAAGACAATAAATCAGAAATCCACGAATTTTCTGACATACACAAGGCAACCCTTTATGTACGGTGCACCACTTCCAACATGACATTAGTTCATTTAGTTTGCAGTAAAAACACATTAGCTCCCATCAAGAAGATAACTCTTCCACGGCTGGAACTTCTAGCAGCACTTCTTAGATCAAGACCACTTCATTATTTCTGTAAGGCCAGGGCTATGATATATGTTGTGCAACATTGCGGACTGAGTCAACTGTAGCCTTAGGATGGATATGACATAATGCTAACTGTCAGAAGAGTTTTGGGCCTACCATGTTACAGAAATTCAAGGACTAACCAACCCATCACATTGGAGACACAATCCCGATGTGGAAAACCCAGCTGATTTATTATCCAAAAGCACCACAGCAAAATCTTCATTGTCCTACTAAATGGTTCCATGGGCCTGCTTGGTTAACAAAGAATCGAACACAGTGGCAACAATTTATACAGATAAAAGATCATTGCTTGCCAGTAGAGAAGAAATTAAAGAGACCAACACTTCATGGTAAAAACAACACTCCCTGTTTTAACAGTTACATACTACATTAACTATAAGGTGTTTCAAATCATAGGATGGCTACTTCGCTTCAAACAGCAGTTAATGAAAGAAAATAAGATGTCCGGAGAATTGATAACATTAGACTAGCATGAAGCACATATTTATTGGATTCGAGTTGTTTAACAGCAACAGTTTGTGCTCAAATTGTGTGCTCTGTACAACAATATGTCTCTACCACAAAATTCTAAATTAGCTCGTTTCAACCCTTCTTGGTTACAATCTTATTCATCTCACTGGACATCTGCAGTTTGCAGAATTATCCACAGAGAAATGACATCCAGTTCTTCTCTATGGGCAGCACCATTTAACCTATTTTCTGATCCAGCAGACTAACATTCGTCTACACCACTTTGGAGTAAACAGTGTTATCTGAACTGAGAACAGAATTCTGGATTCTAAGATCTCGGCAGTCAATGAAACATGTCTTGCACTACTATTGAAAGCTCACTTTGTTCAACAAACCAAGGCTCCATTGCCAGCTGAACAAGTCTCACCAGCAAACTCATTTGAAGTCACATGCACTGACCTCACTGGCTCATCATATGTCAGAAAAGGACATGTAATGAAGAAGGTATATACAGCTCTATTCATGTGCACAACAACATGAGTCCTATACTGGGAACTTTGCTCAAATATGTCAACTGACAGATTTTTTCTAGTCCTACAAAGGTACATGGGAAGACAAGTGCCCAGCATAATTTACACAGACAATGCTATTAGTTTCCATTTAACGCACATAGATCTGAAAGGGCACTGTCAGGCTCTCACGGCAAGCAAGACACACAAGTACTTTGCACAGCAAGCCATCACATGGCTTGTGTTCATTTAATCATGCAAATCTTACATGACAATAAATGTAACTTCAGTATAATACATTCAATACTAAGGTTAGGGGGTTACTGTTTAAATAAACCATGCTAACCTTACATGACAATAAATGTAACTTCTGCATCATACATTCAATATTAAGGTTAGGTTGTTACTGTTTAAATAAACCATAAATAGTCTCTTTCTAGTGGCCTTTTAAATGCATTAAATATGAGGGTAATGCTCCAGAAGCCAGAATCATTGGAGAAAAAAGCATTTTTGATCTTATGGTTCTGAAATGGTTATTAGGGTTGAAGGACCCTTCCAACGGACACGAGGTGGGCATTGAGGCTACGCATCTTTGATTATGAAGCTGTACATAAACCAGACAAAAAGCACAGAACCACAAACAAGTTGAGCAGGAAGGTATCAGTATTACATACAGGCACTGGGTCATGGCCTTGCTAAATGGTAAGCAGTGCAAGGGGCTGACACGAACTGCAAGCCGTACAAATAGGCATCTCACAGTTGAGCATGTGTGATGGCTTGTTATGTAAGACAATTAGGTTGTGACCAAATACAGTGGTGTCAGCTAGGTTGAAGGATTGAGTGTTGAGGGAAACACACGACAACATGCTGTCTGTGCTTGGAGGTCAGAGGGCAATGAAATGGAGGGTTTCAGATGGTACTAGTGGAAGGGAAGGAAGGTAGGAAGACATTGACCAACACATTATGAACTGTGTACAGTGTGCATAGGGAATGGAAATGAATCATAAGCAAACACTATTATAGAGGTTACCAGAGGCAACTACAGCATCTGAGATGATAGGAATGAATATCCTAGGTCCAATTAATTGGACTCTGAAGGATTTTGTCTTAACAATTATTGACCATTTTTCATGGTGTGTGGAAATGATAGCCATTTCAGATTAGCAGACAACTACTGTGGTACAGGCCATGACCAACAACAGGTTGCTCAAGTTAGTATGCCTAAAACAGTAATCTTTGACGAAGGGACAAATTTCATTTTGAACTTGATTAAACAACTGTCATTTGCTATGGGTTTAGAAAATAAGAACTAGTCCACTGCACCCACAAACTAATGGCAGAACACAGCATGTGCATCATACTATTGGTAGAATGTTGAGTTACTATGTAAACTCTCACCATATTCGTTTTGAAAAAAAACTTTTCTTGCTGCAACTATTTATTTGCCTTTTACTTTAAGGCATCATCAGTGGAATACTTCTTTGCATTTGTGGTTGGCATCTGTGTTTCCTCTCATCTGGTCACAGATTGGCGATCAAACAACAACTTACGCACATTTTCATGTTATAAACTTTTTTCTTCACAATTTTCATATTGTTTGCCCTGTTAGTCTTTTGTCACTAGTTGTAGATAGTTTACAAAAACTGTGCTTTAAAGTCAGACCGCCACCCAACTCTGCAAGGAAGAGGCCCTACATCCTGGGTTCACTTCACAACACACATAAAGCAGAGTATTTGTTCTTTGGAGAGTTTTTTGTTTCTCTCTCCATGTTAGGATCCCAAGCAAATAGGAGATTAAGTACAGTTTCTGAGTTGTTGTTAATGCAAGCAAACTTGTTTTAAGTTCAAATAACATCTAGCATTAAATTCAACCTGGTAAAGTCAACAAATCTCTCTATCAGACATAAAGGTTTGCAATTACTCAATTTACCTGCTGCAAGTTCTTCACATAATTGTTAAAATTTGTTTTGTGTAGGTACCACAGTACCAGTATTGCAGCTCACACCAGGGGGAAGAAAAGTTCTGTTACCATGACAACAGCTCAGATACTCTCAAATCAACTAACTGTAGCAACATACTGCTACACCAAGAAGTGTAAAAAGTCTGAAATACATAAAACATAGAACAAATGCCGTTTATGCTGTTAATAGATATTAATGCAAGATATTAATTCTCCATTTGTCCAACCTTATACAGGTTCCCTATGCTTTCCCTAACTAAGTAAATGTTAATGTGTAGCTACTTCCTCCAACAATGCCATGTCAGTTACCTTCCTAATATTTTCAATCTATTTAATGATTTACCTTTAAAGATTTTAATGTCTATTTTACACTGAATGATTACCTCCTTTCCATTTTTGTATCAAAAGAATAAATTTAATGCTATTTCTAGTGGATATTAAAAAAAATGAAGTGTAATTCTGAATGTTGACCTTAACATTCTTATTGACCAAGTCTACATTTACATATACCTTTATACAGTATGTGTCACTTGTGTCCTTATATAATCTCAGTTGAAGTATTTCATGCATCTTACAGATCAGCTACATAATCCTAAATTTTTGACAATTACAAATTATTTAGGAATAAAGGAGGCAACTTACCGAAAAGCAGAAGCACTGCATCATCGATAGGTACACAAACAAAATGAACAGAGTTCGGCTATCTTTCAGAATGCTCACAGATGTATTTTTACAACATTTACTCATAAGACTATAATGTATTTGTCAGCTCAAGAACACTTCCAGTTGATCAACTGAGGTGGAATTTTTAGCAAAATAGATAAGGCAGAAACTAATGCTCAGAGAATGGCATAATGAGGATGAGACATTTTTGATGCCAAATTGCGCCCCATGTTTTCTGTATGGACTCAGTCCCAAAAACTGGTATCAATGATTATATTGGAAATTGATAAAGTGTTCTAACCCAACAACACTGTAACTTTATTATATGTAAAAGCATAAAACACATGACAAACAAAGTACATACAACAGACAATACACAAGGGGCCACATATTTCTGCAACATATTCCAATCAGTTAAAGTTTCTTGCATGCAGTTTACTGTGTTATATTTTAACTTAGCTCCTAGAATTTTAGTTCATTTGAAGGTTAGCAACATATATTAGGACTAAGATCTTTCTTTCTACTGACTAAGTATTATTTTGTTGAAAGTGGAGCTTAAAGTAAAACCACATTACAAAGTAAATTAATAAAAATGCAAAATATGTACATACCACTTACTATGCGAATCCGATATTGGATGTGCCCCACAAATAAGAGCACCAATCAACAAACCAGTTGAACCTTTAGAACGAAGCAAGCGTACAAGGCTTTCAATATTGACGAACATATCATCATCTGTTTTCATAATGTAACGAACAGACGGGCAGTTTGTAACAGTCCATTTCAGTAACATGACACTTTTTAATGTCAAGTTGTTGTATGTGTCCAAAAAGCCTTCTTGGATTATATCACTGTGTTTAATGCTCTCTTCCTCAACTTGTTCCTGGAATTAAGTAATTATGTATCAGACTTCCTAATGACAACAGCTTGTTTTACAATAAAAAATTTGTTTTACTGTAGCTTATACATCATTACTTCTCCAATAATTTGCACAGAGGAATGGCACAACATTGTTTGGACAGACAAAGATGAAGACGACAACAGGCTGTAACTGTTGAAGGAATCATCCCAGACTTCATTTGAAATAATTAAGGGGTATCGCAGAAAATCTAAATCACAATGACTGGGACAGGTATTGCAACTTCATACTTCCCACAAATCCAAGTCCAACATCGCAACCACTGTGCCACACCACTTGGTCATCATTTGGTGCAATGGATAATTGATACATGTGGCATCTGCTGAAGGCAGTGAAATCAACTGGTTTAGGGGACACTTCACCACAAAGGTCAACTTACACTGGATATCATGCCACAGAACATCAAAACATTCCTTTATGCATTTCAAATGGCAGCATTCACAGACTTACAATGGAATGGAACAGAATGAGATGTCAATGTCAATTATTCTCAGGAAGAGAGTTTTGACGCTGGTGAAATGAGAGGCGCATCATCTGGTAACATCAGAATTTAACTATTCTCACTTATAGTGTAGTAGGGGATATTGTGCTTTTGTGCCTTCTTAATCTTTATTTTTATTGTCTGCTCTGTTTTTGTAACATTAAGTGAACATTCCACAAGGTCTTAGTCATTTTCCCACTGAGTGTTCTTCCACAAAAGAAGCCAAATATTAAAGTGAAAAACAATGTAGATTTTACAATACCTGGTTAAAGAAAACGGTTACACTGTAAATATAGAAGAACACAGATGAAAATGTCAATTAAGAAACCTTCATTTAACACATTTATTTTGTAAGAGAAACACACCCTGTTTTTACATTATTTAGTATCTAAAAGGCAGACAAAACACAGCAGGTAAAGTAAAAAGGTGCTATGAATTGCCTTCTAAATACCATTTGACATGTTTTTATGTCTATACATTATTGGATCAAAGGTGTTCAGACTACTATTAGTGGACATTAATATGGGGTGTATACACCCTTTGCCTTTATGATGGCTTTAACTCTACTGGGGACACTTTCAGCGAGGTGTCTGAATGCTTGTGGATGAATGGCAGCCATTGTTCGTGAAGACCTGAAGCCAGGTAGTGATGATGGTGTGCCATTGGGTTGAAACTGGGGCTCTGGGAAGGAACCCTGAGATACCATCACTCATCATCTCCAAATTGTTTATTTGTTAATCATCATCAAACTGCTCCTGTACTGTATACAGTAAACAATGCTGTAAAATGTATTCTTGTCCTGAATTCAGCATTTTCTTACATGCAATAAGTGGATCACATCCCAACCACAAAAAACATCTCCACCACGAGCATCATCTCCTCCGTGCTTCAGTGTTGGCATTACACATGATGGCCGGTAACATTCTCCAGGCATCTGCCAAACCCAAACCCTTTCATCAGATTACCACATGTGTGAACAGTAACTAAGAATCACTCATTTACAATCCACTGTATCGTGACATCACTTTTTACACCACCTCAAGTGCTCCTTAGCATTGACTACAGAAATGTGCAGCTTATGAGGAGCTGCTCAACCACCATAAACTCTTTTTGACTCCCTACATACATTCATTGTGCTAGCTGGGCTGCTGGTAGCACTCTGGAACTAACAAATAAGTCCTTCCAATTATCCCAGGCAATATTTTACAACCATCCTCTGCAATGCTCAAACGTATCTAAGCATCAGAACATGAGGTCAGTCTCATCTCAATTTCGCCATGGTTATTCTTTCATGTTTCCTGTTCACAATCACATCAAGAGTTGACTTGGGCACCTTTAGAAGGGATAAATGGCCCTGATGGATTCGTTACCCATGTGACAGCCAATGACTAGTCCATGTTTGAAGTCAATGAGTTCTCCTAACGCACCCATTCTGCTGTTACTCCTTTACTGACAACACAATACTCTCTGCCTCATTTTATACTGGTGAGTCTGCCTCTCGTGACATCTGGTGATCGATTCTGCATTACATAAGGGAGTCCAGATACTTTTGATCAGATAGAGTATTTGGTGAGTAAATAAATGATGTCTTGGAATATATTCTTTCACATCTCTGCCATACAATCTTTGTGAAGAATATCCATAATGAATTTTGCTTCTGTCATTAACAATCTCTACAATCATTGCTAGTTCCTTTTGTAATGTCTGATATAATTAATTGATCCCACTATCTCTGTACTTTTGTATACTTCAACTTTTTTAAGACAGGCAGTTTCTTATAACCTCACTCCCATCTTTCAAGCACTGAGCTAAGTGATGTGACACTATGCTGACATCCCACCTATTGCGAATATACTGCCATTTGACAATGACATTCTGTTCTTTTACATGACATTTTGTTGATATCAAGTGTAAATTCACATTCTGTTCTCAGCAACTCTGTTTAGTGAAACAGGGTGGCACAGAAGAAGGGGAAAATTTGAAATTACAAAAAATGGAGGAATATTACATAACTTTATTTGAGGTCCAAAATATGTTGTATAGTACTGCAAATTGCATTAGGTAGAATGTTTTAAAAATCACGTCATTCTAATGCTGTCAATCTTGCCACATGTATTCATTAAGTTACTCTGTAGATTTTGTATAGCACAGCACAACAAGACACACAGGATGCTGGCAATTTTTTCTTTCATACACATCTTGAGCTAAGCTAACCTGCGTTCTTGTCTAGTCTGATTAACTATGTCACAGACTTAAAGATCGGAGACTGGTGAGGACAAGCAAAGTTAGCATCCCTTGAAATTATGCAGTCTACAAACACTTTACTGCTGCCATCAACTGCCCGGTAGTGTGCACGATGGCCCTAACCTGTTAAAAATCAGGTGGGTGCTGAATGTCATGATTTGAAAATATATGGAACCTTGGGAGCCAGAAATGTGTCTCATAGAGTGAGATAATGTTCAGACATCAAAGTGACAGCACAACCTTGCTCATTCTAGAGGGAAAGAAAGCCTATCACTGCACAACATGATGCTCCATACCAAATTGTAACTCTGGTACTGTGTCAAGAGGAATGGTGAAGTATAGCAGGGTTTCCTTTAAGTCACTAATGGAAGTTCTGCTTATTTAGTTAATCAAATAAGTGAAAATGGACTTCACTTGGACATCCAATGATTTTGAACAAATGTGCATCCTCAGTGAGTAGAATTAAGTCTGAAAATTGTATGAATGAAACAAACTGACAATGTTCTTTCATGGCTCCAATTTCTGAGCTGCAATCACATGGGAAGTTTTTTGTACCAAACAGTGAAGCCCCGTTTCAATGGCAGCTTGCACAGCTTTAATATTATCAGCAGTACATACAAACCTCCCAGGGAACACCACCTTGTTGGAGGCACCCTCAGTGCCAGATGGAAGCACTTGGTGCTCCGACGAAGTCAAGAGCTGCACCAGCGGTAGCACAGCTACTGGTTGGGTCACCCAAGCTAGAGTTGTCTTGACAGATGAAGAGTGTCCAACAAAATAAGGCAGGGAGGGCTCTAGAGGCATGTTGAAGCCAGTCTCCCTAAGGGAGCACACCTGACACAAACCCTGGTCCCTCATGTTGGGGTGTTTATCACGAGGCTAACAACCCCATATTGGAAAAAAAAAAAACATATTGTTATGAAAATCGAAGACAGGGAAAGCCAGACTGATGATACTGATGAATGACCCACACAACAAAAAGGAAACAGTAAACAGAAAAGTGATAGTTTGCTACTTGGAATGTAAGAACTTTGAACAAACCAGCAACTCTACAAGGACTCAAACAAGATATGGAGAAATACCACATAGGTGTAGCAGCAATCCAAGAGGTCAGATGGAAAGGAAATGGTATAATAAAAAGTGATAGTTATACAATTTTGTACAGCGAAGGGGACAGTGGTATAGTAGGCGGCAGAAGCTTTCTTGTAGACAGTAAGTGTAAAGAAGTAGGCATAAATTTTAACCCTGTAAATCAAAGGATGTACACTTTGAGAATTAAGGCTCTCTTCTTCAACATCACTCAAGCATGTGTGTACACATCTACAAAAGATGATGCATATGACGTGAACAATGAGTTTTATGGTTGACTGGAACAGGAATTAGAAGGTATACCAACGCAAATTATGAAGATAGCAATAGGTGACTTGAATGCAAAAGTTGGAAAAGAAGAAACCTTTATACAGAAACCTTTATAAAGAAACACTAGGAAATGAAAGTCTGCACGAGATGTCAAATAAAAAGCGACAAAGACTTATAGACTTTGCCATGGGCAGTGCTATGATAGTGAAGAGTAAGGTAAGCCAATTGGTGCTCGCCAAATGGCACTACTTTTAATCAAACTGTCCATATAGTAATTGACAGGAGACATGCATCTGACATCCTTGAGTATCAGAGTTGCAAGGGGACTGCCTGCAACTTGGATCATTATATGGTAAGATTGAAATACAGACAACGCATAGCTGTGTTTAGATACAGAGGGAAGAGAAAAGCTCCACAAAGATACAATGTTTCCAAATTAAAAGAGAAGGGAGTATCCAAAAAGTATTAATCAGAACTGCAGAAGAAGTTTGAAGCAAAACAAAGCTGGGCTGTGGAAAGTATCAAAGGGTGGTGGAATATGATGAAAGATGTTAGTCTGGATGAAATACCTGTACCCGTACCAACAACAGAGGATGTTAGACAGGCAGTAAAGACCCTACAGAATAATAAGGCTCCAGATACTGCTAACACTACAGCAAAGATGATCAAGGGTGGAGGTGAACATCTGGCAAGATACGTTCATCAACTAACTACTGAAATATGAGAAAAGGAAGTGATGCCAGACCAGCAGAATTCGGCCATTATTTGCCTGATTCATTAGGAGAAGGATAAAGTTAACTGTGAAAATTACCACATATTGCTTTAGTCAATGTTGTATACAAAGTATTAGTTGAATTCATTGCTACGAGACTTGCTCCACTGACAGAAGTAGTACCTGGAGAGTACCAGTATGGGTTTTGACGGGGCAGATCAACAACTGTCCAAATCTTCGCTAAAAGGCAAATAATGGAAAAGAGTTGTGAATACAATGTGGATATACATCTGCTCTTTGTAGACTTCAAACAGGCCTATGACAGTGTTAAAAGGATAAATCTGTGTCAGACCTTAATGGAGATGGAATTCCCATGTAAAATAATCAGATTGGTGCGAATGACTCTCACAGCACAAAATGCCAAGTAAAAAGGGAAGGAAAACTCATAGGGAATTTGACGTCAGCCAAGGGTTATGACACTACTCTTCAACATTGTGTTGGAGAGAGTGATACAAAGGGTGGAGATTGAGAAGCCATATGGCACACTATTTAACCACATGAACCAAAATCTAGCATATGCTGATCAGGTGTGTATGCTGTTTAGAAGACTGAAAGAATATAGAGAAAGATTTCGCAGACTAGAAAAGTAGGCCAAATATTTGAACTCCATGTAAATAACACCAAAAAACACCTCTTTGCTTCCAGGATATATACTGTTGTTAAAGACAAATACATTTGGTTACAGAGGATAACAGTATAAGAGAAGAAATAAAAGCAAGGATTGCTGTGGAAAATAGATCTTACTGGGCCCTGATTAAGATCTTTCTGTCATGTAGCATGAGCAGAAAATCGAAGGTTACTGTCTATCGAACAGCTGCAGGGCAGGTATGGCTCAAACATGCACAATGATGGTAATAGAGGACGATTACTTGAGAAGATGAGAGAGGGAAATATTAAGAAAAATTTTTGGAGCTGTGAGTGAGGTGGGGAATTGGAGGATCTGGAGAAACAAGGAATTGGTGGAACTGTATAGTAATGCTGACTTAGTTACAGAAACCAAGTGTAACAGATGGTGATGGCTGGGCCCTGTAGAGTGAATGATTGAGACTAGATCTGTCACGAAGACCTACAGAGGAACCAAGGTAGTAGAAGGTGTAAGGGGAGACCCCAGAAATGATGGGAGGAGGACATGGAAATGATCTGAAAAAGATGGGAGGCAGAAGATGGAGGATACAAGCGGAAGATCAAGATCGGGCTTTGATCATCAGAGAGGCCAAGACCCTACACAAGGGCTATAGTGCCAAGGAGTAAGTAAGTAATCGCAGGACATACAAACTGTGCAACACCATTACACTACTTCTTCATAACTGAACCAGTCTCTCAAAAATTACAGACATACATAGAGACTGTGTGTAAGTATGGAACTTGACCATGGGGCCAAGATCTGATACTGGTGCCAAAAATTTCATCTTGCTGCTCTCAAATTGTTACCACACATGTTATGCACTTTTCCAGTGCTGGTACTGCTACAATTGTCAAAGCCTCTCCTCCCCAATTCTGATACCCATGCAAGGCTGTCAACATACACTTAAAAATTTTCCCATTTTCTGTGCCACCCTGCACAACCCCTTATTCCCTTCCCTGTCCTGTCCTTTTTGCAGATCACTTTTAATGAGATCTTCATTTCAATGGCTGAAATGTCAACCTAGTTTCTGCCATCTGTTCATCAGTCACTATTTTATCTCCATGGAGAGCGACAATGTTTTATTACTGCATATTATTCCTGTACCAAAAATCTACAACCCCCACCCCTAATCACCCCCATTTTCCCTTCACTACTTTCTTCTTCATCACTCTCCCCCCTTCCACCCCCCCTCCCAACTTTCCTTTCACTTCTTTCTCCTCCTCCTTTTGTCTCCTCTTCATCAGTATTTCATATCCTATTGGCAATGAAAGTATTGGAAGTGGCGATGCTGGTCCAATTCTATCAATGTTGAGGTCAGAATAGTCATGACTTCCAGGAAATCTGTGATGAAGTTAAATCGGTATTATTGGTACTGGGACTCTGACTTGGCTCTTCCTAATTAATGTTTTTCACTGCTAAATCACCTTTCTGACTAATTTCTCATTACCTGTAGCAGGTATAAAAAAATTGAATATTTGTGGATTTATGGAAGTCTGAACTTTTACATTCTTATGGGAAAGGCAGTTATGTATCAAATTACAAAAATAAAGGTTTGGGGATCAATTCTCCATGACTCCCAGGATTTTTTCTGGCTTTTATTGCTTCTTTCACGTTTGGCTATCATTTTTCTGTGTGAAAAATGCTAATGTATCCTTGTTTGGTGCCCACATTAAACTTTAAGTCCCCATACATCTGACTGGTTAAGGCAGTCCAAATGTCAGAAAAAGGCAAGGACACCTTACTTCTAATGGGACAATGCTTATTAAAGCACTTTTCAAAAAAACTTAGACACACATTTTTATTTAAAGTTTAAGGATATGAGTACAAGCTGTCATAACAGATCTGCAATTCTACCATGTTCATAAATTTTCATTATTAGCGGTGTCTTGTGGATTTTAAGTCAAATTCCGCACATTCAGTCTTATTTCATGTGTATGAGTGAAGATTCTCCACACTGCAGGACTCCACTACACAGAATTAGGGTACACTCTAAGAAATAACTGTCCACCATGATCTTAAACACTGTTAAAGAATATTTTAAAAACCTAAAAGTCCATACTACATCATAATCTTCCTGTATTTCTATAAAACCAAATCTTTCCCTTTCTGATGTACAACAACAACACTTCACAACAGACGAAAGCTATAATCTATTTTCCAAGACCACATTTTATGTGTAAAAACACGTTGTTATTTATAAAATGAGTGACATTGGTAAACAACAGGGTTTTGGGTGCAAAATTTATAAAGTAAGTATATGATAATCTCAAAGTGATAACTCGTGTGATTCGACAATATTTGCCTCAAAAGTGTAAGAATAACAGCACACAAATGTGTATGAATAATGGCACACATGGAGAATTACACACTAAAATATGAACATACTGTACCTCTTCATCAAAAGAAAGAAAGTTAAAGGTGACAACTTTGGAATGTTACTGACAATTTTTGTATCACCAAAATACAAAGGAGTCAGTGCAATTATGTGGATGAGGAGCCACAATTCACTTGATTATTATACATAGTGACAATGTGGCACAGATCATCATCAATCGAGGGAGAGATGTGCACCTCTAACACACGTTAACTATGAAGACCCCTGAAATTGCCACTCGGGGCAGACACACTTTGTTAGGGTATAGGTTCTTACCAGCCAAAATTACAAAAATTTAACTAAAAACTAAAACAATGAAAAATTCCAGGGTTTTTCCCGGATGAAAAAAATTCCCAGGATTTTCCTGGATCTCCCAGTTGTTCCAGGTCTTATGCACCCTGGTACAACATATTTATTAAAGAAGTACGGAGAGCAATCTACAACCCAATTATTTGTAAAATTATTCTCAGTCCCCACTCATGTCACAAGGTAGAACTTGTAAACATGTTGTTGTATAACATTTTATATTTGTCACTAAATTAATTATTCCACTTGATGAATAAAATCACTTCCAGTACTGATGTAACCTAACTAACCAAATTACTTAATTTATAGGATTATGAATTACAATCATGTGGTACAGTACCTGCAGAGTATTGTTTTCCGATTCACCCAGTAGGAATGCTACTCTTATAGCACTAGCTTTTTCAGTAACAACAGGTGCAGATGCCCATGTCTGCCTGATTGCTGATCGAGCTTCAAAGTTACCAACAGCTGAGCACACAACAATGAGGAGGAATAGCTTTTCACTACATATATCTGGCTGAGGAATAATTGCTGTCAAATTCTCTGGCAGCACATACAGCTTCAAATCTCTGCTTGTATTTAGAGACCAGCCCGGAATGTTTACTGTAATCAAATGGTATTGCATATGAGTTACATAAAACAGAAATTAGTGCAACAAACATTTTCAGGAAATCCATCATATATCAGCTCCTTACAGCACACAATGAGCACAAAAGCATTCTTTATTACATGGAACAAAATTCTGAATATACTCATGAGACCAATAATAAATTTTTTAAAAATCACACACTTCTTTACCTTATCTTGGGATTCCATTACACAGATTCTCCTGGTGTACTAATTCAAGAATAAAAATACATGTGTACAAAATATTCTTGGCCTTACTTCCATATCAAATACAAAAATTCTACCTTTCAACAACTTCTACCAATGCCATTGACACTGTCAGATGCAACTGAGTGTCATGGCTGCAAGTATCATCTCCTTTCACAACCCAAGTTGACCTATAACTGGTCGTAAAAGTCAAGGTGAGATTATGTTGCTACTTGTGATGCAGGGAAGCTAGTAATTACTCCAAATCTATTTTAATGCAAATATTTTCCCTGTTCCCTCTTTAGCCTTCCAGCATTTAGTTCTTGTTTCCATGGGTTTATTAGTCACACGTACAGTATATTGTCACAGATTTTCAAGTTATTAAATTAATTTTCAAGTATACGGTGTTACAAGAAGATGCATTATATTTCTTGAGACTATATTTGCTTTCCAAATGAAGATAAAAGCTTTGCCTAAATTTGAACTTGTTCACAGTACTACAAAGCTTTTATTTACTAACGAACCATCAGATTCTATGAGGCTATATCTTTTGCATGCAGCACATACAACCTTGGGGTACTTTTTACAAGTACATTTAGAATCATAGATTCCATTTAACTATCACAAATGTTCAGTGTGCACTCCATTGGACGCATGACAAACATTCATATGCTAGTCAAACTCATTCCGTGCTATTGGAAGTATTCCTGGAGTTACTGCATTCCCTCCTATTGCAATGTAGCATCACAATTAATCCAAAGTTGCTGGAAAGGGAGGCACACACAATGGATGGATAAAAATTTGGAAACACTGCTGGAAATTCATACTTGAACATACATGCAGATGACATGCAAGCCTGCTGGATGTGCTGTTTTATTTGACCAGGAATGGCACTTGTTGGTGCTAAGTGAATTAGAACATGGGCAAACAGCTGGTGATTGTATAATGAGCATCTTCCATAATCAATGTATATTAAGCTTTTGGTGTTTCAAGATGCACCATATCAAAGATTTATACCACATGCAAAGAAAGTGGAAAAGAAGTGGAAAATCATCATTTACTAAGTCATAATACCGATGAAAGTGTGCGCTGAGTGATCGTGATGAAAAATAAGATGATGACAGCTGCAAAAGTCAGTGTAGAACTGAATGTCGCACTCGTGAACCCTGTGAGCAACAAAACAACACGAAGGGAGGACTAAGAACAGGGAATTGCAGGGTGAGGTGGAATTCTATAACCATTCATCATCAGTGATGCAAATACCCATAACATGACAATGTGGTGTTGAACCCATAAAACCTGTAATATGGAGCAATAGAAGAAAGTCACTTTGTCAGGTGGCTGTTGTTTCACACTGTTTCCAACTACTGGCTGAGTTTACATTCCAAGAGAAAAACATGTCAGGGTTCGGTGATGAATTGGGCAGCCATTCCATGGGTCCCATAGTCACTCTGCAAAGTTACATTACTGCCAAGCATTAAGTTACCTCTTTGGCCAATCAGGTCCATCCAATGGTACAATCTTTGTTCCCCAATGGTGATGATGGGTTCAAAGATAACAGAGCCCCTGTTCACACACTTCACATTGTCCAGAACTGGTTTTGTGAGCATGAGCACAAGAATGAGTTTTCTCATCTCCCCTGGCCACCACAGTCACCAGACCTCATAATACTGAGCCTTTGTAATCTACTTTGGAGAGAAGAGCACGTGATCACTATCCACCGCCATCTCCGTTACCTGAACTTGTCACTATTCTGCTGGAAGAATAGTGTAAGATTCCCTTGAAAACTATACAGGACGTGTATTTCGCCATTGGGAGACAACTGAAAACTGTTTTGAATGCCAGAGGGTTTCCTACACCTTACTAGGTCTGGCAATGCATTGTGTTTTTGGTGTTTCCATATTTTTGCCCATCCTATGTACACAGAGCCTTTAAAAAAAAAATGCTCTCAAGATCCTTCACCGAGGCACTTACTGTTAAGAAGTGTTGTTACATGCAGGTGCTAGAATGGTGGCGCTTTATCCCACTGTAAGATGGAATTTTCAGCATATTCTCGCAATTCTGCTAAAAGCCGAATCCCCAACATATTCAGGTAAGTGATTCCTGTAATTGTATTTTCCACGAAAATGAATGTGGCATAAATTATTTCTCAGGAAATGGTGTAAAACCCTGTTAATGGGTTTCTCTCATGCTCAACTACAGAATGTAGCTGCTGCGTTCACCATATTATTATGATGTGGTCGTTCGCTTTCCCACTTAAACAGAACATAGCTTCATCACTGAGAACTAAACGTGAAAGGAAATTTCTATCTTCTGTCTACACATGCAGAATGAATTAAAATAAACTCTACATATTGTTTATCACCCTCATGAAGGGCTTGTAGGAGCTGAATCCTGCATAGTTTGAAACAAAAACGTTTGTCGCAAAACACACACATGAGGAATGGCTCATGCTTGGCTGGTAAAATGAGTAGACTTCTGTAGACTATGTGCAAAGCTGTGTTGAATGCACACAGAGGATTTCCCTTACATAAACAACCAGTGTCTTAAAACAGCTGGTATTATCATCACATGTTTTGAGCTGTAGGTGGTGCAAGGCAGTATTCTCAATGAAAATAAGTCCTAACTGCACTGCAACTGTTGAAATGGAAAATGTGAAACACCTTCACTTGCTGTATTATCACCATCTTAAATTAATATATGTTGGTAAATGAGTGAACTAGCTGCACCAGGGAGACCCCAAGTGGCAACCACATGAAACAGCAACTTACAAAGGGCACCAACAAAAACTTTTAATTTCAGTGCATAAGTTAAAATTTGCCCCAAGTTAATGTAGAAGACAGTCTTGTGAAATTGGATGAATCTCCTCTTAAAAACATCCTGTATATATGGGCACATGATGAACCCATATGAAAAAATAACAATACTCAGTTTAGTAACACAAGTAGGGATGTATTACTTTTTCACACACAAGTACAAATTTCTACATATCAGAAGAAACCTTTTTAAGCCATTTTAAAAATTAGGCATTTTATATCATTGGGTAAGTGACCAAAGATTACGGTACCAGCATTATTCACCGCCTTTGAGCTAAAGATAGTTTTAATAAAAAGTAATGATGGACTCTCTTTTTTTCTGGCACTGTAATTATGGATATCTTAAATCTCATACTTCTTTCTAAACCCCAACGGAGTACTTATAACAACTTTTGTGAGATAAAATATGTACTGTGATGCAATGTGTTCCTCAAACGGGTGTCTACAAGATGATCGTGTGTAAGCACCACAAATTATTCTCTTGGCACCCTTCTGTGCAAAGAAAGTGTTCTTCCTTAAAATATAGTTGTGCCAGAAAATAATTCAAGTTTTAAATCTCATTTATATGTATAATTCAAATTTTTGAAGATTCTGTCTTATTAATTCTTGCCTCTGTGTTAACTGGGTACTCTACCATTTGAAGTGCAGGACTGAATATGCATTTTTTGTTTAATAAAGAAAGAGATAATTTGGAGAAAAACAGTCAATAATAATTCTTTTACATGCATTGCTTTAATCTCTTCTGCTACTCTAGGTTTGTTGGATGCTATTATGATACCTGTGTCATCTGCAAAAGGAAACTAATTCTCCTTCATATGTATTAAATTGAGGATCATTTACATACATCGGGATTGAAAGGTGACCTAATACTGAACCTTGCGCAACTCCTTTAATGGTATCTGCCTAGTTAGAAAAATCTCTCCTCTCTACATTTGTTAAATTCATAAACAGAACTATCTTCCTTCTCTTTACAAGTAGAGTCACTGGCCGCCACATGAAGGTAATAACGCTGGTATTCCTACATGAAAAAAGAATCTTAATACTTGGGATATATTTTGGTCATAAACATAATTTAATTCTTGTGCTAAGAGACCACTGTTTTTCCCAAATTTATGTATTTAACATGCAATCAGTCTTCTGTGCAGCACTTTGACATGAAATGTTTCATCTCTATGAAACTATCCATTGTCTCTCCAATATCACTTGTGCTGATGCCCTCACATGGGATACTGTAAATTCCAGGAACTCTTGACATGAGAATGTCTTTCAACGAGTACAGTGTCTATTTAGCCTTCTTAAGCAGTGATAAAATAACCTGAACCATTATCTTCCCAGGTTCAGCCAATGTTGTTAAGTACATAGCTTACAAAAGTGAGTACTTCTATAGGTGGATAATTTTTTATTGAATTGTCATTGTGCTCTCAAAAATTCAGAAACCCGAAGTCTATACTGTATCTACTAAAGCCTCAATTTTGGGATGCTCTTCAAGCGAGCACTTATGGAATTCAGGTATTCTTTGTTACAGATTATCTGGATGTATCAAAGTATTTAAAACCACTCTTTTCTGGGCCAGACAAAAGTTTTGCACTCTTGAGTTAAATGTCTGCAAGCACTGGCTACATACCGGTAGTACTGAGGAGCACATTAAGTTCAGTTCAAATCCCTAACAATAATGGCTTTCTTCTGTCTCCAAATGTGAACTTGGTGTTAAAGTGCATATTATAAAACATTACTAACAGTTATTTGCACTCACAGTTGACCATTTTGAATATCTCTCTCAGGTATTAAATGGCACAATAAAACTAACAAAGGTATGGTCAGCACTGATGTGGTGGTGGTGGTTTTTTTTTTCCTGTGTGTGTGTGTGTGTGTGTGTGTGTGTGTGTGTGTGTGTGTGTGTGTGTGTGCATATATTTTACTCTAGCTTGAAAATGATTACTCCAAAAACTAGCAAGTTTTTTCTTTCTTTTTGTGTGTGCCTATTGATTACTAAATGTTTCTGCTCTTCAGTGAATGGTCTCCTTTAATCCAAAAATACTTACAACCTACCAGAACTTTCCTATAACATTTATACTCTAATTTTCTTTTTATTGGTAAAAAAAAAGCTCTAGTGCATGAACAATCTTTCTTCTTCAGTCTAATTCCATGTACTCTCTATCCTCAGTGCAAAAGTGGGAAGAGTTCTTTTAACATTATCACTCTGCTGGTGACCCGACCAGCCTGGATGTGCTTTTTAGATGGTTTCCCCACATCCAGCTAGGTGAATACAGAGCTGGTTGCCATGTTTCACCTAAATTACACACTACGCGAACATTCTGAAAACATTCTCACACTTGAATATGAGATTTACACCAGACAGACAAGTGAGGTACACAGATTCTGTCCTGGGGAGTGTGGTGGTGACGAAGAGCATCATGTTGGTCATTAACATTACCTCAACCCATATAACAACGTGGACCCCGTAGAGAAATGGCCACAGGCATGGAATAAAAAGAAGAAAGAAGATTCAACACAGTATGATTACTCCAGTCTAATAATGCAATCCTTTTCATGATCCAGGATCTCATACACATGTGACTTCAAACATACCTTCATTTCTCTGACTGACAGTGTTTACTACCTAAGCTATTGCATTGTTTGTCCTGGATTAACACCAAACAAATCTCAAAGAATGGCTTTTATGACAGTTTCACTGGTTTGTCTGAACATTCAGTATTTTGCATTTGAGTGGGCAGAGGCTATGTGGGCAGAGGCTATGTGTCTCCATGACACATTAAGACCACCATCTACAGCTTCTCTATTTTTTTATTAATCCAGCCTCAAAACTTTCTGGACCCACAGGCTTTGTCTGAACCCTCTTTTTTGTGTGCTATTCACCTTTAAACATACCACTGAAATGCTGGTGTTTACACTGGAAATAAAAACGTTGCTGCCACAACACACAACAATGAACAGAAAAAACAAGGAACATCATGCTGTTGTTGTTGTTGTTGTTGTTGTTGTTGTCTTCAGTCCAAACACTGGTTTGATGCAGCTCTACATGCTACTCTACCCTGTGCAAGTCTCTTCATCTCCAAGTAACTACTGCAACCTACAACCTTCAGAATCTGCTTACCATATTCATATTCATCTCTTGTTCTCCCACTACAATTTTTACCCCCCCCCCCCCCCCCCTCTTGCACACACTTTCCTCCAGTACCAATTTGGTCACTGCTTGATGTCTCAGAACATGTCCTACAAACCTATTCTCCTTCTTCCAGTCAGGTAGTACCACAGAGTTCTTTTCCTCCCAATTCTATACACTACCTTCTCATAACTTATGTGATCTACTCATCTAAAATTCAGCATTTTTCTGTAGCACCAATTTCAAACACTTCTACTCTCTTTTTGTCTAATATGTTTATCATCCATGTTTCCCTTTCATATATGACTAAACTACATAAAAATACTTTCAGGAAAGACTTCCTAACACTTAAATCCATAATCGATGACAACAGATTTCTCTTCTTCAGGAATGCTTTTTTTGCCATTGACAGTCTACATTTTATATCCTCTCTACTTTGGTCATCATCAGTTATTTTCCTGCCAAAATAACAAAACTCACCTAATTTAAATGTTTAATTCCCTCAGCATCACCTGATTTCATTTGACTACATTCCAGTACCTGTGTTTTGCCTTTTTTTTTATCATCTTATATCCTCCTTTCAAGACGCTGTCGACTCCATTCAGCTGCTCCTCCAAGTCCTTTGCTGTCTCTGACAGAATTCCAATGTCCTTGGCAAACCTCGAAGTTTTTATTTCTTCTCCTTGAACTGTAATTCCCACTCCAATTTTTTCTTTGCTTTCCTTCACTGCTTGCTCACTGTACAGATTGAATAACATTAGGGATATGCCACATCCCTGTATCACTCCCTACACAACCACCATTTCCCTGTCATGCTCCTTCACTCTTATAACTGCCATCTGGTTTCTGTACAAGTTGTAAACAGCCTTTTGCTCCCTGTACTTTACCCCTGCTGCCTTCTGAATTTCAAAGAGAATATTCCAGTCAATGATGTCAAAATCTTTCTCTAAGTCTACAAATTCTATAAACGTAGATTTGCCTTTCCTTAACATATCTTCTGTGAGAAGTCATAGGGTCAATGTTGCCTCACATATTCCTATATTTCTCCAGAATCCAAACTGATCCTCCTCGAGGTCTGATTCTATCAGTTTTTTCATCCTTCTGTACAGAATTTGTGTTAGTATTTTACAACCATGACTTATTAAAATGATAGTTCAGTAATATACACATGGGTCACCACCTGCTTTCTTCGGAATTGGAATTATTATATTCTCCTTGAAATCTGATGGTATTTCGCCTGTCTCATACATCTTGCACACCAGATGGAAGTGTTTTGTCATGGCTGGTTCTGCCGAGTCTACCAATAGCTCTTAAGGAACGTAATCTACTCCCGGGCCTTGTTTTGACTTAGGTTTTTCAGTGCTCGGTCAAATTCTTCCTGCAACACAAAATCTCACCCCTCATCTTCATGTACATCCTCTTTTAGTTCTACAATAATGCCCTCACAATTTCATCTCCCTTGTATATACCCCGTATATACTCCTTTCACATTACAGTTTTCCCTTCTTTGCTTAGGCCTGATTTTCCATTTGAACTCTTGATATTCACACAGCTGCTTCTCTTTTCTTCAAAGGCCTCTAATTTTCCTGTAGGTGGTATCTATCTTTTCCTTAGTGATATATGTTTACAAATCTTCACATTTGTCCACTAGGCCATTCCAGCTAGACCATTTTGCACTTCCTAAAAACCTTACTTTTTAGAAGTTTGTATTGCCTTTCATCTGCTTCATTTTCTGCATTTTTATATTTTCTCCTTTCATCAGTTAAATACTTGGGTTATCCAAGGATTTCCACTACGCCTTGTCTTTTGAACTATTTGCTACAAGGAACACACAACCACAAAAGTTTCATATTAAACGAGCATGTGGAATGCTAACCAACAGATGGAAACACCATTCTCAGCTCACAATCTATCTTCTATAAAATTATTTTAATTGCACTATATCAGTAATTATATACAAGTATCTTCTGTGTTAGTCCAATCACACACTGCAACTTTACTTGTATGTACGCATAGATGAAACAGCAAATGAAAATTTTATTCTGTCATGAAGCAGATGATTGGTTTGAACACTGCAGTGCTTTACACCAGACAGACAAGTGAGGTACACAGATTCTGTCCTGGGGAGTGTGGTGGTGAGGAAGAGCATCATGTTGGTCATTAACATTACCTCAACCCATATAACAACGTGGACCCCGTAGAGAAATGCTTTCCTTCAACCTTCAAACAGACTGACCTAGCCACTTAACCTACACACAAAAGGAAACTAAGGAGTTATTCTAATAGATGTAGTCTATTGGATGGAGCCAACAGAGATTCCAGAATATTGGATGACTCTTGGGAAGTGTGGTTAGTAAAGTATAGTTTTCACACTATAGTTTTTAAAGTGCGTGTGTTCCCTACGTCTTGCTTTATATCTGCTAGAAGCTTGAAAAATAATGTTTGTATTAAGGTACTTGCTTGTTTTCTGAACTTCCAACAGTAACAGGTTATATGTGGTAACTGCAAGTTGCAGCAAAAGTTGTTATAAAGAGAGACAGTGTAAAAATACTGCCACAAGCTGTTGGTTGGTTGGTTGGTTTAAAAGATGGGGAAAGGGACCAAACTGCTAGGTCATCAGTCCCTTGTTCCAGATAAAACAATGCCACAAGGGTGAGAATAAAACAAGCGAGACTGACAACAAACAAAGAGAAAGGAAAAACCACAAGAACGACGGAAGAGCAACAAACACTTAAATGGATAAAAGCGGAGAAGAAAACCACAGAAACGCAAGAAACAGGTAGAAGAAATTAAAACAACAAAACAGATTACCATGGCTGGCTGACCATGAGAATAAAAAGGAGAAGCCAGCCACTCTGCAACACATTAAAACCTCCACCCTAAAAGCACTAGGATGGAGGACACAGAGGGAGAAAGGACATGTGCTAAAATTTAGATCAAATGATAAAGCATACCCTCACGAATAAAATGTAAAACTAAATCAGCCTGGCATCTGAAGATTTCATCGCAGGGCAGTCAAAGTGGGACAGTGCACCAGAATATGGGCCACTGTCAACTGGGTGTCGCACCCGACACTGAGGTGGGTCTTCACGGCACACGAGGTAGCCGTTGGTCGCCCAAGCATGGCCAATGCGGAGCCGGCAGAGAACCACAGAGTCTCTGCGAGAGGCCAGCATGGAGGGCTGCCACACATTCGTAGTCTTCTTAATGGCACGCAGTTTGTTGTTCATACTGAGACCATGCCATCCCCTCTCCCAAAGCTGAAAAGTCTGGCAGCATAAAAACGAACACACGTCAGTTACTGGATGCTGATCTCCATAAGCGGTTTTCGTGTAGCCTGTTTAGCCTGCCTGTCAGCAAGTTCGTTGCCTGGGATTCCGACGTGTCCTACGGTCCACACAAACACCACTGAACAACCGACTGTTCCAGGGCATAGATGGACTACTGGATGGTCGCTACCAAAGGATGACGAGGGTAGAACTGGTCGATAGCTTGTAGGCTGCTCAAGGAGTCAGTACACAGAAGAAACGACTCCCCAGGGCATGAACAGATGTGCTAAAGAGCACGAGATATAGCCACCAGCTCTGCAGCGAAAACACTGCAATCATCGGGCAAGGAATGCTGTTCAATATGTCCTACATGGACGCATGTGAAGCCAATGTGACCATCAGCCATTGAGCCATCAGTGTAAACTATTTCATGGCCTTGGTACATGTCAAGAATCGAGAGGAAGTGACAGCGGAGTCCTTTGGGCCATGTGAAAGGTCCAGGCGAAGCTGCGGCCTAGGTGTACACCACAGAGGTGAACCCGAATTGACCTCAGATATAGGTGGTAAAGGCAAAGACTCCAGATCAGAGGGAAGGGATTGGACGTGAACTGCAATTTTAAGCCCTGATCTGGGCTGTCAATGCGGGAGATGAACTGCCATCGGTGGGAAAAGGAGATGGTAATTTGGATGCGCCGGAGAACTACAAAAGTGTGCAACGTAACTGGCAAGCACCTGTGCACGCCTGATGTGCAATGGAGGGACTTCAGCCTCTGCTAGGACGCTGGTCACTGGACTCGTCCTAAAAACTCCCGTCGCTAGGTGAATGCCACAGTGGTGCACTGGGTCAAGTAAACGCAATGTTGAGGGCACCGCCGAATCATAAACCACACTCCCATAGTTAAGGCGGGATTGAACAAGGGCTCTATAGCGTAGATCGATCTGCACCGCAGTTGGTGTCGCTCAGGCAGCGGAGGGCATTGAGGTGCTGCCAGCACTTCCACTGACCCAACCCAAACATGAACACACCATATGTTCCAGCAGCTTACAAAGAATGTTGGTGAGGCTGATAGGCCAATAGCTATCCACATCAACGAGGCTTTTGACATGTTTGAGCACTTATATGATGGCACTCTCCCGCCAGTGCGATGGAACGACACCATCACACCAGATCCGGTTGAAGATCACAAGGAGATGTCGCTTCTAGTCAGGCAAGGGATGTTACATCATCTGACTGTGGATTCCATCAGGCCTACGAGGTGTGTCAGGGCAATGTGCAAGAGCACTGAGGAGTTCCCACTCTGTAAATGGGGCGTTATAGGGTTCACTGTGGCATGTACTGAACGAGAGGACTTTCCCTTCCATCCGCCTTTTGAGATTGCGAAAGGCTGGGGGGGGGGGGGGGGGGGGGGGGAGAGGTAATTCTCCAATGCAGAGGTGTGAGCATAGTGCTCAGCAAAGTGCTCGGCAATTGCAATTGCGTCATTGCGTCAGTAGATAACACGCCATTTATGTTAACACCAGGAACACCTGCTGAGGTCTGGTACCCAAAAACTAGTTTGATCTTTGCCCAGATTTGGGAAGGAGACGAATGGCACCCAATGGTCGAGAAGTATCTCTCCCAACACTCCTGTTTCCATCGTTTGATAAGCTGGCAAACGCGGGCACGGAGCCGTTTAAAGGCTATGAGGTGCTCTAGGGAAGTGTGCAGCTTATGCTGCTGTAGAGCTCCCCAACGCTCCTTAATTGACTCAGTGACTTCCGGCAACCACCAAGGGACTGTCTTTCATCGGGGGCACCCTAAAGAATGAGGGATTGCATTTTCCGCCGCAGTTACCTGCTCAACCACCACATTGATGTTACCATGTCGGGGAGATTCAATGTTGACAGCAGAAATGAAGGCTTCCCAGTTTGTCTCGTTTAAAGCCCATCTGGGCAAGTGTCTGTTGGCCTGAAGCTGGGGCAGCCACAAGAAGATGGGGAATGGTCACTGCCACACAGGTCGTCATGTGCTCTCCAGTGGATAGCTGGGAGAAGGCCAGGACTGCAAACCGTGAGATCAATGGCCGAATATGTGCCATGTGCCACACTGAAGAGAGAGAGAGAGAGAGAGAGAGAGAGAGAGAGAGAGAGAGAGTGTGTGTGTGTGTGTGTGTGTGTGTGTGTGTGTGTGTGTGTGTGTGTGTGTGCGCGTGTGTGTGTGTGGGGGGGGGGGGGGGGGGGGGGGGGGCACCTGGATTTAAGAGGCAGAGGTTGAGTTGTGACAGTGAATTTTCGACATCTCTGCCTTGGCCAGTAAGCACGGTGCCACCCACCCACAAGGGGTTATGAGTGTTAAAATCTCCCAAAAGTAGGAAAGGTTTAGAGAGTTGATCAATCAGTGCAACCAATGCGTTCAGGGGTACTGCACCATCTGGAGGAAGATATACATTGCAGACAGTTATTTTCTGTGTTGTCCTTATCCTGACAGCCACAGCTTCAAGAGTGGTTTGAAGGGGCACAGGTTCACTGCATACTAAATTCAGGACATAGACACGAACTCCACCTGACACACTATTATAGTCACTATGGTTTTTGTAATATCCCCTATAGCCATGGAGGGTAGGGGTCTGCATTTCTGGGAACCAGGTTTCTGAAGGGCAATGCAGAAAGCAGGTGTAAAGCTTAAGAGTTGCCATAGCTCAGCCAGGTGGTGGAAAAAACCGCTGCAATTCCACTGGAAGATGACATTATCGTGAGGCTGGAAAGGCATGAAGCACGCAAGGAGGCAGGTTACGCCTCAGAGGCACCTGCTGTCACCTATGGAGTAGTTGTAGTCATTTCTACAGTGGATGAGGCATCAGTGAGATCCAAGTCCACAGGGGAGGCTAAGATCCCCACTGCATCCTTAGATGCAGAATTGATAGGGAGTGGTGATGATGTGGCCACCAGAGGGTACTGTTGCTTAGCAGACTACTACTTAGTTTGCTTGCTCTCTCACTTCTGTTTAGGGGCTTGCTGGGAAGATTTCCCCGAAGCAGCTTCAGGCAGGAAGACCGTGAAGCTCTTCATCCAGCAGCTTTTGGCTCCTTGAGCCACTGGTGAGTGTCTGCCATGGCATTAGTGGAGACCTTGGGAGAAAGGGCCCCAAGGAACCCCTTCCGCATGAGAGGAGCCAGAGGAGGCTGTTGCTTCTCCGGCAGGGGCAAGGGGACCAATGTCCCCTGCGTTTGGAAGGCCTTGCTCCTGAAGTAGGTGCTTTGGGAGCAACGGAGGAAGATTTGCCCCCTACCACCAAGGGAGCAGATGTATTATGGTGGCCCCGGAGGGACGACTGTTCATGGCACAGAGAGAGGAACCACCGACACTTGGGACAGAGATGACGACGTAGCTGCAGAATATGTCAATGTCAACTGAATGAAGTGTAAACTTTCAAATTTACGTTTAGCCTCCGTGTAAGTCAACCAGTCCAGGGTCTTGTACTGCATGGTTTTCGGCTCCTTTTAGGGTACTGAGCAGTTTGGCGAGCAGGGGAGTTGATGCAAGTGGGAGGTGGTGCACATGGAGTATGTGAGTGCAGTGGACGTCCTTAGTCTCAAAATGTGGTGCTGGAAGTGCAGCAGGAAGGCATGTGCCCGAACTTCCAGCCCTTAAAGCACCACATATGGGGAGGGACGTATTGTTTGTCACAGCGGTAAACCATCAAATTGACCTTTTCAGGCAATGAATCATCCCCAAAGGCCAAGATGAAGGCACCGGTAGCAACCCTGTTGTCTTTGGGTCCCCTGTAAATGCACCAAATGAAATGAACACCCCACCATTCTAAATTGGCGCAGAGCTCATCGTCAAAGTGCAAGAGGAGACTGCTATGGAAAATAATCCCCTGGACCATGTTGAGCCATTTATGGGGAGTGACAGAAACAGGAATGTCACCCGGCTTGTCACAGTTGAATAATGCTCGGCATTGGACTGGGGATGCTGTCTGAATCAAGACTGCCCCGTTCCACATCTTGGACAGCGCTGTCACTTCTCCAAACTTATCCTTAAGGTGTTCCATGAAAAACTGTGGCTTTGTAGGTAGAAAGGAGTCCCCATCAGTTCTGCTACAGACTAAAAACCGAGGTGAATATGGCTCTCTCCGTTCTGTAGCTCTACGTTCCTCCCACGGTGTAGCGAGGGAGGGAAATGATTTAGGGTTGTACCTGTCGGCATTGTATACAATCTTGCCCTTCTTAGAGACTGCTGGTGCCGTACGGTCACCAGCAAGATATGAATGAGTCCGCTTCATTGCGGGTCATCCATCCTGATACCACCCACTCTGATCAGGGGCTCTCCCCATGGGTACCACCAAGCCACAGCAAAGGTTGGTTGGTTGGTTGGTTGGTTTGGGGAAGGAGACCAGACAGCGTGGTCATCGGTCTCATCGGATTAGGGAAGGATGGGGAAGGAAGTCGGCCGTGCCCTTTCAGAGGAACCATCCCGGAATTTGCCTGGAGTGATTTAGGGAAATCACGGAAAACCTAAATCAGGATGGCCGGACGCGGGATTGAACCGTCGTCCTTCCGAATGCGAGTCCAGTGTCTAACCACTGCGCCACCTCGCTCGGTGCACAGCAAAGGCCAACTGGCATAATGGCCATTGTCAGGAGTCCTGATGCCCCAGGAAGACAGGCATCTTCTCCCTGATATACATGGGGAGTTTACAGCTCAGGCATCAGCAGTACAATCCCTGTTTTGTCAGGGGGCTACCACCAAATGGGTACACGATGGCCCCACCACAACGGACTGGCTACCGTGCTGGATATTGGGCGCAGAGAAATCCAATATTGTCATGGGGGCGAAAGAGGACAAGAGACAATGGAAGAAGATGACATACCCCAGAAAGTGTCCTCGCCCAAATAGGTGAATCGCTGGTGGAGATGCAAAGCCATGACAAGAGATTCAGGAGATCAAATCTAAGGGCATTATGGATAACTCGTGCACGACGTAAGGCATCCTTCCCCATATGGCCCGCACTTCTGTAGAATTTTGAAAGTGGCAGGTCCAACCATAGCATGGGACCTGAACTCATAGGGCCAAAAAGTGTGGGACTCCTTTAGTTACCTCTTACAACAGGCGGGAATACCTCGAGCCTATTCTATCCCACAGACCCGCAGGGGGATGTCACAAGCTGTGATGCATACAGTGCAGTGTAGTGTAGCATAGAGTAGTGGTTAACCTCACTGCGTGCCATGCTGTGGATCGCCGGTTCAACCCAACCACCAGTAAGTATTTGTTACTTCGTATTCACTGCTCCAGGGGAGTTTTTGAAATATCTCAATGTTTGTAATGCTTGTAATGTTTGTGTATTCTGGAGTATTCAATGGCTATTCAAATAGCTGCACTCTCCAACCAGGAGGACAGTTCTGTTCTGGCTGTACACTGTTGTGGTAGTAAACCTGCTTTCAGTTGTAAGTGTTGTATTCACTGATGACTGCTTTCGGATTAGGACTTCAGTGTGGTTATGATGTGACACTGGTGGAGATGCCGAATACTTCAAAACATTTACATCACCATGGTTCCACTCAGACAACATAAAAGCAGTCACCCACATGGACAGGAACCAGAATACAAGCAGTACATTGACCTAACAAAATGGCCGAAAGGATTGAAGTGAGTTGCCAAATACAATAGGTGGGATGATGTAATGCATTTGACAAATGTATACTTTTACCTGAGTAGCACAGTCCAGCAGCAGCTTGAGAACAAAGAGAAGCTCAATAGGTGGGAGAAGTTCTAGCCCCAACTGAAGAAAACATTTGGTGACAATCAACAGCAAGCCTACTTCGCAGAAGAACAATTAAAGAACAGGGCCCAACATCACGACAAAATGACACAGTCATACCCACAGAATGTTTTGACCCTTTGCAACATTGTGAATCTGGATATGACAGAAGCCGACAAAATCTAACAAAGGACGTCACAACAACAGAAAAAATTATCAAGTGGCGCCAGGATATCAAGAAAATGCAACAGAAAAAGAGTTGGATGAAGGAGCTATGATCATCTCCTGAATGTGGTCCCTATGGCAGCTATGGAAGACCACCATAATCCTGCCTCTCTCAAATGGCCGGGAGTAGGAGAAGAGATACAGCATTTTATGGCAGCCAGAGCGGTCAGACTGTATACATATGAGAGAGAGAGAGAGAGAGAGAGAGAGAGAGAGAGAGAGAGAGAGCGCATCAAACATCGACCCCCATAATTCAAGAGGTGATAGAATATGTTGAAGAGCTTTACCAATGTTTGGCACCAATCTCCACAACCAGTCGAATGTGCTAGGAAGAGTGGACTTTGCCAATGCAGATTTATGCCATCACCCTCAACCAACAACCCAGTATCCAACCAATACAGGTACAATCAACTCCTCCACCAAATAAAATGTCCCAGAGAAGAAAAGACATTTGGCGGATGGAGGACAACATAAGGGTCTGTTTCCACTGTCGATGCCCTGGACAGATTGTACGCTACTGCTTGAGAAAGAAAGTGATTTTTGGATGGCTATGATAATCTAGCTGTTGAGTGCCCTATATAAACCACCACCACCACTATGCCACAAGATATCATCCATCACAACAGTGCTATTCATGCCAGTCAGCTGAAGGTGATTATAGTCAACATGCAGGATGAAGTCCACTGCTGTACCCCAGAAGATGCCGCTCCCTAACAAAAAGGAGCCATTTACCATCGCTGTACAGAGGTACCAGCTGCTGCCTAGCTATGACTTCAGGAAAACTAAAATAAGGTGACCATTTATGGAAGTGAGGCCATCACCGATGCAAAAAAGGCATGGATTATAGTCACCAAAATGTCAAGAAATCTCACTGATATCATCAATGATCAGCCTATCTGGGCACTAGTCAACGCAGGGGCTTCCTTTCCTGTTATGTCAGATGGTTATGATCATTAGCTAAAGAAAACTATGTTCCATGATACAAAAGTGATTGTACTGATAATCAAAAATGGCAAGTACATCCACCTGACAGGGACATGTATTGCAAGACAGATTGGACAGATTGTACGCTACTGCTTGAGAAAGAAAGTGATTTTTGGATGGCTATGATAATCTAGCTGTTGAGTGCCCTATATAAACCACCACCACCACTATGCCACAAGATATGCCACAAGATATGCCCTGAAGGTGTGTGCATAGGGACAGCCAAACCAGACCAGGAAGGGAAGATTAGTGTCATGGGCAAAGAATCTTGCTTTGATATCACTACAGACAGTGTAGGGGAGGAATCTACTATTGAACTGCCAATAGGATCTAGCCTGAATCTGAGCAATGTCAGTGATTGTGTCAGTGAGTGATAGCCATTCTGCATTAATGTATGGATGCTTTCAATTCTGGAGAGGAGAAAAGCCAGACCAAGTGGCCCACGGTAAAACACAATATCAATGTTGGGGATTATTTACCAATTATCCAGCAATCATATAGTGTCACCACCTGAATGATGGAAAAACCAGAAGGGAATGGGTAAGATGCTGTAAGACGACATCTTTCAACCTTCTCAGATCCTTGGTCCTCCCTTGTGGTCCTGTGAAGCAGGATGACAGCAATGGCATCTCTGTTTGAACTATGACAACTGAACAAAATCACTAAGAAAAATATCTACCCATTGCCCCGCATGGATAACGCCCTCAACTGCTTGAAAGGAGCAAAGTATATAATCTATGGACATTATTGATAAATAGAGGTTGACAACACTGACAGCCTCTATGGGTTCAAAGTTTTTGTAAACCCTCATTGCTACTGCAGTGGAGGCCGAGTCGCCACTGTTGTTACGATACAGCCAGTTTGTGAGTTCGTGAAACAGCTTCTGGTGCAGTATGCTGCTACAACAATTTCTCCCTGCTCCTATTACATAGCTATGCCCCAGGGTCAGGTAACAGGATAGGAGAACACAGGTCTACAACACTCCAACACATTCGGAACAAAGTCACACAAATGAGTTAAAAAGGTTTACTTATCTCTGTGACTTGTCAAATAACGAAGTCTGCAACACTGCATATTATATAACACAAAAAAGGCTCTCAAAGGCTAAGAGCAAATAATTGTAGGTAAGCTTCACAGTACATAGCAAATACAATTTACAACTGTCTGTTCACATCTAACAGCTCACTAAATGACGTTCCCTGTCTAATTCAGCCCTGGACGATGGTCTGTAGCCCAGTGAGCATGAGCTGCTCTTCTATCTTCCAAGTAGGCTTCTGTATGTTGTCGTCTGGTCATTAGCGGATTGCACTCAGTCAGAAATTGGCCGAGGCAAAGTCAATGTCTTCTTCCTCAGCACCACCCGTGGCACTGGTGGAACTTGTGCAAGTGGCACTGGCATCAGCTCACATCTTTGTGCCTGTGGAGCTTTTGCCCTGGCTGTGTCTTGTTCAGATGACACAGCAGGAGTTACACAGTCTGGACTATTTGACGTTCCAGCCACCATCGAATGTACGAAGGACAACCTGATTCGACACCTTAAGTGAACGATATATCTTTGCTATATGCATGATGCCATCTTTTTTCAAAGACATCTGAAGAACACTTAAAATGCCTGACAAAGATGTTAAAATGTGCTCAGATTGCAGCTCTCCCAAATTGGAAAAAATGCCTCTAAATCACTCACAAAACAAAAATCTTTGAGTGAGTGAACGATGATGGAGTCCATCCCAGTCCAGAAAATATAAGAGCAGTCATAGATTTTCCGATCCCCTGGCACATTCATGATGTGTGAAGTCTTCTCAAAATTTGTTTGTACTACTGGCATTTCATAAAGAACTTTTGTACCAAGGCACTTCCCTTTCAAGAACTACTGCAGGGAGACACCAAATTTTCCTGGAACAAAGTGCAAGAAAGACCTTTCCTTGTCCTTAAGGAAGTGCTACAATCATCTCCAATTATAGCATTATATGATGAGAATGTCAAGACAGAGCTTCACACCAACACTAGCAGTTTTGGGATAGAGGCAGTTCTAGTACAAATTCAGGAAGGCGCTGAAAAGATGATAGCTTATGCTTCTGAATATTCTACAAGTCTATGATGAACTACCCAAAAACTGAGGAAGACTGCCTTTAAAATGGTGGGCCATCAACAAAATTCTTTCCATATTTATTCAGCAAAGCATTCATTCACTGTTATGATGGACTACCACACTCTCTGCTGGATGACTAGCCTCAAGGATCCTTCATGTCGGCTGGTGAGCTGGGCACCACTTCTGAAGTACGTCGTCACAATAGTATACAAAAAGGGATGCAAATGTAAGGACACTGACTGCCTTTCAAAGAATTCTTTGTCAGAAAACAGCAGCACAGACGAAATCTCAGTCATCACTGCATTAAATGACACTGCTGCTGAAAAGAATGAAGATCCAGCATTGTTGAAAACTATAAAAGTGTTGATGAATGAGGAACTGACGAAAGGAAAATGAAAATTGGTAAACAGAATTTTATACAAGAGGACCTACAATGTGATGGGGCAGAAATGGTTGCTCATCATCTCAGTTCATCTGTGGTGACCTATCCTTAAGTATTTCCATGACACTCCAACATCCGGTCACTTGGGATTTGTGAATACTCCAGAAAAACTCAGATGCAGATATCACTGGCCTGGTGTGTGTGTGTGTGTGTGTGTGTGTGTGTGTGTGTGTGTGGATATGTTGGTACGGGTCTTCAGTGTCCGCGCAAAAACTGTTTGAGACAAGTGTCGGTAAAATACACTAAACAGGAGTATAAAACAGCATGTAAAATAAAAGTAACAGAAGTCAGAAAACTATATGCGTACCCGCACAGAAGCACGGAACGAAGTATTGCGTCAATATTAGAACACTGACTAAACAGGAGGAAAAGGGTATAAGGAACTAAAACAATATAGCAGATGAATGAGGTTGGCTGACTGCAAGAATAAAAAAGGAGGAGCCAGCAGAATGACACCTGTTTTCCCTGCCACTGGAGCAAGTATAGTTGGTGTTGTACCAGCAGGGCCAACTTCTCAGCTGGGTACACAGCCTGCAACAATTGTAAGGGAATTTGAACAGACGAGAAACCGTTTGCCCCGAATATGTCACTGACCTGGTCTCTACCGATCTGTTATACACTATCCGAATCACTGTAAGGAGTGCTAATGATAGTAGCACATGCCACTATTACCTCCAGGGCATCTGGTACAAATCCCACCTGCAGCAGTGCCATTCCTGAAATTGGAATCGATCTCTTGAGAAGGTTCCCTAAGCTGACAAATGTCAATCAATGGATAACAGTCTGCACTGACTATCTCACCCACTACGCTGTCACCAACACTGTGCCAACTTCAGAAGCCCAGAAATTGCAAAATTCCTTGCAGAAGATATCATTCTGAAACAGAGAGCATCTAGTGTGACAATATCTAATCGCAGGAAAGTTTTCCGTGCAAGACTAGTATCACAGGTAATTTCACATTGTGACATCACCCACAGCATGACAACTGCATACCATCCACAGATGAATGCCCTCACGGAATGCTTTAATAAGACAATGGCAGATATGCTCTCAATACACATTGATGTTGAACAGAGAGACTGGTATACAGTGCTACACACTGTGACATTAGCATACAACACAGCGAAGCAACACACTACAGGCTTCACACCATTCTTTCCAGTCCATGGTCATGAAGCTGCTATGACAATAGCTACACTGTCCCCAGTTCTACTGGACAATAGTCATGTTGACTATGTGGAACATCCTACCACTAAAGATGTTTCAATACTGACAATTGTGTCGTCAAAAATATTAGAACAAACAAATTATGTCACACCTACAGTTTAGCCAAAACTGATTATACTTCTAGTTACAGAGCCAACAACAATATTGAATGAGGATAACAAGTTAAGTTATCACTATTTTATGAATAATTCAATCATACATGTTTTCAGAGGCAGAATACATTTCACAAACATATGCAAAGAAGTGATTTGAAAGGTTTGTTATAAAATTATACTTTGACAGTCTATCAGATATGAGTATTGGGATTTGAACACCCAGGAGAAAGACCGAGAGCACTATAACAGCCAGCACCAGCCTGTGAGGTACAGCCCAGGAGACTTGGCATGGATTTTTATGCCTTTGCGACAAGTAGAGCTATCACAAAAGTTACTAAAGTGCTACTTTGAGTTTTTTTGCATCCTTAGGTGCTTGTTGGGTGTCACATATGAAGTCTAGGATTATGATCCTTCTTCACACCAAAAGCACAGAGACACTGTGCATGTCCTCTATATGAAGTCCTACTACAGCTGAGAGGTGCAGATCTACAGTTGAAGGTTCGAGGAAACAGAACAACCGCTCAACGATAAAGCTTTGGCGTGAGTGGTGGTCTTCAATGCTGATCACAGTGAAAAGGATGTAACATCAAGGCCAGAACATTATAATATACCAGCACCATGATACAGAAGGCCATTGGCAAAATCTAAATCCAGGATGTAGTGAGAACTTCTGAAACAGTGGGTTCCTGTTTCTCCTGGAGAGGGAGCAATGCTATGCACTGTGGTGCATGCAGTGCAGCACAGTGGTTATCCTCACTGTTTGGCATGTTGCACATCATCAGTTCAAACTCCACCACCAGTAGTTATTTGATATTTAGTATATATCATTTCTGGAATGTTCTTGACATATATTATGTTTGTAATGTTTGTATAGTCTTGAATATTCAGTTTTTGTATAAATCGTTGCACTCTGCATTCTGTTCTTGCTGTATGCTGGTGTTGGTAATAAACTTGCTGTCAGTTCTAGCGTGTTGTATTTCATTGATGGTCCTGTTTTTTTATTTGGACTTCAGTGTGGTTACAACCAGACAGCAAGAAGATTTTTATGGTACTACTGCATGATCTTCAGTTATTAAGATTTCACGATTTTTGTTATTTCACTTGTGGCTCTGTTCCTCAAAACTAAAGCCTACTGGTATGTGCATAGTCTTAGAAAATCTTCAACATCTACACTTCACTGATTATTCTCAGTCTTGAAATATATGCTGTGCACAGAAAAGACCACTCAATTTAAGAGAAATTGGATTTATTTCTATCTGTCTCAGGGCTACAGTACGCTGAGCATTTTTACTAAAATTACTATAATTTATTTCTGACTCTGGTTTAATACGAGTGAGACAAAAAATTTTAAAAATGGGTGAAATCTGGTTCACTGTTCACTTTAAGGAACAACAAACAACAGCAACATTATATGTAGTATTCTGTACAAGCATTGCATGGCTGGACTGCCCCCCCCCCCCCTCAAAACATCAACATCATCATCATCATCATCATCATCATCTCTATCTCTGTGACATTCCACATGACAGTCAACCATAGAGATTAAGTGGGAGCATGACTGTGATGCCTTTGTTATGATTTCAATACGGATTTGATTGTGGGTGCATTTGTTGATTTTTCACCTCCCACAGCTACTGTCTTTTGTGGCACTCTGCAAAAAGCGCATTTGTCGTTTTGGAGAATGATCACTGCCCTTACCTACACACATAGAGTACTCCTGGGATTCAAGCAGCTAATGCCTCTAAGATTTTGTACTAAAGTCTTCACCTCAGGAATGCAGTTAGTTGATATTACATTGTCCAGTCAAGGATCAGAACACACACTGTACTCAATTTATTTTTTTCTTGAAGGTCAGAATTGTTACCATTACATTAAGAAATAAGGATAGTAATCACAGATTAATAAGCTGCACAACAACTGTCAAACCTTTTAATACGAATTCAGGAAGTTACTGTGGGCCTGCACAAAATAATGTGTCGTGACAATGTGCTTCACTGGCTAACAAAACATGTAAGCATTTCTTGAGATTTCCTCAACACAGGCATTTCAGCTATTACCTTACAATCTGATTCTTACCCTGTATGGATTCTTATTGTTCCCCCCCCCCCCCTCCCTCAATTTAAAAAAAAACCGACCAGTGACTTTTAAACCACAGAATCAGCTTGTTTCTTTGTAGCTCTCCTGAACAACATACATAAGGAGGCATATCATGGAGTTTTCAGTTAATGTTATGAGGAGATGCACTGTGCACATAACTTTATAGAAAGTACCTGATTACTTTATCAAAACTTTTAGAGTAGACTGTACAACTTCAAGTCATAATCGGGAAAATCTTTTATTTTAGGTACTATGCATTTCTGATCAAACAATGTGGCTCTTTAAATACTCTTTGCGAATTGATTTCAGTTGTCTGTCTGTATAAATCCTCCAGATGCAGACAAGATATTCCAAAGATATACCACCCTTAAACCCTAGAAAGACAACATCATGCAAAGAACTTACCAATGTGTATTTGGTCTTCACGTGTACGAGTCTGATGATATGCTGGGACATACAGCATTAACAGAAAGAATAAGAACACGAAACATGCTACAAAACATCGTAGATATCGACGGCTGTGGCCATGATGGAACTCTGTGTGTGTGATCTGGCTGAGAGATGGGCGCACTTCATGTAGTTTGTGCACCCTCTCCATCTGGAACAGAAACAGTTTGGTTTAATGGCAGACACATACGTATACGTGTCAGCACATCAAAAATGAAAATCAGGAGCTGCTTTCCACATAAAAAGAATAAAGGCCAAGTGGGTAGCAACACACAAAAATACCTAAAAAGAGTGTTACCATGAATTTACTCTCAGACATATATTTAGTTCAGAACCACAGCAACTAGATTATTCAGCTGAATATGAGCAAAAGTTACAATGTGGAATCCCTCCCAGATTTTTTTGGTAGTTTACGTATGATGTGTAAAAAATATGCATCAAAATAAACTTGTCTATTGTCTAATATAGGTTTCCTGAATCAACCTTGCAGTGTTAAATATTACGAAGTGTTTTAAACATGGTGCAGATGTAAACATTAGGCTATGCTACAGGTCAATCCGTTACAATAACCTTTGTTTGGCATTAATGTTTGCTGGTTTCACCAACTCACTAAATTAGGCCTATAAGCATCCAGGCTAATTTACACCTTAGGCTACACTACAGATAGGTCTGTCAACATGATCAGTATTTCAGAGAACACACTCTAACCTTTGAGATGAGATGAAGAAGAAAGTAGTGATAACTTACAAAGTACATAAAATAAAGAGGCTGTGCAAGTAAAAATCCAGGTAAACTGCTTTTATTCATTCTTTGATAACCAGAATTTAAGCAATCAGTAATTGGTATAAGCATAAAAAAGGTACAGTTAATTTTTTTGATAGAACTGAAGATACTGTAGATCAATAGGACAATTTGTAACTTCAGTTAGCCAGACACTGTTAAAAATATGAAGATTCTCTAGAAGTGTCCTCAGATTAGGGATGTTTTCTTTATTCAGCTCCATCTTAAAGTCTGACAAAGAAGTTTCCCACATTTTACAAAATGGAGGGCAAGTACAAGAATTTTACAGAAAGTCTGATGTAATATCAGTATCAGTTGATCGACTGGTAACTAATGTTACAAAATTTCAGCTTAGTTAGTTATGTCAGCGTAGTTGGTTATTTACTCCAGACAACAATTGTGTGTCTGAATTTATACATTTTTTATATAATTGCACTGTCCTCAGAATAAACATTTAAAGCATTTGAGAATAACTCTCAATTGGCTGGGAAGAAGTCGCAGTAACAAAACTACTGGTACAAAACAATTGGCAATTGGAGCACCACATTTCAATAAAGCAGTAAGATTACTTGAGTTATTTTACAAAATAAAGGGACTGGTATATGAATGCATGGTTTTACAGCAATATGATAAAATTCTCTCAAGCTTCCAGCAAAATGATGTCATTTAAAATCCATGAGCTTTTGAAAGAGCACTATCTAGCCATTCTCAAGTAGTGATTGCCGTGCGGTTGCTGTCGCCATCCTTATACTGGGTCTCTCAGTTAGTACAATACAAAATTCAGTTTAGTGATATGTATCAATAGAGACAGTGCTACCACCAATTTATTAGGAAAGCATAGGCGGAAACACCAACAATGCGCACAGTCTTCCCAACACAAAACTATCCACACCTACTTGGTATGCTGGCATTCTGAGGCCTGTATTATCTTTCACTGGCCGACTAGGATGACACAAAGCAGCTCATATTTTTGCCATTATGTGGCTCAGTAACAGGAAAGACTAGATGGCTCCAAAGGAGACAAACAATCGATTTAGTCGTCCATGTTTACTTTACTTTACTTTGTTGCTTCCATTGATCATTCCTGTCATATTCCTGAGTACTGACCATTTCAACTTGGACACCCTGTATAAGGATGGCAGCAGTATCATCATGACAGCCACCATTTGACAATAGCCAAGCACTACTCAGTCACAAGCTCATGAATTTTAAACTACTTGAGTTAGTTGGAAGCAAGAGAGAATTTTATCAATAGGGACTGGTATTCTGTTGAACTTTGTTTTATTCACTAACACTACTATAAGCAATCCAATAACTGATAATCTGTGGAATTTGCACTTGCCAAATAGCATATAGCTCAGTCAACGAAGACAAAAAAATGACGATTAGGGGAAAAAATTCATGTTGTCGCAAATTTTTGTATAGTGTTAAGGGGGGAATGTCATGAACAATGTACTAAAAATCCTGATCTGTAGGGCGTGTGTGTCTGTTGGGGGGGGGGGGGGGCACATTTAAATAGCACTTCTTTTTAAGTTTTTCTTGAATAACTTGAAAACCGTGGCTTCTATCTAGTGGAAACGTTTCCCAGAACGAAATTAAAGTATGCTGAATTTTCTACAAAAATGGTCCAATTCATGTTTTCTCTAGGATCAATAGTTTTCACATTACAAGGGGGTGAAAAATTGCAAATTTAGAAAAACAATGCCTTAATGGTATACAATTAATGTTTATTGTTAAATGAAGTTGATTAAGACCAGATATTAAATGGCTCTAACTCATTTACGTAGTAGAACAGTACTTATGGACAAATATTGCTCTGATGATGTAACAGGTGGCAGCAAGTAAGGGTGGAGGTTTGGAGAGAGGAGGAGGGGGATGGGTGGTGGAGGGTAGAAGATGATGGAACACATGACGTGGAACGATGTTAAGCACTTCCCTTATTTGTGCGTCTGCAAAACAAAGAGCATGTTAGTGAGTCCTCACTCCACCTACACCATTATGTTCCAAGGACCAACTCCAGGGTGTTTACCAAGTTATACTGACCCTTCCACAGCGCACCTTGCAAATCACTGGTGACGCAGTGCGCAGACACAGCTGGAGATTTTTGATATTTCACAAAATGCGTTGTACGATGACACATGCAGGAAGTGTTTAATTTTCCACAACTGCATTAACAGTAAGTGGAATACAGATATTAGTTATTAATAGAACTACACATTTGAAAAGAATCTATGTACATCTCTGCACGCCACCTTGCACCAGTAGATGGGAAACTGATTGCTGGGAACACTGTACATTTGTTGCGGCTTTTTCTGGGAAAGACCCCTTCCCCCACCATGAGAACTGCTCGCTCTTCAATTTACACATGGCATTTTATGTCCACTTCTTTCATGTGAGTCGACAAAACAACTTTACTGTTGAGTGAGTTCAGTGGTTCCCTCTACCTTTAGAAGGTATGTTTGTACCTCCCACTTTTTGTTTATACTACTACTTAATGGCTTAGACAGGTTCACAAATCAAAAGTTTCATGTAATAATTACTTGTTGCAGTTTATATGATCGTGCACTAAGAGCACGAAACGTGTCATTCCTTATTAAATATTCTAGCAGAGACTGTCTTATATTTGGAATTCATTTTACTAAGTTATTAGTTACTTACCATGATTAAGAGAGACTGTACATGAAATATGTTCCTATACACAATTGCAGAGAAGTGTTTGATCTGTGAGTGTGATGACGTCGGAGACCTATGCAATGTTGTTGGGAAAGGAATATGTGGATTGCTAAATGCCAGTTATTTGAGGAAAGATGGGAAAGCTGAAGGTTTGAGAAACGAAACAAGCGGTGTTGTTCATGCATCTCGCAGGAAAAAGTACACTATAGGTGATTCAATTAAAAGGTTTTTAAGAGAATCTCTTTCAGAGGAACAGCCTTCAACATCAGCTGGAGTCAAACAACTGCATTCAGCTGAAGCAAAATTTGATTTTAAAACTAACTGTCTGTTTTGTGCAGAAGCAATTGATGAATTTTTTTGATAAACAGAAGAAAAAACCCAAAAATGGCATTGGAAGGTTTACAGTTATTATAATAAAATTTTAGTTCATGCACAGAAGAGGAAGGATGAATGGGGAGATACCATCCAAAGACATATCTGTTCCATTAGAGATCTACACACTGCAAATGCAAAGTATCATGAGGATTGCTACAAAAGGTTCTTCATCGGTTCAGTGCCTAAATCTAGACAGAGTGGACGCCATGAGAATGAAGAAATTAATGCATCAATAGAGGAAATATTCTATTACATAGAGGGGAATTTTGACTGACAGTTCACCTTAGAAGAGCTGTTGGCGCTAGTTTCTGGAACATTACCTCACATAAAGACAGTCAAGGACAGACAGAGAGAAAAGTATGGGGATGCTATTGTTTTCAGCACAGTCCACACCAGAAAAACTGTTGTGTGCTTTCGTAGCTCAGGCAACAAAATTTTAAATGATGCATGGTATTCTTCAAAGTGCCAAATGAACAAGCAGAATAGGAAAGAACTGTGAAGGCAGCTGCCACTATAATCTTAGAGGATATTCAGTTAATGGTGTATGATTTTCTGTTTCTCCACCCAGTGACAAATTCTGTAGTGAAGCTGAGGAAATGATACCTCGTACACTCCATGTCTTCACGGACTGCATATTGGTGAAAAAAAAAAACGGGGCAAAACAGAAAATTAAAAGAAAGCTGACACCTATATCCCATACCCTCATTGCTGCCATTCACCCTCATTCATTCCTATCACCTATACTACATGCTGACACTCTCTTCATTCACAGCAAGTACGGATCAAAAACTTTGATCATTCTACTAGCTGCTTTCGGATTCAGTGGAACATATTAGAAAGTACAAAGCTAGAGCTATCAGCTGTCTGCCACACTGAAAAGCCTGTCCCAAGTGGAACATTTTGTCAGTATGTATTTGACAATGCCAATTTCAATGTCTCCACTATCGATAGCTGGAATACTTTCCACAGTATTTGGGCATGGGGGGGGGGGGAGGGGGGGGGAGGGCATCAAATGAAATGCATCACCCAAGCCTCAGCTCTTCCACCATCTAAAGAGGTCCAAAAGGTTAAATTGGCTCTCTCTGGCCACAGCAGTAGACAAACTTGGTGTTGTGGAACTTCAAACATTTGAACACCCCAGAAGAAATGCATTATGGCACATTACTGCCCCTGACTTTAAAATAATTGATCCCATTCCCTCTGACATATTAACACCCACCACGTCAGATATACTGTGGATGTGTGTTAAATGGCTTCATTCTGTGCAGACCACTCCACAAGTGTCAACAGTTCCCCAGTGAAAGGGATTTATGCAGCCTCTCAGTAACACAATTAGTGTTGAAAGAAGTGCAGAAAATTTCCTCACGTTCATCAATTCACCACCAAATGACTACAATACAGTGTACACAGATTTACAATACACTGCTAACAATAGCCAGCTGCAAGGTGCCATAATTTGTCTCGTTACTTTCGACCAGGCTCGAGAAATCCAGTGTGGGATAATATCCGTGAGATTTGGAGGATTTCATACACTCAAATCGTTTGTGGGGTGCACTGATCACACAATGGCATGGTCTGGGCTGAAAGAAGTGTTAAGCTTAGTTTACGCCGCAAATTCTGTTGAAAAGATGTTATCTGGACATGCTTACAACATAGGTATTAGAGAACACCTACTTGTTCAAGTGTTTTATCTCTGATCATTCAGGAAGATGCCAGTGTCTCAGAGGAAGGAAAGAAGAGTTTTATCAGCATTTTTAGCAACAAAGAAGATCTTACTGTACAAAAAATTGAGGGAGATGATTGTTTGGCATCACTTTCAAATAAATTTAAAAATGAGCTGGCTCGTCACACAGACAATGGACCTATTGCTGCTTTGTGGGTTGAGTATTTCAATAACGTTTCATTAATGAACAAGTTAATCGATTTTGAATGTCATGGTAATGGGAATGGATATTTGGCACGTGTTCACAAAATGATACCTTTCTTTCACGCAAGTGGTAATTTTCAGTATGCAAAATGTGCACATCTTTACATGCAAGATATGATAGCATTACAAACTAGCCGGCCAGATGCGTTCAAGGATTTGCAGCTAAGGATTATTTCACCATAAATAGAACTGCATCTTCTTGGGCAGGGGTTTGGTCAGACACAACCATAGAACAGACTAACATGCTCCATTAAAAGCTCAGGTGGTTTGGCATGAGGAGGAGTCATAACTAACTCCGTTCTAGCAAAGTTGGTTGGAGGATCTCCTGGAGCGGCCACCATCTGCTCAGCATTAGAGGAGTTTACTGGAGTGACTTTATTAAGTGGGAACCAGCATGTTGATCTCCGGGTGTCATGGCAAATTAGGGATGGGCAAGGCCGGGCAAAGGTCTATGAGTGGTTCAGTGACCATCCTCCTTTTTCAAAAATGAATTCACTAATGTCTCTCTTGACAGGGATAACCGGAAACTCAAAAATAAATAGTTACCAAGCCCTAGAAATTGGTTCCAGAACCATGCAGAGTCTTGCTGGTTGTAATTTTGGTGACATAAAACAGTTAAAGAAGAATGTGGTGATGTCTTTGGCATGTGTCATGGTACACATACAAATAGTGCACCATGGCTCGATCTGGAAGAAGAAGAAGAAGAAGAAGAAGGAGAAGAAGGAGAAGGTGGTGGTGATAACAATACAGTTGTTGATCTTTGAAATTTACAAATCGAAGATAAGATGATGTTTTATAATAACCAATGTATGTTTTCTGTTATTTTCAAGTTCATTAGGCATTAAACACTAATTTACACCAGTAAAACGCTGTTTTCTTTTCTTTTCTTTTTTTTTTTTTTTAAATTGTGTCTTTTACACCCCTTGTAATGCGGAAACTAGTAGTCCTAGAGAAAAAATTAATAGGAGTTTTTTTGTAGGAAATTCAATGTACTTTAATTTTGTACTGGGAAACAGTTTTGTTAGAAGCCATGGTTTCGAGTTATTCAAGGAAAAAATAAACAAGTGCCCTTTAATCCCCCCCCTCCCCCCCCACAATGCTCACACCCTACAGCTCAGGATTTTTAATATGTTTTTCATTACACTTCGCCCTACCATTCTATAAAAGCTTGCGACTACACAAATTTTTTTCCCCTAATTTTCCTTCGTTGACTGGGCTAGTTGTAGGAAACGTCAGAATAGCTGAATGTCACTTCAAAGTTTCCTGAATAATTCTAACAATTTTTTTGTGCATCACAATGTGTACATGCCCCACTACTGACCCCGTAAGAGAGGACAGGCTATCACTGCTACTTACTTCTGTTTATCAGTAAATGTCATAAGGCTTGTCATTTACAAGATGGAGAAAACTACATACCTACCTTTGGATAACTGACATTTATTATGAAGCTGGTAAGCAAACACAAAAAAATAAGCATGTAACAAGTTTCAACAAAAGACTGACATAGTGTCTTTGTATAAATATAGTGGAAGTAACAAATCGTACATTAAGTAATAACGCTATTTTGCTTACCTACTGAGTAATAATGTCCATTACAATCATAAGGATTATTTAATAAATAATAATAATTCACCTTTTATTTTAATTTATGACTGTACTTATGAAGTAGCATCCATATCAATGGGGATTGCTGGCTTGGAGCACATTACTCCAAAAATAACTCAATATTTTCATTTTACTATTTAAAAAAAACAACAATAAGAGAAGTGAAGTAGCACTATGTGTTTGAAGCTGATAAGCACTAAATTCACAAGAGAAATTAGTAAATTTTGTAAGGGTTAGTTCCTTTATAACAAGATGACAATACACTGCTCAGATTTCAAGCCAGCTACACAAAATTATGCAAGAAAATTCATTACCGTAACAAAGTCTACTGTTGCATGAACTTTTCAGACCTAATCCGATTGTTTATGCGTTAAATTTTGGCAAATCAGTGCGTCTTTATTTGTAAAAAAATTAGTGTTCCCTGACACTAAAGGAAAATTGTCAAAAGTTCAGTAGAGTGGTTCCAGTCTTATCTGGAAAAAAGGGTCGAAAAGATAGGGATATTTCACATCTGCTGATGAAAAATTCTTGGTAAAACAACAGTCAAAGAAGAAATGTATAAACATGGGTGTACCAGCATATTGGGTTCGATTCTGGTTTCAGAGGATATCAAAGGTTCAATTCTATTTTTAATGGTTATCAATGACTTTGCAGACAGTCTGAAACATGAAGACGCAATCCTCTTTGCTGAGGACAGCAACATCACAGCAACTGATAAAACACCAGAACTCTTACTAGTAAAGGCAAAGAAAACATTCAAGGATGTTTATGATTGGGCTTTATGCAGTAAACTAATGCTGGACTAAAGAGTATGTACTCCTACATAAAGAGGGGAAATAACTCTGCGACATTAAGCATAGATGATAAATCTAAATATTGTGTAACAAATACGAAGTGTTTAGGGGTGAATATAGATATTCAATTAATGTCAAATGAGCGCACAAAGTTACTGGCAAAAAGAATCTCATCAGCAGGTTATGATATTTTCAATGATTTCTTTATTAATCTGTGAAACAATTTACACTGTAGGGATTTCATCATACAAAACATTGAAAAATTAACAGCTTAAAATTAATCTATTATATAGTAGTCATCAATGACTTTTCATTTAATCTAATTACATTTGTTTTTTAACCTTAGTTAATTATTATTACTATAAATAATACAGTACTACTTAAATAAGGTAATTGTTTCAATTCTGGTACTCCATTACGACACAAAAACTTTTATTTTGTAAATAATCTTTTAGTTCTGTTTGGAAAGAGCAAATAGTTTCTATGTCTTTTATATGTTGTGGTACTTTATTACATAATTTGATGCCAATGCACAATGAACTCTGCTGAGCTTTAACTTTATTTTTTTCTGTTCCAGATGCAAATTATAACTTGTTTCTAGTTTTATAATCATGTACCAAACAATTTTTAACATAGTAGTCATTTTTTTTTACATAACACTCTAAAATATATTGACAAGGAAAAATTAATATTTGCAGCATTTTAAAAAGTTTGAGGCAATGATCCATGCTTCCACTCATGGTCATTATACATGCAAACAATATTGTTTGCCCACACTTGATACTTTGTGATAAATCATTAATGAAAATAAGGTACAGTACTGGACCTAGCACACTATCCTGTGATAAGCCTATATTTATATATTTAGAGTCAAGAGTATGTTCTTCAATATATTTACAGCTGAAACTTCCTGGCAGATTAAAACTGTGTGCCCGACCGAGACTCGAACTCGGGACCTTTGCCTTTCGCGGGCAAATGCTCTACCATCTGAGCTACCAAAGCACGACTCACGCCCGGTCCTCACAGCTTTACTTCTGCCAGTATCTCGTCTCCTACCTTCCAAACTTTACAGAAGCTCTCCTGCGAACCTTGCAGAGCTAGCACTCCTGAAAGAAAGGATACTGCGGAGACATGGCTTAGCCACACCCTAGGGGATGTTTCCAGAATGAGATTTTCACTGCTACTTGATAAATGTGTAACCTCAGTTAACTGCACTCTATTTTATAGATATGACTGAAACAATTTTTTCACCAGCCCCCTTATTCCCAATTCATCTAGTTTAATTAACAGTATTTTGTGGTTGACTGTGTCAAATACTTTAGTTAGACTGAGGACTATACAAGGTACTGTACCCAATGCTTCTACAACATGTTTTGAGAGATACTCAATTGTCAATTCGGTACCTTTTCCTGGTGAGAAACCAAACTGGTCATTGGAAAGGAGGTTGTATTTATTTAAATAGTTAATAAATCTATCTTTCACAATAGTGTTTATTATTTTTGCAAAGCATGAGAGTAGTGAAAGTGGCCTCCAATAGTGTATATCTTCCATGTCACTTTTTGAAGAGAGGCAGTAATTTTGCATACTTTAAATAGTTAGGAAAGCAACCCTATTTGAACAAATGTTTTATAATGTCAACTAACTGTGATGTTAGGCTCCCTGCACAGTCCTTAAGACAAGCTGGAACAGCATACAAACCTGCTGAAATTTTATTTTTCAGTTTGTTAACTGGAGGTGCTGACATGTGTGAATATTCCGAACTATCATTTTAATAAGTCAAGGTTTCAAAATACTAATATGAATTCTGTACAGAAGAATGAAAAAACTTATAGAACCCGACCTCAAGGAACATCAGTTTGGATTCCTGAGAAAGTAGGAACACGCGAGGCAATATTGACTCTACGACTTCTCATAGAAGATACATTAAGGAAACACAAATCTGTGTTTGCAGCATTAGTAGACTTAGAAAAAGCTTTTGACAATGTTGACTTGAATACTCTCTTTGAAATTCTGAAGGTAACATGGGCACAAAACAGGGAGCAAAGGCTATTTACAACTTGTGCAGAAACCAGATGGCAGTTATAAGAGTAAGGGGACATGGTTGGGAAGGGAGTGATGTACTACAGAAGAATGTTGAAGATTAGATGGATAGATCATTTAACTAATGATGAAGTACTGAATGGAATTGGGGAGACAAGAAATTTGTCGCACAACTTAACCAAAAGAAGGGATCAGTTGATAGAACACATTCTGATACATCAAGGGATCACCATATTGGTATTGGAGGGAAGTGAGTAAGTGTGTGTGTGTGTGTGTGTGTGGGAGGGGGGGGGGGGGGGAGGAAGCAAATAATATAGAGCGAGACCAAGAGATGAATACAGTAAGCAGATTCAGAAGGATGTAGAGTGCACTAATTATTCAGAGATAAAGATGCTTGCACAAGATAGAGTACCATTTAGTGCTGTATCAAACCAGCCTTTGGACTTTTTGACATACGGGGCTATTTGAAATTTTTCTTGTAATTTTGTTCCTCTGCTGCTGAAGTAGTTATTTATATAGTTTGCAAAGGTTTTGGAGCTATTAGGGTCCCTTGTATCGGATCTGTACGTTTGTCTTATTCATCTTTCTGGTACCTGTGACCTCCTTTACAATATTCCAAATATTTGTTTTTGTTTTCAGCTGAGAGTATTTGGAATTATGAGCCCTCTTTGCTGTAAGCAGAACTTTCATGTTTGTTTCCCTATCCTGTTTATAAAAGTGTGAGAAAGCTGTATTAGATTGGCTGTTGTTTATGGACGTGAGGTACTTCAGTGTTTGGGGTGATTTTTTTATGCCCTTTGTTGTCCATATGTTTTGTTCCACTGATGCTAATGAATTTTAGCAAAAGTCTCTTTGAATTTTAGTTTGAACAGTGTCCTGAAATTTTTGAATTTTTCATTTGCATCTACCTCTGTGTATACTACTCCCATGTTTGATTTGCTATTTGTTTGAAAAAGTCATACCTTTTTGGTTTAGAAAATATTCATTTATAAATATGGATTTTCAATGTTTTTGCTGTGGCCACTTCCATATTTACAGTTTGACTTGAAGTGGTCAGATAACCCTAGCTCTCCTACACCCACACTACAGTTTTCTTTGTCTAAATTTGTTAAAACATGATCAATAACTGTTATTGATTGGTCTGTTATTCTTGTTGCTAACCATTGACACTAAATTGAAACTGACTGATGCTTAAGAATAAATTACAGGTGGTATCACGATTCAGTGTATTTATATTTAGGTCTCCATATGTGAGGATCTTGTCCTTTGGAGTAGATATCATATCAAGACCCTATTTAGTTTAAACAAAAATATATTTCTCTCTCCGCTAGGAGATTTGTACACACATACAATAGTCAATTTTCTACACTTATATTGGTCCCTTAATTTATTGCTGACAACTCAAAATGCTTCTCTTCACTGACTGCACATAGATCACTCTTGAATTGTCCGCCCCCAGTAGCTGAGTGGTCAGTGCGACAGACTGTCAATCTTAAGGAGCCTGGCTGGGTCTGAGATTTTCTTCGCTCAGGGACTGGGTGTTGTGTTGTCTTAATCATAATCATTTCATCCCCATCAATGTGCAAGTCACCGAAGTGGCATCAAATCGAAAGACTTGCACCCGGCGAACGGTCTGCCCAACAGGAGGTCCTAGTTACACGACATTTACATTTACTCTTGAATTAAACGGACACTTCTATTTTACATAAATACAACTACCCCCATACTTCTTAGATGTTCTGCTGTAAGCACGTGCTAAATCGTAAACCTTTAAGATTACATGATTAATTTCTGATTCTTTGCACCAATGTTCTGCGATAAGCATCATTATGCCTAGTCGAAGTACATGCCACCCCTTCTCAGACACCTGTCACTTAGAAATTTCTTCGGGTGAAGGAATTGGAGTTCTATCATCAGTTTGTAACAGTCATTGTCTTGTGGCAACGTTCCTATATACATTCAATTCTTGGCCATGGGACTTCTTACTAGAGATTGAAGGTACAAGATGGACATGACTTTTAAACTTGCAAAAAAGGGACTATAAAAGACCTATGATGTGCAACAGTAATGTCTTATAATTCTCCTGAGGTCAACATCCCACTTACCATAGGAATATGCCAACTCAGTTTTTCAGGTAGCCTATTGGGAGGACATGAAGACATGCATTGGACTTAGCTGCATGTTCATGGGCCCAGAGCAAGCTTTCTAAATACACTGGAGTTAATAGAACGGGCATAGCAGCATGCCCAAGGTCCAGCAGTCATTAGTGGATGTTCTTACTGCACAGTAAAATTATGTTTTGTTTTATGTTATAAGGAGCAAATTGTGCATAAATTAAAGGACATTATACAATAGAAACAAACCAAATTAGGCAATGTACTTGTTAAGACACTGACATATTACAGTGGATGGAGTTTGCTCTGTCCAGCCATCCCAATTTAGGTTTCCGCAAATCATTTCAGGCAAATGCTGGGATGGTTCCTTCAACAGGGTCACTGCCAATTAAATATCCTTGCCTCATAGAAGCATACTTACATACTATTTGTGTGTGTTTATTTTGATCTATTTATTTTCATTGTATAACAACAACAAATCCTATATCACTGTGAGATGATCCCTGGGCGAATAAATAATCCAAATCACATAGAAACTCAATAACCATGACATTTTCAGAAGTTAAATGACAGTCTGTCAACAACCTTATACAAGTACACGTTATTTCAAGACACAGTTTCTCCTTCAGGGAATCAGGTGGCAACTGTTAACTTTCTGAAAGTCCAGAAATCCCAAGTTTCATTATAAGTATTATTGAAATATATGTATTATGTTATGGAACATTTATGAGATAATCATGCTTGTCTATATAGAAGTGACAAGCTACACGTGAAGAGAGGAGATTTTGAAATATGCACCTTTCACGCAGTTGGACCGAAATCTCATGTACATACATAATTATCAATTAATGAATGAACCCAAGAATTGTGGCAGGAACTGTGAACTGTCATACAGATTTCCATGTAATTTTAAAACTCTACTTATTGTCTGATAGAAATTTTACTCAGTTGGGGAAGAGTGACAATTTTTTTATTTGCATAATTGAGATCTTTGGTTACACTACAATTTATGGAGATAACATTTTTTCCATGCCTTTATGAATGTCACTGTTTTTAAACAGAGCAGTTGTTAATAACATTAGAGAGGAGTAACTACACTACAATAAAACAAGAAAATCCAATTCAGAAAATCGTTAAACTGTGCCTAACAAGGGTTAAATGACCTCTTCCCCCCCCCCCCCCCCCCCACACACACACAACTTCACCCAACCAACAACTCATACCACCTCTAAGAACAAACCAATTGCTCCTAAAGCTAGGAGTGTTGCACCTGATTTTTGTTTCTACCAGCAATGCTGGATATGTGCCGCCTCAAAGTAAATATGTGCTCCTTGTAAAAATGTTGTAAGGATGTTGTCAGTAGGCCAATGCATAAACTGTCTATAAGACACTTCTAGCTGCTGCACATTTTCTGAAATGAACATTCCATGTAAGCATTGAGCTGCACAACATAATTATTCCACCAATAAAACAACTGATACACTTAGGCTACATGGACCTATAATGTATAACCCCACTTAACACCTTACAAACATTTCAGTTTGAAATTATATAGGCCTACTGTTAATAAGGTAACAGTAACAATAATGTCCTTGATGTGCAGTAGACACTACTAAACTTTTAAGTAATAAAGTATGGCATAAAAAAATTGTGTAAATTAAAATGAAGTACAAATGTTTCTCTCATGAAACTGAACGGAAGCTCTAACTGCAATGCGCTCATGTCACTTTCATTTCCTGGCACACACGATGCTAAAGGTTTTTACATAATAAATCTTCCAAAGTTTTATTTGCTGAAATTTCTGGAAACGCACACCTTACGTGAATACTCAATATGCTGCCGTTCACAAGTACTACGTAGCTTTTATACAATTGGCATTTAACAATGTAACAGCTATGCTGAATGTGAGATATAACATGTGACACATGATACTTTAAGTCTTCAGTCACCTGTGGCTTGTTCTTCTTATAACTCAGAGCTGTGTTTAACTAGTTAACGGTTCAGCAATAAGTGGTATGAATTAAGTGACACCAAATATAGTTTCCGTATTCTACTTGTTCTCCTGCGTAACAACGGGACGATTCAGTTAGCATACGGGCAACAGGAATAGTTATGAAGCTCAGCTGAAGCAGACCTGCATTTCAGTAACCAAACGTCATGCATCTTCCCTTAATAAAACACGTAAAACGTCTTGTTAATTCGGAAATATTAGGTTGGTCTGCTATAATCCAAGTTAAGTTCTGATTGGATACGTACAATATCATCATTAAATATGTAGCAGCTGTACATCCAGTTTTTCACTCTACGCTGATGTCACAGAATTAACATATCAAACCGATGATCCAAGGATAAAGGTGTCACTTGGCATAAATTGCTCACTGACGAGATTCCCACATCAGTGTGTCCCTAACCACCTACATTTTTCGACGTTCTGTTATCTGCTAAACTTTTGTAGCAAATGACGTAAAATAATCAAGCACATCTAAACTGTGGAAAATTACTGTATGCCAGCTTTAGATAGTAATTATAAGAACTGTCGTGAGCTTACCATATGACAGCTTTCATGACATTATAAGCAGCAGGACTTACTACAGCTATTTCATCTTTCGTAGGTGTTGGGTACAAACATGCACACGCAAAATGTGATCACATATCTATTTTTTAAATACTTTCTTTATTTTTCTTAAACGTCACAAACAAATCATGCTCCACTAACTCAAAATTTTACACCTAATCTGCATTATTAGTGAGGTCCGTATTCTTGTTAGTCACTGATTATTTGACAGTCAAATCATGTCTTTGCAGCAGCGATGTTACGAGTGTAATGTGAGACACTTCTTGCGTACATTTCCCGTCGAGGGTGACTGTATGCCAGATATTGCAAAGCAGAGTTTCTTTTTTGCTCAGTAACTTTATTAAGTCCCTCAAAAATATAGAAGAACAATATTACGGATTCGGATCTTCATACAGAGGGCAGTATTAAACACAAACTCGATACCTGAAGTAATTTGGTTTCAATAATTGCCAGAACAGCAGTGATAATTGCCATTAGAAGTTACAGAAGAGTAAATTGGCATCATCGAAACTATTTTGTCAAAAAAAGATATTTCCGTTATTAGTAACCGAAATGGGAATATATAGTTCCTTGACTTGCCGTATATCTCATCTCAAGTATGAGAATATACATATCACACATAAATGAAATACACTGTATAAAATAGGACACATTCAATCATGTTTCGATAGTCGCCAATGAAATAAAAATTTATCTTAGACATGTTTTAATAACGCTCTGTCACTTCTTCAACTACTAGTGTGACAAGATCAAATATTACGACATCTCCTATAAATGTTCATAAATTACAGACCAATGTTCTTAGTGTACATTATCTATTCCATGTCACTATAACCTCTAGTTACCATTGGGTATTTCTGCTTTTTCCACTGTCAAATTTTCACACATCTCTAACTTTTTCTACTATTATTATTATACTTACTCATCTTCAAATCGTTGTGAATAGTGGTATCCACCTAACCACTTAATTAAATAGTTTACAGGTTGGAACTTTGTACAGAAATATTTGCATCTAAGACAAATATAAATATCATAAACATTTTAATCAAATTACGTATATGTATATCTATGTACATTCAGAGTCATATGATGAAGTGTTTTAGTTACCTCAAAAGATGCACTGAAATTGTTTTTGCTCGAATTTATGAAATGAAGAGTTTCTATATACTTCTACAGTTAAATAATTTCTTTACCATGTTTCATAATTATCAAATTTGCTGACAAATGCTAAAAATTCCCTATCCTTCCATAATATCCATAATGCCCCTAAGGACAAATCCGACTGTTGTCCTTATTTCTGTTTCATTAAGTTAAATAATTCTTTTGTTACACCAAATCACATTTATACTTCTGCTATTCTTGTACAGTTTTTGTTGTTGTTGTTGTAAATCAGTTTATTCGAGTCCTTTCATGAAAGGGGCTGTTCTTACTTGTAGTAACGCTGTTTGTGGTGTTAGAAAGTGGTATGGGAATGGTTTTGTAAACATAAAACATACTATTAGTTTATTCATGTTTAGCTCAAAGGGCCAATCCGCAGTGTTTACTTAGGAGAGGAAGAACTTCTTAGCTGAGATCACTACAAAAAACTTCATTGTAGATAACCAGTTTCGGTAAAACTAAGTTACAATCTTTAGATCTGTAATAAAATTACAAGAAGTGCTACAAATTGTTATGTAAATAATGGAACATTAACCCATATAAGAACCAAATGACGACATACCATCATAAAGGTTATTACAAGCATCCCATATCAGCTACACACTAAATCATTCCATTGAATTTACACGTACATAAAACGTGAAATGAGAGATGCATTGGCATGTCAGAATTAAAGTTAGTATGTGCGCCACAATTCGCCAAAGCATTGGTACTTGCAGTTTTGTAATGATATAAACCAAGTATCGTAAACATGATGTTTAGGGTTCTTTAGCAGTATTCTGTCATGAAGAAGTCACCAAAAATATTTTATAAGATAAGATTAGAGTAGTACTTGTTCCATAGATCATGAATACAACACTTCGTAATGATATGGAATGTGTCAGGTAAATAAAAGGTGCCGATACAAGATATTACATTTTACAAAATATTACATGACACTTAATATTTTTAATTTTTTTTGTGGGGAGTGGGCAAATTACCCACTGATTATATCCAAAAAATCATCTAATGAGTAGAATAAACACTTCAGAATAATTTATATGTGTATATTTGGAATCATGGTTATTTTTAAATTGCATATTTGACTTTTACTAATGGAATCTACGTACTGCAGCGACACCTGATGTGCTTGTGGTCAGTTTGTCTCATGCATTGCTTATTGACAGCTAATCTTGTGAAACCCTGTTATGCATGACGTGTTATATCATGGGAACGATGTTTTCGCGAACTGTGGTGCACACGGTAATCTTAATTTTGAAGTAGCAACGCATATCTCATTTCATGTACCTGGAATTTCAATGGAAGAATTTTGTGTGTAGCTGGCATAAGACGTTTGTAATAAGTGTATTTTTATTTTTTCATATGTGGTGAGAATATCCACCAGTAATATCATTTTAATTGATCCTTTAATTCTCATTAAGCACATTTCTTGCATAAATGTATTTGCCTTTAAGTGTAAAACAGTAATGCCCGCCACTTTAATGTCATATATACACTGATAAGCCAAAATCATCAGTATTGTCCACCAAGAGTTTGAATGTCACCTGGTGGCATTGCAGGCACATGATGCATTAAGGAGAGAGAAATGGAGAATCATTATAGTGACGATATTGGCCATAAATAGGGAAATACACTGACATAAACGAGTTTGTCAAAGGGCAGATTGTTGTGGTGTTGCATCTGGGAACGAGCATCTCAGAATTGGCGAAAGAGACTTATGTCTGGGAACTGCAAATCGTGTAGCCGATCGGGTGAACTCGGCTAACTTCGGTTCGGCAGACTTCGGGTCTGCAGACGACGAGCTCCCGCTACAACATGGCTACCATAGCCGACCAGCTGTTTCTAAAGAATGCCGCCCCTGAATTTATCCATCAACCATGAGGATCACAAACAAATTCCGCGAATGTATGAGAATGTGCACCGAAACGTTTGACTATTTCGTCAGTGAAGTGAAGACACGTATTTCTTAGCTGACCACAAACTCTCAATAGCCGACAAATATATAAGACCGCTTAAGTGTTTAAGTAAAAAAATGTGAAAACACTACACTCGAGACATAGGTAGCGTAGGGGAAGCGTCTGCAAATTCTGTGCTGCACTTTGAAGTGGCGCTCTGGTGCGGAATCGATCATTTTCAAAATTTTTTTTAACTCTTTACGTTGTAATCCTTATTATATATACTATGTACAAAGTTTTATCCATAGTTTTTAGAGCGCATCTCAAAGTATATTTGTCAGTACATTTGATATGCCTCATTTGCTGTACATGAAGTCACGCGACATTCATGGCATGTCAAATGTATCTTTAATCTTTTTATTTCTTACTTTTAGATAATAAATCATTTCACAAAACATTTGAGCGATTTCATTTACTTTTTATTTTCAAGTTTTAATCAGAAAGTATTATCTTATTCAGTCCTCAATTGCTGTCCTAGGGTCTGCTCTTCTCGGAATGCCCTAAATTTAAAACTTGATTCGAAGGAAGCCTTTTCGACATCGCTATTTCATAAGCCTGAGGTGAAGTATTTATTAATATGTTGTACTGGACTGAAGAGTCAGAAACAACTGGCAGGCTTTATGAAATAAGGTATTTAGCGTAATGAGCCTATTATTAGAGTCAGATCTATTCATTACCTGTTGGTACACGAAATATTTTAAAAATTGGGCGTTCTGTTTCTATAATCTCAGTAGTAGTGACATAGGAAATTTACTCACTAAAGATATTTCGGGTTTATTTATTTATTTATTTATTTTTACGAAATTGCTAGTTAAGTGCAAACTGTGTTTACAGGAATTTACGAGTATTTTAGTATAACAGTGCAAGTTCACAACATTAATTGCCTGTGCGCTCTGATTGCCATTTGTGTTCTTTGATGATAAATAAAAAAAAATGAAAATCATCGCTGTTAATGATAAAGGCTTTAAAAAGTAAAGGAAACCGTCAAATTACAATTTTTATGTGGTTTGAACAATGGTGAAGTAGAAGATAGTATCTTTCTTTGATAATATTTGTAATCTTAAATGCCTCAGATATGCAATTTAAATTGCACATAAGACATTCTGTATCAGATTGTTCAAATATCTATTAAAATTTCATCAGTTACCATTTTGATGAAATTTGGTTTGCATTGCATGACAAGCCTAAAGTTTGGTACGTTGGTATATCATTGTCAACATAATTCTTTAATGGCAACATTTGATACATCCACAATTATGTTCAAGGAGATTGATTTTGAAATAAAATCAGTAGTGTGGCCCTGTAGATAAAACAAATGTATACTTGGTAGCTTCTCAGTTGATTTTCATTCTTCCATACTTTGCAAGCCAGTGAAGTGTATGACAGAGGTTAAACCCTCTGTACTGATTATTAGATTTTCCCCCACTCCATTTACGTATGGAGTGCCTCTTTAAAAAACCTCCAAGAGTGCTGTAAAAATTTGCAGGTATGTATTGGTATATACAATAAAATGAAGAATTACCCAGCTTTTGATATGTATTTCATCAATCAGAAATGGAGAGGCTAAGGAGGTAATTGATCTTGCTCCTCATCTCCAAAATATGAGAAAAAGATCAGTGCAGCAGTCAATTAAAAAAAATTCAAGAATAATAAGGTTCTAAACATTCACTCAAGAACTGTGTATTGTCTCCATTCCAAGTCTCAACATTAAAGGCTCTAGACCCCTCCTGCAAAGTGTATATCAGTCGCTGCTCAGTCCCTCATGTTGATGTGTTGTTAATATTCCAGTGACAGTATTTCTTCTTTCCGAGGTGTCAGGCTTCATGATTGGCTCATACATTGTTTCCCGTTTCCTTTTGGTGGGCACAAACCTATTCTGAGGCTCAAATTGAGAAACTTTACTTGACGAAAGGACAGGTAATTTAGTTGATGTAGATAGCATAGCTTGAAGAGTGGGCATCAGAGAGGAAAGACATTTGCTGATGACTTCACATGCCTCTTCAGATGTGGCTTCATTCAAACATAGATTAAACTGTTGCAAAAGATTTTCTTGCTTGTGTTCCAGGCTTTAAAAGTGTTTCGATGTGACAGGGTTTTGCAGCGCCTTTATTATGATGTGCTGATTATCGCCACTACCTGGCTCACAGACAATCAAGTCAGTGTCCGAGGACTCAGGTTCACTGCCAACTTTTTCAGCTGTAAATGTGCAAACTAAATGAATATGTTTGCACATGTTGAATTTGATAGCTGAATCAACAAAACTACAGTTTGCATTCATGAATGCAAACTTTGTAGTCAGAGCAACGTAGCTCACATTTGCATAGACTGTCTTGCAATTTTTTTACAATGTATGTCTCCTCATTGTTTGCTGATACTACTTCCCACTCTCTATCTCCACAAATAACATTTCCAGGTTTCAACTGCTCTGATGATAGATGCCATTGCCAATGGTTGATAATTTGGTCGTCAGTTTTCTTTTGTCCATATGAATCAACCTATCACCCAACTTGTCTTGCAAGTAGTGCATAAGTGCGTGGATGGCCACATCCAGTCGCTTTGGCTTCTTTCCCTTCAAATATACGTATTTGATCAGACCGTGCATTCTTTCTAAATGCATGTTGGTGTTCGGAGTGTTGTGCTGTTGGTAACAATATGCCCAATTCGTATATGAGGCCTTGTAGGTTTTTTCAAAATACATCCCACATTCCGAAAGGTCCGGTTCTGTTTTCATGTAGTGTATAGCCTCTTCTAAAATTCCCTGAAAACTTTCTCGGTTGTTGTACTCCATTAATGTTCTAATTAGCTCATACACTTGCCCTTGATTTTCGTGTCCCTTTACCCTACACACCTTGTGGTTTGTAGTACTGGACAACAGATCCTGTTTCCTACATCTCCCTCACCCACGATTCCACACCAGTACAATTGGTTTTTTGTCTTATAGCCTCAGACTTCAGGTTGTAACTTTGTGCTACATTGTGGATATCTTTTCTTGACAGCAAGTTATGACGCTGCAAACCACTACCTTGAATCGGGTATCTAAGGGAGTTGAGAATGCGATCAAATAGAATTTTCATAGCAATTTTCTTTGCTATTTCCTCTCTTTCAAATTTCGAAAGCCTCAACCAGCCCATCTCCTGCTAATGACCCACATGTGTGCTACAAAAGATAACTTTCACTTGGCCTGATTGATAAAGTGTCACATCCATTCTAGATGAGCAGTGACCACCAATTTTATTACTGCCCATTAGTTTAAACTGACGCTCATTGCTTCCATGGGGTTTGTAATTTCCATCACCGTGGCGCTTAAGATACAACTTACTGCTTCCATCAGCACTTTTATTACATTGTCCTCGTGCATGTACAAATTCGTTCACAGTATCTTTTTCTAATAAACTTTTCCATTCATAAAATTTACTTTGATCACAAAATTCATGATTTTCTTCGCGGATAACTAGATCATGGAGCAATGAATAACGTTGAAGCATTTCGTTTCTATTTGAGCTGCCAAACTCACATAAAGCACACAGTACTATATTTTTGCATTCTGTTTTATGTACAGCATTATCATGACACTTTAGAGAATCTGCTCTAGGAGTGGAATACCCGCACAAATCACACGTAAATTTGTCACTAACAGCAGCCGGGTGCTTGCAGCGGATGTGGCGATGTAAGTTTCTATTGTTGCAATTGTATTGCTCCATATTTCTAAGGAGAACCGGACCAAACAATAACAATAACAACAACAATAAGAACAACACAGTAACAACAACAAAAACAAGCGAGGTAACGATCAGTACAGACGAAAGTAACAGGGACTGTAAAGTGTAAACTGTCAAACTTTTACCGTCTGCCACCAGAAGCACTATGAATGCAGCAGACCCGAAGTCAACCGAACCGAAGTTAGCGGAGTTCACCTGAATGGCTCCACAATTTGCAGTCCCCAGACGTAAGTGCAAAAGAGGTCGGCTGTTCACATGCAACTGTCGTGGGCACCTATGGAAAAGCGGATAAAGGACAGTAAAACAACGAGTAGGTGACAAGGTGTTGGACGTCTATGTCGTATGAGATAACGGGAGCGCTGGAAGGCTTTCCCGCTCTCTAAAGCAGTATAGGCTGCGATCTGTAGTATATCTGATGACAGAGTACAGTGTTTGGTGCAGGTACAAATGTTTCATAATGCGCCATTCAGCACACATTGTTGATCATGGGGCTCTGCAGTAGACAACCTTTTGGATTGCCATGCTGACCCAACAACATTGTCAGTTATCACTGCAATGGGCATGGGATTATCGAGATTGGACGCTTGATCAACAGAAACTTATTGCCAGGTCAGATAAATCACAAGTGTTGTCATGCACTGCAACACTGACACAGGATGGTGGGGGCATTATTATTGTTTGGGGGATATTCACCAGGGCGTCCATGGGAATGGTGCTAGTAACAGAAGGTACCATGACAGCTGTGGAATATGTGAGCACCATTGTGGACCACCTGTATCACTATGTGACTGGTGTCTTCACAGGGGGCGATGGTATCTTCTAGTAGGATAACTGTCCATGTCACAAGCCAGAATCGTGTGCAATTAGTTTGAGGAGCATGGTAGTGAACTCATTATAATGTCTAGGCGCCAAGTACGTCCGATCTGAACCTGGTAGAATGCATCTAGGATACCACTGGGCACCAACTTCACACCTGACAACCACCAGCCTGTAATGTATGGTTACTCTGTGGTCCATGCATAGTCATCTCATGACACACACCTCTAGAAATCTACCTAATACTTGTCTAATCCAGACCACACAGAACTTCTGCTGCATTGAGTTCCAAATGCAGACCAATGCACTATTAAGTAATGTTTTGACTATATCAGAGTATATTGATTCGTGAATAAATACATGATCAATTTTTGTTTTAGTTAGAAGATGTTCAGATCAGTATAGCAGTATAAAGTGACTAGGAATAGATATGTAAAATGAAGAAGGTTAGTGTTACATAAATCTGAATCAATGAATAGCCATCAAACAAAGTGGAAATGTGAAAGTATATGCCAGTTTTGTTCTTTGACATCAAAACGTGTAATATTATCATTTTAATGAGATCAAATAGGACAGTATAATCAGTTTCAGGTAAGGAGTCTCATACACTGCATAGGTTTTAAATGCTACTGTAGTGAGTGCAATCTGGCAGACTACACAGCTGAGTGCAATAGTGCATAAACGTTAAGTATGATGACTATAATTTTTTTAATCGATAAGAAGCCACAAACATACTGGCAAGAAGGGAAGAATCTTTCTCTGACTCTTCAGAGTGAGGGTTTGATTTCATGTCCTCTTTAGCAGAATACTTTAACAGGTAACATTAATTGTAATAAAATGCAGAAGCTGCAGCAAATGTGTCTTGTTATTTATAATAATTGCTTACAGTTTCAATATGCCTTAAGTATGTCGCTAAAGTGTTATAGGTTTTTTTTAATTCTACTTCAGTTACCAATTGTGATAACTCAAATAAACTTCATGAGCAATCATATATGCTTACAGTAAGCAGACCTTACTGAGAGTCACAGACATACTTTATCGATAAATAATCAATTAACTCCACAAAACTGAAGAGAAACATTTCTGTCCCTATTTGGGGTCGAAGGCACCATCAAATAAAACTTATGATTCATTTTCATACATAAACCTAACAACAATACATATTCATATGAGATATATTAGCACGTACCTGATTAGCTAAAAAATTTATTGACAGGCAGAACACTGCCTGCTACCATGTATGGAATAAACTCTGCTCTCTGGAATCAAAAGGACTCCAAAACACATACAAAAATGAAGTAGCCTACTTCAATAAGTAGACCAAAATATCTCCTTTTTTAGGTATCAGTTTGCGTAGTTACATCTCTTTATGCTGTTAAAAGAAGACTGTGTATTTTCCAGAAGCATACTATCCACTTTAGTGCTATAAACAAAGTTAAAATCCTATTGGAAGAGAAAGAAGTGTTCAGCAGTAGATAAACTGCGTTTTTTCTGTGTGAGGCAGTCAGTGCAACTGCAGTCCGTCTCCATTGGCCTTTATGTGTTTACCTGCATTTGAAGGCAGATTGGTTTGAATCAGGATTAAAATACACAGTATTATTGACTACTCTTTTCACTTTTCTTTTGTGTCGACGATCATGCTGAAGTCGTTTCTTCAATTCAGAATTGATTGTTGCACCACGAGAGAGGACATCAAACAGAATAGCCCCTTCAGAGTCCCAGAAGACTGTCATGACTTTACTTTATTTCGAAGATTACAGACGGCTCACATAACAACCCATAGTACTTTTGTTCATGCCAGATCTCCATACACATTCCGTTAAAACTTATCGTTATCTGTGTTGCTCTGGTTTTCCGCCAAAAGAAACTCAGTGACAGCTCTCTGTTTGGAATGCACCTCCATCACAGACGATACTTTAAAGGCTATGTACAGCGCCGCTACCTATCGGAAATTCATGAAACTCTATGGTCTGAAGTGGGAATATTCCGCGATATCCCACAGCAAATTTCACGTTTTTTTCAACCTTAACTGGCCGATAAAAAAGTGCTGCATTATTTATTGAACATCCCTAGTGCCATTAAAAGAAATTTCGAAGGCAATGTGTTTTCACATTTGAAATTATATACCTGTACTGAGACTATGTTTCAGCTTCAATGTCAGCCACATGTAATAAATTGTTGCTAATTTTCTGTAATGACACTCATTCAACAAATTGAAGATAACATATCAGGTATTTCTAGACAAGTTGACGATAACTTCTGAGGTAATTGGATAGCAGTTGGTTCTAGTTCATAGAGATCATAGTCACTTACCTCACGTCAGTAGTTATGCAGTAGCACTATGAAGACAGGTCAACGTCGCTTGATGCCTCACCTCTGGTGATTATGTAAGGCGATGCAGTAATTGATAAGTAGCAGTTATTTAGGGTCGGTCAACGACGAAACCACTTATGCTCCATTACTTATCTTTAGATAAGATAAGGGCATGTAGCCTAAGATTACACCTAAGGCAGCTGGGTGAGTTCTACCCAAGGTCACCCAGGGGAATCCTGCCCATGCACCTGGTTGTGGAACATTGATGTGGTACATCATGAAGTAATCCGATACTGATCATGTAGTCATTGGGCTATTGTATGTGGCGCAATGAAGGCCAGAACTTAATAAGATTCCCCCCTCTCCCACCCTATGCATCTTTGACAATTGTGTGACACCAAATTGGTGGGAAAGTGAAGGTCACTTCCTCCCCTCTGGACCAACAAGATTCGAGCTCCCCCTCCCGCCTCCCAATTTTGTTAGTAGAGCAATTGCACGGACTTTGTCATTTGAGGTCCATGTGCCAAAGTGAGAGGATCAGGTTTGTTATATACAAATTAAGTTCTGAATTTATTAGAATAATTTTTTCTCTCTATAGTTCAGTTGTACTCTGTAGCAAAAGTGCCAGGTTCTTTTGTAAATAATAACAATGATATAAAAAATTAAGTTATGATTTATTGTCAATGATATTTAGCAATGCAATTTGTTAACAATAATTTTGGTTGTTTATTATCAATTTCTTATAATCATTTAATAATTTTCAAATCTGCTTTACAATAAATAATTTTTTCTGGTGTTGTATACACATAAAAGCGTGGTCAGAAACAGTGTGAAAAGCTTGTAAGGGCTTTGCAGGATAGGTTGTACTGAAAAATAACTTTTAAGAACGAAATTCGAAATGTTGCGCCATTTCCGAGTTAATTAGCATCAAAGTTAGCTATTGCGCAAGCAAATTCAAGTGGCCTGCCAGAGACAGTGTTGCCAAATGTGTTCTTCACAGTCTCAGACACTTTCATTTACGCTATGACAACTGGCACCGATTATATCTGGTGGGCCACTTGAATTTGCACTCAACAGACTGATTGACTAACTTCAATGCTAATTAACTCGGGAATGGTGTAACGTAACGATTGTTTCTCAGCACAGACTAACCTGTACACCCTTACAAGCTTTTCAAACTGTTTCTGACCACCCTGTATACAGTTTTTGAAACTAATACTATCAGGTGCATTTACACCATTTATTTAGACTAAAAACTAGCAGAGACAAGAAAAAGAACTTAAATACTACGTTTCCCACTGGAGTAGTACTTTGTGATTGGTTTCTTTCATTATATAATGCAGGGCTTCACAACATACGTGCTCGCGGAGCAAGCTGTGAGCAGCAAGGCGCGAGCATGGAGCAGCGCGAGCACGCTACCCCTACTACCGGACCAGAACGGAGAGTGGGGAGAGTCACGTGGGGCACACAGTCAATGTAACTCTGCGGCCACCTGCAGGGATATCACTCACGAATTATTACTGTGACAAATCAAACAAATAAAGGAGAATGTACACGTGCCACATAATTTTATTAGCTTAGTGTATGCCTCTACATTCGTATTAATTTGTGAACTGTTACACAATAAAAGGTGTCACTAGTCATGTCCTAGTTCATGAGCCACGGGCAACATATGAGTGGCCAAGTAAGTGGTCCTGACAGTCGGGATACCAGTTACTTTGGAATAAGGCTGGGCATCTCGGACATATTCTGAGTCGTAGTCACCTTTGTGCTCATACGGCAAAGACTACCAAATCCATCAGTTAGTCCCTCAGCCGTTAGGCGTAAAACCCAATTGGACTCGGGGCAAGTAAGGCTAGCAACCTGCTTCCCTGGTACTTAAAATATGATGCTGGCAACAATCAGAGCAAAATGCCTCGGACCTTTGGAGGTGACAGAGTCCCACCTCTAACTGACAAACCAGGGACTCCTGACATACGACTTGGCAAACAAATGGTAATGAGATGGGGAGCTATTAATATCAATGGGGGCTACTCTGGGAAGAAGGTAGAGCTGGCAGAGGCTGCAAGTAAGATGGGGCTGGACGTTTTAGCTGTTAGTGACATTCGGGTAAGGGGTGAGAAAGAAGAGGAAGTGGGAGAATACAAGGTCTACCTGTCAGGAGTCAAAGCAGGAATAGCACAATGGGGTGTAGGGCTTTACATCAGGAAAGAAATGGAACCCAGCGTAGTTGCAATAAGGTATGTAAACGAACGACTGATGTGGATAGATTTGACAGTGTCTAGCAAGAAAATTAGGATTGTGTCAGCATATTCGCATTGTGAAGGGACAGATCAAGATAAGATGGATAGTTTTTATGAGGCACTCAGTGATGTAGTTGTTAGAGTAAAGGACAAGGACAGTGTTCTGCTCATGGGTGATTTTAACGCCAGGATTGGAAATCGAACAGAAGGGTATGAAAAGGTTATGGGTAAATTTGGAGAGGATATGGAGGCCAACAGGAACGGGAAACAACTCTTGGATATCTGTGCCAGTATGGGCTTAGTAATCACAAACTCCTTTTTTAAACATAAGAACATTCACCGGTATACTTGGGGAGGCAGGGGAACCAGATCTGTCACTGACTATATAATAACAGATCAGGAATTCAGGAAGGCTGTGAGGGACACACGTGTATTCAGGGGATTCTTTGATGACACTGATCATTATTTAATCTGCAGTGAAATTGGTATTGTGAGGCCGAAAGTGCAGGAGGTCAGGTCCATATGTAGGAGGATAAGAGTGGAGAAACTTCAGGATAAGGAAATCAGGCACAAGTACATAACAGCGATCTCAGAAAGGTACCAGTTAGTTGAATGTAGTCAATTACAGTCATTGGAAAAGGAATGGACAAGGTACAGGGACACAGTACTAGAAGTGGCTAAAGAATGTCTTGGAACAGTAGTGTGTAAAAGTAGGATGAAGCAAACAGCTTGTTGGAATGATACAGTCAAGGCAGCCTGTAAAAGAAAAAAGAAGGCATATAAAAAATGGCTACATACCAGAACCCAGGTAGACAGAGAAAGTTATGTTGAAGAAAGAAACAAAGCCAAACAGATAATTGCAGCATCGAAGAAGAAATCGTGGGAAGACTTTAGAAACAGGTTGGAGACTATGGTTCAAGCTGCCGGAAAACCATTCTGGAGAGTAATTAGCAGTCTTCGAAAGGGAGGTAAGAAGGAAATGACAAGTATTTTGGACAGGTCAGGAAAACTGCTGGTGAATCCTGTGGATGCCTTGGGCAGATGGAGGGAATACTTTGAAGAGTTGCTCAATGTAGGTGAAAATGCGATCAGTAAAGTTTCAGATTTCGAGGTAGAATGGGATAGGAATGATGATGGAAATAGGATCACATTTGAGGAAGTGGAAAAAATGGTCAATAGATTGCAGTGCAATAAAGCGGCTGGGGTGGATGAAATTAAGTCGGAACTCATCAAATACAGTGGAATGTCAGGTCTTAAATGGCTACACAGGATAATTGAAATGGCCTGGGAGTCGGGACAGGTTCCATCAGACTAGACAAAAGCAGTAATCACACCAATCTTTAAACATGGAAACAGATAAGATTGTAACAACTAGAGAGATATCTCTTTAGTCAGCGTTGTGGGTAAAATCTTCTCAGGTATTGTTGAAAGGAAAGTGCGAGTAATAGTTGAGGACCAATTGGATGAAAATCAGTGTGGGTTTAGGCCTCTTAGAGGTTGTCAGGACCAGATCTTTAGCTTACGGCAAATAATGAAGAAGTGTTATGAGTGGAACAGGGAATTGTATCTATGCTTTATAGATCTAGAAAAGGCATATGACTGGGTTCCTAGGAGGAAGTTATTGTCTGTTCTACAGGATTATGGAATAGGAGGCAAACTTTTGCAAGCAATTAAAGGTCTTTACATGGATAGTCAAGCAGCAGTTAGAGTTGACGGTAAATTGAGTTCATGGTTCAGAGTAGTTTCAGGGGTAAGACAAGGCTGCAACCTGTCTCCACTGTTGTTCATATTATTTATGGATCATATGTTGAAAACAATAGACTGGCTGGGTGAGATTAAGATATGTGAACACAAAATAAGCAGTCTTGCATATGCGGATGACTTAGTTGTGATGGCAGATTCGATTGAAAGTTTGCAAAGTAATATTTCAGAGCTAGATCAGAAATGTAAGGACTATGGTATGAAGATTAGCATCTCCAAAACGAAAGTAATGTCAGTGGGAAAGAAATATAAACGGATTGGGTGCCAAATAGGAGGAACAAAGTTAGAACAGGTGGACGGTTTCAAGTACTTAGGATGCATGGTCTCACAGGATGGCATCATAGTGAAAGAACTGGAAGCGAGGTGTAGCAAAGCTAATGCAGTGAGCGCTCAGCTACGATCTACTCTCTTCTGCAAGAAGGAAGTCAGTACCAAGACTAAGTTATCTGTGCACCGTTCAATCTTTCGACCAACTTCGTTGTATGGGAGCGAAAGCTGGGTGGATTCAGGTTACCTTATCAACAAGGTAGAGGTTACGGATATGAAAGTAGCTAGGATGATTGCAGGTACTAGTAGATGGGAACAATGGCAGGAGGGTGTCCACAATGAGGAAATCAAAGAAAAACTGGGAATGAACTCTATAGATGTAGTAGTCAGGGCGAACAGGCTTAGATGGTGGGGTCATGTTACACGCAGCCCGCATCTCGTGGTCGTGCGGTAGCGTTCTCGCTTCCCACGCCCGGGTTCCCGGGTTCGATTCCCGGCGGGGTCGGGGATTTTCTCTGCCTCGTGACGGCTGGGTGTTGTGTGCTGTCCTTAGGTTAGTTAGGTTTAAGTAGTTCTAAGTTCTAGGGGACTGATGACCATAGATGTTAAGTCCCATAGTGCTCAGAGCCATTTTGTTACACGCATGGGAGAAGCAAGGTTACCCAAGAGACCCATGGATTCAGCAGTAGAGGGTAGGAGGAGTCGGGGCAGACCGAGGAGAAGGTACCTGGATTCGGTTAAGAATGATTTTGAAGTAATAGGTTTAACATCAGAAGAGGCACCAATGTTAGCACTGAATAGGGGATCATGGAGGAACTGTATAAGGGGGGCTATGCTCCAGACTGAACGCTGAAAGGCATAATCAGTCTTAAATGATGATGATGATGATGATGATGATGATGATGACTGAAGTGTGGGATTCTCTGATATCTTGTACTTTTTGCCCTTTACAATTGCGTCTATGTTCGGAGTAATTGTTCTTGTGCATCGTAGGTGCAGAGTGCAGTTTAAATTTCGATCAGACAATGCGTTTCTCAGGCGCGTCTTGTTACACTTCATTGCAGAGAACAGTTATTCACAAACATACATGGAACTGAACATTGATATTATTGTAGCCACCAGTTTGTGCAAATGAGGAAATCTATCTTGAGGGAAGTGTCTGTAAAATTCCAAAATGTTTTTCTTGTTCTGAAATTTGTCTCTGTATTCTCTGTGACACTGCAGGTCAATAATTTCTAGTTGCAGCTCAGGACGAATCTCTTCAATATTCGCTGAATATGGAGAGGAGAACAGATCAAAATCACTGTCTAGTGCTGTCAGATCTTGAAAGCGTTGATCAAATTCTTCCTTAAGCGCAACATAAACTATGTGAATAACGTTCACAGTCTCTGTGAACGTCTTGCATGGATGATAATTTAGGAAAATGAGCTAGATTTCCTGTTCCCAGCTGACTCACTCAAAGTGTCAATTTCATTTTAAAAGCTCGTATTCGATCTATGAAATGAGTTTTTAGCAGATCTTTACCTTGTAGTGAAATGTTCAAAGCATTCAGATGGCTAGTTAAATCTGCTAAGAACGCGAGATCACATTTCCATGAAGGCTCTTCCAATTCAGGAACACACATGTTATTTATTTCCATGAACATATTTATCTCATATAATGAGCAAAAAAATCGATTTAATAATTCGCCACGACTAAGCCAGAGGACCTTGCTGTAATAAGGCAGGCTACCATACTGGCTTTCTACATCCTCAAGAAAGCTTTTAAATTGTCTGTGTTGTAGCCCATGCTTCCTTATATAATTGGTTGTACGAACAACAACACTCGTCACATTTTTTAGACTGATACTCTTTGCACATAAGTTTTCCTGGTGGATCACACAGTGAACGCCCCTTATTTCATTCGGCACGGTCAGTTTTTGCATTTTATCCTTCAACAGCGCAACGAAACCTAATTTTTTCCCTGTCATCGCTGGTTCACCGTCTGTAGACACTGAAACTAAAGAATTCCACAATCCTATATTTTCAACACTTTCTTCAACACTACTTAAAATATCACCTCCGGTTGTAGTGTTCTTCATGGCTACTACATCGAGGAGCTCCTTCCTCACCTGAAGATCTCTATTAACACCTCTAATAAATATGGAAAGCTGTGCTGTTCCAGTGATATCAACACTTTCGTCCAGAGCTAGCGAATACGCCATAAAATCTTTATAGATATTTGCAAGCTGGCTCTGGACGTTGTCTGCCATGTCCTGTATGCAACGCATAATGGTCATGTCAGATAATGGCACAATCCGAAACTGTTCAACTTGAGATGGACACAAATGTTCCGCTGCAACTACCAAACATCTTTTATTAAATTGCCATCAGTGAAGGGGCGCAGGGATTTTGCTAAAAACAAAGCAATTTTGTAGCTCACTCTGAGAGCTGCCTCAGTTGATTTTTCTTCGTCATCCAGATCTCGTTTGGATAGCTTCCTTTTAAGTTTAATAGCTTCCTGCTCACGATCTGGTCCATCACATTTTCCACTTCCGTAGTCTTCCGCGTGGTACGACATATAATGTCGCTGCAAATTAAATTTCCTAAAAGAATGCAGCGTTTTGTCACATACGAGTACTAAACATTTGGAACACCCTCTTTTTCTGTAAACAGATACAATTCCTTCCAAGGGGGGTTGAACTGCGAAAGCATGGTTGGGGTTACACAACGGCGACTTTACATGATTCTTCACCAGAGAAGTGATGTTAGAGCTGATCGTAGTGCTTTTAACGTTGCTCGCGAGCACGTGCCTGAGCAGACGCGAGTACTCGCGCTCAAAACTGGCCAGTTGTTAAGCCCTGATATAATGTGTCTCCAAAGAAAAGGAAACTGCAGAGGCAAAGAAATTTTAATAACGATATTGTAGTTACTATTAATGTGGAACAGTACAACTAGACGTAATTGTCATTGATATTCAAATACCGGTCACAGCATGCAGGAAGGGCGTGAATGGCTTGTGTGTGGAAACTCCTGAGTTGTTGACAGGTAGTTTTCTGTGGTGTCCTGCACTTCTTTGTAACAGGTGATCCTCTGACCTTTCAGATTGTTTTAAGGGGCCATAGTTATGCGAGTTGCATGGGAAGATATAGGGACTGTAAGGAGGAAGTTCTAGGGTCGAAATTTTTTAGGGAGTTCAAGGGTCTTCCTGGTCACAGACTCCACCTCATAGCAGGGACACCACCAGAATGTTGTGCACCAAACGTCTCTGCAAATCTCTTTCATCTGGTGATAAATTTGTGAAGCATGCTTCCCTTCTCCAAGAATAAATTGGATAACTGCACTTTGTGCTGATGGGGAGGAATCCATCAGGCAATGAACTGCGGAAATAACTCTCCAGAAACGAAAAAATAGCTGCAAAGGCAGTAACTCCATTTGTACAACTGTGAATACCACTACGCCATCTCTTGGCAAAAACAGTCACCTTCTGGAATTATACACAACATCACTAAAGCAAAGGTCTCCTTTTCAGTTGTGCATGACTTATATATGCAGTTATCACTTTTTTACACGATATTTACATTTTATTTGTTATTTTCTGCTTGGTTTGATCATTTCCATATACAATATTTCGGAAATGGGATCTAGCAGCAGCGCAGCAGGTGAAAGAAGGCACACACACACACACACACACACACACACACACATACACACACACACACACACACATACACACATATATATATATATATATATAGTATCAAAAAGCATGGCGCAAACTTGGACAGCTGAAAGTACACGATAATGGAAGCACAAATGTCATGTAAACATGTGCTCTAAGACGCATACCTTAAAAATTATGAGCACAATTTATGATTGTGCTATAGAATTTCATCATAAAAAGGAAACTAATATCTATTTAACACTTAATTATGCCTTAGATGAATTTAATAGATTAAAAAATAAGTTCTAAGCAAATTGCTGGACTTCCGTTCAACACCGAAATGAACAAAAAACACATATATTTGAGTATTATTTACCCTTAAAAAAGTTGTTGCTATAGGTAAAAATGTAAAAAAGATTTATCATTTAATAATTTGGACATTTCATTAAGTGTGTTTGATGATCTTTACGAAATAACTACTGATGACTAAATAAATAAAAATATAGCATAAATAAAATTTTCTAACTGTAAAATTGGAACTTTAAAACTGCTCCAGTAGATGCAAAAATAATTTTATTCTCGAAATTTTACCTTATGTAAATGAATCACCTTAATCAGCTTTCAGACAATCATGTATGGGGTCTCAAATGGAAAGAAATTACTGGAACCCATCATCCAAATAGAACACTAAAAGAAATGGGTGAAAATGAATTAAACTAATTTGTTCAATTTGTGAAGCTAATAAAGTAAATTTCTTAAAAAAACTTTGTAGGTAATTGTTTACACATAATAATTAAGGAGAAATTATTAAATGAAGTATATGAACTAATTAGGAAAATTTTTGAAAGAAATTATGTTGTTGCATTCGGTATAGATGAGTTTTGGGAATGGGATTTAATAGAATTGGATTCTGGTCAATGAAAACGGATTTTGAAAACAAATAAATGATGAAATATTTATTCACTGTATTTTTTTGGTTGCTACAATTAAAGATAGAAGTATTATAAGTATTTCAGAAATATTTGAAGAATTTTTAAAGCAAAGATATCCACGAAATTTACAAACCGATAAAGGTAAAGAATAAAGATTTTCAAAAGCTTATGAAAAAATATAGTATTAGTCATTATTCACCTTTTACTGAATTAAATATATCTGTTGTTGAAAGATTTATTGGGGAATTTAAAGAAAAATGTGGAAAAATTGAGTTACAAGGACATTATAAATGGATTAATTTAGTTTCTAAATTAATTGACGAATATAATCACACAATACATTTAACGATGAAAAAGAATCCAAAGCATGTAAGGAAAGAAAATGAAAAAAATATTGCAAAATTTTATGCAACAAATTCTGAAGATACTAAACCTAAATATAAAGTAGGCAATAAAGTAGGAATAAGTAAATTAAAAGAAATTTTTCAAATGGCCATATAGGTAATTGGTCAACAGAAATTTTCGAACTGAAAAAGTTATTTACTCTAATCCAGTCATATACAGATTAAGAGGTTGTAAGAGAGAAGAAGTTATGGAAATTTTTATGAATAAGAGCTACAAAAAACAAAATATCCTGATATATGTCTTGTTGAAAAAGTTATAAAAAATAATGTTTTTTGTAAATGGCTTGGTTTTAAAAATTCTCATAATAAGTCTGTATCTAAAAATAATGTCATAATCTAGTTATTTTAACAAATTTTAATCATTATAAATGAACAAAATTGAAAGCTATTATTTTAATGTATTCATTAAATGAGAAAAGAAAAAATAAGTTTGGTAATGACTGGGTTCATCCTAATCATGCACAATTATATATGAATTTCAAGTTTGTACAAACTAATGATTCCAATTGCCCTACAGATGATGAAAAATTTAATAAAAATTAATTAACTATTATGTTGCAAAATTATTTGTTTTTGTGACTATAAAAAAGGAAATTATATTTAATTGGAAACAGAAGATCTATTTATTTCTTCATTAGTTTTATTAAATTTTTACTTCATCTCTTTCTGATAAAATTTAAATGGAGGACATGCACTTAACATTGGTAAAAAATAAATAAAATGAATTATTTTATGCATTAGAAATAATTGGTGTTTTTTTAAAAAGATTATAAAGAAGTAATGTGAGATGGAGATTTAACTGATATATTTACTTTTAGTCCAGGTTCTGATGATTCTATTCCTGGCTGGTCAGATAAAAATAATGCTGGAGTCAAAATAAAAGATACATTATCAAAGGAAAATTTGTTACTGAAAATATGGAAATTAATTAACCTTTTGTTAAATATGATCCCGATTGTAACCATAGAATTAGAACAAGTAAGACTAAGAAAGTATAAAATGCCTACATCTTTCTTTGAATGACAAACTGCAGTAACTGCTGGTTTGAGTAATAAAAATAATTTTGAAATAGATATAATGTATGAGTATAATTCAGTATAGTTTGATAAGCCTTATTTAAATTTTTGTTGTTTTTCAAACAAAAAAATATTAAACTTGTTGAGTCTTCTTTATTTGAAATGTTAAATTATGTACTACCTATTTAAAAATTAAAGCAATGACAAGAAAGGTGAAATTTAGATCAACCAAATTATTTTTTAAAAGCTGACTATTCATTTTTTGATTTGAAACGTAAGGCGATATTGAAACAATTATTATAATTTCGTTACAGATTATCCTGTTTATGTTATGAATATGACGTGAAAGATGACTTCATGATAAAATTTCTAACGATATTTTAGCTTACATTATGTATAATGGTTAAAAGGAGTTTAATATATAATTTTCAATACAGAACTATAAATGAAAATTTGTATGAAATTAATTAGAAAAATAAAAATAAAAAGCAAAAATTAACAAAGGAAACATTAACAAAAATTAAAAAATTAAAATAAAAAATCAAACAATTAAAAAATAAAAGGTAAGAAATAATAAAACAATAAAAAATTTATTGGAAAAATAAAAATGAAAAGCGTATTAAAATTAATTCTCAAAATACTTAACTTTTCTTTGTGTGATTAACTGATTTTAATTATTTTCATATTCAATCAAAATTTATAATTTTTCTGATTTTTATTTATTTCTATATTCGGTTAAAATTTTTATGATATTTTTAGTTAGTTTTGTTTATGAAATTCGGTTTTATTATTTCATTGTTTTCAAAATAAGTATGGTCTACTTAAAGGTGAATTGGAATTTTGTCCAATTTAGATATAAATAAAATTGGGCCACATATGAGATGTATGCCAGTAGTCCCATTTTATATGTACTCACAACACACAAAAAAAGAATATGAGATCAATACTCTAATTCTCGAGTCATAAAAGCAGTAGCAGGCAAAAACGTTTTTTACATTTTCTACTGGACTGTTTATTTTGTTGAATGTGTTCTAATTGACTGCATGAATGACACTAAATAGGAAACTATCTCAAGCAGAAATACTTAGATGCACACAATAATTTGAGAACTTGTATATATCACAGGAAACTAATTACACTGTCATGTACAAATTTTATCTGCATATGAACACAGCACCAATATATATTCACTGACTAGCAGTTTACTCAGACAAACTTGCCAATTTATCTAGCACTTGTCTCTTAAACACATGCAATAAAATCACAGAAATTATCTACAATACAAGACTTTATAATAGTGTCTCATTCTTTTCAACATATAAATTGTCTCAAATAAATATGAAATTTACAGCTATTTAGTTGTTGTACATACGTATGAAAAGCAACTGGTCCTCGATTCACATACTTCTTTTTGCATCTGTAGTAATGGCAATACTGCACCATAGCCGTTATTAAAACTCACATATGCAGAAACATTATATAAAGCAAGGAGAATATGTGTAATATTGAAGTTATACTGTTATCACGAATTGGAGACAAGCAGAAAGGTTCCAAAATCATGTGACTAGCTGGGTTTGATGTTGAGAACATGCACAGAAGGCTATGCTCACTCTATAGACATATGGGGTGCTAGGAAATTCCTGTAACAAAACTTCTAGGACTTGTGGAGGGGAGTGAGTACATAATATTTTGAGTCAGAACACATGTCCAGAAGTGTATTGTTTCTGTTATATGACAGTTTCAGTTCAGATGTGTAATGTGTCCATGTCTGTTGAGGGAAAGGCAAAAGTCTTACCGCTGAATGTCCTGGTATGCAGTAAGGTAGACAGGATGATGTGTACTATGTCAGCTGATCATGTGATGTTACTTAATATATCAAAAGTGTAATTTACAGGACGCCTGTAGAGACAGAGGAAGATCTGCTTACACAAGTTCTGGCTCCTGCACTAGAAATTGAAGACACACCAGGTGGAATGGTACATACACACCAGAACATGCTTCACACATACAATGTCTGTAACAACATTGGTGGTTTACTCATCAAGTATCTGTTGTAATGCGTCAGTACTGTTCTGATCGTACAGTATGCTGCGTTATTTTTTGTTTTGGAATAATGTAAACATATAATGTTAAAGTGTTAATACAAACAAATGTGTGTAGGTGATAAATGGATGTTCTGTTATGCTTCCTTTGAATTATTATCTAATAACTGCCACGCTTAATCCAATTCCTTTAGAAGTAGTGGGTGAGTTAAACATCTGCACTGAAACCATTATAGAATGGAAACATTACATTTCTGGACATAGGTTCCTATTCAAAATATTATGTGCTCACTATCCTCTACAAGTCCTAGAAGTTTGTGAGAGGAATTTCCTAACACCCTGTATATACTCTTAGGTTGTCACACGGGTGACAATTACTGTAGTTATCAATTGTCATTTATTTGGGGTTCTAAACTATTCTTATTGTGACTTACTGAATGTTTATAGCATCATAACCATAATTAAATATGTCTACCACTGTTTTTTATTCAAATCATTAATGTTGTCATGAAAGAATCATGTAGGCGTGAAGAGAATTAATAATTAATGTACAAGGTGTTTGTTATTAATGAAAGACCAGTGATCATTATAAACACTGTAGCAATACCTTTTCCTTAAAAAGAAGGAGTACAAAGATCCTCATGTGCGATGTATTATATAAAGACGACACAATGGCCTGAATTGGACATTGGTATATTGTCTCACAATTTGATAGTCTCTCAGTTGATTCCATTGCAATCTAGATTACTGATCCAAGTAAATTTTCACACATTATCATGTATGTCAGTGTTTGAAATAAATAACATGAAAAAGGTAACTATATCCCTATTACTTGCTTCGACTAATCTTTTCATTTTATTAAAGAGAAGGGTTCATAAGAGGAAAAGAAAGGTGAAATATTTAAAAATAGGGAATCTTTTCGTTTGGTGTAGGAATTAATTTCAGTAGCCAAGTTCGTCAATATTTTTTACGTTTTTTAATTAAAATAGAATGTACAATCACTTTCGTTTGTTTTGAAATCCAATCATGTTTTCGAATTTTAAGATCCACAAGTTATAGTCAATATTACACTTTCAGAGAATTAAACCAAACTAATGGTTTCCAAGTAAACTGCAGGCTGTTGCTATTTTGAAAATAATAGTAAAGAAAATGTTTGAGATTTTCAGTAATTCTACATTTTTATGAAAGTCAGAATTTAATAACTAAGTAAAAGACAAATATTGGGCCTAGTTACTGTGTTTATAGTTTCTACAGTACAAGTGAATAGCATGAAATAATAGTTTATAAGCCAATTGATAATTGAATTTAATACATCACGAATAAAGAAAGAAAGTAAAACATCAGTTTCCATGTGGCAACCTTAGATGAGGAGTGCTAATAAACAGGAAATTCGTTAGAATATAAATTTACATATTTTGTAATTAAGCATTACGTGACCATGTGTATGTCTTATTTTTCATGTGGTCAGCCCTGAATGTTGCTAAAAAAACAAAACCCACTGAGAGAAAGAGGAAAGAACAAAATTATTAAAATTACCAAAATCAAGAAATAAATGCAATTATCGATCGCAACCTCGAAGGTTTCTTGAGAAAATCTTTGTGCCTTAGAGTTAGGATTACAAATGTCTATGATAGTGGCCTTTTCTCATTTTATCATTTTGTGAATTGTAAGAAAAAAGTGTATGAAGGTATTTGTAGGAATTTTCGATGATATTACACGCCATAAAATGGCGGATGTCAGGCACTACTAAAGCATCAAGTCCAGCCGCCACGAGATTTCTTTTCGTTGAAAGTGTTATTTGTAGGAAATGTTAATTCTTGTTTGATACAATTCACATAAGAATCAGTAACAGTTTCAGATTTGACCAAAAAATTCCAGTTAATGAAAATGGGAAAGATCGGAATAATGAACCGGAATACGGGAAATATCAATGAACGCTATCAGGAATTAGGCGTTGGAGATCAACAGATTCCTGCTTACAAAGTAGAAAGTAAAAGTTCTGCAGTGTGTAGTGAAGAAAATCCAGCGGAACCATAGGAAATGGTTGAATTATCTTCTTCATTACCAGGCTCATTCGCTGATTTACATAAAGATTTAGCCACGTTGCTGAAGTAAAATTTCTTGTAACTGGTGACCGAGCAACCGGTATACTGAATAAAAATTTTGAGTGTTTATCTTATGAACAGAAAGTAACATAAAAGAGAATTTTGAACATCTCCACAGTGAGCGAAACACTCACTCCCCTAAACTAAACTCAAATGTTGAAACATTCACAATGGAATTAGCTAGTTTGAAACTCGCAGGTAAAGGTTTAGTTGAATCGTTAAACCCATTACAATCCGAGGTAAAGAAATTAAAAGGCATTCAATGTGAGCTGCAAAATACAGTACATTGAACGTCGCAGAGTAGTCACACAAATGATGAGTTTGTTTGTTGGCTACAAAAGAAAGATGAATGGGTTATTAAATCTTATAATGAGCAAAGAATTCGTAACTTTGTCATAGCAAAACGATATGCAAGTGAACGAATCTTTGAGAAACAAGTTAAAAGATGTATTCCAAAATGTGTGTGCACAGGTTACAGCAAACCATTTGGACGTGAATGACGAAGTGAAAATAGATTTGGGCTAGATTAAATATGTTTTACGGAACAAATTTCTAAATGGAACTGCAGTGTAGAGGCGCATGTAAGTAAGCTACAGCAAGAGCTATCAGCGGCGTGTAATGACTTACACGAGATTCCGGCTGCAGCAAGCGGTAGCAACCATTTGTTTTATGATTCGCCACAACCATACCATCACTATGAAAGGAATCACATTAGCCCAAATACAAATTATTCCCTTTGCGAAACAGAAGCTACAAGTACTTTATCGTCAGTACTGATGAAAGAAATTCTGTTAAAACACCGACAGTTTCAGGTTCTTATTCCTGATAAGAAATGAGGATGTCACCCAGTCGTGTTTATAAAAACGTTTTTGTTGTGTTTTGCCCAAACCATGGACAGACACTCAAAAGGTACAGTTTGTTGTATCACACATACTGGGTGATGGAGCCCCTTGGGCATCAGAAATAGCTGATTGTTTTGATTTTTACAGACGATTTGAGAAAGCTTTCCTGGCGCAATATTGGTGTCCATGCCATCAAGAATGCTTGCGAAAAGAGGCGTATAGCCCAGAATACTACCATAGCAAACAGGGAACGGTACGTAGATTTTTGAGAAATACATAAACAGATCCCATTATTGGGATGACCCGATTTCACCTACATATGTTATAAGAATTCTGAAGGCAAAATTGCCAATGCACTTGAGGGAAAAGTTGTTAGATGCCTTTGGCACTTACACAGAACAGTTCATGTAAGTTGTAGATTCGATAGATCTACTACACTTGGATGTGTAATTGTATAATTATGGCATTGGGAATAGTTTCAGTAACGAAAAAGAACAGTATAATAACCATAACCATAATGGCGATAGTAGCCACAGGTCGTTACCTCAACAAAATAATTTTAGGTAAAACAATGAGTTTTATACAATTATTACAATAGACCACCATACAATTAGGAGAGAAAGTCTGACGATAGGTATAATCTAGGAAATAATAATAACAATCATAGTAACAGTAACAACATAGTAGATTACTGCGGCCGTCAGCGACAACCTGAATAGCAATAGAATCCCACGCCACAGACTATGGATCAACAAAATCGTAACGATATGTCGACCACATTGCCTCCTCGGACTGTGGTCGAAAAAGGGGGGGGGGGAGGGCAGTACATCAGAACACATTAACTGACAGACTGATATATACGTGATGAGTTACTAGCACAATCAAACCCTTGTCTTGAAATGAACAATAGAGTAGTTCAAGGTGCGTTTGCTGCAACAGTAGGTAAAGTATCTAGGTACTTCGGCGAACGTGGTTTACCTGAATTTTTAGAAACAAATATCTGAGAAGGAAAGGCCTCCCAGATTGTGGTTTAGTAGGTGCTATTGGCGCTACATCCAAGAATGTTACTTGGCAGACACAAGTAGAGATTTTAACAGGAAATGGAGCTTTCAGAGGCATGTTCTTGGCAGCAGATAATTTGTCAACCAGTCTTCTCATTCTGGGGATCAACATTTTGCAACAGGGTTACGCAAGAATCGACCTCTCTGTAGGGATGTGTTTAGTGAAGGCAGATGGGAAGGACTGGCATTAAACTTTATTAAAACAGAAAGTAAAAATGGCAAATGTTGTTGGAGAGTGAAAATGTGTTGTACAGGGTCCTGTAAACTGCACCCAGTCAAATCTCCATCCAGTGAAATTTTTACCCAGGAAAGGTCTAGGAAGGGTCCACTAATGCCCTGTCCAAACTCTGCGACTTGTCCCACAGGTAGAAGAGCCGGGCTGCAACAGCCCGCCCTTGCGTGGTGTGCTGATGAAGAGGACTGGGGATGCTCGAACAAGAACTGTAACGCCTAACAATTGGAAGTGATTATAATTTTTTTAAATTTTCTGTCAGTCCCGATAAGAATTTTTTTTTACTTACAACCACACTGTCAGAAAATACATGGGAAAACATTAAAACGGATTTCAAAAATCGTATGTATTCTATTTGACAAAGTATACTTTAAAATAAAATGTAGTTATACCTTTGGAACTGCATGGGGTATATGTAATGTATATAATATGCATTGTCATTCTAACAAAAGGTCATAATGTATATTTACAGAGTGAGTCAGAGTTCCAACAACAAAATTTCGGGGTTTGTCGAGGAATATTTTCTGAGTATTTTGGTGTAATATACCCATAGTCTCCGGTGACTCGTAACAGAGTAATTACATATCGTTTGATTTCTTCCCCTTATATCAGTATTGCGTTGAAAATATCTGCAAAACAGTCAAAATGTCGACTATGTGCTCTGTGCTTCTTGTTCAAAACCAAACTTGTTCCGTTCACTGTGGTACTTGCTATTGACAACAGGAATGTCCTCTTTACTCTTGGACTTCAAGCTTGCATTCACTACTGCTCGGTCCAGTGTCTGGTTGTTTGTGCGTTAACAGTGACACCAACAGCGTGAAATGGTTTACTGATGAAGACTCGGCCGGTCTGCATCTCTGACAACGGTTCACTGAATGAAAATGAAAAACGGCACGACGACGATATGCTCAGCTGTTCCCGTAGGGTCGTCAAAAGCATAACAAAACTTTCTTTAGACTTACTTGAGTTTACTGTTTGACATATCACCTAGCCACATGATTGCCTACCAGCAGACTTCCCACTTTCATGATAATATTGGTTATAACTTTTTCCATTTGATGTTTCAATACTTCCTGCTTAGCAGAAATTCGTTCTGGTGTATTACGTTAGCCTCAAAGTATGAGTCATTAAAAATGTTTTTATTATATAGGTGGCAACTTATGAATCTGCGACTGATAAATTATGTTGACATAACTTTATATTCTTGTTTTATGGGATATTATTCTTATATAATACATGATGGTACAGGTAGTTAGCGTGAGGCTGACCTCCAATAAGTGGTTTTACATTTTACTCTTATTCGACAGCGTATAAATACACATTTTACCTTCAGTTGTACTCAGCAGTATACGACTGTGATTGTTTTGCTTCAGTTGATTCATGGGAATCAGCATTAGCGTTACATATTGGTTCCAGAATGAGATTTTCACTCCACTGCAGAGTGAAAATCTCATTCTGGAAACATCCCCCAGGCTGTGGCTAAGCCATGTCTCCGCAATATCCTTTCTTCCAGGAGTGCTAGTTCTGTTAAGTTTCGCAGGAGAGCTTCTGCGAAGTTTTGAAGGTAGGAGACGAGGTATTGGCGGAAGTGAGGCGGTGAGGACGGGTCTGAGTCGTGCTAGGATACCTCATATGGTAGAGCACATGCCCGCGAAAGGCAAAGGTCCCGAGTTCGAGTCTCGGTCCGGCACACAGTTTTAATTTGCCAGGGAATTACACATTGTTCGTTTGTCAGAATGTGATACCGTGGTTATCTATGCATAACATGTAATTTTGACCTACGATTAGTAGGTTCTCGTTACTGTTACGTGACATATATATTTTGTTCCCTAGTTTATATTCATACAGTGTGCCACTGTTCTCTGGTTTTGTTACTTGATATATCTTTAGCATTGATGTCACTCCTTGTACAGTGTGATTTTTTGTTATATGTACTACATATTGCCACTGTGTTTAGGCCTACAGTGGTAATACGTAGTAAACATATAGTCCTACCCCTCCCTCCCCCACAAGGTTGGTGGGGAGGCTTGTGTGCCTCACCGATACAGATAGTCATACCGTAGGTTCAACCACAATGGAGGGGTATTTGTAGCGTCCACACAAACATGTGGTTCCTCAAGAGGGACAACAATTTTTTCAATAGTTGCAGGGGCTATAGTCTGGATGACTGACTGATCTGGCCTTGTAATATCAACTAAAACGGCCTTGCTGTGCTGGTATTGTGAATGGCTGAAAGCAAGGAAAAACTGCAGCCGTAATTTTTCCCGAGGGCATGCAGCTCTACCAGCTTAAATGACGGTGGCATCCTCTTGGGTAAAATATTCAGGAGGTAAAATAGTCCCCCATTCAGATCTCCAGGTGGGGACTACTCAGGATGATGCCGATATCAGGAGAAACAAAACTGGTGTGCTACGGGCTTGGAATGTCAGATCCCTTAATCGGGTAGATAGGTTAGAAAATTTAAAAAGGGAAATGGATAGGTTAAAGTTAGATACGGGGGAATTAGCGAATTATGGTGCCAGGAGGAACAGGACTCCTGGTCAGGTAAATACGGGGTTATAAATAGAAAATAAAATAGGGGTAATGCAGGAATAATGAATAAAAACATAGGAATGCGCATAAGCTGCTATGAACAGCATAGTGAAAGCATTATCGTAGCCCAGATAGACATGAAGCCCATACAGACCACAGTAGTACAAGTTTATATGTCAAATAGCTTCGCAGATGAGAAAGAGATTGAAGAAATTTATGATGAGATAAAAGAAATATTCAGACAGGGGCAGATGTGGACTCTCACCACAATTTATTAGTTATGCACTGTACTTTAAATTTGAAGAAACTGCAAAAGGATAGGAAATTATGGACACACAACCTCGATAAGTTGAAAGAACTAGAGGTTGTTGAGAATTACAGAGAGAGCTTTAGCGAACGATAGACAAAAACAGGGGAAAGGAATACAGTAGAAGACGAATGGGTAGCTTTGAGAGACGAAATAGTGAAGGCAGCGGATGCTCAAGTAGATAAAAAGACGAGGGCTAGCAAAAATCCTTGGGAACACGAGAGATATTGCATTTAATTTATGAAAGGAGAAAATATAAAATTGCAGTAAATGAAGGAGGCGAAAGGGAATACAAACGTCTAAAAAATGAGATTGACAGGGAGTGCAAAATGGCTGAGCAGGAATGGCTAGAGGAAAAATGTGAGGATTTAGAAGCATTTATCACTAGTGAAAAGATAGATGCCACCTATAGCGAAATTAAAGAGACCTTTGGTGAAAAGAGAACCACCTATATGAATATTTTTTCAGATGGAAAACCAGTCCTAAGCAAAGAAGTTAAAGCAGCAAGATAGAAGGCTTATATAGATGGTATATACACGAGAGATGTACTTGAGGGCAATATTATGGAAATGGAAGAGGATGTAGATGAAGATGAAATGGGAGATAAGATACTGCGTGAAAAATTTGACTGAACACTGAAAGACCTAAGTGGAAATAAGACCACGGGAGTAGACAACATTCCGTTAGAGCTACTGATAGCCTTGGGAGAGCCAGCCATGACAAACATCTTCCATCTACTGAGCAAGGTGTATGAGACTTCAGACTCCAAGAAGAGTATAATAATTCCAATTCCAAAGAAAGCATGTGAAAATTACCAAACTATCAGTTTAATAAATCACCATAGCAAAATACTAACACGAATTCTCGTAGAGGCCAGCCCTTGGGACGATCAATATGGATCCCAGAGAAATGTAGGAACACGCGAGGCAATACTGACCCTATGATTTCTCATAGAAGTTAGGTTAAGGAAAGGCAAACCTACGTTTGCAACATTTGTAGACTTAGAGAAAGCTTTTAACAATGTTGACTGGAATTCTCTCTTTCGAATTCTAAAGGTGGCAGAGGTAAAATAAAGGGGGCGAAAGGCTATTTACTATTTGTAGAGGAACCAGATGGCAGTTACAAGAGTCGACAGCCATGAAAGTGAAGCAGTAGTTGAGAGGGGATGGATACAGGGATGTAGCCTATGCCCAGCATTATTCAATCTGTACATTGATCAGCCACTAAAGGAAACAGGAGAAAAATTTGGAGTAGGAATTAAAAGTTCAGGGAGAAGAAATGAAGACTTTGTGGTTTGCCAATGACATTGTAATACTGTCAGAGACAGTAAAGGACTTGAAAGAGCAGTTAAATGGAATGAACTGTGTTTTGAAAGAAGGATGTAAGATGAACAACAACAAAAGCAAAGTGAGGATAATAGAATGTAGTCGAATTAAATCAGATGATGCTGAGGGAATTAGTTTGGAAATGAGACGCTTACAGTGGTAGATGAGTTTTGCTATTTGGGCAGCAAAATAAATGATGATGGCCGAAGTAGAGAGGATACAAAATGTAGACTGGCAATGGCAAGAAAAGCATTTCTGAAGAAGAGAAATATGTTAACATCGAGTATAGATTTAAGTGACAAGAAGTCGTTCTGAATATATTGGTATGGATGTAGCCATGTATGGAAGTGAAACATGGACGATAAACAGTTTAGATGAAAAGAGAATAGAAACTTTTGAAATGTTGTGTTACAGAAGCATGCTGAAGATTAGATGGGTAGATCACGTAACTAATGAGAAGGTACTGAATAGATTTGGGGAAAAAGAAATTTCTGGCACAACCTGACAAGAAGAAGAGGGATCAGTTGGTAGGACACATTCTGAGACATCAAGAAGTCGCAAATTTAGTACTGGAGGGAAGTGTGGAAGGTAAAAATTGTAGAGGCAGGCTAAGGGGTAGGTACAGCAAGCAGATTCAGAAGGATGTAGGTTGCAGTAATTACTCGAAGATTAAGAGGCTTGCACAGGATAGAATAGCACGGAGAGCTGCATCAAACCAGTCTTCAGACTCAAGACCACGACAACACATAGGCCTAATTTCATTTCTTAAATTTTACACCACCCCTTTTGTTATGTAGTTTACATTGTTATTCTTGTTGTTTACACAGGGGCTGAAGATGGCGCAGTTTAACGTTGAAACGGCTGAAGGTGTTTTTGATTTGAAATTTTTCGTAACAGTATTTTTGCATCCGTACATAGACGACCACGATTAACCGGATCCTTTCGTGTTATTGCGTTTCGTTGATTCCATATTAGAGGAAGTATTTTCACAGAGCCAAAGATAATTCTGGTAACAAAACCAAATTAGTCATAATTGCATTATTACTTTTTAACGATGTGCCAGAGACCACGGGTTGCCTGTACCAAAATACTCAGAAAATATCCGTGAACAACCTTCGAAATTTTGTCGGTGGATTTCTGGTTCACCCTCTATAGGCGACGTAAGTTGGTATGTACCTTTTTCTCCCATTTATAGCGTTACCTGTGCACGTCCTCTATATGTGGCTCAAACCATGAAGTCAATTTTGTTTATATTCTAGAATGAGTCTTTTGTATGCAGTCTCCTCTGTAGACTGACTGAATTTATCTACTGTCCATGAACAGAAGTCTGCGACGTGCTTTACCTACGACTGAACCTATGTGATCATTCCATTTAATACCTCTACAAACTGTTATGTCCATATACAGGGTGTTACAAAAAGGTACGGCCAAACTTTCAGGAAACATTCCTCACACACAAATAAAGAAAAGATGTTATGTGGACATGTGTCCGGAAACGCTTAATTTCCATATTAGAGCTCATTTTCCATGTTCTTCCACCTACGCTCAAAGGAGCACGTTCCGCTTCTCAACAACAGATTCGGTGACCTATGGATTGGTAGAAGCGGACCAATTCCATGGCCTCCACGCTCTCCTGACCTCAACCCTCTTGACTTTCATTTATGAGGGCATTTGAAAGCTCTTGTCTACGCAACCCCGGTACCAAATGTAGAGACTCTTCGTGCTCATATTGTGGACGGCTGTGATACAATACGACATTCTCCAGGGCTGCATCAGCGCATCAGGGATTCCATGCGACGGAGGGTGGATGCATGTATCCTCGCTAACGGAGGACATTTGAACATTTCCTGTAACAGAGTGTTTGAAGTCACGCTGGTACGTTCTGTTGCTGTGTGTTTCCATTCCATGATTAATGTGATTTGAAGAGAAGTAATAAAATGAGCTCTAACATGGAAAGTAAGTGTTTCCGGACACATGTCCACATAACATATTTTCTTTCTTTGTGTGTGAGGGATGTTTCCTGAAAGTTTGGCCGTACCTTTTTGTAACACCCTGTATTTGTATGAGTTTACCGATTACAGTTGTGACTCATTGATACTGTAATCATAGGTTACAACGTTGTTTTCGTTTCGTTAACTGCCCAGTTTTACATTTCTGAACATGTTAAGCAAGTTTCCTAGCTTTGCACCACATTGGAATCTTATCAAGATATTTATGCCTCTTTTTATACGTAGTACCTCACTATGGATAACTACATCATCTTCGAAAGATCTGAGTTTACTACAAGGGCTTTTTTTTTTTCAACGTCCGATAGACTATAAATAAAAGACAAGTTCACAGAAAACAATTATTTTATTACCAAAAGTTTCGTTCAGTTATGGTTACTTTTCAACATAATCGCCGAAAAGATTGAGACATTTATCGTACCTGCGCACAAGCTTTGCAATACCCTCTTCAAAAAAAGTTGCCGTCAATGCTGTCAAAGGAGCATTGACATTGTTTTGAAGATCTTCATTGGTTTGAAAGTGCTGGCCTCCTAGCCACGTCTTCAATTAAGAGAAAAGGTGAAAGTCGCTGGGTGCCAGGTCAGGACTGTACAGCGGATGATCAAAATGTCCCGTTGAAATTGTTCAAGGAGCCGTTGGGTTGTGCCAGCAGTGTGTGGACGAGCATTGTCATGGATCAGCACAATTTCTGAAGTCAGCATTCCTCTTTGTTTGCTTTGAATGGTTCTCTGCAAACGTCGTAAGGTTTCACAATAAGCAGCTGCATTGATAGTGGTTCCAGGCAGCATAAACTCTACAGGCAACACATCTTTTTGGTTCCAAAACACAGTAGCCATACCCTTTCTGTTGTTGAATGTTTGTTTGAATTTTGTTGGGGTTTATTGCATCCATTGTAGTGATTGTCGTTTTGCTTCCGGTGTGTCGTATTTGATCCAATTTTCATCTGCAGTAACAATTGATTTCAAAAAGTTCTCTCCTTCATCATGATGACGATCAAGCAAATTTAAAGCTGACACCATTCGACGACTTTTGTGGGCTTCTGCCAACATTTTTGGAACTCAACAAGCACAAAGTTTTTTGTAGCAAAAATGTTCAGTAACGACAGAGTGTACGACAAATCTTGAAACTTTCGGAATTTCCGTTGGAAAAGCAGTTATGGTAAATCTACGATTTTCTCTAACCGTTCTGTCAACTCGTTCAACAAGGTCGGCTGTTATGACAGACCTGCATCCTTGGCTCCCTTCATCATGCACGTCATTTCGACCATCTTTAAACTTTCGGCACCATTCACGCACAACGCCAGCAGTCGTGAAGTTATCGCCGTACACTCGGCTCATTCCCCGATGAATTTCTGCAGCACTATTCCCTTCCCCTTGCAGAAACCTCATTACACTTTGTAATTCACACTTGGCGGGAGCAACAATGACGGCAGCCATGTTTACGTGGCTGCAGCGCAACGCAACTGATGCCTTGAGGTCGGCAGTGGGTGAGTGTGTAGTGCGAGAGTTGCGCAGTAGGCTACAGCGCATGTCCACTTTCTGCCGCTTGCGTAGCTTCTATACTAAGCGATCGGAGGTTGACAAAAAAAAAAGGTCCTAATAAAATATCGTCTGCATGGTCATTACTATGTAACTTGAACAACGGGGATCCCAACACACTGCCCTGGGGCACACTTAAAGTTACTTCTGCTTCTGTTGACGACTCTCCATCCAAGATAACTTACTGCATCCTTCCTACCAAAAACTCCTCAATCTAGACACAACTTTCGCTTGATACTCCATGAAATCGTACTTTTGATAGTAAGCATAGATTAGGTACTAAGTCAAATGCTTTTCTACCTGAGACTGCCTTGATCCATGGCTTTCTGGAATCCATGCTGTTTGAGGAGATGCTGAGGAGATACGTCATTAGTTTCGAGCTTAGAATGTGTTCTAAGATTCTACAACTAATGGATACTAAGGACATTAAACGTTAGTTCTGTTGATGACTTCTGATACGCTTCTTGTAGACGGGTGCTTTCTTCTACCCACAGGGCACCGTTTTTTGTTTTAGGGATCTATAACAGATTATGATTAAGAGAGGGATTAATTCAGACGAAAGTATGGTGTAGGGCAGGGGCGGGCAAACGTTGCACGCGGCTCACGAGCGCACAGCGCTGCACGTGTGCTGCTCGCGTGCAGGCGTAGACCGGGGCTGTGGCGACAGCCGACAGGTTTACGTAACTGTTTGTGTTTGTCTGTATGTAGAAATTTTGTTCCAGATATTAAACGTATTGTAAACTCCACCTGTGATAATTAAATAAAACGTATCGTAGGTAATAGGTACTCTTTCAAACCATGATTTCTTTCAAGCACTCCTACTAACCTTATTCATTCACTCAATAAAGCAAGCTAGGAAACAAAACGCATTACAGAGGAAGGAGCCGACAGAAGGTATGGTGGGGATGGGAGATAAGCGGGTGGCCAACTTGCCCCTATGTGCACACGGAACACCTGTTAACTGCACGCGTGCAAGTGCACCGCACATGTGCCAGGCTAAGCTGCGGACGTTGATGCGAAGCGAGCACTATCTAGTGAACGTTGTATTTCAAGAAACGGAGAAGTGGAGATTTGCTATCTTTTAAAAAGTAATGGGAGAATCATTTTTTTGTGCAAAAACGTGAAAATTCGAAATGTTTAATATGTGGCAGTATTCTCGTTGGTCAACGGAAGTTTAGTATTGAAGGCCATTATAATAAATTTCACAAGGCCGAGTACAATTTATTGTCGTATTCTGAGCGGATGGAGAATTGACTGAGCTTAAGAAGAGCGATCTGACGATACCAGATGAATCTGTCGTAGTTGGCCGGCCGGAGCGGCCGAGCGGTTCTAGGCACTACAGTCTGGAACCGCGCGACCGCTATGGTCGCAGGTTCGAATCCTGCCTCGGGCATGGATGTGTGTGATGTCCTTAGGTTAGTTAGGTTTAAGTAGTTCTAAGTTCTAGGGGACTGATGACCACAGCAGTTAAGTCCCATAGTGCTCAGAGCCATTTGAATTTGTCGTAGTTGCTGTTGTCACGAGAGATCTGCGACTTTCTCTCGTCATGTCTCTCATCTAACTGATTTAACATTTTATGGAGCACTGTTTTCAAGTTTTCAGGACGACAACAACAATGTTGTTGTTGTTGTGGTCTTCAGTCCTGAGACTGGTTTGATGCAGCTCTCCATGCTACTCTATCCTGTGCAAGCTTCTTCATCTCCCAGTATCTACTGCAACCTACATCCTTCTGAATCTGCTTAGTGTATTCATCTCTTGGTCTCCCTCTACGATTTTTACCCTCCACACTGCCCTCCAATGCTAAATTTGTGATCCCTTGATGCCCCAAAACATGTCCTACCAACCGATCCCTTCTTCTAGTCAAGTTGTGCCACAAACTTCTCTTCTCCCCAATCCTATTCAATACCTCCTCATTAGTTACGTGATCTACCCACCTTATCTTCAGCATTCTTCTGTAGCACCACATTTCGAAAGCTTCTATTCTCTTCTTGTCCAAACTAGTTATCGTCCATGTTTCACTTCCATACATGGCTACACTCCATACAAATACTTTCAGAAACGACTTCCTGACACTTAAATCTATACTCGATGTTAACAAATTCCTCTTCTTGAGAAACGCTTTCCTTGCCATTGCCAGCCTACATTTTATATCCTCTCTACTTCGACCATCATCGGTTATTTTACTCCCCAAATAGCAAAACTCCTTTACTACTTTAAGTGTCTCATTTCCTAATCTAATTCCCTCAGCATCACCCGACTTAATTTGACTACATTCCATTATCCTCGTTTTGCTTTTGTTGATGTTCATCTTATATCCTCCTTTCAAGACTGTCCATTCCGTTCAACTGCTCTTCCAAGTCCTTTGCTGTCTCTGACAGAATTACAATGTCATCGGCGAACCTCAAAGTTTTTACTTCTTCTCACATGAATTTTAATACCTACTCCGAATTTTTCTTTTGTTTCCTTTACTGCTTGCTCAATATACAGATTGAATAACATCGGGGAGAGGCTACAACCCTGTCTTACTCCTTTCCCAACCACTGCTTCCCTTTCATGCCCCTCGACTCTTATAACTGCCATCTGGTTTCTGTACAAACTGTAAATAGCCTTTCGCTCCCTGTATTTTACCCCTGCCACCTTTAGAATTTGAAAGAGAGTATTCCAGTTAACATTGTCAAATGCTTTCTCTAAGTCTACAAATGCTAGAAACGTAGGTTTGCCTTTTCTTAATCTTTCTTCTAAGATAAGTCGTAAGGTCAGTATTGCCTCACGTGTTCCAGTATTTCTACGGAATCCAAACTGATCTTCCCCTAGGTCGGCTTCTACTAGTTTTTCCATTCGTCTGTAAAGAATTCGTGTTAGTATTTTGCAGCTGTGGCTTATTAAACTGATTGTTCAGTAATTTTCACATCTGTCAACACCTGCTTTCTTTGGGATTGGAATGATTATATTCTTCTTGAAGTCTGAGGGTATTTCACCTGTCTCATACATCGTGCTCACCAGATGGTAGAGTTTTGTCAGGACTGGCTCTCCCAAGGCCATCAGTAGTTCAAATGGAAAGTTGTCTACTCCCGGGGCCTTGTTTCGACTCAGGTCTTTCAGTGCTCTGTCAAACTCTTCACGCAGAATCTTATCTCCCATTTCGTCTTCATCTACATCCTCTTCCATTTCCATAATATTGTCCTCAAGTACATCGCCCTTGTATAAACCCTCTATATACTCCTTCCACCTTTCTGCCTTCCCTTCTTTGCTTAGAACTGGGTTGCCAGCTGAGCTCTTGATATTCATACAAGTGGTTCTCTTCTCTCCAAAGGTCTCTTTAATTTTCCTGTAGGCAGTATCTATCTTACCCCTAGTGAGACAAACCTCTACATCCTTACATTTGTCCTCTAGCCATCCCTGCTTAGCCATTTTGCACTTCCTGTCGATATCATTTTTGAGACGTTTGTATTCCTTTTTGCCTGCTTCATTTACTGCATTTTTATATTTTCTCCTTTCATCAATTAAATTCAATATTTCTTCTGTTACCCAAGGATTTCTATTAGCCCTCGTCTTTTTACCTACTTGATCCTCTGCTGCCTTCACTACTTCATCCCTCAGAGTTACCCATTCTTCTTCTACTGTATTTCTTTCCCCCATTCCTGTCAATTGTTCCCTTATGCTCTCCCTGAAACTCTCTACAACCTTTGGTTCTTTCAGTTTATCCAGGTCCCATCTCCTTAAATTCCCACCTTTTTGCAGTTTCTTCAGTTTCAATCTGCAGTTCATAACCAATAGATTGTGGTCAGAATCCACATCTGCCCCAAGAAATGTCTTACAATTTAAAACCTGGTTCCTAAATCTCTGTCTTACCATTATATAATCTATCTGATACCTTTTAGTATCTCCAGGATTCTTCCAGGTATACAACCTTCTTTTATGATTCTTGAACCAAGTATTGGCTATGATTAAGTTATGCTCTGTGCAAAATTCTACAAGGCGGCTTCCTCTTTCATTACTTCCCCCCAATCCATATTCACCTACTATTTTTCCTTCTCTCCCTTTTCCTACTGACGAATTCCAGTCACCCATGACTATTAAATTTTCGTCTCCCTTCACTACCTGAATAATTTCTTTTATCTCGTCATACACTTCATCTATTTCTTCATCATCTGCAGAGGTAGTTGGCATATAAACTTGTACTACTGTAGTAGGCATGGGCTTTGTGTCTATCTTGGCCACAATAATGCGTTCACTATGCTGTTTGTAGTAGCTAACCCGCACTCCTATTTTTTTAATCATTATTAAACCTACTCCTGCATTACCCCTATTTGATTTTGTATTTATAACCCTGTAATCACCTGACCAAAAGTCTTGTTTCTCCTGCCACCGAGCTTCACTAATTCCCACTATATCTAACTTTAACCTATCCATTTCCATTTTTAAATTTTCTAACCTACCTGCCCGATTAAGGGATCTGACATTCCACGCTCCGTTCCGTAGAACGCCAGATTTCTTTCTCCTGATAACGACGTCCTCCTGAGTAGTCCCCGCCCAGAGATCCGAATGGGGGGCTATTTTACCTCCGGAATATTTTACCCAAGAGGACGCCATCATCATTTAATCATACAGTAGAGCTGCATGTCCTCGGGAAAAATTACGGCTGTAGTTTCCCCTTGCTTTCAGCCGTTCGCAGTACCAGCACAGCAAGGCCGTTTTGGTTAATGTTACAAGGCCATATCAGTCAATCATCTAGACTGTTGCCCCTGCAACTACTGAAAAGGCTGCTGCCCCTCTTCAGGAACCACATGTTTGTCTGGCCCTCCGTTGTGGTTGCACCTACGGTACGGCCCTCTGTATCGCTGAGGCACGCAAGCCTCCCCACCAACGGCAAGGTCCATGGTTCATGGGGGGACAACAACAATAGCCCAGCGGTATGTGCAAGTTATAAGACTGCGCGTAATATAGCAAGAGCTGGAAAACCATTTGCTGAATTAATCAGTCTCGGTTAAGAGCAAACATCAGTGATGAAAATTTACGTAACTGTTTGTGTTTGTCTGTATGTAGAAATTTTGTTCCTGATATTAAACGTATTGTAAACTCCACCTGTGATAATTAAATAAAACGTATCGTAGGTAATAGGTACTCTTTCAAACCATGATTTCTTTCAAGCACTCCTACTAACCTTATTCATTCACTCAATAAAGCAAGCTAGGAAACAAAACGCATTACAGAGGAAGAAGCGGACAGAAGGTATGGTGGGGATGGGAGATAAGCGGGTGGCCAACTTGCCCTTATGTGCACGAGGAACACCTGTTAACTGCACGCGTGCAAGTGCACCTCACATGTGCAGGATTCCTGCCCGCCCCTGGTGTAGGGTCTAACAGAGATTGCATCGGGTGCTAAAGCTGTTAAATTTGAGCGATTTCAGCTTTTTTAAACAGCACTGACACTAATATCTATATCACTTCTCTTTGCAGTGGTGCGAGAATTGTACAGGGGCAGCGCTCCCGGATAATTCAACGTATCATTGTCGTTATTGTGGAATGGAAGATACATGAGCACTATAAAATTGTATATTAAGTAAGATACACTTTAAAAGATTAGAGTATTCATCACAAATTACGTAACATCATAACTTACGTAGCAAAAAAAAAATAATTTTTTTTAAGGTGGCAAAGCATAATGATCTTTCAAATCAGGGCAGAATATGGATGGCAATGTTACCGATGACAGTGTCATTCAAGCAGAGTGACTAAATACGGTTTTCTGAAATTCCTTCATCAAAGAAGACGAGGTAAATATTCCAGAATTCGAATCTACAAATGCTACTAACATGACTAGCTTGGAAGGAAAAATCCTCGGTGGAGCGAAGCATCTCAAAGCGCTTAATAAAGAGAAGTCTTCGGGTCCAAATTGTATTCCAATTATGTTCCTTTCAGAGAATGCTGATGTAATAACTCCATATTTTGCAATTATATACAATTGCTCGCTCGACGAAAGATTCATACCTAAAGACAGGAAAGTTACCAGGTCACACCAGCACTCAAGAAAAGAAATATGAGTAGTCCACTGAATTACAGACTTGTATCAGAGACGTCAATTTGCAGAATGATTCTGGAACATATACTGTGTTCTAACATTATGAATAACTTCCAAGAAAACGATCTATTGACATGCAGCAAGCACGAATTCAGAATGATCGTTCTTGTCAAACACAACTACTTTATTCTCAGAAAGCAAAGAGTGCTATCGACGGGAGATATCAAACTGATTCCATATTTCTAGATTTTCAGAAGACTGTTGATACCGTTCCTCACAACCGACTTCTAATCAAACTGCGTTTTATTGGCAGAACACTTAGAAAATGGAACAAAGCCAGTAAAGCGACTGCCTATACTACGGTTGTCCGTCTTATGCTAGAGTACTGCTGTGCGGTATGGGATCCTCACCAGATAGGACTGACGGAGAATATCGAAAAAGTTCAAAGAAGGCAGGTCGTTTTGTATTATGTCGAAGTAGCTACCAGGGAGAGAGTGTCACGGATATGATAAACGAGTTCGGGTGGCAGTTATTGAAACAAAGATGTTCTTTGTTGCGACGAGATCTTTTCACGAAATTTAAATATCCAACTTCCTTCTCAAAAATTCAAAAAAATGTTCAAATGTGTGCGAAATCTTATGGGACTTAACTGCTAAGGTCATCAGTCCCTAAGCTTACACACTACTTAACCTAAATTATCCTAAGGACAAACACAAACATCCATGTCCGAGGGAGGACTCGAACCTCCGCCGGGATCAGTCGCACAGTCCTTCTACAAACGCTGAAATATTTTGTTGACGTCAGCCTGTAGACGGAGAAAAGATCTTTGTAATAATATAAGAGAAATCAGAGCTCACAAAGAAAGGTTTAGGTGTTTTTTTCCGGCGCGCTGTTCAAGATTAGAACGGTAGGGAAATAGTGTGCAAGTGATTCGTGAGTCATCTGCCAGGGATTAAATGTGAATTACTGAGCAGTTCTGTAGATGTAGATGTAGAAGTAGAAGTAGCTGTAGTTGCAAATAAACATCATAAAAGAAGGGAACATAGGATGTAAACGTTAAAACACATAGAACTAGTGCCATAAGCTTATGTAACAGATAATATCTCTTACTCTTTTTCCGGCAATAGGATATTTTTTTACGTTGATCATTTTCAACGTGGCGTCGACGCGGCTCTGACAGGGCAGCACAGCGCCGCCAGTGGCCTTAGGGAGGGGGTGAGCGAGAAATCGGGGAGCAGATAGGTAGTAATGTAGTGAGCAGGTAGTTTCCAAGTAATCTGGGTCCAAATTCCACAGATTTCTGATTGAGTGCTAATATCGCAGGGGGTAGTTTTCGTATATCCAGATTGAGGTACCACACACAGGTAGCCTTGTGTTCAAACCAGCTGAAGTCACCCACGTCTTAATGAATAGGATTGACATGCAAGAATTAGAAAATGTATTGCAAGATAAACTATTTGAGTCTAATTGTGTAACTGAGAATCAATGAAACGAACTCAGTAACTTGCTATGTAAGTACACTACTGGCATTTAAAATTGCTACACCACGAAGATGACGTGCTGCAGACGCGAAATATAACAGACTGGAAGAAGATGCTGTGATATGCAAATGACCGAGCGGGGTGGCGCAGTGGTTAGACACTGGACTCGCATTCGGGAGGACGACGGTTCAATCCCGCGTCCGGCCATCCTGATTTAGGTTTTCCGTGATTTCCCTAAATCACTCCAGGCAAATGCCGGGATGGTTCCTCTGAAAGGGCACGGCCGACTTCCTTCCAAATCCTTCCCTAATCCGATGAGACCGATGACCACGCTGTCTGGTCTCCTTCCCCAAAACCAACCAACCAACCTATGCAAATGATTAGCTTTTCAGAGCATTCACACAAAGATGGTGCCAGTGGCAACACCTACAACGTGCTGACAGGAGGAAGGTTTCCAACCGATTTCTCATACACAAACAGCAGTTGACCGGCGTTGCCTGGTGAAACGTTGTTGTGATGCCTCGTGTAAGAAGGAGAAATGCGTACCATCACGTTTCCGACTTTGATAAAGATCGGATTGTAGCCTATCGCAATTGCGGTTTATCGTATCGCGACATTGCTACTCGTGTTGGTCGAGCTCCAATGGCTGTTAGCAGAATATGGAATCGGTGGGTTCAGGAGGGTAATACGGAACGCCGTGCTGGATCCCAACGGCATCGCATCACTAGCAGTCGAGATGACAGGCATCTTATCCGCATGGCTGTAACGGATCGTGCAGCCACGTCTCGATCCCTGTGTCAACAGATGCGGACGTTTGCAAGACAACAACCATCTGCACGAACAGGTTGACGGCGTTTGCAGCAGCATGGACTATCAGCTCAGAGACCATGGCTGCGGTTACTCTTGACGCTGCATCACAGACAGGAGTGCCTGCGATGGTGTACTCAACGACGAACCTGGGTGCACGAATGGCAAAACGTCATTTTTTCGGATGAATCCAGGTTCTGTTTACAGCATCATGATGGTCGCATCCGTGTTTGGCGACATCGCGGTGAGCGCACATTGGAAGCGTGTATTTGTCATCGCCATACTGGCGTATCACCCAGCGTGACGGTATGGGGTGCCATTGGTTAGACGTCTCGGTCACCTCTTGTTCGCATTGACGGCACTTTGAACAATGGACGTTACGTTTCAGATGTGTTACGAGCCTTGGCTCTACCCTTCATTCGATCCCTGCGAAACCCCACATTTCAGCAGGATAATGCACGACCGCATGTTGCAGGTCCTGTACGGGTTTTCTGGATACAGAAAATGTTCGACTGCTGCCCTGTTCACAGCACATTCTCCAGATCTCTCACCAATTGAAAACGTCTGGTCAATGGTGGCCGAGCAACTAGCTCGGCACAATACGCCAGTCACTACACTTGATGAACTGTGGGATGGTGTTGAAGCTGCACGTGCAGCTGTACCTGTACACGCCATCCAAGCTCTGTTTGACTCAATGTCCAGGCGTATCAAGGCCGTTATTACGGCCAGAGGTGGTTGTTCTGGTTACTGATTTCTCAGGATCTATGCACCCAAATTGTGTGAAAATGTAATCACATGTCAGTTCTAGTACAATATATTTGTCCAATGAATACCCGTTTATCATCTGCACTTCTTCTTGGTGTAGCAGTTTTAATGGCCAGTAGTGTACTTAGCAGCATTCACTGAGAAACCTAGTACCGTAAAAGGATACGTATATCATATGCAAGTTAAACCACGTGAAGCATATTGCCGATCCCCCTAATCCATTCGGTGGACCAAGAAGAATAAAGAAATCAAGAAGATACTTGCACGGTTAGTGTTATATGTGAGGGACATAAATAAAATTATTGTAGCTGTTAGGAGGCGACCAGAAAATAAATCCAGAAGTTTTATGATGTGCAGTATTTGTCTTGGATGTGCGGTGTTTGTCTTCAGTCGATTTGAGATCTTCCCAATGGGAGGTTTTAATGTCGGAAGAATCTCGCCAATGTACCGCCTTTATTTTTAACGGTAGAAGTTATCATTTTCATACCGTACCATTTAGCCTCAATGTGAGCGCTGGCGCATTCATAACAGCCTTAGGCTGCAGTCACAGTGGCACCGGTCTCGATGGCTTTTACCGACTACCGATATGAGCCGAAGACATCCGATGTTTCCAAACCAGTACGCCATTACGTGGGTGGTCACTATGTAGCCGATCTCATCTTTCGAACGTACAGACTTCGGACGACAGTCGATGAAATTCAGATCAGTTTGTTTTCTTAGGTCATACTGGCCGACACAACATGAAACATGGAGTGTGAGAAACTGATGAGTTAAGTCAAAGAATGAGTTTGTGGCATCCTGAGGATGAAAAATATAATCGAGACATATTTCGGAATCTATGGAATGAAACTGCAGGTTTACTGCAAATTATTTTATATCGGAAATTTTAGAAGTAAATTACAATCTCAAAAAAATTGATCCAGTGAGAAGTGCTTCAACCTACGCCAGTGCCTCTTTTTTAGGTTGTGATAGGTGGATGTTAGCTGTCTACAAATTATTATTATTGATTACTGGCGTTTTTTATGCGAGGAGTGTGATGATTCTGTAACATGAAGTGGTTTGCAAATGTGGTGTATGTTTTTCCTCTTCTCAGTGCTTTAGGTGTTCAGAGTATCTGATTCTAAACCTTTTGTTTGTCTTTCACAGGTAGGATGAATGACAGTCATTTGCAGATTAATTGATCTATGTCTGCACAACTTCAAATAAATTCAGCAAAACAGTCTTTGCAATTTTGCTTTTCAAAGTCACTATGAATCATCTCGAGTATGTAACAGAACGTTTCTCCCTTCATCTCATATATTTGTAAAATTTCTCTGGTGATTCCAGTTACTGAGGATAGAATATACAGTACCCGCCATGTTCTTTTCGAGACAAATATAGGTTGTTCACATGCATTCAGCATCTTTTTAATAGCAAGAGCCGCATTACAGCACTGGTCTCCAATCACAGAGGCGGTGTGGTATCCACACCATCCTTGGAGGTTTAAAACAAACCTGCTTCGTATGTAGAATAGATTCGAACCTCACCTAAACTTCTCGACCCCGCCAAAAACTGACGAAGGAAATCGGACGCGGCATGACCAAACTTTCGGCCGATGTTATTGGGTGACCTGTGACCTCTGGCGACCGTGTCTAACGATCGTTGTCGATCCCACTGTGAACGCAGCCTGAGGCACACGTTTGGGTCCTCACCTCGTGGATGAAGTAACTGTCTCCGTAGATGACTTGTTGGTAGCTTCTAGAAAGAGTGCTTCGAAAGTTCGAGGAAGCGGGAGATACGGAAAATTTATTCAAATCAAAATTTATAAGGAAAAAATCAAGTTTTTAGGGCATATCATTTCATCTGAAGGTATTAACCCCGATCCAAAAAAGATAAATGCAGTGAAAAATATGCCACCTCTCCGCACGAAGAATCAACTGAATGCTTCCTCAGGATTAGCCTCATTTTTCCATCGATTCCTTCGAATCAATTGCTTAACAATGAGCCTTTAGTCCTATTGCTAAGGAGAAACGTACCTTGGTGCTGCGACGGTAACTGTCAAGCAGATTTAGACAGGATCAAACAGGCTCTGATGAATGCACCAATTTTACTTCATTTTGATGTGAACGAAGATTTTTGCTTAGCTACCGATGCTTCCTTCCCAGACCTTGGATCTTTTCTCTTTCAGGTAGAAGAAGATAACTGTATCCGAATCATCGGATTTGCAAGTAGGACATTGTTGGACATTGCAAGAGCATCTTTATGTTAATATGTGCAATAATCAAACGTCTTTTCGCCAGAAGCATCAATCCCATTTATGTATATTAATGCTAAACGGTTATATTCCATGAGTGAATGCCAGATGATGCCCTCCACATATATTTCCCCATTATTTAGTTCCAACAACTGTAAACCTACTTGACAATATACTTACAAATGATAGTAGATATTTACTGTTCTGATGTAGCTGTTTTTGCTATCTCAGATCATGATCCCGTTTGGGTAGACGTAATTAAGCCTAGTATGAAGTCTAAAGAGCGCAAAGAGCCTAAAGTGGCCATTACGAGAGCAATAACAAAGGACAAAATTTCTAATTTTATGGTTTCATCCGAGAATTATGACTGGATAGGTTTCTTTAACAGTAATAATTATTGTACTGTTATGATCCAGCGAAAAGCAGCGCGATTCGTCATGGGGACATTTAGTCAGCGCGAGAGCGTTACGGAGATGCTGAACAAGCTCCAGTGGCGGACACTTCAAGAAAGGCGTTACGCAATACGGAGAGGTTTATTATCGAAATTACGAGAGAGCACATTCCGGGAAGAGATGGGCAACATATTACTACCGCCCACATATATCTCGCGTAATGATCACAACGAAAAGATCCGAGAAATTAGAGCAAATACGGAGACTTACAAGCAGTCGTTCTTCCCACGCACAATTCATGAATGGAACAGGGAAGGGGGGATCAGATAGTGGTACAATAAGTACCCTCCGCCACACACCGTAAGGTGGCTCGCGGAGTATAGATGTAGATGAATATAAGCTTTAATAGATTTTTTCATGCTTTCTTAAATATTTTTGAGACCAACTTTCCTCAGCACAAATGTAAAGTCAGTTCCAACACAAATAAGTATAGGAATAAGAATGCATGGTATACTTTTCAACTAGCCAATATGGAAAACAGATTGTTAATCTACTTTGATTTTTTTAGATTACTCAAAGCAGATATGAAAATTGTGGTAAGTTCCTATGGGACCAAACTGCTGAGGTCTTAAGTCCAGTCCATAGGCTTACACACTACTTAATCTAACATAAACTAACTTACGCTAAGGACAACACACACGCCCATGCCCAAGGGAGGACTCGAACCTCCGAAGGGGGCGGGGGGAGGGGGTGCGAAGGGGGGGGGGGAGCCGTACGAACCGTGGCAAGGCGCCTAAGACCGCGGGGCTTCGCGGTGTATCAAATGAGCTAAGTTACTTAAGAGCTCAAAAGGATTATAAACGAACAGTCAGTGAGACTGAGAATAAACATAACTTGTATATAGTCATCCAAAAATATGTGCAAGAAAGCATGGAGTGTAATAAACTCAGTGCCAAAAGAAAAGAAAAGAGGCTGTAGCTGTATCACCAGCTGAATTTAATAACTTTTGTATATAGTCTATCAATGAAATTTGTTAAAGCATTTTTAGCCCTCATGAAACTGTATCTGGTATCATAAAATTCCATAATGTAAGCTATGCACAGAAAGACAAAATTTTGTTTCAAAGATAACACAAGATGTTCTGTTAAGTGTTGTAGATAATTTTAGGCCTTCTGATAGTGCAGATGTTTATTATCTTTCTAGTAATAAGTTAAAAAAACACAGTTTTTCCTCTTACTTATTGTATAAACAAATGTTTAAATGAAGGTGTATTCCTCAAAGTGTGAAAATTATCAAGAGTTGTGCCCATATATTAAGGGCTTATTTCAATAGTGATACAAATCTATTACCTTCACTTTTCTGTCTATAATGCTTCTGAAATTAATGATCCAAACAAACGGAAAGAAAGGTTCATCTCTAGCAAGAAGCCATATGCTTGAATATTTCTGGTATCTCAGCTGCAGAGTTTTCATAGCTCATTTAACTTTAGGACTCTGTATCTCAAAATGAACAAAAATGGACTTGCACTACTACTGAAATAAGCCCTTCATATAAGAAGGGAGAGAGAAATTGCTTCCGTAATATCGCCGATGGATCTCTGACACCAGTTTTATCTAAGATTTTAGAATCTGTCATCTATTACCAGTTATGCGATTTTGAACATAACAACACCTTTCTGCTGCACTGTTTGACTTAAGGAAGGGCAAATCGACTGTTCATGCTACTGACTCTTTCATTAAAAAGGTGCTCAGTACTTGTGAGCAGAAAAACTTTGCTCAGTCTACTTTTTGTGATCTTAGCAAGGCCTTCGACTATGTGGACCGTGATTCGCTTCTCAACAAATTAGTTTATTATTGAATCATTAACAACAAAGTAGGTAACACTTTTTAATCATTTCTTAATAACAGTAAGCAGACTGTGTATACTGAAAATGAGAGATCGCAGATAGCTGAAAATAAGTGTGGTGTGCCACAAAGTTCAGTTTTGGGATATTTCTTTTTTATTCTAATGTTAAATGAGTTGTCATTTTGTATAAATACTCACTCCATTCTCCACACAGATTATACTACTTTGATTCTCTGATACCCTTCAGACTATGACTAAAGACAACCTGTCACAAACACCAGTCTTCTTTCGAGCGAACGGATTTTTAATCGATGAGAGTACAATTCAACAAACTGTGTTTGCATTAAGAGACTGGCCAGTAGGAGACTTTTTAGGTAGTGTTAAGTTTTTAGATACTGTCACTGATACTAAAATGTCTAGGGATTCACACTTTAAGTATGTTAGTGCAAGCCCGTATAGAGTGGTGTAATTGTTAAGAAATTTAAAAAATCATGTGCCTTTGGCTTATGTAAGATCGCCTACTTTGCTTTTTCACAATATTCTATACTATGAGCTTTTATTCTGGGACAATAGCAGATGTGTTCAGAACATTTTGGATATTAAAAAAAGTTATCATTGTTATTACAAACTCAGGGAAACTTGACTACTGCAGATCATTGTTTGTGGACCTAAAAATTTTAACTGCAATAAACTCATACATTTACACTGTTTTTTTGTAAACAAAGAATAACTTATCAGATTACCAACTTAGATAGGATTTGCACTGTCAAGGCTCTAGAAATAATAGGCATATCAATAGATATAATAGGCATATCAATAGAAATAACAGGCATATCAACATACCTTACTGTAGGCTATGTAAATTACAGAAAAGCTATGAAGTGATGGGCATGAAAATGTTCAATTAACTGTCTTTAGAATGAGTAGAAGCTTCATTCGACTTATTTAAGGACAGATGGTACAGCCGTTTATCCATCAATCCTTTTTACTCAGTTAATGAGTTTTATGAATGTGAAAATGTGACAGCGTAGTGGTAATTCTTTGGAGAGTCTACCACAATTTATTTAACGCTGTCAATGTAAGACGCTTTGCTCAAATTGTCTTAGCTTAAATGTCGTACTCTATAGGAAATTTATTGTAGTTCCAGCTTTCATTAATCTGCTTTGTGTATGTACTGCATATTCATATACATTTGTAACTTGACATTTTCAATTGCTGTAACAGCTGAACGACAATAAAATTTTATTTATTTGAGAGCCTCTCCTGGCAGCCCTGAGCCCTCTCGACTCAGTTCTGTACCTCAGCTGACGTGGTCATATTCCAGTATAACTACGAGGGTCCTGGCGTCAACCGATCAACTGTTTGATGAGCTGTCGCGAGTTCCCTCTACCTTGACGGCTCCTCAAGAACCACTAAATCATCACAAGATAAAAATTGTATAAATATTATTGTATTAAATCCGGAAGAGCTTCCGAAAATTTGTAATGCTTATAAAAAATTGTCGTTCAAAAATTCTCATGCACTTGTCAAGTATTCAGTATTTTTGAAATGGCAAAAGATAATAAAATTTACCACTCATCCAAGATTGGTGATGCATTTCCTAATGAAAGTATCGATTATACTTTATGATCGTAATTCGCAATCATTGTAAAAATGTATTATGTACTTTTGTAATACTAGTAATACCATATACATATCAAATTCAAATGTAATAGTAAACTACCTACTGGAGCCTGTACGTCCATCTCTGGTTTTTGGACGCCAGTTTTTCCAGTGGACTGCGCCTGAATAGGTGGACGATAAAAATTTTTGGGGCATAAGCCGTAAAACAGACGCCAGTGAAGCTGTATAATGGAACACTAGTCAAGACAAAGTAAATAAAACATGATTATCAGCTGTTCAGAAGCCGCAAACAATCAGTTGGAACAAAATGTAACTGGAGTACAAACATATAGAAAGAACGTAATGTGTCAGAGTCAATGTAACTGCCTACAAACATTTTTGACGGACTAACATTGAAATGTAGAACGAGACGAAATAATCTTTGTGTTAAATGTTGTTCTCTGATGTGGATAGGCATTCAGAGCTCAACAATGAAAAGGGGCATTTATTCCGTCACAGCCAAAAGTAAATGCATTTACCCCTGTTTTTTATTCAAATCATTAAGGATGTCATGAAAGCGTCATGTAAGCACGAAGCGAAATAATAATTAATGTATAAAATATTTGTCATCTGTACAAGACCAGTGATCTTTATAAAAATTGTGCTAGTATCATTGTGAGCAAAACAAAGAAGACAAAGATTCTGAAGAATGATGTATTATATAAGGACGATACAATGGCGAAATCGGCCATTGCTACATTGACTCGTTATTAGATTGTCTCTCAAATTGATTTCCCTTTGTAGTCGAGATTGCTTATCCATGTAAGTTGTCACACATCATCGTGTATGTCAGTGTTTGAAATAATTAAAGTGAAAAAGTTAACTATATCCCGATTACTTTCTTTAACTTATCTCTCCATTTTATTGAAGAGAAATGGTCATAAGAGGAAAAAGAGTGAAATATTTAAATACGGAATCGTTTCGTTTGATATAGGAATTAATTTCAACTGACAAGTTCAGCAATATTTTTCACAGTCATTAATTACAATAGAACTTACAATGACTTTCCTTTATTCCGAAGTCCAATCGTCTTTTCGAACTTTTAATATTCACGGAGTTTACGTCAATATTACGCTGTCAGAGAATTAAATTAAACTAACTGTTTCCAAGTAAACTGTGGGCCGTTGTTATTTTGAAAATAATAGTAAAGGAAAGCCTTCAGATTTTCAGTAATTCTACATTTTTATGAAATTCAGAATTTAATAACTAAGTCAAAGATAAATTTTGGCCCCTGTTACAACATTTACCGTTGGGACAACACAAGTGAAATAGCACCAAATACTATTTCATGTGCCAACTGATAACAGAATTTATTAAATCACGAATAAAGAAAGAAAGTAAAACCTCAATTTCCGTGTGGTGAATGTAAACGTTGCATGTTTGAAAGTTATGATAAGCGTTGTCGAAGCGTTAGAAAGCAAAGCTTGAAGCGGGAAAAACTTTAACATTTTTGACGTTTTGTCTTCTTTGGATTTAATAGAGCGTTTCAGGCAGCGGAGGCGGGTGGAAAGATGGGGTAAGTGCGTAGAAGAAAACACGACAGTTAATATTTTTCTCATTTCAAACAGGATCTTTTCGACGTGAACTATTTACCACATCCAAGAAGATTAAAGGGCTTTGATGAATGACGTTCTTTGGTTTACCAGTGTGGTACACCCGATTACTAGTAAATGTATTGAACTTTGACCATTTAACCTTCGTGAGACACTTGCATTTAATGGGCAGTATTCGGGGAAATTGGAAGAAATGAACATTAAGGTTAAACATCCCGTCGACTACGAGATCCTTGGAGACAAAGCAGAAGCTACGATTGGGAAGGATAGGGAATGATATCGTCTGTGTCCTTTCGAAGAAAAGGTCTCAGCATATCCCTTAAATGCTTTAAAGAAATAACATAAAGCCTAAATCATAATATTCAAACGGGGATTTGAGCCACTGAGTATTAACTTCATAAACAGAAAGTATGTCCATTGCTGTTGGCATCTGTTGCCAACAACTGAGACACCTTGCGGTCGCAACATCGAAAAGCAACCAAGGAAACTGCAACAAATGTTGCTACTGTAAGAGAATGCCCAGCTACACTCTTTCCGTTTTCACAAAAGTGCCTATCAAGGAGCTTGGGTGGAAAGCAGTCCCTACCGGACTAATTTTTCAGATATAGCGCCCTCAAACGTTTACCTTTCTCGCTCCTCATCGAAAACCAGAACGAAAATTTCTATGGGGACAAAAACGCATTTTAAACAGGGACTGATGACATCTTTATCTCCGAACTAATACCTTTCTATCCGCTTGTAATGCAGGAACTGCCTTAGCATCATGAGACTGCTTTAGATAATGTGAGGGTATATATTGTTGACTAATCTTTCTCTTATGTTTTTGTGTTATAATCAATAAATCAACGAGAAAAACTGTGAAATATGCACTGTTCTGATACAAATTAATTACAATTTACCAGTTTACGATAAAAATCTAATTTAATAAAACAAATAATATCTGCAGTACGAGGCTGCTCAAAACACCATTCATTAGCACGGTATTAGGCACGTTTGTCTCCGATATGGTATATGTCCACGTAAAGTCCAGTGTCCTAACCAAGAAGCATTTCGGGATCACCACGAAAATATGTAAGCCACGGAGTATGAGTAAACCCAAAACGAAAACCAGTTAACAAATTATTCAGTGCCACACTTAACAAACTGAACTGCGTATTCACATAAAACTAAGACACATGTCAGTATAAGAAAAAAACGTAATATTTAAGAATGTTCAAAGCGTTTTTTTTTATTAAAAAAGGTGATATGAATTGATGGGATTCACAATGAGTGAAAACTCTTCAAGACGCTTTAGCTGTCCTGTAGTCCTTTATTGGGAACACTACCAGTTTCGCACCGTTACAAGTGGAACCTCAGGTGATGCAATGATCAGCCTTCAAATAATCGGGAAGCTATGACGTCCAATAGTTCAGTTGCAAATGGAAAACGTTGATCCATTATAGGCTGTTGTCGCTAGTAAAATTGGCACTACGCACCAGCAGGGGAATGTCCTTCTGGACACATGGGGTGATAAGACCACGAAGCAAATGTGAAAACGGCGATTGCTTGTTATACCAATGCTACGGACTTATAGTAGGCGAAGTTGTACTAGAAGCTCATATTGGCAAGCATTTATCTAAGGCTTTTTGCAGAGACGCCTTAATAAAAGAATAAAATCAGGAAAAGCACTTCCATAATAAGCGTTTCCTCTGGCAGACGTAGATCCAGTACGGGAACTATCCTTGAAACAGCTGTTGTAAGTTGCGTGCGGTAGACAGGGCCTTGAGCCCAAGACCCAGTCTATCGCACGCAACCTGCAACAGCTGTGTCGCGCATGTTGGTACTGGGTCTACGCCTGACGGAGGAAACGCTTATTATAGAAGTGCTTTTCCTGATTTTATGCTTTTATTAAGGCGACTCTGCAAAAAGGCTTAGGAATCGCAGGATTCATGAAATCAAGCTGGGGATAAATGCTTGCCAATATGAGGTTCTAGTACACCGCCACCAACTACAGTTCGTAGCATTGGCGTAACAAACGGCAGTGATTTTTACATTTTCTTGATCTTATCATCCGATGTGTACAGTCTGATATTCACCTGCTGGTGCTTAACGCCAATTTTACAACTGACAACAGTCTATAATGGATCAACAGTTTCGATTTGTAACTGAACTATGGGACAACTTCCGATTGATTGAGGACTGATCATTGCGTCACCTGAGGATGCACCTATATAGGTACGAAACCGGTAGTATTCCCAATAAAGGACTACTAAACAGGTAAAGTGGCTTGAAGAGTTTTCATTGATGGCGAATCCCAGCAAGCCATAGGACCTTCTTTGGTAAATAACGATTTGAAGATTGTTAAATATTAACATTATTATATTTTTAGTTGTGGCTGCCCCATCTGCAAAATAGTATGTAGAAAAAACCAAGTTTTAACAAAGTTGAAATGCCACAGTTTCCTAAGTTTTTCACCTTTGGGGGTACTTAATTGAGATTGAGATAAGACTAAAGATGCTGAAGTGACGATTTCTTTGCTGGTTTCCGATCTGGAAGCTTACAGCTCCGTAAGAGAAGAATTAAAAAGCTAAAAACTTTTCTAGGCCTCCAGCAAGCTCAGAACCTAGCGTCTTCTCCTTTACAAAGAGCACGCCGATAATGCCAGTAGTATGCTCTCATTGCCGTAGTGATCTCAAAAACAGACAATTCTTGAAGTTAAATAAGAGATTAGTTATAGATTATGTGCAACGACCTTACTGGAATCAAATAATAAATTTGAGAACCTTATGTTACACCTTAAGTGGGAATCATTCAGATGATTTATCAGAAATGACAACGAAATATCAAGTGAATTTAACAGAACAATTCTGAATCACTCCAGGAAGTAAATCGATGGTCACGTAGTTGCCAAACATATTCTACAATTTGCCAATTCTTAATTTTCTTAGACTAGCGACAAGAAGAACACGCTTGCTCAGCCGATGTGCTGAGCTTGCTAGCACTTGGGATGCTCGCCCTTGCGGCGACGCCGACTGCTACTGTGTTGACTGGTAGCCCAAAATACCTAAAGGCCAATGAGTCATCATTCTTTAACTATGATATGTGTCTAAAGCGTGGTTACAAACAATATCCAGACGCACCGACTGTAACTCGTACATCATAAATATAGAGCAGGGGGAATTATTTGGATGGCATTACCCGTTAGTACCTGCCGAAATTATTATTATTATTTTTTTTTTGTCAAACTGATAAACTAATTCGTGAGACACGATTCTCTTCTTTTCATTTTCCGGCATCACCTGTGGTTATCACGTAAACATTATGAGGAGATGACACTTCTTATTCTTTTGATCGTTATGAACATAAAAACAATGTTTCTGAGGAATGCTTTCATTCGCAGTATCCGTAAAGCTGTGATTAACATACAGTTTGAAATAAAGACAGTGAAGTGGACCCAAAAACTCAGAAAAAAAAAGAATTCGGCGAATATGTGCAGCGCAAATTCAAAAATTTCAAATGGCTCTAAGCATTACGGGACTTATATGAGGTCATCATTCCGCTAGACTTAGAACTACTTAAACCTAACTAACCTAAGGACATCACACACATCCATGCCCGGGGCAGGATTCGAACTTGCGACCGTTGCAGCAGCGCGGTTCCAGACTTACGCGCTTAGAACCTTTGCAAATTCAATTTCTGCCTCGGATAACACGAAGGGAGAAGCATCTGTCACCAGCTATCTGTATTGTCTGAGATATGACGTCATTAAACGAAACTGCCAATCATTCTACGGTAATCAAAATAACGAATAGTTAGTTAGTTAGTTAGTTTCGTGTTCCATGGAGAAGTCTGCACGATAAATCGTGACGATGTGGAACGAGTCATTTTACATTATCATCTTAAATTAATTTGTTAATATGGCTACATGCTGAACATTTATAAGATCTTTTTAAATACAAATGTGAGTTAGTAATTGCGACCCACTACCCTTTACACATTACAGTAACAGAAGTTCTTCTACGGAACAGAAGTAGCTGTCAAGGAGAAACTGTTACAGTTTGTTCTCAAATTTACCTTTGATATCTGTCAGATATTTTACATCACTGAGTAAGTGATCAAAAACTTTGGTTGCAGCATTGTCCACTCCTTCTTGTACTAAGAACCACCTTCATGTGGGGTAAAAATGTCATTTTTGCTTCTGGTATTAAAATTATGTACATAATTGTTCCTTGTGCACTGCAGTGCACTATTTCCAACAAACTTCACGACGGAATAAATATACTCTAAAGCAGTAGTCAGAATGCCCCATTTCTTATACACATGTCTACAAGATGTTCGTGGGTTTGCATCACACATAGTTCTTGGAGCGCGTTTTTGAGCAATGAAAACTTCCTTTCTTAAGGATGAGTTACACCAGAACATTATTCCATATGACATTACTGAACGACGATATGTAAAATATGTCAACTTAATGATTTGTCTCTCCCCAAGATTTGTAATGATTCTAAGTACAGATGTGGCTAAACTAAGATGTTTTAGGAGTTCCAAAATGTGTTTTTCCTATTGAAACTCTCATCAGTATGTACACTTAAGAATTTTGGGGTTTACATCCTATATTTTATTTCCTGACTATGTGTTACACTTACCACTGGTATGTTACCTTTAGATGTGCAGAACTGAATATTTATGTCTTTTTAAATTTCAGGATGTGACCTTTCATAGAAAACCAGTCAATGGTACTATTAAGGACATTGTTTACCATTTCTTGTGTTTTTGTGTACTTGTATTAATTACAGTACTAGTGTCATCTGCAAAAAGAACTAATTCTATTATCATCTACTCGTAGCGATTACAATATGACTGCTGAGATGGCATTGTCAGTGAAAGCAAAATGCGTCTCATGAATGATCGTATCAAGATGCAGCACATTTCAGACGCTGGGAAACCAAAATGTCAGTTGGAGGACCATCAAGTTGAGCGTGGGGTGAAGTTTCTATGCAGCGGTTCGCAACTGGCGATGTTTGTTCTACAACTAGTTCCCGATTGTTTCACACTAGCCAAGCCTCTAGGCTATCAGGAACTTCATAGGAGGATTATCAAAGTTTAATTGTTCAAACAGACTGCTACGTTAAATAGTACTCTACGTGTAGCTGTATACGACTCATTCAGTGACGTCAATTTTAATTTTATTTCATCTGCTGATGACATGCAGAAGGAGTTCCAAACTGCTCTGGAAGTAGTTTTGCCTATCTTGTGTAAGTCGGCAAGACCGTGTTGTATAGGCCGATAATAAGAACCGGTTGCAGTCATGCGCAGAACTCTTCATTGTTGTACGGGGCTACCTCTTCTTAGCAACTGGTTGCTCACTACCGTAATTGATCGTTTACCTACAGTTACTATGTTCATTCCATAGGTAATTTGCATAAGGAATCGTATCGTCTGGTACACTGCTTCTATTCTGTATGTTACAATTTAATAAATAATCAGTCCACTGCCGCCTACCTTTCACTGTTCAGGTTATTACTGAAAGTTGGCACGTTACGCATGAAATTTCCCAAGAGCATGATACATTTCTGTAGACTCATTCCCGTCTATATTTCACTTTCGATGCACTACCTCAACTTCACAAATTAGTGCTTCTTTGCAAAAGTTCAAAACAACAGCCGAAAGCTGAGATACTGACTGATTCACAAGTTTTATCATACTAGACAGTCGCAAAACATTTTTCAACAATCAGAACGGGTTATTCTAAAACTTTCACACAGGAGCTTTCACCTTTGACAATTGAAGGGTTCACTTGAGTGGTAAAAAGAACATAAATAATTTAGCAAAGGGAAGTAACAGAAACAGTGATAACTCTAAAAGAAAGCGTGAGCGAAGATGACGAAGTATTTTATTTCTGCTGATATACTGAACACCGTAGCAACAGCTCGCAAGCAACGATTTTAAGTTGTTCACATGAAAGGCAGCTATTTTATGGACTTTCAGCAGGCCCTGTACGAATATTAGAATGTGAGTCCATAAAATACTTTAAAATAGTGTAGTTCTGGTACATGGAATTAACAGATCCTCTTCAATCCAAGGCCTGCCAGAAGATCTCTCGCAGAAGAGGACCTACATAAAAGGACAAAAGGTCCCCAATTAAAAGAATGGAAACCCCGTTGAATCAAATGTAAAATATTAAGCGCCCGACATCCCAAATCCCCATCACAAAACTCACAATGGTCCGGGCTTAAGGACGTGCCACATGTGGCTCCACATGAAGACAGATAAGCGATCTTTCGTACACGTAAACATCAGACATCCAAACAAGAGCGTTATATACACTGTGTACCTGCAGGCATGTGTGAAAAAACAATGTAACCCCCTGAGTAAAATTTGCGACTCACCAGTACTGCACATACACCCATCACATCCGTACCAAGCACAACCCAAAGTTGAAATGCCGGCGGGAGCGGCCGTGTACCCGTAACGTTAGCGGGTGGACTCCTCGCGCCATCTGACGATCAGAATTTGAATTAACGTAACCGCCAACAACAGGTCTAACAAATCACAAACTAGCATCCGTCCCTGAGAAAACTAACTTCTCTCGCGTACCAGTGAGGCAATAATTATAAATTACCGCGTCTACACGTGAAGAGGATATCATGTTTCAGTCTGATAACAGGGTTGCACTATTTTATCATATTTTGACCTATTTTAACCTGAGTTGTGCATCCTTTATGGACTCACATTTAAATATATGTACATGGTTTTTTCCTAAGAATTTTTGTTGGTCCTGCGGATCTTTTATTATATTAACGATGTGGATAGGTGTTGTTATAGATTTATAGTTATGTAGATGCACCTGAAAATGGGACTCAGGTCCTGAAACCGAGTTGAGCTTTCCTTTTTACAAATAAATAAGTTTTACAATTGTAGCTGATTTTATCATTGTTTATGAATATTAATAATTGTGGATGTCCTGTTTAAGAGAAACGAATGACAAAGTGTTGAAATGAAGATTACAAAACGATCACGTTTAGTGAGGTCACTGGTGCAAAAGTATTGTATTCGAAGAAGAAAAGAGACCACAAAAGTATGGTATAACACCAACCTGAGAGGCGCAAACAGTTTTACAGTGAATTATTCCAATGTTGAATAGTAAAATGATTGCTAGAAGTAGAAATATTACGAAACTTGTTTGGAGAACTTGACCCCTATTAGCATTTCAGTGTTAACTTTAAATGCCAACACTTTAGATTAGGATTTACTCTGACTGTTATTGAAACCGAATGAAACAACAAGTTAACTGTTACCAGTCAACTGTTCAAATGTGTGTGAATTCCTAAGGGAGCAAACTGCTGAGGTCGTCGAGACCTAGACTTACACACTATTTAAACTAACACACACACCCACGCCCGAGGGAGGACTCGAACCTCCGGCGGGAGGGGCCGCGAAATCCGCGACATTGCGTCTCAAACCGCGCGGCCACTCCGCGCGGTCTCTTACCAGTCACTGTTTATTTATATGAACATGCGTTTCGAAGGTTTAAACCTCCATCATTAGGTGGATTTACATGTGTTAGTACGACATGTGTGTGTGTGTTGTGTTACGACTTTGGGGTAACGTGTGGCACCGTCTCCAGTGGTCATAGACTTCTTTCTCTGTCGTAATACATCACATATAGACTGTCGTACTTTGAGACACCATCTTTGTTTACTAAACAAAGTATGACACTTTACATGAGATGTGCGTGTTACGACAGAGAAAGGAGCCTGTGACCACTGGATACAGTCCCATTGGTTGCCTCAAGTCGTGACACAACACACTCACATGTCGTACTAACGCATGTAAATCCACCTGATGATGGAGGTTTCAACTTCGATACGCATTATGGGTATAAATAAACAGTGACTAGTAACAGTGACGTGTTTATTTTTTATATTTGGAATGATAACTTGCTTTCCCAGAGTTAATGAGCAAGTGTTAATGTGGAGTTAGTGCATAGTTCTTGTGGTTCGAATAAAATTTGTTCTGAATAACCTAAAAAGTACATTTGTTTCTTAGCCCCTTTAGCACGATAACCCTTCAATTTTTGTGATACAATTATATTTTCACTTGAAATCTGGAAAAGAAGATAGTCGATTAGTCTGAGATGTGGTTTTACAGAAGAATGATGAAAATTAAGTGTCTGATAAGATGGTTCAAAAATGGTTCAAATGGCTCTGAGCACTATGGGACTTAACTTCTGAGGTCCTCAGTCCCCTAGAACTTAGAACTACTTAAACCTAACTAACCTAAGGACATCACACACATCCATGCCCGCGGCAGGATTCGAACCTGCGACCGTAGCGGTCGCGCGGTTCCAGACTGTAGCGCCTAGAACCGCTCGGCCATCCCGACCGGCTCTGATAAAATGAGAAATTGGGAGCTTCGCTGCAGAAAAGACGACGAAAGGTATATGTGGAAAACATTAATTAAAACAGGGTGAGCTGGCCGGAGTGGCCGAGCGGTTCTAGGCGCTACAGCCTGGTACCGCGCGACTCCTACGGTCGCAGGTTCGAATCCTGCCTCGGGCATGGATGTGTGTGATGTCCTTAGGTTAGTTAGGTTTAAGTAGTTCTAAGTTCTAGGGGACTGATGACCTCAGCTGTTAAGTCCCATAGTGCTCAGAGCCATTTTTAAAAAAAAAAAAAAACAGGGTGACAGAACAAGTGCTAAGACACCAAGAAGAAATGTTAATGATGCTAGAGAGAACCACAGAGGGCAAAACCTGTAACGGAAGAAACATATTGCAATAAATGCATCATATAAATGAGAACATTTAGTGCAGGTGGGGATGTAGGTACAGGAGAGGAAGTCGTGACGAACTGCATCAAACCATTTAGAAGGCTAGAGGAGAAAAAAACCTTCAGTAGAGAATTACATATAATGTTGCTGCTGTTTTTGTTGTTGTGTTCTTCAGTCCGAAGGTTGTTTTGAGGCAGTTCTCTACACCAATTCAACATGTGCATTATCTCCACACAACTACTGCAAACTGTATTCACTTGGACCTGCTTACCATATTCAAACCTTGGTCTTCCTCAATTGTTCTTATCCCCTCTCCCAACCCTCCACACCCCCTCCATTACCAAATCACGATTCCTTGATGGTTCCTATCAAACGATTCCTGCTTTTAGTCACATTGTAAAATAAAATTCTATTCTTCCCAAATCAGTTCAGTACCTCATCATTATCCGATCTACCCTTCTGATCTTCAGCATTCTTCTGAAGCACCACATTTCAAAAGCTTCTGTTTTCTTCTTTCCTAAACTTTTTACAGACCACGTTTCAGTTCCGTTCACGATTATACTCCAGACAAGAACCTTACGAAAAGTCTTTCCAACACTTAAATTTGCATTAGATGAAATTGCATCCTACTTTTTCTGTCTTATTTTTCAGCCATATACACTAAATAATAAGACTTATCTAATACTTTTAGTGTCCCATTTCCTAATCTACACAACTGGCCATTAAAATTGCTACATCACGAAGATGACGTGCTACAGACGCGAAATTTAACCGAAAGGAAGAAGATGCTGTGATATGCGAATGATTAGCTATTCAGAGCTTCACACAAGGTTGGCGCCAGTGGCGACACCTACAACGTGCTGATATGAGGAAAGTTTACAACCGATTTCTCATACACAAACAGCAGTTGACGGGCGTTGCCTGGTGAAACGTTGTTGTGATGCCTCGTGAAAGGAGAAGAAATGTGTACCATCACGTTTCCGACTTTGATAAAGGTCGGATTGTAGCCTCTCGCGACATTGCTGCTCACGTTGGTCGAGCTCCAATGACTGTTAGCAGAATATGGAATCGATGGGTTCAGGAGGGTAATACGGAACGCCGTGCTGGATCCCAACTGCCTCGTATCACTAGCAGTCGAGATGACAGGCATCTTATCCGCATGGCTGTAACGGATCGTGCAGCCACGTCTCGATCCCTGAGTCAACAGATGGGGACATTTGCAAGACAACAACCATGTGCACGAACAGTTCGACGACGTTTTCAGCAGCATGGACTATCAGCTCGGAGACCATGGCTGCGGTTACCATTGACGCTGCATCACAGATAGGAGCGCCTGCGATGGTGTACTCAACGACGAACCTGGGTGCACGAATGGCAAAACGTCATTTTTTCGGATGAATCCAGGTTCTGTTTACAGCACCATGATGGTCGCATTCGAGTTTGGCGACATCGCGGTGAACGCACATTGGAAGCGTGTATTCGTCATCGCCATACTGGCGTATCACCCGGCGTGATGGTATGGGTTGCCATTGGTTAGACGTCTCGGTCACCTCTTGTTCGCATTGACGGCACTTTGAACAGTGGACGTTAAATTTCAGATGTGTTACGACCCGTGGCTTTACCTTTCATTCGATTCCTGCGAAACCCTAGATTTCAGCAGGATAATGCATGACCGCATGTTGCAGATGCTGTAGGGCCTTTCTGGATACAGAAAATATTCGACTGCTGCCCTGACCAGCACATTCTCCAGATCTCTCACCAATTGAAAACGTCTGGTCAGTGGTGGCCGAGCAACTGGCTCGTCACAATACGCCAGTCACTACGCTTGATGAACTGTGGTATGGTGTTGAAGCTGCACGTGCAGCTGTACCTGTACACGCCATCCAAGCTCTGTTTGACTCAATGCCCAGGCGTATCAAGGCGTTATTACGGCCAGAGGTGGTTGTTCTGGGTACTGATTTCAAAAATGGTTCAAATGGCTCTGAGCACTATGGGACTTAACGTCTGAGGTCATCAGTCCCCTAGAACTTAGAACTACTTAAACCTAACTAACCTAAGGACATCACACACATCCAGGCCCGAGGCAGGATTCGAACCTGCGACCGTAGCAGTCGCGCGGTTCCACACTGAAGCGCCTAGAACCTCTCGGCCACCACGGCCGGCGGTACTGATTTCTCAGGATCTATGCACCCAAATTGCGTGAAATTGTAATCACATATCAGTTCTAGTATAATATATTTGTCCAATGAATACCCGTTTATCATCTGCATTTCTTCTTGGTGTAGCAATTTTAATGGCCAGTAGTGTAATTGCCTCGCCATCGCCTGGTTTAAGTAGACAACAATTCTTTATCCTTCTCCTACTTTTGTTGATATTTGACAACATATCATCTCTTTTCATAGCGCTATCCATTTTGTCCAACTGCTCTTCCAAGTCTTCCGCCAACTTCAAAATTTTGTTTCTTTCCTCTGAATTTTAATTTCCTTTCAAAATTTATCCTTGGTGTCCTTTACTGGCTGCGCGCTACATATATTGAATAACATCGGGAATAGACTGCAACACTCTCACTGTCTTCTCAACAATTGCTACCCTTTATGCCCTTCGACTACAATCTGGTTTTTATACAAGTTGTTAGTTACTTAGTTACGTGTTCCATTGATAAATCTCACTGTGACCGTTATGATGCGGAAAATGTCAGGTGCATAAGAAATGCACACATGAAGCATGGTTTTTCTTTTAAAAGAAGCTTAAAATTTTTATTACCTACCTAATTACATTAAATGGCACAAAATGTATATATTATACCTACAGATTTATTTAGTCATATTCAAGAATTCATCCACTGTATAGAAGGAGTTGTCAAGGAGATATGTTTTCAATTTATTTTTTGATGTCTGTCAGACATTTTATTTCTTTTGGTAGTTTATTGAAAAGTTTTACAGCAGCATATTTTACCCCTTTCTGTGCTAAATATAGGTTAAGTAGAGGTTAGTGTAAATCTTTTTTTCTTCTGGTATTATAATCATGAATGCCAGTGTTGTTTCCAAAGTGGTCTATGTTGTTGAGAACAGATTTCATTACTGAGTAAATATACTGGGAGGCTGTTGTAAGAACTTCTAACATATAAAATAGATGCCTACAAGATGTGCGACTATGAGTCCCACACATTATTCCAACCACTTTCTTTTGAGCAGTGAATACCTTTTGCTTTAGTGTTGAGTTATGCCAAAATATTATTCCGTATGACACCACAGAGTGAAAGTATGTAAAGAATGTTAGCTTACTAATTTCTATATCCTCAAAAATGGCAATTCTTCTGGTCGCAAAAGTTACTCAAAGTAGTTGCTTTAGGAGATCCAAAATACGAATTTTCCAATTACGATTCGCGTCTATATGCACACCAATAACATAGGATGCTGTTCCCTGGCTACTTAACTTCTGTTGATGGGTTACATTTATTGAAGGAACTGTACTCCTTGCAATAGAAAATTGGATGTACTGTGCTTTTTTAAACTTCAGAGCAAGGCCATTCGCAGAAAACCAAACAATAATTTTTCCAAAGACATTAATTGTCTCATTAGTAACCTTCAGCTCCCTGTATTTTATGCTGCTATCTTCAGAATGTCGGTGTGTCTTCCAATCAATTGTGATATATGTTTTCTCAAAGTCGACAAATACAAGAAACTTTATTATGCCATTCTTCAACATATTGTCTAAGACAGGGCCAATATCGTCTCACGTCTTTCCAGTTTTCTGCGTGACCCACACTTATCTTCCCTGAACCTGGCTTCTACTTACAAGTTTTCGATGGTGTTGAGCCACAATTTTGCAATATTTTTGAATGAATAAACCAACATTTGACTGTGTATTACTGTATTTATCTTCTGTATTATCTAGATTTCGGTTTTTGTGGCATTATCAAGTACAATGCTATAAGTTCTTAGACCATTAGCATGTCATGTCTGTTAAGGCAGTGCAAAGCAGGTAAACAAGACTAACGCATGCCTTTAAGACGTGAGTATTTTTCAGTTTTAGATACCTCTGTAAATAATTTGTGTCAGTATTTTACAACCATGACTTACTAGATCGATAGTTCGGTACTATTCTCGGCCGAGAGGTCTGAGGCGCTACAGTCGTGGACTGTGCGGCGCGTCCCGGCGGAGGTTCGAGTTTTCCCTCGGGCATCGGTGTCTGTGTTTGTCCTTAGGATAATTTAGGTTAAGTAGTGTGTAAGCTTGGGGACTGATGACCTTAGCAGTTAAGTCCCATGAGATTTCACACACATTTTTTAACTCTTCTCATCTGTAAGTAACGGTTACCTTTGTAATTGGAATTATTAGGTTATTCGTGAAGTTTGAGGGGAATTTCTCCTCTATCATATATGTTACATAGCAAATGATTAGTTTGGACATGATATTTTGTCCCAAAGGTCTCAATTATTTTGAGGGAATGTTGTCTACTCTATACGCCTTGTTTAGACTTAACATGGTTCAGTGCCCTGACAATTCAGTTCAATATCCCACGTGATATCCAAGGATTTTGTTCACCTGTCACTAAATCTGCTGTCAGTGTTAAGTCTTACAGTAACAGTTCTTAAGCAAAATGATTTAGCACCGACAAGAAACTACATTCACATAAACGAGCAATAGAAACCGTAAATAATTTACTTACCAACCAGGATGGTGCACTTGTTGTGTGTGTGAGGTTATGAGGTGTCAATACAATTAACATATACACTCCTGGAAATTGAAATAAGAACACCGTGAATTCATTGTCCCAGGAAGCGGAAACTTTATTGACAAATTCCTGGCGTCAGATACATCACATGATCACACTGACAGAACCACAGGCACATACACTCCTGGAAATTGAAATAAGAACACCGTGAATTCATTGTCCCAGGAAGGGGAAACTTTATTGACACATTCCTGGCGTCAGATACATCACATGATCACACTGACAGAACCACAGGCACATAGACACAGGCAACAGAGCATGCACAATGTCGGCACTAGTACAGTGTATATCCACCTTTCGCAGCAATGCAGGCTGCTATTCTCCCATGGAGACGATCGTAAAGATGCTGGATGTAGTCCTGTGGAACGGCTTGCCATGCCATTTCCACCTGGCGCCTCAGTTGGACCAGCGTTCGTGCTGGACGTGCGGACCGCGTGAGACGACGCTTCATCCAGTCCCAAACATGCTCAATGGGGGACAGATCCGGAGATCTTGCTGGCCAGGGTAATTGACTTACACCTTCTAGAGCACGTTGGGTGGCACGGGATACATGCGGACGTGCATTGTCCTGTTGGAACAGCAAGTTCCCTTGCCGGTCTAGGAATGGTAGAACGATGGGTTCGATGACGGTTTGGATGTACCGTGCACTATTCAGTGTACCCTCGACGATCACCAGTGGTGTACGGCCAGTGTAGGAGATCGCTCCCCACACCATGATGCCGGGTGTTGGCCCTGTGTGCCTCGGTCGTATGCAGTCCTGATTGTGGCGCTCACCAGCACGGCGCCAAACACGCTTAAGACCATCATTGGCACCAAGGCAGAAGCGACTCTCATCGCTGAAGACGACACGTCTCCATTCGTCCCTCCATTCACGCCTGTCGCGACACCACTGGAGGCGGGCTGCACGATGTTGGGGCGTGAGCGGAAGACGGCCTAACGGTGTGCGGGACCGTAGCCCAGCTTCATGGAGACGGTTGCGAATGGTCCTCGCCGATACCCCAGGAGCAACAGTGTCCCTAATTTGCTGGGAAGTGGCGGTGCGGTCCCCTACGGCACTGCGTAGGATCCTACGGTCTTGGCGTGCATCCGTGCGTCGCTGCGGTCCGGTCTCAGGTCGACGGGCACGTGCACCTTCCGCCGACCACTGGCGACAACATCGATGTACTGTGGAGACCTCACGCCCCACGTGTTGAGCAATTCGGCGGTACGTCCACCCGGCCTCCCGCATGCCCACTATACGCCCTCGCTCAAAGTCCGTCAACTGCACATACGGTTCACGTCCACGCTGTCGCTGCATGCTACCAGTGTTAAAGACTGCGATGGAGCTCCGTATGCCACGGCAAACTGGCTGACACTGACGGCGGCGGTGCACAAATGCTGCGCAGCTAGCGCCATTCGACGGCCAACACCGCGGTTCCTGGTGTGTCCGCTGTGCCGTGCGTGTGATCATTGCTTGTACAGCCCTCTCGCAGTGTCTGGAGCAAGTATGGTGGGTCTGACACACCGGTGTGAATGTGTTCTTTTTTCCATTTCCAGGAGTGTACTTTTCCTGCCAGTAGTTAGAGATGCGATAGTATCCCAGAATGCATTTGGCGGCATCATTGTTATCGATCACTACAGCAATGAGAGCATACTGTTGGCAGTACTGGCGCGCTTAGCTAATTGGTAGCGGGATTGCTTTGTACAAAGGAAGATTCATTAGCACTGGGCTGTAATCTTGCTGGAGGCGTAGACAAGTTGTCTCCTTTTTATTTTTTCTGTTAGCGAGCTATTAACTTGCCGATCGAAATTTAGTAACGAATTCTTAACTTCACTATCTTAAGTCTTAATGCAATCTCGCTTTAGTACCTTGTAACATTTGTGATACCCTCTGTCGGTCAGGTTAATTTACGCTGTGAATTTGACAGTTGTGTTGGTGCCTAACACAATAACATTACATCCGGCGACTCTGAGAGGATATGAAATGACAAATGCTACTTGACAATCTACTCGACAACATTTACAGGAGTGCGTGACTCTGTTCTGAAAGAATCTTTGAAAGCCAGCCCTACTACTCCAACCTGAGAGAACTCAAATGCCCTTGCCTCTAGTGCAGTGGTTGGTATGCTGCACTGCAGCATGTGATTCTGCCTGCTTATTCGTTACATGCAACCGTCTTGGGGAATTTGCATGGCACTACCGATGAAAAGAAACTAATTTTGGTATGAATGAACTATATTATGGAGCCCAGTATCCTCAGATTACGTATTTGTACATTCCTCATTACACCGAAACAAATTCAAAGATGGTGCCAATCAGAAGTCACAGAGCTTGCTCAAACACGAGTGTGCCGTTACCCATGACACCAAGACCACACATGAATATTTACTCGCGTAAGTGTCTGTGATTTATAAGTGCGACAACACAACTGATCTGTGTTGGGAAGATACCATTTGCGGTTTCTGCCACGTTGGACTAATCACACCTCACCAGAATAGTCAGGAAAGCCGTAAATACCTAATCTTGTATTCTACAAGTCAAAACACCTCCAAATTGCGAGTCCCAATCAAGGGGTGATCGGCGACAACAATACGACAACACTTGAGTAGCAAGCAACTTGTCAGTATACCGCACTTACCTACAGGGCTATTACAAATGATTGAAGCGATTTCATAAATTCACTGTAGCTCCATTCATTGACATATGGTCACGACACATTACAGATGCGTAGAAAAACTCATAAAGTTTTCTTCGGCTGAAGCCGCACTTCAGGTTTCTGCCGCCAGAGCACTCGAGAGCGCAGTGAGACAAAATGGCGACAGGAGCCGAGAAAGCATATGTCGTGCTTGAAATGCACTCACATCAGTCAGTCATAACAGTGCAACGACACTTCAGGACGAAGTTCAATAAAGATCCACCAACTGCTGACTCCATTCGGCGATGGTATGCGCAGTTTAAAGCTTCTGGATGCCTCTGTAAGGAGAAATCAACGGGTCGGCCTGCAGTGAGCGAAGAAACGGTTGAACGCGTGCGGCAAAGTTTCACGCGTAGCCCGCGGAAGTCGACGAATAAAGCAAGCAGGGAGCTAAACGTACCACAGGATGGTGCCCCACCGCACTTCCATCATGATGTTCGGCATTTCTTAAACAGGAGATTGGAAAACCGATGGATCGGTCGTGGTGGAGATCATGATCAGCAATTCATGTCATGGCCTCCACGCTCTCCCGACTTAACCCCATGCGATTTCTTTCTGTGGGGTTATGTGAAAGAGTCAGTGTTTAAACCTCCTCTACCAAGAAACGTGCCAGAACTGCAAGCTCGCATCAACGATGCTTTCGAACTCATTGATGGGGACATGCTGCGCCGAGTGTGGGAGGAACTTGATTATCGGCTTGATGTCTGCCGAATCACTAAAGGGGCACATATCGAACATTTGTGAATGCCTAAAAAAAATTTTTGAGTTTTTGTATGTGTGTGCAAAGCATTGTGAAAATATCTCAAATAATAAAGTTATTGTAGAGCTGTGAAATCGCTTCAATCATTTGTAATAACCCTGTACCTTCACACAGAGGTGTAATGCGTCACACACACCATATGATTTGTCCGTGAACTATTCACGTCTAAGCCGCATAAGTTCGTCGCCATCAGGATAATACTGAAAACACATTTTTTAGTGCACTGCCCGTGCGACTCTACTTCTGTGACGTTATTAGCACCGTATGCACTCACAGAAACCGAATTATCACGTGAAGACTGAGCGACACACGTCACACGTCCGTCCTGTTCAACATTCGAGCTGCATCTTTTCTGACCATGGCGTCTCTTCCGACTGCTCACGATTCTTGGTCGTAGTGACGTCAGATCCCACTCTGCTTGTAATTCTTTTGATCTCCTCGATTTCCGTAGATGGAGACATTCTAAACATTACGTTACTTAATTCTGTGGCTTCGCTACTGGACGCTATCATAAGATGTACGGTGGACGATTTCTCCTTCAGGCTGGGGTCGCTTATGGACTCGTCCACCTGAACCAAAGTGAAAGGGTGCCCGGCCCCGAGAACTGCATCTTAACTTTCTCGTCATTTCCTTTCGCGGAATCCTTGCGCCTGCTTCTACCATTTCGAGGCCCCTATGGCTCCGTCCGCCAGGCTGACTAGCGATATTGGAGGCCATCGTCTGCGTCTGCCCCCGACCGTGCTCTCTGGTCTCCCAGCGTTCCAACTATCTCTAAGTGAATCCTGAAAGCTGGTCTTAATTAACACTGAAGTATCTCTGCTCTCTGATCGATATTGTGTGTTTACCATTATTCTTGTAATCACTTCCTGCACCATGTAACAGGTTTTCCCACTAATTACGTTTCTGAAATGATAATTAAAAATCTAGACCCTATGCTGCCGACAAGCGTTGATATACGAGGTGCATTCAAGTTCTAAGGCCACCGATTTTTTTTCTAATTAACTACTCACCCGAAATTTTTTCACAACGCTGACGCCATGATTCCATGGCAGCGGCGAAGGCTTCTTTAGGAGTCTGTTTTGACCACTGGAAAATCGCTGAGGCAATAGCAGCACGGCTGGTGAATGTGCGGCCACGGAGAGTGTCTTTCATTGTTGGAAAAAGCCAAAAGTCACTAGGAGCCAGGTCAGGTGAGTAGGGAGCATGAGGAATCACTTCAAAGTTGTTATCACGAAGAAACTGTTGCGTAACGTTAGCTCGATGTGCGGGTGCGTTGTCTTGGTGAAACAGCATATGCGCAGCCCTTCCCGGAAGATTTTGTTGCAGTGCAGGAAGGAATTTGTTCTTCAAAACATTTTCGTAGGATGCACCTGTTACCGTAGTGTCCTTTGGAACGCAATGGCTAAGGATTACGCCCTCGCTGTCCCAGAACATGGACACCATCATTTTTTCAGCACTGGCGGTTACCCGAAATTTTTTTGGTGGCGGTGAATCTGTGTGGTTCCATTGAGCTGACTGGCGCTTTGTTTCTGGATTGAAAAATGGTATCCACGTCTCATCCATTGCCACAACCGACGAAAAGAAAGTCCCATTCATGCTGTTATTGCGCGTCAACATTGCTTGGCAACATGTCACACGGGCAGCCATGTGGTCGTCCGTCAGCATTCGTGGCACCCACCTGGATGACACTTTTCGCATTTTCAGGTTGTCATGCAGGATTGTGTGCACAGAACCCACAGAAATGCCAACTCTGGAGGCGATCTGTTCAACAGTCATTCGGCGATCCCCCAAAACAATTCTCTCCACTTTCTCGATCATGTCATCAGACCGGCTTGTGCGAGCCTGAGGTTGTTTCGGTTTGTTGTTACACGATGTTCTGGCTTCATTAAACTGTCGCACCCACGAACGCACTTTCGACACATCCATAACTCCATCACCACATGTCTCCTTCAACTGTCGATGAATTTCAATTGGTTTCACACCACGCAAATTCAGAAAACGAATGATTGCACGCTGTTCAAGTAAGGAAAACGTCGCCATTTTAAGTATTTAAAACAGTTCTCATTCTCGCCGCTGGTGGTAAAATTCCATCTGCCATACGGTGCTGCCATCTCTGGGACGTATTTACAATGAATGCGGCCTCATTTTAAAACAATGCGCATGTTTCTATCTCTTTCCAGTCTGGAGAAAAAAAATCGGAGGCCTTAGAACTTGAATGCACCTCGTACATCAACAGGGATAGCTGAAAACGTGTGCCCCGACCGGGACTCGAGCCCGGGATCTCCTGCTTACATGGCAGACGCTCTATCCACATAAGCCAGCGAAGACACAGAGGATAGTGCTTCTGCAAGGACTTATCCCTTGCACGCTCCCCGTGAGACCCACATTCCCAACTTTATGTCCACACACTACATTCGCAGTACGCAGCAGACAATCTTACAGAGTCCCGTAAGAGTTCGGGCGATACGTGTGTATTCGCACAGAAGAAGAAGGTCAATGACCGGTTAGCCTTAACTATGTGAAGATGGTATCTGTTCTTTCGGACATGTCCGAAGGAACAGATACCAAATTCATATAATTATGTTTCTACATTATCATTCTTAACTGGATAAATGGTTAAATACCAGCTTGAGCGTACACTGTGTTATGACAGCACACTGCCGCGTCTGAACCCCTAAAAGAGATAAATTTGAGAAACTGTGGCATTTCAGGCTTGTTAAAACTTACGTTTTTCTGCGTATACCGACATACTTCTCAGTTTTGTGTGAATTCACAATTCGTTTGGTTATATGTGGCACTGAATAATTTGTTACCTGCGTTGCTTTTTGGATCTACTCTCACTGCCTAGTTCATATAGGGTGAATCACCTAAAACTCGCACCGCAAACAATGCGGAAATTGGAAGTGCTGTTGATGTGCGGTTTTCACAGAATGGATTGGTAGTCAAGGACTCGTACTGTTAGAAGATCAACAGATTGTAATAATACTTAGAAAGTATTTTTTTAAATAGAACGATGCCTATCGCATTAACATACTAAAAGTAGGGTAAATTAGAATGTCAGTGGCGTTTGTTACAGAACTTTAGTGCGAGACGTTTACGAGGTATCATATTTTGGAAAGTTCCTACAGCGACAGTTGTCCAATACCTGTGGTAGCTCACACTAAAGACCAGAATACACATGTTTTGTGGATTTTGAACAGTAACGAGACAATTGACAATCACAGGTTGTGTTCAAAATGACCACTGCGCAATACAGGCTTCAAGTCTGGTATGGAACGACTACTGCACACGCGCTAACATTTCAGCGGAAACGTCGGAGCAGACTGCAGTAATTCGTCGTTGCATACCAGTGAGTGTAATTGGTATGTCCTTGTAGATAGTGTGTTTCAGATTTTCCCACAAAAAAATCTGCAGATGTACATCTTCTAACATCTGTGGAAGATACTCTGTTAGGAGGCTGCAATATTTGTGCGCGTTCAGCGATCCGAAGATGAAAAACGGGCCTATGAGCTGAAGGTTCACTATCCCACACCACACGTTTACCCTCCATGGACGCTGACGTTCCACCTGACGAAGCCAACGGGGATTATCAACAGACCAACAGTGCATGTTGCGGCTGTTTACCTTGCCAAGACTGATAAATATGGCTTCATCACTGAACAAGTATCCTGTACACATGTACAGAAGTTAACAAGATTCCGCCGGCCGCTGTGGCCGAGCGGTTCTCAGCGCTTCAGTCCGGAACCGCGCTGATGCTACGGTCGCAGGTTCGAATCCTGTCTCGGGCATGGATGTGTGTGATGTCCTTAGGTTAGTTAGGTTTAAGTAGTTCTAAGTCTAGGGGACTGATGACCTCAGATGTTAAATCCCATAGCGCTTAGATCTATTTGAACCATTTTTAACACGATTCCCATAATTGTTTCCATGCAGCTCTTGATGGAGAGAGATGTGATAGGGACGGAACCTATGTCCATGGAGTATGCGTAGGACAGTTGCCTGACTCATGCCGCTTCCTGATACGACTAAGTGGGAGCTAACGTGAGGATCAATAGCAACAGCTGCAAAAACATTAATTTTCTTCTCTTCTGTCGTTACTTGTGCCTTATGTTACGCAGTCTAGGTGTTACTCTACCGTTTTCACGTAACTGGTTGAAGAAATTGATAAATAATTACCAAGATGATTGACGCCTGTTGGGATATCTTGCCGCATACACCGTATAAGAATGAACTGCATTCTCCCTACGCTCTCCATACACCAAGAGAATGTCGACTTTTTCTGCATTGGTAAATCCCATCATCCACTGAAGACCTACTGCTTGGACTGTCACACACTAACTGACTGGCAAGTCGCAATGCACTCAAGGAACACACACGCACACTGTAAGCAAACACAAAAACATCGTACCTAGCAACTACGCAGGTTGAATGGCACAAACAAGTGTCGGAGAACCTTTCCAAATACGATATCTCGTAAACGACTCGAAGTATAATCCTGCAACAAACACCACTGACATTCTAATTTATCCTACTTTTTTTTCTTAAAGTCATAGGCAATCTTATATTAAAAAAAATATATTTGCACACAAAATAAATTTTATAAGTATTATTCAAATTTGTTGACTGTCTAAAAATTCGAGTCCCTGACTACCAGTCCATTCTGTGAAAACTGCACATTAATAGCACCTTCCATTTCCGCAATATCTGGAAACTTTAGGTGATTCACCCTGCATATGTTCGTGGTAATCCCGAAATGCTTCTTGAGTAGGACACTGGACTTCACATATTGTAGCGTAGTCATGTAGCTGTAGGTGTAGGGTCCGCAGCACGTGGTCGTGCGGTAGCGTTATCGTTTCCCGCGCCCGGGTTCCCGGGTTCGATACCCGGCGGGGTCAGGGATTTTCTCTGCCTCGTGATGACTGGGTGTTGTGTGACGTCCTTAGGTTAGTTAGGTTTAAGTACACTCCTGGAAATGGAAAAAAGAACACATTGACACCGGTGTGTCAGACCCACCATACTTGCTCCGGACACTGCGAGAGGGCTGTACAAGCAATGATCACACGCACGGCACAGCGGACACACCAGGAACCTCGGTGTTGGCTGTCGAATGGCGCTAGCTGCGCAGCATTTGTGCACCGCCGCCGTCAGTGTCAGCCAGTTTGCCGTGGCATACGGAGCTCCATCGCAGTCTTTAACACTGGTAGCATGCCGCGACAGCGTGGACGTGAACCGTATGTGCAGTTGACGGACTTTGAGCGAGGGCGTATAGTGGGCATGCGGGAGGCCGGGTGGACGTACCGCCGAATTGCTCAACACGTGGGGCGTGAGGTCTCCACAGTACATCGATGTTGTCGCCAGTGGTCGGCGGAAGGTGCACGTGCCCGTCGACCTGGGACCGGACCGCAGCGACGCACGGATGCACGCCAAGACCGTAGGATCCTACGCAGTGCCGTAGGGGACCGCACCGCCACTTCCCAGCAAATTAGGGACACTGTTGCTCCTGGGGTATCGGCGAGGACCATTCGCAACCGTCTCCATGAAGCTGGGCTACGGTCCCGCACACCGTTAGGCCGTCTTCCGCTCACGCCCCAACATCGTGCAGCCCGCCTCCAGTGGTGTCGCGACAGGCGTGAATGGAGGGACGAATGGAGACGTGTCGTCTTCAGCGATGAGAGTCGCTTCTGCCTTGGTGCCAATGATGGTCGTATGCGTGTTTGGCGCCGTGTAGGTGAGCGCCACAATCAGGACTGCATACGACCGAGGCACACAGGGCAAACACCCGGCATCATGGTGTGGGGACCGATCTCCTACACTGGCCGTACACCACTGGTGATCGTCGAGGGGACACTGAATAGTGCACGGTACATCCAAACCGTCATCGAACCCATCGTTCTACCATTCCTAGACCGGCAAGGGAACTTGCTGTTACAACAGGACAATGCACGTCCGCATGTATCCCGTGCCACCCAACGTGCTCTAGAAGGTGTAAGTCAACTACCCTGGCCAGCAAGATCTCCGGATCTGTCCCCCATTGAGCATGTTTGGGACTGGATGAAGCGTCGTCTCACGCGGTCTGCACGTCCAGCACGAACGCTGGTCCAACTGAGGCGCCAGGTGGAAATGGCATGGCAAGCCGTTCCACAGGACTACATCCAGCATCTCTACGATCGTCTCCATGGGAGAATAGCAGCCTGCATTGCTGCGAAAGGTGGATATACACTGTACTAGTGCCGACATTGTGCATGCTCTGTTGCCTGTGTCTGTGTGCCTGTGGTTCTGTCAGTGTGATCATGTGATGTATCTGACCCCAGGAATGTGTCAATAAAGTTTCCCCTTCCTGGGACAATGAAGTCACGGTGTTCTTATTTCAATTTCCAGGAGTGTAGTTTTAAGTTCTAGGGGACTGGTGACCATAGTGCTCAGAGCCATTATGTAGATGTAGATGATGGATGCTTATGTATGCAAAATAGCTGAAGTGTTTGGCACTTCAAGAGGCAGTGTATCGAAGATTTATACCGCATAGAGGGAAAGCGAAAGAACATAATCTCCTAAATCACAACGTGGACGAAAGTGTGCGTTGAGTGATTGTGACAGACAGAAATTGAAGAGGATTGTAACGAAACATAAGGGGACGGCTGCTGCAGAACCGAATATCGCACTAGCGAACACTGTCAGCACCAAAACAACACGAAAGGAGCTCCACAAGCGCGGAATAGCAGGGCGTGCTGCAATTCCGAAACACTTCATAAGTGATGCAAATTTCCGTAATAGCACAACTTGGTGCCGAAGCCATACACCGCGGACTTTGGAGCAATGGAAGAAAGTCATTTTATTGGATGAGTCTTGTATTACACTGTTTCCGTCTACTGGCGCAGTTTACGTCTCAAGAGTGAAACATGTCATGGATTCGGTGATGAAAGCCGTATCGTAGTATTCCATGACGCCACGGTTACTCTGCAAGTTTGCATACTGTCAAGAATTATGTGACCATGTTGGCCGATCATAATAATGCTGTGTCCTTCTCATAATAATGCTGTGTTCGAAGACGAGAGGGCCCTTGTTAACACAGCTCGTATCGTCCAGGAATGGTTTTCTGAACACAAGTATGAACTGGCCGCCACAATCACCAGATCTAAATAGTATTTAGCCCTTGTTGACTACTCTGGAGAGAAGGGTGAGTGAACACTGTTCATCTCCATCATCGTTACCTGAACTTGCAACTATTTTGCACGAAGAATAGTATAAGATTCCCTTGAAAACCATACAGAGCCGTGTATTTATCTTTTCCGAGGTGACTGAAAGCTATTTTGAATGCCTACGCGTTAGGCATGATAATGTGTTGTGTTTTAGGTGTTTATATGATTTTCAAAAAAATGGTTCAAATGGCTCTGAGCACTATGGGACTCAACTGCCGAGGTCATTAGTCCCCTAGAACTTAGAACTAGTTAAACCTAACTAACCTAAGGACATCACAAACATCCATGCCCGAGGCAGGATTCGAACCTGCGACCGTAGCGGTCTTGCGGTTCCAGACTGCAGCGCCTTTACATGATTTTGTCCACCCATTGTGTTCTACATGCCAAGTGATATGGGGAGAATGAGAAGCACATCACTAGAATTAAAGCATGACACAACGTGACAGTTATGATGTACTCGCATGCTCAAAAGTATCTGAACGACCTGAATTCCGTTCCACCTGATTTATATCCAAACCACATAACGTAGTCGTCTTGCATGTCCTCTGCTCTCTTTCCAATGTAGTTGTTTGACTATACAGTATAAAATGAATACTACAAGAGACCACTAGAGATAATTGCTCAAGTTCAAATAAAAATTCATTCCACGACAATGCGAATATCAGAAAACACTTCATTAGAGTTGTCACAGCATTTAATGTGTGTAAACTAAAATTTATTACAATGAATGTCATTTCAAAATGTACGTTTCAGCTTGAAATTACATGACGAATATTACTGTACCGGACTGGGACCTGTGACTTCAGTCGAGCAACTAGAGTTCCCATTAACTAAGCACGAAAGATTTTACATCATCTACATCTATAGTCCGCTAGCCACCAAGCGGTGTGTGGCGAAGGGCACTATTCGCGCCAGTCATATTCCCCCCCCCCCCCCCCCTCCTCTGTTCCACTCGCGGATCGCGCGAGGGGAAAACGACTGTCTGAACGCCTCAGTACGAGCACTACATTCCCTTATCTTTGAATGATGAACATTGCGCGATTTGAAAGTTGGTGGTAATAATATATGCTCTACATACTTGGTGAAGAAGCCGGCCGAAGTGGCCGTGAGGTTCTAGGCGTTACAGTCTGGAGCCGGTCGACCGCTATGGTCGCAGGTTAGAATCCTGCCTCGGGCATGGATGTGTGTGATGTCCTTAGGTTAGTTAGGTTTCATTAGTTCTAAGTTCTAGGCGACTGATGAACTCAGAAGTTAAGTCGCATAGTGCTCAGAGCCATTTGAACCATTTGAACCTTGGTGAAGAACGGATTTTCTAATTTAGTGAGCAGCCCCTTCCGTTTGGCGTGTCGTCTGTCGGCAAGTGTGTCCTCTTCAAACTTTATATGAGATTTGTGACGCTCTCACGATGGCTAAATGTACCAGTCAAGAATCTTACCGCTCTTCTTTGGACCTTCTCAATCTCTTGAATCAGACCCAACTGGTAAGGGTCCCATACAGACGAACAATACTCTAAGACTGGACGAACTAACGTATTGTAAGCTATTTCCCTTGTTTAAGGACATTTTAAATATGGTTTCAGTCACAAGTAACAAAGAGTGCACACGTTTAAACTTGAAATGACTAAGCATTTAGCTTTGAGTTGGACGGAGATTCGATCCCAGCACCTATTCGGATTGTTAACTAAGCACACTCAAATGTTAAATATCGAAATTTTTCACCACTGCCGGTCGAAGTGGCCGAGCGGTTCTAGGCATTTCAGACTGGAACCGCGCGACCGCTACTGTCGCAGTTTCGAATCCTTCCTCGGGCATGGATGTGTGTGATGTCCTTAGGTTAGTTAGGTTTAAGTAGTTCTAAGTTCTAGGGGACTGATGACCTCCGCTGTTAAGTCCCATAGTGCTCAGAGACATTTTTTCACCGCTAGTGAAGTGATTGCAACTGAAATGACGAGACGAAAAGGATTTGCCTTCTGGGATTCGCATCCAGCATCAGTCGGCATTGTTTTCTAGTTACGCATAATACAGTATGGAGACGTTACATATTACTGCACAGAACGTTGGTTAAGCCAAAAGGCAAGCCAGGAACAAGTTTTCGATTGAAGATACCCTATTCCTGAGTTTCTGTAGGAAAAAGGGAAGTGGGAAAACAAATTAGAACATCCAGTATGGATTGCAGACCTCTCACTTTAAGTGAACTTCACTGCACATTACAGCAGATCGGGAACGAGAACAGGCAAACATCGGGCGACGCATCACATCCAGCGTGTCGTGTCACGTCGCGACCGCCGGCCTGTGTGGCCGAGCGGTTCTAGGTGCTTCAGTCTGGAGCCGCGCGACCGCTACGGTCGCAGATTCGATTCGTGCCTCGGGCATGGATGTGTGTGATGTCCTTAGGTTATTTAGTTTTAAGTAGTTCTAAGTTCTAAACCTCAGATGTTAAGTCCCATGCCGACAAACAGTTTGCTACAGATATTCTGTAACGTACAGTACTGACATGAATGCCAGCTTCGTGGAAAGATGTTTATACCCAGATGAGCAACCTTTCATGTACCATGAAAGGGTAATCAGCATAATGTTCGGAAATGGGCCTTGCAACACCCGCACGCTATCATTGAACAAGTACGTGAGAGCCCCAATTTGAACGTCTGGTGTGGGCCAATGAACAACAAAATTGTTGGACTGTTTTTCTTTGCAGAAAACACAGTGAATGGGTCGGTGTATATGGATATGTTGGAGCAAATTGTGTACCTTCAGATACAAGACTTGCAATCCAACGTCCTCTTTCAACAAGATGGAGCTGCGCCGCATTGGTTCAATGACTGTTTGAAAGTTCCTCGAAACGAAATTTCCCAATCATTGGATAGGGCGCTTCGGACCCATTGACTGGCCACCACGTTCCCCCCGGCATTACACCACTGGACTTGTAGGGATTCGTGAAGCACCGCGTTGTGCAACCAAAGTGGTTGCTGTTTCTGTACCGAGATGTCGTATCACTGATGCGATTGCGACAGTGGCAGAGGACATGTTACGAAGAACATGATGAGAAACTGAAAAGAGACTCAACATTCTTCGTGGTACAAACGGTTCACATGTAGAGGTGGAGCGCGGGAAGAGAGAGAGTCTGGCTGAGGTGGTGCAGTGGAGCAGGTGTGTTGTGTGACGCGCCCGCGAGTTGCCGCGCTTTCGGGGTTGGGCAGCATGTAATTGCGCTCGATTTGCTATGATAGTTTCTGAGACGGTGTCGCGGACGGGAAGCATTAGCTGGCGCACATCAAGAGCCCGTTTCCCCTGGTGACCGTGTCGAGAAGAACGCGCGCCAACATCCAGCTTCTGCAACAGCGACGGCCGACAATGAGTGACTGTCGCCACTTCCTCGATCAACGGCTTCAAACCTTCAATCAACCAACAAGGAAGACTGGAAGCACGTAAAGTTTTAGAACTGTATGGAAGACCTCAGCTTTTAAAACTGTTCAAATCACAAAATTACAGCAACGTAGCATGAACCTTTGTTGCTCATTGTCCCAATTGCATTACCAAGCAGGGTCCCTTCCTTTTCCGGAATGAACCCGAGTGTCGTTGAAATTCAAACGCCAGCATTAAAGCAATATTATTCTATTTCACTGCTTTAATTTCCAAGTTCAGTTAAAGTATTCATAGCGGGCTACAATATTTAGATTACACAAGCACAAATTATGAGTGCGAGTTTTGTTACCATATTTTAGCTTACCTGTGACTACAGCTCAGTTTGGTACGTACTAAATTTTACTGTTGACAATTGTTCAGAATCATTTAATTCAAGTTCAAAGTTAAATCTCTTATTTCTAAATTGCGTAGATTCAAGTAGCTTTTGAAATGATTGTTGAGGTAGTCCAAGACTAACCGTATTTTACTGAATTTCGATGTGCTTCAGAAAGAAAACTCACTATTAACTTCAGTCACTAAATTAACTTTCAATTTTCCGGTTTTATTAATTCTTTTGCTAAATTAAGTCAGAGTGTAGCGAAATTTATTACTTCTGACAAACTTTCAGTTTTCACACTACACGTGTCAACCTTCAGTTGCCACGCTTCTAGTGCTAATTATATGTGTAATAACCTTTCTTTTTCAGTTACTATAGTAATTGTCCTTAGGACTGGCGACCGTAATTTCCCCCAAATCTCAAATATTTAACTACCGCTAGTTAATTGTTAACGTAACGGCCGCACATTCACTTTCTTTATTAACTTTACCCATTTTCAAAATTAATTTCCACCAGTTTCATTTGCATTTTTCCTTTCATTTAGTCATTTAGATGTAACCCTTTCCTCCCTCTTTACCGACAAATTAACTTTGGTGACGATTGATTTTTCCCACGTGGTTTAATTTTTCACTGTCATTAAGGTCGATAAGCGAGGGGGAGGTTACAAACTCATGATCTGCGCATTTTTCCAGTTACTTGAAACGTATGTTTCTCCAGTGGCTTACGATAGAGAGTCCTTTGAAGAGGAGCAAGTTCTTTCAAAAAATGGTTCAAATGGCTCTGAGCACTATGGGACTTAACTTCTGAGATCATCAGTCCCCTAGAACTTAGAACTATTTAAACCTAACTAACCTAAGGACATCACACACATCCATGCCCGAGGCAGAATTCGAAGCTGCGACCGTAGCAGCCGCGCGGTTCCAGAGTGTAGCGCCTAGAACCGCTCGGCCACTCCGGCCGGCAGCAAGTTCTTTCACATCTTCTATGCATAATAATATAACTATCCCGTACGGCCACCAGTCACCTCTCCTCTGCTGAGTGATTTTCATTGATTTTCTGCCCCACTGTCACTTATGTCGATGCGTCTCCTTGGTATTTGTAAGACGATATAATGAAGAAAGCGTTACATGATCTTCCTCTGGGAAATAATTTCGGAAAACGTAATTAAAATTTCGGTCTTCTCTCTGTTATCTTCCTTATCTGTGTCACTGTGGACCTGAGTAACTGGATAGACGGCTTTGATCTGTTTACTGGCTTAGCGTTAAAAGAAAAACTTTTTAACTTTGATCTTTTCTCAGATCGGTAGACACAATTTTACTTTCAAAGTCGATGAACGTTTCACGTAAGTTCACCTTGCGCTTCGTTTAATTTTTGTTTGTCATCAACGCTTTGGCTGCGGCATAAGAAGTTCCCTTTGCTTTGGAAGCAACGTTCTAACATGACCATTGAATCAAGGTGGGTTTTTTTCATTCCTCACAACTTATACTCGACACATTACTGGCTAGCGCTTATTATATAGTTTGAATCCAACCATTAATACTATCTGTTTCTAGTCTCATATGTAATTTAATGATGTTGACTGCTCGAGTAATCTGAAAACTATTTCTTTTCATACTCACTCAGCAAAAACATCTACTTATCCGACTACCACATTTGAGCTGTCCTTAACGTTGAACTTCACTCAAATTATTCCGAATATGTAATAACCTTACTAGATATTACCGTACTATTTACGCCTGCAAACAAACAAGGCTCAAGCAACAGCGTCCAGCATATCTTTGAGATATACGAGGTGCATTCAAGTTCTAAGGCCTCCAATTTTTTTTCTAATTAACTACTCACCCGAAATCGATGGAACTGGCGTTACTTCTCGACGTAATTGCCCTGCAGACGTACACATTTTTCACAACGCTGACGCCATGATTCCATGGCAGTGGCGAAGGCTTCATTAGGAGTCTGTTTTGACCACTGGAAAATCGCTGAGGCAATAGCAGCACGGCTGGTGAATGTGCGGCCACGGAGAGTGTCTTTCATTGTTGGAAAAAGCCAAAAGTCACTAGGAGCCAGGTCAGGTGAGTAGGGAGCATGAGGAATCACTTCAAAGTTGTTATCACGAAGAAACTGTTGCGTAACTTTAGCTCGATGTGCGGGTGCGTTGTCTTGGTGAAACAGCACATGCGCAGCCCTTCCCGGAAGATTTTGTTGCAGTGCAGGAAGGAATTTGTTCTTCAAAACATTTTCGTAGGATGCACCTGTTACCGTAGTGTCCTTTGGAACGCAATGGGTAAGGATTACGCCCTCGCTGTCCCAGAACATGGACACCATCATTTTTTCAGCACTGGCGGTTACCCGAAATTTTTTTGGTGGCGGTGGATCTGTATGGTTCCATTGAGATGACTGGCGCTTTGTTTCTGGATTGAAAAATGGTATCCACGTCTCATCCATTGTCACAACCGACGACAAGAAAGTGCCATTCATGCTGTCGTTGCGCGTCAACATTTCTTGGCAACATGCCACACGGGCAGCCATGTGGTCGTCCGTCAGCATTCGTGGCACCCACCTGGATGACACTTTTCGCATTTTCAGGTCGTCATGCAGGATTGTGTGCACAGAACCCACAGAAATGCCAACTCTGGAGGCGATCTGTTCAACAGACATTCGGCGATCCCCCAAAACAATTCTCTCCACTTTCTCGACCATGTCGTCGGACTGGCTTGTGCGAGCCCGAGGTTGTTTTGGTTTGTTGTCACATGATGTTCTGCCTTCATTAAACTGTCACACCCACGTACGCACTTTCGACACATCCATAACTCCATCACCACATGTCTCCTTCAACCGTCGATGAATTTCAATTGGTTTCACACCACGCAAATTCAGAAAACTAATGATTGCACACTGTTCAAGTAAGGAAAACGTCGCCATTTTAAGTATTTAAAACAGTTCTCATTCTCGCCGCTGGCGGTAAAATTCCATCTGCCGTACGGTGCTGCCATCTCTGGGACGTATTTACAATGAACGCGGCCTCATTTTAAAACAATGCGCATGTTTCTATCTCTTTCCAGTCTGGAGAAAAAAAATCGGAGGCCTTAGAACTTGAATGCACCTCGTACGAGAGGTAGTCATAAGGTCTTACTTATCACCATGAAAAATAAAATTACGTAATTAATGTTTTCTTCGTTTGGAGATACATATTGAAATTCCCGCGCCACGGTACCGTAGCAAGTAGCTAGATGCGCCACAACAAAATGACGCAACCAATCACTACTTGTATCAATCGTCCGCGACTTCGACTGCTGTAGTTGGTTTCGAAGTCGTTGATAATCGCATTTTAATTCCAAAAGCGACAACGAAATTCACTGGCAAAATGAGCGTATGTCATGTAAGAAGTACTATACGATATAGCAGTGTCTGAAGGAATAGAGATTGCGGCGACTACAGTCGTCATGAAATACATGACATGTACTCACAGTTTCATGTCAAAGGAACACATAAACACACAAACACTATATAGAGGGTGAGTCACCTAACATTACCGCTGGATATATTTCATAAACCACATCAAATACTGACGAATCGATTCCACAGAACGAACGTGAGGAGAGGGGATAGTGTAATTGGTTAATACAAACCATAAAAAATGCACGGATGTATGTTTTTTAACACAAACCTACGGTTTTTTTAAATCGAACCCTGTTAGTTTTGTTAGCACATCTGAACATATAAACAAATACGTAATCAGTGCCGTTTGTTGCATTGTAAAATGTTAATTACATCCGGAGATATTGTAACCTAAAGTTGACGCTTGAGTACCACTCCTCCGCTGTTCGATCGTGTGTATCGGAGAGCACTGAACTACGTAGGGATCCAAAGGGAACGGTGATGGACCTTAGGTACAGAAGAGACTGGAAGAGCACATTACGTCCACATGCTAACACCTTTTTATTGGTCTTTTTCACTGACGCACATGTACATTACCATGAGGGGTGAGGTACACGCACACACGTTGTTTCCGTTTTCAATTACGGAGTGGAATAGAGTGTGTCCCGACATGTCAGGCCAATAGATGTTCACTGTGGTGGCCATCATTTGCTGCACACAATTGCAATCTCTGGCGTAATGAATGTCGTACACGCCGCAGTACATCTGGTGTAATGTCGCCGCAGGCTGCCACAATACGTTGTTTCATATCCTCTGGGGTTGTAGGCACAACACGGTACACATTCTCCTTTAACGTACCCCACAGAAAGAAGTCAAGAGGTGTAAGATCAGTAGAACGGGCTGGCCAATTTATTCATCCTCCACGTCCTATGAAACGCCCGTCGAACATCCTGTCAAGGGTCAGCCTAGTGTTAATTGCGGAATGTGCAGGTGCACCATCATGCTGATACCACATACGTCGACGCGTTTCCAGTGGGACATTTTCGAGCAACGTTGGCAGATCATTCTGTAGAAACGCGATGTATGTTGCAGCTGTTTGGGCCCCTGCAATGAAGTGAGGACCAATGAGGTGGTCGCCAATGATTCCGCACCATACATTTACAGTCCACGGTCGCTGTCGCTCTACCTGCCTGAGCCAGCGAGGATTATCCACGGACCAGTAATGCATGTTCCGTAGATTCACTGCCCCGTGGTTTGTGAAACCCGCTTCATCGGTAAGCAGGTAGAACTGCAACGCATTCTCTATTAATGCCCATTGAAAGAATTTCACTCGATGATTAAAGTCATCACCATGTAATTGCTGATGTAGCGACACATGAAACGGGTGAAAGCGGTGACGATGCAGTATGCGCATGACACTACTTTGACCCAGTCCACCGGCTCTCGCAATGTCCCGTGTACTCATGTGTGGGTTCATGGCAACAGCAGCTGACACACCAACTGCACCCGCTTCTCCTGTGACGGGCCTGTTACGGACCGTTTGCGTGCTACGACCATACCTGTTGCATACAGTTGGCGGTAGATGTTTTGCAATGTGCGGCACGTTGGATGCTCTCTGTCCGGGTACCGTTCTGCATACACCCTGCAGGCTTCAGCTGCATTTCGTCGACACTCGCCATAGATGAGTATCATCTCCGCCTTTTCAGAGTTCGAATACACCATCGTCACTGTTCCCACAACACTACACTATCACAGACGTCTGGTAACACGGTGTACTACAGTTGGTCTGCGTGCGGAGACGAATGCAGAATAACAATAGCAGCAAGCGCTACATGCGGACACTGCGACAGCTAGACCAAACCACAACAGTGCACTACAGCCACACTCGTAAACACGGTCGTCATCGTAAACATGTCCCTGCAGATGCTGCTCGCCGACCGTGGCCCGTGTTTGTTACAACACGCAACTGAACGTCGGAGGTTTCAAGCGTCAACTTTAGGTTACAATATCTCGGGATGTAATTAACATTTTACAATGCAACAAACGGCACTGATTACGTATTTGTTTATATGTTCAGATGTGCTAACAAAACTAACGTGGTTCCACTAAAAAAACGTAGGTTTGTATTAAAAAACATACTTCCGTGCATTTTTGTAGGGTTTGTATTAAACAATTACACTAGCCCCTCTCCTCACGTTCGGTCTGTGGAATCGGTTCGTCAGTATTTGATGTGGTTTACGAAATATATCCAGCGGTAACGTTAGGTGACTCACCCTGTATAGTTACGGTTCGAAACCTCGTCAGATTCCGTTTTTATTTTGTAGACGTCCGATCCCCAGTTCTCTTTGTTTAGAAGCAGGACATTGCATATGGTGATCATTTTAACCGAAGGCATTGAAAAATCTCGAATACTACACATCTAATCAAAACAGTTATAATTCCAATTCGTTTGTCTCGGGGGTGGACATCCAATGATACCACACTCGACGCGCCATCCAGTTCGTGCGTGGGTGGCGGGAGGAAAACTTTGATATCTTCAATAGGAAACCCTGTTTTTTACTGCAGATTACGATTCTACAGCAAAATCCACATACGTTTTGTCTAAAGTATTTGTTTCGTTTCGCCACAGATGGCGCTGTAATCGGAGTAATATAAATAGGTAAACAATCGTAATTTACGACATGCTACTGAACAGTCCTTGAATATCCAATGGCATGTGGCAGCCCACCTCTGTGCTGCGGGGTACGACAGGCCAGCGTTTCATAACTTCAAATTGGAAACCACATTCGCAACGTTGTATTCGTCCGACATATCGAACAGGGGCAACTCGACGCGCCACTTTCGCTGTGGCCCGGAGCGAACACTACTCTACTTTTCTAATTAGAATAAGTGTTCAAACGTAGTACTGCCAAATTGAATACACTTAGTGACCCGCTTTTCAAATCAAAGTACACAGGATAGAAGCATAACTGCAGGTTTGTCAGCACAGGGGTTCTGTAGCGGTCGACCACGTCTTCACGGCCTGTTGGCTCTAACTGGTACACCTTATCTTTTAAGTATCCCCACAGAAAGAAATCCAGCGACGTCGAATACGGCGACATAGTGGAACAATTAAAAGAGCCACCTCTGCCGAGCCACCGATCAGTGTAAACGTGGTCTAGTACCTTTCGTGCTTCAATTATGTAATGGGATGGGGAACCGTGATGCTGAAATCACATCCGCTGTCGAACGTCCAGGGCAACATCCTGCAGGGTATCGGCAATCCTTGTTCCAAAGACGTTCGATATTTGCGTCCACTCAACGTCCTGTCGATAATATGCGGACCAGTGAGCTTGTCCACTATGATGCCACACCACACATTAACTGACCAAGGACGTTGATGGTCAACTTTCAGTAACCAGCATTATCATGGAGATGGTGAACGCTAAGTAAAATTTGCAACTAACAGAGATACAAAAGTGAATCGTAGGTAAAAAAGGTTGACTACCCCCGATCTACTCTATGAGAGCAACTGACATTAGTAAGTTGTATGTGGTGGTCCGCTTGAATTTGCTCGCGCAGCTGCCTGAGTGGCTAACTTCAATGCTAATTAACTCGGAAACGGCGCAACGCATCGAATTTTTTTCTTAACTGTTATTTCTTGGCACTATCTAATTTGAGACACACATACAAGCTTTTCAAACTCTGTCTGATCACCCCGTATACGAACTTAGGTGCTGCTATTACATCGAATCCTTTTAATTGCCGTCCTTTTAATTGCCGATTGAGTCACGGCAATGAACTGCCATTCTGTGTACTCCAGCCTCTAGCGTTGTTGACAAGTTTTCTGTCATCTACGTGTGCGTTTCGTCTGTGTGTGATAGTCTTATTCTGTTTACAGCGTTGTTGACTGTTCATTCGCTATCAACCACTCGGGTTAAATAGAAAAATGTCTGCCAAGTTTCCAAGGAAAAATACGCTTACCGCTCGACTAATATACACTTGGTGGGCATCCAATTTCACTGGATGTAGCAGAAAACACAAGTGATCAAGTTCACATAGGTTATTTTGTCCTGGAACAGTCCAGCTTTTTCGTAAAACTGCTGAATCCGTTGTATTGGACCAGCTATTGATGAAGCACGGAGGGGGAATTGAATTTTCATCATTGTGACGAGACTGTAAGTACTGTTTCTGCTAACGGTGCAGATGTTAATTATGAAGCTATTCTTGTCTTTAATCTCCCGCTTGAAGTAGAAAATCCCTATCTGAATGAGGTACTAACTGAGTACGGAGAAGTTGAAGAACATTAGATATGAACACTGGTCCGATCAACCTAGCTATCAAAGTTTCAGTGGCATCGGCCTGTAGAGATGCAGATAAAGATCAATATTCCGTCACGTATCGTGATTATAGAATACAAGGTGCAGGTTTCTTACTCAGGCCAAGTCCTCACATGCTTTGTATGTAACGAAAACAGTCGCCTTCGTCAAAACTATCTTAAACAGGTTTCATTTTTGTAAAACACCAGAAGAAACTAACCTTAGCAGATCTCGTAGCTGAAAATCATTCACCTGACGAAGTGCAGCCAGTCCATCCGGAATCGAGCTGAAATCTGACGTATTAGGTGGAAAAGATTTTCCGCCGCTGGTAAGCAAACGCGACGTCGAACAATGTAGAATTCGTTAAAATGGCTCTGAGCACTATGGGACTTAACTTCTGAGGTCATCAGTCCCCTAGAACTTAGAACTACTTAAACCTAACTAACCTAAGGACATCACAGACATCCATGCCCGAGGCAGGATTCGAACCTGCTACCGTAGCGGTCGTTCGGTTCCAGACTGTAGTGCCTAGAACCGCTCGGCCACACCGGCTGGCAGAATTCGTTACTTCAGTGACAGCTTCCAAGAGATGAAACACGCACGAAGGGAACAGTCCCGATGACGGTGTTACTGAAAAGGGGCAGTCGTCTAAAAAGGACACCGAAGAAACTGTGTCTGACGCAGTAGTAGATCTACATCTACATCTACATCCATATTACGCAAGCCACCTGACGGTGTGTGGCGGAGGGTACCCTGAGTACCTCTATAATGACATAGGAATTCAATCAGTTAACGCGACGACAACATGAAGTCGTGCCCTCACCTACCGCACGTAACTGCCCGCTGCAAGGTACCACAGCGAAAATAACCAGGTCACATGAGTACAGAAAACAAAGTCACGGAACCTAGTGAGGGTAAACAAACATCCTCGTACGAGCCTACCATCCACAACATTCGAAGGATGGCAGCCGGTGTACACAAACAAGAGGAAAGTTACAGTCATAATGCAAATACGGAACAGCTGCAAGAAAGGCCACCGGGTCTACACGAACGTGAAATCACGGATGAGGAACAGGTACAGACGTTCACTGTGTCCCTCCAGTCATCTTCACTTGTAGAGCGAGGTTGCGTCGACACAGGACACCGTACAAAAATACAACCCGACAACACCCAAAGCTAAAGATAATGAAAGTTACAAATACGATACTGCAAATGACACTAAAATGCAGTGGTCCGGCGACTTAAAGTAATACAAAAGAATGCAAAACAAGCTAAAAAATGCCTCATGCATACACAGTTCTTACCCTGAACATTGATAGAATTTATTTAATAATACTTAAAAATAGCTACACTGCAGGAATTAATAGCTGAGTCTGACGCCGACATTATCCTCTTACTGCACTTGGATTTAAAACAATAGTGGACTTCGTACTCCAAGAAAACATAGGCATGGCCGTCCTTGTGCGTGAAGGTACCTTAGTCGGAGATGATAAACTAGAGTCCGGAAAGGAATCGCGTGCAAAATTTATGATGTCACCCTTCTACACCTACAACTATCTACAACAACACTTCGCAAAATACCTTACTGTGTGAGACGGAGGGTACTTTCTGTAATAGTGTCACTTACCCCTTTTCATGTTCCAGACACCCCCAAAAACACACGTTTTTCATATTAGGTGCATTGTGCTGCCACCTACTGAAAGGTACTCCATATCAGCGACCTCAGCAGTCATTAAACATCGTGAGAGAGCAGAATGGAGCGCTCCGCGGAACTCACGGACTTCGAACATGGTCAAGTGACTGAGTGTCACTTGTGTCACACGTCAGTACGCGAGATTTCCACACTCCTAAACATCCCTAGATCCACTGTTTCCGACATGATAATGAAGTAGAAACGCGAAGGGATACGTACAGCACAAAAGCGTACAGGCCGACCTCGTCGGTTGACTGACAGAGACCACCGGCAGTTGAAGAGGATCATAATGTGTAATAGGCATATATCTATCCAGATCATCACACAGGAATTCCAAACTGCATCAGGATCCACTGCAAGTACTATGACAGTTAGGCGGGAGGTGAGAAAACTTGGATTTCATGGTCGAGCGGTTGCTCATAAGTCACACATCACGCTGATAAATGCCAAACGACGCCTCGCTTGGTGTAAGGAGCGTAAACACTGGACGATTGAACAGTGGAAAAACTTTGTGTGGAGTGACGAATCACGGTACACAATGTGGCGATCCGATGGCAGGTTGTAGGAATGGCGAATGCCTGGTGAACGTCATCTTCCAGCGCGTACAGTGCCAACAGAAAAATTCGGAGGTTGTGGTGTTAAGGTGTGGTCGTGTCTTTCATGGAGGGGGCTTGCACCACTTGTTGTTTTGCGTGGCACTATCACAGCGTAGGCCTACATTGATGTTTTAAGCACCTTCTTGCTTCCCACTGTTGAAGAGCAATTCAGGGATGGCGATTGCATCTTTCAACACGATCGAGCACCCGTTCACAATGCACGGCCTGCAGCGGAGTGGGTACACGACAATAACATCCCTGTAATGGACTGGCCTGCACAGAGTGCTGCCCTGAATCCTATAGAACACCTTTGGGATGTTTAGGAACGCCGTGCCAGGCCTCACCGACCGAAATCGATACCTCTCCTCAGTGCAGCACTCCGAGAAGAATGGGCTTCTATTCCTCAAGAAACCTTCCAGCGCCTGATTCAACGTATGCCTGCGAGAGTGCAAGCTGTCATCAAGGCTAAGGGTGGGCCAACACCATATTGAATTCCAGAATTACCGATGGAGGGCGCCACGAACTTGAAAGTCATTTTCAGCCAGGTGTCCAGATACTTTTGATCGCATAGTGTATGGTTTGCAGGAAGAACGATTGCTGGGAAGTCTCCGTGTGGGCTCTAATCTCTCTAATTTTATCTTGTTGGTCTTTTCGAGAGATATACATAGGAGGAAGAAATATAATAATTGACTCTTCTGTGAATGTACGCTCTCGAAACTTTAACGGTAGACCTTACCGTGATGTAGAACGCCTCTCTTGCAGTGTCTGCCGCTGGAGTTGGCTGAGCGTCTCCGTGACGCTTTTGCGCTTACCAAGTGAATCCGCATCGAAACATGCAGCTCTTCTTGGAATCTTCGCTGTTTCCTCCATCAGTTCTGGCTGGTACAGATCCCTTACTGACGAGCAATGTTGAAGTATCTGGTCGATACTGGTCGAGCGAGTGTTTTACAAGCTACTTCCTTTGTTGATGGACTGGCATCTGCCTTACTAGCGATTAATTTTATGTGGTCGTTCCAGTTCAAACCACTCCGTACACATACTGCTACGTAATTTATAGCAGTAACTGCTTCCAGTGATTGTTCTGCAATTGTGTAATAGTAAAATAAATGCTGTTTCTGTCTATGTATTCGAAAAACGCTACATTTGTTTATGATGAGGCTCGATTGCCACTCCCTGCACCAAGCGTCGATGGTCTGCTGATTTTCCTGCATTTCGTTACAGTTTTCTACCTCCGCGACTTCCCTGTATACAACATCATCATCAGCGAAAAGCCTCATGGAATTTCCGACGTTATCTACTAGGTCATTTAAATATATTTTCAAAAGTAATGGTCATGTAACACTCCTCTGAGGCATGCCCGAAGTTACTTTTACGTTTGAAGACTTCTCTCCGTTCAGAATGACATGCTGTGTTCTGTTTGCAAGAAATTCCTCAGTCCAGTCACACTGTTGATCTGCTATTCCGTATGCTCGTATTTTGTTCTAAACATTTACGCTCCTTCGGGCAGTAGCAAAAATGCGGAAGGAGCTGCCTTCTTTAAAGATGACATACGTTATCGTCTCAGACAACATCCACCTATCTCCCTACAGGAGACCTCTTTAACTATGTACTTCATGAGAAAGACTAGCAATAGAATCTTTAGTACTGTACAGAATTAGACGACCTCGGTCGTGAAGCATTTGTCGCCAAAGGATACATGGGAATTAAAATACCCCACACTTGCAACTTCAGTTAACCGAAATGACAGAATGTACATAACAGAGAACATTCGTCAAGAGTTCTCACTACATATGTCACCCCCAATCCATTTTTAGATTACTGTCCGTTACCTGTAACGTTAAACCTAGACAAACGGCACACAAATAGATATAGAGGCCAATGGATGTTGAACGTCTCCCAAATAGATGAAGAAGACTTACGTATCGAAGAACAATAAAGACGAGCTGCCTACATTAACTCGACCATTTCACGTCAAAAGCCGACTGGCTTATCAGACTTGCTAAAAGACGCTTAAGATTATGTCTAATAACTCATGGGAGACATAAAATCAATGAAGTAATGAAAATCATGGAAATTCACTCCACAATTCTTAGAGAATGTATGAAAAAGCCAACCCTGCAAACGAGCACATGCAACGGATAAGGAGAAATAAAGTGAAACTCATTACCATCAAAAGGAAACACATGGCTTGAAGATCAAATCCAGAACAAGATCCATAGAAGAAGCAGAGATAGCGTCTATGTCTCACAACATAAAACTAACCGCAGGCGCACATTCCTGGATGAGCTGTAAACAAGGATGGGAATATACTGACTTCCCAAAACGAGATGCTGAATGAAATACAACGCATTACTGGAATCTCTACTCCTTGAGTCACACCGATGAGAATTTCATAGCTGAAGCCATGCAACCGCTAAGAAATCATTGAAGGCAATAAAGAATTTGTAACTGATTTTAGCATGGATGGTTTCATAGTTGAATCACCAATTCGCAAAACTCCAGGAACAGACAGAATTCCCAAAGAGTTTCGTCACAGATTTAGGAATATCGTTGGGATTATTTTTACTCTAATTTTAAATGACATAATTAGTAGCGGGATTGTGCCTAACGAGACGAAAGAGAGCAACATTGTTCTCCTACAAAAGAAGAGCGGCCTGAAAAATTTCGCAAATTTGCCGCCTATTTCACAGCTGAGCTTTGACTATGAAACTGTCGCCTGAGCTATTAACAGCAGGATGACAAAGTTGCTTAAAAATCGTCAAAACACATCAGGTTTGCATCCCTGGAAAGACTATAACGTCAGGTGCTTCTGAAATTAGAGATAATTTCTATAGCAGCAGAGACTAACGTCAAATGTGTCCTTTTATTCATCAATTTGCATAAAGACTTTCATCTTGTCGGCCATCAATACGTAATGAGAATAATGGAGAAAGTGGGTATTGAAGAGAGTGTAATAAAATTTGATGCGGAATATGATCAGAGACTGATGACCTTAGCAGTTAAGTCCCATAAGATTGCAGATACATTTGAACATTTGAATATGATCACTGACATATCCGATAGGGTACAAGTTAAATGACAGTTAACAAAATCTTTTAATATTCCGCGGGGTGTGCCACGAGGGAGCCCGCACTCCATGCTGCTTTTCATGCTGTAGCTGCGATTTTTTAACGAAACGTTATCAGGTATTTCAATACCTGGTCAAATGCTAGTCGAAAGAAAAAAATGCAGATAACATCGTTGTTCTAACAAGAAATGAAGACGAGATAGCGCCCATGAAACGAGACATTGACAAATACCGGGTGATCAAAAAGTCAGTATAAATTTGGAAACTGAATAAATCACGGAATAATGTAGATAGAGAGGTACAAATTGACACACATGCTTGGAATAACATGGGGTTTTATTAGAAACCCCCCCCCCAAAAAGACGTTCACAAAATGCCCGACAGATGGCGCTGGACAGCGAAACGTCAGTGCCGGCCGGAGTGCCCGAGCGGTTCTAGGCGCTACAGTCTGAAACCGCGCGACCGCTACGGTCGCAGGTTCGAATACTGCCTCGGGCATGGATGTGTGTGATCTCCTTAGGTTAGTTAGGTTTAAGTAGTTCGAAGTTCTAGGGGACTGATGACCTCAGAAGTTAAGTCCCATAGTGCTCAGAGCCATTTAACCAAAACGTCAGTGACTGCCCAAAACAATAGTGTATAAAAGGAGCTGTAATGAGAGAGAGAATCAGATGCGCCAGCAGTCACACCATGTTGACGTTACCTGAAAAGGCGCTTTTAGTGAAGCTGTATTATCAGAATGGGGAATGTGCTAGTTCAGCGTTACGATCCTATCGCCATAGGAAGGGGATTCGAACGGGTAAAGGTCCGTGACAAATGCAGCTGTGGCGAGAATGATTTAGAAGTTCGAAGCCACGGGTTGTTTACACGATAGACCCCGTAGTGGCCGACCGAGCACAAGGCGTAATGCTGCTGAGACAGTTCAGGTAGAAACGGAGACTGTAGCGGGTTCGTCTATGAACGGGGAAGTCAGCTCTCGTGCAGTCGCACGTCACACCGGCATTTCATACACTACTGTGTGGTTGGCACTTAGGCGTACCCTCCGATGCTATCCGTACAAAACCCATCGGCATCATGAACTGTTACCTGGCGATTTAGTGAAGCGGAGGGCATTTGTGGTGTGGGCGTTTCAAAAGATGGTGGAAGATGACGATTGGTTGAGTAACGTGTTGTGGACCGACGAAGCTCATTTCACGCTCCGAGGGTCTTTCAACGCCCACAACTGCAGAATTTGGGCTACCGAAAACCCCAGAACTGTCGTGGAAACTGCATTGCACGACGAGAAAGTCACGGTACGGATTGGATTTACCACATCTACCGTTATCGGGCCCTTTTTCTTCGAGGAAATGCGTGATTCTGGTTTTGTAACTGCTACCGTGACAGGTGAGAGATACGCCGATATGTTACAGAATCGCATCATCCCCAGCCTGGCTGATAAACACCTGCTGGAACGTACGATGTTTATGCATGAAGGCGCTCCACCCGATATTGCTAGACGCGTGAAAGATTTCTTGCGCGCGTCTTTTGGTGATGATTGTGTGCTCAGCCGCCACTTTCGTCATGCTTGGCCTCCCAGGTCCCCAAAACTCAGTCCGTGCGATTATTGGCTTTGGGGTTACCTGAAGTCGCAAGTGTATCGTGATCGAGCGACATCTCTAGGGATGCTGAAAGACAACATCCGACGCCAATGCCTCACTACACAGTGCTGTTCACAACATTATTCCTCGACTACAGCTACTGTTGAGGAATGATGGTGGACATATTGAGCATTTCCTGTAAAGAACATCATCTTTGCTTTGTCTTACTTTGTTATGCTAATTATTGCTATTCTGATCAGATGTAGCGCCATCTGTCGGACACATTTTTTGAACTTTTGTATTTGTTTGTTTCTAATAAACCCCATGTCATTCCAAGCATATGTGTCAATTTTTACCTCTCTATCTACATTATTCCGTGATTTATTCACTTTTCAAATTTATACGGACTTTTTGATCACCCGATATAGTCGCGTCGGGAGTGCAACTCAGTGACCGAAAATGTAAAACGTTAAACATCAGGGGGTTCGAAACTGAGCTATACCGAACGAGTTAATTGTGAATAGTAAAAAAAAAAGCTGGAAATCATCTTAGACATGTGGCCTCTAAAGATGGCAGCAAAAAATTAGAGATCTGTCAAACACAAAATTCAAGAGGCAATTGTGGAAAATAACAGACGCTCCGTGAATCTAATTGAAAAACGTAGAATCATAAACACTTATGTATTCTCCAAAGCATACTATGTCGCGCAGTTCTTTCTAATTTCAAAAATGCAAGGCACCAGCATAATGGGACTAACTAGCAAACATACGGAAGGAAGCATATTTAAGCTGTCGTATGATACTCTAGCCAAACTGAAGGCGTCTGGGGGGCTAGAACTCGTTCACATCAATAGAAAAGCAACGGCGTTGTTCCTCAAGAGAATAGTAACACTACTGAACGGAAGTCGAGGCAGCATCACAACAAACTGTGCTTGCAGAAAGTGTGGATCCCCCGATGGTCATAAGCAACATTAATTAGAAGCTAAAACATATAGGAAAATTCTACCTTCAAGCCACTTACGTAGATGCTACCCTCCCCGACGAACCACATGACAAAAAGGAATTTTCCACGTGAATGTTAACAGGAGAAAAAAAACCAACAATACAGAATACAACCAATCGGCCACCGACTGGGAATCTGTGGACAAACGTAACCCTCGAAATACATAAATCCGACGTTACATCCACGTGATACAGGGTTGTAAACAATACCGCTGCGACAAACGAAAGCTTCATAGAATAGGAGTTGGTGACACGGACAAATGCCCCTCATATGGGTTAGCAACATTTCTTGCCATTTCATTTCCTGGAGTCAATTTCGCAGCTGAAGATGGATCAGGAAGAGTCTTCTCCTACAACTATACGACAGAAATTCTACTTCCATGTGCATCCAAACTTGTATCCTACCACAAAATAAAACACTATAATGTGGTTACTGGACATATGGTCAATAACATAATTAACATTAGAGTGGACGATAACTTAACGAAAGTCATTACCCACATGGAACTACTCTACTGAAAAACCAAAAGGATCGGCAACACAAAACAGAGTATTTGACGAGGTGCTGGAAATAACGTTTGAAAAACTTGGAGCATGATCATCCATTGGATGACTGCAACAAGACAAGGATGAAAAAATTGTACAGTACCAAAAGAAATCTGAGTTTCAAAACAATTTTACTAGTCAAAAACATTTTTATTGTTATATTTTTATTATTTAAGTTATTTAAGACGTGCATGTCAACTGTTACTTTTCATATATATAATAACCATTTGTTAACAGAGTTACCTGTTTAGAAATTTTAAAAAATGGCTGACGTGCTCTGAGTCACCAATTCAAACCCAAAAGAAAAAAATAGTGTTACTGGCATAGTCATGAGCTACGAAGACAAAGACAGCATGTTCGCGTCCAACTACCAGCAATCTTTTTATGTTTTCTAATATGTTCTAGGAGTTTATTATTAATTTAATGGAAGTATGATCTGCAATACGAATAATTATACATATACAGGGTGTTCATTTTAACTGAAGACGTTGAAATATCTCGAAAACTACATATATGATCAAAAATAATTATATTTTCACTTTTTTGTCTCGGAGGGGAAGTCCAGTGATATCACACTCGAACCCCCACCCTACCCACTGCGTAGGTAGCGGGGGGCAAGTTTTAAATCTTCAGCCGGAACCCTCGTTTTGTATTGCAGGTTATGATGCTATGGCAGAATGTTCATATGTTTTTTCTGAAGTATTTTCTTCATTTCGCCAGAGATGGCACTATAATCGGAGTAATAGAAATAGGTACACAATCGTAATTTACGACATGCTACTAAATGGCCCTTGAAAATCCGGAGGTACGTGGGACCCCACCTTCACGTTGCAAGGGTAGGACAGGCCAGCATTTCATAACTCCTAATTGGAAACCCCTTCGCAACGTTATATTTCTCCAACATATCGAACAGTATCTACTCGACGCGACACTGCGGCCGTGGTTCGAGGCGAACGCTTCCAATTACAGTAAATCTTCAAACGTAGTACTGCCAACTTCAATACACATAGTGATCCGCTTTTCAAATGACCGTAAACAGGACAGAAGCATAAATGCGGGAATGTCAGCACAGACGTTTCTGATGCGGTCGACCATGTCTTCAAGGACTGTTGGCACTTACTGGTACACCTTATCTTTTAAATATCCCCACAGAAAGAAATCTGGAGAATTCAAATACGGCGATATAGTGGGCCAATTAATAGGGCCACCTCTGCCGAGCCACCGATCAGTGTAACCTGGTCTAATACCTATCGTGCTTCAATTCTGTAATGCGTACATTACTATTGCGTACCATGCTGAAACAGCATCCGCTGCCGAACGTCCAGGGCAACATCCTGCAGGGTATCGGCAATCCCTGTTCCAAAGACGTTCGATATTTGCGTCCACTCAACGTGCTGTCGATAATATGCGGACCAGTGAGCTTGTCCACTATGATGCTACACCACACATTAACTGACCAAGGACGTTGATGGTTCAAAATGGTTCAAATGGCTCTGAGCACTATGGGACTTAACATCTGTGGTCATCAGTCCCCTAGAACTTAGAACTACTTAAACCTAACTAACCTAAGGACATCACACACATCCATGTCCGAGGCAGGATTCGAACCTGCGACCGTAGCGGTCACGCGGTTCCAAACTGAAGCGCCTAGAACCGCACGGCCACACGGGCCGGCAAGGACGTTGATGGTCAACTTGTAGTAACCAGTGGGGATTGTCTACACTAGAGTAATTCATGTTATACCAGTTAACGTTACCATGGTTTGTGAATGTAGACTCATCGGAAAATAGTAAAAAAAATGGCTCTGAGCACTATGGGACTTAACATCTGGGGTCTCCAGTCCCCTAGAACTTAGAACTACTTAAACCTAACTAACCTAAGGACATCACACACATCCATGTCCGAGGCAGGATTCGAACGTGCGACCGTAGCAATCGCGCTGTTCCAGACTGAAGCGCCTAGAACCGCTCGGCCACACTGGCCGGTTGGAAAAAAGTACCCCGCCAAAGAACGTAAGGGTCGTTTGCATTCGTTGGCGTGCTCATTCACAAAACACATGGAAATCGGTGCCATGAAGTTCTTGATGCAGTGGCACATGGTAATGATGATACTTATGATGATGCAGTATTGTGACAATACTATCTACGGACATACAGGAATCGCGATGCAATTGCTGGGGGCTTATCCGTGAGTTTTGGTGAGCTGCCGCTAGTGCAGCTGTTTCATTAGCTTTTCCTGTAACACCTTTGTTTCATTTCCTTCCGACTGTCTATACGTTGCCATCAGACATAAAAGCGTTCACAACCTTGGTAAAATAACGAACGGGAGCGACGTTTCTCTAGAAAACACTCAGCACACAATGCAACAGCAGCCTCACCAGTTCTCCTACATTGTACGTAAATCAGGATCATTTCAAATTTTTCTTCTGTGGTTGCAACATTCATCGTCCTCTTGCACGTCTGTTCTCAGAATGACAGGTAGGTGTGCAGGCAGTAACCATTGCACAAATATAGTCATGTTTACAGCCGCTATCTGTTCTACGTCTGCACGATACGTGAGTTCTGGAGGCGGTGTACTGACTGTAATGTTACATCGTAGTTCGCTACACGACCGTGGTAGCGCATCGAGTAGCCCTCTGTTCGATATGTCGGAGGAATACAACGTTGCTAATGGTATTTCCAATTAGAAGCTGTGAACTATTGCCCTGTCCTACCCTCGCTTCATGGAGGTGGGGGTCCTACGTGCCATTGGATATTCAAGGGCTATTGAGTAGCATTCGTACATTACTATTGCGTACCATCTTCTGTTTCTTCGACTATAGCGTCATCTGTGGCGAAACGAAGAAAATGCTTCAGACAAAACGTATGTAGATTTTGCCGTAGAATTGTAACCCGCAATATAAAGCGGGGGTTCTGGTTGGTTCAGATGGTTCAAATGGCTCTAAGCACTACGGGACTTGACATCTGAGGTCATCAGTCTCCTAGACTTAGAACTAATTAAACCTAAGGACATCACACACATCCATGCCCGAGGCAGAATTCGAACTTGCGACCGTAGCAGCAGCGCGGTTCCAGACTGAAGCGCCTAGAACCGCTCGGCCATATTCCGATTGAAGGGTTCAAAATTGCCCCTCGCCACTCTCGCACGGTGTAGGGTGGGGGGCTCGAGTGTGGTATCGTTGGATGTCCCCCTCTGAGACAAACAAATTGGAGTCATAAGTTTTTTTGATTCGATGTATAGTTTTAGAGATATTTCAATGTCTTCAGTTAAAATGAACACCCTGTGTATGTATGTATGTTTCACATCTCCTCCTAAACCACCGACCTGTGTCAACCAAACTTGGTACACATATCACTTACTGTCTGGAGATGATCGCTGTGCTGTTTAGAACCTTCTACCTAACAAAGAGATAGTGATGGGAGTGAAAAAGCGGTGTAGCCCATGACGCACGAATGTCCATAATTTATTCATCCAGTATTTGAGAATGAAAGCAGGAGCAAACTTTACACATAATTTCAAATCTTTACGTAAGTTATTCTCTCAGAAAACTACCACAAAATGATGAAAGGAAAAATTTTAATCGCTTACTCTTTTTCACTTTTCCTGCAGTAAAATTGCTGCATGAAGCATGACGTTTTAATTTATTACTTCTTTGCTGCTAAACGTATCCGCTACACACGTTGCAGGCAGTATCCACATATGCCACTGAATATACTTACAATAATATATCACTGTACGACAGACAGCTCAAGAGATATGACGTCAAATACTGAGCTGGGTGAGAAACTGCCGCATCAAGCACGACGTTTTATTTTGTTACTTCTTTACTACTAACTGTATTCACAACACATATCGCACAAAGTTCCACATATGCCGCTGAATGTACCTACAAATATACAGGGTGATTATAATTAAAGTTAAAACTTTCAAACCGCTGTAGATATAACACCACTGGTCAGAATGAAGTCAAATTGCAACGGAATATTATCGGAGAAGGGGGAAAACGTATAGCAGAAGAAAAATAAATAGTAACAAAATGTAGCAATAACTGGCGTTGTAAGCATCATAATTTAATAGTGGTCGACTACAAATGACAAATGAATCATACAACAATGCCTAACGTGTACGTTTGACGTTAAACAAACTGTACTACTCAGTGTGCATGGATGTACAGGTGTGATACTGTTAGTTACGTAAGCCCATCCACAATGGCAAGGTCATATCACATCGGATGGAAAAAATCGGATTTTAATTGTGCTTAGGCCAAAAACCGTATAAAAAGCATCAATCACATCGGTTTTTAATTGTCCTGAGGCCAAACACCGCATAAAAAGTATCAATCAAAATGAAATCGGATTATTAATTTCCGTGTGACTGGTGCAAAACGACCGAGCGAGGTGGCGCAGTGGTTAAACACTGGACTCGCATTCGGGAGGACGACGGTTCAATCCCGCGTCCGGCCATCCTGATTTAGGTTTTCCGTGATTTCCGTAAATCGCTCCAGGCAAATTCCGGGATGGTTCCTTTCAAAGGGCACGGCCGACTTCCTTCCCCGTCCTTCCATAATCCGATGAGACCGATGACCTCGCTGTCTGGTCTCCTCCCCCAAAACAACCCCAACCCAACTGGTGCAAAACATGTTCAATATGGTGTCCACCGTTTTTTGCAACAAGTTGAAATAGAGAAAGAGCATGTTCCACAAATGATCAAAGTGATTCCGGGGTAACGTTCAGAATGTGTTGCGCAATGCGTGCCTTCAATGCAGCTACGTTTGCAATCGGAATACTGAACACATCTTTCAGGCAGCCCCACAGCCAGAAGTCACACGGATTAAGATCAGGTGATCGTGACGGCCAGGCTGTAGGTATATGGCGGCTGATAATTCTAGCATTTCCGAAATGGCGCTTCAGCAGCTGCTTAACTGGACTTGCAATGTGCGGAGGTACGCTATCTTGCATAAAATGATCCCATCCACAAATCAGCGCTGTTGGAGATCTGGAATGACGTGATTGCGCAAAAGACATTCATTGCGCTTACCAGTGACGGTACAGGTAACAGGACCGGAAGCACCGGTCTCTTCGAAAAAATATGGCCCTGTGATAAATGATGCCGTAAATCCGCATCTTCCCAGGATGAAATGGTGCTGGTTGATTTGCGTGTGGATTTTCTGTTGCCCATATTCGACATTCTGTGTATTGACATACCCTGCCAGATGGAAGTGGGCTTCGTCTGTCCACAAAATCTTCCACGGCCAATCATTGTTCACTTCCATGCGAGCAAGAAATTCTAAAGCAAAGGTCTCTCTTGCTGGCAGGTCAACAGGAAGCAATTCATGCACGTGGGTAGTTTTGAATTGATAACAAAGAAGGATGTTTCGTAGGATTTTACGCAACGTGCTCACGGCTATGTCCAACGTTCGGGCAATTCTCCGTGCAGTACACGTTTGCACACCACCACTTGTCTTCTCCTGCACTGCTGTGGCCACTGCTTCCACTGACGTCGAATCAATTTGTTTCCTCCCTCTACCGGGTTGGACACCAAAAGAACCCGTCTTTTCGAATTTCCGAATCATTTTCTCCAGACCCACGGCAGTCATCGGACCAACGCCTTTTTTCAATCCCTTCAGTGTCCGGAACTTCTGCAGAGCAACGTGTCACGTCATCATTCTTTTAATACAGCTTTACAAGCAGAGCTCGATTCTGCATGGAGACAGTCATGGTGAACATCGCAGACGCGAAAGGTGGAAAAGCCGTTTACCTGGCGCGTTTATGCCAACATGAATGGGTCGTGAGCATGACAGGTGTTTTCGTTACATATTCTGACACATACAACGCCATCTATTGACCAATTTTCACACTATTTTTTTTCTTCTGCCACACGTTTTCCTCCTTCATCGATAATATTCCATTGCAATTTGACGTCATTCTGACCAGTGGTATTATTTCTACAGCAGTTTGAAAGTTTAACTTTAATTATAATCACCCTGTGTATCACTGTACGACATGTAGCTTAGGGGATATGATGTCATAAACAGTTAAATGCGTGAAAAACTACGAACATGCACGACGTTTAAATTTATTACGTCTTTGCTACTGCCTCTATTCGCAAGACATTTCGTAGCCAGTGTCAACATATGTCGCTGAATATACTTACAAAACTATATATTTGTACGACACGTAATTCAGGATATACAACGTGAACACTGAACAGCGTGAAAATGAAACTGCAGGGCTAAATTCATTAGAGATACAGGTGAAACATGTGTAGAATTATTTCAAATGCTTCAAATGTCTCTGAGCACTATGGGACTCAACTTCTGAGTTTATCAGTCCCCCAGATCCTAGAACTACTTAAACCTAACTAACCCAAGGACATCACACACTTCCATGCCCGAGGCAGGATTCGAACATAGAATTATTTGTGAAATATGATAAATGTATGTGAAATACATTTGACGTGTCTGTGCGAGCAAAGCCACGTATGTAAAGATCATCCTAAAATCCTGGAACGATTTCAACCAAATGTGGTACACATACTAATGACGATCAGGAAAGAAATACTGTGGGGGTAAGAACCACCAGCAACCTATTAGGATGGGGGTGATAACGTGAAGAAACAGAGATGGATAGACAAAAAGAGCAAAAAGAGGGAAGGAGGAGGCTGAAACAGACGGGGGGAGGCGGAGATAGACAGAGAGAGGTACTAGGCAAAGATAGATAATTAGAGGGCGGAAGGAGATGGAATTAGATGGAGGGAAGAGGAGATGGACAAATGGGAAAGGAGTAGATGGACAGAGGGGGAGAGCAGATGGACAGAGAGAGGGGGGAACAGCAGATAGAGAGAGGAGTAGAATGATATGGACTAGTAGAAAACTGGAATAAATACGTAGCAGGGCAACGCCAGATACTCGGCTAGTTTATTATAAATAAGAGCTCTCTCTTTCAAAGGAAGAGTTTGTTCCATTTTGTGAATGAGCCACAATACATGGACCAATGAATTGCAAGACCGCTGCCTACGTCACTGACAGATTCACATGCAGTTTAGTACAGTTTATACTAAAAAGAGAACCATGTGGCGAAACAAGCACTATATCTTTTGAGAGATACAGAGGCGACCGAGTGTGCCGAAACTTACCCCAGTTCACTGCTAGTAGCGCCGCGTCACCATAACGCGACTGTGCGTAGGACAAAAGTTTTGCACCATAATTAAGAATGAAATTAAAGGTTAAAGTTGCTTTTTCAAACTTTGTCAACATCTACATCTACATCTACATCTATACTCCGCGAGCCACCTTACGGTGTGTGGCGGAGGGTACTTATTGTACCACTATCTGATCCCCCCTTCCCTGTTCCATTCACGAATTGTGCGTGGGAAGAACGACTGCTTGTAAGTCTCCGTATTTGCTCTAATTTCTCGGATCTTTTCGTTGTGATCATTACGCGAGATATATGTGGGCGGTAGTAATATGTTGCCCATCTCTTCCCGGAATGTGCTCTCTCGTAATTTCGATAATAAACCTCTCCGTATTGCGTAACGCCTTTCTTGAAGTGTCCGCCACTGGAGCTTGTTCAGCATCTCCGTAACGCTCTCGCGCTGACTAAATGTCCCCATGACGAATCGCGCTGCTTTTCGCTGGATCATGTCTATCTCTTCTATTAATCCAACCTGGTAAGGGTCCCATACTGATGAGCAATACTCAAGAATCGGACGAACAAGCGTTTTGTAAGCTACTTCTTTCGTCGATGAGTCACATTTTCTTAGAATTCTTCCTATGAATCTCAACCTGGCGCCTGCTTTTCCCACTATTTGTTTTATGTGATCATTCCACTTCAGATCGCTCCGGATAGTAACTCCTAAGTATTTTACGGTCGTTACCGCTTCCAATGATTTACCACCTATGGCATAATCGTACTGGAATGGATTTCTGCCCCTATGTATGCGCATTATATTACATTTATCTACGTTTAGGGAAAGCTGCCAGCTGTCGCACCATGCATTAATCCTCTGCAGGTCTTCCTGGAGTACGTACGAGTCTTCTGATGTTGCTACTTTCTTGTAGACAACCGTGTCATCTGCAAATAGCCTCACGGAGCTACCGATGTTGTCAACTAAGTCATTTATGTATATTGTAAACAATAAAGGTCCTATCACGCTTCCTTGCGGTACTCCCGAAATTACCTCTACATCTGCAGATTTTGAACCGTTAAGAATGACATGTTGAGTTCTTTCTTCTAGGAAATCCTGAATCCAATCACAAACCTGGTCCGATATTCCGTAAGCTCGTATTTTTTTCATTAAACGTAAGTGCGGAACCGTATCAAATGCCTTCCTGAAGTCCAGGAATACGGCATCAATCTGCTCGCCAGTGTCTACGGCACTGTGAATTTCTTGGGCAAATAGGGCGAGCTGAGTTTCACATGATCTCTGTTTGCGGAATCCATGTTGGTTATGATGAAGGAGATTTGTATTATCTAAGAACGTCATAATACGAGAACACAAAACATGTTCCATTATTCTACAACAGATTGACGTAAGCGAAATAGGCCTATAATTATTCGCATCTGATTTATGACCCTTCTTGAAAATGGGAACGACCTGCGCTTTCTTCCAGTCGCTAGGTACTTTACGTTCTTCCAGCGATCTACGATAAATTGCTGATAGAAAGGGGGCAAGTTCTTTAGCATAATCACTGTAGAATCTTAAGGGTATCTCGTCTGGTCCGGATGCTTTTCCGCTACTAAGTGATAGCAGTTGTTTTTCAATTCCGATATCGTTTATTTCAATATTTTCCATTTTGGCGTCCGTGCGACGGCTGAAGTCAGGGACCGTGTTACGATTTTCCGCAGTGAAACAGTTTCGGAACACTGAATTCAGTATTTCTGCCTTTCTTCGGTCGTCCTCTGTTTCGGTGCCATCGTGGTCAACGAGTGACTGAATAGGGGATTTAGATCCGCTTACCGATTTTACATATGACCAAAACTTTTTAGGGTTCTTGTTTAGATTGTTTGCCAATGTTTTATGTTCGAATTCGTTGAATGCTTCTCTCATTGCTCTCTTTACGCTCTTTTTCGCTTCGTTCAGCTTTTCCTTATCAGCTATGATTCGACTACTCTTAAACCTATGATGAAGCTTTCTTTGTTTCCGTAGTACCTTTCGTACATGATTGTTATACCACGGTGGATCTTTCCCCTCGCTTTGGACCTTAGTCGGTACGAACTTATCTAAGGCGTACTGGACGATGTTTCTGAATTTTTTCCATTTTTGTTCCACATCCTCTTCCTCAGAAATGAACGTTTGATGGTGGTCACTCAGATATTCTGCGATTTGTGCCCTATCACTCTTGTTAAGCAAATATATTTTCCTTCCTTTCTTGGCATTTCTTATTACACTTGTAGTCATTGATGCAACCACTGACTTATGATCACTGATACCCTCTTCTACATTCACGGAGTCGAAAAGTTCCGGTCTATTTGTTGCTATGAGGTCTAAAACGTTAGCTTCACGAGTTGGTTCTCTAACTATCTGCTCGAAGTAATTCTCGGACAAGGCAGTCAGGATAATGTCACAAGAGTCTCTGTCCCTGGCTCCAGTTCTGATTGTGTGACTATCCCATTCTATACCTGGTAGATTGAAGTCTCCCCCTATTACAATAGTATGATCACGAAACTTCTTCACGACGTTCTGCAGGTTCTCTCTGAGGCGCTCAACTACTACGGTTGCTGATGCAGGTGGTCTATAGAAGCATCCGACTATCATATCTGACCCACCTTTGATACTTAGCTTAACCCAGATTATTTCACATTCGCATTCGCTAATAACTTCACTGGATATTATTGAATTCTTTACTGCTATAAATACTCCTCCACCATTGGCGTTTATCCTATCCTTGCGGTATATATTCCATTCTGTGTCTAGGATTTCGTTACTGTTCACTTCCGGTTTTAACCAACTTTCCGTTCCTAATACTATATGCGCACTATTTCCTTCAATAAGAGATACTAATTCAGGAACCTTGCCCTGGATACTCCTGCAGTTTACCAATATTACGTTAACTTTTCCTGTTTTTGGTCTCTGAGGACGGACGTTCTTTATCAACGATGATAATGTCCTCTCTGGTAAGCCGTCAGGTATTTTATCGTTTCGCCCAAGGGGGGGTCCCTCTAACCTAAAAAACCCCCGTGTGCACGCCACACGTACTCTGCTACCCTAGTAGCTGCTTCCGGTGTGTAGTGCACGCCTGACCTGTCTAGGGGGGCCCTACAGTTCTCCACCCAATAACGGAGGTCGATGAATTTGCAACCATTATAGTCGCAGAGTCGTCTGAGCCTCTGGTTTAGACCCTCCACACGGCTCCAAACCAGAGGACCGCGATCGACTCTGGGCACTATGCTGCAGATATTAAGCTCAGCTTGCACTCCGCGTGCGATGCTGGTTGTCTTCACCAAATCAGCCAGCCGCCGGAAGGAACCGAGGATGGCCTCAGAACCCAAGCGGCAGGCGTCATTCGTTCCGACATGTGCTACTATCTGCAGCCGGTCACACCCAGTGCGTTCAATAGCTGCCGGAAGGGCCTCCTCCACATTACGGACGAGACCCCCGGCAAGCACACCGAGTGCACACTGGCATTCTTCCCCGACCTACCCGCTATTTTCCTGAGGGGCTCCATAACCCGTCTAACGTTGGAGCTCCCTATAACTAATAGGCCCGCCCTCTGTGACTGTCGGGACCTTGCCGGAGAATCGGCCACTGGCCCAACAGGCGAGGCATCCTGTGGTGGCTCGGAAACGATGTCATCACCACTAGGAAGCATCCCGTACCTGTTGGAAAGGGGTAAGGCAGCTGCCACGCGGCCAGATCCCACCTTCGCCTTTCGGCCAGGCACGCGAGAGCCCACCACTGTCCGCCATTCACCCTGGAGTGATGGCTGACCGGTAAGATGCTCACTGCCGGAAGACGCAGCGACATCAGGGGTTCCATGTGATTCCAAGGCCACCGAAGTAGGCATAGGTCTCACCACAGTTGCCCCAACGCCACTACGAGCCGACGCCTGTGCCTCGAGCTCGATGAGCCTAACAGACAAAGCCTCCACCTGCCCCCGAAGAGTGGCCAATTCTCCTTGCGTCCGCTCACAACAACCACAGTCCCTACACATGACTATGTTTACCCTACCCTATACGGTGACAAATTCCCAAGATAATCTTCTGATGAGCTACTCTGATAATCAAGAAACACTCACTGAAATACGAGACGCGAAAACTACGCTAGGTTTTCCCAGAAAAACTATTTAAAAGCTAAGCGCAGCAAATAAGTACAAAAACGCTTTATACAAACAGTACTCGCTGCTGTTGGTGCTCTCGCTCTCGCTGTCACAAGACAACTGCTGATTCAAGTGACTAGTGGCTAACGGCCGCGAAACAAACAAATGACGGTTTTAGGGCGCTTTCTGTTCTAAACGATCAAGAAAACACTAAGAAATCTAACACGAAAACTACGTAAAGTTTTATCAAGAACTGTTAGTTACTATGCAGAGCAGATAAACACAAATAGAATCCCTTCCTTAGTGGAAGGTCGTAAACAGAATGCAAAATAAACGCTTTATACAAACAGTACTCGCTGCTGCTGGTGCTCTCGCTCTCGCTGTCACAAGACAACATATGCTTTAGTGTTATAATGTTTAAACTGTCAAGTATCAAATTGATTAGGTCAATATTTTACCTAAATATATCGTTTTAAGGAAACCAGAAATTGTTCATAATGTGCAGATGTATGTCAAAATTAACTGATACAAGTCTCAACGTGATTAATGCAAAATTTTGATCAGAATCCACGTTTTTAAGAAAATTGAAGGCGCTAAATATTAGACTTAGAAATGTGAAAATTTGTATGACGCTTCAGCTCAACATAAAAATAATAACTACGTGACCACATTAAGCTACCTCTAATAGTTACTGAGTAATTTACTGAAAACTAAATTTAGAACAAAAAAGTTCTTATTTGTAGTAGATTAAGTATCTGTTATATTAATGCTAGAAAGTTTTGGTTACAGCACGTGATGAAACCTATTCAATAATATAGGACCGTGATGTTAATAACAACCAATACAAGGTCTCTTAAAGTTGTAGTTCAGAGATCATGTCCTACTGTCAGTTCCGTTCTAAAAATTCTAGAAGGCAAAGTTTTCATGCAGGCGAGTAAACCTTTTTCTGTGATTTTAACCAACTTACCTACATGCATGCAAAAATTACGAAGATTCTAAATTGATTCTTCTGCTACTGTGGGCATAGGGCGGATGACAGCAGGTGTTCCCTTGGCCGTCCTCTGCGCCACATGTATAAATACAACCCGAGACGCAAGGCTTCTCTTCGCACCCAGCCACCATAAGGTCCGCGTCTGTCAAACGCCGGAGTGCGCGCTGCCTCGGATGAAGTCAGAGACAGGCTGTTATAAAAGGCTTATTTTCAGTAATAATAGATAGTGAGCTCGCGAGAACTCTACACAGTCCTGGATCGCTTATATTTCGAAAAAGTAACTGTTAGTGTGCTGCCCGTAATGTTAACAAATCCGCGTGGCAAGTGGTGACAATTATTTTCCACTTTTGTGGCGAGCATTTATTTTGAATTTATTTTGATTATCGGTAGTCAGGGCGAAAGACAATTTAGTAGGAACTTACCGTAGAGGTCGCCACTGAACTGCTCGTAGTGCCGTTTAGGATAGAGAGATTTACTGTCAGTATGAACGTGATGAATATTACAATGTTGTGGTGTGAAACTTTAACAAATATATGTATCAATTAGAACTCAAAATCGTCATTTATAATCATAGTCCTGATACCACTGAGCAAATAGAGCATAGAAACATTTCTTTCAGTGGGCTGGACAAAAATGTGGACTTGCAGACTGGGAACTATGGTGAGTATGTTCTCCATAGCTTTCTGGCTGACCACAGAAATAGTTGCCAGGCTCTCGTAAAAGACGGCAAACAATATTTACAATTTCAATTTCCTCCTATGACTAATGATTATCAATATGATAAAACCAACCCGCCGCCCCACAACCACATGGTTAGCATGTGGCCACTGGAATAAATGTCAGTCTTAATAGACACAAAGAGGATCAGTGCTTATAGAGCCTTAAAAGTAAGAATTATCACAAGAAGCATTGATGTAGGCAAAACCACCCCTTCCTTCCGCCTCCTTGATTTCTATCTCACCATCTATGGCCGTCCTATCGCCCTCACTCCCACCCTTAAGTACCTTGGCGTCACCCTCGACCATCGCCTCTCCTGGACTCCCCATCTCCGGACAATCCAAGCCAAGGCACACTCCCGACTCCGTCTCCTCAAGCTCCTTTCCGGCCGTACGTGGGGTCTGGACCCCTCCACCATCCTCCACACCTATAAATCCCTCATCCGCTCTATCCTTTGTTACGCCCATCCGGCCTGGATCTCCGCCCCCCCTACCTTTTATAAATCCCTCCAAATCCTTGAACGCCATGCTCTCCGCCTCGCCTATAGCATCCGTCTCCCATCCCCCACGCGGATGCTGTACGATCTCATCCCCTTCCCCCACCTCCTCCTTTTCCTTGAAAGGATACGGATCCTGTACACCTCCCGCAAACTCGATCCTCTTCATCCGCTTGTCTCACCCATCCTCTCCCACCCCCGACCGCTGCCGCGCCTGTATTCCCACGTCCCACCCGGTCTCCATCTCTCCACCCTCCTTATCCTCTCCCAAAGTGGCTTCCGCCAGCTCCCTCTCCCTGATGATATCCTCCTCCCCTCCATCTACCCCTCCTATCAACTTTGATCCTCCCCCCCACTTCCTGTGTCCTTTCCTTTAGGCATCCTCCCTCCCTTCCTTTTCCTTTTCCCCCGTCCCCTCCCTCCACTCCTCTTCCCCTGGGCTTCCCCTCCCCCTTCCTCCCTTCCCCCTGTCTCCCCTGCCCATGGCATCTGCTCTCCCCTCTCCCTCCCTCCCCCACTCCTCCTCTCTTGGCAGGTCCCCGGACTCGTACACGGTTAGTGAACATTCGCGCGCCGGAGATCAACGCCTCGTGTTCTGTGTGTGCCGTCGTTTTGTGCTTAAGTGGTTCAGTGTTATTCGTTTTGTGCACCTACGTTCACGTGTGACAATTCTCCTTTCTGTCTGTGTCCAAGTGTTTGAACAATTATATCTTGGACTCTACGCCCGTGAACGGCACCTTGTATTTTAAAAAGTGTTTGTCTCCGTTTATATGTCCACCATGTTTTTTCTCTAAATGTCTTCATTTGTATATCTGTGTTTCTCTGCGGCCAAAGAGTGGCGTCGTATGCTGCTGCAGGCCTGCCTGTACTACAGGTTTCAAAATAACAATAAAGAAAAAAAAAACAAGAAGCATTGACGAGCCGAGGCCCTATCACGACTGTTTGACAGAGTGAAACGCGTGAGGACGAACCTGATCGTGCAGCAACCAAGACAGATACCACGAGTTTTGCGATAAGAAGCAATTTCCGTGTGGTGACGGCTTAATGGGTTTGTGGAATATAGTTGTAGCTGTACACTGTACATTATCCCGACCATTTCATGCTAGTTTTTCACGCACACGTTTCGGTAGGACATACTATGGTGTTTCAAGATATAGTAAAACAGCGCATATTTTTCAAGCGTAGAATCGCAAACAAGTTGGAGACCAGTCGGGAAGGTGACAGAGAAAAGATCAAAGAGCGTTTAAGATGGCTGGAGAATATTCCACAAATGGAGCAGGTGAACATGTTTAACAACATTTAGCTTTTACATTAGCTATCAACAGCCACATTCCTTCTTCGTCAAAGCTATAAAAGCTGGTTAGTATAACAGGAAAATCAGAAATCTGAACACAAATGATAAAATTCTATTGAAATTACCGTACTTATGTGCAAATAATTATGTTTTCCCTATAATTCTGTTTTTCAAATTTATTAAATGCCTCGACACAATCAATAAGTGGAAGCAAACGTGATGTCTATAGTCTGTTCAAAATTACTTTAGGACTTACAATTCGGCAGGATCACGTGGAGGCGCGGAACAGAGTAAATCTACATCTACATCTACATTTATACTCCGCAAGCCACCCAACGGTGTGTGGCGGAGGGCACTTTACGTGCCACTGTCATTACCTCCCTTTCCTGTTCCAGTGGCGTATGGTTCGCGGGAAGAACGACTGTCTGAAAGCCGCCGTGCGCGCTCTAATCTCTCTAATTTTACATTCGTGATCTGCTCGGGAGGTATAAGTAGGGGGAAGCAATATATTCGATACCTCATCCAGAAACGCACCCTCTCGAAACCTGGACAGCAAGCTACACCGCGATGCAGAGCGCCTCTCTTGCAGAGTCTGCCACTTGAGTTTGTTAAACATCTCCGTAACGCTATCACGGTTACCAAATAGCCCTGTGACGAAACGCGCCGCTCTTCTTTGGATCTTCTCTCCTCCGTCAACCCGATCTGGTACGGATCCCACACTGATGAGTAATACTCAAGTATAGGTCGAACGAGTGTTTTGTAAGCCACCTCCTTTGTTGATGGACTACATTTTCTAAGGACTCTCCCAATGAATCTCAACCTGGTACCCGCCTTATCAACAATTAATTTTATATGATCATTCCACTTCAAATCGTTCCGCACGCATACTCCCAGATATTTTACAGAAGTAACTACTACCAGTGTTTGTTCCGCTATCATATAATCATACAATAAAGGATCCTTCTTTCTATGTATTCGCAATACATTACATTTGTCTATGTTAAGGGTCAGTTGCCATGGTCTGTACGGAACACAGTGTAATATTAGATTTTATTGAACTCGCTCGTACAGGCAGATTATTCAATGCAAAATACGAAACTGGCACCTTGTAGAGCTGCGCTATGTTTTCATTTTAGTTTATTTGCGGCAATAAAGTATTAAGGCGATATACTGAAAATTTATATGTTGACGATGTTAGCGAATTTTCGACATTCGAGGAACTTCCTTGTTGCTGAAATTAGGTGAATACATTATGCGAACTATATTTTAAGAATACATCACATTTTCATCTACTCCAAACCGGAACTCCGTCAGAGTATTCTAACACGAGACAACTGCAGTTTGTAAGTAGGCTGTTTAGGTTTTCTTATTGGCAACGTTACGTAGCGCTTTGTATGAAAATCACTGGCTGTGCTGTGTGCAGTCTGTGGCTAGTTTGCATTGTTGTCTGCCATTGTAGTGTTGGGCAGCGGCAGCTGGATGTGAACAGCGCGCAGCGTTGCGCAGTTGGTGAGCCGCCAGCAGTGGTGGATGTGGGGAGAGAGATGGCGGAGTTTTGAAATTTGTAAGACTGGATGTCAATTATGAATATTAAGGTAAATACATTGTTTGTTCTCTATTAAAATCTTTCATTTGCTAACTATGCCTATCAGTAGTTAGTGCCTTCCGTAGTTTGAATCTTTTATTTAACTGGCAGTAGTGGCGCTAGCTGTATTACAGTAGTTCGAGTAACGAAGATTTTTGTGAGGTAAGTGATTTGTGAAAGGTATAGGTTAATGTTAGTCATGGCCATTGTTTTGTAGGGATTATTGAAAGTCAGATTGCGCTGCGCTAAAAATATTGTGTGTCAGTTTAAGCACAGTCATGTACAATTTTTCAAATATTCATATGTCGACCCTTAGCCAAGGATATCTCACTGGAATCTTCTGATTTTTTCTTGTAGTTTGTGTAATTAGTGTAGCTTTTGTTTATTGCTAGCGCGTAATTGTAGAGAGAATCTCCTTTGTAGTTGCAGCCTTTCATTGTTGTACAGTAAAACAGGTGTGGCATGCATTTAGATTTGCACCAAGTATTTCGCAGCTGCGCTTGCAATTAACTAGATATTATTTTCAGTGCTATGTTAATGTGTTCTCTTATTTTTGCTCTTCAAATTGTGCTTTTCTGTGTTGTCGTGTGAAATATTGTGACAATAATGGCGTGTGAAAAACGTAACACTAGGCTCCAAAGTAAACTGAGAAATAATAGTGACGACGAGCGTAGCTTATCAGCACCACTGTGTAGTGAATTAACAGACATTCCAAGTAGTAATTTGGTAATTGTGCATAAGGAAATGGAGCGGGCGGCAAATAATGGTGTAGACAGTGAAACAGGTAGTGAACAGGGAAGCATTATCGATCGATCGGTCGGCAACAGCTCGCCTCAGGAATCCGAAATGACAGAACACAATATTGCAAATACTGTAGACTTAGGTTTTGGGTCCTCACCGTTTTCTCAAATGAGTCAAGACACATTTTCTGCTTGTCAAAATGTGAATGTTGCCGGTGAAAATGCACTGCCAAAAAGCATAGAGAAACAGATTCCAGACACTAATACATTATTATTGCAATTAATGCAACAAATGGAACAAAATCAGAGACAAATGGGACAAAATCTTCAAAAGTTAGACACAATGGAACAAAATCTTAAAGAGTTAGACACAGTGGAACAAAATCTTAAAAAGTTAGACACAATGGAACAAAATCTTCAAAAGTTAGACACCACACTTGAACAAACACGTGAAGATTTAACTACTGAGTTACATAACATTGAATCGAAATGTCAAAAAGTCTGTAATGACGTAAAAACACAAATTTGTGAGCATTTTCAACCTATTTTTTCGCGGTATGAAAATGCATTACAGAATCACGAAGCAGCCATAAAAGAACTGCAAACCATTGTTCATGAAAATCATGAGACCTTGTGGGCTAAAATTGACTCAGTTGCATCTACCGATTCGGTTACGCAATTTGCAAAAACTCAGGAAAACTTAAAGGACACAGTAGATTCGATTTAAACACTAATGGACACTCTGAAACTTGGTTCAGAAAAACACACTGAGGAAATGTGTTCACTATCGGAGAAAGTAGCCGAACTTTCGGATCAGGTCCCTAACTTATCTACAAAGGTAGATGATGATCTGAATGACACAAGACCCGTAGCCTTCACTGACACAGAAGAGTATGAACAAATTAGAAAATCCAAACAAAATCAAAATCAAATCAATACACAGTACAAAAGAGAAATCCGGGAAGTACAAGATCAGTTGACGCAGGTAATACAAGAATTACATATTTCAGAGGACACTCGCACTCCAGTACAGGAAGAGGGACATAGAAATACTGAACAACCACAAAATAATAACACAGGACACTTCGGAAATTATGAAAGAAATTGGCAAGGCGCATTGGATTTTGAGATGGAACCGCCGAAACGAAGTAACAATGAGCGATGTGCGACTCGCCGACACGATGATTTCGACTATAAGCTGTTCATTACTACACGTAAATTCAAAACATTTAAGAATTCTGGCAACAACATTCATCCACAAGCATGGCTTCATCAATTTTCTCATTGTTTTCCTCCCAACTGGTCATTGGAGCACAGAATAGAATTTATGTGTGGCTACTTGGAGAATGAACCACCTGTAAGAATGCGATCGGTCATTCACGATTGTCACAGTGAAGGAGAATTTTATCATGCCTTCTTCTCAGCATATTGGTCTCAAGCTACACAAGACCGAGTAAAACATAGCATCATAATGATGAAACGTTTCGAACAATCTGAATTTTCCAGTCTTATGAAATATTTTGAAGACATGTTGCATAAGAATCAGTATCTTTCAAACCCATACAGCCCCTCAGAACTCATCCGCATTTGCTTAATCAAACTGCCTGAACATTTACGACATATTATTTTAGCAGGACGTTGCAAAGACGACATTGAAGCTTTTCAGGGACTCTTACAAGAATTAGAAATTCACGCAGACAGTCGCGGGATGCGAAAACAGGAAAACAATCACTACAGGTCACATCCGTCACAATTCCGTGACGACAGAAACAATAACTGGACACGACAAGTCTATTCTTACAACGCAAATCGTGACCAAAACAGACACCACCCATATGACAACCACTGGCAGAGTAATAATAGTTACAGAGAAAGATCGCACTTCCGTAGTAATGAATATGACAGAGATTACCTTAGAAACAGACAATATGGGAACCAAAACAATTATTATCAAGGGAGACAGAATAACTTCAGACGCAACAGTTCAGTGCGCAGTTATGATTCAGGAAGAAATTTTCCACCACGTGACCGACAAGAAAGAAATTATGAAATCTACCGACATGACGACAGACGAGGTAATCATAACGACAGACCTGAATTTCATCAGAACTGGCGGGATTCAAACAGAGCAGGGCACTTTCGACAACGTGAATTTGTAGAAGTTAGGTCTCCTAATCCCAATAACGACGCGCGCCAACAAAGAAACAGACAATGACTCGCACCACAGGCAGCCACTTGCGCCCGCTGGCTCAGGGAAAAATAACATTGACGCTAACCTTGAGCAAAATTCCAGTATTCTTTATGGACGAATACCGCATGATAATTGCATTCAAGTTGAAACTCTGTGTACTGAGAAGAGCAAAGGGTTACACCACATCTCACATGTAAAACCGTTTATTGAGAGATAAAATGTTTTTTTAATTTAGTCTTTGCTATAAAATTTTTCACTTCACGTTACTAGTACTCTTTGTCACACTTACAAACTGTTAACATGCAATTATGTTCTAAAGCTAACTAACTATCCAGTCAAGAACATAGGTAACTTAGACAAGTAATTGCGAATGCATTGTTCTTGCGAACAGACGACACAATGTTGTTATTTATACATTCTTCCTTGTTAGTTGTAGGATTATGTAACGAATATACGGCTTACATACTTCGAACATATACTGCTAATGAGATTTTAATGCAACACTTTGGTGTACTTGAAAATAAATTCTGAATTAAAGTACTTTCTGAGAGATACCAGATGACACAGTGGTTAGTTTATATGACAGCTACACGATTATATCACGACGTTACTAATGAGTGACAATTTACAATGTTGCTTTTGCGGTGTTTCTTTCTCATATCTGCACAGTTTTTCTGTATTGTTCTGGAAAGTAAAACATGTTTTAGTAGTAAATTTTGTGGTATAGCTACAATGAGACAGCCTCTTTCGTAGCACAACAATACGTTACAGCACAGTTCGTTCTTCATCACAACAACAAGCGTAATAACTAAGATATCTATACGCAAAGCATTTCACTTTTGTTTATCATGAGGTAACGTAGCTTTCGGAGGACGATAACTACGACACTTCCACAGAGATTATCTTACAATAAGACGCACAGTTTAGCGCTATAGTACACGTATTTGAGTGATTAATTTTATACTTAAAACATTTATTTTTAAAGATATTTGAAGTACAATGACACAAAGGTTTTCCGTTATACATTTCATTCCATTGCTGTAATCTGTAACACCTGAGGGTATAATTACATTAATCCTCAGGGGGGTACGCTTACTTTGTGTATCATGTGTTTGGCAAGCACAAGGAGCCATAGCTAATATGGTATTTGCTTATACAACTTTACACATCGGTACCATATTCCTCTAACACACAAATTACACAGCTATCTGATCATTTAACTGAGAGATAAACATTTTTTTTTTTACTATGTCAGTGACACATGTTTACGCAGTTACAGAGTTGGATTACTTCACACTTACAAAATTGTATTTTGTCTGTACTTTGTGAACTGTTCATATTTTTTCAGACCCATTGTGATATTATGAGAACTTTGAATGATATATTTGGTATGGGATCACGATTTTTAAAGTACGTTTGAGGCAGATGACACTTTTGACATGAGCAAAAAATTTTTTTTGGGTTTTGAAATTATTGGAGGAAGCTACGACGATTTTGAGATTTGACTGAGGTGTTATGATGTTATTATTACGACGACGATGTGTATTGTGCTGTTGAGGAATGTTTATTATGCTACATATTTATTATGATGAAATACTGAAGAAGTGTCGACGAATATGTATATGTGTAGTAAGGTAAGGCATAAGGAGTAGTGGTTAGGGACTCTGATTTATGAAAAGGTTGTTGGAAACCAAGAATCGTACTTTAAGAGTTATGAAATGTATGTAAATGCGTGAATGTATTACAATGCCGACGAAAATTTTTAGACACTGTTATATCAATAGGATTTTGTTTCTACAGCTTTGTAACGCAAATTCTTGACCTGTGAAATTTTTTTATATGAGACTTCCACTGTAGCAGAAACTGCTGTCGTAAATATTTCAGTAAGAAAGGTAAGTGACCTTGACGTAATGCGTTTTGGGCGCCCAGCTGAGAGTTAGTCGTGTGACAAAAGAAAGCCATTAGGTGAAAAAAAAGAGGCCATTATCCTCGCTATTGACATTCCTTTGTAGAAAGCATCGTAAATACGACACCCTCAAACTTGAAAACATGATAACACTGTGGAGCTCTTAATTTATGATATTTACTGCAATGCCTAATGAAATGACGAGAAATATTTTTATGTCTATACACCTGATTATGACTACTGTCTTTCTAGTTGAGAGAAATGCCATATGGCTTACTTTATGTATTTATTTACTCATTTTGTTTAATATCTAGTTTCTAGCTGCCCTGCAGCATTGGTTAAAATAAAATTTTATAGACGTACTAATATAAATCTTTTATGCCTACAGACCCAGTAAAGAATAACTTTGATGTACTTCAAAAAAACGAAGGAGCACAAAAACACATTTCCCTTCACAGGAATTGCGTACAGAATTTTCTTTTCAAGTACTTGGTAATTTCTTTTGTAGAATAAATTGTGATGCATCACTCTAGTGTTAAGATGTGACATAGGTATTAAACATGGCCATTTTTACTGTAATATTTTTTCTGCTTGAGCTTTGTCATGTATAGATATAAGTTTTATATTTTTTATATTTGCTGCTGCTGTTTGGCAGGCATAGTGTTACTGAATTTTACTTTGTGTTACTCTTCTAAGCCAGTTTATTACTGATTTATTTTTCTTGTTTGCTGCTCATTGCCTTATATTAGTTGTAATATTGTTGCTTACTTTGCCAATTAGATTTTTTTTGTCATTGCTGTTTGCGTTAATAGTTTTGTGCTGCTGCACTGCCTCGTCCCTTAGTTTAGCATTTGAGCTCAGTAGATTTAAGTTAGCTTAAGAGGGGGTAGCCTATAAGAGAATGAGTTGCAATGAATTTGAAGAAATGCACTGAGAAGTTATACGAACAAAGTACAGGTATAGGTAGGATTTTCTTGGAAATAAATAATGAGGTAAGAAATATGTGAAATAAATACAGAAAGCATGCTTGGATAGGATTTTTTTGGTGGAAGCAAAGGTTGAAATAAGACGAAAGATCTATGGAATGAAGTTTTGGGTTGGACTGCAGTACCAAATGTTACACTGAAAACAAACCCTGTCCTTTCCTTTTGTGTTATCCCACTATGTGTTTGTGTACCCTTGTGTATTTGTTTTCTTCCTGTCTCTGTGTAGTTTCATAGAAGTTTTTCTTCTTCTAATACTAAGCTATATTCACTATGATGAGGAATACTGTTATCCTCAAATATAATTGGCATTAATAATATGTTATTTACCTTGTAAATATGCTTAGACATTATTTATTCTGTTTTGTTTTAATGCTCATGTGTGAAGTTGATGTTTTGCAAGTTATTCTGATCTTTTATGTATGTACTCATGTTATAATTCCTGTAACACTGATGTGTGTGTTATTTCTATTCTTTTGTAAAGCCTGTATTACTACAAATGTTATCTGTATTATTATGTTTTTAATTATGTATTTTGTACCTTTGTCATTGTATTCTTATGTTATAAAATTGTAATTGACAGTAGTTCATCAAATTATGTAAATTGTAAGTTACATTTCACTGCACACGTTTCTGTTGGTCATAGTATATGGACAATATGTGAGAAGTAGGGACTGTTAGTGTTTGCACGTGTGTTAATAATTCAGCAAGGGACTGGATAACAGCATTGCTGGTTCAAAGGACATTTCAAAAAAAATTTTGTGAGTGCACAAGTGGTGGTTTATGGACTTGCTATATTCTCCACAAGACTCTTCGATGGTGATTGTGCACCTGCACAGTCACAACAGATGGCTGCTGGCCATCTCTACAAGGACTGCAGTGGGTCTGCATCTTTGATGACTCACCAATACCATTTTTTGTACAAGGACTACAGTGGGTCTAAACCTTTGCTGACTCACCAGCACCATTATTTCTACAAGGACTGTAGTGGGTCTGCACCTCTGGTGGCCCACCAATACCGTAATCTCTACCAGGACTACAGTGGGTCTGCTCTGTGATGACCTAGCTACCAATATTCTTCAAAACGTCGAATGACTCTGCTGTGGGTTTGCTCTGTTGTGGCCCATTAGCTGTCAGCATGTCAAGAGTCAGCACTGTCTTTCCGTTGGAAGGACAACACTACTTCTTCAAGACTGCATGGAAATCCACTACTTCCGTGTGCATTGTCTTTTACTGCTCAGACTTTGAGAAAAGAAACGGCAGTTTCACTGTGTTGAATGATCAGGACTGTCTTTATGGACTGTGAGAAAATTTTCGCTTTTGACCAACATTGTTTCAATTAGTGTGTGCATTTGATATCTTTGTAATCGTAATTATGAAAAATTTTTATCAAATCATTATTGGCCACTGCTCAAAACAATTTGTAAAATTTTTTGTGGGGAGCATGCGGGCTATGTAAGTAGGCTGTTTAGGTTTTCTTATTGGCAACGTTACGTAGCGCTTTGTATGAAAATCACTGGCTGTGCTGTGTGCAGTCTGTGGCTAGTTTGCATTGTTGTCTGCCATTGTAGTGTTGGGCAGCGGCAGCTGGATGTGAACAGCGCGTAGCGTTGCGCAGTTGGAGGTGAGCCGCCAGCAGTGGTGGATGTGGGGAGAGAGATGGCGGAGTTTTGAAATTTGTAAGACTGGATGTCAATTATGAATATTAAGGTAAATACATTGTTTGTTCTCTAATAAAATCTTTCATTTGCTAACTATGCCTATCAGTAGTTAGTGCCTTCCGTAGTTTGAATCTTTTATTTAGCTGGCAGTAGTGGCGCTCGCTGTATTGCAGTAGTTCGAGTAACGAAGATTTTTGTGAGGTAAGTGATTTGTGAAAGGTATAGGTTAATGTTAGTCATGGCCATTGTTTTGTAGGGATTATTGAAAGTCAGATTGCGTTGCGCTAAAAATATTGTGAGTCAGTTTAAGCACAGTCATGTACAATTTTTCAAAGGGGACGTTTCAAGTTAAATATGACGCGTTCGCGTGTCCAGCACTGAGCGGAAGGAGGGAGGAAGGAAGCTTAGGGTTTAACGTCCCGTCGATATCGTGGCCATTAGAGACGAAGCACAATCTCAGATTCTTGCAAGGATGGTGAAGGAAATCGAGGGTGTCCTTTCAAAGGAACCACCCCAACATTTTCCCGGAGCGATTTAGGGAAATCACGGAAAACGTAAATCGGGATGGTCGGACACGGATCTGAACCGTCATGCTCCCGAATGCGACTCCAGTTTGCTAATCATTGCGCCAACTCGCTCGGTAGGATTAAGTGGTCGTTCGTATAGTTTCGTTGCGAGAAAGAGATCGCTAGGTTTATAATTAATCTGTAATTAAGTTTTCTGATCGCCCTGCGTATTTATAACAACCAAAAAGTATGATTTATGCGTGGTAACCGTGGTGAGAAGATACATATTAAATAGACCAACAGGTACTGGGAGAAAGAAGAAAAGCGATAACATGACAGTACCTCAGTACTGCATCAATTACATTGTAAATAGTGATATTTGTTTTGTATGATATAGACTGAATTCCTGAGATGAACTTCATTTGGAGTTAGGTGCTGATAAAGCCATCTCATTAACATGTGAAAACTAGCGAAAATATAATTTTGTTTCATAGGTATTTAGCATTATAAACTGCGCACTAAAACCATGTAACTGAATCCACAAAGACTTCATATGTGTGGCGATAATGGGAAAACTCCATTGACATCGCTCTCGTCGCTATGATTGATGCTTGAAGAATAACTGTCACTGTCACTATTGTTATTTAATGAACTAATCATCTTCTGCATCGAACTTTCCGAAACATCTTCATTCTGCCATGCTCTTTCCATGGTACTCCGCATGTGTTTGACGACTTACTTCCAGTCTTCATTGGTGAAATTCCTAACACCTTCTTTTTTGAGTGATTAGATTGCAGAAATGATAAATTTATTATTATTCCTGGCAACGTAACTTTTAATTTGGGCCCACACTAACTGTGTTGGATTGTGTAGGGTTGTCATTTATATCGACGATAAGACGCTGAAGCCAGTCAATAAGCCGGCCAGTGTGGCCGAGCGGTTCTAGGCGCTTCAGTCTGGAACCGCGCGACTGCTATGGTCGCAGGTTCGAATCCTGCTTCGGGCATGGATGTGTGTGATGTCCTTAGGTTAGTTAGATTTAAGTAGTTCTAAGTTCTAGGGGACTGATGACCTCAGATGTTAAGTCCCATACTGCTCAGAGCCATTTTTAAACCAGTCAATAATTTCCTCTTTTCGCTATTTGGCAGGTGTACGTACTGTCAACAACTCAGTGGTAAAGAGCATTATGTAGAAAAGTTGTTGACAATTTTCCCAGATTTTGAATTAGTGATTCTACAGGCCTATTTGTAAATATACCGTGGTTCATTTCTCCGTGATAATCTCTTATTTTCTTTAAATTTAAAAACCAGAAACCGTTTGGGAGAAAACCTTTTCAAATTCCTGCACGAAGAAGCATAAGTCTGCCACCCTTGCTGGAAGGCATTGTTATAGCTCATTTAGTTGTATCACCAGTCCAGGCCTGCTTCATCCACGTTCCATTAAGCTACGCCACTACGTATGTATTCACTAGAGTCCTCCATGACCGAGTAAGCGAGCACAAAATACGAGATAGGGCGAGCACACCCTAACTGGATAGGCTGCCCGCAGTAGTTCTTGTGACCGAGCATAGATGCCGTGACCGAATACGTAGCACGTAACTTCAAACACATTACGCGTGCCATCATTCGTGTGAGACTGCAGCCAGTACGGGCTTCTCATTTGTGGCGTCTCTCTCTCTGTAATCATGCAGCGCGAGGAAGCCAATGCAGTAAGATGTAAGACTGAAGCCAATGTTTACACATTGAAGAAAAGGGCAGGTCTAAAAAGCCAAGTATGGAGTACATTTCTGTTGGCTGTAGACGAAAACAATGCGTCTACTGGGTACATATCGTGCATAAACTGGACCACGTTATTGTATTTCCAGTCGGGAAACGCTCATTTAAAAACTTAAAAAAAAATTACAGCTCTTTCAGGGATACCGGTAGTAATAAAAAACAGTATTATATCAAAGTGCGTTGTAATGTATGCTAAAGATGTGAGACCTTTTAATGCTGTTTCAGGTAAAGGTTTCAGAGAACTAGGCCAAGAATTGATACATGTAGGTGCACATTATGGATAAGTTAACGTGGCAGATGTCATGCCACATCCCTCTACTATAAGCAGGTATGTCAAACAACAAGCTGATACAATACGAAACAGCATAATGCCTTCCGTTATTGCGGAAGTTATTAATAAAATATGTGCTGCGACAGTTGATATGAGTACTGATTCGCTTAATCAGGTGCACTATTTGCGCTTACAACACATTACCATAACACAGATTGGTCTCTTGTGAACAAGTTTTTATTTGCAACAAAATTCCGGACGTTAAGAAGACGGGATTAAATATTAGGAAAGAAATTGAAGAGAGGATGAGACATTTCGTCGGACATGTGGCGCGGTTTTGTTTTTGTCTCCGACCAGGGTGCCAATGTAATAAAGGCTTTGGAAAATCACGAAAGGATTCCATGTGCTGCTCACTGTATAAACACAGCACTTAGCCATACTTTCGATGAAGATAACTTCTTGTTTAATCGTGCCACGAACATCACATCAACAATAAATACCGCAAAATGCATTGTAAGGTACATTAAAAAAGTGACCTCTGCTCGTCTTTGAAATCATCGTTGAAACAAGAGGTCTGCACAAGCTGGAACAGTTTGCACACTATGCTGGAATCCTTACACACTCAGTACAACGAAGTTGCTGCGTTGCTGACGGAAATGGACTCCGCTCACAGATTGCAAGTGTATGATAATGAGCTTGCAGGAAAAATTGCGCATTTTCTGAGACCATTTACCGAGCGAGGTGGCGTAGTGGTTAGCACACTGGACTCGCATTCGGGAGGACGACGGTTCAATCCCGTCTCCGGCCATCCTGATTTAGGTTTTCCGTGATTCCCTCAATCGCTTCAGGCAAATGCCGGGATGGTTCCTTTGAAAGGGCACGGCCGATTTCCTTCCCCATCCTTCCCTCACCCGAGCTTGCGCTCCGTCTCTAATGACCTCGTTGTCGACGGGACGTTAAACACTAATCTCCTCTTCCTCCTCCTCCTGACACCATTTAAAGAGGTCACAGATGAATTAGAAGGCGAAAAAGAACCGACAATCCAGTTAGTTCTTCTTTGTTTTCACAAACTGCAACAAATTTGCAGTGACAATGACACTGACTGTCAGGCGAGTATACTAATTACTGCAATTAAAAGCACTCTTTCATTATGATACGCTATAAATTTATAATTAACTAACGTAATTGATGTGTACTAACAGATATGCATTTTTTAACAGGAGGTAGAAAGGATTAAAAGACGAGCCATGACCTTCCTTTGTGAGAAGATTGCGATCACTTCGTGACATAAAATTCCTACGTTTCTTTGGCCGACTTCCCGTGATCTTAATATGCTTGAAATAAATGAAAAGCAGGAAACTCTTAGCAAGGTGCGACAAATGTGTGCTACTTACGCGGGTACAACAAGCAGTCAATAACATAATCGTTTTTGCATAGTTAGTGGAAAGTGTATTATAGAGAAGCGGGAATGTTATAATTCATGTAATATTTCATTAACGTAAAACACCTCGTTTTTACGGGAACGTTTCGATGATTTCCACATCAGTTCTGTATTACTTGTCTCTTTTGTTTATTATTATAGATCCTTCAAGTACTGTGTCATCACCACTCAGAAAGGGAGATCGTTTCAAGGAATGGAGGAACTACAGATCATCCGCAGCAGATGAAATAGATCTCTACATTTTAATGCACCCCGGAGATGATGACATCTTAAAGTGGTGGAGCAGACATGAAACAGATGTGCCAGGTTTGGCTGCAGTTGCTAGACGTATTTTACGTATCCCAGCAACAAGCGCACCTAGTGAAAGATGCTTTAGTAAAGCCGGCATGTTACTAACAAATCGGCGCAGCCAATTAAATCCGGAGCGCGTTAGTAATTTACTGCTGATTAACAATAACTATAATTTTGTTTCTGTTGCAAACAAGTGAAAAGTATGACAAGTTACGTCTGTAAATGTTAAATGTTCTTTGTATGCTTTCTTTATGAAGATGGCGTCTTCTAGATTACAGGGGCAGCACTTATTGAATGTTTCCTGTTAATGAAAGGAAAAATATATCTTCTGTTCGGAAATGAAACTCGTCTTCTATCCTCGACCGTACTGAAATATCATTTAACTTAACTAGTGCTGCATGAATGTTGCTGTGTCACTTACCCGTTCTTGGAAACGTTACTGTTGTATTAAAAGACAGAGAGATAGAGATAAATACATTGTGTGTGTGTGTGTGTGTGTGAGAGAGAGAGAGAGAGAGAGAGAGAGAGAGAGAGAGAGAGAGAGAGGGAGAGAGAGAGAGAGAGAGACAGAGGGAGAGGCGTTGGATTTGCACAGTACGGTGCGGCGAGCCGGGGCGAGGCGAGGAGAGACGTCAGCGGTGGCCGGTCATGCTCGGTTATCCGCGTGTCCGGAATCCGGACAACAGACATGGGGCGAGTACGTGACCGAGCCGAGTCGTGTGGGGCCGGACACGAGCGGCTCGGTCCCCCCGTCAACAGGCGAGCCGTGACCGGTCAAACATCGAGCGTTGCAGCACTCTAGTATTCACGCTACGGAGCTGCCTTACGACACCATGCAGATATTTCCTCCCTTTCCAACATCTACGGCCATCATTAATGAAATTCAAGGTTCTGCGAAACTGTGAATAGCGATGTCCGACTGCCTTGAAAAAGCCCTTATTCCCTAAGTGTTGCTAAAACCGTGGTGAGAATTGGATTTTTTTCTCCGACAATAATCGTAAACATGACGACCAATCGCATCCTCAGCAGATGAGTCTATATTGTCGAACCGCTTATCCATACAAGGTCTTTTCCCCAGAGATTCAAGTTTCGATGTTTTCCCAGCTCTCTGTTCCTTCTCGGACATTTCCTTACAAATCTCCACAACATTGTTATCGTTTATATTCTGGACTGCAGAACTTCTATCGATTATCTTGTTAACGGAGAGCAGCAGGCCACCAGTAAGTTCTTCAGTCTCAAAGTAGGCAAGTACGGGGCTTACCACTCCTCTCGACTGACTTCCTACGCCAAACTGCTGGCTAGGAGAACGATGTTGAACTTTTCCACGTATTAATTTCAACCAACTTCCTCTTGCCATTCTTCGGTACCATACAATAATGACAATAGCAACAAATAAAACAATAAATACTGCAACCGTAATGATGATAATGAGCGTATGACATTGGAGGCCGTGAGACTCCTCGCGGGGCGGTTCGGCCGCCGCTCCACAAGTTCTTTAACGCCACTACGGCGACTTGCGAGGCAATGTGGATGAAATGATGATGAAAGACACACAACAACCAGTCATCTCGAGGCGGAGAAAATCCCTGACCCGCCGGGAATTTTTTTTTCAGTTTTAAACTATTTATATGCTAAATATGTCTAATACAGTAATAATGGTAAAACAAACTTTAAAAGTGGGTTACAGTATAAACTTTGCTCAAGATAACTGAGATTATTCTAACAAGGGAACCTCCCCATCGCACCCCCCTCAGATTTAGTTATAAGTTGGCACAGTGGATAGGCCTTGAAAAACTGAACACAGATCAATCGAGAAAACAGGAAGAAGTTGTGTGGAACTATGAAAGAAATAAGCAAAACATACAAACTGAGTAGTCCATGTGTAAGATATGCAATATCAAGGACCACTTGGCTTCAGGAGCGCCGTGGTCTCGTGGGTACCGTGAGCAGCTGCAGAACGAAAGGTCCTTCGTTCAAATCTTTCTTCGAGTGAAAATTTTAATTTTTTATTCTCAGACAATTATGTGACACACATGCCGTCACCAGTGTCGTATAGAATATATCAGACGTGTTTTCCTGTGGAGGAATCGGTTGACTTATGACCTTGCTATCAAATGTTATCGGTTCCCACTGGAGAGGCACGTCATTTCGTGTACTAATCGCACGGTTTTGCGGTGCGGTCGCAAAACACAGACACTAAACTTATTACAGTGAACAGAGACGTCAATGAACGAACGGACAGATCATAACTTTGCGAAAAAAAGAAGTAAATTTTTCACCCGAGGGAAGACTTGAACCTAGGACCTCTCACTCCGTAGCTGCTCACGCTAACCACGGGACCACGGCACTCCTGAGCGTACGCTGTCCCTGAAGTTGCTTATCATGCGCATGGACTACTCAGTTTGTATGTTTTGCTTATTTTTTTCAGAGTTCCACACACCTTCTTCCTGTTTTCTCGATTGATCTGTGTTCAGTTTTTCAAGGCCTATCCACTGTGCCAACTTATAACTAAATCTGAGGGGGGTGCGATGGGGAGGTTCCCTTGTAAGGTGCAAACTATTGTCACCCAATCAGTGGGTTTGTCTACAAAGTTGAATTCACTGTTTAATTTGTAAACTGTCCATTGAATAAAAAATAATAGCATATTTAATACCAGTTTTCTTGACTATGAACCAGTTTAAATACAATCCAATTAAACACATACAATAACAAAAAAAAAAGTTCCGGAAGCAAGGTTAAAGTAAATAATAATAAGGAACCAAGTGACTTTTATTTTTCTTCTGTTCGTTCTCGTTCAAGGTGTTGTAGTGGTTTCACATATTTAACCAACACCCATTCTTTCAAAAATGATCTTCAGCATGTTGCCATAGTGCTTCTTGTGGTTGCGATACGTGCTGATTTTTGCATATTCACACTTCATGTAAACGCGGAATTCTATCTCGTTGTCCGACCCAAGTGTGTGGATGACATAACTAACATATTTTCCCAGTAACCAGCTAATGGCGTTGGTTTTTAATTTCGGAAAGTATGTCATGTCCGGTCTCAGGAGGAGCGACGGCGTTATATATTGCGTAGAGGATCTGGTGAGAAAGGCGATTTGTTGCCTGATCCAATTCCAGTTATGCACATTGCCACCACAGGTGAATCTGTGGCTGAGTGTATCCACCAGATTGCATTTTCCACAAAGGTGTGTCTGGTTTAAACCAATCCCATATAGTCTCTCGTTGGTGCTGATGACATTATTAACTGTTTTGTACCATGCGGAAATAGCGTCTGTTGATAGCCCGGCATAGTTGATGTTCCGCCATACAGCTTTCCAGTCACAATTTGGGAATTTCGCTTCAATTTTGTTTCTGCCCTCATTTAACTTCCTTTCAAGTATGATGTCGCGCGCTGTGATACGTGTGTTGCTTCTGATTGCGTCACTAAGATAACTTGCTTCGAGGAAAAAGTTCCTGACATACTGCAGACGGGCATTAATCCTTCGCACATCAATCGGTGCTTGCAGGCTATGGGGTGTCACAGCCTCAAAGAGCTTTGCGGTTATACATTGTGGAAGTTCTCTGAGTATATGGAAAGTCCGTTTGAGGAACAGAACAGACGCTTTATTGCGAATATCCACCAAACCTAGGCCCCCGTTTCTGACATCCAGTATAACCGTAGTCGCACCAACCCTGAATATGTCTCCTCGCCATAAATAATTGGTAACAGTGGACATGATCCCTTTCGCTACTAGTTTAGGGATTGGAAATACCTGCGCAGTGAAATACGCTTTAGACAAAACGCAGGAGTTGATGAATCTGACTTTTTGCACCAGGTCCATAGTTCTATGGATGTTCTCCATTATAGCACCATGAACTTTCCTCCTAGTTTCCGTCCAGTTAAAAGCAGCCATCCGCATCGGACATGCCATTAAGGTGATTCCCAAAGTTTTATGTTTGTTGTCTTGTTTTGCCCATGCCAGTCGAAGGTGATCTAGGCCCCGTAGATTCAATATTTGACTTTTGTTTTCATTTGCTGTCGCTCCCGACGCTAGACAATATCTTTGGATTTCTCTTTCCAGTGTAACTGTCTCCTCCTTATTCCTTATTACAACGCCCACGTCATCAGCATAAGCTCGTATGACAGTTTTCTCACCACTCAATGTTATGCCTGTTAATCTTGCGTGGACAGTGCGGAGGAAGGGCTCTAAAGATACTGAAAATAAAAACATTGATAAGGGACTGCCCTGTGGAACCCCTCGCCTTATCTGTATGGGTTTAGATGTTTGGCCATTGATTGCTATTTTCGCATTTACACCTGTTGCAATATTCCTTAGCATGTTCACAATCTGGGGGTGGAAAGCCATTCTTGACAGCGTCGCAAAGAGATATCTATGACTAACGCGGTCAAAAGCTTTGTTGAAATCTATAAAGATTAAAGCACATTTTATACTTGTCACTGAGGTAATTGCAATGACGTCTTTGTATGCAGATAGACTTTCGAATATCGTTCTGGTCGGAGAGCAAGATTGGTGATGACTCAATATTTTGTTGGAAAAGGCAGAGAGTCTTTTGTTGATAATACGCGAAATTATTTTGTAATCAGAATTTAGTAGCGAAAGAGGCCGAAAATTGTTTAAGTTGGTTTTGCCTTTACTCTTAGGAATCAGTACTATTTTACTTTCCTTAAACTCTGCAGGGACCGGTTTTCCGTTCAGGACCTCATTTGCCATGGAAGTGATCTTGTCCCCAATTATAGACCAGTAGCGGGCATAAAACTCCACAGGGAGGCCATCAAGTCCCGGAGATTTGTTGAGAGGTGAGTTACGCACTGCCTGTTGAGTGGTACTTAAGTAAATAAATTAGTGAAATCAAAGTGAACTAGAAATTAGAATATAAATGGAAAACTTGGTTTAGTTAGAGAGTTACATACTGGCATTCAGCGAGCCGAACAGCGGAACAGCAGAGACAATGACCGTGAAGTCAGCAAGTTCCACATAAGCGGGCGCTGTCGATTCAGCCGTCAGGGCATCGCCCGACCGGCTCACGTGTTTCTCAGTTGCCGCATGTGAGCAAAGGCCCTCACCTACATCCCAAGAGCCAATGACCGACGTTAAGAAGATTCTTCGAGAAGCTTTTCAACGTGACAGAAGAGGCAATGACCGGCTCACGTGTTTCTCAGTTGTCGTATGTGAGCAAAGGCCCTCGCCTGCATTCCAAGAGCCAATGACCGACGTTAAGAAGAATCTTCGAGAATCTTTTCAACGTGACAGAAGAGGCAATGGCCGTGAAGTCGTTCACCTCCAGTAAACTGAAGTGAATAAATACGCGAGACGCAGTGCGCCCGACAGAGGTAGATGAAGATGTAGATGAAGACGAGAGGAAGACGAAGGCGAAGACGGAGACGAAGACGGAGACGAGCGACGAAGAAGACGAAGAAGAAGCGTAGCAGTTGTTTTAAGTTAGTTTCGGTGCTGAAGATCGTCAGGCAAGAAGAGACTACATCATGCACAGACGCACCGAGTCCGCCGCTGTAATAGAATAGCAAGCAGCAGCCTCAGTGCCAGAAGAAGAAGTTAAAAGGTATTTTGAAGTCTGATTTTACATACCCGGGTGACTCGTGAGGACGGGAAGGAGACGGCCTCACATCAGCAGTCACCTGTGATCTGGGATGAAGACCTGACAGCCGAAGACTGGCAAGCGGGAGTCCGTGGTTCGAGTCCGGGACACTGGCCTTCCCCCGCCGCGCCGCTCCGCTGGTCGACGCACAACACACGCGGCCGCTTAGAGAAGAGAAACACTGGGACGCCACATTCAAGGTATCACCATCCGATGCACGACGTCGCTCGCAATAATTAAACAGGCCACCTCGCGCTGCGCGTCTCCGGTCAGCTGGGCGAGACGGCGACACGAGATACACACCGCTACGCGTAATCAGACGCCGCCGCCGCCGCCGCCGCCGCCGCTGCCGCAGCAGAAGGCTACGCAAACGACACGGCTGCCGCTCTCCGAACCAGAACGTCCAGTAAGATAACAGCTGTACGAAACTTTCAATAAAAGTTATCTTTTGTAAAAATGATGTTTCATTCGACCTCATACCCGAGCCAAGGAAGAACCCACCCTGCCCACATTTTGTAAGAGAGAAAAGTTTATTTATTTAATATTTTCACCCTGACAGAATGCTTGAGAATGCTCATCCTGACAATTGACAGCATCAAAAGAGAAAACCCAGTTACATTTAGTAGCAGAATTGTTACATTAAGTAACAGGAACTGTTACATTTGATGTCAGAAGCCGTAGTAGTTGTTACACTGCCTCATGCACTTCATCTTTAGTAATAGGTGACAGGATGTCAGCGTTGTCTATCCCCGACAATTGTGGACCTAAAATAGTGAGAAAGTCCTCGAGAGCTGCATCTTCCACTGTGGTAGGGGCATATAAGGTTTCATAGTACCTGTGGACTTCGTCCAGTATTTGTTTCTGGCATGTGAGCCTCGTACCAGTATGCGTCTGGACTTCATCAATTAAAGTTTGACGTCTGTTTTTAGCATGCCGCACCAAGTGATACAGAGAAGCTGTTTCATCTGCTACGACTGATGTGGCTTTCGATTTAATTTTGAGTCCCTCCATCTGTTGCCGTTTAATGCTTAATAACTTGGCTTTTATTTTTTTGATATCATTTAGACGAATTACGTCATCATGGGCCTGTTGATATAAGTCTCTTAAGACTTTATAATAAAACTCCATTGTATTCCTCAACTCCCTGTGCCTCGCTGCACTATACTGCATGACAACTTTCCGCAGCCTTGGTTTAGCCCTCCTTGTCCACCAGTCAATGACTGTTGGGTGCTTGTCTACTGTGCGGAGGCACATAGTCCACGCAAACCTTATGTCCTGTTCCAGTTCTTCGTCAGTTAAAACAGAGATATTTAAGTTCCATTGGCCTCTGAATCGACGGGTTGGCTGTACACTTAGATTAAAGCAAGTTAAAAGTGTACTGTGATCGCTAAAATACACTGGAATAGTCTCAACGTTTAATAAATAATTTTGCAAATTTGGTGACATGTAAATTCTATCTAGTCTGCTGCGGGAGTGGCTGGTTATATACGTGAACCCGACTGACGTCGGGTGCTGAAGTTCCCACACATCCTTAAGGTGTAGATCACTTACTAACTTTTTTAACAGTGGCGAGTAGTTGAAGTTGGGTTGTTGATCTTTCTGGTTTAAAACACAGTTAAAATCTCCACCTAGTATAAGAGAACACGGATTTTTCCTCAATAAATAAATAAGTTCATCTTGAAAAAACTTCGCACGATCCAATTTGTGGGAAGTTCCTGATGGGGCGTAAAGGTTAATCACTGTCACATCGAAAATTTTTATGCCTATGGCTCTTCCTGATTCTAGTCGTTCGATTTCAGTCACCGGAATGCCTTCCCTTATAAGAATGGCTGTACCGATATTGGCTTCCGTAGAAACATTAACAATTTCAAAAAAGCCTGGGATCCGAAATTCCGTTATCGCAACTTCTTGTAGCAACGCGATATCTGTTCCGGACTGGTACAAGAATTCTTTTAGTGCTGCCAATTTCAAGGGTGACTGTATTTTATTAATGTTAATAGTAGTAATGCGATAAGCTTGCAGCACAGACATACCGGAAGAAGCTATTTGCGATGAGGTTCGGTATGATTATAGCAGCAAACGTGCTTCCCTACAAGGCACGATCTTTACAAGCTGTGTGCCCATTACATGTACTAACTGCCTAGAAAAATTTGCACTGCTTTTAAACAAATAGCTTGAGAAGAAAAGTATCCTGAAATCCTGACAATGCATTGCTATAAGTCACTGTGGCCATTCTCTTTCTCCTCGTCAGTGTTGGCCCTGATGACTTCATATTTAATATTCTTTTTCTTGATATCTTTCTTCTCAGGTGTGACTTTCGCTTGATGACGCGTGACAGCAAGACCCGGTGTCTGTCGCAGCCGCCGGCGGTGGCTGAATGGGGCAACGGCCGTGGCTTGCGAGTCGTCGATGTTTGGTTCCGGCGTGGTGTCTGTTGTGTTGTTTTGCTGGCGAGGCGGTGATGCTTGTGTATTTCCTCTTTCGGCGCGGCGTTGCGCTTCGGAGTCAGCAGGTTCTTTACCTGGTACTTCCTCGTACGGTTCGCACTGTATGGGTTGTGCACTTGATGCGGTTATTTCTGCCGTGACCTCAGGCTCAGGGTCACATTTCCGTGAAAAATCACTACCCGCTGCGTCACTATCTGTTCGTGGCGGTGTAAGTCCTTGTGCGGAAGTGGGAGCCACATCGACCTTCATTCCATCTCCTTTTTCCACTTCCAACAGATCTTCAGGACTGGGCTTCGGCCTCCTGGCAACGGGTGTTTCACAGGAAGAGTCCTCATCAACATTTCTTTCAGTGTCCTCTAGAGGACGCTTTTTTGTGGGAATCTCGCTGTCACGGGACGGAATTTCAGCAGTTAATGCAGGTTTTAAAGACGGAAAGTCATTAACATTAAGTGCAACATTTTCAGAGGTAGTAACAGGATCCACGACCGCCGCCGGCTCTGTTGTATTACTGTCTGGCAACAAATCGTTGAGTGTCAATTTCCGGCGTTGCGTAAGGTTATTTGTTAGCACAAATACACGGCGAGGGCAGTCCTGACGGAGGTGACCAGACTCGTTACATACATGACATGTAGGGGTTTGCCCGGAGTACACAACATGCGCCTTGTGCCCGTCAACAAAGATGTGGGAGGGAATGTTTGCTTTCACTTCCATCTCCACGGAGCGAATGCCGTTAAAGCACTGCAGCTTGAAATGCGAAGCCCACCTTTCGTTGACTATTTGCCTGACAACCCCATACTTTGAAAGGACATCTTTAATTTTCGAATTGTCTACTTCTATGGGAATATTCAAAACCCTACCATTCCTAATTACAGACTAGGAATTCCGGAGTTTGACAGTACTTTTAGTACCATCACGGTGTATAAATTCCGTTTCATAACCAAATTTTGCCAGAAAGCGGTCTACACTCGCGGAATCGTTAAACTTTACAAAAATGCAGTATTCATCAGAGTCTAGCTGCATGGTATGAACAGATTCAGAATGAAGGCCAATTACCTCGGTAATCCAGTCGTGTATCTCAAGTGCAGAGGGCTGTACTCGACGGGTGTACTTGTCGAAGGTGAAAATCACGGTGTTTTTTCTCACGGAGTTTGCTATGGTGTTCTGCAGCGAAGAAATCTCGGACAACGCCGAAATCCCAACGGCACTTCGTAGAAAGATGACACGAAAGAAGACCAAATGCTCAATTGATAACGCTTAATTCACGTGCGAAACGTCAATAAACGATCACGAAACACGAAAACACTGGCGTAAACACTGAACGTTCACGGAGCAAACTTGAGGAGCGTGCGACCGCTGCGGCAGCTAATGCCAGACTGGAATCGAACCCGGGACCCAGTGCGCGGGAAGCAAGAACGCTACCGCAAGACCACAAGCCGCGGATGCAACCGTAATAATGAAAACAAACAAAATCACAAAGTGCAACTATCTCGCTGGACAGCAGGCTGCCTGAAACTGAAGCAAACTGCAAGCGGGAAGTGTTGTGATGGTAGGGGTGGAGGTTTTGCAACTCTAGGTGATTGCTGCGGTTATAGGTCTCGTATGATTGGTGGAATTCGTGCCATTTGTCCCGCATGCGTTTCCCGTTTACTACTTCCGCCGCAGGTGTAAATCATAAAGTAATTGTGAACAGACTATAAAAAAGTTTTAAGTTGGTGGGCTTATTTACGGTGCGTGCAAGGAATTGGGGCGCCGTGAGTGCAGAGTGCCCGTCGTTAAACCGGCACTGCTATGCAGAACAATGGCAAAATACGCTTATATTGCGCGTGCATAACTGCAAACGAAACTACTGCTATTGACTAAACGACAAAACGACTCTTAATAGCAAGAAATAAACAGTCTGTTCTTAACATCTGAAAGTCGATCTTGTTTAGGGTTTCGTGTAGCCAAAATTAAAATAGCAAAGGGATTCGAAAGTATTCGCTCTTCACTGAAGTATAATGCTACACAAGAATCGAAGTCTAGAAAGGTACAGAGTCTGGGAGTAGACCCTGAATGTAAATAAATGTAACGTATTGTGCATATAAAGGAACAGAAATCCACAATCGTACAATTACACTATTGATGACAAACTGATGGAAACAGTACCTAGCAAAAAATATCCATGAGTAAGTATTCAGAGTGACCTTAAGTGGATTAATCACATAAAATAAATAGTAGTAAAAGCGGTGCACAGACTGAGATCCAAAATAGGACGAAGCTTAAGGAAAGGTAACTCATCCACGAAAGAAGAGGCTTCAAAACACTTCTTCTAACGATTTTTGAATATTGCTCATTACTGTAGGACCTTCACCAGGTGGTACTAATAGAAGAGATAGAGAAGATCACATGAACAACCGTGAATCTCGTCAAGGGATCGTGTAATCGCCGCGAGAGCGTACAGAGATGCTCAACAAATTCCAGTGGCATCATCGATATGGGCTTTCGGAGCCGAAGGCTCACTCTTGTACCTTGATGACTGCACGACGCAAAGCTTTACGCCTCGCCTGGGTCCGTCAACAACGATATTGGACTGTTGATGACTGGAAACACGTTGCCTGGTCGGACGAGTCTCGTTTCAAATTGTATCGAGCGGATGGACGTGTACGGGTATGGAGACAACCTCATGAATCTATGGACCCTGCATGTCAGCAGGTGACTGTTCGTGTTGGTGGAGGCTCTGTTATGGTGTAGGGCGTGTGCAGTTAGAGTAATATGGGGCCCCTAACACATCTAGATACGACTCTAACAAGTGACACGTAGGTAAGCATCCCCCCTGATCACCTGCATCCGTTCATGTCCACGGTGCATCCCGACGGACTTGGGCAATTCCAGCAGAACAATGCGACACCCCACAAGTGCAGATTTGCTACAGAGTGGCTCCAGGAACACTCTTCTGAGTTTAAACGACTCTGCTGGCCACCAAACTCCACACGAACATTACTGAGCATATCTGGGATGCCTTGCAATGTGCTATTCTCCACCGCCACGTACTCTTACGGATTTAAGGACAGCCCTGCAGGATTCATGGTGTCAATTAGTCGAGTCCATGCTGCGTCGTGTTGCGGCACTTCTGCGTGCTCGAGAAGGCCCTATACGATATTAGGCAGGTTTACCAGACTCTTTGGCTCTTCAGTGTAGCCGTACGGAGTGACCGAGCGGTTCTAGGCGCTACAGTCTGGAGCCGCTACGGTCGCAGGTTCGAATCCTGCCGTAGGCATGGATGTTTGTGATGTCCTTAGGTTAGGTTTAAGTAGTTCTAAGTTCTAGGGCACTGATGACCTCAGATGTTAAGTCCCATAGTGCTCAGAGCCATTTGAACCATCTACAGTGTGTATGTCGTCAACCATGCGTCTACACATCGTACTCGTAAACGCACTATGTAGATTCCCGTACAGGAGAGACATTTTTACTTGAATGTCGCTTGACAGTGTTAGCAGATAAATACTATATTGCAGTGGTTGTTTTACTCTGAATTACTATGTAATGTTCCTTTGTACATGCATGCATTTCCAAAGGATCTTTGCATGGTAATTCGGAATAACACAGGCACTGTAATATAGCATATGCAGCATAGGTTCCAGTATAGGTACCTGCATCACTCTACCAAAACTTACGCTGTTACCTTAATCTGAAAGTGATTGACTGACCTGCGGGAAACAGAAAAGTACAATGGTGCGTTAAACTTAAAGACGGTAGTAACTTTCACGTGATGTGTCACTGCCAACTAACAAAGCACGATGAAACCTGCACCATACATAGAAAGAACTGCTGCAGTATAGTAACTATGGTAACTGAAAGGAATACTCACAACATAACACGTGGATCGTCAAAACGATCATGTTAGTCAGTGTTCCTGGTTGCCTTACGACCTCTCGTTATAAAAGGATACGTCCAGTACTGTCGAACATTATCAAAAATTGGTTCAAATGGCTCTGAGCACTATGGGACTTAACAGCTGAGGTCATCAGTCCCCTAGAACTTAGAACTACTTAAACCTAACTAACCGAAGGACATCACACACATCCATGCCCGAGGCAGGATTCGAACCTGCGACCGTAGCGATCGCGCGGTTCCAAACTGAAGCGCCTAGAACCGCTCGGCCACACCGGCCGGCGTCGAACATTATCGTTTTGGTGGTGCATTTGTTATGGCGTGGGGACTGGGGAGACATAATGTTGCATGAGCGTACTGACCTCTAACTCTTTGAATACACTCAAGAGTCAACGTTGTTGTGATACTGTACTCCACCCCCATATGCGTCTTTTCGTGGATACAGTCGGCCCTGACTTCATTTTTATGAATGAAAATGCGCGACCGCATCGAACAGCAGAGGTGGAGGAGCTCTTGGAACGAGACGATAGTGGTCTGACCTGCCCATTCCGCCCACTTAAATTCTAGCTGGCACGTGTGGGATGCGTTGGTGACAGGTATAGCAGCACGTCCACATGCGCCAAAGACCATCCAGCAGTTAACCGCGCTGGTGGAGGAATGGAACGGCCTTCCGCAAGAACTCCACACCAACTTTGTGTCCAGAGTGGGAGAGCGTTGCAGAGCATGCATTATTGGTGATCACACACCCTATTAACAAACATGTCCTGTCTTTTGTAATGTCCAGGCAGACCGTCGTAAACAGCGGCGACTTTAGTGTAATAACTGTCTTTGAACACAAGTGCCATTTCTGTTGTCTCACTGCGTATTTCTTTCACTTACCTTCGTATTTCGTTATATTGTACTGTGCTATACTGTAGCAGTTCTTTCTATGTACGGTCCAAGTTTCATCCAGCTATGTTACTTGGCAGTGACACATCATACGATATTTACTTTCGCCCTTAAGTTTTGCACGCCAGTGTGATTAAACGTACCGCAAAGGGTCGCCTCCAGAGAACGATCTGTGAGCCTGTCTTCTGCGATCCCAAGATACAACCCCTCTTCAATTTGATGAATGATTGAGAGAGGATTATCGTGATCTTCTAACAGTTGTTTCTGCGAATTCAAAGGTCGCTTCTGAGAATAAAGCCTCTAGTGTGGTAGAGCGGAAGAGGAAGTGGTGAGAAAGAAACTAACTAGGAACTGCAATGCACAAAACTACACAAATGGTAGTGGTAAGTGCTGACGGGTTTTCACTCCTTTCATGAACATACAGGAAAGGTCGGAAATGCACATTGTCAATTACAGTAGACGCTTGATGTATCTTTCTACTGGACGTCTCTTATTGCTCTCATCTTGAACGGCTGAATGTCAGGCAGAGATGAGTCTGTGAATGTGAAGTCGAATGAACCGCAGAACAAGTTGTCTTCCACTGCGCGTTATGTAACACATTTAGAAGAAGCATTCCGTTTACACCTGAGCTGTACACAACTGTAACAGACTCCCAAAAGGAAATGTATATTTAACAGGCTAACGATTAAAATCTCCAATACACTGCTATAATTTGTTGTTGGTTGTGTTTAGAAGCTGGAAATTTGTGGCAAGGACTATGGGACCAAACTGCTGAGGTCATTGGTCCATAGGCTTACGCACTAATTAAACTAACTTAAACTAACTTACGCTAAGGACAACACACACACCCATGCCCGAGGGATGACCCGAACCTCCGACGGGGGGAGCCGCGCGAACCGTGACAAGACGCCCTAGACCGCACGGCTACCTCTCGCGGCTGGTTGGGTTTGCAGAGCTCAACATCTTGGTTGTTAGCCCCTGTGAATATTTTCGTTGGATGGATGAGCTTGCAAACTAATAAAAGCTTTCTTATCCACTCCTTAAAACAACAATATCAGACGTAAGATAAAATAATTTTCTGTAAAAGATCCAATAATAAGATAAAAACCTCGAAAGTTGTAGCTGATAGATCAGTGACAAAATAACGGGAACGATCCACCCACTCCGACAGTTGTTAAAATTGTGGACGTAATGCTGATTACACATACACGTAAACACACACATCTGCACACTCACTTATTCACACAGACACACATGCCCGCATCTCGTAGTCGTGCGGTAGCGTTCTCGCTTCCCACGCCCGGGTTCCCGGGTTCGATTCCCGGCGGGGTCAGGGATTTTCTCTGCCTCGTGATGGCTGGGTGTTGTGTGCTGTCCTTAGGTTGTTAGTTAGGTTTAAGTAGTTCTAAGTTCTAGGGGACTGATGACCGTCACAGTTAAGTCCCATAGTGCTCAGAGCCATTTGAACACAGACACACAACCTTAGTTTTTAAATACACTCCTGGAAATTGAAATAAGAACACCGTGAATTCATTGTCCCAGGAAGGGGAAACTTTATTGACACATTCCTGGGGTCAGATACATCACATGATCACACTGACAGAACCACAGGCACATAGACACAGGCAACAGAGCATGCACAATGTCGGTACTAGTACAGTGTATATCCACCTTTCGCAGCAATGCAGGCTGCTATTCTCCCATGGAGACGATCGTAGGGATGCTGGATGTAGTCCTGTGGAACGGCTTGCCATGCCGTTTCCACCTGGCGCCTCAGTTGGACCAGCGTTCGTGCTGGACGTGCAGACCGCGTGAGACGACGCTTCATCCAGTCCCAAACATGCTCAATGGGGGACAGATCCGGAGATCTTGCTGGCCAGGGTAGTTGACTTACACCTTCTAGAGCACGTTGGGTGGCACGGGATACATGCGGACGTGCATTGTCCTGTTGGAACAGCAAGTTCCCTTGCCGGTCTAGGAATGGTAGAACGATGGGTTCGATGACGGTTTGGATGTACCGTGCACTATTCAGTGTCCCCTCGACGATCACCAGTGGTGTACGGCCAGTGTAGGAGATCGCTCCCCACACCATGATGCCGGGTGTTGGCCCTGTGTGCCTCGGTCGTATGCAGTCCTGATTGTGGCGCTCACCTGCACGGCGCCAAACACGCATACGACCATCATTGGCACCAAGGCAGAAGCGACTCTCATCGCGGAAGACGACACGTCTCCATTCGTCCCTCCATTCACGCCTGTCGCGACACCACTGGAGGCGGGCTGCACGATGTTGGGGCGTGAGCGGAAGACGGCCTAACGGTGTGCGGGACCGTAGCCCAGCTTCATGGAGACGGTTGCGAATGGTCCTCGCCGATACCCCAGGAGCAACAGTGTCCCTAATTTGCTGGGAAGTGGCGGTGCGGTCCCCTACGGCACTGCGTAGGATCCTACGGTCTTGGCGTGCATCCGTGCGTCGCTGCGGTCCGGTCCCAGGTCGACGGGCACGTGCACCTTCCGCCGACCACTGGCGACAACATCGATGTACTGTGGAGACCTCACGCCCCATGTGTTGAGCAATTCGGCGGTACGTCCACTCGGCCTCCCGCATGCCCACTATACGCCCTCGCTCATAGTCCGTCAACTGCACATACGGTTCACGTCCACGCTGTCGCGGCATGCTACCAGTGTTAAAGACTGCGATGGAGCTCCGTATGCCACGGCAAACTGGCTGACACTGACGACGGCGGTGCACAAATGCTGCGCAGCTAGCGCCATTCGACGGCCAACACCGCGGTTCCTGGTGTGTCCGCTGTGCCGTGCGTGTGATCATTGCTTGTACAGCCCTCTCGCAGTGTCCGGAGCAAGTATGGTGGGTCTGACACACCGGTGTCAATGTGTTCTTTTTTCCATTTCCAGGAGTGTATTTGTTATTAGTCAAAAGATAAAATAATGAAAACGCTGTAGTGAAATAAAATTCGTTTAACTTCCTGCATATGATTTTGGCCGGCTGACCACTGCTACAAGAAAATGGGAAACAGGCAGCCACTCCTACGCCAGTTAAAATCTGGCAACAGTTCCGTTACCTTACGAAATCTTAAAATTCGTGCTACACTTGTTCAGTCGGCATCTAAAATAGACGGTCAAACCGTAGACAGTTTCAGATCTACCCTCTTGTCAGCAAATAAAATATAATCACCTAAAATGTGGAGTACTGTCGGAGGTACAGCACGATCACCGCACACTGATGAGTCCTCTCGCTGGAGGAGAAACCAACGCCTCATACCAATGTGACCATTATGCCAATACAATGTGTTAACAGCACTCAGTTACGCCTCTGTGACTGGAAGAAGCTGCTCCATGGTTTTGTGCCAGTCACTCTTCCTAATACTGATGCAGGACCCGTTTCCTCAATAGCGAGGTCCCTGCATTTTGCGTAATTTATAGGGACGTTATTGTGAGCTCCTGTAAGCACTCCTGGGCCTCCTTGGCTGCTGCATCCGCCAATTCGTTGCCCCCAATTCCCACATGTCCTGTTATCCAGCAACAGATAGCCACTAGAGCTTTTTGTCAAAACCGAGGCCCCTCACCGAAGCTCCCACGCTTAGTAAGGTGGTCCTGATTATCAATGAAAGTGGACTACATGTGTGTTGTGAACGGTAGAAGTTCATCCGCACTGTTTTCTCGGTTGGTAATTTGAAGCCCATGTGTTTGGTTTTCGTCACCATTCTCTTTAGCATGGTTTGCAGTTCATGTTCAAATGGTTCAAATGGCTCTGAGCACTATGGGACTCAACTGCTGTGGTCATAAGTCCCCTAGAACTTAGAACTACGTAAACCTAACTAACCTAAGGACAGCACACAACACCCAGCCATCACGAGGCAGAGAAAATCCCTGACCCCGCCGGGAATCGAACCCAGGAACCCGGGCGTGGGAAGCGAGAACGCTACGCAGTTCATGTGATGCTGTGTTGGAGAACCATATAAATATAGTAATATCATCCACAAAAAGGACTGGACGGGATCCTTTATCTACATCTACTTCAATACCCCACAATCGATGAGACGGTGTGTGACAGAGGGTACTCCTGGCACCACTAACTGGTCCCACAGTCCCTGTTCCATTCGCGAATGGAGCATGGGAAGAATGATTGCCGGTAAACCTCTGTATTGGCTCTAATTTCTCGAATTTTCTCACTGTGATGATTTCGTGAGGAGTATGTGGAAGGAAGTAATATGTTGTCCGATTATTCCCGGAACGGACTCTATCGGAATTTCAACAGAAACCTTCCTGTGATGCATAAAGCCTCTCTTGTATCGCTCTCGCGCCGACTAAACTATCGCATGACGAGGTGCGCCGCTCTTCGTTGGATGTCTGTATCTCTTCTAGCAGTCCTACCTGGTAAAGGTCTCAGAATGGCGAGCAATATTCAAGAATTGGTCGACGAAGTATTTTGCGAGCCACTTCTTCCGTGGATGAGTTTCATTCCTTAAGATTCTTTCTAAGAATTTCATTTTGGCATATGCTTTTCCCGCTATTTGTTTTATGTCGTGATCCACTTAAAGTCGCTCCGAATGGTTACTCCTAGATATTTTACGGTCGATGCTGTGTCCAGCATTATTTCATTAATGCTGTCGTTGAACGGTAGTCGATTTCTTCTCCTATGCACGCGCAGTATATTATAATTATTTAAGTTCAGAGTCTGAGGCGTGTGGACTCGGCTTTCTCTCAATTTCGCCCCTTGCTGACGATCTTTGTCTGGAAAACACTGTAGGTATGCCGGTGGCGCCATCGGTGGAGACAAAAGCCGCGAAGCAGCAAGGTTTTTTTTTTTTTTTTGGCGAAAGGGGGGGGGGGGGGGTGGATGCGGAGCGAGTTGGCGCGGGCGCGAGAGATTTGGAGTTATGGATAGTTCACGAGAGAATGAATCTCAGCTCCTGTGAAGGCACTGAGCCTGGTTTTGACTGTGGGTTATCGCTTGCCCTGCGAAACAGTTTCCGTGAGTGGGTATGACATTTTGGAAAACACACCAGTGATTTGGATGTTCTTTGGCTCTCGCTCTTCCACTCCCCCTCTCCCCAGTGGGGCTTATGCAACAACCACTCATAATTAATAGCAGCTGTTTATAAGTCATTTGCTTAAAATCTGAGCCGGCCACGGTGGCCGAGCGGTTCTAGGCGCTTCAGCCCGCAACCGCGCGACTGCTACGGTCGCAGGTTCGAATCCTGCCTCGGGCATGGACGTGTGTGATGTTCTTAGGTTAGTTAGGTTTAAGTAGTTCTAAGTCTAGGGGACTGATGACCTCAGATATTAAGTCGCATAGTGCTCAGAGTCATTTTAAAATCTGAACAGTAAATTTTGGCTAACTGTAGCGGCTTATCCAGTGACTGTCACTTATTTTTTAAATTCTGTATTTTGCTACCTACTGAATGACAGTCGGTTCATAATCAATAGCAACTGTTTAAAAGTCATTTACTTGAAATCTGATCAGTGAATTTTGACTAACTGTAGCTGTTTATTCAGTGATTGTTAATTGTCTTTAGAATTCAGTGTTTTTCTGTCTACTGAGTGGCAGTGAGTTCATAATCAGTTGCAGCTGTTGAAAGGTAATTTAGTTAAAAAAACTGCTCGATGAATTTTGCTAACTGTAGTTAGTTGTTTTTCTGATTCTGAACTTTTCGCCTATAGTTAACGGCTGCCGGTTCTTCAGGTCCTTTTACAAACCACTACAGTCTTCTGCTGTTTCTACCTTCTTATAGACAACCGCATCATCTGCGAACAGCATTTTGGAACTTCCGACATTTTCTACTATATCATTTATATTCATTATAAGCAGTAACGGTCCTACACTTCCTTAGGATTCTCCCAAAATTACCTTTACATCTGTCGATTTTGTTCCATTAAGAGCGGCATGCTGAGTTCTACACTACTGGCCATTAAAACTGCTACGCCGAGAAGATATGCAGATGATAAACGGGTATTCATTGGACAAATATATTATACTAGAAATGACATGTGATTACATTTCCACGCAATTTGGGTGCATAGATCCTGAGAAATCAGTACCCAGAACAACAACCTCTGGCCGTAATAACGGCCTTGATACGCCTGGGCATTGAGTCAAACAGAGCTTGGATGGCGTGTACAGGTACAGCTGCCCATGCAGCTTCAACACGATACCTCAGTTCAACAATAGTAGTGACTGGCGTGTTGTGGCGAGCCAGTTGCTCGGCCATCACTTATCAGACGTTTTCAATTGGTGAGAGATCGGGGAAATGTGCTGGCCAGGGTTGCAGTCGAACATTTTCTGTATTCAGAAAGGCCCGTAAGGACCTGCAACATGCGGTCGTGCATTATCCTGCTGAAATGTACGGTTTCGCAGGGATCGAATGAAGGATAAAGCCACGGGTCGTAACACATCTGAAATGTAACATCCATTGTTCAAAGTGCCGTCAATGCGAACAAGAGGTGACCGAGACGTGTAACCAATGGCACCCCATCCCATCACGCCGGATGATACGCCAGTATGGCAATGACGAATACACGCTTCCAATGTGCGTTAACCGCGATGTCGCCAAACACGGATGCGACCATCATGATGCTACAAACAGAACCTGGATTCATCCGAAAAAATGACGTTTTGCCATTCGTGCACCCAGGTTCGTCGCTGAGTACACCATCGCAGGCGGTCCCGTCTATGATGCAGCGTCAAGGGTAACCGCAGCCATGGTCTCCGAGCTGATTGTCCACGCTGCTGCAAACGTCGTCGAACTGTTCGTGCAGATGGTCGTTGTCTTGCAAACGTCCCCATCTGTTGACTCAGGGATCGAGACGTGGCTGCACGATCCGTTACATTCATGCGGATAAGATACCTGTCATCTCGACTGCTAGTGATACGAGGCAGTTGGGATCCAGCACGGCGTTGCGTATTACCCTCCTGAACCCAGCGATTCCATATTCTGCTAACAGTCTTTGAATCTCGGCCAACGCGAGCACCAATGTCGCGATACGATAAACCGCAATCGCGATAGGCTACAATACGACCTTTATCAAGTCGGAAACGTGATGGTACGCATTTCTCCTCCTTAAACGAGGCATCACAACAACGTTTCACCAGGTAACGCCGGTCAACTGCTGTTTGTGTACGAGAAATCGTTTGGAAACTTTCCTCATGTCAGCACGTTGTAGGTGTCGCCTCCGGCGCCAACTTTGTGTGAATGCTCTGAAAAGCTAATCATTTGCATATCACAGCAACTTTTTCCTGTCGGTTAAATTTCACGTCAGTAGCACGTCATCTTCGTGGTGTAGCAATTTTAATGGCCAGTAGTGTGACTGCGAGGAAGTCTTCAATTCACTCGGTAAGCTTGTATTGTTTCCACTAAATAGCACTGCGGAACAGCGTCAAACGCCTTGCTGAAATCAAGGAGCCGGCCGTTGTGGCCGTCGGTTCTAGGGGTTTCAGTCTGGAACCGCGCGACCTCTACAGACCTCCGCTGTTATGTCCCATAGTACTCAGAAGCTTTTGAACCATTTGAAATCAATGAACACGGCATTAACCTGAGCGCCGATATCTACAGCACGGTGCATTTCATGGAGGAAGGAAGCGAGCTGAGTTTCGCAAGATCGCTGTTTGCGGGGTCCGTGTTGATTTTTATAGAGGAGATTTTCCTTCGCCAAAAGCGTGGACGTAACGCTGTTAAAAACTGTGACAGAGTAGAGGGTGAAACTCAGAATGTTTCCTTGTAGGACACCGTTCCCCTGCTCAAAAAGTCTGCCACGAATTCGCGAACGGACGCAATATATGAATAACGTCTTGACAGGAAGGACTACAGGAAGATGGATAGTTGTCTTCGGCAGCCCAAGTTATGAAACTGTACGACGTTGTTTTGTTTCCTTATGGTATCGCAGGCTTTCTCTAGAGCGAAAAAAACTTCTATGAGGTGTTGCCTGGGTGGGGCGACCTGCTGTATAGCCGCTTCCAGCAGGGTAAGATTATGTATGGGAAGGCTCTTACAAAAGCATCAGTGATTACAACCGCTACAAGAAATGTTAAAAAAGATAGGAAAATATTTTTGCTTAGCAAGAGTGGCGGAAAGCAAATTGCGAGTACGTGAGTAGTCAACATCAGATACCGTATTTAGCTCTGAGGACGAAGATGTAGAGCAAAAGAGTAAAAAATTAAAAACCATTGTACTACATGTTTTAGAACAGCATGAGGAGAGCAAGACTGTGCGGTTCAGGAAAGAACCGTGGTGGTTAAGTAGCCGTGTTGGACACCTGCTGCGAAAGCTGTAACACAGCTTCATCGCAGATTTAAGCGAAGTAAAAGTCTAGTTAAGAAACAAAAACTGAACGAAACCAAAATAAACATACGAAGAGCAATGCGAGAAGCGTTTAATGCATTCCAGAGCTAAATTTTGCCACAAGTCTGACGAAAAATTATAAGAAGTTCTGGTTGCATGTAAAGTCAGAAAGCTGATCGAAATCATGAATTCAGTCGTTCAGCCTTCACACCGATCCCGCAACTGAAGATGACAGAGGAAGCCAAATTCGATATTTCAAAACTGTTTCGTCGTGAGATATATTAATGCGGTTCTTCCTTTCTGTCACCACACAAATGCCTAAATCACTGGTATTAATAAAAGTGGAACTTCCTGCCAGATTAAAACTGCAACTCGGGACCTTTGCCTTTCGCGGGCAAGTGCTCTATCATACGAGGTATCCAAGCACAACTCATGACCCGTCCTCACCGCCTCACTTCCGCCAATACCTCGTCTCCTATTTTCCAAACTTCGCAGTAGCTCTCCTGCGAACCTTGCAGAACTAGCACTCCTGGAAGAAAGGATATTGCGGAGACATGGCTTTGCCACAGCCTAAGGGATGTTTCCAGAAAGAAATTTTCACTCTGCAGCGGAGTGTGCGCTGATATGAAACTCGCTGGCAGATTAAAACAGTGTGCCGGACCGAGACTCGAACTCGGGACCTTTGCCTTTCGCAGGCAAGTGCCCTACCGACTTTATTTTTTTTAATCTCATTTTGTTTGCTTTTCTTCGTTGCATCTGTTCGGGGTGGACGTCGTAAGACATCTGTTTAAGTTCGTTGTTGATCGATTAACTCCGTTTCTTTTATTACAGAGGGCAGCTAACCCTCTGACCGAACACGCTGAGCTACCGTGCCGGCACCGACTGAGCTATACGAACACGACTCTCTCCCCGTCCTCACAGCCTCACTTCCACCAGTACCTCGTCTCCTATCTTCAAGTTTGCAGGTTTCACAGGAGAGCTTCTGTGTAGTGACGAAAGTGAGGCTGTGAGGACGGTTCGTGAGTCGAGCCTGGGTAGTTCAGATGCCCTTGCCTGCGAAAGGCGAAGATCCAGAGTTCGAGTCTCGGTCCGGGACACAGTTTTAATCTGCCAGGAAGGTTCATATCAGCGCACACTCCCGTGCAGAGAGAAAATTTCATTCTGGATTAATATAAGTGTTCCTCGAATAGAAAATCAATTAAACTCGCTCAGTAGTGGAAAGGCATCTGGACCAAATGAGATACCTGTGAGTTTCTACACAGATTATGTGAAATTATTTGTTTCCCTTCTAGCAGGAGTTTGACGTAGGTGGCTGGAGCCACGAAGGGGATCAAGCTATTAGAGAAAAGCTCGGGTCATTCTCTTTTTCAGGAAAGGTAGTCAGACAGATACACATAATTAAAGACCTATATTGCTGACATTAATCTGTTGTGGAATTATAGAACATGTTTTATGCTCACGTATTATGAAGTTTTTAGAGAGTGAAAATCTCCTCTTTAAAAATCAATATGCATTCCCTAAACAGAAATATTACGAAACACAGTTCGCTGTTTTCGCCCATGAAATCAAATGCGCCGTAGATGGATGAGCACAGATTGATGCTGCTATCACAGAATTTCGGAAAGCCAGAATTTTACATGATTCAGAACTTCCTAACATTCCTAGCAAATAAAACTCAAGTTGTTCTTAGTTGAAGGACATCAACAGATATAAGGGTAATTTCAGCAGTACCCCAAATGAGTGTTATAGGGCCATTACTGTTTACAAGAGATGTAAGTAGACTAATAGATGACATCGGAAAATCTATGAGGCTATTTATAGACGGAACATGTCGTCTATATATTAATTCCACCGAAGGGTGTAGCGAAATGTAGGAAGACCTGCGGAGGATCGATGATTAGTGCAAGGAACTGGCACTTGGCACTAAACGTATACAAAGGGGTCCAGAGAAATGTAGACACTCTTTGATAGCCAAGGAAACAAAATGACATGTCGTCCCATTTTTGCACGGTAGAGTAGTCCATTGTTTTCTCAACAGATCTTGAAGCGCGTTTTCCAGCAGATGACAGCGCAGCAATGAATGTAGTAAGATTGTCGATTCTGCCGCGTCAGGCCGTATTAAAGTGGTACTGGAAGTACGAAAACATCATGGAGGTGCAGCGGCAATTTTTATGGAAGTCAACCACCAACACGTATAACAATTTATCGTATTCGGGATAAATTTTAAGTCGACGGTACTGTTCAGAAAGTGCATAAGGAAAGGCCTGACCAATCAAAAACATCAAAAAATCAGGCTTCCAGCACTGCCATACTGCAAACTTTTACTAGCTCTCCTCAAAAATCTGTTAAGCAGGGTGCACGTGAAAGCGGAGGAAGCCGATCAAGCGCACGACGAATTCTGAAGGCTGCAAAGTGGGAAGTGTACGTTCTAAAATCGCTGCACGCTACTGTCGAGGATGACTCGGATCGAAGGATGGAGTACTGCGAGGATGAACGGTTTGCAGGGAGGGTTATCTGGATTGACGAGGCGCAATTCAAACTGAACGGTATTGTAAACCGCCACAACTGCGTGTACTGGGCTCCTGAAAATCCTCACGTTCACGTGGACAAACATGTTATGGTTCAAATGGATCTGAGCATTATGCGACTTAACTTCTGAGGTCATCAGTCGCCTAGAACTTCGAACTAATTAAACCTAACTAACCTAAGGACATCACGCACATCCATGCCCGAGGCAGGATTCGAGCCTGCGAATGTAGCGGTCGCTCGGTTCCAGACTGTAGCGCCTAGAACCGCACGGCCACTCCGGCCGACACATGTTAATCTACCGGGTGTTAATGTGTGGTGTGGTCTATCATCACGCGGTTTGATTGGCCCATTATTCTTTGAAGGCACCGTAAAAGGTGAGGTGTATCTTCATATGCTGCAAACATCGATTTTTCCTGCCATCTGAGAGGTGTTCGGAAATGAAGGATCTTACCTACAACAAGATGGCGCTCCGCCTCGTTTCCACAGAGATGTCAGACCCTACTTGGATGAAAATCTACCTGGACAGTGGACAGGTCGAAGAGGAGCTGTTGAGTACCCAGCACGGTCTCCAAACCTTATACCTCTTGACTTCTACCTATGGGGGACCTTGATAAATGAAGTTTACCAACAGAAGCCGGCTACACTGAACGACCTACGAGAAACCATAGAGACATCATATGCGGCTGTCACACCGGCAACACTGACAGCCGTAGCTCGGTCAACAGTTCAGCGGCGTCGACGTTCTTTGGCTGCTAATAGCCTCACGCACAAAATAACCTCAACGGCGTGCAAGAATTGTAACGGTATGTCATTTCGTTCCATTAATATTAACTACAAAAAGTGTCTACATTTTTCTGGACCCCTCTGTGTAATTATCACGTATAGTGAATAAGTATGTGAAGAAGTCCATAACTGTTAGATTACGCTATTGACGAGAAAACACTGGATGTGGTAACACCCATAAAATACCTAGGAGTGATCTTTCGGAATGCTGTCAGTTGAGTGGCCACTTGAAACTAACTGTAGGAAAAGCAGTTGCCAGGCTTATATTCAGTGGATGAATCTTAAGTAAATGTAGTTCATTTACGAAATAAAGTGGTTACAAAACACCTATTCGGCTGAATGCTGAGTACTGCTCATCGGTATCGGACCTTTAAAATGGTTCAAATGGCTCTAAGCACTATGGGACTTAACATCTGAGGTCATCAGTCCCGTAGACTTAGAATTACTAAAACCTAACTAACCTAAGGACATCACACACATCCATGCCCAAGGCAGGATTAGAACCAGCGACTATAGCAACAGCGCGGTTCCGGACTGAAGCGCCTAGAACCACTCGGCCACAGGATTGTTTAGTAAGCACGAGAGATTTGCGAAGATATATAGATTATGTTGTGCGGAAAGCAAACCAAAGACTCTGGTTTATTGGCAGAACACTTAGAAAATGTAACAGGTCTACTAAAGAAACTGCTTACATTGCGCTTGTCCGCCCCCTTCTGGAGTACTGCTGTGCGGTGTGGGATCCGCATCAGGCAGTACTGACGGAGGACATCGAAAAACTTCAAAGAAGGGTAACTCGTTCTGTATTATCTCTAAATAACGGAGGGAGTGCCACGGATATGATACATGAATTGGGGTAGCAGTCACTAAAACAAACGCTTTTTTTTTTACTGCAGCAGGACCATCTCATGAAATTTCAGTCATCAACTTTCTCCTCAGATTGTAATCCGCCTCCTTAGCCGAGTGGCCAGTGCGTCTAACTGCCATGCAGCGGACCCGGGCTAGATTCCCGGCGGGTCGGAGATTTTCTCCGCTCGGGGATGGGGTGTTGATTTGTCCTCATCATCATTTCATCATCACTGACACGCAAGTCACCCAATGTGGTGTCTCCTCAGAAGATTTGCAAAATTGGTTCAATTGGCTCTGAGCACTATGGGACTTAACATCTATGGTCATCACTCCCCTAGAACTTAGAACTACTTAAACCTAACTAACCTAAGGACATCACACAACACCCAGTCATCACGAGGCAGAGAAAATCCCTGACCCCGCCGGGAATCGAACCCGGGAACCCGGGCGCGGGAAGCGAGAACGCTACCGCGCGACCACGAGCTGCGGACAGAAGATTTGCACGTCGACGGCCGAACTTCCCCAGGTGGGGACTCCCAGTTCCTCAGAGTGTGAAAATTTTTATTGGCGCCCACCTACAAAAGAAGAAATGATCATCAAAATAAAATACGAGAAATCACAGCTCTCACGGAAATATTTAAGTGATCGTTTTTCCCGCGGGCTGTTGGAAGGTGGAACGGTACAGCTTAAATGTGGTTCGATGAACTCTCTGCCAGGCACTTAATTCTGAATTGCAGAGCAACATGCAGATGCAGATGTAGAAGATGGTCAGGAAACTCCAGTCAGAGATGCTGCAAGAGAGGCTTTGTGTATCACGGAGATGCCTACTGTTGAAATTCCCATAGCATTCATTTGATGAAGTGGTAACAACATATTACTTCCTAACATATATGCCTCACGAAATGTCTACAACGAAAAAAATCAGAGAAGTAGAAGCTATAACGACACAGACCACAATCAGAGTCAGTGTGGTATCCATGGCGCAGACGCTGCCATCAGCCGCAGTGAACAGCCTGTCTACACAGCACCTTCCCTTGGCCTCCCGCGCCAACATACGCCTGCGTTCCAGTACCTGCGCCTAGGACACCTACCGCCGTTCGAGAAACTTCCCCACTGTGTATCTCCCGCATGGTCAGCTCCAGACCTCTAGCCGAGCCGAGTGGTCATCTTCGCGGCAGAGCTATGTTACGTGGCTTGCCGTGCGTCAGTCGCCGCCATGAGATTGCAACATTCTACTAACACGACGATAATCGGGACAGCTGGGCTATGCCGTAACACTTAGCTCGTGCCAGTCGTCGCCCTACTTACGACGTAATCGCCTCCGCTGTAGCTAGGTCTCGAACATTTGACCACTGCCTGACCACCAAGGTCCTTGGCAGCTACTGCTCTGCCCCCACTTCACGCTCTGAAGCACCAGTGGACGATCACCCGGCTCCCCGCTCCTGGGGTCCGCCTTCTGCCCCACGTTGCTCTCCAGCCAACACCGTTTTCTACCGCATTAGTAGGAGACATTGCTGGCTGCCATCAACTGGCAGCAGAGTCGTTCGAGTGTACCGACAGCCGCTGTCGACTCAGCGCATTGCGTGTCAGCAACGGCGAGAATAAGATCGACGCCTCCAGGCGGACTATATACATTGCAGGACCGTCAGCACCGCCTCTGCCGTACGTACGCTGGAATCTTAGAGGACAACGCCAGGCTACGCCCGGCACATTCACGTCTGTCTGCAGCCTGTATCCCTCGCCTCCCTATGACACTATACTCTGGAATCACTCCTGTCTCCCTCGCCATCATACGAACTCAGGGCGCCTGTGGTGGCAGTCAGATTCCTCCTGACATACACGAATCCGGCTCCCACCACTAAGGTGCGATCGTTATACAACTCATCTGTTACAAGACAATTAAAAACAAGCTCCATAGTGTGTCCTATGCAGCTAGTGATGGCAAAACTACACTGAGGCAACAGAAATCATGGGATAGCTACTAAAATCGCGTCATATCTCATTTTGTTCGGCGTAGTGTAGTAACTCGACGTGGTATGGACTCAAAAAGTCGTTGGAATTACACTGCAGAAATATTGAGTCATGATGTCTCTGTAGCCATCCATAATTACGGAAGTTTGATCCTGTGTGACGCAGTGACATGAAAGCGCTGTTTGGAAACATAAAGTCCATGAATGGCTGCAAATGGTCTCCAAGTAGCAGGACGCTATCATTTCCGTCAATGATCGGTTCAGCTGGGCCGGAGGACCCAGACTGTTCCATGTAAACACAGCCCACACCATCATGGAGTCACCATCAGCTTGCATAGTGCCTTATTGACAACTCTGATCCATGACTTCGTGGAGTCTGCGCCACACTCGAACCCTGCCATTAGCTCTTACCAACTGAAATCGGGACTCATCTAATCAGGCCACTGTTTTCCAGTCATCTAGGGTCCAACCGACATGGTCACGAGCCCACTAGAGGCGCTGCAGGCGATGTCGTGCTGTTAGCAAAGGTGCTCGCGTCAGTCGTCTGCTTCCATAGCCCTTTATCGCCACATTTCGCCGTACTGTCGTAACCGATATGCTCGTCATGTATTTCACATTGCTTACTACATTCACCGCTGGCCTGTGGCGGATAGGTGAAGAGTGAAATTCGTCAAAGACGAACATGGCCAATTAAATTCAAAAATGTGTGTGAAATGTTATGGGACTTAACTGATAAGGTCATAAGTCCCTAAGCTTACACACTACTTAAGCTAAATTATCCTAAGGACAAACACACACACCCATACCCGAGGGAGGACTCGAACCTCCGCCGGGATGGCCATTTAAGCTTTAGCATCCTAATCGGGGGGTCCTGCTTCATGGGGAGGCTGTAAGCCCTCAGCACAGGGATGTTGCTTGGTTGTTAGCACTGACAACTCTAAGCAAAAGCCACTGCCCTCAGTTGTTAAGTGAAGGCCGTCGGCAACTGCGTTGTCCCTGGTGAGAGGTAGTGATGAAATATGGTATTCTCGGCTCGCTCTTGTCCCTGTGGATCTCGGAATATTGAATTCTCCAACGATTTCCGAAACTGAATGTCCCACGGTTCTCTAGCTCCAGCTACCAATTCATGGTCTAAGTCTTTTCCAGTTACGTCTTTCGGCAATATTTCTTGATGAAAGAGGCCTAGATCCTGGCAGTCAGCAGTCGCAAGTTTGTGAAATGTTCCGGCATTGCCTCACCTACGTCTGCTGGGCTGGTTAGACTCTTTGCATGAGGTATATTAAACTTCCCAACTCTCCCAGAAATCCTCCTGATCTTCTGCCATACAAATGTAGTCTTATTGGAATGATTTACAGAATTTGTGAATTATCTCCACGTCTTCTTGATCGTTCAGCAGCATTTTTCCCTCACTTCCCGAAGGGCTGCTGATTCTTTGCGACAGATTGGCATCGGAACCGCTGCAGAGTCACACCCTGCCCTGATCGCAGAACAGCACTTTTCATTCCTCTAGGAAAAATGAGATCTCCGTGACTGACGTGATTATTTTGGGATGGTTGCATCAGCATCTCGGTGGATCATGGAAGTAATCTACTATGTGTATCCAGCACGAGACGTAGTATTTGAACACCACCCACTGAGCTGTGTCAGCGAACGCTGGAGAGCACATTAGAAGATCTATGACAAATAAAGACCCTGTAGCAGTGCTGAAGTGAGTTTCTTGCCCCCTGCTGAAAAGACCTAATTCTTCTTTTTGTATGAAGCTGCCAACAGCTCTAATCCTGGGACATGAGGTGATAGATCTCGATAACACATTACATCCATTAAAGATTTCACAGAGGAGAAATGGTTTAGGAAGCCGTTTTGTGAACATCTCTAGGTGGCAGGTACAGTACACATATGGTCACATTATACGGAATGTACAATATTACGTCAACTGCTTTCAATGCTGGCATGTAGCGGGTAGGTCAATGACGAATATGGCCACTTAAGCTTTAGCACTCTAACCACTGGGTCCTGCTTCATGTGGAGGCTACAACCCCTCAGCACAGGGATGTCACTATTTCTGAAATGTGTTTCCCTCAAATAAAGACTTAGAGGTTTCCCATGTGCAACAAATCACTACTGGTAGCAGTATTTGTTATCTTACCAGGCTGCACGTTACTATTTTCTACATCCTTAACTGATGTTTTCAGATTCGGTAGTCTGTGAGTAATTGTGGCTCTGCAGGCACACCTCCAGAGTGGAGACGTCAACTTTTGGATGCATTGTCGTTGCCATCGCGCGAGACTGCATTGGGAGACTGCATTGCCTTATAAGCTTTTTCCGCTTGATTACTTGCACCTCTGTTCCACCATACCTACTACATATTGCATGAAACCCCAAATGAGGGTAGTATGCATATATCCTGAAGCGCCAAAGAAACTGGTATAGGCACGCGTATTCAAATACAGAGATATGTAAACAGGCACAACACGGCGCTGCGGTCGGCTACGCCTATATAAGACAACAACTGTCTGGCGCAGTTGTTAGATTGGTTACTGTTGCCACAGTGACAGGTTATCAAGATTTAAGTGAGTTTGAACGTGGTGTTATAGTCAGCGCACGATGATGGGACACAGCAAATGGCTCAAAATGGTTCAGATGGCTCTGAGCACTATGGGACTCAACTTCTGAGGTCATCAGTCCATTAGAACTTAGAACTACTTAAACCTAACTAACCTAAGGACATCCATGCCCGAGGCAGGATTGGAACCTGCGACCGTAGCGGTCGCGCGGTTCCAGACTGTGGCGCCTAGAACCGCTCGGCCACTCCTGCCGGCGGGACACAGCATCTCCGAGGTAGTGATGAAGTGGAGATTTTCCCGTACGACAATTTCACGAGTGTACTGTGAATGTCAGGAATCTGGTAACACAGCAAATCTCCGACATCGCTGCGGCCGGAAAAAGATCCTGCAAGAACGGGACCATCGACGACTGAAGAGAATCGTTAAACGTGACAGAAGTCCAATCCTTCCGCAAATTACTGCAGATTTCAATGCTGGGCCATAAACAAGTGTCAGCGTGCGAGCCATTCAGCAAACATAATCGATATGGGCTTACTCGTGTACCCTTGATGACTCCACGTCACAAAGATTTACGCCTCGCCTGGGCCCGTCAACACCGACATTGGATTGTTGACTGCAAACATATTGCCTGGTCGGACGAGTCTCCTTTCAAATTGTAACGAGCGGATGGACATGTACGGGTATGGAGACAACCTCATGAATCCGTGGACCCTGCATGTCAGAAGGTGACTGTTCAAGGTGGTGGAGGCTCTGTAATGGTATGGGGCGTGTGCAGTTGGAATGATATGGGACCCATGATACATCTAGATACAACTCTGACAGGTGACACATACGTGAGCATCCTGTCTGATCACCTGCGTCCATTCATATCCATTGTGCATTCCGACGGACTTGGCAATTCCAGCAGAACAACGCGGCACCCCACAAGTTCAGAATTGCTACAGAGTGACTCCAGGAACACTTTTCTGAGTTTAAACACTTCCACTGGCCACCAAACTCCCCAGAAATGAACGTTATTGAGCATATCTGTGATACCTTGCAACGTGCTGTTCGGAAGAGATCTCCACCGCTTTGTACTCTTACCGATTTATGGACAGCCCTGCAGGATTCATGGTGTCAGTTACCACCAGCACCACTTCAGGCATTAGTTGAGTCCATGCCACGTCGTGTAGAGTCCATGCTAGGTCGTGTTGTGGAACTTCTGCGTGCTTGCGGGGGCCCTACACAATATTAGGCAGATGTACCAGTTTCTTTGGCTCTTAAGTGCGGCATTGACATGTATAATAATGCATGAGGTTTGAATTATATGGCTGTACTATAAGACGGAGTAAATGTGCTTTGATATATTCCTATAAAACTGGTGAACCAAACTCCATAATCTACATCTATATCCAAAATCCACATGCCACCTTATAGTGTGTGGTGGGGTGTTGCAGTCACGAATGGTGCGCGATAGGAGCGATTGTTAATTATCCTCCACGTGAGCTCGAATCTCTCTAGTTTTACCTGCATGGTGTTTTCGCTAGATCTGCATAGGAGGAAGCGACATATTGGTAGACTCTTTCAGAAATACTCTCACAATTCCTTTCTTGTAACGTCTGACTCTGGAGTCGGATGTGCATCTATGTGACGAAACGCGTTGCCGTTCTTTGGATCTTTTCTGTTTCTCTGTTGTCAATTCTTTCTGGTACAGGTCCCAGACTGACGAGCAATATTCAAGTATAGGTCGAACGACGGCTTTGTAAGCTACTTGTTTAATGTGTGGACTACAAATCCTGAGGATGCTTCCAATGAATGCCAGTCTGGCTTCTGCCTTTTCTATTATTAATTTTATGTGGTCGTTCCACTTTCAATACCCCCGGATACTTAAAGGACAACTTTACAGTTTTTTTTTGTAAATCATCATTTATACTTTCCAAAATGCTCCTCGTCTGCGCGACACCCTTTTTTGTAATTTACTAACACCAACTGACATAATATCATGGCGCAATATGACACATTGTGGTTTTCAGTATAGATGGCATATTCCCTCAGCTTCTTACCTTTAAGGGCAGATGTAGGGCAAAATTTCAGAAAAATTTGATTTTTTTAATTGCGTAATTTATTAGATTGATTCTTTGCGAATAACATCGCGAAGTTCCATAATCTAAATATGGCTGGAAATAGGTTTTAAAAAGGTTTGTTTGGGTGTCTGCACCTGCCACGCCCCCTCTTTCTGTGCTGCGATCTCCGCGTTTTTTACGCTGGAGATTTTTTGTGTGTTAATTTTTCGCTCACACAATCGAAACTAACTGCAGATGAGTCTAGAAAGCTGTGAGAAAGATTATCTTCGCTTGTTCCTTTTTTTACAACATAGTTTTTTTAATAGTACGTCCTGAAAACTTATTTCAGTTTTTAGTTTTACATATATCAACCTATTTTGCTCGAAATGAGTCGTGACATTGGACGTGTATTCAAAAAAGTGAGGAAATGTCGAATTTCGTGTGTAAAACGTACAGGGAAATTTAAATAACAGTGTTACAGATGCTACTCCTAAATGTGGAGAACAATTTTCGTCAAAGTCACTGAGTTTATCGAAGAAGAAAATTAGTGAAGGAATTGATGATACTGTGTTCGATTCCAAAAACGAGTTTCCTGGTCGATTTCAGTGGGTTTAGAAATACTTGCCCATATCATTAATGTTTCATGAGTATGTGGTAATTGTGGGTCAAACGGCCCTAGACTGTACGACAGAGAGAGAATTGGCTCTGTTAGAAATATGCATATTTTTTTAAAGTTTACAAATATGATGTTTGGTTCAAGACTTCTGCTCTCCATCGGAAGATGTATGAGGCGAATACAAGATTGTGTTACGGCATGAGATGCTTAGGTGTAGGCAGGGAAGGCACAAATTTGTTTTGTGGCTTAATGAACATGCCTACACCAGTGACTAGGTTCAGTGATTGCAATAGAATACTCCTGAAAGCTCTTGAAGCTAAGCCAAGAACGACATGAATACAGCTGTTGAGGAAACTGCAGAAGATATTATCACGGAGGGAGAAGAAGGATACTGTGTAGCGAAGACAGATCTGTGCTTTTGTTGTGATGGAACCTGGATGGCCATACATGACTTCATGGTGTATTGTCCGTCATTAATGAAGATACACCGAAAATTTTAGACTTCCAAGTAGTGAGCAAATATTGCTCTCAGTGTGACACAAGAAAGAACAATGGTGGCAGTGAAGAAGAAAGGTGGCAGCAGGAACACAAAATACAAATTAGAGCTACAATCACCTTATATGGGTAAGTTGTTCAAAAACAGTATTTGTGTCCTGAGTTGTTGTGAAGATAGCTGGCCGGCCGGGGTGGCTGAGCGACCGCAACGGCCGCAGGTTCGAATCCTGCCTCGGGCATGGATGTGTGTGCTGTCCTTAGGTTAATTAGGTTTAAGTAGTTCTAAGTTCTAGGGGACTGATGACCTCAGAAGTTAAGTCCCATAGTGCTCAGAACCATTTTTTTAAGTTAGCTGCATTTGATGCCTGTCTAGTGTTCAATAGGGGGAATGTCGAAATGTCGGTAGGATGCTTGGAGAGACTAGGCTTCCATCTAGGTGCATTCACACTGAAGATTCTCAGAAGCTCGATGAAGCGCGACTGGACAAAGCTCAGGCAACAGAAGAAAAATGCAAAAGTTGGCTAGGCAAAGGAGGCAAGGGAAGTGATTACTCCAGGAAGACGAGGAAGAGAATAAAGGTTATAGGTACGGACAGTATTAGTCACTAGATGTATAGCAATATTGTCAAAAATGTAAATAAAAACTTTAATGCGAACCGCTATAAACTGATTTCTTTTAGCTATAATGTACCTTTCCTCAGGAACTATAAAAGCTACCATTCTGAAATTTGGCACAGTTCTTAAGATTTACTTATTGACTAATCCTATGTAGCACTTTTACGTTATATTTACTCTGAGAAAAGTTGTCCTTTAAAATTTGAGAAAAATAGAGCAGTTCCAAGTAACACAGAACTAAGAAATTAATTTCAAAGCAACTATGACCTTAAACAAAAATTTGTTCCACAGGTTTCATTGGCCTCTTATGCAAATGTAAACTGTGAAATTCCAGTTCTACTGCCTGATTCGTTTACGAGAAAAGGTACATTATAGAAACAATGGTAATGAAAAATTCAAACCCTTATAAAATGCATGTCGATGCGCATTTTCAAACAAAAATTTCCCAGAATATCGAGCTTTATGTTGTACATAACAGTCTCAAGTTATTCTACTTTATCTGTAACATTTTTGGAGATATGTATTTTTAAGTATAAGAATGCATTTTGTCCTCTGTCTGTCCTTACGATAACGTTTCATTCAGGAGAGTTTCATTTCTAAGTCTTTCTACAGGATTGAGGTCTTCCCGTTTTGATTGTAAAATGCTGATAGATTCTCAAATGTCTCTGCCTGTCTTTTTATCAGTAATTATGAATTTGGGTACAAATTCAATCTGTTACTATTCATATATTACACTTGAAGTTTGCATGTACTGACGGGATAGCCACCCGAGTTCTCTCCGTTGGCTGGATGTGAGTTCTAACCAGTGGCCCACCTAATCCATGCATACTGTAGTCGATAAGATTCATTGGTGTCTTAGGACCAGCTAGGAAGACAGCCGCCTATCCAGAGAGAGCCCCTCTCGTCTGGGTAAGCCTTATACAACTGGGGTGCATCAGGTGTCCCAAACGTTGTCTGCTAACCATTGCTTTCTAACCAAGCACAACTCACGACCCACTCTCACAGCTTTTCTCCTGCCAGTACCTTTCCTACCTTCCAAACTTCACGGACGTTCTCCTGCGTACCTTGAGGTATAAGCATTCCTGGAAGAAAATATATTGTGGAGAAATGGCAAGCCATTGCCTAGAGGACTGTTTCCAGGAATTTCCACTCTGCAACGCAGTGTGCGACAACCTGTCGACAAGTAGAACACCATGATGTTTAAGTTTTCTTAAGATACAGATTTTTGTACCATCCTCGCAATTCTGGAGGAAAAACCAGCATCTCCTCGCTCTGTATCATATAAAGTTCCTCCGCTGCACCGCACGGTGATCAATAAAGCATGCATAGAGCTTACATTTGCAGAGGACTGGAGGTGCTCTCTAGGCCCACGCTTGGCACCCCGCCAACCTAGCTAACGAAGACACAGAGTTCTTTGAGGTACCATTTGGTACGTCCCAGGTGGCACGTCTGGCTTATCGAATGGCACCGATGCAGTGAGCATAGCCCCCAACGGACATCCTAGGGTACCAAGGATGTAAAACAGGGAGCAGGATCAATCAGTGAGTAGGAGTGAAGACGAAACGATGGTTAGTGGAAGTAAAATGTGCAGTGATATGATGCATGTGAAGCTCATAGCTCAATCGCTAGCTACCCACATCTTGGTAAAAACTCACGCCAACGATGCTAGCAATTTACAGAAAAAAGAAGTGCTGTTCCCACATCTGGTGCATGTTAAACACTTGGTATTAAATAGGAAACACTTTTCGTGATGTTCTGCTAAATATTATTTATTTGGTCATGAACTGGCTTTCGACTTCTTACAACATCGTGAGGTGATAGATATAAACAGATATTACACAGATATACAAGATACATAAAATGAGAAATACAAAATGTTTACAAAGAAAAATATTACATTTTATGTCACTCATAAATCGTTACATTTAAATAAAGGCAAAACAAAGCTAAGCTCCGCGTTTTTCCCGAACGGGCCAATTAGGACCGATCGATCACCGTGTCATCCTCCGTCAACAGTGTAATTCGGATGCGGTACGGAGGGATACAATCGTTGTCGTCTTTAGCCGCTGCTTCTCACTTAGTAGCTTCTCAATAGGCAACAAGAGGCTCAGTGCACCCCTTCCCCTGCTCCCTAAAGAAAAACCCCTAGCAATACCGGGAATCGAATCCGGGTCCTACAGACGACAGCCAGACATGCTGTCTACTATTCTACGGAGATGGATACATTTAATTAATATTGAAAAATAATGTTTTGAATGGGTATCGTTACTTTGGACAACAGAAGGAAATAAATTCCTGCATTAGAACTCCCATCATAATAAAATTCAGTTTACGACAGAGCTGAGAGGCTCTTCTATATATTTTGGGTCCTTAATGTAGACATTAACACAAAAAGACACTTATTATCTCTTACACAAGAGCCACAGCTAGACTGTAATCCATGCAAGTTCTCAGCTCCCGTCAAGTTACAAACGTGCATCTTCACATTCCTTGGCGCAGGGCCTCGTATTAGTTCCATTATGAATCTACGTTTCAAAACGAATTACTGACAATCAAATTTGTAGATTCCAGTAAAGAATATAGGTCTGACCTAATTGATAATATTCTACAAAAATAAAAAAATGCATAAAATTATCCAAGTTCTTTACGCTGACCAACAGGAACCAGTCAGTACTTACAAAAAATGGTATACTATCTACAGGGCTATTACAAATGATTGAAGCGATTTCATAAATTCACCGTAGCTCCATTCATTGGCATATGGTCACGTCACACTACAGATACGTAGAGAAACTCATAAAGTTTTGTTCGGCTGAAGCCGCACTTCAGGTTTCTGCCGTCAGAGCGCTCGAGGGCGCAGTGAGACAAAATGGCGACAGGAGCCGAGAAAGCGTATGTCGTGCTTGAAATGCACTCACATCAGTCGGTCATAACAGTGCAACGACACTTCAGGACGAAGTTCAACAAAGATCCACCAACTGCTAACTCCATTCGGCGATGGTATGCGCAGTTTAAAGCTTCTGGATGCCTCTGTAAGGGGACATCAACGGGTCGGCCTGCAGTGAGCGAGGAAACGGTTGAACGCGTGCGGGCAAGTTTCACGCGTAGCCCGCGGAAAATTGTCTCATGCCAGACCTGGAGACCGACAGCGCCGACTTCATCTTTCAACAGGATGGTGCTCCACCGCACTTCCATCATGATGTTCGGCATTTCTTAAACAGGAGATTGGAAAACCGATGGATCGGTCGTGGTGGAGATCATGATCAGCAATTCATGTCATGGCCTCCACGCTCTCCCGACTTAACCCCGTGCGATTTCTTTCTGTGGGGTTATGTGAAAGATTCAGTGTTTAAACCTCCTCTACCAAGAAACGTGCCAGAACTGCGAGCTCGCATCAACGATGCTTTCGAACTCATTGATGGGAACATGCTGCGCCGAGTGTGGGAGGAACTTGATTATCGGCTTGATGTCTGCTGAATCACTAAAGGGGCACATATCGAACATTTGTGAATGCCTAGAAAAACTTTTTGAGTTTTTGTATGTGTGTGCAAAGCATTGTGGAAATATCTCAAATAATAAAGTTATTGTAGAGCTGTGAAATCGCTTCAATCATTTGTAATAACCCTGTATGTTTGCACAATTTCAGATAAACTTGTAAAAATGTTAGTTTTGGTTCAGATGGTTCAAATGGCTCTGAGCACTATGGGAATTAACTTCTGAGGTCAATGACTGGGTGTTGTGTGCTGTCCTTAGGTTAGTTAGGTTTAAGTAGTTCTAAGTTCTCGGGGACTGATGACCATAGATGTTAAGTCCCATAGTGCTCAGAGCCATTTGAACCAACCATTTCTGAGGTCATCAGTCCCCTAGAACTTAGAACTACTTAAACCTAACTTACCTAAGGACATCACACACATCCATGCCCGAGATTCGAACCTGCGACGTAGCAGTCGCGCGGTTCCAGACCGTGGCGCCTAGAACCGCTCGGCCACTCCTGCCGGCGTTAGTCTTGCAACTACAGAAATGTGGTTTACAGTAACAACAGCATATCTATGTTGTTATTCAATAGCAAAGACAAAATGAAACTTACGACACGCAATGGTGTGTATAAATTCACATGCAAGCACTGTGGTCAAGTATACTCGTATGTTAGACAGTCAGGCCGAGTTGTGACAATATGAGAGAAACTGGAGACAATGAAAAACTTTGCCGAATTTCTTTTAACATAAAACCACCCTTCCAATATTGATTATCAAATTTGGCATTCTGTTAAGGAAAACAGAAAGACGACCCTACTGGAAATGATTGAAATCAGCTGTTAGGGCCTCCTCTATCAGTAGAACGTGCCAACCTGTCAAGAGGTATGCAGGCCGTCCGCCTATTTAGTTCCGCATCTGGGCGCTGCAATGATGTTGGCATTGCATTCTGCAGTGCGGTGTTCTGCAGTCAGGGGTGGACAGCATCGCTACGTGCTGTGGCGCCAAGCAGCATTTCCACAGGCGACAATGTGATGGGAACCGAGCTCCTGTCATAAACGAGAGCAAGTACACAGAAAATTTTGCTCGTAGCTGTTGTCCATCAGCTGTGGTGTGTATTCATTTCACCAAATAATATCAGTCTTGGAGTCAAATAAGGACTGAATGATAAGGCCATCCTACAAAAGATTAAGTAAAAAATCTAATAAGTTTGTTAAAAACAAATGTACAATAGTTGAGCATCATAAAAATATTAAAAGTTTGTTAAAAATGAATGTTCAATAGATGAGCACCAGAAAAATCGCATGCCTTCGTTAAACGATAACAGAAATGTGGCATAACGTAAAAAGTGCACAATTTTTATTGGTGACTGAGGACAGTGTACTGAACATTTCATCAGTATTTATTTCATTTTCAGACTAATAATTATTTCGATTAGAAGCAGTATTTTTTTAGGTTGGTTAGTACCTCCAAGTACATGTGGCAAGAGCAAGCCATTAATGCTTGTTTTCCCTTGGGCAACAGTTCAGGTGTCAAAGTGTTGATGCGTGGACGCGAAATGGTTAGCCTATGCTGATAGGCATAGTCCACTTAGTTGTACAGTTACGACTGTGCAGAAAACATCAGGTTGTAACCAACACACTTATGTAAGTAAATATTAAGATATTACATATAAAAATATCTGCATTTATACCCATTAACCCCTGTATATCAAGAAAGAGCGCTATCAGCTATAGAACTTCATAAAGCCATATAAGTTGAATGCTTGTCATAAGCATGCAAAACGACAGTTACACATTAGATCAAATGCTCAACAGCCAAACAAGTATAAATATAAAAAAAGTTAATACACTCATACTCATAAATTAAGGATAATGCTGATACATGGTGAAACAACGCTCTGGTGGGCGTTTTGCGGGTTTGATGATGATGTTTGGTTTGTGGGGCGCTCAACTGCGTGGTTATCAGCGCCCGTACAATTACCCAACCTTTGCTCAGCCCAATTTCGCCACTTTCCTGGATGATGATGAAATGATGAGGACAACACAAACACCCAGTCATCTCGAGGCAGGTGAAAATCCCTGACCCCGCCGGGAATCGAACCCAGGACCCCGTGCTCGGGAAGCGAGAACGCTACCGCGAGACCACGAGCGGCTGACGTTTTGCGGGTTTAAATCACCTCAGGGTATGACCATGCGGTGCATTTGACCTGCGGTAGTCGCACGGTGGCGCTGGCAGCAGTCCACTTACGCAGAGGTGTGTTGGTGCATGTCAGAATACGGTGCACACTTACTCAGTGTGCAGACGTTTCCAGACGTGCTAATGGTGAGTGTGTGTTGAAAATGGCTCAAAGAACACATATTGATGACGTTATGAGGGGTAGAATACTAGGGCAACTGGAGGCTGGTCAAAGCCAGCAGGTCGTAGCACGGGCCCTCCGTGTGCCACAAAGTGTGATCTCAAGCTTATGGCAACGATTCCAGCAGACAGGAAACGTGTCCAGGCGCTACAGTACGGGACGTCCATAGTGTACAACACCACAAGAAGACCGATATCTCACCATCGGTGCCCGCAGACAGTCACGGAGTACTGCAGGTAGCCTTGATCGGGACCTTACTGCAGCCACTGCAACAGTTGTCTCCAGACACACAGTCTACGGACGACTGAACAGACGTGGTTTATTCGCCCGGAGACCTTCAAGGTCCATTTCACTGACTCCTCGTCACAGGAGGGCCCGTAAAGTCTGGTGTTAAGAACACAGTACATGGTCATTGGAACAGTGGTTCCAGGTTATGTTCACGAACGACTCCAGGTATAGTCTGAACAGTGATTCTCGCCGGGTTTTCATCTGGCGTGAACCAGGAACCAGATAGCAACCCCTTAATGTCCTTGAAAGGGACCTGTATGGAGGTCGTGGTTTGATGGTGTGGGGTGAGATTATGATTGGTGCACGTACACCCCTGCATGTCTTCGATAGAGGAACTGTAACAGGTCAGGTATATCGGGACGTCATTTTGCACCAGTATGTCTGCATTTTCAGGGGTGCAGTGGGTCCCACCACCCTCCTGATGGATGATAACGCACGGCCCACGAAGCTGCCATCGTGGAGGAGTACCTTGAAAGAGAAGATATCAGGCGAATGGAGTGGCCTGCCTGTTCTCCAGACCTAAACCCCATCGAGCACGTCTGGGATGCTCTCGGTCGGCGTATCGCTGCACGTCTTCAAACCCCTAGGATACCGACAGGCACTGGTGCAAGAATGGGAGACTATACCCCAGCATTGCTCGACCACCTGATCCAGAGTACGCCAACCTGTTATGCGGTCTATGTTCGTGTGCATGGTGATCATATCCCATATTGATGTCTGGGTACATGCGCAGGAAACAGTGGCGTTTTGTAGCACATGTGTTTCGGGACGGTTTTCTCAACTTATCACTGATACCGTGGACTTACAGATCTGTGTCGTGTGTATTCCCTATGTGCCTATGCTATTAGCACCACTTTTGTGTAGTGCCACGTTGTGTCGCACCACATTCTGCAATTATTCTTAATTTATGAGCATGAGTGTATAAAGAGTCTCGCTAAAAGGCCAGTAAGGAATTCTATTTTGTTAACAGCGGACGGTAGCGCCATGGGCAAATGGAGCAGCGGCATTCTTTGTACTTTCCACTATTCTAGGGACCAGGCAGACAGCCGAAATCGAATTTGCACGAATCCAGTCAAGTCATCGGTAAGCGGGTTAGGATGCCCGGGAGCATACAGCCCCGATTCGGAAGCGTGCGAGGGGCCACAGATTATGTTTCCTAGATGGCGCATGCAGAACGCGTGCTTGTGGCTCATATTAATGTTGATTAAAACCTAACATAGAAATAGCTAGAAGCTAATAAAGCATTATAACATTCGCCAAATACAGACCTTTTCTCATGCTAGCGTGTGACGGTTGAATGTTTCACAGTATTGTAGACCTAGGCTAGAGTAAATGTAAGATTCAGGATAGAAGAAAAGAAGTTAATTCATACAGAACTGCAGCAAAAAGACGGAGCCATCGAGGAGTGTGGGCACAAGCCAGTTCCTTGTGAGCTATCTATACTGTCAGAAAAAAATCGCAATAACAAGAACAGTTGTGCAACATAAGCGAAAGTAGGTAGGCGCGTTTCTACATCTGAAAGAGGATGTCTATTCAGATTTCATGCCAGTCGCGTAAGAGTGGCAGTGGTAGCGCCACTATGAGGATGCAAATCAGGTTTGCTTTAACTACGCGCTGTAACGGTCGTGAGCGTTGGTTACCTTTGAGAGTGGACGTGGTGAGCTGATGCTGGTCAAGAATGCCTTCAAGGCTACAAAGACATCGTTATCAATACATCACTGAGTTTGAACGAGGTCATGTAATAGAGCTCCGAGAAGCTGGATGTTCCTTCTGCTATATTCTAGAAATACTTGGAAGGAATGTAGCCACTGAACATGATTGCTGGGAGCAGTGGTCACGAGAATGTAGGGTCGCAAGACGACCAAGCTCCAGACAACCACGTGGCACTTCCGAGAGGGAAGACTATCATGTTCGGCGGGGGGCTCTTGCTCATCGTACTGCATCTGCAGTAGTTGATACTACAGTGACACAACGAACTGTTACAAATCGATTATTTCAAGTGCAGCTCCGAGACAGATGCCCTAGCTAGAGCACACAAGAGGGCAGGGTGGGGTCTGTTGTGTTTTCTGATGACAGCTGGTTCTGCTTCGGTGCCAGTGGTGGGCGTGTGTCGGTAAGAAGGAGGCAGGCTAATGACCTGCAACCAGCGAGTCTGTGCTAGACACGCTGGACCTTCTTCTACAGTTACGGTCAGGGGTGCGATTTTGTATGACAACAGAAGGATTGTCGTGGTTATCCCACGCACCCTGTCTGAAAATTTATTCACCAGTATGGTGATTTAACCTGTTTTGCTGCCAGTCATGAACAGCATTCTAGGAGTTGGTTTCCAACAGGATAACGCTCAAGAACGAAATTTTCACTCTGCATCGGAGTACGCGCTGATATGAAACTTCCTGGCAGATTAACACTGTGTGACGGACCGAGACTCGAACTCAGGACCTTTGCCTTTTGCAGGCAACTGCTCTCACGACTGAACTACCCAAGCACGATTCACAACCGTCCTCACAGCCTTTCTTCCGCCTGTGCCTCGTCTCCTAGTTTCCAAACTTCTACTGGCGGAAATAAAGCTGTGAGGAGGGGTCATAAATCTTGCTTGGGTAGCTCAGTCATGAGAACGCTTGCCCACAAAAGGTAAAGGTGCCGAGTTCGATTCTTGGTCCGGCACACAGTTTTAATCCGACAGGAAGTTTCAGGATAACGCTCGCCTACATACCGCTGTTGTGACCCAATATGCTCTACAGATTGTCGACATGTTGTCTTGGCCTGCTCTACCACCATATCTGTCTCCAGTCGAGCACATACGGGACATCATCGAACGACAATTCCAGCGTCATCCACAAACAGCATTAACCGTCCCTGTGTTGACCAAGTGCAACAGGCATGGAACTCCATCCCACAAACTGACATCCGGCACCTGTACAACACTTTGCATGTACGTTTGCATGCTTGCTTTCAAAAGTTTGGCAGTTACCAGGTTATTAATGTACCAACATTTCACATTTGCAATGGCTTATCTCACGTTTACTTTAACCTGTGATCTTGCGATGCCCTTAAATACACTCCTGGAAATTGAAATAAGAACACCGTGAATTCATTGTCCCAGGAAGGGGAAACTTTATTGACACATTCCTGGGGTCAGATACATCACATGGTCACACTGACAGAACCACAGGCACATAGACACAGGCAACAGAGCATGCACAATGTCGGCACTGGTACAGTGTATATCCACCTTTCGCAGCAATGCAGGCTGCTATTCTCCCATGGAGACGATCGTAGAGATGCTGGATGTAGTCCTGTGGAACGGCTTGCCATGCCATCTCCACCTGGCGCCTCAGTTGGACCAGCGTTCGTGCTGGACGTGCAGCCCGCGTGAGACGACGCTTCATCCAGTCCCAAACATGCTCAATGGGGGACAGATCCGGAGATCTTGCTAGCCAGGGTAGTTGACTTACACCTTCTAGAGCACGTTGGGTGGCACGGGATACATGCGGACGTGCATTGTCCTGTTGGAACAGCAAGTTCCCTTGCCGGTCTAGGAATGGTAGAACGATGGGTTGTATGACGGTTTGGATGTACCGTGCACTATTCAGTGTCCCCTCGACGATCACCAGTGGTGTACGGCCAGTGTAGGAGATCGCTCCCCACACCATGATGCCGGGTGTTGGCCCTGTGTGCCTCGGTCGTATGCAGTCCTGATTGTGGCGCTCACCTGCACGGCGCCAAACACGCATACGACCATCATTGGCACCAAGGCAGAAGCGACTCTCATCGCTGAAGACGACCCGTCTCCATTCGTCCCTCCATTCACGCCTGTCGCGACACCACTGGAGGCGGGCTGCACGATGTTGGGGCGTGAGCGGAAGACGGCCTTACGGTGTGCGGGACCGTAGCCCAGCTTCATGGAGACGGTTGCGAATGGTCCTCGCCGATACCCCAGGAGCAACAGTGTCCCTAATTTGCTGGGAAGTGGCGGTGCGGTCCCCTACGGCACTGCGTAGGATCCTACGGTCTTGGCGTGCATCCGGGCGTCGCTGCGGTCCGGTCCCAGGTCGACGGGCACGTGCACCTTCCGCCGACCACTGACGACAACATCGATGTACTGTGGAGGCCTCACGCCCCACGTGTTGAGCAATTCGGCGGTACGTCCACCCGGCCTCCCGCATGCCCACTATACGCCCTCGCTCAAAGTCCGTCAACTGCACATACGGTTCACGTCCACGCTGTCGCGGCATGCTACCAGTGTTAAAGACTGCGATGGAGCTCCGTATGCCACGGCAAACTGGCTGACACTGACGGCGGCGGTGCACAAATGCTGCGCAGCTAGCGCCATTCGACGGCCAACACCGCGGTTCCTGGTGTGTCCGCTTTGCCGTGCGTGTGATCATTGCTTGTACAGCCCTCTCGCAGTGTCCGAAGCAAGTATGGTGGGTCTGACACACCGGTGTCAATGTGTTCTTTTTTCCATTTCCAGGAGTGTATGTTACCTAGACCAATGTACTACCGAAATTTAATTACTCTACATTAATTATTCTCTGGTGGTGCGATTTTTTCCGTCAGTGTACTACAACATTAGCATATAAAGAAGCAAAGACAACACACTAATTGCGATATGTCAGAGTTCTGTAGTTGTTTAAAAAGATACGTGGTTTTTCTGATGCTCACGTATTGTCCATTTGGTAAAATCTTCTCGAGTGATCAGCCGAGTAGTGGCGTCGCCTTGCTACAATGTTTCAATGAATTTCGTACTTCGCCTGAGAATGATGGGCACGAAGCTCTTTGAAACGTTGCCACAAGACAACGCTACCACTCGGGTGATCACCTGAGTAGGTTTTGTCAAATGTGAAATACCTGAGCATCAGAAATCCAAATAACTTCTCTAAACAACAATATAACTTTGACACATCGCGAAGTGTATTGCATATGCTCCTTTATGTACTGCCTCAAGATGATGGGTATAAAATTTATTGAAACGTCCCGACAAGACGACGTCTCCACTCGGCTGATCACCCTAGAAAATTTTATCATTCTAATACGCCGAGAAAGCCTGCAGTCACATAGCGCACATTTGTTTTTAACAAATTTTTATACATTTTTACTTAATCTTTTTAGGACCTCTTTATCGTCTGATCCTTATTTGACATCGGCTTACCAATGGTTTAAGCCTATATTAAACTTCTGAAGATGATATATTAAACTGCTGAAACCGATGTAGGGAAATAAAAATTTTTGTGCAGCTGACGACTGATTTTATTTGGTGAGATGGAAGTATATTTGATTCTCACTCAGCTGTTAGCAACATTCCATCGGCACCATGCATGCGACCAGTGTAGCCACCGCATCAGTCACTAGTCGAAATGTGGCCAAGCAGCTACAGCCTCATCGAGCAGCATCACACCTAGGCAGAACCGCTTGTCTTCAAGCTGTCAGCCAGCCCTGATGGTTCCAGGCTTCAAACTGGATCTACTGAGCCGAGACCATCCATAAGTTGCTATCGCCTGATGCTCCAGTCAGTCTCCGAGATCTCTAAGATCAATTTGAGGCGCCTACACGTCCCAGCCAGCCACCTTACGCCTCACACTCTGTACACTGACTCCACTATCTAACCACGTTTGTTGTTGAGCCAACAGCTGACCTGCATCAGAAAGGAAGCTATCGCTTCCAGCCGCTATTACGCTGGCACATCATTCTGCTGCCTCAGTGTCCTCTCTCATCTTCTGCCAACTACAACTGTTTCCTGGGCCAAAGTCATCGACTACCTGTATGGAAGCATGGAATAATAAAGAATGTTGTCGTTAAGGAAGAATTCTTGACTCTGTTCCCTGCGATTCTGGAGATCCCATCCCACAGCTCCCCACAAACACCACTTTGTAGTTTTAGTGGCCATCCTGCAACAGTAGTGTCAGCAAAGTGATCACTGCACAATGCGACCATCACGTTTGGTGGCAGAAGAGCCAGTACCCATGAGTGACATCATGGAGCGATGATCTGTGACTCTAATTCAACACAGTGGGTGAAAATGAATAGTTTTTCTTGCGATAGGCTAGGAATGCAGTGTATAATCGTCTGAATAGAAGGACTGGGCATTACGCTAGAGAATGTGGGGAACAGTCACATTTAACGCTCAGATGTGGGAATTAGGTGTGGTCAGTGGCAGGAAAGACGACTGTGGTCTTGGTGTTGGTTACTGCTTAATTTTTTCTTTAAATTTAGACACAGGATTTAGAATAGACGAACTGGGGGTTGAGAAGATTGCCACTGTAGAAGCGGTTCAGACCTTACTGCATCAGATGGTGCCAGTTCAGGCAGAAAATATGGAGCTACGCAAGCAGTTAGATGAACTGAAAGAGGATAGAGGGTATTAATCGTCATAGAGTATGTTGGCGCCCATCCTAGACGATAGTACCACTATGCTAGTCTCTCCTTTTTTGGGTAAGACAGGAGATGACGTGCTAGTGCTCGTAGACAATCTATTAACAGCTACTAAACTGAGATGTTGGCTAGAGGAACAGCTTTTACATATGACCAAATTATGTTTGGTGGAAGACTTAACTGTATCACAAGGAGTTAAGGAATGTGCCGAAATTTGCGATTCTGAGGGAAGATTTGGCACATCGATACAGAAGGAAAAGTGACTGTAGTTATTGCAGGGAACAGTTAAACAATGTGTCACATAAACAGGGGGAATCCAATGAAAACTTTGTGGACATGATTGCAAAGCTGAATGTCGATACACACGAATTGACGGAAAATGATGATCCCAAAAGGGTCCTTTTGCACGAGGCAGAACAGAGGTCATTGTCTACATTCTTGTGGGAGCTGACATCTGTTATACCAAGAACAGGATGTGGATGATTTCCTATGAACGTAGCTGAAGCCAAAGAAGAGATAGACATGGTGATCAGAATTTTGGATAGAGAGGAAGTTTTCACCACACATGTTACAGATGTAGATAAAAGGACAACATATATGGGAATGCCATGCACTGCAATGTAAGAAATACAGGGAAATAGGGCACCCGGAATGGAAATACAGGCAAAAGCATACCAGAGGACATGATAGGTAGACACAGGGTGGGAATAGCAACTCACCGTTAAACCGGAGCTGCCGCACGGCACTGCCAGTAAATGTAATCAGTGCGAAAACATGTGGAGTGGCGGAATGTTGCTTACGTATGTTAGTGGATGGAAGAAAACATAAGTTTTTATTGGACACAATGTTGCAGGTGTCTCTGGCAAGTTTGGACCTCATGTGTAAAATAAGGTTCGGCCCATCACAATGTAGATTACATGGAGTTTGTGGAAATGACGTGAGTTTAATGGGTTCAACGATTTTAAATTTTTTGGTTAGGGCAAACAATTTGACTGTGTGCATTCAAGTTTTGCCTCATATAGTTACTTTATAATCTCAGGGTTAGATTTGCTGCTTGAACATCATGCTACAGCTGACCTTGAGCAGCGTAAGATAAAACTCGACTGACGTCATTCCACTTGGTGTAACTCCCAACAGGCCCACACTGCCGCAGGGTTCATCCCTGCCTCAAAGAGAACCATTTAGACAAATTTAATGGCGATTAAGTATTGGAGGAGGAGGAGGAAGAGGAGATTAGTGTTTGACAACCTGTCGACAACGAGTTCATTAGAGATGGAGCACAAGCTCGGATTAGGGAGGGATGGAGAAGAAAATTGACTGTGCCGTTTCAAAGGAACCATCCCACCATTCCGGAATTTGCCTTAAGCGATTTAGGGAAATCGTGGAAAACCTGAATCAGGAATGCCAGACACGGGTTTGAACCATTGTCCTCCGAAGTGCAAGTCCAGTGTTCTAACCAATGCGCTACCCTGCTCGGTATTAAGAATCAATTTTCTCAATAGCATACTGCAAGGTACTGTAAAACTACTGTGGGTGAGTGTAGGAATTGATTTGGTGTTAAATGTAATGTGTGTAGTGGAGCAACTACAGAAAAATTAGTGGAGTTAGTCGGTTAGCAGATAGTGCATGTTGGGATAGATAACTGTGGAATCACAGACATGAAATTGTTGAAAGGCTTTATGGTCGCGAATTTGGAGATTTTGCAGGAAGACGATTTGGATAAAGGAAATTCGGATGCTAAACTTAAGCAAGTCACCAGTTTAGCTCCATTACAGGAGAAGTTAGTGAGTATGGAAGGAATATAGCAAAGAAGCAGTTATTTGTAGAATATGAAGATCTGTGTATCCTCATGAGTCTTTGCCTGGTGACAGCATAGTACCTCAATTGAAAATGAGGTGCCTGTTTATCAGAGCCATAGCATATGCCATACCACCTGCAACCAGTGATGGATGATGTGCATGTTCATGTGATGGATGAATTTATCAACCTACAATTATGAGAAGTATTATTGAGGAAAGTACCAATCCCTGTGTAACGCCAGTGGTGATCAACCAGAAGAAAAGCGCAGATGAGACGAAGATGTATTGGTTTGATGTATTTTGAGTATCGATACCCGAACAAGCACGTGCTTACAGATGCTTATTTAATCTCATATACATATAGTGGAGACTGAATAATTTGGGGAAATGCACATATTTTTCTATAATCAATCCATGCAACAGCCAGCAGGGAGTAGCACCAGATGACTGCCCAAAGACAGCATTTACTATCCAGTCATGACACTATTGGTATCAATATATGTATATCAGTATACGCTGTTTTAAAAAAAATGCACCTGCCACATTTAAGCCCCTCTTAGACAAGGTTTAAAGTGACTGAAACCTAAGCTATGTAATTTATACCCAGATGACATAACTGTCTTTGCGAAGAATATGGAGGAGCATGTGTTGCAGCTAAGCAAAGTGTTTAAACAATAGTGTGTAGCGCACCTAACAGTTTATAAAAGTGTCACTTTGCACTGGAAGAAATGCAGTATTTAGGAATGGACCCCAGACGCCAGCATAATAAAAACTATATACCATGTTCTGGCACTGCGTATGGAAAAAGAGTTACAGTCTTTCTTATGTCTGGCGAATTACTGTTGGTAGTTTTATCAGAACGTATCGAAATAGCATGGCCTCTCACTCACCTGCTGAAGAATGCAGTGAAGCTTCACTGGTCAGTGGAGTGCAAGGATGTGTTCAATCAGTTGAAAGCATTGTTAACAACTGGATCAATATTGGATGTCCCAAATAATTAAAAGGAATATATAGTATCTTGTGATGTGAGGGATCAAATGCTCAGCTGTGTATTAAGTTAGGACAATTGTCTATGTGTTGTGGCGTTGAATAGAGCAGAAAAGAACTACTCTACAATGGAGAAAGAGATGCTGAGTCTGCTATGTGCCATAACATACTTCTGATGTTATTTATGTGGAAGGAAATTTAAAGTCGTAATAGATAATGTCACTTTGAAATGGCTATTAGGTTTGAAAGAGCCATAAATTTTGTAAACGTTCTGGGCAGTAAAACTCAGAGAATTTGACTGAGAGGTCATTCATTGACTGACAAGTTACACAGAAATTCCAATGGCCTGAGTTGGAAAGTACATGCGATACAACAAGCGGGTTCCACTGCTGCAAAGTGGCAGAGGGTGCAAGCTGCTGACAAACATTGTAAATTATATGCAATGCAGCCACAATTCATTCTGCTTGTTAAAGTGTTACATAAGCAAACATAAATAAATAAAAAAAATAAAACTCAGACTTCATATTCTGATACCAGATACACAACAAAATGAAGTATAAAAGCATGCTCACACCCATCTATTAGTAGGGCATGGAGGTCACAGAACATCAGAATGATGTGTAGCCAAACAGTATTGGTAGCAAATATGAAAGCAGGACATGAAGCAGTATATAAAGAACTAAGTAACTTGCGCACACTGAGCCAAATTAACTCATCAGTGCATCCCACTGCAGAGATAAGTTGAGACCATCAAACCATTTGATGTTGTTGGATTTGACATCTTAGATCCTTTTGCCAGATACCAGAAAGAAATTGTTATGTTATGTAGGTCACAGTTCACTTTTAATGCCGTGTAGAAATGATCGCTATTCTGAATCAACAACCAGACATTGTGGTGCTAGCCACGGTTAATAATTTGTTGTTAAAGTTTGGTACTCCAGATATATTGATTATGGTCCAAGGTAATAACTTCATCTTGCAACTGATAAAGCAATTTTGTCATTTCTTATGTATTCACAAATTAAGAACCATGTCCACAGGATGAAAGGGAAGATGTTGAGTCACTGTGTTAACAGTCATCATAATGACGTGGATATGCTATTACCTAGTGCCAGGAAACAGTGTATAAGTGTGGAATTTTGTTAAGACCCTACAAATTGTGTAGCATCAAGCACAAAAAGCAAATAAAAAGGCCATGGAAATGCAGGAGTGAACGGAGCAATGGAATGCCAAATTGCCCAAATACCATGTAGGAAAATATCTGATGTTGACAAACATTTACACCTGAAGGTAAGATTATGACACTCTATTTGGATAACAGTTGTTTATGCTGGGCGTATTCAACCGTTACAGGGCATTTTAGAGGCTTCTAGCATCAGAGGCTTCTATCATTATTAGAAGAGGATGTTGATTTTTCTGATGCTGATTTATGCACAAATCCTCCTGATGACCCATGGTGGTCAGATGAAGATTCAGCTGACGAGCGCGAAAGTGATATAAATCATCTCAGTGGCATCCAGCTAAGATCTGTTGCAGAAGTAAAAGTTACAAAATACTGTGATGGGGAAATTGTTACCCAAGAAGTAAATATTAGACTGTACTATGAATTGAAGGTTTTAATTAGGAAATACGCTTGTTAGAATTTTCAAACTTCTGGTACCACCCATACTGATAGTATTCTCAGTCCGGAATGTTCTACATAAAATACTATTCCTGTTAGCGGCAGAAGAAAGAGGGCTGATAGGAGATGGGCTCAGAATGATATAAAGGAAGAGCAGATGAAGACATTGACCTTTCCAGAATTTTTGACAAAAGAAATGTCACCAGTACAGCTATTTGAACTGTTTTACGGTGACATTATTGTGGACATGCTAGCCAATTACGCAAATATTTACGCTCACCTACAGGGAGATAAAACATTCAATGTGTCGAGTGCAGAAATAAGAGCATTTTTGGCCATATTTCTTCTGACAGGTTACAACCCTTTACCAATATATAGAATGTATTGGGAAATGAGCGATGATTGCCATAATCTAGCTGTGTCAAAAGCAATGTCAAGGGGAAGATTTGAAAGAATTGTGAAATACATACATGCCTGTGATAACAACAGCTTATCAAAAGATGACAGATTTTCAAAAGAGAGACCCCTTTGGAAACTCTTTGCCCGCATCTCGTGGTCGTGCGGTAGCGTTCTCGCTTCCCACGCCCGGGTTCCCGGGTTCGATTCCCGGCGGGGTCAGGGATTTTCTCTGCCTCGTGATGGCTGGGTGTTATGTGCTGTCCTTAGGTTAGTTAGGTTTAAGTAGTTCTAAGTTCTAGGGGACTGATGACCATAGATGTTTAGTCCCATAGTGCTCAGAGCCATTTGAACCATTTTTGAGCCATTTGGAAACTCTTGAATGATAGGTGGCTAAGAGCTTTCAGTAACGAAAGACTGCAATGTATTGATGAGGCTATGATTCCGTATTATGGTAGACAAGGAACAAAGCAACATATGACAGGTCTGCACAAGACTGGGGTACCTAGTTCAAGTTGAACCACACCAGGGTGCTGCAACAGGAAACTCAAGACCTGAGCTTGGTGTAAATGGTTCATTTGTGTTGGACCTAGTATCAAAACTTCCATTTGAGAATGAACAGACATATGATTTCTTTATCTATAACTCTTTTACTTCATTGCCACTTTTGGATGCACTAAAAGACAAGGGCTGCACTGGAACAGGAATGATTTGCTCAAACGGAACAGAAGGTACTCCTCTGCAAGACCTTCATAAAATGAAAAAAGCTCCAAGAGAAACATATGACCAAGTAAACGATAATAAATCTGGATTTTGACTGATTCGCCACCATGACAAAAGCATTGTTACCATCGCATCAAACAGAAGAGGAGTTCAACCAACTGGACAAATCAAACGATACAGTGGGACTGAGAGAAAGTTTGTTGATATCCTGCTGCAGTTGTTAGCTACAACACTTACATTGGAGCAGTGGACAGACGTGATGAAAATATTGGAAAGTACAGGATTAATTTCAGAACGAAGAAATGGTGCTACGAACTTCTTGCTTTTCCGCTAAATGCATCAATAAACAATGCTTGGTTGCTGTATAGACAGACAATACAGTATAAGGGCAACCCACTCGATCTTCTTGGCTTCACAGGATATGTTGTGAACTGGTACTTTCAAAAGTGCAGCTTACGACAGTCACCTGCCCATCCAGTGCCAAATCCAAAAGGCCTACATGAAAAGGTGCCTAATGATGTACGCTACGATGGACAAGAACATCTGATTGTACCATTAGGCAAACAACTAAGATGTGGCCAGTGCAAGAAATGTAATATTCCTCTGCATGCAAAATGTTTTACGCACTTTCATACAAATTAAATTTGAAACTGAACTCACTAAAACACAGTGTAATCTTGTTGATTCCTTATTTGGGTATATAATCACATTTTGCATAATCTGTAAATGAGCTGTGTAAAATAATTAGTGAGAAAAATAAACTTAAACTTGAAAAATTTACATTAGTTTCCCACAGTATTGTATGCACGGTACCTGTACCCTCCCGTTCCCACTGCTCCAGTTTTGGAATGTCCATTTTTTTAAACTAAATGTATTGTTACAATCATGAAAGTAGTATTTATGGTTTGCTTACACTCCAGACATAAAATTTAAAAAGGATTTCGTAAAAGATTTGAATGGAAAACCTTCTTGGGATCAAACGGGTTAATTCCATGATACATAGTTCCTGCTGCCTGCTGCAGCTGTTAGCAGTGCAGAAATTTGTTTACATATGTTCTGTGGGTACTGAACTTCCTTAATCCTGATGATCGCTTCTGTGGTCTATGTTCATTGTCAGCAGAGAATCGTTTTTCCAAATAATATCTCAGTCCATGACCTACCCAATGGCCCATTCACGAGTCTGACTTCAGCGATAGGACAGTGTGAGTGTACTGGTGACAGTGTGTATGGTACAAGAGGCAATGTGTAAAGTGTAAATAGCAGTGTGAGAGATAAGTATTGTAGGTGCAGGAAACAATGTAGACACTGTAGTACATTTTGTTTAGTAGTTCGCAGGTTCTGCACCAGCCCGGAATTCAGAGGACCAGATTCTCTGAAGGAGGGAGGCAATATTGCAACATTTGTTTCCAGCAGGTTGTCATAACCAGCCAAAGTGTATGCATGCCAGCCACCTACGTAATTCTGAACTGGGCACTCCAATAACGCTATTACAATTTTCTGCACTGTGACATTCTGTATTCAGCAATGGCAAGATTGCTACAAGCTGAGGGATCAAGCAGCATTTCTACTGCTCACTACACGATGGGAACTGAACTCCTGTCATAACATACCTGGCAGGAGAAAGTATATATACTCCCTGTTTAGCTGTTAGCAGCGTTCTGTCAGCTCCATGCAGTCTCAATGGTGCAGTCTCTGCACATTATTAGTCAAATGTGTGGCCTAGCACCTAGCAGCTACAGCCTTATCGTGTAGCACCTTCACATAGGTGAAGCCACTGGTCTACAAGCTGTCAGCTAGCCCTGATAGTTTTGGGCTCCGAACTGAATCTGCCAAAGTGCGGCCACTCATTGGGTGCCTTCGCCTGACACTCCTGTCAGTCTCAGAGAGTCCAGAGTTCAACTTGTAGCATATGCATTTTTCAGCCTACTCCCTTGTGCTGTACACAGTGTACGCTGGCCGCGCTGTCTAACCATACTTGCCGTGGAGTTGACACCCAACTTGCATCAGCAAGGTCGCCATCGCTACCAGCCACCGTTATGTTGCCACAGCATTCTGCTGCCTCAGCGTACTCACTCGCTACGTTCAAGTTACGGCCAACTCCTGGGCCACAGGCATCGACCTCCTATATGAAAGCATTCCATAATAAAGCATGTTGTTGCTAAGTAAGCATTCTTAACTCTTCACTCACTAAGGTACTGAAGACCCCTTTCTACAGCTCCCCACACACGCTGCTTAGGAATTTGGAGTGTCCACAATGCAACAGTGGTGTCAGCATAGCGATTATAGCACAACCTGACCACTACACAATTAACGTATAACACAGAATTCTAACTTAGTTTTAAACGTCTGAAAACAATTTTCTCCTCCTCCCCCCCCCCTCCCTCGTTAAATTAAGTTTAATATTAGATTAAAATTGTAACTTTAATTTTCTGTTTCATTTGTCCCTCGTTCCACTTGCGAGTGGGACAAGCAAGGGAAAGACTAGTAATGGTACGATACCCTCCACTGTGCAGTGTGTGGTGGCTTGAGGCGTATGTATGTACACTATCGGTCAAAAGTTTTTGGTCAATCATTATAAAAACTATATACTTTATTTTAATGTACAGAGACATCGTACAAAATATATAGATCATCTGCCATTAAGTAAAACACAATATGGTTTACATTTGAGCACTTCAAAATACCCCACCCTTTGCCCCCAGAACAGCTGCACAAACTGTTGGCATTCTGAACTTAAGGTTTTGTAGTGTTTTTGCAGATATTGCAGTCCAACGCGTCTGTAAATTATTCTGCAGATCTTCAACTTTAGATGACCTTGGTTTTCAGACCTCCCTGTCACGCTCATCCCATAAGAGTTCAACTGAACTTACGTCAGGTGACTAACATGGCCAGATTATATTCTTCAGTTCCCCACGTTTCTCTTTTTTATTGACATGACCTCCGCAGAACTTAGAAGCATGTTTGGGATTATTGTCCTCCTGCAGAACAAATCCACAACCAATAAGTCTCTTGTCAGATGGAACTGCATTGTTAATTAGTATCCTGTGATAACCTTCCTTTTTTAATGTTCCATTAACTCTCACTAGATTACCGACTTCATCAACCACAGAACATCACCACACCATGTCCGAACCCCCACTATGATGCACAATATGCATCAGACACTGACTCTTCATACGTTGTTCACTAACTCGATGAATAAACATTCGAAGATTCCTTCCAAATACTTTAGACTTAGATTCGTCCATGAATAACACCTTGGACCGTTACCTCACGCTCCAGTTTTTATGTAGCTGGATCCACTGTAAATTCTTCGTCTTATTTTATTTGTAAATTACAGATTTTTTTGGCCACTATGCATCCTTTTAAACCCTCTTCTAGCTGACGGTGTTACACTACTGAGACAGAGATTGGAGCTGCTCGCATACCATTATACCAGGGCTGGGCATAGCATGCCAAGCTTCACACGTGCAGCGTGTATAGGCCGAAGGTGGGTCAACGCCTGGTCAATCACTCGGTTTTGATCGGTCCTTCTCAGAGGTAAACGGAATAGCGTGACGTTTCACTTTAGCATTGCGGTGCGGCATTTTGAGGTCGGCAAAACTCTCTGAATTCGGCAGAATTGTGGCTTCAGTGCTGTTTACCCGTCGCTATTTGTTAGTGATATGAAGGACGTTCACAAGTCCAGCTGCTGTTCGCATAAAGTGACAGTCTAACGATCTATAGTCAGAATTCTTTAAAATGAATGGGACGCCAGAAGAGATGGATGAGAATTCTCAGTTCGCATAAGCGATGGGTACTGCTTAGTTGCTGCGAAACGATATTATAGTACCATGCAGTAAGAATTTAAACTGTTAGATGACAATGATAAAGCAAAAATTACGACGACTGACAGACGAGATTCATTGTTCTGTACATCAAGAAGCACTTTGTGCAAAATTTTCAGGCAGGGAGCACTTGTAGAAATTAATGGCACGAACAGTAAAATTTCTAAAGTCGCACCCATTATTCTATTTTTAATTGCGACAGTTTTCAATGGAAATGAAGGAAGAGTATGGAGACTTCATATATTACTGCAAAGTACGTTGGTTAAGTGAAGGGGCCTGCCTGGAACGATTTTTCGATTTAAATCTCGCTATTATTGAAGTTATGAAGGAAAAAGGAATGCAAGAACGAAAATTAGAACATCAAGAATGGACCGCAGACTTCGCATTTTGAGTGGGGCTGACTGCACACTGCTCACAGTAAGACATTGCAAGCTAACTTCTTTCTGAGTCGATGGAGATGCGTTTAAAAAGAAAATCTGACAAAGACAATTCAGTTCTCATAGCTCACTGGGGTTGAAGAAAGCACGAGGTTTGAAGAATTCGTTGTGGCCTTGCAACAATAACATGATAGTTTTCAATAGGTTTTGAGGACACTGTCAATCTTGCATCAGTTTTCGAGACCGTTTGCCATTTCAGTTGAAAACGCCACTGTGCATATGCAGATGTAACGGATTGACCTGCAAGGTAATTTTAAGTTTTAATTACAAATCTTTTTACGTTAAAACTGACGAGGATGTGTACATTACTTTTATCAGGTAGAGTTTCCAAGTCTCCATAATGAGCTTGCAAAAGTGCTAAAATACTTCGATCGACATATTTGTGTGAAAGAACTTTTTTTCGATCATGAAACTAAATAAGTCATGATTACGTGGCAGGTTCAGTGCGAAACTCTGTGAAATTGTTTCTGTTTCTTCGTATGCCGACAGTTTGTACCAGATAAAAATTATACTTGAAAAAAGAGACAGCATTGGTCGTATATTTTTTACTATCGCAAAATCGATTTTCTGTCACTGAGTGACCATCTTCAGTGCTATATTGTATAACTTAAATTAGGATGCACTGTTGTCACTAGGCTTACGGCAATCACATAGACCTTACGGCAATCACATAGTCTATGTGATTGCCGTAAGCCTAGTGACAACAGTGCATCCTAATTTAAGTTATACAATATAGCACTGAAGATGGTCACTCAGTGACAGAAAATCGATTTTGCGATAGTAAAAAATATACGACCAATGCTGTCTCTTTTTTCAAGTATACCTGTTATCTGGTCGTAGTGCACAAGACAACATGGAGTCGCCAATCAATAAGATAAAAATTATGTTTTCAGCGGACTAAAAATAATACATGAATACTGAAAATTTATTTTGTTTGTGATCTATGTTGTTGAGAAATGTGAATTACAAAACCAAATCGTATGCAGTACGACTGTACTGCCATTTCAAGGCGGCGCGTTCTCTGTTTTCCCCTCTTCCCCCTCCTTGCTCTCTTGGGGCACTGGAGCACACAGCGGCACAGTGCAACGCCGCTAGGACAATTGTTTCCCTTCCAGATGAATTAGTCGTTAGGACTCTGTAACATGGCCTACTGGACCACCACACCTTACTTCATTACAACACTGCAACGGAGATTATGACAGGTGTATGACAATACTCGAAGGGGTAAAGAAATTATGGATCGTATTGAACATCACTATCTGTGCAGAGATGATTTTGCCATATATGTTTATTATTTCGAACATATTTATGATGCGAACAGACACCGCGGTGAGGCAGTTGGGTTAATCACTGGTTAATGTGAATTGAGGCTGAGCGCTTAGGCACTCTGGCTCGGGCGTGGTCCAGGAGCTGAAATCTTGGCCATCCCTGTGTTATACTGTTTACTTCCTCGCAAATTTCAGGAACAGTAGGAGTCCTCTGTTTACTATGTGCACATATGAACTGATCTTCCCTGTATGATGTTACACAGAGTCTTCCAAATTGCAAAACACTTGCATTGGCATCACTGTGCATGAACCGCTACAGTCTACAGGTATACACCACTGCAGATTGCGCTACACCAATTTTTGTTGCGTCCTAATAAAATTGCCTTCCTGATACAGAGCTAAAATTACAGCACGGTTCTCAATTGTAATCTTTTGCTTGAGTCCCCTTAGGAGGTAATATGGTATGAACCTGATCATGTGTACAAACACACTACTAGATGTACACAATTTACTATAAACTAATGCGAACTGATTGATACACAGACAACTGAAGGAATAGAGCTATTTGAAAGGAACCATCTTAGGTTAAGGCATGTCAGTGTTGCTGTGGACACTCATCAGCGCCCCTCTATGCGAACATCCAGTGAGATACACAGCAGAGACACTTGGTCTTTTATGAGCGAGGTGGCGCAGTGGTTAGTGCACTGGACTCGCATATGGGAGGAGGATGGTTCAAACCCGTGCCTGGCCATCATGATTTAGGTTTTGCATTATTTCCCTAAATCCCTTCAGGTTAATGCCGGAGTGGTTCCTTTTAAAAGGCATGGCTGACTTCCTCCCCCATCCTTCCCTAATCCGATGGGACCGATGACCTTGCTGTTAGGTCCCATCCCCCAAATCAACCAACCAGTCAACGCTTGGCCTTCACATGTTTATACTTGTTTTATTATCAGAACTGGGATGTAGTAGAATATCCGAAAGAAAATTCCTGTTTTAATCACAAATCCAGAGTTGTGAAGGGTGATTGAAAACTTTTGACCGATGGTCTAGATGTAGATACAGAATGCACCAATATCCACATAAAAGACAATTTTTCATTTTTAGCTGAATGTAACAATTTCTGCGTGGCATAAAAATCTAATACTTTTCTCTTTAGGCAATTTGTATCTGATCATTTTATATATATTGTGTATCTGTTTAAGTAATAAATGTGTAAGTCGCATGTCATTCTAACCGTAGTTGTGAATTCTGTTGTCAGTTGACGATGACCTAAGAAGCCGAAACCCATTACCTGACCAAATAAATAATATTTTGCAGAATATCAAACGAAAGTGTTTCCTACTTAATGTAGTTGTCGTGTTCTGTCAAACACTGACGGAAAAATCAGATTATGTTAAACACTTAGGCCGAGACAATTATTGACATTAGAGTTGTGGTGTAGTGGCAACAGTTAGAGGATATCTCCAATATAAAATACAATTGTAGCTTTATGAGGTAGCGTAATGTTCCTCAGTGACTACTATTTAAGTAGACCCTAGACATTCAGAACCTGAGCCACATCTTCAGGACCAAATACAAGTGGAAATAGTATTAACAATGGAGGCAACTAGCCGCAGGGTGTAGACACTGTGTATATTCAGGGTCACAACTCCCAGCAGCTGTGACGGTGGGTCAACCCCATTCTCTTCCTATGCTCTATTCTTTCTTTTCACTTAACTGTCCTTTGGTTAAATTTTTTCTGTTTTTTGACTAGCTTATTTCCTTTTTTTTTTTAGATTAAACGGTACGCGCAGTAGACTTCGTAATACATTACTAGTAAAGCTGCTATTATTCTACTTGCAAAACACATGGTATATACGAACTGTGAGTGTATGTAACGCCATTGAAACTAATATTGTTCATTGTATGTTATTAATGACATGTTCAGACTACAATAGTATGTAGATGGAGGACCATAACATTCTAGCAGCCAATAAATAAATGACAAATGTTGAGGATGATTTGTACTAACGATAGTGGAGAAACTGAGAATAAGCACAAGATCATAAAGCTCCGCTGCACTGGTTTCGCACAGAAAACACTTTCATCACTTTGGCATGCACAAGGTGAAAACGTTGCTTCCAGGACAGTACCAACACAGGCTAGTCTGCATCGAAATTATGCGCCAACATTTTTCATGAAGAATCCTTTTCACCAATGAAACGTGTTTCACAAGGGAGGGATTGTGAACTACGATAGTATGCATGGGTGAGCAGTAGCAAATCCCCACAATATTTGTGTACAGGGGCACAAAGAGAAAAACAGTGTGCCAATACCTGATGTGGCTAATCGATCGCCTAATCGCAGGACCGCAGATTCACTGCCACGACTGGTGGGAGAAAGGTATTTGCAATTCCCGGATGCTTCTTCGCCTAATTGGTAGAAGAAGTTAGTCTGGACTACTGTATAAGTCTGACACATGCAAGATGGGGCACTGGAGCACACAGCGGCACAGTGCGACGCCGCTAGGACAATTGTTTCCCTTCCAGATGAATTAGTCGTTAGGACTCTGTAACATGGCCTACTGGACCATAAAGAAATTATGGATCGTATTGAACATCACTATCTGTGAAGAGATGATTTTGCCATATATGTTTATTATTTCGAACATATTTATGATGCGAATATTTAGCTTAAGGTTTTATATTTTTGAGTCAATTTCGATTTTATCGGATTTTGGTGCCACTAAGACGCAAATAAATATTCATATACGGTATTGTGATTCTTTGTAGCTGTTTCTTTAAAATGAACTCCAGCAAACAGTCGTTTATTGAATTGCGATTATATGTAACGGTTCTTGAAAACGAACTTCAACAGAGAGACAACCAATAAAAAATACGTATATATTCATTTTTAGCTTGTTCCGTTACAGCTCCGTAAATATTCTTAGTTGTCTGTACGTCTGTGATTTTTGTGAAATTGTGCTATTCTACCAAGAAGTCGGACACAACAACCTTACAATCGGAGCGTAAATGTCAGCGCCAGCACAATTGATTCGTTGGAGACAACAAATGCTACTGTATCTAATATCTTGAAAAAATGTAGAGGTCATGAGGGAGCTTCTTGTGCTAAATGCGAAACCGGAAGAAAACTCAAGCTTCAGATATAGACTGGAGGACATTAAGAATAATAACAATAAGAATAATAAGAATAGTAATCAAGAACCACTGCATAATAATAATAATAATAATAAGCAGAAGAAGAAGAAGAAAAAGAAGAATACCACTGCCACATAACTGACTGCCGAGGTTATTAAGAGTCCAGAGAAGACAGTGTCAACAAAAACAAGGGTCTTTTGGTTCAAATGGCTCTGAACACTATGGGACTTAACGTCTGAGGTCATCAGTCCCCTAGAGTTAGAACTACTTAAACCTAACTAACCTAAGAACATCACACACATCCACGCCCGAGGCAGGATTCGAACCTGCGACCGCAGCAGCAGCGCGGTTCCGGACTGAAGCGCCTAGAACCGCTCGGCCACACTGGCCGGCCAAGGGTCTTTTAATTGAGGTGAATGCAAAAGACAAGTAGCACAAAATATGGACTAAACACGAATGTAAGCATATCGAATTGTTTCACAATTCTATATATACACTGTTTTTACTTTTACTCTGATCCAAATTCTTATTATTTATCTTTTTCCCCAATGAAAAGTGTTGGCTGTTATTTGACCTTTGCTCTCCTCTGAAATATTTGATTATTAATTAGTCTGGAATATCTAGGCTACTATACTTGTTCGGATCAGTTTGGTAGACAGTCACAAAAAAGTTCAGTCATTAACAGTGAATATCTCATCCTTCGAATTCTCAAGTACGCACCACTGTATCTGTCAATGGAGGGATAATTATCTTGCTTATGAATGGTGCGCGCTTCAGTAGCCCATTGCTTGGTTGTTTTTTGTTTTGGGTTGTTTCGCGAAACATTCTATGTGATCGCTCAAATCATACTCACTTTCGCTTATGAAGATTTAAGTCAGAAATCATGCAGTATATGCTTTCCTTTGAGTTAAGCTGGTGTCTATAATATTGGCGAATTTCTACTTTAAAATATACAAGCAGGACACACTAGCGAATGACTTGACACAATAGATAAGATGCTAATCCAAAATTCCTGGGGATCTCGTTACAAATACCAATTTGGTGTTATCGGTTCTCAATTGTTTCTTTAAATAACTTCATACGAATCTTATAATGGTTTCTCTAGAAAAGTCCACGGATAATTTTTTTCTTACCAATCTGCTGGAGATCTCCAACAGACTCTTTGCGACAGTATGATTTATCTAAAGAAGGAACATTAATATTTTAATATACTAATACACTCTTTGGCATATGATGGACTAATGTTTTCAGCTGAGTTGCTTTTATTGTAGAGGATTTTTTCTATCTTCTCCTACAGTGTTCCCTTTCCAAAATGTTGAAAGTACGAAGAAAGATTTAGTTCCTCATAAGTATGTATCATTAGATCTGTCAGATATTGTTCTCCCAGTTAATGATGTCCTCTTTTTATTTTACATTGCATCACAGAAATTTTTGTATTTAAATCTCTGTAGTTCTTTAGCAAAGGGCCTCGTTATTATTGTACAGTGACGAAACTTTGATGTATTATGCGACAATAGTTCAAACGTTTTATTCAAATAGATAAACTGGAATAACGTGTCGTCATGAAATTCTTATTTCGTGTGATTTATCACAAATGGAAATTCAGTTATTAGTGCTGAAGTTTTATAGAGTACGACAAAAATAAAATTGGCCTGAACAGTTTTCGACGTTTCATTCCAAGATAATTTAAAAAAATAACATTCCCATTACCAGCGTCACATATAAAGTACAGTTTCCATGTTGAAGAACAAGGCTGGTTTACATCCTGCATACTTATAAAACACTTTCTGAGTCAGTGTTATTTTGGCGAGCATATATCGCACCCAGGCAAGAAAAGTGACAAAAGTAAAAAAGTGGCAATTTTTGTTGTTGTTTCTGAAAAATAGGTGTGAAGTGTCCCAGCGTGCACGAAAAACGGTACATCTATATTTCGCAATTTGTTCACTTCAAGACAGTTGTGTCAGTGTTGTTGCGGGCTGCTATGTGGTTCCCCACGGCAAGAACAGTGTCATTTCAGCGTTGCTCGTACTAGCAGTGTGCAGGGTCATTCAAGAAGAGCGGCACATTCTGAGTTGTAAAACTTTTCATGTGTACGCTAACATTAATATAGTTTTTAATATCGTTGGTTATTACAATGTCTGTGTTTATACAGTGTCTATACCTTACGTTCCAGTTTTCTTCAAACATGCCTGCATGTTTGAGGGAACAGACACTATTTTGACACTTACGGGTGTTGCAAATATTGCGATGTTTCGTGCGTCGCAGCGTGCAATAAAAAGCAAAATGGTAATTTTTGCTATAAAGAAAGTTCATACTGAATCCTTTTTCTCAGCGAAAAGCACATTTAATATGCCCATTTAGGATTCTGTGTTATAATAAACTGTGTTCCTTAAATTGTACCTATTTTATGTTCCTTATTAAATTGTTTGCGTCTTGTATTTTTCTAATACAACCATTTCAGCTTGTTTTTCATTTTTTATTTTGTCTGATGGAGGTTCGAATGTCGTATTGTATTATGGTTAGTAAAAAAATTATATTATTTGGGGTGGAAAAGCGACAAACGTATTACATGAGGCGTCATTACAAAAACATAAAAGTTTTTAGAAAATCAAGGAAAGTGACACAAATGGTTCAAATGGCTCTGAGCACTATGGGACTGAACAGCTATGGTCATCAGTCCCCTAGAACTTAGAACTACTTAAACCTAACTAACCTAAGGACAGCACACAACACCCAGCCATCACGAGGCAGAGAAAATCCCTGACCCCGCCGGGAATCGAACCCGGGAACCCGGGCGTGGGAAGCGAGAACGTTACCGCACGACCACGAGATGCGGGCGAAAGTGACACAACTCAAAGAATTAATTAATAATTAATAACCACCTGATAACACCTCATATTCGGCGAGTAGTGAACTACATGTCCATATTACTGTTGTATAGACTGTAATTTGAATTTATTACCAAAATTACTTACTTGAATTGTAAAGGACGCTTATACTATTTAAGTATAAGTTTTATAGAATTCTATAAGTAGATTTTTGTAAAATATTGCATTTTTGAGTTGTGTCACTGTTCTTGCCAGGGTGTGATATGTAATATTCTCCAATCATTTCAACTGTTAAGAAATGAGCAGGTGACTCTGGTATACTTCTTATGAAGAAGATCCTCTTGAAAGATACCCAAAATCTGTGCATAGCCCATGTCGTCAGCCTTGCCCCAATTACAATATTATTATTCATTCACACAGTCAGTGCATATCACATGAGACACACGTACTGCAGTTAAGGATTCTGTGTGGATAACCAAACAAAGGCAAAAGTTGGGTTGTCGTATAAGCATCACACTGCATCCTCTGGAAACTAATTCGGCAGAAAAGGTACGGTCGCATAACCTTTCGTCACTCCCGCCTTGCGACACATCGCCTGAAGCGACTCTCTCTTCCGTTTGGGGCCACCTGAGCGCGCAGAATGCTAAGCTCTGACTGTTTGGCGACGCTTTCTCAAGCTCACATCGCCTGCCCAGCTACACTGCTGGCTCTCTCTTCTGCATGCACCACCGCCATCGGCTGACGAATTCTCTCTCTCTCTCTTACATGTCTTCAGATCGGCCTACCCACGGAATGGTTCTCCACCAGCACAAAAGCAACCGCAGATGAAAACACACAGAAAATGCAGTGAGTAGCACAGAAATGTTTATTAACTAAAGTCGATCATCAGATGAAATTCGTGCATGGGTAGAGGATTTCTTGATAGAGATAACTGAGCATCTTATCTTGGGTAGAGAGTCGCCAACAGATGTAGAAGTAACTACAGGGAAATGTGTTGCGACCCTTGCTCTGTTCATGTTGTATATTAATGACTTGTCAGACAATATTACTAGAAACTTCAAACTTTTTGCAGATGATGCAGTTACATACATAGACGTACTGTCTAGAAGAAGCTGCAGAAACATTCAATCAGATCTTGACAAGATAGCAAAGTGGTGCAGAGAATGAAAACTTGATTTAAAAGTTCAGTAATGAAAACTTTTCCACTTACTTACAAAACGCTTGTGTGACCCGCCCCAGAATATTGTTCAAGTTCGTGGAAACCATACCAAACAGGACGAATAAAATATTAGACGTAAACAACGAAGGGCAGCAGGAATACTCACGTTTGTTTGACTTACGGGAGAGCGTCACAGGATGCTAAAAGATGTTAACTGCCAGATGCTTGAATATAGACGCCAAGACGCGAAAACCTACTTACAAAGTTTCAAGTTACAGTATTAAACAAGGGATCTAGGGATAGCATTTTATTCATGACTGTTATTTTCTCAGCAACTGTGGTGTATACTTAAGAATGAAATTCAGTTGTCAGATGCACAGATATTTTTATTTTCGCGTTAACTGTTTCAACAAATTAATCTGTCATGTTCAGAAGTCTAGAAAATACGGGATATTGTAAATCATTTGACCTTGGCCATACATTTATGGGAAGTATTAGAAGTGTATTACATAAGCTTACTTAGTATCGATTCATATGTGGATATCTCCTTCACAGAAGCATAATGCCATGTCACGTCCAAAAATACATATACAAATGTACATTACATACATATTTGTTCCTTGCTGCTACAACTTGACTATGCACGTAAATGTGATTCATTTAGAATAAATTATCAATCTGTGTTTATAATAATCACATACAATTTGTATATTTTTGGGCATGTTAAGGCATTATGCTTCAGTGGAGAATATATTGGAATTTGCTAAACCAATACTAAATAAGTTTTTGTAATACAGTTCTTATATCTTACATAAATATATGGCCAAGGTCCCGAATTTTGTAGCCTTCTGAATATAATACATAAATGTGTTGAAATCGTTAAAGTGAAATAAAAATATCTGTGCGGCTTTATTATGAAATTTAGTAATGTACCACAACTTCCTACGTACCGGTGCCGTAGCAACCACGAACACAAGGCTAAACTAATTGGAGTAAGCAGGGGGGAATTTAAGCAATCATTAGTCTCACAATCTATACGCGAATAGAAAGGGCGGAATCCCTAAGATGGGGTACAATGCGAAGTACCAATCACCATTAAGTTCTCAGTGGGTTGCAGAGTATAGATGCACCTGGTGGTAATAATTAAAGTGCAGCTACTTTCAGAGGTCCAGTGTGGCTGTACTTGATAGATATTCTAATGCGCTAATGAGAAACTGATTTACGCTGCAAAAAATTTCTTTCAGTACAAATCTGGCGCTGTGAATGCAAAAAATACGCACTGAAATGTTTCCATACATAATGGATTAAGAACAGGACGTGGGCAGAAAAGGTCAAACAAGTGAGAAAGGCATAATGAAGATTTTGTTATTATGAGACGCTTGCATAGTTTGTTCAGTATGAACACCAGAGGTCTCGACGAGATGCTGCATCCGTAAAACGACGTGATGAACAGTTTGCTCGCAGGAGCTCCGGTGGGATCTGAGCAGTGTATACCTGTATACTGGCCTTTAGACCAAATAGAGACCGAACGTGTCCATGCAAATGCGTTCTTTAAGATATCCCCAGAGCCCTGAATTCAGATCAGATCGTCTTGCAGGCCATTCATCTGGAAACTTTCTGGAGATAACGTGTTCGTGGAAGGCTGCATTGAAGCAATCTATCACTGGGCGAGCGACAAGAAGTATTGCTCCATCTTGCGACAAATCAGTGGTTTCCACACAGTTGCGCATTTCCAAAGTAGGAATAACATGCTGTAAAAGAAGGTTTCGGTAACGTGCAAACGTAACGCTACATCTGACAGGTCCTCTGGGTGTATTCCTTTCAAAGAAAAAAAAGAGACCGAGAATAAAAGTGCTTGTGAATCCACACCACACATCCATATACGGCGCGTGTAGTGGCGGTTTAACATTACCCCAGATTCGGCAGTTATGTGTATTCACTTTACCCTGTAGCGTAAATTGTCCCTTGTCACTTCATAGATTATTACCCGGCCATATGCCATTAACTTTGATCTGTGCCAGAAACCGTAGATCAAATTCAGAACGTTGCTGCGTATCATTAGGTTTCAGTTGCTACACCATTTGGATCTTGTACGCGTACCAGTGCAAAACAGACCAAAAAACTTTCAGTACTGTTGACCATGGGATGGACAATTCTAGTGACACTGCACGAGCATTAGCGCTATTTGTACCCGCGGCACGTGCTCCATAGACAGTTACAGCAACAGCAACCTCGTCAACAACATCAAGGTGCCACACCAAGTTCATCCGTGTTTTCGAATTTCAGTATCATCTTCTTTAAACCATTTAATGGCATCGGGTCTCTAGTAGACCTTTCAATGGGCGATATTCTCTCAATGCAGCACTGGAATTGCTGCGTTCACAAAAAGTAGTTTCACTAACTGCGCACTGTCTCTTTTCTCGATAGCAATAGTGTTCACTTATGTTATGGGTTGTAAAATGACACAATTGATGCCTACCGTCATACAGACAGTCTGCATAGCGCCAGTTTTGCGCCTAGTGGCCATAATTGGAACTAATTTTTTCCAGCGTAAATCGGTTCCGCATTAACGCGTTAGCATATCTCGCTACCATACTATAATTACAGCCCACACTGGACCTCCGTGAGTACATCTACATCTACAACTACACACATACTCGGCAAGCTACTATACGGTGCGTGGCAAAGGGTACCCTGTACCACTACTAGTTGTTTCCTTTATTATTCCACTAGCAGACAGAGCGAGGGAGAAATGACTGTCTATATGCCTCTGTTTGAGTCCTAATTTCTTTTATCTTATCTTCGTGGTCCTTACGCGAAATGTATGTTGGCGGCAGTACGATCGTCCTGCAGTCAGCTTCAAATGTCGGTTCTCTAAATTTTCTCAATAGCGTTCCTCCAAAAGAACGTCGCCTTCCCTCCATGGATTCCCATTTGAGTTCCCGAAGCATCTCAGTAAAATTAGCCTGTTGTCGGAACCTATCGGTATTAAATTTCTGAACTGTTTCGATGTCTTCCTTTAATCCGACTTGGTGCGGATCCCAAACACTGGAGCAGTACTCAAGAACAGGTCACACTAGTGCGCTATATACGGTCTCCTTTACAGATGAACCACACTTTCCTAAAATTCTCCCAATAAATCGAAGTCAATCACTCGCCTTCGTTACGACTATCCTCACTTGCTCGTTCCATTTCATATCGCTCTGCAACGTTACGCCCAGGTATTTAACGACGTGACTATGTAAAACAGGACTATAATAATACTGTATTCGAATGCGAGAGTTGGAACTTTAATAGTGGCAACTATTTATTTACAGCTCGTACAAAATAGATACGTGTTTCAAAGTTTTACTGTCCTTCCCGTGCTCGAAGATTTGGAGATCAGTACGTCCATGCAACATTATGCCTCCCCACACCGTAACACCTGGACCATCAAAACGATCATGTTCGACAATGTTCCTGAGTGCATCACCTGTTCCCACCTCTCGCCATGTGAGGGCACATCCAGAATAACTACTCGGACTGAATCTGGTTTCATCCTAGCACGTGACCCACTCCTGGTTGGTCTAGTCCCTATGTTCTCGGCCCCGTCGAAAACGCTGCAGTCCTTTTAAATGTGGTTGCAATTGCTGATTGACGTGGGCCCCTTCTTGCCTGTTGCAAGTAGCTGACTGTAATACAACAACTGTATGGGGATGGTCTCTCTGCCCGACGACCAGTACGTTGTGTTCCGTAACATCCAGCTTTCAGTGGACAACTGGGAGACCTCTGACAATATGCTCCCATACTTTCATTTATTTCCACCAAGTAGATAACATGTTATGGTACATTATCTGACTCGTTCAATAGTTTTGCAGGACCGTGTACTTCGCGGATCAAAGCCCGAGACACAATAATAATTACTTTGTGTTAAAAGTTAAAGGGCAGTATCAGTAGTACGATTTTCTTCTGTTTTCATTACTTGCGATCGACAATAGCAGTTACTGTTTTAAGCTACTGCTGTTACCCACTTTGGACATAGTGCCACTATATGTTAAGAAACGGTAGATACATGACTGACAACTGCAAAAGCTAAAGATGGCCATGAACTCATTCGCCTGATTTTCCACATAATTACGTGTGCATCCTGTTTCCGTCCTACCAACAGCTACCTTGCGTCAGAGTCATTCCTGTTTCGTTTGTAGTAACAGAGATCATTTATGTAATTACAGAAAGCCGTCACAAAGCGACCTGAAGATTCTTCTAGGGTAGTCCATTCACTGGAATTTCCGCTTCATGGTCTGACCCTTGTTCCCATATCACATGCATCACAAATAGTGTTAGGTATAAAATCAATGCATCTATTAACGTTCCTCTTACATATATTTACAAGTACACAATGCAACACTATTACACTGAGAAATGTAGTAAGTTAAGGTGATTCAACATCTTACTGAAATAACATACATTCCATAAATGAACAATGTGACTAACTTTAAACAGTATGCGATATGAGACGATAATTTAATGTGATTTCCCGAAGCTGTGGATACTTTCCTCGGAAAATTTAACAAATCCCTTTCATTAATTACGGCAGAAAGTTGTAACTTATAGACCGTATAAAGAATATGACAGGTTATGTGGTATTAAAATGTGGTCATCCTCGGGCTGTACGGTCTTAGTCAGTGGAATGTAAGTTACGAGGTCCGACTTCAGAAGACGAAAATTTAGGCCAGGAGCAATCCGACTGTCAAATCTCTGCAGGACTGTTCGGGTTAAGATGGCTCATAGGATTTTAAATATCAGTGGCTGCGAATAAAAGACTTGTGGATGTCAGTGTGCATAAGGCACTTGTAGAATAAGCCACGAGAAACCTTTGTGTAGGATGTGTGACGCAAATACTGAATGTTGACTGAAAGCAAATGAGAAAACCAGTTTCTTATCAATGTTTGAACAGTTTCAAAGGGGTTCAACTGTTATTGTACTCTGATCTGCGGATGAAATGTGGGACGTGGGTCTCACACCTGAAATGAAACGCGTCAGTGCAGTGAGTGGATACTGGTTAAATTCACCTGGAAAAGTCTTGGCTAGTGTTTTATGATATGCAAAACAAACTTCTCTTACTATTTGTCTTGCAAAGGGAAAAGTACTAACTGACGAATACTGCGAAAGTCCTTTGGACCAAACTGACGAAGCAACTACGCGAGAAGAAGTTAAAAAAAAAAAAAAACTTACTCTTCACCAGCAAAATGCATCTGTCGACAGAGCTGCATTCCTAGTAGGAAACTGAACGATATGAAGTACGAATTGTTAAAATATTCGCCCTCCTCAGCAGATTCGGCAACCTTTGACTTGAAATTTTTTGGAAATTTGTGTTAAGTTCTGTTGGACCAAACTGCTGAGGACATCGGTCCCTAGGCTTACACACTACTTAATCTAACTTAAACTAACTCTCACTAAGGACAACACGCACAACCATGCTCAAGGGAAGACTCGAACCTCCGACGGGGGAGCCGCGTGAACCGTGGCCAGACACCTCACACCGCACGGCTACCCCGCGCGGCTGATTTGAATCTATTCCCATATCCAACTGACATAGAGCACTTAGATAGGTTACGGCAGCCTTAAATAGGCATTCTACATACCTTCCAGAATCGCACTCTGCAGATGCAATCTACCGACTGGAAAACTTTGGACAAAAAACATTAACTTAAAACAGGATTACGCCGAAACATAAACGAATAGGGTGTCCGCTGCGTGTTTCTATCGCTGGTAGGAGTGAGCTACGTAGTTAATATCCTCTAGTTTCTACTCTCACAGCAAAGCGATTACATCGTCCCAATTCAGTGTGGATGTGTAAGTCGTCCATGACTGCATTCCATTTGTGCCACCCTAACGTAGACCACAGTTTGGTATTCCAGTTGCATGCTATATGTGTGGGTGTATTTTACACAGCGATGAGCTCTGGTGGCGCTTTTCTTCTTGGTTCAGAATTTCACCTATTCTTCAGCGCTTAATTCAGTTTGACAACCAAGTCTGAGTTCGGAATCTTGTACTCATGACAACTAATTCTGATAATTTCTTTCGATAATTTATACGCCATGTCATTCCCTTGCAGTCTGTAATGGCCTTTTATCAACATACACCTATTCTAGCTGAGAAACCCAGTGTTGCCCGGGTATTTACTTATTCCAATCTTCCATTAGTCCAACTCCTCGCTCATCTCTCTGTCCATCTCCTCCTTCCCCTCTCTCTCTGTCCACCTCCTCTTGCTCCCTCTCTTTGTCGATCTCCTCTTGGCCACTCTCTCTGTCCATCTCCCCATTCACCCTTTCTCTATCCCCCTCCTCCTCCCCCCACTCTTTAACCATTCTCTCTCTCTTTATTCATGTCTCCTCCTTCCACACTCTATCAATCCCCGCCGCCCCTGTCCATCACCTCCATCCCTACCTCGCTCTATCCATCATCTCCACCCCTCTCTTTGTCCACCTTCTCTACTCTACTCTCTGTCCATTTCTTCCTCCCCTACCTCTGTTCAACTCCTCCTCCTCCCTCTCTCTGTCAATATGCTTCTGCCCCCTCTGTCCATCTGCTCCTTCCTCCCACACCTGCCGCGCGGGATAGCCGCGCGGTCTTGGACGTCTTATCACGGTTCGCGCGGCTCCCCACGTAGGAAGTTCGAGTCGTCCCTCGGGGATGGCTGTGTGTGTACTTAGCGTAAGTTAGTTTAAGTTAGATTAAGTAGTGTCTACGCTTAGGGACAGAGGCTTCAGCAGTTTGGTCCCATAAGACCTTACCACAAATTTCCAAATTTTTTCCTCCCTCGCCCATCTCCTCCTCCTCCCCCTAATTCCATCTACTTCTTTCTCTCTCTTTCTCAGTTCCCTCCTCCCTCTCTCTGTGTCCATCTCCTCCACCCCCTGTGTCTGTCAATGTCCTTCTCCCCCTCTCTCTGTTCATCTCCTCCCCTTTCCTTTCTATGTCCATCTCCTCCTCTCACCTCTATCTGCCTATATTATCATCTTCTCTTTCTCTGTACATTTGTACATTTCCTCCTCCCCATCTGTCTGTTCATCTACTCATCCCCCATCTCTCTGCCTTTCTCTTCCTCCCCCTGTTTCTGTCCCTCTCCTTCTCTTTCCCTTCTCTGACTGTCTCCTCCTTTCTGCTCTACCCATTTCACACTCCCCTATCTCTAACCATCTCCTTCTACCACCTCACAGTCTGTCCATCTCCTCATCCTCCCTTTTCTCTTCACGTTAACACACTCATCCTAATAGGAGGCTGGTGGTTATTACACCTACTGTATTTATTTTCTCACTGTAACTAATATAATGCAGATGAATAGGAAAAAGAATCCTGTAATGTTTGAATACTCCATTAGTAGTGTAGCGCTTGACACAGTCACGTCGATTAAATATTTGGACGTAACATTGCAGAGCGATATGAAGTGGGTCAAGCATGTAATAGCAGTTGTGGGGAAGGCGGATAGTCGTCTTCGGTTCATTGGTAGAATTTTGGGAAGATGTGGATCATCTGTAAAGGAGACCGCTTATAAAACACTAATACGACCTATTCTTGAGTACTGCTCGAGCGTTTGGGATCCCTATCAGGTCGGATTGAGGGAGGACATAGAAGCAATTCAGAGGCTGGCTGCTAGGTTTGTTACTGGTAGGTTTGATCATCACTCGAGTGTTACGGAAATGCTTCAGGAACTCGGGTGGGAGTCTCTAGAGGAAAGGAGGCGTTCTGTTCGTGAATCGCTACTGAGGAAATTTAGAGAACCAGCAGTAAAATTTTACTGCCGCCAACTTACATTTCGCGGAAAGACCACAAAGATAAGATAAGAGAGATTAGGGCTCGTACAGAGCCATGTAGACAGTCATTTTTCCCTCGTTCTGTTTGGGAGTGGAACAGGGAGAGAAGATGCTAGTTGTGGTACGTGGTACCCTCCGCCACGCACCGTATGGTGGATTGCGGAGTATGTATGTAGATGTAGAGTTAGATCTACCAAATTTGACTGAAATCGTTTCAGGGATTTAGGATGAGCCTTTGGTCGCACGTGCACATGTTAAACATGTTTAACACATATTTAACATATTTCACGCGTATTTGTATAACTACACTCCTGGAAATGGAAAAAAGAACACATTGACACCGGTGTGTCAGACCCACCATACTTGCTCCGGACACTGCGAGAGGGCTGTACAAGCAATGATCACACGCACGGCACAGCGGACACACCAGGAACCGCGGTGTTGGCCGTCGAATGGCGCTAGCTGTGCAGCATTTGTGCGCCGCCGCCGTCAGTGTCAGCCAGTTTGCCGTGGCATACAGAGCTCCATCGCAGTCTTTAACACTGGTAGCATGCCGCGACAGCGTGGACGTGAACCGTATGTGCAGTTGACGGACTTTGAGCGAGGGCGTATAGTGGGCATGCGGGAGGCCGGGTGGACGTACCGCCGAATTGCTCAACACGTGGGGCGTGAGGTCTCCACAGTACATCGATGTTGTCGCCAGTGGTCGGCGGAAGGTGCACGTGCCCGTCGACCTGGGACCGGACCGCAGCGACGCACGGATGCACGCCAAGACCGTAGGATCCTACGCAGTGCCGTAGGGGACCGCACCGCCACTTCCCAGCAAATTAGGGACACTGTTGCTCCTGGGGTATCGGCGAGGACCATTCGCAACCGTCTCCATGAAGCTGGGCTACGGTCCCGCACACCGTTAGGCCGTCTTCCGCTCACGCCCCAACATCGTGCAGCCCGCCTCCAGTGGTGTCGCGACAGGCGTGAATGGAGGGACGAATGGAGACGCGTCATCTTCAGCGATGAGAGTCGCTTCTGCCTTGGTGCCAATGATGGTCGTATGCGTGTTTGGCGCCGTGCAGGTGAGCGCCACAATCAGGACTGCATATGACCGAGGCACACAGGGCCAACACCCGGCATCATGGTGTGGGGAGCGATCTCCTACACTGGCCGTACACCACTGGTGATCGTCGAGGGGACACTGAATAGTGCACGGTACATCCAAACCGTCATCGAACCCATCGTTCTACCATTCCTAGACCGGCAAGGGAACTTGCTGTTCCAAGAGGACAATGCACGTCCGCATGTATCCCGAGCCACCCAACGTGCTCTAGAAGGTGTAAGTCAACTACCCTGGCCAGCAAGATCTCAGGATCTGTCCCCCATTGAGCACGTTTGGGACTGGATGAAGCGTCGTCTCACGCGGTCTGCACGTCCAGCATGAACGCTGGTCCAACTGAGGCGCCAGGTGGAAATGGCATGGCAAGCCGTTCCACAGGACTACATCCAGCATCTCTACGATCGTCTCCATGGGAGAATAGCAGCCTGCATTGCTGCGAAAGGTGGATATACACTGTACTAGTGCCGACATTGTGCATGCTCTGTTGCCTGTGTCTATGTGCCTGTGGTTCTGTCAGTGTGATCATGTGATGTATCTGACCCCAGGAATGTGTCAATAAAGTTTCCCCTTCCTGGGACAATGAATTCACGGTGTTCTTATTTCAATTTCCAGGAGTGTATTTCATCTGTATGTCTAGCGATTCCTCTCTGCAATTCCATTTTTGCGCAGTTTAATGCTTATGACGTCGTATCTCTTGAACTATCTGCTGTACAATTCTGCAGGTACATCCAATGGTTTATGTGCCTACTGTCTGCGAAATGTGTTGTGAATAGAGTTGGAAGTGAAGAAGTAACAAAATTAAAACGTCATGCATTATACATCAATTTCTCACGCATCTCATTGTTTATGCGTCATATCTCCTCAACTATGTAACGTAATATAATATTTTTTCTAGGTACATTCAGGGGAATATATGGATGCTGTTTGTGAAATTTGTTGCGAGTAGAGTTAATAGTAGAGAAGTAATAAATTTAAAAAATCTTGAATGTCGCGGTAGTTTTTCAAACAGTGTTTATGACGTCGTATCTCCTGAAGTAAGTGTCAGTCAGTGATGTAATTTTTCTGGTACATTCCGTGATACATGTGAATGCTGTCTGTAAAATTTGTCTCAAATACTGTTAGTAGTAAAAGAGTAACAGACTAAAACTTGTTGTTGCATGTCGTAGTTATACTGCACAAACAGTGAAAACGTAGTAAGTGACAAACTTTTTTCCGTTCGTCGTTTAGCGGGGACGTCAGCGATAAAAAGTTTCATATATGTTTGAAATTATGTGTACAGTTTGTTGCAAGTCTCTAAGTGTTCCTATTCTCAAACATTGGATAACTTAAGTACGGGTATTCTCACGTCGTAATCACTTCCTTATCACCCTCACGCCCACATCTTTGATACGTGGGTGGTTCTGACCCCTACAGTGATACTTTCCAGACAGTAAATGATATGTATGCCAAGTTTGGTAGAAATCGGGCCAGTGGTTTAGGAGAAGATGTAGAACATACGTACATACATACATAAATAACTTTTATAATTTGTATGGATTTGTTGTCGCTCTCCTATAGCTAATCCACACGTTTAACCTGTCATGGGCTTTTAATTACGTTGGTTTCGGTGGCAGTTCAGTATTTACAGTGCTGTTTGTGAACCAAATCTTTTTGGAAGTCTAGACACACCGAAACAACCTAATTTCCTCTACCAATTGCAATAAATATATCCCGTGCAAAGAACACAATTTGGATTTCGCATGATCAGTTTTCTCGGAATCAATGCTGATTTTAACGGAGAAAGTTATTTTGTTCCATGTAGGTCATAATGTTTGAAATCACATAATGTTCTAGTATTTTGCTACAAACAGTTGTAAGTGATACGGAACGGGAGCTTTGTTCATCATTTATGCTTATCTTTTTGTAGATGAATGTGTCTTTTGCTCTCTTCCAATCTCGGTGAACATTTATCTGCCCAAGGCATCTGCAGTAATTTATGGTTAGCAGCGGATCTAATTCACTCGAAGAATCCTTAAGAAATTGAAAATGACATCGAATTTTGGAGATTTAAGCTGATTTTCAGCAACTCTAGAACGGATTACAATGTCACTCAACTCAGCAGCTGTGTGGTAATTGATTCAGTGCCATGTTCTTTGATTTTCATGTGTGACGGAGTCCTTGAAGACAGAATTCAACATTTCGGCTTTTGCTTTGCTAGTTTCTATCTCGGTTCTGGTCTCATCAGAAAGTGTCATGACACTGATTTACTGTGCCTCTGACAGCCTTAACATATGACCAAATACTTGTGGGCTTTTGATACAGGTCCTATACTGTACTTTGATACAGTAATTATTCAAGCGTCGCCTCTGTGATACCCGACCTCGTTCCAGTTAACATTTATCTGCGGATTTATATTGTTGTTGTATCTACTTGCAGTGATCACTGTTTCTTACGAAGCTTCCGCTTATTGTCTATGCAGCAAGGGAAATCTCTCCGATGTGCAAGAATTCTTGGTAAACATCTTGTTGTAATTTGGGAGATTAGATGAGTAGATCACGTAACTAATGAGGAGTTACTGAACAGAATTGGGGAGACAAGAAATTTGTGGCATAACTTGACCAAAAAGAGGGATCGGTTGATATGACACATTCTGAGATCAGTAATTTAGTATTGGAGCGAAGTGTGTGTGTGTGTGTGTGTGTGTGTGTGTGTGTGTGTGTGTGTGTGTGTGTATGTTTGCGTGGGGGGGGGGGGCTAAAAATTGTAGAGCGAGACCAAGAGATGAATGCAGTAGGCCGAATCAGAAGGATGTATGCTGCAGTAGTCGTTTGAAGATGAAGAGCCTCGAACAGGATAGAGTAGCGTGGAGAGTTGCATCAAACCAATCTTAGGACTGAAGACCATAATGACTACTTGGAAGCTTCGGCGTATTGTCTGTGCATCAAGGAAAATCTCGATATTGCAGTGCCTGTATTATTTCGAATTACGATGCAATGTTCCTTCGGACATGCATGTATCCACGTCACCCCTGTCCCTCACCGCCATCCCTTCCTCTCTCTATCCATCATCTCCACCCCTCTCTCTGTCCACCTTCTCTACTCCACTCTCTGTCCATTTCTTCCTGCCCCTCCCTCTGGGCATCTCCTCCTGCTCCCTATCTCTGTCATTATGCTTCTCCCCCCTCTGTCCATCGGCTCCTTCCTTTCCCGCCTGCCGCGCGGGATAGCCGCGAGGTCTTGGGCGTCTTGCAGGGTTCGCGTGGCTCCCCACGTCGGATCTTAAGAGTTCTCCCTCGGGGATGGGTGTGTGTGTTGTCCTTAGTGTAAGTTACTTTAAGTTAGATTAAGTAGTGTGTAACCGTAATTCGGAATAATACAGGCACTTCAACATTGTATTTATCCGCCGACTTTCAGGTAAAATGTTTCCCCTGTACGGGAATATACATAATGGATGTACGAGTACGGGTTGTAGACACATGGTTGATGACATATCGACTTAGGGAAGTTACGTTCTGGCAGTGAGTCGTGCTCGGATAGGCAAATGCCAAATGCGGGAAATCAGGGTTCGAGTCCCGGTGCGGCACAAATTTTCACTGTCGTCATCCCATTATATAGCTGATGGTTGACCATACTCGCTGCTGCGAATATGTTTTATACAAGGAAAATCACTCCGATCAGCAAGTATTCTGCATGGTAAATATTTTGTTTTAACTTGGCTGATTATTCATTTGAACTAGAGCCAAAGTTCCTTTCCACGTTCAGTATCTCACTAAAGCGATTCTTATTCCTGTCTGAGGAATGGGAAAGCCTCCTAATTATCTACGTTGCCTGACAAAAAAGAAAAAAATGGAGCACCCAGAAGGTGAGGAGGAAAGGAATTGAAACTTCGCGGGTTGAGAGTGCATGTGATGTTATGCCAGTGATTACAAATTCGACTCGAATTTACAAAGAACTTGGCAGTGTGAGCCCAGTTACCAGTGTAGCGTTTCACTCTTTCTGCCCTGGATGCGTTCAGTGATTGGATTGGGAGGGATGTCTTAAAGCCGTTGTATCGTCTCCTGAGGCAATCCGGCCCGTAGCTGTTGCGACTAGCTCTTGACGTCCTAGATACAGGTACTCGGTTGGGAGGAGCATGAGAGTTTAACGTCCCATCGACAACGAGGTCGTTATAGACGGAGCACAAGTTAGTATTGCGGAAAGATAGTAATGTTGGCAGCAATTCACTCTTTGAAACTGTGAAGGTAGCAGGGGTAAAATACAGTGAGCGAAAGGCTATTTACTGCTTGTACAGAAACCAGGTGGCAGCTATAAGAGTCGTATGACATGAACGGGAAACAGTGGTTGTGGAGGGAGTGAGACAGGGTTGTAGCCTATCCCCGACGTTATTGAATCTGTAAACTGAACAAGCAGTAAAGGAAACCCAAGAAAAATCTGGAGAAGGGATTGAAGTTCAGAGAGAAGAAATAAAAATCTTGAGGTTTGCCGACGCAGTTATAATTGTAAAAAAAAAAACCTTGATTCATGAGTGCATTTCTTATGCACTTGATACGTTCCACATCATAACGCTTACTGATCAATGCAATACTAACTAACCAGCTAACTATCAGAGACAGCAAACTGACTTGGAAGAGCAGTTGAACGGAATGGACAGAGGATATAAGATGAACGCATGAGCACCAACAAAAATAAAACAAATGTAATGGAATGTAGTTGAATTAAATGAAGTGGTTCAAATGGCGCTAAGCACTATGGGACTTAACAAAAAAAATGGTTCAAATGGCTCTGAGCACTATGGGACTCAACTGCTGTGGTCATAAGTCCCCTAGAACTTAGAACTACTTAAACCTAACTAACCTAAGGACAGCACACAACACCCAGCCATCACGAGGCAGAGAAAATCCCTGACCCCGCCGGGAATCGAACCCGGGAACCCGGGCGTGGGAAGCGAGAACGCTACCGCACGACCACGAGATGCGGGTGGGACTTAACATCTGAGGTCATCAGTCCCCTAGACTTAGAACTACTTAAACCTAGCTAACCTAAGGACATCACACACATCCATGCCCGAGACAGGATTCGAACCTGCGACCGTAGCAGCAGCGCGGTTCCGGACTGAAGTGCCTAGAACCGCTGGGTCACAGCAGCCGGCGTGAATTAAATCAGGTAATGCTGAGGGAATTAGATAAGGAAACGATACACTAAAAGTAGCATAGGAGTTTTTAACATCGAATATAGATTAAAATTTGAGGAAATATTATCGGAAGGTATTTGTCTGTGGTGTAGCCTTGCATGGAATTGAAACGTGGACGATAAACAGTTCAGGCGAGAAGAGAATAGAGGTTTTTGAATTGTGGTGCTACAGAAGAATGCTGAAGATCAGGTGGGTAGATAATGTAGCAGAAAAGAAGCGCGGGAAAAAGAAGTTCGTGGCATAACTTGACTAAAAGAACGAATCGGTTGATAGGGGACAATCTGAGACATCAAGGGATCACCAGTTTAGTACTGGAGCGAAGTGTGTGTGTGTGTGTGTGTGTGTGTGTGTGTGTGTGTGCGCGTGTGTGGAGGGGGGTAAAATTGTAGCCGGAGACAAAGAGATGAACACAGTAAGCAGGTTCAAAAGGATTTAGGTTGCAGTAGTTATTTAGAGATGAAGACGCTTGCATAGCGTAGAGTAGCACCGAGAGATTCATCAAACCATCAACAGACTGAAGATCGCAACGACGACGACGAAAACAACAATAAGGGAAATCGGCCGTGCCGTTTTCTAAGGAAGAATCCGGACATTTGCCGCAAACAATTTACGGAAATCACGGAAAACCTAAATCGTGATTGCCGCACGGGGATTTGAACCGTCGTCCTTGCGAATTCGAGTCAAGTGTGGTAACCACTGACCAACTACATCGGTGACACTGGGATGGAGTAGGAGTCCATACTGGTCCCACATATGCTCTGGGGATATTGCTGACCTGAGTACCTCAATATCACGTAGGCAGTTGATACAGACAAATGAAATGTGTGTGAAATCTTATGGGACTTACCTGCTAAGGTCATCAGTCCCTAAGCTTACACACTACTTAACCTAAATTATCCAACGGACAAACACACACACCCATGCCCGAGGGAGGACTCGAACCTCCGCCAGGACCAGCCGCACAGTTCATGACTGCAGCGCCTTGACCGCGCAGCTAATCCCGCGCGGCTCATACAGACGCATGTAATGTGTGGACGAGTATTATCCACTTGTGAAATGACGTTCCGATAGTGTCAAATGAGAGATAATATATGAGGAAGTAGGATGTCCGTGATATACTGTTGTGCCGTTACAGTTCTCTCAATCACTACTAGCCGTGATCGAAAGTCATGCACGATTGTAACGCCAGGTCTAACACTGTTATGCCTCTCCAGGACACTTATCCACAGATCGCCGCCATACTCACCGACGATGGTCACTCTCACTTTCCTGTGCAATCCAATACTGGGTCACTGTCACATCTCAATGCCCTACAAATCCGGATAGTACGCGATTCTACCAGCCAGCCATATGAAAACTCACAATGAGCCCCCTTTCGATCTTTGTCAGGTGCTGATAACACTGTCTCAAACTAGAACATTACATCTCCGTGACCTTCACAGTGATGACGTAACATCTGACGCAGTTCTCCCACCTTATACTTCCCAACAGGCCTGGTGACAACATTAAAAGCGAACAACACTAATGCACTATGGTGGCTGTTGTTTCCGTGACAGAGAATTGCAACTCCAATCATTTATATGTCCACCGATGGCGTGTACGTGGACTATGTGTTTAATTTTTTTGTTAGGCATTGCATTTTACTGAATATGCAGTGCTTCTCTAACAACGTTTTTAGCACTTTGTACCTTGTGTGCATTGTTGCTGCAGCTGTGTAATGATCATTGATAGCGGTCTCTTTTTGAACATCGCCAGGGATGTCATGCCTATTTTCTGCCAAAAAGCTTAGCATATTTCAATCGAGGGCAGAGTCATGACCATTTACTAGTTATGCATGTGGAGCATTAAGCTGTGGTCGCCTGCCCCAGAACAGAACGTGATCCAACGATGCAGCAAATTTCTTCTGGTGTAGACAGTTGTGCAGGGAGGGGTGAAAAGAATTGTTGGAATTGATGGGAAAATGACGCAAGTGAATTCTCCGACCAACAGAATGCTGTGGCCACTTACGTTGCAGTCACCATGGAAGACTGAAACTGCAGTTATATCATTCGGATGTTGCTAGATATATGTAGTAACCACGTACACCCACCCGCAACTACACGTCGTTCTTCCAACGGCTGGTAATCATATTCTTGTAACTTACTTGCAAAAATGGACTACGCAGACTATGAAGAAAATGATGTATACATAATGGAATATAGAGCCAACTGTAGGACAGGAATAGATAAATCAGCGACAGTGAAACACGCATTATAGTGAGGGAACGACAATAGTTTATTTGATAAGACCCATTTCCTATCAGCCACGAGCGGATACAACATTAGGCTCAAAGAGATGCAACTAGTGTGCATCGAATGTACACACATAAAAAAAAGTTTTCCATCACCTCGGTTCCGAGAGTTCCGGAACCAGTACAGAGAATTGGAATAGAGATCAACATTAACATCATTTTCGCCCTTTTTTTTGCTCATGAAAACCACAAATTGCATGTTGTACCACTTTACAGCGAGGCCTTCAGAGGTGGTGGTCCACATTTCTGTACACATGGGTACCTGTAGCACGTCCTCTTGCATTGATACATGCCTGTATTCTTCGTGGCATACTGTCCACAATTTCATCAAGGCACTGTTGGTCCACATTGTCCCACTCCTTAACGTCGATTCGGCGTATATCTCTCAGAGTGGTTGGTGGGTCACGTCGTCCATTAACAACCCTTTTCAATCTATCCCAGGCATGTTCGATAGTGTTCATATCTGGAGAACGTGCTGGCCACTCTAATCAAGCGATGTCATTATCTGAAGGAAGTCATTCACAAGCTGTACACGATGGGGGCGCGAATTGTCGTCCATGAAGACGAATGCCTCGCCAATATGCTGCCGATATGGTTGCACTATCGGTCGGAGGATGGCATTTACGTATCGTACAGCCGTTACGGCGCCTTCCATGACCACCAGCGGCGTACGACAGCCCCACATAATGGCGCCCCAAAACATTAGCGAACCTCCAATTTGCTGCACTCACTGGACAGTATGTCTAAGGCATTCAGCCTGGCCGAGTTGCCTCCAAACACGTCTCCGACGATTGTCTGGTTGAAAGCATATGCGACACTCATCGGCGAAGAGAACGTGATGCCAATCCTGAACGGTCCATTCCTCACGCTGTTGGGCTCATCTGTACCGCGCTGCATGGTGTCGTGATTGCAAAGATGGACCTCGCCATGGACGTCGGGAGTGCGCACAGTTTGAGTCGTAGCGCGACGTCCTGTGCCTACACGAAAAGCATTATTCAACATGGTGGCGTTGCTGTCAGGGTTCCTCCAAGCCATAATCCTTAGTTAGCGGTCATCCACTGCAGTAGTAGCCCTTGGGCGGCCTTAGCGATTAATGTCATCGTCAGTTCCTGTCACGCTGTATCTCCTCCATGTCCGAACAACATAGCCGAGATGCCTGGCCACTTCCCTTGTTGAGAGCCCTTCCTGGCACAAAGTAACAATGCGGACTCGATCGAACCGCGGTATTGACCGTCTAGGCATGGTTGAACAACAGACAACATGAGCCGTGTACCTCCTTCCTGGTGGAATGACTGGAACCGATCGGCTGTCTGACCCCTACGTCTAGTAGGCGCTGCTCATGCATGGCTGTTTACATTTTTGGGCGGGTTTAGTGACATCTCTGAACGGTCAAAGCGACTGTGTGTGTGATACAATATCCATAGTCAACGTCTATCTTCAGGAGTTCTGGGAACTGGGGTGATGCAAAACTCTTTTCCATGTGTGAATATTCAAGCCATGATCCCTCCTGAAGATGTACTCCACAGAAGCGGAAGGAAGACTGGGTTTCTCAAGAAAACCCAGCAAACACTGAATTTTAGTAAATTACGAAGTTGTTGTAACACACACAATTTAGGTGAACGATCATGTTGGTGCAGGTGGTAGACTATCGAGCTGAGACGAATTAATGTTCTAAAAACCGCATAAACTACTAATTAAGGTAAGTATCTTTTGACGTCATGTCTTAGGAACCATTATCTCACTTGTTAAATAAATTATTAAATAATGTATGGATAACAATTTATTTTATTAATGATTACAGGTTTCGATCTGCCCAGACATTAATAAAAGAAACCGTCATCTAGATGGTAGCAATATGGGTATGATGACCCTAAAAAACTTTGACTGACCTCTAACTCTAGTAATGTTACATGTGGTCTCTGATATCACCATGATGATGGCACTGACCACTCTGTTTATCCCTGATGTTACGAGGGTGAGAAATTCATAAAATGCAAGATGCTGCTGGTGACAAATTTAAAAATGTAACATGGCGGTGGTGCGAAGTTAAAAAAATTGAAATATATATATATACATATAAATTCTAGGTGGTGCAAGCAGGTATTATCTGAAATCTGTGCCATGTTCAAAAGTATTTATCAAAAAACTACGTAAAGGGTGTAACATATAGTATTTCCAAAACAGAAATGTGTAAGTGTACACACACACACACACACACACACACACACACACACACACACACACATTACATATTTATGTCAGGAATTTACAAGTTGAAAGTTTCCAAGTCTTATACGTGCTGTGGAGCAATGTCGTGCCACTCACCCCGAGCGTGTGCAATGTTCGTTGCTTTCTCTGAATAATAGAGAAATTATCCTTCTATGTTGCCACTGTACACAAAAACAGCGCTGACACAGCGAAGCACAACCTTCTAATTCATATGGTTACATTTATTTCGTAATGGGTCAATTAGACAGGATACGTTCTAGGACAATTTTAATATCTTGGAATGGAAGTCTGCTCTTACCGGAATTTTATTTACTTTCCGTAAAAGTTGATGAAAAGTTATCAAACAAAGAAGATTAATTGAATTACGAATTAGGTTGACAAAAAAATTGACGCAGACACTGCAGGAGGTACCAATGGAAGGAAAATTGCGTGCAGAATCCTTACCTGTGCAAGTTGTGGATACTAAATTATTGAAATAAAATACGAATTCGATTTCAATCAGGAACACAAGCTGCGTGGCAGAAACATACGAGAATCTAGCTGCTCACATTAACAGATCACGCCAGCACAAATAGAGAAAAGTTGCACCTCCTCAAGATCAGCAAGTAGCTCTTGCATCCTCCGATACTTTGTCCCTAAATCTCTCCAGACTCTTCTGCCATTTGTCCCCATACACCCAAAAAATTCCTACCTCCCACCGCCTTCCAACCTTTCAAAAATTCAACGTCGAGTTGACGGCTCATAGCTGTTGTTAATGTGACAGATGGGAAATGTTACAAAATTTACAAAAAATCGTGTAATGGACAACAAACTTCTCACTTTTTGCGTTCAAAACTCATGTTTTACCATCACCAAGTTGGCACTAGACTAAAGCAGTGTTAATTTGATTAATCGACCGGTGCGCGCAATGCATTCGGTGGCACAACATAATCTCATTGGATATACCAAATTTTTGTGCGAAACGGAGCCTATGCCCCCATACTAACTGAGCTACACCGTGGTGTCTGGTCCTTTGAAGTTAGTGCAGGATAGAAAAAATGTGATGCTCATACTATTTCCAGGGAGTGGCAAGGTGGGTGTGACATTCACTGTCCAACATACAGACAAGTGTTGGCTGTGTTTACACAATGGCAGTGGAGTTGGCCACAGCTTGACTTCTGCGAAAGTTGCTCAACCTGCCACGGTGGCATGCTTGACCTAATGTGATTCACAGATTACCCTCTGCCAACAAAAGAGACCTGATGGGGGTGAAACTTGCTCTCCAAATAGACTTTTCCAGTGCTCAGAAATGTGACTGCAAAATACAGACTGAAAAATGAATTTATATCCCATATCAATACGTGACAGTATTTTCACTTGCTTGGCAGCACTTGTATACATAGTTCGATTTATGTTTCACACTTGGTGTAAGGTAGTATAAACATTTTTCACGTAAAAAATATGTTTCTGTCAAACTTGATACCTAAACATTTCTGCGGGCTCATAAAGCAATTGCCCGAATGTGACTTCCATAACTTAATTACTTTATAACTGTACAAAGCACATGAAGCGACAATGCGGTAAAACTTGACATTTCACTATAGCTCTAAATGAGACTAAGCACAAAACTGAATTGACTATCTCATAACAGTACAAAACACAGTTGACCAAAATACTATGCTAAGCAGGTATGCACCCAAAGGAATAGGTAGTCAGGATTACTGTTCTATAAGTATTAGCCACTGGAAGAGTGCAGTTAATGTGTGAAGCATAAAACATGATTTTAAACTCTCAAATTAATTACCACAATGCTATTTCCATTTTTAAATTGTTACAAAACACATGTGTCTAAAAATACACTACTGACCATTAAAATTGCTACACCATGAAGACGACGTGCTACAGACGCGAAATTTAACCGACAGGAAGAAGTTGCTGTGATATGCAAATGATTAGCTTTTCAGAGCATTCGCACAAAGTTGGCGCCGGTGGCGACACCTACAACGTGCTGACATGATGAAGTTTCCAACCGATTTCTCATACACAAACAGCAGTTGACGGGCGTTGCCTGGTGAAACGTTGTTGGGATGCCTCGTGTAAGGAGGAGAAAGGTGTACCATCACGTTTCCGACTTTGATAAAGGTCGTATTGTACCCTATCGCGATTGCGGTTTATCGTATTGCGACATTGCTGCTCTTGTTGGTCGCGGCTTCCCGGGTTCGATTCCCGGTGGGGTCAGGGATTTTCTCTGCCTCGTGATGACTGGGTGTTGTGTGATGTCCTTAGGTTAGTTAGGTTTAAGTAGTTCTAAGTTCTAGGGGACTGATGACCATAGATGTTAAGTCCCATAGTGCTCAGAGGAATTTGAACCATTTGCTTGTTGGTCGAGATCCTATGACTGTCAGCAGAATATGGAATAGGTGGGTTCAGGAGGGTAATACGGAACGCCGTGCTGGATCCCAACGTCCTCGTATCACTAACAGTCGAGATGACAGGCATCTTATCCGCATGGCTGTAACGGATCGTGCAGCCACGTCTCGATCCCTGAGTCAAGAGATGGGGACGTTTGCAAGACAACAACCATCTGCAAGAACAGTTCGACTACGTTTGCAGCAGCATGGACTATCAGCTCGGAGACCATGGCTGCGGTTACCCTTGACGCTGCATCACAGACAGGAGCACCTGCGATGGTGTACTCAACGACGAACCTGGGTGCACGAATGGCAAAACTTCATTTTTTCGGATGAATCCAGGTTCTGTTTACAGCATCATGATCGTCGCATCCGTATTTGGCAACAGCGCGGTGAACGCACATTCGAAGCGTGTATTCGTCATCGCCATACTGGCGTGTCACCCGGCGTGATGGTATGGGGTGCCATTGGTTACACGTCTCGGTCACCTCTTGTTCGCACTGACGGCACTTTGAACAGTAGAAGTTACATTTCGGATGTGTTACGACCCGTGGCTCTACCCTTCACTCGATCCCTGCGAAACCCTACATTTCAGCGGGATAATGCACGACCGCATGTTGTAGGTCCTATACGGACCTTTCTGGATACAGAAAATGTTCGACTGCTGCCCTGGCCAGCACATTCTCCAGATCTCTCACCAGCTGAAAACGTCTGGTCAATGGTGGCCGTGCAACTGGCTCGTCACAATACGCCAGTCATTACTCTTGATGAACTGTGGTATCGTGTTGAAGCTGCATGGGCAGCTGTACCTGTACTCGCCATGCAAAGCTCTGTTTTTGCCGTTATTACTGCCAGAGGTGGTTGTTCTGGGTACTAATTTCTCAGGATCTATGCACCCAAATTGCGTGAAAATGTAATCACATGTCAGTTCTAGTATAACATGTTTGTCCAATGAATACCCGTCTATCATATGCATTTCTTCTTGGTGTAGCAATTTTAATGGCCAGTAGTGTACGAATATCTGTAGTGACGTTATATGTTGAATAAAGTGTGTGCACGCCGTACTTAGTAACTAATTTCTTTTTTTTTCCTATAGTTCAATAGTTTTCACCCCATAAATTGTACCAAAACGACGCGCTTTTGATAGATCGTCAATGTGTTGTAGCATTTGAATGGTATGTATATTTTCATAGCACACAAGTTATAACAGTAAAAAAAATACAAGAATCCTTTAACTAGGCGATATGTAGTTTCCTGTCATTTCGCTATAAAAAATCGTAGCTAAAATGACGCGTTTTATAGAGAACCTCAATCTGCTTATGCTTTGGAACAGCTTATATTCGTACCACGTATTCTGCGGTAAAGAAAACCCCCAAATACGACGTTTAATTCAGTAGTTATGGTCGTTCCTAAGTTCAGCTTGTGGCGTATAAATGATGTCGCACATTAAAGCCACGTTCCTCTACAGGAGGCAAAGATCGGACTTTCCAGATTCTTTATTTGATACTCCGCAGTTTAATTTTGCGGTGTGGTGTCACCAGCTCCTGGCCCAAGTCGGTTTTCACGTGCCGTGACGACGGCTTTAGCCGCTCTGTAAAGCAGAATAGGCGGTGATCTGTGACAGATATGTCAAAAAAGTATAATGGTGGTACAGGTACAAGTGTTTCGGAGGATTCCGTTTGGCGCACATTGTTGAACACGGGACTCCGCAGCGGACGACCCCTACGTGTTCCCACGTTGTCCCAACGACATCGTAAATTACAATTGCCGTCTTCGCTAAATCATCGAGATTGGACCGTGGATCTATGAAATGGTGTCGATTGGTCAGACACATCACTTTGTTGTTACACCAGGTCGACGGTTGTGTCCGGATACTCCGTCAATCAGGCGAAAAAATGGTCGAAACACTCATTGTGTCACGGACACATACTGGTGGGGACCATTTACCCGGACTTCCAAGGGACGTATGGTAGTAATCGAAGGCATCATGACAACTGTGGACTACGCGAACATCATCGCTGTCTATCTGCATCTGGGAGATAGTAGATGTACTGATAACGATTTCAACGTCGTCCGCCAGCAGATAGCGTAGTTGCATAGCTATCAGGCCGCGATCTGATTTTAACCTTTAATAGGGGATATTCACAGCCAGAAGGCTCAGCGTGGTGCAAACGAATCAAGCAAGCAGGCAACCATGGCACGGGAAAGCACTCGTGCTTCCTACAGCCTACTGAGCGAGTTTGGAAGGGGTCAAATTGTGGCCTTCCGAGTGGCGGGATGGTCGTTTCAGGGAATTGTCACACAAGTTGGAGGTGCTGCGTCATTTGTGCAGAGATGCTGCTATCGGTAGTGACGTGAACATTTTCATATCCGTAGACGAGTTTCTGGACGTCGACACAGCACAGACGCCCGCCAGGATCGTCGTATAGTAAGATCGCATAGCTATCACAGCACATATAAGAGGCTTTGTAAGCCCAGCTGTATCAAAACGAACTGTTTCGAACCGGCCTTCACACACGCCACAGCATCGACGTGCACGGCTCGATTGGTGGCGTCAGAGGATCACCTGGAAGATGGAACACCCCGCCATGGTCTTCACCCATGAAAGCAGATTCTGCCTGCACGCAGTTGATGGTCTTGGCGCGTATGACGCAGACCTGGTGAGCACTGGCTCGCAGAGTGCGTCAGTCCAAGACACATTGGCTCCACCCTCGGCCTTATGGTCTGTGTGCGACAAGCTACAATTCTGGTTCACCTTTGATGTTTCTGTATGGTACAATAACCAGGGCTCAGTATGTGCAGAATGTTGTAAGACCTGTACTTCTGCCGTTCTTACAACAGGAAGATGATATGCTGTCCCAACAGGATAGTACTTGCACACACTGCCTGTGAAACTCAACGTGCTCTGCAAGACATGTAGCTACTTCCCTGCCAAGCACGATCCCTAGACCTGCTTCCAATCGAGCATGTATGGGATATGATGAGACGAGCAGAGACTCGTCAACCAACAGCTCCTTCAGAACTAGGTGAACAAGTCGAGCAGGCGTGGATTAACATATCGCCAACTGTATGGTCGACTGGACAGTAGCGCCAGCCCCTGAATTGGTGCCCGTGGAGGCTACACCACGTACTAATACGGGTGTTTCAGCAAGGGTCGATACCTGATAGCTTAGAACCACTTCTGCTACTGATCTGTAAGCTTATTAATTTTATGTATTCCATATACCCTGAATTACCAAAAACTTGCATCTCTAATATTGCGGAAATGGAAAGTGCTATTGATGTGGGGTTATCACATAATGGATTGGTAATCACGGGCTCGTATTCTTAGCCAAACAACAGATTGTAATAATACCTATAAAGTGATTTTTGTGCAAATACACACTTTTTTAAATAGAAGTGATGCCTATTGACATCAACAAACTATGCCAGTGCTGTTTGTTGCAGGATTCTGGTGCATGTTGTTTAAGAGATACTGTATTTTGAAAAGTTTGCACTAGTACAGTGGTGGAAGAGGGGCGAAGCCACTGCATCTTGTTAGTGCAGGTTGCCTACATCAGGGGCAAGTATGAACTCAGGGGCAAACCTATTGTTCCCCTTTGATTGACAGATACTTAACCTATTGTTCTGCTTTGATTGACAGGTCCTTAACCTATTGTTCTGCTAACAGAATCCTTCCTTTTCATTGACAGGCATTTAGTCCATTGTTCCCCAGCTCCCTCCCCCTCCCCCCCACCCTCCACTCCCTCCACCTCACAGGAAACCTCCCCCCTCACTGCTACAAGTGGACTTTCAGGTCCTAGTTATTGGAATAGCCCCTGTCTCTCTTATCAATTTGATTGACTACTTAATTAAATTGATCAATTAATTAACCTAACCCTCTCCCTCTATCCCTCCCCTCACCCAGAAAATGGTGGGAAATTCAAATTCCGTCAGAACAATGCAACACACCACAGCTACCTCTACTAACATAAGAAAATAGTGGGAAAATAGGGCACATGGGCTACCTCCACAAACCTAAGTCATCCGAGCCCCAACTCTTTCTAGGAATTGGCGGGAAAAGGACTCAGCCTGTGCTGGATAGGATGGACATATTATTTTGCAGGCAGTCTTTATTTAAACAATTTGAGGTAGTACTGCCATCCAGTGTATCCACTATGAGGTCCGGAGTCCAACTGACCTAGTATGAAGTACTGTCACTAGAGGGCGCTGTTGTTCCTCCTGTGACACAATCCAAGATGGCGGTCTGGAGAGGGGAAAGTGGCGGGAAGATGACTGAGCATGTTCTGGGCTGCTGGAGACAGGGAGGGGTGTACTTTATTTATTTTGGAACAGTTTATTTAGGGACGCATTTGACATAGTATATTTACTACACTGATAGAAAACTCTCACCAGACATGCTTGAGATTGCAGTAAATAGTCTACAGACCTGCAAACTAGTGGTAAATAATGCAGTACACTGATATGCAGAGAGAAAAACAACTCTGGGAAAACATGCTGCATAACCCAATGTACAGAAATGTACTCTAGGTGTCTTAACCTAATGTTCGGTCCTTTGGTGGCACTTAGCCTAGTGTTCTGTTAAGTGATTTTTCGATGTCAACCCCATTTCCTTAAAGTACTGTACCGCCTTTGATACCAAATTAAGTAATTATTTATGTCCTCCCACGATTTTCTGGTACACTTTTCGAATTTCACATAATTTTGAAAGCCATTTCTGGCGAAGTCTTCGTCACCCACCCCCTTAAACTATTATACTGCATTTTACATAAAAATTATGAAAATTAACCTGCACTTAACCTGCTGCTCTGCTCCATGTCACCCCATTATACACACCCTCCCCTTAGCTTATCGTACTACTAACACCAAATTGATGAAAAAAATTGATGTAAATTAATGAAATCGATATTCTTCACATGTACAGGGTAGCTTTTTTTTTGGTTGCAGCATCCTATTGATTGGTGAAGTCGATGGAATATACACTCCTGGAAATGGAAAAAAGAACACATTGACACCGGTGTGTCAGACCCACCATACTTGCTCCGGACACTGCGAGAGGGCTGTACAAGCAATGATCACACGCACGGCACAGCGGACACACCAGGAACCGCGGTGTTGGCCGTCGAATGGCGCTAGCTGTGCAGCATTTGTGCACCGCCGCCGTCAGTGTCAGCCAGTTTGCCGTGGGATACGGAGCTCCATCGCAGTCTTTAACACTGGTAGCATGCCGCGACAGCGTGGACGTGAACCGTATGTGCAGTTGACGGACTTTGAGCGAGGGCGTATAGTGGGCAAGCGGGAGGCCGGGTGGACGTACCGCCGAATTGCTCAACACGTGGGGCGTGAGGTCTCCACAGTACATCGATGTTGTCGCCAGTGGTCGGCGGAAGGTGCACGTGCCCGTCGACCTGGGACCGGACCGCAGCCACGCACAGATGCACGCCAAGACCGTAGGATCCTACGCAGTGCCGTAGGGGACCGCACCGCCACTTCCCAGCAAATTAGGGACACTGTTGCTCCTGGGGTATCGGCGAGGACCATTCGCAACCGTCTCCATGAAGCTGGGCTACGGTCCCGCACACCGTTAGGCCGTCTTCCGCTCACGCCCCAACATCGTGCAGCCCGCCTCCAGTGGTGTCGCGACAGGCGTGAATGGAGGGACGAATGGAGACGTGTCCTCTTCAGCGATGAGAGTCGCTTCTGCCTTGGTGCCAATGATGGTCGTATGCGTGTTTGGCGCCGTGCAGGTGAGCGCCACAATCAGGACTGCATACGACCGAGGCACACAGGGCCAACACCCGGCATCATGGTGTGGGGAGCGATCTCCTACACTGGCCGTACACCACTGGTGATCGTCGAGGGGACACTGAATAGTGCACGGTACATCCAAACCGTCATCGAACCCATCGTTCTACCATTCCTAGACCGGCAAGGGAACTTGCTGTTCCAAGAGGACAATGCACGTCCGCATGTATCCCGTGCCACCCAACGTGCTCTAGAAGGTGTAAGTCAACTACCCTGGCCAGCAAGATCTCAGGATCTGTCCCCCATTGAGCATGTTTGGGACTGGATGAAGCGTCGTATCACGCGGTCTGCACGTCCAGCACGAACGCTGGTCCAACTGAGGCGCCAGGTGGAAATGGCATGGCAAGCCGTTCCACAGGACTACATCCAGCATCTCTACGATCGTCTCCATGGGAGAATAGCAGCCTGCATTGCTGCGAAAGGTGGATATGCACTGTACTAGTGCCGACATTGTGCATGCTCTGTTGCCTGTGTCTATGTGCCTGTGGTTCTGTCAGTGTGATCATGTGATGTATCTGACCTGAGGAATGTGTCAATAAAGTTTCCCCTTCCTGGGACAATGAATTCACGGTGTTCTTATTTCAATTTCCAGGAGTGTAGTTTAAACAAAAGATCGGTACTAAAAAACACATCCCATCATCCCCTGTCCACTGGACCGCACAGGACACTACCGCACACGCTCCCAAGAGTCAGGATTCACTGGCGGCCCCTGCAAAGTGACGACGTGGCCGTCAGCTGCTGAGCCATGAACAGGTGTCTATTTAGGCCCTGCAAGGGTGAGGTGGCGGTATCCCTTTCATACTTGACACCAGAGAAATTCCTGTTGAAATTCGTGTTCACCTAGGCACCGTTGCTGGCGCAATGATGCAGAGCTGTGGGTATAGCGCTATAAAAATCCATTCCAATGTTTCCGAGAACAGCACAGGGTGCATTATTCCTAGCAGTCCTAATGGGACATGCGAGCTGCATCTGGCTGTGCACGCATGCTTACCTGCTCAGAGTGGCTGACGCATCACCACAAAATGTTAGTCCTGCTATCAACATACGTCTCAGAAACGTTAAATGTTCTCACTGCTAAAACCCTTCACCAAGTGTGTGCACACTTGCGAAAACACTGTTAATCATAAAAGCATTATTGTTGTTTGGAAAGAGAGCACTGTCTAAGGGCAGATGGGGGAAATCAGAACAATTACGCAACATAATTCGAAGCACTGTACTACAGAATAAAAAAATTACGGGAATTTTCGGTATCTTACAGCTACTGGTCTGGAGAGGTTCTAATGCCACAGTATCGGATGGGTGACAGCATCCCTGCCAGAGATGGATGGTCTGCTTCAACTTGTCTTTGAACACTTGCTTCCTCAGAACTTTCCATAGATAACCAGCCTCCATCTTGTTCAAATAAGTTTGTAGACACTTCAGCACAAACGGTGTCTTGTGAATGAATGGAGCATTCTGATTGGCCATTTTTGAATTTACCCATCAAACTTCTGCTGCTGCCGGTGTGGAGCACCTTCCGCCATTGTTTTCTGCAGATGAGACTTTCAGCAGCAAAAGTATTTTGTACAGATCGCCATATTGCACTGGCAGTTGAACCCTGCAAAAGTGGAATAAAGATTGTCAAATACAGAAAGACTCTTACTCAATTACACTGCTCTGCCACTGAGGACAGAAGCTTGAATATTAGAGCATAAAACCGATCTTCAACCTGGCAATATCACAGTGTACTGTGTCGATGTAATAAACACAAAATTTGTATCCTGTGCCATACAAAATCGCCCCTTTTGCGTCATTCGTATAGCTATTGACTGGCTGACACTCGTACATATACCGCAAAGACAGACAGCATAAGGACAGTCACCATGGGACTCAATTACACTGCTCTGCCACTGAGAACGGAAGCTTGAATATTAGAGCGTGAAACCGATCTCCAACCAGGCAATATATCACCGCATACTGTGTCGATGTAGTAAACATACAGTTCATATCCTGTGCCATAAAAAACCGCCCCTTTTACATCATTCGTATAGCTCTCGATCGCCAGCCACTAGTATATATGCTGCGAAGACAGACAGCACCGTATATACTCTTCACTGCACTAGATATTTCCCGCACTGTCGGGCAGTTATCCACTCCCAACGCTTGACCAGAGCGCCCTCAGTGGACCGAAGTCAGTCTCAGAACTGGTGTACAAAGGCTGGGCCATTACTCCTCGACACAAAGACGTTACTGTTTCAGGTTTTGATCTGCTTTCTTACTTGTTTTTCTACACCTATCTCCAGACTCTGGGATTACAAGAACATATGTATTTTTTCACATGGTTTGCCAAAATATTATACCATTTACGCGATACTTCTCGATATCAAGCACATATCAGTATCCTACTGATCATTATGCAACATAATTCCAAAGATATAGACTGCAAATTATTTCTCTACAAATCCGAAACTTTAGCGAGGCAGAGCATGCTGTAAACCACTGAGTAACTAGAAACTTATCCTATGTAGAAGTCCTTTAATGATCACAGGCACTAGTTAATCATATTTCTGGCACTCTCATATCTCCAAAAGAGTCACCTTCTCGAAGCTATATGCTACAGTAAAATTCCAATGTGGCTTTTGGTAGTCCCATAAGCATCTTGCAGCTGTCCCTCAGACTCTTGCAGTACCATTCCTGCAGCTTTGTGCATGTGATCGTTCCAATGAAAGTTGGAACTGAGTAGAAGTTGGAGAAAGCTATATCTACCACCTTCTGCAACTCATGTTAAGCTGAGTTATTGTGACAGGACTGTGTTTTGACCATATGATGGAAACGAGAACTGGTAGAAGGATGCGGATTTGGAAAGTGTACTGTAGTGTATCCCCAAACTACACACAAGTACCATGGATCTGGATCCTCAGGGCTCATTCAAGTCTATCACCCCAAAATGCTATCTTCGCTATTCTTACTATCCAACAGAGAAAAATTGCAAACTATAAAAGGTCCACTAATTTCATCCAATAGAGAGTTCCATAAGATTTTTACCGCATCTCTCTCCTCCCTTATATTGAAAATAAATACAGTCTGTGTGCCAGCATCGAGCACATGTGACTGTCGTATTAAATATACAGCTATTGATCCATTGCACGGACCAGCGTAAAGGTTCATCGCCTGTACTGTAGGAGGATGACCGTGTCCCACAAACTATACTATAAGTCGTCGAAGAGACCCTCCCTGTGACCCTGTGTCGTTGTTTGAAACATTGTTTTTTTCTGCTGTAACATGCTTTGTACACTGCCGTACATTTTGCTTTTTCCACCACGACTTCGAGGTCAGTGTCAGTTTCTAAACTGATATTAACATGTTCTGATCTATTGCTTCTCACAGAGAACTAGATGTCGCACGGTATAAGTCATGTTGTTACTGATGCTACAGAACACACCACAAATTGGATGGTTTTAAATAAAAGACTGTTACAACATAAGGAAACTGGAAGAGTTTGGCGGCGTTGTGGAGAGTTTCTAAACTGCTGTCCAAAGATGATTGATGACCTCTATATTTAAACACATCTGTAACAGTGACAGAATAGCTGATGGCTCTGCATTCCATTTCGATTGATTCCTCATATTGCAGTCATGTACGCGATCACTTTTTCAGTCCTAGCCACCCCCAGAAGGAGTTGCCTCTCCACCAAAATTCTTTCTCGAACTCCAACAAGCAATGTCAATCAATCATTATGTGGTAACCAACAGTGTACAAGTGGATGGTTTGGATGGAAAAGACATCGTCGATGTACTGTAATAATAAGTATCATAGTTGATAGTGCAAACAATTTTAGCAATTTTACAGTAAGTTCAACACCGGCCAATGATGTGATAGCATGTTTCCCAGTTTCAATATCATAGCTAAACCACCCCTTCTCTACTTTGCTAGTATCATTGCAAATGTAGATAGATGACTGTGCACTATGTCCATTCATTATTAATTCTCGAACATATACATCATCAAAGTATACCATGCAGCGCTCTACATATTTCTAGCACCTCGAGCATAGTGCTTAATTTACAATCTATATGCGGATGGGAGTCACAGGGCATTCTCGAGTTCTTAGGATGAAATTAGAGACTGAAAGACCCCCTAGCACTTTGTTTGACCAACCTCTTCTGCAGCACCGTTGCCGATTTAATCCGCAGCTGACCAGAAATAAACCACTACATTTCGCGTCTCATGAATGAATGGAGCTTGCTTAGTGCTCGCTCATCCAAGTGTACAAGATTTCTCCAGATGCACCCATGTCTAGGAGGTTATCACCCTTTATCGGTGTATAGTAACAGATTTGAAAGTGTTGTGATGTAATAGCAGACGGGTAAGAAGAACAAGAAATGGGTGATTTTTATGCATGATGGAGCTGCAGACGGATGGAGTTTGAAGCATTTTACATAAATCAACTACACTATCAATTTTAAAGTATTGTTCTAGTGTCTGGGATCAGTACCGGGAGGGTAAGAGAGAACATAAACACACGCACTCCTAAGGCTATAGCTTTCCAGAGATGTATAGCGTCCACTGTTCACATCCGATGACGGTTCAGAAATTATACTATACCCACATCAGTCCTATATAAAATCATCATTAGTAACGGGAATACCTCTTACCAGGAAACAGATATACGCATAGCAGCAGCGTCCGACGTGTGAAATTACAAGGGATGCCACCACTAAATCTGTAAACAGCACATCTGTCTAGCAAATGTATTACTACCCTAGAATCATCTTATTTATGAAACTGAAGTATCGATTTCACACTCAAGATGCAACAGGGGAATGGAGTACAGTGCATAAATCATAGTACGTTTAGAGGAATGTGTCACATTTCATCACACATGAGATGGAAGTCTTCTGATGACCGAGAGGCTTACTGTTAACGAGCGCAGGTAGACACTGCTCTAAGACCCACACATAACAAGCGGTTGTATACGAGTCGAACGCAGGCTACATCACACAACTGATGCATTCTGACGGAACATCAAGAAAAAATGGTCAAATGACCTGAACTAACTGCTCCCTCTCCTTCTCTCTCTCAGTCGACCATTAAATCGTACCTCATTACATCTCCATCTCAACTGACCAATCCATCCACTCTACGCCATCCTTTCACGCAGATGCAAGTAAGTTTAGAGGTTCTCTGTCTTCCTGAAAAGCGTCAAATACGGTAGTCAACTCGCGTTCATCTCTGTTACCTCAATGGACATGCAGTGGAATGCTGCCTTGACGGGAAAAAAGTGAGTTTTTTCGAGGTTCCCTTCGCTTCCATGTTTTCTCGGATTCCTCTTACTTTCACATATTTGTTTCCATGTACAAATTGTCGTACGCCAAGCAGGAGACATGCAAGTACTTCCTCAATTTCCCTGTATTTCGAAGTATATTCCATCAATATATACGTATTTTCAGCAATTCTATCGATTTGTTTTATGTCAGTTCTAACCATGCGATCATGACATAACCTCTCGTTCCGTGTCCTGAAACTGCTTTTAAATGTACTACAGATGCCAACACCTAGCGCAAATACATAGATATAGGTAGTAAATTAAGCACTAGGCCCGAAGTGGTAGAAATATGTAGAGCGCCGCCTGGTTTACTTTGATGATGTATATGTTCAAAAATTAACAATGAATGGACGTACTGCACAGTCATCTATCTACATTCGCAATGATACTCGCAAGCAGAGAAGGGGCTGTTTAGCTACGATACTGAAACTGGAAAATATGCTGTTACATCATTGGTTGGTGTTGAAATTACTGTAATTGAGTCCTATGGTGAATGTCCTTATGCTTTCTGTCTTCGCGGTATATGTACGAGTGTCTGCCGGTCAATAGCTATATGAATGACGCAAAAGGGGCGATTTTGTATGGCACAGGATACAAGTACCCGCAGCTCTGCATCATTGCGCCAGCAACGGTGCCTAGGTGAACACGAATTTCAACAGGAATTTCTCTGATGTCAAGTATGAAAGGGATACCGCCACCTCACCCTTGCAGGGCCTAAATAGACACCTGTGCATGGCTCAGCAGCTGACGGCCACGTCGTCACTTTGCAGGGGCCGCCAGTGAATCCTGACTCTTGGGAGCGTGTGCGGTAGTGTCCTGTGCGGTCCAGTGGACGGGGGACGATGGGATGTGTTTTTTAGTAGCGATCTTTTGTTTAAATTATATTCCATCGATTTCACCAATCAATAGGATGCTGCAACCAAAAAAAAGCTACCCCATACATGTGAATAATATCGATTTAATTAATTTACATCAATTTTTACATCAATTTTTTACATCAATTTGGTGTTAGTAGTACGATAAGTTAAGGGGAGGGTGTGTATAATGGGGTGACATGGAGCAGAGCAACAGGTTAAGTGCAGATACCAGAAGAAGAACAATAGGTTAAGTACCTGTCAATGAAAGGAGAACAACAGGTTTGTCCCTGAGTGCTTTCTGCCCCTGATGTAGGCAACCCGCACTATCAAAATGCATTGACGTCGCCCTTGTTCCACTCCTAACAACACTTGTCTGTGCCATTCATTCTGTGTAGTTGCTAGGTGAGATGTTGTCATGTATGCTTACAGTGTGCTAATGTGGTCCTTGAGTGCATTGCGACTTGCTAATCAGTTAGTGGGTAACAGTCCAAGCAGTGGGTCGTGGGTGAACGATAGGATTAGCCAACGCAGAAAAAGCCGACATTCTCATGGTGTATTGAGAGTGTAGGAAGAATGCAGTCCGGTCTTGTACAGTGTATGCAGCAAGATATCCCAGTAGATGTCAACCATCTCGGCAATTATTTCTCAGCCTCTTCAACGAGTGACGTGAAAGTGGTAGTGTAACTACTAGACAACGTAACAGAAGGAAACAAGTGGCGGCAGAAGAGGGAGAAATTTTTGTTCTTGCTGCCGTTGCAGTTGATACGCACGTTGGCTCCCGCTTGAGGAAGTGGCATCAGTCAGGCAAATATCCTACATATTCTCCATCAACATGGGTTGCACCCCTATGTCATCTCTCCCCATCAAGAGGCGAATGGAAACGATTACGAGAATTTTGTTAACTTCTGTACATGGGCATTAAGAGAGGATACTGAAGATGCTGCACGTGTCTTGTATAGTGATGAAGCTACACTTACCAATTAAGGCCAGGTAAACCGTCGAAACATGCACTATTTGTCTGCTGACAATCCCCGCTGGCTTCGTTAGGTGGAACGTCAGCATTCACGGAGTGTAAACGTGTGGTGTCGGGTAGTGAACCATTTGCTCATAGCCCAATGTTTTGGAGACGGAACACGGAACGCACACGAATATCGCAGCCTCCTAACAGACCACCTTCCATGGATGTTAGACGATGTTCCTCTGCACACTAGGAGGTACCTATGGTGCCAACATGATGGCTGTCCAGCCCATAGCGCACGAAGTACTACAGCATGTCTTCACAAATTGTTCCAGATCGTCAGATTAGACGCAGAGGACCCGTATCCTGGCCGGCCCGTTCACCGAATTTGATTCCTGTAGACTTTTTGTGTGGGGAAAGCTGAAAGAAGCTGTATACAAGAACATACCATCTCTGCTGAATCGCTAACACGTGTGCAGAAATCGTTCTATACCAGACTGGAAGCGCGTATTGCCACTGGCAGTGATCACTTTGAACACAATCTGTGATGGTCAATTGTCTCTTTATTGGTCAGAGAACACATAACTAGTGTGTACACTTGTGTTGTTGCCGGCCGGGGTGGCCAAGCGGTTAAAGGCGCTACAGTCTGGAACCGCGAGACCGCTGCGGTCGCAGGTTCGAATCCTGCCTCGGGCATGGATGTGTGTGATGTCCTTAGGTTAGTTAGGTTTAAGTAGTTCTAAGTTCTAGGGGACTGATGACCATAGAAGTTAAGTCCCATAGTGCTCAGAGCCATTTGAACCATTTTTGAACTTGTGTTGTTTCTTAATGTGTGCTACCACAGATATTGTACAAGCGTCGGTGTAGGAACTTTTCAAAATACGATGACTCTTAAGCTACTTGCATTTAAATCCATCAACAAACACCACCGACATTTTAATTTACCTACTTTTATGAAACTTCCTGGCAGATTAAAGCTGTGTGCCGAACCGTGACTCGAATTCGGGGCCTTTGCCTTTCGCGGGCAAGTGCTCTTCCAACGGAGATACCCAAGCACGACTCACGCCCCGTCCTCATAGCTTTACTTCTGCCAGTACCTCGTCTCCTACCTTCCAAACTTTACAGAAGCTCTCCTGCGAACCTTGCAGAACTAGCACTCCTGAAAGAAAGGATATTGCGGAGACATGGCTTAACACAGCCTGGGGGATGTTTGCAGAATGAGATTTTCACTCTGTAGCGGAAAGTGAAGTGAGAGTGAAAATCTCATTCTACCTACTTTTAGCTTGTTAGTGTCAATAGGCATTGTTCCACTTCAGAAAGTGTATTTTTGCACAATATCTTGATTGGCTAACAATACGAGCCTCTGACTACCAATCCATTTCGTGAAAACCACACTTCAATAGCTCTTTCCATTTCCGCAATATCTGCGGTGCAAGTTTTAGGTGATTCCCCCCTATGTATATACCGGGTGTCCCTCCTAAGATTCGCCACCCACATTTTCGCTGATGTTTCGGCAGATGTTTGCAGATATTTGCAATTTCGTTCTCGCTATGTTTAACTGTGATCAGCCTAAGCAAATACTGCTCATCACATTTTCATGCGGCGCTCGGTTTCGAAAGCCAGACACCTCACCCGGATTCTTGTCTCTTTTTTAATCCCAAGCTTAATTCCTTTTATTTCCTTTTCCCATGTCCTCACAATTTTTTCCAACACCATGTTAAATAGAAGGGGGACATTCCATCCACTTGGCGAACACCCGTATGGATATGAAATGCTTCTGATATTACTCCCATGAATTTAACTTTGGAGGCTGTATCTGTTAATGCCTGTTGAATACTTGACCTTGTTTTCCTGTCAATCCTGAACTCCTCTAAAGTGTGGAATAATGTTTGTCTATCTATTGAATCGTAAACCTTTTTAAAATCGAGAAAAGTTACCACAGTATTTCTACATCTTCTTATTTGCAAAACTGTATATATATATATATATATATATATATATATATATATATATATATATATACAGGGCTATTACAAATGATTGAAGCTATTTCATAAATTCACTGTAGCTCCATTCATTGACATATGGTCACGACACACTACAGATACGTAGAAAAACTCATAAAGTTTTGTTCGGCTGAAGCCGCACTTCAGGTTTCTGCCGCCAGAGCGCTCGAGAGCGCAGTGAGACAAAATGGCGACAGGAGCCGAGAAAGCGTATGTCGTGCTTGAAATGCACTCACATCAGTCAGTCATAACAGTGCAACGACACTTCAGGACGAAGTTCAACAAGATCCACCAACTGCTAACTCCATTCGGCGATGGTATGCGCAGTTTAAAGCTTCTGGATGCCTCTGTAAGGGGAAATCAACGGGTCGGTCTGCAGTGAGCGAAGAAACGGTTGAACGCGTGCGGGCAAGTTTCACGCATAGCCCGCGGAAGTCAACTAAAAAGCAAGCAGGGAGCTAAACGTACCACAGCCAACGGTTTGGAAAATCTTACAGAAAAGGCTAAAGCAGAAGTCTTACCGTTTACAATTGCTACAAGCCCTGTCACCCGATGACAAAGTCAAACACTTTGAATTTTCGGCGCGGTTGCAACAGTTCATCGAAGAGGATGCTTTCAGTGCGAAACTTGTTTTCAGTGATGAAGCAACATTTTTTCTTAATGGTGAAGTGTTTAAACCTCCTCTACCAAGAAACGTGCCAGAACTGCGAGCTCGAATCAACGATGCTTTCGAACTCATTGATGGGGACATGCTGTGCCGAGTGTGGGAGGAACTTGATTATCGGCTTGATGTCTGCTGAATCACTAAAGGGGCACATATCGAACATTTGTGAATGCCTAAAAAAACTTTTTGAGTTTTTGTATGTGTGTGCAAAGCATTGTGAAAATATCTCAAATAATAAAGTTGTTGTAGAGCTGTGAAATCGCTTCAATTATTTGTAATAACCCTGTATATATATATATATATATACATCTGAAATGTTCGGACACCAGACTTGGAGGAGTGGAAGGTGACCGCCGTGTCAGTACCAGGCAGTTGGCCCATCACTACAGGGTAAGCCAGACGACCGTGTGGAACACTCTCCAAGACAATTTTTACTACACTTATCGTTTACAGCGTGTGCAAAGCTTACTAGCGACAGACTTTCCACATCTGGACCAGTTTTCTCATTGGTTTCTTCACCAGGCAACCACGAGTCCGGGATTTGTGTCATCAATCCTATTCACAGATAAGGCCACCTATAGCGAAGTGGCATCTTCCACTTTAATAACAGTCATCTGTGGGATAGTACGCATAATCCTCATGGTATGGTACAGCGAATCACCAGCATCGGTGTAGCCGGAGTGTGTGGGCCAGAATAATTGGCGACTGAATTTTGGGACCAGTCTTTTCTCCACGTGACTAGCAGGCCGGAACTATCAGCGTTTCTTGCAGGTGGCTTTGCCTCTCCTGCTGGAAGAAGTGCCATTGATGATTCGAAGCATTATGTGGCTGCTACATGATGGTGCTCCAGCCCACTTCGCCGATAACGTCCGGACGCATCTCAATCGTGTCTTCCTTGGTTGATGGATCGGACGAGGGCGCCCAGTTGCAATGCCTGCTCGTTCACCGTATCTCAACCCGTGCAATTTCTGGTTATAGGGCCATCTCAAAAGTATCGTGTATGCAGAGCCCATTCCAGATGTAGAGCCACTGGAGCAACGTATTCATGCTGTCTTTGACACTGTTCGGGCCGGCCGAAGTGGCCGTGCGGTTAAAGGCGCTGCAGTCTGGAACCGCAAGACCGCTACGGTCGCAGGTTCGAATCCTGCCTCGGGCATGGATGTTTGTGATGTCCTTAGGTTAGTTAGGTTTAACTAGTTCTAAGTTCTAGGGGACTAATGACCTCAGCATTTGAGTCCCATAGTGCTCAGAGCCATTTGAACCATTTTTGACACTGTTCGGATGCAGCCTGGCTGATGTGAACGTGTGAAACAGAACATGCTACGGAGTATTCACGCATGCGTTAAGGGATATCGAAACCATTTTCAACACATACTGTAACTGTGGGTGCATGGTAAAACGCACATTTGACCGCAGTCTCTGAAACAATGTATGACTGATTAAATGGTCTGTAGCATGGAAGCCATGCATTTCCGGGCATAAGTTTATTAGACCTTTTTTGTTCCGTATGCTATCATCGACCAATCCCTAGAGTTTGTAAACGATGGAAAAAAAACAACCTTTGTATACATATATCGAACACTACTGTAAATTTATTTTTAATTTTTAATCTATATTCAGAAAAGTCCAACAATTACGTAGACATACACAAATAGCGCGCTTCTTGGTCGCAGGGACATAACAGTTACGTTATTCTGTGTTCAGCTTTCGTTCGACGTAGCACATATATTTTCTGAAGGTGGAGATGAAATAAACAAGAGCACAACCACTTTGTTTGCATTGGATGAAATTTGGATGTTTTTCGTCAGAAGCGCTGACTTATTCAAAACATCACTCTTCCTCTAATGGAGCATAGTTGGAACTGCATACGCCGCAATCCTTATTTATTGATTCATCATATGGTTTTTTTAACACAATACTAAATATAATACAGACAATAACACGTGGAGCTGACAAATCGAAATCTAATTTTTTAATATAATAAACTGCGTCATTCGTTGCCATCAGGAAATCGTCTTGTACCCTACCATCTGATCCCGACAATCGTTATTTTGCCGTGCCGATCGTACTTTACAACGGCAATGTCGTGCATTCCACTTCCGTACTAGTCACGACTAGACTTAGGCTCCTGCACACACCAGTAAGAGAGAACGAGTCGACGAGTAGGAGGCGAGCACTGCACCATCGGCCTCAGACTCGTCCAAAGCAGAACTACAGCGGCAAGGAAGGCAGCCTGTATAGCACTCACGTAACAGAGGCAACTTGATTTCTAATGTATGCAACCCTCAACATTAGACTCATACTCGCTCCGTTTCTGTCCTTTAATGCACACCCGTCCTGATATATACAACAATATCTCTGAATGTTGTGAAGTCTACGAGCCCTTTTACCAAGCTGAAATAGAGGAAATTGTCCAAATATCGGCCATGGCCTAAATTTGGGATTGCTAGATATGTGGCACTGGGAGATATTGTAGCCCAGTGAAAACAATGTAAAACAGCGCTTCAGACCATGTCCGTTGCTCTGTAAAACTGCCACGACAGTTCATTGTCGCATGTGATTGTAGCCATCATAAACTCAATTTCGACCTTCTTGGGTTTACGAATAGTCTTCTCTCTAGTCCTGTTTTAAGGGTAATCTTATCTTTAATAATACCTTTAGTATCAATAGCTGTTATTTTTAGTTGTTTTGTAAATATCTTAAAAATTATTTCCTGGTAATGGTCTAAATTTGGACTATTACTATTGGTCTAAAATAGGGCTGTAGCCAGATTTTGGACCATTTTGTTAATATGACTGTCCTGTGCAGTTTTAGTTCTAGAATTCCAAGAACAAAGCCAAATTCTTCATTCTTAGTAAACCCAAAATATATCCTGCATGGGAAGAAGAACGAAACAGATATCACCATGGCGATTCAGGCAGTCAAGAGGTAAAATTAATGGGCACAACCTTCTCAAGGCCTCCCACTCCACTTTGGACAGTCCTGCGCCGGGAATATGTGATGTATCACCCGCTTTAATTCATTAAGCTCAACCAAACAGGTATACCTCATCGGCCTTTGGTCTTTACGACGATGCACCTGTTCCTACGCAGAAAAAAGGATGTAAAGCCATAGGATCTGTCGTGGAAACAGGCTCTCATTACAGAACAATGTTACAAAAGGGTGTTACTGAAGAAAATTTTCTAACAATCCCCTCAAACGAAACGCTGTAAAAATGAACTAATGTTTGAAAAAGAGTGTAAAATCTCATCCAAGAAAGTTAAGGTTCAGAAAAATAAAAAAATCTGCAAATGAAAGTGGACGAAAAAGCAAGAAGAGAAATGTGATGAGTCACAGACATATGAACCAGCAACGTCACATGTTGATGACAACCAGAGTGCATAGGCTTCCCTGCTGGAAAAAAACAATCCAGACACTAATGACACAGAATGCATTTGTTGAGAAGTAATGTTTTCTGATGACGTGCATGAAGAGTTGTGTGTTAGGTTGGTTGGTTGGTTGTTTGGGGAAGGAGACCAGACAGCGTGCTCATCGGTCTCATCGGATTAGGGAAGGATGGGGAAGGAAGTCGGCCGTGCCCTTTCAGAGGAACCATCCCGGCATTTGCCTGGAGTGATTTAAGGAAATCACGGAAAACCTAAATCAGGATCGCCGGACGCGGGATTGAACCGTCGTCCTCCCGAATGCGAGTCCAGTGTCTAACCACTGCGCCACCTCGCTCGGTGTGTGTTAGGTGTATCACCTCTAATATGTGGGCCCACAACGTATGTACAGAAGCCGATAAAAACATTTATATTTGTGACTTACGTCAAAGCAACAGAATATTTTACACCATGTGACCACATTTTTTGATAAACCACAGTGATTTAAAAACAAAAGTATGCCATATTATTTTTCAGCTACTTCTTAAAATCTTTCTGATAGTGTTTTCTATAAATAAATTATATTTAATTCCTTTCACCGAATTTTTTCAATGATATCTCAATATTTTTAGGAGTACCCCAGATTTAGACTACAACTCTCATTTGTGTCAACTTGCCAATATTTTTTAAAATCCAAAATAAGAAAAAATAGTGAGAGCATGTAACATTGCACCACAATAGTTTAAAGAAGGACATTTCAAAGTTATGTTCACTGAAACCTTCTTCAAGTTATGTTCAACAGAACATGAGTTATGTCTTAAAAAGAAAATCTAGCCCAAACTAAGACCACTTCCTCTACTGTCTATGCTCTAAAATGAGTCAGAAATGGTTAACTGATTTTGCAGTACAATCAATGGGAAATGAGACGGCAAGAAAAAAGTTTATAAAATATTAGAATATTGTGCATTCACAAGAACCAGGAAAAGACCATTTAAGTGAAAAAGTTAGGTCTCTAAGAACATTCATTTATTAGGAGTTCATACTTTAACACAGAGATTCACACTTGTATACTTCCTTCATTTTATCTTTACTTCCGTTTTGCCTTATAAAAAAGAATTAGACCTTACTTGACATTTTGTGATATTACACAGTGATGTAATCAACTAATGCTTAATATTTCTGTTGCGAAAGTATGAAGGTTTAGATACTACTTAAATACAGACCTTCATTAAAACTTTAATTGTATTCACTAAAATTTGTCTTTGGATTGTGCTGCATTTGTTATGTGCAGTAATAATAGTGGTTATAATTGCGTGTGGCTCATTGATTCTGCGCAAGTCTTTCAATATGACGACACTCTGGCGACTTGCGTGTCAATAACCTCCTCCAGTTGTTCAACAGGGAATAGGGGACTTAGAGTTTAACGTGGTTTCCGAACCATTCGTCGTTCCTGACGTCTCATCACACACCGTTGAGGCAGACTCAAAATTCCTGTGGTCTGACCAGGACACGACCACTCCGTCCCCAGGCATTTCTTTTCCCTAACTAGGATTTCCTACTTATCGCGAACAGACACCATAACCGGTTCTTTCTGGGCCTACATCTGCCCCTTTATCCCACCTTCAAGACGCCACAAAAAGCTCTCAATAAGATTAAGATTGTAGCTTGTAATGATATTTTCCTCGCGGAATTTGTCCTGAGGTGTTTTCCAGATTCCTTAAGGAACTCGTCTTGATATAAGATGAGCATCTTCATGAAAAACATAGATTAACTTCTTCATATAAACGAACAAGTAATCTGTTTGTGGAGATTTAAATAAATTACTCTCCTCTTTGAAAACCAATAAACTTTGTCATTTGAGGAAAAGAAGTTACAACACATTACTCTGGAACACAACAAGATAGAAAACTCTTCTAAAAAACCAATAGCGACTCATCTTGAAGAAAAAATTGAAACACCTTTAAAAAAGAAAGAAAATGAACGTGAAGACTCTTTACGAAAATTAGTAAAACGTTTCTCGAAAAGCAGAAGGACTCTTCTCGAATGATTAAAAAGTACTTTTATGGTGACCTCAGTATGCCTTGCTGAGATAAATTTCCAGAAAATAATACAAAAATGCTTTATATTTCCATATTGCAGTCCCTGTTTTAATCCGAATTACGATACGACATGCATGCATGTCCAAAGGAACGGGCACTGCGGCGACTACAGCCATTATTGCGTTACCGCCGTTATCCCGTTATCGCGATAAGCGGGAAATCCGGGTTATAGTCCCGGTCTGGCACAAATTTTCACTGTCCTCATTTCACTGTACAGCTGATGGTTGTCTATACTCGGAACCGCGAATACATTTAATGCTTTAAATTTCTGTTGTAACTTGTTTCTTAATAATCACTTTTGCTGAATTAAATTGTCTATGACGCCCATTCTTTCTGGTCGTAAAGTAAGAGACAAAGTAAGCCACGTACGACATACAGCTGCTCTGCTTTGCAGCCAGATACAAGAGCTAAACCGGTCGCACCACATTTTCCAGTGGTATTGCTGAAGGTAGAGTGTGGGTGATATGGGCCGATCTTTTACGGACCAGTGCCCACATCTTGTTTTGATTAGCGTACACGAACCGGTATTCTACCGTGACCTATAGACCACAATTAATCTAGCGTGGGTCCGTTGTCATTACGATTCTAAACAGTCTCTCTCGCGTCACCACATTGTCATTGACAACGTTATACCAGTGTCACCTGACATTGGCGGAGAGAAAAGACTGACATATTATATTAATCCACATACGCTGATCCCCGCAAGACTTCAGACATACTGTGCATTCGCACTACTGAAGCTATCATTACCGTCAAGGGGCATTAGCCGAGTGGTCTGAGGCGCTGCAGTCATGGACTGTGCAGCTGATGCCGGCGGAGGTTCGAGTCCTCACTCGGGCATGGACGTGTGTGTTTATCCTTAGGATAAGTTAGGTTAAGTAGTGTGTAAGCTTAGGGACTGATGACCTTAGTAGTTAAGTCCCATAAGAGTTCACACACATTTGAACATTTTTGAACATGAGGTGACGAAAATCATGGGAAAACCATTTGCACATCTGCAGACGGCGTTTGTATCGCATACGCAATATATAAAAGGCAGTGCGTCGGCGGAGCTGCCATTTCTACTCAGGTGATTCATGTGAAAAGGTTTACGATTTGATTATGGCCGCACGATGAGAATTACCAGCCCTGGAAACGGGATGGTAGTTGGAGCTAGACGCATCGGACATTTCATTTCAGAAATCGTTAGAAAATTCAATATTCCGAGATGCAAAGTGTCAAGGGTGTGCCGAGAATACCAGATCTGAAGCATTACCTCTCACCACGCAATGGCCGACAGCCTTCACTTAACAAGCGAGTGCAGCGGCGTTTGCGTTGTCAGTGCTAACAGACAAGCAACGCTGCATGAAATAACCGCATAAAGTGGCACGGACGATGAACGTATACGTTAGGACAGTGCGGTGAAATGTGGCGTTAATGCGCTATGTCAGCAGACGACGGACGCGAATGCCTTTGTTAATCGCACGACATCGCCTCCAGCACCTCTCCAGGGCTCGTGGCCATATCAGTTGGATCCTGGACAACCGGAAAACCGTGTCCTGGTCAGATGATTCCCGATTTCAGTTAGTAAGAGCTGATAGCAGGATTCAACTTTGGCGCAGACCCCACGAAGCTATGGACCCATGTTGTCAACAAGGCACTGTGAAAGCTTGTGGGGGCTCCATAATGGTGAGGGGTGTGTTTACGTGGAATGGACTATGTCCTTTGGTCCAACAGAACCCATCATTGACTGGAAATCGTTATGTTCAGTTACTTGGAGACTATTTGCACCCATTCTTGGACTTCATGTTCCCAAACAACGACGGAATTTTTATGGATGCCAAAGCGCGATGTCACCGGGCCACAGTTGTTCGTGATTGTTTTGAAGAACATTCTGGACGATTCGAGCGAATGATTTGGCCACACAGAACGTCCGACATGAATCCCATCGAACATTTGTGGGACATAATCGACAGGTCGGTTCGTCCGTTCGTGCACAGAATCTTGCACCGGCAACACTTCTGCTGTTATGGAAGCACATAGACACAGCGTGGTTCATTATTTCTGCAGGGAGTTCCAATGACTTGTTGAGTCCGTGCCACGACGAGTTGCTGTACTACGCCGGGCAAAAGGAGGTCCGACACGATATTAGAAGGTGTTCCATGTCATTTGTCACCTCACTGTATATTATTAAATGTGTGGTGTTTGTTCTGTCGGACATTCCCCGCATTTATGGTTGGTGCACGGAACGTTTGTAGCACTTTGTTCACTTAGTTCAAATGGTTCAAATGGCTCTGAGCACTATGGAATCATCAGTCCCCTAGAACTCAGAACTACTTAAACCTAACTAACCTAAGGACATCACACACATCCATGCCCGAGGCATGATTCGAACCTGCGACCGTAGCGGTCGCGCGGTTCTTCATTTAGCTACTGTAATAATCAGACCACTGCATGACAAGATGATACTCCAAATGTTTTGGATCCGTTAAAGGTTCATCCGTGCTTCAGTATTAATCTTATCGGGTGAGGTGATAAGCGGCTATCTTACATGAGGTGATAAGGAACTATCTTACGTGAGGTGATAAGGTGCTATCTTCCAATTTTGTTTCCTCTTCGTACAGCCATAGTTGAAATGGAGGACAATGGGACGTCAGCTGGTATAAATTTATATTGAAAGTGAAGAAATTCTTCCAGCTGTATTTAAGGTGTCGATTTTATTTTGGCAACTAGTTTCAACGTTGTAACAACGTCATCTTCAGGCCCTTACACTTGCTGACGTCAACTGCGTGCGGCTGATACTAGAAGCCAGTGGTGAGATACGGACATGCTCCACACGGAGCGTAAATTCGGGCAGAAGTTGGAAACAGTGTGAAACAAGACTCATCCTACTAAATGACTTTGTTCCATTGCTCCAAAGCTTCGGCACAAAGTTTTCCTGTTAGGAGCATTTGCATTATTGATGAGTTGTGGAATTTCCCTGCTTCTGGAGCGCCTTTCGTGTTGTTCTGCTGCTGACAGGGTTCGCGAATGCGTCGTTCAGTTCTGCAGTGACTTTTGCAGCTGTCGCCCCCGTACTTTTCGTCACAAGGCTCCTCAATGACCGTCTTTCACAATCAGTCAACAAACACTTTCGTCGATCAATCAACACACACTTTCGTCTGCGTTGTGACTTCGCGGAAGATGTATTTCCGCTTTGAATGTACGCAGTATAAATATGTGATTGGTGCCTCTTGAAACACCAAACACTGCGTGTGACTTTGGTACGGAAGTACCAACAGTTTTCCCACATTCAAATTCAGGCATAATCTACATCTATAGAGGGTGTTACAAAAAGGTACGGCCAAACTTTCAGGAAACGTTCCTCACACACAAAGAAAGGAAATATGTTATGTGGACATGTGTCCGGAAACGCTTACTTTCCATGTTAGAGCTCATTTTATTACTTTTCTTCAAATCACATTAATCATGGAATGGAAACACACAGCAACAGAACGTACCAGCGTGGCTTCAGACACTTTGTTACAGGAAATGTTCAAAATGTCCTCCGTTAGCGGGGATATATACATCCACCCTCCGTCGCATGGAATCCCTGACGCGCTGATGCAGCCCTGGAGAATGGCCTATTGTATCACAGCCGACCACAATACGAGCACGAAGAGTCTCTACATTTGGTACCGGGGTTGCGTAGACAAGAGCTTTCAAATGCCCCCATAAATGAAAGTCAAGAGGGTTGAGGTCAGGAGAGCTTGGAGGCCATGGAATTGGTCCGCCTCTACCAATCCATCGGTCACCGAATCTGTTGTTGAGAAGCGTACGAACACTTCGACTGAAATGTGCAGGAGCTCCATCGTGCATGAACCACATGTTGTGTCGTACTTGTAAAGGCACATGTTCTAGTAGCACAGGTAGAGTATCTCGTATGAAATCATGATAACGTGCTCCATTGAGCGTAGGTGGAAGAACATGGGGCCCAATCAAGACATCACCAACAATGCCTGCCCAAACGTTCACAGAAAATCTGTGTTGATGACGTGATTGCACAACTGCGTGCAGATTCGTCAGCCCACACATGTTCATTGTGAAAATTTACAATTTGATCACGTTGGAATGAAGCCTCATCCGTAAAGAGAACATTTGCACTGAAATGAGGATTGACACATTGTTGGATAAACCATTCGCAGAAGTGTACCCGTGGAGGCCAATCAGTTGCTGATAGTGCCTGCACACGCTGTACATGGTACGGAAACAACTGGTTCTCCCGTAGCACTCTCCATACAGTGACGTGGTCAACGTTACCTTGTACAGCAGCAACTTCTCTCACGCTGACATTAGGGTTATCGTCAACTGCACGAAGAATTGCCTCGTCCATTGCAGGTGTCCTCGTCGTTCTAGGTCTTCCCCAGTCCCGAGTCATAGGCTGGAATGTTCCGTGCTCCCTAAGACGCCGATCAATTGCTTCGAACATCTTCCTGTCCGGACACCTTCGTTCTGGAAATCTGTCTCGATACAAACGTACCGCGCCACGGCTATTGCCACGTGCCAATCCATACATCAAATGGGCATCTGCCAACTCCGCATTTGTAAACATTGCACTGACTGCAAAACCACGTTCGTGATGAACACTAACCTGTTGATGCTACGTACTGATGTGCTTGATGCTAGTACTGTAGAGCAATGAGTCGCATGTCAACACAAGCACCGAAGTCAACATTACCTTCCTTCAATTGGGCCAACTGGCGGTGAATCGAGGACGTACAGTACATACAGACGAAACTAAAATGAGCTCTAACATGGAAATTAAGCGTTTCCGGACTCATGTCCACATAACATCTTTTCTTTATTTGTGTGTGAGGAATGTTTCCTGAAAGTTTGGCCGTACCTTTTTGTAACACCCTGTATAGACACTCCGTAAGCGAGCGTACGGTCCGTGGCGGAGAGTACCGTGTACCACTACTTGTCATTTCCTTTCCTGTTCCACTCGCAAAGAGAGCGAGGGAAAAACGACTGTTTATATGCATCCGTATGAGCTCTAATTTCTCTGGTCTTATCTTCGTGGTCCTTTCTCAAAAAGAACATCGCCTTCCCTCCAGGGATTCCCATTTGAGTTCCCGAAGCATCCCCGTAACACTTCCGTGTTGTTTGAACCTACCGGTAACAGATCTAGCAATCCGCCTCTGAACTGCTTCGATGTCTTTCTTTAATCCGATCCCAAACACTCGAGTAGTACTCAAGAATAGGTCGCACCGGCATCCTATATGCGGTCTCCTTTACATGTGAACCACTCTTTCGTAAAATTCTCCCAGTAAACTGAAGTCGAGCAATCGCCTTCCCTACCACAGTTCTCACATGCTCATTCCATCTCATATCGCTTTGCAACGTTACGCCCAGATATTTAAACGTCTTGACTGTGTCAAGCAGGACACTAGTAATACTGTATCCGAACATTACAGGTTTGATCTTCCTACTCATCAGCATTAACCTACAATTTTTCCTCATTTTGAGTTAATTGCCATTTATCACACCAACTGCAAATTTTGTCCAAGTAGCCACGCATCTTTCTACAGTCATTCATCTTCGATACATTACCGTACACCACAGCATCATCAGCAAACAACCGCAGATTACTGCCCACACTGTCCGCCAAATCATTGATGTATATAGAGAACAACAGCGGTCCTATCACACTGCCCTGGGGCACTGCTGGCGATACCCATGTCTCTGATGAACACTCGCTGTCGAGGACAACATACTGGGTTCTACACTACTGGCCATTAAAATTGCTACACCACGAAGACGACGTGCTACAGACGCGAAATTTAACCGACAGGAAGAAGATGCTGTGATATGCAAATGATTAGCTTTTCAGATCATTCACACAAGGTTGGCGCCAGTGGCGACACCTACAACGTGCTGACATGAGGAAAGTTTCCAACCGATTTCTCATACACAAACAGCAGTTCACCGGCGTTGCCTGGTGAAACGTTGTTGTGATGCCTCGTGTAAGGAGGAGAAATGCGTACCATCACGTTTCCGACTTTGATAAAGGTCGGATTGTAGCCTATCGCAATTGTGGTTTATCGTATCGAGACATTCCTGCTCGCGTTGGTCGAGATCTAATGACTGTTAGCAGAATATGGAATCGGTGGGTTTAGGAGGGTAATACGGAACGCCGTACTGGATCCCAACGGCCTCGTATCACTAGCAGTCGAGATGACAGGCATCTTATCCGCATGGCTGTAACGGATCGTGCAGCCACGTCTCGATCCCTGAGTCAACAGATGGGGACGTTTGCAAGACAACAACCATCTGCAAGAACAGTTCGACGACGTTTTCAGCAGCATGGACTATCAGCTCGGAGACTATGGCTGCGGTTACCCTTGACGCTGCATCACAGACAGGAGCGCCTGCGATGGTGTACTCAACGGCGAACCTGGGTGCACGAATGGCAAAACGTCATTTTTTCGGATGAATCCAGGTTCTGTTTACAGCACAATGATGGTCGCATTCGTGTTTGGCGACATCGCGGTGAACGCACATTGGAAGCGTGTATTCGTCATCGCCATACTGGCGTATCACCCGGTGTGATGGTATGGGGTGCCATTGGTTACACGTCTCGGTCACCTCTTGTTCGCATTGACGGCTCTTTGAACAGTGAACGCTACATTTCAGATGTGTTACGACCCGTGGCTCTAACCTTCATTCGATCCCTGCGAAACCCTACATTTCAGCAGGATAATGCACGACCGCATGTTGCAGGTCCTGTACGGGCCTTTCTGGATACAGAAAATGTTCGACTGCTGCCCTGGCCAATACATTCTCCAGATTTTTCACCAACTGAAAACGTCTGGTCAATGGTGGCCGAGCAACTGGCTCGTCATAATACGCCAGTCACTACTCTCGATGAACTGTGGTACCATGTTAAAGCTGCATGGGCAGCTGTACCAGTACACGCCATCCAAGCTCTGTTTGACGCAATGCCCAGGCGTATCAAGGCCGTTATTACGGCCAGAGGTGGTTGTTCTGAGTACTGATTTCTCAGGATCTATGCACTCAAATTGCTTGAAAATGTAATCACATGTCAGTTCTAGTATATTTGTCCAATGAATACCCGTTTATCATCTGCATTTCTTCTTGGTGTAGTAATTTTAATGGCCAGTAGTGTATTACTTCATAAGTACGAGGGCAGTTCAATAAGTAATGCAACACATTTTTTTTCTGAAACAGGGGTTGTTTTATTCAGCATTGAAATACACCAGGTCATTCCCCAATCTTTTAGCTACACAACACTATTTTTCAACGTAATCTCCATTCAATGCTACGGCCTTACGCTACCTTGAAATGAGGGCCTGTATGCCTGCACGGTACCATTCCACTGGTCGATGTCCTAGCCAACGTCGTACTGCATCAATAACTTCTTCATCATCCGCGTAGTGCCTCCCACGGATTGCGTCCTTCATTGGGCCAAACATATGGAAATCCGACGGTGCGAGATCGGGGCTGTAGGGTGCATGAGGAAAAACAGTCCACTGAAGTTTTGTGAGCTCCTCTCGGGTGCGAAGACTTGTGTGAGGTCTTGCATTGTCATGAAGAAGGAGAAGTTCGTTCAGATTTTTGTGCCTACGAACACGCTGAAGTCGTTTCTTCAATTTCTGAAGAGTAGCACAATACACTTCAGAGTTGATCGTTTGACCATGGGGAAGGACATCGAACAGAATAACCCCTTCAGCGTCCCAGAAGACTGTAACCATGACTTTACCGGCTGAGGGTATGGCTTTAAACTTTTTCTTGGTAGGGGAGTGGGTGTGGCGCCACTCCATTGATTGCCGTTTTGTTCCAGGTTCGAAGTGATGAACCCATGTTTCATCGCCTGTAACAATCTTTGACAAGAAATTGTCACCCTCAGCCACATGACGAGCAAGCAATTCCGCATAGATGGTTCTCCTTTGCTCTTTATGGTGTTCGGTTAGACAACGAGGGACCCAGCGGGAACAAACCTTTGAATATCCCAACTGGTGAACAATTGTGACAGCACTACCAACAGAGATGTCAAGTTGAGCACTGAGTTGTTTGATGGTGATCCGTCGATCATCTCGAACGAGTGTATTCGCACGCTCCGCCATTGCAGGAGTCACAGCTGTGCACGGCCGGCCCGCACGCGAGAGATCAGACAGTCTTGCTTGACCTTGCGGCGATGATGACACACGCTTTGCCCAACGACTCACCGTGCTTTTGTCCACGTCCAGATCACCGTAGACATTCTGCAAGCGCCTATGAATATCTGAGATGCCCTGGTTTTCCGCCAAAAGAAACTCGATCACTGCCCGTTGTTTGCAACGCACATCCGTTGCAGACGCCATTTTAACAGCTCCGTACAGCGTTGCCACCTGTCGGAAATCAATGAAACTATACGAGACGAAGCGGGAATGTTTGAAAATATTCCACAAGAAATTTCCGGTTTTTTCAACCAAAATTGGCCGAGAAAAAAAATGTGTTGCATTACTTATTGAACTGCCCTCGTATTTGAGCCACTCACACGTCTGTGAACTTATTCCATACGCTCGTACCTTCGTTAACAGCCTGGAATTTGTCACAGTGTCAAATGCTTTCTGTTGCCCTTAATCCATAGTTCACAGTAAATCAAGTGGGAGAAGGACAAGCTGAGTTTCGCACCAGTGATACTTTCTGAAACCATGCTGACTCGTGGACATAAGCTTCTCAGTCTCGAGAAACTTTAACATATTAGAAATGAGATCATGTTCAAGGATTCTGCAGCTAACGGAAGTTAGGGATGTTTCCAGCATAAGATTTTCACTATGCAGCGGAGTGTGCCCTGATATCAAACATCCTGGCAGATTGAAACTGTGCCGGACCGAGACTCGAACTCGGAACCTTGCCTTTCAGAAGCTAGAGATATTGGTCCGTAATTTGCGGGTATGTTCTTTTACCCTTCTTATATTTTGGAGTCACCTGTGCTTTTTTCCAGTCGCTTGGAACTTCGTGCTGGGCGAGATTCACTATAAATGCAAACTATGTAAGGGGCAAATACCGTAGAGTACTCGTAAAATTGAAAGGGGATCCATCCGGACCTGGTGATTTATTTGTTTTCGAATATTTCAGTTGTTTCTCTACCCCTGTTATACTTATTACTATGTTTTCCATACGGGAGTCTGTCCGATCGTCAAATTACGGTTTGTTTGTACGATTCTCCTGTGTGAACTATTTCTTGAACTCACAACTACACAGAACACTGTTCTGACCACGCCCGAAACTTGTAACATATTGAGGAAATTGTACAGGCATCGCATGTTGTCAGATATAACAGCGCAAGCTGCAGGATTTGCCAGCGTTTGCAGTTGTGTTCAGGCATGCATTTCTTGCTGTGTTTCCATATTTTTGTCCAACCCCTGTGCTATCTAGAGATTACGCACGTTTCATTTTTGGTGAAGATGCCACAATTTCGTTGAAGATCTTTGTCGTTACTAACTGTTCGGATGTCTCACTTAGGATCATGTCCACGTCATTCCCTATACTTTCTATTTCCGTTCAAATTGATCAAGACGACTCTGGTAAGGAGAGAATGTCTTTAGTTTCAGATTGTGAACAGAGTCTTTCTTATAAATGGGACGTCACGTCCTTATTTCCAACATTACTCGGGACTGAGACCATTATTTCGTTTTGTTGTTTCATTTGACCAGTTTGTTTTTGCGTGCCTTGTTTGAACTTCAGCGGATGTGTCCATTGATTGGATTTTGTCGTCTGACTCGGTTTTCGCATAAGATGCCGTAGCAACCTACGTCTCCGTGTACTCATTACACTGTTAGAGCTTACACAAGGTATACTCAGCAGTAACATTTGGAGTTCATGGTTGCTATATTTCAATATTTCACGAGGCAATGGAGCCATAAAAGTCATTACAAATAACATTAAATTAAAATCAGAACATACAGTGTCGCCCAGAAAATTGCGTTGATCAACAAAATACCGTCCAAAGGACGATGGTCGCATTTATTTAAAAATTGTTTCAGAAGTCTATCATTAATAGCCTAAAATGCGACATATCGCTCGATATGGTCACCCTGCGCTGGCCTTCTGCTACACTGTAACGAATTTAATTGTTTCTTAGGTTATTATGTAGTTAATGTCGTAGAACTCAAGAATGGGCTCCACTCTGGCTAAGTTGGTTACTCTACATGAAAATATTTGAAATACATAAAGCTGCACTTGAAATTTTATAATTTTTTCTCGGAATTGGCTGGCTAGTGAGCTTTGCCACTCCTATGAATTGTCACCCTTCACGTGTACCCTAATTTACCTAGGCTTATCCCTAATGAATTACTCAGGTCGTGCCTTTCCCCTTGTAAGATTTTAACTTAATCTTTTAATGTAACCTACCTATATAGTGAAAACACAAATTCTGATATATGGTCATGTTTCTTTGTTATATTGAATGGGCGAATACGAACTCTGGCCGATGTTGCTACGATTTAGAATTTCCATCCAGACTTACTTCAAAACAAGGCGAAATCGCATCTGTGCAGCGCATTTGATACTCATAATAGATATTAAGTAATGGCTGTTTTTAGCTGACTTTGGAAGAAGGTATATTTAAATAAATTGTTTGTAGTGTGGATGAAATGCTTAATGCCATTTCACTTTTGAAGAATTGTAATGAGGAATTAAATGATTCGTTCAAATGGCTCTGAGCACTATGGTACTTAACTTCTGAGGTCATCAGTCCCCTAGAACTTAGAACTACTTAAACCTAACTAACCTAAGGACATCACACACATCCATGCCCGAGGCAGGATTCGAACCTGAGACCGTAGCGGTCGCGCGGTTCCAGACTGTAGCGCCTAGAACCGCTTGGCCACTCCGGCCGGCTTAAATGATTCGTATTACTCGCAAGACTTCCGGTGATTGGAGATACTACAGAGACCCTGTTTCTATCTACAGTATTGTTGAAGTAAGGATGTAAAATATTGAATGCGCTGGCTTCACAAACTGGAACACACACACGTTATATCAAACATACTGAAAATCTACTTCCAGTAACTAACCGGATCGGAAACTGTCTTTGAGATTATCGATGAAATATCCCTAGTTGAGTAACTTCGAGCTAGTCTCCTCACTTTTTTATGTGGTTGGAGTTGCTTGCCTTGATATGATTGAACAGGGGTTTGAAGTCATCACTGTCGCTCTGATAGGTCTAATCCACTCCACTTGATCCTTCCTGCTAAAATCATTCGGTATTTTTTTTCTACGTGAAAGGCATCTATTTAGTTTACAGAAGCTTTCTGTTCTGTACCGGAATAGCCCAGCCGCAGCACTGTAGCACCTAAATTTTTCCTTGTATGGCTAAATATTAGACTGAGACTGGAGAAAAAGGAAGATTATTAGCTCAAACCTGTCCTTGGATGATATATTTTCAGCTACACGGAAATCTTTACACAAATGCACATTTAGTATTATTATGAAACTGTTCACCGACTACTCTGCTTTACAAGAGTTTAAGCCTCATACAGTTTCATGACTCTTCCTCTGCTGTTTTTCATCAACTTACTTAGATCTGAAATTCCTTTCACTTCACTTACAATCATACTCAAAAATGAATAATATTAACAAAGCATTTATGGTACTAGAAAATTTCAATTGTGTCTAGTATAAGCTCAAACATTTGGGGGGGGGGGGGGGCGGAGGGGTAGGGGCGGGGCTTTACAATCATTTGCCTCTCAATTTGTGCTTTTTCATATGCAGTATTCAGCAATGCACATCAGTGAATGTCTGCTGATGTTCTTAAATCATTTAACTTTAATAAATAGTAATAAGAATGAAAGAGGTCAGAAGTTAGTATTGTCATGCTGTTCAAATACTGTAGATGAGGTTGAAATGCTGTGCAAAGTGGATACAATGTCAGTTTTAGCACAAAGGTGTATTTATAAGGGATAGAAGTAATATCTGTAACTTTAATGAGGCACTTGCTCTTCCTGGACTGTGGTTTTGATCATTTCTTTCAAAGAGACCATTTATCAGTTATTTGGCCTGTACCTAAGCAAAAGTATCAGAGAGCCAAGGAGTTTATTGATAACAACTGTTCACAATATCTGGGCCTACAGCATACTCTTCAGTATGCTGTGATCCTTAGTCTATATCCATGCATACGTTAGTACTATGGAGTAAATTAGATTCATGGAACTGTTGCACCTTCTAAGTGTTCTGCCAGTGAATCACAGTCTTTGCTTTGCTCTACCCACAATATTATCTATGTGATCGTTCCAATTTAGGTTATTTGTAATTGTCATCCCTAAGTATTTAGCTGAATTAACAGCCTTCAGATTTGTGTGACTTATCGCGTAATCGAAATTTAGCTGATTTCTTTTAGTACTCAAATGAATAACTTCACACTTTTCTTTATTCAGGGTCAATTACCACTTTTCGCACCATACAGATATCTTATCTAAATAATTTTGCAAGTCGTTTTGGTCACCTGATGACTTTACAAGACGGTAAATGACAGCATTATCTGCGAACAATCTAAGAAGGCTACTCAGATTTCTCCTATGTCCTTAATATAGATCAGGAACAATAGAGGGCCTATAACGTCGGATATTGCTTCTGTTTTACTCGGTGACTTTTCGTCTATTACTACGAACTGTGACCTTTCTGACAGGAAATCACGAATCCAGTCGCACAACTGAGGCGATACTCCGTAGACACGCTGTTTGGTTAGAAGACGCTTATGAGGAACGGAAATCTAAAAATATGGAATCAATTTGACATCCCCTGTCGGTAGCACTTACTATTTCATGAGTATAAAGAGCTAGTTGTGTTTCACAAGAACGATATTTTCTGAATCCGTGCTGACTATGTGTCAATAAATCGTTTTCTTCGAGGTACTTCATAATGTTCGAATACAGTATATGTTCCAAAGCCCTACTAAAAATCGACGTTAGTGATATAGGGCTGTAATTCAGCGGATTACTCCTACTTCCCTTTTTGGTTATTGGTGTGACGTGAACAATTTTCCAGTCTTTAGGTACGGATCTTCCTATGAGCGAGTGGTTGTATATAATTACTAAATATGGAGCTATTTTATCAGCATACTCTGAGAGGAACCTGACTGGTATGCAATCTGGACCGGAGGCCTTGCCTTTATTAAGTGATTTAAGCTGCTTTGTTACACCGAGGATATCTACTTCTATGTTTCTCATCTTGGCAGTTGTTCTTGATTGGAATTCAGGAATATTTACTTCGTCTACTTTGGTGAAGGAGTTTCAGAAAACCGTGTTTAATAACTCTGCTGTAGTGGCACTGTCATCCAGTGGCTTCGCCGTTGTTATCGCGCAGTGAAGGTATTGATTGCGTCTTGCCACTGGTGTGCTTTATGTATGACCAGAATCTCTTTGGACTTTCTGCCAGATTTCGAGACAGAATTTCGTTGTGGAAACTATTAAAAGCATCTCGCATTGAAGTACGCGCTATATTTCGAACTTCTGTAAAACTTTGCCAATCTTTGGGATTTTGCGTTCTTTTAAATTTGGCATGCTTTTTTCGCTGCTTCTGCAACAACGATCTGACCCGTCTTGTGTACCATGGGGGATCAGTACCAAATGGTTCAAATGGCTCTGAGCACTATGGGACTCAACATCTATGGTCATCAGTCCCCTGGATCAGTACCATGACTTATTAATTTGTGTGGTATACATCTCTCAACTGCTGTCGCTAATATCTCTTTGAAAACATTCCACAACTTTTCTTCACTCACATGATCAGATTGTGTACTCAGTTATAGAAAGAGTGCAAACATTTGTGATTAAGACTTTCTGGAGTTGTTCAACCGATGCATACAACAATGTGATATACATCGGTGTCTCAGTGCCTCACACTAACGTTTCTGTCTTGTGCAATAAGTGCAGTGAACTGTTGGAACCAGATTTATAAATGGCTAAGCATTTTGAAGCACAGATTACTGTAAAGGACAATGTGCAGCCACGAGTTTTTCAGGCAGGGTCTGTTCCAAATGCAATACGTGAGAAAGCTCAGGAACTGCAAAGATGGAAAGTTAATAGGGTTATTCAACCTGTTTCTGCAAGTCAGTGGTAATTCTCCACTTAAACCATAACGTCAGCTCTTACCAGCTGAAATCGGAACTCATCTGACCAGGTGACGGTTTTCCAGTCGTCTAGTGTCCAGTCGATATGGTCACGAGCTCAGGAGAGGCGCTGCAGTCTGCAGTGGTTGGTTCTAAAAAAAGCCATCAGGAGGTCTATGACTGTGTGCTGATTTTAATTCCATTGTAAACCCACAAACTGTCAAGGATTCATTTCCTCTCCCACGACCAGAGGAAATAATGGACAGATACTTTTCCAAGATTGAGATACATGAGACATACTTACAGTTGCTGCTGGATGATCAGTTCGAGCAATATTTTGTAATCAACACTCACCTGAGTTTGTTCCAGTTTCAAAGACTACGGTCTGGAAGCACTTCAGCTTCCACTATTTTTCAACAGTTCCTTCAACAGTTACGAGGTGCATTCAAGTTCTAAGGGCGCCGATTTTTTTTCTAATTAACTACTCACCCGAAATCGATGAAACTGGCGTTACTTCTCGACGTAATCGCCCTGCAGACGTACACATTTTTCACAACGCTGACGCCATGATTCCATGGCAGCGGCGAAGGCTCCTCTAGGAGTCTGTTTTGACCACTGGAAAATCGCTGAGGCAATAGCAGCACGGCTGGTGAATGTGCGGCCACAGAGAGTGTCTTTCATTGTTGGAAAAAGCCAAAAGTCACTAGGAGCCAGGTCAGGTGAGTAGGGAGCATGAGGAATCACTTCAAAGTTGTTATCACAAAGAAACTGTTGCGTAACGTTAGCTCGATGTGCGGGTGCGTTGTCTTGGTGAAACAGCACACGCGCAGCCCTTCCCGGACGTTTTTGTTGGAGTGCAGGAAGGAATTTGTTCTTCAAAACATTTTAGTAGGATGCACCTGTTACCGTAGTGCCCTTTGGAACGCAATGGGTAGGGATCACGCCCTCGTTGTCCCAGAACATGGACACCATCATTTTTTCAGCACTGGCGGTTACCCGAAATTTTTTTGGTGGCGGTGAATCTGTGTGCTTCCATTGAGCTGACTGGCGCTTTGTTTCTGGATTGAAAAATGGCATCCACGTCTCATCCATTGTCACAACCGACGAAAAGAAAGTCCCATTCATGCTGTCATTGCGCGTCAACATTGCTTGGCAACATGCCACACGGGCAGCCGGGTGGTCGTCCGTCAGCATTCGTGGCACCCACCTGGATGACACTTTTCGCATTTTCAGGTCGTCATGCAGGATTGTGTGCACAGAACCCACAGAAATGCCAACTCTGGAGGCGATCTGTTCAACAGTCATTCGGCGATCCCCCAAAACAATTCTCTCCACTTTCTCGATCATGTCGTCAGACCGGCTTGTGCGAGCCCGAGGTTGTTTCGGTTTGTTGTCACACGATGTTCTGCCTTCATTAAACTGGTGCAGCCACGAATGCACTTTCGACACATCCATGACTCCATCACCACATGTCTCCTTCAACTGTCGATGAATTTCAATTGGTTTCACACCACGCAAATTCAGAAAACGAATGATTGCACGCTGTTCAAGTAAGGAAAACGTCGCCATTTTAAGTATTTAAAACAGTTCTCATTCTCGCCGCTGGCGGTAAAATTCCATCTGCCGTACGGTGCTGCTATCTCTGGGACGTATTGACAATGAACACGGCCTCATTTTAAAACAATGCGCATGTTTCTATCTCTTTCCAGTCCGGAGAAAAAAAATCGGAGGCCTTAGAACTTGAATGCACCTCGTAACAGCAAAAGTCCCTTTTTGTAGAAACTATCTGGATGCTAGCGTTGTTGCGGGTCATATGCCTGCTGAACATCTAGCAAGTTTAGACTGTTTGTTTCAAGTTCTTTCTGTGGCTGACTTAAAGTGCAACAAAGCAAAGTGCTCCTTTTTCAACAGAGTATTTGAGTATTTGGGACATGTCATAAATGCCCAGAGTATTGAGCTTGTTAATTCGCAATTGTCTGAGATTAAATATCTACCAGCACCCTGTAACATTAAGGAGCTCCAAGATGTCATTGGGAAGTTTAACTATTACATTAAATTCATTGTAAATGCTGCACAAATTGCTACTCTACTGAACCGGCTGCATCAGAGAGGTGTACCCTTTGTCTGGTCCCAAGAATGTCAGTACACATTTCAGCAGTTAAAGAACACAGTATTAAGTCATCGTTGTTCGATTCACTTTGATCCAGCTAAGACTGTTGTGTTAGCAGTGGATACATCTTCTTATGGAATTGGAGCTGTGCTCTACCATAGAATTGTTTCTTTTGATACTCCTATTGCTTTTGCTTCAAAAACTTCATGGGTCACCACATAGCTTGAAAGAAATTCCCTCTCAGTGGTGCATCATTATTTTAGCCATCGTCACATGCTATCTGCACAGTCAAGTGTTCTACTGTTGCATACACAGAATGACGATTCACGAGTTGTGATTTCTCACTGCCTCCAGCATCTCTATTGCATCAAGGTAATTGACGCATAGTCTGCACGAAGCAGCTTGCCTGATGTCATTGTACGTGGCAGGGAATGGATGCTTATATTTAGCAAATGCCCTCTCGTTGCAATGTTTGTGCAGAACATCAATCAGCTCCGCCACAAGGAGTTTTTGAGTGCCCTTGTTCATCTGGACAGTGTCAAAAATGTTTCAAATGGCTCTGAGCACTATGGGACTTGACATCTGAGGACATCAGTCCCCTGGGACTTAGAACTACTTAAACCTAACTAACCTAAGAACATCACACACATCCATGCCCGAGGCAGGATTCGAACCTGCGACCGAAGCGGTCGCGCGGTTACAGACTGAAGCGCCTAGAACCGCTCGTCCACACCGGCCGGCCTGGACAGTGTCAATGCATTCATATTGATTTCGTGGTTCCATTATGGAACATACGATAGTTGTTGGTGGTCAACGCATTCAGTAAATTTTCTTTCATTGTCCCCATGACATCCACCACTACTGCTTGTACGATATCAGCTTTGTCGCTGGTAGAATTATTACACGGTCGTCGCCACTGTGCCCTGTGGCTGCAACGAAAACAGTTCGTGCCACTGGGAGAGACAAAGTTTCAGCCACAAGATGGTCTTCTTTACAGTTTCTAGTAGGAAACAGTGTACGGTGGACAGTGTTGTAACAAAAGCCCCCGGATGTGCTTCTTACATTGTACACGCTTCTGCTTGGCTGCATTGAGTTCACCAGAAGCAGCTGCAGCTCTATTGCAAGTATGTCAGTGATCCTGTCACATACTTTTTGCCCACAGGCCCAGCATGCTGCAGGTTCTCCGTCTCTCCGCCAGCTGCGTCCTGCATCATGCAGAGTGGTGCCCACGGAGTTCGATGTTGCAGTGCTGCAGCGGTCATCTTTACCTCTCCGTCAGTCATGGCTGGCACCGTCCAGAGGGATGTCCATGGAGGCCGATATGCCGCACCACCGCAGCCACAACCGCTGCAGCTGCCGCCGATACCTTTGCTGACGTCGGCATCTGTTCTGCAGCCTGAGCCGATGTCTGTGGAGACGCCGTCCCCAGGCAGCCATTACACCACTCGAGAAGACCCCCTTCTTGTCCGCCCGATCATAGCCTCTGCATCATTAGGTGCAGGCGTGCACCCTGTGGCGGCTTTACAGCCAGTGTTCCCGCTCATTTGCAGGGTGGATACAAGGGTGCTGACTGCGAGCTGCCATCGGCTGTAGTTGTGCTCCCTGTCTCCTCACCTACATCCACATTCAGGCCTCCCCCCCCCCCCCCCCCCCCACCATGTCGACACTTGAAACAGCCTTATATGATGTCAGTGTGGAAGTTTACGGGGGAGGAATGCGATGTCATTCGAAGAGAGAAATGCCAAGGCAATGTTGGTACCTGAAACGAAACCACAAGTAAATACAGTCGCTGCCAGAAGTAACGACAAACGAGAGCCAGTGATGTAGACTCGCCCAGAAGTTTCCATAAGCCACCGCACTGGCACACTTACACCTGAGCGGAGTGCCGCACCCCTTTTCGCAATCATCACCAAAAATGACACCATCATATCTCTACTGAGTCAGCTGTACATAAGTTGCATTAGAATTCTGTGTAAATATTTATAGTCAACTGCATTCTCTGAGAAAAGACTAGAAACTTGTATAGTATTAAGTGATACATTAATGTTCTGTGACAGTAATAAATACTTATGACATTACTGTAGACGCCGATTGTAATAAAGTTAAGTATTTTGTGTTTTTCATGTTATAATAAAGTGATCTAATATTTTATTCATAGCCGGCCGCTGTAGTTGAGCGGTTCTAGGCGCTTCAGTCCAGAACCGCGCTGCTGCTACTGTCGCAGGTTCGAATCCTGCCTCTGGCATGGATGTGTGTGATGTCCTTATGTTAGTTAGGTTTAAGTAGTTCTAAGTCTAGGGGACTGATGACCTCAGATGTTAAGTCCCATAGCGCTCAGAGCCATCTGAACCATTTTATTCATTATAATTTTATCTCAGCCCCTCCACGAGAAAAGCTAAGAACAAACCACCGTACCAATGAGTGTTATTTCATCCGGTATAGCAAATAATAATAATAATAATAATAATAATAACTAGATAACCCAGCCCTGTGAAACTGGGTTTTACAGAACATCTTCTCGATAGCTTTATAAGTGGTGTGAGACGAGCTGGTCAACCACACTCAACAGCAGTGGTGTGAAGTCACCACACACACACACACACACACACACACACACACACACACACACACACACACACACAGATATAGCCTGCAGTCCCACTGAGAGTCAGTCAGGACGTGTAAATTATTACTGAAAAAGTAGTCAACCAGAAAAAGTTGTTTCGAAAATAATACCATTACTAATAATAACAATAAACATGTTGCACATACTCTTGATTCTATGACGGCATTCAATGACGGATCGACTTCCACTTCCTCCCACCATTAATAAATGCTCCGTTAACACCTACATCCCTATTAAAGCAACAGGAGAAACATTTTTGTAGCCACAGTACCGCTGCAACTCATACCATCTTTTGCCCTTATTCTTAACACTAGCAAAGAAAACCGCTGGGAAGGTAGTGATTTTGCCAGACATAACTTCAAACAGCCATATACTGGAGCGCTGATCGAAAAATGTCGGAATCGAGACCATTTACTACAGTATGGGACATAGAGGTGGGTAGGAATATCCGTAGACTATATTGGCATATCACTGTGGGTTGCAGTGTTACGCAGTAGTATACATTATAGACAGGCGGAAAAGAAATTGCAACACCAAGAAGGGGTTGTGCGACATAAACGAAAGTTGGTAGACATGTTTCTACACCTGTAAGTTGATGTCTATTCAGATTTCGCGCCAGTCGCATAAGAGTGTTGCTGGTAACGCCACTATGAGGATGCAAATCAAGTTTGCTTTCAGTGCACGCTGAAACGGTCTTGAGCGTTAGCTGCCTTTGAGATTGGACGTGGTGAGTTCATTTTGGTCACGAATGCCTTTAAGGCGACAAAAATGCTGTTATCAACAACACCTCACTGAGTTTGATCGAGGTCGCGTAATAGGACTACGAGACGTAATAGGACTACGAGAATCTGGATGTTCCTTCTGCGATACTGCAGAAAGACTTGGCAGAAAAATAGCCACTGTACATGAGGCTAGCAGCAGTGGTCACGAGAATGTACTGCCTCAAGAAGACCAGGCTTGGGATGGCCACGTGGCACTACTGAGAGGAACGGCCATTGTTTGCAGCGAATGGCTTGTGTTGCATTGTACTGCATCTGCAGCAGCAATTTGAGCAGCTATTGGCACCGCAATGGCAGAACGAACTGTTACAAATAGGTTACGTCAAAGACAGCTCCGAGCCAGACGCCCTGTAGCGTGCGTTCCACTGACCGCAAACCACCACCAATTGCGACTTCACTGGTGTGAAGCGAGAGCTCACTGGAGGGCAGTATGGAGGTCTGTTGTGTTTCCTTATGAAAGATTGTTCTGCCTCGATGCCAGTGATGGCTGTGTGTTGGTTAGAAGGAGGCCAGTTGAGGACCTGGACCCAGCCTATCTGCGTACTGGAGTTATGATCTGATGGTCTGGGGTGCGATTTCGTAAGACAGCGTGTGGGGAGGGGGGGGGGGGGGGGCGAACCGGGGTGTCTGCCCCGGGCGGCAATTTTTGGGGGAGCCAAATTCTTGTTCTTGAAGAAAAAAAACCTTATTTCACAAGGTGCCTAGCAACCAGCGCAAGTTGGTCTATTGATTATTCATTTGATTTTTAAACGGGTCCCAGTTGGTTTTAGAACATTTTTGAACACATTCTAAGTTGATTTCTGAACGAATCATAAGTTGATTTTTGAATGAGTGCATAGTGTACGTCATGTCTCTGCCAGGGGAATCGCTGATGTATCAAGAAACAAAACACTTTCCCGCAGACAAAAGGCGACGGTGCTATCGAGCTGAGCCGAATAAACCCGAACGGCTGAATACCAAGCGCTGTTTGTTTATTTGGTTGGTTGGCTGTGCGAATGATCATTGTTGTTATAATTATTAGCAAAATCCATAGATTCAGACTACCAGAGTGGAAATAAAAGACTAACAGGAATAACAGTTAAGAAAGATTACATATTATCTTCTCGGTGTATCCAAGAAAATGAAATTTTGACAGAAAATTTTTGCCAGATCTCTACACTACCGGCTGCACAGTCCCCGAATAGCAGCTGCTCTACGTTCTATTCTCGCAATAGCGCGGAAAACGCGTTGTACTAAGACGTTATAACGCCTAACCGGAGAATAAACGCGGGACAACTGAAGCTGTGATTCTGGCAGTCTTAGTGAAGTTAACCGGATAATGTTTTGACAGTGGCAGGTGCAGTTAGAGAGTTAGTGATGACAAGATAGGTTGATAGAACGTGGAAGGAGAAGAAACGAGGACATCACACAAATTATATGGAAGAATATGACGATTCTAAATTCATATAAAAATTTCGTACTACTACTTTTCGATCTCATGCTTGAGAAACTGGAGATTTTCTAACATGAAACGTTTTGCTTGTAGTAGCCCTAAAAGGCATTTGATATTGGTACTTCGTGAATTATGATCTGTAGTGTTATTTATGTAAATGAGGTACATAAAAATGACCATTTGTGCCAAAATAGTCTCGCTTATCTTGCGTATGCTACAATTGCTGCAATATTAGGAAGGCCTATTTAGTTTTATCTAGCAGACAGTGACAAAATAGATGTAATCAAACCGAGAAACCACACCAGTCTTGGGTACTATTAGTATTAACAACTTTTCAATATTAGACAACGACATTTTTATTTCTGATGTGGCAAAACGTTTGACAAACTTTGATGAGGTAATAGATTCTTTCGCAGAAAGGAAAGCACGCCGTGTAAAGCTGTACAAGATTAGAGATTAAAAAAAATGCTGGGACCTAAGGATTAAAGAAATATGTACTTTGTTGCTTGTCTCTTTTCTTTACTGGTTTTATGTTTCCTATATTTAAGTTCACGTCACACAAAAGAGAAAGGTATTAGCTAATAGGCAATAAAGACTTCAAATTTTATTAAGACTTCATATTCTCCTGGGCACAAATAATCCCACCCAATATTAATTGTGAGTTTTTTTAAGGGGGAGGGGGCGAGGGGATAGGATGTCAAACCGGCCGACTGGGAGCAGGAGGGGCACCACAGGACATTTTAATTCTGTCCTAAATGTAGATTTGATCGCTTCCATTACAAAATATACGTGTCTGAATTCGACAGAGCGAAACACAGTGACGTGCTATCGAAGAATGCTGCGTGAAGAGGCGTGGTACTACATTTTGGCACACTTAAGACAGAATAACATTCTTACAATTGCTCGAACATATATGTTTTATATATCAAACTCTTCACATAGATGTGCGCTACAAAATGAACATATTTTTGAAAAATCGATTTTTTAAAAATTTTTTACGTTCTATCTCAAAAGCTCAAGGGGTGGGGGCGACACTATCAGGTTTTTTCCTCGGTGCTGTCATTCATGAACAGCATTCCAGTGAGTGTTTTCCAACAGGATAACAATCGCCCACATACCACTGTCGTAACCCAAAATGCTCTACAGAATGTCGACATACTGCCTTGGCCTGCTCGATTACGAGATCTGTCTCCAGCCGAGCACATATGGGACATCATCAGATGACAAGTGCAGCGTCATCTACAACCAGCATTAACTGTCCGATCAAGTGCAACAGGCATGGAACACCATCCCACCAACAGACATCTGACACTTGTTCAACACAATGCAATTCAACATTCTGGCGATTACACTGGTTATTAATGTACCAGCATTTCACATTTTCAGGGGCAAACGTTATGGACAGAGAGAGAGAGAATATGCACATCAAAAGACGCGCGGCCCACAACCTGTTCATCAGTTTGTGTCCATCATGACTGTCTCCACTTAGGATGGCGCTCTGCCGGTAAAGCTCTCTTACAAAAATGGAGACTGTGCGCCATTAGCCCTGCAGAGGTTCCCAGCACTCAAAGTATGAAAAAGGCATTGGTCCTATGTCTGCTAAGGGTCTGGAGAAAATGATTGTAAAATGCGAAAAGCCAGGTTCTTTTGAAGTGAAGAGCGACAGAGAGAAGAAAACAGTTGATCCGACGTCTGTCGAAGATGTGCTGCCCACAGCATTGTACAAAGGGTCTAGCGGTGGTGTGCAAACACGCAGCGTACCAGGAACTGCCCGATCATTGGACATGCCTGTGAGCACGGTGCATAAACTCCTTCGAAACATCCTCCAATGCTGTCCATACAAAATCACCCATGTTCAGGAGTTGCTTCCAGTTGAGTGCCAACAAGACAAACGTTACCTCTGGAATTTCTTGCTCACATGGAACTGGACGTAACATTCTGTGGATGGACAAAGCCCATTAACATGTCAAAGGACATGTCAATAGGCAGAATTGCAAAAAATGGTTCAAATGGCTCTGAGCACTATGGGACTTAACATCTGAGGTCATCAGTCCTCTAGACTTATAACTACTTAAACCTAACTAACCTAAGGACGTCACACAGTTCCATGCCCGATGTAGGATTCAAACCTGCGACCGTAGCAGCAGCGCGGCTCCGGACTGAAGCGCCTAGAACCGCTCGGCCACAGCGGCCGGCGCAGAATTGCAGAATATGAGCAACGGAAAATCCAAAAACACATCACCCCGTACCACTTCATTCTGCAAAGGTGACTGTGTGGTGCAGGTTGACGGCATCGTTTACTGTAGGGTCGCATTTTTTCGAGGAGATGAGTCCTGCGGTTTCTATTATCTGTATCGTCACTGGTATTCGCTGTGATAGTATTTTGCGCACCAAAGTCACTCCATCCCTTCAATATCGTCAATGTGCGGATAGAATCATTTTTATGCAATACGACGCTCCTCCGTACATTACACAACCAGTGAAGCATCTGCTGCAGAGGCGTTTCAGAAATGCTAGAATTATCAGCTGTCTTTTCCCTACAGCCTGGCCGTCCAATCCCCTGATCTTAATCCATGTGACATCTGGCTGTGGGATTATCTGAAACATGTTGCGTTCAGTGATCCAATTACGAACGTAGCCGAACTGAAGGCACGCATTGAGCAACGCATTCTTCACAATGTGACGTCTGTGACACTCGCATCTATAGTGGAAGATGCTGTTTCTCGATTTCAACATGCGGTAGAAAACGGTGGACAGCATACTGAACATGTCTTGTGGCAGTCTCACGATGATAACAAACCGATGTCATTTTGCTGTTTATGGGTTTTTGGCCCATAGGCAATTAAAAATCGATGTAATTTTTCTTTTCATGCGGTTCTTGGCCTCAGGACGATTAAAAACTGATTTGTCCCTTCCGATGTGGTACGACCTCGTCGTGGTGAATGGGCTTACCTAACTAAGAGTGCCACAGCTGTTGACTGCTGCAGTTGTGCAGCCATGCTCACTAAACAGTACGGATGATTAATGTACAACTCGAACCATAGCTGTCATATTGCGATTCATCTGTCGTTTCTAGCCAACCCCATTTACACAAAGACGTTTACAGCACCATCTATTGGTAAAATTTTCGTTACCAGTGACTTTTTTTTTGTTCAATGACGATGCCCCCTGTGTCAATAATATGCTGTTCCGGTTCGCCATCATTCTGAGCAGAGGTTCTGTTTCTGCAGCATTTTGAAACTGGAACTTTTAATTATGGACACCCTGAACATTCAATGCATATCATTTCACTTTCGTCGAATTTATTATATCTTCCATAAACACTTCTGAACATAATGTGAAAATTAACTGTCACTTTCATTTCCCAGTTCTTCCCATTTATGATGTGAACATGTACCATACCTGTGTCTCCTTCTCACAGTAACAACTATCTAATGTCAACATTTAACATGACTTGTAAAATAATGTAGTTGTATCATGTGCAGATCTATTATTACTTACTGCCATCACTTCATTGTTCCTTCCACTAATTCGTGGAAACATAACATGGGATACACAGTTTATTGTAACTCACATAAAATGGCTAGAAGTCAAAATTTTTCCTCATTCTGTTCACAATTTTTCAAAGATTTGGGGTGTTCATGATCCTCATTCAGCATGACATCGCCTCAGAGGAAGATATTGAAAAGAAGTGAATGCAGAAACTCAACAATACTACTTGTATCATTACTGAACATACAGTTCCATGAATCTAATTTACTCCATAGCACTAACTTACGCATGGATACAGACCAAGGATCACAGCATAGGCCCAAATATTGTGAACAGTTGTTAACAAGAAACTCCTTGGCCCTCTGATAAATTTGTTTAGGTACAGGCCAAATAACTTATAATATGATCTCTTTGAAAGAAATGATCCAAACCACAGTCCAGGAAGAGCAAGTGCCTCACTAAAGTAACAGATATTACTGCTACCCCTTATAAATAAATATACATTTGTGTTAAAACTGACATTGTATCCACTTTGCACAGTATTTCAACCTCATCTACTATATTTTAACAGCCTGTCAGTACTAACTTCTAACCTCTTTCATTATTACTGCAATTTATTAAAGTCAAATGATTTAACTCCCCCATGAACCATGGACCTTGCCATTGGTGGGGAGGCTTGCATGCCTCAACAATACAGATAGCTGTACCTTAGGTGCAACCACAATGGAGGGGTATCTGTTGAAAGGCCAGACAAACATGTAATTCCTGAAGAGGGGCAGCAGCCTTTTCAGTAGTTGCAGGGGCAACAGTCTGGATGATTGACTGATCTGGCCCTGTAACACTAACCAAAACGGCCTTGCTGTTTTGGTACTGCGAACGGCTGAAAGCAAGGGGAAACTACAGCCGTAATTTTTCCCGAGGGTATGCAGCTTTACTGTATGATTAAATTATGATGGCGTCCTCTTGGGTAAAATATTCCGGAGGTAAAATAGTCCCCCATTCGGATCTCTGGGCGGGGACTACTCAAGAGGACGTCATTATCAAGAGAAAGAAAACTGGCGTTCTACGGATCGGAGCGTGGAATGTCAGATCCCTTAATCGGCCAGGTAGGTTAGAAAATTTAAAAAGGGAAATGGATAGGTTAAAGTTAGATATAGTGGGAATTAGTAAAGTTCGGTGGCAGGAGGAACAAGACTTTTGGTCAGGCGAATACAGGATCATAAATACAAAATCAAATAGGGGTAATGCAGGAGTAGCTTTAATAATGAATAGGAAAATAGGAGTGCGGGTAAGCTACTACAAACAGCATAGTGAACACAATGTTGTGGCCAAGACAGACATGAAGCCCACGCCTACTACAGTAGTACAAGTTTATATGCCAACTAGCTCTGCAGATGATGAAGAAATTGAGGACATGTATGATGAGATAAAAGAAATTATTCAGGTAGTCAAGGGAGACGAAAATTTAATAGTCATGGGTGACTGGAATTCAACAGTAGGAAAAGGAAGAGAAGGAAACGTAGTAGGTGAATATGGATTGGGGCTAAGAAATGAAAGAGGAAGCTGCCTGGTAGAATTTTGCACAGAGCACAACTTAATCATAGCTAACACTTGGTTCAAGAATCATGAAAGAAGGTTGTATGCATGGAAGAACCCTGGGGATTCTAAAAGGTTTCAGATAGATTATATAATGGTAAGACAGAGATTTAGGAACCAAATTTTAAATTGTAAGACATTTCCAGGGGCAGATGTGGACTCTGACCACAACCTATTGGTTATGAACTGTAGATTAAAACTGAAGAAACTGCAAAAAGGTGGGAATTTAAGGAGATGGGACCTGGATAAACTGAAAGAACCAGAGGTTGTACAGAGTTTCAGGGAGAGCACAAGGGAACAATTGACAGGAATGGGGGAAAGAAATACAGTAGAAGAAGAATGGATAGCTTTGAGGAATGAAATAGTGAAGGCAGCAGAGGATCAAGTAGGTAAAAAGACGAGGGCTAGTAGAAATCCTTGGGTAACAGAAGAGATCCTGAATTTACTTGATGAAAGGAGAAAATACAAAAATGCAGTAAGTGAAGCAGGCAAAAAGGAATACAAACGTCTCAAAAATGAGATCGACAGGAAGTGCAAAATGGCTAAGCAGGGATGGCTAGAGGACAAATGTAAGGATGTAGAGGCTTATCTCAAGAGGGGTAAGATAGATACTGCCTACAGGAAAATTAAAGAGACCTTTGGAGAAAAGAGAACCACTTGCATGAATATCAAGAGCTCAGATGGAAACTCAGTTCTAAGCAAAGAAGGGAAAGCAGAAAGGTGGAAGGAGTATATAGAGGGTCTATACAGGGGTGATGTTCTTGAAGACAATATTATGGAAATGGAAGAGGAGGTAGATGAAGATGAAATGGGAGATATGATACTGCGTGAAGAGTTTGACAGAGCACTGAAAGACGTAAGTCGAAACAAGGACCCGGGAGTAGACAACATTCCATTACAACTACTGACAGCCTTGGGGGAGCCAGGCCTAACAAAACTCTACCATCTGGTGAGTAAGATGTATGAGACAGGCGAAATTCCCTCAGACTTAAAGAAGAATGTAGTAATTCCAATCCCAAAGAAAGCAGGCATTGACAGATGTGAAAATTACCTAACTATCAGTTTAATAAGTCACAGCTGCAAAATACTAACACGAATTCTTTACAGACGAATGGAAAAAGTGGTAGGAGCTGGCCTCGGGGAAGATCAGTTTGGATTCCGTAGAAATGTTGGAACACGTGAGGCAATACTGACCCTACAACTTATCTTAGAAGCTAGATTAAGGAAAAGCAAACCTACGTTCCTAGCATTTGTAGACTTAGAGAAAGTGTTTGATAATGTTGAATGGAATACTCTCTTTCCAATTCTGAAGGTGGCAGGGGTAAAATACATGGAGAGAAAGGCTATTTACAATTTGTACAGAAACCAGATGGCAGTTATATGAGTCGAGGGGCATGAAAGGGAAGCAGTGGCTGGGAAGGGAGTGAGACAGGGTTGTAGCCTCTCCCCAATGCTATTCAATCTGTATATTGAGCAAGCAGTAAAGGAAACAAAAGAAAAATTTGGAGTAGGTATTAAAATCCATGGAGAAGAAATAAAAACTTTGAGGTTTGCCGATGACATTGTAATTCTGTCGTTGACAGCAAAGGACTTGGAAGAGCAGTTGAACAGAATGGACAGTATCTTGAAAGGAGGGTATAAGATGAACATCAACAAAAGCAAAATGAGGATAATGGAATGTAGTCGAATTAAGTCGGGTGATGCTGAGGGAATTAGATTAGGAAATGAGACACTTAAAGTAGTAAAGGAGTTTTGCTATTTGGGGAGCAAAATAACTGATGATGGTCGAAGTAGAGAGGATATAAAATGTAGACTGGCAATGGCAAGGAAAGTGTTTCTGAAGAATAGAAATTTGTTAACATCGAGTATTGATTTAAGTGTCAGGAAGTAGTTTCTGAAAGTATTTGTATGGAGTGTAGCCGTGTATGGAAGTGAAGCATGGACAATAAATAGTTTAGACAAGAAGAGAATGGAAGCTTTCGAAATGTGGTGCTACAGAAGAATGCTGAAGATTAGATGGGTAGATCACATAACTAATGAGGAGGTATTGAACAGAATTGGGGAGAAGAGGAGTTTGTGGCACAACTTGACTAGAAGAAGGGATCAGTTGGTAGGACATGTTCTGAGGCATCAAGGGATCACCAATTTGGTACTGGAGGGCAGCATGGAGGGTAAAAATCGTAGAGGGAGACCAAGAGATGAATACACTAAGCAGATTCAGAAGAATGTAGGCTGCAGTAGGTACTGGGAGATGAAGAAACTTGCACAGGATAGAGTAGCATGGAGAGCTGCATCAAATCAGTCACACAACTGAAGACCACAACAACAACAAATGATTTAAGAACATCAGCAGACATTCACTGATGTGCTTTGCTGAGTACTGCATATGATAAAGCACAAAGTGAGAGGCAAATGATTGTAAAGCTGTAGACAGAATAATTTTTTTTTTAAAATGTTACTTAACTTGTCTTTTCTACATAGTCTCTTCCAAGTTTCTTTCATTTGGTTGTTCAGTGTCCATTTGGGAACATTCCTACTTTACAAGGAGAGACACAGCTTTTTTTCCATTTTATACATTAAGTTGTATAATGAAATGTTGTGTAGCATTATTAATCTTCTTTATTTATTGCTTCAGCCAGAAAATCTAAGCACATCACACTCAAACATATAACAAATCTGGACTGGTAATATAGCAGATAACTTCTCCAATGAAACTCCATTACCATTTACCAAATGTTAGACAAAGATAACAATAGATGTGAATATTACAGTGCAAAGATATACATTCATAGATAGTCTATGTGATTAATAATTTGCTTTAAAAATGTTTCCAAATTATTATCAAAAAGATTATCGAATTGCTGTGTCAACTGAGTTGCTCAATGGTTGCTGTTGCCAGCTCCAAGACCAGATAAAGGAGGAGGATGAAAGCTTAAAACACTAAGAGGCACCTGACAACCACAGCAAAACATCAGCTGCTTTATGGACCAACTACCCTTATGGTGAGAGTTATTTAAATCTAACCTGCAACTCATTCACTGTGGCCTCTGGTCCATCAGCTAAAATCAACCAGAAACTTGGCACAATTGAAACACAAGTGACACTGGATATACCTTAGGCCCATGCTAAGAAGATAGCACATCACCCTCCAGACCCCTCCCATATTCAAGGTTAAATGTGCCCACAAAGCCTACAGACTTCTAAATGCACATGTCCCAATTAACAATGACCCTGTTAACAACAAAGTTGCGAAATTCTGGTCACAACTTGAACAGTCACTCACCCAAAATCCTTATTGGAGATTTCATGGCATATACTGGCAAAGAATGGGAGGAATGGGACACCATTGAATGGGCACACAAAAAGACAAATGCCAATGGACAATGCCTAATCAACATATCTGGAATGGCCAACCTCCAGGTAATGTCCACACACTTTAAGAAACCACCATGGGAGATAGCAACTTGGAAATCCACAATCAACTACAAAGGGAAATATCAAATAATCATGTGATGATAACCGGAAAATTCTCTCTGTATATAATTGACATGATGGTACAAAAGGGTTTTGTGGAGTTGGATCATCACTTCTACAGATAAAAATCCATTTTATAACCAACAGCAAGAGGTGCCAAAAGTCTTAACTCCCATGTACATATCTAGAACATTTAAAAAACATGTAGAGTAGTTTGCACAACCACTACAGACCAACACACAAACATGGAATGAACTTCTTTAAACCATTCAACAATCAGCAAGAAAACTTGTTCAACTGTCACAGAAATGAAAGCACAGATAATGAACCTCAGATGGCAAACATGCCCCAGAATTCTGTATATCAGCCTGAAAGACTTGCTATAGCCGCAAAACTCCAGATAATTGGCACAATTTTTTAGAAATGCAGAGAAAAACATCTAAAAGAATCAGATATATTAAACAGGTATACCACTTCAAAATATTGGAGGAAATCAATGGTGATTTCAAAAGGAGCAAGACACAAGATAATTAAAGGACCTTTAGGGAAGGACTAATGAACTGCAACCATCACCATGATGGAACACTTGAGATGAATAAAAGACCAGCTGTGAAATCCTGAAGTTGTTCTTTGAGAAAGTACACAACTGTGAAACACCTGCACATATACCCCAGTTTCATTACACTGAATCAGTCAAAACTCTGTTCCATATGCACATGAAAGAATATGGAATGTCATTTTATATGCCAAAAACAAGAAAGTGGTAGGTTCAGATAGTATAATTGCAGAAATACTTAAGATCATAGGTGAAATGTAGATTGACAGACATCAGGCCGTCATTGTCAACATATTGGAAAATGGCATTATACCAGCAGCTTGGAAAAATATTTTGATCCAACCACTACACAAAAAGGAGGATAAGACAGGCCCCAAAATTACCGAGGTACTTCATTTCTAGCAATTGCCTACAAAGTTATCTCAAATGCCATGCTTACCAGACTGGAGCAACAGGCAGAACATTTGATAGGTGAATACCAGGCAGGCTTCCCACTGAGCCAATCATGTGCAGAACAGACCCTGAACCTCAAGATGATACTGCAACACTGAAAGGCAAAATGCACAGTCATCAGTTTTGTAGATTTCAATAAAGTGTACAACTTGATCAGCAGTCTCACACTATTTTATATACTTCATGAATATGATGTGGATAATGAAACAACTACATTAATCAAACACACCTTGGCAGGCACATTGTCTAAAGTAAAATACATGGGCGAAATATCTGAAACTTTTCAAATTAGAACCGGAGTAAAATGGGGATGATGGACTATCCCCACTCCTGAAGGGTGTTGGCCTATCTTCACTCCTGCTCAACCTAGTACTCAATAATTTCATTAAAACTTGGTAGAAAGAAACACCTAGAATAAGTATGAGAACAAAAGATAAATGAATCAACAAATGTCTTGCTTCTCCTAACAACTCAGCAATAATTACCCAGACTCCCAAAGAAGCAGACACACCATCAAGATGCTTCATTAGACTGCCATCAAGAACTGAACTCCAAGTTACTTACAAAAATCACAATACAAAGCTCCAAGAGCAAAAACTTAGCATCACTTACAATCAATTATGGCAACATCACACATGTTAAACATGTCACCTATCAGGGTGAAATTATTGGAAACACTACCAACAAAAGAGTAGTTACCAAACCATGTGAAGAGAAATTGTCTGAAACTTACCCAACAATCAGCAATACATACAAGAACAAATTGCTGTCCATCAAAGCCAAACTTTGTCACTAGCAGGGAGTCATTCTTAGTGAAGCACTCTATGAAACAGAGACATCACCATTAACAACCATCATCAAAGATTTTGAGAAAATAGAAAGACAAATACTGTGAAAAATATTTGAACCCAAAAATTCGATGTGGTATCTGGATGTGCAAAAGCTCAGATAAACTGAATTTGCTACAGAAAATGTGGATGACATTCTATGTCCATGTAGCATAAATGAAATACTTGTTTGACCAAGAAAATATTTCACACTGTCAAAGGAAGCTGAAAATCCAAACTACGTATATTGGCCGGTTGACACCCAAAGTAATCTTGCAGAAACCATATTGACCCACTGGCAACTACATGAACTACATGCAGGCAGAAAGTCAATACAGGTGACTTCACACAAAGGAAGCCGACAGGAAGGAAATTGAAATTTAAAAATCCATGGACACAGGAAAGAAGACAGGCAAGTGAAAGAATCAAGACGTTCTGAGAAGATAAGAAGAACAAGAAAGCCACTGCCAGATAATGGTTCCATGTGCTCCTTAGAGGATGAAACTAAATGATAACTTCAAATGCCTCTCCAAAATTTGGAATCTGTTTATCAAAACCTTTTTGAAATAATTCCTCATTTCACTTTTTATTTACTTTTTATTTGTATGTGAGAGAATAAAAATCTACAATTTATTTCATTATAATTAAAAATACATTTTTTATGGTTTCCGAAGGGTACTTGTGTAACAGGTAATCCATTTATTTGAGTGTATCGAGAACTACAACACATAGTGGAAATGGGTCATTAACCAGTGATGATGATTTATGGTGGAGGGTGCTAAGCAGCTAGGTCATCAGCACATTAAACAGTTCCATCAAAAACTGTTCATATAAATTTTTACACTTTTAATTCAAATGAAAAATAAATGAAAATATCCCAAATGTTTCCTTATGTATTTAGTTAGTTAGATAGTTCCATGTTCCATATATCATTTGCACAGTAACTCATAATAGTGTGGAACAAGTCATTTTACATTCCCATAGCAAATTAGTTTGTAAATATGGCTACATGCTGAATGTTTATACATTTTGTTCTTTGAAAGTATTAAATCTACAATTGTGAATTAGTTATACAGGTCCACCAACTTTCACACATTATGATAATAGTTATAGTTCTGTGTTGTAAGTATCCCACAAAAACACAAGTTTCATCAGTAAATAAAAACCCTTCCATAGGGCAAGCTGAATCACCAAGATTTCTGTAAAAACTCCATATACAGAAATTAATTTTTTTATGCAGGTAAGGATCTTCAGTGTACTATCACCTGCCATCATCATCAATTTTCTGCTCTTTCTTTGCCTCTCCATTTTCTGCAATCCATTGCTTCCTTCTTAAGGCTGCTGTATGTTGTACCATCCATCACGTCATCCAGTATCTGGAATCTCTTCCTTCTTTGCTTCCTTTTCCCTTCTACATAACCTTCTAAAGCTGTTTTATCAGTCCACCATTCTTTCTTAATACATGCCCAATCCAATTTCTTTTGCTTCTCTTTATTACATCTAGTAACTGCCTTTTCTCTCCCACTATTCTCAGTACGTCTTCATTTTTTACTCTGTCCATCCAGCTTATTCTTTTCATCCTCTGCCATGTCCACATCTTAAAAGCCTCCAGCCTTTCTCTGTCTTTCTTCTTCAAAATCCAGATGTCACCAGTACTATAATCTAAGTCAAATGAGTATTTTGGTAAAATTAAAACAAACTCGACACTGATCAAGTTCAAAAACATTTCAAGTAGTCCTGTTATACAGAAGCTGACTGGTAGTATAATCATCAAAAGAGATGTCTTATTGACATTTTTTTGTAACAGTAAGAAAATGGAAAAAATAATAATAATTTACAAAACCTCTTGATATGCAATAACAGCTGCTAACTGCCTGTTATGGTTGAAATGCATGGAAAATAATCCACTTGGATCTGTTTAATAAATACACACTGTACGCTTTTTTTTAAAAAAATCATCAGTCTTCTGATCGGTTTGATGCAGCCCACCATGAATTCCTCTCCTTTGCCAACCTCTACATCTCCCTCTAGTACCACAGAAGTTATTCTGTGATGTCTTAACACATGTTCTACCACTCTGTCCCTTCTTCTTGCCAGTGTTTTCAATACATTCCTTTCCTCAGTGATTCTCTGGAGAACTTCCTCATTCCTTATCTTATCAGTCCACCTAATTTTCAATATTTTTCTGTAGCACCACATCTCAAATGCTTTGATTCTCTTTTATTCCAGTTTTCCCACAGACCATGTTTCACTACCATGCAATGCTGCTCTCAAAATGTATATTCCCAGAAATTTCTTCCTCAAATTAAGGACTATGTTTGATACTAGTAGACTTCTATTGTCAGTGGTAGTCTGCTTTTCATATCCCCCTTGTTCCATTCGTCATGGGTTATTTTGCCACCTAGGTAGTAGAATTCCTTAATTGCATCTACTTCATGATCACCAGTCCTGATAATAAGTTTCTTGCTGTTCTCATTTCTGCTACTTTTCATTACTTTTGTCTTTCTTTGATTCACTATCAACTCATATTCTGTTCTCATTAGACTGTTCATTCCATTCAGCAGATCCTGTAATTCTTTTTCACTTTCACTGAGGATAGCAGTGTCATCAGGGCATCATATCATTGGTATCCTTTCATCTTGAATTTTAATTCCACCCTTGAACCTTTCTTTTACTTCCATCATTTCAGTCATATATTGAAGAGTAGGTGTGAAAGAATACATCCCTGTCTTACATTCTTTTTGACCTGCCACTCTTATTGTACATATTTTATATTGCCTGCCTTTCCCTGTAGCTCATGCAGCATTTAACACTGTCAAATGCTTTTTCCAGATTGAAATATCCTATGAATGTTTCTTGTTTTTTCTTTAGTCTTGCTTCCATTATCAATCTCAATGTCAGAATTGCCTTTCCAGTGCCTTTACCTTTCCCAAAGCCAAACTGATCATAATCTAACACATCCTCAGTTTTCTTTTCCATACTTTTGTATATTACCTTGTCAGCAACTTGTATGCATGTGCTGACTGTGTGGTAATTTTCACACTTGTTGACTCTTGCAATCTTTGGATTGGTGTGGATGGTGTGTGTTGAAAAGGTATGATATGTCACCAGACTCATACATTCTACACACCAATATAAATAGTTATTTTGTTGCAATTTCCCTAATGATCCTTTTAGTCTGATTGATCTAGTTGAAGAAAATCTGAAGTAACAAATGAAAGTTACAGGTAATAGGCACAATGAAATGAAACTGACTCAGTCATTGGTACTATTTTTTTTTATTTATTTATTTAGTCCTTCAAATCCTATATGTATAGAATATATACAGGGATATTGGACATGGTTAGGGATTTACAAGATAAAATACAGTTTGTATTGCAACAACAGCTCAAAGATAGTCCACAGCACACCACAGACAAAGAAGAAACAAGGAGCCAGGTTACCAACATAACAACAAGATCATCATGATTCTAAAAAGTACAAGTTTATATAGGCTGGGTAATATGAGGGATTCAGAGCAAAAGTGGACCAAGCCCATTTTTTGCTCTTTTGAGAAAACTGATATAAACTTAAAGTAGTGGATCTAATTGCAGAAGAAGAATTAAAGATTTTTTGCAGTGAAAAAGAACAAATACAAGTTAATCTAGGGCACAATGTATGCAGATATTTTCATTAATAGAAAAGTTTTTTATTTACTGAACATGATTCACTAGTGCCCTAAGAAATTTTCAATCCTGACTTCAAATACAGGATGAACATTAATAAAACTGACAAACTACAGGGATGGATTCCTGACTGGAAATGGAGCAAAAAAGGTCCTGTGAACATGTGCCTGGAAAAGCACACAGTAGATGACACTGATGAATGAAAGTTCCACTGACCACATGCCATGTGTTCCTTGTATGTTGTAGGCTGTGTGATTGATGCAGCACACTGTAAGGAGCGGAACTGTCCAGTAATCATATTGGGAGCAAGCTGAGATGGTGTTTGTGTACAGCCAAGTAAATGACAGAACCTTGTCCTCCAAATCTGATGTATGCACAATCTGACACCTCCCTGCTCATTCATCTCTCTGAAAGGACCTATGATCACGCAAACTCAATAAAAGGATTTGAAATGTTGTGTGATGTGGTTGGCGTCTGTGAGGGTACTTCTTTTCATATAGCCATTCTGCCTCTTAACTATTTCCATCTGATTGTCCGCAAACAAACATCATCTCGGCTTGTTACTGACATGAATACTGGACCAGTTTCCTGCTTACAATATGATATGTCAATCACACAGCCTGCAACAGACAAGCAACACACGGCACATGGTCAGTGGTCATCTACCATTGCAATGATGTATTTCCAGAAACACGTTCATAGAACCTCTCTTCCTCCAGTTCCAGTCAGCAAACTGTCCCTGCAGTTTTTCAGTTTTATTAGTGTTTACCCTGTATAACAGAACCAGTGTCTCTGTTTCTTTCCACATTTTAATGTGTCATCTTCAGTTATTTTTCCCGAAAAAATTATCAAAACTGAAAGCCTACAAGCAATTCACTTAACATTGCTCTCCTTGTTTTATTTTTCTTCTTCACACAGACACCTTTTCATCCCCGCTTACTGAATCATCATCATGTTCATGAAAATATTGCTGATCATTTTGTGACCTTCCTCTTGTAGCAATCTCTGCAGTTAACAGATTCTTGTAATATGCATGATGTTATGGTGAAATGAACTTCGGTAAATCAAGCATATGCTTCTTCTTTCCATTTGTAACTGAACTCTGATTCTTGTAAAGTTGTTTCTGATGGACACTGGCTAGTGAGTATAGTCTATTTCCTCTTTTCTCTCACATAAAATTTACCGCATTGACCTCCACCAAATCAGTTAGTGTCTCTTAAAAACTCACTGTAGAAGGTATGCCTCTTTCATACCTCATTCATTGAATGTTTCACAAATTTATCTTATGGCCGCCAATGGTTTATATTCGGTTTGTGCTTGACTATTCTAATGATTTTGTACTTATAACGTTTTCTCTTTTCATTATACTAACGTAAAAATTTTGGTGCTTTACATTTTGCAGATTATAACATACTGAACCAGGCCCCTGGGCCACAGATATCTACAGCCAATTGCAGCTTTCTCTGTTAGACTGAAGTCGCCATCATTCAGTAAAAATGAATGGCCCAATACCATAAACTTGTGGTCAATTATTTCCACCTCCATTTTTAAATCATTGCCTAATTTTCACATGTGAGAGCCATCTTAATGTTTTGGTTCTGTCCAGAGCATGCATGGCAGTAAAGAGGGGTATGTTTGTGGCTTGATACATACATTCTTAAAAGTGTTGTGATACAACTGGAAATTTCTTCAGATCCACTACTTCTTGTTTCATTCTACACATACATAAAGGCTGTGGATTGATTGAAGGAATGATTGCCAAAATTGTATGCGTACATATTTACTTTATAGTACGCTGCAGATCTAGATTGTTCAGGAAAAGGCAAAGAAGGTCTTTCTCAGCTTCAAGAGCCTTAACGTCATTATATTCATTAGAAATTTTTATTTCTAACTCATCACACACTTAGAAAATATCTGTACATGGCAGTTTGAAATGAAAATTAAATTTTGTACTGAAAACAGTGTAATAGAACTTTTGTCTCAAAGTGCTCTTATTTTCCTGTTGATGTTCTACTATTTAAAAATCATATGTTTTATGTATGTTAAGGCCAGGGTTAAAGTATTTTCTTCCAGGATGTCTCTTCATGGGTAATGGTTCTGATAAGCAGGAAAAGATTGTGTGTGATTAACAATATCACTGTCATTAATATGAATCACAGAGGTGTTTTTGTTATGACTGAGTGTCACAGCAACCACATCTGTTTAGGTGAGACCCCTGTACAGCCTCCACCAACAGTCCCAGAGCATCAAGTAACAACTGCAGCCTGAATATTGAAATATGAGTCCGTCACATATCCAATAAGACACTAAAAAACTATTGCCTTATAATATGTAATGTTCTTGTCACTCACATAGTGCATAATTAATGCAGGGTGTTTTCACAGAAAGACTGAAATATCCCATTGTTAGGCCAGTCTATAAACAATGTAATTCCATGGATGCCAATAACTACCACACAGTATCACTCCTTGCATCAGTTTCCAAAATTTTTAAGCGGGTGATGTACTTCAGGGTTTTCAACCACCAGTGATGAGATATTTAGCTAATCACAGTTCAGATTTATAAAGAGCCATTCTAATGAGTCAGTTATTTATACATTTACTGAGCACACAATAAAACCTTTAAATCATATGATGTCACCAGCTGGGAGCTTCTGTGACTTGTCGAAGGCATTTAATGCATCATTCATAATATTCTATTAGGGAAGTTAAGTTTTTATGCAATACATAGTTTTGCATATGCCTAGTTTCGTTCATTTTTAGGAAAAAATGCAGAAAGGTACTCTAGGCTGTTGAAGTAACACAAAGAGGGATGCAACATCATCTGGATGCAGAGAAATTATACATGGTTTGATCTGTGACCCACAACTGTTCTTGCTTTATGTTAATGTTCTACCATTTTATTTGAATTAGGAGTTGGAATTAATTCTATTTACTGATTATAAAGAACTGTTGTGTAGCTGAGCTAAGAAAAGGCAGCAGAGGAAATAGTATATGATGTTTTTGGGGAATAACTGAATGGTTTTGCACAAATGAGCTAATTAAACACCGAAAAAAAATGCAGTTGATCTGGTTTCCTACCGTCAAAAATATCGCACCAGCTACTAACCTAGTAAACCAACAAGAAACAATAAACAAGATAGAAAATTGTAATTTCTTAAGTGTGCATGTTGATAAAAACTTAAACTGGAAAAACCATACAGTAGATGTGCTAAAAAGTTTAGGTCCAGCTATTCTTGTCATATCAGAGGTTGAAAATACCGCTTCAGTTGTAAAGTTCTTTTATTATCACACAACCAGTTTCATCCTCTTATAAGCACATCTTCAGGTGTCATAACTTGGTGCTGTACCCTTGAGTGCCATGGTGGGCCTGTACTAGGGGCAGTGTGCTACCTACAAATGCAAAACAGCATTACATATTCACAGCTCTCAGTGCCTTGTGCATAAAAGCTTCAGGATTGGTATGCAAGGTAGGCAATGCGACCTGCTTATGACTGAAGTGGCTCTAAATCTGCTGGATAGGCATTGGTAAGTCTGCTGGTTCAAGGGGCTGGGTCAATAGAATGAACTATGTCGGGAGTGTGAGTGATTCTGCATACAAGATTTCTGCTCGTGATCCCTATAGGTCTCCCCTGAATGTCATAAAAACACCTTGTACCAACAATGGCAAGGAGATTGCAGCTTTTAGGGTCCTGTGCCATCACTCCACAGGCACATTATTCTGAGGGTGGTATGCAGTCATAAAGTCATGCATACTGCTGCAGAGGTTGCAGAGTGCCTCGAAGAAAGCAGACTCAAATAATCTTCCCCGGTCTGTTGTTACCCATTCAGGGTAGCTGGATTGAGCTATCCATTCATCAATTAATGCACAAGCTATTAACACTGCTGTAATGTCTTTAGCTGGGACTGCTTTCTCCCACTGAGAAACTCTGTCAATAACTGTGATAATCTGCAACCTTCCAATTATGGAAAGGGGCCAATAAAGCCTAGGTGCTAGTGTCAAAAACTTGCTCCTTGTATATCAAAGTGTCATAGATGAGGCTGTGTATGATAGCCAGCTTTGTTGTGCTGGCATGCCAAGCAAGCTTGTGCTCGAGACTCACATTTTATTTTTGGACAAAATGAAATAATTTATGATGAACAATACTATTGGGCTTACCCCCGTCTGCACCAAATTGTTCCCAGGAACTGTTCACTATTATATGCAGAGACTGGTGGAATCACTGTTAAGTAAATCATGGTTTTAAAATTCTCCTAGTTTGTTGAATTCCAGTTATATGGAAATAACATTGATTCATGACAGGTAGTCTCTGACTATGTTGTCAACACCATGGAGATGATGGACGTCTGTCATATATTGTGCAATAAGGTTGAGATGATGGGAGCAACGAGGACTAACTTCTTTTGACGGGTATCGTATGGCATCTGTGATTGGTTTGTGATCCGTATGGATCACAAAGTGTCTTCCTCCAGTATCCCCTCTAAAATATCTGACTGCTTTATAGATGACAAGTCATTCATGGTAACTTTGACTGTGAGGCAGTGGTTTTCTTTTTTTTTTTATTTTTATTTTTTTTTTTTTTATTTTTTTTTTTAGAGGAAGTGAAGTGGTTGTGCTTCATACACCACAGATTGTTGTATACCATTCTGATGATTGAACTGATAGCATCATTTGTGGCAGCAAGCTGTGCCTCAGGTATTGAGTGGTTGCTTTTGTGAGGCAGTCTTTGGCTAGTGGGAATGCTTCTTGCATTTTGTCACTCTTATATTTACACTGCTGTTTGTGAAAAGTGCAACACCAAGAAGGAATTACCTGAATAGCGCCACACCTGATGGAACTGGTGACAGGTGTGCAAGCAATACACGAGACGTTTTGCAGTGAGATGGGGTACACGTAGGCCGAGCAGAGCCCTCTTGTGTCAGTCCGACAGGATCGGTGTTACACCTAGTGTAGTCGGTGCAGACCTGCCACACAAGGTGGAAACAATACAGTGAGTGCCAGTATGCCTAATCGACATCAAATGGAGCCATATCGGCATGTGAGCGAGTTTGAACGAGGAAGAATAATTGTTCTCTGAGAAACGGGGTTGTCATATCATGACATTTTAGCTTGCACAGGGCATGCTGCTATGACAGTGATGCATGTGTGGAAGCAGGGGATAGAGGAAGGTCATACACAGTGACGTGTGGGAACTGGACCATGGAACATGACCACAGCATGGGATGACCGTCATCATATTCACATGGCCACTACAGACCGTACAGCGTCATCCACAGTGTTGGCTTGTCACTGGAGCACTGCAACAGGTGTGAACTTGCCTGAATCGACAGTTTGACGCCATCTGCTGCAGGTTGGACTTGTTGCACACATGCCATTATATCGGATTTCATTGTCCAGAAACCATAAGCTCCTCTGACTGCAATGGACATGTGAACACCGTCACTGGGGTGCTGAGAGACAAAATGTATTTGTTTTGGATGAGTCCCACTTCAACGTGTCCTACAGTGATGGCCGCATACGTGTCCAGCGGTACCACGGTGAGCATAGCCTGGAGGGCTGTATTGTGGAGCAGCATAGTGGACAAACACCAGGTGTGATGGTTTGGGGTGCCATTGGTTACAACAACCGATCTTGCCTCGTATGTATTGTGGGCACTTTGAACAGCATCTGGTACCTAACGGAGGCTGTGGAGCCTGAGGTACTCACCCTGCTTTAGGCATCTCCACAGACCACATTTCAACAGGACAATGCCCAGCCACATATTGTGAGGAATGCACAGGCCTTCTTTGAAGAGTGACGGGTACCAGTGCAATCCACCTTACAGAGCGGGGCAGAGGTTACCCCATATCAGTACTAGTCATTTCCTTTCCTGTACCAGTTGCAAATAGAATGAGGGAAGAACATCTATCTGTATGCCTCCATATGAGCCCTAATTTCTCAAATCTTATATTCATGGTCCTTATGTGCAATCTATGTCGGAGGCAACAGAATTGATCTGCAGTCACCTTCAAATGATGATTCTCTAAATTTTTAAATAGTGTTCCTTGAAAAGAATGGCACCTTCCCTCCAGAAATTCCCATTTGAGATCCTTAAGCCTCCCTGTAACACTTGTGTGTTGTTCAAACCTACCAGTAACAAATCTAGCAGGCTGTCTCTGAATTGCTTCGATGTCTTCCTTTAATCCGACCTGGTATGAGCCCCAAACACTCAAGCAGTGGTCGGCAATAGATCACACTAGTGTCCTATACGCAGACTCCTTTACAAATGAACCACACTTTCCTAGAATTCTTCCAATAAACTGAAGTATATAAAAACAATAAGAGAAGCCAAAGCAAGAGCAATTGACACCACCATAACGAACTCAAAAAACAAGGCAAAGGCAGCTTGGAATGCAATCAATGCTGAAAGAAAGGAAAAAGATAGGTCAAACACAGAAGAAGGTATTAGGTCAATTAAAATAGACAACACAGTGGTCACAGATGGTATGGAAATAGCAAACATACTGAATAATAACTATATCAGTGTAATAGAAAACTTAAAATTGGAAAGAAATAGTCAAAAACAGAAGGGCATTAAGGTACCAAAAAGATCATGCAGTACTATGTTCTTAAGACCAGTCACGGAAGATGAATTGTGGAAAACTATACAGAAACTGAAGTCCAAGAAATCAGCTGGTGATGATGAAATATCGAACCATGTAATAAAGCTGGTAAATGAGGAGATAATAACACCACTGCTGAACATAGCAAACTGTTCTTTCAAAGATGCAGTTTTTCCAGAAGAACTGAAGATAATGAAGGTAGTGCCAGTGTACAAGAAAGGGTATAAGGATGATCCCAACAACTACAGACCAGTTTCACTGATATCAGGTTTCTCAAAAATCCTGGAAATGCTTATGTATACCAGATTCTATTTGGACAAACATAACATTCTCATACCCTCACAACATGGTTTCAGAAAGGGTAAATCTACAGAATCAGCAATTGCCAGTCTAACAGAATACATTATACAGTCCTTAAATGAGAAAAAGGTTGTCTCTGCAATGTTTCTGGATCTTTCAAAGGCATTTGACACCATTGACCATGAAATGCTGATACAAAAATTAAGCAACTATGGCATTCGAGGGCAACCACATGAATGGATAAAATCATACTTTTGCAACCGCAAGCAGTATGTATCATTAGGAAACTCATACCAATCAGAAACCAAATCCATCAGATATGGAGTGCCACAGGGTTTGGTAATGGGGCCATTGTTATTTAATGTGTTTGTTAATGATATAGATGTTGAGGGGGAAGAAAAGAAAATATTGTATGCTGATGACATGACAATACTAAATAGTGACCAAAATATAGAACAGCTTGAGAGAAGAGCATACATATCTGCAAATGTCACAGCTCAATGGCTGTTGGAAAATGAGCTGGTTATAAATCTAAAAAAGACTATGTATGCAGTGTTTAAAAACAAGGAAAAGGCTGTAGACATGGATTTAGAGGTTGATGGAACAAGGCTGGAAGAAGTAGAATCAGCTAGATTCTTAGGTATTCTTGTGGATAATGCACTGAAATGGAAAAAACATATTAATAATGTCTGTAAGAAACTGAGCTCTGTCACATTCTTAATGATGCAGCTATCACAGTATTCAGACAAGAACCTTCTGTGTACAGTGTATCATGGACTTTTCGAACCATACTTACAGTATGGAGTGACTGTGTGGGGAAACTCAAACAAACAAGAGACAAAACGAGTGTTCACATTACAAACAAAAAAGTAATTAGGACCATTTTAAGAAGAAAGACCTCTGAAACGTGCAGAAACTGTTTCAAGTATTTAGGTATCTTAACTTTTTCATCGTTGTATATATACAAAACTATAATGTACATCACAAAAGGTAGTGAGGACTGGATTACAAATGCTAGTGTACACACCCACAATACACGAAGGAAGAATGAAGTACGGAACATACCCCACCGACTGGCAATGCTAGAAAAAGGACCCCAGTACTCTGGTATCAGACTACTAAGAAGTCTGCCTAAAAACCTGCAAGATAGTGTACTTCACAATGACTTTCCGAAGAAACCTTTAAGACTATCTCATTGAAAAAGAGTTTTACAGTGTTGCAGAATACTTATGCCATTAAATTTGTATATATTGTTATTCATTAGCAATGATGTAAAAATGTAAGCTAAAGGTGTAGAAAAATAAGTGATAATGAATGTTAATACTTTGACATGTCCTATATTACACGTACATTTACTGTACATAATGTAATCTTACAGGATCAAATAAAATTCAATTCAAAGTCAGCCATTTGCCTTTCTTACTACAATCCTCACATGCTCGTTCCATTCCATATCGCTTTGCAACATTATTCCCAGGTATTTAAATGCAGTGACAGTGTCAAGCATGACACTACTACTGCTGTATCTGAACATTATGTTTTGTTTTTCTTACTCATCTCCATTAATGTACATTTTTCTACATTGAGGTCAAGCTGCCATTCATCACTCCAACTAAAAATTTTGTCTAAGTCACCTTGTATCTTCCTACAGTCACTCAATGATGACACATTTCCATATACCACAGCACCATCAGCAAAAATCTTAGATTTCTGCCCAACCTGTCCACCAAATCATTTATGTATGTAGAGAATAACAGCAATCCTATCACTCTTCCCTGGTGCACTCCTATGAAACCCTTGTCCCTGATGGACATTCGCTGTTGAGGTCAACATATTGTGTTCTATAGCTTAAGAAGTCTTCAAGCAACTCACATATCTGTGAACCTATTCCATATGCTCTTACCTTCTTTAACAGCCTCCAATGGGACACCACGTCAAAAGCTTTCTGGAAATCTAGAAATATGAAATCTGCCTATTGCTCTCCATTCATATTTCACAATGAATCATGTGAGAGAAGGGAAAGCTTAGTTTTGTACAAGTGATGCTTTCTGAAATCGTGCTAATGTGTGGATATAAGCTTCTCAGTCCCAAGAACATTTACTATATTCAAACTGAGAATATATTCAAGGATTGTGCAGCAAACTTATGTTAGGGATATTGGCCTGTAATATTGCAGGTCTGTTCTTTTGCCCTTCTTATACACAGGAATCATTTGCCCTTTTTTCCAGGTCCTTGGGACTTTGTGCTGCGTGAGTGATTCATGGTGAATGCAAGCTAGGTAAGGGGCCAATGCTGTAGAGTACTCGTTGAAAAAGTGAATTGGAATTCCATCTGAACCTGGTGACTTATTTGTTTCCATCTCCTTCAGTTGTTTTGGTATGTCAGGGATGCTTATTGCTATGTTATCCTTATGAGATTCTGTTTGATGGTCAAACGATGGTACGTTTGTACAATTCTCATGCATGAACGATTTCTTGAATGTGAAATTCAAAACTTTGACTTTTGTTTTGCAATCTTCAACTGCCACACCAAGCTGATCTACAGGTGACTGGGTGGAAGCGTTACACCCGCTTAACAATTTTAAATAGGACCAGAATTTTCTTGCGTTCTCTGCCAGATCTTTTGCTAAGGTACGGCAATGGTAATAGTTGTATGCTTCGAGCATAGAGCTTTTCACAGATGCGCAAATCTCTATCAACCTTTGCTTGTGTTCTCTTTGGAACCAAGAGTGCAACAGTCTCTGCTTTCTCAGGAGTTTTTGAATCTTTTTATTAAACTATGGTGGGTCTTTTCCACCCTTAATCCACTTAAACACATAATTCTCTAGGCCATGACTTACAATCTCCTTAAATCTTGCTCTTAATTCCTCTCTGTCCATCTTACTGGAACTGAGTGATGTCAGTTCACTGTCTAAGTGAGATGCTAAATTTTGTGTTAGCAGAAGAGCCAACACTGTGTTACGAGTGGAGACCGAAATGCTTGCGTTTTAGCTCACACTGGCTGGCGTGAGGAGGGAAGAACTATACTGAAGTGAGGTCTGGTACATGACAAGGAATGAGAATTCAGAAATCGGACGTAATTAGTTTGATACTTAACTTTAATCCATTAATGATGAACATCGCTCTTGATGGTACATGATTGACAATATTATCTGTTCAGAATACATTCTTGAAGATAGTAATTATAGTAACTGAATATGGTGTCTTCCTAGGCCATAGCAAATGACGTAGCTGAAGGCTATGCTAAACTGTCGTCTCTGCAAATGAGAGCATATGTAGACAGTGAACCATTGCTAGCAAAGTTGGCTGTACAACTGGGGTGAGTGCTAGGGAGTCTCTCTAGACTAGACCTGCCGTGTGGCGGCGCTTGGTCTGGAATCACTGATAGTGGTGACATGCGGGTCTGATGTATACTAACAGACTGCGGCCGATTTAAAGGCTACCACCTAGAAAGTGTGGTGTCCGGCGGTGACACCACACTAAAAATCTGTGTATCTGCTCTATCAGAAATGCTTTCCTAGCCTTCTTGGCTGGTATATTAACTTTTGTAACCATAGTTGCTCTAATGACATTACGATCACTAATTGCTGTTTCTATACTGACATTGTCAGTAAGGACAGCCTATTTGTAGTTACAGAATCTGAGACATTTCCATTGTGTGTGGGCTTTGGAACTAGCTGCTCAAGGTGGTTTCCACAAAACATGTTCAAAAGTACTTCACATGACTGTCTGTCTGTACCCAATGTAATGAATCTATAGACATCCCAGTCTATACTCTATAGGTTAAAGTTGCCTCCAGCTAGCAATGCATGAGCTGGGTATTTACATGCTGCTGACCATAGGTATTCTTTGAATGACTAGGACTGTCACAGCAGAATTAGGTGGCCAGTAAAAACATCCAACAATCCTATGGAGGTTTTAAATGATTAATGAGTTCTGTTCATCCTGAGGTGGATTTGATCTCAGTGGCATTTAGTATGTGTTGAGAAAGGTCACTTCCACTTTCAGCAGTTGTGATTGATCGTTGTTTAAGACCAAGCCTGTGTCCCACAGGGCAGCAAAAACCAGTACGAGATGCAGTCTTGTCACGAAGTTTCAAAGAGTTTTGCACCCATCATCTTCTGGCAAAGTGTCAGGATGCTTCACCAGAAGATGATAGGTACGAAACTCATCAAAGCGTTGTGACAAGATGACGCCACCACTCAACTGATAATGGGAGAAGAATTCACCATTGGTTCAAAGTAAATGGTGTTTATCTTAATTACAATAAAGTAAATTATATTCTGTTTCACACAACATCTAAAGATAAAGAAATACGAGAAAAGCTAGGTGTCCAGCAGGTAGCTGGTGTGGATAGTTCTGAATACCTGAGTTTAGATATTGAGAACAAACTAAACTGATCAAACCACATCCTGGATTTGAGCAAAAGATTGAATTCTGCAACTTATGCCTTACACATTGACTGTTCTTACAGAAATATGGAAACCATTAAATCAGCTTATTATGGTTACTTTCATGCCATTATGGCATATGGCATCATATTTTGGAGAAATCAGTCACTTACAAGAAATGTGCCATGTACACATGAATCGTGAGTGGAGTCCACCCTAGAGCCACACACTGAAAACTTATTAAGGAACTTGAAATCTTCACATCCAATGCACAATATATATTTTTCCTGATGTGGGAAAAAAGCCCCTTTTCAAACCTAATAGTGTGTATCACAGTCATGATACTAGAAGAAAAGACAATATCCACTATGAGCATGCAAACCTGAGTATGGCAAAGAAGGGGTCCACTTGCAGTGGCTGTAATTCTTATTGCAAGGGTCATATAGAGGAGTTCCTTAACCACAATGAATAGCACCCATGTCCTGTGTGGCAAGAAGCACTGAAAATGACTGAACCTAAATATTTCAGCAGATCTACTATCTGGATGTTATTTTATTGAAAATTGAGATTGTGAGACAGTGGCTAGTTCTATTAAATTTCAGGCATGCAGCTGCACAAATACTATTTTTTCAACTGACATTTTAACCACATATCATCTAGCCATCCTCAGACTGAGTTGGAAGACTGATGAAAAAGTGCCACGTGCAACCTTATATGCTCCACTGCAGTGGTACTGTGCATGTGGGTCATAGATGCTGGTCAGCAGCAAGAAGGTATTCTTACACATGTACCCCTGTGATAAAATCATTCATACATTTGATTTGCTTTTCAATGTATATTCACTGGCCATAACGTCTTGTGGATTTCACTGGAATTTAATTACATCTTATACAAATTAAAACCATGATATCTATTTCTTAAGTTTTCAGTTAATCTAATTTAAATGGTTTCCTTGATAACAGAATACCAAAAGGAAGAAGTGGGTGTTAAAATCTTAAAGTTGCCATAGTTCAACGAATGACCAGTATCCATACAATGTTCTGCTACAGCTGACTTATTTTGCTGTAGAAAGCAAGTGTACCTTGAGTGTTCCATGCACCTCTCATGAACGGTGCATATTTTCTGACCTATAAGTGATTTATCACAAGCTATGCAAGGAATCTGATACACACCCATCTTACAAAGGCCTATGTCATCCTTCACAGAACTGAGTAAGGCTGCAATCTTCATAGCAGGCCAGAAAACTGCCTTAACACAGTGTTTCTCCAGAACATGGCTTATGTTCAAGGAAAGAGCACCCACATGAGGCAAAAATGCTCTTAATCTGAAGCTCTTACTTTTTTTCTTCCAGATCATGTACTTTCATTCTAGGATTCACACTGAAAGCACTGCAAATTTGTTGCTGGGAATATCTATTCACTTTAAAAAATTCTCTTGATGTGTGTGACATCTTTCAAATTATCATTAACAAATATACAGTGTACCCTGTGTACTAAGGTCTTAAGGATGCTTCCAGTTTGTGAAAGGTGATGGCAGCTACTGGCATGTAAATATAGATTTGTATGCATTAGATTATGATATGCAGCATGTCCTAATGTGCTGTCAACTTTATGATGAATAAAAACGTCCAAAAAAAGGGAGGTATCCATCTTTTCCTATTTCCCAGTAAATTTAATACTGTAATGGACATAGTTCATATCCTCATGAAATTGATGTAATTCATCATTCCCATTAGGCCATACTATTTATTTTTTATTTATTTACATGTCAAGTTCTGTAGGACCAAATTGAGGAGCAAAGGCCATGGAACATGTCAGTACATGAAATTACAACATAAAAGTAATAACAGAAAAATAAAATGTTTATGAATGTGAAAAAAGTCAATCCATGAGTTTAAGTAAATACAATCAACAATACAATAAGAATCAGCTTAATTTTTTAAGGAACTCCTCAACAGAATAGAAGGAGTGACCCATGAGGAAACTCCTCAGTTTTGATTTGAAAGTGCATGGATTACAGCTAAAATTTTTGAATTCAAATGGTAGTTTATTGAAAATGTATGCAGCAATATACTGCACACCTTTGTGCACAAGAGTTAAGGAAGTCTGATTAAATGCATGTTTGATTTCTGCTGAGTATTAACTGAGTGAAAACTGCTTATTCTGGGGAATAAGCTAATATTGGTAACAAGAAATGACAGTAATGAATATATGTATTGAGAGGCTAATGTCAAAATACCCAGACTAGTGAACTTCCACCACTTATTGCCTGAACCGCCCATTTCTGAGCCAAAAATATCCTTTTAGAATTGGAAGAGTTACCCCAAAATATAATACCATATGACATACACAAATGGAAATAAGCAAAGTAGACTAATTTTCACGTCAAACAATTATTCACTTCAGATACGATTCAAATAGTAATAATGGCAGCATTAAGTCTTTGAACAAGATTCTGAATGTGGGCTTTCTAAGACAGTTTACTATCTATCTGAAAACGTAGAAATTTGAATTGTTCAGTTTCACTAATCATATGCCCATTCTGTGAAATTAAAATGTCAGGTTTTGTTGAATTGTGTGTTAGAAACTGTAAAAACTAAGTATTATTGTGATTTAGCATTAGTTTATTTGATACAAGCCATGAACTTAGGTCATGAACTGGTCTATTTGAAACCAAGCCAATGTTGCACACAACATCCCTTACTACCAAGCTAGTGCCATCAGCAGACAGAAATACTTCAGAGTTACCTGTAATACTAGAGGGCATATCATTTACATAAATAAGGAACAGGAGTGGCCCCAACACAGATCCCTGGGCAACCCCCATTTGAATGTACCCCACTGAGACCCCACATCACAGCCATTCTCAACATAATGAATAATGAATGACCTTTTGCTGTCTGTTGCTAAAGTGAGAGGTGAATAAACTGTGAGCTACTCCCCGTATTCCGTAATGGTCCAACTTCTGGAGCAATATTTTGTGATCAACACAATCAGACACCCTACTTACATAAAAAACTATGCCTAGTATTTGAAACCTTTTGTTTAACCCATCTAGTACCGCACAGTCAAAAGAGAATATAGCATTTTCAGTTGTTAAATGACTTCTAAAGCTGAACTGTACATTCGATAGCAAATCGTGTAATATAAAATGATCAACTATCATTACATACACAGCCTTTTCAAAAACTTTAGCAAATACTGATGGCATGAAAATAGGTTTAAAATTGTCTACATTATCCCTTTCTCCCTTTTTATAATGTGGCTTTACTACTGAGTACTTTAATCATTCAGGAAACTAACCATTCCTAAAGGAAGAATTACAAATATGGCTAAATACAGGGCTAACATTTGCAGCACAGTACTTCAATATTCTGCTAGGCACTCCATCATATCTATGAGAGTCCTTAGTCTGGACATAAGCTCATTAGACCTTTTTTGTTCTGTGTCCTTTCATTGATCAATCCCTAGAGTATGTACATGGTGGAAAAAATCATCCTGTGTATTGTGGAATGGAGCAGGTGTTTGTCAGCCTTTGATGGCTCACCTGAAAATAACTGGCAGGTGTCCAGTCAAAGTATCATGGTATGAAGTAAATGACAATCAGCTGCAAGCCCAAAATTTGCTTGAACATTAACCAGCATGACTGCCATTCTCATGACTTGGTTCCTTATGAATATATGAATAGCAGGGCATCTTTTTTAGGTAGCATTCAATGTATGTTGTGCACAGTAAAGGCATACCATGATTAAAAACTACATCATACTTATATTTCTTGTATTATGGTTGAAGATAAGTGTAATGCTAATCACACAGTGGAGCTCTGTGGAGAGCAATATCCTGATAAGAACCCACATTTCTGATTGATGTTTTCTCATGTTGTTCTGATATTTCAGGAAATGGAAAACTTCAACCCATGGCAATGCAGTCATTGTAGAAATTGCACAGATGAAGCTGCTATTTTCACTTATAAATAAGAGAACATTTTTGCAATTACTCTTCTGTTAACTTACATTTTCCATAAATGCATGGGCTTTCTACCTTCTCTTCATTCATGTTTGTTGTACTTGCACATACCTTTAACTGTAGGTGGTTGACTGAAAGGCCAGTGTGCATTTTTCTTATGTTTCCATTTGGTTACTGCCATTTCCAGCAAGTGGACAAGTTTCTCCTGGTCCCTACACAGTGTGCTAGAACAGGAGGGTCAAAGTCAATTTTGTGTTAGATTTTTGATAACCTCTTTTTTACATGAATGGTACACTGTGATACATTGTGAACAGGTCTTAAAACGGGGAAGTGGCTTACTGAATAATAAATATAGGGTGCTGTTTAAAAAAATATGTACTGCTGTTCATATCTTCATTACAAACAGTAACAAGACAGGTAGTTGTGTTGGTTAATGTCCCCCATAGTAGTTAAACAACATTTGTTTGATGTATTTGTTATTTTATTTCTGGATAAAATATTATTATGGGTGGGATTATCAGGTGTGGTACAATTAGGGGTAGTCAAGATACATGGGACAGCATGAAAGATTCAGGATTTTTAGTGCTGGGAAAAAGTGGACAACTTGAATCTTGTCTCTTTTCATGGCATATGATTCTGTTTGATAATTTTTAATTTTTTGTTTTGAATGCAGTCTGACTATGAGGTGCATTCCCACACAATATTATTCTACACTCTTGGAAATGGAAAAAAGAACACATTGACACCGGTGTGTCAGACCCACCATACTTGCTCCGGACACTGCGAGAGGGCTGTACAAGCAATGATCACACGCACGGCACAGCGGACACACCAGGAACCGCGGTGTTGGCCGTCGAATGGCGCTAGCTGCGCAGCATTTGTGCACCGCCGCCGTCAGTGTCAGCCAGTTTGCCGTAGCATATGGAGCTCCATCGCAGTCTTTAACACTGGTAGCATGCCGCGACAGTGTGGACGTGAACCGTATGTGCAGTTGACGGACTTTGAGCGAGGGCGTATAGTGGGCATGCGGGAGGCCGGGTGGACGTACCGCCGAATTGCTCAACACGTGGGGCGTGAGGTCTCCACAGTACATCGATGTTGTCCCCAGTGGTCGGCGGAAGGTGCACGTGCCCGTCGACCTGGGACCGGACCGCAGCGACGCATGGATGCACGTCAAGACCGTAGGATCCTACGCAGTGCTGTAGGGGACCGCACCGCCACTTCTCAGCAAATTAGGGACACTGTTGCTCCTGGGGTATCGGCGAGGACCATTCGCAACCGTCTCCATGAAGCTGGGCTACGGTCCCACACACCGTTAGGCCGTCTTCCGCTCACGCCCCAACATCGTGCAGCCCACCTCCAGTGGTGTCGTGACAGGCGTGAATGGAGGGACGAATGGAGACGTGTCGTCTTCAGCGATGAGAGTCGCTTCTGCCTTGGTGCCAATGATGGTTGTATGCGTGTTTGGCGCCGTGCAGTTGAGCGCCACAATCAGGACTGCATACGACCGAGGCACACAGGGCCAACACCCGGCATCATGGTGTGGGGAGCGATCTCCTACACTGGCCGTACACCACTGGTGATCATCGAGGGGACACTGAATAGTGCACGGTACATCCAAACCGTCATCAAACCCATCGTTCTACCATTCCTAGACCGGTAAGGGAACTTGCTGTTCCAACAGGACAATGCACGTGCCACCCAACGTGCTCTAGAAGGTGTAAGTCAACTACCCTGGCCAGCAAGATCTCCGGATCTGTCCCCCATTGAGCATGTTTGGGACTGGATGAAGCGTCGTCTCACGCGGTCTGCACGTCCAGCACGAACGCTGGTCCAACTGAGGCGCCAGGTGGAAATGGCATGGCAAGCCGTTCCACAGGACTACATCCAGCATCTCTACGATGGTCTCCATGGGAGAATAGCAGCCTGCATTGCTGCGAAAGGTGGATATACACTGTACTAGTGCCGACATTGTGCATGTTCTGTTGCCTGTGTCTATGTGCCTGTGGTTCTGTCAGTGTGATCATGTGATTTATCTGACCCCAGGAATGTGTCAATAAAGTTTCCCCTTCCTGGGACAATGAATTCACGGTGTTCTTATTTCAATTTCCAGGAGTGTATATGTGACTGCAGACTGGAAAGGGGCATGATACTTTTATTGTATTTTTTCTTTGTTATAGCTTGTATTTAGTACCCACACCAGACAGCAGATAGCAGATAGCTTAGCAGTAAGAATTTAAACATGTGTGTTTTATTTTAGATCACTCTGCAGATCAATACCTTAAAAGTTCATATAATCAACAAAATTTAAACTTTTATGGTTTATTTTTAAGGAGTGGTCATTTCGTTGCCTTATGTGGGGCACGTGAAAGTTAAAGGCTTTACCACATTACCTTCCATTCGGAAAGTGGGTGCACTCAGCAACTGTTATGTGACTTATAAATTATAGAGTGCAGCAATCAGTTGTCCTTTTTTAGATTTTATTACGCAAATCCAGATTTTGGCTAGTAGCCAGCCCTTCTCAATGCATTATTTTCTATTGTCAATGCATGTAAGTCCCTGTTGTTTGAGTATTCAAAGAACTGTGACTGACACCCAAACAACAGGGACTTTCATGCATTGACAATAGGAAATAGTGCATTGAGAAGGGCTGGCTACTAGCCAAAATCTGGATTTGCGTAATAAAATCTAAAAAAGGATGACTGGTTGCTGCACTCTGTAATTTATAAAGGCTCCAGGTTTTTCACTGCTTATTGTAAATTCATTTTTTAATTTCAAACCAGTCTGTCAGCTCTGCCAGTTATATGACTGCTGGTGAATAAAGGACTTTTCTGTCTAACCCAGTACTGAAAGTACTGGTGCCATCTGTTAACAGAGTTTTCTGTTTGACATGGATGTATTACTTAGTTGAATTACATATAAGAGAAAGAGGATTTGACTTAATGCAGATCTTCGTGGTGTACCATATTTGATTAAGAAATTATTTGATAAATGTGTTATTGTTCTTATGCTATTTACAGCACTTTTATCTTTTTTAGGAAAAACATTTGTTGATATTTAGTGACATGCAATTTAATCCATTCATTTGACATACCCCTAATTCCGTTTCTTTCCAACTTATTCATTAGTGCAACATAATCTATAACATAAAATGCTTTGGAAAGGTCCTAAAATAGTCTAATAGTCATTTATTTTCTATCTGTAGCTTTTAGGACAGCATGTAGGTACTTGAAGAGAGCAATGGTTGTGAATATACATTGCTTGAAGCTATGCTGATGAGATGATAGCAATGAGTTTTTCTTCATAAACTCTCACAGCCTATTATAAAAGAACCATACAAAAATCTCTGAGAAACCACTAACTAATATAAATAAATGATGTGGTATCCATCTTTGCATTACTTGAACATCCTAGTGTGACTTTCTGTCTCCTGTTTTCTTAAACAGGAACTAAGCCAGGCATGTGCTGTAGCATGTATCTCATAACAATTTAATTTCTTACATTTCATTTATTATCATCCTTTGCATCATTTATATGATCTAGGAATTACAAATTTCTATCAAACACATAACATTAACATTATGTTGAAAATTAAAACACTGAATTAAAACACATAAAATTAACATTATATAATATGTCATAAATTAAAACATTCAATTAATGGGTTTTTCTTTTACATGCTTTTTTTAACTTGTACCATATGTGATGAGTTTATATATATTTAGTACATTTTGGAAAACACATATTACACATAATTTTGAGTTAAAAGAGTATAAACGAGACATGGAACTGACAATGAGAAGAACATGATATTGACAGTACAACTATCACTTAGTGATTTAAGGATTCAAAATATTCCTCTATGCTATAAAAATATTTATTTATCAGAAACTTTTTTAATTCTGACTTAAATTTTCCTTCATCTTCTGTTCCCCTAACGCAGAGTGGCAGAGCATTATAAATCTTTTTTCCATACTGGCTCACACATTTTTGAGTTTTTTTTCATGTTCTTTCCACATGCAGATTCTTACAGATATGTGTATTGTAGTCATGAAGATCTAAATTTGCACATAGACTACTCAAGTGTGCTCTTGTATGCAGTATCCTTTTTAATATGTACAAAGATGGTACTGTAAGTATGTTTAGCTATATGAACAAGGACTAGCAGTGTGTTTGTGGAGAGCTGTGTTTAATAATTCTAATGGCCCTTTTCTGTAATTTAAAAACCTCTCTCAAGCGACATTTAGTTGCACCCCAGAATGTTATTCCATAGGATATAACAGAATCTTAATAAGCGATAGACACTAATCTTGTACACTCTGCACTTCTAACTCTAGAAATTATTCTCTGTGCAAAACATGCTGAATTGAGTTTTTTTGGATATGTATGTGACATGGTCTTTCCAGCTCAAGTGGTGATCAATGTACATGACCAAAAATTTCGTAGACCAGCTTTCTCTATTTCATGGTCACTCAATGATAAATGGTGATCATCTTTCTCATTTACTTTACTGTACTGTACTGTATGTAATTTGTTTTATTTAAATTGAGTGTTAACTTATTAGCATAAAACCACTGTTGCACTCTCTTCAGAACCTTTTCAGCTGTAGTGAATAAGGATATGCTGTCATCACTTATAATTATGCTTGTATCTTCTGAAAATAACATAATTTTTGATGATCTGTTGGGCCTTTCAGTGTCATTTATATAGATTAGGAATAATAGAGGGGCCAAGAACACTACCCTGACGGACACCTACTGCCACTTTCTTAGCGTCAGATACCCACTTTATTTTTTGCTTATTCTGAGATGAAGTGAGTTCCACAACCTGAGTTCTATCTTGGAGATAGGATTCAAACCATTTCCTCCCAATTCCTCTCACGCCTATTGCCTCCAGTTTGTCAAGGAGAATTCAATGATCTACTGTAACAAAGAAGGCCTTGGAAAGATCTAGGTGGATTCCTACCATATATTTGTTATTGTCTCAATTTCTAATAATTTCTTCTGTATAGGCCTGTATAGCTGTTTTGTGTGCTGTGATCTGTACAAAAAAGATGTTGATTACAATTTAGAAGATTGAAGGTGTCAAGGTAGCTTATGAGTCTAATTTTCATCAGTTTTTCAACAATTTTTGATAAAGATGGAAGGAGGGATATAGGTCTATAGTTTTCTACTTTATGTATATCCCCATTTTTGAATAATGGTTTAACCTTAGAAATTTTCAGCCTTTGGGGGAACGAACCTTCACTGAATGACAAATTGGCAATATGTACCAGTGGTTCCAAGATTTGCGTGGCAGCTTTTTTTTTATTATTGTCACTGACACTTCATCCAGTCCTGCAAACATTTTGGGTTTCATACTGTTAATTACTTCCACTATTTCATATTTATTAGTGGGACTTATTATCATACTACTGACTACTTTTGGTGCTGTTGTTTTCTCTTCTTGGGTAAAGCTCTTGCTTAATTTATCAGGTACACTTAGAAAGTAGTTGTTAATGTAAGTGGGCAAGACTTTCTTCTTTATTTCAATGTTATCACTAGATTTAAGTACAATATCCAGGTCTTTAGAGCCTTTTCCTGTTTCTTTTTTAACAATTTCCCATGTGGTCCTTGATTTATTGTCTATTATAGACATTATTATTGTTATTGTCTATCATTACTTAATAATTTTTCTAGATTAATTACCCTTCTATATACCTTTTTGTAGTTACTAACATGTTTTTTTAATTTAGGTTCAAAAATGGCTCTGAGCACTATGGGACTTGACTGCTGAGGTCATCAGTCCCCTAGAACTTAGAATTAATTAAACCTAACTAACCTAAGGACATCACACACATCCATGCCCGAGGCAGGATTCGAACCTGCGACCGTAGTGGACGCGCGGTTCCAGACTGTAGCGCCTAGAACCGCTCGGCCACCCCGGCCGGCTTTTAAATTAGGGTCAGTTCTAGTTTTCATTTCAGAGTTTAGTCTTTTCATAGTCTTGGAAGAGTTTTTAATGCCAGATGTGATCCAAGAATTTGTGTGTCTATGGCTAGATGAGTTGATTTTAACTAATCTTTTTGGAAAGCACATTTCAAAATTTGTCATGAAAAGAGAGGAGAAAACATTGTATGCAGCATCTGTATCAGTTTGTGACAATACTTCTGCCCAGGATTGGTTAGTCAGTGTGATACCAAACTGGTTGAAGTTTTCGGAAGAGAAAATTCTCTTATACATATGATGCACTGTTTTTGTATGTATTGGAACTGTGAGCACTTTAATAATAAGTGCATTATGATCAGATATTCCTAGGTCAGTATTCAAAACTTCTGTATCTGGGCTTTCTATATTCGAAAATATATTACTATAAGACTTTTTGAGGTGTTTGTTACCCTTGTAGGACTGTTTATATTAGAATATAGGTTGAAACTGTGTAGAATATTGAGGAATTTAATTTTAAACGAATTATCTACCAACATATTGACATTTTAAGTCCCCACATACAATTATTGATGACTTCTCATCGTGTAAGATGTTCAGCAGTTCTTCAGTCTTATTTTTTTAAAAAATTCTGGGTCACCACATGGTGATCTATACACTAACATGACTGTTATTTTTCTATTTTTTAAATTCATTTGCAATGCTGTTGCCTCAAAATGTTGTTCTATCCTCAGGAGTTCAGCTTCAGGACTGTTTCACTTTCATATGTGATTTTACATAAATGCACACACCCCCATTCTTGGTTGCCTTCCTAGAAAATGGACTAACCAAGGTATATGAAGAAATATTAATGTTTTTTAATTCACAATTTTTGCACCAATGCTCTTGAATACAAATACAATCAACACGATATTCACTGGCCTCAATCTCGAGACCTAGAATTTTATTTTAGAGACACTGTATATTAGGGCTAAGTAATTTTAAGCTGTTGCAACTCAGTTGAGAGGAACTCTTACTTGTATTGTATGGTGTCAATGGTTTCTTCGTGTTGCAGCTAGGTACCAAAAATCCTTGAGGGCTACAGGTTTCCTGCATCTTGTCTTTCTTTCTTCTGGATGTGTTGCAACTTTTGATGCTGGAATTCCTGTTGTATTTGATGACTCGCTGGCCGTAAGCACATTTCTTGCTAATGATGCCGCTGTATACTCTGTAGCTGCTTCTGATACTGTTGAAGCTGTTGTGGAGGCTTCATTTGCTTCAGCTACTTTTGTGGCAAGTGAAGATTCTACTGCTGGATCTGTTGCCGGTGAATCAGTTTCATTTTTATGTTGGAGAATTTCAGTTGCTGTGATGGGTGGTGGTAGTGGTATGGTATGGCAATTCTTGTCTTCAACTGCAAACACTGCATGAAGTATTTCTCGACTAATGAATGCTTTTCCAAGTTTATTTCTGTGTAGCCCACGCCTGGTAAAATGACTTCTTTCCGAAGATGGTACATTCACATATGTGGCATTTGCGAAGCTTCAGCATATTTTTTCAAATTTTCTATTAGTAATAGCGATTTCTTTGTTGACACAAGATTTTTCCATAAGATCATGTCTTTGTGGTATACTCTCAACATAGAAGTTCACATTTGTAATTTTCTATAGTGTGCTTCTTAGCGCTATTGTGGTGAGCTTACCCTCATTCCTATAAATGTCATTAGCACCCTTGATTATTAAACAGTTTCTTTCAAGCTCCAAAAAATGTTCACAGTTTTTTAGAATTTCACTCAAGGGAGCACCTGGTTTTGTTATTCCACTAACATTAAACATCGTTTGCATGTTACACATGATACCAGCTAAGCCTTTTCCGTGACTGTCTGAGAGCATGTAAATATCTTCTTACTTGTGGTTGTCATGTTCTCATGATATGTATGTACCCTGCAAATTATACTACTGGTACTTCCTTACTTGTTATTACAAGACTTCGTACTTGACTGGTTTTTAATCTCTGCATTTGGTGAAAGTACTTCATTTCTTTCGCTATTTTCATGTCTTTTAGACTCATTGCAGATACTGCCTCTGACTTATGTATTTACCCATGTATGATGCTACATCAGTGCCAACTGCGTATGTTGTTCAGTCTGGTGGCTGCAAATAACACGCCTATTGCAACATACGGCTGTACAGAATACAGCTGGATCTGGGCCTACGCTGTGCGTTCCTTTGGAATTTCATGTTGGCAGATGTGGCAGAGCCAATAATAGAAGTGGATTTATTGGTGTACTGTAACCTTTTGCTAGATATGACCAACACCCACCTTGTAGACCAGGCCACCGGGCTGACAGCCATCTGTTTCCAGTGCCAGACATCCACCCAATCTGCCCGGCTTGTTACAGCCACTGATGAGGAGTACGCTATGCTATTGAAGGACTTTTCAGTGCTAACAAAGCCACCGGGCATACTGAAGAATGTCAGGCACAATATCAAGACAATTGAGGGGCCTCCGATCTCCTGCCGACCACGATGACTGGCGCCGCACTGTTTGAAGATAGCCAAGACTGAGTTTGATAACATGATCAAAGAGGGCATCATGCATCCATCTGACAGCCCCTGGTCTTCACTGTTACACCTCCTCCTCCTAAAAGGATGGTGCATGGCGGTCTTGTGGAGATTGCAGAGCACTGAGTGCCTGCACAATACCTGACAGGTACCCAATACCTCTGCTCCGCTACTTCAACTACACGTTGAGTGGTGCTTGTGTGTATAGTGTGCTAGATTGCATCAAGGCCTACACACATATTCTGGTGGTTGATGAAGATACACTGAAGACACCCATTATTATGCCATTTGGCTTATTTGAAAGCAAATTTAGGACGTTCAGTCTCCGGAATGCGGCACAAACATGGCGAAGGTTCATGGGTTCATTGCTGTGAGCCCTGTAATTCTCTTTCTCTTACCTCAAGAATGACTCTGCCATGCTGTTCTCCCATCAGTTGACAGCACATCTACCAGGCATTTTGGCACACAGTGTATATGTTTTACTAACGGCATGACAGAAATACAGAGCTCACGATTCTAGTAATGTGCAACAGTCTAGTTGAGGTCAGTGATCTCTTTGCTAGCCTTACTAAACACATATGAAAGGAACACACACTAGAGAAAGAGAGATTAAAAAAAATAGAATAATTAATATACAAAAGGTAACAGAAACAAGGAATAAATGATCTTCTGCAACAGCACGAATAAACCCAGCGCCTCTAATGGCATGCATGGAGCTACTGATGCACGTGCAAAAATTTGAAACACTTGTACTCTCTCTCTCTCTGTCACACACACACACACACACACACACACACACACACAGTTAAAGTAGTTTTTTTACTAGTTTTCAGTTTAAGGAGACTTTTCTCACAATCTATTTTACATTGTGAATATTCTTAATCTTATATTTGTGCAATTTAAGAGTTACCAAATTTATGCTCTTATGCAGTCAACTATAGCCTTCAGTTCCAACAATCAGAGTGCAGGTGTGTTTACGTTATTAGAACCACTACAAGCCTCTTCATTTGATGAGTTTTCATGTAATTTATTGGTGGGTAGAAGTTGATCTGATATGTAATTTAGTATACTAGCATTTTATTATGCCACTTTTTCTTAATTTTTAAACAGATCATATTATAATGGTTTGTTAGTAAGTTGAACATGGTAATAATACTTGTGTGGCCCAAAGCTGGAATATATAAAATGAGGTTGATTCAAGTCAAAGCCTTAAAAGTGCTACAATTATTGTAATTGTAACAATAATCAAAAAACATACATGTCATTTTTTGACAGTCTCCCTGATGTTGAATGCATGTATTCCACTGCTTCAGAAATGCATAGATGCTATGATGAAAGAATTCTTTTGTCATGTGTGCAGCCAGTTCTGCGCCATAGTTTTTATCTCTCCAACATTTCTGAAATGCCTCCCTCCCATTGCTTCTTTGAATGCACCAAAAAGATGAGAGTCACCAGGAGTAAGGTCTAATGAATAAGGAATTAGCTGTATGCAGTCAGGCATTGCCATGCTGTAGTAATACTCCTGAGGTCAGAAGTCCTCATCATTTATGTCTGATTGTGGGATGAAATTGATTTTTCAGTATGTCTGAATAAGAAATACTGGTTACTCACACTATCTCATCCATGTACTGCTCAAAAATTACTCCATTTAAATCCGAGAAGACAGTTGAGTGCAGAATTTTGTTGGTTTCAGCAATAAGCTGTGGTGCCATACGATGACTGACTTTTTCATTTTTGGTCGCTGGTAGTGGAACCCAGTCTTATCGCCCATAACAATTTTTTCCCAGAAATGCATCACCTTCAACATGGAAGTGATGCAAAACTTCTTCACAGGCATCGACACACCAGTCTTTCAGTTTGGTGGTCAACTGATGTGGCATACATCTTGTAGACACCTTAATGAAGTGCAGTACATCATGAAGAGTATTCCGCTCTGAACTAATACTAATCCATTAGTACCCAATTTTTTTTTGTTAACATATATTCTGTATTTTTGGAAAACTGTGCAATGGCACCCCAATTTACGAAAATATGAAGAAAGTTTGTTCACTTGTTGCCTAAATGTGAAATTTTTGGCTGTTCTCATTCGAGGATGTTTGGCACTTGGCATTGTTTTGTCATTACATTGCTTACTAGGAAAAAAGACAAGGGTACTGAAACTGGTAATAATAAATTCAAAACAACATTTCAAAAGTATCATTTATTTTATGACAAGTAATATTTACAAAAGTTGTAAGCTAAAAATTCTCCAAAACTGACATTTTGATAAGGGATAATATGATATTTGGGAAAGCATCTCATACAGAGCATAACATTACACTTCCCACAATACATTCTCAGCTTTCCTTTACAGTTCTCATACTGGTATCATCTTTGTTTTTCACACTTATGGATGACGTGCAGCTTCTGGTCATACCATATATCTGGTGCATTATTCCTGGAAGGTGAGAGGAGTATTTTTTGGTCTTCCCTTAGCTAACATTATTTCAAGACCTCTCCTCGGGTATTTTCTCTCAATCTGTCTTCTGAATAGTTTCACAGAAAGAGAAGTTCCTTTATTGCATCTCATGAAAGCCAAGTACACATTCAGAACTGTCATATTTACCATACCACTTTTTACCATGCACTGTAATGGTATGTTTCTCTAGTAGCCAGATGTGAAGATTGATGCCTCCCGTAAAATTCCTGTATTTATTCAACGCATGTGATTGTTGAACACTGACCTTTTCTTTTTGGAATGAATTCCAACATTGTATTTTGACGGTAGGAAGCACAGTGTCAAAATTAGGTGCTAGTGTAACACACTTGTCATTCCATTTTTGATTAAAACTTCTTTCTCTCTGTCAAATCTGAATCCAAAACATATGCTTCCTTTCTTTTTCATAATATTATCTGGTGACAGAGGCACTTCCTTGTTCTGCTTTCTCTTATAGTTCCACTTGCACAGAATCCCAGTTCCTTTAGTTGGACGAGCAGATCATGACTAGTAAAGTCATTGTCAAAAAATACTTTTTAACTATTTGGCACATCAATAATGGACAACATTTCCAAAACTACTTTGGAACCCAGTGGTGGATTGGCAGTGTAATCATTCTGAACCTTCCTGCAATACAGCAAGAAATTGTAACAATAGCCACCAGTAGAACATGAGGCCAAAAGTTTATATCTAAAGTGTATGGGCTTCAGTCTGACAGACTGCTTTATAGGGTGATGTCCATAGTATCTCATAATCATTTCATCAACTGTCACATTTTCCTGAAAGACTCCCCATTTTTGACAATTTTTTTCCCAGAGCCTCTGCTAATCATTTTATTTTGAAAGATTTGTCACTCTTGTTTTCATTGGCCTTTTTGTTATCATTGAAATGTATTACAGATTTCCGTTCAAGGTACCTGTTAGGACTCATCCCATCTTTCACTATTTGAACACAGAGATCATCATCCTCAGTCTGAGAATCTCTTTCACTGGACAATTTATGATAGCCAGTAAAGATCAAAAACCCAACAAATACATGAATTTCATCAGGTAAAACTGAAGATTTATTTTATTTTTACATTTCCTAGCATATTTTCCACTTTGCTCTACAATCATGTGTGCAGATTCTTTTGAAAAGTGTTCTTCAAAAACCTGCTCGAGAGTAAGATCATACAACTTTTCTTTCAGTTCAGCTGACAAGTAGCTTTCTTCCCTAAGCCAGGAGATGAATATTTTAGAACCTGATCACACCATTTAACTTTCTTTTTACAAGCTCTTTTAGAAGAAACATGAGGAATGTCTTCATTGTCTCTCTGACATAAAATTTCAGTAGTACCTGCAATATCACTTACATGTGTATTTCCTAACAAGTCATCTTCAATATTCTCCTCATCGGTCTGCTCGTTTACATCTGGAGGTAGAGCTACTATGTCTGCTTCTATTTCTTCAGAAAATAAGTATTCCACTGCCTCTTCAACTGTTTTAAAAACTTGGAAAGCTATGGCAAAGAAAGCCGTAAAGACCAAAAAATATAATATTTATGCCCAGTGTCCTCTAATGAGGACAGCAAGTTTTCATGCACTTGGACATATAATGTTTTCACCTTCATAAGTTCCAAACAATATCACAGTATTAAATTATGCAGTAGCCAGAAAAGGACAGAGGTCCTTACTTTAGACTGAGCCACAAAAATAAAAATAGAAAAAACCAGCAGGCTCTGCAAAAATGCTCCACTTCTGTTAACAGTTGTCAACTGAATAACTGTAGCACAGAGACAACAATGGTACCCATTGTTGACAGAAAGCTTACTCTACAACAACAAAAGCCAAAAGTTGGCTTGGAGTAGCATACATTGTAATAATGATGGGAAAATTGACTGTCATCAATCAAGGACAATGGGCACTAATGGGCTAATCTTTAAGCTTGTGGCTATTTTATTCGGAGTTATGCATCTGTCCTCCTTACATCCTATACATCTGTTCTTCACTAACAAAATGTTCTTGTCCATCACTACGCAGTGAGCCTGACCTGGTCTTGGAGCATCCTTGCACCTTGTGCTAGCTGCAACAACAAACATGAATCGTTGTACTGTGCTCTCATTCTGTGATGAATTTCCATTGCATCACAGATCACTCCTCAATTGCGGTGTATGTTTACAGTGACGCAGCCATCTTATAGTGAATGCTGCTGTCTTATCCTGCATTGTAGCATCACTCTGCTTTAAGGAAAACTACTGCCACCTACCAACTCCATTACACAACTTTTCAAAATTGTATGCAACTTTTAAGGTTTTCACTTGAATCATCCTCATAAAAAAATTGTAGGATGGTCACTGTGTTTCCCTTAGGCAGTATGCCTAGTCTGTGTAAGAGTTTTAATTTATGCTCCTGCAATAACCAACATACTGTGCTCTTTGAACAGTGCATTTCACAGGCAAGTTGATAAGTGCCTCTTGATGAATCTCCTCCTATATGATCTACAAGTAGCTCCATCTCCTCAAACTTCACAGTGTTACCAGTTCTTTTCAAGAACCTAGGTCAGCTCTCTGTAACTTTAAGGACTTAGATTCCTGTAATTTTTCTCCATGATGATAATTTTTTTTCCATTTAGGGTGATGGCTGTTTTACTTTTCTTTATCCATTCATTCCACTGTCCACGCAATACAACTTACTTCATTACAAATTAAAGTAAATGTCTGCATGTGCTAGTAACAAGTATTGTTTCATTTCTAACAACCAGTCCTTAGCTGTAAAAAGTATTAAAATCCTCTGTGGACCCATCACAGACAACTGTGTATTGTTTCTGAAGATAACACCACCAATTTTGGTGCAACAGGCTTTTTTTATTGACATACTGGAAATTTATGAACATGTGCCTCCAATCCATAGTTAATCAAAAACATTTTATATTAATTTCTAACCATTAATTCTTATCTCAAAATACCCAGTTTACAATCCTTAAATGCTTCTATAATTTTGACACTGAAGATTTTGGTTGCTCTAAATAAATGCTTATACATACTATACACATCTCTCTTGATATTTGGTGTTCACAGGTCATAACATGCAATAAAATAGTACATTCAGTGGCAATGTATGGCTTCCACGTTTTTTTCAAACTACTATTGTAAACTAACTCTAAATATTTTTGAGATATCATTGTTCCTGTTTCTTATATGCCTAATTTTTGTGTGATCAGTTATTAATTTAGTGGCTGCACATTTTTACAGAGTGTCTGGACATTTTTACAGAGATTGTCATCATAGGTATCACAATTTCTGGCCTGTGTCTTTGCTTTGCTGTAGTATGTAGTGTATAGAAACTGGTTGTGAATAGAAGTTTCTCTGTGGATGTATTTCTGTTGAAAGAACCAATATCTATCTAAATTTGTTTTAAAAATCAGGTTTTCAATCTACAACAAATGGTCAGCTGTTATTGCTATCAGTAGATATTTGGTAATAGTCCGAGTTCTTACATAAAGAACTCTACAAGCAGTTCAAATACAAGTACCGCAAAGAAGTCAGGAGATTAAAATCAGAAAGAATCAGCCAACCAGCTCAGATAATGTTTCAAAGACTTCCTGGTCAATTGAAAATAAAATCAGAAACAATGAAACAGAAACTAAAATTAATAATGTACAATTAACTGTGAATAATGAAGATATCTCTGATCTTCTTCTAGTCAGCAATATTTTTAATAATTACTTCATACATACTGTCAAAAATGACGTCTCTATGAAACAGAATATACAGCATTTGTTTGAGTCCTGTAACAAACAGAACTGCAGTACAATACCTGTAGTAAGCACCCATGACATTCTGCAGCTTATTGATAACCTCAGAAAAAAAATCTGCAGGATTAGATAAAATTTCTCCATATCTACTGAAGAAATGCAAACAGAAACTAATGAAACCACCAGTTCACCTAATAAACTGTGTTCTTGAAGACAGTGTGTACCCTGATAAGTTGAAACTGTCCGTAGTGAAACCAATACACAAAAAGGGGGAAATAAAGCATGTACAGAACTACAGACCCATTGCCCTAATCTCAACTTGCAGCAAACTGATAGAGAAAATAATGTTAAAAAAAATCTTGGAACACTAAAACAACACTGACATATTAATTGATTTCTAGCATGGTTTCAGAAGAGATTGAGAAGTACCATATCAGCAGCAGTACAATTAGTCCATAATGTACTTGGAAAAAAAATAAACAAAAAATTCTAAGCAGCAGAAGTATTCCTGGACCTCTCAAGGCCTTTTGATAGAGTATATCAAGAGAAGTCTTCCGAAGTAAGAGTGATTTCAGGTGTGCCCCAGGGGAGTGTCGTAGGACCGTTGCTATTCACAATATACATAAATGACCTTGTGGATAACATTGGAAGTTCACTGAGTCTTTTTGCGGATGATGCTGTAGTATATTGAGAGGTTGTAATCATGGAAAATTGTACTGAAATGCAGGAGGATCTGCAACGAATTGAGGCATGGTGCAGGGAATGGCAATTGAATCTCAATGTAGACAAGTGTAATGTGCTGTGAATACATAGAAAGAAAGATCCTTTATCAGTTAGCTACAATATAGCGGGTCAGCAATTGGAAGCAGTTAATTCCATAAATTATCTGGGAGTACACATTAGGAGTGATTTAAAATGGAATGATCATCTAAAGTTGATCGTTGGTAAAGCAGATGCCAGGCTGAGATTCATTGGAAGAATCCTAAGGAAATGCAATCCAAAAACAAAGGAAGTAGGTTACAGTACACTTGTTCGCCCAGTGCTTGAATATTGCTCAGCAGTGTGGGATCCATACCAGATAGGGTTGATAGAAGAGATAGAGAAACTCCAATGGAGAGCAGCGCACTTCGTTACAGGATCATTTAGTAATCACAAAAGCATTTCGGAGATGATAGATAAACTCCAGTGGAAGACATTGCAGGAGAGACGCTCAGTAGCTCGGTACGAGCTTTTGTTGAAGTTTCGAGAACATACCTTCACCGAGGAGTCAAGCAGTATATTACTCCCTCCTACATATATCTCGCAAAGAGACCATGAGGATAAAATCAGAGAGATTAGAGCCCACACAGAGGCATACTGACAGTCTTTCTTTCCACGAACAATACGAGACTGGAATAGAAGGGAGAACCGATAGAGGTACTCAAACTACCCTCCGCCACACACCGTCAGGTGGCTTGAGGAGTATGGATGTAGATGTAGACGTGCTCTTATCAAAAACTGCAAAGAGTGGTGTCACTGGAAAACTCATGCAATTGCTAGAAACATATTTAAAGGGTAGACAACAGTGCACAGAGATTATGTACCCTAATGAAGAAACACTGGAGAGAGGCAGGTGAAGTATAAGAAATATACATTTTGTGTTACTGAGGGCTCCATTTTAGGGCCTGTCCTATTCATATGCTATGTAAATGATTTCCCAAGTTCTCTTGACAATAAGCAATTGATCACTATGTATGCAGATGATACATCTGGTGTCTGCTATCCAGACAGTGAGACCAACCTAGTAGAAGAGATACATAACTTTATTGAAAAGGCAAGGGCTCACTTTGAAAGAGAGAACCCAAAAGTAAATATAGAAAAAACTAATATTATTAATTTTAAACCAAATGGACCAAACAGACAAATTACTGTGACTGATGAAATTCTACAAAAACATGTAGAGATTGTAAATTCTTGGGTTTATGCATAGATGATCAACTTTCATGGAAGTAGCAAGTTGATTACATCAGCAAACAAATAACACCCAGTCTACAGGCTGGTCCATTGATCATGACTAGGACAAATATCTCACGAAAGAAGCGTCAAACGAAAAAACTTCAAAGAACGAAACTTGTCTAGCATGAAGGTGGGAACCAGACAGCACTATGGCTGGCCCGCTAGATGGCATTAACATAGGTCAAATGGATATCAACTGCATTTTTTTAAACAGGAACCCCCATTTTTTATTACATATTCTTGTAGTATGTAAAGAAATATGAACGTTTTAGTTGGACCACATTTTTCGCTTTGTGATAGATGGTGCTGTAATAGTCACAAACGTATAAGTACATGGTATCATGCAACATTTGGCCAGTGTGGACAGTATTTGCTTTGTGATACATTATCCATGTTAAAATGGATCGTTTACCAGTTGCGGAAAAGGTCGATGTCGTGTTGATGTATGGCTATTGTGATCAAAATGCCCAACGGGCATGTCCTTTATATGCTGCTCGGTATCCTGGACGATATCATCCAAGTGTCTGGATCATTCGCCAGATAGTTATGTTTTTTAAGGAAACTGGCATAATATGCACTATTGGGCAATGGAAAATCCATGATGGCTGCAACAATTGGAACATCAGCGACCTTGGATGGTTAATGTATGGTGCGGCATTATGGGAGGAAGGATAATTGGCCCCCATTTTATTGATGGCAATCTAAATGGTGCATGTATGTGATTTCCTAAGTAATGTTCTACCAATGTTACTACAAGATGTTTCACTGCATGACAGAATGGCGATGTACTTCCAACATGATGGATGTCCAGCACATAGCTCGCGTGTGGTTGAAGCAGCATTGAATAGCACATTTCATGACAGGTGGATTGGTTGTTTAAGCACCATACCATTGCCTGAATGTTCACCGGATCTGATGTCCCCGGATTTCTTTCTGTGGGGAAAGTTGAAGGATATTTGCTATCGTGATCCACCGACAACACCTGACAACATGCGTCAGCTCATTGTCAATGCACATGCGAACATTACGGAAGGCAAACTACTTGCTGTTGAGAGGAATGTCGTTACACATATTGCCAAATGCATTGAGGTTGACGGACACCATTTTGAGCATTTATTGCATTAATGTGGAATTTACAGGTAATCACGCTGTAACAGCATGCTTTCTCAGAAATGATAAGTTCACAAAGGTACATGTATCACATTGGAACAACCAAACTAAAATGTTCAAATGTCCCTATGTTCTGTATTTTAATTTAAAAAACCTACCTGTTACCAACTGTTCATCTAAAATTGTGAGCCATATGTTTGTGACCATTACAGTGCCATCTACCACAAAGTGAAAAAAGTGGTCCAGCTAAAACATTCATGTTTCTTTACATACTACATGAATATGTAATAAAAAATGGGGGTTCCTATTTAAAAAAACACAGTTGATATCCGTTTGACCTAGGGCAATGCCATCTAGCGGGCCAACCATAGCACCGTCTGGTTTCCCCCTTCAAGCTAGACAAGTTTCGTTCTTTGTAGTTTTTTCATTTGATGCTTATTTCGTGAGATATTTGGCTTGGTCATGATCAATGGACTACCCTGCATATGTATTAAGAAGATTATCACCATATCTTAATTCTGAAACCCTAAGGACTGTATATTATGGATTAGTGTATCCTTTCTTGTCTTATGAAATACACTACTGGAAATGGAAAAAAGAACACATTGACACCGGTGTGTCAGACCCACCATACTTGCTCCGGACACTGCGAGAGGGCTGTACAAGCAATGATCACACGCACGGCACAGCGGACACACCAGGAACCGCGGTGTTGGCCGTCGAATGGCGCTAGCTGCGCAGCATTTGTGCACCGCCGCCGTCAGTGTCAGCCAGTTTGCCATGGCATACGGAGCTCCATCGCAGTCTTTAACACTGGTAGCATGCCGCGACAGCGTGGACGTGAACCGTATGTGCAGTTGACGGACTTTGAGCGAGGGCGTATAGTGGGCATGCGGGAGGCCGGGTGGACGTACCGCCAAATTGCTCAACACGTGGGGCGTGAGGTCTCCACAGTACATCGATGTTGTCGCCAGTGGTCGGCGGAAGGTGCACGTGCCCGTCGACCTGGGACCGGACCGCAGCGACGCACGGATGCACGCCAAGACCGTAGGATCCTACGCAGTGCCGTAGGGGACCGCACCGCCACTTCCCAGCAAATTAGGGACACTGTTGCTCCTGGGGTATCGGCGAGGACCATTCGCAACCGTCTCCATGAAGCTGGGCTACGGTCCCGCACACCGTTAGGCCGTCTTCCGCTCACGCCCCAACATCGTGCAGCCCGCCTCCAGTGGTGTCGCGACAGGCGTGAATGGAGGGACGAATGGAGACGTGTCGTCTTCAGCGATGAGAGTCGCTTCTGCCTTGGTGCCAATGATGGTCGTATGCGTGTTTGGCGCCGTGCAGGTGAGCGCCACAATCAGGACTGCATACGACCGAGGCACACAGGGCCAACACCCGGCATCATGTTGTGGGAAGCAATCTCCTACACTGGCCATACACCACTGGTGATCGTCGAGGGGACACTGAATAGTGCATGGTACATCCAAACCGTCATCGAACCCATCGTTCTACCATTCCTAGACCGGCAAGGGAACTTGCTGTTCCAACAGGACACTGCACGTCCGCATGTATCCCGTGCCACCCAACGTGCTCTAGAAGGTGTAAGTCAACTACCCTGGCCAGCAAGATCTCCGGATCTGTCCCCCATTGAGCATGTTTGGGACTGGATGAAGCGTCGTCTCACGCGGTCTGCACGTCCAGCATGAACGCTGGTCCAACTGAGGCGCCAGGTGGAAATGGCATGGCAAGCCGTTCCACAGGACTACATCCAGCATCTCTACGATGGTCTCCATGGGAGAATAGCAGCCTGCATTGCTGCGAAAGGTGGATATATACTGTACTAGTGCCGACATTGTGCATGCTCTGTTGCCTGTGTCTATGTGCCTGTGGTTCTGTCAGTGTGATCATGTGATGTATCTGACCCCAGGAATGTGTCAATAAAGTTTCCCCTTCCTGGGACAATGAATTCACGGTGTTCTTATTTCAATTTTCAGGAGTGTAGTACTGTGGGGGGGGGGGGGGATCCCGAACTAATATGGAAAGGGTTTTCATACTGTAGAAACGAGCCTTGAAGATCATAGCAAAAGTAAAACGAAGAACTTCTTGCTAACCCTTATTCATTAGACACAATATTCTCACATTTTCTTCCATGTATATACTACAAACTATAATGCTAGTTAAAGGAGACACTAAGATCACAAAAAGAAACATGGATATTTATGGATATTCAAAATTATGAATCAAGGTGTAGAAAAGATTTTCATATGGTTAACAGAAGATTAACATAACAGTGAAAAGCCCCTATGTTAAAAGAGCTGTTTTTAATAACTTGTTACCAAATGAAGGTAAGATATTGACAGGGAATACTTTTAAAAAGCTAGTCAGACAGTGTCTTATCCAAAAATGTCCTTATAACTTGAATTTATCAAGAACTACAATGTAATAAGAAATAATGTAAACTAAAAAAATTGTAACTGTAAAAACTTTATACTTAGTTAAAATGCACATGCATGTAAAATTACAGGTTACGGTCAATAAATTGAAATAAATTGAACTGATTAGTCAACTTTCTGTTAAATGGAGAAAAGCAGAGTCATTTTTTTCCCATAAGACACTAAATTTTAATGAAAATTGCCTTTATTAAGAAAATTATCATGTGAGCTAAAGGCATTATTGCTTCTTTTTGGTTTTATCCTTTGAACAGCAGCAGTCCATTATGGCAGAGTTGTAATGGAATTTCAGCAATAGTCTTGAGGTATGGACAACAACAGTGTGAAAAATAAGCACTTCATTGCCAATAAGTATATGGAGGACATATCAAAGGATGAAAGTATCATTCTATGAAGTTACACATGTGTTCAGAGACGTAGATATATGACAAGTTTTGATGGCTATCAAGGTGATGAAGACTCACACTTTGTTCTAACAGTCATTGCACAGAGTGTGTATGGTACCTAGGATAACTATCATTTAACAGAATTTAATAGGATTGTAATTTCACCTCCTCTCCAATGAGAACATACAACCACAAAGCAGTCATGTGTTCCTCTGTGGATGTTAGGGGCTCAAGTTTTTGGTCATATAAATATATAAATGTACCTCATAACCTGCAGCTGCCATCACTGGCCTGAACTTTCAGAATTATATTTGATGACTATTCTCTGCCAGTATATATTAAACATGTAACATGAAAATTCCATTCAAGAAGCAGAGAAGAAGCCACAACTTCTCAGATAAACCAATATTTCTGAAATAACAACCATATAGTGACATGCTGTTTGTATCAAACATGTGATCTTTGCTGGTGAACTCATATGAGGTGCAGAAGACAACAGTGGGCATTTGCTAGTGTAATTAATTAATTTGAAGTTATAGAGAATGTTGTTTGTGGGTGAATTATGGCTTGACAACTACGGTATTCTGTGGTCAGATATTAGACACTACCGTGTCTATTAGGATATTCAAGTCACAAAATGTTGTGCTCAACTCAGATATCAAGAATTTATTGCATGCTACAACTGAGGCAGCAGGTTACAGTTTTTGCAGTTTAGTACCAGCCACAATACCTGTAGTTCCTGTTGTAATTCAGTAGTGTGTGATATATATTGAGACATGGATGAGGATAGGTGGTTGAATTATAACACACACATCATCACTGTTACTGCAGATAAACACACTCATACAATGTACAGAATGACACTGCCGTCACATTATAATCTTTACACCCAGATGTTCTAGCACAAACTGCACAGCTGCCCCAAAGAGCACACACAGGAAAGAGAAAAGTAAGCTAGAAAGCCCTTGTTTTCTGAGTAGAGAGGGAATGGAGTGAATTTAAATTATGGCAACTGCATTTACTAGACAGTACTGCAATAGTTTCTCTTAAATATTCCACAAGTGTAGCTATTTATGAGATCTTAGCCACACTCTTTCCACATCACATGAATGATCATAACATACTGACTAATTATTCTGTTTCTGTGTGCTTCAGGTGTCAAGAATGATTTTTTTTGCGAGTGTAAAGCAACCACTTGATTGCACATGCAAGCTGATCTTCTGGTTATAATTGAGTTGTCTCCCTGAATATCCCACATACATTATAGCAGCAAAGCCCTGAATGTTTAATGTTTGTACATAAACACTGTCTGGATCTACTACAGATCACAATCAAATTTAAATCATATTAGATGTGCATATATCAACAGCAATCTGAACCGTATCATAATCTCTCACTGCAGGCACTATTAACAGTTAAGTGTAAAAGACCATCATCATTCAACATCTGTTATAGTGTAACATTCAAAGTTATGCCATTCACTCTTAAAATATTACAAATTGGCATATCAAGTGGTGGCAGAAGAATTCATTAACATGAGTGCATGAAGTATTCATTTCTGTAGTTTAAGGTCTTACAGTTTTGTTTCTTGATGAAAATAATTTTACAGTACTTAAGCACTATGCAATTCTGCCAGTTTGCCTGTGTGCACTTATTTTTCCTGTTTACAATGTTCACAGCCTTACTGTTGCCCACACAATTTTCATGTAATTAATTTTGACTAAAAATATTCTTAGTTCATGAGCTTAGAATAAAATTCAGATATCAGTTAGGTATTCCTCTGAGGTATTGCTTTTGCAATACAACCATCTGGGCACATCTTATGATGTTGAAATGTAACGAGATAGAATAGATGTATTCTCTGTAATACTACCCCTAATATAAATATAACTTTTTTGTGCTCTCTGTTCCGTATGTGATGTATGTACTATTGCTATATGAAACCTACAATTTCTTATTCAAGCTGTATTTTTCGAAACTTTATTATTCAGTATATAGCTTCTCACAGTCATGTAAAATTTTTTAAATAACGTCATGGTTGTCTTTGACTGCGTAGTATAGTTTAGAGACTTCTGATGGAAACAAAGTGAATAGTTCATGTGGAAATGTATTTTACTGAAATTTAAAATGCACTTAAATCACATGCCTTCCAATTTTGATGCCTCCAATTTTTTTTCTTTTTTTTTTAGATCTGATATATGTTACAAATAACCTAATAGCATGGGGAGCAACAGCTAAAAAACTTGTACATAATGTGAAGGACAATCAAACATTTTAAAATCAGAGATGGTAAAATAGTCTACATTAAAACTGAGTGAAAGGTAAAATCTGCAATACCTGTTTATTGTGTTTCACTGTATGATGACCAGTTTTATACCCTGGAGGTATAACTTCAGATCGTATCTGCATATAGAATAAAACTACATAAGTAAAAGCACTAATAGACAATACAAGCCACTGAACAAAGTACACGGTAAAGTGATGTACTCACAAAATAATACTTCAAGGTACAGTCGCGCGTAAAAACATTTCACTCCTCAGTAAAGTCTTGGACGAAATGGCAGATGTGCATCTTACTGAAACCACACACGATCACTAACACATCTCCAAAACACAGTCAAAAGAAGAGCCCAGATAGAGCACAACAGTCAACGTATGGTAGAATAAAACCTATGAGCACAAAACATTGCAGAATGAACATAATGTGAATATGTATTTGTGATCATACATGGTTCAGGCTGGATGCCCATCTGCTGCTTCATTCAAGTTTTTACCAAGGAGTGACATGTTTTTATGCACACTTGTACCTTGGAATTCATGGCACATGAAGTATTAGTTTTGTGAGTACATTGCTTTACTCTCTATTTGGTCCGGTAGGTTATGTTGACAACCAGTTCTTTTACTTACATAGTTTTATCCTACATGCAGATTTGACCTGGAGACATACCTTCAGGGTATGAAACCACTCATCATACAGTGAAAACACATAAACAACTACTGCAGGTTTGGACTTTCACCCAGTTTTAATTGAGATTATTTCACCATTTCTGATTTTAAATTGTTTGATTGTCCTTCACATTGTGTACTGATGTACCTTGTTTGAAAGCACTGTGTCCCATCTTTCTAAAGAATATACTATCTTTTCTTAAAACTGTCTGCTTAAAAAGTTATCTTTATTCAAAATTATCGTTTTATAGAATGTTCAAATTGTGAAATACAATCCTTTCACAAATTCACTGTTATTGTCTGGTAGCCCTAATTTTTCTGAGTCCAAAAGTGTATAACATTCCTAGAATTACATATTCATTTACAAAATATTTCAATTACAAAATTTCAGTTACTAGATAATCCTTGAAAGACTGTGGAAATCCCAGAGTGTGACAAAACTTATGCTCAACAGAATAGAACCATCATATATACCAATTTAGGGACATACAGCTAATTATCAACTAAAATAAATTCTTTGCATAATTTGATTATGCATTCTATATTTTTCCTAACTTTTATGTGAATATTTAAAATGTAATGGCTTCATACTTTAACATTTTGTAATTTATGTCCTATACACATGTCAAATGGTCATAGTGCATAAAGTTACAGGCAGTCTGTAGTCAAATTTATAATGTGAAGTTCCATATCTGTCAGCAGCTAGCAGTCACAGAGCTTAGTTACTGTGTTACATGTTACTCAGTTTGTTAATTCAGTCGGAGTTTAGTAATCAACATATAAAGTGCTGCATTAATTGTTCAGTAAATCCGTAACTAGCCATTACTGAGAGTACAAATATTGTGTAATTAAAGTTCTATGCCAAGCAGTATTTGTTAATTTATCAAATGACATCTTTTATACACCATGAATTGCACTAGAAATGTTTTACTTGCAAAAACCAGTTCTTGGCTTTATAATCCATCATCAGTGGCATCTGATACAGAGGAACAAACAAGTGTATGTACATCGATTTCTACAACATAACTGAACATATAATAGCAGTAATATAAGTATACTTACATTATGCAAGTCTATGGCAATGACATGTATGTCGGTTAATGTGATAGGATCTTAAATCTGTCCTACAACATAGTACGCAATTCGTGACATGTGTTACTGCTGTCAGATCTTAAGCAGTGGCAGGTCTTGATAACATTTAACATGATTATCATATAGAGTAAATATGGGAGTGACAGGTCAAGGAGTCTACATTACCTGTCTTTTAATAAATAGCTGAAAGATACTGAGCACCAAGCGCTCAAGATTTTTATTGCCAATTGTTCATGAAATTGCTGACCTGCATTTGAATATTAATTGACAGCTGATTATTGTCATGATTAATAATATTACGAAAGATGTATAAATGTGAAAATATTACCCCACAAACTCATTTAGAAACTACTTCAAATTGTGTTACATCTATGAACAAAATTTAATTCAAGAAGAGTACTGAGGAGCCTAAAAGCAGGTCAGTAAAGCAACAGACTGGATCAAAATTTCAATCTAGCAATATATGTCTCCTTGTGATCTAATTTTCACAGAGTCTCTCATATATATTAGTGTGCCAGCCACCTGAAAGAGAAAAATCAAGAAGCAAATGAGTTAAGCATGCACTACTCCTTCTTCCTTCTTCAGAGTTTGCCCCAACTGTCGCAGGGTCTACTAATAACAAGCAATCAACAATCCACAATTTGAAAATTCTTTTTCACTTTAATTTTGTGGCTGGATATTGATACCTTTTGTGTCATCATAAACGTGTAAGTTAGGCCCACCTTCCTATCCAGCAAGTCAGTGTGGTTCACATGTGAGCAGATAATTATATACATAGAGTAATGAGCAAAATTTCACTCTGCAATGTGTTCTGCATGATTTGTTGATCCTGTTTATATGCCACATTCCATAAACCCTACATCATGAAGGAGAAAAAGAGGTATGTGAGATTACTATTATTAACTGTTCTGCTGCACTGCTGGCCCACAGACATGCTTAATAAATATTTTTACTCTGTAAGTAATTATGTTGTCATACAGCATTTTGCTGGATTTTCTTATATTAAACCAAAAAAAACTGTTTTATACATTTAAATTTCTAATATGTTTACATATCTAGTTGTCTGAATAAAACATTTGCAGAATCAATGCTGTATGCAAAAGTATTTGCTGCATAGGAAGTATTACAAAGTACAACGTTATTAATAATAGACAATGAATTTATGAGATCATATACACTGAGGTGACAACAGTCATGGGATAGCGATATACACATATATGGAGAGCGGCACTATCACATATGCAAGGTATAAAAGGGCAGTGGATTCATGGAGCTATGATTTGTAATCAGATGTTCATATGAAAAAGTGTCTGACACAATTATGGCTTCATGACAATAACTAACAGACTTAAAATGAGGAACAGTAGTTTGAGATACATGCTTGGGTCATTCCATTTTAGAAATTGCTAGAGAATTCAGTATTTTGAGATCTACAGTGTCATCAGTGCTTTGAGAATATAAAATTTTAGCCATTAGATTATATTAGATTAGATTTAGTTTTCATTCTGTAGACCCAAAAAATGAGATGATTCTTGTCAGTGTGGAACATCAGAAAGTATAACATAAAAATATAAAAAATTTGAATATAATACTTACTACCCTGATCATTTGTCAGGAGATTGTTGAAATATGTGAATACAATGCATTAACTGGAACAGCTAATATTTTCAGAATTAACACACTGTCAGAATGAAACATTGTTTTGCACTATTAATAAATTTATCATACAGAAAATACCTAATCCTGACTGTTGTGACCAAGTGCTGTCAAAACTGAAATCTAACAGATATTTTTACTTAAGTTGGCTTAACAGTCTCTGTTAAGATACTCATCTATGGAGTAGAAGGAGTTGCCTATCAAAAAGTCTTTCACTCTCTTTTTAAACTATGCTTTATCGGAAACCACGTTTTTAACAGTTGCTGGTAATTTATTGAAAATGTGTGTTCCTTAATATTGGACCCCTTTCTGGAACAAGGTAAGTCATTTTAGGTCTTTATATAGATTGTTTTTATTCCCAGTATTGATACTATGTATTGAGATAATGTTTGGAAAAAGAGATGTACTACTTGCAAGAAATTTCATTAAGGAATAAGTATACTGAGAAGCAGTGTTTAGAATCAAAGTTCTTTGAACAAGTTTCTACATGATGTTTTTGAATTTACATCACAAATAATTGTTATCACACACTTTTGCACCCTAAAAACTTTTGCTTGGTTTGATGAGTTGCCCCAGAGTATGATCCCATATGACATAACAGAATGAAAGTAAGCAAAGTATGCAAGTTTTTTATATTTATATCCTACATCTCACATCATTCTCACTGCAAATACAGACTTGTTTAGGTGCTTAAGCAATTCTGTGGTATGCCTTTCCCAACTGAATTTATTATCGATTTGTAATCCCAGAAATTTAACACTGTCAACCTCTTTGATCTTCATGTCTTCGTATGTTATACAAATGCTGGAAGGAAATCTCTTCTGAACTGTTCAATGATATTGAATTTGCTTGCAAGCACTTGTTAATGTCAGTGAAGAACTGATTAGCATCTATTTCTAAATCTGTACTAGACTTGCAACTTATTGCAATGTTTGTATCATCTGCAAACAAAACAAACATAGCATCTGCAATGTAACAGATGAGAGGTCATTAATGTACACCAGGAAAAGAAAGGGGCCCAAGATGGTACCTTGAGGAACACCGCATGTCATTAATTCCCAGTCAGATGAAGACTGATTGATTATTGCACAGGTATTTCACAATGTCACCCTTTGTTTTCTGTTAGATAGATTTAGACTCATACCATTTCACACCATTGCCTGTGACACAAAAGTATTCTAATTTACTTAACAGAATGCAGTGGTTCACACAGTCAAAGGCTTTTAACAGGTCACAGAAAATGCCAGTAGACCCTAATTTATCATCTAATAAATTAAGTAAATTCTCACTGTATGTGTAAATAGCTTTCTCTATATCAGAACCCTTAAGAGACTCAAACTGTGACTTAGAGAATATATTATTTGTAGTCAGATGCTTAAGGAGATGCCTGAACACATTTTCTAATATTTTTGAGAAAGCCAGCAAAAGTTAAACTTGGTCAATAGCTTGATGGTATCTCTTTATCCCTCTTCTTGTAAAGAGGCTTAACTTCAGCATATTTTAGCCAGTCTGGAAATGTTCTGCTGATAAGAGATTGATTACACAAATAACTTATGATAGAACTCCTCTCACATGAGCACTCTTTGATTAACTTTGTTGATATGGTATCATACCCACTGGAATACTTAGATTTTAACAATTTTATGATGGATGCTACTTCTTTGGGAGATGTGACTGTCATTTCCATTTTACTGACATTATTTTTAAAGACTGGTCTCAGATACTCCATTAAACTGGTCACTGAACCTGATAACCCCAAGCTGTCAATAACAGAAATGAAGTACTTGTTTAACAGGCTTGCAACACTACACCTACTTGTTAACAAAGTCTTGTTTATTTTTAGAGCTATCTGTTCCTTTTCCTTTTTGGCCCCACCTGTCTCTGTCTTCACTACATCGCATATAGTTTTTATTTTGTTGCCTGATGTACTTATCTTTTCTCATAATAAAGATGCTTCAGTTTCAGGATTACTTGCTTCAATATTTTGCTGTATTTTTTGTAATGCATTACATTCTAACACCAGAACTGTTCCTAGATCGTAGATGCAGTCTCCTTCTTGACCCACATAATATCTTTTTTCTTTGTGTAATCCACAGTTTTGTTTTTTGACTTCTGTGTGATTTGAGTTACCTTTAGGGGAAAACAATTTTCAAAAGTGGAGGTAACTTTATTAATGAATGCTTTGTATTTTCAATCAGAAGTTTTGTAAACATCTATCCAGCTCATATCTTTGAGCAATTTCCTGAATGCATATAAAATAGATTTGTGGTTATTCCTGATGTGCGGAGCGGCGGCGATCATTAAATAACACACTAACATGCGCTAATACAACTTTATTATGCGAGAATATTTACAATGTCTTATACAGTCGGCAGTACACAACAGAATGGGCAGCAATATGGCGGCGCACAATAAGTCCACATGGGTCAGAGAGCCTGCTATGGCGGAGATATCTCACTCGTAGAGTCGATAGTCGCCACAGAGCCCCCCCCTTGCGGTGCGGAGCACGGTGGTGCGCCAAGTCCTGTGCCGGCCCAGTGGGGGTGGGGCATTTGGTGGTCACAAAAGCACTTGTCCCTGGTGAAATCACACGCACAACACTTGGGGGTAGGTGTAGCAAGCTCGACTGAAGCTAGGACATAATCCCTGTGCCAATGGGGTGGAACCACAGGTCGTCCGGCCCGTGATGTAGGCTGCAAGGGGGGAGGAAGAGGGGGAGGGGTGGTGGGCCCGTCCAAATCATGATGGGGTTCCTGGGAAGGAGGGCAGGCATTGTGTACATCGGTGTCACTTGCAGAGTGCTCTTGCAAGGTCCACGCAGGTTTCACCCGGTGGAGTGAAACAGTTACTTGTTTGCCATTGATAAGTATCGACAATGTGGAAGGGCCTCGGGACAGGACTTTAAACGGACCAGTGTAGGGAGGCTGCAGGGTTGTCCGTACTGTGTCGTCACATAACATGATAAATTCACATGTGGCCAGTTCCTTATGCACGAACACACGAGGCCTCCCACTGGGCAGATGGTAAGGGCGGTTTGATGAGCGCGATGTGCCCTCGGACGCTCTCGACGAGTGCTGGGAGCTCGGAAGAGCTTGGTAGCGGTGTATCCTCAACGAATTCGGCTGGTAAAACCAGAGGCTCCCCGTAAAGGATCTCGGTGAGGGAGGCTTGCAAGTCCTCTTTGTATGCGGTGCGGAGGCCTAGCAAAACCCAGGGGAGAGATTCAGACCACTGGCCACCGTGGCACATAAGTGCGGCCTTAAGCGTGCGGTGCCAGCGTTCCACAAGTCCATTGGCCTGGGGGTGATAAGCAGTTGTGTGAAACTTTGCGACGCCACAGTATGAACAGAGGGAGGCGAACAGCTGTGATTCAAACTGCCTACCTTGGTCGGTGGTCAGTGAGGTAGGGCTTCTGAATCGGGAAATCCAAGTGGCAATGAAGGCCCGAGTCACAGACTCAGCCAAAATATCTTCCAAAGGGACTGCCTCGACCCATCTAGTGACCCTATCAATAACGGACAGGATATATCGAAAGCCCTTGGAAGGAGGGAGGGGACCTACAATATCAATATGGGCATGTCGCAGACGTCCTTTAGGTATGTCGAAAGTGCCTGGCGGAGGAAGTGCATGGCGGCCCACTTTAGCTCTCTGACATGGTATGCAGGCGCGAGCCCACATCCTACAATCATGTTTAACACCGGGCCAGACGTACCTTTCCGTGACCAATCTGGTGGACGCTTTGATGCCTGGGTGAGATAGGTTGTGGAGTGCATCAAAAACAGAGTGGCGGAGAGCTGCGGGTATGAGAGGGCGGGGGCTACCAGTGGAAACATTGCACCAGACTAGTTCTGTGGTGCCGGGGAATGCACGTTGTTCCAGTTTGAGGGAAGAGGTAGTGTCTTGTTGCAAGGCACGAATATCGGGGTCTTCAGTTTGCCGGCGGGCCAGGTCAGTAAGGTCAAGTGGGGTAGTGATGATGTTGACGCGAGACAGGTAGTCAGCGACTACATTGTCAGCGCCTCGGATATATTGTGCATCAGTGGAATATTGGGATATGAAATCCATATGGCGGAAGCGTCGTGGGGGGAGATCACGTCGGGGTCACCAATGTGGTTATTCCTGATGTGCGGAGCGGCGGCGATCATTAAATAACACACTAACATGCGCTAATACAACTTTATTATGCGAGAATATTTACAACGTCTTATACAGTCGGCAGTACACAACAGAATGGGCAGCAATATGGCGGCGCACAATAAGTCCACATGGGTCAGAGAGCCTGCTATGGCGGAGATATCTCACTCGTAGAGTCGATAGTCGCCACAAATTTTTTATCCTGACAAGTTTCCTTATTTAACACAAGATGCTGCATGTCATGACCAGATAGCCCATTTACTATTGGTTTTGTCATATGACTTTTTTCCCTACATTTGTCTACAAAGATATTATCGATAGCAGTCTCAGAGCATTTACATATCCCAGTAGCAAAGTTCACAGTAGGAATTAAATTGAATGATAGTGTTAGTGACTGCAATAATTGTTCACTGACAGAGCTTTTCAATAAATCCACATTAGAATCACCAGCAACCACTATTTCTTTGTTTTTTACCATGAGACGGAACAGCAGAGTTTCCAGATTTTTTATGAAGAGGTTAAAATTTCCTGAAGGCACTTGGTATATACCTACTTTTATAAAGAACTTATTATGAAATACTACTTCTATTGCACAAGCTTCTAAGTGCTGCTTTGAACAAAATTTATTAATATTAGTATTCTTGAAATCAAAACAGTTTCTGACAAACGTGGCAACTCCTCCTTTCTCCATATTTTCTCTACAGAAGTAAGAATCTAACTTGAATCCTGTAACAATACCAGAGAGGGAAAGTTGCTACTCACCATATAGCGGAGATGCTGAGTTGCGATAGGCACAACAAAAAGATTCACAGAATTACAGCTTTCGGCCATTAAGGCCTTTGTCAGTGCCTATCGCGACTCAGCATCTACGCTATATGCTGAGTAGCAACTTTCCGTCTCTGGTATTGTTACATTCCATCCTGGATTTTCCATTGTTTGAATCCTGTAACATTTAACCTATCTATACCAGTCGTCACATGATGTTCAGAGAGGCAGGTTATATCAACTAGTTTGCTTATCTCTAATTCTTCAACACAAACAAGCAAATCACTAAGCTTACCCCTAGTCTTTGTATGTTCTGATGCAATAACAATAACTGATTTTGTGCACTGGCTGAATTAGAACTGGATGAACCTATTTTTCCTGCTAATTTTTGAGTATCTCTAGTTTCAATCAGAGGCTGTGTGCATGGATTGTGTACAATAAAATTTCCTTTCTGGCGGACTGTTTTATCAGTGTGAATATCATTTTCAGCCTGTTTCTGAACATCTTTTGTTTCTGCCCTCCCTATCCTATAAAAAAGGAACTGTTGATCTGTCACCACTGGTACTTTAACACTTGTGACAGTGCCTTCCCTTAAGTCATTTGCTATTAGCCCAGACAGTTTTCCCTTCCCTATCCTTTTGAGGTGAAGGCCATGCCTAGTACAGTCCTACCTGCTGATAGCGTCAACAGGAACCCCATATCTGATCCAAGCAGCTGCTCCACCTCTAAATTAACTCTCCTAACAGAAGAGTTTAAATGAGGCTGGTCATTGCACCTCAGAACAGCCACAAGCCCAACTCCAGTATGTCTAATCCCTGGATCTATCTTTACCAGGTCACTCTCAATTGAATAATTAGGGTTCCTATCTATGCTGTTGGCCGCCCCACCCACTATTACCTCTGTGAAGTCTTTGCAAAGTGAACCTACATCCTCTATCTCCTGACCCAGAATTGCACTAGGTCTCTCCCTCTCTCTCTCTCTCTCTCTCTCTCTCTCTCTCTATCTCTCTCTCTCTCCCTCTCTTTCTTAATCTGGTAACCTGACCCTAGTTCATTATCTCTCACCACAGACAATGCAGTGTCTGACAGCCTTTACCTAATGACTGAGAGCAGCAGCTTTTGCGCAAAGTTGTTAATGATAACAGACAAGCAACACTGCATGAAATAACTGCAGAAATCCATGTGGAACATGAATGAATGATTCTGTTATGAGAATGCAGCAAAATCTGGTGTTAATGGGGTATTGCAGTAAACGACAGATGCAAATGCCTTTCCTAACTGCATGACATCACCTGCAGCACCTCTGCTGGGCTTGTGACCATATTGGTTGGACCCTAGATGGCTGGAAAACTGTGGCTTCATCAGAGGAGCCCCAATAGCTGATAGTATGGTCTGAGTGTGATTTAGGCCCCATGAAGCCATGGGGTCAAGTTGTCAACAGGGCACTGTGCATGCTAATGGTGGCTCTGTAATGGTGTGCGCTGTGTTTACATGGAATGGACTGGGTTCTCTGCTCTCACTGAACTGATCATTGACAGAAAATGGTTATGTTCAACTACTTGGAGACCATTTACAGCCATTAATGGACTTCACATTCCAAAATGATGATGGAATTTTTATGGATGACAAGGCATCATGTCAGTGGGCTGCAATTGATTACAATTCAGTTGAAGAATATTCTGGAAGATTTGAGTCGATGAACTGGCCACTCAGATTGCCTGATGTGAATCCCATCTAACAGTGATGGGTCATAATTGAGAAATCAGTTCATGCGCAGAATGTTGCACTGGGAACAGTTTCACAATTATGAATAACTATAGAGGCAGCATGGCTCAATATTTTGGCAGGGTACTTCCAACACATTGTTGAGTTCATGCCATGTTGAGTAGCTCTACTATGCCGGGCAAAAGAAGGTCCAACATGACGTTAGGAGGTATTCCATGACTTTTTTTACCTCAATATCTATATACAGTTTTTTATTACTCTCTACATTTTTACATGTGCCTTTTGTTGTAATGAATTCACATACAATTTGGATGTAAATTTGGACAACATTCATATAGTATACAGGATGTTTCAAAGTGTTTGCATCAAAAGTCTAGGAATTACAAAGCACACCATGGGGATCTACTTTTGCTGCAGACAAAATGTTCACTTACACTTCCTGGCCATGCTAGGCACTCCTTTGTATTGATTATGCTCCTGGGAGGTAGCAGGGCATAGGTACTCAGCAGCATGCTTACGTCTTGTTTGTTGACTATAATCCCATCATCTGTTCCAGATGAAAGGTGATAAGACCAGCAAAATTAAAGTTTGATTCACTTCTAAAATACATTTCTCTGTTTAGAGAAACTCAGTATTAAGATTTTCTTGTTGAAATTCACTCTGTCAATTTATTAGGATTGATAGTGTGCAGCACACTTGGCTTGTAGACCTGCTAATTCAGTGAAATGTTATCACTGACAAAGCTAAGTCTACCTAGTGTAGTTGGGAAGCATCAGCAAACATCTTGTCTCTAACAGAAGTTGCTCATCAAGACATATTTGATCACCTGTAGAAGTTTGATGCAAAGACTTTGAAACACCATGTATATTGCCTATAGCTGTAAAAATAAAGAAATCAATAAAATATAATGGAAGTGGTCCTTATCTTTTGCTTTCCTCACCTTCACACAACACTGCCTTCTTCCTCTCAATTAAGCAGAAAACGGGTTCCAGAATGAGATTTTCACTCTGCAGCGGAGTGTGCGCTGATATGAAACTTCCTTTTAGATTAGATTAGATTTACTTTCATTCCAATTGATCTGTAGTGAGGAGGTCCTCCAGGATGTGGAACATGTCAGAAAAACAACAATACATGACAAATATTTACAACTAAAACAAACAAGCCACCATTCCACAGGTCCCAAGTGGAATGATCGTCATTTTTTAATGAACACTAAGAGTCATTTTACAAATACTAATGCACTGAATTTAAAATAAAAAAGTTTTTTATTTATTTATAAGGTAATAAACATGTAATACAACTACTGTAATACTTATTTACAATGAACACATTACTGCACTGAAATGGTGCAGAAGTTAGATTATTCTTACACACACACACACCCACACACACACACACACACACACACACACACACACACACACAAATTTTCAGTGAACACATTACTGCACTGAAATTGTGCAGAAGTTATGTTGTACTTATATACAAATCAGTTGGTTTTACTAAGAAATTCATCAATGGAGTAGAAGGAGTTGGCCACCAATAAATCCTTTAGGCTTCTCTTAAACTCAATTTCATTGGTTGTTAAGCTTTTTATCGCTGCTGGCAAGTTATTGAAAATGTGTGTTCCTGAATAATGCACACCTTTTTGTACAAGACTAAGCGACTTTAAATCCTTGTGAAGATTATTCTTATTTCTAGTATTGATTCCATGAATTGAGCTGTTGGTTTGAAAAAGTGATACATTTTTAATGACAAATTTCATTAAGGAATAAATATATTGGGAAGCTGTAGTTAGTATCCCTAGTTCCCTAAACAGGCTTCTGCAGGATGTTCTTGAGTTCACACCACATATAATTCTTACTGCACGTTTTTGTGCCCGGAAAACTTTAGCTTGGCTTGATGAATTACCCCAAAAAATAATCCCATATGACATTATGGAATGAAAGTAAGCATAGTATGCCAGCTTTTTCATTTTTATATCCCCTATGTCTGACAAAATTCGCATTGCAAACAGAGATTTGTTAAGACGCTTCAGCAGTTCTGTGGTGTGCTCCTCCCAGTTGAATTTATTATCAAGCTGTAATCCCAAGAATTTAACACTGTCCACTTCTTCTATCTTCTTGTCATCGTATGTTAGGCATATACTCTTGGGACACCCCTTACAAGTTCTGAACTGCATGTAGTGTGTTTTTTCAAAGTTTAGTGACAAAGAATTGGCTAGGAACCAGTGATTAACGTCCACAAATATTTTATTGGCTGATCTTTCTAAGACTACACTTGATTTGCTATTTATTGCAATGTTTGTATCATCGGCAAACAAAACAAACTTGGCATCTGGTAATGTTACTGATGAAGGGTCATTGATATACACAAGAAAAAGTAAGGGCCCCAAAATGGAACCTTGTGGGACCCCACATGTAATTAGTTCCCAGTTGGATGATGCCTGATAGCTTGATACATGTCTCTTTCCTAATAACACCCTTTGTTTCCTGCCAGAGATATAAGATTTGAACCATTTTGCAGCATTTCCTGTTACGCTATAATATTCTAGTTTACTTAAAAGGATATTGTGATTTACACAGTCAAATGCCTTTGACAGATCACAAAATATACCAGTTGCCTGCAATTTTTTGTCTAATGAATTAAGCACATTTTCACTGTAAGTGTAGATAGCCTTCTCAATATCAGAACCTTTTAGAAATCCAAACTGTGACTTTGACAGTATGTTATTTGAGATAAGATGGTTATAAAGACGACTGTACATTACTTTTTCGAAAATTTTTGAGAATGCTGGCAACAGTGAAATTGGACGGAAATTTGATGGTATTTCTTTATCTCCCTTCTTAAACAGTGGCTTAACTTCAGCATATTTCAGCCATTCAGGAAATATTCCACTAATAAACGACTGGTTACACAGATAGCTTAATATGTTACTTAACTCAGAATCACATTCTTTAATTAACTTTGTTGATATTTCATCATACCCACTAGATGTTTTTCATTTTAAAGATTTTATGATGGACATTATTTCTGTTGGGGTAGTGAGGGTCAAATTCATATTATGGAAGTTACTTGAAATGTCTGGTCTAAGGTAATCCATAGCAGCATCTACCGAACCTGACAACCCCATCTTTACAGTAACAGTTATAAAATGTTTGTTAAAAAGTTCTGCAACACTATACACATCTGTCACCAATGTATCATTTACTCTTAATGCTATTTGTTCCTCTTCATGTCTGGTTCTACTGGTTTCCTCCTTCACTATATCCCATATTGTCTTTATTTTGTTATCTGATATGACTATCTTTTCCTTGTAATATATTTGCTTTGACATCCGTATTACAGTCTTTAATATTTTGCAGTATTTCTTATAATGTGCTATAGCATCAACATTGGAAATGTTTCGGATTGACAGATACAGTTTTCTTTTTGTTTTACAAGATACCCCTATTCCTCGAGTAATCCATGGCTTCTTTGTAGACTTTGCTCTAACCTTGGTAAGTTTTGGGGGAAAGCAGTGTTCGAATAAGGTAAGCACTTTATTAGCAAAAATGTTATATTTTTCATTCATGCCATGAGCACTGTAAACATCAGTCCAGTGAATGTATCTGAGGAGTGTCCTAAAATAATCAATTTTTGGCTTACTGATTACCCTCTTGAGCTCAGATTTAACAGATTTTATATCCTGTTCAGTATTAACATTTAACAGAAGGAACTGCATGTCATGGTCTGAGACTCGGTCGGGCACACAGTTTTAATCTGCCAGGAAGTTTCAGAAAATGGGTTGTTTACCACTGACTGGAAACCACTGGAATTCCTTTTCTATAATATTTTAAAGGTTGGGCAACTGCACCCAAAATTCCACATGATGAGTATGATTTGTCTGATAAAATAATTTTTATTAAAAGTCACTACTGGTGACTTAAAGGTGCTCCATGGTCTCCATCAGTTTAACTATAGACTACTGCTTCTAGTGTGCCATTGATGCCAAATGATGGGACTTGGCTCTAAGCTATCACTTTGTTGTGCCATTATTGTTTAAAAAACCTATGACTTGAAGATGCATCTCTAATTATATGAAACCAGTAGTGAATTTGTAATAAAAGTATTTTAACAGCCAGTGCGGAAGATTTTATTCACTACCCTATCAATAATCTCAGGCAGGAGATGGACACTTCTCACCATACAGAGGTGAATGGAGGGAGGGAGGGATGCTATGGCACTGAAACCCCCCCTCCACCACCAGAACTACATTTTTTTCCTTCTTAACCTCAAAAAAAGTTATTTTAAAGTCTGAAAAATTGTTTCACTGTTGTAGCTGGTATTATAATAGATTAAGGAAACACTTTAGTTTCCTGCAGAGAATTTGGAACTTCTATTTCTTGGCATAAATTAAATAATTAACAACAGCATTGTCGTACAACACTTCTTATGGGGCTATTCTGTCTGCCAATAGTCCAAAAGTATCTTGACCTGAAGATATTCAGTAAAGAGGTGTCTGTAAGTATTGTTTTCTGTGAGCATTCAGTTGATATTGGCATGACTGCTGCCCAACTCTTAGACTGCACTGTCAGTCAGCCATACCTGGAAGTATGCCTCAGTACACATAGATATTTGATTTCCATTCTATGATACATACCAGAGTATTCCCTGTTGAGTACCTAAGGTTGCATGTTCTATGGGCTACAGGCTCCCCTAGTGGAATGTGGAGGGCATAAGGACATATATTAAAAGAATGAAGGCTCTGTAACAAACTACATTTGATAAACATGAATATGAGTTGCTGCATTTGGATCAGAAACATACAGTTTGAGCAATATGTGGCACAAGTTTATGAACCTCTTGTCGACACCCATTCAGGAGTACTAAAATCCTAACCTTGGCCTCTCAATACATATTTTCGATAATTTCACTTGTTGTTAACTATAAGAAATTATTTCCTTGAATTAGCCACATTTACTCAGTCAGCTTCCACTAGTCAGAAATCCAATCTGCATTTGGATCATACCTCCTTGACTCTTGTGCAGAAATAAATGTGTACAGTATTCAGTTGCATCCATTTTCAATAAGCTACTACAAGAATTTAAAAAAAATCTTCAAGCCTGTACTGAAGAATTTCCTCATGACTCGCTTCTCCTATTTTGTCAGGGAGATTACAGAAAAAAAAGTAAGTTAGTTTCTGTGTTACATTTTGGTTATGCTAATATGTACTAAGCAGTATGTGGTCTCTGTGGAATTAGTGTACATTTTATTTAATTTGTTACTAACTTCATGTTCTAACTTATTCTGTAACCACAGAAATTTGCTCCTCAGTTTAGTCCTACACAACTAGATGCCTTAAAAAAAGACATAAATCTAGTACTATTTACAGAAAAAAGCATTAAAAATTGCTTCTACTCCAGTTTCACTATGAAGCTATTTATATATTAGTGCTCTCTTCATATTTATGTGGGTACCCTGATGGTTCTTAATTTTGGAATGTACATAGAAGTGCCTTTCTCATATACTGGCATGCTGTCAATCTACTTTTGAATCTACAACAATTCCAAACTTCTCTTCTTATTTCTGCTAGCAGCTTGCCATGGACTTTTTTTTCTCTTTCTTTTTCAGGATACAGAATGTCACTATGCTCTAAATGAAGAAGCAAGTATCTGGAACTGATTTTATCATCACTGAATTCAATGGGTACAATACTTACAATCAAGTAATTTCATGATTGACTGCTTAACTGAAAGAGTGCAGAATCTTTCATGCACATTTTCCTTGACTAGCACCAGGCATGGAACAAAGAGGGGGCTTTGTTATGGAGGTCACAACTTCACCCAAACAGCATTTTAAAAGAAGTGTGTATATTTTTACAACACCAGTTTCAAAATGTAACTGTTAACTTTCTGAGAATAAAGTAGCATGAAAAATAAAATGCCTCAAAAATTGCAAGGAATTGTAGAAATTGTAAGCAATGTTTAACTCAAAATACTATTCAGTTGCTTAAATGATCGTCTGACCGGTAACATTTCAGTTAGGTAAATTTGCACATTCATAGGCTAATCATATCTACAGTCAAGAAATCAACATGATTTATACACTCACATAGCCATAGTTATCCACCTTGAAAGGTGAATGTGTTATCAGAACTGATACCGGGACAGGGAAGTGTGCCAGCCCCTGATCGAACTCGCCTGTTGGAACAATGATGCAAGGTCGGTGTGCCAGGCAGTCTGCGTGTGGTTTTCAGGTGGTTTCTCATACCCCACTAGGTGAGTACCATGCTGATTCCCATGTTCTGCCTCAGATACATGCTTTGCAAACATTTAGAGCACTTTCTCACACTTGCACATAGAATTTACTCTATACAAAAACACATTTGGTACGATACTTCTGTTCTAAGGGGTGAACAGGAGACTGATGACCTTCGTTGATTGGTCTCCATCAAAGCTTACTTAGCAGCAGCGTAGCAATAGTCTTCAGATTTTATACCAAAAATTGGCAGACGGCCTCATCCAGGAGCAATTAGCAAATAGCCAGTTAATTCGAACTTACGAATCACGTTCTTCAACCCCGGTGCGGAAAGAGGACCTCTGTTTTCCTTTAATCCGTCGATACTCGTGAAGACAGCAGCGCTACTGCTGTTGTTTTGATAAAACAGCCTTACGAGTAAACCCTGCTCACCTCACCATGTTGACCGCCTGCCTGCAAATATAACCATGGCCGCTGACAGCTAGGTCTGGGCCCAGGGCAAGATGTGTGTTTCGACCCCATGTCCAAATATAGCAGCCCAATTTATTGTTATTTTATAGAAGGTTTTACATGAATTAAACACAACGCAATTCGGAGAATATTGGAGATGTGCAAAACATTGTCATTAGGATAAAATATGTAATAAATATAATCTCTAATTAAACACTTAACAAATCTTCACAAATACAACTGGAACAAATTAGTACCGTGCACTGTCGTTTTTCAGGGGGTCATATCTCAGGTTCTATTCAAAACAGACATAAGGGGTCAAGTGTTTTGGATAACCCATGAGCTAGTGGCCATTTGTAAACCTAACGTAAGAACGGGCATACTCTATCTTACAGTATAGAATCAAAATTTAAAAACTACATACTTTCTCCAGGCCAGACAAATTGAGCAAATCAGTCAGCTCTTCCCATTAGGTGCGGTCAAGGTTGGACTTAAGGCGTCCTAAAAAAGCACCATTCGTTCATCGGCGATTCCTGAGAAAACCCCGAAAAACCATTATCTTTGGGGACGAAAAGTATCAACTGTGGGGATGGTGACCTCTATAATTTCTATTGATCGCAGATCGTCGAAAATTTTACCGTATGTTTTTAAGATATTCTCGCGGAACTTCGAAACTTTTTTCGATATCGTTACCTATTACCAAGATCCAGATGTTCAAAGTTGTCGTACTGATGCAGTAAACTATGCACGTAATATCCTGTCCGAGACGATTTAATTGACGCAGTGAACACATGGCAAGGGCTTTAGGATCATTGCAAGGATTCTGAGGCCATTAAACAACTTTTTCAGTCAGTTTTTCACCAATAAAACTTTATGACACAGTGGCTCTGTATAATGTGACCTTCTCGCCTATACAAATTGAACAAAATTATACTTCAGTAGCAAAAAAATGGCTAAAATCGTTCTTAAAATGCCTGAAAAGAACTTAAATTGACTGCTAAATATTATGTAAAACTAGAAAGATTAGAAATTCAATAAAATATTTCTAATAATATTTCCTATGACACAGACAAAACATAAACTGGGCGTTTTCAACAAATTGCGATCGCTGAGCAAAGCATTGAGAAAAAGCTTAAAGCAAAGGATTTTCTGTTTATTATGTGGAGTTATTTGTTGTTTATTTGTGTCAAGGTATACAAATGTGCCGAAGTATACAAATAAAGTTTCAAAACTTTAGCGGCCTATAGGATTCGTTTTATATAAACTACAAACACTTCTGCAGCAGGAAAAAGAACGGAACTAGAGGAAAAATGATCCTATCGGAGCACAAAACGGCGAATACGTTCATCTTGAAAAGATTCTGGCAGAAAAGTGGGGAACTAGATGCCTCAATCCTCATTCCGCCTGCTTCACCAAAAATTTTGGCGTGCGAACTTATTCGCGCGCTTTTGTGCTGAAAGGAAGAGAGAAGAGACAATACCAGTGGGAGATAGAGAGGAGACACTGATGGTGAGAGAGAGAGAGAGAGAGAGAGTGTATGTCGGTGAAAGAGAGATGAGTGAAGACAATAGCAGTGGGAGCCAAAGAGAAAGGTGATATTGATGGTCAGTGAGAGATAGTGGCAGTAAAAGGGAAAGAGAGATGGGTGGAAACAGAAGCACTGAGAGGAAAAGAGGGAGGAGACTGTGGAAATAAAAAAGAGGGATGCGTAGACACGATATACAGGCTTGTGGGGTCTGGACGCTCCCAGATCGGCGTACTTTAAGACGTAAGTATTGGGAGGGCGCATTTTGGACAGAAATTTTAATCACGCGAGTATAGGGGGAAAATTAAGTTAGACCCTTGCAGAATTTCTGAACTGCCGAGGAACGGTGGAGACAGTGGCAGTGGCAACGTGGCAAACAAAGACAAAAGCAGACAATGTAAGTGAGGGGAGACCGTAAATCAATGGGAGAAAAGTGAGACCGTGGGAGAGAGACATAGACAGCGTCAGTGAGAGGGATATGCGGAGCATGAAGGATTTACTACAAAGAAAGACTGGACAAAAGGATGTAGAATGTTTTGCATTAAAAGAGTGTGAATATGTGCCATGCCGAAATTTTTGGTGAGGATGCAGAATGAGGACTGAGACAGCTGGTTCCCCATTTTTCTGTCAGAATTTTTTCAAGAGGAACAAATTCGTCTTTCTGTGCTGCGACAGGAGCATTTACCGCTGATTTATACTCTGTTTCTATAGGTTGTATGAGATGTCGCCGGCTGAATTCAAGCGAATTAATAGTGGTTCCTGGTGCAATAGGTATCATCGAGCCATTATTAACAGTACTAACTTCTGCTGCACGTTGGATGCAGTGTTATCTTGTATTACAGAATATGTGAACATTCGAGGACGTTATACAGACCGTGACTAGTCATTGCATTGTATTTAGAATGCGGATGTCCCGGAAGAAATAGTGAAAGTTTGTATGCAGGTGTATCGGAGTAACAGTTCCTAAATTTCTAATGTCGTAGAGGACAATAATGTAAGCATTACAGTGTTTGCAAATGTTTCGTTTTCTATACAAAAGCCAGAGCTCATCACTCAGGTTTTAAATTCTTTTGTTTCAGTTGTTATTCTTAGCATGGAAGCAATGAACTACTGAAATTAGTTTGTTATTCTACGTCACAGAACATTTTTTTCTGAAATTTGTTACCTGGTTGCTGGTATTGAAATATATAACACTGTTTTTCGGTGAAAGTGCTGAAAGACAGTCATCCTAATTACAGAACTGACACTGAAAGTTAAATTTCCTGCCTCCACTACGTAAGTTTTCCTGAGCTCATTTCTGCATTCACGTATCTGCTTCCCACACATGTTTTCAATCAGACTTAGACTGCGGTAAGTACAAATGTAAATAACATTTATAAATATATTTCCAATTCTCATTGTTTTAATTATAAAAATTACACAGAAGGAAAACAGTTAGTAGCACACCTGAGTGCCCTTGCACTATCGTGCACTAAGTTGCACGCTCGTTTCGCAATGACTTCCTTCTAGCAGTTTTATTACGACATACAACTTCCTTCATCCCAGTGCAAGTTCAAAACGACGCATAACTAGACATTGCTTCATTGAGAAAAATGTTTCTATTCCGTGCCCTATCGCACTTCAGAAATCTAGTAATAGCCGTTACGATTCACCTTGCATAATGTTCTGTAACAATCAAAATTATTTGGAATGCAGTAAAAAAAAAAAAAAAAGTCTTCAACCTTGTCTCCAATTTCCCACTGCGGGTTTGACAGAATTAACGCAACCATCAGATCAATCACGAATGAGTATGCGAAGTTAAATATATCGAGAAAGAATACTAGCGCCATGACCCTTTCATGGACCAGAAAATGAAATGAATATTAGTTTGAAAAGTAGTGAAGAAGACAGTTATAAGGAGTCCGAGGTCACCGCAAGTAGGGGAACGGAAGATAGTTCAACCATGATCTGCAAGGTTCAAATGGCTCTGAGCACTATGGGACTTAGCCAACCGAAGTGGCCGAGCGGTTATAGGCGCTACAAATGGCTCTGAGCACTATGGGACTTAACATCTTAGGTCATCAGTCCCCTAGAACTTAGAACTGCTTAAACCTAACTAACCTAAGGACATCACACACATCCATGCCCGAGGCAGGATTCGAACCTGCGACCGTAGCAGTCCCGCGGTTCCGGACAGCAGCGCCTAGAACCGCACGGCGACCGCGGCCGGCTCTAGACGCTACAGTCTGGAGCCGTGCGACCGCTGCGGTCGCAGGTTCGAATCCTGCCTCGGGCATGGATGTGTGTGATGTCCTTAGGTTAGTTAGGTTTAAGTAGTTCTAAGTTTTAGGGGACTGATGACCTCAGAAGTTAAGTCACATAGTGCTCAGAGCCATTTGAACATTTTTGGGACTTAACTTCTGAGGTCATCAATGCCCTAGAACTACTTAAACCTGACTAACCTAAGGACATCACACACATCCATGCCCGAGGCAGGATTCGAACCTGCGACCGCAGCGGTCGCGCGGTTCCAGACTGTAGCGCCTAGAACCGCTCTGTCACACCGGCCGGCACCTACAAGGCAAAGGAGAAAACTGATACCACTTGCCAATTTACAAGTTCGGCTTCAGATGCTACTGAATGATGAATTATTGCAGCATATAATTATGTTCCATTTCATTTTATTTTTTTTAAATTGCTTTAATTTACTTTCATTCAACTTTGGCTCAAATGACTCTGAGCACTATGGGACTCAACATCGTAGGTCATAAGTCCCCTAGAACTTAGAACTACTTAAACCTAACTAACCTAAGGACATCACACATACCCATGCCCGAGGCAGGATTCGAACCTGCGACCGTAGCAGTCCCGCGGTTCCGGACTGCAGCGCCAGAACCGCTAGACCACCGCGGCCGGCTCATTCAACTTTAAAACAAAAGGCTGAATGTTATACTGATTTTTACAGTGACGAAATGTCTGGTGCCAGTAGCATTGCGATAGGAGAGTTGTGTCCCTACTCGTTCCCTGGCTTGCCCTCACACTGCGCTACATAGACATCAGTGCACTAGCATGTAAACCGCTATGAGTTGTGCAACAGGTGACGTATTCTAACCTGCTTGACTGTAACACTATCAGTCGCGCTTTGCAAGCCTTTCTTTCGGGAAATGTTTGAATTACAGCACCAGAGTATAGCTGTCTTGCCAAATTATATTCACTTGCCGAGGTTCCCAAATCTGTGCGACGTTGTTGATACAGAGTTGATTTCAGACAACTTTTAATATTTGTCAAAGCCCTGAATGGCTTTTCTCCTTCAATTACAGTCACTGGAAGAGTGTAAAATATGCGCATTGCTACAGAATCAAGCTTAAAATTTTGAACTTGTGCATCTTATTCAAGAGTTCCGACGGTTCCAAAGTAATGTATTCAAAGTTTGAAGTATGAATTATTTTCAAATATTTAATTTCTTCTTCTAAATCTGTTGTGACATCATTTGGCGTTCATTGATAAATAACTTGCATACTTCAGTGAACTAATTCATCATCAGTCATCTTTGGGTATTTCCACAAAACCCAAATATTTCATCTAAAATCTTAAGTGTATCATATCAAATTTTTTTAATTAGACACTATATTGCCAATAACGACACAAAATATGTTTGACTCTAATAAATCATCTGAATTCTCTTTTTAGTGCGCACCTCCAGCAATTCAGGATCGACGTTAATTGCACTGGCAACAACTTTAGATCAGGAAGAATGGCGTTCCAATTTTTGCGAAGATATTTTAATTCATTTAGTAAGCTCTCAGAGTATCTTACCTCAACATAAATGGTAGTATTTCGAGCTTGTAGTAATTTGCTTCTGCAGTCAACTGGTATCAACAACTTTACCTAAATTGATGTCATAATTAAACGCTAGAATGATCTCACATAATCTAAAACACCCCGTATCATAGAACGAGTTTCAGGTGACAAATTTAAGTCACTGAGAGTCTAAACAGCAATGGCGGTCTTATCCAAGTGAGTTGCAATTGGTCTTGCAGCATCATCCCGAGCACTCCAATAGGTATCAGACATGGAATGTAAGGAATTTCCCAAATACTGTTTCAGAATTTTCCATCGTTGTGGACTGATACTGAACAAGTTCTAAAGAAGTTGGATCCCTCCGAAAAAAGTATCTGCTTCATGACAATTCTCAGCCGCATGAACCCCACATAAAGCTATGACAAGCACACACTGAAAATTTTGCAAGAGGATTTCACTGAAGAAAATGTGTCTGAGCTCTTTTATAAGTCTCTCTAATACTACTTCCGTTATGATTACCTTGTTCGCACGATTCACTGATAGGAGAAGAGTGTTTCAAAAGTGTTGATCGAATTAAATGTGTAATAGCAACTCTAGCTTTCTGAGTACAATCTACGAATTCCAAAAACCGTTCATTTATTTTTCATATTCGTCAATTTCCTTCTTGAAGTAAATAAAACACAGGATGAATGTTGTTTGTTCGGTATGATGTGAATCTGGAGTTCAACAATAATTGAAAAATACTTCTTGTTTTCTCTCTGTTCCTGTTGTCGGGCTCTGACCTTTCTAAAGTGTTTTACAAGAAATAGATCACAGTGACTTAAGAGCTCTGATACTGCGTGAGAATTTCCATTAGTTGAATTTCCAATTTCCTTGGCTGCATCTCTGAGAGCATTAATGGTAGTATGTTTCTTTGATCAAGAAATAATGTCACATTAAGTAACAAGAGAATTCCCATGGAAGTTATCTATTCTACATACGAACAAAGGAAGAACGTTGCCTCTCTCCTTTAGAGCGTCAACATCTCCCGAGTATTTCTTTCATATCATTTCATTTATTAACTTTTACTGTTCTTCCAGGACAACTACACACAAGTAGAAATATTTTATTTTGTGTTTACTCTAGAATGCAAAATAATTCGTTTTTCGTGTAAAATCACCATGTAATGGACTCAGAAGTGCCTTATCTTTGACTGTTGTTGGCAAATCTACCGAATTATAACGACGTTTCACAGCTGTTGCCGTATACATTTTGTTGGAGAAATTTTTTGGTAAGTATTTCAAGAAGAAAGCGCATTTTCAGCACCATACAAAGTGGTTTTAGTGCATGATGTCTAAAGAAAATATAATGCACTCAAGATTAAACACGGAATAGCTTTGTATGCAACTGGCCTGTACGACTCATAAAACTGAAGTGGAAATGAAGTGCTAGATTGGTTATGCTGGTGGTGTGGTAATTTTCTTTTATTTATTATATGATACAAAACTTATTTTACAATAGCAGTCTGCTATTTGCCAAATTAGCACCCTGGATGATCCGAGCACATGAGAGACTTGGGCGCCCTATGAGGCTTGGGCCCTCGAATTTTGTCCCCCCCCCCCCCTTTCCCCTCCCCAACCACTGGTCGGGCCAGATTGGAACGCACACTGGTGTTCGTGTTTCAACCCTACTTCGCCGTACCAGAAGCGGTGCCTAACTGTGAGTCATAACACTAACACTACTAACAACGAAAATCCTGCAGCTTACAGTCTGTACATCATTTCTATGAAGTTGGGTATCGGTACCTACACGGTAAATACTGACTATGCTAGATCAGGTAGCGAAAGTTTGATTATAACCACCCCGTACACCCGGTGTCCCTATTAAGAGTCGTGTGGCGATTTTTTTCTGATGCTTGGGCAAATCTATGGAACTTCGTTTTTGTAATGCAATGGAGTCAGCTGAAACAAACACTGCTCTTCACGTCTTTCGTTCGACACCCAACATCGACGAAAGCGTCGGTTTGTTTCCCGTTTCAAACAAAATGACTTTTAAAGAAGAATTTTACGTACCTGTTCGATAGTGCTGTCCCGATCTGGCCTGGTATATTCGTTTTATTGTTATGCATTAACAAGACGTATGATGAATAACCAGAAGACCTACTCCAGCAGCGACTCACGTGCCGCCCTGGTTCGCGCTAACCGCTACCGCCATCCAGACGAGGTGCTCAATCGTTGCTCGAATAGTGATTGTTCATCATGTTTTACTGTCCATGTTAATACATTTCACTAAAACGAATATCGCATTACACTAATCTGGGATGTCTCTATCAAATTGTCACGTAAAATTCCGCTTTAGAAATAATTTTGTTTGCGTGGGGAAACAAACTGACGCTTTCTGTCGACGCTAGGCAACGCGTGAAAGATCTGATGAGCAGTATTTGTTTGGGCTGACTTCATCTTCAGATTGCCAAAACGATATCCTAAATACCTGCCAAGACGTAAGAGAAAACGTGTCTGACGATTCTTAGAAGGGGTAACTTGTAAACAAAGTGTCCCTGGAGGAATGGTCAGTATTCAGAGATATGACAGGAACGATCATTCGAAGCAAAAAAGTCTAATGAACATGGGCTCTAAAATTCACACCTTGAGAGCTATGACCACTTCTTCATCTTAGATACTGTGAAAGAAATCTTTAATACTGTAAGCTCTTTGATTTCCACATTTTGGGAGGAGGTAGTAGGGACCAAACCAAGAAAAAATTGTCTTGTAAACATGGTCTCTAAAATGCATACCTTAAGAGCTATGAGGACTCGTTCAGTAGAAGAAATGTTTTTCACAGTAGCAAAGATGGACAAGTGCTCATTGTTCTTAAAGTATGCATTTCAGAGCACACGTTTACTCGACATTTTTTTCTTATTTTGGTGCATACTAACACCTCTCAAAATATGCAAAGCAAAGAGCTCGCAATAGAAAAGGTCAGTTTCACAGTATGGAAGATAAAGAAGCACCCAAAGCTCTTAATGTATGCGCTGTAGAACCCATTTTTCCTACACGTTTTTGCTTCGAATAATCATTCCTCTCACATACCTGAATACTGACTATTCCTCCTACGACGCCTAGTATACAGTGTGGCTCAAAAGTAATGTTCCATAGTACAAAATTCACGTTAGTGATTCAGTAATCTTGACCCATAGGACAAAGTCGTAATTAGTGGAGAAAGCGAAAATACAAAGAGACGAAAGCTTACCACAGATGTACTTTAACAGTACAAACAAAATGTTATATCATCGGTCAATGACGACGTGAAACTTAACAGAATAATGCCATCACCGCCGGCCGGAATGGCCGAACGGTTCTAGGCGCTACAGTCTGGAACCGCGCGACCGCTACGGTCGCAGGTTCGAATCCTGCCTCTGGCATGGATGTGTGTGATGTCCTTAGGTTAGTTAGGTTTAAGTAGGTCTAAGTTCTAAGGGACTGATGACCTCAGATGTCAAGTCCCACAGTGCTCAGAGCCACTTGAACCAATGCCATCACCGGACAGTTGTTTGCACGTATCTCTAATGCAGAAGGTGTTCAAAGTGACAGCCATCCTGCAGACGACACATCTGAACATGGTGACGGACATTGCTGGACATTGACTATAACACTCTGGCGATATTGTCCTGCAGGTCAATTACTGTTGTTGGTGTTGGTGTACGCTGTATACTTAAGGTGCCACAAAGGAAAAAGCCTAGTGGTGTTAGATCTGGCGACTTAAGTGGCTATTCCACCCGATCCCGTCCACCAATCCAATGCCCAGGAAGAAACTCATCTAAGAGTCGGCGGACAAAGTGTGGAAATGCGCCATCCTGCTGGAAGAAAATCCTACATTCCGTTCGAAAGGCAGATCGTTCAAGTAGCATAGTGATGATGTATGTATCGTGCTGCAGTGAGCGTGCCATTAAAAAAATATGGGACCAATGAGGCCATCCACATGTATGTCACACCACACATTTAACCTAGGGTTTGTCTGAGTGTATGCCTCGACAGTGAGGTGGGGCTTGTTATTTGATCTATAGACCGCGTTATGTCTGTTCACCCTCCCATCAAACAGAAACTAGCTTCATCGCTGAAGAAAATGTCAGATTCAAGGCTCTGCTGATGTGTGTGTTGCCGCGCGGGGTAGCCGCGCGGTTTGGGAAGCCTTGCACGGTCCGGGCGGCTTATGGAGCCTTGCACTGTCCGGGCGGCTCACCCCGTCAGAGGTCCGAAGTCTTCCCTCGGGCATGGGTGTGAGTGTTGTCCTTAGTGTAAGTTAGTTTAAGTTAGGTTAAGTAGTGTGTAGGCTTAGGGACCGATGGACTTAGCAGTTTGGTCCCATAAGACCTTACCACAAATTTCCAAATGAGTGCGTTCTTCTGCAAACAGGTCACAGAACTGCACCTGCCTGTCAGTATCATAGCCGCGGAGTTCTTGCGCAAAGCGGATTCAATAGAGTTGGAAATGATCAGAGGATAGTATCCTGGACACAGAGGCTTGGCTGATACTGCATTCCTGTGTCGACTTACTTGTTGACCGAGCTGGAGTCACTATCGGCTTTCCTAGTACGGCTGCTGACTGTGTATCCTCTTTTGCTAAGCGTGGTCGACAGGAACCCCTTTTTTCGCGAACAGTGCCTGTGGACTTGAACCGTTCCCGGCCAGTCTTTCTCTGAGTAGGCTTATGTTGATTCGGATGTCACCTGTGGTATTCTGCTGATGCTTCTGTTGACTCATGTATACCGCATTGATGAGAACCATTTTCACCTTCTCCTGATGTGTGTACATTGCTGTATGAATTGCTACATTGCACAACAGCACCACACTACACAGCTGTGGTACGTCGGACTATGTTAATCAACTGCCTAACAGAAAATCGAGCATATGGTACTATGCAGTGCACAAGACTAATCATTTAGGCGGTGTGGTGGTGGTGGGTCGCTCTTTCGTTTCCCGCTGGTACAGAATTTATCCTCTGTGACATACATAGAATTATTAAAATCAAAGACAGCTGTTGTACACTAAAATTGAGCGTAACGGCAAGTTTCGTGTTTGTTAGTGGAGTGGGGGGAGTTAATAACAAATAATGAGCAAACCTCGCCCATTCCTCCCATCTCAGAACCGAATGCTGAATTCCACTTGACTAGCACTGCCAAAAGAAAGGGTATCATTGAGAAACGGTTTAGCCATAGCCTAGGATTTAATTCCGCAATGAACACTGCTGTGAAACTTCTTCGCAGGTTAAAACTTTATATGTATGACCGAGACTAGAACTCGGATGTTAGCCTTGTGTAGACAATGCTCTTACTGGAGAGCATTACCCTTACAATAGAAGCTCGTGCCCCTGAAAGGCAAGAAACCATTTTTCAGTATCGACATGCCACATAGTTTTAATGCCTCAGGAACTTTCATGTTTATACTTTGATGCTTTTTTATTGACTGAGCTTGCAAAACACTTGCCTTTCCAGTCACGTGAGAGAAAGCGATGCTGTACCCGTGGCTAAGCCATCTCTCTGCAATCTTAATAACTTACAATTGATCGACTCTTTCACAGATCTTCATTTGTGGCATTCTTTTTCGGTACTATAGTTATCGGAAACAGCAGTATGTAAGGACAATATATCTTTAATAGCTTGTGAGGCTATAACAAATACCATCGTCAACATAGCTTTGTGTTCGGCAATGTTTAAGTAAAAAAGGTGATTAATGCCTTAAGACGTATCAGTGAAGAAGCTTCATGGCTATTACTTATCATTCATGTAAAAATTTCAGTCTTTAAATAGAAAATGGAAACGTTAAGTGATCGGCTATGATAACTGTTGAATCTCCAGAGTGCTAGAGGACTATAATTCTATTTCAGTTTATCTATAAATATATACGGTAGCTTTGTTGTCATCGAGAAAATGAGATGTTAAACATAATCGCGATCTAGCTTGTCATGAAGGTTGGATAAGTAGTAAGAAGCACGTTGAAACGTCCCCTTAGAAAAATTAATGAATTACTGTGCGGGTAAACGTCTTACGTTATTTGATTTTCAAACAGCTGAGCAAAACTGAACGTACTCAGACATTACTCTCTTTACTTATTCTGATCAACACTAAACTGACACACAATATTTTTAGCGCAACGCAATCTGCGCAATCTGACTTTCAAAAATCCCTACAAAAGAATGGCCCTGACTAACATTAACCTATACCTTACACGAATCACTTACCTCACAAAAATCTTCGTTACTCGAACTACTGCAATACAGCGAGCGCCAATACTGCCAGCTAAATAAAAGATTCTAACTACGGAAGGCACTAACTACTGATAGGCATAGTTCGCAAATGAGAGATTTTGATAGAGAACAAACAATGTATTTACGTTAACAGTGTTCAAAAGTCATAATATATATATCAGTTCATGACATCCAGTCTTACAAATTTACTCTTTCTGACAGACACACGTCCAGATCATCCGCTCTCAAAACTCCGCCATCTCACTCCCCACATCCACCACTGCTGGCTGTTCACCTCCAACTGCGCAACGCTACGCGCTGTTCACATCCAACTGACCAACACTAGAATATTCCAACAATGCAAACCAGCCACAGACTGCACACAGTGCAGTCAGTGATTTTCATACAGAGCGCTACGTGGCGTTACCCACATAAAAACCTAAACAGCCTACTTACAACGTAATTTACATTTATGCAAACGTGTGGCATAATTGCAAAATGACGTTTATAGGACACTGTACCCCCTACTAGTACTGAGGTTTTAGTAGATCTCAGTACTGAGAAGTGTGTTAACAACATGTGGTTGATACCTAACCTAATTACGGAAAGCGTGAAAGCTTCCATATTCAATTCTGCAGTTTGTCTAGCCTTAGCCACTCCATGCGCTCAATCAAATTTTGCTATTCCATCTACTTTTAAAAGAAAGGTACAGGGGTTGGACAAAAATAGGGAATTGAACAAAAATAGGGAATTGCACAAAAATAGGGAAACACCAAAAATACAACACATTACCATGTCTCATACGGTGTGGAATTCCCTTTGGCATTCAGAAAACTTCCTGTCATCTCGGAGCCGATAAATGCAGGTCCTGTACGATTTTCAAGGGAATCATTTATCATTATTCTTGCAAAATAGGTGCACTTTCAGGTGATGACGATGGAGGTGGATAGCAATCACTCAGCCTTCTCTCAAGGTAGACCACACGGGCTAAATAATCTTGAGATCTGGTGACTGCGGTGGCCAGGGGACAGTACATCGTCGCGCTCGCAGAACTAGTTCTGGACGATGCGAGCTGTGTGAACCGAGGCGCTGTCGCTTAGGAATACAACATTACCATTGGGGAACAAAAATTGTACCATGGTATGGACCTGATCAGCCAAAATGGTCACATAATTCTTGGCAGTAATGCAGCCTTGCAGAGTACCCATGGGACCCATGGAATACCACGATATGGCTATCCAAATCTTCACTGAACGCTCGCCGTTTTTCATTCCTGGAACGTAGACTCGGCTAGAAGTTGGAAACAATGTGAAGCAAGACTCATCCGACGAAATGATCAGGGTTTATGGCTTCGGCGCCATGTTTTCCTATTACGGGTATTTGCATCACTGATGAGTGATTTTGCTATTCCAGCTCTCCCTGCAAATCCCTGCATATGAAGCTCCCGTCGTGTTGTTTAGGTGATGACAGGGTTCGCGAGTGCAACATTCAGTTTTAGAGTGAATTTTACAGCTGTAGCCCTCATATTTTTCGTCACAATCCTCTTCAATGACCGGGTGTCGCCATAATTCGACATACACCTTCGTCCACTTAGCTGATGTACTTTTCGGTATTCTCTGTATGTGGTATGTATCTTCGATACGGTACTTCTTGAAACACCAAACACTTCGGGTCATTTGCTTACTGAAGCACCAACCATTTGCTCACGTTCGAATTCCCTTAACTCCGACATAATGCACTCAAAACTGCTTGAACATGGTTCTGAACATAACAGAACTAGCAATGTATTAAGGATATTGTACAGGTGTCATTCGTGATTTGTTCAAGCATTCATTTCTCGCTTTGTTTCCACATTTTTTTCCAGCTGTTGTAAATTACATTTCTGACAGCAGCAGCTCTAGCCCAACTTAAATTTTTGGTACCAATCTTGAATTTTAGAGGATGGAATTGATAAGAAATAAAAATTAACAGTTCAGATAGTTCTTTATTTTCGTTCTGCTGGATGCAACCGGTTTTTATCAAAATTTATTCACCGTTTTTACTGAATTATTTTTCTTTAACATGACAATTTGAAATCTCGTAAAGGTTGTAATGTCTGACTAGGCAAGAAACTAAGAATTTCTAGCATCAGCTGAAACTTCTGTGATTGTACCTCTTCTGGAAGTAACTTGTTTAAGCATCAAAGATTCAGACTACGTAAGGAGCCTGCTGCCGCAAAGTATCCGTCACCAACTTCTCTGTTTATGGTTAATGTAACCGAAACTGATTATCTCGAATAGAACGAAAATAAATGGTGGTTTGTTCAAATGTCTCTGAGCACTATGGGACTTAACTTCTGAGGTCATCAGTCCCCTATAACTTAGAACTACTTAAACCTAATTAACCTAAGAACATCACACACAGCCGGCTGGAGTGGCCGAGCGGTTCTAGGCGCTACAGTCTGGAACCGCGCGACCGCTACGATCGCAGGTTCGAATCCTGCTTCGGGCATGGATGTGTGTGATGTCCTTAGGTTAGTTAGATTTAAGTAGTTCTAAGTTCTGTGGGACTGATGACCTCAGCAGTTAAGTCCCATAGTGCTCAGAGCCATTTGAACCATTTTTTTTAACATCACACACATCCATGCCCGAGGCAGGATTCGAACCTGCGACCGTAGCGGTCGCGTGGTTCCAGACTGCAGCGCCTAGAACCTCTCGGCCACCCCGGCCGGCGGTGGTTTGTACAATTAGATTTTATTTTTTCTTCCTTAGACTGTGGGCCATGGTAGAGGACAAAGTAAAATATTCTAACTTTTCGTACTTACGAATGGCATTATGATCCTAGCACTTAAATAATTCCACAGCCTCCGTCTCTCATAGTCCGTAATTTGTTCAGTTTCCAAACGCTATTGAGGTCAGTTGTCTTATGACTTAAGACTAGAAGTAATCTAGAGTCATCGTCACCTATTAACGTTCGAAGCTGCCCTTGGAAGAAATCCTTACCTGCGAAAGGCGGCACCTTACGCAACATAAAATGTTTAATTCACAGGTTTCTTACGGTCGGTCACAGTACTCGGTGGTAGTCGGGAGAAAGGGACGCGAAAATAGAGTACTGTCGCGAAGTTTGACGATTAGGTATACCGATCCAGAAGCGCAGTACGCTGGAGGTCATAAGGTATCGTCACCGCTGCATGTCAAGGAAGGGAACCAATTTTACGATAACAAACTGCTCATAACTGTTTTACACACAGTTACTCGCAGTCTGTTACCCACGCCATGCTCCCATCTCACATTAATTGGCAATTCCTTTGGGTGATTAACACAAGGCGCAATAGCGGCAGTGCGATACAGCAGCAAGAAGTAACATAACGTAACATTCTCTTCGCGATTTATATTTGTGTGGAAATGTTTTCTCAGAATTAATATAATACTGTTTTGTTATTTTCATTAGCATATTTTGTATTTGTAATGTTTCTTCAGTTAAAAATTGACCATACACAACAGCAACAATATTTTTAACTCTACTCCGGTTTCATTTGCTACAGGCAATATGCATGTGGAATGCGGAAGGAGCTGCAGATGCTAGGAGAAGCAGCTACGTTGCCTCAGTCGCAGTGCTAACTGCGGGGTGTCTACGCCACTTTTGCTGGCGTCACGACGGCAACACGCTGGCCATCCCAGCTGCGTAATTACGGTGGCCGGGTTAAGAGCTTATTTCTTTGTCGTCGTCGTAAGCGCCACCCTAATGAGCTATTACAGATTACCGTCAGCTACGAGCACAGGGAAGCAGGTTAGGAAAACAATAGCTTAATGAAAGCTCAAAATCGCCCCTTAATTAAAAGGCGAATTAATTAGCAGATTAAAGTGTCTGATGTAGTGGGTGCCACAGTTACCCCTGGTGCGTTAGTCGCAATGGTCTTAACTGACCGGCCACAATCTCACTTAATTTTTTTCATTCCTTTTTGCAACGAGGCGGTAAGTAAGTGGCGTGATAAGGATCGTATAGTGTATTATTTGAACTAGGAAAATAGTAATTAGCGTAAAGCCTTTACGACCACGTAAATTTAGAGAGTGATGCTAATGGAATTTAAGCGTGTGGCTAATTTCGACTGCCCCTCAGTGAGCTCAGCGAATGGGAACAAGTTTGAAGACGGTGTAAGAGCTAACACTAACTATGAAATTTCACAGTTGCAGGGAGAAGACTCCGTGAGTTGGACGGCAGTAAGGAAGCGGCCATGTGCTAGTAAGGGGAAGAAATAGAACAACAAGGAAGAAAGGCTGTTTGTGTTTGGTACCCAGAGCCTCTGTCTTGGTCTATATTCAGCAGATCGCTATAAACTGCATGGCTAATAGTACCTTGATAGTGTAGAACAGGGTGCGCAAACAAAACTGACCCGGAAAATGTTTAATGCGCCTTAGGAGAGGCAACCCAACTTACATCATCCACTGCTGTGGGGAAAAAATGTTAAGTCGAAATGATAATTAAATCAAGACCCTAAGCTGTCGACAGGCGTTTGTTTACATCAACGGGGACAATTGAAAATGTGTGCCCCAACCGGGACTCAAACCCGGGATCTCCTGCTTACATGGCAGACACTCTATCCATCTGAGTCACCGAGGGCACAGAAGGTAGTCCGAAAGAACAGATACCATCTTCATATAGTTAAGGCTAACCGGCCATTAATCTTCATCTTCTGTGCTGGATGCACACGCATTGCCCGAACTCTTATGGGACTCGGTAAGATTGTCTACCACGAGTAATGAGTGTAATGGGCAGGGGCACTACGAATGTAGTATGTGGACATTAAGTTGGGAATGTGGGTCTCACGGGGAGCGTGCAGGTGATAAATCCCTGCAGTCCCACTATCCTCTGTGCCCTCGGTGGTGCAGTTGGATAGAGCGTCTACCATGTAAGTGGGAGATCCCGGATTCGGGTCCCGGACGGGGCACACGTTTTCAACTGTCCGCGTTCATGTACACTACTGACCATTATAATTGCTACACCAAGAAAAAATGCAGATGATAAACGGGTATTCATTGGACAAATATATTATACTAGAACTGGCATGTGATTACATTTTCACACAATTTGGGTGCATAGATCCTGAGAAATCATTACCCAGAAAAACCACCTCTGGCCGTAATAACAGCCTCGATACGCCTGGCCATTGAGTCAAACAGAGCTTGGATGGCGTGTACAGGTACAGCTGCTCATGCAGTTTCAACACGATACCACAGTTCATCAAGAGTGGTGACTGTCGTATTGTGACGAGCCAGTTGCTCGGCCACAATTCACCAGACGTTTTCGATTGGTGAGAGATCTGGAGAATGTGCTGGCCAGGGCAGCAGGCGAACATTTTCTGTATCCAGAAAGGCCCGTACAGGAACTGCAACATGCGGTCGTGCATTATCCTGCTGAAATGTAGGGTTTCGCAAGGATCAAATGAGGGGTAGAGCCACGGGTCGTAACACATCTGAAATGTAACGTCCACTGTTCAAAGTGCCGTCAATGCGAACAAGAGGTGACCGAGACGTATAACCAATGGCACCCCATACCATCACGCTGGGTGATACGCCAGTATGGCGATCACGAATACACACTTCCAATGTGCGTTCACCGGGATGTCGCCAAACACGGATGCGACCATCATGATGCTGTAAACAGAACCTGGATTCATCCGAAAAAATGACGTTTTGCCATTCGTGCACCCAGGTTAGTCGTTGAGTACACCGTCGCAGGCGCTCCTGTCTGTGATGCGGCGTCAAGGGTAACCGCAGCCATGGTCTCCGAGCTGATAGTCCATGTTGCTGCAAACGTCGTCGAACTGTTCGTGCAGATGGTTGTTGTCCTGCAAACGTCCCCATCTGTTGACTCAAGGATCGAGACGTGGCTCCACGATCCGTTACAGCCATGCGGATAAGATGCCTGTCATCTCGACTGCTAGTGATACGAGGCCGTTGGGATCCAGCACGGCGTTCCGTATTACCCTCCTGAACCCACCGATTCCATATTCTGCTAACACTCATTGGATCTCGACCAACGCGAGCAGCAATGTCGCCATACGGTAAACTGCAATCGCGATAGGCTACAATCCGACCTTCATCAAAGTCGGAAACGTGATGGTACGCATTTCTCCTCCTTACACGAGGCATCACAACAACGTTTCACCAGGCAACGCCGGTGAACTGCTGTTTGTGTATGAGAAATCGGTTGGAAACTTTCCTCATGTCACCACGTTGTAGGTGTCGCCACCGGCGCCAACCTTGTGTGAATGCTCTGAAAAGCTAATCATTTGCATATCACAGCATCTTCTTCCTGTCGGTTAAATTTCGCGTCTGTAGCACGTCATCTTCGTGGTGTAGCACTTTTAATGGCCAGTAGTGTAGATTAGAAAATGGGACACTAAAAGTATTAGATAAGTCTTATTATTTAGTGTATATGGCTGAAAAATAAGACAGTAAAAGTAGGATGCAATTTCATCTAATGCAAATCTTAGAGCGACCATTTGCCGCTTCATTCACGTATGTGTCAATGTCGAACCCTCCCGTGATCACGCCACAGAAGGACGTGAAAAAGAAGGAATGAAAAAGCATAAAACCACTTTTCTACTCAGGATTACGTTCATATTTCGTCAGATTGTTTTGAACGCTCCCTAGTGGTTCCATCATGTACAATACGCAAAAGTTGTTGTCACCCTACACTACAAAGCGGTGACGTCACGTTCAGTGAAGCTGCAGCCCCGCGATGTCCTCAGATTAGGGCTGAAACGGCCGAGGGGTGACAGAACTGGCCACATTTCTGAAGAACGCCATCCTGTTGCTCTTCGCACTGCGAGCAGTCGTTTTCAAACGCGAAATGTATGGGAATCAACGCGCAAAAGGATAAGATGGTTTCATTGACGCCCTTTATTCCACCCCGAGGACGGCAGTATCTGTGAAATGTTTTCCTCTGCCACCTATACAAAAACAGTGGGTGTCGCGATTCTGACCTTCACTGCAGAGGCGTCAAAGAAAGGAATGAAATGTGGGTGAGAGGGACTTCGACGACCTTCCCATCGTGTGACACCTCCACGGTGGCTTTCAGCAGAATTGTGGTGAAATTTGGTGCCAATGTAACGTCATTAACCCACATTACATCTCTCATGAACTTCCTAGGTGTGGCCCTTTTTTCGTATGTGTCGACGCCTTTCTGTGTGAAGCGTCGCCGAACCCGAGGGATGTGTCGCAGGGTGCCACATTTTTGCACATTACAGAAGAAGGTTGTAGGAATCCTTGAGGCAAAATTCAAACTTACCCGTCGCAACGGGCGAAAGATATAGGGGTTCGAAAAAGTGATCCTTCAATTCTGTTGCGTAGTGTACTATCTGGGCCAGTTTTACACTACTGGCCTTTAAAATTGCTACACCACGAAGATGACGTACTACAGACGCGAAATTTAACCGACAGGAAGAAGATGCTGTGATATACAAATGATTAGCTTTTCAGAGCATTCACACAAGGTTGGCGCCGGTGGCGACACCTACAACGTGGTGACATGAGGAAAGTTTCCAACCGATTTCTCATACACAAACAGCAGTTCACCGGCGTTGCCTGGTGAAACGTTGTTGTGATGCCTCGTGTAAGGAGGAGTATGCGTACCATCACGTTTTCGACTTTGATAAAAGTCGGATTGTAGCCTATCGCGATTGCGATTTATCGTATCGCGACATTGCTGCTCGCGTTGGTCGACATCCAATGACTGTTAGCAGAATATGGAATCGGTGGGTTCAGGAGGGTAATATGGAACGCCGTGCTCGATCCCAACGGCCTCGTATTGCTAGCAGTCGAGAAGACAGGCATCTTATCCGCATGGCTGTAACGGATCGTGCAGCCACGCCTCGATCCCTGAGTCAACAGATGGGGACGTTTGCAAGACAGCAACCATCTGCACGAACAGTTCGACGACGTTTGCGGCAACATGGACTATCAGCTCGGAGACCATGGCTGCGGTTACCCTTGACGCTGCATCACAGACAGGAGCGCCTGCGATGGTGTACTCAACGACTAACCTGGGTGCAAGAATGGCAAAACGTCATTTTTTCGGATGAATCCAGCTTCTGTTTACAGCATCATGATGGTCGCATCCGTGTTTGGCGACATCGCCGTGAACGCACATTGGAAGTGTGTATTCGTGATCGCCATACTGGCGTATCACCCGGCTTGATGGTACGGGGTGCCATTGGTTATACGTCTCGGTCACCTGTTGACGACACGTGGCTCTACCCTTCATTCGATCCCTGCGAAACCCTACATTTCAGCAGGATAATGCCCGACCGCATGTTGCAGGTCCTGTACGGGCCTTTCTGGATACAGAAAATGTTCGCCTGCTGCCCTGGCCAGCACATTCTCCAGATCTCTCACCAATTGGAAACATCTGGTCAATGGTGGCCGAGCAACTGGCTCGTCACAATACGCCAGTCACCACTGTTAATGAACTGTGGTATCGTGTTGAAGCTGCACGGGTAGCTGTACCTGTACACGCCATCCAAGCTCTGTTTGACTCAATGCGCAGGCGTATCAAGGCCGTTGTTACGGCCAGAGGTGGTTGTTTTGGATACTGATTTCTCAGGATCTATGCACCCAAATTGTGTGAAAATGTAATCACATGTTAGTTGTAGTATAATATATTTGTCCAATGAATACCCGTTTATCATCTGCATTTCTTCTTGGTGGAGCAATTTTAATGGCCAGTAGTGTATAAGGGGCGACCAGAGAGTTTCCACTCGAAGCCGTACAATCCAGAATCGGTTTGAGAATCGGGCAAAACAGCAGTGAGCATTGAGGTAATCATCGTATCGACGCATTAGGTTGAAAATACCCTTTTGGTAGGCACCTTGTCCTGTCGCTTGAAGAAGCACGTTATTGTCTGCTACACGTCTTCGTCAGACAGGAATCGTCGACCTTCTAAGGCCTTTAGGGATCGAAGGCATGATTATCATGTGGGTAGATATCAGGACTATAGGGCGGGTGCTGAGACTCTCCCATTTGAGTTGGCGTAGTTTCTGCGTTACGACATTTGCGATATGGAGACCCCGCTGAACTTGGTGCACATTCGACAACGCTGGTTTTCCATAGACATGCTGCCCCATACACATTCTTCGTTCTCAGATAGATGTCTACCGGTGTTTGTCCTTCTGCAGCCAAGAAAAGAATAACAGCACGTTGGTCTTATTTGGACGGATTTGATATTAACGTCGCCACAGATCACGTTTATCGCATTTAACGAATTCGGATAGACACGAATGCCACACTAACGGTTTGCCTACACGTCGGTGCTCATGCACTCGCATGGAAATCCTGCTACGTTGCATATACGCTGCAGCAACGGCCACAATCGGGATCTTATTGGTCACCCCTTATATTTTACCACCCTGTTTATTAAATATTTATACTGGTCCATTCACGGATCATGCGAGGAATTAATGACTGTATATCAATGAAGTAAACATTATCTCCACAGTTCACATAGATCCGGCTCAAAAGGGCTGCCTGTCATTACTAGAATTCTCATTCAAAATCCACTCTCACAATTTTGTATATATTTCTGTGCTTGGCTCCTTTTTCACATATGTGTCAATTCATATTTGTCAACATTTGTTTGATACTTACCTCTGAGGTGGGCAAACCTGTCTGCGTGCATATTCTCTTTACAGGTATGCGATCGAACTCCCATGGTAATCTGGATTTTCGTGACTTCCACATACTCAAGCAAAATTCCAGAACATGTTGAGCAGGAGTTCCTTAAGTGTACCTTTCATAGTCAAGCTGCACTTTTACACATGTTACGGAACTCTCTAAACGTATCATCTGTTTTATTTTCAGTCGAATCTATCGTTTCTGTCAGGTATATGTATGCGGTGACTAGTTTCGGTCGTAAATAGTTAATTTTGTCGTCAAAGTTTTCTTCTTCTAATAATTACTGAAGTAGAAGACCTTTATATTTCTAATTTATCAGTAAATGTCATTCACACTGTTTCTGTACCGTAATGAGCATTTCGCTGACTGGGAGGTGCGTTGTATCCTCGCTTCGAATTGACTACCACTGGTTTAGTAAAGCGGCAAACATGAGTGTAGTTTTTAGGCGACTGCCTATTCTTTTCTGAAAAAATACCACTCTAATTCTCACTTATTATTTCGGAAACAACACATGCAAACTTTTAACACACGTATAAAAACAGAACAATGTTTACATTGTTTTCTGACACCTAACGTATACGACTCTCATCGCTTAGCCGGCCACGGTGGTCTAGAGGTTCTAGGCGCTCAGTCCGGAACCGCGCGACTGCTACGGTCGCAGGTTCGAATCCTGCCTCGGGCATGGATGTGTGTGATGTCCTTAGGTTAGTTAGGTTTAAGTAGTTCGAAGTTCTAGGGGACTGATGACCACAGATGTTAAGTCCCATAGTGCTCAGAACCAACCATCTCATCGCTTAGGTTAACTGACGACTTGAGACCACAGGAAAAACAATGGTACACGGAATGAAAATAAATATAATCGTCGAGTCCTGAAAAGAAATTAGTGTTTCAGCAGCGAACGCTCACAGAGGTGCGATTAACGCCAAGGAAAAAGAAACGTATCAGTTGTCATTAATATGCTTAAATACTATAAAGAAGTTAAAATTTACGCTGTTTAATACATTAACAGCATTCCATATATGCTCAACCAGTAAAAGGCTCTTTTCTGAAATAATTAATTAGTTTACAGAATAAGATTTATTATTGTTACATTCCCAGAAACACACCTTCGCAAGTTGCCTCCCCCAATAAGCAAAGGATTTTATGAAGATTTGAGAGGAGCGAAGATTACAACAAACTTTCAAGTTTACTTGCTTGTCATTTTGAGATGGCTCCATTTCTTCTTGTCTAGGGGTCTGACTCTTGAAGCTGAAAAGCTAACATAAGGTCCTCACGGTTGGTTTGAACTAAATTAATTGGAAGATTTTTGTTGCAGAATGTTTACGTAAATATATTCTCCACTAATTTTCTCACATTTTAGTATACCATACAGTATTCTGATTTTTCACATTAGCAAAGCCGAAATTACATTGTACGCACTTGTTATACAAAAATACATCCGATCACATCAGAAGCAAGCTTTCGACTCTCTCACTCTGAGGAAATAACAATATTCCAAAGGGTTAACAATTTTTCTTAACAAATGAATTCCTACTAGTTTTCGTTAGATTATTAATTTCAATAATCATTTCATAAATTAATCCAGAAATAAACATAGTCGACAGTACAGGATTGCGTAGTTAATAACAGAAATTTTAAGTGTGCAACTAATTCGTAATTTCAAATGTTTCTAAAAACATAAGTTTAACTATACATCCAGAACTAGAACTTATCGATTACAACATCGAAACTTAACTATTTTATAAAGTAATTCATTTTCATAAATATTTGCTTGAAATATAACTTACTGTGTATAAGAAGTTTTCAGAAAAGCAACTGAGATAATACTGATATGTCAAAAATTAATAATAATAATAATAATAATATTAATAATACTTGTATCGACAACTATGGTTGAGGAAAAGTAGTGCTAGAAAATGATGTCCCGTTACAACACCCCCTCACATAATATGGAAACAATGTGTTTACAGTATTATGTGATCTTCTACAAGGTTTGTCAAATGGTGTATAAAATGATGCTAAAAGATAGAATACAGATTGGCAAAGTTAAATTCCAAAATTACAAGAAAATTAAGTTGTATGATCATCACTTCCCTATGAACATAAGTATAGGTTAGCTTACAAAAGGAAATACATAGCATCTGACAAATTTCTGATTACAACAAACAGAGTTCTTCTGACTTACAATTTGTCTATAGTGCAAATAAATGTGAAATCTGGGTAGTGAAATGGTAAGTTTAACATATGGTGATAATTTCCATAATTATGGACAAAATTAACATGACTTTGCGCTAAAATATCTACCTTCATACAGAATGGTCTAATCTAGTGTAATCTTTAAGCCTCTTTCAGCATTGCAATGAATGAGGTTTAAGTGACTGTTAATGTTACATAAAAATGAATAATAAAATATTACAGAGACATGTCACCATAATAACCTAACGTAAATGAACATACTACAAAAGTGAAACATTGTTCCTGTGAACATAGTAAATACCCCACATGTAAGTATATTAACCATCATTACTCGTAGAACTCAGACATATAGAAGTATCCAGTACATAATATATTATCTACAAGAACATTTATTACACCAGTTTATAGGTCTCATTATCCAGTATGCTTAAGACTGAATGATCTCTATGAGTGTGAGTCACAGGATGTTAATTAAGAATGAAGTTAAGCCAGAAGCACTGCTTCAGAACAGGAACTTAAGAAGTAAGTACAATTTAGTGCAATGTATGTTTGGATTAGTGTGTTACAGAACATAATTACTATGATCCCAAAACCAAAATCTTAAGATATTGTAGAAAACGTGAGAAAAATATCTGCTATAAATGTCATAATCTATTCATATATGAGGATATGGCATTCAAATTGTCAGATCTGTGAAACATTCTGTCCCAAGACAAATGATACAAAGTCAAAACTACAATATTTTAACACTAAACTGTAGAAATAAGTGCAGAGGCAATGTAAAGTAGTAGAATTACAAACTGCAAGTTTACATATATGAAGTCACACCTCAAAAGCATCAAACGAGAAGAGAAAAATTCAGAGCCTAAGTGTACGACAAGAGAGCTGACTCAAAAACTCACAACAGGTACTGACCACAACAATATAGGTAGTCACACGTATGAGTATAGCACAAAATCAATCAGCCACATAAACCAGAGTATGTTGACTCATGAAAAGAGAATATAATGAAAAAACATTATGTCCTATGCTTACTATGTGGGGACCACCCCATGAATCCAAACCACACCAGCAGAAATGTTCCAACACAACAAAATGATTGAAGTTCATAATCTTATATCAACAAGCTCAATCATATGTAAAGAAAAATTAGAGGAAGCATCTAACCTCAATCAATAGTTCCACTCTTTCCTTGAGTACATACACACAGTCGCGATGACTAGTGGTACCCAAAACAGAGTTTACACACAACTCAAGTTCCACTGAGACACAATAATGCAGTACTTAGGATAAATACAGGTAATCAGAGTCATTAATAGCTTGGAATGATGACATAATCGAGTAGCATGAGGACCAAAATCAGTGGCTGAAATCAGTAATATATACATCTTGTTATTCACTACTTGTTAACTGTTCATACAAACTAACCTACGTACATAGAATCGTAGATTCACTCACAATTGATAAAAAATACATACTGAGTCTTGAGATAAGAAAATACATTGAAATCTATGACTACTAACCTAACAGTGCTAGAACATACTCCTGAACTTTTTAAGTTTCCACATTTCTGTGTTGAACGTAACAAATCATTAGTCATAGAACATCAGTCTTCCGCAGCATTATACCTAACTCAAACAAGATTTAAAGTTACATAATGTATTGTAAAGTTAATCCCCGTACTATTCTTGTCTAGGGGTCTGATTCTTGAAGCTGAAAATCTAACGCAAGGTCCTGTGATTGGAAGACTGTTGTAGCAGAATTTTTTTACGTAAATTTATTTTCCACTGATTTTCTCACATTTTAGTATATCATACAGTATTTTGATTTTCACATTAACAAAGCCGAAATTAAGTTGTTCGCACCTGCCGGCCGCGGTGGCCGAGCGGTTTTAGGAGCTTCAGTCCGGAACCGCGTGACGGCTACGGTCGCAGGTTCGAATCCTGCCTCGGGCATGGATGTGTATGATGTCCTGAGGTTAGTTAGGTTTAAGTAGTTCTAAGTTCTAGGGGACTGATGACCTCAGATGTTAAGTCCCATAGTGCTCAGAGCCATTTGAACCATTTTTTGTACGCACCAATTATACAAAAATCCATCCAATCACATCAGACACAAGCTTACAACTCTCTCACTCTGCGGAAGTAACAATATTCAAAGGGTTTACAATTTTTCTTAACAAATGAATTCCAACTAGTTTTCGTTACATTATTAATTTCGATTATTATTTTATAAATGAATCCAAAAATAAACATAGTAGACAGTACAGGATGGCGTAATTAATAATAGAAATTTTAAGTGTGCAAATAAATCGTAATTTCAAATGTTTCTAAAAAAATAATTTTAACTGTACATTCAGAACTAATACTTATCGGTTATAAAATCGAAACTAAAATATTCTATAAAGTAATTCCTTTTCATAAATTTTTAGCCTGAAATATAACATACTGTGTATAAAAGTATATGAAAGTTTTCATAAAAGCAACTGATGTAATACTGACCTGTTCAAAATTAGAAAAAAATTCTGTATCGACAACTACCGTTGAGGAAAAGTAATGCTAGAGGAGGAGGTCCCGTTACAAGTTCCGCCTGTCAACAAATTCTGTGTGTAACTACAAATGCGACTAGACGCTACACATGAAATTCAGTATTTAGCTTCAGTGAGTAGTTGATTAGAGAGCGTACTGGAGAGGAGACAGTAGCAATAGGATGTCTGAGTTACAGGAGGTGTATCGGGGGTCGTCCCTCTCGTCCCACTTCTGGTAAATTCTTGAGAAATAAAAAATAAAATACTTTTCCTGGATCTCGTTTTGGGAAGTTGCGTCAGGTTGAAATGGCGGAAAACTAAATGCACCCACTATACTCATATAAAATGGAAGGAAAATTTCCGTTGTGTTTGCATACTGTATGAGACGGTACAACTAACTGAGATGTCACTAATAGTGAAGGAAGTTATTGATACTGTTATAGTTCGCGCATAGTGCTACAACAGTCAGCGAGTCAATGACGTTCTCACAAAATATCAAATACCCAAAATTAGAGGAAGAAAGTGCCACAGAAGTTGCTGACACATATCTCGCGGAAGATACAAATCTATGGCGAACCAGTTGGAAATGCTGACATTTCCTGACTTTTTGGGTAGCGCATAATCAAAATCTGACAGAACTTGTATGAGCACATTCCAAAGTGTTTCAGTCTGTTGGAAGAATGGGAGTGTAGACACAGAACGGTCAGGATCAACCGTTTGGCTGGGTAACAATCTGCAGCCACATTTGTGCGAAGGCTCGTTCCACTAAGTCCAACTATTGGCAACCGCTTACTCTCCAGAGTCGCATGCCATGTGCTAGTACCCCTTCATCTAGGAGCTTTAGTATGGCTTGTAGGGTGTGCCATTAATATTCCAATGCACGTCCCAGTATTTTAATAACATCAACTGCAGGTTACTGTGATGGAAAATTGAGTCTGTCCATACGATGAAGTCTATTATATTGACGATGAGAATATGCTTGTATGTCTATAAATGTTCGAGATATTTTTACGTGTATTTGTGGTCCTGTTGACATGTTTCCACGTAAAAATGAATATTTGTGAATATGGCTGTACCTGTGAACAGCTGTTTGTACGTGAAAGAGATTTGATATGGCTTGGATTTAGTGAATCTCTGCTTGTTCGTAAAAGAGGTGAAGTTATAGTTTGGGAACATGTGAGTGCAAGTAAGTAGATTTTCCCTGAATCTAGCTGCTCCTCCAAATCTAAGCCAAAGTTGCTTTCCGTGTCTGTCTGACACATGTAAAAAAAAAAAAAAAGTGATGGAAATAAATCCAGGGAAATGACAAAAATAGAATATTATAGAAAAATCTCTTCTAATTTGATATGCTTATCCTTAATCCATGCAAGTAGACCCACTTGCAAATTACTAAAACGTACAAAAACTCTAAAATGTATATAAAAAACACTCTAGGTGCGAAATCCGTGACCTGCCATACAATACTAATTAGAGGTAAGTAATCAGATGTTTACACAACACAATGCGCAGAAAAGGCAGGAAATAATGAAAAATCATGAAAGTAGTTTAACGGCCAAAACATCCGTGCACAGGGGCCCAAAACCAGAACCTATTACGTGCCAACTTCAGTGTAAAGGATGTGACCACCATTTTCACGTGGGGCAGTATGCCAGTTATGTAATTTCTCTCCTTTTATTTTAGCACTATTTGCTTATTTGAAATTACCGCCGGCCGTTGTGGCCGAGCGGTTCTAGGCGCTTCAGTCCGGAACGGCGTTGCTGCTACGGTCGCAGGTTCGAATCCTGCCTCGGGCATGGATATGTATGATGTTCTTAGGTTAGTTAGGTTTAAGTAGTTCTAGGTCTAGGGGACTGATGACCTCAGATGTTAAGTCCCATAGTGCTCAGAACCACTTGAACCATTTTTTTTGTTACCATTATTTTAACCTGACCAATTTTCGCACTCTATTTTTACTTTTCCTCAATTTATGTATAGAATAATTCACCTATTTCTGTCATGCTGGATATTATTTCCTGAAAATTTTGTTAGGATCGTGTGGAAGGGAAGAGGGCTGGAAGCTTTCCTATATTGCATGGTGCCCATTACCTTTGTCCCTAAGCCAAAACTTTCCCTGATCAGCTACTTCAGTTTTGCATTTAATCACAAAAAATGTAGCTGCAGTTACAATAGTACAGTTAAATGGCGAACATGCAGTCAGCAAAGAAATACAGTATAGAGTATCACTATGTGATCAAAAGTATTCGGATACCCCCAAAAACATACCTTTTTCATATTAGGTGCCTTGTGCTGCCACCAACTGCCAGGTACTCCATATCAGCCACCTCAATAGTCATTAGACGTCGTGAGAGAGCAGAATGGGGCGCTCTGCGGAACTCACGGACTTCGAATGCGGTCAGGTGACTGGGTGTCACTTGTGTCATACGTCTCTACGCGAGATTTCCACACTCCTAAACATCTCTAGGTCCACTGTTTACGATGTGATAGTGAACTGGACACGTGAAGGGTCACGTACAACACAAGAGCGTAAGGGCCGACCTCGTCTGTTGACTGACAGAGACCGCCGACAGTTGAAGACGGTCGTGATGTGTAACAGGCAGACATCTATCCAGACCATAACAAAGGAATTCCAAACTGCATCAGGATCCACTGCAAGTACTATGGCAGTTAGGCGGTATGTGAGAAAACTTGGATTTCATGGTCGACCTGCTGCTCATAAGCCACATATCACGCCGGTAAATGCCAAACGACGCCGCGCTTGGTGTAAGGAGCGTAAACATTGGACGATTAAAAAGTGGAAAAACGTTGTGTGGAGACATGAATCACGGTACACAATGTGGCGATCCGATGGCAGGGTGTGGGTATGGCGAATGCCCGGTGAATGTCATCTGCCAGCGTGTGTAGTGTCAACAGTAAAATTCGGAGGCTGTGGTGTTAAGGTGTTGTCGTGTCTTTCATGGAGGGGGTTTTGCACCCCTTGTTGTTTTGCGTGGCACTATCACAGCACAGGCCTACATTGATGTTTTAAGCACGTTTTTACTTCCTACTGTTGAAGAGCAGTTCAGGGATAGCGATTGCATCTTTCAACATGATCGAGCACCTGTTCATAATGTATATCCTGTGACGGGGTGGTTGCACGACAATGACATCCCTGTAATGGACTGGCCTGCATAGAGTCCTGACCTGAATCCTATAGGACACCTTTGGGATGTTTTGGAACTCCGACTTCGTGCCAGGCCTCACAGACCAACATCGATACCTCTCCTCAGTGCAGCACTCCGTGAAGAATGGGCTGCCATTCCCCAAGAAATCTTACAGCACCTGACTGAACGTATGCCTGCGAGAGTGGAAGCTGTCATCAAGGCTAAGGGTGGTCCAACACCACATTGAGTTCTAGCATTATCGATGGAGGGCGCCACGAACTTGTAAGTCATTTTCACTCAGGTGTCCGGATACTTTTGATCACATACTGTAAATATATGACGACGGATGCCTGCTCAACCTTTTGGTTTAAGAAGGAAACAGGTGAAAGACGCTTGGAGTTACAGGATACCCTTCACGCTCCTCTTCGTTACAAAATGGTTCAAATGGCTCTGAGCACTATGGGACTCAACATCTTAGGTCATAAGTCCCCTAGAACTTAGAACTACTTAAACCTAACTAACCTAAGGACATCACACACACCCATGCCCGAGGCAGGATTCGAACCTGCGACCGTAGCAGTCCCGCGGTTCCGGACTGCAGCGCCAGAACCGCTAGACCACCGCGGCCGGCCCTCTTCGTTACAATTCCATTGCTTTACTACTTCAACAAAAATGAAGAACACGCTAGCATCAGTAGAGATATTTCCAAATTTAGTCGGTAGTATTAAGGACTGAACTTTGTTATTCACTCACTTCTTTGGATACTGGGCTGCTACTAGTGTTATTTGTGTCCACATACATGCAATCTGTATGGAAGGGCATTATCGTCATAGAAAATGTTTTTCACTCTCGGTTCTTATGCAAGCAGTCTAATATGATAATTAAAGATGTCATACTTATTTATATGTTCACACATGGCCAAATTGAGAAACGTTTAAAGCTCTGTACATCCATCAGCAGAAGTGAAGAAAGACTCACATACGTTTGGTAGCTGCGACAATCTGTCCATATTTTTACGAGGGTTATTCCATGCGTCGTGCAACTATGATATATCGTACGAACATGTGGTATCGCCGTAATCGCCGTAAATACTTTCGAAAACCTGCGGCAAAACTACCGAAATCAGTCGACAGACTGCTACTGCATTCGAGGATGACTCGGTACCAGCGCCTCAAACATTCGGTGTGAGTTGAGCCGTGCTACAAGATGGCGGTAAGCAGAGTGGAACCGTGAGCATATGTGAAAGTTGCCTTGCTCTCTGGCAGAAATGCTACTCAGTGTCATGCGGAGCTACGAACAGCTGGGGGCGATAAGGCATCACCCACGAAGGTTATGCTCATTCTGGCGTATAACAGCCCTGGTACTCTGGAGTGTCACCCTGTTAGGGACGGCCACACTGTCAATGCCCAATACTACTGCAACTTTCTTCTGTAGCCGGCCGTTGTGACCGAGCGGTTCTAGGTGCTTCAGTCCGGAACCGCGCTGCTGCTACGGCCGCAGGTTTGAATCCTGCCTCGGGCGTGGGTGTGTGTGATGTCCTTAGTTTAGTTAGGTTTAAGTAGTTCTAAGTCTAGGGGACTGATGACCTCAGATGTTAAGTACCATAGCGCTCAGAGCCGTTTGAACCATTTTGAACCACTTTCTTCTGTACCATTTGCGACGTACGGTTCGACGAAAACTTCTGCCTCTGCTGGATAATGCGTTCACACTCCATGACAGCGCTACAGCCCACACTGCAGGCGTCATCAGTAATCATGGTGATGGGAAATCCTCCCCCACCCACCCTAATAACCAGACCGGTTCAGTGCACATCGTGGAATTTCCATGTTGTCACATTATCGCAAGATATACCATATTTCCCATGACTTATGGAATGACACTCGTAGTTTGAAATTATTTTCTCCCTCGAGCGCATTGACGTGATCTTATTGTAACGCATGAATGCAGCGCTTAAAATGTATCCGTCTAAGTAGGTGGCTGTTTTAGGGTAAGCTCTATCGTGACTGTGTCAAATAATGGTATAAAAATAACAGATTGAGCACCATAACCAGTCAAAAATTCTATCATTAGTTCAGGTCTGCCGCGCGGAGTGGCCGCGTGGTTTGGGCGACATGTCACAGACTGCGCAGCCCCTCCCGCCGGAGGTTCGAGTCCTCCCTCGGGCATGTGCGTGTGTGTTGTTTTTAGCATAAGTTAGTTTAAGTAGTGTGTGAGTCTAGGAACCGATGACCTCAGCAGTTTGGTCTCTTGCGAATTCACACACAGTTCAGGTGTGACGTCTCGTCTTCAGGTACGTGGTTTTCTTATTTTCGCCATAATTACAGTGGATCAATTAAAATGCAATCTTTGCTCAGAAGATTTGCGAGAGTGGACGTGTGGAGTATGTTATTGAGTGCTTGGAGTCGTCTACAATCGGACAAAAATGTAATGTAATGTGTGTGGAAACATAGTAACAAAATCGCCCATGTGAACACGGACCCAAAAGTTGTAAGCGACATGTGCCTTAAGATGAGGTACCGACCATCAAATAGTGCCTCTTAATAAACTAAATTGAGACTGCCTCATTTTTTTTCAAATTTTGGAGATAATATTCAATCTTTTCATTCAAAATGGTTCAAATGGCTCTGAGCACTATGGGACTCAACTGCTGTGGTCATAAGTCCCCTAGAACTTAGAACTACTTAAACCTAACTAACCTAAAGACATCACACACATCCATGCCCGAGGCAGGATTCGAACCTGCGACCGTAGCGGTCGCGCGGTTCCAGACTGGAGCGCCCAGAACCGCTCGGCCACTCCGGCCGGCAATCTCTTCATTGGCATCATTAATTTACAACCTGGACGTTATATTGAACATATGGCTAAGTCACATGTTAGTGTACGTATTTACGGAAGTTTCCAACAGAGGTGTAACTGACGTTCACTTGTACAATAGTTGGGTTTCAGGCACACTCTTTTGACTATGGTAAATGTACGATAATTAGCACTAGAAAATGAACTCATAGATTTAGAAATTGAAAAAAGAGTAAATGAAGCGGCTTCGTAAAGATAGAAATTTCTTTATATTCAGTAAACTTTTACACTGTTTAGGTGATTGTGTTGAGATCAGGTTCAAGGAAGTGTTGTGGAGGAGCTGAAGCGTGGTGTCAGCTACAAAATTTAACGGCTGCGCTAAAAATGCAGAGATTACCATTAATGTAATGTTGTGCTAGAATAAACAGTTCTATTTTCACCCTCTCTTCTCCATATTTCCTTTCTCCATGATATCACTTCTAGCTCCCCTCTTACACTCTGAGAAAACCTGTGTCATCACTTCTGTTCCCTCACCTTTCAAAGGGAAACCCAAGATGTCGATTCAGTTTCCTCCCTCTCAACTGAGGAATATGTCAAAATCTCAGGAAACAGCCTCCCTCCTACAAAGAAAATTCCAATTGCCTCACCTTCACATTCAACTGATGTGGATGGAATTTCCTGCTCCTGTGATACGATGTTCCAATTTATCAGTAATGGAATTTGAAATTTCACTAAGGGCACACTTTTTTCTGTTTTCCCTGCAATATTTGACATACAGTAGTTCCTTCTTTTTGATAATGCTGTTCTTTGTCCTCACTGATGTTGTGCCTGAAATGATATTAAACAACTATGCGTTAAGTGTACAGCTTGTTACATCTTCCTTTTGATTCTTCTCCCAGGGGGTGGTGATCTATGCGACATTTTGCACCGACTTTCATTAGTCTATGATTTACTACAGTTTTTTAAATACCTTTCATTACCTTTTCTTAGGGGGAAGGGCAGGCCGGATGAGAGCTCGTAGGCTCTTTGCGGCCTATGTTCTAGAATTTTTGTTCTTTATTGACCGTTTTTAAGTATACATCGTTCCTTACGATTATGCTTGTATTTAGTTACAATACATTTAATTTGTTGGTCTTTTTTATTATATATTGAGGCCACTCAAAAGCAGAGTGTCTTACAGTATTTTCTTACACTATTGCTTATGGTAAGGGACACCTGTGTCACTTGGAGAAATATTAACAGATTTACACGTAAGTTTACAGATAAGTTGATATTTTCACTCTTGTTTTTTGGTCTAGATGTTGTTACTACTCTGTATCAGAGCGTTTTACAATAATTGCTGACAGTAAGGGTTCAAATGGCTCTGAGCGCTATGGGACTTAACAGCTGAGGTCATCAGTCCCCTAGAACTCAGAACTACTTAAACCTAACTAACTTAAGGACATCACACACATCCATGCCCGAGGCAGGATTCGAACCTGCGACCGTAGCGGACGCGCGGTTCCAGACTGAATCGCCTAGAACCGCTCGGCGACAGTAAGGGGAAATTTATGCTACTTGGGCTTGGGCATAGGCTACAGGGCTTCTTATCTAATTTCTACATTTTCTAGTAAAATATGATGGAGATGGTTATATTTAGAGTTCTCACTGGTTGGAAGATACAGTGGTGGGTTTGTTGTGTAGACTATTAGACTTAATAAAGTTATCGATTGTAAGGTTGCTCTACTGTTTTGTTAAGAGGTCATTAGCATCATAGGCAGGTATCTTAGTGGTCTCATATAGATTTTGGGGCGTTTATTCTGGGGCGTTTATTCTGAGGTGCTAATCAGTAGGTTTTATTTCGTCTATGATTTGGGGTGCCAGGTGAGGTGGGATTGTGGTGTTTTGAGTAAGTTCGTCCATCTTGTCATCGATGTCCTGGTATGTATCTTTGGTGTTGTGGGCTATGACAAGGGGAGGATAGATGTATTTATGTTTAGGTTTGGTTGTGTGTCTGGGTTCTGTGTAAGCATATTTTGCATGTCATATCTATTTTTCAGGATGTGTCGACCGTATAAGGCACGAAGTCTAATCAATCTGATTTGTAAAGGGAGCATCTTTGCTACTATGTCCGCCTCTGCTCTGGGAGTGGCCCATTTCAGTTAGCAAATAATGTTGCGAGAATGTAAAAGGTGAACGACCTGTGACGTAACGTGTTTATTGTCGAAGCGCCGTCAGAGATGCAGTGCGTTACTGACTTCGGAAACCGCGGCGCGAAAAACGCACAGAAGAAGAACACTTTTACACTTTCTTTTGATGTACGAGATATTCTCGATGAACAGTTACTCAATTACTCATTTTTCTGTTGTCTCTTGTAACTTGTGTCGGACGCGTATGTCTTGCCGGCGTATTATCATTGTTAAAAATAATATTAGTTTAGTGTAAAGTAAAAGTGCAATACTAAAAGTGCAATACTGCATAGCAGTAGATTTATTGTGCGATGTGTATGTGAAAACGTCAAAGGAATTATTTTCATTACGAGAAGAGAAGTCCCAGTCAAAACGGCATCCATGTTAAATGCTTCATTGCAGTGTAAGTTCATCTATTAATTGCCATAAATTCAGAGTTAACTGGAACTGGTGTATGGACTATTTATTTAGTATAGAATCTATGTCTCACTCCTTCATGAAGTTATTTCATTTTCTTTATGTTTCTGCCAAATAGAGAGTTCACAGTCACGAATTCTTTCGTCGAAATCGGACGGAAGTTGCATGAGGCGAAATATTTTCTCCGCGCCATATTCTACTGGTAGATGCATGATAAACTACGATCCCTTAGGAAGTTCATGTTGAGCTATCCAAAAATATTTATAATTTTGAATAGGCATTTACTCTCCTCTGCAATGCAGCTTCCAACTGATCAGACGATCCAACAAGAAACAGCCGCACACGGTCGGTGTTCGCAAATATATTTCCACCGCTGATTATAGCTATATGTTACAGCACAAAAGTAAACATATTGTTATAATTAGCAACTACGAACGGGGACATTTATAACTGTAAGTTTATGTATACACATTACGTAAGAATATCGTTGTAAGATGAATACTGTAAGCAATCTGAAATGGATATAAGTTGCAGTAGTTATTCAGAGACGAAGAGTCTAGCACAGGATACAGTAGCATGGAGAGCTGCATTAAACCAGCCTGCTGAACGAAGACCACAACAACAACAACAACAACAACAGCACAGCATATCAGTTATCGATGAGTGTTTGTTTGTGTCAGATATAGCTGCCTTGCCTGTTTAGCATTATCAACTGATGATAACAAACGTTTTCTACCGCAAGATAAAATTAATACGCTATAAGGGAATCGCTATAATGTTTGAGTGACACAGGAAGTGGGTAGTTGAAAGCATATCAACTCTCGTTTCTTACCTACACGGCTGTTTATTACTGTTCACCATGTTATTCTATCGAAGTGTCATGTAGTCCCCACAGCATTACGCCATCACGCTCATCTCGGTACATTGGTACAACCGCTCGGCCATTGACCAATGGTACTATTGAAAACTGGAACGCTTTGTGACAAGTGGATTACGTAACATCTGTATCGTTTGCTCCTCAAGTCCATCCAGATTCGTATAAATGCTGCAGTAGGAATCCTATACCGACTCTCAATCAACGTTGACCAATCATGAACTCTTTGAAGCCACGTGTGGACATTGACTTTTAACACATGATGTCGCAAGCTACCCCAACCTTATCTACACTCCTGGAAATTGAAATAAGAACACCGTGAATTCATTGTCCCAGGAAGGGGAAACTTTATTGACACATTCCTGGGGTCAGATACATCACATGATCACACTGACAGAACCACAGGCACATAGACACAGGCAACAGAGCATGCACAATGTCGGCACTAGTACAGTGTATATCTACCTTTCGCAGCAATGCAGGCTGCTATTCTCCCATGGAGACGATCCTAGAGATGCTGGATGTAGTCCTGTGGAACGGCTTGCCATGCCATTTACACCTGGCGCCTCAGTTGGACCAGCGTTCGTGCTGGACGTGCAGACCGCGTGAGACGACGCTTCATCCAGTCCCAAACATGCTCAATGGGGGACAGATCCGGAGATCTTGCTGGCCAGGGTAGTTGACTTACACCTTCTAGAGCACGTTGGGTGGCACAGGATACATGCGGACGTGCATTGTCCTGTTGGAACAGCAAGTTCCCTTGCCGGTCTAGGAATGGTAGAACGATGGGTTTGATGACGGTTTGGATGTACCGTGCACTATTCAGTGTCCCCTCGACGATCACCAGTGGTGTACGGCCAGTGTAGGAGATCGCTCCCCACACCATGATGCCGGGTGTTGGCCCTGTGTGCCTCGGTCGTATGCAGTCCTGATTGTGGCGCTCACCTGCACGGCGCCAAACACGCATACGACCATCATTGGCACCAAGGCAGAAGCGACTCTCATCGCTGAAGACGACACGTCTCCATTCGTCCCTCCATTCACGCCTGTCGCGACACCACTGGAGGCGGGCTGCACGATGTTGGGGCGTGAGCGGAAGACGGCCTAACGGTGTGCGGGACCGTAGCCCAGCTTCATGGAGACGGTTGCGAATGGTCCTCGCCGATACCCCAGGAGCAACAGTGTCCCTAATTTGCTGGGAAGTGGCGGTGCGGTCCCCTACGGCACTGCGTAGGATCCTACGGTCTTGGCGTGCATCCGTGCGTCGTTGCGGTCCGGTCCCAGGTCGACGGGCACGTGCACCTTCCGCCGACCACTGGCGACAACATCGATGTACTGTGGAGACCTCACGCCCCACGTGTTGAGCAATTCGGCAGTACGTCCACCCGGCCTCCCGCATGCCCACTATACGCCCTCGCTCAAAGTCCGTCAACTGCACATGCGGTTCACGTCCACGCTGTCGCGACATGCTATCAGTGTTAAAGACTGCGATGGAGCTCCGTATGCCACGGCAAACTGGCTGACACTGACGGCGGCGGTGCACAAATGCTGCGCAGCTAGCGCCATTCGACGGCCAACACCGCGGTTCCTGGTGTGTCCGCTGTGCCGTGCGTGTGATCATTGCTTGTACAGCCCTCTCACAGTGTCCGGAGCAAGTATGGTGGGTCTGACACACCGGTGTCAATGTGTTCTTTTTTCCATTTCCAGGAGTGTATAATACCATCATCATCATCACACGAGAAGACTCCGTGTGCATACCGGGTAGAGTCATTCCAGATGTGGAACGGGTCCTCCCGGATGCCTCTAAGAGCACTGGGTGCAGCCAACTGCAGGCGGTTGCTCACATCGGTACTAATGATGTGTGTCACTTTGGATCAGAAGAGATTCTCTCTGGTTTCAAGTGGCTAAGAGAAGTAGTAAAGGCTGCCAGTCTTGCTCGCAAGATGAAAGCAGAGCTGACCATTTGCAGCATAGTCGACAAGACCGATTGCGGACCTCTGGTACAGAGTCGAGTGGAGGGTCTGAATCAGAGGCTCAGACGGTTCTGCGACCGTGAAGGCTGCAGATTCCTCGGCTTGCGCCAAAGGGTGGTTGGGTTTCGAGTACTGCTGAATAGGTCAGGTGTCCACTATACGCAGGAGGAGGCTAAACGGGTAACAGGGGCTGTGTGGCGTGGACTGGGCAGTTGTTTAGGTTAGAGGGTCTAGGGAAAACACAAGAAGGGCTTCAGTCACAAAGAGAGCAGGCTGAACACAGGAAGAACGTAGATACAGCAACCATCGATATAAGAGATGTAAATTGTCGTAGCTGTGTTGGGAAAGTCCGAGAGCTCCAAGCGCTAATAACAGAAAGCACTAGAGCTGTAGCTAACCGTATGTATTCGGTACTGAGTAACGAATACTTTGGCTGAATCGAAGTACCGAATCGTAACTCAAAAATACATTTCGTTACTCGTTACCGTACTCCGCGTTCGGCTCGTGTCGCTCAGTTTTGCGCGGCCGTTTGCGGAAGATTTAAGGACGCACGCCCTTCGGCGCAGTAGTTACTACTTAGAGAATATAGTTACTATTGTATTGTTGTCGTGCAAATTTAGTTTCATTAATATTGTTTTTGGAATTTGAATATCTATGTTAATATTTATTTGTGAGGTGAGTGATTTGTATAGACCTTCTTGACGAATTTGACGTGCGTGTCTCTATGATTTAGATGGTTACTGTTATAAAATATTTTCGATCTTACTTCTTGGTCCGTGTTTGCAGATTAATTCTCGATGATCTGCAGGTCCACCGCCTTTAACGCAAACACACGCTTTTTTAAATTTTTTACCAGCAAATATTTCAGTTCAATGGTTACTATTTGTTTTTTGGTCTCGTTGTAATTGGGGTCCTACTTTGAAATAAAGTTCAATGTGTTTTTTTTAGTTTATTTATTTAATCGAATCATTGACATTATTTTCATTTCGCTGATCAGTTATTTAAAATACATACGTTGTATCTTGCATTTGTAAAAAATTGTTTTTAGCTTCCACATTAAATAATTTAAATCTTACTATTTATTTAATTCCATTACTAAACCCACTTAAAACGTATTCAAGTAAAAAAAATACATCAGAGTACCAAGATCATGTATTCGGTACTGAGTAACGTTTACTTTGGTAGACACGAAGTACCGAATCGTTACTCATAATTTCGTTACTCATTACCGTTCAGTGCTTTGCGCTCGGTTCTACTCGGCCGTTTTCGGAAGATGCGCGCAGGCATCGGCGCTGTAGATGCTATTTCGACAATATGGTTTCTGTTGTACAAGCTTTGCTGTGTAAATTTAGATTCATTTGAAACATTGTTTTTGGAATATTCTCTGTCAGTATTTATTGTGAGGTGAGTAATTTATATACGCATTCTTGACGAAATTTAAATGATTTAGATGTTTATTATTTGTTACTTCACTTCACTTCAGACAATGATGTGGTTGCAGTACGGGTAGCCGCGAGTAAAGTCGTAGGTGGGGGATTGTTCACACACGACCGAGTCGGACCTGCCAACCTTGAAGCTAGCAAGTGCGCCTCTACCACATAACTACAGTGGTATAATGGATTCATGAATGCGCATTATACAGATTGTCATTTTCAAATGCGATTTCATACAACTAAGATCGGTCACACTGGCGGCAATGAGAAACAGGCGACAGTCGTCACGAAATATTCCAATTGTTTCTGAAATTCCATGAGCGAACTTCGGGCCAAGCCTTTAAGATAGAATGCGGAAATAGTACTTAGCGTTCTTACTCGTTTCCTGACTCTTGTGTCAATCAGGACGACTGTTCTATATTGTTCTTTTCAGTGCAATTTACAATGGAAAAGAAAAGAAGCAAACTGTGGAACTTTTTCACCGAAGTTACCGATGATAAAGCAAAATGTGATCTTTGCTATACCTTATATTCCGTGAAAGGTGGCTCTAAATCAAATTAAAAAAAAAAACACCTTATCAAAATACATGGATCATCATACGAGACCATAATTACAATTTCACTAAATCCACTAGAGCTCACCATAACCCAAGAAGGTCGAGAATTTTCTTATGAAATACCAGTACCGTCTACATCAACATCTGAAGTTGCTTCATTACAAACTCAACCTCGACAGCAACAGACAACCATTGCCACCTTTATCAAAAAAAAAAAAAAAACCCTAAGTGTTACAAGAGAAAAAAAAGTTACTGAGTTAGTTTTCAATATGCTAATTAAAGATTTGCAGCCTTTTTCTGTGACTGAAGATGCTGGCTTCAAAGCTTTAATTGAATACTTGGAGCCCAGCTATAAATTACCTTCAAGGTACATACTAAGCACAACATTACATGGTTGCTCAGTATGTAAGTGTGAAAAATTAACTAAAAGATGAACTGGGAACTGCGTCTCACATTTCCATCACAACCGATGGTTGGACTTCTCGCGCAACGACGTCCTATCTAGCAGTTACAGTACACTACATCGTAAACTGGGAACTGAAGTCTGCATTATTAGGATGTTTTGAATGTCACGAGCAGCATACAGCTGACTATATTAAAATGGAATTATGTAATTTATTATGTAAGTGGGAAGTACCAGACAAAATAAATATGTGTGTTACAGATAATGCCGCTAACATGAAATCAGCAATTCGGTTGGCGGGCTGTGAACATCTGCCTTGTGTCGCGCATATACTTAATTTAATAGTGCGTTCTGGACTTAAGATCATTTAAACTATTGTAAAAAAAGCAAAAACAATCGTACAACACTTCCATAGAAGTCCAGTGTCTACAAAAAAATTAACATCAATACAAGAGCAGCTCAGGCCTGGACAAAAGCCTTTAAAACTGAAAATGGATGTTGCAACTAGATGGAACAGCACACTGGATATGCTGGAAAGGATTTCTATTCGACAAGAACCTCTTGAAGCGGTGCTTGGACTTCTTCACAATCCTGTTGAAAGTCTCCTTCAAACTGAATGGTTAGCTCTACCAGAAGTTGCCAAATTTTAAAGCCTTTTAAACAATTTACAGAAGAAATGTCCTTGCAAAAGCAAGTGTCTATTTCAAAGGTGCTAGCAGCCACCGATAGTGTAGCGGGGATATTTGACAGTTTGCATATTAATTTAAGTACAGAAACAGCAAAGAACTTTCTGTTTAAGTTGAAGGCAGAATTTAATAACTGGTATAAAATCTGTGCTAGTCATCCAGTCCTTTCGAAAGCGACCCTGTTAGATCCAAGATTTAAGAGGCTTACTTTTAAAGACGAATCTGCTTACGAGTTCGCCAAAAGCTCATTAAAAGCTAAATTGGAAACAAATATTTATTTAATAACACCACTTGAAGCAGTGTTCCGAGTTTCTATCGTTCATTCCTTTTGACAAAGTGGACTCAGTTTGGAAAGAATTTGATGCTAAGGCAACGTCAAGCTCTACGACATTAGGTGTTACCAGCACAATTTCAATGAGGCAATATATGGAAGAAAAGTTATTAAGTAGGCAAGAGTGTCCTTTAAAATGGTGGCAGGCGCGAACACTTCTCCATCCTGAGCTGTCATGCTTAGCACAAAAATATTTATCTGTCTTGGCTACTTTAGTACCATCAGAAAGAGCATTCTCGAAGTCAGGCCAAATATTGTCTGACAGGCGGAGTTCCCTGAAGCAGAAATCCAAGGAAAAATGTGATTTTTAAATTTGAACCAATGGTTTCTGTAAGACATTTCTCTGTACATTTTCTGTCTGTTGTATAGGCTACATATTATGTTGATTATTGCACCGTTATTTTTTGCTAGTGCATTTGCAACAAATTGTCTTTAGCTGTCACATTAAATAACTCAAGATTTACTGGTTTTTGCTTTTATTCGGTTGTTAAATCCCCTTCAAACTGATTCAAGTACAAAAAATACACCAAAGTACCAAAATGTAATCGTATGAATGCGATTGGACTCCATACGAGTTATACGGTACCGTCGGTAACGAAAGTAACGAGTAACGATACGTTTGTAACGAGTAATGTTGTCTGTAGTAACGAATACATACGGATACACATTTTATCGTTACTTTCACTGCTCTAGAAAGCACTGATGCTCAAATCGTTATCGGCACTGAAAGCTGGCTAAAGCCGGAGATAAGCTCAGCCGAAATTTTTGCGAAGAACCTAACGGTGTTCCGAAAGGATAGGCTCAACACGGTTGGCGGTGGCGTGTTTGTTGCTGTTAGTAATAGTTTATCTTGTCGCGAAATTGAAGTAGATAGTTCCTGTGTGTTAGTATGAGCAGAGGTCATTGCTGGCAACCGGAAGAAAATAATAATTATATCCTTTTACCGATCTCCCAATTCAGATGATACTGTTGCTTAAAGGTTCAAAGAAAACTTGACTTTTATTTCAGACACGTGCCCGACTCATACGATTATACACTCCTGGAAATGGAAAAAAGAACACATTGACACCGGTGTGTCAGATCCACCATACTTGCTCCGGACACTGCGAGAGGGCTGTACAAGCAATGATCACACGCACGGCACAGCGGACACACCAGGAACCGCGGTGTTGGCCGTCGAATGGCGCTAGCTGCACAGCATTTGTGCACCACCGCCGTCAGTGTCAGCCAGTTTGCCGTGGCATACGGAGCTCCATCGCAGTCTTTAACACTGGTAGCATGCCGCGACAGCGTGGACGTGAACCGTATGTGCAGTTGACGGACTTTGAGCGAGGGCGTATAGTGGACATGCGGGAGGCCGGGTGGACGTACTGCCGAATTGCTCAACACGTGGGGCGTGAGGTCTCCACAGTACATCGATGTTGTCGCCAGTGGTCGGCGGAAGGTGCACGTGCCCGTCGACCTGGGACCGGACCGCAGCGACGCACGGATGCACGCCAAGACCGTAGGATCCTACGCAGTGCCGTAGGGGACCGCACCGCCACTTCCCAGCAAATTAGGGACACTGTTGCTCCTGGGGTATCGGCGAGGACCATTCGCAACCGTCTCCATGAAGCTGGGCTACGGTCCCGCACACGGTTAGGCCGTCTTCCGCTCACGCCCCAACATCGTGCAGCCCGCCTCCAGTGGTGTCGCGACAGGCGTGAATGGAGGGACGAATGGAGACGTGTCGTCTTCAGCGATGAGAGTCGCTTCTGCCTTGGTGCCAATGATGGTCGTATGCGTGTTTGGCGCCGTGCAGGTGAGCGCCACAATCGGGACTGCATACGACCGAGGCACACAGTGCAAACACCCGGCATCATGGTGTGGGGAGCGATCTCCTACACTGGCCGTACACCACTGGTGATCGTCGAGGGGACACTGAATAGTGCACGGTACATCCAAACCGTCATCGAACCCATCGTTCTACCCTCCCTAGACCGGCAAGGGAACTTGCTGTTCCAACAGGACAATGCACGTCCGCATGTATCCCGTGCCACCCAACGTGCTCTAGAAGGTGTAAGTCAACTACCCTGGCCAGCAAGATCTCCGGATCTGTCCCCCATTGAGCATGTTTGGGACTGGATGAAGCGTCGTCTCACGCGGTCTGCACGTCCAGCACGAACGCTGGTCCAACTGAGGCGCCAGGTGGAAATGGCATGGCAAGCCGTTCCACAGGACTACATCCAGCATCTCTACGATCGTCTCCATGGGAGAATAGCAGCCTGCATTGCTGCGAAAGGTGGATATACACTGTACTAGTGCCGACATTGTGCATGCTCTGTTGCCTGTGTCTATGTGCCTGTGGTTCTGTCAGTGTGATCATGTGATGTATCTGACCCCAGGAATGTGTCAATAAAGTTTCTCCTTCCTGGGACAATGAATTGACGGTGTTCTTATTCAGTTTCCAGGAGTGTAGTTGGTGGTGTCTTTAATTTATCCTCGGTATGATGGCGAATTATTTCGAGCAATTAGTACACGAGCCCACGCGAATAGTAAATGGTTGTGAAAACACACTTGATCTCTTAGCAACAAATAATCCTGAGTTAATAACGAGCATCAAAACCGATACAGGGATTAGTGAACTCAGGGTTGTCGTAGCGAGACTGAATATTGTAACCCCCAAATCCTCCAAAAATAAGCGAAAAACATACCTACTCAAAAAACCAGATAAAAATTCACTTGACGCCTTCCTGAGAGGCAATCTCCACTGTTTCCAAATTAATAATATAAGTGTAGACCAGATGTGGCTTGAATTCGAAGAAATAGTATCGGCAGAAATTGAGAGATTTATACCAAATAAATTAACAAATGACGGAGCTGATCCTCCTTGGTACACAAAACGGGTCAGAACACTGTTGCAGAAACAACGAAACAAACATGCCAAATTTAAACAAACACAAAAGAACCAAGATTGGCGATCTGTTATAGAAGCTCGAAATTTAGTGCAGACTTCAATGCGAGATGCTTATAACAGTTTCCACAACGAAACTTTATCTCGAAACTTGGCAGAAAGTCCAAAGAGTTTCTGGTCGTATGTGAAGCACGTTAGCGGCAAGAAACAATCAATGCCTTCTTTGCGCGAGAGCAGTGGAGATACTATCGAAGACAATGCTGCCAAAGCAGAGTTACTAAACACAGCGTTCCGAAATGCCTTCACAAAAGAAGACGAAGTAAATATTCCAGAATTCGAATCAAGGACAGCTGCTAACATGAGTAACGTAGAAGTAAATATCCTCAGCGTAGTGAAGCAACTTAAATCACTTAATAAAAGCAAGTCTTCTGGTCCAGACTGTATTCCAATTAGGTTCCTTTCAGAGTATGCTGATGCATTAGCTCCGTACTTTACAATCGTATACAACCGTTCGCTCGACGAAAGATCCGTACCCAAAGACTGGAAAGTTGCACAGGTCACACCAATATTCAAGAAAGGTAGTAGGAGTAATCCGCTAAATTACAGGCCCATATCATTAACGTCGATATGCAGCAGGATTCTGGAACATATATTGTGTTCGAACATTGTGAATTACCTCGAAGAAAACGGTCTATTGACACACAGTCAACATGGGTTTAGAAAACATCGTTCTTGTGAAACACAACTAGCTCTTTATTCGCATGAAGTGTTGATAGCTGCTGACAAGAGATTTCAGAACGATTCCGTATTTCTGGATTTCTGGAAGGCTTTTGACACTTACGACACAAGCGGCTTGTAGTGAAGTTGCGTGCTTACGGAATATCATCTTAGTTATGTGACTGGATTTGCGATTTCCTGTCAGAGAGGTCACAGTTCGTAGTAACTGACGGAATTGTTTGCAGATGACGCTGTCGTTTATTGACTAATAAAGTCATCACAGAAGATCAAAACAAATTTCAAAACAATTTAGAAAAGATATCTGAATTGTGCGAAAATTGGCAGTTGACCCTAAATAACGAAAAGTGTGAGGTTATCCAGTGCAAAGAGGAATTCGTTAAACTTCGGTTACACGATAAATCAGTTAAATCTAAAGGCCGTTAATTCAAATAAATACCTAGGAATTACAATTACGAACAACTTAAATTGGAAGGAACAAATAGAAATGGCTAACCAAAGACTGCGTTTATTGGCAGGACACGTAGAAAATGTAACAGATCTACTTAGGAGACTGCCTACACTACGCTTGTCCGTCTTCTTTTAGAATACTAGCCGGCCGCGGTGGTCTAGCGGTTCTGGCGCTGCAGTCCGGAACCGCGGGGCTGCTACGGTCGCAGGTTCGAATCCTGCCTCGGGCATGGGTGTGTGTGATGTCCTTAGGTTAGTTAGGTTTAAGTAGTTCTAAGTTCTAGGGGACTTATGACCTAAGATGTTGAGTCCCATAGTGCTCAGAGCCATTTGAACCATTTTTTTTAGAATACTGTTGCACGGTGTGGGATCCTTACCAGACATGACAGACGGTGTACATCGAAAAAATACAAAGAAGAGCAGCACGTTTTGTATTATAGTGAAATATGGGAGAGAGTGTCACTGAAATGATACAGGATTTGGGCTGGACATCATTAAAAGAAAGGCGTTTTTTGTTGCGACGGAATCTTATCACGAAATTCCAATCACCAACTTTATCCACCGAATGCGATATTTTGTTGATTCCGACCTACAAGGGAGAAACGAACACCACGATAAAATAAGGGATATCAGAGCTCGTACGGAAAGATACAGGTGTTCGTTCTTTCCGCGCGCTATACGAGATTGGAATAATAGGGAATTGTGAAGGTGGTTCGATTAACCCCCTGCCAGGCACTTAAATGTGATTTGCAGAGCATCCATGTAGATGTAGATGTAGAAGCCATGCCTTCCTTATCTACGACGATATTCATTCCAATAGTCCACACCTCATTTCTTGGAACAGTGCTGGTTATTAAAACGAAACAGCCTTTGGAATCCAAGTACTTCACAGGTCATTACAACGAAACAACCAGTCGCAATGTAGTGCCAAAACAACAATCTTGGGTGTGCTCAAAATTGTCCAAACGATCTGAACATGTTTCAGTCATGTTCGAAAGAATTTAACCAAAAAAATACATCTTGGGTGTATCTTACAGTATTTCCACATCTAAAATATGTCAGCAAAACACACACCCACACACACACACACACACACACACACACACACACACACACACACGTACGCGCGCACACGCTGCTTAAGTCATGAATTTACAGGTAAGGCAGCACTTGTGGACCTCCAAAGTTCAGTTATTGCCCCATGATAGTGTAAGACACAACAGACTCTCAAATTAAGTGTTTTCCACATCTAAATTGTTCTGTGATACTTATCCAGTGTCACAACGGTAATTAACAATCGAAGATGTCTGCAAAAATACGTCTGCAGTGCAAATATGCAGTGTTAATGTCAAGTGTCACAATGTCACTTCTCGCACACACACATATTCACACACATACACACACACACACACACACACACACACACACACACACACACACAGATATGTCTGTCAAATTTCTTCCAACAGTACAATTTTGAACACTCAAAATAGGTTCCCCAAATTGTTGTCACGCCTAAATAGTTACAAATAACATGATAAACAGACAGTTGACTGCCAAAGCTTATAACTGCAGGAAACACATGTGAGCTAAAATACTATGTTAGGCACGCAGTCTGAATTACTGCCTGCTACTGGAAATACATCATTAATGCCATTTTTAGGCCTACACTTGGTATAAAGCATAATGGACTCTCAAATAAAACATTTTCATATTTCAACTGTTATATGATGTTTGTCAAGTGTTACAATAATATCTGTCTAAATTATGTGAAGCACTTTGGTATTTCAATCAGCCACAGTGGTGGAACAAGGCAATGATGAAACATGGCCAAAGATAACGGTGCAGCAAGACAGAGATGAAAGGTGTACATCTCGTAACTACAATCTGTGCCAAGAAAATACAATTATTTATCACAATAAGTAATGATTCGAGTTCACTCCACACGTACACACGAATGCATACGACCCCTCCCCCTTTCACACACACCCACACACACACACAGAGAGAGACACACACACACACATACACACACACACACACGCGCGGTCGTTGCTTATCGTAAAACAAAAGTTAATTATAGATCTCTGATCACTACTGAAAATTCAGACTCGACACCAAAATAAAATTTTATTATTTCTCAAAATATGTAAGCTTTTGAGCACAAAAAACAGATGGCTCTACTGTCATAACTTAGTTGTTATATAAGATTTTTAAAAATATAAATGTTTCTTACATACTGGAACTACCAATAAAATTTACGTGCTAAGCAGCATTTATTGACGAACACCGTTCAATAGTTGTACCTAACTTGGCAAGCACAATGAACTTTCAGATGGAACAATTCCACATCTAAATAGGTTCAAATGGTTCAAATAGCTCTCAGTACTATGGGACTTAACTGATGAGGTCATCAGTCCCCTAGAACTTAGAACTACTTAAACCTAACTAACCTAAGGACGTCACACACATCCATGCCCGAGGCAGGATTCGAACCTGCGACCGTAGCGGTCGCGCGGTTCCAGACTGTAGCGCCTAGAACCGCTCGGCCACTCCGGCCGGCCATCTAAATAGTACGACTTACTTATTGAAATATTGGTAATTGTTACTACTGATATAAATTATAGGTTAGTAGACGAGTGTAGTTCAATCTTAGTGCCACACGTTAATACAATACATTAAATTCATCAAAATACATAAAAACTGGTTCTGTAAGATTGCAGAAAACACAAGAGCTTTGTGATGGTGAAACTTGCAGCTCAAAGTGATCTTGTCATTGATAAAAACCAAGGTACACAATGTTATTCCCATCTATAAATTCGGCAAAAACTTGCGTGTAAAATCGTTATCAGAGTCAGCCAAACATTATGATGACCCTTAACTTCTTCTTGCACTTCAAAACTTTCTCATCTTCAACTGTTACACAGTCGAAGCTACATGACACTTCGATGAAACAGCATACTGGACAGTACTAATACTTATTCGTATAGGTTACAAATGAGGGATGCTATGCCTTCAAAGTCGTCCGAACATTATAGCGGCTCCGTGCTAGAATATCAACTATATCTTACAGTATGCCATCTTCTTCTGCTAATCAGCCGGAACATTATGGCGACCGACCTACTATCGATATAAACCCATCCAGGCGATAGCAGCGTCATCTCGCGAGGAATGGCTGCTATTCATACACACGCACGATGCACGTACACCGAAGAACCAAAGAAACTGGTACACCTGCCTAATATCGTGTAGGGCCCCCACGAGCACACAGAAGTGCCACAATACGACGTGGCATGGACCCAAGTAATGTCTGAAGTAGTGCTGGAGGGAAATGACACCACAAATCCTGCCGGGCTGTCCGTTAATCCATAAGAGTAGGAGGGTGGAGATCTCTTCTGAACAGCACGGTGGAAGGCATCCAACATATGCTGAATAGTGTTCATGTCTGGGGAGTTTGGTGGCCAGCGGTAGTGTTTAAAATCAGAAGAGTGTTCCTGGAAGCACTCTGTAGCAATTCTGGACGTGTGGGGTGTCGCATTGTCCTGCTGGGATTGAGTAAGTCTGTCGGAATGCACAATGGACATGAATGGATGCAGGTTATCAGACAGAATGCTTACGTACGTGTCACCTGCCAGAGTCGTATCCACACGTATCAGCGGTCTCATGTCACTTCACGCCCCACACCATTACAGAACCTTCACCAGCTTGAACAGCCACTGCTGACATGCAGGGCCGGCGGCAGTGGCCGAGCGGTTCTAGGCGATTCAGTCCGGAACCGCGCGACTGCTACGGTCGCAGGTTCGAATCCCGCCTCGGGCATGGATGTGTGTGATATCCTTAGGTTAGTTAGGTTTAAGTAGTTCTAAGTTCTAGGTGACTGATGACCACAGATGTTAAGTCCCATAGTGCTCAGAGCCATTTGAACCAATTTTTGACATGCAGGTTCCATGGATTCATGAGGTTGTCTCCATACCCGTACACACCCATCCGTTCGATACAATTTGAAACGAGACTCGTCCGACCAGGCAACATGTTTCCAGTCATCAACAGTCCAATGTCGGTGTTGATGGGCCCAGGCGTAAAGCTTTGTGTCGTGCAGTCGTCAAGAGTACAAGAGTGGACCTTCTGTTCCGAAAGCCCATATCGATTATGTCGATGAACCAGCATTGAAATCCGCAGCAGTTTGCGGAGGGGTTGCACTTCTGTTACGTTTAACGATTCTCTTCAGTCATCGCTGATCCCATTCTTGCACGATGTCGGAGATTTGATGTTTTACCGGATTCCTGATATTCATGGTGCACTCGTGAAATGGTCGTATGGGAAAATCCCCACTTCATGGCTACCTCGGAGATGCTGTGTCCCATTACTCGTACGGCAACTGTAACTCCACGTTCCAACTCACTTAAATCTTGATAACCTGCCATTGAAGCAGTAGTGACCGACCTAATAACTGCGTCAGACACTTGTTGTCTTATACAGGCGTTGCCGACCGTGGCGCCGTCTTCTGCCTGTTTACATATCTCTTTACATATCTCTGTATTTGGATGTAGAATGGGGAAGGCGAGCGATATATCTGAGTTTGACCGAGGGCAGATTGTGATGGCCCGGAGGATCCACACGAGCATTTCAGAAACCCCAAGCCTGTTTGGGTGTTTGAGGACTGCTGTGGTGACTGTCTTCAACACGTGTCGCAATCAAGGTGAAACGATGTGCATACGTCGTGGGATTGGACGGCCACACCTCATTACAAATGTCGAACGTCGTAGGCTGGACAGACTGGTAAAGCAAGACAGACAGCGAACTGTAGTGGAACTAACATCAGACTTTAATGTTGGCCAGAGTACAGGTGTGTCTGAACACACAGTGCACCGAACACTGCTAAAGATGGACCTCCACAGCCGACGAACCATATACGTGCCGATGTTAACATAACGACATCGGCAACTACGACTGAAACTGGCATCAGCACTCTAAGTTGGCACAGTGGCAGAGAGTTGCATGGCCTGATGAATTCCGATATCTCCTTCATCATGCCGATGGGACGGCGCGAATCTGTCGTCTTACAGGCGAACAGATCCTTGACACTCAACTGTGGGACGAAGACAAGCTGGTGGCGGCTCCATTATGCTCTGCAGAACATTCAGGTGGGCAGACATCGATCCAGTGGGTCTCATGTAAGGCACCATGGCGGCAAAGTAGTACCGTAGTCTGGTTGCAGACTATGTACAACCCCTCATGACGATCATGCTTGCCTACGGCAGTGCAATTGTTCAAGAAGATAATGCGCCAAGCCATAAGGCCAGAAATGCGATGGAGCGGTTTGAGGAACACAGTGGCGAGTTCCAATTGATGTGCTGGCTCCCCAACATCTGGAATGTGATTGAACATGGTGTCAGAGCTCATTGCCCCATCCCCGGAATTTACGGGAATTAGTTGTTCTGTGTGTGTAGATGTGGTGCCAACTCACTCCAGCGACCTACCATGCCACGATGCGTCGCTGCTGTTATCTGTGACAAAGGTGGACCCACCGGCTATTAGGTAGGTGGTCATAATGTTCTTGGTAATCAGTCTATGTTGTCATGTAGTGGATACTACACGGCACTTCGATAGAATAACATGGTGAACAGCAATAAACAGCCGTGTAGGTAATAAACGAGAGTTGCTATGCTTTCAACTACCCACTTCCAGTGTCACTCAAACATTATAGCGACTCCCTGCTAGCGTATTAATTTTATCTTGTAGTAGAAAACGTTTGTTATCTTCAGATGATAATGCTAAACAGGCAAGGCAGCTATATATGAGACTCAGAGACTCAGAGCGCCATAGACACGGGTTCACAGGTAGATGCCGTGTTTCTTGACTTCCGCAAGGCGTTCGATACAGTTCCCCACAGTCGTTTAATGAACAAAGTAAGAGCATATGGACTATCAGACCAATTGTGTGATTGGATTGAGGAGTTCCTAGATAACAGGACGCAGCATGTCATTCTCAATGGAGAGAAGTCTTCCGAAGTAAGGTCGATTTCAGGTGTGCCGCAGGGGAGTGTCATAGGACCGTTGCTATTCACAATATACATAAATGACCTGGTGGATGACATCGGAAGTTCACTGAGGCTTTTTGCAGATGATGCTGTGGTGTATCGAGAGGTTGTAACAATGGAAAATTGTACTGAAATGCAGGAGGATCTGCAGAGAATTGACGCATGGTGCAGGGAATGGCAATTGAATCTCAATGTAGACAAGTGTAATGTGCTGCGAATCCACAGAAAGATAGATCCTTTACCATTTAGCTACAAAATAGCAGGTCAGCAACTGGAAGCAGTTAATACCATAAATTATCTGGGAGTACGCATTAGGAGTGATTTAAAATGGAATGATCATATAATGTTGATCGTCGGTAAAGCAGATGCCAGACTGAGATTCATTGGAAGAATCCTAAGGAAATGCAATCCGAAAACAAAGGAAGTAGGTTACGGTACGCTTGTTCGCCCACTGCTTGAATACTGCTCAGCAGTGTGGGATCCGTACCAGATAGGGTTGATACAAGACATAGAGAAGATCCAACAGAGAGCAACGCGCTTCGTTACAGGATCATTTAGTAATCGCGAAAGCGTTACGGAGATGATAGATAAACTGCAGTGGAAGACTCTGCAGGAGAGACGCTCAGTAGCCCGGTACGGGCTTTTGTCAAAGTTTCGAGAACATACCTTCACCGAAGAGTCAAGCAGTATATTGCTCCCTCCTACGTATATCTCGCGAAGAGACCATGAGGATAAAATCAGAGAGATTAGAGCCCACACAGAGGCATACCGACAATCCTTCTTTCCACGAACAATACGAGACTGGAATAGAAGGGAGAACCGATAGAGGTACTCAAGGTACCCTCCGCCACACACCGTAAGGTGGCTTGCGGAGTATGGATGTAGATGTAGATGTAGATATGAGGCAAACAAACACACATTCAGAACGGACATGCTGTGCTGTTGTTGCTGTTGTGATCTTCGTTCTGCAGACTGGTTTAATGGAGCTCTCCACGCTACTGTATCGTGAGCTAGGCCTTTCGTCTCCGAATAACTACTGCAACTCACATCCATTTCAGCCTGCTTACAGTATTCATCTCTTGGGTTCTCTCTACAATTTTTACCTCATGCGTTTCCATCCAGTACTAATTTGACGATTCCATGATGTGTCAGAATGTGTCCTGCCATCCGATATCTTGTTTTAGTCAAGTTACCCTATGAATTGCTTTTCTCTTCAGCTCCAGTCTGTACTTCATTATTAGGTATAGAATCTACTCATCTGATCATCAGTGTTCTTTTGTAGCACTACATTTCAAAAGCTATTACAGTATTCTTGTTTGAACTGCCTACGGTTCAAGTTTTTCGTCCATACAAGGCAAGACTCCAGACAAATACCCTCAGAGATTATTTTCTAACACCTAAATTTGTAGCAAATGTTAACAAATTTCTGTTCAGAAACGCTTTTCTCGCCATTTGTACTCTATGTTTTATATCCTCTCCACTTCAGCTATTATCAGTTTTTTTTAACTTTCGGAACAGCAAAGCTCATTTACTACAGTCAATCGTGGTAATTTTTTTCCATTTTTTGAAAATACTGGACACAAAATAAGTTAAACATCACAACAGACACCGTAACATTTTACATCTATCGTTACTGAGTGCTTGGGAAAGTGAAAATGTACACTAATTATGCTCTATTAGAGTAAAATTTCTATTTTAATACTGGTACAAGTTACACTGTCATTTACGGTAATTCTAGACCAGTCTTACAAAAAAACATAGTATATTTTCTACATCTAATGCTCTGGGTAAATATAGACCTTGCCAGGAGAAAATCGACTGTTAATAGTAAGTGAAAACAATCAACGTTAATTCAGTATTACGAGTATTTGTATAGACCTATCGTTGTTCACTATCGCCAGAAGTTCTCTTCACAGCCAATGCAATCAAAGCATAATCACAATCACAAGCGTGATAGATTGTAAGAAGGTGAAAGCAAAACAGAAATACTAACTAGAAATCGCAGAGGTAATGAAACTGTTACTTTTACTACAAAATAATGCAAGTATGCAGAGCAGCATCCATTTGAAGCAGAAGTAGTAAGTGGTATAAAGAGACTCTTACTGCTAAAAAGTTATCCTGATTGACTTTACTTATAGTGGCTCATTTCCTGGTCTAATTCCATCGGCATCGCCTGATTTTATTCGACTACATTCCATTAGACTTGTTTTGCTTTTGTTGGTGTTTATCTTATAGCCACCTTTCAAACGCTGTTCATTCCGTTCAGCTACTCACCGAAGTCATTTGCTATCTCTGACAGAATTACAATGTCATTGGCAAATCTCAAAGTTTTTGTTTCTTTTCCCTCAACTTTAACTACTTCTCCAGATTTTTCTTTGGTTTTCATTGTGGACTGCTCAATGTACGGATTGAATAACGTCAGCGGTAGGCTACAACACTGTCTCTCCCGCTTCTCCGTGGTTACTTCCCTTTCATGCCCTTCGACTCTCGTAACTACCGTCTAGTATCTGTGCAAGTTGTAAATGGGCTTTCGCTCTCTGTATTTTACCCCTGGTACCCACAGAATTTCAAAGAATGTGTTCCAGTCAACATTGTCGAAAGCTGCCTCTAAGTCTACACATGCTATAAACGTAGGTTTGTCATTCCTTCACCCATCTTCCAAGAGAAGTTGTGGGGTCATTATTGCACCAATACTGTACGTGTGTATCATATGCATATATGTATATATTATTTCGCACATTATTAAAACAAATATGAACGTACAAATGTATGTAATATGTATGTACTACAATTTGCCTTCTATCAAACACGTTTTTATTTGAAATTTTTCCTCTGTCCGTCTCAGTTATTTGAACTCGTATTATTTTGTACTCTTGTTAATTTTATCTTTTCCCTGGTCCCTCGAGTGTCAGAATATCGAAAGTTGACTGAATGTTAAAAATTTAACTCCTGGTATTTTGAATGGTGGGTCATTTCCTATTTTTAAGAACTTCGTGAATTTTGAGTGGAAACTGATGCTAAATGCAGCGTGCATGAGAAGTCACTCCGCCGGCCGCGGTGGTCTAGCGGTTCTGGCGCTGCAGTCCGGAACCGCGGGACTGCTACGGTCGCAGGTTCGAATCCTGCCTCGGGCATGGGTATGTGTGATGTCCTTAGGTTAGTTAGGTTTAAGTAGTTCTAAGTTCTAGGGGACTTATGACCTAAGATGTTGAGTCCCATAGTGCTCAGAGCCATTTGAAGTCACTCCTAGTCATTATGCGTCTGGCAGTCAGTCTGTAGGCGTCGGTCTTGAGGAAACGTGTCTGGGATCTGATAGTGTGGTTTCAGACTTGCGAAAGTGACTGATAGAAACCACTGTTATTTTTTAATGAGATTATTGTTAGCTATGTCTAACTTCTGTAGTTTTCGTTATACTGATATCATAATGTCTCAATGCATGCACCTCCATGCTGTGAATATGTTGATGTGATACATTTTGCTCTACGCCGAAATTGTGAATTACTATTGAATTTTGGAGTATTTCAGAGTAACCATATTCTGCCATGTGGCAAGAGATGAAATCACACAACCCATTCATACGCACACACAAAAATGTCTTCAAATGGGTACCCACCTTTCCCCATACCCTGTGACCTTGGTACAACTACTGATAAAGTGTCACTGGGCACTCGCTTGTCAGCGACTGAGTGGACTGCCCGGCTGCCTCCGCTCGTCTCGACCGTACCCACTGAGCCATCACTTACAGTTCCATCAATCACTTTTAATTTGCTGATAACTCGCCAGAATACAGATTACGTTACAGTACCTGCGCGCGTCAAGTGCATGTGTGTGTGTGTGTGTGTGTGTGTGTGTGTGTGTGTGTGTGTGTGTGTGTGAGGGGGGGGGGGGTTTGAAATATAAGACGCAGCCTTGTTCCACCACTGTCTTTGGTCATGTTGGGTAGTATGAAAACACTTAATATTATAAGGAACTCTTTGTGTGTTACGAAAATATGCAGTTTTAAGTGTTACATCACAACAAAAATCTCTTTAAAACACCTTCTTGATTCCTTCCTAAAATGGTTTTTGGTCAATTTGTTTGTTTTTAGCTAAGTTGCTTGCTTTTTAGCTAAGTTGTTTGCTTTTTACATTAAGTATTTTGAATAGATTTTGGTATTATTTGTAGTTGATTTGTGGTTTTTTACATTAAGTAGTTTGATTAGATTTTGGGATTATTTTTAGCTGATTATCAGAAATACAGTCTGTAAACGTTTTAGAGAGCTTTCACACCATAGTCCTGTTTGGTAAATATCGTAGCTTTCCTCGAAATTTTTTGTGCTTGACCTCAAGAAGGTCTGAATCATTTGTAGTAAAAGCAGAAAGTGCAAACTAATATCATCAGTTATATTTTTATAGCGTAGAACATGCCGCATCATCTTCTTCCCCACCCCATCCCCCTAAAGTATCGCTTGTTAAGGTGAAATTTTACTGAAAAACTTGTAAAAACCACGCGTGTGTAGTGTGTGCGCAAAATAACATTGTGATCAACCAGAATACAGCACTCAGATAGCATGGCTGATCAGTTTGTTCTATGAATCACCAGTAACATAATATCTTTTTGAAATACCAACACACTCCACATATTTTAACCATGAAGATACCATTGTAATATTTGGAGAGCATCACATAATAATTCGTTTAAATATGGGAACATTTAATTTGAGTGTCCCTTGTGCTTTATACCAAGTGCAGGCCTACAATTTGAATTAATTATGTTCGTTCAGTAGGTGTCGGTAATTCAGACTGCCAGATTGATTGTGGGCCTGCATGCCTAGGATGGTATTCTAGCACACATGTGTTTCCTGCAGTTATAAGCTTGGTCAGTGAACTGTCTGTTTAGCATGTTATTTGCAAAAATTTAGACGTGAAAACAATATTTGGGCATTTAATATTAGCAGCAATTTGACGGATATACATGTGTGTGTGTGTGTGTGTGTGTTGTTGTTGTTGTTGTTTTTGACACTTTTTAGATGTGGAAGTACTACAAGATACACCCTTTACAGAAATTATTGTATAAAGGTTTTTGAACATGACGCAAAAAAATCAGATCGTTTCTGAGCACAGCAGAGGTGGTTTATCCGGGGCTACAGTGCGACTGGCTGTACAGTTTAATAGCCTGAAAAGTACTGGCGTGTGATTCGCTGTTTCGTTTTAATTACGGTCTCAATTCCAAAAAAATGAGGTGTGTCTTCTTGGAATGTGAATAACGTCATTAGAGAAAAAGGGTGTGGCTTGCACATAATGATGATGACATCATTAATAAAGAGGTTGTTCATAGTGACTTCAAGTCTTCAAGGTCGGTTACTGTACATAAGTCATGAGGTTTCGTGGTCGGTCAAAGCTGATCGAGAGTCACCACAGTATTTGTACTTTCTGGGTGTCCGGCTGGCAAGTGACATCAAATCGGCGACCGCTGTAGAGGGTGCTCCCGCTGTGAAGCTATTGTCACTCACTCACCATGTACTGGATCAGCACCGAATGGAGGCCTCACCAGCCGCCAATCCAGTGAGTGTGCACCAACGCCAGATGCCCCAGCCAAACATGACGCCCTGGTTTTCAGTTATACTGACACATGCCACAGCAGACTGCTAGCATATCTGCCTGGGGCATAGCCATACCTGCACTTTACACAGCTCTACCACCACCGCCCAAAAATGTTGACCACATAAGGTTGCCCACTACTGGGCCACATTGGGCGTCTTTTCGTCAGGCATCTTCATGACAACGTATCGTCCATTGAGGACCTTGGGTTTGTGTTTAATGTCCATCCCTAGTCCATCGGACACGGGCATGGACATGAGCCTTTTGTAGTAAACTGTCTTAAATAAATAAATTTAACAGCGGTCTACAAGCTGAACATGACTTGAACTGCCCATGACTACCCACTAGACAACCCAAAACCTTACAGTAACAAGGACTTTAAAAATAATCGAAGTGTGCGAGTTAAAAATTACAGTAGCAGTGGCGATGGTGAGAGATGGCGGATGGCAACTGAGGCAGTTGGTGAGCTAGCAGTAATGTCAAAGGTAACCCTAAGTGCATTGAGTTAAAATGGCAATATGATTTAAGGCTCAGAGTAAAAGCGTCAACTCAGTCTATTATCTCCTGGGGAAAATTAACGTATTTTTCAAGGTGTTTCGTCATGTTCTATCTCCATTTCTTGTACCCCTCAATCGTAATATCTCACGACATATTTTCCTCCAACGTGACTGACACGTTGCCAGCCCGATTTGTCATAAGTGTAATGGTTAATAGTTCCTGCCTATTGAACTAGATTGTTAATTAACGCTGAGGTCCATTTTGTTCCCTGCATGTCCTCATTTGGTTCTCACCTATTTACTGTGTGGTTAGCGCTGGAACATAAAGTTCTGTTTGACGCATGTCACTATATTTCAGTATGTTGACAGCTCCCAAGGATTGTGTCTCTTTTAATTCTTTGTTTCTCCCACGGATTTTGACGACGGTTAGGTTTCTTCTCTTTTATACTCTACAGGCACCACAAGCTATCTTTTGATTTACATTACATTCATTCTTTAATGTTTTGTTCTCATAGGTTTTATCCTGTCACATTTGGATTGTCATGTGCTGTCTGGGCTCGTCTTTTGACTGTCGCCGGCCAGCGTGGCCGAGCGGTTCTGGGCGCTACAGTCTGGAACCGCGCGACCGCTACGGTCGCAGGTTCGCATCCTGCTTCGGGCATGGATGTGTGTGATGTCCTTAGGTTAGTTAGGTTTAAGTAGTTCTAAGTTCTAGGGGACTGATTACCTTAGAAGTTAATTCCCATAGTACTCAGAGCCATTAGAACCATTTTGACTGTGTTTTGGATATGTGTTACTGGTCGGATCACATACCCATCTGCCGTCTTATCCAAGTAGTGATATTTTTTTAAGCGCACTTGTACCTTGGAATTCGTGGTACACAATGTATACATGGAAGAAGCCTGGAGATACTGACAGGTCTTAGAAAGATTATATAATGGTAAGACAGAGATTTAGGAACCAGGTTTTAAATTGTAAGACATTTCCAGGGGCAGATGTGGTCTCTGACCACAATCTATTGGTTATGAACTGTAGATTAAAACTGAAGAAACTGCAAAAAGGTGGGAATTTGAGGAGATGGGACATAGATAAACTGAAAGAACCAGAGGTTGTAGAGAGCTTCAGGAAGAGCATAAAGGAACAATTGACAAGAATGGGGGGAAAAAATACAGTAGAAGAAGAATGGATACCTTTGAGGGATGAAGTGGTGACTACACGAGGACTAGTAGAAATCCTTGGGTGACAGAAGAAATACTGAATTTAATAGATGAAAGGAGAAAATATAAAAATGCAGTAAATGAAGCAGGCAAAAAGGAATACAAACGTCTCAAAAATGAGATCGACAGGAAGTGCAAAATTGCTAATCAGGCATGGCTAGAGGACAAATGTAAGGATGTACAGGCTTCCCTCACAAGGGGTAAGACAGATACTGCCTACAGGAAAATTAAAGAGACCTTTGGAGAAAAGAGAACCACTTGTATGAATATCAATGGCTCAGATGGAAACCCAGTTCTAAGCAAAGAAGGGAAAGCAGAAAGGTGGAAGGAGTAGATAGAGGAACTATACAAGGGCGATGTTCTTGAGGGCAATATTACGGAAATGGAAGTGGATGTAGATGAAGATGAAATGGGAGATATGATACTGCGTGAAGAATTTGACAGAGCACTGAAAGACCTAAGTGGACACAAGGCCCCGGGAGTAGACAACATTCCATTAGAACTACTGCAAGCCTTGGGAGAGCCAGTCCTGACAAAAAACTACCATCTGGTGAGCAAGATGTATGAGACAGGTGAAATACCCTCAGAATATAATAATTCCAATCCGAAAGAAATCAGGTGTTGACAGATGTGAAAATTACCGAACTATCAGTTTAATAACTCACGGCTGCAAAATACTAACGCTAATTCTTTACAGACGTATGGAAAAACTGGTAGAAGCCGACCTCGGGGAAGAGGAGTTTGGATTCCGTAGAAATATGGTAACACGTGAGGCAAAACTGACCCTACGACTTATCTTAGAAGCTAGATTAAGAAAAGGCAAACCTACGTTTCTAGCATTTGTAGACTTTTGGAGAAAGCTTTTGACAATGTTGACTGGAATAATGTCTTTCAAATTCTGAAGGTGGCAGGGGTAAAATACAGGGAGGGAAAGGCTATTTACAATTTGTACAGAAACCAAATGGCAGTTATAAGAGTCGAGGGACATGAAAGGGAAGCAGTGGTTGGGAAGGGAGTGAGACAGGGTTGTAGCCTCTCCCCGATGTTATTCAATTTGTATATTGAGCAAGCAATAAAGGAAACAAAAGAAAAATTCGGAGTAGGCATAAAAATCCATGAAGAAGAAATAAAAACTTTAAGGTTCGCCGATGACATTGTAATTCTGTCAGAGACAGCAAAGGACTTAGAAGAGCAGTTGAACGGAATGGACAGTATCTTGAAAGGAGGATATAAGATGAACATCAACAAAAGCAAAACGAGGATAATGGAATGTAGTCGAATTAAGTCGGACGATACTGAGGGAATTAGATTAGTAAATGAGACACTTAAAGTAGTAAAGGAGTTTTGCTATTTGGGGAGCAAATGATGATGGTCGAAGTAGAGAGGATATAAAATGTAGACTGGCAATGGCAAGGAAAGCGTTTCTGAAGAAAAGAAATTTGTTAACATCGAGTATAGATTTAAGTGTGAGGAAGTCGTTTCTGAAAGTATTTGTATGGAGTGTAGCCATGTATGGAAGTGAAACATGGACGATAACTAGTTTGGACAAGAAGAGAATAGAAGCTTTCGAAATGTGGTGCTACAGAAGAATGCTGAAGATTAGATGGGTAGATCACGTAACTAATAAGGAAGTATTGAATAGGATTGGGGAAAAGTGGAGTTTGTGGCACAACTTGACAAGAAGAAGGGATCAGTTGGTAGGACATGTTCTGAGGCATCAAGGGATCACCAATTTAGTATTGGAGGGCAGCGTGGAGGGTAAAAATCGTAGAGGGAGACCAAGAGATGAATACACTAAGCAGGTTCAGAAGGATGTAGGCTGCAGTACGTGTGGCAGGATAGAGTAGCATGGAGAGCTGCATCAAACCAGTCTCAGGACTGAAGACCACAACAACAACAACAACAACAACAACAAAAAAGTATTAGTTTAGTGAGTACGTCACTATACTGTCTACTTTGTTCGATAGGTTACGGTGACTTGTGCTTTTACTTATGTAGTTTTATTCTGTATGCAAATATGATCTGAAGGCATGCTGCCAGGATATGAACTGGTCGCCATACAGTGAAAACACATTAAACAGCTGTTATGGATTTGGGTGTTCACTCAGTTTTAATATAAACTGTTTTACCATCTCTGATTTTATATTGTCTGAGTGTCCTTCACCATATGTACATCATTTATACACTCCTGGAAATGGAAAAAAGAACACATTGACACCGGTGTGTCAGACCCACCATACTTGCTCCGGACACTGCGAGAGGGCTGTACAAGCAATGATCACACGCACGGCACAGCGGACACACCAGGAACCGCGGTGTTGGCCGTCGAATGGCGCTAGCTGCGCAGCATTTGTGCACCGCCGCCGTCAGTGTCAGCCAGTTTGCCGTGGCATACGGAGCTCCATCGCAGTCTTTAACACTGGTAGCATGCCGCGACAGCGTGGACGTGAACCGTATGTGCAGTTGACGGACTTTGAGCGAGGGCGTATAGTGGGCATGCGGGAGGCCGGGTGGACGTACCGCCGAATTGCTCAACACGTGGGGCGTGAGGTCTCCACAGTACATAGATGTTGTCGCCAGTGGTCAGCGGAAGGTGCACGCGCCCGTCGACCTGGGACCGGACCGCAGCGACGCACGGATGCACGCCAAGACCGTAGGATCCTACGCAGTGCCGTAGGGGACCGCACCGCCACTTCCCAGCAAATTAGGGACACTGTTGCTCCTGGGGTATCGGCGAGGACCATTCGCAACCGTCTCCATGAAGCTGGGCTACGGTCCCGCACACCGTTAGGCCGTCTTCCGCTCACGCCCCAACATCGTGCAGCCTGCCTCCAGTGGTGTCGCGACAGGCGTGAATGGAGGGACGAATGGAGACGTGTCGTCTTCAGCGATGAGAGTCGCTTCTGCCTTGGTGCCAATGATGGTCGTATGCGTGTTTGGCGCCGTGCAGGTGAGCGCCACAATCAGGACTGCATACGACCGAGGCACACAGGGCCAACACCCGGCATCATGGTGTGGGGAGCGATCTCCTACACTGGCCGTACACCACTGGTGATCGTCGAGGGGACACTGAATAGTGCACGGTACATCCAAACCGTCATCGAACCCATCGTTCTACCATTCCTAGACCGGCAAGGGAACTTGCTGTTCCAACAGGACAATGCACGTCCGCATGTATCCCGTGCCACCCAACGTGCTCTAGAAGGTGTAAGTCAACTACCCTGGCCAGCAAGATCTGTCCCCCATTGAGCATGTTTGGGACTGGATGAAGCGTCGTCTCACGCGGTCTGCATGTCCAGCACGAACGCTGGTCCAACTGAGGCGCCAGGTGGAAATGGCATGACAAGCCGTTCCACAGGACTACATCCAGCATCTCTAGGATCGTCTCCATGGGAGAATAGCAGCCTGCATTGCTGCGAAAGGTGGATATACACTGTACTAGTGCCGACATTGTGCATGCTCTGTTGCCTGTGTCTATGTGCCTGTGGTTCTGTCAGTGTGATCATGTGATGTATCTGACCCCAGGAATGTGTCAATAAAGTTTCCCCTTCCTTCACGGTGTTCTTATTTCAATTTCCAGGAGTGTAGTTTATAAAATATGTGTGAATCATCACCCTTCTTCTGTACCTCTAACAGCGACCAGCCAGAATATAGCACTCGAAATCTGTGGCCGATCACAATACAAAATTACGTTAAGTGGAGTGGTACACGTTTTGAGACATAGTGTAACGACGTTCATTTCCAAATTGAGAGAGCATTGGAGATCCTTGAAATCGAGGACGTATTGAATATTTCTCGGCTAGTGTAGCCATTACCAGAGAAACTTTATTAATACTTGATCCCTGTGTCTGGCATATGGTGACACAGCCGCCCGCTGTATGCTCCTGGGCAGGTAAATGTGCATGTCATATGATTGCTCTGAAGTGAATCATGCTACCGAATTAGCTGTAAGTATTCTCTCCCTCCCGCCAACACACACGTTGAGGCTATTGAATGAAGTGACGCTATCAGAGCAGGTAAGTGTGTTTGTTTTTCAGGAAGAAAGATTCTGATCCATAACAGAACTGACCCGTGACAGAGACATGATTGCATCTAAATCCATGGTATGTGAATATCAGTCTGGACCTTTAACGATGTATGACAAAAAATCTATCAGTAAGGTAGCTGTGAGAGAACAGGTGCAGTTTGTATTGTCGCCGGTTTCTCCCTCCTCTCATGATGTCATCGATGACGTCATGCATTGTTTCCAGATTTGCCGTCCCCTACTCCTCTGGCATCATAAGCCAATTGTCCTGTGTATAAAATGGCGGAAAATTTAAAAAACTGGTGGTACATTCAAAATAGCCCAGGAGTGTTAAGTGTAAAATGGCAGGAAATTCAAAAATACAAGTTGGCAGACCTAGTCCAATTGCCTTAACTCTCTGGAGACAGCCCAAACATAGCTAGAGCCACAAAATTGAGCTAAAAAGACTGGGCCACGATTTTCTCAATGTGTGAGCCATCTGTCGCTCAAAAGGTGGACTCATTTGATATGAAGACTATGTAAAGACGTCTTGCTACCTACTCCTTCCTAGTAGCTGCTTTCGGCTGTCAATTTATAAAGTTTTTTTAGGAAGAAGCACTAGCAAATGTAAAAGCTGATGTAGCGAATGGGTGAGTCAATGTGGTCGCATTGATATAATTTCATGTGTATACTCGTCGGATTTCACAGTCATTGTAATTCTGCTACAAATATGTCACTTTTTTGTGTGAATTAGAAATTTTGGAAGCTCAAATGGAAGAAATTGCTCAGTAACTCACCTCGTACTTTTTTCCTTTGGAGGATAAACTAAGGAACTGACAAGCGAACATACCCAAATGACAATAAACAATCTTGATGAAACTTAGTGTGTGTGTAGAAGGGTAATATAATGCCATCTATATTTCTTTGTTTGTGCCAGATTTCACTGTTAAGGAGTTAAACACACCCTGAAACGCAATTTGCTATATTAGGCTTAGACGAAATATGTTTGAAAAGGTGTTATATAGAGATGTTTTTCATATAAACGTTGATATGAGATTAATGTTCTTGAAAAGTGTGAAATCAACTTTTGTAACAACTTGAAATTTTGCAAAATACTCACCACCATTAGTTAATTTTCGAAAATGAAAACTTTTGTTACGACACAAATTAAAGAAGCTTTCAAGCAACATACATCTGTGTGTAATAAAATTGCTTTCTCAAATACTATTTTTGGAAAATAAGCTGTACACAATGTGGTGTCGGAATATTTTCAGTGCACATAATTAAAATATCTAAACATTCATTACTGTTCTAATTATTTACTTTACTTATATTTGCTTTAGGTCTGAAATTGTCATTTTACATTTATGTGTTTTGTTTTTTAGTCTATCATTTCAAACATGTATATTTTGTCAGTATACAATTACGAGTAACTCATTATTATGATAAAAAATCATTACAATAATGATAATCTGCAGAAAAATGCTTGAAATATAAGGTTTTTTTTACCCCTTGCACCTAAAATGAAAGAAATTTCTTCACATGATAAGCACAACGGAGAACACAATATGAAACAAAATTCAACAGGATTTCAAATTGCTGTGGGTGATCCTCTGAATATCCTCCTTTGTATCAGGAATCTTTCAGTACATTGGTAAGCCTTGACGACGAGAACTGATTATGTGTAGTGTAGCTTGGCTATATTGTTTCTCAGGTAGAGATGGACATCATAATCATTCAACAGAATTAGATCTGAAAACATTCACACAAAGTTCTTCCAACATCGAAAGCAGTATACATACCATTGTTATACCTTTGCCATCGGACTTTTGGGATCATCAGACGAACAAATTCCTTGCCGTCAGATACAATGCTCTAAACGGTTCTTTCACACAAACCACCCCAAGAATCTAACAATAATACAGATTTTTCTCCCTTCTTAGTAAAGAAAACATCTTTCAAATACCTTTTGACCTGGTAAGACGTTCGTTTATCAGATTTCAATGCTATCACAAAGACATTTGGGTCTTCAAAAAGATATTCTTGAATTCTCGGTCCAAACTCGGTATTAGTTTCTTTTAAAACTATAAAAAGGCAGGTATGCAGTGTGAAGAAACCGTTTTGAGCGTCGTACCCGAGAACAAGAACTTGGTCATCTAATTGTCCCAAAGGACTCGACAGCATAGGTACAGCCAGAGGATGTGAACTGCTATCGATGATGGAAGAACTTTGTGTGAAGATTTTCAGATTTAGTTCTGTTGAATGATTATGATGTCAATTCAACTTGAGGAATAATATAGGTATAATGAAGCTGCAGCCACTAGTTCATAATCAATTCTCATTGCAAAGGCTTACCAATGTACTGAAATATGCCTGATAAAAATTAGCTATTCGGAGCATCAACCACGACAATTTGAAAACCTGTTAAATTTTGTTTCATATTGTGCTCTCCATCGTGCATATCATATGAAGACATTGCGTCCATTTAATGAGCATGGTGTAAAAAAAAATCATGCTGTAATCATTTCTCTACAGATTATCGTTATTGTAATGATTTTGTATCATAATAATGAATTACTTATTATTTTCAATTAACAAAATACATGTATGTGATATAGTGAACTAAACAACAAAAAACAAAAACACTGAATGCAAATTGTAAAATAACAATGTCAAACATAAAACAAATATAAGTAAAATAAATAATCAGAACACTAGTTGTGTACAGGTTATTTTCCAAAAATGGTGTTTCAGAAACCAGCTTTATTACATATGCATGTATATTGCTTGAAAGCTTCTTTAATTCATATCATAACAAAAGTTTTCATTTTTGCAAAATAACTAATGTTGGTGGTGTATTTTGCAAAATTTCAAATTATTGTAAAAATTAATTACACGGGTTTCATGAATTTTAAGTTCGTATAAATGTTTATAACAATAATATTGTATATATCATCTTTTCGAAGATACTCCCTCCAAACCTAATACCCCAAATTACCTTTCACGGTGTGTTTACTCCTTAAAAGTCAAACTAGGCACAAACAAATAATATGTACTGCATTATTTTGCTGCTCTACACTCCCACCATGTTGCACTGAGATTGTTTATTGACACTTGTGAATGTGCCCTTGTGAGTGGTGCAGTTTATGACCCTGTTGAGTGGAAAAAGCTCCGTAGGACGTTGTGGTGTGCCATTCGATTTGGCTTATTACTTCCCACAAAGACGCAAAGTCACTCATGTACATACGTTGGAATAGAGGGTGTAAAAAGTGTGATCATAATGCATGTTAGAGGCTTCATATTGTAGTCGAATTATTATTACGTGAAAGAACGATAGAATGAGATAACAACAACAACAACTACTACTACTACTACTACTACTTCTACAATCAATAGCACACACAACAGACAGGAAATGTGATAGTATTGCACATTGTAGATGTAGACAAAATCGTTACTCAGAATACATCACGTGATATATGAAGTAATGAGACCTTTATACTTACTATACTTGCAATAACCAAGGATTTTTTAGGTACAATTTTTTCGAATTGTCATCTCTGGGACATGAATTTGTGACCACCTGGATGGTAACCCATGCATAAGGTTCAGTCATATGGAGAAGCAGCAAGAGCAGTAGGAATAGAAAAGTTGAAACTTGCTTCTCTAGGGATAAGTAGTGATATGGTAGGATTTCCCACTCCTACCAACTGTGGAAAACGTACTTTATATATCTGGAAAATTAGTATTTTACAGCATTATAAAATTCTTCTTTTAATATCATTTGTCCTTTGTTACGTTTGTGAATCAGATGAACTGGTCACCGAGAAATAAATAATATTTAGAGATCTCGATTGCAGAAGAAATTAGTTCCTACCATTTAATATACGTATGTGCTGTTAGACTCCTCAGTCCGAGGAATGCAGCTTTACAAGCTAGTTTATCTTGTGTAATTCTCTGAGTATATGTGTAGCCGCTACACCCCACACCAGCCTGATCTTGCGTGCTACACTGACGAAAAAAAATCGCAACACCAAGAAGAAGTATTGCAACATAAACAAAAGTTGGTTGTCATTTTGCTACATTTTAAAGCTGATGTCTATTCAAATTTCGCGCCAGTCACGTAAGAGTGGCGCTGGTAGCTCCACTACCAGGAGGCAAATCAGGTTTGCTTTAAATACACGCTGTAACGGTCGTGACCATTAGTTACCTCTGAGAGTGGAAGTAGTGAGTTAATGTTAGTCAAGTATTCCTTTAAGGCGACAAAGACGCCATGAGCAAAACCTCACTGAGTTTGAGAAAGGTCATGTAATAGGGCTACGAAAAGTTGGATGTTATTCTGCGATACTGTAGAACGAGTTGGCAGGAATTTAGTCACTGTACATGATTACTGGCAGCAGAGATCACGAGAATGTACGGTCGCAAGAAGACCGAGCTGCTGACGGCCATGTGGAACTACCGAAAGGGAAGACCATCGTGATCGGCGCATGGCTCTGGCGCACCGTACTGCATCTGCAGCAGCAATTTGAGCATAAGTTGGCACCACAGTGACACAACCAATTCCTACAAGCCGATTACTTCAAGGACGACTCCGAGCGAGACGCCCTGTAGCGTGCATTCCACTGACCGCAAACCAACGCCATTTGCGACTTCAATGGTGTAAAGCGAGAACTCATTAGAGGGCAGAGTGGAGGTCTGTTGTGTTTTCTGATGAAAGCTGGTTCTGCCTCGGTGCCAGTGATGTCCGTGCGTTGTTTGGGACGAGACTAGTTGAGGACCTGCAATCATCGTGTTTGTGTGTGTGTGTGTGTGTGTGTGTGTGTGTGTGTGTGCTAGACACACTGGACCAACGCCTGGGGTTATGGTCTGGGGTGCCGGCCGCGGTGGTCTAGCGGTTCTGGCGCTGCAGTCCGGAACCGCGGGACTGCTACGGTCGCAGGTTCGAATCCTGCCTCGGGCATGGGTGTGTGTGATGTCCTTAGGTTAGTTAGGTTTAAGTAGTTCTAAGTTCTAGGGGACTTATGACCTAAGATGTTGAGTCCCATAGTGCTCAGAGCCATTTGAACCATTTTTTTTTATAGTCTGGGGTGCGATTTCGTATGACAGCGGGAGCACTCTCGTGTTTATCTCACGCACCCGACTGAAAATTTGTTCGTCAGTCTGGTGATTTGACCTGTTATACTGCCATTCATGAACAGCATTCTGGGGGTGTTTTCCAACAGGATAACGCTCTCCTACATGCCACTGTTGTAACCCAACATGCTCTACAGGGAGTAAACATGTTGCTTCGGCCTGTTAGATCACCAGATCTGCCTCCAACCGAACACATATGGGACATCATCAATTGAATCTCCGCTGATCCATTATGGATCGTGGGACGACGGCTGGCATGAACCTCTTGATGCAATAATTTACCAACAGCCGTATGTATTGTAGAAATTTATTTTATTTTATGAACTTCTATGTGCTACCAGTTTCGGCATTACATTGATGCCATCTTCAGGCCCCACTCGTCATAGTCGTAAAATCGCTATACACGGAAGGAGCCATATAACTGGATCCGTGAATCAATCGTCCTGCAACAGCTCTTGGTGGCCAAGCGACACAGACTAGCAACAGTAACTTCTTCACCAGCTTGGGGAGCAATTGGCCATCGATTTCTCCCAGGAGCAATTCCCAAATCGCCAGTTAATTTCAACTTACGATTGTGTTCTTCAACACCGGTGCGGAAAGATGACCCCTCCGTGTTCCTTGAATGCATCGATACTCACGAAGAGTAGTAAAACAGCTTTACGAGTAAAGCCCCGCTCACCTTGTCCAGACCCTTGTTGATTGTCTGCAACTCTAATGCACAATGATGCTTGTGTTTTAACAGTACGTCGCAGACAAGTGCTGGCGCTTAACGCAAGTCATAACACCTAAACCACTAACAACACAAATCCTGCAGCGCACAGTCTGAAAATCATTCCTATAAAATTGGGTACCCATACGGTAGATATTTTCCCGTCTACAAATCTCAAGTAGCGAAAGTTTAATTATAACTACCCTTTATGTTAAGAGATTAATTTCTGCAGTAATAATATATTTGTAACTGAAGTTACATCATGAAAGTCATAGTCTATCAGACAGAAATTCGAAAACACTTCGTTCTATTTCTTAGATCTTTGCATATTTTCATATAGGCAAAAAATAACGAGTATGTAAACAGCAAGGTCATTCTCGGTCTGTCTAGTTCCAACAGAGAGAGACTTCCTATAATTTAGTTTGATACCTCTGATGTCACTTTTTCCTCTGAAAAGACGTGTACCAATATGCATTTACCCTTGTTCAATGCATTCAAGTACTTATATACACCGCCGAAAAAATTAGTACACCTGGAAAGACGACGTCCATTTTCATATGATGACGGCATATACCACCTGGAGGGGGGGGGGGGGGATAGTAGGTGTACTGATAATGGTTTCAACGTCGTGCGCCAACAGATAGCATCGCAGAATAGCTGCCAGAGCGCCATCTGCGTCTACCCTTTAATAGGGAATAGTCATAGCCAGAAGGGCCCCTCCCGACGGAGGTTCGAGTCCTCCCTCAGGCAAGGGTGTGTGTGTTGTTCTTAGCATAAGTTACTTTAAGTAGTGTGTATGTCTAGGGACCGATGACCTAAGCAGTTTGGTCCCTTAGGAATTCACACACATTTGAACATTTCATAGCCAGAAGGCTCAGTGTGATACAAACGTGTGAGGCAAGCAGGCAACCACTCGTGCTTCCTACAGTCAGTTGAGCGAGTCTGAAAGGGATCACATTGTGTATCCGAATGATGGGATGGTACTTTCGGAGAACTCATACACCAGTTGGATGTGCTGCTTCAGTTGTGCAACAATGCTAGTATCAATGGACACTTGAACATTCTTACACCCGTAGACACGGTTCTGGCCTTCCACATAGCACCGACGCCCTCCGGGATCGTTGTATTGTAACGGCAGCAGAGGCAGATTGTACAGCTACCACAGCACAGATAGAAGAGCTTGTGAGCCCAGACTCGACACCACGAACTGTTGCGAACCGGTTATTAGCAGTGGAACTACGGGAACGCACATCTCTAGCCCGTCTTCCATTCACGCCACAGCATCGACGTACACGGCTCGACTGGTGCCGTCAGAGAATCGCTTGGAAAATGGAATGGTGCGCTGTGGTCCTCAGCGATGAAAGCAGATTCTCCCTGCATGTAAGTGATGGTCGTTTGGTTGTACGATGTGGAGCTAGCGTGAGCAGCCTCGTAGAGTGGATTCGTCCAAAGGACACTGGCTCCACCACAGATCTTATGGTCTGGTGTGCGATTGGCTTACTCTCGTTCAACTTTAGTGTTCCTAACCAGTGCTCGGCCTGTACAAAATGTTTTTAGACCCCATCTTTTTCCGTTCTTGCAACAGGAAGGTGATATGTTGTTCTAACAGGATAATGCTCTCCCACACACTGTCCATGAAACTCAACGTGCTCTGGCAAGACGTGCGATCTCTGTACTTGTCTCCAATCGGGCAAATGTTGGATACGATGAGACGAGAAGTCACTCGTGCGACCAACAACTCTGACAGAACTACATGAACTGGTCGACCAGGGGTGGTATAACGTATCTCAGGACAGTATTCGCCATCTGTACAATGGACTGGATGTTAGAGTCAGCGCCGGCATTGCCACTCGTGGAGGCTACACCACGGACTAATATGGGTATTTCAGCATAGGCTGATACCTTGTAAGCAGGCTGTAAAGGTTTTTATGTTGGTAACGCCACGTAGCGCTCTGTATGAAAATCACTGGCTGTGCTGTGTGCAGTCTGTGGCTGGTTGGCATTGTTGGAATATTCGTTATTGTAGTGTTGGGCAGTTGGATGTGAACAGCGTGTAGCGCTGCGCAGTTGGAGGTGAGCCGCCAGCAGTGGTGGATGTGGGGAGAGAGATGGCGGAGTTTTGAGAGCGGATGATCTGGACGTGTGTCCATCAGAGGCAGTAAATTTGTAAGACTGGATGTCATGAACTGATATATATATATTATGACTTTTGAACACTATTAAGGTAAATACATTGTTTGTTCTCTATCAAAATCTTTCATTTGCTAAGTATGCCTATCAGTAGTTAGTGCCTTCCGTAGTTAGAATCTTTTATTTAGCTGGCAGTATTGGCGCTCGCTGTATTGCAGTAGTTCGAGTAACGAAGGTTTTTGTGAGGTAAGTGATTCATGAAAGGTATAGGTTATTGTTAGTTAGGGCCATTCTTTTGTAGAGATTATTGAAAGTCAGATTACGTTGCGCTAAAAATATTGTGTGTCAGTTTAGTGTTGATCAGAATAAGTAAAGAGCGAAATGTCTGAGTACGTTCAGTTCTGCTCAGCTGTTTGAAAATCAAATAACGTAAGGGGTTTATCAGCACAATCATTCATCAATGTTTCTAAGGGGAGGTTTCATATATGAAACTACAATAGTGAATATTCCAACAATGCCAACCAGCCACAGACTGCTCACAGCACAGCCAGTGATTTTCATACAGAGCGCTACGTGGCGTTACCAACATAAAAACCTAAACAGCCTACTTACAACCTGGTACCTCAGAACCGCTTATGCTGTTGATCTGTAAATGTAATCATTTCATGTACTCCATATGCACTGTTGCAACAGTAATCTTAAGTGCATTGGTAACTTTAAAATGGTGTACCAATTTTTTTGCCGTAGTTTGATTTGCCACTTACGAGACGCTTTTGGAGCCCTTAATGCAGCATCTAGTAAATTGTGTACCCAACAAACGTCATGAATTTTCACTGGTCCTGTATAGTAATGATAAGAAAAGACATCAGCTTATTAAATGCCCTCACACGAACGTGCAGAATTCTTCTTACATGTATCAGATTTTAAATTATTAGTCACTTGTCTTGCAGAATACACGGCGTAAAGGTTTTTTACTCAGAACGCCTGTGTATCTGAATTTTCTTGTGTTCATGGAGGCGACTGAAATTAGTCCATTCCGACTCAAGCGACCCGTGCTCTGTGAAGTTCCATTGTCAGCAACTGACATATCTTTGCACTCTTTACCATAAAAAACATCCTATTGCCCATAATTTTTCGTTGATATGTCAGCTGCTTCCTTCGAGAGAGTGAGAAATAATGGATTGCAAGATCTGAGTGCTTTATCTACATTACCTTTATCTACATGCCACATGAGGGGCTGCAATTAATTTTAGAATATGGAGCTTTTCCAATTGTTGGAAATTACAAAAGGAGTCAGTTCAGATGCACTGTCCACATTGCCTCATTTTCGGATATCCAACAAGCACGTAACATTTGATACCGAGACTGAACGTCTCGTGATCGGACATGTGTATAAATAACAAAAAACAAAAACAAAAACAAATTATTCGTTTGGTGGTTGTGGACTGATTATCATTGAGCCGGCAGCGGTGGCCGAGCGGTTCTAGGCGCTTCAACCGGAGCCACTTGACTGCTACAGTCGCAGGTTCGAATCCTGCCTCGGGCATGGATGTGTGTGATGTCCTTAGGTTAGTTAGGTTTCAGTGGTTCTAAGTTCTAGGGGACTGATGACCTCCGATGTTAAGTCCCGTAGTGCTCAGAGCCATTTGAACCATTTTTTATTATCACTGACTACCTGAAAGCCTTTGTCGGATTCTGGAAATTAGTGGGTGGGTTTTTTCGCAGTGTTCTGTTATTTAAATTGCTTGTCGCTCCGCTAGAGAAAGTCTAATCACAGTGTGAGGAAACAGCGGACTCCAATATTAAAAAAAGGACGTTGTACCTAACCACAAAGACTTTGGTATATAGCCACAAAGACTTTGATAAAAATTAAGATCTTAGAGTTACTCTTGAAAAACAAGGAATAAAAGAGCACAATATGTGAGTAAGTGGGAAACGGAAATCGGTGTTTGGGGTCAGGAAGGATACAAACTTTCCTTAGTTTCTATTATTGTCCCAAGAGACAAACACCATGCACTAGTCCTGTATCTCGGCGTCTGCATTGGTTCACACTTGGTCTATAGACGTCAGCCCTAGTCTTCAGTACCTGCTATGTCAGACATTACAGAATATATGAAAAAATATTACCGTCCAGCAGCTCACAGTAGAAACTCTGTTCTGCTTGTGACATTTATTATCTTTTGTCTTTTCTTTCCTTCGAACTCATTAATTATCGATATTCTTTCATTTAATTTAAAATATTCCTTTCGCTATTTGATTGGAAAGCCTGAACTCTTCTGTGAAATACTCCAGAGGACAACACAATTTCACAGTGTGGTGCAATGACAACAGTTTGTCTCCCACGTTAAATATACACTACTGGCCATTAAAATTGCTACACCACGAAGATGACGTGCTACAGACGCGAAATTTAACCGACAGGAAGAAGATGCTGTGATATGCAAATGATTAGCTTTTCAGAGCATTCACACAAGGTTGGCGTCGGTGGCGACACCTACAACGTGCTGACATGAGGAAAGTTTCCAACCGATTTCTCATACACAAACAGCAGTTGACCGGCGTTGCTTGGTGAAACGTTGTTGTGATGCCTCGTGTAAGGAGGAGAAATGCGTACCATCACGTTTCCGACTTTTATAAAGGTCGGATTGTAGCCTATCGCGATTACGATTTATCGTATCGCGACATTGCCGCTCGCGTTGGTCGAGATCCAATGACTGTTAGCAGAATATGGAATCGGTGGGTTCAGGAGGGTAATACGGAACGCCGTGCTGGATCCCAACAGCCGCGTATCACTAGCAGTCGAGATGACAGGCATCTTATCCGCATGGCTGTAACGTATCGAGCAGCCACGTCTCGATCCCTGAGTCAACAGATGGCGACGTTTGCAAGACAACAACCATCTGCACGAACAGTTCGACGACGTTTGCAGCAGCATGGACTATCAGCTCGGAAACCATGGCTGCGGTTACCCTTGACGCTGCATCACAGACAGGAGCGCCTGCGATGGTGTACTCAACGACGAACCTGGGTGCACGCATGGCAAAACGTCATTTTTTCGGATGAATCCAGGTTCTGTTTACAGCATCACGATGGTCGCATCCATGTTTGGTGACATCGCGGAGAACACACATTGGAAGCGTGTATTCGTCATCGCCATACTGGCGTATCACCCGGCGTGATGGTATGGGATGCCATTGGTTACACGTCTCGGTCACCTCGTGTTCGCATTGACGGCACTTTGAACAATGGACGTTACTTTTCAGATGTGTTATGACCCGTGGTTCTACCCTTCATTCGATCCTTGCGAAACCCTACATTTCAGGAGGATAATGCACGACCACATGTTGCAGGTCCTGTACGGGCTTTTCTGGATACAGAAAATGTTCGACTGCTGCCCTGGCCAGCACATTCTCCAAATCTCTCACCAATTGAAAACGTCTGGTCAATGGTGGCCGAGCAATGGATCGTCACAATACGCCAGTCACTACTCCTGATGAACTGTCATATCGTGTTGAAGCTGCATGGGCAGCTGTACCTGTACACGCCATCCAAGCTCTGTTTGACTCAATTCCCAGGCGTATCAAGGCCGTTATTACGGCCAGAGGTGGTTTGTTCTGGGTACTGATTTCTCAGGATCTATGCACCCAAATTGCGTGACAATGTAATCACATGTCAGTTCTAGTATAATATATTTGTCCAATGAATACCCGTTTATCATTTGCATTTCTTCTTGGTGTAGCAATTTTAAAGGCCAGTAGTGTATTAGACAGGCAGAAGTCACGCCATTTGCACTTCTGGTTCAGTAATAAATTCATTTCAAGTTCTGTGCTCTATATTCTGCTATTTGTGCTTACATAGTAGTTGCCATAATGAAATAATTTTTTTGGGTTGTTGAAATATGTGGTGTAGAGATAAACTCATAATTCCTTGCCACTGTAGCTTGTTGTGAGACCATTCCTTAATCCTGAGGAATAAGGTTCAAATGGCTCTGAGCACTATAGGACTCAACGTCTTAGGTCATAAGTCCCCTAGAACTTAGAACTACTTAAACCTAACTAACCTAAGGACATCACACACACCCATGCCCGAGGCAGGATTCGAACCTGCGACCGTAGCAGTCCCGCGGTTCCGGACTGCAGCGCCAGAACCGCTAGACCACCGCGGCCGGCCTGAGGAATAAGGGCTATTCGACATCAATACTGGAGAGGGATGTGAGAAATACACCGAGCTGGTCAGACTCAGTACCGTCTTACTTATTCAGAGCTGCTATATCTTCTTCAAACAGCTCACCAGTTGTCTCCACTTGGTGAGAGTGCACCTTTCCATTCATTCCAGCGAGAAAAATTCTTGGCGGCACTGACTGTCGAACCGGCAACCTTCGAATTGCAGCTACGGTTCACTAACACAGGTGGACCGTGTAAGCGTTAATCATAATCCAGTATTCGGTCAACAAACTGAATTTACGAATAACGGTACGACGTTCCCTGGCGCCTCTTCGATTGAAGTTTTCTGACATATGTTCTAGAACGTTTTATCGATGACAAAACTGCAGAGGTGGACTAAATGAAGTATTCTAACTCCCTATAGACTTTTAGATTTTATTATGAGCTTTCCTCAGTCTTGACACGGGTTTGTGGGAGATAGAACCTTACACATCTGCAAACGGAAGAAAATTTCGAGTTTACAAGTTTAACATATCATCAAAATGATAATTTGTTACACGGAGCACGAGATCAAGTGGACTAGGATGGAAGAGGACATCCAACAGAAGCCATCCTGGTGTTCGCCAGGATTTAACTAAACCACAGAAAACATACTTTAGTATGTCCAGATCATATTACAACCACACTCCTCTCACAAATGAGTGGCTGTCTCGACTCTTTACTACGTCCTGTCATGAATTACTCTACAGCTCGACTGGCTAACAAATGGTTGTTATGGGCTACGCACGCGATGACATTGAAATTGCTTGTCAAAGTAGCCTGTCAACTGCACTGCCAATCTTAGTCATGTAGAATTTCGAATCTAATTACTTTTATGCGATAAACCCAGACACCACATGAAACTGACGAACTGTTCATCGGGAAACATCTCCATAATGCTGTGTGGCGCTGTTAACGAAGAACTAAGAATCCAGAAAGAAACAAAGTTGAGACGGAACGGGACTGTACTGAATACCATGTTGAGGCCAAAGGGTAAAGTGGGTATCACCGTTGCCAATAGCCAAGAACTGTGAGAGAATGGGACACGTTTGTCTCCAAATAGCGCGTACCGTGGACATTTGCAGCGTTCTCGTGGTATTTTCAGTGGAGTACATAAAGATAAATGGAGGCAATAACTGTAACGAGCGACGGGATGCTGCGGGTCGTTTGCACCCACATAATCATAAAATATACTCTGAACTACCTCCGAAATTTCATCGGTTGAGTTTGGGTTCACTTTCTATATACACCGTCCGTCTGAAAAGTTCCGAGACTGACTTTATTCCTGGCGAATAAGCGACGTCAACGCAGTACGGTGGCGACTTGAACTAAAAACTGCAAGCAGCAGATGTGCATTCGGCCAGTCAGTTGTGCGCAGGCAGTATTAAGTAGTAGATGAATAGCTGTAGTGTTCAAAAATGGTTCAAATGGCTCTAAGCACTACGGGATTTAACATCTGAGGTCATCAGTCCCCTAGACTTAGAACTACTTAAACCTAACTAACCTAAGGACATCACACACATCCATGCCCGAGGCAGGATTCGAACCTGCGACCGTGGCAGCAGTGCGGTTCCGGACTGAAGCGCCTAGAACCGCTCGGCCACAGCGGCCGGCAGCTGTAGTGTGTCAGCATTATTTTGTCACAAGTCGCAAAGGAGGAATGAGCTAAATATCTCTACATCAACTGTTCAAGACATTCTCCAGAACGTTTTGAATAAGAGAAAAGTTTCTGCAAACTTTGTTCCACACATCTTGACTCCCAAACAAAAACAATGACGCGTGGACGCATGCCGCGCCTTCATTGAAATGCAAAACGAGGACATTTCTTTTCTGGGGAAAAAAATTCGTCATGGGTTACGAGACTTGGTGTTATCAATACGAACCTACCACTTAACGCCAAAGTGCAGGAACTCACGTTAAGGATCAACCCTTTTACGACATAACCGACATTCGATATAGCGAGGAGTGCTAAAGAAGGACCTCTCTGACAGTGTCAGAACGTTTTGTGAACGTCAACGTCTCGAAACTTTTTGGCCTGACGAGATAAAATGCCATACATTTATGGCTCAAATGGCTCTGAGCACTATGCGACTTAACTTCTGAGGTCATCAGTCGCCTAGAACTTAGAACTAATTAATCCTAACTAACCTAAGGACATCACAAACATCCATGCCCGAGGCAGGATTCGAACCTGCGACCGTAGCAGTCTCGCGGTTCCGGACTGAGCGCCGTTCCGCTAGACCACCGCGGCCGGCCCATACATTTATGCAGCTTGACCAACACCGGTTCTAGTGAAGTAGACATCTACATCTACATTTATACTCCGCAAGTCACCCAACGGTGTGTGGCGGAGGGCACTTTACGTGCCACTGTCATTACCTCCCTGTCCTGTTCCAGTCGGCCGGCCGCGGTGACCGAGCGGTTCTAGGCGCTTCAGTCCGGAACCGCGCGACTGCTACGGTCGCAGGTTCGAATCCTGCCTCGGGCATGGGTGTGTGTAATGTCCTTAGGTTAGTTAGGTTTAAGTAGTTCTAAGTTCTAGGGGACTGATGACCTCAGATGTTAAGCCCCATAGTGCTCAGAGCCATTTTGAACCTGTTCCAGTCGCGTATGGTTAGCGGGAAGAACGACTGCCGGAAAGCCTCCATGCATGCACGAATCTCTATAATTTTACATTCGTGATCTCCTCGGGAGGTATAAGTAGGGGGAAGCAATATATTCGATACCTTATCCAGAAACGCACCCTCTCGAAACCTGGACAGCAAGCTACACCGCGATGCAGAGCGCCTCTCTTGCAGAGTCTGCCACTTGAGTTTGCTAAACATCTCTGTAACGCTATCACGCTAACCAAATAACCCTGTGACGAAACGCGCCGCTCTTCTTTGGATCTTCTCTATCTCCTCTGTCAAACCGACCCGGTACGTATCCCACACTGATAAGCAATACTCAAGTATAAGTCGAACGAGTGTTTTGTAAGCCACCTCCTTTGTTGATGGACTATATTTTCTAAGGACTCTCCCAATGAATCTTAACCTGGTACCCGCCTTACCAACAATTAATTTTATATGGTCATCCCACTTCAAATCGTTCTGTACGCATACTCCCAGATATTTTACAGAAGTAACTGCTACCAGTGTTTGTTCCGCTATCATATAATCATACAGTAAAGGATCCTTCTTTGTATGTATTCGCAATACATTACGTGTGGTTCATTCATTGGGTGATTTGCTTTCTCGTACAAATTTTTCTAAAGCTAGATTGAAGAACGCACGGGATAGTTCTTCCGAAACTTTCCCTATCCTCTAAGCGGCACTACGGCGAATTTCGTCTCTCATTTCTGTCCGACTGAACTGCGCTTTTAATGACGTCGATGTCGGTCGTTAAAACACAACAAAGAAACTTCTTCTCCACTCCCATCCTGTCCCTCATTCTCTCTCCGTATATGTGTGTGCGTACATGAGCAAGTGTGTGTGTGTGTGTGTGTGTGTGTGTGTGCTGCGAGTGGATGGGGCTCCCGTCATTATTTCGTCCAGCCGTTGAATGAGCGTCCAGTTCCTATCTTAATCGCAGCGAAGTTCTCCTGTTTTGATCCTCCCGTGTTCCGAGAGCGCGGAGGAATAAATATGTCGGTAGCACTTCACGGCGCCTGACAGCGGTACACGTCCGCGAGAAAAGAATTGATTCGCTGGCATTTTGCAAGCGCGGCCCACGCACCGTGGAGCTGGCGCGGCGCGGCGCGGTGCGGCGGTTTTTGTGCGCCGCGGGCTGCGCGCAGACCATCTGCCGCCCCACAGCTGCCATTGATTTATTCCCCCTATCCCCCCATATTACCCAGCGCGGCGCATCCTAATATATCGGGCCCGGCATACCTGATGCCCGATAATAACTTAACCAAACGTTTGTGGGGCACGGGGCATGTTCCCACATAATCAGCGTGGCCCCTCCCACGTGCAGCTGTGCGATTGAGATGGCTGCCCCGGCGCGCCAGCCAATGGCCGCGGCCCGGCCGATACACGGTGTTTTGGTCTCGTTATACAGCCCGCTACCTGCCTCTCCCCTCCGCCCCCCTGCCCGCGGCAGGCCGGCTTTTCCCGAGGCCAGATCTCATTTATTTCGGCCTCCAGTTTGGTGGAGGAGACCGAGAACCACACGGCGACGCGCCCCGCTGCATTCGTGTGAGCGCAGACGCGTCGCACAATCGCGCTACATTGTCGCAGTTTTTTGCGCGCCGAGAGGAAAAACGTCGTGTATTACATGCTCTGAAGCCACCATGTTTTTGTTTTCTTTTGTTATTCTGTTGGGAATGGAGAACGTATGGAATGAACTATCTCTCCTGTTTTGTAAAAACGACTTGTTGGAAATTGTCAGGTTCCTACTATTAGCCTACACAAGATATAGTTTTTGTGTTTTATTATGTAATTGTAGTACTATAAACACCAGTATTCACTGTGTTTATATTACTACAGGGCAGATGTCGAACTTCATTGCTTCTCTTTTTTCCAGTTTTGAAACGAAGTCGACGCGGTTGGACCTCCACAATAAGTGTTCATTCGGTAAAGGACAACTTGTTTACGCCATGAGATGTACTTCAGAAGTCTTTATTTGCTAGACCGGTATTCAGAAAAAATGTTCAAATGTGTGTGAAATCTTATGGGACTTAACTGCTAAGGTCATCAGTCCTTAAGCTTACACACTACTTAACCTAAATTATCCTAAGGACAAACACACACACTTATAACCGAGGGAGGACTCGAACCTCCGCCGGGACCAGCCGCACAGTCCATGACTGCAGCGCCTGAGACCGCTCGGCTAATCCCGCGCGGCCCGGTATTCAGACACATAGCCCATCATCACTGGCGCCTGATATAGAGGGTAAACAAACAAATGTTTGAATATTTACATCGATAACGAAAGACACTTCGTATACTCTAAAGCACAAACAGAAGATTACTTACAGATACTTACAAGCGTACATCAAACGATTTGTCTCTCAGACGTAAAATATTTATGATGATTAAAAATAATGGCGATTCAGAACACACAGGACACTGTGAATATTCAAAATTTAATTATAACCCTGTAATTAACCATGCTTCATGAGATAATGGACTTTACCTTGGTCATACATTTATGGTAATGTACATTTTTATGATTACATTTTAAATATTCGCGTTTTCTAAATCAACATAATTTTTAGTCGTCATAAGGATTTTACACTTGACGGACGCGTCGTTTGTTTTGGACGTGTGCAGTATGTATGTAATCTTACGTTTGTACTACAGTGTATACTACGTGTTCTTGTGTTGTCGACATATCTACGCATACATTTGTTTATCCTCTGTATCAGCTGCCACTGATTAGGGGTTATGTGCCCGAATCTTAGTGTGACAAATAAATACTTTTGAACTGCAGCTCTTGGTGTACCACACGATGCCTTTATGAAATACATACAAGCTGCAGAGAACCCAACACACAAGATTTCCACAAATGTCCATTCTTTAGGCAAAACTTAGAATTCCCTAGCAGGAGTGGATATTATATTATTTAGCCAAGTTTTACTATCCGCGTAATGACACGGTGGCGTGTTTGAACAGGTCACGAAGACTTTTCTGTAGGGAGAGAAGAAATGTAATGTTGAAATTTATAGAATGCTGTATCAGCACCTCAAAAACATTTTCTTTTTAAATTGTGAGTGACATCGATGGTGTGACGCTGCTATTAATCGGGCGGAAACTATTCTGAGACCAGTATGGTAGATATTTTAAAATATATGTGTAAAATAAATCAACATGAGAGGCTAGAAGTTTCACTCGATCTCCCAAATATGCCTGTAATACACACACACACACACACACACACACACACACACACACACACACACACACACACAGAGAGAGAGAGAGAGAGAGAAAGAGAGAGAGAGGGAGAGAGGGAGATAGAAAGGAAGTGACGGAGAGAGATATGGAATTATATAAAACTGAAATACACATGAGATAAAATGCTTTTTCGGCAAGCGAGTAGTAGTCAAATAACAGGCATTAAAATTGTTTTCCGGCAAGTGTGACTCGGAAAGAGGCAGCGACTCCGCCTCCTATAAATATTCTCCCTTAACAAATTAAACATAAGCTTTGAACGAGATTAAAATGGATCGATAGAACAAAAATTGTAGAAGGTAGTAAAACGCAACTACAGTAGAGTTACTTACCTGAAGTGATATTTGACAATAACTGTGTGACTGACAGTGTTTTCCAAATAACCGCCATTGTTAGAAAAAGAGCAGAAGAAAATATATTAACTGCGACACAGTTATAACAATGACGAAGAAAGATTTTAGATTGACACCGACTGAAGCCCCTGGACAGATCACTAGCTCCGCGTTCTGGCCCAGATGGGCCGTGTCATCCATGCCAATGGCGTCATTTGGATGCGGTGTGGACGGACATGGCGTCAACACACCGCGAGGCCACTGTCGGCTCTCTTGAGCTTGGAGCCGCTACTTCTCAATCAAGTATCTCCTCAACTGGCCTCACGAGTCTGAGTGTACGCCGTTCCAGACCGAGAGTCGGAAGTCGAACCTTGAAATGCAACGGAATTCCGCGTGATCTACGAACACTGGTGCTTCGGAATTTAAATAATTCAGCTGGGACACTCAGCATATCTGAAAGTGTCAGAGAAGTTAAAAAATAACATCAAATAACTGAAGCTTTTGGCATCATTGGTAATATTTAAAATTACTTTGAAAACATAACTTTTTTTATATATGGTTCATTGCTAACACTTCTCAGCATATCAACCGCTTCCTCGTATAATCGCAGGAGATTTCAACTGCAATTTCCAGTAGGAACACGATTTTATATTATTCGAGGAACACAACAGTAAACGACTACACATGGGTTTGGCCCGATCCTGCAACCCAAGGGTCAGCAGCTTCTCGTCCAAATTGGAAATTAAGTATAAGGTAGCTAACCTTTAGCCATAAGAGTTAATGCGAACGAGGTTGCTAGGATGGGAGGATTCAAAAGACTGAAGAAACTGACAGCTTGCGTCGTTTATCCAAGAACGCAACAGATCTTTGAAAAAGTAATGAAATGAAAAAAGACTATACTATTTTTGCGCCTTCCTCTTGAACAGTCCTGCTGAACTCTTAAGGAGAACAACAGTTTGGTATCGGTAGAAATGGATTGTTATTATTCCCTTATGCAGTGTTTAACAATTCAGACTGTTTCCATAGTCTGTAAACACCCTCTCCAATAACCTCGCAATTTTACCCCATACTTTCAAGTCTTGTACAGCTTCTGATGCTTTTCCTGATGTTATTTAGAGAACAGTTTTAATCACTGTCAGAACTTTTAGGATTAATTCCACTAATTATGTAAGTCTATTTGTGCCAACCCGACAATGACCGCGAGAGAAACCAGCTGCAAAAATACAATGATGGTTTGCTTAAAATCACGAAAGTTGCCATTTTTTCACTCTTTCATGTGCATTTGTGTGTGTGTGTGTGTGTGTGTGTGTGTGTGTGCGCGCGCGCGCGTGTAGTAGTAGTAGTAGTAGTAGAGTGAAAATTCTCGTGATTATACAACATGGTAACCAATGTCTTTACGGCAGAAGGTATTTGTTACTTAACGTCCCTGTCATTGACCCGGTGCGGTAAGAAAGCCGCAAATAGACCTGCAGGAATACTTCCTGAGCGGCCAAATCTTCCACTTGTTTCCGTGACGGCAACATGACATCCTCGTCCGGGACTGACATCGAACTTGACCCATTACAGCAGTTCTGGACGTTTAATGCTGATTACCTGCGTCAGCTGGCTCTTCCCGACAAGGAAGTCTTTACAGCTTAAAAATGAAATACTTATAGCTCGCCGGTATCGCGGTTATTACCAGGGAACTGTTTCATCATTAACTACGTCTAATTTAAGAACATTTTAACAGAAAACACATTATTATCGACAGTAATAGCCTAATTTGTTAGCAACAAAACCTTTCGAGGACTGGGACATCCATGTGATAATAAGAGTTTTTAGATGTCATGAACAGACTTGGAATCGTTCCAAAAATAACATGCTTTTTTGTTACAAAACCCTACACTGAAAAAAGTTCAAGGATCTCAAGAAAGCAAGAAATGTTTGAGACACAACCGGTAAATATACGAAATTAGGTGGCTCAGCTGTAGCTGACAGGTAGAGTAAACATAGGGAAATACAGTTTTCGAGGTTGATCAGCCATTTCTGCAGCTACTTGAGATGTACGGTGCTAGTTGGGCCCAACATGACATCCATCTATATCAGTGTGTTTTTGTTTCTCAAAATAAAGTTAAAATTTCATGATTTGTTTGTATGTAATTACTCTTCATCTTTGCTGAGAGTAAAAACTTACAGCAGGCGTCAAATGTTAGGCCGATCGAAATATCGGGAAATGGCAACGTGGCTACATCGATGACAATGCAAGAAATCTTTGTCAGATTTGAGGACGTAAACAGGTTTTGTTTCTAGTAATGCAAGTGCTCTGTGGTGTCGTCTGATGAGTAATACCTCGCGACGAAAGCACAAGCTAAGGAGAGTCGCTGCCACATGCAGCCACGAATGAGAGACGTCGACGAAGATAAAACACTGGTAACTAACAGAAGTTCGAATATTGCCTCAGTGACTGGAAACAGTTTTCTTACATTTCTCCTACGAGACTCCACCATAGGCAGTAGCTGATAAATTATTGCAATTTAATAAAATTCTATTTTCATTAACTTAAACGGAAATTTTTGACAAATTTTAAAGAAACAACAGTCATCGTTACTTTCTTTGTTAAACTAAGAGGGCTATTCAGGAAGTAAGGTCCAATCGGTCGTAAAATGGAAACCACTCTGAAAATAAAAAATGCAACATTTTGCTAGACTACATAGTCGCCGCTCCGACTTAGACATTCGTCATAGTGTTTTACCAACTTTACAATATCCTCGTCATAGAAGGCTGTCAATTCTTTCCGATGGTCTGCAGCTCGTTCTCTGTCCCAAACTGTTGTCTTCATAGTCAACAGTTCATGTGAGCATAGATGAAAGTTGGGGGGCCCAATTACGGGCTGTATTTTGGGTGATCAAACACTTCCCATCGAAAACGTTGCAGGGGCATCTTCATTTGACAGTTATGTCATGTGGGCTGCATGAAATCAGGCAAAATTTCGCACCAGGCGTTCATACTTGAGGAAGAGACTATTTTCTAGGTATCTTTACGTGCCCACTGTACCCTCAGAACTGAAAAGAGCGACGTGGCGCGATCGATGGGCATGTTAAAGACACTGACCAACACATATGTGCAAAGCTTCATCGGATTTTCACTGTGGTTTCCATTTCGCACCCGATTTGACTTTACCTTCCAAATAGACCTCGAATATTATCACTCGAAAGTTTCTACTGGTTGTGGTAAGTCAGATTTGTGTATTTAAACAGTAAATATAAATCTTAATAGATGTAAAAAGATACAGACACAGACACACACACACACACACACACACACACACACACACACACACACACTAAAAACTGTTATGTAGTCGCGATTAATTTTAACAAAACGTTTTTAATTAGTGTTGTATGACCGTTCGCCTGCTAGCTAAATTTGGTAATTAGTTTTTTCTAGTCGATTTAGTTCTGGGGTACATTATAAGTTGTATAAATAATCAAGTAGTATTTCATAGAAACAGGAGTTATGGTTGATTTCGTTAATTCGTATTTCTGCCATAATTGAACTACGATGTAGTGATCGTCAGCATGGATGATTTCACAGCAGTTGCCAAATAAGATAAAGCATAAATGATGAGATGAGGTACACAACGATATTATTGTTAAATCTTGCGGAGGCAACACAAAATTCTGTCTCACAGTGCACAACCTTTTATGTCAGTAAGCTGTAAGGATAACGTTTGTGCAGTAGTTACATCAGCACAGAGGTTAACTCCAGCTGCAGCCAGAAGTCAGCAGAACCTCCAAGCAAATAGATGACTCCATGGAGAAGGAAGTAGTATTACGTTATGTGCTCTAAAAATATCAAAATAATCGTTCTGGAAATAATTTGCAATAGAGCGTAAGTCATAAACCGGAAAGTAAAAATTAAATTCTCTAGGCGCTGCAAAGCTAACAAAACTATGAAGATGGTTTTCAGAATGAATCTTTGGCATCTGGAAAGTATCTTATCGGTAAACAATCCAGCTGTATTGGGAAAACACGTAAAGATTCAGGAAGTGATTAGCTCTGTAACTATTTCTTTAAGAAAAATGAAATGAATTACTGGGGGGGATAGGTCCTTATTTCGAAGAACAAAATTCTTAACTGTTCTCTCCTAGAACAAAAGCACAGTTACTGTCTTCAAATCTGTGAATTGAAGAACATCCCTTGTGGGACGACAACTCACACCAGATAAGTAATACGAAGAAAGTAAAATGAACGTGCTTGTAGTGAGAGAAGTGGTATGTAAGCCAGATTTTTTGTTACCGTACAGAGAAAGTAACTGAGCTGAAATCTGAAAATATGTTCTGTTTGTGCCAAAAATAATTCAAATGTCCATTAATTTATAGCTAACATTACACTCAATAGGTAGATGGCCCTAGCTTAACTTCCCGTTGACACGGTCGTCACTGGGGACGGTATACAACCTGACTGGTCACTAACTGATGGAAGGCACAGAACGCGATCACGTTGAAAGAAGCTTCACAGAATTCGCCTGAACTGATTTGGGAGAACTCACAGAAAACCTGCACAAGAATGGCTAAAAGGAGTTTTAATTTTCGTTTGTTCGGAATACTCGGTCAGTGCCTTGATCAATGAGACAGTTCTCCCCGTGAAGACTGTTTATTCATTAAGTCGTCGTGTCATAATGTTTGTCCTCTTGACTGACAATAAGATTCTGAATGAACACTGAATATAGCCAGAGACAGCTCAAGTTACGATGGTTCATATGGTTCAAATGGCTCTGAGCACTATGGGACTTAACATCTGTGGTCATCAGTCCCCTAGAACTTAGAACTACTTAAACCTAACTAACCTAAGGACATCACACACATCCATGCCCGAGGCAGGATTCGAACCTGCGACCGTAGCAGTCGCGCGGTTCCGGACTGAGCGCCTAGAACCGCTAGACCACCGCGGCCGGCAGCTCAAGTTACGGTCTTGGAGTGTGCTACAGTGCTGGTAAGTATTCGACGATAAATTTTATTTTACCGATACAGAGGTTTGGTATTTCACCAACACTGTAAGCAGACTAAAAGTATCCTTAACTGACAGTGCTAACATTAAAATATTTCTTTCTTGAAGGAAACTGCAATAGAAGTATTGTGCGCTTCATTCGACAGTCGTTTGTAGGTGCCAGTGTTGTGATATAATCTTGACAGCGTTGCTTGTTACCAAGGAAGTGATTTATTTATCTCATGTTGACGAAGATGTCAAGGCTGTTTTTCTCGAGGAAAACTTCATACGATTTGCTTTTCTTGTCCTGTGTTTGTCGTTTGGTCGTTAGCCATGTAATAAGTTTTCACAATGAAAACATTACATATCAATTTCAGTTACTATAACGTGAGCTGCATCGCACAGACTGAGTTTCGAATATTAACAACCCGAACTAACACCAAAAGAATGTACCTCAGGCAGAATAAGTCTAAAATATCTGCACGTGTTTTTAGTAGAACACTCAAGGCGGAAGTAATTGAATAGTGATACGATACTGGCGTCCATAATAAACGTGGTCATGAGTGCTGAATGATTCAGATAGCATCTTCCAAAAGTGCTATGGTATTTTTTTCTGGTAAGTTGTGAAACTGTATAATGCGACACATGCCGACGACGTAAATAAACTTCTCTGAAAACCTTAAAGACGAGATAAAGTTATGTAACGTATCCACTACTCGGTGGGAATGAATGAAAGTGCGGGAGTAAGTTGCCCGAGGTCTTTCAGTCGTGCACAGAAAGCTGGACGTCACATGGCGTGAAGTCAACGTGACTATAGCGCCAAATGAGGCCGGTCCCACAACATGAGGCAGTTGAATAACCAGGAAAAAACACTGTGTATCAGTCAGCGAGCAGTTGTGGTGCACTGTGATGTTGTTCTTGATTACTACATGGCCCTGAGACAACATATGGATGACTTCTCACGGGGAAGAAAATTCGGGAATCTGGAAGGATGAAGTGTGACGAGTGTAGCCCAGGAGATTGGTACTGGTCGCAGCACTGTTTCACGTGTATGAGGTGCGTTCCGAACCACAGGCACTGCTGCCTGTGAAGGGAAGGTGGTCGAGGAGGAGGAGGAGGAGATTAGTGTTTAACGTCCCGTCGACAACGAGGTCATTAGAGACGGAGCGCAAGCTCGGGTGAGGGAAGGATGGGGAAGGAAATCGGCCGTGCCCTTTCAAAGGAACCATCCCGGCATTTGCCTGAAGCGATTTAGGGAAATCACGGAAAACCTAAATCAGGATGGCCGGAGACGGGATTGAACCGTCGTCCTCCCGAATGCGAGTCCAGTGTGCTAACCACTGCGCCACCTCGCTCGGTAAGGTGGTCGACAACGGTTAAATACAGCAGCAGCTAACCGCTACATTGTGCTACAGACAAGAAGGGACCCACGTCAAAGAACCGGTACAATTGTAACCCCATTTAACAGGCCTGCAATACCACTCTCCACAGTGGCACAGCTAGTGTATGGTGAGTAGTCTGTTTGCCCAACGACCAGTGTATTGTGTTCGTTTGGCATCCGCACATCGGTGGCACCGTTTGCGAGGTGCTAAGAGCATAGGGACTGGACCAAGTAGGACTGGGGGTCTGTCGCGTGCTCTTCTCGGATGAAAGAAGATTCATTCTGAGTAGTGATCCTGCACGTACCGTCAAATGCCGCGAGATGCGAATACGTAATGAACCCAGGAATATTGTAGAATATGGTCATTTTGGTGGTCAAGATGTTACTATGTGGGGCAGTACAATGTTCCATGGACGTACTGATCTCTGAATCTTTGAACACGGTGCATTTACCGGTCAGAGTTATTGTGACAGTGTATTCCTTCCCCACGTACATCATGGCTTCATTTTTGCAGATGACAAGGCGCGACCTCACAGCATAGCGCAGGAGGAGGAGCTCTTGAGAGGATATTCGGCTAATGAGTTGATCCGTCCATTCCCCCGTCTTAAGTCCCATGGAGTACGCGCTATATGCGTCAGGGACGCGTGTTGCACCTCGCCCACATACAGCAACGACGATCCACCAGTTGTCTACCTCGCTGTAGGAGGAATGGAACGTTCTGCCACAAGAACCCCTTACCAACCTTGCGGCCAGCATATGAGCACGTTGCAGAGCATGCGTAGCTATCCGGTGATCACACACCCTATTACACACGTACACTACTGGCCATTAAAATTGCTACACCAAGAAGAAATGCAGATGATAAACGGCTATTCATTGGACAAATATATTATACTAGAACTGACATGTCATTGCATTTTCACGCAATTTGGGTGCATAGATCCTGAGAAATCAGTACCCAGAACAACCACCTCTGGCCGTAATAACGGCCTTGATACGCCTGGGCATTGAGTCAAAGAGAGCTTGGATGGCGTGTACAGGTACAGCTACCCATGCAGCTTCAACACGATACGACAGTTCATCAAGGGTAGTGACTGGCGTATTGTGACGAGCCAGTTGCTCGGCCACCATTGACCAGACGTTTTCAATTGGTGAGAGATCTGGAGAATGTGCTGGCCAGGGCAGCAGGCGAACATTTTCTGTATCCAGAAAGGCCCTTACAGGACCTGCAACATGCGGTCGTGCATTATCCTGCTGAAATGTAGGCTTTCGCAGGGATCGAATGAAGGCTAGAGACACGGGTCGTAACACATCTGAAATGTAACGTCCAATGTTCAAAGTGCCGTCAATACGAACAAGAGGTGACCGAGACGTGTAACCAATGGCAGCCCATACCATCACGCGGGTGATACGCCAATATGGCGATGACGAATACACGCTTCCAATGTGCGTTCACCGCGATGTCGCCAAACACGGTTGCGACCATCATGATTCTGTAAACAGAACCTGGATTCATCCGAAAAAATGACGTTTTGCCATTCTTGCACCCAGGTTCGTCGTTGAGTACACCATCGCAGGCGCTCCTTTCTGTGATGCAGCGTCAAGGGTAACCGCAGCCATGGTCTCCGAGCTGATAGTCCATGCCGCTGCAAACGGCGTCGAAATGTTCGTGCAGATGGTTGTTGTCTTGCAAACGTCCCCCTCTGTTGACTCAGGGATCGAGACGTGGCTGCACGATTCGTTACAGTCATGCGATGCGGATAAGATGCCTGTCATCTCGACTGCTAGTCATACGAGGCCGTTGGGATCCAGCACGGCGTTCCGTATTACCCTCCTGAACCCACCTATTCCATATTCTGCTAACAGTCATTGGATCTCGACCAACGCGGGCAGCAATGTCGCGATACGATAAACCGCAATCGCGATAGGCTACAATCCGACCTTTATCGAAGTCGGAAACGTGATGGTACGTATTTCTCCTCCCTACACGAGGCATCACAGCCACGTTTCACCAGACAACGCCGGTCAACTGCTGTTTGTGTATGAAAAATCGGTTGGAAACTTTCCTCATGTCAGCACGTTGTAGGTGTCTCACCGACGCCAACCGTGTGTGAATGCTCTGAAAAGCTAATCATTTGCATATCACAGCATCTTCTTCCTGTCGGTTAAATTTCGTGTCTGTAGCACGTCATCTTCGTGGAGCAATTTTAATGGCCTTTAGTGTATAATGTCCAGGGGACCATCATGAATCGCGGTGACTTCAGTATGATTATTGCCTACGGTTATAACTGTCATGTATGTTCTTCTCATTGCGTGTTTCTTTCAGTTACTTTTATGTACTGTACTGTAGCAGTTCTTTCTATGTATGGTCCAAGTTTCATTTAGCTATGCTACTTGGCAGTGACACATTATGCGAGTGTTACTTTCGCCTTAAGTTTTGCACACCAATGTATAAAATTAGGCCGCAGCAGACTACGGTACATAGAGTCTTCGACAACACAGAGTCTATGACGAAAACTGTTTTTACTTCTAATGGTGCGTGCTTTGTGCTTTGTTCGCAAACGGAGAATTCATGGCATGCACTAAGGACATTGTTGACTGCTAATAATTTTAATTGACACCAAGTACCCTCTGCTAGGCACTTAATTGTCGTCTGCAGAGTATCCATGTAGATACAGATATAGAACAAATTCCAGCTAGTAAGTGGTTGGTTTATTCACGAACCCATCCAAAGAGATCACACATGGAAGACGAGAACCACTGCAACTGGATATTTTTTCCTCAAGGAGAGTATGACGCCAAATCTCGTCAAGAAATTACAGTTATGTGGGAAGAAGCTGTTGCATTTTGGAATTCAAAGGAAGAGAGTTCTTGGCGTTAGATGCAGTCCATGTGGCATGTTGTTGATCGTCCAGAGCCGTCAAACGACAGTCTGCTATTTGCGTCCGTCATGAAATTCACCTGAATGTATCAGCCGTTGTACAGTGAGGATAATTATGTTCACATAGGTGCTGATAAGTGATAAATCCTTCTTCTGTAGTTTTGAATTAGGTCCCACGCTGATACTACGGCTGACAAACTCTTTTTTTCAGGCAATTTTTATTCAGTTATTGCGTATTTGAGCTATTATTAAAAGTAGTTTTTAGTTTATAGTAATGAAGCGTAAGCCTCTGCCGTCCTTACATTGATGGTCACTGTTATCTTACATACAACAGCCCGGATAGGCGCTTCCTGGATTCGGGAAGGCACGCTGGACCTGGAAATTTGTGGTAAGGTCTTATGCGACCAAACTGCTGAGGTCATCTGTCACTAAGCGTACACACTACTTAATCTGACTTAAACTAACTTGCACTAAGGACGACACACACACCCATGCCCGAGGGAGGACTCGAACCTCCGGCGGGGGGAGCCGGCTACCCCGCGCGTCCACCGGACCTGGTTCGATTCCCCCCCCCCCCCTCCCATCAACCAGCTGATTAATGACGACAGCCGGTGTGCTGGACTGTCTGTATGAGTTTTTTAGCATTTTTCCCACATCCGACTACTTGAATTCCGCGCTAGCACCCGCGCTCACTGCGAAAGCATTCGCTCACTTTCATATAGATAATGAGGTAAGTCGGAGGTAGATGCAATAGTTTTCTTTCATAAATCCAAAAAACTTGAAATTCCGTTTGAATTAATCCACGAGTAAAATCATTACTATTAACAACAACAGAATTATAATTTGCATAAAATTTGCATAAAATACCCCTATTTAACTCAATGCATTTTCCGATTACTTCGCGTTTAATGGATAATTGTGGACAACTATCTTCTTCCTACATATGGCACATTGACAATAACTAGTGCTGATGGATAGTGCTTCCATCCATTGCCTTAGTTGACTCAGAAAGCTGGTGTGCACCAATTCCGTCTCGGTGGAGGGGGATAAAGAGTGGCGCCCGGATGGGCATCAGGCCACACTCTAACATTAACAATCCTAAATCCAAAAATTAACATGTCGACCCCTGTCTATATGGGATAAAGGCAATCGAAGAAAAGGATTGTCTTACATACGGAAGTTATTTAGCAGTATAAATCTGTGATTGTAATTGATGCATGATAACCATGCATTTAATTTCTGCGTTGCACATATCTGAATTATTTGCAGTGAGCAGTATTTTGTCATTTAAAAGCAAGTCATAAGATCTTCAGGTAGTTACATGCTGCTGACAGTTTTTACATCATGTCTATAACGAGTTCAGTAACATTACCGGAAATTCAGGAACATTTACATTTGAAATAAAGGCCAGTACAGTCATATTACTAGTAACCAGTTCTTCTGAAGTCACTATGAGCTGTAAGTCGAGCTTGTATTCATAGTTTTCCTGTGTTTTTCGTGCTAGAGTGTTAGAAAAAAAGAAAGAGTATAACACTTTGCTGTTAGTGATCAATTTGCTGCTCAGTGTTTTGTCAATTTTTATGTGACTGTAAACTTAATGTTCTATTGGCAACACATCCGCTGCAGCCAGAGAAGTTGCGGCATTGGCTATATTGCGAAAGAAGTCTGGACGTTCTGCGCTGCGTGTTGCTAGTATTATCTTGTTTTATTATAACGCCAGCAACGGCTCTCTTGACGTAGCAGCTGATGTCGTGAATGAGCTCAGTATGGAGCACGTCGTCACTGCTGCCTATCACAACCGATTGATTGGCATGAAGCCGCAACACTAACGCCAAGTGCAGATGCGTGTATCATTGTAGCAAATGTCTAATCGCGACTGGTTGCGAAAACACAACCTCTAGTGTCTTGGTGTCTCTCTTTTGAGGCCACTGTAATCAGAGGGGTCGGTAGAGCAGAGTCAAGAGCTTCTGCCACCAAAGGATGTTTCCACATCTTTCGCTGCTCAGCAGACGCTGTCCAGCCGTTGAAAGCAGTTGATGTCATCCTTGTAGCCGTGCTCTACTGTAGTGTTACGATTCCAGAAGAAGCTACGCTATATGCCATTGCCGTATGGGTGAGATGCACGTAATTCACCGTTATCAGAGTAACGGTGCAGTACGGAGAGGCTTTTCCACGCTGGTCGGTCACTTGTAACTATTCCAACTCAGAAGCGATCGAGGTGGCGCGGCTATTAACGCTCTTCTGGAGGAATAGACCGTCTGGTCGTCCAGATTGACGTTTTCTGCCGTAAATAATTTGAGCTGAAAGCGGGGAAGGACCTTTTATATAAGCCACTACCCATATCCAATCCAGTCCTCGTCCCGACCCATACGGTCAGCGCAACTTTTACCTGCTCAACATCCGTACTTGGCAACTTGCTGGAAACTGCCCTTTCCACCAGTACCCGAAATCTTTTTTTATCTTGGCCACTCCTCGCAACACATTTTTAAGCCATACTGTAGGAGTGTAGCAGTATTAGACTAAAGAGTATCACTACAATTTAACAACAAAATTTTAAATAACGATAAATTATGATCTTACATGCCATGACTGATAAAAGACTTATGAAACGGTTTTTAAAGAAAAGAAAATGTGTGATAATTAGATTCAGTTTCATGTACTTTCGTTCAGAAGATATTATTAAGCTAAAGATATCATTTAAGATTTGTACGAAATACACTTCAATAAGTGCAATTCGTCGTTTCACCACTTTACCACTGCTCAATTTTATTCTCAATCTGTACTTGTCTTTCTTCGTTTTTATTGTTAGTGTTCGGTACGGAACCAGAGCCGACACTGTCTTGCCGAATGTAAGAGGCTTCTGCCCTCTTCTCAAGCTCTAACAACTTTTTTTCTTTATTGTTATTTCATTCTCCTAGCCCCATGTGGGCAGGGGGTAGGTTGTTAGCGGATACAGTGCGCCTCTCTTCAGCCAAACGATTGTAAAAAAATTAAAATATATTAAAAGTTGCCCTTGGCGTTAGATGAAGTGAATGTTCCACATAACAGAAAGGCAAATGATCAGTTGCATTAGTTAAAATATAAAATACTGATTTGTTGATTGAATGATTAAAATATGTACACAGATATATGGTAAAGGAATGTTCCACACAATATAAAAGACAGATGGCCTGTTGTATAAGTTAAAAGATAAAAGGCTAATGTATTGATTGATTAAAATAGATATGTAGATGAGTGAAATCATGAGTGGATGTAGACTGCCAGGGATAGGGATATTATGGAACTATAGCATTTGAGGTAGTGCGTAGGAGGGGTTTGTGTAAGCGGATGTTTGGAGGAGGAATTTATGAGGGTGAAGAGCGGTGTGGTTCCGAACTAAGCTTTAGAATATGGGTGGAGGAGAGAGGTGAGGAAGAGAGCCCTGATACGGGGAAGAGGGGTGGTAATCGTCTCCTCTTACCCGACCACGGAATATATATATATAAGAGGAGGCGATTACACTTTCGTTGGGAGAGGACTTGGAGAGTGTGGAGGTGGAAGAATGTGGTGGTGGAGGCCCGGCAGAAAACCAGGATCAGAGAACAGTGCGGAATCTAGCGGGTGGTTAGTGTCGAATTTGCGGATAATTTAGAAAGGAACGAATGAAGATTGGGTTTAACGTCCCGTCGACATCGAAGTCATTAGGGACGGAGCGGAAGTTCGGATTGTGTCAAGGACGGGGAATAAAATCGGTCGTGCCCTTTCAAAGGAACCATTTGACTGGAGTGATTTAGGGAAATCATGGAAAACCTGAATCTGGATGGCCGAGCTCGGATTTGAACCGTCTTACTCCCGAACGCGAATACAGAGTGCTAACCACTGCGCCAATTCGTTCGGCGTAACGTAGGATAATCGGACGTCTTGCAGATGGAAGAGTAGGTCGGGGAATGTAGCAAGTTGGTAGAGGATTCTGGGAGGGGAAGGCAAGCCGATCCGAAAGGCTAGGCGGAGTGCGTAGTGTTCGAGGATCTGTAGGGCGTGATGAAAAGAGGGAGGAGTGAAAATCCATGCCACATTTGCAAAGCACAGGATATGTCGGTGAGAGATTTATAGGTGTGCAATCCCCAAGTTCGGCCGGTTAGTAGTTTTAGTAAGTTTAGTTTGTTTTGGGCTTTCTATTGAATGGCTAGTAGCTGGGGCTTCCATGTTAGTCATGTATTAGTACGAGGTATTTTAGTGTCAGTTAAACAGATAGAACAGACGTAAATGGTTATGTAACAGTTGTGAAGTTGGAAACTGGAGGTAGTTAGGCCTATAATTATTGTTTGCGTTTTGGGAGGGTTGATTTTGAGGAGAAACAGGTTACACCCAGGAGGAGAACAGATTGAGATGGAGCTGGAGGGATCGTTGCGATTTCTGCAGGGGAGGACAGAGGGCTAGGAGGCGGTGTCATCGGCATATAGGAGGAGATGTTCAGCAGCAGGTGCTTTGGTATATCGGCGGTATAGGGGACATGCAGGAAAGAAGAGAGGACAGATCCTTAGAGCATACTTGCAGTGGGATGGAACATACGGTAGTTTCTGTTGTTGATGGTGACACAAGATGGGCGGGTAGAACGAAAGGATGCATTAAGGCGGACATAATTTACGGGATGTGTGTAGCTCTGGAGCTTAAAGAGGAGTCTGGAATGCCATACACGATCAAATGCATATTCGAGATCAAGGAAGACAAAAATGGCGAATTTGCGGTTGTGGGTTTGGTGGGATAGGGGATGAGTAAGGTACAGGAGCTGGTCATCGGAGAAGAAATTGGATCGGAAGCAACATTGATGAATAGAGGAATGGGTAAGAATAGGTGTAGGTGCCAAACACTGAGGTGTGGCTGATAGGACTGTAGGAGGAGGCGTCATTGGCAGCTTAGTTATGTTTGAGGAAGGGGTGGATTCGAGAGTCTTCCAACGGCTCATGATAGAAACCCTTGTGAAGGATTATATTGTAAAGAGGGGCTAGGATTTCCAGGTAGGCCAGCCGCTGTGGCCGTGCGGTTCTAGGCTCTTCGATCAGGAACCGTGAGACTGCTACGGTCGCAGGTTCGAATCCTGCCTCGGGCATGGATGTGTGTGATGTGCTTAGGTTAGTTAGGTTTACGTAGTTCTAAGTTCTAGGGGACTGGTGACCTCAGATGTGAAGTCCCATAGTGCTCAGAGCCATTTGAAGCATTTTTGACTTCCAGGTAGGAGAGGGGACATCCTTTCAGGCGTCTGTAGGTTATGCAGTTGTGACCGGTAGCAGTGTGCGTTTTTTGTTGAATGTCTTATGTTGTTATTGGAGTACTGGCATTCACAAATTACTAAATGTTATGATGAGCCGACTCAAACAAACAGTTGTAGTGAGAATGAAACTCACGCTCACTTATGTCGTCCTGCCAAAAACAGAGCAGCCCACATAAGATATCGTCGGATGTCAGTGTAACTTCGTGCAGCTACACACCAACGGCTGGGTATCTCAATGTTTAGAGCTGCATTCTCTGTGACAGGTAGAACGGGCACCTGAGTGCATTAGTAATAATGTCGTGTGACTAGGGCCTTCCGTCGGATAAACCGTTCGCCTGGTGCAAGTCTTCGCCACTTCGGCGACTTGCGCGTCGATGGGGATGAAATGATGATGATTAGGACAACACAACACCCAGTCCCTGAGCGGAGAAAATCTACGACCCAGCTGGGAATCGAACCCGGGCCCTTAGGATTGACATTCTGTCGCGCTGAGCACTCAGCTACCGGGGGCGCACAGTGCATTAGTTATGTTCGTATTTAGCGTTGTTACCAGGCCTCGTAGGGTACATAAAGGGCGTGAACAGCATCAGATGTTGTGTGATCACAGTGCAGGACACCGAGATATTGCGTACATGTATGAGACAGCGTTATCAGCACTTAACAAAAATTAAAGGAGCCTTATTGTGGGTTCCCATATGGCCAGCTTGTCTGATCGTGCGATCTCTAGATTTGTGAAGCATTCGAATGTGACAGCGACCCGACGTTGGACTGCATGTGAACGTGAGGGCAGGCACATTCGTCGTCAAGAATCCAGTCGACTACGTCTGACCACCACAAGAGACGATCGCCGTATTGTGCACCAAGCACATCGTAACCCATTCACATCCGTGCCTGCCATCCGACAACAAGTAACAGACTTCCTGTGTCATCACTCACCATTGGTCGGAGAGTAGTGGTAGCTGGACTGGTGAATTACCAACCCACGTGTAGGCTGCCATTAACACGAAAACACAAACGGCTGCGTTTTGAGTCGTGCCGTGACTGGGAAGCATGGACTGCTGATGAATGGCACCGTATTGTGTTCAACGATGAAACACGGTTCTGCACCGAATGGCCAACGTCGGCGAGTATAGCGACGACCTGGGGAAAGGTCTCATTCTTCCGTTTTGGAGAGGCACAACAGTGTAGCTCATGGTGTCGGGAGCCAGTACGTATGACTTCAGGTCACGACAGGTAGTGACTTGGGCAACTCTGACAGCACAGTTGTACGTCACGGACATCCTGCACCCTCATGTGTTACTTCTCGTGCGACAGTATCGTGGTGCATTTTGCAACGGAACAGTGCTTACTCCCGTGACCAGCAACATCCCCAGATCTGTCCCCCCAGTATAGGTGTGAGACCAGCCGGACGTCAACTCTGTGCCAATGCCAGAATCCAGGATATCAAGGACCAGCTACAATAGTCGTGGGCCAGCTTGTCTCAGCAGACGATACAACGGCTTCTTGACATTCTTCGCAACATAATCAGTGCATGCATCCAGGACACTTAAGTACTGGACGCCTTCTTGATCTTTCCTGAACCTCAGAGTTTACGTCCACCTCCTTGTTCACTCAGAGATTATCGTCTATCTCTTAAGGACGTCGACAGGTTGTTGAATCCCTGTGGTTTGTTTCAGCCGCACGAGGTCCAGTGACGCCAATTGAACCCATCCCCGATAGCGTAGTATTACTTGCTAGAGTCTTGAATAGCTTTATATCAAAATGGCTCTGAGCACTATGGGACTTAACATCTATGGTCATCAGTCCCCTAGAACTTAGAACTACTTAAACCTAACTAACCTAAGGACAGCACACAACACCCAGTCATCACGAGGCAGAGAAAATCCCTGACCCCGCCGGGAATCGAACCCGGGAACCCGGGCGTGGGAAGCGAGAACGCTACCGCACGACCATGAGCTGCGGACAATAGCTTTATATCAGCCGGCCTTTGTGGCTGAGCGGTTCTAGGCGCTTCAGTCTGGAACCACGCGACCGCTACGGTCGCAGGTTCGAATCCTGCTACCTCGTGATGACTGGGTGTTGTGTGATTTCCTTAGGTTAGTTAGGTTTAAGTAGTTCTAAGTTCTAGGGGACTGATGAGCTCAGATGTTAAGTCCCATAGTGCTCAGAGCCATTTGAACCATTTAGCTTTATACCTGCAGTACACACGTGATGATTCCGAGGCCTCAGAACTGCCACGCCAGGTAAATCAGTTTTGTGGTTTTAATCATTTGTTGTTGTAATACTGATTCAATCTTCCTGATGTTTCTTCCAGTTGATTCAAATCTGCACAATCAACAGTGAGTATCATTCCACTTGTTTACAATTATAAAATGTTATGTTGATGCACAAAATGAATAAGATAAGGCACTGCACAGCACTTACTGTTTAAAATAGCTAAAAAATGAAGAGGATAATTGAGCTTTTCTAGTTTATCCTAACGTTAACACTGCATATTTATTTTACGCAACTAGTAATTCTCGCGTCATTTATTGAGTACGTGATTTCTCTTATACAGGAAATTCATTAAGACTCGACTGCTCAGATGATATAATCCGGTACTATTTACAAACTAAGTTCCTTGTTTGACTACAGAGCACGTGAGACTTTAAGAAATTACATGATGTGTGTAGCATACAACTGAGGTTCTCTTTCAGTCTGAGCTTATATTTGTACGTCATACGAAATAATATAGTAGTAATGAATTATGACGTTGGGCTGGGGCGGAAGGATGCTGATTTGTCCACAACTTTCAATTTAAGTAATAACAAAGTCATCCTTTGTGAAAATGTGGTTCCTAGAATACTGTAGGGTAAACATACCTAATTCCACGACATACGTTACTTCGTAATAGCAGACATATCCTTTGTTCTGAAGTAAGGTAGACATTCTACACTTCTGAGCCCCAAATCAGTTCAACACATGGCTGGAATGTCTACACACGGGAAAGACATTCCGAGCGGGAATGGCGACTGGCTGTAGGATACGTAGTCCATTGTACGTTACATGGAGGCAAACACGGTGTCTGCTGGGCTCATTACATAATACAAATTTATTAAGGTAAGTTGTTGTAATTATTCAGACACTTGTATTTACTTCTATTGACCAAGGAAATTCTTATAATTTTTGTGATCAGAGTTGGATTTAAAAGCATTATTACTGTAATAATGGCTCAGGAAAACGGCAACGATTCTTACGTTTAAGTCCATCCTAGACGCAATGATTCCAACTCTAAGCAAATATGCGAAGAAGGAAAACAGCAGCATCCCAAAGCAAAAGGATTTTGTACACAGAATTGATCTTCCGGAGCACTTCCGAAAAGTGGACAATATACAAAGCTGCATTTAATAGTGGTAAACAGAAAAGAGAAAAACAGAAGTCAAAGAACAAAAATGGTTCAAATGGCTCTGAGCACTATGCGACTTAACTTCTGAGGTCATCAGTCGCCTAGAACTTAGAACTAATTAAACCTAACTAACCTAAGGACATCACACACATCCATGCCCGAGGCAGGATTCGAACCTGCGACCGTAGCCGTCACGCGGTTCCAGACTGAAGCGCCTTTAACCGCACGGCCACATCGGCCGGCGAAGTCAAAGAACAAGAAAGTTTATGTTAGCTACGCCACCTTTAACGAGAGCTACCTAGTGGAAAGAAAATTGCTTGAATTCAGTATTATTTCTGTCTGGATGGTTCTATGAGAGTTGTCAGTCCGTCGATTAACCTGATGCTACTCTATTTAAATGCAAAATTTGTGCACGTGATAGTAACAATGACATCGATGTGTGTTACACGGACCGTAACAATGCAAAAGAAAGCTATCACTGTGTTAAGCAAATAACTATGAATTTAAGTATATAAGGTCGCGGAATTAGGTATGCTGCAAAGAAATTAGGTAGCATGCACACTTCATTCACTGAATTTTATAACTTCAACAGTTTTGCGTTTCTTGAATGCATCATGGACTAGTAGAACAATCTGTTGGTTTCTTACATGAAAAACATAAAATTTATGCCAGAATTAGATTTTCACTCTGCAGCGGAGTGTGCGCTGATATGAAACTTCCTGGCAGATTAAAACTGTGTGCCCGACCGAGACTCTAACTCGGGACCTTTGCCTTTCGCGGGCAAGTGCTCTACCATCTTTTTTTTTTTTTTTTTTTAAATCTCGTTTTGTTCAATTTTGTTCGTTGCATCTGCTCGGGGCGGACGTCGTAGGACATCCGTTTGAGTTTGTTGTTGATCGATTAACTCGGTTTTTTTATTACAGAGGGAGCTAACCCTCTGACCGAACACGCTGAGCTACCGTGCCGGCATCATCTGAGCTACCGAAGCACGACTCACGGCCGGTCCTCACAGCTTTACTTCTGCCAGTATCTCGTCTCCTACCTTCCAAACTTTACAGAAGCTCTCCTGCGAACAGTCTCGGTCGGGCACACAGTTTTAATCTGCCAGAAAGTTTCATAAAATTTATGGATTAAGTAATTGTTTTGGTTTTACGTTTACAGTTGCTAATGTCACTCACTTAGATGGGTTTACCTTACAATAATGACGTAAGTTAGAGAAAGTATACTGTGAAGAGTAGCACTTAGGCAACAGCGTTCTCAGCTATGCTGCATATAACTCTTATCTGGCAACTCCTGACTTCAAGTCCTCGACGGAATCAACTGATCTAGATTTCCCACCGATTCCACAATTCATTCAGGACAAATACCAATATTGTCCCTTTTACGTGGACGTGCCTAATACTTCTTTAGCCTTGGTTTGTTCTACGGTAACACTGCGATGTTAATAACTCAGCTGCTGAAGGAACTTAAAACTACTTACATCAGATATTCGTTGTCGTAACCTACTTTTCAGAATACATTTTCAGTGAAACCGTAATAGATAGAAATTCGGAGGAAATTTTGTGATTCAACGGGCCATACGTCAAAAACTCTTCCGGGTGCGCCGGCTGGTGTGGCCGAGCGGTTCTAGGTGCTTCAGTCTGGAACCGCGCGACCGCTACGGTCGCAGGTTCGAATCCTGCCTCGGGCATAGCTGTGTGTGATGTCCTTAGGTTAGTTAGGTTTAAGTAGTTCTAAGTTATAGGTGACTGATGACCTCAGATGTTAAGTCCCATAGTGCTCAGAGCCATCTGAACCATTTTTTTTCTTCCGGGTGCTTCTCCAGAGAGAGAAGAATACTGAGATTTTACAGGTTTTTTGTTGGTTCACATGATGGGCAAGGAAACAGACACTGTGTTAGTCGTGATGCAAACGGTATGTTAAAGGGAAGGATAAGGAAGCTGTATTACAGGGTGTCCGGGCTAGAGACATAGAAAAAATATGCTTATATTTCAGTACCTATTAAGGTCTATAACTTAAGCTGTCCAACATTGTATACGGGAGGTCAAACACTTCTATGCAGGTTGGTACAGGTGAATGAGGACACCGTTTGTAGCTCGACAGATATCGAAACGGTACACCACTTCTCACCACATGTTCATGTTCATAAACGTGACAGGTGTTACGGCCCCTGCTACACCGGAGATCCGTTGTCTCAAGTCTACCTGATCTCGAACCCTTGTTCTGTAAAAAATGTCCTTGATAAACACCCACACACTGAAATCCGTCGGAGTCAGATCGCGAGACCGAGCGGACCAGACAATGGGACCCCCTTCCGATTCAACGCTCAGGAAACGTCTCACGGAGAAATGTGGTAACATACCCATGATAATGGTGGTGGGAGGGACGCAATTATCCTGTTGGAAAATGGCGTCGGGAGGCAACTGTGAAACTGTACAGTTCCCAAACATATCGAGACAGGTGTGCCCTGACATTGGTGCGAAATTGTGAGGATCACATCTTGTATCTAGGCTCTATTGATTTCGTACTAACCGAACAACATAAAATGTCGAGTTCTTTCGTTATAAGGATTTGTTTGAGTATATGTATATCCGAGGTACCCTGTATAATAGCTGATAACTACACTCTCAGTTGTGGCCTCAATATTGTGTGTAGATACTCCAGAAAATATGCAGACTTCTAGCAATAGTTTTCTCCCATACAACATAGTTTCTAATGAAACATCAAACTTTAAGACATCAAAAATTATAATTATTCAGTGAAGATGGCGTCTATCGGATGATGACGGAATCGCTCCCAACAATACTTCAATTTCCTATCTGACCTTTTACAGGGAACAGACCGTTACGATGTATCATTACGAACCAAGAAGTGAATTAGAGACTATCATTAAAATTACTATCTTAATGCTGGGTTCTACAGCTACTATGTATAGTATAAATGACTACATAATGATTTGAAATATTGTTGCTAAGGTACAAATATGGTGTTACCATTTCACAATTACGAAGACATTTTCTTTTATTTCAGTTTCACTATAAAGTATAAGCAAATAAGATTATATTTGCGTCATGAAATGTTCTGCAACATTGCGCTGTTTGTAAAATATATGTAACTTACAAAATGTATAGTTTCGGGTATAGTGTTAGGAAATCTAGAACTCTTTTCACTGTCACTGGTAACTTTAATTGCCCCATTTTCTTTGGATCGCTCTACATTTTCCCTTTTTGTAATACAGGTATGGATTTTTCAAGCATTTGTTGGCGTTTCAGTTTATTGTTTGTCTTGGATTAAACATTACTATGAAAACCCAATAGTTATTTCTCGGTTTCGTCACTGTGTCGCCGATAAAAAGTAATAACTGCGCTTCTTTGTGGGATGCTACGAGTGCCAAGAATGCATATATGTTGAAATATTTTCTGAATAAAACTTGAAACGTGAAGATATACTAGCAGTGGGCAGCTGAACAGAGGACAGTGGAACAGGGAAGTGTTTTGAAGAAGTCACTTACATCTGAACTAAAGAGGTGGAAAGGACATTATATTTATTTTATTTATTTGTTGATGCATTTACCGTAAGGGAGAATATAGCAAAGAGGAGGCTTTTATTAAGCGGAGGATGTCAAATGGTCAATGTACGGGGTTGTCAGAAACACTCTGATAAGCTTGTGAGGGTGTTTCAGGGAAGTTTGTGTTGAGAAATAATCGTTAAGAAAATTGATACGTTGCGCCGTTTCCGAGTTATTTAGCACTGAAGTTAGCCAATCAGATCGTAGCGTTTACAAATTCAAGCACTTGGACGCGCTGAAATGCGGTGGTACACAGACATCTGTGGGTCTATGAGCTACCACTTGTTGCATGATCATTACCATTTAAAATGTGTCTTTTTCGGAAGTGATAAAATTAAGCTAGGTGAACAAACGCTACATATAGAATGTCAAATCAAAACACCTTTCAAGCCTCTAAATTTCCAAATTGTTATTTTGTTGAGTTTCGGCTATATATTGCGCCATCTTCAGGCTTCCTGACCGACGTGTAGGAAGATTCCCAAGTCTGGTCCAGCTAAAATAGGGACCAGCATTCAGTGACTGGTATCTGTAAATTTTTGATACAGCGATCACCTCAAACATCACCTTCCGACTAATTTGACTGGATCAAAGATGGGACTCTTCCTACATGCCGGTAAGGGGGCGTGAAGATGGCGTAATATATCACCGAAACTGGTTGCTCAATAAAATAATTCGGAAATTTAGACGGCTGAAAGGTGTCTTGATTTAACATTCTGTACTGAACAGTCGAGGTCCTGCAACCATCTGTAAAAAGATGGACATGCAGAGAAAGGCGTACGTTTTTGTTCGGTTTGAGGAAACCAATCTATGAACACTACCTGATTGGCTAAATTTAATGCTAAGTAATTCGGAAACGGCACAGAGTACAGAATTTCGTCTTAATTATGATTTAAAGTCCAACCTCCCATGCAACACCCTTACAAGCGTTTCAGACTGGAAGGTCTGTAACCTGTCTATTTCATCCTCTGCTGGATAAAAGTCTCCTCTTTACTTTATACTCCCTCAGATTACTAAGTTTGTGTGTTGTTGGAAGGGTGGAGAAGGAGTGGAGGGGAGTTGTGTGTACGACTCTAACTTGTTGGAGATACTGAAATAAGGTTTCTAGCAACTGTTTGTTCTAAATGAGACGAATATTTTTTCATACGGTAAATAGTTCTGTCACCTTTGGCTGCAGAAATGAAAAGAAGCTTGCATTGTCAGAAGACAATCGAAGTATACTCAAAAATAGCCGTTAAATGTGATAGATGTATGGCAGAAGTCTGCCGAAGTAATACAGTTTGATCTTCATTATTCTGTGAACACACAATAACGGAGCAGAAATTCTTGTGTTTCGGCAGGAATCGTCCTCATATGGAGCACATTTCCTAAGTATATTTCGAAGTATTTTGTGTAACCAGTGTTAAAAGTGCAGAAAGACATACATTTAGGGTGTCTTTTCCAAGAGTTATCACCTGTCTTCTATCTAGTGTTCCTGAAGACAGTTTCGAGTTTGTTTTTGTGGTGTGTAGCTAGAGTCAGTCATGATGAAACATACTGAAAGAATTATAATACGATACCAATATCATTGAAAAGTGCCTTTAGGTACCACAACCATCAAAATGTTGATTGAAGTGCAATTGTCCGTGCACAGTTAACAGAGCGGTTTCAAATTAGTTTAGCCCGTCATCAGTATACGTTTACGGGCCACGCAAATAAAACCAAAAGAATTATGCTCGTCCCCAGCAGTGTTTGTGTTAGGCGAATAACATTACGGCCAAACAACAGTCATCCTATCTCACTGTAGGAAACACAAAGACCGGCCGCTATGGCTGAGCGGTTCTAGGCGCTTCAGTGCGGAACCGCGCGGCCGCTACGGTCGCAGGTTCGAATCCCACCTCGGGCATGGATGTGTGTGATGTCCTTAGGTTAATTAGATTTAAGTAGTCCTAAGTTCTAGGGAATTGATGAACTCAGATGTTAAGTCCCATAGTACTCAGAGCCATTTGAACCATTTTGAAACACAAAGTATTGACCACGGTTTCCTGTTACTGTAAATAAATACTGCTGCGTTGAATGCGGCAACAGAATAGTTTATGAACGTGTGATAACACTGTAACCAACAATAGGGGCAGTCAGATAGTTTTAATTATCATCTGTAAAACATTAACTTAAGTAAATAGTTTGTTTGTTTGGTTGCAGGTAAAATTCTACACTCCTGGTACACACTAAAATCCCAGCGCCTCACTATCGTAGCCAAAACAAAAACCCACAGCTGATTGATCAAGGGGAGATGGGAGGCGCCATTTTGTTTTCGTTCCTCTGCTGGCGTGCTACGGTACTGTGGCGCGGGGTTTAATGTATACCAGGACTGCAAAAATGTACGTGAAAACGAGCAAAAAATTAAATACATAACTTTATTTTTTCGAGGTGATAATTAAAATTTTATGACTGCCCCCCGTAATTTGTTTGCAATGAGAAAGAAAAGGCTGGCCATCGTAGGAGAAACTCCATTAACTGTTTTTATTTGGACTGACTTCACCTAAGTATCACGAAAGTAAAATTTAAAATTTCTTCAGAAGCAATAGAGTATGTTACCTAACGGCTCCGTAGACACTCACTTTTGACGTCTTTTCATTTAGGGCAACATGTGAAGTTCTGTTCTGTAGGAAGTCTTATCAGGTCTGATTCGCGGATATTAGGAGTATGTTGCCAAATGCGTTCTCTAGATCCTGTGGTGACTCTAAAACATCTGGTGTCTTTCAGTTACCTCGTTTTAATGAAGCTGACAAGAGGTGTGTTTACCACGAATCGTCTCCTGGCTACAGAAACGCCCGAGCTGCACGGACCGAGGACACGCTTGCGGATGCAGATGCAGATGCGTCGCGTAATATAGTCATTAGAGTTGGCGGTGGTGATACGGCGGCCGGCGGCTACGGACGTGATGGCGGCTGGCTGCACCGCGGGCCGCGACCGCAGCGGCGCGGCGCGGCGAGCAGCCAGAAAAACGCGAGCTACGAGTACAGACGCTGAAATAGGAGACCGGCTAATTGAGTTTCCCGAGGCGGCCAACAAATGGGCCGCGCAACAAAGGGCTGAATTATATCGCGGCTGCGCCGGCCCTTCTCCTTTTATTGGATTTTTTTGGGGGCCCGCCGCTGGGGAGGTGCGCCCATAAAAAGCCATTGCGGTCGGCCGGCCTCTCTCTTATTGGTCTGCGCGAGCCATCCCGGCCACATGGCGCCATATTACCACCCCAGCTCGGACCTTCTTTACAGCGGGGGATTTCTTGTTTATTAACGTCTCTCTCCGAGGCAATAACTCGGCCGATATTAGCGCGCCTTCATATTTGATTCCTGGCCCGCGGAAGGCCGTCTGCGGCGTTATTGCGAGCCACGTGCGCCCGATGTGCCGATCGCCCGCAAATGACGCTTTCCTCTGGCGCTCTCACATCTTTTTACGACTTGAGCTACGCTGCACCTTCTGCTGGGTTCTTCTCTCTTCTGCTCCGATGTTCTGGGTCTCACAAGAAAACATCGCATTTTGGTTCGGGAGGACTGAAATTAGAAAAGAAACTATTGTACCTGGCCTACTCCAAAGTGTGAACACAGGACTGTCGATGAAACACGGTTTCTCTGTTACACTTCCGCAGCTCGTGGATGGTGTTACTGTCCCGAGATCTGGGGTCTCGGATTCGATTCCCTTTAGGGTCGGAAATTTTCTCCACTCGGTAAGTGGGTGTCCGTGTTATTTTCATCAATCTACCTCCCGGCCAATGACATCATACGAATGTGTCACTGCATTTTTTTCTCCAATAATCTGCCATTTTACTCAGAAAGGGTATTTCTTACAGGTATGCAGTCCGGAAAAACACCATAGGTTTTATACACAAAACTCCCTTATTTTATTAAATTCATTAAGGCTCATAGTGACTGCTTTCATGAAACTCTTGCGGACAATCTAAAGCGTAGCGACAGCAGCAGATGTTAGTGTAACCTGAGGCACGCAGATCGAATTATAACCAAGTCATTAACTACGAAAAACACACATATTTACTTACGAGGACGTGTACGGGTGCATATGTCGAAGAATGAGAGAGACGCTAACAATGATACCCAGAAAGAGAGATCGTAAACACGCAAAAATGCCTTAATGGTTCAAATGGCACTGAGTACTATGGGACTTAACTTCTGTGGTCATCAGTCCCCTAGAACTTAGAACTACTTAAACCTAACTAACCTAAGGACATCACACACATCCATGCCCGAAGCAGGATTCGAACCTGCGACCGTAGCGGTCACGCGGTTCCAGACTGAAGCGCCTTTAACCGCACGGCCACACCGGCCGGCCAAAAATGCTTTAAGAAATGATAAAAATGAGAAGAAATTTACTGAAACTTAGAGCGTTGGAACGCTGATGGAACTCCTTCCGAGAATACGAGTGGAAATTTCAGTTTCAGTTTACAGTGTGCCTTCGCTCACGATAAAAATGATGATCCCAGCAAATCAATCAATTTTGGAGACAGTGTGGACAAAAATAGAGAAACTCTGAAAACAAAACGTATTATCAGGTCTAATGCGGTGGAAGAAACAGCACAGATGTTGTATAATGAGACCCTATACTCGTTGAAGTAGACAGTCATTAGAACGGTGGTACAACCTAAACCATTTCTGCTTTGGTTAACCGGTACTTAACTTGTGTGTAGGCAGACTGGGAAAGCACGATGTTATTTATTCGTTTTCTGTATGCAATACAAACAAAATATCACAGTTTTCGTCATCAAATTCGGTCAACTAATGATGTTACGTACGAATCTACAAAAATTTACGTGAATAAATGTTATCATTTATCGATTGAATTATTTATAGATGGTGCTCCGCGATCAAAGTTACAGTAAGGGAAGTAACCTGATTACGTACCCATTAGCCAACGAAGTAATTAAAAACGTACTTACGCATCTAGATGTTACGAAACGCATCCAATGAGAGAACGTAAACCTATTGCAACTCTTGCTTAAAAACGTAATTCTCCACGTTGCTCAACCGATTTCAAAAGAATGAAGAACACGCATGTGGACACGAGAATTTCAGCAGATATGTTGAAATATCTCAAAAAAAAAAATGAAAGTTATGCGACTTCTTGGCAACTAGTACAACCCTCAATAAAGCTTCGCTACTGGAAATGCGAGTCTATTGCTTATAATCTACAGGATGCGTGATAATTAATATTAGACTGAAAGATAGGGGAAGCTAGACATAATTTATAGCAGTTCAGCTATACTCAATTTAATCAACATTTTTCTGATGCATAAAAAGAAATAAGATATTTGAATTTATGCCTGAGAAATCTGAAGGGAAATTTTGTGTGGGTCTGAAAAATGTGAGAGAGGATAGTGTGGCGAAGACATAGGTATCGGGAGCTGAGTAAACAGTTCAGTGAAGAAAATTATGAAAGCAGACTTAATTCTTCTGCAAAGCGAAATTTTCGCTGTGATTAGTTACAAAAATGTAACGTATCTCCATCTGCCGAAATCGTAATTCTATGAACGTCAGGGAGCTGTCTCCTAAAGCAATTTCCTCTATCTGACACAGTTTTCAAATCGATCGGCCACACGAGGAGATATGTCCGCAAAGTAAGAGGACATTTGTACTGGGTACGACTCAGTGACGAAAAGGAAGAGTAATCATATTTTCTCAACGTTGGATAAATGTCTTAATACTTATGAAGATTAACCTTGAGAAAATTTATCATTAATAACATTTTTTGGTGTCTCACATCGTTTTATTTCATTGTTGCTAGCATTCACTCTGAAATTAACACAGCAAAAATTGTCATCTCTGTCCTTTAGCATAGCACAGATTCCATTGCTGCTCAGTTTCAAAATTAATCATAACTCATTCATATTTTAATGCCAGCAAAAACAGAATAATCTTCCTCCTCCCACTGTTGAAAATTATAGAGAAAAAGTAACGGCAAGTCCTCCTGCTTCCACTAATCACCAAAGCCATGAGCGGTGAAACATTTCTTACCTTAAATTAGCCTGGAACTAACCTAAAACATATAATGCTACTCTGCCGTTGATACGAGCAAAAAGACTGTGTTTTATGCAATCAAAACACAAATCGTCAATGGTAAGTTATAGTTAACGTCAATTATGTAAACGCTTCCAACGGCTTGCGATGTAATAATCCAATCAGGTGATCCGAACAAACTACCGTATATCTTATAAGCTACGTTGGCAATCTATTAACCTAGCATTGGCAATAGCATTGCTCATGGGCCACTGAAAACAGTAAGCGGTGATACAGCGCGCCGAGGAGGCACAATACTACATGGCTGTCTGTCTTATAACGACCCCTTAACCTGTTTTACAGCACGTCTCTGATGCTCCACCCGAAGTGTCCTACTTAATGATGTAGTTGCCGTTGTGGTAGATTTAGCCAACTATGTTATTCGACTTCGTAATTCTTAGAAAGTCCTTCTACTCGGATGGCTGATAGACTTGAAAACTGTGCCACGTAGACAAAATTTCTTTAAGGAAGAGCTCCCTGCCGTTCAAATAACTATGTCTTCCGTCGGGTGGAGGTACACTAAATTTTTCAGATCCCAGCAAAATTTTCCTTCCGATTTCTCAGAGATAAATTCAAGCGCCTTGTTTCTTCTGTGCAACACTAAGGTGTTGATTCAATTGGTCTAGGTGAATTGTTGTAAATTATTTCTAGCATCCTTCATCTGTGGAGATCTGTTCCCAAAGTAAGGGGACGGGTGGACTGGGTACGACTCAAAGACGGAAAGGATTTTGCAGAGTCAAGTCATTCTACTTGAGAACAGAAAATACTGTAATAACAGTAACAGATCATATGTTCTCGTTTCCATGCGATGTGCACAAATGAATTGCTTCAAGTTGCCAAACAATTTAAACTCAAGTGGTAGAAGTTTCTGGCTATAGAATGGTGTTACAGCGATCACATACGAATTCCTGAAACGTCTCCTTCAGCTTCTTCGCACTGATTGAGCCGATCTAATCGTGAGGAAGGAGAATACTGCTTGTCAGCACTTTAGGATTTCATCATTAATTCCCACAGCTCATAGCCTCCTCGATTTTAGCGTCATCTTATGTATATGTTTGAACTTTTGCCATCGTTCTCGTTCTTAATAGGTGTTATAGTCATAAAAGAAACTAACTGTGTTTCAGTCATTTATTTACACAAAACGCAGTTACAACTTCCCAATAGCAAGAGGTCACAAGTGTGTGCCAGATATCAGGCACAACACACAAGTAAGGATTTGAGCCGAAGACTGCTTCATCTGCTAACACCCGTCCTTTTTGAGCTTCTGCCTAGACTGATTAACAAGCATTCTTTTACGACATTCTTCCAAAACTCGCTAGATAATGAAATAAGTCGTTTTACTATTGAGTATTGTTTAGATCTTTGAACAGTGCGGCAAGTTATTTGAAATTTATTGGGAATTTTATCAGCGATTTACTTTTTTCACGTCAAACTGTATGAATAGTTTCGCTGATCCCTGCATTTTTACAGTGTCACAGACAGGGGAATAAATTATTACATTATTTGTGAAAAATCAAATTTCAGAGGAATTCTGCGTCCGACAACTGAAAAAAATAGAATCTACAATACAATCAAAATCCTTACATATACTTGGAATTAAAGAACTTTTAAACAAAATACTCATATGCTAATAAACCAGTTAACTGATTATCGTGAACACACAAGAGACAGAATGTATTAAAAGGTGTGGGGCAGGGTTGTTTCCTTTCCCTCCAACTGTACACATGTACCGAGCAGTTCATTAAGAAAGGTCATGATGCTTTGACCAAAGGCATCTCAGTTAGTGGAATAGCTACTAAGAACCTTTAATTCGCTGATGACACCCTGCTTCTAGCCAGCAACGAAGATGAACTTGCTGAGCTACTAATAAAATTAAAGGACGATGGCCTGTCATATGGATTAGACATCATTCTCAGCAAGTCCAAAATCTTGATAATGGGTCGAGGAGCACAAGTGAAACTCACAGATCGATTATAGGAAATGAAAGTCGCATTCTTTCGTCTGTCCTAGTTCAACCATATACGACAAGGGGAGTTGTTAAGATAGGATGACGGATCACACTACGGCGAATGGATATGAAGGAGCTCAAATGGTTCTAATGGCTTTGAGCACTATGGGACTTAACATCTGAGGTCGTCAGTCCCATAGAACTTAGAACTACTTAAACATAACTAACCTAAGGACATCACACACATCCATGCCCGAGGCAGGATTCTAACCTGTGACCGTTGCGGTCGCGCGGTTCCAGACTCCAGCGCCTAGAACTGCTCGGCTACACCGGCCGGCTAGGAAACAGTATGAAAACACGGTACAAAATTATAAGTTCAGATCCAGAATACTCGCAAATAAAGAAAAAAACCATTATTGAAGAAATAAATGGAAATACAACAGAAAATTGAACAGTCCTCGCGATGTCGGTTCAGAATGCTATGCGCTGGGGTCAATCTCCTGGGAAACGCAGACATAGATGGTGGAACCCAACTTGTGATCAGGCTACTGAATGTAGAATCCAGGCCTGGAAGAAGATTAGCAGTAACAGAACAGCAAAAATATGGCAGAAATTCCACAAAGTCTAGAAACAATCCTTGAACGGTATCAGAATAGTGAAAACGATATACGACAGTAAAAGGCTAAATGAAATCGAGGAAGCCTTCAAGAGGGATAACACGATAAATTTCTACAGATTATTCAGGGAAATATAAAGGGTTATCAGCCTCCATATACACTCCTGGAAATGGAAAAAAGAACACATTGACACCGGTGTGTCAGACCCACCATACTTGCTCCGGACACTGCGAGAGGGCTGTACAAGCAATGATCACACGCACGGCACAGCGGACACACCAGGAACCGCGGTGTTCGCCGTCGAATGGCGCTAGCTGCGCAGCATTTGTGCACCGCCGCCGTCAGTGTCAGCCAGTTTGCCGTGGCATACGGAGCTCCATCGCAGTCTTTAACACTGGTAGCATGCCGCGACAGCGTGGACGTGAACCGTATGTGCAGTTGATGGACTTTGAGCGAGGGCGTATAGTGGGCATGCGGGAGGCCGGGTGGACGTACCGCCCAATTGCTCAACACGTGGGGCGTGAGATCTCCACAGTACATCGATGTTGTCGCCAGTGGTCGGCGGAAGGTGCACGTGCCCGTCGACCTGTGACCGGACCGCAGCGACGCACGGATGCACGCCAAGACCGTAGGATCCTACGCAGTGCCGTAGGGGACCGCACCGCCACTTCCCAGCAAATTAGGGACACTGTTGCTCCTGGGGTATCGGCGAGGACCATTCGCAACCGTCTCCATGAAGCTGGGCTACGGTCCCGCACACCGTTAGGCCGTCTTCCGCTCACGCCCCAACATCGTGCAGCCCGCCTCCAGTGGTGTCGCGACAGGCGTGAATGGAGGGACGAATGGAGACGTGTCGTCTTCAGCGATGAGAGTCGCTTCTGCCTTGGTGCCAATGATGGTCGTATGCGTGTTTGGCGCCGTGCAGGTGAGCGCCACAATCAGGACTGCATACGACCGAGGCACACAGGGCCAACACTCGGCATCATGGTGTGGGGAGCGATCTCCTACACTGGCCGTACACCACTGGTGATCGTCGAGGGGAAACTGAATAGTGCACGGTACATCCAAACCGTCATCGAACCCATCGTTCTACCATTCCTAGATCGTCAAGGGAACTTGCTGTTCCAACAGGACAATGCACGTCCGCATGTATCCCGTGCCACCCAACGTGCTCTAGAAGGTGTAAGTCTACTACCCTGGCCAGCAAGATCTCCGCATCTGTCCCCCATTGAGCATGTTTGGGACTGGATGAAGCGTCGTCTCACGCGGTCTGCACGTCCAGCACGAACGCTGGTCCAACTGAGGCGCCAGGTGGAAATGGCATGGCAAGCCGTTCCACAGGACTACATCCAGCGTCTCTATGATCGTCTCCATGGGAGAATAGCAGCCTGCATTGCTGCGAAAGGTGGATATACACTGTACTAGTGCCGACATTGTGCATGCTCTGTTGCCTGTGTCTATGTGCCTGTGGTTCTGTCAGTGTGATCATGTGATGTATCTGACCCCAGGAATGTGTCAATAAAGTTTCCCCTTCCTGGGACAATGAATTCACGGTGTCCTTATTTCAATTTCCAGGAGTGTATATCTGCTTCAAAAGAACGGACGGATCCCTGGAAACAAATGAAGAAAAATTACACGTCATGAAAGCAATATCAAGTCCACATTCGAAACAGCCTACAATCACAGAGGTAGAAGAGATTATAAAACAAGTAAAAAAATAACAGATTCCCAGGAGAAGACGTCATTATCTTTGAGATATGGAAACTCAAAGACCAAAATCTCACAAAGAAATTCATAAAATTCTCACAGAAATTTGGAGTGCAGAGAAAATTCCAATGGAATGGAACTGACCGTTGATTCATCCCCCCCAAAAAAGGGCTACAATACAGACCATAATAATTACAGAGGTATCTCATTATTACCGGTCACTTACATCATTTCCTCCAAGGTATTACTCAACAACCTACAACGACAAGCTGATACAAAGATAGGTGACTACCAAGCAGGCTTTAGAAGAGGAAGAACCTGCATTGAACGTATGTGAAACCTGCGAACTCTGTTGAAGGTAAGACAGACCAACAACATTGTAATCACCTTCGTGGACTTCAAGACTCTCTTTCTATGGAGTAACAGAAAAACTAGGACAATCACACAGACACTTACTGACACCACATCCAAAATAAAATTTATGGAAAAAGTCTCTGAGCTATTCGAGATACATACAGGGATCAGACAAGCAGATGTTCTCTCACCGCTTTTACTCAATATGGTCTTGAAAAAATTATTAAACAACGGGAAAAAAGATAAAAGAGATTTAGTTCGGAAGAAAATGTGCAAACAAGACAGTCATAAAATGCCTGTCATTTGCAGATGACTTGATGATACTCAGCAAGAACAGACAAGAAACACAAGGAACACTGACATACTTACTTGAAGTCTCTGACAAAACACAGATATCATATGAGAAAACGCAGTACATTGAAAGAAAGAACAACAATACACAAGCAATTGCAGACAAAATACGGAAGGGTTAACGGAGGGAAAAAAATTAAAATATGTTGAGGTATATTTACAAATAGGAGGATCAAACAAGGCATCCAACATAGAACGAAGAGAAAAACTTCAGACAGCGTACAACTGTCCTGGGCGCACTACAATAAAATAAACGTTTCAAGACAGGCCGAACTCGGGCACTACAATATAGTTGTACTACCAGAAGTACTCTATGTATAAAAAACTACCACGATCAGATCATCAGGCATCACAGAGACAGAAAAATAGAACGTAAAATCCTCGTAAATTTTTTTGGAGCAGTACACAGAGATGATATGTGGATGAAGATACCAGTCAAAGAATTTTACGAACACATAGTCTAACAGACATGATCAGAAAATGCCGACTAACATTCTATGGAGATATGCGTAGAATAAACAACAGACTCACAAAGAGGATTTTCCATGTAGTAAACACATAAGTAAAGAAAGCCAATTGGTTTCAGGAAAGAGAAGACCTAAAACAAGCAGGGATCAGTAGAGAAGTCATAAATGAAAGGGACAAATTCAGAACAAAATTATGAACATGAAATCTGAACTAAAATAAAGGAAGAAAACAAGGAAAATATGGACAGAGCAAAGAAAACAGGAACACAGCCAGAGTGAAGACGTTTTAGAAAGAGACAAAGAAGTAAACAAGGTAAAATTAAATAAAGTGTAATAATAAATAAATGTTTGAAATGAAATAATTTCACGTTCAAGTATGAAAGCGACTGTCAAGTGTTTAATATGAAACTGATCACGCAACGGAGAGAAATAATATCGAGTAATAAATATAATGATAAAAAGATTAAGTTCACGTTTGGTGTTGATCATGTGAAAGGGTGTGCTGCTTTCTACAGCTGCAACTTCTTACTGTGAAAATAGGCCACAAGCGGACACGAACTGTGCTCCCTGTAACCACGAATTACATCACAGATTATGTGAAAGAGCACTGCCGTAACTAAGTCTCCAGCCAAAATGCGCTAGGTGAAGTCGTAATACGCAATGAGGCAAATGTTCTAACTGCTAGAATGATCCATGAGATTATAAATTTTTATTACGTTTTCTAATGAGAGGGCCGCTTTTAGTCTTAAGCTATTGTGATACACGCAGAGAATGTTCATTCACTGACTTCCTTCTTTATATGCGTCAGACTACTGGGAAGGAACGAAGATCTGCGTTTAATGTCCGTCGACATCATTAGAGGTGGAGCAAATTCTCTGATTGAGGAAGAATGAAGAAGTAAATGGACTGTGCCGTTTGAAAGGGCATTCACCTTAAGTGGTTTACGGAAATCGCAGAAAACCCAAATCTGGATAGTTGGATTTGTACCATCGTCCTCACGAATACGAGTTCAGTGTCTTCCCACAGCCCTTCCTTGCTCGGTGGTGGACTAGAAACTTACTGTTTTTTTTTTCTTCTTGCGCTGCCGGCCGCTGTGACCGAGCAGATCTAGGCGCTTCAGTCCGGAACCGCGGTGCTGCTACGGTCGCAGGTTCGAATCCCGCCTCGGGCATGGATGTGTGTGATGTCCTTAGGTTACTTAGGTTTAAGTAGTTCTAAGTCTAGGGGACTGATGAACTCAGATGTTAAGTCCCATAGTGCGTAGAGCCATTTGAACCACCCTCTTGTTCATTTGCAAGAAAAGTGAAATTTGAGAATCGCAGTTGCCTTTCTGTCTGTTAGATCCAGAATTAAAATTTATTTAGAGTAACTGTTTTGTTGACCCTGCTGGCTGTATGACCTCTACATCGCAATTAGCGTTTCTGCTTTACGTTTCATATTACCGTTAATAAGTAAGCTGATCTACTAGTTAACATCGTGTCAGTGATTTGAGGCGAACACTATGTGCCAAATGAATTCGGTAATTTGTTTTTAGAAGAAAGGACTAATTTACCTCTGCTCAACATCATAGGCAGACTGGAGGTAAAACTACAAATATATTGTTTTCGCTCAGTGTTTCATTCGGTTTCGTCAGCAATCAAATATGAATAAAGCATAGTTGGAGCCTTGGTTACCTATATGGCACTGTGTACACCAGCCCAGTGTATTTCCATTATAACAATAATGTCCTTCTAATTTAAAGCCCTTATTTCACGATATTTCTGAGGTAAAAAGCTGGTATTTAGGATTGTACGAGTATTCAGTATCATATACGATACTTCCCCTCCTCATTTAAAACTTTTTTTATGATTACTCAGTTATCACAGCTACTAGGGGAAATAATGAATTTCTTCTGAACTTTATTTTCCAGTTGGTGAATAACGGATATGTGTTCTGTCAATTATGCAGTGACATCGTGTGTCTGAAGTTTTGAATGTATTCATTGAATTCTATAAGCTCTGCTGTTATCATAGCTTCTCAACGCACAGTTCAACTCATGAAATCCGCGTTCAACATGTAATACGTTGGCTTCCGAAAGCTATACTGGAGTTCGTCAGTATGATGTGAATTCTCATAGCAATAAATACGGCGGAATGAAACTCTCAGACGAGATCTATAGTTATACCCTCTAATGCTCATTAGGAAGCCGAAAGAACCATTCATTTATCATATAGCCGTCTGAAGCGGCAAACCATGTCGGTGCACAGGGGCGTCAGTACGCAACACCCGGTACACTGCTGTGACTACGTTTGCCGCATACCGTGTCAGGGGCACTGCTTCTCGACACACGCAACAGTTATCACCAATCATGCTGCGGCGCGCATTGCGTACGATAAACGCATTACTATTTCTACAGTATTCATTTCTGAACGAGAACAGAACAAAGAGTGACACGCAGGCTATCAGAATAGAAAGATCATGCCAGTTTAGTTTGTGCTAAGAATGTCTTGCACTTGCTGAAATTCGAATCATTATTCATCGTACAGTAATGGGTTTTCTTTCTGTTGCATCAACATTATTGTTCTTTTTAAGACATGAAGTACATATAATGACTAGACAGTTTATGAAAAGAAAAAATTTTGAGCAACCTGAACAGCTAATGTTCGAAGATACATAATTCTGATATAAGTAAAAAAGTAAGAGTCACAAATCAGTTACATGTTGAGTGGGTTAATTACAGTAGCAGCACGAGCTTCACAAGACAAGTGTGTCACTTTACACAAAAAAAATCTATCAAAATACAGGAAATGTAGCTGCGCAATGCTTTTTTTCCTTAAGAGCTTGTAATCATTAAGCATATTCAGCTCTGAAAAAAAAAAATTAGACGTGTACAGCTAACTAGTTGTTAAACTTTGATGGAATTTTGTATTCTTACTGTCTGTTTTAAACTGAATTTCATGCAGTGTCAATACTGATAACTCTAACTCTTCCTTCCTCGTGTATTGGCTGTGAACTGAGAGTAAAGGGAATGTGACAGAGTATGGGAGTTCTTAGCATTCGATTTTAACTTACAAGAATCGGAAGATTGTTTTTTCTCCTCATGTCTTTCCATCATACTGCTATGGACCGTTAATCTATCTATGGCTATTATTCCTCATTCAGACTAATGGACCCTAACTGGGCTGTCCACTCAGTATATGGAAGGCACAGATTCGTCCTTATTCAGTTATTGTTATACAACTAGAATCCACTTTCCCCAAATGAAAACCAGGTCGAGATGCTGAGTATGGTTAAGGAAAGCAATCATGGTTCCCAGCCATATTTGAATGCATCTGTTCAGTCTTTAGTCAGTTAAATTGTTTCTGTCATCAGACGCATGTTGTAAAACTTTTAATGTCTGAGGAAGGATTAAAGAAATTTCGTAGAAGTGCTTTTTTCCAGCTATCAGATACATTAGTAACTGGTAGTTTATTCATTGATACATTAGAATAACATTTATTCTTGTCTATTGTCAGATACAGTATCATTTGAGTAAAAACTCTTTCCTTCTATTGTAGTATCTGGTTTAAATATAGCAAGCTGAATTTTTGTAGTGTCGGATATGTTATTCCCTGTTTCACATGCCTAATGCCATGAGAGTGTTTGATCTCACTTGAAGGTTCCCCAAATTCACACTGACTGTGGATTACTTTTGTCCGCCTTAAAACATTTTGCTTTGTCGATATGAACGTGTGCCGCTTTCTTAAATTCCAAATCATCAGATGCACTCAGAAAACTGACTGTGCACGCAAAAAATGGTTCAAATGGCTCTGAGAACTATGGGACTCAACTTCTGAGGCCATCAGTCACCTAGAACTTAGACCTGCTTATACCTAACTAACCTAAGGACATCACACACATCCACGCCCGAGGCAGGATTCGAACCTGCGACCGTAGCGGTCTCGCGGTTCCAGACTGTAGCGCCTAGAACCGCAGGCCACTCAGGCCGCTGTGCACGCACCGAGTCACTAGAAGAACGAACATTTGATCGAGAATGATGAAAGTTGAGTGTAGGAAAATGTTTCTTGAAAGTATCGCTATAAAACTGATATATTAATTTCTATTTATTATATTAAAAATTGTGGATATTCACGCATTACTACTGAATAGGAAACGGAATGTTCTAGCCGTCTGAAACTTGCCGCACCGACTTGTTACGCTATGGCTAGCTGGAAATCTGTAGATGCTAATAACACCGCATGGAAATTTCTTGCTATGTGTTATTGCAGCTGCGTGTACTACATCAAGGATACATGTTTTGCTTAACGTCTTTGTGTCTGTAAAGTCTCATATAATTCTGATTACATAGCTTTTCTCACTCTTCAAGGAAATGGTTTCACTATAAATTGCGAGGTACTTGAATGCCCGAAAAATGTTCAGATGTATCGTTGTTTGTTTTTCGTTTATGAGACATGCCTGTGACCGGTAATCCTCGTAACAGCTACGGATTTTAACCGGACCTATCACATATTTTGATTTGCAGACCCGCTCTATCGCTGAATACATCGCCCTTACGAAGAGTCTGTTTTCTACTGCCGCGCTCACTAAAGAATTGTACATCATATTAACAACACGTGTTAACATTTTTGTTAGTGTGATCATTATGCGCACCATGTATACAAATATTCATCACGTAAATCAATTGTCTTTTCCTGAAGTAGTGGTAACACCTGGTGTCCAGAAGTGCTTCGCCTTTCGTGTATCATATCCTATTTCGCGATAACACAAAACGAGCTGCCCTTGTTTGAACTTTTTCGATGTCCTCCGTCGATCCTATCTGATGTGGATCCCACATAGCACAACAGTACTTCAGAACATGGCGGACATGCATAGAATAAGCAGTTTCTTTAGTAAACCTACTACAATTTCTAAGTGTTCTGCCAATAAATCATAGTCTTTGGTCTACTTTCCCCGCAACATTGTCTATGTGATTGTTTCAATTTAAGTCATTCGTAACTGTAATCCCTAATAATTTAGCTGAGTTTATAAAGTTAAGATTTATGTGGTTTATTGTGTAACTGAAATTTGGCGGGTTCCTTTTAGTGCTCACGTGGATGACTTCACACCTTTCATGATTTGAAGTCAATTGTCACTTCTTGCAACACACAAATGTCTTGCCAAAATAATTTTGCAAATCGTTTTGATCGACTGTGATAGTACACGTCGATAAATGAGAGCATCATCTGCAAATAATCTAAGAATACTGCTCAGAATGTCTCCTAAATCGTTTACGTAGGTCAGGAACAACAGAGGGACCATAACACGTCCTTGGGGAACACCACATGTTACTTCTGTTATAATCGGTGACTTTCTGTCAGTAACTACGAACTATGACCTTTCTGACAGGAAATCACGAATCCTGGCACATAACTGAAACGACACACCATAGGCACGCAACTTAATTACAAGTCGGTTGTGAGGAACGGCATTAAAGCCTTCTGGAAATCTAAAAATATGGAATCAATTTGACGTCCCCTGTCAATAGCACTAAGTACTTCTTGAGTATAAAGAGCTAGCTGTGTTTCACAAGAACTATATTTTCTGAACCCCAGAGGCAGAGGATGACCCTGCGATCGGTCGGTTCAGATTGGCCATTCAGGGCCAAAGGCGAAGGTCTGTTTACTGAGAGATGTGAAACAGTTGATGCCATAATCCTTACATAAATAAATCTTACTTGCGGTTACTTTTTGCATGTCCTGAGAACTTCTGGGTTTTTCTTCATGCGAGAGCGGGTATCTCAACAAAAGTGAAAATGCGCATCTTAACCTATGACCACGTCAGTTGAGAGCAGAAATTACCATAACACGCAAAAAGTAGATGTAAGTAACATTTTATTTATGGTAAAAATTATGGGTTGACCTGTTTTAATTCTGTAAGTAACATACGTAAAAACAAAACCTAATGTAGTTCCATAAACTTTCAGTGATGATACCTTTACTATGAGAGGCGAAATGCCTCTGTAAATTGAATACTATGGTACTTCAGGAAGTAAGTTACACATGCCGTCTTATGTTGAGATAATTGCGCAACAAGAGTGACAAATTGTCACAGCCGAGTACATGTTTTGGGTTTTCTGCAGATACAGTTCTCATGCGGTAAGTATAGTGCGGGACGGAAATCGCGCGGCAACTGGAAACATACTCTGAAAATAATGTACATTTGACAGTACGCTTCCAGTGGGCAAAAAATCTAATTTTCGTACAGATTTACTATGAAATTATGGCGGCGTATGGATCAAACGCAATGTCGCGTTCAGCCATAGTGATATGGAACGAACGATTTTACCAAGGCCTCACACGTCGATGATTATGATCAGGAAGGAACGTCATCGACACCGGCCAAAGACGACAATGTCCAGGCAATCAAGGACCTGCTACGCAGCAACCGCATATTTTACGACGGTAATGACATTCACACAACGGTTCTCGAATGGCTCCGCAACCAACTAGCGGTTTTATATCGTCGAGGAACTGAACGATTGGTAAAGCGTTCCGACCATTGTTGACAAAGACTTGGCGACTATGTAGAAAAATAGTGTCATGTATCTGTGTCACTTTAAAGTGTAGTGTAGCATTTAATGAAAGTTATCTGGCCTTCCATAATAATATGTTACTATATGTTACTTCGTTTTCGATGCCCCTCGTATTATCGGAGAGCGTAGTACCTTGCTACGCTTTTCAGACTTTCACCTCTTCTCTGTAACAGAAGTTTAATATATTTTACTATTCCATTTTTAAGTGATGGCATGTACTTTTTATGTGCTGCAGTCTTTTTCTGAAATTACAAAAATTACTCCGGAAAATTAACGGTTTTCCAAATGTAAAAAGATGATCCAAGGTACAACACGATCATGTACGAGAAAAAAATATTCGATTAAAATTTAAATCGCTGCAGTCTAGAAAATCTTGCCAGTACTGTATTTAATAGTCTATCTGTTACGTTATTACTCTATTGTGCACCAACAGTCAGCGAGTGAAGTCAAATTAACAAGAAGTATTATAAAAAATCAGTTACAAGTTAAATACATTTTGAAACTAACACAAATTTCCATTTTCAATATAGGTAAAATTGTTGAGACACTAAAGAAACTCAGTTAATTTGCAAGTACGACATGTCTCATGGCAAAAAACATTCTTCTGTATCAAGATATAGGACAATGCACGAGCGACGAAGTACGGCTTAAATGTCCACATGTTACATAAGTGGTTTTAAACATATATAGAATTTTATTCGCCATAAAACTCTGTACCTTAAGAATGAGCAGTGTCAGTATATCCATTGTGGATGACGAACTGCGACTGTGATTTAAACTGGCGTTTATCCGGTAATAAATATGCATCCAGTCGCCTTTTTACGATTTATTTAACGATGAACATGTTTTTCGAGCCACTGCAGGCTCATCTTCAGATGGAGGTGTTACAGAAACACTATCTTGTGAGCCAAGTGTAGCTATATGCAGCGCTGGTGTTGAGTGCACTGCCTTATGGTATTCACATCAGATTGCTTCTTATAACGTGCATTATTACGCTATGTACACAAATAAACACAGTATACAGCTACACTTCGTTTTAAATTGGCTCACATGATGTAAACATGAATGTTTACATGCGCGATTGGACTGGAATCCATACAGCCGGCTGTTTTATTCAATGACATACCGCTTTTCAGTGGTGTTTTATTTTCTCAAGTTCCGAGCTTTGTAGCTTTAATTTTTCACCTGAAGATGTGGCACTTAGGGTCATCAAATCGGCAGTGATATAAAAATAAAGAACTAAATACAGCAGAAGTAGTTTATTAACGTCGAGGATGAATCTTGGGACTGCGTGAAGTTGGTTAGACATAGAATGCTGTTAAAGCTGGATTGGATGTACCACAAAATATCACGTAAAGGCTTATGTAACGGTTCACTGAGACAGAAAATTCACGCCATAGGCCTGTACAAAGATCCCAAAAATTAATCACTTCGCTGCGGGACCGATATCTGTGCTTAAGCATATTATGAACTCTAACTATTCTTACAGGCAGAACTTCCAGGTGTCTCTGCTAGTATGGATTCATGATGTCTGGCAGAGTTTCTTCCTCTCACGGCATAGCGGAGACGTCTGTACTTGTTGTTGGGTTATGAGCATCAATAATGGACCATGAATGAGTAGAGGAACGTGCATTTTACATATAAGTCTAGCTGCTGGTTGTAGAATGACTGTCGTCGTATACACGACTGGAAATAACGTGACAGCCAGCACCATCACAGGGACACCTTGAGAAGATGCAAGTTTGATAACATCGGGATCCTGGTGTGAAGAAACATTATTTTGGGTTGGCGTACGAACTTTCATATCTTTGTTGAGCACAGAAAAATACTGCAAGTGCCCATAAGCAAGGAGATGAGATATTGCAAACCCATGTACCAGTTTTCAGAGATGCACTTGGTTTTAAATTCCACTTCATGAACGATAAAGTTCATATGAGCTGCTCGAGCTGCTCTGGAAAGTGAATTTATCTCAAATGAAGATATTCACCATAAGGACATGTAAACGTAGTCCCTGAGTCTGAATCCCAAGAGCATGTCTGGGATGGACTGGAAAAATGAATTTGCAACCTGTTAGCTGCCACCCTGCAGACCTTCGGACATACAGGGTGACAATTTTGGAACTATATGAAATAAAATCGTCATAACGTCTGAACGGTTTGCGTTAGGACGTTCAAACTGCACGGTTGGCCACGGACAATAACGGGAATTAGTATGCGCATGCGCACGCGCGTTGTTGTTGTCGGCCATTTGCAAGTGAAAATGCCTGAGCGCATAGCACTTGTGAAGGCCTACCATGCGACCAATAGCAGCCCAACTGCGGCGAAAAGAAAGTTTGCGATGGAGTTAAAGCTGAAAACAATCTGTCCAAGCGTGCTATCAAGAATTTTATTCGCGAGTTTGAGAGAACAGGCGGTTTTCGTGATGGCAGTGTTGTAATGTCGGTCGTCCAAAAAGGGTAACAACGTCTGAAAACATCGAGAAGACACGCGCTGTGTTTCAAACCAGTCACAAGAAATCGATCAGACGAGCTACACAACAGATGGGAATCAACCAGGAGACACTGCGACAAATTGTTGTTGAAGACCTGCATCTCTTCCCATACAAAATTCAAACCGGTCTGCCATTAAGCACCAGGGCCATGGAACAGCGATTTTGTTTCACGAACACTATTGTCCTCAGAACTGACGAACAGGACTTTGATGTGAATATAGTTTGGTTTAGCGACGAAGCTCACTTTCATTTGGACGGGTCCGTCAATAAGCAAAACTGGCGCATTTGGGGGACTGAGAATCTGCGTTTCGCGATCGAGAATTCTCTTGATTCTCAACGGCTGACTGTGTGGTGTGCAATGTCCAGTCGAGGAATAATCAGTGCGATATTCCTTGATGGCACTGTGACTACCAAACGGTACATGAAGGTTTTGGAAGATGATTTCATCGCCATTTTCCAATGTGACCCTGATTTCAACAAGATGTGGTTCATGCAAGACTGAGCTCGACCCCATATAAGCAGAAGACTGTTTGATGTCGTGGAGGAGCACTTGGGGGACCACATTTTGGCTCCAGGGTACCCAGAGATCACTGGCATGGCCTCTGTATTGGCCACCACATTCTCCGGATCTGAAAACATGCGCCTCCTTTTTGTGGGACTATATTAAAGACAAGGTGTACAGAAATAAACCTAAAACCACTGCTGAGCTGAAAACAGACAGTCAGGAGGTCGTCGACGGCTACTCGTCTGCGCCACATCATCGCCAATGACGACAGGCATATCGAACATGTCATAACCTAAATCCGAAAATCTGTAGTGACGTTTGCATGTTGAATAAAGTGTGTGGATGCCATAGTTTGTAACTAATTTACGTTTTTTTCCATATTATCCAATAATTGTCATCCTGCATGTAGTAGCTTAGGATTGGAATCAGCTACCAATATCACTCTTGAGCCGTTTCATGTCTGATTGATAGGAATAGCTATATCCCTATTAACTGCTTTGTTATAGCGGAAGAAGTGCCACAGTTTTGGTACTCTGTTTTAAACGTGCACCTTCGGTTTCAGTCATTTTTTAATTACGGGTTTGCCAGAAGCTGTAGCCGAGCGGTTCTAGGCGCTTCAGTCCGGAACCACGCGGGTGCTACTGTCGCAGGTTCGAACCCTGCCTCGGGCGTAGATGAGTGTGATGTCCTTAGGTTAGTTAGGTTTAAGTAGTTCTAAGTCTAGGGGACTGATGACCTCAGATGCTAAGTCCCATAGTGCTTAGAGCCACTTGAACTATTTTTTAATTACGGGTTTTGGAGGCCGTTGCGTGTTAGATATCTTGTGATTATTGGTTACTTGGTACTGTAACCCTTCCGACCTCTTCTTGAGGAAACATGCTATCGTTTGTTGATAGTTTTATTTTTTCGGCACTCTTGTGGTATCTTAATGCTAAGAAACGACGAGATAGTGAATATTTTTCATCATACAAGGGGTAGTCATAAAGTTTTAATTATCACTTGTAGTCTTGGTAAACAATGAGATCCTTGCGCCACAGTACTGTAGAACACCACTAAGGAGCCGAAACAAAATGGTGCAGCCCACCTCCATCAAACCGGCATGCTTACAGTAAGAATAATAGTCGAAATGTATTATTTCGTCTGTGTAGCAGACGATAGTAAGAAATCCAAAGCTGAACAAAATTATAGCTGCTGTCAGCGAGTTCTCAGATGTAACTGTTTTCCAATTTTGGTCTACTACCATCGTCTCTCAAAATATTTGGGGATAAATCTTCGTACTTTAAAAAAAAAATTGAAACATTACGCTATTTCGCACCAAAAGGCCCCATAGACAAACAAGCACAAATCATTCCTACTTTCATAACACCCGTAATTCTCTCCCATATTAAAAAAATAATTTTGTCTTATTTTTCTTAGCAGGTTATTATTTTCCGTACGTGTTATAAGCAAAAAACTGATTATTAAAGTATTTCTCGTTGTTTAAATACACCGACTCTATCAGTTTTAATCATGGTTTTTTTCTTAGCAGGTTATTATTTTCCGTACGTGTTATAAGCAAAAAACTGATTATTAAAGTATTTCCCGTTGTTTAAATACACCAACTCTATCAGTTTTAATCACGGTTATTGTCGCATATTGTTCATTAATGTTTTTTGAAACTAATTAAACGCGAAAATAATAATAAATGCTCGATTTCAAGTAAAACCTTTAAGTTTAATACAAACTGAAAGACACATAATGTCTGTGAGATGCAGAAAGCTGGAACTGTACAGATTAACGTTTAAAATTATGTGCACCACAGATACGCTCGCAAATATTTTCACTCTAACTAACCAATATTACAGTGTGTCAATAATCTTCCGCTATCGTTTCAAAAAATCATAGTAGAGCATCGTCATCTGTTATTCCATAAGTTCAGTGTGTTCCCCATTCGTCGCTCGCAAGGTGATACTCGAGTTCTGCCCATGTACTGGACAGCGCTGTAGCATCAACAGTTCTGATTGCTTCATTGATTCGTTCACGAAGAAAACGAATGTCATTGGCTGGTGTTGTGTACACGCGATCTTTGACGTAACCCCAGAAAAAGAAATCTAGTAGCGTAACATCGGGAGGGCACGGAGCCATGCAAACGGACCATCGCGAACCATTCACTTCTGAGGAAATTCGATATTGCATTTCCTGTGTTAATGAGAACTACGATAAGTTGATTCGGACATGCATGCATGTCCGAAGGAACTTTACATCGTAATTCGGATTGACACAGGCAATGCCGTATCGTATTTACCTGCAGATACCGAGCAAGCGACTTTCAAGTAAAATTCCTCCCCTGTACGGGAATATGCATAATGGATGTACGAGTGGATGTTGTAGACACATGGTTGACGACAAACGGAAATTTGCGTCTGGCCGTGAGCCGTGCTCGGATAGCCAAGTGGTACGGCGACCGCTCGGGAAAAGCGGGAAACTCGCGTTCGAGTCTCGGTCCGGCACAAATTTTCATTGTCGTCATTCCATTATACAGCTGGAGACAGTCCATACTCACAACTGCGAATACATTTCACGTATCCGAGTGTATTTGTCTTTCAGCATATACCGTACGTTCAAACTCCAATGTGGGGCTGCAGCGTTATGTTGGAAGGTGATGGATAGCTGCAGCATTTGAATATGTGGTAGCAGGAACTGTTACAGCATGTCCAGGTAAACATTTCCAGTTACGGTTTCATCTATAAACAAACGTGAGTCTATCACCATGCCGTGCAGTAGGCCACACCAGACTTTAAGCTTCGGGCTATCTCGGATGTGTTCACGTGTGTTGTGTGGCCTACCCAAACCTTAAATCTTAATCTTGTGGTGATTCACATGTCCAGCAATATGGAACGTTATTGCATCTAGTATCTATGGAGGCCAGCATGGAACAAGTGAATGCATATTGCAGATGACAATTATTTCCATGCAATGTTTGGACTACTTGCACTTTGTATGCAGAAAGACGTAACTGGTTATGTAGCTTTAATGGACAGTTGATTTTGCTTCCTTCAATTCACGTGATGCACGGTGAATAGATTTTTGGGAACTGCGTTGAAATGCAGTTTGCATTCTGTTAACACGTGACTAAGACACAGGGGGACGTCTACTTCGAGGGAGAGCTTTCTTACTATTTGTCTGTTCGAAGTTTATGACCCACTTCATTATGCTTGTTTTTGCTGGTGGAGTTCTCCTATACTGGCTTCAATAACGTAGCAGTACCATTGTCACGTATCTGGATTCTGCATACCAGGTGATACATTTCGCCTTCTCTTGCTCTGTCGACATTTTGATGCGCTCCTAGCCAAATCTGCAATGAAGGACAAAGGTAAAAACTTTCGAGAGCTGTTAAAAGTTTCGCAACGAACCACGATCCTTTGTCTCTAATAGTTTACAAATTATGATTTTTTGAAATGACAGCTGGAATTTATAGATATCCTGTATATGTTACTACTAAACACAAAAGTCATTAATATCGGTTTTAAAAGCTCTTCACTACGAAATACTGAATGTAAGTTTTAGTGTCTTAGTTTCTTACGGAGATTAACATACATTGCCTCTTATGTAAGAGCGAACTACATTTCATTTCGGCAACTAGAAAAAGATGATCATAGATACGTTTTCCTTAATAGTTACAATATACAGCCTTTCTCCGATATCAAATATTTTGCAGTTTACCTTCTATTACAATATAAACATTTAAGTACATTAATGTTTATACATTTATTTTTGTTTCAATCAACGTTCAAATTCTGAACTGGGCGGAGCCATATCTTGCCAACCACAGAATTAACGTGGCTTAGCGGCGCAATTTCACGACCTGTCCACCGTCAGTTTTGAGGTCGCCCATCTTTTCCAAGTGCGGTTTCACGCCACATTGAGGAACAAAAGAAAAAAAAACCGTCTTTTATGCTATTCAGTGATTAACGACGTATAAAGTAAAGGAATTAAAAATGGTTCGGGTGTTCACCGCTACTACTACGTTTACCATGTTATTTATTAGTCAATTACACTTTCTCTCATAGCTTATGGTCAAAGTGAAAATCCTGACCCTGAGGGGATATCTTCCTTCCTTCCTACTGAAGGGATAGTTTTATATACAAGGCTCATTTAAGGAAACGGGCCCTAAGAGTGTGTTCCTTGAGACGCAGTTTAAGAGTTTAAGATAGTGCCGGATTCAGGACCAGTCGATCCAGAATCGTCATCAGAGTTTAGAAAACCATCTGTCAGCTGTATTTCCATAACTTCCTAGATAGTAGACTCCCGGACAGGTGTTGTTTGGGACCAAGGTATTAATGTTATCGTACTCTATGGCAAGCGACCGGCAGTGATGCAGCGTTCAGCTGCGGAAGATTGACCTGCTTGTGAAGGCTTCTACACTGATTACGTTCGACCTCTCGCTTATGCAAGGTGTGTACCGTTTAATCTATACAGAATATTCTGTAAAAATCTGCAATACGTCAAAGCATATCATCTGTCACAGAACCAAACGGAATCGCACTCTTAATGGGAAGACGAAATATCAGTTTCGTGTGGTATTTTATTTATATTCGGCTACATTTCGAGAACAACTTCTGACAGATAGAAAAAATCTGTTGATCTAAAAACTTCCGTCGCATCTTGTTGATCCGAAGAGGATTATGAGACTATTTTTAAAGTTTTGTGTATTACCCGGGGGAACATCGGCTGTTCTTAAAAGCTTTTTCTACTTGTTTCACTTCAACCTAAAGATTATAATTGTGACCTTTGTGCATTACCGTTCTTCGGGCGCCTTTGTACAGATGATGGATGATTGACACTTAGAAATACAGTTCTCTATAACTTGCCTTGCGATAAACTGGTTGCCCTAAGGTGCATTATCCTTACGTAATATCAAAATTACCAAAACTGTTAAATGGCACGCTTTTTCAGTTACGACGACGAACTGATTACTTTCATAAATAGAGATTAGGTGAGACAGAAACTAAAGTAAATCTGCTTCACTCTAGGACCACCACACTGCAAACGTTTCATGAACATGTCTGTTAATATTTAAAAAAGAAAAAAAAATTCGTTTGACACTGGACACGTAGTTGCTGTGAATTTTTTAATTACTCCATGATGCCTGCAACTGTTACTGTATATATTTTCTTCGTACTATTGTACGGAATCGGCTTTAGGCCATTTTTCAAGACTAAGGTGGAAGTTATACAATAACGCGAAAACTAAAATAAAAATTAACAGTTGCAGGCATTATGGAGTCAATGCAAAAAGCGGTAAGATTATTTCGGGTAAACCAGTCCAGAAAAAGTTAGGTCAGGATACTGACAATAAAAAGGGCTAATGCGTGGATATATTTTACGGTCAAAGTAGATTATTTCATACATTGATGCTGTACCTCACGAATTTACACGACACCAGACATGTTTTGTGGGAAATACACTAACGAGAATTACGTATTGTTAAAGTACATTTAAACGACGAGTATATCAATGTTTGTCAGCCACTCGACAGTTAGCTGAGAGCGGGGCCACGACTCGAGTCTCGAATGAAATATTTTCTGTTGTCTTGCCGCAATCGGTGCGAAAACATGCGCTTCAGTTCTTTTCCGGATCCGCTACCGTAACAAAAGAACCGTTCGGGCGAGTATTTTCTTGTGACAGCAACAAGGCGAAACGCGGAAAGTGCGCACAATCTTCTTGTTAAGAATTTTGCGAAGAGACGAAAGAAAGACAGGAAAGACAGTAAGAAAAAGAAATACGCGATTCTATAGGCTACGGAACGACGTACTTCAGAGTTCGAATAAAGAGTTCAAGACGAAGGCGGCGTCCCGACTGTGATGCCCCTGAATTATCGTCGCAACGATTGTATCTGCTGCCACCTAAAAACAGGCGGCAGCCTTTTGTGAGTGCCGTCATTCTCCGGCCCCGTAAAATATGGCTCACCGAGAGATGCCTGCTATCTAAATGTCAGCCTGCGGCAAAAATCTGCTTTTTTTGCGCCCTTCCCTTCCACCCTATTCTTCGATAGAAACGTACGGAGTGCAGTAAAACATTGTGCATTCCTGGCGCCCGCTAAGAGCATTGCTATTCACGGCCGGAAGTTGCGACGCCGCCATTAATTCCGGCAGAGACGCGCGTCATCTAACAAATGAGCCTGCGTCGCGAGCACAAAGCTCAAGCTTCCTGAGCAAGCGCGCCGCCGCTCCACCTGGAAGCTGGGGAGCTGTCTCTGGTTCACACTCACCACTGCTATTATTTTTCCTTCGCAGGAAGCAAATTACGCAAAAGATAGTCATAATACTAGAGAAAATACAAAAGTAAACCATTTAAATTTCAAAGTATATTTTTCAACTTTTTTATGAAAAAACTTACTACTCAAACTTGCCAGCATAAAATGTAATACGCATTTGACAATAGATCAGTTTTCACTGCGTCTGATTGTTGTGTGACTGATATGAGAAAAACATTTTGTTGTACATCATGAGCTGCACTTCAAAATTATTCATTTTCCTGGCCGGTATTCGGGCATATAGCTCATAACCCGTGGTGCCTGATACAGATGATGAACAAAAAATTGTCGGTGTATTGATGTAGGTAACACAAGAACACTTTGTTTACACTAAAGGAGAAACATAATCTTACTTACCTGTTGTGCACAGCTACATCAAAGACGTGTCCATCAAGGTCTATCTAGAAAATATATAACCTTGTGAATGTTTAAAATCTAATTATAGTTCTATAAACAACCATCTCTACACGACCAGGATAGGGTCCATTATCTCGTGGTAGAAATGATGTCGTACCAATGTGGTACACAGGCCGTCATGTGTACATCGTATATAGGTCTGAAACCCCAAACGGCCACACTTTCTGGTCGTACCGAGCACTACTGTCACATATATTTCTTAATTTATCGTCTGATGATGAGCTACATGCCTGAATACGGTCTGTCAAATAAATAATTTTGAAGTGCAGCTCATTGTGCACAACAAGATGTCTGTTATCATACAGTGTGTTCGGAAATTCCTGTTACAAACTTCTAAGACTTGTAGAGAGGAGTGAGTACATATTACTGTGAATAGGAACCCATGACCGAAAACGTGCCGTTTCCTGTTTACGACGGCTTTAATTCTGGTGTTTATCCCATCCACTTCTGCTTGAGGAACTGAATTAGGCGTGACGCAGTACGGTTATTAAGTAACAATTCGAAAGGAAACGTAACGAAATATCCATTTATCACTTAAGCACATTTGTTTGTACTAACACTTTAACATTACATGTTTACATTATTCCAAAACAAAAAAGACTTCAGCATTTACGTACGGAATAGTACTGATGCATTACAACAGGAGTTCGATGTGGCGACCATCAACGTTACTACAGACATTGTACCTGCGAGGTGTATTCTGGTACACACTCTCCATACCACTTGGTGTCTCTTCAATTTCTAGCGCAGCGGCCACAGCTCATGCCAGCAGATCTTCCTCTGTTCTGTAGGAGTCTCGTAAATTAAAGTTTGCATACAACCCCACAAGAAGTAGTCCATAGGAGTTAAATCAGTCGATCGCGGGGGCCATGCGGTTGGATGACTTCGGCCTATCCATCTTTCACAATGTCGTGGAGAAGGTGGAGATTAATGTTTAACGTCCCGTCGACAACGAGGTCATTAGGGACGAAGCACAATCTTGGATTGGGGATGGAAGGAGAAGAAATCGGCAGTGCCCTTTCAAAAGAACAATCCTGGCATTTGCATTATGCGATTTAGGGTAATCACGGAAAACCTAAATCAGGGTGGCCGGACTATGATTTGAACCGTCGTCCTCCCGAATGGGAGTCCAGTGTGCTAACCACTGCGCTACCTTGCACGGTGATAATATTGTCTGTTGAGATGTCTCCGAAGCGCACGTGAGAAGTGAGGTGGCGCACTGTCACGCTGAAACCATATCTCCTGACGGACATTCAGTTTCACAGCTTTCAGGAATGGGTTCATGCAAGTCCAGTCAGCTTGAGTGGAAGGCGGCAAGGTCCAGTCACATGACTGTCCAGAATAGTTGCCCACACGTTAATACGGAACCGGTGTTGAAATCCCTAAATATACAGGGCAGAACACAGTCCCTAGTGAACTTCCATTCATCTGTGAACAGAATGCAACGTGGCAACAGGGACGTGTCGATGCAGCGGTGCAGGAACCACGCGCTGTAGGCAACGCGTCGTGGAAAAGCGTCTGGACCCATAGCGTGTACCCTTTGTAAGTGGTACGGATGTAATTGTTGCTCACGCAGAACGTCCCTGACGATACTGTGACTAAAAGCCATTGCACGCGCAATTGTTCGAGTATTCGTTGACGGGTTCTCTTCAATGCGATGCATCAAATCTTCTTTAAATTCGGGCATGCGGCGTTGTGCGGAGCACCACAGTCCTGCCACCTCACGGTGAAGGTATCTGTTTCTCGCAGCCGCTGAGTAACTTAGGCAGAAAGTCAGTGTGACGGAGTACTACGTTGCGCAAAACGTTCGTCATACAGCCAACTAGCAGCTCTTCCGTTACCTCGAGCTTCACAGTACGTAAGAAGAATGTCTGTGTATTCCGAAAAGGTGTTCCGAACCACGTTTATCGCATCGAACACGCACAGGCATTGAGTAGGTCTCGATGCACGGCAGACATTTAGTGATATTAGGTGTTCGTCTGACGTAGAGCACGTCATCCCGTCTAACCTATTGCACACAACTTTGAGACTTTTCTTTTCCTCTCAACAGACGTGGACGCGTTACACATCTGAACTGAAACCGTCGCAGAATGGAAACGTTACTTTTAGTTACAAGGATTCCTACTCAAAACATTATGTACTCACCCCCCTCTACAAATCTTAGAAGGGTGATGCGGGAATTTCCGAACTCCTTGTATACACGCACTATTTGATCAAGAGTATATGGACACCAATTAGTGGACATTAATATATGGTATGTCCACACTTCTCCTTTATGACGGCTTGAACTCTGCTGGAGACACTTTCATTGAGGTGTCTTAATGTCTGTGGAGGAATGACAGTCCATTATTTCTCAACAGCCGAAACCAGAGAAAGTAGATGATGTTGGACGCTGGGATCTGGAGCGATGTCGAGATATAACTCATCCCAAAGGTGTCCCATAAGGTTCAGGTCTGGATTCTGGACAGGCAGTTCCATTTCAGGAATGTCATTGTCCACAGACCACTGCTTCACTGATGCTGCTTTGTGACAGGATAAATTATAATGCAGATACAAACAATAATCGTCTCTGACCTGTTCCTCTACTGTGCACAGTCCCAGTGGTATAAAATGTGTTCATATTCTTCCGCATTTAAGACAACGCCCTAACCACGAAAACCATCCTCATACCGTAACACCACCACCTCCACGCTGCACTGTTGGCACTACCAATGCTAGCAGATAACGTTCTCCAAGTATACACCACCCCAATACACTTCCGTATGATTGCCACAGGGTGTACCGTGATTTGTCACTTCAAATCACTAGTTTCCACTATCTAGTGGTGGCGGTCGTAACACCACCCTAAGCGTCCCTTAACATCGACAACAGAAATGGTGTGACTTATGAGGAGCTCGACCATTGCACCCCATTGTTTTTAATTATCTGCACACAGTCATTGTACTGGCTGAACTGCTGGTAGCACTTTGTAACTGACGCGTGATACTTTCCGCTGATTTCAAGCGATTTTTTTACAACCACCCTCCGCAATGCTCGACCGTCCATCTGGTCTTGGTTTAGATTTATATGTTCCTTCGCCTTTCCAGTTCACAATCACATCACCGAGAGTCGACTTGGGCAACCTTACAGGGGTTGAAATGTCGCTGATGGATTTGTTACTCGGCTGATATCCAACGACTAGTCCACGTTCGAAGTCGCTGAGCTCTCCTGACTGACCCATTCTGCTGTTACTTCTTGTCTGCTTTAAACGCAACACTCCCCGCCTCCTTTTAGATTGGCGGGTCCGCCTCTCGTGTTGTGTAGTTGTCAAATCTGCATTACATAGGAGTGTCTCGGTACTTCTGGTAAGGTGGTGTAAAAGCTGTGAGGCGTGCAACATACAACGTTATTCGAGAAGGAAACAATTTATTGTCCCGTTTACAACGACGTACTTACAGATGGAACACAAGCGTGGACTGGATATGTTAGGTAGAAAATCGGCCGTATCTTGTATAAGGGGTCGTTTAGACCTAGATCTTACTAAATTTGTGGAAATCACAGGAAATCTAAAACTGCTAAAGCTGAATGGTTGGATGGAAATTCCTCTTGTGTACACCAAGTGTAAGCAGGCTGTTTAGGTTTTTATGTTGGTAACGTCACGTAGTGTCTGTATGAAAATCGCTGACTTCCAAGTATGCAGTCTTGGTTGGACTCATTTTTGGAATATTTGCTTGTGTAGTGTTGGGCAGTTGGGTGTGAACAGCGCGTAGCGTTGGGCAGTTGGAGGTGAGCCGCCAGCAGTGGTGGATGTGGGGAGAGAGATGCCAGAGTTTTGAGAGCGGCCGATCTGGACGTGTGTCCGTCAGAAAAAGGAAATTTGTAAGACTGGATGTCATATATATTATGACTTTTGAACATTATTAAGGTAAATACATTGTTTGTCCTCTATCAAAACCTTTCATTTGCTAACTATGCCTATCAGTAGTTGGTGCCTTCAGTAGTTAGAATCTTTTATTTAGCTGGCACTATTGGCGCTCGCTGTATTGGAGTAGTTCGAGTAACGAAGATTTTTTTGGGGTAAGTAATTCATGAAAGGTATAGGTTATTGTTAGTCAGGGCCATTCTTTTGTAGGGATTATTGAAATTCAGACTGCGTTGCGGTAAAAAAAAAAAAAAAAAATTGTATCAGTTTTGCGATGATCAGAATAAGTAAAGAGAGAACTGTCTGAGTACGTTCAGTTTTGCTCAGCTGTTTGAAAATCAAATAACTTAGCAGTTTACCAGCACAGTCATTCATAATTTTTGAAGGGGAAGTTTCACAAGGAGGTGTGAGGGCACCATTACTGTGGAACATAAACGGTGTAAGCCAAACTCCCCCGACAAAATTTCAGTGTTGTTCATTGATATTTTCTGAGTATTTTGGAATGAAGGACACGTGGTCTCCCGTGGTTCGTTATAGAGTAATTAAATTTCATTAGATTTCTTAGCCCCAGAAGTGTTGCCTTTTACGAAAGTGAGTCGTGGAAGATAAATAGTTCAGACAAGAAAAGACTTGAAACTTCTGAAACGTGGTGCAGTATAAGAATACTGAAGATTCGGTAGGGAGATCAACTAACTAACTAACTGAATCGAACTGTGGATAAAGGAAGTTTATCACAGAAGCTGACCAATAGCAGGGATCAATTGATAGGACACATCCGAAGACATCACGGAAAGGTCAGTCTGGTAAGGGAGCAAAGTGTAGGGGGTAACAATTATAGAGGGAAACCCAAAATCGAATTCAGTAATCAGATTGATCTGTATGTAATTTGTAGTAATTATGCATTGATGGGGGCTCTTGCACTGAATAGAGCAGCGTGGAGACCTGCAGCAAACTAATCTTTTGACTGAAGACAATAACAACAATCTCCTCGCATTCAGTACAGCTCAAGCTCTGTCTTAGGTTTGTTTTTCGTCGGTATTAGTTGTACGTTGACAGTAATAGACATCACTGTGGATTGATTTACCGATGAATAGTTGCAAAGTTGCAGATGCAAAGGTACTGTCGTGTGTTTGCCACCGCCAATGGGAACAGCTCAGCACAGGGCCGCTCTCCGATTGCATTCACTGAACCTGTACACGAGGTGCAAATCGGCTAGCTGTTGGATAGTCTATTCCACAGGTTTTCAATTAAAAGTTCTTACACGCTTCATTTACCACTGACATATCACCACAATCAATAAAGATTTGCAAGGTGTGGAAACAGAGTCAACTGAGACACTTAAGTGGTACGGTGTGGTGTTGAGCGATGAGTCTCGCATTTGTTTATAGCTGTCAGATCGACCCCAACGTGTCCGCAGACGAAGCGTCACAGCTGATGAAGCGTCACAGGAAGCGGCGAGTCTCGGCACCCACATCTCCCCAGATCCGAAAATCAGAGTATGGTGAGATACTGCTTTTTATAACAGGAATGATTTGGTTATTGTCGAAGGATGTCTCAATGCACGCCATACCCTTCATAGCCACGGTGCCAAATGACATATTCCAGCAGCATGATACAAGACCCTACACAACAGTTCACAACCAAAACGCCTTGGGGAATTGACCAATCCCTGACTGGCCCACCCTACTCGGTGATTTGTCACCCACGAAGCTTGCTGAGACGCAGTTGCTAGACGTATACTTTTATACCAGCCTCCTACAAGCAATCTTCATCAGATATCACAGTATGTGTCTTAGGGATGGCATGAGATTTCTCAAGGTAACATTCGGAGGCTGTTTTCCGCAACGAATAGAAGAGGGCATTGGTGCCCACGGGATTTACGCCTCACACTGACGCCGATGATGGAGATATGACGAATGTCACAGCTCATCTTTGCTCATTCCCCGCTTGCTGCATTAATCCAATTTGGCAAGCATCCTACACTCACGAAGAATACTTAAGAACTTATCTAACGTCAGTTCTGTATGCGGTCACCTCCATTAGGAATCCTCCGTTAAATGTTAAGTCTGACATTTATATAGCCTACCCGTAGAATTATGCGATTGTCCCATCTTACATCTGTCCGTATAGAAACTCCTAAATACGATTATGGCTGAGTCCATAACATGGCCAACAAACAGCTCACTGTCCATCTTGAAGAAAGATAACTCAGACATAACAGAAACCCAAAATATCTAGGGGTCATGCTTGGTAGAACGCTCAGTTATAATCATCATCTACCTACATCAACATCTACTACATCTACATGATTACATTACAGTTCACAATTAAGTGCCTGACAGAGGGTTCAATACATTTCTCTACCGTTCCATTCTCGAACAGCGCGAGGGAAAAACGAAGAATTAAATCCTTCCGTGGGAGCACTGATTTCTCTTATTTTATGATGGCGATCCTATGTAGGTCGGCGCTAGCAAAATGTTTCTCACTTTGATGACAAAGTTGGTGACTGAAATGTGATGAGAAGATCCTGCCGCAATGAAAATCGCTTTTGCTTTAATGATTGCCACCCACATTCGCGTATCATATCCCTGGCACTCTTTCCTCTATTTCGTGATAACACAAAACGAGCTGCCCTTCTTTGAACTTTTTTAGTGTCCGTCGGTCCTATCTGACACGGCTTCACAACAATACTGCAGAGGAGGGCGGATACGTGTAGTTTAAGCAGTCTCTTTAGTAGACCTATTTCAGTTTCTAAGTGTTCTGCCAATAGAAACAGCTACCAAAATCAGAACTCCTATAACGTCCTCTAGAAACTCCCTGGCACATCATGGGGTTCAACTACACCAAATCTCTGTACTTATATTCTGGGTTTTCTTTACCCTGTTGCGGAATATTGCTCACCAGCCGCGATGAATGGTGCTCCCACAAAACTTGTTGATACACAGTTCAACCATACCATGCGTCTTATAACAGGTACCATTTGATTCACATCTACTTTCTGGCTACTCACACTTAACCATATACCACCTCCACCTCTGCGGCAGGAAAATGTACTTGTATGGGAGTACAAAAAACTACATATACTTCTAACCGCCCTGTTCACTCACACATTCCAAGCTTAAGAAAAGGTAGGCTTCGCTCCCGTCATCCACCCCTGGAAACCGTAAGATACACTATGTGACAAAAAGTATTCGAGCATCTGGCTGAAAATGACTTACAAGTTCGTGGTGCCCTCCATCGTTAATGCTGGAATTCAGTATGGTGTTGGTCCACCCTTAGTCTTAGTGACAGCTTCCACTCTCACTGGCGTACGTTCAATCAGGTGCTGGAAGGTTTCTTGGGGAATGGCAGTCCATTCTTCACGAAGTGCTGCACTGAGGAGAGGTATCGATGTTGGTCAATGAAGCGTGGCACGAAGTCGGCGTTCCAAAACATCCCAAACGTGTTCTATAGGATTTAGGTCAGGACTCTGTGCAGGCCAGTCCATTACAGGGATGTTATTGTCGTGTAACCACTCCGCCGCAGGCCGTGCATTATGAACAGGTGCTCGATCGTGTTGAAATATGCAATCGCCATCCTCGAATTGCTCTTCAACAGTGGGAGGCAAGAAGGTGCTTAAAACATTATTGTAGGCCTGTGATGTGATTGTGTCACGCAAAGCAACAGGGGGTGCAAGCCCCCTCCATGAAAAACACGACCACACCATAACACCACCGCCTCCGAATTTTACTGTTGGCACTACACACGCTGCCAGATGACGTTCACCGGGCATTCGCCATACCCACAGCCTGCCATCGGATCGCCACATTGTGTAGCGTGATTCGTCACTCCACACAACGTTTTTACACTGTTCAATCGTCCAACGTTTACGCTCCTTACACCAAGCGAGGCGTCATTTGGCATTTACCGGCGTGATGTGTGGGTAATGAGAAGCCGCTCACCATGAAATCCAAGTTTTCTCACCTCCCGCCTAACTTTCATAGTACTTGCAGGGGATCCTAATGCAGTTTGTAATTCCTGTGTGATTGTCTGGATAGATGTCTGCCTATTACACCTTACGACTCTCTTCAAACGTCGGCGGTCTCTGTCAGTCAACAAACGAGTTTGACCTGTACTCTTTTGTGCTGTACGTGTCCCTTCACGTTTCCACTTCACTATAACATCGGAAACAGTGGACCTACTGAGGTCGCTTATATGGAGTGCCTGGCAGCAGGTGGTAGCACAATGGACCTTATATGAAAAATGTATGTTTTTGGGGGTGTCCGAATACTTTTGATCACATAGTGTAGTTAGTTGGAAACGGCTTAAATACTGATGACTGCTGGAGACACCCAAGGCAGATTAATGCTACGGCAGAACAACTTAAGATGCCATGCATATCGAAGAAGCCACCTGGCTTTGAATTACCACGCAAGATATAGTCGATTCGTAACAGAATAAGAGCCAGCACAGGAATGTGAGCCGACTGTTTGCGCAAGTGGAAGAAAATAACTTCACTAAGTTGTCATTGTGGCGCTGAAACGCAGACTGTTCGCCATGTAAGTCAGGAATGTTCTCCGAGAGATTTCGCTGGTGATCTAGGAGAGTTCCTGGTGATGACAGAGGGATCAACGAACTATACTCGTGGCCTGGAAATTAGTTTGTAGTTTGAGGTAATTGTAATATTATTTGTTTCTCATGTAGTCATACACTAAATAAATAAACTGATCGCCGATCATGTAATACGAATCGTGGCAATGTACAATATATTTGCTCCTCTATGATTGTATCACCATTAATTTTGTTAATTTCAGCTGTTCCAGCCATTTGAATTACCTTTTAGTTCAGTTCTGTTTTAAGGATGAAGCCCTTGTTGACATCAAAAAATATCTGTGCTGTTTTTAAAAACTTTTTAGTTATTGCAGTTACGTTGGTAAATCTGAAGAAATCCGCAGAAGTGTATGCATAGCACTGTGTTAGAAATTTGCGTCGATAAAAGTCATGAAAGAGATCCATATAATTCTGTATTATCCAGTGGGTATTCCTGACGCATCAGCAGTTTTCAGTCAGTATTCATTTTGCAGCTACACATCTCCTAGGGGAACCGCTGCTCTCAGTTTTTCATAGAAATGGCAAAAGTGTAGTAAAAGTAGTTACAAGAACGAAATCCGTTAGGCCGTTAGTGGTAATATAACTGTACCGCTCGTTGTAAGCTAGATGGCAAATTAAGACTTCAGTGTACTAAACAATACGTTTTGTCGATTATTACCTATTTTTAATCAAATGACTGTTTTGCAAATTCCATGTTTTGCTTAAAGGGTGAGTCAAACTGTATTTTTCAGGTTAAAAATTCTACGAACTTCGATTCCAGATGTATTATATTAAGGACGCCTAAAAAATAATACATTAGGGATGCCTAAGAAAACTCATAAAAGTAAAGGAACATACATGCCTCACAACGTAGCTGCATGCGTTTAAGAAATACGAGAACATTCCAGATTTTTCAGACGTTTTCAGAGTACGGCATTGAAGAAATCGCGGTTGGTGTTTCCGTCCACTGTCTTTCGACAGAATTTGCAAATCATGAAGGATTGGTGGAGGTACGACATTTCCAACTATAACTACCCATACGCCTTTAAATTGAATATTCACTTCGTTTTTCAGACATTGTGCATCTCCAATATAGACTAAGTAGTCGTACTTGCGGTCACAGGCATTCTCAAGACAACAACGACCTTTCCACCTCGTTGTTGTATAAACCGCCTAACTTGGAGATTCAAGAATCACTGGAAAAACGCAGTCCGACGCTTTAATTAATTCATCTGAGACCAATAAGACTTCGTAGAAGCACACCCCCAACTCCATATTAGAGTTTCTTTGAGTGATACTGAACAGATGGTGACAACATTTTCCTCGATCTCTCCGGATCAGTGCGAGTTAGGAGTCACTTCCTGGTCAAGTTTGCAATTTGGTAGGATGGTGTTTAGTGGTTCGAAACTCTTTGTAGCAACCAAAATTTATGCTTTATGTCAGCCTTCATTTGTCTACACACATGGTTCTGCAAACATGTTTGTGACGTTTCACTATTCAGTTTCCGTAACTGAACTACCGCTTCGTATCTGTGGCCTCGTCTGCGATGGGACGTTAAATTATGGCCTACTTCTCTGGTAGAATTTTGAAACCTTCATGTGAATCAGTCTACTGTCAGGTAGTACTTATTTCTGTACGTGTGCCTCTGTTCATCCCATCGATTAACAAGCATTTATTATTTTCATATTATTTCGTATCTGTACGTGCTATGTCAGTCCTTCAGTTGCGTTCGCTCTGTGTTATTGGGTACCGTGTCAGCACTGACTCTGTGGGTGAACATAGCATTTTGCTACTTCACACTGCTACCTTTTTAGTCGTGAGCTTTTAAGTCAGTAATCACACTTTTACTGAAACTTCACTAATTTCCATACTGGTTTTACGGAACACGTGGGCACAAATAATAAAACTGCTACCGGCTTGCACTTAAACGGGTGAAGCACGAGACGGGAAATGTAGGACGACAGGTGAAAGGCACTCAGCCCCAAAGAGCTCTTTGCTCGACGTACTGGAGGGGCTTGAAATATTCGCGTATAAAGACATTATACGCACATACCGTCATATACGGGCTAAACGTCTGTACGCCTCCGCTAAGACATTTAGACTGGTCGATACAACCAGTCTACCTACAAGACCAGCCCCAACAGCAGAATAAAGCGGGGCGCTGTACCTGTTCCTGGCTCACAGGTATGACGCCCACTCCTTGACAGAAGTGTCAAGAAGCGCATTTAAGACTCGAGGGTGAAATACAAAATATTTCACATAATTAAATTTAAAGATTCTCTTGTGATGTAATTTTAACTTTGCATAGTGTTCACAGTTTTTGTCTTTCTCTCTCTCTCTCTGGTCTTTTTAATGTAATTCTTTTTTTAGGCATAATGACTGCCATTTTGATAAAGGACACATAGAGGGAGACGCTTCCAAATTTCTTGTTAACTTGTATCCATCCGTTCCCTTATAAATCGTTCCATTTTTATTACATGTATCATAGTGACTCTTGTACACCGTATATTGCTCCTGAAAACGATTACTATGATACCGTATATATCGTTCTATTTTAACTTATGTCTGTATGAGATTCATCAGATGTGATTATATTTAGCATGACCTTTTCTTTTTTTTTTACGGATATGAAGGTGTTCTGCAGTTCAATGAAGCTGATTTTAAGTGTAAAAATATCCGAATTTATGTTACAATAAAAGACACACACTGAGGTGACAAGAACATCGGGTAGCGATATGCACATATACAGATGGCGTTAATATTGGGTGCACAAGGTACGAAAGGACAGAGCATTGGCGGAGCGGTCGTATGTACTCATGTGATTCGTGTGAAAAGGTTTCCGACGTGTTTATACGACGGGAATTAACAGACTTTGAATGCGGAATGGTAGCTGGAGCTGGTTGCACTGAGCATTCCACTTCGGAAATCGTTAATGAATTCAATATTCCGAGATCCACAGTGTCGCGAGCGTGCCGAGAATACCAGGTTGCAGACATTACCTCTCACCACGGACAACGCAGTGCCCAACGGCCTTCACTTAACGACCGAGAGCAGCGGAGTTTGCTTACAGGTGTCAGTACTAACAGACAAACAACACTTAGTGAAGTAATAGCCGAAATCATTGTGGAACGTACAACGAACGTATTCGTAAGGACAGTGCGGTGAAATGTGGCGCTAATGGGCTATGGCAGCAGACGTGCCTTTGCTAACAGCACGACATAGCCTGCAGCGACTCTTCTGGCTCGTGGCAATATCGGTTGGACCCTAGACGACAGAAAAACTGTGGCCTGTTCAGATAAGTCCCAATTTCAGTTGGTAAGAGCTCATGGTAGGGTTCGAGTGTGGCGATAACCCCACGAAATAGTTTACCCAAGTTGTCAACGAACCACTGTGTAAGATAGCGGTGGCTCCATAGTGGTGTGGGCACTGCTTGCATGGAATGGAGTAAGTCCTTTGGTTGTAACCTCGCACTTCCTAATCGGCCTATTGTATTGCGGTATAAATGACCGTGATCACGTATGCCTAATGAAATTTTACAGTTAGTATCGTTACCGAAGGAAAATAGTACTGGTTAGTTGGAGGAAAGTGTACAACAGACCCTTCTGAAGGAAGTACCATTTCGAAATGTGTGGAAATTTAGCGAAATCGCTCCGAACAACACAGGGGAAAAGGATTTTAAGACAAAAATATTGATAATGCAAAAAATAATGATTAGTCAAAAAAAGTCACTGACGTGGAAACAGAAGGTTCTCAGGCTTTTCCACAAGACAACGGTTCACGAGAAAATAAATGAATCAGAAAGCACTGAGTTTGCAGTTACTTAATCTGAAATACTACATTTGGAAAAAAAGTTAAATGAAGTTGCTGGTTAAATAAATGATTGACTGTAACTGAAACTTTGTTCCGTAATAAATTACTTTCAGTAACCTGAGCATAACGTAATGCAAAATTTGGACAAAAGCAAGCAATACACTTTTAACTTTTGAAAGACTGAATTGAATTTACTTTAAGCAAATGAGCAACTGGTTTACTTTTAACATAGCAATAAGATACGTACTAAGCGAGCAGAAGCCATTCGCTAAGCTAAATACAGAATAAATGAAATTCTGCGCTCTTAATTTGGCTGTATCTTTAGCGATTAGCTTTGCTAGCGAAATTTTATGTTGCTTTAAGTGACTGAAGTTAGTACTGAAACTATAAATTAGTTGAGCCTCTGTTATGGAATACAAGAATGAGCAGTTACTGAGGCAGTAAGATTTTGACTGAAGCTGGTCATTAGCAGACAAACAAAACTGGCAGTATGTAGTTACTCAGTTTTCATATTTTTACGACACTCGGTGATCGCATGGAAAGGAAAGGGGCACTACTTGGTAATAATGTCTAAGGACAATAACAGCCTTATTATGCTGTACCTTTACCGAGGACGAAGAATGTAGCCGACGACAATACTGAGCTGCTATAGTTGCTGCTGCCGGTTGAGAACCGTGAGTCGTCTCCAGAGCCACGGATAATTATGAGATAGGCAATAGTTAGAACTGCAGCTTCCTCCACCTGTCCACTCCTACCGTGCTCTCAATACTCGGGGGTTGACGTATTAGGTGCGCCTGGACTGGTGCGATCATAGAAGCACACCGCGTTCGGCGGGAGCGCCCAACAAACACTTCCGCACTCTTTCATGACTCAAGTTGGTCTTCTCCCTCTCTGCTCGCAGTGCAACAGACTCTCCAGATGCAAAGATAAACAACGGCACAGCCACTGCCATTTCGTCGTTGCTATCGATACATTAAAATAATGTTCCCTTGGCTATCGCCCAGCAATTTACAATATTTACATTATAATTACAATCAATTATATACATTCACAAATAAATACACTGTTACATACATTATACACTCCTGGAAATTGAAATAAGAACACCGTGAATTCATTGTCCCAGGAAGGGGAAACTTTATTGACACATTCCTGGGGTCAGATACATCACATGATCACACTGACAGAACCACAGGCACATAGACACAGGCAACAGAGCATGCACAATGTCGGCACTAGTACAGTGTATATCCACCTTTCGCAGCAATGCAGGCTGCTATTCTCCCATGGAGACGATCGTAGAGATGCTGGATGTAGTCCTGTGGAACGGCTTGCCATGCCATTTCCACCTGGCGCCTCAGTTGGACCAGCGTTCGTGCTGGACGTGCAGACCGCGTGAGACGACGCTTCATCCAGTCCCAAACATGCTCAATGGGGGACAGATCCGGAGATCTTGCTGGCCAGGGTAGTTGACTTACACCTTCTAGAGCACGTTGGGTGGCACGGGATACATGCGGACGTGCATTGTCCTGTTGGAACAGCAAGTTCCCTTGCCGGTCTAGGAATGGTAGAACGATGGGTTCGATGACGGTTTGAATGTACCGTGCACTATTCAGTGTCCCCTCGACGATCACCAGTGGTGTACGGCCAGTGTAGGAGATCGCTCCCCACACCATGGCGCCGGGTGTTGGCCCTGTGTGCCTCGGTCGTATGCAGTCCTGATTGTAGCGCTCACCTGCACGGCGCCAAACACGCATACGACCATCATTGGCACCAAGGCAGAAGCGACTCTCATCGCTGAAGACGACACGTCTCCATTCGTCCCTCCATTCACGCCTGTCGCGACACCACTGGAGGCGGGCTGCACGATGTTGGGGCGTGAGCGGAAGACGGCCTAACGGTGTGCGGGACCGTAGCCCAGCTTCATGGAGACGGTTGCGAATGGTCCTCGCCGATACCCCAGGAGCAACAGTGTCCCTAATTTGCTGGGAAGTGGCGGTGCGGTCCCCTACGGCACTGCGTAGGATCCTACGGTCTTGGCGTGCATCCGTGCGTCGCTGCGGTCCGGTCCCAGGTCGACGGGCACGTGCACCTTCCGCCGACCACTGGCGACAACATCGATGTACTGTGGAGACCTCACGCCCCACGTGTTGAGCAATTCGGCGGTACGTCCACCCGGCCTCCCGCATGCCCACTACACGCCCTCGCTCAAAGTCCGTCAACTGCACATACGGTTCACGTCCACGCTGTCGCGGCATGCTACCAGTGTTAAAGACTGCGATGGAGCTGCGTATGCCACGGCAAACTGGCTGACACTGACGGCGGCGGTGCACAAATGCTGCGCAGCTAGCGCCATTCGACGGCCAACACCGCGGTTCCTGGTGTGTCCGCTGTGCCGTGCGTGTAATCATTGCTTGTACAGCCCTCTCGCAGTGTCCGGAGCAAGTATGGTGGGTCTGACACACGGGTGTCAATGTGTTCTTTTTTCCATTTCCAGGAGTGTATGTTAAATATACACTCGTGCTCATAAATTAAGGATAATGCTGATACATGGTGAAACAACGCTCTGGTGGGCGGTTTGCGGGCTTAAATCACCTCGGGGTATGACCTGCGGTCGTCGCACGGTGGCGCTGGCAGCAGTCCACAACGCAGAGGTGTGTTGGTGCGTGTCAGAGTACGGCGCAGCGAGTAAGTGTGCAGACGTTTTCAAGACGTGCTAATGGTGACTGAGTGTTGAAAATGGCTCAAAGAACACATATTGATGACGTTACGAGGGGTAGAATACTAGGGCGACTGGAGGCTGGTCAAACAGAGCAGGTCGTAGCACGGGCTTTCCGTGTGCCACAAAGTGTGATATCAAGATTATGGCAACGATTCCAGCAGACAGGAAATATGTCCAGGTGCTACAGTACAGGACGTCCACAGTGTACAACACCACAAGAAGACCGATATCTCACCATCAGCGCCCGCAGGCGGCCGCGGAGTACTGCAGGTAGCCTTGCTCGGGACCTTACTGCAGTCACTGGAACAGTTGTCTCTAGACACACAGTCTACAGACGACTGAACAGACATGGTTTATTCGCTCGGAGAACTGCAAGGTGCATTTCACTGACCGCTGCTCACAGGAGAGCCCGTAAAGCCTGGTGTCAAGAACACAGTACATGGTCATCGGAACAGTGGTCTCAGGTAATGTTCACGGACGAGTCCAGGTATAGTCTGAACAGTGATTCTCGCCAGGTTTTCATCTGGCGTGAACCAGGAACCAGATACCAACCCCTTAATGTTCTTGAAAGGGACCTGTATGGAGGTCGTGGTTTGATGGTGTGGGGTGGGATTATGATTGGTTGACGTACACCCCTGCATGTCTTTGACAGAGGAACTGTAACAGGTCAGATGTATCGGGACGTAATTTTACACCGGTGCTGTTGGTCCCACCTTCCTCCTGATGGATGATAACGCACGGCCCCACCGAGCTGCCATCGTGGAGGAGTATCTTGAAACAGAAGATATCAGGCGAATGGAGCGGCCTGCCTGTTCTCCGGACCTAAACCCCATCGAGCTCGTCTCGGATGCTCTCGGTGGCCCTATCGCTGCACGGCTTCAAACCCCTAGGACATTTCAGGAGCTCCGACTGGCACTGGTGCAAGAATGGGCTGCTATACCCCAGCAGCTGCTCGACCACCTGATCCAGAGTATGCCAACCAGTTGTGCGGCCTGTGTACGTGTGCGTGGTGATCATATCCCATACTGATGTCGGGGTACATGCGCAGGTAACAGTGGCGTTTTGAAGCAGATGAATTTCGGGACGGTTTTCTCAACTTATCACCAAATCCGTGGACTTACAGATCTGTGTCGTGTGTGTTCCTTTTGTGCCTATGCTATTAGCGCCTGTTTTGTGTAGTGCAATGTTGTGTGGCACCACATTCTGCAATTATTCTTAATTTATGAGCACGAGTGTAGTTTCTGTAACAAAGCTTACAGATTCAGAATTATTAGTGCAGAACAGATTATCGACGGGTATTAAACGGCAAAAAATTTTAATGGTGCAGAAGGTGTTTTATCTGCATTTTCGGTTTTACGCGTGCCCCACATTCCATGAGGTGTTTCCTGAAGGGAAACAGAATCAGGCAATATCCGAATAAATACAAACGGAAATGCAGATGCGTAAATGCATTCAGTTTTGTTTACATAAATTTTGTCAATCACTCATTAAGCTCCTCATTAATTATCATAATTTTACGTGGGCACGTAATTAGCATGACAACACTTTGCCATTATAACTCAAAACATGATAGTGTATAATAACATATTTTAAACAATAGAATTACATCTTTAAAAAATCTTCAAATGTGTGTGAATTCCTAAGGGACCAAACTGCTTAGGCCATGGGTCCCTAGACTTACACACTGCTTAAACTAACCTATGCTAAGAACAACACACACACCCATGCCCGAGGGAGGACTCGAGTCTCCTTCGGGAGGGACCTCGCAATCCGCGAGGTCCCCTTTAAAAAAAAATCATTGCGTTTGAAGTGAAAATCTCATGTCAGTAGTGTACAAAAAACGTAAGTAACGTAGTTAAAGGTATACAAAAGAATGAGTAAAATGGTAAGAAAGAAGATAAGAAAATTACTAGTTACTAGATTTACTTTACATAGTTTTTCGTGAATATCATAATAATTAACAAATTGTATTTCCATTAAAAAAGTTTATGGGTTTCTAGCGAGCGTCGAGATAAAACTTTGTTTGGCCGGCCTGTGTGGCCGTGCGGTTCTAGGCGCTTCAGTCTGGAACTGCGTGACCGCTACGGTCGCAGGTTCGAATCCTGCCTCGGGCATGGATGTGTGTGATGTCTTTAGGTTAGTTAGGTTTAAGTAGTTCTAAGTTCTAGGGGACTGATGACCACAGATGTTAAGTCCCATAGTGCTCAGAGCCATTTGATTTCTTTGATAAAACTTTGTTTATAACAAATCTTCACACTGATTTTGCCGAAAAGGAAAACGTCGCGTTTCACACGCGTATTTACAATATTTACAAAGGACGCCGCAGCGTTCTAACAGCCAGCAGCGGCTCAGTCCAGACATGCCATTCTTACGTGTGCGACAGCAGCACGTTTGTTCTCTCTGTTTGTGCAGTGGCATTCCAGAACGTCCACCTGCCTTACATGCTTTGAAAACTCTCTCCAGAGTAATCTCAAGGAGTCCTTATGTTTCTATCACAGTGGATAGCTGAACACTGTCCATAGTTACACGCATATACACAACTGAAAGTTACGCATTGTCTGAGTGCATCGGTATTCACTTACATAATACATGGTATAAAAGAATATTTACAACATATTATTTACAAAACTAAAAATGACACATATACCAGAGTGATATTCATACACATTGGTCATGGCTCGAGTTTTTCTTTCGTTTCAATTGCTTTCAAAACATCTACTCTGTAAGCTGAATTTCTCGTTACACTTTTTTATGACCGTCACGCCCAAAAAAATAAATTTGGAATAAATTTTGAAAATCACTTTAATAATTAAGTTTTTACTGGAAATTCTTTCTCAAATCAATCAGTTCTTAACTGATACAATTTCAGGTCAACAATGTTATGTTCACCTAACAGCCTGCCAGAATTAGGAAACACTATACAGTAACCGTTAGTGAGAGGTATACTGACAATCTTAAATGGTCCTTTGTAAATTAGTTTAAATTTAAAATCTCATTATCATGCTCTCTCGATTACTCGTTCGCTTTAGCGTGAACGAGGTCACCAACTGCAGATTTAGAAAACCGCACTTTCGCGTCATGACGCCGTGTTCGCGCATCGACTTTCTTTTTCATTATCTGTCGTAAACGTTCTTTTGCACTTATGGTCTAATAGGACATTTTCCGGAGTGAATCCTGTAGATTCGTGCGTCAAAGCATTTATAATCTTTTCAAAATTTTAATATATTTGCTGCACGTCCGGTGATAGTGGTGACAATACGCAAAGGTATCCCAGCTCACGCATATATCGTTGCGCTGGATTTCTGGCCGGGCAATATGCCGAAATGCATGTCACTTCACCCCCACTGCTTTCCATACCTTCATTCCGTAATCTGGAAGTAAACTGTGCCCCATTATCGGACAAAATCGCTTTTGGTTTGCTTATATGTACAAAGTAATCGTTTGCAAATTTGTTATAAACCGCTTTAGCTGTTGCCTTTCTTATCGGATGTAACTTATTGAACTTCTAAAAGGCTTCCAGCACTATTAACACATAGGCGAAATTACCTGAGGTCTTTGGTAGGGGGACATATAAGTCCGTACTCACAAACTCTAGTACATCGTCAGGTCTTATGCTTTGCATAGGACCCCGATTTGTGCAGCTGTTTACTTTCACCCTCTGACACTTATCACAAGTCTTTATCCTACCTGTTATTCTCTTTAACATGTTGTTAAAATTCACTGCTTCAATAATTTTCTCTGTACATTTCATTGGTCGGCAATAACGGTAGGAAAAGTGATAATAGTCTACTGTTTCGGTGAGGTACTTGGTGGGGCAATACACCTGCCAAGTGTCGCTATCCTCATCTTTGCGTATATACAAGATATTGTTGCACATCCTGCAATACTTGCTCAATTTTTTCCGTCTCTATTCTTTAACTCATACTTAGTCTTCACTATTTTCATGAATTCGTCCTCGCTTTGATGACGATGCCTACTTTTACAAATGCCCTCTACCCTCTTTCGTCCTTGAAAGTAGTCCAGTTTCAGTAAACCTTCGGATTCGTTTTCCCGTAACGGGTCCTCATCCACATCAACGTCATTCCAGAAAAATCCGGCCGACTCTGATAACAACAGGTGATTTTTTAATTTTCTGTTCTTGGACATTCATAATTTTTATCTGCTTGTTCTGGGTTTGTTTTTTTGACCCCAGCACTGTAATCTTTTCATCAATTTCTTCCATTAACGAATCCTGTATCACCAGAAATTCGCTAACTGTCAAGTCAGGTAAATTTTCTTCGGAAAGATGGATATCATCTTCCAATCTGCTCAGAGAAATGTGCTCTGTTTTTGCTTCTACTTCTTCACCCGAGCACACGTAACCCATAGCACTCTCGTGTGATAGTATGATCTCAGCCCTAGCCTCGTAGATGTTATAATCTTCGTGGCTCTCAATTAATCATACCCGGTCATCATTGGAAAACACGTATTGCCCCAATTCAGAAATTTCCCCTCGGTTTTCTTTAGGACCAGTGTCATTGGAGTTGGCTCCTTCAATTACTACATTTGGACAAGCCTGTCTCATCGGTGCAGAGCTTTCTGTTTCTTCATAAACGCTAGTTTCACGTGGGTTGAGAAATGTCAAATATTGTCCGCTCTCCCATACAATCCTCTGTAATTCTTCAGTTGGTCGTATATCCGACCAAACTGAGCTAATCACATCTCATCGCGTTCTGCGTTGCCCTGCGTGGCAATGGAAGTTTTATCCGATATTGGCTTCTTTAATTGCGCCGGCGAATCATACTATATTGGAGCCTCCAGTACCGTTGTTGCTTTAACAGCGGCCCCCTCTTCCTCCATGACCGCTGCTCTATTTTCACCGTTATTACAGACAGTGATCACTTTGTTGACTGCCGGTTCAACTTTAGTTATTGTTACCGTGGATGCTTTATTCACTCTGTCTTGTTGCACATTCTTTCATCGCCGATTTATCTAGTCGGATCTGTCATAGTGACGTTGCCTAGGCTTTGTCCTGGGCCGCCAAGGACTTCCTATGGCCGGCCGCGGTGGTCGTGCGGTTCTAGGCGCTGCAGTCCGGAACCGCGAGACTGCTACGGTCGCAGGTTCGAATCCTGCCTCGGGCATGGATGTGTGTGATGTCCTTAGGTTAGTTAGGTTTAAGTAGTTCTAAGTTCTAGGGGACTGATGACCTAAGATGTTAAGTCCCATAGTGCTCAGAGCCATTTTTTTGACTTCCTATGCTCGGTGGACCACAAAATGGCGCGGCTAATGGTTCCCCTGATTAAGTACGACAGGCCCGTTTCTATCCGGCTGTCGGAATTGCTGATTTTGATAATGTCTACTATCATTCTACTGAGAACCATGTACCATCCTCACTTGATACTGGCCTCCACCATTTCTACTATTATTGTTTCCACTATGACTGGTATTGTTAGCCGGCCAGTGTGGCCGAGCGGTTCTAGGCGCTTCAGTCAGGAATCGCGTGACCGCTACGGTCGCAGGTTCGAATCCTGCCTCGGGCATGGATGTGTGTGATGTCCATAGGTTTAAGTAGTTCTAAGTTCTAGGGACTGATGACCTCAGATGTTAAGTCCCATAGTGCTCAGAGCCATTTGAACCATTTTTTTGGTATTGTTATAGTGATGTGAATTATTATTACCATGGTAGTGGTTACCATTATTGCCATTGGTATTGCTATTATGTTTTTGCTGTTGTAATAAGTGCTGCTATTACCACGGTTTTTTTAAATTTTTGCGGTTATTCCGCCAGTTATCTTCACTGTCGACCTTTTCTAAGAATGCAGTAATTTTTCTGTAGCTGTTGCCTATATAGCTCTTGGAATCATCTGGAAGCTTCTTCCACAGCTCCCACACAATCTCCGATTCCGTCCGTGGATCACGTAATTATTCTAATTTGTGGATCCAATTCTCGTAAAATTTTTTCATTGAGCCGCGCTAATCTGCGTCGTAGGGTTTTGACTCTACGAAACCGCCATTCAGTCTCCTGCTTCTGCTCTGACCAATATTCTTTCAAGAACCCATTCATAAATTCTTGAAAGCTTATGCTCACAATATCGACGTTTAAGCCACATCGATTAGCCTCGCCCGCTAGAACGTCGATTACGCCTTTAATTTTTCTTTTATTCGTCCACGGCCCCTTTCTCAATTTTTAATGAAACCGGTACCGTGCAATCCACCCTGTTTTTTAAGGCGATCGAAACGCTCCTCCTTCGCTAAGATTTCAGTAATATGTACGTGGCATGACACATAGTGCAGCTTTTCGTCTAATCTCTTTTCTGTTTCAGTTACTTTTTTAGCTACTTGGCAAGTGGTCGTCGGTAACGTTCCCAATTCCCTCTTCCTCTCTTCGGGAGGACGACTGTTCAATCCCGTCTCCGGCCATCCTGATTTAGGTTTTCCGTGATTTCCCTAAATCGTTTCAGGCAAATGCCGGGATGGTTCCTTTGAAAGGGCACGGCCGATTTCCTTCCCAATCCTTCCCTAACCCGAGCTTGCGCTCCGTCTCTAATGACCTCGTTGTCGACGGGACGTTTAACACTAACTACCACCACCACCCTCTTCCTCTCATCACACACAGCCATCTGTTTCTTCACTCTACTATCTACACCTGATACTAAAGTCTGCAAATTAGTAACCCTTTCCCTATCGTCTTTTCGCGCTTATTCTACCTTTTCAATCACTTTATTTTCAGTTATGGGATCAGCAGTCTGTTCCAGATTCTGTCCGATTTTCTCTACTTGCGTCTCAAAACTACTTTTTGTGCTTCCTATTTTTGACTGTATCTCTGTCATGTCCTGCTTAAGATAATTATTCATTACATTTATTTCTGTCTTCATTTCATCTACTTTCGTGTTAACAACATCAAATTATTGTTATCAATCTTGATTGCTTTGTCCTGATCATCCAATTTACCTAATTGTACATCAAATTTATTGTTAATTGATTTGTATTGAGTATCAATTGATTCGGATTGAGCTTTTATTGATTCGGACTGAGCACTGATTTTGCGGATCAACGTACACAACAAATCGTTTATATTTCCAGATATTACTGGTTTTGACTCTAACCATGGCTCTTTCTTAATGGTTTCCTCGTATCCACCGTCAATGGACGATTTTTATTCCGAATTCCGTAGCATCTGCAAATGCCAGGAATTCTATTTTTGTCAGTTCCTGTGTTTCGGCAGTTGCGTCTGTGATGCCAGCCGCCTGTTCCGCAACAATGCCTTCCGTTGCTTGCGTTCCCCTTTGTCCTACCGATTGTTCCCCGTTAAGTAGAATCAAATTATCAGTTTCATTTGTGTTCATTATGTCACCTGTTTTACTGATTAATGCAAATTTAGAAATTTTGTGGCTTCTTTCCATAACTTACCATTGCTGTGCGTGAACGCCTTATCCGTAGCGAAAGGATTTAATTCACTGCGAATATGCACAATGCAAAATTCGTGCCAAGAAAAATACCAAATGGATACTGTCCTGTCACAAGTGTCGCCACGTGGAAGCTTCCCTTTCCTAATTGGCAAACTGGATTGCAATATAATTGACGTGATTGAGAATGCCTAATGAAATTTTACATGAGTAAGGCTATCGTTACCGAAGGAAAATAACACCGGTTAGTCGGAAAATTTGGAAATTTGTGGTAAATGGTTCAAATGGCTCTGAGCACTATGGGACTTAACATCTGATGTCATCAGTCACCTAGAACTTAGAAGTACTTAAACCTAACTACCCTAAGGACATCATACACAACCATGGTCGAGGCAGGATTCGAACCTGCGACTGTAGCGGTCGCGCGGTTCCAGTAGATTTGTGGTAAGGTCTTATGGGACCAAACTGCTGAGGCCATCGGTCCCTAAGCTTAATCACTACTTAATCTAACTTAAACTAACCTATGCTAAGGACAACACACACACCCATGCCCGAGGGAGGACTCGAACCTCCAACGGGGGCAGCAGCGCGGACCGTGACAAGGCGCATTAGACCGCGAGGGGTTAGTCGGTGAAAAGTGTACAGCAGGCCCTTCCGAAGGAAGAACCTATTCTAAACCTAATTTAAATATTGATTATAATTTTGAAATGGGTGGAAATTTAGTGCCATCGCTCGCGAACATCACAGGGGGAAAAGGGTATCACGTAATATTTTAATACAAAAGATACTGATAATAAAAAAATAATGATTAGCATAAAAGACATAGTTAAACGGTCGCCAGTCCTCTAGGACAATGGATGTCCAGACTCTTAAGAAAGGTAATGGCAAAGAAAATTAAGCAAATAATAACTGGCATGGCAACAGCAGGTTGTCACCCTTTTCCACAACCCTACAGTTCACGAGAAAATAAATGAATCAGAAAGCACTGAGTTTGCAGTTACTTAATCTGAAATGCTACATTTTGAAAGTAAAGTTAAATGAAGTTGCTAGTTAAATAAATGACTTACTCTAACTGAAACTTTGTTTCGTAAAAAATGAGTTTCAATAACCTCAGCATAACGTAATGCAAAATATGGAAAAACAAGCAATTTACTTTTAATTATTAAAAGACTGAATTGAATTTACTTTAAGCAAATGAGCAATTGATTTACTTTTAACATAGCAATGGTCATTAGCAGACAAACAAACCTGGCTGTAAGTAGTTAATCAATTTTCATATTTTTACGACACATGGTGAGTGCATGGAAAGAAAAGGGACCCTGCTTGGTAATAATGTCTGAGGGCAATGACAATTCAGGAGCCCTGCAAGTTTTACCTATTGCAGGTTATTATTCATGAAAGTTATTCGAAAATTGTGAAAGAATTCTCATTCGAAAATTGTGAAAGAAATGTAGCTGGGTAATGCCTCTATAATAGTAATTATATTTTAGTTAGTTAACAGTCTTATTATGTTGTAGCTGTGCGGAGGACGAAGACAATGTTGCGCTGCTACTATTGCTGCTGCTGGTTGAGTACCACGAGTCGTCTCCAGAGCCACGAATAATTATGGGACAGTATATAGTTAGAATTGCAGCTTCCTCCGTCTGTCCACTCTTACCGTGCTCCGAATACTCCTGGTTAACGAATAAGTTGTGCCTACACTGGGGCGATCATAACTGCACACCGCGTCTGCGGAAGTGCCGAACAAACACTTCCGCACTCTTTCATCACTCAAGTTGGTCTCCTTCCTCTCTGCTCGCAGCGGGGCAGGGTCTCTCCATACGCAAAGATAAGCAACGGTACAGCTGCTGCCATGTCGTCGTTTCTATCGATACATTAAAATAAAGTTCCATTGGATATTACCCAGCAATTTACAATATTTACCTTATAATTACAATCAATTACATAAATTCAGAAATAAGTAGACTATTACATCGATTACATATTAAATATAGTTTCTGTAATAAAGTTTAGAGATTCAGAATTAGCAGTGCAGTAGAGGTTATCGAAGAGTATTAAACGGCGAAAAATTCTGAATGGTGCAGAAGGTCAGTAATATCGGAAATTGAGTCAGTCTTGATGCAAAACACCTTGTTATACGTTTATTTCTTTATTCTCCCAAACTAGTTTCGGCGACAAATGTCGCCATCATCAGTAGGAATTTTTTAATCTATAACATGCAGTAAAATAGCATGGTTATACAAACACAGTAGCACATTATTACATTTTTACTGTTCGTTTTTAGAAATATAATTTTCTATGGATACTTTCATACTACCTTATTTATTGTATGTTACAGCATGTTTTAAGCAATTATTGTCGCTGTTTGCGACGTGTTTTCTGTGCGCTTTTTTTCTGTTGCCGTTTTTTACTTGGCGAACATCATGTCATCTGCAATCATGTGAGCGGCTGTCAGTAAGCAAAATACTAAGAGGTGAACTACGTATGTCAGCAATATGTACTTGGGGTTGCGGCAGTGTTGTGGAAACCAGTTATTTGGTGTGTACTGAGCTGTTACTTAGCAATTCGTGTACTCACGTTCGTTGGATGGTATGTAGCTGCTTCTATACACAGAAAAACAAAACTTTTGCACTTTTTTTCTGATCCAGAATATTACGCCATCTTGCAGTTCGCGTGTGTCGCGAGAAGTGTATCGCATGTGGCGAGAAAGGCTATGAAAAACTGTAGTGCGAATTACGACGACTTCTGTTCACTATTTCTCTGTGTGTGATGTTGAAGTGGTTCTTTTGCGTGTGTGTGTTTTCTGTTCTGTTCCCTTGGTCAGTTCTCTCAGACCGGTAAAGAGTGAGTTGTTTCAAAGTGTTGTGTTTTCGTTTATTACTTTTTTCTCTTCGACTATTGCCTTTTGTATGTAGTAATTTTCTTCTATCGTTAGTTGTCGGTATAGACTGTTGCTGTTTCTCAGGGTGTGTAGATCGTTTTCGATATTAGTGGGATTATGGTTTTTGTTCATCAGATGTTCTACAAAAGTTGAATATGTGCTGTCACTCTTTAGAGCTCTCATGTGCTCTGTGTAGCTCGTTCGGAAGTTCCTGCTTGTTTGTATTGGGCCTGACAGGAGTTGCAAGTGATTTGATATATTCCAGCGTTGCTGAACTTGTCTGAGAAGGTCTGCAGAAGGTGTTTTATCTGCATTTTCAGTCTTACATGGTCCAGCTTAACAGATCATTGACCATTCGCAGCCATTCCAGGACTTCATGTTGCGAAACAGCGATGGAATGTTTGTGGATGACAATGTGTCATGTCACCGGGCCACAGTTGTTCGATACTGGTTTGAAGAACGTTCTGGACAATTCGAACTAATGTTTGGGCCATCCAGATCGCCCGACATGAATCCCATCGAACATTTATGGTACATAATCGAGAGGTCAGTTCGCGCACCAAATCCTGCACCGGCAACACTTTCGCAATTATGTACGGCTATAGAAGCAGCCTGGCTTAGTATTTCTACAGGATGACTTCCAACGACTTGTTGAGTCCATGCCACGTGGAGCTGCTGCACTACGCCAAGCAAAAGGGGGTCCGACACGATATTAGGACGTATCCCATGACTTTTGTCACCTCAGTGTAGCTGAATAATGTGACTAGTAAATCACTGATGAATGGTCGATCAGTTTTTGTTATTTTACGTTCTTTCTTTCATTCTGCTTTAACATCATGTCAGTCATCAGGTGTTTAAGACGACAATGTTACTCCATATGTTTTTGGACAGGAAATGTAAATGATAAAATTTTCCAAAACTGCTGTCTGTTAACAGAAGAACGTACATTTCGATTTTCTTCTGTTGTTTGGTAGTTGAGATGTTTCAGAGTTTTTGTAACATTCTTCCGCAAAGTGAAGAAGTCTGTGACCATCGACGATTTTTTTTTTGTTCAGGCACGATGGTTTCAATTAATCTGACCTAGCAAAGATTTCACATAAGTGAGAAGTTTTACAGCTTTGAAAATACGAGTATATTTGTACTCAGCTCTTTCAAAGACAGTCTTGTCCTAAAACTGAGGCAATGTAATCATATTACTTCTTATCCACGCACATTATTATTCACATGTAATTCTTGTTGTAACCCTACAATCGTGTAATAAAATATTCCCACCATTTACTTTTTGCGTAACTCTACACTTCTCTGCTTTAAAAGCTGGACGACAGTCTTCACAAGGCGTTGATATTTGTAAATATTTTATCCGTTAACAATACCTCAAAGATAACTGAATCATCTGCGACAAGTCTGAGTTTGCTGTCAATTAATATATGACATGAGCGGAATGACACCACGACTTTCTCCTGGGCACACACGGAGTTATTTGCGCTTGTGGAAGACTCTCGATCCGGATTAACGTGCTGGATTCTGTCTGTGAAGAGATTCTAACTGAGTCGCTAACTTGACTGTGTGTTCCATACAAACTTATTTTCTTTGATAGGCGTCGATATGATTCTTAGTCACATTACCTCCACAGATACCGATAAAAAATTGCGTTTCCATCACGACATGTCTTAAGGCGTAAATTCACAGTTACCTTCTCCAAACATACGTAATTTGTAGTGGTATGTCGACGTACAGATGCTGGTATCATTTTACTACACTCGGCACTGTCAGTATTTTAACTGTCAACAAATGCATGAAACTACTTTCCTGAAAACCTCCGTCATCTCTGAAACGAAACTGATCTTGTGAACTAGTTGTTTTCTTCTTTTTAGCATGCTTCTATAGAGATCTTTCAAAAACATGAAGTAAGATCGAATATAATCCTCTAAATTTTTCGCTACAGAGGTTTATTTTAAGGTTTTATGTTCTCATGCAAACAAAGCATTTATTGACATGTGGACTGCGTAACATAATTCAGAAGAAGAATAAAAAACCTTATTATAACAGTATTTCTAGGCCTCTCAAGAATGCTGTGAAACACAAAGTGGATGAGATAAACTGTACATGTTTACCAAAGTTATTAACTTCTCAAGGACGCGAAACCTATGATACCACACGGCTTACCACTCGGCGAAATGTGATGGAAATCAACAGATGATATGACATTTCACAACTTCCTACGACAGGTTACATAACAGCACACATTTTTCCGCTGCAGAAGGTTTCGATAAGCGTTATTTCTTGACAATTGTGACATTAAAAAAGTGACAGTCACCTGTTTGTCGAGTTCTAGCGAACTTTGTCGAACACGGAGCATCAATTAGGTAGGACATCTGAGCAACTCTGATTACATCACGCTGCGTCATGTAGTTAATTAACGTCAGGTACTGAGTGTAAGAAGTCATATACACAGTGCTAACAGACTCGTGCTTTTAAAACGGCTACGTTTGTCATGCTCACGAAGCAGTTGATTATCAGATATTCAAAGATTGAAAGATAACTATAGTTGAGACAGGTAGCAAACGGTAGTCTCCTTAACCTAGTCTCCTTAATCTAGTTTCGGAGACAATACCCACGCTACACTTTGTTTCACATGATCTTACCAAACGGAGAGGAAAAAAGTCGTTCTTTATTGTGAAGAAACATGAACTAGTTCCCATTTAAATCTATGTCTTTAACAGACGTTAAATGGTGTAACTTAAACAGCAAGCGACCAGTCGGCATGTGAAAATCAACCATACCCAGAATTTCTAATAATAAGATGCTAAAAGTTCAAGAAAATCGTCCTGCTTAATGTTAATTGCTAATCTTTAGATTATTAGATGTGTTTTCCATTTCAGATGAAGAGACCTTTTTATTCGGATTAAATATTTCGTTATCATTATAATCACTACGAAGCCTTTGTCGATGAAGAGCCGTGGAGTGCTTGTCTTAAATGATGTACTGAATAAGACTATTGCAAGTTATCGACAGACTCAGTTACACTACCTTGAAGTTATTTTGACATAATATGACTAACCTCCACGTTTTAATGAGTTTTCAGTAAATCTTCCTCCTTAGTGGGAAAAAGAAACACTTTACACGCTTGTCTTTTAATTTATTTATTACTGTGTTATTTTAACAACTGTTGTATGCTGTGAAGAAAATAGTGGCTGCTGCTAATTCATAGGCACTGTTTAAAACAGTTCTACAGAACGACACTACAGTTGATTTGCGCCGATGCGAACTGCGAAACAGCTGATGTTGGTCACGAGCTCGAGTTAAGTTGTTGTTGTATGGTATGTCGATAGTTTTCAAGCTACTTACATACGATTCATTCGAGCATCTGCTATCTGCTGTGCCCTTCCAGTTTCGTAAGTAAACTAATGAAGCACACTTTACTTAAAAAAATGCAAGTACAGAAGTTTTACGTTCCATTGACAAATAGGTCAATTTAGCACACTAAACTCGCATTCGAGAGGACGACCGTTCAAACCCGCGTCCGGCCATCCTGGTTTAGCGTTTCAGTTATTTCCCTAAATCGCTTCAGGCAAATGACGGGATGGTTCCTTTGAAAGGACCGATGACCTCGCTGTTTGGTCCCCTCCTCCGAATCAACCAACCAACCGAATAGGTCATTAGAGACAGATCTTAAGCAGGGACTGGACAAGAACTGGTAGCGAAATTGGTTGTGTTCTTTTCGAAGCAACCATTCGAGCAATTATCTTCTATGTCTTTATCACTGCACCACCTCGCTCGGTTCCTAGATTTAACAAAGAAACTCAACTTATGATCATCTGCATTATTCCTGATGCTGATAACATAGAATTACATTTTTTCAGGAAAATAGCTTGTTATCCTTTAGCTCTACTCACGATACAAATTCCTTATTTAAAATTCATTTATGAAATAGAAGGATTTTTCTGGATGAAAGAATCTCACTTTGATATTCGATTTTGGTCTGCCACTCGTCAGACATAATTCATTATTAGATAAAAGATTTTTTGTGGTTACATATTGCACACGTTTCATTTATCTTACGTAATTTTATTTCTGTATATTGTTATGCACTTTTAATTACAATTTTTCTTTTATGACGAATTTCTTTAGCACATATTTCCATTTCCTTCAGTTCAAATTCTATTCAGCATGCGCGTCTAACTATTTTTGAATAAGTCGCCGTAGCTATAGACTTCTTTCCGTGGAAGATGCTTGCTCACGGTGGTATTCCATGTATTTATTGTGCATCAGCAAATATTTTATGTTTCTTATTAATTGCATAACAATCGATTTACAGATAAATTGTTTATGATTCTTCGAAAGTCATAACTCACACTTATCTTCTTTTGCTGTCGGTCTAAGTGAAGAATTGCATCGTATGTATTACCTTCAGAAGTATTCATCCCTGCGTCGTATATGTTAAAAGAAAAGTCATTCACACATAAAAGGACTGGATCCAAGAATTAACATTATGTCAATCCATTCGCAGTATATTCCATGCCGAAATATTATCTGTTCTTTTCCATTGATTGAATTATTTAGCACCAAATAACGTGAGACAACATTCCACACCGGTTCTATGACAGTTGTCGTACACTCTACTTGTTAACAGTCTGAAGACACAGACTGTTCACAACCACATCACCAAGAGTCCACTTGGACTGTTTTAGAGGGATTTAAATAGCTGATGGATTTGTTACATCTAATGACTAGTCCCAGTTCGAAGTCACTGAGATCTCCTGATAGACCAATTCTGTCGTTACCGCTTTTCTACTGACAAAACAGTAATACTTGCCTCCTTATATACTAGTGGGTTCGCCCCTCGCGTCATCTAGTGGTCCATTCTGCATTACATAGGGGTGTCCATATACTTTCGATCGTGTAGTTTATAAATAAGTGGGATAGGGATGATTCTTCGTTGCAGCAGTTTAAGGTAATTCTGCCCAGGTCGAGCTTTTTACTTTATACGTGAATGTAGAGGTATGGCAATCTGGATTAACTGAAGAACGTTTAGGTAAGATTGTATGAGTCAGTACATAGGATATTATTTCTTCGTGTAAAAAAATTATCTCCGTTGTGTATCTCCGTAAAATGTTACAGTTAAGTGATTGAAACTGTCTCATGTTTTGCCTTACCATTGTATAAGTAACTTTCAAAATTCTTTTTAATGAACGTTCTACACAGCTGAATATACTCTTGAACAAGTGTAAATAACAGCCAAAAATTTTTATATTTGTTCGCTGAAGGATGTAGAGAATAGTAAAGAGCTACTGGTTGAATCTCGTCTCTCAGTTTTGAGTTTCTTAGCAAAACTATGGGCCGATGGCCCTGGTTAAAGAAGCGGAAAACCCAAGGAGGAATTGTAGCAAAAAACACCAATACCTCGTTATCGTTTGTGAATATCCGCAGGTTTCATGGCACAAAACAGATTAATTAATCAGTTCATCTTTTCTTTCTTTGTTTTCATTGTGAGATATTAACGTTCCGTTGATGAAGAGGTCATCAGGGAAAAAGAAAAGTTCTTTATATGAGTGGTATATGGAGACGAAGTGAATTGTAATTTTGTCTTGGTAATTGTTCTGGCATTCACCTGAAGTCAGTCAACTGCATCTCGGTATGCCCAAATTCTGCCGGTATTCAATTACATCTTCGCCCGAATACGAGGTCAGCGTTTCTTCTCCAGCTCACCCTGTTCATCTAAATTTGAACGGAGAATCATTCATTCCCAGCCAGTTGTCGAAGTCATCGCTGCTCATGCCCTGAGAAAATGTTCTGTAGGAATCTTGCTAACGAACATACTTTCTGTATTCATAGTAATCCTCTTGGACTGTATTGGATTGTACTGGACATACTATATCGGAAACTACACTCCTGGAAATGGAAAAAAGAACACATTGACACCGGTGTGTCAGACCCACCATACTTGCTCCGGACACTGCGAGAGGGCTGTACAAGCAATGATCACACGCACGGCACAGCGGACACACCAGGAACCGCGGTGTTGGCCGTCGAATGGCGCTAGCTGCGCAGCATTTGTGCACCGCCGCCGTCAGTGTCAGCCAGTTTGCCGTGGCATACGGAGCTCCATCGCAGTCTTTAACACTGGTAGCATGCCGCGACAGCGTGGACGTGAACCGTATGTGCAGTTGACGGACTTTGAGCGAGGGCGTATAGTGGGCATGCGGGAGGCCGGGTGGACGTACCGCCGAATTGCTCAACACGTGGGGCGTGAGGTCTCCACAGTACATCGATGTTGTCGCCAGTGGTCGGCGGAAGGTGCACGTGCCCGTCGACCTGGGACCGGACCGCAGCGACGCACGGATGCACGCCAAGACCGTAGGATCCTACGCAGTGCCGTAGGGGACCGCACCGCCACTTCCCAGCAAATTAGGGACACTGTTGCTCCTGGGGTATCGGCGAGGACCATTCGCAACCGTCTCCATGAAGCTGGGCTACGGTCCCGCACACCGTTAGGCCGTCTTCCGCTCACGCCCCAACATCGTGCAGCCTGCCTCCAGTGGTGTCGCGACAGGCGTGAATGGAGGGACGAATGGAGACGTGTCGTCTTCAGCGATGAGAGTCGCTTCTGCCTTGGTGCCAATGATGGTCGTATGCGTGTTTGGCGCCGTGCAGGTGAGCGCCACAATCAGGACTGCATACGACCGAGGCACACAGGGCCAACACCCGGCATCATGGTGTGGGGAGCGATCTCCTACACTGGCCGTACACCACTGGTGATCGTCGAGGGGACACTGAATAGTGCACGGTACATTCAAACCGTCATCGAACCCATCGTTCTACCATTCCTAGACCGGCAAGGGAACTTGCTGTTCCAACAGGACAATGCACGTCCGCATGTATCCCGTGCCACCCAACGTGCTCTAGAAGGTGTAAGTCAACTACCCTGGCCAGCAAGATCTCCGGATCTGTCCCCCATTGAGCATGTTTGGGACTGGATGAAGCGTCGTCTCACGCGGTCTGCACGTCCAGCACGAACGCTGGTCCAACTGAGGCGCCAGGTGGAAATGGCATGGCAAGCCGTTCCACAGGACTACATCCAGCATCTCTACGATCGTCTCCATGGTAGAATAGCAGCCTGCATTGCTGCGAAAGGTGGATATACACTGTACTAGTGCCGACATTGTGCATGCTCTGTTGCCTGTGTCTATGTGCCTGTGGTTCTGTCAGTGTGATCATGTGATGTATCTGACCCCAGGAATGTGTCAATAAAGTTTCCCCTTCCTGGGACAATGAATTCACGGTGTTTTTATTTCAATTTCCAGGAGTGTATATTGTTTTTTACGGAGACGTAACGGAAATCTGTAATGACGTCACTAACGAACGTGACTGCAGTGGTACCTGTATCTGAAACAGTCATTTATAATTCTGGCGGTAGTAGAAGCATCTCCAGTATTTGACTTGGAGTCCGCATTTTCTATGGATGGCTGAACTACAGTAGGATGCAATAAGCAGAAATAGCATGAACGGGTAAGTTATGAAATCAGTAGCTGAACTTAACGAAAAAAGACAGTATTCAGTGACAGAAGACCACACATGATCTCAAAAAGATGCAATAGTGAAATTAACATTGCGTATAAAATATCTAATACAGGAAAATTCAGAGAAGAATATAAATAAGGCAGTCATTAAGTATCATACCAAAGAAATAAAACAGAAAGGAGTGCAAGGATTACAGAAATATAAGTACCGTACCTTATGCTACCAATTACGTAGCTCTTATAATAGTAAGAAGAATAGGGAACAAGATGCATAACAACATCTCAGAGGATAAACTTGGGTTCAGAAGAGGACGTAGTACAAGTGGCATCACTTGGTTGTGTGAGGATGTTGATGAGAAGAATGATGAAAGTCGGTAGGTAAAAGTCTGTGGCGAAAACGCCTTGGCTCAGTAAAATGAGAATTATTTTTTAAAAAATTAGAAACAGAAATAGACTGGAATTACTGCAGACTAATGAAGCAACTGTATCTAAGAACAGATTAGCGGTTTTATTTTCGGAAGAACAAGCGTGTGGAATAACTATTAAGGCCTTTGTGATAAGATTTTTTGTGCGTCCCAAGTTCTCTTTAACGTGTGTTAACAGACTTGTGGATGAATCACGAATTATTCTCTGTGCTTGTTCCTTAATGAGGAACTACAAAACTATCAAACAGCAAGTCATTAACTAACCAGGTCAAAAAGAACGTAGCTGATGTAAGTGAGTAGATTATCTCAAAGATCTAATTGTACATAAAGAGCTGCAGGCGAATGAAATCCGGTGGCGCTTAACCCCTGCCTAATCATCAGTGTTAGCCCGCGTGACATGCTACTGGCGGCTTTGCTTACTCGTAGGTGCTGTCCTCACGGTGATATAGAATGTTTCCTAGTCTACGAGGAGACTAAATATCATCGTCATTTCACCAGCACATAGCAGTCTGCATAATGCCTGGCACGTCGTTTGAGAGCTGTCGTTGGTATCCCCTCCAGGTAGTTACATACAGAATATTTGCAAGATTTTTATCTAAATGATATGGAATTAAACAGTTTGCAGGCTATGTGTACATGATGCGTTTTTTGGCTGTATACGAGACGCTTAAGTCTCGCAAGCTGGCATAAATTTAATAAAAATTAACGTATTAGTCTTTAAGAAACATACACTTCAATTAAGTTTCAGATAAAGATCAGTCAACATATGTTGTTGTTGTTGTTGTGGTCTTCAGACCTGAGACTGGTTTGATGCAGCTTTCCATGCTACTCTGTCCTGTGCAAACTTCTTCGTCTCCCAGTACTTACTGTAACCTACATCTTTCTGAATCTGCTTAATGTATTCATCGCTTGGTCTCCCTTTACGATTTTTACCCTCCACGCTGCCCTCCAATGCTAAATTTGTGATCCCTTGATGCCTCAGGACATGTCCTACCAACCGACCCTTTCTTCTTGTCAAGTTGTGCCACAAACTCCACTTCTCCCCAATTCTATTCAATACCTCCTCATTATTTATGTGATCTACCCATCTAATCTTTAGTATTCTTCTGTAGCACCACATTTAGAAGGCTTCTATTCCATTCTCGTCCAAACTATTTATCGTCCATGTTTCACTTCCATACATGGCTACACTCCATAGAAATACTTTCAGAAATGACTTCCTGACACTTAAATCTATACTCGATGTTAACAAATTTCTCTTCTTCAGAAACGCTTTCCTTGCCATTGCCAGTCTACATTTTATATCCTCTCTACTTCGACCATCATCAGTTATTTTGCTCCCCAAATAGCAAAACTCCTTTACTACTTTAAGTGTCTCATTTCCTAATCTAATTCCCTCAGCATCACCGGACTTAATTCGACTACATTCCATTATCCTCTTTTTGCTTTTGTTGATGTTCATCTTATATCCTCCTTTCACGATACTGTCCATTCCGTTCAACTGCTCTTCCAAGTCCTTTGCTGTCTCTGACAGAATTACAATGTCATCGGCGAACCTCTAAGTTTTTATTTCTTCTCCATGGATTTTAATACCTACTCCGCATTTTTCTTTTGTTTCCTTTACTGCTTGCTCAATATACAGATTGAATAAAATCGGGGAGAGGCTACAACCCTGTCTCACTCTCTTCCCAACCACTGCTTCCCTTTCATGCCCCTCGACTCTTATAATTGCCATCTAGTTTCTGTTCAAATTGTAAATAGCCTTTCGCTCCCTGTATTTTACCCCTGCCACCTTTAGAATTTGAAAAAGAGTATTGCAGTCAACATTGTCAAAAGCTTACTTACATGCCATTGTTTTCGTAGGCGTACTTTTAAAAAGTGTATTTTCTTTTCTAGCAAGCCAAATGTCCTCAACATAGCCAGACAATAAGTCATGGGCCACTACGAGTACATTCGAGTAAGCCAGCTCACACCATCACGGAGTTCGGTGTTACATGAGTTCTCTAGAGGAGAAGCACGAGGGGGTTGTGCGCCCTTGACCGGTTCAGGAAAGGCAGGATTTTTAAGTAAATGGTAAGTGTGCAATTGCTAGTAACGTAGGTTTGCCTTTCCTTAATCTTTCTTCTAAGGTAAGTCGTAAGGTCAGTATTGCCTCACGTGTTCCAACATTTCTACGGAATCCAAACTGATCTTCCCTGAGGTCGGCTTCTACCAGATTTTCATTTGTCTGTAAAGAATTCGCGTTAGAAATTTGCAGCTGTGACTTATTAAACTGATAGTTCGGTAATTTTCACATCTTTCAACACCTGCTTTCTTTGGGATTGGAATAATTATATTCTTCTTGAAGTCAGGGGGTATTTCGGCTGTCTTATACATCTTGCTCACCAGATGGTAGAGTTTTGTCAGGGCTGGCTCTCCCAAGGCTGTCAGTAGTTCTAATGGAATGTTGTCTACTCCCGGGGCCTTGTTTCGACTCAGGTCTTTCAGTGCTCTGTCCAAATCTTCACGCAGTATCGTATCTTCCATTTCATCTTCATCTACATCCTCTTCCATTTCCATAATATTGTCCTCAAGTACATCGCCCTTGTATAGACCCTCTATATACTCCTTCCACCTTTCTGCTTTCCCTTCTTTGCTTAGAACTGGGTTTCCATCTGAGCTCTTGATATTCATGCACGTGGCTCTCTTTTCTCCAAAGGTCTCTTTAATTTTCCTGTAGTCAGTATCTATCTTACCCCTAGTGAGACAAGTCTCTACATCCTTACATTTGTCCTCTAGCCATCCCAGCTTAGCCATTTTGCACTTCCTGTCGATCTCATTTTTGAGACGTTTGTATTCCTTTTTGCCTGCTTCATTTACTGCATTTTTATATTTTCTCCTTTCATCAATTAAATTCAATATTTCTTCTGTCACCCAAGGATTTCTACTAGCCCTCGTCTTTTTACCTACTTGATCCTCTGCTGCCTTCACTACTTCACCCCTCAGAGCTACCCATTCTTCTTCTACTGTTTTTCTTTCCCCCATTCCTGTAAATTGTTCCCTTATGCTCTCCCTGAAACTCTGTACAACCTCTGGTTCTTTCAGTTTATCCAGGTCCCATCTCCTTAAATTCCCACCTTTTTGCAGTTTCTTCAGTTTTAATCTACATTTCATAACCAATAGGTTGTGGTCAGAGTCCACATCTGCCCCTGGAAATGTACTACAATTTAAAACTTGGTTCCAAAATCTCTGTCTTACCATTATATAATCTATCTGAAACCTGTCAGTATCTCCAGGATTCTTCCATGTATACAACCTTCTTTTATGATTCTTGGACCAAATGTTAGCTATGATTAAGTTATGCTCTGTGCAAAATTCTACCAGACGGCTTCCTCTTTCATTCCTTACCCCCAATCCATATTCACCTACTACGTTTCCTTCTCTCCCTTTTCCTACTCTCGAATTCCAGTCACACATGACTATTAAATTTTCGTCTCCCTTCACTACCTGAATAATTTCTTTTATCTCATCATATATTTCATCAATTTCGTCATCATCTGCAGAGCTAGTTGGCATATAAACTTGTACTACTGTAGTAGGCATGGGCTTCGTGTCTATCTTGGCCACAATAATGCGTTCACTATGCTGTCTGTAGTAGCTTACCTGCACTCCCATTTTTTTCATTCATTATTAAACCTACTCCTGCATTACCCTTATTTGATTTTTTATTTATAGCCCTGTATTCACCTGACCAAAAGTCTTGTTCCTCTTGCCACCGAACTTCACTTCCCACCGATCTTCACTTCCCACTATATCTAACTTTAACCTACCATTTCCCTTTCTAAATTTTATAACCTACCTACCCGATTAAGGGATCTGACATTCCACGCTCCGATCCGTAGAACGCCTTTCACCCAAAAATTTGGAACATTTTACCCTATTACTGACTGTTGGTCATGTGCTACATTAATTGTTAGTATTATTGTACATCTTGAGCAGAGCTGAATCTAATGTTCCTATATTTTTCAAAGTGAAAGAAGGCTCGATTTTCAGACAACCTCTTAACAATTCTTTCGAAAACTATATTAATAATTTCTTCTGTTTTCTTCTCTCTAATAGGATTAGATACAACGTTTGTGTTGTCTGTTTAATGCATACTAAATGGAAGGCCATTCACATACATAAGAAAAAAGAGTGAGCGCAATATCGAATTCTATGGAAATCCATTCGTGGTTTCTCGTTAGTCAGTAAAACTTTCTTTCTTTCATGTGTAGTTTGAATTATTTTGCACAGTCTTAGAAATTATTTTTGTTGATTATGATTCAAACAGGTTGCATATAAAACCATCAGTTACACAAATTTAGGCTTTTTTGAGGGAGGATTATGAGCCATGGAATAAAAAGCCCTGGAAATATCACAGAAAAATAGCAGCTGGCAATATTTTGTTATTCGAGGTCCACAACAGTAGTAGGGTGAATGTATAAATGCCCTTCACAGTCGAACAAGCCTACTGGATCCCAAATCGTGTTGTGTTAAGTAAATGGTGTCAACCTAAGAGCGACAGTATTCTTCAGTAAAGTACTTCCTCAAATATTTGTTATCAGTAAGAAATTGTGTAGATAATTTTTTAGATCCCCACCGTCAAGGTCATTTAGTACATGTTTCAGAATACAAGATAGAATTCGGGGAGCATTTTGACCAAACTCTACCACAGAGATATTTAGTTTCCAAGGTGTAATGAACAAATCCTAGAACTTACAGTTAATGGATAGTAAAATAATTGCTAGTTTTTGAACAGAAGAATTACAGACAAGCTGTGAACCAGATATCTTTCTTATAGAACGTTGCGTAAAGCAACGGGAGAATAAGGCCCTTGTTCAAGATTTGGCTTTCCTTCATCTCATAACAGTTGGGTGGATGCTGATGATTTGCTACATAACCAGGAGTGCAAACCTTAACCACCTCCAGCGGCATTACATGCATGCAGCAAGTGCATCAGCAGAGGTAGTAGTCCTCTCAACAAGTTACATGTAGAACTTCACATCCATACGTAATCGTATAACTATTGCACACTGGGAACGAAGCTAGATAAATGACTTGTTTGTGTTGACAAGGGACTCAGTCTATTAGATGTGGCCTACAGACAGCGAGACATCGCATGTGCAGCATATAAGTATCACCCACGAGGTCATGCTGTGGATCGAATCTGAGCTGACAGAACTAAGGAAATACATGCAAGAAGGTTATCGGTAATGGCCATAATATCGCCACATTTGCAGTTGATAGAGGAATGTGCACAACACTTAGATTAGGTATAGGCTTAAATTTCAGTGGAGTGCAGATGCGGATACAGGCGACGTTGGTACAGGCGGCTTCGGCAAAACCAACACTGCCTATCACAAAGGTCAAGATGTAGGAGGTGGTTATGTAGGTCCGTTTCGTCCAGCATTTCTGTAATAGCACAAATTTATCTACGCAAATGGAGAGAGAGAGAGAGAGAGAGAGAGAGAGAGAGAGAGAGAGAGAGAGATATTTACTTAAAAATCCTGCCTTTCATGAACCGGTCAAGGGCGCACAACCCCCTCGTGCTTCTCCTCTAGCAAACGATTACACCCGTCGGCGCTGTCATGTAACACGGAACTCTGTGATGGTGTGAGCTGGCTTACTCGAATGTACTCGTAGTGGCCCATGACTTATTGTCTGGCTATGTTGAGGACATTTGGCTTGCTAGAAAAGAAAATACACTTTTTAAAAGTACGTCTACGAAAACAATGGAACCTGACATGTATGCATGCTCAGGCATTTAGAGAGATATACACTACTGGCCATAAAATTGCCACACCACGAAGATGAGGTGCTACAGACGCGAAATTTAACCGACAGGAAGAAGATGCTGTGATATGCAAATTATTAGCTTTTCAGAGCATTCACACAAGGTTGGCGCCGGTGGCGACACCTACAACGTGGTGACACGAGGAAAGTTTCCAACCGATTTCTCACACAAACAGCAGTTGACCGGCGTTACCTGGTGAAACGTTGTGATGCCTCGTGTAAGGAGGAGAAATGCATTGCATCACGTTTCCGACTTTGATAAAGGTCGGATTGTAGCCTATCGCGAATGCGGTTTATCGTATTGCGACGGCGGCCGGAGTGGCCGAGAGGTTCTAGGCGCTACAGTCTGGAACCGCGTGACCGTTACGGTCGCAGGTTCGAATCCTGCCTCGGGCAGGGATGTGTGTGATGTCCTTAGGTTAGTTAGATTTAAGTAGTTCTAAGTTCTAGGGGACTGATGACCTCAGAAGTCAAGTCCCATAGTGCTCAGAGCCATTTGAACCCTTTGAACGTATCGCGACATTGATGCTCGCGTTGGTCGAGATCCAATGACTGTTAGCAGAATATAGAATCGGTGGGTTCACGAGGGTAATACGGAACGCCGTGCTGGATCCCAACGGCCTCGTATCAGTAGCAGTCGAGATGACAGGCATCTTATCCGCATGGCTGTAACGGATCGTGCAGCCACGTCTCGATCCCTGGGTCAACAGATGGGGGCGTTTGCAAGACAACAACCATTTGCACGAACAATTCGACGACGTTTGCAGCAGCATGGACTATCAGCTCGGAGACCATGGCTGAGGTTACCCTTGACGCTGCTTCACAGACAGGAGCGCCTGTGATGGTGTACTCAACGACGAACCTGATTGCACGAATGGCAAAATGTCATTTTTTCGGATGAATTCAGGTTCTGTTTACAGCATCATGATGGTCGCATCCGTGTTTGGCGACATCGCGGTGAACGCACATTGGATGCTTGTATTTGACCTCACCATACTTGGGTATCACCCGGCGTGATGGTATGGGGTGCCACTGGTTACACATCTCGGTCACCTCTTGTTCGCATTGACGGCAGTTTGAACAGTGGACGTTACATTTCAGATGTGTTAAGGCCCCGTGGCTCTACCCTTTCGATCTCTGCGAAACCCTACATTTCAGCAGGATAATGCACGACCGCATGTTGCAGGTCCTGTACAGAAAATGTTCGACAGCTGCCCTGGACAGCACATTCTCCAGATCTCTCACCAATTGAAAACGTCCGGTCAATGGTTGCCGAGCAACTGGCTCGTCACAATACGCCAGGCACTACTCTTGATGAACTGTGGTATCGTGTTAAAGCTGCATGGGCACAAGCTCTGTTTGACTCAATGCCCAGGCGTATCAAGGCCGTTATTACGGCCAGAGATGGTTGTTCTGGGTACTGATTTCTCAGGATCTATGCACCCAAATTGCGTGAAAATGTAATCACAGGTCAGCTCTAGTATAATATATTTGTCCAATGAATACCGGTTTATCATCTGCATTTATTTTTCGTGTAGCAATTTTAATGGCCAGTAGTGTGTATACACGGAAGAGCCAAAGAAACTGGTAGACCTACCTAATCTCGTGTAGGGCTCCCGTGAGCACGCAGAAGCGCCTCAACACGGCGTGGCATAGAATCGACTAATCTATGAAGCAGTGCTGGAGGGAATTGACACCACTTCTGCAGGCTGTCCATAAATCCGAAAGGGTACGAGGGGTGGTGAGCTCTTCTGACCAGCACTTTGCAGTGCATCCCAGATATGCTCAATAATGTTCATGTCTGGGGGTTTGGTGGCCAGCCGAAGTGCTTAAAATCAGAAGAGTGGTCATGGAGCCACTCGGTAGCAATTCTGGACGTGTGGTCTGTCGCAGTTCAAATGGTTCAAATGACTGAGCACTATGGGACCTAACATCTGAGGTCATCAGTCCCCTAGAACTTAGAACTACTTAAACCTAACTAACCTAAGGACATCACACACATCCATGCCCGAGGCAGGATTCGAACCTGCGACCGTAGCGGTCTCGCGGTTCCAGACTGTAGCGCCTAGAACCACTCGGCCACAGAGGCCGGCAGGTTTCGCAGTGTGCTGCTGAAATGCACAATGGACATGAATGGATGCAAGTGATCAGACAGGATGGTTACGTACGTGTCACCTGTCAGAGACGTATCTAGACGTATCAGGTGCCCCATATCACTCCAACTGCACACGCCCCACATCATTACAAGGCCTCCACCAGCTTGAACAGTCCCCTGCTGACATACAGGGTCCACGGACTAATTAGGTTGTCTCCATTACCCGCACACGTCCATGCGCTAGATATAATTTGAAACGATACTCGTCAGACCAGGCAACATGTTTCCAATCACCAACAGTCCAATGTCGGTGTTGACGAGCCCAGGCGAGGCGTAAAACTTTGTCGTGCAGTCAGCAAGGGTACGTGAGTGGGCCTTCGGCTCCGAAAGCCCATATCGATGATGTTTCCTTGAATGGTTCGCACGCTGACACTTGTTGATGGCCCAGCATTGAAATATGTAGCAATTTGCGGAAGGGTTGTACTCCTGTCACGTTGAACTGTTCTCTTCAGTCGTCGCTGGTCCCGTTCTTGGAGGGTCTTTTCGGAGATTTAATGTTTTACCGTATGCCTGATATTCACGGTACACTCGTGAAATGGTCGTACTGGAAAATCCCCACTTCATTGCCACCTCGCAGAAGCTATGTCCCATTGCTCGTTCGCCGACTATAACGCCACGTTAAAACTCACTTAAATCTTGAAAACCTGCCAATGTAGCAGCAGTAACCGATCTAACAACTGCGCCAGACACTTGTCTTAGATAAACGTTGCCGACCGCAGCGCTGTATTCTGCCTGTTTACATATCTGTGTATTTGAATACGCATGCCTGTACCAGTTTCTTTGGCGTTACAGTGTATATATTACACAGCATAATCACCATTGTCCTTGAATGACGTAGCCACCACTTCTATGCATCAATTCACGTAAGGATACCAGCGCTCTGATGCTGGTGGAGCTGAGAACTGACACAGCAATTAAATGCGACAAATACAGACACTAGTTCACACACAGATATCTGGGTCCCTCAACCAGCCAGCATGTCTATTCATCCCAGGGTTACAACTCCTGACGCTGTCGATGCAGTGAACTGAGTGGGTGGCAAAACATCAGAATTCAAAAATCCTAGAAAAAAATTGTGAGCAAGGATAAACACACACACACACACACACACACACACACACACACATACACACACACACACACACACACACACACACACACATTGAATTCTGAAGTCCTCTTCACTACTTGTTACGGTCCTCGAAACTTTTTCTTCTTTGGGAAATACAGATTTTCTAGTAGAGCGCATTGTCATAGTCTGTACTGGGATAATCTAATCGTATCCTGTCCAGTCTCCTCTTGACGCTCAATACCTTGATGTTTGCATGTTTAACTCGTTGTAAAACTTCTTTTACCGTTTTCGCGAACTGCTTTACATGTTCACCCTGGGTTCTTATTTTGGGCTGTACTAACTCGAAAGGTGACGGCCTCCTTCTCCCATACGCTACTTTGTACGGCGGATTTTTGAGTTTACGCACTCACAACATAACCCAAAGAGACATCCCAATCTAAATGTTGACTATTCACATGCGTGTGTGTGTGTGTGTGACTATCCACAGAGTGACTTAACGTCTTAGCTATGGTACAGTGGACTCATCCTGTCCAACCTTTAAGCTGTGGGTGGAATGGACTACTCCACAACTGCTTTACTCTCAATAGACGACATAACTGCTTCATCAGATCAAAAACAAAATTAGTTCCTTGATCTGTGACTATAGTTTCTGTTACACCAAACTGAAATAACCGATCGTTAACCATGGCTTGAACTACAGTGCTCGCTTTCCGATCTGATATTGCTACGATTACAAGGTTAACTTCAAAAATACCGCTGTTTTCAGGCCCCTGTGCAGTCGAAGACTTGACGCCTGCCGACTCTCCTGCCGTAAAGCGCCAATGCGTGCACAGTCTAAGCTCTAACAGGGCCTTCGAGGCATGTTGTCAGACTGAGTATTGTTCATAAGCTACATCGTCACGTTAACGACAGGAGACAGAAGGCATTCCAATGAACTGCCCTGGAAATGCAGGTCTACTGTTACCTATATTACACACTTTGCCGTTAATTGCTATTTTCGCCGGGCGGTGTGGCCGAGCGGTTTTAGGCGCTTCAGTCTGGAACCGCGCGACCGCTACGGTCGCAGGTTCGAATCCTGCCTCGGGCATGGATGTGTGTGATGTCCTTAGGTTAGTTAGGTTTAAGTATTTCTTAGTTCTAGGGGACTGATGACCTCCGATGTTAAGTCCTATAGTGCTCAGAGCCATTTGAACCAGTTGCTATTTTCTCAGGTCAGAACAGTATTTAATATGCATCATTTCTCTGTATGTCTTGTAATTCTTGCACAGTCTTCTTCTCATATCCTAGAGGTGCTTATGAATAACCCCATATATATGGGTTATTTCTATGTACCGCCTCTTAGGGTCATAATGAATGCAGAAGGATGCCTAGAGTCATCGGAAAACATCAGCGAAAGATTTGTCCCTCCCCATGCCCGGATCATGAAACGTCTAATGGTGATAGATCTCGGCATGGCAATAACTTATGTTGGAGAAAAAATGTTCGTTGATGTTTGCCGAAGACTCTAGGAATCCTTCTGTATTGATTATGCCCCTAAGAGGCGGTAAGGCATAAGCACTCTGCTGCTGCCACAGGAGCAGAAAAACGGGGTGCATAACCACCAGAAACTGAGTAGCACTGCTGTATGACATGCAGTAAGTGCGGGCGAGGGCGGTGCTGGGTATGATGGAGTACTGATTATTCTTCCTGTTCTGATATCCCTGTCAACACATATCCATAAAATGAATACCGCATTCGACTAATTTGGGTCCACTTTATCGAGTAGGCACGTAAAACATCACTTAAGAATTATTTTGTTCGTGACAGGAAACAAACCGACGCTTTCCGTCGACACTGGGCGCTGCATGAAAGATGTGATGAGCAGTGCCTGCATCTCGTGGTCGTGCGGTAGCGTTCTCGCTTCCCACGCCCGGGTTACCGGGTTCGATTCCCGGCGGGGTCAGGGATTTTCTCTGCCTCGTGATGGCTGGGTGTTGTGTGCTGTCCTTAGGTTGGTTAGGTTTAAGTAGTTCTAAGTTCTAGGGGACTGATGACCATAGATGTTACGTCCCATAGTGCTCAGAGCCATTTGAACCATTTTTGATGAGCAGTATGTTTTTCGGCTGACTCCAGCTACACATTGCAACAATTACATTGCAAATATCTGCCTAAACACCAGAGAACATGCGCCTAATGCCCCTTAGGGGAGACATCCGGTACATATAACAGTTCATGTTCTTATTGATGTGCACTTTGTGATCGAAAGTATCCGGACACCCCCAGAAACATACGTTTTTCATATTAGGTGCATAGTTTTGCCACCCACTGACAGGTGCTCCATATCAGCGACCTCAGTAGTCATTAGGCATCGTGAAAGAGCAGAATGGGGGATTCCGCAGAGCTCATGGACTTCGAACGTGGTCAGGTGATTGGGTGTCAGTTGTGTCATACGTCTCTACAGTCCTAAACATCCCTAGGTCCATTGTTTCCGATGTGATAGTGAAGTGGAAACGTGAAGGGACACGTACAGCACAAAAGAGTACATGTCAACCTCGTCTGTTGACTGACAGAGACCGCCAACGTTTGAAGAGGTTCGTACAGTTAATGTTGTAAAAGCAACCAAGAGGAATATGCACTGCTGGATATTAGAATTGCAGCTCCAGTAAGAAAAACAAATAAATAAATCTTATTTGCTATTTTAATAGAAGGAATACATGAGCAAATATGTAGGTGATTTGGGTGTAAATGGCATGCTAAATTCAGTACACACAGCTGCTACCTCTGACAACAACAACGTTTCTAAATCAGCTGCATGTCGAGTAGAACTGAGCTGGTATGACAGATCCTAGTATTATGATACATTCTATATTGCTTCAGCACTATGCTAGAGTTCATCAATCATGTTCGTGTCCGCTCACCGTCCAGAAGTTAGCGGCAGAAATAGTCTTTAGTACTTACTGTACTGCAGTTTAAGTGTGCGTTAGCGTTTTTCAGTTTACTGCAAAATTAGCGCAATGTGTGATAAATGTGCATGTTGCCGTAGGTTAATGCGTAGGAAAGTGGGTTGGTACTTCAGTTGGGCGACTATAGCCAGTAACGTATCAGATGAGTTTCTCGCGTGGGACTGTACATTATGCTGTCGAGACACGAGAATCATGGGACAAGGAAGAAATATTTGTGCCCTTCGGGCAGAACTATAAGTGGTGGGTTTTGAATTAAATAGATTGAAGGAGGAAAGAGGAAACAAGTAATTGGTAAAATGAGAAAACTTCAGAAATCACATTTCAAATTCCGGTTAGCAATCAATTAGTTTCATTTGCTACTTCAAGTATGAGAGAAGCCTCAAACGCCCGCATCTCGTGGTCGTGCGGTAGCGTTCTCGCTTCCCACGCCCGGGTTCCCGGGTTCGATTCCCGGCGGGTCAGGGATTTTCTCTGCCTCGTGATGACAGACAGTCTTGAAAGTTATTAGAACCGAACAGTAGCGCCACTATGGGGATGCAAATCAGGTTTTCTTTAAATACACGCTGTAACGGTTGTAAACGTTAGTTACGTTTGAGATTGAACATGGTGAGTTGATGTTAGTCATGAATGTCTTAAAGGTGACAAAGGTGCCATTATCAACACCTTATTGATTTTGATCGAGATCGTGTAATAGCGCTACGAGAAGATGGATGTTCCTTCTGCGTTATTACAGAAAGACTTGGCAGGAATGTAGCCACTGTGCATGATTGCTAGCAGCCGTGGTCACAAGAAAGAACAGTTGCAAGAAGACCGGACTCCGGACGGCCTCGTGCCACTAGCAAGAGGGAAATCCATTATGTTTGCAGGGAGATCTGCAGCGGATAGGCACTTGGTGCAGGGAGTGGCAACTGACCCTTAACATAGACAAATGTAATGTATTGCGAATACATAGAAAGAAGGATCCTTTATTGTATGATTATATGATAGCAGAACAAACACTGGTAGCAGTTACTTCTGTAAAATATCTGGGAGTATGCGTGCGGAACGATTTGAAGTGGAATGATCATATAAAATCAACTGTTGGTAAGGCGGGTACCAGGTTGAGATTCATTGGGAGAGTCCTTAGAAAATGTAGTCCATCAACAAAGGAGGTGGCTTACAAAACACTCGTTCGACCTATACTTGAGTATTGCGCATCAGTGTGGGATCCGTACCAGATCGGGTTGACGGAGGAGATAGAGAAGATCCAAAGAAGAGCGGCGCGTTTCGTCACAGGGTTATTTGGTAACCGTGATAGCGTTACGGAGATGTTTAACAAACTCAAGTGGCAGACTCTGCAAGAGAGGCGCTCTGCATCGCGGTGTAGCTTGCTCGCCAGGTTTCGAGAGGGTGCGTTTCTGGATGAGGTATCGAATATATTGCTTCCCCCTACTTATACCTCCCGAGGAGATCACGAATGTAAAATTAGAGAGATTAGAGCGCGCACGGAGGCTTTCAGACAGTCGTTCTTCCCGCGAACCATACGCGACTGGAACAGGAAAGGGAGGTAATGAGAGTGGCACGTAAAGTGCCCTCCGCCACACACCGTTGGGTGGCTTGCGGAGTATAAATGTAGATGTAGATGTAGATGTTCGGCGTATGGCTTTGGCGTATCGTACAGCATCTGCAGCAGCAATTTGAGCAGCAGTTGGTGCCACAGTTACCCAACGGACAGTTATAAATCAGTTACTTCTAGGACAGCTGCGAACTAGACGCCCTGTAGTGTGCATTCCGCTGACTCCAAACCACCGCCATTTGCGAATTCAGTGGTGTCAAGCGAGAGCTCATTGGAGGGCAGTGTGGAGGTCTGTTGTCTTTTCTGATGAAAGCTGTTTCCGCTTCTCTGCCTGTGATGACCGTGTGTTGGTTGGAAGGTGGCCAGTTGAGGGCCTGCAACCGAACTGTCTGTATGCTAGACACACTGGACCTACATCTGGAGTTGTGGTCTGGGATGCGATTTCGTATAACAGCAGGAACACTCTCGTGGTTATCCCACACACACTGACTGAAAATTGTACGTCAATCAGGTGATTCAGCCTGTTGTGCTGCCAGTCATGATCAGCCTTCCAGGTGGTGTTTTCCTTCAGGATAACGCTTGCCCACGTACCTCTATTTTAACCAAACATTCTCTGCAGAGTGTCGACATGTTGCCTTGGCTTGTTCGATCACCAGATCTGTCTGCAGTTGAGCACATATGGGACATTATTGGACGACAACTCCAGCGTCATCCACAACCCCATCCTTGTATTGACCGACCAAGTGTAACAGACATGGGACTCCATCCCACAAAGTGACATGCGACACCTGTACAACAAAATGAATGCACGTTTGCACCTTGGATTCAACATTCTCACGGTTACACCGGCTATTAATGTACCACCAGTTCACATTTGCAATGGCTTAACTCGCCTTACGTTAACCCGTGTTCTTGCAATATTAATCACTTAAATATGTTACCTAGATAAATGTATTCCCGTAATTTCATCACTCAGCATTAATTATTTATTGGCGTAGCGACGTTTTTTTCGTCAGTGTGTATGTAAAAATTTCAGGAGAAGTAAAATTAGTTTGGTTTATCTGAACATTAGTGGACTAAAGAACAAGATACACTTCTTGTATGTCTAGAAGGCGTGGAAAACTCTAAAGTGATGGATGTTCTATGCCTGTCTGAACACCGTGTAGCCACCGGGATGGAGATGACAGACATCGAGGCTTGCTGACTAGCATCATTTTCGTGCAGAGTTGACATGAAAAAAAGGAGCTGCAAAACAGGTAAAAGCTGGACACAAAGTAAAAAATATTGAAAAAACAGTTTTTGTGTGGGTCATTACCAGGAAGCTTGTATTTGTGAGTTGCAACTGTACGTCTACAGAAACCCTCCAAGGAACTTTAAGTTATTTGTAATAACATCTAGATGTATTATTGAGCTATCTCTCAGACAAGAAGAAACAGTGGTTTTTGGAGACTTTAGTCTACATTTGTTAAAAGAGTGTGACATGGAGAATGAATTAGAGTAATTATTTGGTTTTCCCAGTCTATTTTCATTGGTGGATTTTCCAACTCGTGTGCACAAGGATAGCAGTAACCTGACTGATAACAATTTTATAGACAGTGGCCATATTGAAACGTTTAAGGTGCATCCAATTGTTAGCGAACTGTAACACCAGTTATTTTGCTGCCCGAATACCAAAACTCATCTACTAGTTTTAATGTTTCATTTCCTAATCTAATTCCTGCAGCATAGTCTGATTTAAGTCGAATATATACCATTATCCTTTTTTTTACTTCCGCTGATGTTCATCTTATAACTTCTTTTCAAGAAACAATTCCTTCCGCTCAAATGCTCTTCTAAGTCCTTTGCTGTCTCTGACAGAATTACATTGTCACCGGTAAACCTGAAAATCTTTATTTCTTCTCTCTGAACTCAAATTCCTTTCCGAATTTTACTCTCTTTTCCTTTACTGGCTCAGTGTAGAGAGTGAATAATATCGGTGAGAGCCTTCATCTCCGACCCGGCCGGGTTGCCGTACTTGTTCAAGCGCCGCTTTCGGGACGGGGAGGTGTGGCAGCCCTGGATCGAATGCGCTCGGTGAATTAAAGACGAGGGTCGATGTGTTGGCCAGCCTAGACATATGTTTTAGGCAGTTTCTCACATCCCAATAGGTGAATACTGGTTCCGTCCTGGGGTATAATGGGGTGACGGCAGGAAGGGCATCCGGCAACACCTTAAATTAACAATGCCAAATCCGTTACTAACCACTCGGATCTTGCGCAGATGCGGGACAAAGGCACAAGAAGGAGAGGAAAAAGTAGAAAATAGGTCACAATCTTGTCTCGTTCCCTTCTCAACCACTGCTTCCCTTTCATGCTCTTCGACTCTTATAAATGCCGTCTGGTGTCTGTGTAAATTGTATTTAAGCTTTCGCACCCTGTATTTTACCCTTGCTACCGTCAGAATCCTAAAGAGTGTATTCTAGTCAACACTGTCAAAACTATCCCTAAGACTACATATGCTGTAAAGATAGGCTTGACATTCCTTAATCTATTTTCTAAGATAAATCGTAGCGGCAGTTGTAACGCCGGAAATGCATATCCTCCTATTTCCATCTATTGTACTATAAATTTTTTCCTTATTTTGTTACCTGAAGATATGACATTTCTGTGTTTTATATATTGTAATTGTTTTACTATTTGTATATGCAGGGTGTTACAAAAAGGTACGGCCAAACTTTCAGGAAACATTCCTCACACGCAAATAAAGAAAAGATGTTATGTGGACATGTGTCCGGAAACTCTTAATTTCGATGTTAGAGCTCATTTTAGTTTGTTCTTCCACCTACGCTCAATGGAGTACGTTATCATGATTTCATACGGGATACTCTACCTGTGCTGCTAGAACATGTGCCTTTACAAGTACGACACAACATGTGGTTCATGCACGATGGAGCTCCTGCACATTTCAGTCGAAGTGTTTGTACGCTTCTCAACAACAGATTCGGTGACCGATGGATTGGTAGAGGCGGACCAATTCCATGGCCTCCACGCCCTCCTGACGTCAACCCTCTTGACTTTAATTTATGGGGCGTTTGAAAGCTCTTGTCTACGCAACCCCGGTACCGAATGTAGAGACTCTTCGTGCTCGTATTGTGGACGGCTGTGATACAATACGCGATTCTCCAGGGCTGCATCAGCGCATCAGGGATTCCATGCGACGGAGGGTGGATGCATGTATCATCGCTAACGGAGGACATTTTAAACATTTCCTCTAACAAAGTGTTTGAAGTCACGCTGGTACGTTCTGTTGCTGTGTGTTTCCATTCCATGATTAATGTGATTTGAAGAGAAGTAATAAAATGAGCTCTAACATGGAAAGTAAGCGTTTCCGGACACATGTCCACATAACATATTTTCTTTCTTTGTGTGTGAAGAATGTTTCCTGAAAGTTTGGCCGTACCTTTTTGTAACACTCTGTATAAGTTTCCGCACCCTGTATTGTACCCTGGCTACCGTCTGAATCACAAAGAGTGTATTCCAGTCAACACTGTCAAACCTTCCCCTAAGTCTACATATGCTATAAAGATAGGCTTGTCTTTCCTTTATCTATCTTGTAAGATAAGTCGTAGCAGCAGTATCGCCTAGGGCGTTCCCATCTTTCTCTGGAACCCAAAATTATCTTCTTAGAGGTCGTCTTCCACTAGTTTTTGCACTCTTCTGTAAATAATTCGAGTCATTGTTTTACGACCATGGATTGTTAATTTGATATTTCGGTAATATTCGCACCTGTCAGCAACTGATTTCTTCGGAATTGGATTATAATACTCTTCTTCAAATCTGAGTGTACTTCACCTGACTCATCTAACTTGCATACCAGGCGGAACAATTTTGCCACGGCTCTCCTGAAAATTCCAATAACCCTGTAGGAATATCGTCTATTCCTGCCGGCCGCTGTGACCGAGCGGTTCTAGGCGCTTCAGTCCGGAACTGCGCTGCTGCTGCGGTCGCAGGTTCGCATCCTGCCTCGGGCATGGATGTATGTGATGTCCTTAGGTTAGTTAGGTTTAAGTAGTTCTAAGTCTAGGGGACTGATGACCTCAGATGTTAAGTCCCATAGTGCTTAGAGCCGTTTGAACCGTTTTTTTGAATTCGTCTATTGCAGGGGCCTTGTTTCGACACAGATCTTTCACTGCTCTGTCAAATTCTTTTCGCAATATTATATGTCCCATTTCACCTTCATCTGCTTCCTCTTCTGTTGCTATGATACTGTCTTCAATTTCGTTTCGATTGTGGAGAATCTCTAAATATTCCTTCCACATTTTAGATTTCACTTCTTCGCTTAACTCTGGTTTGCAATCTGGGTTCTTGATGTTTAAACCGTTGCTCTTCTTTTCTTCAAACGTCTCTTTGATATTTCTATTGCCGGTATCAATCTTTTTCCTAATTTTATGCGCCTCTACAGCCTTGCATTTCTCCTCAACCATTCCTGCTTGGCCATTTTGCAGTTCTTGCAAATCTCATTCTTTAAATGCCTGTTATTCTCTTTCGCTTGCTTCATTTGCTGCATTTTTATGTTTTCTGTTTTTGTCACTTAAATTGAACATATTCTGTATTGTCCAGAGATTTTTACTGGGCCTTGTCGTTTTGCTTATTTGGTCATCTGCTACCTTTAGTATTTCATCCCTCAAAGCTACCCATTCGTCTTTTATTGTATTCCTTTCCCCTGTTATATTCAAATGTTACATATGCTCTCTCCGAAATGCTCAATAATCTTTGTTTCCTTCATCTTATACAGCTCCCATCTCCTTAATCCCCTACATTTTTGTGATTTACTGAATTTTAATTTGCAGATCGTAACCAGTAAATTATGGTCGGTCTCCACGTCTGCCATTGGAGATGTCTTACAGTTTAAAATTTGATTTCGAATTCTCTGCCTTACAATTATATTATCAACCCGAAACTTTTCAGTGTGTCCATCTCTCTTCTACGTATACAACTTTCTTACATGACGCGTAAACAGTGTGTTAACAATGATCAGATTATGCTCTGTGCAATATTCTACGAGGCAGAGTCTTCTTTCAACCCTTCCTTCTTGCCCATGCTTCCTACTATTTAACCTTTTCTTCCTCATCCTATTGTCAAATTCTAGTCCCCCATCACAATTAAATTTTACTTTGTCTGAATAATGTCTTTTATCTCATCATTTGCTATTTCAGTCTCGTCATCCTGTGCAGAGCTAGTTGGCATATAAACTTGTACTGCTATGGAGGATATTGACTTGGTGTCAAATTTGGCTACAGTAATGCGTGCGCAACGATGTTCCTACACTGCCGGAAAAAATAGTACATCTGGAAATACGACGTTGATTTGGATCCATTGAGGGCATATGATACCTGGGGGATGGTAGGTATACTGATAACGATTTCAACGTCGTCCGTCAACAGATGGCGTAGTGCCGTAACTACCAGAGCTCAGACTGTGTCTACCCTTTAATAGGGAATGCTCACAGCCAGAAGGCTTCCCCCCCCCTTTTCCCCGTCATCTGACCAGTTTCCCCCCACCTGCTCTCGGGTGTGGTATGTCATATCTGTGCCAACTTTTAGTGCAGTGTTTACGTGAGTGTTCAGTGTTGTGCGTCCTTCCACAGTGTTGTGAACAGAAATCATGCTGTCGCTGGGTGTGCTTTTTATATCTCTTGCTAACAGAACCCAGACTGTCGCCGTGTTTTTTAATTGTCTGTCTATTATTTTTCTGCTTCCTGTGTATTTTATTAGCATCATCCACCCTGTGTTTTATGTTTTAAGCTCCAGAATTTTCTGCCATTTTACCTTTAAGTCACCGATTTTATCGCCAACTGTTATTATTTTTTTATTATCTTCATTTTTTACAACAAATTCTGTAGGCTGAAGAGCGGCGTAATAAGCTGCTGCCAGCCCGCCCCCTTTAGGGGGAATCGAAACTCAATAAAGGAAAAAAAAAACCAGAAGGCTCAGTGTGGTGCAGACGTGTGAAGCAAGCAGGATACCATGGAACGGTTGGTTGGTTTGGGGAAGGAGACCAGACAGCGTGGTCAGCGGTCTCATCGGATTAGGGAAGGATTGGGAAGGAAGTCGGCCGTGCCCTTTCAGAGGAACCATCCCGGCATTTACCTGGAGCGATTTAGGGAAATCACGGAAAACCTAAATCAGGATGGCCGGACGCGGGATTGAACCGTCGTCCTCCCGAATGCGAGTCCAGTGTCTAACCACTGCGCCACCCCGCTCGGTTAATACCATGGAACGGAGAAGCACTCGTACTTTCTACAGCCGACGCAGCGAGTTTGAAAGGAGTCAAATTGTAGTTTTCCGAGTGGCGGGATGGTTCTTTCAGGGAATTGCCACACAAGTTGGACGTGCTGCGTCAGTTGTTCAATGCTACTTGTATCAGTGGTCACGTGAACATTTTCACACGCACAGACGGGGTTCTGGACGTCCATGCAGCACAGACGCCCGCCAGGATTGTCGTATTATAAGGGCTGCAGTGGCACATCGCACAGCTATCACAGCACAGATAATAGGGCTTGTGAGCGCAGATGTGTCAACATGAAGCGTTGCGAGCCGGTTATTAGCAGTGGGACTATGGGAATGCACTCTTCTAGCCCATCTCCCACTCGCGCCACATCGGCGTGCACGGCTCGACTGGTTCATTTGGAGTGGCGTGCCATGAGTAGTAGGGTAACCTGAGTTCTGCGCCACTTTTGATTTAAAATTGATATCTCTGCTTGTTCCCGGCATGAATACCGGACCGTTCTGCTGTTTACAGTACGCTGAGTGTACCATACAGCTTGCAATACCCAAGAAACACATGGCGCGTGATCAGGGGTACGTTCATCCGTCAGCGCCATCTACCGTGGCAATGATGCATTTCTGGACACATGTTCATACGCCCTTCGTCCTTCATTACCGGTCAGGAATCCGCCAAAACAGTTGTCGGTTTTATTAATGTTCACTCTGTATATACAGGGTGAATCACCTAAAACTTGCACCACAAATACTGTGGAAATGGAAAGTCCTTCTGATGTATGGTTTTCACAGAATGGATTGGTAGTCATGGGCTTGTATTGTTAAGTTTTTATTACTTGTAAAATGGAATTGTACGGATACAAAACACGCGGTGGACTAACGCTGAACGTCGTAAAATTCCAATTATAAAACTAAAAAGAATTCTGTACGAACAGGCCATGAAGGCCCGATGGAACCGACCGACTGCCGTGTCATCCTCAGTCCGCTGGCGTCACTGGAGGCTGGTATGGAGAGGCATGTGGTCAGCACATCGCTCTTCTAGCGGTATGTCAGTTTACGAGAGCGGAGCCGCTACTTCTCAGTTAACTAACTCCTCAGTTTGCCTCACATGGGCTGAATGCACCCCGCTTGCCAATAGCGCTCGGCAGACAAGTTGGTCGCCCATCCATGTGTTAGCCCAACCCGGCAGCGCTTAACTTCGGTGATCTGACGCGAATAGGTGTTACCACTGCGGCAAGGTCGTTGACACGGTTCTAATTATGTGCAACACAAATAAACAAAAAACAAGAGGAGACGTCTGCTCCCAGTTTCTATCTCACATATTCATTTACGGTTCTTTCCCTACGAATGCTACTAATACTATCGGAAATCCTACGGTTAATTATGTCATTTATGTACTGCATCAAAACAACCGAACCTTAATTTTGGTACAGCCGTGCTTTGTTATAACCTAAATCGGGCTGGCCTTGCGAAGACTTCAACCCAGCTCCTCCAGAAACGAGTTCGATGTCTTAATCACTGTGCCGCGTCGCTCGGTACATGAGATCCATGTACCACGAGGAAGGTACTGTGGATCGAGAGGAGGTGACACCGTTGTATTCTTTACAACCAATCCTCTCACTGATGTAACAGTAAGTTGACAGAACCCTAGGCGTGTTTAGAAGAACCAACGGTAAAACAACACTCTTTAAAACGACAGGTTGGAGAGAGCAATGTCCTCTGACTGGAGAAGCACCTATGCAGAAAGAAGCAGGAGAGGGATGGGGGGGGGGTGAGGGTCTCTAAGCCCAGAAGCAGGGAATGTGATTCCATCTTGATTTCTCAGGTCGGATGAGGAGGTGTTCGCAAACCTGAACGGAACGAGAGGAGATTACAGTATAATATTTCATTAACATCGAGGTCATTAGACATGAAGTATAAGATCAGTATGACAATGATAGAGTATGAAATGTAATTTGGCTCTGCGGAATTCACCAACCGAGAGTCTCCTTGAAGTGACTTACATGAATCACGAAAACATAAAGCAGGGCAGCTGGTCGGGGATTGAAATCCTACTTTTGCGGAATGGAAGTCCTGTCTTTTGACTGCTATGCTTGGTCGCTGCCTCAGACTTCAACGGTTCATTATGGTGCCAGTATTGCCGTTACATTACACTCAACCTTCGACCAAGTAAGTATTTAGATATTAGTTAGAGCTGGACAAGAAAGTCCCACTAGTGTACAATATAGTTTATGAGTGAAGTACCACAGGTGAAATAGCTGTAGTAACAACTGTCTTCAACCATCTCGATGATTCCTTTTCACTGGGACAGTGGTATAAGACAAAGCAATGGGGAGCAACAGCCAATAATATTTTTCTCAGCGTAAAATTCGTATGTAATGGCAAAACAGTTTTCGCCAACAGCAATACATATTTTTCGTGTCAGTGCCAGTATTCTATGCCGTGACAACACTTTCATGCAGGGAACTGGTTGCCACTAAGAGGAGCAGTGACCTGTGATATGAAACAAATCGTTTTATTGGCCACAAAACCAGATTTTCTGTAACACTATATCACTCATCTAGTAAAGAAAGCTAATATGCTTGTTCACTTATAAGGTTTTCCTCACGTTGATGAATCTTGTATTGTTCACGTTGCACATATAAAAGTAATTAACTCCAGTGTCTCTGGGCCATGTTTATAGCAGTCCGCGGATGGGGATAGCTTGTTTTAAAAATTTATCTGACGATGTAGCCTACCACATTCATCGTCGTACAAGGTAACGCGTGTAACTGCTAGAAATAAAATGTTTTATTGGAAATGATGTACATTAAAACTAGAAACATTTAAGATTTAAGACTGAGTTCTTTCTTGCGAATTTCCTTTCGGTCTTGTTTAGCAGTAACTCAATTTCACTCAAGTTTGACTTGCTAATGCTGTCACATAGAATTACTATAATAAATTATAGCGACGTAACCAACCCCTCATCTTCATCAGATAAAGACTAATTTTTTTAAATGCCACATTATTTATTTCGCTATACTTCATTCACCAGCAGTTGTTAGAACACATTGCTCGATTATTTTGAATGTTATCGGTAATACAGTAGCAGCCAAGTACTGTTATTTATTACTCTTATAACTTACCTCCGTCAATAAATTATGATGTAGCCTGTCAAAGAAGTAGTTAAATGAAACCTCCCAGATACTAGCAACATTCGGTGATTGCATAAAACATTAATAAAGCGTTCTGTGAGAGTATGTCATGAATTACTCTCGTCAGAATAAGTACTTCCCGGTCTATATGTGAGGTTGGGATTAGTAATTATCAATTTTTAAACGTTTTTAGACGGGCATAAACGAAACGATAGGAAATAGATCACTACCTTGGTGATGATTTCAGAACATCGCAAGCGTTATTTGCAAGCAGATATAATTCAAATTTTCTCTGTGTTTAAGAATTTTAACTATTAACCAGCGTGAAATTTTTACCCGAGGAAAATGTCATGAGTAGCTTAATATGTGTGTAATAATTGGTAATACACCCAACTTTCGAGTTCAATTTACCTTTAATACTGACGGGTTTAATATTGTAAACAAAAGTTGGTCCTGCACGAGATGCCCAGCTTGTCATTAGGTCACTTCTGCCTGATAGAATATTCATATTATGTCAATGTTAATGTTTTGTAAGAGAGATGTCATCACAGCATGTTATACAGACGGTTTTAAAATCTTAAAAATATTTTATGAATTGTAAGTAATAAAGAAATAACTGATGGAGATATGAAGACAACTGCCATCGAGATAAATGTCACCCATCACCCCCAAATAAACGTTGTTCAGCTCCTGCAACTAAACCTGTACCGTAGTCCTTACACTCAGGAGACATTCGCCCAGGAATATACCATTACTTGGGCACTAAGAGTGGAACGTGATGAACGCTGATGTACGACATCTGACGGACATCAATAGTTTCTTCGTAATGTTACGAAATACGCAGAGACTCCCACTTTAGTTTTAACATTAGATATCACACTGGTAACAGACGGTTTTTTCACTGTGTTGACATGTTCATCGGATTTACTCTAATGCGATTAAGACCAAAACTAGCGAATAAATTTGATGAAAAATGTATCGAGGCGGAAGGTCAAAGTTCACCTCAGCGCCATAGCTGCCGCTTTAAACACTTGACTTAAGAAGGAAGAACGATTACATTTTATTGACTCGTCGATACAGAGATCCGTAGCGACGGTTATTTGACCCCGCTCCGCATGAATACGAGTCCGGCATCTTAACGATTACGTTACATTATTCCCTAACAATGATACATGAAGCTATACTTTAAAGATATTTGAAAACGGAACTGATAACCAAACACGTAACTACACTGGCGGAAAGAATCGCAACACCGAAAAATAATCAGTGTTGAGTAATTAGATTTCGGGCCACATTTCTCAAGTAACATATTTATGTGATTAATATTGCAAGATCACAGGGTAATGTAAGCGCGAGATAAGCCATTACAAATGTGAAATGCTGGTACGTTAATAAGAGGTGTAGCCTCTAGAATGTTAAATGCAGGCACGCAAACGTACAGGTGCCCGATGGCAGTCCGTGGGTTGGATTTCCATTCCTGTTGGACTTGGACAGTCAGAACAGGGACGGTTAATGCTGTTCGTGGATGACGCTGGAGTTGACATCCGATGATGTCTCACCTGTGCTTGAGAGGAGATTGATCTGGTGATGAGCAGGCCAAGGCTACATGTCGACAATCTGTAGAGCATGAACCGCGCGGAGTGGCCGCGTGGTTTAAGGCGCTATGTCACGGATTGCGCGGCCCCTCCCGCCGGAGGTTCGAGACCTCCCTTGGGCATGGGTGTGGGTGTGTTGTTCTTAGCATATTTTAGTTTAAGTAGTGTATAAGTCTAGGGACCGATGACCTCAGTGGTTTGTCCGCTTAGGAATTCAAACAATTTTGAATTTGTAGAGCATGTTGGCTTACAACAGTGGTGTGTAGGCGAGCTTAGTCTGCTGAAAAACACGCCCTGGAACGCTGTTCATGAATGGCAGCACAACACGTCGAATCACCAGACTGACGTACAAATTTGCAGTCAGGTTGCTCCTGCTGTCATACGAAATCACACCCCAGACGATAGCTCCAGGTGTAGGTCCAATGCGCCTAGCACGCAGACAGGTTGGTTGGCGGCCCTCTGATCTCCACCCTGCCCTCCAATGAGCACTCGCTTGACACCACTGAAGTCGCAAGTGGCGGTGGTTTGGGGTCAATGGAATGCACGCTACAGGACGTCTGGCTCGGAGCTGTCCTTTTGTTGTGACACTGTGGTGCCAACTGCTGCTAAAAGCCGGCCGGAGTGGTCGGGCGGTTCTAGGAGCTACAGTCTGGACCTTGCGACCGGTACGGTCGCAGGTTCGAATCCTGCCTCGAGCATGGATGTGTGTGATGTCCTTAGGTTAGTTAGGTTTAAGTAGTTCTAAGTTCTAGGGGACTGATGACCTCAGAAGTTAAGTCGCATAGTGCTCAGAGCCATTTGAACCATTTGCTGCTAAAAAGGCAGTACGATGTACCAGAGCCATACGCCGAACACAATGGTGTTCCCTCTCAGTAGTGCACGTGGCACTCTGGAGTGCGATCTTTCTGCGACAGTACGTTCTCGTGACCTCCGCTGCCAGCAGTCATGTACAGTGGCTACATTCCTGCCAAGTCTTCCTGTAATATCGCAGAAGGGGCATTCAGATTCTCGTGGTCCCATTAAATGACGTCGTTCAAACTCAGTGAGGTTTTGATAATGGAATCTTTGTCGCTTTGAAGGCATTATTGACTGACATCAACTTATCATGTCCAATCTCGAAGGTAACTAACGCTCACGGCCGTTACAGCGTGTATTTAAAGCAAAGCTGATTTGCATCCTCACAGAGTCGCTGTTAGCGCCACTCTTATACGACTGGTGCGAAATTTTAATAGGCATCATCTTTCAGATGCACAAACACGCCTAGCAACTTTCGTTTATGTTGCACAACTTCTTTTTGGTGCTATGATTTTTTTCCGATAGTATATTATGGTACTCAAATATCTTATTGTTTTCAGTTATCATGGAGCACTTCTGTAGCCGCTTCCAACTCGTTTTTCTATATCTGCATCTCTGCAAACGACTGTGAAGTGCATCCCATATTTCCTACAGTACCAGCTAATAGGGTTTCCCACCGTTCCATTCACATGTGGACCGCGGGAAGAATTATTGTTTAAACGTCTCTGTGCCGGCTGCAATTGATCTGATCTTGTCTTCGCGATCTCTATGGGAGCTTTGCGTAGGGGGTTGTAGCACGTTCCTGGATTCATCACTTAAAGCTGGTTCTTTGTAAGTATTCTTGCTCGGGATAATTCACGTCTATTTTCAAGCGTCTGCAAATGAGTTTCTTTAGCGTCTGTGAGACATTCTCTCATGGATCAAACAAATCTGTAACCATTCCTGCCACCCTTCTTCGTACCCGTTCAGTCTCCCCTATTAGCCCTATCCGATACGAGTCCCACCCACTTGAGCCTTATACTAAGATGCGCCACATGAGTGTTTTGTAAGCAGTCTCCTTTGCAGGTTCAGTGAACGTCCCTAGTATTCTGCCAATGAACCGAAGTCTGCCGTCTGTTTTATTTATGACTGAGCCACGTGATCGTTATATTTTAGATCCCCACACGTCGTTATAACCAGGTATTCGTATGAGACGGCCGTTCCAGTTGTTAATTATTGCTATTGTACTTATAGTATCCAAAATTTTTTCACTTAATGACTTTACATTTCTGAAAATTTACATCAAGCTGCCAATGTGATACCACTTTTAAATCTTATCAAGATCCGATAGAATATTTGTGCGCCTTTTTCGACAGTACTGCATTACAGATAATCGTATCATGTGCGGAAAATGTGAAGTTATTATTAATATTGTCTGATAGGTCATTAAATTAGAAAATTAATAACAATGATCTCGATGCACTTTCTTACGAGACACATGAATTTACTTCAACACATGTCAATGACGCTCTTTCTAACATAATATGCTGCATCCTCCCCTCCAAAAAATCTCAATCCAGTCACAAATTTTGCTTGATGCCACATACGACCACTCTTTCGATAATTAGCATAGGTGTGATGTTGCGTCAATTGGTTTTCGGAAGTACAGAAATAACGCAGCTTCCTAACCGCTTTGATCCATGGCATTCATGAAGTTATGTGATAAAAGTTCAAGTTGTGTTTCACATTATCCATGTTTTTGGAATCCATGATGGTTGATTTGGAGTGGGTCATTCTGCACGAGATATCTCATTACATTCACTCAGAGTATGTTCTAAGATTCCAGAACAAATGGAAGTCATGGACACTGAACGGTAGTTTTGTGGATCACTTCTGCTACCTTTCTTGAACTTGGGTGTGATTTGTACATTCTTCCAACTACTGAGTATGATTTTTTGTTCGAGGGGATAACTCCTGCTCATATTCTAATAGGGATTTAATCGGGCCGTTGAGCTTCAATTTTAGTGATTTCAGCTGTTTCTCAACATCACTGACACTAAAATTTATATCAGACATCTTTTCAATGGTGCGATAATGAAACTGGGACAATACTCCTGAATTTTCCTTCGAACAGGATCACTTTAAAATATAATAGGTGGGATGATTTGATGTGTTCTTGGATGGTACTGCCCAGCAGTGATCAATCAGCGGCAAGTCCGCTTAGCGGAAGAAGAATGGAAGACCAGGTGAAACGTCATGGGGAAACAACATAATCTTACATACAGAATGTTTTGGCGCTATGCCACATTGTAAATCTGAATATGAGGAAAGGCTATACCAGAAATGTCGATCCGAGTACGTAAGAGATAGCAGCCATGAATGTCGATCCCAGGGCGTAATATATAGCGTTGAAGAAGAGGTGTATCGATCTTAGGCACAAATTACTGCCACCAGTCGGACACGCCATGTAGAATTGACTCGGCAAAGTTGGACTTATACCGCGGCTCTCGAACGACAACCCAGCATTCGATCAACGCAGGTACAACGAACTCCTCCGCTAAATATGACACCTTACGGAAAAAATGACATTTGGAGATAGTAAGATAACACGCCGGTATGTTTCCGCTTTCGACGCTTTGGACGCGTTGTACGCTATTGCAGAGAAAGAAGACGAATGTTCGATGACTATAACGTCGCGAAACGTGAAGCTTCACTACAGTTCTGTTGACGCTAGTCAACTTCATACGATTGTAGCCGACCTGTGGAACGAAGCCCATCTCCGTACCCTGGACGAGGTTGCTCCCCAACACGCCGTAGCCGTTCCCCGTCGCCATACAGAAGTACCAGCCGCTCGAGTTGCCGCCGACTTTACGAAAACTAAGCGAGGTGACCCTCTGTGAAAGTGAGGCCGCCACAAATGAAAATCATCCATGGACGACAGTTACCAAGACGTCATAAATGAGGGTCAACCCGTTCAGGTGCTAGTCCATGCAGAGGCTTCTTTTTCTGCAGTGTCGAATGCCTGTCGTCACCAGGTAAAGAAAACAACATCCTATTATATGAAAACGATTGTGCTGGAGGTTTCAAATAGGTAATACGTTCGGAAGACAGAAACTTGTGTTGCAAGAATAACTATCAGCCCTTCGAATGTATCGTTTTAACAGAATGTAGTCATAATGCTATTCCCGGATAGGACTTCTTGCAGGCATCACAATCACTCATAGACTGAAGGAGATCGGAGATTCAGATTGATGAAGCTATCCTAAAAAGCACACATAACAAAGATTGATCTGGGTGGTTGCTTTCTGTTGAAGATATTGTTACCTCAACATCATCAACTAGATTAATTCTAGTAGTCAGCCGAGATACTCAGGTAAACTGTGACGCTGTTATCGATCGCAAATTGCAATTTGTAAAGTGTTATCCAGTCGTTATCAACGAGACTGTTTCCAGTCGTCAAACTAGATTCTGGATACTCATCTACCTATGAAGCTTAAGTCGATTGAAAAATAAGCTAGGAAACTACTCGGGGTCAGACAGGAAATCTACACGGTTACATGTGATGCAGGTGTCAAGGAGAACTTGGGATTACTAATTGTCACGAAGAGCCGCAACTCATCCCCGAAGGGATATATGTGTAAGAACTGACGAATCAGTCCAGGATGGACAGCTCCGTGCCATTTACGGAGAATCGAGCCCCCCTACCACTATAGACAACGCACTGGAGGGAACTACTACTCACCTCCCAGTAGGATCTTGTCTGACGGAGGAACAACGTCTGCGAATGTTAGCCATTTAGCGCAAATTTTCCGATGCTTTCAAATCCGGAGTAGAGAAAAGACAGACCAAGCGGCCCATGGCAAAACACTGTATCAGAGCTGAGGATCATCAATAATTAAGCCAGCGCTCATATTGGGTGTCACCGGCTGAACGACACATAATTTTGTAGAAAGTGGACAAGATTCTGCAAGATGACTTCATTGAACCTTCAGAGACTCCTTGGTTCTCTTCAGTGGTTTATATGAAGAAGAAGTACGGAACATGGCGTTTCGGCATCGACTACCGACGGCCGTACAAAATCAAAAGCACGGAACAAGTGGACATGCAGACTGAATACTGGCAAATGGAGATTGACGAACCTGACTAGGATTAGACTGCCTTTATTATGCCTGCCGAGTTCTAAGAGTAAAAGGTATGACGTTTCGACTAAGTAAAGCTCCAGCCTCCTCCGAACGCCTGCTTCGCCATTAGAAATGAACGACGTGTCATTTGTATCTGGTTGGCATTTAAAATATTTCGAAGACATCTGAAATATGTCCAAGCTGTCTGACAACCCAGCTCAGATGCATTCAGACCGCAGGTCTCCGCCTGAATCCGATAAAGTACTTCTTCGTCGTCCAAAAAATAAAAATCTAGGTGCACCTAGTTAATGGCGATGGTATTCGTCCAAATCTAGAGAAAATAGGAGCAATCATAGAATTTGTAACTTCTCGGCACATTCGTGATGTGAGAAGTTTACTCAGAATGCGCTCGTACTACCGTTGATTCATAGAGAACTTCTATACCATGGTACGTTCCTTGCAAGAACTGCTGCAGGGAGACGGCAAATTTTCCTGGAACGAGGCGCAAGGAAGAATATTCTTTATCCTTAAGGCGACAATGTCTTCTCCAGTCCTAGACGAGAATGCCGCGGCAGAACTTCACAAAGGGCAGACGGCTATGCAGTAGGTGAATTCAAGTGCAAATTCAGGGAGGTGGTCAAAAGGTGATAACTTATGCTTCCAGAGTACTATCCAAACCCAAGATGAACTACTCTACAACCGAGAATGAGAGTCTTGCAGTTGTTTGGGCCATCAAAAAGTTCTGGCCGATTTATTTGGCAAACCATTCACTGCAGCGACAGACCACCATTCTCTATGTTGGCTGACTAGCATGAAGGGTCCGTCGAGTCGCCTGGCGGGATGGGCACTGAGGCTACAAGAGTACGACATCGCAGTGGTATACAGAAGTGGACGCAAATAATAGGAAGTCGACTGTATTTCAATGAATCGTTTGGTGTAACTAGCAGCTTGGATGAAATCTCAGACATCGCAGCATTAAATGATATTGCCACTGAGCAGGGAAAAGATCCAGCACTGTTGAAAAGCATAAACGCTCTGAAAAAGGAGGAACCAACCAAAGGAGAATTCCAGTTAATAAACGGAACATTGTATAAAAGACACTATGATCCAGTACTGCGAAAACAGTCGCTCGTCGTCTCAGCTTATCTATATCCGGATATCCTGAAGTATTTGTGCGACGCTCCAACAGCTAATCACTTGGGGATAGTGAAGATTCTATACAGAATCAGACGAAGGTATCACCGGCCAGGATTCTACCGATCCGTTAGACGCTATGTGAGAAGCAGCAAGGAATGCCAGCGAGAGAAGCACGTGCCGCAATCACCTCCTGGTGACTGACCAATTCCCGCCTGCAGTAGCACCATTCCACCGAACTGGAAGCGACCTCTTGGGGATGTTTCTCAAGTCGACAAACGGGAATCAATGGATATAGTCAGCACTGACTATCCCACTCACTATCCTGACACTAAAACAGAGCCGACTGCTGGAGCTCCTGAAATTGCGAGGTTACTTGCAGAAAACATCATTTTGAAGCAAGGAGCATGTTGTGTGATGACCTCTGCTAACGGAAAACTTTTGCATTTAAGACTAGTATCAGAGGTAGTTTCACGTTGCGACATCATCCACAGGGTGACAGCTGCCAACCACCCACATACGAATGGCGTCAAAAAAACGCTTAATTAAACGTGTACATCTACATCTACATCTACATTTATACTCCGCAAGCCACCCAACGGTGTGTGGCGGAGGGCACTTTACGTGCCACTCTCATTACCTCCCTTTCCTGTTCCAGTCGCGTATGGTTCGCGGGAAAAACGACTGTCTGAAAGCCTCCGTGCGCGCTCTAATCTCTTTAATTTTACATTCGTGATCTCCTCGGAAGGTATAAGTAGGGGGAAGCAATATATTCGATACCTCATCCAGAAACGCACCCTCTCGAAACCTGGCGAGCAAGCTACACCGCGATGCAGAGCGCCTCTCTTGCAGAGTCTGCCACTTAAGTTTGTTAAACATCTCCGTAACGCTATCACGGTTACCAAATAACCCTGTGACGAAACGCGCCGCTCTTCTTTGGATCTTCTCTATCTCCTCCGTCAACCCGATCTGGTACGGTTCCCACACTGATGAGCAATACTCAAGTATAGGTCGAACGAGTGTTTTGTAAGCCACCTCCTTTGTTGATGGACTACATTTTCTAAGGACTCTCCCAATGAATCTCAACCTGGTACCCGCCTTACCAACAATTAATTTTATATGATCATTCCACTTCAAATCGTTCCGTACGCATACTCCCAGATATTTTACAGAAGTAACTGCTACCAGTGTCTGTTACGCTATCATATAATCATACAATAAAGGATCCTTCTTTCTATGTATTCGCAATACATTACATTTGTCTATGTTAAGGGTCAGTTGCCACTCCCTGCACCAAGTGCCTATCCGCTGCAGATCTTCCTGCATTTCGCTACAATTTTCTAATGCTGCAACTTCTCTGTATATTACAGCATCATCCGCGAAAAGCCGCATGGAACTTCCGACACTATCTACTAGGTCATTTATATATATTGTGAAAAGCAATGGTCCCATAACACTCCCCTGTGGCACGCCAGAGGTTACTTTAACGTCTGTAGACGTCTCTCCATTGATAACAACATGCTGTGTTCTGTTTGCTAAAAACTCTTCAATCCAGCCACACAGCTGGTCTGATATTCCGTAGGCTCTTACTTTGTTTATCAGGCGACAGTGCGGAACTGTATCGAACGCCTTCCGGAAGTCATGAAAAATGGCATCTACCTGGGAGCCTGTATCTAATATTTTCTGGGTCTCAGGAACAAATAAAGCGAGTTGGGTCTCATACGATCGCTGTTTCCGGAATCCATGTTGATTCCTACATAGTAGATTCTGGGTTTCCAAAAACGACATGATACTCGAGCAATTTGTGCTCTCGATCTACGTTGATGTCGAACAGAGATACTGGGATACAATTCTGCCAGTCTTAACATTCGCATATAACATGTCGAAGCAAGACACTACAGGCTTCTGCTCCACGGTTGTGAACCCGAAACGACAATGGATACACTGTTCCCATTTCAAGTGGACGATGCTGAGGATGGCTACGTGAAACGCTTTATCACCAGGACCGAAGAAACAAGACGATCCCTTGATGCACAGGAGAAGGCCCGAGAGCACTATAACGCCACGAACCGACCAGTGAGATGCAGTCTGGGAGACTTGGTATGGATTTTTAAGCTATTGCAGAAAGTGGGACTACGGGAAAAGTTACTAAAACGCTGCTTTAGACCATACCGTATCCTTCGTTGATTGGCGGACGTCACGAACGAAGGATTATGGACCTTCATCACGAAGACAAGACCAGAGAGACATTGTCCATATCTGATATATGGAGTCCTACTACAGTACCGAAGTACAAATCGACGATGGGGGCTTCTTGTTCAAGGAAATTGGAGGTCCGCTCCATGATAACTAAGCTTCGAGGGGATGGGGTAGCTTTGATGCTCATCATAGTGCAGAGGATAAGACAACTCGACACGAACGCGAGGCTCGTCGAGAGCTGCCATAGAGAGGACCTCTGACAACATCTTCATCTAGGATGCTAAAAGTCGGCTCCAGTGAGAACCTGTGAAACAGCGGATTGTTGTTTCTCAATGGGAGGGAGCAATGGAGTAGAGCTGTGCTGCATGCGTGGTAGAGTAGCAATTAGTCACGGGATGGCTTCCTGTGAGTTGCCGGTTCAAATCCGATCACCAGAAAAGACTTCATAATTATTTCCTGTAGATATCTTCCGTCTTTCCAATTAAATGAATGGCAGTTTATTTTTTTCTTTTTTTGCCACACGCGTTTTGAAACTTCTACTTTACTTAAACTGCTGAATGCTTACTGAATGTTCTGAATGCTGCTGTCTCTTTGCTATTTTATCAATTAACCACTGACCTACAAAATTTTCCCCGACAAATACAACTCAAACTTATCCTATTTATTTATGGCCCACAATACACAAACGCAACGCAGTCTGACTGCACGTAGTTAACACAAAAGAATGGCCCTGAATTAGAAGAAATCCTAACAATAACCAACACTTTTTCATAACACACTTACCTCACAGAAAATCTTCATGGCACGAACTACAGCCAATACACCAAACAGCAACTACAGCCAGTTAAATAAAAGGATTCTAACTACTGTAGGCTCTAACTACTAATAGGCATGTGGTTTGCAAAGGAAGGATTTTTTTCAGAACAAACAATGTATTTAGCAGATTGTACCTTAATCATGTGACATCCAGTTGCAAACATTATATAATCATCAATAATTCCACTTCCGAGACATTAGCAAATACATCAATCATCATTTTACAATCCATTTCTAACCAATATTAAATCTCCGTGAAGGACACACGTTCAAATCGACCGCTCGCGCTAACGTTGCAAACCTCCATCATTGCTAACTATTAACTTACTACTACGAGTCTGTCCATGTACAGAGTCTCTTACAGAGGGCGCACAGAGCTGTCAGTGATATTAATGCAGACTATAGCGCTGCCAACATACAAAACACATAAACAGGCTACTTACAGTTTCACTTCTATTTGTGAAGCATCTTCAGTAGTCCATAATATATATATATATATATATATATATATATATATATATATATAAAATAAATGCTTTATGTAGTAGTTACAAGTATGTAACTATATTAAGTTTTTCCATGTTATTCTCTTGCTCTTCAGAATATAAACAATTTTTGCCTCACGAGTTTCCTGCGGTTAAATTATCGTTTTGTGTTAATTATAACCGTCATTAAAACGTGGTGGCAGCAAATAACGTTTCTAGTTAATGATCTGTGATTGTAACTCACAGGTTGATAGAATCGTTGCTGGTGACTTGAAGCGAGCATCACTCCCGACATGGCTACTGCGGCCGTTATGAACACCATCACGGTTGAAAGAAGCCTCGTCCGTGAACAAAACAGATTGTAAGAACAACGAATGTAATGAACATAAAAGACCAAGTAACAACTCATTGCACACACACACACACACACACACACACACACACACACACGCACGTGCATACACATATAAAATTAAGGATGTTTAACTAAATACAGACAAAACACAAACAAAAGACGAACGAAAAATACAGAACGATAACAGACAACACTACACACACAGTCCAGTAACGGGGTCACAAAAATGACCCTTTGCTTGCAAAATATGAGGTAGAAGATATCACTTTTTTATATTGTGTATGTAGTTGAGAGCATGTAGAAGCCAAGTTTTTCAAGTTTTCGGCCTTCAAAACCCTCGGGACAACTTTTTGTGGCAAAAAACAAAAAACACCGAAAGTTTGGCACTTTTTCAGATTTTGCCATATTACTCGGAAACTATGCATCCTACTGAAAACGTTACCATTACCAAAACGAAAGAGCATTAAATTTTGCGGCAAATGAATTACTTAAATATCAGAATCAATGTAGCTGTTTGGCCGCAATCAGTTGTCACAATCGGTCATTTTCACCTACTTGGCTAAAAAGTCGGCTCCAGCGCCTGAAACTCAAAAACGGCTACTCCAAATGAAAAATGTCAAGCTTTCAAAGCTGTACAGCATGAAATTTCATGTTACAAAAAGCACCTAGTTTTTCAGTTTTGGGCCAAAGTAATTCCATTTTGTTGTTTTTTTTTGTCAAAGTTGTTCAATGAAATGAAATTTCCAATAGCAAGACATACATCTGTTCCACCTTCGGGTGTAGAGTTATCTATAATGCCCTTCGACTGACATGTCGTAAACAGCTGAGGTTGCCATCCCCTCCGTTCCTTTGTTATTGTTCCATTGTTAGCAGCGCCAAGTCTTCCTGCGTAGCGCGAGGGATGCATTCAACACTCTTTGTGTCTTGCAAAATTCTCGTTTCCTCGTTTGCATTTACTTTCGCTATGCTGTCAGTACATTTAAAATGAGAGCTCCAGCTCGCACGGTTGTGTGTCTCAAATACGACGGCAATTTGGGAGATAGTGATGTGGTTAAAATGAAACAGAAAATACTGGAGATGCTACAACAATCCAGTAAGGATCGAAAAATCGCAGTACATTGTAAGTTATTAACTGGTCTGGCTGTAGCTGAAACGCGCAGTGTTTGCCAGAAGACGTACAACAACAAAAGGCCCTGCACCGTAAACTTCGAATCCTCGATCATACAATAGAGTATCTGATTTTAATAAACACTGCTTTTATTGTGGAGGGATGCTAAATGGTAGAAACTTAGCATATTTCCCTATGCAAAGCGAAATATTGTTCACATAGTGATGAAACTTGAATTGAGAGACATTGTTATTGGGGTAGCTGAAAGGCGAGGTGATGACTATGCTCGCAGTTCGTGATGAAGACCTTTGTGCTAAAGATGATCAATGAAATAGGTTTCACCAGAGGAATCTTTACTGGCTAGTCAGGGATGGAGGAAAGCAAGGAAGTCCTGGATCCACACAGATAGATGAAGCAAGAGAAATGATTTCTTCCTACATCGAACAATCAGAAGAGTGCCAATTTACTTAGCGGGAGTTAAAGGACCAAGTCACGAAAGGCTGGAAGGTACAAGTAATGACCATAAAAACCCGACTCTTCCGGAAGTATGGAGAAGAAATAATGATTTTTGACAGACATGAAAAGAGCACAGTTGTGTGTTTCAAAAGTACGGGCTAGTCTGACGGTTTGCGGTAGCGTTCTCGCTTCCCGCGCCCGGGTTCCCGGGTTCGATTCCCGGCGGTGTCAGGGATTTTCTCTGCCTCGTGATGACTGGGTGTTGTGTGATGTCCTTAGGTTAGTCAGGTTTAAGTAGTTCTAAGTTCTAGGGGACTGATGACCATAGATGTTAAGTCCCATAGTGCTCAGAGCCATTTGAACCATTGTCTGACGGTTTCTATCACAGCAAGCTATCAGATCCGCGAGAAGAGCCTCTGAAAATTGTACGCGCTGCTGTAGATGTACTTCGTGAGAACATCCGTACAAAAGTCTGTGATACTGCGCAATACCCCTACCTGATGATTTCCTATCAGATGTCCAATCAGTGATCCCTAAATAATTGCTCAATTATTTTGAGCCGTTAATTTTGGAACACAAACGAGGAACACTGCATAAAGAGAAAGAAATGTGTCTTGCTCTGACACGTGCAGTGATTTCTGCAGTAAGGCCACATTCACTTTTATCTTCTCTCTTGATTGGTCTCAGTACATTCATGTACAAAAGATTCGGATCAAGACTTATTGTCGACGCTCTCACTAGTTGGATTCGTTGCTCCATATACGGAAGCTTCCCTGCTTGAGACCTCCTTGACTGCACGCCCTGAGCATCCTAACATAACCAGTGAAAGATTCATATAGTTCATCTTTGATAACGTCCATTTTAACATCTGTACGATCGACGGGTTGAGTACTTTCCATTCTATGGGAGGAATCTTGATAGTCACTTCCTAGACAGCTATGGAGTCTGACAAGAACTTTGATCGGAAAAGAAGAGGCTCAACTTCTGAATCTTTCTCTACAGTTGGCATCCCTCAGCTGATCACCCACCAAAAAGCAAATTATGTTGGCTTAAAAAGTATTATCTCAATTTAGACGACTTTGAGTGCTTGGAAGTATTACTCTCTGGTTATGAGATTCTATGGCTTTATGGAGAGTGCCCACTGACGTGCCAGAGTGGAGTGAATTCATGGAAGGAGCCACAAATCACTGACAGTCGCTTCGTTCAAAATAACGTGCCCCCCTCCATTCTTAAATTATGCTAAAACTTTGTACGTCACAACATAATGCATAAAACATGCTCAAAGGTGGTATTTTGTCACTTTCGATCAGCCACTTTATGTGAAGGCGATGGATATTGTAAGAAGCGAAGGTAGTGACTCGAAAGATGTCATTAAGTGATTAGATGGGGTTCACATTCTGATGTCCTTCTTGGGGGATATCGGTATAATAATGACAGGAAGTGGCTTGAGATACTTACTGTCCGCAATATTTGCTGAAAAAGTTTGGATAAAGTTTTGAGTGGACATGCATACGCTTGAGCATTAAGAGTTCATACACTGGTTCGTGTGGTATTGTCATATTGGATATTCCAGGAGACTGAGTTAAAAGAAAATGAAATGAAAATAATTGAGGAATTGTTGCTTTCCCATAAAAGACCATCAGTATCCAAATGCTATGAAAACGAAGATTGCATAAATGTAATAATCAAGTTGGAAAATGCGATTAGAAGCATTGAATCAAGAGGGAAAAACAGCTAAATTACTGATGCAATATTATCGCGTGGTTACGCTCATAAAACACTTCATTGAGGCTGAGCGTAAAAAACAGAAATACATTTAAACACCATCAAGAAAATGCTACCATACTTTCATGCTGCTGGTTATTTCCTGAATTCCTGTACGCTAAAAGGGCTCGTTTTTGCTTACAAGAGATGCTCATATTGGAAGACCAAATGGATGGCGCTGAATTAAACAAATTTACAACTAAAGGCTTCTTCACCATTAGGCGAAGTGATAAATTTTGTTGGTGTTTATGGTCTGATATGACAATAGAGAAAACTTCAATAAATACAACGAAAGTGAAACGCGGTTTAACTCACGGATGTGGGTTTTCAGATTCTGTGCTCACAAAGTGGACTTCAGGGAAGGCAGTATTTTAGTCAAGAAATTGAAGCATTCTGTGACATATCATCAGGAACAAGCGAGCAGCTTGTGGATTTAAGAGCTTCATGTAGAGATGGAAATGCTACAGACAGTGACAAACTGAATGATTGACTGTTAAAACATCCACCTTTTCCAAAATGTAGTGTGCTTATGTCAATAAGCAGTGGAGTAATTAGTGGCGAATAGGTAAACTGTCATGAGACATTAGTAGAAGGAATTAAGGGTATCACTAGAATTAAAGAAGAGAACTTTAAAAACATCTCATTTCAACGCAACCTCGAGGGTATAACATTTGATTCATGCACTACGGCTATGGGGAACAAGAGGCCTCCCACCAGAAAATCCATTATCATTGTTTCACATATTGTGTGATACCAAGCAATATGATCAAGACTTCAAGTTCTGTTTCTCGTTTGAATTTCCCCCACACTCCAAGTCGTTGTTCACAGAAGATGGTCTCAATAAGGGTACAAAATCATCTCTCTATGATTCGTCCGCACCTCTCCAACAGAACGAGGTATCCAAAATAAAAAGCTTTGTGGTAGATGGTAATCACCTGCTCCGTATGGCTGTTTGGCACATCAAAGAAAACTTTGTAGCCATCTGTATGAAATATTTAACCTATTTGAGAAAGCACTACGGATTCGAAATCGCACTTATATTCGATAGCCACCTAAGCGGTGCTTCGCAAAGGGGAACAAAGTCTTCTGAAATATTTCGTCGTTTAAATACACCAGTTCTTCATCAGATATCATTTTCGATGAACATACAAATATTGAAGTTGCGCAGGAGAAGTTTCTAGCAAATGAGTCAACAAGAACCGCTTGATTTTGATGCTCGTGCGGAAATTTAAGGATGGAGGTATTCAAGTGCTACATGCAGAAGAAGATGCGGATTCATTTATTGTGGAAACAGCTGTTTCCTAAGTTGCTGAGTCTGACATTGTGGCAGTCGTGAGCGTGTACATTGTCGTGCTTGTTCCCCTAAGGGGTCGAGGAAACTACAACAACTTGTACTTCCATAAACTGGGAAGAGGGAAGTCAGCAGGAGTGTGGAACTCAGTATTTCTTTCAATTGTGATCCTGCAGCTGCCCTTTCCAACCATGCCTTCACAGGATGTGATACCACATCCTCTTTTTTGAGCTAAGGAACCAAAGAAGAGGGAAATTACTAAACCCTATGGAGCAACAGTCACACCTCAAAGTTCAAGTTGTTCAGTTTTCTAACTGCTCAGCCAGTGAAGACGTAATAGCACAGGTAGGAGAATAGCTGATGTTAGCACTGTATGGGGATTCCAATTGCGCAACTTTGGACACGCTCATGTGCAAGCTTTTTGTAAAGTCTGCCCCGAGAGAATCTTTCAAAGTTTAAAGGTTACCACCAACATTACACGCAGAAAGGTGGCACTCATTGCGATCCTACCATCAAGTGCAATCTTGGCTGGGGAAGAAAACTGATACATGTCAGTGGGGCGCGAAGAAAAACTTATCAGGTTTGTTTCCTATGACAATGACGAAAGATGCTGCACAATTCACACTGTTGAAGATGGTTTCCTGCGCATGGAAAACAGAATGCAAAGCAGTATTTGGATGTCGCAAATCGGGACCGAACTGCTCCTCACTGTTGTGGCTTATCTTGAGAGAGCGCCCAAAAAATTGAGCTCGACGAGGCTGAGGAAGAGATGGAAGATATGTTCCAGGACGGAGAAGTTGGTGGAAGTGCTGCAGTAGATCCTGAAGATCGAATGCTGGACCAGAACCTGCTGTAGTCTCCCAAACGACCTCAATGGAACTGAAATTTGATAAAATGTGGGTCTCCGATATTTAACTTGTGTTTTTTAATATTGTCATGCCCTTTTAAAGGCATGAATAAAAATACACATGAATGAAGAAAATTAAAAATATATACATAGAAAATACGTTTCTACTCATGTGCTCCCTAGAGATCCGTCTTTCCACTTGAAATTTCATTTCATTGAATACCGTTTACCTAAAAAAAAGGTGGGGGGGGGGGGGAGAATTACTTTGGTATTCAAGTGTATGAACGCTTAACAGTGCCTGAAACTGAAAAACGAGACGCTTTTGTAACATGAAATTTCATGCACTACGACTTTAATAACCTGACATTTTTCATTTGGAGTAGCCGTTTTTGAGTTACAGGTGTTGGAGCTGACGTTTTAGCCAAGTTGGTGAAGACGACGGAACTTTAACAACTGGTTTCGGCCAACCGGCTGCACGGATTTTGACATTTAAGTAGATCATTCGAAGCAAATTTAATGCTCTTTCATTTTGGTAATAATAAAATTTTCTGTAGGGTGCATAGTTTTCACGTAATATGCAAAAACCTGAAAAATTTATTAGATTTCTTGGGTTTTTTAACACAAAAAGTTGTCCTGAGGGTTTTGGAGATCGGAAACTTTGAATCAGAATATTCTCAACTACATGCACAAGATAAAAAAAATAAAATCTTCTACTTCGTTTTTTGTAAGCGAAAAGTACCCCATTACTGGACTAACAGTAAAGAAACAAAATCAAAAGACACTGACGAAGTGGGGTATTAAGTCTAAACGTGTTCGCCAATCTCCGAAAATCGGACATCCTGGGTACACAAATAGTCTAAGTACAATTCCAGGACGGCACAGTGCACTAGTAAAATCGCAAATCGCAAATAGAAACAATATTATATTAACATTACGAAATTTGTGCTACAAAAGTTACTTGTCACGTAACAACGAAAGAATAACAAAAAACTCCAATGAAGCAACAAATCTGCAATTATTATATAATGCAGATACTATGTACAAGAACTAACTGTATTACAGTCCACTGAGGATGCTTCACAAAGAAAAAGAAACGCAGCGTGTATGGTACAATAAAACAACATTTAGTTACAATAGACGATCCACGTCCCGAGAAAACTAGAGGAAATTTGGTATTTCAGTAACGTTCTAGATAAATCATTGACAAAACTGAACTTCCGGTGCAAGATCCGTTGCACGCTCATTTTGTGTGTCGTAGGGTTGAAGTTCCTGCTTGTCGCTCCACAAGTACTTTCCATACTGTGATTTTGAAATTATGCTTTTCATGGGAAAGTTGACGAGTGCTCGTGTATGAATCTTCTCCCACACAATCCAATACTGTCTTTCCAAATTCTGTTGTGGGAACCACTATGTCGAAAATCTTGGCCAGCTCTCAGTGGCTTGAACGAGCTAGTTTGTCCTTCGTTCCTGTTCGTGACCATAAATTTGTACCAACTAAAATATGACAGGTGTAGTGAAATTATGACATTCGATGCTTGGCAGAGTCGATGGAACAAAACTGGTGAGGACCGACGAGTTTACTCTCTCTTCCCAAATATCCGGGAAAAGTTGAAAATTCATCTTGTCAGTCCCAGTCGGAGCATAATAAATTTTTGGACAGGCCACTTTCCTATCCCATTCATTCTGAATGACTCAAACTCAGGTAGAGGAACGTCTGCGAGTTAGGAGACGAAGCAACTGTAGATAACGTTTCCTTCCACTGATGATCATTTAACATTTTTTGACAAGACATTCTGTAAGCATTAGATCTGTGTACTGCTATAAGAGACCTCTAAAAATGGCATGTATTTAACGACCTTGCACATAAAATCTCAATCAGACTGTTAGGAAAGTGTAAGGGAAGGTGTGTCACCATGGACTTCCCAGGGTGTTGCGTGTGGAAACTAGTGATTAAGACACTCAGTGAATGTGGATGTAGTGGGAGTGTGAGGCAGTGAAAGCGAAGTGATTAGCGACGGTATTATGGATGTGGACCACATATATTCATGGTGCCACATAGTGGCAACTCTAAATGAAAAAAGAAGGAGGACTCAGTGCGCTACCCATATCTGTCGTAGGTCACTTAGGTATAGGTAACCACAGATTTGTGCCATACTTTAATAACAGTAGTCATATTGTATTTTCTGCGCAAAATTAAGTTGTAGATTTACAGTGAAGCATGATGTTCCGTAATGAGAACTAAAAACAGCCCTGAAGGTGAAAAAAGGCTCAGTGTCTTCAGAGGCTGGGTCACAGCTGCAAGAACGCTTGGAAGTGATAACACTGGCAAGAAGCCGCGGGGTGTGTGCTCGACGTATATTCCAAAGCCATAATCGCTGCTTCTGCGATGGGGTATTGCCTGCATCTCTTACTATTCTCTCTTCTTACTTTTTTTTAACGGTCTTATTGTTCGAGGTCTTCAGTTTTGCAACGTAGCTTATATCGTTAGTTAGTTAGTTATATGTTTCATAGATCATTTGAACCGTTTTTTTATCGAAATGAAGTGGAACGAGTCAGTTTACGGGATATGTATACATGACTAGTGTTAATATTGATGCACAGTTTTGTTCCTACTCATGCAACGACACTTAAAAACAAGTTTTAATTATTTATTGATTTTACTGGCTACCAGTATTAGGTAGAAATTCGCCAATGGAGTAGAAGGAAGTCTTCCGGAGAAATTATTTTAAGAAACTTCCTGGCAGATTAACTCTGTGTGCCGGACCGAGACTCGAACTCGAGAGGTCCCGAGTTCGAGTCTCGTTCCTGCACACAGCTTTAATCTGCCAGGAAGTTTCATATAAGCGCACACTCCGCTGCAGAGTCAAAATCTCATTCTGGAAACATCCCCCAGCTGTGGCTAAGCCATGTCTCCGCAATATCCTTTCTTTCAGGAGTGCTAGTTTTGCAAGGTTCGCAGGAGAGCTTCTGTAAAGTTTGGAAGGTAGGAGACGAGGCACTGGCAGAAGTAAAGCTGTGAGGAGGGGGCGTTAGTCATGCTTGGGTAGCTCAGATGTTAGAGCACTTGCCCACGAAAGGCAAAGGTCCGGAGTTCGAGTCTCAGTCCGGCACACAGTTTTAATCTGCTAGGAAGTTCCATATCAGCGCACACTCCGCTGCAGAGTGAAAATCTCATCCTGAAATGATTTTAAGTTAAATTTAAAACTTCCTTTGCTACCTGTCAGACATTTTATGTTATTGAGCAAGTGATCAAAGATTGTTGTTGGTGCATATTGATCTATCTGAGTCATTGACAGCTTTAATAATGGGCAATAAGGGTCGTTTTTCCCTCTAGTCTTGTAGGTATTGACATGACTGCTCTTCTCAAATTGTCATCTACTATTTATGACGAATTTTATTAGCGAATATATGTATCGTGACGGCGCATTTAAAATACCTAGCTCCTTGAAGAGGTAGCTACTAGATGTCCGAGGGTGAACACCACATATTATTCTTACTGCTCACTTTTGTGCAATCAATACTTTCTAAGCGATGAGTTACTCCATAAAATTATTCCATGAGACATTATTGAATGGAAATATGAAGAATACGTCATTAGGTAGATAAGTTTGTTTCCCAGATTAGCAATTATAAGAAGAATAAAAGTGGCTCAACTCAATTGTTTGAGAACCTCAGTAATATGCTTCTTCCAGTTCAAGTTTTCATCAATACGTATACCCAAAAATTTGGAGCAATCTACACTACTTGTTGACTCCTGCGTTTGGATTAAGTAGTAATATGCTATTCAAAACACTAATAAAGCTGTCATTCTCTCAATTACTATTGCACTATTAGACAATATTGTATACACAATTTGTGAATGAATGCGACAATTATATATCGTTTCATTATTGTAATTAAGATTATTACTTGAGCAATTAATGGAATATACGGTCCATAATAATGCCTAAATGCTGTGTCATAAAGTTCATGCAACAAACAAATAAAAATATGTACATTCGATTGGCTTTCTAGGCATTACATCCTGCTGCACATTCAATGCACTTCCGCAAGCTCCTTTAATGACTAATACCTTGTCATCGACAACCATTCGTAAAGCACAAAAAGCGATCAACTCCAGTGTAGACATATCATATCATACCTTTTTTTGGTTGAGTATTTAGTCTTCTGTCTGGTTTGAGCACTTACAAACTATGCCTTCAATTATTTTCTGGATGTATTCCAGCGTCAGTCTTGCTGTACAGTTTTTACCCTCAACAGCTCGCACTAGCACCATGGAAGTTATTCCCTGATGTCTTAACAGATGTCCTATCATCCTGTCCATAGTTTTGTCAGTGTTTCCCTTATATTCCTTTCCTCGCCGATTCTACTGAGAACTTCCTCATTCCTTACCATATCAGTTATATTATATCGTTTTTAAACGTGACACCACCAAATACATGCGACAGAACGCTTATTACAAATATTACAAAATATAAGCAGTTCAAGAACACGTGCTTTCGTGTATTGGTCATTGAAGGGCTCGTAAAATTTGATATATTCATTTGCGACATTTTATTCTTTATCTTGTAATCCACAGTTTAAGATCGTTTACTGCCTGTATAACGTCCACTCTAAAGATTTTGGACATCTTGTATAAAAATCCACTTCGTACTAGTTTATGGATCCGTTCTTTGGGAGCAGTTCATAAGGTGTCTGTTTCTCTGTTATCGATTAACACACTGAACTTCTTCACCATTTAAGTTTAGATAATTTTGATAATTTATCTGCTATAAAATAATTCATAAGCAAAAGGTTAAACAGAACAGACATTTATTGAACATAAATGATATTAAAAGACTTTCGAAAGTGTGGAATTACAGTTTTACTATTTTACAGTATCCCAAAAAGTAAGTTGGCTCTAGGATCAGATGAAGTTTAATCTCCATGCTAGGCAACAGAACAATCTATGTTATCACGAGAAATTTTATTCCTGTTTTACTTCGTTTGTGTTTGTCAAATTTGTCACGGATTCATGCGAAATTTACAACTCTGGATAAACATAGTAATAAGGTATCCCGCTTTAAGAATGTCATAGTTAGCGATACTCAGTCCTTATCAGATAGCCACGTACTTCTTTGTTGAACTCCACTTAGCACATCCATCTTCAGGGACAACAATAGCAGAAAATAATCGTGGAGATCACCGACACTCGCTTAATGCCAATGAATGAGCCGGATGTGCAGGCCTGTACGTACCACACGTGTCACTGAGATACGAGTCACCTGGGTAGAAGTTACGGCGGTGTAAGGACGATCTATAAGTACGTGTGGTTGCTTTAATTAACAAGTGCACGGAAGGAGCTAGCACTCTTGACGGTGTCTTGCTTCGTTCTTCAGTTTTCTGTTGGTCTCCTGCTTTGAATACTTAAATAGCTTGTTCGGACGTACATGTGAATCCAGATGTGGGCGTTCTTGCTTTCAGAAGAGATTTTCTATTAAAATTCTACCTCACTTCATCCCTAAAAACGCCTTTTACTGCGATGCGTATGTGCATCATATCTGTTGATTCACACTCTAAAACATATAGTTCTTCAAGAAAACTGGTCGAAAGCAGTTCGGAATATTTTATCAGTATCCTCATCCTGTTTTTTCTTTTTAATTTCTCTGTTACTACAATTAGTAACTACTGGAACATAAGTTTCAAAATTACAATTCATGCAAAGAGATGAACAGCATACCGTCTTTTTGACTAAAATTACCATTCCGACAAATTTAATGGCGACAGCTATTTAGTCTATTCAAGACATCGTAATAACCCAGCTATCAGTAATACACTGCCGTAAAAAAATTAGTACACCCTTTTAAGGGCTTTCAATTCACTCAAGAGTTAATGTTGCAACAGTGCATATGGAGTACATGAAATGATTACGTTTACAGATCAATAGCGCAAGAGCCGGCCGCTGTGGTCTAGCGGTTCTAGGCGCTCAGTCCGGAACCGCGGGACTGCTACGGTCGCAGGTTCGAATCCTGCCTCGGGCATGGATGTGTGTGATGTTCTTAGGTTGGTTAGGTTTAAGTAGTTCTAAGTTCTAGGGGACTGATGATCACAGATGTTAAGTCCTATAGTGCTCAGAGCCATTAGAACCAATAGCACAAGAGGTTCTGAGGTACCAGGTATCGACCAATGCTGAAACACCCTAGTTAGTACAATGTGTGGTCACCATGGGCGGCAATGCAGTCGCTGACCCTGGCATCCGGTCTATTGTACAGATGGCGAATACTGTCCTGGGTTACATTACGCCACGCCTGTTCGACCTGTTCACGCAGTTCAGTAAGAGTTGTTGCTTGACGAGTCTCACGAGACACTTCTCGTTTCATCATATTCCGCACGTGCTCTATTGGAGACAAGTCCGGAGACCGTGTTGGCCAGGAAGGTTGCTTCACATCTTGCAGAGCACCTTAAGTATCACGGGTAGTGTTTGAGCGAGCATTATCCTGTTGGAATAAAACATCACCTTCCTGTTGCAGTAATGGCAAAAGAACGGGCCTAATGACATTCTGCGCGTACCGAGTGCTAGTGCTGCTCCAGAAACACCAAAGAAGAACGAGAGTTGTAGCTTACCGCACTCCAGACCATAAGACGTGGGGTGGGGCTAATGTGTCTTAAACGAATGCTCTCTTTGAGGCAGCGCTCACCAGGTCTACGTGGTACTCGCAAACGAGCATCACTTGCGAGCAGGCAAAATGAAATTTCATGGCTGAAGACCACGACCCGCCATTCCATTTTCCAAGCGATCCTCTGACGGCACAGTCGAGCCGTGCACGTTGTGGCGTGTGTGGAAGGCGGATCTGAGGTGAGAGCACCAGTAGTCTCGTTGCTAACGGTTTCCGACAGTTTGTGATGACACATCTGGGCTCATAAATACTCTTGTCTGTGCTGAGGAAGCTATACGGTCTACCACTGCTGCCCTTACAATACGACGATCCTGACGGGCTCTGTGCTGCATGTACGTCCAGAACCTCGTCTGCGGGTGTGAGAATGTTCACATGACCACTGATACCAGCATCATTGCACAATCAATGCAGCACGTCCAACTTGCGTGACAGTTCTACGAAAGAACCATCCCGCCACTCGGATGGCCACAAATTGACTCTTCCAAACTCACTCAGTTTGCTGTAGGAAGGACGAGTGCTTCTCCGTGGTATGGTTGCCTGCATGCTGAACCACACTCAGGCTTCTGGCTGTGTAGGTAGACACAGATGGCGCTCTGGTAGCTATGCCACTACGCTGTCTGTTGACGTACGACGTTGAAACCATCATCAGTACATTTATTTCCCCAGAGGTGGCATATGCCTTCATTGGATCAAAATCGACATTGTTTTTCCAGGTGTACTAATTTTTTTATTCCAGATTTTCTGACAAAAACGGTATGCCTATGCCCATAGCAGGCATTACCTTAAAGAAAAGCCGGCCGCTGTGACTGAGAGGTTTTAGGCACTTCAGTCCGGAACCGTGCTGCTGCTGCGGTCGCAGGCTCAAATCATGCTTCGGACATGGATGCGTGTGATGTCCTTAGGTTAGTTAGGTTTAAGTAGTTCTAAGTCTAGGGTACTGATGACCTCAGATGCTAAGTCCCATAGTTCTTAGAGCCATTTGAACCATTTTGAACCTTAAAGAAAGTAAATCCGTTTCATGTCACTGAAAGTTAATCACTGATATATCTCACTAGAACAGCCATTTCAGTATTACTGTCAATAAGTGGCTTTTCAGAAGTTGCTCACATGGAGACTAGCGGGACACAGCGCTCTCACTGTGTGGAGTGGAATATCCGATCCATTCTCAACAAAAGGACGAAGAGGTCGACTGTAAATAACAAAAGGAGTTAGATTTTTGCATATGTAGAAATGTCTTGAATTTGTACTTCTGCTCTCGTTTTGAACGGAATTTGTATTCAGCGCAATTTCTTGTCGTCTTATGCGTGAAAGCACTATTAGCGTTAAAACAGAATTGAAAAAGTTAAGCGGAATTCCGTCCTACGGTGCAACCTGGTATTTTTCGTATTAGCAAGTCATTGCCAGATGTGAAAGAAGTGATAAGTGACAGAAAATTTTCTTTGAATTTGCGGTTTTGCACTTACGCAATGAGCCACCGATTCTGATCAACATTTATTTCTTGCGTCTGTCCCGCTGAGGTAAGAATCCTACTTATGACTTCGAACAGGAACCGCTGTGATTTGAGTTTAACATCCTGACGAAATCGAGTTGGTTGTTCAGGGAGCATTGGTTCAATTTGTAAAGGATGGAGAGGGAACTAGTCACGTCTTTTTCGGAGGAACCATCCATGAATTCACCTAAGGGAATTTAGGGCAACACTGAAAATGTGAAGCTGAATGACCGAGCGTAAAATATTGTGCTCTGCTGTTCCCTAAAACTGTTACAGCGCCTTCACTAATACGCCACCTACCGCAATTGCCGAGGTCGCAATGCAAACTGTTGTGGTGGAACTTGCCTGTCAGGTAGACGGTTCGAAGTATGATGCTAGAAGAAATGTTTATCACCAGTATTTCACAGCAAAGGAAAGGAGAGGTGGTGATGTTAAAGTCCTGATAACCAGACCTTGGGTTATATCCTGAACCTCTTTGGAGTCTCGCAGTGAGTGAATGCATGAGACACTGTTGACGGTGCATCATCTGTCGGATCGGAACATAAAGCTCAATAACTATTTTGGTGCTATGTTCTGACGACAGGTTTTCTGTCCCCACCTTTTCTGTCAAGAAATGTACGCTGTGTTCTGACGAGATGTTTGTTTCTAATCAGCAATAAAAACACAAAGATGACACTACACTTTACATTCACTCATCATATCACGCTACTCTGAATACTCAAAATTAAGAAGCAACACTCTCACTTCGCTAAGTAAAGATTCCAAGTGCACGAAGAAAGAAACTTGCTAATTAGTCAGCTGAACCTACCACTCAGGGAGCCAGTCAGTAGCGCTGCTCACTTTTCTGCTATGCCTCCTTATTCTCTTTCTAACTTCGAAATGACCCTCCAGTACACCACGCTTCAGCTTACACTGATGACACAAAACACTATGACCAGATGTAACTTAGCAACTACGTTACGTAGTAATGTACAAATGTATCTTCCTCTATTTTTCTTTTCACTTACATTTTATAATAACAGTAGTAGCTAATGGCTTGACCATAATTTAAAGAGAAGAATTTCACGCCACCATAAGGCGACGAGAAATAAACTATTGATTTTGTACACTAGTTACAGTAAGAGGGAGCACTTGAAATGACACTAGGCAGTCGGACGACTGAACGTTACGTATGGAAGACCGTGAACTGCTTAGAGAAGAAAGGCGAGAGTGAAGTAGCCGGAAGTTATATGGGCATGCGGTTTGTGCGGAATAACAGAAAATATCTCGATTGTTCAGTCTGGAACCGCGTGACCGCTACGGTCGCAGGTTCGAATCCTGCCTCGGGCATGGATGTGTGTGATGTCCTTAGGTTAGTTAGGTTTAAGTAGTTCTAAGTTCTAGGGGACTGATGACCACAGATGTTAAGTCCCATAGTGCTCAGAGCCATTTGAACCATTTTTATCTCGATTGTTCTGTACGGTTCTTCGCGTGGGTAGACCTTTCCGTCAGCTTCAAAGTGCGCGGAGCGGCTATGCCCAAGGGGAATCGCTGTAATGGTCTGCTGTGCAATAGATCGAGATATAGCACAAAGACATAAAATAGTTTCAGGAGTTCTTAACCCTTTTTAACACTATTTATTTTAATTGTGATCTATAGAAGGTAATACAGGACAGTACCTAATGGGTCAAATTCCTACGTTTCTGTTCATATGTTATCTTTCATTTTCAAAAGCAGATACATCTACTGTAACTCACAAGTACGGAAGCATATGTTCAGTGGAGGGGCACCAGCTAAGGTGTTGGCGCACTCGGGATAAAAAGTCAATGGAGGGCTGCCTGAGAGGCAGATCATGTACATGAATGCTCAGAAAGAATGTCCATTTCTGATATAAACAGCATCTCAAATATTACACGCAGTGACTTGCACGAGTCGGAAGTAACTTTGAACGAGTGTAAGAGTATCTTTTCCAACTGTGACGATTATTAGAACGACGGTGGGAGCGCGTTCTCAAGTCATTGTTCTGTCTCCACATGAAGAGTAAATGATTTCGCCGCATGGCTTGGCCCTTGCGAGATTTCTGGTGGTTGTACCTTCAAGGTTTAACCACGCGGATGGCCAACTGTTCACGTGATGGAAGTACTGAATTCTGAACCTGTATTCCGTTCATTATGAGGAGATGAGCGAGAGTGTAATTTAGAATCATTATTGAAAGAGCCACGTGGCAGTGCAAAATTGATTACACAAGTGAATGTTTCTTTACAAATTATTTTTCCGTGTTGTATCTGTGTTAAACTAAAAAGTGCTTGAGATGGACTTCTTGAGTTCTAGAAATGGTTAACGCGAGTACAAATTTTCCTCGTAGTGACTACGTCAACTGTGAGGAGAATTATATTTAACATGACTGATGGAAGTATCACGCACTGAGGTGAAAAAAGTCATGGGATAACGATACGCACATATAAAGATGGTGGTAGTATCGCGTACACAATGTATAAAAGGGCAATGCATTGACGGAGTTGTCATTTGCACTCAGATGATTCATGTGCAAAGGTGTCCAATGTTATTATGGCCGCACAACTGGAACTTTGGACGCGGATTGGTAGTTGGTGCTAGATACGTGGGTCATTCCATGTCTGAAATCGTAAGGGGATTAAATATTCAGATATTCACAGTGTCAAGAGAATGCTGATAATACCACATTTCAGTCATCTCTCACCACGGACAGTGCAGTGGCGGACGACCTCCACTTACCGACCGAGAGCAGCGGCGTTTACATACAGATGTCAGTGGTAACAGGCAAGCAGTACTGCGCAGAAATCAATATGGAACGTACGGCGAACGTATCCGTTATGACGGTGCGGCGAAATTTGGCGTTAATGTGCTATGGCAGCGGACGACCGACGCGAGTGCCTTCGCTAACAACACGACATCGCCTGCAGTGCCTCTTCTGGTCTCGTGACGGTATCGTTAGGATACTAGACGACTGAAAAACGGTGGTCTGGTCAGAAGGGTCCCGATTTCAGTTGGTGAGAGCTGATGGTAGGGTTCGAATGTGGCATAGAGCCCACGATTCCATGGATCCAAGTTGTCAACAAGGCACTGTTCAAGATGGTAGTGGCTCCATAATGGTGTGGGCTGTGTTTCCATGGAGTGGACTGAGACGTCTGGTCCAACTGAACCAGTCATTGACTGGAAATAATTATGTTCGGTTACTTGAAGACCATTTGCAGCCATTCATGGATTTCATCTTCCCAAACAACGACATCGTATCACCAGGCCACAACTGTTCACGACTGGTTTGAAGAATATTGCATACAATCCGAGCGAATGATTTTGCCACCTATATCGCCATTGAACATTTGTGGGACATAATCGAGAGGTCAGTTCGTCCACAAAATCCTGCACGGGCAACATTTTCGCTGTTATGGATGGCTATAGAGACAGTATGACTCAGTATTTCTACAGGGGACTTCCAACGTCTTGTTGAGCCCATACCAGGTCGAGTTGCTGCACTACGTCGGGCAAAAAGAGGTCCGACACGATATTAGGAGTCATCCCACGATTTCCATCACCCAAGTGTACAAGGCACTTAAGGGAGGACGTTCGCCTGGTATAACTATCTTTCGTGTGCCCTCGTCTTAAACAATAGATTCCAAGCACAACTGTAACCCTCAATCCCTTGCTACTGTAACTGCTTTCTATTGGAGGACAAAGCACCTCGCGGTCACATTTGAAGGTTATTGCAGTTAGGTTATTCTTATTCGTAGCTAACCAACCCCAATTCCCAGATACACTCAATATAGCTATGATTTGGATAACTGCAGTGTATACCTACCAGAACGGATTAGCAGGGCTATATTTGAGTGCGTTTTCGGCGAGGTGGTGAAATATCGGCGTTTGTGGCACTCGCAGAATGTCATAAGCTTTAGATGACCGTTGGTATTCTGCCCACCCCGGTAAATGAAAAGAGTGACTTCTTTGCACTCAGGTAACTATTCAATGGCGTTCAACCGATACGATGCACACACATTTACGTTTAGGTTTTGAAATCAGAATTAGCATTCTAGCAATTACCTAGATAGTCAGATGGGATTGATTAATAACTTTCATAACTTTCCACTGTGCCTGCTAACTTCCACATCTCACTGGCAGCCGAGAGACTGAAGGCCACCTGGTAGCTTTGCGTGCACGTGACGTGCTAAGGAAACTATATAAGCGGAACAGAGACGAATGGGCAATCATTCTACTGACGGTACGTGTCGCAAATGGGGAAATCCACTAGCATGAGCCACTGTGACAGACATCAGATTATTACAATACGACGGCTGGGAACGAGCATCTCGCAAACGGTGAAGATGGTCGGCTATTAGTGTGCTTGTGTCGTGAGCATCAATGGAAAGTGGCTGAAGGACGACTAAAGCACGAGTAGGTGACAATGTGCTGGAAATCCATGTCTCATCACAGAATGTGGAGGTCGGAGGCTTAGAGTGCTCTGTAAAGTAGACAAGGCGGCCATCTGTGCCCGATCCGACGAAAAAGTACAATGCTGTTGCAAAAATAAGTGTTTCGGCACACATCACTGAGCGCACGTTGTCACGGGCCTCCGCAGCAAACGGATCCTACGTGTTTCAATATCGTCCCCATGAAACGTCAATTACTTTTGCGCTGGGTACGGGACCATCGAGACTGGACCGTGGATCGACGAAAACGAGTCGACTGATCGGTGGAATCACTTTCCTCCTTACATCAGGTCGGTGGGCGCGTCGGAATACAAAGTCATCTAGGCGAACTGTTGCTCGAAACATGCACACCGCGCCCGCAGCCCGTGGTCGTGTTGTAGCGTTCTCGCTTCCCACGCCCGGGTTCCCGGGTTCGATTCCCGGCGGGGTCACGGATTTTCTCTGCCTCGTGATGGCTGGGTGTTGTGTGATGTCCTTAGGTTAGTTAGGTTTAAGTAGTTCTAAGTTCTAGGAGACTGATGACCATAGATGTTAAGTCCCATAGTGCTCAGAGCCATTTGAACCATTTGAACATGCACACTGCGGCAAACGTGAGCCGTTGGGGGCGATATTATACTACGGGGGACATTAAATTGGTCTTCCACGGGACCTGAGGAAGTAATCGAAGGCATCATGACAGCTGTGGACTTCTGAATATTGTTGCCGACTACCTTCGTCCCTTCGTCCTCCCCCGGTAGCTGAATGGTGCCGGCACGGTAGCTTAGCGTGTTCGGTCAGAGATGGTTAGCCTCTGTAATAAAAAACTGAGTGGAAGGATCAACAAACAAACTTGACCGGATGTCATGTGACGTCCGCAACGACCAAACACAACGATCAACAACGAACAAAATGAAAAAAAAGGTCAGCGTGACGGATTGTCAATAATCTGGGACCGGGTTCGATTCCCGGCTGGGTCGGGGAATTTTCTCCTCCCAGGGACTGGGTGTTGTGCTGTCCTCATCATCATCCTATCATCCTCATCGACTGCAGGTCGTCGAGGTGGTGTCAAATTGAAAGACCAGCACCCGGCGAACGGTCTGTTCGACGGGGGGCCCTAGCCATACGACTAAATAAATAAATAAATAAATTCGTCTCCTCCTACATGAAGTCTTCCCCGAAAGCGATGCATCCGTCAACAGGGTAACTGTCCATGTCACAAACCCAGAATCGTGCTACAGTGTTTCGAATAGCATTATAGTGAAATCAGGTTGATATCTTGACCACCATATTCGCCTGATGTGCACCTGGTGGAACATTTCTGCGGCGCTATCGGACGCCAACTCAGCGTCCACCAACCACCGGCCTGTAATTTATGTTAATTGCGTGACACGTGCTTGGACATCTGGTGCCACATATCTCCGGAAACCTACAATGGATTTAACGTATCTGTGGTACCAAGAATCATTCCTGTACTGCGTTCCACAAGAGGACTAATACGCTGTTGCGCAGTTGGTTATAATGTTTTCACTCATTATTCTATATGACTTTGTTCACTTCGCTGCTATGCCTCCTCGCTGGAAGTGCCCCTCCTGTACCCCTTGTTTCAGCTCAAAGGCAAAATACAGTCCGACGGAGGAGCAGTGCTTCGGGCTCTAAAACCTCCCTGACGTGGCAGTTGCTGTTCAAATCATCCTGAGTCGGCATTTCTTGCTGTATCCAATGTCGTCCCAAAACAACACACTAGACGATTTTCTGCTGTGCCAGTCCATTATGGGAGCGGGCAGATTGCAGTCCCTACGGTAACACATAACATTTTAGTAAGCGGCGATCACTGAAGGACAAACTGAAACGTTAAGGACTTCATGGCAGATTAAAACTGTGTGCCGGACCGGTACTTGAACCTGGGACCGTTTCCTCCCGCGGGCAAGTGCTCTACCGACTCACGATCCTTCCTCACAGCTTCACTTCCACCAGTAGCCCTCCCCTACTTTCCACTGTTTTAATCTACCAGAAAGTTTGAAGTCAACCCACAGTCCACTGCATAGTGGAAGTTCATACTAGGTTGAAAGGTGTCTCTGTGGAAAACATTAAATTTTGCCACTAATAAAAAAGTAGCAGGGTTCACATTCTCACTCGTTTGTAATTTCGGGAAAATGGAAACCAAGCAGAATATGGAATCGGTGGGTTCAGGAGGGTAATACGGAACGCCGTGCTGGATCCCAACGACCTCGTATCACTAGCAGTCGAGATGACAGGCATCTTATCCGCATGGCCGTAACGGATCGTGCAGCCACGTCTCGATCACTGAGTCAACAGATGGGGACGTGTGCAAGACAACAACCATCTGCTCGAACAGTTCGGCGACGTTTGCAGCAGCATGGACTATCAGCTCGGAGACCATGGCTGCGGTTACCCCTGACGCTGCATCACAGACAGGAGCGCCTGCGATGGTGTACTCAACGACGAACCTGAGTGCACGAGTGGCATAACGTCATTTTCTCGGATGAATCCAGATTATGTTTACAGCATCATGATGGTCGCATCCATGTTTGGTGACATCGCGGTGAACGCACATTGGAAGCGTGTGTTCGTCATCGCTATATTGGCGTATCACCCGGCGTGATGGTATGGGGTGCCATTGGTTACACGTCTCGGTCACCTCTTGTTCGCATTGACGGCACTTTGAACAGTGGACGTTACATTTCAGATGTGTTACAACCCGTGACTCTACCCTTCATTAGATCCCTGCGAAACCCTACATTTCAGCAGGCTAATGCACGACAGCATGTAGCAGGTTTTGTACGGTCCTTTCTAGATACAGAAAATGTTGGACTGCTGCCCTGGCCAGCACATTCTCCAGATCTCTCACCAATTGGAAGCGTCTGGTCAATGGTGGCCGAGCAACTGGCTCGTCACAAAACGCCAGTCACTACTCTTGATGAACTGTGGTATCGTGTTGAAGCTGCATGGGCAGCTGTACCTGTACACGCCATCCAAGCTCTGTTTGACTCAATGCCTAGGCGTATCAAGGCCGTTATTACGGCCAGAGGTGGTTGTTCTGGGTAGTGATTTCTCAGGATCTATGCACCCAGATTTCGTGAAAATGTAATCACATGTCAGTTCTAGTATAATATATTTGTCCAATGAATACGGGTTTATCATCTGCATTTCTTCTTGGTGTAGCAATTTTAATTGCCAGTAGTGTAGAATCGGAAGTCGCCGTGGTGCTATTTGAGAGGAGTGACATACGTATCACCATCAGGTTTTACTCTGTCATTTCCTTTCGTCCCATGTTCGTCCGTAAAGATACATCAATATGACACAACACAGGCACTCATAGAGACGATACAGATAGACACCAGCCGTTTGGAGAACTTACGGAGGACGTAACTGCGAAATTGTTCCCGCCGCTAAGTGACGAGTATTCCTGTCTAGGAGGTAAATCTCATATAGGACCTCTTAAATAAAGAAAAAATAAACAGAAAATAGATTAATTAGGGACGGCCGGAGTGACCGAGCGGTTCTAGGCGCTACGGTCGCAGGTTCGAATCCTGCCTTGGGCATGGAAATGTGTGAAGTCCTTAGGTTAGTTAGGTTTAAATAGTTCTAAGTTATAGAGGACTGATGACCTTAGAAGTTAAGTCCCATAGTGCTCAGAGCCATTTGAACCGTTTAGATTTACTAGGAGGATGTTACGTTCGGCGAAAAATTTTGTTCCACTCACGAAAGTTACTCTAAAAGTTTCTGACGATATGATCCTGGGCGAAGAATATAAGGATGAGGTGGATGGGCAGTGGAAAACCTGAAACATAAAGGAAGGCATCGTTTGAAACATAACTAGGAAACGTCATGGGTTAATTGGAACTGTAAAAGAAAGAAAGGAAAAAAAACTTCAGTAGAGCGAATTACGGGATACTGGGTAGAGTGGACAGTCATGGAAGGAAGCTTGATTTAGTGACAAAGTCGCCAGTAAAGCACACTAATTGCAATGGTTGGTAATGACTGGAACATGTTACACAGGCTAGTGAGTGTGTGCCATGTAATGCGTCTTATTATCTGGTATTTCGTAATATTGTGGAGCTACATTGTGTGGAGACAGGGAAGAAAAACTAATGCAAAGAGCCGTGGAGAAGTGTTAGCAATTATTTTCTACGTCTGTAGGCATATACGTAGTTCCCTCCCGCCCCACCCCCTCCACCCATGCTCGAGTACAAAGCACAGAACGAACATACAACTTTCAGAAACGACCTTTCGGAATGTTGTTAAAAAAATGGCTCTGAGCACTATGGGACTTAACTTTTGAGGTCATCAGTCCTCTAGAACTTAGAACTACTTAAACCTAACTAACCTAAGGACATCACACACATCAATGCCCGAGGCAGGATTCGAACCTGTGACCGTAGCGGTCTCGCGGTTCCAGATTGTAGCGCCTAGAACTACACGGCCACCCCGGCCGGCAATGTTGTTCATGTTGTTCAAATAGCGCGTCACATTGTCTTGAAAGTCGATTATGTTGTCAAAGCGTTGACCGTTGTCGTTTGTGGTAGGTTCGTATTGATATCACGAAGTCTCGTCACTTTTGATGACTTTTTCCAGAAAAGACTTGCCACTTTTTGTATTCCAGTTAAGTCGCAACAGGCGTACACGCTTCTTTATTTTTGTTTGGGATTCAAGGTATGAGGGCCAAACCTTGCACGCACTTTTTTCTTCTTTAAACCATTCTGGAGTATGTCTTGAACACTTGATTTAGAGACGTTGCTCCATTACGATTTGTGATACAACAAGGTTGACACACTATGGCCTCATGTCTACTACTCAACACTGCCTGCTCACAACAGACTGGTCGAATACACAACACGTGGTTACAGTTGGTAGTTCAAGCGGTCCGCAGCTCGTGGTCGTGCGGTAGCGTTCTCGCTTCCCGCGCCCGGGTTCCCGGGTTCGATTCCCGGCGGGGTCAGGGATTTTCTCTGCCTCGTGATGACTGAGTGTTGTGTGATGTCCTTAGGTTAATTGGGTTTAAGTAGTGCTAAGTTCTAGGGGACTGATGACCATAGATGTTAAGTCCCATAGTGCTGAGAGCCATTTGAACCATTTTCAGTTCAAGCTGCCACCGTAGCTACTGCCCTGCCTTCGCTTATACTCCAGGAATAAAGTCAGTCCTGGAACTCTTCGAACGGGCGGTATACAATAGAGCACATAGAACTACATTCTAAGTGAAGGAAGTTTGAAAGCGCTCCTTGTTTTCCTGATTTTGTTTTTTTCTTTAATTTTTTTTCAAAAACAATAAGTAAGTCTTACACATTTAAGGATATAGCAGTTGGTTGGTGTATCCAAAATTCAGTTTGTTATCAGATGAACTTATATTCCAGAAGACCATTTACTGTTACATGAGTAGTTATTAATTTTTTCACTTAGTATAGTTTCTTTTAAACTTTGCTTATTAACTGAGATGGAGATATATTTGTTCATTGGGTCTTGTATATTAATTTTTTAAGGAAACTGAAGCAAGGCATACCCCATTATTTGCTGTCAGGCATCTAAGGAGAGGTTCAGTTACTGCAGTTGGAGAGGTTTCTTTTGCTAGTACTCACTGGATCCTCTCCTCTTAAATTACGCGTGTTGTGCCTTGACGGTAACTGCTACGGGTAGTTGACCGCCTGAGAGGTATAACTTTTTAAGATAGATGAGGTAAATATGATGGTGAAAATAGCTTTGACGTTCACCAGAGATCCACTGAGCTTACTGTCATCAAACGACTGATTGGTCAAAATCAACATTGTTTAATGCCGTCACTTCATCAGACGCTGCTGGGATATTTCGATTTAGCAAACATTTTATTGAGGTGTAGAATTAAACTCCTTCATCTTTAGGCTGGTCTTATGCTAGCAACGTATATTTCACCCAGGAATGAAGCATGGTATTACGTTCGAACGTGTACTGATTTCGACTACAATAAAATTCCTTGCCCGTAAAAGCTTCTGCCCACAATTCAGCGTGGATTTAGAAAGTATTGCTCGTGCGAAACTCAGCTTGCTCTTTTCTCGCCCGATATACTGCGAGCCATGGATGAAGGGCAACAGGGAGATTCCACATTCCTAGATTTCTGGAAAGGGATTGACACGGCGCCCCACAGCAAACTGTTCACGAAGGTTCGAGGATACGGTATAGGCCCCCAGATATGTGTGTGTCTTGAAGACTTCTTAAGTAATAGAAGCCAAAAAAAAGGAGGAGGAGATTAGTGTTTAACGTCCCGTCGACAACGAGGTCATTAGAGACGGAGCACAAGCTCGGATTAAGGAAGGATGGGGAAGGAAATCGGAAGTGCCCTTTCGAAGGAACCATCCCGTAATTTGCCTGAAGTGATCTAGGGAAATCACGGAAAACCTAAATCAGGATGGCCGGACGCGGGATTGAACCGTCGTCCTCCCGAATGCGAGTCCAGTGTGCTAACCACTGCGCCACCTCGCTTTTTTTTTCCGAGGATCAAAGGATCAGGAAGAGGATGTAGTGGGTTTGTCGATGTTGGTTTATTTATTTATTTATTTATTCTTTTTTTTAAATTTTTATAACATTTTTTTATAGATTTATTTTTGTTTTATTACAAAGAAAGATCCTACAACTGCCGTAGCCGTGCGTCCGAGTCGTCTTCTCGTCTGTTGGGAGGGGTTCCCCCCTATTCCGTCCGTAGAGGATCAATATGCTCCAGGATTCTTCTTCATTTTCAGCGTCTCATACCCGGAACGCCCCAGTGAGCAGGAGGATCCGCAAATAATGAACCTAAATAATTCGCGAAACGAGTTCTGTACTTCGGGTGGCGGCTGAAAGCTGCATGTGTCGTCATCAATAGGGACCAAAAGTCGAGTGTGCCTTTGGGAGCATCGCAAAATATGTAGTAAACGGCCATGCCTTTTAGCCAGTTAACGGCGTTCGTTCTGGTTGATAGAAAGTATACGCCGTCGGGGCGCAATAATTCATCAGGGGAGATAGACTCCGGCAATCGCCGCAAGATTAACGCCAGCATGCGCTGCGTCAGTAGCCAGCACTCGCTGGTCGCGGCACACGTCAGACGGTGTGCGTCCGAGTCAGCGACTGAGCATGTCGGACACAAGGAGTCGTTCGTCAGATGTATGGAATGTAGCCTCTGACGAGTAGCGAACTTCCCATTCACAACTACGTACCACAATGAACGCACCGTCGTAGGTAGAAAAGGCGTGTGTACCGCTCGCCACACCGTGTTCCAGGCAACTTCAGGATGTCTCTGGGTGACCGCATTTACAGGTTGCTGCTGTTGATAGATGCGATAATAGTCTTTTGTGCTGGGCTTCCGTGTCGTCGGAAGTTCTGACCGTAAGTAGCTGAAGTCAATCAAGAACTGTCTGATGTGGGTGAGTGCCGGTGAAATGTGTCCTACAGAAACCGGGGGATGCAGAGAGTGTGGTGCCACTTCCGCTATCAGGGTGCCCGTCAGAGTGGCGTGGGCAGAGGTCCACCTGCGACGCATAGTGTTGAGATAAAGCGATCGCGCTCGGTTATATAAATGAATTAAACCGATACCGCCCGCCCGCTGCGGCAGCGTCAGGGTGGCGTATCGGACTTTAAAAACCAGACCGGTGCTTACGAAATGTCCATATGCTGCTTGAAATCTGTCGGCCATCGCAGCCGTCAAGGGAAGTATATGCGCAAAATAGTTCAGTTTTGAGACAAGATAGGTGTTGACATAACGTGTTCTGAGAAGCATATCCAAGCGACGCAGTTTGTTGTCCTGCAGCAGAGCACGTGTCTGGTGTAGGAGCCGGCGGTACGTAGCCGCCGCGGTGCGGCGGACATTGCTATAGAATTGCACTCCTAAACACTTGAGTACGGGCACCTTGTCAAAGGGCACCGCCGTTGTGTGGGAAAGCCCCCCTCCGACATCCATGTATTTTGTCTTCTTCACGTTGATGACGCTCCCAGCGACCGCCCCGTACTGGCGTAGCCACTGTAGCGCCATATGCATTTCATCCTCTGATCTGACCAGGAACACCACGTCATCGGCGAATTCACCACAACGAAAGGTCTCGTCCCGCAAGGAGATACCAGTTAATCGCTGTCGTAGACCATGTAAAGCTGGTTCAAGCGCTGCAGCAAATAATATACCCGACAGGGGGCACCCTTGTCGCACTGACCGTCCAACAACAATGTGACCAGACTGATAACCGTTGACCATCATGCGGGAGCGCGCTCCGTGGACCAGTCGAAGGACCACCTGTGCAGACTCCGGAGAGAGGCCCATGCGTTGCAAAACTGCGCGTAAGAAGCCGTGGTCGACGCGGTCGAATGCGTGGTCAAAATCTACGGCGACAAGGGCGCCTCGTATTTTGCAGGCCGCCGTCAAAGCAATTACGTCGCGGTATGCTCCTAACGCCGTATGAATGTTGCTGACACCACCTAAGCATGTTTGATCGGTGTGGATGGCTTTCCCGATAGCGGTGTGGAGACGCACGCGCAGGATACGGGCGAAGATCTTGTAGTCGTTGTTGAGGAGTGTGAGTGGGCGAAAGTCCTGCCACCTACAACCACCATTCGGTTTCGGTACTGGGATCAAGATGCCTTCTGTGAATTCTGTGGGGACAGTGAAATCAGGACGGATCAGGTCTTGAAACATTTGGAGCCACTTGTCACCCATAAGGTGGTAAAAAGTGCGGTAGAATTCCAGGGGTAAACCGTCCGGTCCAGGCGACTTGTTCGGTGCTCCACGTGCCAAGGCCGATGTCAGCTCGTCGGGTGTAATGGGCAACAGCAGACTATCATCGGGTGCCACGTCCCGAGGGGCGGGAAAATCGTGCAACAGCTCGTCATAATCACGTACATTTCGCGGATCTTCCATGTACAAGGTCCCATAGTGTCTGGCGAACGTGTGCGCGATGTCCGTTTGTGTCACTGCGCGGCCGCCCTCCTCCGTGTTTACCGCCGAAATGAGCTGACGTTTGCGGTGGCGCCTCTCGCGCACAATGTGATACACTGACGCTGTTTCGTTGGGGATACAGTCTTGCACTCGCGCACTGATGCGGACACCTTCGAGCTGCTCGGTCCTGATGCGAAGTAGACGAGCTTTGATGCGTTGTACTGACATCTGACGTTCGGGAGACGGCGGTTGCGTCGCCAGCTCACGTAACGCTGTATAGTAAAATTCCGATGTTGCCCTTTGCCAGTTCGATCTGTCACGCCCGTAGGCCATCAAGGTCTTTCGGAGTGCAGGTTTGACACATCCCAGCCACCACAGCAACGTGGAAGCATACATGGGCAGGCGCCTGATACATCGACGCCACGTGTCAGTGACTGCTCGCCGACACGCTTCCTCGCGAAGGAGGGAGACGTTCAGCGTCCACGGGCCCCTGCTGCGTCTTGTGAGTTGTCGGGGTAAGGTGATAGTGCAGATGTACGCGAGATGGTCCGTGAAGGCCGTCGGCCAGAGTTCTGCATCACGGGTTGCTGTGCGGAGGGCACGCGAGACGTATATCCGGTCCAGACGACTGGCAGAATGGCTGGTAAAGTGCGTATATCCACTCTGGGTCCCGTGATGTAAGAGCCATGTGTCGTGGAGCGCGAGGTCACGTATCAATGCTTGTAGAGCCGGGCATGGGACGTAATGCGGTATCTGGTCCTCGGGCCGCAGAACACTGTTAAAATCACCGCCCACTATGTAATGGTCCATATTTCCTTGCAAAAGTGGGGCTATCTCCTCCGAATAGAAGACATGCCTGTCACCACGGTGCGAATTACCGGAGGGAGCGTAGACGTTAATGAGGCGGACTGCGCCAAGTGTGAGTGCGATGCCTCGCCCGTTCGGCAAGTACGTCGCGTCCGTCGCGTCTATGCCATCTCGGAGAAGGATGGCCGTTCCTCCTGCACCATCACCTAAGGGTAGGCTGTAGGTGGTGTAGCCATATAGGTCTAAACGCAGCTCGGGACGGACCTCCTGGAGAAGGGCAATGTCCAAGTCTGCCGCTCTGATCATGTCGTGTAACATGCGGGTCTTGACAGTGGAGTGGACACCATTTACATTGACTGTTCCCACACGGTATGACTGAGACATATCAAGTGGCGGAGGCAGTCTGCCGGTGCAAGCCCACAGTGATCTCACACACCACACAGCCATCCATCTGCATGCTGTGCATTACTGTGCCGTATGAGTCCCTAACTGGCAGAGCCCTCCGGGCTCAATGTCAGCCATGGGCTCTGGCGGAGATATCAATGTTTGCTGTGCATCATCTGCCTCCATATCGTCTGCCCAATCACCAAGAGACGATTGTGATGTCATTGGGGGCTGGTCGGTTTCACAGGAGTCGACGCAATGCGCCTCTTTTTCTGGGCCACCAGATTTAGGAGAGTGTTCCTTGTCTTCAGGCACCTTCTGGTGAATGATGCCACTGGAGGCCGTTGCAATTGTGGACGAGTCAACGAAGTCGATGTCTTCCGCCGGCTTCACATCCCTGTCCTGTTCTTCAGCTGACAAACGCCTCTTCTTGTGTCGCTTGGGTGATCTTTGCTTTCTCGTCCGAGAGTCGACATCCACTAAAGAGCGGGGCTCGACACAGTCTCGGTCGCTAGGAACCCCTGTGTCAGATTCCGACAGTGACGGTGGCTGGGTGCCCACGACGCTGCGGTGGGCAGAGGCTGTAGGAACCTCTGCACCGTTGGGCTGCGGCGTCGTCGACGGCGCTGACTCTCCAACGGAGCTGGCAGCGGCTTGAGGAGGTAGCAGGTTTTGATCATCCATCACATCATGGCGTGCCGCCTCCACGTATGTTAGCGGGAGAGAGGTCACAGTGGATCGTTGGGGAAGTTCATTGCGGGGCACCTGAACGAGGCGGCGCTGCAGACACTCAGTTCTAACATGGCCTTCCTGGCCGCAGCCCGAGCAGGTCCTCGGTTGTCCATCATAGATAACAATTGCGCGGCAGCCACCAACGAAAACATACGATGGAACGTGCTTCTTAAGTTCTATGCGCACTTGTCGTACCCCGTTAAGGACAGGGTACGTTTCGAATGTGTTCCATTTCTCCTCTGTGTGGCTCAGAACTGTGCCGTATGGCCGCAGCGCATCAACGACTAGGTTGGCAGGAACTTCGAACGGTAGTTCAAAGATGCGCACGGTACGCACGCCCAGACCGGCATGGTCAACTCCTACCACGCTCACGTTACCGTCTGCGTGACAGAAGCGAAAGCCGTTTGCAGATCGTTGGAGTAATCTGTCGCACGCCGCTTCGTCAATCAGTTTTAGGTACACTGTGCTGGTTACAATAGACAGATGAATTCCTATCAGTTCTTGTGGTTCTATGTGCATGATGTCTCGTAGAAACCGTTCAATTTCATGGGCCTTCGGTCTCGTGTACGATGCGTTGAACGTTAGTTTGATTGTAGCCTTTCGATATGAGAACGCCATGTCGGGTCGGTACAGGTACTATACGGCAATACAACGACGCGACCGCGCGCTAGCGGGTAAACAACAACACCTGCGGAGCACTGCCCGGCGCGCCGAGCCCGTCCGCACGGTATCACGGCTGAAAGCCGACTGCTCGGTAATACGTTACCTTCGACGACAGGTATTCATCAGAGATGAGGATACAGTCAGGGGTGCCCCAGGAAAGTGCTGTAAAATCTCTCTTGGTCTCCCTATACACAAATGATGGTTCAAATGGTTCAAATGGCTCTGAGCACTATGGGACTTAACATCTATGGACATCAGTCCCCTAGAACTTAGAATTATTTAAACCCAACTAACCTAAGGACATCACACAACACCCAGTCATCACGAGGCAGAGAAAATCCCTGACCCCGCCGGGAATCACACAAATGATGTGACGGACAGGGTTAGAAGCAATCCGCGGTTGTTTTCTGATGACTCTGTGATATACAGGAAGGTGTCGTTGAGTGACTGTAGGAGGATACGGTATGACTGAGGCAAAATTACTAGTTGGTCTGAGGAATGGCAGCTAGCTTTAAATGTAGAAAAAGCAAGTTAAAGCTGATGGGTATGAAAGACAATCCTGTAATGTTCGAGTACAGTATCAGTGGTGTGCTGTTTGCCACAGTCACATCGATTAAATATCCATGTTCAACGTTACAAAGAGATATGAAATAGAAGTATGAATGGAAATAACACGTGAAGACGTTAATAGGGAAGGCGAATGGTCGACTTCGGTTTATTGGGCTAGTTTTACCAAAGTGTAGCTCACCTACAAACAAGACCGCTTGTAGAAAAATTGTGCGACCCATTCTAGAGTACTGCTCGAATGTTTGCCAGCCCCACCAGATCAACTGTCAAATTATAGGAAGACATCGAAATAATTCAGAGGCATGCTCATAGATTTGTTACCGGAAGAATCGGTCAACAAGCGAGCATTACGGACATGCTTCGCGAACTCAAATGGGAATCCTTTCGCGAAACACAGCTGAGAAAGTTCAAAGATAAGATGTTTGCCGCTGAGTGCAGAATGTTTCTGCTGCCATCAACGTATATTTCCGGTAAGAATCACGAAGAAAAGATAAGAAAAATTATGACTCTTACGGAGGCATACAGACAGTCGATTTTCACTCGCTCCATTTGCGAATGGCATAGGAAATTACTTGTAGTGATACATGGTACCCTCCGCTAGCGGAATGTTTATGTAGATGCAAATGTAGATTACTATTTCCCTAGCTCTCATTATCGACTTCTGCTACAGCGAAGTTTTTTGTCGTCTCTATTCTAAAGCTTGCGGCCGAATCAGGGAGGCTCTGATATTTTTTTTGCTTTGTTGAGTAGTTAACAATTACTGAACGTAGGAGTAGCAGGGACTTACTAGTTAGATCTCAATGCGTTTCACAGGTGGCTAGTTTCTGTACTCTCCATTAACGTGACACGTAGGGTGTTTACGTTGTCATAACGCTTCGTCGTTGAACGCGCAACGTTTGACGGCGCGTTTGTGCAGTTGTGGCCGGGACGTGACCAGTCACTGTCGATTTGTTGTGCAGGCCCCTTTGAGCCGGAGTTGCGGGGCGTGTGTCCGCGTGTGCGGCGCAAAGGAACCGCCTGCCAAGAGACGCCCCCGGACCTACCTGACTTATGGCGCGCGACAAAGCCGCCTTTGTAGGCGGGACGCTAACCGCAGGACTTTTCAAGATATCCACGCTTAAATCAATTTGTAAAGTCGAGGCGCGGGATTCCGATCACAACACGGCCGACACCGTGACAATACTATTCTGCGGGCAGTAAACACGGCCGCGCGCCTACCTGGAGGGCCGGACCCCCAGCTCGCCGTGAACCTGTCGGCCGCGGAGGCCGCATTACTGTCTTTTATTAGCGGCCATTGTGTCCGAGCCAGGTTTGCGCGCCGCTTTGGCCTTTTTGCGACCGCACCGCCGAGGAAAGTGTTGCGAATCTGCCGGACGCCTCACGCAGACACTGCTCTTCTTCTGCCGACTGCCCTGACCCTTCACCCGGCGGTCGCGTGAATCTCGCAAAGTGAAGACAGCTGCACTATCTGTACAGTTTTCATGTTTCTTACTTTGTCAGTTCTCTGCAAAACAGCAAAACTCACTGAACTTTCCTCGTTTTAATGTCGTGAATCTCTGCAAAACGGGGTTTAGTATTCCGCTAGCAATCCATGCTGACGAATAACGAGAAAACTTCAGACGTGTTTAACTAACCCATGATACATGTATGTCACGAATTGGTGGAAATTTTGCCATTATGAACATTTTGCAATCAAGAAATAAGCAAAAAATTTAACACAACTGAAATCCAGTATGACATGGATAAGTCATGGTGCAGGTGGGGTAACATGTTCTCAGTGTACCTTACCACACATCGAAAATTAGTAAGTGAAATCAAATTAATCAGTTGTAGCCTACTTTCAAAAACCAGTTACAAGTTAAATACATCTTGAAATATAAGCTATTGGAAACCAAAACCAATTTCCTTTTTCGAGACATGAAAAGTTATTAAGCCGTTAAAGATACTCAGTTCATTTGCATGTATTAGATGTTTCAAGGTTGTTGTTGTTGTGGTCTTCAGGCCAGAGACTGGTTTGATGCAGCTCTCTACATCTACATCTACATCCATACTCCGCAAGCCACCTGACGGTGTGTGGCGGAGGGTACCTTGAGTACCTCTTTCGGTTCTCCCTTCTATTCCAGTCTGGTATTGTTCGTGGAAAGAAGGACTGTCGGTATGCCTCTGTGTGGGCTCTAGTCTCTCTGATTTTATCCTCATGGTCTCTTCGCGAGATATACGTAGGAGGGAGCAATATTCTGCTTGACTCCTTGGTGAAGGTATGTTCTCGAAACTTGTATGTACCGAGCTACTGAGCGTCTCTCCTGCAGAGTCTTCCACTGGAGTTTATCTATCATCTCTGTAACGCTTTCGCGATTACTAAATGATCGTGTAACGAAGCGCGCTGCTCTCCGTTGGATCTTCTCTATCTTTTCTATCAACCCTATCTGGTACGGATCCCACTCTGGTGAGCAGTATTCAAGCAGTGGGCGAACAAGCGTACTGTAACCTACTTCGTTTGTTTCCGGATTGCATTTCCTTAGGATTCTTCCAATGAATCTCAGTCTGGCATCTGCTTTACCGACGATCAACTTTATATGATCATTCCATTTTAAATCACTCCTAATGAGTACTCCCAAATAATTTATGGAATTAACTGCTTCCAGTTGCTGACCTGCTATATTGTAGCTAAATGATAAGGGACCTTTCTTTCTATGTATTCGCAGCACATTACACTTGTCTACATTGAGATTCAATTGCCATTCCCTGCACCATGCGTCAATTCGCTGCAGATCCTCCTGCATTTCAGTACAATTTTCCATTGTTACAACGTCTCGATAAACTACAGCATTATCCAAAAAAAGCCTCAGTGAACTTCCGATGTCATCCACAAGGTCATTTATGTATATTGTGAATAGCAACGCTCCTACGACACTCCCCTGCGGCACACCTGAAATCACTCTTACTTCGGAAGTCTTCTCTCCATTGAGAATGACATGCTGCGTTCTGTTATCTAGGAACTCTTCAATACAATCACACAATTGGTCTGATAGTCCATATGCTCTTACTTTGTTCATTAAACGTCTGTGGGGAACTGTATCGAACGCCTTGCGGAAGTCAAGAAACACGGCATCTACCTAGGAACTCGTGTCTATGGCCCTCTGAGTCTCGTGGACGAATAGCGCGAGCTGGGTTTCACACGATCGTCTTTTTCGAAACCCATGCTGATTCCTACAGAGTAGATTTCTAGTCTCCAGAAAAGTCATTATACTCGAACATAATACGTGTTCCAAAATTCTACAACTGATCGACGGTAGAGATATAGATCTATAGTTTTGCACATCTGTTCGACGTCCCTTCTTGAAAACGGGGATGACCTGTGCCCTTTTCCAATCCTTTGGAACGCTACGCTCTTCTAGAGACCTACGGTACACCGCTGCAAGAAGGGGGGCAAGTTCCTTAGCGTACTCTGTGTAAAATCGAACCGGTATCCCATCAGGTCCAGCGGCCTTTCCTCTTTTGAGCGATTTTAATTGTTTCTCTATCCCTCTGCCGTCTATTTTCTATCCCATGCAAGCTTCTTTATCTCCCCGTAACTAATGAGGAGGTATTGAAAAGAATTGGGGAGAAGAGAAGTTTGTGGCACAACTTGACTAGAAGAAGGGATCGGTTGGTAGGACATATTCTGAGTCATCAAGGGATCACCAATTTAGTATTGGAGGACAGCGCGGAGGTTAAAAATCGTAGAGGGAGACTAAGAGACGAACACACTAAACAGATTCAGAAGGATGTAGGTTGCAGTTGGTACGGGGAGATGTTCCAAGGTAAAAGATATTATTCTTAGATATTCTTCTGTTTCAAGGTACACGATTGTGCACGACCGACGAACTATAACTAAAGTGTCCACATGTTGTATAGATAGTTCTAAAAATACATAGCATTTTGCTCACCATAAAATTCCGTGCCTGGAAGATTAACAATATATTTAAAATAGGTTTCATAAATTATAGGCCGACGAACTTGCCGTAGTGGTAACACCGATTCCCGTCAGATCACCGAAGTTAAGCACTGTCGGACTAGAACTGGGATGAGTGAGCGTCCGGATCTGCTGAGCGCTGTTGGCGAGCGGGGTGCACTCAGCCCTTGTGAGGCCACTTGAGGAGCTACTTGACTGAGAAGTAGCGGCTCCAGTCTTGAGAACTGACAAAGGCCGGCAGACCGGTGTGTTGGCCACATGCCCCTTCATGTCCGCATCCAGTTACGCCTGTGTCGGTTGAGTCTGACACGGCGATCAATCGGTACCGTTGGGTCTTTCGAGGCCTATTCAGACGGAATTAACATATTATAGAGCATTTAAACGAGTAGCACCCGAAATATTTACAAATGCTGCACAAAACATAACCTCATGTCTATCAACAAGCCGGCCGGAGTGGGCGTGCGGTTCTAGGCGCTACAGTCCGGATCCGAGCGACCGCTACGGTCGCAGGTTCGAATCCTGCCTCGGGCATGGATGTGTGTGATGTCCTTAGGTTAGTTCTAGGTTCTAGGTGACTGATGACCTCAGAAGTTAAGTCGCATAGTGCTCAGAGCCATTTTCTATCAACAAGAAAAACTGTAGAAAATGGTGGAAACTGTTTATGGCGATCTCTAGTGCGCATTCCTTCATGTGACTCTAAATTCAGTCACTTGGGTGAAGTACCGACCAAAAAACATCATGTGTCCTTAGGTAAACTAACTTTCAGGTACAACACTTTCCCCTACATGTATGCAGTACTGATACACATTGAAATCCCAGCGGCATAGTACCGTCGCTCGCCGCTAGAGGAGCCAGAGACAAAATACTGCAGCCTATTGATAAATTGGAGTATAGCGCGGAACTTAGTCTTTTCCAGTTAGAGGGCACAGCGGTACAATAATCCGTGCTGAGATGGTGGAAGGATATGGCGAAAATGCATCATCATACTGGGCGAATATAACAAACGTGCAACTACCCACAGAAGTCCAATGTGGGTTGTAATTTTAATATGGCAGCGAAACTTGGTAGATATTCTAATACGTTTATGGGAAACCGATTTACGCTGGTAAAAAATTAGTTTCAATTATGGCCACCTGGTGTAAATCTGGCCCTCTGAATGCAAGAAAGGCAATAGGAATGTTTCCGTGTGTGACGGATTAGGAACGGGACGTGGGCAGAAAAGATCAAACAAGTGAGAAAGGCAAATGTTGATTTTATTATTAACCACCGCTCACAGAGTTTGTTGCGTACGAGCACCAGAGATGTCAACGAGATGTGGGGTGGCAGATTTGCCACCTGGAACTAATTTTTTCCAGTATAAATCAGTTCCGCATAACGCGTTAGCATATCTACCAGGTTTCGCTGCCGTACGATAATTATAGCCCACACTGGACCTCCGTGAGCAGCTGCACTTTAATTAGAAACACCTGGTATGACAGAATGGTTAGCTGGCACATACGCTTATATTGTGGTCAAGCAAGTCTAAATGACGAAAAATAAAGTGGCAGACCTTTCCTGTGTGAAGAACTGGGAATCGAAATCAAGTGGAGACCCTGGTGCTCCAAGAGAAAATCAGTCCTGGATCTGTTTTCAACATCTTGCACGACATTTGAAGATGACAATAGTCGCCGCCCGCTGGGTTCCGCGACAGCTCACACTCGTTCCAATCGCTCGCCGCACAGTGGCAGCAGCGGAAATATTGCAGCTGTGTCATGGTTTCTTTAGCCGTCTAGACACCACCACGAATGCCGGGCGTATCTTTAAGATCTCGACATAAAGTAGCAGAGCAAGCAGTGGAAATATGTGGAGTCTCAAATGCCGGAAATGTCAAAGATCCAACCGTCATACTGCAAGGTGCCCCGCGTGGTTGTTGGGACTGAAATGGTGTGATGCTAATAGATTATGCTCGAGCATACTATATAAATCTCCTGATGAGATTAGTGGAGGCTGCTAACACGAAAAGTCTCGGAAAGCTGTCCAAGGAAGTGTTCTTGATTCACAACAACGCCCCAGCTCATTCTGCAAAGAACGCAGTCATACATGTTGCTTCAGTAGACTACAAAATTTGGTTCAAAAATGGCTCTGAGCACTATGGGACTCTACTGCTGTGGTCATAAGTCCTCTAGAACTTAGAACTACTTAAACCTAACCAACCTAAGGACATCACACACATCCATGCCCGAGGCAGGATTCGAACCTGTGACCGTAGCGGTCGTGCGGTTCCAGACTGTAGCGCCTTTAACCGCTCGGCCACTCCGGCCGGCTACAAAATTTGGTCTCGTCTTCCATATTCTCCAGAAACGGCTCCCAGTGACTTCATCTTCTTTGGTCGGTCGAAGAAGGCATTTCCAGAATGACGACGAGGTGATTTCTGAGTTGGAACGTTTTCTGAACAGCCAAATTGCAAACTCCTCCAAACACGATCTCTACCAACTTATCCATTCTTGGCGAAAATGTATTGCATTGAGGAGTGGGTGTCTATGAGGTGGTCAAAAACAGTCTAAAAATCTTGTAAGAGTGTTGCTGAAGAGGTTGTGCTGCAAATTAATCATTAAGAGAAAAATCGATACGTTGAGTCGTTTCCGAATTAATTAGCATCTAAGTTAGCCATCAGGACGTTTCGCTCGCAGCTTTATGTAGCCTGCCTCATACAATAACTAGTGTCAGCCGCTCTCATACGTAGATGACAGTGCACGAGACTGCTTAGCCTTTGGTTCGGGTTGTATCCTTACTACCGTCCAATGTACAATTTTTGTACTGCTCTCTTTTTCGGTTTGAGGAAACCAAACGAACACATTTGGCTACACCGTCTCCGGCAAGCCGTTTGGAGTTGCGCATGCAACGGCCTGATTAGCTAACTTTGATGCTAATTAACTCGGAACGGCGCAACGTATAATTTTTTTTCTTAACAATTATTTTTCAGCACAACCTTCGCTGCAACATCTTTACGAACTTTTCACGCTGTTCATGATCACTCTGTGCAGAGAAAGATTAACATCATCACTAAGTATCACGGTCACAAGTTGATTTATTTTCATAATGATAATTAAAACCTTACGATAACCTCTCGCTCTTTATCAACCACAATAAGGTGATTACTTCCGACTGCATTTACAAGTTTAAATACCTACGTTTTCACCCACGTCTGCGTACTCAGTTCCCAGGCCATTGTACATTGCATGGTGAAAGATACTTTTCGCTGTTAGTAGTTATGTTCCTTTCTTGTTCCACACGCGGAAGCCTGAATCTCGTTTACTTTTTAATTACGGCTCCTGTACGACATGAAAGTCAGACGTAACAGAAGCGTTGCGCGCTTCATCGCTAATTATTCTAAGCTTATAACCTTGATTTAAGCAAACCGTGAGTTTGGAGTCTTTTGTTTGATGCTAGGTATCTAATGATATTCTGTGAAAGAGAGTGACTGTAAGATACTTCTACGAGGCATCCCTGTCAGCTTCCGGCTGTGGGTTCCGCAGCTGGCTTGAGATTACGATTAAGGAAATTCTGTGCTTCAATTTTAGGAACTTGCACGTCATATGTAAAAGCTATTGGCTCAAAAAAGGACTCCTACGAAGCTATTCCTACAAAACTTCATGAAACGGATCGTTCTAATGCACTTACAGCTCTCCAATATGTCGTTTACGTAGGAAATATAAACGCAAGATACGGTTATAACACGCACGCGGGAGTATAACGAGTTAGTTCACACGACAAACTTAGTTTAAAATGCTCAGAGAAATGGTACCTCTCTACGACGCCGTGCATTTTCCCATTTCAATGCAGTATTTTCATAACATTTTTGATAAGCATCGGTCCCTCGTCATAGTCCGGTGTAAGAAAACGAGAAGTGTGGGTTTTTAGAGTTGAAGAAAGTAGAAATTTTTTGAATCAATAATAAAAAATGTGAATAAAGCTTAGGTTTACAAAATGTGGCAAATCACTAGCGCGCCCACACACACGCACACACACACACACACACACACACACACACACACACAGAGAGAGAGAACGTGTGGTTGCCTCTTTACGAGCCCTAATCTCGCTAATTTTTTCCTTGCCTGAGTTGGAAGTCAGAGGCGACAGAATCGTCACGCAGTCTCGTCGAGCAGGCTCACACACACACATACACTCACATTTAGCAAACACACTTTTTGTATTTGTGTGTGCATGTGCGTGAGCGTGAGCATGTGCGTGCGTGTTTGTGTGTGTGTGTGTGTGTGTGTGTGTGTGTGTGTGTGTGTGTGTGTATGAGAGAGAGAGAGAGAGGGAGAGAAAGAGAGAGACAATGTTATCAATTTCTTAACTCATTCGGATATGGCGCAGTAGATGTTCATACGATGGGCAGGTCACTTCTAGCCCAGTTCTAATCGTGAGATTGTCCTTGTGAGTTTTTTAAATCAAAACGGAAATGTAAGGCATACCGCGTGGTAACGACAATAATATTACAGGTATGTACGTGGCTGTCTGGCCTCCTCTCCTCGACAACTGATTCACTTCGTCGTAACGTTTTCCGGCGACGAGTGCGTAGAGATAGTGCTGTATGTAAGAGACAGACGTAGTGCTTAAAGACGCAATATCCGTGTTATCCGGACTGACGGCAACTGACAAGACGTTTGTACTGTTATAGAAGAAATCTTTACATATTTTGATGAATAACACAGTCAATCTTAAGTGCTGTTTTATTTTGGTGTGAAGATCGAATTTTCGTTCACGATCAGAGATCGAACTTTTCTCTGCGTGGAACCTTGACCATCGTTATCTGTGACATAAGCAAACCGAGCTGCCGTGCTGTTAATGTAAGTGTTCACGAAGCTAACATATTGTATTTGTTGATTTCCGTAGTTACACTTGCGTACTAGGAAAATGTGCTGTTTTAGTGGTACCTCATGTTCAAGATTTCTGCAAAACTTACAATTTTTAGTACGGTTTCTTGTGCTAAAGTGTCGAAAAAGTCACGTCAGTGGATAACATTGTATAGATCTTTGTTTTATTTGGTAGGTGGTTATGAAAACGAGAGGAGATACAGTTTATAAACTTTTTAGAGAGCCTTCGTGCCATAGTTCCCGTCATTAAGAATCTCAGCCTTACTTGAAAGTTTGTTTTTCTGCCAGCTGAGGAACACTGCCTAAGATAAAAATGGCAAAAATCATATATCAACCAATCAATAACATCAATTATATGTTTCTGTTGTAGAACATGATACATTATCTTCTTACTACATAAATTGGCGCTTGGTAAGGTGATGAATGTTCGTTTTTGGTGGCGCTTGGTAAGGAGATGAAAGCTGTTTTTTTTATCACCAGTAACATAACATGATTCAGGTCTTGGAGGAACTGCCAACTATTACTGCAACACCTGCTCAGCATGTTAATTTAGCTGCATGTGTTTTATACAGTTACAGCACAGCAATACAGACAAGTTAGACGTGGAAATAACAGTGTGACATTTAATTTGACGGTCGATTTTACTTTCCACCAAGTCTGTGAAAAAGCCCAAACTTTACTCGTTGCAAAGTGAAGTACAGAGAACAAAATGGCCAACTATAGCGGGTACATACCGGTTGCCTGTGTCGTTTTAATGGTTGATAAAATACTGGGCTGTGATGGGCTGTTATGTTTTAATGGCTAGTAAAACAGTAAGCTGTGATTGGGAGACCTAAATATGTGTGTGAAAGCTGTGTCAGATTTCTACAAAGTCAGTAAGGTCTCAGACAAGCTGAGACCTGACAAAGCTTGCGAAGCGCTAAGTGAGCTAGGAAAATTAGCATTCCGGCTGCTATAGAGATATGCATCAGATACTGAATGAAGAACTGTGAACAACTAATTTTACTATATCAAAGGGGTCATCCTACTAGATAAGTCTTAGGTGTTGTGCTTCACAAAATCGTTAATGGGATTCTGCATTGAAAAGTGATTCTCTAACTACGGAATTAAAATCTTGGCCCATGTAACTCTAAGTTTAATGTAGCCATTCTCAAGGGGCACAAGTAAAATAACTACATTAATACAAAGCTTAATTATGCACAAGACAAAACAACATTTAATTTGAACAAATAAATGAAATAAAACAAACACTTATTAATACCACGAAATTTTTGGTTGAAGAGTCAAGGTTCAGAAATCATTATCATCCTAAGGCCTTGTACGCACTACTATACAAAGTCGAGCGATTTTTGTATCTAGACATTGTCTATAGACACCCGAGCTGTTTTGTATCTAGACAACAGAGAGACGCATGCGGACTATAAATACACACTTGCAACAAAATCGCAGAACTTTTGACTCCCGTTTGAAATAAGACACATCAGACAATTCTTAGACAATGTTGCGCGACATTTCGTTACGTGGATGTGTTGATAGACATAGCGTCCATTTATTCTCTTTGCGGCATGGAAAACAGTTTGTCGCTTTTTAAAATGTTTTTGTTTTTCTTATTGTTAAGCATCACTTATGAAGATGTGGCCTATGGAGAACGTGTTGCACCTGACTGAAGGTTTTCATGTGGCATCATGTTTGTGTTAAGTTAGTATTCTGAATATAAAAAACGCAACAAGAAGAAGCGAGTTACCGAAGAGCTCGCCAAAAAATATGAAGTATCAGTTAATGATGTTGAAAAAAAATCACAATTTGAAAACAACCTTTCATCGGGAGCATAAAAAAATTAATCAGTCGAAGAATACTGAGGTATCTCCTGTAAAAATTGTTTGGTTCAGATACGAATACTTGTTACTTCTGCTGCAAGGTTCAGAATCAAGAGGCAGCATGAGCAAAGACAAAATGAAAGGCGCTGAATGAAATGTAAGTGTGGTATCGATAGCTACGATGCCACGGCGTAAATGCAAGGTCTAAAGTTGACACTAGGACAGACACCGACGACAGCGCACTCAAGCCGGAGCGGGAGAGCTCTACGAGCTGTGCTCCAGATTCAGCCCATTTGATGAAGAGCAGGCGGCCGGGACACTTCTGTTGCTATTGAGACTGTGTACTACTTACAACGGGTCTAAGGCTTCGCACCTCATTGCACAGTTATGTAACCATGTATTAACTTGTTTTTTGCCTATAGTAAACATCTATAAGTTGAAACGCAGTACCGACGTGTCTTACCTTTTCCTGCTCCTACTCATTTCCTACATTCGGCCAACCTTTCAGTTTTCAGGAGCAGACCCACGCACCGCCTTCCAGGCGGGATACAAAAGTAAGTACTATACAAATATATTTTTATTTAATTCTTATACAGGAATATAGAGCACAAAGCAATGTTGTTAAAACACATTAATTGAAATTATTAATAATAATATCTTACAACTAGAAGATATTATTTACAGTGTTTGTGCACATGGTTGATTGTTTTACATGTTGTAAGCGATCAGGACTCATAATTTAGTAAATATCATATCATCATGGAATCTCTCCTTCACGAGCAAAGAAATAATTTCTGAATACATTCCGAATTTCATGCAAGTTGTTGATTTTCGGCGTAGGCTTTGCAAATATATTTTTATTTAATTCTTATACAGGAATATAGAGCACAAAGCAATGTTGTTAAAACACATTAATTGAAATTATTAATAATAATATCTTACAACTAGAAGATATTATTTACAGTGTTTGTGCACATGGTTGATTGTTTTACATGTTGTAAGCGATCTGGACTCATAATTTAGTAAATATCATATCATCATGGAATCTCTCCTTCACGAGCAAAGAAATAATTTCTGAATACATTCCGAATTTCATGCAAGTTGTTGATTTTCGGCGTAGGCTTTGCAAATCGATCAAAGTACTGTTCTCATCTAATTCCTTCCTCCAAGACTTCTCAATCAATTTTTCATCTGTAAAACATGAATCAAAAATACCAGATATAGTGTAGTTACTTCTGGATACACTGTTCCTGCCCAAAAAATGTTCAGGGAAATGCAAGGTAAAACAATGGAATCTGGTTTACCTGGAGCTAGAGGTATCCGTTTCAGCGGTACTTTAAATTTGGATGAGATGACGCCAACAATATTTTCAATTATCCTTCGTGCTCTATACAGTCTGTAGTTGTAAACCCTTTATGATGATGATCCTGGCTTGTGACCTGGATATGGCTTTGTTACGTAAATAGATAACGCGAATGCGTCATCTCCACAAAAACGAATGGAATTGGACATGTTCTTCCGGGTAACGCTTCCCAATCTGGCGCATTTAGGGATTCCCTGTTCTGGAGCTCCCTTCGTGTTGTTTTGGTATTGACAGGGTTCGCGAGTACGACATTCAGTTACACAGCGGCCGGTAGCGGTGGCCGATCGGGTCTAGGCGCTTCAGTCCGGAACCACGCGACTGCTACTGCCGCAGGTTCGAATCCTGCCTCGGGCATGGATGTGTGTGATGTCCTTAGGTTAGTTAGGTTTAAGTAGTTCTACGTTCTAGGGGACTGATGACCTCAGATGTTAAGTCCCATAGTGCTGAGACCCATTTGCACCAGTTACACAGTGACTTTTGGAGCTCTTGTTCTCTTATTTTTCTTCCGAGTCCTCTTCAACGACAGTCAGTCATAATCACAATCACTAAACACACACTTTCGTCCGTGTTTTTCCGCTTTCCCTGTATGCGGTATGAATCTTCGATATGGTGTCTCTTGAAACACCAAACACTTTGGCTCCCGTGCTTATGGAAGCATCCACCATACGAGCGCCAACAATTTGCCCATAGCTCCGACATAATGCAATCACAACTACAGAGAACACTGTTCAGACCACGATTGAGACTTGCAATGTATTGAGGACACTGCACAGGGCCGTTCACGGTGAAATATAGATGTGCAACCTACAGACTTGGCTAGCATCTGCGTTTATGTTCAAGCATAAATTCCTCGCGTTATTTCTATTTTTTCCAATGCCTGTATATTAAAGATGTACTTCCAGAAAAGCTTGTTCTATACCACACAGGAATTCTTGGACAGAAAGAATTAGTCGTTCATATAGGAAAAGAACCTGCAAACAGCCTGCATGTAGGAATATGAGTTTTTCTCTTCTTTTGAAATACGTTTTTTGTTTGTTCAGTTAAAGGTTTCACATAATTATCGTAAGTACGATCTATGGGACACGTGACTAACTAACTTCATGGTAAACGATGTAATCGTTCTTTACTTTCATTTTCTCAAACCGATTTTCGTTTTCTATTTCTAATCGCAGAGCATGTTGATCGAATTCTGGCTCATTATAGAACCAGGGTCTTTTCAGCCAAATGTCAGGCGTGCTGATTGTGGGGCCCAGGGAGTCTCAATCTAGGAGTGGATTTCCAGTTCCGGAATTTGCTCGACAACCAAGGAATACATCCAAAAACCTTGGTCAGACTCGGGGGATGGAAGTGATTTTTAATTTAATTTGGGATCGCATGTTAAATATTTAGGATTGGGGTGCGACTCCTTTCTGCGCAGACCATTTACGATTCATTGCCCACGGGACGCGATGGTAGCGGTGCTAGCAACGGCGTCTGGAAAGTCGCAGTGCCAGCGCCCCGACTGTACGCGAATAGTTGCGAGCTGTATGGCTCTCTTCGGAAGAGTGCAATGATACAGCTCGCAACGACGAAAGAGAGCACCTTCCAAAAATCAAATTGTTGGTTATTCCTGGTTACTACGAATGCAAGAAGTCTTTTCCTTTCCCGTTGAATTCTACGTGTATTATGCTATTTTATTTCACCAGAACGTTTCTTCACTCACAGCTCGGCCTCTTAAATGGTGTAAGGAGTGCAGGTTGCTTACAAAGGCCAAAGCTCTGGTAACTTTAACCTCAGATGTGGATCTGTCATTGAATAACTTTTCATTGGTGCCCATTAGACGCAGTTCTGTCCATGGGAGGAGAAGAGGAACCCTTTCATACACATTATCTGAATCATATTGTTACTGCTTTATTCATTTAATCGCATAATTTCCAATCTAGTTATTTCATTTCTCACTCTGTGTGCTAAAGTACTTTCTTCGATGTACAACTAATTTAGAGCTAACTTAGAGCTGTGTTTCGTATCCTTCGTTGGACACGCTACCTCTGCGAATGTGAGTGTACTGTGATATCATGCGAGCAAATAGTCATTTTTCATACGTATTGACTGTAGTATTTTACGAGATTTTGTTCTTTACAGATACATAATTATCCTGCCTTGCTGAATAACTGAGGATTTCCTTTCCTTATTTCTAATTTGTTACATGTCGCTTGAATTTCGTATAGCACATACGCATCTCTAAGTCTGAATGTTCCCGGTCCACAGATCAATAAATATCGACATAAATGTATTTTGTTTGTATTGTTATTTAATAACTGTACATGCAACGTGCCGTACAGGGTGTCCTATTTTTCTGTACAACCCTGAATAACTTTTTGTCCAAAAACAAAATAAAATATGTAACAAGCAATTGATTTTTTAGCTACGAGGGTGACAAAAACTAGCATGATTGCTTTGCTTGTAACTTTGTTTATTATGAACATTATAATCTGAAGCTTCGCAGTGGTAGCACCCTCGACTGTGTGCGTTGTGTTTCAGCTGCTGCAGAAAAATTCAGTTCTGGGGTGCACGGCAGCAGTACGTCTTTTTAAATAGCGCCCTATATATTTTATTCGGTAATCCACTTCCTTTCCTCAAGAAATGTTCAGAAACGTACACTCCTGGAAATGGAAAAAAGAACACATTGACACCGGTGTGTCAGACCCACCATACTTGCTCCGGACACTAAGAGAGGGCTGTACAAGCAATGATCACACGCACGGCACAGCGGACACACCAGGAACCGCGGTGTTGGCCGTCGAATGGCGCTAGCTGCGCAGCATTTGTGCACCGCCGCCGTCAGTGTCAGCCAGTTTGCCGTGGCATACGGAGCTCCATCGCAGTCTTTAACACTGGTAGCATGCCGCGACAGCGTGGACGTGAACCGTATGTGCAATTGACGGACTTTGAGCGAGGGCGTATAGTGGGCATGCGGGAGGCCGGGTGGACGTACCGCCGAATTGCTCAACACGTGGGGCGTGAGGTCTCCACAGTACATCGATGTTGTCGCCAGTGGTCGGCGGAAGGTGCACGTGCCCGTCGACCTGGGACCGGACCGCAGCGACGCACGGATGCACGCCAAGACCGTAGGATCCTACGCAGTGCCGTAGGGAACCGCACCGCCACTTCCCAGCAAATTAGGGACACTGTTGCTCCTGGGGTATCGGCGAGGACCATTCGCAACCGTCTCCATGAAGCTGGGCTACGGTCCCGCACACCGTTAGGCCGTCTTCCGCTCACGCCCCAACATCGTGGAGCCCGCCTCCAGTGGTGTCGCGACAGGCGTGAATGGAGGGACGAATGGAGACGTGTCGTCTTCAGCGATGAGAGTCGCTTCTGCCTTGGTGCCAATGATGGTCGTATGCGTGTTTGGCGCCGTGCAGGTGAGCGCCACAGTCAGGACTGCATACGACCGAGGCACACAGGGCCAACACCCGGCATCATGGTGTGGGGAGCAATCTCCTACACAGGCCGTACACCACTGGTGATCGTCGAGGGGACACTGAATAGTGCACGGTACATCCAAACCGTCATCGAACCCATCGTTCTACCATTCCTAGACTGGCAAGGGAACTTGCAGTTCCAACAGGACAATGCACGTCCGCATGTATCCCGTGCCACCCAACGTGCTCTAGAAGGTGTAAGTCAACTACCCTGGCCAGCAAGATCTCCGGATCTGTCCCCCATTGAGCATGTTTGGGACTGGATGAAGCGTCGTCTCACGCGATCTGCACGTCCAGCACGAACGCTGGTCCAACTGAGGCGCCAGGTGGAAATGGCATGGCAAGCCGTTCCACAGGACTACATCCAGCATCTCTACGATCGTCTCCATGGGAGAATAGCAGCCTGCATTGCTGCGAAAAGTGGATATACACTGTACTAGTACCGACATTGTGCATGCTCTGTTGCCTGTGTCTATGTGCCTGTGGTTCTGTCAGTGTGATCATGTGATGTATCTGATCCCAGGAATGTGTCAATAAAGTTTCCCCTTCCTGGGACAATGAATTCACGGTGTTCTTATTTCAATTTCCAGGAGTGTATTACAGTGTACCATTCATGTAACCATGACGTTATTAAAAACGCAATACAAAGCTGACTTTGACACTCCTATACTAGCACACAGCGCAGGCACCCTGCAAGCGAAATTCGTTCATTTAGTGATGTTCACAGTAAAAATGTGAAATAAAAAATTTTCAGATATGTGTGAATTCCTAAGGGACCAAACTGCTGAGGTCATCGGTCCCTAGACTTGCACACTACTTAAACCAACTTATGCTAAGAACAACACACACACAGCCATGCCCGAGGGAGCACTCGAACCTCCGGCGTGAATGGCCGCGCAATCATGACATGGCGCCTCTAATATCGCGGCCACTCCGCGCGGCCATGTGAAATCGTTAGGAAAATACTCATCGATCATTCACTCTATCGTCATCAGTTGAAGATTTGTATGAGGACTATGTAGAGCGTGTACTGTACCCAACATATCGTTTTAAATTACTACATCTACCCTTATAGTAAATAAGAAAACATTGTTGGAGGAACTGCCTTGTTTTGGTTTTGGGAAAAAAGTTTTTGGTATGGGCAAGATAAAAGGGACACCCTGCATAACGTAAGTGTCTACTGTAATGTGTAAGAATATTCTTGTATTAGTATTGTTTGTAAACAAACATTAGTGCGTAGCGTTTCAGCTGCCCTGGGAAGGCCGGCCACTGTGGCCGAGCGGTTCTAGGCGCTTCAGTTCGGAGCCGCGCTGCTGCTACGGTCGCAGGTTCGAATCCTGCCTCGGGCATGGATGTGTGTGAGGTCCTTAGATTAGTTAGGTTTAAGTAGTGCTAAGTCTAGAGGACTAATGACCTCAGATGTTAAGTCACAAAGTGCTTAGAGCCATTTGAGCCATAGGAAATTTAGTTATGGGGTTCATGGCAGCTGTTGTGATAAACGAGTTAACGAGTTCATTGGGGGTGGGGGGCGGGGGATATGTGGCATCGTAAACGATGATGTGAGCCTCTTGCATGGTATTGTAGAGACTGTGAATGAGAAAAGGGTGTTGTTGAGGGTGAAGAAAAATGTAGTGTCGTTCTGCAGAGCTTGAGTGGGCTTAAAAGCAACTGGAAAAGGGAGATAAGAGTAAGGGCTGTTCGATAGTTTTGTCATTGGTAGAAATACTAGCTTTGCATATTTCGACACTGAACGCACTATCGCCCAATACGTCTGTCACACACAATGAAGGTCGTTGAACGCACCGTCGATAATAGGATCCGACAAATTATCTGTCTCACCACTAATCAATGTGAATTCGCGAAGGGCTATGGGACGACTGTTGCTGTTCGTGCTGTTCGCCAGTTCCCTGAAAAACACCGTGAGAAGTCAAGGCACCTACACTTTATTTTCCTCGACCTCGAAAAGGTCTTTCGCTGACTGCCACACGAGTTGATTTGGCTTGTCCTGCTAGAGGCTGGAGTATCTCAAGAACTAGCAAGATGGGTGACACTGCAGTGCTATGAGCCTAAGAGTAGTAGTGGAAGTAATGGCAGCATTAGTTTTGCTGCTCCGTAGATCTCTTTTACATGGGTATTAGATATGTCTTGGTATTATAATTTAAGAACAACAAAAAGAAAATCATTCGCATGTACAGATATTTACAGACTTACAGGTCTACAATGACCAGGGTGGAACAGGTAGTCGGCCGTGGCCTAATAGTAGAAACCATCGCTGCATCTGCCTGAAATAATTTAGGAAAACCAAGAAAAACTTAAATCAGGATGGCTGGATGAAGATTTGAGCGTCCACGCTGCTGAATATAAGGCCACTATGTTTAAAACAGCACTTCCTCATTCGGTTTACTCATAGAGTAAAATATTGTTTTAGAAATTAGTTATTTAAGAATGATAAAAGGCTAATATTACACTGTTCACTCATTTCTCAGTCCCAGTCACTGCAAACGCTACACACACACACACACACACACACACACACACACACACATTGTTTTACAACACTACACACACTCCACACACTATCAGCTGATGTCGGGAACATTTTGTGCACAGCAGCCTGAAACACTGGGTCAGCATACCTCTATAACGAGTGAGATGTTGAATTCAGAAAGAGGATAAGGTATTTGTATGGCATATTGAATAGTTTTGGGAGTAAGTTTGTTTTATCAATTTGTATAGCCTAATTTGGTAATTTATAGTACAGTTTTACTCCTTCGTACAAAATGCTGTTTTGAGATTTATGTTTATTCTTCTTTGGTAAATTTAAGTTCAGTCTTGATCTTGTTGTATGATTATGGGCAGAGCTATTTGTGATGTAATTAACAGTGTTACTTTTAAAGTTTACAACTGTTTGGTAAATTTATTACCACGGTGCAGTTAAAATCCCCAGTGTCTTGAACAGATCTTTACAGTGAGCTCCAGTACTGTTTTAGGTTATTATTATTATGGATCTTTCCTGTAGTTTGAAAATTGTGCTCGTTTTTTGTGCATTTGATATCCAGAAAAGAATGCCACAGCTAAGCCACATACGACCAGGTGCTGTCGGGCGATTTTCCTCGTTCTGTAGTAGTGCATCATGGAGATCTGCAGGAAACCGCACTCTAGACGTTACTGCATGCTGATGATAATGTGCTTTTGGTCTCTGATGTTACGACTGACCTGCGAGTTCAAGCCCGGAACGACCGCCTTGCAGAAGCAGATGTACGAGCAGAAACAAAACGCAGTATCTCACCACATAGATAAATGACTCGGGTATGATTAGAATCAATGGTGTTGAACTCCGAGCAAGGAATTTTATCTACTTAGGCTGAAAAATTGCTGTTGATGGAAACCACAGCGCAGAAATCTCTAATTGCCATAGCAGCACGTGGCTCAAATGGCGTTTTGTGACTGGTGCACTCTGTGACGTGAAAATTTCACTCAGGCTCAAGTCGAAAGTATACCGATCTGTAGTCCGCTCAGTTGCACTGCATGGTGCTGAATGCTGTCCTTCTGCAAAAGAAGTGGAACAACGAACTGCAGTCGAGCAAACAAAGATGCTCAAGTGGTCATATCACAAATGTTGAAGTTCGTATGTTATATGGAGTATCACCAACAGTAGCCAAGATGTTCATAGAGCAGACTTAACAACAGTGGCAAAGACTAGTTTTACTTTGAGAGTAAATTGTAAACGGCGAGCAGGACGATGGAGGCAGCGATGGCTTGACAGCCTGCAAGAAGGTCTGAAGATCTCATGCTTGTGCCCTGATCAGGTACAGGATCAGATAAAGTGCTGACAGGGAGCTAGAACAGCGGATCCCACCAGCACGCAGACAGACGCTAAGGAAGAAGAAGATGAAGAAGATGAAGAGAAAGAAGAAAACAAGAAATAGCTTTGCCCAGGTAACTCAGTTATATAAGAACGAACTTCCACTAGATGTAATTGTGGCCAAGAGCCAGCAGGTGTAGAGGAATTATGAGGGCGTGCTGAAAAGTAATGCCTCCAATTTTTTTATTCTGTTCTCAATATCGGTTGAGGCATTCTATGCTAAGTTATTACTCAGGCGACTTTCGCGCTTCACTGATACAAGTTGCAACTCTGCCGCTAGAGGGCTCCGAATTGTAGAGTGTAACATGGCGGTGTGTAACGTAACTATGTCGGTGTGTAAAAAGTAGGGACTGCGAGAGCCTCAGAAGACTGAAAGCACGAATCCGAAGAGATCGTCCACACACGAAGCACCCTCTTCTTTAGCAAGACAATGCCACACCACACACGAGCGCTGCGGCGTCTGCAACAATTTGACGCCTTGGGTTCATTGTTATCGATCATCCTCCACACAGTCCCCTCTTTGCCATATCCAATGTTCATATTTTTCCAAAACCTAAGGAAAATCTTCGAGGACTTCCCTTTGATAGTGATGAAGCGGTGCAAGCGGAGGTGAAATTGTGGCTCAGTCAATGAAGTCAAACATTCTACAGCGACGGCATCAACAAACTGGTCTCTCGTTGGCAGGAATGTGTTCGTCACCAAGGAAATTATGCTACGAAATAAATACGCAGACGTGACAAATAAAGATGTACAATTGTAATAAAGTTTGTTTTATTTAAAAAGCTTAAAGAGTTTTCACATAAAGGATTCTGAGGCATTACTTTTCAGCACGCCCTCGCAGGAAAGAGGATGAAAGTCCTACTCTTACGTATCAGTCGTGCAAGAGTTGTGGACCAGTATTCACAGAAAGAGCTAGGAAACAAGTACGACGCCACACACTTCTTCAAGCCAAATGTGCTACGTGACTGTATGAGACAGTGCCTTTTTCTTTTTGTTGCAATCATTAACAGTGAAAGTATATCTAAAGTTACTGCAACATAAATTTGAGTTTGTACTACTGCTTTTACGAGTAACTTCGAAATGAAACCACTGGGGCAGTATGTACATTTGATACAAATTTATTAAATTTTAGGCTCCTTTATGCTTATTATTTAGGATCATAATTTGTTTCAGGCATTATGAGTTCATGGGAGTTTCGAGATGTGGAGCTGCGTGTAGGAAAAATGCGAAATTGCTTTCAAGTATACCACGTGAAGTGATGGGTGGTTGAAAACTGTAGGTGCCAAAGTTTCCAAAGTGAAATCACCTCCTTAAATAATTGATTGTTTATTTTTTGCCTATTTATTCTTGTTAACGCAGCTTGTTATGATAATAAATGATAATTTTTTGAAAAACTTTGGACTTATATTCCAAATTGAAACTAAATCATTAAAATAATTGATTATTTGCCTTTTGTAAATTCCTTTTTGTATTCGTTGCTTTCTATAATAGTAAAGGTAAATTTTGTGAGAAATTTTAAAACAATATTTTTCTTTCATATTATTGGGACTCTCTGATGACGATGATCAACTGCTGATGCTTAATACCAGGGCATATGACATCAATAAAACGAATTAGAGATTTGCAAGATTAATAATCGAAAATGGAGGTGAAAAATTTACGAAGAATTTGCGGAGTACATACTGTTAAAAATGGACGTAAAATTCTTGGTGTTAATGCAAAAGCCATAGATTACTTTGAAGACTGTTTTCCTAAACAGTTGACCACTGGATACAAATGAAATGCACGTAAAGCTTGGATTACAAATGGAATCCAAATAACATGTAAGACGGAAAGAAGACTAAATTTTATCAGGGAACGCAGATGATGACAGTGTTAAATCACATCACGAACTGTAATGAAAAATTTTAAGAAAAGCAGAGCATCAGAATGTGCACTGATGAGCCACGACATTACGACCGCTTACTTAGAAGCGTGTTGGTCCACCTTTAGAACTCAATACAGCAGCGATTCTACGTGGCATCTATTCAACAAGTCCTTGGAGGGTTTCTGGAGGTACGTGGCACCAGATGTCTGTGCACAGGTGAAGCTGGCGCCTGATCGCGTCCCAGATGTATTCAATTTGGTACGAAACAGTAGAATTTGGTGGCCAAGATATCAACATAAATCTATCGCCATATTTCTCAAACCACTGCAGCACGATTACGGCCTTGTGAGACGGCGAGTTAGCCTGCTGAAAGATGCCATTTCCATAGGGAAAGATTTTCAGCGGAAGGTGCGCAAAAACGTCCATGTGATTCACAGCTATCATGGCTACTTCCCTTACTATCACAAGTTCGAGGGCAGCCAAGGTCAATGTCCCACAGAGAATAATACTGTTCTACTCCGCTCCGTCTGTGCACGGTGCACGTATCGGGCAGCCATTCGCCTGAAAGACGGCGTATCCATACACGATAATCGACCTGGTGAAACAAGAAACGTGACTCATATGATAAGAAGATACGTTCCATTAATCTACGGTCGCTACTCTATGGTCTCGTACCCCCTGCTATCGTAATTGACGATGTTGTGCCGACATGAACTCATAGGACTCGTCTGCTGGGGACCCCTCGCTCAACAATATGCACTTAACGGTAAGCTCTAAAGCAGTTGCGTCTGCACCAGCACTGAACTACGTCATCAGGCACGCCACAGGTCGCTGCCAATCCTGCTTTAAAGACCGGGAAAACCCACAAGTTCCACAGTTTGTGATGAGGTGTGGACGCCTAACACCTTCTCGCTTAGACGTGAATAAATTGTTCTTCAACAACTTCCCATAGATGCTCTCGACAGTAGCACGTGAACAGTCGACCGGCTTCGCCGTTTCAGAGACATCGTTCCGAAGCGCCAGCCCATAACAACCTGTCCTTTGTCAAGTCTATTACGGTAGTGGATTTCGCCAATTGCGTTCCACGTTATCTGTTTCTCTTATACAGGGTGTTACAAAAAGATACGGCCAAACTTTCAGGAAACATTCCTCACACACAAAGAAAGAAAATATGTTATGTGGACATGTGTCCGGAAACGCTTACTTTCCATGTTAGAGCTCATTTTATTACTTCTCTTCAAATCACAATAATCATGGAATGGAAACATACAGCAACAGAACGTACCATCGTGACTTCAAACACTTTGTTACAGGAAATGTTCAAAATGTCCTCCGTTAGCGAGGATACATGCATCCAGCCTCCGTCGCATGGAATCCCTGATGCGCTGATGCAGCCCTGGAGAATGGCGTATGGTATCACAGCCGTCCACAATACGAGCACGAAGAGTCTCTACATTTGGTACCGGGGTTGCGTAGACAAGAGTTTTCAAATGCCCCCATAAATGAAAGTCAAGAGGGTTGAGGTCAGGAGAGCGTGGAGGCCATGGAATTGGTCCGCCTCTACCAATCCATCGGTCACCGAATCTGTTGTTGAGAAGCGTATGTACACTTCGACTGAAATGTGCAGGAGCTCCACCGTGCATGAACCACATGTTGTGTCGTACTTGTAAAGGCACATGTTCTAGCAGCACAGGTAGAGTATCCCGTATGGAATCATGATAGCATGCTCCATTGAGCGTAGGTGGAAGAACATGGGGCCCAATCAAGACATCACCAACAATGCCTGCCCAAACGTTAACAGAAAATCTGTGTTGATGTGATTGCACAATTGCGTGCGGATTCTTGCCAGCCCACACATTTTGATTGTGAAAATTTACAATTTGATCACGTTGGAATGAAGTCTCATCCGTAAAGAGAACATTTGCACTGAAATGAGGATTGACACATTGTTGGATGAACCATTCGCAGAAGTGTACCCGTGGAGGCCAATCAGCTGCTGATAGTGCCTGCACACGCTGTACATGGTACGGAAACAACTGGTTCTCCCGTAGCACTCTCCATACAGTGACGTGGTCAACGTCACCTTGTACAGCAGCAACTTCTCTGACGCTGACATTAGGGTTATCGTCAACTGCACGAAGAATTGCCTCGTCCATTGCAGGTGTCCTCGTCGTTCTAGGTCTTCCCCAGTCGCGAGTCATTGGCTGGAATGTTCCGTGCTCCCTAAGACGCCGATCAATTGCTTCGAACGTTTTCCTGTCGAGACACCTACGTTCTGGAAATCTGTCTCGATACAAACGTACCGCGCCACGGCAATTGCCCCGTGCTAATCCATACATCAAATGGGCATCTGCCAACTCCGCATTTGTAAACATTGCACTGGCTGCAAAACCACGTTCGTGATGAACACTAACCTGGTGATGCTACGTACTGATGTGCTTGATGCTAGTACTGTAGAGCAATGAGTCGCATGTCAACACAAGCACCGAAGTCAACATTACCTTCCTTCAATTGGGCCAACTGGCGGTGAATCGAGGAAGTACAATACATACTGACGAAACTAAAATGAGTTATAACATGGAAATTAAGCGTTTCCGGACACATGTCCACACAACATCTTTTCTTTATTTGTGTGTTAGGAATGTTTCCTGAAAGTTTGGCCGTACCTTTTTGTAACACCCTGTATACTTTCTTTGCAGCATCACGAGCCTGCAATGCTACCACGCGCCATTCAGTCTCGCAGAAGCTAGTGGTCATAATGTTTTGGCTCACCAGCGTACATATTTTTAAGAACAAAAATGAACTCGCCCAGAAAAAAATGTTAGAACTGTTAGGAGCAGTAAAAACCGAGAAACTAGAAACGAACCAGAAAAATGGCGAACTTTATTTAAAAGTAGATAATGCTCTAATCCAAATACCACCAAAACTATAAATATTTTTAATAAATTTTTCTTTTAGTAGCAGATATCGTAGGTTTGAACGCTTCGTTTGTAGCTAGACTACAGTTTCCACAAAAAGACTATCAAAAGAGATTTGGTAAAAAACCACTTCATCATACATCTCCAAAACAGCAGTTCATTGTTATTAGCTCTTTTCAAAATAGATGAAATAAGATTTCCAGCTGAACTTTGTAATATATTGTGTTACAAACGTAATGAATTTTTTCAGCGTGGTGTTTTACCAAACAAATTTTAACTTGTTGTCATCAACTCACTTAACAAAAAAGAGACAACAGATCAGTAAATTATTGCAGTCCCGTCTAATTTCCACCATTACTTCCAAAATCTTTTGAAAATGTCATATGCAGTAGACTTAACAAATAATTCCTAAGGAAAAACAAACTCAATACAAAATAGTTTGGGTTAAAAAGAGCATTGTAAATTGAACGGCCTGTATTTACCTTTACAGGTGTTATGCTACAAGCGATTAATCAGAAAGAGCCACCAATGGGAATATTTAATGACCTGTTTAAGGCTTTTCATTGAGTAAACCATGTGCTCTCATTCGAAAGTTAAAATATTGTGGAATAGTGGACACAGCAGATTCGTGGTTTTTATGTTATTTGAATAACAGACCGCAGAGTGTGTCAATTTCACACGACAATGGGCGCTCTGAAATTGAAGCACATAGATGTGCTGTTTTGGGTTCTCTGTTCCTTATATAAATAAATGATTTTTACATTTGGACTTTCGGAAAATGCAAACGTTGTGCTTTTTACAGATAATAGTACAAGTATAAAGATGAAAAAAGCACCACTTCCCTTACCGAACTGGCAACTACCATCAACAAGTGGTTCACGGCAAAGGGACTTCACTGGGCCGCGCGGGATTAGCCGAGCGGTCTAAGGCGTTGCAGTCATGGACTGTGCGGCTGATCCCGGCGGAGGTTCGAGTCCTCCCTCGGGCATGGGTGTGTGTGTTTGTCCTTAGGATAATTTAGGTTAAGTAGTGTGTACGCTTAGGGACTGATGACCTTAGCAGTTAAGTCCCATAAGATTTCACAGACATTTGAAAACATTTTTGTCTATCACTGAATGGGACAAAGTAGATACAGTTAGCTACTTCACAGATAGGACTCCACGAGCTAAAAAAAAAAAGAAAAAAGAAAACCCTCTTCCAACAACAAAATACGTAAAGAAGAATGTATCAATTTTTTGGGACTCCATATACGTCCCAATCTTAATCGGAAAACCCACGACCTATAATCAATGAAGCGTCTTAGTTCAGTTACGTTATTCAATATATTTCCATTGATTAATCTGTAGCCGGCTGCGGTGGTCTAGCGGTTCTAGGCTCTCAGTCCGGAACCGCGCGACTGCTACGGTCGCAGGTTCGAATCCTGCCTCGGGCATGGATGTGTGTGATGTCCTTAGGTTAGTTAGGTTTAAGTAGTTCTAAGTTCTAGGGGACTGATGACCACAGATGTTAAGTCCCATAGTGCTCAGAGCCATTTGAATTAATCTGTAACAGAACCATAGTTTGGGGGCAGTATTTTCAGAATACGGAAGGATTTTATACGAATTATATATGGTGCTAATTCTATAACACTTTGCACGATCTCTTAAAAAACTTGGTATTTTGACAACTAGTTGCCCTTTGTCATTTATCTTCCCATATAAGACTAAAACCAAAATAAACGTTAATATTTCTACACAAAAAAGTCAGATACATGGGTACATATGCATTCAAGAACCTGTCAGATTATATTAAATGTTATGTAGATAATGTGGTGGAATTCAAGAGTGATATAAAGAACGTGCTGTTGGGTAACTTCTTCTACTCCACTAAGGATTATCTTCACAGAAACTCTTCAATTTTATGTATTAGGTTATTTTATAATTAGTTCAAATGGTTCAAATGGCTCTGAGCACTATGGGACTCAACTTCTGAGGTCATCAGTCCCCTAGAACTTAGAACTAGTTAAACCTAACTAACCTAAGGACATCACACACATCCATGCCCGAGGCAGGATTCGAACCTGCGACCGTAGCGGTCTCGCGGTTCCAGACTGCAGCGCCTAGAACCGCACGGCTACTTCGGCCGGCTATAATTAGTTTTAGCGGTGTAAAGAAATACTGCTTCGTAACTGCAAGCCATTTCACATTATTGCGCGTAAATTAAATTTACGTCTCTGGTTTCTTTCAACAGCTCAGATACGCTTCTCCACGATATCTGTATATCAGACTGCTTATTAGACGAACACAAGGCTTGGAGATGATGCTCGGTAACCCAGTATAGACCCCCTCTGTTCCAAGCCTAACGGTTCACCGGCTGCTTACATAATTGTTGTTAGCCCGTAGCCACTAATCAATATTGACCTCAATCAAGCTTGATAACGTGTTCAGAATGGGAGAGTATGGGCGTCAGATCAGTTTTGCCCTCACGTGAAGAGCCTCTAAATCACGACTTGAATGGCTTTTAAGAAACCATAAAATATATAAGAGAATAATGTCGGACAGGTGTCCAGCCAATTAATGACGTATCATGTTGAAGATCTCACGGAAAATCTACATCCAGAATGCAGATTTATCAGTCTATGAATAAATTGTACGAAGCGGAAACTCAAGCAGTGTCTCTCATAAAGGTGGATAAGGTAGTTAGGTATGATTAATAAAAGACCTAAAAGGCAAACTCTACGATCTATCCACAACTGAATGTAGATCATCGATGAGGATGCAAGGAACGAAGAAAGTAATGTAAGAGTTTAATGACTCAAAAAATGTTCAAATGTTTGTGAAATCTTATGGGACTTAACTGCTAAGGTCATCAGTCCATAAGCTTACACACTACTTAACCTAAATTATCCTAAGGACGAACACACACACACCAATGCCCGAGGGAGGACTCGAACCTCCGCCAAGACCAGGCGCACAGTCTATGACTGCAACGCCTAAGACCGCTCGGCTAATCCCGCGCGGCGTTTAATGACTCGTGGCTTTAAAGTCATTATAGACAGAGCACGAATTCGGACTGGACATGAATAAGGGACCATCTGGCATCCACCTCAAGCGACCCTCGAAAACCTTGAAGAACCTAAATGAGGACGACCAAGCGGAAATTTGAGCCCTGCACCTTCCATGAGTGAGTCTAGAGTCGTCACCACTGGGAATCTTCTCTGGGTTCATAAACATGGAGTAATCTGGTAAAATATCAAACGCCGATGCAAACTACAGATAACTGTAAAAACAAGACATTTGAGATTTTTCCGTGTTTACCACCTCATCGATGCTGTTCGTCAGTACAATGAAAACTCACATTTTCATATTTCCTGGTGGTCAGAAATGGCAAGAATTGCCTCTGTTTTGCTTCGTTTAGATTTACCTTAACATAATTCTGTTTCTAATGACTTAGCTGACGATAGTAGTTCCTGTCTTGAGCGTGATAGAAGAAAATGACTTTAGTTTAAACATTGGTACCTAAGGGGTAGAGTTTTGGAACAAAATCTTTCATACACAGAAGCACCAAAGATACTGGTAGGCCTGCCTAATATCGTATGCCGGCCGCTGTGGCCGAGCACTTCTAGACGCTTCAGTCCGGAACCGCGCTGCTGCTAAGGTCGTAGGTTCGAATCCTGCCTAGGGCATGGATGTATGTGATGCCCTTAGGTTAGTTAGGTTTAAGTAGTTCTAAGCTCTAGGGGACTGATGACCTCAGATGTTAAGTCCCATAGTGCTCAGAGGCATTTGAACCATTTTTGAATAGGGGAACCAATGTAAACAATCACTTCACAATCCCATTGCTAATGGACTGATGACCTCAGATGTTAAGTCTCATAGGGCTTAGAGCCATTTGAACCATAATATCGTATAGAGACCTCGAGAGCACGTAGAAGTGCCGCAACACGACGTGGCATGGACTCGACTAATGTCTGATGTTGTGCTGGAGGGAACTGATATCATGAATCCTGGAGGGCTGTCCATAAATACTTAAGAGTACGAGGGGGTGGAGATCCCTTTTGAACAGTACGTTGCTAGGCATCCCCGATATGCTCAATAATTTTCATGTCTGGAGAGTCTGGTGGGCAGCGGAAGTGTTTAAACACAGAAGAGTCCTCCTGGAACCACTCTGTAGCAATTCTGGACATGTGGGGTGTCGCATTGTCCTGCTGGAATTGCCCAAGTCCGTAGGAATGCACAATGGACATGAATGGCTGCAGGTGATCAGACAGGATGCTTACGTACGTGTCACCTGTCAGAGTCGTATCCTGACGTATCAGGGGTCCCATATCACTCCAACTGCAGATTCCCCACACCATTACAGAGCCTCTACCAGCTTTAACAGTCTCCTGTTGACATGCAGGGCCCATGGATTCATGAGCTTGTCTCCATACCCGTACACGTCCAACCGCTCATACAACTTGAAACGAGACTCGTACGACCAGGCAACATGTTTCCAGTCATCAACAGTCCAACGTCGGTGTTGACAGGCCTAGACGAGTCGTGCAGTCATCGAGGGTACATGAGTGGGCATTCAGCTCCGAAAGCCCATATCGATGGCGTTTCGTTGTATAGTTCACACTCTGACACTCGTTGATGGCTCAGCATTGAAATCTGCAGCTATTTGCAGAAGGGTTGTACTTGTGTCACGTTGAACGATTCTCTTCAGTCGTCGTTGGTCCCTTTCTTGCAGGAACTTATTCCGGCTGCAGCGGCGTCGGAGATTCGATATTTTATCGGATTTCTGATATCCAAGGTACATCTGTGAAATGGTCGTACGGGAAAAACCCCATTTCATCGCTACCTCGGAGATGCTGTTTCCCATCGCTCGTTCGCCGTCTATAACACCACGTTCAAACCCAAATCTTGATAACCTGCCATTGTAGCAGCAGTAAATAAAAACTGCGCCAGACACTAGTTGTCTTATACAGGAGTTTCCGACCACAGTGCCGTATTCTGCCTGTTTACATATCTCTGTATTTGAATACGCATGCCTGTACCAGTTTCTTTGACGCTTCAGTGTACCTTTCCGACTACTTCAGATGTCTTTACAATCCTGAGTCTACTTCAAGATTAGCGAGATATCGTAATTTCTCAAATATTTTCTCGTTAACTATTTCGTACTTTGTCTTCGTAATTTGTTCTCGATTTAAGAGAGAAAAAATATTCGATTGGCTGGTGTCTTTGTTGAAGATCTAAATGCTGTTTGTTTTCAGAAAACGCGGAATCAACAGAAGTCACAAACAAATAGTGGTTTAATAGTCAGCATGGGTATAAGAACATGGCAAAAGGAAAAAGGGGAAAAGGCTCTGAGCACTATGGGACTGAACATCTATGGTCATCAGTCCCCTAGAACTTAGAACTACTTAAAACTAACTAACCTAAGGACATCACACAACACCCAGCCATCACGAGGCACAGAAAATCCCTGACCCCGCCGGGAATCGAACCCGGGAACCCGGGCGTGGGAAGCGAGAACGCTACCGCACGACCACGGGATGCGGGCGGAAAAAGGGGAGGAACGGCGATGATGATGACGGGGGATTCCAAGTTACTTAAGCACGTCGTATGCTACTGTCAGTGAAATGACTCAGATGATATTTTTTGACGCTTAGGAAAAATAAAGGTTAAATGGAGAACAGAATGGTTGCAGATATTATACACTTCAATATATACGACGATGTGTCAAACAATGTAAAATACTTATAACTTGGGTGCTAAAACCGAGACACTGTGCTAAGACTTTTGGCTATTTGACGTGTACATCCTTGATATTTTTTAAATGATGCATCTAGTATGTAAAGGGAATGAGGATGGAGAAAGAAACTAATGTCTCAATGGAAACGGGCTGTTGTAAGGGCTAACATGAGTCAGTCGGAAGAGAGATCCTCAGCATTTATATCGCCCCTCATAAATTCTTCTTACATGAGCTGTTTTTACAGTTTTGCTGTCATATAATTCGGAAAAATCAGTTTACAACTGTACTTCCTGTTTATAAATAGGAAACGTTCGAATTCTGTCGTCCTGTCGATGTCGAGGTCATTAGACACTGAGCTTAAGATTAAGTAGCGAAGATCGGAAGAAGTAATCTACTATCAATTTGAAGAAGGGAATACCATGAGTTTCGTCTGGAATGTTTTAGAGAGGAAACGGGATGAGAATTTCAATGAAACATACCTCAAACAGGAGTTCACTGTCTGAGCCATCGCATCTCCCGACCGGATTTTACTCCGTCTTCAGGCCACGAGTGGCCTACCGGCACCATCCGACCGCCGTGTCATCCTCAAGGAGGATGCGGATAGGAGGGGCGTGGTGTCAGCACGCCGCTCTCCCGGTTGTTATGATGGTATTCTTCACCGAAGCCGCTACTAGTCGGTCGAGTAGCTCCTCAATTGGCATCACGAGGCGGAGTACACCCCGTAAAATGGCAACAGCGCATGGCTGGATGGTCACCCATCCAAGTGCCGACCACGCCCGACAGCGCTTAACTTCGATGGTCTCATGGGAACCGGTGTACCCACTGCGGAAAGGCCGTTGCCCCGACCTGGTTGTAGAGAAAACAAATTTATGAACTTCACAGAGATATAAATACGTAAAAGTAATAAGACTTACCACTTTTAGAATCGTTTGCGGCAGAACCCTTTCAGTTTCATAGGAAATTTGCGTTTTACCTTGGTATTAAAGTTAAGAAATGCAGATGAGGTTAGGAAATACAGTGCCTGATTGCGAATATGTCACATGTAGCTCATTCTCGACATTTTACGAAAGTAAACCCAACATAAAATGCCAGCATTCCTGGAACGATTGTTTAGTTACTTCAAGATGTTGTTGTTAGGAAAGATTATGGGGTCATCACTTAGGTAGATAACACACATAGAACTGAAATGAAATGGGGTAAATTAACTGATTCGTTGAAAAGAGTGCCCCAGCTAATTATGATATACATATTAGTGCCATAAACTAGCGGACTGTGCGTCTGGAATCTTAGCTGATGCCTCTGAACTTTTAAAAATTGTTTTACGTTCTGTTTTTGTTACCTAAAACCATTTTCACAAAATATAAGAAAATAAATATCTTCTCAAAAAGAGAGAATTGATGCAAACGAATAACATTTCATATGACAAGTACCAAGTATTTAATGGTTTTCAGTAAGTGAAGATCTGAAAAAAGCCTGGTTAACTGAGCCAGGTGGCACCGCTCTTAAAATCGACTCGTACTTCGAGCTGCTAGTTTCTATAGTTTCCTTAACTAACCCACAGCAAATTCTGGGAAGGTTCCTTTGAAATGATCACTAGTGACTCCCAACCCTACCTTCATCCATTCACTCTCTTGATCCATAAGACGTTGACTCTTATCTTGCTGCTTTCTATATGACAACACTCACAATTTTAACTGATGAAATTGAAGCAACTGTAGTTCTTAAGTGGAACGATACCTCATTAGGCACTCGAAAGCCCTACGGAATATGCGTACAATGAGATTAATAATTTCAGTGAATTCTTAAATGAAAATTGGCTGTGGAATTGCTGGGAATAAGTACCAAGCTTGGCTAGAAAATATTTTTCACCCCTGATGGCGTGCTACGTCGCCAAGTGACCAAAATAAGAGCTCACGAAATATCGTATCAGTTCTGTAATTGTGTTGCGGACCTGAGAGAAAGGGCGAAGATTTGAGTTAAACGCTCCGCCGCCAGCAAGGTCATTAGAGACAGAGCATAAGCTCAGACTGGGGAAGGAAAACAACAGTGCACTATTGAGTCGACAGTGTCGGACATCTTAGTAGGTCTGAACATGCCAAAATGTCAATCGAAAATGCACTGCTGTCATTAGAAGATTTGTTGTGTGTGGCGGAGAAATTTATAGAAATTCCGAATGTACATTCTCAGAAGTGTCAGGCAATGTATTAGTTCCTCTGGAGTCAATCACACAATATGACCATGAAGAGAAAATCGGAGAAATTCGAACTGATGCTGAGTCTTACCGCCTTTCGTTCTTCCCGTCCATCGTTCGAAAATGAACAGAAATGCGAGGCATTTGATGGTGATATCCTCCGTTACACGCAGAAAGTGGCTAATAACTATACACTATCAGATCAAAAGTATACGGACACTAATTATTGGACATTAATACGGGGTGTTTCCACTCATCGCCTTTATGACTGTTGAACTCTGCTGTGGACACTTTTTAATGGGGTGTCTGAATATCTGTGGTGGAATATCAGCCCATTTTTTTCTCAAGAGCCAAAACCACAGAAAGTAGTGATGTTGGACGCAAACGCAGAGGGCTGCAACGAAGTCGACTATCTACCTCATCCCAAAGGATTTCCATTGGAGTCAGGTTGGAACTCTGGGCGGGCCGCTCCATTTCTACATCTACATTTATACTTCGAAGCCACCACACTGAGTGGCGGATAGTACCCTGTACCACCACGAGTCATTTATTTTCCTGTTCCACTCGCAAACAGAGCGAGGGAAAAACGACTGTCTATATGCCACCGTATGAGCGTGGTCCTTACGCGCTATGTATGTTGGCGGCTGTAGAATCGTTGAGGAGTCAGCTTCAAGAGCCGGTTCTCTAAATTTTCTCAACAGTGTTCCTCTTAACGAACGGCGCCTTCCCTTCAGCGATTCCCATTTGAGTTCCCAAAGCATCTCTGTAACACTTGCGTATTTTTCGAAGGTACTGGTAACAAATCTAGCAGCCCGCCTCTGAATTCGGAAACGTCCCCTTTGGAAAATTATAGAATGACTGTGCTAGTAACTTCTACGTTATTTGATTTTCAAACAGCTGAGCAAAACTGAACGTACTCAGACATTTCTCTCTTTACTTATTCTGATCATCAATAAACTGACACACAATATTTTTAGCGCAACGCCATCTGTCTTTCAATAATCCCCACAAAAGAACGGCCCTGACTGACAATAGCCTATACCTTTCATGAATCACTTACCTAAAAAAAAATCTTTGTTACTCGAACTACTGCAATACAGCGAGCGCCAATACTGCCAGCTAAATAAAAGATTCTAACTGCTGAAGGCACTAACTACTGATAGGCATAGTTATCAAATGAAAGATTTTGATAGAGAACAAACAATGTATTTACCTTAATAGCGTTCAAAATCCATTATATATATTTTTATATATATAATTCTACTGTACGTGTGTATGTCACTGAACTCCTCCTAAACGACTGGACCAATTTGAATGAATCTTTTTGTATGTGTTTGGGTGGCGACCTGGATGGTTTCGATTCACAAATCTGCCCGGCAGATGGCGCTGCAGTCGGTATCTGGGTTATTTATCTATACTGCAACTAAACGGCTGGATCGATTTGAATGAACTTTTGTGAATGCATTCAAGTTGGGGCCTGGGAAATTAACATTCTTAAATCAGCACGGTAGGTGGCGTTGCATTTTTGTGTGCAGTATTGAACGTATTATATTCAGACATAAGTTACGTGCATAGGATTTCGTTTATTTTTCGATATTTTCATTTGAGTGTATTATATTATGTGTGTTTTGTTATTTTGACATTTTAATTTCTTTGTACAGTATCTTTGGATATTTCAGGTGTCGCATTTCAATGAATATTAAGTGTGTTATATTCACATAAAGTTACGTACATAAAACAATGCCACGTCTTCGTGGACGAGGAGGAAGTATTGGTCGGCGGACTCGGAATTCACAATTAGTCCAGAACCGTCGGTTAAATAGATCGGCAGAAGATCAATTGACGGACTGACGGACAATGAAAATTTAAGAAACCAGGCTGCAATCAGACATGCTAATGAAAGTCAAGAGCAATGCAACGAACGCCTTCGAGCTAATGCGTTGAGACAAAGACTGGCCGCACGCTGCCAGTACAACCATATCGAGCAGATGGAGGAGCGAGAAACTGTGGGTATTTTGGAACCGTTTTTACATAATCACAACCAGTTGGTCCAGTTCAATACCGTTTCAAACAGACTGCAAAACGACAACTATACGATCGTCATCACATCAGACAAAGTACCATCTGGGCAGCACGCAAGCCGATAAAATGCACCGACCATTAATGAAGTTGCAGTTGTTATGGTTGGCGACGCATTGGAACATCGTGATAAACGAATCCAACGCAGAGATAATACAGTGCGTGGCTTCGTGAACGAGCTATTTTAGCCGCAAAAAAATATCGATGTTGACGCTATTAACTTCAAAATACAACAGTCATTGCCCGGCAATGAGATATTGTTCAAATCGATCGACACTGTTACCGATCCTGACCAAGCAGTCAACTGTCCTGTTGAAATTTTGAATGCGCTGGATTTACCAGGAATGCCATCACATAACTTGCGATTAAAAATTGGCTCACCTATCATTTTGCTTCGGAATTTAAATGCAACTTAGCTATGCCACGATACAAGATTAGTCATAAAAAAATTATGGGCAATGTTCTTGAAGCTACAATTTTGAACGGTGAATTTGGAGGTGAAGTTGTTCTCCAACCACGAATCCAAATGATCCCGTCAGACTCACCCATTCCATTCAGACGTCTGCAATTTCCAATTCGCTTGGCATTTGCCATGACTATTAATAAGTCACAATGTCAAACAATGTCGATTTGTAGGTTGGATCTAGAAAATCCGGTCTTTTCACATGGCCAATTATATGTGGCGTGTTCTCGCGTTGGGAAACCGTCAAGTTTATTGATTTATGCTCCTCAGGAATTGATTAAAAATATTGTTCATCAACTCGCATTAAGATAAAATTAAACAGACATTATTGTTTATAACGAATTGTTTTTAGAAAGTTGATGTTATTTCAAAATAAAGAATAATGAAATTATTATATTATTTGTCTTTCATTTCATACTTCGTTTAATATCTTAATAGCTTGAAATGTCATGCAGGACAACGTCTGTCGGGTCCGCTAGTATATATATATATATATATATATATATATATATATATATATATATATATATAAAATTTTGTGACATTTAATTAAACAAATTTCCTTTTTCTGATGGACACACGTCCAGGTCGTCCTCTCAAAACTCTGCCATCTCTCTCCCCACATCCACCACTGGTGGCGGCTCATCTCCAACTGCACAACGCTACGCACTGTTCCCATCCAACTGCCCAACACTACAATAGCGAATATTACAACCAGCCACAGACTGCACACAGCACAAGTCAGTGATTTTGATACAGAGCGCTACGTGGCGTTACCAACATAAAAACCTAAACAGCCTACTTACAATGCTTTCCATGTCCTCCTTTAACCTGACCTGATACTGATCCCAGACACTCGAACAGTGTTAAAGAATAGGTCACACCAGGGTCTTATACGCAGTCCATCTTTCTTAAAACTCTGCCAATAAACAAAACGCGACTAATCGTCTTCCCTACCACAGACCTCACATGCTCTTTCCATTTCATAACGCTCTGAAACGTTGCATTTCAGATATGTTACTGTCCACAAACCATTACCTCACTCATGCTGCTTAATATGAGTGCATTATGACACTCATAGAAACGATAATCTTCTTCTAACTGTTCCTCTACTGTACACAGTGCACTAACATTTGTTCACGTCCTTCCGAATTTAGCGTTTTCCTAAGCGCAATAAGGGGACCACATCCTATCCAAGAAACATACCCCATACCGTAACGCCGCCTTCTCCATACTTCACTGTTGGTACTTCGCACGATGGCATGTAACGGTCTCCAGGAATTCACAAACCCAAAACCTTCCATCGGATTGACACAAGATAAAGCCTGATACGTCACTCCATATCATTCGTTTCCAATCATCCACTGACCAGTGGCGTCGCCCCTTACATCACATCAAGCGTCGCTTAGCACTGATCACAGAAATTTGTGGTTTATGAGCAGCCGCTCGACCATAGTGCCGCATTCTATTTAATCCCTTCGCACATTCTTTGCTTAGTTGGATTGCTGTTAGCACTTTGGAACTCACTAGTGATTCTTTCCGCTGATTTTTTTCGATTTTTTACAACCACCCTCCGTAATGCTCGACTGCCCGTGTCCGTCTCTATATGAGGTTTGCTTGGTCTTTGTTTAATTGTGTTTCTTTCTTCGCGTTTCTGCTTCACAATTACACCAGCAACAGTCGACGAGAGCAGTTTTAGAAAGGTTGAAAAGTCACTGGTGAATTTTTCTATTCAAGTGACACACAGTGACTGGTTCACTGGACTCTCCTGACCAACCGATTCTACTGTTACTGCCTTTCTACTGACAACGCTATAGTCCTTTCGCCGCGCGGGGTTGGCCGAGCGGTCTAAAGGCGCTGCAGCCAGGGACTCTGCGGCTCGTCCCGGCGGAGGTTCGAGTCCTCCCTCGGGCATGGGTGTGTGTGTTTGTTCTTAGGATAATTTAGGTTAAGTAGTGTGTAAGCTTAGGGACTGATGACCTTAACAGTTAAGTCCTATAAGATTTCACACACATTTGAACATTTTTATAGTAATTTCATTCTAGCGGGACCGCACCTCAAGACATATAACAGTCAATTGCGCATCACATAGGAGTGTCCGGATATTTTTCATCAGATAGGGTATGAGAATGGTACCCCAATGTACCCTACTGGACTCGCATTCGGGAGGACGACGGTTCAAATCCGCGTTCGGCCATTCTGATTTAGGTTTCCGTAATTTTCCTTAAATCACTTCAGATAAATGCTAGGATGGTTCCTGTGACAATCAGCCTCATTTCACATGCAGCCAAAGTTATGTTAAGAATAATTAATAAAAGACTTGAAAAAGTAATGGAGGAGAATCTTGGCGAGGAGCAGTTTGGCCTTAGACGGAATACGGGCACCAGAGATGCAATAGGGCTCCTACGAATCTTGGGAGAAAGGTTTATTGAAAAGGGAAGAGACCTATATATGTGCTTCATCGATCTAGAAAAGGCATTTGACAATGTGGTTTGGGACAAGCTGGTGACTATAATGAGGGAAAAAGAGAGTGGACTGGAAAACCAGAAGACTTATAAACTCATTATATATTAATCAAAAAGTTTCAGTTAAAGTGAGAGGAGAAAGTACAAACTGGATCAGACTAGGAAAAGGAGTAAGACAAGGATGCTGTTTATCTCCTACTCTTTTCAACCTCTACTTGGAAAATATGATTGACCAATGCTCATTAGATGACAAAGGAGTAGAAATAGGAGGAAGAAGAGTAGGGTGTTTGAGATTTGCTGATAACATGGTCCTTCTAGCCACAGAGGAAAAAGAATTACAGGATTTGGTGGACACCATTGCAACTAACGGAAAAAAATATGGAATGAAAATTAACACAAATAAAACAAACGTATTGGCACTAGGAGGAAATAAGGAAATAAAAGTTATGCTGAATGGAGAAACACTAGAACAGGTGCAAAATTTTAAGTATCTTGGAAGCAGGATAGACACCGACTGGAAGTGCACCACAGAAATTAAAACAAGGATAGAAATGACAAAAGAGGCGTTTTATAAGAAAAGGAGAATCTTCTGCAGCGGTCTGGACAGAGAACTCAGAAAGAGACTCATAAAATGTCTTGTATGGAGTGTTCTTCTATATGGCGCTGAAACATGGACTATGAGGAAAAAAGACAGAGAAAGGCTGGAGGCTTTTGAGATCTGGACATGGAGGAAGATGGAAAGAATAAGTTGGATGGACAGAGTAAAAAATGAAGAGGTACTGAAAAGAGTGGGAGAGAAAAGACAGTTAGTAGATGTAATAAAGAGAAGAAAAAGAAATTGGATTGGGCATATATTAAGAAAGAATGACTGACTGATAAAAACAGTTTTAGAAGGTTATGTAGAAGGGAAAAGGAAGCAAGGAAGGAAGAGATTCCAGATACTGGATGACATGATGGACGGTACAACATACAGCAGCCTTAAGAAGGAAGCAATGGATCGCAGGAAATGGAGAGGCAAAGGACCTGCTAATGTAGCAGATAACTGATGATGATGATGGTTCCTGTGAAAGGGCACGGCCAACTTCCTTCCCCATCCTTCCCTAATCCGATAGGACCGATAACCTCGCTGTTTGGTTCCCTTCCCCAAATCAACCAACCAATCAACAACCTATTCACTTTGTTCCGTCCTTACCGAAAACTGTATTTCGACATATTTGATCGTTTACGAAAAATTAGTGTCCAAATTACGTGGAATGCCTTGTCTAACAATATGTAACAGCAGTGGCTCACTAGGTAGGCAGAAAGGCTGATGTACTTTCTGAATTTAGCCTATTAAAATTTCTCGCTGAAAATATATAAAACTGACAAGAAATATCATAAAAGACACAAAGAAAAGAAACTACATTCTCCAGTAAGATGTGATGATCTGGAGGGGAAGAATGGTCCTGAAGTTTCTCTCTCGAGACAGCCTCAGTTAAGACGAGCTTGGGGGATAAGCGTTGTTTATAGTCGCGAGGATGGTAATGAAGATGATAACGATGATAGATGAGACGACCACACGTGAGAGGCAAACACAGTTGATGCACAAGTGGGCGTGTCGTGTGTAGGGGTTGCAGGGGAGGCGGTAATGGTGGCTCCGCTGTCAAAACTAAGAAACAAAGAATGACAGTGGGCGACGAGTCAGGGCAGGGTCCAGGCCGGTCCGGGCCCGGGTCCACATTCCAGGCGGCCGGCGGGTGACACGCCCCCCGCGGCGCCGCAGGTGTGGGCCTCCGGCCTGCGGTCAACCGCAAAGCGCGCCGCCCCCGCGCCGCTGTCACAACAAATCTCCGCGCCACGTCACTTATTGGACTCATTGTGCCTTTGTACGGCGGTCGCCGCCGACGCCGCCGCTACCGGCTCACGCGCCTCCAAGCACCGCTCGGGCAAACGCAGACTGCCCGGCGTTACCTGCAGGAACCACTCCACAAGACGACTGCAGAAACGTAAACTACTTATCCGTAGGAGACATTGAACTGCGTTAACTTAATTAATAAAAAAGACACACTAACGCAAGTATTAGACATCACATTTTAACGGCAGACAACTTCGAGTAAGTTTTCTCGTTGAAAGTTTAGCGTGCCAATGACAGCGTGATTGTTCGGAAAGTTATACAGTGAGTCAGGAAAACTTGTCAAGACACTCAATCGTAGCGATGTGTAAATGACAAATCAGTCTCCGTAACCACCAGGGAATGATAGGATTCCAGCTAGGTTACACACTGAACTAGCAACTCTCCCGAACTTCACATACGCAACACCAAGTGTCTGCAGCCGGACCACTTGTCTGATGTAGCGGTAATTTATATCTATAGTACTATATAAAGACAAGTCGTTGTTTAACATTGATTCGAAGAATCTGGAGAAATACGCGAGGGACTTACTTCAAATTTTTACTCGATACACTAATAAACATTCAGACTGACACAGGCTATATATTTTTAATATACGTAATATACAAATATATGTATGTAATGTGAAAAGCGGATAAGTTGCTACCAAAAATCTCGAAAAGTCCTTGACTGATTTACTTCAATTTCTACACGATACTCCAATGAACATAAGCTGTACCTCTTTAGTACATGCCTGCCGGAGTGGCCGAGCGGTGATAGGCGCTACAGTCTGGAACCGCGCGACCGCTACAATCGCAGGTTCGAATCCTGCCTCGGGCATGGATTTGTGTGGTGTCCTTAGGTTAGTTAGGTTCAAGTAGTTCTAAGTTCTAGGGTACTGATGACCTCAGAAGTTAAGTCCCATAGTGCTCAGAGCCATTTACTTACTACGAACACAGAAAGCGCGTCCTCGACATGCAAAAGGTTTCTTTACAAGCTGACCAATAAAAACGATTGCATTTCCATTTCTGTACTCGTAATACGTAACTGCAAATGTTTTGTAGAAGACCCACTGCCATCGTTGTATGACGAGTAAGACGCCAGATAACGTACCACGCAGACTACTTTTAGCAAAAAGAAACAAATAATCCACGATCCAGAATCGAACAATCGACCTCCTGCACTCTAAACCAAAACGCTATCCACTGCACCAATAGCACAGCGCTAGTGCTAGATCCTGGCAAAGGTGGTTACCGTACATGTCATTACAGTGGTGCCAGATTGCCGATCTTTAATGTCCTTTTACTGTCCGAAAAATGAATAGGACGAAGTTTGCTGAGAGACATTTTTGTATTGCCAGTGTGTAAGGAATCGCGTTGCGCAGTTTGAGTGCGCGAATTTTCCTTTACCTGTATATTTGATATATGAAAGGGAAACCTTGTTATCAAATATCTCGAAAAATTCCTGCCCAATTTACTTCATATTTTTACGCGATACTCTAACGAACATTAGGCTGGACATTGGCTATATATTTTTAATGCATACCGATATATATATATATATATATATATATATATATATATATATATATATATATATATATATATACTCCTGGAAATTGAAATAAGAACACCGTGAATTCATTGTCCGAGGAAGGGGAAACTTTATTGACACATTCCTGGGGTCAGATACATCACATGATCACACTGACAGAACCACAGGCACATAGACACAGGCAACAGAGTATGCACAATGTCGGCACTAGTACAGTGTATATCCACCTTTCGCAGCAATGCAGGCTGCTATTCTCCCATGGAGACGATCGTAGAGATGCTGGATGTAGTCCTGTGGAACGGCTTGCCATGCCATTTCCACCTGGCGCCTCAGTTGGACCAGCGTTCGTGCTGGACGTGCAGACCGCGTGCGACGACGCTTCATCCCGTCCCAAACATGCTCAATGGGGGACAGATCCGGAGATCTTGCTGGCCTGGGTAGTTGACTTACACCTTCTAGAGCACGTTGGGTGGCACGGGATACATGCGGACGTGCATTGTCGTGTTGGAACAGCAAGTTCCTTTGCCGGTCTAGGAATGGTAACCGATGGGTTCGATGACGGTTTGGATGTACCGTTCACTATTCAGTGTCCCCTCGACGATCACCAGTGGTGTACGGCCAGTGTAGGAGATCGCTCCCCACACCATGATGCCGGGTGTTGGCCCTGTGTGTCTCGGTCGTATGCAGTCCTGATTGTGGCGCTCACCTGCACGGCGCCAAACACGCATACGACCATCATTGGCACCAAGGCAGAAGCGACTCTCATCGCTGAAGACGACACGTCTCCATTCGTCCCTCCATTCACGCCTGTCGCGACACCACTGGAGGCGGGCTGCACGATGTTGGGGCGTGAGCGGAAGACGGCCTAACGGTGTGCGGGACCGTAGCCCAGCTTCATGGAGACGGTTGCGAATGGTCCTCGCCGATACCCCAGGAGCAACAGTGTCCCTAATTTGCTGGGAAGTGGCGGTGCGGTCCCCTACGGCACTGCGTAGGATCCTACGGTCTTGGCGTGCATCCGTGCGTCGCTGCGGTCCGGTCCCAGGTCGACGGGCACGTGCACCTTCCACCGACCACTGGCGACAACATCGATGTACTGTGGAGACCTCACGCCCCACGTGTTGAGCAATTCGGCGGTACGTCCACCTGGCCTCCCGCATGCCCACTGCACATACGGTTCACGTCCACGCTGTCGCGGCATGCTACCAGTGTTAAAGACTGCGATGGAGCTCCGTATGCCACGGCAAACTGGCTGACACTGACGGCGGCGGTGCACAAATGTTGCGCAGCTAGCGCCATTCGACGGCCAACACCGCGGTTCCTGGTGTGTCCGCTGTGCCGTGCGTGTGATCATTGCTTGTACAGCCCTCTCGCAGTGTCCGGAGCAAGTATGGTGGGTCTGACACACCGGTGTCAATGTGTTCTTTTTTCCATTTCCAGGAGTGTATATATATACCTTGTTACAAAAATTTCGTAAAGTTCTTGACCGATTTGCTTCAAATTTTTGCTCGACACTCTAATGAATATTCGAGCGGACCCAGAAAACATTATGTTAATGTATATAAAACATAAATATATAATTATTACAGTAAGGGGAAACGTTGTGAGCAAATATTTCGAACATCCTTTACCGATTTATTTCAAATTTTTACACGATACACTAACAAACATTCAGACTAATATAGACTATATATGTTTTAAACGACAACTTACTGATTTTCTGTTAAAACCAACTGCAAGAAAGAAAATGCTGTGCTGTGCTGTGAATATGTGCAGTTTCGTTTTCTTTCTTACAGTAAGTTTCAACTACACACATAAAAAAAGCTGTGCATCACCTCGGTTCCGAGTGTTCCGGAAACTGCACAGAAAATTTGGATAGAGATTAACATAAACATTATTTCCTCCCTTTCTATTGTTCATGAAAACCACACTTTGCATGTTGTACCACCATACAGCGAGACCTTCAGAGGTGGTGGTCCAGATTGCTGTACACACCGGTACCTCTAATACCAGTAGCACGTCCTCTTGCATTGATGCATGCCTGTATTCATCGTGGCATACTATCCACAAGTTCATCAAGGCACTGTTGGTTTAGATTGTCCCTCTCCTCAGCAGCAATTCGTCGTAAGATCCCTCAGAGTTGCTGGTATGTCACGTCGTCCATAAACAGCCCTTTTCAATCTATCCCAGGCTTATTCGATAGGGTTCATGTCTGGAGAACATGCTAGCCACTGTAGTAGAGCGATGTCGTTATCCTGAAGGAAGTCATTCACAAGATGTGCACGATGGGGGCGCGAATTGTCGTCCATACAGACGAATGACTCGACAATATGCTGCCGATACGGTTGCACTACCGGTCGGAGGATGGCATTCACGTATCGTACAGTCGTTTTCCATGACCACCAGCCGCGTACATCGGCCCCACATAATGCCACCCCAAAACAGCAGGGAACCTCCACCTTGCTGCACTCGCTGGACAGTGTGTCTATGGCGTTTATCCTGACCGGGTTGCCTCCAAACACGTCTCCGACGATTATCTGGTTGAAGGCATATGCAACACTCATCGGTGAAGAGAACGTGATGCCAATCCTGAGCGGTCCATTCGGCTTGTTGTTGGGCCCATCTGTACCTCGTCGCATGGTGTCGTGGTTGCAAAGATGGACCTCGCCATGGACGCTGGGAGTGAAGTTGTGCATCGTGCAGCCTATTGTGCACAGTTTGAGTCGTAACACGACGTCCTGTGGCTGCACGAAAAGCATTATTCAACGTGGTTGCGTTGCTGTCAGGTTTCCTCCGAGCCATAATCGGTAGGCAGCGGTCATCCACTGCAGTAGTAGTAGCCCTTGGGCGGCCTGAGCGAGGCATGTCATCGACAGTTGCTGTCTCTCTGTATCTCCTCCATTTCCGAAAAACATCGCTTTGGTTCACTCCGAAACGCCTGGACACTTTCCTTGTTGAGAGCCCTTTCTGGCACAAAGTAACAATGCGGACGCGATCGAACCGCGGTATTGACCGTCTAGGCATGGTTGAACTACAGACAACACGAGCCATGTACTTCCTTTCTCGTGGAATGTCTGGAACTGATCGGCTGTCGGACCCCCTCCGTTTAATAGGCGCTGCTCATTCATGGTTGTTTACATCTTTGGGCGGGTTTAGTGATATTTCTGAACAATCAGAGGGACTGTGTCTGTGATACAATATCCACAATCTTCAGGAGTTCTGGGAACCGGGGTGATGGAAAACTTTTTTTTATGTGTGTATGATAGGAAGGCATGTAAATTATTACACAAATTGTTCCTCGCGTATATATTCTTCCCCTTTATACGAGGGCTATTCGGAAAATAAGGAACGATAGGTCGCGAAATGGAACCACAGTGAAAATCAAAACTGTTTTATTTGCAATAGTTAGCTACAACTTCCAGCTACTTATCTCCATAGTCGCCGATCCGACAAAGACGTTTGTCGTAACGTTGTACCAATTTCCAATACCCTTGTTATAGAAGGCAGACACCAGTGCATTCCGCCAATTCTGTACGCTTACCTACAGCTCGTCTGTGCCAAAATGTTGTCTTCATAGCCAGCAGTTCATGTGAGCAGAGATGAAACTCAGAGGGAAACAATTACGGGCTGTATTATGGGTAATCAAACATTTCCAATTGAAAACGATGCAGGAGCATCATCACTACCCCTTGCAGAATGGTGCTGACAATTGTCTTGAAGAAGAAAATACACGACAGTTATGTAATGTTGGCTGCATAGCTTCAGGCGAAATTTCTCACCAGGCCCTCGTATTTGGCGGCAGACGCTATTGTTCTAGGTATATTTATGTACTCCCTGCGTGCTCAGAACTAAAAAGAACGACGTAACGCGATCGATGGTCATACTAGAGACATTGCCCAACACACCTGTGCAAAACTTCATCGAATTTTCACTGTGGTTTCCATTTCGCGACCGATCGTTCCTTACTTTCCGAATAACCATCGTATGTAATTTCAAACAAAAATTGTATACACAACAATGTGCTATATTGTTTCCTTCCTTGCCATCGGTTTTACAGAAAACAAGAAAGACCTGTTTATGGTATATCGTCTTACGGTTGAAATACAACGCAATAAAAATCATCCAAAACTTACTTATCCTACCCATCCGGAGGTTAAAAGTATACGAAATGCTGTCATTGAAGCTATTGTCGTCACAGATCCAGCAGCTGGAGAGGTCTCTATCATACCCCGTGTACTAGAGATCCAACAGGTTTATCCATTAATTTTAAGTGACTTCAGTTCTCAATGAAGGTTTCGTTTTCATTAACAATAAACAAGTTCCAGGGTCGGAGAGAGGTGTAAGGAGACAGAAAGGTGCAGGGGAGACAACTGACATACGAGACAGGGAAGGAGGAGCTGGACACAGAGAGGTCAGAGGAGGCGATGAACAGAGAGAGGGAGAGGAGGAGGGAGAGGAGCTGGACAAAGAGAGGGCAGAGGAGGCAATGAACAGAGAGAGGGAGAGGAGGAGGGAGAGGAGCTGGACACAGAGAGGGCAGAGGAGGCGATGAACAGAGAGAGGGAAAGGAGGAGGGAGAGGAGCTGGACAAAGAAAGGGCAGAGGAGGCGATGAACAGAGAGAGGGAGAGGAGGAGGGAGAGGAGCTGGACAAAGAGAGGCGGTTGGAGGAGATGGGCAAAGAGAGGGAGGAAGGAGGTTAGGATGCATATCTAATTCCCATTGATATTTAGGTACTACAAAACGCTGCCAGGTTCGCTAGCAGTCAAATGAAAACGAGACACATGGAAAAAGTAAACCGTTTATTATTTCAAAAGTAATCGCCTTAATCGTTGGTTCATTTATCCCATTGTGAGACATGATAGTCAATACTTTCGTGAGAAAATGTTTGCGGTTGCCTACGGATCCGTGATTGTATCCAGGCGTGCACCTCTTCGTTAGAAGCAAATCGACCTCCGCGAATATCTTTCTTTAGAGCTCCAAACATATGGACATTGAATGGGGAGAGATCGGGACTGTAAGAATGATGTGTTAGAGCTTTCCAGCGAAACTTCTGCAGCGTACTCGAAACAACCTGACAAGGAAATACCCACGCACACATTGCCAACACATTTGTTTTCGGACGAAGAGGTGCGCGCCTGGCTGCAATCATGGTTCCGTAGACAAATGCAAATATTTTTCCATGAAGGCATTGACCATCAAAACTCACAATGGAATAAATGTTTAACATTAATGGTGATTACTTTTGAAATAATAAACAGTTAACTTACGTTTTTCCACCTGTCTCGGTTTCATTTCACTGCCTCTCGTGTATACACGTACCTTGCTGGTGAATCAGTCTATCTCTTAGCAAAAACGGTACGAAAATCCTTACACTAGTTCCTGGGGTTAGCCTTCACATACGGACGAAAAAACGGGCGGCGGACTTTATGATATATATGGATACGCGAAGGAATTACTTCCTTTATTGGCTTATATTTACTGAAGGTTGCTTGCGCAATTAATAGTGCCGTGTGACTGCAAAACTGCACAGCTCACTCCTGTTTACATATAAGGTAAGAGATTGGGTGCACAGAAATGTAGATCAATACTGTTGACGTTGATCTGTTGCAGGATCAGTTAGCATATCTTAAGCTAAAAAAATTGATGTTCCTGGAGGAAAATTAGTTTATCTCAGAGAATCACTCGGATTCCCTCGAGTGCTTTATTGATACACAATATATTGTGAACAGAAGAACAGGTTGACTCCGTGTTTCTGGATTTCCGTAAGATGTGCGACACTGCATCACATCATCGACTGCTAATCAGGACCATTCGGACTAACTGCATCTAATGGGATCGAGGAATATGGGAATAACTGATCATCGTACTTTATACTGGGCGGTGAATGCTCCACAGACACGAAAGTAAAATCGGCTTTGCCTCAAGAAAAAGTAATAGGACCTCTAATTTTTTCAGTATATATAAAAATTTTATCAGACAGGATCAGCAGCGCTGTAAGATTGTTCATTGACGATGTAGTTGGTTCAGAAAGTGTCGTCGTTAGACGATCTTAAGGAACTGCAGAAAGATTTGGACAAATTTTCCTCTTGGAATATTAATGGCAGATTTCTTAGAAAGTGATTAAATGAAAGATCACTTCTACAACAAAGAGAAAGAACCCGATAGTATCTAAATAAAAGATTAGTGGGGAATATCTTCAGAACACCATATCGTATAGGAATTTAAGGGTAATACTAATAAACGATATAAGGTGGGGCGATTACGTAAAATCAGAATTAGGGATGGGAATGGAAGACTAATATTTGTTGGAAGGGTGCTGGGAAAGCGCATTGCATCTGTGAAGGAAATCGGATACTAATTGCTAGGGCGACCGATTACAGAACATTGTTCCAGTGTTTGCAGTCCTTATGAAATGGACATGACAACAGGCATACTACGAATACAGATATGTGCGGTTAGGATCTTAAAAGGTTGGTGCAGTTCATACGAAAGCGCAACAGAAATGATCGGAGAATATAAACAGGAATCCGTGGAAGAAAGGCGATTAAGTTCTCACATAACCCTGTAGGGTGAATTTGCGTAATCTGTATTGGAAGAACACTGTGCGACCATTGCCCTGCCATCAACGTATGGGGCTTATCCCGCGTATGGATCACAAGGAAAAAAAAGTGGTTCGAGTTCGTACAGAGACAATCTTTTTCCCTTGCTCAGTAGGCGAAGAGACTAGGAAAGAAAACCGATGGTACTTGTACGATGCACCCTCCCCCATGTACTGTGCTGTGGCTAGCGGGGTATTTATGTAGGTGCAGAAGGAGGATAAAATTATGGAAGAACCAAAAATACACCACGATACCGTACTTAACACAGTGTAGAAAAACCGTTGGCATTCAAGACAACTCCAAGTACTCTCGGAATGGATAAATATATATCTTTTACGGTTTTCGAGAAAATTTTATATCTTTTCTTTTTTACTGCAAAATAGTGGCAAGTTCAGGTCTCCAAAGCTGACCACAAAGTCTCAATGACAATGAAATTTGGTGACTGGTAGCGTCAATTTATCCTTATGCTCACAATCTGTTCAGGCGATTCGAACTGTGTGAACAGGGGTTCTGCCGTATTGGAACATAAGATCAGCATTGGTGAACAAGCGTTGTACCATGGGGTGGACCTAATTGACCAAAATGGTCAAATAATCCCTGGTGGTAATGCGACCTTGCAGAGTAACCATGGGACCCATGGAACATTACGATATGGCTGCCCCTTTTTTCGGTGCTGAAAGGATTCCCGAGAGCGACATTCAGTTAGGCAGTGACTTTTGATACTGTTGTCCCTTATTTTTAGTTCCAATCCTCTTTAGTGACCATCTGTCACGATTACATAAAACACACTTTCGTGCACTTTAGCGGACAATGCTTTTACCCCTTCCCAGTTTGCGCCATAAATCTTTGTTATGGTACCACATAAAACACCAAACACTTAGGCTACCTCGGCTACGGTAGCACCTGCCATACGAGCACTGCCGGCTGCGGTGGCCGAGCAGTTCTGGCGCTGCAGTGCGGAACCGCGAGGCTGCTACGGTCGCAGGTTCGAATCCTGCTTCGGGCATGGGTGTGTGTGATGTCCTTAGGTTAGTTAGATTTACGTAGTTCTAAGTTCTAGGGGACTTATGACCTACGATGTTGAGTCCCACAGTGCTCTGAGCCATTTGAACCATCTGAACCATACGAGCACTAAAAGTTTGCCCACGTATGAATTCACGTAGCTCCGACATAATGCGCTCAAAACTATGCAGAACACTGTTCTGACCACGACTGACACTTTCAATGTGTTGATGGCACAGCACAGTTGCCATTCGTGGTCAAATCAAACAGCGCACCCTCCAGGTTTGGCTAGCATCTGCATTTATGTTCAAGCATGTATTTCTCACGGTGTTTCATCCTTTTGTCCAACCCCTGTATGTAGATGAGTGGTCAAGGTCTCCAACTGAAGCACGACACACATAGCCCGGATGTGCAAAACATTTTTCCCTGCGAAATAGCAGCAACGGAATGCATTAAGTCTTAAGAAGACAGCTGACGAGCTGAGATATTGGTACATGCTTGGAAAATTGACATTAACGGCCGGAAGAAATGTTAGTTAACCACATACCAGTTATTACTGCCATTCAGTGATGCAGCTGTTGGAAATGCTCATTCCCTTGCTTGGTATTTTAAAGATTCTATGGTGAAAAGTTTTGGGACTGTCCGCCCCTGGTAGTTGAGTGGTCAGTGCGACAGAATGTCAATCCTCAGGGCCCGGGTTTGATCCCCGGCTGGGTCGGAGATTTTCTCCGCTCAGGGACTGGGTGTTGTGTTGTCCTAATCATCATCATTTTATCCCCATCATCGCGCAAGTCGCCGAAGTGGCGTCAAATCGAAAGACTTGCACCCGGCGAACGGTCTACCCGACGGGAGGCCCTAGCCACACGACATTTACATTTTTTTAGTTTTGAGACTGAAAAATTTATGGAATTTTGTCGCACCTTCGACCATATATGATAGAAACATTTCAAGGTCATACAACAGCAGGCTGAACGATCTACCTTATCCACCAGACACATGTCCTCCAGTACGATTTAAAATTATTAGATTCTAAGCTAAACAGTGAAACGTAATATGAAAAGGTCTTTCCGAGACCACTACCAGGCACAAAATTGGTTGATATTCAAATTATTTAATGCATCACCTTGTTTCGAGATATAAACGTCGTCTTCAGGCTACAAGGATAATAAAAGTACACTAAAAAAAGTAAACTTAGATATTAAAGTTTTTTGTAGAGTGGTCATTCTGTGAAGAAAGAGAAGGATAACCCAATAAGAAGGAATATTCACTTCATACGTTGATCTATTGTTCGCATAAAATGTTTTTAAATAAACACTCACTTTGTTCATATGACATTTCTGTCTTCTTCTAGTGTGTTTAGTCACTTCCACTGCTGTGGCTCCTTGGAGCTTGTTAACTACTGCTCATAAATATCCGAAGGGTACTTAAAACACGATGTGACGATCAACAAGATTCCTGTCAAAACAAGCTCGTCTCAGTTTCACCATCGATATGTAGATCCTGGTGTTGCGACAGTTGCAATGTCTTTAGCACATCTTGCTGTCGCATCTCTGATGTTTGTCGACGAAGTATGTTAAAAGAGACTGTGACAATTTTACGTTGAAAAGGTCGGTACAGAAATTATTTTAAAGAGTTTCAAAGATTTTACTGGAACACAGATTCATATAGATTCTTAATTTTTATGTATTTTGTAATTTAACAGTATTGAAGTCAGGTTGGTCAAGAAATGGAGCTTCTTGTGCTCTGTAATTTCCTTTTAAATCTCGTTTCTCCACTTTTTTACCATGGACAAATATTTCAATTAGCTCCAGGGTGTCCATTTCCCAGTTGTTCTCTGAAGTATGCAGTACTTTAACCGTAGATTACTCAGCCCTCGTAAAGTTTACTATTGTAGCTGGTACCAATTCATGTTTGCTGCAAATCTGGTATTACCAGTATAATATGTAAAACAGAACATTTTGTACTTATTTTGTATGTGACATACCACTGGAGGTCTTATAACTGTCGTTAACTAGCACATGAACTATAAATCATGGAGTAGTAAAATTTTAAATGGTTTAATAACAATGTAATATGTTCCCCCTTTAGTGTTCTACTCTTAAGATAGCTGTTTATTGCAGTACTGTATCCTGTTTCGTCTTATGTTTCACTATAGCTAACTTTTTAGCCTTATCAAATCTGAAAGAGTCAATATGTTCTTTAAAACCCATTTAAAATTTCTGCCCGTTTGGGCAGTAGAGTATTTTTGCAATGACTACATGTTACTCCACAAATTCCTGATATGATGTTTCTCACCTGGCTGTGGGACACCATGCACCAGTTTTTTCGTTAAGATGTTGGTGTTGGCAAAAGTAATCTTGATACCTGTTTTCTTAACAGCTGGGTTGTTTTGGCTGAAATGGCTCCAAAATATGATATATTTGCATACTTCGTTTTTTCTTTTCTTTTGTTACTGTGGGTGCTGACTATGTCAATTTGTTTGTTTTTGTTTCCTGTTATGTGGCGCAAAAGTGCAACTATTTCTTGTTCATGGCGGCCATTTTTACGTATAATGTGTGTTATTGTGTTTACTTGTGTCTCATAGTCGGCATCATTAAGTGGAAATATCCGTACTCTGTTTACGAAAGTACTGAAGGCAACTTGTTTATGTGACCTGAAGTATGTGGATGACTTATGAATGATAGCGTCTGTGTTTGTTGGTTGTCCGTACACATTGATGTTCGGGGTCTGGTTTGAATTAGTTTTTGTCATAACTACAAAATTATTTTGCTATCTTTCTGGTGTTCTATGGTGCAGTAAATGGTTTTGTGCAAACTACTGAACGCACTTAACAAAGTCTCTGTTTCTTCTTCAGTCTCATTATATACTATGAATGTGTCATCTATACGTCTGTAATAACAAGAAACTGGTCTGTTTTGTCTACCACACACTCATTAATTCCGCTGCTCAAATGGCGCCTAACTTTCTGTTCTCGCTTGTTACTTACAGGTGTCGGAAGAGGGTAGCAGTAGTTAGAACTCACGTCAATCAAGGCACCAAGTATCGAATGCGTATTACCAACTGCATACAGTTACCCAACTCTTCCATACATATTTAGTGGAAATATTGTGTACATATCTCGCAATTGGAATTTCTAGCTTCCCAAATTCAGAACCAACTATCCTCATACCCAGAAGCCTGTACTAATGCTACTGCTTACAGCCACAGTGAATGCGACAGCAGTGCTAGGAATGTGGGTGTTGTGATAACTAGTGCCAGCACGCGTCTTCACAGACAAATATAAACGGTGTATATGAAGAATTGTCAAATTGTCAAACGCCTGAACAACAGTAGCGCAGACCATTGAGAGTCCAAGTGTGTACTCATTAGAGGTCTGTCAAAGGTCATTGCATATCATAGTCTGGGGTTTGTATAGCGATGGGACAATAAACTGGTTTTAACAACTGATTGGCCAATCGACTGCTTTTTCGTTCAGTCGCCTTTTTCAATCGAAATAAACAACAGAATGAAACTAGTCTCTGTGGTCATGTCTGCTATATGAATGTTTTTTACTCACTCTAACGGTCTGAATGGTTTCACTTAATGTGAGACAACCTACTAACACAAGTCTCTGACAGTTATGACAGTTATATGGATGTGTTCACTCAGCCTGCGGATTTGAGTAATTTAATTTAAATGTTTGTTCGGCCTTTTTCGATTCTACATGAACTACGACCAGGGTTGCCAAATTTTTAAATACAACTATCTCATTTCAAAAAGAGATGATTAAAAGGTATATTTATAAAAATGGAGTGTTTTCAAAATCTATGTATTTATTTATTTAAATAAGAATATTTCATATTTGTGGTATTAAATGAGTATTTTCGGTTGGTTTTAAAAGTTTAATAATTGATGCTACCTTATAAATTTATGTTTAACTAAATGAACAATTACTTTATATTTAAATTGATTGAAATTCCGTCTCTCTCTTTCCGTTGATTTGGATCCATATGCAATAATTCTATTGCGATAAACGTGAGGTGGTGTGAACAGAAAGTATATAAGATACAATTTTTTAAATTGTTTGGTGACTTAACCAGTTGCTTTTTAAGCATATACTATCACTTACCGGAAGAATCTTTTTACGAGAAACAATTGCCATCATTCGTCAATTTTCTTACGAATCATCCTGGCAGATACGTTATATCGCATTGAATTTATATTGAGGATCACTTTTTATCTAATCATATGACTTCTTCGATTCCCACGCCACTGAGCGTTCCGGCATTCTGATTCAGAAAACAGTTCACTATGAAGAAAACGCCTATTCATAAACACGAAGGAGAAACTGAACTAAAAGCTATTTATCGGCTTTCAGTAAAATGCAAATACTGAAACGGCAACAACAGTGACGACAGGTGATAACAGGGTGCAGTCAAAAATAATGATTACCAATGGCAAAACGATCGGATATTCCCGCTTGGAACTGAATACACCGGATTACGTTTCGCTCGGTTGCTCGGAGAGATTAGTTTCGTTCGAAAACATATGTAAAGCTATAACAAACTGCGTCTACTGTTTTCATTCCGTTACTCCCGCAGACCGATTTCATTCAAAAGAAAAAATGAATAATTTCACCGATACGTAAAACTACGACCGAATGAGCCAATTGTTTTCAACAAACGACTAACTCGAATGCTTTCATTCGGTTGTTGCCATCACTAGACGGCGCCGAACTGTGCATTCTCAGCTCACCAGCGCCGACAATGCCCTGTGACCCTTTGGCTAGAGGACCGTGTCAGTTCCAGCTGGTACCTGAAAACTCATCCACTGTCGCGGCTTCTCATTGTACCACACCCTCCGATACGCCCGTCGCCACTCAGCGTGGTTAAGAGTTTAACACCAGACCACATCGGCAGCATATGGGTGTCTATTCGTCTCCATCGGAGTACGGTTGTCATTTCTCATTGGCAGTTAAGAGTTACAGACAATTGCCGGCGTTCCTGCTGAATTGCTGCAGCCTTCCTCCCCACCATCTGTACCCTGACCTTCAAACGTTTAACGTTTGAACCCGCAGAATCCTGGTTGACAGCAGAAAGACTTGACACCCCTTCAATAGCAGTCTTCACTCGCCCAGTATTAGTTTGATGTTTCTGCTATAGATATTTATGGTATGGAAAATATTGTACCTAGAGGATGGTGTACCTCTGTACACACGATGACTTTTGGAGGTATTTCAGTCTAGTGGATGATTTTAGAATCAAATAGGCAGTGAATTGGCGGAGCTGTTATTTTTTTCAGGTGAAACATTTGAAAAGGATTCCGACATGATTATGGCTGCAAGACGGGAATTAACAGACTTTGAACGTGGAATGGTAGTTGGAGCTAGAGGCATGGGACATTCCATTTCGGAAATTGTTAGGGAATTTTAATATTCTGCGATCCACCGTGTCAAGAGTGAGCCAAGAAAATCAAATTTCAGGTATTGCCTCTCACCACGGACAGTGCAGTGGGCGACGGCATTAACTTAACGACAGAGAGCAGCGGCATTTGCGCACAGATGTCAGTGGTAACAGGCAAGCAACACTGCGTGAAACAACAGCAAAAATCAGTGTGGGACGTACGACGAACGTATCTATTAAGACATGCGACATGATCTCACGTTTGGAAAAGCCTTAAATTTCCTTAACAATTTTTGAAATTCAGAAACAAACTGAAATACATAAAAAGTGAATGCTATCATTTAAAAATGGAACAAGAAGCTATACGAGTGATAAAATTCTATTACAAGACAAGCTAGAGGCGGAAGTCAGAAATGTGTACCAAGGTACAACACGCTCCCTTACAGAATTCTTCACAAAAATGAGAGTTTGAATTCTTTTGGCGGTGAATTAATTCCTGTGCCAACTATGTAACTCACTTACGAAAGAAAGAGCTTTTTCTTAGCGTTTATCCCGTCTTAGGGAGTGCGCCGTTCTCATCATATGGCAAATTCATTTTTATTTAAGTCTGTGGCCGAATTCCCCTGCTGCCGCCACGGGTGTCAGTAACCTAACAAAGGGGAACTGTGTGCATCTTCTCTCTGTGAATCATGCAAATTTTATTATGTATGTTACAGTAAATTTTAACTGTTTTTCTAATGCAACGATTGGGGAACAACCTATCGTCTTTCCAACCGACTCTGTTAAACCGTCTAAAACTCATACTCATGCTGACCGGTGTACCAGATCGACAGCCGTTAATCCATTGTCCGGATTCGACCTAAGAGTTGCAGTACTAGTAGTAGCAGAGGTAATAGTAGTTTTATTTATCGGTTGATATCTTTTACAAGGATACTGGACACGTCTTCGTATAAAAATTTAAGAACAACAAAAATAAAGTAATTCACATGTACAGACACTGACAGACTTACAAGTGTAGAATGACAAAGATCGTATACAGTGGCCAATCTGCATCTACCTCACTTCCCTGTCTCGCACAATACGTTAATCTATAGGAACAGAGCATTTATGTAAAAGAGAGTACAAAACAAAATTTATGCAATATTTGAGTAAGCACGAAGTTTTTTTATGTATGCATTACTTATAAGCAGCATTTATCAACGCATAACTCGTTAAATTAGCTTCCAGGTAGTTAATGTTTGTCTCATCTTGTACGATACATTCTGCTGGGGATCAAATGTTTTCAGCTGGAATTTTGCAAGACTTTGTATGCAAATTGAATATTTACTCATCAAGTAATTGCTACAACCTTGAAAATGTGTTGTAAGGCATACAAATGAATTATCTAAACACGATACAGTAGTCTGCAGTTCTAACCAAAAGTGTTCCCACTGCATTCTAAGAAGTTCGATGTTCGTCTCCATTAGGTTGACAACTACATGGGACGGATATGGGCCAAGGCCTAATTTAAGCTATACTGAGGCTTCCTGGCACACTGTCATATACCAGCCTGCTGTGTGAATGTAAGATTATGGGAAACATAGTGGATAAGGCCCAAATCAGCAGTCAGAGACGACCTGTGACCTGATTAATACATCATACACATTATTTGCCAGGCATGTTCCATGTTCTTGTATGCGTAAGCCGTAAGACGGCATAGAAAAGTACTTTTAAGATTTAATATCCTTCCGACAAAACATCATTAGCAATACAGCACAATCTCAAATATGACAAGGGTGAAGAAGAAAATCAGCCATGTTCTTTAGGAAAAGACATCCCAGCGTTTGCCTAAAGTGATCTAGGGGACACGGAAAACTTAAATCTGGATGGTTGTACTGAGAAAGAACTCTGCTCCTCCTGAATTTGAAAGTCCAGTACCTAAGCCACTGTGCCATCACCCACGGAGGTAATATAGCAGAAAGTTTGAAACCACATACTAAATATGCCAACGACATCATTGTTTATTAATTTACTGGTTCCGCTTTAGTTGTCCGAGACATCCACTAATCAAATATTAAATAATATGTGCAACATGTGGATCTATCTAATCTGAGGAAGGCACTGGCACAGTACACATTTAGATCCATTTGCTGATAACATATTAAATAATATGTGCAACGTGTGAATTGACTTAATCTGAGGAATGCACTGGCACAGGACACATTTATTACATTTACAAGTATATCTATACTACGTTCACTTTTGACTAGAGATTTGACTACGTCCTCATTTTACCTTTAGTGCCGTAACTAGTGAAGCAAAACGTAGATGCCGTCTAGAATTTTTCCTTTGAAGCCCTCTAGGGATTCAAGCACCTGGAACAGGACTGACCATCTTCCTTAATGAAATATAGATGTATAAAGGGCAATTGTTAAGCTCAGTGCCCGTACACAGCAACTACTTTCAGCTAGAAACGATACTGATGAGTTTAATAGCATAATATACATTCTCTGACAGTGAAAGTTGTAACGTTCTTTAAACCAAATGATGTAATAAACTTAACGATTACGTTGAATGAATGTCTGATCTGTGGAATGAGTCCTGAACTTGAACTGTCGTGCTGTGTGTTGTAAGTGCAAGTGGTGTGCTTACTCTGTGCTACTGTTAGCAAAACTTTACACGAATTGATTGGGCATTGCAGCTTTCAGTACCAATAAAGAAATACAGTCACTGCAAAATACATTCAGCCCTTTAGGCACTGAATCATCTGCCCCTGTTCAAAACTGACAACTTTGGTCCCTGTGTACATAACATTAAGACAATTTAACGTCTTACCTCTACAGCTGCAACGATGTGTTCTGGTCTCTCACAGAAATATAAATATGCTGGCTACGGGCTCAGCAGTCTTCAATTCTGGTCATAATACTTTGAAATGCACCTGAAATTCTTTTAGCTGATAAACGAGAACATTTAAGAAAATCCAACTTCTTTGAAAAAATGAATGATCTAGACACAGGAGGCGGTAGTGATTATAGTGAATTACTAACACTGACTTCTTTTTAGCAAAACTATATTGCAAGTTAAATTTGTCTTTTCAAATACATCTGACAATTGAAGTTACATTACTCACAATTGGTTTGCAGACAATGAGATATAAACAGCAAGTATTATCTAACATCATTAAACCAGTATAAATGCAAATCATCAAATTACATATAGCTCCGTTAATAAATCTTAGAAGCATTACAAAAATGATATACACTACTGGCCATTAAAATTGCTACACCACGAAGATGACGTGCTACAGACGCGAAATTTAACCGACAGGAAGAAGATGCTGTGATATGCAAATGATTGGCTTTTCAGAACATTCACACAAGGTTGGCGCCGGTGGCGACACCTACAACGTGCTGGCGTGAGGAAAGTTTCCAACCGATTTCTCATACACAAACAGCAGTTGACCGGCGTTGCCTGGTGAAACGTTGTTGTGATGCCTCGTGTAAGGAGGAGAAATGCGTACCATCACGTTTCCGACTTTGATATATGTCGGATTGTAGCCTATCGGGCTTGCGGTTTATCGTATCGCGACATTGCTGCTCGCGTTAGTCGAGATCCAATGACAGTTAGCAGAATATGGGATCAGTGGGTTCAGGAGGGTAATACGGAACGCCGTGCTGGATCCCAACAGCCTCGTATCATCAGCAGTCGAGATGACAGGCATCTTACCCGCATGGCTGTAACGGATCGTGCAGCCACGTCTCGATCCCTCAGTCAACAGATAGGGACGTTTGCAAGACAACAACCATCTGCACGAACAGTTCGCCGACGTTTGCAGCAGCATAGACTATCAGTTCGGAGACCGTGGCTGCGGTTACCCTTGACGCTGCATCACCAATAGGAGCGCCTGCGATGGTGTACTCAACGACGAACCTGGGTGAACGAATGACAAAACGTCATTTTTTTTGGAGGAATCCAGGTTCTGTTTACATCATCACGATGGTCGCATCCACGTTTGGTGACATCACGGTGAACGCACATTGGAAGCGAGTATTCGTCATCGCCATACTGGCGTATAACCCGGCGTGATGGTATGGGGTACCATCGCTTACACGTCTCGGTCACCTCTTGTTGGCATTGACGGCACTTTGAACAGTGGACGTTACATTTCAGATGTGTTACGACCCGTGGCTCTACCCTTTATTCGATCCCCGCGAAATTCTACATTTCAGCAGGATAATGCACGACCGCATGTTACAGGTCCCGTACGGGCCTTTCTGGATACAGAAAATGTTCGACTGCTGCCCTACCCAGCACATTCTCCAGTTCTCTCACCAACTGAAAACGTCTGGTGAATGGTGGCGGAGCAACTGGCTCGTCTCAATACGCCAGTCACTACTCTTGAAGAACTGTGGTATCGTGTTGAAGCTGCATGGGCAGCTGTACCTGAACACGCCATCCAAGCTCTGTTTGACTCAATGCCCAGGCGTATCAAGGCCGTTATTACGGCAGAGGTGGTTGTTCTGGGTACTGATTTGTCAGGATCTATGCACCCAAATTGCGTGAAAGTGTAATCACATGTCAGTTCTTGTATAATACAGGGTGATTCAAAAAGAATACCACAACTTTAGCAATTTAAAACACTGCAACGACAAAAGGCAGAGCTAAGCACTATCTGTCGGCGAATTAAGGGAGCTATAAAGTTTCATTTAGTTGTACATTTGTTTGCTTGAGGCGCTGTTGACTAGGCGTCAGCGTCAGTTGATGCTAAGATGGCGACCGCTCAACAGAAAGCTTTTTGTGTTATTGAGTACGGCAGAAGTGAATCGACGACAGTTGTTCAGCGTGCATTTCGAACGAAGTATGGTGTTAAACCTCCTGATAGGTGGTGTATTAAACGTTGGTATAAACAGTTTAAAGGGAATGGGTGTTTGTGCAAAGGGAAAAGTTCTGGACGGCCGAGAACGAGTGATGAAAATGAAGCACGCATCCAGCAAGCATTTGTTCGCAGCCCTATATGGGGCACTGAGAATCCGCGGGAAACAACTCAGTATGAACGTGACTCGCCTAAGGTGAACGTTTTCTTTGCCATTTCAGCCAATAAAGTTTTTGGTCCCTTTTTCTTCGAAGGTGCTACTGTAACTGGACTACAGTATCTGGAGATGTTAGAGAATTGGCTGTTCCCTCAGCTCGAACAAGAAGCACAACAATTCATATTTCAGCAGGATGGAGCGCCACCACATTGGCACTTATCTGTCCGTAACTACCTGAACGTCAACTACCCGAGGCGATGGATCGGCCGCCAGGCAGCCCGTGACAGAGCACTTCATCACTGGCCTCCAAGAAGCCCTGATATTACCCCCTGCGATTTTTTCTTATGGGGGTATGTTAAGGATATGGTGATTCGGCCACCTCTCCCAGCCACTATTGATGATTTGAAACGAGAAATAACAGCAGCTATCCAAACTGTTACGCCTGATATACTACAGAGAGTGTGGAACGAGTTGGAGTATCGGGTTGATATTGCTCGAGTGTCTGGAGGGGGCCGTATTGAACATCTCTGAACTTGTTTTTGAGTGAAAAAAACCTTTTTAAATACTCTTTGTAATGATGTATAACAGAAGGTTATATTATGTTTCTTTCATTAAATACACATTTTTAAAGTTGTGGTATTCTTTTTGAATCACCCTGTATATTTGTCCAATGAATACCCGTTTATCATCTACATTTCTTCTTGGTGTAGCAATTCTAATGGCCAGTAGTGTATCTAACTACCCTTTTTATTAAAACAGTTTACGTGCATTCTCTGGTTAGTCAACAATTACAAATTAGCAGCCAACTCATCTATACTAACGCGCTGGCAAAAGAAACATCACAATTATTTAACATCTTTACTTTGGTTGCATGAAGACTACTGCTTCCATGTTCAACAATATTGACATACCTACATTAATCTAACACTTGGTGGCTTCACACAGCACACACCAAAGACTGCCTACTCCATCGTCTTTACCTCACAGACAGTTATCTACAACTGTGCGCCAAGCGCTCTCTTACTGCAACAAAGCAGTACCTTTGGCTCTACGGTGGAGCACAGGCAACGATCCACATTATAGAGTCTGTCAGAGACATACATCGTTTCTCATATTCAGGTGTAACAGTAGACTCCTTTCAAAGTGTCGCAATCAGCAAGGAAACCAGACTACCCGACATAACAGCATTCTCCAGCAATCTCACAAGCGATGCCATAATGGATGCAGAGTATGAGCATACAGTAAATGTTTGGCGGGAATACAACATCTCCACTTTAGGAGAGTATGCATAGTTTTACACGGACACAAAAGTCCTCTTGCTTGCGGACGTTTTCGAGAAATTCCGGAATTTATGCATGACCAGATATTCTCTGGATCCCGTTTTTTATTACACGGCACCGGGATTGTCATGGGACGTAGTGATCGAGAAAACAAAGTGCAGCATCGAATTATTGAACGATGTTGACATGATTTTCATTGAGCGAGGGCTTCCGAGGGTGATTTTGCCAATTTTAATTGATGAAAGGAGAAAATATAAAAATGCAGTAAATGAAGCAGGCATAAGGGAATACAAACGTCTCAAAAATGAGATCGACAGGAAGTGCAAAATGGCTAAGCGGGGATGGCTAGAGGACAAATGTAAGGATGTAGAGGCTTATCTCACTAGGGTTAAGATAGATACTGCCTACAGGAAAATTAAAGAGACCTTTTCAGAAAAGAGAACCACTTGTATGAATATCAAGAGCTGAGATGGAAACCCAGTTCTAAGCAAAGAAGGGAAAGCAGATAGGTGGAAGTAGTATATAGAGGGTCTATACAAGGGCGATGTACTTGAGGACAATACTATGGAAATGGAAGAGACTCTAGATGAAGATGAAATGGGAGATACGATACTGCGTGAAGAGTTTGACAGAGCACCGAAAGACCTAAGTCGAGACAAGGTCCCGGGAGTAGACAACATTCCATTAGAACTACTGACGGCCTTGGGAGAGCCAGTTCTGACAAAACTCTACCATCTGGTGAGCAAGATATATGAGACAGGCGAAATACCCTCAGACTTCAAGAAGAATATAATAATCCCAATCCCAAAGAAAGCAGATGTTGACAGATGTGAAAATTACCGAACTATGAGTTTAATAAGTCACAGCTGCAAAATACTAACACGAATTCTTTACAGACGAATGGAAAAACTGGTAGAAGCCGACCTCGGGGAAGATCAATTTGGATTCCGTAGAAATATTGGAACACGTGAGGCAATACTGACCTTACGATTTATCTTAGAAGAAAGATTAAGGAGAGGCAAACCTACGTTTCTAGCATTTGTAGACTTAGGGAAAGCTTCTGACAATGTTGACTGGAATTATCCCTTTCAAATTCTAAAGGTGGTAGGAGTAAAATACAGGGAGCGAAAGGCTATTTAAAATTTGTACAGAAAGCAGATGGCAGTTATAAGAGTCGAGGGGCATGAAAGGGGAGCAGTGGTTGGGAAGGGAGTGAGACAGGGTTGTAGCCTCTCCCCAATGTTATTCAATCTGTATATTGACCAATCAGTAACGGAAACAAAAGAAAAATTCGAAGTAGGTATTAAAATCCATGGAGAAGAAATAAAAACTTTGAGGTTCGCCGATGACATTGTAATTCTGTCAGAGACAGCAAAGGACTTGGAAGAGCAGTTGAACGGAATGCACAGTGTCTTGAAAGGAGGATATAAGATGAACATCAACAAAAGCAAAACGAGGATAATGGAATGTAGTCGAATTAAGTCGGGTGATGCTGAGGAATTAGATTAGGAAATGAGACACTTAAAGTAGTAAAGGAGTTTTGCTATTTGGGGAGCAAAATAACTGATGGTGGTCGAAGTAGAGAAGATATCAAATGTAGACAGGAAATGGCAAGGAAAGCGTTTCTGAAGAAGAGAAATTTGTTAACATCGAGTATAGATTTATGTGTTAGGAAGTCGTTTCTGAAAGTATTCGTATGGAGTGTAGCCATGTATGGAAGTGAAACATGGACGATAAATAGTTTGGACAGGAAGAGAATAGAAGTTTTCGAAATGTGGTGCTGCAGAAGAATGCTGAAGATTAGATGGGTAGATCACATAACTAATGAGGAGGTATTGAATAAAATTGGGGAGAAATTTGTGGCACAACTTGACTAGAAGAAGGGACCGGTTGGTAGGACATGTTCTGAGGCATCAAGGGATCACAAATTTAGCATTGGAGGGTAGCGTGGAGGGTAAAAATCGTAGAGGGAGACCAAGAGATGAATGCACTAAGCAGATTCAGAAGGATGTAGGTTGCAGTAGTTACTAGGAGATGAAGAAGCTTCCACAGGATAGAGTAGCATGGAATTGCATCAAACCAGTCTCTGGACTGAAGACCACAACAATATATATATATTCCCATGTAAAGTAACTTCATCATTCAGTTTGATAATGATTGGTGAGGAGGTGCTTCAGGCAATTGTCTGCTGCTGCATCATTATAGGCGCAGCACTGAAAATAATGGTATTAATAAGTGTAATGCTTGGATTATAATGAGAGAGGTATGCAATAAAACACGAACACAGTTTTGATATTGTATATACACATTATTTTTTTAAATACCGTATATCAGACGTAGTATTTCAAAAAGGTCATGACACTTTTCCTTTATCTTCTTTGCATCTGTACAATATTTCCCAAATAAAACTTTCTGATATGCAATAAATTCCGCGTGTATCTCCTTCAAATAAATGAGCACTTCACGATAATCTGGTTTTTCACACGCACATTTAACATATTTCTCTTTCGGCTCTGCGTTCCTGCGAAAACCAAGGTACTGTTTCTAATTATCAACATGTACACTATTGCACAAAATGGTTCAAATGGCTCTGAGCACTATACGACTTAACTTCTGAGGTCATCAGTCGCCTAGAACTTAGAACTAATTAAACCTAACTAACCTAAGGACATCACACACATCTATGCCCGAGACAGGATTCGAACCTGCGACCGCACTATGCACACACAGAAAGTTTACAACATCGTTGTATGCGGAGTGTATGCTATGCAACCAGTGCCTCAGTCTCTCCAATGCAATGCGTAATGCAGTATCCACATTGTGTAATTTCATAACTGAGGCGTGCCATACATAAACACACTTGTCACCTGATTTCACACATAGTGCAGAGTTATCATACACTGTTGTAAGAGACAGCGTCACACCAGTAAGGCGAATGTCTGGGGGTGGGGGTACGAGCTTGATAATATTCTGTGGTAATTTACTGATTGATGTAGCACTCTGCACAACATATTAAGTCGCAGTCGAACTTAAAAATAGGCATTTTACCACCCTTCGATGCATTTTCAGTTACTGTCCTCACATGCAAGCCCTAGTCATAATGTGCTTCTATACCTACATATTTCGTTCCACTAGGAGGTAAATTATATGTAGTACTGAAAAGCGTGGGCACTCTTGATACCTTCTTATCCACAGCATCTGCACTCTGCCCCTTCAATAGCACAGGGATGCTTTGTTGGGATGGGTAGTACGTCAGTGATCAGTACTGTCCTCCATCTTGTTGCTTAGGAACACTAGCAGCACTTGAGGGATTGGGAACAAATCAAATGTCATCACACAAATTGAGGAGTGTGACAGACAATAACAGCTCCCTGTCCCGCTCCAGCAAGTGCTTTGAAAGTGTGGAACCTTTTTATCCACAGCGTATGCACTCTGTCCCACCGCTACCACAGGGATGTTCTGGTGGGATGAGTCATATGTCGGTGACCTGTACGGACCTACATCTTGCTGTTGTTTAAGACCACCAACAGCATTCAAGACGCTTGGAACAGGCCTGGCATCCTCATAATCCAAATCAATGAGTGGGACAGACAATAACAGCTTCTTGTCCTGCTCCAGAACGAGGGCAATGTGTGCTACAAGATCCCACGTGGTCTCTACAGGTTTGGACATGCTGGAGGCTGTTGCTGCTGCAGGTCCAGAGGTCGGTGCAAGTTTCGACAAGATGTCGGCTGAGGTTGCTGTGGGTCCGGATTCCATAGAGGTCGACATGTTGGTGCTCGGCTCTGCAGACCTCGATATGTCGAAGACTATTGCTGAATGAGGAGGAAGCATTACATACAGACCATGAGATGAAAACAACCAGTAATAATGCAAACTACAGACAAAGATGTGATAATTTTTTTTTGCTTCTTCCTGTTCTGTAGGGCTGTGCTGGTTCTCAATTGCTGCTGCTGATGCTTCATGGTTCTTCTTCTGCTGTTGCTGGCTGACTGAGTGAGACTCAGGCTGTGTAGCTACTGAGCCCGTCCTATATCTTCTCTGACGACATCATCATATACTGCCATCCTATTGGCCGAAGCCTACCATGTGACCAGATTCAGCATTCCTAGGGGAGGGAGGAATGAAGGGGGTAGGGGGAGAGTGAGAGGGGCCTGGAGATAGGTTAGTGGAGGTAGCCCAATTGACCTATTTTCCCGCCAAATATGAATTTCGTGCCATGACGTCAATGCGACATTGACACATCTATGGCTGCAGTCTTGGATATACCATCTTGAATAAATTAGGTGACAATGCAGAGTGGGGTTATACCGCCGCTGCCCTACTACTCACAATTTTCTTCACGTTGTGACTTAGCAGATGACGTTTTCCCACTTTCCCTGTATACAGTATAAATCTACCGTACAGTACCTTTTGAAACACCAAACATGTCGGCTACCTTGACTACAGAAGTATCCACTATACAAACCCAAACTATCTGCACTCATTCGAATTCACTTTGCTGCGACATAATGCACTCCCTACACAGAACTCTGTTCTGACCACAACAGCCAATTGCGACGTATTGAGGACACTGCAGAGTTACCGTTCGTGGTCAAATACAATAGCGCAATGTGCACTCTTGGCTAGAATTTGTGTTTATGTTGAAGCATGCATTTCTCACGGTGTTTCCATATTTTTGTCAAATTCATGTATAAGTACGGCTTTTCTTCCACCATTACGTTTGGGAGATGAACTTTCCGCATGTACTTTGTACATTGTCGTGAAACACTGAACAAATTTGCTGTTGTTATCACACACGCATTAGGTAAAAGGGTACAGATAATTTGGGTGAACTGTATGTCTATGACGCCCGATAGGACGGTGGATCTACACTATGAAATGCCTGCTGAGGACGCAAGATAGTTTTAGGTATAGTACAGCTCAGTGTGCAAGTAGCACATAACGTGTTTGGGTTCAAATGGCTCTGAGCACTATGGGACTTAACTTCTGAGGTCATCGGTCCCCTAGAACTTAGAACTACTTAAACCTAACTAACCTAAGGTCATCACACACATCCATGCCCGAGGCAGGATTCGAACCTGCCACTGTAGCGGTCACGCGGTTCCAGACTGTAGTGCCTAGAACCGCTCGGCCACTTCTGCCGGCTAACGTGTATGGGCTACGGATGAAGCCCCAAACATGAGGTTTTTGTATCAGGTTCTCCGTGTATTTGTCGTTGTTATTTCGAACTGGAAAGAAACGCTGTAGATGACTCAAATACCTGAATGTCCAATCCATTTTTCTTGTTGGTAATTTTCACTAAATGCCTAAGAGGTATCGATCAGGAATAGTGTGTTACCTCTGATTCAAGACGGAGTCGTCCGAAGTGCTGTAATGGAAGCCATTCCAGCGTTCATCCTCCCTCATTTATGAAACCAATGAAAGGTGTAAAGAAATATGAATGAGGAATAACGACATGAAGTGGCAATGGCCACTTTCGAAGAACAGCCACCACATTCACCTGAACTGATTGAAACTACGAAATATTAACATCAGACGAGATAATTCGCGATATGAGCCTTGCACCTCCTAATTATGAATCAAGTAAATTAAATGCTACTTTCGAATCTTTTCCGTTAAACGATTTCTTTCTTCGTGATGTTATGTGCTTGGTAGTAATCCGCGACGCAGAATGTCTGTCATTTATCAACCTGATATTAAAACTGGAAATTGTAAAGTATTCAGAACATTCGAGGCATGTTGCACAACTGTTCAGTCAACAAAGATGTTGCATATTACAAAATGAAGTGTAAGCAATACAAATGTACTTGTGCTTCTCTGTTGCCAATACGTGAAAGAACATCCAGCGTTGGTTTCTGGATGTGCAGAATTGTTGTTCGACGTCCCTGTTGTACTGTGTTATGCCACTTTGATCTATGGAGAGTGGCGTTTCGAGACGTGACTCTGATCTGTATACTGGCAATAGCCCTACCTTCAAGACTAGATACACCTCGTCCCAATACTAATATAAATCGTTAAATTTTAGTCCAAGATGTTTAATCATGTGAATGTAATAGGTACTGTGCACATACTACGCATCCGACTAAAACAGAAGTACACAGGATACAAGGCCCGATTACATAGGATACACTCTATAAATACTACACTCGTCAATAGTATTGGAATGCACTGAAGTAGTGAGTGGTTAACACTCTTTGGTATTGGTACTTCTCGTTACAGTAATTAAGATTTGATTAAACCTTGTGCATACTGCACGTTATCTGAAACATAAATACGCTTGTTCAATGAGCCGTAACGTGGGTTGCTATTGACAACAATAGCCGACTACTCTCAGTAAAATTGCGTACGTCTTAGGTCGTAACTTGCGCCGAATATGGCGTTATTATTCACAGTTTAAATGATTAAAACCGCTTAACGAGAGCAAACAACTTTATAACCCGAATTAACTATAATTATCGCTGGTTATTTACGTTATTGACGCTAACGATCGGTATAGTTTACTACGCGAAAATCTTTCACTCACTACTATAAAACAAAATCACCTAAAAACGCGTAGTAAATGTTTAACGTGATCAATGTTTCGCTTACTTACGGTAAACCTCAATTTCGCACACCTTTGTTCAGTTAAATTTAATAAACCCTTTCTTATTACGATAATGCCGAACGTAGCAACCGAAGTTATAGTTTCATTGCAAACCAGCCGTGTAGCGACAGCTATTTCTGCGATACTATTAACTCTCTTACGATCTGTAAACGTTATTTATTACTGTCCCTTTTTCTTATTTCTTTCTTTTTAAATCCTTGAAATAACTTTGAAATCCTTGAAATAACCGTTAAGTGAACAAAGAGGTCAATACCTTTGCCTTTTGTTAATTAAATTTAATTAAATCCTTTTTCTCTATTACTGATTTTAAATCGTAATAAAATATCAATAAGACATTAATTCTTTCAGTATATCTCTTTGAAACCTCGTATAACTGACTTATCTTTGCAATTTGCAATACTGGCTTTTAATTATTTTGCATAAATGTAGCTCTTTATTATTTACGTCACTTCCGTATCTTTCAGTGGGGATTCAATCCTTTCAACTGTAAAATTCAACTCCGAACTTAGAATTAAGTTTGACTTTTTTTTTTATTAATATCAGATTAGCCCGTTACTTCTTACAGAACGTGATCACTAATAAACTTTATCCGCGCTCTTGTAGCGTCAATTAACCAATTCCTCCACATTTACGATCGCAACAAAACTAAGCACGTCTAACAACTCGATCACACTAGATTCTGATCTACAACACTGACCGAATACTAACTCAATAATTCAATAAAACGTCTTGACGATACTCTCACAAAATTTATTAGTCGCAGTCCCACCTATATTCGCGACCTATTGTCTTTCTCGGTGACTGTTAGACACGATAATTAATCACAGCTTGCACCTACCGGCTCTAGCGTAGGCTCCCCTAGCAAGCTTTCATGTGAACCAGTGACATTCAAAAAATATAAGCCCCACACAAGTCGGGATAGCACAGGCAAAACAAAAACAAAAACAAAAATCCTACGTGCCACCATCACTTTTGAACTAACTTTAATACAGCAGTCAAGGCTCATCCACTTCGGATGCGTAGCTAAGTTAAATTTTTCACTCGGCACCCTATCAAGCAATCGAACTGAATATCGTCGAATAATATTAATTGCTTCCGCTAGGGTACGAAGTCTATTTTCTAAGATTAGTGTCACAAAATTTACGGGCAACAGTAGCTGTGTCCTCTTTTACATAAGTCGCGCAGATTATGGACCCTGGCTTTATAAAACACTATTTGAGACTTAAGCTCAATGGTATACAGAATCACAATTATTACGTCACTAACCCTGTAGTGCGTACTGAAAATATACATCAACATAAACCGCTCAACACTCAACTACCTTAGAGTGAGCGTCCAAAATCACACAAATACCGCAATATCTCAACTACTTTAGAGTGTGCGTGAATACAACATCTACCAACTTACATCACAACGACTTCTAGAATCTTGTGAATACTAGGAATACCACGAATCGCGCTCTGAGTCAATTCCAGTGATTGAATAATACTTTCAAACATTAACTTCTCCAAGTATGGAACACAGTTTCACAAAAATTAAAGCGTAACTTTACAATAGCACGATAGTCCGTTACTTCTTACAGAACGTGATCACTAATAAACTTTATCCGCGCTCTTGTAGCGTCAATTAACCAATTCCTCCACATTTACGATCGCAACAAAACTAAGCACGTCTAACAACTCGATCACACTAGGTTCTGATCTACAACACTGACCGAATACTAACTCAATAATTCAATAAAACGTCTTGACGATACTCTCACAAAATTTATTATTCGCAGTCCCACCTATATTCGCGACCTATTGTCTTTCTCGGTGACTGTTAGACACGATAATTAATCACAGCTTGCACCTACCGGCTCTAGCGTAGGCTCCCCTAGCAAGCTTTCATGTGAACCAGTGACATTCAAAAAATATAAGCCCCACACAAGTCGGGATAGCACAGGCAAAACAAAAACAAAAACAAAAATCCTACGTGCCACCATCACTTTTGAACTAACTTTAATACAGCAGTCAAGGCTCATCCACTTCGGATGCGTAGCTAAGTTAAATTTTTCACTCGGCACCCTATCAAGCAATCGAACTGAATATCGTCGAATAATATTAATTGCTTCCGCTAGGGTACGAAGTCTATTTTCTAAGATTAGTGTCACAAAATTTACGGGCAACAGTAGCTGTGTCCTCTTTTACATAAGTCGCGCAGATTATGGACCCTGGCTTTATAAAACACTATTTGAGACTTAAGCTCAATGGTATACAGAATCACAATTATTACGTCACTAACCCTGTAGTGCGTACTGAAAATATACATCAACATAAACCGCTCAACACTCAACTACCTTAGAGTGAGCGTCCAAAATCACACAAATACCGCAATATCTCAACTACTTTAGAGTGTGCGTGAATACAACATCTACCAACTTACATCACAACGACTTCTAGAATCTTGTGAATACTAGGAATACCACGAATCGCGCTCTGAGTCAATTCCAGTGATTGAATAATACTTTCAAACATTAACTTCTCCAAGTATGGAACACAGTTTCACAAAAATTAAAGCGTAACTTTACAATAGCACGATAGTCCGTTACTTCTTACAGAACGTGATCACTAATAAACTTTATCCGCGCTCTTGTAGCGTCAATTAACCAATTCCTCCACATTTACGATCGCAACAAAACTAAGCACGTCTAACAACTCGATCACACTAGGTTCTGATCTACAACACTGACCGAATACTAACTCAATAATTCAATAAAACGTCTTGACGATACTCTCACAAAATTTATTATTCGCAGTCCCACCTATATTCGTGGCCTATTGTCTTTCTCGGTGACTGTTAGACACGATAATTAATCACAGCTTGCACCTACCGGCTCTAGCGTAGGCTCCCCTGGCAAGACTCAAATCGGAACTGAACTTCTAAATCAAAAAAAGAATAGTGGGCCGGCCACGGTGGCCGAGCGGTTCTAGATGCTTCAGTCCGGAACCGCGCGACTACTACGGTCGCAGGTTCGAATCCCGCCTCGGGCATGGATGTGTGTGATGTCCTTAGGTTAGTTAGGTTGAAGTCGTTTTAAGCTCTAGGGGACTGATGACCTCAGATGTTAAGTCCCATAGTGATCAGAGCCATTTGAACCATTTTTGAATAGGGGAACCAATGTAAACAATCACTTCACAATCCCATTGCTTTTAACAAATAAATGTAAGTTCTTCGGCTGCCTCCGTCTCACTGAATAGCGGCCAGTTCGATGTGATGATATCTCTGGTTCTGACAGCTAATATGTGCTGCTGATGGCGCGAGGAGACTCTTCGCCGCTGCCAAGCGTGGTCGAAAGCTCGCTTTCCTACAACAGCTGCACACATTGTGTCTTTACTCATACACACATTTACAACCAATCATCTCGTATTTAATACATGTCAACCGCTAAATTAATATGCTGAAGCGAATCAAAGTCCGTGACGGCACCCAAAACTTTTATTCCGTCACACTCTCCCTTGCTTATGTTCTCAAATGGCTAGTGCTTGTATTCAAAAACAGCCTATCTTCTCTGACACAAATAGTCCTGTCGTCAGAATGCAGCGCAAGATGTATTTCATCCTTGAATATTGTGTAGTCCCAGCGATTATATGACACTTGTACAGCCCACATGAATGCAGTCATGTCATGCAGACGATTTTGCACAGTCTGCTTTTCAACTTTATGAAAAACTGTGCCCGCATCTCGTGGTCGTGCGGTAGCGTTCTCGCTTCCCACGCCCGGGTTCCCGGGTTCGATTCCCGGCGGGGTCAGGGATTTTCTCTGCCTCGTGATGGCTGGGTGTTATGTGCTGTCCTTAGGTGAGTTAGGTTTAAGTAGTTCTAAGTTCTAGGGGACTGATGACCATAGATGTTAAGTCGCATAGTGCTCAGAGCCATTTGAACCATTTTTGAAAAACTGTTTTTGGTTAGCGCAAAACTTATCTTCATCATTTCGTAACATGTTTTGTTCTTGTTCTGAGAAATAATAGATAAATTTCGTATTAGCCACAAAATATTACGATTTTTCCTCTTTAGCAGATGTATTTGTCATCGACTTCACTTTCTAGCGAAATGCGGACCATTGTTTGCTGCTGCTTTACAAAACCAAATGAACTAATAAATATCAGCTTTGGATTAACTTGCGTTCAAAAACTGCACACTCCTTTTCGTGATTTCGTCATGAGAAGTACTTGTGTTTTGACATCAATTAAGGCAAAAAGAACTTTCGAGTTTGCTGTTGTGCTGAACAAACGGTGTCCTGCGTGTCCATCAAAAGGTGCGGAGCCCTGGACTCTGGTAGTGATATGTATTAAGTGAACCTCTGTGTTTCACGGTGTGCGGCCACTAGGGCAATGTGCTTGGCACGCTTGTAGCAGACTGCCTTAATTACACAGAATGCCGGAACCCATTGTATGCCACTCCAGTACATGTTCATAAGGCGCTTATGAATATGCAATCCAAGATAGTTAGTTTTTAAGACCATGTTTATTCTAGCAGACCCTTGCCGTGGAGTAGGTGCAGCGATTACTATACTTGACAGCTGAGGTCTGTGAAATTTGTTAGTGGAGGATATCTCCCTCGGTTTTTTGTGTCTTTTTTCCCCCTCGGAACTGGGAGAGCGAAAAGGCGGCCTCGTCGAGGTTTACCTGGAGCAATCGGGTTTTCTGGTAGTCGCCACTGGCTGTATTGTGGCATTTATATTCTGCTCAACATGACCAGAGTAGTCATTGTAACGCCAGCGTGTGTGTCTGTTAATAGATGCTTGACTGTGATGCGAAAACGCAAATGGGTAAGTACACGGACACTTCTCAGATTTCAAGGACTACAAAATATCTCAACTCCCAATGGTGCGGTATACGTCAGCTTCATAAATTGGCTCCAATTCATGGCAAGCGTACTGAATTGGTCTGAGAACAACGAAATGCACTGTAAAACTAAGAACCGTCTACGCAACAAAAAGATGTATTTACTACTATTATTTTCTATTTATTTCCTATTCCTTGTGATAAGTTTAGCATCGTAAACCAAGATACCGACAATCTCTTTACTTCAGCTAAAAAAGAATTTACCTAGTGCTTTCTTGAAAATATCAGAATTTCTAAGACGTTTCCTTCTGAAAAATTTTTTGCCAAAGAGATCAATACGATTTTCGCTAAAAGAAGATGTCTAAATTGTATTATTTTAAATCGTCTTCTACAAAATAAGAATACTTTGCCTACATCCGTCTAACGACACTTATTCCCATACATATATTCGATATTCAATTATTCAGTTGTGACTAGTTGTAACATTAAAGTTGTTTTATCTACAGAAGAAGATAAGATGAAAAAATATCATTACACTCTGACTAAAATTAGCGACATGTAATTTGAAGAGGTGACACAGATTAAGAAATAAAGTTATGTGCCAGGACGAATAACAACAGAAAAAAATATTTTTTGTTTTGAAGACGACAGATTTGTAGAAACTAGCTTTGTGCGCAATTACAGATCAAAATAAGAGTAACAAAATTCATCAATGTGATCAGTCCGTGTAGAGTTTAACAACCCATAGACGTCTAAGTCGTCATTGAAGGAGCTTTGTGTGGAGTCCTGCCCACTCGTCTCTTATAGGGTGCCTAAAGGATGCTGCTTTCTAGGATAGCTAACAACAATTAAAGCAAATCACATTAACGGCTTCTATTACAATAAAGTAGATTCACAATACTTAACTTTGGGTCGCATGAAAATGGCGACATGCAAATAATCAATGTCCTTCGCTTTATACAATGTCCATACAAGTAATTACCTAGGCTGGCTGGAGCGGCGCTTATATTCTCTTCGGATAGCGGCTGCTCCTGCCATGATACGGTCCTAGTCAGCGTACTATTGGCTAACGTCGTCTCACAGCCTTCTATGCTCTTGCCGTTCTTCATCTTCGTGACGGCCCATATCGTTACCATGGAACTCTATGAATTAGCTATAGAAGGATAGAGAAGGAATTATACCTTACAGAAACAATCATTACGGCTAAAGAATCAGATTTTCACTCTGCAGCGGAGTGTTCGCTGATATGAAACTTCCTGGCAGATTAAAACTGTGTGCCGGACCGAGACTCGAACTCGGGACCTTTGCCTTTCGCGGGCAAGTGCTCTACCATCTTTTATTTTTTTTTTTTTTAATCTCATTTTGGTCGTTCATGCGCATTGTCTAGCTCGGGGCGGACGTCCCATGACACCCGTTGAAGGTCCTTGATGATTCATTCACTCAGTATTTTTATTACAGAGGGCTGCTAACCCTCCGACCGAACACACTGAGCCATCGTGCCGACAATCCATCTGAGCTACCCAAGCACGACTCACGTCCCATCTTCAAAGCTTTACTTCCGCCAGTACCTCGTCTCCGCAATATCCTATCTTCCAGGAGTGCTATTTCTGCAAGGTACGCAGGAGAGCTTCTGTGAAGTTTGGAAAGTAGGAGACGAGGTAATGGCGGAAGTAAAGCTGTGAGGACGGGGCGTAAGTCGTGCTTGGGTAGCTCAGATGGTAGAGCACTTGCCCGCGAAAGGCAAAGGTCCCGAGTTCGAGTCTCGGTCCGGCACACAGTTTTAATCTGCCGAGAAGTTTCAATCATTACGGCATTTATCTGAATTGTTTCGGCAAAAGTGTGGTAAATACGATTGAAGATTCTAAGGACAAATATTCCCTTGCACAGATTTAGAAAATCCAAGGAAGGAGTAAAGGCAACATGATTTGGATGACCTGAAACTGTCTCTTCCTGATAATAAAGGATGGACGTTATTAGGGACGAATAACAGGTAATTTAGAAAAGAGTAGGAGAAAAACGATCCCGCAGCATGTTCAATGAAGCACTTCCATATTTGTCTGAAGTGTTTTTAGGAAAGGATAGAAAACATGAATTCGGATGGCTCGACGGAGAACGAAACACCGCTCGTTCCAAAATTTCAACACCTACGCTCCCTCATTCGGTACACGTAAGGGATACATTTAGTTTCATACAAACAATGGCAGAACATGAATAAATTTCCGTATTATTACACCTGTGAAGCGACACATGTCTAAAGTATATTCTCTTTTTATTCACGTTGCTGGCTGCTAGCGATTGAGATCATAACATCAGCTGTGACTACCGCTTCATGCAGATAGTTTAGCTTACGATCACTTAAGGACAACTTTCCTCTCTCGATTCATCTTTGAGAAAATTGTTCAATAAACACGCACCAGATAACCGATACAAAATGCGGGGGTGCGTCATACTGTTTGAAAACTATCTGGCCATATTGTTCCTCAATTTATGGTAAAGTAAACATCTGCAGTATGTTATGTAGACTTTAGAATGTGAACCATTCATGTCGTCTTATGATAAGGCCATTGCACAGAAAGAGTGGTGCATTGTCCCCAGGGAGTACATGTTCCGCGTTTCTTGAAGATTCAGTTCAGCTGTAGTACGGATAACAATGTGGAATAGAACTGGTGTGGCAACTGGAAACGTGCTCCAAAGCTGGAGTACAATATGATTCTTTTGGGAAAAACGCCTAAATTTGTTCACAGATTGACCGAGATATTCTGATGGTAAGTGGATTAAATGCAACGTCGCATCAAGCCATAGTGAAATGCCAACAACAGTTTTACGAAGGCCGCACAGATGTGCTTGATGCTGATCGGGAAGATCAGATCTTACACCACGCGATTTCCATCTTTTCGCGAAGCAGAAAGAACATCGGCTGGAGGGATTTTCCAACCACACAGTGATTTTCGAATGGCTCCTTGACCATGGATCAGATTTCTAGTGTAGAGGAATTGAATGACTGATAAAACGTTCCAACTTACAGAGATCTGACGAATATCTTGAAAAATAGTCTCATGTATCTGCATCGTTGTGAACTGTAATACAGCGTTCAACAAAAGTTACCTGGCCTTCCGTAGTAATACGTAACTTATTTTTTGAAGCACCGGCAGCTGTGACCGAGCGGCTCTAGGTGCTTCAGTCCGGAACCGCACTGCCGCTACGGTCGCAGGTTGAATCCTGCCTCGGGCATGGATGTGTGTGATGTCCTTAGGTTAGTTAGGTCCAAATGGCTCTGAGCACTATAGGACTTAACTTCTGAGGTCATCAGTCCCCTAGAACTTAGAACTACTTAAACCTAACTAACCTAGCGGTCGCGCGGTTCCAGACTGTAGCGCCTAGAACCGCTCGGTCACTAAGGCCGGCTGGTTAGCTAGGTTTAAGTAGTTCTAAGTCTAGGGGACTGATGAACTCAGATGTTAAGTCCCATACTGCTTAGAGCCATTTGAACCGTACTTTTTGAAGCCCCTCGTAGATATCTTAACATGTTCACGTAACTTTATTTATGGCGCACTTGCAGTTCGACCGAACTACAGGCAAATTCATTTCTGTCGTATGGTTGCTCCGAGCCCAGTATACGGCTTTATGCTTCTGTTTACGTGACAGTTCTTCCAAGTTCAACATACTTACTTTAATTATCTAAAGTAGTTAAATTTTGAAAATCTGTAATCGCAGTGTTTTGTTGTTGTGGCCTTCAGTCCGAAGACTGGTTTGATGCAGCTCTCCACGCTACTCTAATTCTGTGGAAGACTCTTCGTCTCTGAATAACTATTACAGGTACATCATTTTAAACCTGCTTACTGTATTCATCTCTTGGTCTACGTCTACAATTTTTACGCCCCTCCCCCCACCCCCTTCCTTCTCTCCAATACTAAACTGATGATCCCTTGATGTCTTACAAAGTGTCCTACCAAACGAGCCCTCCTTTTCGTCAAGTTGTGCCACAAATTTCTTTTCTCCCCAAGGCTATTCTCTACCTCCTCATTAGGTACATGATCTACTCATAAATCCTCAAATGTCTCATGGTCAGAAACTCTGTTCTTTCCATTGCCGGTCTATATTTTATATCCTGCCTTGTTCAGCCATCATCAGTTATTTTGCTACCAAAAAACGATTCACTACTCTTCCAAGTCCTTTGCTGTCTGACAGAATTAAAAAGTCATCGACAAAACTCAAAGTCGTTAAATCTTCCCCTTGAACTTTAATTCCTTCTCCAAACTTCTCCTAGCTTTCTTTGACTGTTTTCTCAATGAACATATTGAATAACATCCAGGATAGCCCACAGCCCTGTCCCATTCACTTTTCAACCATTGCTTCCGTTTCTTGTTCCTCGACTCTTAAAACTGCCGTCTGGTTTCTGTACAACTTCTAAATAACCTTTTGTTCCCCATATTTTACTCCTGCTAACTTCAGAATATCAAATACTGTATTCCAGTGAACACTACCAAAATCTTTCTCCAACTCTGTAAATGGTATAAACGTAGGCTTGCCTTTTCTTGACTCATCGTGTAAGAGAAGTCGTAGGGTGGTATTGCCTCGCGCGTTCCTTCATTTCTCCGGAATCCAAACTGATCTTCCCCGAGGTCAGCTTTCGCCAGTTTTTTCCGATTTTTTAAAGAATTCGTGATAGTATTTTGCAACCATGACTTGCTAAACTGGTACTTCGGTAATATTCACGCCTCTAAGCGCCTGCTTTATTTGGTATTGGAATTATTACACTCTCCTTGAAGTCTGAGGGTATTTCGCTTGTCTCATGCAGTACATCTTGCATATCAGGTAGAGTAGTTTTGTTCCCCAAGGATATGGGTAGTTCTGAGGGACTGTCGTCTACTCCAAGGGCCTTGTTCCTACTGAGGGCTTTCAGTGCTCTTTCAAATTCTTCTGGCAATATCATACCTTCCTTCTCATCTTGAGCTATATCCTCTTTCCTTTCTATAATATTGCCTTCAAGTTCATTTACCTTGTATAGACCCTCTATATACTCCTTCCACGATTCAGAATTCACTTCCTTGCTTACAATTAGTACTGGTTTCCCACCTGAGCTCTTTATACTCGTATAGCTGCTTTTCTTTTCTCCAAACGTCTCTGCAATTTTCCTAGAGGCAATATCTGTCTTACTTCTCTATCTTTACATTTGTTCTCCACCCATTCCTGCTTAGCCATATTGTACGTCCTGACAATCTCATTTTTTAGACATCTGTATCCCATTTCGACTGCGTCATTTGCTGCATTTTTATATTTTCTGCTCTCATCAGCTAAATTCAGTATCTCCAGCGATATTCAAGGATTTCTACTAGGCGTTGTCTTGGTCCAGTGCTGCCTTCAATATTTCATCTCTTAAAGCTAACCATTAGTCATCCACTGTATTTCTTCCTCTTGCTGTATTCAGCCATTGCCTAACGCTCCCTCTGATACACTCAGCAACCTCTGCTTGTTTCACGTTAACCACGACCCATCTTCTTAATCCTTAAGACTGTAGATTAAAACTGAAGAAACTGTCTGTGTTGAATAAAATCATTGATTTCGAAGCATCAAGTTGCAAAATGTTGAGGTTACAGATTTACTTGAAATTCGAATGCATGGATGTCGAATACGTTCGACACTCTCTTCAGTGGTGTGATATTTTCCCTGTATGCTCCGTTGGACTCTAGCATTTCCTTAACGTCAGGAAACCGGGTCATCATCGTCTCTTACAGTGGAGCGCCTTTGCTCCATGTTTGTCTAAACTGAATTGCAGCAAAAGACTTGAACTGAGCGAACGACAGATACACTGGGTTATTTTATTGTGTAAGTGATATGGCGATGTCCACTAGCCAACTGCAAGTCTAAGTCTTCTTTAAGTTGTGCTCAACAGCTTTTATAAATGACGTTGTTATGTATAACCATCACAAAACAGTCGAAATCGTTCCTGTTCTGCAGATAGTTCTTCTGGTAGACTTTAGAATTTTAAAATGGATTACAGCACATGTCCACAGTTTTAAAACACGCTATGTATTTTATGTTCTAAGCTAGATGATACGTTCCATACTCCATGCCCACTTACCCTCATAGCACTAAATATAAATATAGCTTGTTTTAAAATATTTGCTATGAGATATACACTATTGTAAAATTCTATAGTCTGCCAAATGGATACACACTAGTTACATAACAATCAAGAGTTTCGCAGTTTAGTGATGGACAAACATAACAATGGCGTTAAGTTGAAAAGTTGTACATATGGTTAATAGTAACAACATACACTTAATAATTTCTGTAGATGACAGAGGAACATAGAAATACCTACCTATGTCGATGAAAGTTATAGCTGCAAGAAATTTCGTCGTTCCCTTTTTGTAAACCTCGTATAATCGGGTAAAAGGGGAGGCAGATTAGACACGTAAAAGAAGGTCTTTACGGGCTAGAAATCTCTCCTAACCTTCAACAGTTTCATGGGAGTATAATTTTCAGTTTTCTTTTATAATTTTTTGGTATAAAATAAGTAAAACCAAGGGTTGCGAATGTCAGTAAGTACCTTCTAATGGCAACTTAATACAATTTTATTAAAAAGTCAGTGCGGTACGATGACGATCCGTGCTGGGTTACACTCTGTCTCAGTTGTAAATTAAGTTTTACATGGATGACTAATACTGCCCATAGACATTTTATAATTTTCTTATACCACACATGCCGGCCGGAGTGGCCAGCGGGTCTAGGCGCTACGGTCTTGAACCGAGCGACCGCTGCCTCGGGCATGGATGTGTGTGATGTCCTTAGGTTAGTTAGGTTTAATTAGTTCTACGTTCTGGGCGACTGATGACCTCAGAAGATAAGTCGCATAGTGCTCAGAGCCATTTGAACCATTTTATACCACACATAGGCACACCAAAGTTCCTACATCTATCGACGAAAACCATTCAGTGTTGTCATTATTTCTCATAAATCCTGCATAAACGTGAAAAAGTGAGACACAGACAAGCTGGTAAAAATAGACTTGCTAGCGAAAAAAATCTTTACCAGCACTCGAAGGATTATTCGGTGTAAATTTGACAATTTCTTTTTCGTTAATGATTGTTTTTTGCGCAAAATAGTAGTATCTGGAACCGAAAAGTCAGTGAATAGTTTCTAGCGGCCGTTTACTAATACTCTGTCCAAAAAATTGTGTGCTGCGATGGGAGTCCCTGCTGGATTACTGTGTTTTACCTGACTCCACTCGGAGCGCCTGTGCGCCAGGGAACTGCGAGGAGGCGGCCGCTGCGGCGTTGTCAGGTCTCGACACACGGCAAACACGCACGCGCATGCACACACGCACACACACACACACACACACACACACACAAAGAATCCGCTTCCAATATTCCCGTGGCTACAGATAAAATTCTGACCCGGCGAGCCATCCAGAATTCCATTATGGATATTAATGAAGACATAATTAAAAGTGGCAGCCGAAAAAAGAAGAGAAGGTGGAGATTTCCTGAGGCACGGACATAAGCTGACGAGGAGGCGGCGTGAAATACGAGAGCTGCGGGCTGCAGGTAAGAACGTAACGAGCGTCGGGCACGCCGTAGCGCCCGGGGCGGAACACCTGATCAGCCGTGTCACTCAGCCAGTTCTCGGGCACCGCCCGCGCGCCTCGGAAACAAGATAGGCGCAGCGCTCTGCTGATGACTTTATGTATGCGGGAAAGCTAATTTTCCATCGTACACTCGAAAGAAAACGATGCTAACCAGGTCACTGTTGTCTGTCTTCGGATTCATAAGAAACCGGAAGTATAGGTATGGGAATACAGCTTGAGCAGAAACAAATAATAGCGAATCATCCTAACAGAATATGATTCTTCATGACTTCATATAAATGCACATGACTTGCAGTGTTAATTTCATTCTTGCAAGGTTTACAACTACACTTCCGAAATTCCTTCACTAAGGAAGACGTAGTAAATATTCCAGAATTCAAATCAAGAACTGCTGTCAACATTAGAAACTTAGAGGAAGATGTCCTCGGTGTAAATCACTTAAAAAAGGCAACTCCTCCGGTCCAGACAGTATACCTGTCAGAGTTTGAGATATAATACGTAGCTCCGTACTTAACGACCATATACAACCGCTCGCTCGACGAAAGATTTGTACCTAAAGACAGGAAAGTTGTATAAGGTAACGCCAATACTCAAGAAAGGAAATAGCTGTAATCCGATGAATTACACACCCATGCCACTAACGACTATTTGCATTAGGATTTTGGGACATATACTATGTTCGAACATTATGAATTACCTCGAGGCAAACGATGTTGATACACAGTCAGTACCAATGCAGAAAATATCGTTCTTGTGAAACACAACTAGCTCTTTCTCACGAAGTAACGATATCTGTCGATGTGGAATCTCAAACTTATTCCAAATTTTTAAGTTTCGAAAAAGCTTTTGATACCGTTCCTCACAAGCAGCTTCTAATACAATTGCTTGCCTATTGCGTATCGTCTCAGTTGTGCGACTGGATTCGTGATTTCCTGGCAGATAGGTCATAGTCGTAGTAATGGATGGAATGTCATCGAGTAAAACAGAAGTGATATCTGGCGTCCCCAGGGATGTGTTACAGGCCTTCTGCTATGGGAGGCAATCTTAGCAGCCGTCTTAGATTGTCTGTAGATGATACTGCGATTTAGAGTCTAGTAAAGTCATCAGAACATCAAACTCAATTGCAAAATGATTTACACAAGATATCTGTATGATGCGAAAAGTGGCAATTGAGCATAAATGATAAAAGGTTTGAGGTCATCCACATAATTACTAAAATGAATCCATCAAATTTATCTGAAGGCTGTCATTTCAACAAAAAAATTAAACTGGAACGCTCGCATTGTTGATGTTGTGGGGAAAACACATAAAATACTGCGATTTTTTTGGCAAAACACTTAGAACATTCAACAAGTCAACTAAAGAGACTGCCTACACTACGTTTTTTCGTCATCTTCTGGAGTACTGTTGCGCTTTGTGGGATCCGCATAAGATGAGATTGACGGTGGACATCGAACAAGTTCAAAGAAGGGAGCAAGGTTGTTATATTATCGCGAAATAGGGGGGAGGGGGGGGGGGGGGGTAAAGTGTCACGAATACGATACACGGGCTGGGGTGACAATCATTAAAACAAAGACATTTTTGGTTACGGCAGATCTATTTACGAAATTTCAATCACCAACTTTCTCTTACAAACGCGAAAATATTTTGTTGAAAATCACCTACGCAGGGCGAAACGATCCTTGTAATAGTTCGTTTTTCCCGCGCGCTCGTAGAGAATGGTGCGGTAGAGAAATAGAGTGAACGTGTTTCAATGAATCCTCTGCCAGGGCCGGCCGGTGTGGCCGAGCGGTTCTAGGCGCTTCAGTCTGGAACCGAGCGACGGCTACGGTCGCAGGTTCGAATCCTGCCTCGGGCATGGGTATGTGTGATGTCCTTAGGTTAGTTATGTCTAAGTAGTTCAAAGTTCTAGGGGACTGATGACCTCAGATGTTAAGTCCCATAGTTCTCAGAGCCATTTGAACCATTTGAGCCTCTGCCAGGCGCTAAAGTGTGAATTGCAGAGTAGTCATGTAGATGTATACTTCGCTACAGATTATTGTGTCTCCGATATTAAACTGATCTTATGCTTCTTTGAATAGGTTTATGTTGGATGTTGTATTTACGTATATGAAGTTATAAGACTGGGGTAAATTATGAATAGATAGGGTGTCCCATTTATCTTGAACACCCAAAATAACTTTTACTCTAAAGATAAATAAAAAACGTATGAAGAAAATATTATTTAACTACCAGAATGATATTAACCAGCATGACTGCCTTCTTGCATACCAAGATATGGACAGCGGTACGTCTCTTTTAAACAGCACGCCATCAGCACATGGGTCATTCAGTCAGTTGTCTTCAGTTGAAGGATTATGTGAGTACAATGTACACCAAAGAAGAGAAGGTACTGAAAACAAACAGAGATCTTTAATGCCATTTTGTAGTATTTTAGTACACACAACCGAATAGTTCATTAGAAAACATTACCGTAATTACTGTTCCTCTAACTTACATTCTCCGTAGATGAATAGCATTTCTATCCTCTCTTCGTAGGTGCACATTGCATTCACACAAACATTCAGCTGCAGACGGTTTACTGAAAGACTCGTGTGCATTTGCCATGTGTTTCCATTGTTTGCTATCATACACAGAGGGTGGGCATACATGGACGTTAATCAACAGCTCGGAAGTTGAGAGGAAAGCATAGAAGCTATTCTTACCTTACAGTTATCTCATAATGAGCACTTATTATACAAATTATATGGTAAAATACTACATCGCAGTGTTAACTTAAATTTTCTTGGGGGTCCCACGAAGTAAATATCTCAAATTTGATTATTTGTGAAAGTACACTTACCGATCCCGGGAGTGCCGTGCATTTGTATTTGGAAGAAGCAGGTTGAAAATCGACATCCGGCCATCTTGATTTAAGTTTTATGTAGTTCCCATATATCGCATAAGCCAGGTTTTGAGTTATAAGTTGATATTCGTTGTCAAACATTTACACACATTGGATAGGCAGCACAGAAAACATAAATATAATGAAGTAAGTATATTAATACAGCTACAATTGTGGAGGAGACTATTGTTAGTTTTCCGAGTAGAAGTTTCTTAAAACTGTCTGGCAGATTTATCAAACTCTAATACCAGTAGTCCGGATCTGTCTACAAGTTCCTGGAAATGGTGCTTTTTCATAACAGTTGAAAACGAAAATAATTCAGGTAAATAAATATCATACGGCCGAAGCAGGTTCTTTCGATAAAACGTCCATTTTGAGGAAGATTCAACAAAACCAGCAACAACTTGAAATCTCAAAAAGCATTACGATGAATGACCGTCTTAGGTGCCTGTAGGTTTCTGTAATTGTCTTTCAGCTAGTACACTCATCCACGTACTTCACATTACAATGACAAGTTTAGAAATTAATACTGATCCACAAATAATGAAGTTTATGAAGGCAGCATCACTATCAGTTCTGAATTTCGAACGTCATAGCTGAAACCCTTCGACGTTTGCACTGAGATTGATTTTTGTTATCGTAAGACAAAAGTCATTAATGTAAATGTTCAATTTTAATACTATAAAACTCAGTACATCAGTTTATATTAAAGAATGCAAAGTTAATATTTCGAAATGAATGTTCCGGAATAGGAAGCGACGTTTTCAGCATTATATACAGGTATAGTGCGATATCACTTTCTGTGATTGCTTTGTAAAAGAAATGCTCACAAAAGTTGAACGTAAATTCACCATTTGCTTCAGTACGAATTTATTATATTTTCGCAGATGCAACTGTAAACGACATGTTGCGAAATCATAATTTGACCTGTTAGTATACAAACGTACGATTCTCCTTGGAATGAAAATCATTTTTTCCCTGATTTTACTGTTAAACGACAATAAACTGTGCTGTGAATATTCTGCGCAGTGTTCTGGAGGACGAAAAGTTTTCTGGCAGTTCGTGCTTTATATGGCATGCTGACGAACTCTTAACTCCGTTTATATCATTAGAGCGGTGCAACCAACGGCGCATACCATTTGCGCTTTTTTGCTAACTATTCTAACATAAAGAGTTTATGGCATACGCCCATCTTCAGGAAGTGGCATGCATTTATCACATTTTTAAGACCGTATTCAACGTATAGAATAAGCGACTCTAGCGACACAAAATATTATTTTTAAGTATTTAAGAATAACGAAAAATATTTATTAATTAGAACTGATGTACTAATTACTTGAATGTAAAACTGTCATTAACTATATTGTAGAACTGTGCAGACAGCATTATCCGCCCCAGCAGGATATACCATTTGTTTATGTGCTAATGTGTAATGAAAACTTTCTCGTTTTTGCTGTACGAAAAATACAGTGGACGTATTTTTGCTCTTTCAGATAAAAGCAACTGTACTAACACTAAAATTTCGTGCAGTGACAACTTCAGTGAAATTGTGTTGTCGCAAGTGTTTGATCCGTCCAGGCCATGAGTCGAGTTAACAGAACATCGCAGTGTCTGAAGATATAACCAAAGTCGAGGCTGAACAGTACTGACGCTTTTTACTATAAATTTGTATCATATATAAAAAAAGAAATGAAAACAGCTGCTAGCGTACTTCGAGATGTTAGAGCATCTCTATATCTCAAAGGTAAATGGAAAACTTTTTCCAGACGGAACATAATTAATGTGGCTTGTGGCAGTCATATTTTACATAAGAAATAACAACTGAAATAAATTACTGGAAGAACATTTGCTACGAGAGCGATTACTAAGTATAAAAGGCATTACACTTCCTCGACGGTCATCAAGGAAAGCACACAAAGATGATCAGCCTATCTGAATCGTACAGGAACGTTCAACGAAACACGTTGCATTGATCACGTGATTACTTATGAGGAAAATTCGTTGCAGTGTCGTTAACGGTTAAAACGGAGAAAATGATAAGCTGCTTTAAACAGTGGTGTTTTCATTAGCATTGTAATGCCCTATGAAGTTCGAATCATAATTTGCGATGCAGATGACTAGTACTGTGCTGTGGAGCTGAAAAAAAAAGAAAAAGCTTAAAGTTTCCCGCAATGATCTAAGTACAAGAAAACAGGATAGTTACTTGTTTGACCTTGAAACGTAAAATACAATGGCAAAATGGCTACTGTATTAACGAATACCCACAGTTGCTTTGTGTTTGATTGTAATTAGCATATAACTTAGTTTGTGTAAATTACAGACGGAAATAATTAGCATCTTAGGTTATTTTTTGTTTCTTTCCTTCGTTAAAGGCAACTAGTCCAACCATTTTGCTTCATTTCGTGAGAGTCAGTACTTGTGAATCACTCACAAAATAAATTTTACGTTTTTGATGAAATAAGTTTAGCGCGAAGCAGTGAAACGTAGGTATCCATTGCTTTACAATGCACCAAAAATGTTATAAGTAATCTTCCGTTCTTTCCTTGTTCCTTATTTAGTTATTAATTTTTGAAAAAGGTGTCATTTGTCGAAAAAATAGCTTTTGTTACACATAAGCGGCTCCTTGGCTGTCTCAAAAACTTCTTGCCACAAAGAACCTATAGCACAGTCTGTATATACGGGTCACTTTTATGGCGTCGTTTCTGTTAGAATTACTGATTCTTGTCGTGTTAGGACGTTGTTTATCAATTTATTGAAAACTCTTGGAACGCAGAATACCGTCGATTTGTGTGTTATCTAACACCCGTTTTCTTAAAGTCAGTTTTATATACTTTTATAATCTATCATTGCACTTCAAAATATGAAGCCGTAACAAAATTGGGAGATGGTGGTTCAGTGAATCAGTCACAATATTTTATCTGAAATGTGTTATTACATCTATAAACGATAATGGTCATTTATCATTCTTTGATACCTATCAGACATCATTCGGAAGTTTGGAACCGTACATGACATGACTGGAAATGTTTCATTTTCCTAAATATGCAGTGTAAAGATGTGTACAAGCTTGCTGTCGCTTGCAAGATGTAACTTGTGTTGCAGCCTTTCGTGTTGAGGAAGACAAACTGTCTAACAACATTATATGCGTCGTATTATTTTCTATAAGGGGCGATCAAAAAGTTTCCGTTCGAAGGCCACACTGACCCCTTGCCTACACGTCGGTGCTTATATACCAGCATTGGGTCGCTCTGGGTTACATATACGCTGCAGCAACGCTCTCACCCCTGGCAACTTTTTGAACCCCACTTAAAGCTTATCTGCAACTGGAAAGCATGAATTTCGTTTGTTCAAAATGATTGAGAGGCAGCCTGATGCCGACATAATCGTCTAACGCAATTCCCTTTTCTTTTCGACAAATAAATATCTGGCCTATTTAGTCTACGAATATATCTACTTGTCTCCTGATAACAGGATTAATTGTAAAGAGTATATATTGGCCTCAAAAAGTGAATCAAAAACAGAATCTAATTGTGTCCTTACAGTCCACTCTATGACAAAAATGAAGGATGCTCAGCAGTAATGGAGCATGAAAACTATACCGGGTCTTCGTTTGCAAACTACCTTACACTGCTGCGCATGTTGGAGCACTTGTATTGAAATACAAGTCCAGTTACTCCGATTCAGATTTACAGTTATTTACAAGCCTCCACTTTGTGTGTTAAGTCGAATTTCAGCATGATTCTTTTATTAAGAGAGCGGATAATTTCATCCAAATGTATTTTCTATTTAAAATACAATCAATCAATCCGTATCGGAATGCGTGGAAAATTTGTCGTCGAGAGGGCAAAACGTACGCGCTTTAACATAAGATTCGGTAAGTTTTATCACATTTGATAGTTGCTACACAAAAGCTTTCGAGTGAAATTCTGCAGTTAAGTTTCGCGAGGCAGAACGTCCTGTCATGTTATTAGATACGGAGAGCCTCTCAGAGAGTAACTTCGACGTTGTTGTATGATGTTTGTAACCGTGCGGTCACTATTCCCGGTACAGCTCATCTGAATGAGGTGTTCGTCAATCATTACAGGCGAGCCTTAACAAAGATTTGCTTCCCCTGCTGCGACCATGTGTGGGACCCTATCTGATCACTTCGCTGTCGACGGGTCGCTAACCAGCGGAAACGGCAATCCTCTGCGCATCATAAATCACTCCACGTAAATGACGGGACGCTTCGTCGACAAAAACCGTCGCCTATTCTGTACCCTGACCCTCTCCAAACTGAGTATATAGCCCCAGCTATAATGAAACTGAAGCCGATGAAACGGGGTGCCGCTCACAAAGGCGTCTTCGTGTTTCACTCAGCGAACGAGGACGTTGTTCACAGGACCTTCTGCACACTACAAGTTGTTGTCTCGCCAATACGTCCAGTGACAAGGAGGCTATACAACAACCGGATTTTTGTAATTCTTTGTATTTATGGTGGGTGAAGTTCAGACATAAAATATCAATTTGCCAGAGCAGTTGGATGCAACTCTCAAAAATTCTCGAGAAAATCGACTTTGAAGCTTTCTGACCATCTGTAATATGCAAAAGTAAGATCGATTTTTCTCGTGCGCATCGTGCCTCTGTGGTAGAATGTTCTTCTTCCATGGAGACGTCTTAGGATCTATTCCTGGCTGATGGAAGTTTTAAACAGAGGTGCACGTTCTACTAGCATTTCCGTGAAGCGTAAAATACTCAAAGATCTCTAGCGCTCAGGACTGGTGAACGCTGGTTCCGCACATTACGTTTTTCGTTTTTTCAGTTCAATTGGAATACTCACGTCGTTTAAATACAAAATTCATCGAATGTAAGCTAATTTACGCTTATCTAATTGTTATAAATGGAAGCAATTTCTTTGACATCAGCTGTATTATGTATAGGTGTGTTACCTATTAGTGACAGATGAAAATTTATGCCAGACACGGACTCGAACCCGGATTTCCTCGTTTACTGCAGACAGCCACCCTAGCCCGTCTGCCTAACCGTACAAGCTACCCGTAGTTATCCAAACCTCCATGTGCCGCACTGGTTACGTCCACTAACGCTCGCAACGCTACTTGGATTTACACAGTAGGGAGAATGAAAATACGTGTTCAATGTTATTATCATGGTTTTGCCTGTCTAGGCTTGTAATACTGTAAAATAAAGATATCTAATTCACATTTTCACGCAAAATACACGTCTTCCTATTACTAATTAGATATCGTACACAAAAATCCTGTTTTCATTACAAAAATGAATTCTTAACTATCGGTATTTTATTTAAAGGTTGTTTAAATTATGAGACATTACAAATTAATTTCTTTTCAACCTTGTGTATTTCGCGCTTCTCGGGAACGTTGATAGAACATGAAAGTTTATTTAAAATTTCACCATGGGTAGGAAACAAACCCAGGCCACTCGCATGGTAGACAAGCATTGTACCACACACCCATGTGGTCCAACTGAAAAACGCTTTTGTTATAAGGTATTACGAAAACTCGGAAAACTTAAAGTTGATTATCTCGAGAATTTTTGACCGTTGTATCGAACTGCTTTGGTAATTTGATATTCCAGTTCTAAACTTCACTTTATATATATAAAATCTGATTGCCGTATGGTCTCCTTGTGAGTTTCGTTAATACCATACTTGTTTCGATAAGTACAAAAAAATATACACAGTTTGTATTAGGAGTGAGATACAGGGACAAGGCCAATAAAAATTCAAAGACCTTTGTGCATTTCTTGAAAAAGGAAATAAACGGTGTTGTGATTAAGAAATATCTTATTTATTGCGATAAGTGGAGTTACTTGATTTCATGAAAGTTGAGTATTATTGGCAAAACAGGAAGAATCACTTTTCTTTTTTGCTTTACTCCCTATTAACCCTTAAGAAGCTACTGAACAAATATATGCGATTTCAGTCACTTTTTTTACCATGAACGCAAAAGTAGATGTCTTCATTTGTTAGTGGTTGATGTAAATTTTGATGGGAAAAAAATCTCATTCTAACCATTTAGGACTAGAACATTTGCCATGGAAACACGCGGCACAGCTCGGTATTATCTCACACTATTGCATAAAATAGTAAAACTGCTTGCAAATTTCGTTGGGGTGGATTCGAAACAAGCCACGTCACGTTCCGTAAACCGCAAACTTGCACGCAGTTCATTTGTCGGATATCAATAAGGAATCGCATGAACACAAGAACTGAGAGAATTCACTAAATTCTTCAAGAATGAAGATGCATGTGAAACAGCTTTGTGAAAATGACACAGGAAGACTGCGCATTGCAGGAGGTAGTGGACAGCGTAATACGAAAACGTTTACTCTGCTATGCGAATATGTTGTCCATTGTATCCCTAGATCAGAGATGCACATACCGCAGCCTGCCTGCAGCTCACCATTCATCCGATGGCACCCAGCCCCTCCCCATTCGTTCTTTAATTTTGTTTACTCAGTTACTTCAGTTCATTTTTAGATTTCTTTGTGGTTTCCTTTACTGTTTACTTAAAGTTGTAGTGTTAGTACGGCCCCGCAGACTCCTCTATTTCTCCGGAACCGAAACTGACCTTCCTCAAGGATGGCTTTTACCAGGATTTCCATACTTCAGTAAATAATTTGTGACTTATTGAACTGATGGTTTCGAAATATTAACACGTGCATTTTGCTTTTCATGTCCTGTAAGCTCTTGTTGATTCTATAGTCACGACGAGAGGTTAAAGAAATAATAATAAAAACAAATATGAATAAAATAAACTGAAGGGGATGAACCAAGTTTTGTGGTTCGCAGTGCTTTCTCAGCTGACACGAAGGGAAAATAAAATGTCATTTCTAGTTACCCAATGTTTGTGTCGAATAGTAGACGAATTTGTACAATGCCGGCAGTCTTGGCTTTCGAACATACTCGGCAGTTTTCACCGTACATCGTAACACTTCTTTCTGAAAACTTTCAGCTGACATTATAGTGACTAGTGTAGTGGTGTAGCAAATGCTAATGTTCGTCATGAAATCGTTCGAAATAAATGTCAGGTTGAAGACTGCCCGCCCAATGCAGTTTCTCACCCTTATGCAGTGTTTGTAGGGCAATCAGTGCCGTCAGTTTTCGGCTGTAGATATTACGTATTTTCCGTCTGTATATCAACTCGGGTAACAGACAAAAGCCAGAGAAAAAAGGAAAAACGAATCTCGTCTGTGAACCACACGAGGATGTAAATAAGTCATACAGATTTCATAATTTTTCGTTAAATGTAGGGAATGTTGCTTCCAGGGTTAGATTTTTACCAAGGAAAATTTCTAGGAAATATTTGGGTACGATTGTTTCATGAAATATGCTAGGGTCATTCCATAAGTCAAGGAAACCACTATATATCTTGTGATAATGCGTCAACATGAGAAGACCACGATGTGCATTGAACCGTTACGGCAGTGTGTATCTGAATACCAACATAAAATAAGGTTGCAGTACAGGAGGTGACAGTAAAGGTTGAAATGAAACACACGCATCGGAACTCTGTGTAAATTTATTGTGCAAGAGTACAAATCGAACAAAAATGAAGCAAAATCAACTACTGTATATCTAAGCAGTCGCCAAGTACACACACACACCGTTACCGAGGATGGGGAAGACCCTGAATGCCATTCGCACTGCCATCAATGTCTGCCACCTGTCGCCGAAATGCCGTGCGGACACTCGCCCTGCTTGCAAAGGGCCTCCCACGCAGTGGTTTCGTCAGTTATGGAATGACGTCGCACACTGAAAGTTTCAGGCGCTGGTATATAGCCACCATCGCATGCAGTCGCAAAATGTCGGTTGATTTCGGCTAGGTTTGCCGCGGGCTTTCTGACGAATTTACTGCGATTACGGTGACGCCACACTTTCGCACGATATAGTTTCCATGACTTGTAGAATGATCACCATTTAACGTTCATATTGCTGGATAAATTCTAAGTAATTAATTATTCGTTCACGGATTCGATTAATACCTGGGGAAAATATCTAACTCATATCAATCTATAGTTACCACGAAATATCTTTGAGATACCACGAATGGGTACTCAGGAAAAAAGGAAGGTTAATATTCTAACATTCCATCGACAACGAGGTCATCAGAAACGGAACACAAGCTGAGAAAGGATATCGGCGGTGCCCTTTCCCAGCAACCGTCCGCGCATTGGACTTAAGCGATTTAGGGAAAATACGGAAAACCTAAATCAGAATGGCCGTAAGTATATTTGAATTGTCGTCATTTCGAATGCGAGTCCAGCGTGCCAACGACTGCGCCACCTCGCTAGAGGGAATTCAGGAACTTAACTTACACAGGCTGAGTTAGAAATTTTGTTCTTGAACTGCAATTGTTTGTCACGGCAAATTAACATGACCACGATTATTTCTGCAGCTATAACAATACTAAAAAGGATTATGTGGATAGATCGTTTGAGTTAAAACCAACGACTTTTTCATAACGAACGACTCCCTTAATCGCTACGCCACGATAATTCTGAGCACATGCGATGGATTTACCTCAGTTGCTCCATGCAATTCAGCCTCATAGTTAGCAAAAAACTATCTGTATAACGTAACTGATGGACAATGAAAGGAAAATTTAGGTATTTTTTGTCTACGTTTAACTTATGATTAATAAGCTTGTCCTACTGAAAGAACCATTTTCTTCCTTACAAAGTGACGTGCCTAATTTCCCCGGACCATCCTAACACCAAAATTTACACATGATGCTGTCATTTACCGTTTAGCATAGTCATCAGAAGTTCAAAACAATTGGGAAACGATTTAGACAAGATATCTATATGGTGCGAAAAGTGGGAATTGACCCTAAATAATGAGTGTGAGTTCATCCACGTAAGTGCTAAAAGCATTCCGTTAAATTTCGGTTACGTGATAAATCACATAAATCTAACGGCTATCAATTCTATTAAATACCTAAGAATTACACCTGAGAACAACTTAAACTGGAACGGTCACATAGATAATGTTTTAGGGAAGGCAAATCAAGGACTACACTTTATTGGTTGAACACCGGTCTACTAAGAAGACTGCTTACACTACGCTTCTCCGTCCGCTTCTGGAATATTGCCGTGCAATATAGAATCCTCACCAGATAGGACTGGCGAGGAAATCGAAAAAGTTCAAACAAGGGAAGCTCGTTTTGTATTATCATGAAATACGTGAGAGAGTGGCACGGATCTTATACGCAAGGTGGTGTGGCAGTCATTGAAACACAGGCGTTTTTCGTTGTGGCGAAATATTTTCAAGCAATTTCAATCTCCAACTTTCGCCTCCGAATGCGAAAATATTTTGTTGATAGTCACCCACATTGGTAGAAATAATCATTGTAATAAAATACGAGAAATTAAAGCTGTCACGGAAAGATGTAAGAGCTCGTTTTTCCCATGCGCTGGCACTGTTAAAGAATGGAACAGTAGAGAAGTAGTGTGAAAGTGGTTCGATGGACTCTTTGCTAGACAGTTAAGTGTGAATTCGAGAGTAGTCATGTAGATGTAGAGGCAGAATATTTCCTTGTCAAGTGAAGCACTGGGAAAGTAGTATGCTAAATACGATTAAGGCACCTGAGTAAGATCATTCGCTTTATGGTTGAATTCGTTCGATCACAGCAGCAAGGTTCCGTTCTAGGTTTACTATAAAAACTTATCACGTAGTTCGTGTGTGAAAATCGTTGATATTTCATTAGGTTACAGCTGATAAGACTACAAAAACTGCGTGTTCGGGAACTAAGAACGCTTCATACGAAATGTAAAAGCCACAGCTAAACAAGAAACAATAAATGTCATCAATGTCAGCTGTCAATGGAAACTAAGTTAGAACATTATTATTTGGCGCGTTTAGAAGGCTCGAAGAATTGTCTGCTATCTCGACAGCCACAATGTTAACAAACTCTCAGAATATTGGTACGAATATGTTCTCCTATGTCCACTGCACTTCCCATACTTGATGTCTATCGATATCTTTGATTACACGCCTGAGGGAGGTAAGGGAAGCCATATAATTCGCTGAGTGCACGCTACACAATAAAATGTGTCAATTACTCTGGGAATAATTAGTGAAGAGCTCTTTTATCCGTGGCATTGCTCAGTTATCTCTTAAAGGGTGTATGAAGTGTGGAAAGAGATGCAATTGAAAAGATTATAAAGTTGCTTGTAGATGTTCTTGATCCCAAACTAAAATTTTTGACGGAATACTTTATATTTTAGTCTACGTAAATGCGAGAAACTTGAACGATGGATACTTTGTCTTTCATCTATATACCGTTTGGACTAATACCTTAAGTTAATTTTTGGCGAATGCGCAGTGTTGTCTTGGTGTGATTCGACAGTAAGCAAATGCAATAGATACTGCAGTTAGTAGCTTAGTCGTGCTACATCAATTGGGAAGCGGCCGTGACCCGTCGCTCAGCGTAATACTGCACGATTCTTGTGGGTCTGGGATCATGTCACGAAATTAATGAATGGAATAACGTATGGCGATATTGCATCCTTAGAAGCATCTATTTTCCTGTCAGTTGGTCTTTAACGTGCAATTTTCTTGTCATATGCGGACTCTAGAGCGAAAAGCATTTACGTGCGACACGAGTCATATTTAAATAGAGGATAGCAGCTAAGGACCGTTGTAGATTCTCTATTGTTGACCAGACAGAAACGTATTCCTTATCCCGATTCCGGATTTATTTATATCAGTAATAAGAACACGTGAACACTGATCATTCTAATTTCAGCGAAAGTTTAAATTCTTTGGGTCGTACGATTGAGAACTCACTTTTCCTTTTTTTTAGTGATTGCTCTATTCATGAAGAGATGAATATTTGTCAAATCTGACAACACGGATTGTCAGACGTTCAGGGTAGTACGGTGTCGTGTCTTCATCTCGGCGTAACAGGAGGACTAAGGCACTTAACTGTGCCGATCTGTCTTTTGTTGAGACAAGGGCATGCAACGGCGAAACGAAGTGTCCCGAACGCTGCCTTTACGTACTGAACGACGTATCTATTACGACTGTTCTTTCAACACACTGGAACTCTGCAGATCTGTTCACAGAAAAAAGTAATTACATCGCTTCACACATGTGATGGAAGATTTTAATTATCATTATTACGGTGATTACCTAAATTTTAGTGTCTGTTTATTGTATGGCTTTGGAGTTTCCAATAGGGATTTATCCAAAAAGAAATTTACTCCTCAAAATTTTAGGCACGTGCTGCAATTTGCTTTGATGTCTGCTGAAGTAATTTAGATAGTTGTCTTCAGAATATAATTAAAGTCACAACTTCATAGTAACAAACTATACAATTGAGGTTCCGATATAAATTGCAAGTATGGCGCAAAGTGTCAAAATTACAAATATTTTCTTCTTCTGTCGGCGAAATTAGAATGGCAGATATAAATTTCACATTGTGCAACGACAGAGGTGAAAGTTTTATGTTAAATTATAAAACCTAGACCTGTGTCTGTTACAATGAAACGTTCCCATGTCAAGAAATAATGGCATGCTGAAAAGTAATTCCACCGAATATTTTGTGTGAAATTTCTTAAAGTGTTTTAAATAAAACAAGCGTTATAAACATTCTACATATGTATTTTTCATGTCTACATATTTTCATCCTTTGACGATAGAGCTACTGAAATGTAGCGTCTAACATGGCAGTGTGTAACATAACCTGGTTAGTGTGTGAGAAACAGCGTACTGTAATTTAGTTTCGAATTCGAAGAGTTCGCCCACACATGGAACACCATTTCCTTCAGCATGACTATGCCCGACCACACACGAGAGCTGCGACACCTGCAACAATCGGGCACCTTGGGTTCACTGTCATCGATCATCCTCCATACGGTCCCGACTTCGCCCCATCCGATTTTCATCTGTTTCCAGAACTTAAAGAATACTTTCGAGGACTTAACTTTGATAGTGATGGAGCTGTGCAAGATGAGATAAGGCTGTGGCTCCGCCAACAAGGTCAAACATTCTACACTGACGGTATCAACAAACGGGTCCCTCATGTGTTCATCGCTAGGTTGACCATGTTGAGAAATACATATGTAGACATGAAGGAAACTCAGGTTGACTCATCATTCGATGCATTACATATCTCTACGTAGTAACAACAAACACAAAAATTTCTTGGCTCCAGCAGATTAGGATCTTTATCCAGTAGTCGATGCATTCTCAGTTTCGAGAAGGATGAATGTTCGGGTAAAAAAGCTTACTTTATATGATGAGCATCATATGCTTGTATTTTGTGAAGAAATGTGCGATTCACTATCTGATTAGCTTATTTCGAGGACGCTGTTAGTGAGGTTTACGGCGCACTTCTAGGACACTTCCAATATCAGTAAGCTATTGCCTCCAAAATGAAGAGCATTATCTCATTTACTCTGTAAGACAGCGTATGAGTGGCGATTAGCGGTGGGGTTGCAGGTGTCGGAAATAATTTTTATGATGCAAGATTTCAATCAGTAGATCAAGAGGTGTCTACAGACTATCCACATCAAGACTATGTTTACATGCCGAGTATATAATTTTAGTTGTTTCTGTGCTACATTCCAGTATTTGTAACTGGTAATAGCATATTTAATGAGGAGGTAATCGTTACTTAATGGATTTGTATTTTTAGATTTTTTCAATTCTTATAATATAATTGTTGAGCCATATTTTAAAATATTCTGAAAATTTGAGACAGGTAGCTCATAAATTTCGAGAGCATTGAGATTTATAACAGTAATTACAACGATGAAATCATGAGGGCGTTCACACTGGTGGGATGAAAGATATGCTAAACACTTTAAAAAGAACTAACGGAACTGTTTCCCTCCATTAACAAAACTCTGCTTAATGTGCTCTTGGCCATCACATTTCATACAAACTGCGCCAGAACGTATCCCAAAGATAAGAAAGAGCTTTGAGATTGTCATGTGGAAACGAACATTGTGTGCAGTCTCTTTCCACGTAACCGTAATGAAAGAGTTTACGACTTGAATCTGACGGTAAATTTAAGTCAGTAGTAGGTGATTAGCTTCTGATAGGATTAATGTAATTTTGTTTGGCCCGAATTACTTCCTTGCTGCTTAATGTTTCCCTTCTCAGTAGACGCTGTCGGTTTTCTTTCAGCTTTATTTCTTGTGCTTTCTAAATGATTATGACGCATGTTCCGAAGATAAGGCAGCTCCAGAACCTGAAAGCACACGCTATTACCGACACAGTGCAGTGGCCTCATTTACCGTCACTTCACGACATACCTTGTTTCCGGATATGTCAACACCACAGTAGTAACAAATCTCTTTCTGTCCGAGGATCTTCCTAAGACACATTTCTTGACTGATTATCTTTTTCAGATTCTGTGTGAAAAAGAATGTTACAACGTGTTAAAGGATTAAAGGAGATATTGCTCAGTGCAGAAGGTAGATTTAGGAATTATTCGAATTTTCTAAAATTTTCTTATTATTGAGTCTACTTCAGCAAAGCAACACTGAAAGAGAGAAAGAGAGAGAGAGAGAGAGAGAGAGAGAGAGAGAGAGAGAGAGACAGAGCGAAACAGAGAAGAGGGAGAGAGAGAGATAGTGTGTGTGTGTGTGTGTGTGTGTGTGTGAGAGAGAGAGAGAGAGAGAGAGAGAGAGAGAGACAGACAGAGAGACAGACGTGAGTTAGAACAGATATATTTTTATAATTTGTTCTTCTTCTTTAACGCTGGAAGATACATGCATCCTATCTACGAGAACGATGTCAACTGTGTTCTCAATTTTAGACAGGAAAAATACAGAATAACATGATGTAGTTCACTATATTCGACTTCGTGTACACTAGCCTCCACTTGGGACTTTAATTGTGAATTTTAAGTTTCAGTTTACATACCAAAAATTTTTCTTCTGTGACTATGATTACAAATTAGCTTTATTGTTTCTGAAGCATTTTCAGGTAAAATAGTCTATATGAGCTTTGGATCAACTCAGTGTTATTGTTTTCTGACTTTATTTGTTATCAGATCTCATCACCCAGTCACATCCGGAAGTGTCACGGAAGTGGAGTAATAACACCAGACATACACAAATTTCAGTAGATTACACACACACACACACACACACACACACACACACACACACAGAGAGAGAGAGAGAGAGAGATAGAGAGAGAGAAAGAGAGAGGAAGAAAAAGTAACAGACATTTTTTTAAATTTATTTTCCGTCGATAATCTCAGCTGTATTGAAAGACTCAGATATAAGAGTCCTTTATTCAGCACTATTCGTCTTCTTGTAGAGTGTGACAGTGCTCAAACCTGACATTACGACAAGCTTGCGGAACAGAAAGAAATATGAACGCCGAAAAATTGATTTTCTTGTATAGCTGAAATTTTAATTATACAAAAGAAATGTATTAAAAGCGACTGTTATCCTCTCAGTTACGGCCGTTTTCTGCTTGCCCATAAATGAAAGCTTTGCATCTCTTATTCTCCCAACTGATTATGTATGGTTCACTACAATGAACAACTAATAACATTTACAGTACTTTACGTTCAACGTGAAACTTCTTTGCGTCTAAGATGGACGCGTAATGTTCTACTCAAAGAAGCACTGTCTGAAAATTATATTTTTTTTACCACTATTAGGATTTATTGTTCGAAAACCTGCTGAGATTTTCATGTATCTGACGCAGGAGTTCGTTGCATACTGAAACCGGTGATGAAATAATGTCATAGAAATACCTCACATACTACGAATGCATATTTTGTTTCGACCTCTTTTACTGTATTGTGCAATTTAAGAAATTAATACATCAGAAGTGATTCAGAGTTATAAATAGTTGGTTTTTCACAAACATTAACTGTTAGTTTCTCTACAGCGTTTATTGCGTTCAGTGATTGCTTCGTTCTTAAGATCGTACAGTTAATTTCAGAATAATTCAGAGACGAGTGCTAAATGTACTTGCTCATTTATTAGTATATTACCAGGAGGAAATAAGGTATCGTAATAATTTGTTCCACTAAGGGCCGCATATACAAATACCACGTTGGAGAAACGTTTGTTTACTTAGACATTCTGTGGCGTCAACATATTTATTATGAAATCTTTAGTTACCGTTACAGAGCTGCTGTGATGCTCTCTAGCTGAAATGAACAATTTTGTCTGTTGTCGACCATCTAGTCTTGAAACTTTAGAGTTTTTACCAAAATGTATGTCCACAATTATAACAACTACACAACTACAAACTTTCCAGTATAGAAAGGACTTCACAACTGTCTAAAGGAAATGGAAAGGGATTTTGGAATAAAAGAATCTTGTACACTCTCAGTACGCCATTTTAATTTATTTTATACTCTATTATACTATCAGTATGTACGTCCGTTTCAGTTGACCACATGGTAAATATAAGATCTTTCAGAATGAAGTCATAGAAAATGCTAAAATCTAGTATTTTATTTAGTTTTTGTTTAACACCTTCACAGACGCGCTGTTATGTATGCCAGCTCTGTATTCTCCACGGAAAAAGAAACTCCAGTTATCGCTATTGGGTATGGATCACAGGCAGATGAACAGAACATTAAGTTTAACTTTGAGGGTTTCGTAGATAACTATATATTCTCAGAATACTTTCTATGAATCACAGACTGTATCCATCTTTCTCATAACAATCAACAGCGAATGAATCCATATTCCACTGACAACGACCATTTGCACTGGGAAAAATGAGAAAATGTAGAGAATTGGCATTTGAAGTTGACTGCGGAACGATTCTGCTGCCGCTAACGGATATTTCACTTAAGGACCACGAAGATAAGATACGAGAAATCAGGACTCGTAAAGAGGTATTTAGATGTTGATTTTTCCCTCACTCTGTTTGCTTGTGGAGCAGAAAAGGAGTTGACTATTAGTGGTACAAAGTACCCTCCGCCATGCACGATACGGTGGCTAGCGGAGCATGTGTATAAACGTAGATGGAGAATTATTTAAAACATATACCATCCTCTTTGGAAGGATCTTAGAGGCCGAAACCAGCAATCTTCCTGCTAAAACTGCTATTGTAGCTGGTTTCTGTCAGCATTTCTGTTCATGAATCAAAACTTGCTGTCTAAAAATCTTTATGACTTTCACTATAATAATTTTTGAGATCAACAACATCGTCTGCGAACAATGTGGAGGAGCTATTGTAATGTTTTCTTTAGTTAAGAGTATGAATAGAAGATGACAGAAGGAATTAAAATTCATAGAGGGATCAGACAAGATTATTGTCTTCCATCTGCGTTATTTAATATCTGGTTAGATGATTTCGTTAAAAACTGCTTCGAACAAACGAGTTTGTGAAAATAGGAGGAAGGATAATTCTTTAAATTTTTCCATCGTAATGAGTGTTCCATGGTGTTTCGGGTTCGCCACCGGATAACGTCGAATCTTGGAATGATATTTCGGCTGACAACCATTCAGCCATCTGTTAAAACTCACCTGAAGGAGACTAAATGGTTGTACTCCAAAATATCGTGGCAAGATTTCGACATGATCTAGCTGCATCCCTAAACTTCGTGGAATAGGAGGAAATACAATTATATATATATATATATATATATATATATATATATATATATATATGATTTATTTGTGTCGTCGTACTACTAGGTGAAAACAGAAAGGCAGTCATCAATATGCTAAAAGAACCAAACATCAGCTGTGAGGAATATGGAATATAAATGTAACGAAGGCTAAGGCACTGGTTTTTACAACTAAATGAAGGAAGATAAAATGTGAAAATCTGAGGTGGGTTAGTAGAATAAGTCGATAACTGCAGAGACCTAGGACGCAAAGTAGCCGATAACAAAAACAAGGATAGCTATTGCAGAAGAAATGTTCTACGGAGGTATGAGTATTTCCTATTGCTTATTAAATAAATAATTAAATAATTAAAGAAAAGATTACAGAAGCGTTTTGTATGAAATGTCGCCCTGTTTGATGTCGAAACATGGATACGGCAGCGATGAGAGGATAAATGCTTTGAAGCTTTTGGGATGTGAATTTGGAGAAGAATGCAAGGTGTGAAATGGCGAGAAAATAGGAAATGAAAAAAAAATGGCTAAGACGTTAGTTGAGACGAGAACGAATATTAAAGGATGCATTAGATGGATTCGTGACTCGGAGGAGGACTAGAGGAAGATAACCATACCAGCTAATCGATGACATCAAGGCAAATGCTGGTTCGAAAGGAAAACTGGAGGGACGGTGGAATGCTGGAATTGCAGTCATAGTGTTGCCTAATGGGCGGAACACCTAATCATCATCAATATAATCATAATTGTCGTAATCTGAGAACGTCAGCAGTGGCATAATATTTCTGTGAGCTATTTCTGAAACCTCTACTGCCGGAAGAGCTGTTGACGTTTGTATCGTTCACAATAACAATAGTAATAAATTTTATGGGCATATCAAAGTAATGAACCAACCAGATTAACTAGACACCCGCTTGTACTACCGCGCGCGTTAGCAAGCAGCTTCCGGGATTCGGGGAGGTGTACCACCTCGTATTGAGACCGACCTGCAGATTAAAGACGAGGGCCTTTCTACCAGCCAGCCTGATGTGGTTTTTAAGCGTTTCTTCACGTTCGACTAGATGAATATTGGGCTGGATCCCACGTCTCGCCTCGGTTACACGATCTGCAAACATTTAGACAACATTCGCACACTATCACGTGGGATAACACTACACGCAGACAGATAAAGGGTAGGCATTGCGACATGAAGGGCATCCAGCCACCCTCTACCACTAACATTGCCAAATCTAATAATTAGCATGCCGACATACCAGCCTCCTGGAAATATGGGACAAAGGCCAGGAAAAGGACGAAAGAGACAGATTAACTAGAGAGACTGTCTAATTCTACGGAAGTATTAGTAAACCTAAAACTGAAACAATATGATGGATTTGTGCAGTATAATAAGACCGAAAGGAAATAAGAACAACACGAGTCGACATACCAGACTAACAAGGTTCTGGGCATAAAACTCATGATTGGACAGTGTGCCTGGCACAAAAACCCCAAGAAGACCGGAACAGGTTGATCTGAAAAGCGGAAAAGAGGCCGCTCTGAGAGAATTAAAGTAATATGTGCACAAAGAAAAACTAAACCAAGACTCTGAGAATGCCCTTTGTTGTACACGTCGTCGTCCAGTAGTACCTGAACGTGGATAATAATAATAATAATAATAATAATGGAGGAAGTGAGATTTATGGGGGAAATATCAGAACCTTTTGACACTGAAACATGTGTGAGACAAGGAGGTGGTCTCTCTCCTATTTTGTTCATCGTCGTCCTAGAGAAGGTTAAGGAAAAAATGGTTCAAACGGCTCTGAGCACTATGGGACTCAACATCTGAGGTCATCAGTCCCCTAGAACTTATAAATACTTAAACCTAACTAACCTAAGGACATCACACATATCCCCATGCCCGAGGCAGGATTCGAACCTGCGGACGTAGCGGTCGTGCGGTTCCAGACTGTAGCGCTTAGAACCGCTCGGCCACACCGGCCGGCAAGGTTAGGGAAGAATTGAAGAAAAAACTAAAGGAAAGTTGATTTTGGAAGCCAATCTTACGGGTCTTTCCAAAAAGAAAACATTTACATACCACACCTCGCGTTTGCGGACAACCTGGCGATACTTATAGTGAACGAAGAGACTGCCGCTAAACAGATCGAGATATCTAAAGAATATGCAGAAAAAGTAGGATTACAAATGTCATTCGGGAAAACCGAACTCTTATGATCAGAGAGAGAAATCGCGAGCCTAAAAACAAAATAGTAAAATAAACAGAGTCCCGTACTTTAAATAGGTCTGTGAGTTCATCGAACCGACAGGCCTTGGAAAACACACAAAGAAAAATCGGTTCCAAACAGTAAAAATAGCATTAGGGTTGGTTCCAAACTTCTAGTACAAAAATTCCAGGCCAAGACAGACAAAAATTCGGGACTACAACACAGCAATAAAACCCACAGTCCTTTAAGTCAGCGAAACACCGACACTTAGCAGAAAACACGAACTTGAAGGAATCGAAAAAGAAAAGGGAAAGATCACGAGAAAAATTTTAGGAGCTAGGCATACACAAGACGGCTACAGGCTACAATCAAACAACACAACAGAAATGTTTTCAAACAAACTGACAAACACACCGTAACATCGCTTAAGAACTCAACACGCTGGCTGAACGAAATTCGGAAGGACCTCAAAAACGCAAACATAAGACCAATCGACATCTTAGACAGAGACATCTTTAACCACAAAGCAGACGAATGGCAAGTTGCATCAGAGCTACCTTAATGAAATCAGTACAGAGCAAAGTGGTCGGAAGAACATAAACAAGCCTTCTCGGAAAGAATGAAATCCTATTGGAATAACAAGAATAACCTAAAAAAAAGTTAATTGAGTTATTTCCCTAACGTCTTCTATTTATTAGAAGATTTCGCCAATAATAATAATAATAACAATAATGGAGCAAATGTATTGACTTCGTACGTCGAGTACTCTCAGAAAAACATAGTGAAATAATCGTTCGCTTCGCCCAGCTACATTGCCTCCTGAACTAGCTGAGGTTCAGAAGAGGTGGATTGTTTGTGACTGGGTCGAAGGAAGCGGAGGGAACGCTGTTTCGCAGCCTCAGCCGCAGGTAAAAGGAGGCGGCGTCTGGCGCGCCATCCATTGGGCGCTTGGGCCTGGCTGCACCGTTGCCAGTTGCCGACGCGGGGCTCCAAATTATAAATATTTTGGCATTCGGGCGGGCGCGCGCGTTATTAACGCGTACAAGGCGCGCTCCCCGTAAATCTCGCCAGGAAACCTATTAGGGCGTCGCTGGCGCTCTGCGGCGGCGCTCAGATTTGCATTGCTGTCCACAGACCTCAGCCTCAGGCCTCGCCCCTCGTGCTGCGGTCGCGGCCCAGCCGGCAACGCGACATAAGCCAGCATTGTGGCGGCAGCTTTTCACGCCGCCGCGTGCGGCGTTTATGACGTATGCATTTGTGTGCCGTAAATGACGACAGTCGAGGAGAATCGTTTTAAATTTAAGTCGGTAAACAGTTCGCTTCATTCTTATTTACTGTTCTATACCCGTAGTGTTACACATAACCTGGGCCCCATTAATGTTTAATAAATTGAAAGAATGCTTTCGTTAGGTAATAGCATACGGCATACGTCCATTGTCCTGCTTTCAGTCACTACTGATTGCTGTTAAAGAAGTAATAAAGTAAAATAATGTAACAAATAAGTAATAAAGTAAAAAAAAAACATCAGATAATAAATTAAAAAATTATCGAAAAAAATAATAAAACGGAAGGAGGGTTCATGCAAAGGGGCAAGTATTTTCACGTTCAGTCACATAAACGTCGCAAATAGGGCAGCTCCTGTAGTAGTCTAGCGCTGCTCCCGGTTATTCCAGCAACAAGATGTATTGTAAACCTTAACACTCGATACGTCATCGTACGTATGTTTTCAACTACTCTTGACTGTCGTTTAAGAGGTACAAAGTTCCATTTTCTAATAGAATGGTTGCTTCAATATCGTGGTGTGCGAAACGTTACATGTATGCAAACATTACACAACCGGAAATCCTATACCACGCCGTTCTAAAACAAGAGTATTGGAATTTTATGCACAGTATTTTGAATATCACCATTACATGTCATAGACCTAAATGCCCCGAAAAAAGTAAACAACCCAAACTGTGTCAACTAACTGAACGAACGTTGTACTTTTACTTTAGAAGCCGGCCTGAGTGGCCGAGCGGTTCTATGCGCTACAGTCTGGAACCGCACGACCGCTACGGTCGCAGGTTCGAATCCTGCCTTGGGCATGGATGTGTGTAATGTCCTTAGGTTGGTTACGTTTAAGTAGTTCTAAGTTCTAGGGGACTGATGACCTCAGAAGTTAAGTCCCATAGTGCTCAGAGCCATTTTTACTTTAGAAACTTCGATGTAGATGCTGTGGCCTGAGGAAAACCCTAACGTAGCCTTTATCAGTTTCTGTCTGAAAAAGTAATGATACCTACCTATTTAGAGATCACTTGAGATAAATGCTACCCTTGCACAGTTCTTGCATGAATTTCGCTTGATGTTAATATTATTTACTGTTTAGCCTCCTCATTTATTCTAGGCCTAATAGCTTGAAGACTTTACAGCAAATTCAGATCACCAAATACTATTCTGTTATATTGAAGATTCACAAATATACAAGGTTTTTAATAGAAAAAGCATCTGACGGTCAGACCTGCATTTTATACAACAATCGCATCTATAACATATAGGAGGATCATAATATATGCCCCATAAGGACCACCGCGTTTTCATCTGCATCCTGCTGGGTTCTCTAGAGCTTTCTTTGGTTGTTGTAAACCAAAGTATAACACACGTTTGCTCACCCTAGGCGGGTCTCCCAGTTTCATTTCGTTTTTCAATAAGTTACTTTTTATAAAGAAATCATATAACTGTACGTGCTTATACGTATAGTAAGATTTTTATTCATGAATGAAGAGTTGTGCAGGTATTATAATCAGCAGGGAGTGGAGATAGGAAGGAAAGATGCGGGTTATTCGTTACATTCTCAGCTCAATGTTAACTGTTCACGAGCCCCTCCGTTTTGACTGTATGACGGTGACTGCATGAAACATACAGATGATGAGGAGTCCATCTGATGGGAGTTAACCTGGGTGGCCAATCGACTCTATCCGAAAGTAGCACGATATTTCTAGGTCTGGGATTTCACTTTCTTCATTCTTTTCATTGCGTTTTCATCCATAGTAACATGAAATCAGCACTACGTTGCACAACAGATCGTCAAGGACTTCCATCTTATACAGACATAGCCTTGAAACTTCAAAACAGGCTGAAGAAAGACAACGGTAAACTGCTTCTACTACGACCTTATCTAAGAAAGCAACTTGAGATTCCCGTACATTCCCCGTATCTTATTACCTGAACATGAAACGGACTTTAACTTCATATGAGCCTGTATGACACGTAGCGACAAGATCAGAAATAAACATATCCGGAAAGTCAACCCACATCTGTGTCTGCTGACTGATTATAACTCAGCCGTCTAGAACCTGTCACCCTGGAAATATTTCCAGTCTGCTAATAATACTCGTTTCACCGTTACTTTCACACGTGAATGAAGAGCGCTCTATTCAGTGTATTTATTTTTCCACAGATTGCCGCTGTCTACATGTGCAGCTATATCTGAACTCTGCAAATTATGGTTAAGTGTTTGTCGGAGGGCAGTCCGCCTCTGTAGCTGAGTGCTCTGGGTACATGGCTGCTATGCGGAGGACCCGGAATCGAGTTCCATTACTGCCAAGGATTTTTCCTTGGTGGAAGGCTGGTACGGGGTTATCTTATCTTCGTAATGTCAATTGAGGAGCTTCTCGACAGAGTTCTAGCGGCTCCACGGGCTGGAAAGTCTGCCAAACGGTCGGGAGAGCGGCACGCTTACCACATGCCCTCCATATTGCATCCGCATAACGCCACAACGCAGAGGATGATACGGCGGCCGGTAGACACTCTTGGCTTCAAATGGCTCAAATGGCTCTAAGCACTATGGGACTTAACTTCCGAGGTCATCAGTTCCCTAGACTCAGAACTACTTAGACCTAACTAACCTAAGGACATCACACACATCCATGCCCCAGGCAGGATTCGAACCTGTGACCGCAGCAGCAGCGCGGTTCCGGACTGAAGACGCCGAGAACCGCTCGGCCACAGCGGCCGGCCACACTCTTGGGTCACCAAGGCCTGGACGAGGAGCTAGTTTGACGGAGGCTACTTTTTATCGTTTCATCCAGCTGAATTGACGGTTGAACCGACAGTAAAATAATCCTCCGCCATGAACTATGTAGTATTTCGGGTGCAGAGGAAGTATCGCAACATCGCGATGGTATCGATGAAAGACCGCTCTGAGATACCTGGAAATGAACAAGTCGATGTCCTAGAAATACAAGCATTCTTACATGGAGCTATTACATACGATAAACTCTGCCTCACAGATATGATACCCATGCTCAGAAGGCTGTTGTTATCGGAGTAGCAAGAGGAATGGTCGAGGAGATCGAAAATCAAAGACAGTAACTACGCACTAATTCATCCCACGATTCCACGAGTGTCATGGTATAATAAGCCACAAACATTGAGCAGCATGTGGACAGTTATAGGACGGCTGAAATCTCATCATTGGAAGTTAAAGAAACACCGCTATCGGCTCAACTTAAGCGTCACCCTTCAATGTGTTTCGAGAGGGAAAGAAGATCCAAACCATATACTCCTACAGTGTTCCCGGAACACGTATCGCATAAACGTACTTGCAAATAACCATCGGGCTCTTGGTCATCGGTTCCCAAGCAGCATCCAAACCTTGTTAGCGTCCAACGACATAACAACGCATAAAATACTGTACGCGTTCGTCAACAGTATCAAAATCCCGATATAGCTCCATGAGTTACTAACCTACTGCTTTTGGTAATTAGTATGACACGTGAAGACCAAAGCAAAGTTAAATGACTATAGTCCCATGTGATACTCAGCATGATATGGAACGCTCAGCCAATAAATGTATGTCACTATGGACCTCCTAAGCGTATGTGCCTGAATATAGTGTATCTACACGTATGGCTGTAATATCCAAATGTGATTTCTGTATACTGTGCTCATATTCTGTCTAGATGTTACTTATAGAACTGCACAAATGTTCAAGTATCTATCGGCAGCTTTTGAAACAATTCTTACAGGACATACAACAGAACATTTGATTGCTAATTTAGATACATAATCATTAATAAGGATTGAACTGGGGACATACCAAACGTGTAGCAACAGCGACTTGTCACTTCTTATTGTGTTACCAGTAAGATTTTTTATGTTATATTACCTCTGTGTACCATGTGTTACATTTTCATCTCTTTTATTCTTTTCAGAATGCAGTGGCTGTAAAATTTGTTTTATGTCGGACTCTAGCCTTTGTTAAGCCTATGTAACTTCGTACTGGGTTACTACTAAAACTAATGTAAACTCCGAATTGTCAAAACAAACTGTATTATTACACTCTCAGTGGTGAGGCGGAACAAAATTTTAGCTCTATCTTCCCTATAAGAACAGTATACGAACGACTGAAGAACACTCCTAGATTCCACAATAAAGACGGTTAGTTAATATCGATGTCAGTTTTAATGAGCTATTAGTCATCTCTCTTCGAGTATATGCTTCTCGAAAACTTCCACCATTTCTGTGATATATTTCACGACACGGAAGGAACGATGATCAGGGTTTAGCACCCGATCGGCGACGAGGTCATTATAAACTGAGCATAAGCTCAGATTAGTGGAAGATGGGGAAGGGAATCGGCAGTGGCCATATAAAGGATCTATCCCGGCATTTGCATTAAGCGATTCAGAGAAATCACGGAGAACCCAAATCCGGATGGCCCGTAGGGCATTTGAACCGTCGTTCTCCCGACTAGGAGTGGCGTCTCTTACCAGTGCGCCAACTCATTCTGTATTCACAGTGGGTTAAACAAAACGGTAACTAATCAGACTGCACTGATTTTATAAGCCAACATCATATGGACACAACATAGTCGAACACCACTAGAGTGTTTCACTTTCCAGTGACGTGCTAATGAACTGAAGCCAACTAAGCGCTTTATTCACCACTGAACAGATATGATTGGTTCAGCATATCTGACCAAAATGTGATACATTAAGTGAGTGATGAAAGACCACCACATTTCTACTTTCTGTAAAATGCACAACTTAATAATTACCTACAACGGCTTATCTAAAAGCCGGTCATTGTTTCATAAGGCATACTGACTCTGTCTAAAGAAATTTCATAGCGTATTTTAACAGTGGGCACTTTTGAGTAGTTAGACTGAACTCCGGCAGGGCTGCTATAGTTGTTATGCTGCAACCTTCCTCCTCTCTTATACACGGACAGACGCGAAGGGATTTTTTGTGACCTTCCCTACGTACCTTGACAACCCAATTTTACCTGTGAAGCACAAAGGTGAGGAAATGATTGCAGGTCTTCTTCTCTGAAAAAGGGAGAAAAAGCCAACCTTACAACGGTCTTTCCTCCACTACAACAGAAACAAGCCGCAACAAAGAAAGAAAAAATTTGCACTGTTCACCCAACGACACACAGTCAACAAGTTATTATTTTTTGTTCTTTCAAGCCTCTGGAAACAAAATGACAAAAAATTTTAAAAGGTGCAACTACCATGAAAGGAAGGCTACTTATCATCTATTGTACTGAACTAGTTAAGGTGACATATCACAATTGAAACTTCTGCTATTTTCTCTTTATGCTGCCTGGGACGCTTGTTAGCCAGGCACATAAATTATTCACTAGCGATAACGACAGACACAGACACGAATTTAAGATTTTCGTTAGAGTATCATTATGAGTCACTTCAAGTGTTTCATTCCATAGTTTTAAGCAAATGTGGAAGTCAATCAGTAGTTAGGAAATTGGTAGAAATTCTTGTGCTAAGAACGGAAGCGGATTTTTATATACTTAAAATAGTAACCTCCTGACCTTAATTCAGATCACGGGGTAATGAATTTCACTGTACTAATTTGGTTTGAAGAAGCAGCCATCCCATCTAGCCCGTTTACCTTCGCTTGAATAAGCGTTGTCTTGTCCTGATGTTGACGTGATAACTTCACCTGAGTGTCATTTAATAATTAGAATATCTTTCGGAAGGGGCATTTTTTCCGCATGCAAGGCTGTTCTCGAAGTACTTCGTATCATATATTTTGCATTTAGAAATTTTATGTTTTTTTCAAACAAAAAAATCGTTATGCGTGGATGTGATTTTTTGTTTACAGCGCAATATTTAGAGTCAGTTATTGAAAAAGTCTAGAGAACCGTTTTATAGCCAATAAATCGATATGGTGGTCTGTTCGGCGTATTATTTGCAAACTCTTTACGTTATGAAATGAAAGTACAGACGTCTTTAATTGGATACATGCAGAAGATCTCTTTCAGATCCAATGTGATTCAGTGCCCGAAATGCGTGACAAAAGATAACTGAACTTATTTTTATTTCATTTTCATCGATTTCCATAGCATAACAATGTATATTTAGAAGCGGATTCACAATATGTGTATGTACTGGGTGAACATGACAATGCTCTGAACAGCGAAAAACTAATCAACCTCAAAACTTATGTGTTGTATGTGTAATGCTTTCTTGTGCATACGCACTTTTAGTGACGGAGAGTACGCCTCCGCGAGCAAAATCGTTAGCAAAGTTTAAATCAGGTCTCCACCAGCTGCAGTTCTAATTGAGTTGTGAAAAACGGTATGCAGAACAAGTAAATCTGACCTGACATGCCATTTTTCTATCATTTCATCGTATTAATAACTATATATATGGAATGTCCTTCATCAAATCAGCAGCTAGTTTACAGCACATGTATCAATAAGAAATTGTAGATATTTAAGGACGCATTACGTGAGTAAGAGAGATTGAAAATTGGTTCAACTATACAGCTATGTAAATCTATATTCATACAGTCCAAAACCATTACATAGTTCATAAAGGAGAATATTTGGTAACAGTATAGGCTATTTTCTGCTCTATTTCATCTGTGTGTGGAACGAGGGAAATAATTAATATATATGCACCTCGGTTCTCGTCCTAGTTTCGATTTTGTTATTTTCGTAGCCCTTGCGTGGGATATTCGATGGAGGCAGCACAACTGTCGCAGAGATTGACACGTTTATGCTTCTCTAAATCTTACCAAGAAGATTTCGCGAGCACTACTTCGCCTTTCTTGAAAATATTTCCATTTCCATTCTCTTGGCACGACTCTTACATACGTGTTGTATCAACCTGTTACAATAGTGGCAATTCACCTCTGAATACGTTCGATATCTGCTGTCATGCCTACTTGTTGAGGACTGCAGACGCTGGAGCAGTATTCTAGAATTGGCGCACAAGCGTGTTAAAATGCGGCTTCCTTTACAGATGTAATACATTTTCATAAAACTCTTTCTATACATTTAAATCTTTATCCACTGATGTTACGTGTTTGTATTAGTAAGACAAAATGTTTGTACGATGTGTCAAACTTCAGAGATAAACTATCAGCTATGTATACACAATGCGGTGTTTCAGAGGAGTGGTTCTTTCTGAAACAGAGCTGATTATTTGACGGAAGCATATTTTATCACAGGAACGTCGTAATAGTAGAGTTTAGAATATGGTTTAGGATCCTGCAACAGACGGACATCGGGCTGTTGTACAGACAGAGTATTCACAATCAAAAATTTATGGTACATGTGACCGTCTGAAGCTTTCTTTAGTTATGGTAACAGGAATAAATTAACTTTCATTTGTTCTGCTAAGACAAAGATGTGACACAAAGCTACAGTGGACGGGGTTTCGTTACAAGAAAATTTTCTTAGAAGTACTGAGGACTGTGGTATACTCTTAATGTCTCTTTTCTTTTGGGAAGTAGTTTGGTTTACAATGTTACGTCTGAAAATATTTAGGTTTCTTCCGATAATATATTCGCAATTCATTTATTTCGCATGTAGAACTTTTGACCCTTTCGAAAGGTGCCAAATTCCCGGTAATTTGGTAGCAACTGCCAATGTACTCGGTTATTGTATGCTAAAGGAAGAAAGATGTTCAATAAATCACACTCCAAAATTTCCATCACTTTGAAAAACAGAAAAATTAAAACAGATTTGAGAGTTGATTTAACACACCCCACGAAATTCTATCGCATTTAGTTGGTCTATGTAACAGCTGTAGCAACACTACCTTTTTGTATAATTTGTGCAGTAAGTCTCAGACTTTTTTTATGGAATTATCGCTTTGCCTACTACCACCTTTACGTGCTCGTTTCACTTCACATCGTTTTCCAACGTTTCGCCTAGTTATTTAATCGACAGAGCGCAGAAAAAAGAGCACCTATATCTTTCCGTACGAGCTCCGATTTCCCTTATTTTATTATGATAATCGTTTCTGCCTATGTAGGTCAGCATCAACAAAATATTTCTGCACTCGGAGGAGAAAGTTGGTGATTGAAATTTCGTGAGAAGGACCAGCCACAATGAAAAGCGCCTTTATTTTAACGATTTCCACTACAAATCCTGTTGTCCGTGACACTCTCTCCCCTGTTTCTCGATAGTACAAAAGGTGCTGCCCTTCTTCGAACTTTGTCGAAGTACGCCGTTAATCTGGTATGAATCCCATACTGAGCAGCAGGACTCCAAAAGAGGACCGACATGCGTAGCGTAGGCAGTCATCCTGTATCCTTCTATAATCACTCAATTACGGTATTTTCTCGTATTCTACAGTGTCGTCAGCGAACAATCAGACATACTGTCCACCATAACCGTCAGATAATTAATGTATGCAGAGTACAAGAGCGATCCAATCATACTTTTTGAGACATCCCTGACGATACCTTTGTCTCTGATGAACAATTGCCGTGGAGGACAGCGTACTGGATTCATTTACTTATGACGTATTAGAGCTACTAATATATCTGGGAACCTACTCCATGTGCTTGGACAGTCGTAAAGTGTCTCCAGTGCGGACCCATGTCAAACGCTTTTCGGAATTCTAGGAATATGGAATCTGCCTGTTGCCCTTCATCCATGGATCGCTGGATATCATGCGAGAAAAGAGCAAGCTGAATTTCGCACGAGCGATGCTTTCTCAGCCCGTGTTGATCTGTAGATGGAAGATTTTCTGTCTCAAGGAAATTTATTATAATCGAACGTAGAATATGTTCGAGAATTCTGCAGCGTAGCGATGTGAAGAGTATGAGTCTGGAAGCAGTAGATACTGGCGCCCAGGTGGATACTGTGTTTTTTTACTTCCGAAAGGCATTCGATACAATTCTGCACTGCCGCCTAATGAACATAATGCGAGCGTATGGCATATCAGACCAACTCTGTGAGTGGACTGAAGAGTTTCTAGCAAACAGAACACAGCATGTTATTTTGAACGCAGAACAGTCTTCAGACGTGAAAGTAATTTTGGGCGTCCCCCAGGGGAGTGTTATAGGACCACTACTTTTCACAATATATATGAATGATCTAGTAGATAATGTCGGAAGTTCCACGAGGTCCATCGCGGATGATGCTGTTGTATATGGGGAAGTCACGACGCCGGCCAGTGTGGCCGAGCGGTTCTAGGCGCTACAGTCTGGAACCGCGTGACCGCTACGGTCGCAGGTTCGAATCCTGCCTCGGGCATGGATGTGTGTGATGTCCTTAGATTAGTTAGGTTTAAGTAGTTCTAAGTTCTAGGGGACAGATGACCTCAGAAGTTAAGTCCCATAGTGCTCAGAGCCATTTGAACCAATTTTTGAAGTCACGACGCTAGAAAATTGTAGCCAAACGCAAGAAGACCAGCAGACCTCTTGGTGCACGGAATGATAACTAATCCTCAACACAAACAAATGTAACGTATTGCGAATAAATAGACAGAAATATCCTTTATTGTATGATTAGAAACTCGCAGAACAGTATCTGGAAGCAATTACTTCCAAAAAATATCTGGAAGTATGTGTACGGAGCAATCTGAAATGGAACGACCACATAAAATTAATTACGAGTATGGCACATGCCGGGATGAGAATTGTTCAAAAATGTTCAAATGTGTGTGAAGTCTTATGGGACTTAACTGATAAGGTCATCAGTCCCTAAGCTTACACACTACTTAACCTAAATTATCCTAAGGACAAACACACACACCCATGCCGAGGGAGGACTCGAACCTCCGCCGGGATCAGCCGCACAGTCCATGACTGCAGCGCCTTAGACCGCTCGGCTAATCCCACGCGGCCCGGGGTGAGAATTACTGGAAGAATCCTCAGGAAATGTAGTCCAAGAACAAAGGAAGTAGCTTCCAAAGCATTCGTCCGACCAATACTTGAATGTTGCTCGGTAGTATGGGACCGTACCAGACAGGACTGACAGAGGAAATGGGGAAGATCCAAAGAAGAGCAGCACGTATCGTTACAGGTTCGTTTAGCAAGCGTGAATGCGTCACGGAGATGCCCCGCCAACTCTAGTGGCAGACGCTGCAAAAGAGGCGATCTGTTTCACATTACGGTATACTGATAAAATTTCAAGAAGTGTCAGCCAATGTACAGTATTACTTCCTCTTACGTATATCTTGCGAGAAGACAAGATGTAATTAGAGAGATTCGAACCCACACGGGCGCTTAACACCAATCGTTCTTCTCGCGAACCGTACGCAACTGGAACAGGAGTGGCGGGGTCTGATATTGTTACACAACGTACCCTCCGCCACACACATTAAGGTGGCTTGCGGAGTATATATGTAGATGTAACTTTGAGTGTCCTTTCTTTTACCCCCTAACTGTCTGTTTGCGGAGAAAAAACATTCAGCAGTGTCGTATCGTAAGGATCGAAACTTAAGATCTGATAGAAATTATTTTCACCAAATAAAAGCTACGTGGATGGAAGCTCAGAAGACGGAGAGGGAGGAAGAGAGAGAGAGAGAGAGAGAGAGAGGGGGGGGGATGAAAGAGAGAACTTATACAGCGGGCGAATAGGTCACAGGACAGGCAGCACACCTCTTAAATTAGATATAACATAAATTACGAAATACCTTGAGCATCTCGGGCTATTTCCTGACACCGAGTCAGGCAGCGCTGTGGTAAGACTCTTGACTCGTATTCGGCAGGGTGGTAGTTCACCTCTCTGTCAGGCCACCAATATTTGGGTTCTCTGTGATTTCTCTAAATCACTTAACCGGATGCCGCGATGGTCCCTTTGAATGAGCACGGGCTTCTTCCTTCCCCATCCATCACCAGCCCGATCTTGTGCTCTCTGTAATGGCCTCGCCGTCTGCAAGACGTTGAATCCCCGTCTTCCTTCCTTCTTTTTTCCAGAGAGTGACAGTGGCTGCAGGTGTCAAATATTTGTCTGTGTTCAAGATCAGCCAGTTCCACTGTGGTGCGTAGTTCGAGAAGATTCTCAGTCTCAACGAGCGATATCGCGTGGAGAAGTAACATTAACGAGCGGCTGGCCCATCATCTCGATTATCGACGCCAACGAGGCGGGTCGCAAAAGACACCAAACATGTAACAGAACACTCGGAAGCGGAGCAGACAACTTGGATCGGACGCCTCGTTACCTCGCTGACGAACTATGCCGCCGTTCGACAACCAATGATAGCAGAGTAGCATCTTCTATTTTTAGTGTTTGGTGGCTGTTTTCATTCCAGTTTGCACGCCGTGAAGGCGGCTGCGTTATGTAGCAGCTCTTGCGGTCGCCGAAAACGAGATGGTAGTTAAGAGCGACACGACTAGCTCTGTGCAGCCGTTTGAAGCCATTTCGGCCAATGAAGAGGCATTACCGCCTGGTGGCGGGGAACGGCTGCCTCGCTGCGGCCGACCGCACGCTTTTTCTTTAGCGTTTGGTTTCTAGCGCGCAGCTGACTGCGGTACTTACAAAGCACTTCCTTTGCAACCTTCCAGTGTGATACCACTTTGTTCATGATCTATGGTTAGAATTCATATGTCGGTAATCAGATGTATTAGTGTGACTTTTGTTGTTTTGTTTTTTAATGAGCACTTTTAGCGATAAACGTGAAGCGTACTTACTTACTTCTTAATTGAAGAACTCTAGCGGTTTTTCTAATCTTTTTATCTTCCAGTTTTTGCTATAGTTTAGTATCCCATAGACAATTTGGTCGACAGAAATGGAAGAAGATACTCACTCTGACAATGAGGTCGTTGTAAAATTGTCACTAAGTGAATGTAGATTTATCAGATGATCATAGCTTGATGTAATAACTGAAACACGGGCTTTGTGCAGCAAGTGTTGGGTTTTGCTACGGAAATACCTTTCCTAGGGAGGAATATTCACTGTAAGCTAATTCGGAACAGTACGTGGTCTTAAAACGAAGTATTCTAAGCACACTTAGTACGAGTACTTTACCTTCATGTGTGTATTTCTGAAATGAAATAATTCAATGAAATCACATAATATAATCAAGCCTGACGAAGCTGTGGTCAACAATTAATAGTAGTAACCAGTAAAGGTTTCATACATACACACTCATGGACACTACATTATTTTTAAGCATACCCAAAAATCAAATTTCACAGAAATGCTCAGTAGATCTAAATGGGAAGCTGCGAAGAAGATGTGAATGCGGAGAATCTTGTGCTCAGAATTACGATAACCTGCATTCCACATACGCCAAGCCATAAATCATGTTACTTCCTCCAATATAGATCTCACACAGTGACAACGACGGTATAACTGAAGACATTTGCGCTTTTAGAGAGGGTTACCGACAATCGTCCTTCCTGTGTGCCATTGACGAACGGAATATGAACGGAGGAATTTCATTCTGGTACTCTTTTACCGTCCTTCACATGCTGTAAAGTGACATGAGAAGCAAAAATGCAGGCCGGCCGGAGTGACCGTGCGGCTCTAGGCGCTGCAGCCTGGAACCGAGCGACCGCTACGGTCGCAGGTTCGAATCCTGCCTCGGGCATGGATGTGTGTGATGTCCTTACGTTAGTTAGGTTTAGTTAGTTCTAAGTTCTAGGCGACTGATGACCTCAGGAGTTAAGTCGCATAGTGCTCAGAGCCATTTGAACCATTTTGAGTAAAAATGCAGATGTTGACGAAGACATCGAAATTATTCGACCTTGACTTTGCTCATAGAATCGTCCGTGTATTTATGTGTAATTATTTCAAAAAACTGTGGATATTCGATGTAGCCTGACCATAATGGGGCTCTATCGTGAATGCCATCAACATGAAAGCAGTGTCCCGTGCTTAGAAGATGCCCGGAAATAGACCAAGAATCAATAACAACATTAATTCGTGTTTAAGACGTCGGAATACGTAAATAGGCACGGAAATGAATGCGAAGAGGACAAAAGAAGATAAAAATAATAGAATAAAGTTTTATAGCATTATAAAAAAAATTTGCACATTTCGTGCAGTGTCATTGCGTCCATAAGACGACCTACTGTAAATGCACACGGACAATAAGAGTGGTTGGCAAGGTACGGTACAGATTGTTCATCACACGCGAGCACACACACACACACACACACACACACACACACACACACACACACACACGAGCTACCCCCATTTTAGTGGAAGCCTCACTTACTCATGCGTAGTCTCGTCCTGATCACGTCGGTGCTTAGAAGATACCGGACTTTCTAAGTTGTTCATCTGCGATTCAGTTCACAGGTGCAGCAGTTTTTTCGACCGTCTTAGAGAGCAGTTTACCATCCTGGCTTTCTAAGCAATATGCCTGTCGATACACCTGATTATACAGGCAATATTAAAAGCGACTTCCTTTCCAAACATTTCCAGCCATTGTATCTCTAAAACCAGTTGATATTGCGACGGTAATTTTGTAAGACAGTGACCGATTTCAGCCAAGACAATTTTAAGATACGTAAGAATAAACATTTTAAGGACATATTTCCTCTTCAGGCCGTCTTCTAGTTTTTAAGGTTCAAATAGAAAAGTTATAACAAGTTCATCTCGGAAAGAAAAAAAAATTGTGATGCTAGTCCTATACATGTGTAATGCCAGTACTTTTTTAAACAAATGCCGAGAGTTGAATCGTAATAGAACGGTTTTTGGTCCCTCTTACCCGAGTGCCGACCTTAGAAACTTCTCTAATAAAAAAGAAACTACTGCAGATGAAGATCAGAGTGCAGCATCTTGTTGATATCGAGATAGTGGTGTACTGACGAGGAAAGCAACTACAGTCTCCTTATTGAAGGAATTATACCTGAGGCAATTTAGAAAATCAACAGAGAACCTAAATTAAGATATCTGAACGAGAACTGAGTCACACTCCTTTCAAATAAGAGTCCAGAGACTTAATCACTACACCCTATCGCTCGCTAAGAACATTTCACAACTGTACATACATGAGCCGCACGGGTGTGAACATCTCAGTTCTCCGAGGAAGTGTAACATTGCAACCTGCGCACCGGACACCAAATTAATTCAGATTATCCCGTTTCAAAATTTCAAAAGCATTGATCCAGTAGCTGTTAAACAAAATGAAATAGACGCCGAGGTACAAGTACGTCATTTACCGCCATGACGGACTTCGAACGCATCCAACAAGGGTAATTAAACGTATCCACTTCGATAATACATCCATGACTTAAGGCGCAAATCTTCTTATGTTACAGTCAGACTCTCATTACAGCATGAAGAGTTCGTGGAGGAATTTGTCCACTGAATATAAAAGTACAAGATAAAACTAAACATACTAATCTAGACGCGACCATATTTTATGAGACTGTTACTTGCAATCAGAAGGCCACAGACATGAAATTGAATAACGAAGTTAATATGTTTGCCCGCATCTCGTGGTCGTGCGGTAGCGTTCTCGCTTCCCACGCCCGGATTCCCGGGTTCGATTCCCGGCCGGGTCAGGGATTTTCTCTGCCTCGTGATGGCTGGGTGTTGTGTGCTGTCCTTAGGTTAGTTAGGTTTAAGTAGTTCTAAGTTCTAGGGGACTTATGACCACAGCAGTTGAGTCCCATAGTGCTCAGAGCCCAGTTAATATGTTTCTAGAGCGCAAAGTGTCAACGAAAATATTACGACAGGGACTGCATAGAGAAAAAAATTATAACGCAACTACTGTTGCCAGAACCGTTGTAAAACAGGTGAATGCAAAGAAAATATTTCAGTGGCGAAAAAAAAGTTGTCCGAATATAGTATGTAGCAGAAAGGCTTACTTGAATTGTAAAATTTTGCTGTGAAATTAAAACTGTGTGGTACATACTGCCTCACAGCACTCTTCTCTACCTCAGGTTGTATTACGTATGGCAGTGCCTAGCGAACTGTACAACACAGACTTTCGTTTGTACAGTGTGACACATAGTGGATGCCCACAGGATGGTCAGAGCGATCGTATCTTGGTTTTTAGTTGATTATAAGATCGCTCTGAAAAGGATGGTAGGTCTGAGTGGTAATGCCTATAAAAGAACTTTTGGGGGGTTCGTTCATTGATTGAGGTAGAGATTGTCCTTACTAGGAGACTACATCTTCCGAGATGCTCTCATTCACGAAATTGTAATGTTGAATTATTCGATGACAAGGAGAGAAACAACATATCTTCACTGACTGCCACAATGGCTGAATGTAAATATTATCTGGCTACTGATGCCTGTATCAGAAAAATAATTAAGGGCTCATTACTTTGCTCCGTTTTCTCTCACGGATTTGAAACTGTTTACCAATTTCATGTACCAGAACTACTGTGACAAACAGTGAAGGCGTATTCGGACACCAAAATAGAAAAAGTCCGTGTAAATGTAAGTACTAAAATCCTTCGTTTTTGATTTATTAATGACAATACATTTAACAGTGTTCACAAGTCATAAACTCATAACAACGTGGGATTCGAGCCACAGAGAAATTTTGCGCTTTTCACGTACAAATAACAATGGCGAAGTGAGAGTTTTTTTACCAGTGATACGAACAACACTGGGACCATCCGGGAGTGTGAATTTGTAATCTGAAAGCTATTTACATTAAATTTTTGTTGTACCACATTTTGCACCAGAGAGACTATGACAGCAGCATTTATGCGCTGTAAATATTTAATCATTTCATAATTTCTAAATCGTTGTTGGAGGAAATAGTACACTGTGAACTACAAAATAAAATTTGATAGTTCCAGAGCTATATTTAAAAATCACAACACAAAAATCTGTTACTTCACAAGTTCTATAGTGTGCAAGATAGCTGGCCAAGTTAGAAACGGTCTAATTGATTTTCATCAGGTAGTTGAGTCCTATTTGCCTGTCAGTGTTTGTTCGTAGTACAATGGCGAATGCTATAGATGGTCTCGGAATCGTGGTTTCCAGAATGCAGTTTGAATTATGGCTAAGTAAACATTTCTCAATGTTATTTCGAGAACCCATCGAGAGCCTTTGAAGATATATGGGCATAATAAAGGAAGTGATCTTGTTTAGTTTAAGAAAACATACATGAATTTGCCTTAGGTAATGTAAGAAAACCACTGCTGTTCTAAAGTGGGGCGGGAGGACAACAATCAGAAACTCACTCCTTCTGAATACGAATTCTGTGAGTAAATCATTGTGGTGTATCGTTCAACTGAAAAAGGAACAAAGGAATTTTAGAGTCTAACGTCGCATCAGCGTTTAGTACATTAGTGGTATAGTGCAAGGAAAGTTAGAGAAGGGTGTTAAAAGAAATGAGCCGTGAACTGCTGAGAAATTAATCCTAGCAATTGGCTGAAATGATTTACGATGAGGCGTGCTCGGGTACTCCACTCGAAAGAGCTGTGCTAGCAGAAGTTCAAAAATGTTCAAATGTGTGTGAAATCTTATGGGACTTAACTGCTAAGGTCATCAGTCCCTAAGCTTACACACTACTTAACCTAAATTATCCTAAGGACAAATACGCACTACGGCCGCGGTGGTCTAGCGGTTCTAGGCGCTCAGTCCGGAACCGCGCGACTGCCACGGTCGCAGGTTCGAATCCTGCCTCGGGCATGGATGTGTGTGATGTCCTTAGGTTAGTTAGGTTTAAGTAGTTCTAAGTTCTAGGGGACTGATGACCTCACATGTTAAGTCCCATAGTGCTCAGACCCATTTGCATCAGTTACACAGTGACTTTTGGAGCTCTGGTTCTCTTATTTTTCTTCAGAGTCCTCTTCAACGACAGTCAGTCATAATCACAATCACTAAGCACACAATTTCGTCCGCGTTGTGACTTCGCGGATAATGTTTTTCCGCTAACCCTGTATGCGGTATGAATCTTCGATATGGTGTCTCTTGAAACACCAAACACTTTGGCTCCCGTGCTTATGGAAGCACCCACCATACGAGCGCCAACAATTTGCCCATAGCGAATAGGTCACAGGACAGGCAACACGAGCGGTTTTAGGCGCTTCAGTCTGGAACCGAGCGACCGCTACGGTCGCAGGTTCGAATCCTGCCTCGGGCATGGATGTGTGTGATGTCCTTAGGTTAGTTATGTCTAAGTAGTTCAAAGTTCTAGGGGACTGATGACCTCAGATGTTAAGTCCCATAGTGCTCAGAGCCATTTGAACCATTTGAACAAATACGCACACCCACTCCCGAGGGAGGACTCGAACCTCCGCCGGGACCAGCCGCACAGTCCATGACTGCAGCGCCTTAGACCGCCCGGCTAGCTAGCAGAAGCGATTCAGGTTCGAGCTCTGCTATCTCACCACGCATATCAGCCAATACCCCGTCAGGAGTAAGAGATTTCGTTCTCGGAGCTTCTCAATCAGCGACCTGTTCTACCTCGTCAGTGAACACTGGCAGACGCGAAACCAGACAAGTATATTATCATCATCGACAGACAACAGTGTCAGCTCTCCGGTTATAAGTGTCTGCAAAGTGAGCGAAGTGTGTGGAGAGGTGGAATAAAGACGATCTGAGTGTGCGGACTGGTAGACCGCTGTGTGACGCAGTTGAGTCGCTTGTCACTCCATCACCCGTGAAAGACAGCATAGTTAGTCATCAGAACGTCAAGTGGAAGAGGCACCGCTGTCAGCAAGCTGTAGAGGCGACAGCGGCGGACAGTTTTTCCCCACTGTTCACGGAAGAAGTGGCCGGATGATCCGGTGCGCGTGCAGCGGGCTCTCCGCATGAATGTTTAGCGCGAGGGAGAGTCACGAGCGCGATACCCCCTCCCTTGCCCTTCCCCTCTCAGCACCGCTTCACACACAGCCGGTTTGCCCACTTCGCGCTCAAGTAGGATTAAGACATTTGCCGCACGGATGGAATCGACGTGTGATTTTCGACTGGCTGCAAGAGCTACCCCTCCCGAAATAGCTGTAGCGCTGTCTGCATCGCCATCACCACGCACATGCAGAATCACGACATCGGGTAACCAGCTAGGGGTCTTTTCTAATCAGAAAGCGGATTCTTCTTTCGCACGCCTTTCAATTAGGTATGTGCGCCTCGGTATCTCAACCTTATATTGCTAGACTACGAATCCAAAGGCCAATCGTAGGATTCTTATGTCACCTATCACATCTTTCATATCTAGCAACGTTGATTAAAGGGAAAAATTCCGAGTTGCACCGCGCTTCTGAAATGGAAATGCCGTGTGGCTAAGCCCTCCCGTCGGGTAGACCGTTCGCTTCGTGCAAGTCTTTCGAGTTGACGCCACTTCGGCGACTTGCGTGTCGATGGGAATGAAATGATGGTGATAAGGACAACACAACACCCAGTCCCTGAGTGGAGAAAATCTCCGATCCAGGCGGGAATCGAACCCGTGCCGTTAGGTGTGACATTCCGTCGCGCTGACGACTCAGCTGCCAGGGGCGGACACCGTGCTTCTGAGACCACCTTAGGTCTACATGCATATTTGGTTGGTACATCAAGTTCGTAGCGTTTTTCCGTAAGAGTAATAAACACAACAGACACGCATAACAGAGACGTTAATCATCGACAACATATTCTCGTTCACTATTTACAACAGTCTGCCAAAGATGAGGTAACTTTTCGATAGCGCGGCTGTAGAAATCACTTGGTTTTGAAGGGAAGAACGCATCGAACCATGTTATGAGCGCATTTTAATCCATAAAAGAAGTTCCTTGAAGGCTGATCGATAGAGAGCAGGAAAAGTGAAAATCTGAGGGCGCAAGATCTCGTGAGCTCCTATATAGCGTTGTTTGAAAGTCTAGCAGAAAGAGAGAGAGAGAGAAGGGGGGGGGGGCGTTATAGTGGAGTAGCATCCCTTCACACAGGCTTCCTGGTCGTTGTTCTCGGACTGCGTGTACAACACGTCTCATTTGTTTGCAATAAATGTCAGCAGTGCTGGTTATGCCTCGTGGAAGCAATTCGTAGTATACCACACCGTCGCTCTTCCACCAGATGCGTAGCATTATCTGTTGTGGATGCACGCAGTACTTTGTACGGAACTTGCTGCTTTGTTGCGGCCCAGTCATTCCTTTCTTTTCCTTATGTTAGCATTAAGCTACCATTTCTCGTCACCAGTAACGATACAGGACAGGAATGGTCGGGGTCACTCACTGATGACGAGCAAGCAGAGTTGCACATATGGCAACCCTCTGATTTTTGTGGTTTTGGTTATATCATGTGGTACACACACACCTGTTTTTGAGCCTTCTCCATTGCATGCAAATGTCGCACGATGGTGGACTGATCACAGTTCATCATATTTGATAGTTCTCGAGTATAGTGACGCAGATTATTGTGGATTAATGCGTTTAAACGATCTTCAACAAATGAACTACAAATAAAAAATGACAATCGGTGTTACACCCATAGCAACTTGAAGACCAACATCCAAAACATAAATGCTACGAACTTGTGCACCAACATAATATATACTTCACAAACTACCATACAGTGCGTAGGAAGAGTCTCATCTTCAGCTGGATGGGTAAGACAGTTCAAAGGTCGGAGAAAAGCAGCGGTATCTGTATTACTAAACGACAAACTCTGGTCGCAGTAACCTAGTCCCTGTTACAGGTTGCCTATTTAACGGCTTGCGAAGGCAACAAAAATTTTATTTTCATTAACTCTGAAGGTAGGGGGACATCGAGTATAGATTTAAGTGTCAGGAAGTTTTTTTCTGAAAGTATTTGCATGGAGTGTAGCCATGTATGGAAGTGAAACGTGGGCGATAAATAGTTTGGACAAAAAGAGAATAGAAGCTTTCGAAATGTGGTGCTACAGAAGAATGCTGAATATTAGATGGGTAGATCACATAACTAATGAGGAGGTATTGAATAGAATTGGAGAGAAGAGAAGGTTTGGGGCACAACTTAATCATTTCTTGAGGAATGGCCTCTATTTGGTCCAGGATTGTGGCGTTCAACTCATCAGTGTTATGCAATCGCTGTGAAAAAATTTTGATCTCGAGATGCCCCTAAGAAAAAATTTATGCGCTGAAAGGTCAGGTGATCTCACCGGTAATGTATCAGAAGATGATGAGAGTAATCGGGCCGTATGGGCTGTAGTTCCATCTTATGAAACTACAACGCTTTTAGACGGCACTATCCCTGAGGATGTGGAATGAAGAAACGGTTTATGGTTTATCATGGCCGTAAACCGCTCGGAATGGACACTCAAAGGGCCGGCTGGTGTTGTCTTAAAAGATCGCCCAACTTTTTCAACAGATTGTCCAGTAGCACATTAGATGCGAAATTTGGTCTTTACATGAACGAGCTGCTGCTATGTGTCCGAGTAATATGTGAAGTTTTGTTTATTGGCACAACCATGCAGATAATAGTTTGCCTCATCAGATGTCACAAGATTTGTCAGACACGTCATCCTGGCCATTTCTGCCCAGTAAAGTCGTGCAGAAATTGCGCCTATTGTCTTTATCTCCTGGCTGTAGCTGTTGCGCCACTTGCAAGTTATAGGAATGAAACTTTAAAATCTGTTTCACAATCTTCTATAAATACGTGCGAGGGACCTGCGAATATGGAGTGGCGACGAACGGATCACCGTGTGCTTCGTTGCACAACTGCACGAACTTATCGGATATTTTCCGCCGTTCAGACTGTCATTTCTGGCGTCTTGTGCTTCACATCGGTTCTAGAACAGGTCTTACTCTGTTGTTTTATCCATCTGGATATTACCCTTCTGTGTGTAATACAGAAATGTCGATCTCTTCCACGACGCATTGCACGTGGCGAAGTTCCTGCCCTGCCTCCATGTGCACCTGCGCTGGCTAACGTTTCATATTGAACTGAATGGCCTACAATGTGGGTCCGATTAGATGCGGTAGATAACGCGAACACATCTTATCAGGGTAGGTAATTTCAAATGTCGTATTGACCGTGGGCCATCCTGAACAAAATAAGAAACTGAACTATTAAAGTTTTGAACATGGCTGCGTGGTCAGCAAGCGATTACAAAGTAAAATTAAAGCAATAACAGCTCTCGGTCACAAAAAAGAAGTCTTTTGACCTAGGTTTCGGCATAGAAGTAAAACACTCAAACTAGCCTATATCATAAGTACAAAATTATAGGAAAAACATTTTTAAGTGTTAGTACTGACTAACAGTACAAAAAGGAAACAGTACTTACATGTCACGTATAAATTAAATATCAAGCGATAAAGCTTTAGTCACAAAACTTTTAAAATAGAATATGGTTCAAATGGCTCTGAGCACTATGGGACTTAACTTCTGAGGTCATCAGTCCCCTAGAACTTAGAACTACTTAAACCTAACTAACCTAAGGACATCACACACATCCATGCCCGAGGCAGGATTCGAACCTGCGACCGTAGCGGTCGCGCGGTTCCAGACTGTAGCGCCCAGAACCGCTCGGCCACCCTGGCCGGCAAAATAGAATACATAGAAGGCAAGTCACTATGGGGTGCTCACACATGTCGAGTTACATATAGCATGTGATAGGGCAGTTCGAGTGTTTTGCTTCTGATGAAGACACTCATAGCAGCGCCGAAACCTAGTCAAAAGACTTCTTTTTTGCAACGGAGGGCTGTTGTTGCTTTAGTTTTACTGAGTAGCTGAACGTTTTTTACAATGTAAGTATTTGTGCCACATGTGCAAACTACCTTTGAACAATGGTGCAGAAGCGAATCCAGCACGAGAAAACCACACCGAAATACAGTTGTTCTTCGTATATAAAAAATTCCCGAACTGGCCAACCTTTGAGAGTTACATTGGAGCGTGTATTGGCACATTTGTTACGAAATCGTGGTAAAATTGATGATTTTAGCGAGATCTGGAGAGATATCAAAATTGATTGTTGTCGACTGCGCTATAGAAACATTGCCTGTGGGGGATTACAATCATGACACTACAAACACGACACTGCAGTATATCGAGACTGATCTATCATAGCTAGTTCGACAATTTATAAGCAAATTTATGTTTCATAGCTTGACTATTAAAAAAGAGCAGGCCGGTGTGGCCGAGCGGATCTAGGCGCTACAGTCTGAAACCGTGCGGCCGCTCCGGTCGCAGGTTCGATTCCTGCCTCTGGCATGGATGTGTGTGATGTCCTTAGGTTAGTTAGGTTTAATAGTTCTAAGTTCTAGGGGACTAATGACCTCAGATGTTAAGTCCTATAATGCTCAGAGCCATTTGAACCATTGAAAAAGAAACAAGCTAGAAAGTAAAGTCGTGTGGCATTGTTGGATGAGAGACCCAGAGGGATACGTTGAGGCGCCTTATTGGAAGGTCAGGACGACGAGGTCGCTACAGACAGGGCACAGGTCTTTTCCTTTGCAACGCGTGCTTTGAATCTCAAGAGTACTGTTGAGGTGTAAATGCCACGGGTGGTTGCGTATGCACTATAGCGTAGCTTTTGTGTTGATGATGACGAGAGAGATAGATGTGAAATAGATGCAGGACAATTTTCTGCTCCTCTTTAATAGCACCAATGGAGCCGCCGGGTTATATGTTCCCGTCGGAGATACACATTACCATAATGTCACATTCCGTAATTCATAGCGTACAGTTTTTGCACTTCATCCAGTACATTGGCGTACAATATAGTGATCGGCAGCTACTCGCTACAACGTATCCTCTTCTTGCCAGGCATTCATAATGAAAATATCTTCCAATTCCAGAATCAAATTGACTATCGTCGAATCGAGAGCGTATCTCACCTGTGGCTTTTAGAGAAGGCGGGTTTTAACTGTAATTGTTTAAATACGTTGCGTTTCTCATAACTTAGCAACCGCTGCAAAACAGACGCGTGAAAAGTAGCTATTTTTTATATGTGAGTTTCTTATAGTGCAAGTGTTGTCTCACCATAATTTGACAAGATCTGCGTAAATTGTGGCTTTGGCGCTTTCCTTGTCAGAAGTTCACGGAGAAGAAGTCAGCGACGGTAGGTATCCTCTCAGGTCAAGGAATAAAGGGCTGCCAGGAAACCATTTTGAGTGCCACAAGTTTCCCTGTCAGTCAAGAGACATTTAACGGAGTGTTGAACGTTCCGCTTCGGGAGAAACCGGTCACACTTATCTCCAAGAAAGAAACGGTACAGTGCACGATCCGAGTTCAGTCGCTGTGACATTTCAGCAATGACTTCAGAAACGTGCGATTTCCTGTGGTCGGAACATTACAATGTTTATTGCAATCTACGCGCACCTGTGTTTCAGTAGACCTGTCCGTTGATGAGCTTTATTATTTGAATTACCTCTTGCTTATTCCATAAATTAATGATAGCGGCTACCGCTGTGGTATTCTGCTGATGTCAAACTAAAAAGAATTACAGTGATATTCTAGTAGTTAATTAGTTCTGACCACGGAATTTTTGGTCAACGTCATGTTTTATTTGGAAAGAAATTAAATTTCACTAATATATTTTGGAATTACTTGCAGATATATCTCTACTTGGGGTGAGGATCACACGACGAAACGTTGTTAAGTTAATGATATTCATAAAAAACTGTCATTCATATTCTCAGTCTCACAAACTGCCAACAAATTGTACTTCTTACCTACTATTGTAATTTCTATTATTTTTTTTTAGTTTATTCACTGACTTCAAACACAAGGATGGGAAACGACGAAAATAACTAGTATCAGTTAATGTTAAGACGTTATATTTCCTTACACATATATGACCGATTGGTGCCGCAATGAACAATATGTTCTCTGTCATCCAGGTGGGGAATGCTATCATCCTCCATTTCTTAAATGACATTAGAAACTAGAGAAATGAAAATTTATAGTATCCAGAGAGATAGATGTGAAACAGATGCTGGACACTTTTCTACTCCTCTTTAATAGCAGCAATGGAGCCGTCGAGTTATATGTTCCCGTCGGAGATACACATTACCATAATGTCACATTCCGTAATTCATAGCGTACAGTTTTTGCAGCTCACCCAGTACATTGGCGTACAGTCTAGAGATCGGCAGCTACTCGCTACAAGCCAGTGTACAGTCCATCAGGGAGGGTATTTCGTACCAGTGTTAACCACTGATTGTGCAATGGCTTTCCCGTACTAAACGAGTGAAAGATGGATTTCAAGTGCCTGACACAGAGCTCTTCTGCAGCCTCTTGACGAAGATCACAACATACGGAATAGTTTCTCAGACTTCTTAAATAATACAACCGTCTACTATTTCCTGGATAGTGAGTTTTCATTAGAGGTATGGATGTCGTCAGGAGTTCCCCACGGAAGTGTGATAGAAGCGTTCTTGTTCTCTATATACGTAAACTATTTGATGGATAGGGTGAGCAGCAATCTGCGACTGTTTGCTGATAACGCTGTAGTGTATGGGACAGCGTCGTCGTTGAGTGCCTGTGGGAGGATACAGGATGACTCAGACAGAATTTCAGTTTGGTGTGATGAATGGATGCTTACTCTAAATGTAGAAAAACGTAAGTTAATGTAGATGAGTAAAAAAAACAATCGAGTAACGTTCAAGTATAGTATTAGTAGGATGCTGCTTGACTCAGCCACTTAGACTAAATAGCTTGGCGTAACGTTGCACAGCGATATGAATTAGAACTAGAACGTAAGTTCGGTATGGAGAAGGCGAATGGTCGACTTCGGCATCGCATCCCAGCTATAAAGGAGACTGTGTATAGAACACTGGTGTGATCTACTCTTGTGTATTGCTCGAGTGTTTGGAATTCAAGTAAGTCATCGAAGAAACTCAAAAATGGTTCAAATGGCTCTGAGCATTATGGGACTCAGCTGCTGTGATCGTAAGTCCCCTAGAACTTAGAACTACTTAAACCTAACTAACCTAAGGACATCACACACATCCATGCCCGAGGCAGGATTCGAACCTACGACCGTAGCGGTCGTGCGGTTCCAGACTACAGCGCCTTTAACCGCTCGGCCACTCCGGCCCGCTGAAGAAACTCAGATAGATTTTTTACCGGTACGTTCGATTAACATGCTAGTATTATGGAAACATTCCGTCAACTCAAGTGGGAATCCCTTAAGGAAAGACGACGTTCTTTTCGCAAAACACTATCGAAAAAATATAGAGAACCTGCATTTGCGGCTGAGTGTAGAACGATTCTACTGCCACCAACATACATTTCGCGTAAGGACTTCGAAGACAAGATAAGAGAAATTAGAGCTCATATGGAGACCTGTAGATAGTCTTTTTCCCTTGCTCTGTTTGCAAGTGGAACAGAAAAGGTAATAACTTGTAGTGGTTCAAGATACCTTTCGCCATGCACCGTATGATGCCTTGAAGATTACGTAGGTAGATGTAGATGTAGAAGTATATGAATACGCCTATGTGTACGCCATAATCTGTCTTATCTTACCTTCATAGTCCGAAGGCGAGATATAAGATGAAGAGAATAGAACTGCTGCATGTGGACCTCGATTACTGGTTCTCTATATTTACTGAACACGATGTTTTAAGAACAATGTCGCCTTTCTTGAACGATTCCACTTTAATTTCCATGAGTATCCCAGTTACACTTTCTTAGGGGTATGCTGATCTGTAACGATCCTGGCATACATTTTTGAATTGTATGTAAGAGAGACTTGATAAGGCCCCAAATACTCGACCAGTACTATACACTATGTGCTTTCTTAAGAGGGTTCCCGCAAACATACAACAAATTTGTCATCCTCATGTTTCTACTACTACTGAGGTAATATGCTCATTTCACTTCATACCGCTTTGTGGCAGCTTCATTTACTTAGAGAGTGTCTTTAGTGTCTTCAGTTGAATGACGCAGAACAGTTTAACACATAGAAATTACTTTTCGCTTATTGGCTAGTACTTCTCCTTTATTTGCTACAGACATTACTTATGTGGCTACCTCCCGTAACAAAAGCAATTCCCTAAACTATGTGCTCTTTAGTCAGCCGAGTCTAAAAGGTGTGGAGATAATTTTACGTAGTTTTAATTTAGTGTTACTGAGCTGCTCGTACAACGTAACATGTAAAGCATTATGTTGTGAGCAGCAGAAATACGCCAGACGCGCATCGAATCTGCGTGCCGGAGTTACGATTTTTGTTACGTTAACCTGAGCATTCTGGCAGCGGTTCAGGTGGGTTGCCGTATACGGTGAAACAGCTACTGGGCTCGTTTTCCATCGCTGCTTCAGAAACACTATACACAAAGAAAGAAAAGAAAATTAGATAAAAAGCTAAACAGCGTAATTTTTAAAAGGTAGACGTTTATTGTGGAAGAGTACGGGTCAGTTACATGATTTGGAGCGCGGCTATCCAGTGAAAGAGTTTAGTGTGTGGTCCTTTACACTTAAGAAAACACTGTATGCAAGGATACGAACACATTTTGCAGCACAGTGGACTGCGTACAGTAGAGGAACAGTTAGGAGACGATGACTGATTGTATCAGTATGTCATAAAGCAGCATCTCTGAGGCAAAGGTTTGTGGACTATAACATTCCTGACATGGACTAGCCTGCCAAGAGTCCCGACCTGAACCCAATTGAACTCCTTTGTGTGAGTTAGAACATCGACTTCACTTCAGACATCCGTGTCCAACATCACTACCTTTCCTGGTTTGGGATCTTGAGGAAGAATAGACACCCATACCTTCACAGCCATTCAGACACCTCACTGAAAGTGTCTCCAGTAGATTTCAAGCCGTCAAAAGGCGGATAGTGGACGTACACTGTATTAATGTCCACTAGCGGGTGTCCAGATGTAGAGAAATAGGGTATTTTCTGGGGCTCAATTAAAGGTCATGACGTAACCTAATATTTCCCCACGTCTCTAAGCCAATTGCGGGTGGTATATTCAAGATCATTGTGTAACCTGCTACCAATCATGTGTCAAGATAACCCTCACCGAGGTAATCCATACCAAAGTCAAGGTCACGCTCCCCCCACTGAACTAGTCCAATAGGATGACTTAAAAATGACGGGAAAACAAGTTGCCGTTTCCTATCACCCTCCCCCCACCCACGTCTCCTCCTTCTCTCTCTAGCCTCGTCATTCGAGGTCTGTGCACTGTAGTGAAAGGATTATCATAAACTGTTAGCAGTAAAGTTAGTCTTCTTAAAAATGGTGATAAATGTTATCTTAATTTATGACAGAAGACACGTCGGCATTACAGTGCATGACTGGGAAATTCGAAGGGGTGCCACTGAATTACTATAATTCAAATATGTCATCGCATTTTCTGTAAGCATTCCAACATAAGACTATATCCTATTGTTAATTACAATTTTAAGATAATTTGTTACATTTTTTGGCAAATTTTCTCCCACTCTTCAAGATCGTAATCCAAAGTCCCAAGTAAACAGGAGGCTTTTAATGTTTAACATTTACCATATTAGGTAAACAAATAAATGAATGTTACATATAAAATCCGTGTTATACTGCAAGGAACTTGTCCCTACATTATTAATGCGCGAAACTGTAGTGCGTTAAAAACAATGACTTTTACTGTAGGCATTTCAACATATGACCACCTACCATTACGATTTATAATTTTGGGCTAATTTGTTGTTATGTCACTGATCTTCCCTCACTGTTCAAGCTTATCATCCCAAAACAAATATTAATACGAGACTTTAAATAAATGTTGAACAAGTTCCACAGTGTGATAATTCAAACAAATACACTGATATTCGGCATTCAGCAATTAGTTCCGTTCAATATTTTAACAAATATCTCGATATCCGACGTTAAATTGTTAGCACTCTGCAACAGATACGCTTCTGTTACGTAACAAGTCTACCTTTCATTGTAAGGGTACTGCATTATTACTGTGTTAAAAACAATGACGTCACTATAAGACTGCTTTAGAGGAGTCTGAAACTGTGGGATTCTAGTGGACTTGTAAACAACGTCGAAAAATCGATGTATGTACACACACACACACACACACACACACACAAAACGTTGCTACATTAAATTTACAAGTACACTGTCAAAAATTACCCTCCATCACACGTGTGCTGCTACCCATCACCACCGGCATAAAAATGACTTCATAATGGGTCAGAAACAATGACGTCACTAACAGGATGCCTTAGAGGAGTTGAACACTAGGGGATTATAGCAGAATTGTAAATAACAATCGAAAAACCCGAGGAGGAGCGTTTCTACAGATAAGTATTTCATTTTAAAAACCATATGCAAGACATCGCTAAAGCGCACACAAAACAGTTTACCCCACTTGCGCTGTAACCACCACCAAGAAAATTGATAATACTGGTACCCTTCGTCATGCACTGCACAACGGCGTGTAGATTATCTGTTCAGATGCAGATGTAGACAACTCTCTAGGAGGGCTGCAAAACGCAGCAGTAAGAACTGCTAGGATTGACGATTGATGTAGGGACTGACACTATATAAATATAATATATTGAGTATATAAAGAGATGAAGAGGTCCATTGCTGTGTGACTCAACTACTGACAGTAAGCCACTGGAACAAGTAACAAACTTATGATACCTTAATGTAGAATGTTTACAATACATGCTACAACTTGTAGGAGAATCAGATTGCATGCTGAGATTAGTTGGTAGAGTCTTAAGGGAATGCGATTCATCATCCACGGAATAAGTGGCTTACAAAGTTTCTTTTCGATAGATTACGTTATCTCATACACTTCTCGGGAAATTACTGTTAATATGGAGGCCCGGCCTAAGGATCCCAAGTACAGTCCCATATACATGTGGATCAGGAGTGCAGTAATCCTATTATTCTGAGTAATACTGTTAATCTATGCAAACCTCGATGTACTGAATCCACATTTCCACCCATATGCATCCACGTATATATTGTATCAGCATGTGGTGGACGGGTCACTGTTGTTATTCTACGGGTCTTTAAGGTAAAGCACCTTAAGCTGCTACTGTTCCCGCAAATACTATTATTCCACAGGTCTTAAGAAAAGGATGCAGTCTACTGAACAGACCTAGGTAGGTCACTATCAAAGAATTTACTTCTAGGTTCCTGCAACAGATAGATGAGATACTCCCGACACAATCATAAATCTGGTATCAGAGTCTTATATTAGCTGATTTGTGTTTAGTTATCAATGAAACTGTCATAGACAGGACCTTAACCTAAATTCTTCATTAGTACCCCCCACCCCCTCTCTCCTTCCTCGAGACAGTGCCCAGTGTCAGTCGCCGTATAACGAGTGATTGATTTTCTCTTCCTTCGCTCGAGTGAAACGAATCAACGTAATGCTGAATTTTATAAAATGAAATGTCATCTCTAATGTTCTTCTCATGTTCAGGACTGAGTTCAGGCACTTTCGTATAACATGACAACGTCCACTCTTTTGTCGTACAAAACACTATACAAATACACATCGACACTGAATACCATATCATTCTCATCAACTTCTAACTTTCGGCACCGTTTTAGTTCCTATCCACTATAGGAAATTTCGTTACTGTGGATCACTGCCTAATGAACGTCCATTGAGGAAAACTGCCAAACTGTATAGGATGGAGCTAATTTGCATGGACATAGCAACAAGATGAATAATAGAAAGACACTCATATATTCAAAACCAGTGCGCTTACGGGAATGTGTCAATATTAAAATTAAGTTGTTTGAGAAAATTTCTTCGGGTAGTTACAATGACAGTTCAATAATAGTACCAACTTTAAGATTCCAGCGTGTATTGAATTGTGTTATTTAATACATAAAAATAATTTTTTAATCTCTAGATGACGTTAACCATCTGTTTCATGTTGAACAAGGCGATAATACTGTAAACGTTTTTGCTTCAAACAGTAGCGATTACCGAGTGATCTGTAAAACACACTGCATCACCGGTTTGGCACTATAATTAACAATGCTGATGGGTTCCATTTTAACCCATGCCAGTTAAGTGACGAGTCAGAGAGCATAGAGGTGCAATAGTGTAAGCAATGGACGCACCTTTGGGAGAATGGACTCAAATACCAGTCTGGCCATCCAGACTGAGGTTTTCTGTGATTTGACTGACCTTTCAAGGCGAATTCTGGAATGGTTTCAGGGAAGAGGCCGTTACTAGTTACCGGTCATAAAACTGGCTGGCCAGTTTAAGCTTGAGCTCGATGAGTAATATCCTGATCGTCAATGAAATGTTAAATGCTAACCTTCATGTCCTCCTTGCTATCGAGTAACTTATTGTTAAGTGTATAGCAGAGTTATGTATTAAATAAATACAAGGGTATTCATGAAGTCTTCATTATTGCTTCGGAAAATAAAGATATGTGATACATTTTATACTTTCTTGCAAGTACGGTCGTGGACAAAACGAGCGAGACCACTCGCCTTTTCGTTATGTTGATCCGCAGAGCTTTAAAGTCTGCTGCACAGCATAACAGGCAAGGAGGCGAAGTGCTACCAACATACTATGCACAGGCGTGAAATCGAAAATCTATCCGAACTATGTCAGACTGTTTTCAATCATTTATAAGACTATATTAATGCTTATTAGTGTGTTAAACACAACACGTAAATATAAGATATAAATGAAAGAAGAAACGCTAATTGGTATCAGATCTACTAACAAAAATGAATTTCAGCTTATCGAGATAACAGAACTGTTTTAGTAATACAAAGTACCCCAAATCGTTACGAATTAGCAAAATAATATGCACATTCGGCCGCGAAACGGTATGTGTCAACGTTCAGACCAGTGATACTGGATTACCGTTGCTGATCTACCATGAAAGTGTGCAAATTTAGCAATGCGTGAAGATTCACAACGAAATTCAGTTAAAAGACATTCAGTGCCACACTTAAAGTATGTTGGTAGCACTTCGTCTCCTTGCCTGTTATGCTGTGTAGAAGACTTTAAAGCTGTGCGGATCAGCATAACGAAAAGGCGAGGGGTCTCGCTCGTTTTGTCCACGACTGTACATGTCTGTAGATCTAGTATACGCTGTCTGATTGCAATGTAATCTGATACACCACCCAAGCTTCTTTGGAAGCATCAAGGGTAAATTCAAGGTCAATATGTAACCTGATAACAACTGAGTGTCAAGATAACCCCTCCAAGATCGCCCATTCACAATTACGGTTCTGGCCTCAAAATCAAGGTCGCCCTCCCCCTTCGAGCTAGGACAATAGGATGACTTAAACTGGTGGGCAAACAGGTTCCCACCCTCTCCCCTTCGCCCCCTATTCATTCTAGTCCAAGACAACCTACCACTGCTAATTACAGTTTTAGGATATGTTACAGTTTTCTCCCACTTTTCTACATCGTTACCCAAAGACATACATAGACGTAATGTTTAAAAATACTGTAGAGCATTATATAAACAAATAAACTATTGCTACATACGAAGTCTACGTTATATTGTAAGGAACGTGTCTCTGTAGTATTAACTCGTAAAATTACAGTGCGTTGAAAACAATGACTTTTTCTGTTAGCATTCGAATGTATGACCAGCCCCCACACTATTTACAATTTTGGGGAAATCTGATGTCACCGATTTTCTCCCACATTTCAAGATCATCATCCTAAGACAAATACGCAAATATGACACTTTAAATTGAAACGTCCCCTTAGAAAAATTTATGAATGATTGTGCTGATAAACCCCTTACGTTATTTGATTTTCAAACACCTGAGCAAAACTGACGTGCACAGACATTTCTCTCTTTACTTATTCAGATCATCAATAAACTGACACACAATATTTTTAGCACAACGCAATCTGACTTTCAAAAATCCCTACAAAAGAATGGCCCTGACTAACATTAACCTATACCTTACACGAATCACTTACCTCACAAAAATCTTCGTTACTCGAACTACTGCAATACAGCAAGCGCCAATACTGCCAGCTAAATAAAAGATTCTAACTACTGAAGACACTAACTACTGATAGGCATAGTTAGCAAATGAAAGATTTTGATAGAGAACAAACAATGTATTTACCTTATTAGTGTTCAAAAGTCATAATATATATATATCAGTTCATGACATCCAGTCTTACAAATTTACTCTCTCTGATGGACACACGTCCAGATCATCCGCTCTCAAAATTCCGCCATCTCTCTCCCCACATCCACCACTGCTGGCGGCTCACCTCCAACTGCGCAACGCTACGCGCTGTTCACCTCCAACTGCCCAACACTACAACAGCGAATATTACAACAATGCCAATCAGCCACAGACTGCACAGAGCACAGCCAGTGATTTTCATACAGAGCGCTACGTGGCGTTACCAATATAAAAACCTAAACAGCCTACTTACAAAATTTTAAAGAATTTCAACAGTGTCATAATTTAAACATATAGGTTGATATCCTACTTTATTCAGTTAGCACAGCTCGATATTTTAACAAATTCACAGCTTGAGACCATGATCTTTAAGTATAAATGTGTCCTAATTCATACCCAGCTTCAATTGTAGCCAACTGTTCGACACATATTTTCCAAGCAATGCGTGTACTTGCGCGATACATCTTACTTGCACAGAGCATTACATGACTTGATTTACATGAGTCATATTACATATACCGAGGAGCCCAAGCACTATGGCAACTGTTCGATGCCAGACTGAACGGCACGTAATGCAGTAACGTAAATGGAGCAGTAACTAGTGGGGAATCGTCCCGGTCAGTGACTTTCAGTCGCTACCTACGCTTCCACAAAACTCCATAATAATGCTCATCATTCCATCTCCATCATGACCATATTCATTTTCATGCTCCACCAGCATCACCATAACAGAATTATTATCATCAATGATCATATAATAATGTAATATAAAATCATCTAAAAGTTTTAATTAATCATAAAAATTGTCCCAAAAATTTACAAAACATCAGTTATTTTCTCATGACTTCTATATATTTCAACACCTCTGTTAAGTATGTAAAGGCTTTGGGGAAGAGCTGTTTGATTCGTTGCCAGGCCGCACTTCCGTGGGGCACTGAAACATCAGTTAGCAAAATACAGAATGGGGAAATTTTTCTAGTGGACGCAAATGAGGAAACCTACTGACATAAGTGACTTTGACAAAAGGTTATGACTCGGCGCCTGGGAACGGATATTTCAGAAACGGCGAAGTTGGTCATCTGTTCGCGTGCTGCAGTCGTGAGTGGTTAGAGGACCATGAAACCATTATCTTTACATGTTCCCATGGTGACGCAACAAAACTGTTAATTTTGATTCCAGTTGGCACCGGATCATCTAGATTCAATCGAGCGTCAGTGGTAAGGTGTCGTCTGATCAGATGAATTATGTTTCTTGTTACACCAGGTCGATGGTCTTGTTCGCATACGTTTTCATGCAAGTAAACAGGTGCTCGAAATGTGCAACTCGCGACATCGCAAGCGAATTGGGGCAGTATTATGTTATGTGTTTCAATGGGACCTGTGGTAGTATTCGAAGAAACCATTACGTCTGTGGACAACGAGATCACCATTGCGGACCATTTGCATCCTATTGTGCTTGATATCTGCACGACGGTGGTGGAATCGCTCAGCGGGATAACTAACCGCGACAAAAGGCCAGGATTGTGGTGCTGTGGTTTTAAGGGTATCGAATTGAACTAACGTTGATGTCTTGTCCCTACAAGTAGTCAACAGAGATGACATTATAGGTCTTCTACAGAGTATGGTTTGCTTTAGCACAGAGGTTATTTACCTTAACAATTTGGATCATAATTTACTTATATCGATTTTAGAGTTGTGCTTATTTCTATCTGTTACAATTTTTATTTAAGTATACTATCGAAACACCTGAAGAAATTCACTGATTCACTTTAAAGATTTTCGTTTAGTATTTTATCTTCATATTTTCTGTAATGTGAATATATCTCTAGTTCTTTTAGCAAATCCATTTTACGTCCTTTATTTAGTGGGTGGAGTACTTTGACATTTTGCTCTGTTTTTCCAAATGGGTGTCGTGTGTTATGCATATGTGTTGCTATGGCTGATGTAGTGTGTGTGTCATGTGTGTGGGCTTTTATGTGCTCTGTGCACCTGGTTTTGAAATTTCGGGCTGTTTGTCCTAGGTAGAACATGGAGCATTCCTGGCATGTTACCTTGTATATTCCAGAGTCTGAGTATGGATCATGCTTAACTTCGGTGATCTGGCGGGAAGCGGTGTTACCACTGAGGCAAGGCCGTCAGCCAACAAGAAATAAACACAGAGAAAAAAATCGCAGTTAGCAATGGTTACAATGCTTCCATGGTTGACACAATCCTGAACAAAGTGAAGAAAAACCCAGGTACAAACTACACCACAGAAGAAAAAGAAAAAAAAAACAAATGTATAAGTAGTATCCCATACATTTCCAATGTATCACAGAAGATTGCAAATATTTTCAAAAATCACAAAGTAAAAACTGGATTTTCTACATGTAATAAACTACAACAAAAACTAGTAGATAATATAAAGTGTAAGCATGATCCATACTTTTTCTCGACATAAACCACAGATTGGTAGATGTCCTCACTTGGTGCAGTGAGGATGCCCAGTTTTTTAAATAGCTCTTTATAATGAGCGTGACCACTATTTCTAGTTATTACGGCCTTGTCCATATTTTGTACCTTCGATCCACAGAAAATAATCCAATAGCTAAGAGTTGAGATTATTCTCCAAGTAAGAATGAAACCACTCATTCACTGTTCCTTTTATACCTATCGCTTCTAGGTTGCTCAATAGTGCCTTATGCTCCACAGTGCCTTTTGTGAACTCTGCAATGGTCAATATTGTACTTTTCCTATTTCCGAAACCACTCTATGCTTCGTTAAAGAGGCTGTCTACACTTATGCAACTTATCAGCTTTTCTTCGGTGATTGCTTCAGGTTGGAATGAAGACAGCCTTGTAACTGGCCCCTAGCTTTCAGTGTTTTCCGCATTACGTTTCGTTAGTGAAGGCACCACTCGTGTATGCCTTACATACTTTGAGAAAACACCAGTTAAAGGACTCTTTTTTTACGTTTGTTAATGGGCCTTGTGTGCTATCTGTGTACGCTTTTAGAACAGAGACAGGTTCTTGTGAACTCTGCAATGACCAGTATTCTACTTTTCCTATTTCCGAAACCAAACTATGCTTCGTTAAAGAGGTTGTGTACACTTATGCAACGTACCAGTTTTTCTTCGATGATTGCCTTCTGATTTCTTATTGTTTAATTGTTGTACTACCTTCCTAATTTTAAGCTCTGTCGTGGAAAGCAACATCATTGTGCTTGCTGTGTAGTCATTTTGTGAGTGCTATATGTGTTTTACGATGGTTCCCAAACCACAAAGATTTCATTTCCCGTATAATGCGGGAAATGAAATCATTGTTGGTTTGAACGGGGCAGGACTTTGATTGGCGTGGTCATATTGAAAGTGGTGTAGCTGACTTTCCTCTGACTTTTGCATTGATTCACCCGGCCACATATAGGGACACCTACAGTTTATCATTAACACCGAAGCTCAAAATGAACGTATTACAATGATTTTCCTCTTTTACCCAGCCACATATAGGAAGACCTACATTTTAACATTAATTCCTATACTCCAAATGAACATATTACAATGACTTTCCTTTGACTTTGAAATTGATTTACTCAGCCACATATAGGGAGACCTACAGTTTATCATTAACTCCGAAACCAAAATATACGTATTACAATGATACAGAAATTGGAGACCAGTACCACTTTTGTGAACTCTGCAATGACCAGTATTCTACTTTTCCTATTTCCGAAACCAAACTATGCTTCGTTAAAGAGGTTGTGTACACTTATGCAACGTACCAGTTTTTCTTCGATGATTGCCTTACTCTCAGACAATGAAGCTGAAGACAGGCTCTGTGAAACCTGCAAAACTGCAGGCCTACAAAAGGATTTTATTAACTCATAAGACACATACTTTTTCTAGGGCACTTGCAAATCAAACCTAGGATGAAATGCATATGGAAAGCAATGTAGAAGCTAAATTCTCTAAATTCTACAAACTGTTTAATTTAATTTTTGACGAAACATTTCCAAAAATAGCTATTTCTACTGCAGCAGCTAAGGAAAATAGATGGGTAACTGCGGGTATTAGGAAGTCCCAATTTCTCAGTTCTTTGGAAACGCACTGCCCTAAGCCACAGTTCCTTGAGTACTATCAAAGGTACTGCTCGCTTAAAAAAAAAAAAAAAAAAAAAAACATGTCGTACAACCTTCAGTTTAGCACATGGTTACCTTAAAAGTTCAGAATGTTCAAATGTTCGCCGTTGTCGGCTATACACATAACGGAACGACGAGCGGTCGACGCAACTACGTCAGTCAATGTTGCAGTGGAGATTGCTGCACATGTCGCTGTAATCTCCTGGCGAAGTTCCTCCAGCGTGCGCGACTTACGTCGAGGGACATTATCTTTCACAGTTGCCCACAAGTAAAAGTCCATAGGTGTTAGATCTGGCGACCGTGGAGGGAACTCAATGGGCCTTCTTCGTCCAATCCAATGTCCCGGAAAATTGTCATCCCGGAAAGCTCGTACGGCTAGGTGGTAGTATGGTGGCACCCTGTTGGTAGAAGACCTCTTCATCAGCTCCATAAAGTGCACGTATACTTGGAAAAATTAATGTGCGTAACATTTCCAGGTACAGTTCTCCAGTGCGAGTAGCATCAAAGAAAAAGGGTCCTACTAAGCCCCTAGATGGTAGTCCACACCCCACATGAAACCCTGTTAGATTGACCGCTTTATCCATATAAACATGCGGATTTTCCGGTGTCCGGTACATACTGTTATGCCGATACACGGTTCCATTAAGTTTAAATTGTGTCTCGTCACTCAAACCTACCTTCGTCACAAATTGTTCGTCACCAGTTACTATTCGCTGATACCTTTCGCAAAATTGTATTCGGCGATCAGGGTCGTCATCATTAATAGCGTGCAGTAAACGTGGTATGCAAACATTCCACTTTGCCAGTTTCAGAATTCTTTGTACACTTGTAATGCTGACCCCAGCTTCACGTGCACATTGCGTAGAAGACTTCTGTGGAAAATTAACAAACGTTTCCAATACGAGAGCCGAGGACAAGTAGCTGTACGCTGTCTTCCTAATCTTCGTTTGTGAATATCACAAATCGTACGATGCAATTCAGACTTGTCAATGATGCGTTTAATTGTTAGGCGGGTTGGCGGCTCTGTTTCAAACTTCCACCTGCGCTGACATTGCACTTCAGCGGTATTATGAAATTTGAATAGCCACTTCACAATATACACTACTGGCCATTAGAATTGCTACACCACGAAGATAACGTGCTACAGACGCGAAATTTAACCGGCAGGAAGAAGATGCTGTGATATGCAAATGATTAGCTTTTCAGAGTATACACACAAGTTTGGCACTGGTGGTGACACCTACAACGTACTGACATGAGGAAAGTTTCCAACCGATTTCTCATACACAAACAGCAATTGACCGGCGTTGCCTGGGGAAATGTTATTGTGATGCCTCGTGTAAGGAAGAGAAATGCGTACCATCACGTTTCCGACTTTGATAAAGGTCGGATTGTAGCCTATCGCGATTGCGGTTTATCGTATCGCGACATTGCTGCTCGCGTTAGTCGAGATCCAATGACTGTTAGCAGAATATGGAATCGGTGGGTTCAGGAGGGTAATACGGAACGTCGTGCTGGATCCCAACGGCCTCGCATCACTAGCAGTCGAGATGACAGGCATCTTATCTGCATGGCTGTAACGGATCGTGCAGCCACGTCTCGATCCCTGAGGCAACAGATGGCGACGTTTGCAAGACAACAACAATCTGCACGAATAGTTCGTCGACGTTTGCAGCAGCATGGAATATCAGCTCGGAGACCATGGTGCGGTTACCCTTGACGCTGCATCACAGACAGGAGCGCCTGCCATGGTGTACTCAACGACGAACCTCGGTGCACGTATGGCAAAACGTCATTTTTCCGGATGAATCCAGGTTCTGTTTACAGCATCATGATGGTCGCATCCGTGTTTGGCGACATCGTGGTGAACGCACATTGGAAGCATGTATTCGTCATCGCCACACTGGCGTATCAGCCCGGCGTGATGGTATGGGGTGCCATTGGTTACACGTCTCGGTCACCTCTAGTTCGCAATGACGGCACTTTGAACAGAGGACGTTACATTTCAGATGTGTTACGACCCGTGGCTCTACCCTTCATTTGATCCCTGCGAAACCATACATTTCAGCAGGATAATGCACGACCGCATGTAGCGGGCCTTTCTGGATACAGAAAATGTTTGACTCCTGCCCTGGCCAGAACATTCTCCAGATCTCTCACCAATTGAAAACGTCTGGTCAATGGTGGCCGAGCAACTCGCTCGTCACAATACGCCATCACTACTCTTGATGAACTGTGGTACAGTGTTAAAGCTGCATGGGCAGCTGTACCTGTACACGCCATCCAAGCTCTGTTTGACTCAATGCCCAGGCGTATCAAGACTGTTATTATGGCCAGAGGTGGTTGTTCTGGGTACTGATTTCTCAGGATCTATGCACCCAAATTGTGTGAAAATGTAATCACATGTCAGTCCTAGTATAATATATATGTCCAATGAATACCCGTTTATCATCTGCCATTCTTCTTGGTGTAGCAGTTTTAATGGCCAGTAGTGTATTTTCGCTGCTCGAATGTCAAGCGTGCTCCAAACATCTTGTTTTCTCAATACTGAGATGAAAGTACTAACATCTGTTGAGTCGAAGACCATACTACAACACACTCGTAACTCAGATCGAACGACAATATAGTTATCTCGATAGAGCCTGACAAAAAGTGTATACATATTTCTGGCGTACTCTGTATATGCTGCAATTCACCATCTCTGCATCAGTGGTCTGTAATGCATACTATCATGCTGCTCAAAGGCTGCAATTCAACTTCAGTTTGGTGCAATTTATTTTTGATGGACTGCTCGTTTTGATGGATAGTAGATAATTCTGAGCAAATTTGTGTGTTGCCTGTGCACTCCAGCGAGGTATATTCTATTTCCCGCATACAAGGTTCAGGAGAATTTAAAAAAGGCGTAGTTCTCCTAATCATGATAACGGGTATTTGACCTTGTGTAGTTCCACACCCACACACTATACTCTCGGTGATCGACTCAACTAACCTCCCTTTCCTAAACCATTTGAGGTGCAGACCGTACCTAATGTAGCCCTATCTCTCAATAGTCCCGAATGGCACCAGTACAATGTGCGCCTGGCCAGTAGTCATCTGCACCATGTAGAGCTCCGTAGTGACACTCTTATAACACTGCCAAGACGAGGCCGATCATGCCACCTAAACAATTAGGGAAGGTATCTTACTCAAGTTACCACATATGTTGATTGTCCCGTCCCTGTCCAAGCTGTTTCCCGCCCCAGCCATTATTACTACCAGATCATCTTTTGTGAAAGTCTTCCATAAAGCTCCTAAACTCTCGATCACCTAATCCAGTCCAGCACACTGCTTGGAAATGCTGATGAACTGATGCTCCTCCCCTAATTTCTCCTGTAATTGAGTGCCCACACCTCTCAATGACTGCTAACGTAGCACTACTCTCGTCTTCCTAACATTAATGTTATTCCTAACCTTCCTAATCACGGGAAAAGTCTTCTGCGTGTATCCCACTCCTACATCATCTTGAGGCTCCTCTCCCATCAATTCGGGCAGCTGAAACCTGTTACTGCAGCCACAACAAAGCTGTCAGAGTACGTCCTTCTGCTAGCCCTCCTACCAACTCCCGGTCTCCAAACCCCCCCCCCCCCCCGCCCCCATCCCCTTCACCGCTACTTTCCCTCATCCTCAAAAGCTCTCTCCTGGTTTTGACCCTACTGTGCCTGAAGCGCACAGATCCTACCTTTCTGCTCATCTGTTAATCTATTTCTGATACATATTTTCCAATTTCAGAAGAGGGCCACAGCGCTCCACCCAGAGACCTCCACACTACATTGTCAAATAAAACCATTTATTACAGCTCCCAAAATGCATCCACTACTCAGTTTCCTATGAGATCTCCTATAGATTCCACTCATGATAAAACAATATTTATAGGAACCAAAAATGCATAAACTTGAAAAAATAAAGGAATATTATGAATTGTAATAAGTTTACTCTACTAAAAAAGGGAATAAAACTACCGCTACTGAGTTAAATTCGTTATTACCGCAAGTTCAGTAACTTCAGACGCAAATTTATTCTAAATGATCAGACGAATGTAAAGAAACGTTTGTCACAAACAACTGGAGATATTTCCGAAACCTAACACAGAAGTTGAAAATCTTCCATTGTGTGACAGGAAAAAGACACTAATGCGGCTATTCATAGCTAAATGTATTTTAAAAATACGCTCGTATGTACTACAAACGTTAGCTCGCATCTCGTGGTCGTGCGGTAGCGTTCTCGCTTCCCACGCTCGGGTTCCCGGGTTCGATTCCCGGCGGGGTCAGGGATTTTCTCTGCCTCGTGATGGCTGGGTGTTGTGTGCTGTCCTTAGGTTAGTTAGGTTTAAGTAGTTCTAAGTTCTAGGGGACTGATGACCATAGATGTTAAGTCCCATAGTGCTCAGAGCCATTTTTTTTTTAACCACAAACGTTGATTTTAGTCTGTAAACAAAAGTCAGATCTATAAAACGATTTCGGAAATTCAATGTTCAGGCAAACCCACAATAAACACACACTAAATATACTGCTAAAAGTATTTAAAATGAAAAAAAAAAAAACAGAAAAGAGCAAAAATACAATCAAAAAATACGATTAATACTTATGTTTTGATGAGTACCGTAATCAGGCTCATTTCACCTCTTCAAGGTCTTGTTGTTTTGAGTTTACGGCGATCATGAACATCTATATGAAATTTGAGGGTATAAAGAATATTAGCGCATTCTGAAGCTCATCAATACTTTCGTTCAACTCTAAGAGAGGAAGCCAATAAATCATGGTGTTTCCTTGTGTCTCTGGTTATATTGGTATTGTCACTACAATAACTTTGTAGCTGTCTAGCACACTGAAATATATTTTTCATCCAACAGAGCAAAACGTTTAAAAAGTCGAAGTGCCCATAGTCAGTTGGCCGTCACTTAACATTATATCATTAAAAGTCACGACTATTGTCAAAATATGAGAGAAATAGTCAGCTACAGGTTGATGTCTTTCATTAGAAGTACACATCCGCATCGTAACCGCAATCCAGATGTGATATCAGTGCCGTTAATTGAGGATGAGAGCTTTGAAAGCGTTGTTATCATTCAGAGAATAACAACTGCTAATTCGCGTTCTGAAAATGGAATAAATTATAATTCTTCTGGTAAACTGCTGATGGGCTAAGGAAAAGGAAGATGAACTATGCAAACACATTGTGTTAATAATACAGGGCGTTCAGAGATTTTTCGAAAAGTTTGTAAGAGTGTTGGTGGGAATGTTGTGCTGAGAAATAATTGTTAATAAAACACTTCGATACTGTGGTATTGTCCAGAGGTCGCGGTGCCATGCCTAAGTAAGCAGCGCGAATCGATACCACTGACATGAGCGAGGGATCGCTGCAATTAATAAAAAAACAATGGAAGGCACTCCAGAAGAAGACGCCTCCCCATTAGCATAGCAGCGCCCTAACGCTGAAGTCAAGATAACAAGCATGCAAGCAAGTGCTCAGCCTAGTTCGAGACCTCAACTACAGCAGTCAACATAGTGTAGGACCAACTTGTAGTTAAAGTTTCAGATGAATGGGCACTGTCGTAAATGTTGCATTTGTACTGCAAGAAAACAGTTTGTTAATAATTGCATCAAGTGATACCTTGCTAGTCAGTTACAGCTGTAAATTATACAACAGTCTTGTGGCAAATAAGTGTATCTAAGTTAATACAATCTTTTATACATTTATTAAATAAAGCGGAGCAATATTTCATGTGTTCTACTATGATGGGCCTTCTCCCAGAGCAATCAAAGAACCCACAGCTGTGGTCGTACGTTTGTAGTTTCACCTGGTCACAACAGATACGTTGCGCCATTTCTTAGTTAATTAGCACTGAAGTTAGCCAATCAAGTCGTTGCGCGCTAGAGAAGGTATCGCTAAACATGTTCTTCATTTGGTTAACTAAAACTGAATAATACAGTAATTGGACGTGGGACGGTAGTAGGGATTAACCCGAGCAAAGGCTGAGTAGTCTCGTGCGCTATCATCTGTGCTATGAGAAAAAGTGGACACTGCCTTTATCTGACTGGTCGCTTGAATTTGAGTGTGGAAGGTCTGATTGGCCAACTTCGATGCTCCTGCAACGCCCTTACAAGCTTTTCAGACTTTTTCTGACCACCTTGTATAGTTGCTATAAGAAAATTCGGTACTTTCTTCTTTACTGGAGTGGAGAATTATATCCGTTATTTAGGTGTTCCCAGCAAAGACATTTATTGGCATAAGAATATCGTGGCTGTAATGGGTAGCACAGTCCTAATTATCAGATAATGTATCGTTAGTCTCTGGACGGAATGTCGCACGCAAAATACATAATTCTTATCATTCAGAAGAAACGTAGAATTTAAAATTAACGTCTCATCGATATCAATGTTAACAGAGATGGAGTACTAGCTTATTTGGAGAATCACGTAGGTAGCGATCGAATCTCAAATTCTCGAAAGAGCTATCTCAGCATACCTATGAAGTAATTTAAGGTAACTATTGTATACTTGAACGAAGAAGACCAGCTGGGATTTGCACTCGGCTGTACTGTCTTACGAACTACGCTACTTTACTCACTTCCACTATTAAGAAGATATGGTACAATGAGTGTACGCTAACAAATATATAAACGTAAAGTACTTCGTATAAATGAGCTGTGGTTATTGGAAAATGCTACGGAAGATAAGATCATGAGATAAACGTTTCGATGTTAATCAGCCAAGCAGTCCATTACGTTAATGTACCAAATTCAGAGTTCGGCGATGTTCCAGCTCCTTTTAATTTCTTCAAATCTCGTATCAACCATAATAGCACAGGTCGATAACAAACGCTAACAACCCCTAACACAATGGCTTCCTACCCACAGGCTTCAAGTTCTTTTCTTAATGGTTGAATAAATGATCACTACCTTTGTAGTGGTGTGAAAGGGATAATGGTCCAACCTCTGTCAACGCGAGATCGTTTGCTGATGACCAGGAATGATCACAAATGTTTGTGCCGTATCTGGCAAAGTGAGGACATATGACAGTAAGACAGAATGGAGTCGTATTCAGGAGGAAGGTTACTCAAATCCCTGTCGCAACACACAGAGTTAGGTGTTCCGTGATTTGCCTACATCACGTAAGGTGAGTGTCGGGATGGTTCATTCAAAAGTGCACAGCCGATTTCCTTCCCCATACTTTCCCAGTCAGAGCGTGTGCTCCGTCGCTGATGCCCTCGACGTCGACGGGACATTAAAACCGTAACTCTCTTCCTTTCCGTGTTTCAAAACTGTGCACTCATAACTATAACACTGTAACATTATTGACACATTTAGCTTTGAAAAGAACAGGAGCTTTTCCTGCGTGTTCCAATATGTTCCAAGAATGCCTACAAAATTTATAACACTTGTTGGGTTCTAATGAGTGACAAGGAAAATAGCAGCGACTAGGTAATATTTAGATGAGAAAATATGTATTCTTCTTTGTATAATACAACAGATACTCTATAAACAGAAGTACGCTTATTCGAGTGGAGTACCAGATGTGGAATATTATTTTGGACCTAATTTACAATTCTCTCGATTTAAACTAGTCACGTTTAACTTGTAAGATATCACTCACACATACCTAAGCTGAATGCTATTGTATGAGTACATAAGTGAGTGCGGCCCCTGTTTCCAGAATAGGTTGTAGTTCAGGGAATAATACGCGAATTTTTCGAAGAAAGAATAGACGGCTGTAGGATTCGTGTCCTAAATTTTATAAGGTAGTCGGCGGCTGGTTTTTACAGCGGGCATGTGTAGCCGAAGGAACACGGGCCATTTATAAGGAGGTGGAGCTATTGGCAAGCAGCGCTTCCTGGCAGTGGGTGGTTAACGTCGAGCGGTCGTTTTTTTGTTATTGTTTACGGCGGAGGCCCGGCAGACAATGCCGCGCTTCTTAATGACACTCCTCTGCTCCAATGGCAGTGATGACTTCACCGGCTGTCGCACGACAGCCGCTGTCCTTATCATTATCTCCGGCAGATCATTACGATTTAATTTAATAACGCACCCTTGGGGAGGCCTGGGGGCGTTTGGGTTTTAAGCTGATTACGGGAGTTTCACTTGTCATGTCCGACCCAACGCTCACCAGTCTAGTTCTTCTTCTGTCGCGTCAGTTATAAGGTAAACAGTGTTTCCTTTACTGAGCACAAGTACAAAAAATGTCAAGTACTATGTTAAGCAAGAACTTGCCCCCCTTCTAACAGCCGTGTACAGCAAGTCTCTAGAGGAACGGGAGGTTCCAAATGATTGGAAAAGAGCACAGGTAGTCCCAGTCTTCAAGAAGGGTCGTCGAGCAGATGCGCAAAACTATAGACCTGTGTCTCTGACGTCGATCTGTTGTAGAAATTTAGAACATGTTTTTTGCTCGAGTATCATGTCGTTTTTGGAAACCCAGAATCTACTATGTAGGAATCAACATGGATTCCGGAAACAGCGATCGTGTGAGACCCAACTCGCTTTATTTGTTCATGAGACCCAGAAAATATTAGATACAGGCTCCCAGGTAGATGCTATTTTTCTTGACTTCCGGAAGGCGTTCGATACAGTTCCGCACTGTCGCCTGATAAACAAACTAAGAGCCTACGGAATATCAGACCAACTGTGTGGCTGGAATGAAGAGTTTTTAGCAAACAGAACACAGCATGTTGTTATCAATGGAGAGACGTCTACAGACGTTAAAGTAACCTCTTGCGTGCCACAGGGGAGTGTTATGGGACCATTGCTTTTCACAATATATATAAATGACCTAGTAGATAGTGTCGGAAGTTCCATGCGGCTTTTCGCGGATGATGCTGTAGTATACAGAGAAGTTGCAGCATTAGAAAATTGTAGCGAAATGCAGGAAGATCTGCAGCGGATAGGCACTTGGTGCAGGGAGTGGCAACTGACCCTCAACATAGACAAATGTAATGTATTGCGAATACATAGAAAGAGGGATCCTTTATTGTATGATTATATGATAGCGGAACAAACACTGGTAGCAGTTACGTCTGTAAAATATCTGGGAGTATGCGTGCGGAACGATTTGAAGTGGAATGATCATATACAATTAATTGTTGGTAAGGCGGGTACCAGGTTGAGATTCATTGGGAGAGTCCTTAGAAAATGTAGTCCATCAACAAAGGAGGTGGCTTACAAAACACTCGTTCGACCTATACTTGAGTATTGCTCATCAGTGTGGGATCCGCACCAGATCGGGTTGACGGAGGAGATAGAGAAGATCCAAAGAAGAGCGGCGCGTTTCGTCACAGGGTTATTTGGTAACCGTGATAGCGTTACGGAGATGTTTAACAAACTCAAGTGGCAGACTCTGCAAGAGAGGCGCTCTGCATCGCGGTGTAGCTTGCTCGCCAGGTTTCGAGAGGGTGCGTTTCTGGATGAGGTATCGAATATATTGCTTCCCCCTACTTATACCTCCCGAGGAGATCACGAATGTAAAATTAGAGAGATTAGAGCGCGCACGGAGGCTTTCAGACAGTCGTTCTTCCCTCGAACCATACGCGACTGGAACAGGAAAGGGAGGTAATGACAGTGGCACGTAAAGTGCCCTCCGCCACACACCGTTGGGTGGCTTGCGGAGTATAAATGTAGATGTAGATGTAGATGTAGAAGCAAAGGATGTGTGAAAGGATGGATCAGTCATTGTGGTAGTATTTAGTGGGCAGCTCGAGTAACAGATAAGGCGTGATGGAAGTCTTTTTGTGAGTTGGTGTGAAATGGTTTGTGTCTGACACTTCAGCCGAGGTGATCAACAACCTAGAAGGCATTACTGGCACAAACGTTAAAGTCATGTTTTAGCGTCATGGGACACCATACCATGTGTTAATCAGTACGCAACTCTGCGAAGTTTGTTGTGTTCATAGGAAAACAAGCGTTAGAAGGCGAACTTTACTTTATAATCTAACAGAGCCTATCCAAAGTGAAAAATGCTTGTAGTAAACATTAATATAAAACTGCTCTGTTATAAGGTTACAGGGACTACGGGTCTTTCTACCATTAATTTCTTTTTCATTGCACATCCTTCAATACTTCCGTAGGTTCCTGACAGAATTCACTTCCATATTAGATGCTTAAGCCGTACCATATGAGAATAGTTTGTAAAATGGTGAATGCGATCGGCACTTGTCACTGGTAACAAGAATAAGCTGCTAAAATATTTGAAGAATTATAAAAATTGTAACCTTAAAATGTCAAGATTCGTTTTTATAACTTTTATCGTTTCAGAAACTGTCAATGATGATCGTTACGTCACCTCATATAGTGATAACGTTTCTTAACAGTCTTCCAAGAACGTTAAAAAAATGGTTCAAATGGCTCTGAGAACTATGGGACTTAACATCTATGGTCATCAGTCCCCTAGAACTTAAACCTAACTAACCTAAGGATATCACACAACACCCAGTCATCACGAGGCAGAGAAAATCCCTGACCCCGCCGGGAATCGAAGCCGGGAACCCGGGCGTGGGAAGCGAGAACGCTACCGCACGACCACGAGCTGCGGACAAAGAACGTTAAATTTTTGTCTTTACTGTCAAAGAACTCAGTATACAAGGGCGTGCAATAAGAAATGCAACACATTTTTCTTTTCGTTTAGTTTCAGTTGCAAAGGTGCGGAATTTGTTTTGGGACATCGTGGAATATTCCCGCTGAAGCTCCTATAGTTGCACGAAGCTGCGTTAGGTGGCGGCGCCATATGTAGCCTTCAAAATGGCGTCTGCAACGGGGCTGCCTTCCAAGCAGAGCTTTTGGCGGAAAACCAGAGCGTCACAGAATGTCTACGGGGAATTGGCAGTGAATAAAAGCACGGTGAGTCGTTTGGCGAGCCTACTATCATCACAGCAAGACGATCGCGCAGACCTCCAGCGTGTCCGCTGGCCGCACACAGCTTGACTCCTGAAATATTGGAACTAACGGGTACTCTCTTTCGAGGTGATCGACGGACCCCTATCAAACATCTCGCTGCTTAACTAGGCGTCTCTGCTGGTAGTGCTGACACACTCGTCCACGAGTTAGGGTACTCAAAGGTGTCTGCCCTCAGGGTTCCTCGCCGCCTAACAGAAGACAATAAAGAGCAACGACAGACCATATGTGCGGAAGTGCAGGTGCATTACGAGGCTGATCGTTACAATTTTTTGTGCAAAATTGTCACAAGTTTCCAGAATGAGATTTTCACTCTGCAGCGGAGTGTGCGCTGATATGAAACTTCCTGGCAGATTAAAACTGTGTGCCCGACCGAGACTCGAACTCGGGACCTTTGCCTTTCGCGGGCAAGTGCTCTACCATCTGAGCTACCGAAGCACGACTCACGCCCCGTCTCACAGGTTTACTTCTGCCAGTATCTCGTCTCCTACATTCCAAACTTTACAGAAGCTCTCCTGCGAACCTTGCAGAACTAGCACTCCTGAAAGAAAGAATATTGCGGAGACATGGCTAAGTCACAGCCTGGGGAATGTTTCCAGAATGAGATTTTCACTCTGCAGCGGAGTGTGCGCTGATATGAAAGTTCCTGGCAGATTAAAACTGTGTGCCCGACCGAGACTCGAACGCGGGACCTTTGCCTTTCGCGGGCAAGTGCTCTACCATCTGAGCTACAGAAGCACGACTCACGCCCGGTCTCACAGCATTCTGGAAACATCCCCCAGGCTGTGGCTAAGCCATGTCTCCGCAATATCCTTTCTTTCAGGAGTGCTAGTTCTGCAAGGTTCGCAGGAGAGCTTCTGTAAAGTTTGGAAGGTAGGAGACGAGATACTGGCAGAAGTAAACCTGTGAGACCGGGCGTGAGTCGTGCTTCGGTAGCTCAGATGGTAGAGCACTTGCCCGCGAAAGGCAAAGGTCCCGAGTTCGAGTCTCGGTAGCGCACACAGTTATAATCTACCAGGAAGTTTCATTGTCACAAGTGTTGAAACAGAGATTCATCACTTCGAACCGCCACACCAGCTCTCCTCCGAAGAAAAATTTCATAGCTGCACCCTCAACCGGTAAAGGCGGCGGTCCTCTGAGACTCTGAAGGTGTTATTCTGTTTGATGTTGTTCCTCATGGTGCAACGATCAACTCTGAAGTGCACTGTGCTACCCTAAGGAAACTGAATTAACAACTTCAGCGAGTTCGTTACCACAAAAATGCAAATGAACTTCTCGTTCTCCACGACAACGCAACGCCTCACACAGATTTGCGCACTAGAGAGGCGCTCACAAAACTTCATTGGACGTTCTGCAACTACCCCACAGCCCGGATCACACACCTTCCTCCCAAAGGAGGAGGCACTCCGTGGGAAGTAGTACGTGGATGATGGGAATATTATTGATGCGGCAAGACGTTGGCTCTGAAGTCTACCAGTAGAGTGGTACCATGCGGGCACAAACGTCTACATCTACATTTACGTGATTACTCTGCTATTCACAATAAAGTGCCTGGAAGAGGCTTCAATGAACCACCTTTAAGCTGTCTCTCTACCGTTACACTCTCGAACGGTACGCGGGAAAACAAACACTTAAATTTTTCTGTGCGAGCCCTGATTTCTCTTATTTTATCGTGATGATCATTTCTCCCTATGTAGGTGGGTGCCAACAGAATGTTTTCGCAATCGGAGGAGAAAACTGGTGATTTAAATTTCATGAGAAGATCCCGTCGCAAAGAAAACGCCTTTGTTTTAATGATTGGCACTCCAATTCACGTATCATGTCTGTGACACTATCTCCCCTATTTCGCGATAATACAAAACGAGCTGCCCTTCTTTGTACTTTTTCGATGTCATCCGTCAGTCCCACCTGATGCGGATCCCACACCGCACAGCAATACTCCAAAATAGGGCGGACAAGCGTGGTGTAAGCAGTCTCTTTAGTAGACCAGTTGCACCTTCTAAGTATTCTGCCAGTGAATCACAGTCTTTGGTTTGCTCTACCCACAATATTATCTATGTGATCGTTCCAATTTAGGTTATTTGTAATTGTAATCCCTAAGTATTTAGTTGAATTTACAGCCTTCAGATTTGTGTGACTTATCGCGTAATCGAAATTTAGCTGATTTCTTTTAATACTCATGTGAATAACTTCACACTTTTCTTTATTCGAGGTCAACTGCCACTTTTCGCACCATACAGGTATCTTATCTAAATCATTTTGCAACTCGTTTTGATCATCTGATGATTTTACAAGACGGTAGATGACAGCATCATCTACAAACAACTAAGACGGCTACTCAGTTTGTCTCCTATGTCGTTAATATAGATCAGGAACAATAGAGGGCCTATAACACTTCCTTGGGGAACGCCGGATGTTACTTCTGTTTTACTCGATGACTTCCCGTCTATTACTACGAAATTGTGACCTTTCTGACAGGAAATCACGAATCCAGTCGCACAACTAAGGCGATACTCCGTAGGCACGCAATTTGGTTAGAAGACGCTTGTGAGGAACGGTGTCGAAAGCTTTCTGGAAATGTAAAAATATGGAATCAATTTGACATCCCCTGTCGATAGCACTTATTACTTCAAGAGTATAAAGAGCTAGTTGTGTTTTACAAGAACGATATTTTCTGAAACATTGCTGACTATGTGTCAATAAATTGTTTTCTTCGAGGTACTTCATAATGTTCGAATACAGTATATGTTCCAAAACCCAACTGCAAATCGACGTCCTCCCAGTAATGCGAATTAAGTCCGTCGCATTCAACGGAGATTATGTTGAAAAATAGAGGTTTGCAGCCAGAAGAGTGGGGAATAATATGGTGTATTGGAATCTCGAAAAAACCAACCTGCTTTCAGAAAAAAGTGTTGTATTACTTATTGAACGTTCCTATATTAAGATAAGGAAAATACATTGTTTTTGTTAGATGCTTTTATATGTCACTCGTGCATTTTTCCTAGACTTACTTTGTTAATTGTTGTCACTTATTAACCATGAAGAACTGTATATGTTAAATAATTTCCGATGTCAACATTAAAAGGCATCAGAAGAGAACTAGAGCAGTTAGAACTACATATCTCTTCCCCTATGTCAAACTATCTGTGACGTGAAGCAGACTACACTGTAAATATAAAACGCTGTTTTTCAGCTAACTACTGGTAGCTTTTTTTCTCCTCAGTGGAACATATCGATACGAACACACTGTTCAAACATGCCAGAAAACATGGAAACAACAGTTCATCGTAAATTCAGTGTAAGGAAAAAAACAAGGAAAATTATGATTCAACGTCCTTTCGACGTCTTTAAAATCCTGTTTACTGTTCATCACCAACATCAAAATTCTAAGCGAATGATGAAATAAAGTTAAAGTTAGGCATTCCGTCGACAGATGGAATGGACTCCTTGCAAAAGAGACTAGATACGTATATGACATTCATCTGATCACATAACTGAGTTGTTTACATATTTTTGCTGAAATTGCTGAAATGAACGTTGCCTCAGACATCGCACTTCCGTAGCGAATACGCATTTCTATCCTTTTTTTTTTTTTTTTTTTTTTACTTTCCCTGTAAGTAAGGAATGAAACATAATAAAAATACGAATACCTGCTGTATAAATAACGGAACGTATCATATTATATTCTTGTCGGGTCCGCAGTCGGATCATAGAGTCATTTTGACACAATATTTCAGCAGCCCCTTTGGACGCAATCTTAAGGTGAGAATATTGTTTCCTTAAACCTATCGATTTCGGCGCCTCGAGTGTACTCTGCTTCCTAGCATTGTGCTATGTAAGTATGTTGCAGTAGAGGAAGGTAATTACTAAAACCTCTGCATCTAATTATACTTGCCGCAGCCGTAATAAAACCAATTTAAACATAGTGTATCCTTTTCAGAGGGACAATGTGTTACTTGTTTCGCTATATGGTGATGTTTCACACTGACATTATGTCTAAGTATTTATATTGGAAGGTTTAAATTGAGAATCAGATTTGTCATTTATTTTTCCTTGGATGAATTTCGAAAGACGCTAGAATGTAGCTTCAGAAAAATATCACAATAAAATGCCACAATTTAGCGATTATACTAATTTTTTGCGGAATAAATTTCACGGTGTTTCAGCAGCAGAATGATCCTTTCACCAGGTATCTTGCGTCAGTATTTTACAGCTCTGTAGCATTTTCAGCACTGTATACAAATTAGTCTGTGTTGCAGCAGTAAGACGTTATAGATCTATTTTTCTCTAGATATTTCCGGCAGCGCCTACTTCAGACTACACACGTACTATAGCGTTTGCTACTTAACCTGTTAAGCATGTAAATAAACGTGCAAAACATGGTCAAAATGAATATTGTATGAATATTTATATCTATATGAACTGCACATACGTGCTCTGAGATAACCCAGACTATGCAGTATATTTGCTGTAAAAAGATGTATATACATATACTGTCTACTGTACATTCGATAATGTTTCTGTATTCCTGCGTGTTGTCACATATATTCGTTGAGTATTACAAAAGTTTTTACAAACGTTGACCGAATACCAGCTTTTTCCTTTGCTATTTTGATGACAGTAATCAATATTTTAACGGATATTTTACAGCAGTTTTACCTCCAAAACGCCAAATACCTTTGTTGTTTTCTCGTTAGTATTAATGGCTTTTTTATTAGGTACTACAAACAATTACTCCTTTATTTCAAGACCTGCAGTTGTTATACTTTCCCCAAAGCTTCCGAGTCATGTAACTAGCATCTTCAGCATTGGAGGTAAATGCCATTTGGCCATCTACGGAGGTGTGAATCACCAGTTTGTAACCTCAGTGCATGGTGTTTTCTTGTCCAGTTACTAATGGAAAATGAGATATTTAACTTAAACCGTGGAATAGAAAAGTCACATCCCTACACAAAGAAATTACTTTCTTAAAAAGTCGTCGCAAATTAGGTTTCAAAGTATTATCGGGTACTCAATATTAGCATATAACATATTTAACAAGTTTAATGAAAATTTTTAATCTCCAGTTATATCAATTTCGCTCCCTGTATAAATTTTTGGAGAATCATTGAGTCATTTTTCTGCCACTAAATAGATTGTTTAATGCAAATGTGATTTGTACGTTTTGTATGGCTTATCTGGTACTGTATACTGAAATGTTTTGTATATAGTTCGAAAAAGATTGTCCTTGTCTACCCGTGTACTGAATTTCACAGAATATTGCGATTCCTTGTCAGTATTAAGTTGCATATATTTGTATGCCCTGTACTTGTAAACTGGTATGTATTTTTGTGTCCATCGAGGAAAATTTATGTATTGTGGGGCCGAACTTTATTTGCAGTCCCTTACGAGAGTCTCCCTTCATGATACACGCAAACGTTTGTCTTTTTTTCACAATTTCTTATTGTGGCATGTGTCGTGTTTCCCCTGCGTTTTTTTCCTGGAAGTGTCCATGATTGTTGCTGGGATAGCATTAAAATTTTCTAATTATCTTGGGTTTAGATCATGGATAAAGCTACACTACACAGACAATTCGTCCTTTAGTATTGCGAAATGCAAGAATGTATGACAAATTTTCAAAAGAAAACTCTAGAATGTTCTTTAGGACGCAGAGGCCTACGTTCTTTGGAGAGATAAATGACGTGCTTCAAGCTTCCAGACGGAAGCTGGCATCAAAGTAAACGCAAGAGTAACAAATTTTGGCAATAGCCAAAGATGCAGCGTCAACCCCAGCGATCGAACATTCGAGGAGAAAGCAGTACTACATCATGTCGTTGTGTGCTGCTTCCTTTGGAAGCGATTTCTCCAAGAAGTATCAAGAATGCGTTCTAAGAAATCGTTATTTCTTTCAAGATTTTCTTTATAAACATCAGTTCCTCTCATTGCCAGTTTTCTCCAGCGGAAGGAAAGGCCAGAATGAAAAATATTCGCAGATGATAATCTTCATTTTTTAGAGATTTTTAAAATAGCTTTTATTATTTAGGAAAGTGTCAGGCAGGTGCTTAAACATGCAAAGCTTTCTTTGTCTTCGGGTTAGCGAAGAGTGTTTTTATTGATCAAGATTTCATTTTCTGGGTCACATAAGTAAATGAATAACTAATATTTTAGATGTATAATAAAAAAACATGTGTGTCCTTTGTAGTGCCATTAAATGTAAATAAATGCGTTATTTACAGCCAGTCATATATATTTTGCTTACTCCTAACCCGATAACAGACTTGAAACACTAGGAAAACTAAGGACAACTCTAATACAAAAATGTAGAACGGATGCAAGAAGTAAATGAAAGTAAGAAGGAAATTCTGTTACTCATAGATATTCTTCGTCTGTCTTCGTCGTAGCACAGGAGCCGTTCGTAACCAGATGGTTTGAGTGGACACTAACATAGATGGAGAAGAATTTGCAAATGTTCTTCTTTGAAGTACTGAAATGATGTTTCATCTGCAGTGATTTATAGAAAACATGAAAAATCTAATCTAAAAAACCCGTTTGTGGACTTGAATCCATCTGTGGTATAAAATCGGAATGCGATTCGCTTTGTCTTCCTCTGAGAATTATTTATTGAGGCAATTCATTTCTAGATATGTGCGACACGAAGTATCCTAGAAGTAGAACCCTGCGGTCCATATTCTGAAAGTGTGGTTGACATTGTGATTCAGTCGTCTAAGTTCTCCGTGGTTACCTAACTGACTTTAAGGCATTGGCACCAGATTACCACCATTCCAGTCTGCAGCATAAGGCGTCAAACCATCGACGCAAACAGGTCCACTTCCGTCACTGTGCTACAGCAACAAGCCATCCTGCGACTGATGATGTAGGATCGGTGACTCAGTGGTAAGGAACTACACTCGTATTAGGAAGGACAAGAGCTCAAATTCCTGTCAGGCCATGCAATGATGGTTCCTTTAAATAGGGCACGTCCGATTCCCTTTCTCATTCTTCCCGAATATAAGCTTGCTCTCAGTCTCTAATGACCTATGACCTAGTCGACCGGTCGTCGCACCCTAATCATCTTTCCTTCTCTCTTTTATAAGTTTGTCGCACTACGTGATGCATGACCCATCCGTCACTGCGAAGTACAGAACCCTATTCTATCTATTGGTTCCACACACACACACACACACACACACACACACAGAGAGAGAGAGAGAGAGAGAGAGAGAGAGAGAGAGGGAGAGAGAGATTATATTCTCCATGCGAGTCAAAATATCAAGGTATGAAAAACACAATTCCTGGACACCAATCACTTTTCCCATTTCGAACTCACATGCTGCTACTGTATTCTCCCTCTGACGGCGCATGCCAGCACTTGGTTTCATTGCGTTTGGTGGTTACTTACAAAGTCAGTTTGGCGTAACACTGAATTCTGTGCCGATGTGGACACCATACCGATGGACTAAGATGTTCATACTTGTGGGCATCTGTTTTCACAAACCTTTACGTAATTAACTTTCATAATTTTCTCGATTTAGTACTTGAATTTCCAAGTCATTCTTGCTGTCTTACTCCAGGCTCACATTTCAAAACAATCTGTAAAGAGATAGGGCAATAAAAAGCAGTGAAGTAATCATGTGCGTTCTTTTACCTTATGTCGCAGACTTATTAAAAATTGCAGTACGTAAGTAATCCTCTTGTAAACACAAAATGCTATTGATTTAGGTAGTAATGTGTCAGTTGGAGCCTTCGCATACCCAGTAAATGCAGCTCTGACATATGTCTCTATGTTTATTGTTCAATGTTACTGATCGTACTCACATTACGTGCATATGTCTAGGAACATGAGGCTCAGTTCCTATGTTCGTATACAAATTTCACGGTACATGTTCTGCTGTCTTATATGTTGTTGGTCACGAATCATTGTGGCAGAAGTTCTTAGCAGTTTAAAATGGAAATTCTAAGTTAATTCTTATTTTTGGTTTATCGGAAACTCAGTTTTTGTCCGTAACTACTGTGTGCAATGAAAGTGTACGCCCTACCTGCTCTTTATTAATCCTCAGAGACTGACGTCCAGATTGCTGCTGGAAAAAGGAACTATCTATAGGCGTGTTTACGGACAAGATATTGTGAAAAGTAACAGGTTCCCTAGAAAATTTCAAGAAAATATTTGTGAAGAATGTCAAATAGTAATTTAATTAAAGAGAGGTTTTGTGTAAGCCCCAGTACATTGCTTGACTGTAATTAAATCAGCCAAATATTTCACTCGATTAATCTAGTTACACGCATCGAGGCTCTGATACATTTTTTTAGGTTCATCAGCTATCTGTACTAACATCTCTTTTGCCAACAGTGCAGAAATTTTCGAAAGAACAATCTTTGGAGGTTTTTTCATTATGTAATGTTCATAACTCATTTATATGGTTAAATTACTGTAAAGAGGTGTTGACTGTATCAGCATACCGTACCGTATGTAAACAATGCCACTGCATATTGTGATTGTAGGAAAGTAATGAATGGAAATGATGATCTTGCTAAGTATGTAAATCTGCCGTCAACTGAAGAGTTTTTGAAGGGGCAAAACTTTGATTGGCGTGGTCATATTGAAAGTGGTGTAGCTGACTTTCCTCTGACTTTGAAATGATTTACCCAGCCACATGTAGGGACACAGACAGTTTATTATTAACTCCAAAACTCAAAATGAACGTGTTACAATGACTTTCCCCTTTTACCCAGCCACACATAGGGAGCCCTACATTTTATCATTAACCCCGATACTCAAAATGAACGTATTACAATGACTTTCCTCTGACTTTTAATTTGATTTACTCAGCCACATATAGGGTGACCTACAGTTTATCATTAACTCCGAAACTCAAAATAAACGTATCACAGTGATACAGAAATTGTTGACCAGGACTACAAAAGCAAAACCTAGACATCTTTCAAGCTGCTCCCTAATTGTTGGCAATAGTAATTAATATTTGAATGAGTGTCCAAAAAAAAATCTGTTGGCACTAAATTGCACTCGGAACTTCAGAACCGCTGATCAGAACTGGCCACTTAAAGGACTAATAATTCGCCCTGTAAGAAAATTAAAAAAAAAAATCTATCGCAAGGATGGCGAACTGATCTACTAACAAGAGAAATTATAGCATGTTACCAACAGTGTATTTTATTTTTAATTTATTTCTTTAACGTGATCTGATTATTTCGAACCATGGTTTCACACATACAGTACATTCTTTACAACATAGTTACATTTTAGTATGTCAAACAATATTAAAATGATTTGAGTGTATGAAGTGGCAATGTGAGTAAATAACAGGAATCTAGCGGTAGATTGAGACAGAAAGTTGAGTTAGCGCGAGCGAGGAAGCATAATGCAGTAAACAATGAATAATTACTGAAATAATTAAAAACTGTTGCAACAACAATTTATCAAACTGTTCGACATTTCTATTAATTTAAGTTCCACCCAAATTTTCAAATATTCACATTAACGATAATTTTAACTAAAATAAAAATGTTTTGCATAAAACAACACACCAATTTCATTATGTATTCAAAACTGACAATTCCCATTAATTCGACATTTAGACAGAAAGCCTGTGCTGCATGGAAGTATAGTAAGTATAATGCCGTTTGTCGTATCATAAATTCCTGCTTATACAGCTACACAAAGTAACAACACATTTACAATATACTTATTTATTAACGAATTTTGTTACTCAAGTTCGGTTTCAGCGTAAGATTAACGACGAAATATACAGTATCGTGGGGAAACAGAACCAAGATTTCACTTCTGTAATCACCAAAATTCTGTGTTAATTTAGTATGCTGTAAAATCTTTTCTCATTTCCTGATTGTTAAAAGGAAAGAAAAGAAACAATAAGAAAAAAGAAAGACCTGTGATGCAATTTTCAGATGAACGTTAAAACCTTTCCTCCTTGGTGAAATCTTCTGTAGACAGACGTATTTTTAAATATGATCTACAGGAGCGTATGGTGCACATGAACGATGTATCTACTTCTATGTTTTAAAATATTAATTGTTTTTGAACTTAATTGTCGGTAAATTAAAAGCATTTAATTATTTAAGGGTTAATCATACTTATGTAACTCCCGGAAGCAGACATGTTCCAGGTTGTGACGGTACTACGCAGCTGATCTTTCATAGTAGTACTAACTAATTGACTACAAAGGCCAGGGAAAGCATTTGTCGATACATAAAAATATCTATTTGATTCACGTAAGCATTAATTAACGTCTTCCTTTTTCCAAACCAGCAATATGTGGATCATTTGTCGTTACCTACATTCTCTGTAAGGTGTTAAGCTCTTTCGGTAAAGGCGAGCACAAAGCCGCCTTTATGGCGATACGGGAAGTACACCACATCACAGCCTGCGGGAAAAATCGAGAACGTGGCTCAGTCACGACGTGGGAGAACGACGCGCCGCCGGGCCACCGATGACTGTAATTTGAGCCTAAGAGGAATAGGCCGGCCGCTACAGCTGGGCACCGGGCTCGGAACCGATATGCAGAATTCCGAGCGCGGCTCCTCTCTCTCGATAAAGGATATCTTCAACAGCGGGCCGCGCACGCAACTCGCTGCGGGTCAGGTTCTGTGGGCGGGGGGGAATGCGCCAACGACAAAGGCACCGGCGACCGGTCCTTACTCGGCTGCCGCCTTTGTACCACCAGTTTACTCAGAATTAAACAATCCGTAACCGAATAAAGAGCAAAGATTCCCAGGAGAGGAAAAGAAATATAAAATGCTAGTGATGTGCGGTAATTTCCGTCCGTTTTGTGGCGCGGCGTATTCTAATAACACGGCCAGCCTGGACCACCCAAGTCGCGGTCCATGTTCCTCTCTCTCTCGCTCTCTCCCCCTCTCTCTCTCGCTCGCTCTCCATCTCTCCCTCCCTTTCTTTCGGCCTCTGTTTCTCTCTTGCGCGCGCGCTCGGCCCATTCCCATCCCTCTCCCTGGCAACCAATTGCCTTCTACCTCATCATCGCTACATATTACAATGTCGGCATTTTAGACGGAAAAGAAAAAAAAAAGACAGAGAAAAAGGAGAGGAGGCGAAAAAGGAAAAAAAAAGGAGGGAGAGGAAACGAGGAGAGTCCTCTCCCTCTCGTGTACGTCCTACCGCCCTTCTGCTCCCCCTACCCCTCGGCTGTGTTCAACCTTTCCGTGGAACGGGGCTCACAAAAAACCGCCTACGATTTACGACCACGGAACAAAGCTACAACCACTTTTTCCTAAAAACCAAACCAAAAAGTGTAAGCGGTGCGGTCCTACAGACCGAGTCGCTGGCAGGATTTTTGAGCGACGCAATGCAGAGAGTGGTGTCCCAGTGTCTATTTGGCGAAGGAAGGGAGGCGTCCCCCAGGACGGGAAACCCGACCTCATTGGCAGCAGCCGGCCGCCTATCTGATAGACGTGTTATTGGGTGCCGGACACGCCAACTAACAAAACGTTTTCATAGCCTGTCCGATCAATCACGCGGCCCGGCGACTGCGCAGCTTATCTCGGGAGCCGTAGCCGCACAGCGCTGTACGCGCTCTGGTCGCCGCGTCGCCGCGTCGTTCGTCACTGTAGGGGAAACTGAATCCCTATCCGTGCCGGCCGGTGGCCCCATCACCGCGTTATAACTCTCCAAGAAGCTTTCTTCCGATTCAATACGGCGTCGCCGAGCACTAGGGAGATAAGCTGCGACTGAGGCAATGTCGAGTGTTCGTTATAGGAACTTGCTGCAGCCTTTTTTTTTTTTTTTAATTTATTCGCTAGTTTATCTCTCAAGTTCCGTGGAGCCGGAGATATAGTTCATGGAACGTGTCAGTGCATAGTTTACAGAGCTGATTGAACAGAAGAATGAAATCACCAACGCTTTTGAGGTCAAAACTGGTGTAAGACAAGGAGCTGGATTATCCCCACTGCTGTTAAGTCGTGGACTAGAGAATGTAATCGTGGAATGGAGGAAAATAACAGAAGAAGAAGAATTCAAATAAATCTTAATCGGGAGAAAAGGCGAGCATTGAATGTTTCGCTTTTGCAGCCAATCTTAACATTTTATCCGAATCTGTAGAAGATGTAATAAAGCAGATAAATCTTCTACAGGAGACAGCTTCAAAAGCAGGTCTATGTATATCTTTCGAAAAAAAAACATATGGCTCTGAGTACAATGGGACTTAACAGCAATGGTCATCAGTTCCCTAGAACTTAGAACTATTTAAACCTAACTAACCTAAGGACAGCACACAACACCCAGTCATCACGAGGCAGAGAAAATCCCTGACCCCGCCGGGAATCGAACCCGGGAACCAGGGCGAGGGAAGCGAGAACGCTACCGCACGACCACGAGCTGCGGACGAAAAAACATAGTACATGTCAGGTGCGAAGGAGGCTCTTAAACACAATGAAGTTGATTATGGAAGAATAAAGAAGGCTACTTGTAAATATGTAGGTGAAATAATACAAGAAAATTATTTGGACAAAGACGGTAACTTAGCAAGGGTAAGGAACATGGAATAGGCTTTTCAATTAACTAAATACCTTTGTGACAAGAAATATATTAACATAAATGCAAAACTCTGGCACTAAAACACTGTCATTATACCTGAATTCCTTTAAGCTTCAGAATGTCCTTCGTTAAATACAGCCAAACAATTAGAAGAAACAGAAAAGAAGGAAAGGAAGATAATCAGGAAAATCTTGGGACCAAAATATGACAATGGGAAAGGGAAATTAAGAAGTAAAAAAGAAGTATAGTAAAAAATGAACGAACACTAGATACAATGAGGAAGAGAAGATTTGTATTCTATGGACAAATAATGGGAACAGAAAGAATTTTGGAATTTTTTAACGGAAACAGAAAATCATGAGAAACGTGGATCAAAAAACTTAAAGCAGACCTTAGGAAATCGGAAATAATATAAGAAGACGCTGGGGAAAGAAAGAAGTTCACAGCAAAAATAAAAAAGTTTCGAGGACTTTCAGCAGAAAACCAAGAAACAGACAGGTGCAATGTGGGCAGAAGAAAGAAGAGAAGAACATTGGAAAATAATGCAAAACTAGTGGAAATAAAGAAAGGAGGGAAGAAAGTAGACATAAACAATTTCATGTGCTCCTTAGTACGCGAAACCAATAAGAAACACGAAAAAATTTATTACGTTGAGCTCCCGCAAAGAATGGAAGGAATGTGCGACGAGGCAACCGCTCGACTTGGATATGAATACCTGGGGCGAATCACACATTTTTGTAACTTCTGCTGGAAGCCTATTGAAAATGAAACCTACTGAATAGTGCACTTCTTTCTATAGGATGCTTAAGAAAGTGTTGTCCAAGTGTATATTTGCGATGCGGAAAGAATGGGAAGGAATCTTTTCCTTCACTGTGACTGGTGATGGAAAAATAACTTCACATACACTGATTGAAAAAAAAAATCGCAGCACCAAGAAGAAGTTGGGCGGCATAAACTAAAGCTGGTAGACGTTTTTCTACACCTGAAAGATGTGTATTCCAATATCGCGCAAGCTAGTAACGTCACTATGAGGATGCAAATCAGGTTTGCTTTAAATACACGCTGTAACGGTCGTGAGCGTTATTTACCTTTGAGACTGGACGTAGCGAGCTGATGTTAGTCAAGCATGTCTTTTAAGCGACAAAGACGCCATTATCAACAGCTTGCTGAGCTTAAACGAGGTCGTGTTACGGGACTACGAGAAGCTAGATGTTCCCAATGCAATATTGCAGAAAGACTTGGCAGGAATATAGTCACTGTACATGATTGCTGGTAGTGGTATTCACGAGAGCGTACGGTAACAAGAAGACTGTGCTCTGGACGACCACGTGTCACTAGTGACGCAACATACTGGATATGCAGATGCAATCTGAGCAGCAGTTGACATTGCAGTGACACAATGAACCGTTTCAAATCAGTTACTTCAGGGACATCTCCGTGACAGACGCCCTATAGCGTGCTTTTCACTGACCCCAAACGACCGCCGTTCAGTGGTGTCAAGCGAGAGCTCATTGAAGTGCATGGTGGAGGTCTGTTGTGTTTTCTGATCAAAGCTGGTTCTGCCTCGGTGTCAGTGATGGCCATTTGTTGGTTAGAAGGAGGCCAGTTTTGGACTGCAACCAACCTGTCTGCGTGCTAGACACACTGGACCTACAGCTGCAATTATGTTGTGGGGTGTGATTTCGTATAACAACAGGAGTACTCTCGTGGTTAACCCATGCATCCTAAACGCAAGTTTCTACGTCAGTCTGGTGTTTAGACCTGTTGTGCTGCCATTCATGAACAGCATTCAAAATGGTTCAAACGGTTCTAAGCACTATGGGACTTAACTTCCGAGGTCATCAGTCCCCTAGAACTTAGAACTACTTAAACCTAACTAACCTAAGGACATCACACACAACCATGCCCGAGGCAGGATTCGAACCTGCGACCGTAGAGGTCGCGCGGTTCCAGACTGTAGCGCCTAGAACCGCTCGGCCACTTTGGCCGTCAAACAGCATTCCAAGACGGTATTTTCCAACTGGATAACGCTCGTCCACATACCGCTGTTGTAATGCTCTACAGAGTGTCTACGTGACGCCTTGGCCTGCTCGATCACCGAATCTCTCTCCAGTCGAACAAATATGGGTCGTTATCGGACAACAACTCTAGTGTCATCCACAAACAGCATTGACAGTCTCTGTATTGACCGACCAAGTGCAACAGACATGTAACTCTACCCTACAAAATGTCATATGGCACATGTACAACACAATACACGCATGTCTGCATGCTTTCATGCAATATTCTGGTGGTTATAACGGTTATTAATATACCCGTATTCCACATTTGCAGTGGCTTACCTTGCGCTTACATATATCAGTGAGCTTGCAATGTTAATCACTTTAATGTGTTACCTAGACAACTGCATTACCGAAATTTCATACTCTACTAGGTTTACAACTATGCTTCCGCCGTTTTTTTCTCGAAGTTCGACACTTTATTGTGAAAAACGTACAAAAAATTTACGATTCAAAGTATTGGCCATCGTTGGCCACTGCCTTCTCCTAGCTTTAGGACAGCATACGAATCCCGCAGTGCCTGGGCATCTTTTGAGGGGAGCCATGAATCGATCCAATTTTGCACTTGTTCATATAACCGCAAGTGCTAGTCAGTTAGGTCGTGTGTCATAGATCGAGAAAGGTGGCAGTCATAGGGAAGAATATCTGGGGAATACAGCGGGTGGGGTAGAACATCCCATTTCAACGTTTCCAAGTATGTTTTGACAGGATTTTCGACATGGGGTTGTGCATTGTCATGCTTCAAAATCATCTTTTCATGTCTATCGCTGTAGCGTGGCCGTTTGTCTTTCAGTGCTCAGCTCAGACACATCAATTGCTTTCGATAACGATATCCTGTGGTTGTTCCCGTCGGTTACAGTAGCATCGAAAGCTTTCTCTCTTTCACGACCATGCCGGTCATCAACGTCAAAATCACCGTTCTTGAAGCATGGAAACCATTTTCTGCGAAGTTCTGTCACTAACAGGCGTCTCATCCCAGCTTTTTATGAGCCTCAGCCGCAGATTTCTTCATATCAAAGCAGAAAATTAAAACCTCCCCCAGAATACCAGTATTCTACAGGGTGTTTCAAAAATGACCGGTATATTTGAAACGGTAATAAAAACTAAACGAGCAGCGATAGAAATATACCGTTTGTTGCAATATGCTTGGGACAACAGTACATTTTCAGGCAGACAAACTTTCGAAATTACAGTAGTTACAATTGTCAACAACAGATGGCGCTGCGGTCTGGGAAACTCTATAGTACGATATTTTCCACATATCCACCATGCGTAGCAATAATATGGCGTAGTCTCTGAATGAAATTACCCGAAACCTTTGACAACGTGTCTGGCGGAATGGCTTCACATGCAGATTAGATGTACTGCTTCAGCTGTTCAATTGTTTCTGGATTCTGGCGGTACACCTGGTCTTTCAAGTGTCCCCACAGAAAGAAGTCACAGGGGTTGATGTCTGGCGAATAGGGAGGCCAATCCACGCCGCCTCCTGTATGTTTCGGATAGCCCAAAGCAATCATACGGTCATCGAAATATTCATTCAGGAAATTAAAGACGTTGGCCGTGCGATGTGGCCGGGCACCATCCTGCATAAACCACGAGGTGTTCGCAGTGTCGTCTAAGGCAGTTTGTACCGCCACAAATTCACGAAGAATGTCCAGATAGCGTGATGCAGTAATCGTTTCGGATCTGAAAAATGGGCCAATGATTCCTTTGGAAGAAATGGCGGCCCAGACCAGTACTTTTTGAGGATGCAGGGACGATGGGACTGCAACATGGGGCTTTTCGGTTCCCCATATGCGCCAGTTCTGTTTATTGACGAAGCCGTCCAGGTAAAAATAAGCTTCGTCAGTAAACCAAATGCTGCCCACATGCATATCGCCGTCATCAATCCATAAACCATGTTGTCCACAGCACACTTGCACGTTGTGAACAGCACACGCTTACAGCAGAAAGACGACGTACAGAATGGCGCACCCACAGACTGCGTTGTCTTCTATATCTTTCACATCACTTGCAGCGCCATCTGTTGTTGAAAATTGTAACTACTGTAATTTCGAAAGTTTGTCCGCCTGAAAATGTACTGTTGTCCCAAGCATATTGCAACAAACGGTGTATTTCTATCGCTGCTCGTTTAGTTTTTATTGCCGTTTCAAATATACCGGTCATTTTTGAAACACCCTGTACATTTGCAGTGGCTTACCTTGCGCTCATAAGTTGACGTATTCAGTCGAGAATAAGTTTATGATGCAATCAAAAATCGACTGATATTTTGATGGCGTTATGTTCTCAAATGCCTAAGCTTACTATATAACACTTACGACGAACGACTTGCACCACTACTTTCCATTACTGCCGTCTATTGCTAAACGACGAAGGCAAAGTTGTAGACCTAATACGTTAATTATTTTTTGGTGTTGCGATTTTTTCCGTCAGCGTAAAATGAAATTATTCACAGCAATGTGTGTTCAGTGTCTACAGCATGCAGCGTCCAGATATCTAAACACAAGCACATAAATTTTCGAACATTCCTTCCCTCCCTATTTACCCCCCTCAAACCATTCAACCTGTTACACTCCTGGTTTCAAACTCCGAGGTTGAATCGTTTTCGTTCATCTGAGGAAACAAAAAGCTTCCCGACGTTTTTAATACATTGCGTTCTGGACTGACTGAAGTTAAAAGTTCAAATGGCTCTGAGCACTATGGAACTTAACATCTGAGGTCATCAGTCCCCTAGAACTTAGAACTACTTAAACCTAACTAACCTAAGGACATCACACACATCCATGCCCGAGGCAGAATTCGAACCTGCGACCGTAGCGGTCTTGCGGTTCCAGACTGAAGCGCCTAGAACCGCTCGGTCACAACGGCCGGCCGGCGAAGGTACAAGTTGTGGAAAGCTTATAAGGGCTTCTCACATGATGCTGAAAGTTAAGGGCTTCTCGCACGATATTAAAAGTTGAACGGTTCATGTTAAACATTACTTTCACTGTATTAACAGTTTGGTTTCTTGAGATCGCGAAACAATCTTTGCATACTTTTCGCATGGCCTGTGAGTGTTATCGATAGGTAATGCAAACTCTTTGAGCTATCTCTCTGTGAGCCAGTGTTGTAGCAAATGGTTTCACTTCTGAAGAATTCCGCTCAGTCCCAGCAGGCTTTCGGCTGTTGACTTGGGTTACGTGGCCGACCGAGTTCAGAATCACACTTTGGTTTTGGATATGCCATGAACTGGAAACAGTTCGAAGGTGGTGATTGCAGTCGGATATTTGGTGAGACCTCTTCAGTTGTTCACAGTGGTTATTAACACACAAAGTACACTCCTGGAAATGGAAAAAAGAACACATTGACACCGGTGTGTCAGACCCACCATACTTGCTCCGGACACTGCGAGAGGGCTGTACAAGCAATGATCACACGCACGGCTTAGCGGACACGCCAGGAACCGCGGTGTTGGCCGTCGAATGGCGCTAGCTGCGCAGCATTTGTGCACCGCCGCCGTCAGTGTCAGCCAGTTTGCCGTGGCATACGGAGCTCCATCGCAGTCTTTAACACTGGTAGCATGCCGCGACAGCGTGGACGTGAACCGTATGTGCAGTTGACGGACTTTGAGCGAGGGCGTATAGTGGGCATGCGGGAGGCCGGGTGGACGTACCGCCGAATTGCTCAACACGTGGGGCGTGAGGTCTCCACAGTACATCGATGTTGTCGCCAGTGGTCGGCGGAAGGTGCACGTGCCCGTCGATCTGGGACCGGACCGCAGCGACGCACGGATGCACGCCAAGACCGTAGGATCCTACGCAGTGCCGTAGGGGACCGCACCGCCACTTCCCAGCAAATTAGGGACACTGTTGCTCCTGGGGTATCGGCGAGGACCATTCGCAACAGTCTCCATGAAGCTGGGATACGGTCCCGCACACCGTTAGGCCGTCTTCCGCTCACGCCCCAACATCGTGCAGCCCGCCTCCAGTGGTGTCGCGACAGGCGTGAATGGAGGGACGAATGGAGACGTGTCGTCTTCAGCGATGAGAGTCGCTTCTGCCTTGGTGCCAATGATGGTCGTATGCGTGTTTGGCGCCGTGCAGGTGAGCGCCACAATCAGGACTGCATACGACCGAGGCACACAGGGCCAACACCCGGCATCATGGTGTGGGGAGCGATCTCCTACACTGGCCGTACACCACTGGTGATCGTCGAGGGGACACTGAATAGTGCACGGTACATCCAAACCGTCATCGAACCCATCGTTCTACCATTCCTAGACCGGCAAGGGAACTTGCTGTTCCAACAGGACAATGCACGTCCGCATGTATCCCGTGCCACCCAACGTGCTCTAGAAGGTGTAAGTCAACTACCCTGGCCAGCAAGATCTCCGGATCTGTCCCCCATTGAGCATGTTTGGGACTGGATGAAGCGTCGTCTCACGCGGTCTGCACGTCCAGCACGAACGCTGGTCCAACTGAGGCGCCAGGTGGAAATGGCATGGCAAGCCGTTCCACAGGACTACATCCAGCATCTCTACGATCGTCTCCATGGGAGAATAGCAGCCTGCATTGCTGCGAAAGGTGGATATACACTGTACTAGTGCCGACATTGTGCATGCTCTGTGGCCTGTGTCTATGTGCCTGTGGTTCTGTCAGTGTGATCATGTGATGTATCTGACCCCAGGAATGTGTCAATAAAGTTTCCCCTTCCTGGGACAATGAATTTACGGTGTTCTTATTTCAATTTCCAGGAGTGTATAACAGATTTTAATCAGGTGTTACTAGTAACTTCACATCTGAGTTGCTATATTTCAGTTCTGAATTGGTAACGAGGTGCGAGCTCGGTTTCATATTTAGTCCCGTGCTAAGAGCGATAAACATTTTTTCATCTCGGTCGGAGGCCACAAAGAAATCAGAATTATGATCATGGACGGCATTATCGTGGTAAGTAAAGGAATGATAGATGGAGGCATCGGGAAGAATCACCTGTCCACAATGAAAGCAACAATTCTAGGAGAGGTAGGACGGCTGGAATGGTAGATTATTTGGTCACAATCGAGGCGGTAGAGGAAACGGTATTCATGGACGTTGGGACGATAGAGATTCAGGTGCGTCCATTGTGAGGGTACATTCAGGTGATCTACGACACAGCGCTTTCAGGGAGACAGCAACTACGTGATTGGCGACTGCTGTCAGCAGCCAATTTGGATGCTGCAAATATGACGGTTAATAGCTGCGAACAATTGAATATGTTGAATTTTGAAGACTTTAATCAGCTTTTGCTGATCAAGAGACAGGAATAATGTGCGTGTGGAGAGGCCACAGCGATTGACAGTTGCTGTCTACAGCCGATTCGGGTACTGCAAATGAGGTGAACAATAGCTATCAACAGTCGAATATTTTGGATTCTGAAGGCTTGAAGAAGCTTTTTCGCAATGAGAGACGGGGAGGTGTTAATGCTTTTGTGAGTCCAGTGCCATGAACGAATGTGAATGGAAGCATTTTGTCTCGTGTTCTAGATATGGAAAGCCAGGTTTCCGTGACTGATGAAGACTATAAATCAACTGCATTCCCTCTATATGCCGGGAACGTATCTTCTAAAATAGGCAGACTGCTTAGGAAGAATAATATTAATGCCATCTTCCGTCCACCAGCAAAGAGCAGAGCCTTAGTCGGATCATTTAAAGAAGATTTCCAATTAAGGAAGGCGGGTGTTTATGAAATTCCCTGAGTGTGGCTCGGCACGTATAGGTCAGACGGCACAAACGGTCTAGGACCGCTGTGTGGAACACGAACGACACACCCGTCTGCGGCAACCCTTAAAATCAGCAGTAGTAGAACATTGCATTTCCATAGAACATGCAAGGGAATACACTAATACCAAAATTTTAGTACCGGCTACCAGCTTCTGGGACTCTGTAATTAAAGAATCCGTGGACATACGTCTTGTTGATAATTTAATGAATCGTGATAACGGCTTTCAGCTGGATAAAATTGGTATACAATTATTAAAATTATGCGGTCACAGCGGAATCGACATGCTCAGCGATTAGACTGTTCTTACTTCACCACTGAGGGCAGCACACACAACTTAGTTGCCTCGCGCATGTCACCTCCTAATGCAAGAGACGCAAACCGCCAGTACTATTCGCATGCACAGTTTTCGCTATAAATATCATGACTGCATCGGGTCTCTTCAGTACTTCGTCTACTCACCTGAGGATGGCCGGACGTCTCTGGGCCGAAATATCGTGGCAAAATGTTGATGGGATCCGGCTGCAAACCCGAATATTACTGGAAGAAGAAATACGCCGGGAAAATTTCAGAAGTCTGATCATCAGATCTTCGACGATATGAGCTGGCACAACGGGATGGATTGCCTCATTACATACTGCATTCCCTGCATATGAAACACTATAACAGACAAAACAATGACACGTTTTAAATCTACATGAAAACGACAGTACTCAACATGTACGCACATATATAAATAGAGATATATAATACAAACCATCACAATCATTAATATCTTGAGATGGAGTGGCCAACACCTTTATGCATGGATTAACGTTAGGAGACTTGCACAGATATGTATATATGTTAGCAACCTTGAGATGGCATGGCCACCTTATCAGTGCTTGAGTTAACATCAGAGCACCAACACTCTGCTGCTAGTGAAGTCGACAGTGGAGTGGACAGCATAACATCAACATTATTAATCGATCCTACAAAGAAATCAGTCATTAAATGTAAGGTCACACACACACACACACACACACACACACACACACACACACACACACACACACACCTAAAGTTGCCACCTCACCTCATACATTTCTGAAATGAAACAAAATGTGAAAAGCCGGCCGAAGTGGCCGAGCGGTTCTAGGCGCTTCAGCCTGGAACCGCGTGACCGCTACGGTCGCAGGTTCGAATCCTGCCTCGGGCATGGATGTGTGTGCTGTCCTTAGGTTAGTTAGGTTTAAGTAGTTCTACGTTCAAGGGGACTCATGACCTCAGATGTTAAGTCCCATAGTGCTCAGAGCCAAAATGTGAAAAATGCAATCGTCTAGGGATGCACCTGTGTCAGGGCCACAATGGACAGGCAGGAACACACAATTATTACAAGTTAACAGACATCATTTTCAACACAAAGTTATGTTTTTGAAATTGGTACATGCATATTTTTCTATTGAAATGAAAACCAAACGTACAATTAGTGACTGCAGCCTTGGTTCGATGCTCTAAAAATTATACCTTAAGCAATACTTACACTTTAAACAACGGAAATAGTGCCACAGTTTCTGCTATAGCGCTGTAGTGCAATAATATGGGTTGCCTACACTGTCCTGAATCCTACAGTACGCAACCATTGCTCTGCACATTACAGCAGAAACTGTGGCAACATTGCCATACCAAGTTTACGTATTTCAGAAGGTATGACCTTTAGAAGAGTGAAAACAAGTCTGCCGTCACTAACTGCACCTCTAGTTTTCATTCCAGCAGGAAATACATGTATGTATCATTTTTCAAACAAAAAAAAATTGTATATATTTATGGATTGTGCATTCCTACCCATTCTATTGGATCCTGAAATTGGTAGATCCCTGGCCTATTGCATTTTCCACATTTTATTTCATTTCAGAAATATACGAGGTGTTATTGTTATGTGGGACACCCTGTATATACACTACTGGCCATTAAAATTTCTACACCACGAAGATGACGTGCTACAGACGCGAAATTTAACCGACAGCAAGAGGTTGCTGTGATATGCAAATTATTAGCTTTTCAGAGCATTCACACAAGGTTGGCGCCAGTGACGACACCTACAACCTGCTGACATGAGGAAAGTTTCCAACCGATTTCTCATACACAAACAGCAGTTGACCGGCGTTGTCTGGTGAAACGTTGTTGTGATGCCTCGTGTAAGGAGGAGAAATGCGTACCATCACGTTTCCGACTTTGATAAAGGTCGGATTGTAGCGTATCGCGACTGCGGTTTATCGTATCGCGACATTGCTGCGAGATCCAATGACTGTTAGCAGAATATGGAAGCGGTGGGTTCAGGAGGGTAATACGGAACGCAGTGCTGGATCCCAACGGCCTCGTAACACTAGCAGTCGGGATGACAGGCATCTTATCCACATGGCTGTAACGGATCGTGCAGCCACGTCTCGATCCCTGAGTCAACAGATGGGGACGTTTGCAAGACAACAACCATCTGCACGAACAGTTCGACGACGTTTGCAGCAGCATGGACTATCAACTCGGAGACCATGGCTGCGGTTACCCTTGACGCTGCATCACAGACAGGAGCGCATGCGATGGTGTACTCAACGGCGAACCTAGGTGCACGAATGGCAAAACGTCATTTTCTCGGATGAATCCAGGTTCTGTTTACAGCATCATGATGGTCGCATCCGTGTATGGTGACATCACGGTGAACGCAAATTGGAAGCGTCCATTCGTCATCGCCGTACTGGCGTATCACCCGGCGTGATGGTATGGGGTGCCACTGGTTACAAGTCTCGGTCACCTCTTGTTCGCATTGACGGCACTTTGAACAGTGGACGTTTCATTTCAGATGTGTTAAGACCCGTGGCTCTACCCTTCATTCGATCCCTGCGAAACCCTACATTTCAGCAGGATAATGCACGACCGCATGTTGCAGGTCCTGTACGGGCCTTTCTGGGTACAGAAAATGTTCGACTGCTGCCCTCGCCAGCACATTCTCCAGATCTCTCACCAACTGAAAACGTCTGGTCAATGGTGGCCGAGCAACTGGCTCGTTACAATACGCCAGTCACTACTCCTGATGAACTGTGGTATCGTGTTGAAACTGCATGGGCAGCTGTACCTGTACACGCCATCCAAGCTCTGTTTGAGTCAATGCCTAGGCGTATCAAGGCCGTTATTATGGCCAGAGGTGGTTGTTCTGGGTACTGATTTCTCAGGATCTATGCACCCAAATTGCGTGAAAATGTAATCACATGTCAGTTCTAGTATAATATATTTGTCCAATGAATACCCGTTTATCATCTGCATTCTTCTTGGTGTAGCATTTTTAATGGCCAGTAGTGTTCATATACTGAAGGAAAAAGTATCAACACAAAAAATTTACTCATTTAGAGTAATGAAATTTCGGGAATACATTTGTCTAGGTACATATTTAAGTGATTAAGATTGGAAGATCACAGGTTAACGTAAGCGCAAATAAACCATGGCAAATGTGAGATGCTGGTACATTAGCAACCAGTGTAACCACCAGAATGTTGAATGCAAGCATGCAACCAGTTATTCATGTGTTGTACTGGTGCTGAATGTCAGTTTGTGGGATGTAGTTCCATACCTGTTGCACTTGGTCGGTTAATACAGGGACAGGTAATGCTGTTTGTTGATGACGCTGAAGTTGTCTTCCGACGATGTCCCATATGTGCTCCATTGGAGACAGATCTGGTGATCGAGTAGGCCAAGGCAACATGTCGACGCTCTGTTTTACATGTTGATTTACAACAGCGGCATGTGGACGAGTGTTACCCAGTTGGAAAACATAACTCCAGGTGTAGATTCAGTGTGTCTAGCACGCAGACAGGTCAGGTGCAGGTCCAAATTGGGCTCCTTCTAACCAACACACGGCCATCATTGGCACTGAGGCAGAACCAGCTTTCATCAGAAAACACAACAGACCTCCACCCTGCCGTCAAATGAGCTCTCGCTTGACACCACTGAAGTCGCAAAAAGTGGTGATTTAGGGTCAGTGGAATGCACGCTACGGGACGTCTGGGAGCTGTCCCTGAGCTAACGGACTTGTAACAGTTCGTTGAGTCGGTGAGGATCCAACTGCTGCTCAAATTGCCGCTGCAGATGCATACATTGAGCACGATGGTCTTCCTCTTGGTAGTGCCACGTGGCCATCCAGAACCTAGTCTTCTTGCGCATCTACATTCTAGTAACTACAGCTGGCGGCAGTCATGTACAGTGGTTATATTAGTGCCAAAACTTTCCGAAATATCGCAGAAGTAGCATCCAGCTACTCATAGCCCTATTACACTACCTCGTTCAAATTCAGTGAGCTATTGATAAAGGCATTTTCGTCGTCTTACAGGTACTCTTGTCTAACATCAGCTCACCACGTCCAGTCTCAAAGGTAACTAATGCTCACGACCGTTACAGAGTATATTTAAAGCAAACTGGAATAGACAGCATCGTTTAGACGTAGAAACATGCCTACCAACTGTCATTTATGCTACGCAAATTCTTCTTGGTGTTGCGATACACACATAAAAATTATCAGGGTCCTGAAGTGGTGTGGCCACACCTACAGGGCTTGCACTCAAATCATCATTATTCAGTATTCCTAAAACAACAAGAACAACCTCTAAGTATCGATAATTTATATAGATGTAAACACACATGTATAAAAAATAGCTGGTGCTTAATGTGTAGGATCTTCATCTGTAACACACCTAATGAAAACTTCAAATATGTCTTCATTACAGAGAAGTGGCGGTATTCTGTCATCCCCATCACCCTCAAAATGATTGCATTTCTTGCCACTACTGCTTTTATTGGTGCTACCACTGCTTCTGCTGCTCCAGGATCTCTTCATAATGGTGATGCTGACAATGTTAATGACATGCACAAATGTTATGACCACCTGATGTGAAATGTGGACTGAGATGATGCCATATATAGTTGCAGCCAGGGGGGCAGTGGTGGGGGTAGATTTCAACCAGTAGTAGCGTAACTCACTGAGGGTGGCTGCATAAGGCAGGGGGTTCTGGGGGTGTGGTTGGGGGGAGTGCTAGGGGGAAGTTGTGAAGTGACAAGACATGAGATATTGTTTTTGTTGAATAAAAGTCATTTATTTGTTATCCAGTTTCATGGAAGTTGTACATTATCAAATGCACACACCAAACAATCCTTGTCTTTGTAGTCTTCCGCCTAAGGAGGTGTAATAATGGACTCCCATATGCCTCTAGATTACTAACAGCGGTGTTCTTGTAAACTACGCTACAGAAAATTTCATATGTAATAGTTACCCTGTAAGTGTGGAACAGAACAGAAAATAACAGTTTAATCGCTAAACTCACTGAGGTTACTCATGATCAGCATTGATTTATTTATTCGGTACCTGAATGTCTTATATCCGTAAATGAATCAATTAAATAAAAATATAAAAATGAAACAAGTCAGTCCAGAACAGAATGACTCGTTTCACCAGGTGTAACCTGTTTTTAACATACGTTTACATCATCAGTGTTGTATGTACCATAGAGTATTTGCACAAGTTTACCACTACCCAGATGTAAATCGCAATTTGATGCTGTGATATCAGGAATAATGTTTCATATTTCTAAACCTGTCAACCCAGTACTTCTATCTCTTTGGCTTAATGTGATTGGTGGGCAGTAATTCCCACATAGTCCCAATGATCGATCTTTTAAAGCCAGAGTATATGGCACCGCTCCTCGAGCTCAACTGACGAACTGTGTGTGAGTATCGTTTCTATGTCTCCTTTCCTATAGCTGTTAGAATGAACATGAGACATAGGTAATCATTCAGGTATGTATTGAAGTCCTTGCAGCACTGAAGATTGTAGACTACGTTGTCACCAGTAAATTAATGCTGTAATACTTCTGATAGCCGCAAGTGCTGAATGAATCAAAGTAGTAAACTCTGTTTCGGATTCTTAGTCTAAAATGTGCCACATAATTGTGCTGTGCAGTTGTAGGAGAGCAGGCCATTTAATTTGTTTCCCTTTTGATGCTGTTTTAGCTGTCATCAGGGATAATTGGCCGAATTTTTTTAAAAACCTTGAGGTGGACTACTTCTTTGTTTTCAGTGGAAGACAAGCTGCTTTCATAACTTGACTGAAATGCAACTCCATTCCCATCTTAAGTTCTGCATTCATTGATTTATCGAAGACAAGTGCAGCGATATACTAGCCAACAGTGATATTCCTTTTTGCACATATTTCCTTTGCTATGTCGGCTAAAATTCTAGTTAATCCGCAGTGTGCCGTCCTGGGAAATCCTCATTTGCTGAGTATATGATGTCGTGATGCCTGCAGGCCTCATGTACAAGGCTGATCCCCTTGTCACTATGCACAAGTCATTTTTGAAGCTTGGTTCTATGTGCACAACAGTTATACATGTGGATGTGAAGTTCTATGAATAAGCACTGAAACCCTATTCTCTTGAAAGTGAGCACACCACTCGAGTTGACGCCAGTGTAACGTACTGGCGACGTCATATTTTGTGGTGTATTCGTATTAGTAGTGTACATTCTCTGGTACATCTGTGCCTGTTATACAGTGCCACTTGCAAAGTGGTTATGTGCTCCCCTATCATGGACACGACGCATCGCTCACTGGGGTAACAATCATTCATATCAGTGCAGCATGTCACCGGGGTAATGTCGTTGTTTGCTGGTATGGAAAGATTGGTTCAAATGGCTCTGAGCAAAAAAAAAAAAAAAAAAAAAAATGGTTCAAATGGCTCTGAGCACTATGGGACTCAACTGCTGTGGTCATAAGTCCCCTAGAACTACTTAAACCTAACTAACCTAAGGACATCACACACATCCATGCCCGAGGCAGGATTCGAACCTGCGACCGTAGCGGTCGTGCGGTTCCAGACTGTAGCGCCTTTAACCGCTCGGCCACTCCGGCTGGCTGGCTCTGAGCACTATGGGACTTAACTTCTAAGGTCATCAGGCCCCTAGAACTTAGAACTACTTAACCCTAAGGACATCACACACATCCATGCCCGAGGCAGGATTCGAACCTGTGACCGTAGCGGTCGCGCGGTTCCAGACTGTAGCGCCTACAACCGCTCGACCACTCCGGCCGTCGTTAAGAAAGGGCTTTGAATTTTTTCTGTTGACTTTCCGCCTAGATGGCTAGAATTCATCCATATCGAACTTTTCTGGATTACTATCTAACCATAAATTCGCACCTACATTCCTCATTTAAGGTATGCACGCAGTAATGGACGTCTGGGACTCCTTGCGATGGTGAATGACAAGTTTACAAACTGCACATGAATATCTTAAAGTAGGTACTACACTGTTTCTTGGAGGTTGACTGTGACATTTAGACATTATTTATACATTCAGCTCCTTACCGAGGTTATTTAATCTCGCAAAACTGACTAAAATGATCTCTAAGCAAAACAGCAACAAAATAAAAAAAAGTGAAACTGTAAAAAATAGTATAGAGTGGTCATAAGGAAATTCAAGATTTTTCTCTGATAAATTTTATTTTAAAATATGTAGCCTAATGTGATATTCGACAGTGAACAATTAATTGAAAAATATTTAATTGATGTACAACGAATGTTCTTATAATGTCATTAACTTAACGTACGGATAAAAGGAAAAATGTGCTGCCACCTGAATATAGGCTCAGTCCTGCAACCAGATATGACCAAATAAGTTGTTTTAATAAAGAAAGTGTGACTGTTACAGCTTTTTAATATCACTTTATGTTACGTGTTATATTATTGCGCGAGGTATAAAACAGATACGGAAAATGGCTATTGTTCTCAAAATTAAAAGCGTAATTAAAGAATTCAGTTACTAGCTGAAGTAGTTGTAGGAGTTATCGCATGAAAGAACAGGATACAAGGTACTGTACATAAAAAAATGAAATCTGAAGATTGGTGCGGGTGGGGAATACTTCCGTAAGTAAATTGTTTTCAACTGAGATTGAGAGGAAGAAACTGGAGAGCCAATGAAATGCTATATTTGTATGATATGAATGACTTCATTCGAACCACCTAGAGACATCAATGTTATTTGTCTACTATGTCGAAATGGATTGTATTCCAGTTTTCCAATCCAAAAGCTGGGACACAACTGAACAACTACGTACTTATTAATAAGTTTAACTGCAAATAAATGGACCGGGATCTCGAAACAGTGTGAATACAGGGTTTTTCTAAAAAAAATGACACACACTCCTAAGTAGGTAGTACTGGTCAAAAGTATAAGAAAAGTTCCCATAATGATATATCCACAAACAAATAACTGTTGAGTTGTGGACCAATCTGGGCGTTCATTACCATCTGTCTGGTACGTGAAGTTGACACAATAGGCGGTGCTGCATATGGTTACCATTCGTCGTCCTTCTACCCTTCTTTGCAGTGAATCATGTACTCTTTCAAATACAACTGGTACATTCGGACTGCGCCACATGCGATGATCACAGGCTCCTGCAACATCTGCATGTTTTCGAAGGCCTGGGCGGACACCAATACCTTAAAATCTCCACATAGCCAGAAATCCAACTGATTCAGGTCCTGTGAACGGGGAGGTCATGCTACCGGACCTCCATCGCCCTTAAAGGTTACAGTGACGTTCTGTCGCACGTTCCTTAGAAAATAGAGTTGTGCCCCATCGTGCATAAACCACTGTCGTTGTCTTTTTGCAAGAATAACGTTCTCCAGTAGTGCTGGTGATACATCGAGCAGACATCGGTGGTTCAAAGCACCTGTCTTACTATTTGGTAAAGAGTATCGTTCTAGGAATCTGTCACGGACTATTTCTGCTCGTACTGAAACGTCCCCTTAGAAAAATTAATGAAGGACTGTGCTGATAAACCTGTTACATTATTTGATTTTCAAACAGCTGAGCAAAACTGAACGTACTCAGACTTTACTCTCTTTACTTATTCTGATCAACACTAAACTGACACACAATATTTTTAGCGCAACGCAATCTGACTTTCAAAAATCCCTACAAAAGAATGGCCCTGACTAACAATAACCTATACCTTTCATGACTCACTAACCTCACAAAAATCTTCGTTACTCAAACTACTGCAATACAGCGAGCGCCACTACTGCCAGCTAAATAAAAGATTCTAACTACTGATGTTACTAACTACTGATAGGCATAGTTAACAAATGAAAGATTTTGATAAAGAACAAACAATGTATTTACCTTAATAGTGTTCAAAAGTCATAATATACACTCCTGGAAATTGAAATAAGAACACCGTGAATTCATTGTCCCAGGAAGGGGAAACTTTATTGACACATTCCTGGGGTCAGATACATCACATGATCACACTGACAGAACCACAGGCACATAGACACAGGCAACAGAGCATGCTCAATGTCGGCACTAGTACAGTGTATATCCACCTTTCGCAGCAATGCAGGCTGCTATTCTCCCATGGAGACGATCGTAGAGATGCTGGATGTAGTCCTGTGGAACGGCTTGCCATGCCATTTCCACCTGGCGCCTCAGTTGGACCAGCGTTCGTGCTGGACGTGCAGACCGCGTGAGACGACGCTACATCCAGTCCCAAACATGCTCAATGGGGGACAGATCCGGAGATCTTGCTGCCCAGGGTAGTTGACTTACACCTTCTAGAGTACGTTGGGTGGCGCGGGATACATGCGGACGTGCATTGTCCTGTTGGAACAGCAAGTGCCCTTGCCGGTCTAGCAATGGTAGAACGATGGGTTCGATGACGGTTTGGATGTACCGTGCACTATTCAGTGTCCCCTCGACGATCACCAGTGGTGTACGGCCAGTGTAGGAGATCGCTCCCCACACCATGATGCCGGGTGTTGGCCCTGTGTGCCTCGGTCGTATGCAGTCCTGATTGTGGCGCTCACCTGCACGGCGCCAAACACGCATACGACCATCATTGGCACCAAGGCAGAGGCGACTCTCATCGCTGAAGACGACACGTCTCCATTCGTCCCTCCATTCACGCCTGTCGCGACACCACTGGAGGCGGGCTGCACGATGTTGGGGCGTGAGCGGAAGACGGCCTAACGGTGTGCGGGACCGTAGCCCAGCTTCATGGAGACGGTTGCGAATGGTCCTCGCCGATACCCCAGGAGCAACAGTGTCCCTAATTTGCTGGGAAGTGGCGGTGCGGTCCCCTACGGCACTGCGGAGGATCCTACGGTCTTCGCGTGCATCCGTGCGTCGCTGCGGTCCGGTCCCAGGTCGACGGGCACGTGCACCTTCCGCCGACCACTGGCGACAACATCGATGTACTGTGGAGACCTCACGCCCCACGTGTTCGGCGGTACGTCCACCCGGCCTCCCGCATGCCCACTATACGCCCTCGCTCAAAGTCCGTCAACTGCACATACGGTTCACGTCCACGCTGTCGCGGCATGCTACCAGTGTTAAAGACTGCGATGGAGCTCCGTATGCCACGGCAAACTGGCTGACACTGACGGCGGCGATGCACAAATGCTGCGCAGCTAGCGCCATTCGACGGCCAACACCGCGGTTCCTGGTGTGTCCGCTGTGCCGTGCGTGTGATCATTGCTTGTACAGCCCTCTCGCAGTGTCCGGAGCAAGTATGGTGGGTCTGACACACCGGTGTCAATGTGTTCTTTTTTCCATTTCCAGGAGTGTATATTCATGATATATATATATATATATATATCAGTTCATGACATCCAATCTTACAAATTTACTCTCTCTGACGGACACAGGTCCAGATCATCCGCTCTCAAAACTCCGCCATCTCTCTCCCCACATCCACCACTGCTGGCGGCTCACCTCCAACTGCGCAACGCTACGCGCTGTTCACATCCAACACTACAATAGCCAACAACAATGCAAACCAGCCACAGACTGCACACAGCATAGCCAGTGATTTTCATATAGAGCGCTACGTGGCGTTACCAATATAAAAACCTAAACAGCCTACTTACAATACACTGATGCTGAAGCGATCCTGATGCCTGATCTCCATGACTGGTCGATGGTTTACATCTGTCACACGTGTGTATTGGGGTAATTTACTATGCCATCTCATGTGAATCCTGCCTCAGCTGTAAATACTGCACGTTGGTCGTCACAAGCAAAACGGCCCACACATCAACAGGTATTGGTGTCCGGATGTGTAATTAAAGGAACTTTCGTCTAGTTTTGACTGATACTACCTCCTGTAGCAATATACTACACTTCTTTTTAAACAATCTGTATAATTCCGGCGTCTCATCATTGCGATAAGTTAATGCAACCAGAGGTGCTATGGTTTGACTATTGTGGAATTTGTACAGAGCTCATTTCTTCCTGTAAGACTACATTAGGCTATACATGTGCTGACGAAGCTGCAATGGCGGTGTGTAGTGCCCACTGAGCAAATATTCAAGATGCTGATGGTAAAATCTGAGACACAAGACGCACGGTGGAGATCTAGTTATGAAAAAGATTACTGCTTATGTCATGTAAGATGGCATGAGGTGGCCGGTAGTATTTCTAGCGTACCTTCCAATGATGTAATGCCAGGTGATATACGTGAGGGATCGCTTCCCTGCTCAGCACGCACCCACGCATCCCTGCTGAGAAACAGAACGCGCACAGCCTGAATATTCATCCTGCGGCAAGATAGCGTCGGACATCCCGCTGTGTTGCTTTATTGGCCCGTTAGTATTCACGATATAATAGACAAGGCAGGATACTGGCCAGTGCAGCGAAATGCAGTGCCTGCAGAGGAAGTTCCAGAAAATCGCAAAGGTTGTACACCCTCTGCATTTGCGTAACAGACTGTAAATAAATCTACAGAGGTATTTCTGAGTGAGGACAAGTAATCTTCCACCGAACAAAAACACGTTCAGACTGGTAGATGAATTACATTCATAACCTTTCGCAGTGTGATGCATGGACTGACGTTTCCCGTCTAAGCAGAATACTCCGAACTACCTTGAATAAGATAAATATAAAGTATTCAACATGACACTCAATACGGTACCTATTTGTTTCAAGTTAGTGGGTAGGACATGTTTGAAATTACGTTCGAACGAAGAAAATTGATTACGTCCTATAAGAGTTTCAACATTGTTCAGCGATATTGCTATCGGAAACCTCTGGATGTACAGGCTTTTTCATAAAAACTGGAAGAGAGATCATAGCAGCATACTGCAAAGAAGGTAAGTTCAATGCACACTGAAGAGTCAGAGATACTGGTACACCTGCCTAATATCGTGTAGAGGCCCCGCGAGCACGCAGAAGTGTCGCAACATGACGTGGCATGGACTCGACTAATGTCTGAAGTACTGCTGGAGGGAACTGACAGCATGAATTCTACATGGCTATCCATAAATCCTAAGACTACGAGGGGCTGGAGATGTCTTCTGAACAGCACATTGCAAGGCATCCCAGAAATGGTCAGTTTCCTGAACGATTAAAGTACTCATTTGTAAAGCTGCTTTATAAAACAGGAGAAAGGGGTAATGCAGACAATTTTAGACCTATTTCTATGCCGTAAATGTTTGCTAAAGTTGTTGTAAAGGCTGTGTATGTAAGGATAATTGATCATTTTATATCACATAATTTGCCATCAAATGTACAGTTCGGCTTTAGAAGTCGTTTAACAACTGAAAATGCTATATTCTCTTTTCTCTGCAAGGTACTGAATGAATTAAACAAAAGGTTTCAAGCGCTATGCATATTTTTTTTTATTTAACTAAGGCGTTTGATTGTGTTGATCACAAAATATTGCTCCAGAAGTTGGAACATTATGGAATATGGGGGGTAGCTCACAATTGGTTCACCTCTTTAACAACAGACAGCAAAAGGTCATTATTCACAGTGTTGAGAATGGCTGTGATGTGGGGTCTAGTATTACAGGTAATTCTAAAATATTTACGTTTGATTGTAGCACTAAATTGGGAGTAATGGATGTTGTGTGCAACACTGGTCCTATTTCAAATAGCGCAGTTCATGACATGAGTTCATAGTTTGTAGAAAATAAACTAACACTAAACCACAGTAAGACTCAGTTTTTACAGTTTCTAACACGCAATTCAACAAAACCCGACGTTTTAATTTGACAAAATGGGCATATGATTAGTGAAACTGAACACTTCAAATTTCTAGGTGTTCACATAGATAGTTAACTGTCGTGGAAAGCCGACGTTCAGGATCTTGTTCAAAGACTTCATGCTGCCATGTTTACTATTCGAATGGTATCTGAAATAAGTGATCATTTGACACGAAAATTAGTCTGCCTTGCTTATTTTCATTCGCTTATGTAGTATGGTATTATAGTTTGGAGTAACAATTCCCATTCTGAAAGGATATTTTTGGTTCAGAAACGGGCAGTTCGGGCAATAAGTGGTGTAAGTTTGAGAACCTCTTGTCGACCCCCTTCACAAGTCTGGGTATTTTGACAGTGCCCTCTCAGTATATATACAGGGTGAGTCGCCTAACATTACCGTTGGATATATTTCGTAAACGACATCAAATACTGACGAATCGATTCCACAGACCGAACGTGAGGAGAGGGGCTTGTGTAATTGGTTAATACAAACGATAAAAAATGCACGGAAGTATGTTTTTTAACACAGACCTACGTTTTTTTAAATGGAACCCCGTTGGTTTTGTTAGCACATCTGAACATATAAACAAATACGTAATCAGTGCCGTTTGTTGCATTGTAAAATGTTAATTACATCCGGAGATATTGTACCCTAAAGTTGACGCTTAAGTACCACTCCTCCGCTGTTCGATCGTGTGTATCGGAGAGCACCAAATTACGTAGGGATCCAAAGGGAACGGTGATGGACCTTAGGTACAGAAGAGACTGGAACAGCACATTACGTCCACATACTAACACCTTTTTATTGGTCTTTTTCACTGACGCACATGTACATTATCATGAGGGGTGAGGTACATGTACACACATGGTTGCCGTTTTCAATTACGGAGTGGAATAGAGTGTGTCCCGACATGTCAGGCCAATAGACGTTCAATGTGGTGGCCATCATTTGCTGCACACAATTGCAATCTCTGGCGTAATGAATGTCGTACACGCCGCAGTACATCTGGTGTAATGTCGCCGCAGGCTGCCACAATACGTTGTTTCATACCTCTGGGGTTGTAGGCACATCACGGTACACATTCTCCTTTAACGTACCCCACAGAAAGAAGTCCAGAGGTGTAAGATCAGGAGAACGGTCGTCATCGTAAACATGTCCCCGCAGATGCTGCTCGCCGACCGTGGCCCGTGTTTGTTCCAACACGCAACTGAACGTCGGAGGTTTCAAGCGTCAACTGTAGGTTACAATATCTTCGGATGTAATTAACATTTTACAATGCAACAAACGGCACTGATTACGTATTTGTTTATATGTTCAGATGTGCTAACAAAACTAACGTGGTTCCATTTAAAAAAACGTAGGTTTGTGTTAAAAAAACATACTTCCGTGCATTTTTTTATGATTTGTATTAAACAATTACACTAGCCCCTCTCCCGACGTTCGGCCTGTGGAATCGGTTCGTCAGTATTTGATGTGGTTTACGAAACATATCCAGCGGTAACGTTAGGTGACTCACCCTGTATATATATATATATATATATATACTGTCGTTTCTTGTTAACAATATCAGCTTATTACCAAGAATTAGCAGCTTTCACTCAGTTAATACTCGGCAGAAATCCAGTCTACATTTGGATCACACTTCCTTAACTCTTATGCAGAAAGGTGTGCAGCATACTACTGCATCCATTTTCAATAAGCTACCACAAGAATTAAAAAATCTTTGCAGTAATCCACGCACTTTCTAATCGAAACTGAAGAGTTTCCTCATGCGCAACTCCTTCTATTCTGTTGAGGAGTTCCTTGAAAAAATAAGCTGATTCTTATGTTGTATTGTCGATTGCGTTTACTTAAACTTATGGCGTGACTTTTTTGGGTTCACAAACATTTTATTTCATCTATTATTACTTTTATGTTGTAATTTCATTTACTGACACGTTCCATCACCTTGGAGATTTGCTCCTCAGTTTGGCCCTACGGAACTAGACGAGTAAATAAATAAATAAACAAATATGCCCAATAATGTTCATGTCTGGGGAGTATGGTGGCCAGCGGAAGTATTTAAACTCAGAGAGTGCTCCTGGAGCCACTTTGTAGCAATTTTGCACGTGTGGGGTGTCGCATTGTATGCTGGAATTGCGTAAGTCCGTCGGAATGCACAACGGACATGAATGGATGCAGGTGATCAGACAGGATGCTTACGTACGTGTCACCTGTCAGAGTCGTATCTAGACTATCAGGTGTCCCATATCAATGCAACTGCACATGCCCAATTACAGAGCCTCCACTAGCATGAACAGTCCCCTGCTGACATTCAGAGTCCATGGATTAATGAGGTTATCTCCATACCCGTATACGCCCATCCGCTCGATACAATTTGAAACGAGACTCGTCCGACCAGGCAACATGTTTCCAGTCATCAACAGTCCAATGTCGGTCAACGAAACCCTAGTCTTTGAGTATATTTTTAAGTAACATGTCTTCATAAAATGGTACAGGACCAAATTGTTGTCCAGAAAAAAAGTTTTCACGTTCAGTAAATAAATGATGCCACATACCGATGATGAGAAATGAACGTGTGGCATGGACTTAAAAGGACAAGACTGAGCAAGGTTCGAGAAGAACTAAAGTGGGCAGAGTACAGAGGATACTGAAGGAACAGTTAGGCGATGAATGCTCAGGAAGTCGCAATGTTTTATGTAAACGCATTCCTCATTTTTGTTGGTAACGTTTTCAGCTGACCTTCGACCGTAACAGCAGTGCGGTTCCGGTCTGAAGTGCCTAGAACCTCTCTGTCACAACGGCCGGCGGTTTTGCTGCGTCTCCCGTCAGTTGTGAGGTACGTTCTGTCCTTGGTTTCCTGCAATTAGAAGGAATCAATGGCACTACGTTCTGTCCTTGGTTTCCTGCAATTAGAAGGAATCAATGGCACCTAGATTCATCGTCTACAGTGTCATGTGTATGAGAATGGAGTTATGAGCGATGGTGCTGTAAGGGAGTGGTGCTGAAAATTCAAGTATGATCGCATAACCGTACATGTTGAATGTGCTCGAAGAAGTCATTCAGGTGTGACTGACGAGTGTGTACAACATTTGACTAACTTATGCATGCGAGTCGTAGTTTCATAATTTCTGAACTTTCTGAAGATGTGCCTCAGATTTCAAGGAAAATGTCCTTAAGCATTATCCTAGGCTACCATAAGTTTAGTTCGCTGTGGAGACCAAACTGTTGTGCTACATACGTGAATGGAACGGGAAAAAGCCCTAATAACTGGTGCAGTGAGACGTAAGCGCTGCCATGCACTTCACAGTGGTTTGCGGAGTGTGAATGTAGACGTAGAAAGGACAGGAAGAGCAGGGCTCCAAATATCGTTTGAAGAAACAAAATACACATCCAAGAAGAACCTGATACCCGAGTTCTTAAGAACTAAGTATGGGAAAGTCGATAGAGGTTCAAATATTTACACGAAACCATTCAAGAGACCGCCTAGGAAAGACTGGTTACAGACTTCGTTGTGACAAAATGGAAACAGGTTTCAGGCTTACGATAGACACTTATAAGGAAAGACACATCTTCAAAATTCACCAAACTGAGATACTTCAACAAAGTCATCAAACAATAGGACGGAGACAAAATGAGAGGCACTGAAGGAATCTAATAAAGAGAAAGAAATGCGATCAGGAAAATTTTAGGTTCAAATTATACTGAAGAAGGAACGTACAAACTAAGAGCAAATAAATAATTTGAAAAGTGTATCTACACGTAAATGAGAAAACGCAGGCTGAAATTCTATGGCCATATTAAAATAATTGAAACAATCAGATAAACTAAACATGTTGTGGAATTCTAGAAAACTCGTAATAAACCGAAAATTTAAACAATAAAATTAATCAGTACAGTAAAAATGGCTTGAAATAAGCAGGAATAACACAACTTCATGTACGAGACAGGAGAATATTTGGGCAGATAATTCACGACTGGATAGTTGGTCTGGCAGAAAAACCTAAGGGGTGGGACGAGCAGAAAAGAGCCCATTCGAAGAGAAAGAAAGTAATATGGACACAAAGGAAAGCTAAAGCAAAACTCTGAACATACCCCATGTCGTACATCGCGTGACGCAGTAGGGCCCAGATATGACTAACGACGATAGTGATAATCATACGAGGGCGTGCTGAAAAGGAATGCTCCAAATTTTTATGTGAAAACTCTTAAAGCTTTTTTAAATAAAACAAACTCGATTAACATTCTACATATTTATTCATCAAGTCTAGATACTTATTTCTCAGCATAGCCATCCTAGCGATAAACACATTTCCCCCAATGGAGAACCACTTTCTTGATAGAACGTTTGACTTCGTTCACAGTCACAACCTCACCTCTGCTTGCACCGATTCATCGCTATAAAAGTATTCTTTACCTTTTGGAAACAGATGAAAATGATGGGGCCAAGTCGTAACTGTATGGAAGATGATCGGCGACAGTGATCCCAAGGCGTCGGATTGTTGCAGACGTCACAGCCCACATGTGTGGTCTGGTGTTGTCATGCTGAAGGAGAGGATGATACATGCGTGGTCGAACTGTTCGAATTCAAAACTCGATTACAGTACACTTTTTTTTATCTGACTGACGCAGTGCGGCGGCGCGGTTCCTTTCGTCCATTACCTTGCACCTACCTGTGAAGTCGTTGCAGCAGATCGCCGGTAGGAAAGCAGACCAGAAACCTAACGTACTGCAACTCGAACCAGGCTGCATACAACGTATCTTTTCCAAGAATCGGTAAAAGGTCTTAATTTTGAATGAAAGGTGGAAATACTGGCAAAACTTCGGTATATTCTGAACCTTGATAATGTACAACTTCACTGCCAAACTCGTGCTAATCTTAACAGTCCTGCACAAAACCTTTTATTCACGTTAGCAAGTTCATGGTAACGTATTTCCCGAAATCGGAACAGTCACTAAGCACGGATTGTTCTTAAACGGAAATGCTCGCCATACTATTAAGTTTATCGGCGCCCAATGCACTAAAGTTTTTAATCACCGATCTGCTCAATATGTGACGCTGAATTACTGTCGTTTCTCATACACAATATTACTTAAAAAATCCGTGCTTTCTAAAAAAACACACCGGAATAAATAGGGTTCACTTTAAAACACTTTTGAAACATGTAACACAACTAAAACCGACAAATTATAACTTCCTTCGGAGCTCATACTAAACACGACCGTACCATTGAAATGCTGGGCTCCGACCACTTAGACTGCTGTAAGCATTCTATATCTCCAAGAGAAAAGACGCGTGAAGAATACTCCGTTCTGATTGGTCAGTTTTCTTTAAGGCCAATAGAAAAAAATTATCCTCCCACGTTAGTCCGCGCATTTCATGACTAGCCAATCAACAAATAACACACTTTCGAACTGTATTTTTTCCCGAAATAAATATTTAACACTCTGATGTTTTGTTTATACTTTACGTTATTAACTATTGTCATTTGCACTCGAATTAGCTTTCCTTTAAAACTTACTTAACACATTATGATTCAAAATTCCCCGTCGTATAACGTTCGTCAGTAGAACAAGAATCTACATATTTACTTTATACCATATTCACGCATCATTCACTTTACTAAAAGCATATACAAAGCTATACAAACATAAATAAACAATAAAGCCTTCAAGAAATAAGCAGAACAATTCACAAAAACATTCTCTTGAACTGTTTCTTGAATGTCTCTGTCCGTTACTGTCCTCTAGCCGATGAAAACTAGAACTACATACTCGACTGAACCCGCTTCGGACCATCTGTCACGGTGCACGCATGAGTCATTCTCCCGACACACAGGCTCTAGACAGGAGCGGTATAAGGCGCCACGCCTCAGCAACTAAGTTTCACACAGCTATCTTAGACGCTACAATTAGGAGCTATCTAGCGGCAGAGGACTACAAATATGTAAACATGAAGAATGAAGGTGTAGAACGTTGATAAAGATTGTTTTATTAAAAGAATTTTAAATAGTTTTCATATAAAAAATTCTGAGGCATTACTTTTCAGTACTCCTCGTACCGTAATGAAGTCTGATACAGAAACAAAAGGATTCCGTTTCTATCCCATCCGTAGAATCTTCTGTCTATAGCTCGGTAACAGACATGTTGTTTCATACACCTATTCCTTACAGCCTCATATACGGCCAACAGTTTCATTAAATGGAGTGCAGCAATCGAGTTACAACTACGCCTTATCGATATCGAGGTTGTTGGAAACATACCACGGATTCATACGGGTAAATACCTAGCTTGTACTCGGTTGTGATCGGTTTGGAGGGGCCATCCAGGCCCGAAGTTACTTAGGGAAACCGCAGAGTACGGAGAGAATTTGGTTCTCCTCTGTCTCTAGCGTAAATTCAGTTTATTAACCACTGGACGAGCCTTATCGGTGATTTCATTTGAACTGATGATACACAGCTAGAGAGCGGCTACCAGGCACTTTATACACCAACTCGACAGAGAAGTAACATACGTCGTCAGAAAGCAAAGCTATAACTCCGTTTCTTGAAAAACGGATGAAAGGAAGGAAGGTCTCAAAGTACTTTCGCTTATGGTAAGTCAGTGGAGAAAAAGGAACCGTGGTAAGCTGTGTCTGGCTCAGCCTTTCTTTAAATAGATTAATGTACACGTTAGCTTGGTAATCTGTTCTACAATAAATGAGGTAGCCACTGACTGCTTTTGTTCTTTCCACCTTTCAGTACGCCCGTGCATTAAATACGAAGAATTGTCAGTGACCGAAACTATGACAGTCATAGACGTGTCGATTTTTAAAAAAAAAAATAAATAATTCTTGTTTTGAGAAAGTTATACACGCTTACCACGGAGCGTTACTACCTCTACTATTTCATAAAAGTTTCAAGATAGTGAAGCAGGATTTTCGGGAAGCGGTTGTGAGCAAAGCGTGAGGTAGTTTGCCTTATGTTTCACATGAATACTTATTTTATTAACCGAAAAATGGGAGAAACGTTTTCCTCTAAATGTGGTCTACTTTTTCATGGCGGTCGATACCTCTTGATAAGAGGAATACAATGTGATTATGCTTCTTATTGTTCTTAGTCAAATGCTTCGTAAGAACTATCAGAAAATTTGCTAAATATGAGGATGAACAATTACGACACACGGCTGTTTGCGACTAATCATGTGATGATGAAAAGCTCTTGTGTTTCCAACTAGGTGGCAGTGTTAAGATAACGCGACGTTTCAAGAAGTGTCGTACTAATTTTATTTTCACTTGTGGTATATGTCACACATGAACATTCGATGTTTGCGTCACAACCTACAGAGGAAGTGCAACTAGACTCTGTCAGTGGTCGCCGGTCTTACTATTACCATATCGCCGAAGAGAGAGACTACAACCAATTCAAAGATTCCAAGACTGGTAAACGTGGTATCACTCAACTGCTTTTTCCATAAGCTGTCGACCACCTTAAAGAAAATAAACGGTTACTTCCAATGAGAACAAAACTGCATCAATATGTTGATCCGTAAAAAGTAAAGAAAGATGCTCACCCCTGTGTTTAATATCCCATATTTTAAATATTGCCCGCATCTCGTGGTCGTGCGGTAGCGTTCTCGCTTCCCACGCCCGGGTTCCCGGGTTCGATTCCCGGCGGGGTCAGGGATTTTCTCTGCCTCGTGATGGCTGGGTGTTGTGTGCTGTCCTTAGGTTAGTTAGGTTTAAGTAGTTCTAAGTTCTAGGGGACTCATGACCATAGATGTTAAGTCCCATAGTGCTCAGAGCCATTTGAACCATTTTTTTTTAAATATTGCTTCAACATCTTGACATATTTATCTAATATCTGAAGTATCTGTGAAAGAAGAGGAACATTGTGCAGTCTATCAATACACGACTTTGACCTGGCGGTAACCATACAGTGACTGAAATGGAAAATATTATACTATGGAAAAGTTGACTGAACAGTACCAAACTGGTACTCCAGTATTGGCGTGCCTGTGGGAAAAGTTGATTGAAATTTTACCCTCATACGATACGTCCTATATTTTCGTTACAGACGAAAGGGATTGCTACAGATGAAGAATAGTGTATATGTATGATCGTTAGTGGATGTGCCTAGCGACCCTGGAACTAAGGAGGAGATCGCAACGTAGCATGTTCAGAAGAAATGCACCTACGGCTCAAAACTATCTTTCGGACACTGAAGAAGGTTAAATCGTTGCCGTGATGGACATGGGAGCATCATATCGACATATTGTACAGACAGTTTGCTTTAGTGCAATGACTGCATAATGAATTGTGAGGAAATGGACTCAAGACAACAGTTTGGCAAGATGAATAGAATGAATACATCACGAGAAGATCGTAGGTTTATTCGACTGGCTCGGACGAGTAGCTAAGTGATAACAACTGAAATCCGAACTGGTACTGTGTCACCTCGAATTGTCGGGAACAGATTACTGGAAGCTGGGTTGAGATCTTGAGTTTTCATGCGTCGATTACTGCTGACACTGCACCACAAACAACAGTGAGATACATGGCGTAGAGGCAGAAGCGAGTGAGACATCGAGTGACTCACTTCTGTTTGTGGTGGTCATATCGACGCCAGTGTGTCAGTAGATATGCTGGTGGAAGACCACAGGTAGCAGTGATTCTCGAATCCTGTACATTTTCAACTTCTGATATCGTAGTGCTGGGAGCTATTGGACATGACAAGAAGAGTGCATACGAGCCCGTGGAGTCACACCTCATACTGATGTTGATCATGGACGTCAGTTTCTAATGGAATTAGTGTTTAATCATGTAATACTTGTAATGTGATGAACATCTCCATGAAATTTAACAGTTGAATGATGCTCCATACTGTAATGCTTTGTTTTCGTCACAGTGTATGAACAGAGAAAGGTAGAACTGCGACGATGCCGAACAACGAAGGCTGATAAACAGCTGATGGGTAATGATACATCTGTTTCGGTGAAGTTTTCCGGTGGTTCGTACGGGCACCAACCCAACAGTAGTTATCTGCGAAGCAATTTACTCGTTCTGACAATGAACTGGGAGGCAACCGGACGTTGGTTTTGTCGGCATGTCTTACCATGGGATTGATAGGAACCGTGGCAAATGCTACGCAAACGCCGGCACTCGCCTCCGATCACAGAGGTTCCGAAAACAATCCTCGGGAGAAACATCCGGAATGCACTCATGTGCAACGGCTTGTATCAGTAGCTTGTGGAGCTGTCACTACGGCTAATTGCAGACGGTGAGTCAGCTTCTTTCCTTCTGTTGATTGCTTGTTGGACAGACTTTGTTTATCCGTTTTACAGTGAAAGTTGAAGTCCAACGAGACGTGACGTTCGGAGGCAAGTGCGGTGATACTGTATTCCTCTGAGAGGCCGTGAGGCGCCCTCCTGAGTCGTTGCTATAGTGACGACTGATATTTCAGAGACTACTCTTGTCGTCTATACGATAGTTGCACGTTCGGTTCAAAGGGAATTCCATGAGGGTTTTTTTTTTCTTAAATGCGTAACATTTCATCCCGCTGTTGGTACTACAAAAGCAAGAATGCTGTAATTTTTGTGTGGTACATCGTTTCCTTCGTTGATAAATAACATAGATTCTTTTCCGGAGCACAATGTTTTCGACGCTGATATTTCTGTACAAGTCTCGTGGCTGATAACAGAATAGTAGTAACAGTTTTTATTACCAATTAGTGGTCCACAGAACAGGAAAGAAGGAGAAAGTATGGTGTGGTGCCAATAAGGCCGGAAGAAAATAAAAAAAATCCTACGAGCGCTTTGGTCGCTATATTCTAGATGAGACATATAAATAGACGAGATACATTTCAGTCGTTGTCCTACCTATGCACTTCGCCTCCAATCCGTATGAAGGCACTTGTAGCTTTGTATGACGTACCAAGTAGGACAGCGTATTGTAGCTTGGAACACTTTTCAGACTTTCGCTTCAAGCCAGGCATGTCACAGAAGATTAATATATTTTCTTATTACATTTTCAAAAGATGGCATTCACTTTTTATGTGTCGCAGTATTTTTCCGAAATTACGAAAATTAGTCCGGGAAATTTAGATTTTTCCGCATGCGAAAACATGTTCCAAGGTACAACATGGCCATGTACCTAGGAACAAATATCCTACCGCAATTTTAAAATGTTTCAGTAGAGAAGATCTTGTGAGTACTTCATTTAGTCGTCTATCTGTTACGCTATTACTGTACAACACACCAATAATCAATAAGTGAAATCGAATTAAGCAGAAGTTTTCTCAAAGACCAGTTACAAATTAAATACATTTTGGTACTGAAACAATTAGAAGCTGACACGAATTTCAATTTTCAAGAAAGGTATATTATTAAGGCATAACTAAACTCAGTTAATCTGCAAGTATCACATGTTCCATGGTAAAAGGCCTTCTGCTTCAAGGTACAAGATGGTGCACCATCGGCGAATTATGGCTTACCTGTTTGCATGTTATATAATTGGTTTTAAAAATATCCCATTTCTAATTGCCATAAAAATCTAGAATTGAAGAATTAACAGCATATTCCAAACAGATTTAATATACAGGTTGTTCGGAAATTCCCGTTACAGACTCCTAGGATTTGTAGAGGGGAGTGAGTACATAATATTTTGAATAGGAACCCATGTCCGGAAACATACCATTTCTTTCTACGACGGTTTCAGTTTAAATGTGTAACGCGTCCACGTGAGTTGAGAGAAAGAGAAAAGCCTTAGAGTTGCTTGTCTTGTTATGCCATAGGGTAGATAGGATGACGTGCACTATATCAGACGGTCACCTGACGTCCCGTAACATCTGCCTTGCTCCGAGACTCTTGTACGGAGAGGAACATCTGCTGACACAGGTTCTGGCCGTTGCACCAGAAACTGAAGAGACACGAGGTGGGGTAGATAGTGTGTACCAGAACATGCTTCGTAGGTACAATGTCTGCAACAACGTTGGTGGCCATAACATGGAGCGGCTGTTATAATGTATCAGTCGTGTTCTGTACATACAGTATGCTGGGTTCTTTTTTGTTTTAGAATAACATAAACAAGTAATACTTAAGCGTTAATACAAACAAATGTGCTTAGGTGATAAATGGATGTTTCGTTATGTTTCTTTTCGAATTGTTACCTAATATTATGCACTGCGTCACGCCTAGCTGAGTTCCTCAAGCAGAAGTAGATGAGTTAAAAACCCGAATTGAACCCGTCGTAGAACGGAAACGGTACGGTTCCAGACATGGGTTCCTTTACAAAATATTATATACTCACTCCCCTCCACAAGTTCTCGAAGCTTGTAACAGGAATGTCCGAACGTCCTGTGTCATGCAGCTCTTAAATATGAAGCACTCGAAATATTTACAAATGCTGCACAAAACAGCCGACCGAAGTGGCCGTGCGGTTCTAGGCGCTGCAGTCCGGAACCGCGAGACCGCTACGGTCGCAGGTTCGAATCTTGCCTCGGGCATGGATGTGTGTGATGTCCTTAGGTTAGTTACGTTTAACTAGTTCTAGCTTCTAGGTGACTAATGACCTCAGAAGTTGAGTCTCATAGTGCTCAGAGCCATTTTGCACAAAACACAACCTCACGTCTAACAACAACAAAACTGTAGAAATTGACGGAAACTGCTAACGGTGGTCTCTAGTACGCATTGATTCATGTGATTCAAAAATCAGTCACTCGATCAATCAATAAACATTATGTGTTACTAGGTACACTATCTTCTACGTACAACACTCTCCCCTATTCTACCGCTCTCCACATAGAGAAGAGAGAGAGATATCCGATAGAGTAGCAGGAAAGCAGTGGGAAAAATCTTCTCTCATGTAATGAGGGATTAACGACAACGATGAATTTAGAACAAGAAGCGATATTATATAAAAGTTTGCTGAACGAATACCGAAAAGCAACAATATTTCATTACATTAATAAATCGGTAAACATGTATCTATCCAAGTATCAAGAAACTCATCTGAATGAAAACGATGCTGCATGCTGATTCCTGTTTTTTCTTTTGTTTTTTAAAAAAAGATTCCTTCCTTGTTTTTAGGAATTATTTCGTATTGATTACGATAAATTACTTATCACTAAGTTTAAACGGGATGTGGTGCAACGGACTCCAACTAGAGAAAACGTGGTTCCAGTCACAATCTGTTCATCTACTTTAGGGCCGGCCGTTGTGATCGCGCGGTTCTAGGCGCTTCAGTCGGGAAGTACGCGGCTGCTACGGTCACAGGTTAGAAACCTGCCTCGGGCATGGATGTGTGTGATGTCCTTAGGTTAGTTAGGTTTAAGTAGTTCTAAGTCAAGGGGACTGATGTCCTCAGATGTTAAGTCCCATAGTGCTTAGAGCCATTTGAACAGTTTTCATCTACTTTAGGTTCTTTGTGGTTCGCGTCAGCGCGAATGTCACGATATATCATTCGGTAAGGAAATGTTCCTCCACATTCTGGCCCTACCCAAGTTTGTGTTACGTCCCTAATAACCTCGTTGTCAACGCTAATTAAACTCTAATCTTCTTTCCCGCTAAAATCAAAGTACGTCAGTTTACGTAAGTATACATTTACGTTTCATGAGAGATTCAAATACTCGTATCCCCATGTTACTTAAAAGTGATCGTGACGTACAGAAAATTAGGTATTAAGCAGAAATATGCTGGTGGTTGCAAACTAACAGTGTAACGCTTCAGTTTAGTTTAGTAATTAATACTTGACTTTATAATTTCTGAAAACAGGTCGGTCACTGAATATACTTATGTCTGGCTGCACTTAACCTATCAATCATAGCCCTTGACTTTCGAAGAGGAAGTTTATATTACGGCGTAGAGGTTCGAGGAAAACTGTACGATGAAGAGTTACGGGAGGAAGGACGGGATTCATGGAACTGATCAGCTGAACTAAGGGGATCATCATGTGGATAGTAGCCGTATCGAGAGAAGCCATTAAAAGTTCGTAGCTCCGTAAAAGGATCTGGTCGACAGTGGGGCAGTTAACGATTATGCACACATATTTTAGATAACGTGGCATGCAGTGCTGGTTTATTTCCAGGCAGTTTACTGAACTTAAGAGCAGATCTGTGAGAAGGCGCAGAAGTTATTAGCTCTTGAGCCTAGCGGCCAACGTTCCGTCAAGCAGAGCGTAATTAGAGACGGACTTATGCAGATGAAGTAAGGGATCTGGAGCTCATTCTAAGTGCAGGTCGCCTTGCCCGTCTAACTCATATTTAAACATTTTATTTTAGCTATAATTTTTCGTTTTAATATTTTCATGTAATGTTCAAGTACAATGCGTTGTAGCCTATATGCCGAGTAGGATCGTCGCTTCAGCGATGGCTGTTTGTTCCTGTGATCTGCTTACAAGCTCGCTTTGGTCCGTTTTTCATCTATCAATGACGAGAATCCTTTCCTACTTTCTTTCTTTATCGGACGTTGTTCCGACACCGGAGTTAATATTTTCTCTAACCATCATGACTGCCAGACGGCCTCATAGGCCTATGAGCACCCATATGTATTCCGTCTACTGAATACAGGATGTCTCAAACCTTTTGGGTCAAACTGAAGCAAGTGGCAGAGGGTCTACAACTGATTATATTGAGACAGTGGTCATGCACCGCATAACAACAGCGCAGTTCATAGTAATTGTTCAAAGTGACAACTGCCCGTCTCAACGCATGTATTGCGACAGATAACGTTGTTCTGCTGCATTATAGCAAAGATCCAGGGTGCCTGTTGTACACTGGAACAGACAGCGGGTCATAAACAGAGTACAACCGCCAAACAGACATACTGTACACAACTTAGCTCATGGCACATGTGTCATATGATGACCGCATGAATCGTACCGGTACGTACACCACTATCCCTGGTGTCAGTTATCCTTTAGATCAGACAGCTTGCAATGAGTCCATGGTGAGGTGCGTTACTGTGTCTGATGCCATAGACAGCTGACACCAGGAATAGTGTTGTGCGTGCGGCACAGGTTAATGTGCCGGTGCGATTCATGCGGTCCTCACATGACACAAATGCTAAGTTGTGTACAGTATATCTGTGTGGTGGACAGGGATGTATGCTGTTCATCATCCGCTGACTATTCCAGTGTACCCACAGACACCCAAGATCATTGCGAGAGTGCGGCAGAACTGCATGCACCGTTGCAATACATGGGATGAGACTGGCGGTCGTCACTTTGAACAAATTACTGTGAGCTTCGTTGTTGTTAGGTGGTGTACGCTGAGTACACCCATTCACAGTAAATATGCATTTCCGACCATTGGTTCCCTGTCTGAATATAATCTGATGTGGACCCGCCATCATCTGTTTCAAATTGACCGAAAAGGTTTGAGACACCCTGTATAATAAGTTAACTTTTAACAAACTCTTTGACTGCAAAACCTCGCTTCAGTTGCCAAATTTTGCCCAACCTGGACACGCCCTCTTCTGAGTCTGCACATCTAACGCTTAAAGTGACAAAACATATTATACCTTTAACGGCGTGGAGTCTAAACCTGCCCACATAGCCGGGCGTGTTACGGAGCCCCTTTCGAGATGGGGAGATGTGCCAGAAACGTATCGAATAACGACCAGGGTCGGTGTGGCGACCAGCGTGGATGTGGTTTTTAGGCGGTTTCCAACATCACAGTACGTGAATACCAGGATGGTACCTAAGTTCCGCCTGTTACATGATTCGAAAAGTTTCGCACACTTTCACATGAATCACAAACATGCAGACAACTGGGCTACACACTTCCCGTGGCGTGCCGGGTGTTACGCAATGGCAACAGGTAGGGTATTCAAAAATGGCTCTGAGCACTATGGGACTTAACATCTGAGGTCATCAGTCCCCTAGGACTTAGAACTACTTAAACCTAACTGACTTAAGGACATCACACACATACATGCCCGAGGCAGGATTCGAACATGCGACCGTAGCGGTCGCGCGGTTCCAGACTGAAGCGCCTAGGGTATACGGCCACGTCTTAAAGTGTTCAGGCCAATTCCGTTAAAAACCATGCAGACTCTGTGCAGAAGCGGAACGAGGGCAACGGAATAAGCTGAGCAGAGCCGAAGAAGCAGAGTGTTGTTCCGTTTATCTGTCCGACTGATTATATATCCTCAATGTACTCCAGAGACGAGATGCAATTATGCTTAGAAAGAGTTGTGGTATGCCATTGAAAAGTCAAGTAATCTGGTCTAAAATAAGCAGAGGCTTATGGACCTCGCCGTGTTGGTATGGCTTGCACAGATGAATGATATACATAGCAGTGATGTAGGTGCAACCATGTAAGTAGCCTGTATGTTGGCAGCGCTATAGGCTGTGTCAATAGCGCTGACAGAGCTCTGCACCCTCGCCAAGAGATTCTGTGATTGGACGGACTAGCAGTTAGTGAGTGGATAAAGAAGTGTATGGACACGCTTGTCTTAGTGGAGACCTTGTGTTGGTAGGACATGCATTGTAAAGTGAGACGCAAGGAAATGTAGGATGATGAATGTTTGTTTGGTAATATTTGGGCAGTGGAATTATTAACAACTACACAATTTTTAGAACTGGATGTCAGGATGTCACATGAATAAGCTAAAATTTTGTAAATACATTGTTTCCTCTTCAAAAAATCTTTCTTTTGCTAACCATATGCCTCCTAGAAGTTAGAGTCTATAGTAGTTAGAATCTTTTTATTTAGCTGGCTTTTGTTGCTACTTGCTGTAATTCCTGTAGTTGGTGTTATGAAGATTTTCTGTGAGGTAAGTGACTTCTGAAAAAGAATGGGCTATTGTTACAATTTCTTGCAATACAGGGCCATTCTTTGTGTTAATTATTGGAAGTTGATGTCACTGTATAGCAGTCATACTGCGCTGAGCTTGTTTATTGAGGTTACTAAATGAATAGGTTAAGTCTGAGTTGTTTTTGTCAGGGAAAATTCTGTATGTCCATGTTTAAACGATAAAAATAATTAAAGGCTTAGTTTCAACCACAAAGGAGGGGTATCATTTGAGAGGCGAGACAAACGTGTTTTTCCTGAACAGGGGAAGGGCAGCAGCATTTTCGGTAGTTGCGGGGGCTACATTGAGGATGATTGACTAATCTAGTCTGGTAACATCAAACATGACCTTGCTGAAAGCAAGGGGAATCTACAGCCGCTATTTTTCCAGAGGGCATGTAGCTCTACTGTATGGTTAAATGATGATGTCATCCTCTCGGGTAAAATATTCCGGAGGTTAAATTTCCCCCTTTCGGATCTCAGGGCGGGAACTACTCAGGAGGGCGTCGTCATCAGGAAAAACAAAACTGCTGTTCTACGAGTCGGAGAGTGAAATGTTAAATCCCTTAATCGGATAGGTATGTTAGAATATTTAAAAAGAGAAACTGATAGGGTGAAGTTAGATATATTAGGAATTAGTTATATTAGGTGGCAGGATAAAGAGGTCTTCAGGTCAGGTCAGGTGCGTACAGTATTACTGAAACAAAATCAAATACAGATAATGCAGGAGTAGGTTTAATAATCAATCAGAAAATAGGAATGCAGGTAAGCTACTACGAACACCATAGTGAACGCATTATTATTTCCTAGACAGACACAAAGCCAACACCCACCACATTAGTGCAAGTTTATATGCCGATTAGCAGTTCGATAGTAGGAAAATGGAGAGAAGGAAAAATAATACGAGTATGCGAACAAGAAGTGGGAGGAAGGAATGGCACAGGAAGCCGCCTGTTACAGTTTTGTACGAAGCATAATGTAATCATCGCTAACACGTAGTTTAAGAACCACGAAAGAATGTTGTATACGTGGAAGAGACCTTGAGACAGCGGAAAGTCATACTGGTTACACAATTGTAAGACAGTGATTTCTGAAACAACTTTTTAACTGTGAGACATTTCGAGTGGCAGATGTAGACTCAGACCACACTTTATTGGATATGGACTGTAGATTAAAACTGACGAAACTGCAAAAAGGTAGGAAATTGAAAAGATATGACCTGTAAAATTTAAAAGAACCAGAAGTTGTTGACAGTTTCAGAGTGAGCATAAACTGATTAACTGAAACAGGGAAATGGAATACAGTAGAAGACGAATGAGTAACATTGAGAGATGAAATACCGAAGGCAGCAGAAATCAAATAGGTAAAAAGAGAAGTCCTAGTAGAAATCCTTGAATATCACAGGGGTCATTGAATTTAATTGATTAAAGGAGATAATATAAAAATGCAGCAAAAGACGCAGGCGGAAGGGCATACAAACATCTAAAACATGAGGCTGACCGGAAGTGAAAAATGACTAAGGAAGATTAGCTAGAGGAAAAGTACAAGGATATAGAATCACATATAGCTATTGGGGAGGATAGATACCGCCTATCGGAAAGTTAAAGCGGCCTTTGCAGAAAAGAGAAACAACGTAATGAATATCAAGTACTAGAACGGAAAACCAGTACCAACCAAAGAAGGGAAATTTGAAATGTGGAAGGAGCATTTAGAGGGACAATACAAGGGAACTGAACTTAAGGCAAAATTACAGAATGGCAAGAGCAGGTAGATGAAGATAAAATAGGTGATACGATACTACGAGGACCATTTGGCAGAATCCTGAAAGATCTAAGCCGAAAGAAAACTGTGGAGTTGACGCCTTGCGCTTAGAACTACTGATATCGTTGCAAGAGCCAGCCATGACAGAACTGTTCCACTTGGTTTACAGGATGGATAAAATAGCGGAAATACCCTCAGACTTTACGAATAATGTAATAATTCCAGTTCAAAAGAAAGCAGGTGCTGACAGGTGTGAATATTACCAAACTGTCTGTTTAATAAGACATGGTTGCAAAATAGTAACGCGAATTAATTATTGAATAATGGAAAAAGTAGTGGAAGCCCACCTTAGGGAAAATCCGTTAGGATTCCAGAGAAACGTAAGAACACGTGAGGCAAGACTGACCCTACGAATTATCCTAGAACATACAGTAGGTCAAGGAAAATCAAACCTACACTCATAGCGTTTGTAAATTCGGAGAAAGCTTTTCACAGTATTTACTGGAATACACTATTTGTAACTCTGAAGGTAGCAATGGTAATATATAGGGAACGAAAGGTTGTACAGAAACCAAACGGCAGTTATAAAGGGTTGAGGCGCATGAAAGGGGAGTAGTAATTGAGAAGGAAGTGAGTCAGGTTTGTAACCTATCCTCAATGTTAGTCAATCTGCACATGGAGCATGCAGTAAAGGAAACCAAAGAAATCTTGCAGAAGAAATTAAAGTTCACGGAGGAGAAATAAAAATTTTACGTTTTGCCGATGAAAATGTAATTCTGTCAGAGACAGCACAGGATTTGGAACAGCGGTTGATCATGATGAGAAGTGTCTTGAGAGGAAGTTATCAGATGACCATTAGGAAAAGCAAAAATGGTAATGTTATGTAGTAAAATTAATTCAGCTCATTATGAAGTATTTACAGTAGGAAACGAGACACTAGTAGTAGATGAGTTTTTTTATTTGGGCACTAAAATAACTGGTGATGGCCGTAGTAGAGAGGATATAAAATGTACACTGGAATGGCGATGAAAGAGCTTCTGAAGAAGAGACTTCTTTAATATCAAATATACATATAATTGTTAGGTAATGTTTTCTGCAGCTATTTGTCTGGAGTTTAGCCTTGCAGGGAAGTGAATTGTTGACGATAAACGGTTCACACAAGAAGCGAATACAAGTTTTTAAAATGTGGTGCTGCAGAAGATTGCTGAAGATTAGCTAGGTAGAAGATGTAACTAAGGAGTTGGGGAGAAAGGGAATTTGTGGCCTAAGTTTGACTAAAAGAAGGGTTCGGTTGATAGGACCCATTCTCAGAGATCAAGGGATCACCGGTTTAGTATTGGGGGAAGTGTGTGTGTTTGTGTGTGTGTGGAGGGGGGGGGGTGGATAGGGGAGGAGGGGGCGCTCAGCTGCAGCAAACTAATCTTCAGACTGATGATAACTACCAACGCTTCCACCACCACCACCACCACCACCACCACCACCACAATAACAACAACAGCAATGTAGCTCTAATAACCTCGACGTTGGGTGCACTGAAATCAGACCAACCAGATAACGGACTTGACTTATAACACGCGATAAAAAAGTTTTCGTTTGAAGGCCTAACGTCCACACTCAGTATGCCAGTCAGGAAAAATCGTCATGAGCATTGAGGCAGTCATTCCACGGACATACCAGGTTAAAGATAATCGTTTGGTAAAACACCGAGTCCTGCTGCGTTAAGTAGTCCGTAACTGCCTGTTGCACATCTTCTTCAACAGGAAACGTCGACCCTTCAAGGCCTTTTTTAACCCTAGGACTCACTCTGCTAAAATTTCCCTAGTACTCCATCTGGAGTCATACATGACCCCAATCATTATATAATTGACTGTGTGTACTAATCATTCAGAGAACAACGTACTGTCGTTTAATACAGTTTGTTTACAATTTATTATTTAGACACATTTCACAGCCTTTTTAACAGGTATGTACATAGTAGAATTAAATTACATATGGCAGAGTAATTACATATCAGAAGTTACAATATTACTCTAAGTCATAATTTGTTTCACTCATAAATGTTTCACAATGGCTTCAAATTTACAGAAATAGTGATGAACAACTCAACAGGAAACATAATTCTAACCGGAATCCGTACCATAGTCATCTGCACATATTTTGCAAGTAGTAACTATTTCAGAATATTCCTTGCAAACAAATTTGTTACACTTTTTGCATGTTGAACTGTATTTTGTGTCCTTTGATCGGGGGCAAATGGAGCATCTGCCTCGCTTTCTCTTCTGATTGTCGGGTATTATGTCTGGATGTCCATTGTTTAACAGATCATCAAATCCACACCGTTTGATACTGCTAATAATATCCTTGTTCCTTGCTTGTGGTAAACTCAAACGACGTTCCACTTGGGGCTTTGCCATTTCTTTGGCCAACTTCATTAGAAAAAGATGTCTCTCTGTTTTTTCAACAGCAACACAGAAGAGTCTGTAGACATTGAGTGCAGCTAGATCGACAAGATCATAAAATACTGCTAATGGCCAACGTTTTGTACCCTTTTTCACAGAATAGTAAGAGCTCATTTGATCCAGCGTATCAACACCTGATTTTGTAGAGTTGTAATACAACACTACTTCTGGTTTTCGTTTCAAGCTGTTTTCTTTGGGCACTTCAAATGATTGATATTGTGTTGACAGGAGTAGCACAGCCTTATTTCTTTTTGGAACATACGAAACTAATAGGGTTTTACCACTGTATGCAAATCTGGTAGTGCATTCTTCCCTAGTTTTTGAAGGCAAAAACTCTTTTGGGACTTCTTTTCTTGTAGAACGTAGAGTACCTACAAGTGTCAACTTCATTTTCAACAATTCTTGGCCAAGGTCATAGCTCGTGAAAAAATTGTCAGTGGTAATATTCCTACCACTGCCAGTCAGATGACGCACTAAATCTAAGACCACTCTCTTGCCTTGATTCACTTCTCTCACATCACCACTCCTTCCAGTGTACATTTGAAGATTTGTCAGATAACCATGTTCACAGTCTACTGGGCACCATATCTTGATGCCATACTTTCTTGGCTTTGAAGGAATGTAGACCTTGAAACTGCACCGACCTCTGTATACGCAAAGATGTTCATCAACAGTAATGTTGCTGGAAGGTATAAATGATGTTTGACATTGCACGGCAAACAAGTCAAATATTTCCTGTACAGCTTCAGCCTTATTTCCAGTCCTCTCTTTCCTTTCAAGTGATGCGGTCGTCAAAACGAAGTGAACGCAGGATATCCTGATATCGCCTCCTCGACATAGTAGCACGGAATAGAGGAGTGCCATATTCAGAGTCCCAAAATTCGTCAATAGGTTTCCCCCGGCTCTTCTGTACGCCATACAGAATCAGCAAGCCTAAAAATGAAAGAAGCTCGCATCTGTCTGTATCACGCCAGTCAACTAATTTTCCAGACACTTTCAATTCATTTCCTCGTTGATTTGTGAACTGAACTATTATATCCAGCAGTTCATTAGTAATAAACTGCCTGAAACAGTCAACAGCTGAGCTAACACTAACTGTACTAGGAATACCTGCTGAAAATCGTTGTAAGTTGCGGATTGGAAATCTACGAATTGATGGTTCTTTTGTACTCCATGCAATATCCCGACCCCTGCTTACCCGTACTGCACTTTCATCTTCTCCACTGTCATCATTTTCAGCAAGAATATCATTTTCTTCTAATTCATGTAAACAAATTTCATCACTTTGGTCTACCAGTGTCTCTGTTCCATCATCTTCGGCGTCACTACCTTCTGAATCACTACTGCTACGAAATAAGTCTTCCATAGCTTGTTCTACACTATAGCCAGGAGCAAAACGTATTCCATCCATGCTGAAATTACACTGCAACAACAAACGTACAAGAAACGTACAAACGAACTTCCAGTTTGAGGTTAGTTCTGAGTAACACCTGAATAACACCTGAATTCAGTGTTACCAACTCAAAATACCTAAGAAAGAGATTGATAGTTGATAATCTATACATTCTATGAATGTTACATATAATCTATCTGGGATCATAATTGACCCCAACAGTAGTTTTTGTTAATTATTGATTTAAATGTTGCGTCAAGCGCTCTAAAAATTCTTGTGAGAGAACTACAATACTGTGTGGTAAAAGTCATAAAATTCTGGATTTTTACAAGAAATAGAAACATTATTTTATCCATAGTAAAGATGATTGGGGTCACCTATGACCCCAGAGTGAGTCCTAGGGTTAAGGGACTGAAGGCACGACAGTCGCATGGGAAGAGCTCAGAACTATAGAGTGGGTGCTCGAGTGTCTCCCACTTGAGCTAGCGTAACTTCTGCTGGCCTCCCAGATCGACAGGCGTCTTGTGTCGTATCGCCACCAGCACGGAACTTGGCGCGCCATCCTACAACGGTGGATTTCGAATGGCATGCTGCCTCATACACATTCTTCATTCTCCGATGGATATCTACTGGTGTTTGTACTTCAGCAACCAAGAAAAGAACGACAGCACGTTGTTCCTGTCTGGACGCATTTGGTAATAACGTCGCCGTAGTTCATATTTCCTCATTTAAACCACGCACGTCGGAAAGACACGGATGCCACATTAATCCCTAAATGTAGGTACTTAAATGTCGGTACTTAAATACCTGCATCGGAGTCACGATTCGTTGCATACACGCTGCAGCAACGCCCTCAATCGGCAACTTCCTGATCGCCCCTTATACGTGGGGGAGAGTATTGTACTTGGAGAATAGCGTACCTTGAGGTAAATGATGTTTCCTGGTCGATGAGTCAGTCTAGTGATCGGACTGAAAATAGAGACTGTTATAAGCAATTTTCCGGCATTTTCTACTATTTTTGTGGGTTGGGATGTAAGGTTGTGCTTTGTATAGTGTTTGTACATATTTTGGGTTCTGCATATTTAAGAGCTCTATAACATCATTGTCTTTGGGCCTTTGTCCCACTTCAACGTGGGGTCAGCCTAGTTACTATGGATTTGGCGATGTTAGTGGCGGAGGGTGGCCAGATGCTCTTCCTGTCGCCACTCCATACCCCCCAAGACAAAATTAGTGTGCCCCAGCTGTCTGCATCTAGTGTAAGCCATGGAAGAGTGCGAACATTTTCAACTGTCTGGGAGTTGTGTAATTGAGGCGGGCGTAGGGACCAGCCCAGTATTCACCTAGTGGGATGTGGAAAACCGCCTAAAAACCACATCCAGGCTGGCCGGCACACCAGCCCTCGTCGGTAATCCGCCAGGTGCATTCGATCTGGGGCCGTCGTGCCTACTCGAGTCCAGGAAGCAGCGCATTAGCACCCTCGGGTAACCGGCCTGGTCATATTTAAGTGCTGTATAATATGTTAAATCTGCAAAGGGTGTTCAAAAAGTTTTGCACGGTCGTCTCTAATTTTTTTATTTTTTTGCAGGAAGAGAATTAAATTTTTTGTGAACATACTTGGAACATTTAGCTATAAGTTGGTATATAAAAGTATTTTCTTTTATTTACGGGTGAGCCGTAATGGGCCGTGAAATAGATGTCAAGTTGCGACAACGGCCGATGATGGAGTTCCTCTTCAAGACCGGCGATGACTCTGCCACATCGATTCACAGGACGTTGCTCCCTGTTTATGGGGAGGACACAGTGGATCGCAGCAGTATCCAGCGGTGGTTGCAGAGGTTTAAAGAAGGTGATTTCTCTCTACTGGACAGTCAACGATGCGGAAGTCCATCGACGGCAGTGAGTGACGTGAATAAGGAGATCATTGATCAAATCATCGAAAATGGCAGATGTGTGACGACATGACAGCTTGCTGAAACGACTCGTTTGTCATTGGGTAGTGTGGTATCACTGGCGCAGTCACTAGGGTACAGAAAAATCTGTTCACGTTGGGTGCCTAGTTTATTGACAAGAGAAATGAAAACGATGAGGAAGAATGTGTGCGAGGATCTAATGAAGACCTTTACTGAAGAGTGGAAACACTGTTTTGACGGCGTCATTACCCAGGATGGAACATCGTTGTTTTTGTGCGAACCTGAGAGCAAAACCCAATCCATGGAGTGGCGTCATTCGGGCTCCCCTCGGAAGAACATGTGGGGCGGCGAGTAACTTGTTGTAAATTAAATTTTGCTGTATAAATGTTTGAAATACAAATGTTTGAATGTTGAATCAGTTTCAGGCTTTTAGAATGTTGTTAATGCTGTCTTTCGCCGTTCTCAACACTGGCTCTCTATTTACTTTTTAGCACCCAGAAAGTGATTTAACAAAACGTGGAGCCTGTAATTAGAGTTCCTAGTGCCCACTTCATCTGAGAATACCATTATAGCTGCAGCTTATAGCTCTAAGGAATTAGGAGATTGTCCAGGATTTCTAATCAAAAACGATTTTCCAAAATAGTTGAGTATATTCTGAAATTCACTGATAACAAACACAGGTATCCCTACAACCTAACTAACAGAGCAGTTCAGAGTCTAATGCGCTGATGCAACTATAAATGTCCGAATTAAATGTTAAAAAAGAATGCTCGCCAAGATTTGATGAGAATATTTCATCAAACGCCACGCTAAATAATTGGTAGAATGTCTGTCCCGCGACGGCACGTGAAATATGACAATACGCAAACTGAAGCTAGATAATGAAAATCATCCCAGAATTAACCCTTCACTTGAAATGATTTCATGGTTCCGCGTATCTCTAGTAACTTAATACGGCACCCGAGGCTGTTTGTAGCAGTGATACCGAAGCGACGCGACTCCTGACACAGCTGACGTGCTATTCAGCGTCTGGAGAGAACTGGGGCCTTCCTTCCTCGAGCAGCGCTCTTATATATATATAGCCGCGGTGCAGACGGCTAAGGGAACGCCTGATCAAATCGGCTCTCCCGACTAGCCGCTGGGCTAGTAACGCACCACTTCAAGTTACATAATAATTTATAGCTTCTTTTGCTGATGGCCGATGAAGCTCTTAATTTAAACGTGCATTCAGCACGCAGGTAAGTATTGATAATAAAATTTTGACGTGGCTAAGTTAAATATTTTGGGCGAGAGAATTAATTAAATTACACTGCACGCAGTAGATGAGCTCTGAACTGGCCCTTTTGAGATCCGCTATCGCTATAATTTTATAGGTATTCAAAAGAAACTTTTCACATCTTCACAGTCATAGCGGACCTCCAACCTATTTAAATCTAAACATCCTAGCCTTATTTATTAGCCTACTTAATCTATCTTGCTTCCTTCAGTTTTGAGACTAAAACCAGAAAATCATGAATCTCCACTAAAGTCTTAACCTGTGAAATCCAAAGTACTGTTTTTATTAAATCATTATGAAAGATGAATCTAAATATAAATTTTGAAGTCTCTAGCTCTTTTCTGTTGCGCCAATGATTTTTTTAGAAAAACGTCTAAATTTAAAAAATGGCTGAAGTTATCGAACTGATATTTAACACACATTAATGTAGTATTATTCCTGACATGCTAGAAAAGTTTTAGGTCATTTGCTTGATTTTTAAGGTATTGCGCAACATTTATGACGTCTGAGCTAGTTACAGCAGACTGGCTAACACACAATGGAAACTGATGTGAATTTACTACAGCGTGAGTAGGCTGCTTCCCTACATTACCCTCTACTTAAATTTTTTGTTTATGAATGTTAATGAATGAAAAAAAAAATTTAATTACAAAAAGGGAAGCAAGAGTACAGTTTAACTCCCTATAAAAATTCAAAATTGAAATATAAACATGTAGAAACATTAAAGAAAACTGATTACCTACATTAATTATTTAAATTGTAGGCATGTTCACTGCCTTTTAAACAATGTCATTACTCAAAATTTTAAGCAAAGTCAATGAAATATTTTGGCGTACATATTGCCTTAGACAAGCAAACATACAAATTGAAAAATTATGAAAATCTTAGATCCATTAAATACATTAAATAGAATTTTACATACACAAATTCAAAGAAAATAACATGATACATAAACAGATGATTATCTCTTAGCAGTCTTTTCTAAACCTGAAAGAAAAGTTCACAAATAATTTTTACACACATGGTTGTAGCCGCTTTGGCTGGCGTCCTACACTTCCATTCACAAGGGTAGAGGAGGGGAAGTTGCTATGGTGTGCGTCCTTCACGTTCTCTCTAAATTACATGGGGGAAAGGGGAGGGGTCACTGTGAGTTGTGTCCAAGTCACTCCACACTTTCACGCAGCTACCAGGCTGCCATTATCTGGTTTGTCCTGTAGAACAAACAAAAAGAGTGCCTCAGACTCTGTTCACTTAATATCTAAGGGTGGGTCACAATGAAATGGGGTTATATACATTTTATCCTTCAATATATTACTGGAACAAAGTTAACAGAACTTTTTCAATTTTACTCTCATGGTTACTTAATTGTCATAAAATCGGTAAACAAATGGCTCAAAACGCCGTTAGTCACGTACCAGAGAAAATTTATGCTCAAGGCATACAATTGACGAATCCTATTTAATCTCAATTTATTACTTCTGGGCCAGAACACTGAACCAATGCTCGGTACATTCCTGACAAACCTGCATTTTATTTACTTAACTGACTCATCTTTGATTACCTTATTGTTAGAGATAGTATGAGTATATTTGATTAGTGGTTGTTTTCTCAGCTTCTTTGTACATGTAACTTTTGGTAATAGTACAGTTCTGAGTGTTCAAAACACATTACGTTTAGTTGACTACAAAATCCACTTATTGGTCCTCTGCTGTTGTCAGTTCCACATCTGCAATTAGGTACTTACTTACTTTGAAGTGTATTTATGCTGAGCTAAAATTAATGTTTCACGTCTGTCAGTATGTTACTTATTTATTTTGCTAGTGTATGCACTTATTTAACACTCACTCTATTAATATTTAAAGTATAGGATAGCACATTTATTTCATATTCATAGTGTATTGTAGCTGATCAGTTTGCTCACTTGGCAAACCATTTCCACTCGATCGGACGCTGAAACCTCAGGTAGTCTCTCTCAGACCTACCACTAAAGTGCATCAAGTAATTATGGACGAGCGTAATGCTAAATTCCTTAAACCTATAGGACACCATGAGCTGCTCTGTCTCATCTAACATAAGGGTACCTATGGTCGCATTCACGCCTCCAACTCATAACCTCAATACGTGTAGGTGTATCCTGTCACACACTACACTAAAATAATGGCCAGCTCCAACCTTATAAATACTTCAGGGACGTGTCCTTCACGTCTCAACCACAAACACTGCTCAATTCTATTACACTGCCTTTCCTTGCTACACCAGGTGAGTTTAATCTTACAACTTATCTGCATTTTTTTTCCTAACCTTAAGCAATCTCTTTTACTATTTCTTAGTTAGCTCTAATGCATACACTAGGTTTCACTACCACTTCAGATCCTGCTTGTATATGAATTCATATATCTTTTTAAATTACTGTTGGTGGACCATTTCCAATAAAACAACACTTTGTACTTACCATATTACCAGGGTTCTATACATACTTGTTACTCAAATACATTGTATCTTAATTACATCATACTTCTCTATTGTTTGTCACTATTAGGTTTGTCACATTAGGTATTTTTCTTCACTAATCGGTGGATAGAATGGTTACAGAACTCATGGCTTGATAGCCATGACAGAAAAATTTCATGTCTGGAAAGAAGAGGTCGAAATTTTTGAGGACAGGAAAGAGGAAGAATGAGTGAGACCTGAAAGGGAAAGAAGATCTCACACAGCTGGGACTGCACAGCTGCCACACTGTGTAGAGGTTACAGAACAACCTCCTCCCTACAGCATTCATTGGCTTAATGCTGGCTTGATAGTCATGATGGAAAATTTTAGTATTTGGAAAGAAAAGGTCGAAATTTTGGTGGATAGAAAAGAGGAAGAATGAGTGAGACCTGAAAGGGAAAGAAGATCTCACACAGCTGGGACTGCACAGCTGCCACACTGTGTAGAGGTTACAGAACAACCTCCTCCCTACAGCATTCATTCACTACCTATGAATTTCTTTAGGTCGATCACGTTCCTGAGACCTAATAGCTTCTTACTTTTAGGGTACTCTAGCCTATATGCATTGGCATGTGGTTTTCCTATGATCCTGAAAGGTCCTTGGTATACGAACATGAATTTCTTTGTTTCTGCATTTACTTTCTTTGATTTTTCTTTGGTTTTAACAAGGACTAATTGACCTATTTCAAAGCTAGTAGGTACAGCTTTTGCGTCATGACGCTTCTTCCTTTCCAACGCTCTTTTTCTCATATTTGCCCTAGCCTTTAGTTTCTTCTCATCTGTGGATATTTGCGTTAGAATAGGGAATTCTACCATATTTGCAATCACATTGTGCGGTTCTAGGCCAAACATCAATTCGCAAGGTGCAAAACCAGTTGCATCATGTCTTAAGTTGTTAATTACATTCTCAAAATACTTAATGTGCTCTGCCCAACTTGAGTGTTTCCGAGCACAATAAGTTCTGCGAAGCCGATTCAATTCCCTCATAATACGTTCACTCATATTTCCTTGGGGAAAATACGCAGATATTTTCAGATGTTTCACGCCGGCCTTATCTAGACATTCCTTAAATCTATCAGAAGTAAATTGAGGCCCATTGTCTGACAGCAAATTCTTCGGAACGCCAATGTTCACGAAGAAATCTTTTTCCAACTTTTCAACCAATGTTTTTGCATTTGCTCTTTTAATTGGGTATAGCTTAACATATTTACTGAATCCATCCACAACAACAAAAACATGGGTACAACCACCTCTCGAAACAGGAAGAGGGCCAAACAAATCACAAGCCAGTAATTCTAGGGTTTCAGTGGGCTCTACTGAATGCATATCTCCTTGTATTCTGGTGTTAGCAGCACGGACTTTCTGGCACACTACACAAGCAGCTAGACGCTTGGCCACACGGCGGTACATGTTGTCAAACACAACCTTCTCTTTTAATTTTGCAATGCACTTCTTTGCACCGTAGTGCCCATACCTCAGGTGTACATAGTCGATTAGCAAGTCTACATGTTGTGAGGGAAAGCACAGCTTCCATTCAGCAACACCTACCTTTTTTCTCCTAAACAGAATACCTTTATGCAGACAATAGTATTGCGAAACCTTAGGATAGCTCGCATTTCCTAAATAGCTCTTCACTAATTTCAGTTGGTCATCTGCATTCTGCTCACGTCTCAAGTTCTTAATCACTCTCTTTAATACACTTTCTTCCTTTACTTCGTGCAATGCAAACATACGAACTTCATTTAGGTCTGTTGCTGTAATTCCCGCGTCATCACAGAGCTCCGCACTTCTAGATAACCCATCAGCTACCAGATTGTCTTTCCCTTGAATATATTTAATCTCAAGGTCAAACTGCTGTAGATACAATGACCATCTTACCAAACGAGCATTCCTCAATTTACAGGTCTTTAAAAAGGTCAATGCCTTATGGTCACTGTAAACAATTATCTTGTGACCTAATAGATACTGTTCAAACTTTTGTACCCCAAATACAATTGCTAATGCTTCCAGTTCTGAGATGCCATAATTTCTCTCAGCTGCCTGTAAAGATCGACTTGCGAAAGCTATAGTCTTGTGCACTTCTTGTTCGTTCTCTATTTCTAACTGGAATATTTCCACAGCTATACCATAGCCACTAGCATCAACAGACATACAGAATGGTTCTTCAAAATCAGGATGATGTAAAATTGGACTATTAATTAAAGATTGTTTAAGCACCTCAAACGCCTGTTGACATTCTGCTGTCCAAACCCAAGGGGTATTATTTTTCAGCAGGAGGTGAAGACAGGGAGCATTAAAAGCCTGATCACTAACCAAACGCCTATAGAAGCCGAACAGACCGAACATTGATCTCAACTGCTTCTTGTTTCTGGGAGCCTCAAATTTTTCAATGACTGCTAGCTTGCCTGGGTCAGGCAGAATACCTTTTCCACTTATCCTATATCCCAAGAAACCTATTTCCTCTTTAACGCACTCTGTCTTTTCAATCTTTAGTTTCATGCCACCTCTCTCAATAGCCTCTAACACTTCCTCTAATAAAGCTATGTGTTCTTCCCAGGTAGGAGTTGCTATTAACAGATCATCTACGTAGACTGTTATTTTATTACTTAAAGCTGGTCCTAAAACATGGCACATCACACGTACGAAGGCACAAACAGAGATATTAAGTCCGAAAGGTACCACACGGTATTGGTAACAAACTTCTTCGTACAAGAAAGCTGTGTACTTCCTCGAACTTTCCGCCAGTGGCAAATTCCAATATCCACACGTGATGTCCATAGAAGTTAAGAATTTTACTCCCCGGAATTTTTGCAATAACTCGTCCATGTTCTGCGGTCTATCACTTTCCCTAACCACTATTTCATTCAACCAACGAGCGTCCAAAACCAATCTGACACTCCCGTCTCTTTTTGGTACAACAACAAGAGGATTATTGTACTCACTGACCGCTTTCTCAATCACACCCCACTCCAGCATTCTCTGTATTTCCTTTCGAACCGCCTCCTTCCTAGCTACATGTATTTGGTATGGCTTCCTGAAAAACACTTGGCCGGGTTTCACCTTTAATTGACATTCATAACCTTGGACTATGCCATGTCGATCTGAAAATACCTTATGATGCCTTTTTAGAACCTGTCTCAGTTCTTCCTTTTGATTGTCTGAAATCTTATCGATTTCCTGCAATTTAGCTTCTATTTTGTCTAAAATAATCGCTTCTTCTTCTTCTTCTGTGTTCAGCTTACTGTTACTAAGATTAACACCTTCGTCCCAATACCTCCTATTTTTCAGAACTCGTATAGGCAGCTCCATGATCAGTTACTACATGTTTATCACTAAAAGGTACTATAATTACTCCGGTTATTGGCAAGACCATTTTTAACTGGCTTCTTTCAAAGTCAACAACACCCTGATATTTTGACAAGAAATCTATGCCAATTAAAACCTCAATACTGAGATTGTTTACAATTAAACATGGATGATCAATTAAATTACCATTAATGTTAAAGGGTAGTAAAGCTTCTTGCTTTACCGTTTTTGAAACCTTGCCAGTAGCACCAATTATTCTTAGTTCTGATACCCTCATTACTGTAAGCTTGTCTTTACCAGGTAATGCATCAAAGAAGGACTGAGATATTGCACTCACCTCACTTCCACTGTCTAAGAGACAACGTACATTGATACCCAACATATTCACTATTATTATAGGGTGGCTTATTCTAGGTTGTACAGGTGGTTCCTCAAATTCATCTAGTAGTTCCTTTTGGATTTGTCTCCAACTAAAGTGATCGACATCTGTCTTCATTACATTTAGGTCACAGTGTGTAGGGGTTTCCTGAATTACATTTTCAGCTGCCTTTTCCAGTCGGTCTATTAATTTTAAATCGAAACACCGCACGACTTCATTACATTTAGTTTGCTGAACATAACCCAAATTACTACAGTCTGAGCGATTCTGCGTCTCCAGACCGGACATAACACTAGTTACAGCTAAACAACTTTCACCATTATCGTCGGTTTCCTTCTGAAGTGACAACTGGTCACAGCTACTGGGTTCATCGACCCTCAACAGCCTACCCTCTACATTCTCACTTATCTCCTGTCCTAAATCTATTAGTACATTATCAACATCCTGCACAGGCACTTTAGATAAGAGCACATCATCCTCATCGTAAATATAAGCATGAATTTCTTCTGCTTCTTCACCTGTCAATTCAGTATTTTGTAGCTCCTCCCTATCGTTACACTGCTGCGCCTTCTCTTTCTCTTCCCACTTAGAAAGCGTCTCTAACACGGTATCTATCAAATACTGTGAGTGATCTAATATTTCTGTTGTATCCTTAGATGCTACCGACACTTCATCCACATGTTCAGTCTGAGTATTCTGATCTGTCTTACCAATTCCCTTAACTACTGGCTTAGGAAAAGTAACCGCCTGGTGAGCGCCAGTGTCCTCATAGACGGGAACTAGTTTTCCTGCCTCGGCCTACTGCTGTTTCCTTTAGTTTCATTATAGTTAACTGGCACAGCATTACTTTCCGTACTGTTGTTTACATGCATATTTCTGTTTGGAACAAAATTATTATCCCTTGGACGCCATTGTTGGTTCTGATAATTATTTCCCCAATTCCTACCTCTCTTAGGATGGCGAACACCTACTGTTCTGATGTTTACATTGCCATTTTGCTCGTTCCTAAAATTACTACTATTATTATTAGAATTTCTGTTATTACGTGATTGCTCCTCATTGGCCGCAACACGTTCTACACGTTCCAGATACTCAATGAAACGATCCAGATTGTCTCTAGGGACAGATATAATTCTAGTTTGTCAATACCATGGCAGTTTGGCTTCAAGACCTAGTATAATCCGCCAAATGTGACAAACGTGAAATCCATGACCTAGCAAACTCTTTAATAGATTCCTTGCCTGCATTGAAGCGTTTTCCACTCCAAAATTCTCTCAATACTTCATTTTGCTTGTTACTAGACCAATATTCATTAATGAAAGCTGTTTTAAACTCCGCTAAAGTTTTACACTTCAACATAACATCAGCTGACCAACGCATGACGTCACCTGCTAAATGGTTTCTAATAAATGAGATTTTCTCTCGTTCAGACCAAGTTGGTGGAATCACATCTTCAAAATCGTTCCAGAAATCTAGCGGGTGGATATTTTTATCTGGATCGAACCGCAAGAACTGCCGACACCCGATAAAAGCGGCGTTTGCAGCTACAACTTGTTGTATACTACCATTACCAGAAGTTACTGAAGCTACTTTACTCTCAATGTTAGCAATGTTAGTACTAATATTTTCTACTTTCATTTCAACATTTTCTACTCTTTGTACAATATGAGTAGTATCAGTTTTGATTGCATCTACATCTGCTTGACATATGTTTACTTTAATATTAACATCTTTAAATCTATCTGAGCACAGTTCAGATTCCGCCTCGATCTTTTCTGTTAACTTGTGCTCCAGCTTCGCATCTTCCATTTGGAAGTCTTTGCGAACCTCAGCAACTTCGGATTTAACTGTTTTATACATTTCAGAAAACTGTTGAGCAACCTTTTTCTTAATATCCTCATGATTGTAATCAATTTTACAATTCAAACTGTCTAGATCCTCTTTCAACTTATTGCAACCAGCCTTGAAGGTATCGTCCATTACCTCCAATCGTTTATTAAAATTTGTTTGACTGGCCATAATCTCATACTTTAATTCAGCATTACTGCTTTTGACCTCACTTATTTCAGACTTTAATTCAGCTGTCATTTGTGCATTACTGGCAGACATTTTTGCATTACTGGCAGCTATTGCTTGTAATATAACATTTAAATCAATAGCCCCAGCATCTTTGGGTTGCTCACTAGCTGGCTTTTTATCACACTCAGGTGACGAAAAACTAGCTCCAACACCAGAATCATCAAAACTAAATGAAACTTCTGATTGATTAGTCATATCTAACTTCTTCTTCTTAAACTCTACCATCTCTGATGACTGTTTCATTTTTAATTCATCAGAGAAACTATCATCCAATAAATTTACAATTTCTACTTTCTGCTTTACTACAGGGGTCTCTATTATTGAATCATTGCCCCTTCCCACACTACTGTCAGGAGACAATACTTCATATTTCACTCTAACATTACTACTTTCATGCATATTTACACTTGAAACGTTGTCTGAATTTACAGTTCCCTCAACAGACATAGGTTCTAATTTAAGTTTAAACTCAGTTTCTTTTGGCGGTTCCATCGCCGACAGTCTTTTAGTGCAGGTTAGTAAAATTTTTAACAGCTTTTCACTTAACTTAGTTCCTTCTGCAAGACGTTGTCGGTGCGGCGTACCAGGATTACTGATGCGACGTGGCACGTTGAACTGCAGACGGCACTCCGACGGCTGTTGTGTGTTTGCGTGGCCCGTAACTGCAGGCGCGGCTCCGGCTGCTGCGGCGGACGACTGCGGTACGGCGAAACTGGCTTCTCGCGATGCCGGCAGCACCGCTAGACTCAGTGCCAGCTCCGTCAATCTAGATGCGTTGTTAATCCAATTGCGTCGTCCACATGCACACGTAACACATTCACTGTTCTATACCCAGTTGCGTGTCGCATTTCACTCGCGAATCAGAAAAGTTAAAAAAAATCACTTTCACTTAGTTGATTTCCCGGCCGATGCACCATATGTGGGGCGGCGAGTAACTTGTTGTAAATTAAATTTTGCTGTATAAATGTTTGAAATAAAAATGTTTGAATGTTGAATCAGTTTCAGGCTTTTAGAATGTTGTTAATGCTGTCTTTCGCCGTTCTCAACACTGGCTCTCTATTTACTTTTTAGCACCCAGAAAGTGATTTAACAAAACGTGGAGCCTGTAATTAGAGTTCCTAGTGCCCACTTCATCTGAGAATACCATTATAGCTGCAGCTTATAGCTCTGAGGAATTAGGAGATTGTCCGGGATTTCTAATCAAAAACGATTTTCCAAAATAGTTGAGTATATTCTGAAATTCACTGATAACAAACACAGGTATCCCTACAACCTAACTAACAGAGCAGTTCAGAGTCTAATGCGCTGATGCAACTATAAATGTCCGAATTAAATGTTAAAAAAGAATGTTCGCCAAGATTTGATGAGAATATTTCATCAAACGCCACGCTAAATAATTGGTAGAATGTCTGTCCCGCGACGGCACGTGAAATATGACAATACGCAAACTGAAGCTAGATAATGAAAATCATCCCAGAATTAACCCTTCACTTGAAATGATTTCATGGTTCCGCGTATCTCTAGTAACTTAATACGGCACCCGAGGCTGTTTGTAGCAGTGATACCGAAGCGACGCGACTCCTGACACAGCTGACGTGCTATTCAGCGTCTGGAGAGAACTGGGGCCTTCCTTCCTCGAGCAGCGCTCTTATATATATATATAGCCGCGGTGCGGACGGCTAAGGGAACGCCTGATCAAATCGGCTCTCCCGACTAGCCGCTGGGCTAGTAACGCACCACTTCAAGTTACATAATAATTTATAGCTTCTTTTGCTGATGGCCGATGAAGCTCTTAATTTAAACGTGCATTCAGCACGCAGGTAAGTATTGATAATAAAATTTTGACGTGGCTAAGTTAAATATTTTGGGCGAGAGAATTAATTAAATTACACTGCACGCAGTAGATGAGCTCTGAACTGGCCCTTTTGAGATCCGCTATCGCTATAATTTTATAGGTATTCAAAAGAAACTTTTCACATCTTCACAGTCATAGCGGACCTCCAACCTATTTAAATCTAAACATCCTAGCCTTATTTATTAGCCTACTTAATCTATCTTGCTTCCTTCAGTTTTGAGACTAAAACCAGAAAATCATGAATCTCCACTAAAGTCTTAACCTGTGAAATCCAAAGTACTGTTTTTATTAAATCATTATGAAAGATGAATCTAAATATAAATTTTGAAGTCTCTAGCTCTTTTCTGTTGCGCCAATGATTTTTTTAGAAAAACGTCTAAATTTAAAAAATGGCTGAAGTTATCGAACTGATATTTAACACACATTAATGTAGTATTATTCCTGACATGCTAGAAAAGTTTTAGGTCATTTGCTTGATTTTTAAGGTATTGCGCAACATTTATGACGTCAGAGCTAGTTACAGCAGACTGGCTAGCACACAATGGAAACTGATGTGAATTTACTACAGCGTGAGTAGGCTGCTTCCCTACAAACACCCTAAGACTTTCACGAACAGCAAGCCGAAAAGTGATGGCCTCCTTCTGATGGGATCAGTGTGGTGTCATTTTCATTGACTTTTTGAAACCTGGCTCCACATTTCACCGGGAGAGTTACTGTTTGTCACTGGACAAGCTGCGACGTGCCATCAAGACCCACAGACCACAGTTTCAGGGTCAGCTCATCAGACTATACCATGACAATGCCAGGCCCCATACAGCGCTTACGACGCAGGAGAAAATCAGGAAAATGGGTTGGAAAATTGTTCCCCATCCTCCCTACAGTCCGGACTTGGCTCTGTATGATTTTTACCTCTTTGGTCGCCTGAAGGTGTGTTAATGGTTAAGCCGATCTTCGTCACTCGTGAATCATCCTTTACCTTGTAACGGAAGGTCTCTTTCCATGAAACAAGTGATATTTGTAAATGACCTTAGTTTCTTTAATGTCTTAACGATTTTTCCTGCGTCCCTAATGGCAACTTGTGTTAGCTGATAACAGTTTCTATTTCAAAATGTTTTCAACTTGCAATTGATTTTTAATAATATTTCTTCTTAATATGATTTTACTTACTGATCATTGGTATATAGTAGAGTAATAATGTAACACATAGACTATTAAAATCAGTATTGACAATATTTATTCGAGTGCAACACTTTTAAATTCGAACAGAATATTTGTTCCTAGGTACATGACCATGTTGTATGTTGGAACGGTTTTCACATTTGTAAAAAGCTTACTTTTCAGGAATAATCTTTGTAATTTCAGAAAAAGACTGTAGCACACGTAAAGTGAATGCTAGTATTTCAAAATGGAGTAAGAAAATATATTAAACTTGTATTGCAAAGTTTGCTAAAGATGAAAGTCTGAACGCCGGCCTGGGTGGCCGAGCGTTTCTAGGCGCTACAGTCTGGAACCGCGTGACCGCTACGGTCGCAGTTTCGAATCCTGCCTCGGGCATGGATGTGTGTGATGTCCTTAGGTTAGTTGGTTTAAGTAGCTCTCAGGTCTAGGGGACTGATGGCCTCAGAAGTTAAGTCCCATAGTGCTCAGAGCCTTTTTTTGATAGTCTGAACAGAGTTCCAATATACAACTCTCTCTCCCCTGCACTTGATGGAAGAAAGGTGTTCAGAAACGCTGCAATACGCTCTGTTTAGAGTGTAGAGAGAACTACGTGACGAACTAGCGATACAAATATGTGATCCTGCTGTTCTAAAACTATTACAGTGGAAACGTAGTTGCTTAGCAGCGACATTGTCCCATTTCATTCTGAACTATTCAGATAGCGCGAAATACAATGCTGAAGATGCAGACAGTGAAATTCGACGAGAGTTACTACTGAAGTACCAGCAGCTGACAGCTTAATACTACTGTACTGACGATTAACCGAAAAGGAAGCAGCTGCCACGCTGGAGAGATGGAGCCAGATAGCAGCTTGATACCAAGATAAATTGCATCTTGGTTATGACGCCCGACCCCAGATGGAGCCAGACACATCGGGAATTCCATCTCCCGAGATGAGTGGGCATGTGGCACTTCAAGAATATCCGCGAATTGAGTAAATCAGTCTCTCATTTTCTGCATCCTAGTCATAAACAGAGTATACAATTTCTTCATTTGTGGTACCGTAGTTTCTGTAGTTGCTTTACAATTATTAAAGGTATTTAACTTCCGTCTTTGAAACTATACTAAATATGCTTATCCATATTACCATAAGTGTTACTTTTTATTGATTTGAAGCGTTAGTGGTAGCATTTTTGTATGATTTCCGGTTATATCTGGAAACTGCGTCTACTTGCATATTTTCCACGCATTCCTGCGTGCGACACTCATTTCTTTGGCTTACTACGAAAAGACATAGCACCATTAGTGTTTATTTACGATCCGTGGCTTCACGTGAGCAGACGCTATTTAGATTCATATTGTGTTGTATTTCAGTTCATAAAATGTGTAACACTGCAAACTAACGTGGAATTATACCAAAAACACCAGAGCCAAAGGCAGGAACGTCTGAAAAATGAGCAGGTAGACGACATTTCCAGATGCAAGCGAAAATGAGACAAAAATGCAACCAGTGACGATATTTTAAATTAAAGAAACGAAAAAAACGTGTGAAAATAAATACGCACTTAAGAAGTTGTAAAGAGGAATTTTAAATACCTTCGATAGAACATGCGGCCATTATTTATTTATTTGTCCTTAATGAAAATAAATTAAAGAATATACAGACAGCGCTCAACGCTATCGGTACGGACTACGTGAAGAAAAAGCGGTCGCCGCGGTTCATTTGTGGTAAGAAAAAAATGTCTCTGAGCACTATACGACTTAACTTCTGAGGTCATCAGTCACCTACAACTTAGAACTAATTAAACCTAACTAACCTAAGGACATCACACACATCCATGCCCGAGGCAGGATTCGAACCTGCGACCGTAGCGGTCGCGCGGTTCCGGACTGTAGCGCCTAGAACCGCACTGCTGCGGTAAGAAGATGATCTCTTTTATCAGCCACAAAAATTTAGTGTTACTTTATGGGATACCATCCTAGTGTCCTCGTTCAATTGTATGACGGCGACATTGAACAATAGCTCAGCTCTAAGAATGTCGGTTTCAATCGACATCTTTCTTACTGTACTGAACCTGACGCTCCCTTTGACATGTCTAAAGGTCTACGCACGCCCTTCACGTTAGTTTGCAACCTTCCATTAAATCCACACGTTTTAATCCATCTGCACATGCCCTAAATTCATTTTTCATTTACTTTAAAATCATGCAAGCAACAGCTTACTCACTCACCACGATCAAACTACACGCGTCTAGAAACTACAATAATTAGTAATCAAAAGATTTTATGTTTTGCTTTGATTTCATTACGTTTACAATCTCGTCGAAGATCAATTGTAACGAAAGCGGATCACAGTACTGTAGTTACTTCTTACACCACGACACTTTTTTTAATGCACATTGTTTCCCCATTGGCAAGAATTAACGTGTCTTAAATAAACGTATCTCTTTTGGGAATTACTACAATTTTAAATACATTTTAAGAAATCAGGAAGAAGAATTACAGTACTGAATTTTAGGAACATCGTTCCTTCTGCTCCCTAAAGATGTTCACCCACAGTTTGAGAACTACTGCTACATGTTACTGGACTATGATTCAGAATGGACCCACTATTACTACTACCATCTATAATAATTGAATGTGGCTACAAGGTGAGTCAGCATAAAAGGTACATGCTTTCAGGAATTACAGTATCAGCGACTCTGAACAAAAAATGTTATACGAACATGTGTCACTTTCTTAACAGTTTCCGAAGAAACTAACGAAAACAGGGGGGACAGGACTAATGCAGGTAATAGTAAATGAAACATTGTGATCTAATGTTTTGTTTGATTGTGTAAATTTCCTCACAAAATATGTTAAAACAGCAACGGCCAGCTGCAATGCATTTCGAAGCTCTTGTAGAGAGCTGACGTGTTGCGGATCAGAGCTCATTTTTACGGTCCTTAACCTGAGCACACGCATGTGAAAAAGCAGTGAGAAGTTCCACCTTTGTGTATACTCTGCGCAGTGAAATGAAATGATCAGGCAAACTATTAATCGTCCACAGGAGTCATGTCGCTAAAACAATCTAATGCTGCCTCAAGCGTTGATAATGACTTCAATCTGGCGACGCACAGACAGCGTAACTTTCCTCAGGTCTACCACATCCTGCTGAAGCAATTCATAGACGATTAGACACCGCAGAGCTACCAAACTGCAGGAATGTTGATGTCTACGTTTCTTTCCAAATACTCCCAGGTATATTCTGCGGTATTAATGTGGGATGATTTAGCTGACAGGCGAGGAACGACAGCACGCCTAAGCGTACATCAGACAACAAACGTGTGACTGGAGCCCTGTGAAAAGAGCTGTTGTCACCATGGAAGACGGGAGGATGTACATAGGATTCAGGATGCAGATGAAGAAAATAAATAAAAATGAAAAAGATCAACACTTTATTTCCGAGCATGTTGAAATAAACATATAGGTTTATGTTCCCGGAAGCTTGAGTAAGTGGACCCAATTCATGGTACGAAAAGCACAACCAAAACATCACAGAATCATCTAGTGAGTAAACCATACCTTTCAACACGGCGTGTTATACGACTCACTGGACCAACAGTATACTCTACCCCTTGCATCACTTATAAAGAAGAAAAATCGCTACTTCTCGGACAACACTACATATCTCCAGTTAACTATCCTCAAGTTTTGGTGTTATTTGGCCCCAGTTTTATGTTCCGCCGTGAGAAATGGCATTTTGTGAGGTTTCAGACTCCAAACGTCCATTGTATGCAGCTCCTTTCACAATATTCACATGGAAACTGGTTGAGATGGACCTCTATTCACTGACAGAGCAAGCCCTGGCCGGTCTGAAACACAGTGTCGTTGATTAGGGGTGTCGCTCGTCACCGATTCCTGATAGTTACATCTTTTCACGATCACTGTTCTTATGCCATAGTAAATGGTTGCGAGTAGTAAGCCACCCCTGTAAGCGCGTTGGACATACCACGTTGATACATCAACAAATCGGGCAACTTCATCACGGCAGATTCGCGGGCACTGTCTAAACACGATAACTGTGTTCTGTCATTCTGTCTCGTCTGGCACATACACACTATGAAATGAATACCCCTGGCTGCATACAGGTGTTGATATAAGTCAACGGGACAGTTGAAAATGTGTGCCCCGACGGGGACTCGAATCCGGAATCTCCTGCTTACATGGCAGGTGCTCTATCCATCTGAGCCACCGAGGACACAGAGCATAGTGCGATTGCAGGGACTTATCTCTGGCACGCCTCCCGTGAGACCCACATTCTCAACTTATTGCCCCACACTATATTCATAGTGCCCCTGCCCATTATACTCATTACTCGCGGCTTTACTACCGATTCCCGTAAGAGTTCGGGCACTGTTTGTGCATCTGCACAGAAGAAGATGGTCAAAGGCCGGTGAGCCTTAACAATATATATATATGAAGATTGTTTCGGACATGTCCGAAAGGACAGATACCGTCTTCATATATACATACACACTACTTGACTGCCATGACCTACGTCGGCGGTGAAGGACCACATGGCTGCCTGGTATCAGATACATAACATCCACGCCACTTCAAAGCGATCAGTGATTCATATTTTACCCGTTGAGCTTATTTGTGAGCTCGGTCAGAGTCATTAAACCGTGCTGAATAAAGAGTTAACTTTGAGAAATACAGGAAGTAGACTGAAATAGCTAACACTACAAATAAAACACATAACCATGTACAACAATGAGTAGAAACCCGTTGGTACTTAAAACAGCTACTAAACATTTCTGGATGTAGGAATACGGGCCCTGTACGATTTTCCGTGGAATCTTACACCGTTCTTCCTACAATACAGCGGCAAGTTCTTGTAACTATGATGGAGGTGGATAGCCACCACGTACCCTTTTCTCCGAAGTAGACCACAGAGGCTTAATAGTATTGAGATCTGGTGACTGTCGTGGCCAGGAAAGGTGCAACAATTCATCCTCGTGCACACAAGACCAGTCATGGATAATGCGAGTTGTTTTAACAGTGACCCTGTAGCCTTGGACCACAGCATTACCACTGGGGAACAATTATTGCTCGATGGGATGAACCTGATGAGCTAAATTGCTTACTTAATCCTTGGCAGTAATGCGACCTTACAGAGTACTCATGGGGTCCATGGAATACCACGATATGGCTGCCCAAAGAATCACCGAACCTCCGACATGTTTCGCTCTTGGAACGTAAACTCGGCTAGATGTTGGAAACAGTGCGAAAGAAAACACAACCGACCAAATGACTTTCTTCCATTGCTCAAAAACCCTGTTTTTATGCCTTCGGCACCTTCTTTTCCTGTTTCGGGCATTTTCTTCACTGATGATTGGTTTTGAAATTCCAGCTCGCCCTGCAATTCACTGCTTATTGAGCTCCCTTCGTGTTTTGGTGCGACATACAGTTCTGCAGTGACTTTTGCAGTTTTCATCCTCTTATTTTTCGTCACAGTCCTCTTAAATTACCGTCTGTCACGATCACTCAGCACACATTTTCTTCCGCGCTGTGACTAGGCAAATGATGTTTTCCCGCTTTCCTTGTATGCGGTATGGATCTTGGAGGCGGTGCTTCCTGAAACACCATACATTTCGGCTCTCTTGTTTACGGAAGAACCCACCACACGAGCACAAACAATCTGCCCAAGTTCGAATTCACTTAACTGTGACATAATGGACTCACAGCTACAGAGAACATTAGAGTGACCACGACTGACATTTGTAACGTATTAAGGACATTACACAGGTGCCGCTCATGGTCACATGCAATAGGGCAAGCTTCCGTCTTCATTTATGTTCAAGCATGCATTTCTCGCAGTGTTTCCACATTTTTTGTCCAAACAATGTACTTGGGTTCGGATTCGACAACAATGTGAGTAGAGAGGCTCTTGGACTGCCCGTCCTCGTTAGACGTCTTAGGGATCGTTCGGCCTTTTGGTACGACGTGGACTGGGGAGCAGCAATTGTTGGAAACATAAGAATTAACAGATGTTCGCGTTATCTTACAGCTGCGTTCAACATGTACAGTGACCTCCTCATTGGACGCCGGCGGTTGTGGCCGAGCGCTTCTAGGCGCTTCAGTCTGGAACCGCGCGACCGCCACGGTCGCAGGTTGGAATCCTGCCTCGGACATGGATGTGTGTGATGACCTTAGGTTAGTTGGGTTTAAGTAGTTCTAAGTTCTAGGGGACTGATGACCTCAAATGTTAAGTCCCGTAGTGCTCAGAGCCATTTGAACCTCATTGGACAAAGCCTGCTTAACAAGAGCGTTGTATCTACTTGTCTATAGAACCCCGTCTCTGTGCTTTGCCAGTTTCCGAGACATGTGGCCCCTTCCAGTGATGTATTTGTATCAGGAGGTCAGATGCCCGAACCAGGGCCATGTAGCTACCGCGACCAGTTTCATTTAGATACAGAAACACGGGCTTATTACCTGTATCTACTGTTATTTGATATCCGTCGTCACTTCGTCGCTTACAAATATCAAACAGTTCGCTGAAGAAGCGGTTCAAAATGGAAGAGTTGCGCGGAAAAATGTCTCACCCTATCAATGGACTCGTAGAGAACAATGCTACAGTTGAGAATATTTTTGGACTTAATGTTTTTTCTGTTTTTACGTAACTACATTTCTGGCATTTTATAATCTCTGCTGGCACTATGTCCCTCTTTTGGTTACCTGTATAGGTTGTGTAATTGCCTATGAAGCACATATTTTTATGTATTCTTCAGCAGAGTCGAAATTCTGCCGCACTCACTCCAGTAAAACCTACCATGGAAACAAAATTCGACCAGAAAGAAACATTCGACGTCATCAAAACGACTGCATCTAGCCAGTGGGGAACTCCTTCAGCAGTAACCAAAAAGCCTAACTGCACATACCCTTAATGTGATATTTTAAAGCAACGATTAACACTGAGACTATAACTGGTACATGCCCGTTATCCTGTATGGAGAACTATTATTGAAATGTGGTGGAAGTCAACTATTATTCCGAAACAAATTTACCTGGAGTTTATCTACAACTAACCCCTCTATGAAGCGATATGGTGTCACGAGATGGCATTATAAATAGAGGTGTCACTCAGCAAGATTATATTGCTAATGGAGTTGCACAACCTCTTTAGGCTACTGTAGACTATCGTAAGTGAGCGTAGATTACGGTAGTTTTTCTAGTGCATTTGTTCAGTTGAATTCGTAACCGCGTTATTAGTACGTCAGATGTGTTGGATACCTATTGCGCGTTACCTCATTTCAATTGCTTACTCTGTATATGAGATGGTACCTTACTAAAGTACCCCAGAAACCGAAAGCGGTGAACCATCTAGAAACTGAATGTGGGTGTGGGATCCTGCCCACTCGTCTAATATAGGGTGCCTAGGAAGCAGTTTTCTCGGACAGCTAGACAACAATTCAAGCAAATCTTATTAAGGGATTTTATTACAGTAAATTAAATTGACTATACTTAACTTTGCCTTTTTACAGGAGGCGTCGCAAGCAATTGGCGACATGCAAATAATGAATGTCCATCGATATATAAAATTTCCATGCAAGCTGTTAATAGATCACAAGTCACAGCTAAATCGTTTGGATCACGGCTCGTCTTCCAGTGAAGCTCTTCTAGTGCGGCCGACGCTCGCTGCAGCGGCGCTTATATTCTCTTCGTACAAGTGCCGCTCCTGTCGTTGTGTCATCCTAGTCAGCGTTCTATTGGCTGACGTCGTCTCATAGCCTTTTCTGCTCCACCGTTTCAGGCCGACGTGCCGGCGCTTGATGTTGTTGTTCAAATGTGTGTGAAACCTTATGGGACTTAACTGCTAAGGTCATCAGTCCCTAAGCTTAAACACTACTTAACCTAAATTATCCTAAGGACAAACACACACACCCATGCCCGAGGGAGGACTCGAACCTCCGCCGTGACCAGCCGCACAGTCCATGACTGCAGCGCCTAAGACCGCTCGGCTAATCCCTTGCGGCCGGCTCTTGATGTTAGGCCGGAACAGTGGATATAAAAGGGCCGCATATCCTATGGAATTTTTTCGTTCTACATAGTCATCCTCCTGTCTGTTACTTAAAAATAAACAGTATTTATAACAAAACTGGAACTGTCATTAGGTAGTTCAGGTACTATTAAAAATTATTGTTTTGTAATTTGGAACAGAGGGGTTTTGTAGTAAAAATTTTAAAACAGTACACATTTACCATATAGCACTACAAATCGCAATTTGAGTTTTCCTCAAGAAAGGTATAATTTTAAAAATGCATCTACATATACATATACACTCCGCTAGCCACTAAGTGGTGTGTGGCGGAGAGCACAATTCGCGGGAAAGTCATATTCTCCCCCCCCCCCCCCCCCCTCTGTTCCACTCGAGGATCGTACAAGGGAACGCCTCAGTACGAGCTCTAATTTCCCTTATCTTTTAATGGTGATCATTGCGCGATCTGAAAGAGTTGGTGGTAATAATGTAAGCTCTACATCCTCGGCGAAGATCGGGTTTCGGAATTTAGTGAGCAGCTCCTTTCGTCCGCAGCTCGTGGTCGTGCGGTAGCGTTCTCGCTTTCCACGCCCGGGTTCCCGGGTTCGATTCCCGGCGGTGTCAGGGATTTTCTCTGCCTCGTGATGACTGGGTGTTGTGTGATGTCCTTAGGTTAGTTAGGTTTAAGTAGTTCTAAGTTGTAGGGGACTGATGACCATAGATATTAAGTCCCATAGTGCTTTGAACCATTTGAGCAGCTCCTTTCGTTTAGCGTGTCGTCTATCTGCAAGTGTATCTCACTTAAAACTTTCTATGAGATTTGTAACAATCTCGTGATAGCTAAATGTACCAGTCACGAATCTTGCCGCTGTTCTTTGGACCTTTTCAATCTCTTGAATGAGACCTAACTGGTAAGGGTCCCATACGGACGAACAATACTCTAAGACTGGACGAACTAACGTATTGTGAGCAATTTCCTTTGTTGAAGGACTGCATCGTTTCCGGATTCTACCAATAAACCGCAATCTAGAGTTCGCCTTGCCCGTTACTTGTGTAATCTGATCATTCCATTTGAGATCATTTCGAATAGCCGCACCCAAATACTTGACGGATGTTACCACTGATATTGAGAGATAACTGCCTGTCATTACACCACGCATTTATTTTCTGCAAATCCTCGTTGATTTGTTCACAACTTTCGTGTGATATTACTTTCCTGTAGACTACAGCATCATCGGCAAACAGTCTAATGCCGCTGTCAGTACCATCAACCAGATCGTTCACGTAAATCGTAAAAAGCAGCGGACCTATTACTCTGCCCTGGGGCACACCTGAAGTTACGCTTGTTTCTGTTGAAGTCACCCCATTCAGGACGACATACTGCTCTCTGTCTGTCAGAAAACTTTCTATCCAACCGCATATGTTATCGGATAGACGGTAAGCGCGCACTTTTTGGAGCAAGTGACAGTGCGGAACTGAATCGAGAAATATGGCATCAACCTGGGAGCCGGTATCTGGAACCTGTTGTATATCATGCACAAAGAGGGCCAGCTATGTCTCGCATGACCGCTGTTTCCTAAAACCGTTCTGGTTTCTGCAGATGAGCTTCTCAGAGTCTATAACGGTCACTATGTCTGCACACAAAATGTTTTCCGTGATTCTACAAAAATTGATGTCACTGAACTTGGCCGGTAATTATGTGCATCCGATTTTCTACCCTTTTTATAGATTGCTATGACCTGGGCCTTCTTCCAGTCCCGTGGAACTTTCCGCTGTTCCAATGATCTCTGATAGATAATGGTGGATAAGAATGGTGCTATATTTGTACTGTCTGGGCCAGATGCCCTCCCGGCGTCGAAGAATCTTAAATGTTTTACATTCCCAGATACACTAAACACTATGCCAGCCATCCTTGCGTTTGTTCGATAACTGAAAGAGGGAATGGCGCTGCAGTCCTCTACCGTAAACGAGTTTTTGAAAGCTAGGTTTAGAATTTCGGCCTTCTGTTTATCATCATCCGTTATATTACCCGTACTGTCAGCAAGAGAAGGTATTGAATTATTTGTAGCGTTCATAGATTTTACGTACGACCAAAATTTTTTGGGTTTATTTTTAGAATCTGCAGATAAAATATTGCTTTTAAATTCGTTAAAAGAATCTCTCATTGACCTTTTGACAGCTGCTTTCATTTCGCATAATTTCTGTTTGTCCGCGGCGCAGTGACTACGTTTAAAACGACTGTGCAAAATTCTCCGCTTTCTCAGCAACTTCCTAATGTGGTTGTTGTACCAAGGTGGATCCTTTCCCAGGTTTCCTAGGGTTTGCTAGGCACATACTTCTCTAGCATGTGGTGGACAATACCTTTAAATTCCAACCAAAGATGCTCAATATCTATGTGTCCTGCGGTGAATGCATTTATCTGACTATAAAGATATTCATTAACGACACTTTTGTTTGCGTGCCCAAACAAGAAAATACGCTGTTTTTTTTTTTTTTTTTTTTTGCACTTTCCACTGACATAGAAGCCACAACGACATTATGGTCGCTAATACCTTCTTCTAGATTATCTTCCTCAAGAGATCACGTCTGTTTGTCGCTAAGATATCTAATATCTAATATGTTCCCATTTCGAGTTGATTTTCTAACCAATTGCCCAAGGTTGTATGTTGAGAGCGCTCCTAGAATAACTTCACACGAGTCTTTGCTTCTGCCCCCTGTGATAAATATAATTTTCCCAGTCAATGGATGCCAGATTAAAGTCTCCACATATAACTAATGGATAATTTGGATATTTATTTCCTGTGTACTCAAGACTTTCCCTGAAACGTTCTGCGACGTTTGTTGCGGATGCTGGTGGTCTATAAAAACATCCTAATACGATGGTCAGTCCTTGTCTAATTGACAGCTTTATACTGACTATTTCACAGTCCGACCCAGTATCGATCTCAGCTGCGTTTAAACAGCTTTTGACTGCAATGAACACACCACCACCCATATCATCAGTCCTATCCTTCCTAAGCATTGTCCAATCCGAGTTCAAAATTTCATTGCTGTTTATACCTGGTTTCAACCAGCTTTCGGTACCTAATACAATATTGGCATTGCTACTGTTTATTTCGGAGAGTAACTCGGGGATCTGGCTACAGACACTTCGACAATTTACTAACATGAGATTTAGCACATTTAAATCCTTTGGAATGACATGTTTAGGCGAACTAACAATTTTTACAGTTTGTACACCTACATCAGTGTCATGAACTGGTAATTTTTTAAGTGCAACAGTTTGTTTACCGTAGGGAGGAACCTAATATAAAAAAACCCCATGTACATTCCACAAGTACTGTGCTGTCCATATAGCTGCTTGCTTCCTGTGTGTAGTGCACCCCTGATCTATGGAGGGGCGTCCTGCAACCTTCCACCCCGTCCTAGCCGCTATGTTCCTGAGGGGCTCCATGACCCGCCTAACATTGGAGCTCCCAATAACTAACAAACACCTACCCCCACGTGCCTGTCCGGACATTTACATTTACATTTATACTCCGCAAGCCACCCAACGGTGTGTGGCGGAGGGCACTTTACGTGCCACTGTCATTACCCTCTTTCCTGTTCCAGTCGCGTATGGTTCGCGGGAAGAACGACTGTCTGGAAGCCTCTGTGCGCGCTCTAATCTCTCTAATTTTACATTCGTGATCTCCTCGGGAGGTATAAGTAGGGGGAAGCAATATATTCGATACCTCATCCAGAAACGCACCCTCTTGAAACCTGGCGAGGAAGCTACACCGCGATGCAGAGCGCCTCTCTCGCAGAGTCTGCCACTTGAGTTTGTTAAACATCTCCGTAACGCTATCACGGTTACCAAACAATCCTGTGACGAAACACGCCGCTCTTCTTTGGATCTTCTCTATCTCCTCCGTCAACCCGATCTGGTACGGATCCCACACTGATGAGCAATACTCAAGTATAGGTCGGACGAGTGTTTTGTAAGCCACCTCCTTTGTTGATGGACTACATTTTCTAAGGACTCTCCCAATGAATCTCAACCTGGTACCCGCCTTACCAACAATTAATTTTATATGATCATTCCACTTCAAATCGTTCCGCACGCATACTCCCAGATATTTTACAGAAGTAACTGCTACCAGTGTTTGTTCCGCTATCATATAATCATACAATAAAGGATCCTTCTTTCTATGTATTCGCAATACATTACATTTGTCTATGTTAAGGGTCAGTTGCCACTTCCTGCACCAAGTGCCTATCCGCTTCAGATCTTCCTGCATTTCGCTACAATTACTGAAGGAGCGGCCACAATCCTGGCAGAAGGTGCATTCTGATCCGGCTCAGCCTAACCCCCAGCATCAGATAGCACACTGAATCTATTACCAAGGTGCATGGGATTTGGCAGGAGCCTGTGTCACCCGTGCAGCCTTCGCCTTGAGGCTCGAGACCTCGACACAGTCCGCCACCCACACTGAGGTGAGAGTGGGCCGGCCGGCTCAGTCGCACCTGAGATCGGCTCAGTGGCAGAGAGCTGTGACATCCCCCCTTCACATCTAGTACAGCAGAGGCTGCCCCAGGCACCCCATCCCCACCGCACCTCAAGGTGGCACTCTGGAGCTTGTTGGTTGTGGCCAACAAAGCTTCCAGCTGCGTTTGGACTGTGACCAACTTCTTCTGCATCAGCACACAACAGACACAATCCCTTTCCATGTAGCTAATAACTAATTTAATGTAAGAAATTTAAGGAAACCTACTGCCACACCAGGTTAACAGCTACACTCTAGTTGGCAGAAAGGACATTCGACAATGAAAAACAATAAAAATGTGTGGTAGAAGCTAGATCTGGTGCTTATTTTCCTGCTAGGGTCTATCCAGTGAATACTAAAGAATAATACAGTGGCATACAGTAAACTGCTAGGGGCCATATAGTGAATATTATTAACGAATTAAACAATAACCTACGGTAGGCTACACCTACTGATTATCCCTCGTATTTATAATGTAAACAAGCGTTTACGTACACGCCAAAATGACCTACTAAAACTACAAAAACAGCTACCTTAAATGTATCGAATCTAAATGACACTAATAAACGTAAATACTGAGTATTGTACACTGACAGGTGCAGGTATAAAACAAAACTTTAAGCTAACAGTAAGAGTTCAGAATGTGAAACACAAATACGAACTCTACTTTATAGGAACCGATGGCCTTACAGTACACGATCAATAATACCCACAACAAGGTAAGGAGTTCAAGCAGACGGCGAGGTGAATTTAGCTGTATGCTAACTAAACCGTACGTAAGAAGGGCTCAGAAGTTGTATTGTAACATTGATTTACTCAGATATTGTATTGTAACACTAATTTACCACGTTTTTTATGTTTGCTTAACTGTTAACGGTCGCAGGTTGCGCTAGTCAAACGTATACAAGTGATGTTAGAATTCACTGTCAATATCACTTTTCCTAATAAAACGTATAAAAACTGCTACCTTCAATGTATCGAGTCTAAATGACACTAATACCAAGAACATATCAAACATCGCTCCAATACTTCGTCGAGCTTATACAGAACATGTTTCTGTTATTGCTAAACAACTTTCGCAATCATCACTTATAAAAGGAAACTCTTGCTCTTTGATCATTCTGAACAATGTTCAATTGAGTACAAAATAACAACAATAATTATAGAGTTCTTCTGCTTTTGTGCATCAAAAGTAATTGCTTTGGTTATGTAAAAGCACAGTAGTTACACAAGTAGCTGTTCAAATACTTAATGGACAAACACTGAACGATGTGCGGTTCTAATTATGTGCAAAGCAGACAGACAAAGAAACAAACAAGAAACAAAGAAACTCATTTCCTCTTCCACACATTCATTTATATTTCTTTCCTTACCAGAACTACCAATGCTACCGTTAATCCTTCCATTTAATACATAATTTATGTCCTGTACCAAAGCTACCGAACCGTAGTTTTGGTAGAGCGCAACTACAATGGCTAATCTTGTCATCATACTCAGACAATTATTGGAAGTTGCACTGTAGCGACATGTACAAAACTATGAATTCTTTTAAGAAAATGTCGGATGTTTAGGAAATGTCATAAGCAAAGAGAACTTCAGACAAACATAACATCTTTTAACTGCCATCGACATAATGCCAATAATAACGAATTTCAAAGAACTGTAATCCGTATTAGGTAAAATTAGTTACTATGCCACTTTCAATCTGCATATGGCGCCACTTTCCTTTGAAAAAAATAGGTGATAAAACAGTCATATTTCAGTTGATTACACTCAAACTTATTTTAAAATAAAGCACCAGTTATAGACTATCCCGTGTCAATCAACCTACAGACGCCGCAAAACTCTTGTACAGGATGGGGCAAAAAAGTGGTCCCGGCGAGAGAATACGATTGGACGTGAGTGTATGCATTAACGGAGGACGAAAAGACCTACAGTTACTTCCAACTTGATGGAGCAACTGACCGTACAGTCGGCATTACCTTCAAGCACATTAACACAGTTTCACACCTGACAGAGTTGTTAACAGAGATTAGTCTGGTAGCGGTCCTAACTGGCCACCCAGGTTATCTGATCTGTCAGTGTGCGATTACTTTGGGGGGGGGGGGGCTCAAGACTAAGGTGTATCGCAACAACCGTCACAGCCTTCAAGAAATGCAGCAGAACATTTCGGATGAGAGTGCTGTAATTTCAGCAATCCATTTTCGATCCGCCTTCAACAACTTGCTGACCAGGACCCAGAAGTACCAAGAGATGAATGGTGGTCACTTTCAACATCTGCTATAGTCAAGATAGTACTGTAATTCCTTTCCTCTGCTTTGTTTCTTTGTATCCTGGGATTCTGTTCTCTGGGCCACTTTTATTTGTCCCACCCTGTACGAACTACTGACGCTTCTTAGTTGTTGCTAGTTTGCTATAGAATAACTAAGATACCACAGAGTACACCATTGCGTACGCCACCTTCATCTGTCCAGAGGAAGAATAAAAAAGTAGGCCCTAGCTACTTGCTACGCTGTGTAAAAGGAATCACACTCACTTGTACGGTAATAGGTTTTACGTGGTGACGTACCATAAGCACTTGCACCCTTATTGCAGATTTCCAGAGAAGAAGGCACGGTGCCTTCCAAGGGTACTTTGCTTTTGACATCGTGTAATGGTGGTGGGTATGTTCTACAGACTACCACTAGGACTGGAATGGATCCTTCGTTTGACACCCATGAAACTGTCTGTCTCTACATTTGGACAGGAGACCGTGTAAATGTTGCCCTTTCTTCTCGATCTATAGTGAACTTTCTTCTTTTGTTCTGAAACTGTCTTTAACTCTTGCAAGAAGTCATCACTTTAAGCGCAGAACGCAACCTGACTCCTGTGGTGACTCTGATAACTGTGCAAACTTAAGCATTTTTCACTTGAAACCAGGTTGGATGAGCTGAATGAGGCAACTGAACAACATTACGGATCCTTACAAAAATTCTCAGAATCCAGAGGTAATGTCATACCATCGTCATTGACAATAGTGAACAATTCACGCTCATGCTTTGGTGGCGTCCACCACTTGACATTAATCACCTCTCATTAAGTCAGCTTAGGTGCTAGATGGGAAGCCTCTTTATAACTTCCAAACAATAATAATGAGTAAATTGCTTGGGTGGTCACGAAACATGTGAAACTTATGCTGTTTATGGCCCTCCATGCTAACGTCAGCGTAGTGTACATACATACATACATTAATCCTTGTTCCATAGATCATGAATACGACATTTTGTAATGATGTGCAACGTGTCACTTTAACATAAGGTTTCTTTACACAAAATAATTAATCGATTTTCCTTTTTTTCCTTTTTTATTTTATTTATTTATTTATTTATTTTTGCAGTTACTACTTCATATCTAAGAATGCATCTACTGAGTAGAAGGAGTTGTCATTCAGAAACTCTTTTAATTTGCTTTTAAATGTTGGTTGGCTATTTGTCAGACTTTTAATACTATTTTTCAAATGACCAAAGATTTTTGTGGCAGCATAATTCACCCCTTTCTGTTCCAAAGTGAGATTTAATCCAGAATAGTCAAGATCATCCTTTCTTCTAGTGTTGTAGCTATGCACTTCGCTGTTATTTTTGTATTGGAATGGATTATTAATGAGAAATATCCTAAGTGAATATATGTGTTGCGAAGGTACTGTGAATATCCCGAGTTCCTTAAATAAATGTCTGCAAGGTGATCTTGCATGGGCTCCAGCTATTATTCTGATTACACGCTTTTGTACAATTAATACTTTCTCTCATAATGATGAATTTCCCCAAAATATGATGGCATATGAAAGCAGTGAATGAAAATAGGCATAGTAGGCCAATTTACTGATATGTTTATCACCAAAATTTGCAATAACCCAAATAGCATAAGTAGCTGAACCTAACAGTTTCAGAAGTTCATCGATGTGTTTCTTTCAATTCAATTTCTCATCAATGCCCACACCCAGAAATTTTGAGTGTTCTGTCTTAGCAACAGACTTCTGTTCATAGTCTATAATTATCGATTGTGTTATGCCATTTACTGTACAGAATTGTATAAACTGTGTTTTCTCAAAATTTAGCGAGAGTTCATTTGCAGAGAACCACTTAATAATTTTCTGAAAGACATTATTTACAATTTCCTCAGATGATTCTTGCTTGTTGGGTGTGATTACTATCCTTGTGTCATCAGCAAAAAGAACTAGCTTTGCATCTGCATGAATAGAGTGTGGTAAGTCGTTAATATATATTAAGAACAGTAAGGAACCCAAGATGGAACCCTGTGGGACACCATTCCTGATACCTCCACAGTTAGAGGACTCTGGTGGTTTTGTAGACTGTCTGTACTGTTAATTTCAACCTTCTGCATTCTTCCAGTTGATTATGAATTAAACCATTTGTGCACTGTCCCACTCATACCACAATACTTAAGCTTATCTAGAAGAATTTCATGATTCACACAATCAAAAGCCTTTGAGAGATCACAAAATATCCCAATGGGTGATGTTCGGTTATTCAATGCATTTAATATTTGACCAGTGAAAGCATATATAGCATTTTTTGTGGGAAAGCCTTTCTGAAAACCAAACTGACATTTTGTTAGTACTTCATTTTTACAAATATGTGATGCTACTCTTTGAATACATTACTATTTCAAGAATTTTGGATAAAGCTGTCAGAAGTGAGATTGGGCGGTAGTTGTTAGCATCAGTCCTATCTCCTTTTTATGCAATGGTTTAACAATAACGTATTTCAGTCTATCTGGAGAAATGCCCTGTTTCAATGAGCTACTACATATCCGGCTGAGAATCCTACTTATTTGTTGGGAACAAGCTTTTAGTACTCCGTTGGAAATGCCAGTGTTCGTTACTGAGCTTGACGAATATTTTGATTTCTTACCACTGAAATAACAGTGAGAGTACAAGCGCGTTAGTTCATAACCTGTCCGCGCGAGCTATTGTCCTCCAGAATTCAAAACAGCACACAGCACTTTAACCAGAATGTTCACGCATCAAAAGCCATAATATTGGACTTAATAGCTAAATCATCTTGTGTAGAAATCCAGTATGTATCCGAGTGCACGTTTCCTCCATCAGTTTTCCGGCGATGTCACACTCTGTGGACACCACTTTACTTGTCGTGAGCAACTGCTAACTCTGGCCGTAGTGTCTTGTTAGCATCTTCAAACGCGGGCTTTGTCGATATCGATGTCTGAATTGTAGCCTGAGCCGCTGTCAGTTAAAATCAGGAAACGGTGGGAGCTCTACAGGGCTATTACAAATGATTGAAGCGATTTCATAAATTCACTGTAGCTCCATTCATTGACATATGGTCACGACACACTACAGATACGTAGAAAAACTCATAAAGTTTTGTTCGGCTGAAGCCGCACTTCAGGTTTCTGCCGCCAGAGCGCTCTAGAGTGCAGTGAGACAAAATGGCGACAGGAGCCGAGAAAGCGTATGTCGTGCTTGAAATGCACTCACAATTGGCTCATGCAACAACTGGAGACCGACAGCACCGACTTCATCTTTCAACAGGACGGTGCTCCACCGCACTTCCATCATGATGTTCGGCATTTCTTAAACAGGAGATTGGAAAACCGATGGATCGGTCGTGGTGGAGATCATGATCAGCAATTCATGTCATGCCCTCCACGCTCTCCCGGCTTAACCCCATGCGATTTCTTTCTGTGGGGTTATGTGAAAGATTCAGTGTTGAAACCTCCTCAACCAAGAAACGTGCCAGAACTGCGAGCTCGCATCAACGATACTTTCGAACTCATTGATGGGGACATGCTGCGCCAAGTGCGGAAGGAACTTGATTATCGGCTTGATGTCTGCCGAATCACTAAAGGAGCACATATCGAACATGTATGAATGCCTAAAAAAACTTTCTGAGTTTTTGTATGTGTGTGCAAAGCATTGTGAAAATATCTCAAATAATAAAGTTATTGTAGAGCTATGAAATCGCTTCAATCATTTGTAATAACCCTGTACCACAGTCCACCACGGCTGCCGGTCACGCACCACCCTCCACCTACTGTGTCTGTCATCGAGGGATGTCACAGCCAAACCACTGCAGGAACGGCACCTTGTGCTCATGTGTGTGGTAAGCAGCTCGAGTGGGCATCAGTAACTGTGGGCGTCAACGACGTTACATACACCGGTTCCCGTCAGATCACTGAAGTTATGCACCAATGAGAGTGGCCGATATTTGGTTGGAGGACGGTTCTGGTACGCCGCGTATTGTCAACTTTCCTTACGGCAGAGAACACAGGAGGGATGATGGTGTAAACTCCCCGATCACACGTTTTTGCGCCAATGTCCTGGAATAAATTCCAGACGTCTCCACAGTGTTCTATGAAGTGAGGGCATGCAACACTGTCGATGATGATCTGTCCGGCGAATGAGGACGTTAAGCTCGGCGGTCCTCATGGAGCTATGTCACGACTCAGGGTTTCACCCTCTCCCTTCTCTCTCAAACCTCCAACACGAATATGACACTACGTAACTACACACACACACACACACACACACACACACACTCTGCAATAATCTGCGCTTAAAAAATACACCTACCCAAACAGTTCTCGTATTTAGCGATGGAAAGGCGTGTGCGAGCGCAAAGATAAGAATAATCTTTCCAATTAGCCAGCTGAACCTGTCCTTCGGGGTCTCCCAGCTATTAATGCCGTACGAATTTACTTTACAATAAGCCCAGGGACTCAAACTTTCGCATCGCGATCCAAGTCACACGTATATCTAGGCGTCACGTTGGAACACTGCACCCTTCTGGCAAGGAGATAATATCACGAAATTTGGTTTCCTCAGGGCAATTGTAACAAAGTCGTCCCTGATTCTTTGACGATATTAATGCCTATCTTGGCTATGGGACTTTTTCTTAGTTTGGTTTTCTTTCGTCAAGTATCACGGCGTATCGCTCATATTGTCATAGGTGTAAAATTACCGAGGTAGTGATGCCTCGGTGGAGCGGTGCGCTGACCTGATGACGTAATAAAAACGTGCCCCATCCCCTCGCGTGCAGAGATGCTATAAATACTCTCCTCGCTAGCGACAGATGATCAGAACGAAACCCACGTGTAATAGTTTTAGCACATTTGCAATGTTTATTGTAGTTAACTTCGGTTTAAAACTCGAATTAGGCCTAATAATTATATGAAATAATTATGATTCCTCCACCCGTGATCGAACACTGAGCACTATACATAGGGAATGCAACAACGATGAAAAGCAGCCCTCATTTTGCAGAAAGAGTAAGCTCCCTCAGCATTACCTCAACAAACTGACACATTAAATTTTCTTAGATGTATCGAATAATTTGTTTCATTATAGAAACCGGATTAGTTTCTTGAAAAAGGGAGTTAAAATACATTGGAAAGTTAATATGGTAGCGTCGGTCTCTTGAGGGATGTAGATGAATAAACTGAACTATGTCACTACTGATGTAATGTGCTGGTCACCTGGTATCTCTTCAATTCACTTGCTTGTGATATCTTATCACCGCCGTTTTCGGTGCACAGACGTCTGCAGAAACCGTACGTTTCCTCTGGTCACTGTCAGATAATATGTTAGAAAAACAGAGCATTTCGGAAGATAGCATTGAAATTACGTTTATTCGCTTTGAAGGACGCTTCCCACGCCCGGGTTCCCGGGTTCGATTCCCGGCGGGGTCAGGGATTTCCTCTGCCTCGTGATGGCTGGGTGTTGTGTGCTGTCCTTAGGTTAGTTAGGTTTAAGTAGTTCTAAGTTCTAGGGGACTGATGATCATAGATGTTAAGTCCCATAGTGCTCAGAGCCATTTGAACCATTTGAACCACAATGAGATTTTCACTCTGCAGCCGGGTGTTCGCTGATATGAAACTTCCTGGCGAATTAAAACTGTGTAATGGAACGAGACTCGAACTCGGGACCTTTGCCTTACGCGGGCAAGTGCTCAGAGCCCCCCTCGCTTTGAAGGCAGATATGATCATCAGAAATCCACCAATAACAATGACCAAGCAGATGCATTCTGAAAACTTTGAAAGTGACAACAAAAAACCCGATCTACCATATACTCGACTCTGAGCAGTTCAACTATTCACTGATAATTTCCGTCCATGCTGGATTTTTACGAGTTCAGCGTTGATGGTGTTGCACTCTTCTACTTCGTTATGTGGGTGGCAGCCATGTTCAACTCAGATACTGACAGCAGTAGGTATGGCAATATTCCAGTTAAAGCAAGTGTTAACTACTCGTAATTTTTTCAACTGATGTATAAAACTATACGGCGTGGCGCAGCAGCAATGTTGGCTGCTCCAGCAGTCGCTGTCGCCAACGGCACCTCTCAGTGGCGTGGGTCTTCCACATCCAACACCGCCAGCCCCTGTCACTGATACCTCTTCTCTACCGTCTGACGAAGAATGGCTTCCGTGGCGTCGGTCTCACCACCCTTCAGCCTCGAGATAATTCCTGATTGATTCGAAATGCGGAAACACCAAAATTTAGTATGGTAAATCTTTATATATTGTTAACTTTATCAGCTTATCTCTATTTCATTAACAATAGGTTTCGCATTTAATAAGAATTTATAATATTCGAACTTGTAACTGCTTCCCAAAATTTTCGCTAGTGGCATGTTTCTTGTTGGTCCGTGTGAAACTCACCTAGGTACCTTTTTACGCTTCAAAGTTGTCCATTTTATACCTTTTGATCTATGTTACTAAATATTTTCTAAATCAAATTTTGAAAAACATTACACTGTTCGCGACTGCTACGGTCGCAGGTTCGAATCCTGCCTCGGGCATGGATGTGTGTGATGTCCTTAGGTTAGTTAGGTTTAAGTGGTTCTAAGTTCTAGGGGACTGATGACCACAGATGTTAAGTCCCATAGTGCTCAGAGCCATTTCAACCGTTACGCTGTTCCATAGTAGAATCGTTACGAGATTCAGCAGCGCCCCAGAATTCCAACAAAGCAACATTCAAAAGTACGTGATGTGATTGATCCCTTTGGTCGACAGACTGGAGTTGACGTCAGGTGCCCTCATATGAGAAATGTTTACATGTAATTAAGTGGAACAACATTACGTCACCATCACAGACGAAAGATATTGGAGGCTCCCAACATGTTGTGTGCAGGACTTCGCTACCTTACTGCACCCTTCTGAATCAGTACGTTTAGCATGATAGCCCTCAACTTCACTGACAGATAACCATGTCTGATAGACACACCAGAGGAATGCGGATACTTGATTGGCTCTGTAGCTTCACTTGACCTAACTTCAAGTAAATGCATCTAACGACGGGACCACGTGGCCATCGGATTTGTGTATTTTTTTATGTGTGTGATGCGAGAAGATTAGAACTGAAATATCACTTTTCAGAAGAATTTAGATACAACTCTCAAAATGTAACGGGAAAATCGATTTTGAAGTTTTCCAACTGTCTTTCATAAGCTAAAGCAAGGTTGATTTTTCTCGAGAAGCCCTGTGGTTATGCAGTAGAATGCGTGTGTAATGCGTAATGCAGGTTCAATTCCTAGACCTAGAAAAAATGTAAACAAAGGTGCATGTCCGAGGAATGTATAACTGAAGGGTAAAATACGTAACGATGAAAAAGAATTGAATTTATTATTTTTTAAAATTTGAACAATCTTTTATAAAAGATCAGTAATTGCGAATTTATATTTGGAATAGAAACTGGATTTTTGTGTCGGATATGTAATTAAAAGTAAGAACGTGCATTTTCATACAATAACAATTAGATATCTATTAATTGCCATATATTTGATAAATTTAAATATTTAAATGACACAAGTATTCGAACTGATGGAAAAAAATGCAAAAGTAATGAGCGAAACGTGACTCGAACCAGCGATTGCCAATTTCGAGCGCTAATGATTTTTCCTATCATTATGTATTTTAAATTTCACGGATGGTCTGGTAGAACCTGCTTAAAAATTTGTATCAGCCGGGAATCGAACCTAAAACCACCACACAGCCACACGGCCTGTCCGAAAAAAAGAACCGATCTTCCTTTAGCAAAATAAAGACGATTACTAATATGACGGAATATTTAGGAGATCATTCTTATCCCAACATCTCCTATGGTTTAAGAGAAGAGACAATCTTCTACTTTTTGTGTTGAATGGACTCTCTATGAGACGGTAACTATAAGTAAGTGTCAAGAAGTTAAGCCTTCTACACTCCTGGAAATGGAAAAAAGAACACATTGACACCGGTGTGTCAGACACACCATACTTGCTCCGGACACTGCGAGAGGGCTGTACAAGCAATGATCACACGCACGGCACAGCGGACACACCAGGAACCGCGGTGTTGGCCGTCGAATGGCGCTAGCTGCGCAGCATTTGTGCACCGCCGCCGTCAGTGTCAGCCAGTTTGCCGTGGCATACGGAGCTCCATCGCAGTCTTTAACACTGGTAGCATGCCGCGACAGCGTGGACGTGAACCGTATGTGCAGTTGACGGACTTTGAGCGAGGGCGTATAGTGGGCATGCGGGAGGCCGGGTGGACGTACCGCCGAATTGCTCAACACGTGGGGCGTGAGGTCTCCACAGTACATCGATGTTGTCGCCAGTGGTCGGCGGAAGGTGCACGTGCCCGTCGACCTGGGACCGGACCGCAGCGACGCACGGATGCACGCCAAGACCGTAGGATCCTACGCAGTGCCGTAGGGGACCGCACCGCCACTTCCCAGCAAATTAGGGACACTGTTGCTCCTGGGGTATCGGCGAGGACCATTCGCAACCGTCTCCATGAAGCTGGGCTACGGTCCCGCACACCGTTAGGCCGTCTTCCGCTCACGCCCCAACATCGTGCAGCCCGCCTCCAGTGGTGTCGCGACAGGCGTGAATGGAGGGACGAATGGAGACGTGTCGTCTTCAGCGATGAGAGTCGCTTCTGCCTTGGTGCCAGTGATGGTCGTATGCGTGTTTGGCGCCGTGCAGGTGAGCGCCACAATCAGGACTGCATACGACCGAGGCACACAGGGCCAACACCCGGCATCATGGTGTGGGGAGCGATCTCCTACACTGGCCGTACACCACTGGTGATCGTCGAAGGGACACTGAATAGTGCACGGTACATCCAAACCGTCATCGAACCCATCGTTCTACCATTCCTAGACCGGCAAGGGAACTTGCTGTTCCATCAGGACAATGCACGTCCGCATGTATCCCGTGCCACCCAACGTGCTCTAGAAGGTGTAAGTCAACTACCCTGGCCAGCAAGATCTCCGGATCTGTCCCCCATTGAGCATGTTTGGGACTGGATGAAGCGTCGTCTCACGTGGTCTGCACGTCCAGCACGAACGCTAGTCCAACTGAGGCGCCAGGTGGAAATGGCATGGCAAGCCGTTCCACAGGACTACATCCAGCATCTCTACGATCGTCTCCATGGGAGAATAGCAGCCTGCATTGCTGCGAAAGGTGGATATACACTGTACTAGTGCCGACATTGTGCATGCTCTGTTGCCTGTGTCTATGTGCCTGTGGTTCTGTCAGTATGATCATGTGATGTATCTGACCCCAGGAATGTGTCAATAAAGTTTCCCCTTCCTGGGACAATGAATTCACGGTGTTCTTATTTCAATTTCCAGGAGTGTATATGGGCTGTGATCAGATCTTTCCTAATAAGGATTGTTTTAGAGATTGGACGGAAAGAAAGAAAGATTAGAATTTATGTTTCGTCAACGAATAGGTCATTAGAGCACAACCCTGGGGAAGAAAATTGGCCGAGTTCTCTTTTCAGAGGAACCATCCCGGGAGTCGCATTAGATCCGCGCGGGTTTAGCCGAGCGCTGCAGTCATGGACTGTGCGGCTGGTCCCGGCGGAGGTTCGAGTTCTCCCTCGGGCCTGGGTGTGGATGACTAGAACGGGATCTGTTCTCCGCTCCAACAGTGCCTTAAACATTATGCCATATTGCTCGGTTTATCGGCGAATTTGATGAATTTACATTAAAAGTGACAGAACACCGGCAATATTTTGAGGTTCGTATGTTATTGCCACTGGCGGGGGCAGTTCTGCAGAGTGCGGCAACTAACGAAGCGAAGAGAGAGGCTGTGCACAAAATAGTCTCGAGAACTCATTGACTTTTCATAATTGCGGACTAGCGAGTAGCGTAAACTATTGACCAGTAGTTTAATTACTCATTATTCCTGATCTATGTAGTGGTCAATGATCCCGCTTCCCGTGGGCAGCTTCAACAAAATCTTGTACGTTTTGTAAAGTTCTAGTACTCCACCCACTGCGGAAGTGAACTAAATGTTTATCTGACACTTCCGATGTCGGAATCACTTCAGAATTTCTTTCTGATCTCAATCTTACGGGAGACATATTATGAGTTGAATCCCGTAATTTTTGTCCTTGTGTAAGTTGTGGTGTTTATATGGGATGAGGTGACACTGCGTGCTAGACTAGGTGTCGAATTCGCTCATCTGCGTTTATCAGGCAGTTCTTAATCAGCCATCCAAGCACGACTTGTGGAAGAAAGGGTTCAGTAATTAGTTTGAATTAAATGTAACTTCAGGGTGGTAATACAGGGAATGTTGTAAGTATGGACTGTATGCATGCTCAGAAAAACGTTAGTGCTGCGTGTCATTATTGGCTGGGATTCCTCTACGGGATTTTGAGTCTACTGTATGAATAGTTTTTCTTTTTTAGTATGTGTAGATGCCTTTCTTCTGCGAAGTATTATTGTTTTATCGTAAACATAACTGTTCAGTGTAAACAATCACCATGAGTGTTTGCAGAGTGTACTGTCATGTTTGTGCTGTTGATTATGTCGACAGTGAGTAGCATATTGGTGAATCTCGACATTAACGTGCATTCCCGTCTCCTCTCGAGTAATACGGAACGAAATTACCGTCGTCTACCGATGGACGAATTATCATAAGAAACCATGAGACAGTGCAGATATGTTTGCGATTTAATCTAGGACTTTTATGCACAATGCGGTTATCAGCAAATGCACGCCATTACCAGTGAACCACCTTGGGTCAAATAACTGTGACTACAAATTCTACCAATAACATGACTCAAATTGATTACCTACGTAACGAGTGACCATAATCAGAAATCGACTAAGTCGACTGTATTGAGTTATGTTGATTATAATGATAAAGTTAAAATAATTTTTCCGGAGGCACTAGTCACACAACATTACAGGAGTCTTTGTGGTATTCATAAGTGATGGAGAGGAAGCGATTTTTAGTTGAAAGTAGGAGACGATTCGACAGCCTTGCTTCGGTGGCTCAGTTTGTAAAAACTGCCTACGAAAGTCAGGTTTCAGCTCCGAATTCTTGTCCAGAACACAGTTTTAACATGTCACATTTAACAAGCTTTACATTACTTTCGAAATGAATCGGAGCTTTTTACAGTCAGTAGAGCAGAGGCTATCCGCTGGACGCTTTAGTCCTGTCTTCTCTGAGACATTTTCTACCTAAGAGGCGTTTGTTTAGCTATGAATGAAATTTTCCACCCAGCACACAAAGGCATTTCTAGATTTCTAAAGAAGTGTACTGGGTAAGCATGCAAGACTTGCTCTCTTAGTGTAGTTTCAGTGGCGTTGTGGCATCAGGAAGTGCTTTGGGCGCAATGTCGGTTGTTATCGAAGAAACGAAGGAAGAGTAGGGTTTAACATCTCATCGACAAGGAGGTCATAGCACAAACACGGATCTGTCGTCTCAAGGATGAGGAAGGAAATTTACCTTGCCTCTTAAAAGTAACCATACCAGAATTTGGCTGGAGTGATTTAGGAAAACTATGGAAAATCAAAACCCGTGTAGGCATAAGAAGATTCGAACCGCCGTCCCATCGAATGCGAGTCCAGTATGCTGAGCACTGCACCATTTCACTTGGTCAGTTGTTACGCTGCATGATTCTACATCTACATCTACGTGATTACTCTGTTGTTGACTATGAAGTGCCTGGCAAAGGGTTCAATGAAGCACCTTCAAGCTGTCTTTCTACCGTTCCACTCTCTAACGGCGAGCGGGAAAAACGGGCACTTAAATATTTCTGTACGAGCCCTGATTTCTCTCATTTTATCGTGATCATTTCTCCCTATGAAGATGGGTGACAGTAGAATGTTTTCGCAATCGGAGGAGAAAACTAATCATTTAAATTTCATGGGAAGATCCCGCCGCAATAAAAAACACCAATCCAATTCACCTATTATGTCTGTGGCACAGTATCCTCTATTTCGCGATAATACAGATCGAGCTACCCTTCTTTGAACTTTTTCGATGTCACCTGTCAGTCCCACCTGATGCGGATCCCACACCGCACAGCATTACTCCAGTATAGGGCGGTCAAGCGTGGTGTACGCTGTCTCTTCTGTCGACCTGTTGCACCTTCTAAGTGTTCTGCCAATGAATCGCAGTCTTTGGTTTGGTCTACCCACAACGTTATCTATGTGATCGTTCCAGTTTACATTATTTGTAACTCTAATCCCTAAGTATTTAGTTGAATTTACAGCCTTGAGATTTGTGTGGCTAATAGCGTAATCGAAATTTAGCGGATATCTTTTAGTACATATGTGAATAACTTCACACTTTTCCTTATTCGGGGTCAATTGAAACTTTTCGCACCATACAGATATTTTATCTAAATCACTTTGCAATTCGTTTTGGTCATCTGATGACTTTACAAGACGAAGAGGGCTATTCAGATTGTCTCCTATGTCGTTAATATAGATGAGGAACAATAAAGGGCCTATAATACTTCCTTGGGGAATACCGGATATTACTTCTGTTTTACTCGATGACTTTCCGTCTATTACTACGAACTGTGACCTTTCGGATAGGAAATAATTACTCCAGTCACGCAACTGAGGTTACAGTATATTCCATAAGCACGCAGTTTGGTTAGAAGACGTTTATGAGGAACGGTGCCGAAAGCCTTCTGGAAATCCAGAAATATGGAATCAATTTGAGTTCCCCTGTCGATAGCACTCATTATTTCATGAGTATAAAGAGATAGTTGTGTTTCACATGAACGATATTTTCTATATCCCTCCTGACTATGTGTCAAAAATCAATTTCTTCGAGGTAATTCATAATGTTCGAACACAGTGTACGTTCCAAAACCCTACCGGAAATCAACGTTAGTGCTAAGAGCCTGTAATTCAGCTATTTACTCCTACTTCCCTTTTTGGGTATTAGTGTGACTTTAGCAATTTTCCATTCTTTAGGTACGAATCTTTCTGTGAGCGAGCGGTTGTATATAATTGGTGAATATGGAGCTATTGTATGAGCATTCTCTGAAATGAACCTGACTGGTATGCAATCTGGACCGGATGCCTTTCCTTTATTAAGTGATTTAAGTTACTTTCTGCGCCGAGGACATCTACTTCTATGTTTCTCATCTTGGCAGTTGTTCTTGATTGGGATTCAGGAATATTACTTCGTCTTCTTTGGTGAAGGAGTTTCAGAAAACCGTGTTTAATAACTCTGCTTTAGTGGCATTGGCATCAGTGACTTCACCGTTGTTATAGCGCAGTGAAGGTATTGATTGCGTCTTGCCACTGGTGAGTTTTATGTATGACCAAAATCTCTTTGGGTTTTCTGCCAGATTCCGAGACGGAGTTTCGTTGTGGAAATTATTAAAAGCATCTCGCATTGAAGAACGCGCTATATCTCGAACTTCTGCAAAACTTTACCAATCTTGGAGTTTTGCGTCCTTTTAAATTTGGGATGCTTTTTTCGTTGCTTCTGCAACAGTGATCCGACCCGTTTTGTGTACCACGAGGGATCAGTACCATCACTTATTAATTTATGTGGTATATATCTCTCAATTGCCGTCGATACTATCTCTTTGAAATCATTCCACATCTTTTCTACGTTTACATGATCAGATCGGAAGGAGTGGAAACTGTCTCTTAAAAAAGGCGTTAAGAGCATTTTTATCAGCTTTCTCAAGTAGATGCACTTTGCGTTTCTTTTGAGTGGTTGGGTGTGTTACGGTATTCAGCCTAGCAGCAGCTGCCTTGTGGTTGCTAATCCCTGTATTCGTCTTGATACTCCTTATTTGTCCAGGATTATTGGTTGCTAACAGGTCAGGTATGCTTTCGGAACCATTTACGCTTCGAGTGGGCTCATGAAATAATTGTTCAAAATAACTTTCTGAGAAAGCGTTCAGTACAATTTCGGATGAACTTTTGTGCCTGCCACCGGCTTTGAACGTATAATTTTACCAGAAAAAAAAGGCTCTGAGCACTATGGGACTCAACATCTTAGGTCGTAAGTCCCCTAGAACTTAGAACTACTTAAACCTAACTAACCTAAGGACATCACACACACCCATGCCCGAGGCAGGATTCGAACCTGCGACCGTAGCAGTCCCGCGGTTCCGGACCGCAGCGCCAGAACAGCCCGGCCACTGCGGCCGGCTTTTTCCAGCATATCGAGGGTAGATTGAAGTCACCATCGATTGTAATTGTATGAGTAGGGTAACTATTTGAAATGAGACTCAAGTTTTCTTTGAACTGTTCAGCAACCTTATCTTCTAAATCGGGGGGTCGGTAAAACGATCCAATTAATAGTTTAGTCCTATTGTCAAGTATAACCTCTAACCCGCACAATTTCGCAGGAACTATCTACAATTTCACTACAAGGTAAGCTACTTCTGACAGCAATAAACACTCCACCACCAAATGTATTCAATTTATACTTTCTGAACACTATTAGGTCATTTAAAAAAAAATAATTCGGCTGGACTTGTTTCCGGCTTTAGCCAGCTTTCCGTACCTATAACTATTTGTTCATATATTGCTGTGTGACACCGAGCTAAATAAAATATTTGGAAGCAGGTTGCTATGACGGAACTTAAGAACGGGAATAAAACAAAAATTTTCCCAGCTTTGGTTGGGGTATCATTAACCTATCCCCTAAAGGTAAAGTCCATCAAAGTTGCGGTATGTATCGCTTGACGGTAAGCGACTTTCAGAGGCTCAATTATTCCTTGATCTGAGTGGCAGGAAACTTTCTTCTTCATCCGAATCCCACGCAGTTTTATTATTGTCAAATCTTGGTTAAACAGAGCCTATTTACGTTGTATGCTGTACACAGAATGGAATTATTAAGATCTCATTTCGACACGGAGGCAGACATCGAGAACACGATTTCCTTATTTTACATAACGTAGCGCCTCGGGTGTATAAATTTATACCTTGGGGACCGGTTTGCACTGGCCACCTTAGTTCCAAACGAGACAGGACGACTCTGAGGGATAAAAAATGACTGTATCGCTCTTCACTTCCCAAGGAATGTCTGCAGCATATACGATATTTAATGAGAAAAGCTGAGGAACAGGTTTAGACGTAATCAAATTGTAAGTAGCATGCCACAGCCTTTAAGTTCCCGAAAGAGAGTCAGCCGTGTTAATTAAACACTTTGCGGTCGTCCCGCACTCGTTTACGCGTTTCTTGCAACGTTCGTATTTCATTGAGTACAAACGATCGGCACTAAAAGAAGTCTTATCTTCTAATGGTATCGGAACAGTTTATACCTCCGTCAATTTATTTTCTTTTTTTTTTAGCATATTTCTTTCTTCGTGTTATCTGTCGGCGCATTTTCAGTTTCATCAAGTAGTTATGTTTCTACGATACCAAAATCAGTAATTCCCTTTGATGACTATCGATATAGTTTTTTTAACCAGTTTACATTCCAAAGTCAAATCTTCGTAATCGATTATGAAAATGCACTAATAGAGGAGACGGATGTTTAGTTGTTTACTTATGAGCTAACGTCCTATCATTAGTGAGGTGAACTAAGACAAGACTGTAGCCTATGAATCAATTATATGAAGACTGAAGTAAGAGTAGTTACCCAGTAAATCCAGGCAGTGTGAACCAAAAATATCAACAGTGACTGAAGCTTTCAGAGTTTCATCTAATGAAGGTAACCTAGGTTGATCTACTTGAAAATATTTGAACGGACTAAAATTAGGGATGGGTGAGAAAGAGAAACATGCAATGTGAAACGTGTCTGCGTGAAACCGAATATTACAGTGAAGAATGTTTAATCAAGGGTGCAGATAATGTAATGAAAGTTGACCAGTTATAAGTGACATCCATATTCGATTCGCTATTACGTATACAGGGTGTTCCAGGAGGAATGATCAATATTCAGGGATATGATAGGAGCGTTCATTTGAAGCACAAAACTTCAAATGAACATAAGCCCTTTTCCGAATAGTTTCAGAGGTAGAACAAATTTAATGTTCATTTGTTTTTGGGCTAACGGCGAATACTTGTATTCATTTATGTCTATTACCCACCCAGCTCTTTGATTTCTTACTCTAGCCCAACTTACCTCGTTATTTTCAACCTCTTTGCTCGGAACTTTTCTGCCATTAAAGTAACACGTCGAACGCTCAGTTCTCCATGGTGTGTTGTGGGTGAAGTACTGCGAGAGACTGAGGGTGTATCAGAAAGAAATATCCGTTAACTATGTACACAGGCTGGCTATAATGCTATACATCTACGTTAATGAAGAATATGCAGATGTAGTGTATGTTTACGGCTTCCGCGATGATGGTGCCCCTGCTGCTATCGAAGAATACCGTCTTCGCTTTACGAAATGTCGTATTCCTGATCCTAGAGTGTTTACCATATTATTTGGCGCAGTGGTTGGATCAGATATGCTTCCAAGTTCGCATTTTTCTTCCGAAAATGTAGTTGAACAATCTGTGCAGGAACAGCAAAACATTGTTGAAGTGGTTCAGCTGTAACGTGATGTGTACGATAATGCTTAGAAGTGAATGTGTTAAAAATACGTATTTTTCAACTGAGACTGCATAAAACGCATCTCATAATGTTTACTAAATTGTTGTACGCGTGTACACCTCACAATTTATTGAATAGTACGCAAAATAAATAACAATATACATTAAACGTGTTCTTGCTTCAAATGATCGTTCCTGTCATGTCCCTGAATACTGACCATTCCTCCAGGAACACGCAGTATGTTTTTATACAGTAGTTCAACCAATACAAATGGTTCAAATGGCTCTAAGCACTAAACACCTGAGGTCATAAGTGCTCTAGACGTAGAACTACTTAAACCTAACTAACTTAAGGACATCACACCCATCCATGCCCGAGGCAGGATTCGAACCTGCGACCGTAGCAGAAGCGCGGTTCCAGGCTTAAGCGCCTAGAACCACTCAGTCACATCGGCCGGCTTCAAGCAATACTTGTGTGATGCAAGACCATATACCAGTCTCTGTCAACAAACGCTGCTTGTGAGTGTAACGTAAAACAAAAAGTTCAAGTCGTCTTTTATTTATACTTGGTATCTGGTTTGAATTAAATAACTGCCTTCGGAAAAAAAATATTTATGAGATGGCAGTGTTGCCAGATTGACAGATGTCTTGTAGTAGGTATCTGTCAGTGTGTAAATTAAATACTTGCTTGTGACTATGTTTTTATTTTTTGGCAATGTTTTGACAAAAGTTGTTGTTGTTGTTATGGTCTTCAGTCCTGAGACTGGTTTGATGCAGCTCTCCATGCTACTCTATCCTGTGCAAGCTTCTTCATTTCCGAGTACCTACTGCTACCTACATCCTTCTGAATCTGCTTAGTGTATTCATCTCTTGGTCTCCCCCTACGATTTTTACCCTCCACGCTGCCCTCCAATACTAAATTGGTGATCCCTTGATGCCTCAGAACATGTCCTACCAACCGATCCCTTCTTCTGGTCAAGTTGTGCCACAAACTTCTCTTCTCCCCAATCCTATTCAATACTTCCTCATTAGTTATGTGATCTACCCATCTAATCTTCAGCATTCTTCTGTAGCACCACATTTCGAAAGCTTCTATTCTCTTCTTGTCCAAACTATTTACCGTCCATGTTCCACTTCCATACATGGCTACACTCCATACAAATACTTTCAGAAATGACTTCTTGACACTTAAATCTATACTGGATGTTAACAAATTTCTCTTCTTCAGAAACGCTTTCTTTGCCATTGCCAGTCTACATTTTATATCCTCTCTACTTCGACCATCATCAGTTATTTTGCTCCCCAAATAGCAAAACTCCTTTACTACTTTAAGTGTCTCATTTCCTAATCTAATACCCTCAACATCACCCGACTTAATTCGACTACATTCCATTATCCTCGTTTTGCTTTTGTTGATGTTCATCTTATATCCTCCCTTCAAGACACCATCCATTCCGTTCAACTGCTCTTCCAAGTCCTTTTCTGTCTCTGACGGAATTACAATGTCATCGACGAACCTCAACGTTTTTATTTCTTCTTCATGGATTTTAATACCTACTCCGAATTTTTCTTTTGTTTCCTTTACTGACAAAAGTTACGGCAATAAAAATAAATACGCGGAGGTGACAAAAGTCATGGGATGGTTAGCACATATACAGATGGCGATAGCATCGCGTATACAAGGTATAAAAGGGCAGCGCATTGGTGAATTTGTCATTTGTACTCAGATGATTGATGCGACAAGGTTTCCGACACCATCATGGCCGCACGATGGGAATTAGCAGACTTTCAACGCGGAATGGTAACTGGAGACAACCATGGAGTTTTTAGGGCTGAGACTACGCGGTGTCACCGGTTTACAACCGTCCGTGATTGTTTTGAACATTGTGGTCAGTTCGAGCGAATGACTTGGCCATAGAGATTGCCCGACATGCACCCCACCGAACATTTATGGGACATAATCGAGAGGTCAGTTCGTGCACAAATTCCTGCACCGGCAACACTTTCGAAATTATGGACGGCTACAGAGGCAGAATGGCTCAATATTTCTGCAGCGTACTTCCAACGACATGTTGAATCCATACCAATTCGAGTTGCTGCAGTACGTCGGGCAAATAAAGGTCCGACACGATGTGAGGAGGTATTTCATGACTTCTGTCACCTCAGTGTATGATAATAATAGAAATTATCAGCATAAGTGATCACTAAATATTTAATTACGAAGCGATATGGAATTATTTATTAAGCTGCTACTTGCAATGTTTTTTATTGAAGCGGCATTGTATTTCTCATTACTCACCACGTTTTCAAGAAGTCTATTTTTGCTCTGGCAATCTTAAATTGGCAATATTTTACACCAACATAAATTGGCAACATTTTACACCTTCCTAATAGATCAATAAATAATTTTTTTCGTTTGCTTTGCTATATCCACTCTCTCGGCGTATTAAATAATCCGGAATGCATTATTTAACTCGTGAAGTGAATAAGTAAGGTTCCACGCGAGATAATTTTAGCAGATTCTGGTATGATGAAGCACGTTTAGCGATAGGAATACTAAGCGGAAACTCCGGACAGTGTATTTCTACATTGCGAGGTTGCGACGCTATCCCACGCGCGACCACAAAGACGCAAAATACGGGTAAGCGATTCACAAGGTATTCCGACAGCTCTAAAGGAACGCCCGCCATAAAACCGTATTTCGCTTTTATCCGTGAGCCAAAATTTGTGCCATAAATTGTGAGGGGTGAAGTGAGGCATGGCGGTGATATCTACTTCTGGCGGACGTGACCGCACATGGAGATGAGGCGGCGGTCGGCGGCGCGGGGCTCGATACGGCACGCCCCGCACTTTTAATGCGGCTTTCCGCTCAGAATTAAGTGCCCACGCCGCGCCTGAACGTGATAAACAATACGCACTTGTTGGCGCCCGCCCCGACGTATCACTCAGTAAACGCACACCAGGCTCCGTGCTCGGCTTAGGCAAGCGTAATCGCGCTGCGCATGTTCAATTACGTCGACAGTAGCTGCTGCAGCCGCGGAGGCAGCTGAAGCCCCTCCGAGTCCAGGTTCCTGCGCGGTAATTACTGGGCACTTACTTTGTCTTACTTTCACTCCACCGGTTTTGTGTTAACGGAAACATTGTTTCTTCCTGTCTTTTGCTTTGTCCCACCTTCCTACCACACAAGATTCGTTTGGTTGTATCCTGTTTCCTCAGTGAGATAGAGCAGAGGCTGACTGCGGAAACGGCCAACGGATTATGCCAGTAAGCTATATCTGAACATTAATGTCATGAAATTGATCGAAAAACTCAATTTTAAATTTATTTTTTATTTATTAATAAAACTCACGGGGAACAAGTTTCCAGAGCTTCAATGACGAAATCGCATTCGAAGTACTTGAAATACACTACTGGCCTTTAAAATTTCTACGCCAGGAAGAAATGCAGATGATAAACGAGTATTCATTGTACAAATATATTATACTAGAACTGACATATGATTAAATTTCACGCAATTTTAGTGCATAGATCCTGAGAAATCAGTATCCAGAACAATCACCTCTGGCCGTAATAACGGCCTTGATACGCCTGGGCATTGAGTCAAACAGAGCTTGGATGGCGTGTACAGGTACAGCTGCCCATGCAGCTTCAACACGATACCACAGTTTATCAAGAGTAGTGACGGGTGTATTGTGACGAGCCAGTTGCTCGGCCATCATTGACCAGAAGTTTTCAGTTGGTGAGAGATCTGGAGAATGTGCTGGCCAGGGCAGCAGTCGAACATTTTCTGTATCCAGAAAGGCCCGTGCAGGACCTGCAACACGCGGTCGTGCATTATCCTGCTAAAATGTAGGGTTTCGCAGGGATAGAATGAAGGGTAGAACCACGGGTCGTAACACATCTGAAATGTAACGTCCACTGTTCAAAGTGCTGCCAATGCGAACAAGAGGTGACCGAGACGTATAACCAATGGCGCCCCATACTATCACGCCGGGTGATACGCCAGTATGGCGATGACGAATACACGCTTCCAATGTGCGTTCACCACGATGTCGCCAAACTCGGATGCGACCATCATGATGATGTAAACAGAACCTGGATTCATCCGAAAAAAATGACGTTTTGCCATTCGTGCACCCAGGTTCGTCGTTGAGTACACCATCGCAGGCGCTCCTGTCTGTGATGCAGCGTCAGCTGATAGTCCATGCTGCTGCAAACGTCGTCGAACTGTTCGTGCAGATGCTTGTCGTCTTGCAAATGTCCCCATATTCTGCTAACAGTCATTGGATCTCGACAAACGCGAGCAGCAATGTCGCGATATGATAAACCGCAATCGCGATAGGGTACAATCCGGCCTTTATCAAATTCGGAAACGTGATGGTACGCACTTCTTCTCCTTATTCGAGGCATCACAACAATGTTTCACCAGGCAACGCCGGTCAACTGCTGTTTGTGTATGAGAAATCGGTCAGCTCGTTGTAGGTGTCGCCACCGGCGCCAACCTTGTGTGAATGCTCTGAAAAGATAATAATTTGCATATCACAGCATCTTCATCCTGTCGGTTAAATTTCGCGTCTGTAGCACGCCATCTTCGTGGTGTAGCAATTTTAATGGCCAGTAGTGTATAATTAAATGAGTGATGTGATCTTTCTGCCACGCCCACTTCTAGAAGCAACACTTCAATACTAGCTCAGTGAACAATGATTCCGTGGATTATTTTCAAGCAACTTTCATGGGACACATCTGGACGACTATGGACACTCCTGAAGAGAATGGGCTCTAGACTGAGGAAACTTCGCCGTCATATGCAGGGCAAAAAGTTGAAAAATGGAAAAGGCATTGATGGACTCAACGGACTCACAAAGAAGATGATAGACGCTCTCCAAGTGTATTATGGCAAGACTATCAGACAGATCCTATCCAGTGTAAGTGACATGTAAAGTGCAGTACGGGCTATATATTTCCACATGGTGTCAACACATGAACATCCCATTCATCATCTGTGCCACATTAGCTGGTGTAAATATCTGCAGGCTCAGAGGGGTAAAAAACTCCAAATTCAGAAGGAGATACTTCCAAATTGTATTCTGGATGTTTCAAGCCCACTTACAGCTCTCTGGCAGACCCTGAACTTCTAAAGAAGTATTTTCATGGAAAATCGCAGAATCCAAATGAGCCTCTAAATTCACTCATATGGAAACGATGCTCTTAAACCACATTTTCATCTGCTATAATTTCCAGGATTGCAACTTATGATGAAGTTCTTGTATTTAATGATAGGAACGTAGGGAGGATGAAGGTATTAGAGAGAATGGGCTTTAAGACAAGAAATATCAATCAAAAAGCCGGCCGCGGTGGCCGAGCTGTTCTAGGCGCTTCAGTCCGGAACCGCGCGACTGCTACGGTCGCAGGTTCGAATCCTGCTTCGGTCATGGATGTGAGTGATGTCCTTAGGTTAGTTAGGTTCAAGTAGTTCTAAGTCTAGGGGACTGATGACCTCAGATGTTAAGTCCCATAGTGCTCCGAACCATTTTTTGAAATATTTCTTTCGTATGTGACTCCGAGCTTTCGTGGCGTCGAGCTAAGTCACATTCGGAGCCGTTGCTGAATCATCGCACCTATTTCGACATGCTGCAAGCGAGACAAATTACGCGATGTACTGTTTTGCGGATTTAGTCGGAAACATTATCGGCGGACCGGAATTAATTCTCTGCTCTGTTACGCTACCAAACCAGTCTAAATATGGATCGACAGCCTAGCTTTCACCCGCGAGACACTGTTAAACTTCTCAGTACTCCAATGGAAATAATAGAAGCCCTATAGCAATCCAAGATTCCGAGGTCTAGCCACTGAACTGCAATATGTACACAACTTTCAATTTCTACATCGACTCCAAATGACTCGTAACAACTTCCAGCTCTCCACATTACAAACCACCGCTAATAAGGGAAAATATCACGCAAAGCATCACACTCGAATTTACACGGCAGCCGCGTGGAGTGGCCGCGTAGTTTGAGGCGCCATGTCACGGATTGCGCGGCCCCTCCCGCCGGAGGTTCCGAGTCCTCCCTCGGGCATGGGTCTGTGTGTGTGTGTTATTCTTAGCATAAGTTAGTTTAAGTAGTTTGTAAGTCTAGGGCCCGATGACCTCAGCGCCGCGTGGAATTAAAATGGTTGAAATGGCTCTGAGCACTATGGGACTTAACATCTGAGGTCATCTGTCCCCTAGACTTAGAACTACTTAAACCTAACTAACCTAAGGACATCACACACATCCATGCCCGAGGCAGGATTCGAACCTGCGACCGTAGCGGTCGCGCGGTTTCAGACTGTAACGCCTAGAACCGCTCGGTCACTCCGGCCGGCTCGCGGGATTAGCCGAGCGGTCTCGGGCGCTGCAGTCAGGGACTGTGCAGCTGGTCCCGGCGGAGGTTCGAGTCCTCCCTCGGGCATGGTTATGTGTGTTTGTCCTTAGGATAATTTAAGTAGTGTGTAAGCTTAGGGACTGATAACCTTAGCAGTTAAGTCCAATAAGATTTCACACACTTTTTTTTTTTTTTTTTTTTGGCGACCTCAGCACTTTGGTCCCTTTAGGATTCACACACATTTGAACATTTGAATTTCCACTAAAAAAAGTAGTTTATTGGCTTCTATTAAACTTCGGTAAGTCCTTCTTGTTCACTACGTAAAACACCATCCTCCAGTTAGCTACTGGCTCTGCGATATGTTATAGCAGTATCTACCGGCCACAGACACGCTCACATACAAGCGACACTCGCCTAGAAAACTGGAAAGTGATTAAACACAATTACACTGGCTCTTGGAAATGCACTTTCCGTATTGGAAAAGTAACATGACTGATTGCTTAAGGCCACAAACTACTAACTTCAGAAACACACTTTAGAACTGGAGGGGGCACATTGAACCCGTAGGGCACAGGACACTACCTACATAGGCGAGGGCTGTCGGCCAACTCCTTGATTTCACGTCCAGGCTCCGCTGTTTGAGTTATACCTCAAAATTAAGGGAAGAAGCCATCTCTAGACTGAAGAAGTAGATCGGTCTACATACTGGGCATAATTTTAATTTGACAAACTAGAATAATTCGAGAAATAAGCTTCACACGATAAAATGTGTAGAATCCAAAGTTGATTATTTTCGAGGGGGACATCTGCTGCTGCTAAAATTAGCCCGTCACCGCAACCCCCTGAGGGTGGGGTGGGAGGCAACTTTAAAATTTCAAATGGAAACCCCAATTTTTTATCGCAGAATCAGATTCTCCATAAAAAAAACTACATACATTTTGTCTTAAACATTTGTTTTGATTCTTGGTAGTTGGCGCTGTAATTCAAGAAAATCGATGTTCTCATTTTTGAGTGGAAAATGGTTACCGACAAATAAAAAATACTTATTTACTTCGTAAATTTTGATTCGCTAAAACTAAAACACTCCCTCTCTCCCCATAGGGTGGAGTTTGAGAGAGAGGAATTACAGTTTTCAAAAAACAAACAAAACTTACACGAATGCGCGGAAAAAATTAATATGTGGGTCAACATTTGTAATACTCTAATTCCTCTCTTAGTTTTAGCGAATCAAAATTGCGAAGTAAATCATTATTTTTTATTTATCCGTAACTATTTTCCACGCAAAAATGAGAACATGGATTTTCTTGAATTAAAGCGTCAACTACCAAGAATCAAAACAAATGTTTAAGACAAAATGTACGTAGTGTTTTATGTAGAATCTGATTCTATGCTTCTAGCCAGGCTTTTCGAGGTGTTTTTTAACTTGCATGTTGTCTTTAACTTTCCGATGTATGCTATGATCTTGTGTGTAAACATTCTTATTGGGAGTCTTCGACCATATCCGCAAGATTTTCTGATGTCTGCTGCAAGGTTTGAAAATTTCTCTGTCGTTTCACGGGATTTCAATCTCTGTCGGCCTTCCGTTTTGACTGCGCCAAGAATTCATGGCTGTAATTACGTATGTATGTATCTTCTACATCTCCTAAACCAATGGACCGATTTCAACCAAACACGGTACAGATACCATTTACTGTCTGGAAATAATCACTGTGGAATAAGAGGCATCTACCTGTCAAAGGAGTGGGAGTGGGGATGAAAAAGTAGAGTAGATCACAAGGTGCGACTACCCAGATTTTACTCACACTTTATTTGAGAATGTGAGCGGTTAGCGACTTGTAATAAGTTTTACACATAATTTTAAACCTTTACGAAACTTGTTTCTCTGAATACCCGCGAAAAACGATTCGCTGCTACTGCAGTAAAACTGCTGCATATTGAAAGACTTTTAAATTAATTACGTCTTTGCTACCAACACTGTCCGCAACATGTTTCGCTGACAGTATCCACATATACCGCTGAATGTACGAACAAAATCACATTATCGTAAGACACATAGTTCAGGAGATATGACGACATAAATCTGACCTACGGGAAAACAAAACGGCAGTGCGAAATTCGCTAGAGATACAGATGAACTCTGTGCACAAATACACTACTGGCCATTAAAATTGCTACACCAAGTAGAAATGCAGATGATAAACGGGTATTCATTGGACAAATATATTATACTAGAACTGACATGTGAATACATTTTCACGCAATTTGGGTTCATAGATCCTGAGAAATCAGTACCCAGAAGAACCACCTCTGGCCGTAATAAGGGCCTTGATACGCCTGGGCATTGAGTCAAACAGAGCTTGGATGGCGTGTACAGGTACAGCTTCCCATGCAGCTTCAACACGATACCACAGTTCATCAAGAGTAGTGACTGGCGTATTGTGCTCGGCCACCATTGACCAGACGGATTCAGTTGGTGAGAGATCTGGAGAATGAGCTGGCCAGGGCAGCACTCGAACATTTTCTGTATCCAGAAAGGTCCGTACAGGACCTGCAACATGCGGTCGTGCATTATCCTGCTGAAATGTAGGGTTTCGCAGGGATCGAATGAAGAGCAGAGTCACGGGTCGTAACACATATGAAATGTAACGTCCTCTGTTCAAAGTGCCGTCAATGCGAACTAGAGGTGACCGAGACGTGTAACCAAAGGCACCCCAAACCATCACGCCGGGTGATACGCCAGTATGGCGATGACGAATACACGCTTCCAGTGTGCGTTCACCGCGATGTCACCTAACACGGATGCTACCATCATGATGCTGTAAACAGAACCTGGATTCATCCGAAAAAATGACGTTTTGCCATTCGTGCACCCAGGTTCGTCGTTGAGTACACCATCGCACGCGCTCCTGTCTGTGATGCAGCTGATAGTCCATGCTGCTGCAAACGTCGTCGAACTGCTCGTGCAGATGGTTGTTGTCTTGCAAACGTCCCCATCTGTTGACTCAAGGATCTAGACGTAGCTGCACGATCCGTTACAGCCATGCGGATAAGATGTCTGTCATCTCGACTGCTAGTGATACGAGGCCGTTGGGATCCAGCTCGGCGTTCCGTATTACCCTTCTGAAGCCACCGATTCTATATTCTGCTAACAGTCATGGGATCTCGACTAACGCGAGCACCAATGTCGCGATAAGATAAACCGCAATCGCGATAGGCTGCAATCCGACCTTTATCAAAGTCGGAAACATGATGGTACGCATTTCTCCTCCTTACACGAGGCATCACAACAACGTTTCACCAGGCAACGCCGGTCAGCTGCTGTTTGTGTATGAGAAATCCTCACGTCAGCACGTTGTAGATGTGGCCACCGGCGCCAACCTTGTGTGAATGCTCTGAAAAGTTAATCATTTGCATATCACAGTATCTTCTTCCTGTCGGTTAAATTTCGCGTCTGTAGCACGTTATTTTCGTGGTGTAGCAATTTTAATGGCCAGTAGTGTATGTGTGAGAATGTTAAATATATTTGAATGTGTTTGAAACGTGCGTACGCATGCAATAACTCCCTCTAAACCCGCTAATCGACTTCAGCGAAAGATGGCAAAACGAAAGACCAGGTCTTAAATTATGCGTTTTAGAAATCGTTCATGCGGGATAATCGTACAGATTTACCGTCGTTTGGCCATGGCATAGAGTCCTGTGTGGATGACACAGTAGTGAGCATCCCTGGCGTAGAAAGACAACTAAAATAGTGAAAACAAGTAAGTTGCTAGGTGCAGAAGGAAACCCAATTCGGTTTCACAAAGAATACTCTACCGCACTGGCCCCTTACTTAGCTTGCTTTTATCGTCAATCCCTCTCCCAGCGCAAAGACCTGAGCGACCAGAAAAAAGCGCAGCTGACTCCTGTGTATAGCAAGAGAAAAAGAACGGCCCAGCAAAATTACAGGCCGATGGCATTAACATAGTTTTAATGCAGACCTCTAGAGCATATTATGACTTACAATATAACACATTTCCTTGAAACCGAAAATTTTCTGTCCACCACGCATCATCACGGTTTCAGAAAGCATCCCTCATGTGAAACTCGGCTTACTCTTTTCTCAAGTGATATACTGCGAATAATGGATGAAAGGCAACAGGCAGATTCCATATTCCTAGGTATCCGGGAAACATTTGACACATCACACCACTGCAGATTGTTAAGCAGGGCACGAGCATAAGGAATAGATTTCCAGATGTGTGAGTGTCTCGAAGACTTCTAATGTAATGGGATCCAGTATGTTATCCTCGACGGGGAGCGTTCATCAGAGGCAAGGGTATCATCAGGAGTGCCCCACGGAAGTGTGAAAGGACCGCAATTATTTTCTATATACACTCCTGGAAATTGAAATAAGAACACCGTGAATTCATTGTGCCAGGAAGGGGAAACTTTATTGACACATTCCTGGGGTCAGATACATCACATGATCACACTGACAGAACCACAGGCACATAGACACAGGCAACAGAGCATGCACAATGTCAGCACTAGTACAGTGTATATACACCTTTCGCAGCAATGCAGGCTGCTATTCTCCCATGGAGACGATCGTAGGGATGCTGGATGTAGTCCTGTGGAACGGCTTGCCATGCCATTTCCACCTGGCGCCTCAGTTGGACCAGCGTTCGTGCTGGACGTGCAGACCGCGTGAGACGACGCTTCATCCAGTCCCAAACATGCTCAATGGGGGACAGATCCGGAGATCTTGCTGGCCAGGGTAGTTGACATACACCTTCTAGAGCACGTTGGGTGGCACGGGATACATGCGGACGTGCATTGTCCTGTTGGAACAGCAAGTTCCCTTGCCGGTCTAGGAATGGTAGAACGATGGGTTCGATGACGGTTTGGATGTACCGTGCACTATTCAGTGTCCCCTCGACGATCACCAGTGGTGTACGGCCAGTGTAGGAGATCGCTCCCCACATCATGATGCCGGGTGTTGGCCCTGTGTGCCTCGGTCGTATGCAGTCCTGATTGTGGCGCTCACCTGCACGGCGCCAAACACGCATACGACCATCATTGGCACCAAGGCAGAAGCGACTCTCATCGCTGAAGACGACACGTCTCCATTCGTCCCTCCATTCACGCCTGTCGCGACACCACTGGAGGCGGGCTGCACGATGTTGGGGCGTGAGCGGAAGACGGCCTAACGGTGTGCGGGACCGTAGCCCAGCTTCATGGAGACGGTTGCGAATGGTCCTCGCCGATACCCCAGGAGCAACAGTGTCCCTAATTTGCTGGGAAGTGGCGGTGCGGTCCCCTACGGCATTGCGTAGGATCCTACGGTCTTGGCGTGCATCCGTGCGTCGCTGCGGTCCGGTCCCAGGTCGACGGGCACGTGCACCTTCCGCCGACCACTGGCGACAACATCGATGTACTGTGGAGACCTCACGCCCCACGTGTTGAGCAGTTCGGCGGTACGTCCACCCGGCCTCCCGCATGCCCACTATACGCCCTCGCTCAAAGTCCGTCAACTGCACATACGGTTCACGTCCACGCTGTCGCGGCATGCTACCAGTGTTAAAGACTGCGATGGAGCTCCGTATGCCACGGCAAACTGGCTGACACTGACGGCGGCGGTGCACAAATGCTGCGCAGCTAGCGCCATTCGACGGCCAACACCGCGGTTCCTGGTGTGTCCGCTGTGCCGTGCGTGTGATCATTGCTTGTACAGCCCTCTCGCAGTGTCCGGAGCAAGTATGGTGGATCTGACACACCGGTGTCAATGTGTTCTTTTTTCCATTTCCAGGAGTGTACATAAATAATCTAGCGGTCGCGGTGAGTAGCAATCTGCTGTTGTTTGATAATGATGCTATGGCGTACGGGAAAGTGTCGTAGTTGAGTGACTGTAAGATGATACAAGATGACTTGGAGAAAATTTCTGGTTGCTGTGAAGAATTTCTGCTAGTCCTAAAGGTAGAAAAATTAAATTTAATGCAGATGAATAGGAAAAACAAACCCAGAATGTTCGAGTACAGCAGTAGTAGTGTCCAGCTTAACACAGTCACGTCGTTTAAATATGTGGGCGTCACGTCGCAAAGCGATATGGAATGAAAGGAGCATGTGAGGCTTGCTGTAGGGAAGACGAATGGTCAGTTTTGGGAGAATTTTAGAAAAGTGTGGTTCAACTGTAAAGAACACTGCATATAGGACGGTAGTGCGATCTATTATTGAGTACTGCTAGAGTGTTTGGAATACGTACCAGGTTAGATCAAAGGAAGCAGTTCAAGACGGGCTGCTAGATTTGTTACCAGTAGGTTCGAACAACACACAAGTATTATGGAGATGCTTGTGGAACTCAAATGGCAATCCCTGGAGGAAGGTGACATTCTTTTACAGCAACACTATTGAGAAATGAGAACGAAGTCTTTCGCGACTGTACTGTTGTATAAAACGTTCTCGGACTTCTTGCTGCGTCAGTTCAGGGCAAAATCTCGAGTTTTCGACGACTATCCTCATCGTCTTCCTCAGGTGCAACTGACCATCAAAACTGCTCTTGTGACGCCCTTATACAGCTCAAAGACGGCTTCTGATTGGCCGGTAATTACGCCATACTGTTGCAGATAATGTCAACGTTTGCTCTGGTGGTACCACTACTCCCGCCGTAGCGTAAGCATTGCGACTAAAATCTCTGGCTCTTCTCTGCACACCTAAGATTATATCTGCTGTCACGGTTTAAGATTTTATCACACATTCTTATTTCTACAGCCTCCTTAATTACAAAATCCTAATCTGTAGGAGCCTGGGACAAAACTTCTTGCCGGCCGAAGTGGCCGCGCGGTTCTGGCGCTGCAGTCTGGAACCGCGAGACCGCTGCAGTCGCAGGTTCGAATCCTGCCTCGGGCATGGATGTGTGTGATGTCCTTAGGTTAGTTAGGTTTAACTACTTCTAAGTTCTAGGGGACTAATGACCTCAGCAGTTGAGTCCCATAGTGCTCAGAGCCAGCCAAAACTTCTTTCCGTCAAATATTGTACTAAAAATCGAGAATTGTAGAAATCTGCAGTTGCTGAGCACAGCCTCACAAACAAACATAAAATATTGATTGACGGAACAAAAATGTTGTCCCAGGTTCCTTCATACTGGGATTCTGCAACTAAAGAGCCTGTACAAGCAAGAATATAAGAAGAAATCTTCAAACGTGACTGTGGTATGGTCTTAGCGTTGCATGGAAGCGAGCTCTTGATGCAGAGGGTACCTAGAGATATCAGTCGCAATGTTTATGCTATGGCCGGAGTGGTGGCGCCACCAGCGCAGACGTTGACATCATCTGCGACAGCATGACATTATAACCGACCAACCAGAAGCCGCCTTTGGTCTATATAACGCCACCACTGCAGCAGTTTTGAAAATCAGTTGCTCCTGAAGAAGACTATGGAGATAATTGTCGAAAGCTCGAGGTTTTACCCTGAACTGATATAGTAAGAAGTCCAAACATGTTTTGTACAACTATTGAGAAATTTTAGAGAACCGGTATTGGAAGCTGATTGCAGAACTATTCTACTGCCAGCAACAAACATTTCGGACCAGGACCGTGAAGATATACGAGGAGTAAGGGGACATACGGAAGCACACAGACAGTCGTTTTTCCCTCGCTCTATTTGCGAGTGGAGTAGGAAAGGAAAAGACAGGTAATGGTACGGGGTTACCATCGTCATGAACCGTACGGTAGCTTGCGGAGGATTTTCTACGGATTTGTAATACGTGGATTTCTTTCTGTGGATGGCATATGATGGCAATGTGATGGATTTGATATTCATCAAGCAGTTGTATGAGTTATCGCCAGGTCTTTTGCATTTGTAAATGTTTCCTCAGATAGGACAGCACGATTTTAAATTTTTTTGTCTACACAATGCAGTGAATCCGTCCCCAATCTTGATGATAAATTTCTGTGTTGGAAAATGGCTAATGGTTCGTTGGTGAGCTTTTTATCCACAATGTCTACTATCCACAGTGTCTACTATGGTTCTTATATCAGTTCTTTGTTATACCTCATACTAAAACTAGTGTAAAGTGTAACCATAAACAATACGATGCCGTTTTACTTTAATTTTTCTATAAAATATAAATTACATGTGATTTATTTACTATAAGTGTCGATCAGAATTTCCGTTTGAGGACATTGCTACAGTGAGTAGGCAAGGTACCGCGATTTCGATGTGGGTATATTAGCACCTAGATACAGACAAGTTATAAGTGTGGCATTCGTGTCTTTCCGGCGTGCATGCGGTAAATGCGGAAACGTGAACTATGGCGACGTTACTTCCAAATGCGTCCAAACAGGACCAACGTGTTGTTGTTATTCCTTTCTTGGCTGCCGAATGACAAACATCAGCAGACATCCACCATGGAGGAAAGCTACGACAAGGGCTGCAGCAGATTCATGATAACACCGATGCCCATATCACAAATGTCGCAACGCAGAAGTTACTCCAGCTCAAGTGTGAGACACGTTACCACGCGCCCCATAGCTCTGATCTCTCCCCATGCCATTAATACGCCTATGGTCCTTTAAAAAAGGCCTTGAAGGGTCGACGATTGCTGTCGGACGAGGATGTACAGCAGGCAACTTCCAAATTGTTCACGCAGTAGGACACGGTGTTTTACCAAACACGTATCTTCAACGTGGCGAATCAATGGGATGCTCACGGCGGTTTTGCCTGATTGGCATATCGATTCTGGAATAAACGGCCTTCGAACGGAAATTTCTTGATCTCCCCTGATACAGTGGTTAGTTGACTTGTGTGCCACATTTTACATAAATGTAGTTCACTTAAGTAATGTTTTTCAGTAATGATTTATTTTTTTAAACCTGCTGTAAAACTAGCTAAAACTATGTAAAATGGATAAATGTAGTTTTGTCGCTTTCTGGAGGGAGGGGCGCAGGTTCATCTCGGTACAGCTCTCGGTAACGGAACACACGCAAGTGCGATTAATGCAATACTGCGTCGGCGCGAAGATAACAGCTTCGGGAAATTGGTGGACTGTTGGATTCTTGATGCAGCATTGGGGCAAGTGCAGAACTTCCGAGATGTAGGCTTTGATATCTCCAAGGCCGATGATGAGACCTTTCATTAGCCTTGACAGCATTCGTAAACCCGTCAGCCACCCTGACCAACCGCGTGGATCTCTGCCATGGGAGTGGCGCACCGATGGAAATGGCTACGAGCACCTTGTTGTCTGCTGAGCGACAGCTCCGTACTTCTCCATGACTTCAATTTCCTGCGTGCGATGCATGCCTGTATGATCGAGGCTGCAGGCGACTACAGATCTCTCCCCAAAGCAATTCCGATGAATCTTGTATCACTCAGGCCCATTATTTATTAACCTTCAAGCGGGGGCGCCAATGCATAAAGCGCGCCAATCAAAAATAAAATGATTTTGTGCGGTTCTATTTTTGTTTCACAACTGCAGACCTATACCCATTCCTTCAGTATTGCTTCAGGTAACGCAGTTATAAATTGCGTTCTCGTACGTCCAAGGGAGCAGCAGTAATATAAAATACAAAGCGAGCATGGTGAGAAAAAAATTTACTATCAGTTCAAAAAAATGACGCCAGTTACGAAGTAGCAACATAATCCCACATCGAGTCAGTTGTCTACGAGGTAATTAGTGATCGAATAAGCAGGTGACCGAGATCTGATGCAACTGCTTAATGCTTCGAATGCGACGTTACTGTCTCTTTAACACCTGTCCTTGGCAACAGTGAGTTATAGTGAAAATTTATTTCATTATTTTTTAATAAAACAGTCGTTTAGCTCATATAACGTAAGTTTATTTTTTCCTTGTTGAAATAAACTAAGATTAAACTGTGATTTTCATCAACATGACTTACCTTGGGACATAAGGAAACCTATTCTTTTCATGTGTACAAAGTGCCCCGCGCGACCGCTCGTGTTATGAAAAACGGCGCGCCCGCTCGAGGGTTAACAACTCCTTTCTGTTTTCAGTAGCTGTGTCAGTATTTCACAGTCCACATGTTGTCTCTCGTCGTTGCATGACTTTTATGTCTAGAAGTACGACAGTAGTTAATGAGTTGCAGACGTAAATGCATTATACAACGTAATGAAAACATAATAACAATAATAATCACAATAATAATAATAAACACACCAAAAAGACTCGAGATTTAGATGGGTTCAGAAACTCTTCCATTCGCATCAACTACGTAGCTAACGAGATACGGTTCGAAGGTCTCGGCATGGCAATTAATGATTGATGATAGCCAAAGTAAGTCAGCTGTAAGGCTGAAGTATCCATTACAGGAGATGGAAGTTGGCAATGCGTCGCCAAATTTTGGGGCAGTCGGCTATTTCCATATACTACTGCTGAAAACCTTTTGGTTACAAAAATGGAGCATTTCAACTCAATTTGGTAATTAAAATTTACCCAAATATCATGAAACAAAAGCTCAGAAAACATAAATTTTAACCAAATATGAAAAGATTAAAAAATTTAAAAATCTCACACATGAATTTCTTTTTATTCTCCATTTTAAAACAAACCCAATAAATATTTTCATTTTTAAAATCTAACAAAATTTTTTATTTTCTCATTTTTCTGAAAAGTTAATAAAAATTACAATTTTTTCATTTTTAAAAATCTAATACTTTTTAATTTTTAAAAAGTAACATTTATTATATTTATGTTTTCCATTGATAAATATACCAATTACGTGTTCTTTATGTCAAAGCTATATTCTCAACCATCATATTCATCTCTCAAATTCATTACTTCAATAAAATCTGAAAAAAAATTATCATAATTCTCAATATGTAATGTATGTTTGCATTAATTAACATTTTCATAGAATTATCATATAACCCTTTTAATGTTTCCTTTAAAACATATTGTATGTTAATGAATTATTTAGGTATAAAAGAGTTGACTTACCGAAAGGCAGAAGCACTGCGTCCTCGACAGGTACACAAACGAAAGGTACACAGCTTTCCTTTGCTAGCTTTCAGAATGAAATTCCCATCTCAAGCTTGTAGAAGAAACATGCACACAAACATACACACTCACTCACATGCACCATGCCTGTCTCCCTAATTTGTGCTCAATAGACTGCCAACTCTTGCCTGACCCACAGTGAGTGTACTGTAGTGAGGTGGGGGTGCAGGGTGGGGCAGGGTGAGAGATGGAGAGAGATGGGAGGTAGGGGCTGCTCGTGGGAGAGTGGGGAGCCGTCTGTGGGCTCACTAAGGGGCTGGTGGCAGGCAGCAGAGGATGTGATTTCACAGATTGGGCGGTGAGACGGCAGCACACAACTAGCTGACATATACTGGGCACGAGTACTGGGACAGGGGATGCTGTGTCTACACCCACACACAAACGCACACACACACACACACACACATACACACACACACACACACACTTGCGCGCGCGCTCGCCGCACAACTCAGAATAGCTGCTGGTGGTGGGGAGAATCCAGATGGCATGGTTTATGAAGCAACCATTGGAATTTCGTATTTTGTGCTCCACTGCATGTTATGCCACTGGGTGGTCCACCTTTTTTTCGGCAACTGTTTGGCGGTGGCCATTCATTCTGCTTGACAGCTGGTTGGTTGTCATACCAGTGTAAAATGCTGTGCAATGGTTACAGCAGAGCTGGCATATAAGATGGCTGCTTTCACAGGCGGCCCAGCATCTCGTGGGGTGGGAGAGGATGGTGACAGGACTGGAGTAGGAGCTCCTTAGTGGGTGGATATAGCAGGTCTTGCATATGGGTCCGTGTTGAGGGTGACAAAAGCTGGGTGCACCACTTTGTGCTGGGAACCAACAGGCAGTCAATGGAGTGGCATCATCATTATTCACCACAAAAGAAGGAATTCAAGGCAACGCCTCTGCCAGTAAAGCCATGGTGACAGTCATCTGGTATTGCGATGGCGTCCTTCTCGTGGATGTGATGCCAAGAGGGTTAACCATGAATTCAGAGGCATACGTGAAGACTCTGAATAAACTCAAGAACCGTTTCCGATATGTTCGATCACACAAGAATCCAGCAGAAATCTTGCTGCAACATGATGATGCACACCCACAAACAAGTCTGCAATCCCAGGAACACATGGCCAAATGGGTTTCGACATGATTGCCTCAGCCACCTTACAGTCCAGATCTGGTACTCGCAAACTTCGATCTGTTTGGGACCCGTAAAGATTCTGTATGGAAGGCACACATTGAAGATGATTAAAGCGTCACTCACGTAGTGAAAACATGGCTACCCCTGCAGGCCAAGAGCTTTTAGCAGCAGGGAATACATGCTCTTCCACAATGTTGGCGTATGGCCATCGAACATGATGGAGACTATGTAGAAGAATAGGACACAGACAGGACATGTTGATGTATATTGTTACCAAATTCTGGCTCTTAACATTAAATATGTTCTGAAAAAAAAAATGTGGAGCATTACTTATAAAATGACCCTCATATTTTATGATAACTGCTTTTGACTTCTTTTACAAATAAATGAGAATCATATTCTGATAAATTATGCAAATAAATTGGTGAGTAATTAACATGTTTAATTGTAAATTACAATTATTACATATTGGTTTCATGTATTTTCCAGTCAAATGATTGTGATGACCTACATTCTCATTACATTTTGTAAAATGTTTTCTACATAAAGAACAAATTTGGGATTAATTATGTCTCAATTGGCCTTCAGACATTAGCAGTTTCAATTGTTCAGTTTCAACATAAATTTCCCATAATTTTAATTTATTTTTTAATATATTCTACAAACCTTTTGTGGCAATTTAGTCCAATAAAGAACTGGAATTCATAATGTATTATATTTTATATTTTCAGTATATTTTGTGTATTCAGTAAAACAACAAAAACCACTTGGTATGTGTTGTTGATATTTTATAACAAAGGAATTTTTGGGATGGGGTCGACAGTTATCCAGTGTTAATAATATACTTTGAAAATCTGCATAATTATCAAAATGAATGTTTTGGGTAAATTTAGACTTTTGAAATTTTATATATTAACCTTTTTCTTGTAGTTTCACTTTTACTGGTTTATTGAATAAACAGTTATTTTGGTTTCATCTAATTTTTCTTTGTTATTAAAATGTAATAAATTACAAATAAATTTTTGTTTACCATATTTATTAGTTTTACTGAAACATGTTTAGATAACTCTCTTATCCAACTGTAATGTCAACAAGTTTCTTTTTCAAATATAATAAATTTCTATAACTGTTAATTTCAATAAAGATGCTTGACATTTTTCATCAAAAGAGTAAACATTAATAGATATGCTAATATTACTCTCAGTTTCTGGAATACAGTCAATTTCAACAGGAACTGAAATAACATATATTTTTTATTCAAGCTCTTATCAAATTCCTTATAATTACTTGTACTATCTGGGTTTTTACATTTCTGCCTATTTACTAGGTTTAATGTCGAAGCTATAGACCACAGAAAACAATATTGATCATTAGTTCTTACATTACTACAAGCTTGTTCTCCTTTTATTTTTCAAGTAGCTGAGTATAAGATGAACCCTAATACAGGAACATATCTATTTATTGCTAACTATATTACAATAATTTTATTTAATGTCCAATGACAACCATGAGTTTGGAAAATAGCCATTTTTATTAAGATAAGTAATTTCCATCTCTTAAATTTTTTAGTCATACCTTTTTCTGTAGTAATCCCTTAACTATGGGTTTGATGTCCATATTCCATAACTTCATTAATTGCCTATATTATGTTTCATAAAAAATACAATTTATTTTAAAGCTATTAAATAATTTTAAATTTTGTTTTCACTGCTTTCATAATATATTGTTTTGCCTCATTTAAAAAATGATTAAGTGCAGTTGAGTTTATATTACTTTCCAATTTTATAGTTTGTAATCTTTTTTTTCATCTCAGTAATGGTTAAATGTTTTTCTATGTTTTTGTTTTCTAAATATAGTTTATGAAAAGGGAAAATGTCAATCTCTGCTATATTTTTTTCTGGGTTTATGTCATTTTTGAACATTTCATGGTCATTTTCTATTAGAAAATAAGATAATCGTTTACAACCTTTCCTTATATATTTGTTTGCTTCTTATTCTGTGATTAACTGTAAATATAATTAAATTTTGTTTCTTAATTAGTTTATTAAATCTTCTTGACAATATATTTTAAATTCATTATTGAGTTCTGCAGAAATTGTTTCATCATATTTAGTATTTTTATATTGAAAGTTAGTACTATTATACAAAAAAATGAAATTGTACTTCACTAATAATTTAATACTGTTTTTTTGGCATATTTACTTGTCAGGAAAAAATTTAATAAGAGTCTTACCAATAACTGTAGTAAAAATTAAAATTTGAAAAATGAAATACAGAAATTTATTTAAAAATAAAGTTTTAAAAAATTAAAAATATTAATTTATGAATTCCACACTGTGCAAGTCATTATTTTTACATTTTTTCTTTCCTATATTTATTAAATTATGTGAATGTATTAGATATTTAAGGTGCATTATATTCTGATAATAATACAAATAAAATGAAATCAATCAAGGTAATAAATATAAATATTTCATAAAAGGAAATCGCTGGTGGTTATTTTTCAGATAAATTTCCTTTAGACATAATTCAAGAGAAGGTGAAAAAATTGCTGAATGGTTAAACAATGTATAGAGAAACCAATGGAATATATTTGGAAGAATGATTTTTAGGTTTAACTCATACATTAGCAATTATGCGTGGAGAGGAATTAGCTGAAAATAAAACTATTATAATGAAAATGTAAGGATTACAAAGATGTTAACAAATTATTTTAGTGATTTTTCATTAATAATCGAAAAGGTATTCCGTATTTAATTTGATTTTTGCATAATTTACCTCACACATTTTATATATTTCTAATAGATATATACACTGAAGAGCCAAAGAAACTGATACATACGCCCAATATTGAGTAGGGTTCTTGAGAGCGCACGGAAGTGCCGCAACATGACATGGAATGGACTCAACTAATGTCTGAAATAGTGCTGGAGGGTGCTGACACCATGAATCCAGCAGAACAGTCCATAAATCTGTAAGAGTACGAGGGGTTGATGATCTCTTTTGAACAGCTTGTTGCAAGACAGCCCAGATATGCACAATAATATTCATGTCTAGCGAGTCTGGTGGGGAGTGAAAGCATTTAAACTCGGAAGAGTGTTTCTGGAGACACTTTGTAGCAATTCTGGACGTGTGGGATGTCACGTTGTCCTGCTGGAATTGCCCAAGTCAGTCAGAATGCACAATGAGCGTAGATGTATCAGGAGTCCCATACCAGTCCAACTGCAAACGTCCCACACCATTACAGACCCTCCACCAGCTTAAACAATCCCATGCTGACATAAGATTGTCTCCTTACCCGTACATGTCCATCCGCTCGATACAATTTGAAAGGAGACTCATCTGACCAGGCAACATGTTTCAGGGGCATCAACAGTCCAATGTCAGTGTTGATGGGCCCAGGCGAAGAGTAACGCTTTTTTGTCGTGCAGTAATCAAGGGTACACGAGTGGGCCTTCATCTCTGAAAGCCCATGTCGATGATACTTAGTTGAATGGTTCGCACGCTAAAACACATTGATGGCCCAGCACCGAAATCTGCAGCAGTTTGCTGAAGGGTTGCACTTCTGTCACGTTCAATGATTCTCTTCATTCGTCATTGAACCCGTTCTAGCAGGAACTTTTTCCGGCTACAGTGACATCGGAGATTTGATGTTTTATCGGATTCCTGATATTCAATGTACGCTCGTGAAATGATCGTATGGAAAAATCCCCACTTCATCGATACCTCAGAGATTGTGTGACCCAACGGTCGTACGCCGACTACAACACCATGTTGAAAGTCACGTAAATCTTGATAACCTGCTATTGTAGCAGCAGTAACCAATCTAACAACTGCACCAGACACTTGTTGTCTTATATAAGCGTTTCCTACCACAGTGCCGTATTTTGCCTGTTTATGTATCTCTGTATTTGAATACATACGCCTATACCAGTTCCTTTGGCGTTTCAGTGTATAAATTAATATAGATATAGGTGTGTGAGAGGTTTTTAAATTTTTGAACCATTTACATGTTTGTTTGAAATTTATAAATCTTTTTTTATTTCATGAGATCTAGTTAAATTTTAATTAATAAATTGAGTGGCCCCATTTTTTGAACAAAAATGTTTTCAGCAGTAGTAGATTAAAGTTGCCAACTGCCCCAAAGTTTAGGGCTGCGTCGACAATTTCCACGTATTCAATATCATACAAACATTCCAAAGTAGATTACAATACAAAGAAACCTGTATGACGAAATTTGTGATCCCATTTTTTTTGCAGCTACGTTATACTTAAAATTCCAAGTCTGAAGTACAAGAGGGAAGCCTATGAGATCCGTGTATTGTATGGAAATGGTTATTTAAATTTCATACTTCTCCAATTTTTCCTTTCATAGTTTGGAACAGTATTTCTGTTTTTAATTTTAAAAGAAATTAATTGTCCTGTAAATTCTATCTGCTTTATTTGACTATTAATGGCACATATTTCCCAGTTTAGAATATATCAGTTACAAACTTTCTCTTAACATTTTATTATGCATTAAATGAAGAATTTTTGTAATGTTTCGGAAGAAAACTCTGTTTTTCATTAAAAAAGGCAATGTGAAATAAAATATGAAATGTTTATTACTTCGGCTACTTGGCATACATTGCAAATTTTACAAATCTGCTTCCAGAATGAGATGCCGGATGGGGTGGCCGAGCGGTTGTAGGTGCTACAGTCTAGAACGGCGTGACCGCTACGGTCGCAGGTTCGAATCCTGCCTCGGGCATGGTTGTGTGTGATGTCCTTAGGTTAGTTAGGTTTAAGTAGTTCTAAGTTCTAGGGCACTGATGAACTCAGAGATTAAGTCCCATAGTGCTCAGAGCTATTTGAACCATTTGGACCAGAATGAGATTTTCACTCTGCAGCGGGGTGTTCGCTGACATGAAACTTCCTGGCAAATTAAAACTGTGTAATGGAACGAGACTCGAACTCGGGACCTTTGCGTTATGCGGCCAAGTGTTCTACCATGTAAGCTAATCAAGCATGACCCACGCCCCGTCCTCACAGCTTTACTTCTGCCAATACCTCGTCTCCTCTTACTTTCCAAACTTTACAGAAGCTCTCCTGCGAACCTTGCAGAACTAGCACTCCTGAAAGAAAGGATATTGCGGAGACATGACTTAGCCAAAGCCTGGAGGATGTTTCCAGAATGCGATTTTCACTCTGCAGCGGAGTGTGCGCTGGTCTCGAGTTCGAGTCTCGGTCCGGCACACAGTTTTAATCTGCTAATAAGTTTCAACTTTGCTTCCAAATTATGTACAACATTATACAATGGTTTTTAGTTTTATAAATTTGACTAATCTCAAGATGTATATTTTCTTTGAACTGTTCACTCTTGTTTACAGAAAATCATGTACAAAAGTTCATTTGAGCAGTTGCTGGTTCTAGACCAAAGTAGAACTTAATGCTATAAGGTATCATTTGTCATATCTGCCAAAAGTAATTAGTCTTTGTCACAGTTTGGAATGGTACAGTTTTTCTTCTAGACACGAAGTTGTAAGTTAGTGTTTGTGCTGTGGACAGAATGTGCGCCAAGTACGACTCAATTGTGTTGAAAACTGTAGTTTGAACTGAAGCTACATTTAGAATGTTTTATGAACTCTGTATTCGAAAGAAGACTCTGTCTTGTTATGTGCAGAAAACTGATGTATAAATTTCATTACTTTCCGTGCCTGGATGGGAAATAAAAGAAAATACTATGAAAATGTAACAAGTATCTTCATTAATGTTCGATAAACCAGGACCTTTACATGTTCCCCTAGAGCTGGAGAAGTTTGTAACCAGAAATGCATTCACGAAATAGTGTGAGTATTAAAACTTCTTTCTCATTATAGCGCCGGCCGCGGTGGTCTAGCGGTTCTGGCGCTGCAGTCCGGAACCGCGGGACTGCTACGGTCGCAGGTTCGAATCCTGCCTCGGGCATGGGTGTGTGTGATGTCCTTAGGTTAGTTAGGTTTAAGTAGTTCTAAGTTCTAGGGGACTTATGACCTAAGATGTTGAGTCCCATAGTGCTCAGAGCCATTTGCACCATTTTTCTCATTATATCATACAATGTAGAACCATTCTTTTTTTAAAAAAAAACTCGTTGCTCTCTCTCGTACAGTATTGCTTCATAGCTATGTGACTAGCTGAAAAATTGAAATAATTATCATCAAATTTCGTGAAAAAGACTTTTAAATGGACATTGGGAGCAGTGGTGCTGGAATGAGTTGATAAGAATTACTCGAAAAGTAAGCGTGGATGGAGAATTTAACTCTGATTCAGTGCATTAATTACGATCTACATCTACATGAATACTCCGCGAGCTACCATTACTTGTCGTTTCCTTTCCTGTCGCAGACTGTCAACATGCCACCGTATGAACCCTAATTTCTCGTATCGTACTATGGTGGTCTTTATGCGAAACGTACGATGGTGGCAGTGGGATCGTTTTGCAGTCAGCTTCAACTGCCGGATCTCTAAATTTGTCAGTGGAGTTTCTCCAAAAGAACGTCGCCTTCCTCCCATTTGAGTTCCCAAAGAATCTCCGAAACACTTGCGTGTTGTTTGGATCTATTGGTAAGAAATCTAGCAGCCCGCCTCTCAATTGCTTCCATGTCTTTCTTTAATCTGACCTGGTGTGGATCCCAAATACTCGAGCAATATTCAAGAATAAATCAAACTAGTGTCCTATACGCTTTCTCCTTTACAGATGAAGAACACGTTCTTTAAATCTTCCACTTGACTGTGATCATTGAAACCTACACACACACACACACACACACACACACACACACACACGCGCGCGCACGCACACACACAAGCGTGCGCGAGCCGAAGAGCAAACTTGCTACAAGATTACCAGAACCTCACGGGCACTACAGCGAAGCAGTGTGAGCCACTTTGTTAAGCAAAGTTGATCTTGGGAAGAGCAGCGCGTTAGACTCGGCACTCACGGGTAAGTGCGTGACAAGAAGGCGCTGCTGGGAGTGTCAGAGAAAAGTGGCTTGGCTTCCGGACAGCCTCGGGCGCCCCAGCTTCAGGAGGCGCGCCTTCACGCACGCACAGCTTCTCCTGCCAGGCGCAGTTGCTTCATCACGGCCAGGTTAGTCCAACTAATCAAGCTCGTATAATCATTACTTCGAACCCAGCCTTGTAACTGAGTTAGCAGAGTGCTCGTGAGAGTTATTGAAGACTCATTTCCGCAGCGTTGTGTGCTACGCACTTACTTACCAGCAATGTGTGGATGATTGGTAAGGGTACTCGTGATGCACATTATTGAGTTTGTACTGTTATGGATGATTATAGAAAATTGTTGAATACCATGAAATCACTGTATGATAACTAAAAAAATTGTATAAACCAAGAGTTATTGACTGTAAGTCAGGGCTAAAACAAAGGCGTGTTCTCTCGTCAATCCATATAAGTTTTCGTTCACTCACCATAAAAACTGTATAGCTTATTTCAGTGTACCAGCAAATCGTATAAACTAAATAAACAAACCAAATAAATATTCTTTCTCTCTGTCATTAAGTACAATACAATATGGTTTATATTTTAACCTCATCAGAGTATCACAATTTACCATCAGAGCAGCTGCAAAAACTTTTGGCATATTGGAGATACGATTTTGTAATTTTTTTTCAGATATTGCAGTCAAACACATTTGCAAATTATTCCATAGATCTTCAACATTAGACTACCTCAGTTTTCTTACGTCCCGGTCAGACTCATTCTGCAAGAGTTCAGAAAGATGTTTGAAGAGTATTCAGCGAGCTTTGAATCCACAGACAGTCCGTGTGTATTTTTGGTAACAGGTCATTATGAATACCTTAAACTGTTCGTCGCGTGAAAGTCACATTTCAAACTGTATTTAGCACGGACTTGCCGACGCAAAGTTGTACTTAAAAGTGATAATATACCAGAGTTTTCATTCTGTGATCTGCTCTCATTTGGTAGTTAGCCAGATATGGAACTACAAATCATTTATTGCAGCCTGTCGACACGTCTAGAGCGGCTAATTTTTCTTGCAGCTTTTCTTGCTATAAAAACATTAGTCGTCTCTTCAAGGCAGGCGTGCATGCTGCAGAAGAAATCACCGAACGGTGAGTGAAAGAGTTTACTACACACAATAGAACGCGCGGCTGCAGAACTACTTCCGCTGGATTGTTCCGGAAATCACAGACTGAAATTTCATATTTTTACTTGGCTCCTGCGTTCACCACACCTAATTCCTTTTGAGCATCGGCGGGGCATCGTGGACTAATACTTTTGGTCTGTCGACACGATATTTCGAGTGTCATTAAAGACCGAAATGCTGGCAGTAGGCCTGTGGTGAGACACCTGAAGTTTCTACTACTACCCTCTCATCAAAACAGTACATAGTTCATTGCTGCCTAAAGGAAGTAGACTAGAAAAATGGGATCAGGAAGGTGGTCAAAATTTAATGATACACATTGCACAACTGTCCATCATGTACGGATCGACACCTTTCGTTTACCGTTTGAGTGTCCCCTGTGGAAGATATATAAGATGTCAGTGCTATATGAAACTTGAACGCGCTAGGCGTATCAGTTATCTAAGGGATGTCGGTAACAAATAGGAGGCATAGGTAAAATTTCTTGAAACCAAAACGATTCAGCTATTCAGATGCCAGTATCAAGTCTCTTCAAGATGAATAACATAGTAATAACTCAGAAATAGCCAGATAATTGTGTCGAAAGTAATAATAAATAATCGGTGTGCATGCGACATCATATGTGCCTCATATATTCCAAAACGCCGCGCATAAAAACAGTATTTTCCTGTTCTCATATCTCGGGTTCTATTGGTGATAAAAAGATAGGGTCAAGTGTTTTGAATAGCTCTTGGACTATGGACCATTTTTATACCCAACAGAAGCATCGTCTTAGTGTCACAATCCTACATTACAGGGACACAGTATGATCATAACACACTTCCTCCTGCTTAGGCAAGTGGAACGAATAGCTTGGTTCTTTTTATACTTGCTGTGGTCTGCTGTGGTCTTGATGGGACTTGTGAAGACAACACTACTTGAAGGGTGGCTCTTCTGAAAGCTCCAAAATAGTGTTTTCTTATTGTATTTTCACCGTCACCAGCTAGCAAGTAGAACTGGTAGCGATATTGGAAAACTTGATTCCTCAAGATTAATATAACCTTCAGGTCTCCCCGAGCGACTGATGCAATGTAAAACATACGCATGAAATGAGAGTGGTGTAGCTGTGTTGGGTATATTCATATCTTTCATCTAGTCAATTAGGTCGTTAGTGTTTTCTAAACTTCTGTTATTTGTATAAGTGTAGCGTTTTTGTAGATAACTGTGCATGTGTTGGGCTAATAGATATGATGGTGCAGTTCTGAAGAACGAGACAGGTTTTGTCGAACCATCAGGCTTGTTATTGTTTGGTAAAATAGTGACTGGGCGCCCTGGAGTTCTTTTGTGTTGGTATTTTGTTTTGGCTTTGTGGGAGACTGGATTTGACGTTTTTTTTAAAGTTATTTATTTCACTTTGTAATCTTCCAGCGGGATCACTTTTTAGTTTTGTTATTTGGTTTCCTGTTGTAAACTTCAATGTTTTCTTGGTGTGGTTCCTTTTATACATGAGACCTTTGTTCTTTACGATATGTGTTAAGAGGGACAGTAAAACACGAAGAATATCCAATACTCCAACAACGATTCGGTAGCGCTGCATTCTTGGCGACAGGAGTCAGCGCGGGCTAGGGCAATGTTCTCGCTGCTGGAGTACTAGTTATTCATCGAGTATTACTGCCCCTGTTAATAGATATTCTCGATCAAACAGATATCGCAATATACTAATACGGGACTGCTCTATAGAGTGGGCACGTAAAATTCCGCTTTAAAAATTATTTTGTTTGTAAAGAGAAACAAACCGACGTTTTTCGCTGACAATAGGCGCCGCATGAAAGACTTCATGAGCATTACTTGTCTGAACTGACTGCACCTACACAGTGCAAAAACTAAATTTCAGATATCAGCTGACACACTAGAGAAAATGCACCTCAAATTTCTTAGGAGAAACATCCTGTACATTCACTTTCTGTAATGATATTTTCTGTTGGTCTCAGTGTGACACGTGTGTTTAGATTGTGGGACGCTTTTAGAACAGTATTTTTCTTGTTTTGAAAATTTTATTTCTGTTAAATTAGCTACTGTTTCATAGAATGTATGTTATGTGTGCTTATGTCGGTTATTAGTATTGTGTGGATTTGATTCTTTAGTTTCTGGTCCTGTTTCCCAAGTTTCTTTTGTTTTGTTCTTTCTATTTGAGATTTAACATTCTTAGTAACTTCATCAAGTATCGCAGATTGTTTCATGTGATTGCACAGTTGGAAGTGTGTTGTTCTTAAATATAATGTTTAGCCGTCGTTCCATCGAGTACAGCTCTTGGATTTATTTTCTAAGCCAAGAAAATTCTGCTTTTATTTTGCCTATCATGCAGCAGATGACCTGTTGTATACATTAACCTTGACGTTGTTGGAATAACATAGTTAGGTGAACATATTGTGCTAAACCTTATACTTAGTATGGTTTGGTGGAAGTGGATTGCTCTATTCTTGTAAATATTGTAGAGAAATGCCCGGCATGGCGTTGAAACTATCAAATTGGGATTTTGAACTCAGTTCCCATGCTAGGAGAAAAAAATAGTAATAAATTAAGGATGGGCCCGACTGTTTGCAACTACATAGTTATTCTATTGCTTTAATACCCAAATATGTTTCACCATCGTTGTGGCATCCTCAGTAAGCTTTTTCCTTTTCTTTTTCTGAAATACATACCTACAGATTATATTTAGGTTAGGAAATAAGTTACATCAGATTTTCTTGTTATTTAAACTGCGAATGTATCTGTCTTTTATTTTACACTGCGTGTCTTGTAGATGCCAACCGAATTCAGCCACAGGTCTTAACTAGTTCAAATGGTTCAAATGGCTCTGTACACTATGAGACTTAACATCTGAGGTCACCAGTCCCCTAGAACTTAGAACTAATTAAACCTAACTAACCTAAGGACATCACACATATCGATGCCCGAGGCAGGATTCGAACCTGCGACTGTAGCAGTCACGCGGTTCCGGGCTGAAGCACCTAGAAACGATCGGCCACAGCGGCCGGCTCTTAATTACTACACCACGTTATCTGCTAACGTAAGGGATGTTAGTATATCGTCAGCATTGAATTCTTATTTATAATCCAACCCTTAAAATATATATTCCTGTGAAAATCATTGCATATTCTCCCCTCCCCTCCTCCTTTTTTTGGCCTCATCAATGCTCTGTTTGGTTTGTCCTGAGCTGTGGCTGATTTGTATTTGTATGCTAAAAGTGTTTTTGTTTTATTCCTGCAGTTGGGCTTAAGTGTGGGCATCGCTAAGAATTGTGAAGCTTTGGTATGGAGAACTATTTGATGTGGTTTGATATTAATTTAATTATGTTTCGTACTTTAAAAGCATTTGTTAAGGTATCCTCCTGCAGATATGTGGAACCTGCATCGTCTTATGTTGGTGTGGCCTGGAGACACTTTTCAATGTAAAACTTACGTTCCTGAAGTGCTTTTTAATGTACTTTGCTTCACTGTTTCATTTTGGATTGATGGCCGCGAATTTTCTGTTTGTTTCGTTTGCTTTCATTCTGTTTATTGTGTGTGGTTGTGTGTGTGTGTGTGTGTGTGTGTGTGTGTGTGTGTGTGTGTGTGTGTGTGTCTTTTATTGGGTATTATTCGATAGCACATTCGCACACAAACATCAATACTGCTCACCCAAAAATACACTTCTCCCTTGAAAATAAAACAGAAAAGAAAGGTATTTCCTGGATTTCACAATAGAAAATAAGAAACGCAAACACCGGTTCTCAGTACACAGGAAACATACATCAACAAGTACTGTTATTCACAACATGGAAAACCAGCTCACACATGGTCCAGCCTCAAATACCATTCTATACAGATTGAACGAAACGTAATCAGATAGACTGCCACAGAAAATAGTTACAAAATAAGCGCTATTGACAAATTGAACTATAAATGAAAACAAAACTGACACCGAACATACACAGCAGTATAACAGCAAAACACGAGTAACAGCCACAGAACAGAGAACACACGACGCACACAAGATGCAGAATCCACAAACAACAGGAAGCCATGCCAAACACTGACGTTCGACAACAAAATAACACACAGACAGGAAACGTTATGAGAAATCAAGATACACAGGCGGCATATAAAACAAACAACACACTGCAGAAAATATTAAAAATACCAAATACCACCGTAGATAAATTCAACAATGCAGGTGTGTACCAGCTAACCTGCGAATACTGTGATCCAGTATACACTGTACATACATGTAGGAATTTCATGACGAGACACTAGTACCATTTAAGAGTACTGAAAAGTGGCAACACATATTCCACACACGCAAATGACCTCATTAAAACAACCACCACCCTAATGACATAGAAACATACCTCCAAATCGTAAAACACACTATTCATACGTGCAATTTTTTAACAACGGAAGAAAATTACCACATCCAAAATGCTAGCACACAGTGCAAGAAAGTCATCAATGACCAAACATTTCTCTGTAACAAAACACTATCCAGCACTCTAAACGAACTATGAGGTAATAACCAACCCACCCACCGACCTACACACACACACACACACACACACACACACACATACCACACTATACAAAGAAAATGAAAGCAAAACGAACAGAATCAAAGTTCACTGCCATCAAACCAAAACAAAATAATGAAATAAACGACAGGTAACAGCGCATCAGAAACGTAAGTTGTACAGTGAAAAGTGTGTCCAACCCACAGCAATACATGACGCAGGTTTCACAAATGTGCAGGAGAGTATGTGAGTAAACGCTGTTAAAATACGCATTATAATCCAATGAATAACAAACCACACCAAATAGTTCTCAGATCCAAAATTTCATGATTTTTATGATGTCCACAGGTCAGCAACACAAAAACAAAAAAAGTACTTACGGCACGCAAATACAAATGAGTCACAGCTCAGAACAAGCCCAATACATTAATGGTAACACCAAAAACAAAATGGAGGTGCGATGCAACGATTTTTCCGGAATACGTGTCTTAAAGGGTGGTTTATAAACAAAAATTCAATGCAGACGATATCCTATCATTTCTTATTGTTTGCAGACGATATGGTGTACTAATTTAGACTTGTGGCTAATTTCGGTTGGCAGTCACAAGATACACGAAGTGTAAAATAAAAAGTAAAGCACAATACAATTTAAATAAGAACAACATCTTATGTGACATATTTCCTAACCTAAATATAATCAATATACATGTAATTTTGAAAAATGAACAAAAAAGCTCACTCAGAATATCCTAACTTTAAAAACATATTTGTATATTGAAGCAAAATACGAATTATGTACTTGCAAAAAGGTGGACCCATTCAAAATTCATTATAATGTTCTTATCGGTCAAATAGTTTGAAAATCCACGGCTAAAATATTTGCGATCGGAAACAACACTTTAGCGTAGTGGATCGCAAAGTCCGCTGTCGGAACGTCCGCCACAACTCGTCGAGTGTTGAGTTAACCTGGGTAGAGGTCCCATTCTTAAAATGTTTTGAAGAACCACAGCGGTGCACCATCGGATATGACTTCATGTCAGGGGTGCAAGTGATTCAGAGAACTGTGACGGCACGACGGTACGTCACGATCATTTTGCATCCTCGAGTGTCTCATACGACAGTTTCGTGGTGCGAGGATCAACAGTAGAACGCTCGTCCACGGACGGCACGCGTCTCTGTGAACTACCTCCGTGACGTTGAGGCCCTCACGTGGCTAGAAAGAGATAAAGATCTGTCCCCGATAGAACACGTATGTGACAGCCAGGAGGTCGACTCTGTTACAATGCCAGTATGCTGGATATCAAAGACCAGTTACAACAGGTGTCAACCGGATTGCTTCGGGAGAGGATGCAACAGCTTTATGACACTCTTCCAAACCAAATCAGTGCATTTATCTAGGCCAGAGGCGGTGCACTGTCAAATGGGTCCATACTGCCAAGTTCTTCGCAATTTTGACTCAGTTTTTTAATCACTGAAATAACGTCACACATCCTCTCAGCCTGGGAAGCCTCATTTCGTTTGCTCCTCCCCTTCGATGCTTCACCTTCTCTTGTTCCGCAGTGTAGATTAACTATAGAACTGCCTGAGCTACGCAAGGCTGGTTCAAATGGTTCAAATGGCTCTGAGCACTATTGGACTTAATTGCTGAGGTCATCAGTCCAGTAGAACTTAGAACTACTTAAACCTAATTAACCTAAGGACATCACACACATCCATGCCCGAGGCAGGATTCGAACCTGCGACTGTAGCAGTCGCGCGGTGCCAGAACACGGCTGGTACTACGTATCTACCTCTTGACTCCTTTTCTGGTGTAGTGGTAATAAGTTATGTACACAAAGCTTCCTCATGAATCAGACTATCTATTAGCGAAAACCGTATCAAAATCCGTACAGTTGTTTCTAAAATTAGTTTTCACATACAAACAGAGAAACTAGGTGGAGGCTTTAATTTATAACATGTTGTTCAGAGGACATACCCCTATAGTTAACTGTGTACATACTACACTGAATTAAAGCAATAAATACTTGACGATCATTATCATGGTCCCACATGTAACTGAGGCATCGGCTGATTCAGTTCGGACCTAGAGGTCAAACGGTAAGCGCGCGCCTGAAAACCGAAACGTAGCATGCTGAACTTATCAGACCACGGATTACTTCATTCTGCCTTTAACCTAGCCCTCTCCTCTCAAAGATGTGAACTGCCAGGACTCTAGTCCCACTTTCCATGGTAGTGTTACTGGATAGATTAAGAACTCGCAAGTCGCGTAAGTTAAGTCCAATTGTAATGCATGCGCAAAGACATTGATCCATACGAAATTATTATTAGTTGATTTAGAAAGAAAATGAAGGAAGGTTAGCGTCTTAAGTCGCATCAATGACGAGGCCACTGGAGGAGGAATACATACTCGGAAAAATGCCGTGCTCTTTTCAAACGAACCACCGCGGTAGTAGCATTAAGCGCATTATGGAAATCATGCAGAACGTAAATATGGACCTCTAGAAGGTGATTTAAACCGTTGTACTCCATAATATGGATCAAGTGTTCTAATGATTGGCAATATTGACAGCTAAAATTTATTAGAAATTAGGGCTACTTAGCACTAGACGATTTCAATATTTCTTAACTCTGCCCGCATCTCGTGGTCGTGCGGTAGCGTTCTCGCTTCCCACGCCCGGGTTCCCGGGTTCGATTCCCGGCGGGGTCAGGGATTTTCTCTGCCTCGTGATGGCTGGGTGTTGTGTGCTGTCCTTAGGTTAGTTAGGTTTAAGTAGTTCTAAGTTCTAGGGGACTTATGACCACAGCAGTTGAGTCCCATAGTACTCAGAGCCATTTTGAACCATTTTTTCTTAACTCTGATTTCTCTAAATTGACATTCCTTCCACAATATTTCGTGCAACATTTTGTTTTGAAAATATTGTCTATGTTATGAGGCTAACAGAAATTTCACGCGCAGGTGATGAACATCCGGAGATAACAAATTTTTCACCATCCAGTGTTATGGAAGCAGGATCGAAGGATCGCTAACTTGGTAATGGAACGTTGCAAGCCTATACTTTGTCGACAGGCACACAGGACAGGTATTGTCTGTGCTGTTGTTAGGAACGTGGTTCTGGATAATTTTCAGCAATAAATAATAACAGTGATTCAGAATTGTATGGAGTATGGTCGAAGTTAGGCTGTATTCCCCAGCTATAAATAAATATATTTCACTGCATATGAGCATTTGCCACGGGCTTTACTACGAGATACCAAACATATTATTTAAGACACATAGCTATGCGTCGTTTGCTGCAAGAGTAGACGGAATTCAGAAGCATGTGAGACGACTGACTGAGTTTAAATATGGCTCACTGGGGGTTCACTGCAGACACTAAGGTCGTTTCCGTGAAACTCGATCCACGCAAGTGCCGAATCGAAGTAGCAAGATCACGTTAGAGATAGTCAAGCGACACAGAAAGTAGATGTGTATTATTATCTACTGCAGAATATGAACTACTGTTAGTCTATTGATGAGAGCTCATGTGTTCTATCTCGGGACGTGATGTTTTCTACTACAGCGCCTGCAAAAAAAAAAAAAAAAATAAAGTGAAGAAACCAGAAGGGGTGAAGTATTAGTAGTTTCCTGCCTGGCACTGTGAAATCGTTTAAATAGCAGGGGGAGGGGGGGGGGGGGTGGGTGACGCTGCAAAGCGACATGGTCAACTTCGGTTCATTGGAGGACTTTTAGGATAGAGTGGTTCACATGTAAAGTAGGCCGCATGTAGAACGCTGGTGCGACCTATTCTTGAGTACTGCTCGAGTGTTTGGGATCTGTACCAGGTCGGACTGAAGGAATATATCGAAGCAGTTCAGGGGCAGAGGGCAGATTTGTTACCGGTAGGTTCAAACAACACGTGTTACGGAGATGCTTCGGCAACTCAAATGGGACTCCCTGAAGGGAAGACGGCGTTCTTTTCGATGAACACTACTGAGAAAATTTAGAGAACCGGCATTTGAAGATGACTACCGAACGATTCTGCTTCCACCAACAAACAATGCGAATAAGGACCTGGGAGATAAGATACGAGAAATTTGGGCTCGTACGCAGGCATATAGGTAGTCTTTTTCCCTCGGTCTATTTACGAGGGAAACAAGGGAGGGAATAACTAGTAGTGGTACATGGTACCCTCCGCCACCCACCGTACGATGGTTTGCGGAGTATCTGTTTAGATGTGGATGTAGAAACGGAATGAAACTTCCCAGGTTGAGAGGGTGTGTAATATTATTTCAGTGACTAAAATATAGTCAAATTTACAAATAACTTGGTAGTATGAGCCCACTTATCGGTATGACGTTGCGCTCCCTGTGGCATAGATTCACGAATTGATTCGGTTGGGAAGGGTGTCATGAAGCCATTGGTTGTATCCTCTCCTGTGGCGAGTTGGCCCACAACTGTTGTAACTGGTCCTTGATAGCCAAGGTCCCGGCACTGGAACGGAGTTTACGTCTGAGTTGGTCACACAAACGTTCTGTGAGGTCAGACGGCCATGGGAGTACCTCAGCATCACGTAGACAGATCAGAGAGACACGTGAAATTTGGACATACATTGTCATGTTGAAAAATGGCACCACGATATGTCGCATGATACGTAACTTACGATGGGCGTCTGATACAGTCCACAACCGCTATTCATCGCTGAACACCATGTGACGCCATGTCTCAGCAGTCGATGTGCACCTGTGACGGCAACACTGCGAATGCAGTTTGTTTTGTGGTGCTACCGGCAGCCTACGCATAAGATGGTAATTTCATGGTCGGGTTTCTGCAAGTCTCCGAGCAATAATGCGGGATGACATAGAATGTTGTAGGGAGTCCATTATTTCTTCTCGGATAGCAGGTGCAGATGTGAAGGGGTTACGATGGGCCTGATGCAAAATACTTCCTTGTGGCTGTCCGACGTGGTCGACTGAAGCTTGACGACGTGTGTATTCTGCATTCACATTCCCATATAGTCCAACCTTGGACCACTGTCACATCTGAATGCCCCACAGATCTAGAGATTGCTCGAGTCGACCATTCTGTCAAATTGAGACCCACAATGAGGGCTCTTTCAAACACTACCAAGTGCTGATAATGGTGCTTCACACGAGTAAGCGGCATCTCCGTTTCCTTCGCAGTGATCATTTAACGTCTGACGCTACTGACCCCCGACACCCCATATATAGACTACCCTATCAGCCCTCCAAAAACAATACATACCAACAATACAAATGCATTCTGTTGGCCGTTCTATCTGTCACAGAGGACTGCAGCTCCAATCATTTACATACCTGCCTGTGTTTGCACTTCTACGTAATGAAGTTGACATTTGACCACGTTTTCCGTGTGATTCACGTTTTTGAAAGGCAGTCTATTCCTTAAATTCAAAATAAGTTCCGACGTGTTCCTTTCTCACTGATTCGATAAAGTGCTAAGTCGAAATCATTTTAGAAAATCGTGAAATAAATGTCTGCTGGCTTAAGCTGGAGCCCATTACTTTCGTCTTGTATACACTTGATCAACAACACCTGATTTCTGCAGGAGACTGCAGCTGCTAAAAATAATTCCGGTTCATGTAGCAGTTTGTGGACAGATGTATACATATGTTCAGTGCAGTGATGATTACTGCATTAGTTAATAGCATTAACACGAAACATAAATCAGGTGTCCTGCCCTGATCCCCGATTTCTCTCAATGTTAGTTCATCTCTTTAGCATGATGGCATTTGTCTATAATTGTTTGACCACATTGCTGTTGTGGTACAACAACAGAAGTTGCAGTATTTCTTATATATGTACGATTCTTCACCGGCAAAATACACTCCTGGAAATTGAAATAAGAACACCGTGAATTCATTGTCCCAGGAAGGGGAAACTTTATTGACACATTCCTGGGGTCAGATACATCACATGATCACACTGACAGAACCACAGGCACATAGACACAGGCAACAGAGCATGCACAATGTCGGCACTAGTACAGTGTATATCCACCTTTCGCAGCAATGCAGGCTGCTATTCTCCCATGGAGACGATCGTAGAGATGCTGGATGTAGTCCTGTGGAACGGCTTGCCATGCCATTTCCACCTGGCGCCTCAGTTGGACCAGCGTTCGTGCTGGACGTGCAGACCGCGTGAGACGACGCTTCATCCAGTCCCAAACATGCTCAATGGGGGACAGATCCGGAGATCTTGCTGACCAGGGTAGTTGACTTACACCTTCTAGAGCACGTTGGGTGGCACGGGATACATGCGGACGTGCAATGTCCTGTTGGAACAGCAAGTTCCCTTACCGGTCTAGGAATGGTAGAACGATGGGTTCGATGACGGTTTGGATGTACCGTGCACTATTCAGTGTCCCCTCGACGATCACCAGTGGTGTACGGCCAGTGTAGGAGATCGCTCCCCACACCATGATGCCGGGTGTTGGCCCTGTGTGCCTCGGTCGTATGCAGTCCTGATTGTGGCGCTCACCTGCACGGCGCCAAACACGCATACGACCATCATTGGCACCAAGGCAGAAGCGACTCTCATCGCTGAAGACGACACGTCTCCATTCGTCCCTCCATTCACGCCTGTCGCGACACCACTGGAGGCGGGCTGCACGATGTTGGGGCGTGAGCGGAAGACGGCCTAACGGTGTGCGGGACCGTAGCCCAGCTTCATGGAGACGGTTGCGAATGGTCCTCGCCGATACCCCAGGAGCAACAGTGTCCCTAATTTGCTGGGAAGTGGCGGTGCGGTCCCCTACGGCACTGCGTAGGACCCTACGGTCTTGGCGTGCATCCGTGCGTCGCTGCGGTCCGGTCCCAGGTCGACGGGCACGTGCACCTTCCGCCGACCACTGGCGACAACATCGATGTACTGTGGAGACCTCACGCCCCACGTGTTGAGCAATTCGGCGGTACGTCCACCCGGCCTCCCGCATGCCCACTATACGCCCTCGCTCAAAGTCCGTCAACTGCACATACGGTTCACGTCCACGCTGTCGCGGCATGCTACCAGTGTTAAAGACTGCGATGGAGCTCCGTATGCCACGGCAAACTGGCTGACACTGACGGCGGCGGTGCACAAATGCTGCGCAGCTAGCGCCATTCGACGGCCAACACCGCGGTTCCTGGTGTGTCCGCTGTGCCGTGCGTGTGATCATTGCTTGTACAGCCCTCTCGCAGTGTCCGGAGCAAGTATGGTGGGTCTGACACACCGGTGTCAATGTGTTCTTTTTTCCATTTCCAGGAGTGTATATTTGAATGATGAATTATGGAAAAATGCCCTACAGTTGCCATTTTGTGCGTGCATCAAGCAAAGGTAGCAACTGTGTTAGATGCATACCAATGGAAAATATCCTCCACAGAAATTAGAAGGTAGTATACAGAATACTCTGAAATCACACCAGACGTATCGAGCTGTATAAATGGACAAGGAAGTGTAAAGTCTGAAGAGAAAAATGTTATTTCCACCCAGCTGTGAGATTCTACGGAGTAGTAATAGCATAAGAGTGCGCGGACGCGGATATCAACAGTAAAAACTACTTTGCAGATATAACCAGTCGCCGATACGGCAGGATCTGGAGATGTCGGCAATAATAATTACTTTGTGGTTAATGTTAAAGGACACTGTGAATATTATGATTATGGCTTCTCTACGTCAAATGCAGATAAATAAAGATAAATAATGTGTGGTATAAGATCAATGAATCTATCAAAATTTCTCTTAAATGCATTTAAAAGTTCACAGATAAAAACGTTAAAATGATTTAAATTTATAGTGAATTATCGTAAATTTTAATAACGAATTACATGATGAACGTTTAAAAATACGCAAGATGTGACAACAGCTTGTAACACGACATAATTTGACTTCACGATGTTGTAGAAGTGTTCCAAAATAGTTTTGTGAAAGCCACTATAATAAGGAAGTCGTACCCTAAAATATGACAGGCTATATTATATTAAAACGTACTCATGATTATTCTCAACTATCCTAATCTCACGAATGTTAATAACGAGATTCTACTTTTGCAGAGGAAAATTCAGCCCAGGCGCTAACTTACCACCACAGTTCTGTGTACTGATTGCGCTATAGTTGTTACCAAATTTTATTATCCGCGGATGACGATAAACGAATTCGGTTATGGCGTCGAATGCGGATAAGGGACTTGGAGATGTGGAGCGTGTGCTCGTAGCATTTCTCTTCTCTTAAGTGAGGGGGCTTTACGAAAGTGAAACTTGGACAGAATGGAAGCAACTGTCATACATAAGATTCAGCCAGTGGTTAATTTGGAAAACACAGGCAATATGACAGCTGCAAATTTTCACCAACAAATCTCTGACGTGTACGGCAACGAGACAGTGAGTGAATAATTGGCCAGTTGGTGGTGGTAACGTTCACGATGAATAACATTTCAGTGGCCGTCATCAAGCAGACGACTGTTGTCACAAACCTCTTATTAGCACATGTGAATAAATTTTCACCACAAAGGCTTGAAAAAAGTGAATCTTCACTATGGTAAGTATCCTAACAATGGAGACAATTACTTGGGCATTAGTGGGCTGCACGTGTTAACATGCACAGTAACGAACATTGTTATTAGTATTTTCGTCTTTTTAATGAGTTACGAAATTCAGTTTCTGGATTGTATCGTAATATGAATCAGTGACTAACTCTACGGAATTATATGCACATTTAGTTCGATTAACACAGCATTATAGACACGGGATCAACATGTAGTACAATGTAATGTTTCATAGAGCAAGATGAGTGTCTTTTCATGGCATACTAATTCACATTTACATACGTGTGAACAATGTTGCTTCTTACCTTCCTTCTCTCACACTGACATCAAAATTCATCAGAAATACACTGTAATAAAAAAAACGACGTATCATGAAGGAATTATCCGAATCAGGCGGAAATTCTTCGAGAGACAACTTCACAGACTGAGCAAGTCAATAACGTGTTCGTCCACCTCTGGCCCTTACGCAAAAAATTCTTCGGTTTGGCACGGTTGTCGGCCCGTATAGCGGGCGACGGTCTGTTTGGTATTCCACTACTGTCGTCTTTCCTGGAATTTCACTAACTGGAGTAGGACGGCCTTCAGTGATGGGTCGTGCTTCGAATTCAACCCAGATGACCAGCGAAGAAGTGTCTGGAGACGGCCCGACAGCCAGGAATGATGGTCTAGGGTGCCATTTCATTTTATAACAGGACACCTTCGGTAGTTATCCGCTGTGCCCTTACTGCACAGCGGTACGTCGACAATGTTCTACTCCCCGTTTTGTTGCCCTTCATATCAGACCATTCTGGGCTTACATTTGAGCAAGATAGTACACGCCTGCACACGGCAAGAGTTTCTACTGCTTGTCTTCGTGCTTGTCAAACCCTACCTTGGCCAGCAAGGTCGCCGGATCTCTCCGCAAGTGAGAATGTCTGGAGCATTGTGGACAGGGCTCTCCAACCAGCTCGGGACTTTGACGATAAACGCGCCAATTGAACAGAACTGGACATGATATCCCTTAGGAGGACATCCAACAACTTTATCCATCCATACCAAGCCGAACAGAAGAACTGCTTGCATAAGGACCAAAGGTTATTGACTTGCTCAGTTAGCGAAGATCTTTCTCCTGAATAAATCATTCAGTTCTTTTGTGAAATTGTGATCACTTGTTTGTCAGTACATGTACATCACAACTTCCGATTTCTGTTCGATTCGAATAATTCCTTCGTGATGTGTTGTTTTCCTTTTTTTTCTTAAAGAGTATTAGGGTTTAATATGACGCTGTTCTATGTTGTGTTTCTAGGGAACCATGAAAGATTAATGTAATTTTATTCATCATTCATCATTTAAGGTCATTGAAGATTAATGTCGCTTTTAGACTAGCTTATTAACGTTGAAAGCGTTGTAGAACTTGCTAATAATCATTTTTAAGCAGTACTGGTGAATTTTGTCATTACTGTCGAATATCGAAAACAAAGAGAATTAAATGCAAGTCTGGGAATAGTGTAGTGTGTCATCTGCTACCAGCGGTATAAGCCATAACATTATAATCACCTGTTTAATAGCCTGTTGTTCCACTTTTCAAACAAAGTACAACAGAAATTATGCATGGCATGGATTCTAAACGTCTTTGACAGGATTCCAGAAATATGTGGCACCAGATGTCTACCCACAGGTCAAGCAATTCTTGCAAATTACGGTATGGTCGTTTACGGGCTCACAGCTGGCACCCGATATGGGTTACAGTGGGTTTACATCAGGCACATCTGCTGGCCAAGACATCGACGTGAGTTCACTATAATGCCCCTCATGCCACTGTAGTACGATTCTGTCATTGCAATACGATCCATTATTCTATCGGAAGATGTCATCACCGTATGGAAAGACTTCGAGCATGAAACGATGCAGGTGATCCGCAGTAATGTTTACGTAGGTCACTGCTGTCATGATACCTTCGGTTACCACCACAGATCCCATGTAAGCCCAACTCAGTGTACCCATACCATAATTGTGCTCTCACCACCCTTCATCTCTGGCACGGTGTATGTTTCGCGCCGCCATTCAGCTGGATGACGGCGCGGAACGACCCATCCATCGACCTAGCGTAACAAGAAATGCGATGCATTCGAATGGAGACACATTTCTACGAATCCACTGTGAAAAGTCTGTGATGCTGAGCCCACTGCATACAACTGACGATGTCGTTTGGACAACGCAGGAACACTGGAGCCGGCCGGGGTGGCCGAGCGGTTCTAGGCACTACAGTTTGGACCCGCGCGACCGCTACGGTCGCAGGTTCGAATCCTGCCTCGGCCACGGGTGTGTGTGATGTCCTTAGGTTATTTAGGTTTAAGTAGTTCTAAGTTTTAGGGGACTGATGACCTCAGAAGTAAAGTCCCATAATCCTCGGAGCCATTTGAACAATTTTTGAACACTGGAGATTGTGTGATGTGGAGCTCCATGTTGAATAAAGTCCTATGAACGGTGTGCTCTGAAACGCTTGTGCCTGCACCAGCATTGTTTCGTCAGACCTTCTACAGATCACTGCCTATCCTGGATTACACAGTGGGGGGTCCTCCGACCTCTACGTACTGTGATGAGGCGTGGTCGTCCAATACCATACGGCCTATTCGTTATTTCACTTTCCGTCAACTACTTACCATTGGTGTTTACGACAGCAATACGCCAACAGGCGACCAGCTTCGCGGGTTCAGATTTTTTATTCTCGTTTCCAGTTGTAGCCCACAACAATGTGCACTTGGTCAAAACCGCTTATATCAGCGGATTTCCGCATTTGCGGCCCGTATCTTCGCTATAATGACTGTCCATTCGGCTCCCTTCTTCTTACATTCTATTCTAGCCGGGCGTTGTGGCCGAGCAGTTCTAGGCGCTTCAGTCTGGAACCGCGAGACCGCTACGGTCGCAGGTGCGAATCCTGCCTCGGGCACGGATGTGTGTGCTGTCCTTAGGTTAGGTAGGTTTAGGTAGTTCTAAGTTCTATGGGACTGATGACCTCAGATGTAAAGTCCCATAGTGCTCAGAGCCATTTGACCCAGTTCTCTTCTTACTGCGTCACGTGTCCGCAACGCCACCAGGAGACATTTAACCTCGCGATGGACAGTGGGCATTATGTTTTGGCTCATCAATGTATCTGTCATATTATTCAATTTAAGTACGAAATGCTCGGTGCTAAATAAAGTAATGATTGCTTACTTTGATTAATCAGTGATATCTCAATCGTCACGTTTTATCTCCTAAAGGCGGAATTAAAATTTTAGAACCCTGTATTTCGGATCTCCTCGACATTAGTTACTATCTGGCGTTAGAATTTGAAATATAGCCTACACGAAAACGCTAAAAAACTGAAGGAAATTCGATTTTATAAAACAATATACCTTTTGATTACAAATGAGCGTCGTGGTGTAAAAGTTATGGCTTTGGATTTTTGTTCTGGTGCGGCGTTGTGCAAATTCAGGTCCGGTCGTCCAGAACTAGGTTTTTTATACTTTCCCAGATTAACTACACGCTAATTCCATTCTTTTAACACTGTTGCGTCCGATTTGGTTACCTATAATGGCGCTAATCGGTTGTCCACAATCACTTTAGTATTGGGACGATAAACGTAAACTTTTTGCCTTTGGCTGTTTGGTTTCTTCTAAGCTATTACAATAAACCGTATACAGTCCTCTAGAACATGGGAAAGACAGATACTACCATCTGTCGATGAACTGCTGAGCTTGTTGACTGCTGAAACCACAGTTCGTTGTCGTCAGATGCTGAAGAGGAATAATAATAGATGGCATCATACAAAATATTACGGTTTATGGGCCAATGGTTCCAATGGCTCTAATCACTATGGGACTTAACATCTGAGGTCATCATTCCCCTAGACTCAGAACTACTTAAAACTAACTAACCTAAGGACATCACACACATCCATTCCCGAGGCAGGATTCGAACCTGCGACCGTAGCAGCAGCGCGGTTCCGGACTGAAGCGCCTAGACCCGCTCCGCCACAGCGGCCGGCGGTTTATGGGCGTTATTATTAGTTGCAACGAAGGACGACGACTATACTTCAATTTTGTAGTGTTCTGAAGGGGAATCAACGAAGCAGATACTTTGAACAGAACGATAACACTCAATTTGTAAACGGTCTCCTACAATACTGGTGATGAGAAAGAAACATGTTCTTCGACATAATTTGTCTAACTGCGTAGAAGAGCGGTGGGAATTCCTTGTGCTCCAATATTCTGAGTACTGTCTAAAAATCTCCACGGAGTGTCATGAAATAAGGACGTATGACACTAAGGATGCTTGTTTGTCCGTGGCATGGGGATGTTGAGCTCTTTGAGCCCATTGGTATTATTATGGAAGAGATGGCTCCTCAGGCGCTTCCTTCCTCGCATTCTCTGTGTTTTCACAGAAACACAAGTTCAACAATACACTGTACTAGCACTCATTACAGTCACCTGGGCAATACAGATAAGTAATTGACGCACAGTTGCCCAACAGGGGGCCGGCCGGTGTGGCCGAGCGGTTCTAGGCACTTCAGTCTGGAACCGCGTGACCGCTACGGTCGCAGGTTCGAATCCTGCCTCGGGCATGGATGTGTGTGATGTCCTTAGGTTAGTTAGGTTTAAGTAGTTCTAAGTTCTAGGGGACTGATGACCTCAGATGTTAAGTCCCATAGTGCTTAGAGCCATTTTTTTTTTGCCCAACAGGGGCTAGAAAATCTCAGAGCACCTCCACTAGGAGGAAGGCGATAAAGCTGCCCAGGAGTTTACACTGTTGTTGAAGATCAATAGAGAATATGGAACTGATTTGAATAGTGCAGGGAGTGCTTCAATGTGCTGACAATGTCAGTGTATAGGTTTTCAAACTTAAAAATACGTAACACGGTTTGATATGGCTATCCGCATTTCAGCACAGGCAGTCGCTGAGATAATCTTAAGTAGAGAAGACTTGGGACGCCTGTTTCACGGGCGACGAGCTGTGAAATGTATCACGTGTTTTACACGGTCGTGGCATAATGATGGAACTATGGTGCACGCGAGGTGTGACCGCTGCCGGAGACGATTAATCGTCGCCCGACTGGAGAGCGATTTCGGGCAGATAACATTCGCGGACGATGTTGTGACGGCGACGGAGCCGCTACGTCGCATTGTGACACGGCCCGCTCGGCGGCTGCGCTGGCGGCGGCCGGTAGCGGCGATGGCAGATAGGCCAGGCGCTTCTGTCTGACCATTGTAGCGCGCTGACTGATGAGCTGCGCTGCGCCGCCTCACTTATCTTCATTGCTGACAGCCGCCCCATACGGACTCTCTCGCTCATTGGGCCATCCAGTTAACACTGGCCCGTTCCGAAGGAACGCAGCCATCTGGCCGAGTTCACAAGGCCCGAAATGTGATGCTATCTGACGGCCTGCAGTCTCGTCCCTTTAATCACGTGATCGGCTTCCGTAACGAGAAATGTGGCCGAACTTCATGAACTGTAAGTGGGTGCAGGTTCAGACCACTGAAGAAGGAAATTATTTGTGGAGTTAGCTTTGTTTTCCTTTCGTCTTATTTTTGATTACTTTCCCCAAATCAGTTTATATGCTCAGTGGTTTCTCTCGCAAGACACAGCTTTCCATTCGTCATTCGTCTTATTTTTGATTACTTTCCCCAAATAATTCTGTATACCTAGTGGTTTCTCTCTCAGGACATACTAGAAACTGACCTGTTATAGGTCATTGACGTAACACTGAATCCCTTTTGTGTAAGACCGTATTGGGCGCATATGTTTTTGATGAATGCTGCTACCGCAGACTTTAAGCAATGGGTCTGTGTGCATATAAATGTGCACATAGATGTACGAAATGTTTGAGAAGATATTATTCCTAGGGCTGCAGTCTGTCCTAGGAACCAGATCTCATGAACGAAAGGAAGGAACCTATATGTAGAAAAAATCGGCTGTGCCATTTTAAAGAAGCTAATATAGCGATAACACGAAATTATTTAGCGTAAATTAGAAAACTTGCATCTAAATCTCCGGGTATAAACTCTTCCCCAAACTGGAGTATCAGTTCTGAAGGTGATGGTTCTGGTATACGACGAAGTGATTTAGCGTTGTCGGAGGTATCCATAAATGTATGTGATGTTCATCAGAGCCTCGTGACGTATTCTAGGGTATTTTAACACAAACGACGAACTGATATAAAACCAGTATGGTACGAAAGATTTGCAAGTCCATATAATGCTAACAATTGCACAGGCCGCTGCTGTTAACATATACTTTTCCAGCCCCTTTTACATAATCTATCAACCAAGTTAGTACTTACACAGACTTTCGATAGCACAGTGAACTACAAAACAATGTCTCAACAATTCTATTAGATATCCTCATCAGTGAACACACCCCCAAAAAAATGAGAAAGAAAGCTAATGTGAGACACATAAGTGAAACACAAATCGAAACCGGGACAAGTAAACTACTAGTATCGAAAATTGTAGAAGCATGACTAGAATGTACGGAACGTGCTATTCCAAGACGCGATCCCACGAAATTGTTGAAGGTTTCTGTAACCTAAGCCATGTGAATTTATAAGTACGGTCACTTTTGAGGGGACTAACTTTTTTGTATCCAAGGGTTCGCCTAAATTACATGATGACCCATTCAATATGGCACACGTGAAATTGGGAATCCGAAAAAGCCTGCAATCCAACATGGTGGAATCGTTTCTCTTCCTGCACGTGGATCTAAGGGTAAATGTGCGGTGATAACCATCAGGGTGATATGGGTGAATAGCTCACAGTACACTCGAGGCAGTTGAGACCGAGAGATTCCTAGGCAGAACAGAAGGCTCATGTTAAAATATAAAATTCTAAGTTTGTATTTGATTCAAATGATATACGAATTTTGAGTGATACTCTTCTCGATGACTGACCGCTTTCTCAATGAAGTAAGAAGTTTAAAATTGATTAAAGTACAGAAACAGTCTTCTGTGTGGCTCTCGCACACTACGGAAACTCGAGAAACGCTGTGAACACAGGCAATGTTCGTAATGTTGAAGGCACACTATTGACACTGCAGAATCTGACGTCCTATATTTAAAGCCCGGAAATTAATGCGAGCACGAATGTGTTCAGCCACTAGAGATGTTTAAACCCATTTCAGAAATAAAACATTAATGAAAATGTTTAATAACGAAGAACCTTAAGTGAACATTCTTTCGGGACTTAAGATCGAAGGGGGGCAAACCAACGGTCGTTGCGTCATTTTCCTGACGGTTTGCTCAGAAATCGGTGCCCCATTTAATTCAGAATATTCGATTCTGAACTCTAAGCGGTTCTCAGCGTAAACCAGAAGAGATGAGACCAAGTACTGAAATTCCATCAATGTTCCGATGCCAAGAGTGTTCTGGGGACAATCCATAACTAATTCTCAACAGATAAAACAGTCTAAAACTCTCTATGCCATCTACACAATAAAAAATAGGGAAAAGAAGTGTCATTCTATGCGTACAAGGGCACGTTTTATTCATTCATTAGTTCATCCAGGGATCATCTTCCAGTAATACAGGATTTGTCATCACAATGCAATGAAAATAAATAGCTAAAAAATATACATCTACAAAGAAAATTTGAGTATTCTTTAAGATGATAGAACATGTGATCAACTGCTGCTTGGTGAAGGAACTATCACGCCATTTGCCTGAGGTGACTTGCGAAAATTAAGGACAAACTGAATCAGGATATCCGGATAGAGCAAGATCCATCCTCCCGAATGTGAGGTAAGCGTCTTGACAATTGCACTGTTTCATTCAGTTGGTCCCTATCGTACAAAGTCCTTTGATACAAACACAGTTTTACTCCTCACCGCTGCATACAAAAATTGATGACTCCGGAACCACGAAACTGCTGCTGTACCCCTTGCACTAACTCCAGTCTATTTGGATAACTGACTCAAAGGCGGTGAACATGCCACTATTTCCCAGTTCCGTTTTCATGTCGTTCCCTCACTCCACCTGACAAACTGAATCAGCCTCCCTCCGTGATGAGCGAGATACTGAATTCAGGAGAATGACAAGATATTACTATCATTGATTATAAATCTTGGCAAATGATTTTCTTGCAAAACCATTACTGTATGATAATGCGAGAAAGTGATGTAATCACCCCTTTCATTATTAATCACTACTCTGAATGCTCCAAGTAATCTTTGAGTGTGTAGTATGCATTAGTAATGAAGAACGTTTTAACTGCCTCTTTAAACATAAGTATTTTAGTAATCTGTTTCATCTCCTTTGGCAATTTATTATACAGTTTTATGCCCTGATAGAAAACACTGTTTTGAGTGTTTGTATTTCCTTGATAAACGTAAGCCCCAACTGATTCTTGTTCCGCGATTCTGTATATGACTATTAGTGAAATACTTAGTAATGTTCTCCCCGATATGCGCAACAGATTGGTCCATGCACTCACTTGGTGCAGTATGGATACCCATTTTTTTAAACAGTTCACTGCAATAAGTCCGACTACCAGTTATAGCTGTTATAGTCCTAATTACGGCCCTTTTCTGCAGTTTAAAAATTGTATCCATGTTTTTGTCTCCGGTCCCCAGAAAAGGGCTGTGTGTACGTAAGAATAGCATGTCACCAAAAGACACTGGCTGTTACAAATAGATGATCGAACCCTAAGAGCAAAACATGCAGATGACATTATTTTCGAAATATCTTTATATGCTCTATCCACGTTAACTGACAATCAACATTCACCGCTAAAAACCTTGTGCTTGTTACACTATCCGTAAGTTTATCACTTGCGCTTAACGTGACAGTTATGTTCCCTCTTTATACTGAACTGCATGCCTTTTAGTTTCTTTATGTTCACTGTTAAGTTATTACATGCAGCCCAATGGTAAACACCCTTGAGAACTAAACTTGCTTTCTCTAATAGGAGTTGGAGTCTTTAGTAGTGACCATATTGTTGTTGTCATCACCAAAGAGAACTTTTTCTCGATGTCTTATACTGTCTTTAAAGTCATTATGTATATTAACAGAACGGGATCCAATACACTGCCATGATTAATTCCTATGTTTATATGTTTCTTGTCTGACAACTGTTTTACTAAAAATTTATCATCAGCAACTGTGTTAATATCTATGTCTTCCGCAACCTGTTTTACAGTAGGACTGAAATCACTCGTTTGCTATATCTATTACATCTAGCTCTTCTAGCTTGTTTAGCCGGCCGGTGTCGCCGAGCGGTTCTAGGCTCTTCAGTCTGGAACAGCGCGACCGCTACTGTCGTAGGTTCGAATCCTGCCTCGATCATGGATGTATGTGATGTCCTTAGGTTAATTAGGTTTAAGTAGTTCTAAGTTCTAGGGGACTGATGACCTCAGCTGTTAAGTCCCATAGTGCTTAGAGCCATTTGAACCATTTTTTCTAGCTTGTTCAGTAGCTTCAGCAAAGAGACATACTGGTGTTGGGCTTTTGTCTATCCTAAGGCTCCATGACCAGCCTCATTTAAATTCTTCTGTTAGGAGAGTTAATTTAGAGATGGAACGGTGCCTTGGATCAGGTATGGGGTCTCATATCAGTGTCGTTCCTGTTGACTCTATCAGCAAGTGTCTGGGCTAATAGCAAATAACTTAAGGGGGTGGGGGGGACAGTCACAAGTGGTAAAGTACCAGCGGTTGCAAGTGACAGATCATCAGTTTTTTAGGGTAAGGAAGGCAGAAACAGAAGATGTTCAGAAACAGACTGAAAAGGACATTCAAATTGGTAAAACAGGCAGCCAGAAAGCAAATTTTAATGTACACAATTCATGCAGGCAGCCTCTGAATGAAACTAGAAAAATTCAAAAATTGTAAAGTCCAGTTGTAATTCAGCCAGTGCACAAAATAAGTTATCCTTATTGCATCAGAATATCTGAAGATTAAGGGGTAAGCTTAATGAGTTGCTTATTTGTGTTGAAGAATTAGAGTTGAGCAAATCAGTTCATATAATATGCCTCTCTGAACATCATGTGACCACTGGTATAGATATGTTAAATGTTAAAGGATTCAAGTTAGCTTCTTACTTCTGTAGAGAAAATAGAGAAGAAAGGAGGAATTGCCACATTTGTCAGAAACTGTTTTGAGTTGTAGAAGAGTGATATCAATAAATTTTGCTCAGAGCATCACTTAAAAAATTGTGCATTTCAAGTAGTATTTCATAATAAGTCCTTTATAATAGTACGTGTATACAGATCACCTTCAGGAATTTTTAACCTACTCATAAAAAATCTAGAAGCTTTGTTGTCCCATTTCATGGTAAAAAACAAAGAAGTAGTGGTTGCTGGCGATTTTAATGTGGATTTATTGGAAAGATCTGTCAGTGAACACTTATTGCAGTCAGTAACACTATCATTCAATTTAGTTCCTACTGTGAATTTTGCAGCTAGGATATGTAAATGCTCTGAAACTGCTATTGATAATATCTTTGTAGACAAATCTAGGGAAAAAAGTAATATCACAAAACCAATAGTAAATTGGCTATCTGTTCATGACATGCAGCATCATGTGTTAAATTTTGAAACTTGTCAGGATAAAAAATATATTAAATCTGTGTACAGGAGGGTAATAAATAAGTAAAAAATTGAGAAATTCAGGAAATTGCTCAGAGACATGAACTGGATTAATGTTTACAATATTTATGACTCAAATGGAAAATACAAAGCATTCATTAATAAAGTTACCTCCTCTTTTGAAAATTGTTTTCCCGTAAAGGTAGGTCAAATCACACAGAAGTCAGAAAGTAAACCATGGATTACACAAGGAATAAAAATATCATGTGGGACAAAAAGGAGACTGTGTCTACTATCTAGGAACAGTTTTGATGTTAGAATTGAATGCATTACAAAGAATACTGCAAGATATTGAAGCAAGTAATCCAGAAATCGAAGTAGCTTGATTATGAGATAAAGATAATTACATCAGGCAACAAAATAAAGACTGCATGGGATATAGTGAAGACAGAGACAGGTGGGGAAAAGGAAGAGGAATAGATAGCTCTAAAACTAAATGAGACTTTGGTAACAAATGCATGTAGTTTAGCAAACCTCTTAAACAGGTACTTCATTTCTGTTACTGACAGCTTGGGGGTATCAGTTTCAGTGAACAGTGCAATGGAGTATCTGAACCAGTCTTTAAAAATAGCTTGAGTAAAATGGAAATGACACTCACGTCTCCCAACGAAGTAGAATCCATCGTAAAATCCTCAAAATCTAAGTATTCCAGTGGGTATGAAAACATATTAACGAAGTTAATCAAAGAATGCTCATGAGAGTTGAGTTCTATCTTAAGTTATTTGTGCAATCAATCTTCTATCAGCGGAACATTTCCACACTGTTTAAAATATGCTGAAGTTAAGCCTCTTTAAAAGAAGGGGAATACCATCAAACTATCGACCAATTTCACTTTTGCCGGCTTTCTCAAATATATTTGAAAAGCTAGTGTTCAAGCGTCTCCTTAAGCATCTGACTGAAAATAATATATTGTCCACATCACAGTTTGGATTTCTTAAGGGTTCTGATATAGAGAAAGCTATTTACACTTACAGTGAGAATGTACTTAATTCATTACATTATAAATTAGAGGTTACTGGCATTTTCTGTGACCTGTCAAAAGCCTTTGACTGTGTGAAACACAGCATTCTCTTAAGTAAATTAGAATATTATGCTGCGAAATGGTTTGAGTCGTATCTATATAACAGAAAACAAAGGGTGTCGTTGCAAAATACCTGTGCAGTAAGCAATCAGTCTTCATCTGACTGGAAATTAATTACATGTGGTGTTCAAGGCTCCATTTGGATCCATTGCTTTTTCTTGTGTACATTAATGACCTCTCGTCTGCTACATTGCCAGATGCTACGTTTTTTTGTTTGCAGATGATACAAACATTGCAGTAAGTAGCAAGACAAGTACAGATTTAGAAATAGCTGCTAATCAAATTTCCACTGATATTAACAAATGGTTTAAAACTAATTCACTGTCATTAAACTTGAGGAGACCCACTATATACAGTTCAGAACCTGTCAGAGATTTCCTTCCAGCATGTGTATAACATATGAAGACATGCAGATAGAAGAGGTTGACTGTGTTAAATTTCTGGAATTACATCTCGATAATAAATTCAGTTGGGGAGGGCATACCACAGAATTCCTTAAGCGCCTAAACAAGACTATTTGTAGTGAGAATGATGTCAGATGTAGGATATATAAATATAAAAAACTTGTATACTTTGCTTACTTTCACTCTATTATGTCATAAAGGATTATATTCTGGGATAACTCATCAAACCGAGCAAAAGTTTTTAGGGTGCAAAAGCGTGTAATGAGAATTATTTGTGGTGTAAATTCACGAACATCGTGTAGAAAGCTGTTCAAGGAACTTAGTATTCTCATCACTGGTTCTCAGTATATTTATTCCTGAATGAAATTTGTTGCAAGTAATATATCTTCATTTCCAACCAATAGCTCAATGCATAGTATCAATACCAGGAATAAGAACACTCTACATAAAGATCTAAAATCAATTACCTTGGTCCAAAAAGGGGTCCGATATTCAGGAATACACATTTCAATGAATTGATAGCAACCATTAAAGACTTGGTTTCAGATAAATCTCGGTTTGAACATATTTTGAAATACTTTTCGATAGGCATCTCCTTATACTCTATACATGAAAATTTTAACAGAGACTGTTAAGCCAGCTTAAGTAAAAGTGTCTGTTAGATTTCAGTTTTGACAGCACTTGGTCACAACAGTGCATAACAATGTTCCATTCTGACAGCGTGTTAATTCTGTAAATATTAGCTGGTCCAGATTAGCGCATTGTATTCACCTATTTCGACAATCTCCTGACAAATGATCAGGATAGTAAGTATTATATTCAAATGTTTCATTTTTTTATATTATACTTTCTGACATGTTCCACACCCACGAGAATCATCTAATTTCTTGGGTCTATGGTAGGAAAACTGAATCTAATCTAATATAATCTAATCTAATCTTAACAGTGAACAGAGTCAGGATCCTTGGACAAGTATAAGACAGTCATCCTTGTCAAGCGCTTGAAGTACCAATTTCGTGAATTCTTAATGGGCGATATTGTATTTCTCCCACTTCTGAAACCAAAATGTACCTCGTTATAGAGATTGTATTAATGCATGTAACCCATGACTGATTCAAATGTCTTTGAGAATGCAGACAATAGTGAACCCTGCGTGAAGGTTTCAATACCCTTCGCATTACCTTTACTTTTTAAGGGCACATCTCGTGAATGCTTAAGTACTCTGGGAAAATAATTGAACTAAAGAAATCATTTATGATGTTTGCTAATGTGGACTGTATGCCCTCTAGGCACGCCTTCGGAAGAGCCGGAGAAATAAAATGGCAGGTGCCGCACCCAAGGAGGCATCCGGACCGCACGCTGTGACCCAAGTGCGACGTGAGGACCGACCATGCTGCGATGTTTCTAGTGAAAAATGGCTCTGAGTACTATGGGACTTAACATCTGTGGTCATCAGTCCCCTAGACTTAGAACTACTTAAACGTAACTAACCTAAGGACATCACACACATCCATGCCCGAGGCAGGATTCGAACCTGCGACCGTAGCGGTCACGCGGTTCCAGACTGGAGCGCCTACAACCGCACGGCCACACCGGCCGGCTGTTTCTAATGAAGTTAAGGGATATTTTTATCAAGTGCCCTTTATATAATACCGAGAGGGCAGCAGCCAGTCTATAGGCTGACCTGATCTGTATTTTAAATGAGGGTATGGGAATTTACGAGAGCGTGCTGAAAAGCAATACCTTGGAATTTTTTTTTGTGAAAACTCGTACAGCTTATTAAATAAAACAAGCTTTAATAACATTCTACATCTTCATTCTCTTCATTCTTTATGTCTACACACTTATTCTCAACTTAGTCACCCTAGTGATGAACACATTTCTCTCAAGGAGAGACCAGTTTGTTGACACCGACACTGCAGAACACTCAGGCCTTCTCCAGTCAATACCACTGTGTTCAGAGGTTCTGGTTGCAGCGCATGAGGACTACACAGAATACTTAATTACTTAAGTCAGATAACTTATAATACCGACTATTGAAATATGCCTCATTCGTGGTATGAATATGATTTCAGTTTAATTGCGTGCATCCTGATGTCCTACCGAGTTGTTGTTTCCATTTAATGCACGATATTTCGACTCCCCTTATTAAGATGTGAGTCCTGCTGTTGTGTGGCTTCGCTGCCTGGACTCAGCGAGTTCTGGAAGTATTGTGCATAAAATGGAGAGGACAGCTCAGTAGAACACCCGGTAACACACAATTAATCAGTCACTCCGAGCACACCAGAGAGATCACATTGTTTCGGTTCACGCATCGTTTTCAAAATCGTTCATGTATGTACCAAAAGACTGCTCGAATCTTTTACTTTTGGTCTGTTTTCATCCTCATTCCACTGTTCGGCATAAACATCGTTATAATTTTTGAAGCTGCATGGCAGAGGGAGTTGGCTATCCAATTTTGAAGCGTCGGAGCTAATTTAACATGCCAGTATACGTTGTCAGTAGTACACTGTAAGTAGGCTGTTTATATTTTCTTATTGGCAACGTTGCGTAGCGCTCTGTATGAAAATCACTGGCTGTGCTGTGTGCAGCCTGTGGCTAGTTTGCATTGTTGTCTGCCATTGTAGTGTTGGGCAGCGGCAGCTGGATGTGAACAGCGCGTAGCGTTGCGCAGTTGGAGGTGAGCCGCCAGCAGTGGTGGATGTGGGGAGAGAAATGGCGTAGTTTTGAAATTTGTTAGACTGGATGTCATGAACTGATATATATATTATGACTATTAAGGTAAATACATTGTTTGTTCTCTATTAAAATCTTTCATTTGCTAACTATCCCTATCAGTAGTTAGTGCCTACCGTAGTTTGAATCTTTTATTTAGCTGGCAGTAGTGGCGCTCGCTGTATTGCAGTAGTTCGAGTAACCAAGATTTTTGTGAGGTAAGCGATTTGTGAAAGGTATAGGTTAATGTTAGTCAGGGCCATTCTTTTGTAGGGATTATTGAAAGTCAGATTGCGTTGCGCTAAAAAATATTGTGTGTCAGTTTAAGCACAGTCGTGTATAATTTTTCTAAGGGGACGTTTCATAACACCAACATCCAGCGAACAAGTATTTACTAAACATAACGTCTCATTAATAGCGTCGTCATCTAATGTGCATATTCTATAATTGTACTGGCAGGAACTAAGGCCATCGAGCTCTCTGTACTCTTGGAATTGGTTACACAGGAGTCGCTCTTGTACCATAGCCAATGCGTTTTTGAGACAACCTGATATATTGATACAGTCCATAGAAGATACCTATTTCCAAAGGAGTTCCCTGTTCCCTGTAGAGTATCGTGCATGTTGAATCACTCTGAACTGAACAGCAAATCGTCAGGATCAGAGAGGGATTACTGATCCATGGTTCGCTGAAGGTGGCTCTGACTTCATGTTAACAATGTCCATTGCTGCTATCGGGTGAGCAGAAAACACTGTACGTATCGCCTGACTTGCAGATCAACAGTATGCAGCCGAGGGCAAATATCTGTATAGAGCAAAATGAAATGTTAGCCCCAGCGTACATTGTCAGCAGTAGCACACGTTTAGTGGTAAGTCCTCCTTAAATCTGGTATAGATCCTCAGTATATGTTCCATGTGGATATCTGCGTCAATGTTACAACGATTTCGACACGTGGCTCATATATTGCGTAAAATTTAAACATAAAGTTTCAACATTCATTTTATAAAAGAGAGTTTGTCTAAGTCATCGTTAGTGCAGCTTTAACGAATCCCTTTACAAATCTGAAGGGGTTCAAGTACCGCTTTCTCTCATACAGTAGAGAAGGTGTCTCCCGTTTTTAGAGTTGTAGACAAGAGTTTCATAGCTCACTGCTAGAGTCTCAGCTTCTCATTCTTTTTATGTGTCGCGTCCTAAAATTTATTGAAAAGATGTGCATTACTTTCTTCTTCGTTAATTTTTCATTTGTGACATTGTAACAGAACTCTTTTAGTAACAAAGTTTAAAAATTCCAGGACAGTTCCTTCATTTTTCTGATATTATTTGTGTATTCACTTGAGTTTCTTCCTTATAACTGCCTCTGGCACTGGATGTTTGTATCTTACGACTCAGATTACTTTTAGACCGCCGTTACTCTCCCGTCTGTTTACAAAGAACGCTCAGCAACTCCTTCCAGGTTTATGTCAAACTCGGTCCATAAATAGCAGTGGATTGATGGCATCGAATGACATGAATTTAAAGTTAGTCCTCATCAACGTATTTGGAAACTGACTTTTCCTTATGCCAGAGTTCTTTAAGCTATCAGCTGAGCTTAGGTCTAATTTACGATCTCTTATAGAGATAAATACGTGGCCCTCCGAAACAGAATGATACTGAATGTAACTGCCGACAAAGCCGCGGCGAATGTACTCTGTTTCGAAAGAACAGTGTCTGGTACTTCCATTTATTGCCGTGTGTGTGTGATAATGGTCCGTGGTAGGCCATGGCACAGTTTAATAAGATTTTCCCACGTAACAGTGCACAATTATCGCATATACACGTAGTAACAATTAGGCGGTCACACTTGGTGATAGTATCGAATTGATATGCTAAATTGCCTATGAGTTGATACTGACCTCTCTCCAATTTTCTTAACCATGTCCTTTATGGGCTTGCACGGAAAGCATTCATTCATTCATTCATCCCTTAGCGTATACCGTCGAATTTTAAGAATCTGGCTGCGTTTCTTAATTATTTTTAACCGAAAGCCTCGTTAAAAACTGTATTTTATCCTTGTACTTTCTCTCTTCTCCCTCGAGTTAGATTTTTAGTAAGTACTACTGTTCTTTTTATAAAAATCTGGATTCAAACTTCCTTGGCATACCATTAATGGTTTATTATATAGACAAAACAGCTACTAAATGAATAGATCAGGATTTTATTTTACGGCTGTAGGTTAGGTAGGTTTTATTGTCACACGTGCTGAACTAAAGCTCCTATGTAGCACAATCCTTCCTTCCCTATAAATTTTTTTTGTGGAACTACCGCCGCTTGATCTCTGGCGATTAAACAATTAAACCAAATCTCCACCACAGCATACGTTAACTTCTAGTTAAATACTCTTTCCAGTATTCTTTACAATTAACATAGAAATTTGATTCAACTTATTAGTAAATGACTGCAAACGCTGTACGCTGTTCTTTTTGATACGAGGGACAGGTGGGAAAGAAAATAAGTTAACTGTTTATTATTTCAGAAGTAATCACCATGACTATAAATACACTTATCCCACTGTGGCACAAGACGGTCAGTGCTTTCAGTGAAAAATGTTTGCGATTGCCTGCGGCACCATGATTGTACCCAGACATGCACCTTTTCGTTCGAAACAAATCCACGGATGCGTTTTTCCTCGCTCAGATTTTTCCGGAGATTATCTAAAATAACCGAAGGAAAAGGCAAAGCTACTATCAGTTTTATTCCTCATATTAGTCACTTGATTTATTATTATTTAATTTCTAGTTTTCCACCTTTACCATATTTATATGGAGAGTGTTTGTACTTACTTGGAAAAACTAAATGTCTCCAAAAATACCCATCGTACGAAAAAGCCGTTACAAATGAAAAGTTAATATTTTCAAAGGGGATAGCTGCCTGCGCTAAGACTTGACACCTTCAACATTTTGTTTTCAAATGGGAACCGGTATTTTCACTGAAAATTCAAGTTCTATTCCTAGGGCTTACCCGAAACATGTTTTTATGGCGCTATGATCTACAAAATTCAGTCATTCCAGCTTTTGCGCTTAGGAACAAACTCAGTTGGTTTTACGTTACATTTGCGATAAAAGTATAAACTGTTTTATTCTAACTGTTGATATTTTTGTTAAAAATTTAATTTAGCTTTGCAAATTCGATTTTACAGGAAAACTTTTCGTTTGGACATTTACATGTCTGTTTGATAAACCACATTTAGCGTGATCTAGAGACAATGAGTTGGACGTAATAGTTGTTTTTTCCCGTTGGAGTGCTTGCTTTCCGGGGTCCTCATATGTTTCGCCATCTGGGTGCTTTACTACTTCGGTGAGTTATCTTGCCTCTTGCCATCTGGGTCCTTGATTTCGGTGAGTCCCTCACAACAAATCCTCAGAATGACGACTTCCCATTTCGATACATTTATTAGTTCGTGTTTGCAATTCATGTGCACATCTTAAAAGCATGTTTAGTGTGATATTTGCTTAAATATTTCTGATGTGTTCCGTCATGTTCTGTCGAGTAGTTGGTACTTCTGCATATACTTTGTTTGCTAGGTGATTCCAGAATAAAAAATCCTCTGACGTAACGTCAGTCGATCTGGCTGGCCACTTTGCCGGACCACCTCTATCGAACCAGCGACTACGGAAATCTCCATTTCATGCTTCTTAGGCTATTGAGGAATAATATGCCGGACAGTTATAATGTTGAAACTACATGTTCTGTCGCCCTACGAGAGGTACATCTTCCAAATGAATCGGTAACTCATCTTGCAATAAGTTCCAATGTATTTCTGCTTACAGTGTGATTTCTATAAACGAGAGGTCGATTAGTTTTTCGCATATGACACCGCTTCAAACGTCAATAGACCAAGAACGCTGATGATCAACTTCACGTATCCAGTACTGGTTTTCAACACTTCAGTAATGCATGTTATGACGATTAACTTCGTCATGATTGATAGAAGTTGACTCGTCAGAGATTATTACTCGACAAAAGAATTGCAGTATAGCCGGCCGAGGTGGCCGAGCGGTTCTGGCGCTACAGTCTGGAACCGCGCGACCGCTACGGTCGCAGGTTCGAATCCTGCCTCGGGCATGGTTGTGTGGGATGTCCTTAGGTTAATTAGGTTTAATTAGCTCTAAGTTCTAGGGGACTGATGACCCTAGAAGTTAAGTCCCATAGTGCAAAGAGCCATTTGAACCAATTGCAGTATCTTTATAATTGCATTAGTACCTCATTGCGAAACCGCATTCGATTCTGAAAATCATTCTCATGAAGTTCTTGATACGTAGAGGTATGGTAGGGATGGTGTTAGTGACATTTTGTGTAAGCAATTCGCGACTGGTGAGATATTTGTCGGGTACTAGCACGTGGATTATGATCCACTGCAACTAGTATTGCAATTTTACTGTTGCTGTTCCTGTAACAGTTGCTCTACGAGTTCTTTTTTCAGGTAGTAATTGTTTTACAAAACGATAAATAGTCGTACGAGATCGTGGCGTATCAGCAAAAAGTTCGGCAGATAGAACAAAAGTAGCGTTCAGAGCCGCGCGGGGTAGCCGTGCGGTCTGGGGCGCCTTGCCACAGTTCGCATGGATTGCCCCCGTCTGAGGATCGAGTCCTCCCTCGGGGATGGATGTGTGTGTTGTCCTTAACGTAAGTTAGTTTAAGTCAGATTAAGTAGTATATAAGCCTAGGGGCCGATGACCTCAGCAGTTTCGTCCCATAGAACTTAACCACAAATTTCCAAATTTCCAATTAGCGTTAAAAAAAATGGTTCAAATGGCTCTGAGCACTATGGGACTCCACATCTGGGGTCATCAGTCCCCTAGAACTTATTGCTAGAACTACTTAAACCTAACTAACCTAATGACATCACACACATCCATGCCCGAGGCAGGATTCGAACCTGCGACCGTAGCGGTCGCGTGGTTCCAGACTGAAGCGCCTAGAACCGCTCGTCCACAACGGCCGGCAATTAGCGTTTAGATTTCTCGCAGCCTCGCCATAAATTAAAATTATTTCGATTTTTACTTCTGCAGATAAAACATTCTTTATTTCAGATGTGCCAGAAAAAAATCTCCCTCGAGGAATGGTGCCGAGTCGTTCGGTCAGTGTTCATGATTATAAAAGCTCCGGCGCTGTGGTGGAGCGCCCCACATGGTGGGGTGCTGAGCAGTGAGGCGTGCGTATGGGAGGAGTTCACTCGGTATGTATGTATCCACGACAGATGCGTCTGCCACTATTATTATGCAGATTTTTCCTTGCAATGGTTGTGGGTTTTATTCCGCCGGTAGCCGTGTAGCGGCCGGGGCGAGAGTTACGGCGGTTAGAGGTTAAGTACGCATCGAAATCGATCACCGTGACGGTGAGATTCACGGGGACTCACCAAAATCAAGCACCCCGATGGTGTGGGGACCCACAGAACCCAATCCCGAAGGGAGCAGAAAACTACGCTACGTTAAAAGCAGGTCATTTGCTATGGTTTAAATGTCTAAGTGTAAACGTTTGACTGTTCAATCAAATTTGGAAAACTAAATTAATCCTTAACAAAACTATCAACTGTTCAAAACAAAAAGCTAACAGTCTTATTGTAAATGTAATCTAAAATCATATGGATCAGTTCTTAACTGTAAACATCATATACTTGAAGTTTGTTGATTATAGTGCCACCTACCACACTGAATAAAAAACTGTATCTTGTGTAATATAGATATTTTTTAGTATAGAATCCGAATCTGCAATAAAAATGCTGGGATCCCATTTGACAATAAAATGTGGACATGGGGGGAATGTGGGGGGTGGCGTCTGGGGGCTGCGGGTAGGATGGCTGGGAGCGGGGTGAGGAGGGAGGTTAAAACGTGGCCAGTTTTAGCAAAGACGGATGTCCCCTTGAAAATTTAGCTTTTCGCATGGAACAATTTCTTCGTAAGATAAGTATTTTTGAGATATTTAATTGCTCTAAGCTAAAGCTTAAAAAAAAAAAAAGGACCTACATATACAGGGCGGTCCACAAACCAGTTATCACTAGCAATTTTAAAACTTTGTTTTACCTAGCAGGGTGGCAGTCATTTGCAAAACTGAGTAGTGCATACTATCCGTAAGTCAGTTGACACTAACAGTTTGAGGCTATGTTTGTTGTCACCTGAGAAACAATGAGCAGAAAGGTAACCACAGAATAGCGTTATATGTTATGCAAACATGGTGGAAACCTGACCATAATTACAGTGATGCTCTTGATTTGTTTTTGGAACGTTTTCCAAACTCCAACTTCCATCTGAACGACGCATTCACAAATTGAATTAGCGATTTCAGGAGCTTCCTCATTCAGGTAGGCCAATGTCTGTTATTACAGAAGAGAATCTTAAAGTTGTCGCGTGATATTCTGTGCAGTCACTAACTAAATTTCAAACAAAAGAGTCCGAGGAGTGTAAAACGGCAAGGACAATCCAACAAAGGGTATAGACAAAGCTGAAATTGAAATGAAATAGTCCTATTTTAGTCCAGGCCTATTAGATGGTTAGGACAGGCGTATCATATTCTTTGAGTTGTACACAATCCTATTAGAAGCCAATCCCAAGATGTACAAAAGCATCCACTGGAACAACAAAGCGACTTTTAAAGTGAGTGGCAGAGTGAACAGAAACAGTTGTGTTTATTGAGTGAAATTTTGTTGCCTGTTGTGGGTGTGTGCAATGACTTGCTGGGGCACAACAGCTGAATGTGCAAACTGCCTACCACAGTTACCTACTGAGCACAGAAGCGCTATAGAAGCTAGTTTACTCCTTGTACAACATTAAACCAACAAACTGTGCCAGTTACAGCAAATGACACTCTGTACAATCTAAACACTGTGGTAAATACAAAGGAGAGCAATTCTCATTAATCATTTTTTATATAAAATGAAGTAAATTTCATACAGCACACATTAAATATTCCAAGTAGGGGCACCTGTTTTACAGTGGAACCCCGCCACAGCGAAAGCACAGTTTAATTGTGCAGAAGAAACCGCTCATATTTTTGTTTTTAAATAAGGATGCCTCACTATGACAGTTGTCGGACAAAACTGAAAACATCCCTAACTTTAATGTATGAGTTTATTTTCCTCAAGTCTGTAACACGATTAAATAAGTTGCAATTAATTATTTAAACAGAAATGAAAAATCAGTCCACGTATTTATGTCTAAAGTGATTGATTACCTGAAGTTCACGTATATAGTGGATCTCGAAATGAATTTGCTAAACACGAAATTTTATGTAAATCGGAGTTGACTTATTAACAAAGTTAGTTCAACGCTGGAATACATGTTCATGTATTCAAAAACACAAGAAATGAGTGCTTGAGTGAAGCTCAATTGGCACATAATGTACTATTAATAACTGTTAGGTACCTCAAACTATATGGAACAATTGATACAGAACCACTATTGGCTTTCGAAATCTGTGCAGCTCACAAACGCAAGTTAAAAATGGATGGAAGATCCAAATAAGTGAAACCACTTAAGAAGCAACACAAGTTGTGGAATAGACCGCGCAGATCGTAAGCTGCTCAGACCAAAGGCAGCAATAACCCTAAAAAGCGTCACTTAGTCGAGACTCAGCAAAGTACGCCGGGCTACAACCGGGCACCTCTTTCTTTATATAACCTCACAGCCATGCGTCTCCACATCGTCTCTTGATCTCTTCTATTAGCCGAGCGGTCTAAGGCGCTGCAGTCATGGACTGTGCGGCTGGTCCCGGCGGAGGTTCGAGTCCTCTCTCGGGCATGGGTGTGTGTGTTTGTCCTTAGGATAATTTAGGTTAAGTAGTATGCAAGCTCAGGTACTGATGACCTCAGCAGTTAAGTCCCATAAGATTTAAAACGCCATTTTTTATGTCTTCTACGTTTCTTTCCACTCCCAAAAACCGGCGATTTGGAGGGGAGAATTTGCAACTTTCGCAACAGTGACGAGCAAGAATTTCCCTGAATACACCAAAACGCAGGGGAAGCCTGCCAACACTCCTCAACTAGCGCTTACTGCATGCCAATTAACTAATCACAGGTTGGTACATTGTGTTTGCTGTCTCGCCGTTCATTGGCTCCGATTTAGCGTCACAGAGCCGATTCTGCTGACTACTACGGTCGGCTGATAACATTAGAAGTATAAAATTCCGGAACTTTCTCACGCTAGAGACGGTAAAACGGCGGTTTCGCGTGTTTGCACCAGCCTAAGGGTGCTCAAACTCGTCACGTCAGCTATACCCAGGGAACCTGCAGTCGCTGTGCCCTAAACTGGTCGTAGGTTGTGTTCCAAAATTTAACAGCATAGACACTTTCTGCAGGACCTGACCATCATTTTGCAGGACAATGCTCAAGCACGTACAGTGCAAACTGTTACTGATTTGTTTGACTGATGGGGCTGTTAAGTGCTATACCACCTACTGCACTCCCCTGACTTAAGCCATCGTGAGTTCAATTCGATTTCTAAAGTGAAGGAAACACTTCACGGCATTCGCTTCAGAACTGCTACAAATTCGTCGGGCAATAGACCGCGCCGCTCGAACTGTCAACACAACTGGCACTGCTAAGAGTATCGTACGACTTCCACATCGCTGGCAATACACAATTCTGGTGACTGCTTTGAAGGTCAGTAAAACTTTGAAACTCTTATCTATTTTGTTCGAGCTGTAAATAAATAGTTGCCACTATTAAAGTTCCAAACCTCGTAACATGACAGAGCATGTGTAGCCATAACTCTAGACTGTTAGATATAACCATGAACGCTTCTGTCAGTCACGTTTGCAACATACGCGAAATTGGGATGACTGCTGTACACTACATCTACTTCATCAGTCTGCACACCTCTCAGAACCTCGGATTCCAGATCAAGTACCTATCGCGTGATGACTGGATGTTGTGTGATGTCCTTAGGTTAGTTAGGTTTACGTAGTTCTAAGTTCTAGGGGACTGATGACCGTAGATGTTAAGTCCCATAGTGCTCAGAGCCATTTTGAAGTACCTATCGCGTCGTCATAATCGCAACACAAGTTCTCCGTTTTCTAGCATCACAGCTATAAACATCAATAACACTAAACACTTTTCAAACAACCTCTTCATTATTTATGCACGCATCTGGAACAGGCTATCTTTCAGTCTATCTACAGTTTAACATCCTGTGTAATTTTAAAAAAGTTGAAGCACTTTGCTCTGCCATATCCATAAACCGCATCCATCCCATTCCTCAAACTGGACAAGTAAGGCCATTTCTCTCTGCGAAACTATGAAGCGAAGGCTTACATCTTCTGCTTATTTTCATTTTTTTCAATCACTCACATCATTTTGTTTATTTCCCTCTCCCTCCCTCCCCACCTCACTCTTTCTCTCTTGCTCCATTACGTTTATTCGGTCACATTAGCCTCGTTCCTCAGCAGTTCCACAATTTCCAATCTCTTCCCTCGAGTACTTAGCTGCCACGGTTTGCTGTTTAAGTATTTCTGCTTGTATATTATTTCAATTACTCTACCTTGCACAAACACGTACAGGTTGTGTTATTTTCTGCTACAGCAACTGTTCATAAAAGTAAATTACGTATTACATATAAAATAACTCGGTTCGTTAGACAAACAGCTCGTATTAATGAGTTTTATTGCAACAAGACAAGTACAAATACTTAAGGTTGATACATGTGTCGCAAGCAAAGGGCGACATACAAAATAGTCTTCTTCAGAATAGACAAACATAAGTGTGTGTTACGTAGAGAGTACTAATCAAGAGGCTACGATGCGTCGGCTAACAAAGTACACTACTGGCCATTCAAATTGCTACACAACGAAGATGACTTGCTACAGACGCGAAATTTAACCAACAGGAAGAAGATGCTGTGATATGCAAATGATTAGCTTTTCAGAGCATTCACACAAGGTTGGCGCCGGTGGCGACACCTACAACGTGCTGACATGAGGAATGTTTCCAACCGATTTCTACACAAATAGCAGATGACCGGCGTTGCCTGGTGAAACGTTGTTGTGATGCCACGTGTAAGGAGGAGAAATGCCTACTATCACGTTTCCGACTTTGATAAAGGTCGGATTGTAGCCTATCGCGATTACGGTTTATCGTATCGCGACATTGCTGCTCGCGTTGGTCGTGATCCAATGACTGTTAGCAGAATATGAAATCGGTGGGTTCAGGAGGGTAATCCGGAGCGCCGTGCTGGATCCCAACGACCTCGTATCACTAGCAGTCGAGATGACAGGCGTCTTATCCGCATGGCTGTAACGGATCGTGCAGCCACGTCTCGATCCGTGAGTCAACAGATGGGGATGTTTGCAAGACAACAACCATCTGCACGAACAGTTCGACGATGTTTGCAGCAGCATGGACTATCAGCCCGGAGATCATGGCTGCGGTTACCCTTGACGCTGCATCACAGACGGGAGCGCTTGCGATGGTATACTCAACGATGAACCTGGGTGCACGAATGGCAAAACGTCATTTTTTCGGATGAATCCAGGTTCTGTTTACAGCATCATGACGGTCGCATCCGTGATTGGCGAGATAGCGGTAAACGGACATTGGAAGTGTGTATTCGTCATCGCCATACTGGCGTATCACCCAGCGTGATGGTATGGGGTGCCATTGGTTACACGTCTCGCTCAACTCTTGTTCACATTGACGGAACTTTGAACAGTGGACGCTACGTTAGATATGTGTTACGACACTCGGCTATACCCTTTATTCGATCCCTGCGAAACCCTACATTTCAGCAGGATAATGCATGACCGCATGTTGCAGGCCTTTTACGGGCCTTTCTGGATACAGAAAATATTCGACTGCTGCCCTGGCCAGCACATTCTGCAGCTCTCTCAGCAACTGAAAACGTCTGGTCAATGGTGGCCGAGCAACTGGCTCGTCACAATACGCCAGTCACTACTCTTGATGAACTGTGGTATCGTGTTGAAGCTGCATGGGCAGCTGTACCTGTACACGCCATCCAAGCTCTGTTTGACTCAATGCCCAGGCGTATCAAGGCCGTTATTACGGCGAGAGGTGGTTGTTCTGGGTACTGATTTCTCAGGATCTATGCACCCAAATTGAGTGAAAATGTAATCACATGTCAGTTCTAGTATAATATATTTGTCCAATGACTACCCTTTTATCATCTACATTTCTTTTTGGTGTAGCAGTTTTAATGGCCATTAGTGTAGTTAACGTTGAGGCTGCTATGGAAGTGGGCCGTTAAAAATCGGGCGCGTCGTATATGTCCTCTTCACCTAGGAGCCGCTGCTGTCGCGTTGTCGTCCTGGAGGGAGGTCTGTCAGAGTGTGATTGGCTGACCTCTTTTCACAGTAGTCTCTTCTCTGTCGTTCCCGACTTGCGTGCCGGTGCTGACTTTACACCGTAACAAAATGTACTTCTTGAATACATAGGTCGATAGATAAAATTAAATAAATAAGGATATTTGGAGAAGAAATACGTATTTCTTGAATAGTGGCATTTATCACGGTGAACGTGTTGATGCGTATTTAAAGTGACACAAGAAAATTTATGTGGGAGAAGTTTATGTTGAAGAATTTCTCCTCGTAAAGAAGGAACCATCAAGTGACAGTGAGAATTGGTTTCCGAGTTTAAATTGGGTTTGGAGAGCCTAGTGGTTCAAACACACAATATAGCGGCAGTCCTGCCAATCCTAAGCGATATCGTTACTGAAGTTGTTGCGGCCAGCAGCTGGTTCATTTCGAAAAGAAACATATTAAAACCTCTCTTTCAAACTGTAATGTTTTTCCTCCAGAAGGGTGATTGGGGCGTCAAGTACCAATATCTTCAATAATCTGCATAGAATTCAGCATTTTGCATACCTTAACTCTTATTTTTTTCTGTAATGTCATGACCGGAGACTATTGTAGTTAAATTCAGGGAAGAGGTGGAACATATTTGTAAGAAACTTGCTGGCAGGCATGCACGTGTGCACGTGAAGAGCCACGCAGGTGGCCAAGATGTTTGTTACAGACAACGCTCTGGACACAGCTGGAAGCGAGTGATCTCTCTAATGTGGGTCCAGGCGCCTGCACGTGGCTACCACTTATGAAATCGCCAAGTAAGGCGAAGGTCGAAGTCACGTTCGTGATAGGAAGCAACAAACTACGATTCTTAGCTATTAGACTTAAATTAAGTCGATCGCATATGGACGAAATGTGCCAAAAAGAGAACGAAGCAAGTCGTGTGCAACCTGATCCGAGTGGGAAAAGGCCCTCAATAAGAGTATTAATGGCCAATCATGGACAGTATCAAGTCAGTAATGGAGTAATAGAGTAACATGGTAATGGAATAATAGAGTATCGAGCACTAGAGGAGGGCAGTAGAGTAGCGGAGTGGCGCAGTATCGAAGAAGTATGCTGGAGGAACAACCAAAATTGGGTGACAGAAACCGCTACTGATTTGGGGGGGGGGGGAGGCGGGGGGGGGGGGGCTTTTATGTTACAGGGACGGGGCAGCTCAAACTGGTAGATGAGTAGTATTTTTACAAGTGTCTTACATATGTTTTATTATATAGTGTTGAAAAGAGACAGTCTGTCTTTGTCTCAAATAGCAGTGGAGGGATTTCATTTGCATAGTAATAAATTTCTCGGATTTACTGCCCTCCAGGAAATTTCTCGAACTCAGAACATACTAGGGGCCGATAACTGCTTGAAACCAGAAGCAGGAAGCCCTGACGTATTCAGCGAGTGATAGAAAGTTTATCGGAAAGGCAGACTAGATGTCATAGGGGGAAGAGTGTTCAGTGCAGTTGACAAAAGTATTGTTTCTATTAAGGTCGAATTTAAGTGTAACAGTGAAGTTACCTGGTCGTGTATTACAGGTCTACGTGTAATCATATTAATTGTTGGACGATTTTACCAGCAACCCGAATTCACTGGAACAGTTCTAGATTATTCAAAGGAAGTCTACGCCAGTAGAGCGGACACACCCACATTACACAATATTAGTTGGGGGAGAGTAAAGTCTGGGACCTCTGTGGATTCATTACAGGGGCAAACAGACAGTTTTGCGAAATACTTTTTCCGAAACTGTCTTGAACAGCTAGTTCGAGAACCCACACCCAATGGAAATATTTTAGACAAGCAGGCCTGACCTTAGCGACGGCGTCAGTACAGAGACAGCGATTAGTGATCATGATGTCACCATAGCGACGACGGGTACTAGAGTTAATATGTCAGTGAAGAAAACTAGGAGATTATTTCTCCTAGAAAAACAGATAAGCAGTTCTTAGGGTCCCGTTTAGATAATGAGCTGACATCATTTAGTTCCAGTATGATAAACGTACAGGAAAAGTAGAAGTAAAGTTTAAACGGACTGTAAATTGTACGTTCCGAGTAAGTGGATTCAGGGTGGAAAAGGCTTAACAACGAAATTTGGAAAATGATGAGGAAGCAAAGGCTGTCGTACTCTCGGTTTAAAAGAGAACGCGGAAATGACAGTAGGCAAAAGTTAGTAGAGATTCGTGAGTCTGTAGAAAGATCGATGCGCAAAGCGTGCAACAACTACCACCGTCGTACCTTAGCAAAAAACCTTTCTGAGAGCCAGAGAAAATCCTGGTCCCACGTAAAATCGCTAAGCTTATCTAAGGCTTCTACCGAGTGATTCGTCGACCAGTCCGGTTTTGCAGTAGAAAACATCAAAATGAAAGCCGAAGTTCTAAATTTGGCATTTAAGAACTCGTTTACGCAGGAGAATACTCCAAACATACCGTTGTTTGACGATCTCACATACTCCTGTATGGACGACGTACTAACAGACATCCCTGACGTAGAGAACCAACTGAAAGAGTTGAAACCAAATAAGTCGTCTGTTCCGGATGAAATCCCAATTCGCTTTAACAAAGAGTACTCTACGACAACGGCCCCTTACTTGGCTTGCATCTATTGGGAACTTCTCGTCCAGGGCAAAATCACAAGCGAGTGGAAAAAAGCGCAATTGACTCCTTTAAATACGAAAAGGTTAAAAGAACTGACCCAAAAAGTAGCAGGACAATATTCTTAACATCGGCTTGCTGCAGAATTCTTGGAATTTCCTTCAGACAGAAAGGTTTCTGTCCACGAGTCAAGACGGTTTCCGAAAGCATTTGACACGGTGCCACACTGCGGACTGTTAACGAAGGTATGAGTGTACGGAATAGGTTCCCCGATATATTAGTGGCTCGAAGACTTCTTAAGTAACAGAACCCAGTACATTATCCTCGACGAAAAGTGTTTCCGAGAGACAAGGGTATCGTCAGGTGTGTACAAGAGGACTGTGACAGAACCGCTGTTATTTTCTGTATACATAAATGATCTAACGGACAGAGTGAGCAGCAATCTGTGGCTGTCTTCTGATGATGCTGTGGTGTACGGGAAGGTGTTGAGTGACTGTAGTATGATACAAGATGAGTTAGAGAAAATTTATAGTGGGTGTGATAAATGGCAGTTAGCTCTAAATGCAGAAAAATATAATACAATGCATATGAGCAGGAAAAACAAATGGTTCAAATGGCTCTGAGCACTATGGGACTTAACTTCTGAGGTCATCAGTCCCCTAGAACTTAGAACTACTTAAACCTAACTATCCTAAGGATATCACACACATCCATGCCCGAGACAGGATTCGAACCTGCGACCGTAGCGGTCGCGCGGTTCCAAACTGTAGCGCCTAGAACCGCTCGGCCATCCCGGCCGGCAAGAAAAACAAATCCAGAAAGTTGGAGTACAGCATTATTCACGTCACTTCGATTAAATGTCTAGGCGTAACGTCACTAAGCGATATGAAATGGAAGGCGAATGGGCGACTTCGATTTATTGGGAAAATTTTAGGAAAATGTGGTTCATCTGTAAAGGAGACCACATATAGGAAACTAGTGCGAACCATTCTTGAGTACTGATCGAGAGTTTGGGATCCTCACCAGGTCGGATTAAGGGAAGACACTGAAGCAGTTCAGAGGCTACTAGATTTCTTGCTGGCAGTTTGGATCAACACGCAGGTATTAAGGTGATGCTTCGGGAACTGGGAGTCCTTGGAGGGAAGGGGACGTTCTTTTCGAGGAAAGTACTGAGAAAATTTAGAGGAACTGCCTGCAGAATGATTCTGTTGTCACCAACGTACATTTCGTGTAAGGACCATGAAGATAAGAGAAATTAGGGCTCGTACGGAGGCATATAGATAGTCGTTTTTCCATCACTCTACTTGCGAGTGGAACAGGAAAGGAAATGACTAGCAGCGGTACAGGGTACCCTCTGCCACGCATCGTACGGTGGCTTGCGGAGTATCTGTGCGGATGTAGATGTAATGTCCTATTCACCACCACCACCACCACCACTACCTCCCCCCCCCTCCCCCTTACAATCCCATAAGAGAATCAACATACCCAGTCTGTCTTACTATAGAGCAAATTTTGTGTGAAAGTACTAGGAATGTTTGCATAGCTTGCAGCTGATACGGAACATGGGAACCAGCCCGGTATTCACCTAGAGGGATGTGGTAACCTGCTTAAAAACCACATCCAAGCTGGCCAGCACACCGACACTCCATCGTTAATCCGCCGGGCGAATTCGATCCGTGGCTGCATACCTCCCCGTCCCGGAAGCGGTGGCGTTAACGGGCGCGGCTATCCGACCGGGTCCGCGCACTTTGGCTCCTTTCCTTGCGCATATCTAAGAATCGTGTCGAATGTGCATTTGTAGAGTGTAGATGATTGTAATGGATGCGTGTATAGTGTATTTTTATCTTGTATGATGATGATAAGAGATGGAAGAAGATGAAATCCGGTGCCTACGCGTAGCCTTTTCCTCCCGAATAATACCAAGGGGGTTTCCGAGTTTAACCTCATCCTACCGACGGATCGACATCAGCAGTCATATGCAGGAGAGATTACTTGGAATTTAATCGAGGACGTTGGAGCAAGGCTAGGGATCAGGAACTTTACGCCACCACCTCTCCTCCCTTTGCTGACCAGATACTGACAGTGAAAATTCCATCCACCATCAGAATTCTAACCGCCTTACCTCCGAGTCAAGCGTCATAGCACAGGCGTGCTTTAGCGATCTCGGCTAAAGAGGTAATTTTTAAAACAGCTGAGAAGTAACTACGTCCATCGTGACTTAGGTGAAAACCCTAAGTTTTCTTTGTCAGTCACATTTAGGGATGTGTGTCACGTACAAGTTTCAGCCATTATCATTATATTTACTTACTGTCATGATTTAAAAGAATTAACCTTTAGAATATTCGTCGGTGTTCATTACAAAACGATGCTCGTAGGTAGGATAGTCGAAGGATACTGTGGGGTTGAGTAGCACAAATATTGATTTACAATTCATTTCAGAGTTTTGGCTGATATCTCCAACTTATTTTAGAAAAATTCAGAGTAGGTTTCCCCAACACGGCTATGGAAATCTACCTTTCCATTTCTTCCAAGAAAAGTTAGTGCTGTTTCTTTATAGACGCAATAGTAACACGAACCAGAACACCACCAGATGTTTTCACTTCACTTCTTAATATTCACTAAAATATTAAATAAAAGTGATATTTTCATCGTATGGGAGCGACGAACATGTCCGTGAAAAACTGTTCAGATTGTAAGAAGACATTTAAGTTTGTTTCCATTAATAGTAACCATTTCGTACTTGAACATTTTTAGGAAGGAACCAGATGAGAAAGGGAACAGGCGACACAGTTTCAGTCAGGAGATGGACGCTATTTGTTCGGAAATAATTTAACCGTGTAAACACCACCCTTAACTTCACTCAAACTTTTATTTGTAGAAGCGTGTACTTGGCGAAGTTGATGCTAAATTGAGCAGGTTACATATGCTTCTTGCTCGGGACGAGATACTGGATGATTTACATTGAGCGGACTGACATAGGACTCGATATTGTCCCTTTATTTCGAGGGACAACATAAAGTATCTGAACAAAAACTCCTGCCTAAGAAAATGGATGGTAGCAAGATCAGGGTTTAAAGTTCTGTCGGTATCAAGTTCATTAGAGCCGAAGCACAAGCTCGGTATTATTGAAGTGTGGGATAAGAGACCGGGCGTGCCCTTTCCAAGGAATCATCCCAGCATTTGCCTAGAACGATTTTGGGAAATCACGGGAAACCTGAATCAGGCTGATCGAACGCGAATTTGAACCGTCGACCTCCCGGATGTGAGTCCAGTGTGCAAACCACTACGCCACCTCGCTCGGTTTCTATCGGAGAAGTTTAAACTGGATGCCAAGTCTGGAATAAACTCGAGTGGATACATCAACTCATTTTATTGGTATTATTCAAACTAAACGCAACATCATAGCTAATGCTAAAAAAAGCTCCTTCTGCCTCACAGTACCCGACATGGAAGTGACAAAGATGCCCAAACCTTCAAATGATGCCCTAAGTGCGAATATCTTAAGCAAAATCCGATCACCGTTCACCAAATCCGGTAGGAGTAAGTGCGATAATTCTGAGTAACCACTCTAGTTAAATTAATTTATAATCTTGTAAAATATTAACGAATTCAATAGTAATTGTTCTGTATGGAGTGTTAATTTTCGATTGGTCATCCTATAAATTCCACTGGAAGAAGAGAACATATCTGTACCAGTATACTTTATTTTCTTTTCAACAGTTGTTGAATTGAACCATAGCTCTCTTGCAGCTGCAGGTCTGGAGGCTCTTCTTGTGCATCACTGTTTACGTTCTTTGCCCTGACAATGTAAGCATTTCAGTGAGATCCACACAGTGGAGACCTGGAGGGTAAGTGAAAAAGCTTTGAAAAGCAATACTTCACTCCTAGAAGTTTCTACCGTACGATTTTTATAGGAAATACGACAGTATATTTGATACAGATGCAATTAAATTACATGACAACAACCAAAGCAGCTTTCTGGAAAATGTGTTTTTCTTTTGGATAATTCCCATTGTATGATGAGTCGTAAGATCACTCAGGCTTAAGACTATTGTCGTTTGTTTACATAGCTCATATATCTTAACGATCTAGGATAAATTATGTGTGTTTTGTTACCTAAAACGTTTATAACTACAGTCTATACTACTAGTGCCCAGTCATTCAAGTAGGACTATCAGCATTGGTTTTGGTCCGCATTTACGCAACAGAGACTGATTTACTTGCAGCGTTTGTTGATCTGTGCCAGGAACATGTCCTTCATACGAGCCTACACGATTTTCTTCGAGAACGTAGAAACCTAGAAAGGACATAAAATATAGAATATATAGCATTTTACAGCTCGGCCGTGACATTTTAGCAGGTCGTTGTGAAAACTGGTATACGAAGTCGAGTGCCAGCAACAGCACGAGAAAGCATCCTGTCGTGCTGTGCTGCTTCATTTATGGGGCTCGTGTGGTGGCCGTTTAATAAGTGAAACCGCTCGTCTGAGTCAGCTACCTAACTCGGAGAGGTGCTCCCGAGAATGACCTGCGCCAAAGACGTCACACAAAAAGTGACGGCTTAAAATTACCGTGCCGAAACGTCTGCTAGATACGAGGGCTTGAACCAGATTAAACTCCGTGCAATATGTCGAACCGGGCAACCATTCACTTCTCATACAATATATGGGGAGTAGTGTAAGATATTAACTTCAGTGACCATACAACTAGTGGCCGATACCTTGTAGAATGGTCTCTTGATGAAGAATTGTCTGCTAATGTAGTAAATAATGAAACTTGTGGTAAATGGTTCATGCTTATTGAGAGAAAAAAATATTCATTTCACTTATATTAAAGTCCTTGTTTTTTCTACATTCAAGGGGTACGATCAAAAACTTTACACTTTCTGTTATCTTGCAAATTAAAAGCACATGAATACGGTATCATAATTCGTCAATGCATTCTTTACCAAATTACATTGTTCTTTTTTCGTTTTATGTAGATCATTAACTATTTCTTACCTAGGAACTCAGCCATATCTAATATTTATATTCGAATTTTCACTTCTCATTCTTCTGGAAAACTTGTTATTGGTATCAGATACGGTGTAAGGTAGATTCCCCATTTAAAAGCAGCTTTCCCTCTTCTGTTTCAAGGAAAAGAGAAAGAATAACTTACTAAACATCAACATTTCTAAATTATTATTTCTACACGCAGCACATTACTTATCATTTAACAGTCAAGCACCAGCTTTTCCTCGCGATTCATGAATATTAAATTGATCCTTTGTGGACAACTTTGGAGAGAGGGGTGCGTGGTCGCTATCCACCTCCATTATCATCACCTACAACTGCCACTATTTTGAAGGAAGATTAGTATAAGATTCGCTTTGAATACCATTCGGGACCTGTGTTTATCCATTCAGAGGCGAGTGGAATCTTTTTTGTTTGCCAACCGTAATCCTACACGGTATTGGGCAATATAATGTATTGCGTTTGTTGTGTTTCGGTATTTTGAACTACCCCTTGTACAATACTAAAAATTCTCACATATCTGGATTGGATTGTCCTTCAGATGAATATGGTTACGAATGTTGGAAAGAGAAAAATAATTGTTTTTAAATAAACTATGACACACACACAAAACTGAAACAATGAACAGTCCAAAGTTCAAGATATGCAACATCGAGCGACTCAGCAGAGCCACGGCTTCGTAGTTGTGTGGTCATGGCGTTGGACTACAAAGCGGGAGATACCTATTCAAATCTCCCTCGTACTCTATCATTTTTTTCACAAAATTATGAACTGTTCGTCCGATCATCGACGTGTTTGTTCGCTGTACTCAAATTTGTATCTGTGTCGTGGTGTAACGTCCGTCTTCATCGGCGAGGTGTGAGGAAGGGACCTATAATGAAAGTTGATTCCAACATCTTGTGTGTTTTCACCAGTACTCGACACTGGGACTCCCTGATTGCAAGGCGATAAGCCTCAAGACGTACGTGCCTCCTATTTGTTCTACCACATGTTATGACTCCTGCGTTCCGTTTTGGAAGTTTTGACTCTTGAATTCCCTTGTTATAACATGGTTCACATCCGTTTATTTGTTGTTTTCGTTTCTGGGAAAGGTCTCTGCGGCATCTCACTTACTCTCACTATTCATCAGTCTTGTCGACTTGCGACGGTAATATATTCTTATCACATGATCTTTGGTGTGACGTCATAAGCGAGTGACTGTGTGAGATCGCTCTCTAAGTTTTTCTATATTTTTAGGTTTCAGATACATATTTTAACGGTTTTTGTGATAATATTTACTATATAAGTGACTTATTAGTGGTTTCTTCATTCACCTCTGCCTTTCTTGTGTTGTGACCTGATATTTGTGAGTGTTTCGTATCGAGCAACGTAACCCCTTACCTGTGTTTACATTCCGCGCTGACCAGTTGCAGCTGTAGCGGCGCATCGAAAGCTTAGTACTAATTAATTGTTTGTGTATAGTGGTTTATTTAGGAACTTTAGCAGTCTTCAATCGTTTTTTTTTGTGTTTTCTGGTGAAATAATTTCAGAAGAACCTTTTGGGAACTGTTTTCAGCTTCGTTACTGTGTCTTTAGACGTTTGACTCTCTTTCTGTATTAGTCTTTTGTTATATTCACATTTGTTGTTTATTAATACTGTTAATAATAGTAGTTACTTCCATTGTAGAGTAAATTTGCGATTATCGTAGTCAGGTTTTAACATCTTATTATTTTAGTAACGGAACTTAGAAAAAGTAAAATTTTACCATGAGTGAGAAGTGTGGGCTTTGCCGTAGGTTCGTGAGTAGTAGATTGCGGTGTGAGACTTGTTCGAAGTATTTTCACTGGGGGGAATGCAGTGGGGAAGCCAGTGGGCATTCTGGTGAGATCCTCTCCTGGAACTGCAGGTTATGTAGCAAGAGTAAGTTGATAGAGGAGCAGGAGCGTAAGATCTGTGCCCTTCAGGTGCAGTCGAAAAACGCACAGGAGGAGCTAGATAGGATGAGGAGGGAGAAGGGGGTTGGGGAATGGGAGCTGGCTGTTGGCAAGAGATCTGCTAGGAGAAGAAGATTTTCAGATAGTTTTACTATTGGTGTTTACAATAGATATGACCAACTGTCAGAGTCTAGTGGAGAGGAATCTCTAGTAGCTGTAGATGTAGGAAGTATGCAGCAGACCTCAGTAGTTACGGTGGCTAGAACAGTTGCAAAGTCGAAGAGGAGGAAGAAGGTTCTGCTGTTAGGTAGTTCTCATGGCAGAGGTGTAGACCAGCAGTTGCAGCAAGTGCTGGGGAGTGAGTACCAGGTCACCAGCATTGTGAAGCCTAAGGCAGGATTGGCTCAGGTGACTGTTAACTTAGGGGGGTTACGTAGGGATTTTACTAAAGAGGATCAGGTAGTGATTGTGGTTGGGGCTGGTAATAGTATTGATAGGGATGGGGAGTATGACATATATGGTGACCTGGAAAAGATAGCCACTCATACTGGCACCACGAATGTGCGTTTCGTGGAACTGTTTCAGCGCCACGATCGGCCTCATCTTAATACAGCCGTCAGGCGTAATAACATGAGACTTGGGGGTGCGCTGATGACAGAAAGCATGGGTCACATTTCAGTGGTGTCGGTGGAGTCTATCAGCAGGACGGGTTCCACTAGACATGGCCTGCACCTCAACAAGTATGGGAAGGGGAGATTGGCAAAGCTTATCGGTGACAGCATAGGTGGGGTTGGTGGGATCACTCATGGGAAAATTCCTGCAGTAGTGGGTGTTGGAGCTGCACCTTTTTTAGATTGAAGTCAGCTGATAGGTATTCCTGCTTAAGGGAATTCTCTCTAACAAAGGAACCACTTTTGAAAAAGCTTAGGTATCCGAGTAATGAGGGAATTAGTATATTTCATCAACAATACAAGGTATTAGAGATCAAGTTAGTGAACTGCTTATAGATGTTGACTCTGAAATTATCGGTATATCTGAATACTTCTTAAATAAGGAGATAATTCAGAGACTTCCTTTACCAGGATACAGGTTGGCTGGCAGCTTTTCGAGGAGCTCTTTGTGGTGTGGGGGAGTAGCCATGTATGTGAAAAACTGCATCCCATTTGAGTCAATTGATGTTTCAAAGTACTCCACTGAAAAGGTGTTTGAATGTTGTGCAGGTGTGGTTAGATTTAATGGAGCTAAACTTGTAACTGTTGTTATTTATAGATCCCCAGACTCCGATTTCACAACATTTTTGCTAAAGCTAGAGGAGGTTCTTGGTTCACTTTATAGGAAATACAAAAAGTTGGTTATACTATGTGGTGACTTCAACATTAATTGTATAAGTGATTGTGCAAGGAAAAGGATGGTGGTAGACCTCCTTAATTCATATAATCTTATGCAAACCGTATTCTTTCCAACAAGAGTGCAAGGAAACAGTAGAACAACCATAGACAACATTTTTGTTCATTCCTCATTACTAGAAGGGCATTCTGTTAGCAAAAAGGTGAATGGCCTTTCAGATCATGACGCACAAATTTTAACTCTAAAAGATTTTTGTGCTGCAACACGTGTTAAATATAGTCATCAACTGTTTAGGAAAGCTGATCCAGTTGCTGTAGAGACCTTTGTAAACCTTATCAAGGAACAAGAGTGGCAAGATGTTTATAGCGCTGATACAGTAGACGATAAATATAATGCTTTTCTCAAGACTTTTCTCCTGCTCTTTGAAAGTTGCTTTCCGTTAGAACGTTCAAAACAGGGTACTAGCACAAACAGGCAGCCTGGGTGGCTGACTAGAGGGATAAGAATATCTTGTAGAACAAAGTGGCAGTTATATCAAAACGTTAGAAACAGTCAAAATCTAAATGCAGCAGCCCATTACAAACAGTTTTGTAAGGTGCTTAAAAATGTTATTAGGAAGGCAAAAAGTATGTGGTATGCAGATAGAATAGCTAAGTCTCAGGATAAAATTAAAACCATATGGTCAGTCGTAAAGGAAGTGGTTGGTCTGCAGAGACGGGATGAGGATATTGAACCAGTGCGTAGTGGGAATGTCCGTGTTACTGATAAGTCGCATATATGTACAGTATTTAATAATCACTTTCTGAATATAGCAGGTGAACTAAATAGAAACCTAGTCCCAACAGGGAATCATTTAGCGCTCGTAGAAAAAAGTGTTCCGAGTCTGTTACATGAAATGCTCCTCCATGATACTGACAAGAGGGATATTGAGTTAATAATTAAATCACTAAAGACCAAGAACTCTCATGGATATGACGGGGTATCTAGCAGAATACTGAAGTATTGTTCTATGTATATTAGCCCAGTACTTAGCCATATCTGTAACTTTTCCTTTAGGAGTGGTCGGTTTCCTGGCCGATTAAAGTACTCGGTAGTGAAGCCACTTTATAAAAATGGAGACCTTGATAATGTTGACAATTTTAGACCTATTTCTATGCCATCGGTGTTTGCTAAAGTTATCGAGAAGGTTGTGTATACAAGGTTACTGGAGCATTTAAATTCACATAATTTGCTGTCAAATGTTCAGTTTGGTTTTAGAAATGGTTTAACAACTGAAAATGCTATAGTCTCTTTTCTCTGTGAGGTTTTGGACGGATTAAATAAAAGGTTGCGAACGCTAGGTGTTTTCTTTGATTTAACGAAGGCTTTTGACTGTGTTGACCACAAAATATTACTGCAGAAGTTGGACCATTATGGAGTAAGGGGAGTAGCTTACAATTGGTTCGCCTCTTACTTTAAGAACAGAAAGCAGAAGGTAATTCTCCACAATATTGAGAGTGGTAGTGATTTTCAGTCCCAATGGGGCACTGTTAAGTGGGGCGTTCCCCAAGGGTCGGTGCTGGGGCCACTGCTGTTTCTTATTTATATAAATGATATGCCTTCTAGTATTACAGGTGATTCAAAAATATTACTGTTTGCTGATGACACCAGCTTGGTAGTGAAGGATCGTGTGTGTAATATTGAAACAGTATCAAATAATGTAGTTCATGAAATAAGTACGTGGCTTGTGGAAAATAATTTGATGCTAAATCACAGTAAGACTCGGTTTTTACAGTTTCTAACTCACAATTCAACAAGAACCGATATTTTGATCAGACAGAATGGGCATATTATAAGCGAGACGGAACAGTTCAAGTTCCTAGGCGTTCGGACAGATAGTAAGCTGTTGTGGAAAGCCCATGTCCAGTATCTTGTTCAGAAACTTTATTTACCATTAGAACAGTATCTGAAATAAGTGACACTTCAACACGAAAAGTAGTCTACTTCGCATATTTTCATACGCTTATGTCGTATGGTATTATTTTTTGGGGTAATTCTTCTGATTCAAAAAGGGTATTTTTGGCTCACAAACGGGCTGTTCGAGCTATATGTGGTGTAAGTTCGAAAACCTCTTGTCGACCCCTATTCAATAGTCTGGGAATTCTGACATTGCCCTCACAGTATATATTTTCTTTAATGTCGTTTGTTGTTAGCAATATTAGCCTATTCCCAAGAGTTAGCAGCTTTCACTCAGTTAATACTAGGCAGAAATCAAATCTGCATGTGGAATGCACTTCCTTGACTCTTGCGCAGAAAGGAGTGCAGTATTCTGCTGCATCCATTTTCAATAAGCTACCACAAGAACTCAAAAATCTTAGCAGTAGCCCAAACTCTTTTGAGTCTAAACTGAAGAGTTTCCTCATGGTTCACTCCTTCTATTCTGTCGAGGAGCTCCTGGAAGAGCTAAAAAATTAAGCAAATTCCACTGTTACATTGTTGATTTTCTTTATTTAAACTTACGACTTGTCACCTGAATATGTTTTTTTTTATATTTCATTTTATCTGTTTCTAATATCGTGTTATAATTTCATGTATTGACTCGTTCCATGACCATGGACACTTCTCCTTAATTTGGTCCCACGGAACAATAAATAAATAAATATTCTATAACTAATGTATAGTATGACAGTTGGAAAGACTACAGAAAGAGAGCAGAGACGTCAATGATCGGAAGGACAGTTTATAATTTTATGAAAAAAAAGGAACATGAGGAACTTTTGAACACGGATCTCCCGCTTTGCAGTGCGTGTTTCTATATCTGAAAGATGAGTTCTGTTAAAATTTCACGCCAGTCACGTAAGAGTGGCGTTAGTAGCGTCACTATGAAGACACGTTTCAGGTTTGCTTTAAATATACGCTCTAACGGTAGTGAACGTTAGTTACCTTTGAGGCTGGACGTGGTGAGTTCATGTTAGTCAAGAATGCATTTAAGTGGACTAAGACGCCATTATAAACAGCTCACTTAGTTTTAACGAGGTCTTGTTATGGGACTACATGAAACTTGATATTCCTTCTGCGATCTTGCAGTAAGGCTTGGCAGGATTGTAGCCGCTCTACAAACTGTTGGCAGCGGCGATCACGATAATGTACGGTCGTAAGAAGACAGGTACCCGCATTGCCACGTGGCACTACCGAGAGAGATTACCATCGTCTGCGGCGTACGGCTCTGGCGCATCATACTGCATTTGATGCAGCAAAAAAATGTTCAAATGTGTGTGAAATCTTATGGGACTTAACTGCTAAGGTCATCAGTTCCTAAGCTTACACACTACTTAACCTAAATTATCCTAAGGACAAACACACACACCCATGCCCAAGGGAGGACTCGAACCTCCGCCGGGACCAGCCGCACAGTCCATGACTGTAGCTCCTAGACCGCTCGGCTAATCCCGTTGAAGCAGCAACTTGGGCATCAGCTGGCAGCACATTGACACAACGGACGGTTGGTTACACATTGCTTATTTCAAGGACAGCTCCGAGCCAGACGCCCTGTAGCGTACTTTCCACTGACCGCAAACTACTGCCATTTGCGACTTCAGTGGTGTCAAGCAAGAGCTTGTTGGAGGGCAGGGTGGAGATCTTTTGTGTTTTCTGATGAAAGCTGGTTTTGCCTCGGTGCCAGTGATGGCTGTGTATAGGTTAGAAGGAGGCTAGTTGAGAGCCTGTAACTAACCTGTCTGCGCGCTAGACACACTGGGCTTACATCTGGAGTTATGTTCTAGCGTGGGATTTCGGATGATATCAAGAGCACTGTTACGTTGCCATCCATGAACAACATTCCAGGGGGTGTTTTCCAACACGATAACGCTTGGTCAAATACCGCTGTTGTAACCCAGCATGCTCTAGACGGTATCGTCGTTTTACCTTGGCCTGCTCGAGCCCCAGATCTATCTCCAATGGAACACATATGGGACATCATCAGACGACAACTCCAGTGTCATTCACAGCCGGCATTTACCGTACCTGTATTGACCGACCAAGTGTAACAGACATAGAACCCCATCCCACAAACTGACATCAGGCACCTGTACAATACAGTGCATACACATCTGCGCTCTGGCGGTTACGCCTGTTATTAATGTAGCAGCATCTCACAAATGCAATAGCTTATCTCACGCTTACATTAGGCTATGGCCTTGCAATGTTAATGACCTAAATATGTTACCTACACAGATGCATTCTCGAAATTTTTTTAATCTACATTATTAACTTCTTGTTATTACACTTTTTTCTGTCAGTGTATTTACACTGAAGCTCCAAGGAAATTGGTACAGGCATGTGTATTAAAATACAGATATATGTAAGCAGGCAGAATACGGCGCTGCCGTCGGAAACAAATGTCTGGCGCAGTTGTTAGATCGGTCACAGCTGCTGCACTGGCAGGTTATCATGATTTAAGTGAGTTTGACCTTGGTGTTACAGTCGGCGTACGAGAAATGAGACACAGTATTTCCGAGGAAGCCATGAAAGGGAGATTTTCCCGTACGACCCTTTCACGAGTGTACATTGAATATCAGGAATTCGGTAAAACATCAAATCCCTGACATCGCTGCTGTCGGAAAAAGATCCTGCAAGAACTAGACCAACGACAACTGAAGAGAATGGGCTGACGTTCCCCAAGAAACCTTCGAGCACCTGATTGAACGTATGCCGGCGAGAGTGGAAGCTGTCATCAAGACTAAGGGTGGGCCAACGCCATATTGAATTCCAGCATTAGTGATGGAGGGCGCCACCAACTTGTAAGTAATTTTCAGCCAAGTGTCCGGATACTTTTGATCACAGAGTGTATGTCCATTTGTATCTGACTATTATAGTAAAGCCTTGATATTCTACTGCAATTTTTTACCTTCCAACTCCCCAACTGGCGATTCCTTGAAGCCTCAGAATGTCCTGTCAGCCAGTCTCTCCTTTTAGTCAATTTGTGCTATAAATTTAGATTCTCCTCAGTTCGACTGAATATCTCTTCATTAGTTATCCGATCTGTTCATCTAATCTTCAACAATCTCCATTTGTACCACATTTCAGAAGCATCTAATCTCTTCTTGTCTCAACAGTTTAGCGTCTATGTTTCACTACCGCACAAGCCTACATACCACACAGATACCTTCACAAAATATTTCTGAACTTTTAAATGTACATACGATGTTAATAAATTTCTCATTTCAGAAATTCTGTTTTTACTGTTGCCAGTCGACATTTTATATCTTCCCTACCTCAGTCATCGTCAAGTATTTTGCTTCCCAAGCAGCAAATCCAAATCACTACTTCTAATGTTTCATTCCTAACTAATTTCCTAGGCATCAATTGCTATAATTTGGATACAATTCATTTTCCTTCTTTTAATTTTGTTAACACCGAAGTTTTACGCTATTTTCGAGACAACGTCTATTCCATTAAACTTGTACTACAACTTTTTTGACATATGTGACATTATTGCAATGTCATCAGCAAAGCTTACCTTTTGTATTTCCTCTCACTGCAATTTAATTTACTTTCCTGTTTGATCGTGGTTTCATTTACTGCATGCTCAATGTGCGGATCGAATAGCGTGGAGGACGGACTACAAGCCTGTCCCATTACCTTCTCGACTACCGCTTTCCTGACATGAGCTCCGAATTTACAACAGCAGTAGACCAACTTTCGCGCTATATTTTATTCCTGATATCTTCAGAATTTTAAAGAGTGTATTCCAGTCAACAGCGTCGAAAGCTTTCTGTAAATCTACGTGTGCTGTAAACATATGTCTGCCTTTCTTCACTTTATCTTCTAAGGTAAGTTGTAGGGTCAGTACTGATTCGAGTGTTCCCATATTCTTCCATAACTCATATTGCTCATCCCCGGGATCAGCTTTTACCGCACTTTCGTTTCTTCTGTAACTAACTCATAATAGTGTTTTGCGCCATGACTTATTAAACTGATGGTTCTGCAATAGTCACCTATTTCAGCACATACCTGAGCTTATATTGTAGTTGCGTGAGTTGAATGCTGGTAACTATTTACGGCTCCTTAGAATAATCATATGAAAATTTGCCTTTAAACCTGGATAAGAATGAAACTTGCGGAAACCTGACTTTCCTGGCATCAGTATGAAACGTGATCTGTCAAGCATGAGTGATGGAAAAGACGATACAGAAATGGACCAAAGAAAGGCATGTAGCATGGACGGCTATATTCCCCGTCGCGCATTCCCCCAACGTCTGCAAACGTGGACACGAGTCTAAAGCAGGCCATCTGTCGGCGTAGTGTTGTGACTCGGGGAGCGGGCGGTTAAGAGAGCTGAAGGCTGCGCAGTGTGGCCACCGCTACCTGGCCGCAGGCTTTGGCGACCGGCGGACCATGTCGCACTCCAGGCCGTGCTTTGTGGCGCCTTTGTCGGCCGCCAGCCATCTGATCTTTCATGAAGATATAAGATCAACGCTGCTGAGGGTTCTGCTATTGTCGTCGGACCTCCCACGGTAACGCCTGCATCTGCTCCACTTGTGCCACCTGATCGCTTCTGCTCGCCATCTCTGAGCCTCAGATAAGGCGCACAAAGTCATTTCGCGCCAATCTCTTAAGTTTCGCGAGCGACAGACGGTACGGCAATGCCACGCATGTACTCGCTGCAAATGTGGTTAAATAACACATCTTCTACCTGAGTCGCTAGTTTAATACTACAAGAATGTTGTGGAATCGACGGTATAGCCAAGCAATGGATAACGTCTTATCTAATAGAAGAACGCAAATTATTTAACTAATGTAAACACGGGAGAATCTCCTGAGTAGGGGCAAAAATCACTAATGGGGTTGCATTCTCAGAGATACTATTTTTTCTCACGCATATAAACGACTTTCCATCTAATAAACAAGAAGAAGAATTAGTTCCTTTTGCAGTTTATACTAGTATTATATTCAGTCCAAATAGACATACAGAAAAAGAAGAAATAGTAAGTAATTTTCTTAAGAGTATTATTGAGTAATTTGTTGTAACTGGTCTCATTCTCAATTTCGAAAAGGCGCAGCATACTCAGTCATGCTGATCTAAGGGATCTGCACAAATAATAAATTTAAGACATGATGAGTAAATGATCAGTTGGAAACTTCGAAATTTTTAAATATCTATATTGTTGAGCATTTAAACTGGAAAATGCACATATATCAACTCATAAAATAACTCAGTTCCGCCACAGCTGCACTTCGAATCATTGCAAATTTGTGGGAGGGAAAAATCATAAGTTAACATATTTTGCATACTTTGATTCAATATTGTAGCACGTAATAATTTTCAGGTATAACTCATCTTTAAGAAAGGAAGTTTTTCATTGCACAAAAGCCTGCTGCATGAATAATATGTGCTGCTTATATCTTGTAGACATCTGTTTCTAAAGTTACGTATTTTGTGTATTGTTTCACAGTACATTTATTCCCTCATGGAGTTTGCTCTAAATAACACATTATATTGCAAACGAAACAATAACTTAGATTATTACAGTGCCACAAGAAAAAAAGTCATTCATTATTCCACGTTAAGATTGTCTTCACCACAAAAACGGGTGCACAGTGCTGCCACAAAAATTTTGGATCATGTACCCAATGATACAAACTGTACGATGGACAGAGAGGTTAAATTTGAAAATAAATTGAAAACTTGTCCTTGACAACTCCTTCTATTCCGTACAAGAATTTCTATTTATGTAATGTGTGGAAGTTGGTAGGCAGGAATTACTAACTCACATTTGTACGATGAAAAAAGAAAAATATATTGTAAGTGGCTGAATGTAAAATCCACATCATTACGATTAATAGTACAAATGATCCATGGAACATAAAACGAACTAATTAAGTAACGCAACTCAGTTTAGTAACCATCACATGCCATTACGCGGAAGTGTTTTTACTGGATGTACCAAGCAACTCATGGTGATGATGAAAAGCGTAATGTGTGAAAATATGCGCCGATTTACAATTAGTGCGTTCAGAAGCTGTCATAGAAAGTCTTGAGACCTGAAGTTGTTCCTGTTGAATATTTTGGCTGTTGTACACCCACCGTGAGAACTCATTCGAATGCCCGCTGGAGCGATTTGTGTTTGATACCTATCGTCCCAACCAGAAGGTGGTAAATTATTAAGTGTTCTACATCGGCATGATGTTGACAACACGTTAGTTGTAAAAACACGGGAACCTGATGGAAGAACCTAGCCAGAATAACACGTAGACCGCTGCATCTGTTAAAAGAGGAAAATGTAATATTACGAAGGAAATGCTTACATGAATCTTCCTGGCAGATTAAAATTGTGTGCCCGACCGAGACTCGAACTCGGGACCTTTGCCTTTCACGGGCAAGTGCTCTACCATCTTTTTTTTTTCTCATTATTTCATTATTGATCGTTGTGTTTGGTCGTTGCGGACGCCGCAAGACATCCTGCTAAAGTTCGGTGGTTGATCGTTCCACTCAGTTTTTTTATTACAGAGGCCAACCGGCCCTCTGACCGAACACGCTGAGCTACCGTGCCGGCGTAACCATCTGAGCTACCGAAGCACGACTCACGCCCGGTCCTCACAGCTTTACTTCTGCCAGTATCTCGTCTCCTACCTTCCAAACTTAACAGAAGTTCTCCTGCGAACCTTGCAGAACTAGCATTCCTGAAAGAAAGGATACTGCGGAGACATGGCTTAGCCACAGCCTGGGGGATGTTTCCAGAATGAGATTTTCACTCCGCAGCGGAGTGTACGCTGATATGAACCTTCCTGGCAGATTAGAAACTGTGTGCAAAGGTCCGAGTTCGAGTCTCGGTCGGGCACACAGTTTTAATCTGCCAGGAAGTTTCATATCAGCATACACTCCGCTGCAGAGTGAAAATCTCATTCTGGAAATGCTTACAGTTCCCAGATTACTTCACTCTTGAGGAAGTTTGTCATCATTCCGAATTCTTGTAATGATTTTCATTGGATAATTACGTCACAAAATTCTGGCTGTTACTTCGCATCTTTGTTAAGTTAGGTAGTTAATGTTTTATCTTTGTAAGTTTATTAGCTTCTTCAAACGATGACCTCCTTACCAGCCCGGACAGCATCTAGTGTTAACATCCCGCTTCCGGTCTTCGGAAAGGCGGATCCAATCCCCTTGACGGTTTAATGACGAAAGGTCGGTGTGTCCTCCAGCCTAGATGTGAATAACAGGCCGGCACCCACGCCCCGCCTCAGTTACACGACTCTCAAACTTTTGGAAAACGTTCGCTCACTTTCCCGTGGGTAATACTAGAGGCAGACAGATGGGATACACAAATTCCATCGCGGCGGGTGGAATAAAGATGTGGTTACAGAGAGGGCATCCGGCACCCTCTGTCATTAACGATGTCATTTCCAGTAGTTAAAAAGTCGACCCCATATAGGCACGGGATAAATGCAAAAGGAAAACAAGAACAATCAAAAATCTTTATTCATGGTGTACCTATTACATTGGATTAGGGGCTGCTATTTGACGCTTTTAAAATTATAATATTTTCCTATAATTTAGAGTACTTTTTCAATTTCTTAATTACGCAGCGCAACTCGTTTTGCGATTTTGAGCTTTAAGCTGGACTTCCATCAATTAAAAATTATAACGAAATGTTGTTTTATTTACTTTCACATTGGTATTTCTTAAATCTGGACATCGGGTTGAACATCCTGTGATACATCGAAACTTCTAAAGCAGAGAGAAGTGTCCGATCTGTTCCCACACTGAAGCGCCAAAGAAACTGTTATAAGTATGCGTATTCAAATACAGAGATAATATGTAAATAGGCAGAATAAGGCGTTGCGGTCGGCAATGCCTATGTGAGACAAGTGTCTGGCGCAGTTGTTAGATCGGTTACTGCTGCTACAGTGGCGGGTTATCAAGATTTAAATGAGATTGAACGTGATGTTATAGTCGGCGCACGAGCGATGGGACACAGCATCACCGAGGTAGCGATGGAGTGCGGATTTTCCTGTACGACTATTTCACGAGTGTACTTTCAATATCAGGAATCCGATAAAACATTAAATCTCCGACATCGCTGCTGCCGGAAAGAACGGAACCAACGACGACTGAAGAGAATCGGTCAACGTGACAGAAGTGAAACCCTTCCGCAGACTGCTGCAGATTTCTGTGCTGGACCATCAACAAGTGTCAGCATGCGAACCATTCAACGAAACATCATCGATATAGGCTTCCGGAGCTGAAGGCTCACTCGTGTACCATTGATGACTGCACGGCCCAAAGCTTTACGCCTTGCCTGGGCCCGTCAGCACCTACATTGGACTGTTATTGACTGGAAACATGTTGCCTGGTCGGATGAGTCTCGTTCCAAATTATATCGAGCGGATGGACGTGTACGGGTACGGAGACAACTTCATGAATCCATGGAACTTGCATGTCATCAGGGGAATTTTCAACCTGGTGGAGGGGTAATGGTATGGTACGTGTGCAGTTCGAGTGATATAGATCCGTGATACGCCTAGATACGATTCTGACAGGTGACACCTACGAAGCATCCTGTCTGATAACTGCATCCACTCATCTCGATTGTGCATTCCGACTGATTTGGGCAATTCCAGCAGGGTAAGGCGACACCCCACACGTCCAGAATTGCTACAGAGTGGCTCTAGGAACACTCTTCTGAGTTTAAACACTTTCGCTGGCCACCAAACTCCCCAGACATGAACATTATTGAGGATATATGGGATGCCTTGCAACGTACTGTTCAGAAGAGATGTCCACCCTTCGTACTCTTGCGGATTTATGGACAGCTCTGCAGGATTCATGGTGTCATTTCCCTCCAGCACTACATCAAACATTAGTCGAGTCTATGCCAAGTCGTGTTGCGGCACTTCTGCGTGCTCGCGGGGACGCTACACGATATTATGCATGTGTAACACTTTCTTTGGCTCTTCGGTTTATGTCAGTCCCCGTCTGAGGCTCATTTCATTTTAATTTTTGCTTGTTCATTGATGATATGAAACGAAGAAAGCGAAAAATTACCCAACTTTTCCCATCATTCCCCTTACACTGCTACATACAATATACAAAGATTAATTGTAGGCGTTTCATTAGAGACCCATTCTTCGTCGTTCTCATCCCCTAAATCTGGCCAGTTATGACAACAGAACTCGTAACGTCACTAATGTAACTGATTCAGCGCAATTTTTGCTCTTGGCTTGTTCCCAAAATACTGTGTAGTGGACTGCTGAATCCAGTTTATCTCGTTATTGTCGCCAGCAATGCGTCAGAGAAAATAATTGCGACTAAGCGCCTTTGAAACAGTGACCAACGTCAGAAATCTTAATTTTTAGTGTAAAAATTGCAAAATAACCTTCGCAACTTTATGGGAATAGAGTTCCACTTGAGTAATCACCAATGACCCCCGAAAAAAATTCGGTGTCCTCGACCGTCAAATCACCTCTTGTGCTGTGTGGTCTGGCAGTGTGGTGACTCCGTGATATATCTGAGGTTTTCCGCTGACAAACGACGGGACTGGGAATCGCATATTCAGAAGGCTAAGAATAAGAGTTGTGTTCGCTTTATCAGATGAACCCGACCGTAAAAGGTGGAGGCTTGAGACAAGAAGTAAATCTAACAATCTTGGAACAAATGATTCTGGGAAGGATCATTTATAGTACGGAAGCATGCTCTATGGCTTATGATGTCAGCCAGAATTGGCTCCGTATATAATACGAAACATACTTAGAGAATATTTATACGCGGAATGTTAACCCAGCAACATATTACGCTTCTCCCAAATGGAACTTCTTTCCTACTGTCAGTGGATATGGACTGACACATGTCTAAACCGAGAAGGCTTCTTCTCCTTAATGTTGATGCCCTGAGTATAAGAGTGAAGGCCTGGGACAGACTCTCATCCCATGAGTTCATTCTCCCCAAGTCACGAGATCATTTAAAGAAACGGAAAATAATTCCCACTTAATGTTCGTCTGTTATTTGTATCACCTCTGCTCTTTCCTTAGATGTTTTAACCTCCAACTCGTAAGACTGCTTTCCGCATCGGTTTGTCATTTGAAGGCAGCACATATTTCTTCTTCTGAGCGCATTGCACCAATAAAACTGTTACTATTCTAAACGTGTAAATGAGAAGCGGAATGTAGAGCCGGAAACAGCGTAATGTGAGAGATAGTAACATCAAGTAAATTAGTAGGAGCAGCATGCTTATAGGACACAATAAACGAAAAAGAGAGAATAGTTCCAATATGGTAGGAGAAAAACCGCAGCAACTATTTGAAGTGTTTAAAGGAAAAAGACAACTGTTCATCGAAGAGAGAACGTAAAGATTAATAGTTGCTATATTGTGGGAAGAAGTGGTAACATCGAAAAAACCAGTCGGAGAAATATGTGTGTAGGGCACAGTAAACGGAAAAAAAGGAAAAAGGGGAGGGGAGCTCGGATCTGAGAGTAGAACTGCAAGAGTGATTTGAAGTGTAAAAAGGCAAGTTAACCGAACAGACGGAGAAGGAAATTTCACAAAAGGAACAATAATAGTATGTTCGAGAAGATAAGTAAGTTAAAAATAATCATTATGCTACGACAGAGGAGAGCAAAAATGTGACATAAGGATATATACCATTTAATTAGCAGAATGTTGAAAAAAAGTACTTAAAATGAAGTAGGCCGGCAGGTGTGGCCGAGCGGTTCTAGGCGCTTCAGTCTGGAACCGTGCGACCGCTACGGTCGCAGGTTCGAATCCTGCCTCGGGCATGGATGTGTGTGTGATGTCCTTAGGTTAGTTAGGTTTAAGTAGTTCTAAGTTCTAGGGGACTGATGACCTAAGATGTTAAGTCCCATAGTGCTCAGAGCCATTTGAATCATTTTTTAAAATGAAGTAGGAAGTAGAAGTAATAACATATACACCCTCGAGAAATAACGAAATTAACAGCTGTAACTGTAGACGCAACCATTTATTAACCATGCCATGGAATCTGTAAGTAGCGGTGCATCAGAACATAAAGCAACATACAGAGAAGTAGAGGGATAAACTCAGGAAAGTTGGGCCAAATATTTAGAATGGGGAAATTATTTATTTATTTGTCGTTTATTTAGCCTAACCAGATTAGGGCCTTAAGACCGTCTGTTACATCGACCCAGGAATAGCACATACCATAAAATATTGCAGAACATTCACAATTTCTATGCATAGTTATGCACATCTGAATAATTATTATGAAAACAATTATAATTAACACCAGAAATAATAACATAATATTTATCGTCAATAATAATAATAATAATAATAATAATAATAAAGGAAGGCATAAAGAGTAACATTAGTCTTGATTAGTTTAGCACATCTGAAGCCGTGTCTAGTATCATCAATAAACGAAGGCATAATGAAACAGGAAAAGACAGAAAACGACAGTGATAATGGCTATGAAGAAAGATCAGACATTCAATAGAGGACTGCGGAGGGACTCGTCCCCAGTGGGTTCATGAAACAATCCGAAGAAGAAATTTTTGGGAGCTTTTGAACTCTCTTATACGCCTTTGAAAGTCCTGAATCACCGAAGGACAGGCGTAAACCGATGTAAAGAAATTCTGAATACATGTAACTTCATTAGTACTGATGGGCGCTAAGCATATGCCAGACTACAAGATGACCTCACATGATTTTTTCAGAAATTTGGATGAACCGTGCAGCGCAGACGAATCGGGTTTCAGCAGATAACAGAGTTATTGAGGCTGCTGTTTTCTGGACTAATTTTGGTATCTGATCAGCTGAAAACCTTGTTGGACACAATTTTTTTTACCACATGACATATTATAGTATTATTTAATATGGTGTTAATATATTGACTCGGATACGCTAAGTTAGTTTTAATAGTGTCAATTACAGTTTTGCTCAATAATTGTCTTGTTACTATTGTATGATGTCATGGACAAAAACTAATGAAAATAAATAGTGGAATCTGTGACAAGGGGGAGGGAAAAGACGTAGGGAAGAGAGTATTGACAAGAGTGAGCTCCAGGCAAGTATTTGGAATGTAGAAATGGTGGACAATTAGTTGTCTTTTGAACTTTTAAAGAAAAGTAATTTCACTGAGATTTTGAGAAATACCTTTCGAAAGTCGGTTCCTGATACAGAACATCATTTTGAGAAGGTGATAGTGCTGTGTAATGGTATAGAAAGACTTAAAGTTGTTGAGAACGAGTATTTATGCAGTGCAATTCATGTAACAGTGTAAGAGATGCAGATAAATAAGAGAGAGTGCAATGACTGAGAAGGCAATAGAGCAAACACGTCATATAACAATCTCTACGTTTATCGGCATTTAGCCATGTTAGTTGTTCGTAGGCAGGAGTTATATGGTGTAAAACGAAAACGTCACAAATATGTCGCACACAGGCTTTCAACGTCAGTTCAAACCGATGTGAGTTGTCATACGAAATTTCTTGAAGAATCTTCATTCTTCAGTGTTTTCCCGTCTAGTATGAGGTCTGCATTTTCAGTTTTTGGCAAATTTTGTTTAATATTTAACTTTATGGGTGGATGGTCTTCCTACGTTGGAGTCGTCAACCTAAACTGATAGAAGTTAGGTGTGTGCGCCATCTGTCTGTCAATCAAATAAACATTGGGTCTTATGTTATCGTGTTCTAATCGTTTGTTTATCGTATCCTCTGAGGCGGAAGATAGGGATAAGCACATCATTTTCCTAAAAGAGCGCGGGAAACCGCATAAAAACCACACTGAGCCAACGTTCGTTAATCGACCACATGGAGTCGATCAGGGTTTGGCCCACTTCTCCATCTCTCACTCCACTACGTTGCACGTTACGCTACACGAGAAGATCAAAATCCTTGATAACCAGCACCGCCATAGTCAAGTATTACAAGTATTCGTGATTCTACGAGTGTATTATTCTACATCTACATCTCCGTGATTACTCTGCTATTCGCACCTTCTAAGTGTTCTGCCAATGGATAGCAGTCTGTGGTTTGCTCTACCCACACCATGATCTATATGATCGGTCCAATTTAGGTTATTTGTAATTGTAATCCCTAAATATTTAGTTGAATTTACAGTCTTCAGATTTGTGTGACATCGCGTAATCGAAATTTAACGGATTACTTTTAGTACTCATGTGAATAACTTCACACTTTTCTTTATTGAGGTTCAGTTGCCACTTTTCGCACCGTACAGGTATCTCATCGAAATCATTTTGCAATTCATTTTGGTCATCTGATGACTTTACAGGACGGTAAATAACAGCATCATCTTCAAACAATCTAAGAGGGCTACTCAGATTGTCTCCTATGTCGTTTATATACACTCATGCTCATAAATTAAGAATAATGATGATACATGCTGAAACAGCGCTCTGGTGGGCGGTTTGCGGGTTTAAATCATCTCGGGGTATGACCACGCGGTGCATTTGACCTGCGGTCGTCGCTCGGTGGCGCTGGCAGTAGTCCACATACGCAGAGGTGTGTTGGTGCATGGCAGAGTACGGTGCAGCGAGTAAGTGTGCAGACGTTTTGAGACGTGCTAATGGTGACTGTGTTGAAAATGGCTCAAAGAACACATATTGATGACGTTATGAGGGATAGAATACTAGGGGGACTGTAGGCTGGTCAAACACAGCAGGTCGTAGCACGGGCCTTCCGTGTGCCACAAAGTGTGATCTCACGATTATGGCAACAATTCCAGCAGACAGGAAGCGTGTCCAGGCGCTACAGTACGGGACGGCCACAGTGTAAAACACCACAAGAAGACCGATATCTCACCATCAGTGCCCGCAGACGGCCACGGAGTACTGCAGGTAGCCTTACTCGGAGCATTACCGCAGCCACTGGAACAGTTGTCCCCAGACTCACAGTCTACAGACGACTGAACAGACATGGTTTATTTGCTCGGAGACCTGCAAGGTGCATTCCACTGACCCCTGGTTACAGGAGAGCCCGTAAAGCTTGGTGTCAAGAACACAGTACATGGTCATTGGAACAGTGATCCCAGGTTATGTTCACGGACGAGTCCAGGTATAGTCCGAACAGTGATACTCGCCGGATTTTCATCTGACGTGAACCAGCAACCAGGTACCAACCCCTTAATGTTCTTGAAAGAGACCTGTAAGGAGCTCGTGGTTTGATAGTGTGTGGTGGGATTATGATTGGTGCACGTACACCCCTGGATGTCTTTGACAGAGGAACTGTTACAGGTCAGGTGTACCGGGACGTCAGTTTGCACCAGTATGTCCGCCTTTTCAGGGTTGCTGTGGGTCCCACCTTCCTCCTAATGGATGATAACGCACGGCCCCACCGAGCTGCCATCGTGGAGGAGTACCTTGAAACAGACGATATCAGGCGAATGGAGTGGCCTGCTTGTTCTCCAGACCTAAACCCCATCGAGCACGTCTTGGATGCTCTCGGTCGACAAATCGCTGCACGGTTACGACACTTTAGGAGTTCCGACAGGCACTGGTGCAAGAAAGAGAAGGCACACCCGAGCAGCTGCTCGACCACCTGTTTCAGAGTAAACCAACCCGTTGTGCGGCCCGTCTACGTGTGCATGGTGATCATATCCCATATTGACGTCGGGGTACATGTGCAGGAAACAGTAGCATTTTGTAGCACATGTGTTTTGGGACGGTTTTCTCAACTTATCACCAATACCGTGCACTTACAGATCTGTGCCGTGTGTGTTCCCTATGTTCCTACGCTATTAGCGCCAGTTATTTGTACTGTTACGTTGTGTGGCACCACATTATGCAATTATACTTAATTTATGAGCATGAGTGTAGATGAGTAATAATAGAGGACCTATAATACTTCCTTGGGGAACGCCGGATATTACTTCTGTTTCACTCGATGACTTTCCGTCTATTACTACGAACTGTAATCTTTCTGACGGGAAATCACGAATCCATTCGCACAACTGAGGCGATACTCCATAGGTATGCAGTTTGGTTAGAAAATACGTATGAGGAACCGTGTCGAAAGGCTTCTGGAAATCTAAAAATATGGAATAAATTTGACATCCCCTGTCGATAGCACTTATTACTTCATGAGTATAAAGAGCTAGTGGTGTTTCATAAGAACGATATTTTCTGAATCCGTGCTGAGTATGTATCAATAAATCGTTCTCTTCGTGGTACTTCATGATGTTCGAACACAGTATATGTCCCAAAAACCTACTGCAAATCGACGTTTGTGATATGGTCCTGTAATTCAGCGGATTACTCCTACTTCTCTTTTTGGGTATTGGTGTGTCTTAACCAGTTTTGCAGTCTTTAGGTACGGATCTTTCTGTGAGCGAGCGAGCGGTTGTATATAATTGCTAAATATGGAGGTATTGTATCAGCATACTCTTAAAGGACTGGTGTACAATCTGGATCGGCGGCCTTGGCTTTTTAAGTGATGTAAGCTGCTTTGTTACACCGAGGATATCTGCTTCTATGTTTCTCATCTTGGCAGTTGTTCTTGATTGGAATTCAGGAATATTTACTTCGTCTTCTTTGGTGAAGGAGTTTCGGAAAACCGTGTTTAATAACTCTGCTTTAGTGGCACTGTTATCAGTTACTTCACCGTTGTATCGCGCAGTGAAGGTACTGATTGCGTCTTTCCACTGGCGTGCATTATGTATAACCAGAATCTCCTTGGGTTTTCTGCCAGATTACGAGACATAGTTTCGCTGTGGAAATTGTTAAAAAGATCTTGCATTGAAGTACGCGCTATATCTCGAACTTCTGCAAAACTTTGCCAATTTTGGAGTTTTGCGTCCTTTTAAATTTGGCATGCTTTTTTCGTTGCTTCTGCAACAACGATCTGACCCATTTTGTGTTCCACGAGGAATCAGTACCATCACTTATTAATTTATGTGGTATATATCTCTCAATTGCCGTCGATAATATCTCTTTGAAACCATTCCACATCTATTCTACGCTTACATCAAGAAATTGGAAGGAGTACAGATTGTCTCTTAAAAAGGCGGTAAGAGGATTTTTATCAGCTTCTTTAGGTGGATGTTTTGCGTTTCTTTTTAATGGTTGTAGGTGTTTACGGTATTCAGGCTAGCAGCAACTGCCTTGTCGCTAATTCCTGTATTCGTCACGATACTCACTATTTGTTGTTGTTTTTTGGGGGAGAAGACCAGACAGCGAGGTCATCGGTCTCATCGGATTAGGGAAGGAAGGGGAAGGAAGTCGGCCGTGCCCTTTGAAAGGAACCATCCCGGCATTTGCCTGGAGCGATTTACGGAAATCACGGAAAACCTAAATCAGGATGGCCGGACGCGGGATTGAACCGTCGTCCTCCCGAATGCGAGTCCAGTGTGTTAACCACTGCGCCATCTCGCTCGGTCCACTATTTGTCCAGGACTATTTGTTGCTAAGAGGTCAAGCATGCTTTCGCAACCATTTACGCTTCGAGTGGGATCATGAACTGATTGTTCAAAATAAGTTTCTGAGAAAGCAATCAGTACAATTTCAGATAACGTTTTATGCCTGCCGCTGACTTTAAACGTATAATTTTTCCAGTATATGAAGGGTAGATTAAAGTCACCACCGACTATAATAGTATGAGTGGGGTACCAATTTGATATGAGACTCAAGTTTTCTTTGAACTGTTCAGCAACTATATCTTCTGAATCGGGGGTGACGGTAAAGCGATTCAATTAATAGTTTAGTCCCATTGTCAAGTATAACCTCTGCCAATACTATTTCGCAGGAACTATCTACTTCAACTTCACTGCAAGGTAAACTTTTTCTGACAGCAGTAAATACTCCGTCACCAACTGCATTTAATATATCCTTTCTGAACATTGTTAGGTCGTTTGAAAAAATTTCGGCTGAACTTATTTCCGGCTTTAGCCAGCTTTCGGTACCTATAACTATTTGAGCTTCAGTGCTTTCTCTTAGGGCTTGGAGCTCTGGTTCTCTCCCAACACAGCTACGACAAATTACAACTACAACACCCGTCGTTTCTACAACTACCTTACTGTGTTTTTCCCCTCCCCCCTTTAGACGGACCCCTTTCCGTGGTTTCCTGAGACCCTCTGAACCAAAAAAAAAAAAAAAAAATATACGCCCAGTCCCTTCCACACAGCCCCCGCTATCCGTGTATCCGCTTCCTGTGTGTAGTGGATTCCTGACCTACTAAGCGGAATCCGGTAACCCACCACCTGATGGCCTAAGTTAAGGAATCTGCAGCCTACACGGTCACAGAACCGCCTGAGCCTCTGATTCAGACCCTCCACTCGGCTCTACACCGTAGGACCACAGTCGGTTGTATCGAAGATGCTGCAGATGGTAAGCTCCGCCTTAATCTCACAAGCAAGACTGTCAGTCATTAGCATTTCCGCTGGCCGCTCGAAACCAGAGAGAATCTTCTCCGATCCAAAGCGACACATGTTATTGGTACTGACATGAGCCACCACCTGCAATTGGCTGCACCCTGTACACTTCGTGGCATCTGGAAGCATCCTTTCACATCCGGAATGACTCCCCCCAGTATGCACACGAAGTGCACACTGGCTTTCTTCCCCTCCGTGGCATCCATGTTCCTAAGGAGCCCTATTGCGCGCCTAATGTTGGAGCTCCCAACTACCAGCAAACCCACCATCTGTGAATGCCCAGACCTTGCGGGCCGAGAAGCTTCTTCTGGAATACGGTGGGCGACTGCATCCGGCTTAGAGACTTCGTCAGCCACAGATAACTCCTGAAACCTGTTCGTCAAACGAACTGAGGAGACCCTACACTTGGCCCCTAGGAAAGTTTTTCGCTGCTTGCCAGACTTTGGAATGGTCTTGCACTCTACCACAGGTGAAGGGTCAACCTCAGTGCAGGCAGTACCCGAGGCGGCCACAGCAGTGGACCGATCGGGGGACATGTGGGACGTGCTCGACGTCCCTCGCATCCCCGAGTCCGCCCCCTCCCCCTCTGCCCCCCCATAGTGATGCACCTTGGCAACAGACTCAGCTGTGTGACAGAAGCCAACACAGCCTGGAGCTGTGAGCGAAGGGTCACCAACTCATCTCGCATCTGCACACAGCAATCACAGTTCGTATCCATTAGTGAAGTCGCTCCTCTGGTGTACTCGCCTTATTAGCAGCAGGAATTCTATGAGCTCTCTCACTGATGGTCTAACCGACAGTGAGCTACACTAACCAAAACAAACAAAAGCTTGTACGATACGAGGGTCGATAACAACAGCGGTACTGTACGCTACACTGTTATTAAAATAAAAGGTTGTGCATAGTAAACACTCGAACACGCAAGAAATAACAAAAATAAACTAGTAACTACACAGTTGTCTGTAAATAAGACGCTCCTGCTGGAAGCTCATAAAAATATGTTACAAATGAACTGTGTACTCGCCTTATTAGCAGCAGGAACGCGAGGTGCTCTGTCATTGACGGTCTATCCGACACTGACTTCTCTAAAGTACATGAAAGCATTCACCGAGGGAGTATGCACCACATAATGAATTTTTCTGATTGCTTTACTTCGAACGAGACGTAGCCATTACTGTTGAAACCACACAGTTTATACAATACCTGAAACGATCACTTATGAATCGCACGTATCGATGCTAGAGATGCAGCTGTACCGATCTTTCCTCATTTAATTATCAGACTATCGAATAGTGCTTGAGCTATTGTGGCCTGTCAGCCTCCTTAAGATTAGTTTTAAAGTGAGGAATCACATCCAATGGTATTTAACAAAATCGTTCCAAGCACCATCTGTTACGCACACGGAATAAAGGAAGAAGTATTACACTAATTAGTGAATTTGTCGTTCTGTTGGGAAATAGGTAAATATTAATGCGTAAAATATCGTTAATTAGCGGCCAGAAGCACCACAGGAAACTCCTCTCGTACTACAAGGTAAAACAAGCACTATCTCAGACTCTTCCTGTTTCATAGGATTCGCTGGAATGATCTACTTCAGCATCTCAGAAAAATTACAGAGCTCTCCAGCGTTAGACAACAGTTTATGGTCCACTTCCAGTCACAACAGATATATCTTCCAAACACTTGTCTATAGTTGCATCTACTCCCACGTTTTTCGTTCCCCCGCTCGCTATGCACAGAGCCCGCTACTTTAACGAAGTGCCTCTCTGCCCCTGAACAGCAACTTCTATATAACTCGAGTATTCTTTTCTATAACAATTCCACAATTTAAGATGATACAAATAAGGCTTAAAAATGACCAAGTTGTCAAATATTATTCGAAATGTTTGATATTACCTTTTGTTGTCCTATCATTATCATTATACAAAGTATCCCATTTATCATGACCACACCAAATAACCTCTTGCCCATAATTAAAAAAAAAAATAAAAAATAAATGTAGCAAGCAAATGTTGTTTAGCTACGAGGAGGACATTAACTAGCATGACTGCCTTTCTTGTAACTTCGTTCGTTGCGAAGGTATGAACAGCAAGTATGTCGTTTCTTAAGAGGACCATATATCTTTTATTCGATAGTCCAGTTCCTCTCCTCAAGAACTATTTACAAACGTATCACACTGTACCATCCACGTGAAGATGACATTAAAAAGTAACACAAAGCTGATACTGACTGTCCCGTATTAGCACACAGTGGAGGTACTGAAGTTAAGTAGCACTTCCACTTGCTGAAGTTGACAGTAAGCAAGTGGAAACCAAGGGTAATTCTCCACCGGTCGTTCAGTCAGTCGTCTTCAGTTCAAGATTAGCGTGCGTAAAAAGTGCAACAGCGAAAAGACGGTAGAAACGCTATTCATCTAAGATCGAATCGAGTAAGGTGTGAGAAAGAAGTCTGTCAGTTTTTTCCAAAGAAATCAACATGGAATTTGCCATCATAGATTTAGGGAAACAATGGAAAAACTAAACCTGAACGTAGGAATTGGATTTGAACTGTCTTTCTTCAAAATGCAAGTTAAGTGTTCCGGCGTTGCACCACCGCGCTAGGTATAAATGATGATGATTACAGAGAAAGGTCCAGCGTCGCCAAGCCTAACGTGAACAGAAAGATCAGTACTACAAGATCAGGTAGTGAAGAGTCTCCACACGAGTTAGAAATGTGAAAAAATTGCTAGTATGCCTCTTTGACTTGAAACAACGTAATATCAGCGTGATTTATCTCTAGGAAGTAGGTCCTCCGTGTTTTGATTTTTGTTCTTCAACAGCGCCCACCGGAGAGGGTAGCAGAGCTGGTGCTGTTAAATCTTGTCCATATAGACGTAACGTCCCGTGATCCTTCGTTAACAGTATTAGCTAGACGCTGCAGGACGGCAACGGGCGTGCGCCTGTCTGCATCGATAATTCGACGCCGCCTTCTGTCGGACGGACTTGTGCATACACAGCACTGTGTAGGTTTCCATTACCCAGAAGTCATAAATACTCAGGCAGAAGTAGGCATGTGAAGCCTGTCGCTGGTGTGCTCACTGGCAAAATGTGATGTTTTTGGAAAATTTCCTCTACAACCTGAACCAGTGTGAGTGACAAAACTGACTAGGAAACACTCTTTGAAATTCTGAACGTAGCAGGGATGAACTACGAGAAGAGAAAAATTATCTACAACTTGCACATCAACCAGACTGTAACTATAAGAGCCGAAGATCATAAGAGAGAATCAGCAGTTGGGAAATGAGTGACACAGACTTGTAGCCCACCCCAAATGTTATTCAATCTGTATACGGAGCAACCAGTAAAGGCAACCTGGAGAAATTTGGATAGGAAACTGAAGATCAGGAAGACGCAATAAAACCTTTGAGGTTTGCTGATGACATTGTAATTCTGTCAGACACACCGAAGAACTTGGAATATCAGTTGAAAGCTATGGATAGTTTCTTGAAACGATGTTGTAAGGCAAATATAAACAAAAATAAAACAAGGGCAATGGAAAAATTGGAAATTTCTGGCAAGGTCTTAAGGGATCAAACTAACTTACGCCAAGGACAACACACACACCCGTGCGCGAGGGAGGACTCGAACCTCAGACCGCTCGGCTACCTAGCTTGGCAAAGGTAATGGAATTTGGTCGAATTAAATCAGGTGGTGCTAAGAGGATTAGATTAGGAAATAATACATTACAAGTAGTTGACTAGTTTTGGCATTTGGGCAGAGAAAGACACTGACGATCGGAGAAGCACAGAGGAAATAAAATTCAGACTATCAGTGGGAAGGAAAGTGCTTCTGCAAAATGGTTAGTTGTTGGAACCGAATCTAAATTTAAGTGTTAGGAGATATACGTCTGGAGCTTAACTATTCACGGAAGTCAAATCGTGGACGATAAACTGTTGAGACAAGAGGAGGTTAGGTGTTTTTGAAATGTGGTGCTACGGAATATTACTGAATATTCGATGGGTTCACAAATCGTGTAACTGAAGCGGGACTTGGGTACTAGCCCAATATTCACCATGTGAGATGTGGGAAACCGCCTAAAAACCACATCCAGGCTGGTCGACACACCGACCCTCGCTGTTAATCCACCGGGCGGACTCGATGCAGGACAACGCACTACTCGACCCGGAAGATGCGCTTTAGCACACACAGCTATCCTGGCGTGTAGGGCTTCTTTTCCATCATTAATAGGTTTCACAAGTAATGTAAAAGACATACACCAGGCACACGCATGCATATTCTAACGTGGCAAGTTACTAAACTAATTATTGCAGTGTGAGCTTTTCTGATGCGGCAGACGCGTTCAACGAAGACACGTTTCCTTCCAGATAGTGTTTTAAGACGGAACCTACCCTACAATTCGAAAAAAATTCCCCTTCATGGGGGAAAAAGGCGAGGAGGAGGGCAGTACTAAAATTTACGGGCAGTGCGCGCGGCTGCGGACGTGCAACAGTTGATAAGGCGAGAATGCGTGGCTAATGGCGCATGCAGGGGAGGGATATTGGCGGAGCACATTTTCTCAATCAGCACTTTGCATAGTTTTTCCGGCGCTGTTTCTTGTGCCGGAACGAATAGTCTGTCAGCGCGTCCCCCTAAATTAAACTGTGCCAGCGGCCACCAGAAGGGGACCGCCGCACCCTGCCCCACAATTCTGCTCCCGCCCGATAGCTCACAGCTCTCCGTTTTGGCCTTTGAACTCCAGATACATCGCTGCACGTTTCTTCAGCTCATTTATCTACTTCTAACTTAACGAACACTAACAGACGATTCTTTACCTTTATGCCCCAACTGATCCCCTCACATGAAACGAAAACTTATTTGCCAATATCTCATATGAATGTGTCCATTTACAAACTTCACTTTATAACAATTCCTAAAGCTGTATTCTACTCGTGACGGTGCGTTCTGCAGGGAAAATTTCGGAGGCTGTTCTGTGACGTTTGAGATTTTGACATAAACAACTCGTGATATCCGGGGGGCTCATTACATAGTGATGGTTCAAATGGCTCTGAGCACTATGGGACTTAACATCTGTGGTCATCAGTCCCCTAGAACTTAGAACTACTTAAACCTAACTAACCTAAGGACATCACACACATCCATGCCCGAGGCAGGATTCGAACCTGCGACCGTAGCGGTCACGCGGTTCCAGACTGAAGCGCCTAGACCGCACGGCCGCACCGGCCGGCCATAGTGATGGCATTTCGTTTGATTTCTTACCGCTCCTTACCTTTGTGTCCATATTAGACAGAAAATATCTGAGCGACTGCGGAAATGTCGACATTATGAGCAGTATGTATTGTTTGGAGACACCATTCACTCACGATAGTTGTCTCGATGATTATTTCGTGTGACGCAATTGACCCGTACAAATCTCTCAATTGGACTTGCGTGTCCCTAATTTACCCGTGTTATCCAACAGGGGAAGGGGAACTACACTTTAATGCGGAATCTGAACCACGTGCCGTTCCTGTTGACTCCTTACGTCGTTGAGAGGTGAAGGCTGGATGAAAGACCGACTGAAAATTTCCGAAGTCCGACTGGGATTCGATCCCGCCACCTCTCTGTACCCATGCATGCGCTTTACCACTAGACCTTCAGGCCAGACGGTATCTGCTCTTGACAACAATACTGCCTACTTTACTTCGTTTTGTTTCTCCCGCACTGTTAGTTGTACCTTAAGAGTGATACACAGCATAATTTCGTGACTGCATATTACAGGTTTTTTTCACTATTGTACCGCAGACAAATCATAATTTCATTATTACTCCGTAACGAGCTGCCAGAGACCACGGGAACCTTATGCCAAACCACTCAGGGAGTATCCTTGAACAGCCTCCGAAATTTCGTTAGTGGAGTTAAGGTTCACCCTGTATACACACTAAAGGAAAATTAATTTCTCAGAGAGAATACAATGCAGAAACTCACTCTCAACATAATGAATGATCATAAGACAGCACTTCACCGACATCCTATTAAAATTGTAAGACCTACAATTTTACCTAAATTGCAATGCCAGTTTGGTGTAGCATTCACTTTAGACCAGAATATACATGATATGTCGGAGCGACAGGGAGTTTTTGCACCCTCTTCTGTAGTAGATCGCCTCAGTTCAGAGATGCTGGTAACTGTCATAGAGACTCTGCCAAATGGTAAATCCAAGCTGATACAACGCATGGTCAGTTGCCGTCAGACTGGCGGGATCGTGTCGGTAAAACTTGACTGTGAGGTAAGTGATAGACTGTCGAGCTTTCGGCTTGTAGGCAGACGTTGTTAATTGTGTCAATGTGCTGACTTGCCATGTAGATATTAACACACACGCACACTTCATTAATCATCCTGGGAGAATAAGTGTCCTGAAGCTCTGTACAAGTTCTTCATAGCCTGTAGTTATGATGGAAAGGCTACTGTGGCGTGATCATGGGAGTTACCGTGACTATAACGATGTGCTGCCCATAAGTCTCTGTCTGCGTGTCAGTCTTCTGGACCAGAGACTTATGGTCAGAGCAAGCAGTGCTAGAAGTGCAGACAATATTTTAACGATCGTAGTTGGAAATTCTCAGAATGAAACAAAGACCACTGGCATTGCTGCACTCGAATTTTTAAATGAATGGCTCACAATAGTTGCTGTGCCACTATTTTACGTGGCTCGGCTGAATAAAATAAAGGGTCACCACGGCTAATGCAACAGCTTCATTGAAACAGGCCAAACTGGGGCCAGACAGGCATAGTTACTTCACCAGCAACCTGCTTCGGGCAGTTACCACTTCGCCCAACTCTGCAGAGAGACCATAGTCGTAATATTATTAAGACAGCAGAAAGGCAGAGCCCCTGTAACCTTGGTGAACTGTTTGCTTCACGTTCGAGCCACGGCTCTGTTGTTGATTACGTGATGGAAACCGATGCCTTGGCAAAACGGGGACGTGCTAAGTCTGTACAAATACTACACATTTCTGGACAGAAGTGTGCAGGCTGACAGCCACCAGAACTGAGGGAGGACCGAGAACGGTCTACGAGTCTGCATGGATCAGCTAGCCACCAACTCTGGATCCCACCACCGAGAGCTTTGGCCCTGTTGTTTGCTCTGAATCTGATTCTGCTGCCTTAGTGCCCTCCAACTAGAGGGCCATCTGCGGTCGTACTTCAGCTGCTGTCGGCTTTCTACCCTGGTGATCTACAGCTTGAGCCTGGGACCGTGGAACTGCTCAGTCACCATAGGTTGTTCAGGCAAACTCCTTGCTGTCCGCCTCCACTTGCGCGAGTCCATCAACTTCTTATTATCGTCAGTAAGGGACTATACAGCTGGGAACACAAACACAATCCGTTTTCTATTGCCTGTATACACAAATTTAACTTATTAATAAATCCTTAAATATTATCCGTATTAGTCAGAATATTTTCGTTTCTACATTTCATATTTGTGCTTAGTTCGTTTACTTGTACGAAAATATACGAAGGATATACCAACTTAGATACCTATTCATCATCTGCAAGTAAATCCGTATACTCCTACACCTCAATACTAAAAAATTCGGTTATCTCATCTCTAAGTTCAAACATTTGCGTTAACCCTTACCTCCAGATAACCATCGTACTTTTCTGTGTGTGTAACAGAAGTGTAGTGTGCTGTGCGTCTATTTCTTGACACAAAACATTGTCATCGTGTGCCTAGGGCCTCCCGTCGGGTAGACCGTTCGCCGGGTGCAAGTCTTTCGATTTGACGCCACTTCGGTAACTTGCGCATCAATGGGGGTGAAATGATAATGATTAGGACAACACAACACCCAGTCCCTGAGCGGAGAAAATCTCCGACACAGCCGGGAATCGAACCCGGGCCCTTAGGATTACAGACAGTCGCGCTGACCACTTTTTTTTTTTTTTTTTTTTTAACCTGTTTCGTTCGCTTTGGTTCGTTGCATCTGCTCGGGGCGGACGTCGTAAGACATCCATTTAAGTTCGTTGTTGATCAATTAACTCAGATTTTTTATTACAGAGGGCAGCAAACCCTTTGACCGAACACGCTGAGCTACCGTGCCGGCGTCCACTCAGCTACCGGGGGCGGACGACGCAAAACATTAAGAAGTCAGGGGCCGTGATTTGATGAAGTTCATATCTTTTACTACTTCGTCCATCACAATTTTCAGAGGAGTCCACAAAGACTTAGCAACTATAGCTTCGCGGTGAATTATAAAATGCTCGCTTCTGACGTTAGGATTTACTTCGCCTACTTTACCCACATGTCCTTTCACTCGGCGTTTCATAGACGCGGCCCTATCTGTCCTCCCACGTTAATTCATTACAGACCAAATATTCATTACTCACACGAAATATTTCTTCGTTAGCGAAGTTCTTTGCAAAAAATTACTTGTAAGAACATTCCCTTAAACATACCTTGTGCAGGAAAAAAGTTGTGCGTGACTGTCAGTATCGGTGGACTCATCGATTTGAATTGATAACTTATGATTGCTCTTTATTGTTTCCTTCAGAATATCTTCGATGTCACTGTACGTATATCTTATACAGCGGCTAATTGTGCCAGTAGAGAGAGGAATTTTTACAATTTCAGTAGCACCTTTTGAAACAAGGGCTCTTTTTACCATTTTCTTACTAGAAGATGTTAATAACGTTTCTGATACAGCATGTGATCTTTTGGCCTTTACTACATATTCGGCTAACATTTTGTACTTTTTGCGAAATATGTACCGACGTTGTTGTTAGCTTCATTTGCTTTTTATTTGGTTCCAAGGACCGATCAAAAGGATTCACATCATTACTTAACAGAGAGGACTGTTTTGTTGAAAAATGTCGATTCAATTTACTGAGATTCATTGCACGTTACCGAATTTTTCACGACATTTATCACACTCGGGGAGTGGACATGTTGTGTCATCGCACCCAAAAAAGCATAAGATGGATAAGTATCAGTATATTGCATTTGAACTACTTACTTCTTCTTTTTTTCTGGCTTGATGGTTTCACTGCTTGCGCTCGAGGACGGACCACTCGGTACAATGAGCTTCTCCATAACCTATATTGTGAACAACATCCATGCAGGGTAATCTTAGGGTTGAAAAGATGTCCACGGAGTGGCGTAAATGATGTAACGGCCATAGGGAGCTCCCATTCCGTCCTCATCCAAACACCGACAATTTGTCTCGTTTACTCACTACCCATCTTTCTCGAAGGCTCAATACCTATTGATCCATCAGTCACATCGCTATTTGTTCCAATTTTCACATTATTTCTCCTTATGTACCGCACGGACCACTGTAGAGCTGGTGGTGAAGAGTAAAGGGAAAAATTATTCCATCAAGCATCCATGCGGACCCCTACTTTTTTTCCTTGCTATTAGCATGAACCCTACACGACATGTATGTCAGAGAACATTGAATTTATGCAAGTATACCTTTACTTCAAATACCGATAATCCCTAAATTGTTCCAAGAGGGTTTCCCAGAGAACAATATCGCGTTTCTTCCCACGATTCCCATTTAAATCCCCATCCGCCACAATTCTAGCACAGTGTCAGTGATTTTTGTTTTAGTATCCTCAGTCACATCGAACTGGTATGGGCCAAAGGCCCTGTAACTGTAGTCTAAAAGAGACTGCATCAGAATCTACAAAAAATGGTTCAAATGGCTCTGAGCACTATGGGACTCAACTGCTGTGGTCATAAGTCCCCTAGAACTTAGAACTACTTAAAACTAACTAACCTAAGGACATCACACACATCCATGCCCGGGGCAGGATTCGAACCTGCGACCGTAGCGGTCGTGCGGTTCCAGATGGAGCGCCTTGAACCGCTCGGCCACTCCGGCCGGCTCAGAATCTACATTCAACTTCCTTAAAAACTGCACGACCATACTCGAAATATACCCAGCGAAACCTAGTCGTCTCTTTGTTGTTGTCACTACTGAATTCATCGTTGCCACTATGAGCCCACACGTCTGCGTGTACGTGATGAAATAGTTATTGTTACCGACCAGACCCTGTGTACCTAAAGTGACACTAACTCATTATAAGATAAGTAGTTCAAGGACGTGACAACTTCTTCCGAGATATAGAAAACAACAGTACTGTAATATCTCAATTTTTTTAAACCCTCATATAAATACTCCCGCAAAAGTAAAATTCGTTCTCACGAAAGAAGCAGAGGTTTAGTGTAAGACTGTTAAATTACACTTCTATTTTGAGTCTAACTTCATAACAATAGGAGATGTCAGAATCGTATCTCATAAAGAGAAAAAAATGATGCATGACTGAGTAAATGAAGATGTATGAATTTAGTCACCTCTTGCTAAATTTCTTCACGATGGCCATCATCCCAATACGTTTCCTTGCTCCGGAATACAGTTCTGAATTCATAAGAAATGTTTAAGTAATGTTAGATTCACATCTAGTAACACTTACAGAGTGCGTCTGTGGTAAATGAAATATAATGAAAGGATCTTCTCTGCGTGAAGGCCTATTCGCACCGACAGCCAACTTTCGGGGCACGGTGTCGGTGGGTGGAATGTGATTCACTTGTTCGTTTCATTAAAACTAATCGAGCTGACACCGGATCGCTGCGCCTCTCAGATACGAGTTCATTGCGAGCCGGGGGAGTGCGCGCCGCTCGAGCGTGCAACCCTGCGACAAATATTTTCAGACGGCGCAGGGGGACGGCTCCCGCGGAGAATTTTTATTGAACGTAACGTTAATAATGGTTGATTTCCTTTTAATTCGAAACAGCGTGGCTACTAGTTCAACCAGAAGGGTTTATGGAAGGCGTTGTGTGAGACAGCCGCAATAGGGGCCACTTTGGCACGGAACTAATCTGTGGAGTGCTTTCTCCACGGGCTGCTGACCGTGAGTGAAATATTGTCCCTGGGGCTCTCGTTTGGCCTGATCGAGCGTGCGCGATGGACGCTCGCTGAGACGGCGAAATTAGAAATGCCGGCGTACAACTCAGCGAAATGTTGAGCTCGTGCCCAGTAAAAAGCAGACGGTGTGGGTGAAATGGGATTTGTTCACAGAGCTTTCCCAGGTTATAAGTAATGGATGTTTCATTCTGTAAATCAATATGTAACAGATTTGAACAGGATTCTCTATTGACATGGACGATTTTACAGTTTTCGAGAGCATTTCTCAAAATAAATTTCAAGCTTGGACTGTGCATACAGATTCAGTCGAATCAAAGAGAAAAGCCCTGAAACGTACTTTCTTTGTCTACTTATTTGTAACTTACGTAAACTTTGTCAGCAATTCTCGGCTACATTTATGTACAAGTGAAAACCATGGCTATGATAGAAACTTCAGATTTGTTCTGTGAAGCTGATTTTCAGTTATAAGTAATCGAAAATATCACATAGTGCGATTGCTCATTATTTTGCCACTTCTATGCAAATTTAGTGAAACACTCAGGATTATTTCAACAAGTACCAGATTACAGCTTGCTATGAGAACGTTTACGGCTTGACAAACAAAAAGAATAAATAGATTTTATCTCTCACGGGCGTATGTGAAGCATAACTTTTATTGATTAAAAAACTTGTTAATAGGATTCAAAATCAAGTGCAACTTCATCATATTGGGGAAAAGTAGTCCCCGAAAGTAAACTGGATATCTTTAAGTAAGCTTGACATTTTTATCGCTTTTGCTTCCAATAACTAATTTTGGTTCTGCTTTCCATCTGTTGGCCATCTGAGCACAGTGTTATTTTTATGGAGATTCTATAACGTATTGGTAGTCCTCTGTTAACGATTCAGCTGTTATTCGCATCACCACCTTGAATGGGATACAAGCTCTTTGATCCCACCTGTAAATCACATACTCATTCCGTAGATAATACTTGTAGCCAAGATCTCTACCTAATAAGGCAGTAGTGTTACCAAGAGGTAGTTGTTTATTTACTGTTTCGACAGCACTAGTGGTTTGAATTTACGAATGTGAAAGCTATTTGCTTGTAAAGGACGTCAGGAAATAATTAAAAAATGACAATTGAATGTCCAGGAAAGAACACAAATTTTCCTAGTGATAAATTAAATTTTTTAGTACCACTCTTAATAAAGTTTCAAAAATTGGTGCTTCAAATTTCGCTCAACTATGAGCAAAAAGTATTTTACCGTTAATATTTTTGCAATATCTCTATAGTTGAAGAAAGTTCACACGATAAATGTGAAAAATATAGACCTATATCGGTAACCTCAAATTATTGTAGAATTATACAACAAGATGCGTGTCAGTGTATGATGTCGACTTTGGAGACTGAACAGCTCCTCTGTAAGAATCAATACGGACTGCACCAGCAATGAACGCGTGAAACACAGTACGCCTCTATCGGTCACATCATCCTTAAGGTTGTAGGTAGCAGAGGACAAACTGATGCTGTGTTTCGTGACTTCAGTAAACTTTTTGATGCAGCATCGCATTTCCATTTTATCAGCAACATACATGCTAGGAACAACAAGTATGTAACTGCACTGACGACGTTTAAACAAACTCTACTCTTTATGCTGTTCTGGATTTAAACAGTGATAGAAGTGAAATTACAAGATATGGGGAAAAAGGATCCCCTGAGCATATGGTTCTACACTGTAGAAATTACAGGGACACAAGACAAGCAAACGACGTCAAATTATCTGCAGATGAAAGGTTATAAAATATAGTCATAAACATTGAACAAAGGGGAACATTTAACACACTAACAGACATTGTGTTAAAGTTGATGATTAATAATTTTCGACGACGTAGATTAATAAAGAATGACTAGAATAGATACCACAAAGTGGAGAATAATATAAAATCAAAGACTGCACTATAAAACATTGTAACTTAGTACTGAAGGTCTGTTATTGAAGATATTATAATTGGAAATGTTCTGCTACTAAAAAACAAAAAAAAAACGCATAGTAATATAGAAGTTCATACTACTGTAATTAAATTCTGTACATCTATAAAATGTAAAGTAAGCAGGAAACATAGTAATTTAGAGTAGCGTATCTGCAGAATGTAATTTATGCGTCTACCGGATATATCGCTAAGAAATGTACACTTTTAGATTCAAATTAGGGTAACTATTGCATACGCGTTGTTACAAAACACTATCGCTAACAATATTTGTAAAGAAAGATTAAATTGTGAGCCTGTCTTTCTATAATTCTTAAGCAATATTGAGAAACCATGTCTGTAAGGATAAAATACTTCTCAGCACTTTAGACAAAATTATAATGTTATTCAAAGATTGTAGTAGTATTAAGGTTACGGATCTAACAGTTCTCAATTTTTCTTGTTATCTGTTCTTTTCTTCTTAACCTAATATTTACTTTATATTTTCAGATCTCCTCATTTTTATACTATTCACAAGGTAAATGAAGCTGCAGACAATAAAACAAAGATATGAATGATAGGCAAGAAAAGAGGGATACTGGTATGGCCCGCCTCCACGTGGTGGGACACGGGAAACTATGTATGTGGCTGTGGCTGTTGGCGGATACTAATGTACTAGCCTCTGGTTCCTTCAATCCTTCCAGCCAAACACAGCGGCTAAGGGGCCGTACGACCCATGGAAAGAAATTAGTTGATGCGTCACGAAAGAGCTGCACCAAGCGGAAAAAAATTGTCTATTATCCAAGACCATGAAAACTGCGTCACTTTTATGGTAAGGAATGAATGTCCGAAGGTATGGAGACTGTGAAACACTATTTAAAATTGTCAGGGATTAACAACGCCGATGGTAATTTGTGAGTGAGTGAAATGTTGTGGACTGAACGTGGTAAGTGGAGGAGTTTTTACCAGCAGCGGAGACGGACGATTAAGGTTTCTGTGAAGCAGAACGCTACGCATGGAAGATTTTCTGGCAGGTAGCTTTTCAACCCTCGGATCTGAAGATAAGGGTCTCTCTTGATAAATGTAAACTTTGCTAATGGGTTCTTGCAGACATAAAATTTATCAACGGATCGGAATTCGCCGTATATGATGTTGGAGAAGTATTGTTCTTGTTTCCCTTAGATCTTGGTGCCACGCCTAGTTATTAAGGTTTCATGTGACATAGATGGACATTTGAATATGTTACCTACTATCCTGGCCATTTTCAAAACTTGAAGTTGAGGGTAACGTACTTCAGGTTTGGATACTGATGTTAGAGGGAACAGAAGCAGTAATTGTGAGTGTTCATATCTCATAAACAATTTTGCCAGGCGACAAAGTTTTGACTGAGATGAATTTGGGACAGAGATAATTTTGGAGAGGTGCTGGGTCGCAATTTGAAAAGGCAGTGTAGCATGCACAGTGGAAAAGCTTTTGCAAACTGTGTGAAGTGTTACGTCGAGCTGAGAGGACCGAATATTGGATGCATCCTGTTGAGAGTGAAGTGGAGTTTTTGAGTAGATTTATAAATCCCGAAGATGGAGTTCCGTTGAAGGTACGACTGAAAAGGCTGGAACGTGAAGTTGAAATCTGAAGTTACCTTTTGTGCTGGCTAGAGCACAGATACGTTAATCTCATGCCAGAACGTCTGTTCTGGCATGGATGTGAAGCGTATGCAGTTATGTGAAACTCCTTAAGTCTCAGTAGAAATTAATTAATGGCTACAGAGACAATAAATTAATTGTATCAGTTTAAAATTCGTTCAGTGATTTACTTGTATTATGAATGTTTAAAGATTTATTGTTATTAGAATAGAAAAGTGGAAGAATCTACGTGGAATTATTAAAATACGATATACCGTAAGTATATGGGACTTTCAGAGGCAGTGAGAAAGGTATCTGAGCTGCGAGTAGTTACGGAAAATGTTTAATACTATCCTACATTCACCTTTTTGTGCTACGATACGAGCATTTTTCATTCTGGTTCCCAACTTTTACTCTACAATAATTTAGACGTTAGACCGCTATAGCGTATCAACCGGCATAGATTTTTGTTGACTCGCGCGACGACTGATCCGGTACAGGTTTTCTCATTATCTTTTGAAGCACGTTGCTTATATCGTGGCAACGGATAAAGTTTTCACGGAACAACAGGATGACCATTAATTATGTACATTTATCTACCTTTCAAATCTGTACCGATTCACGCAGAGTTTGATACATAGGGCTGGTGCGGATAAAAACACCTAAAAAAACGTGCTTTTTGCTCATAAAATCCCAATCAAGCTAGATTTTAGAAACAGAGTTTTCAATTTTATCGTAAGAATGCGTTCTTTAATTTTGTATTCATTTAAAATCGTTTGCGTGCATTCAATTCACGTAAGAACGAATTTTACGTGCTACATTTAGTTCGACATTAAACCATCGTATCTCGACTACGGTTAAAGTTTAATGGATAAAAAAATCATTTATTTACCTTCGTTCAAAGTTTCTGACGATTAGTACAAGTTTAGATAGAAATGGTGCGCTTCAAAAACCTCCCAGAATAACGTGTTTTTTGATGTAAATCCGAATGAAGCACAATTTTTCAATTGCTTCAAACTTATCTTAGACCAAGTTCTGCTGGACTTGTGGACCAAATAGGAACCATCAGTCTCGATCCATTGCGAGGTTATTTAAGGGTGACTGTGTTTGCACGTAAAATACGAACGGTGCACATACAAATGGTGCTGCCGGCCGCTGTGGGCGAGCTGTTCTAGGCGCTACAGTCTGGAACCGCACGACCGCTACGGTCGCAGGTTCAAATCCTGCCTCGGGCATGGATGTGTGTGATGTCCTTAGGTTAGTTAGGTTTAAATAGTTCTAAGTTCTAGGGGACTGATGACCTCAGAAGTTAAGTCCCATAGTGCTCAGACCCATTTGAACCATTTTGAACAAATGGTGCTATTAACTGAGCATTAATTTCAGTCCATTTTCCTATCTAATTGTAACAGCGTTTCCGCGATGTAACGATTGTCTGAGCTGGAACTGCGGATGGAAATTCAGTCTGTCAAATGGTTCAAGTGGCTCTGAGCACTATGGGACTTAACGTCTGAAGTTATCAGTCCCCTAGATCTTAGAACTACTTAAACCTAACTAACCTAAGGACATCACACACATCCATGCCCGAGGCAGGATTCGAACCTGCGACCGTAGCGGTCGCGCGGTTCCAGACTGAAGCATCTAGAACCGCTCGGCCACACCGGCCGGCTTCAGTCTATCGAGAGTCGACGTGGAAAAAGTAAAAATAGCTACAGTAAGAGGAACGCACAGTACAAGACATCCCGCAAGTTAACCTGGGCTCAAATTTCGGACCACACTTTGTCCAGGAACATGTGTAGAGGCGTGGAAGTTTTACAGACACTAATTGTCTGTTGTTAATCTATGAGGCAAACGCATTGTACTTGGATATTTCTGGTTAACACTTACTTGGGCTCGAGAAAAGGAGAGCCAAGCAAGTATCCGAACCTCAACAACAGTTTCCAATCCAGCAGAGGCACACCACAAGCAGCTGAAGACATAATGCGCTCTGCAAACCGTGTTTCATGGTGGCATTTCACTTTCAAATACTAATTGGACATTTAGCTCTGTTTCACACGGTCAATAAAAGTGGGGTCCTGAACTGGAAAGCACATTTTTTTCCGCGCTCAAGTGATGTGCAGGCAGGCAGCAGCCCTGCACGGGGGCCGGCGCAGACCTCGCCCAGGGCTGGCGCTGAAGACGGGTTGGCACTACGTCACGGGAACTGCCTGGCCGTATCTGCCACGCAACCGTCCATCAGCCAGCAATTAAGGGTAATGCGTGTTAATCCGTGTGGCGCGGGCGCAGCCCTCTAAATCAGCGTGTCGAGCGCAGTGCTGCCCCGTTGCGTGCTCTGCTCGTGCTGTTTAGCGGCGCGTCCGGCGCCCACTCCGAGCCCATTAGAGAAGAGGAGGCAGCCTAGTTTCGCCAACAGCCATTGTTCTTGTGCTTCACGGACAATGGTCGATAGAATAAGAGGTCTAGTACTTGCGCTCATTTCGAGAAATTAACGAGATTTTAAGAGGGCTACGGCAGTCTCCCGTTGATAGCTGCCATTTTATACGTCCTTAGATAAATACCATGACTTCAAAAAACACTAAACCTCTTTGAAAATAAACGAAAATCGAAATAAAGGATTAATTACTGACCCCGCAATAATCTCTAAAAGACGGGAAACTCTGTAAAGCTGAAATGAAAAGCTGGAAACAACCTCAAATTGGCTTTCAATAGGCACCTAAGCTACAGCGTTTGCGCACCAAGTGAATTTTTTACCCCCCACCCCCCCCACCCCCCCCGGTCCCCCCTAGCCCCCTCCGTCAGCAGTTTGCGCTAACATCGGCAACTTTTTCTATGAATGTAATGAAAGGAAAGACTTTTGAACACCTTATGCAAAAACTAATTACCTTGCCAATTCGATCTAAACTTAGCATTGACATGCACAGTAGTCACGTGATAAAAAAGTCACAGAAACATAGTGATTCGTTTGTTAACTTTACACTCTTCAAATTCACAAAATTTTGACGTAAAATATGCGTAAATTTCAGTTTTACAATTTGTAAGTGCACGACAAAGCCGGAAGAGTAAGAGTGCGAGGGAAGATTAAAAATCACGCGCGGCGCGCTTGCACAGTAGCTTAGTTGGCTTTTTTTGGCCAATTTGAAGTTGTTTCCGGCTTGATAGACCACAAGTGTCTGACGTCAAACTGTTCGCCTCGACGTTCCCTACATCACAGTAGTACGTTGTAAACAGTTATCGTTTACACCCAGGGGATTCAGATGCCCTAAATCATGTAACCAGCGAGGTACGCAATCGTTAGCACACTGGACTCTCATGTGGGAGGACCACGGTTAAGGTTTTCTTTGATTCCCTAAATCCCTTGAAAGGGTACGGCTCATTTCCTTGACCATCCTTGAAACATTTCGAGATAGCGCTCTGTCTCTAATGACCTCTATATCGACAGGACGTTAAACTCTAGACTTCCTTCCTTCAAAGTCATAGAAAACACTTTATGGTAGAGTTTGTGAGTTACATAGCGCAAAACTAAATAAATAATAATAAATAAGTAAATAAGTGATTAAATTAGAGAATTATTTTTTCGAAATCCCGTAATTTTTTCCTATTGCCACCCGTAAGTTTGAAATTTGTCTCAACGGTGCCTGTAACCTTCCTCTGTAATTATGCAAAAGGGTGACGCCCTGTGACGTCATTCTGTGGCACGGCGACGGTTCAAACAGCAACACATGCGGAAAAAGTTCATGTGAGATGTAAGGTGGATTAATGATGTTACATTGACAAGAAATTTCAGCTAAACTCTGCCCAACGCCATCGTGGACATGCCACACGATTTTAAGGTCTTACCACATTTCTTCCCTTATTTTACGGCCTCTGCGATGGGGGTCAGAACCGCGACACCCACCGTTGAAATCACGTGGTTTTTTAATGGGAGGCTGACGAAAACACTTCAGACACAGTGCCACTCAGAATCGAATGAAAATGCTTCAGGAGGGGACCTAAAAGACGTCAGTGAAACCGCACTTGCCCTTGGGATGTTGATTTCCACACATTTCGCGGTAGAAAACGATAATTCGCAGTGCGACAAACAACAGGACCACGTTCTTGCAACTTTCGACAGTGCTGACATTCCCCAGGCAATTCAACACTACTCTAAGGACATCGTGGGCACCCCACTGAACACGGTCTGGCCATTTTCGAGTGTAGTGCGACCACTACTTTTGCTCTGGTATGCAGGGTGGAACCTTCACGGCCACTTCAAAACCATTCTACGAAATCTGAACGTGATCTGAAACAGCAAAGAATATTTGTGCGTTTTCAGCCTTCCTGTTTCGCGCCTTTCAGTGGCGTGGTCGTAAAGAGATCCAACACTGACTTGTGCGTGAGTAAAACGGCAAAGGGTCCCTCTAAGACCCTATATTTCGGCAACACACTCGGTACTGCCCACGCACTTTAGATGAGCACGACAAAGTCCAACTGTGCACAGACTCACACTGAATCCTTACAAAATAATTTCAGATACTGCAGCTAGGCCTAAGTATTGCAGTTGGCTGCCCCAGTCCATGCATGATGGAGATGTTTATCCTGAAACGACCTTTCTTTCTGTCGAAGCATAGCTTCTTCAGTTAAGGTACGTGAGCTCGAAGAATAGTTGCGGATGGACTACCTACAGTCATCAGTTACAATAAGAGCCTCTGCACTATTTGAAAAGAAGAATGGATTCTGCAGTTAGTAGAACTCGAAACACTGGGCAGATCTTTTTCGACCGAACCATAAGTTTGTTTAGGTATGCTGGCAATATATTGCAATCAGTTTTCAGCGACCCACCAACTAATGAAAATATCTACATTATTTTCTATGGGGCAACGCAAGAACACACACCGTCAATGTGTCCTCGTATTAGGATACTGAGAGATGTTTTTGATGAGAGAAACTAGTCTCGTAATAGTGTCATAGACGCATTGGTGGTGTTTGCTCTGACAGTATTGACGCGGAACAACAGTGTGGAATCTGGTCAATCGATAAACTGAAGCTTTACAAAGTGAAGGCAGTTTAAGTTCGTGGACTACTTTATGAGCAGATTTTGCAGAAACCTCAGTCTGATTTGCTAAATGGTGCAAAGATCTTTCGTAAACTCTTTCTAAGGCTCCTAAATTCGTCTACTTTGATTAAAACAGATATGCTACCATCCAAAGTCCGAGGAACGGGCCAGTGTGTATATTGTGCTCGGAGCCTTCCTCTCCAGTTTTGATACCTGCACGACTCCTGACACAACACTTGTGTCGTGTGCGAAACACTCTGTACTACGTCGTTCTCTCGGTCTCTGATGTAAGTACATTTTGTAGATGCAATAGAATTCACTAGGACGCTAGTTTTCATTTTCTTCTGACAAGATAATAGAGGCTGAAAGGCAACGAAGCATTGTTAGAGGCAAATCGATGACAGTCAAGTAACATCTAGCTGCACGCCACTTATAGGAAGAATGACAGTAAAATCACCACATCAGAGACAAGAGAAACAATGATCATGAACGATATCGGCATTCCATCGCGTACGCTTCACACCCGCTACAAGGCGTTGCTGCACATCCGCAAAGTTCTCTTTATTGAAACTACTAAACTTACAACAATAAATACTAATGATATGAATTTTGAGAGCCTATTCCCTGATGTGATTCTTGTGCCTTTTCCCTCAAAGCCTCAAAAACTTTCAGAGGAATTCATGATTTCTTACTTACACAGAATTCCTTAAGCAGCTAAGCGCGATAGGACAAGAGTTTACCGTTTCGGTACTTCTTTCCATTTACGAAAAATCGGACTGGAGACTCCTAGACAGTAGGTGACAGGACGTCGTGTCTCTTAATACACAAAACATAGAAAATGGAGGAGCCATACTAATTCACGACCTATCAATTACCTGATATTGGCTGAGCCAAGGTAAGCACATCTCGCTCAGTAACAGTCTAGATGAGCTCAACAAGACTGAGGTGTCCTCAGTGGCTACATAAGAACTCTCATGACCATGGAATGTTCCTCAAACCAGTCTGACACTTACGTTGAACTATGTGGTTTTGCTTTATCTTGTTCAAGGTTTCGGTCGCTTGGGGGGAGCTGTAGACCAAGAAACGAATTCGTATGATCAGATAGCGTCACTCGCCCACGGGAGACGACAACATTTCGCATTCGAGAACACCTGAACCGTGATCTGCTGGCTAGCACTGTGCAAACCCTCCGGCGATCTTCGAAGCACTCGTACCAAACCATTAACGTGCATCAACGTGCACCATGACTCATTATCCCAGGCGATCCTAACGCTTAGAATATTCATCGGTAGTGGTCCTGTGACAGTGTTAATTTCTGTGTCCTGTTATTTGAGGTCATCACAGGTATACGTGTGAGGAAGTGACATCTGTACCGAACGAGGATATTTTTCTAGATGGTTTGCCTATTCAGCAGTTGTGGGTTATCCAGCAACGAATTTGCAAGTGATTTTCTGGCCCGTATACCCGCTGTCACCAATACATCGTTGTCCACGGCAGCTGATTCTGTCATTGCTGGTTTTGCTTAGAATCGATGTATTCACACTAAACCCTTTTCCCTTGGTGCGTGAGACTCTCAGTAGCTGCTGAACCTTGGAGATAAAATGTCCCATCCGCGTGCTACCCTCGAAATGGCAGCGACTAAATGCGCTGGCGTAGTGTCTTGCTCGTCCTACACTCGTCTGTGATACTGACGCCGAGTACAACGCCTGACAATTCTGCAGTCACGTTAAACGGCGATAGGAGAGCTCACTCTGCAGCACCGCAGCCGTCCTGGTTGTCAGTATCTATTACAGAAAATTCACTTTCATCACATCTGTATAAAATGGAAAACCGATTTTTGGTTGTAAATAAATGTATTCTGTTACAGAGTCACTGTGCCACCGGATTGGAGAATCGATAACAGGAATATAGGCAGGATGAAAGCACAATGTACGCATGTGTTTAAACTCTTCGGACACCGCTGAAAGTTTCAAAGACATAAGCAGTCTGTCTAATAAAATGTAGGGCTGCCTTTTGTTAGAACTTAAAATGAATTTTTTTCTATTCTTCCTGAAGCATACTCAAAAGGTATTTCTTGTTTTTCTGACGAATTAATCTCGAACGCAACTGAAATTCTACACATAGTTTAGTTCTGAGATATTTGGTGAGGTTCAGGTGGGGGCTTTGAGCAACGTAGTCCGATACTTCGACATAACTTTCTTCACCTACGATAAAATAAGCTTCTCCTTGTGGACATGTATATTATTACGATGGTACAGAATAAGAGAAAGTACACGCCTGGTGTAACGAAGAAGGACACGTGTTATTACTTAAAATGTTACGGTATAGCAATTTTGTCATATGATGACATGATGGAGACTGTGGCTGTTGTTTGAATGCAAATGTTGATGGTGTTAGGACAGCAACCAGCCACAAATCTACTTTCAGTTCCTTTTTTCAAAGGGTACCGTTACCGGTTTCGAATCGTTGTGATTCATCCTCAGACGGTTTACACAATTTCTTTATGACATGTGGTGTATTTCTTACAGATTAATTGTCCTAAAATATAAATAATACATAATTATAAACACGCCACACACAAATGGTTGCGTTACAGATTTTCGTTGCAAGTCACTTACGTGAAACGTCGGTTTGGAGTGTTTGTTTTCATAACATTCGTCCAACAGAAGTGAATACATTCCCACTGCATTCTTATTGTTGCACACATAAATTTTTCTCACTGAGCACTGTATATCTGTCACTGAGAAGATTTAGACCACGCACCACAAGTTTTGATACATACAAAGAGCTTACAAACATATGAGTATCAAAGATGCTATGTTATATAGTAACATTTGACGATGATGTCCTATGTTTGGAAAGGATCATATATTCATTTACGCAGCTGTAATGCCTTTTACACTAGTACAGAGACATTCAATTTTTGAGTTGATATTGTTACATTAATTATATATATATATATATATATATATATATATATATATATATAGTAGTGTCTAGGTAAAATAGTATATTATTTAATTACATTTAGCATCATGAGAATTATAATAACCTATAAATTTGCTACTTGATCTGCAGATAGGCGTACTAATATTATTTGCTTTGGAGGCTGGAAAATAATTTTTTGAAATTTTTCAGGAAAGGGGTGTTAGCTAACTCTGTTTGGTCATTAAGGATATAGTCTGGGGTATTGTTTTTGTGTGTGTGTATTTCTTCTATTTCTTCTAATATATTCATAGTGGCTCCTTTTTCTGCTAGATGTAAAATTTTTAAGTTGTCCTCAATGTTTCCCACTGAATGGTTTTCTTCAGCAATATGGGCTGCAAATGCGGATTTGTTCAAGTTACCAAGTCTTAAAGCATCAATGTGTTCTTTGTATCTAATTTCAAAACTTCTACCTGTCTGGCCAATGTAGAATTTTGGGCATGTATCGCATTTGAGTTTGTATATTCCTGATTTACGGTAGGGACTCTTTGGAGGTATTTGCATCATGGATTACTTTTTGTTGTAAATTATTATTTGTGGAAAAGCTGATTGTGATATTTTTCTTTTTAAATAAGTTTGCTATTTGGTATGAAAGTGGGCCTTTGCATGGGAGAGTAGCATATTTAGGTTCAAAAAATGGTTCAAATGGCTGTGAGCACTATGGGACTTAACGGCTGTGGTCATCAGTCCCCTAGAACTTAGAACTACTTAAACCTAACTAACCTAAGGACATCACACACATCCATGCCCGAGGCAGGATTCGAACCTGCGACCGTAGCAGTCGCGCGGTTCCGGACTGCGCGCCTAGAACCGCTAGACCACCGCGGCCGGCAGCATATTGAGGTTTGGCTTCTGTGGCACACTGATTTGGCTTTAATTGACTGCTGTGGAGTGGATCTGTGGTTTTTGTCTGCATTTTGTTGTGGAGTTTTTCTATCATCTTGTCACCCCCACCAACAAAAAATGGCGTATTTCAGAACGATGCTACACCGAATTAAAAAAGTACCAATGAGTGACACAAACCAACAAAGTGAAATCAATATAATTAAAAGTTGCTCATAATAATGGATATAAACCCACAATAATCAAAAACTCCACAACAAAATGCAGACAAAACCCACAGATCCACTTCACAGCAGTCACTTCAAGCGAAATCAGTGTACCACAGTTGCCAAACCCAGATATGCTACTCTCCCGTACATTATTTTCCAACCTCCAACGCAAATAATATTAGTACGCCTATCTGCAGATCAAGTAGAAAATTTATATGTTTCTATAATTTTAGTAAAGCTAAATGTAATGAAATAATATACTATTTTACCTACACAGTACTCATAAAAACTTTATAATTCATGTAACAATATCAACTCAAAAATTCAACGTCTCTGTACTAGTGTAAAAGGCATTACAGTTGCGTAAATGAATATGTGATACTTCCCAAACATAGGACATCATCGTCAAATGTTACGCTATATCATAGCATCTTTGATACTCATATGTTTGTAAGCTCTTTGTATGTATCAAACCATGTGGTGCGTGGTCTAAATCTTCTCAGTGACAAATATAAAGTGTTCAGTGAGAAAAATTTACGTGTGCAACAATAAGGATGCAGTGGGAATGTATTCACTTCTGTTGGACGAATATTATGAAAACAAACACTCCAAATCGACGTTTCACGTAAGTGACTTGCAACGAAAATCTGTAACGCAACCATTTGTGTGTGGCGTGTTTATAATTATGTATTATTTATATTTTAGGACAATTAATCTGTAAAAAGCACACCACATGTCATAAAGAAATTGTGTAAACCGTCTGAGGATGAATCACAACGATTGGAAACCGGTAACGGTACCCTTTGAATAAAGGAACTGAAAGTAAATTTGTGGCTGATTGCTGTCCTAACACCATCAACATTTGTTACGGTATTACCATGGATCAAAGGTAATGATTCGGTCTAAAACCAGGATAACAGCCGTAGATTGCCATTCTATATTTATAGTATTTTGCCATTATCATAAAACACTTTGATGAATATCGTTCACCAGATATGAAACAGATCGACACACGATAATCTTAATGCCACCTCATATACCGTAAGTCATTACTCCATTACCAATTCTCCACTGCTCCACACGCCGATGGTGACGTTGTTCAGACAGGTACAGCTGTCACTTGTCTCTGTGCCTGGGCTGCAACGGAAATCTTCAGCAGTAGCCGAAAGGGTGTTTGACGATTAGTTTGCAGGTTACACTCGATAGTCAAGAGTTCGAGGAACGTATCAACTGGCTTTTTTTAGGAACTCCATGTCAATAATTGGGATTAATGCTTCCCTGACATTTCAGCATAATCGCTAAAAGCGCGTCTGGGCTCATAGAATCATCCCTAACGGAATGATACACGTGACACGTTGTGTCTTGAATTTGCAGATAAGTGCAAGATGCGTGATACTTTAGGATGTGGCCATTGTAGCCTGTGCTGCTGCAGGATATTCACTTCTCTCTGGTGGTACATTCGGACACAACACAAATCTGCAACATTAACGGCACCTGGACATCATGGCCTGTAGTTTTTACGTGTTTAGAAATTTAATAACTCAAGAACTTTAATAGATATAGGAATGAAGCCTTTAACCAGATAATTAGTATATTGTGACCTCTCTGTGAAAAAAGATGTAAACTGTTGAATTCATAGTGGAGTGAATATTCATTTTTATCTTACGGACTTAACTACGCTCAAGTTTTAGGTGCACTTTACTTCCACGCTATTAAATAAAAAGTCAAAACAAATTTTATTCTTTTAATTATTAATTTCTTGAAACAGTAAACCAGGAATATCTACCAGTTTGTCGTTCTGTGTATTGTTTAAAAATGTTTTTTTTTAGAAACCAGTTGCTTTTCGTTATAGTTTAAGAACACATGACATGCTCCAGTTTAAAATATTTAACACATTGTTGAATAATGTGGTTCACTGTGTAGGCGGGAGAAATATTATTATTCAAGGCAAATTTCGTTTTTGTAGCTTTAATATTCGATGAGATAATGATACGCAAGTGTGCAAAAACGTTGCTTACGGGAAACAGAAACTAAAGATTTGCATGTCGTTTCCTTCTCAGTGATAACATGTCAAAACATTCCAACGCCTTTTCGTCTTCTTTAATTTGCATTCTTTTCTTTGTTTTCCTGTCCTCCTTTCTCAAGTTTTCAGCAACTTTTTCAGCTTCAGCGACGCTTTCCCTGTTCGCTCGTAGCAGCACACTTTTCATGTTGTCCCTTGTTTTGATGCCTAGTATGCTCATGGTTTATAACCTGCTTGTTACCCCTTCATTAAAACATACTATGACGTCCATCAAACCAATCTGCAAAGCTGATATGCCAACAAACACAGTTGTTGGCAAGAATTTCAAAATGCTACTATTGAAACTTTCATTCGGATTCTGTGATGTGCCATGTAAACATTTTTCCAGAAGTTTAGAATCTGAAAGATCTCTGTATATTGGCTTTAGGTCTGCCGCAACAGTTTCGGCATGGGATGCGCATGTGTATGTTTTCGTCCATTTGCTTCACACCTATTATGCTTGCACAATGAAGTGTTTCCTTTTGGGCAGAGACCATGATGTGGATGCTCATGAGCGGATATTCTGTGCAAACAGAGTTGCCCAAATTGTTTTTCTCGTCTCTCCGACATTTTCTCTGTTTCTACTAATGTCCAGACCATAATATTCTATGAGGTTTTCTGTTTCTGATATGGTGTGTCTGCCTTGTCCACCAGTTGCTTAGCAATCAGAACATTTTTTTCCCTATCATCTGCTTGTAGAATTTCTTAAGTCTTGCCCCCATTCTCATCTGCTCATGTCCTATATATTTCATTGTTTTAATTTCAGTTTCACCATATGGTTTAATAGCCACAACACTTTTGAAGCCTTTAGAGTCACTATCGCCAAGGTAATGAGCGTATCTCACACCACGTTTAGCTGATATATTAAAAATACATACTGCCCCCTTGCTTTCCATTCCACCACTGAAACCTTCAAAGTTTTTTGTCACATTTGTGTTCATTTATCTTATTTGCACAGTTTTGTGATACAGCTCTTTGACTGTATATACAGAGGTAACTGTGACAGTTCTATTCAGCGATATGTTGCCTCTTTTGTGCCGAGAACCGTCCAAGTACAGCAGCAATATCAGTAGATTGACAAATAACTACACTTTCTTTCCATGCACTCTGCATAGATGCCTCACTGACTTCTTACGCAAACGCTTATAACACCTCTCAAATTTGACAGGCGGTAGTGGGAAATCCATCATAGCATAGACTATCTGGACTGCTTTTCTTCCCTTCGTAATACACCTCATTGCATCAGCAATACGTATATTCTTGTCACTATATTTTGTGCACGCTACAGGAGATGTCACTGTATTTTTCTTTACCTTACACATTTGACAACCCAGTAAAATTTTTCTGGACGGGCCTCTTCTCTTACTTAGGTCCTCAGAACACTTAAGGGATTTTTTACTATTACAGTATTTATATTTAGCAAAAGACAAAAGCAATTCTGAAAGCTTGCACTTATTAATTAAAATTTAACCTTTATTTTCAGTAGCTAAGCACTGCCTGGCGAACTGTTAGGCCTAATATCACTCCGCTGCGGCGTAACAGTATCTTCATTTTTACGATTTTCAACAATACGCTTGTATCGATTGCCGTGAAATTTATGACTGTTGGTAAACTTCTTCGTTCCTGCTATTTTACGATGTAAAATGGTTCAAATACGCAGTCACAACAAGAAGTTTACAAGACAAACGCACTCGAAAAACGCAAGTAAACTCAAGTAATCCAACTGTATCGACACAAAAAGATCGACTACAATAAATCCCTGCTCGTAGTACAGTCGATATGTTCTTGAAGGATATAATACAAATGACTGCTATGGAAATAACGGCGCCAAAATTAAATAACGAGACACTGTAAGCAAGGTTTCGTGGTGTAGTGAGACAGCTAGGCATTCACGCTCCGAATCTGTTATAGAAAGGCATTTAAACACGAAAATGATAAGGTACTATACATAAAGTATTTATTTTTAGAGTCAGGAAGAAATGTATTAAATTTAAAAAAATCATTGTTTGTGCCCTCATGACGTCCAGGCCCCCTTGATATCATATGCATGTGCTCGTGTATCCTCGGATTCACAGCTGAAGAACAGAAAAAGCGCATTCCTTAGGTTGTCTAGAGAATATTGTCTAAATAACGTATGTTTTTAAGGTTTAATTACTCTCATAGCTTTGAAATGACACAATGTCAGCTACTTTACTGGTCTCATACAGGCATGATTTTATGCCTAGCAAGTAGTGCAGTAAGCAGGAGACCCGTGTTCGATGCCCGGCGTTGCTACAAATGTTCAACCGTCGCTTCAGTCTATATGCATAAAATAATATCTGTATGAGCCAGTAAAGTCTCTGAAATTGTGTCATGTCATTTGTATAAGTACCTGTACCTTGGATTCGGGCTGGAACCTCCATTTAAGTCCGATGTTGAGGTGCTATACCAAAATATGGAGGGCCTCGGCAATTCTGTTCGTGTGTAAGGGGGAATTTAAAGTAGACTTGGGTTACAGTGAGAATTTGGATCGAGGAAGGAGGCTTGCCAAGGTAACCCATACAGTTGTGTGAACCACTGTGTCCTAGTGATAGTTCCGCTTCGAGCGCCGAGCGGGAAGATTCTCGTTTATTTCACTTGCCGCAGCGTCGCTTGTGTGAAGTTTTCTTCGTTAGTGTTGTTCTGTCTGCCAACTGAGTCGTAGCGCCTCCGCTCGGTCTTTGTGTATGCTTGCAGCGGCGTCGGCTGCTCCGCTATGGCTACCAAGAGCTTCACTTTCGATAAAACAACGCGACACGTGCAGCACTGGTCTGTATAAATCCACGATTGGCTTGTCGATACCATTCATGTGAATTCTGATCAGGTCCATACCACTACCGCTTATTTTGACGCAGACGAGTATTTGTTTTACGCGAAATTTATGGATCCCATTCACGTCGAAAGATTACTGTCGCGACATGGATCTCAAGTCCCGTTCAAGTATCGTGTTAATTCCGTTAGTATGATGTCACTCGCAGATGCTGAAATTGACTATACCAATGTTCGGGTTTTCAATCTCGCGCCAGAGGTATATGGCAACTTTCTAAAAGAACATATTGACTCCTTGTGGTAACGTGAAAAACGTCAGTCGTGAACGTTGGTCTACTCAACACAGATTACAGTGTTATAGGGGAATTCGTTCCGTGGAAATGCATGTCAAACGCAATATTCCATCACATTTAAAAGTGTGTAGCTACTGCGTTCGTGTCATGTATACTGGTCAAGAGGGAACCTGCTTCCTATGTAATGAAAGAGGACACTTTGGTCTACAGTGACAAATAAGCGACGTCGTACTATCGGTGGTGAAGGTGAGGATTTGGCTCTGCCTTCTTCTGCCCCAACCTCTTCCACATCGATTGTGTCCTCTGGTCCTCTCGAAGATACTATACTTCCCGTCCGTGTTACGATGAGTGACGAAGAAGTTATCTCCAGCATCCCTCCTCCTCGTGAAGTGGCTCCTTCTAAGCTGCCCGTGTCTCCCGTTACGGTCTGGGACGTGGCAACGTCCTCCTACTCCTCCGTCTTCAGCCTGAATTTCCCACCTACAGCAGCTCCGGAAGAGAATAAAATTAACAAAAAAGTACCACCTGTTGCATTGGTGGTTCCACAGAATGCTTCCGCCTTAGTACCTTGACCTGCATTACATGACCCTTGTTCTGAGGGGCAGGAAGCTCTGACTAATACCCCTCCTGCACCTCCGTCTGCAGAGACAGTCACGCCACGTAGCCGACAGAAACAACGTACACAACCTGACCGTGGGGTGGCACGTAAGAAATCCAAGAGAAAAAGTTGCGATAATGGTTCTGTTCCTCTGGTGTCTGATTCATCTGTGGACTCTGCAATGGACCTTAACTCTCATCTGTTTACCTAATTCTGCTCGATACGTTATGTACGTCCCTGAATAGCTGTGGTCAATGACCCAAGCTGACACGTTCCTTTCGTTAAATGTTAATCACGTGGAATCCGAATTGCTATTACCTTCGCTGCGTTTGTTCATTTATGATTCATGTGCGAACATAGTATTCTTACAGGAGGTGTTACGCATTTCTCCTTACCTGATTTTCGTATGATTTTTATTGTAGCACCCGAATATTCTACGGAGACCACCTTATTCTTTCCCGAAGGCATACCTATTGCTGAGGTGGAAATGTTGGATTCTGGCAGGGGCATAGTTTGTCAAAAGCACCCCGAAGCGACGCTTGTGGTTTTTGAAGTGAGTGACTTATATTTTATCTGGTGAGCTTACCAAGACTATCTTATATATGGGTAGGCTTTAAAACCATAATATTACCAGGTAAAAAAACCTTAGGTAAATATTAACAATATATAAATAAATTTTTTGCTTTATCACTTGAAGCAACTAAACTCGCTCTGTTTGAAGGTTTCCCCTATCTATTCATTTACAGGCATCGTTTAATCTTGCTTTAATGCGGCGGGAGGAGCACGGACATTAAAAATGACGTAATGGGTTCCTAGATATATGAGTGGCTCGAAGACGTAACAGAACACAGCACTTTGTCTTCGACAGCGCGTCTTCATCAGAGATAAGCGTATCGTCAGGAGTGCCCCAGGGACGTGTGGTAGGACCACTGTTATCTCTATGTACATATATGATCTGCCGGACAAGGTGAGCGGCAATCTGTGGCTGTTTGCTGATGATGCTGTGGTGTACGGGAAGACGTCGTAGTTAAGTGACTGTAGGAGCGTACAAGATGACTTAGACAAAATTTCTAGGTGGTTTGATGAATGACAACTAGCTCTAAATACAGAAAACTGTAAGTTAATGGAGCTGAGTGAGGAAAACATATCAGTAATATTTGAATGCAGCATTAGTAGTGTACTGCCTGACACACTCACATTGCTTAAATACCACGGCGTAACTTCGCAAAGCATTATGAAATAGAACGAGTTTGTAAGGATTGTAGCAGGGAAAGCAAATGGTCAGCTTCGGATTATTGGAAGAATTTTAGGAAAATAAGGTTCATCTGTAAAGGAGACTGCATATAGCACACTAGCGCGACCCACTCTTGAGTACTGTTCGAGGTTTTGCGATCGGTGCCAGGTCGGATTGAAGGGGGACATCGAAGCAGTTCAGGGACGGTAGGTAACTCAAATAGGAATTCCTGGAGGCAAGGAGAATTTTTTTTTTCGAGGAAAACTATTGCGAAAATTTAGAGAACCGGAATTCGAAGTTGACTGCAGAACGAGTCTGTTGTCGTCAACGTACATTTCGCCCAAGGACTACGAGGATAAAAGAAATTAGGGCTCGCACTGAAGGCATAAAATGTAGATATTCGTCGGTCCCTCACCATATAGATTATCATCATTCCCTCACTCTTTTTGCGAATGGCATAAGAAAAAAAATGACTAGTAGTGGTAAAGTGTACCCTCCGCTACGCACCGTACAGCGGCATTCGGAAAATGTACGTAGATGTAGACGTAGATAATGTGCCGAACGAGATTTCCATTGTGAGGATACAACTTTTTTTCTAGATGCTAGTACTTGTCAGGAACGACTCGAACGTAATGTTACTTACTCTTGAACGTCAGCGGCGTTAAGTCTTCAGCTTAGTTCAGAGATGCTCCGCTTTCTGTTGGGTGTCTCCTACCTGTTTTATGTGATAGACTCATCGTGGGGCACGTACTTCACATATTGCGATAAAGCAGCTGCGTGCGGCCACGAGTGTAGTGATTAATGAACATAGCTTAAACAGAAGCGTCGTTCTTCAGCTTGTCACTGCGAACACATTTACTACAACGTAATCAGCGTACTCTTCTTAATTATTTACCTAATACAGATCCTCACGTGTTCTCTCCAATATGACATAATCTGAAATACTGGCGGTTATTAATATTGAGATATTGGAAAATAGAGCTAGAAAAATAATTACTCTTCAGATAGTAACAATACTTTCGGGAGAGCAGAAGCCGTAATGTAGAGGAATAATTCGGATTTAATGTTCTGTTGACGACGAGTCGTTAGAGGCGGACAAGGACAAGAAGGTGTCAAATGGTTCAAATGGCTCTGAGCACTATGGGACTCAACTGCTGAGGTCATTAGTCCCCTAGAACTTAGAACTAGTTAAACCTAACTAACCTAAGGACATCACACACATCCATGCCCGAGGCAGGATTCGAACCTGCGACCGTAGCGCTCTCACGGCAAGAAGGTGTCGTTTGCGAAAGAACCGTCTTGAAATTTGTCTCAAGTGCTTTAGCGAAAACACGGAGTACCTGAATTCCGATGTTTGGACTCGTATTTTTATCTCCGCTCCTCCCGAATATGGGACCAGGTTGTCAACTGCTGCACCACGTCGCTCCGTAATGCGCGTTAAGTGTAGCATTGCACTTTCTTATTTTACTGAACAGGTATGGAAGATACAATCCAGTGCCAGCGATTCCTCATATCTGTAGCGACATTAATTCGCGGGTAACTCCACACCAGTCCGTCGGGAATGTAACGATCGGCCAACGCGGGAAAGACCACGATCTCCGGGAGTCAGTACATCGCCAGCTGCCGCAGTGGGAGGCGGCAGTAGTGTGTGCGGTTCTCGGACGCACGTCACGTTAAATATTCAGCGGAACGTCGATAGTTTAGGCGACAGTAGTTATTTACTTGTTTGTCTACGAACGAGTCTCATCTTCAGGCGTAGTTTAATGTTCATGAAGTACCCTCAAGTGCTGACCCCGACAAAAGTATCATTGAACAGATACAAAAATAACAAGTACGAACGAAATGACTGCAGTAGCAATTAGTGCACAAGCCGCAACTGATACAACAGCAGCAGCAGTGCGGTCAGCAGGGCAGCACGTGGAAATGATGGCCGCGCTACAATATCAACAACAGCAGCTACGAAAACGACCCGAATGGGAGGGATTACCTACGGTGCAACTTAAAGGGTTGCCGCAGTCGTGCAACCAGGGAAGCGAATGTGCAGACACTTTGAACATCGCCTGCCCGTCGCATGGCAGCCGCCAACACCAGCGGTGCACGGGACCCGAGCGTGACCCTGCTGCAGCTTCCAAGTCCGACGAGTCTTGTTACATGCCACCACAACCTCAGACAGTGTCGTGGGCTTTCCGACTGTGGGTTTTCTGTCCCGTGACATTAACGTGGTGTTTCGGACCACAGGTATTTTAGTCTTGGGTTTTCCAGCCGTCAAAGGAAGCCACAGCAATGGGAATGGTTCTGCCGACCGTTTTGTAATAAGAACATTCGTTTAAATTTTATCCAGGTTTAGACTAGCTACGCACATAGTACACAACCATAGTTAAATATTTTTATAATATTTTACTATTTTAAATTTTTACCTTTATTCTTTCTACAACTTTACTACAGCAAATGATTGAACTCCTTATCTATTTTACGAATTTTTATTTCTCACTGAAATTTTTGGAAGAAAGCCAGAGATTTTAAATATCGTCTTAAATCACCCGACTCGTTATATATTCTTATAATGTCTTTTAAAATTTTGTGAAGATCTATGCTTCTTTTCATTGTTTTTTGAAGAGGAAGGCCAGTGGAACCTTTCTTAATTCCAAATGCAGCGTTCACTGTTTCTTCCTTTAGTTTATTTATCAGAACGTATACGTTCGGATACTTTTGATTTATTGAAAAGTTTCATTTCCTTCGACAGCGTTTGTGGCCCTGCCCCGCTGGTTAAAAACATTCCACATTTGAATTGGTGTACTAGGATCTTCCATCCGTTGATTGACCATATACACTGCAAATTTGTTGACTTTTATACACTGGACATTTCCTCCATTACTACCATCCACGCTCCATCAATACTGCTTGGTGGAAGATACGCCACAACACACATACGGGAAAACAATCGGATTACTTTGCTATCCTTTTATTTCCCCGCCAGTCAAATTTCTTGTATTTTCTTGTACAGACTTTGGTTGAAGTGAAAATTGCAACCGGAAAGAGATGTTTCGGGGAACACTGTTTTCATAGTTTTCCTACCTTTAATTTTAGCCATTTCGAGGTCCAGAATTGCAGTTTTCGGTGAAAACCAAGTCATCTTAGTTTTCAATTCAGAAAAAAAGTCTTACATATTTTTGTCAGCGGCAAAGCAAACGAAGCAGAAAATACCCTCGTCTCTTCTTCTGTGCTTCCAGTGTCAACGTGTATGGTGTCCAGGAGCTTGAATTGTTTCTAACAACTGTGAAATATTCCTTCCATAAGAACAGTTCCATTTTCACGCAGGATTTTCTCCGCTCCTTCCCAACCGAGAGATTGTTTTGTTAGGGACAGACCCACCATCAGTTTTCTGTAAACTATTACCTTCAGTTAACTTCAAAATGACTTGTTTCTGTTGAATCTTCCAACTAGTGTCAGGGTTCTGGGTCTTCCTAATAGTTTCCCTCTTCGTTTTATAAAATGCAGTCTTGAGTTTTCATAATTTGCCATATTTGTGACGAAATCCAAACCTCTATCTTTCAAATCTTGAAACTCCCATCTAAAAATTTTGTAAACAAGCATTCTTTTTGTGGAGTTATGCATTCGTTTCTTAATCCACACATCTGATTCTCAGGTGGACAAGAATGTTGCTGCTCAGCCATGATTTTGCCATTTGCAATTTCTAAACAAAGATTTCGTATACTCATCACATTTTCCGTGCACCTGGTAGCAATGACTATCCTTGAGAAGACACAGCTTCCCTTTCGTTGTTATAATTATTTAAGGTACTCGCAGTGTATAGAATTGAAGCAGCTTAGACCTGCGAAACTATACGGAAACGACGGCTGTGGGCGAAGAGCACTGCATGACTGACAGTGACGACACAGTTTCTGCTGGTGAACTAAAAAATAGCAGCGGGAGAGGTTCCCGTTGCAAAACGCACGGTGTGTAACTGGTTGGCCGGAAGTCTCACAGCATCTGCCGCACATACAGAAGGGTCGGAAACACCACGGTCTGAAAGCCCCGCCGGCCGCTGTGGCCGAGTGGTTCTAGGCGCTTCAGTCCGGAACAGCGCTGCTACTACGATCACTGGTTCGAACCCTGTTTCGGGCATAGATGTGTGTGATGTCCTTATGTTAGTTAGGTTTAAGTAGTTCTAAGTGTAGGGGACTGATGACAGATGTTAAGTCCCATAGTGCTTAGAGCCATTTGAACCATTTTCTGAAAGCCCGCGTGGCCTCGAAGACTATCCCAGAAGCGCAAGTGAATTGCGAGGCACCAGCCCTCTGGACGGATTGTTCGTCACTCTAGTTTGCACACATAGAAAGCTATTTCGTCACTGCCGGGATAATGCAAGATGCGGACAGAGTAACTGACGTCGCCGCTCCACTGGTGTTTACTACAACGACCGCCTGAGAAAGGGTTGATGGCAACATCTCTTCTCGACGAGTTGACACGGTAGGTAGCAAGCACTCGGCGTATATAATTGACAAGACCGCACTCCATCACACAGTCTACGCGACATGTGCTCCTCTCCCTTCCGAACCCGGAACGAGTGTTTCTACGTCTGTCATTTTGGTGACAGAGCACATAGGTGCAGATTGCCGTGTTCATTGGCGAGAAAAGTGAGTGGCTACCTACGCCAGGCGGGCAAGTCTACCAGCAGCACCAGCCTCACGCAAACCATTCTTCTTGCGCCTCCGACCGGCGACGTCCCAATAACGATGTTTTCGGGTGCCTCATTCCACATTGTCGTCACTTGCCACAACAGGAAATAAACGGATATTGGTTACCTTTGGGTTTCTTCTACAAGAAGATCAAGGAAAAGCAGCGCTCATGAGCACCATTTTACACAGAAATTTCAGCGGTCTATGAAGCCGTTAAATACACTACTGGCCATTAAAATTGCTACACCAAGAAGAAATGCAGATGATAAATGGGTATTCATTGGACAAATATATTATACTAGAACTGACATGTGATTACATTTTCACGCAATTTGGATGCATAGATCCTGAGAAATCAGTACCCAGAACAACCACCTCTGGCCGTAATAACGGTCTTGATACGCCTGGGCATTGAGTAAAACAGAGCTTGGATGGCGTGTACAGGTACAGCTGCCCATGCAGCTTCAACACGATACCACAGTTCATCAAGAGTAGTGACTGGCGTATTGTCACGAGCCAGTTGCTCGGCCACCATTGACCAGACGTTTTCAGTTGGTGAGAGATCTGGAGAATGTGCTGGCCAGGGCAGCAGTCGAACATTTTGTGTATCCAGAAAGGCCCGTACAGGACCTGTAACATGCGGTCGTGCATTATCCTCCTGAAATGTAGGGTTTCGCAGGGATCGAATGAAGGGTAGAGCCACGGGTCGTAACACATCTGAAATGTAACGTCCACTGTTCAAAGTGCCGTCAATGCGAACAAGAGGTGACCGAGACGTGTAACCAATGGAACCCCATTCCATCACGCCGGGTGATACGCCAGTATGGCGATGACGAATACACGCTTCCAATGTCCGTTCACCGCGATGTCACTAAACACGGATGCGACCATCATGACGCTGTAAACAGAATCTGGATTCATCCGAAAAAATGATGTTTTACCATTAGTGCACCCAGGTTGGTCGTTGAGTACACCATCGTAGGCGCTCCTGTCTGTGATGCGGCGTCAAGGGTAACCGCAGCCATGGTCTCCAAGCTGATAGCCCATGCTATCTGCAAACGTCGTCGAACTGTTCGTGCAGATTGTTGTTGTCTTGCAAACGTCCCCATCTGTTGACTCAGGGATCGAGACGTGGCTGCACGATCCGTTACAGCCATGCGGATAAGATGCCTGTCATCTCGACTGCTAGTGATACGAGGCCGTTGGGATCCAGGAAGACGTTCCGTATTACCCTCCTGAACCCACCGATTCCATATTCTGCTAACAGTGATTGGATCTCGACCAACGCGAGCAGAAATGTCGCGATGCGATAAGCCGCAATTGCGATTGGCTATAATCCGTCCTTTATCAGAGTCGGTAACGAGGCATCACAACAACGTTTCACCAGGTAACGCCGGTCAACTGCTGTTTGTGTATGAGAAATCGGTTGGAAACTTTCCTCATGTCAGTACGTTGTAGGTGTCGCCACCGGCGCCAACCTTGTGTGAATGCTCTGAAAAGCTAATCATTTGCATATCACAGCATCTTCGTTCTGTCAGTTAAATTTCGCGTCTGTAGCACGTTATCTGCGTGGTGTTCAAATTTAATGGCCAGTAGTGTATTTCAAAATTTTCAGCAGACAATAGGCATGTAAGGAGGTCGAAAATCGACATCGCTGACGCTTTATCTAGAGCGGAAACTGTTTCTGCATTGTAGATCTCGCTAAAATGTCCTCAGCGCAAAATAACAACGAGGAGTTGAAGGATTTTCTGAAAGGCAAAATGGTCCTGCACTTGCGTCGTGTGCTGCTGCCAGGCACTGAGGAGCTGATACACTGCGATGAGTCAACAGACCGTCAGCGGTCGTACGTGCCTGCCGCTCTACGGCTAAGGGTTTTCGACTCTCTTGATGGTCTCAGCCACCCGGGTATCCGCGCTACGTGGGCAATAGCGTCTCAGCGTTATGTGAGCCGAAATGCAGAAGGATTGTAGTAGGTGGACTCAGACCTGCTGTCACTGCAGAAGTGCAAAGTAACATGGCACATACGAGCTCTACTCGGAAGCTTTGACATTATGTAGGCACAATTTCAACACGTTCACCTGGACTGGTACTACCACTTCTGGTTTCCCGTAACTACTGGTAATGCCTCACTTTGACCAGCAGATAGATCAGATGGTATTCCTACTAGGACCACAAACTGCCGGGAGTGTGGCGCGCGTGTGTACCTGCTGTTGCATTTCACGTCTTAGACGTCCACCGCAAATGACTTCCGATCATGGTCGGGAGTGAGAGGCGCAAATATTTCGGTCAGTGACCCAGCTGTACGGGATACACATGACAAGGTCTTTGACACATCAAACAGTCAAAACCGGCTTTGAGGAGCACCAACACCGTTTCTTGAAGGTGACATTACGTGCCATCCGACGGACTCGTGAATTGACACTCTCACTGTAGTAGTGTTGGCATTGCGTAATGCATTAAAATACAGGGTGATTCAAAAAGAATACCACAACTTTAAAAATGTGTATTTAATGAAAGAAACATAATATAACCTTCTGTTATACATCATTACAAATAGTATTTAAAAAGTTTTTTTTTCACTGAAAAAGAAGTTCAGAGATGTTCAATATGACCCCCTCCAGACACTCGAGCAATATCAACCCGATACTCCAACTCGTTCCACACTCTCTGTAGCATATCAGGCGTAACAGTTTGGATAGCTGCTGTTATTTCTCGTTTCAAATCATCAATGGTGGCTGGGAGAGGTGGCCGAAACACCATATCCTTAACATACCCCCATAAGAAAAAATCGCAGGGGGTAATATCAGGGCTTCTTGGAGGCCAGTGATGAAGTGCTCTGTCACGGGCTGCCTGGCGGCCGATCCATCGCCTCGGGTAGTTGACGTTCAGGTAGTTACGGACAGATAACTGCCAATGTGGTGGCGCTCCATCCTGCTGAAATATGAATTGTTGTGCTTCTTGTTCGAGCTGAGGGAACAGCCAATTCTCTAACATCTCCAGATACTATAGTCCAGTTACAGTAGCACCTTCGAAGAAAAAGGGACCAAAAACTTTATTGGCTGAAATGGCACAGAAAACGTTCACCTTAGGCGAGTCACGTTCATACTGAGTTGTTTCCCGCGGATTCTCGTCGATTCACTTCTGCCGTACTCAATAACACAAAAAGCTTTCTGTTGAGCGGTCGCCATCTTAGCATCAACTGAAGCTGACGCCTAGTCAACAGCGCCTCAAGCGAACGAATGTACAACTAAATGAAACTTTATAGCTCCCTTAATTAGCCGACAGATAGTGCTTAGCTCTGCCTTTTGTCGTTGCAGAGTTTTAAATTCCTAAAGTTGTGGTATTCTTTTTGAATCACTCTGTAAGACCCGAAGGCCTGGCCAGCGGAGCCGTAGTATGGTGAACCTCTGCTTCTACTAGTAAAGTTTTTCAAACCACATCCCGGCCCTCCGAGCTCTACTCAGGATTTCGTTGTGAAACTCTGGATGAAAATGGACGTTATGCGACCGAGTGAAACTATGAAGAAAGAAAAACACGATAATTTTGTATTCAGAGATCTGTCTACGACGAGGCAGGTTTTCCACCAACGTATGCCACTGCAGAGATCGCTGGAGCTGCCCTACCAAGGTCCATACACAGATATGGGGCTCATTGGTAGGACTGTTGCTCTCCGCATTAAAGGGGTGGACACAGTATCGGCCATCGACTGGTGTAAGCCAGCCTACCTAAGTGCAGAAAACAATAAAATGTAGGTCTCCACCAGATGCAGAACACCTACCACGTCTCAACCGCAGGCACTGCAACATTATCCAGAGCAGTACCGCCCGCCTGATACCCTACTAGCCGCCGCCCACCTACGTGTGTCAGTCACTTTGCAACACCAGTCGATCCACCAGCACCAAACCACAATGGAAACTCGTTACGGGAGAAGAGTGCAGTTCCGTTTTGACCCAGCAGACATTTCACAGCTGAAGTTAGTTAAAAATATTTTGTTTCTTTTTCTTGTAGGCCTGTGGTATAGCGACCTCAGCTCGCAAGTCACTTCCCACTTATCGTTTGGCAACGTCGCGAACGACCAACGCCGGGGAGCCTGCGCTCTTAGGCAGTAGGTCGCTGTCTACCACGGCGCGAGGATCAGAGAGTGTGCGGTTGTCGCACTCGCGTTACGTAAAAAAAGATGATAGTACAAGTCATCATCATCCTCAAGTCGCAGCTCCAGTTTGCTGGGTTCTGGTGACGAGCCTCTTCCAATTTTTTCTGTCCTTGTACAGCTCTTCCTCATGGAGCGTATTCTAAAGAAATCCGCTGTAGTCGATGCCTTTCTTAACCATGTAGACAAATATGCTGTTTGGACGTCCAACATGCCTTTTCCCATTTACAGTAATTTCAAGGAATTTCTTGGCTACCCTGGTTTCCTCCACCTGTTTCACATGACCGTACTACCTTCATCTAGACTGGAAGAATTTTTACGGTGTACTGAGCTTCACACCCGCATCCATACTGATCCTTTTATCCCTTGTCTCATCATTTTCAGTTCGCTTCAGCGTAGAAGAAATAAATTTCATTTCAGCTGCTTGGATTTAGTTATTCTCTCTCTATCTCCCTGTGTGTGTGTGTGTGTGTGTGTGTGTGTGTGTGTGTCTGTGTGTGTGTGTGTGTGTCTGTGTGTGTCAGAGTACAGATCCCCAGTGAGTAGGTCACAATGGGAATATAATAGGTACTGAGGATGCTTAGTTTTGCCTTCTGTGATAACTGTTTGTCCCAAAGGAGGCACCTTACATTATTGTAAAACTGGACAAATTAAAGTGTCCGTAGCTGTAGCTCGGGCAGTCCTTGTCTCTGTTTCCTGCTCGAACACAGTTGACACATCTTTTGTAGAGAATCTTCATATTCTCAGTCTGTTCTTAAGGCTCATTTGTTTTCTCTACGCTTTCATAGCTTTTGGATACTGGTACACTGCCATGTCTACGAATGAGACGAACATAACTGACATTTTTATTCTAGGATAATAATTACACTCAAGTCACTACGACTCATGATGGTTCCATGGACACTACAAACGGCGGGACATGATTTCCAATAGAGTTTGTGATCAATGCGGGTGGCGATTTATGCTCTGTAACGTGTTTGCATGCTGGGCACAAGTGTGGTAAGCAGTTCTTGTAGTTGGTGTTCCGTTTCTCCACCAGCGCGGTTGACAATTGCTGGATAGTCTTTGCTGCATGTGGACGTGCTACTGTGCCTCTCCCCATCGCATCCCACACACGCTAGATGGGATTTAAGTCGATGCAACGGGCAGACCAGTGCGTTCGCCGTATATCTTCTCGTTTCAAGAGCTATTCCACCTGCCCTTTTCGATGCGTTCACGCATTGCCATTCGTAAGAATGAAGTCAGGGCCAAATTCACCCCTGCAAAAGACGCACGTGGGGAAGGAGTACAGTGTCACAATAACGTGTTCAAAGTTTTGGAGCTCTGTACATCCATACTACATTATGCCTCCCAACACCTTAATATCTGGACTATCAAAAACGATCATTCTTGACAATTCTGGACGTGCCCTCAAATGACGAGAGGAGGGAACACATAAGGCACCCAGGAATACTGTCGAACATGATGGTTATTTCCATCTGGATAGACATCGAGTGAGGTGGTTGAGCGACTGAGACGATGAAGACACATTCGGGAGGAACGTTGTTCAAATCTACGTTTGGTCATTCAGATTAAGGTCATAAATGTCCTCTCTAGGATGAGGGCATTGCCCACTGAAATCTACATGGGTGATGTGCATTGCCATTTTTGTCCAGTTCAAGGTTTTACGCCACCCCTCGTCGTCGACGGGGCGATATAATCTAATTTTTGTTCCATCCACCCAACTACTTTCTAGTAAACTAATTTACTAGTAAGTATTCCACTGCAAATCACCATTAGCGTTGCACAGCGGCAAATTTCTCCAATTACTTCTCACTACTCAGTTTAAATATTCTATTTCTAAGCGGCTGTTTTGTTATACAGCTTGTTCGGAAATTCCCGTTACAAACTTTTAAGACTTGCTGAGGGGAGTAACTGCATAATTTTTTGAGTGGGAACTCATTTCCAGAAACGACAGTTTCAATTGAGGTATTTGAATCATCCTCTTCTGCTTGAGGAATTGTGTTAGGCGTGACGCAGTAAAATTATTAGGTAACAATTCGAAAGGAAACATAACGAAATATCTATTTATCACGTAAGCGCAGTTTTTTTGTATTAACACTTAAACATGACGTGTTTCCATTATTCCGAAACAAAAAAGAACCCAACGTAGTGTATGCACAGAAGAGTACTGATACTTTACAACAGCAGCTTGATGTGGTGACCATCAACGGTGTTACAGACATTGCGCCTACCGAGCTTGTTGTAGTAAACGCGCTCCGTCCCAGCTGGTGTCTCTTCAATTTCTAGTGCACCGACCAGATCTTCCTCTGTCTCGCAGCAAGGCAGACATTATGTGACATCAGGTGATCGACTGACGTAGTACATGTCGCTGTGTCTACCGTTTTGCATACCAGGACAACCAGTTGTGACAAGGAACCCCTTGAGTGCGAGGTCGCAAAAGGCCAAAGATGTTTACGGCATTCGGTGGCCCACATATTGTCTACTATGCAGCCACAATATTGGTCCCATGGTAACTTACCACAAAGTTCCAAAAATTTCCAGCTCGCGCATTGCGGTTGACCCCTCATCCATGGACGAGTCGTAGGTCGCCTCGGGGCGCGGGAGGCTGCAAAAGACTTCACAGAGGCCGAACGTAACGCTTCCCTGGTTAGTCTGACAAGTAGGTTCCTGGTGTTATCTGTGGCTGACAAAGTCCCTCAGCCAGATACAGTCGCTTGTCGCTACTCAGCTTTCAAGATCCGGGCAGTCCCAGAGGGTGTGATTAATGGTAGCTGGGAGTCCCAATGTTAGGCGCGTTATGGGGCCTTTTAGGGACATGGCTACCAAGGATGGGAAGAAAGCCAATGTGCGTTCTGTGTGCACACCGGGTAGAGACATTCCAGATGTGGAATGGGTCTTCCCCGAAGCCATGCACAGTACAGGGTGCAGCCAACTGCAGGCAGTGGCTCATGTTGATACCAATGATGTGAGCCTCTCGTTTCGAGCTGCTATCAGAAGTGATAAGGCTGCCAGCCTTACTTGCGAGATGAAAGCAGAGCTCACCATTTACAGCGTAGTCGACAGGACCGATTGTGGACCTCTGGTACAGAGCCGAGTGGAGGGTCTGAATCAGAGGCTCCGACGGTTCTGCGACCGTGCAGGCTGCACATTCCTCGACTTGCGCCATAGGGTGGTTGGGTTTCGGGTTCCGCTGAGTACCACTACACGCAGGAGGCAGCTACTCGGGTAGCGGGTGCTGTGTGGCGTAGACTGGGTGGTGTTTTAGGTTAGAGGGTCTCGATACAATTGCTGAGTGGTTCAAAGAAAACCTGAGTCTAATTGCAAACACCTACCTGATTCATATAATTACAGTTGGTGGTGGCTTCAGTTTACCCCCGATATGTTGGCGAAAATACATATTGAAATCCAGAGGTACGCATTGAACATCATCCAAATTGTGCTGAACGCATTTTCTGAAAATTTCGAGGAATTACTTCATGAGCCCTCTCGTATAGTAAACAGTTGTGAAAGACCGCCTGCTTAGCTGGGTGGTAACGTGCTTACCTCCCGTGCAGCGGGCCCGGGTTCGATTCCCGGCCGGATTAGAGATTTTCTCCGCTCGTGGACTGGGTGTTGTGTTGTCCTTCTCATCGTTTAATCTTCATCACCGGCACGCACTTCGCCCAATGTGGCCTCATCTCAATAATACTTGCTCGTGGCGGCCGAATTCCCCAGATGGGGCCTCCCGACCAACAATGCCATACTCTCATTTCCACTGCATTTCATTTCCATTTTTGAAAATACACTTGACCTCTTAGCAACATATAATCCTGACATAATAACGAGCATAAAAACGGATACATGGATTAGTGTACGCAGGATTGTAGTAGCTGAATTGAATATCGTAACTCCCAAATCCACCCAAAATAAACGAAAAACATATTTATTAAAAAATCAAATACAAATTCCCTTGATGCCTTCCTGAGATACAATCTCCATCCCCTTTCAAACTAACAATGTAAGTGGGGTCTGAATTCAGAGAAATAGTATCGACAGCAGCTGAGTGGGGCTGATCCTCCGTGGTATATAAAACAAGTGAGAACACTGTTGCAACAAGCATGTCAAATTTAAAGTAACGTAAAACACCCAAGACTGGCGATCTATTACGGGAGCTCGAAATTCAGCGCGAACTTCAATGCGAGATGCTTACAGCAGTTTCCACAACGACACTTTGTCTCGAAACCTGGCAGAAAATCCAAAGAGAAGCCGGCCGTATGTAAAGTATTCTAGTGGCAAGACACAATCAATGCCTTAACTGCGCTGCAGCAGTGGAAGTACTATCGATGACAATGCTGCTAAAGCAGAGTTACTAAACACGTCCTTCCGAAATTCCTTCACCAAAGAAGACAAAGTAAATATTCCAGAATTCGAGCCAAGAACAGCTGCCAGCATGAGGAACTTAGAAGTAGATATCCTCGGAGTAGTGAGGCAACTTAAATCTCTTAATAAAAGCAAGTCTTCCGGTCCAGATTGTATACCAGTTAGGTTCCTTTCAGAGTATGCTGATGCAATAGCTCTATACTTAACAATCATATACAACCGCTCGCTCGACAGAAGATCCGTCCCCGATGATTAGAAAGCTACACAGGCCACACCAATGTTCAAAAAAGGAAATAGGAGTAATTTACTAAATTACAGGCACACAGGCCACACCAGTGTTAAAAAAAGGAAGTAGGAGTAATCTACTAAATTACAACCCATGTCATTAAGTCAATATGCAGCAGTATTTTGGAACATTTTCTATATTAGAACATTATAACCCCGAAGAGAACGGTCTGTTCACACATAGTCAATATGGATTTATAAAACATTGTTCTTGTGAAACACAACTAACTCTTTACTCACAGGAAGTGCTGGGTGCTATCGACAAAGGATTTCAAATTGATTCCGTATTTCTAGATTTCCAGAAAGCTTTTGGCACCGTACGACATGACCAGATTGCCATCAAAATGCGTGCTTATGAAATATCGTCTCAATTATGCGACTGAATTCGTGGCTTCCTGACAGAGAGATCACAGTTCGTAGTAACTGATGGAAAGTCATAGAGTTAAACAGAAGTGATTTCTGGTGGTTCCCAAGGTAGTGTTATACACCTTCTGTTGTCCAAAAAAAAAAAAAAAAAAAAAAAAAAGTTCAAATGTGTGTGAAATCTTATGGGACTTACCTGCTAAGGTCATCAGTCCCTAAGCTTACACACTACTTAACCTAAATTATCCTAATGACAAACACACACACCCATGCCCGAGGGAGGACTCGAACCTCCGCCGGGACCAGCCGCACAGTCCATGACTGCAGCGCCTGAGACCTCTGTTGCCCCTTATCTATATAAACGATTTAGGAGACAATCTGAGCACCTGTCTTAGGTTGTTTGCAGATGATGCTTTCGTTTATTGTCTAGTAAGGTCATCAGAAGATCAAAACCAACTGCAAAAAGATTTAGATAAGATATCTGTATGGTGTTAGAATTGGATTGACCCTACACAATGAAACATATGAAATTGCCCGCATGAATACTAAATGGCTCTGAGCACTATGGGAGTTAACATCTGTGGTCATCAGTCCCCTAGAACTAAGGACATCACACACATCCATGTCCGAGGCAGGATTCGAACCTGCGACCGTAGCGGTCACGCGGTTCCAGACTGCAGCGCCTAGAACCACACGGCCACACCGGCCGGCGCATGAATACTAAAAGGAATCTGTTTAACTTCGGTTACAAGATAAATCAAGTCGTAAATTCATCTGAATACCCAGGAATCACGATTATGAACAACCTAAATTGGAAAGAACACTTAGAAAATTTTGTGGAGTAGACGGACCAAAGACTGTGTTTTATTTTCACAACGCTTAGAAGATGCAACAGATCTATTACAGACACTACCTATACTACGCTTATCATCCTCATTTGGAGAACTACGGCGCAGTATGGGATCATTACGAGATAGGATTAACGGAGTACATCGAGAACGTTCAAAGAAGGGCAGCACGTTTTGTATTATCGAGGAATAGGGGAGAGAGTGTCACGGACATGATACAGGATTTAGGGCGGACATCATTAAAACAAAGGCGTTTCTCGTTGTGGCGGGATCTTCTAACGAAATTTCGATCGCCAAGTTTCTCCTCCGAATGCGAAAATATTTTGTTAACGCCGACCTACATAGGGAGAAACGATCATCATAAAATAAGGAAAAGCAGAGCTCTCATGAAAAGATACAGAAGTTCGTTTTTTCCGCGTACTGTTCGAGAATGGAGTAACAGAATTATTGTGAAGTTGGTTCGATGAATCATCTGTCAGGCACTAAAGTGTGACTTGCACAGTAGCCATGCGGATGTAGGTGTACATGAATGTGTGGTGTCGCACACGCTCGACTGTGCGGACAGTGTACGTGAGGAGTACAGTGATGACGACACCTGCTTAACAAGTGAAAGTGATAATGAAATAGATGTCGAGACATATAGTTCATCATCCATGTCGGACAGGGAACCAGAAATACCGTCTCAGTGAAACGTAGTTAAGGACACTTTTTGTCCAAGGAGCGGTTACTAAAAATAATTACTTGGAACATCATCCTCAACATAGAAAAAAAATCGAACAATTATGAACAGACTTCGAATAAGTCTGCGACAATAAGGCCGTGTATTGCGTACGGAAAACTACGGATATTCAAGGAGGACAAGGCGCACTTGTTACAAAAACTGGTGTTCACGCGTTTCAAGGATGCTCGACACAATTTACAGGATGTGCATGATAGCTACTTACTACGATATGCACATCAGATAGCGCACAAAATAGATTACAATGTTTTCAAGGGAAGCAGTGGATGGTTGCGTAACTTCAAACAGTGCTACAGAACTGGAAGACGTAGGATAACGAATTTTCAAGTATAGCGTCAACTTGACGACGCACAGCAAACCACGGAAGCGGCACGAAAATGTATAGGTGAGATAAACAAACTGCCCCATCATTCAGCAAGTAATTTATTTCAGCTGCGACCAGTCGGGTTTTGAAGAAGAAATACATATGAAAGGAGCGCTGGAAATTAGAGGTACCGAGAGAGTTGTATCACGATCAACTGACATCAATACCTTAACGCATCCGTATATAATTATGATGATTATTAATCTGGACGGTAAATTGGCTGAAAATTTATTTATTGTGCTGCGAGAAGTTGGATGTGCCATACCCCATACGATCCTTTCTCGTGTGTGTGATCTTGCAAGCGCAGAAGGGAATATTTACGTCACATCAAGCAAGAGTGGAAAAATGGACGTAAGAGAACTACAACTATGGTATGAGCACTGCTTTTGATCAATAAATGGTGAAAATAATTTGCTTTTAGTTGATAGCTGGTCGGGGTATAAAAATCATAGAGCAAACTATCTCTCCTGAAAAGTGTGAGGCATTGCAGTTCATACCACCTATAACCAATGGACAAATGTAGCCTCTGGATGTTTGTTTTTTCCGAGCCTATAAACCATATTATCGCTCTAACAGTAACTACGCCTTAAAGGATAATCAGCTTCACGTTAAGCCCCACGACCGAATGTTTCGCATTCGGCTGATTGCCATCAGATTCCACCAGTTCACATTGGCCCGTTGCATCAATATGATTCTATATGCTTTCTTGAAGAGTGTATACCTAGCGGGACGTCCTGCACGTTTTGCAATTGCCAATGAGTTCATCTTCGATCTTAACGCTGGGAATCTTTGTGATAACTCTGGCGCGCCATTTTTCATTCAGTGTTCTTGGTGCAAGTTACTAGTTTATTGTGAACATTTTTTTAATGTCGACGATGTCTTTTTTGTGAAGTGTAGTAGCTACATCCCACACAAGGCTGATCTCTCCTCTTCCCGGACACTCATTTTCTGTCGCCCTCCTGATGCGCGTGGTGAGTCATTAGCAGCTAATATATTTCCTGTCGTAGCTGTTAAGACACACTTCGAAATGAACCTTACTGAAGATTGAACTAGTGACCTCGTACTCAAGAGGTTCCTAGTTGAATTTTTCTCTTTCCCTCAGCTGACGTAGGCGCATTACACATCTGAATTGAAACCTTCGTAGAATGGGAACGGTATGTTTCCGGACGTGGGTTCCTATTTAAAGTATTATATACTGTCTCCTCTTTACAAGTCCCAGAAGTTTGGGAATTTCCGAACACCCTTATTTTAGTGTTTGTCGCACAGATTTAGTCGAGAACATGTAGTCCTTTCCCAACAGCTGAACAAGTAAGATAAAGTGCTGAGGTTTGCAGTGGAATTGTGAAACGTTTGGCTAACGAATACCATAAATAGATTCTGGGGATGTGATATTACAAATGTAATTAATAATCTGCGACGGAAGTTTAACATAAGAACTGCTCAAAATTTGTAAACATGGGAAAGTAGCTAACGTGACTGTTAAGTATCTTATTGCCAACAAGATTTTAAAGCCTTCACATGTCGTAAGTACGTGTAAAAATTATTCGAAAGATTCCCTTTAAAATGTTGCTGCGGTCTTAAATAAGCGTACACCTTGCGAAGAGTAATCTTCGCTACAAAATGATGGTAACTGTTTACATTTGCCGTAATGTCAATTTTTTTCAGATTTTATCTCCACACAGCTCATTAGCACACGATTTGTCTATACATACCGAACGTGGGACACAGGCAGCATTCGGCGGTTCTCATGGTGGCTTCCAGATACTTCTCATCTGCTCACGCCACCTCGATTCTCAAGTGGACTAACTTTTGCTTTATGAACATGGATTTAAGCAAGCATGTGTATTGTATGGCCTGATTGTTTCATGTAGCCCAATGGGGAAAGAAAAGAAGAACAAAGTAATCCTCTCTCTCGTTCCCCTATCTTTCAAGGTCTAAACCTCTAAAACTGTACAAAAATATGAACGCAGTATTCAAAGAACTAGTGTTACTATCTTGGAACAGTAGATTGGACTAGATATTTGGTTTGGTTTTTCTCCTTATATATCTGCATTGTTCTTAACATTCTGTTTCTTGATGTGCGGTATACATGGTTACATTCCTAAGCAATTAAAATGTTTTCTAGACATCACATTAATGTAATTGTTCGAGTGATCTACTTTATAACTGAACTTTGCTTAGAAGTTGTTCATTTATTATTCAAAGTTCAAATCAAAATGTCATACTGGGACAGCAATCGCCAACATTTCATTTTCTGTTCACAGCAGACGTAAAATGTGTAAGATAAATAGATATTGAACGGATTTTTCTGGCTCTTGGATAGATATCCCTTAAACTTCACTGCTGAGTTTTTGCTCACATTAGCCCCAAATGCTAATAGTGACGCCAGTTGAATTTATGCACACACTCCGTAATTAATTATTATGCGAAGCTGGTCAGGTTCCTCTACACAGTACCCTTTGGACGAGTAGCATCAAAATTTTTACCTCTCGCCATTTTAGCCTATGTGTCGTATATATGTGAAATATAATTTTAGAATCTTTTAGTGAAGTTAATTTTTGGATATCTGTTACTGACACACAGGACTCACATTGTGGAGGAGTTGGGTTTGAAATCCCGTCCATCCTCCGGATTTAGGTTAATAGACAACTTTCTTAAATCACATGAGACAAATACTAGGATGGATACTGAAATACAGTCGAAAACAAATATCCTCGTCTCCTCTCTCCAGTTTTTATAGTACTGCCAGGATAATTGAGTCGTCATCTGTTCTGAGGACCACAGCCTCGAACGGGATTCTTACATCCAGCACCGCAGCATAGTGATTCCTTCCAAACCAACGGAACTGCAGATGGTGTTCGTGCAATTACCACCGCACGCCCCATGAACTGAATTCAGAATAGGTTTTGAAGATGGTGATGACGCAGGATACGAAACACTTGCTTCGAACCGAACAACTCACGTACATCCCGACTAATTCATTTAACGACATGTATAATGTACAGTCTCAAAATATGAGTAGCTGTCATTAGCGAAGAGATAAATGCGTACATGTGGAGAATGAGCCGTAGTATCCTGTAGGAAGCTCATCAGCAAAACACAGTTTTTATGGGGAACCAATCGATTTTATGGAAGAATGAATGAGTTGGAACGAAAGCCTATTTGCCGTTGACTGAAGGTATCATGACCAATGGCCAATTTCCCACGCGAATTCAAGGAATTATCCCTTTAAACAGCAGCACAATACATAAAATAATTAATTAATTATCGCAAAAATAGCTGACATGTTTCGTGATCTTCACTACATTCCTCCATTCGCTAGACGTGTGTCATATACCGAGTATGTAAGACACGCCCCCGTTTATGTCGTAAGTGAAACAAGGCGGGTAATTTATTTCAGGGAACGGCTGTGTTTGCAAACATAAAAAGGCCAAGAAAAGCAGCTTATGATGCTATGGAAGTTGCGCTGCTACTGGGGAAGTCCTTAATCGTACACAATTCCCCAGAACCATCTTACAGTCACTTTGTTTCATTCTATTGAAATTCCATGTTGAGGCAGGGTTATACTTCTCAAACAACCGCAATGACCAATTTCTACGAATGGTGCATGATCAAGGACGCCGTCCATTTCGAGGTTACACTCCACCCCTAAAGACATCGACATCGATGAGACTTTAAATTCTAACGTTCTAATTTTCTTTTCTATGCACTTAACACGGTACAAATAATTAATTAAGATTATATTTAAATACTGTTTCGTTACTACTCAATAGGAAACACCATATCTTAAATTTATATTTTTATTTTTTGTTTCATCTACAGCTTTGACACATTTAAAAACAGCTATATATACGGGGTGCTACACAGTCTTGGCATCAAACGTATATGAGTTGCAGGTCATGTCATGGGGCACGGGTGACCACTTCTGTTAGAGATAAAATGTTTGTTAACGCTTCGCGGCTACACTAAGCGTCCTTTTATATTCGCTGACGCTTAGACGACGAGATTTCACTGAACTAGCAGGGTCTACTAATTAGATTTACTGCGTGAGAGAGTGATCTCCAACAATAAGGTCTTAAGAACGAGTGCCTCTAAATGGAGAGAGATATTGTAGAAGCGAATGTGGAACTTGTACTTTGCTCAGCCTGACCCCTTTCATATGGAGCATATGACTAGATTATAGGCTACACGCAAGGTAAATGCAAGCTTCAGCGTGCCGTCTCTCAGGACCATGGCCAACTCAACAGGATACCTAGCTTCGTTAGGAAGCGTCAGCAAACATTTTGTCTCTAGCGAAAGTTTTGCCCCATGAAGTGATCTATCACCCGTAGACGTCTGAGTCAAAGACTTTTAAACACCCTGTATATCCTGGATATCTCTCCTAAGCGTCATCAGGCGCATATTCTCTGGAGTTTCGGCAGATATTTTCAGTTCCGTTTTTGCAAGGTTTAGCTTTAATGAGCCGAAACGGATACTACTTATCATGTCATTCATACGACACCCGTTGTCGACGGGATGTGTTGGTTTGATTCCCGCTATAAACAAAATGATTTTTAAAGCAAAATTTTACGTATCCATTCGATAGTGCGGTCCTAATTCAGTATGTTGTGATATCTGTTTTGTTGAGGTGTATTAACAGTGACACTAAAACGTTACGAATAGCTAGTACTCCAGCAGCGACTCAACAGCGCTGTGTACGCCGGTAGTAGTCAGCGCGGACCAGGACAGTGTTGTTAGTGCTGCAGTACTGGTTATTCTTCATGTTTTACTGTCTCTGTTATTACATATTGATAAAACGATTATCACAATACAAATGTGGGACCGGGACCACTCTATCAAATGGGCATGCAAAATCCCACTTTGATAGTAGTTTTGTTTGGGACAGGAAACAGACTGACGCTTTCCATCTATAATAGGCGTCACAGGAAAGACGCAATGAGCAGTATTTGCATGGGCTGACTGTAGCTACACAGTGTGAAAACGAAATTTCAAATCTATGCCGAAACACCAGAGCAAATGCGCTTCACAGATCTACGCTGTCATCATCGGATCTTGTAACATTATTGGACCCGTATATGGTTTCCATAACACTGAAAGTCACATAGTGATATTCCGTCAAACTGTAATAAAAGCTGCCAGGGAACATCAGAATGTCACAAATAAAATACCACGCAATTAAAACATACAACATAATGTGCTGATGTCCCAGCATACACTAATTACATGATACCACAATGGCGACTTTGTGGTGTCAAGCGATTAGTGTATGCTGGGATATCAACAGAACATATAAATTTTGATTGTGTGGTATTTCATTTGTGACATGTTAATGTTATCTGTCAGTTTTTATTACAGTTTGATACAACATCACTGTGTGACTTTCAGTGTAGTAAAAAAATCTATATCTAATAATATTATAAGATTCAACGATGACAGCGTAGATCGGTCGAAACCGGTAATAGTAATAAAAAGAATTACTGGCGATCTTGACAAATTTGATTCTTCAAGAATAATATCATAGTTAATAGGCTAACACTCTACAAGGAGTTACACTAATCTTTCCAAGATTTCAACAAATTTTTTTATACTTAGTCACACTCTTCCTGATGAGTGCCATGTTATGACTCTCATTCAAGTTTGATTTCTAGCACAGTGATATTTCGAATAGTTTCTTCCTTCCATCGATTGCGGGCTTATTTTCAGCTAACTATTAGTTCGCTCATATCAACTATTTGGAAAGTGGATTCGATGCCTAATTAGAACGTATTGGTCCAATAGCATCAGCTATAATTTTTATTATGCTTCACACAAATCATACTGCGCATGTACTGTCGGCATGTACTTGTCGGCTACATCATCAATGTCTGTTCTACAGAAAATACTCTTTATGAATTTCAGCTATGATTCCATCTCCTTATGGGGTAAATGCATTTTGAGCAACCTTAGTGTTTGTGAAGCTCGGATATAAATGAAATTTCTAAGCCGAACCACAACGCAGTCAGATGAAAACATAATTTTTTTAAAGTGCGGAGCAACGACTTTTGCTGGTTGCCTTCTCTCGTTACATGTCTTAATTTTTTTACTTCAGAGGCTGTAATAAATGTGTATATGAAAATTCTAAGTCCTATTTCCACTTTCTGTTTCCATTTCTTCGACTAGAGGAGCACGAATCCCGTCGCTGACTTCGTCGTTCTGAAAGAGACATAAATATTTTGACTTAAGAAGCACATGCATGAATATTACCATGAGTTAATATTTGTTCTACTTTCCCTAATACTCTTTTGAGAACTGTGTTATTAGAGACAAAACTTCACTTTTGAAATTGTAACGATTAGTTGGCCTATTTGTAATCTGGGCTGGCATTTTTACACAAACAGTTCCTCCGTCCCGAAGCTTACGAGACATTCAAGAGATCTTCAGAAAACGCTTCCTCGGATCTGAACCCGGCTCATCCTGAATAACAGCCAAGTGCTTTGCCATTTTACTGACGGTATCAATATATACTAAATGAGTGTAAACTAAGTTCACTTTTGCTGCATAGGATTGGGATGTGTAAGCAGAATAACATAAGGTGCCATGGCACTGAGACTTTTTTGGCCGATGTGCGAAACATACGGTTGCGATAAAAAGTTATACTGTTTTGTGTTGCAAATATAGCATTGCTCTCTTTCTAGACTCTTTGCTTCATACTGCCACAGCGGTTACAACAAATTAAATTATAGTCCGAAAAATGCAGTGTACGTTTCTTTCTTCTTTCTTGCTTCGAATTTGGTTAATATTTGATCTATTGATGTATTGTCTATTACATGCGGAATGCTAAAGTGCTGATCACAACATCGCTGTTCAATATATCGGAATACGAGTTCCAGTGGGGCTTGCGTTTAACGTTAGAGTGAGCATCAAGCCGGCTTTTACACGGATACTACATACGACGTTCGAGGCATTTGGCGTGACTGTGCAACATCTTTCCTGCCCCCTCCGAAGAGCCACCGGGGGTGGTAGCCGAGCGGTCTGGGGCGCCTTGTCACGGTCCGCGCGGCTCCCCCTGTCGGAGGTTCGATTCCTCCCTCGGGCATGATTGTGTGTGTTGTCCTTAGCGTAAGTTAGTTTAAGTTAGATTAACTAGCGTGTAAGCTTAGGGACCTCAGCAGTTTGGTCCCATAAGACCTTACCACAAATTTCTAAATTGGGCAGAATACGAAATGTAAAATGAGGATCAAGCAATACATGAGAAAGTCTGTGAACATGAATTTTAATTTGCTGCTATATTATGCCGCAAGCATGTTTCACATTGCATTTTCGACTAATTAGTGAGTCAAATGCTAAGTAATAATAACATTATCGTTCACAATCATTGTCTCCAAATACCTCCGTTACAAATAACCTTAATTCTGCCCTTTTCGAAGCTGAGCGTGAGTCAGTAATTCAGTTGGTTCACTCTGAAACTACGTATTCTGAGACCCAGGAATTTTCTTCTGACGCACTCTGGCAATACTTCCGTATGTGATACATAACAAATTTTCCCACTTAAAACAGACTGGGTGAGTGAGTTCTTGTTTCTTAGGAGGGAAAATAACATTCTCTCTCCAATAGGAGCTTGACTAGTAAGGCAGTGTCATATTAAAAGCAATCGTTCCCTTCACTAAAGGTTTATTTTGTTCTTATGTTATCTATATTTGGAAGCTTGATAAACGAACAACAGAAACCAAAGAAGAGTACTCACGAAAATGTTACAAGGGACTGATTGGAATGTTGTAACCGTTTGAAGTGTCTTGGTGGAAATTCCATTTTCATCACAAGCCATTTTTGAGAAATGAATGAAAAACTTCTAAAGACGACGTTCTACACTGAATCTATCAACTACTACTTAGTTAGTTGTAGGAAAAATAGTTCACAAAGTTCCAACATTTGCACAATGACAATATCGTATTTTATGTAAATATGTGATTTATTTTGCAAATTTATTCTAAGCCACAAACCTCTTCGAACCTTCTTCATCTACATTACATACTGCAAACTACTGTAAAGTGTTTGACACTTGGTAAATTCTTTTGTACTACACATTAAGATTTATTCTCGTTCCATTCAAGGATGGACCGTCAGAAAACAGGCTGCTTGTGTGTTCCTGTGCGAATTTTTTGCAGTCTTACTTTATCTTCATGCTCTCTTCGGAAAAAAATATGGTGAAAGGCTCCAGGTGATGTGCATAGATAGATTATGTTTTCTTGACCAGTTCTTAGAGTTTTCGAAATAAGTTTTCACGATGTACGAGTATTAAATTTCTTTCTTCAAGCGCCTGAACTTTCAGAATTTTGAAGCGCTTCTGGGAGCCAAGGATGCTACACGATCTATAGCTCTGTTAATCTAACATTGTATGGATTTCACACACCTAAGTAGGTGGTACAATGTGTCGCCTATATAGCCAGTTTTCTCCTTTGCGTAGTGAGTAAGCTATATTGTGTAACTAAGTTTACATTGTAACATTAAGTAAGCAATTCAAATCAAAAAACGTAAACTGAACAGTATTTGAATTTGTTTCACTGACTTTTAATTTTTAAGTATTTTGGCTATACCTCTTTGGTTCATTTCACTACATACATACCAAAACAATGACGTTGTATATTAACACAGTATTTTATGTCATTTGATTGAAAATGGTAACACTTACAGTGAACTGAAAAAGCTATTTTCGTGGACCCAAGCTAACGCTGATAACCGAATTACTGAAGCCAAATACTGCTATCTGCCTTCTAACCAATAAACAAGTAAAAATATGACCTTATTATCACAGACTCAGTTTTTTGCTATTATGAGGTTCCAGTTGGTAGACGAAAATATTAGAACAGAAACTCATGTGCAGAAGGAAATAATAAAGCCACTGCCAGTATACACTACTTACACTGTGATTTCTTTTGAAAAAAGGAAATTCGGAGTAAGCTCTGTTGTATTACCTAAGGGAAAGTAAACTCTGCACGAGCGGTAAAAAGCTGACAGGCAGGATAAAGATTCGTCTCAAGGTTTGTCGAGTGCCTCCAAATTTCCTTTGGTAACTACAGCGCCGCTGGCAGCGCGGGGTGCAGTGGTAACAGCTTTAATATCTCGACAACCAATTCGTACCCATCTGTTAGTCTTCCGTTTCCCCGCGCCTGTGGATCATTCCAGCAATATGAAACGAACATCCATTATTCATCTATCGCGTCGTTGCATACAGCACCGATAACGAGGGAAAGATGAGGACGAGACCCTTTTCAGACTTTTGTTTGATCTTTTTTCATTCCTTTTTAGTCTGGGTCTCCGCCACCATACGTGAGAGATATTCCGACAACGCTCTCGAGAGAATCTAACGAGAAAAAGGACTAATCGAGGCCTAAGAGTAACAATGATCACAAAATTTTAATAGCGCGTGTCTCCTTTAGCCAGATAATCGTCGCAATAAACATATTACGGTTACCGAAGAGGTACAAATAAATAACAGTAACTAAAGGCTGAGGAGCGCGCTGGAGAGATCATATAAATCCGGGCCGTTATAATAAGAGAGGCCGTCGTTTTATTTGAGGAGGTGTGGCTGCGGCTGCAGCCGCGGCCGCGCTGTGTGTGGTCCGCAGAGAGAGACAGAGCGAGTCCACAACGCGCAGCCCGGAGCACAGCTCCACCGCCTTCTTTTTGCGTCCGCGCCTCGCCTGGCGGCCGCGATAAAAATCGCGGAAATCCTCTGCGAAAGGCGTGCACCGCCGCCCGTAGCTTATTCCCGGCCTCGCAGCTGGCTTTTTTCGCTCCCGCCCCAATACCGGGCGGGAGCTTTACAACAGGGTGTACCTTTCATAACGCGCTCGCCTTCTAGAATTTCGCTACGTCGCGGGCAAGATCTCCACTTAATCGTTGACAGCGCGCGCCACAAAGACACCCACGACTGTCACCTCCGCTCTGCTCTCAGTAAATCACCTATCTGATAACGTGAGTCCACCGCCCGTCGACACAACTGTATTTATACGAAGACCTTCCCAGTGAGAGTACATTTCAGATCAGTGGATGCGCATCTTCCGTTTCTGATTCAACATGTACTTCGGCACTTACACTCGATCATTTAAAATACACTACTGGCCATTAAAATTGCTACACCAAGAAGAAATTCAGATTATAAACGGGTATTCATTGGACAAATATATTGTACTAGAACTGACACGTGATTAAATTTCACGCAATATGGGTGCATAGATCCTGAGAAATCAGTACCCAGAACGACCACCTCTGGCCGTAATAACGGCCTTGATACGCCTGAGCATTGAGTAAAACAGAGCTTGGATGGGGTGTACAGGTACAGCTGCCTATGCAGCTTCAACACAATACCACAGTTCATCAAGAGTAGTGACTGGCGTATTGTCACGAGCCAATTGCTCGGTCACCATTGAGCAGACGTTTTCTATTGGCGAGAGATCTGGAGAATGTGCTGGCCAGGGCAGCAGTCGAACATTTTCTGTGTCCAGAAAGGCCCGTACAGGACCTGCAACACGTGGTCGTGCATTATCCTGCTGAAATGTAGGGTTTCGCTGGGATCGAATGAAGGGTAGAGCGACGGGTCGTAACACATCTGAAATGTAACGTCCACTGTTCAAAGTGCCGTCAATGCGGACAAGAGGTGACCTAGGCGTGTAACCAATGGCACCCCATACCATCACGTCGGCTGATACACCTGTATGGCGATATCGAATACACGCTTCCAATGTGCGTTCACCGCGATGTCGCCAAACACGGATGCGACCATGATGATACTGTAAACACAACCTGGATTCATCCGACGTTTTGCCATTCGTGCACCCAGGTTGGTCGTTGACTACACCATCGCAGGTGCTCCTGTCTGTGAAGCAGCGTCAAGGGTAACCGCAGCCACGGTCTCCGAGCTGATAGTCCATGCTGCTGCAAACGTCGTCGAACTGCACGTGCAGATGGTTGTTGTCTTGCAAACGTCCCCATCTGTTCACTCAGGGATCGAGACGGCTGCACGATCCGTTACAGCCATGCGGATAAGAGGCCTGTCATCTCGACAGCCGTTGGGATCCGGCACGGAGTTCCGTATTACCCTCCTGAACACACCGATTCCATATTCTGCTAACAGTCATTGGATCTCGAACAACGCGAGCAGCAATGTCGCGATACGATAAACAGCAATCGTGATAGGCTACAATCCGACCTTTATCAAAGTCGGAAACGTGATGGTACGCATTTCTCTCTTTACACGAGGCATCACAACAACGTTTTACCAGGCAACGCCGGTCAACTGCTGTTTGTGTATGAGAAATCTGCTGGAAACTTTCCTCATGTCAGCACGTTGTATGTGCCGCCACCGGCGCCACCCTTGTGTGAATGCTCTGAAAAGCTAATCATTTGCATATCACAGTATCTTTTTCCTGTCGGTTAAATTTCGCATCTGTAGCACGTCATCTTCGTGGTGTAGCAATTTTAATGCCCAGTAGTGTACTTCAGCCGTGGTGTTCCCAGTGCCGTAACGGGCGAGATAATGGACTTCGATAAAAGCGTGTTTTGGAGAACAAATGTTCAAATTCCCTTATGTTAATCGAAATTTGTGTTTTCCGTGAATTTGCTGAAACACTTCAGGTTAATGCTGGGAATGTTCCTTGATCAAAGCCATGGCGATTTCTCCTTCGGTAGCGTTCTAACTCAGGCAATGCATTGTCTGTAATGACCTCGACGTCAGCCAGACTCTTGTCTTACTGCCCAAAGATGTACATGTTACCGAAGAGAATGTATTTCAAACATGTATTCGCTTTTCTTAATTCATTTCGTAATTTCTTAGGATCGGCTTAAGGATCCGTGAGAAATTCCTGATCACAGTACTACGTGCAAAATATTTCTGGTCCTTGACAAACGGTTTCCTTAATTTCATTGAGACTGAAATTATCTATTAAAAATATCGAATGACTAGAGAATTCGCCTTCCTTCAGCCTTGCCCAGCTGATGGTCTCCAGTGAACTCGACGTTAATTAGTTACGTTATCTACGGCTCATTTGTGTGCTATATCGTGAAGACGTGACGAGAGTTAGTTTACAAAATGTTTAACTTGATTAAAAGTAAGATTCGACCGTGCTAACAATGTACAGGTGTGTTTGCAGAACAATAAAAATATTTTGTTTGCTAACAGGTACAGTATGTATGTATATTTCACAGAATTTTTGCAGATTTTATTTTGATGTCTGTCAGGCATTTTATATTAACGACGACCAATTCTTTTAACAGCATCATTCACCACATTCTGATTACATTTACTGTTAATTACAAGGAGTGAGGCAATTATTTTACAATTTTTGTTAGGGTGGACACAGGAATCCCTTCTGTTAACCAATTTCAAATTCCGTGAAAGAATATACATACACTGCCGGGAAAAAATTTAACACCGTCAGGGAGTAGGTCATTTTACTGACAAGTGTGGTGATAAGTAGTTCATCATTGTAAGAGTATATGCGCATAACAAATTCGGACCGAATGAAACACACATGTCTCAGTACAGGATGCCCAAACAGTCGCATCAATACACAGTGTACCTCCTTCTGGCGGCAACGCAGGCTTGTATTCTCTCATGGAAACGTTTATAAAGGTGTCAAAGGATATACTGCGATAGGATGTCTCAAGCATCTTGCGCCTTTGGTTGCAATGTCGCAGTGGTTCTTGCAGGCCTGGGAGAATGGGTAAGTTCCTGCTGCATCATGTCCTATACATGTTCAGTTGATGAGAACTCTGATGATCTTGGTAGCAAGGAAAGTTTCACACCACAAAGAGCACTTTGCGTTGCAGCCGAATGTGGACGCGCATTGTCCTGCTGAAAAGGTGCATCCCCTTCCCGTCCAAGGAATTAAAGTAGAGCGGGGATAATAGCCTGTGCATTTTAACAGTGCGCCTTAGTTTGTCGAGCAGGTACACCAAATGTGCCATGAGTTGTAATTGATTGTCCCCCACACCATAAAGCCTATGATGGGACATGTGTGCCACAGACGAATGCACTCCGGAACAGGCAGCTCACTAGGTCTATACCCATCGCTCGCATACAGACAGAACCTATTCTCATCAATGAAGACAACAGAGCGCTATTCCATTCTCCAGCCAACTCTTCCACAACATTAGGGTCGCCATGTTTGGCGGAGTCATGGTGTCAGTGGCACCCTGCCAGAGGCACTCGATCGTAATTGTACTGCAGTTAGACGGTTCTCAATGTTACATGATGACACAGAAAATGCAACATATGCCCGTATTTCGTTCCTGGATGATGTTTGGTCGGCTTGCGCTGTTCGCACAATTCGTCGAATCTTGACTTGCGGCTGTACTAAGCGGATGTCCAGAACCTGGTCTACAGATGTGTCAATATTCCACAGACTACTGCTGCAAGCAGCGATTCACCGACGACATATTGTGCCCAACATGTGGAGCAATCGACACATCCCGCCAGCTTCCCGTAGGCGCACAATGTGACCGCAATTAGATGGCTGAAGCTGTTGAATAGGAGTACGTACTCGTTGGTGGGTCATGGTTGTACTCTAAACTGAATGTTGCAAACACTCTTCACCTCTAACTCAGAACAGTTACTGCTTGTTGAGTCAAAGCACAGGGTGCACAGAAAAGCCTCCTGAGCACCATACGATCGCCGATGACTGTGGCAAAAATCACTAAAACTAGAACTCCTGATTATACGCATATTTTTCCCTGGTACCGCTGAACATAGCCCTTGAGGATGTTGTATTTTTTTCCTGGAGGTGTAACTTGTAACTGTGGTTAAAATACCAAACTCATGAAAGAAGTATTTAGAAGATTATCGCTGCTGAGTACCACATAATACTTTACCGCATGTTATTGCTTACAGAAAATTTGTTTATGTGTAATCTTCAATTCAGAGCCTATATCTTTCTTTAAATGTTGCATGTACCATATAAATGAAATGAGACATGCAGATACTTTCTGTCTGTCGTTACTAGCACCTTCTTCTATCTATTTAGTTTGGGTGAAGAATATTTAATCGTAATGGAAGAGGAGTTATACGTAAGTCATGCCAGTTGCCTGCTGTAATAAGACTGCCCTTGGTCATATGCACAATGGAAGTAACAAAGGCAAAGAAAAACGAAAATCGTGTCGCTCTGTTCCAATAGCAAATGGGTGCTACACGTTTGCCAGCGAGGAGTTGTAACGTTACGCGTATGTGTGAGAGCAATTTGGCCTCCTGGATATGGTTGGTTAGTTGGTTGATTTGGGGGAGGGGACCAAATAGCGAGATCATCGGTCTCCTGGATTTGGTATAAGGGGAAGTGAATCTGTATGTGCGGCTGAGGACTAGCTGTGAGGCCCCAGCACCGAGGGCGCTTCGCGGATGGTCCGGCCAGGTGAGCCAGGTACAAAGACCAGCAGCGTGGCCGGATGTGGCTAAATCCCAGTACGGGGACTTCTGAGGGCTTTGTCCAGGAGATGCACCAAACATGACAGAGTATGATATAAGCTGAAAGATGGCTAAACTACAACTCTTAGATATGTTCTTGTTGTGGTCTTCAGTCCTGAGACTGGTTTGATGCAGCTCTCCATGCTAATCTATCCTGTGCAAGCTCCTTCATCTACCAGTACCTACTGCAACCTACATCCTTCTGAATCTGCTTAGTGTATTCATCTCTTGGTCTCCCTCTACGATTTTTAACCTCCACGCTGCCCTCCAATGCTAAATTTGTGATCCCTTGATGCCTCAGGACATGTCCTACCAACCGATCCCTTCTTCTGGTCAAGTTGTGCCACAAACTTCTCTTCTCCCCAATCCTATTCAATACTTCCTCATTAGTTATGTGATCTACCCATCTAATCTTCAGCATTCTTCTGTAGCACCACATTTCGAAAGCTTCTATTCTCTTCTTGTCCAAACTATTTACCGTCCATGTTTCACTTCCATACAAGGCTACACTCCATACAAATACTTTCAGAAATGACTTCCTGACACTTAAATCTATACTCGATGTTAACAAATTTCTCTTCTTCAGAAACGCTTTCCTTGCCATTGCCAGTCTACATTTTATATCCTCTCTACTTCGACCATCATCAGTTATTTTGCTCCCCAAATAGCAAAACTCCTTTACTACTTTAAGTGTCTCATTTCCTAATCTAATACCCTCAACATCACCCGACTTAATTCGACTACATTCCATTATCCTCGTTTTGCTTTTGTTGATGTTCATCTTATATCCTCCTTTCAAGACACTGTCCATTCCGTTCAACTGCTCTTCCAAGTCCTTTGGTATCTCTGACAGAATTACAATGTCATCGGTGAACCTCAAAGTTTTTATTTCTTCTCCATGGACTTTAATACCTACTCCGAATTTTTCTTTTGTTTCCTTTACTGCTTGCTCAATATACAGATTGAATAACATCGGGGATAGGCTACAACCCTGCCTCACTCCCTTCCCAACCACTGCTTCCCTTTCATGCCCCTCGACTCTTATAACTGCCATCTGGTTTCTGTACAAATTGTAAATCGCGTTTCGCTCCCTGTATTTTACCCCTGCCACCTTCAGAATTTGAAAGAGAGTATTCCAGTCAACATTGTCAAAAGCTTTCTCTAAGTCTACAAATGCTAGAAATGTAGGTTTGCCTTTCCTTAATCTATTTTCTAAGATAAGTCGTAGGGTCAGTATTGCCTCACGTGTTCCAGTTTTTCTACGGAATCCAAACTGATCTTCCCCGAGGTTGGCCTCTACCAGTTTTTCCACTCGTCTGTAAAGAATTCGCGTTAGTATTTTGCAGCTGTGACTTATTAAACTGATAGTTCGGTAATTTTCACAACTGTCAACACTTGCTTTCTTTGGAATTGGAATTATTATATTATCTTAGATAATCTATAATCATGTATTAAAGCAAATCTGAATACATCGGCGATCTCAGGTAAATGAGGCGCATCCAGTGATACAACAATATTTCAATGTCTTTAAAATTACAAAGTTAATATTTTACAGTTATTCAACATATACACATTGAACCTTTGAATTAACAACTTTTAAACGCTTCATGTGATTTCAACAAACGATGTCTCTGATGATAACACTGTGCTACAGCTATCATTCCTGAAAGCTACATATATGTATCTGTTTTATTTATCAATTTACAACAGTTTTTATATCTTTTTCATTATGAAAATCTTTGTCAGAACATTATATTCCCCACAGTGACACAGAAAATGATTGTAGCAAGAATACCTCACATTTTGTCATACTTGTTTATTTATTTAATGAACAGTTACTATTTTGCCAGTAACTTCATTTAAATGTTGTTTGCAAGTACTACTAAAAAGCCATGGTGGCCGGATGTGGGTAAATCACAGTACGGGGAGTCTGTAGAACTTAAGAACGATGTAATTTTGATGCTGACAGCCTTCAATCAATGGAAGAGCAGACAGTACTGGAATGTGGTCAGCCACCTGTGTTACCTGACGGTACTATTGCTAAGAATGCCAAAAGACGCTTTCGTCAGACAGGCATAAATAATTGTTTAAACACTTTTTTGTGACAGCCTATTGGTAATTAATGTAAACACACTTGCACAGCAATGCTGGCTCATTTATTTATGAAAAATCATTATTTACATTCATTGTAGATGTTCTAAGTGTGACTGAATTATTATAACATTTCTTTATTTAAATATTGTTATAATACATTAGTATAGTCTGGGAAGTGGTGAAGTTGCTTTAGATCATCTCTGTAGAACTTAAGAACAATGTAATTTTGATGCCGACAGCCTTCAATCAATGGAAGTGCAGACAGTATTGGAACACTACGTCAGTCAAATGGCGACTGAATAGCTCAAGGATGCTGGACACTTTATACTGAGTTCTTGAAAAGCAGACCTACCGGTTCTAAATTGAGCTTCTGGTCGTGTAAGTGACTGACTGCGGCGGTGAATGGCCGTTACCATGCTTTAACTTCTGAAGGCATTTTATATTTCGAGAAGTCTGAATGTGCTCCAGTATAGAACTGTAACTTATTCCACTTGTATTACATAACTATGAACAGACGGAGTATGAGTTACTATTCTTTGTATTGCGTATGTTTTGTAAATCTTAATGCTTAACTCTTGAATTATCTGTGCTGGTGATGGTTTCGCGTACTGTAACCACGAAATGGACTTAGTTTTCGCATATCTGCGATGTTTATTTAGTTTGGGAATTTTGCTACGATTCCCGCAATGCTCTCAACTTAACATTATAGCATTTGATAACGGTATTTTCTGTTTGTATTATACATAATTATCCTCCGACAAATTTCCGTTTATTTGAGCTTCACTTCATTAAATAAAAGTTGTTCAACATGAATCTCTGCCGTCTACACCAATTACAGACGTTGGAGAAGAGAAACCTTCTTACTAAATTATTGATTTATCTTTTATTTTACATTTCTGTGTATTATATTTAATTAATTTACAATTCTAGCCAATGCATAGACTGTTTGACTGCAGGGTCAAAGCTACAGATCATAATTTGCAGCGAGTTAGATACAGGGCATGAAAGCAGGTGTGCGCGGCTCGACCCTAACACTACAGCGAGCTATTCTTTTTAAATAGAACCGCACATAGCCCAACTACCTAGGGTGGGAGAAGCATAAGGCAAAGTCAAACCTAGTATGTTCGTATGGAATGCTGTTTAGAAGAGTAACTACGCGACAAAAAACCGTTAGATACCACCACAGAGTTAAACCAGATGTACAACTCGTGATCTGGTGCAGGGAGAAAGCGGATGTGAATATGAATAAGATCCAGTTTTCTACAGCCATTATTTGTTTGCCAGACTGATTCTCTGCATATGCTTCAACTGTTTTCAAAAACAGCTCAACTGTGCCATAAAAAAATTGATACTATGTTTAGGGGCGAAACGGTTAGTACAGTGTTGACACTATTGGCACGTGACCTACACCACTCTTTTAATCAAAAATTATAGGAGAAAAACGAGCGAACTATTGTACTATAATATGTTCTGTTCATGAAAATAGATATGTTTACAAAGTTTATTATAGAACGAATTTTGCCTTTGGCTCTTTTTAACTTTCTGGTCTGTTTCCATTAATGAGATAATTTTATTCAAATTGTTTTTGTTTGTCCCATTCCCATACGTTCTCTAACAGAAGAGTATAAGAACTACTGAAATCATTCCTGAAATACCAGTACTTCACTGACATATCGTTAATTTATTTTGTGCATTGCCCTACCAATGCCAGAGCATTGACTTTGAAGAGTCAGTACAAGATTTTTAAGCATTTACTTGATAATAGGGAATCTAGTTCATTGTTATAGGTACATTGTTTCTTTCGATTGTTCTATTAGTAATCGTCATTGACTGTGATCACAACTAATATGATATCGAATAGGTAACTACATTAATTGGTGAAGACAAACTGTTCCTTTTACGGATCGATTAGGACACCTCTAATGACGGTGATCATAATTCATTATGTAGCTTTATGAAACTTGTTCCCTGTGTGAAAGGCAGGACAGATCACTACACAGAACAAAAATGGCTCTGAGCACTATGGAACTTAACATCTGAGATCAACAGTCTCCTAGAACTTAGAACTACTTAAACCTAACTAACCTAAGGACATCACACACATCCATGCCCGAGGCAGGATTCGAACCTGCGACCGTAGCGGTCTCGCGGTTCCAGACTGAAGCGCCTACAACCGCTCGGCCACATCGGCAGGCTACACAGAACACCTAGACCTGCCCAGTCTGCCTAAAATATCAACTGTGATGCGTAATGGAATGCGTTGGAAAACTGATAATAGAATACAAATACAGAGAGGTAATAATAGTGTCACATCGATAGATATTTGCCGCTAAGGTAAGGTGTGTGTACATCACGTCCCCTTATAAATTGTGAAATGATATACAGACGACTGCTTTAAATTATCGACGCCCGTAAGATTTTATTACCAATAGTAATTCCGTCGTGTCTTGCATTAGGGACATATGTTTTCCCTCGTTTCAGCAACATCTTCTAGAGTCACCCAGGACTTGTTATCAGTAACAGAACAAAAATGGCTCTGAGCACTATGGAACTTAACATCTGAGATCAACAGTCTCCTAGAACTTAGAACTACTTAAACCTAACTAACCTAAGGACATCACACACATCCATGCCCGAGGCAGGATTCGAACCTGCGACCGTAGCGGTCTCGCGGTTCCAGACTGAAGCGCCTACAACCGCTCGGCCACATCGGCAGGCTACACAGAACACCTAGACCTGCCCAGTCTGCCTAAAATATCAACTGTGATGCGTAATGGAATGCGTTGGAAAACTGATAATAGAATACAAATACAGAGAGGTAATAATAGTGTCACATCGATAGATATTTGCCGCTAAGGTAAGGTGTGTGTACATCACATCCCCTTATAAATTGTGAAATGATATACAGACGACTGCTTTAAATTATCGACGCCCGTAAGATTTTATTACCAATAGTAATTCCGTCGTGTCTTGCATTAGGGACATATGTTTTCCCTCGTTTCAGCAACATCTTCTAGAGTCACCCAGGACTTGTTATCAGTAATCTCAAATTTTCCCCTTACCTCAGATCACAGATTTTTTTTTAAAATTTGTGACAAGGTCATGTGGGACCAAACTGCTGAGGCCATCGGTTCCTAGGCTTACACACTACTACTTAATCTAACTTAAACTAACGACAACACACACACCCATGGCTGAGGGAGGACTCAGTTCACACTTCATATTCTCAGCTCTTGTGTTCATTTAGCGGTGGCGGCAGCAATTAAGACAGAAGGAAATTAACAAACCATGACCATTGGAGCCGCGTAGATAAAGCAAAACTACTTCCTACCACTGCCGTCCTGCATCTGCTTAGTCATTCTAAAAACGGCTCTGCGAGCAGGAATTCCAGATAGTCAAAGCCTGGGGCACATCTACAGAACAGCATATCAGTGGAAAAAACGACAAAATGTAGGCAACTAACCGTCGGGTGTAGTCTCGATGTATATACCAATGCCACAACAAACGACGACTGCGATTGGAACCTAACCCGTACTTTTTTTATTTTCTATTCTTTCTATTCTCTTACTATATTTTGGTTTAATTTTTTTAACTTTCCACAAGGTTTAAATCTTTTAAACTAAGTAGTAGTAAGATGTATAAACCAACATTAGAACTCCAGAATGAGATTTTCACTCTGCAGCGGAGTGTGTGTGCTGATATGACACTTCCTGGCAGATTAAAACTGTGTGCCGGACCGAGACTTGAACTCGGCCTTTCGCGGGCAAGTGCTCTACCAACTTTTTTTTTTTTTAATTTCATTTTGTTCGTTTTCGTTCGTTGTATCTGCTTTGGGCGGACGTCAAAAGACACCCGATTTAGCTCGTTGGTGATCCATTAACTCAGCTTTTTTTTTTTTTTTTTTTTTTTTTTTTACAGAGGGCAGATAGCCCTCCGACCGAACACGCTGAGCTACCGTGCCGGAATACCAACTGAGCTACCCAAACACGACTCACGCCCCGTCCTCACAGGAGAGCTTCTGTAAAGTTTGGAAGGTAGGAGACGAGGTACTGGCAGAAGTAAAGCTGTGAGGACGGGGTGTGAGGCGTGCTTGGGTAGTTCAGTTGGTAGAGCACTTGCCCGCGGAAGGCAAAGGTCCCGAGCTCGAGTCTCGATCTGGCACACAGTTTTAATCTGCCAGGAAATTTCAACATTAGAACTGTTATTTTTCAAATATTATTGTATTTTCAAACAGCGTAGTGATACGAATGCGACCTATTGACATATATCACGGGTTCAAAAAGTATTGTTGTTGCGAAACACAATAGCTCTTTATTCACACGCAGTAATGAGTGCTATCGACAGGGGATCTTAAACTGATTCCATATTTCTAGATTTCCAGAAGGCTTTTGACATGTTCCTCACAATCTACTTCCAATAAAGTTACGTGTCTTTGGAGTATAGGCTGAGTTGTCCCATTGAATTCGTGATTCCCTGTCAGTATGGGCCCAGTTCGTAGTAACTGGCATAAAGTCACTGAGTAAAGCAGACGTGGTATTCGACGTTCCCAAAGAGTGTGTTATAGGCTCTGTCTTATTCTTACTCTGTATAAACATTTAAGAGACAATCTGAGCAGCCCTCTTAGATTTTTTGCAGATCTACTGAAAGGAATCCGTTAAATTTCGGTTACACGATAAATCACACAATTGTTCAAAAATGTGTGTGAATTCCTAAGGGGCCAAACTGCTGAGGTCATCGGTTCCTAGACTTACACACTACTTAAACTAACTTATGCTAAGAACAACACACGCACCCATGCCCGAGGGAGGACTCAACCTCCGGCGGGAGGGGCCGCGCAGTTCGTGACAAGGCGCCTCAAACCGCACGGCCACTCCGCGCGGTTATCGCACAAATCTAAAGGCTGCTAGTTCAACTAAATACCTATTATTTACAATTACCAACACTTTAAACTGGAACTATCTCATTTACGTTGTGCGGGAGGTGACCAAAAACTGCGTTTTACTAGCAGACCACTTGGAATACGTAAAAGGGCTATTAAAGAGACTGCCTACACTACACTTTTCCGTCGTCGTCTGAAGTACTGCTGTGCATTATGCGATTCTTACCAGATAGGATTGACGGAGAACATTGAAAAAGCTCAAAGAAGGGTAGTAAGTTTTGTATTGCAGCGAAATAGGGACAGTTTGCACCAAATAAATAAATACCTGAACTTTCACCGGAACCTTCATCACACCCAGTCACATAAAAAATCAGAAATTCTGCGATGTGCCCATGCTAACAGCTTGTTATAAACGTATTTGTCTAATTGAAACGATTATTCACAGTTTAATAGTTGTGTTGAGACGAGACTGCTAGAAGAAAATGATAACTAACAGGCTCATTTACGAGATACCTAGTCCATCAAAAGGAATGTCTTACGTTAAGTATGTTGACAACACCCAGTAACACATTCTTAACAAGAAGACATCTTCAGAAGCGAAAGTGGCGTCTTGCTGTGTTTCGGAAGCTCGTTACTGTTCATTAGATATACAAACCATCTGACAAATGTAGTTTTGTAGTTCTCTTAGGGCGTACACAGATGACCCAGAGGCACAGAGGGAAGAAGGGCCACATCGATAAATAATGTTATAAAACTGAAGAATATCGGAAGATGAACAGCGCTTTGTGAAAAGACTTGCAGGTGATATGTTAGTGTAATCATCGCTGGAGTGTTAGAGGAACTCTTAACAATGTCCATTGAGAGACGCCACAGGACAGAAATTTCGAGAGTCCACATCTCATTTCTACAGTTTATATCTCGTGTAGTGGCCACGAGGGCAATTTAAATTCGGGGTTATATAGAGTGATATCGAAAATCTCCTTTACACTCACCATCCTTGAATGAAATAGTAAGGAGAAAAATAATTCTGATACACCGAGTACCCTACACTACACACTTTTCGGTACTACACTGAGTTCAGCTGTAGATGTAGCGACATTCTAAAGAATTCTTATATAATTTAAGCAAGGCTAAAGAAGTGCTGAACAGACGATTTTCGAAAGAAATCTCTGTGTGCATGTTAGCTGTTTAGAGGGTGCCCTTTGTAACACCTCCGATTTATATCCCGACGTGATCTGATCGAATAGCAGCCCAATATTTATTATTAACATGACCGCGAACCTAATGGGGCTGGTAATCGGAATTGACTGCTACGGAAGTTGTTACTTTCCAGTTCGTTCTGTTCAATGCTATAATACTGAATGTCTGGTAATGAGGAACACCAACACAGTTTTACTAATTACGAACTTATATTCTTCTCAAAACACAAAAAGGAGACAGCCATTGCCTTCGTCATACATATCTAATTACGGCTAATCTCAGCACAGGCTTTCTTCATTTTCCATTATCGTCACACGCTAATCCATCACTGCATCCAACACTGCAATCCAAGGTTAGGCCGGCGCGGTAGACGCGAAACCAAATATCGGCAATAGTAACGTCACTGATCCCTTTCATAGTGATACTTCTTCACTTTCCCGGTATTAATATATTACTTAGGGTTCTAACCACGGCGATGGTGACACCCTTCTCGGTTAAAGACCCTGTATTTCAACAATGGCCTTCACACATATATACCCGCCAACCACACTGGCGCATCTCGACACTCGCTCTCTCAACACGTCACAATCGATTGTTCGCCCTATCGACCTGTGCTAAGTGCAAAGTTATAGTAAGGGCCTATGGACCCCTTACACCTTACGAAAATTAGTAGAAACGAATCTGGTTAAAGCGATAATAATGTGATGAATGAAGCAAGAGGCGCTCTGACATAAAATTGCACTCACACTCTCTCGATCTCACCCACGGTCACCCTCACAATCACACTGTTTCACATCCCCTAAGATCGCGTTAAAGTGGTCAGAGGTTCTAAAACTGTCAACCAAAACGTAAGTAAGACAAGAGGTAAAATACAATAATTGCGCAAGGATTTGTTACTGATCATCTACAAAATACGTGGTTGAACCAGTCACGCTGATAACCATTGAAAATTCTCCCTAAGATTTTAGGGAAAAGTCGGGCACTCCACAGACTCTTAAAATAGATAAATTAGGGGGCAAATCTGTAGGTAAATTATCTGGTGCCCTATTGTCTAAATATAAAATACAGACAACTAATATGTGGTGCATTTTGAGCTGTACGTCACAAGCACCACGCATTGGAGTGTCCTCCCACTGGAGCAAAAAATCATGCGTCATAGGGTTTTGTCCTGTGCGAAGACGAGCGAGAAGGACCTCATCCCATCTTTGTGGGTCGAATGAAGCACGCCATGCTAAACTGTTAACTTTACCGGACGCAGCTTATTGTCTGTCATCTCCAGTCACTCTTCTTACCATCTATGTATAACTCTCCACCACGACAGTGAGATGATAGCACGTTGGGGGATAACACAATGATCTCTCTGATATCGCAACTGTCCTTCGTTACTAAATCTTCCATTTCGTTTATCTTAATACCCATGTGCCCTGCACTCAGCAGAAAGACATCTCCTTCTCCAGCCTTGATAGGTGGAGAAGGGCGTCCTGGATATTCTGGACTACTTTATTGGCTGGGTACAAGTGTTGTAGAGAGTTAATGGCACTTCGGGAGTCGGAACAGACGAGGAATTTAGAAGTCACAGTACATCTCATCTGTTACAGTACCCTCAACATCGAGTATAATTCAGCATCGAACAGAGTAAAATCTTAAAGTAGCCGAATCTTGAGTACTCGATCAGGGAAAACAACAGAGCAGCCAAGGGAGTTCCCCCTGTTTCAACCCACCCGTATCAGAAGAACTGATAGTATCACGCAGATAGATTCATGTACATTATTGTTACGTCTTTCTACAGGCCGCTAAGAAAATGTACCTTCAACAGAACGACTTCCTAATGAACCTTGAATGACCGTTAGAAATGTCTACACAATTATTAGAGCTGACAATAATTATTCAAAACATTATCTCTCTGGCATCTTACAAAGAACAGAGTCCCATAATAACTCAGAATCTTTGTTGAAATTAGTATCCTAGTGTCAGCAGCTGCTTGTTGACAGCTTATGTGATAAAGAAAAGACTGTAAGGTAACGGGGGATAATATGGCCATACAGCAGCTTTGCTGGCAATGGAAATATCTGATATGGAAAAATGGATGGGATGTGAAAGGCACAAACACAAGTCAATACATTTACAGACTCATCTTTCCTTGATAAAGAGAAGACAGCATTCAGCAGTTTCAAATGGTTTAAATTACTTGGTTATATAATTGCATATAATTATTGTGCATGACTTTGCACTACAGTAAACAATGTAGGGTTCGCTTCTAATGTGAGTCCTTGGATTTTCTGGGTACCTATTCATTGAAATAGAAGTCATGCGGAAACGAGCTCTTCCAAGTAATTCGTAATTTAAATTTAAAGCACAGCAGCAGAAATAATATGTTGGGCTGATGTACTTTAATCAAAACGTTTCATAGTAGAATTAAGTTATAAATATGTTTAGAACAACTGCAAAATAAGTCATTATTTATTATGAAGACACCATTGAGTTTCGATATTTGTAGTGCCAAACAAGTATTTGTATGCCTCATATTTCGTGCAAAGACGTCATTAAATGAAGGGAGAGGGGTGAAACGGTGCCAAAACATTGAGTTATTCCTAATTATGTAAATCTGATAGCATGTCATAAATTGGTATTGATTTTAATTTTCCGTGCTTAAGAATAAAATTATGTGTTAAATACAGAGTGAAAATAGTGTAATGCATAATGAACATGAAAATACTTGTTTTGTGTTTTGATAAGCGTTCGTAGTTCCGTTGCATAGTGTTTTGTTCTTTTTAATTGCAACGAATTATAAACTTATGTGGTGATAAATGTGTGTAAAATTACATAATGCATTTAGGTTTAAGTATTTAAATCTTGTAAAATTGTAAACGAATTGTTGCCATGTTTAGGAATTATTTTGATTAATGTAGTGTCACGTGACCCGACTCAGGACTGGGGATATGAGCGTAAAATTGTGGCTTTTGGTCGTTGTCCGTTGTGGTCGTAAGCTCGGAGCTGCAAAGTGCCGCGAGTGTAAGCATGGACGCCAGTGTATGCGAATAAATTGTGAAGGAGCAACGTGAAAGTGTTTAGGTGCGAGACAATAAACCATGCGTACGAATTTCACCGATTATCATTTATGCAGATCGGATTTATTTGTGACCTTTAATATGGCTCTGAGCACTATGCGACTTCCCTTCTGAGGTCTCTGTCGCCTAGAACCTAGAACTAATTAAACCTAAAGCCGGCCGCGGTGGTCTAGCGGTTCTGGCGCTGCAGTCCGGAACCGCGGGACTGCTACGGTCGCAGGTTCGAATCCTGCCTCGGGCATGGGTGTGTGTGATGTCCTTAGGTTAGTTAGGTTTAAGTAGTTCTAAGTTCTAGGGGACTTATGACCTAAGATGTTGAGTCCCATAGTGCTCAGAGCCATTTGAACCATTTTTTGAATTAAACCTAAATAACCTAAGGACATCACACACATCCATGCCCGAGGCAGGATTCGAATGCGACCGCTAGACTGCAGCGCCTAGAAACGCACGGCCACTCCGGCCGGCGACCTTTAATATTCATGGCCGCAAAGTTAGAAGTTTTTTTTTAAATAAATAAATTTCAATCTAAACTTGTATACTATACCTCATTTTGCGCAAGGTTGTGGTATAGACAATGGTGTATTCAATTCACTGCTGTTCAAAGGCTAGCCAATATATGACTCAGTATTAGGGGCGCAAGTGCAACCGTTCACTACCAACCCCCTTTGCAGATCAGCCACGTGAAAAATAGGTAGTGAATGAGACCGAGTACCGTTGCAAGACGACTAATGTGCTCATCAAAGGATGCCACTTTGAAGTCAGATCACTACTAGCATCATGTCGGATCAACATGAGCAACTGTGGCTGTCACTACAACATTAGAATATACTAGTTGTGAAGGACTGAAATTACTTCTACGAAGAAATGTCATAGCATTCAAAACATTTATTCCCCAATAATTACGTGGACTAGTAAACAAATTGCTGTATTCAATAGTAATTACAGTGTTAAAGATAAACATTTCTTGGGGCCGTTAGAGTGGCAAACTTCAAGCTTAAGTGCATGAAAAAGACGTATCAAAAAACTCGATACTGAAAAATGTGAACGTATTTTAGATGAAACAAGGCGGATAATCGGATATCAATTTAATAATTCTTGATTGTTTTGAACTTCTGGAAGACAGTATATTTACAAGCCATCACTAAGAACAACCCACGATATTTTTTGTAGGACACGTTATAAATAACACAGGGTGTCCGGAAATTTCCGTCGCAGACTTCTAGGGCTTGTAGAGGGGAGTGAGCAAATAATACTTTGAATAGGAACACATGTCCAGAAACATACAATTTCCGTTCTACGACGGTTTCAATTCTGATGCGTAACGCGTTCACGTCTGCTGAGGGAAAGAGAAAAGTCTCAGAGATGCTTGTCCTGGTGTGTAATAGAGTTGACAGGATGATGTGTACAAGGACAGACAGTCACCTGACATGACTGAATGTCTGCTTTGCTGCGAGATGGTGCACCACCTCACTTGTCACGTGAGGTTCGGAGACATCTCAACTGATGATTTGGTGAAAAATGAATAGGCCGATATGGTCCAACCACGTGGCCGCCGCGATCAACGGATTTAATTCCTGTGGACTACTTCTTGTGGGGTCGCATGCAAAGTTTAATTTATGAGACTCCTGTAGAGAGAGAAGAAGATCTGCCGGCACGAACTGTGGCCGCTGTACCAGAAAATGAAGAGACTCCAGGTGGGATGGAGAGTGTGTACCAGAACATATTTCGTAGCAACGTTGGTAGTCGCCACATAGAGCCGCTATTGTAATGCATCAGTACTGCTCTGTACGAACAGTATACTGGGTTCTTTTTTCTTTTGGAATAATGTAAACACGCAATGTTTAAGTATTAATACAAAAAATGTGTTTAAGTGATAAATAGATGTTTCATTATGTTTCCTTTCGAATTGTTTCCTAAACGTTGTACGGCGTCACGCCTAATTCAATTCCTCAAGCAGAAGTGGGTGAGTTAAACATCTGAACTGAACCCGTCATATAACAGAAACAGTACCTGGGTTCCTATTCAAAGTATTATGTACTAACTCTCCTCTACAAATCCTAGATGTTTGTAACGGGAGTTACTGAACACCCAGTAAATCGAAAATCAGCCGATACTTGAATACTACTTACAGTAGCACTACGAACTTCTTTAAAATATATAGCAGACATAAAAAATTAGCAAAAAATATAAAGATATTTCAGTAAAGTTGTTTATTTTCGAGGAGGAAATATTTCTGAATGCTAACATTTTGCAGTGCATAGTTTCGGTATGCATCGGTCAAGAGTTGTTCGCCGAAATCTCGTGGATTTACTGCTTTCGAAATGTGCTACATGTGCAGATTGCTACAGTTCCATGTTATATGCAATCAGTAAGCTGGCGTTCCACCAACAGAATAGTTGTAAATATTATTTACGGATATTGGTTTGTCATATCTGTACGTTGTGTGAAATAATAAAGGAAAATAATGCCGAAAAATATTTAAATACAAATTTAATTTAGCAAAAAAGTTCACTGAATGGCTTTTGTTTTCTTTGCAACGTAGTATTTTCCTGTTGTTATTAAACAGGCTCGAATCCATAACATAGATAACTAAACCAGATTTACATTTTTTTCCTTAGTCTATGAAGCAGAATGACTGAAAATTAAAATTTCGTAAAAAGTACTTCGCTAACAACATAATCTCTTCTTTCTTTCTTGCAAATGAAATTTATTTTCGCCCAGAAGCTATGGCAAAACGAGACAGTATTTGGCAATCAGTCATAAAAATATGATTAATGTACTTGAATTTTTTTTGATCGAAAGTGGATATTTGTCTAACACTTTAATAGTGTAAACAGGTAAGAAGTATTTTTCATGCAATCTTCTTATACATAAGAAGCTGTACTTATTTAGCGAACGTTTCCAACATATTGAAATGAGTGACATAGGCCCTATATTCAGACGAAAATTAAGCGAATAAAAGGAAGAATTTGGTTTAACGTCCATTTCACGATTGTATGATTAGAGGTGGTGCTCAAGGTTGTGTGGAAGAAGGATAGGAAAGGTACTTGGCCGCATTCTGATCACAGGAGCTATCTTGTCATTCCTGAGAAGTGAGTTAAGGAAACCAAAAAAACCTAAATGGGAACAGTCAGACGAGAATCTGAGTTTTGTTTCCCCCGAATGCGAGTTGAGTGCCTAAACTACGCCGCCCTCTAGCTTGGTAGATCAGGTGAAGCTTCACATTTTCCATTGTAGACCTCAAGATCCCGCAGGTATGATTTTTATTTTCTTACGCCGAGACGAGTCTCTTGCCTTGCTGTTGAAGGAGAAGCAACGATTTTGCAGGTTCCACTCAATGCATTTCAACTGTTTTTCTTTCAACTCTACATCAACAGGGCAAAATATATTATAATCTACTAATACCTGAAGCTTAGCGTGTTTGCTATTTCCATGACGCAAATCGTCAACTTTATTAATTTCAGCGTTTGTACTACACACCAGTCGTATAGACAATTACCTTCATAACTTGTAAAAATGTCTGAATATAAAAATTGAAATTTCCATCATGCTTGATAATTGAATGTAAATTTTAAGATTCCGATAATCATGTCTTTCATCTGTTTAACTTTCGAAACATAAGGTTCGATCTTGTATCTCCACTGGGACCAGTCAGGAAATTACGGCTTTAAATATTGCTAGTATATTCTTCTTCAATGTTACATTTAAATTTTCCCCCGATCATTCTTTCGAGATCATTCTGATCATAAAAAGTTCAAATCTAGTTTCTTGGATACAAGTAGAAACAAGTACATTAAGCTGTTCTTTTGTGTGGACCACCAGAACATGACAATTACAGAAAGCAGATTCTTTGACAGTTTTATCCGGATTATGCTAAATGTGGATTGTCTCAATATGCATGAATGCTTCTCACGAACTATAATTAATCGTCAGCATCGTGTTTTGGAAAATTATATATGAAATTAGCGAAACATTGACTTGAAAGAACTGCAGTACATTTGCCTAATGGACGCCAAAGCCATTGCTCTTTACATATTCGGTTTCAAATTTCCTTGATACAGAGACTGAATCCCCACTGCCTTTATCTCCAGCTTTCTACGCCAGAGGATAGTTGAGGAGTTATTTTTATAACTGGGTCTAATAAACTACATTCAACGCAGGGTGTTTAAATAAACGGATGGAATCCTAAATGAGCATGATCGAACTAGACTTCTAAGAACGATAATTTTAGAAGAAAAGTATTTTCCTAGTAGTTATCTGTCGTAAAAAAAGATTATTTTTCAAGTTTTGATACCCTGTAGACCACGGAGGCCTTTGTCAACGCTTAATTTTTACCATTTCCTTTTGTTTTGATATTTATTTTCACAAAGCACAGTATTTTCTGCAGATGTAGATGTTACTCTTGGCGTACTTATTCACAGATGTAGTCGGAAATAGTCGAACAGGACAGTCATATTTTGACCGGTTTCTTACCAGGGCAGAAGATTAACAGTTATCTTTAAATGTAAGAAATACATGTAGTGCTGTTGATTACTAAACATATAAACGTAGTTATCTTTCCCTTTCACGGAATTCATGTCATGTCATGGAAATACCCGCTACTACTAACTACTGAATGGAACAATTCAGTATGTAAAATAACGTGGCAGATTTCGTTTTATTCAGATTGTATAGGAAATAGTCAGTTCTATCAAGGGGGAAGTTACTTATCAATTACATTTATTATATATACCGGAGTACGGCTCGAATGTGTAGGATTCATATAAGTTATTAGAAACCTTCAGAGATGGATAATATGTAAGGCTACATATCTATCTGGCGTTCGGGACTATGATAGAAATGTTAATATATCAAAACGAACTTGTCTAAATCACCTTTTGCTGATTATGACATGCATATTTGAAGAAGACAACCAGCCAATTGTCTTGAGAGATGGCTCAATTACGATACGGGACTGTTCACTAGGGACTTATTTTTCAGGTTTCGTTTTTTCGCTGTGGTACCGCCTCGTTTGATTCAATTGCACGCAGAAATGAGTCGCTTGTAATTTGGTCTCTGTAGGGATAAGAGAAGTAGTATCCCTACGTGCATACACATGAAATGAAAAAAAAAACGGATAAAAATTTCATTTACTTTTTATCTCTGAAATATTTCAAAGAAGTGGCTGATTTATTAATTTTAACTTAATTATGAAATTCGTTGTATTAACTGTAATAATTCAGTCTATAACATTAGTCTATAAAGTACTATGATTGTGAGCCTAAAATGAGAAAATCACATTTTCTTTTACAGATACTTTTCTTTGATCAAGTCTCTTTTTTTTGTGCCCTCTAAACCCACAGCAATAATTAGATACAACCTGAAGCACGTACTGCCCCTATTTCTCGATTCTTGTAAATAACTTATTATTGTTCTTAGTGATTCTTCGCCTCTTCGTAAATTACAACTTTCACTTTACTGACTAGGTGTAGAGCACTGATGAAATCTCCATTGTCACGTCACTGCAAAAAATCTTTCTGGGGAATTTGTCTCTCAAGTTAGCCCTGGTAAAAATAGTCTTTGGTAACAAACTGTTCGATACCATGATTGACGATTTCCGGGATTTTTTCGATTCATACTTGAACTCTTAATATTTTCTACTTATGGACCTTAGGATCAAGGACTGCAAAGGCGACAGACTCAGGAAACAAGTACGATACACGATTTTTCATTTTTTCTAGATGCATACGAGAGATACCATGAACGGCAACTTGATATTTATAAAGCTTCGAAAGAAATCTGAAATCCGCAAACGAAGCTATGGCTGCAAAAGGGGGAGAGAACCACACTTCGATATACACTCTAAGAAAAAAAAAGCGACGCACCACGAAGGAATTATCCGAATGGAACCGAAATTGGTAAGCATGAAAACAAGCAGTGGAACCTCTCACGGTGTGCGGGCGGGCATTATCTTGCTGAAATGTAAGCCAAGGATGTCTTGCCATGAAAGGCAAGAAAATTGGGTCCAACATCTCCCGTAAACGAACCGAAGACGAAGAAACGCTACTGCGGTGTTCTGAGTTTGTCGAAAGGGAACGGTTCGAGTCAGGCTGCTCTCTCTCTTTCTCTACCTCTCTGGGGCCGCTGTACGGTCACATTAACCAATCAGTGTGATCTAGGAAATGAGAACGCATTCAGATAAGAAAATGAGATAAAGGAACTGCTTGAATTGGGAAATGAATGAATTTTTCATGCAGAAGTAATATTTTGTGAAGATGGTGGTTTTATTTTTATGGATCTCGGATTTTGAAGGCCCAGGGGCACCTCTTCTCCTTATCCTACGAAATCCAAATAATTTCACGCAGCTTATTGCTATATGGAATGGCAACAAAGTCCGTGTGTGTGTGGGGGGGGAGGGGGGGGGGGAGAAGCAAAAGAAAAATTAAAAGGGCCAAAAAAGAGCCACCCCACAGAAGGACACTTTATCTTCTATCCATTTTAGCTTTGCAGTCAACTTTAAGAAGTAAATTGTACGTTATTACGGCAGACTAAGGAACTTTCATTGACTGCTCCACTACACTTCCATCCAACACAGATATATGAGATCATTTTCCAAAACAAACACCAAGTCTCTGTACATAGCGGTCGAATGTTCTACCAACTGTTCAATTTGTCTACGATAGAAATCCGCTGTTTGGTCACGGACCCATTCGGAATCAGCTGTGTAGATATCCTTATCGTTGAAAAATCTGTGATTGCTGTGAATCAGTTCTTCGACCTAACTGCGGTAAACAATCATACAAATACATTTTTATTGCTTTGTATCGTTTGTATGGAACTTTACAGTTTGTCTGGAGGAGAGTACAATTACGCAAATGGAAAAGTTTTCTGCTCTATGTGGTATTTCCAGCATACCCAAGATCTGAACGTAATTCGTACTGTTCTTCAGTATTTATCATCCCAAGAAGTGACATAACTAAAGAATCTGGCAATTTCTTAGTGTTTGTCATTAGAACGTATACTATGGCCAAGATTAGAAAATGGTTACACGTAAAAATTATGTGGCAATAATTAATTGCACACAGCGAGGAGAAAATTAAACTGTTAAAAAGGTGAGAGCTGGATTATAGACGTTGGACAGAACTAAATTAACCACAGAACAATAGGTTGGATGTGTATCGATGTGGAGTTACAGATGTAAGAGGACAACCAATAAGCCACGAGCGTAAGGAAGTGCGTGCATTTCAACCAACTTGCACCAGTTAATACCTGTTATGCTGAAGAGCTCAATTACAAATTAAATTAGATGAAGATGAAGATAATGATTTTAACTGAAAATTCAAACTTGAGAAATCCTACCATTCGTATCTACTGCTGGTTACTTAGACGCAAATGTTCTGTGAAGTTTACTCGGTAAAGCTTGATTATTAAATCAGTTGCACTAAAAGTACCGTAATGCCATTAATTCGTTAAGATAGTGAGCTGTACTGTAGAAACGCCATTGCAGTATGATATTCGACATGTGATACTGTAAGGTGCAATATAACGAGTGATGAAATCTAAAGGACACATGTTTAATTTATGGTAATGCACAAAGAGCACGAATGAACTTTTGTGCTATAAATTATAGTAGAACATTAATTGTGAACTAAGACGGGGGTGACAAGGCAAACAGAAATTAAATTTTAAAATTTATTTTATCCACATGTCACCTTCTTTACAGCAAATGTTCGAAATACCTACTTCCAACATCGCTACAGAATTGACATCGTCGGAGAGATTAATGGCGCACGGTCTCGAAAATTGTTGTCTTGTTGTGAACATTATTCGCTGCGTCAAAACACTTTCATTTACGGAAGAAATTCTCCGCGCGATTATCGCTGTTTAGCTGCCTTTTCATGACCGTAGCTCCTGAAAATGGCATTTGCGACGTAAGATTATTTAGTAAATTTTGCTCTGATTTTGTTATCGGGTTGTTTTTTACCAAGCTGTATGTAAGCTGATTGTTCGTACTGGTAACACAATAAAAAATAGTGTACTTTGAAACTCGACGCCACATTAATATGCACCCACGTTCCACCCCCACTCCACTACGAACATTTTGCTACCTTGTTTTTGTAGAAGTAAGTTAAATAAGTGAGAGACAAGAGGAGTCATGTGGTTCGACATTAACGCGTGTACGAGGTCTGTTAAAAAAAATTCCGGAACATTGGTAATTTTGCGCCAATGGTGTGATGGAACGAAATGTGGTTGGCATCCCTGCAGAAGTTTGTGTTTACTGTGTAAGTGCCGGAAGTTTCATTGTTGTATGTCTGTTAGTTATTGTTCATTGCTGCATTGAGTAGAGCGTTGTGTCACATATTTTGCAAGTTTCGAGATGGCAGAGTTGAGGAGCAACGCGTCTGCATTAAATTTTGCGTGACACTCAAGAAAACTTTTACAGAGACACACCAAATGTTGCAGAAAGCCAACGGTGATGACTGCTTAAATCATACTCGGTGTTACGATTGGTTCACACGGTTTAAAATCGGCCAGACGGAAGATAATGATGACCTTCGACTTCTACCGACGACGCTCATGTCAGGAATGTTGACGAAATTGAGCGTACCAATCGAAGACCGATTGTCCAAGAGATTGCAGAAGAATGTAATATTTCAGTTGGATTATGTCATGTAATCCTGACGCAGCATCTTGTAAAGAGTCGTCCCACGGCTCATGAGTCAAGAGCAGAAAGACTTTCGTCTGTGAAATCACTGTGCTGCCTTCAACTCCGTACTCTCCATACCTGGCCCCTGCTAACTTTCTTATTTCCAAAGTTGAGAACCCAGTTGAAACGATGAAGATTTGCAATGACAGACGAGATAAAAGGAAATTCGCAATCGGCGCTACGCGCGATACAGCACGCTCCTAGGAGCGGAAACGGCGTTGGGAACGGTGTACCAGTTGTGGAGGAGAGTATTTCGAAGGAGAACATGCATAATAAGTGAAAGGTAAGCGCAGAAAATTTTTTTGAACAAAGTTCCCGAATTTTTTGAACTGACCTCTGCTGATGATCATGTTGTGCACAAAGGACGGGTACGGAGTTTTGAGGGAGAGGTGATTCGCAAGCGAGGCGAGCCAGCTTACTCGTGTAACGATCGCACGGCCGGCGCAATCGATGGGCACCGCCCTCCAGTCTATCCGCGTGGCGAGTCTAATCAGCACCCCCCGCGTCACAACTCTTCCCTTACAAGTAATTCTGTCTCCTCGCTCATGCAGGAACAACTAAGAGAGTATTTCCAAGAGCTCGCCCTATTTCCTTAGAGCGATTTTCTTTTTTTTTTTGTGAATAATGATGACATTCGAATCAAAGTAGTAGTAGTTACGTCATGTCTCTCTTTTGATACCTTCCATAATTGTGGTTGCGAAAGGGCCGCATTTACGCGCAGTCTACGGGCTCGCACCACAAGGGGTATCGTACTACTCCATTTTCCTGGACTTCCCCGTATCTTCACGTTTTAGGCGTATTATTCTTGATTTGGCAATGTTAGTGGTAGTGGGTGAGCAACGGCCTTTCCGCACTTTCCGCAGTGGATACACCGCTTCCCGTGAGATCACCGAAGTTACGCGCTGTCGGGCGTGGTCGGCATTTGGATGGGTAACCATCCAGGCTGCTATGCGCTGTTGCCTTTTTTCGGGGTGCACTCAGCCTCGTGATGCCAATTGAGGAGCTACTCGACCGAACAGTAGCGGCTTCGGTCAAGAATACCATCATAACGACCGGGAGAGCGGTGTGCTGCCCCCACGACCCTCCTGTCCGCATCCTCCACACGGCGGTCGGATGGTCCCGGTAGGCCACTCGTGGCCTGACGATGGAGTGCATTTTTAGTGGTAGTGTGTGGACAGATATCCTTCCTGTCCCCATCCGTTCCGCTCCGAGACGGAATTCGTATAACTCATCTGTCTGTGTCTAGCGATATCCCATGTGAAAGGGTGAGGACGCTTACTCGAAATGTTTACGAATTCTGTAACGTAGGTATCAGCCCGGTATTCACCAAGTCAGATCTGCTAAACCATCTGGAAACCACACCCAGGTTCGTCGGCACACCGGCTCTCATCGTCAATCCTCCGAGTGGATTCGTTTAGGGGTCGGCCACATCCCCGAATCCCGGAAGCGGCGTCCTAACGCGTGCAGCTACCCGAGAGGCTCAAAAGGGATCGTATTCGAGAAGACGATGGTCCAAATCCGCGTTCGGCCATCTACATTCACCTTTTTCAAGATTTCTCTAAATCACTCCAGACAAATGAGGCAATGTCAGAATGGATTATTCGAATGGGCAAGGACTGATTTCCATCTCCCTCCTTGGATAATTCTGAGATTGTGTTCCGTCCCTAATGACTCTGATGACCTAGTTGTTGACAGGACTAACTGGGACCGCTCTGTCGAATGGGCACATAAAATTTCAATTCGAAAATCATTTTGTTTCCAACGCGAAACAAACTGACGCTCTCCGTCGCTATAACCTAATTTCGCGATAATCGCGATAATCGTTTTATCGACATGTATTAACAGGAACAGTAAAACACGCGAAATAACTAGGCTCTAATACTCCGGCAGCAACAGCACCGCCCTGGCTCCCGCTGACTGCTGCTGCCATGCAGACGTGCTGCTCAGTCGCTGGTGGAGTACCGATTGTTCTTCGTATTTTACTGTTCCTGTTAATACATTTCGATAAACCTAGAGCACTAGACTATTTCGGGACCGCTATATTCCAACGAATGTATTCAACACCTCAAACAATGCCCCAAATACTTTAAAAATTTATTCTGTAATAATGTTATTACAACGTACATTCTTTTGGACTTTGTGATAATGTTTTCTTTTCTGCTATACGATCCATGCACCCAATAGATTCAGACGTCATATTTGTTTACAAAATATGACAGTATATGGCTCAAATGGCTCTGAGCACTATGCGACGTAACTTATGAGGTCATCAGTCGCCTAGAACGTAGAACTAATTAAACCTAACCAACCTAAGGACATCACACACATCCATGCCCGAGACAGGATTCGAACCTGCGACCGTAGCGGTCGCTCGGCTCCAGACTGAAGCGCCTAGAACCGCACGACCACTCCGGACGGCTATGACAGTATACATGTGATGTGTAACGACTGTGAAAGGAACCTGTAACCAGTGGAGGTACTTCATTTTACTTATTTTATGTGTACCGTTAGATAAACATTTACGTTTTTGTCAAAAGAAACCCAAAACTATGTTCTGAAACAGTGTTTTGTTTCTCCACATGACAGTGCCACAAGTTCCTCCAAAAAATCGGAACACAACATATACACAAATTTCATGTTAACAAATGTAAATCCACCTGATGATGGAGGTTTAAACCTTTGAAAATCGTCGTGGAGAGAAATAAACAGTGACTGGTAAGAGTATAGTCATTGTTTCACTTAATGTCAATAACAGTTACGGTAAAGCCTAACCTAAAATGTTCGCATTTAAAGTGTGTAACATATAAATTCGCTTCAGAATAAAGTTCTAGTATTCATCTTATTGTAATTAACTTTTTTGATGGAGACAAACTTGTACCACAGAAACCATATACTGATGTAGATTAAACGTTAATTGTAAAACGTTTATTAGTTGAGTCACAACTGACAACTCACTTTATTCACTGTGGTAACACTCAATTTTTAAGGAGATTAAAAACGCAGTCTATGGAATGACGACCACTGAGCTATACAGCGTCTCTCTTGTACTCAACAATAGCAACTCCAGAAACGAGCTGCATTCATTTCTAATATATTCATATATTTCAGCGAATAATGGCTGTGGCACGCTAACAGATTTTCGTCATTTAAAATAAGTAGATTAATTGTATTTCCTTTGTTTCCGCAGCTGAAGCTCAAGTTATACCGATCACCTCAAAGTAAGTGCTGGTGCCACGTTTCTCCTTATACTCTCCCATTTCCTAAGCAGTCAGGCTCATTTTCGACGCTTCTCTGCCATTCTGTTTTCTTATGTGTTTCCCTAAATGTTTGACACTATTATTAAGAGTAAGTTTTTGGTTTACGGTACTGAAAAATGCCAAAATTGTCCAGAGGGCAGTGACTAAAGCTTTTATTGCCATAACTAATTGCTTTGGGTGTCTTGGTTTGTTGCATACACGTCTATTAATTTTACTACCAAGAAAATAAAACTCCTGTTCACAATCTAATGTAAATTATCATTTCTGATATTTACCTTATTATACTGATACTACATATGTTATCATCTGACCCACTGTGTGGTTTAATATAACTTCTAAACTTACTTTGCTTCTAAACAAAATGACAGATTATGTAACTCAGCTCTGAGACTGGTATCATCCTTAGTAATTCTCTTTCTGATTCCGAACTTCTAGTTTCCTCCCTCTATTGGCTTTGTGAGTATTCTTCGGACCCCTTTCAGATCCGCTTACCTTCATTCATTTTCTAATGTTATTTTTTGGAAACTCGATGTTTGAATATTTCAGTAATAACTATTCTCCCATATATTTAATGAGTTTATTTCACTTGTGTTACCAAATGCAAAATTAGAAAGAATATCCCTCATTTTTTCCTAAGCTTCGAACTTCGAACTAAACTTTCTTCACTAGTATCAAAACTTTTTTTATAGACATAGGCCTATAGTTTTTGTCAGTTAACAGTAATTCAAAACTAGTTTTCTTTCACGTGCAGACAACTCTACTTATGAAAGACAATACATTGGATAACAAACTGACTGCTCATTAATTCTCAAAGTTCTTTGCTTGTGAGTTCTAAGAAGAGTGTAGGCAGTTGTTTACTGGAAATCTAATGGCATAACTACAGTTCTGATGCGAGTTCCCAGTATTTTATACTGGATTTCACCGGTCTTAAAAAATACCTGGTACAGTTATGTACCCCCATGCACTCGTTTGAGCCGAAAATGTAAATCTCTATTCCATAGACTCACTGTATGGAAATTCTGTAGCATATACTGGTAACGCTTTATGTCAGACTGTTCGGACTAGTTTCGGTCGAAATTCTTTAATCTATTTGGTCACTTTGGTACAGTATGTCTGACTTGCTGTTAAATGTTTAGCGTGGAAACGCTTGCGAGTATTGTTACGTGGATCAGATGGGTCGTTGTAGCTGCTGCTGCCTCTTCTGGAGTCGTGCTGATTGTGTTTTAATGGGTGAACGCCCAGATATGCGGATACAAAAAAAAATGCTGCATAGCTTTACACAAATTTGACTTAGATGTAAACGAATTCCTTTCATTATTTACAGTAACAACAATAATGTAAAGTTCGCGTGTGTTACAATGAAAATTGAAAATTATTGTTTGCAAATCGATAGATGCCAGTAAATAATGTGAAATAAACTTATAAGAATAAAGATAATTTCTAGACTTGACTACAAACACATTGCCCACATTATTCATAGTTAAAATTAAGAGAAATAACGAGTAACTGTTTAAATGGGAAGACCCACGATTGTAGCAATATGCGTGCACCGTTAGTTACATTTAGAACCAACGAGGAAAATGTTATGCATACACAACACTGAAAAACGTGCCCAAAAAATTACAAAAAGTTAAAGTTGTGAAACTTCACTGCTAGGTCTGAAACGTGCGTGGCAATCTCTGTTAAAACGTTCTAAATACTCATATAAAGGGCACAGTTAGAAGAGATGAGAGCAATGTGGCATACCGATGTGAGGTCCCATACCTGTGTAACATTCAAAAAGCATGAAATTATTGCAAAAGTGCGAAATCAGTAAAACGGTAATAAATTAGATTACTTTTGAGCAATTGTCATTGCAACGACAATCAACGACCCGTTGGTCACAGAAATGCACGTGCGTGTTAGACACCCAAATTGTTCTTCACACACGTAGTGCTATTGGACTCCTTTCAGACTGCTCCACCAAACTGTTATTCTCCCACCATTTTTACTTATGACGTATGGGTCTCAACTGGTTATGGGAGAGACGGGAATGAGGTCGTGGCACTGGGATCCAAAAGGAAACGGAGGAAGATATGACGTTGAGCTTTTCCAAAAGGGAACGAAACAGGGCACTATAAATCTTGCCATGCGTTTTCCCATTGGTAGGGGGCGTGAGCCGACTGAAAATGGTTTAATTATTGGAAAAGTTTTCAGTGTTAATATAGCTGCGACAAAAAAGTCTACACCCAACTACTGACGATGATGTATACAGAGTGTCGCATTTTAATCTATACCGGCCGATATCTCTGGAGCGGCACAATTCTGCAAAAAATGTCTCTAGTAAATATTGTAAGGTTTGAAGGGGGTCATGGAGTGGTCACCTCGAAATGATCTTGAACCCTGTTTTCAAAGTCAAACCAAGATCCAGTTCATTACTGCAAATGGTAACCCCTATTTTTTATTCCATATTCGTATTCTACGTGAATAAATACGCATTGTTTGTAGGGAACATTTTTTTTCGAAATACTAATGGTTTGTCGCCAGGAGGCACTTCATTGTAACTTTCCCAGGTTAGCAGTATCTAGAGAAGGAAGCAAGATCGGGAAAAAATTCAATGAAAATCTTGTATGGTTTCTGAACTCTGTCCACTGGTGAAATTTTCGTGAACTTGAAATTCTTAAGTTGGGATTCACCTGAAAGCATATACCGTCGACATTAGTGGAACCCAATGTGCACCACGTGGAGGTTGCCCAGCGGATTTCGCACATCGTTAGCCCTGAAAAGGGCTCATGAACATGGTTCTCATTGGAAATTTAGGATCTCAGATGCACAATCAACTGCCCGTTTTGCCTAATGCACATTTGCACTCTCTGTCGGAAAATGGTCTCGACATCATTCAATGTCGGATGGGTGATTGCCTGGAAAGCCGCCATAGTCCTTTCTCTCGTATCTTCTGGCGTCGTCAGGTGAGTGCAGTACCCCATTTGCTTCACAGCTCCCCATAAGAAGAAGTTCAGTGGTGTTAAGTCTGGCGATCCTGGCGGGAATTCACGAATTGCACTACCGATACCAATCCATCGAGTCTGGTAAGCTGGATTAAGGTACCTTCTGACAGGTAAGGCCTGATGTGTAGGGGCGCCGTCATGTTGAAACCAAACACGTGTTCGTATGTCTAGGGGGATATTTTCTAGTAAAGGAAGCACCAGATTCTGGAGAATATGAAAGTAGCGCAACGTTTCGCCATAAAAAACAGGGCCTATCACGTAATGTCCAACTGTGCCCGCCCAGACATTGATTGACCACCGCCTCTGTGTTTGGTGATCTCGTTGCCAGCGAGGATTTGCTTCCGCTCAGTAGGGTGCGTTGTGAAGATTGACTCCTCTCATGTTGTCGAAGTTTGCCTCGTCTGTAAAGAGAGTGAGTGCGAAGAAAAAGGAATCACGACGTATTTTGCGTATCGGTCCATCAACAAAATGCCAGGTGTCTCTCAGGAACGCCGGCCCCGGTGGTCTAGCGGTTCTAGGCGCGCAGTCCGGAACCGCGCGGCTGCTACGGTCGCAGGTTCGAATCCTGCCTCGGGCATGGATGTGTGTGATGTCCTTAGGTTAGTTAGGTTTAAGTAGTTCCAAGTTCTAGGGGACTGATGACCGCAGATATTAAGTCCCATAGTGCTCAGAGCCATTTGAACCATTTGATCTCTCAGGATCCCTAGGCTCAATAGCTTGGGTGATATGTAAGCGATATGGTTGGAATTTAAAGTATCTTAAAACACGAGATACCGTTGTTCGAGGTACGATATGTCCTCGCTGAATCTGTCGAGTCGACAGGTGTGGATCTTCAGCGACGATAGCACGAACTCGTAGCGCAATCGCCTTTTTCAGGCCCGTCTTTCGCCTCTGCCTTTTCAATGTCCCTCTTTCAGCTCGTCTTGCCAGAGACCTCATTGTAACCTCCATGGGATGACGGGTATCGAGATACCTTTTGGCATACAATCTTTGCGCGGCTGCATAATTATCGCGACACTCGCAAACAATTTTGATCATTGTCACTATTTCTTTTTCGGAGAGATTAATGTCAAAAAATAAATTCTTGTGATCACGTTTATTGCAATTAGTTTCTTAGGTTTTTCCTTCAACGAAACATCCGGCAAGCATGATGCAGGCCAAATGACTTTTTACACTGTACGCGACCTATCTGTTTACACATGCTCGCTGTTGTTTACGCTATAACATGAAGCCAAAACATACAATCTTGAAGTGCGCTCTCTCAGAAAATTACTTAGGTGTCTAACAGATGTGTGTCTTTCAAGAAGGCGTCTTTACACATCTCGAAATTAACGTAAATAATAAAATAATGAAATACCCCATGGTGATCCGTCCTTTTCAAATATGGAGAGAAGGCAGAAACGAAAGACGGGCACGAGAAAGTCGATTGCGAGACAAGGTGACTCAGACAAATTTTTCTCTTATGGGCTCCAAACATTCTTGTTAAGAATAATTTTGCTTGTACGGATTTGGAAGAATTTCACTTCGAAGGAACTCATTATAGTCTCACGAGACGAGATTGTTCTGAGTCCCACGAGGCGAAATTCATCAGAGAGTTCGACGAGGTGGAATTTTTCTAAATCCCTTTACACACATTTTTTCTACGTCCATAAGAGAAAAATTTATGAGAGTCACACCAGTCAAGAATCATTCTAAGTGAGGAGAGCCCAGAAATTTTTAGAGTCTCTAAAGGTAAAATTTCTCAGAACGCCCAGTCATGATTTCAAATTCTCCGACAATGAGACTCAAAGCTCCACTTTTCTCTTCTTTGATTGTGCCAGCACAAGCACAATGCTGGTCTCTGATTCGGCACCCTCCAAGTGGTGCACATTGGGTTCCGCCAATACTGACGGTATTTGCTTTCAGGTTAATCTCTTATGATGAATTTCAAGGCCATTTCAAGTTCACGAAAATTTCAACAGTGAACAGAGTTCAGAAACTATACAAGGTTTTCATGGAAAATTTTTCCCGATTTCGCTTTGTTCTCGAGATACTGGTAACCTGGGAAAGTTACAATGAAGTACCCCCTGGCGGCAAACCATTGGTTTTCGAAAAAAATGTTCCCTAGGAACAATGCGTTTTTTTCATGTACAACAGTAATGGAATAAAAATAGAGGTTACGACCTTGAAAACAGGGTTCAAGGTCATTTCGAGGTATACATTCCATGACCCCCCTTCAAGAACTACAACTTTTACAAGACTTTTTTTGCCGAATTGTGCCGCTCCAGAGACATCAGTCAGTATAGATTAAATAGCGACATCCTGTATAATACAGTAAACTTGGCCGTACGTAGATTAGTCATAAATGTGCAAACATATAAATGTCAAACTAAGATAAAAAACAATGACCACACGACATTTTTTTGTTTTAGTTGAGTATTCCAGAGACATTTCATTTGTGATCTGCATAGTACACTACTGGCCATTATAATTGCTACACCACGAAAATGACGTGCTACGTCGGCCGTGGTGGCCAAGCGGTTAAAGGCGCTACAGTCTGGAACCGCGCGACCGCTACGGTCGCAGGTTCGAATCCTGCCTCGGGCATGGATGTGTGTGATGTCCTTAGGTTAGTTAGGTTTAATTAGTTCTAAGTTCTAGGCGACTGATGACCTTAGAAGTTAAGTCGCATAGTGCTCAGAGCCATTTGAACCATTTTTTTTGACGTGCTACAGACGCGAAATTTAACCGACAGGAAGAAGATGCTGTGATATGCAAATGATTAGCTTTTCAGAGCATTCACACAAGGGTGGCGCCGGTGGCGCCACCTACAACGTGCTGACATGAGAAAAGTTTCCAACCGATTTCTCATACACAAACAGCAGTTGACCGACGTTGCATGGTGAAACGTCCTTGTGATGCCTCGTGTAAGGAGGACAAATGCGTACCATCACGTTTCCGACTTTGATAAACGTCAGATTGTAGCCTATCGCGATTACGGTTTATCGTATCGCGACATTGCTCCTCGCGTTGGTCGACATCCAATGAATGTTAGCAGAATATGGAATCGGTGGGTTCAGGAGGGTAATACGGAACGCCGCGCTGGATCCCAACGGCCTCGTGTCACTAGCAGTCGAGATGACAGGCATCAAATCCGCATGGCCGTAACGGATCGTCCAGCCACGTCTCGATCCCTGAGTCAACAGATGGGGACGTTTGCAAGACAACAACCATCTGCAGCAACAGTTCGACGACGTTTGCAGCAGCATGGACTATCAGTTCGGAGACCATGGCTGGGTTACCCTTCACGCTGCATCACAGACAGGAGCGCCTGCGATGGTGTACTCAACGACGAACCAGGGTGTGTGAATGGCAAAACGTAATTTTTTCGGATGATCCAGGTTCTGTTTACAGCATCATGATGGTCGCATCCGTGTTTGGCGACATCGCGGTGAACACACATTGGAAGCGTGTATTCGTCATCGACATACTGGCGTATCACCCGGCGTGATGATATGGGGTGCCATTCGTTACACGTCTCGGTCACCTCTTGTTCGCATTGACGGCACTTTGAACAATGGACGTTACATTTCAGATGTGTTACAACCCGTGGCTCTACCCTTCATTCGATCCCTACGAAACCCTACCTTTCAGCAGGATAATGCACGACCACGTGTTGCAGGTCCTGTACGGGCCTTAGTGGATACAGAAAATGTTCGATTGCTGCCATGGCCAGCACATTCTCCAGATCTCTCCCCAACTGAAAACGTCTGGTCAATGGTGGCCGAGCAACTTGCTCGTCACAATGCGCCAGTCACTACTCGCGATGAACTGTAGTATCGTGTTGAAGCTGCATGGGCAGCTGTACCTGTACACGGCATCCAAGCTCTGTTTGACTCAATGCCCAGGCGTATCAAGGCCGTTGTTACGGCCAGAGTTGGTTGTTCTGGGTACTGATTTCTCAGGATCTATGCAACCAAATTGCGTGAAAATGTAATCACATATGCTTTCTAGTATGATATATTTGTCCAATGAATACCCGTTTATCGTCTGCATTTGTTCTTGGTGTAGTAATTTTAATGGCCAGTAGTGTAAGATTTCCTCTAACAATTCGCCTCAGGCACTATCACATGACAAGAATAAGAGGTACCCTATCGTAAGAATATGTGGTTCATTGGCATCAGTTAGTTCGGTTTAAGTAGTTCTAAGCGCTAGGGTACTGATGAAATCAGATGTTAAGTCCTATAGTGCTCAGACCAATTTGAACCATTGTCATCAGCTGAATGTGTCTCGAGCAAGGTGAGAAAATAATGCTGAAAATGAAAGCAAGTGCTCGACGTTTCTCACGTTGTTCGTTTTTTATAATTATATCGTTTTCCCAACGTTAAAATTGCTTTTAAATGCTTCTTTTTATTTCTTGCACTTGATAATGATATTAGTTATTATAGTCTTTGTGTGGAAGCACGTGGAAACTGAAGTTTGTTGGGCCTAATGGCCCCACTTTGTTGAGTTACAATAAGACGTTGTAACGAGGATCCCTGCAGCCGCAGTACACAGGCGGCGGCAGCGCAAAGCCAGACAGGCAGGCGTGCACTCGCAAAAGTAATGAGAATTGATTCTCCCACTGTATGCAAATAGAAACGCAACTGGCGCACGCTGGAATAGAATTCGTGCGTCTAAATCTCGTATTTCAACCAAGCAGGAGGGGACGGCTGATTAAGTAGCGAGCAGCAGTTAGCGAATGTGGCCCTGACATCTGCATTCAGCGATCCACCACGTGCTCACGCTTCCTGCCGCCAGCTACAGCGCTGCTCCCAGTAACTTCTGGAACCATTGTACAGAGATATGTTTCATGTTTCAGACAACATCCAATTCCTGTAAGATAAAGTAGATTATTAGGTGCAGTTCAACGCCACTGTTTCACTGAAATGGAGCCACGGTTCCCGGGAGTTGTCATTACAGTCGAAATCTCACACAACTCTTACATTACGTCTCATAGATTGGTGTGCTTTGTTATATAAAATTTATAAATATCTAAATATTTGCTGCATTGTGAAAACGTCGATGTGTGTTCCTAAGGTTGCCTACAAAACATCATAGAATAACGTAAGGCACTGGTTTACCAAGTTCACCCATGCAAATTAAAATTTTCCGCGGTTTTCCTAAATCACGTAAAGTAAACTCCTTCCTTATAGTTCCCCAACACAAGCTTGTGTTCCGCCTCTAAGGACCTGATTGTAGATGGGACGTTAAACATTAATGTACCTTTCGTCCCAGAACATTGATATATACTTCTGCCCATGTCAACATGTCAAAAATAACAATTTGGAGGGGATTTTATCAATTTCAGAAGTGTATGAGGGTCCGAAAAACGGTACTGTTAATCAATATCGTAGATGCATCTTGAAAGAAAAAGATCAACAGAGAAACTTTTGGGAAGAAGAGAGGAGAGGGAGGAGGGGAGGAGGGAGGAGAGAAGTTTGTTGGTGGACTGAACTAAATAACAATATAGCACCAGCAAATAAAAGATTTATTTAAATTTCCCAGCGGACATTTAGTAGCATGATGTGTCTGCCATTCACCATTTCATTTAATATTCAAAACGGAAAAACCCTTATAGTTAAAATTCTGCTGTGGAAATAATTCGGTACCCCTGATACAAAGATATAGTAAGAACATTAAACTTTGAAATAATAATTACATCAGAATGGCTTAAAATTGGAAATTTGTGGTAAGATCTTATGGGACCAAACTGCTGCGGTCATCGGTCCCTAAGCTTACACACGACTTAATTCTAACTTGAACTAACTTACGCTAAGGACAACACACACACCCATGACCGAGGGAGGACTCGAACCTCTGACGGGGGGAGCCGCGCGAACCGTAACAGGACGCCCCAGACCACCCTGATACCCTGCGCGGCAGAATGGCTTAAGAACTGTGCTTGTTAAGACAACGTCTTCCTCGAAAATATATTTAAACTTTCCCAATAGGAAAAAAATCTACTGAGTCCAGATGGGCTGAACGTGCTGCTCAGCCTGAACACTCTACTCCTGTGATGCAGGGAGAGTATTCGTTCACGGCCGGTTGTAGAATTCCCGTGTTAGGAGTCCAACAAACATAATACTGATATATGCTTTTCCACGTCTATAGTGGATTGTCCTCTAACAAAGACAGAGGACACTTTAGGAAGGTATTAACGGTAAAGGTACCATACTAGTGGCTATTCTCAGCGGAGCTATGATTATATTTCGTGAATTATTTCCACTAGAAGTGTACACAGAACTACAGTGGGATTAGAATAATTTCTAACAGCAGTTTCTTTTCAGAAATAATCCTTGTAACATATAATAAATGGATTCGTGATATTTTTAATTTATTTTGCATTTTTGTTGGAATCACTATACAGATAAACATTGTGAACCCCTGTACATACTTTCATTCTCTGAAAACAGCTAGCCAGTTACACTTCTTTTTTCATTAATATTAGTTGTAATAGTTTCCCGAAGTAACGCATTAAGTTACCGCTCCCTTTCGGCTACCCATAGTTCTACCACTGCGTATTGGTCAGTAACCTAAATACAATCGCGGAGAACAACGCAGAACTAAAAAATAATTAATGTACAATAATGAAATTTCGGGAATATATTTGTCTACGTAACATATTTAAGTGATTAACGTTGCAAGATCAGTTATTGTAAACGCGCGGTACACCATTGCAAATAACCGGTGTATCCGCCATAATTTAGAATGTCAACATGCAAACGTGTATGCGTTGTGTTGTGCAGGTGCCGTATATCAGTTTGTGGCGTGCAGCTCGATGCCTGTTGCACGTAGTCAGTCAGTACAGGGACGGTTAATGTTGTTTGAGGAGTCTCGTCCGATGATGTCCCATACTTGCTCGATTGGAGACGTATTTGGTGATCGAGCAGGCCAAGGCAACATGGTAATACTCTGAAGAGCATATGGAGTTGCAACAGCGGTATGTGAACGAGCGTTATCCTGTTGGAAAGCTCCCCATGGAATGCTGTTCATGGATGGCAGCACAACAGGTCGAATTACCAGACTGACGTACAATTTTGCAGTCAGGGTGCGTGGGATAACCTGATAACTTATGAAATCGTACTCCAGACCATAACTCTGTATGCAGGTCTAGTGAGTCTAGCACGCAGACAGGTTGGTTGCAAGCTCTCAACCGGTCTCCTCCTAAGCAACAAACGGGCATCACTGGCAGGAGGCACAACCAGCTTTTATCAGAAAACATAACTTACGTCGACCTTGTCCTCCAATGAGTTCTCGCTTGACACCGATGAAGTCGCAAATGCTGATGGTTTGAATTCAGTGGAACACACACGCCAGGGCTTGTGGCTAGGAGCTGTCTTGACGAAACAGATCTGTAACAGTTCGTTGTGTCACAGTGGTGCCAACTGCTGCTCAAATTGCAACTGGTTGTGGCACGTGGCCGTCCAGAGCCCGCTATTCTTCCGAACCCTACGCTGTCGTGACCAACGCTGCCAGCTATAATGTACAGTGGCTACATTACTGTCTAGTCTTTCTGCAGTACCGACGGAGGAACATCCAATTTCTCGTAGCCCTATTACACGACATTGTTCAAAAAACGAAAAAAAGGGTTCAAATGGCTCTGAGAACTATGGGACTTAACTCCTCGTTCAAACTCAGTTAGGTATTGATAATGGCTTTTTTGTCTTCTTAGAGGCATTCTTGAATAATACCAACTCACCACGTCCAGTCTCAAAAGTAAACTACTGGCCATTAAAATTGCTACACCAAATATATTATACTAGAACTGACATGTGATTAAATTTTCAAGCAATTTGGGTGCATAGATCCTGAGAAATCAGTACCCAGAACAACCACCTCTGGCCGTAATGACGGCCTTGATACGCCTGGGCATTGAGACAAGCAGAGCTTGGATGGCGTGTACAGGTACAGCTGTCCATGCAACTTCAACACGATACCACAGTTCATCAAGAGTAGTGACTGGCGTATTGTGACGAGCCAGTTGCTCGGCCACCTATGAGCAGACGTTTTCAATTGGTGAGAGATCTGGAGAATGTGCTAGCCAGGGCAGCAGTCGAACATTTTCTGTATCCAGAAAGGCCCGTACAGGACCTGCAACATGCGGTCGTGCATTATCCTGCGAAACGTAGGGTTTCGTAGGGATCGAATGAAGGATAGAGCCACGGGTCGTAACACATCTGAAATGTAACGTCCACTGTTCAAAGTGCCATCAATGTGAACAAGAGGTTACCGACTCGTGTAACCAATGGCACCCCATACCATCACGCCAGGTGATACGCCAGTATGGCGATGACGAATACACGCTTCCAACGTGCGTTCACCGCAATGTCGCCAAACACGGATGCGACCATCATGATGCTGTAAACAGAACCTGAATTCATCCGAAAAAATGACGTTTTGTTATTCGTGGACCCAGGTTCGTCGTTGAGTACACCATCGCAGACGCTCCTGTGTGTGATGCAGCGTCAAGGGGTAACCGCAGCCATGGTCTCGGAGCTGACAGTCCATGCTGCTGCAAACGTCGTCGAACTGTTAGTGCAGACGGTTGTTGTCTTGCAAACGTCCCCATCTGTTGACTCATGGATCCAGACGTGCCTGCACGATCCGTTACAGCCATGCGGATAAGATGACTGTCATCTCGACTGCTAGTGATACGAGGCCGTTGCGATCCAGCACGGCGTTCCGTATTACCCTCCCGAAGCCACCGGTTCCATATTCTGCTAACAGTCATTGGGTCTCGACGAACGCGAGCAGCAATGTCGTGCTACGATAAACCGCAATCGCGACAGGCTACAATCCGACCTTTATCGAAGTCGGAAACGTGATGGTACGCATTTCTGCTCCTTACACGAGGCATCACAACAATATTTCACCAGGCAACGCCGGTCAACTGCTGTTTGTGTATTAGAAATCGGCTGGAAACTTTCCTCATGTCAGCACGTTGTAGGTGTCGCCACCGGCGCCAGCCTTGTGTGAATGATCTGAAAAGCGTATCATCTGCATATCACAGTATCTTCTTCCTGTGGGTTAAATTTCGCGTCTGTAGCACGTCATCTTCGTGGTGTAGCAATTTTAATGGCCAGTAGTGTAAATAACGCTCACGACCATTACTGCGTGTTTTTAAAGCAAACCTGATTGGCATTCTCATAGCGGCGCTACTAGCGGCAGTCTTATGCGGACAGTCACGAAAACTGAATAGACATCATCTATCAGATGTACAAACACACCTACCAACTTTTGTTATGTCGCACAACTCCTTGGTGTTGCGATTTTTTCTGTCAGTGTATATCTTCACATAGGGCTCTCTCTTCAGCATATAATATGTCACAACCGTCACGTAAATCTAATTATAAAAGGAATGGTAGAAATTAAAACGGATAACTAATGGTTGACAATTAACCGAAACTTTAATCTGTGAGCGGAAAATTTATAACTAGTATTCATCGTACTAACAAAGTTATTTATAATTACACACTATGTACTTGTGACTCACCTTGATCGCCGAATATGTAAGACAAGGTTTGATGGCCAATTAGAAACGTATTCTTTCCTAATCGGGAGGGAAACCATGGATTCCAGAACTCATCTTCTGTTCTGTTGTTTAATTCATGCTACTATAAAACAGATGTACTGGCACACTGAGCCCATCTCCGTAGCCTAGTAGTCAGCGCGACTTACTGCTATGCGAAGGGTTCTGATTCGATTCCCAGTACTGCCACAGATTTTTAGTTGGTGTCGGGGACTATTACAGGGTACACACAGCCTCGTGGGGTTAGCTGAGGAACTACTCGACCGATCAGTAGCGGTTGCAATGTCAAGAACAACGACGATTACCGGGAGAGTGATGTGCTGACCACATGCCCCTCGAGACCGCATTCGATGGCGCCATCGGCAAAGTATGATATGGCTGTCGGTCGAGCTCGACTGGCCCACCTAGAGGTAGAACGCTGAACTTTACTTCCCTAGCACACTGCAGCGTGCGAATGACAGAGGTCCGCATTCGAGCCGTGGTCCGGCAGGAGGTTGCAAACTGACAGACGCGTGTCGGGTACCAGAAAATTATCTTTTTAGGCATATGAATAAAAACAGATTATTGATCAACTGTAGTATGCTCCTTAAGGTACTAGAGTTTGAAACTCTATTAAAAAGCGGCGCTGTTCACATAACAGTCTGCCGGTCTGGGTGGCCGAGCGGTTCTAGGCGTTACAGTCTGGAACCGCGCGACCGCTACGGTCGCAGGTTCGAATCCTGACTCAGGCATGGATATGTGTAATGTCCTTAGGTTAGTTAGGTTTAAGTAGTCTAAGTTCTAGGGGACTGATGACCTCAGAAGTTAAGTCCCATAGTGCTTAGAGCCATTTGAACCATTTTGAACATAATTGTCTGTTCCAAGAGAGGGTTGGCCGTTGTGACCGAGCGGCTCTAGGCGCTTCAGTCCGGAGCCGGGCTGCTGCTACGGTCGCAGGTTCGAATTCTGCCTCGGGCATGGATGTGTGTGATGTCCTTAGGTTAGTTAGGTTTAAGTAGTTCTAAGTTCTAGGGGACTGAGGACCTCAGAAGTTAAGTCCCGTTGTGCTTAGAGCCATTTTAACCATTTTGAACATAATTGTCTGTTCCAAGAGAGGGTCGGCCGCTGTGACCTAGCGGTTCTAGGCGCTTCAGTCCGGAGCCGTGTTGGTGCTACGGTCGCAGGTTCGAATCCTGCCTCGGGCATGGATGCATGTGATGTCCTTAGGTTAGTTAGGTGTAAGTAGTTCTAAGTCTAGGGAACTGATGACCTCAGATGTTAAGTTCCATAGTGCTTAGAGCCATTTGAACCATTTCCCAAGAGAAGGCTAAGAGCAAAACTGATAAAAGTGAGATATTTGGGTGGAACCCGACCATTTATGGAAATGACTGATTCTGTGACACTGTTAGCAACACTGATAAGACAAAAATTGCGACTACCTGCTTAATAGTGCGTGGTGGACCACTGGGACGCAGTAATGTATGTGGCAAATGTCTACGCGTACATCACGCCATCTCCATAAATTATAAGCCAGTGACTTGTGGGCACTAAGCTGGCACTCCATTGTGTCCCAGACGTGTTCCATCCTACTCAGATCAGGCGAATTTGGTGGCCAAGATACCATCCTGGAAGATTCTATCGCTGTCAGGAAAGTCATCAAACGTGAAGGAATGCAGATGATCCGCAATAACGTTCACGTGGTCGACGGCCATCATATGTCTTAGATCACTACCACAGGTCTGATTGACGACGAGACAAATGTACCCATAGTACAACACTGCCTCACCGTCCTACGTCCGTGGAACTGTGCATGTGTCGAGCAGCAGTTCGCCTATGTGACTGCACATCCGGAGGCGACCATCGACCTAATGTAACAAGAAACGTGTTTGCAATCTCGATGATCCAGTGTCCACTCCAATCGTAATCGACAATTCTTTGGCTCAAAATGGGAACATGTAGGAATCGGCTGCTGTGGAACTCCATGTTCAACAATGTACTCGTAACAGTGTAGTCCAAAATACTTCTGCCTGTACCAGCGTTGTATTCTGACTTCTGATCTGCCACTAATCGCCCCCTATCATGGTTTACAGAGCGAGAAAACCTCCCAACTGCACGTTTTGTGATCAGGCGTACACAACCAATACATTGTCGTTTATTTGTGATTTCACCGTTCTACAACCACTTTCTACAATAGCAGCTGAGCAGCTTCGTAGTTTTCAAGAAGCTCGTTCCCAGACAGCGGGCTTTGAAAATTTGTCAGATCATTTTTATTAGAGGATATCCTCATTTGCGGCCCGTATCGGCTTTAGAATGATTCCTTATTCCTCTTTTCCCCGCTTTCATACTTTCCTTACCGCGTCACGTACCAGCTATACCACGAGGCGGCGTTCAGTCAGTCGGCCGGAGTGGCCGTGCGGTTCTAGGCGCTTCAGTCCGGAACCGCGCTGCTGCTACGGTCACAGTTTCGAATCCTGCCTCGGGCATGGATGTGTGTGATGTCCTTAGGTTAGTTAGGTTTAAGTAGTACTAAGTCTAGGGGACTGATGACTTCAGATGTTAAGTCCCATAGTGCTTAGAGCCATTTGAACCATTTAAGCATTCAGTCTCGCGGTGGTCAGTTGTCATAATGTTTCAGCTCATGAATGTACCAGCAGTGATATTCAACTTGTGCGCCGTGGCCCCCTGGTGCACCATGAATGACAGTTTTGTGTGCCGTGGATCTGTTTCGGTGTTAGTGGGGAAGAAGACAGTAGTGGCAAATTTAGTTTCTGGTGTCAAAGTGTGTGGTCTCGAAGGAATTCTACTTAAGATGTTAGCCACCCTGCGTAAGCAGTCATAACCTCGAAGCTGAACTTGCGCGCGTCACTCTTAGCACTAGCAATATTTGTTGTGTTTTCAACCAGTTTCTGATATATTGTGACTTTGTTACAAAGATAACTATGGCAAATCTTTGAAATTTGCTAAGTGAAAAAAAAAGATAAAGCTAGAACTTGCTGAGGACAACAAGGAAAGTGGTAATGAAGGTAGAAAACACAAGTACAGAAAATACGACGATAACTACTTAGATTTTGGTTTCACGTGCACCGTTGTGAACAATGAAGAGTGCCCACAATGTGTTTTGCGTTTGCAAGTACTTTCTGATGAATGTTCTATACTACCTAGAAAATAAAAGCGTCATTTAGAAAGACTTCAAAAGAATAATGTGTTTAAAGTGAGAGAATAGTTTTCTAGAGAACTGAGTGAAAAGAAATAACAAAAGTCTTCATTTTTCCAAGCAAAGGTATATCTCGAATAAAGCATTTCTTGCGGCTTATAATGCAGCTTACCGAGTAGCAAAATGCTTTCAGCAATGAGACAGGCGTTATTGCAAATTTTTCTATAACGAAAGACATTTACCTGGACTTAATGTTCATTTTGAAAAATACTTTTCTGAAAACTATGATGGGTTTCAGTTGGTTCAAAATCCTTCCAGCAATGTTTCTCTTAATTTTATCCATTGTTTTTCAGTGTTTCGTCCGCGACTGTTTTACTTTCGTAAAATGAAGAACAAACCGCCTTCAGTCACGTTGCGTTTATTTACTGCACTATGCATTTCGAGCCCTGGAGGCTCATCTTCAGGTGCTTATTAGTGATTTACACCAACTTGATGTAAATCACTAAAGCACCTGAAGATGAGCCTCCAGGGCTCGAAATGCACAGTGCAGTAAATAAACGCAACTTGTGACTGAAGGCGGTTTGTTCTTCACTTTACGAATGTTTCTCTTTCAGAGTTCAGTACTGCAGAAGAGAAAGAGTTAGTAGAACTCTCTTCAGATTCTTTACTAAAAATGAGGTTTTCATGAATGACACTGGCAACATTTTGGTAGGCAGTATGAAAATAGTTTCCAAGCTTGAGCAAGAAAGCAGTGAAGGATTTGCTCCTTTTGCAACCTCCTAACTTTGTGAGAGTGGGTTTTCGTCAATGTTTGTCACTAAAACCAAGTACATATCAGGACTTTATATGGACAAGAAAATGAGGATAACTGCATATCATTGGATGCCAAGATTTGACGAGCTTTGTAGCAAGAAGCTAGCTTAAGTGTCGCACTGAGGTGACTTTTTTATTAGTTATTTCAGTTTGTAAAAGGTATCCTGCAAGGGAGCCACGGAAACAACACAATTAGTTAGAGGAGCCATGAACTCTAAAAGGTTGCAAAACATTAAATATATGTGTTTATGGCACTAGGCAAGACTCTTGGATCGTATAACGTAGAAATTGAGTATGCGTGTAAACGATATGAGAAAGAATACTTATTAAGAATAGCGCATTAATTTAGTTGGATCCTGCTAGCGCTCTGGAAACTTATTTTTAGAAATAATGCCAACTTCAGAATAACTAATACCCTCTTTCCTCGGCTCCACCATAATAGTTGGAGATTTTGGGCACTCTGCAACAGACTGGCAGAATAATGCGAAATTCATAATTAGCGGGCGAAAGTTTGTTAGTCCATACCGTGCAAGATGGCACAGTGGCTAAAGGAATGTGCTAAATTTCAGGAGAAATGTCCGCCCCATTAGCTGAACAGTCAGGGCGTTGGAATGCCACGCCCGGGGGCCCGGGTTCGATTCCCGGCTGGGGTAGGAGATTTTCTCCCCTCAGGGACTGGGTATTGTGCTGTTCTCATCATCATTTCATCCCCGCTGTCGATGCGCAAGTCGCCCAATGTGGCGTCGCACTCAGTAAGACTTGCACTTGGCGGCCGAACTTCCCGTCTGGGAACTCCCGGCCACTGACGCCATACGTTCATTTCATTTCGGGAGAGATGGGACAGTTTCGTGCCTCACCATCTAGATTTAGATGTTGTGTGATACTCCTACTTTTAATACCGTTAATAAAGAGATGGTACTATTTCATGGAGATACTGCCTGTTTGCTTCCTGAGTTTGTGCTAATGGAAATATTGAACCCCAATCTTCCCTCTTATTTTTTCCTACCCGTGAGAGAAATATATATAGCGACTACCATCAGTGATCTTAGTGCATGTTTAGAAGAAAGTTCACCAATTTACAAAGAGCTGTAAAAGTAAGCAGAAAAGTCTACACGTTTCGTGAAATTAATAAGGAAGTGTTAAGTTGTTTGACGGACAGGAGCTAGAATTATTTCATTTCGGCAACAAAATTGTAGAGAAACTGTGGCTCAAGTTCAGCTGTATAGGCAGTCAAGGTCCAGACGTACGTAACTTAAGGAGTACTTAAATCAGTCACACCATCATAGTTAGTTTTTAATCATTTACAACAAATTGGGATCAAACAGTGTCAGATAGCTATATAGGAACTAATGTTTCCTGCTTGGTAAGTACAAAACAAAGCACATTCATTTTGATAAGCGAATGATAATGAAACTGCCTTTCATATTAGACTGGTACAGTATTAGGTTTTCAAAGACTACCGTAGCAAAGTGTCTTTAAACTTCTCTCCCAGAATGCCAAAAAAAATAATTTATTCGTGTATCACGGATATCAGCTGCACAAAAATTTGGGTTCAGACATTTACTTACAACACAGCAGCTCGTTTAGCAAAACGAGGGACGAAATACTCTGTATTGTCTTTAAACGTATATTCGTGCCGAAGAATCAAGAGAGGTTTTCCTTATTTTGTTGCAGTTTCTTGAAAAAGATAAATAACATAATGACCAGTATTTTATTGCAGAGAATAGATGAATGATGTGACGATATCCCTGTCAGTTTCTATAACATGACAGCAAATAACTTAGCTTCACTCTAGAGCATGTCTTATCTGAATATATCTTAAGCGGAGAGCTGTTGCTTGCGTTTGTAAGAGATAAAGGTTTGAGGAAGAATTCTAGAACAAACTGAGAGATGAAAGAAGCACAACGATCGAAAACATCGACCAGGAACATCCAAACTCATACTCTTCACGTCCGATATCTCGACATCAAGTGAACTCATATGAATTATAGTTACTTAATTAGAACCGCTGAGTTAAATTTTTGAACTATGCGGTTTCGTTGGTACTAGGACTACAGGGAGTGGACAAAAATATGGAAACACAACACATTACCATGCCCAATACGACGTGGGAAAACCGATGGTATTCAAAACAGCTTCCACTAGACTCAAATGGATAAATATACAGAAACTGTGTGGTTTTCTTGGGAATATTACACCATTCTTCTTACAAAACAGTGGCAATTACAGGTAACAATGCTGGAGATGGACATCGATCACGCATCCTTCTCTCCAAAGTAGACCACAGTGTTTCAATGATACTGAGATCTGGTGACTGTGCTCACAATAGCAGCCCTGAATAACGCGAGCCATGTGAACAGGGACCCTATCATCTTGGAACACATCATCACCATTGGGAAACAAACATTGTACCAGGAGATGGACCTGATCAGCCAGAATGGTCACATAATACTTACAAGGGAACCTCACCATCGCACCCCCTTCAGATTTAGTTATAAGTTGGCACAGTGGATAGGCCTTGAAAAACTGAACACAGATCGGTCGAGAAAACAGGAAGAAGTTGTGTGGAACTATGAAAAAATAAGCAAAATATACAAACTGAGTAGTCCATGCGCAAGATAGGTAATATCAAGGAGAGTGTGAGCTCAGCAGCGCCGTGGTCCTGTGGTTAGCGTGACCAGCTGCGGATCGAGAAGTCCTTGGTTCAAGTCTTCTCTCGAGTGAAAAGTTTAACTTTTTATTTTCAGTTTATGTGACAAACTGTTATGTTTACATCACTTTTTTGGGAGTGATTATCACATCCACAAGAAAATCTAAATCGGGCAAGGTAGAAGAATCTTTTTACCCATTCGCCAAGTGTACTAGTTAGGTGGGTCGACAACATATTCCTGTCATGTGACGCACATGCTGTCACCAGTGTCTTATAGAATCTTTCAGACGTGTTTTCTTGTGGAGGAATCGGTTGACCTATGACCTTGCGATCAAATGTTTTCGGTTCCCATTGGAGAGGCACGTCCTTTCGTCAACTAATCGCACGGTTTTTCGGTGCGGTCGCAAAACACAGACACTAAACTTATTACAGTGAACAGAGACGTCAATGAACGAACGGACACATCATAACTTTGCAAAAATAAAGAAAGTAAAATTTTCACTAGAGGGAAGATTTGAACTGACCTCTCATTCCGCAGCTGCACACTCTAACTACGGGACCACGGCGCTCCTGACCTCACATTGTCGTTAATATTGCATATCTTGTGCATGGACTACTCAGTTTGTATATTTTGTTTATTTTTTCATAGTTCCACACCACTTCTTCCTGTTTTCTCTATTGATTTGTGTTCAGCTTTTCAAGGCCTATCCACTGCGCCAACTTATAGCTAAATCTGAGGGGGGTGCGATGGGGATGTTCCCTTGTTAGTAGTAATGCGACCTTGCAGAGTATCCATGGGCACAGTGGAACACTACGATATAGCTGTTCAGATCATCGCCGAATGCCCTCAGTGTTTCACTCTTGGGACGCAAACTCGACCAGAACCTAGAAACACTGTGAAATAAGACTCATTCAACCGAATGACTGTCTTCCATGTTTGACGTCATTGGCCGGGAGGCCCCTTACGGGGCAGGTCCGGCCGCTTTGGTGCAGGTCTTATTACCCCACTGGGCGACCTACGCGTTGGATGGGGATGAAATAATGATGAAGACAACACAACACCCAGTCCCTGAGTGGAGACAATCCCCGACTCGGAATCGAACTAAGGCCCCCTTAGGACGGCAGTCCGTCACGCTGACCATTCAGCTATCGGGACGAACCATTTTCCCATAGTCCAGGTGTTATCGCTTCGGCACTTCGTTTTCCTGTTACGAGCATTTGTATCACTAATGAGTAGATATGGAATTCCAGATTCCCTGCTTCTGGAGCTACGTTTGTGTTGTTTTGGTGCTGACAGAGTTCGCGAGTGCGACATTCAGTTCTTCAATGACTTTTGCATCTGTCTTCCCCTTATTTTTTTCACACTCCTTTTCAATGACCGTCCGTCATGATCACGCAACTCACACGTCCTTTCGTGTTGTGACTTAGCGGATGATATTTTTCTGCTTTCTCTGTTTGCGGTATAAATCTTGGACACGGTGCCTCTTGAAACACTACAGACTTAGGCTACCCCGGCTACGAAAGGACCCACCATACAAGCGCCAACCACTTTCCCACGTTCGATTTCCCTTAGCTTCACCAGGTGCCCTTCGTTGTCAAATAAAACACCACCACCACCAGCCTTGGCTAGCATCTGCGTTTATGTTGGAGCATGCATTTCACACACTGTTTCTGAAGTGTCGGCAGACGTGCCAACACTGTTTTGTTGGAGGAGACCGAAATGCACGCTATAAGCTCACGCAGGCTGGCGTGAGGTCTGAAACAGGATACGTAATGAATGCTATAAAGAAAAGTACGTAGCCTCTGGAATACTTGACTTTAATCCACATTTGTAGAACATTGCTCTTGATGATACAGAAGTATTATAGCAATTAAATACGGCGCCTTGCTAGGTCGTAGCAACTGTAGCTGAAGGCTATGCTAACTATCGTCTCGGCAAATGAGAGCGTAATACTCAGTGAACCATGGCTAGCAACGTCGGCTGTACAACTGGAGCTGAGTGCTAGTCAGTCTCTCTAGATCTGCCGTGTGGTGGCGCTCGGTCTGCAATTACTGACAGTGGCGACACGCGGGTCCGTCGTATACTAGCGGACCGCGGCCGATTTAAAAGCTACCACCTAGCAAGTGTGGTGTCTGGCGGTGACACCACAGTTTCTATACTTTGTCCAACCCTTCTATGGGCCGGCACTCGGTTTCACGGTTACACTTTATACAACTGCAGCTTTTCACTAAGGAAAGACGGTCAGTTGTTGGAAACAAAAAAATAGTTAAATTTTAGGTGGTTGAGTCCCTAGTATACTTTACAGATAAAAATACTAAACGGGAACTAGATCTGCATTCCATTATTTAAAAATTTTAAGTGACTGAGGAGTTGTGATATCTCAAGTTGCAATTGAACCTAAATTTCATACTCTTGTGTACAAGTAAATGTTCGCGACATTCAATGGAAAAACAGCTGCACTTATTACTCAACGTCCTTCTAACGACTGAATGACGTAACTAAGGCGGCACCGACGGATTCATAAATAGTAATGTCGTTGATGTACACTCCTGGAAATTGAAATAAGAACACCGTGAATTCATTGTCCCAGGAAGGGGAAACTTTATTGACACATTCCTGGGGTCAGATACATCACATGATCACACTGACAGAACCACAGGCACATAGACACAGGCAACAGAGCATGCACAATGCCGGCACTAGTACAGTGTATATCCACCTTTCGCAACAATGCAGGCTGCTATTCTCCCGTGGAGACGATCGTAGAGATGCTGGATGTAGTCCTGTGGAACGGCTTGCCATGCCATTTCCACCTGGCACCTCAGTTGGACCAGCGTTCGTGCTGGACGTGCAGACCGCGTGAGACAACGCTTCATCCAGTCCCAAACATGCTCAATGGGGGACAGATCCGGAGATCTTGCTGGCCAGGGTAGTTGACTTACACCTTCTAGAGCTCGTTGGGTGGCACGGGATACATGCGGACGTGCATTGTCCTGTTGGAACAGCAAGTTCCCTTGCCGGTCTAGGAATGGTAGAACGATGGGTTCGATGACGGTTTGGATGTACCGTGCACTATTCAGTGTCCCCTCGACGATCACCAGTGGTGTACGGCCAGTGTAGGAGATCGCTCCCCACACCATGATGCCGGGTGTTGGCCCTGTGTGCCTCGGTCGTATGCAGTCCTGATTGTGGCGCTCACCTGCACGGCGCCAAACACGCATACGACCATCATTGGCACCAAGGCAGAAGCGACTCTCATCGCTGAAGACGACACGTCTCCATTCGTCCCTCCATTCACGCCTGTCGCGACACCACTGGAGGCGGGCTGCACGATGTTGGGGCGTGAGCGGAAGACGGCCTAACGGTGTGCGGGACCGTAGCCCAGCTTCATGGAGACGATTGCGAATGGTCCTCGCCGATACCCCAGGAGCAACAGTGTCCCTAATTTGCTGGGAAGTGGCGGTGCGGTCCCCTACGGCACTGCGTAGGATCCTACGGTCTTGGCGTGCATCCGTGCGTCGCTGCGGTCCGGTCCCAGGTCGACGGGCACGTGCACCTTCCGCCGACCACTGGCGACAACATCGATGTACTGTGGAGACCTCACGCCCCACGTGTTGAGCAATTCGGCGGTACGTCCACCCGGCCTCCCGCATGCCCACTATACGCCCTCGCTCAAAGTCCGTCAACTGCACATACGGTTCACGTCCACGCTGTCGCGGCATGCTACCAGTGTTAAAGACTGCGATAGAGCTCCGTATGCCACGGCAAACTGGCTGACACTGACGGCGGCGGTGCACAAATGCTGCGCAGCTAGCGCCATTCGACGGCCAACACCGCGGTTCCTGGTGTGTCCGCTGTGCCGTGCGTGTGATCATTGCTTGTACAGCCCTCTCGCAGTGTCCGGAGCAAGTATGGTGGGTCTGACACACCGGTGTCAATGTATTCTTTTTTCCATTTCCAGGAGTGTATTAACAACAGCCGGCCGCGGTGGTCTCGCGGTTCTAGGAGCGCAGTCCGGAACCGCGCGACTGCTACGGTCGCAGGTTCGAATCCTGCCTCGGGCATGGATGTGTGTGATGTCCTTAGGTTAGTTAGGTTTAAGTAGTTCTAAGTTCTAGGGGACTGATGACCACAGCTGTTAGGTCCCATAGTGCTCAGAGCCATTTGAACCATTTTTTATTAACAACATGCTACCTAGGGATGAGAGGATTTATTACTCAGCAAACTATCCAAATATGGGTTTTCCGTTGTTTCTCTAAATCGCTTGATCGCAGAAAGCTTTGTTTGAACAGAACATAGCCGTTTCGTTCGCTATCCTTATGGAGTCCAAGCTCTTACTCCGTCCCCGATGCCTTTGTCGTCGACAGTATGTTACATTCTAACCTTACTTCCGTCCTTACTATCATATCAGACACGAGAATCTGATGTGTCAGCTTTGTTATTTGGTTGTATGATACATCTACTGGGAAAAGTGTATCTTTTTTGTGTGTGTGTTTCGCTGAACATGGTGAAGATGCAGTTGTTTCGTATAGCACATGTGTCTTTGAATGCGATCGCAGACAGAGTGTGGTAGCGATTGTGCAGGCACTTGGAGAGAAGGATTAACTCTCTGTGTACCTTCTGCTATGTAAAATCCAAAGCGATACACACAATTTCGTGATTTTCGATGAAGAAGCAAGAGAGGGGAAGTACTAGGTGGAAGGTTAAAAATGGTTCAAATGGCTCTAAGCTCCATGGGACTTAACATCTGATGTCATCAGTCCCCTCGACTTAGAACTACTTGAACCTAAGTAACCTAAGGACATCACAAACATCCATGCCAGAGGAAGGATTCGAACCTGTGACCGTAGCAGCAGCGCGGTTCCGCACTGAAGAGCCAAGAACCGCTCGGCCACCGCGGCCGGCTCTGGAAGGTTGCGTGAAGGTATTTGTATTATGTAATAAGTGCCAAGAATATTGCCGCGGGTCTTACAGAAATAAGCGTGGAAAACCTACCAACAGTTTCAGATACTAACCTGGAAAGATAAAAATATACTATGGAAGTGATTGTTGTGATATGGTACCCTATCGATCGAGTCTGAATGTTCCTAATTTTGGCGTCGTGATCATCGCGCTTGGTATATGCTGGAGGAAATAGCATGTTTCTTGATGTGGGTAGTGCTCGCTGCATCCGTGGCATTCTATAACTTTTTTTTTTAACTACAAACTTTTTCCTAATCAAAACTTTGATATCTTCCACATAGCATTTAATAAAAAAAACAATAATTTTATTTCGTCGCTTAATCAGCGTTCAAAAATTTTACTAATCATAATTTAGGCACTGCGAATGTTGCACTTTCCTGAACCTTATGCTGCGATGTGGGGGTCGTCTCTTAATTTAACACCTTTCTGACGAGAAGTTGGAGGTTTCGACAATTTTCACTGATGAAGCAAATGGATGCGGATCACTTCTACAAATCACTTACATATAAGTTACGTAATGACTCGTCACTGGTATGCAGCGTCCAGCTCTGTCTCAATATAGGACCGAGCGAGGTGGCGCAGTGGTAGCACACTGGACTCGCATTCGGGAGGACGACGGTTCAATCCCGTCTCCGGCCATCCTGATTTAGGTTTTCCGTGATTTCCCTAAATCGCTTCAGGCAAATGCCGGGATGGTTCCTTTGAAAGGGCACTGCCGATTTCCTTCCCCATCCTTCCCTCACCCGAGCTTGCGCTCCGTCTCTAATGACCTCGTTGTCGACGGGACGTTAAACACTAATCTCCTCCTCGTCCTCCTCAATATAGGGTTCCGCCTCAGTATCGTATCCGGTTCTGTCACATTTTACGTACCTGCAATATACAGCACGTCTAAATGTCCATTCTTAGCACTTACATCCTCTCATAACACACACATTTATCCTAATAAATAATAATTCTCCCTTTTCACAATTAAAAGCAAAACTTTTTCAAAGAACCTTTCAAAAATTTTTTTTTCAAAATTTTTCCAAACTTTACTGTAGTAACATTTTTATATTAATCCTCTCAGTAAAAGGTGAATTAACTGTTTCTCAAAATTTTAACAGAACCCAGTATCGGTAGTATTACTGAAATCTTTTTTCAAAATCTGTTTTAATCATTAAGCAAGTTACTGTTACAAATATAGCTGATTAAAAAATCCACAAATATTTTTCTCTAGAAATTTTCGTTACGCAAACATTTTTCTTCCACGGTTACTAATTAAGTTGCATGACTTCACCCAAAATAAGCTATTATACATAAAGAAAAAGTACATCATCAAATATATTGAAAAATCATTTCCGCCAACTTCTGCGGCTATGAAAAACATCATGATACATTACATAAAGAATACAAAATTATTGAACACAAGTGTCTCCTGGGTCGTGCCAAATGGGAGCACTTCTGAGAGCTCAGTTTTCCCTGGATGGGTACGGGTTTTGCGGGCCCACGTTTTCTGAACTGGGGGTGGAGGAGCGCCACCAGTCCTCTGTAACCGTAAGCTCTGGCCACCAAGGCCGTGCATCCCGTCACATTTGCCCGCCCGAGCCGCATGCGGCCACCCACTCTGCTCCGTTGCTCGCACCGCGAGTAGTCCAGCACAGCTGTACGGCGAGCGAGTGAACGAGCCCTGATGGGCCCTTGAGGCCCACAGCCTATTCGGATACCCGACCGAGCCCGAGCGTCAACAGGTTCGGTGCAACAAGGAAACAGACAGCGCTGGAGACGGCGGAATGCAGACCTACGTAGACAGTTCAGCACGAGGCACTAAAGTGAACAGATTGTAAGCAACTCGCCATTGTTTTGGTTTTCTTGATTGCGTTTTGGGTTGCCATACATGATTATGTAAGAAATACGTAACAAACAGCAAACATCCTTCGAACACCCAAGAACGGGAAAATACGCTACTGGCCATTAAAATTGCTACACCACTATGATAACGTGCTACAGACGCGAAATTTAACCGCCAGGAAGAAGATGCTGTGATAAGCAAATGATCAGCTTTTCAGAGCATTCACACAAGGTTGGCGCCGGTGGCGACACCTACAACGTGATGACATGAGGAAAGTTTCCAACCGATTTCTAGATACACAAACAGCAGTTGACTGGCGTTGCCGGGTGAAACGTTGTTGTGATGCCTCGTGTAAGGAGGAGAAATGCGTACCATCACGTTTCCGACTTCGATAAAGGTCGGATTGTAGCCTTTCGTGATTGTGGTTTATCGTAGCGCGACATTGCTGCTCGCGTTCGTCGAGATCCAATGACTGTTAGCAGAATATGTAATCGGTGGCTTCGGGAGGGTAATACGGAACGCCGTGCTGGATCCCAACGGCCTCGTATCACTAGCAGTCGAGATGACAGGCATCTTATCCGCATGGCTGTGACGGATCGTGCAGACAAGTCTTGATCCCAGAGTCAACACATGGGGACGTTTTCAAGACAACAACCATCTGCACGAACAGTTCGACGACGTTTGCAGCAGCATGGACTATCAGCTCGGAGACCATGGCTGCGGTACCCCTTGACGCTGCATCACAGACAGGAGCGTCTGCGATGGTGTACTCAACGACGAACCTGGGTCCACGAATAACAAAACTTCATTTTTTCGGATGAATTCAGGTTCTGTTTACAGCATCATGATGGTCGCATCCGTGTTTGGCGACATTGCGGTGAACGCACGTTGGAAGCGTGTATTGGTCATCGCCATACTGGCGTATCACCTGGCGTGATGGTATGGGGTGCCATTGGTTACACGAGTCGGTAACCTCTTGTTCACATTGACGGCACTTTGAACAGTGGACGTTACATTTCAGATGTGTTTCGACCCGTGGCTCTATCCTTCATTCGATCCCTGCGAAACCCTACGTTTCGCAGGATAATGCACGACCGCATGTTGCAGGTCATGTACGGGCCTTTCTGGATACAGAAAATGTTCGACTGCTGCCCTGGCTAGCACATTCTCCAGATTTCTCACCAATTGAAAACGTCTGCTCAATGGTGGCCGAGCAACTGGCTCGTCACAATACGCCAGTCACTACTCTTGATGAACCGGGGTATCGTTTGCAGCTGCGTGGGCAGCTGTACCTGTACACGCCATCAAAGCTCTCCTTGACTCAATGCCCAGGCGTATCACGGCCGTTATTACGGCCAGATGTGGTTGTTCTGGGTACTGATTTCTCAGGATCTATGCACCCAAATTGCTTGAAAATGTAATCACATTTCAGTTCTAGTATAATATATTAGTCCAATGAATACCCATTTATCATCTGCATTTCTTCTTGGCGCAGCAATTTTAATGGCCAGTAGTGTATGACGAAGAGGAAGAAAGAAGTTCCTCAGAAACTGGAGGAGAGAACCTACACTCGTCTAAAGAAGTTAAAGATTACGGCAAAATTTTACACATATTGTGGAAAATGATAATAAATCTGTAGGTTTTGCAGAGCGTAGCTCCTGTCGAATGTTATCTTTCCGTAATGGATGTACCAATACGCTTTTGCGACACTTGAATACCTGCAAAGCTTCTCTTAATAGTCACACCGATAGCAGCAGCATCCTTCTGGTGCGAGCTTAATCTGTTGTCGTGGGGAAGTGTCGAAGAACGTGTGCAAGGTATCTACGGCCGTTTCGTACAGTTGCAGGAGAACGCTTTCGAGATCTTGCACAGACACTGATAGAAATATGAGCACAGTATCCTACTGCAAGTGAAAGTGACGTGCTTCGTCACCAATCAACAATTTTACGAAATTAAAAAAAAATATGTAGACGAATTCTTTGCGGCTATAGTCCCTAAGTGCTACAGGATAAGGAGCATGGTGCGTGCCCATGTATAACTAACATACGCACAGATACGTACACTAAAATACCCACTCAGTCTCGCGAGAGATTGGAAAAATAGGGTCCTGTTTGTTGCGGAGCTTCCGTCTCATATGGAGAAAAGTGCCACTGTAGGAAATTGAGGCTAACATGAGCAAGTTAGATATATTTACATGCCGTGTGTTGAAGTTTACGTTCGTTACCATCAGAGAGTAAATGTTAAAAAGGCACTTGAGACATACTGTCGCATTCCGTGCAACATACACTGCCTCATCACCGTTCTACGCCACATCCTTGAGGATACATTCTTGCGGGAATATTGTCCTAATGCTTGTGCGTTGTTTGAATCAACGACAAATGTCTTAACTTATCTAGAAACAGGTGGCAATATGAAGGACTCTCGATTGCAGTTTTCCGTGAAGCAGCACTATGACAGTCGCTGGAATACTTTGTGTGTCATGCTAAAATCCTTGTTCAAGCAGCATGAACAAATTTCTGATGTTTTGCGTGACTTCGAGAAAATACATTTGTTTGAGGACTGGCACTGTCAAGTAAAGGGCAAATTAACTGACTTTCTCGAAGTGTTTCAAGAAGCTACCAAAGCTATGGAAGTTGGCACTCGTCCAGCTATGTAGTTGCGTAACAGCTACATAAACACGGTGTTGAGAGTACGGCGGACAGTGAGGCAAGCGCTCGCATTTACGTAAAATGATGCATGTATAAATAAATAAAATTTAAATTTTTGTTTATATAATTTAAACACCAGGAACTGGATAAGAAGGCGGTGTGCCTCAATATTGTCAATCATTTGCTGGAAATATCATTGCTGAAAGCACGTGCTCCGAATCTCTTAAGTGAAAAAACAGAAATAAAGTCAGTGGATTTACATGCATTATTTATATTGCCACAGGAGGGCCATCGGAAGCACCTTTTATAACTGAGAGAGAGAGGTAATTTGTGCGACCCACTAGGTTAGCCGAGAGCGCTAATGGTCTACTTCCTGGACTCGGGTAGGCGCGCTGGCCCCGGATCGAATCCGCCCGGCGGATTACCGACGTCGGCCAGCCTGGGTGTGGTTTTTAGGCGGTTTTCCACATCCCGCTAGGCGAATACCGGGCTGGTCCCCACGTTGGATTACACTAGCCGCAGACAGCTGGGTTACACTAATTCTGTCCCGGGGGGTACGGGGTGGCGGCAGGAAGGGCATCCGGCCACGCATGATAACTAACCTTGCCAAATCCGTTCCTAACCATGCCGACCCTGCGAAACTGCGGGACAAGACACCAGCAAAAGAAAGACAGAAAGAAAAGAGGGGTAATTTATGCCGCAGCACATTCCATATGTGCTGCACTTCAAGGTAAATGCGATGTTATGTAGGTCTGCTACGTAAATATTTTACCAACACTGACGTCCTCAAAGACTGCTGATATAATAGTGAAGAGACGTAAATTCACGCGAACAGTGCATTAAATGCAGCTACGCCATATAGCATATTTACCTCCATGCAGGCAAGTTGTATTATTTGCAGAATGTCATACAGAGTACGGAGCTTCAGCATCAATGCTATCGAAATGAGCAACGTGGAAGGAAGAAGAGGAAACTGTCGATTAAGTTTCCACGTATCTGCTGATGCAAAAACTAGATGCGGGACAGTCAGTTCTGGGAAAGTGAAAATCAAGAGCAACAATTTATCCCATAGCACGAGAAGTTTTATGTGGTATTTAGTACAGGTAGTCTTGTCATCAGCGATAAACATAATGGAATATCTACGGGAAACGTGAATGATCTGCTTATTGTGCACTGTAATACCATTTTAAGTTGCAGCTACGTTTCCATAACATCCTATTTTCGTTACCATAAATCTCTAAGGTCTGAATTGTTTGTTTTAGGAATGAATTTATCCATAGGATCATTAAAGTGTCACGAGAAAAGTAATATTTCTTTATTTACTGGAAACAAGTAAGATTTCAAAATACTACGAAAACCTTTCCTGTCTGTAGTTTGTGTTCCTTTATTATTTTGCTTGTAATTTTAACAAACATATTTGTACCCGACAGATAATTTAGTGGCTCTATGCTGGAACTGTGATGTCATGTATATGTTTTTTTTTCGGACACCTAAGAGTAGTGGTTCCTAAACTTTTTCGTCCTGTGACTCCCTTCCACAAAAATGTGATATGTGCGAGCCCCTGTCTAGTAAGAAGAAACGCGTACTTACAGTAACACACAAGTAACTGAATTCCAGGCAAGGAAGTCGGGAACCACGAAAGTTAAAGACAGTCTGAATTACTGACGGAGAGAGAGTATAAGTGTAGGAAGGAAAAGCCTTTTAGCACAAATATTAGGACGAGACAGGCAATGAAGTTGTTGTCACTTTATTTGAAAGAATTGGGAATTCCACCTTTAAGCTTAACCAGAAACATTTGCATGACAAAGGTTTATAACCCTTCTATAACTTGAAGTCACTGGAAGTTTACAATTCATATGGATTCCAAAATTACCGTACCTTCCAAGAGATTGCGAAACAAATTTTTATTACTAGAAATAAGAGGGCAATAGTCCTTGGAAATTTGTCCGTGTCTCTTCAAATGTTCTTTATTTATGTTCTTGACAGTTTCGTCCGAAGAAAGATTAATTTCTGCTAGGAAATCCTGAAGGGTATTGAAACACTAAGTTTGATTGGAATTTGAACAGGTATCTCCATGTGTTCAGTCTGTACCTTGAGCAAGAAGTAAACGAAACAAAAGACGAATTTGGAGAGTTCAGGAAGAAGAAATAAAAACCTTGAGGTTTGCCGATGACGTAATTCTGTCAGAGACTGCAAAGGACTTTGAAGAGCGGTTTAATGGTATCGATATATGTCTTGAAAGGAGGAAATAAGATGAACATCAACAAAAGCAAGACAAGAACAATGGAGTGTAGACAAATTAAATCAGGGGATACTGGGGGAATTAGATTAGGAAACGAGACACTTAAAGCAGTAGATAGGATTTGCTGTTTGGACAAGAAAGTAACTGTTGATGGCCGAAGTAGAGAGGATACGAAATGTAGACTGGCAATGGAAAGAAAACTGTTACTGAAGAAAAGAAATTTGTTGACATCGAATATAGATTTAAGTTCTAGGAAGTCTTTTCTGAAGGTATTTGTCTGGAGTGTAGGCATGGATGGAAGTGAAACATTTATGATAAAGAGTTTAAACAAGAAGAGAGTAGAAACTTCTGAAATGCGGTGCTACAGAAGATCGCTGAAGATTAGGTAGGTAGATCACGTAACTAATGAGGTGGACTGAATAGAACTGGGGAGAAGAGAAATTTGTATCACAACTTGACCAAAAGAAGGGATTGGTTGATAGGACACATTCTGAGAGATCGAGGGATAACCAATTTAGTACTGGAGAGAAGTGTGCCGGTGGGGATAGAGATTGTAGAGGGAGACAAAAAGATCAATACAATAAGCAGATTCAGAAGTGTGTATGTTGGATTAGTTATTCGGAGATGAAGAGGTTTGCACGGGATAGCTGCATAAAACTATTCTTTGGACTGAAGACGGTAACAACAACATCTCCATCTATATGATTCTTAATGAACATTCGATACGGTCTTGCACAGAACGAAAATTTGTGTTTGGTCCTTGAAGCAATAAATTTAAACTGTTGATTGTCAAGAAAATGTATGCCAGATAAGTTGCAGAGTGAATGAGAACAGTTCTGCCGCGAGATAGCTTCCTAACTTCTGTGCGTGTCAATAAAAGCTTTTAGATATTTGCCATTTCATCGCACAGTATAGCAAAAATTCGATAATTAGTTGGAAGGCCTTTAGTAAAATTAAATTTTTTTCAGTGTATCATAAGGTACGGAGTTTTTTCATATGCACGTAACAATACGTTGATTTACCAATTACAAGCAATGGAGGAGAGTTAAGGAATCATTCTGTTCCCGGTGTTGCATCCATCAGTTAATTTAAGACCGGAACTGAAATACTCTATCGGTAAGTAAGTAAAACTCTGTTTCAATAAATAAAATGTTCCGGGCTATTATGCCGTGATCGAATTGATTTCACCTTAGAACCCAATTTTTCATCCCCATCTGCCTAGTAAATTTTCAAGGGGGATCGTTACTTCTTTGAATGTCCAATTCACACCCTGGCTCGCTACTGACTACAGCAAAATTCCGCTTCCGCGTGCTTCCACGCAGAGCCATGACGTTACATGTATTGAATGCGCCAGCGCAATTGGCCGTTGTCGATTGCCGTCGTCCGTTGTTGCTGTCACCCCATGGTGGAAGACTGGTACACCTCATCTTCAACACCGGAATCCAGATGTCATTCAGTTTCATGCCCTCCTCCTCCCTACTGAAATTCCTGGTGTGTTTTACAATCCCTATGGCCTCTCTGTATAATCTTTCATGGTATCCACACAACTGCACGGAATCTTATAAATTCCTGCATTCTCCAGCGGTTGGAGAGCAGCCTTGGCCGATTTTAGGTGATCTTGTATCTTCCGGGTGGGTTTGTAGAATACTGCGATGTTTCGCTTTTATAAGATCTTTCTTATGCGGTCAGTAACGTCCTTAATGAAAGGCAGGAAAACTTTCGACTGCACTGGACTTATGCATCACTACGATTTCTACGCGGTGGTATAACGCTCTTTTCACATGAGCGAACGAATAACCATTCTTGAGGAATGCACTGGGGAGATGTTTTAATTCTGCGCCAAGCAGCTCTGGTTCGCAAATTTTCCTTGCTCTATCCGCCAATGTTTTTATGATGCCTCGCTTTTGTTGTGGGTGGTGGTTCGAATCCCGGTGTAGGTGACGGTCTCTGTGCGTGAGTTTTTGGTTAGCCGTGTGGCCCAAGCTACCATCTTTTTTCTCGAAAAGTAGCACATCAAGAAAATTAAATCTTCCGTCTGCCTCCTCCTCTATGGTAAACTGAATCTGCGGATTGATCCCACTGAGATGTTTGTGAAAACGATTCAGTTTCTCTCTGCCATGCCGCCACAAAACAAACGTATCAGCCACGTACGGGGACCAAATAATCGACTTCTTGTTTGCTGTTTCAAAACATGTGACGTCACGCCTCCGCGCGGAAACACCCAGAAGCGGAATTTTGCTGTAATCAGTAGCGAGCCAGGGTGTGAATGGAACATTCAAAGAAGCAACGATACCCCTTGATAATGCCCTCCGCAGATGGGTACGAAACGTTGGGTTTTAAGGTGAAATTCATTCGACCACGGCATAATAGCAAGGGGTATTTTACTAATTGTGACATTTCCGGCCGTGAGAGTTCACATTTTACAACTAAACACTGCTTGCAAACAGGCTACGAGATTTGGTTTTGCGCCCTTCACAGTGTGATGCTTGGCGGGCGCACGGCTTAAACAGCCGAGCCAGACGGGCACCTGGTCAGACGGGCTGTGGTGGGGCGCCAGTCCCGGGCGGGCCGCGCAGGTTCAGTGCAAGCCTATCCTTGGCATACAGCGACCACAGTGAGGCGCGGCGGTAGAACGTTGTGCGTCGCAGGAAACGGGAGTCTTGACTTAACCGCGTGGATTGTGACAATGGTACAAACCTACACTACTGGCCATTAAAATTGCTACACCAAGAAGAAATGCAGATGATAAAAGGATATTCATTGGACAAATATATTATACTAAAACTGACATGTGATTACATTTTCACGCAATTTAGGTGCATAGACCCTGAGAAATCAGTACGTGGAACAACCACCTCTGGCCGTAATAACGGTCTTGATGCGCCTGGGCATTGAGTCAAACAGAGCTTGGATGGGGTGTACAGTTACAGTTGCCCATGCAGCTTCAACACGATACCACAGTTCATCAGGAGTAGTGACTGGCGTATTGTGACGAGCCAGTTGCTGGGCCACCATTGACCAGACGTTTTCAGTTGGTGAGAGATATGGAGAATGTGCTGACCACGGCAGCCGTCGAACGTTTTCTGTATCCAGAAAGGCCCTACAGAACCTGCAACATGCGGTCGTGAATTATCCTGCTGAAATGTAGGGTTTCGCAGGGATCGAATAAAGGGTAAGGATACGGGTCATAACACACCTGAAATTTGACGAATACACGCTTCCAATGCGCGTTCAGCGCGATGTCGCCAAACACGGAAGCGACTATCATGATGCTGTAAACAGAACCTGGATTCATCCGAAAAAATGACGTTTTGCCATACGTGCACCCAGATTCGTTGTTGAGTACACCACCACAGGCGCTCCTGCCTGTGATGCAGTGTCAAGGATAACCGCAGCCATGGTCTCCGAGCTGATAGTCTATGCTGCTGCAAACGTCGTCGAACTGTTCGTGCAGATGGTTGTTGCCTTGCAAACGTCCCCATCTGTTGACCCAAGGATCGAGACGTGGCTGCACGATCCGTTACAGCCATGCGGACAAGATGCCTATCATCTCGACTGCTAGTGATACGAGGCCTTTGGGATCCAGCACGGCGTTCCGTATTACCCTCCTGAACCCACCGATTCCATATTCTGCTAACAGTCATTGGGTGTCGACCAACGCGAGCATCAATGTCGCGATACGATAAACCGCAATCGCGATAGGCTACAATCCGACCTTTATCAAAGTCGGAAACGTGATGGTACGAATTTCTCCTCCTTACACGAGGCATCACAACAACGTTTCACCCGGCAACGCCAGTCAACTGCTGTTTGTGTATGTAGAAATCGGTTGGAAACTTTCCTCATGTCATCAGGTTGTAGGTGTCGCCACCGGCGCCAACCGTATGTGAATGCTCTGAAAAGCTAATCATTTGCATATCACAGCATCTTCTTCCTGTCGGCTAAATTTCGCGTCTGTAGCACCTCATCTTCGTGATGCAATAATTTTAATGGCCAGTAGTGTGTATTCATAACCTCAGTTGTATTAGGCTTACGCAAGCAAGTGGAGACTCTTATTTCCGAATACACTCACTAGAAAGGCCTTATGTCTATGAGTAACACGATGTGTAGTTTTGGTTATCAAGAGACAGGAAGGTAGCTTCGTAAAAGTGTCACCTTTCTATACACATAATAACGCACACTATTGGTGATAACTGCCCATAATGTCCATGAACTCCTACAGAAAGCGAAAACTCTTGGGGAATACCCTTTTGCTACCGATTTACGTTACAACGTTAATTACAGCAAAGCAGTTGTCACGTGCAGAGACTCGATACATACAGATGTACAGGAACCGAAGGATGAGTGGGAAGATGTTCACGCGTCTGAATGCAAAAACCAGTGGAACCGATTGAATGATGTATTAGGAAAGACGGCTTCAGTTTCCCGGTGTTCAAAAATGGTTCAAATGGCACTGAGCACTATGGGACTTAACATCTGAGGTCATCAGTCGCGTAGAACTTAGAACTACTTAAACCTAACTAACCTAAGGACATCACACATATCCACGCCCGAGGAAGGATTCGAACCGGCGACCGTAGTGGTCGCGCGGTTCCAGACTGAAGCGCCTAGAACCGCTCGGCCACAACGGCCGGCTTCCCAGTGTTGCCTGAGCACAATAACGCAGAATCCATCCCCCTTCTTACGTAGCCTTTGTACAATCTCGCCTCGATTATGGTTGCACGGTGTATGGGTATGCCCAGCCATCATACACGAAATTCTTCGACACGGTTCCTCATGACGGAGTTAGAATGGCGACGGACTTTTAGAACCAGCCCTATTCAAAGTATTTGATCTGAGGCTACATAACCACCACTTGAGTATCAAGAGGCAACTCCTCACGGTACGGTAAACATACAAAATGTATTCCCGTTATTATATTAGAGCCAAGAGATCCTAAAAACGCAGAGAGCTGCCTCTTAGAAATTGGTGTGCCAAACGTTGAATATAAATACCTTACGCCAGGGTTGTAGCAAATGATCATGTTGACTCATTACGAGGCACAAAGTTCTTCTAAATATGACTAAATTTTAAAAGACGATGGTACATCTCGTGTCGTTTCTCAATCCTTTTAAGCGATGTGAGATTTAAAACGTTCCCGGCGTACATATTGTTCCACAAAATTTCGGGCGAACTACCGGATGTTTGCAACTTCCTGCCACAATATTTCGGCGCAGAGTCTTCTGGACATCTTCATGGAATACTGGCGAAAACTCCCCGAGCTCTGGTATTTAAGGCCCCTCCGGCACATGCGTGGAGGATTTTCCACCTCTTGTGGACTCTCTACACCTCATTGGCAGTAGGTTTGGAGCTGACACACAGCGCTGTTTGAGCACACCCTCTCCTCTACATATTTTTTATTTAACAACGAGTTTTATGAGCAATCAGACGGCGTCGCCATGGGAAGTCCTTTGTCTCCCCTGGTGGCCAATCTATTTATGGAAGATTTTGGGGAGCCAGCACTAGCCTCAGTCACTTTTAAGCCAACAGTATTTTGGCGATATGTTGACGATACTTTTGTAGTTTGGCCTTATGGTTTGGATCACCTGCGATAGTCCCTACAACATTTGAATTCCATGCACGAAAACATAAAATTTACTATGGAGTTGGGGAAGTAGGGTTGCCTGCCGTTGTTAGACGTATTGGTGCGACGTAAGAGCGATGGCACACTTGGTCATTCGGTATATAGAAAGCCCACTCACACAGACCTTTACTTCAAAAAAATGGTTCAAATGGCTCTGAGCACTATGGGACTTAACGTCTAAGGTCATCAGTCACCTAGAACGTAGAACTACTTAAGCCTACCTAACCTAAGGACATCACACACATCCATGCCCGAGGCAGGATTAGAACCTGCGACCGTAGCGGTCGCGCGGTTCCAGACTGTAGCGCCTAGAACCGCTCGGCCACCTCGGCCGGCAGACCTTTACTTGCAAGCCGCTATTTTCCACCATCCGGCACAAACGATGGGTGTTTTGAAAGACATTGATTCACCGAGCCCACGTCATCTCTGTTTGCAAAAGGAAAAGGGAGCACCTGCAGACTGTATATCTGAAGAATGTGTATTCGTCCCAGCAAGTGGAGAGAGCGCTGCAGACCTGTGAACGACGGAGCGAAGAAGAGGAAGAGGCCCTTAAAACGGCTGCCTATTTACCATATACTGGTAATATTTCAGCCCAAATAGGCAGAATAATAAGAAAATATAAAGTGAAAGCAATCTTTCGCCCTCCTGCAAAAATTTCGTCGCTGCTGGGATCTGTCAAAGACGACCTAGAGCTGCGCAAGGCAGGTGTTTACAGGATTCAGTGTGAATGCGGCAAATCTAATATAGGGCAAATGACGCGTACTGTGCAGGATCACATAATAGAACATCAGCGGCATACTCGCCTTCTTCAGCCTTTTACGTCTGCCATCGCAGAACACTGTATTTCCACTGGTCATGCCATGAATTACAATGAGACAAAAATTGTGGATCATGCGTTTAACTTTTGGAGTTCTACTATTAATGAATCCGTGAAAATACGGCTGTCTGACAATGAGTCTCTTATTAATCGTGACGGCTGTTACCATTTGAATTCGGGATGGAATGCAGTCGTAGAAAAACTTCGTGTCCTCCGTAGCCGGCGTATTTCTGTGATGGAACCGTGGGAAGACAATCGAATTGATATCGATGCGGCGACTTTTCACCACGGAGGGCGCACGGCGCAGCAGAATCGAACGCGCTTAAGTAGCGCACGCGCAACTCCAAGTGAATGTTCAAAAAATGTTCAAACGTGTGTGAAATCTTATGGGACTTGACTGCTAAGGTCATCAGTCCCTAAGCTTACACACTACTTAACCTAAATTATCCTAAGGACAAACACACACACCCATGCCCGAGGGAGGACTCGAACCTCCGCCAAGTGAATCCAACACGCATATGCCGGAGGGGCCATAAATACCAGAGCTCAGGGAGTTGTCGCCAGTATCACCTGAATCACCTGAAGAGGGCCAGAAGAGTCTGCGCCGAAATATTGTAGCAGGAAGTTGAAAACATGCGGCAGTTCGCCCGAAATTTTGTGGAACTTTTAAGCGATGATTTACGCAATTTGTACAATTTTATTCCAGTGTACACTGACAGGTCTAAGCAGGTGGATTTACTTGGCTGCTCTGAGGTTTTCCCTTATCATGTTCCTAGGACTGACATACCAACCGAATCTGCGGTCTATAGTGAAGAACTTTATGCTATTCTGACGCCACCGGAGTGATAGGGAATGAGAGGGGGAAGAATTTTCCCATCTGTTCCGATTCCCTCATTACCCTATATGGGATTTCGTAGATGTACCCAGCGAAATAAATGCTTAATGATTCAGGTCTTTTGACGCTCCTTCACGACCTGGTAAAAGGAAGTAGTATTCTGCTGCGTCGGAATCCAGGGAAATGAGGACACTGACATTGCAGCTAAGGACACACTATACGAACGTGCGCCATTGCACTGTGAGCAATATCTGCTCTATGGAGACAGAAAGCCATAAGCCATTGGGAGGCAGAGTGGATGAATATATCATAAAACAAGCAGTGGTGTGTGAAACCAACTGTCCAGCAGTGGTGATCCTACCTCCGGTCACAGAGAGAGGATCAGGTGGTACTGACTGATCTTTGTGTAGGTCACAGGCCACTGACCTATGGTTTATTGCTCCAGGGAGAGGACCCAACAGTTTGTGGAACTTGTGGAGTGTGTATTTCGATACATCATATCTTAACAGAACGTATGTTATTTTCTGACGATAAGGCAGCACAAACTGAAGTGGGCACCTACTGTATACTTTAGGCGATGACGAGAGTAATGTGGTACACGTCTCACATTTCTGTGAATTTTCCAGACTCATACCTACACCGTGACGTTTGAGGGTTTGTATGTTGCCGAGTGACTGGCACAACCACTTTTCGTTTAATGATCATCTGTAATAGTTTTATAACACATTCTTATGGGTTCTGCCTTTCCTTTTATGCACCCTTTAAGAACTGACGTGTGACGAGCTTTTATAGCATGTTTCTTTAGTTGTTTTTGTGAGAGATTCACTAGAGCAGTCTTAGCAGTTACACTTATAAGCCAAAACATTATGACCACTACCCACCACGAGGTTGGATGCCGCCTGGTGGCGTTGTGGGAACATGACACGGCAAGGAAAGTATATAAGTAAATCAAAGACGGATGGGGACACGGGCTTCAATGTGGAAATCTGCTGACATAAGCGAGTTTGACGAAGGTGATGTTACTATTACCCAGAGTTTGTGAACGAGTATCTGGTCGAATGTTCACGTGCTACTGTAATGAGCATCTATTGAAATTGAGACGACAGTGAAATGACAGTGAAACTACCACAGTGCGATAAGTGGTTGGAGTCCACGACTCTTCACAGAACGTGGGGTTCGGAGGCTTGTCTGCTCTGTAATATGGGACAGATGGTGATTATGGCATCTCTGCCGAAAGAACACAGTGCTGCTGCACGCACATGTGCTTCGGAGCACACCGTTCATCGTACATTGTTGAACATGGTGCTCCGCAGCAGACCACCCCAACGTGTTCACATGTTGATTCAACGATATCGTCACACGATTGCAGTGAGGACAGGACAATCGAGTTTCGACCTTCGATCAATGGGAACATGGCGGCTCTTCGAGTGAATCACATTTTTGCTTCACTGGGTCGATGGTCGTCTCCAGAAACGCCGTCACCGAGGCAGAGCGCCACACACGCAGGCTGGTGGTAGATCTATTATGATATGGAAAACATTCTCCTGCGCTTGCATGGGACGTATGGTAGTAATCGAAGAAACGCTGTCAGTTTCGAACCATCTGCATCCCTTCATGCTTGAAGTGTTCTCCGACAATTATGTCATCTTACAGCAGTATAATTGCCCGTGTCTCGGAGCCAGAACCGTGCTACACTGGTGTGAGGACCATTAGAGTGAACTAATGTTGATCTAATGTTGAAGTCTCGGCGACCAAATTCGTCAAATGTAAATCCTATGGAACACATCTGTGTCGTTATTGGGAGCCATCACCGCGAACGCTAAAGAAAAAAAAAAAAAAAAAAAAAAAGGCCATGAAAGCCCAACGGTACCAACAGGCTGCCGTGTCATCCTCAGCCCATAGGCGTCACTGGATGCGGATATGGAGGGCCATGTGGTCAGCACACCGCTCTCCCAGCCGTATGTCAGTTTCCGAGACCGGAGCGAACGCTAATCAGCCGCCCGTTAATTACGTGAATTAAATGACCTGTGCGTAGATATCTATTGCCACATACTTCCAAAAGCCTACCAACAAACTCTCGGATCTAAGATACTCAGAATCAGTGATGTATTTCGTTCCAAAGACGGACCAACAAGCTATTAAGCAGGTGGTCATAATGTTTTGGCTCATCGGTGTATTTTATCCTTTAATTCTATAATTTTTATCACTTCTACTCATTTTAACAATATCTGTCATTCCAAAATTTGGTATGGGCACTAAACGCTTCGCTGCCATCTGCCCAAACATTTCTCTTATCATCACGATGAAATTATCGACTCATCTTGAACGTCAACTCTTGGAATACCGTAAGCATGACACTCAGTGATGCGAAACGTCTTTCTTGAAACTTTTCTCACTGATTAAACAAACCCTTGAGGAATAGCGAATTTTTTCTAAGCAGCTCTCCTATCTCTTTGGTTAACCACTTGGTTAGGGTCCAGGACGAGTAAAAATACTCAAGAATTGGTCGAACAAGTTGAAAACCATGCATTAAACAACGTCTTTCAAAACATTTGTTTTCGCGGGAGTTACATGTCACTGGCTACGTGTAAAGACGCTCTCGGATTCTCGTCTGCTAAACTATGCTATAGTCTTTGCCTTGTGAAGGTACGGCCATACGCCTTACTTTGGTGGAATGGCTGACTCTCCAACCAGGCCTCAGCGTGCGGAAGTTCGCAGAGAGCGTGTTCATACAGCACGCTCTTCTGCGTTGTCTTGTTTCCGGAGATGTTGGGATTAGACGCATTGCGCGGACGCTGCCTGAATTAACAAAATGATCTGTACTTTATTCAATTTCAATGGTCATTTCTATGCTCCAACACGCTAGAATTTAGGGTACAAACACCGCTAACAAGCACAAATCGGAGTAGTATTTCGTTGCAGTGTTCTCAGTTTCATAGATATACCTTCTTTAGTATTGAAAGTTAAGATCCGTTGTTGAATGAGAGAGGCTTTGTTCCGTGTCGAAGAATCAATATTGGTATTTTATTTATTCATCCATGATTGTAGCCCACGGCGCATGTTAACCTCTGCCTTGTCTAACTTTATTACAAGAATCGCTGATTTTATGGGATTTCATTTTTGTTATGATTTTCATGTTCGGTGAAGGATGACTGTAATTTTGATACCGCAATTTCTTACTGAATTTTTCAATAACAACACGAAGTGATTCTAACGTTGTATTGATTCATTTCGATTCCAGAGTCTCTTGCAAAATTTATAATGCTGTTGTGGGTTATTCCCGAGTGCTCCTACACACTTACTTAAATCTACAGTTGTCGTGAGCACAGAATATGAACTGCATTTGACCTTAAGGAGAACCGTTGTTCAAATGAGGTGCGATCAGCAGCAACATTCCCAATTCTTTTCATGTATCTTGTTGTTGTTGTGGTCTTCAGTCCTCAGACTGGTTTGATGCAGCTCGCTATGCTACTCTATCCTGTGCAAGCTTTTTCATCTCCCAGTACCTACCGCAACCTACATCCTTCTGAATCTGTATTCATCTCTTGGTCTCCCTCTACGATTTTTACCCTCCACGCTGCCCTCCAATACTAAATTGGTGATCCCTTGATGCCTCAGGACATGTCCTACCAACCGATCCCTTCTTCTAGTCACGTTGTGCCACAAACTTCTCCCCAATCCTATTCAATACTTCCTCATTAGTTATGTGATCTACCCATCTAATCTTCAGCATTCTTCTGTAGCACCACATTTCGAAAGCTTCTGTTCTCTTCTTGTCCAAACTATTTATCGTCCATGTTTCACTTCCATACATGGCTACACTCCATACAAAAACTTTCAGAAATGACTTCCTGACACTTAAATCTATACTCGATGTTAACAAATTTCTCTTCTTCAGAAACGCTTTCCTTGCCATTGCCAGTCTACATTTTATATCCTCTCTCCTTCGACCATCATCAGTTATTTTGCTCCCCAAATAGCAAAACTCCTTTATTACTTTAAGTGTCTCGTTTCTTAACCTAATTCCCTCAGTATCACCCGACTTAATTCGACTACATTCCATTATCCTCGTTTTGCTTTTGTTGATGTTCATCTTATATCCTCCTTTCAAGACACTGTCCATTCCGTTCAACTGCTCTTCTAAGTCCTTTGCTGTCTCTGACAGAATTACAATGTCATCGGTGAACCTCAAAGTTTTTATTTCTTCTCCATGGATTTTAATATCTAATCCTACAGCCAGAAAAAGGCAAGTCAGTGTCGCCGATAACTTTGAAACTTCATGCCGAACGTGAACATATTTGGAGGGACTACTTTCTTTCAGGTTCATTCGCGAACAATAGCTAGGGTCTACAAAATGAGGTATTACACCTTCATAACATGTGATCTTTCTGTAAAGGAGGAAACAAAGGCACTTGCAGATTTTGCTAGGAAATTAAGTGTGCTTATAATGTTGCATTCATTCAAAATAAACTGTCTAGGTATATTAATGCGACCACCTATCAAAACCACCCGTTGTAGCGCGGACCGCTGCAAAACGTACACGAAGAGAGTCACTGAATTTCTGCAAGGTCACAACTGGGATGTGGAACCATGCCGACTCCAATGGCGCGGGCAGCTGCTCTAGATTTCTCCGTTGAGGATCCATTGCGCGAAAAGACCGATCGAGGTGGTACCATGGATTCTCGATTGAGTTTAAATTCGGGGAGTTTGATGACCTGGTGGGTACGGTTAACTCACCCGGATGCTCCTCTAAAAAAACAAGTACACTGCGAGCTGTGTGACACGTTGCATTGTCCTGCTGATAGAAGATATTGTGCCGACCAAAAACAAACTGCTTTTTGGGGTGTATATGATCCCCAGGCATAGACACATACATCTGTTGATCCACTGTGACTTACATAATGACAAAACCACCCAATGAAGGCCACGAAAGCATTCCCGCGACCTTAACGCTCCCTCGTCCGTCCTAGACCCTCCTAGCGACTGTTGCAGGATGTATGTGCTTTCTGACCGATAGAGCATAAAACAAGATTCATCTGAAAAGGCCGCCTGTCGTCACTCAGCGGACGTCCAGTTGCGGTATTGGTGTGCAGATTCCAACCTTCGTCGTCCCGGATGAACATCAGTCAGCATGGTTGCATGAGCCAGACGCCTCCTGCAGTGGCCCATCCGCAGCAACGTTCGCTGAACAGTCGTTGAAGAGACACTGTTGGTAGCATCTTGGGTGATCTGGGTGATCAGTTGCTCAACAGTGGCACGTCTACTCGCCAGTACACCTCTGACCGAAAGCCAATCATGATGCCCCTTTTGATGTCACATGAATCGCTCCGTTTCCACGCTACGGTAACGATTGCACGGTTCGTCACGTCCCCCCGACACGCTTTGTATACCCTCCACTGTTAATGTTGCCTCCTGCCGTCTGTCACTGTTTATTGCACGTTGACGTAGAACACAGATGGTGGTCACATTAACTGGGCCGTGTATGTTTCAAGCCCCTTCTACACTCTTCATTGCACTATGAAATCTTGTTCCTAGTCCTGAATACACCAATCAAATCGAAGGCAGATCGGGTAGATATCAATTCTTGGATCAAAATTTTGCATAGAAAGGGGAATATTTTACATACATCTACATCTACATCGGTACTCCGCAAGCCACCTGACGGTGTGTGGCGGAGGGTACCTTGAGTACCTCTATCGGTTCTCCTTTCTATTCCAGTCTCCGTCTCTCCTGTAGAGTGTTCCTCTGGAGTTTATCTATCATCTCCGTAACGCTTTCGCGATTACTAAATGATCCTGTAACTAAGCGCGCTGCTCTCCGTTGGATCTTCTCTATCTCTTCTATCAACCCTACCTGGTACGGATCCCACACTGGTGAGCAGTATTGAAGCAGTGGGCGATCAAGTGTACTGTAACCTACTTCCTTTGTTTTCGGATTGCATTTCCTTAGAATTCTTCCAATGAATCTCAGTCTGGCATCTGATTTACCGACGATCAACTTTATATGATCATTCCATTCTAAATCACTCCTAATGCGTACTCCCAGATAATTTATGGAATTAACTACTTCCAGTTGCTGACCTGCTATATTGTAGCTAAATGATAAGGGATCTTTCTTTCTATGTATTCGCAGCACATTACACTTGTCTACATTGAGATTCAATTGCCATTCCCTGCGCCATGCGTTAATTCTCTGCAGATCCTTCTGCATTTCAGTACAATTTTCCATTGTTACAACCTCTCGATATACCACAGCATCATCCGCAAAAAGCCTCAGTGAACTTCCAATGTTAGCCACCAGGTCATTTATGTATATTTTGAATAGCAAGGGTCCTACGACACTCCCCTGCGGCACACCTGAAATCAATCTTACTTCGGAAGACTTCTCTCCATTGAGAATGACATGTTGCGTTCTAATATCTAGGAACTCTTCAATCCAATGGCACAATTGGTCTGACAGTCCATATGCTCTTACTTTGTTCATTAAACTACTGTGGGTAACTGTATCGAACGCCTTGCGGAAGTCAAGAAACACGGCTTCTACCTGCGAACCCGTGTCTATGGCCCTCTGAGTCTCGTAGACGAATAGCGCGAGCTGGGTTTCACATGATCGTCTTTTTCGAAACCCATGCTGATTCCTACAGAGTAGATTTCTACTCTTCTGAAAAGTCGTTATACTCGAACATAATACGTGTTACAAAATTCTACAACTGATTGACGTTAGAGATATAGGTCTATAGTTCTGCACATCTGTTCGACGTCCCTTCTTGAAAACGGAGATTTTCACTTGCGTCATTTCACTTACGTACTCTGTATAGTTAAGAAAAGAAGAAGGCTTTCAAAGTGTTTTTGTATACACTCTCTTGCAGGTTTGAGCTACACTTACTTACGATTCTTCCAATAAATTTGATTCTCGCAGCTGACTTCCTCGCAGCTAAATTAATTTATTTCACTACAAACAATTTCGTACAGAATATCCTGGATACTTCTATGTTATGGCTCATTCCAATGAATGTTCGTCGATAACGTAGTCAAACGATATCGGATTCTTTTATCTATTTACGCGCATTACATTACATTTATTTACAATGGGGGCCATCTGCCAAACTTTTCCATAGACACTGACTATCTGAAAGTCTCTCTACATTTCGCAGGAAATTTCTAACAGTGTTACCTGTCTATAGAAAACCACGTCGTTAGCGAACAGCCTCAAAGAACTGCGAGGGATAGTAGTAGAGTTTTATTATCCCCTCGAAAAATCAAGCTGAGCACAGGAAACTTTCTGTTGGTGTCACACCTTCTCTACATATACTCCCTTGTATGTGACAAATTTTTTTTCCAGCACTGAATGGCTTGGCTGAGTCCTTGGTAGTTTATGTCTGCATTTTGGCTATTCAGGAAATATTTCAACTCGAAAATCACCTCTTCGTCATTCTTCATATAAAGACAAATAAAAAGCTCTTGATACTACGTCAGCAGAATACAGATATTGAGGCAAAATTTTATAGCCCAAACAAGCAGCATGTGTGATTGCGTCCTGTGTAAAAAGAGTTGGGACGTTGTTGAGGAGCAACAACTCCCCCTTTGACAGCTTTCATCGGTGTTTAATCTGGACTAACTCTCATACCTCGGTAGTGAGCTCTTATGATGATTTATCACTTACGAGTTTAATCTGTTACACCACACCACAGCAGTCTCAAAAACCACTAAGCACCTCTTTCTCCGATAATGGTTGGGTCTTCACCATTTTCGGCAATTGTGAATCCATTTGTTTCCACTGCTTTCTCTGCTCCTTTGTCACGCCCATTGTAATTAGGTGGGTAAGGAGTCATCTGGATACGCTTGGCAAATCTGCAACATTCCGTTGCTGTCTCGCTTCGGTGAGCTTTCTGAAGAGGTGTGAACAGTGGCGGAATCGAGCTTGGCGAGCGGGGGAAGGGAACTGGAGATGCAGATGGAGGGATGTTACTCAGGTTCAAAATTTCATGCAAGATGTTGAATCCATAATTGATTTTCACTTTTTCCGCTGTCGCCTCTGTTGTGACACGTCGATTTTTGAGCACCAGGGTCTTCATTTTCATAAATCGGTTCTTCACCGATATATAGTCTGCCACTGGCTTCTTTGTGATGCGTACTTATCTGACCACACTGGGGCATATGCTCCACCTAAACCAGTGGCTACCAACCTGGGGGGTAATTACACCCCTGAGGAGTGAAATGAAATTTTATGACGGGTAAAAACAATAGGTTTCGGTCACGAAACTAAGCAATTTTTAAAAGATAATTGCTATTATCGCCATTTCGAAAGACTGTAGTACTGATTACATAAGTCACCAATAATTAGTTTTTCTTTCAAACACTAGCATCAAGGCTTTACACAGTGTGGTGGAGGTTACAGCTTGTGAAACGAATGTATGAACATCTTCTCCCTCACACAGTCCACCCACTACACACATACTTTTTACTTTGCATCTATAAAAATTATATGTTTAAATATCTCACGAAAATGCCTTCTTTGAATTGGAAGCTGTTCCCACAGTTAAACAGAAAGTGCGTCATTGTTGACCTGGCAACAGATAATCGAATTAGTCTACGGCAGGATACTAGCTGACTTCAGATTGGATTCAGGTATAATGGCCAGAGAAAGGCTGAGAATTAAGACCAGGTAAACCTAATGTACTGATGGACAGGGAGCACCGATCATTCAGGAGGGTGATGCTAAGAAATCCTTTGAAATCAGCTGATAGAATCACTGGCAAGTTTCAAAGAGCTAAGAGCAGTCCAGCTAGCACAACGTCTGCGCATAAGAAATTAAAAATTATGGAGTTCAGTTGTCAAGCAGCTCCTCATTTTGTAGTCAACACCAAGCGACGCTTGAGGTGGTGTAAAGAACGATGCCGTTTCACTGTACATGACTGAAAACGAATGACTTGCATTGATGAATGACGCTAAACCCTGTGGCAACCCGATGGAAGGGTTTGGGTTTGACGAAAGCCTGCAGAACTCTATCTGCCATCATGTTTAGTTCCAACAGCGAAGTATGGGGGTGTTTTCCGTAGTTATTTTGTGGTCCCTTTTATTGAGATTAAGATAAAGCTAAATGCCGAAGGGTATGAACATATTTTACAGCCTTGTAAGGACATTATATATTTAGTACGCCAAAATGCTCTGTATTCATAGACGTATTTACGATATTATTTTTAGTCTTATAAGGTTATTTCGGCTCCATGCCTATTATCAATCTATTTTGATTGAATATAGCAGCATTTTGGCTAACTTAACATATAAAGTCCTAACAAGACAATTTTAACGCTACGGGACCAGAAGAATTAAAATTATTTTACAGCATCGTGTACTGCGTACAGCAGAGGATCAGTTCGGAAACTATGACATCACTACCTTCTCTGATTTCTGCTGTTGAGGAGGAATGGACTGCTGTTCCTCCACGGGCATTCAGGCAGTTCATTCAAAGTGTTCCCAGCAGAGTTGAAACCGTCATACAGGCGAAAGATGGACATATCCGATATTAATGTTCCACTAGTAGGTGCCCATATACTTTAGATCAGATAGCGTATTTTAATACAAGGCAATGGCGTTGAAATAATTCCAATGCTTTCAGGAAGTCAAGAAAGTCGTCATCACCACTGATATTGTAGATATGCTCCCTTGTCCCTGTTCAGCCGAATCTCCCAAGGGAATGGTCCAATCCGGCATGTCGACATATGCCCTGTAATTTTTTATACAGGAAGAACAGACCAAAAGAAAGACCCTGCAAAAGTTTAGTTGCTGAGACACACTGTAAGTATTTTTTTTTAAATTTGGAAATTTCCAAATTCGTAGCTCGCGAGGCGGTTGGAGGAATGAACAACACCTACCGGAGGTGTAACGGTCTGCACATGGTCAACATGGCAGGCGCATGTCCTTGGTTCACGGCACATCGGCATAAATGTTAACAATGGAGATAAAACTGAATCAATATTTATTGTGTTTAGCGCTTAATGTTAAGCAGTGTGCAGACTCGGTTTTACTTCCTAAAATTTGGCCGTGTACTGTATAAATGAAAGAAAGACTTACACAAAGTAAAAAAAAAAAAGTATCAAAGGGAAATTCGCAAAATGCGAAAGAAAAATTCTCCGAAAGATTTGCTGCACATAGTTGCCACAATGTCCTGTTACCCACCAGTAATAACCAACATAAACCCCTAAACTTGAATAAATAACATGAACAACAATTCTTTAGAGGAGTTTTCTTCAGATATGAAACACGCATGGCTGCTCACAAGAGACAATGCACAATTACCCATGGAGATCTACGAGACTGGCTCCTACGAAACGCATTTGAGATGAACATTGCTGATTTCAAGACTTCATCGACCTGGTTAAGGGGATTCAAGAAGGCATACTGTATAGGAAGTAATAAAACGATGAAGTTTACTTCAAGTGAAAGTGTAGAGGAGATCCCCTAATTCATCGCTGATGTGAAGCCAAAACTTGGTGTTATCTCTACATCTTCTGTGTCTAACACCAATCAATTAGATTTCGTGACAGAGCTGCTAGCATACCGCAGTCATTTCGAGGTGAGTAAAGACAGAGCCTGTTCTGCAATTGAAACGCATGTTAGGACCAAACATTCAAAAGTGCAGTTTAGTGGGAGAAATCGTATGACTGGCCTGTCAAAATCTGGGTAAACAGGAAAGAATGATTTTCAACATTACGTTCTAAACGTTTCTTAACCAATTGCAGAAATTAATTCATTGCTTTTGTTGTCCTCTTGGCCTAGACATGACGATACCTCTGTTTTTCAGGAGGACGACGAAGAGACTGTAGATATAAATCAGTTTCCACCTGGAACAACCAATGTGAGTCTCGATAAAGAATTTTTTCTACTGTGGAAAGTATTTCTAAGGAAACTGTCGGACAAATTTCGATAGTTCCGCGTCATTTAAAATTTATCGGGTAACAGTACTCTTAAATTTCAGTCATTTTTGTATCATCTGTTTGCATCGGTACCTTGCTTTGAACATGCTCGGTATGCAGCACAGTAAGTAGTGCAACGGCCCGGACAATTCCCTACTCCACCGCAATTCTGTCTAAATAAAACTAGTAACAACTGTGGCGTGAATGAAAGCATTAATTTTTCTTTCTTCAGGTGTGTCTGATGTAACGAAAATGTTTGTTTTCTTCATTCAAATGGCACTTCGCTTTATTGTGACGACTGTTGGGAATGAGCAAGGAACTGTTTCATTATTACTAAAATACACATTATTCATAAATTACCGCAGAACTATCAAACAGCAATGTTCATGTAAGAAATATTTCATTTCTATAAATCAGATTTACGACTGATGAAAGTCGTCTGCGATGTACGATCAAACACTGCCTTGATTTAATTTCCTTTGCTAGTCACTTTTGTAAGACGTAACATACGCAACTGTTTAGCTGCCGATACGAACTGCCTCTTATTCCAACATTAACGATACGTGACATTTTTTGTAAGGTTTAGATGCTTCAAATTCGCTTGTGTTACTGTGGATATTACGCGGTGCTACACTCTCTTGTCACAGCTGATACGCGCGCTACGTAGGGAGGACTTTACAAACCACTGTCATAAGCGGTTTTTCGGGCAACAAAAGCGAGCAGCTTCAACAATTTAAAAAAGATACTTACATTGCGTCTTAGAAGCTAAAATTTTTACAATAATAAAATAAAATAAAAGCAGAAAGCTCCAAACCACAGATAAAAACACAACAGAACCAAACACAAACACGCAGTCCCATAACAACTACACAGGATAACCAGAAAAAAATGAAAGAAAACACAAGATGGTACACAATGACATACAAACACAAACTCACCCACAAAATCACCAACATTTTCAAAAGACAGGGAATAAACATAGCATACACAACAGACAATTCTATACAAAAATACGCCCCAAAACTGACAAAAAAACAAAGACATATACCAGAAAGCAGGTATATACCAGTTACAATGCAACACTTGTGAAGGCACATACATAGGGCAAACAAGGAGAACATTTGATCTCAGATACAACGAACACATGAGGGCATGGAAATATGGGACAAACCACTCCACATTTGCAGAACACCTGAGAGAAAACGACCACAAACCAACCACTAGAGAAGATGACATGAGAATAATTGGAATCAACAATAAAAAGCACCTTATGACCATGCAAGAAAATTATCACATACATAAAACCAAAGCACAGGGGAAAATCCTGTTGAGTGACCAAGTACACATGCCAAACAATTCATTATTTACACTAATAGGTAAAATAATAGAATATTGTTCGCAAAAAGGATAAATATAAAAACAGTGTTCAATGTAATAATAATAGAACCCAACATCTTTACACTCACTAATCCATGACCCCTCCCCAGAATATTGAAACGGAAAGTCAAACAGCTGTCACCAAAGTTTCAGCCACTCGCTAACAGCTAGTACAACCGCCGCCCCCCCCCAAAAAAAATCGTCTCTATCCCCCCCCCCTCTCTCTCTCACTCACTCATACGCACACAGACAGTATGAATAGCATAAACAGAAGTTAGTAACGAACATATACTTCGTTAGGTTGGCGACACATAGGTAAACATACCAAAGACGATGAAACACGTAATGGAGTCGAAATATTTACGCTGTGAAAAGAAGTGTACGACTAAATAGTTGTATCGAGTGACAGAAGAACGACAGTCCACCACAAAAGAGAGTGACAAACATGCTGAACAGTGTGTGGATGGCGAAAGCACGAAGAGGTGAATATAGAACAGTGATAAAAGTGATAGTGCGACGTCCAGACCAGATGAGAGGAAACGCAAATCAGCAAATCGTAAGTAGTTACATTTTTTACAAAAAATCGCGAAGTGAACAGTTTGATAATCTATAACTAACAAAATTGTATCATTATAGATCACACTGATGATGCCTTAAAACAGTAGAAGGCGAAACGCGTATGGATTAAATAAAATAAATAGCAGCAGGAAAAGGCAGTTTGACTTGCAAAATAAGTATTTTTACAATACTTTTGTTTCGTTGTATTCATCCTGCACAAAAAATTTCAGGGTAGGTTTCGACATGTCAGACTTGACCATTCTCTTGTGAGCTCCATCTGTAACAACCTCGATGTCAACAGAATATCAAAATCTAAAAGGTTGTCTTGAGAGTTCATTTTCATCTCGACCTTCGACACTGCTCCGTTTGCGGCATCTACACCTGACGACCAAGCGTCCTACGGCACTGAAGACTCTAGTCGCAGAGTCCCGCTGCTGCGGGCCGTGTGCGATCCTTCGGGACGCAGAGTGATGGCGGGCGGCTCGGCGACACGGCGTCGTCCAATAAACCGCGACAGCGGACAAACTGCGGCAGGTAACATTCCAGATGAGGCGACAGATAGCCGCCGGCTGTTTTATTGGGCGCGCGCCCGTTTAGCGGCGCTATCTGTTAGGCGCGCCCTCTCATCGATTGTGTCGGCAGCGCTGCCGCGCCGATAGCTGACTCCCTCACACGAAATGTATAACTTGCCGACGCGCGTCCGACCCATATTTCACGGACTGCCCGAAATCTCACATCGGAGACTCGCAGGCTCCACATTCCAGAGGCGCAGCCCTCGCTCCCCTCCCGGCAGCGTCCATTTACACTTCCTCGCCTTTAAAATACAACGCAGTCGTGACTAGGTTATACTGGCTCAGTTTAGTCTACATCTTCGGTACAGCCACTCTCAAATCGATTTCTGATTAAGTTTCTAGGTAATGTGTTCAATTTTCTATCCGCCGGCATTAGTTTTTGTTCCTTGTGGTTTTATAAATGTTCACAATATCAGTGGTTTTCAAACTGATCTCTAGCAGAACTCTTGATCGTGTAACATCCTTCTACGCGATCAGCATGAGAACTGTCATTGTTAAAACCAGGTAATTTTGTTATTTTACGCTAACTAATGATAATAACGTTCTTGGTAATTACATCTTACACAGCTCAAACCATCAAGATAAGTAACACCATTCGTTTACTTGTTTCACTTTGAAATGCGACAAACTGTATACGTGAGACATACGTGCTTAACGAAAGAATTTCATCGTAAAAAAAAAAAAATCAAAAATTATCTCATTGTTGTACAATAATAGAGAAATGGTTGAAGCGACACAGACTCAGAGGGAGACCATAACTATGACGATGTACATATTTACATATTTAAGGAGAAGTTCTCAATAAGCACCCCAGATTTTGACAACATAGAAGGCATAGGTATTTTCCGCATCTGAAGCTCGTCACACCCACCCTAGATCTGTACCTTCTAAAGCATGTCCTAATTTTCAAGTTATACTTGGACATCCCGATACTGTTCGCATCTTGTTGAACTACTTCCACATAGTCTTTTATTTCTCAGAGTTAGAACGTCAGTCTCTCTTCAAATTCTTCAGCTTCTGAATGGTTCGGAAATTCAGTGTGCCGTAGTTGGAGGCCAGTAGTCTTTACATACATATTAGTGTTGTTATGTAGAGCAGAAGAAAAGTGTTCATAAACTCAGTTCGCGATGGGAGGGGATGATGTCCCTGAAAGAAATTATCTGGATATGTGGAATCCTAACCTCTTGACACTTGCAGGAGTCTCACGTTGGATGCTCGGCGGGGCTATTCCTGCAGGGCAATGTAGTTAGTAAGTTGAGGATGGTTTCAAACAATGTGTGATCAGAGTATGTTTTGAGCAACATAGTCGAATTTCTTTACGTTTGTAGTGGCGTATTTCCTCGTTTAGAAGACTTATTCCACTGTAATCTGTAATTACATTATGATGAAGAAAAAAATATAAAGGTAAGTAAGTACAGTACATCGATGAGATGATAGAATTTAGAGGATATGACAAAGTTTCCAAATTGTAAGAGAACCAAATAAATTGCCTTAGAATTCCACGTAACGAATAACATATACAACAACAACAAGACTAAGAGAAGACTTTATCAAATGGAGATTCAACGAGAATGCTTATACATGAACAAACACCAGGGGTATCACAATAAACATTAAACAAATTGAGGAGAAAGAAATAAAAATCAAGAAAAATCTTCTCGCCAAGAAAATTACACCTACTGCTTGCCCAGGAACCTAGAAATAAGCTGTATGTATACGAAGCAGTAAATTCTCATATAAACCATCCGCAATGTACTTGGAGCACTACAAAATCAGTGACCGTTTTAAGAAGGCAGAAGGAATTTTGGAAATTTTTTTGTAAATTTGTGGTAAGATCTTATCGGACCAAACTGCTGAGGTCGTCGGTCCCTAAGCACTACCTAATCTAACTTAAACTAACTTACGCTAAGGACAACACACACACCCATGCCCAAGGGAGGACTCGAACCTCCGATGGGGGGAGCCGCGCGAACCGTGATAGGACGACTGTGACCGCGCGGCAATATGTGAGATGAAAGTCCCGTCGATAAGAACAAGGAAAATAAATATAAAGAATGAAAAATAAAAATTTAAGAGCAAGTAAAATATGCAGTGTATTTTATTCAGGCTTCATAATTACATTTACAGGTGTTGTGTGTAGCAAAGTTTTCTGAAGACAAATGATCTGTTAGAGATTACGTGACCCAAAGTTTCGGTACCCGCTCCTATATATTACACATGCATCATACATCATTTCCAGAGAAATGAACAATTTTTTTCCCTTTATTACTGTATATGTCAATTTTTGTCGTCATTTAGCTGTAAAAAATTTCGCTGGGCATTCTTTACATGATATCATATCTATTTACTTACAAAGAATGTCCTGTGGGCTGAAAACTTAATTTTAAATACCGACAGATCTCCGTAGATTGTTATGCTTTCTATTTATTGTTTACACCTGTCACAATTTCATGGTGCACATTTCGCTCGTCAGTTTGCAATAAAGTTTCCAGCAGCACTGTTTTTAGAGACCCTCCTGTCGTATGTGGCATTCACCTATGCTTGAGGCCGATAAAAATAAACTCTGAGACCCCGTTCAATATAGCAAGTCACAAATCCAACTTGTGGGTCTCATCAATGCAATAGCTGCAGTCGATGATATAGTCCCTCACGAAACCTATTATCCTTTTATGGTCTTCAGTTGCTATAGATCCTTATTTCACGGTAGCAAAGTAAGTGTTATCTTATTAAACTCGTTTCAATATTCGAAATGAGGATTTCATAGTAGAATCATAAAATGCAATTTCAGGATGATGTATGGTATCAGTGGAAATAGCGAACAATGTTGTGCCGTTGTCATAAATATATCTTACATACAAAAAGGTGGAATTCACTTGACATAAATTTTGGTTCGGATCAAAGAGAGTGTTGTTGGGTGTCACGCTGAGCTTTGCTTTGATAATCGATTGCGGAATTCTGTCACACGTATTAGTGGTTTTTAATGATTTTTTGGCGTCATATCTCTTACTGCAAATCAGTAATCTTAGAATTATTAATTTATATAATTGTTTATGAAACAAAGACATAAGATCGTACCCTGGTACATCCCAGAGCGCTGAAATAGACAGAATGTGTGCACCTGAATGCAGGTGCTGCATACTTTACAAAAGTTTGTCGAGCAGCTATGCGAAGAGTCATGCCACCGCCAGTGAAAAGTGAGAGCTACTCCCTCTTCGGGCGACAGGTAGCACTATCTGATTCTCTGGAGCCCTCCCAGGGGTTAATATGTTAGGCAGTGGATTGCCAGATGCTCGGCATCTTCATATGATACGTGTCACCCAGCAAATGGTCTAAGTTAGTCAGCCGCTGAAGATCAGACATCGCGGACGACTATGGACAAGACTCGTCAGTTCAGTTACGAGTGACATCAAACAGAAAGGAATATAGCTTCCTGTGTGCGCAGCACTGTTCAGTTCTTTGACTTCTCTTCTTCTCTACCTACTGAGATACCGATGTTCGTACATTGTATACTATTGGTAGGTGCTGTAAGAGGATGTGTCCACTACTTACTTCTTCCCATTTTATTGCCAGTTGTATTCCGTCCTTTAAACCCGCAGCCCCAGATCCCGAATTTTGTTAGGATTTACTTGTGTGTGGGAAAAAGAAACAAGCTAGATAGTTTAAAACAACCTACTGAGATACCGATGTTCGTACATTGTATACTATTGGTAGGTGCTGTAAGAGGATGTGTCCACTACTTACTTCTTCCCATTTTATTGCCAGTTGTATTCCGTCCTTTAAACCCGCAGCCCCAGATCCCGAATTTTGTTAGGATTTACTTGTGTGTGGGAAAAAGAAACAAGCTAGATAGTTTAAAACAGTTCCGAGGCATCACATACAAAGTGTAGCAAACGATACCTTCAGTTTTCTAGAGGCTGTAGAGTGTGTCTTGAGAGTAAAATTGAGAAGAGGAACCCATGTGTAGAAACCGCTAGACTTCGACGACCTTATATGGGTCTACGCTTATCTTTAGGCCACCTCTTCGACAGCAAATACGAGTTTTTACCGTGAAGTTTCACTTTTCACTTTACACGGGACTGCTGCAATCCGACATGTCTAAACCTGCAACTAAATTCTTTATACAGGAAGAATACACTCAAAGAGACACAGCGTCAAAATTTTAGCTAGTAAGACACACTGCAAGTATTCTTTAAAAAAATGTTGCAAATTGCCAATTCGTAGCTCGCCTGCCAGTTGAGGAAATGTTGAACCCCAAAAGTAGCTGTACCAGACATCGCATGTGCAGCACTGCAGGGACACACATTTGATTGACGGCACGTCGGTAAACAGATAAGATGGCACAACGAGTTCGTAACTTGTAAAGCGAATTTCTGTTTACATTGACAGTTTCAGTGACAGTTATTCACAGTTACCATTCACTCGAATTTGCAACTCATTTAATATCTACAATAATTAGCAGTTGCCTTCCACGGTGTCGCTAAGCGTTAACAATAGAAGTACAACTGAATTAAGTGTCTTTGTGTTTTCTTCGTATATGCTTCCTAACAGCATTTGTCTTTGTCAGCGTTTTACAATAATATGGATCCCATTACTGTTTTCAGCCTTCCAGAGGTAAAATACGAAGAACGTGGTATGCCATCGAAATTACCTACTTCTCCTGAAGACCTACATATGTGTTATTTATTACCATAACATTCACAGTCTAGATGGCATGAAATATTTCTTTACTTAGGACAATCGGTTTAGGCGGACAAAGCGCATATACATGGGATATGTTTCATAACATGAGATAAGACATAATACTTGAGATAAGAGTTTTACCCGCCAGGTAAGCGAGTGCGCTAATGAGCTGCTTCCTGGACTCGGGTAGGCGCGCCGGCCCCGTATCGAATCGGATTAACGACGAGGACCGGTATGCCAGATAGCCTGGATGTGGTTTTTAGACGGTTTTCCACATCCCACAAGGTGAATATGGGGCTGGTCCCCACGTCCTGCCTCAGTTACACGACTCGCAGACATTTGAAAAACGTTCGCATTGTTTCCTGGCTTATACTAGACGCAGACAGCTGGGGTACATTAATTCCATCCTGGGGGGAGGGGGGGAAAGGGGGGCGTGGGAGGGGGGTTACAGGGTGGCGACAGGAAGGGCATCCGGCCACCCTCTGACACTAACATTGCCAAATCCATAGAAACAAGGCCGACCCCATGTTGAAGTGGGACAAAGGTCCAAAGCAAATGATGATGAATTGAGATAAGAGTTTTATTTTGGCATTAAAAAACACCGGAAGTGGAACTATACATTTACATACGTTAAAAATCTTTTTGTTGTGAAACATGTTCATTAATGAAACACGTTTTGTTTCGTAAAAGTTGGGCGTGAATTGTATAAATGGAAGAAATATTTACGCACAGTACGAAGTATGTGCCAAAATAAAATTCGCAAAATTGTGAAAGAAAAACTATTTGAAAGATTTAGAACTACTCATAGAAGTCAGTGCACCGTTACTAAAGAAAATTTTCGAGACTAGGCCCACTGAAATGCAGCTCAGATGAACGTTACTGATTTTCAGACTTCTTCGATCTGATTAAACAGCTTCAGAAAATTATACAAAAAAGGAACTCGTAAAATTACGAAGTTTGAGTCAAGCAAACGTGTAGAAAGTTGTAATGCAAACAAATTCGTAGCTTCTTGGTGTCACCTAAAATTCTGAGTATAAAACCAACCAGTCAGGTTTCAAGCAAGAACTGCGTGGAAACCGCACTTTATCATTTTGGGCGAAAAAAGACGGAATCGCTTGTGCAGTCGATGAATACTTTGACACATTCATATACAACAATGTTCGTGACAAGTATCAGTGGATTACTGTTCCCGCAGCTTTATATCTGTCTTCAGAAACCTCAAGGCAAATTAGGGCATAAAATTAAAAAAAGAGCTGTTTACTTGCAAAAGTCTTGTAACTGACATAGCAAAATCTGGAAAAATGGGAGAAAATAATTTTAAATACTACATCCGAAACGACTTCTTTCCAGCTGCCGAAAATACACTCCTGGAAATGGAAAAAAGAACACATTGACACCGGTGTGTCAGACCCACCATACTTGCTCCGGACACTGCGAGAGGGCTGTAAAAGCAATGATCACACGCACGGCACAGCGGACACACCAGGAACCGCGGTGTTGGCCGTCGAATGGCGCTAGCTGCGCAGCATTTGTGCACCGCCGCCGTCAGTGTCAGCCAGTTTGCCGTGGCATACGGAGCTCCATCGCAGTCTTTAACACTGGTAGCATGCCGCGACAGCGTGGACGTGAACCGTATGTGCAGTTGACGGACTTTGAGCGAGGGCGTATAGTGGGCATGCGGGAGGCCGGGTGGACGTACCGCCGAATTGCTCAACACGTGGGGCGTGAGGTCTCCACAGTACATTGATGTTGTCGCCAGTGGTCGGCGGAAGGTGCACGTGCCCGTCGACCTGGGACCGGACCGCAGCGACGCACGGATGCACGCCAAGACCGTAGGATCCTACGCAGTGCCGTAGGGGACCGCACCGCCACTTCCCAGCAAATTAGGGACACTGTTGCTCCTGGGGTATCGGCGAGGACCATTCGCAACCGTCTCCATGAAGCTGGGCTACGGTCCCGCACACCGTTAGGCCGTCTTCCGCTCACGCCCCAACATCGTGCAGCCCGCCTCCAGTGTTGTCGCGACAGGCGTGAATGGAGGGACGAATGGAGACGTGTCGTCTTCAGCGATGAGAGTCGTTTCTGCCTTGGTGCCAATGATGGTCGTATGCGTGTTTGGCGCCGTGCAAATGAGCGCCACAATCAGGACTGAATACGACCGAGGCACACAGGGCCAACACCCGGCATCATGGTGTGGGGAGCGATCTCCTACACTGGCCGTACACCACTGGTGATCGTCGAGGGGACACTGAATAGTGCACGGTACATCCAAACCGTCATCGAACCCATCGTTCTACCATTCCTAGACCGGCAAGAGAACTTGCTGTTCCAACAGGACAATGCACGTCCGCATGTATCCCGTGCCACCCAACGTGCTCTAGAAGGTGTAAGTCAACTACCCTGGCCAGCAAGATCTCCGGATCTGTCCCCCATTGAGCATGTTTGGGAATGGATGAAGCGTCGTCTCACGCGGTCTGCACGTCCAGCACGAACGCTGGTCCAACTGAGGCGCCAGGTGGAAATGGCATGGCAAGTCGTTCCACAGGACTACATCCAGCATCTCTACGATCGTCTCCATGGGAGAATAGCAGCCTGCATTGCTGCGAAAGGTGGATATACACTGTACTAGTGGCGACATTGTGCATGCTCTGTTGCCTGTGTCTATGTGCCTGTGGTTCTGTCAGTGTGATCATGTGATGTATCTGACCCCAGGAATGTGTCAATAAAGTTTCCCCTTCCTGAGACAATGAATTCACGGTGTTCTTATTTCAATTTCCAGGAGTGTAATTCATTACGTTTGTCGGACTCTGTTCTTAGGAGGAGGATGAAAAGATTGGTAATGTAATGCGGATTCCATCCGGAACTATAAGTGTGATTCAGCCCCTCAATAAATAATTTTTTCGACAGTGTACGTAAGTATTTTTCAGAAAATTTCCGGATGATATAATTTCCAACAGTTCTTTGTCGTTTCAGGTTTAGCAGCATAATTCTGTTCGTAAACTTCAGTCATTTGTGCATTGTCAGTTTGCATTGCCACATTTTACGAATTTGATCAAGTGTGCCTGGTAAGTAGCACAATATGCAAAAGAAAGGCCACGACCTTTTCTTACTCCATCCCAATTTTATCTAACTAAAACTAGTAATTACTGTGAAGTGCCTGAGTGCATAAATTTTTCTTTTGTCGTGTATATCTTCTGTAAGGGAAATGTTTCTTTACGTCATCCAGTTCGCAATTCGCATTTTTATGACGTCTACGAAGAATAGACAAGGAACTGTTCCAAAAAAATATACATTATTCAAAAATTATCATAAGAACTGTGTTACAGGAATGTTTATAAAATACTTCATGTCAATAAATTAAAGTGTCAGTAGATGGGAAGTCATCTGTAATGTGACATAATGCACTGCTTCGATTTTATTTGGTATGGCAGTCACTTGTGCTAGAATTACACCTGCAACAGTTTAGCTGTCAGTATGAAGTGCGAAGAAATGAATGATGTGAGACATTTCTGCTACGGTTTAAACACAGAAAATTCGTGTTTGTGAATGATGACTTCCCGCTACGTGGGGTTACCATTTCTTATCATGGCTGTGACTGCTTATTCCCGGATAGCGCGATACAGAGGAAGGATGTACAAACAGCTGTTATAAGTGGTTATTCATGCAGAAAAACTGAGCATCTTTAAACTATTTTTAAATACTTGCAGTGCGCCTTAGCAACTAAAATTTTTACAGCGCATTTCTTTCAGTGTATTCTTCCTGTATGAAAAATTTCAGGGTAGTTTTCGACATGCCGGATTAGACCATTCCCCTGTTAGTGATCATTACACTGCTACTGCGGCAGATGTTGGCGCGTTCGGTGCCATCATCTTGAATGCTGTAGGCGCATTGCGTGAAGTTCCGCTGGCGGGTCGACAGGGTACGGATTCATTTCTTCTGCCGAAGTGATAGCCTAGCAGCATGTTTTTGTCAATATAATTTCGAAGATGTGTAGCGTTGTTCTCCCTGCCATAGGTTTCTATCCTCAACCTTATCCCCAAGATGCACTCAACAATCCCCACGAAATTGACTGTAATATTTTGTTACACCCTCTGTGTTCTTATACAGGGAGCATGGGCTGCGTCCAGCATCGTATCAAGCGAAAAACAACATCGCAGTGTCTATATAGCAGACGGAACAGCAAGCTGCGTCTCAATTGTTTACCAGGTTACTGATCGGTATAGCACAGCAGATACTGGTCTGATATCTGCTATCACTTTAAAAACGCCGAGAACGGGGACGAGAAATACCGCACATGCTACAAATGTGCTCAGCTGCAGAAAGTTTTGCGGAGATACGTTGCTACATTGGCGGATGACGGTTTTATGGCTGACTTGTGCAACGATTTATTTCTACCTTCCTGAAGGCAGACATCACTCACAAAATAAACATCACATTACCTCGTACGTAGTACTGCTGTGTTTCAGTAAATGAGAAAGCTCATTTCCTGAAATCTGTCTCCAAATAATAAGCATTCTCGAGCCATGCACCAAGAAGGGTGAATTACCATTCGTACCATTCACAGCTCAAATAATAAATGAGGATATTTAAGGTTCCCATCGTTAAAGCAACGCGGGAACACAACGTCTGAATGTTTTTACTAGTAGCACTATTAGAGGAGTTTTCTGTGGCGTTTTGTATGAGCACACAAACAGCATGAGTTTGCTTGTTTTATTTCCACATTAAATAATTAAAATTATAGACAGACAGAAAATATTTTGCATTTGTCCCACATCTGTCGAACATAGTTTAATAGATTTTCTGTATCAATAGTAAAGGTGTGAGAGTAAGACCAAAGATGGCAACACTTTCCATCGTACCCTCTAAGTGCGGATGTAATTACATTATTTTGTGAGAGTACTACGATGAAGGTAGCCCCAGGGCCAGGGGTAAGGCGGACATGACTTTTTCTCTGAATGCATGATTTTACTCAACTCAACAAAGTGCATACTAATGTAGATAAGTAATTTCAACGTAGAACAGGCCCACTTTGTAGGAAGAATGTAATTGCTTGTTTGAAAAAAAAAAGCGTGACGGTAAAATGTGAAACATTAAAACCATAGGACTGTCACAGGAGCTCACAGTCTAGCATGCGTAGCAATCGACTTACGTTTACGAATCAGCAGTGCTAGGCATAGCATTCCCCACAGTGGCAACGAGATTTGGACAGTACCTGTGCTGACTGGATCTTCGCCCATCTCTCTCCAACGTACAGTCACTCTCCTCCAAAACACTCAGTTGTTCAAATGGTTCAAATGGCTCTGAGCACTATGGGACTTAACAGCTGTGGTCATCAGTCCCCTAGAACTTAGAACTACTTAAAACTAACTAACCTAAGGACATCACACACACCCATGCCCGAGGCAGGATTCGAACCTGCGACCGTAGCAGCCCCGCGGTTCCGGACTGCAGCGCCAGAACCGCACGGCCACCGCGGCCGGCTGAGAAATAGTATTAGGTGCTAATGTAACTCATGTAGATAAGATGTATGCCATCTGTGACCAGCAAACTTCCCGTGATTTCATCTGTAGTAGTAGCGACAATACACTGATCAGCCAAAACATTATGACCACTGTTCACTGCAAACGTCGGTCTAGTGGTGGCGTTGTGGGCATGTGGCGCAGTAACAAAAGTTTTTAAGCGGAGTAGACACGAAAGGGGGATCACCCTAGCGAAGATATGGGCTGCAAATGGGGAAATCCATTGAGATACGCGACTTTGACAAAGGGTAGAAAATTATTACGCAAGGCCTGTGAACGAGTATCTCGAAAGCGGCAAAATTGGTCGAATGTTCATGTGATACTGTCGTAAGCATTTATGGAATGAGGTAGATGGACATCACTAGGTACTAAATGGTTGAACGTCCACGACTCTTCACAGAACGTGGAGTTCAGAGGCTTGTCTGCTCTGTAAAGCAGGATTGATGGTGATCTGTGGCATCTCTGCCGAAAGAGCACAATGCTGGTGCACGCACAAGTGTTTCGGAGCACACCGCTCATTGTACTTATTGAACATGAAGCTCCGTAGCATACAGTCTGGAACCGGGCGACCGCTACGGTCGCAGGTTCGAATCTTGCCTCGGGCATGGATGTGTGTGATGTCCTTAGGTTAGTTAGGTTTAATTAGTTCTAAGTTCTAGGCGACTGACGACCTCAGAAGTTAAGTCGCATGCTCAGAGCCATTTGAACCATTTAGAGCTCCGTAGCAGACCACCCCCACGTGTTCACGTGTTGACCCAACGATGTCTTCAATTATGATGTTAGTCGGCACGGGACCATCGGGATTCGACCGTCGATCAATGGAAACGTGTCGGACCATCGGGTGAATCACATTTTTGGAACACTAGGTTGATGGTGGTCTCCACAAACACCGTCATCGAGGTGAACGACGGCCCGAAATGTGCAGCGCGCCAAGGACAAAGGGTGGTAGTAGCAGTATTATGACATGGGAGACATTCTCCTGTGCTTGCATGGGACCTATGGCAGTAATAGAAAACACGCTGACAGCTGCAAACCCCCTGCATCCCTTCATGTTTGATGTCTTCCCCGACGCCGATGTCAACTTTCAGCAGTATAATTGTCCGTGTCTCGGAGCCAGAGTCGCGCTATAGTGGTTTGAGGTGCATTATAGTGAATTCAGTTTGACGTCTCGACGACCAAATTAACCTGATGTAGATTGTATGGAAACCATAGGGGTCGCTATTGCGTTCCATAACCGCAAAGATAAATTTGTGGCACAACTTGACTAGAAGAAGGGATAGGTTGGTAGGGCATATTCTGAGGCATCAAAGGATCACCAATTTAGTATTGGAGGTCAGCGTGGAGGGTAAAAATCGTAAAGGGAGATCAAGAGATGAATACACTAAACAGATTCAGAAGGATGTAGGTTGCAGTAGGTACTGGGAGATGAAGAAGCTTGTACAGGATAGAGTAGCATGGAGAGCTGCATCAAACCAGTCTTTGGACTGAAGACCACAGCAACAACAACACGACCTATGCGTAGACATCTAATGCCATATACCTCCCTGATACGCAGACTCAGTGGTGTATTTCGCTCCAAAAGCAGACAACCATGCTATTAAGCAGGTGGTCATAATGCTTTGGCTTATCAATGTATGTGGTCCATGTATATCGCTTTTCGTTTCTCGAATCGTACCACATTACACTGCAAAAAACTTTACTATTCCCTTACGCACACAGAACTAGTGGGACTATAAAAATTATGTCTTCTTACCATGACTGTCTCTGGAATGCATCGTCTTTCCACTGTTTAAACATATGCGGTATCACTCCCTCTCTCATATCTAGTCGTTACCTTAGGGGTCTGAAGTTCTCCTCCAATTACTCCATGTTTATTTATAAGTGTATGTGCGACGTCACGACTCTCCCTCCCTCCCTCTGCCTCTATAAATGACAAACTCCATATAATTTTTCCAAGGGATCTGTGAGCTCACTAAACCCTTAGCACATATGTTTCAGTCATTCTTTGCGAACAGATGGTGCTTTGATTCTAATATTTCTCGTTTTTGGCACTAACTTGTTGCCTTTTAGGAAAGTATCCAAGAGATCTGCAAACGTTTTGGCCTAGTGCTTATGTGAAAATTTTCGACTTTTGACAACAGCATAACTGAGCAGTGTGTGTATTTACAATCGAATAACAACATTCTACCCCACGGTAATCCATGTATGTGCTTGTGTTTTACCTTTGGCTTTGGAACTTAACGTTGTTTGTAGCTACATTTGGAAGATGTTTAGTTTGTAGCTACCCTGGCTGCTTTGGAACTGTATGTCACAGTTGGACAGGAAAAATAGCAACCCACACCTGGTAATGTAAGCAATAAGAGCATATACACACTTGTGCATTTACATATACAATATATAAAAACATGGAAAAATAGAAAAAACTCTACACTGTGGAAAAATATGGAAAAATCGTAAAAGAAGATCGAAAATACGGTAAAATTAAGACCCATTATGGTCATACTGTCTATCTCCACTTATTCATAGGCGGCAGTCGTAAACTGTGACATAAGCACTAGATCAAAGTGAGGGATATTCCCGTAAGAGATATGTTCTGGAGGTAGAATGGCATTTTCTGCTTATTTCCATTACGCACACAGCGACTTTCTGCTGTGTCTGGAACGCATATTCCCGCGAAATGGTTCCGTGCAAAAGCTGTTGACAACACTGCGGAATAAGCATCGATATATTCTACAGTACAGAAACCTCCAGCAATGACTCAGGTTGAGAATGGAACATGTTAGAAATAGCAACACCATCTCCTTCAATCAGCGTTGCTGGCTGGAGGAGTACATTAATGAAACCGCCTAACAGAGGCTTCTCGAGACTTGTTTCTTTGAAAATAATTTTTACATATTAATGACCGATTTAGTTTCCGGAAAAAGACAATAGAAAAGGTTAGAGAATACCGCAAAGTTTATTTAGTTTATTAGCTTACCGGTTGGCTGATCGAATGGGGAGGGGGGGGGGATTATTTCAAAAAATTACATCGACAGACCAAGGTTCAAATGGGTCACCATCTTCAATAAAGGACTAGTCGCTGTGGAGATGACAGAGGTTTCAGTACAATTCACGATGGCTGTCTATATATGTATGAGTGTTCCGGACCTCTCCAAACTCCACATGTAACGATTCTACTATGAGATTGTGAAGCCAAACTTAGTTGATACCAACTTCCTTTATATTGACACAGTTTCATCTACTGGGTGCAAGGCTGAAATCCATACGAAGCAATTAGGTACAATCATGAAGAATTAGACACGTCTGGATATGCGAGTGATAATCCTTTTGGAATAACACCACAAAACAAGAAGGCTATCGGCCTGATGAAAGACGAGGCAAATGGTTCACAGATAGCAGAGTTTGTGGGTCTCACATCTAAAATGTGTGTATATCACATAGGGGTGCAGGAGGGACTCAAAGGTGGGCTAAGAGTGTGCATTACCAGGCTTTAAAGGTTTCCACGATCAAGGATTAAAGGGGTACCCGCTCGCTGGCGTTGGCGCCGCTCTACGTGTGGTGCGCCAGGTAATACACTACTGGCCACTGTACTGCACTGTAGCTGACAGTGGGATTGTCGCGTCATGACAACTAACCATTCATCTGTGGAGACGGAATCGGCACCCTCCTGTACTCACACAATTTACTGAATGACTGAGTGTGGTTGAATATTTGGTTATTTGTAAATATTAATGTATGTGCCGAATTGTTGGATGAACCGCTTGTCATAGTTGTGTGTGTGAGTAGGTATGCCTGTTTGCACATGATGTGTGTATATATTGTGTAGAAACTACGTATATGTGCGTGTAAATATTGTATATCTGTGTGTGGATGTGTGTGTGTGTGTGTGTGTGTGTGTGTGTGTGTGTGTGTGTGTGTGTGTGTGAGTGGTGTTTCTTCACCTGCAGCGCTGCAATTCTTTGTTTCCCTTACATATAACATCCATGAAAAAAAATGATTAAAATGTAAATGCTGTTATAGAAAGAAAATGTGATACTGTACACAGAAGGCGAATGTTTATATTATGTACTGAAACAAAATGGGAAACGTAATGTTTTAGTACTTCTACCTTTAGTGTAAGGTACCTGATAGTCAAAAGTCAGCGGATATAAAATTACTTTGTAAATGAAGTCAATGTATGCAAGTAAGAAAAATACGGTTGTGTTAGTACACCAACTAAAAAAATGATAAATTATTGTAAATAAGAAAAATTAACTTTTTTAAAAAGTGCTGTATGTATGTCATTAGAAACAAATAGCTTTGCCAATTAATAATGAAATTATTTGTAAAAATGTATTGCAAAAAATCGTTAATGACAAAACCATTACTTTATTTTTATATCACTATCATGCAACTCCCCACATCATAAGATCTGGACCACAAAAACGATCGTGTTCGACAATGCTGGACGCACCCTCATGTGGTGAGAGATGAGAAGACCTAATTCACCTATAAATATGAATATCCTAGTTTGGTAGCAGGGTGAGTGGACCTGGCGCAGTACCGGAGAGGAAACATCTCTCGCCCAATATAGGATTCGAACCGCGACCTCTACATCCAGAGTCTGCTGCTCTACCTATTAGACCACAATGGCCACTTGTAGTGGCATATACAGGAGATATATATACAGGGTTGGCAAATAAAAGTGGCCCAGAAAACATGTTGTTGTTGTTGTGATCTTCAGTCCTGAGACTGGTTTGATGCAGCTCTCCATGGTACTCTATCCTGTGCAAGCTTCTTCATCTCTGAGTAACTACTGCAACCTACATCCTTCTGAATCTGCTTAGTGTATTCATCTCTTGGTCTCCCTCTACGAGTTTTACCCTCCATGCTGCCCTCCAATACTACATTAGTGATCCCTTGATGCCTCAGAACATGTCCTACCAACCAATCCCTTATTCTTGTCAAGTTGTGACACAAACTCCTCTTCTCCCCAATCATATTCAATACCTACTCATTAGTTGTGTGATCTAACCATCTAATCTTCAGCATTCTTCTGTAGCACCACATTTCAAAAGCTTCTATTCTCTTCTTGTCCAAACTATTTATCGTCCATTTTTCACTTTCATACATGGCTACACTCCATACAAATACTTTCAGAAACGACTTCCTGACACTTAAATCTATACTCGATGTTAACAAATTTCTCTTCTGCAGAAACGCTTTCCTTGCCATTGCCAGTCTACATTTTATATCCCCTCTACTTCGACCATCATCAGTTATTTTGCTCCCCAAATAGCAAAACTCTTTTACTACTTTAAGTGTCTCATTTCATAATTTAATTCCCTCAGCATCACTCGAGTTAACTCGACTACATTCCATTATCCTCGTTTTGCTTTTGTTGATGTTCATCTTATATACTCATTTCAAGACACTGTCCATTCTGTTCAACTGCTCCTCCAAGTCCTTTGCTGTCTCTGACAGAATTACAATGTTATCGGCGAACCTCAAAGTTTTTATTTCTTCTCCATGGATTTTAATACGAATTTTTCTTTTGTTTCCTTTACTGCTCGCTCAATATACAGATTGAATAACATCGGGGAGAGGCTACAACCCTGTCTCACTCCCTTCCCAACCACTGCTTCCCTTTCGTGCCCCTCGACTCTTATAACTGCCATCTGGTTTCTGTACAAATTGTAAATACCCTTTCGGTCCCTGTATTTTACCCCTGCCACCTTTAGAATTTGAAAGAGAGTATTCTAGTCAACATTGTCAAAAGCTTTCTCTAAGTCTGCAAATGCTAGGAACATAGGTTTGCCTTTCCTTTCTCTTTCTTCTAAGATAAGTCGTAGGGTCAGTGTTGCCTCACGTGTTCCAAACTTCTACGGAATTCAAACTGATCTTCCCCGAGGTTGGCTTCTACCAGTTTTCCCATTCGTCTGTAAACAATTCGTGTTAGTATTTTGCAGATGTGACTTATTAAACTGAAAGTTCGGTAATTTTCACATCTGTCAACAACTGCTTTCTTTGGCATTGGAATTATTATATTCTTCTTGAAGTCTGAGGGTATTTCGCCTGTCTCATACATCTTGCTCACCAGATTGTAGAGTTTTGTCAGGACTGGCTCTCCCAAGGCTGTCAATAGTTCTAATGGAATGTTGTCTACTCCCGAAGCCTTGTTTCGACTCACATCTTTCAGTGCTCCGTCAAACTCTTCATGCAGTATCATATCTCCCATTTCATCTTCATCTACATCCTCTTCCGTTTCCATTATATTGTCCTCAAGTACATCGCCCTTGTATAGACCCTCTATATACTCCTTCCAACTTTCTGCTTTCCCTTCTTTGCTTAGAACTGGGTTTCCATCTGAGCTATTGATATTCATACAAGTGGTTCTCTTTTCTTCAAAGGGCTCTTTAATTTTCCTGTAGGCAGTATCTATCTTACCCCTAGTGAGATAAGCCTCTACATCCTTACATCTGTCCTCTAGCCACCACCCCTGTTTAGCCATTTTGCACTTCCTGTCGATCTCATTTTTGAGACGTTTGTATTCCTTTTTGCCTGCTTCATTTACTACATTTTTATATTTTCTCCTTTCATCAATTAAATTCAATATTTCTTCTGTTACCCAAGGATTTCTACTAGCCCTCGATTTTCTACGTACTTGATACTCTGTTGCCTTCACTATTTCATCCCACAAAGCTACCCATTCTTCTTCTACTGTATTTCTTTCCCCCATTACTGTCAATTGTTCCCTTATGCTCTCCCTGAAACTCTGTACAACCTCTGGTTCTGTCAGTTTATCCAGGGCCCATCTCCTTAAATTCCCACCTTTTTGCAGCTTCTTCAGTTTTAATCTACAGTTCATAACCAATAGATTGTGGTCAGAGTCGACATCTGCCCCTGGAAATGTCTTACAATTTAAAACCTGGTTCCTAAATCTCTGTCTTACCATTATATAATCTATCTGAAACCTAGTATCTCCATGATTCTTCCATGCACACAACCTTCTTTTATGATTCTTGAACCAAGTGTTAGCTATGATTAAGTTATGCTCTGTGCAAAATTATACCAGGCGGCTTCCTCTTTCATTTCTGATCCCCAATCCATATTCACCTACTATGTTTTCTTCTCTCCCTTTTCCTACTATCGAATTCCAGTCACCAAGGACTGTTAATTTTCGTCTCCTTTCACTACGTGAATAATTTCTTTGATCTCATCATACATTTCATCAATTTCTTTATCATCTCCAGAGAACATAGGAAAGGAAATACAGTGCTAACCTGATTATAATAGATGTTGAGCGTAACCACCATTCTTCTCATGGCACTTTTGGGCCCTAGTCATCAAGTTGCTGAAGGCGGGTCGAAGCTGGACTGCTGAAATTGTTGCAATCTCATCCGAAATGTTCTGATGCAGTTCTTGAAGACTATGAGGGGAGTTGCGAGACACGTTATACTTGAGGGATCCCCACACAAAGAAATCGCACACTGACAGATCAGGCAACCTGGGTGGCCAACTGGAGCAGCTACCAGACTGGCCTTGGCTAACAACTCTGTCAGGCGTGAAGACTGTGTAACTGTGTTTTAAGGTTGGGCTGGCTGTATGGGCAGTTATTCCATCGTGTTGGGAGTAACTATAGGACTTTCTTCCTTCGTGAATTGCAAATTACATTGACGTCCAATCGTAACCTCTCGTCCAGGCCACTTTTAATTGCCCCACTCTGTATAGTCGTCACCGTCCAAAGCGACTTGAGATGTTATCTAACAGGCGAAACAAGAACACAAATTAAGATTGTGAGAAGAATTCTTATAGCATCTGGCTGCTTTGCGAAAGTATTTGGTCAAAAAATTCTTGTTCGATTCGTATCATACAGGATTAACTAAAGAAGTGGGGAATATCTGGTGAAGAATTGTACGGTATTCGCCGGCCACGGTGGCCGAGCGGTTCTAGGCGCTACAGTCCGGAACCGCACAACTGCTACGGTCGCAGGTTCGAATCCTGCCTCGGTCATGGATGTGTGTGATGTCCTTAGGTTAGTTAGGTTTAAGTAGTTCTAGGGGACTGATGACCCAAGATGTTAAGTCCCATAGTGCTCAGAACCATTGGAACCATTTTTTTGTGCGGGTATTCGCAGGATTTTTTCAGTTCAAGTTATGCTCATCATACTACAGAGCAAAAACCTACAATGAAGCTTCAGTGATCTAAATGATAAGTATTAAAATATCATGAACCTAAGTGTCGACTGGAGTAAAACCACTAACTGCTGAATTTCATATACGTGTCGTATAATGAGCGGTATGAAACAGTATACTTATTTGGGCCTACACAGAGACGAAGAGGTAGCTATTCCTTTCAAGTAGCATTCGCGAGGGGAATTGGAAGACACCAAATATTATTAGTACACTACTTAGCTGAGTGGTAACGTGCTTGCCTCATAGGCACTGGACCCGGGTTCGATTCCCGGTCTGGTTGGAGATTTTCTCCGCTCGGGGTCTGGGTGTTGTGTTGTCCTCGTCATCGGACGCAAGTCGCCCAATGTCGCGCCGACTGAAATAAGGCTTGCACTTGGCGGCCGAAGCCGAATGGGACCTCCCGACGAACAACGCCATACCATCATTTCATTGCAGTACACTACTCTCGTGCATCCGATGCTACACGTCGTACGGTGGCCTGAGAAGTCGAAATGTAATTACAGGTACAATCATTTCGTTTCATAAGCAAAAATGCTGAAAATAACAACTTATCAGACAGAAAGAAAACCCAATGGCTGCAACTGGCGACTAGTTCTTGAGGTAAAATTCTTTGAGAGAAAAAATGAACTTTGTAAAGCCTCAAAAGATGGAGGTATGTTTCTCTCCTACAGTACCTCACAGCGTTATATTCACTTATTGGGACGTGTTACGTGCAATACTATAGTACTCTGTTTGTCCTTCAGCAGCTATGGATTATGTTCCAACACCTACCAACTTCACTACTTATTTATCGGTTTCATTTAGTGATCACTCTCATCTATTACTAAGGATGGACTACGATGGACGGCACACAGATAAGCACAGAAGTTTGCTGGTACGAATAAAAGAACGAAAATTAGTGTTTAATGTCCCGTCACTAACGAGCTCATTAGAATTGTATAGAGTGCTGGTATTGCACTGGGATGGAGAAGGAAAAGGGTCATTACCTTCAAGAAAGCATTGCCAGTTCTTACCTTGAGCGCCCTTAAGAAACCCAGTAAAACTGAAAACTGGATGAACGGGTGAGTCCCATTCCTCCCGAAAGCGAGTACCCTTCCTTTATCACTCAGATAACTCGTTCAGTGGCACGTAAAAGGTTAGAGACAAACAATAACAGCCAAAAATAGATTATAAGTAGTGGAATTGAATATGAAAGTATTTCTCATAATGTTTATAATATATAAATATCTTCTTATTTTAGATGGAGGAGCTGAGCAAAATGTATCGCATTTCTTGATGACTTTAACAATGTTTTCACACCGCCACACGCTGCCAGTGTATCGGAAAACCAGCTACAACGAAAGTACACTGCGTTTGCAAGAAGTCTTTGGACATCGACTGTCAACAGCTACAAAGACGCCAGAATCTAGAGTTGCTACGCCTTTCACTTTTTTCGCGAGCGTTCGCTCTTTGTCGATAACTTTCCACTAAGTTATAATAGACTTATGGCGAGGTTTTATTCCGTTCTTTGTTAAGTCGGCTGAAAATTTGTTACAATGTTTTGGAACGAACTGATTTGGCACGCAACTGACGCTCTCTTTCATGACGAGGATGTTGAGGAAGTCAGTAAAGAAAATCTACATTATTATCTTCTTCAAACGACAGTGAAATGGACTTGCTTTTGTGACAGAGGTATTGTCATACTAGTACAGAAAAGAACGTATCCAGACTGCTGCCACAGTGTAGGATACGTGCATTTATCTAAACTGTCTATACTAGCATCTGCGTTTCATATAACCCGCTTTCACGGTACCACAGACGCACCTTGTCGTCTTTGCGCCTCTATAAGCTGCATCGCGCAATCCCTTTTGTGATCAGTTACTTCCGGGCAGTAGCACTACCATAAGAAGTGTGCAGTATCCCTTCTCGGCCTGTCATTCCGTTACCGACCGCTGTAAGCGATGTGCAACGTAACTCCTGAGCAACAGAGAAAAAGTCAGTACGCTTTGATTTTGATCCTTACAAGAGTTGTTTTTTCGGGCTAAAAAGAACTGTTTAGGTGTACTGCGTCAGTGACGTTTCCACTGCACAATAACGTCGCCAGCGTTGGCACATATAAAGGAAAGTTAAGAAAGTAAGTTACAATTTTGGTCCCACGCTAAGACCATTGCGAAACAGCAGTGGCGTATTGTCAAAAGGGAACAGATTTTCTGCGTTTTCTGCAGACAGAGCTCTGCTGTGGTACAGACAACAGACGCATCACAGTCTACGACTGAAATGGCACGGCAACTGGAAACGTCGTCCAAAGTTGAAGTACGCGGGGCAGTACGATTCCTGTGGTAGAAATGTCTAAATTGCACTCAGATTCACCGTATAATTTTGCCGGTGTACGGACCAAATGCAATGTCACGCCTACCGCAGTGAAACGGTCCTATCAATCTGATCAAGCACGCACAGAAGTGGCGCTGCTGATTAGAAAGTCCAGACTTCATATAATGAGATTTCCATCTTTACCACAAGCTGTAAGTGCTTCTGTGAGGGGATCGTGTGGAGGGGAGGAGGGGGGGGGGAGAGAAAATCATCCAAGGACGAGGAATTTCAACTGAAGTTCTCGAATGGCCCCGAGAGAAACAAGTAGATTTCTATCGTTAAGAAATTGAACGAGTGGCAGGGCGCTCAGACCCTAGTTTACAGAGACATGGTGACTATGGTTGCAAATAGTTTAATGTATCTGTGTTAATTTGAAGTGTAGTGCAGCATTCCATAAAAGTTACTTGGCCTACAATAATAACGTGTAACGAACTTTCTGAAGTCCCCTCGCAGCTCCTATAAATTCTCTCTGACGAAATGCCAGAATCTGCTGTGCCAAGTCGCGTCCTGTACGTGGTATCCGCCACTGACACCATGCACCTTTAGTAGGGGTTTCTGAGACTTTCAAGCGTAAGAAACGTATGTCATGAAATGATTTCTATTTAGATTAGTTTAAGGTCGCCTATGATAAGTCGCTGTTGGAAATCTTAGTTTGGAATCAAATATTCCAAGCGGAACAACCTGCTGAATAGATTGAAATACGTGAATAATTTACAACTGAAGTCACTGATACCAACCAGTGGGCACTTCACTGGTTCGCTATAAAAGCCAAAGCGCTCGGTTTTCGCGACTGGAACATATAGGTTTTCGCATGAAGGAAACTAATGACTACGCCCTCATACGACTACATAACACTATTCCACATGATCCATAGCTCTTGTGAACCTTCTCGCGCCCGGGTTCCCGGGTTCGATTCCCGGCCGGGTCAGGGATTTTCTCTGCCTCGTGATGACTGGGTGTTGTGTGATGTCCTTAGGTTAGTTAGGTTTAAGTAGTTCTAAGTTCTAGGGGACTGATGACCATAAGTCCCATAGTGCTCAAAGCCATTTGAACCAATCTTGTGTACCTGTATTAACTTTTTACCTTCCCACACACTGTATCATCACCTTTAGCCTAAATGCGGTGACGACAGAATTCACTGCCACACTTTTGTGTGTAGCTCCCCAAATAGCAATTTGGGAACTTGGTAGCGGAAGAATTTTTCATAACCTGTACAGCAACATGGACATCTACACAAAAAAGTCACTTTACAGTGTATGGCAGCATGTGCTTCCAATTCCATTACCTTTTCCACTTTTTTGGAACATTCTCAAAAGGCACATGATAGAGCAGTGGTTTTTGGTTTATGGATATCAGCTCGTAACAGAGTGTCTAGCAATCTGATAAGCGTTGCCACTCTGATAAGTTAAGCTGCGTTAACTATCAAGGAATTCGGGAGTGTACAAAAGCTCTCCAAAAGTATCTGGACAGCACTGTATAATGAGGAACTGAACATTAGACTTTACGAGAGGCGGTCTCTCCAGTACAAAAGGAGGCGGGGATTACTGCGTTTTGAGTAGAGAAGCATTAACATCAGAACAGGTCAGTAAGAGAGCTCAGTAACAACGAGAGTGAGTTAGTCATTGGTCACCTAGGTAACACATTCATAAGGGACTCTTCAACCCTTCTAAGGCTGCCCAGGTCGACTGTTGGTGATGAGATTGGGAAGTGGAAACACGAAGTGACAACCACAGATAAGCTAAGACCAGGCAGACGTCATGTACACTACTGGCCATTAAAATTGCTACACCAAGAAGAAATGCAGATGATAACCGGATATTCATTGGACAAAGCCATTATACTAGAACTGACATGGGATTACATTTTCACGCAATTATCCTGAGAAATCAGTACCCAGAACAACCACCTCTGGCCGTGATACGGCCTGGATATGCCTGGGCATTGAGTCAAACAGACCTTGGATTGCGTGTACAGGTACAGCTGCCCCTGCAGCTTCAACACGATACCACAGTTTATCAAGAGTAATGACTGGGGTATTGTGACGAGCCAGTTGCTCGGTCACCATTGACCAGACGTTTTCAAGTGGTGAGAGATCTGGAGAATGTACTAGCCGGGCAGCAGTCGAACATTTTCTGTATCCAGAAAGGCCTGAACAGGACCTACAACATGCCGTCGTGCATTATCCTGCTGAAATGTAGGGTATCGCAGGGACCGAATGAAGGGTAGAGCCACGGGTCGTAACACATCTGAAATGCAACGTCCACTGTTCAAAGTGCCGTCAATGCGAACAAGAAGAGACCGAGACGTGTAACCAATGGCACCCCATACCATCCAGCCGGTTGATACACCAGTATGGCGATGACGAATACACGCTTGCAACATGCGTTCACCGCGATGTCGCCAAACACGGATGCGACCATCATGATGCTGGAAACACAACATGTATTCATCCGAAAAAAATGACGTTTTGCCATTCGTGCGCCCAGGCTCGTCGTTGAGTACACCATCGCAGGCGCTCCTGTCTGTGATGCAGCGTCAAGGGTCACCGCAGCCATGGTCTCCGAGCTGATAGTCCATGCTGCTGCAAACGACGTCGAACTGTTCGTGCAGATGATTGTTGTCTTGCAAACGTCCCCATCTGTTGACTGAGGGATCGAGATGTGGCTGCACGATCCGTTACAGCCATGCGGATAAGATGCCTGTCATCTCGACTGCTAGTGATACGAGGCCGTTGGGATCCAACACGGCGTTCCGTATTACCTTCCTGAACGCACCGATTCCATATTCTGCTAACAGTCACTGGATCTCGACCAACGCGAGCAGCAATGTCGCGATACGATAAACCGCAATCGCGATAGACTACAATCCGACCATCATCAAAGTCGGAAACGTGGTGGTGCGCATTTCTCCTCCTTACACGAGGCATCACGACAACGTTTTACCAGGCAACGCCGGTCAACTGCTGTTTGTGTATGAGAAATCGGTTGGAAACTTTCCTCACGCCAGCACACTGTAGGTGTCACCACCGGCTCCAATCTTGTGTGAATGCTCTGAAAAGCTAATCATTTGCATATCACAGCATCTTCTTCCTGTCGGTTAAATTTCGCGTCTGTAGCACGTCATCTACGTGGTGTAGCAATTTTAATGGCGTGTAGTGTATTAACAGATAGGGTCCGTCGACCGTAGCGAAGACTGGTTGGAAAAATCGCATGAAATCAGTGGAAGCAATCACTCGTCAGTTCACAGCATCTTCTTCCTGTCGGTTAAATTTCGCGTCTGTAGCACGTCATCTACGTGGTGTAGCAATTTTAATGGCGTGTAGTGTATTAACAGATAGGGTCCGTCGACCGTAGCGAAGACTGGTTGGAAAAATCGCATGAAATCAGTGGAAGCAATCACTCGTCAGTACCAAGTACTACCAGCTGTCCATCTAGCACAATGACTGCGCCTATGGAGGTTAAAAGAACGAGGTACGGCGGTTGAGCAGCTCCTCATAAGCAGTTCTGTAGTAAGTGCTATGAGATGCTTAACTTAGAGTAAAGAGGGCCTCCCCTGAACAATGGATGACTGGAAACAACTGATCTGCAGTAATGAATCACGATACACCCTGTTGCTATCCGATGGAAGTGTCTGGGTGTGGCGATTGCACAAAGAACCTTACCTGCCCCTATGTGTAATAACACCAATGAAATAGAGAGGAGCAGTTGTTTTTTTTTGGTCGCTAGGGTGGTCCACTTATCGTGATCAAGGAAACACTAAATGGGGAAGAACACGAACACATTTTACAGCACTGGGTGCTGCGTACAGTGGAAAAAAAATTCGGAGACAATGATCGTTTATATGAACATGACAGTGCACCCATTCAAAAAGCAGCCCCTGTAAAACAATGGTTTATGAACAATACCATCCCTGAAATGAAATAGTCTGTCCAGAGTCCCGACCTGTACCCAATGAAACACCTGTGGGAGGAGTTAGAATGTCGATTTCGCTACAGACTTCAGCATCCAGGTTCACTATCTTGTCCGGCTTCCGCTCTTGAGCACGAATGGGCTGCCATTCCTGCACAGACATTCAGACATCTCATTGTAAGTGTCCCCAGCAGAGTTTAAGGCCGTCATAAAGGCGAACGATGGGCGCACCTCATTAATGTTCACTAATATATGTCCGGATACTATTGATCAGATATTCTAATATTGAGAAACACAAATGAATTAGTTGCCTATATTAAATCTTCTTTCGTATTCACAGAATGAATTATAAGTGAATTATAAATCATAGATCAAAACATTATTACTGTAAGAGAAAGTCTGTAATATGGCTCTACAATATACCGCAAGAAGTCGAAGATATAGATCTCAATTCCTTTAGTCTCCAAGAGATAAATTTATTGTATGCGACAGTGATGCGTCACACCCGTAAAAGTCTGGCGTTTTGGGGAAAAGATTCCACTCTAATGGATATTGATAGAAACTTGCTGCTTACATACTTTGAATCTACGTATTATAAGGTATCATACTAAATATTTACAACAAAAATTTTTTTAATGAGTAGGACCCATATACATTTTTCTGAAGGGCTAAATAGTGTCCACTTTTTCCAACCTATCAGGGTAAAATGAGTAGCGTGGATATACGTACTCCGAAAGTGGATAGCAGCCCTCCTTTTGCTGAAGTAACGCTATCGACTTGCCGTCTTCCTGTAAGTGGAAACACTTTGCTGTTCTTGGTGTGAACTGTCACCGGTTTCATCCACATTATAAATGGGATGAGGAGAATGAAATTGCTTTCCTTGCAGTGTTTTACGCATATAAAAAAAACTTGCCTAAGTTGACCTTATTAAATACTTATCCTTCAGCCATCGAGGCCTTTGCTTGCCATCTCCGGCTCTGTTCCGCTCTGCCAATTCCATAGATCACTCACTGTAAATCAATAAAACCGCTTTTCGGTAATGAAAACATGATCAAGGATTTCTTGTTGTATATTGAACACACTTCGTAAACTTCCCTTAAACATTTTACCACCTACAGCATCCCTGGTTTTTTCTAGAAATCTTGCTTTCAGCGTATTACGTGGAACGTGAAGCTGCTGTAGAAGAAGGCATCTTACCATTCTTTACCACCTCAGTCGCATTTCCCATCGCAACATGGACCCATTTCGCTGCTGTGAATTCTGGACGTATTTTTCAGACGTCCTGATGTCCTAGTATCAGAAACAATTCCAAAAACCTACATAAGACCGTTTTCAATCGGATTTTTTGTATTAGGCCAAATATGACAGAGCAGCGACGGTTTTAAATAACATCAATTACTCGTAATTAATTCGATCTCGTCGCAAACGGATAGACTGACGGATGATCGTTTTGTGTATAATAGAATTTGGAAGTCAACCTGTAGTATTACGTGATATATGAGGAAGAAATTAACTCTCTTAAGGTTAAAAACTTCGGCTACCTTTCCCAGTGGATAGTGTGGACGCTTTTACCGATTTGATACCATGCCAGCATTAGTGGTTCAAAAATGGTTGAAATGGCTCTGAGCACTATGGGACTTAACTGCTGAGGTTATCAGTCGCCTAGAACTCAGAACTACTTAAACCTAACTAACCTAAGGACATAACACACATCAATGCCCGAGGCAGGATTCGAACCTGCGACCGTGGCGGTCGCGCGGCTCCAGACTGTAGCGCCTAGAACCGCTCGGCCACACCGGCCGGCATTAGTGGTTCCCAGACGAAATTATCAAACCGAAAGGAACAACAAGGCACTACGTTTGTAAGACAAAAGACATTGTTTAGACAATGATATTGTAAAAAATGTATTACTCTACGTTTAAGTTAGGTAACAAGAGTAATATAAATGACTTACCTTACATGAGACGGCTAAAAATCGGAACAGTTTTACTAAAATATAACGAAGCAAGCTTCTTCTCTCAAAATCATTTACAACAATGACGGCGTGCATTTATTAGAACTAGAGTGACCACTTCTTGGCAGGCAGCAGCACTGTACAGGGCAAAAAGTATGCAATGAGCACTTTGCTTCGCCATCCCGTTTACTTTTTAACAACGATCATAAAAAATGTAATGTATGTAGGCTCTATATAGCAAACAAGAACGACAGAGCAGCCAAGTATCAACGCATACGGATAATTGCGATCCGACTAAAAGAAACTGTTGTGAAAGAGTCGGAGTGGCCGTGCGGTTCTAGGCGCTACAGTCTGGAACCGAGCGACCGCTCCGGTCGCAGGTTCGAATCCTGCCTCGGGCATGGATGTGTGTGATGTCCTTAGGTTAGTTAGGTTTAATTAGTTCTAAGTTCTAGGCGACTGATGACCTCAGACGTTAAGTCGCATAGTGCTCAGAGCCATTTCAACCATTTTGTGAAAGAGTTATTCCTTTAGTTTGTTGATCAGTACATACTTCCTAATATGCCCTTACAATGCGGGAAATGTCATTTATTAAAGGAAATAGCTCATTTTCTCAGTCAGACATACCGTCGTATGGTGAAAATTTACTTTACATTTCATTCTAGTCTGAACTAAATTCCCCTCTCCTGCCACCACGCGGCACTCGTTAAAGAAGGACGAAAACTAAACAGAAAATGCCGCTGGCATCGATAACTGCTATCCGAAACTGAAATACTTAGTATTCTGACTTGCGCGGAAGGATGTGCTCGTAAGTCCGACTGGTGTCTCCAGTACCCGTTTTAGATGTTTACCACACTGGCATCGCCTTCAGCTACCAATATTCAGCCTAGTGTATGAGACGAGAGAATGCAAAACACAGGAGATAACGGCAAACGACATTACAAAAAGATTAAGCTGTGAAGTTAGAGTGTTAAGACCAGGCAGCGAGAATTAAGTACCATTCATTACAGCCATAAAATATAAGCTGCGTTTTCTAATGACAGCGAGCTCTCAGTGGTAAAAAATTCACGCCCGATGAGGACATGGTTCACTTCATAACTGGGCACGGGCACTAACTACGAGTACATCACTCCCAGCGAATACAGTACAGATAATGAGGCACCTGAGAATGCAATAATCTTGGTACTTACCCTGATATCATCTGTATACGGCCTCTGTAGCAGTCTGTAGATTCGACATCATCCTGGATTTCTCTACAGAAGGGCCAAGTAAGGTATTCCAAACTATGGACGTTCAGAGATAAAGTATCTTCTGTAAATCACAGGCATTATGTGTATTAGTGTACCAGCAATCCTACAGTTAGTGAAATAAGTAGCGTTAGTTTCTAATGCAAGTGGAAAGGAAATGGAAATAAATTATCCTTCCGTGGGGATGCCGCTATTAGAGCGTAGTTGGTTTCTACAATGCCTCTGTGCGTCCGTACGGAAGCGTTACTCTAGTACTGCACCAATCAAAACTGTCAGAACACAGTATTTATCTCTCTCCTGCCTGCAAGAGAGTTCTTCGATCGCAGTTGTCCGTAATTAGTGGCCTCGTAATTTTGGACGCAACCAACGCTAGAGTATTTGTACTTAGGAGCACCCACATACACTATGTGATCAAAAGTATCCGGACACCCATAAAAACATACGCTTTTCATAGTATGTGCATTGTGGTGCCACCTACTGCCAGGTACTCCATATCAGCGATCTCAGTAGTCATTAGACATCGTGAGAGAGCAGAATTGGGCGCTCAGCGGAACTCACGGACTTCGAACTTGATCAGGTGATTGGGTGTCACTTGTGTCATACGCCTGTACGCGAGATTTCCACACTCCTAAACATCCGTAGGTCCACTGTTTCCCACGTGATAGTGAAGTGGAAACGTGGAGGGACACGTACAGCACAAAAGCGTACAGGCCGTCCTCGTCTGCCGACTGACAGCGACCGCCGACAGTTGAAGAGGGTCGTAATGTGTAATAGGCAGACATCTACCCAGAGCATTCCAAACTGCATCAGGATCCACTGCAAGTACTATGACATTTAGGAGGGAGGTGAGAAAACTTGGATTTCATGGCCGAGCGGCTGCCCATAAGCGACATATCACGCGGGTAAATTCCAAACGACGCCTCCCTTGGTGTAAGGAGCGTAAACATTGGACGACTGAACAGTGGAAAAACGTTGTGTGGAGTGACGAATCACGGTACACAATGTGGCGATCTGATGGCAGGGTGTGGGTATGGCGAAAACCCGGTGAACGTCATCTGGCAGAGTGTGTAGTGCCAACAGTAAAATTTGGAGGCGGTGGTGTTATGGTGTGGTCGTGTTTTTCACGGAGGGGGCTAGCAGCCTTGTTGTTTTGCGTGGCACTATCACAGCACAGGCCTACGCTGATGTTTTAAGCACCTTCTTGTTTCCCATAGTTGAAGAGCAATTCGGGGATGGCGATTGCATCTTTCAACACGATAGAAAACCTGTTCGTAATGTACGGCCTGTGGCGTAGTGGTTACACGACAACATCCCTTTAATGGACTGTCCTGCGCAGAGTCCTGACCTGAATCCTATAGGACACCTTTCTTATGTTTTGGAACGCCGACTTCGTGCCAGGCCTCACCGACCGACATAGATACCTCTCCTCAGTGCAGCACTCCGAGAAGAATCGGCTGCCATTCCCCAAGAAACCTGCCAGCACTTGATTGAACGTATGCCTGCGAGAGTGGAAGTTGTAACGAAGGCTAAGGGTGGATCAACGCCATATTGAATTCCAGCATTACTGATCGAGGGCGCTCTGAATTTGTAAGTCATTTTCATCCAAGTGTCCGGAAACTTTTGATCACATAGTGTATGTGACACAGGCTTGTTTGTTATTCAGTCGCGAGCTAAGTCAGTGGGAACCTTGTAAAGGAAGAGATAACACAGAACGGCGCTTCCGAAATATTATGGACGGCCGCTGTGCCCGAGTGGTTCTAGGCGCTTCAGTCCGGAACCGCGCGACTGCTACGGTCACAGGTTTGAATCCTGCCTCGGGCAGGGATGTGTGTGATGTCCTCCGGTTAGTTAGGTTTATGTAGTTCTAAGTTCTAGGGGACTGATGACCTCATATGTTAAGTGCCATAGTGCTCAGAGCCATTTGAACCATTCTGAAGCGAAGTATTGTACTCGTTTCTTTCGAGTCACAGACCAATTAAAAAAAATGGTTCAAATGGCTCTGAGCACTATGGGACTCAACATCTTAGGTCATAAGTCCCCTAGAACTTAGAACTACTTAAACCTAACTAACCTAAGGACATCACACACACCCATGCCCGAGGCAGGATTCGAACCTGCGACCGTAGCAGTCCTGCGGTTCCGGACTGCAGCGCCAGAACCGCTAGACCACCGCGGCCGGCAGACCAATTAAAGGCGGCTTACCAGGAGAACAGTAATTTTGATTTAATATTTTGTTTTATATACATTATTTGATCAGAAGTATCCGCACACCCCTAGGTAATACAGAACTGGCAACTAGATGTCACTAGCGGAGGACTCGCCAGTATAAAAGAAGACGGGTAGCAGTGCAGTATTGGTCAGTCAGGAGACCTCCATGACTATGAACGCGGACTAATCATTTGATGTCTCTTGAGTAATAAACACATCACGGACATTTCAACCCTTCTACAACTGCTCAGTTCGACTGTTGGAGACGTGACTGTGCAGTATAAATGCAAAGGAAGAAGCGCAGCTAAACCAAGACGAGTCAGCCCTGTTGTACTGACGGACAGGGGCCGTCGAGCGTTTGGGAGGGTCCTTATAAAAAAAACGTACGACGTAAGCGGAAGGAATCATTCGAGTTCCAAAGTGCTAACAACAGGCCACATAGCATAACGACCGTGCATAGGGAGCCAAAAAGAAAGAGATAATATGATCGAGCAGCTCCTAATAAACCACATATTTCTGTAGTCGATGCAATGCGACGCTTGAGGTCGTGCAAAGAGTGATGCAGTGGGTTACTGGAAACAGGTGATTTGGAATAATGAATACGCTATACCCTGCGGTAATCCGATGGAAGAATTTGGGTTCGGCAAATACCTAGACAACGTAACCAGTCTTCATGTGTTGTGCCAACTATGAGGTATGGAAGATGTGGTGTTACTGTACGGAGGCGTTTTTCGTAGCTAGGGTGTGATACCCTTAAGAAAACGCTACGTGCAGAAGGATACGAACACATTTTACAGAACTGTATACTTGATTCAGTGGAGGAGCAGTTGTGATACGATGATTCTTTGTATCAGCTTGACAACGCACCGTATCATAAAGCAGTATTTGTGAGGTAATGGTTTGTGGACAACAACATTCCAGAAATAGACTGCCCTACCCGGGGTTCCGATCTGAAACTAGTGGAACACCTTGTGATGAGTTAGAAAGTTGACTTCACTCCAGATCACAGCGTCCAACTTCACTACCTTCCCTGGTTTCGACTCATGAGGAAGAAGTGTTCCAGGCAGGGTTCAAGTCGTCAAGAGTGGTCACACCCCTCATTAATGTTCACTAATAACTTTTCGGCTACTTTTGACCGCATAGTGCGGTTATTTCTCTTCTTTGGTGGTTACAATTCTTTCTTTGTCCTTTCCTTCCAATTTTCTGTTTCATTTTTAATCTTTCTTCGTATTTTAGAATTACTAGTTTTGGTTCAAAAGTAAAGACAACTGTATTACAAATGGTTCAAATGGCTCTAAGCACAATGGGACTTAACATCTGAGATCATCAGTTCCCTAGACTTAGAATTACTTAAACCTTACTAACCTAAGGGCATCACACACATCCATGCCCGAGGCAGGATTCGAACCTACGACCGTAGCAGCTGCGCGGTTCCGGACTGAAGCGCCTAGAAACGCTCGGCCACAGCGGCCGGCCAACTGAATTACATGTAGGTATTATTATAATTCATTTTTGTGGAATAAATATAATTTTATAGTGACGTATTAGGACCTGTGACAGAAGTCTAAGTGGCGACGTAATGTACCTGCAGCAATACGAATATTAAAATAAACTTCGTATACAATTTGACAAATAAAGACGTATAAAAAATAACCGCACTCAAAATGACAGGAGAGAATAAGAGGAGAGCAAACCAAAATGGTGCTTAAGCAGAATAGAGAAATGTTTAGTAATTTTATGAGCACAATTAAGCCAGTTCAGACAGCTAAACGAAGTGGAAGAAGTGATGTATAAGAAACTGATGGGCGAATAACATTCCAGTGGATGACGAAAAAAGAAACAATACTAAATCTTCTGCAAATTTTGTAAGCGTTGCCGCTATTTATCTTAAATTTAGCACGTCAGAGGAATATGAAAAAGTCATCGTTAAGAAGTTCTCTTCTTCGGAGAGATACTTGCTTTGCCTCGTTTGTTCATCAGATCAAAATAAGACTATGCCAACGGAAAAAGGCGGAAAAAGAAAGAAAAGGAGTATACCGCAGATGGTGTAATAGCATTAGAGCCTATTTAGATAAGGTGACGCTAGCGGCGGCTGACTACTCTAAATTCAAGCCGTTCATCCCCGCGTGCGGCTCGCGATAGGGAATCGGCTTTGTGCGAGCAAAGGAGCAGAGTCACGGCGAGACCATACAGCATCACGTCAAGCCGATTATAACATTACACGCTCCTCCCGGCCACAATTAATTACGAGCACTAAGTACAGGCCGCGAGATCCATCACCTGAACGTCGTTCACCCCGTCATATATTACACGCCGGAACAAAATACATCAAACCGAGAGGGAGGTGCGGTACATTTCGTTCCGGCCGGCAGTAATCACTGGGTGTGCGCTTCCAACTACTGCACTGCCGCGTAAAAACTTTAGCCAGCTCGTTGAGGCAGAAACGCTACACTTTCGGACGATTTGCGTTTAGTCGACCTCACGGTCAGAACGGTTCCCGTAACTCGGAATGTTCTCAAATGGTGGTGAAGATTTAGAGTATAAAAATTACTACTCAACTAGCCTGCATCTGCGCATTGATATTCAAGAAGACACGATAAATCAATACTGGTACCCAACAATTACGGCAGTTGGCATGTCACTTGTGGGTCCATGGCTCAATAAGAAGCTAGGTGGATGAAATAAGCGCTTAGAGATTCCGGGATGATCTAGCAATACGACACAGTAAATATTACACAGGACACATAAAGGAGAGGAAGAAAGGATTAATCCAGTGGAAATTTCTTCGCCAAGTCTTAGAATAAGTACTTCGCTGGTACCTTTGTCCGACTGTCAATGACGTGAAAAACGTACATCTTTACAGTGAGGATGACAAAAGTGTGTTCTTGCCTGATATGCTCTATCTGATCAAAGAGATCCCACCATCTATTAGTGAATATTAATGTAGGTTCCAGCCATCCACCATCTTTATGATGGCTTCAACTGTGCTGAGGTCACTTTCAGTGAGGTGTCTGAATGTCTGTGGAGGAATAGCAGCCCATTCTTGTTCAGTGTCGGATAGACCATAGGTGAGAGAGCACTTCGAGTTACTGCTGCTAATAAGGCGAGTACACCGTTCGTTTGTTATATATTTTCACGAGCTTCAAACAGGAGCGATTTATTTTCAGTTATCTGTGTAGTTACTAGTTTATCTTTGAAATTTCTTGCGTGTTTGAGTGCTTACTGGACACAGTCGTTTATTTTAAAAACAGTGTAGAGTACAGTGCCGCCGTTGTTACTGACGCTTGTATCCACGGCGTTCCGTATTACCTTCCTGACCCCACCGATTCCATATTCTGCTAACAGTCATTGGATCTCGACCAACGCGAGCAGCAGTGTAGCGATACGATAAACCGCAATCGCGATAGGCTACAATCCGACCTTTATCAAAGTCGGAAACGTGATGGTACGCATTTCTCCTCCTTACACGAGGTATCACAACAACGTTTCACCAGGCAATGCCGGTCAACTGCTGTTTGTGTACGAGAAATCGGTTGGAAACTTTCCTCATGTCAGCACGTTGTAGGTGTCGCCACCGGCGCCAACCTTGTGTGGATGCTCTGAAAAGCTAATCATTTGCAAATCACAGCATCTACTTTCTGTCGGTTAAATATCGCGTCTGCAGCACGTCATCTTCGTAGTGTAGCAATTTTAATGGCCACTGATGTATAGTCAATGAGAAGCAATACTTGGGGTGAACAGTGAATGCCTGGAAACGAGTAATTTGGAATGGCGAATCACGCTCTACGTGGTGGGAATCCGATCGTTTGGGTTCGACGAATGGCTGGAGAACGTTACCTGCCATCATGTGTGGTGCCAACAGTGAAGTACAGAGTAAATAGTGTTACGTTACGGAACTGTGTTTCGTCGTTATATTGTGGCCCCATTACTGAGCTTTAGATGACGCTAGACGTGGACGGATATGAAAAAATTTTACAGCGTGGTGTACTGCGCACAGGAGATACACATATCATAGACGATGATTCTTTGTCTATGGGGTAATGTTTCGTAGACAATAATATTCATGAAATGGACTGGCCTACCTCTACCCAGAGTCCCGAGCTGAGCTCTATGTAACAAGTTTAGGATTAGTTAGAACGACGGCCTTGCTCCAGACGGCAGCGTCCAATATCACTTTCTTTTCTGTTTCAGGCTCTTGAGAAAGAACGGGCTGCCGTTCTTCCACATACACTCCTGGAAATGGAAAAAAGTACACATTGACACCGGTGTGTCAGACCCACCATACTTGCTCCGGACACTGCGAGAGGGCTGTACAAGCAATGATCACACGCACGGCACAGCGGACACACCAGGAACCGCGGTGTTGGCCGTCGAATGGCGCTAGCTGCGCAGCATTTGTGCACCGCCGCCGTCAGTGTCAGCCAGTTTGCCGTGGCATACGGAGCTCCATCGCAGTCTTTAACACTGGTAGCATGCCGCGACAGCGTGGACGTGAACCGTATGTGCAGTTGACGGACTTTGAGTGAGGTCGTATAGTGGGCATGCGGGAGGCCGGGTGGACGTACCGCCGAATTGCTCAACACGTGGGGCGTGAGGTCTCCACAGTACATCGATGTTGTCGCCAGTGGTCGGCGGAAGGTGCACGTGCCCGTCGACCTGGGACCGGACCGCAGCGACGCACGGATGCACGCCAAGACCGTAGGATCCTACGCAGTGCCGTAGGGGACCGCACCGCCACTTCCCAGCAAATTAGGGACACTGTTGCTCCTGGGGTATCGGCGAGGACCATTCGCAACCGTCTCCATGAAGCTGGGCTACGGTCCCGCACACCGTTAGGCCGTCTTCCGCTCACGCCCCAACATCGTGCAGCCCGCCTCCAGTGGTGTCGCGACGGGCGTGAATGGAGGGACGAATGGAGACGTGTCGTCTTCAGCGATGAGGGTCGCTTCTGCCATGGTGCCAATGATGGTCGTATGCGTGTTTGGCGCCGTGCAGGTGAGCGCCACAATCAGGACTGCATACGACCGAGGCACACAGGGCCAACACCCGGCATCATGGTGTGGGGAGCGATCTCCTACACTGGCCGTACACCACTGGTGATCGTCGAGGGGACACTGAATAGTGCACGGTACATCCAAACCGTCATCGAACCTATCGTTCTACCATTCCTAGACCGGCAAGGGAACTTGCTGTTCCAACAGGACAATGCACGTCCGCATGTATCCCGTGCCACCCAACGTGCTCTAGAAGGTGTAAGTCAACTACCCTGGCCAGCAAGATCTCCGGATCTGTCCCCCATTGAGCATGTTTGGGACTGGATGAAGCGTCGTCTCACGCGGTCTGCACGTCCAGCACGAACGCTGGTCCAACTGAGGCGCCAGGTGGAAATGGCATGGCAAGCCGTTCCACAGAACTACATCCAGCATCTCTACGATCGTCTCCATGGGAGAATAGCAGCCTGCATTGCTGCGAAAGGTGGATATACACTGTACTAGTGGCGACATTGTGCATGCTCTGTTGCCTGTGTCTATGTGCCTGTGGTTCTGTCAGTGTGATCATGTGATGTATCTGACCCCAGGAATGTGTCAATAAAGTTTCCCCTTCCTGGGACAATGAATTCACGGTGTTCTTATTTCAATTTCCAGGAGTGTATATTCCTGGCACTTCAGAGATCAAAGCGTTATAGAGCCGGGAGGTGGACTCTTCTCATATTATTGTCCACTAGTATTGCCCAGATACTTTTTATAGATACTATATACATCATTCCCCAATATTGCAACTTGTTGCTAATTTTTCAGGAGCTTCTTCATTAAAATGAAGATTACAATCATTTTCGTCCTCAACATTTCTCATGATGAATTGAGTTAGAGGAATCTACTGTGCTAGAGAGAAAGAGAGCGCTCCTGTCAACCCAAAAAATAATTTGTTAGGCGAGTCACGTGACTGTGATGTAATCAGATCTTATACTAGCCGTTGGTATGGCAATTGCACGATTCCAAAGTGCGCGGGATTAGTGCATTTTCGGACGCTACCGTGACAAAGCTGTTCATTGGCTGTAGTGGTCACTGTTGACTATCACGGACTAGCTGCAGACAGCGGCCGGCCGAGGTGCCCGAGCGGTTCTAGGCGCTACAGTCTGGAACCGTGCTACCGCTACGGTCGCAGGTTCGAATCCTACCTCGGGCATGGATGTGTGTGATGTCCTTAGGTTACTTAGGTTAAAGTAATTCTAAGTTCTAGGGAACTGATGATCTCAGACGTTAAGTCCCATAGTGCTCAGAGCCATTTGAACCATTTTTGCAGACAGCGACCGCCAATTTAACTGTTTTAACAACAGCAGGTGAGAATCCATACCATCATGGATCCCCTGCACCACATGCGTACTTCACCTTACCACACGTCACAGGATACGCATATTATCACGGACGCTGGGTTGCTCGAAACATGTAAAAACGTTACCTTAACTGATGAGCCACGGTAGCCGTTGGTATACGTCGATGGCACAGTACGATTACTTCGTAAGTCACACGAGACGATGCATCCCACTTGTCAACATGCCATTATTCAAGCTGGTTGTAGAAGCGTAGCAATATTATAAATGTTTAAATAGGATTACATACATCCCCTGACAGGAATACTATCATCTCTTGCAGGCGGCCCATATAGGAACGTACGATCTTATCATATAATGCGTTTGTTTGCATACAACATCCCGAAGACGACTTGTATCTTCAGCAAGGCAGTCGGTTCCCGAACCATGTAATAATGGATTTGTGGAACACTCAAAGGGCAAGATGATACTGCTGCCGTTCTCCGGATCATATGAGTACCCACTGCTTTCAGTGTGTCGTGGAGCCATGCTATAATGCGGCGTTACCGTAAACAGTGTTGAAAGCAGATGATACTCCGTACGAGGTAGACTGATGTACTTCAGTTACCAATGAGACATGTCGGAATTTTAGAGCAGTATATGAAATTTACTTTAAAGGAAACAAATGATCATTTAGTGATTCAGAAATGTCTGTTCACTGACACTCACTACATCACCAGTAGCTTGCCACAAGGGAAAAAACTGTCACCCGTTGCCTTGGAGACTGCAAGGTCACATAGTCATTTTCGACTATTTATTTACTTACTGTATGGAACGGGCTGTACTAGGACGAGAGCTGTTGACCTGCGGCTACGAAAAGATTTGGTACATGATATGCCATTCCCTACGTAGTTTAATGAAACATCCGTTCGAAATGACGAGCTTCTTGGTCTATACACAGCTATGCACCACATTATAAGAACAATCTGACACGGTGCGATATTTCCCATGTAACAAATTGGCTGGCCTCTGCAGTGAGCTGTAGAAGTTTATCAGTAGTTGTCGGTTACTGTGCTACCTGGCGGGCCAGAGAACGAGTCCACACCTTCCTGGTTTCGGTTCTTGAGGATGAATGGGCTGCGATTCCTTTACAGCCTTTTAGACACCTCATTGAAAGTATCCCCAGCAAAGTTCAATTAGTCATGCAGATGTAGTGATAACACAAATAATATGAATAATCAAAGCCGGCCGTTGTGGCCGAGTGGTTCTAGGCGCTTCAGTCTGGAACCGCGCGACCGCTACGGTCGCAGGTTCGAATCCTGCCTCGGGCATGGATGTGTGTCATGTCCTTAGATTAGTTAGGTTTAAGTAGTTCTAATTCTAGGGGACTGATGACCTCACTGTTGAGTCCCATAGTGCTCCGAGCCATTTGAACCATTTGAATAATCAAAGGCTTTTCGCGAAACATGTACCGTATGAAAATACTGACGGTTTCGTTGCCATACCTTGCAGCACAGCCTGTCCACAATAGCTCCTCTCTGTCTACTAAGCACCAGGAATGTGCCCCTTCTCATCAAGATTTACACAAATTTTTCGAGTAACTGGAAGGTTTCGTCGTGTTCTCTGACGAACTTCGTGGAAACAAAGTAACGCATCAGTCTTGTGCCCATGCCCAAAGAGTTTCCTGCTTCAGGAATACCGATTCTGACGAGGTATCTTTGCTCCGGCTGGCATTTAGTCTGTTGAAGGCTGACGAAGTACTAGAAGCGCCATGAAATTTGGTACGATTAATGTTTATCTTAGTACATACAGGGAAACAGTCAAATTTTAAGTGTAACGTGAAATGCAATGAAGCATTGCGAATAACTTCGGCTCTTGAACTTGCTCTAGGCTCACATGCTTAGGTACCGAGAAAAACAGTTTCCACAAATGACACACTACGGATTAGGTAACGATCAAGATTATTATTTTAGTTTTAAATTGTGCAATGAGTTTCCTTTTGTTAGTGAATTGCGTTATACATTGTTTAATCACTTAATGCGGCCACTCGTCGAAAGGCTGAATAACCACCTTTCTCTGAGCGAACGTGCAAGAAGAGAGTCAGTGAGGTTCTGGAAGTACTGACAAGGATGTGGACCCATGCTGACTACAGTGCCATGGCCAGCTACGCTAGGTTTCGCGGCTGAGGCTCCACTGTACAAACAGACCGATAGAGATGGTCCCACAGATTCTCAATTGGATATAAATCCGGGGAGGGGGGGTTTGGTGGCCAGGGTACTACGATAAACTCGTAAGTCATCCTGGTGCTCTCCGGACCACACACGTACACTGTGAACAGTGTGACGCGTTGCATTGTCCTGCTGGTAGATGCCATCGTGCCGAGGAAAAACGAACTGCCTGTAGATGTGAACTTCTTCCCCAAGGACAGATGCTTCCTTGCGATTATCTATTGTGTCTTTCAGAAAGACAAGGTCACTCAGGAAATACCACGAAACCATTTCCCAGAGCATAACGCGTGGACCAGGCGCCTGTTGCGGAGCTGGCCGCTGTGGCCGTGCGGTTCTAGACGCTTCAGTCTGGAACCGCGCGACCGCTACGGTCGCAGGTTCGAATCCTGCCTTGGGCATGGATGTGGGTGATGTCCTTAGGTTAGTTAGGTTTAAGTAGTTCTAAGTTCTAGGGGACTGATGACCACAGATGTTAAGTCCCATAGTGCTCAGAGCCATTTGAACCTGTTGTGGAGGCCCATAAACAGAAATCTTCACTGAACGCTTGTTGATAACACACTGTTGGTCGCCCCTTGGTTCATCTGGGCGATCAGCTGCTCAACAGTTGTACGTCTATTCGCCCGTACACATCTCTGCAGCCGTTGTTCACCCCTGTCATACGTTTCCGTTCGAAATGACGAGCTTCTTGGTCTATACACAGCTATGCACCACGTTATAAGCACAATCTGACATGGTGAAATATTTCCCATGTAACAAATTAGGTGGCCTCTGCAGCGAGCTGTTGAAGATTGCAGTAGTTGTCGGTTACTGTGCGATCTGACGGGCCGGAGAACGAGTCCACACGTTCCTGGTTCCGGCTCTCGAGGGAGAATGGGCTGTGATTCCTTCACAGTCTTTTAGACACCTCATTGAAAGTATCCCCAGCAAAGTTCAGTTACTCATGCAGACGTAGTGATAACACAGATAATATGAATAATCAAAGGCTTTTCGTGAAACATGTATGAGAATACTGACGGTTTCGTTGCCATAGCTTGCAGCACAGCTTGTCCACAACAGCTCTTCTCTGTCTACCAAGCACCGTTGCCTCGGCGACGGGTTTGGATAACGCCATTTTACCATGTACCGTATATTTTAACCACGTAAGTACGCGAACATTTTCCAACTTAGCCGTTTCGGAAATGCTTCCACCTTTGGCCCGAAAGCCAATAATCATGCTCTTTTGAACGTCAGAGAAATCGCTTTGTTTCCGCATTACGACAACGACTGCACTATTTTCCGTGACCCCTCCGCCTATTATCTTCATGCTGTTTATGGACTCTGTCAGAAGACTAAATGGGGACGTCTGGAAGCGGACTGAACACTGCTGCTGCACGTTTCGGTGTAGCAATAATTTCCAGATTCCGCGCACCCGGCATGGTCGATGGCTTGCGACCTCACTGTTTTGACGTAGCTATGTGACTGGATAGAGAGCTCTACTACTAATAGTAATACTCATTACGATACTAATCTTCTTTAATATTAACGATCGGGATCACGAACTACATATCAACATTTCATTCATATTTTTGATGTCTGAATGTGCTCGAGCTACATTAGAGTGTACAAGACTCCTCACTCGGCAATTTTCTTCAGGAGTGAAGCTTACTAATGGCAATGCTTATATGAGGCAGTGTTATAAAAGATAATTATGCAACTCAAAGCAATAAACGAGAAAAATGGAAGCAAGGGGCACATAGCGTCCTTCGCTGATGTTACCTCAATAAGTAAACACGGATCGTCACTGGATGGATTACACACAGAATTTGTAAGGAAACGTGTTAATTAAAATCTTGATATTCAAAGAGATAGCTTTTGTTTGATCTAGATAGGTCTGTTAACGTGAAAAATTCCAAAATGCACCTTGGTTCGAAGCACACGCCAATCCGTAGGTTCCTCTACATTTGGGTTGGTTCAAATGGTTCAAATGGCTCTGAGCACTATGGGACTTAACATCTATGGTAATCAGTCCCCTAGAACTTAGAACTACTTAAACCTAACTAACCTAAGGATAGCACACAACACCCAGTTTGGGTTGGTAAACCAGTTCAAAGGTCGGAGGAAAATATGGCTCTGAGCACCATGCGACTTAACTTCTGAGGTCATCAGTCGCCTAGAACTTAGAACTAATTAAACCTAACTAACCTAAGGACATCACAGACATCCATGCCCGAGGCAGGATTGGAACCTGCGACCGTAGCGCCTAGAACCGTACGGCCACTCCGGCCGGCAAGGTCGGAGGAAGGCACATCTTACCATCTCCGATAGGACAGTGCCTACAAATCTACTATGGTTCTCAAACCGACCTTTGAACTGGTGACAGTTCTACTTTGTGTGACGTCAATACAATTTACAATGATTAAATTACACTCTACATACCCTTGTTAGTAGTACAGAGTGAGGAAAAAGAAGAAATATAATGAAAGCCGAATGAACGAATTTTTCTTTCTGCAGAGGGCAGTGACGATCTACATGAATTGGCAGTTTGTTTCTACTGTTGATCGACTGCAAGTCTACAGGCAACTCACATCACACCTATAGAACAATAATATGCATTCTTTTCTCATATCCAGAAAAGTCTACCGCTGTATGTTGTCTTGATTCACAACTTATCAGCGTCGTCTTTACGTGTAAAATGGACTATATCATATGTTTACTGAAACCCACGTCCGTCCTTTTTAATTATTTTTATCTTCTCATATCATATAAGGAAACTCAAGCGCCCAAAGAATGTGTAATAGGCACTTATAAATTCTCATATCCGTCTATGTACGGGCGTCAACGCCTATAAATTAACAGTGCAATTAAAATAATTATGAACCCGAAAACCGGCAATAATAAATCTCTCTGGAACATTGGTACGCCTTCTTAATGAACTCTAGGGCAGACTGCATTTTAGTCTCCTACGTTGTGGGGAGACCGCTTTGGCTGATATGAAAGAAAAGCCCATGATGAAATGTGTGAGATAAGACGGGTACAGCGGGTCTGCTTTATCCGTGTCAGCAGATGCAGAGGTGACGAGCATGACGTGAACCGATGTGGTGACTTGGTAGTCACTAACACTGTTATACCGTGAAAGCTTCACCACTGATTGTTGTCTTAGCTAATTCCCCTAAAACGTGAGATAGATTAATATTCGTTAACAATGTTACTTCGAGCTCGTGATAGTATATAGGAGTTTTCTGTAACTGTAGCCGTTCCTGTTTTCCATTTTTAGTGCGCCGCAAAGTCACTTTTTCATTGTTTACTCATCTGTACCATCACTATATTGGCTTCGCCTCGTTTTCCAACTATGGATCCTCAGCAGCGCCTCACAGATTTTTTTCTTTTACCAATTTTATGAATTCCCACAACAGCCTGCTCTGTTGTTTTCATGCACTTTCTCAGTTATAAGTCTATTGATGACTGCTGTAATTCTAGTTATGATAATAAGAACTGGAGATATCAACTATTTGTGAAACTTTTTCGCCGGTGCGTGGTAAGCACAACGACTGTCTCCGGTTCTGATAACCATTCCAGCAACGTTCTGTCACTATCAAGATGCATTTTCAAAACTCTTCCTGTACTCATCTGTGTATATTAGTCTGGCTTCCTATGTCGACTAGTATCTGCTTTGTTGAGACTGACAAGTAACGCAATAAATTTTTCAATGTAGTTTATAACACAAGCCGACCACACTCTTCGCTTATATTGATGTAAATGTAGCTTTTAGTATCAGTTACCGTTTACAGTATCGCAGTCTATGAAACATTTGCTGTACACCACAGAAATTTAAATTTTATGCAGTCTATATTTCTGTCAAGCTTAGGGTATGTATGTAAGGAAGGCAGAGAGCATCGTTCACTGACAGGGCGGTTGCCATTAGTTATTACTTTAACACTGCTGCACGGTCCTTGTAAAGATTCGAGTTTGCAACTATTCTGCCTCATTGAAGTGTACAAGTCTCATCTAAAATAAATAAATAATTTCAAAAGGATAAAATCATATATTTTCGAACTACCGACTCACGCTCTCTGACAATAAAGCGCAAGAGTATGCTGCAGACAGTTCTGTACGTTTACATTATTTTTATTTGCATATCTGAAGTTATACTTCACATACACTTTATAACTGCATGTTGTTAGTACTTAAACAACATCCAGTTATGAAATTACTTCTAAGTATCTGGAGGTAATATTATTTCTTAGCAGCGAGTAAACAATAAGTGGCTAGAATACCGTACCACAATAACCTTTGTGGTGTCTTGCTTAACACAAGGCCTCATTTATATGTGGTAGCACAGTAGTACTTAGTTTTTTTTATGTTTCGTCTGAAGATTAAAAAACTATTCTATGGGAATTGTCTTCTAAGTAGCTCGACATGAGCATGTAACCAAATTGCCCCGGATACTACCTTTTAACGAGAAACAGCGGTCTGCAGTCGGAAAACATCTTTTTCCTCGTGAAGACATTTGAGCGCACATGTATAGAAATGGGTGATTTTGATGTGGTTCTCATACCATGAACATTATTTTTGTAAGCAATTTAAACCTAAGTGGAATTTATTAAGTGTCACTGAACGTTGTGACCAAAATCTTTTAAGCCTGATGCAAATGTCATAGTGTCACATTAAATTTTAAGAAATATATACTTATTAGACGCATCGAGAATGTTGTGTAAACGGGAAACGTTAGGTCGTACATTGATGCAACTCAGTTGTGGTCAACCGGCCGGTGTGGCCGTGCGGTTCTAAGCGCGTCAGTTTGGAACCGCGTGACCGCTACGGTCGCAGGTTCGAATCCTGCCTTGGGCATGGATGTGTGTGATGTCCTTAGGGTAATTAGGTTTAAGTAGTTCTAAGTTCTAGGGGACTGATGACCTCAGTAGTTAAGTCCCATAGTGCTCAGAGCCATTTCAACCATTTTTTTCAGTTGTGGTCAGTCAAGAAACTATAAATGGGAAGTGAACAAAGAACCTATCATGAATAAATATTTAAGCCTGTGAAAGTGTGTCTGGAAAAAAAAATCCTTCAGATCATACTAATTTTTTTTCGTAGTTTGGAGTAAAATATAACAGAAGGGCCGGCCGCGGTGGTCTAGCGGTTCTGGCGCTGCAGTCCGGAACCGCGGGACTGCTACGGTCGCAGGTTCGAATCCTGCCTCGGGCATGGGTGTGTGTGATGTCCTTAGGTTAGTTAGGTTTAAGTAGTTCTAAGTTCTAGGGGACTTATGACCTAAGATGTTGAGTCCCATAGTGCTCAGAGCCATTTGAACCAAGCCATATAACAGAAGGATATACTTTCGCACATAATTTTTAGGCTTGACTTCAGCTAAATAGAAACAATGATGTTTGAGTGGTTTCAATAGGAAGGAATAGTATGGCATTCGTCAGTCTAAGACTGAATGGTTATCTTCCTTTTCACACACAGATATACAGGGAGTCCCAAAAACATCTTTGCAGAGACGAGCTTCATAACTTTGATCATTTCATAATGCATATTTCAGAAATACAGTTGGGTAGAAAGGTATCGTTTGCGGCACAATTTTCACACACGTCTGAAGTTTTAATATCCGTTTAACAGTGTTCAATGTGTACACCATCCGTAGCACGCAGAATATCTAAGTGATTTTCCAGTTCCTTCCATGCCCGGCCTAGCATGTTCTCATTAACGTGTGCATTTGCTGTCTGATGGTCGGACGTGATGGTTGTGAGTTTCTGTACGGTGTGTGTGAGCTCCGCTGGACCTGGGTGTCAGATTTGGTCTGTATAAACCATACCACACTCTGTCCCATCTGCTGTGGGTAGCCATTTTCGTCAACAGCTAAAAAAATAAAAAATGAAAAAATAAAAAAAAACTTTTGGGGTGTGTAAACACTGTGAACATTATGCCACAAACTTCGCCTCCCTACCTATCCCCATTTCTGGAAATTACGTGATCAAAGTTGTACAGATGGTTTTTTAACACCTTGCATTAGTTCCTTAGAGAGCTTTGAATGTTGTGTCCTACAAGTAACTGTTTAGTGTAGATGACTTTGTTGACAGAATGCAAAATGTAATGACGTGTATGTGTTGTTATTGTATATGACAGAGAAGGGAGAAGGTGACACTCAGTACAAAATCTACAGCTCTTAAATGATATTTGTGGGACTGCCAAGCTTAACGGATCATCGTCAATAGTGTTAAAAGCCCTCAATCCAGACAGCGCGCAAATTTTACAAATTTATCACGCCACTTCGGCTCATGCCATGGTGCTGAGATGCAGCACGCAGCAACTCACGTTCCCTTGTCAGCAAAATACTGAGAATGAAGATGTATTTCTGCCTGCTACTTTTGCTCTGATCGTCGCCACAATGCCGTGCTTTCGCTGCCACGGATACAGAGATGGTTGAGGGCTAATCAAATGGCGACTTGCCTGTAACCAATGTCACAATTGCCTTATCTTCAAATCTGAACCATTTTACAAGCTAATAAAGTTTCTATGAATGTTTGTAGGTTTCCCTTGGCCGCAGAAATAAGTGCGACTCCGAAAGTGTTGTGCTAAAGCTGAAATTGCTCTCTTTTCCTGCACCACCTCGGTAAATATTATATTCGTTTCATATCGTTATATGTTTCTGACCATTAACAAAGATGCACAGCAAAGTGAGAGCCACACAGTTCTAGGATGGTCCACGGAAGAGATCAGTCCTGTTAAATTAATTTTACAGGTGTACACACTCATCCCACGTTCATTATCCAGTACTTGCCGGATTACAAAATCCTAATCCCTTCAATGACGGTGCGAAGCGGATTTAAAATGTATTCTTACCCGTCAACGTGTCAAATAAGTTTGAGCAGCGACGGAACATCCACACACAAGCATACGTGTAAATAAATGAAATGACGTAACAAAAGAGTAACAGGCTGTATCAGAATATTCCAAGGGAACACAGAATATAGAAGAAGCTAATTTTCTTCAGTAAATACGTAATAATTTGACAAAAATCTAATAATAATTCTGACAGTGCACTACAACCATGAATTTGTCAACTTTAAATACTTCGAATAGTAGTGTCGATCCGTGAAAATAAGTTTTGGTAGCTGACTGGTGAAAAACAGTTCCCCTATGCACTGAAGAATGCAGCTGCAAACTCAACGTATGCCAACATAATGTGGAAAAAATGAAAACGAATGTTTAACCAAACTCACTTTAGTAATGAATACGTCAATAACCGACATTACAAGTTTATTAAATATGACTTCAGATATACTTCAACATTTAAAGAATGTGAACTGAGAAAAAAAAGAAAAAGAAAACAGTAAGTTTAAGGGCATGAACGGAAGCTCTAGAAAACAAAATTTACTTCGAGGAAATGTTGTTCTACACAAGACTTTGCATTTTTCATTACTCATTGCTGTCACTCTTTTCTGGTATTTGAAATTAAATTTCAATTCAAGCAATGCTGAGACGTTATAAGGGAGAGAAAGGAATGAGGAGAGGAAAAAAATGGTTCAAATGGCTTTGAGCACTATGGGACTTAACTTCTGTGGTCATCAGTCCCCTAGAACGTAGAACTACTTAAACCTAACTAACCTAAGGACATAACACACATCCATGCACGAGGCAGGATTCGAACCTGCGACCGTAGCGGTCGCGCGGTTCCAGACTGTAGCGCCTAGAACCGCTCGGCCACTCCGGCCGGCGGAGAGGAAAAAGCACTTACTTTGTGCTTAGGGCATACTTACGCAAATCAACAAAAGCGACTTGCATTTTCAACTTTTTACTGCGTAATGAATAAAGAATTGTGTTTCTAGCACGAAACCATGCAAATTTCTGTTCTTCCGCTAATATTTTGGCCGCATATCTACCGGCCATCCTCAGAGTGTGCCTAGAGACACTCAGTCTATAGGTTCATTCAGAGGGTGGCTGAGCTACGTTCGACTGAAATGTCAGAGGAAGTATTTGAATTTGCGCAGCTGCGTGTCGGAAATTTAATGGATTGACAAAAATGACATTAGTTTCTAAGCCCCATCGATCTCGAAGTCATTAGAAAATGAGAAAATGAACAAGATGAATAAGGGCCGTAGTCTGCTTAAAAGAATCAACGTGTTGCTCTTCAGAAGTTCTTTAAGGAAACCACTGTTAATCTACGACTGGATGCCAGACTGGGTTTAGAAACTTGGGCCTTCGAATTTCGTGTTCAGTGTTTTAAACGATGTGCCACCACGGTCGAAAGGAAAGGAAGGCAAATTATGGTTTAACGTCTTGTCGACGACCTTATAGACGACTTCAGTTTATCAGTAGTACAATTCAGCCGCTAAACCGTAGACCTACATCATTGTAATGGCCACAGAAGACATACGCACTAGTTTACGAGCTGCACATGAATTTTAGTTGGGAATGAGACGGAAAGAAAAATATTTTCGCTATCTGGCAACGACCATTACATTGGTAGCACCCTTCGTATATTAAACTAATCTTTCCGGAAGACGTTTAGCTGGACCAACATTATATGCAGCTTTCCAAAATCTTTATCTTCCTCACACTTATCTATCAGACAAACAGCAGCAGAACGACTAGTACATATCCTAAGTTGCCTTTATGCGATTGGCATACACAGTGAGAATAATTTGCTGTCCCTTTCGATTCCATACAATAACTACTGTAAATTTACTGTATTGTCCTGGAATGACATCCAAATAAGCAAGTTTGAGTTACTGACGATCACTCATCACCTCAAATTATCCGTCTGGGATGTAAACACTTCTATTTGGTCCGAAATCACGTACTCGGTAAAGCTGGAATTTTGTTAAAGCCACTTTTACTTTTGCACTCGTTAGTCCATTTCTGAATCTCATTCCGACGTTCAATTGTATATTCGTGCAAGAGGGTCGGATATGCTCACGAAAATTAGAAACATACATCCGACTCACTAGGTATGTAATTCCAGAATATCTAGCGGTTCAACCGCAGTGACAAGAAAAGTAGCTGTTCTCTTAACATGCAAGAAATGACATGAAATAGAGAAGTTCGCCTTTTGCAATGCTGTTCGCTTTTCATACTGCCGTGACTTGTAATGCATTCAGTATGACGTAGTGTTAGCGTTGCTGGCTGGTGTGTTGCGGGTCGCCAGTTCAAATCAGAACACTAACAATTATTTGTAATTTAATTTTAATCAACTCTGGAAAGTTCTTGAAATATCTTACGTTCATAATGTTTTTATATTCCGGAATATTCGATGTTTGCGTAATTACCAGCATTCTGGCAAATTCTATGTTGCCGTAAACAGCTGCTTTATGTATACCTTATACCACGGTCCAAAAGAGGTATGTAAAAATTACACTGCGCACCGCATAAAGAGAAAAAAAATTGTACAAACGCACAATCAACTCGGCATTCAGAGGGAAAAATATTTGTGCATTATTATTATCTTTTAAATGATGGAAAAGTATTTACATTCATTTCTTCTTTATTTCATTTTGACTGTACTTTCGTAACAGAGTTCCGCATTTCTCAATGTATAATAGTTACTATTAACTGAGAACGTTACTTAAAATAACTACCATGGAGGGCTTGTGAATAATTTAGTATAACATCGGTATAGAAACTTGCGAAAATATTATGTTATAGATGCTATTCAAGAAAAGGCAACGACAATCATGACACTCATACTCAAATTCATGACATTAAATCCACTCTTTTGTTGATGAATGACATATATACCTTAGAGCTTCGAGAGAGAAAAGTTTGATGATGATGATGATGATGATGATGTTAGGTTTGTGGGGCGCTCAACTGCGTGGTTATCAGCGCCCGTACAATTTCCCAACCTTTGCTCAGTCCAATTTCGCCACTTTCCTGGATGATGATGAAATGATGAGGACAACACAAACACCCAGTCATCTCGAGGCAGGTGAAAATCCCTGACCCCGCCGGGAATCGAACCCGGGACCCCGTGCTCGGGAAGCGAGAACAGAAAAGTTTGCAGTTCATACGATGACATTTCAGTTTTTCTCTACTTTCTGTTGGTGATCACCACAGAATCTAACATTCTCCATTTACAGTTGTTTCTTTCATGTTTTCTTAAATGTAACTTCAACTACTCTTTGAATGGAGCTCCAAAAACAGTTGTTAACTGGTTTCCTTTCTTTTAAGCTCTATAGCGATATTTTCTTCTTGAGACTTGAACTATTTTGTAGAAAAACTGAGTCACTGTCGCCTGATTGTGATGTTTGTAGAGATGCAGTGCAATAACAGATAGAGTTAGGGAATATTCCAATTGAAATATTTAAATATCTACTGAGGAAATGTAACATACTTTAAATTCTTTTATTGCCTTCGTATTTGTGGCTATGTTTCGGTTACGCTAATACTGCCTCAAAAACATTAATGCGTTTCTCGAACTACTGTAGTGGTGTGATCAATAGTCCAAATTTGACGAATCCAGTGTTAGAAAGCAGCATTTGCTTGCTAGGCAAGACCCTGTTCGATAAGCTCTTCTTAATACTTTTGTGACAAAATCTTTATCCAGGAGACACTGAATTTTCACTTCTTTCAATAAGTTAACTGTTGTTAGCAAACTCTGTAAGCGCAGTTTTGCCTATGTGTTTGTTTTTGCTGAATACTGAAATAACTTTTCGAGTTATGAAGTGAAAATGTGCAATCCCAGTTCATCAACGATAAATATCTAAGGAAGCCCAGGATTCAGACTTCCAGTTACCAGTAGAACTTTGGTAAGGGCAATGTCCGTATTTGTGTAATTTACTTTGCTTATATTTTCTCTGAGCATTCAAAAACTAATCAAAACACTTCTTGTTTTTCTTTAGCCTGATGACAGGGTCCACTGAGTGAATTCGCTCTGTCCATCTTGTTCGATCGTGGGCCATGTCTGGATGAAGATTCACTGTCTTCAGATCAGTGTGCAGAGTGTCTTCCCATCGCTTTCTTGGTCGTCCCTGGTGACTTTTCGCATTTGTGTGCTGCCTTTGCTATAGTATCGTCCTCTGCCCATGTCCAGACAAACGCAGACGGCTTTATCGCATATTCTTCTGGATCGGTTCCACTCCAAAACGTTTCCTGCTAGTGACGTTCGAAACGTGATCCAGTCGAGTGATGCCAATTATCCATCTAAGTATCTTAGTCTCTATGAACCCCAGTTGTCTTTCTGTCTCTTTTGTAGTTGACCAACACTAGGTGCCGTAGAGTGCAAACGGGCGTACATCAGTTCGGTAGATTTTTGACTTCAGATGGTCCCAACTTCTCGTGGATTTGATGTCACGTACTTCTTTTTCGCCATACCGCACGTATGTATGTCTGAAGGACATTTACGTGGAACTACGGCCAAATACAGACACTGCATAAACTGCAGTAAAAGCGTTGCAGAGACTCCCCTCCACGCATTCACGCATACCTAGCATTTCCATTCTTCTGGAAATGTGCTGACTAATTCTGATCAGCCCGCATCTCGTGGTCGTGCGGTAGCGTTCTCGCTTCCCACGCCCGGGTTCCCGGGTTCGATTCCCGGCGGGGTCAGGGATTTTCTCTGCCTCGTGATGGCTGGGTGTTGTGTGCTGTCCTTAGGTTAGTTAGATTTAAGTAGTTCTAAGTTCTAGGGGACTTATGACCACAGCAGTTGAGTCCCATAGTGCTCAGAGCCATTTTTTTAAATTCTGATCAACACCAAAAACACACTTTCATGCCTAATATAATTTAGGAAAACAGTTGACATTGAAAACAGTTTCCATCCGTCTCCGAATGGACAAATACAGGCCCTGTCTGCTTTTCAAGAGAATCTTGCACCATTCTTCCTCCAAAATAGTGGCAAGTTCGGTAAAGATGATGGAGATAGATAGCGATCACGCACCCTTCTCTCCAAAGAGAACCACAAAGGGTCACTAATACTGAGATCTGGTGACTGTGGTCGCCAGGGGAGATGCGACAATTCATCTTCGTGCTTACGAAACCAGCACTGGACGATGTGAGCTGTGTGAATAGGGGCCCTATCGTCTTGGAACACAGTAACACCATTTAGAAATAAATATTGTACCTTGGGATGGATCTGATCGACGAAAATGGTCACATAATCCTTCGCCGTAATCCAAGCTTGCAGAGTATCCATGGGGCCCATGGAATACCACGATGTGGCTCCCCAAATCATCACCGAACCCCCGACATGTTTCACTCTTGGGACGTAAACTCGACCAAAAGTTGGAAATAGTGTGAACAAGAGACATTAGACCAAATGACTATATTTAATTGTTCCATAGCCCAGGTTTAATGGTCTCGGCGCCACGTTTTCCTATAACGAAGATTTGCATGACTGACAAGTGGTTTTCGGATTCCAACTCACCCTGCAGTTCCTTGCTGATGGAGATACCTTCGCTTTGCTCTGGTATTGATGAGATTTGCGAGTGCTAGTTCAGTTCTGCAGTGACTCTGCAGCTGTTGACCTCTTATTTTTCGTCCCAATCCTCTTCAATGACCGTTTGTCATGATCACTCACTTTCATTCGTGTTGTGACTCATCGGATAAAGTTTTCCGGCTTTCTTCGGAAGGGTGTTCTTGAAACACTAAACACTTGGATTACCTTGGTTGCGGAAGCACGCACCATACAATTTGCCCACTTTCAGATTCACGTAGCTCCGACGTAATGAACTCAACTACACAGAGCACTGTTCTGACCACGTCTGACACAAATTATTGATAACACTGAACTGGTGCCATTCGTGGTCAAATACAACAGCACAACCTAACCTGCAGACTTGGATAACGTCTGCATTTCTATTCAAGGACGCATTTCTCGTGGTGTTTCCATGTTGTTATCCAATACTTGTATTGATGTCATGAAATACTTCCCGTCAGGAGTTTAGTTGCAAGCTGTGTCCAAGCACTGTTCAGAAACTGTTCTGCAAAAGGATATGCGGAGTTAATATCAAATAATTAAGTGCCGTATTCGAGGAACAGACTCTAACTCAAGAGTGTGGCGTTGTCTTCTAGTTACCACCGTAATCGAACTTAACCGAATACACTTGCCTCTGACCTCTTCAATGCTGAATACGGCACTGGGGAATCAAACGTCACTGATGTCGGAGGGTTTCTGAGGATAATGACTGGCAAAACGAATTGTTGCTTCTAGAGATGAGAGCTGAATATCACCGCAAGAGTGAGTGTCACGAAGTATCTGAATGACAATTATCTGCTGCACTGGTTGTCGTTAATTCGTTGAAAACGTCCTTTTATCTTGTATTCTTCACTGCTTGGCAGTTCCAGCTGCATAGCCACCGTCAGTTGTTTGAAATACATACCAGATGCACTTCTGTTAGGGTATAAACAAGATTAAATGAAACAACAAGTTTACTGTTACCATTCACCGTTTTATTTATTTCCACAGCGCGTTTCAAAGGTTTAAACCTCCATCATCGGGTGGATTTACATTAGTTAGTATGACATTTGTGTGTGTGTGTTGTGTTACGATTTTTTGGAGGAACTTGTGGCACTGCCTCCAGTCGTCACAGGTTCCTTTCACTGTCGTAACACATCACATGTATACTGTCATATTTGACAGTGAAAGGAACCTGTATCAGTGGAGGCAGTGCCACAAGTTCCTCCAAAAAATCGTAACACAACACACACACAAATGTCATACTAACTAATGTAAATCCACCCGATGATGGAGGTTTAAACCTTTGAAACGCGTCGTGGAAATAAATAAAACGGTGACTGGTAACAGTAAACTTGTTGTTTCATTTAATGTCAATAACAGTCACGGTAAAGCCTGACCTAAAATGTTCGCATAAACAAGATTACTGCACATATACAGAGTAGTGTCTATCCTTTCGGACGTGCTAAACGGAACAGACACTACTCGTGATGCCGCGACAGGTGTATACATTTTATGTTAAATAGAGGAATGGGAAGGGGAGGGAAAGCTTGGGTGGGAAACTAGTCACTTGCAGACGCTGAGGGCATTGTGGAAATGCAATAGCGAGAGCTGAAAATTTGTGCCGGACCGAGACTCGAACCCGGATTTACCGCTCTTCATGAGCGGTTCACTTAACTGCTTCGGCCATCCGGACGCGGTTCCTTGACCACCCAAAATTTCCGACTTATCACCGGCTGCAATGCAGCGTCACTCGTTCATTAACCTTCCACTCGCAAATTATTGAGTCCCTTAGGAGTTCAGAAGATATTAGAGCGTCCATACTGAAGGAACTGTCATAAAGCTGTCACACACACACACACACACACACACACACACACACACACAGATATATATATATATATATATATATATATATATATATATATATATATATATCATCATTTAAGACTGATTATGCCTTTCAGCGTTCAGTCTGGAGCATGGCCCCCCTTATACAGTTCCTCCATGATCCCCTATTCAGTGCTAACATTGACGCCTCTTCTGATGTTAAACCTATTACTTCAAAATCATTCTTAACCGAATCCAGGTACCTTCTCCTCGGTCTGCCCCGACTCCTCCTACCCTCTACTGCTGAATCCATGAGTCCCTTGGGTAACCTTGCTTCTCCCATGCGTGTAGCATGACCCCACCATCTAAGCCTGTTCGCCCTGACTGCTACATCTATAGAGTTCATTCCCAGTTTTTCTTTGATTTCCTCATTGTGGACACCCTCCTGCCATTGTTCCCATCTACTAGTACCTGCAATCACCCTAGCTACTTTCATATCCGTAACCTCAACCTTGTTGATAAGGTAACCTGAATCCACCCAGCTTTCGCTCCGATACAACAAAGTTGGTCGAAAGATTGAACGGTGCACAGATAACTTAGTCTTGGTACTGACTTCCTTCTTGCAGAAGAGAGTAGGTCGTAGCTGAGCGCTCACTACATTAGCTTTGCTACACCTTGCTTCCAGTTCTTTCACTATGTTGCCATCCTGTGAGAATATGCATCCTAAGTACTTGAAACCGTCCACCTGTTCTAACTTTGTTCCTCCTATTTGGCATATATATATATATATTGGTTGGTTGTTTGGGGAAGGAGACCAGACAGCGTGGTCATCGGTCTCATCGGATTAAGGAAGGTTGGGGAAGGAAGTCGGCCGTGCCCTTTCAGAGGAACCATCCCGGCATTTGCCAGGAGTGATTTAGGGAAATCACGGAAAACCTAAATCAGGATGGCCGGACGCGGGATTGAACCGTCGTCCTCCCGAATGCGAGTCCAGTGTCTAACCACTACGCCACCTCACTCGGTATATATATATATATATATATATATATATATATATATATATATATATATATATATATATATATTTTTTTTTTTTGCCTGTCACCCCATAGCAAATAAAATATCCCCACAAAGCATGACACGAATGGAATTGTGGAAATCTGCTCGCAGAATTTTTTGCCACGAATGTTTACCGTAGAGTAGAGGCGAGTGGGTGGAGAAATAACAAGGTTGCAGCAACACGCAGCAGCACTCACAGCTCTCCCCATAAAACCGAAGAGCACTTACTGACGCAAATTTCGCGTCTTCTGACTTAATTAATTTAGCAGATTGTTCATTTCGTCAGAGTAACCGAATATATTTGGGGACTGGTTTATAAATCTAAGAGTCACGCTACTTACGCAGCCAGAATATCGTTATCCGAGTGGGTGTCGGGGAGTATTCGGGGTTCAATAAAACTGCGCGAGGCAGCGGCGTTACAATGCTGCCACAGCCGGTTATTTGAGTCCGCATGGCATCCGGGCCGGGCCGGGTCTTGTGTAACGGCAACAGGCTTCCGCGTGCCGCCGTTTGCAAGGCAAATGCGCGCGCCCGCCGCTACGTCATGCCCACCCGCCGATCCCATCAGCACAAGTTTCACTCGAAATGGAGATTCTCGGAAGGGGCGTCCCATCGCACTTGTTGGAAACAGTCGGCGACGGAAACCACCAATACCATTAGCAGCTGACTGTCACTTTCGGGTGTCGCTTGTGCGATAAGTTAAAATACGCAATGTGATCACTGAGTTATTGCCAGTTGTTCTCTCCACTCTTTTTCTGTACAGCAGCCGTCCTCTGCGGTTGAGAGTTCAATGTGTGTTACTACCAGACGGAGAACCTGATTTCAGCCCACGGAGCTTAACTTGGTTAGAGTATTAGAAAGGGATCCATTCAGGTTCGTCAGGCCAGTTAAGGAACTACGTAAAGAATAAGTAATAGCGGACGTTGATAGGAATAATCAGAATGGCAATACTTTGTGATATTTAAATACTGTTTATTTATTTCCATAACTACAGAGCGGTCAGAAACAATCTGACAAGGTTGTAAAGGCGTTGTATGGTAGTTTACACTGACAAATAATGGTTAGGAAATAAATTTGATACGGTGCGCCATTTCGAATTTATTTAGCATTGAATTTAGCCAATCAGATCGTCGTGCGCTCAAATACAAGCAGTTTGCCAGACGCGGTGTCGCCAAATGTCTTCTTCGTTTGGTTTCCTCAAACCGAACAAACCTAGCTTTAGCATATCTAGTTCAGATTAATCACTTTCAAAAAAAGTCACGTTTTAAATGGCAGGTCATAACTCACTGACTCACACAGGACTGTGCATTTCCACTTTTTAGCGCGTGCAACCGCTTGAATTTGCGAGGGTAGCGACCTGATTGTGTAACTCCAATGCTAAATAACTCGGGGACGACGCAAAGTGTCGATTTTTTTTAGCAATTGTATCTCAGTACAACGTCCCCTGTAACAGCTTTTCCGACTGTTTCCGACCACTCTATAGAGACCTCCCATCTTATGAGTAAAGCGGTATGTGACACTATTTTAAAGCAATTCCTTACATTCGAGATATTAAAGTACTGAAGAACACAAGTACTGAAGTAACGACTCGACTGCTGACGCCAGTCACATCAGGTGACAGTGTACTGACTAAGTAATTTTCTTAGAATTACAGTATGCCTATAGCGTTTAGTTACATTCGGCACTACGGAGCTGGTTAGATTCCGTCAGTGTCTTCTAACTGAAATCACACTAACCCAATACCCAAGTGAATATCATCCAGACAAGGGTATCAATTGCGGATAAAACGTTTTAGAATACACAAAATATCCAATGAGCAACACAATATCACAAATTTAAGTTCAGGACTTATTTCTGTTCCGTCTGTTCCCCATGCTGCCTGCTGTAATTTAGGCTGTGGCCTACCTAGGGATTTGTTTTGTAAGAAGAAGAGGATGTTGTACCTAGAGAATAGTGAAGCTAAGAACACATGATGGTGTTTTGTCGGTGATTCAGTCTAGTGACTGATTTTAAAATCACATGAAGAGATGCGCACAGAGACCACCATAAGCAGTTTCCGCCATTTTCGACACTTCTTGTTGTTGTTAGACATGAGGCAGCGGTTAGTGCAGCTTTTGTACATACTTCGCGTTATACACTTTTATGTCCTATATAACGTGTAGAAGCTATTTGTAATGTACTGTTAATTCTTCAGGGAAGCCTACGCAATTCTGTGCTGCCTATAAAGAGTATCTTAAGACTGCACCATCTTGTACCTTGAAACAGAAGATCTTTTACCAAGGAACACTCGCTACTTGCAAATGAACTGAGTTTCTTTAATGTCTTAACAATTTGATCTGTCTTGAAATGGAAATTTGTGTTACTTTCCAGCAACACCTATTGCAAAATGTATTCAACTTCTGATTGATTTTTGATAGTACTTCTGCTTGATTTGATTTCACTTATTGATAATTTGATAATACTTCTGCTTAATTTGATTTCACTCACTGATTACTGTTGTGTAGTAGAGTAATAATGTATCAGACTGTTCAACACAGCAGTGACAATATTGTTTCTATTGCAACTCTTCTAGTTTCAATAGCATAATTGTTCCTTAGTGCATGATCATGTTGCATCTTGGAACATGTTTTCACATCTGGAAAATCCTTGATTTTCCGGCGTAATATTGGTAACTTCAAAAATGACTTCGGCACTGAAAAAGTGAATGTCAGAATTTAAAAACTGAATAAAAAGATATATTAAACATCCGTTCCAGAGCTGGCTAGAGGCGAAGTCTGAAAAGCATTCGAAGGCACAACACTCTCCTCTACATGTTGAGTGACCTTTCGGAGAACTGATCTGTCAGCCTACCGAATGCTCCCTCTGTGGGCTGTTGTAGACACTGATACCTCTCAGAGGATCTGCATCACCGTTTCTAACAAGTTACAAATCACCGGACTACAAAACCACGTGCTCCGACTTCCCATCTGCGACGCACATACATATTCCATCCATTCTCCTGCTCATTCTGACTAAATAACTAGGATGTGACGTTATATCCCCCTGAGTCTGTGACCTCTCGTAATAAAGAAACCCCAAGCCATATAATTCGAATCACAGGACTAGTGTGCACACGAGCGTGTCTGTATATGTGTGTGTATTTGTGGCTGGATTGGTCCGTTTTCGTTATTCCAAATGTATTGCACCGTTGTGAAACTACTTGATTTCTTTTAGGGACAGCACGTTTTCTAGACAGTCGCAGCGTTGCAGCGATGTTTGTACTTGTATTTACTTGTAAGCACACGAACAAGTTGTGTGTCCCAATGGCAAGCGCAACAGTACCACGGGAGATCATTTATCATGCAAGGTCTGGTACTGTCACACGTCACGCAGCGACCCGAGAAGTCTGCAGAAAGTGAAAACGTACCAGCTGCAAGGTGATACTGCTGCTTACAGTGAGTAATCCTGCTTGAGGTAACTACTTGGCACCATCTAAATGATTATAATCGCGCCAATAACCGTCGTTGCACCACTGTAGCCAGACTCAGTTTGAATTTGTGACTGGAACTGTTAGATATACTCCCATTCAATGGTCACCTGTCGTAGGTAATATTGCTCCGCAAGATCTAAGGGGGGAAATCAGCTATGATAAACTTTGCCCATGAAGATCACTTCTATAAGAACTCTACCTTGTACGATGCCCTACAAGTTCCATTACAACTCGTCTGAAATCACGCAAAACGCCCTGAGTTGATTCAGAAAGTATCAGGTTTTTGTACGTGACCTCCAAACGGCGACAAAGCTGGCTGTAATGAACGTCCATCTTACAACACTCAGCTGCTTCAAAATCCAAGAAGGAAGCAAGTACTGCAACAAGCCACAAGTTTTCTTGAAATGATTTTATTATACCATTACTAGTTTCGGGTCTGGGTCCATCGTCACATGGTAGCTCTGGCGTCTTGCATGTTTTACGTCTGTGTCTTCCTGAAAAGCCCTCCTTTACATATATAAGCCATAGGACTGGTTTTCTTTTACAAACCATACAGATCAATGAACTGGACTAAAAACAAAATGACGGATACATTTGTTTATATCGGCTGCTGATTTGGTTTTAGTTTTTGGTTATAGTATGTACTGTCAAAGAAAACCTAAACTCTGTCTTATAACATGTAACGGAGGGCTCTTCAGGAATATACCGGGTGATCACAAAGTCAGTATAAATTTGTAAAGGGAAGAGAGGTACAAATTGACACACTTGTTTGGAATACATGGGGTTTTATTAGAACGAAACATGTGTGTCAATTTGTACCTCTCTATCTACATTATTCCGTGATTTATTCAGTTTTCAAATTTATATTGACTTTTTGATCACCCGGTACAAGCCACTAAACCACTCCCAATGGTGTCTTGTGATATAACTGGACCCCTACCCTCTGTGAGGGCTGGAATAATGTATATCGTAGCAATATATGATCTATTTAATAAGCAAACGACCACATTTCGCAGCTGGGGAAATCCGATGTAGTTCTACCTGATAGTACTTCATATTTCACGGTACGGAAGTGGAAAGAATTTTTAAGGGAACAGAACACTAAGCAAATCTTATTATCCAGATTTCATGACGAATACAATCCTGTGGAACGTATCTTTAGGGAGTTTAATCGGTTTATCAGATTATATGCCGCCAAGTAACAAACCAAATGGATTGAGTACCTATGCAGTCTTCAAGGTATTTTTAATTATCTTCCCTCACACTTCCAGCAAGCATACGCCGTCTGAATTGGTGGTAAATGAGGTAGAAAGAAACGAATGGATAAACCCAACCCCGTAGTTTCCTGAGTTAGTCTGGAACAAAGAAGATCAACTACGACGAGTTCTACAAGAATTGCAGCTTAGCGTCCAAAAGTGGAAACTACAATATGATTAAAAGTTTGGTAAAATCCTCTGCTACCAAACTGGAGATAATATTTTGCTTAAGACTTATCCAAAGGCTTCATTAGTAAAGAAACAAAATAAAAAATGGCAACCTGTATATTCTGGTCCCTCTACAATTCTTGACATCCCTCTTGAAAGCAATTATTTACTCATAACCCCTGAAACGCGAAGAATAAAGTGATTTTATCCTCATAAAGATGTTGAAAATTATTATGAAGAAGAAGTTCTTTATGTACCACGTTTATTAAGTTCTAATGAGTGATGAAGCTGAATGAGCACGAAAATTTCTTGATTATCCATGTCTGTAGCTGTTTAAGTGTATAATTTCAGAAAGCATATTTATGTTGTTAGTTATTAAGTGTGAAGTTCAAACAAAACTACTGATTGTAGCTTAAGGAAATGTACGGATAATTTCCAACGGAAGTGATAAGAAATAAAATTTCATGAAAAATTTAATTACTGATGATCTTTTGACTCTTAACTGTATGATTTTATCTCAGTGAGTTTTCTGCTAGTAGTTGAAATAATTTATGATTCTGGCTTAATGATCGGGGGAGGTGGCGCAGTGGTTAACCCACTTGCTTCAGGCAAATGCCGGGACGGTTCCTTTGAAAGGGAACGGCCGACTTCCTTCTCCATCCTTCCCTAATCCGATGATCGCTGTTTGGTTCCCTACCCCCCAAATCAACCAGCAAATCATCCTGTCTTAATGAGCCTTTAGCTCTTATTTAAACACAGTAATAACTTTGTTTTGATGAGCCTTCAGCTCTTAATTGAAACAAGTTATGCTTTTATCTTGGTGAGCCTTCAGCTTTTACTTGAAAAAATTTATGATTTTTGCATTCATGAGCCTTTAGCTCTTATGGGAAATATTTTATGACTTTGATGTAATGGATTCAACCTAAATCTCCTATTACTCCGAAAATGCAATAGAAATATTCTTTGTGTAATTGAGAAGTGCTTGCTGCGCAAGATAATTTTAAACATGTGTCAATTGCATAATGATTCGTCATGATTCAAGTCCAAACTTAGGTTCAGGACAGATTTTTTTTTTCTTTGACCTGACGTGTATTTTGTTAACAGAGTTCTCTGGTAAGTCATTTCGGGGCTGCAGGGTTGTACACGGTGTTTGATGAGGAAGGCTAACTGCGAATACTAACGACCACTAAAGTCTCGATAAACAACTACAGCTCTGTAATTGCTTGTGTCTACTTAAGCAGTGGTGACCAAAATTTTGTAAATTTCAAATTAATTAGAGATATATTGAATCTGAACTTTTAAAATGCTAGACTGCAAAGATAGCCGTATAACATGCACCTTTGGATTTCTTGCGATACAGGCTGTACTAACAGATCTCACAACAATGCCAGAGTCACTGAGTCGCCGAAGTGTGCGATAAGAATGCAGAAGCAAGAACGCACTCTTGGTGACATAACTTGTAAAACACACTGTGATTATAGTGTTCACAAACATTAAGAGACAGAATATGATAAAAATGTGATTATAGAGCAGTGACAAAATGAATCAGTCAAAGATAATCTATCGTGACGGTGGTATAAATATGAGAGATTTAACTAAAGTGCACATCTGGAATGATTAGTCAGCGCAAGAGCGACGGGACACAGGTTCTCCCAGATAGCGATGAAGTGGGGATTTTCCCATACGACCATTTCACGAGTCTACCGTGAATATCAGGAATCTGGTGAAACATCAAATCTCCGACATCGCTGCGGCCGGAAAAACATCTCGCAAAAACGGGAGCAACGACGACTGAAGAGAACCGTTCAACCTAACAGAAATGCAACGCTTCCGCGAACTGCTGCAGATTTCAATGCTGGGCCATCAACAAGTGTCAGCATGCGAAACATTGAACGAAACATCATCAATATGGGCTTTCGGAGTCGAAGGCCCACTCGTCTACCCTTGATGGCTGCACGGCACAAATCCTTACGCCTCGCCTAGGAGCGTCAACATCGACATTGGACTGTTGATGACTGGAAACGTGTTGCCTGGTCGGACGAGTCCCGTTTCAAATTGCATCGAGTGAATGGACGTGTAGGGGTATGGAGACAATCTCATGAATCCATGGACCCTGCATATCAACATGGGACTGTTCGAGCTAGTAGAGGCTCTGTAATGGTGTGGGCGTGTGCTACGACTCCCACAGAAGACACGTACGTAAGCATCCTGTCTGATCACCTGTATCCACTCATGCCCATTGTGCATTCCGACGGACTTGGGCAATTCAAGCAGGACAATGTGACACCCCACACGTCCAGAATTGCTACAGAGTGGCCCCAGGAACACTCTTCTGAGTTTAAACACTTCCGCTGTCCACTAAACTCCCCAGACATGAACAGTATTGAGCATATCTGGGATGCCCTATAACGAGCTGTTCAGAAGAGACCTCTACCCATTCGTACTCATACGGATTTATGGAGAGCCCTGCAGGATTCATGGTGTCGATTCCCTCCAGCACTACTTCAGACATTAGTCGAGTCCATGCCACATCGTGTTGTGGCACTTCTGCGTGCTCGTGGGGGGCCTACACTTTAATTGGCAGGTGTACCAGTTTCTTTGGCTCTTCAGTGCATTAACTGGTAAATTTACGTTACGCAGAGTAGACGCTGTTTACTTGTCTGATTAGATTGCCGATTCTCGCACTCCTGTGCTATCACTCGCTATCACTATTTCCGACGATACTAAAACTTTAAACATGAACTAAAGCTCTTTTTAAATCTGCTGAATAGATAGAACTAACTATATCTATCAGATATTCTAGCTCTGTCTCTCCTACACCGATATAGCTAGAATATAATTTAATTATTGTTTGGTCTCCTGTGCAAGATTATCCAAACAATTTACGTGTTCCTGAGAGCTCACACAGGAAGACTTAGAGCAGTGTTTCCATCACCGGAAAATTCGCATGGAGTGTTGTAGAGATAAAGTCCGGGAATGCAATGACCGTGGCAATAACTAAATATGTATTTTTTTCAAATAACATGTTGTATGGTAATAGTCCCGTTATTTTATAGCTACACCTCGCAACAGCAGACTGTGTCTATCGACCGCGTAGGTGAGTATAACGTATTAATGTACAGTTGAACGCAGGTGAACTCGGACAAGGACTACACCTATTATGTACGGTCGTAGCCACTGTCCGGAAACAGTAGGTGACGGTCGACTGACTTCAGGCTGATACCATGGATTTCGGTTGCACTGAGACAAACGCAGCGAGGGGTGTGCCACCTGTGGCGCCTCTAGCGTCACCTAAGATACTTGATGTCAAATCCCCTTCCGATACGCCTGACCTGGCCCGTTCTGTAAGTAGGCTATGTAAGTAGGCTGTTTAGGTTCTTATATTGGTAACGCCGCCGCCATGTAGCGCTCTCTGTATGAAAATCACTGCCTGTGCTGTGTGCAGTCTGTGGCTAGTTTGCATTGTTGTCTGCCATTGTAGTGTTGGGCAGCGGCAGCTGGATGTGAACAGCGCGTAGCGTTGCGCAGTTGGAGGTGAGCCGCCAGCAGTGGTGGATGTGGGGAGAGAAATGGCGGAGATTTGAAATTTGTAAGACTGGATGGCATATATATTATGATTATTAAGGTAAATACATTGTTTGTTCTCTATTAAAATCTTTAGTTTGCTAACTATGCCTATCAGTAGTTAGTGTCTTCAGTAGTTTGAATCCTTTATTTAGCTGGCAGTAGTGGCGCTCGCTGTATTGCAGTAGTTCGAGTAACGAAGATTTTTGGTGAGATAAGTGATTTGTGAAAGGTACAGGTTAATGTTAGTCAGGGCCATTCCTTTGTAGGGATTTCTGAAAGTCAGATTGCGTTGCGCTAAAAAAAATTTGTGTGTCAGTTTAAGCACAGTCCTGCATACATGTTCAAAGGGGACGTTTCATATGTCGACCCTTAGCCGAGGATACCTCACTGGAATCTTTTGATTTTTTCTTGTAGTTTGTGTAATTAGTGTAGATTTTGTTTATTGCTAGTGCGTAATTGTAGAGAGAATCTCCTTTGTAATTGCAGTCTTTCATTGTTGTACAGTAAAACAGTTGTGGCATGCATGTAGATTTGCACCAAGTATTTCGCAGCTGCGCTTGCAATTAACTAGATATTATTTTCAGTGCTATGTTAATGTGTTCCCCTATTTTTGCTCTTCAAATTGTGTTTTTCTGTGTTGTCGTGTGAAATATTGTGACAATAATGGCGTGTGAAAAACGTAACACTAGGCTCCAAAGTAAACTGAGAAATAATAGTGACAACGAGCGTAGCTTATCAACACCTCTGTGTAGTGAATTAACAGACATTCGAAGTAGTAATTTGGTAAGTGTGCATAGGGAAATGGAGCGGGCGGCAAACAATGGCGTAGGCAGTGAAACAATTAGTGAACAGGGAAGCATTATCGATCGATCGCTTGGCAACAGCTCGCCTCAGGAATGCGAAATGACAGGACACAATTTTGCAAATACTGTAGATTCAGGTTTTGCGTCCTCACCGTTTTCTCAAATAAGTCAAGACACATTTTCTGCTTGTCAAAATGTGAATGTTGCCGGTGCAAATGCACTGCCGAAAAGCGTAGAGGAACAGATTCCAGACACTAATGCATTGTTATTACAGCTAATGCAACAAATGGAACAAAATCAGAGGCAAACACAGCAACAGTTAGACACAATGGAACAAAATCTTCAAAAGTTAGACACAATGGAACAAAATCTTCAAAAGTTAGACACAATGGAACAAAAGATTCAAAAGTTAGACTCAGTGGAACATAAGCTTGAACAAACACCTGAAGATTTAACTACTGAGTTACATAACATTGAATCGAAATGTCAAAAAGTCTGTAACGATGTAAAAACACAAATTTGTGAGCATTTTCAACCTATTTTTTCGCGGCATGAAAATGCATTACAGAATCACGAAGCAGCCATAAAAGAACTCCAAACTATTGTTCATGAAAATCACTACGCCTTGCAAGCTAAAATTGACTGAGTTGCATCTGCCGATTCGGTTACGCAACTTGCAAAAACTCAAGAAAACTTAAAGGACACAGTAGATACGATTTCAACACAAATGGACACTCTGAAACTTGGTTCAGAAAAACACACTGAGGAAATAAGTACACTATCGGAGAAAGTAGCCGAACTTTCGGATCAGTTCACTAACTTATCTACAAAGGTAGATGATCTGAATGACACAAGACCTGTAGCCAGCACTGACACAGAAGAGTGCGAACAAATTAGGAAATTCAAACAAAATCAGAATCAAATTAATACGCAACACCAAAGAGAAATCCGGGAAGTACAAGATCAGCTGACACAGGTAATACAAGAATTACGTATTTCAGAGGCCACTCGCGCTCCAATACGGGAAGAGGGTCATAGAAATACGGAACAGCCACAAAATAATAACTCAGGGCACTTCAGAAATTATGAAAGAAATTGGCAAAGTACACCGAATTTTGAGATGGAACCGCCGACACGACGTAACAATGACCGACATGCGACTCGCCGACATGATGATTTTGACTATAAGCTGTTCATTACTACATGTAAATTCAAAACGTTTAAGAATTCTGCCAACGACATTCATCCACAAGCATGGCTCCATCAATTCTCCCATTATTTTCCTCCCAACTGGTCATTGGAGCACAGGTTAGAATTTATGTGTGGCTACTTGGAGAATGAACCAGCTGTAAGAATGCGATCGGTCATTCACGATTGTCACAGTGAAGGAGAATTTTACCATGCGTTCCTCTCAGCATATTGGTCTCAAGCTACACAAGACCGAGTAAAACACAGCATCATAATGATGAAACATTTCGAACAATCTGAAATTTCCACTCTTGTGAAATATTTTGAAGACATGTTGCACAAGAATCAGTACCTGTCAAACCCATACAGCCCCTCAGAACTCATCCGCATTTGCTTAATCAAACTGCCTGAACATTTACGACATATTATTTTAGCAGGACGTGGCAAAGACGACATTGAAGCTTTTCAGGGACTGTTACAAGAACTGGAAATTGACACTGACAATTGCGGAACGCGAAAACAGGAGCACAACAATTACAGATCACATCCGTCACAATTCCACAATGACAGAAATAATATACGACAAGGCTATTCTTTCAATGTAAATCGTGACCGAAACAGACACCACCCATATGATAACCATTGGAGGAGTAGTAATAATTACAGGGAAAGATCACCTCTCCGCGGTAATGACTATCACAGAGACAATCAGAGAAACAGACAATATGGGAACCAAAATAATTATTATCAAGGGAGACAGAATAACTTTAGACGCAACGGTCCAGTGCGCAGTTACGACTCAGGGAGAAATTCTCCACCACGTGACCGACAAGAAAGAAACTATGGAATCTACCGACATGACGACAGACGATATGATCGTAACGACAGACCTGAACTGCATCAGAACTGGCGGGATTTAAACAGGGCAGGGCCCTCTCGTCACAGTGAATTTGTAGAAGATAGGTCTCCAAATCCCAATAACGACGCGCGCCAACAAAGAGACAATAGGCAATGACTCACACCGCTGGCAGCCACAAAACGTACTTATGAAACTGACGACGCAGCTGCCGTAGCTAGTAATTACGTAAAAATGGAAGACATTAGGGACATCTTACTCCCGGATCACGACGTAAAACATAACAACATTGCATATCCTGTGATTCACATTACTGTAAATGACGTAAAATTTACGGCAGTACTTGACTCTGGCAGTCCTATTTCAGTAATTAGTGAAACAGCTTTTAGCAAATGCAACAAATCGAACGATTGCCCCACACTTCCGTTACGTAAGATTAAATTACAAGGTGCAATCTTTGGAAAAAGTGTAGATGTACGCCAACAAACCAATTTAGAATTCTTTTGCCAAAGCCACAGCTTCTCTATGGACTTTCTTATTGTTCCATTATTGTCGACGGAAATTATACTGGGAGTAGACTTTTTGAATGAATACAAAGCAATCTTGAGCTTTCACGATGCTGAAATAAGTTTAGAGAAAGAAGGTAAGTCAATAGCTTTGAAATTTGAAGACTGGCTCTCAAACCATGATGAGGAAATTAATCGGCTTTACCTTCTGTTAGACAACAGTTCGGAATTTTATACGGAACTAGACACTAACAATCACTCTGCAAGTACTGACAGGGATGATATCGACGACATATTTGAAACCAATGAGTTAATTCAGAATAAAATTCAAACAATTGAGAATTGTAATGACACTGATAGGCAGGACCTTTTTGAGATTTTACAAGCACTTTCCACAGTTTTTACTCACAAAACAGGAACAATCAAGGGATTTCAATACCAATTTCGTGTTCGTGAGCATACTAAATTTTGTGTTAGACCATACGTAATTCCAGCACATTATAGGGACCGTGTTACAACAGAAATACAACCTATGCTTGACGAGGGCATTATTGAGCCTGCAGTACGCTCATACAACAATCCGTTACATGTTGTTGAGAAGAAAAATGAATCGATCAGGCTTGTCTCAGATTCGAGACAAATCAATACTATCATTATTCCTGAAACAGACAGGCCGCAGACGATGGAAGAACTTCTTCAAAATTTTAATGGTGTAAAAGTGTTATCTTCCATTGATCTCAGATCCAGCTTTTATCAGATCGAACTTCATCCAGAATGTAGAAAATACACAGCTTTCCTTTGTTTCGGCGTTTGTTATCAGTTTCGGAAACTTCCTTTTGGTTTGAACATTTCTTCAGCAGAATTCATTCGCGGGCTAAATTCCATATTACCTGAGTTCTTAAAACGTCACATCACCTTATATGTGGACGATATTCTAATAGCAGAAGCTTCATGGGAACAACATAACCGCATCCTCAACAGTTTGTTACCAATTTTTGCAGAATCTGGAATTACAGTTAACTTGGAAAAGTCTGAATTCGGTAGGTCAAAGGTGAGGTTTTTGGGACATATTATCTCTTCTGAAGGCATTCAGCCGGATCCTGAAAAGTTAGAAGCAATCAGAGCCATTCCAATTCCATCCACAAAAAAACAAGTCCGCAGTTTTCTAGGTCTCGTAAATTTTTACCGTCGTTTTCTGAATATGCAAATTCTTGTTACACCAAAACTTTGTTCTCTCACTGGAAAAAAAACTATTTGGAACTGGGACGAACAAGCACAGTTGGAATTCAATTCTTTGAAAGAATCGCTACTTAACGCGCCAATACTAGCTCATCCAGATCTGTCACAAGATTTCTGCCTTAGCACGGATTCTTCTAAAGTCGGTCTTGGTGCCCATTTATTTCAAGAAGCCGTAGAAAATGACACTACCATTCAGAAAACCATTGCTTTTGCTAGCCGAATGCTAACAAAATCTGAAAAAAATTATTCCCTTACTGAATTAGAAGCTTTAGCTATCGTTTGGGCATTTAACAAATTCCGTTTCTTTCTTCCTGGCAGGCACGTAAAAGTATACAGTGATCATCGTGCATTACAATTTCTTATGTCTTCAAAATTAAATCATGACAGGTTAAAACGCTGGGCATTGTTTCTGCAAGAATTACGCTTCACAATAGTCTACATTCCCGGCAAGGAGAACATTGTTGCGGACGCGCTGTCACGCGCACCGGCTGGGCTTGAGAAAAGTAACACAGAAGGCAACCTTGAGAAAAATTTCAGTATTCTTTACATTCAGAAAGTCGCCTTTGAAAACTTCATCACCACATCTTTAAAGGACATTGCTCATGAACAAGATAAAGATCCAATTTGGAAAGACATCAAAAGTAAATGGCATGAAAAGACACACACTCAGATTCGGCATTATTACCTGGTTAGAAACAACATACTCTTCAAACGCTGCACTGTTGATGACAAGCTATGGGTACTTTGCATTCCAGACGATTTTGTTAATAAGCTCATTTGGTACAGTCATTTCAGCTACGCACATTTTGGCCCACGAAAATGTTATCATATTCTTCGAACGACTTGTTATTTTAACAATATGGAAAAGCGAATTCGAAGACTCTTGTCTATTTGTAAACTTTGTCAAAAGGCGAAACCATCTACTATCTCACATCGTGCTCCGTTGTTTCCTATTATTCCTTCTAAATTAAAAGAATTTGCTGCTGTTGATCTCTTGTGACCCCTTGTCAGAACATCGAATGGATTTTCGTACGTTCTAGTCGCTGTTGAACTTACTTCAAAATTTGTTTCTTTCGCTCCGTTACGTAAAGCCACTGGACGGTCTGTATCCAACGCCTTTGTTAAAAATTTCTTACGTGAAGTTGGTCACGCATGCTTCGGAATCATAAAATCAAACCTGTTTTTATTTCATTGTACTCACCACATTGTAACCCGTCTGAAAGGATTATGAAAGAAATCAATAAGCTTTGCAGACTCTATTGTCACAGAAAGCATCAGCATTGGGACAGATATTTACACTTATTTCAAAATGTGCTGAATGAAATGCCTCATGATTCCACTGCTTTACCACCTACTCTTGTACTAAAGAATGAAGAACCACCGAACAGAATCAGAGAGCTTGTACGTTTCCCGAATACACGTAAACTTCAACACAAAGACATAATTGATTTGGCTCTTAAAAATATAAAATCTGCAGCAAACAAAAGGAGAAAACTACACGGTAAAGCAAATGCAAAGAAATTATATATTGGTCAGAAAGTTCTCATTAAAGCTCATTCATTGTCACATAAGAAGAAACACTTGAGTCACAAATTCTTTCTAGTTTACAATGGACCTTACAGAATCCGACGTATACCACATGATAATTGCGTTGAAGTTGAAACTCTGCGTACTAGGAAGAGTAAAGGTTTACACCACATTTCACATGTAAAACCGTTTATTGAAAGATAATCTGCTTTTTAACTTTGTCTTTGCCATAAAATGTTTCACTTCACATTTCTAGTATGCATTGTCAGACTTAGAAACTGTTACCATGCAACAATGTTTGAAGTTAAATATCCAGTCAAGAACCAAGAGAACTTATTTAAACAGAAATTACGAATGCATTCTTATTGTGAACAGACGACACAGTGTTATTGTGTGGGTGCATTCTTGCTTGTTAGTTGCACGATTACGTAACGACTATAAGGCTCACATACTTAGAACATTTACCAGTACTGCTAATGAGATTTTAATGCAACATTTTGGTTTACTTGAAAATGCATTCTGAATTAAAGTACTTTCTGAGAGATACCAGATGACACAGTGGTTAGTTTATGTGACAGCTACACGATTATATCACGACGTTACTAATGAGTGACAATTTGCAATGTTGCTTTTGCGGTGTATCTGTTTTATATCTGCACAGTTTTTCTGAATTCTTCTGTAAAGTAAAACATGTTTTAGTAGTAACTTTTGTGGTATAGCTACAAGGAGACAGCCTTTTCCGTAGCACAACAATACGTTACAGCACAGTACTTTCATCATCACAACAATAAGTGTAATAACTAAGATATCTATACGCAAAGCATTTCACTTTTGTTTATCATGAGGTAAGTGCATTGGCTTCTGCAGAACTTAGCTTTCGGAGGAAAATAACTACGACACTTCCACAGAGATTATCTTACAACAAGACGCACATTTAGCGCTACAGGACACGCATTTCAGTGATTAATTTTGTACTTTATTTTTAAAGATTTTTGAATTACAAAGAAAGTTTTCTGTGATACATTTCATTCCATTGCTGTAATCTGTAACACCTGAGGGTATAATTACATTAACCCTTAGAGGGGTACACGCTTACTTCGTGTATCATGTGTTTGGCAAGCACAAGGAGCCCTAGCTAATATGATATTTGCTTATACAACTTTACACATCGGTACCATAATTCTCTAACACAAATTACACAGCTATCTGATCATTTAACTGAGAGAGACAAACTTTTTTACTATGGCAGTGACAGATGTTTACTTAATTACACCGTTGGATAACTTCACACTTACGAAATTGTATTTTGTCTGTACTTTGTGAACTGTTCATATTTTTTCGGACCCATTGTGATATTATGAGAGCTTTGAATGATATATTTGGTATGGGATCACGATTTTTAAAGTACGTTTGAGGCAGATGACACTTTTGACATGAGCAGAGAATTTTTTTAGGTTTTGAAATTACTGGAGGAAGCTACGACGATTTTGAGAGTTGACTGAGGTGTTATGATGTTATTATTACGATGACTATGTGTATTATGCTGTTGCAGTATGTTTATGATCAATAAGCTGATGCTATATGAGGAATTTGATTATGCTATGTATTTATTATGATGAAATATTGAAGTGTCGTCGCAAGATTGACGTGTCGACGAATATATATGTGTAATAAGGTAAGGAGTAATGAATAGTGGTTAGGGACTCTGACTTGTGAAAAAAGATGTTGGAAACCAAGAATCATACTTTAAGAGTTATGAAATGTGTGTAAATGCGTGAATGTATCACAATGCCGGCGAACATTTTTTGGACACTGCTATATTCATAAGATTTTGTTTCTACACATTTGCAACGCAAATTCTCGACCCGTGAAATGTTGTATATGAGACTGTCACTGTAGCGGAAACTGCTGTCGTAAATATTTCCGTAAGAAAGTTAAGTGACCACCTGCACGTAATGCGTCATGGGCACCCAGCTGTGTCAGACGCCTGGAGAATAAGCCATTAGGATGTGCCTTTTCTGAGGCACAGGTAGAAAAAAAAAGGGAGGCCATTATCCTCGCTATTGACATTCCTTTGTAGAAAGCATCGCAAATATGACACGCTCATTACTTGGAAACATTCTTACATCTGCACACCTGATTATGACAAGTATCTTTCTACGAGAGTTGAGAGATTTTTTTTACTACTTTATGAAATGCCATATGGCTAATGAATGATGTTTCATGCCTTCCTTTGTACATATTTTCATTTTTTTAATATCTAGTTTCTAGCTGCACTGCAGCATTGGTTAAAATTGAATTTTATAGATGTACTAATATAAATATTTTGTGTCTACAGATCCAGTAAATACTAATTTTGTAATACATTTCCCAAAAATGGGGGAGCACAAAGACATTTTCCTTCACAAGAATTGCATACGGAATTTTCTTTTCAAGTACTTGGTAATTTTTTTGTGGAATTAGTTTTTGTGGTGCACCACTTTAAATTACATAGACATTAAGATGTGAATATACATTTCCCTTGTCTGCATTGTTGTCTTTAATGTAATATTTTTCCTGCTTGAGCTATGTCATGTTCAGATGTAAGTTATTGCATTTGCTGCTGCTGTTTGCCAGGCATAGTGCTACTAAATTTCACTTTGTATTACTCTGTTAAGCTAGTTTTACTACTGATTTATTTTTCTTGTTTGCTGCACATTGCCTTATATTAGTTGTAATATTGCAATTGCTTTGCTAATTCCTATAATGCTGCTTGCTTCGCAAATCTGCATTTTTTTCATTGCTGTTTGCATTAATTGTTTTGTGCTGCTGCATTGCCTCGTTTCTTAGTTTAGCATCTGAACTCAGTAGATTTAAGTTAGCTTTAGAGGGGTAGACTATATAAGAAACTGACTATGGAGAATAGGTAAAGAATGCATTGTGAAGTTATGTGAAAAAGATTTGGGCCGAAATGAGTATTGTACAATCAGAAATAATTATTTTCAAAGAAATAGGAATAGAATACAGGAAGGAGGTATATATAGGACTTTTTGGGAATAATGATGAATGAAGGGAGATCTCCAAGAAGCAAAGAAAGTTTTGTTTGCAAAATACTGCAATAAAACAAAACCTGTCCTTTCCTTGTGTTATCCCACTATGTGTTTATGTACCCTTGTTTATTTGTCTTTTTCCTGTCTTTATGTGTTTAGCAAATGACAGCTATGTTGTAGAATTTTTCTGATAATATGTTATTTTCTTTGTAAAGATGTTTAGACATTATTTATTCTGTTTTATTTTAATGCTCATGTGTAAAGTTGATGTTTCTGAAGTTATTCTGATCTTTTATGTATGTACTCATGTCATAATTCCTGTAGCACTGAAGTATATGTTATTTCGATTCTTTTGTAAAGCTTGTACTACAAATGTTATCTGTATTGTTATGTTCTTTAATGATGTTTTCTGTATTTCTGTAATTGTATTCTCATGTTATAATATTGTAATTGACACCAGTTCATCAAATTAAGTAACTTTTAAGCATTCATTTCACTGCACACATTTCTGTTGGTCATAGTAATGCACAATATGTGAGAAGTTGGGACTGTTAGTGTTTGCACGTGTGTTACTAATCCAGCAAGGGACTGGTTAACAGCATTGCTGGTTCTAAGGACAATTATAAAAAACTTTGTGTGTGCACAAGTGGTGGTAATAGAACTTGCTATATTCTCCGCAAGACTCTTCGATGGTGAATGTGCACCTGCACAGTCGCATCAGATGGCTGCTGGCCGTCTCTACATGGACTACAGTGGGTCTGCATCTTTGATGGCCCACCATTACCATTATTTCTACAAGGACTGCAGTGGGTCTGCAGTTCTGGTGGCCCACCAATACCATAATCTCTACCAGGACTACAGTGGGTCTACTCTGTGATGACCTACCTACCAATATTCTTCAAAACGTCGACTGACTCTGCTGTGGATTTGCTCTGTTGTGGCCCATTACCTGTCAGCATGTCAAGAGTCAGCACTGTCTTTCCGTTGGAAGGACAACACTTCTTCTTCAAGACTCCATGGAAATCCACTACTTCCGTGTGCATTTTCTTTTACTGCTCAGACTTTGAGAAAAACACTGCAATTTTACAGTGATGAACAATCTGGACTGTCTTTATGGACTGTGAGAAAATTTTAGCTTTTGACCAACATTGTATCAATAAGTGTGTGCATTTGATATCTTTATTATTGTAATTATGAAAAATTTTATCAAATCATTATTGGCCACTGCCCAAAACAATTTGTAAAATTTTTTGTGGGGGCATGGGGGCTATGTAAGTAGGCTATGTAAGTAGGCTGTTTAGGTTCTTATATTGGTAACGCCGCCGCCATGTAGCGCTCTCTGTATGAAAATCACTGGCTGTGCTGTGTGCAATCTGTGGCTAGTTTGCATTGTTGTCTGCCATTGTAGTGTTGGGCAGCGGCAGCTGGATGTGAACAGCGCGTAGCGTTGCGCAGTTGGAGGTGAGCCGCCAGCAGTGGTGGATGTGGGGAGAGAAATGGCGGAGATTTGAAATTTGTAAGACTGGATGGCATATATATTATGATTATTAAGGTAAATACATTGTTTGTTCTCTATTAAAATCTTTCATTTGCTAACTATGCCTATCAGTAGTTAGTGCCTTCATTAGTTTGAATCTTTTATTTAGCTGGCAGTAGTGGCGCTCGCTGTATTGCAGTAGTCGAGTAACGAAGATTTTTGGTGAGATAAGTGATTTGTGAAAGGTACAGGTTAATGTTAGTCAGGGCCATTCCTTTGTAGGGATTTCTGAAAGTCAGATTGCGTTGTGCTAAAAAAATTTTGTGTGTCAGTTTAAGCACAGTCCTGCATAAATGTTCAAAGGGGACGTTTCAGTTCTCACTCACGTTAGGGTGCACTGAGAGCAGTGACGAGGTCAAAAATCTCAGGGCAGAAAGCAGAAGTGGGTATTGGACGGATTTAAATCGATTTGCTGAGGGTACATTTGAGCTAGCACGCAATGTGTCGTCTGTCGGGAATGGGGCCGAGGCCGGCCGAAGTGGCCCTGCGGTTCTAGGCGCTGCAGTCTGGAAACGCGAGACCGCTACGGTCGCTGGTTCGAAGCCTGCCTCTGGCATGGATGTGTGTGATGTCCTTAGGTTAGTTAGGTTTAACTAGTTCTAAGTTCTAGGGGACTAATGACCTCAGAAGTTGAGTCCTATAGTGCTCAGAGCCATTTGAACCTGTTTTTTTTAATGGGGCCGACCTACTTGAAAGTATCGGTCAAGTGCAGAGGGAGAAGTTCTAGTGACTGGGAGCTCCAACTGTAACGCAGCAAGTTATTACGATATAACATTCGTTGCAGTAATGCACGCAGCCGTCACGTACGGTGGCTGCAGGATGGCTACGTTTCTTTTTCGCTCAGCTCACTGCACAGTTGACGCTGCACGCCGTTAGAACTGCATAGCGTAACAATCAGTCGATACGAACATTCATACCCTCTACGAATGTAAATAATCCATATTAGTTATTATCAGATGTTGTTCAAATTTGGTACACAGATTTTTGTTATTCATGGAATGATGTTGTCAAAATTTCAGATTTTTATTTGTTATAGGTCCGAAAATAAATAAAATTACCCAAGAGTCCTAAAACCTACGCCTCCTTTTTAGAACCAAGTTAGGAACAATAACAGATTGACTTTCATTATCATTTGAAGCCATTACAAAGTTGTCAGTGCATTAAAATCAGTTAATTAGAATTTTCTTTTTAAAACGTTAGTCACTTTGCATTACGTAATACATAAACCGGTCAAAATTATTATTTGATTATATTTTGTTATGTGAGTGCGTGAGAATGATTGGAAGAGTGTATGTGGGACATATGTTAAAATTTAATATTTCATTTTATGTAAAACTTTGTATAAACGAACCGTGGGGAAGTTTTGTAGCAACCACTACTCAGGTGACGTATGTCTGTGTGTGCATGCTTTTGTATAAAAGCAGCCAGAATGGAAGTTACAGGCGGAATTAGTTTATTTATCAATTTGAAGAATATTTCGCACTTTGCTTGCTGACATTAATTACTATCAGATTAGTGATTGGATAAGGTAAGATTTGGTGCGAGAATGATCAGGAAGGAACGTTCTGGTTGGTCGTTTAGATCAACAGCCAATTAGAATTAAGCTTTTCCCGCGCGAATAGAGGAGTGTGCAGAAACGAGAGTACCTCGAGAAGGTCGCTTGCTAGCTGAGTTACGGTTAACACGATGTTAGATCGCTCCTTAAAAATACTATGTAAGATGAGGAAATAGTGAGCTAATTTCGGTTCGAACATATCGTGACTGAATCAACTGGAGTTACGAACATTTTAATGAAAGTTTGGTGTTTTTAAGTTAAATAGTTCGAGAGGTATGAGCGTGTAAACGTTTTGGTCGTAGTAACAACTCCGCGTGGCGTGTTTCGTGCTCTGTACAGAATATTTTGGTGAGCACTTCTTACGAAGAAGAACACTGAAACAACCGAATGTTTAACTCGCGAATAGTTGTGTGTCTGTGACTGGTAGAACGTGAAAATTAGTGGGGTCGGACTTGCTGAAATTTGGGCTGCTTTTTGAGTGAATATTTGTTATACAGACAGTGAACTTTCAGTAATAACGTTTCACCATATTAAATACGGACTTGATGGCCATTTCATGTGTTTCAATACAAATAAAAAACAGAGTTAATTTAATTTTAAACGCTTTTCTGCAAGTAGGCTGAATATCCCGAACGCCCCAATTTTAATCATGAACTTTCAGGAACTTTCACCTAGAGTTACGCGGCCTCTGTGTGGTAGGTATTAGGTAGAGGTTTCATGAACGCTGCTCTACATTGCCTATCACGTATTTGCTACCACAGAGTGAAGGGACATCGGCAAGAATCCTTTCGAGATAGGTGGACTGGACGTTAGCGTTAACAACAACACAGACAACCGACCCCGCCCCGCCACACAACTTTAAATGGATGTGGAGCCCCTCAAGAAAAACGAAAGCAACTCGAGAAAGCAGGGCAGTCTAGTGTCTGTATGTCTACCGCACTGTCTCGTCAGAGATATGGAGGAGCCTCTGCCGCCGGTTATTGGGTACACTGATAGCAGCCAGCTACAAATTGTGATTTATGTAGGCACAAATTCCTACAGAAATGAATATCGCAAAGATAAGCCGGATGCCGGTGATGGAGGCGTGTTTATTCCTAAGGGACCAAACTGCTGGAGTCATCGGTCCATAGGCTTACACACTATTTAAACTAATTTATGCTAAGAACAACACACACACCCATGCCCGAGGGAGCACTCTAACTTCCTGTTCAAGGGGCAGTGCAATCCGTGACATGGCGCTTCAAACCACACGGCCACTCCTCGCGGCAAATAATATGATATACCATCTAATACGATTAGTAGATTTTCCAAATGCGAAATACTTTGGGTGGAGATAGATGTTAAAGTTCAACAGGACTTGATAAGTATATGCATTTATAGTCTGCCTCAGGGGTCATAGTGGCAGGACATTGCAGAGAAACTCTGGAGAAAGTCGAGCATTAAATTTGTGGTCGTGTTATAGTGTTAGAGGGATATTTACGTTCACCATCTTAAGACTCTGAGATTCAGTCGATAGCGGCAGATTGTGCTGACGGGCAGTCTTGCGGTAAATTGCCTTGGATACAAGGACTCACTGATTATAAGGCTGTTATAGCACCACTGATATTCAGGTGCCGGCCGAAGAGGCCGAGCGGGTCTAGGCGCGTCAGTCTGGAATAGCGCGACCGCTACGGTCGCAGGTTCTAATCCTGCCTCGGGCATGGATGTTTGTGATGTCCTTAGGTTAGTTAGGTTTAAGTAGTTCTAAGTTCTAGGGGACTGATGACCTCAGATGTTAAGTCCCATAGTGTTTGTAGAAATGTTTGGAAGGAAAATATATCTGGTCAGCAAGTGCTGCAGGCAACAGATTTCAAATTACCTGAGCAATCAATATAAAAAAATTCACAAAGAGAATGAAGATATTGACGATAATTGAACAAAAGTCAAGAATATTGTACAAGACGCCTTATACAGGTACAGGATGACAACTTTTGAACCATATGAAATAAAATCATTATAACTTCTGAACGGTTTGCGTTAGAATGTTCAGACAGCGCGGTTGGCCACGGGGCATGATGGAAATTAGTATGCGCGTTGTTGTTTGGTTTAGCGACGAAAACCACTATGCCGGCCGCGGAGGCCGTGCGGTTCTAGGCGCTGCAGTCCGGAACCGTGGGACTGCGACGGTCGCAGGTTCGAATCCTGCCTCGGGCATGGATGTTCGTGATGTCCTTAGGTTAGTCAGGTTTAAGCAGTTCTAAGACTAGGGGACTGATGACCTCAGATTATAAGTCCCATAGTGCTCAGAGCCATTTGAACCTTTTGAACTGTATGGTGTGCAATGGCCGGTCACGGAATAATGAGTGCGATATTCCTTGATGGCACCGAACGGTACGTCGAGGTTATGGAAGATGATTTCATCCCTACTTCCCAAAGTGACCCAGATTTCGAGGCCGCGCAGCGTAGCCGTGCGGTGAGGCGCCCTGTTACGGTTCGTGCGGCTTCCCCCCGTCGGAGGTTCGAGTCCTCCCTCGGGCATGGGTGTGTGTGTTGTCATTAGCGTAAGTTAGTTTAAGTTAGATTAGGTAGTTTGTAAGCTTAGGGACCGATGACCTCAGCAGTTTGGTCCCATAGGATCTCACCACAAATTTCCATTTTCCTGATTTCGACAAGATATGGTTCACGCAAGACGGAACACGGCCCTATCGAAACAGGAGAGTGTTTGATGTCCTGGAGGAGCGCTTTCTGGACCGCATTCTGGCTCTGGGGTACTCAGAGGCCACTGGTATTGACCTCGATTTGGCCGCCATTTTCTCTGAATCTGAACACATGTGACTCCTTTTTGATGGGCTATATTTAAGACAAGGTGTACAGCAATCACCCCAAAATCATTTGCTGAGCTGAAAACAGCCATTCAAGAGGTCATCGACAGCATCGATGTTCCGACACTTTAGCGCGTCATGCAGAATTTCGCTATTTGTCTGCACGTCATCATCGTCAATGATGGCAGGCATATCGAACATGTCATAACCTAAATCTGAATATCCGTAGTGACGTTTACATGTTGAAAAAAGCGTGTGAACGCCGTAGTTTGTAACTAATTTACGTTTTTTTTTCATATAGTTCAGTAATTGTCTCTCTGGATGTGCGGAGAAAGCTGAGAGGGGTGAGAAAGTTCCGTCGTGGCTGAACAACCGTGTTAGATAGTAGTTCTGGAAGCAAAGGGTTCTTCGATACACATTTAAACGAAACCAAAATCGAACGAAGCCAAACTGAGCATAAAGTGAACTATGCGGGAAGCGTTCAACGAATTCGAAAGCAGACTCCTATCTTATATTAAGTCAGCCACCTGTTCAGTCGCTCAGTGACCATACGAGCACTGAAACAGAGGATGACAGAAAGAAAGACAAAATACTAAATTCCATTTTCGCAATTGTTTCACAAAGAAAGATCGTACTATAGTTCCTCGTTTCAGTCATCGAACGACCACAAAAATTTATATTACATGGTCGCAGGATAAATACACTCCTGGAAATTGAAATAAGAACACCGTGAATTCATTGTCCCAGGAAGGGGAAACTTTATTGACACATTCCTGGGGTCAGATACATCACATGATCACACTGACAGAACCACAGGCACTTAGACACAGGCAACAGAGCATGCACAATATCGGCACTAGTACAGTGTATATCCACCTTTCGCAGCAATGCAGGCTGCTATTCTCCCATGGAGACGATCGTAGAGATGCTGGATGTAGTCCTGTGGAACGGCTTGCCATGCCATTTCCACCTGGCGCCTCAGTTGGACCAGCGTTCGTGCTGGACGTGCAGACCGCGTGAGACGACGCTTCATCCAGTCCCAAACATGCTCAATGGGGGACAGATCCGGAGATCTTGCTGGCCAGGGTAGTTGACTTACACCTTCTAGAGCACGTTGGGTGGCACAGGATACATGCGGACGTGCATTGTCCTGTTGGAACAGCAAGTTCCCTTGCCGGTCTAGGAATGGTAGAACGATGGGTTCGATGACGGTTTGGATGTACCGTGCACTATTCAGTGTCCCCTCGACGATCACCAGTGGTGTACGGCCAGTGTAGGAGATCGCTCCCCACACCATGATGCCGGGTGTTGGCCCTGTGTGCCTCGGTCGTATGCAGTCCTGATTGTGGCGCTCACCTGCACGGCGCCAAACACGCATACGACCATCATTGGCACCAAGGCAGAAGCGACCCTCATCGCTGAAGACGACACGTCTCCATTCGTCCCTCCATTCACGCCTGTCGCGACACCACTGGAGGCGGACTGCACGATGTTGGGGCGTGAGCGGAAGACGGCCTAACGGTGTGCGGGACCGTAGCCCAGCTTCATGGAGACGGTTGCGAATGGTCCTCGCCGATACCCCAGGAGCAACAGTGTCCCTAATTTGCTGGGAAGTGGCGGTGCGGTCCCCTACGGCACTGCGTAGGATCCTACGGTCTTGGCGTGCATCCGTGCGTCGCTGCGGTCCGGTCCCAGGTCGACGGGCATGTGCACCTTCCGCCGACCACTGGCGACAACATCGATGTACTGTGGAGACCTCACGCCCCACGTGTTGAGCAATTCGGCGGTACGTCCACCCGGCCTCCCGCATGCCCACTATACGCCCTCGCTCAAAGTCCGTCAACTGCACATACGGTTCACGTCCACGCTGTCGCGGCATGCTACCAGTGTTAAAGACTGCGATGGAGCTCCGTATGCCACGGCAAACTGGCTGACACTGACGGCGGCGGTGCATAAATGCTGCACAGCTAGCGCCATTCGACGGCCAACACAGCGGTTCCTGGTGTGTCCGCTGTGCCGTGCGTGTGATCATTGCTTGTACAGCCCTCTCGCAGTGTCCGGAGCAAGTATGGTGGGTCTGACACACCGGTGTCAATGTGTTCTTTTTTCTATTTCCAGGAGTGTATATTAGCGTTGCTCAATAATAGAAAGAGGGCTGGACTGATTGGGATACTTGAACGATTGTATATACAATACACGAAAGAACTCACTCCCTATCTAGCAGTGTTTATTCTAGTGCGCTGAACTAACGAAAACTGTTGAGGTAATTCCTTTTTTCAAGAAGTGTCACCGAAAATATGTGTACTTTTATAGACCTGCATCGCTGATGTCAACATGTTGAAGAATTTTTGAACATTTAATCTCGGTTATTTTGCCTTTTCTGGAGTAATCAGTAAACTCTTGAAACCTAGCTTGTCCTGTTCGTCCATGAGACCGAGAAGGCAATAAATACCGGCACCCTGATTGATACAATGTTTCTTTACTTTCGGAAGGCGTCCAACATTATTCCATACTGTTGTCGAATAAAAAAAAGTACGAACGAACGCAATATCAGACGAGCTTTGTGCATGGGCTGAACAGTTCATAACAAGTAGAACAATGCATGTTGTTCTTACTGTAATTGAATATTCCGATGTAAAACAGCTTGGGACGTACTGCAAGAATATAAATAGCTTAGTCAGTAACTTCAGGATATAGAGACGTCGCGACATAATCAAACGTAGTCTACTGTGTGTCAATATGCGGAAAAATCTGTTGGTGTTTAGTTACACAATTTCCAAACAGGCACTGGGACTCTTACACTAAAACGCGTCCGCCAGTTTCCTAGTTTTTTAGTTTCCGCCACTTTGATTACATATGAATGCAAGGACACGAAAGAAAAACAGAAATACACTGATGAGCCAAAACATTATGACCACTGCCCACCGCGATGTTCAGTGCCTCCTGGTGGTGTTGGGGGCACGAGAGGCAATAAGGAAAGAATGTAAGCGGAAGAGAGACGAATGGGGAATCATTATAGACGGCGAAGTCGGTCGGCTGTTTGCGTACTACTATCGTGAGTACCTATGGAAAGTGGTGGAAGGATGGTGGAATAATGCGTAGGCCATATGGTACTCGACGTCGACGTCTAATAACAAAAGGTAGAGGTCGGAGGAACCCCCCCCCCCCCCTCACACACACACACACCCACACACTGTGTAATCCAGGACAGGCAGCGATCTGTGGCACAACCGTTTCGTAGCACACCGTTCAAAAGTCATTGTTGAACATGGAGCTCCACATCACACGACCCCGACGTGCTTCTGTTGACCCAACAACACCGTCAATGACGTTTTCAGTCGGCACAGCATCAGTAAATTTATACCGTGGATCAATAAAAAAGTCTCGTCTCTCCTTGTTACACCAGATCGATGGTTGGGTCCTTACATGCCGTCATTCAGGCGAATGGCTGCTTAAAAGTGCACCACGCGACAGATACAAGTCGGTGAGAGCAGAATTATGTTATGGGGAAATGGGGAACATTGAGCTGGGCTTCTGTGTGTGTGTGAAATCTTATGGGACTTAACTGCTAAGGTCATCAGTCCCTAAGCTTACACACTACTTAACCTAAATTATCCTAAGGACAAACACACACACACACACATGCCAGAGGGAGGACTCGAACCTCCGCCGGGATCAGCCGCGCAGTCCATGACTGTAGCGCCTCAGACCGCTCGGCTAACCCCGCGTGGCAGCTGGGATTCTGTGTGACCTATGAAAGTACTGAAGATACCATGATAGTAGTGAACTGCATCTACGTCTACATCTACATGGTTACCCTGCAATTCACACTTAAGTACCTGGCAGAGGGTTCATCGAACCATTTTCATACTACTTCTCTACCATTCCAATCTCGAACTGCGCGTGGGAAAAAGGAACACCTAAAACTTTCCGTTCGAGCTCTGATTTCTCTTATTTTATTATAATGATCATTTCTCCCTACGTAGGTGGGTGTCAACAAAATGTTTTCGCATTCGGAAGCGAAAGTTGGTGACTGAAATTTCGTAAACAGATCTCGTCGCAAAGAAAACCTCCTTTGTTTCAGTGACTGCCACCCCAACTCACGTATCATATCAGTGACACTATCATCCCTATTGCGCGATAAAACGAGCTGCCCTTCGTTGCACCTTTCTAATGGCCTCCGTCAATCCTACCTGATAAGGATCCCATATCGCGCAACATTATTCCAACAGAGGACGGACAAGTGTAATGTAGGCTGTCTCTTAAGTGGGTTTGTCACATCTTCTAAGTGTTCTGCCAACAAAGCGCAGTCCTCGTTTCGCCTTCTCCACAATATTATGTATGTGATCTTTCCAATTTAAGTTGCTCGTAATAGTAATTCCTAGGTATTTAGTCAAACTGAGAGCCCTTAGATTTGTGCGATTTATCGTATACCCAAAATTTATCGGATTTCTTTTAGTACCCATGTGGATGACCTCGCACTTTTCTTTGTTTAGTGCCAGTTGCCACTTTTCGCACCATACAGAAATTCTCTCTAGATCATTTTGTAATTGGAATTGATCGTCTGATGATTTTCCTAGACGGTAAATTACAGTGTCATCTTCAAACAATCTACGGGGGCTGCTCAGATTATCGCCTAGATCATTTATGTAAATCAGGAACAGCAGAGGGCCTATGACACTACCTTGCTGAACGCCAGATATCACTTCTGTTCTACTCGATGATTTACCGTCTATCACTACGAGCTGCGACCTCTCTGAGGGGAAATCACGAATCCAGTCACACAACTGAGACGATACTCCATATGCACGCAATTTGATTAATAGTCGCTTGTGAGGAACGGTATCAAAAGCCTCCTGGAAATCTAGGAATATGGAATCGATATGAGATCACTTACGACAGCATTCATTACTTCATGGGAATAAAGAGCTAGCTGTGTTGCACAAGAACGATATTTTCTGAATTCGTGTTGGTTATGTATCAATAAGTCATTTTCTTCAGGATGATTCATAATGTTCGCGTACAGTATATGCTCCAAAATCCTACTGCAAATTGAGGTCAGTGATATGGGTCTGTAATTCAATGGGTTACTCCTATTTCCTTTCTTGAACACTATTGCGGATCACCTGCATCCTTTCGTGACTGAAGTCTTCTCTGACCGCGATGATATCTTCCATCAGGACAACTCTCCGCAATACAGAGCCAAAATCGCGCTGCCGTTGTTCGAAGAGCGTAATAGTGAACTCATATTGATGTGTTAGCCAGAAATGTCCTCTGATCTGTAATCATTCGAACACACATCGGGCGCCAGCAGCATGCCCACAAACCACCGTACCGTAATTTGCAGGAATTTAGTGAGCTGTGAGCAGACCTATGGTGCCACATAATTCTGGAAACCTATCAACGACTTGTAGAATCCATGCCAAGCTGTAATGTGTTTGAAAAGTCGACCAACACGCTATTAAACAAGTGATCACAAAGTTTTGGCTCATCGGTGTAACTGTATTGATAAGTAGTTAGCTCCCTTATATTCCGTCCATTTCTAGGTAGTTAGACGCATCTCTTCAACAGGCAGTGTTTCAGCAGGTTTGAAGTCCCGCCATGTAGCGAGGATAGAAACTCGTTTTCATCTTTGATCTGTCATTTCGACTATCTCTGGGCAGAGCGATTCACGAGGGCAGTCTCCTCTGATACACAAAGGTTGGCATCAGGTCACTTGCCTCGTTTGACTGGTCAAGTTTAGGGACCCTTTCTTGCCCAGGGGTGCACGAGGACAAAGGCAGAGTTAGCCACTTTAGATGGTGGCTAGGTAGGGTCCACAGCAAGACAGTGGAATTTCTGTTTCGCTTCGAAGGTTGACTTGAACCTAAGCTGAGACAATACAGTATCAGTCACATATCGATTGATTTTTAGAGTCTTTAAGGTGACATTTTAATTGCTTAGTAGGCACATTATTAATTTTTGGCCATTCGCGAGTGAATGTTTCATTTCTAGATATATTTTTGTTGTACTTTCTTCCACGCGGCTGGGTGGACTTGAGTCTTTTTGTTATGATAGGGCTAACGGAGCGTTTCACATTAGGTTTTTCTTGTAATTAATATTTTTATCTCACTTTAGACTGATTCACGTGCTATTTTTATTTAGCACTAGATTTTTTCTTTTTGGTGAGGGTGCACGTGTGTGAGATGAGGTTTTTCAGAGTTTCTTGTTAGTTCAACCGTTTCATTTCAGCTTTATGTTAGAGAAAATTATCCTTTAAATGAACCCTATCCCTCTCTAGCAACATTTGTCCTAGTAGATTCAAATGTAATCATGATTTCTTTGTGGTCCTGACAAACATGATGCTAACAAGGTTTCACAATCACTCATGTCCCTCTCCAAGCTCCGTTACAGCTTTCTTGCTCTTAAAGCGAATTATCTTTGCATTAAGAAACTTCATGGAGTTCTTTTCGCGGTCTATGCTATGAATTTCCTTGGTTTTCTTTTTGCATCCGCAACACGTAGAACACGCTACGTTCTCGCGCACAGAAGCACGTGGATATCAGTAATTCTTATGGAACTATTTGCAAAATTCTTATCGCTGCTGATGAGGTCACTCACGCGAATTTGGAAGCGATTTAAAGTAGAGTGTAATTTTGCTCTTTCGTTACAGTGTGACTACACTACTTTCGTCGGACGAAGCAATTGCTCATTTCAGTTCCAGTAGCACATCACCAACTCTTTTTGCATGCCTGTCGAGCATTCAGAGCATTGTCGAAGCAATTATTTTTGTGCTATAGTCAAAAGTAGATTCGATAGTGATTCATTTTGGCAAGTTTCCTTTCGTTCCGTCTTACGCTGCAGCTCACTCATGACTGTTTTGAAGTCCATTTCATGCAACTTAAATGATTTTCCGTATTCAGTTGTACTATTTGAATATAAATTTATTTTAAACGCAATTTATATGTGTGTAGGTATTATAACGAGCAAATGAGGAATTAATTGGACCTTCTCTGTTACCAAAGCCGTAGTTAGATAATCCTTTCATCCTACAGTGGTTGATTTATTTGAAGCCGGTACCTGTTATTCAAGTACGATGAGTTCTTCCCTTTTTTGTACCCGTTGCGCGAAATTAAATTTTAAGTTACATATTTCGGCGAGAGGGGAGTGTTTTGACTACCTTGAGGTCCAGCCGGTACCAGAAAGTAAGACCGGAAGTTTCGTCACCTCACGTATGCCCTCTTACAACAGCCACCAAATGTCTGCACATAAGTGTATCGAGTGATTTAAAGTAGAACGACCATACAAAAATAATGGCCGATGTTAGAATGAGATTCCTCAGGAACTGCAGTCCACCTAAGAAAGAGGTAGATTACAAAATCCAAATTTGACAGATATTTGACCATTGCTCCTTAGTCTGTCACCCTTACTATATCGGACTGGTAGGTGAAATAGGGTAGGGATGATTCAGTCGAAGCAGTGCGTTTCATTACGGATTCGTTCAGTAAGGGCGAAAGCGTCACGAAGATGATCGTCCAGCTAGAGTGGCAGACACTGCAAGAGAAGTGATGTGCCACACGATGCGATTTACTTTCAAAGTTTCGAGAGCGTACGTTCCTAACTAGAGTCAACTAACACATTGCTCCCTCCTGTATACAGGATGGTCCATTGATAGTGACCGGGGCAAATATCTCACGATATGAAGAACGAAACTCGTCTAGCTTGAAGGGGGAAACCAGATGCGGCTATGATAGGACCGCTAGATGGCGCTGCCATAGGTCAAACGGATATCAACTGCGTTTTTTAAATAGGAACCTCCATTTTTTATTACATATTCGTGTAGTACGTAAAGAAATAAGATTGTTTTAGTTGGACCACTTTTTTCGCTTTGTGATAGGTGGTTCTGTAATAGTCACAAACGTATAAGTACGTGGTATCACGTAACATTCCGCCAGTGCGTACGGTATTTGCTTCGTGATACATTACCCGTGTTAAAGTGCACCGATTACCAATTGCGGAAAAGGCTATTGTCATCAAAATGCCCAACGGGCGTGTGCTCTGTATGCTGCTCGGTATTCTGGACGACATCATCCAAGTGTCCGGACCGTTCACCGGATAGTTACGTTATTTTAGGAAACAGGAAGTGTTCAGCCACATGTGAAACGTCAACCACGACCTGCAACAAATGATGATGACCAAGTAGGTGTTTTAGCTGCTGTCGCGGCTAATCCGCACATCAATAGCAGACGAATTGCGTGAAAATAGGGAATCTCAAAAACGTCGGTGTTGAGAATGCTAGATCAGCATCGATTGCACCCGTACCATATTTCTGTGCACCAGGAATTGCATGGCGACGACTTTGAACGTCGTGTACAGTTCTGCCACTGGGCATAAAAGGAATTACGGGACGATGACAGATTTTTTGCACGCGTTCTATTTAGTGACGAAGTGCCATTCACCAACAGCGGTAACGAAAACCGGCATAATATGCACTATTGGGTAACGGAAAATCCACGATGGCTGCGACAAGTGGAAGATCAGCGACCTTGGCAGGTTAATGTATGGTGCAGCATTATGGGAGGAAGGATAATTGGACCCCATTTTATCGATGGCGATCTAAATGGTGCAATGAATGCTGATTTCCTACGTAATGTTCTACCGATGTAACTACAAGATGTTTCACTACATGACAGAGTGGCGATGTACTTCCAACATTTCAGACTACCTAACAGATCAAAACGAAAATTTCTGTTCCGACACTGACAATGTTGAGTGTTTATGGAAAAAGTTCAAGGCAATCGTAAAATGCGTTTTAGACAGGTACGTGCCGAGTAAAACTGTGAGGGACGGGAAAAACCCACCGTGGTCCAACAACAAAGTTAGGAAACTACTGCGAAAGCAAAGAGAGCTTCACTCCAAGTGTAAACGCAGCCAAAACCTCTCAGACAAACAGAAGCTAAACGATGTCAAAGTTAGCGTAAGGAAGGCTATGCGTGAAGCGTTCAGTGAATTCGAAAGTAAAATTCTATGTACCGACTTGACAGAAAATCCTAGGAAGTTCTGGTCTTACGTTAAATCAGTAAGCGGCTCGAAACAGCATATCCAGACACTCCGGGATGATGATGGCACTGAAACAGAGCATGACACGCGTAAAGCTGAAATACTATACACCTTTTTCCAAAGCTGTTTCACAGAGGAAGACCGCACTGCAGTTCCTTCACTAAATCCTCGCACAAACGAAAAAATGGCTGACATCGAAATAAGTGTCCAAGGAATAGAAAAGCAACTGGAATCACTCAACAGAGGAAAGTCCACTGGACCTGACGGGATGCCAATTCGATTCTACACAGAGTACGCGAAAGAACTTGCCCCCTTCTAACAGCCGTGTACCGCAAGTCTCTAGAGGAACGGAAGGTTCCAAATGATTGGAAAAGAGCACAGGTAGTCCCAGTCTTCAAGAAGGGTCGTCGAGCAGATGCGTAAAACTATAGACCTATATCTCAGACGTCGATCTGTTGTAGAATTTTAGAACATGTTTTTTGCTCGCGTATCATGTTGTTTTTGGAAACCCAGAATCTACAATGTAGGAATCAACATGGATTCCGGAAACAGCGATCCTGTGAGACCCAACTCGCTTTATTTGTTCATGAGACCCAGAAAATATTGGATACAGGCTCCCAGGTAGATGCTATTTTCCTTGACTTCCGGAAGGCGTTCGATACAGTTCCGCACTGTCACCTGATAAACAAAGTAAGAGCCTACGGAATATCAGACCAGCTGTGTGGCTGGATTGAAGAGTTTGTAGCAAACAGAACACAGCATGTTGTTATCAATGGAGAGACGTCTACAGACGTTAAAGTAACCTCTGGCGTGCCACAGGGGAGTGTTATGGGACCATTGTTTTTCACAATATATATATAAATGACCTAGTAGATAGTGTCGGAAGTTCCATGCGGCTTTTCGCGGATGATGCTGTAGTATACGGAGAAGTTGCAGCATTAGAAAATTGTAGCGAAATGCAGGAAGATCTGCAGCGGATAGGCACTTGGTGCAGGGAGTGGCAACTGACCCTTAACATAGACAAATGTAATGTATTGCGAATACATAGAGAGAAGGATCCTTTATTGTATGATTATATGATAGCGGAACAAACACTGGTAGCAGTTACGTCTGTAAAATATCTGGGAATATGCGTACGGAACGATTTGAAGTGGAATGATCATATAAAATTAATTGTTGGTAAGACGGGTACCAGGTTGAGATTCATTGAGAGAGTCCTTAGAAAATGTAGTCCATCAACAAAGGAGGTGGCTTACAAAACACTCGTTCGACCTATACTTGAGTATTGCTCATCAGTGTGGGATCCTTACCAGATCGGATTGACGGAAGAGATAGAGAAGATCCAAAGAAGAGCGGCGCGTTTCGTCACAGGGTTATTTGGTAACCGTGATAGCGTTACGGAGATGTTTAGCAAACTGAAGTGGCAGACTCTGCAAGAGAGGCGCTCTGCATCGCGGTGTAGCTTGCTGTCCAGGTTTCGAGAGGGTGCGTTTCTGGATGAGATATCGAATGTATTGCTTCCCCCTACTTATACCTCCGGAGGAGATCACGAATGTAAAATTAGAGAGATTCGAGCGCGCACGGAGGCTTTCAGACCGTCGTTCTTCCCGCGAGCCATACGCGACTGGAACAGAAAAGGGAGGTAATGGCAGAGGCACGTAAAGTGCCCTCCGCCACACACCGTTGGGTGGCTTGCGGAGAATAAATGTAGATGTAGATGTAGAACATGATAGATGTCCGGCACATAGCTCGCGTGCGGCTGAAGCGGTAATGAATAGCATATTTCATGACAGGTGGATTGGTCGTCGAAGCACTATACCATGGCCCGCACGTTCACCGGATCTGACGTCCCCGGATTTCTTTCTGTGGGGAAAGTTGTACGATATTTGCTATCGTGATCCACCGACAACGCCAGACAACATGCGTCAGCGCATTGTCAATACATGTGCGAACATTACGGAAGGCGAACTACTCGCTGTTGAGAGGAATGTCGTTACACGTATTGCCAAATGCATTGAGGGTGACGGACATCATTTTGAGCATTTATTGCATTAATGTGGTATTTACAGGTAATTACACTGTAACAGCATGCGTTCTCAGAAGTGATAAATTCACAAAGGTATATGTATCACATTGGAACAACCGAAATAAAATGTTCAAACGTACCTACGTTCTGTATTTTAATTTAAAAATCCTACCTGTTACCAACTGGTCGTGTAAAATTGTGAGCCATATTTTTGTGACTATTACAGCACCATCTATCACAAAGCGAAAAAAGTGGTCCAACTAAAACATTCATATTTCTTTAGGTACTACACGGATATGTAATAAAAAATGGGGGTTCTTATTTTTAAAAAAGCAATTGATATCCGTTTGACCTATGGCAGCGCCATCTAGCGGGCCAACCATAGCGCCATCTGGTTTCCCCCTTCAAGCTAGACAAGTTTCGTTCTTTGTAGTTTTTTGGTTTGACGCTTATTTTGTGAGATATTTGGCCCGGTCACGATCAATTGACCTCCCTGCATACAGATGGGTGAAGGTTAAGGACGGAAGTAACTTTAACTTGTAACATAGCTCGATAAAACTTGTATCGTATGTACAAAGAACTGCTACAGCACAGTACAGAAGGCCCGGCCAGGGCGGCCGAGCGGTTCTAGGCACTACAGTCTGGAACCGCGCGACTGCTGCGGTCGCAGGTTCGAAACTTGCCTCGGGAATGGATGTGTGTGATGTCCTTAGGTTAGTTAGGTTTAAGTAGTTTTAAGTTCTAGGGGACTGATGACCTCAGAAGTTAAGTCACATAGTGCTCAGAGCCATTTTTGAACAGTACAGAAGGCAACGAAAGAAAAAGGTAAGGAAACGAACAGAAATGACACTTTTATTCAAAGACAATAATTAATGGAAGTCAACGCGATTCGTGATCTTTCCCTTGTCGTTACAAACGGTGACACATGGTTCTTAATAAAGTGCGTGATCACTACGACCAGTAATGCCTGCTCTGCAACGTGCTCCCATGCTGTCCACAAGGTTTGGTAAGAAGTTCTTGTGTTAAGACGTTCCGTTGCTCCACCAGCGCAGTTGACAACTGCTGGATGGCCGTTTGTGCATGCAAATCACACTTGCTCGATGGGATTTAAGTCGGGAGAACGGACAGGCCAGTCCATTCGCCGAAAATCTGTTCGTTCCAAGAGCTACTTCACCTGTGCTATTCGACACGATCGTGCATTATGATCCATAAAAGTGAAGGCAGGGCCAAATATACCCTTAAAAGACACACATGGGTAAGGAGTACAGTGTCACAATAACGTTGAGCATTGAGTAATAATGATGTTTGGTATATGGGGCGCTCAACTGCGCGGTCATTAGCGCCCGTGCAAAGTCCCAGTTTTTACACAGTCCAATTTTTTTTACACTGTCAAATCTGGCCACTGTCACGAACGATGATGATGAAATTATGAGAACAACACAAACACCCAGTCCTAGGGCAGAGAAATCCCAAACCCGGCTGAGAATCGAACCCAAGACCCCGTGATCCAGAGGCAGCAACTAGAGCACGAGCTGCGGATTGAGCATTATGTGAACCGTGTTCCAAGTACTTAGAGGTCAGTACACCCACGCACAATTATGTCTCCCCACACCATATCATCTGGTCCATCAAAACGGTCATGTTGGACAGTGCCGGACGTACCTTAAGATGGCGATACGAGGGAAAACGTAACGCACCCCGGAACGTGGTCCAACATAATTGTTTTGGTGATCCAAGTTTCATCGACTTAGGTTACTTGGCAGTGACACATCATGCGAAGGGTACTTTCGTCCTTCAGTTTTGCGTACGAATGCATATTTTCTTTAAAAACCATGAATGTATAATGAGAGTAATTTGAGTTTATGCGAAAGCTTACCAACAGTTCTTCCCGCGCAGCATCACCGCCTAGAACGAAACAGGGGAGAAATGACAGTAGTACACGAAGTACTGGCAGTTGGCTTGCTGAATATTGGTGTAGATATAGAACTGTAAAGAGCGATTGTGGAAACGTTATAGTGTGGAGAGAATAGGTAACAAGTTACGCTGTCCACAACGTATAGTAACGTTCATTACCTACTCGCAGCCATGGCATGGGCAGGTATCACAGTCAGTTCAGGAAGAACAGTGTGTGGATTACACAACAGAGTAGGTCCGAGATGGATGATATTCCATAAATATAGTGGTGGTTTATGTTCGACTTTTCCATGATACAGTTCACCCTGACTTTATTTTTGATGCTCAAATCTCGTCTCAATAAAACTGCTGAAGCACTAGAGAGCGCGAGCGGTTCTAGGTGCTTCTGTCCGGAACCGCGCTGCTGCTACGGTCGCAGGTTCGAATCCTGACTCGGGCTTGGGTGTGTGTGATGTCCTTAGGTTAGTTAGGTTTAAGTAGTTCTAAGTCTACGGGACTGATAACCTCAGATGTTAAGTCCCATAGTGCTTAGAGCCATTTGAACCATATGAACTAGAGAGCGAGAACTTTGTGGAAACAGAGAGGCATACATATTTTACCACCTTGTTATTCCACGGGCACACTTGCGACTTTTGCAGGTGACGTCTTGCTCAAATGTCACCACTTTGGGACCTGAAAATCGAATCGATGTAAGAACTCAACAGCCTACGTACGGAAAATTTGAACAGCGTTAAGGAGTATATCCAAAGAAAGAGATAGAAATCATTCATTTTTGTACACGATGGGTATGCGTTTTATTGTGAGGAGTAATTAATATACTTGTCGTCGTTGAAAATGCTCCAAGGGGAGTTTCCACGGCGAAATTTCTGCTAATCATTAAACTAGCGTTGTCGTGTTTTCTGGAGTTTCTCATGGGTTCGCTTACGTACCTAAATAGTGAATTCTATATAGAAGGTGATTTTGCTATAGGGGGACAAACCGCAGGAAACGATCTCTAAGATGATACGGGGTAAAAACTGGTCATACGGACGTATGGCCGGAGATGCATTCGGACGGAGGTAAGCTACGTAGGTTTCAGTGACTGAAAACGCACGTGAAACACACCAGGCAAGCGGGAACGATCTGCCTGTACTGCTAGGGTTTTGATGCACGGACCGTTGCGAAACGTGCAGAAAGGGAGTCAGTGAGGTTCTGGAAGTTATCAATAGGGATGTGGAGCCTTGACGACTCCAGTGCCATGGCCAGCCGAAACGTGCAGAAAGGAAGTCAGTGAGGTTCTGGAAGTTATCAATAGGGATGTGGAGCCTTGACGACTCCAGTGCCATGGCCAGCCGAAACGTGCAGAAAGGAAGTCAGTGAGGTTCTGGAAGTTATCAATAGGGATGTGGAGCCTTGACGACTCCAGTGCCATGGCCAGCTGCACTAGGCTTCTCGGTTGCGGATCCATTTCGCCAACAGCCCATCGAGGTGGCCTCATAGATTCTAGACTGGTATAAGTCCGGGAAGTATGCTGGTCAGGGGAGTACAGTAAGCTCATCCTGGTGCTCTCTGAACCTTGTACGTACACCTCGAGCTGACACTTTGTTTTGTCCCGCTGGGGGATGCCATCTTGCCGAGGAAAAGCAAACTGCATGTGGGAGTGGACATGGTCCCCAAGGATAGATGCATACTTGTGTTGATCCACTGTGCCTTCCAGAATGATGAGATCACCCAGGTAACGCCACGGAAACATTCCCCAGACTACAACGTTCCCTCCTCCGGCCCGTACCCTTCCAACGATTATTTCAAGGTCGGACATACCAAAGGCCATCCAATCTGTCCAACAGACTATAAAACGTGATTCATCTAAAAAGACCACCTATAGCCACTCAGTGGACATCCAGTTCAGGGACTGCTGTGCAAATTCCAGCTGAACGGTCCTCAAGGAGGCACTGTTGGTAACGCCTTAGTTTATCTGGGTAGTCAGTTGCTCAACAGTTGCACGTCTATTCGCCCGTACACATGTTCGCAGTCGTCGCACACCCTCGTCCTCTGTGGCCCGTGGTACAGGACAGTTGCCCCGGCGCCAGTTTTGAACTGCTCCATTTGGCCATGCACGGAGTGCTTTAACCACTACCGCATGCGAACAGTTAACGTATTTCGGTAATGCTTCCTCCCCCCCCCCCCCCCCCCGCCCCCGGCGAGGAAGCCAATCATCATGCCCATTTGGACGTCAGATAAAACGCTCCGTTTCTGCATTACAACGACAGCGCTGTTTACCGCGTCCACCGGTGATGCTTTATATACCCTCCATTGCTGGCGCTGTCACCTGCCGTCTGTGAGTGACTATTGCACGTTGACGTTGAAAACAGTCGGTGATGAGAATAATGTGACTAGACCGTGTATATAACACGAATGCCGGATCTCGAGTGGGTTTCATCCGAAGTTTGGCGGTCTGCGCTTTCATTGCCTTCCGCAAGTTAAAGTATGCGAAGTGACCGTAACATGTTGCATTCGATGGCACGAAGATACACTACTGGCCATTAAAATTGCTACACCACGAAGATGACGTGCTACAGAAGCGAAATTTAACCGACAGGAAGAAGATGCTGTCATAAGCAAATGATTAGCTTTTCAGAGCATTCACACAAGGTTGGTGCCGGTGGCGACACCTACAACGGACTGACATGAGGAAAGTTTCCAACCGATTTCTCATACACAAACAGCAGTTGACCGGCGTTGCCAGGTGAAACGTTGTTATGATGCCTCGTGTATGGAGGAGAAATGCGTACCATCACGTTTCCGATTTTGATAAAAGTCGGATTGTTGCCTATCGCAATTGCGGTTTATCGTATCGTGACATTGCTGCTCGCATTGGTCGAGATCAAATGCCTGTTAGCAGAATATGGAATCAGTCGGTTCGGGAGGGTAATACGGAACGCCGTGCTGGATCCCAACGGCCTCGTATTACTAGCAGTCGAGATGACAGGCATCTTATCCGCATGGCTGTAACGGATCGTGCAGCCACGTCTAGATCCCTGAGTAAACAATGGGGACGTTTGCAAGACAACAATCATCGGTCCCTAGGCTTACACACTACTTAAAGTAAACTTATGCTAATAACAACACACACACCCATGTCCGGGGGAGGACTCGAAGCTCCGGCGGGAGAGGCCGCGCAATCCGTGACATGGCGCCTAAGACCGAGCGGCCACTCCTCGCGGACAGAGTAATCAATATTGTGGTCATTAATGAGTATGAATGTCACCTACCATGTGGTAGGCGTTTGGCTAAATCGGTTATTTCAACGACGGAAAACCCAAATCAGGACGTAACATTAAAATCGCGGCATACTCCTGTTTGGATATAATTGTAAACATTACATGTTTTCTATAAGTAAATGTGCAGACTTTCAACTGCTGTTGTGTTCAAATTATATATTCAAATAATGCTTTTGCGGCTGTTATTACATCTTCTCCAATACCTTGAAATGCTCAAGTTCCTTTTGTTTGGAGGGTCATAGCGGCCTTAGCAAAAATATTAAAAATTACCTTAGTACAGTTCATTTCCATTGCCATTAGTATTAGTATTTAGAGAAATGTTTTGAATCGTAGAAGCCCATTTTGCCATTCTAGCGAAAGATGTGTTGTATAACACTATGTCCGATGGAGACTGGTAAACGTTTGTTAGGCGGACTTATCTCAGTTTATACTCTATGCTGCAGTGTGTCCGAACCTAAAAGCTGTACTTACCGACCAAAAACTGGCTTTTAAGTGTGAGCTGGTGGTAACAGCTCTGCACAGCCTCTTCGAGAGTTACGTTCGGCAGGTATAATTTGATGTCACATTCACTAGTAAATTTCTCGCTTCGAATTAGTTTGCTGAAAATGGCAAAAAACTGGTTTCATTCTGTAACTTGCTTTCCAAGTTCCGACATCCTCTTTCTGGCTCCACTCACTTATTTCGCAAAAACTTGTCTTCGAGCTTTCTCCAGCACCTGAAAATACGATAAAATAAGAGTTAGTTTCTGGATACAAATAACGAGCTACACCGAGCCAGTTTTACGACAGCATAATGTGCAATAATTTGTCAAGTCTTCTCCTATTCCAAGAGTTAATTGCCGCCACTTCAAGTTAATACTCTTTTATCCTATCTCACACACAACCATTTAAGAACATTCCTGAAACGTCCAGTTTATTACCTAGTTATTTTGTGAAACTGGTTTGAACTATCTCTTTTTCAAACAAAAAAGGAAACCCCTCGATCAGTCTCTGGAGGCCACGCAGCAGTCAACCGACTGCCGTGCCATCTTCACTCATTCATCATTGGATGCGGTATGGAGAGACATGGTGTCAGTACACCTCACATCCCTCCATAGTCGACGTTCCGACCTTGGAGCCGCCACCTCTCACTCATATACCTCCTCAATAGCCATCACTAGGCTGAGTACACCCCTGTCCAGTCCTCCCACCAAAGATAAAATCCCTGTCAGTACCAGGAATCGAACCAGGGTCCCCGCGTGAGGGTCTGTCGCGATAACCATATTTTTAGGGCCTCCACCGTTCCCTTTAGCCCCACCTTACGCTATCCATTAAAAACGCCTTAATTGGCCTAAGCTTGTAGCTCATAATTATATTTTCCTCTCGGAAATGGCCCTGTGGTGTCTTCCAGACTCCGTAATTGACTCGTCCTAGTAACAGATGAGATTCTTCGTGAAAAAAACATACAGATAATTTCTTCATGTAACTGAATAAAATAAAAACTCCCAGGGAAGAAAAAGAAATAAACCTTATCTTAGAAAACTAAGAGACGTCATCATGGGAAGCAAATAAGTTACGACAAACTACTATGAACGAAAATTTTTCTAAAATTAGGGAATACTCACTCCTCTTGAAAACATAATGAAAACTTCTTGAGGAAAACAACACAGCGCAAAGACACTTAATGATAAATGGTGGAAACTTCTCTTGAGAGAAAACAAAGAGTCTCACTACGAAGACTAAGAAAAGAACCTAGCTTAAGAACTTCAGTCTCCCTGGCAGAGATTTTCAAAAAATTACAGACTTTTTTTATACTTCCGTTGTAACTTGTCTTAGAATATCCGTTGTTGCTGAATTAAATAATATTTAATTTCGGCAGCTTCTGGCGTTGAAGTCGAGAATACGCACGAAGCACAGTGAGCTGCTTACCATTCATAGCTGTTGTGCTTTGTTGCCAGACAGAAGTGCCAATTTGGACGTAACATATTGTATATTCTAGGAGTATTCCTGAAGGCGCCTTGCGGGTAATACGAGCTAACCATTTACAAACCCATGTCCACCTCTTTTTGGTTCGGCGCACACGCAACGGTGTACTAGGGTGTCTTGTACAGCACACTTAATTCAATAAGGGTTCGGTGCCACTCCTATTCGAAATACGCTACTGGCCATTAAAATTGCTACACCACGAAGACGACGTGCTACAAACGAGAAGTTTAACCGACAAGAAGAAAATGCTGTGATATGCAAATGATTAGCTTTGCAGAGCATTCACCCAAGGTCGGCGTCGGTGGCGGCACCTACAACGTGCTGATATGAGGAAAGTTTCCAACCGATTTCTCATACACAAACAGCTGTTAACCGGCGGTGTCTGGTGAAACGTTGTTGTGATGCCTCGTGTAAGGAGGAGAAATGCATACCACCAAGTTTCAACTTTGATAAAGGTTGGTTCAAATGTCTCTGAGCACTATGGGACTCAACTTCTGAGGTCATTAGTCCCCTAGGACTTAGAACTACTTAAACCTAACTAACCTAAGGACATCACACACATCCATTCCCGAGGCAGGATTCGAACCTGCGACCGTAGTGGTCTCGCGGTTCCAGATTGCAGCGCCTATAACCGCACGGCCACTTCGGCCGGCGATAAAGGTTGTATTGTAGCCTATCACGATTGCGATTTATCGTATCGCGACATTGCTGCTCGCGTTGGTCGAGATCCAATGACTGTTAACAGAATGTGGAATCAGTGGGTTCAGGAGGGTAATACGGAACGCCGTGCTGGATCCCAACGGCCTCGTATCACTAGCAGTCGAGATGACAGGCATCTTATCCGCATGGCTGTGACGGATCGTGCAGCCACGTCTCGATCCGTGAGTCAACAGATGGGAACGTTTGCAAGACAACAACCATGTGCACGAACAGTTCGACTGCGTTTGCAGCAGCACGGACTATCAACTCGGAGACCATGGCTGCGGTTACCCTTGACGCTGCATCACAGACAGGAGCGCCTGCGATGGTGTACTCAACGACGAACCTGGGTGCACGAATGGCAAAACGTCATTTTTTGGGATGAATCCAGGTTCTGTTTACAGCATCATGATGATCGCATTCGTGTTTGACGACATCGCGGTGAACGCACATTGGAATCGTGTATTCGTCATCGCAATACTGGCGTATCTCCCGGCGTGATGATGTGGGGTACCATTGGTTACACGTCTCGATCACTTCTTGGTAGCATTGACGCCACTTTGAACAGTGGACGTTACATTTCAAATGTGTTACGACCCGTGGCTCTACCCTTCATTCGATCCCTGCGAAGACTTACATTTCAGCAAGATGATGCACGGCCGCATGTTGCAGGTCGTGTACGGGCCTTTCTGGATACAGAAAATGTGCGACTGCTGCCCTGGCCAGCACATTCTCCAGTTCTCTCACCAATTAAAAACGTCTGGTCAATGGTGGCCGAGCAACTGGCTCGTCACAATATCCAGTCACTACTCTTGATGAACTGTGGTATGGTGTTGAAGCTGCATGGTCAGCTGTACCTGTACACGCCATCCAAGCTCTGTTTGACTCAATGCCCAGGCGTGTCAAGGCCGTTATTACGGCCAGAGGTGGTTGTTCTGGGTACTGATTTCTCAGGATCTATACACCCAAATTGCGTGAAAATGTAATCACATGTCAGTTCTAGAATAATATATTTGTCGAATGAATATCCGTTTATCATCTGCATTTGTTCTTCGTGTAACAATTTTAATGACCAGTAGTGTAGTTTCTCTCGCGTCACCACTATGTCGTTGATGTCATTCCACTGCGACCTGACGTTTGCGAGCAGTAAATGTTGACGTATATTAATCCAAACACGCACCCAGTTCCTTCTAGGATGGACAATTAGTCTTGGATGTAAGGGAGATGATTCAAAGGTCCATTGCTATAGCACCGCTATGGATAGCCTTAAAGTTTCCTCGCCAATATAGCAGGCATCATTGTAGTATTGCTTGACATATAGAACGGGAGACTCAGACCTAGACATGCGTACTGGAGGCGGCACGTCTGTCGGTCTGCAGAGAAGCACCAAAGTTTTCGGGATGAAATTTGTTATTTCTTAAAAGATATGATACGTGTCCTTCACGAACACGGTGCGAAAATGAATCCACGGATTTCGTAGAGAGATTCCTCCGACTGCAGTTCCCGGGTGATAAGACATGGTTTACTGTTTTATGTGCTGTAGGGTAGGACGGACGCTACCTGTTGTAACTTGGGTGGCACACACATACTTATAAAGCGCGCCGTATGTAAACGGTTCATGTGGTGTTCTCGTTGTTCACATGTTGAATTGCACATTAAGCAATTACGATTTGCCAGTTCGTTTAATACATAATCTGCAGATCTGCCAGAATGTGCACCCCTAGTTATTTGCGTTCATTTACATTTATAAGTCACTCCGTATCAGGTGGTGCGGTTCCGCACCTGGCTTGGTAAGATCGCGGATTTGTTCTTGTTAAGGACCGCTCCGCCGTCCTGCTCATAAGCTGCTACAACGCGTCATATCCTTAACAGATCGTTGGCTTCCGCCAAGACTGCTCCGATATCGTCAGGGTATGCCTGTGCTGATATTCTGCAGCCATAAACTGCTACGCCCGTGAGAGTTGTGTATAATGGTTGCAGCAACGGCTCTTGACTTTAATTTTAGTGGTAATATCAGCAACGCACCGCGTAGTAGTCTCAACAAATCGGTCGGTAATACCACTTTGACGCAAAAACTTTTGTATTCATACGTTTTTAATATCTAAGAACGCAGAAAATACAGGAAATTTAATAGGCCATCACTGTCATATGGTGGTATGTTGCCATTATATTGGTAATAATTTGTAATTGTAATTACACTACGTTAATAATCAGCCAAGACACGATGTGTAATTTGTTATAGCCATGAACTACCTTTGCGGGTGTAATGCTCAAAGTCACTATCGCAACTCGGTATCGGGCGACAGTGCTATATTTTTTTCGTAGAAGATAATTTTTCGATTAACGTGGTAACGCCTTCTGTGAAAATGGGTGGCAACGTACCTCCTCGTAATAGATCGTTATAAATTTGAATCAATTACGGTCCTATCAAATGCCAATAGCGTTTTTAAACTTCTGCAGGGATTCCATCAATACTCGGGGACCTCTTAGAATATTTCCTTTTTCATTATGACAGCTATTTTATCTTGATTTACGATTTGCACTAATGACTAATGGTTGAAGTTTGTAGTTACATCTTGGTATGAAGGTTGAGACGACCAAGTAAGGATATGAAGGCGTGGCGCTTTCGTATGAGAAAACAAACCTTGAAAAAGTCGCAAACGTTATGTTTTACTTGCTGTTGGGTGTCTCATTTACCGTTCTGAGAGTCGATTAGCAATGTGATAATATGATGATGTGCGCGATGTCACTCTTTTATGATATGATACTTTGTAGAGTTTTACTGAACGTCTGTCGCAGAGTCCTTAGTTCTGATAAAATGTCCCTGTGTAGCAATTTGCGTCAGCTGCACAATTTAAGCTTTGTACCGTTCAATTCGTGTATTTTTTGTTGTATGTTTTCGGTACCTTCATAAGACTGTGTCAACGATCAGAAATAATAATTCTGAGAGTGGTGTCTCCTATGTGCAGTTTCTCTTGAAAATTGTATTAATAGTCGTATAAGTTCGGGTTTGGTAGAGAATATCCACCAGTCAATACCTTTCCGGAACTAGGAGGAAGCAGCGACACAATATTACCAAATATTTTAGAGTTCTGTCTGTAGTAAGTCCCTCTTTAAGTGGCTGATATTAAAGTGCCAAAGGCAGCGTGTTCTAAATACTTTTTGTTTCGTTGGTTTCCATAAAATATGACAGCTGGAATGATCATAATAAGTGGCAATGTTTGACCACTCGATATGCGAAGTAGTAGTTCAGTCTGTGCGTATATATACGATTGAGTCGGCTTGACATGTTATTTGCAACGTAGATGAATGCCGTTTGCTTGGAGTGGTCTTTGCGACATACATCGGTGAATGTCGCGTCCCTGACCAAGTTGCGTAATTCTGGATTATAATTGAAGTTTAGTTCTTGATATTTCTTGTCTATAACACAATTGAATGTCCGGCAAGAATTGTGTTCGGGAACTGGAAAACAACTGAGCCAGTTGCGTTAAAAAAACAGCGATTCTTCAATTCTGTTATCTTTTACGCGATTGTAACTCTGCTAATATTTATGTTTGCTATACGGTACGCTTATAGCACGTTGTTAATTGAATTACACTGTGTCATCGTCAGACCATTTCGTGCCAGGACTATACTCTAAATCTTTCATTATCATTACGTGCTCATTCCTTACTTCAGTATTGACCTTTTGTGTCTCTTGGCTGGGTGAGGTGATGAGCCTATCTTGCAGTTGTGTTTCTGACCGTGATAGCACTACTTTTTTGTGGAGTTTCAACGACCTTAACTGTTTGTTGTCGCTTTCAGTACTGACATTGTCCTGCTGAGTGTTGAGTGGCTAACGTTCTTTTTGCTATGGTGGTTCAGGTGGGTTTCTGGTCATATGTGGTTATAGTATCACAGATATTATATAAAGACTGTGCTCCTTTCATATTTTATGAGCTTGCCATAATTTCACGAATGCTTTTCGCCGGTATGGACGCTTCTGTCTGTAGAGTAGCTCGCTTTCTATTAGCGCTTGGAGCTCTGGTACTTTCCCAACACAGCTACGACAATTTACAACTGTTATGCCGATAGTTCCTGGATCTAAGTTCTTCCTGTGATCGGCCTGCAGCCTTTCTGACTGAAGCCCTTCTTGTGTTTTACCGAGACCCTCTAACACAAAAAAACTGCCCAGTCCACGCCACACAGCCCCTGCTACCCGTGGAGCCGCCTCTTGTGTATAGTGGACACCTGACCTATTCAGGGGAACCCGAAACCCAAACACCCTTTGGCGCAAGTCGAGTAATCTGCAGCCTACACGGTCGCAGAACCGTCTGATTCAGACGCTCCACTCGGCTCTGTACCAGAAGTCCGCTGCAAATGGTCAGCTCTGCTTTCATCTTGCAAGTAAGACTGGCAACCTTTACCACTTCTGTTAGCCGCTCGAAACCACAGAGAATCTCTTCTGATCCAAAGTGACACACATCATTGGTACCGACGTGAGCAGCCACCTGCAGTTGGCTGCACCCTGTGCTCTTCATGGCATCCGGGAGGACCCGTTCCACATGTGGAATGACTCCATCCGGTATGCACAAGGAGTGCACATGGGTTTTCTTTCCCTTCTTGGCAACCAAGTCCCTAAGGGACTCCATAACGCGCCTAACATTGGAGCTCCAAACCATCAATAATCCCATCCTCTGTGACTGTCCACATCTTGCAGGCTGAGAGGTTTCCTCTGAAACAGGACAGGCGACAGATCTGACTCAGCGACAGTGTCATCAACAACAGACAGCACCTGGAACCTGTTTCTCAGACAAACCGGGGACGCCTTATGTGCGGCCTCCTGGGAACTCTTTCACTGTCTACTACGCGCCGGGGCGGCCTTCCACTCGACCATAGGTGAGGGGTGAACCTCAGTGCGAGCTGTAACTGGGCTGGCCACCAGTGAGGATCGATCGGAGGACTTGGTCGTGCTGGACGTCCGTTGGATCCCCACGGCCGACCCACAACAGTGGTGCCCGTCCACTGCAGCCTCAAGCTGTGTAACCGAAGCCATCACAGCCTGGAGCTGAGAGCGAAGTGTCACCAACTCGGCTCGCATCCGCACGCAACAACAACAATTGCAGTCCCTGTCCATACTAAAGACCGAGGAAAACTAAACTATGCAGATAAACCGGGTTCCCGGGTTCGATTCCCGGCGGGATCAGGGATTTTCTCTGCCTTGTGATGACTGGGTGTTGTGTGCTGTCCTTAGGTTAGTTAGATTTAAGTAGTTCTAAGTTCTAGGGGACTGATGACCATAGATGTTAAGTCCCATAGTGCTCAGAGCCATTTGAACCATTTCTGCAGATAAATGGACTATCGGCACTTGCTGCGCAACTCTACAGTAGACCCTGTCGAAAATGCCGAAACGGTGTCTAATAAAGTATAGTAATACGCAGAGATTCAGAAACCTAACTACTGAAGCACTCAGGTGAAACTAAATGATCCACCCCTGATTAGGAACTTCTAATACGTCACAAAATCGGTTTACTTTCCGACACAAATGAAAACGAGAGAACTGTGGCTGCTGGATATTAAATTAACAAGCAGAAACTCAAGAAACGAAACTAATGATGCACACAGATGAAATTATGAAATTCGCTCCTGGCTAGGAACTCGTAAAAGTCACAATATCGTTTACTGCCCTGTTACTGTTTGTGTCTCGGCCGGCTACTGCTGCCTGACTCCTCACATTTATTTAGTACTTCTTCGTCAGTTACTCAATCTAACCATCTAATTTTAGTATTCAACTGTAGCACCAAATTGCTCGAACCTAGACCTGCATTCATTTTCATCTGTACTCTTTGTCGACCATGTTTCATTCCATGTAACGGGATATCAAACAAACACTTTCATGAAAGCGTTCGTAGCACTTACATTTAAATACGACGTTAACATACTACTTGCTACTTCTAATGAATTCTCTTACTGTAATTGATGAAAGTATGTGTGTGTGTATGCAGCTAGCCGCTAACTTGGTGTAATGTTTTGTCTGTACAGAAGTGTATCTGTCGCCTTTATCGCTCTCTCAACCTCATACACAATTCTGTACAATAAAGTCAAGGGCTTAGGTTTTCTTATCAGGCTTATCCGTGCAAAGACAGACAAAAAAATTATACTAATGGGAGGATTCTGATTAACTTCTAGAATTCCATTCGCCCTCTCTTTCTCTCTCTCTCTCTCTGTCCTTTATCTGTGTACAGTTCAAATATAATTTACATGAAATCAGCCTAGTAGAATCTCTGGTGGAGCCCTTCGTCTTAATATTCAGCGGCTGGCTTGCTAGGAAAGATCTTTACATACGTTATTATTATTAAGCGCTGCATTCAGTTGGGAAAATCGATCGTGTGAACACTTCGTTCAGTTTACGACAGATCTAAAATTTCAGATGTGGACGAAGCCTTTTTGGACGATTTCAATAAAACTCAGAGATTGCAGGCTCTCTTCGTCACAGCTGAAACTTCCCAATTAAGTACAGGGCCCAGACAATCATCAATGATTCAGACAGAGAACGCATTCGTCATTCACTCTAGAATAAAATGGTCACAAACCTTATTTCTGAGGAAAATTGTATATTGAATCCATTTCCGTACATGTTCCGTTTCCGTGGATTTTAAGTCTCATGCAATTTACTTTTACAAGTCCTTCTTTCTCTTTATCTACCACGCTAGCGGCACAAACTTTCCTGTCTCGCTTTAGCGCGAAGAAGAGTAAATAAATCTCCTTTAGCAATCCGAAAATCTTCCAACCAATACTTTCCGAAGCTGTTCCTTTCTCTCTCTCTCTCTATAATAACCATGGAGCATACATCTCTGTACCTCTGTTGTTCCAAAGAATAAACGTACTAGAAAAATACCTTGGCGTCGACGAGCTGTCGGCGCATATATTACTAGAAAATCTGCTCAGATACTTTTCAAACGTAAATAAATGTGGATGATTTGATTGACCATTATTAATTATTGCGTGGTAGAGGGTAATTTTCCGTGGGGAGATTACAATGCCCCTCGCAGTGAGCGAAGTTTGTGAGGTCAATTTTTATTCACCGAACACACTTCGCGAGCTATCTATTAGCGTGGATAACCCGGAAGTGATGATTGTCAGTCCTCCGACTGAAAAAGAATATTATGTTTGAACTAGACGAAGAAAAGAAATGTTGAAGACAGAAGAAATGAAGAGACAGGTACCGCGGCTGTATTACTTTTACGTGCATCTAGGTGTTATGTTTGCTGTGCACAACCAAGGAAGATGATCTTTCATGAACTTATGTCAGGGTCTACCCATTCGGGAACTTTCTTAAGCAGGGAAACCTTGGAAAACCTCTTAAGTTTAGACCCCCAGCCTACGGTACATAGAAGATAGGAAAGCCTATAGAAGAACAAAATTAATTTTGAAATTTATCTCTAAAGGAAAGATAGGGCTTAATTTGTATCACGATTTGGAGAAGAGTAGTTTGTGCCTCTAGCAAAAAAAAAAAAAAAAACGTTTTACAATAAATAACGTGAATTTGCGTTTTACAATCTTGCTCCTAGGACAATATCTTGCGGTGCTAAACTCCCCCGGGTCTTGCATGTCCCCGACGTCCACATTTGTAGTCGGTCTTCTATGCGGCCCCCTCTGTCGTTGATCTTCTACGCGGCCCACAATGGGAAGAGTAGAAGGGACAGGGATACTCGAAGACACATGCAACATTCATTCCAAAAGAATTAGCAATGACCAAAAGGGAAACTCTTCCTGTAAGAGAACTGATTAGGTTGCACCGTCCAAGATTCTCCTTTTTGAAAGCAAAATCCTTGTGGCTTCATGGATCCTTTTTGTTACGACGTACTTCAAGGAATTCAACTCTTAATTAATGATGTTGCCAAAAGCATCATGCGATTTACTCTCGTTTGAATACTCGTTTTGACTTTGCCTCCCCACTTGTGCTTATAAGTCCAAAAGTTTTAACAGATTTTCTATGACTGATTTGTTCTTCGTAATTTAAAGGATTCATGTAACTGACTATAGATTTTGGATTCAAATCATCGAATAATGGAAAGTGTAGTTCATTTTATTCCAAGACATCATCCATATTTCCTTGATAAGTCATATAATTTAGCTATACTCAAAAAAAAAACTTTTTATTCTAAATACATATATTTCTACGCTTGAGTGCTGAAATGTAGAAGTTATTAGTACTGAGGAATGCGGATTCACTTCTTTCATTTACTCTCTGATTCATACGGCGTTCATCCATGCTCATATATGGAAATGGATTTTTCACACAAAATTCCCAAACGAACACGAACCATTAAATTACTACTGAATCTATGAATTCTACTTTCTTTAATCATTCATTAATAAATTAAAACTCTTAACTTCAAATTATACCACCTATTCCTTTTAAAGTTCAACATGAATCAGTTTATCCTCGCGTTTGGTGCGAGTCTCTTACAAAGGATATCTGTATCGTCTATATCGATTTTAATTCTCGCGCGGACGTCAACTGTTTTGCGCGGGAAATAATCTTTGCGGCGTTAACCGTCACTCACGATTCACTACCACAACACATCCCTTCACATATTTACACATTTAAGCGTTCACATGAGATTATATATGAATCTTCACTCGAACCTCTTTAGATTATTCAGCGTCATTTGCGGGGAAACACTTCATTCTTCTTGAAGGTCATTCAGATCCTTTATACATCTTGATAACATTAGCAATGCTAAAGTTCTATGTTCACCCAAACCACAGGTGAAGCCTATCTCCACTATCTTTTTTACAACACTCAATAGTACTAATTAGTCACTATTTCTATACTCTATGTCACTGACTAACTATTTCAATTTAAAGGCTTTTAACACTACACACACACAGTTTATTGTTATATTTTTTTTACGAGCGTTCATCTCTGTCACTCGGAACACCATTCCTCCCTATCTTCTAATCTTCATTATATCTTTTTAAGTCGTTATGAGGAAATAACCCTTTTATTTTGTTCGATCCCGGGTATGCTAACAGATAAGCTCCAGGATTCAGAATTTGTAGGATAATGTATGGTCCAGTATATAGTAACTCCCATTTCTTTATACTTTTCTTTATTACGGATGATTTGGTATGTCGTTTAACTAGTACCTTCTCGCCGACATGGTATGTCTGTACCCTCTTGATTAATTTGTCATATCGTTGTTTTCTTTGATCAGACTTTTTCGTCATATTTATGATAGCCTGTCTTATTTTTTCTTCCCAAGGCATCTCGGTTTCCTGAGTTTTGGGGATATGGTCAGTCCAGAAATTTTCCTCTTTTGCTTCGAACATCAATTCACGAGGTGTATATCCAGTTGAGGAGTGGGGCATGTTATTGTATATTTGCTCAAACTCTTCCACATAATTTGCCCACGCAGTTTGCTTATTATGGCAATACGTCCTCATAAATCGATTGAATTCTCTAAAAATCCTCTCCACCAAATTACCTTGTGGGTGGTAAAATGATGTTAGTACGTGTTTCACACCGACTTGAGACAAAGTCTGCTTCCACCGGAGTCCCGTGAATATTTTAGCATTGTCAGTTATGATCGCCTTTGGTGTACCAACATGTGGAAGATAATCTCTTATCAATCTTAATAAAATTACTTTGGCTGTAGCCGTCTTTATCGGGTATAGCTTTACGTATTTCGTGCACACATCTAGAAATGCTAACACATATTTAACACCACCTCTTGAAGTAGGTAACGGTCCACACAGATCGCACGAAATTAATCCTTTTGGTTCTTGTACTAATATAGAGCATAATGGGTGCTTAGTCCCTTTTGAATCCGTCTTTGTTTTTTGGCAGATTATGCACCTCTTTAAGACCTCATGCACTCTGCGCTTTATGTTGGGGAAATAACAGTACCCACTTATCTTGTCTGCACATTTTGTCGCACCGAAATGTCCCCAGGTCAAATGAGTGAACCAGACAAGTTTCTCTATTTGTGCCTCAGGTATACAAACACACCAACGGACTTTGTTTGGCCTTCCACAGCGGAAAAATAATACGCCATTTACCAGCTTGTAATAATTTGCAATCTGATCCGAAGGTTGCTGTTGTAACCTTTGAATGACACTTCCCCATTTAGCATCCTTTTTCTGTAACTGGGCCATATGCACACACAAATTGATGTAGTACGTCTTATATGGATTTTCCTGCAGCAGCAATATAGGGAATTCTGAGGAATTATTTACTTCAATCTCTTTGGTTAAACCCTGCGGTGACCTTGATAGAGCGTCCGCAATAATGTTTTGCTGCCCTGAGACATGTACGATCTTAAACTGGTATTGTTGCAGAGCGAGAGTCCATCTAGCCAGTCTGGGGTGTAACAGTTTACACGTTTGTAAAAACGTTAATGATTGGTGATCGCAATATACGATAGTCTTTGACCCATATAAATAATAATGAAATTATTTAAATCCCCAGACGACCGCAAGAGCCTCTAATTCTGTCGTCGTGTACGTTCGTTCACAGTTGGACAAAACACGACTAGCAAACGCAATAGGACAAAAGGTAAGCTGTCCATTTATCTTGCGTACTTGGAAAAGGCACGCTCCAAGACCCACATTTGACGAATCTGTTGACAAGTAGAATTCCTCTTGCATGTCCGGATGGTACAAAAGCGGTGCATTTACTAATTGCTTCTTTATCTCTTCAAATGCTTCTTGACACTCTAATGTCCAGAGCCAGGGCACATCCTTCTTCAGCAAACTATTCAGAGCTGCTGCATTCATGGCCTGATTCGTAATAAATCTTCTAAAAAATGATGCAAGACCCATAAACCCTTTTAATTGCCTCCTATTTCTTGGTGTTGGAAACTTACTAATCGCCATTAGCTTCTCCTTGGTCGGTAAAATTCCCTTTGCGTCAGTTATATGCCCCAGGAACTTGATTCTATTTAGTGCAAAATGTGATTTCTGTAGGTTAGCAGTTATTCCCATGGTTTTGAAAACGTCCAACACCCGACTCAGTAAAGTAATATGCTCTTCCCAGGTCTTCGATGCATTAAGCATATCATCAACAAATACTGTTATCCTGCTTCTTAGTTCTGGGCCTAATGCGTAATCTAGCGCTGCTATAAAAATTCCAGCACTAATGTTGAGTCCGAAAGGAACTACAGTAAATTGGTAACTTCTTCCTGCATAAATGAAAGCTGTATATCTCCTTGATACCTCATCCAGCTTGACTTGCCAATAAGAACTCCGCAAATCGATGCTCGTCAAATATTGGACATCCTGGAACCGTTGTATCAGTTCGTCTATGTTTTCCGGATGTGTCCTCACTGGAATTATAATTTTATTTATTTCCCTGGCGTCGAGTACCAGTCTCACAGTTCCATTTGCTTTTGGCACAACCAACAATGGGGAGCAGTATGGGCTTGTAGAGGGTTCGATCAAACCCCATTTCAACATGCGATCTATTTCCTTTTGAACTTGAGCCTTTAACCTCCAGGGAACAGGATAGAAAGTTCTACAATACGTTTCGTGCGGCTTAACGTAGAGATGGCATATGTATCCTTTAATCACTCCTGGCCTTTCATCAAACACGTTTTCATACGATGATAATAATTCTTTGAGCTGCTTCTTCTGATCTTCAGTGATGCAGTCGGATTCATTTAACTTCTCATACACTAATTGACCGAAATCTCCTTTGACTTTGAACTCATTATTCACCTGCTGTTTAGAATTTTGTGCAGTCCTGATTACTTGCACACTGATCCCACTATTATATTTTCTGGTAAGGCTTTCTTTTTTCAACAAGTCCAACTCAATTTCTTGTTTATTTACATTTAACCAAATTTTTCCTGTTTTAAAATCTATTCTGCATCCGTATTGACGTAGGCTGTCGACTCCGATAATGAAGTCTACCACCAAATTTTTCACAACAAGGAATGTGCTTAATATTGCTACCTTTCCTACTTCTACACTAAGTAGTGACTGCACTTTTACATTCGCCGATCGAGCCCCAACGGCGCCTATTATTTTGCAATGTTGAACTGGAAAAATTGGTACTCGTCTTATATTTCTGATCTTGTTGAATAGAGCCTCCGAAATAACATTTGTGGTTGCAGCTGTGTCTAAAACCGCCACTATAGGTACAGTTTCCAAAATGACTTGCACTTCGGCTACTGCCACCTGTTCCTTATTCTCATCTTGGGGTTCTAAGTCCTCGGTCAATTCATCTGCCAGTAATCCTCCATCATTATACGTTAGCATGGGTACACATATCCTGTTGCCCCTCAACCTATTGTTGACCGCTCCTCCGGGGCACGAGTGGGTCCTTACAAGTTTGTTGGATTTTGATTCACCTGGTGGTTGACCTCATCCGTCACTTCGGTAATTACCGGTTGATTCGCGGATGTCCGTCCCCACTGATGTTGGTTATTTGAGTTTATTCCCCCCGGTTGGTTCCACTTTCTATTACTGTTATTGTTCCAAGCTTGTGGTCTGAAATTCCTTTCGTTCCCCCATACGGGGTTATATCGTTTCCCATTCCTGTTGTTCCTTGGATAGCCCCTCGCAAGACTATTGCCGGTATTATTATTGAGATTTTGAGGGTTTTCTCCACTATTTATCGATCTCTGTGCGTTCCCTTGCCTACCAATTGGCGGAGGTTCTATCTCCCTATATTGGAATCTGTTGTTACGGGCTTTCTGGTTGTTCTCTTCTATAATGTCTATATGATCTAACGTCGTGAGGAACGACTCCACGTCTTTATCGTTGCCGTAAATTAATTGATTCCGGATGCTAGTTAGTAATCTTGCCTTAAGTATGTTTATTATGTCTGGCAAAGGCATAGGTCTGTCCCAATATCTAGTTTTATTTATATATTTTTCAAAATACTTCCTAAGGCTTCCTTTCGAAAAAGAGAAAGGCTCTGGGTAGAGCACCTCCTGCCTTAGGCGTTCCTGTACTCCTTCTGACCAGAACTTTGCTAAAAACGCTTTCTCAAAATCGTCATAGGTCGAGCAAACAGAAGTCATGTCCGAGGCCCAGATCGCCCCCGAACTTTGTATATACCCAGTAACGAAATTGATCTTCTGCCACTCCGACCAATTTCAGGGTAGAACTCCTCTAAAACTTCGAATAAAAACAATCGGATGGACCCCCCTTTTGTCAGTGTTAAAAATCTGAAATTGCCGATGCTTTATCATTTTTTCTTCGGCATGGCAAAGGCTTTCGTAATCTCCGTCAGATAAAACTTCACGCGAACAACTAGCTCGTGGCAATTTAATATTTGAGTTACTCACACAAGTCGGTATTGTGTGCGAATGTGCAGTAACTGGCTCTATAGTCGCTGGCAACTTCTGCTGCTGGCCTGTATTCATTTGTTCTGAGCCTTGTTGTGAAACGCGTATCGACTCTGCTATCGTTTGTTTCCAATGCTCGAGATCAGCACCTAACTGCTGTCGCACTTCCTCTAGTCCTTTCGCAAACAAATTCTCTTCCTGTTTGCCGCACAGACTCTGGAATGCTTCTTTAACATTTTGCTCAACGTTTTCACACATTAGCCTTTTGTTTTCTAATGTGATTTCGGATAATTTACCCGTTAATACATTAATCTGGTGGTCTATAACGTCTTGACGTTCTGTCAGATGTTCCACACTTTCCTTTAGGTTCGTCTGCGTACGTGCCAATTCAGGAAGTTGCGCAATTGCACATGGCATGGCATCTTGCTTTTGTACTAATTGCGGAACCATTTCCACCTGTTCGCGTACGGTATCTATCTTAATAGCCACGTACTCCTTCATTTCTACACGTACGCGTTGAGTAGATTCCTCACATTGAGCTTTAACCAATTCGATTTGTGCAGTTAATTTTCGTTCCGTCTCTTCGGCCTGATCTTTAAGTTCCTTTGTCTTCGCCTCTATCCGTTGTTCTAATTCGCAAAAACTGTCATGTAACTGCTGCTTAATCTCAGCTTTCAGCTTTTCCTGCCCTTCAGTAACTGAGGCTAACTTCGCATTCAAATCATTTTGCCCTTCATTCATTGCGGCGAACTTCGCGTTAATGTCGGTTTTCAAATTTTCTTGCCCTTCAGTAACTGAGGCTAATTTTGTATTCAAATGGTTTTGCCCTTCAGTAACTGAGGCTAATTTCGCGTTAATGTCGGTTTTCATATTTTCCTGCCCTTCAGTAACTGAGGCTAATTTTGTATTCATATGGTTTTGCCCTTCAGTAACTGAGGCTAATTTCGCGTTAATGTCGGTTTTCATATTTTCCTGCCCTTCAGTAACTGAGGCTAATTTTGTATTCAAATGGTTTTGCCCCTCAGTAACTGAGGCTAATTTTGTATTCATATTATTCACGGTCTCCGTTAACATCTGCATCTGCCTCATGATAATGACCAATGGGTCCAATCCATGTTGCATACTGGCTGTTACATCTCCAGCCGTGTCTACCGGGCGTTCTATTGCGCTATCTGTAGCGATCGGTTCTACAACACTTCTTACTACATCATTATCATCAGTGCTCACAGCTGAAGGCTGTTGGGTGTTGCTCTGCTCTGATTGACTCATCTTAAACATTGCCCTAGTTAAAACCATATAAATGTTCTACAGTCAAGATGTATATATATCTCCCTTCACAAGAATACTTCTGTGGCTACTTTGTTATAGTACTTATACAGGTAAATGCAACTAGGGCAGATCAATCAAACTACTTCTGTTATGAACACAATTAGTAAATGTTCAGATCTACGTCTACTTCCTCAATAGTAGCAAGTTTAATAAAAAAGTATAGATCTGGCCTCTTTTCTGCGTCCAGCGTACCGCTTTTATTTGTAGATCAAATAATACGACTGCGAGTATTTCTTCTCTTTTCCACGTTAAGTTGTCTCGTCGTAGTTCACATGAAACAAAGAACAAAATTATTTTAACAACGTCCAAAAACGTGTCCTGTCACGAATTGGCCATTCTAATGAATTCTCTTACTGTAATTGATGAAAGTATGTGTGTGTGTATGCAGCTAGCCGCTAACTTGGTGTAATGTTTTGTCTGTACAGAAGTGTATCTGTCGCCTTTATCGCTCTCTCAACCTCATACACAATTCTGTACAATAAAGTCAAGGGCTTAGGTTTTCTTATCAGGCTTATCCGTGCAAAGACAGACAAAAAAATTATACTAATGGGAGGATTCTGATTAACTTCTAGAATTCCATTCGCCCTCTCTTTCTCTCTCTCTCTCTCTCTGTCCTTTATCTGTGTACAGTTCAAATATAATTTACATGAAATCAGCCTAGTAGAATCTCTGGTGGAGCCCTTCGTCTTAATATTCAGCGGCTGGCTTGCTAGGAAAGATCTTTACATACGTTATTATTATTAAGCGCTGCATTCAGTTGGGAAAATCGATCGTGTGAACACTTCGTTCAGTTTACGACAGATCTAAAATTTCAGATGTGGACGAAGCCTTTTTGGACGATTTCAATAAAACTCAGAGATTGCAGGCTCTCTTCGTCACAGCTGAAACTTCCCAATTAAGTACAGGGCCCAGACAATCATCAATGATTCAGACAGAGAACGCATTCGTCATTCACTCTAGAATAAAATGGTCACAAACCTTATTTCTGAGGAAAATTGTATATTGAATCCATTTCCGTACATGTTCCGTTTCCGTGGATTTTAAGTCTCATGCAATTTACTTTTACAAGTCCTTCTTTCTCTTTATCTACCACGCTAGCGGCACAAACTTTCCTGTCTCGCTTTAGCGCGAAGAAGAGTAAATAAATCTCCTTTAGCAATCCGAAAATCTTCCAACCAATACTTTCCGAAGCTGTTCCTTTCTCTCTCTCTCTCTGTAATAACCATGGGGCATACATCTCTGTACCTCTGTTGTTCCAAAGAATAAACGTACTAGAAAAATACCTTGGCGTCGACGAGCTGTCGGCGCATATATTACTAGAAAATCTGCTCAGATACTTTTCAAACGTAAATAAATGTGGATGATTTGATTGACCATTATTAATTATTGCGTGGTAGAGGGTAATTTTCCGTGGGGAGATTACATACTGTCCGACTATATTTTGTATCCTACTATGTGGTACATGGCGCGTTGCTGCCGCAGGGAAATTAATTGTGGAAATATCGTTTGAAATTTATTTTGTTTAATTACAAATTATAGAAAGAATGATATTTTTGTCGATAATGAGTACATTTATTGAAACTGAATCGTATGTGAAGGAGAAGCGTAAATGATATTCATTTTATTTTGTTGACTTTCTTATTAAAGTGGTTTAGGGTAGACAGTACTGTTTGTTTCTCCATCTCCAGAAAAAGCTAATAAATTTCTTGGTTCTCCGATTCTCCGACTCGTGAGCATGCAACATACATCTGGCCGTCTGAAAAACATAGTTTTTAAACATTCAATCGGCACACCTGAAGTGACTGAACTTGTGCCTTGTTGATGGGTATCGAGAACGCAAGTCGAATAGGGGAACTGCACTAGTTTGAAATCAAATGGCATGTCGGTTGGGATGATGGGAATGCGTGTAATGAGCACATCTTCTCAGTTTGACTTTTCTTTAAGAATAGTTGCCTTGTTCTTGAATTTTGAAACCAGGTATGTACTGATCTTCGAAATCTTCGTCGGCTCCAAAAGATATCATCTGAAACGCTGAATTATATTTGCGGAAGTTCTGAAAAAAGTGTTTGGAATCAAGTGAGTTGCCCGAAGGGGACGACAACAATGGATCAGGTGATGGAAGCAATGTCAGCAACTTAACTTTGCGATTCGCGCAGCACATGCCTGGTGTTTAATTGTTGGATTGAAGTGAACCGTAATGCCCACACAATTTTTCCATTTTGCGATATTTACACTGGGACGCAAACTGTGATCGTAGTTGACATCAAATTGAAATGCAGCAAAATTCAAATCAACATATTCTGTTCGTCGAGATCGAGTAACTGGAAGTTGGTCTTCTGATTCTAGAAAGCGCGATCGGGTGGCTCGTGAAAGTTCTCCTTCGGTTCTCAGTACGTGTTGGTCTTGTGATTCTCATGCGCGCTGTTGGGTAGCTCTTTCGGTTGTCGTAGTATGTCGATATTCTGATTGTGATGCACGTGAGTAAGCGATTCGCAAACGATCAGCTTCATTTATTGCTGCATGTTGGTCTTTTGACGGTGATGCACGTGATCGCATAGGGCGTAAACGTTCTCTTTCGATTCTTGCCACATGTTATTCTTGAGATTCTGGTGCAGGTGAATGTATAATTCGTAAACCGATCTGCTTCACTGCTCGCTTGACGTTACTCGTCTGTTTGAGAAGCTCGAATTCACTTATTTCTACGTGATTCGTCGATTCACTGAAAAAATAGAAAAAATTGGTGTTTGCACTGGAAAATTTCGATGAGATATAACTCACAATTATCGGCATCTGTTTGTTTCTGTCACATTTAAACATCTAACTACTTCCATGCTCTTTCAAATACATTTGCCGGTACGACACGTTAATTGCACTATGCATATAACGTTCACGCAATTGCAAGAAATAAGTTGAAAAAGTTTTATCCCAGTCTAATGAACGGTATGGCAGCGCGTAAAATACGAGAAAAGGATCAAACGAAGAAACATTAATATTTATATATCAGATTTACTTCTTCCACCGTCAATTGTTTTACTTCCCAGACAGTAAAGCCTGCCTCCTACTCTAAACCTCTTTTAGAAAGCTGACAAACGCTTATAGAAACTAACCATAACCATAAAGTAAAAACTAGGAATAGAAGTACGTTCTGCCATTAAGGTTTTTGAAAAGTTAAGATCGAGAAAAGAAGTATCTAATCTGAAGAATGACTAAAATGTATAGAAACGTGGTTCTCGTTTGATAAGAAGTCGGCAGTGTCAAAGAGGCATTGCGGCGAGATTGAAAAGGACACATAACACACATAGCCAAATGAAATATTTTTCTGTGCTCATTTCAGGATGGCCGGCCGGTGTGGCCGTGCGGTTCTAGGTGCTTCAGTCTGGAATCGCGTGCCCGCTACGGTCGCAGGTTCGAATCCTGCCTCGGGCATGGATGTGTGTGATGTCCTTAGGTTAGTTAGGTTTAAGTAGTTCTAAGCTCTAGGGGACTGATGACCACAGATGTTAAGTTCCATAGTGCTCAGAGCCATTTGAACCATTTTTCATTTCAGGATGAACTAGAGAAATATTCATTTCATAAAGGGATAACAGTTCTAAAACATTTCATATTTATTGACGAACTTACTGATTCAAACATTTTAATCCTTTCAGGATCGAAATATAAAAAAAAGTTAAATGCTTTGCATTTTTTAAGATTATTAGGTATATATTGAGACAGAGCAATGTGAAAAACAAGTGTTGCATTCATTAATGAAACACATAAGGGGTGGTTTCAAATGGAGCCAATATACATGAAATGTCGCTAGTTTTGGTGATAAGGTAAAATGCAGTTCCTTTCTGCAGTTTGGCATAGGGCTACTTGACAGACAGCACACGCTTCCATCTGCTTCTCTGGTGTTCCTTATTTGTGCTTCAGTGTATACAGTGCCTTGAGGTGCCATGTACTGGTGGATGTTTTGCTTCTGTTGTATGTTATTCAATTGCAAAAACAGTTTTACATTTTTTCTGCTTATTATTTTTTGCTTTCACTCTTTGATATATTGTAAAACAACATCTTTTTATGCTTAGGAAAATCGAGATCACTATCTTTCGCTAACACATTATCTGCACTTTCACAGGTACTGTCTGTCTGAGTTGGCATCAAAAGAAACCTCTTAGAAATTTCTTCTTCATGTATTCTGCGAGAATGCATCGTATGAAACTGGACACAAAACAACCTGTCACAGCTACTCATGTTGCCCATAGAGCCGCAATGGTTTTAAAAGAAACCGCCACAATAATTACGAAAATAAATACATAAATTTAATTATTCTCTCAATCACAGATTATAAACGTGAACAGGAGTGTTTTCTGTACCTAATCAATACGCAAAACGTGCCTTACAGATGCAAGTTCAGTCAAAATTTTAAAAGAAACACAATCGTACACTGCATACACAAATGGCTCCTGGATTTGTTCGTCTAACTGCTAAGACTGAAACACATGAAGTTGCTCAAGCTGCAGCCGCTACAGGGCAGCAGCTGTTACTTCCTATATGCCACGAAATGAGAAAATTCTAGGTGGCTTCAAACGGAATAACATCGCCTGAAAGGGTTACCTAAGAGTTTATTTTACTAACTAGGCATATTGGAGATCTTAGAATTACGAATCTGTCGTATTAGCGCTAACAAATTGGAAAAACAATCACAGCTAAGAAATTTGACCTCTTTTTCCGTGGAACAGTCGCATGAGGGCACTGATGACGAAATGTTTTTACATGTTGTCGTTAATATTTTAATCAGAACAGTTCCGAATTCATATGACAAATATCTCTTCTAAGTGTGTAGCCATACAGTAACAAGGCGAATCATGAGGTATATATAAACACACGACGAGAAATGAGAAACCGTAATACGATCTTCTCCACAACAAATGTTAATATTTTAACTTTTTCTCGGTCTTCCTCCTATTCTGTGCTCATATTGTCCTTGAGTGACTGAACGGATGGCTTTGATCAGTGTTGTGATTTTATATATGACCAAATCAACTTACGATTCCAGAGATTGGCAGATCGAATTTTGCTTTAGAATTTGTTGGCTTACTTGGCTCTTCTTAGGCTCATCTTGGCTTCGCTGGAACTTCGGTTACGTTTAAATATACGACTGTGTTTTCTTTACTTACAGAAAAACTTTCTAGCATGGCATTTGAACGACGGCGGATCTCTTCCATGCCTGTCAACTTCGATCGGCGTGTTACCTTTCTAAGGGGTATTGTACAACACTCCATTTATAGTGGACATTATTTCTCCGCCTTCATAGCTGAGTACTCACCGGGTCTGACTGCCACACACAGCATCTGGGTTCAGTTCCCGACACTGTCAAAGATTCTTCCCAGTTAAGATTAGTAGAATGGGATGTACTCAGTCTCGTGAACCAACTAAGGAGCTGCTTGAACAAGAAGTAGCGGTTACTAGGTCTAGAAGGCCGACAACGGCCGGGAGAGCGTTGCGCTGACCACGTGCCCCTCCATAGAACATCCGAATGACAACATTTGGCAGACGATGACACGGCGGTCCTTGGAGCTCTTGGCTTGATTGTAGAAACAGAACAGTCAACATTTTCAGTTCTGAAAGATGAACTTCAACCACAAAACTGTCCTCCTACAATCGTTAACATTCATATTGACACGCAGTCAGTGGTGCTACAACAGATGACACTGATTACCCACACCGTGTTAACTGAATTGACAGTTTCGGACCTGTTTTTAACTAAGAGATCTAAGACATTATGCTCACAAGTCGGTTCTCTAACTGCTCAAAGCAAGTTTCGACTAAGGCACTAAAAACGTCACACGTCTCCCATTCTATAACTTGTACGTTGAAATCTCCCTCTAATACTATAATATGATCAAAAAATTTAAGCACTACGTTCTCTAACCTGAAGTCTTCCGTCACTATGGCTCAATAGGCGAAAATGCGTATATAAACGTAAATCACATTACATTTAACGTCAAATAAATAAAATGAAAGTCGAATATTTATAAAACAGAGTCTGTGAGGATATCCTGTATTGCTCTCTGACCAAGTTTTAATGAAGGCCGTTGTCACACGTCCGCAATCCAGTTTGTATACTAAGTAGCAAGTGCATATTACATCATACTGTTAATACCTGCTGCGGTTAGATCATTTGGGTGATTTAGCTAGTGCCTGTACAGTTTAATATTTCATCTGTTTTTGCTGAGTACAAAGAGAAAAGAAGGAAGATTAGGGTTAACTTTCCGCCAACGGCGGTGTCATTAGCACAAGCTCTATTTGGGGACAGATGCGGAAGGAAGTCGCTTGTGTCTTTTCCAAAGTAAACATCCTCGTATTTGTCGTGATTCAGAAAAATCTAAACTGGTTGCCTGGAAGGGCAATTAAATCGCCGTCTTTGTCAATGCAAGTCCAGGCTGCTAATCACTTCGCAACATCGCTCAGTGGTATGAACGTAGAACGATCGGAATGCAGAGGGTGAAAAGCGGTGAAGTCTCAGTCAATTCTTCTTGAAATTTGACTACATCTTCTGCCAAGCGTCCTAGCTGTTTAGCGAATCTGAGCATAAGTCAACTCAATTATTTCATGCACTTCTCTTTATTTTGACTGTGGTAAAGTTGTCAAGTCACATTGAGGCTTACATTGAGGTAGCTGGTTTTATTTCTGACAGAGAAAACAACACTGCCCGACAAAATAAGTGAATCACCCAGAAGACATCGTCGGATGTCATTGTAACTTCGTACACGTAAACGACTAGCGTTTCAATTCCCAGCAACAAGTACACACATAAAAAAAAAAGTTTGCATCACCTCGGTTCCCAGAACTCCTGATGATAGACGTTATTGTATCACAGACAGTCCCTTTGACTGTACAGAGATGTCACTAAACCCGACCAAAGATGTAAACAACCACGCGTGAGCAGTGCCTATTAGAGGGAGATGGTCCAACAGCCGAACAGTTCCAGTCATTCCACCAGGAAGGAAGTAAACGGCTCGTGTTTTCTGTAGTTCTACCATGCCTAGACGGTCAATACCGCGGTTAGATCGCGTCCAAATTGTTACATTGTGCCAGGAAGGGCTCTCAACAAGGGAAGAGTCCAGGCGTCTCGGAGTGATCTAAAGCGATGTTGTTCGGACATGGAGGAGATACAGAGAGACAGGAACTGACGATGACATGCCTCGCTCAGGCACCCAAGGGCTACTACTGCAGTGGATGACCGCTACCTTCGGATTTTGCCTCGGAGGAAGCCTGACAGCCACGTCATCATATTGAATAATGCTTTTCGTGTAGCAACAAGACGTCGTGTAGTGACTCAAACTGTGCGCAATAGGCTGCATGATGCGCAACTTCACTCCCGACGTCCATGGCGAGGTCCATCTTTGCAACCACGACACCATGCAGCGCGCTACAGATGGTCCCAACAACATGCCGAATGGACCGCTCCAGATTGGCATCACGTTCTCATCACCGATGAGTGTCGCATATGCCTTCAACCAGACAATCGTCGGAGACATGTTTGTAGGCAACCCCGTCAGGCCTTAGACACACTGTCCAGCGAGTGCAGCAAGGTGGAGGTTCCCTGCTGTTTTGGGGTGGCATTATATGGGGCCGTCGGAAGCCGCTGGTGTTCATGGAAGGCGCCGTAACGGCTGTACGATACGTAAATGCCATCCTCCGACCGATAGTGCAACCATATCGGCAGCATATTGGCGAGGCATTCGACTTCATGGACGACAATTCGCGCCACCATCTTGCACTTCTTGTGAATGACTTTCTTCAGGATAACGACATCGCTCGACTAGAGTGGCCAGCATGTTCTGCACACATGAACCCTATCGAAAATTCCTAGGATAGATCGAAAAGGGCTGTTTATGGACGACGTGACCCACCAATCACTCTGAGAGATCCACGCCGAATCGCCGTTGAGGAGTGGGACAATCTGGACCAACAGTGCCTTGATGAACTTGTGGATAGTATGCCAGGACGCATACAGTCATGCGCCAATGTAAGAGGACTGCTACTGGGTTTTAAAGGTACCGGTGTGTACAGCAGGGCGGAAAGGATGTTTATGTTGATCTCTATTCCAAGTTTCTGTACAGGTTCCGGAACTCTCGGAACCGAATTGATGCAAAAGTTTTATTGATGTGGGTAGAACAGCCACAAGATTGCATTCGTCTTGCTCGTATTTAGCGTTATTAGGCCTGGTATGATATGTAAAGAACGACAACAGCGTCAGTATTGAGCTGTCACTGCGCATGACATGGGGATGCCGCGTACCCATGTGAGACAACTGTATCAACACCACACACAGTTTGAAAGGGCCTTATTGTGGGCCTCCATTTGGCCAAGTCGTCGTATCGTGCAATATTCATATTCGCGGAGAATTCGGATGTGACAGTGGCACCTGGAATGCATGGGAACATAAGGGCAGGCATACTCGTCGTCAACGTTCAGGTCGACTACGTCTGACCACCACCACACTTCAGATCTGCGTCTGTCATCCGAGAACAAGTTACGGATTCCCTGCACTATTTTGTGTCATCCAACACCATGGGTCGGACATTAGCGACAGATGGACTAGGGAATTACCACCACATACGTAAGCTACCGTTAATCCAACACCACAAACTGCTGCATTTGGAGTGGTACCGTGAGCGGGGAACTTGGCCTGCAGATGAACAGCACTGAATTCTGTTCAGCAATGAATCGCTGTTCTGCATTACCACGAACGACCATCGTCGGCGAGTACAGCAGCGACCTGGGAAGAGGTCTTATTCTACGAATGCCTTAGAGAGGCACAGAGGTGCTACTCCTGGCGTCTTGGTGTGGTGAGCCATCGGGTATAACTTGAGGTCTCAGCTAGCAGTGACTGAGGGTACTGTGACGGCTCAACGGTATGTCATGGACATCCTGGATTCTCATGCGTTACGTCTCATGCGATAGTAACGCAGTGCCATTTTTCAACAGAACAATACTCGAACACACACGGCACGTGCCTCTATGAACATTCAGCGTGATTTTCGGATACTACCGTGGCCAATAATATCCCCAGACCTGTCCCCTATGGAACATACGTAGGACCTGCTCAGACTCCAGCTCCGTTCCAGTGCTATTATGCAGGATATCAAGGACCAGTTACAGCGATCGTGGGCCCAGGTTACAGTCTCCTCAACCTGTTTCATTTCCTACGGGGTTTCTTTAAATTAACTCCGCCCACTGCCCGCAAAGCTTTTTCGATAAGGTCAAGGATGATTCCTTCCAGTTCCCTTGACAATCGTTGATTTGCGTTGGTGATGACATCGCTCTGAAATGAAGTCAAGTAAATTCCAATTTTAAAAAAACGGAAACTACCTGGTCTACTTGCACAGAGTAACGTGCAGAGCACTAACAAGCTAGTGAGGTCGTTAAATGTGCCATCTTGCGTCAAATAGGCAACACCTGTTGTTCGGGGAACACAACAACCAAGGTACTGCTTTTAGGTGGTTTCCGCACCAGGTGAAGTGAATGTTGCACCGGTTCTCTGTTTCTGTCTCGAAAGTACGATACTCGGAGCGTTGAAATACACATAACAGATTTTACACTTTCAGGACCGACTCCTAATACCGTGTCTCTCCCTATCGGTTAAAGTAGCCGTTTTGAAATGGTGAGACAAGAGAAGGAAGGCTTATGAGTACCCAACATTCTGTCGTCAGAAAGAGAGCGTAAGCTCAGGTTGGGGAACGAACTATTCCATCATTTAAGGAAACTACGGAAGCCAGAACATATATATCTTCTCCTGTGGCAAAATGATCCACAACTGTCGTAACTGCTCTTCGTCAACCTGGATACTGATTCTAGGATGGAGTACCATCTCAGCTGATTACATCGGAGACAGATTTTTGGCCCTTACTGGTCGTGGGAGTACTGTAACGTAACACAGTCAGTCGATAGAGACACGTGCCAGGAGTGGATGAGCGTTGTCTTGTCGAAAAGAGACTGGGCGAAACTGTCGCCTGAGGGATAACACATCTGAAAACAGGATGTCCATGACGTACCGCTGAGCAGTCAGACTTTCCTCAGTCACTACCAGTGACCCCATTCATGATCGATGGTTGCCATATCACGATGATAGCATTAACATCGCTGTGCCTCTCTAAAGCATTGAAAGAATGGGATGTCTTCCTAGATCGCTGCTGCACTCGCCTCCGATAGTCATTCGGAGTAGTACAGAAACGCCGGACGGAGTGGCCGAGCAGTTCTAGGCGCTTCAGTCTGGAACCACACGACCGCTACGGTCGCAGGTTCGAATCCTGCCTCGGGCATGGATGTGTGTGTCTTCCTTAGGTTAGTTAGGTTTAAGTAGTTCTGAGTTCTAGGGGACTGATGACCTCAGATGTTAAGTCCCATAGTGCTCAGAGCCATTTGAACCATTTTTTAGTGCAGAAACACGATTCATCGCCGAACACAATGTGAGGCCATTCAAGCTCAGTCCAAGCTTCCCGGTCATGGCACCACTCCAAATGCAGTCGTAGGTGTTGTGGCGTTATCAGCGGCCCACGCGTGAGGCGGTAATTCCCTAGTCCAATTGCTGCTAGTCTCCGATCAGTGGTGCGGGATGACGCAGAGTTTTTCCGCGAGTCCGTTATCTGTTCTCGGATGCCGGGCCCAGATGTGAAGCGGTTATGATGTGATGAGTGCATAATAAGGCGATCCTCCCTGGTGGCGGTCAGGCGTGGTCTACTGGAGCCCTGACGACAAGTATGTCTGGCCTCACGTTACCGTGCAGTCCAACATAGGGCCACTGTCACATCTAAATGCCTTGCAGACCTATATACAGCACGATTCGATAAGCTGGCCAAATAGTGACCCGCAATGAAGCGCCTTTCAAACTCTGTCAGGTGCTGATAAAGTAGTGTCACATTGGTAGAAGGCATCTCTGGCCCTTGACAATGACCACCCAACATCTGACGCTGTTCACTTCCCTTACACGAGGGTTGGAACTTTCATAGTGGTAACTACTTATTTACAGCTCGTAAAAAATAGATATGCGTTTCAAAGTTTTACTGCCCTTCAAAGTAGTCACTAGCAGTGTGTACAACCCATTGCCAGCGATGTGGAAGTCGTAGGATACTCTTAGCAGTACCAGTTGCGTTGACAGTTCGAGCGGCGCGGTCTATTGCCCGACGAATTTGTAGCAGTTCTGAAGCGAATGCCCTGAAGTGTTTCCTTCTATTTAGAAATCGAATTGAACTCACGAGGGCTTAAGTCAGGGGAGAGCAGTAGGTGGTATAACACTTAGCAGCCCCATCAGTCAAACAAATCTGTAACAGTCTTCACTGCACCTGCTTGAGCATTGTCCTGAAAAATGATGGTCAGGTCCTGCGGAAAGTGTCATCACTTCTGTCTCTGTGCTGTTCATTTTTGGAACACAACCTACGACAAGCTTAGAGACAGAATTGATGACACTTTCTGCAGGACCTGACCGTCATTTCGCAGGACAATGCTCAAGCACGTAGGCCTACAGCGCAAGCTGTTACTGATTTGTTTGACTGATGCGGCTGTTAAGTGCTATACCACCTACTGCACTCCCCTGACTTAAGCCCTCGTGAGTTCAGCTCGATTTCTAAACTGAAGGAAACACATCACGGCATTCGCTTCAGAACTGCTACAAATTCGTCGGGCAATAGACCGCGTCGCTCGAACTGTCAACACGACTGGCACTGCTAAGAGTATCCTACGCCTTTCACGTCGCTGGCAACGGATTATACACAATGCTGGAGACTACTTTGAAGGTCAGTAAAACTTTGAAACACGTATCTATTTTGTACGAACTGTAAATAAATAGTTACCACCTCGGATATTCTACTCGTCCTGCGAATAACATTAAACACGAACGACGCTAACGCACTCTGGTGGCCTTTTTACTTGCAGCTCTAATCATTTACAGATCCGCGGATGACGCGTGTTGTATGAAGCTCCACTGACATATGACCATGGTTTCTCTCTGAGCTTCACTTTTTTTGTCGAGCAATTAACAGTTTATTCTCAAACATGTGAAAGGAATATCAAAATGGAATACGGGATTTGGGCAGCGAGTAAGGAACAATGCTCGATACTTTGATAAGTTTTCATGGTTTGTTCGGCTGTTGCTATAAAAGAGACACCCAGTTTTTAAGACGTCTGGGAGGAATACGAGCCACAGACTTTCACGTAACACTACCTCCGATGGAAGTCGCCTCGGGAACGATGAGCGTTTAATTTGCTTTAGGATTAGCGATGGATCAACAAAAAGAAAATGGAAAGGTGTAGAGACAGAGAGAGAGCGGTGGTCCATCTGCGCTGAGCCATCGATCGCTGCAAGGAAAGAGAGGAAGGCAGGGAGGAGGAGAGGAGAAGAACCGACAAGCAGAAGCGGAAACGTGGGCGGCTCGGCCGCCTCTGGGTACTTTACCGAACATTCTGGCAGCGGGGCAATAGACATTACGTGTGGATCTGAATGGAAGTTGCCGGCGTCAGCATACGAGATGAAGGCCGGTGGCGACTACTTTACGAGGTGCCGGCCGCCGGCCGCCGCCGGATAACGAGCTGAGCCGAGGTGAGGGCGCGCAGTAAACACGGCTCCCCCTCTCCCCACGCCCCTCTCTGTTCGCTCTCGTGCCGCTATCGCGCCGGCCACGCAGCCGCAGCGCTTACCAGTTTATTCTTCTGTCGCCCCTGGACGAGTCGTTAGCGCTACGGACTTCCCGCACCCGAGTTCGCCGCTTCGAGCCGGCGTCGGCCGGCTGGTTGTGTGGAGCTTTAAAATACGCTGTATTATATTCTGCGCAATTACCTCATCCGCGAAAACTCTGCAGCTCCAGCCGCCGGCTTGCTTTAGGGAAAACTTAGTGGCCACCTGAATGACCAATTACAGGATGTCGTTTACGAACTGGGCGTCTTTCGAGGCGATAAAGGAACGGGCAGTTTAAGAAATCACAGAATGGCTCCCGGCGTGCGTCATTTACGTTATTTTCCTGACGTTACCTAGAAGTTAGCAAGACGTTACAGCACCACAGTCTTTGAAAATAACAGTGCAAGACTTCTTGAATTGTTCACGGGCGACCACTAAAATCTAAATGATAAGCCTGCTATTTTCGAACCGGACAGAAAATCTTCTGCAATAATTTTGGCAGCTAGATGCAATAGACTGAACAGACGAAAATATATATGTCAAGAATGCGACACTATTTATGCTCTTAGAGACCTGTCATTAGCTTGCAACAGCTCATGCTCCGTACTCACTCTGAATATATCTTCTAAACTTCAGTGTACGAGGTAAACCCATACTTCATTAACAGAATGTAAGAGCACTGATTGACTGTTCCGTCGGTTTCTGGTAGCATATTTTAACGTTACGAGTGAAAACACACACACAACACTGATGTAATATTCTGCAATATTTATTATTTATTTCACGAACCGGTTTTCGGCTACTACGCCATCATCTGGTATAAAGATAAATATGTGATGAGGTGAAATTTCATGGACTCAAAGGTATTAAACTAGGGAACCTACACAGCATGTCCATTTCAAGACATGAAAATGTTAATTTTAGATTTAGGAATTAAATGAGAGGAATTATTTAAGAGTAAATGCGATGTAAGACATGAAGAATTGTAATTTATATGCTGCTCATTAGTTAATTTGTCACTTATTTTACCTTAGTTAAATAAACTTACATCACATTTGCACTGAATCTATTCCTCTTGTTTTATTCCTAAATCTAACAGTAACATCTTCATCTCTGGGTTAGAGATACTGTGTAGATGCACTACTTTAAAACCTTCGATACAACAAAATTTCACTGCACCACGTTTCTATCTTTGCACCTAATCATGACGTCACAGCCGAAACCGGTTAGTGAAATAAATAACAGATGCTGTAGAGAATTACATCCTAATAATTTAGGAGGTTGTTCAGGAACATTTTCCGAGAATTTTGGTAAAAGACAAACGTGTTATCCGGTGACTTGTTACAGAGTAGTAATGCAGTTCTAAACTGTTACCCCCATTAACTTTGTTTCTGTGAACATACTTTCTCAAAAGTGAAAAAAGCCTGTACTACGCAGTTACCAAACGGTACAACACTAAATAGAGAGTAATGCAACAACACTCAGACGAAACAGACCCCATCGCGGTGTTGTATCGCTCTTCCATTCTATTCTGTGAACCGATGCGTTAGATGTATACCGGACAACTCTTCTTCAGTAAACCTAACCCATAATTCTATGTATCGCTGTTAACATACAACGAACGCTCTTCCCCAAAAAGCAAACCCCAGACGAACCGAGAAGTGCTGAATGGTTCAGATGGCTCTGAGCGCTATGGGACTTAACTTCTAAGGTTATCAGTCTCCTAGAACTTAGAACTACTTAAACCTAACTAACCTAAGGACATCACACACATCCATGCCCGAGGCAGGATTCGAACCTACGACCGTAGTGATCATGCGGTTCCAGACTGTAGCGCCTAGAACCGCTCGGCCACCCCGGCCGGCCGAGAAGTGCTGAAACCAAGCTTGAAGGAGAAGAGAAGAATAGACATTACTATTCTCAACAGGAACCACAGTGAGTGAAGAGCACAACTTGGTTTCCACACAAGATACACAGTTCATACCACTAACGGTTGCGCTGTGCTGATATTTTTAGCGCATTACGGATAAGAAAATAAATTAGCAGCCGCGCGGGATTAGCCGAGCGGTCTGAGGCGCTGCAGCCATGGGCTGTGCGGCTGGTCCCGGCGGAGGTTCGAGTCCTCCCTCGGGCATGGATGTGGGTGTGCTTGTCCTTAGGATAATTTAGGTTAAGTAGTGTGTAAGCTTAGGGACTGACAACCTTAGCAGTTAAGTCTCATAAGATTTCACACACATTTGAACAATAAATTAGCATAGGAAATTAAACGAAATACAATTGCGAACTACTGGAGGCGACGAGTTCCTCATAATAACGGGCTCAGAAAATATCCCCTAACGACCTCCGAAATTTTGTCGTTGGAGTTCGGTTTCACACCGTTTATTGTTATGGCTCTGAGCACTATGGGACTTAACATCTGAGGTCACCAGTCCCCTAGAACTTAGAACTACTTAAACCTAACTAACCTAAGGACAACACACATAACCATGCCTGAGGCAGGATTCGAACCTGCGACCGTAGTAGCTGTTGCGCGGTTCCGGACTGAAGCGCCTAGAACCGCTCGGCCACATCGGCCGGCTATTGTTATGAAAGAGCGTAAAAGATATTGTACTCCAATGTAACGATATGCTATTATATGTAACTCATACGCTGTTTCATTAATTCATATCTGTTTGTTAAGGAGAAGAGAGGCGACTGGTAAGTATACGTATTGAGTTTCACAAGAAATAACAAGCGATTAATCATCTGAGTGCAGGTCGCCATACACGATGAAGAAAAAGAACCGCTCAGTCGAGCTGAGGTGCACTGACATTGTGAGTGACGTCAAGAACATTCGTCGAAAAAGGACAGATGGCACTCTAAAATACTAGACTACCCGAATATAAAAATTAACTGGTATTATGACACTTACCTAAGAGGTACTTCTCCTGGGTGTAAATGGGCGATATGAGTATACGAAAGGCTGGCCGGTATGGCCAAGCGGTTCCAGGCGCTCCAGTCTGGAACGCGCGACCGCTACGGTCGCAGGTTCGAATCCTGCCTCGGGCATGGATGTGTGTGATGTCCTTAGGTTAGTTAGGTTTAAGTAGTTCTAAGTTCTAGGGGACTGATGACCTCAGATATTAAGTCCCATAATGCTCAGAGCCATTTGAACCATTTGAGTATATGAAAAATATAGACAACGTTGCATTGACAGCAAATGCATCTATCTCACCAGAGGTGACTTTCCACTCTAGGGCTACAGAGGACTCCTCGTGTGGCCTCTTTAAGCTAAACCAATAGCTGTAGAATCTTGGCCATCCACCGCGAGTGTGAAGGCTTTAAGGCGTGTCACAGGGCTTGCGCTGCTGGATCACAAGTAGGGTTCCTCCGCAGGCCTCGTACATTTGTGTCCAAAATTAAAGCAACAAACCGCTATTTCCCAGTCCTGTGCCTAATTCACGACATAATCATACAAACTGTCAACAGATGTCCGTACGATCGTGTTCTGCACGGAAGGTAGCATTTCGGTCAACGGACCACCACGCCAGCGATGACGTCAGGGCACCCACCAAACGGTGTAGTATTTGTCTGGTAGTCCCACATCCACAATCGCCGTGCACGCAGTCACAGACGGTGCACTGTGCGCTGTGGCACAGAGAAGCCAGACTATCTGCAGTGGAGAGTCGTAGGAGAAACGGATTCAAGGTAGTCGTAAACTAATATGACCCAATGGCTTAAAGTAGGTCGTTCTGTTATTTCTCTGATGTAGCGACAGTTTATAGAGACCGAAACTGTATCTCAAACAGCAGGAGAGGGACGACCATGTGTGACATTAGAAAGAGAAGACCGTAATTTGGCTGTAAGGGTACAACGGTACCGCTTCAGTACTGCAAGATAACTGGCACCTGACCTCGCAGCATCCACAGGACATGTTGTATCGAGGCAAACGGCATACAGAAGCCTTTGGCAGAGTGGCCGTTATTGTCGGAGACTTGCTGTATGCTTACCTCTGACACGTTTTCACGGAAGGGATCGTCAAGAATGGAGTCGTCAACATGCCACTTGCGCAGTCAAACAATGGGTCAACGTTCTTCTCGCAGATGAGTTTCGATTTGGTCTGGAGAGCGATTCTCGACTCGCCTCTGGAGGGAACGTGGTGGAACACGATTTCGGGACCCAAACATTGTGGAAAGAGACCGATATCGAGGAGGATCACTAATGATGTGGGCAGGGGTTATGCTGACCACTCGAACAGCTCTTCATGAAATTGTACGGGTGAATCGACAAGGTTTAACTGCTGTCAAGTATGACGAGATCTTGGGACCTTATGTGCGGTCGTTGCGAGATGTTGAGAGCCCAGACTTCGCATTGATGGACAATAATGCTAGACCTCATAGAGCACGGGTGGTTGATGTTTTCTTGGAAACGAAAGATATTGCACGCATGCCGTGGCCTGCTCGCTATTCCGATTTGAATCCCATAGATTATGTCTGGGATGCACTAAGGAGACGGGTTGCATCACTTCAGCATCCAACAACCATTCCCCAAGACTTGCGAGCAGCTCCGCAGGAAGAATGGGCCTTCTTGCCTCAACATGAGATTGATGACATCATTCGCTTCATGTCCCATCGTTGCCAGGCCTGTGTTGCTGCCACCCCGTACGGAGCACATTAATCAGTTGCTGGACTATGTGTGCAAATGTGTAAAGTTGGAAAAAATGAAGAGCACATTTTTGTCTACCGTTATGCACGTTGCAGTTATTTAGATTCTGTATTCTTTATATTGTTTATGCTTTACTATCACATGTTTATACCGTTTTGTGGCAAAATAAACGCAGCTTTGCAAAATTTCCGTTTGTTGCTTTAATTCTGGATACCAGTGTAGGTCCAACACTTCAGAGCTCAGCAGCTGAAGAAGAGATCCTTCGCATCTGTAACAGAATGAAAGGAGACTTCTTCTTTCAGGTTGGAGTGAGGCATTGACTTCAGCTTGGTAACAATAAAGGATAAGACTTTTCCCAGTCGCTTATACAAAAGCTGCGCAAGACACGTTGGACATGTAAAAGCAGTAAGATCGCAAAATACGTTGCTCTGCAGAACATAAGGATGAGATAGCTAATGTTATATAATATACGAGGCTAATCCCAAAAGTAAGGTCTTCCTATTTTTTTATATGTACATAGACCTGTTTATTTCTACAATGGTTTACATTAGTTTACAGCTTGAGCATTTAGCTATTTTTCAACATAATCACCATTTCTGTCGATGCATTTTTTTTTGTAGACGCTGTGGCAGTTTTTGTATGCCCATGTCATACCAACTCGCCGCCATGCTATTCAGAAAGTTATGAACCTCTTCTTTCACCTCGTCGTCGGAGCTGAATCGCTTTCCGGCCAAATGTTCTTTTAACCTGGGGAACAGGTGATAGTCACTGGGCGCCAAGTCGGGACTATAGGGTGGGTGGGAGATTATGTTCCACTGAAACTGTTGCAGGAGAGCAACGGTTTGCTGAGCGATGTGTGGGCGAGCGTTGTCATGGAGAATGTGTACGCTCTTGCTCAACATTCCTGTTCTCCGGTTCTGAATTGCCCGTTTGAGTTTTTCACAGTCTCTCAGTACCTGTCAGCGTTAATTGTGGTCCCAGTGGGCATAAAGTTGACCAACAATATCCCTTTCCGATCCCAAAAGACAGAGTTCATGACTTTACCGGCAGACTGTTTGTTTGAATTTCCGCGGCTTTGGCGAAGGAGGATGCCGCCACTGACGTGATTGTTGCTTGGTCTCAGGTGTGAAGTGGTGTGCCCAGGTTTCGTCACCCGTGACAGTTGAGTACAGTAAGTTGTCCTGTTCGGCTGCAAGGCGGTGAAGAAATGCGCGGGAATCATCAACTCGTTGCCACATGTGGTCCTAAGTCAGCTCGGCGCGCTCATGTTTACACACAGCGCGTGAAGCACTCTTCATAACAGTGTGACCAACTGCCACACAAACAGAGTTCTGTACTTGTAAAAAAAATAGGCGACCTTACTTTTGGGATTACCCTCGTATTAACTGCTCAGTGTAAATGATTGAAAGTGCGGGAGCATGTTTCCAGAGTTCTCCCAGTCTTGCACAGAAGGTTGGACGGCACATGGCATGTGGTCAGCGCCAAATAGGGCACGCACCGGAACACGAGGCAGTTGAAGGAACGTCGTGTGTGTGTGTGTGTGTGTGTGTGTGTGTGTGTGTGTGTGTGTGTGTGTGTCAAGCAGCTATCCGCTACGATGCACTGTGGTCGTGATCTTCATTACAACATTGTCCAGAGACATCCTGACGAGTGAAAGAACGACAAAATGTGACGGCTGTAGCCTATGAGTTTGGTATTGCTCGGAGCATTGTTCCACGTGTACACAGAGAGTTCCGAACCACAAGCAATGCTACCCGAAGAGCTCCTGCACCTGCACTGTTCGATGCGGTCACGCATTGTCATCCATAAAAATGAAGTCAGGGGCGAATGCACCCATGCAAAGACGAACATGGAGAAAGATACACAGTCACAGTAAGTTCTTGGAACTCGGGATATTCCACGAAACGACTGGCCTGTCAATTCCCCCGACTTAAATCCCATCGACTACGTGTGGGACGCATTGTGGAGACTTATTGCAGCACGCCCACATGCACCAGCGACTATCCAGCAGTTGACAACCACGCTGGTGGAGGATTGGAACGCCCTACCACAAGAACTTCTTACCATCCTTGTGGTCCGTGGTGGAGCACGTTGCAGGGAGCATGCATTGCCATCCATGACGACCACACACTCTATTAAGAACCATATCCCTCCGTGTGGAATGTCGAGACCATCATAAATCGTGGAAATTTCCACGTAATTATTGTATTTGAGTAAAAGTGTCATTACTGTTCGTCTCATTGCGTATTTCTTTCAGTTATCATCTCTACTATACTTGAGCAGTTTTTTATGTATGTTACTTGACACTGACACATAATGCAAAAGGTACTTTCGACTTTAAATTTTGCACACCAGCGTATGGACAAGTGCTTATAATACTTCAATTTCCATCCTGCCAAGTCTTATCTGGGGACTCGAATCATCGTTTCAACAAGATTTGAAGGAGGTGATCGATTTCCCTACTAATTGTGGCTTCTGTCACCTAGTAATTACGTCTTGTTATTTTGCATTTTGTTCATCTTCCTTTGCTTGTGTTGACAGAATCTACTGAGGCAACTGTAAAATCTTTTAGCTGTATTTGTGATTGATGTTACCTATCCATGCACAATTCAGGTCATAATAGTCTCCCCACAGTCTCCTAGGTAACTGGATGCAGGTTTGTGTCCATGTACTGCAAGTCTCCCAAGTGTCTTAGATGCTGATGACTTAAACCTGTGATCCTTCTCTTTGAAGACCACAGGTCTGTTGATCTATCGTGAAGCAAATACATAATCCGAATGCTGTGGCAGTGGAGCTCTGCTAACAGATTTCTGCAGAATTTACTGCCACACTCAGATACTCCTCCAGTCATAAAAATTTCTGGCACACGATACGGATAGCTATGTCCAGTGTGATTGTGATTAGGTGATGAATCTTGTAGCATTGATGAGGGAATGGTGGGAATCTGTTTCGTTAGTCAATGAACGCAATATTAAAGTAACTATTGCTAGCTGCAGTTTGCATGACAATGCCTTGAGACGATGGGTCGATCTGTACAAAATTTTAATAGCTTTACTTATGCTTTTACCACAGTTTTATTTTTCATCAATCTTACGCCTTTCGACTTTCCGTCATTTCCGAAGGCTGTGTTATGTCAGTCGTATAAAAATATTAGATACATTGTAGCACGAGACAAGTGCAAACTAACTGTTGTTATGTGGAATAATTTGTACTGCTGCAGTCACTTTTTACTAATATTTTATTAGCACAATGCATTTCGGCAGCATGCTGACATCATCAGGTGCATTATACAGTTACTTATACATCAGCTGATAGGATAGGTACATTAGCTCTGTGTGCCAGTGGGGTTAAGAATAGAGAAATAAAGGTGTGTGGAAAGATAAATCGTTACAGTGCGTATGCTATGTGAATAGCATGATTAGGTAATATATTAATACGTTTACTCACATTTCTGTTGGCGATTTAAGTAGTTCTAAGTTCTAGGGGACTGATGACCATAGATGTTAAGTCCCATAGTGCTCAGAGCCATTTGAACCATTTTTTGTATTAATTACTTCTGAAAATTTAATCAATTTATTTACTTTATTCCATCTGTCTCATTTTTATTTGTCTGTCCGTTATATTTCTTAAAGATGGAAAATATAATATCAACACGTAGACAAAAGACCTTTTCTACTTCATACAATCATATAATTTGCCTAACGCCAAACAATTATACGTAATAGGTATCTGTCACTACCCTGCTACGGAAACCGAACGACGTCACACAATTATAAATTCACTGGACTAACATTATGGAGAAGCGAGAAGTATCCTATTCGAGGGGTGTCCATCGACTAAATCCTCTGGTACAGCGCTCCTCCTCCTCCGTATCTGCTATAATTCATAAGAAATACATTACGTCCTTCCACATAGTCACTTTATACTTCGCTCCTGAATCTCTTTCATAAAGGTCTTTTCAGAGGTGTTCCAATTCAGTGATACGACCTTCGACAAACTTTTCCCAATTTGGACTCAATAACCAAAACTAACACTACACAACTAGTGAATACGCCGCTGTGCGCGAAAAGAAATGAACCAGGCGATCGGAGGGGAAGTATAAGCTCATATTGCATTAGTATTTTTTGTGAGAGAAATTAACGTCCTATCCACTACGAAATCCTTAAAGACGGAGCCGAGCCTCTGATTGGGGAAGGAAAAGGAAAGGAAATCGGAAATGTCCTTTATGAAATCATACCGGTATTTGTCTTAGGTGACTCAAGGAAACCACAGAAAATGTGAAACTGAATGGCCGGACGAGGATATTGTACTAAAAGTGCGGAAAACTTTAGATGGCTATGGATTTCTACGAAAGAGAGATTTCCTAATACCGCATTTGACTAGTGGAATCATCTATTACTACAGTCTGTGAAAGCAAGAAAAAAAACATATTTCTGTCGAACAGCAGTGAAAAACCATGAAAAATGCCCGAGTCAATTGTATACAGAGGAAACGGTCAGCTGGGACATGCAAAGGAATCATGGGCAAAGATCTAAAGGAATTTACATGCTTTTGTCTCCTTCCGTCGCTTCTTATGGCATGTAGGCACGTACGTTGCTGTTGTGATGAATATTTGTGAAACTCATGTGAAATTCATTGTTGTGTTTCTGTTGTTATGGACGAAATGATTGGAGAGAGTGAATCGCGACAGCAATACATGCCTTTTTTTTCTCTTGACGACTGCCAAGAGATCAGCCAAATTTCACATCCCTTTCCGATCGAAGGCTCCTCATCAACAGTGTCACATGCCCTCAACCCACGAGACTGTGCAGATATGTGGAACTTAATCTAATACACTAGTGCAAAGTCTGCTGATCAGGAACATTACACCACTACCTCTCTCCTCTTTTCGATCAAGAACTTACGAAAACAATTCATTTGCCACTAGGATACGAAACGACTACCTCCTAATCGATCGCAACTGTAGAAGCGAGCGTTAGCGACCTAGTTCGCGATGGCGGGCAGAAATTTATTAATGTAAACATAAGTTATTTAGAGAAGCTCTTTTTACCACACAGCAAACAGACGGCAGTTTTATATGTACGCGAAATACGCTACACTGTTTACATGTCTGCTGAGAGTTTGCCGAAGGTCTAGCGAAAATATGTTCGTCAGCGCCGTAGTAATGCTTCTGTATTGTGTTCGCCTTACTTCATCAGAAGGGCTGCAGCTTTCCGTGACTTGGAAATGAAAAGAAGTCCAGGAATATTTAGGAATAAAATGTCATTAACAGCGTCATAAGCGACTGAAATAAGCAGCTGCCTTTTTCTTGGAGGGCCCGTATTTTCAAAATATTATGTAGTAGTCATCTGTGGGTGTAATATCCAAGCTGTAGCCGATGATTCCTTACTAACCAGAGTTGTGCGGGAGGCATGTCGTCAGTTTACATACGGATATCTCTCCGAACTTTAGTTCGATAACAAAGTGTTTGACTCTAACCACCGAGTTCGAAACTAGATAGATGATGTACACATCTGAAACACACTTGTAAAAATCGACTGCATCCACCTGAAGATTAGGATGCAAACCCTTGAAAGGTGTCTTAGATGTTAATAACAAATTTGGATATTAAAGACAACCTTTTTGTATCATAGTCATAACTTTCGAAACACGTAGTGCTGTGAGAAGGAACTATGACAACCACAAACAAACTTCATCGTGTATCGTGAAAATCTACTGGATAAAACATTTTCAGTGTTCAGCCTGTGCCTTGTTTGAGTTAAGACTCGAGATTTCAAAGATAATCAGCATCTTCTTTGACAGGGGACGACTGACAACTGATGCTGATGCGTGTTATCTCGTGTCATAGTCTCTGGCTTGCTAGAGTGACGTCACCTAACGCGGCTACCGAAGCGGGAAGGGTTTGTCTTTGTAGAAACAAATTCGAAACATGGACAGTGAAGACAGTTCAGTTCCACCTATCAACCCCTCTCCCACGCCACCATCTCCCCCTCCCCCCCCCCCCCACACACAAACACGCACCTCCATTACCACCCCGGGACAAAATTACGTGATAGAAGAAGAACTGAGATCGCCCTCATTACTTTGAACACAGGTTTTTAATGGTGGTTCTTTGTGAAAGACGCATTTCAAGCAGCCAAAAGCTCGAATCGTAACTCAAACATGACACGGCTTAAGCAGCGAGAAAATTTTATTCGTAGATGACACATAGAAAGTGTCCGGAGTCATAAAAGATCACTACTTCATTCTATATCAGACACAATACCACATATTCAGTGTGCTGATAGTGCATATGTCCCATCAATACAAGAAAAGAGAAAAGCAAGTCCCTGCCCGGTGGACTGGCATGATCATCGAATCTGACTCGTCTCGCAACTTTTCTCAGTGGCTGAATCAAATAATTTATATAAGTGAAAGTAAAGCTCCGCGTTCTGGCCCTAGACGGGCCGATCGGTCCAAACCGACTGTTGTGTCGTCATCTGCCAATGGCGTCATCGGATGCGGTATGGAGGGCATGTGGTCAGCACACCGCTCTCCCGGTTGCCGTCGGGTTTCTTGACCTGGGAACCGATGATAAACTCTCGAATAGCTCCTCGGTTGGCCTCACGAGGCAGCAGAGTGCACCCCATACCAGTCCTCCAGTCCTCCCACCCAGGAAACCTCCCTGGCAGTACTGGGAATCGATCCACTCCGCATGGTAGTCAGCCACGCTAGAGTAATTTATATACGAAACTCAATTTGAAACCGTGAATCACTTGCTTGTTAGGGTAAATCTATTTACTAATGCTTAGAAACACGTGAGGTAGCACTTTTGATGATGAGACACTGATACTATACGAAATTTGATGGCTCAATGGTTCAAATGGCTCTAAGCACTATGGGACTTAACATCTGAGGTCATCAGTCCCCTAGACTTAGAACTACTTAAACCTACCTAACCTAAGGACATCACACACATCCATGCCCGAGGCAGGATGCGAACCTGCGACCGTAGCAGCAGTGCGGCTCCGGACTGAAGCACCTAGAACCGCTCGGTCACTGCGGCCGGCTAAATTTGATGGAATTTTATTCGTTATAATCTAGCAGTAGCTGGTCCAGTTACCCGGGAACACTAATATTTTCTCGCTTCCCACGCCCGGGTTCCCGGGTTCGATTCCCGGCGGGGTCAGGGATTTGCTCTGCCTCGTGGTGACTGGGTGTTGTGTGATGTCCTTAGGTTAGTTAGGTTTAAGTAGTTCTAAGTTCTAGGGGACTGATGACCATAGATGTTAAGTCCCATAGTGCTCAGAGCCATTTTAAACTAATATTTTCGTAAACGAAGAAAAATAAAGTAGAATTGTTCTGGATCGCTCCTCCCAACACCTGATATGCCACCGTCTGCCTTATTTTGACCATACTAGCTGCACACGCCCTATGGAGGGTGTTCTAGGGGGAATGGTCAATATTCAGGGATATGACAGTAACGATTATTCGAGCAAGAGGAGTTCTTCATCTTCGACAATGTGAAACCAATCTCTTCTACTGCAAGCTCTTTGCTTTCCATATTTTAAGAGGTGGTCGTGTGGACCGAAACAAGAAAATAATGTCTAGTGAACAAGAGCTATGAACACTCGTTCATCTTCGTTACTGTGAAACACATTTCTTCTACTGAACAAGTGCTCATAGCTCTTAAGGTTTGCATTGTAGAGCCCACTTTTACCACAAGATTCTTTCTTGTTTTGGTCCATACTGCCTCTTCTCAAAACATGGAAAGCAAATAGCTTGCAGTAGATGAGGTTTGTTTCACAGTAACGAAGATGAAGAAGTGCTCATAGTTGTATATGTATGCATTTAAGAGAACATGTTTACTAGTGTTTTTGCTTCGAACGATAGTTCCTGCCTTATCACTGAATATTGATCATTCCTCTTTGGGCACTCTATTTTGCGAGGAAAACGTAGAAAATAACTGCTTCTACTGAAAGAAACCTTCCTTTTCTTGTTTAAGTTACTGTATCCCGTCTGCGATAGCCATTGTCGCTTGATGACGCCTTAGTTGAGTCCGATGCTTTATGTATGGTAATATACGTAATTTTTATTTGTCATGTGTACCCATAGTAACGCTGCCAGTGGTGAAAGTTATTTTTAAAACTATGACCTTTACGTTCATATGTGCAATGGCTGTGAACACTCTTCAAATAGAACACGTGCAGCACACTAGTATAGCACGATGTGCTGTCGCTGAGTTTTGACAAATGTAGTGTCTACAAACGTCCAAATATCTGAAAATGAACTAAGGTCAAAACTGTACAATAAACAACAGATAAATTAAAAATGACAAATTTAAACAATTTGTCTTAGTTGTGGACTGCATTTCAATGACCATTATCAGTTCGTGGTTTCTGTAAGTTGACTCTGAATTTTTTGAGAGGTTACGAGACATGTTCCATCTTTTCGATACGCAGGGCGCTTTGAGTAAACTATTTCGTGTCACATAAAATATTAATAACGCATGTATCTTCAGTAAACTGTTTTTTGGACAAGGTTACGGCTGGTTTATTCGCGCAATCTGCTACACCTCCGCTTGTGAGTTGCTCCGTGTCTAATGATGCAACGGAGAGAGATGTCTTTTAGCGTAGTGGTAACTACGTATTGAAAGAAGTAACAAACAGAGTACCCCTATTTATTTTTTTAAGAAAAGATGATACGATGTTGGGATCGTGGATGTAACCTGCGTTTGACACATTCATCCATTTCAATAAACGATTGTAAATTTGCTATTCATTCCTTTCTGAGTTTTATTTTGTTTGAAGTTTTGTGTATACCCTCACTTATTCCAGCTATTTATCCATAGTTATAGAGGAAAAACGCGTAAAATTTTATTTCAGCTGAGTTCCCATTGTCAGATTGGGTTCTGTACGAGTAAACGTCCAGAAGCTGAAGACCAATCGATACTACGAGTTTGTTTATATATGAAACGAGTAGTTGTGGAGACACACAAGCGAAAGTGGGAGAAATACGGTGGAGCTGCCCCTATTGAAAGACGGACAATACAAGGTGCGCTGCAGGTTCAGTGCACCACGGGCTGATAGTTAGCGTCGTGCCGGGTAAAGGTCAGACAGTGCTGAGACGGAAACCCACGCAAAACCAAAATGAAAACTATCACAAGCGAATATAAACAACACGCAGGAAGAACAGAACCATTAAACGAAGACCAAACTGAAACAGAATAAAATGGTTCAAATGGCTCTGAGGTCATCAGTCCCCTAGAACTAAGAACTACTTAAACCTAACTAACCTAAGGACATCACACACACCCATGCCCGAGGCAGGATTCGAACCTGCGACCAAACAGAATACTGCAATAAGAAACACACCAAGCAAGGCAGAGACAAAAGGCAACACCAGCAGATAACGAGGACAACGACAACGAGACGATGTCTGAAACAACAATTACGCTGTCACAGGAAGAATCCACAGATGAAGACAACAACAGCAGACCAACACCACGTAGCCGTTAACGAATATCACACTCTCATTAACAACAAATAACTGCGAAAAGGATCGAAGAACAAACTGACAAAATACAGAATTATCCAGCTAGAAACTGAACTCACACAATAAATTGAAAGTGTTACCGTCTACCAAGAGCTCACACTGGAAAATAAACAGAAAAATCAACAAATAGGCCAATTACGATTAACAGTGTCACTAGTCACATCTCAGTACATAGCATAGCACATGAAGATGAACCAATAAGCACAAAGAAGTAATCAGAAGTCTGCGAGACACGATCACCAGAGTTGAATCATACAAAAATCAAATAAACGAGTGTAATTATTTTGATCTAAGCAAAATTTCTTAATACCACGATCAATGACCACTGAGATACGTCACCACTGAAAGTGGCAATATAAGGACTTATCACTGAGATCACGTAGGAAGAACTATGCACAGTTTGACGTGCAAAAAAATGTCCAAATCGTGCAGGTTTTTGTTTTCAAGAAACAAGATGAAACGTAAGGCGTTACCAGTATAAGGTATGATACTTTAACCAAACCATGAGAAAGAACACATTCATCATTAGCCATGGATTAAATCTTAGAACTGTTTCGTCCAACGTAGTTTTGGTCTCCGCACTCTACGTTCCCCTCAAGTATGTAGGTCGGATTAACATAGAGTACTCTACAATATTGGTCCCTTATTTAGCTTCTATTTGTTGTGAATCTCTCGCCCAGTATAGTGTCCCAAGTGACTGGAAAAAAGCGCAGATGACTCGTATATGTTAGAAGGGCAAAAGGACGAACCCGCAGAATCACAGACCAATGTCCCTAACATCCGTTTGCTGCAGAATTCTTCAACAACATGTATGAGTTTGATTATAATAAATTTCTTTGAGACCGAAAACCTTCTGTCCATGAATCAGCAACGTTTTGGAAAGCATCCCTCGTGCGAAACTCTGCTTGCCCTTTTCTCGTGCCATTACTGCGAACTATAGATGAAGGTCAACAGGCAGATTCCATATATTCAGATTTACGAAAAGCATTTTACTCGATGCCCCACTGCAGTCTGTTAACGAAGGCATTTGGTACAGGTTCCCAGATATGTGAAAGGCTCGAAGAATTCTTAAGTAATAGAACCGAGTACGTTGTCCTCGACGGCGAGTGTTCATCAGAGATAAGGATATCTTCCGGGGTGCTCCAGGCAAGTGTGATAGGACCGCTATTATTTTCTATTTGCATGAAAGATATGGTGGACAGGGTAGGCAGAAATATGCCGTTGTTTGCTGATGATGCCGTGGTGTGCGCGAAGGTGTCGAAGTTGTGTGAGTGTAGGATGATACAAGATGACTTAGATAAAATTTCTAGTTATGTGATGAATGACAGCTAGCTCTAAATGTAGAAAAATGTAAACTAATGTGGATGAGTAGGAAAAACAAATCCGAAATGTTCGGATATAGATAGCATTAGCAGTGTCCTGCTTATCACAGTTTCGATTTTTAAATATCTGGGTTGACGTTGCGAAGCAATATGGAATTTGACGAGCATGTGAGGATTGTGATAGAGAAGGTGATGATCAACTTAGATTTATTGGAAGAATTTTAGGCAAGCGTGGTTCATTTGTAAAGGAGACCACATATAGGATGCTAGTGCGACATATTCTTGAGTACAGATCGTGTGTTTGGGGCCCGCACCAGGTCGGATTAAAGAAGGACATCAAATAAATTCAGAGGTGGTCTGCTATATTTGTTACCGATAGGCTCGAACAACACGCAGGTACTAAGGAGGTGCTTCGAGCCGGCCAGGTGGCCGAGCGGTTCTAGGTGCTACAGTCTGGAACCGCGCGACCGCTGCAGTCACAGGTTCGAATCCTGCCTCGGGCATGGATGTATGTGATGTACTTAGGTTAGTTAGGTTTAAGTAGTTCTAAGTTCTAGGGGACTGATGACCTCAGAAGTTAAGCCCCATAGTGCTCAGGGCCATTTGAACCAATTTGAACCATTTTAGCCCTTTTTGTGCTTCGCGAACTCAAATTGAAATCCCAGTACAGGAGGCTCTGTCCTTTTCGACGAATGCCACTGAGAAAATTTAGAGAACCGGCGTCTGAAACTAACTGCAGAATGATCTGCTAACATACCTGTTGCGTAAGGACCACGAAGATAAGATACGAGAAATTAAGGTTCATACGTAGACATACAGAGAGTCGTTTTTTTCCTCGCTCTGTTTACTAATGGAACGGTAAAGCTAATGACTATTAATGGTTTAGGGTATCCTCCGCCATGCACCGTATGTTGGCCTTCGTGTATGTATGTAGATGCAGATATGTAGATGTAAATGCTGTTACGGAATTCTCTGCTGATATTGTTTTTCTGTCTGTCAGCTCTTGTTATACCTGTTCCCAGAAATCTTATTTCAGAAGTTCCTATACATTTGTTCTTCATTTTCGTGATTGACCTTATCTCAGTCACATATATCAATATCAGCAGAGCTGTTGTTACGAGGAACTCCTCAGGGCTTACCCTACTTTTTTAAAAAGTTATAGTAATAGTACAACATACTGCTAATATCCGCCGGCAGTTTTCTCTACGTATTTGCTTTCAAAATAGGAGATGTAACAACCGAAGCAGGTAAAATGGGAAATTTGTTCAAAATGGCTCTGAGCACTATGGGACTTAACATCTGAGGTCATCAGTCCCCTAGAACATAGAACTACTTGAACCGAACTAACCTAAGGACATCACACACATCCATGCTCGAGGCAGGATTCGAACCTGCGGCAGTAGCGGTCGCACGGTTCCAGACTGAAGCACGTAGAACAGCTCGGCCACAGCGGCCGGCGGGAGATTTGTACCAAGACTTAATTTTGTAGTGTGGCTTTTGACAGAACTGTCCCATTACATAAAATATCACAATTTGCTTTTCTCAGTAGAAGAATTGCAGTCATATTCATTTCTTATAACAATAACTGAAGCTCACGCACAGTATCATCTAGCAGAACAAAGTCGTCGGCAAATACACTCCTGGAAATGGAAAAAAGAACACATTGACACCGGTGTGTCAGACCCACCATACTTGCTCCGGACACTGCGAGAGGGCTGTACAAGCAATGATCACACGCACGGCACAGCGGACACACCAGGAACCGCGGTGTTGGCCGTCGAATGGCGCTAGCTGCGCAGCATTTGTGCACCGCCGCCGTCAGTGTCAGCCAGTTTGCCGTGGCATACGGAGCTCCATCGCAGTCTTTAACACTGGTAGCATGCCGCGACAGCGTGGACGTGAACCGTATGTGCAGTTGACGGACTTTGAGCGAGGGCGTATAGTGGGCATGCGGGAGGCCGGGTGGACGTACCGCAGAATTGCTCAACACGTGGGGCGTGAGGTCTCCACAGTACATCGATGTTGTCGCCAGTGGTCGGCGGAAGGTGCACGTGCCCGTCGACCTGGGACCGGACCGCAGCGACGCACGGATGCACGCCAAGACCGTAGGATCCTACGCAGTGCCGTAGGGGACCGCACCGCCACTTCCCAGCAAATTAGGGACACTGTTGCTCCTGGGGTATCGGCGAGGACCATTCGCAACCGTCTCCATGAAGCTGGGCTACGGTCCCGCACACCGTTAGGCCGTCTTCCGCTCACGCCCCAACATCGTGCAGCCCGCCTCCAGTGGTGTCGCGACAGGCGTGAATGGAGGGACGAATGGAGACGTGTCGTCTTCAGCGATGAGAGTCGCTTCTGCCTTGGTGCCAATGATGGTCGTATGCGTGTTTGGCGCCGTGCAGGTGAGCGCCACAATCAGGACTGCATACGACCGAGGCACACAGGGCCAACACCCGGCATCATGGTGTGGGGAGCGATCTCCTACACTGGCCGTACACCACTGGTGATCGTCGAGGGGACACTGAATAGTGCACGGTACATCCAAACCGTCATCGAACCCATCGTTCTACCATTCCTAGACCGGCAAGGGAACTTGCTGTTCCAACAGGACAATGCACGTCCGCATGTATCCCGTGCCACCCAACGTGCTCTAGAAGGTGTAAGTCAACTACCCTGGCCAGCAAGATCTCGGATCTGTCCCGCATTGAGCATGTTTGGGACTGGATGAAGCGTCGTCTCACGCGGTCTGCACGTCCAGCACGAACGCTGGTCCAACTGAGGCGCCAGGTGGAAATGGCATGGCAAGCCGTTCCACAGGACTACATCCAGCATCTCTACGATCGTCTCCATGGGAGAATAGCAGCCTGCAATGCTGCGAAAGGTGGATATACACTGTACTAGTGCCGACATTGTGCATGCTCTGTTGCCTGTGTCTGTGTGCCTGTGGTTCTGTCAGTGTGATCATGTGATGTATCTGACCCCAGGAATGTGTCAATAAAGTTTCCCCTTCCTGGGACAATGAATTCACGGTGTTATTATTTCAATTTCCAGGAGTGTAGAAGTGATGTGAGCCGCTATATTGGGTTTGATGAACCAGCACACATTACATCACCTTAATATCAAATACTAGACAGCTTGGACACAGTTATTCTCAAAACTCCGGAACCAGCCCTCACTCAATCAGGAAATACAATCTATACTCAGCCCATTTGCTGGGATGGGAAAAAATTACAAAAAAAGTTTACCTACCTCCCACACCAAAAAACGCAACAAGGTACTTTGACGCATTCACCTGATATTTACAGAGCAACAGTAATGCTACCTAATATATATGTGGTGTGTAGAACAAACACTGCTTCCAGAAGCTTCAAACTGAGATGTGACCAGCGACAACATAACGAAAACAGCATATATCAACGACCAGAAACCATGAAGATTTCTATAATTGAGGAACTGAAAACTCATTAAGTAGAATTAACAAAAGATAGACGTCAGAAACTTAGGAAACAGAGGACACACTGCGATGAGTAATCATGAGATACAAAAAAGTGTAGCCAGTGGAAAACAAGAAGTATGGAACGACGCGCTTCACACAACAAGCAAGCAGAAACTTCATACGTACTACTGTAATCTCTAACTAGAAGACGAAAACTATTAGGACCAAATTATCTAGTCTACAACGCATTATAAAAGACAGAAATCATCGGAGTGCAGAGTGAAAACTGAAACGTCTTAACTGATTTCTCAGCCAGCAACAACAATAGCACCACGTGTGAAGCACCACCAACAGCCGACAAATTTTGACACAAATTAGATCCCAGAAGGACGGACAACTACCAGATCTAACGATTCCAGCTGAAGTGAAGGAAACGATGTACAACTTATATAGCTACTCAGCGCCCGGTCCAGACCAAAATTCAACAACGACACTTTAAAATCTACCAAGAAAAACTTGAGTGCAGTCACTGAAATTTTTGATAGCTGCCTCATAAACAACTGCCTCTCGCCATCTTGGAAAATCACAAGACAGAATCAGAATCTTAACATGAAAAGCACCTCCTATCGTAGCTGTATAATTTGTCTGAATATTTCTTTGTATATTTGAAAGACTAATCCTCAGTAGAATAAAAGCACAAGTAATAGTAATTCGATCTTAGGAATTTGCTTTTCAAACCAGACATTCATCGGAACTTCGTTTCAGAATAGCTGAGCAAATTATAATCAACACGAACCGAGGTAACGTCCTTCTTAGGTAAAGAAAAATCGTGTGGTAGTGTCTGGATCAAAAATAAACAACGATTACCATTTACTCAGGAATTTCTTAAGATTCAGTATTATCTCCCATTACAGCTTGACATATATGTGAACGACATAACACTGAAACCACAAATACATTGGCAAAATTTGCCGGCAACGCAGCTTTATTGACGAATGGAAGAATAATAGACACCATCTTAAACAGAATGCAACAACAGAGTAACGTTGCACAAGATTGTACAAGGATGAATTTAAAAAAAAATTAAATAACCGCAGACAAAAGAGTAGTAATAAGATATACATAAAAGAAAAGAAAGCCAAGATCCCGAATTCCTTATATAGGCTAATAGTACGTTTCCTCAGTTACAAAATCTTAAACCAAGACATTAAGTGAAGAATTTATATATTGGTGATACCACCACTTAATGAAATAGCACATGTACTCACACACACAGACACACACACACACACAGGAACAGAACAGCTAACACAGTGTTAAATTAGATATTAAATATCATAAAGGGAGATCAAGAAGTTCCCGGTCAAAGATCATACGAACTCCTTTCCCACATGTCGGTGTTTACATACCTGGTCGGTGTCTCGCTGTGTTGCATGTACGCTGCAGCAAAGCCCTCGAACGGAAATTTTTTGATCGCCCCCTATATATAACCGGTCAAGTAAAAGATCATGGAAGAAAAACAGTTCTGTACTGGATGACTTAAAATGGACTGTAAGGCATACAGAGAAACTGATCACACACCTCGAAAAAAACATCGTCTGGCAAAAGTAACTAGAAACATAATAGCGGGACCACAATGGAAACCCAACTGAAAGGGTGGGTTGCAACACTTGTGCGGGGAGACATTTAGGGGCTTTTCGCAGGCAGTATACAAGCACACTAAGAATTTGTTTCTTTTCTAGCAATGCTGCAGATACCTGTTACTACTAATTAGTTTTAACATATGTTGAAAGTTTGAAAAACTGCGACCAGTCAGTTTTTTCGATGATTTGTTTTGCCATTACCAACTTTAGGCTGGTTTGCCCACCTCCAGACAATGTGTAGGTCAGGCTGAAATGTGTCAGTTTGGTTGGGAGCTGGCGAAGCCAATGGATGTAGAAGCAAACATCTAGCTGAAGTGTCTACATATTCCATCTCCGCACTAGTGTCGCTCCGCAAAAAGGCAAGAACGTCAGCAAAACGTCGTGCTTGAAAGCTGACTAACAGAACGTAGCTCCGACTTCTGTGAAAACAAAGCGTAACGTAGGCCTGCAAACCAAGCAACTAAACAATCAGGAAGAAAATTAGAAAGGATAATGATAAATCTTCTAGACCAAACCCATCAGTAAAATTATCAGATTAAAGATAAATGAAAATGGGGAAATATCACCTTATGAATAATAACAACTTCCCCATAGTATAACGTACTATTTCCCTTGGTTTGTTGACATGTAATGTCACTGCGCCATAGCTACTGTCACTGTACGAAGAACTTTCGTATTTCCGTCTTATATATCGTCTGTCAGAATATCTATGGGCCACTCTACGTTTTGTGTAAACACTTTAAATCAGGCAAAATTGCTTAATTTTTCTAGGAACTATTCAAGATGTGCTATTGTTTTACATTGTAGTACTCACATACGCGTAACACACAACCTACCCCGGCAAATTTCTATGTGTTTTCAATAGAAATACAGCTGCTCTCCAGAAATTAATTACAAATAACATCTCAGAAAATGCCTTTTCGTTACTTGAACATACAGGCAAGATAGACCGTCGGTAAAAGCACTGAATAAACTCCGTAGGAAGGTAGCCTTACAACCGACATACTAATTTAATTATTATTAGTGCTGATTTTGTAATCATCTGTAATTTGTTTTTATTTCGGATATCTACTTTCGACAGTCAATAATGTTACAAACGCTTTTTTTTAGTGAACCAAGTAACTTCCGACTTCTGGGATGCTAAAATTATATGTAGCCCTTGTGACGAGTGCAGTCGGCCTTGAAGCTGTCCCCCAGAGCAACACCTTGTTTTAAGGACTGGCGCCGATGGCGATTTTACTGTGTTACAAAATGCTGTTGGAGGTAGAGGTTAAGGTGGAAGCAGAGACAGCCTGCGATAGACTGTTCATTAGAGGTCCTCGTGTAATTTGAGTATATAAATTCCACTTTTATTTGTTGATTCCTCAAATTTGGCCGGCCGCGGTGGCCGTGCGGTTCTAGGCGCTCCAGTCCGGAACCGCGCTGCTGCTACGGTCGCAGGTTCGAATCCTGCCTCGGGCATGGGTGTGTGTGGTGTCCTTAGGTTAGTTAGGTTTAAGTAGTTCTAAGTTCTAGGGGACTGATGACCACAGCAGTTGAGTCCCATAGTGCTCAGAGCCATTTGAGCCATCCTCAAATTTGTACATGAAGCTGTTGATATAAGAAGCTGTTGTACAAAGAGCTAAAGACAGATATATGGTGGCATGGCAGACTGTTAGACAGTTATTACAATGTTTTGCTAAAATTTATAGATAGGCTGCAAATTTTAAAACGCAAAAGAACATTTTTAAAACCACAAGATACCAAAAATTCGGAAAACCGATGAAGTACTGGAATACGTACATTCAAGATTGAGATGAACTGACTTGCTGTTTTCACCTCAGACACAAACACAGTAACATATCCTGCACTTTGTAGATGACGAACCACAAAAAGAAAAAAAAATCGCGATACCGACTGCAAAGAAGCTATCCAACCTTGCATGTAAGGTAATAAATCTGTAAGGAGTCAGACAGTTGCAAAGAACATGTGGAGAAGTCGATACTAAATTCCCAACAGGACTCCGAGGAATTAAAATTAAGATGGAAGAACGAGATCGTGTAGGGGTGTTAAAGTACTGCCGTATAGCTATTAATGACGAGAACATCTACCTTGTTATAAAGGAAAACGCTGCTAATACTTACAAAATCAAGGTATTGTGTGTAGTACATTGCAAAAATTATTTTCCTAATGTGTCAGTATGTGGCTAACTAACAGAAAAGAAAGCTATTATTGCGCGAAATCTAGGGGAAACATCACAACTCCATTACAATAATTACTTCTGAAGTAAGTATTGATTGAATATGTCTGATTCTTAGAGCTATATCGGTTATATCTCTCTCATATTTCTCTGTTACTCCACTATTCTCCATTTCTACGGATCAAATGACGTTAGAATAACATAGGCTCACAATGAGGCTTTTAATAGAAGTAACGGATTTAGTTAAAGCGGGCCAAGACCCAAGACAGTCTGTTACTTTACACAGTGTATATAAACAAAGAAAACGTGGACCGATATTCATAACTGGTAGAATATATTTTTTCTCACCTAATTTTTTCTTGATAAACAGTTTCCAAGGGAAATCTCATAATGTATGTGCATTAATTTGTTACCTTGGGCCTACCCGACGACAGGAATTTGATCCTATGGGTCACGCCTACGCAAGCGACATTTGACTTACCACCTACTCGCTTTTGAAGATAAGCAGTTAATGAAAATTATCGAAATTCCAGTACAATGATAAAAAAGACTTACAGAATGTTGTGACTGTTGTTGTTGTTGTGGTCTTCAGTCCTGAGACTGGTTTGATGCAGCTCTCCATGCTACTCTATCCTGTACAAGCTTTTTCATCTCCCAGTACTTACTGCAACCTACATCCTTCTGAATCTGCTTAGTGTATTCATCTCTTGGTCTCCCTCTACGATTTTTACCCTCCACGCTGCCCTCCAATGTTAAATTTGTGATCCCTTCATGCCTCAGAACAATGTCTACCAACCGGTCCTTTCTTTTTGTCAAGTTGTGCCACAAACTCCTCTTCTCCCCAGTTCTATGCAATACCTCCTCATTAGTTATGTGATCTACCCATCTAATCTTCAGTATTCTTCTGTAACACCACATATCGAAAGATTCTATTCTCTTGTGACTATAATAGTCAATTTATTGTCAAAGGCTTCAGATTTTTGCATGAAGTAGTTACGATACCCGAATAACTTTTTTCATTTATTTATTTATTTTTTACTTACGTGATAGTGTAGGATAGTTATTCTGTCATCGAAATGTAGGTGTCTTACAGTAATGAAGTCAGATCACAGTGGAACAAGTAAGCTCATACGGTGAATTCTGCTTTGCATACATAGAGTCACCTGCACGTTCAAGCTGTTGAACGTTTACAATCAAACTAACACTATTTTACTGTACGATCAACACACCAGTTTTCACACCTTTTATTGTGATATAGTGTAACATGAGCTTGTACTTCGGTTCAGAAGAGTGATTTTAGGTTGCGAAGTGAAATCGGATGGTGAAACTGGGGTCACAACCTTCAATCTTGCAGAACTTTTGCTAATTATTGACAGGAATTATTTACAGAATACTGGAGAAACTGATAGAAGCTGACCTCACGGAAGTTCTCTTTGTGTTCGGGAGAAACGTAGGAACACAGGGTGGGAGGGAGGGGGGTGGGACAATAGTGACACTGTCCCTAAGTCTTATCTTAGAAGTTAGATTGCAGACATGCAAACCTATGTTTGTTGTAATTATAGATTTAGAGAAAGCTGGAGACAACCTTGTAGGTAGGGCAACTAGAGCTATGAGTAGCCAGCTTGGGTATTAATAACGGCTTCAGCTGTATGTAGTCCTTCATTAATGGATCACTACTGGTCACGTGGCACTAAAAGCTATATCTTCAGATGAACAGATGCTGAGCTTTTCCGTTCTAATGTTTTAGTCATGTATTCACCTGAAAATGTGGCTTTTAGTGCCACGAAACTGGTAGTTATCGAATAATAAAGGACTAAATACAGCTGGAGCGGTTATTAATACTCAAGATGATTAGAGAAAGCTTTAGACAATTTTAACTGGACTACATTCTTTGAAATTTTGAAGGTATCAGGTATAAAATACAAGGAGTCAAAAGTTATTGGCGATTTGTACAGAAACGAGACTGCAGTTATAAGAGCCGAAAAACTTTCAAGGGAACCAGTAGTTGATAAGAGAGTGAGACAGAATTGTATTCTAGCCCACATGTTATTCAGACAGTACTCTGAGGAAGTAGTAAAGGGAAACAAGGATAAATTAGGAAATTAAAGTTGAGGGAGAAGAAATAAAACTATATGGTTTGCTAATGACATTGTAATTCTGTCAGAGGCGGCAAAAGCTTGGAAATGCAGTTGGCAGGAATGCATATTGTCTTGAAAAGAGAGTATATGATGAACAACAACAATATCAAACAGGGTTAATGGAATGTAGCCAATTTAAATTAGGCGATGCTAAGCGCATTAGACTAGGATATGAGACACTGAAGATAGTAGATGAGTTGTTTAGTTGTTAAGGCAAAAAAATGGGGATGATGGCCGAAGAAGAGAGGATATAAAATGCGGACTGGCAACATCAAGAAACGCATTTCTGAAAAAGAGAAATTTGCTCACATTCAACATAAATTTTAAGTGTTAGGAGGTTTCTACTGAAGATATTTATCTGCAGTGCAGTCTTTTAAGGAAATAAAAAAAGAAATGAAGTAAGATCTGAACGGCTCGTCGACATCGAGATTATTAGAGATGGAGCACAATCTCGGATTGAATCAAGGGCGGGGAAGGAATTTGACCCCGCCCTTCGAAAGGAACCATCCCGTTAGTTGTCTGAAGCGATTTAGGGAAATCGCGGGAAACTAAATCTGGATGGCCGGATGCGGATATGAACCGTCGTCCTCCCAAATTCAAGTCCAGTGAGCTAACCACTGCGCAACCTCACTCTGTTTTTGGGGAATTGGAACGTGGAAAATAAGCGGTTCAGACAAAGGGAATAGTTGATTTTCAAATGTGGTGCTACAGAACAATGGGGAAGATTAGAAGCGTAGATCAGATAACTAATGAGAAGATAGTAAATCGAAATGGGAAAGAAAGAACTTCATGGAAGAAGTTGACTAAGAAAACAAGAAACGTTTGAGGGGAAAGTCTTGTGGCAAGAAAAAGTAGTCAGTTTGGTAATGGAGAGAAGTGTTGCAGGTAAAAATTGTAGTGGGAGGCCTAAGCACGAATGCAGTTAAGTTGGTTCTAATGGAATTAGTTTGCAATAGTTATTCAGAGATGAAGAGGCTTGCACGGGATACACTAGCGTGGAGAACTGCATCAAACCACTCCTCGAACTGAAGACTACAACAGGAACAACAAACTTTATCTCTTTAAATAAATTTTTCATACGAAGTAACCGTTCTTTCTCATACAGAGGTTATGTTGCACTGGAAGAAGCATATTATTGAGCTTCTCCAGCAGGTACGCTCAACAAGCGTATTTGCTAGGTTCGGAAACAAATATTTCAGCATCTTAACGTATCTCGTATATTTACATTCATCAATGTCGTAAGAATATGGTGGATAAAAATTGTAGAGGTAGACCAAGGCTGGAATACATTAAGCAACTTCAAATTGATGTAGGTCGCAATAACTATGCTGGGGCGATCGACTTGAGGAGGATGGACGAGCGTGCGGAATTCGCTTCAACCAATCTTCGGACACAGGACCACAACAACACAATGTGTAGTGACATAATATTATTTCGTAGCTAATGGCCTGGAAAATAATTATTTCATTGTATAAAAACCGAACATTAGAATCATTTTTGTGTTTACTGATAGTATCCATAGTACGATTCATTCTCTGTGATGTAATTTATCACAGATAATGCATTACTAATTGAAAACAGTAGTAATGTTACAGCTATAATGCCAGATAAATGTACACTAACTTTCATTGAAGCTGTTAGTGACTCAGAAAGACGTTCCATACACATCCACAAAAATTTTGATCTTTTAACCAATATCGTACTATGCCTGACAGCTGGCAAATCAAGTTTTAAATGACCGTTTCTTTTGGACAGTTCCTTCTATTCTGTTAATGATTTCTTAGTTAAGTGCAAGTATCATGTGTAATACAACGTGCAAAGATGTCTAGTTTTGCTGTCACAGTTAAGTAAGTTTCGTTAATAGCACAAGTAATGTTAAGACTAATATGTGCATATTTTTATTAGTACAAAAGCCATTGTACTATAAATGTCCAATATACAAACGTACATGACACTTTTTAACTCAATCATTTTACATCAGTGGGTTAGAAATTGTGCAGACGATCTATGAAGCATGGAATTAACGAACCAAACAACTTCCCCTCTCATGCACACTGGCCGCCGGCTATTCCCAGAGACAGAACCAACCCGATACTAAACTCTGTTTTCCGCTTTTCAGTATAACGTGCAAGTTTTATAATATTAAGTCGATATTAATTTTGCTTGCTGCATTTGGTGCTAAATTAACCGTTATTAGTTGGTGTCTTAAATTATGTGGTTATCTTATTTAGTGAGTGAGAAATCATCAATTACAAATTACAGATTTCACCGAAGGCATGTTTTAGTTTCGTTGCCGGACTCAGACATATCGAGATTGAAGTGGACGTAACAGAGTTGGCCATCCAGAATTGTTTGCTTTTGCATCCGCAGCGTGTTCAGCGTAGTCTAGTGTCAGTTACTAAGACCCTTTGGCAGCGTAAGTGAGGAGAAAATTTTGTACTCTTTCCTCGTTCGGTTGTGTTAACGTTTCCAGACATTTTTGAACACCGACATTATTTTCGCACACATTCGGCCGCTTGATTTTGGTTTTTCTCTCTGTCTGATATGGCGGTTTTGTTTGCGAGCTGTTGACGATTCTTGGCTTTCAAGTTTTAGATTACTTTTGGTTTGTGCTTGAAGATTTATACACCGTTTCCACTGTCGACTACTCGGCCCTTACAACATGCCGTTCCTCAGGAACTGACTCGTGGCACTCCCACACGTGCGCAGTGCGTTACGAAACGTGTATATTTTTGCACAAATAAAGCTACAGTAAAAATAATCATCCTTAGAAGTGTTGTACAGGGTCAACCGGAGCTCCAGCGTCAAGACTTTTCAGGGGTATTTCGTGTTTCTGTCCAAGGGAAACTTGGTCTTCGGCGGATAGTTACAAAGTAATTACATTTCGTTTGATTTCTTACCCACATTTACGTTTCTATCAATAATGTACTGGAAGTATCAGCACAACTGCATGAGCCGTGTATCTTGTTTGAAAATAAAATTGTTCCCTTCACTGACGGTACTTGTTGCTGATAATGGTGGTGTCCACTTAACTCTCTGCCCTAAAGCTTGCATTTAGTACTGCTAGTTCTGTCTTGGGTTTATTTTTCTGGCAATATTAGCTGTACGGTAACCGTGTTATTGTGAGGCCTTGGTTGAGCTGTTTAGCATGCCCATAAGATGCTAAACATCCGATTCCCAGTGACTTACAGTGCTTGGAAGATCCCCATAAAGCCATGCGACTAGCTGGCTGTAATAATTTGATCCGCGAAACGAAATGACTAACCGTAAGCCGTGCGAGTGTCGAAGATGGCTGCGGTGGTGGCTGAAAGTTCTGAATTCAGCTCGCCCTCTGTACCATGTTGTAATTTTCTCTGCAGCACCCTGCAACGACCTGGAGCAAGTGTATTCCCGACAGTGGTCCTTAGCAAAGTGTGCTCTGACTTTACTCTGTGAATCTTAGCCGGTTCTGCCGGTGTCGGAGCCTCGCCGGCCAATTGCAGCAGATCTTACCGGCTCTGACCAATGACAATTTTACAAACAAACTTAATAATTTATTACTCTTCTGGATTTTGTCAAGGTTAACTCTTAACTCACGAGGTGTAGTCTCTCAGACTGTGCGAAAATTTTCGAACTCCCCTCCAAGGCCAGTTGTGGTGGAATGCTTTTATACTCCCCCTATCCTCCTTAAATGTTTTGTTGTCGGTTGCGTTATCGCCTTCTGTGCTTATTGTCGACACGTGTTACTGATGGGTGTTGGAATCTCCTAGACCCCGCCTCGTGAACCACGTACGTATTTTCTTCAGTACGATACCGTATGGCTCAAAATGTGTTCGCACGAATATGACAGTTTTTCTTTCCCGAGTTTGATGCAATTGTTAGTCGGTCTAAGGAGGAAGGTGTCAGTGCTATAGTTCAAGAAATACACGAAAAAGACGACGTTTTTGAATTAGCCAGTGATCACAGTTCTGCTACCGAAAAAATGCATCATTCAGAGGAAGGACTTCAGGAAACTTGTGATGGGGATCTGTCTGTTTCTCTAATGAAATACCTAAAGTGTCTGTTAAAATAGAATGTGTTCTGAGTAGTGATAAGAAAAATGTAGTTCCCAACAGTGAATGTCAATTTGACTGACTTTCATTTTGTACCTGTCAGGGGGAATTTTTATGTGCAAATTTAAACCCTGGAATTTAGTTTTATTTGGAAATTTATTTGCTACAGAGAGTGTATAATTTTTCAGAATGTTAAATTCAGAACTCCAACAGTCCATTTATGTGTACTATTTACAAGAACCACACAAAATTATGTGTTTTTCTGTGATAAATAGTAAAATGCTGCAAGCTTTGTTTAGTGCAATAAAATAAACAAGAATCATTTAAACAACACTTAAATAATTTTAAAAATAAATGTTATATAGCATAAATTAAAATTTTCAAATGATTTTTGCCTTAAATCTCCGTTTGAACATAGGGGTCCTAGAGACCCCACCTCGTGGTCTACGATACAGAAAAGTCACCTCGAGGGTTAAGGGTTAACCAATACGGAATGGCGCTGGGAAGAAGGCAGAAAATCTCTTCCTTCTGCACGGTCCAGTTGCATGGACATGTCAGAATGACATCCCCTGTTCTATACCTGCGCGAAGACGGCTTTCAGCGTCAAACAGATTTAAGACTCGACTGCTAACTTCCCTTCTGCAAACCAGCTAAAAGGTCACTGAAGGCTGCCGAAATAACGACCCCACCCCACCGTATCAACAGGAAAGAAGAAGTGGTAATAACGAGCAATGCATTCACTCGCAGTAATGAATACTGCTAGCAGTTTTCATGCAGTGTAAATGATCTGACTTTACCGATCATTTGGAACTGCATATTAAATTATAAAATAAGTTACGTGACAGTTTTGGTATAAGCTGCCACGTAATAGTATACAGAACTGAGGATAGTTTACTAATAAACGGTTGACAGATATGCACCTCGTGTATTGCTTCACTAAATGGATTTTGCCGCTGTGAGAGGGTAGTTGCGTTACTCTGTTTTTGCATTGGACGTGTTGGTGACTGCATATTACAGACTCTTTCAGCGTTGTGAAGCTATTTTCATAGAAATAATTGTAACTGTGGTAATAAACCAAATAAATCATGACCACCATATTGCTCTGTAACGAGAGACCTAAGACCATGGTTTCCTGATGCCAATGTATCCAAAAAATATCGACGAACAACCTCCAACCTCTTGTCGGCGGAGTTTGCTTCATCCTGTGCAGGGAAATAGACTGTTTTAGCACCATTTTCAATGTGACGTTCTTAATGTGAGTAGTAAATGTTGATTAATTTCTTTAGATCAAAATTTACTAATTCTAATTAACTATGAATGCTTAATACAAGCAATAGCGCTGCATCAAGCGACGTTTCTTCTTAGCTTATATCTTATGCTGCACTGATTACTGTTGTTATTAGTACTTAGCAACGTTAATTGATTCAGTAATCAGTGGGCAATATTTTCAAGCCTTCATCTGAACTGACGAGTGATTTAATAAATTCTGAGTAGCTCATTCGATGGCGTCTTCAAGGATATACCTATAGTTCTCCGTCGTTGGAGGTCTGTAGTGTCGGGCATGATTGTTTATCATTACAACACCACAATGGCCACAGACCATCTAACGGTTCAGAAGATTCTCAGATACTGTAATAATAACTTTTAACGAGAAACACACTAATACCTTCCTTCGCTAAAACATATCATATCGTGTAGGGAAAAATTTATACAATATCAGTAGCAAATCAGTCCGGATGAAATGGTGAGTTTTGGTGTGAGGTGGGACGGATGTACCTAGATGCCACTGACAGACACTACCGTATCGGAAATAATTCTCACGTGTCAGTAAGAGCTTAATAGAGTGCTAATCTGACCAGAGATTCAATAAAAACAGCATCGAAGTGAAAGAGTTCCTTTTTGAGTTTGGCAATCACCAAAATAAAGTGAGAGCTTAATGTGTAAACCGCCCCGTCCCCTCCCACTCCCCCGGAGAGCAGCGAGTGTTCGCAAGCCTTTTTCGGGTTTCCTCGGGGGCGGGGCGTGGGCGGAGGGGGATGTGGCAGATCACAAACCCGAATCCGTTACGCTAGGGCTAGTGTGCCGGCTTGCCTGGATGTGGTTTTTAGGCGGTTTCCCTCATCCAACTGGGTGAACAGCTGGGTGCTACACAAGTCCTGCCACTGTCACGCCATTCGCAAACATTTAGGTTTGGGATTACATTGTACGCAGACAGTTGGGGTACACAAATTCCATCCCATGGGTTGCGGACGAGGGGCCAGGGGTGAGGGCACAGGAATAGCATCGGGCCACCCTCTACCACTAATATTGCCAAATCCAATAATTAACACGCCTACTCCATGCAGATAAGTGATATAAGCCAGGAAAAAGAAAATAGTGAGACCTAGGTGTCCTGCCAAATTTGGAGTGACTTCCGGTTAAACAATAATAGTGGAATTAATCAGCCTTCACCTTGTTCAGGGACTAAATGAACCATTCGCTCCATGAGATTCGGAGAAGTGACGGGTAACCTGAATCAGTAATGAAATACAGGAACATGTGTTTTTTAAGCGCACAAGCCCACTGTCTCAACCTCTGTGCCACTTTTCTCCACGTTCTTCAGGCCAAGAAAGGAAGATTACAGTTCAATGTCTCGTCGTTAACGAAATGTGGTGAAAATTAAGATAGGTTATGGTATATCATTTCGCAGCCTATATAGTATACTCAAACTGAAATTGGTCACATTTGGGGTGGGGTCTTGACTGGGGCTTTGCCTAACGACCCACCATCCTAGAATTCCCGCAACGCTTTGTGGGGAAACCACGGAGACCAAAATCATGATTTGAGCTCGGCTCCTCCTGAAATCAAGTGCAGTGTTTTAACGATTGCATCTCTTCTCGGTTCTTTGTTACAAAACCCAAAATTCCCATGAAACCAGCACTAAAATAGTAGGATCTCGTAGGAAGTCTTGTGTGTCTCGATTTCAACAACAGTCTATGGTATTTTTGATTTTCATGAAATGCAGCCAGCACAGATATTATCTCCCAAACCCACCCCCCTCCATATCGTGGTGGCTGCCTTATAGACGCAAGCCCACACCCGGCCTGCGCGTTTTTATAGCTTCATCGTTCCCCGAGCACCGGCTTCTGTCACTGGCAGCACAAAGGCGTTTAATGAAGCCCTGCCGAAATAAAAGGCCTCCTCACAATACACCGGCCACAAAGGGCTTCGTTACGGCCGCAAATGTTTGCACGTAGCACGGGACGAGCAACAAGGCTGCGACAACAGCTTCCTTCCGACAACCCGTAAGTAATCACAAATCGCGTCTCTTCCGGCAGTGGAGCTGATTGGCAGTCATAGCATTAAGTAAACGAATTGGCGTTCTCCCTAATACCCGTTGTGGAAGCTGGAGAGAATGTGGGCATCACATCGAAACTTCGTCGGCAAGTGCTAAGATTAAAACGAGGGAAACACAGAATCATACTATGCCACAGTCCGTCAAAGTTTAACTAGCACGCTCATCAGTTTTTATAACCAGGCAACAAGCCATATCCAGCTAAAAGCCTGTTCTAAACGGTTCAAAGTATCTTATGACGCACTGTGGATACATAGGCTAATGATGGAGATCAAACTATCGTCCACCTACCATTAATTACTCTTCAGTAACTCAAAGAAAGAAAGGGTACTCTTAGGACACAAGTAAGTCTAAATGAAAAGGAAGGAAAATCCCAACAAAAAATCACACTTGGTTCATAAATTCATCAGGGCTTTTTACAATTTTTAAAACTGAATGAGATTCTCAGTTATATGACAATACTCTGGTTTTACGTATAAATTTATTCGTAGCGTGAAAAAATGGATCTATGCAATAAGGCTAACAGATTCCTAATCATAACTCGTAAAATCAACAAGGCTCTCTCTTACGTCTGACCAGGTACAGCACATACAAAAAATATTACATGACAATCACAATAACAATAATTTGCATTATTCACAAAAATAATATTTGGGAATAATAATAATAATAATAATAATAGTACCGCTAATAATGATGATAAAATAGTGGAGCAAATAAAAACGATATGAATTAGTTATTATATAACAAACCCAATAATTCAAATTTTAATTACTGATAAAAACTAATAATTTTCAATTATTACAGTAATTGTAACACTAGTAATAATACTAATGTAATGGAAGCTTTAAGAAAGATATTAATTAGTTTAGCAATTTTGAAGCCTTGTTTGATCGCAATGGCTGGCAGGATAGAAGAGAATTTCAATAGATAACTCTGCAGAGAAGGGGAGGGAGAAGTGTGTGTGTGTTTGGGGGGGGGGGGGAGGAGAGGGGAGGTTGACGGGAGCGATCTACAAGAAGAAGTAGCTATTTTGACAGAAGGTGGGACATTATCTATCTTTTGAAGTTTGAAAGAATTTTAATTTGTGTAATATTTTGTGGAAGATTATTCCAAAGTCATATTCCTGATACAGAAAATGATTTAGAGAATATGACAGTGTTGTGTAGTGGTACAAAAAGGGTTTTACTTTGTTATATGGATAACATTGTAAGTTAACCTACAAACATGCCGTACCACGACGTAATTGAATATGTTAAATAAGCAACAGTACTCCCTGGAGACTTAAACAGCCCATTGGCAGTGAGATGATCGAAAAATAAAGCTTAAATCCTAAACTATGTCATCCGAAATCGCTTCTCCATTCTCCAAAGACGAACAGAAATCAGATCCTGCCATTGACCGTCGCATATATGAGCAAATTAAAGAAACAGTAATAATTGGGTGCTGAAATGCAACTTTGCTTAAGTTGCTAGATAGAGGAAAGGCCACTGTACAAAAATGGTTCAAATGGCTCTGAGCACTATGGGACTTAACATCTGAGGTCATCAGTCCCATAGCACTTAGAACTAATGAAACCTAACTAACCTAAGGTCCTGCCAGAGGCAGGATTCGAACCTGCGACCGTAGCGGTCGCGCGGTTCCAGACTGAAGTGCCTAGAACCGCTCGGTCACACTGGCCGGCGCCACTGTACATGACGAGAGGTCCGTTAGAGTCTGTCTAGAAAATACCTAAGATCTAGCCTGAATTCTAGCAATGATTTATCGTAGATAGTTGGGACGACGAATAGTGTTACGTGGCTTGAACATGCTGCTGATCGTTACAAACCGTAAGACGGGAGGAAGGACAGATGCGCAGAGCCATACATCATTCTTAGGGATGTCAGAGTGTTACAGAATTATTTAGCATGGTTTGTGATAGACTATTATGCTTCTCGCGGGACTGAGCAAATTCTCTAGGTACCTCCAAGTCCCGACCGTGAAAAACTCAACGCGCTCTGTTCTTTGGTGATATCCATAAAGTAGCAGACAACAGAGCTCAGGTTGTTGGTATGTTTCTCGACTCCCAGAAATTCTTCGGTGCAGTTGAGTATACGGAATGTCCGAACGTATAGGCAACTGGACTGAAGAATTCCTAACGCACAAAACTCAGTACACCTTTCGTAATGGGGAAGAATTGTCAGAAGCAGAAGTAGAGCATAGCATACCTTAAGGTAGGGATGTGACAGCTACTATAAAATTGTACAGACTTCCACGGCCTCTTCTTGACTTGCTGCCTGTTCCTGTTTTCGCCACTTACCGTATCTTTGATCTACACCAGTTTAGTTGCAGGCACGGCGCCAGGGAGCGGTACTTGATCGCCTTTGCGGAAATAGAATTAGACGCCAGCCTGACGTTTACCGTGCCACAAATACCTACGACTTTAATAATACTACTATTAACTTAAATAAAAATAAACTTCTAATACAACGCGTTTTTGAACCGAACTGGAAAGCATGAAATAATTTCTCCTAGGCCCATACAGATTCCCAATCCATTACAGATAGTCCTGAAAAGTTCTGACTGTGAATGTTTAATGGCTATGAAAATACTTGGAAGCCTTAAAACGAAAACCGTGAGGTGTATGCAGTACTTAATTGATGCATGTGTAGTTCACATCCTTACTATTATCTACTGCATGTGCCCCATGTTTTTCGTTCTACATCTTACAAGAATTTTATAGCTATAAAAAATCCACACTCACAAATTTTCAGGACTATCTTTATTGCGTTAGCAATCTATGTGAGGGTAGGAGAAATTATGTTATACCTTTTAATCCGATTTAGAAAAGTGTTGTGTAAGAAATTTATTTTTATTTAAATGATTAATTTCTACTTTTCAGTTTTGTGTGTGTGAAATTCCTCAGTTGACTTTAAATATTTTGATGAGATTGTAAGAGACACATGGGTTAAATTCCAGATTTATGTCGATGTCTTTCAACTTGATGAAATCCGAAATAGACTAGTGCTCTTCTTGCTGATAATAAGTCAATCTGTTTAATTTTTTTCCCTAAAAACTAAAGTAAAGAAGCAAGCTAAATTTAATTTATATGATTTTTATATCCATACTAACCTTATACCAGTGGCATTCGCCCTTGTATACGTATGTCAAACATCTTACACACATCAACTCCCTGTGTCTGTCCATCTCCTCTTCCCCCTGTTTGTGCTCAGCCGTGCCCAACCGAACAATATCCCCTGAAACGCATTTCGATACTACCCATATAGCATGCCATGACCCAGGAGAGCCTAGATTTCAAGCGTTACCAAAATTTTCACCCCCCACCCCAACCCTAACGAACAGCCGGAAAAGAGAGAGAGTTAATACTGCAATGTCATGAAGTTATGAGGTATGTTTATCAGTTCTAGTCTCGAGCTCGCTGGGAAGTTAGTTTCAAATCAATTGAAAAATTTGTACCGAACAGATAGAGAGACAAGGAAGTGACTTAATAAAACTGTGTCAATAAAAATCAAAAGTAAAATATTTTGGTATAATGACATTTACATTCTGTTTAAATCCACACTTAGCTCACCGCTTTAGCAAAGCTTCCAAGAATTTGTAATTCAGAGGAACACAGGATATGAAAACGATTCATCCAAAGATTTGGAAAGTACATGTGTCATGTAATTGGCACAAGAAGCTGAATAGCAACAAACTTCCACACTTTTGAGTATGTCCCAATTTACACAACGTAAATCGTAGTGCATCCCAGCATTAACAGTATTTCACTCACATAGCACTACAACTGCGAACGTAGCTCTGCAGACCACCCATGCGCGAGCGTGTAAATGCTGTTTCTTTCAGTCCTCCACGCCTACATTCGAGAAATCTGTTTGTCTGTTACCTTTTCCTTAGTGAAAAATGCTTCCCCTTTCCTTCTTGCCTTATTCAGTTTCTTTAGGTTTGCCGGTCCTACCGGTGGACTCATTACATGTGTAGGATTTGTTGTTGAGCGTACGTATGGCCAGCCAGTGAATGTGTGCTTATTTCTGTCTGGAATATTCTCTGAAGCGGGTCGTGCTGCAAACCCATCCTCTTCGGCAGGTCCTCGAGGAAGCAAATGAAAATATCTTGTGCTAAACAGCTTGTAATTATAGAATTCCTTGGCATTTTAGAGATTCTTAGTTTATATTCTACTGTACTCTTCGCAAGTTTGGAAGTTTGGAAATTTGTAGATGTGCAAACACAAATACTTCTGCATAAATGTGGTGGAGGTCAAATCCGCTATGAAATTCTGTTCGTGCTGGTAAAATGTCAGAAAAATCTCTAAACGACCGTCGGCCGGAGGTCTCCAAACTAACGCCAAAACGCAGCTCGTTGGCGCAGCTACTCTTCACGATACAACACGTCAATTTAAGAAGTTGCGAAACTGGATTAATAAGAAATATAGAAAACTTAAGACTATTATGCTACAGGGGCTCTACACAGCCTCCCCCCACTTGTGTACTACGCACAGAACTTCTATATAACCATGTGAAACTGTGAGGAAAGTCTTTCGGAATGCCGGTCAACTCAAGCGTCACATTGGCCCCAATGTTGGTTATGTGATCAAAGCTTTGGCCCTTAGTGTGACTTTTCGCTTTATGTCGTTTTGTGGTAAGTTCGTATTGATAACTTCAAGTCTCTTAATTCATGATCTTTTCCAGAAAAGAATTGTACACATTTTGCATTTCAATCAAGTTGCGGCAGGTGTCCACACGTGGCTGTTTTTGTTCGGGAGTCGAAGTGAGCAGGAAAAGCTCCGCACACACTTCTCTCTTCTTCAAAACATTCTGAAGAATGTCTTATATACTTGATTTAGAGAGGTTGCACCATCGTGATTCGTGGCAGAACCACGTGACACACCACGGCCGCGCGTCTGCTGCTTGACACTGCCCGTTCACAACTGTCTGGTCGAATGCACATCTGTTGTTTGCAGTTGTTAGTCCAAGAGGCCACAGTAGTTACTGCGATAACGTCTCTTACGCTGTTAGGTGTGAAATCAGTCTGGGAACATTTTGGACACACGGTGTATATAAATTACTGTTTTCTGATCATGTAGTTGCTGAAATAGCTAGGAAGTTATAACGAAATGAAGGGCAGTTGACTAGCCAGTATAAATAAGTATAACGTAGTGCACGTACTTGTACGAAGAAATGCTATATTATTTGAGTACACGATTCGTAGTCCATCGCTGGAAGTCGTCAAGTATACAAGAGTTTCTGTCTAGTACGAGTTAAAGTAGAACGATAAGATAAATCTAGCTGTGTGAAATGCAGACGGAAGATTTATAGGAAGTTCGTGAAGAAGAGTAATTCAGGAAAGGAAGTGGTTCTTTATATATTCCTCATTTGACCAATTCTTCAGTGTACTTTGTCGGTATGAAAACTTAAAAAGCTGGATTATTTGAACAGATACAGAAGATCCTTAAAATACCCGCACTCTTCGCTACGGGTACGTTTAGTCATGTGGGGGTGCCCAACAAACTGTGGCGGGACACGCTGAAAGAATATTGTGCGTCACATTGAGCGTAAGGCCCGTTCACACCCGCAACTAAAGTGACGCCAGAGATCACGGCAGACTGCTGTGGCATATGTGAACACCCAGGTGCCAGCTTCCGCCATGTGAGTAACAGCTAAAGGCTGGTTGTACTCTGTGAGCCGGCCGGAGTGACCGAGCGGTTCTAGGCGCTTCAGTCCGGAACCGCTCGAGTGATCGGTCCCAGGTTAGAATCCTGCCTAGGACATGGGAGTGTGTGATGTCCTTTTGTTAGTTAGATTTAAGTAGTTCTAAGTTCTAGGGGACTGATGACCTCAGAAGTTAAGTCCCATAGTGCTCAGAGCCATTTTTTTTTGTACTTAGTGACGCCACTAGCTTCACCCCACAACCGAATAACACCATTTGATTAATCACTGGTGGCTTTGTTTCGAAAGACCAACAATTTGTCCCAGCTTTAGCTGAATAAATTTTACTAGCCCATGGTCAGTTCGATTTCAGTGTGTTATAACCTATGGAACAAAAGGGGCGAGCCGTACCAAGATTGTGGTACGAGAGACCAAGGACTGCTAGAAATTATGAATTATAGTTGTGTAATAGTTCTCGAGTGACATGTGACAATTGTGAAAATTAAAATTAGAAGTTTTCTAAACGTCCATAGTAACAAATACGATAAAATGAATCTCTCACATGTGTATTCTATTTCTGAAAGGCACTCGATACACCACCAAGCACTCGTTAAGTCATTTGGAAATGGTATGCTAATAAATTTTCGCCTTCAAATGTTATTTATTTTGTAAATTTGATTCTTCCTTTCCTTCTTCTTCTCCTCTTCAGTCTGGAACCACGCGACCGCTACGGTCGCAGGTTCGAATCCTGCCTCGGGTATGGATGTGTGTGATGTCCTGAAGTTAGTTCGGTTTAAGTAGTTCTAAATTCTAGGGGACTGATGAGCTCAGATGTTAAGTCCCATAGTGCTCAAAGCCATTTGAACCATTTTTGTTAATTTTTTGATTTGGCGGTGTAAGTGGTAAAGGATGATCGCGGGGCCTTCCTCTCAGCATCATTCTCCGCCTTTCCCCTTCTCTCCTCTCCACACTCCCCACGCTCCCGGGACGGATTTGTGTATCCTAACTGTCTGCGTCTAATGTTAACCCACGTCAAAGTGTGCGAACGTTTTCTAAATGATTGCGAATCGCGTAAGTAGGGCGTGACGTGGGGACCAGACCGGTATTCACGAACTCGGATGTGGGAAACCTCCAAGAAACCCTATCGAGGCTAGCCTGCACATCGACCCTCGGCCCTCGGCCCTCGTCGTTAATCCGCCGGGCACATTCGACGGTGCTGGCTCGCCTCCCCGGATCCCGTAACTGGCCTGCTAACGCGCGCGGCCATCCGAGTGAATAAGTGTATAAGTAACGATTGTTGCCACCATTTTATTCCATGCGTGAAATCCATTTTCAGATCTAACGTTTGGATTTTCTTTTCCTTTAGCTCTTGCCTAATCTCTAATGTCATAAGCTGCACTATAACAGAAATTCCACCCGAATTATCTGACGCCATATTGAAAACCTAGCCACTACATCGACTTACTGGTGTCCTATGTGGACGGTGTGTAACACACCGTGGCACTGCAGTATGCCTGCCACCAGCTGAGCCGGCATTAAAGTTACACGTATGGACACGGCTTTTCTCGCAAAATACTGGGAACCCACATGACTAGACGGGTCAGCAAACAAATTGCATTCCCCACCGTGCATCTCGAGCAAGGAACACGATGTGAAAATTAAAGAATTTCTGGCCTAAGTGCACGCAGTGTGCAAGTACACGCGGGCAAGTACGTGTGCTAGTGCACATACAAAACTTCCATTTCTGTCCCTTCTTTTACATTTTTAAGTATTGTAATGTTAACATAGACACATCTCACTTTTCTTTTCTCTTACATAACTCACATCATGCACTTTTTGAACCTCCGAATCTATACATTCGGCGTGAAACGCTTTTCAAATGGTTCAGATGGCTCTGAGCACTGTGGGACTTGTATGATTATTCTTATATATTTCTATTTATTGATGAGGTAGATAATTGTTTTTCTAGTATAAATAGTACATTTGACTTCCAATCAGAAAGCTTGATATAAATCAAGAAAAACAATCTTATTCCTATCTACAAGAGTTTTTATTAGATTTATTATTCCAATAATTGTTATAATCCTTGCAACAACAGTATCAAAAAAATTAATCAATGACTGGGAAAAAAGATCACCATTCGAGTGTGGATTTGATCCATAAAGATCAGCACGAATACCGTTCTCCCTTCGATTCTTCCTAATCGCAGTAATTTTTTAAATCTTTGATGTAGAAATTGCATTCATTCTACCAATTGTAATTATTTTCAAAACTTCAGACATTATAATCTGAACAGTATTAACAAATTTTTTAATCTAGTCCTATTAGGCGGACTTTACCTTGAATGAAATCAAGGAGCCTTACAATGAGCAGAATAACATCTGAGGTCATCAGTCCCCTAGAACTTAGAACTATTTAAACCTAACTAACCTAAGGACATCACATACATCCATGACCGAGGCGGGATTCGAACCTGCGACCGTAGCGGTCGCTCGGTTCCAGACTGAAGCGTCTAGAACCGCTCGCCCACACCAGCCGGCGAAATGCTTCTCAGATATTCATACGAAAGCCGTGTATATACAGAGTAGATATAATTAAACTTTCGCTACTTCAGGGGGCCCACATGAAAATCAAATGATCGTACTACAATGGAACATTGTGAAAACGTTTGTGAGGTTATGCAGAGGAGAAATAATGAATAAACCACTGAAAGAAACGCATTTTATTTTCCAAATGAGATGGTAACATTTTTTAAACGCGCATTGTTTATGTTCGAGATTACAAACGTCTGCATCCGCGACTGCGTGGAGCCGCACTACAGATGCATTTCACAAATTTCTGCAGCACTTTTCGAACGATGGATCATCGAATGTGAAACAGCTAGTGCACTGCATGAAGATCGTACACTGCGTCCAACATTCTTAACCATTGTAGGGCAACAGTAATGTCTTCAATCATTTGTGGCGCAATTGGCCGTCGCCCTCTCCCAGGAGTAATTCCCAAATCGCCAATTAATTCCAGCTTCCGAATCATGTTCTTGAACCGCGGTGCGGAAGGGAGACCTCTCCTAATTTATTTAATGCATCGATACTGGTAGAGAGCAGCAGCACTATTTCCGTCGTTTTTGTGAAACGGTTTTACGTGGAAAGCCCTGCTCACTTTGTCCACATGCATGTTGACTGTCCGCAACTGTAATGCACGCTGATGCTTGTGTTTCAGCCCACCGTCGCCATACTGGCAAGTTAAGCATTTAGTACGTAACAGGACGTAACACTTAAATCCCTCAACAGCCAACCTTTACGGCAACCAATAGTAACTATCAGAAATTTCGCATATTCCTTAAGGACAAGCCGGCCGCTGTGGCCGAACGGTTCTAGGCGCTACAGTCTGGAACCGCGCGAACGCTACGGTTCGAATCCTGCCTCGAGCATGGATGTTTGTGATGTCCTTAGGTTAGTTAGGTTTAAGTAGTTCTAAGTTCTAGAGGACTGATGACCTCGGATGTTAACTTCCATAGTGCTCAGAGCCATTTGAACCATTTTGTAAGGACAAGAGTAAAAGTTTGTAAGACTGCGAACGTCTTTACGTTTCCCATTAATAAGGCAATAATCAGGTTTCTTGGACTGCAGGTGAAACTCTCCCAACAAAGTGATAACAAAATAATTAACTAAACATCTACACATGAACGAGATAATTGTTTACTTGAAAGTTTTTTATGTATCGTTTATTTTTCAGTCACATTTGTACACTTTCCACAGTGTGACCGGTTTCTATCTCAATGGATCATTTCCAAATTTATATAGTTCTGTCAACAAACTATCGTGTTTGTAGAGGAGCTACAATCGCGAAGACTAAGTTCTCCTGACCTGATTTTTCATTCGAATAAAATGATCGATAGAATACACGAGTTTGTACAGTTTCTACTTGTCTTACAATGCGCTTTTTTAAAGTTGAATTTTGGTAAAAGGTACAGAGAATGGATGATGTTAAACTACCCCTAAAATGCTTTAGCAGAATTTTTAGTAGTCACTAAACAAATACAGATGACAAAAGCTGGTGTTAGAAATCGATTAAAACAAAAGGACTATTCACACTAGCTGGGATAAACATGGAATATTCTTTTAATTCTCTCTCCTGTTAACTATCGCTTGGGTTTTATTACAACTACTTCAGCTATTATTTTGAGAATCCTCATCAGGAACGGATAGCTGATTTTAAAAAAAAAAATGTGATTGCTCTCGCTCGGTTCGTTTCCTAATAATCGTTTATCTCGCCATTGCGGCGTGAACAACAAATTAGGAGGCACTCTTTCATTGTACTCCGTAGACATTGTGTGAGTTTTGGTCTGCAGATTCTTTACAAGGCCCATTATATTCGCTGTTATTAGTTCCGCTATTGAAAATTTTACTAAAAAAAATATTTGTGTTGGATATACTTTATACATGAGGTACTAGTCGTGTTTGGAAGAAATTGTGCACTCCATATGCGAGTCACAGCAATATACCGGAGCAACAATTACTGCGAAAATAAAAGAAGTAATCCAGCTATTCCCGGTGACAATGACTATGAAACATGCCAAACAATATTGACTCAGATATGGGGAGATCTGTGGTACTTATAAGTGTACAAAAGGTTACGTATGAAAAAAATGCTGAAATAAATTCAGCTGTATTTTATGTGGGACAAGAGAACCCAGCGAAACGAGAGAAAACTGGAGGCGCCACTCCGTGACACTTCATGCATCATCAACATTTTTTTCTAACTATACCTTCGCACACTTAATGAGAAACACTGATAGTTCTTTCTACTGATTTACCCAGCAGAAGAGAAGATAAAGCGTACTGTGTAGAAACAATTAAATCTCCTACCTATGAGCTTTGCTGTCATGCTTCTTGCCATCTGATACCTTTTGGCCGACAATGGAACTCTCTCTTCACTCGAGTACATTCAACACTGAACATAGAACACACAAGTTTAAATGTATTAAAAATACTTTTGACCACTTTTGTTGAGAATTTTTCTTTGAATCTCATCCAGCAGCAACAAAAACAAAGAAGGGGCGATAAAAATAAAATTTTCTTGAAATATGACCAAATTTCGATGACAGACTTTTGGAAGTACTAGTGTAACAGGTATGGGAAGACAAAGTTGTGATACGTGACTAACCTCGAGGCAAAAACTGACGGGCAGTTAGAAGTGATAACGTAATGGAGCGTCTGAGATTAGCTAACCAGTTTCAAGTTTCTCCAAAATTCTCTTTAAATATTTCAGCTTTGGCAGCAGTTAACTTATTCGAAAATTTTGTCTGTGGTGTGTCACAAACAGTAAATAAAGCTAAAATTAAATATGTTACTAAATACACTTAGTAAATTAATAGATACATAATAATCATAAAGTAATGAGGGACGCCAGAACCACTGAAGAGCTTCAGAGGGAGGGTTAAAATTATGTTAGAAGTTAACGAGTAGAATTATTTTTCTGAAACTTTCACTGAATGTTCTTCTTCGCATTTTGGAGAACGACGGTTAAAATTCCCATTCCCGTTTGGGTTTTAAGTGATTTCCCTAAATCGTTTAGGGAAAATGCTGTGGTGGTTTCTTTGACAAGACAAGGCCGATCTCCTTCTCATCCTACCCTAATCTGAGGCTGTGCTTCGTCTCTAAGGAGCTTCTCTTTGCAGAAACGATAAATCACTCAATGTCCACATGGGCCTTGCGGAAACATTAAGAAAATTTTCTGTGTACTCGGTTTATCAAACACAAATTTCCATCAAAATATTTATAAAGATTTATAACATCTGAAGCTTATTATCCAAAATGATACTAAATCCTGTTTGGTAGCAAGTTCTCTTGAGCATTAGGTACACTTAAGAAACACATTCTTAATTTTTATATAATTTACTGCCGAAACACAGAATCTTCCATTGTTATTTATTTTTCTTAACTTTGTACATTGTGCCGTTCATCCAACTGTTCACCCACATCGTGCGTTATAATTTTGAAATATGTTAATCCAGAAGGAAGGATAGTGGAGGTAAGTTCATGGTTCAAAGGCTTATGAAGATGTGCTAATGTGAGCGAATATTACAAATTACGATGGATTTAGAGCAAAGGGCAAGTACCGTTCGAGGCTTTATTCATATTCGTTCATAAGTCGTGTAGAATTACAGGATATTTGAGCTTTCCTGAAGAATTCAGGATATTTGAGCTTGATCTGCGCAAGATTATCGCGCGATGTATTCGTGACGCGTGACACAGTGGAACATTGTTTTCACTCCTTCACTCTCCATTATTTGAAGTCTTGTCATCCCATCGTATTTTTGTATCTCCGTACTTGCCAACACTTTCACTCAAAATAATTAGAATTTATGACGCAGAGAACGAAGGAGTTCATACTACATGACGTCTCACCTAGAGTTATACAAAATGACGCCCGACTCTCCCGGAAAGCCTTATATGAAGCCCCCGCTGAATCCAAAATGTTGAGGTTTTAAGGATTAAATTGAAGTCGTCGAATTACGTGTGGACTAACGCAGTTACTGTACTAAAGTTACAAATCTACGATGTCTTCTCAGGAACGATCGGTAAAAAAATAAAAAAAAAATAAATTAAGGAGGAATATTATGTTTGAAAGCAATAGTGGGTTCCATCGTGTCCACAGTCACAAGTAAGCATTTCGTTCCATGCCGGAGACTGTGATGCGCAGAATTGTTTTCTTTGAAGAAAGGAAGTGAAGCTACCTCTCAAAAAGGACTGCAGCCTGTCTCAGCCATATTCATCCGCGGCAACATGGCTTAGCAGCCTCGATCATTCGTCTTTCTTCGCTGTCTTCAGCCTGGGTTCGGCAGTGGCAGATATCTACAACTAAAGGAATATCTACAATCACCGCCTGGTCTACTTATCTGAGTATCGGCAGAAATATTTTTTTGTTATTTGAGCATAATGAAAGAAAACCTAAGGGATGAGTACACCGCTTCCTAAGCCGCAATTGCACGCACACACACACACACACACACACACACACACACACACACACACACACACACACAAACAAACAAACAAACAAACACACACACACACACACACACACACACAAACACACACACACACACACACACACACACACAAACAAACAAACAAACAAACACACACACACACACACACACACACAAACACACACACACACACACACACACACACACACACACGTGTGCACAAGTGCGTGCACCAATTATTTCGTTCTCGTGTAACTACACATTAAGGAGGTGAGCTGCGTGCTCTCGGCTTCAGCCTGTATACTAATGCATTGCGGTTTAGCCTATCATATCCCCCTTCCTTCTCGACGTCGTTCAACAGCTGTCTCGACAAAATAAATACCTTACTCTAAACCCTCTTATTATCTCCCATCATCCCAGCAGTAATGAAAATCTCTGCGGTAACTGTTTCTCCCCTTCCTACGTCTCCCTACTTCGCAGATTTCAATTCCATTATCTCACACATTTCTTTTTTTCCGATATATAAAACAGCTCAATCCTGCCAAACCTCCAACCCGAAGTTAACTAATAGAAACGGTGACGCGGCCAATGTGTGTCCGCGGAATATCGCCCCGCGGGGAGGGATGTGAGGCGTTCCGCGATTGGCCAGCCAGCTGGGCGGGGCGTCGCGGCGGACACCTGGCCTCGGGACCTCCCCACCCCTGGTGGGCGTGGCCAATCACGGCGCATCTCGGCGCGCGCATCCCCTCCTCCGGCGAGGCGACGCGGGCCGCGGTCCCGGCGGAGCCTCGTCTTTTTTTGCCTCGCCGGTACTGCGGCGTCGTCGGCTGCCCGGCCGGCGCCCGAGTTAGATTGAAACGTTGGCCCTAATGTGAGCAGTAGTGCGCGTGTGGAGGGGTGTCGCCGTCGCCGTCGCCGTCGCCGGGGGGGAGGAAAATTGGAGGGGCGGCGCGCATCTCGCGTCTGGCGCGTCGCACGTCAGCTGCCACTCAAGCGGACACACGCGCTCCGCCGAGCCGCCGGCTTACAAGTCATTTCCAGGCGCCGTCCTGCGTCGCGGCGCCTCCACTCGTCCCAGACTTCTTTACATTTCCCCGCACGAGGCAGTTTACTCCGGGTGCTCCTATGGTTTACGATGTTCAGTCGGTACTCGACCGGCCACTTGTACGCGCCTGACATTTTTTTTCGGAACAGAGAATAACTCGTTTAAGGGAAGGACGCTAGTGCGTGAGGGAGTAAAGACGTGGAGGTCTCGGGCTGTCGGATGAGAATGCCACAAATTGTGCTCTCGCCCAGTTTTTCTGCAACCACTAGCTGAATAACTGCAAATTGACTGGGCTCAGCTGTGGTGGCAGACGGGTCGAGAAATAAAAGAGAAAACGATGGCTCGAGTCTGGGCGCGGCTGTAGCGAGGGGCGGAAGTGCAGTGCTAGGACTGTCGTGATGGCACTGGACACGGAGGGCCGCGGCGAGGCGGCGGGGCTGCCCTTCTCGGTGGCCAACATCCTGCGGCCCGACTTCGGCCGGCGCTGCGTGCGCCTCTTCCGGCCGCACGAGGCGCTGCCCCTCATTCCCAGCGTCGCCCCCGCCGCCCCCAAGAAGCCGGTGGCACAGCCGCCACCCCCGGTGCCGCCGCCCCCGGTGCCGCCTCCACCGACGCTGCCGACGCCTTCGTTGCCACTGCCCGTGCCGGTGCCGGTGCCGGTGCCGGTTCCGGTTCCAGTGCCGGTGCCGCCCCCGCAGCAGCCGCCGCCTCCGCAGCCTGCGCCGCCCCCGCCAGCCCCCGCACAGGCTCCGACGGCCACCGCCGCCACCACCGCCGCCGCAACCCCCGCCTCCCCCGCCGCAGCCCAGCAGCTGTGGCCGGCTTGGGTGTACTGCACCAGATACTCGGACAGACCCTCTTCAGGTAAATCCCATGGAAACTCCTCTTACATTGACTTAAAATTGTTGCAACATGATAATAAGTAGTAACATCATGAAGATACTAACACCATCAATAAATCGGGAAGTAAGGGACATATACAAAAATCGTTAGAAACCAAACACGATGGGTCTGTTCTAAATTCTACATTTTCAAAGCTAAGTGACCTGCTGTTATTTCCGGGTACGCGCGTAAAATCTTGACAGAGTAGGCAGACGCTTTGTGGCTCCGTTCCTACGCTGCCGGTTGTGTTTACTTCGCTCCTACTGATACCCCAGTCCTGTAGTTAGGCAAAGCCCCTGTAGATAGCGCTCCGGTCGTTCCACTGCCTGTCTAGACGTTAAGCCTGTTCACGCCTCACAGAGCCAGCAAGCCAACTGTATCACGCACGATGCCAGTCTACCAAGATTTCGAAACTTCGCGCTGTTAATGAAACCTAGATTATCTCATAACATCTCTGAAAAAAAAAGTCATCGCATTCCTTGAAAGTAGCTTCGTGTATGCTCCCATTTTGTTTAATTCGAATATAACAGGTACACGAGAGCACCAGCTAGGAAATCATGTGCGCTATTTCTGGTAGCACTTGGTTTCCGGTGACCCTGTATATGCCGAGCAGCCTTCCTATGCATGAACTCCTCCTGGCTTAACTCATTAATTTCTGTTGGCCTTCTAACTTATAATTTTTTTTTTAAATTCAGCCTCTTCATTAATCGGTGTTATCACTATATACACATCACCTGGTACCTGAAAAAGGCTGTGATAGAGCTATAGTTCTATAGTGTACCTTAAAAAATGTGGCTGTCCATCAGTTGCATCACAGTGACTTATCTTCCTATCGCACATCCGTTTGTCTTCATCAACGTCCACTCTTCCGCAGCGCGCAGAGTTTCGTCCCTGTTATACAAACACTTACTACTACTACATCTTACCTGTGTTTGTGTTATTTCACTCATGAAACCACCATCAAAGCATCTTCTACCGTAAAACTGTTGAGAACTTGTTATAAAATTTGTACTGTCGTAGCATGCTATATACACAGAATCAACTGTATTTGTCTTTACAACAGAATATTTTCAATGAATTATAATTTTGTGTTATTCGTTGCTAAAGTTATTTTTATTGTGATTGGCTATTACATAGTCTGACTTAATCAAACGCAGCTATGGTGTGTTGTGTTAAAAACTGTAAAAACAGAATAGAAAGAAAGACAATGGGTCTTGCGTTAAACAAAGTTAGAAAGGTTATTTTTATTTCTAATTTCCTTCAATTTACCATAAGTGATTCATCTGTAAATATTTATTTATATTGGGCTTCGTTGCATGTGAAGTCAGCTTTCATTGTTGTTCTCGTTCTTCGTCGATGTTCCACCAGTAACTCATTTTTACTCCCTCTATGGCACGCGTCATGCAGTGATTATGGCACTGTATTCTTCATTTCTTGAGGGATTCCTATTTACAATATAATAATCAACGAGTTTACTAACTACCGTTTCTTATAAGTATCCTCAATTTTGTATTATTTGAAATAAAGTGGTTAAATATGTTTCAAATCAGGCAGTCTTGTGTTTCTTACAGTTATACTGTATAATGATTAAGACATTCAGACGTATTGTTCACTAAACTGCTAGCAACACGTATTGGTCGTGGAATCTCACTTTCACACTGCGGATGCTTCCATTTTACCACTTAACTTATTATCATACTAAGGGGAAACGTTTTTGTCGGAAGTGGAAATTTTGGAAATTTGTGGTAAGTTCCTATGGGACGAAACTGCTAAGGTGTTCGGTCTCTAGGCTTACATACTACTTAATCTAACTTAAACTAAATTACGCTAAGGACAATACACACACCCATGCCCGAGGGAGGACTCGAAACTCCGACGAGGGCAGCCGCGCGAACCGTGGCAAGGCGCCTTGACCGCACGGCTACCCCGCGCGGCTGTTGGAAGTGGTTCATAGTGAGTTCAAGGGGTTTTTCACAAGCAATTCTACAGTGCAAAGAGGAGTATGTTTTGTGCTGTCACAACGGTCATTGCATTCTAAGACGCAGAAACGGAATGGAGGCTCACTTATATATCTTTACCTAGCAACCGTACCGGTCACAATGATAAGCGAATCAGGAATTTTAAACGTTGGAAATCTGCTCGAGAGGCTAGAAATAGGACTCCTTTGCAACGAAAATAGTCGTGTTTACGGTTTCAGAACTCCAATGTCACTCAAGAGTAGACGTGACAAAATTCCTGTAGGTGAGAAGTGACAAACAGATAGCTACAATCACAGACTTTGAGATAGTAAACAGTAAGGCACCCTGCACAATCAGTGCACATAGAGATGAACGGGCCAAAGTCATAGTGGATTTCGATAGTTATATTTATTCAGGAATGCTGATGCTAGCTCTGCATCTATAGTAAATTTTCAATTCATCATCCAATTATAAGGGCACTATCTTGTCATTTAAGTAATGAAATATGTTATACAACAACTGCAATGTTCTTTACTCGTACGTCAATGACATTTCAGTCTGTGAGAATATCACAATTGTGAGTTTTAGATTTGGGTGTCAAGTAATAGTGAAAGGCCTTTGCCTTGTGCCGTAGAGCTAACCCGCGAAAGACACAAATTTGTGTTCAGTTCCAGCCATCTAGTAGTATGTTTCCAACAAGAAACTGCTCTGTAGTAGCATCTCAGCCGGCAACATTAGACAGAGGGGAATAGCTCAGCGGGCTCCGCTATACTACGATGGAATGGCGTCGTAGTCTCCATAACACAATCGGGCGGAGACGCGACATGTATTTATTACGAGATCAAGAGGTGTAAGCGACTAACGCAGCGCCGTCCCGCGGACAGCACTAGAGAAGCCACAAGTCTGCTGATTCCTTCCATCAGACGCCTTGATTCGCTGCTTGTCATCGAATCGCGTCTACGTTCCCGCGCCAGACTGTACAGTTGACGATGCCAGGCAATACCATGATTCATGCACGGGGTGCAGGGGGAAGATTCCTTTCACACAATAATCTGCTTCTCCAGTTTGAAGCCCACAGCAACAGTACAGATAAATAAGATCTACGGAACAAAAATGTTCAAATATGTGTGAAATCTTATGGGCCTTAACTGCTAAGGTCGTCAGTCCCTAAGCTTCCACACTACTTAACCTAAATTATCCTAAGGACAAACACACACACCCATGCCCGAGGGAGGACTCGAACCTCCGCCAGGATCACCCGCACAGGATCTACGGAACATTTTCATCATATTTTACAGACTAGATATTTATCACAGTGGAGAGCAGACTTTCGTTGTATATGTAATGTGCTAGTTAGGTAAAATTGTGATTCTTGCTGCCAGGAGTCTGAGACAATAGCATGTAGAATGTTATGTCAGAAATTAAATGCAGTGAACTACATTTAACAGGAACAGATATATGTGCAAACATCTTGATCCATGTCTCTAATAACCTCAACAAGCATTCATGCTAGACTCTACCTTTATCGCTCTTCATAATCCTTTATTTCCTTTTATATTCTTCTTTGCTGTTGCAATGTAATTACAATTTACTGTTGCTCGACTGATATTCTCATTTCTCGGTTTACAGTATATCTTTCCTAAAGACTTCACGAGAAAATTTAGAATATTTGTATCAAGACACATAAATTGAGTTCAATAATGCAACATGGCATACGCCCAACCGTTACTCTCCTTCGGGTAACATACTCCTCTGCTTCAGTTAAAGAAATTTTTGTTTATAAAGCCTGATTTATGGTTGTGTTGTGTAAATAATGTTCTTTTCTCTGAGGTAATAATTTTAAATGATCGATGTAGTGCAGTTCTTGTAATACAACTGCTCTTGAGGGAAAGCCTTATTGAATATTTCATCTAAAGTAATGCATTGTTCTAGATTTCAGTTCTTATCTTAGTTTTAGATCGACTAAGTTCGGAAAAAAAATTATAAATGTATGGAAGTTTCTGCTACTCCCTCCTCGCCCTCCTCCACCTCACTGCACTCACACATACATGCATACACAATGAAATACAATATTTTTGTATGAACGCGAGTGTTTGGAAAATTCTCCATTTATTTTGTAACACTGAGATGTAACAGGCGAGATTCCCTTTCTACAACATTCAAAATTAGGACATTTGGTGAATGTGATTTGAGGGATTCCTTCCGAATGATTCAGAAAAGCCACCGACTATATCTGAGTCAGCCCAATGGAACAGCGAGTACATTGCTGCTCTTACAGTCTCTCATTATGTCCAGCATGACGCAATGTGAGGCAGCAAAAAGGAGAAAAAGCGAGCAGCTATAGTGATAGTTTTATTCGGTGATGCGTCTTTCCACCAGATGCAGGGAGACAGTTTCTGTTTTGTGGGCGACTGGTATCCAAAAGTTCACGAAGCTTATCGCTGGATATAACGGCTACAATGTGTGGGTAGACTGAATGGTTATCTAGTTGAAGCTAGGCATCAGAAATATTACTTTATGAATTTCGCACAGCAAAATTTCTCATGTTGGTAATAATGACCAAATTCTGTAAAACGAAGATATAATTATTTTTACAACACCTAAGCTAGTGTCATATAGAAAGAACTTCTAGCCGGCTAGAATGGCCGAGCGGTTCTAGGCGCTACAGTCTGGAACCGCGCGACCGCTACGGTCGCAGGTTCGAATCTTGCCTCGGGCATGTATGAGTGTGATGTCCTTAGGTTGGTTAGGTTTAAGTAGTTCTAAGTTCTAGGAGACTGATGACCTCAGATGTTGATTCCCATAGTGCTCAGAGCCATTTGAACCATTTTTGAACCAAAGAACTTCTACCGTTGATCGTCTGATAGTCCGAAATTTGGTTTATAGAAGTGATCAACACGAAAACTTCGGGGCCCGCTATTACTAAACTTTTTTGGTAACTGTTGTAGAGTTCTGGAAAATACTGTTTCGAACTTCATCTAGAGCGAACTTCGTGAAATAAAAAACCCCTGATACAAATATAGAAAAAATTCTAACAATATGAAAACTATGTCACAGGGTGAGAACATAGCTGCAAAAATCAAGTATGGCTGATCGTAGTTGGATATCTCAGTTTTAAACACTTGGTTTCCGATTGGCTGTCCGAAAAAAGAAAGGCGCTATAGGGCCCCAAGAATCTACCGAATGGTGGTTCAAATGGGACTTAACATCTGAGGTCATCAGTCCCCTAGAACTTAGAACTACTTAAACCTAAAGACAGCACACACATCCATGCTCGAGGCAGGATTCGAACCAGCGACCATAGCGGTCTCGCGGTTCCAGACTGAAGCGCCTTGAACCGCCTGGTCACTCCGGCCGTCTACAGAATGGTGGAAGAGGGAGGAGGAGATTAGTGTTTAACGTCTAGTCGACAACGAGGCCATTAAAGACGAAGCACAAGCTCGGATTAGAGAAGGATGGAGAAGGAAAGAGGCCGTGCCCTTTAACGATTTACGGAAGTCACGGAAAACCAAAATCAGGATCACTGGACGCCGGTTTGAACAGTCGTCCTCCCGAATGAGAGCCCATTGTGCTAACCACTGCGCTACCCCGCTCGGTTAATACTACTTAATGGTCGCTCATAGGAAGTGTACTGGGTGAAACTGATATTTGTGAAGAAATGGTGAGGTATCGTTTAGAGATAATGGTTGCTTGTAACGAAAAAAACCAACTTTAGTCTTCCGTGTCTTATTATCAACTAATCGGAAGCATTTTTGTTGCAGTTTATTATATCTTTCGACCGAAAGCAGAAAATACAAAAATTTATAGAGAAAAACTTAATAAAATAATTATATAATTACTTCTTGTTTCATTAATTTATTTTTATTTTAGTTCTTAAAACTGGTATATAATATCGTTGGTGAAATTTTAAAGCTGTTGATCGTCTGATGGAGGTTATACTTTGCAGTGCCTATCGCACCCACGCTTGCATTCCAGCGTAATGAATCGATACGCCAAAGGGTGTCGAGGCTACGGCACACGATATTTTGAAAAGAAACACAAGTTTATATCTCAGATAAAAAAATAGAAAAAAACATATAGGCCTAGCTAGTCTATTGCAGCACACTTTCATTCATTTCTCAGTCAACGAACACCACCCACCTAAAGGACTTGACGTCCAGAGTAATAATATTGTAATAACGATTTTCGTTGTACACTTTTAATCTTTTAAACAATTACACAAATCAGCTTTGCTTAATGAACGAAATAAATAAAGGAGGCCGTAGGTTCCTTTCGTCAAAACACTCGGATTACATTTCAGAATAAACAATCCAAGTTTGTCGATGATTATTCCTACTTCTTGTATTGTTCGATGCCAGTTCAGTGACTGGCTGGCATTGATTCCCCGAATGAGCAGAAAATATTTGATCTTGAAGCTGGCTTAAAAAAATTGTATGCAGCTGTCTCCAAATTTTTTCATGCATATCGTCAGAAGAGTGGGCTGTAGAGGAGGTTTGAATTCCTCGCTGATGGCCCTTGCGTGATAGACTTTACTTCTGAGAGTACTAGAAAACTGTGGAGCAATTCACGCTTGCCACTGCTATGCCCGTTGTTGTTTGGAGACCGTCAGGCTTGATGAGCGTTCGCAGTTCTGTCGTCGTGGACGACATTTTATCTATTTATTCCTAAATTTAATTTATCAAGATCGAAGCCTTCAGATCGTAGCCTGTCTCACGTGTAGCCAGTCTACCTTCATAATATCCTATTTAGAAACTACACTGATTAAACAGAAGAACAGAAATACAAATAAAATTTTACAAATGACATAGAGAATGGCTCAGATATTCCGAATGAGTAGGCAGCCCGATGGTAACAGAAGAGCCTTAGCGTCATCTTGAATGCAGTGTGATATTGGATCAAACGCTGGTTACTGAGGATCTTTTTGCAGTGTGAAATACCCACACAGTACGCTTTCACTCTCGCAATATCATATAAGATTTTTATTTTTTTTTATTTTGCCGTCGCTAAATGATTCGTTCATCTAAATTACTTGTATTTGGCTACATATATTATCATGTATTCAAATTCGAACACTCACAAAAACAGAAGAGCGATGATACCTCGATGTGTATCGATCTCCAAGGATCATTTTAACATATGTTACTATCAGCCAACAATCGATTCTATTTTCACTAAGCCTTACTTATTTCTATTTCCACTGTCATGATTCGGCGATACTAATCCATTATCAATGTGTGTGAGCTATAAGAATATGAGAAAAAGGCACTACCCTCCAACAAAGGAGAACGATTAAATGTACAATCGGATACGAATATAAATTAACATATCAAATAAAGTAAAGGCGTACTGATGATAGCACGTAAAAACTGAAATACATTCGGATAAATATATGAAAAGGTCATAAAAATGACACTTTTATGATCAATAGTTAGAATCTATAGTACTAAACGGCTAACCCGGGACAAGTTGTCGTTTGCAGGTCACCTACGTAAATGTTTCCAAGGATAACAAGAATTTAATTTTTAAAATTTCATATAGTTATTGACCAAACTAAAAGATTTTGAATGCAGTTATAATGTACTTAAATAGAGCTATAATCTTATGTTAAAGATCTAACACAATAAGTCAAGTTTTACACTTAGAAACAGTGTATACGTCTTCACGCAGCGTAACACAGGGCGCGCAAGCTACCCAGACTATACTCACGCAGTATTTGAGAACAAGAGCATTTAGCGACTTTCGAAAAGCTTTGTACGTTATTTAAAACCTCTGCGAAACTTTTTCTTGCTTGCAACCCCCACGAAATGATAAAACCAAAAATGTTTATCGCTACTATATATTCGCTGTTCAGTGGATCTGCAGCATCAGGCATGCATTTTAATTTGTTACCTTATTACTCTTACCTCTGTTCGCAATATATTTTACAGACGGTATCTACAAAGACCACTGAATGTACCTGCAAGATCGTGTCATTGTATAACATATTTTGGGAGATATGACGTTCTGTACGTGGGAGTTCGATTCTTCAAGGAATAGGAGGTGGGGATTTACTGGTATTTGACTATCGTTTGCGTATTATCGGTCCAGTCAAAGCATACAAACAGCCCTCTAAAAGATTCCTGCTCAAGCGCAGAGAATACTTCGCTTTCCGATGCACCGTAACAGTATACGGAAACATCCTCGACAAATTCGACATTCGTGGTGTTGTTGATTGCTCTCGGAGGAGGTAGCCATTAAGGCCGCAGTCGAAGATGGCACAGCGGCCGCCGTTATTAAATGCGGGAACACTAGAGGCTGCGCTGGATCCCCTCCACACACGGATGTTCGGCAAATCTGCAGCCATTACGAGCCGCTGGCGCTGGCGTCCCCCAGGCGAGGCGCGCGAGGGATGCTGCCAGGGCGGAGGGGCTGCTTCGCGACCACTCGCAGTAATAAGCTCTCCGGAGATTTGCGGTGGCCGCCCTCTGGGGCTGTCGTCCTCGCGTGTACAAAAACACCGACACATGCGCCGACCCGCGTCTACATTAATGGCACGGCACGGCATCGACGTGCAGCGACCAGCTCTCTGTCACGAGAAGCAGTGGAAATTTTCCTTGTCTCGATGCGCTCCACGCGAGCTGCACTTCCAATCAGCTTAAAATTCTGTTCCAGAAGGGAGACGTGAGGGGCTTCGAGCTACTGCTCAACGGACGCCAGCCGGCACGGGAAGCTGTGTTGGTGATCTGGCACGAAAAAATCATCTGCTCTCTCTTTTCTTCAGTTCTGCGTAACTTAAAAACATTTCTTCGGCTAAAAGTTAAAAAAGAGCACAGAAATTTAACCTCCCGTTGACTACAAGGTGGTGGGCACACATCTGCGAGGAAAGTGGTTCTGGTGTCGTTGAAAGGTCCATCCTGGCGTCATCCCCATGTTATACGAGGAGTCCTGTGGAAATCCGAAAGCTGATTGATCACTCCTGCGTTTCAATCCAACACCATCCCCAACCATTGCGTTCTATTAAGACTTCATTAAATTGCTGAATACCAAGTCATGAGTTCGCTTTCTATAACAATTTAAGTGCTTTTTTAGAGAAGTAGCATTTTGATGACATGGTTTAAAAAAAAAGAAAAAAAGAAATCTACTCACCGTCTATGCGACTGTCACCAACGTTTGTTAACAAGGTATGTGCTTTGAAACTGAATAGGTACTCAGAAAAATAGTTGACAGATTTAGGCCAGAGCGTCAAGAAGCAATTCCTGCAAAATAATCAGTAATGAGATGAAATACTTTAAATTAACTTCTCACGATAAATAAATCATGAATAAATTTTCTTCCAATGTGACTTTCGGCTCGATATTCAGTAAAATTTTCAGTCAGCTGGAAACGCTCCGAAACTTCATAATTGCTATAGAAAGTTTGATCAGCATGCATATCTTTGCCGGCCGCGGTGGCCGAGCGGTTCTAGGCGCTTCAGTCCGGAACCGCGCGACTGTTACGGTCGCAGGTTCGAATCCTGCCTCGGGCATGGGTGTGTGTGATGTCCTTAGGTTAGTTGGGTTTAAGTAGTTGTAAGTTCCAGGGGACTGATGACCTCAGATGTTAAGTCCCTTAGTGCTCGGAGCCATTTGAACCATTTTGTATATCTTTCGAAATAGCTTCTGCTCGGTGAGCGAATAATCTAGAAATTGAGTAGAAATTAATGAAGCTCTTCCTTTTGCATATTAACGTTAGGTCCATAAATCGGCAACGTTTTGCCATATAGAGAGTGCGGAACCTGGAGCTGTATGTTTGCTGTTAACAGTGAGGTGTGTGGAGGTCGTTCGTATTTGTAAGAACGAGCAACTGAAATTACGTTGCTGCCATTTGCAGCCATTGTTCCCCCGTTGCTGCGTCAGTTACAATGATCATGTACATGAAATTAAATATTAACTATCCTTTCGAATGTTTTATCATTGTTTTTAACAGAACATGCTCTATTTAAGTACAGGTCAATTACGCATTGTTAGTGGTTTTTATGCGTCCTATTTCTTGTGTCTGCAAAACTGTTATACAAGGTGGTTACACATAAGCCAATGGGAACAACAAAAAGAACAGGAGGCATAAAAACCAGTCATGATTGCTAATGTGATTAGATGAAGCATGTTTGGGTATAAATAATAATAAACCTTCAGCAGCAAAGACGGATAATATTTATGTGCATCTAATGTTATTATTGTTGTAATCTTCAGTACGAACGTAAGTAAAACGATACATAATTTTAAAGATAACTGTTAAAAATGGAATATCAAAGCAGAAAGTAATAGGCCCTTTGTATTCAGTAGTGAAAAGTAATAATTATAAATAATTTTAATAATAAACGCCGAAAATTAAAATTCGAATTAAAAAGTGCTATAGTACTCTGTCTGTCTTTGCTGATTAAGATGGCGGCAAAGAGCTTTCAATCAACTGTAAAGATACTCCTGGAAACCACACTTACGTGAGGATATCTTCTGCAGACTTGTAAATACAACACTTTTAACTGACCAAGAGATTTGAGTACGATCCCTTTCGTGCACTCCACGTATTTCGTTGTAAAAATGTCTTTTAGTCACCGATAAAAATGTCTTTAGGTATCTTACAGTCGATAAAGAAAGAAAGTAAGTCACTTTATACTCACTAGAATATCAAACGGTTAAATCTCTATAGCAACGAATTTAGGCTCTAGGGATTAATCAGGTGGTAAAAGTGGGAAAATGCTTTTCAGGGTGCTTGATTAATTTTCGAGTTTACTGTAAGTTTTATTAACTGCGGGGAAATGAACTATTAAATATTTAAATATATTGAAATTGCAAGACTCGTGTGCAGCCATGGAGTATTTCCTGTGTATGTGCAGAGAACGACAATAAAGGAAGCAATGAATCAGACGGATGTTTTCGTGTCTTTTGTAGGCGTCTCCTCTGGAAAGGTGGAATAAACTACGGACTGTACTTCTGGTCATCTGAAGTTTCGCGGGATCATGTCACGGGAATGGAGTTTCAAGGAGAGATTAAGAGCAAGTGCTAAACAGGAGGCGATAAATCTGTAAGACTGCTATCTAAAGATGACAGTCTCAGTTAACCAACAACTTTGGTGACATTGCCTGAAAATGGCTACTGAGTTTACGAGACATGGCTTTAAAACTTTGTGTGAAGATACATTACTTCCGGTGGATTACACACCACGTGTATGGGATACGGGCGCCGATAACGTAACGAGACTACAAAGACTTACAGCTATCGGTCTTTCAACAGAATTTATTTATAGTTAAACATATATCCTCGACAAAAATACTTCGAATTGCGTTTAGCAGATGCGACTTTCGTTCAACCAGAAGCATAATGACGTTGTCTTACTTTAAAAATACCTAATTTAATTCAGTTATTAAACATATTTCGTCGACTCCTGATGCCATATTTGTTCCTTAATATATAAGACATTTACCAGATTGGGAATGGTGCGTGGTATTAGTTACATCTTATTTATTACTGTTTTACTTTTTTAAATTCACGAAAAAAAATCTTTGTAGTGCTCATGGCCAAGATAACAATTATAAACAACTGTAGTAGCTCAGAAAGTTCACGAACGAAGGATAAGTGACCATAGGACTGAAGGACATACCACAAAGCGTTGTTTGGAATGCATGAAAAATGCGAATCAAAATCAAGCAACTGAGTATCTCATAAACCAGATCAGCGAAACGGAACAGGAAGGACCATGGTTCAGAGCAATACTACTTAAAGAAAATCACCACGTAATTTAATGTAAGTTTAATACGCTAAAATTATTTCAATAATAATTACCACATATCAGTCTACTAAAACTAACGGTACAGGTAACGAAGCTGTGATAGCTGAGGTGTCAACAGACGAATTGAATGCTATACGGTTACATTTTATCCCAAAGTTTTTTTTATTTTATTACAAAATAATTGTCAAAACCTGTAATAGAATGTAATTTGACTCGTTCTAACTTCAACCAACGCTTTGCTAGAGAAGTCATAATTAGTTGGAGAATACTTTGATATGAATAGTCGAAAATGCTAAGAGGTCTAATGGGTACTAATAGCTGTCTAAAACCTTGCAATGAGCAATGAAACTTTTTCTGAAAGGTAATATGTGAGGAAAGACAACCACAGAATGTTCCTAATCGGAGTCTGGAAGCAGTTACGTACTGTGGCTGAGTGCAGGGATAACAAGTGTAGCATCGCGGAATAATTCCACTTCTGAAAATGACGTGCAAAACTTGTTATCACTACGCAGAAAAAAAAACAGTTACAACATAAACATAACTGAATGAGAATCTGTATAATGTTAAAGATACTGAATTTTTTTTCATTCTCTTTCACGTGCCAAAGAACCTTCAAAATGTAAAATATTTTGCTGTATATTCCGCGTGTTACATGATAAATTAATTTTAAAATGCAATTTAGCAATTATTTACCTGTTGAAAATTATGATTTAATGTGCACTACAACATTTCATGTATGAACTCAGATGCGTTATTTTCACTTTTTTCTGCCTGTCATGTTCCACGTAACGCTATCCGTTACGCACGTCCAATTTTTAAATGTTAGTTGATAGCAATCACCATAGCGGAAACGGTAAACTTAATCCAATGGAGAGTTATATAACAAGTACTGAACAACGTTCAGTATATAGAACGTTCCATTAAGAGTGTAACAATTACGTGTAACACACTTACTCCTTATGTGTGAAAAATTATTACTTTTCATCGTATTACAAGTGAAAGGAACCTATAATCATGAACGCAGTCATCGCTCTTGTGACAGGCTACTGCACAAAGTGGCGACAGAGAACTATATGGCCCATGCTGGAGATAAAAGTCTTACTTGAGCAGATGAACGATACAAGTGCGAGCAGGCACAGCGTTAGAGATGTTGTAATGTCATTACTCTGGACTTTAGCTATGTTCACTTCAGTTTCTATCGATTACTAATCAATTCAGCTGTCTATTGGAATGGGAAAAGCTCCAATAGATACTCTATAATGAAATTAGTTATCTATCTCGAGTGCCATTAAAGCCAGGAAGAAATTAAGCCAAAAGGAAAAGAGCAGCCTACTACTGCAAGATGCGACACAAAGGGCTCTCGAATGAGGCGAACGTAATGAACTGTAATTCTTGTCCATAGAACTGATGTAACAGTTAGTAATATTTTGGGTAGGATTAAAGCAGCAACAGCTGCTTCCTTACTGAATTCGGCATGAAATAAAGGTACGTGGAATATAGATTGTTTCTTGTGACTGTAGTTACAGCGTGTCGTTTCTTTTGCCATGGAATTTAATATTCCATTTATTTGTTAAACTGATCTGGTATAATATTCTTGACATATTTCCTTCTGTTGTTCAGAGATGTTCATACTACCAGCTACCGTCCTTTTTTCAGAGAAATATGAAGTTTGAGAAGACGTACACCTAATGTTATACGTTCTAGTATCCAAATCACTTGACGCACGTAGAATTGCCACGCTGAAATGGAATGACGTGGGTCTGTGATTTACGAGTACAACAACGAAGGAAATAATATTAGTGTAGTTATTCAGTTTAATAAATGACGCCATACCTTAAGATCCGTGATCTCTTTTGTTATAAAAAACAGCTGGATCACAACTTTTTATCACCGACTACCGGTTTTAGTCTGTGCTGCAGATCATCTTCAGGTATCCTGGATGTAAATATTAGGAGAATAGAATTGATTCCAGTTATTTCCGCTCGTATGTGCAGTACCAATCAATTGTACACTTAAGAACGAAAATAGCTGTGATTAATACTTATCTGGTAGTATTAACATCCAGGAAATCTGAAGATGATCTGCAGCGCAGAATTAAACCTGTAGTCGGTGATAAAACGTTGCGATCCAGACGGTGTTTGTTTATTTATTGTATTTCTGGTGTATTTATAACAAAATAATCCCCAGAGGTACTGCCGGTTGTTGGTGTCAAAAGAGCACAATATCCCAGAGATCGATCCTGTGGTCATCAAGTGCGCTGATGAACAGTTCATCAGGGCACTCGATGATGGTGAAAGTGTCTCTCTCTCCCAAAATAATGTCTGCTCTGAAACTTACTGGGAGATTAAAAATGTATCCAGACCGGGACCCGAACGTGGGACCTTTGCTTTTCGCAGAAAACCGAATGAACTATTCACGCATAATGGTGACCCACGGTTTTACATCTGCGAGTACCTCACCTCCTACCTTCTAAGCTTCACAGAATTTCACCTGCATATCTAGCATAAAGAACACTCCTGAAAAAAAGAAAGATATTGCGGAGTCATGGCTTAGCTATAGTGTAGGGTACTGATGTGAATAAAGCTGAAGGACGGGTCATAAGTCGTATATGGATAGCTCTTGTCAGCAGATAACTTACCTGCGAAAGGCAAAGGTTCCACGCTCAAGTCCCGGTCTGGGACACAGTTTTAATTTGCTATGAAGTTTCAAATCCGCGAACACTCCGCTGCAGACTGATAATTCATTGTATAATGTATGAACTTCCTGAAACTAAATATCGCTTTATTTAAATCAGAGAGTAATTAACAGTTTTTGGGATCGTACACATAAAGGTGTAACTTAAGGAGGCATGTACTCAAAACAACCACCTACTGCCGCAATGCTGCGTTGCCAGCTGCTTGGAATAGAGCGATATACCAACTGTATTGTTTCTAATGGAATAGCATTACAGGCTCGCTCGGTTTTCTGTCTTAGATAATCCATCGCTTGTGGTATTGTGATGTATGCTGCGAGCTTGACACTACCCAAATGTATAAGTCTAAAGAGGGCTAAATCCGGTATTCGCGATGGACACTTCATAACACTTCCTCTTCGCCCTGTCCATCTCCACGGGAATGCGCGACGGAGAAATTCCCTGACCATATTGAAGGTGGTGTGGCGCTCCACCCCATTGGAAGTGATAATCTTCATTGACAAAATTGTCGTTAAGATTTGGAGTTACCATGTGCAACATTTCTAGGTAAGAGTCTCCTGTGACATTCTCTTCAAAGAAGTACGGCCTGATTAATCCTCTAGACGATAGAACACACCAGACTGATACATCTGGCTGATTAGCATGAGTTTCTTCAGTTATGTTTGGATTTTCGATAGTCCAGTACACGCAGCTATGGAAGTTAATTGTTCCGTTGAATTTAAAGGTCGCTTAAGCCGGGAAAAGAATTAAATCTTGGAAACATTAATCTTCTTCATGCGTGTTGATGAACAACTCACAAAATTCGGTTCGTTTATCGGGAGCATCCTTGTTCAGAGCAAGTAGAAGTGTCGGACTGTAAAGCCTCCATCTACGAGTCCGCAAAATTCTGTGATCATTGATGTCTCTGGTCCCAGCCTTATGAAAGCATTCCCTCATAGACTCTTTCAGGGATCGTGTGTACGCTTGGATTACTGCATCGACACATTCGCCGTTTACTGAAAGTCTCTTTCTTGCGCTACGTCCCTTCCTCACACCATGCATCGTTGCATCGACTTCAAACTTGTCTCAGGTTCTTTTATTTTTTAAACGTAGAGGTGATGGTGTTCAGAATTCACCAATCCAATTTTCTCGGATCACGCTCACATTCTCTGTTTTCCAGTAACACTTTGGCACTCAATTCTGTCCTTCAAACGAAACAACTATGTTTATTTCCAATCTTGCAACAAATGGATGCGTTGTTAAGATTTTCGCTGTCTCCTGAACTATTACTCACAATTTTTGTATCTCCTTTATTTATTTATTCGAATAATCATTTTGAAGGGTACAATAAATCAACTTTGACTTTGCTCCTTTGTGTTTAATTTGTCATCCTTCGAAGAGTGTCGATCCTTTTTCTCCTATGTCCTCTTCCTTCTATTTGTAGATCACTTTCTTTCCTAAATTACTGCCTCTCATGTTGCTTGTCTAAAAGTATTCTATTATCTATTATGTCCATTCTAATTCTAGTGTTTTCAATATCTTTGTCAATTTCAGCGAGATGCGTGAGTTTGGGTTTGTAGCTGTTTAGTTAATTGAAGATTTGCTTGGTTAGTCTAGTATTATTCATTCGGAATATGTGTCCTTAAAACTATAGTATTCTTTCCCTCATTAAGTCAGTTAGCTTTTCCATCTTCAATTAGAGCTCTATGTTTGATCTCAATATTTATTCGGCATTACCATTAATGTTTGGTCGTAGTATTTCCTTAAAATTCTCCTTTCAAATTTTTCCAGTCTTTCAAGATCCCAGCATCTTGTTGTTCTATGTGTTTTGTTGCATACAGTGTTTCAGGCCTTACCATTGCTTGACAGTGTCTTAGTCTCGCGTATCAGTACAAGGACTTTATGTTTTTCGTTATGTGTAAAGCGGTTTCCATTTTATGTAGGACTCTGTTTCCTATTGTTAACTTTTCATTTGTATTGCTCGTTATCCTTACTCAAAGGTACTTAAAACAGTTTATTTTAGATACTGATTTGTTATGAAATTTAAGATTTTGGAAGGCTTCATTGATATTGGCCATAAATTTGTTTTTTTTTTTTCAAACAATACTTTTAGTGCTATTTTCTCCGCTTGTTACTGCAGTTCTGTGAATTAGCTGTGAATGCCATGACGTCAACAAACGCTGGACAATCTGTGGTTGTTTTGATTGTGTTTCTTGCTACTTGATTACTCTTAGTAGCTTGTTGATGAATTTCTTCCATTCTCTCACTACATTATCTAATGCGGTGTTGAAAAGTTGAGATGACAAACCATCTCCTTGTCGTCTCCTGACTTTATTTCATAGCGTTCAGAAAGTTAGGTGGGTTGCGGGGGTTGAGGCGACCAGACTACAAAGGCTATCGGTCCTTCAGACAGTTACACCATAGACTGACTTATCTGCATTAATTAAAGAGAGGTGCGTTTTCAAAGACTCTATGTAGTTATTTGCATGCCCTGTATTTTGCAAAACATAAAATCGTCTAAATAGCTTTGATTAACTGTTGATTATCAGAGGCTGCTAGTAAGATAATTAATTATCACGTTAAAGGAAACCGACCACCGGTTTTTAATATTTCGGTATAGAGAGATTCTACTGAACAATTTAGCTTTAACAGAAGTTGCACTTCGAAAGGTCGCGCAGATGAGCGGAAAAGTACTTCGTCGCGTCGGAGGTGCAGCTGAATTCCTAGCTGATAATTGGGGCGGTGATGTATGCGCGGCTGCGGCTGCAGCCTGTGTGTCGCACGCCCTTTGTTTCGCAGTAATTGTCGGCTCGTTAGCGGCGGGGGCGGCCGCACTCGGCTCGCGTGCTGCTCCTGCTGCGTTGATTTATCGCGGCCACACCGAAACACTAGTTTCAGCACCAAACACTCATTACCGCAATTGTCTTAATAACACAACAGTTCGCGCGGCTTGCTGGCGGAGACGCTATAGTGCGTCCGCACCCGTCTTACAGCTCGTCGCTTCGTCTTCTGTGAAGAGACACTTCACTTTCGTTAACGCAGTTCAACACTCGAGGTCGCTCGTGATGGCAGTATCGCGGCTCAGTGATCCGTTACTGTAGTGTACGGTGAGCGAAAAAGGCGCTGTACGACCAAATGACGGCTGATAGGTTCTCCGTGACACAACCGGTTTGCGGCCAGTGTATCAGAAATGACGAGCTCGTATTTCAGCGCATAAACAGGGAATGGCGGCCATGTGATCGTATAAACGTAAAGCAAATACGCCTGCTTTATCTTCGTCTGTTTAGGTTCGGCGACAACGCAGCAAAGATAGCCAAGAACGGAAGCAGAAGAAATAGACTTGACAGAAATCAAAAGAACCATATAGTAATTGCTTTTAATTTTCATTACAGGCAGATAGATGCATGTCGAAATTGCAGCCAATTGTTCTGCCCTAACATCCAGACAGTAAGTCGCGGGAATGCAACAGTTTCAGATTTCCATTCGGTTATCGGTTGCAAAAAGACAAATCCCAGGGGCTATCGTGAGTGTTACTCCATACGTAATTTATTGCTTAGTGTGGATATTTTCTGCTGCAATTCTAGCGGCGCTCTGCGAATATTTCACCATACCTCTCGGCTGTAATATTTGATTTTTAAGTTACTCAACGACATGATACTGTTTTTCACGCGGTTATCCAGGCGACTATTGATATTATTGAAAGTCGAAAATCGGTTAAGCAAAAGAATAAATACTATATATCATCTGAAGTTTGTGTTTCTCATTTATTTTGTGAAATATTCCTACCAAGAAGCGACAGGAGAATTTTTTAACATTGTGGGGAAATCTGATAAGATAGTTTCTTATGCCGCAAGTGTGTATTGCACGAAACGTTTGTTCCGAGTCTTGTGGGCCATCAGCGGACGGGCAGGGAGGAGACCTCCACACCCTTATGCGGCACTTTTTCGTTCCATATAAGAAAAAAAAGAAAAAAAAACTGGCATTGCCGCTGAATTACAAATTCTACCCACAAAACAGAAATTTGCTATTTTCAATTTAACGTATCTCATACTCTATGGATAAGGCTAGCAATAGAAACCATCAGCTCAAACAGGAGATGCCGATTTTCTTTACAACAAATCTATTACAGTAGCCTCTAAACCTGCGTCAAAGACAACATGGATGAGCTGTGCGTGCCAGTTTGTCAAAAAGGACTATTTTGATTGTACTGAAACATTTAGTGACTGTGAAACCACTCGAACTACCTTCAAACACGTTAACGCCATGAAGAAGCTTCTGAAACTAAAAATTATGTGTATGGATAGAAGTACGATTTGACGTCGAGAAGATCCGCATTTGCAGATGGTACTTACTTGCAGTGAAAAATGAATATTACTGCATATTGCAACTGATACAGTTCTACTCATGTACTTGACATAGACGAGAACAATAAATTTCTTCATCCCCAGCCTTCGTGTTGTATCTCGTTATAATATACAGTCTCCTATCCGACTGACTGCCGAAGATTGTTTTTAACCTAAAGCAGCTGTGCTGATCACTTTCAGGTGGTATTACTGTAGTTTTATCCTATTAATTTCGTACTGTTATTACACCTGAGAAAGACATGCTTGAGCGCCTCTGTCTAACGTGACTTTTATTTTAATGTCCTTTATCTTTATCGAGGGTACACACTGTGTCAATTTAATTCCCTACTTTATTAGAATTTTGCATTTTAGACACTAGTGAAATGACTATTTCATTAGTAATCAACTTGGCCCGCTAACAGTAAGTGGTTTTGACTTTTTATTTGCCACTTATTGCCAAGTAGTGGTGCAACTATCTTAGAATAAATATTGTTCGATTCAATTTATTTAGTGTGTTTTAAAAGATATACATTTTCCAGTGTGCCCATTTAATATTTATTTATTATATTTTATGAAGTGTAACTATTCTTTGTGTCATATCAACATACCATTCCGATAGTTCAACTTATTTCCAGGTATATATATTTTTTAATCTCGTTAGTGTTAGGTTAATCGTTTCCAGGAGACTGTTTCGTTTTTATTTCGCTATCTGAACTTACTCCCTGGCACTAAAATATGTTACTGAGATCTTTTACAGTAGAGTTTTGGAACCAGGAAAGCAACAAAGCTGTGCACCATCACAGCTAAAAAATCAAAACAAAATTTTGTTAACCTTGCTCTCTGAAATCCCATAGCGCTATCGTAAAATTGCCGAGTGCCTGCGAAATCTGCAATGCTGAAACAAAATGAGCAACGGTTCTATGCCTTTTCGTCCAATATTTTAGAGGCCTGATTGGCGATTCTCCCAAATCTGAAACTTCATGCGCTTTACAGTCTGCCACAAAAGTATATCTTAGCGATCGTAACCCGCACAAGTGCTAATGTCCGACACACAGAAGCACCGCAGCTTTCGTGATCAGTGGAAACATTTCTGTTCCAGTAGCGTAGTGCGGAACAGGGAAGTTAGTAATGCAAGTGGTTGCCCAATATCCTTCGCAAAATTGCATCTCCTTAGTAAGAATATATGTGGACCGCCTAAAACTATCTGGTATTGCCCACTGCGGAACTCTTCCGTTTCACTAAAACCTCACCAAAACCTCTACCACACATACAGCACTGTCCAGTTAATGGCTTACCAACGAGACTTGACAATGACTCCAAAGAATGTCATAGGATCCCTCGCATTCCCATGCGACCTCAGTGCTGTTATTCAATAGTGAATCCAGCTTTTCTGTACTTATTTTACTCTTTATATACACTGCAGCCACATCGAATTCTCTTTTCGCAGTTTATCTTAAGAGTTTACACAGTAACATGACTGTTACATATAATATTTCTGTCGAAATATATGTTAATGGAGGTATTTATCCTTCACTACACTTATCTGTATGATGGGTATCTCAGCTGCGTTTAAAAAAATAAACGAAAGAAACCTACAAATTGGAAATGGCATATAATGCTAATTCATTCGAGAAATTAGAGTTGAAACAACAATCGTTCTTCCCACGCGCTATTCGCGAGTGGAACAGGGAAGGTGAGATCAGTTGCTGGTATCAGAAGTACTCTCTGCCGCACATCGTCAGGTGGCTTTCGGAGTAGTGATGTAAATTTAGACGTAAAGAACCGTACGGTCGGAACTATAGAAATTATGCATTAAGTATTATTTGGTAACAACAGTTTTCGACGCTTGCTGAAAGCTATTTTCCGTATTCCGTCTAAAACTTGGTTAAAAACTTATTATAAGGCACATAGTGGGTTATTGAAAAGATGGAATGTGCTAATACTCAGCTGGAGCTTGTGTTATCAAACACTTTGTGTCCTTGGGCAAACTGAACATTTTCTGTATAATGCACGCTGATCATCATCACACATGGTCAGATTTCATCCCCAGCATGCATATTTCAGACCTTGTACTCTTTCCTTCTCCATCCCGAAATATTACCACGGTATGTTCTCTTCCTGTTCTGACTGTAGAATAGAAGCATCTCCAAGGAAAGCAGACAGTCGCAAATTTGTGCCGCGCCTCTCACAATACGAAAACTTGACAGCAGCGAAAGCAACATATTTTACAGGATCGCCTTGGCTCGACCAGAGCTCTAGTTTATAGAGTAACTTCTTAAAGTGGGAGCATTCGGACGTGATTTGTTTGAAGCGAGCTGCTTAACGGGCGCAGTAGCAGCTTATTATGCATTTATTAAAGCCACTGCTGGGATTACGGGCAATACGAGGGGCGGCCACCGCCTCCGGGCCGCTTTGATCGGGTTTCTATTATCCGCAGTTTCCAGAGTAATGAGATAATTCCGAGTCCGGCCGCGTCTCGTCGAAGTGTAATTCCTCGCCGGGAAATAAAACGAGAAGGACATCTCATTCGGCGCAGCCACAAAGCCGCCGGCCGGCTCGGCGCATTTCGCGGCTCCACGCGTGGCCGTCATTAACTGCGGAGGTCGGCATCCTTAAGCAGCGACCGCGTGAGAAACTACTCCGTGTACCAACTGTGGGCACTGATAAGCCAACCGACCAGTTGCTACCGTGAAGGAGAAAGGCACTCTCCTGCCACCAGAGAACGCCCGTGATGAAACGCTCCGGTCCTCTACCGTCTCACATTCGGTAGATATGCACGGAATGTCTGTCCGGTGAGCCGCACCTGTACGGAAAGTACACAATCGCGTCTTATCCGCTGGGGAGGATTTTCTGGCCCGTCGTCACGATTTAGAGTCTCGCTCAAGCTGACCAATTAACAAATGAAGATTTGGGTAATTCACTGAAGATTAGGAAGAAACGGTAATTATTACTTCCTGTACTTCTTATCAGTACTGATGTAGCAACTGTCTCCGTGAAGTCTTACCCCGCATCTCCACCTTTTGAGTTTCAGCAGTATTAATACTACCACTACTACTATTGCTGCTGCTAATAATAATAATAATTCGGAAAACTGCTGTAGCGACGTCTGGAACTTTCCGAGATGGGAAACGAATAACTAGTGCCAAACTGTCAACTGAACGTCATGTTAGCCACAGTGCATCGACACAAAACTGTGAAAACTACCATACTCGTTATTATATTATCGTAGTCCTTAGATGTGGACTAACGAAATAAATAGGTATTGAAAATATAACTTACAATGACGGATTTAAGGTACGTACACGCTGGTGAACTAAACTTCAGAACGAAAGTAAGTTCCACGTGACGTGTCATCGGCAAGCAACACAGATCCATGATTCTTGTTCCATACACAGAAACAACTGCTACACTACAGTACATAAGCTAACTGAAAGGAATACCGAATGAGACTAACAGAAAGGACGCTTTTATTCAAATACATTAATTAGACTAAAATTTTTGCAATTCATCACGCTCCCTTGGACATCACAAAAGGAGCGACATCGTTCTCAACAGGATGTATGATCACCATGAACGGGAATACATGCTCTACAAGTTGCTCCCATGTTGGCTACAAGATTCGTAACGATTGCTCGTGGTAGGGATTCCATTCTTCCACCGACGCGGTTGTCAATTACTCAATGGTCGTTGGCATATGTGAGCAAACTGCAACGCATTCCACGTTGGTTCGATGGGATTTAAGTCGGGGGAGTGGGAAGATCTGTGCATTCGCCAAATATCCCCTCATTCCAAGTGCTCCTTTATCTGCGTCCTTCGATGTGGTCGCACATTGTCACCCATAAGAATGAAGCCTGGGCCGATTGCACCCATAAAAGACGCACATGGTGAAGGAGTACAGTGTCACAATAACGTTGATCGGTTAGTATACCACGTTCAAAGTTTTAGATGTCAGTACCCCATGCAACACCATGCTTCCCCACACCAGAACACGTGGACCACCAAACATATCACGCCCCGAAACGTTCGAGGGTGCATTACATGTGGTAGTGCAGGTTTTATTTTGTGGGGAGGCATAACACTGCATAGGCGTATGACCTCCAAATCCTTAAATATGGCAGACCCAACGGTCAACGTTATTATGACACTGTATTCCTTCATCATGTGCGTCTATTGAGGGGTGAATTCAGCCCAGACTTCATTTTTATCGACGACAATACGAGACCGCATTGAGCAGTGCAGGTTGAGGAGTTCCTGGAACGAGGGGATATTCGGCGACTGGACTGGCCTGCCCGTTCCCCCGAAATTTTGGGAATTTGTGGTAAGGTCTATCGGACCAAACTGCTGAAGTCATCGGTCCCCAGGCGTACACACTACTTAATCTAACTTTAACTTACACTGAGGACAAGACACACACCCATGCCCGAGGGAGGACTCGAATATCCGATGGGGACAGCCGCGTGAACCGTGACAAGGTGACTCGGACCGCACGGCTACCCCGCGCGGCGTTCCCCCAGCTTAAACCCTATCAAGCACATGTGGAACGCATTGGGGAGACTTATTGCTGCACGTTCACATGCACCACTGACCATCCAGCAGTTGTAAACCACGCTGGTGGAGGAATGAAACACACTGTAAAAAGAACTCTTTTTTCCAACCTTGTGGTCAGCACGGGAGCACTTTGTAGAACACGCATTGCCGTCCGTGGTGATCACATACCCTATTAAGAACAATGTCTCTCCGTATGTAACGTCCAGCGGCCATTATGAATATCAACGACTTCAGTGTAATTATTGTCTTTGAATAAAAGTGTCCTTTCTGTTCGCCTCACTGCGCATTTCTATCAGTTACCTTCTGTAGTATATGGTCCAAGTTCCAGCGCTCTATGACACATAATGCGAGAGTACTTTCGTCTTCAAGTTCTGCACACTAGTGCAACATGTAACACGGCATAAACTTGACAGCGGAACCAACGAGAAAGTCTCTTACGTAGAGTAACTAATATTGTCACGTAGAATCCAGGATCAGGCCCTAATTAGGAGCATAAAGTCATCAACAAGAAATAAAATTTCACACTATAAACAATTTTATTGAGTTCACACGAAAGTATAGACGGATCTGAACCGCATCATCATCATAGTTTTCTCCTATTTATGCAAACACTGATTGTTCTACCAATTTACTGCATTGGATAAATACGTAAATCCCGTAAATCAGGTACTTTAAATCACATCTAACTTCTGGAGGTGGCAATAAAGCACGGGATTCTCCAGTCTCCTCTGCACCACAGCGTACGGTGCCCTCACAAAATGTGGCAATGTATTTATCTTACACAGACTACTAATGTTTCGAAAAGCAGTTGCCAAGAAAATGATGTAACCTTTAAAATTTCGTAGTCACTTCAGTTTCAATGGGTAGTTTCTTCGCAAACTAGTATTTCTTGTTAGATCCCCATCGTTAGACTACTTACCCTGTTCCTTTTGCACTGTAGCCAAACTAGTCTCGTTGCAGACTTCATGCTGCTGTCTCATTTTATCGCAAACAAAATATTTGATACAACTTAAACACAGCTCTTCTCTGTCAGATTCCGTAGCAAAAGTGCAAGGGAATTAATGTGGTGGCGGTAGCAATCTATCGTTATTGTGTAATTTGTCCTTCATCACTGCCACGTCATCGGCCCTAAAAAGGGATGATATGGATAGAGTTAGTTACAACGATTTCTTTGAATAATGTCAGACATATTCGAGGGCAAATCCTTCAAAAAGGCCGCGAAGTTAACCAGGTCATAACGGAGATGTGCCATTCGGAACTGACGGTGTGATCTGGAAGTGCTGACGGCCATCACTCTTCAGACGATCCGGAAGTTTTGGTGGGTACGTCCCTGACCTTACACAAAACATGCATTACCTACTGATACTCCTCGTGAAATAATAATATTCACAATGTTTTAAAGATAGCAAAGCGTTGAAACTTCCAGCCCGTGCAAGCTGTAGTCTTAGGAAACGAAATTGTTTGACGAAGTTTTGAAGGAAGTTATCTGCAAGTATTGGAAGCGTTTAGAGATAAAGAAAAAATTAAAATTTATAGAAATGCGCAAAAAATTAATGTCTCAGTCTTGTAGCAAGTTTTATATATGCATTTCTTTCTGACCTTTTACAGCCAGTCACCCCTTACTAGTAAGGCCCGTATCTCACCAGCATCCAACTTTTACATTCCAAACGGCGTCTTACAGGAAGACCATATTGAAAGCATCATTACGCGTAACAACAACTGCTGCAATTAAGTTATTTAAAGGGCTTCGGCGAAACAGCGACCGCGTAATCGTTGCGTGGACCGATGCAACCATGAAACAATAGCTGTGAAATTGACGCTTCAGCGCAGAATACCTCCTTGCGGGCTATCACATTTTCAACAGCCTGTGTCGACAATTATTGGATCCTACTGATCTAAACACGCCAAAAAGGAAGAAACTTCTAGGAGAGTACTGTTACATTTGCGGAGGACTCTTATGCACGCCAGATACGCTGGTCTGCTGTGCCAGAGTAGCTGCAGAGCATGGTGCGAAAATTGAAGAGGGCGTGCTACGTAATTGCATGTAATTATGTTTACGCGCGGCCGGGCATGCACGCATGCGAGCGGAACAATGCGCTGGCTTGTCTACGCGCGCAAAGTTCCCATTTAATCCGCCTGTTTTCTCGGAGATCGCTGAAATTAAGTGTTTCGCGTTAACAGCTTCCAGCTCACCCGGTGCCACGAGAAGGAATTTGTTAGCAGGTGTCTGCTAGCAAACTTTTCATACGTCGTGGGAAGGTGTCGCTGATGCATGAAAGTGAACCGAGTATTTCAGTTAACAGATTTGAACAGATTTAACTACTCAACGGTGTTAGAGGCATCACCACGAAATGCTGAGAGCCTGAGAAAAATCACATGGCACCGAACTGAAGATGGTTTTAAAAGATGTCTGAGTCCTCAGAACTAGATGGAAAGCTTTAAAACAATTTTAGTAAAGTGGTGTTGAAACAATGACATATCTCGAAGGCAAAATAAATTTCTAAGGTACGCAAGGGGTATTGTGCATATCATGCATTTATCTATAGAAGAAATGTATATTTTAAATTGTATTTTCCCTTTTCTATGGGGAGGGGGCGGGGACAATGATCCATTACCAGATACCTCCACAATCTTCAGATGTTATGTTTGTAGCTGTCCTTTTTTCTTTTCTTTTTAAATGTTTATAAAAGCCCTGCACGAATTAACAATCGATACGTGGTTTTAGCCATTGAGCCGAACACCTCTTGGGACGAGTGACAAAAGTTTCATTGCCCGCATCTCGTGGTCGTGCGGTAGCGTTCTCGCCGCCCACGCCCGGGTTCCCGGGTTCGATTCCCGGCGGGGTCAGGGATTTTCTCTGTCTCGTGATGGCTGGGTGTTGTGTGCTGTCCTTAGGTTAGTTAGGTTTAAGTAGTTCTAAGTTCTGGGGGACTGATGACCATAGCTGTTAAGTTCCATAGTGCTCAGAGCCTCGAGCCAAAAGTTTCACCTACCTTTACATCATTACTGTGCAATTCACGCGAAACGAAATACTTTGGCATTTGAAGGAAAATGATGGTGTTTGACATTTCTTGAGAAGGTGTTGCCGCAACGTAAGATGCCATTATTTGAATGATTGCCCCTCCAAGTCGCGTGTGATATCCATGACACTAGCTTGCACGCATGTTCTCTCTCTCTCTCTCTCTCTCTCTCTCTCTCCACCCTGTTTCGCAGCAATACGAAACAAGCTGCCCTTCTTTGGACTTTTTCGCTATCCACCGTCAGTCCTATATGGTATGAATCCCATACAGCGCAGCAATACTCCAGAAGTGGATGGTCAAGCGTTGTGTAGGCAGTTTCATTAGCAGATCTCGTGCAACTTTTAAGTGTTCTGCAAATAAAACGCATTCTTTGTTTCGCCTTCCTCACAACATTATCTATGTGATATTTCCAGTTGAACGGATTAGTACTCATATGAACGACCCTAAAATGGGACTGGATATCAACCAGGTATCAACTAGAATAAAAATTCTTATTGTTTGTGTCCTTTTTTTCTTTTGATTTGAGACTGCTTCCGCAAAACTTATCTCTGATTATCTAAACGCTTTAATAAAATTTGGTGTAAGAGCCTTAGAAACAGCACTTTGTAAGATCTTTGAAATAACTTTGACATCATGCATCACTACTGTCGAAATGTGAAGAATTTTTTCTGTTTAATATCGTGGAATGTTGGTTAATTCTCCGAGATGCATGTGGATAATCAGCAGCAGCGTTTGAATTATGTTTTCAATGAGAAATGTTGATTTAAATAGATGATTTTGAATCCACTAAATTCGCATGTTTTAGACGTAAGGACATTGCTGCGCAGTACAAAAAAGATGGAAGTATTCAGTTACGTAAGCTTGTTGTTAGAGGAATGTGTGTGCGTCACTTCATTGTTGTAATACTTTGCGTTCATATTTCTACTCTTATCACAAACAAAGTCGTTATGATTTAAGTTAAAAATATGTTTTGTAAGATAATTTTGCTCTCATCTACTAATGATACAAACAAAAACCCTCAAAATATTTTGTCGATAGAGCTAGATAGGTATCGTGTAAAGGCAAGTTATACTGACACAAATTTAAATTTTCTTTCGTCGGAAATAGTACTTTCTCAAGTCCTTTTCACTATTTTTTCTAAAAATAAGGACATTATTCTCGCACTCTTAGGAATAAGTACGATGGAGGGTGAATAGCCAGTCATTTGTAATCGGTTCCATTAATCACTAGATTTCTATCTATGGAACGTGTTCAATGCGAGTTGACGATGAATTTATGAGTAGTTTCAAGTACCTAAACCCAATTAGAATCCCCCTCGCTTAGTTGTAGTACGGAAGTAAATTTATGTGGAGTTCAAGGACTCAGTAGTATTTATTTACTCTTCGTAAAACCTAACGGCACTATTCTTATCTTATGTTTGCATTATAGGATGTTGGAATGTTGTCTTAAACAATGATATGGGCCTCTAGCCAGCATGCGTAGCATGAGTTCCGCTGAATACCATCACAAGTGAGACCACTAAGCAGAAAAACGTTCATCAAACTTTCCTTTCAGATTCTCGTGCTTCAGCGCATAAGAATTTCAAGATTCCTTTAAGTCGCCAAAAGATGTTTTTATCTTACTAAATAGGAAACACTTCCTAATGTTCTGCAATATCATATCTATTTGGTTACAAATCGCCTTTTGGTTTCTAAGGGCATCTACGAAGTTTCAGAGGAAATAATAGACAGCAGATCACCTTTTCCCAGTGATGTGGCTTATGCCTGTAATTTAAGAATACTGGTTGCTCTCAGGGCTTAATTCATTAACTACGGAATTTTCCTGTGTTTCTATGTTCCAAGAGGTAGAGCCTCAATGTGATCTTCTTTTTATGTAGCTGCGTAAGTGTAGGACAGATTCAATAGGAATGTAACTGCCCTGATTCATATTCGAAGTAGAACGTAGCGTAAACACCGCCTTTGAACGCAACCTTGGCTGTCCGCCTGCTCTGGAGATCACCCGCTGTAATTCCTAACCAGCATAGATTTTCATATACATGCAAGTTGCGGAATGGCAGTATTTTCTTTATCTCAGTCGGCAAAAGAATAAACAACTACACATTAGAGTACTGTATATGGCACATAGCAGAGCAACAATTAGTCAGGTCGACAGACACGGTTTCGCTAAAAAGTATCTGCGCAATTCTCTCATTATACTGCTCAGAGACAGATTAACATTTACCGTTGCGCCGTTGGAATAGATATGTTAGAAATAGCTATACAGGAAACTACCGTTTACGTGATAACTAATTGGAGTAATGAAGGGAGTGGGTCGATTATTAGATGGAATTAATGTGTCAAAGCACAGTTACCTATGTGCGTCAGCCAATGTTAACTGGTAGGACACATTCATATTATAGAGATTGTAAAGACAAATATTAAGTTTAAAGAGGCACTTTATTATTTCTATTATTATTATTATTATTATTATTAGCAGTAGTAGTAGTAGTACAAGTAGAATTACCTAATAAAATGTACGTATGTTGCTGTTGAAACGCTCATTGAATTCAAAATTGATAAACCAATATTTTCTTTTCGACAAAGAAATGTCGAGGTTAGTGCTGTTCGCATCCTAGCGACTGTTATACATACTGAATAAAACATATGTTTTACTCATTAAATGAGCTCAAACACATGCGTGGATGAGTAGATAAAATGGGCTGTTTCTTGCACCTCATTGTTGCAATGTTTGTGGTTTAAATTTTAAATGCGGCTGTTAATGGAATAATTTTCCAAGCACTGTTGAATAGTTCAGCATTAACTCTATTATGTTCTAGCTAATACTGTTCTTCTGAAAGGAGTTTGGAATTGTGTTCAGTATTTGAAATTGTTTCTTTACTGACGTGACAAGCGTATATGAAATGAAGCTTATTCAGCGTTGAGAAGCTAACTGAAGAACTGACTGAGTGCTTATCGTCGAAGTGGTGTCATCGTGGAAGACATTTCGTTTATCAATCTGCCTAACTGCTGTTGTTCTTGTAAGTACGTAAATTTGTTCCCAACAGAAGAGCATAGATATTTGGTGAGATACTTCTAACAAGCAAATGCGCATTTTTTTTTATTTATTTCATTTCGAGGAGCAGTGAAGAAAACAGGAGATGTGGTAATAGAAAAACTTGACAAGGAAATGTAGGTTGTTTTTTCATTATATTCCACTTTTCCATGTTACTAGTTGCAAGCTCAAACAATATTTTTAATGTTCTTGACTTGTTAGGATTCCAGTTCCATTAGGGAACAAGGTGTACCGCATTTAACGTTGCCGTTATGAGTGTTATCTATTTCGTCATGCCTTTAAACTATGTTATTTACTATTAACAACAACAAAATCGATTATGTGCATAAGCACTTCATGAATCATGTATAAAAAGACAGGATGCACGAAACTGGATGCACAATCAAACGAAAGAAATTGACTAAACTAAAACACACATGTAAGCTAAGATTTTGAAATTCCACTAGACGACGTCATGAAAGGTGTAAACATAAACTTACACCCGTTTTAACTTCAGCAACATCTCGAGAACAGTAGGCCAGACATACTGTTCCGTTATCTTCAAATCGTAAATAAAATTAGAGGAGCAGCTGCTGTTCCCAGTGGTATGTTGTGCAATGGAAATGTCGCATACGCCTTAAACCTCAATATCAAGTTCCTAAGAGCCTAACGTTAGGTGGTGTTGATGTGGCGAACGAACTTTTTAGTAATTAAACCACCTTTCGTTTAAGCGCCTGAAGAAACATACATTCAGCAAATAATTCCGTGCAAGGAGAGTGGCTTTCCGCTTGAATAAATTGGGTTCAGTGCACAATATTTTCAGGGTAAGTGTTGACTGCTGTAGAATGTGCAAAGACAAGCACACTCAATCTGAGCGGCAGTCACTTCCTGTCAGGCTAAATCATCAAGCCAGACTAGTGTAGTTGTCATTGAATGATCTTCCGGATTCAGTGGGAGATGTGGTGACTATTACGACTTGCCAATAAAACGGTATTACCACATGAACGAGCGGTTTATGTCGTTTTATTTAACGAGCTAGGGAAGTATCGCACTAGCTCATTATTTTTGCTGTTTGCTGTAAATGTAATACACCATATAACACACCGAACACTTACACAAGCTGACGGTGTGAATTAATGCAAGATAACGGTGTCTCTAAAAAGAACTTCTTACGTTTGGATTACATTTTTCTATCGAATAAATGACAACAAAGATAAATTAGGTAGCTCAAAAGACATTCTGTCGATGAAACAGATGAGATATATGTGTTTCTGTAGCGTCAACAGATAATTATTTAAGTGCATACGAATGTGATCCCATTAACATAGCTACTGAAAGTGGTTGTTTATACGAGAATTACAGTGTAGCGTACTGTAGTCGAAAGCGGTAAAGTGACAAATGGGTAAGTTCCTTTGCTTTCCCTTGGAATTGTTACTTAAATTAGTTCCGTTATTAGAAAAATAGTGTGACGGGTCACGCCTAATTAAAGACCATAAAGAAAAATAGATGAGTTAGACACCTGATTTGAAATGGTTCTAGTACGTAAACGGTACGATTCCGGACATGGCTCCTTATTTAAAGTATTATGTACTCACTCCCCTCTACAAGTCCTAGATGTTTGTAGCCGGAATTTCCAGACAATCTGGATAAAAGAGCATTTAGATTTTATTTTCTGATAACCTCTTACGACACTCTTCTGTTTGGAGATATTCATCTTGTGTCACCCTGTACCAAAAACTGCGTATGAATGGTGTGATACTTAAATAATTGTTAGTAAAAGCAATAACACTGAGTTTTGATAATCAGCGTAAAGTCCTTAGATCTCCTTTTACCAATTACGGAAGATTTCTGCAGAAAAAACTGAAAGTCGTTCAGTTGCAGGCCAAATCCCCTTCATTTCATACGTTATTCAGCACGTTCTTATTTCCACTTCTTCTCGGCGCAAATGCGAAGAACTATTTCTGCCACGGCGTGCGCCAGTGTTTAGTGAAGAATTCCGCCGGGAGAGAAAGTTGCTTCCTGTTTATAAACGGTGAATTTATTTGCTAGGCGGGGCTCGGGGAGACGAGCAGAGTCGTTAGACAGACGATATTGACACAACCGGCCGTGGGAAAAGGACGCCGAGAGCTGCGTGTGCGCGGACTCATCACGGGGGTCCATGTGGCTCATAAATTTGCAGCCACAGTAGCCAGGGTGTGCTCGGGGAGGGTGGCAGAGTGCTCGTTATCGCTTGCTTTCACCATCCCCGCCACGCACGCCGCGGGTTTCCACGCGATAAAAGACGTCTCGCGTACCGCCGGCCCCGTGTTTAGCTAATACACGCCCTCACTGCGGCTTCCGTGCCCGGAACGGCCTGCCGCGCCGCCCTGGGAAATCAGCCGCCACTAAGCAAGGTCGGCAGCGACGATACTGCGTCGCTGAGATCCGGTTTAATTAAATTTTCATATCAGCAGTGTCGGTACTATCTTTGCTTGAATGTAGGTGCACGCGAACGGGTCTAAACGTGTGTGTGAGCTGGTCCTGAGAGCAATTTGCGCTTCAGACTCAGTGGAACGGGCGGAGGGGCGGATTATAAGACCTCTCGAAGTAACACCGATGCGGTAACTGTACTGGTGTTCGGTGACTTTTAGATACAGAGACGAAACTGAAAGTATTTGTGTCGTCGGCTTTTGTATCTAAGAATTACGAGAGGCGTTCAATAAGTAATGCAACACACTTCTTTTCTCGGCCAATTTCGGTTAAAAAAATGCAGACTTTGTTGTGGAACATCGTGAAATATTCCTGCTTCAGCCTCTATCGTTTTATGAAGTTCCGATAGATGGCAGCGCTATACGTGGCCTTCAAAATGGCGTTTATAACAGAGATTTTTTCCAAGCACTGGTAGCTACTGAGTTTTCTTTGGCAAAGAACTAGAGCATCGCAGATATTCATAGGCGCTTGCAGATTGTATACGGAGACTTGACAGTGAACAAAAACACGATGAGTCGTTGGGCGAAGCGTCTGCCATCATCGCAACAAGGTCATGCAAACCTGTCTGCTCTTCCACGTGCCGCCAGGCCGCATGCAGCTATGACTCCTGTAATGTTGGAACGTGTGGACACTCTCATTCGAGGTGATCGACGGATTACAGTCAAACACCTCGCTGCACAGCTGGACGTCTCCGTTGGTGGTGCTGACTCACTCGTCCACCAGCTGATGCAGGTCTACTCAAAGGTGTGAGCCAGCTGCGTTCCTCGCCGCCTGACAGAAGACTATAAGGAGCAACGAAGGACCATCTGCGCGGAATTCCTTGGGCGTTATGACGATGATCTTGACTTTTTTGTCGAACATTGCCACATGCGATAAAACATGAGTTCATCACTTCGAACCGGAAACAAAACAGCAATGCTTGGAGTGGCGCCACACCACCACTCCTCCGAAGAAAAAGTTCAAAAATGTCCCATTAGCTGGTAAAGTCATGGTGATGGTCTTCTGGAACTCTGAAGGGATTATTCCGTTTGCTATCCGTCATGGTACAGCGTTACGTACACCAGTAAAGTGGTATAATGCGGACATGCAGGCCTTACTAATAATGTGGCGAAAGGCCGTCGCATTATCGGAGATTATATTAAAATATTTCGTAGGCAAAAAATGGGTATAATATGGTGTATTGAAACCCTGAATGAAACCAACCTGCTTCCAGAAAAAAAGGTCGCTACTACTTGTTGAACGCCTCTGGTACGTTAGCCACTGAAGTCACACGAAGTCCATTGTAGCTGGGTAATGCTAAAAAAATTTCCAACCTAAAAAATTCTTCACTGAATGTTCATTCCATATCTCTAAAGCATATAATTCGTCTAATCACCACTACTCTTACAACTTTCTCGGTAGCACATAGGCGAAATCGATTTCGTCTTATAACAATACCACCACTTGCAAAGTAGATTAGAAATCATATTAATAATGTTGCTCACGCGGCATATGTTCGCTTCATCGGGCAACAACAAAGTTATTGACTGTGGATGGTATCGTCAGAATGGAAATAATAAAGTCACTGTAAAAAAGTCATTAATTCTGACACTTATCTTGAATGGATTCCCCCGTAGGTTTCATCGAAGTTGTTATGACTAATCTTGTTGATTCTAGGGTGATTCCACCTTGACTGCTAGAAGTTTCAGATCTGTATTTTAGCAACATTTGAAGACCTAACAAATGCGTTTTTCAGGAAATTCTTAATGATCAAACATTCCCAGATCAGAACAATGGTATGGTAGAAATAATTTTTGACTTGGTGTTCACGATCCACATTTTTATTAACCTTCTTGTGAATTAACATATACTTCTTCTTAATTGTCACATCATCAAGAAAACAGTTTTGTATCAATCTTCATATATTTAATTTCCACTTGAACCAAACACAAGACTTGACCGTTGTTTTACAAAGAGAAATAACAACTTAACTTCTTCAAAGTGAAACAAAGACGGCTCTGTGCGCATTCGTGCCAAAACGGTTACAACTAAGTCAAAGATTATGACAGTCTCACAGAAATGAATACACACAAGATCCATATCACTGTAATATATCGATACATCGGAGTACCTCTACATTAATAAAACCAAATGTGAATGCTATCACAAAAATATGTCTGTTACTTCGCAGAAAAGTAGTACGATATTGCTGGTATCGAGAACTGTGGTTGGAGTGCCGTAATGGTCACGTAAATAATGAACCATTACAGAGTGCCATAAAAGTTAAGGCCGATATTTCATGAGATCTAAATAGGAATTTCTTACTGATTATTTTCGAAAGGGCAACCTTGTTATCACAGTACAAGGGTTGTGGACCAAATGCATAATAAATGTGCATCAGCGCCAGGATATTAAGTGACACACGTTGTACCAGCCCATAAAGATGCTTTGCCACTGGAAAGTCGGATTTGACCTATTTTGACATACCACTCTTGCGGGTCTATTGGTAGCAATCGACAGCCGTGTTATCTTCCGGCAATGGCGTTAATTCGTGCGATATGGAGGGGCGCAGTGTCAGCACACCGCTCTACCCACCGTTGTCAGTTTTCCTGACCTGGAGCTGCTACTGCTCGATCAAGTAGCTTCTCAGTTGGCACCACGAGTCTGACTGCGCCCCGTTTCACTCCTCTGACCAAGGAAACATCCCTTGCAGTATCGGGAATCGAACCCGGGTCCTTCGCCTGGCGGTCAGCCGTGCTAACCGCTCAGCTACTGAGGCGGACATTGTTGGAACATACATCTTGTTAGTTACATATTATAACCTCTGACTGTAACCTTCTGACAGAGTATAAAAATTTGTTGCATTGTTAAAATCTCCAGTTCAATTTTGACAGCTGTATTTGGACATGTTGTAGGCCATCTAGACAATCGCAGTTCGAGGAAAAAGTTAGACGAAGTGTAATAACGTAAATGTCAAGGAGAGAGAAGTTTTAACAGCTCGTTGATGAAGAATTCTCTGTAGACAGAGTAAGTGTCTGAATTAGATAAACATGTGGAACGTAATAGGCACTTTCAAACGAAACGTCGGGATTTGCCTTAAATATGACTTGTTTAAGAAACCAAGGACAGTGTAAATCCATTTGGACGGATGACGATTAAAATTCTGCTCCTCACAAGTTCGATACTGCTACAAGGACATTACGCTGAAAAAAAAGTGAACTTATGACCTCAAAGAAAGTCCACTACTAGGTCGAGCTATTTCCACTTTGACCTCATAAAGTAATATGAACATAGCCATTAAAGTTTAAATGGAAATGAACGCAAAAACGCTTCAACACGAACATCCATGAAGCTTTCAGAATCCATTCCCAGAAATCCGTTTGTGAAACGACGATTTACAACTGCCAGAACGATTGTCATTAGGTTTTATCCACAAGAAATCGTTGAAAAGAAATGTGACAACAGGCACTTGCACCACGGCCGGACAGAACAACATGATCACTGATAATCGAGGAGTTTCGAGAAAATTTGTAGAGGGATGGAAGGTTATGGAGAACAGTGCTTGTGTGAAGCAGTAAATCAAAATTAATAACCAATGATGCAGTACTGTGGCAATCGTAAGAAACAGATGAATGGGAGCAGATAAAATAAATAGCATAGGGTAGTTATCAGCGCTGATGGAAACCGATGCGGCTTAGGATTCCGACAGATGCGTTGCCATAGTAAAGTTACCATTAAAATGGTGGTAACACTTCTTTTTCGCCGGGATATTATCGCTGACTGACTCTAAAAAAGGCAATTATTCTCTTCCACTGATTTGGACTATAAAGCAATCTGGCGTCCACTGCCCGCAATGCTAAAGTATTTATACTTCGCCAACTTGTTTTTTCACCTTTAAGTCACACTTATATTTCAAACATCTAACCATGAAGTTCTTGCTTCGGTCACCAGAGATTAAACGTCTTCACTATTGAAGCACATGAACGACTACTACCAAATCGCCCAGCTAATTGGCAGCAGCGAAAACTGGAGAATGCAGGTTTTCAATAACACTAATGCTGTTACCTTAGATCAAACGTGTGCATAATGGTAAATTGAAATTCTCTAAGTTTGTGGCTTTTCATGAGCAGCATTGCGATAAACTACTATGAAGGAATATCTTTTCTGTGACTGTTTATGGACAGAGATAATAAACTTTAAGAAATGACGATTATTCCAGTAGTATGTTTTCCCCTTGGATAATTTGTTTCTTCATTAGTCGGAATGTTTTCACAGTATATGAGGCTGTCCTCCTCTCTATGAAGGAGCCATAATAATAATTGTTATTGTTTAAAATGGAGTGGACTGCTAAGCGATAGTGAAAGAAGCAAAAGTTGAAATTAAATACAAAATGGGGAAATCATTTGTAAATCCAAAAAAGTTGACGATACATGTACCTATCTTATATTTTATACGGGGACTCAGAAAAGAGTATAGTTAAGCGCCCTGTAACACGTCATCTAATTTTCCAGGAACTTAAAAATGTAATAATGAGCTACGATTCGGAAACAGCATATAAATCCTAAGGGACAATTCAGAATAACAAGGGGCCATTGTCTTCACTGTCCCTAACAGGGTACATTACCATGAACAGTGGAGCATATTGTCTCTTGAAAAATCTCGTTTCGCTTTGTTGCACCAATATGATTTGAATACAACGTCAGGTTACACGTTGTAGAGCAAATGAGATGTCTATCCCCGGTTACTGCACGTCACACATAACAAACATAAACCTCTTCTGGGCGTACAGCCTTCGCTCAGGTGTAATCGCTTAACGCCAAAGTACTGGTGCTTGACTTCAACTGAACATAGATGTACTACGCATACACATGACCAGCGAAAAGCTTGAAGTATTACTGATTCTACGTGAACTATATATGTTATTGGGCTCTTCTCTACCCTTGTATTCAGATATAATGATTTCTCGGACAGGCAAGGACTATACGGAAAATAATGATGCATGTCTAATAAAAATGGAAGAAATGATGCTATTTCAGAGTGAGTGGCACTGCAGTTTTTCTTACTGTCTACATGGCATGAAAAATGCTCCAAACTGGAACTGCAGCATTGTTCTGGTAGAAGACGTAGTGGCTGTTTCAGTTCCGAGGCCCACCAAGCGCAAAATTGGAACTTCGAAGGGAAAAGTCTCAAAATGGAATACAACTTTAGTACCCATGGTGATACGCAGATATTAGTAGGAAACCTGAAATCTTACACTATTCAGAAAGTGTTGTTAAGATTTTCTTCTTTTGTTGTACACGTAGTAGGAAACCTGAAATCTTACACTATTCAGAAAGTGTTGTTAAGATTTTCTTCTTTTGTTGTACACGTAGAAAGCCACGTTCGTTTTTATGTCGTAGTATCCGAGACTACCTAAAATTAATAAAATGTTCTCCATGGTAAACAGACAAGTAAAGTAAATCTGTTACTGTTAGTTACGCAATATAATGATAGCTAAAGACCTTTTTAATATTCAATTAGGCTGTCGGAACAAGAGAGAAACTGTAGTTCAGGAACAACAGATTCAACCTTTGCGGGACATCTTTTAACATAGAAACATCTATAAGATGTATATTGTGACGTTTTATATAATATTAAGCAAATTAGGAAGATGACACTGTCGGAAATACTTGAAACCACTGAACGTCTGACATAGGCTACCAAGATAGCTTTAAATAATCGAACGCAATGTCCTTTTTCCATTCCGTTAAATTGAGTTTCATTTACGCGAATCTCTGCGTAACGTAAAAAATAAAGCTTTCCTTCATAAACGCCTTATATCTCATCATTTTATGTATCATGTGTATTAGTCATATCTGTGTAAGTGGCACGTCATTATATCTGTGGATGTGACATTCAGTTTTCACTTGACTACGTCCTAAGAAGGCAAAAGCCGGTTTGTGAACTAACAATAATTTGCAAAACATGAGGAAAGTATTTCATTTTTAATATTATAATCAGTTTTCTCAGGCACAAGTGGAAAATTTAGTTAGTGTTAAAAAGTTTTTTGTATGAAGAATTATGCTTTGTGTGATAAGGAATGGTAGTGGTCATTGTAACGTTGATGTGCGGTATGGATTGTTTGTTACTTCTTTGATATTGTGTGGATAAATTAACTTCAGCCCTTCGTTCACTTAATTAACTGGTGAATATAAATTAGAAGTAAAGTTGACGAAGAGTTCAGAGTCCTGAAGAAAGAAGAATCTGCGTTACCGTTCGTCACTTTCGACCCAGTAATGTGTAGTGGGCATGGGTGCATACTATCGCATTTTTTTTTTTTTTTTACGATCTGACGCGATGAGACGTTTTTTAATGTCAGAAAATGACAGTTTATATTTTTGTCACTGAGTTTCTTATGATATTACGGGCATATCTTGTTTTCATGATACAAATTGTGTATTAATAACGGTAATTAATTTTGCCTGTAATATATATTTCTGCCACAGAACGGAGCGTCACAGCGGTGTTCTACACGACATGATCAAAGAGTCTATACACCCTGCTAGACAGATACTGAAGTAGTCACTCATCTGCTGCGCTAACTATACAGACAGGGTCCGTAGTTGCAACAAGGCAGCATCTGGCACCGGAATAGACGATTCTATGGAGCTCGTCGAATCCCAGCGTGGTCCACAGACTGTGTGCTACCGGTATGGTGTCTTCCGTCTGCCTCGCCATTCTTAGATAAACTTACAAGCGTTGGAAAAATACGAAGTCACCGCGAGAAATGCATACTTGAACATAAATGCAGATGCTAGTGAAGCCTGCAGGTTGTACTATTGTATTTGACCACGAAGTCTGCGAGTTTCAGTCGTGGTTAGAACCGTGTTATGTGTATTTGTGAGCGTATTATGTCAGAGATATGTGACTACGTACGTAGACAAATTGTTGGTGGTCTTATGGTGGTTGCTTTCGTAAGTAGATAGTGTCGGAAGTTCCATGAGGCTCTTCACGGATGATGCTGTAGTATACGGAGTAGTTGCAGCATTAGAAAATCGCAGAGAAATGAAGGAAGATCTGCAGCGGATAGGCACTTGGTGCAGGGAGTGGCAACTGACCCTTAACATAGACAAATGTAATGTATTGCGAATACATAGAAAGAAGGATCCTTTATTGCATGATTATATGATAGCGGAACAAACACTGGCAGCAGTTACTTCTGTAAAACATCTGGGAGTATGCGTACGGAACGATTCGAAGTGGAATGATCATACAAAATTAATTGTTGGTAAGGCGGGCGCCAGGTTGAGATTCATTGGGAGAGTCCTTAGAAAATATAGTCCATCAACAAAGGAGGTGGCTTACAAAACACTCGTTCGACCTATACTTGAGTATTGCTCATCAGTGTGGGATCCGTACCAAGTCGGGTTGACAGAGGAGATAGAGAAGATCCAAAGAGGAGCGGCGCGTTTCGTCACAGGGTTATTTGGTAAGCGTGATAGCGTTACGGAGATGTTTAGCAAACTGAAGTGGCAGACTCTGCAAGAGAGGCGCTCTGCATCGCGGTGTAGCTTGCTGTCCAGGTTTCGAGAGGGTGCGTTGTGGATGAGGTATCGAATATATTGCTTCTTCCTACTTATACCTCCCGAGGAGATTACGAATGTAAAATTAGAGAGATTCGAGCGCGCACGGACGCTTTCCGGCCGTCGTTCTTCCGGCTAACCATACGCGACTGGAACAGGAAAAGGAGGCAATGACAGTGGCACGTAAAGTGCCCTCTGCCACACACCTTTGGGTGGCTTGCGGAGTATAAATGTGATGTAGATGCAGATGAACTGTTTCGTGTTTCAACAGGCAACTTGTCGAAGATTTGTACCGGATAGAGGGAAAGCGGAGAAAAATCATACGCCAAGTCACAACGCGGACGAAAATGTGGTGTTGAGTGATTGTGACAGACCATTATTGAGGAGTATTGTGCCAAAAAAAAAATCAGAAGACGACGGCTACAAAAGTCACTGCAGAACTGAATGATGCACTTTCGATCCCTGTCAGCATCATAACAACATGAAGGGAGTTGCAGAAGCGGGGAATCGCAGGGCGAGCTGGAATTATGAAACCACTCCTCAGAGATGACTGTTTCCAATTTCTGGCCGAGTTTATGTCCCAAGAGTGAAACAGGGCTGGGGTTCGGTTACGTTTTAGGCAGCCATATCGTCATGTTCCATGGGCCCTTTACTGCTAAGGACTATGTGGCCATTTTGGTTCACCGAGCGAGGTGGCGCAGTGGTTAGACACTGGACTCGCATTCGGGAGGACGACGCTTCAATCCCGCGTCCGGCCATCCTGATATAGGTTTTCCGTAATTTCCCTAAATCGCTCCAGGCAAATGCCGGGATGGTTCCTTTGAAAGGGCTCGGCCGACTTCCTTCCCCATCCTTCCCTAATCCCATGAGACCGATGACCTCGCTGCCTGGTCTCCTTCCCCAAACAACCCAACCCAACCATTTTGGTTGATCAGGTCCGTCTCAGGTTACAATGTTGTTCCCCAGTGGGGCTGCTGTGTTCCAAGACGACACAGCCCCTGTTCACATACCTCGTATCGTCGAGGGCTATTTTCACGAGCACAAGGATGAACTGTCGCATCTTCCCTGTGCATCACAGCCACCAGACCTGAATATTGTTGAGCTTTTGTGGTCTATTTTGGAGAGAAGAGTGCGTGATCGCTATCCACCGCCATCATCGTTACCTCAACTTGGGACTATTTTGCAAGAGGAATAGTTTAAGATTCCCTTTAAAACAACACAAGACTTGTATTTATCCACCCCGAGACTACTGGAATCTGTTTTGAATGCCATCGGATTTTCTACATCGTATTAGGCATGGCAATTTGTTGTGCTTTTGGCATTTCCATATTTCGAATTTACAGTAGAATGAAAACATGAGTAGTCGTTCACAGCTCAAAAGTGACCAATCCGGTTAATATCTTTCGAAACTTCAAAACTTCTGAGCGTAGAAGAGTCTTTTTAAGAAATGAGCAACCTCCTATCAGCATATTCAACCAGAAGTGCACACTGCACCAACATCTGTGGTCTCTACCGCGAATGATTTTTGCGAAGCTCGTAAAATGTTTGAAAGAAACGATTTCGAAGTGATGAATTCTAGAATACCGTTTGGTGGTCATACGGAGGCGTGACAGGTTGAGAAAGGAATCTAGAACCCAGTGTAATGGACGTAGTCACACTTTGAGTTGAGGTAGTGTGAATTCGTCCTGTCTCTAGTTGAGAGAGAGAGAGGGAGAGAGAAAGAGAGATAGAGGTTAGGAACACTGTTACTCTAAACATCATACGAGAGTGTTAAAAGGATGTTGTTTCCTTCCTGGTTGTTGTCATTCACTGGAAAACAATTTGGTATTCCATACAGCCCGTATCAACATGAAAGAGCATCCGTTCATACTCTAAAGTTATAAGTGACTGAGTTAACAGATTTAAAGTAAACTAAATAGTTAAAAATCAACCTGTTATTCAATGGATTTTTCATAATTTGTACTTATTGTGTACGTGTCTCCTGTTGGAAGGTGTGTTCTCAGAGCTTTAACAATAATTGCTTCATAAACAATATGGCTCTTCTTTGAATTTCATGTTTCTTATCTGAATAGTCACTACTCTTCTCGCCTCCATTTTTCAAGAAAACCTTTCTCAATTAAATGGATTAAATGGGGTTCCCGTCAGATTAAAGGGTACGAGTATCTAATGATAAGCAATTGTCCGTCCCCATGTTCGAAACAATTCCATGAGATGGACTCATTTTGAGCGTCCACTATTATTTTTAACTGGCACCCAGGTAACTTGGATTACATATTTTTTCTTTCATTATACCAGTGTGCCGTACCTACCAAATTTGAATCTACAAAAAACATCTCTGTATGAAACTCGGTGTTTAAAGTCGTCAACACGATATTTTCGCAACACATTGTGCTACTCCCTTCTTACAGGGGCAAAAATTAAGCGATCCTGTCACCGCACAAATTGCTCTCTAACCACAATATCCGGTTTATCCATTGCGTTAAACTCTTCCGCCTTGTTAATGGACTCCTGAATGTATGAACAACATCCTCTCAAAATTACCTCTGTAAAATGTCACAGGGAAGTCGTCAAACGCATTTCATTAATAAGAATGCTCTCTTTCTTCAGTTGGACAGAAAAAAATAACACGTAATTATGTGAAAAGCAAAGAAAATAACATAGAAACTCTCTTTCTACATAATAGATAAGATTCAGTTTCACACAACACAACTAAAAGATCCACAGTAACGTCTCGTAATATAACAGCAACCTCTCATTTCAAGGTACCCGGTGAAAAGTAAATACTTAAAAAACAATCTGTTCCAAAAATATCGCTTTAGGGAAGGTGTGTTTGTGGTGGGAGGGGGAACGGAAGAAACTGCTCTTAACGAACTGCTTCATGGGGGTACCCACCTACTTAGATATAACGAATCATCTGATAACAGCGACACCAGTCGATGAGATGCATAGCAACACTTCATTTATGATTAGGTTTCCATGATATTTTCTGGAGAGAGAAAACTCGAAAGTCTACAGCAGTCCCAAATTATGCTTTCAAACTAAACTCGTAGTCTTCAGAAAAACCAACATTATTTTTTCATCAAACGCAGATTTTCCTTAAAACGTAATATATTAAAGTACCACGTTTTAAAAGACGAAGTCTTGATGTTTCTCAACAGATGCAATACCACATTGTCCCTATGCATGTTCTAATTAACTTCATTGGACATCAGGTCTCTTCGAATGCTGTCGGCTCGTTTCCAATACTGAATCACTCTAAAGCAGAGGTACTGCCCAATGGGAGAACGGCACGAGAACTAACCCTGTCCATTAAATATTATTCCTGCTGCAGTATTAGTGTACAAATACATAATATTTCTGCATATTTTCGTCGAAATTTTCATTGTGGGACAGTCTTGATCCATATTCCTATTAGCGTATATGTAGTTGCTTTTTCCGCTTGACTTCAGTACTGTGAATATTGAGCTAAAGCGTTTTAAAGACTGAAGAATGTTCAGCAACTGGTATACAAGCATAGCCTTAACAATAAGAGATTCTTACGAGGACGTGCTGAAAAGTAATGTTTCCGAATTTTTTTATGTGAAAACTCTTAATGATTTTCAATAATACAAACGTTATTAACATTATACGTCCTTATTATTCAAGTCTACATATTTATTTCCCGACTTAGTCACCCTGGCGACGAAGACATTTCTCGCAACGACAGACCAGTTTGTTGACACCGTCACTGTAGAATGTCTCACATTGTTGACGGATACACAACCTCACCTCTGCTTGCGTGGCGTCGTCACTATCAAAGTGAAGTCTTGGAAGATGTTCCTTAAGTTTTGGAAACAGATGAAAGCCGGTTGAGGCCAAGTCGGGACTGTATGGAGGATGATGTGACAGTGAACCCAAGGCGTCAGATTGTTGCAGATGTTGCAACGTTCATGCGTGGTCTGGCATTGTCATGCTGAAGGAGGGGGTGCTTCTTGTGTGGGCGAAGTCTTCGAATTCGAAACTCTATTACAGCAGGCTGTTCCTCAAGCACCCACTTTTAGTTACGATACACAGCGCCATGTTACACGCTACAATTCGAAGATCTCCAGAGGCAGAGGTTCGCAGATATGTGGACTTGAAGTATCGGGATGCAGAATGTTAACAAGGTTTGTTTTATTTAAAAGGCCTTAAGAGTATTCAGATAAGATATTCGGAGGAATTACTTTCCAGCACGTCTCATATTTTGCTCTATACGCACTGATCAGCCAGAACATTACGACCACCTACCTAATTAACAGCCGGTATGTCCACCTCTGGCTCGGATAATAGCGGCGACGCGTCGTGGCAAGGAAGCAGTGCGGCCTTGGTAGGTCGCTGGAGGCAGTTGGCACCGCATCTGCACACACAAGTCACCTAATTCCTGTAAATTCCTGGGAGGGTGGCGGTGAGTTCTGAAGCCACGTTCAACCACCTCCCAGATGTGCTCGATCGGGTTCAGGTCTGGCGAGCTGGGGTCAAGCGCATCAATTGGAACTCGCCACTGTGTTCCTAGAATCACTCCATCAGACTTCTGATTTTGTGATATGGCACATTATCTTGTTGAAGAATGCCACTGCCGTCGGGAAACATGATCGTCAGGAAGGGGTGTACTTGGTTTGCAGACAGTGTACGATGGTCATTGGCCGTCATTGTGCCCTGTACGAACTCCACTGAACCTATGGATGCCCACGTGAATGTTCCCCAGAGCATAATGGAGCCGCCACCAGCTTCTTTACGTTCCACTGGCAGACGACGTATTCGCTCGCTCCCACCGGCACGATAAAAAAGGTATTCGGATTATTCAGACCATTCAACGTTGTGCCACTACGCCAACGTCCAGTGACGATGCTCACCTGCCTATTTCAGTCGTAGTTTCTGATGTCATGGTGTTAACGTGGGCATATTCGTTGATCGTCGGCCGCGGAGGCCCATCGTTAGGAGTGTTCGGTGCACTGTGTGTTCAGACTGTGTACTCTGCCCAGCATTAAAGTCTGATGTTAATTCCAACACAGTTCACCACCTGTCCTGTTTTATCAGTCTGCCCAGCCTACGACGTCCGTCATCTCTGAAGCGGGGTGGCCGCCCAACCCCACGACGTCTGGACGTGGTTTCACGTTGGTATCCGCCACGTGCTGAAGACACTCACCACAGCATAACTCGAACACCCGACAGGTAGTGCAGTTTCCGAGATGATCGGGCCGAGCCACTGGGCCATCACACTCTGCCCTCCGTCTAACTCAGATAGATCGCACGCCTTCCCCATTCTACACACGGGCAGCACGCTCACTGAGACCACATGCGCCGTTCGTGTGTATGGCTAGCAGCCATTCCTCTCCAGATGAAGCTGCTATCCCCTGGGCGGGCTTATATCGACAGTAGGTCGGTGGTCACAATGTTCTGGTTGATTTGTAAGTGGAATACAATAGTTCACAAATACAATTTTTGCAGCGTTCAGCTGATAATTTGTTCATTATCGTAGCTGTTACTAATTATGAGTACAGTTTTCATGTTTGTAAACAAATATAAATGTAAGTTCAAGTCAGAAAGCAAGAGGGCAAGGCAGAGGAATATCAACCCCATTAATTGCCAGGGTTCATCTGGTCCGGATGAAGCACCCTGTGAGTGCTCCTACCTAGGGAACGGACGAAGAAATTGTCAGTGGTGTTTAGTAAGTCATCTGAGCAGCGGAAGAAACGGGAATAGGTGAAGATTGGCCTCCAGAGTCCAGAAAGACAGTCAATATTGGAGGAATCAAAATCACATGTTCCTCCAGATTAGGGTTGATGAGTCAGGCCGGTTCCCTGTCACTTTTAGAAGATTTACATTACCAAAAAGTCCATTATTTGCATCGAAAGTACGGATGAATCACTTGGTAAATGAAATTGTCTACGGAAAAGTAGCATGAACGTTTGAATCTGGAGTATACAAGGAATGAAGAAGAAGTTGTTAGAATTTACATAACAATTAAACAGCCTAAAGACGGACATAGTTGTGCTGACGGAAACAAATAAAAAGAAAACAGGCTCAGAAGTGTCGGACAATTAAGAACGTATTTTGTTGTGGGTCAGAAAAGACCGACGAGTATAAAGAGAGGTCTCTTTCGAGATCAATAATAAACAATAGCATAAAATAACAGACTTCGAAGCTGCAGAGGAAATCATCTCACGACTTAATAAAAATGGTTCAAATGGCTCTGAGCACTATGGGACTTAACTTCTGTGGTCATCAGTCCCCTAGAACTTAGAACTACTTAAACCTTACTAACCTAAGGACATCACACACATCCATGCCCGAGGCAGGATTCGAACCTGCGACCGTAGCAGTCGCGCGGTTCCGGACTGAGCGCCTGAACCGCTAGACCACTGCGGCCGGCACGACTTAATATTAATTTATATCAAACAACAACAACAATATTTAGTTTTCATGCAATTTTCGTTATCGACTTTCTACTAACAAAGATAAGTTATTTGGAAGGGTTACCGATGAAACCCCTAACATAGGGAAGACAAGAGAAATAATCATCCAAGGGAATTTAAACAGTAGAGTGGGTCGCAGAACGAACAGCAAAATAGTAGGACAATGGAGAAAAGCTAATAGAAATTTGTCAGCGTCCTATACATGGATGAAACATGCAAGAAACCTGTAATCTTTCAATGACCATGGCATAGCAAAACAGATCAGTAGTACGCAGTTCAATGACGTTAGAGCGTATAGAGATGTTGCTTGGGGCTCAGATAGCAGTGTATAGCTAAAACAGCGCTTTCTTACAAGCATCAGAAGCAGGAAAGCATATAATTACAGGAAGAAACTGAAGAAATTACAAAAAAATGGTTCAAATGGCTCTGAGCACTATGGGACTTAACTTCTGAGGTCATCAGTCCCCTAGAACTCAGAACTACTTAAACCTAACTAACCTAAGGACATCACACACATCCATGCCCGAGGCCGGATTCGAACCTGCGACCGTAGCGGTCTCGCGGTTCCAGACTGTAGCGCCTAGAACCGCACGGCCACTCCGGCCGGAGAAGAAATTACAAATAAGGGTTACAATATAGACAGTCTGTTACATGGCAGAGCACGTATACTCCGTAAACAGACTCAGTCAGAAGTTTGATGAAACAGCTAAATCCGCAGATGATAAATGACATGTATAAAACATAGTAAGTGGTGATCGAGTAACGGGAGAGGAATCTTTTGACACAAAGAGTGGAAGTCAAAGGAAGAAACTGTGGTGAAATAATTAAATAGAGACATTAGTAGGTCAAAAAACATATTTTATAAAAAAATGATTACCTAGTAAAAGCACATTACGCGGAATCTAAGAGAATGACCAGGCAAGCAATTTCAGCCACTAATACACAAATGTGGGATAGAAAAAGCACTGAGATTTATACACATTTAAAACGGGTAAGATGTTCAGATGTATGAAAAATTAATGCGAGAGTTAAGTCAAACAAGAAGAATCTTACCAGTATAAAATTAATATCAACAAAACATTGGTTAGACCATTACGGGCAACTACTGACAGAAAATAGGGGTGAATAAGAAACTAATCCACAATCAGAAATATTAATCGAAAACAAAGACATAAACATTGACGTCTCCACACTTGAAAGTTCAAATGGTTCAAATGGCTCTAAGCACTAAGGGACTTAACATCGGAGATCATCAATCCCCTAGACTTAGAACTACTTAAACCTAACTAACCGAAAGACATCACACACACCCATGCCCGAGGCAGGATTCGAACCTGCGACCGGAGCAGCAGCGCGGTTCCGGACTGAAGCGCCTAGAAGCCCTCGGCCAGAGCGGCCGGCTACACTTGAAAGAGGTGTACATAAATTAAAAATGGCCGAGCTACTGGTCCAGAAGAAATACCAGCAGAATTAATCAAATGTAGAACAAGGAAGTTATCTGAAGTCTTGATGCAGCCTATAAACAAGTTCTTAAACGGTGTTTCTGTAACAGACTACTGGAAGGATGCCTGGATATTTTCTATTTGCAGAAAAGGAAATAAACTTGAAAGTGGAAATTATAGAGGAATTTCAATGGAAAGTACGATGAATCATTTGTGTAGAAGGATATTCAGAGATATAGTGGAGTCAGAACTCAAAGATCAAGAGGAAAAATAGGATTCAAAGCTGGAAAGACTTGCACCGGTAATGTGTTTTGTCTGAAACAACTAATAGAAGAAAAATCAGACATCAAGCAAGAAACCGATATTATGTTCGTAGAACTTCATAAGCATATGATGTAAAGGCTCTGGGAAGTACTATAGCACTCAAATGTAAATTACAATTTAATAACTGCTCTCCCAAATTTATATAATCCTTCAATGTCAAGAATAAAACTTTGATAATAGATTATTCGATGCTTTCCTGTCAGTAAGGGAGTGCATTAAGGCTGTTGTGTATCACCTAACTTGTTTAAAATACATGTAACAAAAAATCTCTAACTCACTGAAAAACAAAATGATCGGAACAGGGTTAGCTATAGGTGATATCTGTTTATTTACGCTGTGGTTGCTAATGAAAAAGATGATATAGAATATATGCCACAAAAACTACAGCAAGAATATAAACGACAGGCCTTAGAACTTAACACTCAGGGTTCAAATGGTTCAAATGGCTCTGAGCACTATGGGACTCAACATCTTAGGTCATAAGTCCCCTAGAACTTAGAACTACTTAAGCCTAACTAACCTAAGGACATCACACACACCCATGCCCAAGGCAGGATTCGAACCTGCGACCGTAGCAGTCCCGCGGTTCCGGACTGCAACGCCAGAAAAACACTCAGGGAAAAAAGTATCTTCCAGGAGGAGGAGAGTTACCCAACATCCAACTCGAAGCAGAGGAAATTGCAGTTTGCAGTAATTACACATATCTGGGAGTACGAGAATTTAAATCAAAGGTAAAGATGATCAAGAAATTACAAAACGAATAATTCAGGCTAGAAGACTGCCCCCTGGTTGAAAGGGAATCCTTTGAAGAAGCGAAACAGGAAAGAAACGGAAATACATTACCTAAGAAACTCTGAATGCAGGTACCTAGTTGTATAGGGTAGGGACATGGAGAGTTGCAGACAAGAAGAAGAGGAAGTTGGAGGCTACTGAAATGGATGTGTTCAGACTGTCACTGGGAATACCCAGAAGAGAGAAACTATGTAACGAAGAGGTTCCAGTACGAATGGATATAGAACTATCATAACAACTGACATTCTATGGAAATAACTAAAATGGCACGGTCATGTTCAACTGATGGATGAATTCAGGTTACCTAAGGAGACTTTGCTACGGACTCCACCAAAATGCAGAAAACACGTAAGACTGAGAAAAACCTGGAAAGAGGGAATTGTAAAAGCAATGAGATCGAGAGATTTAAGATGAAATCAATGGCAAGATAGAGAATCATGGAAACTCAACATCGGACAATGCCGGAAGATTTCTTAAAACAATATAATAATAAATATACAGGAACATGGGTCTGCTAAACGTTATACGAGTATTACAAGTTTATTGTGTTTTCTAAAATATACAAAGGAGAGGAGAACGTTACTGTTATTTGCTTTCGTACTTGAGTACTGAAGCACCGGACTTTCTGAATAATCCATCCTCAGGTATCAACATACTTGTACACAAATAACACGTCCGTATACACGTCTGAATACAGGTTTACTTCTGTGGGGCTGACTGCGGGAAGAAGCTCGACAAGAGTGTTATTCGCACGGTAGGCGCCAATCCGCAGCCATACAACAGAATGCGCAGCGGGAAGATGGCGTCAACGATATGCAACCAGTTTGCTCACCCCAAGGCAGGTTTTTCACGGCTCCCAACTCGCTTCGTTACCATAAGCCAGCGAGCTTCCGAGCCACTCCAATACGACCGGGTCTGTCGTATGGTGCTAGAGGTAATATTGGAGACAATGCTTAGCAATACGGAGACATGGTATGCCTTGCTTGTTACACAGATGACCAGTAGTCAAGTACCAGCTGTTGAACGTCTGATGATGATGCAGCCTAATAACAAGAACAGTGTTGCCCAAAGTAATTTCCGCTCTCTTCACTATGAGAAGGCATCGGTCGGAAGAAAGCGATCACATATTTTGACTAGACTTTTTGTCTTTTGTTATATCTGTTATATAATTCATCGGCGAAATACACAACCATTTCATAACTGCTTACTTGTGGTAGTTGTTAATGCCTCTTTATTGGTTTTATTTAAAAACTTAGGTTACGTTAGCGGAAAACATGGAACGATATATGAAGAAACAAATCATCACGATTATCTGTTTGTCAGCTCATCAAAATACATCCAGAGAGCCTTCATGGCGTGAAAATGGAGTTTACTGTTCGCTTTTGCTTCTATAATCCTGTATCTTTCTCTGGAATTTAGTAAGTGAATACAAGAACCCGTCTTACTTTCTGCTTCAAAGAGACGAAATATCAACAATATTAATGATAAAATACTTCTTCAAAATAATGAAATCTGATAACAATCCTGTGAGGGTCGGAACTTGCAGCAAAGTACATGATCAATAAAATTGAAATCCAAGGAAGGCAGATCAAGGTGTCGCAATGGTTGATTCAATGTATGTAGATAATCCTTATATTAAATCCTTGTTTTGAGATTAATGAAGACTGAGAATGTGTATGTTCAACTTTTATCCCCTATATAAAAGGGAATTGTTTGTATCGGTCAGTTGAACTGGTGTAAACAAAAGGTGTTTATAGACGAAGGCACGAAACGAACAGTTGACATATATAAGGTATATAAGCCACACCATTAGGTGGGCTGGCAGAGTATGAGTGTAGAAGCAGAACTGTCATCATATCTTTCTTCACAACCCGTATCATTCTATGAGCATTCATTTAAGCGAGAAACAGAGAATCAGAGCAAATTTACTTAGTAATATTTATCAAATGAACTGAAAATCAGTAAGACGCGAAAACGAAAAACGTAAATGGTCTGAAACAGTGAGAGGGAAGAGCAGTTTAAGGATGAAAAGAGAGAGAAATATGTTTTCCGTGGCAGTTAATAAGAGAGCATTTTGTTACGAATCATTATAACGGATGAGAACGACGTGCACAGGCAATTCGTGATATAGCCTAATACTCGAGAAACTTTGCAAAAGCAGTGTATAAACAAAATCATCGACCCGAGAAGAGAAGGAGAAGATACACCAACATCGTGAAATCGTTATTAAGATCTGTAGATAGAAGATCGGTGAGGCATGGAAACATTCTGACTACGAGGGAAAAATCGAAAACATCTGCGAGTCGGGCGCGCACGATAAATAATTCCCAGAGACCGTGACGCGAGAGCATAAGGAACGAGTGGATGGAGCGAGCAGTTGGTTTTGTGGACCATAACAGGCGTGAAGAGCGAGAGCTTGTTGACTGACTTCGCAAGATTCCAAGTGGATAGTGAAGACATTGAATGAAACTCTGAAAAAAGAGTAAGAAATAGGATTTCACCACAACTGCAGAGCATAGCACTGTGTTTGGACACAGGATGTCAATGAAGAAGCGCTGAAACGTATCTGGAAGTAGCTTCTATCTGGGCATTCAGTTTCACGGGGATTTGTTAGACAGCTCCCCCGTACCACCGCATCACAGATAAAAGAAAGGTTTCGCCTGAAAAAGACAAGTAAAATAGGTTCCTAGCGGAAGCTAAGCGTCACAGTAATCAGTTCCTTAGAGCTCAACTTGAATGAGAACCGCAACACAGTCATTCACGCACACGGGAGTCTGCGAAATCTCGATTACGTACGAGTTTGGTAGTATATGCAAATCGTGTCCCGTAGAGGTATAATGGATATGAACATCTTTATGCGGTGTGCGTTCGTGTACTAGCGGGTGTGCGTGAGAGGGAGGGAGGGAGAAAGAGAGAGAGAGAGAGAGAGAGAGAGAGAGAGAAAGAGAGAGAGAAACTATGCGTAAAAGAATGAGAGAGAGAGAGGAACTGTGTGTTATTTGTGTGTGGTTACTATATTAAGCGCATTTTGCCGAAGAACATTTAGCTGAACTCCGTAACAGGTGGATCATGGTTACTGTTTACCAAACACGCTAGTCTTTGCCAAGGACCGAGATCGGCCCATCTTCATGGATTGATCCGATTCATTCACGGGAAACCTCACTGAAGATGCAGAAATTCAGAAGTAAAATGCCGTACGATGAATGCGATATGCCACACTTCATTGATCTAGTAACACGTTTTAAGACGAGGAGAAACCCAAAGAGGATTATGTAATTTTTTGGTTTTTAGTGAGATACTGGCAGTCATTTCGCATGCTGGTAATGAAGAGCGAGTTAGTCAGATGGTAAAACGATCTAGACCACTGGTATTGGAGGGACTGCTTGTCTGTATTACTGAGACACCGGCAACTTCATCTCACACAAGTTGCCATAACACCAAAAAGAGTGGTTCTATGAATATGTGCAATATGACGCTACTATCGGCTATAAATCGTGAACATAAAGATAATTTTTGGTACGCAGTATAATGTTTCAAGGATATGCATTCACGAAGGCATCGTTTTGGAGAAGTTATCAGAGGTTAAAGTGCATTCTCCATCGGCAGCTCAGTGCCAGAGAGACGAAATCGTACGGCATTTTACTTCTCAATTTCTGCATCTTCAGTGAGGTTTCCCGTGAATGAATCGCATCAATCCATGAAGATGGGCCGATCTCGGTCCTTGGCAAAGACTAGCGTGTTTGGTAAACAGTAACCATGATCCACCTGTTACGGAGTTCAGCTAAATGTTCTTCGGCAAAATGCGCTTAATATAGTAACCACACACAAATAACACACAGTTCCTCTCTCTCTCTCATTCTTTTACACATAGTTTCTCTCTCTCTTTCTCTCTCTCTCTCTCTCTCTCTCTCTCTCTCTCTCTCTCTTTCTCCCTCCCTCCCTCTCACGCACACCCGCTAGTACACGAACGCACACCGCATAAAGACGTTCATATCCATTATACCTCTACGGGACACGATTTGCATATACTACCAAACTCGTACGTAATCGAGATTTCGCAGACTCCCGTGTGCGTGAATGACTGTGTTGCGGTTCTCATTCAAGTTGAGCTCTAAGGAACTGATTACTGTGACGCTTAGCTTCCACTAGGAACCTATTTTACTTGTCTTTTTCGGTTTTGATTTTCAGCTCTGAGTCTGAATTAAATGTTCCAGAAAAATTTGTTATGGAACTTAGCGATTTCGTTTCGTCAAAATATACAATTCCAACAAACTAATGGTGGACCAGTACACAAAAGAAATTAAAAACAATTAAGCTTCGTTAAAAGACAATCAATGAACGTAATAAGTTTTCATAAAATTAATACAATCAGCGTTTACACGAGTTACTGTTCCGATTATAAATGGCAGTTTTAATCTCAGTACTGTACATTATCCAGCTTATCTGGAGATTTTTACCAGTTACTAGGCTTCATACGAACAAAAAAGCATGAAAAACTAGTCTATGAAGATAATGATTAATTACCTGTCATTGAATGGGTTTACTAATTTTGCTAAATATTGTGAATTTTTCGAATTTGCATCAATATTTATTTGCTGGCGTGTCACCCACGAGCATATTTTCAATCTTCCTGAATTCTCAATTGTAAGGTTACTTCAGTGCACTATACAGAATATCCGAACGAGACATGATAGAAGGAATAAGCCACAGGCATTTCGACAGGGCAGATTAGATTTACTGCCTTACCTACTGGGATCAGTTTGAAGAATGCTGAAACTTTAAATTAGAAGTACTTTCACCCCAGGTTTCAATCATAGTATCACGTATCCGTTCTCCTCTTATAAGTGAGTTTTGATTAAGGTCCGACCGGTCGTGAATGACATCTAACGATATAAGGTCGTGAGTAATAGCTACATTCATTTTCAGTTAAAGAGATGCGACATAAACGGTTAGGAGTTAAGTTTAAAGCCTCGCGATGAAACGCTCTCAGTATAGCTAGAAAGCCGGTAATTATTTCGGCTAAATGAGTGACCTTCTTAACGGTGAAGGTAATCTTTCGTATCAGGTTAATTTAAACTGCGCACGCGAGCCCCAGCAGTGGCGACGTCTAAATGATACGGCGTCCAAGTGCGAATTACTGGCGCACAATTCACCCATAACGACGTCGCTTGCCGCGTTACACACTAACTACAATCATATCGCGCTTTGGCGAGCTTATCTATCACAGGTTTATAACACAGCGCGTCACTGAAACCTGTTTATTAAATTTCGCTGGGTGTAGTGCTGCACTTGGCTAAGAAAGATCGCTTCATTTGCAAAAACATTGACGCCACAACTGTTTTCACTTCCATAACATAATGGCTAATGACACCTGTACGCTTTCTGATCGTTCTATTCTGAAGCAAAATCAGTAGCGACGGTATAATTACTAGATTACCGTACAGATCAAGTATTTCAGCTTTGATCGATGGGTGACATTTTCACTAAATGACTATCGAAGTTAACAGGAAAACAGAACACGCCAGAGATGTTCAGCATTAACACGCATCATTCCGGCACAGGAGCATCAGACTCAGCGATAGTCTGTTACTTCATAGGCTTATTACCATCCTTAATTTAGACTACCTTCTAGACACATAATGTTAAATGCTCTATTCGTCCGCTGCACTCATCCAGAACAACATTACTATAAAGTCGTCTGTAGAAATCTTGGTAGTTCCAGACACTTAGTAGATGTATTTCTTTAAGAGTATTAAGATGCACCTGGCACAGGGTCTGTAACCACTTACCTAGATTTGAATAACCTCTCTTAAGTGGTCAGAATGACAATTGACATAACAACTTTACCAAAATTAACTACCACATGTGAAAATTGTATTCAAGATGGATACACGTGAGATACATGGAGTTTATACTTCAAATTACGTACACGTTGATACACAAATCACTGGGATCACAGACCTATATATGATGCCAACTGTGAGAAATCTGAATGGTATGAAGCCATCGCATGTTGCAAACACAACATACAAACGTCGTTGACTCATAGACGATCTGTTTATGCTCATATCAATTTTCCATCCACCCGCCTTTTATGAAAATCCGAAAAAGCTTCAGTGACTGTTGCTAGAGGATCATGTCGAATAATCGGAGTCAGAACCGCATGTTATATCCAGTTCAATCCCAACAATTATACACAGCGTGAGCATGGTATGCTACTCAGAGATGAAGGCGATAGCTTGCTGTCGACACGATATCATCTGAACAGTCTGCGGCCATTAAAACAGGACAGGTTGAAGCGAGCCTCTTCCGGAAATAGAACACCTGGCTACACAGGATTTCAATGAGTGTGTTCACGTATCCACTGCGGCTTGAAACATTTATGGCTTATAATGGATGGTAGCTGCTGTAATGACACGTGTTTCGTCTCTTTAGTCCGCGGCAGACGGTGTCGAACCACCGACACAGACAGACTCATACCCACTGTAGAGCTCCAACTTCTATCGAATCCTGTGGATGAATCTGTACGGTCCGTTACAGTGATACGTTAGTACAAGTGGACTTTCTTTAAGTGAACAGTCTTTTCAGTGTGCAAGAAACACTGAAAAAGTATTTTGGTAGTTCCAGTTTATGAAGTATTGTACGGTGTGGGTGAGCCCGAAGGAGCTTGAGATGGCTGCGTGACAGTACTGGCAGAATTGAAGCTGTGAGGACGGGTCGTGACTCGTGCTAGGGTAGCACAGTTGCTAGAGTACTTGCCCACGAAAGGCAAAGGTCCCGAGTTCGAGTCTCTGTCCGGCACACAGTTTTAATCTGTCAGGAAGTTTCATATCAGCGCACACTCCGCTGCAGAGTGAACATCTCATTCTGGAAACATTCCCTACGCTGTGGCTAAGCCATGTCTCCGCAATATCCTTTCTTCCAGGAGTGCTAGTTCTGCAAGGTTCGCAGAACAGCTTCTGTGAAGTTTGGAAGGTAGGAGACGAGGTACTGGTAGAATTGAAGCTGTGAGGACGAGTCGTGAGTCGTGCTAAGGTAGCTCAGTTGGTAGAGCAGTTGCCCGTGAAAGGCAAAGGTCCCGAGTTCGACTCTCGGTCCGGCACACAGTTTTAATCTGTCAGGCAGTTTCATATCGGCGCACACTCCGCTGCAGACTGAAAATCTCATTCTGTCTCCATGTTTACTTCAGTGCAGTTATTCTATTTATCCGAGTTCAAAGAACACTAAAACACAATATAATTTAAAATTACAGTACAATGGTATTTATAGAGAGTTTCACACTCTGTGAGTCCAATGTTCAGTAACCAGAAAGGCACGATCATTTGCTGCTAACAAGTCTTCCATGTCACAGGTTTCGCTCAGATTACTGCAAACCAACAAGTGTCCAGAGTCATCTCGTTGAGATCAGGTGTTTTACAGTTGATCCGCGTCTTCCCAATGCGATATTTCGAAGCCGCAGCTCGACGTCTTCATCAGCTGTTCGCTAGCGACGGTGTTCAGAGTCCTGATTTGCACAACATTCATAAGAATCATCATCAGTGATACCTGACATCTTCAAATTAATCTTGCACCTTATCACCCCTGTTCTGAACCAGTTGAGGGTCTGCCACGTCCCGTATTGGAGACCACAGCCAGATAGTAACTTCTCTTTTGGTGTCCGTAATCCTCCGGAAGGCCGCGTGGGGTATCCGTGCGGTCTTAGAAACCTTGCCACGGTTCGTGTGGCTCTCCCCGTCGGAGGTTGGAGTCCTCCCTGGGGCATGGGTGTGTGTGCTGTCGTTAGTGTAAGTTAGTTTAAGTTAGATTAAGTAGTGTGTAAGCCAGAGATCGATGGCCTTAACAGTCTGGTCCGATTGGAACTTAACACAACTTTCCAACTTTTTTCCTCCGGAAGACTTTGTTCTCCACAGCTTAGTTCGGCGGGCTTCTGCAGAAGTTGTAATTGGTGGTGTAGGCAACTTTTTCTGGATTTCAGTCATGACGTTCCGGTAACGGTTGCCTTGGATCTGTTTCTTGCTTCTTCTTTTCATTCTCTGCTGCTTCTTGTCTTCTTACATCTGGAGGTGCTACTCCCATGGGTGAAAACATCTTATTGACTGGAGTTGGTCTTAGGCACCAGATGACTACGCAGCCTGTCTCATCAATAGCCACATCAAGTTGGTTATAATGTGCAGATTTCCTCCAGAGTGGTGAGGCGTCTTCCACACTACAGAAACACAGAGCACGTGGCGAGAACGCTAGGCTGCGCTCCCCATGTGATGTCTGTCAGTTTGCGGATAAGATTGTTCCTGGTGCATACCCTCTGTCTGGTTCAAATGGCTCTGAGCACTATGGGACTCAACTGCTGTGGTCATAAGTCGCCTAGAACTTAGAACTACTTAAACCTAACTAACCTAAGGACATCGCACACATCCATGCCCGAGGCAGTATTCGAACCTGCGACCGTAGCGGTCGTGCGGTTCCAGACTGTAGCGCCTTTAACCGCTCGGCCACTACGGCCGGCCCCTCTATCTGCTGTCTACGCAGTGTTGTTTGTACTCGTAGGTTAAGGCACCATCCATCTTTAATCGCAGGTACTGGGTGTGGACAGAGTGATTTAGACCACGTCCTTTCCAAGTACGTTCAGATTTCTTGTTCCTTCCTTACTGCGTAGATGAAAAGCACTTGAGTTTTATCCGAAGTGGGTTTCAAGTGTTTGCCGTTATAGCAGACAGCAAGTTCTTCGAGAGCAGATGTTAGCTTGGATTCTGCTTCACATTCGCTCTCTGAGCAGCGACAGAGCGACAGATGTGTGATCTGCATAACTGACGGACTGGGTTCAGTACAGTGCAAACAAATGATTAAATATCTTACGCAGCCAATATCAATGTGCCCCTAGACATCATGCCAGCACCACTCTATTAGTCACGTAACTGTGGCTGCTCTACATGAAATTAATGCCATTGTGGTGGTATACCACTGATAATCATCCTGCATACCCCAATGATGTAATTTCCTAGAAAAGAAGGTCTTCTTATAAACTACCAAGTCAAATGATTCTCTGCAGACGTTTACCTACGTCAGGTTTAAGGAAACGGTGTACGAACGTTTCCCTTTATGTGACACATCCATATGTTTTTTTTTCCGTAAAAGTTTCTACTGTGTATGTTAGAAAGCCAAATTAGTTTTAGTAGTTGAGAGAAAACATCCCAATAATATTTAGGAGTAGGAGGTATGTCAGTACGACATTTTATGCTATGAAGTATCCAACTTATCACTAGATATATGTGTTGTCAAATAGGATGGAGCAGTGGTTAAAAGGTGAGACTGGTACTCGAAAGGAGCCATCTTGCTTTAAATCCAGTCTGAGCTAATGCTCTGGTCTTTCCTTCATTTTAAGTCGGCGTCTTGATGCTGCTTCCGCTTTGTGGAATCATTGCACACATACTTATTACGCTTAGCTGGTAAGTGGAATCTGAAGATGTCCAAGGCAAATACCATAATCGTGTTGTGCACGACGGGAGTTTTTGTCCTCTGCAACGCTACACACAAGGATAACTCTTACAAAAGTTTCTTCATTTAATCGAGCCTGGTGCGCTTGATGAGGTAACAGAGCATTAATACCACTTTCTAAAAATTTCGACGCTACTGGTAGCTCTAAAAAGGCGTATTTCTGTGATCATTCGTTGAGAAATCTTTCCCCCTTCAAAAAGTTGTCCAGTTTCTCCAAAACATGATAGCTGAACGTAAAAAAGTCGTACCATGTATATGAAAGTTTCATATGAGAAGGAATGTAGATATTTCGCTCTCTTTCTTCCTACATGGGAACATCTCGAAGCGAGGATAAAACATCATTTTTTACGTACTGTCCACATTGTTTGCCTATTACTTCACATTCTGACATATTGAAATCAGCAGACATTAGAAGGTTTTACCCAGCATCGGTTCCCTGTTTTCAAGAAACGATAACGATTTCTGTCAGTAGCTCGTCATCAGCATTTTCTTCCAATTAACGGAGAAATCGTCGTCTATTGACAGTCGTTTTGGTACGGCATCAATTGTTAGAAACAGTCCAGTATTTTCTTTAAAAAATATTTGGGTCTTTTTGTTCTGGGAGGTCAGAAGTTAATTTCGAGGCCTGATCGGAACTTTTAAGTATAGCGGTGAGATCCGTTTATCCGCAACTATTTGAAGTTCCTGGCTGCTCGTGCTCTGCTATTGTTAAGTTTAATCTCGCATCGAGGACCTACGAGTAGGCTACCTAGTACGTGTCCACCGTGGGTCAGTACGCACGTGTCACTTTCCGATACATCTTCCTTGAGTCGACCAGAAGGCAGACATTTAATATGCAGAAAGCTAATTTTAGCAAGCAGAAACAATTTAATATTCATGTTCTCGAGACGTGTCCACAAACCTGAGCTTCTGGTTTATTTTGAGAGCGACGCAGAAATGAGAGATACATGTGTCTGCTGTACTCCCGGATGGGTTACACGCACCTTCCACAGAACCATCACAGCTGTCGGACGGCTGGAATAGCGACTTCAAGTGGCAGAATCGTGTCTTAATTACGGAGAAGTGACATGGATCGGCGTGTGCATACGCGGATTTCAGGCGTGTCGGGTCGGCCGCCTCGTTAGCAAGCTTTGTTGCAGGTTGCAGGTGGCTGCCGTATACAAGATGAGCGCCCAGCCGATACCATCTAAATACTCGCCCCTGATGAATGGACGTGCTGCAAGCGCACCTGCGCACTATAAAGATGTCGATCCGTGTCATTCGTTGTCACACTTTATTGGCTATCCACAATGTTCTACAGTCCATTCTAACAATTAAGACAAAACAAAAAATTGTAAATTGCACTGCAAATTATATATCAAAGTGTAAGTAAGCTGCAATTTTTCAGGAACCTCCTTAAACATGTCGTGTAAACCGGTTTATGCTTCTAACTCGTTTGGTAATCTTAATTTCCAACAGTTTCCGTTTTCTTCAACTCGCTGAAGGTCTAACTCATTTTACGAGTCAATGATCTAACGATGCCTCAAACGAAAGTGAGTCAAGCCTGATTCTTGTCAAAGTAATAGAAGCACCTGAACCAACAAGACTAACTCAGCGTATGATCATCTTCAACCAGCTGTACAGATGGGCCTGCTGTATATTGTGGAATGGCTGCGAACAGCTTGAGCATTTTCGTATTGTTGAAGAATTCGTACGATCCACCAGACAGTGAAGTAATTAGTTTCCTCATTGAAGATCGTCAGTTGTCTGTTATAGAACTAATAAGTAAAGACGTTTGTAACCGTAATTCGCCCGTGGAGAGGACCAGCGAAATGCAAGGAAACTGATATTCATATGATCTCAAAGTTCTAGGATCGAGGCAGTGCGTCACATGATATTTTTGGCTTTCCACTGTACTAAATCCAATCTGTTCTCCACGACATGTACGAGGGCAGTTCAATAAGTAATGCAACACATTTTTTTTTCTGAAACAGGGGTTGTTTTATTCAGCATTGAAATACACCAGGTTATTCCCCAATCATTTAGCTACACAACACTATTTTTCAACGTAATCTCCATTCAATGCTACGGCCTTACGCCACCTTGAAATGAGGGCCTGTATGCCTGCACGGTACTATTCCACTGGTCGATGTCGGAGCCAACGTCGTACTGCATCAATAACTTCTTCATCATCCGCGTAGTGCCACCCACGGATTGCGTCCTTCATTGGGCCAAACATATGGAAATCCGACGGTGCGAGATCGGGGCTGTAGGGTGCATGAGGAAGAACAGTCCACTGAAGTTTTGTGAGCTCCTCTCGGGTGCAAAGACTTGTGTGAGGTCTTGCGTTGTCATGAAGAAGGATAAGTTCGTTCAGATTTTTGTGCCTACGAACACGCTGAAGTCGTTTCTTCAATTTCTGAAGAGTAGCACAATACACTTCAGAGTTGATCGTTTGACCATGGGGAAGGACATCGAACAGAATAACCCCTTCAGCGTGCCAGAAGAGTGTAACCATGACTTTATCGGCTGAGGGTATGGCTTTAAACTTTTTCTTGGTAGGGGAGTGGGTGTGGCGCCACTCCATTGATTGCCGTTTTGTTTCAGGTTCGAAGTGATGAACCCATGTTTCATCGCCTGTAACAATCTTTGACAAGAAATTGTCACCCTCAGCCACATGACGAGCAAGCAATTCCGCACAGATGGTTCTCCTTTGCTCTTTATGGTGTTCGGTTAGACAACGAGGGACCCAGCGGGAACAAACCTTTGAATATCCCAACTGGTGAACAATTGTGACAGCACTACCAACAGAGATGTCAAGTTGAGCACTGAGTTGTTTGATGGTGATCCGTCGATCATCTCGAACGAGTGTGTTCGCACGCTCCGCCATTGCAGGAGTCACAGCTGTGCACGGCCGGCCCGCGCGCGGGAGATCAGACAGTCTTGCTTGACCTTGCGGCGATGATGACACACACTTTGCCAAACGACTCACCGTGCTTTTGTCCACTGCCAGATCACCGTAGACATTCTGCAAGCGCCTATGAATATCTGAGATGCCCTGGTTTTCCGCCAAAAGAAACTCGATCACTGCCCGTTGTTTGCAACGCACATCCGTTACAGACGCCATTTTAACAGCTCTGTACAGCACTGCCACCTGTCGGAAGTCAATGAAACTATACGAGACGAAGCGGGAATGTTTGAAAATATTCCACAAGAAATTTCCGGTTTTTGCAACCAAAATTGGCCGAGAAAAAAAATGTGTTGCATCACTTATTGAACTACCCTCGTACATTGTGGTGATTACATGTTTTTAAGACTTTCCGACAAACGTGTAAGTGCACATGTCAGCAGTCTGTATCGACGAAACAGGATGCTCAAAATTTTGAATGCATGTATGTCAAAATGCAAAAAAAAAAAAAAAAAAAAATTGTTCAAATGGCTCTGAGCACTATGGGACTTAACATCTATGGTCATCAGTCCCCTAGAACTTAGAACTACTTAAACCTAACTAACCTAAGGACATCACACACATCCATGCCCGAGGCAGGATTCGAACCTGCGACCGTAGCAGTCGCGCGGCTCCGGACTGAGGGCCTAGAACCGCTAGACCACCGCGGCCGGCAGTCAAAATGCAGCTTGTGGTATATTAATTCTATGTTATGACGCGACACGAAATAATAGGCTTGGGAATGGAGAAGAATTTTAGTAGACTTCCCTCGGTAATGCAAGACTCGAGCAAAGCGGGTCAATAGACTACCGCCGGCTTGAATACCATCAAGGAAGGACTGGTGATGTTACATGCAATGTGGACACAAGTAGGATGTAATTCTAGAGAATCCACAACACGTATAATGCTCTTGATTACCGATTGTAGGTTTACCTTTGCTATTACGCTTCGGTAACGCTGCATTGGCACTAATCGTGGTTATCTTGGACACCGCACCAGCAGAAATGCGTAACCAATCTATGACACAGCTGCACCAGAATACGTCTCCTCAACCGACTGCTCTATGTGGATATCAGAGGACTTCTATTTTGCCTCACTTATTTCACCAGTTTCTCGTATGGTTATGCTGCTTCCGTTGTAATAAATAAGAGTAGTCTGAATTTCTGTCTATTTGTGTGTATTGGATTTCTGAACTATTAAAATAATCTTTCTTTATTCGTGTCAGAGGTACACTAAAATGAACACATATACAGTACATACAAAGAAAACTATGCAGTATTCACCAAGAATTGGGCAACTTTGGTAGCATTGGGTGTTGCAGACGTTAAGTCCTTCATGCTACAGCTGGTTGGGCATGAGTTACATTTGAATGTAATAATTAAAATGTAATAATTAAAATAATAATAATAATAAAATAATAATAATAATGTTTCAAATTATCACACCACAAATATGTGTTCGAGGACACAGATGTTTCCATTATATTTTAACAAACCTTTTTGTACATAATCATTTGATGGATATTTCTCCAACATTCAGACATTTGGTGCAGTGAAGTTCCGTATTTTGATACTGATAGTCCCACAATGAAACGTTTGAATTTCTGGTAATTCACAATGAAAATTTCACTGATTTAGTGTACTGAAGAGGAAGGCGGTCTTAGTCGCTATGTTTTGGAGGACGTTACTTAAACTCCATATACATAACACTCAGATATCATGAGTGGATAGCGCGTGCAGCCGGCCCAGGTTCGATACCCGTCCGGGTCGGAGATATTCTCCTCTCTGGAACTGCGTGTCATGCTGTCCTCATCATATCATCATCGACACGCCAGTCGTCCAATGTAGCGTCACCTGAAACGCCTTGCAACTCGGCAGCCGAACTACTGCAGGTGGGGTCTCCCAGAGATAAGAATCATACCGTCATTTCTAATCACCTAGAGAAAGATAACATAGAACTCATTTTTAATAGTGCACATGACTGAAATACCCCTATCACTCTACCACTGGGCGACACGTCGTGGTAGATTCAACTATAAGTCAGATACGCTAAGGAGCAGTACTCATCTATGACTGTCCACAACTCTCGAACAGCGATCTGGTCCCGCATGCAGTTAATCGATTAGTATCTTCCTGTATTGGTTGCCAACGTCAGACAATAGAGGATGAAACTAATCACCCCACACACACGGAGTACCGCTATCAACTGCCTGGATGTATCATCTCATGCAGTTGCCGACGTACTCGGAGTGTGCCACTGACATGTACCAACATGCACTGCGACTAATTTAGTACATGCTCCTAGCTTCCGATGGCATTGTTCCTACTACTTCCATGCTGAACACTTTTACTTGTGACGTGCAGTGAGCACAGATACAGACGTGAGTCGATGGTTTCTGTGGCCCGTGAGGAACTGATTATGGGTGGTATCGGTGCTCCACGTTTGTTGTTGTCCAGCATCGAACTGGTTCGTGCTTTGTTGTAGATCTACTTCTACACCTTGTTACAATTGACGATAGATGATGGAGACACTTGTAATCAAGAAATTGTTAGTCCGGGCAGTGGACTCAAGCGGTGGTGGTTTCCCATGCACATACGGTATATTCCTACTCTTAACACAAGGCTATGAAAAGCACAATGTCAACACGACCTCGGAAATGGGGTGTCACACCTGTCGGGCACCCATGATCTGACCGTGATCGCATTCGATGATATGGGGCGCCTTACCCAACCTGCGCTCGCTGGTCACGTCACTGGCTAGCTGAAAGTCTGGCGATATTCCAGTTACGTGACACTCTGAACTATTGTTTTCATCACGGCGACCAGAGCGTTCTCCTGTCACAACAGCTATCTCGACTTCAACCGACCATGAGTATGAAGGGCTACTATAAACGATTCATTCGTTTTCGAAGTTCTCTATTTTCTAAAAGTATTACGTGAACGAAAATGTTTGATACATGAATATAACAGTAAATCCACTGAGTTTGCATTGCGGCCAACATTTGGCATTAAGAGTGTAATGTCTAGACAAAATGGTAACAAACCACGAAAATTGTTTACGTGTGATGGAGTATACGAGATGTTTATCTGTTACCACAGAGCAGCGTACACTCAGAAGGAATCATGGGAAAGGACTGCCATTTAAACAGTGCATTATGCGTTGATATCAACAATTTAGGGAAACTGGTGGTCTCTGTAAATACAAAAGTACGAGTTGACCAATTGTACCAGATGCAACCTTGGAGATGGTGAGAGAAAGTTTCGTATGCAGTCCAAAAAAGTCAAATGTCCCTGCAAGCCACAAGCTAGGAATACCGCAGAAAACGTGAGATTTTGCGATGGCGTTTACATTTCACACCTTACCGTTCGTGCAACAGTAAAACCGGAAGACTGTGGCCGGCCCCTTCAATTTTACATCAAATGTTGCAAGTGTCTGAGAATGAACATTTCTCCTCCACGCTTATATTCCGTGACGAGGTAAACTTCCATCTGGAAAGGTTAATTATCACAATGTGAGAGTGGGGAGCATAGAAAATCCTCATGAGATTGTGGAGCATGAACGAGATTTTCCGAAGGTTAATGTCTTCTTTGAAATGTCACAGACAAAGCTATATCATCAGTTTTTTTTCCTTTTAGAAGGCTGTACCACCTACCTTGATATGCTGCAGTTGTGGTTCTTTCCACAACTGAATGCTGATTCGGAGAACTTTATTTTTCAACAAGACGTGTCATATCCTCGTTGGAACATCGACTTTAGACGCTACATAAATGATGGACATTCGCGTAGCTGGATTGGGCGTAGTGGTGAAGATGTCGTTGCTCTGTTCCATTGGCTCTCCAGGTCGTCTGACCTTATGACCTTTTCCTTTGGCGGTACATTAAGGACCGTTTATACGTGTCTCCACTGCCACGAACACTGCAACAGCTCACAGAACGCATCAGTGATGTTGTGATGACCAGTTGCTGCTTAAGGTATGGAGTCAATGAACTGACTACCACTTGGACGTGTTTCGTAGGGCCAGAGGGGCACTTTTAGCACGTTTGATGAATGAAAAACGCTAACTTGCTAAGTTTATGGTTCTTTTCATGCATCAATCATATTTTAGGAAAATATGAGGCATTGAAAACGTGTAAATCACTTATAGTAACCATATGTGTGTAATAAGAGCTTAAATAATGCAAGCAAAGTCAATAATTTCACAAAGTTAAATCATTCTTTACTCTTAGCCTTTATATATTTGTAACAAACCAACTGTATATTATTAGGTGTGTTAATTCTGTACACTATAATAACAAAGAAACTTTTATCTCTGAGAAAGCATTGTCTTCACTCATCTTCACTCAACTACTCCTTCCAATATGTTCGGCTCTCTTCTCCCTTCTTATTTGCGTTAAAATGAACAAAATAACCTCCTCTCGCCTATCTGTGTAGTATTAGCTTTTACTGTTATAAGAAGGAAATTGAAAAATAAGTTGTAACTGTTTCCTGCGATTCTTTAAATAATTTTGGTCGTATGCTTCATCTTCTTTCTTCTGGCCTGATCCCTTATCTTCATGGGGTCGGAATATTAATCTGGATTTCGCAGGGTTAGTGATAGAGAGTGTATGCGTGCCCTAAATAACTTTGATCATATCAAAAACCGTTATTTTCATCGTCCACCACAGCCAAACTAAAATAATATATTTGACCATATTTAGGTCAGTTTCTTTGACTAAACACTAGCGGGGAAGTATACGTTTCATTTAAACTGCGACATTTGACTGTGGCAAGATAGCGGAAGCTACAGATTGCGTCACATCATGTTAGAGTCTTTTCTGGAATAGATATATTATCACGACAAACAGATATTTGGTTATATCAACGTCAACGGCGTAATAAATTACGCTGATGTCGCAGAAAATATTGTCTTCATACGAGTTTGTGACTAAGGAAAGAATACTACGTGTACGTTAGCTAATTGTACATACTCGTAACCTCCTAAAGGAAGGAGATCAAAATGGTCAATTAACGTAGGCTATAGCCAGCAAGGTGAATTGCGACGTGTAGCCTTGATCAGATATGTGGACACTACTAAGCCAGCCCTTTTGCAACGGAACGGGACCGTAAAAGCCATTACAAAACGAAAGGAATTGCATTCTGAGTTAATTAACATTACAGAGAAACATTCGACCTAATCAGGTGGAAAATGATAGCTGGCTACTATTTATATGCATTTCCGAATGCCTTCAACAACATCTGCTTGTGGTGTCCGTAAAGTACATGCAAACATTATCTTATCAATTACGTTCTCTGACTGCTCATGATTAAGTCAGTTTGTTTTTTCATTTGCACCCTACTTCCTCAGTTATACGTTGAATATATTCTAAACTGTCTTCCCTTACAGTTTTTATGCTCCACAGTTCCCTCTTGTAGCACGAAACTTATTCCGTAATGACTTAACTCATGTACTATCGTCCTGTCCTTTCTTCTTGTCACGTGATGACTGGGTGTTGTGTGCTGTCCTTAGGTTAGTTAGTTTTAAGTAGTTCTAAGTTCTAGGGGACTGATGACCATAGATGTTAAGTCCCATAGTGCTCAGAGCCATTTGAACCATTCTTCTTGTCAGTATTTTCGATATGTTCATTTAGTCACCGATTTTGCGCTGAACTTCTTCATTCCCTGTCTTATCAGTCCACGGTATTTGATGTCCTAAAGATTATATAATAGAGTTAAATTTTTGCAATAAAGTAAATTATTACTTCTTCTTGGTTCATATCGTAACTTATTATACACCATGTCACATTTTCATTCTATGTCGTCTGTCAATATCCCATGCCCGATTGCTATGAAAAGCTTCATAACGATGAAAATTACCAAACGCTACGCCCCGTTTCCTCATCGATTAATGATAGATAGATGTACTTTTAATTGATGATGGTGGGCGGGAGATATAAATGTGTGGAAGCAATTAGTTTTCAATTTTTTTATTCGCAGCTTAATAGAGGAAGTCGAAATAATGCTGGTAATTGTAATGCAGATATCTATGGCGGCAGTACGTCTGAGACTTGACAGATATAGGGGTACTTACGTATGACGAACGCACAAAGCCACCATTACGCCAGTGGACAATCATTTCATCATGTAAAACCTATTATTTGTAAAAAGCAACTAGGCATTAAAGGAACAGTTGTATCAATGGCTTAAAGTCGTTAATTCCACACCTCATATGGCAGCGAAGAGCTGTAACGAACACAGAGGGAACTTATGGTTTTGACCTGTGGCTACACAGCAAGAAATCAACACGAGTACGACAGAAGTTTCAGAGAGGAAACTCACGTCTGAACAGTTGTCTGTCGCTCATGCTTTCACCCATATATTGTAAGCTCTCTCTTGAAACCTCACGTAATAACCATTAAGCGAAGCACGAAACCACAAACGAAGTTAACCTGGGGCTCTCCCGAGACACGGCTGATAATACAAGCTACTGTGGTACTACGGGTTCAAGGGAATATGCTTCTTCTATTGCGCTACTTCTCGAAAAATGTTTTCTGAGAAGAATAAGTACAACAGTACTTGTCGCATCTGGTATTAATGAGATCAAATGTTTAGACATATATTTTGTATGTTCGTGAGACACGAAGCTTTTCCTCCATGTTGCAGTACACTTAAAAAAATATCTATATTTCATGTCTTTGATATTTCCATCAGCTATGTGAATATAATAGGTGAGAACGAATAAGAAAGTACAACCAGCTTATCTTAGGGTTGGTATGGATGATTGACACTGTCCATGTTTCACGTTACTGGCTCTAGACAGCCGAATTCTACTTGTCCACTGATGGAGAAAGTCACTAGAGGCCCAGCTAACTAAGTCTGCAAAAACTACTCGATGTGCGTCACGTCGCAGTTCCTTGAAAGCGTAAGAGTGCTGGAATTCCGTGCGTGGCTGTTCCTGCCGGATGGGCCTCGTTGAGCACCGCCGTTGGCATTTCATGTAACTAAGGTGTGAAAACCGGAAATCCTCTTGACTATGTAAGAATTTACAAATACTATCTTGTCCCGAGAACTCAGCACAGATGTTGATCAACAGTTGAATCAACTGTAATTCTGTGGGCAATTATTATGCACTTATTTGACGTTTGGTGAACTACAGAGTGAGTCAAGAAGAAAGGTGCAGGCTCTGAGGGGTGACAAAGGACAAAAAAGTAATATGAACGCATGTCCTGTTCTTAACAGTTTCCGAGGAAACTAATGAAGCCAATGGGGAACAGGACAAATGCAGGTGATAGTAAATGAGACACTGTGATCTAATGTTTTCTTTAATTTTGTACCTTTCCTCACAAAGATGTTAAAAAAGTCCATCGTCAACTGCAATGCATTTTGCAGGTCTTGTAGGCAGTTACTGTGTTGAAACTTCCTGGCAGATTAAAACTGTGTGCCGGACCGAGACTCGAAAGGCAAAGGTCCCGAGTTTTAATCTGCCAGGAAGTTTCATATCAGCACACACTTAGCTGTAGAGTGAAAATTTCATTCTGGTTACTGTGTTGTTGATCTGAGCTCATTCGTATGGTCCTTTACTTGAGCGCACACATGTACAATACGAGCGAGAACTTCCTCCTTTCTGTTCACCTTCCGCTTGTAAACTTCGCAAAAAAAAAAAAAAAAAAAACACGAAAAGTAATCTAATGGAGTAAGATCGGATGTTCTCGGCAACCGAGAAGTGATTCCACGCTGATCGGTCCAACTCCCAGGATACGTTTCAGAGAGGCACTGTGTTATTGGACGTACGTAACGTGCAGGATATCCGTCGTGGTGAAAGTACATACGACGTCATGTTGCCAGAGGAATATTCCTCAAGTATTTTGGTAACACATTTTGAAGGGAATCAAAATACCGTACTGTTTTCCTATAACAACTGGACCATCGAGTTGATCATCAATAACAAAAAAATGGTTCAAATGGCTCTGAGCACTATGGGACTTAACATCTTAGGTCATCAGTCCCCTAGAACTTAGAACTACTTAAACCTAACTAACCTAAGGACATCACATATATCCATGCCCGAGGCAGGATTTGAACCTGCGACCGTAGCGGCCACGCGGTTCCGGACTGCAGCGCCTAGAACCGCACGGCCACCACGGCCGGCTGATCATCAATAACACCCAGCGTACTCATTGAAATGGTCAGTAAAGGCGACACTACACAGCATAATGTCGCATTGGTCGTATTCGCATGTGTTTCATGGTGAAGAAGGACATGCGACTGACGCCAGTGTTTTTCAGACAGCTGTACGTCGCATACGGTTAAGGAAAGGGCATATGTTCATTTTAAGTTTTTTGTTCAGAATCTCCAGTACTATCACCCCTCAAAGCATATACCTTTTCTTCTGACTTACCCTGCACATGGGGGAGTGTCAACTGCAGAACATCTCTCCTGAGAGCATGAGAGTATTACACTGCCGAAAAGCAGGTGTATTTTTGTATCTCCAGGACCGGATCGAATGCGCTCGGAGGATTAACGACGAGGGCCGGTATGCCAGCCAAACTGTTTGTGATTTTTAGTTTGATTACCGGGCTGATACCACATCTCGCCTCAGTTACACGACTCTGAAACATTTACAAAATGTTCGCACACTTTCACAAGGATAACGCTAGGGGTTAGCAAAATAAAAAAAAATAAAAAAAATAAAAAAAAATAAAAAAAAAGCATAACAATTTACCACCCTTAATACGCAGTAGGAAAACAGCTCGCATTCAAAACAACTTCCAGTCGTCCCGGAATGGGTAAATACAGGTACTCTATTGTTTTGCAGGGAATCTTATATCATTTTTCCTACAAAATAATGGCAAGTTCAGGTAACGATTATGGAAGTGGTTAGCGTTCACTCACCATTCTCTCCAAATCCGACCACAAGATGTGCTGACTGTGGTGGCCAGGGGAGATGCGAAATTCATACTCGTGCTCACAAATACAGTCCTAGACGATGCGAGCGATGTGAACACGAGGGGACCTGATCAGCCAGAATTGTCACATAGTCGTTGGCAGTAATGCTATCTTGCAGAGAAACCATGAGGCCCATGGAATACCACAATGTTGCTGCCCAAATCATCACCAAACCTCCGTAATGTTTGACTCTTGGTACGTAAACTAGGCCAGAAGTTGGAAAACAGTGTGAAACAAGACTCATCCGACCAAATGACTTTCTTCCATCGCTTTATAGTCCAGGTTTCGGCATCATGCTTTCCTGTTACGGGCATTTGCATCACTGACGAGTGGTTCTGTAATTCCAGCTGACCCTGCAACCCCCAGCTTATGTAGCTCCCTTCGTTTTGTTTTGGTATAGACATGGTGCTCAAGTGCGTCATTCAATTCTGCAGTGGCTTTTGCAGCTGTCATCCTCTTATTTTTCGTCACAGTCCTCCCCAATGACATCTGTAATGACCGCTCAGCACACACTTTCTTCGGCATTGTGATTGAGCGGATGATGTCTTACCGCTTTCAGTGAGTACGGTATCAATCTTTGATATCGTGCCTCTTGAAACACTTCGGCTACCTTGTTTACGGAAGCACCCACCATAAGCGCAGTAACATTTTGCCCGCGTCGGAATTCACTTAGCTCCGACATAAGGCACAGCTGCACATGGCGCTGTTCTAACCACGACTGCCAGTTGCAACGTATTGAGGACATTGTACAGCTGCCTTTAGTGGTCAAATTACGACAGTGCAACCTGCAGTCTTGGCTAGGATCTGAATTTATGGTCAAGCATTCATTTTTAGTGGTGTTTACATATTTCCTTCCAACTCCAATGCTTTTGAGAAGTAATCATTCGAACATGTTTCAACATAACGTACTTCTAAGTTGATTTCTCGTAACCGTTCCCCGAATTCCGGGAACATATGTCTTTAGACATCCGGAAGAAAAGTCTAGCTTCAGCTCATTCATAGTTCATATACATAGTGCTTTACCTAACAACACATTTTTCCGGAATTTCTTTTTAAGTAAATTTTATAGAAGTAATACTAAAGTATTCCCAGCGTTAATTTTGGGTTCTAAGGCTACGCTAATCCATTTTTTTTTCTCGATCAAGCCACGTACATTATCTTAGCCGACAAGATCGCACAATGGATAAGATACTCATTTATCGTTACGGAAAGCGAGGCTTCAAACCCTATAACATTCGTGGTATTAAAATATGTTTTATATTCATCTCAGTAGCAAACAGTCTGGATGAAGTTCAGCTGAGTAACAGAGCTGCTGAGTAGCAGTTTTCCCTGAATATTACCACCATTCACGATGTTTAATTTGCTCGCTATTAAAAGTAGAATGGAATTTTGCACCGTATGTAGTAGCTCACTTAATAGCTATTAAATTCATATTTAGCAGTCCGAAGTCAACTAATATCGTGGATAGGAACATGGACTAGGATGAGAAAGGTTGTTAAAAACAAATATACAAAAATAGCAAATGTGCAAATTATTATTCAGCTTAAAAAGCAAGTAGAATCATTCAGTCTCACAAGGTGTTCGTTATAAATTAATCCTATGGAACAAATTGATTGCTGTAATAATTAGATGCGTAGATCGTGTAAGTTTGTGGAGGTACTGAATCGTATTGGGGCGAAAATAAATTTAAAGCACAACTTGACTAAAACACGGGATCGGTTGATAGGACACAGTCTGAGGCATCAAGGAATTGTCAGTTTGGAATTGGCGCTAAGAGTTGTGTAGATGGAGACGAAGCGATGAATACAGCAATCAGGTTAAAATGGAATGTAGGTTGCAGAAGTTATTCGGAGATGAAGAGACTTGTACTCGGTACATTAGTTTGTAGAGCTGCTCAAATTAGTCTTCGTGTTGAAAACGACAGCAACAACAATTATAGTGACGATTACCCATGGTTCTGTGCAATTTATTGTGCACAAGTGTTACCGATTATTCATCTCGTTGTACGACATTTACTGTACTTGTGTTCAGAATGGCTAAATGGCAACCCCTGAAACAATATAATCTGTCATTTTTCTTCCGTTTGCTTCAATACATATCCGTGCTTAGAGGATTCTAACGTCGGGATAAATTACTCGTTAGCCACTGGGCCCTGTATCTTCAAAAGAGAGGCGTCAGCCGAAAACAAGTGACTGCACAAGTTACTTTTTCTGTTATAGCAAATATCATATTAAGATTTAATTAACTGTGACTCGAAGCTAAATTTGACATTTATACAGGTTAGAAAATGAAATAACAAGAGATTATCTTTTTCGTAATACTATATGTCATTTTACGACACACATGCCAAAGAATTTACGTAATATCCATTTCCTTCTCCATGACAATTCTCGGCCGCACATTGCGGGTGCAATGAGGAAACTCCTGCAGCGTTTTTGATGGGAAGTGTTTGATCACCCGCCATACAGCCTCCTGATTTTCATCTCTGCTCAGATGAACCACTGGCTATAAAGACAACATTTTGGCACAGACAAGGAGCCGCAGTCCAGTGTAGAAAATTGTCGGGAAGCACAGGATGCTGTCTTCTATGGCGAGGTTATTGGAAAAATGGTATAACGCTACAACAGACGTCTACGTCGGGCGTAGGTAGATGGAAGGTGTAGCTAACTGTTGCAGATAAAACAGTTTTGATTTTCACTGTGTTTTCCATTTCGCGATCGATCGTTCCTTACTTTCCGAATAGCCGTCGTACGAAAATTATAGCTGATTTACTACCCCCTTCAAGTGACAACTTGTTCTTGTGAATTGTTCTCCTCTTCCATGTTTATTAATTTATTTGCTTCGTTTATTTTCCGTTATCGGCAGGGAACCTTCCAACTGCCTGGTAATATAAGTAATCATGACTTCGTACTGGAAATAAATATGCAGGCGATAAAAATAATTTGTTGTTTACTTCATTCTGCAGTGTTTGAAGTCTAATGTGACAAAAGTTACGTAGGAACGGACTATATAGTTAACGATACGTACTGTACATTTTAATGACGTTGCCTGGAGAGCAGTTAAATTTCCCTAAGAGAAACTAAAATTAAGTGATAGTGATAGGAAACGGAATGCAAAGATAACGGAACGAGGGGTGATGATTCTGCGTCATATACGTCCTCGAAAAGCGCTCCATATTTCCTTGCCACGGTTGCATTCCGTTGATATAGCTCCTTAGCCAGTAATCGTGGGTGGCGTGTAAGATCACGTAAAGGAGGGTGCAGTAGTCAAGTCGACCCGAGCCGACCAGTGGGTGGCGGCGATAAGGTCGCGGGGCGCCGTCGACGGCTGCGTTGGCGGTGTCTGCGTGAAGAAGAGGCAGCGGCCCGCCGCCGGATGCGGCGATGGATCAGGCGCAATCGCGCGCCTCATCTGCCGAAAAAACGCCGCCCGCCTATTGTCTGCCGGCGCTATTCATTCCCGCCGTATCGGCTAATGCTCGCCGCCTCCGACTGCCTTAAAAGCATTCCCCAGTACTACTCGTCGGGGATTTATTTTCGCGTTCGACTAGGGTAGCAGCTTCCCATTCGCCTAACGGAGTCGGTATCCGTCTCTGTAACTAAACCCACTGCGAGCTACTGCCGCCCAGGCTGTTTTCATCGCCGAGAAATTTGTTTCTCTCGGATGGCTAACAACGACAAGAAAAAGAGACCGAGACATCGTAAACATCAATCAAAAGGTGACGGCTACCGTATCACCGAGCTAACAGTCTCTGTAACATTCTACTCATGTCCATAGTGTCCACATTCGGTTCTTGATTCAGTTTTTTTCCTTCGGTTAGTTCTGGTAGTATACTCTTTTTATAAAAGGCGACTATACTTATGAGGGAAGTTTCTCGGCTCGAACAGCAATTCGGTGTTCCACTTGTATCTAGAATCTTTAAGTACCACTGTGATTAGGATTGTGAAACCATTCGATTGTGTTACTCTTAGTTTGCCCATTATTGGACTTTAAAAATGTAATTAGGTTCCTCGGCAAAATGCTAGGAACAATATGCTGAACAACAATAGACACATTTGGCGAAAGCAGTATCTGGACAGAAGTTTTTCCCTGAAGGCAAACATACAGTTTTTTGTTAGGTGTCCAGTCCTTGACAGTCCAACATCTAATTTATAACTGTGAGTTGCATTGTGTGCTGAGTGGACCAAGGCAGCTGTTGATTTTTCTCCTTTTTTAGATAGTGCCGCACCGTAAGTTAGTTCATAAGTGAACCCACTTTGATCAGTGTTACAAACGCAGTGTGGCTGTATCTGGAATCTTTCAATTTTCTGATTTACTTCTTCGACAAAGCAACCCCAAAACTGGCGAAATATCTTAGTTTTCCTGTACATCTTTGGCAGTCATGAAAGCAGTGATGTGTCTACGGTACATTCTGTACTCTTTCTTGACACGTGCTATGAGAGTTGTTTTTTGCATGCCAAAACTTCAGGTACCAGTAATGGACACATTTTCCATCGTTCCTTGTTATATCAAATTGGGATAGAATTTGCTGTTTTATCTCCGGTTCTGTGATTGCGTTGTTTCCTCGAAATGGATGTTCGTTAAGTCTTTTTTCTCCTCGTACTCAAATATTCTTTTGACGCTCGATGTTCCTTTTATGGACGTATGTCTCTTCAATAACGAGTTTTAGGTAGCAACGTTACGTGGAAGTGTATGATAATGACCGCAAATACCTTCAAGACGTACTTTCGAAAATTTTGTCAAAATACTAACAGTGCTAAATTTCTTTAATGGTGAAGGTTCGTAGACACCAGGACTGTTAGCTTGTCTTTGAGGGGTACTGTGTCCGCCACTGCCACCAGTACTATAATCCTGAACACTGTTAATCACGTTATTGCCTATAAAGTCTTTTTCTTCATCCAAAAGTCGATCCCCTGCAACTGGAGTTAAGCAGCCAAATGATTATTCACGTTTCTGAATAATCAGAGCCACCAAAAACATTGCGAAAGTGTTGTCATCCTGTCCTACACCGTCTTCCGTTGGATAACGCCTTCTTAACTTGGACGCCACAGTATTTGAAACATCCCAAACACTGACAGTTTCATCCACTTTTGCTGTAGATGTATGACAATACTGACACACGTACACTAAACACGTCAACTACTCGCTGTTGTAAACCCCCCGCCCCTCCTCCAAGACTGCAAGCGCTGTGTACAAACCAAGAGCAAGATAGTCACATGCCGTCCCAAGCGTCGTTAGAAATGTGAGATGATTTGTGTACAAATGTTTTAACAAAAATTCCTGTTCGAGCCGAGAGACGCCCCTTGTTGGTATGATACTTTTTCACTTTTGCTTATCGTGATATTCTTGAAGAAAATCTACCAAAACTACCCAGTAGCAGTTCAACTGTAAAGTACAATTTTTGAATTCCTGTTGGATTCAACCTCTGAGTAATCGATAGCTTTAACTTACCGGACACATCGTACTCTCGTAAGATGAGAGCGCTTTGCGATGCTTCGTACATCCGTTTAGTGGTTGGTCACTGAGGTAAGAACAAAACAGTAAGTGAAGGCTACGCTCTCAGAGAAGCTGAAGTATCTCGAATCACAAGGGCTTTGTGTTTGTGAAAATATTAACCATCGACGAGACTGACAATCGCACGCACGATGTGTTTAATTCGTTACTGATTTCAAGGTCATCCGAGATGAGCGAGTGTGGGATGAAATACAAACCAGAAGTGACGTCTGCACGTAGGCTTCCGTCACTTAAGCATAAGAGAAAACACGCCTCCTAAAACGGCCAGTGATGACAGGCACGGTTCCTTTTAAAACGGAGGCAAGCGCAGCCCGTAAAAAAGCACTCTTCCCTTCGCTGCTTACCTCGGCTCCTCAACGTTCTCCTCTGCCTCGGTAATTAGACTGCTTGTACAGAAGCCGCTGCGTAGCGGAGCAAGTTTTTCGTCGTTTTGTGATACTCTCATTACTATAGCAATTTTCGTTAGGCACTTATGACACTTCAGATCCATTATGCCCGTCGTTCTGATGATGAGACTTGACAACTTTTTTTGTTGTATTCCCCTGGCCTTATCCATCCGGTTTCTTCAAGCTCATCCTTATAACTACGATCATTTCGTGAATTACGTCTCCAAATTTCCTTTCACGTTACTATGAGTCGTGAATAACGACATAAAAGATACCATCTGTTGTTCCGGGACAATGATACACAGGGCGAGTTGAAAATAATTTTCTCTCGTTGATGGCTACAAAGTAAGTGAATAACGACTTTCTTGTGTATTGTAGTTTCTATGGTGTAAAAAAGTCTTGGTTCTGAAACTCAATACTGCAAGGAAATCGAAGCAATTAGAAACCGCATCTATTTACACCTTGCGTGCATACGTGCTCTCAAGCGGTCAGTGACCTAAGTTAGTGCAACGTTCTCATGTAGTATCTTCATTAAGGCCATAGGAGGGGAATAAATACTTTTAGGGATTTTCAGGCTAAAGCCTCAGTTTAGTGTATAATGTCGTGATAAAGAAATTAACAATGATACGTGGGGACTTTCCCAAGATTTGTATATGACAGAAGCTACCCGAACAGCGTCTCGTGAGCTCGATACCGAAATGACGATCTGACTGAAAGAGATTTAGACCTAGGACATCAAACGAAAAATAAAACAGATGATAGCATCTTGTTAGTGCGTCGGATACTTACAAACTTTTATGAGGTCGTGGCCGACAGAACATTGGTGCCAACCTTCGATCCTCTTTACATTTGATTACAGAACGTCGTAGACAGTATAGTGTGTAAAATCTGTCCTGACCTTCTGCACGCATCTCACAATCCAAGCCACAATTCATTAACTGTTTAAGATGACGTTTTCTTTGATATGAATTGCGCGTAAAATTTCTTCTTTCCAAACTGGAAAGAAATATACCTCTATAACAGTTAGTTTCTGCCTAAATAGTTTTAAAAAAATGGTTCAATTGGCTCTGAGCACTATGGGACTTAACATCTATGGTCATCAGTCCCCTAGAACTTAGATCTACTTAAACCTAACTAACCTAAGGACATCACACAACACCCAGTCATCACGAGGCCGAGAAAATCCCTGACCCCTCCGGGAATCGAACCCGGGAACCCGGGCGCGGGAAGCGAGAACCCTAAATAGTTTAATGTTTCGTTATCTATTATAATATTCCCCTTAATCATCAACTATTAACATCTTTCAAATTACGACATGAATCAAACTTGGTTTAGAGTCAATCAGTACCGACTACATAGTACGATGATCGTGAGCGTTATGCATATTTCCACTCCCATTAAAACACGTGCTGTGCTTGCTACTCATTCCGGTGTCACCGACACTGCCTAAAAACGGTATGAGAAACCTATGACATACAGACATCGACTTAATTATGACCACAATGTTACGAAATTCAAAAAGGATGTCTTGAATTTTGCTTTAGATGTCGGCAAAAAATTATAAAATGTTGGAGCTATCGAGAAGCAAGAGTTTTAATTTGTTTTGTGAATATTACATGTCTGTTAGCTGTCTCAAGTCGTAAGGTAAGCGATCGAAGGGGAAACGCGGTTTACTCTGGAGACAAAGCTATCTCTGGTACGAGTAGGGTAGATCATTTAATTTTAATTGTGTGTGAAGGTTGGGGTTTATTTGAAGTAAACTGAGTTTTCATGTCAAATTTTATATGTAAATGAATGTGTTGTTGAGTAGTTGTTAATACGTCTGACTTCCGAATATCTGTTCCACCCTATGATCAGGAAGAGACACCAAATGTCTTTCTTACTGTAGCATATTTTCAGTACTGATTTCCTGCCTTAAGGATGAGCTACCACGGACCATTAAGATGTAATATACTGTGTAAATAGTCTAAGTATATAAATTTACTAATTCAACAGTTGTTAATACGTCTGACTTCCGAATATCTGTTCCACCATATGATCAGGAAGAGACACCATATGTCTTTCTTACTGTACCATATTTTCAGTACTGATTTCCTGCCTTAAGAATGAGCTCCTGCAGACCATTACGATGTAATATACTGTGTAAATAGTCTAAGTATATAAATTTACTAATTCATCAGTCTTAAAATTGTCAGTGGTGCGCAATCCAGCCGGCCGTGGTGACCGAGCGGTTCTAGGCGCTTCAGTCCGGAACCGCGCGACTGCTACGGTCGCAGTGTTTGAATCCTGCCTCGGCATGGATGTGTGTGATGTCCTTAGATTAGTTAGGTCTAAGTAGTTCTAAGTTCTGGGGGACTGATGAACTCAGATGTTAAGTCCCATAGTGCTCAGAGCCATTTTTTTTTTTTTTTTTTTTTTTTTTTTGCGCAATCCAAAAGTTGATGGGCGTAGCTTGCGAAAGCACCAAACAATAAATTTCTTACCAATTAAATCAATATCTACTCTCGAAACCTCTGAGGTTTCCACCTCACTGTAATGTCATAGGGTATTGACTGTATCTTTCTACAACTGTTATGGAACAGTATCATCCACAGCAATTACTGTTTGTTCTCTGTCTATTGCTCCCCAAGTTATTAGTAGCAATCATACACAAGTTTCGTACTGCTACACATTAAGGCAACACAAATTGTGAAAGCAGCTCATATTAAGAGAGTTATCGGGAACCGGCAGTGAATAGGCAGTACGAGCCAGATGCGGTAAGAAACAGTTTGAACAGAAAATTGTGAAGAGGAGCTTTCGGGGATGAGCACACATTTCGGAGATTCTAAAAGATCATAAAGTATATAGACACAATACTATCATCAAAATAAAATAAAATTATTGATCAAAAGTATCCGGACACCTATTAATGGACACTAATATGGGGTGTACCTACCCTTCGCCTTTATGTCGGCTTGAACGCTGCGGCGGACACTTTCAGTGAGGTGCCTCAGTGTCTGTGGAGGAATAGCACCCCATTCGTCCTCAAGAGCAGAAATCAGGAAAGTTAGTGATGATGGACGTTGGGGTCTGGAGGGAATTCTACATTATATGTAACTCATCCCAAAGGTGTTCGACTGGTTTCCGACCGGGGCTCTGGGCAGACCAGTCCATTTCAGCAATGTTACTGTCCACAGATTATTGTTCCACAGATGCTGTTTTATGAAAGGGTGCATTGTCATGATGACACAATCATTGTCTTCGAGCTGTTTCTCTACCGTGCGCAATACACAGTGCTGTAAAATATGTTCATAGCTTTCGATACTGAGAGTTTCCTTAAGCGCAATAAGGGGACCACACCCTAACCACAAAAAACATCCCCTATACCGTAACATAATCCCCTCCCTACTTCACCGTTGGCTCTACACTTGATGGGAGGTAACGTCCTGCAGGCATTCCCCAAACCCAAACCCTACCATCGGATGGGACCAGATATAGCGTTATTCGTCACTCAAAATCACTGGTTTCACCCATATTGTGCTAACTGGATTACTAGTAACATTTTGTAAGTCACAAGTGATTCCTTCCGATGATCTGATGTAGTTATTAACGACCACCCTCCGCAACGATCGACGGTTCCTATCTGTCGGTACATGACGTCTGCCTTGACTGCCAGCTGTTGAATTGCACAAATTTAGAAGGGTTGAAATGCCCCCGATCGACATGTCACTCAGGTGACATACAATAATTAGTTCACGTTCGAAATCACTGAGCTCTCCTGACCAAATCTTTCTGCTGTTAATGTTTCTCTACTGACATTACACCAAGCCTTATGTTATACTGGCGGGTTCACCTGTCGTGACCTGTAGTGGTCAATTCCATATTAAATTGGGGCGTCTGAATACCTTTGCTCAGACAGTGTGCTTTAGATGAATCACCGAAATTCCTTGTTTGATACCAAGATATAAGAAAATGCTGAGACGATGCCCTAGTGGGAGATGGGCGGATGGTATTCGAAAATATGTAAGAGGAACATGGGTGTGTGTGACCGAGATCTGTAATGAAAGTCTATAACAGGCATTTGTCCAGCAGCGTATGTCAGATCGCGGCTGTTGATGAATGGCGACATTAAAAAAATACATCACTATACGGAGATAAAATTGATTAAATGCGAAAGGATTTTGATTTACGTTCGGGTACGGGAAATATTCGTTAAAATAGTAAGTAACAAATTTTTAAGGCGTTTTTGCCCTAATTTCGACAAAAAATTGGTGAACCTGGAACCACTACAAAGTGACATGTACAATAATTATGTAATTCAGTTTTCGGATCACACAGAAACCTTTTCGAGGTACTACACGAATTTTAAGTGGTGTTGGAGAATACATAAAAACGTAGATGGATGAACACACTAGACTGAGATAGTAACTGTTCTGTAACTTCATATTAGTGAATAACAATAAGCTGTCAGTTCTTGCGGTAGACAACTACTACCACTACCAGCTTCATGCAATTAATAAATAATTTGTTTACGGTTCCTCAGGCGGAAGGCGCACGCCCAGAACGAGGAACAGAAATGATGCCATTTCAATAGCATCTGGCTCTAGATGCTGGTTTTCCACATGTCGGTTATTCCACCGAAGGAGCTCGGTCAGAAGCCATTGCTCGCTAAATGAGCACCCCCTTTAACGGACGTGCAAGAGAGATAAAAATGTTGGACTTGCTTGCTGTAAAACTGGTTGCTTCTGCTGGTCAAAGAAACGCCGACTGCAATTTCCAGGCAAAATTTCTCGTCGTATGACGTTCACGTATTTGTCGTATGTCACGCGCCCTAACACTAACGATACTTCTGAAAGCTCCAGATTTTGCAGTTTCTTTTTATCTCCTTGCGAAGAGCCAAGTGCTTCAGCGACTACTTACGCAGACAGAGTTATTGTACAGTCAACAGGAACCGCTTTCTGAGATTCTAGCTATCAAAAATACGTATTTGGCGTTTCCATTGGCACCATTTATCCTCAGACTTAATAGGTGCTTACATCCTTACATTGCTTTAGCGTACTACTAGTGTGTGGCAGACCTATGTCTGTCACGAAGGGCAAACAGCCGAAGTTTCTAGGCGTCTTCACTTGGTATCGTGTAGTTAGGTGGAGGCGCTGTAATTATGTGGACAGTTTAACTGAAAGAAAGAAAAGGGTGCAATCATACATCAAAGCACATATCCAACAGAGCCTATTCACGACCTACGTACTCTACAGTTATGGCCCTCTATTTAGATTGCAGTTATTGCGCATCTCTCGCCCAGCGCCAAGTCCTATGCGTCTGGGAAAAAGCGCAGGTGACTCCTGTATGCAAGAAGGGTAAAAAAAAAAGAACGAACTCTCAAACTTACAGACCAATATGCTTGACATTGGTCTGCTGTAGAGTTCGTGAACGTATTCCCAGTTCGAATGTAATAAATTTCCTTGAGACGGGAAAGCTTTTGTCCGCGACTTATTACGGTTTTAGAAAGCATCTCTAGTACGAAAATCGGCTTCCCTTTTATCATCTGGTATCCTGCGAACCATAGATGAAGAACAGAAGGCATATTCCATTTTCCTAAATTTCCGAAAAGCATTTGACATCGTGCCCCGATGCAGCCTGTTAACGGAGGTACGAGCATACGGTATAGGTTTCGAGATATGAGAGTGGCTCGAAGTGACAGAACCCAGTACGTTGTCCCCAGGTAAGTGTGAGAGGGCTACTGTTATTTTCTGTATACATAAATAATCTAGCGGGCAGGCTGAGCAGCAATCTGCGGCCGTTCGCTGATGATTCTGTGGTGTACGGGAAGCTGTCGTCATTGAGTGACTGTAGGACGATACAATATAACTTAGAAAAAATTTATGGTTCATGTGATGAATGCCAGCAACCTCTAAATTGAGAAAAACGTAAGTTAATACAGATGAGGAGGAAAAACAAACCCGTAAAATTCGAATACTTAGTAGTGTACTGCTTGACACAGCCATGCCGATTAAATATTTAGGTGTAACGTTGCAAAGCGATATGAAATTGCAATAAGGATTGTAGTAGGGAACTCCAATGGTCGACTTTGGACTATTGGAAGAATTTTAGGGAAGTGTGGTTCATCTGTAAAGGGGATAGCATATAGCACCCTAGTCCGAACCATCCCTGAGTACCGCGTGAGTATTTGGGATCCGCACCAGGTCGGACTGAAGGAAGACATCGAACCAATTCCGGGGCTGTCCGTTATATATGTTACCTGTAGGTTCGAACAACACGCAAGTGTTACGGAGATGCTTAGAGAACTCAAACGGAAATCCTGGAGGGAAGGCGACGTCCTTTCCGAGTAAAACTATTGAGAAAATTTAGAGAAACGGCAGTTGAAGCAGACTGCAGAACGATTCTACTGTCATCAAGGACCAAGAATATAAGAGAAGAGAAATTAGGCTCCTACGGAGCCTCTCTCTATTTGCGAGTGGAAGTGGAAAGGATGTGGATAGTAGTGGTACAGGGTACCCTCCGCCATGCACCGTACGGTGGCTTGCGGAGTATGAATGTAGATGAAGATGTAGATACTTCATGTGCATATGGTGCCTGATAATGAGTAACACCTCTCGAAACACGTCACTTAAAAGAAATATATAGACTGGGAGTCATCTGGGATCTGGGCTAGCTTTTTGGTGTATGTACACTCCCCGAAATATTTTTATCTACCAAGCTATTGAAATGTATATAGTTTTAAAGCTTCGATTTTTTAAGGTGGTTCGATAGCCTTTGGAAAGTGAAGTAGCCTACAGTGAGATGACGCTTGTTCTCGAGAGCAGTGAAATATTTCGGAACACGAGATTGGAATGTACTAAATACATAAGTACGAAGCCCGCGATTTCTTCTACAGTGCATGTCCTGTTCTGATATTCACTGTTAGTGTGGCTTGATGGCTAAGTGGGTGAGTGTCACACTCCAAATCCAGGGTATCGGGTTTTGATCCTCAGTTTCTCTGAGAAATTTTTGTATCATTTGCCGTTCGTGTCAACTCTGGCAATGATGTATTAATATGAAAACTGACAAGATGCACCGTGGTTCTGATTCCATGTTAAACCTTAGGTCCACATAGAACTGGCTGGATAAATAAATAAAACGGCCAATACCAACGCAAGGACGTATCAGCTCCAAAAGAGCCGGTCCTAGTTCAAGTGGTCAAATGGCTCTAAGCACTATGGGACTGAAACATCTGAGGTCATCAGTCCCCTAGACTTAGAACTATTTAAACCTAACTAGCCTAAGGACATCGCACATATCCATACCCGAGGTAGGATTCGAACCTGCAACCGTAGCACAGCGCGGTTCCGGGCTGAAGCACCTAGAACCGCTCGGTCACAGCGGCCAGCCCGCTCCTAGTAATGATGTAGAGACCAATTTTCGGTTTGAGGATAACTTCTGTTTATATGGTGGTCACGGACAAAAGCATATGAAAAAGCTTTGTGCCAGTATCATTAGTTACGAAGTTAGAACATATCCTCTGTTTTTAGTTGTTCAATAATTGTTCATCATAAACCAAAACAAGCTCCATATCTCGTAAACTATCACGACGGCTGTAAAGTTAGGGGCATTGCAAACTTGGCACATGGCTTACTCTTATTTGTGCTAAACCTTCCAGCGTTATCCTCAGTGATTCTAACAGTGGGATTAAATGATGTTGACAACTTACATGTCAGTATACATAGCTACTGCTGCCATATATTTTGTTTCTCTTGCCTTGGTTTGCTGATCATCATTTCGTTTGAATCTGCTTCGGAGATGCAGTTATATCTGCAGCGATACCAAGAACTAATTAAATAACAGTAGAAGATTCATCACAGTCATACAATGTTGGAATCTAGGTTTTTAAATGTCATAATTCAGCAGAAACTTTTTTCTGAAGGGCACAGTTTTAAAAAAAATTTAAAAATAAAGAAAAAAATTTTCATTAATTTTTCCTGGGCCCTAAAATTTAGCCCAAAAGCAGATTTTAATAATTGCTAGAATGTGTATTTATTTTAGAAAGTCACACTCTGAAATGGAACAATGGTCAATAGCTTTAAAAGGTGAATCTAGAATCATTTAGATTGTCAGTGGTACTTTTTTTAGAATGAAGTGCAAGTAGTTCACGAGTAGTTGCAGTCTTAAAGTTGTAAAGTGCAGTTTCCTCAGCATTAACTTAAGGAATCAAGTAAAAGACTAATGGTTTATATTCTCAAGAAGAAAAACAATTCGCTTTCAAAGGTAGTGTTCAAAACTCCGACCACCAATTTTAATAAAAGTTTCAAGTTTGAACTGTAAAGACTAAAGACTGATGCTCGTGTTCTAGCAGTACATCAGAAATTTTAACGCAGGTGACAGTAATATGTCGTTTCGTATCATCTCGTATGGTAGGTATGTCCCTGTAGCCGGCCGGGATGGCAGAGCGGTTCTAGGCGCTACAGTCTGGAACCACGCGACCGCTACGGTCGCCGGTTCTAATCCTGCCACGGGCATGGATGTGTGTGATGTCCCTAGGTTAGTTAGGTTTAAGTAGTTCTGAGTTCTAGGGGACTGATGACCTCCGATGTTAAGTCCCATAGTGCTCACAGCCATTTGAGCCAGCTATGTCCCTGTAAACAGCGCCTTTTAGATCTTCGCAGAGAAAAACAATCCGATTTACACTAGTTCAATTTTGTAATGAAGATGGGCATAGTTATATTAAAAATGTGATGTTTTGAAATAAATACCCATTCTAGTGATTACTAAATTATGCTTGTGGTGTGAAATTATGGGCCCCTATTTATACTTTATTTCTGCGACAGCGGCACATCTATAGCATCTTTCATTTCAGAAGTATTTGGTCTGTAGGTTTTAGGTGATTCAGCCAGTTTAACATGTTGCTGGGATATCTGTACACACAGAGGAACATGGGAAGCATGTTGTCTGTTTCCTGTTTGCAGCAGCTGTTAGACAAATCTGTTTGCTACCTGATAAACATGTAACGTCTTATCCTACATGACAAATTTTATTCACACTCACAGCGAAATTATTAAGATAATCACTTCCCCTACTTTTTTATTGCCCAATCTGCTCTGGATACAATGCAGCACGTTGTCTCTCAACGCAACATATGACTAACAAGAGGAAGAGACTTCTGAGCCCTAATCCAGTCCTCCTGATTTGGTTTCCCTCAGGCTCTCTCTGTACGACTTACGAAGAGTTTTGAAGTATGTATATGCAATGAAAAGATCGTATTTAGCTACAATGATCAAACAACTAAAAATAATTGTCATATATCCATAAAAGTTTTTCGTATAACCTATACTTACAAAACATGACATTAATTACAGGACATGTGACCAATTATGACTACTTGGATCTAAATGGTTGGACGTTAGCAATGTAATTAATGTAGTTTATTTGTAAATACAGGTTATGTGACGAATGTTTTATGGATATGTGTCAATTATTTTTGATTTGTGATGATTGTGGCTATTTATGGTCGTTTTTTATTGTGTGTACCCCGTCAATTCAAAACGTTTCGAGAGTGGATTAAGAAAAAGAAAATAGAGAAACGCGTAAGATGGTATTTCTAATGCTTAAATTGTTGTATAGTCTCCCCCCTCCCTCCACCTACTTGATTACAAAGCTCATAATTTTCATACAACCTTGTGCAACTATCAGAAATATCTTTATTTGGATGTTGTTCAACTCGCGCGTCACATTGACTCGAATGTCGGTTATATCGACAAAGTGTTGACTCTTAATGTGAAGGGCACATTGTCGTTTTATGGTGTGGTAGGTTGGTACTGATAGTGCCAGATCCCGTCACAAGCGACGATTTATTCCTGAAAAAAGATTTTCCGCGTTTTGCATTTCAATCGAATCGTGGCAGGCATCCATGCATCATTGTTTTTGTTCGGGAGTGAAGGTGTGCGGGACAAACTTTGCACACACTTTTTTCTCCTTCAAAACGTTCTGTCTTGAACGCTTGATTTAAAGATGTTACTCCACTGCGATTTGTGACACAACACTGAAGCACTACAGTCACGCGCTCACTAATTAACACTGTTTACTGACAATTGACTGGTCGGACGCGCATCTGCTGTTTACATTTGTTAAGGTCGGTATTACACTATCAAATTTCTTTGTCAAATATTTTTGTCAAAGATATTTGATGGTGTAATAGGGAACTTTGTCAAATGTCGTCCAATATTTGATCAAATCTAGGGCCTCGCTGTAGATTTGATCAAAGAAGTCGCTTGTCTTCTGTTCACTGCTGTGTGACATGTTACCACATGGAGCGCTAGCATCGCTGCAGCGTTCTGTCGTCTGTAGTGTTTTTATTAACATCGCCGGTAAATACAATTGGTGTGTGCCCACAACTACAAAAGTGATAGAGATGTATGAAGCTTATGAGGCGCTTTACAACGTGAGGTACCCTGAATACAAAAATAGATTAAGAAGATTGGAGACCTAACCTAACCTAACCCTCTCCTGTAGCAATGAATCGGAGTGTTCAAGTGAGCCTGTCTTCTGCAGATGCTGTTCTTAAGTGAATATTGTGCTTTGTGATATGAGGATACACTTCACTGAGCACATACAGAAATGTATGCTCATCCATTCTTAAGTAATTGATGTACGACTTGACGTCCTCCACTATAAGCTCACGTAACAAGTTTGGTTGAATGCTTTTATCGTATCGTCTTAAAACCCACAGCTTCACCCAAGTATGTTTCCTTTTTTTCCCCTGCTTCTGTTCCGCATGGGCACACAGTGCAATTGTGGTAGATGCAACTGCTGCGGTTAATAACAAGATGTTGTTGTAAGCCATCTTGAACTTTGACGAAAAATATGATGACAGTGTAACACCCCTTCTAGCGCTACGTCAAAGATCTTTGTCAGATATATTTGACGGTATATTTGATCGCATCTTTGATCAAATCTTTGACAAAGAATTTGATAGTTTAATACCGGCCTAATTATAGCTGTCATCGTAGTTACTGCGCTAACATCGCTTGCACGCCAGAAGTAAAATCAGTATCGGCACGTTTTGGATAGTCAGTGTAGATACCTGAGGATAGTTTCGGCCAAACAACAATGTGGCTTACAGCTATTTTGCCAGATCATATTTTTCGAAAGTACGGAACAGCTACCACAGCGAGGCCATGGCTGATCCTTGATTTATTCTTCTGCAGCCGGCTGGAGTGGCCGAGCGGTTCTAGGCGCTACAGTCTAGAACCGCGAGACCGCTACGGTCACAGGTTCGAATCCTGCCTCGGGCATGGATGTGTGTGATGTCCTTAGGTAAGTTAGGTTTAAGTAGTTCTAAGTTCTAGGGGACTGATGACCTCAGACGTTAAGTCCCATAGTGCTCAGAGCCATTCTTCTGCAACTAAGTCAGTACTTTGTCCTAAAACTACCTTTGCTGACTATATAAGTAATTACTACAAAACCTACAAAACAAGAAAAGCTAATTAAAAGATGGGATATTTATCCGGAAATCATATTAATGCTAACGGAGAGTATTTTTTTCGCGTTATGTTTAACTATATGAGAACCAGAAAAGTGAAATACTGTTGCGGACATCCTCAGAGTTAGTGAGTTAGGCTGACGTGAGAGAAGTCCGAGGCCCGATAAGCGGCGCGGGTTGTGGCGGCTGACCCCACGACTGGTGAGCGAGTCACGTTCCCGCCATTTGTACAGGTAACAGGCGGCATGTCTGCAAGCGCCAGCCGCCCGCAGTGCCGGTAATTGTGCGAATCGACTCCGCCTCCTCCGTAGTTGAGCACAAAGTGCAGGCGTGCTCGTCGAGAGACGCCGGGAACTTCTGCTGTTAGCTTTACAATATTTCGGGTGAGCTACTGGACGTAATCCGGTACCAGCGCTGATGGCAATAGGACAGCCGAAGAGTAAACAGACTGGGCTGATTGCATAGCAGGCAGCGGTTGGTCTGCTTTTGTTACAGTGATTACGTCAGTCCGAAAGAGTCGGAGTTTTATTCAGTAGCCCACAGGCCTCTGAGACAATACCTAATTGTCTATCCATTTTCGCCTCAAGTACTCCTTTAAAAATGTGGATAACGAAAATTAAATGATTGCTCTAGTGTTTAGGTAACTCTTCTTAGCAATTATATTTCAATTACTATACCCGTGCAAGTAGCACGAGATCATTTCAGATACTGGTGTGTTCGGTTTAAAATACTAGTAAACTTCTTTTCAGTGAATCAAGAAATCTATGTGTAATTTTTGGAATGTGGGAACAATTTCCATGCGGGATTGTCAGAAACAGTCTGAGAAGCTTATAAGTGTGTTCCAGGGTTGGTTGTACTGAGAAATAATTGTGAGGAAAAAAAAATTTTTTTTTGATACGCTGTGCCGTTTTCGTGTTTATTAGTATTGAAGTTAAATCGTTGTGCGCAATAATTCAAGCGGCCCGCCAGATACGACGTGTCAGTTGTTCTTATAGCGTAGATGATAAATCACGAGACTGCTCAGCATTTGGTTCACGTTAGATCCTTACTAACGCCCCACGTCCAGTTTTTGTATCAATTTCTTGTTCGGTTTTAGGTTCAAATGGTTCAAATGACTCTGGGCACATGGGACTTAACATCTGTGGTCATCAGTCCCCTAGAACTCAGAACTAATTAAACCTAACTAACCTAAGGACATCACACACATCCATGCCCGAGACAGGATTCGAACCTGCGACCATAGCGATCACGCGGTTCCAGACTGAAGCGCCTTTAACCGCACGGCCACACCGGCCGGCTCGGTTTTAGGGAAACAAAATAAGAACACGTTAGGTAACACCGTCTCTGGCGGGTCTCTTAACTTTGCGCGCGCAGCGACATGATGGGATAACTTCAATGCTAGTTAATTGGGAAACGGTATAACGTATAGAATTTTTTCTTAATGATTATTTCTTAACGTTTAAACAGAATACCCTGCAACGCCCTTACAAGCTTTTCAGACTGTTGCTGACCACCCTATGTAAACCAGATGAACCCGAAATCCACAGAAGAAATTTCGGTTGTTGTTCAGGGATGAAACAAAAAATGTTGAAATGTGTGTGAAATCTTATGGGACTTAACTGCTAAGGTCATCAGTCCCTCAGCTTACACACACTTAACCTAAATTATCCTAATGACAAACACACACAGCCGGCCGAAGTGGACGAGCGGTTCTAGGCGCTACAGTTGGGAACCGCGCGACCTCTACGGTCGCAGGTTCGAATCCTGCCTCGGGCATGGATGTGTGTGCTGTCCTTAGGTTAGTTAGGTTTAAGTAGTTCTAAGTTCTAGGGGACTCATGACCACAGCAGTTAAGTCCCATAGTGCTCAGAGCCATTTCAACCAAACACACACACCCATGCCCGAGGGAGGACTCGAACCTCCGCCGGGATCACCCGCACAGTTCATGACTGCACCGCCTTAGACCTCTCGGCTAATCCCGCGTGGCTGTTCAGAGTTATTTTTTAACCAGTGATGTGCGATGGCTAGTTAGAGTAATTGTATTTCACTGATTTATTACTACCATGTGTCTTTGTATCTGCGTCGCTTACTGAGTTATAGTATTCGTCGGAAGTAGAGAATGTGACGTGGTCTGAGGCTTAGACGTAAGACGATATGACGCAGACATTTTGTTTCATTAGTACCTCGTTCCGGTCCAATGACTCGTTGGATAACGATGGTTACTTGTAATTTTGGAGAGAGAGACAGACTTTATTCCTATGCTAAAATGGTTCCAACCTTTTCATATTACAAGCTTAATGATGAAATAAAATTATTTAAAAATATGTATGAAGATCTAATTATTAATAAGGTTAAAGTGTATGCTTATAGAATAAACGCACCGATTGAAGGACTTACTAACGATAATCAGGCTGCTGAAAGATTCTTTGAATAACAAAGGGCTACAGAAAAATCTAGGATAGCAATAAGCAATAAGTTAACCGGTGTTCCTCGGCGTAGTTATGATGGTAAGAAATCATATGTTTTTACTGTACGTTCTAAACCAAAAACATTCGTTCCTACTAATAAAGTTACTAATTGGGAAGATTTTAGAAAAGTTATGTGAAGCAAATATGTATTGTTCCAAGGCAGTAATCCATTTTATTGTGGAATGAAGTAGTATGGTCTGAGCCTAAGAAGGATAATGCTGTACAGCCTGAAGCGAAATATGTAAATTTTATGTGTACCACAAAAGTGCATATGATATTTTTTAAAATAACAGCAAAATTTACATTCTAAATAAAGATATGGTATTGCAGCATATGTCTGTTTCGCGTTTACTTATTCCAGCTGGTATGACCTCCGCTACTATGCAGCCGAGCTAAAGAGAGCCATCCTAGCACATGATGAAAAACGTATTCAGTATGTTTCTTTGATATTTTATGGCAACCGGATAAACTGTTCAGCCACTGTATTAGTAGTAGATGAACTGCGTGTGTTATAAACCTAACTGAATGGAGCTACCACAGATCATTAGGGAGAGCTACAGAGAATTTTCTTTTATAACAAACGACGTTAAGTGCAAATACAGATGTATTTTGGCATACATATTGGTTTGTACAGAAAATTGTGGCATAGTTATTAGAACTGCGCCGAAAATGTATGCATAACAGTGTATACGTCGACGGTATGCGCTGCATTTCTTGTTTGGAAATAAACATATTGCATTCTTTCATGATACTTGCTGTTGACATGAGTAATGGCCAATTTACCATTTGATCTGATGCTTTCATTCCGCAATACTACGGTCTGCTGCGCCGTCATTTTTTGGGTAATATTAGTCGTACGTTAAGAGAGATACATAGCAGTATAGGTAGTTCTACTGATGAAGATTTGGCTGATATGAGCCACCTATATGGGTCCACTGAATCCAATGGAAGAACGGCACAACGATGCTATTCTGAGATGTAATGAAACCACACCACAGTACTTTTACATCTGTAACTTTTGCATCTCTTCTTCAGTAAACATACACATATTGCTGTGTCACCGTTAACATACAACTAACACTGCTGGAAGACAGAACGCGAGACAGAATCGAGCATTGGTGAATGCAAGTTAGAGGACAAAGAGTAAAGTGGACATTACTGTTGTCAACTGGAAGCATCGTAGGTGAATGGAATAAGTTTGTTCCTAAACAGGAAACACAGTGCATGTCGTCTACATACGCACGGCGTGCAGATATTTGCCGACCGATGTGGCCGAGCGGTTCTAGGCGCTACAGTCTCGAACCACGCGACCGCTACGGTCGCAGGTTCGAATCCTGCCTCGGACAAGGATGTGTGTGATGCCTTAGGTTAGTTAGGTTTAAGTAGTTCTAAGTTCTAGGGGGCTGATGACCTCAGATGTTAAGTCCCGTTGTGCTCAGAGCCATTTGAACCTGTTTTTTGCAGATTTTTCGGTGCAATACAAGGCCGGCCGAAGTGGCCGTGCGGTTAAAGGCGCTGCAGTCTGGAACCTCAAGACCGCTACGGTCGCAGGTTCGAATCCTGCCTCGGGCATGGATGTTTGTAATGTCCTTAGGTTAGTTAGGTTTAACTAGTTCTAAGTTCTAGGGGACTAATGACCTCAGCAGTTGAGTCCCATAGTGCTCAGAGCCATTCGGTGCAATACAAAATGGCTCTGAGCACTATGGGACTTAACATCTGAGGTCATCAGTCCCCTAGAACTTAGAGCTACTTAAATCTAACTAACCTAAGGACATCACACACATCCATGCCCCAGGCAGGATTCGAACCTGCGACCGTAGCGGTCGCGAGGTTCCAGACTGAAGCGCTCGGTCACTCCGGCCGGCTCGGTGCAATAGGAAAGATGTGAAAGAACAGACAGTCTTCGTTGCAAAAATTCACGCCGCATAGACTCGGTGCCTCAGAAACGTTGAAATTCTTCTTTTACTGGGCTATGAAAGGATGTTTGCGTTTTGATCATTAGTTACTCAACTAAATTACTGTCATACTGGAAATAATTTGTGTAGTGTGACTGTCCATCAAAAATCTGAACACAGAATATCATACTGTCAGTCAGAAGGTAGCTTGTGTAACCATTGAAACTGAATTAATTACTCTATATTAAACGGCTTTCTGGTATAAAAGAGAGGGAAGACATACAATGGTTTCTATTTACGACGAATTCTTAAGCCGTACTTGCTGGTCAGATAAGGATTAGTTCCGTCTTCATAACACAGTTCTATGTTCGTTCCACATTTTCATTTCAAATATGAGTGTTCAGTGTACGGTAGAGCACTTTCGTGTTTTTCACAGAATAGTATAAGTGAAATCCACCTGAGGCCTAACCAAGTTCTATGAACTCAGTATTGATGACCTCTATTATTACTCTTAGTATGTAACGCATTACCAGAAATTGCTTTAAGTATGTAGACAGCTCAACTTTTGTGCTACAACTCGTGCAGGACCTTGGTACATTGAAAAAACCGCTGCTCCGTCCTCTGCGCTAGACGTTATTGGACGGCAGTAATAGATTAATGCCTCTAGTAGCGTCCCTAACGCCAGCTATCAGAGTCCCGCAGATTCTGCTTCAAGTACCCTCTATGTTCTTCTTGCAAATTTGGTGCACATGTTGCCGTTTTCTCAGATAGAGAGATCCTTAGCAGCGCCGGGGTCAAACGTTAGTTCCCCGTGTGGTCTCGCAGCCCCCAGTGTGGTCTCAAAGAACGGAAATACGACTCCATAAATGTGTAGATGACAGCTAAAGGTATTCCACACTGCTTTTATTTTTAGTTTCAAAGCAAAAAAAGATCGTGTGTCAATCTCTTGCTCAGTATCTTTTATCTTCCTGCAACGCGACAATAGTATGGTTCTTTGTTTGGAGGATGTTGCGGGTTATCAAGATATTTTAGAGTTATCCAGCAAATACCGTAGGTAGCGAGTACCAGGCATGAGTGCTCCTGTGTCCATTAATACCTAATGGACTCCAACAGACACATAGCCAAAGACGCTGTGGAACAAAGTATGAATCAGCACTCTCGGACTGACTGATCCATGCTTCATGAATGAGCATGTACGTTACCTGTAAATATGAAGTAACCAGCTACAAACCATAAATAATCTTCCTACAGGCGATTGTAGGGACGAATCTCACGTTGACAGAATTTTAAAAGTAGAGTAAAACTACGGATGTTAGCACCTCCTTAATCGTAAAAGCCAGTTCGATTTTTGTTTTTATTTTCTTAAAGACCATGAAAAGGAAGTGTTAGCGTAAAGCCGACTGTGAAAAACGACTTTAAAGCCTCCTCGACGCCAAACCGGAGCATGTTGTTGAATGTTATGCAGCTGTACTCAAGTGTTCGGTCACGAATTAAGGAAATGTTTGGCTAAAACTTGCAACACATTCTCTACAGCTTGTCATATCAGCTTACGGACTGCGCTTTTTCTTCATTGCGGATTTCGTGCTGTTCGTTGTTCATTGTTCAACACTATAGCTATTAATGAGAGGCAGCTGCTCAAGTATTTGCTCATCACATTCATCTCTGGAAACCGCTCAGAATGGACACTATTTATTCAGTAAAATTGTTTTTCTTTCTTTGGTTTTGGTAAAGAATTGTTGTTAGAATATAAGTCCGAAATTTTCTTTGTTATTGGAGGAGCGGCCTTATTCAGTGAACTGAGTTGTGCAAATAAGTAGCTGTATTCACCAAATGCGTTGCCGTGAAACATGTGATGTATCACACATATGATTTCTTATCACCGACGCTAGTTGTCGCAGTGAGGTACTAGCTGCACTTAGCAACTATGCGGCCTCGTCACACGACCAAATAGGGTTAGGCATCAGTGATGGCAACATGATTGCGACATAGATTAGCAGCAATTTACAATAATTTATTAACAGAAACTTGAAAACTACTTAACTATAGTATGAAAATATTGGGCAGAAGTAGTTCAGTATACACTAACACTGATCTGTCTTTAACTCTGGTCTAATCCTGAATCGATTGGGTAATGACTAACGTAAGATCACTTCTAGGATGTCCAGTTTGACTGTTCTTAGCGGCGACTATGGAAGAGTTCTACTGCTGTCTTGAGTGACTGCTGACAGTAACTTGAGAGAAGCGATGTGGCTACCTATATCCGTGTTAGGCAGATGGATATTTACTTGGGAATTAACTTTGTTTTATCAGACGTTGAATAAAATAAGTCTTGCTCATTTCTCACTCTAAGGAGGCTAAAATCCGCCTGACTTTCAGGTAGCGTGGCTACCTTCTATGTAGGCCTATGAATGTGTTCTGCACCTTCCGGAGGACATAGTAAGTGGCACATGAGACAATGAATGTCGTTGAATATTACACACATAAAATTTTGATTCGCAGCACAGGATAGAGAAATGTAGCTCAAAAACATTATAAGGAGCGGATGAAATTATTAATATGCAATACTATAAATGGTTCGTGAGAAATCAGGCTGTTTGGCTAAAAAACATTCAGCTTTCACAGAATCATCAAACACGCATAAAGTTACCCACATGGAAAAACATTCCATGCAGTATATACATTATTAATCTTTTACAAAAGACCTTAAAAATTTAATTTAGTAACGGAATTCGTTAACAAATTCTTGCCTTGACCCCAACATACAAATTTAACTAATTCACAGTGATATAACTTGAGAACTATTCCATTAGTTTCCACAGTTCCTTCCTCGTGCTCTGCATTACGTTTTCCAACACAGTTGTGATAATGATGCTTGGAGAAGAGATGCGAAGTTCAAAGACAGCTTGGCACGTTTATGCTAGGCGCCCTGGAGGGTCGTGTCTAATTGTTCCCTTTTTCTCTCTATCGAGATGCAGCACTTAACACAAGCAGAACTTCGCCAGCCTCGCGTGCCGAGATGAGGCTCCAGTCTCTGTCTACAGTGAATGGAATGCGGCCCAAAGCTCGTTATGCCGAGCGTCTACAACCCAATTAACGTGTCAGCGCTCTTGACACGATGCCTACCGAAGTTATTGCGAAACTCTTGCCGTTCCTTCTCACGGCGAAAATTTCCCTATCATAAGCATTCATCGATTGGAAGAAGTAACTGTTCTTCGACTACTTTTGAATGCAGAATTAATGTATAGCTACAACATCGTTTCAAAAATATTTATAAGGCTAACAAGAAGAAAATCGTGGTATCACTTATAACCAACTTACCTTCGCACTATCGTCGGGGCGGTAGGGACATCACACCATTATGTAGTTGGACAAATATTACGTTACTTTTGTTTGTAATTTCGAAGATAAATCTCTGTCACAGCGTTCGTTCTGCATAATTCCTCATATTCATAGTCACTGAAATAACGGTGAAAATGTCACAAGGAAAAATATAATTTTTCAACTTTACTATTAGGACATAACCTTAAAAGACAAGGTAATACATCAGATACCTCAAACATAATACCAAACTAAATAAACTGTTCCTTTGCTTGAGATATGTTGAAAGATGCAGGTAAAAATGAGTAAAAGTACAAAGGGAAACGCGGAACAATTACTAGTGACAGAAACACTTGTTTGTGCTATCAATATAAGCTATTATTTGGGAAGTCCATATCACCAAAAGTATTCCAAGCACCGTAAATGAAATTTTGTGTTCCTTCACTTGGCTATAAGAAAGATAAATGCGTGCTTATGGAATGTACCTAAACTACTTTCATCATGCTGATGCCTGGTTCTAGTGCAGCTAATCTTCAACAGTGTATTGTAAAATTATTGGAGCAAGTCTGGAAGTTCACCTGATAGTCAGTTATAATAAGAATAATATAATGCGTAATCAACACAACGAAAACTAAAGGGAACATTCAGGATTAATGGGACAGTTTAGGTTGCAAAAATCTCCTCGAAAACTCAGTACATTTCTCTAAATGTAAAGGAATTACACATCCACATTGTGGATGCTCTGACAATCACAATATTAGTCGAAATGAGTTTCACAAAAGAGTCGCCACTACATCAATGCACAAGATATATAAACATAACTAAAGTGTGGTAAGTGTCGTACCTGATGGCATAACATACTCCACATCTTGTCGGAGGAAGACGTCGGCATACCACTTCGAAAAGAACCGTGTGCTCTCATGTTCAAAGTAACCTTCCAGTAGAAGATAGTTTTAGATATAAAACAATATAATAAAACGTGTCTATTGTTACACAAGTACGGTCTTACGATGATATTTCACACCAAGATTGTAGACTCAAGGACTTCCAGTGTGTGTACGGGAAGTTACGTCTTAAAACTAAACTAATCTCCACCGGAACACACCATTAAGGTCGACCGTACCGACCGGCCGCCATGTCATCTTCATCCACAGGCGTCACTGGATGCGGATATGGAGGGGCATGTGGTCAGCACACCGCTCTCCCAGCCGTATGTCAGTTTACGAGACCGAAAAGTTACGTCTTAACTTAAATGAAACACAGTGCTACTGACATTTTTACAAGAAACATTTTATGAAATATGAAATTTTTGAAGCTTATGTCATCATAGTCCGATAGAAAATTGTAAATTTATGTAGTGATACAAGATATAAGAATACAGGATACAAGAAACACGTTGATAATTGTAATAATGACAGGATCTTGAGACGTTGCTCTTCATTCGTTGTTGATCGAAGGTGAGTCTTTAATTCTTCCACGTCTTGGTCTCCCTATGGATGGAGAAGACGTTGCCTTTTATAACGGTTTTGTGTAGGCCCTATTACTTAATCTGAGGGAAAAAATTAACTGTAAGACAGCAGTTATTCACGTTGTAGAAGTTTCTGCTGTCAGTTACAAGTTTCAGTTTCCTATGTAGGCATGTAAGGTCTGCCCAGAATTTTTTTAAAAAATAGGTACATCACCAGATGTGATTTGTGTTCCCCATTATAGTGAAGACTGCTCCTCTGTGCCTAGGATCGAAAGTTACAAGTCCTTGAGGATAATAATATGTTACAGAAAATTTTCATGTTCGTTAGGGAAAATACTTCGGATTATAATCTTTGATTGATGCTTTCCGCGTGTAACTGCGATATGTTATCGAAAATGCCACGAGCAATTGGACGAACGAGGTTGCAGTTTACTATTTCTCAGAAATTGGCAATTCCTCAGTGTTGCAAAACTGTCTACGAATCTTCAAGAGTTCATGAGTATTTTATCAACTACAGCTTTTTAGGGAATATTTTAAATGCGTTGAAGCTTCCTCATATCTTTTACAGAATGCACTTACAAAACATTTGCTTTTTACAAATACCCTGATGGGCGTCTGACAGAGAGAGCAGTCTTGCCAGAGTTAGATACATGTTTCGTAATAAATCCTTATGACAACAAAGAAACGACAATTTCGAGACTTCGTCCTCTCCCACAAATGCGTCATTCTGGTAACATTCATTGTAGTAGCTGTTCTCATCATTATAGTCTTCCGGAATATTGTCATAATTGATTTACCGTTTAAGTTACTGAATACTTGTCAGACTATACAATCCAGCAAATAAATAAAAATAAAAATAAAAGGTTCTGCGTGTCTGAAGTCTAAAAACACATTTGAACTGTTTGTACTGCTTTCGAGAAAAAGTTTTTAGAACACTGAAAGGCCTTTTAGGAATTCCTATTTCCCACAATTCCTCCCCATTCCCTCCACTAAATAGCATCAAAAGGAATCTGTAATCATTGAAGCAAACGGTAAGATGGAGTTGATATTCTTTACTTTTCCTATCAGATTTTAAGTAACTAGTGTGCACAGTCTTTTTCTTTGATAAACCCACCAGGTCGTCACAAGAATGCGCGAAGTAGTGATTCTATCGTCTCTCCATGACGCGATTGAGATCTTATGTGTAGGTAGTACACTGGGAAATCTTGTACTTATCGGGACATCTATAGTGAAAACTCGTACACTATTTTCATTATTTATTTTCAGCATAACAACACAGGAGCATTTCCTAGTTTAATTTTGCCACGAGTTTCAAATATGTAATCATTTCAGTAATCTACAAGACGTGCAAAATTAACGAATACGAATGAAAATTTCCGTAGTTATGGATCGAAATATCAAGCTCAAATGATCAAACGATGAATGCATGCAAATGTTTTCGAGTCAGGAATAATAGTTCCATAAGATGTACGAAAATCAAATAACTTTTGTATATAATATAATATGAATATATATAATAATATAATAACGTATGTAATATAATATGAACATCGCTCTAGAGTTCACGTGGTTCAAATTAAACTCAAGAAAGGTTCTTATACGAAAAGGAGGAAATTTCATCAGGTATAAACAAAAAGATGATGATAAGCATATACCTGAGTGAAAGATATAAAAGAATAATCGAATTAATGAAGCACTGTCACAGAAAATAATGTGCCAAAATTTGTTGTTGGTAATTGCTTTTTCACACGGTAATCATACATCGTCGTAAATGAAATACGCAATATAAATTATTCAGGTGTAAAATTCACGTAAAACCGAATGATGTCACACAGTTAATAGACTATGAACTTGTATCTCTGGAAAGATAAAATCAAATTGTCGCCCGGCCAATTAGCTTTTTTAAAAAAATTCTCTAAATCGCTTTAGGCGAATTCCGGAGTAGTTCCTTTAAATGAACAACAGCCGATTTCTTTTCCTGTCCTCTTACGACGTAGTTTCATCTCCACATTTAAGTTAGTTTAGTTTTCTCCTTTCTTCCCCGCTTGTAAACTAAAGGGCAGACCCTTTATTTTTTGATAGACGATAAAGGACAACTACACTTACTAGAAATAAGTTTTCCCTTATTTATTGAGATAATCCTTCTTCTTAGTGACTGTTGCTCGACTGAGGTGTTGCTGCTGCTACGCAGTCTTTTACTTCACCTACTGTTCTTGTTGGACTCTAATCACAATTAACATTATAAATGTAAAAACTGACTTAACATATATGGAAAATGGAAGTAAACGTTTTAAGGCCACAGTGGTGAACCTCAAGAATCCTTGTAGTAAGTGAATTACAACAAGTTGCTGATAGAAAGTATTCAGCTTAGTGTACTTTTATGGCAACGAACCAACAAGTGATTTTGTGCGGGATAGGTATCTGAAAGATATTTAGCTAAGCTGAAATCATGTAAGTTATTGCAGACTTCCGATTAGATCATTTTATAGACACAATGATAATTACTGATTTTCATATCTCAGAGCCCTTTCATTTAAGTTTGTATCGAGAGTGTAATAAAGTCTGTAATCGTTTTAGTGTCAATGTAAAGACATGGTGGATCTTTGCTTGGAAGCGTGGAGTCCTGTATTTAGGGTGAATGTTCTGATTCCGTTTTGTAGGTAGGTCATTAGAACTCTCCTCTGCTTATACTACCTTTCGCCGTAGTATCATCGAGGTAAACATTCTCCATCACAGTGCGGAACAGATCAGGCAGTTTGCTGCTCAGGGTGCCGTAGGGTGGTTGGGTTTCGGGTTCCGCTGAATAGATGAGGAGTATAGGAGGCGGCTACACGGATAATAGGGGCTGTTTGGTGTGGACTGGGCGGTTGTTTTTAGGTTTAAGGATCTCGGGAAAACACAAAAAGGGTTTCAGTCACAATGGGTACAGGCCGAACACAGCAAAACATGGATACAGGAACCATCGGTATATAAGTTGTAAATTGTCGTAGCTGTGTTTGGAAAGTACCGAAGCGCCAAGCGCTAATAGAAAAAACTAATGCTCAAAACACTATAGGCACTGAAAGCTGGCTCAAGAGGGTGATAAGTTCAGCCGGAATATTTGGGAAGAACCTAACGGTGTGGTGAAAGGATAGGCTAAACATAGTTGTCGGCGGCGTTTTTGTTGCTGTTAGAAGCAGTTTATCTTGCCGCGAAATTGCAGTAGATACTTCCTGTGAGTTAGCATGGGCAGAGGTCATTGTTGGCAACCGGAACAAAATAATAATTGGATCCTTTTACTGACCTCTCAATTCGGATGGTACAGTTGCTGAAAGGTTCAAAGAAAACTTGAGTTTGACCTCGAACACGTATCCAACTTACAAAATTACAGTTGGTCGTGACTTTAATTTATAGTCGATATGTTGGCGAAAATACATGTTTAATTCCGGACGTACACATAAAACATCATCCGAAATTGTGCTAAACGCATTCTCTGAAAATTATTTCGAGCAGTTAGTTCATGAGCCCACGTGATTAGTAAACAGTTGCGAAAACACACTTGGCCTCTTAGTAACAAATAATCCTGAGTTAATAACGACCATGAAAACGGATACAAGGATTAGTGAACACAGGGTTTTTGTAGCGAGGCTGAACATTTTAACACACAAATACTCCAAAAATAAACGAAAAATATGCTTATTCAAAAAAGCAGATAACAATTCCCTTGACGCCTTCCTCCTAGATAATTTCCACTCCTTTCAAATTAACAATGTAAGTCTAGACCAGATGTGGCTTGAATTCAAACAAGCAGGCCGGTGTGGCCGAGCGGTTCTAGGCGCTTCAGTCTGCAACCGCGCGACCGCTACGGTCGCAGGTTCGAATCCTGCCTCGGGCATGGATGTGTATGATGTCCTTAGGTTAGTTAGGTTTAAGTAGTTCTAAGTTCTAGGGGACTGATGACCTGAGATGTTAAGTCTCATAGTGCTCAGAGCCATTTGAAGCCAATTCAAAGAAATAGTATCGGCAACAACTGAGAGATTTATACTAAATAAATTAACAAACGACGAAGCTCATCCTCCTTGGTACACAAAACGGGTCAGAACACTGTTACAGAAGCAACGAAAGAAACTTCCCAAATTAAGCAGGCTCAAAATTTCCAAGATTGGCAATCTTTTCCAGAAGCTCGAAATTTAGCGCAGACTTCAATGCGAGATGCTTATAATAGTTTCCACAACGAAACTTTGTCTCGAAACCTGGCAGAAAATCCAAAGAGATTCTGATTGTATGTGAAGTATGCTAGCGACAAGACACAATCAATGCCTTCTCTGCGCGATAGCAATGGAGATACTACCGAAATGCCTTCACAAAAGAAGACGTAGTAAATATTCCAGAATTCGAATCAAGAACAGCTGTCAACATGAGTAATGTACAATTACATATCCTCGGAGTAGTGAAGCAACTTAAATCACTTAATAAAAGCAAGTCTTCTGGTCAAGATTGTTTACCAATTTGGTTCATTTCAGAGTATGCTGATGCAATTGCTCCATACTTAACAATCATATACGACCGTTCCCTCGACGGAAGATCCGTGCCCAAAGAACAGAAAGTTGCACAGATCACACCAAACGTAGTAGGAGTAATCCACTACATTACATACCGATATCAGTATTTTGGTGCATATATTGTGTTCCAACATTACGAATTACCTCGAAGAAAACGATCTATTGACACACTGGCAATACGGATTTAGAACACATCGTTCTTGCGAAACACAACTAGCTCATTACTCGCACGAAGCGTTGAATGCTATTTACAAGGGACTTCAGATTCATTCCGTATTTCTGGATTTCCCGAAGGCTTTAGACACTGTACCACACAAGCGGCTTGTAGTGAAATTGCGTGCCTGTGGAATGTAGTCTCAGTTACGTGACTGGGTTAGTGATTTCTTATGAGAGAGGTAACAGTTCGTAGCAACTGACGGGAAGTCATCGAGTAAAACAGAAGTGATTTCTGGCGTTACCCAAGGTAGTGTTATAGGCCGTTTGCTGTTCCTTATCTATATAAACGGCTTGGGAGACAATATGAGCAGCCGTCTTAGGTTGTTTGCAGATGAGGTTGTCATTTATCGACTAGTAAAGTCATCAGAAGATCAAAACAAATTGCAAAACGACGTAGAAAAGATATCTGTGTGGTGCAAAAATTGGCAGTTGAACCTAAATAACGAAAAGTGTGAGGTCATCCCCATGAGTGCTAATAGAAACGCATTAAGCTTCGGTTACACGACAAATGAGTCAAATCTAAAGGCCGTAAATTCAACCAAATATCTAGGAATTCAATTAGGAACAATTTTAATTGGAAAGAACACATAGAAAATGTTGTGGGGAAGGTTAACTAAAGATCGCGTTATATTGCCAGGACACTTAGAAAATATAACAGATCTACTAAAGAGTCTGCCTACACTAAGCTTGTCTGTCCTCTTTTAGAATACTGCTGCGCAGTGTGGGAGTCTTAACAGATAGGACTGACAGAGTTCATCTAAAAAGCACGTTTTGTATTATCGCGAAATAGGGGAGAGAGTGTCACTGAAATGATACAGGATTTCGGATGGACATCATTAAAACAAAGGCGTTTTTCGTTGCGGAGGAATCCTCTCACGAAATTCCAATCACCAACTTTCTCCTCTGAATGCGATAATATTTTGTTGAGGCCGACCTATGTAGTTAGAAACGACCAACATGATAAAATAAGGGAAGCCTTCCGCTCGATATACGAGATTGAAATGATAGAGAATCATGAAGGTGGTTCGATGAACCGTCTGCCAAGCACTTAAATGTGGTTTGCAGAGTATCCATGTAGATGTAGCTGTAGAACAACGATCCTTTCAGAAATTTATATCTTTTCGATAAGTTACTTACTTTTTTTATTTATGCATTTATTTTACCTGGCAAGATTAGGGCCTTCAGGCCCTCTCTTATACCTAACCAAGCATACTCAGATTCAACAAATTTCAGTTTCTACAGAACATTAAGGACATATAACATGTTATACAGTATTAATGTTACAGAAAAAATTAGAGATTATAAAAGTACTACAATGATAATTATAACAATCAAAAAGTAATTATAATAATCAAGAATAATGATAATAGTAATGACTATGTATAGGAAAGTGAACATATTTTTTCTTTTATGAATGTCAGTCCTACTGCTAGTTGGGAATTTTCTCGTTATATTCTTGCAGCTTGTGAGTTATTCTCATCAAGCAGAGACATAAGACGATAGAATGGGGTGAAAGAGATATAGAAAAGGTAGATAAGTTAGAGGAGGAGAAATATAATGGTAAAATTCGAAGCTATGATGGAGAGGAGAAAGAAAAAGATGAGAGGGGTACAACGATTATGAGGGCGTATGTCGCTGCAGTAATCACTATATAGATCGTTGAGTTGATAATCGACAAGTCAAGACACTTTCTATTATTATAAATGATAGAGGCTATCCAAAAATGTTCAAATATGTGTGAAATCTTATGGGACATAACATAGAGGCTATTCAGTTATAGCCGGCCAGAGTGGCCGAGCGGTTCTAGGCGCTACGGTCTGGAACCGCGCGACCGCTACGGTCGCAGGTTCGAATCCTGCCTCGGGCATGGATGTGTATGATGTCCTTAGGTTAGTTAGGTTTAAGTAATTCTAAGTTCTAGGGGACTGATGACCTCAGACGTTAAGTCCCATAGTCCTCAGAGTCATTTTTTTTATTCAGTTATATCCAGATTGGCCAGTCACGGAGTGATCCTGCAAGGAGTTTAGGTAATTTTGGTTTCTAATGAAATTAACTAACTGGTTGCTTGTGTATATTTTAAAAAAAATTAACCATATCTTTGATTTCCAATAAAGACCACCCGATTGTGAATTTTTTTCTGTGGCTGCTTTTCTCGGTCCGAAACAGTAGTGAATCTCCGTAACACATTGTTTTCAACACAGAAAATTTCTTTCGGAGAAATATAGTAATAAATCCTATTCTTCTTTGTGAAAGAAGTGAATCTTTTAGCTCTATGTAATACATTATTCAGAATTAATAACGGCAATAATGAATCATCTTATCATATTTTTAAGCAGTAGTAACTTCGAGCAGTAGTAACTTCACCGGCTATAAACAGTTTCCAGTAATATGAGTAAACACTCATGATATCAAAGTGCTATGCAAAAACTACAATGCAAGTAAGCCTACCCTGAGATAGATCTTACCTCCAGCACTGGCAACACTGTGAGTTGCAGAACAGTCTCGAAAGTAAAATGCAATGAATAATATTGAGTGTTTGCGACATTACATAGAAAGACATTCAAAAATGCTCCAAAGGAATGCTGTCATTGAAAATAAAATAGCAAGATAAATAAAAAAATCCTGTTTATTTTTGTGAAAATCGTTCCATTCTTATAAAAAATGAACAGGTACAAATGTGAACGAATCGAAAATATCATGGAACATTAATTCACATTTTGAGTTAAAAAGACTACCGAAAGATTCTTATTAAATTTAATGTAGTAGAATTATTTATTAGTAACGTATGATTTCAGAGAATTATATGGTAACAGAAAAACAAATATAAAGGAAAGCGTATCGATGCTATAAAGTGAACAAGTGCTGTTATCGCGAATTATCATATGTAACTTAGATGAAGGTTCTGTTCTAGTAACGAAGTTACAAGTCAAAGGTATATTAGCAATATAAACATACTGTGATATGTCAGCTATTCATCGACAATTACAGAAATCTGCCAAGAGACGATACTGATGAACACAACCAAAGACGTATATTGATTTGATCATGTCAGGTGAACGGTTTTGAGAGGGAGGGAAGTTGATCTAATGCGTTGAAGAAGGTACATAATTAATGGAAAGCGATGCTGGCTAAACAGCACCTCAGATAAGAGCAAATTACTGACAAGAAAATACATACAAAAACAGTTTCTTAATACTCAAGAACGAAAGGTACAAGAATTCCCACTCTTTCTGTACTGAAAAGATATTACTTATCGAAAGGAGCAATTTATTCTGAAGGAAACATGTTACTGTTATGTTTGATTGGCCGGCTACTTGGGAGAAACCGTCAGTTCTCGTATCATAGCATTACATCTGGAAACGAATTGCCAATAAATTTAGTAGGTGTGAGAAAAAGAATCATTTATTCAGGCGGGTGACGTGAAAACTTGCCTCGTGGACGATAAGAGCCTCGATATGAACTATACGTAACATCGTTACGAAGTATCTAATTGCCTCTCCCGTATTAAAAGGATAAAAGTCAACGAAATTAATTTTAAGCAGGAAACAGAAACTAACGGTGAATATAAGAAGATTAACGAAGTGCACACACACGTCATTCCGGCGCTCAGCTCCTTATCAATCTGCAGACGATATTCAATGTCCATTTTTGTGTCGCGTCCCTAAATTATATCTGGATACGAATACAACAAATATATTAATATTTTAAACTACTTGAAAAATGAAGAAAGATTAAGTTTTATTGCGCCGTCGACGACGAGGTCATCAGAGACGAAGCACCGGCTTCGGTAATACTAAGATAGCAAAGGACGCCGGCTATATCTTTTTCAAAACATCCGTCCCTGTTTTCGCCTTAATCGACTGGGTGAAACTGTGAAATATCGGAATCTGACGGGCAAGCTGGAATGTGAACCCCGACTGCGATAGCAGTGTACTAGCCCCTTAGTCACCTCGCTCAGCCTGTAACACTTCAGCACTCTCAGTGGTAAGATCTTAAATATCAAATTTGTGTGCAACTGTTCTCATAACAATACGTTTTAATTCTACTGATTATTATTTTTGGTACTGAGTAAACCGTAGAAGTACTTGTTAAAATATTCTGCCTCTAACACTTAACGCTTGCCTAGACCTCTTCACCTGGTGGGAAGACGACCTGAGAAAAAATGTTGATCAGTTTAGCGAAGATTCGTTTCCGAACCACACACACACACACACAGACGCACGCACTCACACACACACACACACACACACACACACACACACACACACACACACACACACACACACACAAGTTTCATACACAATACATTTTTAGTTCCTTTGCAGACGTTTAAGAACTTGCTGATACATAAAACATTATGTGAGGAAAGTGGTTGCACTGTGAAGATGCTGACAAGACGTTCAGCCATCGATTAATCCTCTTCACGACTTAGTTAACACGGCTTGCCGTCTATTGAGAATAGGACATAAATAGCTGAAACGAAAATGTACCACTTCTAGTCTCTGTATACTTCTATCACATAGTGTGCTGTATCTGTGTTTAGAAGTTGTAAATTGTCCATTTTCCAAAGCTACCGGCTTGTTTGAAAGGAATTTTGCACGTGTACAGCTTTTCAAATGTATAAGGACGAGACTGTCTCTGCTCATACTGTTCGACACATTATCTCGGAAAAGAAATTGTCTCTGCCAATTTCATCTACAAGTAGCAAGCGTAATCAGACAGGATCGAATTTTAGCCGGTCTACAATTTGGGCATCGATATCATTACGCAAAAGCGTTGTCAGTTACTGTCCTACTACAAAACTGTCCTTTAACGGCTTTTCCATTCATAGTGACTTCTGTTCTAATATGACTAACGAAACGAAAGGGTATTGCTGAAAACGAATATGAGGGATACTAGTATATTCAGTACTAGACATTCATAAAGAATGAAATTCATGAAGTGATGTGTACTACAAAACCCTTTAAGGAGTTCAAGGCTTAGCCATATAAATTAAATGACTGGTTGTTAACAAACACGGAATATTTGGCGACTACCGCCACAAATATTCGACCCTATTCTGGCAGTGTGGTACCCTGAGAGCTGGATACCATACAGTTTTCAGTTGAATATCTATAACTTTCGACTCCTCGCATAGTGTGTTAACAGATGATAGATATTACAGTAGATTTTATACATGAGTGACATTTATTAAAGAACGTAATTTTCTGTATATGCAAACTATGCAAAAAGAATATTTGTATGGCTACATGCTGGCAATTTTTTCTGCAAAAACCGTTAAGTATTTGTATTCAAGTACTCTTTTGTGATACAGGAGTAGTTATTAAAGAGAAACATCTTCAATGTACACTTCTGCTATCAGTCAGACGCTCTACTTCCATGGGTGGATTTTCAAAAATGATTCATAGCTGCTAATTTCACCAAGTTTTGTGCCAAAGGTAGATTAATTACAGTATAATACAGTTCATTTTTTTCTTCTATGTGATGTACGTCTGAATATCTCTGTCGCTCACATACTGAGATGAATTTTTGATAACAGATTTCGTATGTGAACCAATGTACTGTGAAGCTGTGATTGCTATTCAAAGATTCTCAAAGACATGCCTGCAGGATGTATGCAAGTGAGCACCACACATAATTCGAATTACTTTCTTTTGTACAATGAATACCTTTGTGTAAGTGAGGAGTTAGTTCAGAATATGATACAATAAGATATCAATGAATGAAAATGTGCAGAATATGTTAATTTGGTGACTTCTGTATCACCAAAGTTGGTAATTATTTTTGTGCAAAACTAGCCGAACCTAAACGTGTTAGCAGGTCTATTACCTGTTTTTTTATAGTTTTCATCAATATACGCATTAAATAACTTAGATTTTTTTAACCTATTTGATATTCCTTCCTCCCTCGGGCATGGGTGTGCGTGTTTGTCCTTAGGATAATTTAGGTTAAGTAGTGTGTGAGCTTAGGGACTAATAACCTTAGCACTTAAGTCCCATAAGATTTCGCACACATCTGAACATTTTTTTTGCTTATTCCTTGTTGGTATATTAGGTTAACTGGAGGTGTGATATTTTTGACAGTACAAGATTGGATGGTTGTTCAAAGTTTACTGCCAACCAATTTGTGCAAAGCTAGTCTGTAACTTTCATAAAAACATCATTTACTATTTCCTCTGCTGATGCGTCTCTGGTCTCCTTCACAGCAAAGCTTGTATTATTGGCAAATAGGATTAATTCCGCCTCCTAATTCAAATAAACTGGTAGATCATTAACATAGAGGGAGAGCAGAAGTGGGCCAATGCCTTTTGGGACTCTCATTTTAATTTCTCCCCAAGCAGATGACGTAGCAATATTCTTTGTATTACTGGAACATTCTAGGGTAACTTCCTGTATACTGTTTCTTAAATAAGAACTAAACTAGGAATGTGCTGAACTATGGTTCAAAAATGGCTCTGAGCACTATGGGACTGAACTTCTGAGGTCATAAGTCCCCTATAACTTAGAACTACTTAAACCTAACTAACCTAAGGACATCACACACATCCATGCCCCCGTGGCAGGATTCGAACCTGCGACCGCAGCGGTCGCGCGGTTCCAAACCGTAGCGCCTAGAACCGCTCGCCCACTACGGCCGGCCTGAACTATGCATTAACTGAAACTTAGTTAATCTTATAAAACATTATGACTGACACAGTCAAATGCCTCCAGTAAGTTATAAAAAACCCGCACTGGTAATATTTTGTTATTTAGCGATGTTTCTATGTACTCAATAAACGTATGAATAGACCTGACTCAATAGTGTTGCCCTTTTGAAATCCAAACTGTGAATGGCTAAGTTTTGGAAATGTGCTGCTACAGAAGAATGCTGAAGATTAAATGGGTAAATCGAATAAATGATGAGACCATAGTGAATGTAATCATGGGAAAAAGAAGTTTATGAGACAACTTGAGTAAAAGAAGGGTTCGGTTGACAGTACACATCCCAACACATCGAAGAATAGTCAGTTTGGCTGTGGAGGGAAGTGAGGGGCTAAAAATGTAGAGTGAGTTCTAGGCAGGAATACAATAATCGGGTTAAAATGGATGTAGGTTGAAGTAGTTATTCGGAGATGAAGAGGCTTACTCAGGGTAGACTATAGTCGAGAGTTTATCGAAAAAGTCTTCGGACTGATCTCAGCACCACCAAGAACAACATGGACTCTTATGTGTCGATGATTTTTTCACAATATTTGTTTTCCATTATCCTGAAATCAGTATTTAGACCGATGCGGCACAGAACACGCGTCACCGTTTCCATTGGCGCTCTACGCGACATCTGCTTCTGTATCCACTAGCAAGTGGCCTCTAAGCACGCAGCCCGGCTGGCAGCTGGTATTCGCAGGTTGCCTGGTCTAAGGCGCCTTGCAGCCGAGCTGTATGCTGAGTGTACTCCTCAATATACGCATACTTTTTAGCATCGGTGCAAATAGCTGGCAGTTCTGTTGTTATCCGCCATATCTCCTTTACCCCATTCTTTGTGTTCTAACAAAATTTTTCATCGCGGTCGATAATGATTAGCCTATGAAATTCTGCGACTCTTGTAGGCTGGGATGATGCGCAACGAATATGAAATTAAAGATTCCGGACGTGGTCTATGCTATGCCAATTTATGATGTAAAGGTGGTATGAGTGCCAAACAATGCCTCAACATATTACATGGATTTACTGTAAAACGGAACAACAGAGTGTCTCCGAAAGGACTGTGACTGCAAGGGCCCGTATGTTGAAGTATACTGCCAGAGAAATTTCAGAAGAATTAGGGTTACCATGTTATTGTGAAACGGAGATGTCATTGAAATGCTGAACCCAATATGTAACACGCCGGTATAAGAAGTAAATTAATGGGACTGCCGCTTTCTAAAAATCTAGCTGTAAGAAGCAATCGTCATATAAATTTGTGAACTACTGCAGCAAGTACCGTGGCAGATCAGGCTCAGAGGATTAACACTGAACGAGGTAGATAAGTTATAAATTGGTTTACAGTCTAGAAACTAAAGATCACAAGAACAAACGCTCGATGTTTCTCAAGTTGTACAAACAGTGAAGGTAGTTGTCTATGCGGCACAGGCAGAAGGTTTAAGGGATGGTGATTTACAGTGAATAATAGTGGTACCCAAACGAGCATGTGTAGACATGCTTAATGATCGAAAAACGATATTTTATTGTATGTGTAGTGACGATAGTGTAATAATTAGTGTGATCGACTCTGGTTTGACCTCCGATCATAGATCATTATTCTGGTCAATGGCAAAATGTATGCAAAAGTTCATGAAAATGTTTTAAACGACAGTATACTTCCCGCACTGTACCAGAAGTTTGGAATCGGTTCGGTTCAGTATTTATACTATGATAAATTTCCTCTTCACAAAGCGAGAACTACTGTACTGTGGTTTGCAGACAATGCGCTTAACCTGTGCTCGTGATCTGCTCACATTCCCGACATAAATCACTTAACAATCTTTGTGAAGGAAAAAAAATGCCCCCACAGTTATCTGTAGCTAGTAAGCCAACTTCTCCAAAAATTATTAATAACCAAATATTTCCTATATGTTTACTCTATGACTTCTTTGGAACACATATCACTGATTTTCTGAGGACCTATCACAACATATCATACAAGCTGGAAGTGAGCTCATCCATATGTCATAGTATTCAGAACAACAAAATATGTGAGACAATACTAGTCTCTCGGTTAGTTGGCAATAGATGGTAATAATAGACTTAGTAGAAATTGTTTTACTAAAATCTGGTATTTTCTTCTAAATTTGGAAAAAGATGAAAGCAGAAATTTTATTCAGCCCGTCTGATCGGCTCACTACGTCTTGCGCCTAAAGTCATTGAGTACAAGCCAAATTAGGTTAAATGGACGGGAATTTTAAATGATTCGTCTCTCAAATATGTCTCTTGTGTCCTAACAACTTTTCAGCCTCGTTGAACTGTAAACACTAGCCATTCAGAAAATTCTGTCCAATACTTGAATACGATATTTTGTATATTCTCTTGAACGTGTGAATACGTAAGTATTTTCCTTGTTATTAATGTCTATGAACATCATGAAAGTATTTTGTTAGAATGTATCCAAACGAGATGGCAGGCTCACCGTGGTAATGTCAGAAATATGAAATTAAGATTGTCGAATAAGTAGTGTTAAGCTTCTAGTTAAAAACATATCTAACTTCAGTATTATGCTGATATAGTTCTAGGTTTCTTTTTTCAACAAGTAATAAGTTCCGTAAACATTCATTGAACAGTTTGACGTTTGCTTTTAATGTCTTTCCTATTATTCATTTGATTTTTGTAAAACTCATAAAGAAACAAAAGCGTGTGTTTTATTTGCTGGCTGTAGACGTTCAATAAACGAATTCTGCAGCTGTATATTACCGGAGAACGCTACACAAACATTTTTGGTGCCCAAGGTGGAAACGGTTGGTAGTTTATAATATCTCGCAAGGACTCAGAAGATTCAGATCAGGCTCTGAGAGCTTAGTAAACTGTTTAAATTTTACCACTTGCACCGATACGAGAATGTTGCTGCCCTATCTCCCCTTTTCAGTGATGTTTCCTACGAAGACTATGGACTGTCACTTTTACTGCAATGCGGCTATCAGTTGTTAGGATGCCAGAAATCAGTCGTGTGTTGATAGTGTATTGGAAAATGAACTAGACACATGAATAAGTCTTCCACCACGAATTTTCAGACACTGTTGTGGTACTGCAAATGGAACTTACTGTTTTTAGTCAACATTTTTCTATCCCTGAGGAAAACAGGGTTTCTCAGTGCATTAGCCTAGTATGCAAGGTCACAGCATCAGCTCAAAATTTGAGGGGAAAAATAGTCAAATCCATATTACGTCATTTACAGATTCTGTCATGTTCGTTAGGTTGGTAGTTTTAAATCTAAAGTACAAACCTCTATGTGATATTCAACATATTAAAATATCTGATTTACAATGGCGGAATTGCATTTTTCGTGGATTGCAACGTAATTCATCAAATTTTACGTGGTAATAAATCTTATTCCCCTACCCCTGCACTACTTAATTAAACCCGTTTCTTCTCCTCAGTTTCAGTGCAAGCCCAGTGCCTCAACATTCTTCGTTGATGAACTACCATCGGCACTTTACTCCACATCTAGTTGGTTTACATAGGTTTGCCTGGAACTGTGATGTGTGTTCGATTTCTTCTTAAGATAATTCTAGATATCTTATGACATTCCCAAGTCTTGAATGTCCTTTTTCATTACTAACCCCTACCGGCCAGATCTCTTATTGCTCATAAATGTACAAAAATTCGATTGGACATCTTTTTGATCTCATTCATGTTTGGTGTCCACAGAATTAAGTCCTCATTTTTCGAATGGTGTTCGTTACACTCTCCAAATAGAAATATGGATCATCGTTATGTCTTCTTCTGTACTCACTATTATTTCGTGCCGCGTTCAAGATCTTTCTTATAATATTTCTTTCTTTGGTCCAAACTTGTTCTACTGAGCGAGATGGCGTTGTGGTAAGACATTGGACTCACATTCCGGAGAACGTCGGTTCAAATCCCTGTACAGCTGTACAGTAGGAAATTTTCCGTCGGTCCCCTAAACTGACTGATAGAAATTACGGGGTGCTTCCTTTAAAAAGGAGATGGCCGATTTCCTTTCTACCCTTCTCCAAGCTAAGACTGTGCTCCTCTCTAATGACCTCATCGTCGATGGCAAGTAAAACCCTAACATTTCTTCCTTTCTAATTGTTCTACCAGGTGTTAGGACTTTGCAGTAACGTACATATAGGTCTAATGCGTAAGGGTTAACGTGAGGAACAAAGATCGCTTAAAGTTAGGCGGGTTTCACGGCTACCACGGGCTATGTTTTGCAACGTATGGTCGCAATAGTTCGACTGTGAGTACAGGGTTTGATTAATCAAACATTTATATGAGTGTTGCGACGGAGTAATTCACCTTCCTTTGACAAGTTTTCGGTAAATATGTTGCCAACCCTCCTGCCATGATGTCGATTATTGGAAGCAGCCTAGACGTAGTTACAGACATAAGTGTGCACTTTACTAGCGTAGGTTAGTCAATTTTCGAGCAGTCCAGACATGTCGTTTCAAGTATTTGCTGTAGTCTGGTGAGCATGTGATGGCAAATGTCTACATTTTCAGAAATTTACTTCCCTCAAAGCCATTACGGGCAAAGAGATGATTTTTTAAGAATTAAATTGTGAAACGGCGTCGTTCTGGAGGGCATTTCTTTATGCTTGATTTACCAGTCGCTGAAATTGGCCACAATATGAGTTCTGAACACCTCCAGGAGGTTACATTACGTTACACAACTTAATGTGGTACACGTCTCTGTACTTCCAAGAAGTTATTTAGAATTATGTTAGCCGTCGCACTGGGATCTAGAATGTTATTTCGCTGGAGAGTTCTTCCTTCTTATACGGTTTTAGTAATTACTTACGTCCACGCGTGCCTGCATGACATCCCAGAGACAGCAGTGAAAGAAATGCAGGAAATACGGAGTATTTCCAAGCTGGTGCAGAATACGTACTCTCGTTGCACAAAGATAATATGAAGGTAAGGCAGCAGCGTCAGCTTTCTTCTCCAATGGAAAGTAACAGGCTGTTACATTCCGTCCTGAAATACCGTTCTAGAGAGCCTTGCACGGTATTGCAATTGCCGGTGGCAGTTTCTGACATGGTATGAAGCTAAGCATCCTATTTGGCACAAGACGTGAACACGAGCAAAAGTATTTATCGTGCAGTTCACAGAAAGTTGTACCGAAAATCCTGTCTCTTGAAGTAGCACACTCGACAACGGCGAGCTCAGACTGTGGTGATGCCACGTTAGTTGGTAATACAAGTAAGGAAAAAGCGAGAAACTTACGCATTACTTCCACGTCCGCGTACATGCTCCACCGGTGGTGAACTGTACTAGTCTTCCATGCTGTTAAAGACGTAAAGACCTGCTTAGCACGTAACGCGACATGGTAGTTTCACCTGCAGTTAGTAAGATGATTTGAGAATATTTAGATATGATTTGTTGATTATGTTTTTGGTATACCTGTCTGCAAAACGGACTTCGCTCTCTTACAAACACTTAACAAATGTTTACTAGCGGCTGCATGTATAACTTGATACAGTTTGTATACCGCAGCTGTTCCGTCTGACTTCGTACTCCTATGGGAAGGTACAGTCATTATCCAAGCCCTCAAGAATGTTATATTGTACGAGATAATACTCAGAAGATTGTAAGATATGAACGACTTGTAGCAACCACTCTTAGCACGGACTGGTTATTCTATTCTGCATTACACACTGCAACTGAGGTCCTACGTCTAGTGGTGAGAGCCTTTATTGAGTAAACTGCGACGAAAAATATGGCCCTGGGTGACTCATCCAGTAGAACACTGACACAAAGATTTTTCTTCTTAAGGGAAAGAAACAGTTTGTCTGTATAGTCAGCAGCAAATCGTTCTAATAGTGGAGCAGAATTTCCTTTGTATTTTTTTGGCCATTAACAGTATTTCCATATAATTACGTGTTATAGAGTGCCTACAGGAGTTGGACAAGAATATTTAAGGATCGCGAGAAATGCAAGCTTGAACAGAAATGCAGATGAAGCCAAGCCTACAGACGGCGCTGCTGAATTCCACCACGAACAACACCTCTGCTATATCCTCAATACGTTGCAAGTGTCAGTCGTGGTTAGAACAGTGTTCTGTATAATTGTGAGTGCATATTGTTGGAGTTAAGTGAATCACAACGAAGCCAAATTGTTGGTTCTCGTACGGCGGGTGCTTCTGAAACCACGGCAGTCGAAGTGTTTGGTGTTTCAGGAGGCAGAAAATCAAAGATATATAGCGTATACACGGAAAGTGGAAAAACCCCACGGAAGTTTGTGTCGAATGATCGTGACAGACGGTTATTGGAAACAATTATGAAGAAAAATAAGAGAACGGCAGCTGCAAAAGTCAGTCCAGAACTTAATATCGCTCCCGTGAATCCTGTCAGCACCAAAACAACACGAAGAGGACCTTATAAGCTGGGAACTTAAGGGAGAGATGAAATTTCAAGACCAGATCTCACTGATTTCAATGCCCGTAACAGGAAAACATGGTGCCGAAATCGGGAAACCTGGAGCGGCGCATGAAAGTCATTCGGTCGGGTGGATCTTCTTTCACGTTGTTTCCAACTTCTGGCCGAGTTTACGGCTAGAGTACACCGTCCCAAGCCTACGATGCCGACTAATTGCTGTCAAGATTGAAAAATGTAGGCGGTTCGGTGATGATATGGGCAGCCATGCTGTGGTATGCAATGGGCTCCGTGGTTACCCTGCAAGGTCACGTTACTGTCAAGCATTATGTGACCATTTTGGTTGATCACATCCATCCCACTGTACATTATTTGTTTCCCAGTGGTGTTGCTGTATTCCAAGAAGACAGAACACCTGTTCACGTGGGTCGCATTGCTCAGGACAGGTTTGTGAGCACGAGGATTAATTTTCGCATTTCCAGGCACCACATTTCAACATTATTGAGCCTTTGTGGTCTACCTTGGTGAGAAGCGAGAGTGATCGTTGTCCATCTCCGTCATCCTATCCTGAACATGATACATTTTTACATGGAAGAATGGTATAAGGTTCCTTTGAAAACAGTACGGGACGAGTGGAAGCTGTTTTGCATATCAACGGTTTAATGTGCTGTGATTTTGGTGTTTCCGTATTTGTGTCCACCCCTTAAAATCTTCTAACTAGTCTACACCTACCCGTGCATAATTACTCCTCAACTGCCGGCCGGGGTTGCAAAGCGGTTCTAGGCGCTACAGTCTGGAACCGCGTGACCACTAAGGTCACAGGTTCGACTCCTGCCTCGGGCATGGATGTGTGTGATGTCCTTAGGTTAGTTAGGTTTAAGTAGTTCTAAGTTCTAGGGAACTGATGACCTTAGAAGTTAAGTCCCATAGTGCTCAGAGCCATTTGTTTTACTCCTCAACTTACTGTAAAATTCATTTATAGCCTTATTTGATCCTTCTAATAGTGCTCCACTGTCGAAAGGAGCGCGGGAATGTACCTTGCTGTATGCCATCGCCTTTATTTCACTTATCTGATTCTTTCCGAAAGACTAACGATTAGTACAGAAGAAGGGTTTCATAACTTCTCACAACAATGGTTTTCTATACTTGCCCAGAGGCGTTTGATGAAATGAAAGCTCGCCTTTCTTGCAACGATTCCTGTGTGTTTGTTGAACACTCTATAACACTCTCCTATTGTCTTATCCTATTGGTTACGAATATAGCAACACCCGTCTTCCTGTCTGACCAAGTGTTGTCCTCATAAACACAAGAATGAAGAATAGGTTGCAAAAGAGTCTTGTACGCGGTAATCTAATACCTTTACCAACAGATGTAATAAGTTAATTAACTTTCTCTAAAAGCGATTATACACTCCTGGAAATGGAAAAAAGAACACATTGACACCGGTGTGTCAGACCCACCATACTTGCTCCGGACACTGCGAGAGGGCTGTACAAGCAATGATCACACGCACGGCACAGCGGACACACTAGGAACCGCGGTGTTGGCCGTCGAATGGCGCTAGCTGCGCAGCATTTGTGCACCGCCGCCGTCAGTGTCAGCCAGTTTGCCGTGGCATACGGAGCTCCATCGCAGTCTTTAATACTGGTAGCATGCCGCGACAGCGTGGACGTGAACCGTATGTGCAGTTGACGGACTTTGAGCGAGGGCGTATAGTGGGCATGCGGGAGGCCGGGTGGACGTACCGCCGAATTGCTCAACACGTGGGGCGTGAGGTCTCCACAGTACATCGATGTTGTCGCCAGTGGTCGGCGGAAGGTGCACGCGCCCGTCGACCTGGGACCGGACCGCAGCGACGCACGGATGCACGCCAAGACCGTAGGATCCTACGCAGTGCCGTAGGGGACCGCACCGCCACTTCCCAGCAAATTAGGGACACTGTTGCTCCTGGGATTTCGGCGAGGACCATTCGCAACCGTCTCCATGAAGCTGGGCTACGGTCCCGCACACCGTTAGGCCGTCTTCCGCTCACGCCCCAACATCGTGCAGCCCGCCTCCAGTGGTGTCGCGACAGGCGTGAATGGAGGGACGAATGGAGACGTGTCGTCTTCAGCGATGAGAGTCGCTTCTGCCTTGGTGCCAATGATGGTCGTATGCGTGTTTGGCGCCGTGCAGGTGAGCGCCACAATCAGGACTGCATACGACCGAGGCACACAGGGCCAACACCCGGCATCATGGTGTGCGGAGCGATCTCCTACACTGGCCGTACACCACTGGTGATCGTCGAGGGGACACTGAATCGTGCACGGTACATCCAAACCATCATCGAACCCATCGTTCTACCATTCCTAGACCGGCAAGGGAACTTGCTGTTCGAACAGGACAATGCACGTCCGCATGTATCCCGTGCCACCCAACGTGCTCTAGAAGGTGTAAGTCAACTACCCTGGCCAGCAAGATCTCCGGATCTGTCCCCCATTGAGCATGTTTGGGACTGGATGAAGCGTCGTCTCACGCGGTCTGCACGTCCAGCACGAACGCTGGTCCAACTGAGGCGCCAGGTGGAAATGGCATGGCAAGCCGTTCCACAGGACTACATCCAGCATCTCTACGATCGTCTCCATGGGAGAATAGCAGCCTGCATTGCTGCGAAAGGTGGATATACACTGTACTAGTGCCGACATTATGTATGCTCTGTTGCCTGTGTCTATGTGCCTGTGGTTCTGTCAGTGTGATCATGTGATGTATCTGACCCCAGGAAGTTTCCCCTTCCTGGGACAATGAATTCACGGTGTTCTTATTTCAATTTCCAGGAGTGTATATGTTTCTCTCACTGCGCCAGTTCACTACATTGTTTCCTTACACTGTTTTTATTAATCAGCGATGCACCAGAGTTAATCTTCCATTCTTCAATGAAGTATGTCTTGAAATGAAATCTCTGACACCACTGGAGCCGTATTCTGTAGAACTGGGCTTTAAATCCTTCTCCAGTTATGCAAATTACTTTTTTAATGTGCTTCCCTTACACTGGTCAGATGAATGTCAGAATAGTTCTTTAGAACCGACCACGCCAGAATTCCTTCTCTAGCCTTGTCTGCCTAAGAGTTCCATCTACGCTACTTGACAAAAACCTGCGGCACCCAAAGAACATTGTCGAATGTCAATGTAACTTCATACACGTACACACTATTGGCGGGTGTGTAAATGATTAGAGTTGCATTTCTTGTGACATGTAGAACGTCTCTATAACGCCAGATCGCATTACTGTTGTTCGTATTTAGGTTGTTACCAGGCCTGATAGGGTACATAAGGGGCGTGAACAGCGTCGGATGTAGAATAACCATTGTGAAGGTAGCGGAGATGCCGCGTACGCATATGAGACAGCGTTATCAGCACCTGACAGGTTTGAAAGGGGCCTCATTGTGAATCTCCACTTAGCCGAAAACGTGCAATTTTCAGAAGTACGTGGCAGTCGGACGTGTCATTGGCCCGATGCTGGACTGCATGCAAACGTGAAGACAAATGTCCTACTCAGCGTCAAGTTTCTGGTCGACCATGTCAAGAACACCGACTGTGCACCAATCACATAACAACCGCTTCAAAAATGCCCCTGCAGCGCGATAATAAGTAATGGACTCCCTGCAACACTCTGTGTCTCGCCGGACCATTGAACAGAGACTAGCAGCGCCCGGTCTACGGAATCACCGTCTCATTTGTAGGCTCTAGTTAACATCACAACACAAACGCCTGCGTTTGGAATGGTACCGTGACTGGGAGGCGCGGATTGTTAATGAATGGCGCCCCTTTGTGTGCAGCAGTGAAACCTATCCTCTCCACTATCCCAGATGACCTTTGTCTGCGGGTATGACAGAGACGAGAGGAGAGGGCTCATTCTTCCAATGTTCTGGCGTTACGGATGGCGTCATGGTCTAGGGAGACATCGGGTATGACTTCAGGTTACGGCTGATAGTGACTGAGGGAACTCTGATGGCACAACGGTAAGTCACAGATGTCGTGTGTCCTCATATGCTACTTCGTGTGCGGCAGAATCGTGGTGTAATTTTTTAACAGAACGATGCCCTACGAACTTTTTGCGTGATGTTGAGGTACTCCCGCATCCGACTAGCTCTCCATATACGTCCCCGATAGAACATATGTGAGTTCAGTTCAGACGTCAATTACGTCCCAGTGCCAGTATCTAGGATATTAAGGACCAGTCATAAAAGTTGTGGGCCAGCTTACCTCAGGAGAGAATAAAACTGCCTATTGACACCCTTCCCATCCGGGTCAGTGCATTCATTCGGTTCAAAGCGCGCGCAACGTCATGGTGATGAGTGAGTTCCTATTGCCAAGTTCTTGTAATTATGACTCATTCTGTAATCATTATAATAACATTAATTACCCTTTCAAACCGTAAAGTTTCGTTACGTTTAGTCGATATAGTCCTGCCCAGCGAGTTGGCGCAGCGATTAGGCCACTGGCCTTATATACTGTAGTTTCGTCCCAATCCCAGTCCGGTCATTTCGATTTAAAATTATCACGATTTACCTGCTTCGGATCCAGTGAATGATGGGATGGTGCCCATGGAACGTTTGCTGCTGCTTTTCCCTATCCTTCCCCTGCTGAGACGTTGAATTCTAACCTTGCTTCCTGCTCTCTGACTCCAGCGTGAGTAGTGGGCCAGGACGGTGCTTTTACCAGCTCGTCAAACAGGAGCTCCGAGAAGATTTCCCTCACGCAACTGCGGCCGCCAGCCCACTGGACACAAAGCGCGTTTTGACTTAACTACGGGAGGCGACGGCAGCACGCGAGCGCCAGCTCGCACGGAAAACTCAAATAAGGGTGGGCAGTAGCAAAGGCGCTGCTACGTGTTGCTAAATCTCACCACTTCAGCAAACTGTGGGAATAAGAAGTATTTTGTATAACACCCCTGAAGACGTATTCGATAGGAAAATACATCAACATCTACACTACGCAAAACACCATAACGTGAGTGGAGGGTGAGCCGGCCGAAGTGGCTGTGCGGTTCTAGGCACTGCAGTTTGGAACCGCGAGACCGCTACGGTCGCAGATTCGAATCTTGCCTCGGGCATGGATGTGTGTGATATCCTTAGGTTAGTTAGGTTTAACTAGTTCTAAGTTCTAGGGGACTAATAACCTCAGAAGTTGAGTCCCATAGTGCTCAGAGCCATTGTTTTGAGTGGTGGGTGACAAATGGTGTATCAGTATCATTCCACACTTAACACTCTTTTTCAGTTACAATTTCGCTTCGTGATCGGGTAGAACAACTGTTCGTACCCCTAGAAATAATTCCCAACATCTCTAATTTCACCGTCATGATCGTAAAGCGAAATATTTAGGTGAAGAACAAAATCTTTCTTGTAACGTGTTCCATTGCAGACAGTAGTGACTTTCTACTGTGCCGGCCGGAGTGGCCGTGCGGTTCTAGGCGCTACAGTCTGGAACCGAGCGACCGCTACGTTCGCAGGTTCGTATCCTGCCTCGGGCATGGATGTCTGTGATGTCCTTAGGTTAGTTAGGTTTAATTAGTTCTAAGTTCTAAGCGACTGATGACCTCAGAAGTAAAGTCGCGTAGTGCTCAGAGCCATTCGAACCATTTGAACCAACTCTCTACTGTCGGATAAATAAAACTGTTACAGATTTCACAGTTGTTTCAGTCTTTCTTATCCTGTCCATGATCCAGAATGATAAGCGTCCCAAACTTGGGAACGGTATTTTGGAACTGACAGAACGGTATGGTTTTGTAAACGATCTCTTTTGTCAATAACTCAATCTCCCTTTGAATTTTTCCAGAGTGTCTCAGTCTATAAAATGCATTCTGCTCAATTACATTGTTACGATATTTCAATTTTTGGCGCTTCGGTTACAACAGTAGGTAACAGTATCAAGAAATCTATAGTAGTAACGTGATAGAATTAATTAATTTAATAAAACTATTCCACAGCGTCTCCCCGAGAGTGTGGGAAATACAATGACACTAACGACAATTTGACAAGGGGACAACTGGAAATAATAATAACACGATGAAATCATAATACTAATTTGTGCTGGGTGCACATTACATGGTATCAGTTAAGATCGCAAATAACACAGTAACTGAAAACAGAGGGTAAACTGGTGAAGCATTCGAAGATTTCTTTAAATGTATAAATGTATGTGTAAAATTCAAGGGATGAATCACACAGTTGATAAAAAAAACAATGATTATTCTGTGAAGTTTTGGGATAGAGCCGGATGATATTCTAGAAGTAAGATCAGACGAGATGTATAAAGTCATTCGAAATACGAAGAAAGCAAAGATGGCTACAAGTGATGAAGTTCGAATAGAAATACATAAAGCTCGCCTAAAAGAAATGCAAAAGAAACTTGTATAACAATTTACAGAATGTGTAAAGAGTAAAAGAAGTCCCCAGAATAGAAAGAATGCCGTAACCGTTCTGCTTCACACGAAAGGAGGTAGACATAAAATATTATGGACTATCATCTGTCTCTCACAGTACACTAAATATGCACTAAAATTAATACTAACCACACAGAAGAAATATTGAGTTTTAATTAAATAAACGAAAGCAAAAGTGGATATAACACAATGAACCATTTCCATTTCTTGGATGTAAATTAGAAGGAACTAATGATCCCGAATTACTACTCTGCCAGAATTCACATATTTTGAGAAACAAGTTTAAAAAATCTCTACCACCAGCTCTCCAGATATAATGTATTGATTCAGCTTATGTTAGTATACAGACAAACATATATGTCACTGCTACAGCTTCCATTAGACTTCGTCTGGGTAGTGAGAAATTCATAATTGAAAGCGGAGTCAATCATGGAAGTTCCATGTTACGAAACCCGTTCTTATGAGCCATAGAGCAAATTTCCAGATCATTACACCGCGAAAACGAGAAAGGAGTACGTATTAATGTAGCATATCTGAAGCACTTTCGTTTTGTTTGTCTCTAGTGCAGAAAGACTTAGACATAAATTGGTAGAACATTACAGAAAAATTTGACACTAGGCTTGAAAAGCAGTTACAATAAAATTAAATTTAGGTATAATCAATACATCGAAAAGAAAATAGTTGACAGTAAACATGAAGTCTTAGATCCAGTTGGTAAGGCTTGCTATTTAGGAAATTTTAATACATCGACTAGATAAGTAGCAAAAGAAATTTTTATATCTGTTTTCCATCCTTGAAATGATACTGAGAATGTGTGCTGGAATTGTTTACAAAATCTTATGTTCGTCCTGAGGCTTGAAGTGAGTTCCAGTTCTGAAATGATTTATAATTTAGTTCATTAATTACTGCATTTCTGTATATTTTGTCACCACTGTTCTTACACTACTGACGATTAAAATTGTTACACCACGAAGATGACGTGCTACAGACGCGAAATTTAACCGACAGGAAGAAGATGCTGTGATATGCAAATGCTTAGCTTTTCACAGCATTCCCACAAGGTGCTGACATGAGGAAAGTTTCCAACTGATTTTTCATACACAAACAGCAGTTGACCGGCGTTGCCTGGTGAAGCGTTGTTGTGATGCCTCGAGTAAGGAGGAGGAATGCGTACCATCACGTTCCGACTTTGATAAAGGTTGGATTGTAGCCTATCGCGATTGCAGTGTATCGTATAGCGACATTGCTGCCCGCGTTGGTCTAGATCGAATGACTGTTATCAGAATATGGAATCGGTGGGTTCAGGAGGGAATGCCGTGCTGGATCCCAACGGCCTCGTATCACTAGCAGTCGAGATGACAGGCATCTTATCCGCATGGCTGTAACGGATGGTGCAGCCATGTCTCGATCCCTGAGTCAACAGATGGAGAAGTTTGCAAGACAACAACCAATTGCACGAACAGTTAGACGACGTTTGCAGCAGCATGGACTATCAGCTCGGAGACCATGGCTGCGGTTACCCTTGACGCTGCATCACAGACAGGAGCGCCTGTGATGGTGTACTCAACGACGAACCTGAATGCACGGATGGCAAAACTTCATTTTTTCGGATGAATCCAGGTTCTGTTTACAGCATCATGAGGGTCGCATCCGTGTTTGGCGACATCGCGGTGAACGCACATTGGAAGCGTGTATTCGTCATCGCCATACTGGCGTATCACTTGGCGTGATGGTATGGGTTGCCATTGGTTACACGTCTCGGTCACCTCTTGTTCGCATTGACGGCACTTTGAACCGTGGACGTTGCATATCAGATGTGTTACGACCCGTGGCTCTACCCTTCATTCGATCCCTGCGAAACCCTGCATTTCAGCAGGATAATGCACGACCGCATGTTGCAGGTCCAGTACGGACCTTTCTGGATACAGAAAATGTTCGACTTCTGCCCTGGCAAGCTCATTTTCCAGATCTCTCACCAACTGAAAACGTCTGGTCATGGTGGCCGAGAAACTGGCTCGTCACAATTCGCCAGTCACTACTTTTGATGAACTGTGGTATGGGGCTGCATGGGCAGCTGTACCTGTACACGCCATCCAAGCTCTTTTTGACTCAATTCCCAGGCGTATCAAGGCCGTTATTACGGCCAGAGGTGGTCATTCTGGGTACTGATTTCTCAGGATCTATGCACCGAAATTGCGTGAAAATGTAATCACATGTCAGTTCTAGTATAATACATTTGTTCAATGAATACTCGTTTATCATCTGCACTTCCTCTTGGTGTAGCAGTTTTAATGGCCAGTAGCGTATATTGCATCCACTTCTTCATCTCTGGATACTTAATTGAGCTAACATCCTGAACAATGTTTGTGTCTATTTTATAATTCAGTTCTACCAACGTTTTACTTAAATTATAGCTCACCAGTAACTTGACCATTCCAGCACTTCATTTCTTCCACACAATGCACCATTCTGATGTATTTTGTTCAACAGTTCATCTCCTCTTTCAGCCATCCGCAGTCTTCAATAAAAGGCTTCTGTTCTACTTTTGATTTCTCATGTGTTTATAGGGTCTGAATTTGACTGTCACGTGGTTTGATGTTGAGAACTCCGATTTTAGAAACCCATGCGAGGTAAAAGAATTTTTTTTTTCAGTAAAACTTGGTTTCATTTGTGGCAGTCTTTATCATTTTTGTCTTCGGTACTTCGATAATTTGGGTAATTCTGTACAATACCTTCACGCCACTACCACGTCTTCTGCACCATGAAAGCCGAAATGGTTGAATTATTATTTTAGGTAACGCAAGGAAAGTTCCTTTGATAAGGTCACTTCCTAGTCCACTACGAACTAGTGTTCTGTCTCTAATGACCTCGTCATCGACGGGACATTAAACTTTAATCCTCCGTATTTTTTTCCTACAATTGATCTTGTAAATGTAGCTATTTTCGTTTTGCTGGTCCTCACAATTGCCTTCTGCATCTATCTTCCACGAAGAGTGCACTGCTGATACGATTTTCCAGTTTCCCTTTCTTTCGCTGTGCTACTGTGTCCGTATTTTTTACCGTTTATGCTTGCTGAATGTACAATTCAACTGTGTGCGTGCGTATTAGTCCTATCTCCTGAACCCAAACGCAGTATCGGATGGAAAACTGTTTGACAGCTCTGTCAGATTAACAGTTACGTGTTGTATCGAAGAAATAGTTGCTGAATCAGAATGGTAACCAAACAGCACCTTTACTTAAAACACAGTTATTTACCATGTAGCTACGTACATGACTTTTCGTATGATTTCTGAATATCTAAGTCGTCTGTTATTAGGTTCCTGCGCACCGCCAATCTGTTTGTAAAAGAAAAAAGTATGAAACTGTATTAAAAGCTCGATCCATTATCTTTACCATTCCACTAGTAGTTTAATTGCAGTATCAATATAATACAGCATTTTAAAGATATTTAGTTTTTGTTCCTTCCCTTTTCACTAAAAACTATAAACGTGTTTCAGAGCAACGTACTTCATGTATTTCTTAGTGTAAGATTTACAATTCTGAAGCAATAAAAGTTTAGAACAACGTTTCTTATAAGCTTTTGCAGTGATTCACGTATATGTTTTTAACTTACGTAGAAAAGTCTATGACACTGTTGGCTGGAATACATTCTATGACATTCTAAAGTTATTCGCGTTTAAATATAGAAGGTGATGGGTTATGTGCGACTGTTGCAGAAACTAGACAGCAGTCTGATCCAGTCGAAGGACATGTACGGGAGTGGCGCAGTGTTGTAGCCTAACCCTCATTTTATTCAGTGTGCACTTAGAGCTATCACACAAAGAATCAAGGTAGATAAGTGAGAAAGGAATCAAAACTCAGGAAAAAGAAATAGAAGTTTTAAGATGCGTCGCTGACGTTGCATCTGGTGAGGGAAATGACTTGGATGGTAACTATTAGGAAATTTTTCTGAGATTTAGCGATATATAGAAGCGAGATATTGGTGATATATCGTGCAGACTAAAACGGCGAGTAGAAGGATTTTAAATGTGATATTTAAGAAGAACGCTCTAGGTTATGTTGATAGCTGAGATAGCTAAAGATGAGGAAATAAACTCAATCAGGCGGAAAAGAATTTTATGGCATAATTTGACTGAAGTAGGGGTCAGGTTGATAGAGCATAACCTGAGGCATCAAGTGATAGCTAAATTGGCAACTGAATCATGTGATGGTGGCTGAAATCGCAGAGGGAGATCACAGCAGTAATACTGTAAGTAGTTTCAAATTGATGTATGTTGCCACACTTACGCACAGATATTGAGACTTGTGCAGGAAAGACTAGCTTGGACAGCTGCATCACACCGATCTTCACACTAGAAATTACAACATATTTGAAAAACTGTTCTGAACTAAACATGTAGTTTTCCTTCTTATACTTCTTTTTACCTCATGGTATTTGGATTTCTGAATGAGTGCATCAATTTCATGTAGTAGGTGACGAGACGAAAATCACTTATTATGGAGTAATCAGAGTCATGAGCCAGAATCTAATGTGAGACGTATAAAAAATGCTGATGATCGTTAACTCTAGGTCCAAAAATGATATAATGTTACCAGGAAGACTTGATTTGCATGCTGGTACCTGCGTGGAATGTTTTTGGAAATATTTCAGAATTATTAAAAGGTAACTATCCCTTTTATAATTCAGTGAAGTTGAAACGTGCTCCAGTCATATATTGTAAAAACCTATCCGGATATTCCCGTAGACAAAAATATATTCCTTGAGTACTGTGTTATCCTGAGGAGTTTCGTCTCGTAAAAGACGAATGATAGACAAATTTCGAACATCTGTTAGACAATACAACCACTAGATGCCCATCTGCAACTACATCGAAAAGGGTTAAAACTGAACATGGAGAGCCGTCGTGCATAAATGTCGGGTTTGAACTTCAGCTTGCCGTGTGAAAAGCACAGCGCCACTTCAAATTGCGTCGTTCGTGACAGGCCGCGCTAGAACGTGCCCTGCTTCAGAAAAAAGTCTTTCTTCGTCACGCGAACGGTGCAGGAGTGGCGTGTACAAGCTGCATTGCCCTGGCACAAGCTGACCTGTTACAGTTTTCTCGCTTGTTTCATGCGTACGCAGTTTCAAATATCAAATATATTACCTACTGAAAATAAATAATAGAAACAGAGAATGAAGTCGGTATTAAATTCTTTTGCAAGAGAGTGTGTGTGTGTGTGTGGATTTTATGGGCGCTCAACGTCGAGGCTATCAGTACCCTTTTGTAAAAGAGGTAGATAAATAGATTCAAGGAGACACACATGAAAGTAAAGATGTGAGACTGTCTTAATGATAGCTTACGCTCTTCGTCGTGGCAGGGGAGACTGACGAGATCTGTATCTATATGTTAACTATGTAGTAAGTAGTTGTACCATATTAGCAACAACTTATTCCTGAGTGATACTGGGATCAACCACACTTCATCAGCCGCCTTTAAAATAGTTTTACTATTGTATTATCACACTTACATTGTTTTTTATGACTGTGTAATCACGTCTTGAAATACAAAACGAAATAGCTATAGCAGCCACAAAAGCTACCATAAAAGTAAATAAATAAATGACAGAAAAAGGAAAATGTACTTTATTTTACTTTGGCTCTCAAAGAAGTGGATAGGGAGAGACAGAAAGCTAGACAGACAGGTATATAGATAGATAGAGAGAGAGAGATAGAGAGAGAGACAGAGAGAGAGAGCGAGAGAGAACAAGAGGAGCACATTACTGAAGACTGAAATTACCTTCTGAAAGTGGATAAGTTATGCTATCGTTATCTCTAGCATAGCTTAGTTTACACGCCAGTTAATCGGCGCCTGGTTACGAAAAGATTGCATGTGGTGCGACTGTAGTTTATCATGGTTGTCTACAGAATACATAAAGAATTTCCACGTGATGTAATGAACGATGGTAGACGCCCACGAGGGCACTTTCATATAATGGACACGGTGGCAGAAATTATTCGTGTCTGCCTTTAAAGACAAAAACACTGGCGGATCTATTGGTGGTCAGGTGCTAGCGCCTTCCAGGGCACAACGCGGATACATCGCCAATCCGAAGCACGAAATACATTGTGAAGAATCAATAATTCCGTCAGATGTCGTTCGTGATGTTTCTATTATTATGGAAGTGTTAATGATACATGGGTGCACTATCCCACTCATCTGTCTTCATTTATGACGTTTATAGTTCAACAGCTCGCTGGAATATTCCAAACTTATATCATTGATAAATTCAGCAGAACGCACAAGAGTTTCACCTAATAAGAATGGATAAAAAGTAAAGCTTCCTCCGTAATAAAAAACTTAATAATGAACATTTAAGAGTGGAATTAGTACAGATCATATCGTGAACTCTTCTCTGTACAACACCACCGTTCAATACAGTCACCATGCGTTTGCATAGAATTTCGCCATCGTTGAACCAAGGCTTCAAAACAATTGTAAAATTTCATGGTTCTGTTTCTTTGGCCATGATTTTAAAGTTGTTTTAACCTCATACATGAAGAAAATGTACGGGGATGCTATAATGGACATCAGGGATGTGCAGCTTTGAGTGACGAAGTTTGGTAACGGACAAACAGACGTTGCAGATAAACATCGCAGCTGCCGGCCGACAACATGTGTCAGAGACGCAAATCGAGATGGTGCTGATCAAGTGATACGAGGAGAAAGACTCGTTAGAATTCACAATCAACAGCTTTAAAGTCATTCTGAGAAAAATGGGTCAAGAAGCAGAACCCTGAATTTTTCAAAATGGTTTTTATGTCTGAATTCAACGACAGAGCAAATGTGTGGTGACTATGTTGAACGGCAGTGTTGTACAGAGAACAGTTGAGGTTGTTATCTGTACTAAAACCGCTGGTACAGGTTAATTATTAAATTTTTAATACACAGGAGGCATTACTTTTTGATCCACTCTTATAAAGAGATCAAACAAAAATGAGATAGTGTTATTTTCAGCAACCAACATGTTGTGTGCGTTCCACATTAAAATTACAACTAGTCTGCTTTCATATTCTGGTTCCCCTGCTATTTTCCGATTTCCGCCGTTCTTCTTTCCCCCCTGGAGCATGTCTAAGTTTACGCACCAGTTGGTTAGTTGGTTGATATGGTGGAAGGGACCAAACAGCGAGGTCATCGGTCCCATAGGATTAGGGAAGGATGGGAAAGGAAGCCGGTCGTGCTCTTTCAAAGGAACCATCTCGGAATTTGCCTGAAGCGACTTCGGGAGATTACGGAAAACCTAAATCAGGATGGCTGGACGCGGATTTGAACCGTCGTCCTCCCGAATGCGAGTCCAGTCCACTGCGCCACCTCGCTCGGTTAACGCACCAGTAACCTGCAATATTGTACTTAGTTATGATGCCGTTGGTACCATGGAACTAACTCAAAGGGTAGATAACGAGTCTTTCCAGAACCAGTGAAGAACCTAACACAAATCATTTCCTTCGAGGTTTTCATCCCACGGCGGTGATGCAACTCACTTCCAATTATCAAAGTCCAATATATAAAAATACTCCTACGGAGCTCTCCAAACTTAAAGTGGGAAACTAGATTTCGAATACATACCGCGTGTATGAATGGCTGCTTCTGTGATTTCGAATCAAGCGAGAGAGTAGAATGGTTAAGAAACTGGACTTGTACACGGGAGGATTTTTATCCAAAGCCCCATATTCTCATCCTGACTTCGATTTCGCGTAGATCCCAGTCTGTCAAATGCAACGATAGGTCTTTCAACAAATCCGTGACATTCCACATACTGGTCTAATTCGATCTGTTTCGGATGACATTAACTACTGATCTTTCTTACTTCTTTTGTCGTTACGATAACAAATGAAGCTAATGGAAAAGCACGCCTGACAGATTGATCATGCAAACAACACGTTCACAACTTTCAGGAATGCTGCCCGTAGCAGTTGTTGTCATCGGGCTGTTAGTAGTGAAGTTTCTATTACGGTACACCAGAGACCCTATCGTTGTAAGAATATTGTTCGTCTGTCATCGATATAAACTGTTTGTCACTTAAAGTGATTCTAAAAATCATATGCTTTCAGAGAACTGTTTATAAGACGTTGTATACAGCCTCCGGCTAGCCTGAGTACGGATTTCGTCAAGCCGTCTGAAACAAACAGATGATGGGCTATTTTAAAATAGAGACGAGTACGTCGTAGCTGGCCTAAAACGTGTTTGATGAGTCGCCGCGAGAAACATTTTAGTAGCGTCAGAGCTGCCGGAATTCAGCTGCAGCGTGCTTTAAACTGTTTGGTCAAAGGCACTGTCACATTAAACAAACAGTGTTATAAACTGCTGTGCCTGAAAGCTGTATGCAACTGCGCTGTAGGTCGCAGCAGGAACTGGAAAGTTATACCATGGGAAACGATAGATAATAAGGATATACGAACAATACGTCACGTCCGAACGGAGGCCATTCTCTTGTTTCCGCGACAAGGTCAGCTTAGTTTTTCATCACGTTAGTTAGCAGTGTTCGCTAATGTGAATAGATATATGAAAGGTCACGATCTCGATTTCCCTCTTCAGCTGTTGTAGAAGTTCCGTGTCTATTGTCTCGGCGTTGCTGCCTGCACGTGTTGGAAGTGGTTATGGGGAATGTTTCTCTCATAGTTTCAGAGTCCAGCGTTGCCCATAAACATGTAGATTAATTGGTAATAAAGATCCAAATTATGAAAACGACTTGGAAAATATTTGTCGTTACTATTATTATGATAGATTTTCAATCACTGCCGGTATTAAGGACAATCCTGACATATTTGAAGTGGCATTCAAGAAACACCCAAGTGCTCTTGACGGTGGTGGTAAGTTTTTGACTCTAGAGCTGTGCGACAAATAAAAGAGATATTACCGTTCAACATTCCAAAATTCGATTTATGGAAGGAGAAAGCAAGAGGTCGATTGCAGTGTTTACGAAGGACATATCTTACAATACGTCTAAACTGATTTGCGGATTAGCGGTATTTAACTTGTGTCGGATTTCTGATGAAGTTCTTCGATGATGTTCTTCTGGAATACGGGTCCATTGTTTTAAATACCTTGGCATCTCACCCGCTGAGAGTTAAATGAAATAGTGTTGTTTTTTTATTTTGTGTCAGTATTTCTCGTAATATTGAACAACGTCGCGAGATGCAAGACCTTGAGCGCAGCAACGATGGTTTTCAAGAGTGGCTGCTTCATAAAGAACGTCTATGAACCCGTATACAATGACATGTTCAACTGTTTTCTTCTAAACTACGTCCGCGTTGCACTCAATTCTGTAAAATTCAGACGAAAAGGAAACATACGTTTCAGTCATATGTTATCTTTCGTCCGAAGTGGATAGAGAACGATGTTGTTTCCAAACATATAGTGAAGGACGTATCGCAACGTTCTCGGTAGTCGGATAAAGATACTGCAAAATTTGGGCTCTAGCACTGTAGGTGTGTAGCAAAGTGCGTTATTATAAATGTTATCTTACAGTCACTAGATGGTTTTCGTGATGTGAATGTACTACATTGTATAATGAGACCCAGCTGTATCCTGTAACCCTCACACCCTTTTTTTTCCCTTTCAAATAAGGGAAAAAGCGAATCGTTTCAGACACTCCATTGTTCCCAATTTTATATAAATATCATGAAATAAATGCTATAAAAACATTTTCTTGAATCACCTCGAGAACATACAATGTTTAAAAGTGAGGATTGTCACTGATGCAACTCCGGCTTGAAACTGACTTAGAAAGCCACGCCAGTTATCAGCTCGTTCGAAACACTAGTGTTCGCAGCTTTGATACGGAAGAAATGCTTTGAAATAAGACTGCCGTTTTAACCTCAGTCTAAAATTAGACGCATATTGTTTTGGAATTGTTAACGCAGAATAGTTATTCATGTGTCATCGTTTACTAAAAACACTTCTGAAATTTTGACAAACTCATTGTACTTACGTTTCAAACATATTTACGTCGTCGCTATGTACTATCCCGTTACAGATTTTGAAATTGGAAAATGACTTTTAAATGGTTATCATCTGTGATGGTGAAGCATAAGTTGAAGTAGCACATGACATATTAAGTACATGTGACAATAGCACAAAAATTGCTTTGCTACCTTCTACATAGCACTCATCAACATGCATTTCTCTAAACGCGTTCCACGAATTAATATCAGTACGCAATTATAAGTATTTTAAACATACGCTGGAAAGTAATGTCTGCTAACTATTTTAAATAAAAATAACACTTTTCCCTTTCTAATGTTCAAACGTAGATAACTGTAACAAAAATACGAATTTGTGAAATAAACGGCAGTGAAATGGAAGGGCCTGCTGATTGGAGCAGTGATTGGCCTTGAGCGCTTTGAGGTTGTGCGAAGTTCATCCACGTTTCCTTCGTTTGCTTCATATCGACATCGGCCCACCTGTAATCCACGCGTACAATAATATTAAAGGCATCTGTCAGACATACCTGAAACGCTAGAAACAAAATCTTGTAATGCAGAGCCAGTCGGCACACGTGTATCCCACGGATTTATTATTAACTCATCGCAATGTGTGGTATCGAGCAAAATTACCATGTGTAAAGTGAGTGTATATACAAATTACATGTTATCTGTTAATCTATTTGGAAATAATTGTAAAGAAGAAATAAAAATGTCTGAAGATGGCCTTGTAAGCCGAAAACTGGCTAACAATAAAAGTAAGATTGTAGAATAAAAGCAAACTGGTGCTTTTCATTTATTAATAAATAATTTCCATACACTGGTTTTCATGAGGTTGTTAATTACAGAGAGGCAACATTTCGTGGTATTTTTAATCTGTATATGCCTTGAAGACGTTGTATTCATAAGCATCAAAGTCAAGACTTCCACAAAAAAAAAAAAATAAAAAAAAATAAAATAAAAAAATAAAAAAAATAAAAAAAACACTTAGCTGGTAGTCCTTCACAAAGTAACGAAATAAGGCTTCTTAAAGTATCATACAATGTCTTTTAAATGCTGCTACCGTTATTTAAGAATGTTCTACCGACTAAAAGTGTTTGTTAGGAGGTGAAAGGTTTGGTTCTTTGCTGAGGCGTAACGCTACTAGAATTGGAGGACCAGTACATTCGGATGATAAACTGGAACCGAGTGACTAGTGGCATCGCTGAACGAACTATTCTAGAGGCATCAGCATAGAGTGGCCTACTGAAACGAAGAAAAGTTTGAAAAATTTGATTAGGAAAGGATGAGAAGTCAGTGCTCCGAGGATACGAGTTGAATGTGCCACCTCATATGATCCATGCTGTAATAATTCCATTAAAAATCATGATCACGGAAAGACAGAAATGGATTCAGTGCTACCGACCCAAAAGAAATTACCCCTGTTCGCTTGAGTTGTGTCAAACACTGGATTAATTTCAAAGTAAGGCAACACGTACAGTAAATTACGTCATTCTCACAGGGCTGTGACATATTTGTCCCTGTGTTAAGGAAATGTTACTCAGATTCAGTATTCAGTTTGAGAATAATCATTTACAACGAAGGCTGTCAGTTGCCAATAATTGTTATGACAGTGAGGTCATTTAAATAAATACAAAGGTGAACGTATGAACGCCGACAAAAGTAGGTTGTCGTGAAGGTCAGCCTTCTAAATCATTGCAATAATATGTTTCTACATGCAAATCTAGCAGTAGGTCTTAAGAAAAGCTAACATTTTGCATTTTGCTAGATCATAGAAATACGACCTACCGAGGAGGCACAGTGATAAATACGCAAGATGGGAGATCCGGGATATGCTACTCGTGTTTTGTACAGCAAATTTTAGGTATGGGTCGAATAAGTGCATAACTGAATAATAAATGTCAAACGATCCATAGTAATGTCTTATAAAAAAAAATTTCTTTTAAAAAAAAAAAAGAAGGAGAGAAAAGTTGAGGGAAAATATGCTTCTGAAGATATGCGCGAATTAAGTTACATGTTGGGTGTTTCTCGGTGTAAAACCAAAGTAACTGTATTTGAGTGCTATAGAAGACGCTATACGTATAGCGTCCATACTTCTGGAGCGTTTTGAAAAGCTAGTGTACCTGCCGAAAGAATAGCATGAAACGCCAAAGCATATCAAACCTCATTTCAGGATAGCCTGTTGCTGATTTTTCCATACATCAAAACAAATTCTGGACACATTACTCAGTTATGCATTAACCCCTCAGCTCAATCATACATTAGAAATTATGCAATGTAGTCATCTAAGGAGGTGGACTGACATTCTTGCTGTATGTCAGTATGTGAAATGGTTATTTCAGCAAAATACAATACAAAATAAGTGGTTCTGTATATCAGCGCCAGTTCTTCAAATCAAATGGCTGTAAGCACTATGTGGCTTAACATCTGAGGTCATCAGTCCCCTAGACTTAGAACTACTTAAACCTAACTAACCTAAGGACATCACACACATCCATGCCCGAGACAGGATTCGAACCTGCGACCTTAGCAGCCGCGTGGTCACCGACTGAAGCGCCTAGAACCACTCAGCCACAGCGGCCGGCGCCAGTTCTTCTTCCAGGTTTTCTTAACGTTATAAGCGTTTAGAAAGAGCCACATTCCGTCAAAGCGTCTGGATAAGGAATATATGGGTTCTTCCACCACATGAAGAAACTGGAAATTGTGTATTTATGTACGTCCTCATCCTCAAGTAACAAGCAATTTAGGCTTCTGAAGTTTTTCATTACTCGGTTTCTTATTTTCTTTTCAGTGCCATATAATGGCAGTTTTTATAATGATATATCAGTTACAGAAGATACATATTTTATTTGTTTTTCTTTCAAACGATAGAGCACTGCAATCAGTCGTCCTTTTCTTTCAGGTTTTGTTAAGCAAATCTAGATTTCGGCTGGTGCCTAGCCATTATAGGTACGCTATTTCATGGTATCAGTGCATGTCCTAGTACGTCGGTCCCCTGTGAGTAGTCTTGAACGAACTGTGTCAGAAGCCCCAATAACACGGGACCGACGTACTAGGACATGCACTGATAGCATCAAATAGTGCATTGATAATGGCTAGGCAGTAGCCGAAATCTAGATTTGCCTAATAAAACCTGAAAGAAAAGGACGACCGATTGCTGTGCTCTATCATTTGAAACTCATATCACAGTCGTTTAGTGCTCCCACTTTCCTAATGGAAGGTAACTTGATATTCTGTTTGTGTTTATAATATACAATTTCTAAAGCGTTCTGTTTAATGTAACCAACAAATTGAAAAGCCAAATAACAACAAATTGCAGCAGTTTAAAAGAAAAGCACCTTTTTGCTTGCTGTACGTTAAGTTTTTTTTATTAACTAATGCACACAGACGTGTTTCGCCTCACTTAAAAGGGATCTTCAGTGGGTGCAGCGAGCAAATAGGCGTTTTTCTTTTAAATTACTGTAATTTGTATACAGCTTCTGCCAAAATGGCCACCACAAGAAACATGTCACATAAAAACGTCTTTGGGAGAGATTTTACTTGCACGTAGCAGAAATTCAGGATGAATTGCTGAAATACTTTAGAAAACAGTTGTTATATTATTAGTAGATCATATCACAGTGTTCCATTTTTCTGTAACATCTGACTCATGCGTAAATCTCAGAACATCCTGTTTGAATACGTAACTTGGGTATGCACTGAAGCAAAGATTTAAGCAAAAGTGGCTTTAAAGACGCATTTTTCGAGAATTTATCTAAGTTCTGAGTGAGACTAACTTTTTTATTATTCCATCTTATTTTTAGTTACAATTCATTGTTCTATTGAGAGTGGACATCTAGGCAGAATTAAATTAACATATTTGAGGGCTCTTCCCCTCAATTATTGGATGTATGCGAAGGGGGCTGGAGGGAGGGCAGACACTGAGCAAGTTCAGCGGTGAACATAATGGGCCTTGGAGCCCTGAGAGTTTCAGGATTAGTTCCTCCTCATAAATAAATAAATTACGTCTACGCGAAGCGTCCTACCCTATTTCGTTACACATCGCGGTTCCCCCGAAGGTACCTACAACACATTTGATGGTTCTTTTATCTCGCGTACGTTGCGCAGCATGTGTGACAGTCAGCGAGAGACAAAACAGATGCGGAATGCTGAGCAGACGTCCCGCTGTGTCGGCTCAAGTGGGAAGGCTGGCGGACGCGGCCAATACATCACTCCTGCCTGTGCGGCTCCAATAAGCGGAACGCCTCAAACACAAAAACAGAAACCGCGCCATCGCTAATAAGCGGCCTTTGTTCGCAGCTGCAGTCGGACAGCGGACGAGGACCAAGAGATCACAAATGGCTCCACTGTTTCGGTGGGATGACGCGAGAGCGCTGCGCCTTCCACTTATCTGGAAAGGCGCACTTCTCGTATCCACGATGCGTCACACACGCCTACCTTTCGGCGGCACGTCGTATTCGATGCACAACCGGGGAGCGGGGTTACTTTTGTTCTGATCTCCATTACGCAACGATAAAGGGCCTCCTGCAGTGGCAGCTGCACCGTCGCGTGGAATGTCGCCCTCAACTAAATTCTCCCGACTTCCTCTGGCTGTGCTGAGCTTCCTAATGAGCCTTCTACGTCTCAGTAACTGCGCCTCGTAAATGCGCTGCCATGTTAACGCCCATTTCCTTGATTAATCCTTTTGGGCGAGTCGAAACGATGTCTCGTTTAAGGCAGCTACGCCTTAACGTACGTGTTGGATACCGACCGAACAGAAACGGAAAAACGCCGTTTTTATAACTAGCAGGGCGGTGTCCATCATTACAGCAACATCACCTCGTACCTCTATCTCCGGGTCCACACTGATGGCTGCAGATGTGAAACCACCTCGTCAATTATTCAAATTGTAGAAAGGACGATTTAAAATTAACGTCCTGTCGACGACGGTGTTACTGCAGGCGGAGTACATTCCAAGACAGAAGCGTCATAGGTCAAGAATTCAGAAGTGATAATTTATAGGGAATCTCGCAGACATTTTCCTTAAATGACTTACGGAACCCAAAATTAGGATGGTTGGGTGGGGATTTGGATTTCAATTCTCCCTCAACCACTGGGGCACAATGGTCGGCAGTGGACTTCATATCCCATGCGCATACAGAATGTGTCACAACAACCATAGAACAGACCCAATGTAATGTCGCACTCATCCATAGTGGTTCAAATGGCTCCAAGCACTATGGGACTTAACATCTGAGGTCATCAGTCCCCTAGACTTAGAACTACTTAATCCTAACTAACCTAAGGACATCACACAAATCCATGCCCGAGGCAGGATTCGAACCTGCGACCGTGGCAGCCACGTGGTTCCGGACTGAAGCGCCTAGAACCTCTCGACCACAGCGGCCGGCGTCAGCCATAGTGAAATAGTGTCAATAATCAGACTTAGGCCGCAGAGTCGCGTTTGATGCTGATCTACCATACAGCCCAGATTTTGCACCATACGATTTCTTTCACCTGCGGGGGAGGGGGGATGCTTTCAACGCTGAAGAAGTTGACACAGCGGTTCTCGAATGACTCCGTGATCAAGGAATGGGTTTCTGTCGTCGAGGGATTAAACGATTTCTAGAAGGTTCCGACCATTCTTTACAGAGAATCTTGATAAATAGTCTCACGTATCAACGTCACTGTGAAGTGTAGTGCTGCATTCAATAAAAGTTAACTGGCTTGCCGCAATAATGTGTAACGTACCATTTGAACTCCCATAGAATGTCCGTGGTAGGTCCTTCGAGCTTCTGTTTCAGTGTGCCGTCCCGCCATACTACCGGTCGTTCATCAGTGCGCCTCTTTTCAAATTTTGGAATGAGTTGAGGACTTTCATCTAGCTAATATTACATTGTGATTGCTAGTTAAACAATTCAAGACATTCTGACAGATGATCTAACCACGAGAAGTCAGATACAAAATCGTAGCCCTCCAAACACGTAGCTGTGTTTTAACATCACGTGTGGGTGTTTTTTGCTAAGGAAATACTGTATCTGATCAATGGCATCCGTACACCTATTAGCGGAAATTAATATGAAGTGGGTTCGCCTGTATGTCGGCTTGAACTGTGCTGGGGATGCCAGTAAGGTGCCTGAATGTCTGTGGAGAAATTGCAGCCGAAACGAAGGAAGATAGAGATTTTGGCCGCTGGTACTCCGAAAAAAGTCGCCGTTATAACTCATCCCAAAGGTGTTCCATTGGGTTCATGTTGGCACTCTGGATAGGAAAGCTATAAACCATAAATCACAGCCTTAGAAATGCTGCTTTATGACAGAGTGCATTGTCATTGTCTCCTAACTGTCTCTGTCGTACGGAGTACACAATGCTGGAAAATGTGTTCACATCCTTCCTCATTCAGCATTATCTTAAGAGGTGTATCGGGACGACACCCAGAAGGCGAAATAACCTCCCATATCGTAATGCCACCTGTTCCGCACTTCACTGTTGTCGCTACACATGAAGACAGGTAATGTTTTCCAGGTAATTGCCAATCCCAAACCCTTTAATCGGATGACCAAATCACTAAGAATCACTTGTTTCAAGTCATTCTCTGTCCAGCTGCGTCGCTCTTTACACCAAGCGTCGCTTAACATTCAGTACAGAAATGTGTAACTTATGAAGAGCTGATCGACCATTGTAAACCATTCCTGTAACTCTATACGCACAATCATTTTACCGTCTGGAATGATGATAGCAGTTTGGAACTCTCGTGTGATTCCTTCCGCTATGTTCATGTCATTTTAACAATCACCTTCCACAATGATCGACGGTCCCTGAGGTCTGCCTGTTTGGTTTAGCTGTGATTGTTCCTTCGTGTTTGCACTTCAGTGTCACATCACAAACTGTCTACTTGGGAAACTTGAGAACGGTCGAAATGCCCCTGATGGACCTGTTACCAAGCCGGAAATAAATGATGAGTCCACGTTCGAAGTCACTGAGCTCTCTTAACCGATCATTATGCGCTACTGCTTCTCTAGTGACAACACAACACTCCTCGCTTTCTTTTATACAGGCATGTCCCGTTCCGTGACATCTAGTGGCCAATTCCACATTACCTTGGGTTCTTCGGACAGTTTTGATCAGATTGTGTACAATGATTCATTTAACAGCTTCTACCTCAGAATAGCCCATAAAATGATTAATATTAAAATTAGCAATATATACATATATATGGTTTTCGAAAGAACAGACACTACACATACCGAGTGTTTGAAAAAGAACTCCCTAGTCTTAATGTGTCATAGAATCTGTACAGAGTGACATAGACTATTCTAGTTTGTTGTGTTTGATTCATCAACTCTCCAAGTTTGGCTCCCCTGCAGTTGGCAGGTCTGTTTGACTTTGAGAAGGCACCAGTGCTGCTTTTTCCTCTGTTCTCTCAGTTCAGTCCACGCATGCGTGCAGTGAAGTACAGAGCAATGAGGCTACATTTCATGTCAGTGGAACAGTGCAGAATTTGAGGGGCAGAGCATCCACATGAAGTTATTCAGCATCAACGTGACTCTCCCAAAGTTGATGTCTGGTGCGGTTTGATGGAAGATCGTGTGATTGGTACTTTCATTTTTGTAGAAAAACAAGAAACGGAAACGTTTACTGTGACAGGGCAACGACCTTGCGGCAGTGGATACACCGGTTCCCGTCAGATCACCTAAGTTAGGCGCTGTCTGGCGTGGTCGGCACTTGGATGGGTGACCATCCGGGACGCCATGCGCTGTTGCCATTTTTCGGGGTACACTCAGCCTCGTGATGCCAATTGAGGAGCTACTCGACCGAATAGTAGCGGCTCCGGTGAAAGAAAACCGTCATAACGACCGGGAGAGCGGTGTGCTGACCACACGCCCCTCGTATCCGCATACTCAACTGAGGATGACACGGCGGTCGGATGGTCCCGACGGGCCACTTGTGGCCTGAAGGCGGAGTGTATTTTGCATTTACTGTGACATATTGACAGAGTTCGTCTTTCCACAAATGGACGATATTGAGGCGGGACAGGGGGCTTGTGTTTTCCCAACAAGATGGCGCCCAACCTTATTACAGAAACCGTGTGCGTGCGGCTCTTGACACTCGGTGGATAGGTAGTGCTGGCTCAACACCTTGGCCACCACGAAGCCCAGACTTAACCCCACTGGACTTTTTCTTTTGGGGCCACATAAAACATGTGTACAGTGAAAAGATCAGAGACATCAATCATTTGCGGGAAAGAATATTCGCGGCGGTTGGGACAGTTACACCTGAAATGTTGGTGAATACATGGCGAGAAGTGGGATACCGTCTCGATGTGTGCAGGGCAACAAATGGATCCCACGTTGACGTCTACTAACATTAAACAAAACTTGAAGGAATTCTCTTTCATGATATGTACTCATTGATGTAATTTTTCATTAATTTCCCCATTAAATTTATATTTAAAACTAGGTAGTTCTTTTTCAAACACCCTGTATATATAATTAAGGAGAGACGGCGAATGATCGCTTCAGTGCAAATGCACACCAGGCTCAAACTCTAACAGGAATCGGCGAAATGTCACGAGTAATGAGGATAGTGAGCAATGGACACTACATTAGTTGTGTGTGAGTGACTTGAGAATTTGGGTCTGATGGAGGCGTGCTAGGGTAGTCCCTGCAGTAGCGATGACAACTGTGTCCGGGTGGCGCAGTGGTCAGCACATTTGCCTACTAAGCAGGAGACCAGGATCCGAATCCCTATCCGGCACAAATTTCCGAATTTCCCCATTGATTTAAGTCAATGTCCGCTCGCACCAATGTCTGTAATCCATTTGTGTCTTACAAATTAACAAGTTGTTGCTACTAGATACAGGTATCATAATCATTTTAAGTCATCGCACCTGAAACGTGCTCGAATAAAGTTTCGTAGCGCTCCTTTTTTTGTGTAGCGAATCTGTAACCAGATGCACTTGTGTGCCTGTGTGTGTGTGTGTGTAACGAGATGTGCGGGAGGTTATGCATTCATCACATCCTGTACGACATGCGTTGGTTTAAAAGGGATGTAATTGTTCCGGAATAAATGCAGAGGGGAGCTGAGGATGATCTGCTCCCCTAAGGAAGTGCCATTAGAGAGTTATTAAGCTGCAACAGGCGAGGGTGTAGGCGTCATTGCGAGAGGGCCGGGTGTGACGAATGAGGCGCCAAATACGCGACCGCGAGATCCCCGGGGACAGGACACGCGCCACGCCTCACGCCTCGCCCGCCTCAATTGATCGCCGTCGCGCCATCCCAGCTCACACGGCTGCAACCCTGCCAAACTGCTCGAACTCTCTGTCGCACCTTTACAGACGCTTTCGAAGGCGTTGTCTGTTATTAAATTGTATAAAGAACGAAAAATTAAACTTTACTACTACACTACAGGTCATTAAAATTGCTACACCAAGAAGAAATGCAGACGATAGACGGGTGTTCATTCGACAAATATATTATACTAAAACTGACATGTGATTACATTTTCACGCAATTTGGGTGCATGGATCCTGAGAAATCAGTACCCAGAACAACCACCTCTGGCCGTAATAACGGGCTTGAAACGCCTGGGCATTGAGTCAAACAGAGCTTGGATGGCGGGTACAGGTACAGCGGCCCATGCAGCTTCAACACGATACCACAGTTCATCAAGAGTAGTGACTGGCGTATTGTGACGAGCCAGTTGCTCGGCCACCATTGACCACACGTTTTCAATAGGTAAGACATCTGGAGAATGTGCTGGCCAGGGCAGCAGTCGAACGTTTTCTGTATCCAGAAAGGCCCGTACAGGACCTGCAACATGCGATCGTGCATTATCCTGCTGAAATGTAGGGTTTCGCAGGGATAAAATGAAGGGTAGAGCCACGGGTCGTAACAAATCTGAAATGTAACGTCCACTGATCAAAGTGCCTTCAATGCGAACAAGAGGTGACCGAGACGTGTAACCAGTGGCAACCCATACCATCACGCCAGGTGATACGCCAGTTTGGCGATGACGAATACACGCTTCCAATGTGCGTTCACGGCGATGTCGCCAAACACGGATGCGACCATCATGATGCTGTAAACAGAACTTGGATTCATCCGAAAAAATGACGTCTTGCCATTCGTGCACCCAGGTTCGTCGTTGAGTACACCATCGCAGGCGCTCCTGACTATGATGCAGCGTCATGCGTAACCGCAGCCATGGTTTCCGAGTTGATAGTCCATGCTGCTGCAAGCGTCGTCGAACTGTTCATGCAGATGGTTGTTGTCTTGCAAACGTCTCCATCTGTTGACTCAACGATCGAGACGTGGCTGCACGATCCGTTACAGCCATGCGGACAAGAAGCCCGTCATCTCGACTGCTAGTGATACGAGGCCGTTGGGATCCAGCACTGCGTTCCGTATTACCCTCCTGAACCCACCGATTCCATATTCTGCTATCAGTCATTGGAACTCGACCAACGCGAGCAGCAATGTCGCTATACGATAAACCGCAATCTCGATAGGCTACAATCCGACCCTTAGCAAAGTCGGAACGTGATGGTACGTATTTCTCCTCCGTACACGAGGCGTCACAACAACGTTTCACCAGCCAACGCCGGTCAACTGCTGTTTGTGTAAGAGAAATCGGTTGAAACTTCCCTCATGTCAGCACGTTGTAGGTGTCACCAACGGCGCCTACCTTGTGTGAATACTCTGAAAAGCTAATCATTTGCATATTACAACATCTTCGTCCTGTCGGTTAAATTTGGTGGCCGTAGCATGTCATCTTCGTGGTGTAGCAATTTTAATGGCCAGTAGTGTATTTGTTGAGGCCTTGGTGCTAGTATATATGAAGCACATTCGACAAGACAGGTACGTTCGGAACAGTGACTAGATTAAATAAGTGCATAGCAAGAATGTCTGAAACGTTTGGTTCTTGTTTTAGTTTTACTTTCATTTCCCGCTTCAGTTAGCTTGAGGCAGCATAGAGCTGAAATCTGGTGGCTTACTCCACATTGGCTAACAGCAAAACAAACGTGATCAACAATGCTATCTGATTAACGTTGCAAGCGCGTATAAGCAAAAGTCTCGGACAGATTTACTTTCAACCAGAAGGAACCATTTCCTAACACATATACGTAAACAACAGTATTTGGAGACATTATGCGAATTCCTTACAGTGGCAATAAATCCACACACCAACCCGGGAAGACTTTGCAGTACATATTACACAAATTTATTTGTCACAGAACTATTTCTTATACACAAATACGTACACTGTGCAGCGTTCAAACCCAAAACAGGACCCAAATATATGATACGATGTTGAGACAGACCACTGCAGATAGCTTGGTGTTGAGACGTCATTGCTCTTGGGATAATCTGTTAAGGTATAGGTAAGTTTAACTCGTAAACATGTGAAGTCCATCAAGATTCACACTGAGAGTCAGTTCATAACATCGTTAGAAGTGGCTGTTTTGCCGCCGCCTTCAGACATGTTGGTGCACGCATGCTGCGGTGGTGCATGATCCGTTGGTACTCAAAAATTTTTGAGAAAATCGACTTTGACGTTTCTCTATTGTCTTTAATGTCCTAATATACGATCAGTGTTTCGAAGGGGCAGTGTGTGTCTGAGGTAGATTGCTTATATTGCTCGTGGCGGCCTTGGTTCTGGTCTGGGCTGCAGTAAATTTTTAACAAAGGTCTAATTTCTTCGCACATATCTGTGAAAAATAAAATACATGAAGATGAAAACAAATTTAATTTATAATTTTTTTAAATTAGACACTCATTTATGAAAGATCGGTAATTAATAATTTGTGTTCACAATGGAAACTGGGTTTTTGTTTGCAGCATGTAACTGTAAAAAAGAAGATGTGCAATTTTCATAAAAATGACAATTTTATATGTGCTAATCAGCATATATTTGATGAATATAATATTTAAATTATGTGGTCATTCAAACTGAGCGATAAAAAACGAAAACACTAATAACCAAAACGATACTCGAACCAGTGATTACCGGATTCGAGCGGTACCGATTTTTTTCCTTCCTTATGTAATTTATGCTTCACAGAAATGTTTGTAGAACATGCACTACTGTTTAAAATTAGCTTTGGTCAGGAATAGAACCCAAGCCGCCCACGTCGCAGGCAAGCGTTCTACCACTTTTTTCCCTCCTTCCCTCCCGCTTATAGCTCTGCCATTCTCTCAACTTTAGCTGCCGTCTCGGCCTGGCTTCTATACCCTTATATTGTTTGTTGAACCATGGTAATGCTCCTGGAAAATAGAAGAAAGTGACTAATGCGTTTCATTTCATGTGATAATTTCTTCTTTTTTGTTATTTATTAAAATTAAATTTTTCTTAACTGTGAGGTAAATGATAATGAACAAGTTTTCATTTCGTGAAACTGAAAAGGAGAAGTAATAATGCAGCAAATTCCATTTTGATGGTAGTATATTCCTTCATCCTTAAAATGTAAAGTACTCTCTCCTTCTTTTGAAATCCTTTATGTCTCTCTACCTTCAAAAAATTCTTCTTCATATGTGGGAAGAATTCTGATATTTTGTATAAATCCAATCAGCTGTCGTCTATAGAAACTGAGGTTCCTGTTTCTCTTTCAGGAAAATCAGAGAAATACGAGCAAATAAAAGAAATTTCTTCTCCTTCGTCATAGCATTTTTTTTTCTTATAACCTGTATCCTACTTCCATATCGTAAGGTGCATTTCAGATATAAGGAGCATAATTACAAAAAACATTAATCTTAATTACTAAGTAAAAGGAGAGAATTATTCACTGTGTACACTGGTCTTAATGTGCCAGATGCAGCAACTGCTTTCATAATTTCGTTTGTTATGCAGTACATGGTGTAATGTTTAACTTCCGTTAAACGCGGTGTGTCTGATGTTATCACGTAAGTACGAATTGTTTCGATAGCCAGATTACCATATTGCTTTTCCGGCCGAGATACGGCTGTTGGTCTGGTGTCAAAACGTCTTGATATACAGAGGTGTAGTACGCAGTTGAGCCCAATTCCAGACAGCTCGTGGATGGTGACATTTGAAACTGTGTATAAACGTGTCCTCTTCATTACGCTCATCAAAAGGCGGTGAATGCGCAAGATGGATATATTATTGCGCTTTGGAATCGTTTCATTGACGACCTTGTCCCATTTTGTCCCCATACTTGATGTAAACTATTTGTTATATCATGCATAATGTAAGCTGTTTGTTATGAATCATCTTCCACACCTCATGACAGCTGACATGAAGGTATTTAGTTTCCATTCTGTTAAGAGCTGAACATTTCTTAATATGGTAGTAATATTTCTTTGCGTTGCACATTTTGTCTTCCTGGGTTACGTAGCTGTTCTCGACTATGATGGTTTTGAAAAAGCTGAGCTTTGAATGTATTTTACCAATATTAACGGGTGCCACTCGCCTTTCAGGGTGAACTACATTTAGAACCATACATGTTAGGTTGTTAGGGCTGAATTTTGATTTTTTAAGAACATTGTGAACTACTAATGTTTTGCACTTTGCGCCAGTAGCTATTAATCCCATCCTGCATTCTTCAATGGGTAATGTTAGCGTGCTGTATTTCACCTCGAAAGTATACGGAACATCATCTTACTGATAATAAACTTTTGGTTATTGGCGCTCGTACTATCAAAATGGACGGTATGGAATACACTTTGGATAATATGACCTCGTTCACTAGTTTTACTTCCTGTATCATATCGAGACATCGCTTGAAATTTAGCTGTATTCTAGCCCTAACTTTGTTCAACATTAATCGCCAGCTGAATGTTTGCACCCATTGTAGGCCTGAAACCGGGTCTAGCCCTAAACCTCATATCTTGGTTGCTGTTGGTAACCAACGTTGTTCTTCCAGCGGTAAAATTTTCCCTAAGTTCATGATCTTGGATTGTATATAGTTCATCATTTCTCCTGTTGCCGCCCAGAAAGTTCAAATGATTCAAATGGCTCTGAGCACTATGGGACTTAACTTCTGTGCTCATCAGTCCCCTAGAACTTAGAACTACTTAAACCTAACTAACCTAAGGACATAACACACATCCATGCCCGAGGCAGTATTCGAACCTGTGACCGTAGTAGTCGCGCGGTTCCAGACTGTAGCGCCTAGAACAGCTCGGCCACCCAGGCCGGCGCGGTATCTGGCCTTATGCTGACACAGACATGCTTAGATCATCTGCAAGTGCTCTACATACGAATTTCTGTGGGGGTGAGCTGTTAAGTTTCCTTGGAAGAGGCATAGATGGCCATCGATAGTGGGAAATCCTGACAGACTGGCCGCTTTATATCGAATGGCCCACTTGATCACGATTTTGGACTGAGGTCCTTGCAAAATGACTGTGAAAATTTGGAAGAATTTGTTGCAGATACATTTCCGCACTTATTTTAGTATAAAACTGTGGAAGACCAGGTCGAAAGCTTTCGAAAGATTGACAGATGTTACAAATTCCCATGGTTTTCAAATATCTGTAATAGATAGTATGCCACGGTAGTTACACAAGGTGTCGGTTATACTGCGTCCAGGGACTGCGGAAGTTTGGTAATTGGACATTCCATGCATCACTGAATTCGTTAATTAGATCCTCTTTCAGTATATCCCAATAAATGAGGTAAAATTCAGCTGGTATTCTACTGCTGTTGACTATCCTTTCGGGCTTCATATATTTACACTTCTTCAAATTTTTCGTGGAGAGAACTGTTGTCTGCTTCGGTCAGCACGTCGTGTAGTGTCGCAAGCCTTCCATGTTTCCAGCGCCATAATTCTTAATTCCTGGTCTCTCAGTATGGTAGTATTTAATTTCAAGTATCCTTTTTCACAGAAAGTTGTTTGTGTCTGTAAACTGAGACTGGTAATACACTGAAGAGCCAAAGAAATTGGTATACCTGCCTAATATCGTGTAGGACCCCGCGAGCTCGCAAAAGTGTCGCAAGACGATGTGGTATGGACTAGACTAACGTCTGAAGAACTGCTGGAGGGAACTGACACCATGACTCTTGCAGGGCTGTCCATAAATTCGTAAGAGTACGAGAGGGTGATGATCTCTTCTGAACAGCACGTTGCAAGGCATCCCAGACATGCTCAATAATGTTCATGTCTTGGAAGTCTGGTGACCAGCGGAAGTGTTTAAACTCAAAAGAGTGCTCCTGGAGCCACTCTGTAGCAATTCTGGACGTGTGAGGTGTCGCATTGTCCTGCTGGAATTGCCCAAGTCCTCCGGAATGCACAATGGACATGAATTCAGGTGATCAGACAGGATGCTTAAGTACGTCTCACATGTCAGAGTGATATCTAGACGTATCAGGAGTATCATATCAATCCAACTGTACACGCCCCACACCCTTACAGAGCCTCCACCAGCTTCAACAGTCCCCTGCTAACATGCAGGACCCATGAATTCATGAGGTTGTCTCCTTACCCGTACACGTCCATGCGCTCGATACAACATGAAACGAGGCTCGTCCGACCAGGAAACATGTTTCCAGTCATCAACAGTCCAATGTCGGTGTTGACAGGCCCACGCGAGGCGTAAAGCTTTGTGTCGTGCAGTCACCAAGGGTACACGAGTGGGCCTTCGGCTCCGAAAGGCCATATCGATGATGTTCGTTGAATGGTTTAGACGTTGACGCTTGTTGATGGTCATGCATTGAAAACTGCAGCAATTTGCGGAAGGGCTGCACTTCTGTCACGTTGAACGATTCTCTTCAGTCGTCGTTGGTCCCGTTCTTGCAGGATCTTTTTCCGGCCGCAGCGATGTCGGAGTTTTGATGTTTTACCGGATTCTTGACATTGACGGTACACTCTTGAAACGGTTTAATGGGAAAAACCCCATTTCATCGCTACCTCGGAGCTACTGTGTCCCATCGCTTGTGCGCCGACTATAACGCCAAGTTCAAACTCACTTAAATCTTGATAACTTACCATTGTAGCAGCAGTAACCGATATAATAACTCCTCCAGGCACTCGTCTTATACAGGCATTGTCGACCGCAGCGCCGTATTGTCCCTGTTCACATACCTCTGTATTTGAATACGCATGCCTGTACCAGTTTCTCTGGCGCTTCAGTGTATAAGTAATATGATGATTGGAGAAATTTACAAGCCATATTTCTGACGTAGTGACGTTACGTAGTAAGCTTTGTGAGACGTAAATCCGGTCTATTCTGCTCGCTGAATGACTAGTGAAGCAGGTGTCTATTAATGAGTCTGCATTTGTTGCCTCCCACGCGTCAATCATATTTAAATTCCAAGCCATATATTCGAGTGCCACAAGTCTGTTTAAATTTTTCTTGAGGTTCTTTTTTGTTAATAACACAGTTAAAATCACCGTCAAATATCACTCTGCTCCATGTCGTTGAGTTCTGAACTTCACGTACCATAAGTATAAACAATTACAAAAATACGATTGCTGTGTGGTCTCCTAGAAAGATATTCATTTCCACAAAATGCCATAACTTTAGTTTTATTTGTGAGTATGTTATAATTACATTGTATTGGTTCAAATGGCTCTTAACTTATGAGGTCATCAGTTCCCTAGAACTCAGAACTACTTAAACCTAACTAACCTAAGGACATCACACACATCCATGCCCGAGGCAGGATTCGAACCTGCGACCGTAGCGGTCGCTCGGTTCCAGACTGTAGCGCCTAGTACCGCTCGGCCACTCTGGCCGGCCGGTATGCATTTCGTAACAGCTATTTCGCGTTATATAGGGCGATTGGCTGCTTTTGATCAGATAATGTATTTGAGTGAAACTAGTCAAATAAATCAAACGTAACACGTTCTGTAGAGGTTTATCTGTACATGAATTACTACATTCCTGTGGTCCCTGCAGGTGAAGGCTTCGTTTGCTGAGCTCCTAATAAATGTTTCCGCCTGCCGCGGTGGCCGAGCTGTTCTAGGCACTTCAGTCTGGAACCACACGGCTGCTGCGGTTGCAGGTGCGAATCCTGCCTCGGGCATGGATGTGTGTGATGTCCTTAGGTTAGTTAGGTTTAAGTAGTTCTAAGTCTAGGGGACTGATGACCTCAGATGTTAAGTCCCATAGTACTTAGAGGTACACTACTGGACATTGAAATTGCTACACCAAGAAGAAACGCAGATGATAAACGGGTATTGATTGGACAGATATATTGTACAAGAACTGACATGTGATTACATTTCCACGCAATTTGGGAGCATAGATCCTTAGAAATCAGTACCCAGAACAACCACCTCTGGCCGTAATAACGGCCTTGATACGCCTGGGCATTGAGTCAACCAAAGATTGGATAGAATATACATGTACAGCTGCCCATGCAGCTTCAACATGACACCACAGTCCATCAAGATTAGTGACTGGCGTATTGTGACGAGCCAGTTGCTCGGTCACCATTGACCAGACGTTTTCAGTTGGTGAGAGATCTGGAGAATGTGCTGGCCAGGGCAGCAGTCGAACATTCTCTGTATCCAGAAAGGCCCGTACAGGACCTGCAATTTACGGTCGTGCATTATCCTGCTAAAATGTAGGGTTTCGCAGGGATAGAATGAAGGGTAGAACCACGGGTCGTAACACAACTGAAATGTAACGTCCACGGTTCAAAGTGCCGTCAATGCGAGCAAGAGGTGACCGAGACGTGTAACCAGTGGCACCCAATACCATCACTCCGGGTGATACGCCAGTATGGCGATGAAGAATACACGCTACCAATGTGCGTTCACCGCAATGTCGCCAAACACGGATGCGACCATCATGATGCTGTAAAAAAAACCTGGATTCATCCGAAAAAATGACGTTTTGCTATTCGTGCACCCAGGTTGGTCGTTGAGTACACCATCGCAGACGCTCCTGCCTGTGATGCAGCGTCAAGGGTAACCGCAGCCGTGATGTCCGAGCTGATAGTCCATGCTGCTGCAAACGTCGTCGAACTGTTCGTGCAGATGGTTGTTGTCTTGCAGACGTCACCCTCTGTTAACTCAGGGATAGAGACGTTGCTTCACGACCCGTTACAGCCATACGGATAAGATGCCTGTCATCTTCACTTCTAGTGATACGAGGTCGTTGGGATCCAGTACAGCGTTCCGTATTACCCTCCTGAACCCACCGATTTCGTCTTCTGCTAACAGTCAGTGGATATCGACCAACGCGAGCAGCAATGTCGCGATACGATAAACCGCAATCTCGGTAGGCTACAATCCGACCTTTATCAAAGTCGGAAATGTGATGATACACATTGCTCCTGCTTAGACGAGGCATCACAACAACGTTTCACCAGGCAACGTCGGTCGACTGCTGTTTGTGTATGAGAAATCGGTTGAAACTTCCCTCATGTCAGCACGTTGTAGGTGTCGCCACCGGCGCCAACCTTGTGTGAATGCTCTGAAAAGTTAATCAGTTGCGTATCACAGCATCTTCTTCCTGTCGGTTAAATTTCACGTCTGTAGCACGCTATCTTCGTGGTGTAGCAATTTTAATGGCCAGTAGTGTATTTGAACCATTTATAAATGTTTCCAAAGATAAGGGCGTGCCTTATCAGATTTTTTATGAAGTGTCGCGCCCTGGTAAAACTCACAACATTTGCTTTACAAGTTGTTTTCCCTTGTTGCAGGTCCTCGGTCGCGACGGCTGAAGCGCAAAGACAAGAAGCCGGAGGAGAAGCGGCCGCGCACGGCGTTCAGCGGCGAGCAGCTGGCGCGGCTGAAGCACGAGTTCACCGAGAACAGATACCTGACTGAGCGCCGCCGCCAGGAGCTGGCCAGGGAGCTGGGCCTCAACGAGGCGCAGATCAAGATCTGGTTCCAGAACAAGCGCGCCAAGATCAAGAAGGCCAGCGGCCAGAAGAACCCGCTGGCGCTGCAGCTGATGGCGCAGGGCCTCTACAACCACAGCACCGTGCCCATCGATGAGGATGACGAGGAGACGACAGCACCGCCCCCGCAGCAGCAGCCGCCGGCGACGGCCCCGCAGACCGGCCCCGGCGTCCTGGCTGCTCCCACAACACCGTGAACCGCCGCGACACTGTGCAGTGACTTGGACTACTGGCAGCATCAACAAACATTTTGCAGTAGCAATAGCAGTGCACCAGCCTGTCAGACAATTCCGCTGTGCGTCAAGAGGGAGTAACGAAACGAGAACTAAAAATCCCTCCTGCGCGGACGTTTGAGAATGATCTCCCATTTAATCCACCGTAGCTACTAATCGTTGTGGAGTGCAGGTTGCCATATTCCTACTGTATGTGGGATTTATCTGAGAAGCTTGTGGCTTAATTATAAGTTTATGACTGGTGTCTTGTGTTCTGTTCACGAGAATAATGCTGATAATGAGTGATAGGCAATTCCAGCAATGTAAGAAAGTGTGAAAGCTTGGTTTAGTTCATTTGGTTTGCTCGCTGCCTGTTATATTGTCTTTACCTAAAATTACATTATTTATTTCTGGTATGCTAGTAGTTGGCTGAAAACGCTCCAACAAAAGATAGTAGAACAGATTAAATCACATTCATGTCTAAATTATGAGATATATTTTTGAAATAATATAGCATTAATTCTGTAATTATCCGAGTGAAACAAACAGGTGCTTGTACATATCAGTAGAACACTTAAAAAAAGCAGAAAGACACGATATTCTCAATGGTAACCACTGTACCACTGAAATGTAACCGTGGCCGTTAAACTGTAGATGCGATATTTCCTCGAAGTAAAGGTTTACTGTCGGAGGTCGCTTCATTGAGAGTATAATTGCGCAAATGAATTTTTATTAAAAAGAAATAAACATGTATATTATATTTCAGTGCAACATGTTTAGTACCGGTATGTCTCAAGATGTCTGTGTCTCCAGGCTTCTAGTCCATTTCATAAACAATATGTTATCACGTTGATCAGCTGGTGCACTTACTGGGAATAATTAGTTTCCCTCAGACTGTTGGAGGGAATTTCTAAGGAATATAAAAAAAATCTCAAATTGCTGCAAGTTGTGATTCTTCTTCAGTAATTTTATTGAGTTTTGTAGTGAAAAAATATCTATTTCCTTCCAGTTTGTGAAAAGGAACATATTACCAAAAACATTTCATTTATAACTATAAACAATCATTTTCGTTTGTCTTATCCGAAATTATAGACAAATATTTAGTTGATTTAACACAGTGATAAACTTAGAAATGCACTCGTGTTAACAGTAGACAAAATGTTGTAAGAAAAGTGAATGCATGTCAGCGCTGTAGTATTTATATGTAGCAGAGCAATAATATATGGTGATTAGTACACTACATCGCTAAAGAACAATGCTGGGAATAAGGCTAACATTATCAGCAATATAAATGACAGTAAGTGAATACGACTTTTTCGTGACATCCTTATATAATGTAAATATAATTAAAGTCAGATATGAATAAAACATTTCCTAAAAAACATTTTCTACTTTTACCCCTATCATCAGCAGTACTTGAAAGTTATAAAATCTAATGCTCTTACTAAAACTAGAAACAAAAAATATATTGCTGTAAGCAACTGATACTGAATATATTGCATGGGTGAATTGGCAAAGGTTTTGTACAGTTTTCACACTGTGTTGCAATAGGATAGGTAACAGGCATGTAGAAGATACAGAAAAAACGTCTTAAAATGGTAAAAGCAGTTACAGTAATGTTTATTATTTTCAGAGTTTCGATTTGATATCATCATCAGACTGGCTAATCATAATAACAAAGGAGGACTGTTTATTGCTATTAAAAGTACACGCAGAACCCTGTATCAAGCATCATGGTTTTACACTATACTTCAGTTTGTTGACTTCACATGAACAAGTTATGAGTACCAACTGTATAGCGCAAAAGTGCACTGGATGAATGTCTGAAAACATTAGAACCTCTAAACACCATAAAAATCATAAACACTTTCACACGTCTAACTAGAATCCAATTCTGTTTTCGAAAAATAATTACAGGCTTCAGTCAAGTGAGCCATGTGGAGGTAAGAACACGCCAAAGGACCCACCGACACTCGTACAACATTTGTAATAAAAAAGACAAAAGAATAATTGTCGTAATCACAAAAAAACGGAGTATACATTGGGGAGAATTTTTAGTAGTTTCAGATGCCAACCTTTTGAGTTTTTGTAACAGGACATAATGTAATATTTTGTTAGTTTAATGTCTGTTTGGAGTAATTGTAGGTCATGAGGCTACTTTAGAAGAATCAGGATAAAGATGTGTTTCATAAGGTAATTGCAGATCTCAAACAATTCTATCACAATATGGCTACATTAAAGGCTGAGATGTAAATATAACAGTTATTTTTCGAAAGTGTAATTTAATGAGAATAATGCTTATGTTTACGGTTTTAAATTAGTCAAGTCACATAATACAACTAGATAACTGGAGTCTGCTACTTAGATTGATGGCATGGGGGCACTGTAGCCAATGTCTTACTGGCACAGAAAGCATATTTTTCTGTCCACGTGCATAGTCTTCTCATGAAATGATATTTGTTAGGATTCTGAATACAGATATGTGTTCACTGATAATTAAAAAGTGAAATAGTGTCCTGTCGTTACGGTGAAAATAAAGTCCATTATATAACATGTGATACAGGGCAGCAGATACCAAGGCTTATTTACCATTACCAACAACAGAGTCATATCAATTTCGAATATTCACTTTTAAGACCACATTATGCAAGATAGATTAGCAGAAACATTAAAAGGTTAGTCCTTCTCGTTTAATACAAACATGCAGATGTCTGATCCGCTGTGACACGCATGTCTGTACTTTAAGTACTCTGAATACCTGGTGGTTAATGAAGCTCCAAGCCACTAGTCGATGAAACATTAATTTTTCAAAACTATAAGGATAAAGAGAAATATTTTGTTTTACAAAGAATCCAGAAGTTACTGGTTGACTACAAAACAGATACAAATAGTTGTGAAGCATGCGACATAGGGATACGTTTACGGATAATTTTGACCGTTACTGAAATTTTTACGAGTATGAAGTCCTTCTCTGTCATTGCTACCTACAATAAGGGAAACTCGTGTAATTCTCCTTAGGCATATGAACCGATAGATTCTTACACTATTGTACTGTTTTTAAGCACAATCAGCTGTTCACAACTGTAGTGAATCACATCGTTCAGCACTTGAAAACAGCAGTTAAGAAGAATATAAATGGAGGCGTCACACAGAGATAACTGAAGCTCGGGATTGTGTGAGGTTTGCATTGATTGACTTCATATTGGCCAAGTAATATTATATGTGAAGAACACTGCTTATACAATGCTCACGAGGTCAATGTGTCTTCTTGGTTATAATTTTTTTTAGATAGTTTATAAAGAGAAATGAATCGGTATTTTTAAACTGAAACATCCCCTTAGAAAAATTTATGAATTACTGTGCTGATGAACCTCTTACGTTATTTGATTTTCAAACAGCTGAGCAAAACTGAACGTACTTAGACATTCACTAAACTGACACAATATTTTTAGTGCAACACATTCTGACTTTCAGTAATCCCTACAAAAGAATGGCCCTGACTAATAATAACCTATACCTTTTTTGAATCACCTACCTCACAAAAATCTCGAACTACTGCAATACAGCGAGCGCCAATACTGCCAGCTAAGTGAAAAAATCTAACTACTGAGGGCACTAACTACTGATAGGCATAGTTAGCAAATGAAAGATTTTGATAGAGAACAGACAGTGTATTTACCTTAATAGTGTTCAAAAGTCATAATATATATATCAGTTTATGTCGTCCAGTCTTACAAATTTACTCTCTCTGATGGACACACGTCCAGATCATCCGCTCTCTAAACTCTGCCATCTCTCTCCCCACAGCCACCACTGCTGGCGGCTCACCTCCAACTGCACAACGCTACGCGCTGTTCACATCCAACTGCCCAACACTACAATAGCGAATATTCCAACAATGCCAACCAGCCACAGACTGCACACAGCACAGCCAGTGATTTTCATACAGAGTACTACGTGGCGTTACCAATATAAAAACCTAAACAAAAAAAAATGGTTCAAATGGCTCTGAGCACTGTGGGACTTAACTTCTAAGGTCATCAGTCCCCTAGAACTTAGAACTACTTAAACCTAACTAACCTAAGGACAACACACACATCCATGCCCGAGGCAGGATTCGAACCTGCGACCGTAGCGGTCACGCGGTTCCAGACTGTAGCGCCTTTAACCGCTTTGCCACCCCGGCCGGCAAACCTAAACAGACTATTTACAAAATCTCTACTTTAGTTTGGTTGAAAATAAAATATTTATTATATCATAATCCAAATTACTGGACGATGGGCGAAGCTGGAAGAAAATTTTGTTTATCACATGGAAGGATGAAAGAAAATTTCAAGAACCAGATGTTCGCAAGAAAGCTTAATTCATTCTTCGATTACCCATGTACTTTTCCCATAAGGTTCGTGAACAGAAGAAACGGTTTGCTGCAGCACGTACATCGCTACCCTCAAATATGCAGGTACACACATCGTCACAGAAAGACTACACGCAGAAAGACAAGGCAGACTGTGATCATTCTAGGCCGGCAGTTAGTCGGTACCACACTTGTGAATTACACTTTCAGCTACGAAGGAAATACAAGCGTCCAGAGGTCACGGAATGGAGTTGTACAGGTCACGGATGTAGTTTTGTAATACTCCATCCTATGCCGCTTGCACCTGAGTACGCAGATCCCACAGATTGGTGGGTGGAGATGGAGTGCTGATGACACGTTCCATGACACTGCATACAGTCTCGACCAAGGAGGGGTCAGGCGATGCCTTGTATGTATGATGAGAGACCATAAGGTACTCATCGTGAAACTCTCTACTGCGCCTCCAGACACGGACCCGGTGACTGTTGCCTCCAAGGAAGACGCGAGACTCGCCCGGAAGATGACCCACTCACAGTCTGCAGGGCCCCATGTCCTTCGTTGCCAACACCAGGCAAATAGGACGAGACGATGCGGGGATGTGAGTGTCAGACGCCGCAACGGTCGGTGAGCGGCGAGCTCTGCGTCATGCAGCCACCTGCCATTGTTATTGTATTGTATTGTATTGTATTGTATGTTAACCGTGGACCTAGAAACGACGGAGAGTCTCCGTCCCCGTCGCAGCCGCAGTGGTCCACAAACTCACGACGACTACCGCAGTCCACCTCACCCCTCCGCCGCCTCACACCGAACGCAGGGTTATTGTGCGGTTCGGCCCCCGGTGGACCACCAGGGAACGTCTCACACCAGACGAGTGTAAGCCCTATGTGTGCGTGGTAGAGTAATGGTGGTGTACGCGTACGTGGAGAACTTGTTTGCGCAGCAATCGCCGACACAGTGTAACTGAGGCGGAATAAGGGGAACCAGCCCGCATTCGCCGAGGCAGATGGAAAACCGCCTAAAAACCATCCACAGACTGGCCGGTTCACCGGACCTCGACACAAATCCACCGGGCGGATTCGTGCCGAGTACCAGGCGCTCCTTCCTGCCAACGGCCAACTGGGCGGGTTCGTGCCAATGGTACTAACATTAACAGGATGTTGCATAGAAGGCAAGACAGCCGGCTGAATGGCCCCTATCGTTGCCGTTGGATCCGCTCACTCGTGGCGGAATCTGTCGCTGCTCCCACCTTGTGGAGCACGTCGGACACCCAGATCCTACATATTGTGCATGCGTGCCTTCCTGTATCCATAAACGTCAACAACAGAGCCCACGGTAGGGCTCTCTCGATCGCTTCTAGGTCGGAAAACTGCTATCAAACGTGTCTCCTAGGCACAGTGCTCTTTATAAGATGATGCTCTAATGATGCTACCCGCTGTTGAACTGGCCGCCGCGGCCGTTAAAGATCCTCTTATATCAACAGACTGGCATAACTTCATGGTCCCTCACACATTCGCCGAATGCGCAGCCGAACCTGGAAAAGTAATTACGGGCATAGCTGATGCTGTGCAACACGCCCACACAGTTTGCAGTGGACCGGTCAGACCCTCCTGGATGCAGCCCTTTTCATGACGATGAGTATATTTTATTATTATGTAATTATCACCATGATATGAAATTACATGCCATACTTACTGAATTCTACGCTGTAAGAAGCATCATGAGCGACCACACAGAGTTAAGGCTGGAAGAAAGACTACTTCGATCGATTGATGTTCGAAGCCAAAACACATCTGTGATAGGTAATGTTTCTTCAATCAGGCACGCATGCCATTTATTGACCAAAACTCTCCTAAACCAGTCAGGGAACTGGTGGTCAGTACAACATTGTTCAATGGCTGACGTCCAGTTTTAAGTAATAGAAGTTGGGAAATGCCATCTAGTTTCAATGGAAAGGGCGTTACGTGTTGTCCTGCTCCCATTTTTTCCATTTAGTAAAAGAGAGTTCCTCCTACAAAGTAACTGTTCCCATCATATGAAAGTTGACATGAGGTGAAAGTAATGATATTTGACCAAAAAATTGCTTGTCATCCTATGAAATAAGATACTTTCAAATTAGGGATGTTTAGAAACGTAATTGTATTGCATTTGGTTATTGTGCGGGTCGAAAGAAATTCCTCTGCAGCTCAACGTTACCTTTCCGTGTGCATACTTACGTCACGTGATATTTAATAAGGTCAATATTTATAACAGAGGCCTGCTCAGGGGAAGTACACATCAGGTACAAGGGCCATTAACTAGTGGTAAGTCCAGTAGAGTATTTTCTTGCACTCTTGACGCTCAGTTTGCCTCACATTGTATAATACAATAAAGAGGTGTTTCATAAATGTAGCTGCAATGAAATGCTAATAAACGTAATATTCCGCTCAGATTGTCAGGATACCATAAACACATTCGTTATCGACGGAACTGCTTCTAACACACATCGTCATAAATAACGACGATGATACATCAGTCCATACTAATGTAAAATTGCAACCTTCTGAAGAAGACAAATTTAAATTTGTTGAAACCTAGGTAAAGATTTCTTTATCCATTGCAACTGGTCGGCTGTTTATAATTTTATTACGTGGAACCGTTGCTGTTGTGCAGCTATGTTTAAAATACACATCGTCATATTTATATTATATTGAACATTCTGTGAAAGTTACAACCCACGGCAGTAAAAAAACCTGAACAGTCATTAAGGCAGATAAAATTACGTCTGAGACAGTGTACATCATACATGATGCACTGTCAACTAACAGTGGCCTTATGGACTCTTTACGCGCTTACTGACTACTTAAGTCAGCTAATTATTGCAATTTGTTCTATGCACATTTCTGCCCGCATCAGACATCACATATAGGGGATTCATAGGTTTCCCTGCGAGTTTTCATTATGAGTTCAATCGTAACGAAATTTTGTTGTAGATTAAAGTAATGCATCACATGCAACTTGTTGAGTGATCTTTACCACCAGATCCAGCTTCCATACCCCTGGCTGAAAGCTGCAGAATTTATTTTATTTATTCCTGTCCAAACATCAAACTTCGGCATACAAAATACATACTTAATAACATTCATAAATTAACTGCCAATATTTAAAAAACCGAAGACAATATTACATCTTAGAGATCATAGTCAGCATTGGCATACATCAATAGGATGTTAAAAAAAGAAATAAAGACAAAGATAACAATGTAAGCAACTTTATCTCAGTATTTGGCAATAACAATCTAAGCAACTTTAGCTGAATATTTGGCAATAACATCGCTTCAGAGCTTGCGGACCTCAGGTTGCAACGGTGCATCTTTCAGCACATGAGTGCTCCGTGGTTTGTTAAAATCCACTGTCACATAGGGTTGATGATGTGGGCTAACCCCATATCTGCAAATTGCTTTTTGATCTTGCGTCCCCAGTTATGGACCTATTCAGAGTTTCCCACACGGGCCATTCTTCATTGAAGCCAGGTGCTAGTTTTTCCTATCGTGTCAACCAGTGGTGATCAGACCTCATTTTCCACACAGTCGAAAACACGTCTGTTGGACAGTGTTACTTTTGTCCGCATGTGACTTTACTGGTCGTTAGTCTTGAAGGAGGGGAACGGTGACCATTTAATGGAGATTTAGTGGAGGTAGATATCTAATACCTCTTCCTACATGCGCTACCTCTCGCTTGATATCTGGAAGGGCAATACCAGATAAATGGTAGAGCTGATCCCGCGATGTAGGTTTCAGACAGCCCGTAATTTGTCGACTCATTAAGAGCAAGATTCACTTGTTAAACTTAGGCAGAATTATACCAGACTGAGCTAGCATATTGACCTGCAGCGTAACACAAAGATGGAGCTGGAGTTTTAACTGTTTCTGCTGCTGGACCCATGGGTGTTCCTGTAATTTTACGCAGTGTATTGTTTCTTGAAGATACATTTTTTTTAATTCACCGGTTTCAAGTGGTCATCCATCGGCTGGGTGCGGCCAGAACGATACAAATTCTCCTTCCAGCCTACCTCCCCTTATCGTCGCCGCAAGCATTAAAGCAGCCCAACCCGCCGCAACGGAGACACAAGAGTACATATGTACTGAAGCACTGGTTAAAGCAGGCCGGCTTGGGTTTTCGCAAGCCTGGCAAGCTTCATGGGACCCGTTCAGTCTGCTGCATATGACAACAGGTTGCACTATCAATCCAACGTGAATAGCCAGGCATATGCATGCGTAGGTAGTTTCACTACAGCTCATTTTTCACAACTGTGGGAGTAGCAAAATAAACCAAACTTAAAGAGCTTGAGGAGTAGTTAAGAATTCGGGAATATATTCCAGTTGTCGGGAATGCAAGGAATGCAAGGGGACGGCGTAGGTTAGCTTCAGTCAGAAAGATTCCCAACAGTTAGTAATAAGAAGATATTTATTAACTATGAAGAAATACTCAATTAAATGACGCATCTTCTTGTGAAATGTCCAGCACAATATGACGTTTGAAATTATTACAAGTTCTCTAAAACATTAAAATCATGTCACTGTGCCTCTGAGTGATGCCGACGTAGAGTCCAGAGCTGCCCTACGATGCCTAAGTCTCGGTGACAATGGACGAACACCGCAGCTTGTAGACTCGGAGGTAACTACAGACTGTAAATGACTCGACGCACTGAAGAGAACTGTCAGCGGTAGCTCAATGCTCCTGTATTTAACGAGGCATCGTCCAATCGCTATCCACACACGTGACGCCCATGGGTTGGCATCTGCGGTCCCTAGCAGACCTCTGTATATTTCGTACTGCCGACCCGTACAGCTGCTGCGCTAAGAGTGTTTCGAGCGTGGCTTATCGATTGTGGTGAGGTACTATCTGGAGTCGTGAGTACCGTCATGTCACCAGTCACCAAACAGAGCCGAAGTTCATCAAGGAAAAAGTAAAAAATTGGTATAACTAGGGTCATATTTGGCTAAAGCACACTAAGCTTACAGACACTGGATTTCCTAAACATTACTTTAGTTGCCGTTGCAGTATAATAGACATCTTCAGGTTCTTATGTGAAAAGGATTTCGACCTTCGGAGTTGGTCTGGTTACTACAGAGAACATGTATTAGAGATGACCTAATTATGGTTCGAATTAAGAATCGCCAGACTAGCCGAAAGAGAGTGAAGTTTCAGAGAAAACCGTTCATATCGAAAGAAATAAATAAGCCCGATATTCGCCAAAAAGGAAAAAAAGGACAAATAAAAGCCATCATTTTCTGGCCTACAATGACCTAAAATGAATATAAATTTCACTGAGCCTCGTCTCCTGATATTCCAGTAAAAAATACTTTTCGTCAACTTCCGAACCTTTCTCATAACACTACAGTGATAGCGTACAGGATAAACTGCTACGTAGCGTAGCGCTGCAGAAAGACGGGCAGCAGGCAAGCAAACTCCTTTAGCCTGGGCATAGCTTGGTTGCATGGGAGTAAAACAGCCTGCCTTTTCTGCTGATAACGTGCCGGAGCCTGCCTGCCTGGCTAACAGGCAAGCATGGGCAGTTTAAGAACGGAATGTGCACACGTCTGTCTGTGTCTCACAGGCCGCGAAAAGGTTTGCAGTCCGTACCGCAGATCATCACCGCACTCGACATCCTTTGAACTAAGTCATCAAGTTATACTTTACAGAAAGAACAGAAAAATAAAGTTGGCGTAAATAGCTGGAGTTGCTATGAACATCACAGTTGGCCATTTTCGAATGTAAAATATCTGGAGCGATATTGATAATAATGTTACGTTGACATTTAACACTGACTTACAGCAACGTCCATTGCAGTCTGTACTAGCTGTTACTGTTTTTGCCTTGTTTATTATCCAGATTGTCTGCAACAGTTCTGGTAAGGGTGTCGAACTCTTTAACAGACTGTTTCGCTGTTTCGGGGAACATCTACAGAAGCAAATCTTCGGCAATCGTTAAACAACGATTTACTTTCAGCTTCCTTCGCGTTTACCTGACGTTGTAAATCTCACAAAGACAAAATTAATGATATGATATGGGGGAACTGTATCATATTTCTTTCTGTGCATATATAAGAAATGACCAATTTTTTTAGTGTATCAGAAAGTAAACTCTTTTGATTTTCCATCATTAGTATTTCAGGACAACTGACTTCGTGCCTCCTACAAAGATTCAGTAAACTGGTCTGCAAACATTAAGGACGAAAGTAATTTCAGCATGATATGTCATTGCCAAGTAACATAGCTCCATGAAACTTGGACCATACATAGAAAGAGCTGCTACAGTACGGTGCAGAAGGTAACTCAAAGAAACACGCTCTGAGAGCAACAGAAATGATACTTTTATTCAAAGCTAGTAATTACAATGAAGTTGCCGTGATTTATGATGGTGCACTGGACATTACAAAAGGTGATTCACGGTTCTTAATAGGGTGTAAGATAACCACAGAAGCTCAGGAACTGGCTCCCATGTTGGTCACAAGGTTGATAAGGACGTCTTGTAATAGAGCGTTCTGTTACTCCATCAGAACGATTGACAGCTGCTGAATGGTCGTTGGTGCATGAGGAAAGGCTGCAAAACTTCTCCCTAGCGCATCCAACACGTGCTCAATGAAAATGAAGCCGATGGCACTGGCAGACTAGTACAATCGACGAATATCCTCTCGTTCCAAGAGCTACTCAACCTGTTCGATGCGGTAGCACTTTGTCACCCATAAAAGTTAATTCTGGGCCGAAAACATCCGTAATAAGACGCACATGGGGAAGGAGTACAGTGTTACAGTAACGTTGAGCGGTGAGCGGTGAGTGTACCGTGTTCAAAGATTTTAAGGTTAGTACTCCCATGCAACATTATGCTAGCCCACTCCATAAAACCTGAACCATCAAAACGAAAGCTCGACAGTGCTAGACGTACCATCATATGGCCAGAGGTGGGAACACATAATGCATTCAGCAACATTGTCGAACATTATCATTTTGATGCTCCATGTGTTATGGTTTGGAGAGGCATAATGTTGGTTGGATGTCCTGCCCTTTAAACCTGTGAACACGATACACTCAAAGGTCAACGTTACTATGACTGTCCTTCCGTATGTGCGTCTTTTCAGGGGTGCATTCGGCCCTCACTTCATATTTACGGATGACATTGAGCGACCACATCGTACTGCACAAGTATAGCAGCTCTTGTAATGAGAGCATATTTGGCGAATGGAATAGTCAGACCGTTCTCCCGAGTTAAACCCCATCGAGCACGAGTGGGATGCCTTGGAGAGAAGCACTGTACTGCGCCTAGATGCAAGAGCGACCATGCGCACTGGTGGAGGAATGGAACTCCGTAACACAAGAACCGTTACCAACTTTGTAGCCAACGTGAGAGCACGTTGCACAGCCTGCATTGGCGTCCGTAGTGATCATATACCCTATTAAGAACCATATACCGCCTTTTTAATGACAAGGGGACCAACATTAATCGCGATGACCTCGGTGTAATTAATATCTTTGAATAAAAGTATCATTTCTGTCCGTCTCATTGCGTATTTGTTTCAGTTACCTTCTGTACTATACTACATCAGTTGTTTCTCTGTATAGTCCAGGTTGCAGCGAGTTCTGTTACTTGTCAGTGTCACATCATGCGAAAGTGAGTTTTGCACCCCAGTATATTTCGCTACATCTTATAAGAAATTGAGGTAATGCACCGCACTTAGAAAATATCTGACCCATTAGAAGAAACAGTTCTTTAACTATTCTAGTGAACAAAGTTATATCATTTTATTCCTAAAGGTAATGAGATAGCATGAGGCTACCACAAGGCAAACTGTGTATGCAACAAAGGCAAACTCTGTTCCAGCATGCTTTGTTACGTTAGCAGTGTTTCATCCAAAACTGAATTCACCTGGTTGCGACACCGACATCGATGTAGAGTACGAAGGAGAGTCTGATTACATTATGATAATCGTAGCGAGCTACATGCCACACACGGCATTGGTAGGCAGCTGCTTTGTTTAAGTGTACACGATCCATATAATGTATTGTCCTCGAGAACGTATTTGTCCGTAAACGTACAGATTGTGTTAACTTTACACGAGACTATATTTTCGTGACTGTCAGTTCAACAAATGCGTTACTTTCTTCTAGCAATATACCGAGACACGTTACCCTGAAAATGTCAGTGTTATTAATGTCTGTCCGCCGTGGTAATACTAACCGTTTTACGTTCCAGGAAAAATTATTAATGCCAAGTTTATTGTGGTAGTCAATGCAGTAGACGATCTGTCCATAACTACGACTTCTGAGCAACTGAAGTAAGATATGGTTAAGCTTAAGGTAAGATAATCTTAATATGATAATTTTCTGACGTTTTTCTAGCTTTTCTTCGCCATAACGACTACATTTCTTCTCTTTCAAATTTGTTGCCTTAATAGTTTCGATAGAATCTAGATAGTCTACGAATTTCTTTGTAAATAATATCTATAACTTCAAATTGTTGAAAGAAGGAAAGTAGATGTTCATATTTTAATTATCACTTTCAGTTGGCCCTGTCCTGAAATACGAATCATTTCGTCCCGTTCCCACTGTTAGTCCAAGTCCTTTCACCATCAAGAGTACGCTGTATGCAACAGTTTTGCCCTAAATATGCTCCCGTATCATATCTCTTTCAGAGAAAGCTCAGAGGTCGATGACAATATCTTTAAGCCGTCTGATTTGATGACTGTGTGTCTTTCGCTCTGAAAAAAGAATCGCCACCGAACAGGGTCAGTTTAAGTAGTCGAACTAGGTAGCACTAATTGAAGTAGTCGTACTCAGTTATCATACGAGGACAGATTTACACCCAAGGCCTACGACGCGCTAAAATCTGGTGGAATGTTTATGCAGACTTACATGGAACAAGACAGTACAAAGAGGGAGAAAAATCGAATAAACCATTTCAGGAAAGGTCTATTTAATAACATCACTCTGTCTAACAATTAAAGAATATGACTATTACTATTATTCTGCAGTCCGCAGTTCGTGGTCTCGCGGACGCGTTCTCGCTTCGCGAGCACGGGGTCCCGGGCTCGATTCCCGACGGGGTCAGGGATTTTCACCTGCCTCAAGATGACTGGGTGTTTGTGTTGTCCTCATCATTTCATCATCATTCATGCAAGTGGCAAGATTGGACTGAGAAATGTTTGGGATGTGTACGGGCGCTGATAACCGCGCAGTTGAGCGCCCCACAATCCAAACATCATCATCATCATTCTGCTGCAATCTTTGTGTATTACTCACTCCACCGCTGTGGTTCGACTAATCTCAAACTCTCATCACTTCTACCTCAGTTGTACAGCTGAATTCTCCTCATTCTAACACCGCACAACAATTGCGACTCCGCCCAACGCTTACTCTCGACTACCTCTTAGTGTCTCCCTCTTCCCTCCTTCGCCGAGAAGGAACATATAACTTTAGTCCACCAGTCACCACTATTTCCTCGTAGTAAGCTTCTTTAGAAAGACGGCCAAACTATCTTATGAAATTCGAGTTTCTAGGCGACAGTTCTTACTGCACATATGTGTCCCAAGTGTTCAACCGACACTAAGTGAATATGTGCTGTATCCAGTGGGTTAATTCCTGACGCCCATGAACATCCTGCTCTTCTATAAATCCACAGTGTACTGGGAATAGGACTGCCACAATAAAAAGTTCAAATGTTTGTGAAATCTTATGGGACCTAACTGCTAAGGTCATCAGCCCCTAGGCTTAACCACTACTTAACCTAAAGTATCCTAAGGACAAACACACACACCCATGGCCGAGGGAGGACTTGAACCTCCGCCGGGACCAGCCGCACGGACTGCTACAGATCAGTATAACATGAAATGGGTCGTCTCAGTTCAATGTCTCTAACACACAGTGACACATTTCAGTTTTGTAGTTAACGGTAGATACCACTGTTTCCAGTCCTGTCTAATACCCATCTGTTGAATCATGTATTACAGCCGTGCGGGATTAGCCGAGCGGTCTCAGGCGCTACAGTCATGGACTGTGCGGCTGGTCCCGGCGGAGGTTCGAGTCCTCCCTCGGGCATGGGTGTGTGTGTTTGTCCTTAGGATAATTTAGGTTAAGTAGTGTGTAAGGTTAGGGACTGATGACCTTAGCAATTAAGTCCCATAAGATTTCACACACATTTGAACATTTGAACATGTGTTGTAGAAAAGAAGAAGGCCTATGGGAAAGATACTCGCAGCAAAGGTGTACATCAATAAACAAAGGCTGCGTCATTACTGAGCTGATCAGCAGCTTGCAAACATCTTTTCTGTTTACAAAACAATATAATCCGAATTAGATATCAACAGAAACATTGCCACCATCCACGTTCCTTTTGCAGTTATATTACTACGATTACCTTTTTGTATCAAAGGAACTAACACAAAAGTCTCAAAACAATCACACTTCGAGAACAACGGAAACCATATTGAAGTGTAAAGGAATATACGTTTTCATACTCGTATACGCGCAGCGTTGAATCTCGGAGTGAACACAAAAGCTATCGTAACATCGGTTGAAAGAGGCCCATGACGTACCTTTTTTTCCTTTCTTATTTTACCTTTTGCTGGCGATAATACAGCATCTACCAGCTTTAAATGCATATTCACTTTACACCACTATATGATAATTAATAGCCGCGCGGGATTAGCCGTGCGGTCTAAGGCGCTGCTGTCATGGAATGTGCTGCTTGTCCCGGCGGAGGTTCGAGTCCTCCCTCAGACTTGGGTATGTGTGTTTGTCCTTAGGATAATTTAGGTTAAGTAGTGTGTAAGCTTAGGGACTGATGACCTTAGCAGATAAGTCCCATAAGACTTCACACACATTTGAACATTTTTTTGATAATTAATAGTTAAATCCGACCCATTCAACTTATTTATTCCTATTATTATTTTATTTATCAACATTTTAATAGAACATGTTTAAAACTAGAGGGAGATGTCAAATCATTGAAATTTATGCCTCAAATATATCCACATGCTTTGGAAATTTCAACACAGTCATTTGTTTGCCACTAGTTAGAACAGTTAAGTCCAAAATACGCAGTTAGGTATATTATACATCTATACGATAACGTGGTACAATATTCAAAGTGTCAGAGATTTTTGCCTTCTTTCTGAAGACAGTGCGCTTTTTCATAACAAATTTAGACACATTTCTCATTCAAAAGAGTTTTGATGTTTGTACAGAAGTCTGTATTTTCACCACGTTTCCCCACAATTTATTTTGCTATATGGCATATGCAGTGTATCCCAACATAACATGTTTCATATATCCATCGTCGTCTAGATGTTACTGCCTCTGGGAGATTCTTATCACTACGATCCTATACAGGTGCACAGCAAAACACGCGTGTCCCAACCCAATTAATATAACAATTGCTGTGTATCTGCGACTGAAGCCGAACGCATGTGCTGTTCACCATAACCAATACTTAAACCTGACATCGAATCTAAACGTAGAAGCTATGTGTGTGAATAAATAAGAGCGCTCGCAGACATGAATCCATATCTGCAAATATCGCAAGTTCGTTGCAGCTTATCAACTATTTACTATAGGTCTTATAATTAAATGTTTCCCAGAGACATTTAAGTCTCTTTTTTTACTATCTCCGATAATGATCGAAGCAAACGAAATGAATTAAAATTTGTGCTGGGGCCAGGACTCGAAACTGGGTCTTCGCACTTGCTAGACAGAAAGGCTAACCATTACACTACCACAAGATGATGGTCAATAATGGCTTGTCAACTCTAATAGCTTGTTGATGGTAGGACATTAGTCACATATCCTCCATTCTTCTAATTGTATTTGTTCTGTGTTTATGCTAAGAGAAAATTCTAGAGTATAATTTTTACTTAAATTTAACGTAGTAGTAGTAATGTTTGTATTTTTTGAATAACAATTATTAATGGTTAATTAAAGTAATCTGTTAGAATGAGAATTATCCGAAACCACTGACACGACCACAGTTATGAGAGAATGAAATTGCTAGTGTATCTCGAAGTTAGAAGCATATTTTTGGTTGCAATTTCTTTCGAAAACCAATTTTTGGTTATAATTTGCACTGGAAACAAGGCAGACAGTTACGCCGAGAAAATATAATTTATATTTTGTTTACAATTTTGACAAAACTTCAAAGGTCATTGTAACTTTTTCTTCCATAAACAAAATTAGGCTGATTGTAATTGAGACCATTTTCCCAATTGTCTATTCTTGAAAACTATATTCTTATTCATAGAACTACCTTTTAAAATGTTAGAGAAAATCTTGTTGGCATATTATTTTCTCCCCTGCGAGATGCTCCTGAAAACCTTAGAGTTGGATATTTTGTATGTTATCGTCATGATCTATAATCAAGTATTAGGATGGCAGCTGTTCAAGACTTATGGACTCTGTAGTTTGTGTGCTGTGCCTACATGTCTTTGTCCATTGGCTTGATGCGTTGTTGTTACTTCCTCCGACACACTCATGTGTTGTTGACATCGTGACGTATTCGCTGGATTAGCTCTGGTTCCAGTTTGTTACTTCGTAATTATCGTCATTTGGACTGGATCGAGGAAACTACAGTCCTTACAAATCACATTTTTGCTGACTGCATTTTGTTCTGTCAGCTATGCGGATTATCCTTGGGTCAAAGTAAGGACCGTTCTGACATGTGGGAACTGCAGTGGCTTTCTGTTTTTATTTAAGTTTTGTTTATTCTTGTTAAGATCGTTATTATCGCTCCAGAGATGGTTTTGAAAATGCCTACTTTTTCAGCATTTTCTCTCTTTCGAAGTGTGCGACTTGAACTAGTGGAGAAGACTGTTACAGTCTTGATAATAGTTGGTATTTACCCTCAGCGCCATTATTTGTGATTCTTAAAATGGTATCTTTAATTTGAAACTGGTGCACGTCTTGTGTAATGACATACAACTCACTGTATGTTGTTTCCTATTTTCTGTAGGTTTAATTGGTCGTCGGCAAATGACAGTTTACTTATCTTTGCTTCAGGTTTTTGTTTTTCCATTCCATAGATTTATATAAGCTTGTCATTTACGCTTGTAAAATACATTATTCGAAGTACTGTCGATACAGCACGGTATTAAGTGTAGTTGTGGAAGCACGCTGTTCCGCAAGAATTTAGTTTACGCTGTTTTAGAAACCAAGGACGGTTTAAGTGTTATTCACTCGCATAAGGCTACATTCCGCAATATTTAATGCAAATTGTCAGCCTTCACGTCAGCTAGTAGTATACTGTGTCTTACAATGGATTTCAGAGCAATTTGCTCGGGAATTAGTTTCGTCATAAATAACGTCGTCGTCCTTAATACGTCTAAGGTTGTAGCAGAAACTTTTTATTTCGTTTATGAACATGACGCACAGTGTAGTCGCAATTACACCAGTTACGCCGGAGAGAACAGACATCCTTTAACATATTTATCGGGAAGTCTTTCAAATACAGGTTCGTTGCGAAAATATAGTTAGACAGGAACTCGCTTTTTCTGTGGCAAAAGACATTGTAAGAGAAACATCGCTGGGTAAAGGGAATAAAAGACCCAAAAAGAATAAATTTCCAGTAAGAAGACAAATCAACTGAAGCTCCGTCGTTGATGTTCATATTTGACTCATTTGTAATCTCTAAAAATTACGACAGTATGCCTTTTGTTTTAAAAATGTACAAATTTCTAAGTAAGGTGAAACGTCAGAAGGCAGTGAACAATATCTTATGAACTGGAATATATGGCCGTTTTTATATTTTTGTCGTCAGTCAGCCCCAAATTCCAAACATAAAACGTCAAAGTGTTGATTTCACAGCACAATAAATAATTTTCATGCAGATGCAGAAAATCCACATTGCCACATTAAAACTAAAATTAATGTCGTGTAGCTCTGTAGGATGGAAAATTTCGAGGCCAAGTTAAATCACTCCACTTCGAAAATAATTATCATCATCTTTCAATATTATAGTTCTTCTGACTGAAAACAATGGAGAAAATTTCCGTATTCCGAAAGATACAGTGTATTTCTTTCTCACTTACCTATACATTTTTCAACACTTTGTTTGCTATCAAAAGTGTTTCCTGTATTAATGTGTCTGAAGTAACGTTATCAGTTACTCGGTGCTGTAGTGTTACTTGAACCATGTTTTCAACAATTTGCCATGATTTCTGTATAATAGTCCCGTCTGATGTTCTATTAGACGTGACAAAACACTTATTTTCTTCATGTTTATTAATTCTTCTGTCTCTTCTTGGTAGAACAATTTCATTATCAAGGTTGGAAAATAAACAAACTTCGTTTATGTTTACTAATAACTGATAGAATTCTGTGAGATAAATATTAGTAGAACAGAAACACAGTTTGTCTGTTTTATTTCTTAATCTATTCTGTTCACTATGACTCCTTTCACAATTAAACACGCACTTTGTTTCACCAGAAAAACTTCCAGTTTTTGTAGTTTTGTTGTCAGCTCACGATGTTGTTGTAGCTATATGCGTCTGAACGTGACGTACATACAAAAACACCTGCGCCTACGACAGAACTGTATTTTCGCGAGAGAATAAAACAAAATTCGCACATCACTGATAAAACAGTGATAGTGAACAATATACGTGTTTTAACTCCTCCATTGCACCAGTAACAATACGATAGCACCAGAAAGCACGACAAGCTGTATAAAGTAAGACATGTAGGACATTGCCAGCATAAAGTAATCAATAGCGTTCTGTGAAAGAAATTCATAAACAGGAAGCAGTAAAGATAGCACATAAACTGCTGAAACATGTATGGATAAATTTCATTATGTGGAAAGGCCTGTAATCTATGAAAAGTATTTTTAATTCATCTGCTATGATAACTTGTCTTGTCTTATGGGTACTATACACTAACCATCCAAAAAGTTCCGAGACTGATTTTATTCCTGGCTTACAAGTGACGTCCTCGCAGTAGCTGGCCGGCCGGGGTGGCCGAGAGGTTCTAGGCGCTACATTCGGGAACCGCGCGACCGCTACGGTCGCAGGTTCGAATCCGGCCTCAGGCATGGGTCTGTGTGATGTCCTTAGGTTAGTTAGGCTTAAGTAGTTCTAAGTTCTAGGTCACTGATGACTTCAGATGTTGAGTCCCATAGTGCTCTGAGCCATTTGAACCTCGCAGTAGCGAGTGACTGCTGAACTAACAGTTGTAAATAATAGATGCGCACTGGAAAAGTCAGTTGTGAGTAGGCATTGGTAAGCGGTGGACGGGCGGCCGTTGTGTGTCAACATTGTTTTCTCACATACGACGATGGAGCAACATCTCTAGATCGAACGTTCAAGATATTCATCGCAATGTTTTGAATAAGAGAAAACTTTTTGCAGAGCCTGTCCCACATGCCTTCACTCCCGAACAAAAATACAAAAATAACGACACGTAGACTTCTGTAGCGACTAGACTGACGAGATTTGATATCATCAACACGAACCTACTACAAAATGACAAGTTCACATGAAGGGTCAACGCGCTGACGACATAACCGAAGACAATGTGACATGCGAATTTAACAACATCCAAAGGATGAATTTTCTGATGTTCTCACATGACTGTATGAACGTTCTGTGCGTTGCACTCAAGTGGGGGGGGGAGACGATGTGACACATATAAAGCATTAAAACCGTCTTAACTGCTTTCCTTTTATTATTAATCCAGTCTCGAATCTTTTTTGACTGATGGGGTAACTAGGACATTTAGAAAATAGAACTGTGTTTGTTTCGTTGACACTGGTTCATTGGGCAGGGTGAGGATGAAACACGGGATTAATCAACGTCGTAAATCACGGAAATATTGCTGGGAAACCGAAAACTTTTGTAGCCCCTAACTCATAATCACCAGTACTGCATTATACCATCGCTCCGTAAGACAATACTAGGAAGCGCAGAAACATGTCGCGCGTTGTGTGGTGATCAGTATGTGCTGGACGCCACCCCTGCTCTTCTCGTTCGCCAGATTCAGGTATGAAAATTCTTCAAGTATTGTGTTTGGATTTAACAACATCATTCATCGATCATCATCACTTTATGGATATTTACTGTTCTCATTTTTGGAGACGAAAACGTGGCGATAACTTCATTGGGCCTCAGAGAGCACCAGTCATTTTTACTACCCAGAAGTCTTACGGAACAAGGAAGTCTTACGGAACACTCTCAATTTACTCAAACCTTAGTTTGATACTAGTTCGCAGCAGTAATATTAAACTTTTTCATGACCTATTTTAGTCTTCAGCAGTGAATATGTGATGTAGATGTAAATCTTACACTGTTTTACATGTTTCATTCAAATAAACTGTCCTGTATTTAGTCTTCAACATAAATATGTGACGTAGATGTTTAAAATCATAAGCTGTTTTACAGGGTGATTCAAAGAAACTGTTCACCTCAAATATTTCCTCACCCGTTTGAGCTATCATAATTCTGTTTTTGCCCAAAATGAATTGTGAAAAAGTACTCACTACATGACGCATACTCTCTTTTCCTCGTTGTATTAATTACAGAGATATTGATATCAATTTCGCTTTTTCCACTGTAATTGTAGTTGTTTCTGCTGCTAGTATTATAGTTCTGAAAGAGACGAATTCAACGGTGTTTCAGTCTCCTAAATCCGATTACAAGTTTCGCGATAATTACGATATTTAGAACTTAAGGTTTATCGATTCTGAACACGAAACAGATTTCTATCTTATACAGTGCTTCGCGCTGTTACATGGAATTGTTGCGTCGGGCCAATGAAATATTGAAGCTTGACGGTGCTGAGACAGTCTATGTCAAAAGCGGATTAGTGGAGAACAGTTTCATATAAAACTGACACTTATCATTCTTGGCTGCATGTGCTAGGACTAACACACCAACTGAAAGGCACTGGACATGACATTTACAGATTATTCTCCAGTTAACTTCGGTAATAGTTGCGCTGATTTTCTGCTAGATACTGGAAAGAAAGGTGCACTTCAAAGATTGAATTGATCTGTAAAGAAAGGAAATGTGGGATAAAGACAGTTAAATAATAACTTCGTGTGATGAGTTCAACGTCAAGATATACACTTATATTGCAGGAACACACGACTAACAGCAACAAAAAAAATCACTAAACAATGTGGCATAGACATACACTTAAAATTACATTATGTCATGAAGTGCTCGAAATGCCCATCGTATACAGAAATACATATTTTCAGCTGCTGGTGCAAGGGCCTGTGAACACACTGAAGAGATTCAAATGGCTCTGAGCACTATGGGACTTAACTTCTGAGGTCATCAGTCCCCTAGAACTTAGAACTACTTAAACCTTACTAACCTAAGGACATCACACACATCCATGCCCGAGGCAGGATTCGAAACAGCGACCGTAGCAGTCGCGCGGTTCCCGACTGTAGCACCTAGAACCGCTCGGCCACCCCGGCCGGCCTGAAGAGATTCGTTCGATGTCACTGCACATGCAGCAACAATATGATGTTTTACATCCTCTTGGGATTTCGCAACTTCATCTTTGAGTTTTCCTCAGAGTAAAAGCTCCAGTGGCGAGAAATTCTTGTGAAAGTCAGAAAAAGTGCAGGAACTGAGCATGAAGTAACTGTGCATTATAATCCGACAAATAATTCAACTGCTAACATTGTCTGTCGAAGCCAGGCGTGAACCACATCATATAACATTTATCGCGATCGTGGCAGCATTTTCTGTCCGTATCGAAGCTATTACAGGCGGACTACCAGTGTTGTCAGACGATAATAGGAAAGAAAATCAGAGTAATTTTTTTAAAGGTTGTCAAAGTTCATTTGTAGAAGATTGTATCGTTTATAGAAAAGTGCTCTTGTTCTGAGGTGGTAGCCAGATGGATCTACTAAAAACAAATGATTCACACAATGACACCCAATTGATATCAAATATAAACAAATGCAGTGTAATGTAAACCAAATTCAATGAATGGCACATAAATACATTTCAACGAGTGAGGACAAGGACCGACGTCGATTGCGATCCGTCTGTCGGAGGGGTAGGCAAATCTTGTTGCTATTCGAGAGAGCAGGCTATGTGCCGACACCAAAATTCACTAAATTTCCTCTACAGTTTTCATCAAAAGCAGCAACCTGACACTACACTTCACATGTACTTATCAGAGTCTCCAACACGAAACAGGTACGCATAAAATACAATACTCACACTTTGTCCAGGGAAGGTGCACACTGAGTGCGAACAGAGAGATAAATTCCGGTATACATGACTGCAACGCTCGGTGACATCTGAAACAACAATTCACGAATTTAGCTGCCAAAGTCTACAAATACATTCAGAAATGGACAATTTGCAAGTAGTCACAGTAAACGTATAAAAAAAAGCGCCGTAAAGTGCAAAGTGGAGTGAAAACGTGAGAATCAACACCATGAAAAACTTCGGTTCCGTTTATCTCCAGTTTCGTACGACAACATATGTGTATGTTTCTAGTTGGTAGCCATATGTTTCCCTCAAACACTTTTGAGAACAGCGTACGAAACAAGGTGCAACATTTATTAAGGCATCTGACTGTTATTCCGAATGTTAGGAGTCGTAATTCCTGTCCGACAGCTATAGTGCACGATTCCAACAGTTTCTCCAAATAATAGGAGGGAAATACCCCTATGTATTCTAAAAATATTCAAAGCTGATTCCTTCCCCCTACTTCTGAAACTGAATTAGTTCTTCGTCTCTAATAAACACAATATCGGCGGGACGTTAAAGTATAACGTTTATTTCGTTCTTCTTTTTCAAAGGCACTAACAGGAGAGTAATATGTTCCCACTTTTAACCTTAATATGCAGTAACAATCAAGATTCAGCTGCCTTATACTGTAAATGAGAGGAATATTGTTATAGGCGAATTTAAATTATGGCTAGTTTAAAGTTCTGCTTTGTAAGTAGGGTCTTTTGTAGGTATTATCTTCATAGTCTAGATCAGTGCTTTCCTACATTTTTTGACCAGAGATCACTTTGATTTCTTTGTTGATCGAAAGAAAGACAAGGTTCAATAAAAGCAAACTCTGTCAATCTAAAAATAAACTTTAATCAAAACTTTTAAGACATTCGTTAAAGTCAAACGTAACACGTATTAACAGTACTATTATAATATAAAACGTAAAATTTTTAGTAGAAAGGTAAATTCGGTTTGCATCTCTGTGAGTTTTAAATTTGCACCTTTTGGAAAAGTTCTGTAATATTGGGGATAACAGTATTGCTCAAAGCTACTCGCGTGTCATCACCTACTTTCAATTGATTCATGCACTTTTTTTTCAATTACCAGCGAAGCAGGAAGCCCTTGTTTAGATAAATAAATTGTGGAGAAAGGCGATTTGTGGAATTGTAGTGTATAAAATTGTTTTTCTTAGAACAAAACTGCTCAAGGGAATCAGATTCAGATGCGTCCTTACAGATTCTATCATTTTGGAATTTAGTGAGCTTTTCCTAGATTCCCTCTGCAACTTCGTCACCATTACTACTAAAAGGGTGGTGAATCACATTTGGTCAACTATGGGTTCTGTTTTGTTATATTCTGAGAAGTAGTGCTTGAATTCGACATCTACAGGTGACATGATGTTTTCTTATATGTTTGCCCTAATCATGTCATACTTTTTACCATCAACGAATGATTTCAATGTCGCGAACACGGGATAACATTTTTCGATAATTTTACCTATCCATAACTGAATTTTTGCAAATAAGAGAAAGAATGAAAGCGCGAAGTTCATCTTCAAAGATAAAAATATTTGCATCGGCTTCCAAATGTCTGTTTCCAGAACCTTGGAACTGTAAGTTCAACTTACTCAAGTCTGCGAAAACATTCACAAGATAAGACAAATGTATCTGAGATGTCAGATCAGAAAACTGCTCTAGTAACTCTCATTTTTATCTCACCTCGAAACCACTCAGCCTCTCTTACTTCATATAATCTTTCCAGCGTGTTACCTCACGACAGCCGACGGACGTCTGTGTGAAAGAGAAGGGCATCGTGGTCGGAGTCAATTTCAGTGCACTCTTTTAGAAAAATGTGAATATTCAAAACTCTGATTTTCATAATATTTACCACATTTATGGCCAACTGAATTGTGCTATTAAGGTACTCAGGAAGCTAGCGCCTGACGAAGTAAGACACAATACGTTTTAATGCTGAAAGGTTTTTCTGTTATATTAACGTCGCTAGACCGCAGCGTGATCCTAACATAGCTGGAGCGCCACGTGTACAGAAACCGACGAGTATTTATGTATGTTTGTGAAAATATTTTGTTATTATTTTCATGACGTCGATACCTTTTGAAGTCGTTTCCAGGTCCCACGAAATCAATAATTCTTCTTTTATTATGTTATCATCATCTAAGATACAGACAAAAACGATTAACCGACAACAATGAGGAATGTCAGTCGATTCATCATACTGCAAAGCACAGCATGGCAATTTTTCAACTCTTGAAACAAGTTGCTCCTCGATTTCATTTTACATTAGTTCAGTTCGAGGTTTTACCCTGAACTTCGATTTATAATATTTTTCTTTTCTTTTTTTGCCCTAACACTTCTTTGACAGCTTTGATCACACAATGTTTCACGAGTCTTTCCCTGTTGTGTGAAGATTTTTTCATTACGTTAACGTTTATGGTATGTCAAACGACACTACTGATGTTTCTGCGATGGAGCAAATCTTGTACCACTAGGTCCGAGTTTTATTGCTTTTCAGATTCTCCAACTATCCTTCAAAGAATTCTGTGGTCGGTCACAGACATTAGGATGGACCGTTTCCAAGTGGAGTTTTAATTTCGTTGGGTTCAAGAAATAGTTGACTGAGAACGGTTACACATATAACGCATTGTGGTTTTCTTTCTCCATTACTTTCTATTGAAGTAAAGACGAATTTAATTGAACTATCATCATATTTTCTTTTAGTCACCGTTTTCTGAAAATATAAAAGAAATGCGAGAATATAAGCATAACAAGTAAAAGGGTAAAAAATAATGTATTTTCCATGATAAAATAAATAAATATTCTAGTAACAGATAAATAAATATACTTTTACTATGTTTAAACTACATATCGTTATGCAATGTGATATTCTAACTAGGTAATACACGAAATGTACCTAATTGTTGGAACTTTTTTTAATACACACATATATTCCCTTTTGTAAAACATAGTTGTTATTAAAAGAGGTTAACATTGAAAAATGTATGCTTACCTTTTACGTAAGTCATAAACTGATGAGAATGTTGAGGACTAACGGTGAGTTGAACACGTGATGCCGTCGATCCACTAAACAGCCAAACACGAGAAGAATCACTCATACCGCCGCACAAGAAAAAAGGAAGCGTACGACTAACTGACCGGCCCGTGTTATGCTGTTATGCCCTCTCTCCGGCCGCCCGCGCTCGCCGTAACTCACTGAGCGTGCGACGCTGCACCGCCTGCGTAACGAGAAATTAAGAACTCATAATGGTTACAATTTTGAAATTTTGAATCTTTCGTGGATCATATAAAAAAAAATTCACATATGTCTCCTATATAAACCATTCAGTAAACGTCAATGGCGGTGAACAATCGTTAATGTTAGAAAATGACAGTCTCAGAAGCACAAAGAGGCTTAGCTTTAAATGGTAGATAATGTGAATCGCAGTTTCCTCGAGAGATATTCACTTTCTTCCATGTGCTCACGGGATCAGCATGTTAATTTTTGGATTTAGCCCTATTAGTAGCATGGGATGGTCGGATGTCCTTCCTGTCGCCACTCGTTTTCCCCATTGAACGGAATTTGGGTATCCTAACTGTCTACGTCTAGGGTTATCCCATGTGAAAGCGTGCGAACTTTTTCTAAATGTTTGCGAATCGTGTAACTCAGGCGTGACGTGGGTCCCCGCCCGGTAACCACCTAGTTGGAAGAGGGAAATCATCTAAAAACCACGTGAAGGTGGCCCGGCATACCAACCTTCGTCGTTGGTCCGGTTAGTGGACCGACTATTTCCTGAAACCCGGAAGCGGCGTGTTCACGTGCGCGGCTATAGGGAGAGGGGTGGCGTGGGGGAACATTTTCCTCTAGAGGAAAATAATTAATACAGAACTGAATCCAAAACGGAGTTTTAATAGGTAAAATTTTATAGAATTCGATTATGTTTTCAAAGTCGAATTAGTGTAGACTCGTGCGTTTAGCTACATCTACATAGCAGTATTCTAAAAGAGGACGGACAAGCGTAGTGTAGACAGTCTCCTTAGTACATATGTTACATCTTCTCAGCGTCCTGCAAATAAAACGCAGTCTTTGGTTAGTCTTCCCCACAACATTTTATGTGTGTTCCTTCCAATTTAAGTTGTTCGTAATTGCAATTCCTAGACATTTAGTTGAATTTACGGCCTTTAGATTTGACTGATTTATAGTGTGACCGAAGTTTAACGGATTCATTGTAGCACTCATGTGGCTGACTTCGCACTTTTGGTTATTTAGAATCAGTGGCCAATTTTCGCACCATACAGATATCTTTTCTAAATCGTTTTGCAGTTTTTTTTTATATTCTATTGACTTTATTAGTCGATAACACAACAGCGTCATCTGAAAACAACCTAAGAGGGCTGCTCAGATTGTCTTCAAAATCGTTTATATAGATAAGGAACAGCAAGGAGCCTATAACACTACCTTGGGGAACGTCAGAAATCACCTCCGTTTACTCGATGACTTTCCGTTAGTTGCTACTAACTGTGACCTCTCTGACAGGAAATCACGATATTCCATAAGCACGCAATTTCACTACAAACCGCTTGTGTGGTATACTGTCAAAAGCCTTCCAGAAATCCAGAAATACGAATGAATTTTATATCCCTTGTCAATGGCACCCAGCGCTACGTGCGAGTAAAGAACTAGTTGTGTTTCGCAAGATCACTTGGCACATCATATCCATACATACATTCGTAGTGATAAATGTGATATTTAGCTCTTTCATCAATCTACGTTGTTATCATTATTATTAATGTTGTTATTAGTTTGAGTTGGGAAGCGTTACTAATGCCGTCGAGATACTTTGAATCCCATCGGAAGTTTACAGAAGTTTTTAAACCATTCACGTCCAGTTTTAAATAGGAAGACTTCATGGTTTAACGGAAATAATGAACCTCGCAAGTGCATTATTTTGTCACTTCATGAGCGATATGCGGTGTCTTTGTACCATTGAAATAATACCTACAACAGGTCGTAGCATTTCGTTTGTCGGTTGTTTGGGGAAATCTAAATGATGGGATAATGCTCGTTGCAGCTGTGACGAAAACTAGTACGCCGTGTAATATGATTCCGTCTAGCAACACCAGCTTTAGATATAATGAAATGGAGGTATCCATATATTCTACACATGAATATCAACACCAATACGAGGTGACAGGGCCACTTCCTTGTACGGAAAATCTGTTAAGCTTATAGTGCAGCCAATAATCCGTGCAAAATAGCCGCGCGTGATTCGGCGGACAGCAAATCGCCGTTTAAGGTGTAAATGCCAGCACCAGGCGCACCGGAACCGGTCTCGTTTCTCGCGCTCGCTTATCAAAGAACGATCGCTAGACACAGTCTCTACCTAAACTGGATTTTTACTGAAGTCTGGCGCAACCAATGAAGAAATAACAGAGAACAGGTATTCCTTGTGCTGCAGGCGTCATGACTTAATTTATTTTTTTAAAATGCGTTACGGTCGAGCTGCTGGAAACTGCCGTCAATTATAAGATACGCTGGTAATTTCCTTTCGCTCCTAGCTCGTACTGTTATTGGACCGCCTCAGAGCCCTGCCCTCTGACAAGAAGGGTGTGCTTCCAATTCTTATATGCTAGGGCGCCAATTAGCTTGCGCTATTAATGAAGTTCACTCTGTCGAAACGTGACTGCTAAATATTAAAACTGATATCTTTGCGTTTGACTTTTCCTGGAGAGTATTTCCTAAGCAACTACTAAGGAAACCAACCGATTTAATCATCGTGTTACGTTTGGCACCTATGATAGAAAGATATGGATAAACGAAGTTACACGTTCACACCTACTATTTAATGAGCTCACAATATAGTTTCAGGTTTGTTAACTTCGACTGTAGATTGCAATGTAGAATTCTCCGTTTTTCGTTCTCCCCGCTGCAACCATGGCAGAACATAATTGCAGATGAGATGCAAACACATATCTTGGTAAGAAGGTAGATAAATGCTATGATCAGGTCACGGAAATACAGAGTGCTTATAGAGGAATATTTCGAACATTTCTAACGTGGCATCAAGTAGTGAAAATAGACTGTCGGATTTGAGTTAGTATTTCCCAATAGAATTATAACAAGTGTTTTGTTGGCGTTACACCTGTGAGCCAGAACACTACGGTACATTGCAAACTTTCACTAGGACCATACAGTATGGTAGGGGAAGTTGGGGTAATATCGGTTATGGAGATGAAACCGGGAACTGTCATATTTCTCTTTACAAGTTGCTAACGTTGTTTTTTGGCCGATAGACCATGAAGACAGCCATCAGCTTGAGTATCACCATGAGGCTTGGTAATATCAGACGCGCTGTTGTTGAGCAAAATAATTTTTCAGACTTTTGTGGCTATGGATCTTACTTTGTGGTCTCTTTTGTTCAATAAGAATCTTATACCGCCGTATTGAGAGCTGAAACTTTAAACGCTTTGAATAATACCTTTAACAGGTTTTATGAACATATGCCATGTTTAACGATTCTACATCTTATATCTTATGCAGAAGTAATTTTACAGATAAGGTACAGTTGGAGTAAAGCCATGGAGGAACAATGGGGTAAAACAGGAGCCAGTTGATATTAACCCATGACTTCGTTACGTATAACTTACATGTGTGACGGAAGAACTATATGCTTTAAACGGTAAGCTACTTGTGTGCACACGTTTTAATAACCACGATTTAATAATTACATATAAAATTTATAATTCTTTGCTCTAGTTTTTAGTTTATTTCTGTCACTAATAATATTATTAATTGTCTCTTACTGAAGAGGTGTATTTTCGTTTGAGATGGGACTATTAAGCTGTTTATACCGTAAGGAAATTACGACATGGATTAACAGCCATCCAGGAAGAGTTGGCTACAAGTACCAAATGGTTCAGTTGTTTGGACTTCCATATACTAGAACAGCAACAATGCATAATGAGCTATCTGAGTTTCAAAAGACGGGTAATTTCGTGCTTAAAACAAATACTTTTGGTGAAGGGGGATTTGCACCATCAGTCACAACAAAAATAATAGTACCAGAACAAAATGGCCAGTTACTGCTTCTTCTCCACAGCCTGGTCTGTCAGTTGATGTGCAAATACATTGTTTATTGACCCTGCCGCCAGAAAGTGTAAAGCCAGTACGTCATTACGAGAGACCATCATCATCATCAGCCAGGTGAAGAGGAAAATGCGCCGTGATCACAGTGTCTCCCTACAAAAATAAACTCAACGCAAAGAAAGCATCTTTCTGGCAGGTTAAAAAAATGTTCGAAGACTCCGTGTCTAGTCCATAACAGGGTCAGAGGAATCTCAAGACGCGTGAGGCGAAAAACTCTTCTGAAGATGAGAAAGAGACGCCATCTTTGTAAAGAGACCTACTCGTCAACAAGAAAATCAGATGATCGGGTGAAGTATTTAAAGTGTGAGAGGTGAGCCCATGAGTATTTACAGCGTTAACTGAAAATGATTTGCGTGAATATCGTTGTGTCCCACGCCTCAAACGGAAAACATAACATTTTCTGTTTGTGCCCCACAGAGTACCTGCTTTAACTCCAAGTTATGGGGTATAGCCGTACACTGCACAGTACTATACTAAATATAATTTAGGCCATCAAAAATAAGTCCTCGTAGTCACATATATGTCGTTCATGCCATGTTTATCTTTCACAGAATTTGAAGTCTCATCAACGAAAATAGTCATTATTATCTAGCTTTCTCCTTAGCTATGCGACTATACCCCAACTACCCTCGCTCTAGGTATTTTGGCCTCATGAAGGCAATGAAGAAAACCCTCTTCTAGTAGATGTACTCACGACAATATAAAATATCCTTCAAGATCAAATTCGGGAAAGAAGCTCTTTTTACAAATATATCTACCTAAGAGCACAGCATCGTCGCAAAGCCTACTGAAATGTTGCTTTTTCTTTTCTTTTTTTACGTTTTTAAGATGTCCTACATGAAGCTGTACCCTAAGATTTGAGGCACTACGCACCACATTTAATGTAGAATAACAGTAAGCTACCCAACACCGCAGCCGAGGTCGCTGACGCAGGCCCGTGCAGTGGCGATCCACACGGCAGTAGCAGCCTAGCCGATTCGAATCCTGGCCGACGAAGGAATTACCACCACCAGCATTTGCCCGGCAAGCGAAGGAGACATGGTTGCGTAAAGGTGCTGATCACTATCACAATCACACTTTGCGTCAATGCCCTGTATTAAATTTCATACCACTCCGCAGTGTCTCACAGAGTGACGGCATTCGTAACTGTTGATTACGTTGGATGGAGACACAAAACTCGTCGGCGCCCTTGGCACTATCCGACAACAGTAGGGTATTTGCCAGAGACGGATTTTCCTTCACTCGCTCTCACAAGAAAAAATCATGATACCACACTACACACACTTCCATTACAGTTATCTAAAATCAACATTTGCACTTAAGGCAGTAGTCTTATACACAGCGAGGAAAGGGGCTATTGCGAGCTGAGGATAAAGATACGTTGCGATCAGTTGTCTGAACCTACGCCTCGGCACCTCTCAGCCAAGAATGCTATACTGATCTTTCCTTCTTTCTTTTTCAGTCAGCTGCTTGTCACAGTTACAGTACTATAGACAGTTCTACGAGGAAAGCTTCGATTCACGACAGACGATCTTAACGCCTACTTTATCCAGCATCGCAATAATCTACAAGTTCAGCTTACCATGCAACGTGTTCATCCCTCAAAGGAAATTCACATTTTTGTGATGCAAGGCTGTAACAAACAAACATAAATGTAATAGTTTATTGACACTAGCGATGGAATAAACATGGAAAAATATGTAAAGGAAGAAGGTAGAATATGTTTTAACGTTCCGTCCATGGCAAGAACATCAAAGCACAAGCTCGGGTTGGAGAAGGGCAGAGAAGATAAATGGCTGCGTAGTTTTTAGCGTAGATTTGTTCTACTTTTCGTTTCAATAGATTCATAGTAAGAAAATCCTTCAAGATGCACACCATGGCAAAAAACAAGAGTATACAATAACCATTTACAAAGCAAAGCAAATAGCTATGCTAATAAACCTTTCACAGACACCTTGAAATGGTCGACATGGATGTAGAATAAGTAAAAATGTGCTTAAACGCATTTTCGTGTAAATGGTGGCAAATAACTTGTCACAAAACACGTTCATGTTCAGTAGGCTCAGGCGTATATGATAATTCTTGGACTACTGTAGCTACATATCAACAGGCAGAAAATTTATTTTGCAGGACTTGCAATGATCGCATTACTGCACTGAATTTGTGCAGAAGTCAGATTATACTAATACATGTATTATTTGATATTATTATTAACACATACTCGTCAGTTGGTTCTACTAACAAATTAATCAGTGAAGTAGAAGGAGATATCCACCAATAAATCCTTTAAGCTCCTTTTAAACTGAACTTTATGAGTAGTTAAACTTTTTACGGCTGCTACTAAGTTACTGAAAATGTGTGTTCTTGAGTAATTGCATAATTTTCGACCAACGTAAATGACTTCAAATCTTTGTGGTGATTGTCATTATTTCTAGTACTGATTCCATGAAATGATCTGTTAGTTTGAAAAAGGGATAAATTTTTTATGATAAATTTAAATTACTTAAAATAGTTAATATCACTAGTTCCCTAAACAGACCTATGTAGGGTTTTCTTAGTTCACATCACAAATAATTCTCATTATACTTTTTTGGTCCCAGAAAAATTCAGCGTCGCTTGTTGAGTTCTCCGAATTAATAATCCCATATGACGTTATGGAATGAAATGAGCATAGTATGCCTGCTTTTTTATCTTTATATCTCCTATGTCCGACAACATTCGCATTACAGACAGAGATTTGTTTAGGTGCTTCAGCATTTCTGTGGTGTATTCCTTCCAACTGAGTTTATTATTAAGCTGTAATCTCAAGAATTGATCACTGTCAGCTTCTTCTATCTGTTTGTCACCATAGTTCAGGGATATACTGGTGGGAAACGTCTTTCAAGTTCTGAACTGCACGTAATGTGTTTTTTCGAAGTTTAGTGACAAAGAACTAGCTACGAACCGAGAAAATTTCACCAACTGACCTTTCTGATTAGCTATTTCTTGCAATGTTTGTATCATCTGCAAACAAAACAACATTGGCACCTGGTAATATTACAAATGAAAGGTCGTTAATACACAAAAGAGAAAATAAGAGCCCTGAAATGGAACCATGTGGGACTTTCCTAATGACACAATTTGTTTGCTGTCAGAGATGCAGGATTTGAACCATTTTACAGCATTTCCTGTCACGCCGTAATATTATAATTCACTTAAAAGGATATTGTGACGTACTCAGTTAAATGCCTTTGACATATCACAAAGTGTACCAGTAGCTTGTAATTTATTGTCTAATGAATTAAACACATTCTAACTCAATGTGGAGATAGCCTTCTCAATAGCAGAACCCTTTAGAAATCCAAACAGTGACTCTGTCAGTATATTATTTGCTGTCACGTGGTTAAGAAGGCGTTTGTATATTACCTTTCCTAAAATTTTCGAAGGAACGGTGGATGCACATAATATGCCAGGGAATATGACTCCGGTAGCGTACCTAATGTTATCAACCATCCGCAGATAGGTTCTAAACGCCTTTAGTTTTATCATAACAGCTGTGGCTATACTATGAGATGCTATTTCTGTTTGTGTCGGCTAATAGAGGTAACTATGTACAAGAGTGTATTTTTTCGTTCCACATACGCTCAGAAGTAAAATGTTTTCATGTCCATATACACCAGCGATATATTATAACTTAAAATGAAACTGGAAACTGAAGACACGTAAGTAACTTGGCTTATGAGGTGTATTTATATGTGAGAGCTTGCAGACAAATGAAGTATAAACCAATCTCACTATTACTGAACGTAACGTATTACGGGTGCTTGAAAAGACCAAAGGTTGAAATTAGCCACTCAAATAATAAAAAAGAATACAGCCTACCTGCACCATGTTTTCATTCTCAAGACACGTTGATGTTCTGGACCCACACAAAAATGAAATTTTAAAATAAGAACTTCATGGTACAGTAACATTTTGATAGTTTACTTATGTGAAATTGAAATAGTGCAAAACAAATTTTACACCTCAAACTGGATTATACGCGCTCAAAAATTTTGAATGTGCCTCAGTACTACAACATGGGGCTCCCAGAGCTCTTCTGGTGATAACGGAGACACTTTACAGCGCGTTTCTCCGTGCTAAGTTACTTTATAAACTACGTATTCGCCTCATACCGGATCCAACAGACGTATTTTACGTGTACAAGTAGGGAAACTATGAACGTCTGTATTTCGGAAACATATAATGATATCAAGAAAATTTTCTAGGGTGTTCGAGATCGAGATCTTAGGAATACACCGTAAAAAATTTAGCCATTTACTTTGGATAGCAGTGTTGAATTCCGCGGGTAGGTTTTGGTATCCAAAAACCATGTTTTTGGGGTTTCTGGCGATAACAGATACAGATTTTTGAAATCGGGAAGGTAGCACTTCTAGATGAATGCTTAGAAAGCTTACTGTTAAGGTTTTAGCAATTTGCTGCCGTCAATTATTTATATATTCACTGCTGACGGCGAAAAATGGTGAAAAACGATTTTATTAGGTTTCCTCAGGAACCGTCCATGATTTAACTGGTGTCTCCATGTAAAGCGTATCGTCGACCACATCTAATGCAAAACCAAGTAACCGATTTTCCCCATTTGCCTAAGTTGGAGGAAATGTGCAATATTAAAAACTTTGACCATGCACTGTAGGAAAGTTACAATAAGACGATCCTTCTGTTTCGTATACAAATGGCCCCTGACCCAAAGCCTAACCTAAACACTTGATCCTACCTTTGTATAACCTACAGAACCAGAGGTGTGAGCCTCGGAAAAATCCCGTTTTTATGGGCAGCGATTTGATACATATTGGTATCGCATTCTGTCGCATGAATACTAGTTACTTTTTCCGTGGTTTTGTCATTATTATATCGGTAGTTCCTCTGAAGTAATATCACTACTGTTATCGCGAAAATAATGTATGGTGTTTAACTATTTCTAAAATTCATCATTATTATAAAGCATTACAGTATCTGTTAACACAGGACGGCTTCCTTCTACGTCGGATAAACACTTTCTCACTGAGCCAGTGAAAACTTAAATATTGAGAAGGAAATCTTGGCTGCAGCTTGATAGTTAGTAACCAGTTACTTCAAATATTTGAAGTAAAGCTGTACAGTCTAGTAGCAGTATGCAATGCGCTGGAAAGACGTATCGTGTGAAAGTGTCACAATTAGGTATTTTGCCAGTTATTGAACTGTTATGAACGCGTATCACATCGTGTGTATAATTTTATGACAAGGGAATCACGGTAGATCTTTAGTTTTTTATTGTAAAGACGATGTAAACTAAAAGAAAAGGTCTTCGTGCACAAAGTCCCGTGGATTAAAATGCAAATTATTCAGATAATTTACTGATGTAATCCAGCACATGATGAAAATACCGACGCAATTCAAAATGGTTCAAATGGCTCTGAGCACTATGGGACTTAACATCTAAGGTCATCAGTCCCCTAGAACTTAGAACCAATTAAACCTAACTAACCTAAGGACATCACACACATCCATGCCCGAGGCAGGATTCGAACCTGCGCACGTAGCGGTCGCGCGGTTCCAGACTGAAGCACCTAGAACCGCTCGGCCACTATGGCCGGTTAATAATAACAGTAACTATTAAATGGTTCAAATGGCTCTGAAAGCTATGGGACTCAACATCTGAAGTCATCAGTCCCCTAGAACTTGAACTAATTAAACGTAACTAACCTAAGGACATCACACACATCCATGCCCGAGGCAGGATTCGAAGCTGCGACCGTAGCGGTCACGCGGTTCCAGACTGAAGCGCCTAGAGCCGCTCGGCCACTATGGCCGGTTAATAATAACAGTAACCATTAAATGGTTCAAATGGCTCTGAAAGCTATGGGACTCAACATCTGAAGTCATCAGTCCACTAGAACTTGAACTAATTAAACGTAACTAACCTAAGGACATCACACACATCCATGCCCGAGGCAGGATTCGAACCTGCGACCGTAGCGGTCACGCGGTTCCAGACTGAAGCGCCTAGAACCGCACGGCCATACCTGCCGGCTGTAACCATTAAAATTACAGCTAAGTGTGCACAGAGATCTGTTTGAAATGTATTACGTCTTGTTACACCCTGCTTTTGCTGATTGCGTGTAGTTACATCCCATGCAGGAACACGACTTTATAGGAATCTGTCAGTATTAAAGATAAAAAGTAGAATTAATGTTCTCGCCAATAGCATGGAAAATATGAAAAATGCATTTTCATAGTTTTCTGAAAAGGCTGCTTATATCCCTACACCAATGATAAGGTTATTCTAAACGTGTTTCCAGGTATCACTGATTTCTTTGCTGAAGTTAACTCTGAATTTATCAAAAGCATCAGTAATTTTGTATAGGTCTATGCTGTTTAGGTGTCATTAGGAACTGAACGTCTAACCCGCAAGCACTTCTGCTATTATCATCATCATTACCAATAGATCACTTATTGGCAATACGCAGGCACCAAAGTGTCTGGTTAATATTGTTTTTGTACCTCGTCGTTTGTGGCGTAAATCTTGAGGATGTAGATGAAATGAATGGAGTGCTTGCACTGAGATCCGGCAGTAGAACCTAGTAGACATTGCCCAACCACTGCGTCGTGAAAACAGGAAAATCGTACTGGAAAACGTGGAGCCGGTTAGATATATGCGTAATAACGATGAATTAAGTTTTGACGTGCGTGCAGGTTGCAGGGCGGGCTAGGTGAGGCAGGACCGCAGATGAGATCGATGTTCGCAAGCCGTCTGCGCACGCTCGCTACTCGGAGTCTGTAGACCAATTCAGCGCCGTGACCCTGACTGGATTCATTATACTCGCCTACCTAGCGCCTAGCGACAAGCCTTGGGCTCTGTGTTATTCCAGCTGTGACATGCATTTGATGTTTTAGCATCTTTATATCAACCCTCATTCACAACTATGTGCAATCTGCTTCTGCTGGGACAGAACAGCGTTTAACGACTAAAACGAAAGTCAACTGAAAAAAAGAAAAAATTCCCTACACAAGATATGAGGAAGGAACCTATGAGATCTCGAAAGAGCAGCAGCCCTTAGAATACTACTGATGCCAGACAGTGTGCCATTATTTACTTTACTTCAGTCTGCTCTAATGTACTCCAACACGTAGATGGACCTTGCAGCCATTTATACATCAGTGTACAAGTGTTACAATAAGTCTGCAAGGAACTAAAAATCAAAATTGCAAGGAGACCAGAAGCAACCGAAATGCTATCGCCTCTTATATTTATTGCAAGTGACGTTCAAAACACAAATATCAATCCACCTAAGCAAGTCGGCGCAACTCTAAAACATTCACCGAGCGAGGTGACGCAGTGGTTAGCACACTGGACTCGCATTAGGGAGGACGACGGTTCAATCCCGCGTCCGGCCATCCTGATTTAGGTTTTCCGTGATTTCACTAAGTCGCTCCAGGCAAATGCCGGGATGGTTCCTTTGAAAGGGCACGGCGGACTTCCTTCCCCGTCCATCCCTAATCCGATGAGACCGATGATCTCGCTGTGTGGGCCCTTCTCCCATTTTGGGAACACAACCAACGACCAGCTTAGAGACAGAAGTGATCACACTTTCTGCAGGACCTGATCATCATTTTGCAAGACAACGCTCAAGCGCGTACAGTGTAAGCTGTTACTGATTTGTTTGACTGATGGGGCTACAGAGTGCTATACCACCTATTGCACTCCCCTGACTTAAGCCCTCGTGAGTTCAACTTGGTTTCTATACTGAAGGGAACACTTCACGGCATTCGCTTCTGAACTACTACAAATTCGTCGGGCAATAGGCCGCGCCGCTCGAATTGTCAACACAACTTGTAAGTGGGCTGTTTAGGTTTTTATGTTGGTAGCGCCACGTAGCGCTCTATATGAAAATCACTGGCAGTGCTTTGTGCAGTCTGTGGCTGGTTTGCATTGTTGGAATATTTGTTATTGTGGTGTTGGGCAGCTGGATGTGAACAGCACGTAGCGTTGCGCAGTTGGAGGTGAGCCGCCAGCAGTGGTGGATGTGGGGAGAGAGATGGCGGAGGTTTGAGAGCGGATGATCTGGACGTGTGTCCATCAGAGACAGTAAATTTGTATGACTGGATGTCATGAACTGATAAAGCTTTGCACAGATGTGTTGGGCAGTGTCTCTAGTATGACCCTAGATATCATCACGTCACTCCTCTCATTTCTGAGCTCACAGTGATCGCGTAAAGTTGTCTAGAGAATAGTGTCTCCCGCCAAGTACGAGGACCTGGTGAGAAATTTCGCCTGAAGCTATACAGCCAACATTACATAACTGTCGTGCAGTTTCTTCTACAAGGCAATATTCTCAGCCGCATTCTGAAGGGGCAATGAAGATGCTCCTGCATCGTTTTCAATTGGAAATGTTTGACTACCCACAATACAGCCCGTAATTGACTCCCCCTGCGTTTCATTTCTGCTCACATGAACCGCTGGCTATGAATACAACATTTTGGCACAGAAAACGAGCTGTAGGCCAGCGTAGAGAATTGGCGGAAAGCACTGGCGGCTGTCTTTTATGATGAGGGTATTGGAAAGTTGCTACAACGCTACGACAAATGTCTTAGTCAGAACGGCAACTACGTAGAGAAGTAGCTGGATGGTGTAGCTAACTGTTAAAAATAAAACATTTCTAATTTTCACTGTGGTTCCCATTTCGCGATCAATCGGAGCTTACTTTCTGAACAGCCCTCGTATATATATATATATATATATATATATATATATATATATATATATATATATAGATAGATAGATAGATAGAGAGAGAGAGAGAGAGAGAGGGAGAGAGAGAGAGAGACTTTTGAACACTATTAAGGTAAATACATTGCTTGTTCTTTACCAAAATCTTTCATTTGCTATCTATGCCTATCAGCAGTTAGTGCCTTCAGTAGTTAGACTCTTTTATTTAGCTGGCAGTATTGGCGCTCGCTGTATTGCAGTAGTTCGAGTACCGAAGATTTTTATGAGGTAAATAATTCATGAAAGGTATACGTTATTGTTAGTCAGGGCCATTTTTTTGTAGAGATTATTGAAAGTCAGATTGCGTTGCGCTAAAAATATTGTGTGTCAGTTTAGTGTTGATCAGAATAAGTAAAGAGCGAAATGTCTGAGTACGTTCAGTTCTGCTCAGCTGTTTGAAAATCAAATAATGTAAGAGGTTTAGCAGCGCAGTAATTCATAAATTTTTCTAAGGGGACGTTCGAAACCGACACTGCCAAAAGTATCCTACGACTTCCACATCGCTGGCAACGGGTTATACACAATGCTGGCGACTACTTTGAAGGTCAGTAAAATTTTGAAACACGTGTCTATTTTGTATGAGCTGTAAGTAAATAGTTGCCGCTATTAAAGTTACAACCCTCGTATATTTTACGACGGAGATGTAGGACGGCAGCTGTTGTTACACTCTGGACGGGGCACGACATGCTGCGAATATGTAACTAATTACCTGGACTTCCTGTTTCACGATTTGCAAAACCCTCAGTTTCATATTCTTACCTCCCCCCCCCCTACCTCCTCATCACTCTCCATCTCTTTCTGTATACTTACCTCACTCTCTGTCTCGGGCTGTTTCTCTCTGACGCCTGTTGTTGGTTAAATGACCTGTGCGTTTCTTATGAAGATGACGGAGTAATTTGTACGTGTTTGTGTACAAAATTAAGTTGTTGTTGGACGTAAAGAGGTTTCACAAATGTCTTTAGGGATCTCCTAGGTAGTTATCAGATTAAAGAGTTGTGAAAACTTTAGATAGTGTTTCTCCGTTATTTCTTCAGGCTTTGTAAAGTTACGCACATTAGGTAAGTATCATTTGAGAGGAAGCGGGATCCAGCATAATAGTCATTCTCGTCAGATCGCAAGCACCTGAAATCACTATATAGGGAGTCTGTGCTGTTTCATCGGAAACTAGGCACTATGTCGGTCTGTTCGCCAGATTAGAACCGAGGTCGCAGTAAAGTAGTTCTTTAAGTTGTAATTTGTATGTTTCGTGATGGATTACAGGAGTGATGTATTCAATTTTCTATTCGACTGGTCAGCCACTCCATTTTGTAGGATGAATATCTCAGTATAGGGAAGCTATTGACTAGAACAGCGTCTGTGAAGGCCTAACCGTCATCTGGCGGTACTAGCTGAATACCATAGAAATCCATATAAATCAACAGGAGGAGCAAATTCGTTTCCTCGCCCTTCGTCATAAAAACAATACGTTTAAGAGAGCGTAACGCCAGCTACTGTAAATCTGCTGTGCGTATGGTTATTTATCCAAATGAGTCCACGTATAGTAGAGATTTAAAGTGAGTAATGTGCTTAACATTTGTGCGTAACACCTGTGTATTCACATTCTCTAAATATTTGACTGCACAGAGGATTACAGAAAAACTGTAATCTCAGGTTCTTGCTGCGAGGGTTCCACGGTGAATTTTGCAGCTGTGGTGCGAAATTTGTTTAATTTTTAGTCCCTTGAGAAATAGTTTATTGTCTAATTCTGTGTATTGAAGGAACAAACACCTGCAACAGTATGGGCTAATGAGTATGTAATGTTCATTTGATAACACCAAAGTGGCGACAAGATTAAAAAAAAAAGTGAAAGAAAATTGTAAATACTTGTATGAACAATATAACTTTGTAACATGATTTTTCAGTGTCCTTTTCCAGCGAGATAATTCATTGTCTTTTAAAACTACACTGGACGCTGCGTATCAGGGTCGGCCCATAGTCTTTATTGTCACTAGCCGTGGAAGGGTTCAAATGGCTCTGAGCGCTATGGGACTTAACTTCTGAGGTCATCAGTCCCCTAGAACTTAGAACTACTTAAACCTAACTAACCTAAGGACATCACACACATCCATGCCCGAGGCAGGATTCGAACCTGCGACCGTAGCGGTCACGCGGTTCCAAACTGAAGCGGTTAGAACCGCACGGCCACACTGGCCGGCCCGTGGAAGGGCACCACAGAATGTATAAGAGGCAAATACCGCTCAGATTGATACACAAGTTTCCTGCGGGAATCGAACCGACGCTTTCTGATGACTACAAATAATAAACACTGTTAATCAGGTCAGAGGTTTCGTATAGAATTAATATAGGGAAAAGCAGGTACACAGAAATAGCCAATCAAGTTTCGTGTTAAGATAAAGTCTTCGTGAAAATACACGAAACTTCCACAACCATAATCTACAAATTTAAACCGGGAAAAGATTTTTGTGCTGTTAACAGTTGCACGCTTACAACGACATACCTTTTTCCTTTATAAATAGGTTACAGTGAATAATTATTTCTAGACCACGAATGACTCAAACACTTAATCCAGTCGCAACTACGAGAAGAGTAAAACGGTCGTGTTGACTATTTAATGTTCTTCGACTGTTATTTGCATGTTTTACTCATTATTTTCAGAATATAAGAACAGAAGTGCTGAGTTGTTTACCAAATTAAAAATTTGTACGTTACGATTAAAAATGGCATGATGATACAATTTTTTTATTTAATTTTCTTTAGGAATAATGTGACTTTCTTCGTCCCTCACCATCAAAGAAAGAAAACTATAGTACTTTTAACGCTTTCAACCAAGAGGCGTTAAAGATATTATCAAGCTTTACCCAAAGAACTCGAATTTTTTAAATTCCTTTCGTTCACGGAAAGAGTTCCCGATGAACTATAGTTAGAGCGGGTGGAAGGCATGGAAAGAAATGGCTGGATTTTTGATCAAGAGGACCTGCGTTTTATGCCTTGATTTTTTGATTCTAATGTAGTTTTCCGTGTGTCTCTCACTTACTGAATTAATAAAATGCCTGGTTTTTCTTTATTATCCTTATGAGACGGAGATTCTGTTACCTTTCTTATAACCGCGATCTCAACTGGACACTAAGCAGAAGTCTCCATCCTTCGTTTAGATTATTAAACTACTCTTTAAATGTGATAAACACGTTTTTGATAGTTAATGGAGCGTGGCTCTACGGTATCTCTGCGTGTGCTCGACTTAATACATTAGAAATGGTGGGCCCATGAGGGAGGGGGGGGGGGGGGCGGCAATTGAGCAGTATTTGTTTAAAATATTTTTAAATTTATTGGGCCACAAAATTATTGTTATTACTAATTCAAATTGAGCAAATACAAATTGAGGACCGGGTAATTATTATGAATAAAAGTTATTTTGAAAAGGTAATCACTATTTCATTAGAAAGAACATAAAACAGAGCCATTAAATCTTACAAGATAAATAACGGATTTGACTGCTCTTTCAAAACCCGTTTAAGTTTTATCCAACAGATCTAAAATTATTTAGTTAATAAAAGATAAATACACATAATAGTAAACTTTACAAACGATAAAAGACAAAAATACAGAACATAACTGGCTGAATACAGATAGAAGCGGTCCCTGTAAGATGTGATCACCTACAGCGCGTCCAAAGACCGGTCAAGGCTCCCAGCCGCCACGTCAACCAAAACAGGCTCGCACAAGGTTCACCCAGGCCGCGCAGGCACACGCCAAAGATGGCGTGAGGGACCAGATCATAACTGAATTCTATAACAGACCAAAACTCCTTACGACAAGTGAGGAAACGCGTAATATACTCCCCCTTTTAACACAATTTAAAAAAAAAGAGGTGCCTCGAGAGACGCTGAAACTTTTAACAAATTAAGACATGAAATACCAAGAGGTGGCTCAAATAGCCAAACGTGTTTCAAATAAATTTACAGCGGGTACACTAGCCCGAACATGATAACATATAAAGCCCAACACAAACGGTAAAAGATAAAAATACGATATACAGGGTGTCCCAGCTATCTTGTCCACCCAAAATATCTCTGGAACAATAACAGCTATTGGAAAACGACTTTCACCGGTATCAATGTAGAGCTGGGGCCCATGAATGTACATATTTGGAAACATTCTAAAACGAAAGCATATGTGTTTTTTAACACAAACTTACGTTTTTTTAAATGGACCTCCTATATTTTTTCTTCAGAAATCCATAGCATGACAAAGCACATACACAATGGCGTTGATTGCATCGCAATATTCCCATTACATCCCGAGATATTGAGACGGCTTGAAACACCCGACATGCGCTGCTAGCGCACGTCCTGAGGCTCAGGCGTGAACCCCATGCTGCCCGTAATCGCAGCAGGATGGCAGCAGACCGTATTATTCGTTTCGGACCTCTTGATAAGTATGGAAGTGTGATTACGCATGTCAATCACATCGCGATTACGGGCAGCATGGGGTTCACGCCTGAGCCTCAGGAGGTGCGCTAGCAGCGGATGTCGGGTGTTTCAAGCGTCAACTTCGCGTCTCAATATCTCGGGATGTAATGGGAATATTGCGATGCAATCAACGCCATTGTGTATGTGCTTTGTCATGCTATGGATTGCTGAAGAAAAAATATAGGAGGTCTATTTAAAAAAAACATAAGTTTGTGTTAAAAAACACATATGCTTTCGTTTTAGAATGTTTCCAAATATGTACATTCATGGGCTCCAGCCTTACATTGATACCGGTGAAAGTCGTTTTCCAATAGCTGTTATTGTTCCAGAAATATTTTGAGTGGACAAGATAGCTGTGACACCCTGTATAAGACCCTTTAGTTAAGAAAAAAGTAAACACACACACAATAGTAAACTTTCAACGGGAGAATAGAATGAAACAGAAACACTTAGCTACGGAAGCCGAAAAGAACAAATTACATCAAAGAAGGAGGCTGAGAACAGCGATGATAGATTGACATGAATACGCCCAACGCGCTCTAACGGTTACGTGTTGTAATAGGGAAGAATGGGATGCACCACAACAGGGCAAACGGGCAAGCTGATGAGTAATATTGCAAGAACTGTGCTACACCCTCCACTGCCTGATCTGACGAAAACCATCAACGCACGACGACAATTACGGCGCTCACCCAGTCTTAATAAGTCTACGAGCACCATGGCTTCGTCTTCGGGATAAATCAGCACCAACAGCGAGATCTGGAAATCAGAAGTTGCCACAGGCCACTCGTCTTCAGGTCGCGGCGCGTCCCCGGAGCGCGAACGTCCTCCATGCCGTGTTTACGCTGTTCCCCCTAGTCGCCGTTCGTTGGTATCGACTGCCAGGGACCTCTTTCAACGGAAACGACCAGAAATCTCTCTCTCTCTCTCTCTCTCTCTCTCTCTCTCTCTCTCTGCCCGTTGCCCCACACTGCTCTATCTAAGCAAACCAAAGAGAACCTCACGTTGCAGCACCACAGACGTACTCGCAAGTCGGCCCGAGGTATCGACCTTGCAGCACGGGTCAGTTGAACAGTGCGGTGATGAGGTAAACACTATGATCACCGCTTAGCGCTAAATGGAATACCGCCTGGTCACCTTACGGGTACAAGGAGCGTAAGGAAAGCACATGCTGTGAACAGAGTAGAGACGAATGGGAATCGTTCTAACGATGATATGGGGTGCAAATTGGGAAATGCACTGACATAAGCGACTTTAAAAAAGGCAGATTGTTCAGCCCTTGCGCCTGGAAACTTGCATCTCGGAAACGGTGAAGCTGATCGACGGTGCGCATGGTACCTCCGTGTGCATTAATGGAAAGTGGTTGAAGGACAGATAAACCACGAATAGCCCCCGTCGGAGGTTCGACTCCTCCCTCGGGCATGGTTGTGTGTGTTGTCCTTAGCCTAAGTTAGTTTAAGTTTGATTAAGTAGTGTGTACGCCTAGGGACCGATGACCTTAGCAGTTTGGTCCCATAGGAACTTACCACAAATTTACCACCACCACGAATAGGGAACAAGGTCGTGGACGTCCACGCTTCTTCACAGTACGTGGAGGTCAGAGGCTCGCCTGCTCTGTAGAGCAAGATAGGTGGAGACCTGACGACAGGGTACAATTCTAGCGAAGACAGAAGAGATTCGAAGCACACCTTTGAGCGCTAACTGTTGACCATGGGCTTGTAGAGCAGACTACCACCACGTTTCCCCGTGTTGACCCAACGACATCGTCGGTTACGGTTGCAGTGTACACCGGATCTTCGAGACTGGGTGGATCATTGGAAATATGATGCCTTGTAGGATGAATCACATTTCTCTACACACTCCAAGGTCACTGGCGGATACCTCATCATCCAGGCGAACAGCTGCTTGAAAGATGCACCGCGGGACGGACGCAGGCCGGTGAAGGCACTGTTTATGGGGTACATTCACCTGCGTTACCATGAGACCAGATGTCCACAGCTGTGGGCTGCGTGAACGTTATTATGGACCATTTCAATCCCCTCATGCTTGACGTCTTCACCGCATACCCCAGCAGAATAACTTTCTGTGTCGTAAGACAGGAATCGTGCTACAGTGGTTTGAGGAGTTTGATACTGAACTGTCTTGGTCACCAAATTTGCCTGATTTAAACCCAGTGTAAAACATTTGGGACTCCACAGAGAGTCAGCTACGCGTCCACAAGCCATAGGCCCTCTATATGTTTATGTATATGAATTGTGAGGCCTGTGCGTAGTCTTCTGGTGACACGCACCTTCGAAATCGTACTAAGAGCTTTAAAAAACCATGAATGCGGAATGTTTGCGGCATTGCGTTCCAAAGATGGACCAACATGCTGTTAAGCAATAGTATTTTGGGTCATCACTGTAAAAAATAAGCCGTTTTCGAATTGTGCAAGGATGTGTCTGACACCTCACCAGCTCTTCTCAGTATTGAATGCGCAATAGATAACTTTTGTTATTGTTATTATTATTATTACTACTATTATTACTATAATTGTTAATATTACCACAACAAAATTTCTGATTTGGTTCTACATGTATACACCGCGAAATAGTCCCTGTCAACATAGCACCATTCGCCTACTCACTCTTAAAATGACTCCAAGCGCCAGCCGGAGTGGCCGCGCGGTTAAAGGCGCTACAGTCAGGAACCGCACGACCGCTACGGTCGCAGGATCGAATCCTGCCTCGGGCATGGATGTGTGTGATGTCCTTAGGTTAGTTAGGTTTAAGTAGTTCTAAGTTCTAGGGGACTTATGACCACAGCAGTGTCCCATAGTGCTCAGAGCCATTTGACTCCAAGCATCAGTCCCCTAGACTTAGAACTACTTAAACCTAAGAACATCACACACATCCATGCCCGAGGCAGGATTCAAACCTGTCACCGTAGCAGCAGTGCGGTTCCAGACTGAAGCGCCTAGAACCACTCGGCCACAGCGGCCGGCTACTCACTCTTATGCTGAAGGAAATATTCATCAGCAGGATTTCACCAGCAAGTGGGATAGAGTAAATTATGTGCTGATCCTGAATCCTCACAAGAGGTATGGACAAAATGTCACACTTCTCAGTAGTGCCTACCGGCGTAAGAAACATGACATTTCATGGTGACTAATCATCTAACGGAGACGTTATATGCTACTCCTCCGTGCGTCACAGACGAGTAGGCTATATTCCACAGGATATTTAACATTGATCCGCCTTCATCAACAAAACAATAACAATTGAATACTCATAACATCCCTCTTCACGAAATGAACACATCTACGAAGCATCAGTCACACATCCTTGAAAGAAATCAGCACATAGGAACAATTCTTTCCAATTAGGCGGATCAGCAGCCTGTCACGTCATCTCAAGTCGAAACAACATGATTATTTCTATTATCCACCAAAGAACTGTGTTAACAAATCCCATGAAAGCTCCAATACACAGTCATCTCTAATGACATAACATCGTGAGAAATACGTGCTTGAATGTGACTGCAGATGCTAGCCAAATCTGCAGGTTTCGGGGTTGAATTTGACAACGCACGGTACCTGTACAAAGGCCTCAATACATTGCAACTATCCGCCGTGGTCAGAACAGTGTTCTGGATAGTTGTGAACGCATAATGTCGGAACTAAGTGACTGCGAACATGGGCAAATTGTTGGTACTCGTATGGCTGGTGCTTCCGTAGCCAAGCTAGCCGAAATGTTTGGTATTTCAAGACATAAAGTATCAAAGATTTGTACCGCGTACGGAGAAAGCAACGCGGATTAAGGTCGTTGAAAAAGAATGTGACAAAAATTAAGAAGACAACTGCAAAGGTCACTATAGAACTAAATGTCGCACTCACGAACCATGTCAGAACCAAAACTACATGATGAGAGTTCCAGAAGTTGGGAACTGCGGTCGAGCGGGAATTACAAAACTACTCATCAGTGATGCTGATGTCCATAACAGGAAAACGTGGTGCCGAAGCCACAAAAGCTAAATTATGGAGCGCCGAAAGAAAGTAATTTGGTCGGATGAGTCTTGTTTCACACTGTTTCCAATTTCTGGCCGAGTTTACGTCGCAAGAGTGAAACAAGGCGGGGTTGGGCAGCCATGTCGTGGTATTCCATGGTCCCCACGGTTATTCTGCGAGACTGCATTACTGCCAAGGATTATGTGACCATTGTGGCTGATCAGGTCCATCGCGTGGTACAATTTTCTTCAGTCGTGAGGCTGAGTTTCAAGAAAACAGAGCCCCCGTTCACATAGCTCGCATCGCCCAAGATTGGTTTTGTGAGCACAAAGATGAATTTTCGCATCTCTCTTGTCCACCTTTGTCACCAGATCTCAGTATTATTAAGCCTTTATGATCAACTTTTGAGAGGAGAGTGCGTGATCGACCTCTGTCATCGTTACCTGTACTTCCCATTATTTTGCAGCAAGAATGGTATAATATTCCTTAGGAAATGATACAGGATCTGTATTTATCCACTCCGAAACGACTGGAAGCTTGTTTGAACAGTAATGGTTTTTCGTATATCGTATTAGGAATGGTAATGTGTTGTTTTTTCGGTATTTTCATAATTTAGTCGACCGCCTGTACTTCGACAGGACGTTAAAATTTACTTTGTTTTTTCCCTTTCAGTTTTCGGATCAACAACGATGGGCCACATAAATTAAATTCTTCAAAATTTGTACGATTCTTGACAGTCTCTTGTTAGTTTGGTCCCTTTCAGTTTTCATAAGTGCCTGATATGTGTTGCTGCTCACAAAATGATGATCCCTTAACATTATCAAGTTGAGGTTAAACGGTAAATGCTTTCGGTTTCGTTCGTCTTACAGGCCATTTAGACAACAGTATTGGTATTCCATTGCTGTCAGTTGAAAATTGCTAGGATACAGATACGGTAATGTATTAGTATGAGAGGAGGTCTTATACAAGACGAGGCCCTGAGGAGGAGTCGAACCCGGAGCTCCCAATTAGGTGGCGGTGTACGTTCCCCTGGGCGGCTCGTTCCGGATGAAATACTGGCCGCGGCAGAGACGCGCAGTGCCGGCACTAATGGCCGACGCCGAAATACCCACGGCGTCGGCGGCGGCATCGGCGGCGGCGGCGGCGGCGTCAGGCGCTAACGAGGCGGCCATCCGCGTGTGCAGATCCCCCGGCGCCTTATTTATAACCTCATCAGCGCACGCGCCGCACCTGTTCCCGCGCCTCTCTATTTCGACGCAGGCGTTCCGCACGCGCACTACCCGTCAGTAATTACTGCTGCTCTTTCGCAAACAGTGCTAACAGCCTGTGACGTCACGAGGCACATATAGTGCCAGTCTTTTTAGCTTGTATCGGGGAAAAAACCTATCGAGTCGTGTGTTTGCTGGTCGACACCGACGGTTATTTTAATGCAGCGTATGGTCAGCTTTTATTAATGAAACAGATACACGACACAAAGGAATTAAAGAAATATAGTTGTGGTGGGCATTAGATTAGATTAGATTAGGTTAGATTAGTATTTGTTCGGTAGATCATGACTACGACACTTAGTAATGATGTGGAACGTGTCAGGTTAATAAATGGTGTCCACACAAGGTATTACATTAGAAGAAATATTACATGACACTAAATTTTTTTTTTTGGGTGGAGGTTGGGAAATTACCCACTTACTACATCCAAAAATTCATCTAATGTGTGGAAGGAGTTACCATTAAGAAATTCTTTTAATTTCCTTTTAAATACTATATGGATATCTGTCAGACTTTTGATGCTATTAGGTAAGTAACCAAAGACTTTTGTGGCAGCATAATGTACCCCCTTCTGAGCCAAAGTTAGATTTAGCCTTGAGTAGTGAAGATCATCCTTTCTCCTAGTGTTGTAGCCATGTACACCGCTATTACTTTTGAATTCGTTCGGATTGTTAATAACAAATTTCATAAGTGAATATATATATTGTGAGGCTACAGTGAAGATTTCTAGCTCTTTAAATAAGTGTCTGCAGGATGATCTTGGATGAGCTCCAGCAATTATTCTGATTACACGCTTTTGTGCAATGAACATTCTTTTACTCAATGATGAGCTACCCCAGAATATGATGCCATACGAAAGCTGAGAATGACAATAGGCGTGGTAAGCTAATTTACTCAGATGTATATCGCCAAAATTTGCAATGACCCTAATAGCATAAGTAGCTGAACTCAAACGTTTCAGCAGATCCTCAGTGTGTTTTTTCCAGTTCAACCCTTCGTCAATACATATACCTAGAAATTTTGAATATTGGCTAAATCAATGCCCACTAGCAGCTAACTGTCGTTAATTCCTTTGAGTTTTGATTCATAATGGCTACATGATCAAAATGGCGTCTGTTCTTTCTCCCACGTCCGAAAGAACAGACACCACGTAAATAAACAGGTACACGTAGGTGAAAGTTTTTGGCCTGCTGCACTGATGCAGAAGACATCAATCAAATTTAGGTTGTCTTACTTTAGTACATGTTGCACGGCTACGTAATTCATGTGTCAAATTAAAGTACGCATTTATAAAGGTGTTTCAATTACTTACGACATATGTCTTTCGATTCATCTGATGAATCTGAATACCGTGCCGTCCTAAGATTCTTTGTTTTGGACTACGTATCGCCATCGAAATTCGTCTGCAAGATTTGAAATTTTGTAAACACTCTGGTCCTTCAGTGAATGGCTTCCCGTTACGTGGAAAATTTGTGTAAATCTTGATGAGAAGGGGCACACTCCTGGTGCTTAGTAGACAGAGAGGAGCTATTGTGGACAGGCTGTGCTGCAAGGTATGGCAACGAAACCGTCAGTGTTCTCATACGGTACATGTTTTGCGAAAAGCCTTTGATTATTCAAATGGTTCAAATGGCTCTGAGCACTATGGCACTTAACATCTGAGGTCATCAGTCCCCTAGACTTAGAACTATTTAAACCTAAGTATCCTAAGGTCATCACACACATCCATGCCCGAGGCAGGATTCGAACCTGCGACCGCTGCAGCATCGTGATTCCGGACTGAAGCGCCTAGAACCGCTCGGTCATGAAGGCAGGCACTCTGGTCCTTCATTTCCAAAAGTTAGGAAGGAGTAGCTGAATTCGACCGTTGAAGGTGATCAGGGTAACTGGAGTCCCAAAACTACAAATGAAATAGCTCCAGACGTATTAAAAGAAAGCGTTCTTAATGAAGAATTAATCACGGGAAATCTCTAGGCATGAAGGGTATCATAGTAACCAAATGTAGAACTGAAATTGAATTTTCGTTTTATTTAGTTTCCTATGAAAGTGATCCAAATCATACTATGCCACGATTTCCTTGTATGGAAGAGATGACATTCCGTCAATTCACGCCCTAGACGAATCTTCAATCAGAGCAGTGTGTGGCAGAATGCGAGCCTGGAGCAAAAACGGAGAAGTTTTTTCATCTGAAGGAAATATTATGGTCTGTATTTTCTGTGGAGCAAAAAGTGTCCATATTATTGATTAACTTGCACATGTAAAACATATGTGCCCCGAAAACGTTTTGAGCCAGATAAAGATGATGTGTCTGCAGTCGATGGACACTTTTCATTTTGCAGAGCTCCTAGACACGCATTGCAGAAATATAACGTACACACTGGGAAAGAATGGGGCAAATTACATTGACCTAAAAAGAGGTCTACATTGATATAAAATTGCATTTGTGGCCTGGGAAACACATTATTTCACTTTCAAGCCGATAAATAGTCACCTTACCCTCTTACTCTCGTATGTAATCAGGCAATGATAATGAAGAGTAGACAGTGCTTACGGTATTCGGGTGAACAATAGCTTTTTTTACGTCAGCTAAAGAAACTTCGTCACACTGAGTTCTTTTTCTTTTGTGCTTCACTGTCTATCGTTAAATTAACATTAATGTTAGTTGAAATAATCTTACAACTTGTCTCACATTTATAAGTTTTTCCTTTTTTATTTCATTACTCCATCGTGTGGTGTGATGGGTGAGTTAAATATTTGCAGTTTACGTTTCTTTGATTCCACAGTTGTATTGGCAACATTAGAAACATTAATAAGCCGTCTCTGTAGCCCAACGGGTAGCGCCGCTGCCTTCAGTACGGAAGGACACGGGTTCGGTTTCTGGTAACTCTCCAGATTTTTCTGAGGTAGGGAGGCCTGGAACGGGGTCCATTAAACCTCATCAGGCCAAACGAGGGACTGCTTTAATAAAGATGCAGGGCCATCGCCAGGATTCAGATACTGGCAGTAACGGCTAGAGGGACTGGTGAAATTATACAACGCTCATGAAATTTTACTCGAACTGCTTGGTAGGCAACAGCCTGCCACACGTAACAGGTCTGACGTCTAATCCGTGAGGGGCTTTTACGTTTCTTAGCATTAATATACGTATTATCAAACATTTTTCACACGTTTGTTCGCAAATCTGTGAATTCTGGGCGTCCACAAATTTTCTTTGCAACTTAAGACTTGAATAGCTTTAAAACTATAACAGATATTAACAAATGGTTTTCAATATGTGATAAGATAAATGATGAAGATTTCCTTACGTTTCAGGTGACACAATTCTGACACAAAATTGAACTTGAAAGCCTGAAAAAATGTGGATGCCACAGGAGAAAGCTCAGTGTGTGGACTGGTTTATACGGACGACGTCCCCTGATCTCACACCACTAAACTTCTTCCTGTGCGGTTCTGTAACGGATGTGGCGTACTGAACCAAGCTTACAGACCTACAGAACTTGAAGGTATGGATTCGAAATACCTTGAACATGTTACCGTGGAGATCTTGAACCGTACTAAAGAGAATCGGAATTCCGAGTGGATATTATCCGTGTAACAGACGGTACACACACTGATGTGTCTGAATGAGGAAAAAAAGCTTTATGTGTTATCCTATTACTACTGAAAACCATCTGTTAATTTCTAGCATAGTTTCAAAGTTTTTAAAGTCTTAAGTTGTAAAGATAATTTATGAACACCGTGTATTAGTCTTTCAGTTAGTGTGATGTGTGAATCTAACAAGTACTTACTTTATCTCTTTATTATCAACCATTTTTTTAACGCAAGTTGGTACTGAATGGTTTGCTCCCTCTACATTCCGTAATTGAACTGAAAATGGCGTTAGATTTTGATGCTTATCAAAAAGCTTTCATATAGAGTCTCTTGAAAGAATAATTTGAATTTATTTCATTATATGTCACTGGAAATGTGTGAAAAAATTTCGTATTTTTAAAATATAAGGGAAATTATTATGAAAATTTTTATTTATGTTTGACATGAGACTATGACTTACTAGAAAATGGGAATACGCCATATATACGTTCCATCCATAAGAAGAACCTGAGGAAGTATTCTAATTATAGAGGACCTAATATCGGTAACTCCGTAGAAGGATTTTGTCCACGTTCACAGCTTCTTTCTTTCTCTGTCTAAGTAAAATAACAATCACTAGAAAATCCGCTTACAAAGAATAGTTGTAAGGAATGTAAAAAATAAGATGGAAGATTAATGAAATATATTTAATAACAAAGTGTTTTTTTAGCGGACAGGTCAAGCGTGAATAACAGGTGGTATGTCGTCACACGATTAACAGAAAATCGAGAACGTTCTGATTGAAGCAAGGTTACTAGCATGTTCTCTATAGACCTGTAAATGGCCTACATCAGTGTACCAATGATGAAATACCTCTATTTTTTTTAGATAAAACTGAAGTAACCCCCACACATGTTACAACAGGATAAAATCTTTCAGTAAAGTAAAAAGTTTTGCGAAGACAGAAACAAAGCTTCTAAGACTTCTAATCTCAAGAACTGTTAAACTCTTGATTGTCTATTTGAAACCGACAGCTACATATGGCACTATATGTACTTGGTGCCCACTGATTCCCACATACAGCTTACATATATTTCTTCCGATCTATAGGATGGGCGTTAGAGAACGCGAAATCGGATTGCTTGTTTTTCGAAGGCTTTAATATCTTTCGATTCTTTGCCCGTATAATTCACCTCTGAAAGTAAATTATGTCCGAACAACACAACTGTAAAACACGTTGTTCAAAATTCAAGAGAAAAAAAGAACTTAAAACTCACAAACGTCAGCACTATAAAAGTTTCGAGTGTCCCAATGCCATTTCACCCATCCAACAAAGATCCGTCGCCGCTTTCTTTCCAAAGATGCCTTTAAGTAGGCCTTCAAGCTCAGTATTAAGCTTATTGTATACGCAGGACGCACGAATTACCATCGATATTGACACGAGCGAATTATAACGTAATAACTCAAAAGTTAATACGTACTTCTTTGTGGCTAAACTAAAAACGATCGAGGTCGGGATGATACATTTAGAACGCCAAGCTGAAGATAATCGTTAGCCTATTGCTATTGCAAAGTAAAAAGAGGAACATTAATTCTACAAAAATGTAGCACTAGAAGTTGTAGGAGATATCCTTAACAGATTTATTATGAATGTACACGCATATATTGCGGTAAACGACATAGAATTAAGAAAATTCCTTTAATATTATTAGTTTCCTTTTCTATATTTCCCTGTAATATATTAGCGTTTTTATAACATGACCACCTATCAACTGATAATTGTATGCGTGTGCGTGTGTGTGTGTGTGTGTGTATTCGTGTACCTACTGAGATGCTCATCTTTTAAAGGACGCCGGCCGGTGTGGCCGTGCGGTTAAAGGCGCTTCAGTCTGGAACCGCGTGACCGCTACGGTCGCAGGTTCGAATCCTGCCTCGGGCATGGATGTGTGTGATGTCCTTAGGTTAGTTAGGTTTAAGTAGTTCTAAGTTCTAGGGGACTGATGACCACAGAAGTTAAGTCCCATAGTGCTCAGAGCCATTTGAACCATTTTTTTTAAAGGACACGTCCTCACTGCTCTTACTACGTGCAGCGTTAACGATCGCAGTGTGCCCTGGATCACAGTGAGATAGGTCGTGCGCCTTCTCCATTCTACACATGGACAGCACGCTCACTGATACTACACGCAGCGTGCGTGTGTCTGACTAGCAGTCATTCCTCACCAGGTGACGCTGCTATCGGCTGGACGGGTTTATATCGGTAGTAGGTCCATGGCTGTTCAGTGTATACTGACATCCTAAAGACGCAATATATTCACAAACAGTAGCACTTATTCGTTGCTATGTCTAATTATTCCTGTCAGAGCTTCGTAGAGAATTGGCTAATGGAATGAGAAGGTTATAGTTTAAAATAAACAAATGGTTCAAATGGCTCTGAGCACTATGGGACTTAACTTCTGAGGTCATCAGTCCCCTAGAACTTATAACTACTTAAACCTAACTAACCTAAGGACATCACACACATCCATGCCCGAGGCAGGATTCGAACCTGCGACGTAGGGGTCGCGCGGCTCCAGACTGTAGCGCCTAGAACCACTCGGCTTAAAATAAACGTCTCGTTTTCATTCCAATAACTCAAAAACGAATTTATACTAATCGACAAGGACAGAAGCACAATTTATGTTAATGCCTTTTGTATCAACACTCTTGTTATCTTCCTTCTCAAAACTGGAGAGAGAGAGCTCGCAAGCTTTATATGTGAAAGATTGTCTATCTTCCTTCTCAAAACTGGAGAGAGAGAGCTCGCAAGCTTTATATGTGAAAGATTGTCCAAAGATGTAGTAGACAGACTGCGTAATGAGCTAGGAGAATCATTTCCCTTCAAGCAACCCAGAGAAAAATTTAAAAAACGTTTTTATTACTTTAATGAGTCCAGTTCTATTAACAACTGGTTCTCGGCATAGTCACACAGAAGATGAATGGCTCCAAATGTATCGGTAACCGTTTGCAAACATACCTGAAACTGTTTAAATCACGAGAAGAAAGCTATTTTCTTGACATGAGTGGGCCTACGAATACCATATTTTTAAACGACCTAGATTTGGTATCATTGTTCGTGAGGTACGTGTAAAAGTTCGAATTCGCTACTTGTTAGCGAATCAGGACTTATTTGCAGTCAAGATATAAAGCATGCACAGTACAGCTAGCCTAACTTCTTGCCTCATGTGAAAACAGGGCTATAACCAAATACTCCGAACATTCCTTACTAACAGCAGAATGAAAAGATCCGCAATTCTTCTTAAATTACAGTATAATATTGCGTAGTGGTGCTACGAGAGTGCGACTCTTACAAAAGATTTGCTGCAGTAGTCAGCTGACCGCGGACCAACGTGTCAGTCGAAATAGGAAGTAAACAGTTTAAGAACAGTATGGCAGCGGGTAGTGCGAAATTCTGATGGAGAATGGTTGCCACACCAAGGCTGCGAGGCTGTGATCGTGAAAAAGGAGACGGTTCGCTTCAGGTGGGTGAAACTGCCAGCACCGTTGTGAGTGCGATAACGTAGAAAAAATGTGTGACCTCGTGAATGAGGGAAACTGTTGTAACCACAAGAAAAACTCTGCGTCTCTGTAGCAGATATCGTGGTAAATGTACAGATAATTTCTCGCTAAACTTCAACTGGCGACAGGAAATGGCTTCGCCACTACTGAGTAGTTTGTTATAGACCTGGCAAGTGCTGCAGCTACCCACGACTCCTCCAGAACGGTGCTTGTGAAATCTGCCTGTTAGTTTACGCTGCGCGTTTTCCTCACTTCAATTTACTATGTCAAGTTGCAGAGGTACTGAGAACGCTAACGCAGAGTGACAGAGGTAAGTCGGGATGATATTCTCAACCAGATCGTGGTTCAGAGAACAGAGGGATCTCAAGACATAATGGAAAGCGACAATTAAGATGGGCATGGCGTCGTGATCTGTGTTGGTATAACGATCAATGCACGCACGTCGCTGCAGATCTTCACATTAAGGTACGGCACTACGTAGCGGTGTTGTATCGAGGTAGCGATGTTCGACTTTTCATTGGTGCTATAACAGGAAGCTATGTTCGACGTTCATTCGATGTTACGTTTCCTGAATTCTTTTTTGTCATAGCCGGAAGCTCTTCATTTTTTCCATTCGTGACCTGCAAGCCCTATTAAGTGACAAACTGGATCACGTAACTTGCAATCCTGATCAGCGCCCCAAAAAATGGTTCAAATGGCTCTGAGCACTATGGGACTTAACATCTGAGGTCATCAATCCCCTAGAACTTAGAACTACTTAAACCTAACTAACCTAAGGACATCACACACATCCATGCCCGAGGCAGGATTCGAGCCTGCGACCGTAGCAGCAGCGCGGTTCAAGACTGTAGCGCCTAGAACCGCCCTTGCCACAAAGACCGGCAGCGCCCCAAACAGATGGGTACCATGTACTGGTATCCGAAACGGAAATACCTACTGATATGTTGGTGTGCCTGAGGCAATACTAGCTCTTATCACATTTAATATCTCAAAGGGCAGCTTTGGTGGGTTGCTTCATCATATGTGCGAATGATCTTTTGCTACCAGGGACTCATATTGTGGAAGACAACCCAATATATTACTGTTTCTTAGCAATTTTCAAGTTTCGTTACTACCCATTATTCTATTTTAATCCAAATGTTGGATTATTTGCAGATGAAACATCGAATAAAATGCAGCAGTACATTTATCGCTTCAAATTATGATGAAATTTCGAGCTTTTGACAACTTCCTCCCTTGCCTTCGCTAGGAAGAGCTCTGACTGTCAAGACTACAGAATACAGTTTCTTTGTCAACAAAGCATCAGTTTCTGAAGTTTCACTATATGTTCGATGTTATAATGTAGATGGTACGAATGAGCAGATCTGAGTGGTGTAGTGGTGTCCATCGGACCATAGTCATTATTTTGTCTCATCCAATTTCCGGACGTCCAGCTACTAATAAATCTGTCTTTCATCCAGACTTTACTGCGGGAAGGCAGTCATGGCTAGTATTTCGATCTCTCTTTTCTTCTTCGTTGTAGTCGCCGCCGTCTTCGGTTTGTCAGCAGTGACATATGTGCCGCAACCTGTAGTATTTACCCATGAGTGTGAGCACAATACCCTCCAGTGTGGCCCAGATTCTAGGTAATTGTCAAGTTCAGTTACGTTGTCTAGAGTAAAAATTCCCACTCGACTGAGTGACGTGGTGTAGAAGCTTTTTTTCATAGGATCACCGAAACGACGCAAAATGCGAAAGAGTATTGAATTCGCTAAAAGTATTCAATGTTGAGAGTTCTTTGTGATGGTACTGTCTTTTCCCATTTTCTCATTAAAAACTTTAAAATTTTCTCCATTTTGGTGCAGCTTTATGGTAATGTAAGACACATCATTCCATTTGCCCCTATTGGTCTGCTTAAAACGAGTTGTACCTGAAAAAGGTAGGTGGCACCATTTACGAGATGGCAGATCTTAAGCACCCTGTACAATGTTGTTTTCCTTAACATGTGGGTGTACAGAACTCACACAGAGTGTTGTGGCCACATAGTGTATATAGTGTATAGTGTATATAATGTGAAATTAGCTGCCCCTACCTCTAGGTCTTACGCATCCCGCAACATCATCAAATACTACACGCAGGTTTTCGTATTCTCTCGTTCTCTATGCTCAAATTTTATTTCGCTAGAGGCCGTAGTTTTCGGTTTATTCAAGAAAAACGTACAACGGTGACCTTCAAATGCATTTTCCATGAATAATTTGAAAATCGTGACATCCAGAGAAGGAGATTTTACTTGTCGTCATCCTCAACTATTTGTAGTGCACTGAGGGAAACACTGTGAGAGGAGAACGAGGATAACACTGAAACACTGATAATGATTAGTGACAAGAATACACATATTTATTGAGGAATACTCAACTTTGTACAAATCGGCTCCGGCAGCAAATCCTGAAGTTAAACTACTATTCCAGAAGCAAAGGGTGGATTGTAAACAATTCTTGTCCCTCTAGAATGTTAACTGAAGACAGACTGGAGTTGACTCGCTAGAAGTAGAGAATGCGGTGCGAAGCACACAAGCAGAAAGCGGTCTTCTCACAGTGGAAATTCCCCATCGCACCCGCTCGGATTTAATGTAAAATGGCCCAGTGGATAGGCCGTCAAAAACTGAACACAGATCCAGCATGAAAACAGGAAGAAGCTGTACTGAACTGTGAAAAAATAAGCAAACCAGAAAAAGTGAGCGCCCCAAGCTCAAGATGGGCAACATGGTCGTGGAGTGCAAATCTCCCTCCTGCCCTGCTTTTTTTAATTTTTTTTTTACAAAATTATGAACATTCCGTCCGGGCGTTGATGTGTCTGTTCTCCTTCTGTAGTCTTGGGAATTGTTATACAACACATTGATAATAGAATATGCCTCAATGCCTCATTTGGTAAGACTATATTACCGTCGCAAGTAAATGTAATTAATAGTGGGAGAAGGCGAAATACCGCATAAACCTCTCATAGAAATGAAAACAACAAATAAACGGGTGTGAACTATGTTGCAACGAAGGAATTCAAGAGTCAGGACTTCCAAAACGCAAGAGTCGAAGCATGTGGTAGTTGTGTAGAACAAGTAGCACGTATATACGTCTGGAGGACACTTTGCTGTTGCAAACGGGCTCCACACCACGACTCGGACACAAATTTGAATACAGTGAACAGACACGTCAAAGACTAGATGGACAGCTTATAATTTCGTGGAATATATACGCTATTTCTGGAGTGGGTTGTCGACATATCGACGCCTGTTGTGCTTACGACACCACAGGCTGCATAAAACCCATGGGTAGTGGCAGCTAAATCACGCTGTATATCGTCAAAACAATGGTAACACTCGGATGAACATTGTTAATACACTACTGGCTATTAAAATTGCTACACCAAGAAGAAATGCAGATGATAAACGGGTATTCATTGCACAAATATGTTATACTAGAATTAACATGTGATTTCATTTTCACGCAATTTGGGTGCATAGATCCTGAGAAATCGGTACCCAGAACAACCACCTCTGGCCGTAATAACGGTCTTGATAATCATTTGCATGTCACAGCATCTTCTTCCTGTCGGTTAAATTTCGCGTCATCTTCGTGGTGTAGCAATTTTAATGGCCAGTAGTGTATGAAGTAGGGTAACTTCACCCACCTGAATGTTTGCGATCCGTCAAGTAGTGGATATATACAACATGTGTGCTATTCTTTATGCATTCGAGCACTTACTCATCTCAGCGGTGGAACAGAAGGATCTCTCCACTGAACTTTAAAAATAAACACACCTCCTCGAAAATTTTCAGTACGAGTGGCTGGGTAATACTGAAAGTTTTGAGCAATGCTGGTTGTTTGAACTGAGGCACTGCCATTTCAGAGTCTATTTTTCTTATTAAGCTATAAAAGTGATTTCACTCGATCACGTCGAATATTTCCAGAATCTTTTACCACAGATCAGGAAGCAGGTAGCCAAACGCATACATTTGTTTGGACATGTCACCAGTATAAAATTGTTACAGAGAAAAGATGTAAGGGAAATTGTCGAACTATATTATTTTCATAGTATCAAAATTGGTCTGAGTTATATCTTCCTAACACATTTTTGATGTTGATCACACGCTTAGACATTTCACCCAGCTATGGATGTTTAGTCCGTGTAGCCCATGTCAGATTGTGATATCAGAAGCATGATATGGTGAGTGAGTGCAGATAACACTTATGCAGCACTTACTGACGGTTCTTCAGTGCTCAACGCTATCAGTTATTGAGGGACTGGTTTCGCTGATGCAGTCTTTCGATGAGTTATGTATGCTCTCCACTTTAACTTATAGATATTTCTCGACACACTTATAAAACAACGTGTCTTTCTTAAAAGATAGATGTGTTTGTATATTTCCTCCCGTATCTCTGGAAAAGTTGATAGACGACTGCCTAACCTACTGCTGAAATACTTTACGTTTCCTAACAGAGATTAAAAACTAAGCCAGATTTGTCTTGTCGAAGTGATGATGACTATGATATATGTTGTTAGGCGTAAGACGCCTCGGTCTTTAGCTCCTTATGAAAGTCTTCAAGAGACGTGTGCGGCGAAACGCTACACATGCAGCATGAATTAAAAAACATACGTTCCCTAAAAAGTCAAGATCGCAGTCACACACACACAAATCATTGCAGTCTTTAGTTCTAAAACTATTAATTAAGACAGGAAAGAAGTAATGGAAGATGTAAATAGTACTTCAGAAATTGTGGATAGCTGATGACTGGACGAATAAAGTATAAGCCAGTCATTCTGCTAGGCTCTAAAACCTCCACCCTAAGAGTTTAGAGAATGGTTGTGATAAATCGACTAAATTTTCTACGTCGTTCCTTAATACAAGAGACGTTTTGACAGCTACTCTTTCCAAGAAAGTCTCTTCACATAATTGCTCTATACTCTTCTGTATTATCTTCATTGGTTCAGGCGATCATTTTCAATTCTGCGAGCGCTCGCTGGTGGGTTTTTAACACGCTTGCTAGATTTTCAACTTTGTGGATCGCTGATAAAAAAGATACTCGTCTTCGCGTGAGAGGGCGGCTTCTGCGCTGATTAGCGAGTAATGGTACCGGCCACACCGCCATTCATTGTTACAATCCGATCTAGCTGACAGAAAGTCCTGTCATCAGATAGTTGACCACGTCAGTTGACCCTTGCTGTTTCACACAATTCGAAATATTTACGGCAGGCCGTTGACTCGTTGACTCGTGATACTGTCAGGGTCACCCCAGTTTAGCGATGAAGAGTTACTCGCAGCTATCCGAATGTATCTGTCTGCTGTCAGATGATCTGAGATCTACATCTACACTCTGCGAATCACTGTAAAACGTGTGGCAGTGGGTACTTTTTCCTTTACTATATATTAAGGCTAGCAACAAAGACTTTACGCGAGCTTTTATTTGCCTAATTTATCTTCAAGATCGCTACAAAACATACAGTTTTTTTCAAAGTTTTGTGCTGACAGTCCACGGTGTTTATGATGCACAAGTGAAATTACGTAAATCTAACTGTACATGGCATCTTGTAAACACATATTTCGACATAATAGCGGAATTCATATTGACAGATCGAATTAAAGATTTTTCCGAAAGTTTGAAAACTGATTTGACATTATAACAAAGGATGAGAACATCAAATTCACCTTGAGGCAACCCTGAATTTCGCGCTATGTAATACTGGCAGCTTCTTGTGCATTTTGTTTCAGTTAATCCCATGACTGATGTGGGGAACATAACGCCGTATAGAAATTATGCAGAACATATTTCTGTAATTATGACGAAAAGTTTACTGCAGATATGAACACCATGCATAATAGTACTGCAATGTAGGATTCGATAAACATTTTAAAATAATGAACTGAGAGTTGCAGCTATTGATAATTCTTGAAATATTGCCAGGAGGCGTCTGTTTAGTGTTCCTCAGTCGACGGTTGTCTGACTGATAATGTAATGTTTTCCTGGAACTAATGGAAGCTGACGCTCTCAAGAATTTGTACTTCATAGTTCAGGGTGAATTCGCGCTGTGATCTCTTATGTTAACGGCCACTGGCGCCTACTCTTAACAAGCGACTGTTACAATCTAGGTCTTCTCTCTAGGTCAAGCTCCCACCATTATAAGAAAAAAGAATGTGTCGTCACCTAACTGAAATAGAGAGACAATGTTAAATAATTCAGTCTAATTTAAGTTAGCGAAATAATATTTGCAGTGCTGGAAACAGTCCTATATTTACCGTTGGGGACGTGTTCATTACACAACGGGCACTGAAACATTAAACTTACATTCCATTGGGAACTGACATCTGTCATGAACATCAGTTTGAGGTGTGATCCTCGTGCATGAATACACTCTTGCATTCGTTGCGATATGGAAGCAGACACACTTCAAATGTCATCTTGAGGATGTCTAAAATGGATACTGTGTCATTTCATTGAAGATGGCTGGCCGGAGTTGGGTGTAAAGTACAAGGTGTCTCAAAATCTACGTACAAATTTATTGCGTTGTAGCATCCAAAATAATTAACGTATTCACACCATGTTTGGCTCATGTGACCCACTACCTCACAGAAATTTTTCGCCGTTCAATCAGTTTCAGTAGTTGCGCCACGGTGCCACTCACAACGTCCAATCTGTATTCAAGCTCTGTCTACACCCGGCAAAACATTCCCGCATCAGCTGTGGCAATGGCAGCAACGATTCGGTACTTTAGATCATTGATTTTGTTGACAGGGATTTGATAGACCCTGTCATTGACATACCCCCAAAGAAAGAACTCCATAGGCGCAATGTCAGGTGACTTAGGAGGCCAAGGAATAGGACCAGCCCTACCAATCCTGCGATTTGGAAACACCTGGTCTACAACTTCTCGCACAGACCGAGCCCCACGTGGTGGTGCGCCATATTGTACCACCGGTATATCGACGTCCGCGAGGATGATTGTTTCCTACATCGTGTTTGGAAGTTCCTTTGAACCTGTGTATCCGATTTTGTCTGAATAAACCTTTCCAAACACCGAGCTTGTTGTTGAATCATTGTGATTATGCTTCACTCATGTCAACCTGGAACACTCACAAACAAAGCTTTGTGTATTTGTCTGTCCAATAAGCCACACGTGGCGTGAATATGTTAATTAGTTTAGGTGCTATAGCACTCTGACGTTGTAGCGTAACTTTAGTGACACCCTGTATACGTCTTCTCATTATATTCCAGATACGCTCTGCGGGTGAAAAATTAGATGATCGAATCGGCTAGTCAAGGATCCGTATACTTCTTAACTCGTTTGTGGAATGAACTGCAGTCTGGGGTCTTGCGCTGTCTTACTCCAAAATTTCATTTGATATTCTGGCCTTGAATGGTATTACATCAGCGTCTTCCACTCTTGTCACATACTGGCCAGCGTTCAACTTCCGTTCAACAGGTACCAAATGAGTCCTGTTGTCATATCCAGTAGCTCCCCACAGCACGATTCCAGGAAAAAATTGGAAATTTGTGGTAAGGTCTTATGGGACCAAACTGCAGAATTCATCGGTCTCTAAGCTTACACACACACTACTTAATCTAACTTAAACTAACTTACGCTAAGGATGACACACACACCCATGCCCGAGGGAGGACGCGAACCTCCGACGGGGGAAGCCGCGCGGACCCTGACAAGACGCCTTAGAACGTGCGGCTACACCGCGCGGCACGATTCCAGGAGCTGGAGACGTATGGGTCTCGAGAATCGCTGCTTCTTGTGACCTTTGACCGTGCAAGTCTCTGATGTCTGTGGTGGCCTCTTTCAAAGTCCGAAAGATGACGCGCTCATCTTCTGGACACGATGTGTTGTAATATCCACCTTAAAAGTTCCAGTAACGTACGACACGCCCAAAAGACATCATGTGCTCACACCATTCTTCATGTGTAGGAAAGACTTTATTCTATAGTGAAAATAAGCTCGCACACGGCATTCAAATATTAGAGTATCACAACTTAATCTACAACTAGTCTCCGCAAGCCATTGCGCTGCACTTTCTTAGCGTTGCGACTTATCTGTAGAGTAAAAGTCATCTGCAAAAATGCGTATGGAACTTCCAGATTTATACACTAAGCGATTTACGTACATTGTGAAAAGTAATGATTCAATAACACTCCCATAGCGTATGACTGTAATTACTTTGACGTCTGCTGCAGTCCGGAACCGCGGGACTGCTACGGTCGCAGGTTCGAATCCTGCCTCGGGCATGGGTGTGTGTGATGTCCTTAGGTTAGTTAGGTTTAAGTAGTTCTAAGTTCTAGGGGACTTATGACCTAAGATGTTGAGTCCCATAGTGCTCAGAGCCATTTGAACCATTTTTTTACTTTGACGTCTGAAGATTTATCGCTATTGAGAATGACATGCTGTGTTCTGTTTGCTAGAAACTCTTCAGTCCAGTCACACAGCTGGTTTCTTCCATGGTCCATTCCGTATGATCGTATTTTGTTCATTAGGCGGCGGCGCGGAGCTATGTCAAACGCCATTCGAAGATCAAGGAACACGCACTACCCAGGGCACCACTATCTACTGCTTCCCGCTCCTCCTGAACGAACAGAATAAACTGGTATTCACACGTTCGTTGTATTGGGAATCCATGTTGGTACCTGCAGAGGAGATTGTCCGTCTGAAGAAATGTTATAATACCCGAGCGTAAAACATATTCCAGAATTCTACAACAGACAGACGTTAGTACTATAGTTTTGTGCGCATATTCTACGCCCATTTTTGAAAGGAGAATGACCTGCGCGTTTTATCGAATCATTAAGGAAGCTGGTTGGTTGTTGGTTGGGTGTTAAAAGAGCGCTGCCGACTTCCTTCCCTGAACAGATGGGACCGATGACGTCACTGTTTGGTCCGCTTCCCCCCCAGGAAGCGAGGTCATCAGTTCCATCTGTTTAGGGAAGGATAGGGAAGGAAGTCGGCAGTGCTCTTTTAAAGGAACCATCTTGGCATTTGCCTGGAGCGATTTAGGGAAATCACGGAGAACGTAAATCAGGATGGCCAGACGCGGGTTTGAACTGTTGTCCACTCGAATGCGAATCCAGTGGGCTAATCGTTGCGCCAACTCGCTCGGTGTTAGGGAAGCATCATCTTTCCAGAGATCTATGGTATACTACGGTTAAAAGAGGTGAAAATTATTTAGCTAACGCTTCGTAGAATCGAACTGGTATCCCCTCAGGTCCTGTGGCCTTTGCTCTATTGAGCGATTTCAGTTGCTTCTGTATCCCTTGGTAACTTATTTCAGTATTTGTCATTCTGTCGTTCGTGCGACGATTTAAAGGAGGAACTACAGTACTATCATCTTCTATGAAAAAGTCTGAAAAAAGACGTTTAGTGTCTAGGCCCTTTCTGCCTCATCCTCCGTTTCAAAACCATTATGTTCACTGAGTATCTGAACAGATGGCTTCGATATGTTTGCTGATTTAACTTATAATTTTCTATCAAATCGGTGTATAGACTTTTAATTTCTAATTCATTTAACGCTTTGACTTCCTTCAGCTGTAATCCGTTTGTGTGACTTTGGTTGCTTTTAAAATTGCAGTAAAGCTCTCTTTACTTTAGTAGCAGTTTTCTAACACTGCTGCCGAACCACGGTTTGTCTTTCGCATTACTCACAGCTCTGATCTGTACATACCAGGCTAACACTCTTGAACTTTTACCATTGATGCTGAACGCTGTCAGAAGAGGAGATGAAATTTTAGTGCTTGCAGGTTAGTTAATCTGAAATCTGTTTCTTGTCGCTCTTGCTAAGCAGAAATATTTTCCTATCTTTCTTTACATTACTGTTTACAGCCGTATTCTATGATGTTCTGACGACCTTATGATCATTGATTCCCAGTTGTAAGCTAACTGAATCGAAAAGTTCTGGCCTGTTGGTGACCAGTAAGTTAAAATGTTATCTTCACGAGTCGTTTCTCTGATTACCTGCTCAAGGTTATTTTTGAATAAGGCGCTTAGAAAGAAATTACTTGATACCCTGTCCCTACTACCCGCCTTAATCACTTGAGTCTACCACTCTACAACTGTTACTGCGTAAAGTCAAGCACCGGCACGCCAGTTGGGAGCGACAAAGCAAAGAAGGCTGTGAGAAGGGGTCAGCCAATAGCACACTGACCGACCTCCCTTCCCGGACGACAACTCGACAGCAGCGGCTCCTACGCGAAGAGGACATAAGCGTCGCGCCCGACTGGCGACGGCCCACTTCAATAGCAGCTTCAAGATTAGCGACTGTCATTGCTATTAACATCGTGTTTCAGCCACGTGTGTGTCCCTAGTACTGCGTTGGCATTCTTACCGTTTACAAGTGAGACTTGTTCTAGGGCTTTTGCATAGGCACTCCTACAATTAGCTACCATTACTTTAACAGTTTCTTTCTCCATTCTGCAATGACGAGTTCTACGACCTTTAATTAATGGGGATAATATTCTTCCCTGTCTGAAATCAGAACGTATCTTATTGAGTCTGTGGAGAGATTTCTCTACCCTAAAAAACCCACATATACAGGCCATAAGTACTCCGCTGCCCTTGTAGTCACTTCCTATGTATAGTGCACGCATAACCTATTAAGGGGGCGGGGGAGGTTCATACAACTCTCCACCCAATAGCAGAGGTCGAGAAATCTGCCTCCAGGATCATCACAGAATTTCTGAGACTTTAGTTTAAGCCTTTCCCGTGGCTTCAGTTCAGAGGACCGCGCTCGACTCTGGGAACCATGCTGTAAAGCTCTGCTCCAACTCCGCGAGTTGCCATCCGCCTGTAGGAACCAAGGCGGCAGGCGTTATTAGTGCCGATATGAGCCACGATTTGCTGCCAGGTGCACCCAGTGCTGTCAGTCGCTGCAGGCATCCTTGAATGCGGTATGCAGTCTTGCGATACCATCTATGTCACAATCCCAGTTGGCAGTTATTTTTGTTCTTAAAAGACCTAAAACGTATGTCACAAGCCACACTCCTCTTTTCAACGACGACAGCACTATCTTTCAATTACATCGTCAGCATCATCATCATGATATCACAAGCGACAAATTTTTTTTCGGTGACATCATGCTGGTGGGAAATTAAAGAAATAGTGACGGAAACAAATAATCAGTATGTATCTGCCATGTTAAATCTGAATGGGTAGTATTATCATGAAAAAAGTGCGTTTCATCAGAACTGTGTAAAATGCTACCACGTTAAGAAAACTTTGACAGTGCTGCAGTATCTAAATATCGAAAAATACACAACCTTCGCCTCAGCTGCGTAAAGTGGCGTCATGTTAAAAAGTATCTCTATCTCTCTCTTTTACACACACACACACACACACACACACACACACACACACACACACACACACCAGCACTTTGCACCATATTGAAAACTATTTTTTGTAGCAGCATTTTCAACGTAAAAATATGCAAGCACCTAAAGTTCTGCCTCATCGTCAAATTTCATCTCTCGGTGTTTAATAACTCATTATGTCAAATAGTATCTCTCTCTCTGTTTGTCTCTCACTCTTTAATAAAATGTGTTACAGCGGGGAATGAGAGGAAAAAATAAAAAATCTCAGTATTTAGTTTTTTTACTATAAAATTTTTATTAATATTTTGACACAGTAACTTATTTACAAATCACATTTAACGTAAGTTATATTTTAATACATAATTATAGTCACAGTTAACTTTGTCTTGCAGCACAAATTGTTTGTCATTTTGTGCTGTCTTACAGGCAAAATATTTAAGTTTAATACACATTCTTATTAATTTCTACACTTTTTAGAATATCATCTATTGTAAACAGTAGGTTTTTGCAATTTGAGAAAATTTTTGTGATATCTCCATCAGCTAAGTTTTGAAAGCAGCTAAATCGAAATGACACTGAAATGTATTATGTGGGCAAACCGTATACATTATGAATTATATATCCTTTAAGTACCAATCAAAGAGTTTGCTATTCTGAAACAGAACCAGCTGAGTCTAATAAATAGATTAATTTTATCACACTTCAAAAGCAACGAAGTGCTCAGAAACTGTGAAGTACTCTATCTCCGATGGTTGTTGTATTATTTTCACATTAGTTTCTTAAAAAAAAGTTTAGATCATAACAATCTTGTGAATTAAACACAGAACCACAAGAATCCTCCTTGAAAGAGTAAACATTAAGTTCTCATACAGCTCTATCCGTAATTCCTTAAGAATAAGAACTCACATCTTATACACACAGTTTTTTACTAGGCACATGAGTGAAAAACTAGTAAGGTCATATGACTTATTTTCGAAATCAATTATGTCGATTATGACGAATCTGCTTGATTTAGCTTTTAAGATTTACGTCTCGTAGACACTCCATAAAAACAAAACTTGTTATGCTGCAATGTGTTTGTAGGTCCAAGGGAACAGCGGTGAAAAAATGTTCAGTCCTTAGATGATGCAACTTAGAGTCAATAATTTTTCTAATAAATCGTTGTTTATTTATCCATCCACACCAACTCACATTTACTTTCACAGAACCCAAACTATAACATCAGAGTATAAGAACTGTAGTTCTTATTACTGTCTGACTTCATAACACATTTACGGGAAGCTTCTCTACACGTTAGCCCGCAGCTCGTGGTCGCGCGGTAGCGTTCTCGCTTCCCGCGCCCGGGTTCCCGGGTTCGATTCCCGGCGGGGTCAGGGATTTTCTCTGCCTCGTGATGGCTGGGTGTTGTGTGATGTCCTTAGGTTAGTTAGGTTTAAGTAGTTCTAAGTTCTAGGGGACTGATGACCATAGATGTTCAGTCCCATAGTGCTCAGAGCCATTTTTCTCTACACGTTAACTCAAGCAAATTTAAAAACAGTATATACACAATGTGATCAAAAGTATCCGGACACCTGGCTGAAAATGAATTCGGCCGGTGTGGCCGTGCGGTTCTAGGCGCTTCAGTTTGGAACCGCGTGACCGCTACGGTCGCAGGTTCGAATCCTGCCTCGGGCATGGATGTGTGTGATGTCCTTAGGTTAGTTAGGTTTAGGTAGTTCTAAGTTCTAGGGGGCTGATGACCACAGATGTTGTCCCATTGTGCTCAGAGCCATTTGAACCATTTTGAAAATGAATAACAAGTTCCTGGTGCCCTCCGTCGGTAACGGTGGAAATCAATATAGTGTTGGTCCACTCACAGCCTTGATGGCAGCTTCCACTCTCGCAGGCATACGTTCAGTCAGGTGGTGGAAGGTTTCTTGCGGAATGGCAGCCCATTCTTCACGGAGTGCTGCAATCAGGAGAGGTATCGATGTCGGTCGATGAGGCCTGGCACGAAGTCGGCGTCCCAAAACATCCCAAATGTGTTCTATAGGATTCAAATCATGACTCTGTGCAGGCCAATCCATTACAGCGATGTAATTGTTGTGTAACCACTCCGCCACAGGCCGTCCATTATGAACAAGTGTTCGATCGGGTTGAAAGATGCAATCTCAATCCCCGAATTGCTCTTCAACAGTGGGAAGCAAGAAAATGCTTAAGACATCAAAGTAGGCCTGTGTGCAGCGTGGCGGGGCTTGAAATTCCGTGTGCTGGGCAGGCTGCAAATTAGAAATTCACCTACCTCAGAACGGCGTCTGCTCGATGTCCCTTCACTCGGCAACGTAGATACTTACAAGATGATGTAGAAGCAGCGTTGATAAAAGAACACCATCTAATATGTACAATTAGTGAGGCTGCGCAACTTTAGTAATGAAATAAAGTTCTGTAGAAAAACTGTCAATGAAAAATTTTGTTGGGAGGTAAGATAATAGATTGGCTTCTGGAAAATAATGTCCGAAATTTCAAGACAAAATGTTTATTTATCCTCATAACCAAAGAAACGATTCTATTTAGTCCACATTTAAACTATTGGTTAATTTCGTCAACTTCACAATTCATACACTCATTTCGCACGCACAGCACGCAGAAATCTGTCCAAATCCGACCAGAGTTAAACAACGTTTCACAGTCATTAATTCCACCATTAACATGAGTTATTACATTCGGTCCTTCTGGTGGATTTCAAAAAAAGAAATAGCTCGCCAAAAATGCTCAGTGGTTGAATACTGAAACATGCCATACAGGCACTATGAAGGCCAAATTTTCACACGCGATTATCATTCCACCAATACAGTTCTAAAACTTCCAAACTTCACTAAACTATCCGTAACTACATCAGAGTTAGTCACGACACGTATCAAACGCGAGGAACTCAATATTCCTACATTTTACACATTATTTTGACTTGCACCAGTAACATGACAATCCGCGTTCCAAGCTAGCGAGAGACTCCCTTCCTGTGGCCTCACTCCCAGTATAACTACACTCCTGGAAATTGAAATAAGAACACCGTGAATTCATTGTCCCAGGAAGGGGAAACTTTATTGACACATTCCTGGGGTCAGATACATCACATGATCACACTGACAGAACCACAGGCACATACACACAGGCAACAGAGCATGCACAATGTCGGCACTAGTACAGTGTATATCCACCTTTCGCAGCAATGCAGGCTGCTATTCTCCCATGGAGACGATCGTAGAGATGCTGGATGTAGTCCTGTGGAACGGCTTGCCATGCCATTTCCACCTGGCGCCTCAGTTGGACCAGCGTTCGTGCTGGACGTGCAGACCGCGTGAGACGACGCTTCATCCAGTCCCAAACATGCTCAATGGCGGACAGATCCTGAGATCTTGCTGGCCAGGGTAGTTGACTTACACCTTCTAGAGCACGTTGGGTGGCACGGGATACATGCGGACGTGCACTGTCCTGTTGGAACAGCAAGTTCCCTTGCCGGTCTAGGAATGGTAGAACGATGGGTTTAATGACGGTTTGGATGTACCGTGCACTATTCAGTGTCCCCTCGACGATCACCAGTGGTGTACGGCCAGTGTAGGAGATCGCTCCCCACACCATGATGCCGGGTGTTGGCCCTGTGTGCCTCGGTCGTATGCAGTCCTGATTGTGGCGCTCACCTGCACGGCGCCAAACACGCATACGACCATCATTGGCACCAAGGCAGAAGCGACTCTCATCGCTGAAGACGACACGTCTCCATTCGTCCCTCCATTCACGCCTGTCGCGACACCACTGGAGGCGGGCTGCACGATGTTGGGGCGTGAGCGGAAGACGGCCTAACGGTGTGCGGGACCGTAGCCCAGCTTCATGGAGACGGTTGCGAATGGTCCTCGCCCATACCCCAGGAGCAACAGTGTCCCTGATTTGCTGGGAAGTGGCGGTGCGGTCCCCTACGGCACTGCGTAGGATCCTACGGTCTTGGCGTGCATCCGTGCGTCGCTGCGGTCCGGTCCCAGGTCGACGGGCACGTGCACCTTCCGCCGACCACTGGCGACAACATCGATGTACTGTGGAGACCTCACGCCCCACGTGTTGAGCAATTCGGCGGTACGTCCACCCGGCCTTCCGCATGCCCACTATACGTCCTCGCTCAAAGTCCGTCAACTGCACATACGGTTCACGTCCACGCTGTCGCGGCATGCTACCAGTGTTAAAGACTGCGATGGAGCTCCGTATGCCACGGCAAACTGGCTGACACTGACGGCGGCGGTGCACAAATGCTGCGCAGCTAGCGCCATTCGACGGCCAACACCGCGGTTCCTGGTGTGTCCGCTGTGCCGTGCGTGTGATCATTGCTTGTACAGCCCTCTCGCAGTGTCCGGAGCAAGTATGGTGGGTCTGACACACCGGTGTCAATGTGTTCTTTTTTCCATTTCCAGGAGTGTATCAGGTAACGAGCGGGAACCGTCTCAATTCTGATTGGCTAACTATACTCGCTGCCAATCAGAATGCTCGCTCATGATTCTACTCGTGCCAAAACTGGCGTGCACCAATCCTTACATACAGGCACATCTACGTCATTTTGATGTACAAATATTAAAGTAATGTTTAATAAACGAAAACGAAAAGACAATAAATCTGGAAATATCCTTTAGATACAGATAATACTCCAGCTGACTTTCTGGCTGCTCTGTTACAATACCAATCACACACAGACATACGTCATCAGCAAAGTGGGTAAATTCCCTCCGAAGATTTTCCCACGACAGGCTTGCGTAACTCTTGCAGGTTACTTGAGACGGTATACAACGCAACATTAAAATTTGATTAATGTCGCACGTACACACTCTCATTCACTCACATATACATATATCTTAGACACCAATAATAATTTTGTGTGATTTATATATTACGAAAATGAAAAATAATTAAAGTTTTAATATGAAAATCTCAATTAATTAACTCTGCACCCGGCGAGTTCTGTTTATGTCTTTAGATAACACCGAAGGATAAACTATTATATTTCATAACTGAATTTAGTTTCCTAAATGTCGGCTTTTTGACTTTCTTTGCAGTTTTTTTTATCTCTGAAACTATGATAGTTATAAAGCTGAAATTTAGATACAATCTTCTTCTGAATGTCAAACGGTAGTGTACCGATTTTGAAAATGATAGAATAATATTTCATATTTATTTAGGTTCTTATAGGTGGCGAATTTATGCGTCCAGTCAGAGACGTTGGATAGCTTTCCCACAGTAGGTAGTGACAGATGCGCGTGTGTCTCCCGGTTAGGCCGGCAGATGTCAACCCCCGAAATTACATGCAGCTACCAATCCTAAAACAAACGTTCGCTCAGAACAAACGTGCGATGTTACATAGCGTCTCCGAAAACAACAAGGGGTGCAACCCCCCCCCCCCCCCCCATGATAAATACGACCACGCCATAACACCACCGCCTCCTAATTTTACTGTTGGCACTACACACGCTGGCAGATGACGTTCCCCGGACATTCGCCATACCCATATCCTTTCATCGGATCACGACATTGTGTAGTGTGATTCGTTACTCCATACAACGTTCTTCCACCGTTCAGTCGTCAATGTTTACGCTCCTTATACCAAGCGAGGCGTCGTCTGGCATTTACCGGTGTGATGTGTGGCTTATGAGCTGCCGCTCGACCATGAAATCCAGGTTTTCTCACCTCCTGCCTAACTGTCACAGTATTTGCAGTCGATCCTGATGCAGTTTGAAATTCCTCTGTGATGGTCTGGATAGATGTTTGCCTATTACACATTACGACCCTCTTCAACTGTCGGCGGTCTCTGTCAGTCAACAGACGAGGTCGGCCTGTACGCTTTTGTGCTGTACGTGTCCCTTCACGTTTCCACTTCACTATCAAATCGGAAACAGTGGACCTAGGGATGTATAGGAGTGTGGAAATCTCGCATAGAGATTTATGACACAAATGACACCCAGTCACCTGACCACGTTCAAAGTGGGTGAGTTCCACAGAGTGTCCATTCTGCTCTCTCACGATGTCTAACGACTACTTAGGTTGCTGATATGGTGTACCTGGTAGTAGGTGGCAGCACAATGCAAATAATATGAAAAACGTATGTTTCTGGGGGTGTCCGGATTCTTTTGATCATATAGTGTATGAACCCGAAAACAGTCTGAACGAGTCTGATGCAACAGACGCCAGTTCTAGAACATTCCGGAATATACTATAAATCAAAATAATATTATGATAACTTCCGTTTTCAAGATTATATGTTAGATTCAGTTTATAATAGTTTCACTTGAAGAGATGTAATTATGTGAAGATTTTTAGCAATAATAATTGAGAACAAGGGTTACAAAAGTTGCAACTATAAAAACTGGAAGCTTTCTGTTATGTTGCAATATCGATTGCATGTCGACAGTAAAACAAATAAAAATATAAATAGAAAGACATGAGTGATCTGCACTTAAAAGTGGATGGTAAAAATAGCAAAATTATTGTGCTGTTGCTTAAAGAACATTTGCTATTAATTACCTGCCAACTGATTTTCAAAGTGTAAGATAAAAGTGTGTGAACATATCGATACATAAAAAGAAAGTCATATTTTCTTAGAAATTGCACCCGACGGCTAGAAAACTCTGTGAACATCTACATATATGAAATATATTATTTACGTATAAAAGAACAATTTCAAGTTCGGTGGTATCGTATGGTTATTTTACTAAGGTGAAGTTTCGTCAAATCCTGATTCATTATACCATATTGGTCACTCTGGCACAATAAATCAGACACATGGTGCCACTGCTGAGAAAGTCACGTTTACCATCACTGACAGCTGAGAATCTTTACTAGATATACCGTACGTCTAAACACATATTCCGCAAGCCACCGTATGTTGTGTGACGGAGGGTATCCTGTACTACTAATACTACGCATTTCTATTCCTGTTCCAGTCGCAAATACGGGGAGGGAAAAACGACTGTCTATATGCCTCTGTACGTGCCCAAATTTCTCTGATTTTAACTTCACGGTCCTTAAGCGAAATATTCGTTGGCGGCAGTAGAATTGTTCTGCATTCAGTGTCAAATGCTGGTTCTCTAAATTTTTCCAGTTGTGCTGTTCGAAAAGAACGTTGCCTTCCCTCCAATGATTCCCATTTGAGTTTTCGATGCATCTCCGTAATACTTGCGTGCTGTTCATACCTACTGGTAACAAACCTAGCAGTCCGCCGCTGAACTGCTCCGATGTCTTCCTCCAATTCCACCCTGTGTGGATGCCAAACACTCGGACAGCACTCAACAATGGATCGCACTAGTGTCCTATATGCGGTCCCCTTTACAGACGAATCAGACTTTCCTAAAATTCTTCCAATAAACGGAAGGCGATCATTCATCTTCCCTGCTACAATCCTTACATGCGCATTGCATTTCATGCCGCTCTGCAACGTTACACCTAGCTATTTAATTAACGTGACTGTGTCAAGTAGCATATTACAAACGCTGTATTCTAACATTATAGGTTCGTTTTTCTCACTCACCTGCATTAACGTAGATTTTTTTCTACAATTAGAGCTAACTGCCGTTCATCACATCAACTAGAAATTTTATCTAACTCATTTTGTGTCCTCCTACGTACAGTCACTCAACGACGAAGCTTTCCCATAAACCACAGCATTATCAGCAAACAGCCACAGACTACCGCTTACCCTGCCCGCCAGATTATTTATGAATAACAGCAGTCTTATCACACTTCCCTGGGGCACTCCTGAGGATGTCTTTGTCTCTGACGAACACTCGCCGTCGAGGGCAACATACTGAGTTCTGTTACTTAAGAAGCCTACGAGCCACCCTCGTAGCTGGGAACCTATAACGTACGCTTGTACTTGCGTTAACAGTCTATAATGCGGCACCGTGTCAGATGCTTTACGGAAATCTAGGAACATGCATTCCGGCTGTCGCCCTTCGTGATGATGATGATGTTTGGTTTGAGGGGCGCTCAACTGCGTGGTTATCAGCGCCCGTACAATTATCCAATCGTTGCTCAGTCCAATTTCGCCACTTTCCTGGATGATGATGAAATGATGAGGACAACACAAACACCCAGTCATCTCGAGGCAGGTGAAAATCCCTGACCCCACCGGGAATCGAACCCGGGACCCCGTGCTCGGGAAGCGAGAACGCTACCGCGAGACCACGAGCGGCGGACTCGCCCTTCGTCAATGGTTCGCTGGATCTCAGGTGACAGAAGGGCAAGTTGAGTTTCGCACGAGAGATGCTTTCTAAAACCGTGCTGATTTGTGGACAGAAGCTTTTCCCTCTTAAGGACATTTATTATACTCCAACTGAGAATATGTTGAAGGATTCTGCGGCAAACCGATGTTAAAGTTATTTGTCTTGTAATTTTGTGGGTCGGTTCTTTTACCCTTCTTATATGCAGGAGTCACCGGCACTTTTTTCTAATAGCTTGGAGCTCTGAGTTGGGAGAAAGATTCGGGATAAATGCAAGTTAAGTAAGGGGAAAGTGTTGTGCAGTACTCTGTAAAACCGAAATGGGATTCCAATAGGACCTGGAGCCTTATTTGTTTTTAGCTCTTTGAGTTGTTTCTCACCACCAGCGATGCTTATTACTATGTCATTCATTCGGGAGTCCGTGCGATAGTCAAACGACGTTATGTTTATGATTATGATTTCGACTTTACTTTTGCTATCTTCTACTGCCGCACTAGGCTGGTCAACGAGTGACTGGATAGTAGCCTTCGACCCACTTAGCGATGTTACGTATGAACAGAATTTTCTCCGGTTCTCGGCGAGGTCTATTGCAAAGGTATGACGGTGGTAGTTGTAAGCTTCGAGGATCGATCTTTTTACAGACACACGAATTTCTGTTAACTTTTCACTGTCGTTATTTGCACGTTATCATTTGAACCGAAAGTGAGACAGCCTTTGGTTCCTCAGCATTTTTAGAATTCCGTTGTTAAATCACGATGGGTGTTTTCCGCCCTTAATCCATTTAACTGGCACATACTTCTCCAGGGTATGATTTACAGTCCGTTTAAACTTCGCACATAATTCATCTACGTCCATCGTACTTGAACTAGATACGTCAGTTCACTACCAAAGTGGGATGCTAACAACTCATAGAAATACTCTCCTAGCCGTCTTGATTGATTTATTAACTTCAGTAATCAAAGTCACTATGATGACATCATGGTCACTAATTCCTGTCTGTATACTGATACCGTCAATTAGGTCAGACCTGTCTGTAGCTACGAGGTATAAAATGTTTCCATTGCGTGTGGGCTATCGAACTAGCGACTCAAGACTGTTTTCGGAAAACGTATTCAAAAGAACTTCGCAAGACTGTCTGTCTGTGTCACCTGCTATGAATCTATAGACGTTCCAGTCTATACTCGATATATTAAAGTTGTCTCCAATTAATATTGCATGATCTTAGTATTTCCGCACACTTACCGCCGTCTTTCTGTTAATGACTCTAAAACCGTCACAGAGGAATCAGGTGGCCAGTAAAAAAATCCAACAACGAACTTGACTTCACCTAGACCTGCTACATGCGATCAGATAACTCTCAAATTCGACCTTAGTAGAGACAATGCTTTAATCAGTTGCGATGAACACACCCCCTCCTATTACGTCTAATCTGTTTTTCCGATATGCTTTCCATGAATAGCGAAATATCTCAGAGCTCTGTACTTCAGGTTCCAGCCAGCTCTCTGTCCCGAGAGTAATTTGCGTGCGAGAAGTTTCCTAGAGGGTAGTAAATTCGAAAACTTTGTTATGAATACTCCGGCAATTTACTGATAAAATTTTGACGATCGAAGTATCTTACGCTGAACGCAGTCTTCATATCTGCAAGTAAATGTAAATGTCGTGTGACGGGGCTTCCCGCCTGGTAGACCGTTCGCCGGGTGCAAGTCTTTCGATTTGACGCCACTTCGGCGACTTGCATGTCGATGGGGATGAAATAATGATGATAAGGACCACACAACACCCAGTCCTTGAGCGGAGAAAATCTCCGACCCAGCCGGGAATCGAATCCGGGCCCTTAGGATTGTCATTCTGTCGCGCTGGCCACTCAGCTACCGGGAGCGGACATCTGCAAGTTATCTGGCGAGTGTTCACGATAGCCTAAAAACTCCCATGTACACTCCGCAAGTACTCTGGTACCTGAGCAGCTGCTTCCTTTGTGTAATGCACCTCTGTCATATCAAAGGGAGTCCAACAATTCCCCACCCGATAACGCAAGTCCAGAAATCTGCAGCAAAGACCGTCAGTGTCGACGAAGCATTTAGTTGAGACCCTCCACACGGCTCCAAACCAAAGTACCCCGATCGACTCTGCACAGTGCTGCCCACTGCACCCTGCGAGCGAGGCCAGCAGCCTTCAACACCTCCGACAGCCGCCTGTATGAGCTATGGATGGTCTCAAAACCCAAGCGACATGCGTCGTTGCTACCAACATGAGTCTGAAGTTGTACGTGAAACCATCCTTCACACTCGGTAACCGCAGGTAAAGCCTCCTCCACAACTCGGAGGAGCCCCCTGCTGACATACCGAGTGCACGTTGGCTTTCTTTCCGGCCCTGAACGATATCTGCTTGAGGGACTCCGTAACACTCCTATCTTTGGAGCTCCCAATAATAAGTAAACATTTACCCCCGTGTGTGTGCTAGGACCCTGCAGAAGAAGCAGCTACATCTCCAGTGACAGGGGAGTAGGTGAGACCAACAACCAGCCTCCACACAAGCGATATCTGAGGCATCTCATGCAACGCGCAAGATTCTTCGCCACCGCTATACCCCGAGGCAGCAGCGATTAGGCGACTGACTGCAGCCAAAACCACAGTCAGCTGCTGTCGAACTGCGACCAGTTCCTCCTACGTCCACACCCAGCATGCAAACATTCTACACATCCCCGATTTGCCAACTTAATAATTGACTATAAAAGCACAGACAGAAACCTTGATATACAACTTGCTAACCTGCTGACCGGTCACCAATGGAGGCTGACGCCTAATGGGCTGTGAAGCTGACTGTTCAGCAGAAATGAAAACAGTTTTACAGACTGCCCGAGAACACTTCACAGTTACAAAAACGCAAGAGTAAACCTCTTAAATGGAAAAAGCAACGCACGAAATTTAACAAAATATACTGCTAAGACAATGCAGAAGAAGCTAAATACTTAAATTACCCTTTCCAGGCAGTTAGTGTCCAAATGACGCCTATTAGGCTCTAAACGAAAGGTCGCTGCCTCTTCAAAACGAAAAGTGAATAACTAGTGCGCTTCTGACTGCCTGAATTTACGCTTAGTTTCAGAGTTCGAGAATAAATCTCTTAAACAGAGAAAAAACACTCACGACATTTAAGAAATGTACTACTAAGAAAACACAGAAGAAGCTAAATACGTGACTTGTCCTTTCCAGATGTGTACCAGATGGCAGTAGGAGTCTTTGTAACACACCTTTTGTGGCTGTCTTTCAGCTGATGAAATGCTGTCATATGCAAATTCTCAATTTTGTGATTGGGTGAATTCGCGAAAATGGACACTTCCCTAGTTGAGAGTCCTTCCTGGCGCAAAGTAACAACGCGGACGCGATCGAACCGTGGTATTGACCGTCGAGGCATGGTTGAACTACAGACAACGCGAGCCGTGTACCTCCTTCCTGGTGGAATGACTGGAACTGATCGGCTCTCGGACCATCTCCGTCTAATAGACGCTGCTCATGCATGCTTGTTTACATCTTTGGGTGGGTTTAGTGACATCGCAGAACAGTCAAAGGTACTGTGTCTGTGATACAATATCCACAGTCAACATCAACCTTTAGGATTTCTGAGAACCGAGATGATGCAAAAAAAATGGCTCTGAGCACTATGGGGCTTAACGTCTGAGGCCATCAGTCCCCTAGAACTTAGAACTACTTAAACCTAACCAACCTAAGGACATCACACACGACCATGCCCGAGGCAGCATTCGAACCTGCGAACGTAGCGGTTCCAGACTGTAGCGCCTAGAACCCCTCGGCCAATTCGGCCGGCTGATGATGCAAAACTTCTTTGATGTGTGTATATAGATGTAGAACATCTAGAATGAGATTTTCACTCTGCGGCGGAGTGTGCGCTGATATGAAAATTCCTGGCAGATTAAAACTGTGTGCTAGTTCTGCAAGGTTGTCAGGAGAGCTTCTGTAAAGTTTGGAAGGTAGGAGACGAGGTACTGGCAGAAGTGAAGCTGTGAGGACGGGGCGTGAGTCGTGCTTGGGTGGCTCAGATGGTAGAGCACTTGCCCGAGAAAGGCAAAGGTCCCGATTTCGAGTCTCCGTCCGGCACACAGTTTTAACCTGCCAGGAAGTTTCATATTAGTGCACACTCCGCTGCTGAGTGAAAATCTCATTCTGGAAACATCTCCAGGCTGTGGCTAAACCATGTCTCCGCAATATCCTTTCTTTCAGGAGTGCTAGTTCTGCCAGTTTCGGAGGAGAGCTTCTGTAAAGTTTGGAAGGTAGGAGACGAGGTACTGGCAGAAGTGAAGCTGTGAGGACGGGGCGTGAGTCGTGCTTGGGTAGCTCAGATGGTAGAGCACTTGCCCGAGAAAGGCATAGGTCCCGAGTTCGAGTCTCGGTCCGGCACAAAGTTTTAATCTGCCAGCAAATTTCATGTAGAACATCTAATTGTATCTAGGATTAAATCACTATGTTTGTGATTTTGTGGTTGTATTTCTCTTTCGTGAGTAAAAGGGCAGATGGGAATTGAAACATCTAGCATCGCATCTTCAAACACATTAAGGACTCTTGCGCCTTACAGTAACTATATAAGAACGTTACCCAGATTCTTGTACATCACACATAAGATGGAATTAAAGCAATGAAAAAGGCGAAGAAGAAAGGTGAATCTCTATTGTAGCTGGGACAGGTAGGATCCGAGTGTTGGTGACCCTGCTGCAGAATGTTGGTGCAAGATGGCAGTCTTGGTTCTGAACTTGTACTGCAACCGCATCTACGTCTATAACTTCTAAACTGACGACCAGTAATCCTTTAGACAAATTTAAATCTTTGGTCTCAAAACTGTCAATACTGATGGGCACTACTCAGTCACCATCTATATTTCTGTGAATAAATCGTCATGATTTATCGAACTCATCACTCTTCTGGTGGTTCCACCACACAAATGACTTTATAGGTAGCGTTGTTTCCACGTTCACCCACAACAGTTTCCCTACATCTTGCAGTATCTTATCATGCAAACTGATCCTTATTAACCTTGCATGCAGCTTAATTGGTTCACGTTTCATGAAAAACTAACCTTGCAGCAGTATGTGATTGACAACAGTTTACCTCAGATGGATAATGTTCCTCACGCTTCACCATGCATTTTCCAAGATCAGTTTTAGCATGATGCATATGAAAGTCTTAGATTTCCACAGTACCCTTCACCTACACCCGACAAAATTAGCATATTTTCCTGAAATTTCTTTGCAAAAAAATGGCTCTGAGCACTATGGGACTCAACTGCTGTGGTCATAAGTCCCCTAGAACTTAGAACTACTTAAACCTAACTAACCTAAGGTCAGCACACAACACCCAGCCATCACGAGGCAGAGAAAATCCCTGACCCCGCCGGGAATCGAACCCGGGAACCCGAGCGTGGGAAGCGAGAACGCTACCGCACGACCACGAGATGCGGGCAATTTCTTTGCACTCACCTGAAAATTTAATATGGCTGAACCTAGCAACTGCGTCTCGTTACCCCAGGCTCGACATAACCTATATATAGGCGGGTTACATGTCTCTTCCCCATGAGATCCAGAGTTGCCACATGCACATGAGCACCTGTGTCTAACAAAAATGTATGCTCTCTGTCGTTCACTACACAAGTACGCAATTTTCCGCTTATACACACGTTTTTCAAGCAATTACCAACGCTGGAACTCTTCACCCACCACCAGATGGACTTAGGGCTCCCATCGCTGTTTAATGGCTGATTATCCATATACTGTCATTTGCCATTATCCCCCTTACTTCCACAACCTCACTCTCGGTTACCAACACTGTCACATCTCCTACTCTGCGGCTGACGCCGACATATTCATATGTGACCTGAATGTCCACAACGGTAGCATTTCTCGTATTCACGACTTCTTGTTACCGCATCTACTTCCTCCAAAGCCACACGCACTTTTCTCGACACATCAGCTGCCAGGCCCTGTAAAAATGCGTCTAACGCCCTCTGCTCCACTTTTCGCAAAAGTGCACTAGTGTATACTTATTTACAATACTTTGGCCATCTTATGTACTAACATTAATGTTGCGCAACACGGTCCTATACGGCCTGACTAACCTAAAATAATGATACAAAACTTGAGCTCTATTATTGCCTACAAAATATTCACCTAAAACACTAAATAAACTGGTGTACTGAATTAAAGCAACAAATCGCTATTTCCCCGTCCTGTGTCTGTTTCACGATGTAATCATACAAACTTCAACAGATGTCCGTACGATTGTGTCCTGCACGGAAGATGGCATTCTGGTCAATGGACAACGCCAACAATGGAGTCAGGGCACCTATCAAACGGGATAGTGTTTGCCGGGTAGTCCCACATCCACAGTCACTGTGTACACAGTCACAGACGGCGAAGTATGGCAAAGAGAAGACGCCTACCAGGCTCTTTGCGGCGGAGGGCCATGGGAAGAATGGAAGCAGGACAGTCGCAAACTGATGTGGCCCGATGGCTTAGTGTGAATCATGCTGTTGTTTTTCGGATGTGGAGACAGGTTATAGGGATCGAAACTGAATCCCGAAGACCACGTCGGGTCCGACCACGTGTAACATCAGAAAGGGAGGACCGTTATTTGAATGTAAGGGCACGACGATACAGCCTTATTACTGCACGCCAACTGGCATCTGACCTCGCAGCATCCACTGGAAGTATTGTAGCGAGGCAAACGGTGTACGGAAGGTTTCGTCAGACGCCAACTGGCATCTGACCTCGCAGCATCCACTGGAAGTATTGTAGCGAGGCAAACGGTGTACGGAAGGTTTCGTCAGAGTAGCCTTTATGGTCAGAGACTTGCTGCATGTGTACCTCTGACGCGTCCTCACAGAAGGAAACGTCTAGAGTGAAGCCGTTAACATGCTACATGGACACGGTCGAACAGTTTGCCAATGTTCTTTTCGCAGATGAGTCCCTATTTGGTTTGGACAGTGATTCCCGACGGATTCGCATCTGGAGGGAAAGAGGAACACAATTCTGGATCAAAGCATGACGAAAGACACTAATATCGAGGATGAGCCACAATGGTGTGGGCAGGAACTATGTTGACCACTCGAACACCTCTTCATGAAAATGTACGGCTAAATCGGCAGGATTTAACTGTTGTCAAGCGTCGTGACGACATCTTGGGACCTTATGTCCAGATGTTGCGAGGTGCTGTGGGCCAAGACTTCATATTGCTGGACGATAATGTTCCACCTCATAGAGCACGGGTGGTTGATGTTTTCCGGGAAATGGATGATACTGCAGGCATGGCGTGGTCTGATCACTCTCTCGATTTGAATCCCACAGAGCACGTCTGGGATGCAGTAGGGACATGGGTTGCATCACGTCAGCATCCACCAACCACTCTCCAAGGCTTGCGAGCAGCGCTGCTGGAACAATGGGCATTCACAGCATGCCCCGTCGTTTGTCAGGCCTGAGTTGCTGTCAGAGGTCGCCACACTCCATGGTGAGCGCATTAACCAGTTGTCGGAATGTGTGGGTAAATCTGTTAAGTTGAAAGAAACGAAGAATATTTTTGTCTACCGTTATGCATATCGCACATGTTTACGTTATGTGATCTTTATATTGTTCCTACTCGACTATCTTCTGATTCCACAAGATGCGACATGGTCGCGAATCGAACAGTGACCCGAATACAGAATAAATTTTCTTTACTTCCCGTCTATGGTCACAAATTTTTGTCATCAGACTACCAGTTTCGGTCTATAATGATCATCTTCAGGTCTACAGCAAAATTTGGTACAAACACAAAATATACACTAGCAGATTGTCTACAGCTTAAAACAATAAAATAGACCAAAACGAAGTACTACCGGCATACATGTGCATTTGTGCGCTTTAAATACACTCCTGGAAATTGAAATAAGAACATCGTGAATTCATTGTCCCAAGAAGGGGAAACTTTATTGACATATTCCTGGGGTCAGATACATCACATGATCACACTGACAGAATCACAGGCACATAGACACAGGCAACACCGTACAGTGTATATCCACCTTTCGCAGCAAAGCAGGCTGCTATTCTCCCATGGAGACGATCGTAGAGATGCTGGATGTAGTCCTGTGGAACGGCTTGCCATGCCATTTCCACCTGGCGCCTCAGTTGGACCAGCGTTCGTGCTGGACGTGCAGACCGCGTGAGAAGACGCTTCATCCAGTCCCAAACATGCTCAATGGGGGACAGATCCGGAGACCTTGATGGCCGGGGTAGTTGACTTACACCTTCTAGAGCACGTTGGGTGGCACGGGATACATGCGGACGTGCATTGTCCTGTTGGAACAGCAAGTTCCCTTGCCGGTCTAGGAATGGTAGAACGATGGGTTCGATGACGGTTTGGATGTACCGTGCACTATTCAGTGTCCCCTCGACGATCACCAGTGGTGTACGGCCAGTGTAGGAGATCGCTCCCCACACCATGATGCCGGGTGTTGGCCCTGTGTGCCTCGGTCGTATGCAGTCCTGATTGTGGCGCTCACCTGCACGGCGCCAAACACGCATACGACCATCATTGGCACCAAGGCAGAAGCGACTCTCATCGCTGAAGACGACACGTCTCCATTCGTCCCTCCATTCACGCCTGTCGCGACACCACTGGAGGCGGGCTGCACGATGTTGGGGCGTGAGCGGAAGACGGCCTAACGGTGTGCGGGACCGTAGCCCAGCTTCATGGAGACGGTTGCGAATGGTCCTCGCCGATACCCCAGGAGCAACAGGTCCCTAATTTGCTGGGAAGTGGCGGTGCGGTCCCCTACGGCACTGCGTAGGATCCTACGGACTTGGCGTGCATCCGTGCGTCGCTGCGGTCCGGTCCCAGATCGACGGGCACGTGCACCTTCCGCCGACCACTGGCGACAACATCGATGTACTGTGGAGACCTCACGCCCCACGTGTTGAGCAATTCGGCGGTACGTCCACCCGGCCTCCCGCATGCCCACTATACGCCCTCGCTCAAAGTCCGTCAACTGCACATACGGTTCACGTCCACGCTGTCGCGGCATGCTACCAGTGTTAAAGACTGCGATGGAGCTCCGTAAGCCACGGCAAACTGGCTGACACTGACGGCGGCGGTGCACAAATGCTGCGCAGCTAGCGCCATTCGACGGCCAACACCGCGGTTCCTGGTGTGTCCGCTGTGCCGTCAGTGTGATCATTGCTTGTACAGCCCTCTCGCAGTGTCCGGAGCAAGTATGGTGGGTCTGACACACCGGTGTCAATGTGTACTTTTTTCCATTTCCAGGAGTGTATGTAGAGGCATATGTGTTTTATAAAAACATATCCTAATATACTGCAGCTATAGTGGCATCGTCAAATGTTAAACACAAAATCACCACCAGCATGGTCAAATATTTAACTTGAAGTTTAAGGAACATTGACAGCCACAGAAGAAAACTACTTTGGGATAGCATTTATCTGCCGCTGGTCGTTCAATAAGGAACATTGAGAACAGTATGCGTAGTCTCTTTAATTTGTTAGAGGAGTTACAAATTTATTAAATGTAAAAGAACCAACAAAACTCCTTAATTAGCAGAGCGATTTCGTACCTAATGCCTTCTTTGTTTTGTTTGACAATGTTCTACTATACTGATTTTTTTTTCTTTATTGTATTTTCCCTTTTTACAAAGGTGGGCCTGCAGCAGCGTACAGATGCCGCTCTTCAGCCAACAGAAAGAACATATAGCAAACATGGAGACATAGGAACAGAAATACATGAATGTTGAAAACAGAAGTTGTAAGTAGGCTGTTTATGTTTTCTTATCGGAAACGTTACGTAGCGCTCTGTATGAAAATCACTGACTGTGCTGTGTGCAGTCTGTGGCTAGTTTGCATTGTTGTCTGCCATTGTAGTGTTGGGCAGCTGGATGTGAACAGCGCATAGCGTTGCGCAGTTGGAGGTGAGCCGCTAGCAGTGGTGGATGTGGGGAGAGAA